>NW_026606120.1:77195000-81995000 GCF_029834395.1 Sorex fumeus
GGACCGTGAGCGCCCCTTGCACCTAAATGTGTTCTCATTTCACAGGCAAAGGTCTATGATGCAAAGACATGGGCCAGCTGCAAGGGACAGTCGGCTGCAAGGGAGAGGTTCACTTTTCCTGAAGGTACTTCATTGTTTGCTGGGCTGGATCCCTGGCCATAGGCCAACTGTAGGCTGGGGTGTGACCTCTGGCTCTTCCTGCTTGTCCCCAATATCTATGCTCCCCTTCTTCCTTAACCAGATAACCCCTGACTTTGCTGGCACCTGGCCACCCAATGAGTCTCCACCCTCCCTTCCAATGAGTCAGAATGCTGGGTCCTGGCCAATGCATCACCAATGGAAGCGCATTTATCATTTCCAGGAAGTATCCTGAAGGCACTTGCAGGCAACGTAACGGTCTGGTCTGCTTTATTCTGCCTCTTCCTCCTTCCTCTTTGGTGAGTGAGACCGAATGGCTGGAGCTCCAGCAGCCACTTTGGATGCTGAGTCAAGGGACGCATCTTAGACCTTTAGTCCCTCAAGATTCACCATCGCACCCCTCTAGGCTGTTAACGTCTAAACTTTTGACCTGAAAGGATAAACCTCGGATATGTGAGCCAGTAGGGGTGTTTTTCCATGCACTTCACTAGGCGCCTGACTGGGACTGAGTAGGAGCGGGCTGGGACAGGAGTTTTGGGAGATTGGCACAGGCTGGTCCATATGAGCAGTGCCTCTAAGACCCAAAGCTAGCTCTGTATCCCCAAGCACCCAGGGCAGTTTTGCTTCCAGGCAGGAATCAGGCCAACCAGAAAAGGTTTGCTAGGCCAGGACCGCAAGTCTACCTTGCACTACAACGCTGGAAAAGCATTGCATAAGCAGGGTGGGGTGGGGTGGGGAATTGGGCTAGGCTGGGCTGGGGTCTAGGTCTACCCCTGGACTGGTCCATGCTTGGAGGCAGTTGCTCTCTGGTCTAACTTCCCCTCTTCTTCCCCCCAACCTCCAGCAAGGAGGAAGGAGAGCTTGGGGGCCCCGAATCTGCACTCTCCTGCGACAGGTTGGGGTCCGGAACAGGCGGGCACAGAAGGTAGAGTCCGGCAGGGCGTGAGGGAGGCCCAGGTAGGTAGAAGGCAGTGCTGGTCCTTCCTGGCCCTGCCCCACAGCCTGAGCCTCCGCTTCTGGAACCAGAGGGTGGGGGTACGTCCCAAGGGGGAGAGAGCGACGGCTGTCTGGAAGCAGGGCCAGGTCCCTCGGGCCGATCTGGAGGGGTCACGCTGCATCACACATCTCCGGGATGAGCCCCTTGGACAATGGGAACACCTGCCGTCCGCCCACCACAAGCTCAGGCCCCAAAGTCCACTCTCACGGACCGGGGGATGCGCAAGTCCCGCACCGCGGCCGTGCCCTCGCACCCCCAGCCCCGCTCCACACATTTCCTGCTCGCCCAGATCCTGCAGCCCCGCCCGCCCGCCGCCCGCCGCCCGGGGGTCCTGGGCCAGCCGCGGCTGTTTGCGCAGCTAAGTGGCGTCTGTGTACCGAGCGCGCCCATTAGCGCGCCCCGGAACCCGCGCCCCGCCGCGCCATCCGGCCGCCGCTGATAAGGACCGGAGGGAGCCGGGGACAGCGCCTTCCCGCGGGTCCAGAGCAATGACGCGGGCCGAGCCCCCTGCGGAGCCTGGCGCCGTCCGGGGAAACAGCTCCCCGCGTTGACCACGCCCCCGCGAAGCACCGCCCCGCCCAGGCCACGCCCCTCCTGCGTCACGCCCACAATTCCAGGCCACGCCCCTCCGGCCGGTCCCGCTGCCTCCTAGCCCCCAAAGCATTCTTCCGCTAGGTGGGAGCTGGGGGTCCATCGGGCTCCCTTACCATGCTGACACCGCCAGAGCCCCCCGCTACCAACGGGAATGGAAGAGTCTAGACCACAGTTCCCCGCGTCTCTCTTCCCCAGGCGCAGGGCCTGTTACTATCATAGGCTTTGGCTATCCCACCCATTCCCGGCAATGGGCTGGGGAGCAGAGTAGGGGGGGTGGGCGGCGATTGCCCCATTTTAGGAGAGGAGCAGTTGGCTCCGAGGGTGATTATTATCAAATTCTCGGGCGTTTGCACCTGGTACTGTCCGACCCACAGCACCTGCTCCTGCTCCTAGGAGACCAAGAGTCTAGCCGCTGGGAGTCTAGCCCACGAGGAAACTGAGGCACAGCGAAAAGAACAACTCCCTCTTTTCACGCTTTTCTGGCACTTCTGTGCCCGCCAGCTGCAGGAGAGGGAGTGGGGGAGGCACGTGACTGACATTGACTGTCTGGCGTCTCGGCCTGGCGCAATAAAACGTTTAATCTCGGAAGGATTTTGCTCGAAGTGAAATCCAGTCTGGCTGCTGGCTGCGTGGTGCGGTGGAACGAGATGTGATTGTGTGTCTCTTCCCAACTGTGGGCAAGTTACACGGCTATTATCTTGAAAAAGGAAAGGTCCTTCTATTACACACCAAATAAAGGGTGAAAGGAGTTGGTTTTTAATCACTCTGCTCAAGTTAAAATGGGAGTCCAAGCGATAGTTCAGCTTTTAGGATGTTTTTGCCTTGCACGCGGCTGACCCGGGTTAGATGCTGGCATCCCATATGGTTCTCTGAGCTCTGTCAGGAGTAACCCCTGAGCATCACCGGGTGGACCTAAAAAGCACAAAAAAAAATTTATTATATATACATATATAATAAAGTGGGATCACTCCTAACAGGGTTTGGCTTGGGGAACCTCATGGGATACAGGGGATCAAACCCCAGTTGGCCACACGCGAGCCAAAGGAGATGCTCCAAGGGCTAAGCTCAAGCTTTGTATGTGGGAGTCGCTGGTTCATTCCCCAGCACCGTATGGCTGAGCACCACCGGAAGTCATCATCCCTGACATCTCAACAAGAGCTAGTAGCATCCTTCAAGTACCTTTGCCCTTCACCAGGTATGGCCCAATGCCTCACTCCCTGTCCAAAGATGCACCAGATCCTGCAAGGAGCTCAGGCAATGCAGAACAGCCCCGAGAAGGCGTCCACTAACACACACTGAGGCTGTACATCTGGGTTTTTTTTTTTTAATGTAGGAGTACTGCTATTTATTCAGCCACTTATTAGGCTAATTGAGTTGGGCATGAACTCCACCTTACTTTTTTTTCATTTTTTATAATTTTATTTATTGAATCACCGTGAGAGCAGTTACAAAGCTTTCGGGTTTAAGTCTCGGTCATACAATGAAACACCCGTCCCTTCACCAGTACCCATTCTCCGCCACCAAAAACTCCATTATACCCGCATCCCACACTCTCCCCCTACTTGTGGGGCAGATGATTTCCACATTACTCTCTCTCTACTTTGATTACATTCAATATTTTGACACCAGACCCACCATTATTATTTGGAATTTTACCCCAACACTCAGATCTGCCGAAAAGGCAACCATTGGGCTACGCTAGCACGCAACAGGGATGAATGGAGACGTTACTGACACCCGCTCGAGTAAATCGATGAATAACGGGAGATCAAGTGATCAAGTGATTGCTGGTTATGAATAACATATGATGTCGTGCGGCTGCAGTAGTGGCCATGCAATTTTGAAATTCTGAAATTTTAGTAATTAAATCTGGAGGGATTTCTGCCAAAGCCTGCTGGGTTCCGAGATTTGTTCCTGAGTCTCTTGGATCATGGCCATTAAACAGCTTGATCAGAAGCCAGAGAGGTCATTCGTGGGTGGCAACTTGGGGGTCTCATTGGAGGCAGGGAGGAAAGGGCCGGCTCCACCCCCATCCTGTGAGGTCCTGCATGTCTCATCACTGTGGGTCTAAACCTGACTGTCCAATGGCCTCTGGAGGATGGCGGCCACTGGGCTGCCAGGGGGAACAGGCCAAGGCATGAAACCTATTCCCACCTGGGGTGGCCCGGCATTGGTAACCTACTGCAGGGACCGGACACATTTCTGCCAAAAGTCGTTGGGTTTTGAGATTTGTTTCTGAGTCTCTGGGATCATGACCATTAAGCAGTTCAATCAGGAACCAGAGAGGTCTTGCCTCCAATTATATAGCTGAGCCGGAGGTTGTTTGTGGGTGTGACTCCCACATACCTAACTTTTGACCGTTTACTTTCTTGGTAAACTTTGCCCCAAGTTTTTGGGGTCTGGCTAAAGGCACAGCAGCAATTTTGGGGTATCTGGAAGTCTGAAGACGCCATCAGGTTGCTGATGCACTCGCCTCACAGATACAGACTGACCTGCTGGCAGTACCATACCCCCATACAAATTGGATCTTGAATCCCAGCTTGATGTAGTACACATTATGTGTACACTCCCTAGCATGGTTTTGTTTTTTGTTTTTTGTTTTTTGCTTTTTTGAGTCACACCAATGATGCTCAGGGGTTCCTCCTGGCTCTACACTCAGAAGTTACTTCTGGCAGTGCTCAGGGGACCATATGGGATGCCAGGGATTGAACCAGGTCAGGCGTGTGCAAGGCAAATGCCCTCCTCTCTGTACTATTGCTTCAGCACTCCCCAGCAATTTTTTTAAATATTTAATATTTAATAATTAAATATTTAAATGGAGCGATAGCACAGCGGGTAGGGCGTCCGCCTTACAAGTGGCCAACATGGCCCGACCCACGATTCCTCCGCCCCTCTCGGAGAGCCCGGCAAGCTACCGAGAGTATTCGATATGCCAGACACAGTAATATTTATTTTATTTTATTTTATTTTTTGCTTTTTGGGTCACACCCGGCATTGCATAGGGGTTACTCCTGGCTCTGCACTCAGGAATTACTCCTGGCGGTACTTGGGGGACCATAAGGGATACTGGGAATCGAACTCGGGTCAGCCACGTGCAAGGCAAACACCCCTACCCACTGTGCTATTGCTCCAGCCCCCACCTCCCCAGCAATTTAGACCTAACTCCCAGAACTGTCCTCTGAGGTATCTGCTTTTAGTGCCTTTCTAGGATTAAGGAAACCAGGACTCAGAGAAGGTATGCAACTGGCTCCAGGTCACCCAGCAGGGGAATGGCAACCCCAGTTCCAATCTTTGGCTAGTTTAGCCCTGGCCTGAACTGTTTCCTCTCAGTTTCCTCCTGAAGCCAGATGTCAAAACATTCTGGGGGTGGGGTAGAAGATAGTACAGTGGGTAGGGTGCTTTGCTTATATACAGTGAACCTGAATTCTATTCCCTGCACCCCATATGGTCCCCCAAGCCCCTCCAGGAGTGATCCCTGAACGCGGCTTCAGGAGTAAACTCTGAGCGCTTCTGGGTATGGAAAAAAAAAAACACTCTTTGTCAGCCCCCCTTGGAGTCAGCACAGATGGGGTGATTGTGACCTAAAATCTGTCTCCCCTGCACCAGGTAGCTCCTGAGGACAGGTCTCCCTCCGCCCGCCTGCCCGCTCTTAATTACTCTCCTCCCATCTGTAATGAACTTTCCCTACCCCTGAGACTGGAAATCCATCCAGAGCAGTCGCCTCCTGATGCAGCCCCTCCCTGTCACACCCTCATTCAGTCACAGGGGCCGTCATGGGTGGGACAGCCCTGCCGGCTCAATGTCTCCCAGTGGAAGGCAAGTCTCAGAGCACCCAGTGCCAGTCCCTGCTCCAGGCACTGAAAATATGACAGGGGCCAAGGCCAGGGGCTGCCCTCCAGGCCCTTCTGTTGTAGCAGAGATACAGATCCACACAAGCAAAGGAACAGAGATGTCACGGGGGCACATGCTCTGCATGGGAACTGCCCTCCAGAACGCCCCTGGTGTTCCCTGGCAGCGCAGGACCTGAGCATTCCATATTCCCAACTTTGAGCATTGAGCCATCCTAGTGAGTGTCGAGTCTGGCCCCCAGGCAGCTTGAGCACTACTTGGGAGTATCAGTTCCCCCTAAACAGGACAGGAGATTAAATCATTTACAAGCAGGGACCAGGCGATAGTACAGTGGGTAGGGCTATTGCCTCGCATGTGGCTGACCCAGTTTTGATCCCCGGCGTCCCATATAGTCCCCTGAGCACGAGCACTGCCAGGAGTAATTCTTGAGCACAGAGCCAGAAGTAAACCCGGGTATTGCCAGGTGTGGCCCAAAAAGCAAAATAAATAAATAAATAAATGATGATTTCCAAGCAACAGGAAAGGTGATGGGGCGGGGGGGCATGCAGGGTAAGAGCTTGCCCTCTGGGATCTTTACTGTGGCCTCCCTAGAGTTTCTGCCATCATCAGGGGCTCGGCCACATCAACTGTGGCCCGGGACATCGTGGACTGCGCAGTCCCAGAACCCCACGCTTGGAAGGAGGGTCACAGGCTCCCCTCTCTGCTCTTCTCTCTCTACTACGGTCCTTTCCCTGAACCCCTTCACTAATCACCCAAATAATTTTGAGGGAGATCAAAGAGTTAAATGTAAAAATAGCGTGAGCCATAGGAAACAGGACAAAATAGGATGCTCTTATCTCTTTTTTTTTTCTCCTTTTCTTTCATTTGGTCACACCCAGCAATGCTCAGGGGTTACTCCTGGCTTTGCACCTGGTGGTGCTTGGGGATGCTGGGGATTGAATCCAGGTGAGCCATATGCAAGGCAAATATCGCTCCAGCCCCTGATCTCTTGAGTTAAGAGACAAAAGAGCAAAAAGAACTGGTAACTTACAAGGCGAAAGGGCCTAAGCCAGCCACCTCTGAGCTTGCAAGAGGAAGACTGGGCAGACGCTGATACCTGACCTCCTCTCCATCTTGCTCAGAGTAAAGAATTTTTTTTTTTTTAAAGAAAGCCTTAGACTTCTTCTTTTTGTGTGTGTGTATATTTGGTTTTTCTTTTCTTTTTTTCTTTTTTTTCTTTTTGGGTCACACCCAGCGATGCACAGGGGTTAACTCCTGGCTCTGCACTCAGGAATTACTCCTGGCAGTGCTCGGGGGACCATATGGGATGCTGGGAATCGAACTCGGGTCGGCCGCATGCAAGGCAAACGCCCTACCCGCTGTGCTATCACTCTAGCCCCACAAAGAACTTTCTTTACCAGCCAGGCCTCTTCACTCACCATCCCCCACTGAGTGGACTCACCCCTGAGTGCTCCCTGGCACCCTAGTTCTTCCACCTTGTCTCAAAGCAAGATGAAGCTCAGATTTCTGTTTTGATCCTCCTGGTCGGAAACACCTTAACATCGTGTCTCTATATACATTGGGGGTTTGGCCACACAGTAGGTGCTCAGGACTGACTCCTGGCTCTGTGCTCAGGGATCACTCCTGATGGTGCTCAGGGGACTGTCTGTGGTGGGTAGATGCAGTAGTCCATGAACGTGACCACTGGGGGAGACCAGAGCCCTTCCTCCCACCTTTGCCCCCAACAGAGGACCCCCCCCACTCCCCCAGAGTCTGAGGCTGCATCCTCGGTCCCTTACCCAGGCTGGACTTTCAGAGGAAGGGGCCATGGTGTTGGAACCCAAGAAAGGCACTCAAGGGCTGGAGCAATAGCACAGCGGGTAGGGCATTTGCCTTGCACGTGGCCAATCAGGGTTCGATTCCCAGAATCCCATATGGTCCCCTGAGCACTGCCAGAGGTAATTCCTGAGTGCAGAACCAGGAGTAACCCCTGTGCATTGCCAGGTGTGACCCAAAAGGCCAAAAAAAAAATCAAGAAAGGCACTCGATTTGGGGTGGCTCTGGAAGAGTGTTGACCGAGGTTGGTGGCCAGAGCCCTAGGAAAGGAGTTGTAGCGTGGGTACAAAAGGACGTGAGTGGACTTCTCACTTGCTCTCCCGGTAGACCTACATTCTGCAGGACAGGACTCAAAGTCCTGATACTGCCTGGACGTACATCTGTCGCCCTCTTGTGGCAATAGCATGTAATGACAATCTGTGCCCTGGCTGAGGAGGAAGGGAGCTCTCTAGGGCTGTGGCCCTGCAACCAAGCTCCCTAAGGCTCCACCACATAAACCTCATCTTGGCACATGCTGACATTAGCCAGAATCACATTTAACTCCATGGATTGGGGCTGGAGCAATAGCACAGCCGGTAGGGTGTTTGCCTTGCGTGTTGCCGACCCAGGTTCTATTCCCAGCATCTCTTATGGTCTCCTGAGCACTGCCAGGGGTAGTCCTTGAATGCAGAGCCAGGAAGAACCCCTGAGCATCGCTGGGTGTGACCAAAAAAAGCAAAAAATAAAGAAAACCAATAACTCCAGGGATTGACCATTGAGGGGTCGGAGCGATAGCACATTGGGAGGTCACTTGCCTTGCACACGGCCTACCTGGGTTCAATCCCCGGCATCCCAATGGTCCCTTGAGCCTGCCAGGAGTGATTCCTGAGTGCAGAGCCAGGAGTAACCCCAGAGTACTGCCAGTGGTGACCCCCAAAACAAACAAATAAACAACAACAACAACAAGAAGGAATTGAGCATTGAACACCCAAAGCGCAGAAACACACAAAACGAGAACACCTGTGGGAGCCAGAAGGAGTTCAAGAGGCTGGTGTATGCTATGTACACAGAGGGCCCAGTTCAGTCCCCAACACCATAAGGCAACCCAGCACTGTTAGGAAGAATAGGACAGCTCTGTGCTCCTGAGAACAGCCCAGTGTGCTCTCCCCTACCCCCAAATATATACATGCTCTCCACACCTCACAGGTTCCAACACAACACCATGTCTACACTCGCATGGCGGGAAGTCCTAGGGATTTCCACAGAGAACATTCAGATGTGCCTCTGGGACTGCAGCACCACCTCACCAGCCCCACAGAGCGCCCCAGAACACTCACACACAGTGGCCCTGGTCCAGTCTGTCGACCCCTCTTCCCTAGTGCCTCCATGGCCTCAAGCTCACTAGAGCCCCCCTCCTGACAAGGTCATTTCTCTTCACCTCCTGGACCAACCCACTTCTCTGCCCCTCCCCCTCCCTTCTTAGTATCCCTGAGCTTCCCCTTCAGCCGTACAGGGAATTCTGCAATTCTTCCATCTGATGCCAGGGGCACACGGGGAACCCTCTCCTCACCCTCCACTCAAAGGGAAAAGTCAGTGGCCTTCCCTCAGGCTTTGAGACGCCCACTGTGGGTGTGAGCAGAATCACTGCTTCTCCACCCACGAATTCTGGGTGAGTCCCCCATCATTGTGGCCACCTCTGTCCATGGCCCCTTCCTGGCAGCTCACGCCCGCTGTGTGTGTTGGGGGGTGGGGGCCCCAGCTTGCCTAGTCCTGGCCTCCCCCAGCTCCATGCTGCTTTGGCAGTGGGGTGCTAGGAAGCGCCACCTGTCCCCGCCAGCCCCCGGCCCGCCTTCACAGCCGTGAGAAGGAAATTCCTGCACATCACGCGCTCCGATCTTACCTAAGCGGAGTTGGCTGTTCTCAGCAAGACCTCCCCCAGTTCCCGAGAATTATTTTCAGGTTCTGGGTGACTGCTCCCTCGCCCTCGGTTCCTCCCTCTCCCGTCCCTGCTAATAACCTCAGAGCGATCTCTGGTCTCTACCAGGGGTGAACGCACATTTCTCTCCTAACCGTATAATCAGTTCCTGCCTTTTTTTTTTTTAAATGTAGGCTGCTATTTATTCAGCCATTGATTAAGCTGATTGAACTGAGCATGAACTCCACATTACTTTTTAAAATATTTAAAAATTTTTTAATTTAATATCCATGAGCTAGACCATTACAAAGCTGTTCATAACTGGGTTTCAGTCATACAATGATCCAGCACCCATCCCTCCATCAATGTATATTTCCCACCATCAGTGTCCCCCGTTTCCCTACCATCATCCCCCTAACACCTCTCCTACCCCGAGCCTCTGTCTGTGGGAGGCACTTTCCTTCTTGCTCTCTTTCTCCTTTGCCTTTTTGTGCATTATGGCTTGCAGTACAGGTGCTAAGAGGTCATGGTATTTGTTCAGGGCACTCAGTTTTTTTTGATCAGGATGGTAACGCTGGAATAGCTTTTTAATTGAGTGGCCACTTTGGGGTGTGGCTGTGACTCCCAAAGCTTCCGGAAGTACGGGGAGGTGAGGGGAGGTAGCCCATCCTAACCCTGAAATAGCCTGGAGATTTCAGTCACAAAATCCGCATATCAGAATTTTCAAATTAAGTTTCTGCCTTTCTGCAAAGCCCAGGGCCACCTCCTGGAGACAGAGCCTAGGGTGCCCCCTGCTGGACAAGAGGTGCATGGCACACTTGGAACAGCAAACAGTGGCTGGGGGGGCGGGCGGGGCAGGGGGGGGGCGGGGGTCGGTGTTTCCTTTGGGGCCGTAGGTTCTGTCCAACACACTGTTATGCTTTGGTTCACTTTATTCCTTTTGTTTCTTTCCTTTCCTTTCCCTCCCTTCCCTCTTCTTTTCTTATCCCTTTCTCGGGAAGGTCCGGGCCACACTGAATGTGCTCAGGGCTCACTCCTAGAGATGCTCAGGGGCCCAAGTGTGGTTCTAGGGATCCAACCCGGGTCCCCTGCCTCCAGTGCAATCACCTCATCTGGGTGTTAGGTCTCGGGGCCCCTGCGTTGGTTCCTGCTCAGGTTTAACCCTCCTCCCCCTCATCCTTTTCTTGTTGATGTTGTTGCTGTAATGAGCTCAACTGTGGTGCTCAGACTGGGGGTCCCACACCGGACTCTAGTTCAGGTGCTCGCGTGCAAGAACCACGGCTCACCGAGGTTGGCGTGCCTCTAGTTGCTGTGCTTCCACGCTCGCTCACCGGGGTGGGGTGGGGAGCGGGGGGGGGCGCCTACTTGAGATGCACCTTACCGCTGTGTGGTGCCCACCAGGCTTCACTTTCTGGCCCCCGTGCTGGAGTTTTTATTTATTTATTTGGGGGATGGGGTGTTAGAGGCACACACCCGGTGATCCTCCAGGGTTATTCCTGGCTCTGAACTCAGGAATCATTCCAGGAGTGCTGGGGGACCATGTGGGATGCCGGGAGATCAAAGCCAGGTCTGCCCCATGCAAGGCAAACGTCCTCCCGGCTGTACTATGACTCCCGCCCCCTTGCGCTTCTTTCATAGTTGCGATGCATCAGACAGACCCTTCTCTGTGGTGCTCACACATACTCGGTTTACTCGGCTGCAGTACTGCTAGAAATGGCTGGCTGTGCAGGGGGTGCTGGCCCGGGAGCTTCCAGGTGGGGGCCAGCATCTCACCGCAGGTGTGGAGGAAGCCCGAGGCTTGAATTCCTGACCGTTCTTGCAAAGTCCTGCACTATTTCTCCTAATGCAGAAAATCCTAAATTCACACATCAAAGGATTGCCTCCTTTACTTTGCAGAGTATTTGTGGAGTGTTTAATGTTTCACCTGTTTATGCCTTGGAGGGAAAATGTATCTAGAAAAAAGAAAACTAGTTTTTGTTAAGTATTTACAGTATATCAAGCTGGACACTTGCACAGATGGGAACTCATGGCTGTTTCTTTTTTTTTTGAAAATGTCACAGGGGTGTGCTCAGGGATCACCACAGCTGCCTGCACTCAATCCAGCCAGTGCTGAGTCGGGGTACAGGGTTACTTCTGACTCAGATCTTGAGCGACTGAGCAGTGCTGATAATCGAACCTGGGACTCCCTCACGCAAAACCTGCACTGCAGTCCTTTTTCTGGTGGGTTTTTGTTTTTGTTTTTGTGGGGGGAGGTAGACCCGGCAGTGCTCAGGGTTTAGTTTTGCTCTGAACTCAGGGATCATACCTGGAAGGACTCAGGAGACCCTATGGATGCCGGGGATTGAATCCTGGATGGCCACATGCAAGGCAAACACCCTACCTGCTGTGCTATCACTCCGGCCCCCTCGGGTTTTGGTTTTTGGATCACATCCAGCGGTGATCAGGGCTTACTCCTGGCTCTGCACTCAGAGATCCTACCTGGAAGGCTCAGGGGACCATATGGGGGGCTCAGAGGGGATCAAACTCAGGCCGGCCACAAGCAAAGCAAGCACCCTACCCCTTGTACTGTGTCTCCAGCCCCCATTTCAGCTCATTGGGCCTGCTTCCCAGTCTCTCAATTCAACCCTCTCTTTGGAAGCCCAGAATGTGTCTCAAGCTGCCCAGGGGTCTCTCAGAATTTGCCAAGATATAGAAATGGCATCTCCCAACCAGGGGCCCTGAAACCGCCCCCTCCAGCCCTGCCTGAGCCCCACGGCAGGTGAATCTGCTTCACTTTCCGAGTCTCTTCTCCATCTCAGCCCAACGCAACTAGGTCTCCTGCTTGCTCAGAATGACACCTTTTCCTCCCTCCCTCCCTCCCTCCCTCCCTCCCTCCCTCCCTCCCTCCCTCCCTCCCTCCTTCTTCCTCCCTTCCTTCCTTCCTTCCTCTCCTTCCTTACTTCCTTCCTTCCTTCCTTCCTTCCTTCCTTCCTCCCTCCCTCCCTCCCTCCCTTCCTTCCCTTCCTTCCTTCCTTCCTTCCTTCCTTCCTTCCTTCCTTCCTTCCTTCCTTCCTGGGAGCTTCTGTAAGTGTGTTCAGTTTCTAATGCAAATGTGCTTGCACAGGCCATACACATACGTTTCTCTGCACACCTGTGTGTGCATCCTGCAGCTCACTGCACATCTATCTCTCCACACACCCATCTCTGCACACCTGTGTGTGCACCGTGCAGTTCACTCAACCTATCTGTCCACACACCCGTCTCTGCACACCCGTGTGTGCACACAGCAGCTCACTGCACACCTGTCTCTCCGCATACCTGTCTCTGCACACCTGTGTCCGGGACAACTCAGTGGATGTGTGGGTCTCGACATTTGCAAACTGCACTGTGTTGTCTCCCCTCATGTGCTGTGGCTGGGACTCCCAGTGATCCATCTTGTCCCCTTACCTACCCAGGTCATTGTCACTCTGGCCCACCCAGGGGGCAGTCAGAAGGGCCCACGGCAGGAAACCTCGCCCTTCACACCAGTTTCTGCAGCGCTGGGCCAAGGCCCTTGCTGGGTGAAGGCCTTTGAGGGGCTGGGGATGAAAGGCTGGGCTGGCCCCTAGATGTCTTGCCCCAGGCCTGGACAACACCAGCTCTGGAAACAAAGTGAAAAATCAGGCTGGAAGTTGCAGACCCCCAGGGATGCTGTGTCTTGGCGGGGTGTGTGGGGGTATTGACCCCAGGCACCCCCACTTGTCTCCAGAGAGCAGGGCTTGTCCCCAGAGAAATGGTGGCCACACAGTGGCCCCAGGGTCATGGGCCTGGAGTTAATCATCTACTCAGGAGATCCCTGGGCGATTGGCCATGGGCGCCACGGCCCTCTGGACTGGAGCCCAAAAGATTAGGTTGAGCTGCCTGGGAGACAGAAGGGCCTCAGGACCCTCCAATGCTCGAGAGCCGGGGCTGAGGGGGACAGCCGGGCCAGAGAGCTTTGTTCCTGCCTCACGGGAGGGTGTGGGGTCAGAAGGGGTGAAGAGACTCACAGTGAATAGTCGCTGGAGAAAGAATCAGGCGCAGATGGGGTGCGAGCAGGCACTTGGATGGGAATGTGAAGAATTGGGGTGGGGGCGGGAGCACCCCCTGAGGCTGGGGCGAAGAGACAAACCTCCTGAAGCAGGGGCTGGGAGAGTGGGGGTGCAGAAGCTGAGGGAAGAGGCAGAAGGGAGACCTTGTAGCGGACAGACACAAGACTCAGCCTTGCTTCTGTGGGAACCTGGATTTCTCAGAAGGCACGAAACCCTTCCCCCGGGAGGAAGACACAGCTGCTAGCACCCCTGGGCCCCCTCCCTGCCAAAGGGCCTCCTGTATTTTCTGGCACTGAGCTCTGAGTAGCCCCCAGTGCTACTGGACAGCCCCAAATATGCACAAAAAGGTCCAGCTCCGCTGCTAAGAAGCCTCCACGTCCTCGATTGAAGAAAGGGGTAACAGGGAGAGCGGTAGTATGGTGGGTAGGGCGCTTGCCTGGCACATGGCCGACCTGGGCTCCATCCCTGGTCCCCTACATGGTCCCCTGATCCCTGAGTGTAGAGCCAGGAGTAAGCCCAGGCGTGGCCCAAAAACCAAAAAGGAAAAAAAAGAGAAAAGTGGGTAATGACAATAGGCTGCTTGTGGGGCTGAAATGACGCTCGGGAGGCGCTTGGCTCAGCCTGCACCTGGCAGGCAGCTGCCCCTGCCATGACGCACCAGGAGGAAGTGTCACGGGGTCCAGGGAGGGCAGCTCTGACGTCCAGCCACACTCGGCAATGTCCTGTTTCACCAGGAGAGCCAGCAGGCGACCAAGAGCTGTTTTGGTCTTCATTCTTTGGTGTTTTATTTTGTGTGTGTGTGTGTGTGTGTGTGCGTGTGTGTGTGTGTGTGTGTGAGTACAGGGTTTGGGGTGCTACATCTGGAGATTTTCATGGGCTCATCCTGGTTCTGTGCTGGTTCCTCTCCTAGCAGTGCTCAGGGACCATGTAGTGCTGGAGATGGCCCCAGGCCTCCGGCATGCAGGGCTCAGGAGGCTCAATACACTGCCCTATGTCTCTGGCATTAATTATTATTATTTTTATTGCTATTTATTATTATTATTATTGGGCTGGAGCGATAGCACAGCAGGTAAGGCGTTTGCCTTGCACACGGCCGACCCAGTCCGTCCAGGTTCAATTCTTCCGCCCCTCTCAGAGAGCCCGGCAAGCTACCAAGAGTCCGGCAAGCTACCGAGAGTATCTCGCCCGTCCAGTAAAGCCTCGCAAGCTACCTGTGGCATATTCGATATGCCAAACACAGTAACAAGTTTCATAATGGAGACGTTACTGAGCCCTCTCGAGCAAATCGATAAACAACAGGAGGACAGTGCTACCGTGCTTAATGTAGGAATACTGCATTTATTCAGCCATTGATTAAGCTGATTGAATTGGGCATGAACTCCATGTTATTATTATTATTATTTTTTTTTTCTTTTTGGCAGGGTGGCAAGTCAGGTGGTGCTCAAGGCTTACTCCTGGCTCTGCACTCAGGGTTCACTTCTGACAGGGTTTGGGGAACCATATGGAATGCAGGGGATTGGATCCGGGTCCGTTGCTGTCCTATTGCTTCCACCCCCACCCCCCACCCCCGGGCTAATTCTTGATTCTTAAGGTTTTCTTCTGCTTATGGCAAGTGTCACAGACCTAACCACAGCCCCACAGAGATACAATAACAATGACAACCCTGAATCCCAGTAAGGTGACTTGAGGCTGGGAAGGTTGGAGGCTCAAAGGGTGGGAGCTCAGGGCAGAGGTTCGAATCCCAGTTCCTGATGACCGGAAGTCACGTGATGAACTAGTTTGGTGGGGGTGGGGGGAAGCATCGGGCTGAGAATTGCAAGGAGCTCAGGAACCTCTGAGCACTGCTTGGACTACGCCCCCCACCCCCCCAAAATATGACAAAATGAATATGACAAAATTCTGTGGGAGTCGATTCCCGTCTACTGGGCTCCCTCAGCAGAACCTCCCCTGCCCTGTCGAGAGGGGCACTCCACCTTCCTTTCTTGGGGCCCCCACCCCGCTTCCAGGCACCTCAACTCTCTTGTCCCCGTCCGAATCCCTTGGGTCATCAGAGCCCCAACGAGACCCTGAAGCGGGGCCCCTCCCGGAAGCGACCTGGACAGCGGACCCAGGAGGCCCTGCACCCTGCAAATCGGCTCTGAGGTCGCCGGAGGGTCGGGCTCGGCCCAGGGGCGGGGGAGCCTGTGGCGCCGCCCCCCCCCCCCCCGCCTGAGCCTGGGCAAACTCACCCCCCCCCCCGCGACTCCGCGCCCCCAGCCGGCGCCCCGCCCCGGAGCCCGCCCCGCCCCGTCCCGCGCGGGTTAAGAGCCCCCCAGAGTCCCACGCGCCCGACACTCACTCGTGGGGGGCCCGGCCCGTTTGGTTGCTATGGCGACGGCCCGCTTGGCCGGGGCCCTGAGGGCCACCGCTGCCGGAGGCGGGGGACTGCGAGGCCTCCGCAGCGCCGGGGACCCCCGCAGGCTGAGCGGCAGCGCGCGGCGGCGGGCGGCCAGGGGCGCCAGCCCGGGACGGAGGCTCAGCACCGCCCGGGCCCCGGCTCAGCCCGCTCCCGACGAGGCCGAGGGCGCGGAGGACGGCGTCCCCTCGCCCGCCGTCCAGGAGCCGTCGTGGACGCCGCCGCGCGCGCCCGCGGTGCCCCCGGAGTCCCCCGGGCCGGCGGGCGGCCGCTCGCTCGTGCAGAGGGACATCCAGGCCTTCCTGACCCAGTGCGGGGCCAGCCCCGGGGAGGCGCGCCACTGGCTGACGCAGTTCCAGGCCGGCCACCACCCCTCCGACAAGCCCTTCGCCGTCATCGAGGTGAGCGGAGCGTCGCGGTGGCCGGGTCCCTCCTGGCCAGGCGCAGGGCGGGATCCGCTCCGGACTCGGCGCCGCGGGACCGGGAAGGGGCGCCACGGAGCGGGGCCCGGACCAGAGCACGGCGGCCCCTCTCCCAGGCTCACGCCCGGCCCGGGCGGGCAGTCTGGGCGCCCCGACCCCGTCCACGGTGATGTCGCGAGAAGGCCCCCTCCCACCATGGACGCACCCGGGGATTCCAGACGGCCAAGCGGGGAACTCGGGCAGGAGCCGCCTGCGTCATCCCTCCCCTCCCCTCCCCCCAGGTGTCCCATAGTCCAAGGTCGCTGGGAGAGGCGGAGGGAGGAACTGGCGTGTGAGATAAGGGGATGGCAAGACCCAACGGGCAAAGGGCGAGCAGGTGGGCGCCAGCGGCCAGAGATGGGGCCTGACCGCTCCTGGGAGCCGAGCGGGTCCCACCGCCCAGGAGGACCAGGTTGGAGGCGAAAGCGGGTGCGGGGGGAAGCTAGTCACCGCTCCTCCTGAACACCTGCCTCCCTCCCCCCCTCAGGTGGAGGAAGAAGTGCTCCTGAGCCCGGAGGCCGTGTCCACCCTGGCCTTCGCGCTG
Organism: Sorex fumeus; assembly: GCF_029834395.1. Classification (NCBI taxonomy): domain Eukaryota; kingdom Metazoa; phylum Chordata; class Mammalia; order Eulipotyphla; family Soricidae; genus Sorex; species Sorex fumeus. The sequence continues at coordinate 77,211,737 of NW_026606120.1, forward strand.
GCCTTCCTGCAGCGCATGGACATGAAGCCGCTGGTGGTGCTGGGGCTGCCCACGCCCACGGCCCCCTCGGGTTGTCTTTCCTTCTGGGAGGCCAAGGCGCAGCTGGCCCAGAACTGTAAGGTGCTGGTGGACGCCCTGAGGCACAACGCCGCCCCTGCCGTGCCCTTTTTTGGCGGGGGATCAGTGCTGAGTGCAGCTGAGCCTGCCCCGCACGCCAGGTTAGTGCCCGCCGCGCCTGCCCCGACGTCCGCCCTTGCGGGTCGCGAGCCTGGAGGGGGCGCTCACGAGCACCTCGTCTGGCTCGCAGCTACGGCGGCGTGGTCTCCGTGGAGACCGACCTGCTGCAGTGGTGCCTGGAGTCGGGCAGCATCCCCATCCTGTGCCCCATCGGGGAGACGACCGCGCGCCGCTCGGTACTCCTCGACTCGCTGGAGGTGACAGCGTCGCTGGCTAAGGCGCTGCAGCCCACCAAAATCATCTTCCTCAATACTACCGGCGGCCTGCGGGACAGCAGTCACACGGTGCGCCCCCTCCTCTCGCCCCCTCACCCAGCCCCGCTACTCCTCGTCAGGCCGGGTCGTCGCCCGCGCGACCTTCGGGCGCTGCTCTGGAATGGAGCGTGTCAGAGGACACTCAGTCCGCGGTGCCCCTTCGGAACCCTTCCTGGGAAGAAGGGCAAAGGGGTGAGCGAGGAAAAAGGTCCAGGGAGGCACAGGATCAATTCTTGACTCGCCCCCTTGCCCCGGACGGCAGGTCCTGAGTAAAGTGAACTTGCCGGGTGATCTGGACCTGGTGACCAATGCCGAGTGGATGAGCACCAAGGAACGGCAGCAGATACGGCTCATCGTGGACGTACTCAGCCGCATGCCCCACCACGCCTCTGCCGTCATCACCGACGCCAGCTCGCTGCTCACTGAGCTCTTCAGCAACAAGGGTGAGGGCCGCGCGCTGGTCAGGGCCTGGGTCTCCGCATGTGCTTGTGAGTGGACAGGGAAAACGGCCTCCCCGCGAGTACGGAGCCATTGGGAGGTGGGGAGGATGGATGCCACCGCCCAGGCTTCTAGCTCTTACTCGAACCCGGCATCAGCGAAGGAGGTGGAAAGGGTGGGCGGGCTGAAGGTGAGCGGAAAGGATCCGTTGGGCGGGGATCTGGGCAGGTGGGCGGGACCACAGGCGAGCGGGATCCATCGGATTGAGCTGGGCCTGGGGAGATGGGCGGGGCCGGGGCCGCGGGATTTCGGGTGATAGGCGGGAAGTAGGCAAGACTGCAGGCGGTGGGCGGGACTCGAGGCACTGAGGCATCCCTTTGAGAGAATCATTACACAAATCCCCGTAGACCATCTTTCCTTTCTTTCCACTTCTGTTTGTTTGTTTGGGGACCACAAGCGGCGGTGCCCAGGGCTCACTCCTGGCTGGGCTCAGGGGACCGTATAGAACGCCGGGGATGGAAGCCGGGTTAGCCGGGCTCAAGGCTAGCCCTACCCGCTGTGCTACGGCTCCGGCCCCAGGTGGGCTCGCTTTTTACTGCGGAGATCAAAGAGGGTCATTGTCCCGCCAGCTCCCCAGCTCCATCCGGAACCCGCACCCCACGGATGCGTCCCGGCTCCCGGGCTAAGCGAGTCGCTTCTCTTCCACCCCCACGCAGGCCGGGGCACCCTGTTCAAGAACGCCGAGCGGATGCTGCGAGTGCGCAGCCTGGACAGCCTGGACCAGCGCCGCCTGGTGACCCTGGTGAACACCAGCTTCGGCAAGAGGCTCCGCGACGACTACTTGGCCAACCTGCGCCCGCGGCTGCACTCCATCTACTTCTCCGAGGGGTGAGCGCGGAGGGCCGGGGAGCAGGGGTCCAGGGTCAGAGGCGGGAATCTTCGGGCCCAAAAGAGGTGCCAGCCTGCCTCTCCCCGGCGGCGCCAGGTACAACGCGGCCGCCATCCTGACCATGGAGCCCGTCCTGGGGGGCACCCCGTATCTGGACAAGTTTGTGGTGAGCTCCAGTCGTCAAGGCCAAGGCTCCGGGCAGATGCTGTGGGAATGCCTGCGCCGGGACCTGCAGACGCTCTTCTGGCGCTCCCGGGTCACCAACCCCATCAACCCGTGGTAGGTCCTGCTCCCGCTCTCCTTCAGCCCCTGTCCACCGCACCATCCACCCAGTATGGCCCCGCCTTCCCCGGGGAACAGAGCTCACTCTGCCGAGATGCCCACAGCCACACTTCACTCCCCGGCCCTGCTAGCCCAGTGGCAGTGGTGGTGCCTAACACTTGCAGGGAACCCTATGGGACATCCCCTTCTGTCCTCGGATCTCTCCCTCTCTTCCCCTGCTCTGTGGGCACCAAGAAGTGAACTAGGTCCCCTCCCCTGGCCACAAGGTCCAAGGCTGCCCTTATACTAACCTTCCTAGCTGTATTACTCAGGTGAGCTACCTAACCTCTCTGAACCGAGGTTGCTTCCCTGTGAGAGACCCTAACTCCATCCTCTTGCTGCTAAGAGGACAGAAGAATCAGCTCAGGGCAGGAAGCCCCGGTAGGGTCTAGCATGGAGCAGGCCCCAGTAAATGAGCGGGTGACCAGTGAGCCTTGCCTGAACCCCCGCGTTCTCTTCCCGTAGGTACTTCAAACACAGCGATGGCAGCTTCTCCAACAAGCAGTGGATCTTTTTCTGGTTTGGCCTGGCTGATATCCGGGACTCCTATGAGCTGGTGAACCATGCCAAAGGGCTGCCGGACTCCTTCTGCAAGCCAGCTTCTGACCCAGGCAGCTGACCCTCACCACCAGCCATCCTGGGCCAGCCAGAGCGGACTGGAGGCGACCCCAGGCTAGACAGTGATCTGGAGACAACCCTATTCTATATATTGTCCAGAGGCGGGTGCCCGAGCCGGGAAGCCCAGCAGGCAGCAACCCACCGGAGCCCACACGTGTCCCAAAGCCATGGCTCTCCGCCTCAGCTTCCAGTCTAGGGAACTAGAGGGGGTCAGGGGCCTTAAAGCCGAACCTCAGGGGTCTCTGTGTGGCCCCAAGGCCCCCTCGCAGTCGGCTGGCTATTCCACCTCTCGTTTGATAATTCCATTGGGTCTTACAACTTTCCCGGAGGCCTTGATTAAAACCCAAAGACATGTCGGAGAGTCAGCTCACGCTTGGAAGGAAACGGCCAGTGCCCCTCTGCGAGCATGTTCTCAAGGGCTGAGGACCCAGGGGCTTGAGAGGGAACTGAGGTGCCAGTGACATCTTTCTCCTCTTTGGGGCGTCAGCAGCCCCAGCCCCTGCAATCCACACACCACACAGACAGCCGCCCCAGCTGCTTTCTCAGGAGAGGCTCAGAGCTGAGTTTCGGCTGCTTCCTCTGAGGCCTCTCTGGAATTCTAGCTCGGTCTTCGTGGGGTGGAATGGTCAGAAGTCCAGAGCAGGGGCTGGAGCAGTAGCACAGTGGGTAGGGTGTTTGCCTTGCACACGGCCAACGCGGGTTCGATTCCCAGCATCCCATATGGTCCCCCGAGCACTGCCAGGGGTAATTCCTGAGTACAGAGCCAGGAGTAACCCCTAAGCATTGCCAGGGGTGACCAAAAAAAAAAAAAATCCAGAGCAGGACATCTCCTTGACGCTTCCCAACCCTCACAATGTGCCCGGTACCAGACTAGCTATTGGGGCTACTCTCTGGGGAGGCTATCCCAGGGGCTGTGACATGAGCTGCCCTTGGGAGAGGGGTGATATGAAGGGCACAGCTGGGCCGCAGCAGCAGACAGGAGCAACCTAGAGCCCAGCTCTGTGGCTCAAAGGCAGCCGCTTCACCCTGAGCCTCCTCTTCCTCCTGCCAAATGCTCAGCCTGAAAGTAGACCACATCACTTCCCTCCTTCTAGCTGCCCTTACCAGAGGGTTTTCTAGTAGCCTAAAAGAACTGACAAGTGACAAGAGGGACTGTGTGAGGTTAAAGGCCCAGACTCCAGGGAGGAGGAGATTTGCAGAGAGGAGGAATGTGGGGACTCTGAGAACAGGACACACACACACAGAGATTCGCAAAGAGAGGAGGAATGTGGGGACTCTGAGAACAGGACACACACACACACAGAGATTCGCAAAGAGAGGAGGAATGTGGGGATTCTAAGAACAGGACATACACACACGCCACACACAGTCACAGTAGGACAAAGGTGGGGCCTGATCAGACACAATCTTGCTAAGTCCAATGTCAGTCCCAGCCAATGGCCTCATGCCCTCTGGGGAAAACAAAGGCGCAAAGTCAGATATCTATATAAAATGTTTATTTTTGGAAGACTGTGTGGTCTGGTGTTTGGAGGGGGGCACTCACCCCACCAAGCTAACCAAAGGGATGGAAACGGCGACAGCAGGAGCCAGGAGGTTGGCTGCTGGCTGCCCCACCCCTATGCACCCCAGATCACACTGGGGTCTGCCCTGCTCCTGAGGTGGGAAGGCAGCAAGTGCAGTGGCTGCTTCTGATACCCTGAGAACCCACGTGACCTTCACAGAGCCCCCCCCACCCCCCAACAGCTCCTTTGCTCCTCCCAGGCCTGAGCCACGAGTCAACACGCACCCGTACTGAGGTCTTCAAGGAGCACTGCAGAGCCAACGTGCAGCCTTTGGGTGCAAAGGGGAGGTGCCCAGGGCTCACTTCCGTTTCCCTCTCAGCACCCCATTCACACTCCTTAACTCCCATCTCAGGAACAGGAGTCTCGGGGGAACTGCTGGCTGTTACCTCTCCTCCTAACAGGAGAGAACCTGTAAGGCATCATCATCAGGGCTCCTACCCCGCCATGGCCACAGAATGGGGATAGAGCCCTGTCTCTCACCATCACTCATAGTATCAGACAAACAGAGACAGAGACAGAGACACACACACATACACGAGTACCCCAAAGCATAAATAACCAGCAACTGGGCTGGCGAGGAGGCAGACAAGAGACCCCTGAGTGGCTCCCTGAACCCGTCTTGCCCTCTTGCCCTGCGACTCAGCCATCCGTGGCCAGGATGATAGCGGCCCCGAAGATGCCCACATTCTCTCCCAGGAGCTTCATCTGATTCCAGAACTCCACACGCCGTGTGTTGTGCCAGTAGGCGACGTTGCCATCAATGAGTAGCATGACCGGGGGCAGCAGGATGGCAAGGATCTGGGCAGCCAGGGTCACGTAGTAGCCCGAAAGGAAGGCCAGGGCCAGGATGCCGTAGAGCACGAAGAAGAGCTGGATCGTCAGCTCCCCGCCCGGGAGGTGGTTCAGATACGCCAGCCGGTCCTCTTTGCTGTGCTGCAGCGAGTAGGCCTAGAAACAGCATCTCAGGGTTTTGGAGCTGCTCTGGGCAGTGCCCCCGGACACAGCACCCACCAGGCAGCTCCTCTCCAGATGACCTCTGACCCTTCACTCAGGGCTTCTGAAAGCTGAGCTAGGGCACTCCAGGAGGTCTCGATCAGGGGGCTCAGAGAGAAGGTGTACCTGCGATCAGAGAGGGCCCCCGCCTCTGAATACAGAACTCCACATGGACACGGTGCCCGGTAACTCAGTGAGGCTGCCTCGAGGCCTAGGCCTCCTGCAGAAATAGGAGGAGCAGCCCCCAAGCGCCCCACGGAGCCAAGTCCTAGCAGGGACCTGAACTCTCAGCACTCTTCTGTGGTTCCTTTATAGTCCACTGAGGACTAGAGTTCAGAGAACCACTCCCTCATGTTCTCCTGGCCTTCGGGCTGGGGACCTAATAATGGTCACCCTAACTCTTCCTCAGGGGGGCCTCAGCCAGGAAATTAAGAACCGCACGCAAGCTGGTCTTGCCCACCTCCCCTGAGTCCTGCCAGCCCGAGCTCAGTGCACTCCCAGACAAGCGCTGCCGCTAGGGGGGTCCCCCAACCTACCACGCAGATGAGGTAGATGCCCAGGAACACCTGGCCGGTGGACTGCAGTGAGCGGCTACGGGGCTTCCGGCGGTACAATTCCCCAGCGCCGCTGGCCAGCACCAGGAAGCCACCGATGATGGCTACGGTGCGCGAATACATACGGACCTACCAAGGCAGAAGGGACCCCATCAGGGCCGTCCGCTAGCGCATGCTCAACATCCCATCCCCTCTGAGAAGCCCATTCCCGGTGCGGGGGCTTCAAGCTGAGACAGAGAGGTTTATGAGAAGTGAGCATGGGCCAGGGAGATAGCTCAGGGGGGCCCCAGCACATGCTTTGCCAGCAGAAGGCCCCAGGGGTGGGATCCCCCACATTGCTCGGCCCCTTCTCCGGTGCTGCTGGGCCCAGATAGCACTGCATCACTGCACCGAGACCCGAACTGCCCGGCCTCGTGCACTGAGGTCCTCTGAGCGCTCCTGGAGAGTGACTCCCCACCCCACCCCCATAAAGATGGAATGCTCAGCTGGCTGGGATGTAAGCTGTACATTCCAGGGTGTACCCCCTTATACCCTCCACTACACACACACACACACACACACACACACACACACACACAATGAAGGAAAAGACTGTTGGCCAGAGATATTAGAAAAACTGCATGGTCCTATAGGAAGCAAATGGCAGAACCCAAAGAACAAGGTCCCCCCCACCCCACATTCACAGTTTGGATAGATTCCAGCCCCATGTCCCTCCCGAAGTGTATTGTACACTTGCACCACACCTGTCTCCCGGCTAGACCCACTCGGGCATGGAGTGAGCTCCAAGCACGCAGCGGCCAACACAGGTTCGGGCACATATGGGCTTACACGCTGCACGAAAAGTCCGGCGGGCGGCTCAGCCCCTGAGCCTGGGATGGCAAAGCTAATCGTGCCCAGGGACCTGGGTTCCACAGGAAGGCCAAGTGCGGACCGTCTCTGACGTCTGTCTCATCTCTAGGCCTCAGCTTCCACAGTCCGCAAAAGCGGTGGCCCCGGGTTCTCTTTCCATTCTGGGTCGACACGCCTCTCTCCGTGGGGACCGGGGCTCCCCATCCCCCCCCACCCCCCCCCCCCCGCGAAGTGGCCGCCAGGCCCCCCACGGCGCTCACCTTCAGCCAATCCCCGTAGTGGACGTAGCCCCCGACGTAGGCGGCGTAGGTGCTGATGGCCAGCTGCAGGGCGGCCCCGAGCGCAAACCAGCGTCGCTTCACCCCGAAGGACATGAAGCTGGCGCACAGCACGGCCGCCCCGATGTCGAAGTACAGGTAGGGCACCGGGATGTCGGGCTTCCTGCGGGCGGGGCGGGGAGAAGCCACGCGGGCGGGATGAAGCCAGGCCCCCTCCCGCCCCCGTGCCCGCCGGGCCCCCGTCCCCGCTTCTCCCGCCCCCCCCCGCCCCCCCGACACCCACCCCCCGTGCTCGGCGGCCGCGCGGGCCCGCTCACCGGCGCGCCTCGGCCCGCTCGGCGTACAGCATGAGCTGGCTGAAGCAGTCCCAGAACGGGCAGCGCGTCAGCAACGCCGCGCCCGCCTGCATGAGCAGCTGCAGCATCCACCGTCGCGAGCCCACCTTGGACGCCATCTCGGGGGAACGGCAGCCCGCGGCCGCCTCGCGCCCCCGCCCGCACGCAACTTCCGGGCCGCGTCCGCGCCCCGCCGCTTCCGTCGGGAAACCGCGCTCCCGCCCTCCGGTTCCGGGCGTGGCGCCGGGAAACCGTACCGGGCTCGGGCGCCTGCCTTGCACGCCGTAGACTCGGGTTCGATCCGCGGCACCACCACGTAGGGTCCCCCGATCCCCGCCAGGAGTGATCGCAGCACAGTCTCCCCTCTGCCACCCCACCCCCTCCCCGCAAAAAAAAAAAAAAAAGGTAGTCCTGGGGCTGGAGCGATAGTACAGTGGGTAGAGCGCTTGCCTGGCATGCGGCCAGCCCGGGTTCGATCTCCCGCACCTCAGAGGGTCCCCCGAGCACCGCCAGGAGTAGTTCCTGAGCTGAGAGGAGTAATTTCTGAGTATCGCCGGGCGTGCACCTCCCCGCCCCCCAAAACACCTCTGGCTTGAATGTGAGAGGATATACCCACATATACAAGAAAACTAGGGACTGCGACTGTAGGTATGCTGGGATTGAGGAAATCTCCAGGCAGGAGAATTAAAGATGCTGGAGAGGGTGCGGGAAATGCTCAAGGAGCTGGAGTGAGTACTCTGCTCACCAGCACTGCTGGGAGTGACCCCAAAACATCACCCCACGAGTCTCTCCTGACAACCATTAGGTGTGACCTCCGCCTTCAAAAAAGTATTTTTCATTACTGGGGTGTAGGGGTGCGGTTTAGTGGTGGGGATGCCTGTCCTTGGATGAGAGTCTCAAAGTTCCATCCCGGGTGCTACCACGGATGAGTCACCAGTTCCATCCCAGTTGCACTGCGGTTGTGAGGTCTCTTGGTACCACGATCCACTGTGCAACAATAAATGGTAAAGAAAAGCAAGAGGAAAAAGTGTTCGCTTTAAAAAAAATACAAGTTCTGGGGCTGGAGCAATAGCACAGTGGGTAGGGCGTATACCTTGCACGCAGCCGACCTGGGTTTGATTCCCAGCATCCTATATGGTCCCCTGAGCATCTCCAGGAGTGATTCCTGAGTGCAGAGCCAGGAGTAACCCCTGAGCCCCTGAGCATTGCAGGGTGTGACCCAAAAAGGAAAAAAAAAGTTCCTACCTCTACCTGCCCCTCAGTGAACACAGCATGTGCTATTTCCTTCCGCATCTCTCTCTCTCTCTCTCTCTCTCTCTCTCTCTCTCTCTCTCTCTCTCTCTCTCTCTCTCTCACACACACACACACACACACACACACACACACACACAGAATTCTTTTTCCAGTTGGTTTCATTTCCCTCTACTTGCCTAGTCTCAGCTTCAAGCAGCAAAAAAAGGAGGAAAAAAAAGAAAAAGAAAAACCCCCAAGAGGCAGATCAGGGTGAGGAATGAAGGCAGGGGTGGGGGGGAGCAATCCAGCCTGTTCCCTTAGGGCTTCTCCTGAACTTTTACCTACACCCTCTTCAGTGGGATGTTGAAGAGGGAGCTTGTGTTGGGGACTGTCACCCGCCCCCTGCCCTCAGTTTCTTTCACCACTGCAGTCTCATTTGAGCCCTCAGACTCCTGCGAAACATTCCTCTTCCTTTTCCATGGCACCATCTGCTCTCCCAGCTGCTTGAATCCTTGGCAGTACCCCTCCACCTCTCCAGAGGGCCCCCAGCTCTTGAGTCCCATCTGCACTTCTGTCATCCGTGACCACAGCCAGTGACCTGCCCATGAGACAGTACAGTAGCCACCTTGGCCAGGCAGCCTGGCCCAGTGCATGGCCCACGCTGACCACATGCAAATGCCTCAAGTGGACTAATACCCGGACAGTAGAAATGAGGGCCAGGAGGACTGGTCCCTCGTTGGAAGCATGCCACAAGTAGGGGAGAGCAGTTAGGACAGAGAAGGGACCACTAAGACAACACCATTGTTCATCGATTTGCTTGAGCGGCACTAGTAACGTCTCCTTTGTGAGACTTCTTGTTACTGTGTTTGGCATATCGAATACACCACGGGTATCTTGCCAGGCTTTGCTGTGCGGGCGGGGTAGTCTCAGTAGCTTGCTGGGCTCTCTGAGAGAATTGGAGGAATCGAACCTGGGTTGGCTGCGTGCAAGGCAAATGCCCTACCCACTGTGCTATCACTCCAGCCCTGCTACTATGACAATTAACTCTGAATAAGAACTGAGTGCTAACAGGAGGTAAAGTATATACGTGATAATCTTTGAGTACCTGTATTACAAACCCTTTGCCCCAAAAGAAGGGGGTGGGGGGAATGTGCACGGGTGAAGGGATGAGTATAGGAACATTGTATAACTGAAACCCTATCATGAACAACTTTGTAACTGTATCTCACAGCGATTAAATAACACTGTACTCCCATTGGGGCTGGAGCGATAGCACAGCAGTAGGGCGTTTGCCTTGTGTGCTGCTGGCCAGCCAGCTGAGCAGGGTTCGATTCCGATTCCTCCGCCCCTCTTGGAGACCCCAGCAAGCTACCGAGAGTATCTCGCCCGCACGGCAAAGCTTGGCAAGCTACCCGTGACGTATTCGATATGCCAAACACAGTAATGACAAGTTTCAAAATGGAGACGTTACTGGGCCCGCTTGAGCAAAATTAATGAACAATGGGAGTACTGTCCTTCTGTACTCGGGATACTCTCGGTAGATTTCCGGGCTCTCTGAGAAGGGCGGAGGAATTGAACCCGGCTTGGCCAGGCTGGCTGCGCGCAAGGAAAACGACCTACCGCTGTGCTATCATTCCCGCCCGCTGCTGCCGCGGCCAACCATGGCTGCTCTCCCAAGATGGCAGCTTCTCCGGGCGAGTGATTAAATAAATCAAACAAAAATGCCTCACATGGTGTCCAGCATCCCCCTGCCACTGAGCCAAGTCAGGTGGGCAGCAGGCTCCAGCCCGCTGATGCCCCTACACCTCGAACTCCAGGTGCTGCAGCTCAGTGTCCCTAAAGGAGCCCCAGAACCCCTGGAGTTCCAGGGCCCATCCAGCTGGCTGCCATCATTCCTAGACAACCTCTGAGCCTGGATTTGTGGCTGGGGCTGCACCCCAACACCCCACATTTGCAGCTGGTTCTTAGCCAGGAAGAGACAGCACAGGAGGTACAGTCAGCTCAGGACGAGCTGCTCCAGGCCTCGGTCACTCAGGCGTCCGGGGTGATGTGGAGGTGATGTGGAGGTAGTGGAGGATGCGCAGTAGCCCCCAACAGAGGAGTCCAGGGGTCAGCAGGCCAGCCGGTTCTGGCTGAGGCCCAGCTGCTCCAGGAAACCGGTGCCTCCTGGCGCCCCACTAACTAGATCCCACAGGGCACTGGGAGGAAGCGGCAGCACTTGGGTCCCCAGAGACACAGGGAGCAGCCACCTGCAAGAGGTGGGGATGCTTCTGCCTTAGCTTGGGGGGCCTGGGCTGGGGAAGGCCCCCTGGTTCCTCGGTTCCTCACTGGCTGCAGTGGGCCTGGGTATGGCCTTGGGTACATTGTCACATGACCATGACGGTCGGGGACAGGGGAGCACCGGGCCCTGCAGCAGGGACCCATGGGGGCCGGAACCATCTTGCCTCAGTCTGCTCCCACTCAGGAGTTTCCCCCATGCCCTCAAGGACATGTTCCTTCAATCCCCACTGAGCCACAGAAGCCTAACCCCAGTGGCCTGCCCCTACTCCACTCTTCCCTGTTTCTCGGGCCACACCTGGCTTGGGGGGTGCAGGCTGTTGGGCCCTCCAGGCCCCACCCCTCCTCCCTCTGCAATCCCAGGAGACGCACTGCTCCCTCCTGCCCTGTACACAGCCACAGCACGTTGGAGGCAGCCGGAGCTCTAGGGAAGCCAGAGCCTGATGCTGCGGTGGGCATCTTTGGGGCCTGACAGGCAGGGAAGTAGACCTGGCCCAGTCGAACAGGTGACTGCCCTGCTCCTGGCCCCCTGCGCTCCCTCTCTGCGTCAGATCAGCAGCTTGAGGCCCCCTGGAGCTGGCAAGAGCAGTGTTACAGCTGTCATCCCCCTCTGCCTGCTGGGAATTTGCATCAGCTGCGAGTCCCCATGGCCAGCAGTTGCAGACTGGAAGGTTCCACTGTGATCTCCTGAGACCCCTGGTCAAAAGCCTCCACTCGGGCCTCCCAGGAGCGTCCCCACCTCCTCCTGAAACGGGGGTCTGGGGTCAACGGCCTGGGAGGCCAAACAAGCCACTTTGTCCTTAGGTTCCCAAGGGTGTGGGCTGACCCTGCCCAGCACTCTTCTGAGAATAATGGTGACATTAAGAGACAGTTGCCAAGGGCCAGGCCGCTCATTAAAGCTTCACTTAATCCTCAGCTGAGACTCGCTTCGGAGACAAGGAGCTGATGCCTGGCAAGGCTGGGCAACTACCGAATCACGGTGCAACCGGACCTGCAGGACAACCGAGCCACGGAGCCCCCAAAGCCGTCTCACTTCATGTCAAAACCACCACTTTTGGGTCTGGAGAGATGGGCCAGCAGGCAGGGTGCTTGCCTTGCACACAGCTGATCCAGTCAACCCTCATGGTACCCAGAGACCCACCAGGAGTGAGCCCTGAGCACCGCTGGTGTACCCCCTTTGTCGCCCCCCCCAAAAAATAAGTCATGGTCTATGAATAAATAACAATCATTCCCAGAAAAGCCACCATGAATCTAGGGTATGAGTCCAACACCTCTGGTTGATCCCACTTGAACTCCTTTGAATTCATGTAACTGGTTGGAGCAAATCATGCAGGAGAAAGTTGAAGTCTCACTGCCAATAATCCTGGAGAAGATACTACAAATGGTGTTGAGGCCTTGAGCTCAAAGCTCTGAATTATTTTTGTTTTGGGGCAACACCAGGAAGCATTCAGGGGCTACTCCCAGCTTTGTGCTCAAGCGGGGGGGGGGGGGGTCACCCTTGGCAATGCTTGGGGGATCAGATGCTATGTCAAACTGGGGACAGCCACATGCAAAAGCAAGCACCTTAACCCCTGTACTATCTCTCCATTCCTCAAAGTCCCAATCTTTTTGGGTCACACCCAGCAATGCACAGGGGTTACTCCTGGCTCTGCACTCAGTAATCACTCCTGGTGGTGCTCAGGGCCCACATGCGATGCTGTGAACTGAACCCAGGTTGGCCCCGTGCAAGGCAAACGCCCTACCCACTGTGCTATCGCTCCAGCCCCAAATCCTGATTTTCTTTTTTCTTTTTGGGTCACACCCGGTGATGCACAAGGGTCATTCCTGGCTTTGCACTCAGGAATTACTCCTGGCAGTTCTCGGGGGACCATATGGGATACTGGGAATTGAACGTGGGTTGGCCTCTTGCAAGGCAAACGCCCTACCGGCTGTAACTATAGCTCCAGCCCCATGTTGCAATTTTCACAACAGACTAGACTTGGGAAAGTTTACTGTTTTTTTAAAAAAAAGCAAAATGTACGATGGGCTCTACCAGCATGTACCAAGTTACTTAGGAAGCCCTCCAAGTGGCCAATAGTTTCACTATGAATAAGAGAGTCAAATAACTTTATTTCCCTTTTTGACTGTTAGTAGGCTATCGTGGACATCTGGATCTTGTGAGAGACCTTTGGAGAAGATGGAAACACATAAAAACAGCCTACTGAGATTGGAACACATTGCAGGGATCGTATACTGGAAGCTCCTAGCAGGTCAGAGTAGTTATAAATGGAATTCATCTCACTGGAGACAAGGTCAGTCACACCTGCCCCATGAGCAGCCCCTGTGCGACCCCAGAGGCTGCTAAGAAAGGGCATCATGGAAAGAGCGCGGCAGACTTGAGGTCATGCCTCTTCTAGGAATGAAATGCCTGAAGACCAAAGGACACCCGGCAGCAATTAAGTGTCACTTGTCAGAGCAATGAGGTCTCTGTGGATGCAAGTGTTGGAGCAGGGACAGACTATCAAGGCTGCTGGAATAGGAATGTGAATGGGGAGGCAGAGCCAGCCCGCAGGCATCAGCTGAGCTCCAGCTGTGAGATGCTCTTCCAGCCTAGGGTCAATCAGTTTCTGCCTTCTCAATAGCTCCCCAGTTCCCATCTAAAACAGGCAAATGAAGAGGAAAGTGAGCCATTCATGTACCATCCATTTGGAAAATCACAGGGCATTATTTATTTCTGAGGGAGTCGGGTGGAGCTTGGAGCACAAGAGGCAGTGTTTAGGGGCAGCTCCCATCTCAGTGCTCGCATTAACCCAGGCAGCGTTGCCCGGGAGCAAACCTGGAGCCCCCAGATAGAGACCATGTGCTTCAGTCCCAAGTCACCTCCCCAAGCCCGTGAGCAGGCAAGGCCTGGGGTTCTGTTCCAGCTCTGCCACACTCGCAGCAGTGGTGCTCCCAACACGTCATTTAGCAGTAGTGGGGCTCAACTAGCATGACACGTGGTATCAAGCAATAAAGGAAGGGGTCCCAGCACAGAGTGGGGAGTGAGGCCAGAGTTCGAGGTGCTGCTTGAACTCTGGGCTTAGGGGGCTCACAAAGCAGGTGCCTGGGGTGTGGGGTAGTGTTTTTTTTTTCCATATCCAGTGATGCTCAGGGCTCATTCCTGGCTTTGCACTCATATCATTTCTGATGGTGCTTGGGGAAACCATGTAAGGTGCCAAGGATTTACCAAGTGTCCTAGCCAGCCCCGTTAGTGATAATTTTGAAGAAAAAAAAAAGGGGGGGGGTGTTTGGGGGCCACTCTGGGTGGTGCTCGGGGTATCGCTCCCAGCAGTACTGGGAGACTGCTGGTACCGAAGATAAAACCTGGAGCACCTATGTGGAACGCAGCGCTCAAGGCCTCCGAGTTACCTCCAATACTGGCATTGCATGGATGAGGCCCTCGGCTCCATCCCTGGCTCTGCCAAAAAACAAAAACAAAAATACAAAGAAAAAACAGTTCGTCGTCCTCCCCCAACCCCCACCACACACAGTATTTCAAATACTAAAGCTAGAGTCAAAAAAGAGAAAGACAGGGACTAAGGCACTTGCTTTGTATGTGGTTAAACCTCCTTCAATTCTCAACACACGTGATCCCCTGAGCCCCACCAGAAGCCAGCCCCAGCACTGACATGGGGGTGTGGCCCAAAAATAAAGACTAAACTTTCAATGAAAGCTAGAGCCACAGGGGGAATTTCTGATGAGACCATGGGCCTTTCTGAAATGAAAGGCATCTCTGGGGGCAACTATTGGGCAGAGCTGAGAGTCACACCACCAAGAGCAACACTTGAACACAGAGCCAGGAACAACCCTTGAGCACCATTAGGCATGTACCCCCCCCCAAACAAAAAAAGTATAGCTAAAAATGAGACACAAAATGGAGGGGGGGGGGAGACTGGAGAGATAACATAGTGGGTAAGCCGACCCAAGTTTGAAACCTGGCACTCCATATGGTCCCCCAACCAGTGCCAGGAGTTAACTCCTGAGTGCAGACCCGGGAGTAAGTCCTGAGCATAGCCAGGTATGACCCCAAGACAGAAAAAAAGGGTCAGGGCAATAGTACAGTGAATAGGGTGTTTGCCTTGCACGCAGCCAACCAGAGCTGATTCCTGGCATCCCATGTGGTCCCCCAAACACCACCAGGAGTGATTCCTGAGTGCAGAGCTAGGAGTAACCCCTGAGCATTGTCTGGTGTGACCAAAGCAAAGAAAAAAAACCTAGAAAATGGGATGAGACTGGGGAGGAGAGAGGAGCTGAGTTCAAACCCTGCTAACAAGTGACCTCCCATGCTGCCGGTGGAGCCCTGGGGGGCCCCAGTTCAGCACTTGACCATCCAGCCCAATTGCCTCAGTGAGTCCTAGGTCCTGGCACTGCTTGGGAGCTGCTCCTGCCCCTGCCCCCACCCCCGCTCCCCAACAAGCCAGCCCTGCAAACGCTTAGGTTCTTGCTTCTCTTCTTCACATCAGGGAGGGGACAGTGGGCTTCCTCTTCAGCCGCCTCTGTCCCCCTCACTGCTCAGGCCTCTCACAGTATCGCTGACAGGCTGGAGATTCTGCTGCACCTCGGCTCCTATTGGGCCCTCTCCACAAGTATAAAGGATTCCATGGAGACGAAGGGCCTGGTGCTCTGAGTCAAATATTACCAGAGCAGATGGATGGAAAAACGGACATTTCTAATGTGTCCGGAGTGATAGTATAAGCAGGTGGGGCATCTGTCTTGAATGCAACCGACCCAGGTTCAATCTCCCGCATCCCATATGGTCTCTTGAGCACCACCAGAAGTAATTCTTGAGCACAAAGCCAGGAGTAACCCCTGAGAACTGCCGAGTAGGGCCCACAAAACAAAACAAACAAACAACAACAAAAAACCCCCCCAAAAACCCCAAAAATAAAAAACACTTATATCTTCAAGATTTCCCCAGTGTGCCAACCAACAGTCCTGTAACAGACCAGCTCATGCATGTGCCCACTTACCACCCCCCAAACCCCTAAATCCACTTATGATTCTCCCCATAGGATACCCATCCTCTGGGAGAGGGGCAGTTTTGGGGGAGGGGGGGTCACACCTGATAGTGCTCAGGGAGCACTCCTGGGCAGCTCAGTATATTATGGGGTATAGGGGAGCAAATCTGCATCAGCTGCAAGGCAAGTGCCTCACCTGCAATACCATCTCCCCCACCCGGGGATCCCCATCATTTTGGGGAGGGGGCCACACCCCGAGGTGATCAGGGATCACTCCTGGAGGATTTGGGGGACCACAGGAGACTGCTGGAGATTGTACCCAGGTCAGCTGCGTTCAACGCAGACAACCCACCTGCTGTGGGATCACTCTGGTCCCTGCGGGATCCCCATTTTACAGGACATACTTGGAACCATATCTCAGATGAGTTCTGAGGGGCTAGAGGGAGCAAAGACTCTGACGGCGAGGGCCAAGTCAAACACACGCACCTCAGACCCCCGCCCCAGGGCCTCTCCAGCATGCACAAACCCAAGACATGAGTGATGGTTAAAAAAATTTGGGTTTTATTGTTTTTGCTAAACAATACTTAAAAAAAAAATTCATTTGGAAGGCAGGGCTTGAATTATTTAATTTTGATCATTTATTTAATTACAAAAAAAAAGAAAAGAAAAAAGGAAAGGGAAAGAGATCATGGCCAAAAAAAAAAAAGTGTCATTAACCCCCCACTCCACCCGTGAAAGCTCAAGCCGGTCTCGTGAGCATCACCGGCAGCCCACTCAGTGCCTGATATTCAAACGTGGCACTCTGCCCCGTGGCACTGCCCTGGCGGCGCGGGGACAACAGGTGCCAGTTTCAGCTCTCAGTAGGTTACTCACACCAGACAGGCAATGGGCTGCAGTCCAGAAAATCTTTCCAGGTTTTCTGCCCATCGGCTGAGCACATACAAACTGTCATAAGCTTGTAAAATGTTCCAGGGGGGAGGCGGGGGATAAGAAGAGGATTTGGCAGGAGAAACTATAGGTCCCTCAAGCTTTCTCCTGGGCCAGAGGCTCTGGGCAGCGACTGTGAGACTCAGATCCGCGAAGCCCAAGTTTCTTCCGAAAGAAAATCAACCCCTCGAGGAGGATGTGACATGCCCTGCAAACAGCTCTCCCTGCAGAGGGCACGGGCAGGGGCAGCGGGGCTCCCCACTCAGGAAGCAGGAGGTGGCAAGGAGGGGCTTCTAGTACCATCAAGTAAGACGAAAGGCAGAAGGAGAATCCTGAGGGTCTGGCCCGTGTGAGACTGGTACACGGGGAACTGACTCCAAGCCCATCAGGAACTCGCCCGGCCGAATCCCGTCCGCACAGAGTGCCGCAGGAGAGTCTCGTGGGAACCCGGTCAAGTGGGCTGCCTGGCTAGGGGCAGTGAGGAGGGCAATGCATTGTTCATTTTCAGAGGAATGAGGTGGGAAGAACGGCCATGATCTAGTAAAAAGAGACCTGCAAGAAGCAGAAAATATTTAGAGAACATTTTAATATATATTTTCATATATATATTTAAAGTTAAGAAAAATAAAACTAATTCAAGCCATGCCCTGTGCAAAAAAAAAAAAAAAAAAGGGTGGGGTGGGGTGGGGGAAAAAAGAAATCCAAAAACTTTCAAGTGAGACTCTGCTGCTCTCCTCTAGGTTTAATGTCACAGTCAGCTTGTTACTTTTATTTTGGAAGAGATGTAAAAGTATCTTTCGACCACTCAGAAGGCAAGTGTAGACACTTGTGTAAAAACAGAATGCCGGGGACAGGCTGGGAAAGGAAACTCAGAGGAGAAAGGGTGGAGCAGAAAAGGAATTTTCAAAAATAAAATTAACAAGGTGACTGTTCCAGGAGGGGGCTGTGAAAAGGACATGGTGGACCGAAGTCTGTTAGTCAAGTAATGATTCAACTTTTAAATTATTCTCTTGTTCTTTTTTTTGTTGGGTGTTTTGTTTGTTCAAGTCTAAGATTTGGAACTGCTGGCCCTGTTAACAAGAGCCAGCAAGAAATATAGGATCCCTTCCCTCCCCCGGCCTGCCTCCGCCGAAGCCGCCACCGCCGCCTCCGTGGCTGGACGCTGGAAGAGTCTCCGTGTGTGCGGACTCAGGATGACAGGGCAGCCTCCTTCTGTGGTTGCTGGGCTTGTGAACGCTGCAGGATCTTTTGGCTTTCCACGTCTCTAAAATGTTTTTCAACCTGCAAGAGACCATGCAGCCAATGTCAGCGAAGGAGATAGCTGGGCCAGCTCACTCCACGCGTCAACGGCCCCGTCACGGGGCCGAGTCCACAGACCCCTACTGCCCTGGCTTCAGGCCTGCACTCCCAGCCACAGGAAGGCGGCCGCTTACCACGTTTGCCGTCTGAGCTAGACTGGGCTAAAAGAAGTCTATGCCATAAACTACAATAGAGACGGAAGATTATTAAGGCCTCTCTGCAAGCACAGAATTTTCGAAAAGTCGGTCAGGGATTCAGCAACATGATGTTCTCTTGGTGCCGTTTGTTTTTACAAATGCTGTAACTGGACAGTCACAGGTCAGAGATGTCACCTAGCCCTTCCTAAAAAGCCAGAGAAGCAGTAGTTGGGTTCAGGCCCAACACTGCACTCTGGCTAATTCCAGAAGCCACGATGCAGAGAACACAGGGCTGCCCACCGATGTCGCCCTAAAGGAGTGTCTCAGGCACTGCTGTAGACGCCCCGTGCAGAGAGGCAGCAGGAGGGATGTGGCAGTGTGGGGAAGGCTGGGACTCCCCCGAGGTGAAGCTGCACCCCTCCTTTACTTACTATTTTGCGTACATGGCTCAGTGCACTCCCCTCTTTGCCTTTACAGTTTTCCACTTGATATGGGGGTGTAATAACAACTTCTTCCATGACTACGATGTTTTTTTCTTGCCATTTACAGTCTTTAATGCTGGAAGGAAAAGCGAGCAGTCAAAGTTACTTCGAGCAGCCATCCGCTCCACACCTCCTGCCTGAGGCTGCGTAACGCCAGCTCATGGACGCCAGCAGGCCACAGGACGCAAGAGCTAAGAAACTTGTTTGGGCATCGCCAGCGAGAAGAGTGATCACAGAGATGCATTATTTTTCTGTGGAGAGCCCAAAGGAGTCACTCCAAAGCATTAGGACTTGGAAAACCCTAGAAAACTCAATGGCAAACCAAAATTGAGTTATAAATACTACACAATACTTTCAAACCGATATGTCCAACTTACCTTGCAGCCCAGAAAAGAGACTGGCACATTAAGCAGTGCTTAGGGCTCACTCCTGGCAGGGGTGGGGAGCATGCACAGTATATGCTTCAGCTTCCCCCTCTTCTTGGGCTTTTGAGTCACATCTAGCAGTGCTCGGGAGTTACTCCTGGCTCTGCACTCAGGAATTACTCCTAGAGGTGCTCGGGAGGCCATACAGGATGCCAAGGACTGAACCCCAGTCAGCCACATGCAGGGCAAGTGCCTCCAATGCTGTCCCATCACTCTGGTCTATACTCCAGCCCTCTGAAGTGAGCTTCCTGAAGCCACATTTCTGCTTCTTCAATGCAAGTGCTCTAACCATTGAGATACATGCCCAGCTTGGCAAACTTTTTTTTCCCATAATGGGTTAAGATTGTATACACAGGACTGGAGCGATAGCACACAGGTAGGGCGTTTGCCTTGCATACGGCCGACCCGAGTTCAATTCCCAGCATCCCATATGATCCCCCAAACACCGCCAGGAGTAATTCCTGAGTACAGAGTCAGGAGTAACCCGTGTGCATCACCAGGTGGGACCCAAAAAAAAATAAAAAGAAGATTGTATACACAGAATTAGTATAGTTGGTAGGGAGCTTGCCTTACATGAGGCTGACTCAGGTTCAATCCCTGGAATCCATATGGTCCCCCAAGCTCACCAGGAGCGGACTGTCCACAGTCCCTGAGCATAAGCCAGGAGTAAGCCTTGAGCACTGCTGGTTCTGGCCCAAAACAAAAACAAACAAACAAAAAAAGAATTGTGCACATGCACACACATATTTTCTGTAGCTAAATTTAGCTGGAATGCTAAATCCAGCACTGCATGGGCACCCCTCCCAGCGTGGTGCCTGGTGGGTCATCAGCCTGCAGGGCGTGAGGGACCACGTAGCATGGGGAATCAAACCTGAAGCTCCCACGTGCCAAGTATGCACTCCAGTCTTTTGAGTCATCTGCCCAGACTGGGTGGTAAATAGTTTCAGCTCTGTGGGCAGTGCAGTCGCTGTCACTAGGACCAGACATTGCTGCTGCTGCACTACAAAAGCAGTCACCGTGATACATGTGGAAATGAACCAGTGGCTGGAGTCTGGGGGCGTTCACTCGGCCAGGGGGAGTTTCTCCTGTTTAGAAAAACAAGAGTGTGGATGCTCTGGAACTGTGCTCAGCCCTCCTCACCCTGGAAGGGGCGTCTGACAGGACCCTCTCAGCAGCTGGGCACCTGCCAGGATGGGAAGAGCCACGGTAGCTCGCACTCGGGCCCCCGGGGCGGCTGGTGTCACTGAGAGTTCCTTCACATACCTGTGAGTGCTCAGATACTCACACCACGGCCTCCCGCGGCTCTGATGCCAGCTGCCATCTGTGCACCAGACCCAGGTGGTTAAATAGGGTAACAGAAGGCGGCAGGCAGGGAGGGGGGTGTCAAATGTTGCAGTTTTTCAGCAGCTAGGGAAGCCAGGGGAGAGTCAAATGACTTCTGCTGTGACAAAAATGTCTTTTAGGAAGTGGCTATAAGGTGGCCTTCTGCTCTCCCGGATTCCCCGTATTCATCCCAGTATACAACTGGGAAGAGTGAGTTGGACAGAACTTTCCCTTTATAACCACATCAGCTTTCAGGGCGAGGTACAATAAGAACCAAACAATATAAGAGAAAGGAAAAAAAGATCACTGGTTCTAAATTACTGAACACTAGACGGGACCTTTAGAAATAAGGAAATCCCAAACTTTGTTTTTGCTGCTGTTTCTTGGAGGCTGCCGGGGATCAAACCCAGGGACTTACATATTTGAAACATGTACTTTTATCACTGAACTATATCCCGAGTCCCTACAAACTGAGCCTTACAGACAAAAAGCCTAAAGGGCAAAGGAGACAACTTGTCCACACCTCCCATTCTTCCAGATGAAGAGGCAACGTGTGTCTCCTGCCAGGCGAGAGTCAGGCCGGTCCACCCCCCAGAGCTAAGAGCCCCCATGCCTCCCCAACTCACGTTTTGTGAATGGTCTGGAAGAGCTGCTGGCCCTCTAGGGAGACCCCAGCGCTGATTGCATAGGCCTGGCTCAGCTTCTCCTCCTTCTCTGTCCGTGCTTTGCTTGCAAGCTAGGGTAGGAAGAAGAAAGAGTCAGGAAAGCACACACCTGCTGCTCCCCAACAGCCAGGCCCTAAGCTGAAGCTGGGAGACCAAAAAAAGACTGGGATGAGTCACCAGAACCAAGCCTAATACATACAGTATAACCGAACTGTTGCTATTTCTGAAAAATATTCCTTTCTTCTAAGACTAAATGAGTACCTGCCACGGGAGACACTGTGGTGAAGCTAGGGATAAGGCTTTGGAGTGGGAAGGGAAGGGAGACCCTGAGACAGAAACACAAACAAGATTACAGGCCAGGCTAAGGGCCAGCTAGGAAGGAAACAGCAGAGAGGGACAGTACAATGAGTAGGGCGCTTGCCTTGCACGTGGCTAGACTAGGGCTTGATCTCCAGTATTCTATATGGTCCCCAGAGCACCACCAGGAGTAATTCCAGAGCGCAGAACTGATGTAACCCCTGAGCATCGCTGTGTGTAGTTCCCAGAAACAAGAACAAAAACAAACAGAAGAGACACTGCAGAGTGTGGGATTCTACTCGACAGGAAGGGATTGTTAAGAGTCAAAGATACTGCGGATTTTGTGACCGAAAACTCCAGGCTCTCACAGAGTCAGGCATGGACTACTTCCTCCCATCTCCCTGTTCTTTTGGAAGACTGGCAGTCACTGATGAACTGCCTCTGGTGCCAAATAAGCTCATTAACCAGCCATGATCTGAGACTCATAAATAAATCTCGAAAGAGATCAGAAAGCTGCAGAGATACTTCCAGACTCCACGTAAGGATCTGTCATCAGGGCACCCACAGTCACCATCCAATTAAAAATTTAACTCCAGCATATTATCCCATTCAAAATCCAGAACATCTCAAACTCTATACCACTGATAAATCAGGAGAGAAAACACCACGTTGGTTGGGATGTAAAAGACTATCAATCTCAAGAACATATAGAGACACAAGGCTTAAACTGTAACGTTAATAATAATTTCTTCCCTAAGGGCTTAAATGGCTCCATGATGAGATACAACATCACACTTTCTTCTAAGGAAATATTTTTTGGTAATTTTTAGCTAATCACAACAAGTAACATAAAACAAATTATTCAGGGCCCGCTATAGGGGCAGGTTTGAGGAATGGTTGGAAACTGTAAATAATGGTGGTGGGCAATGGTGGTGGAATTGGGTGTTGGAATATCGAATGTAATAAATCATGAACAACTTCATAAAAATAAAACAAATTTGGGGGCTGGAGAGATAGCACAGCAGGTAGGGCATTTGCCTTGCACGCGGCCAACCTGGGTTTGATTCCCAGCATCCCATATGGTTCCCCGACCACCGCCAGGGGTAACTCCTGAGTGCAGAACCAAGAGTAACCCCTGTGCGTTGCCAGGTGTGACCCAAAAAGCAAAACAAACAAACAAAAAATTTAAAAAACAGTCAAAGGTAACACACGTTTCTATTTAAGGGGGAAATTAACTATTTTAAATCAGCTACTGTGCTAGCACCTAGGGGGATAAATGTTAATATCTACCACAGCTTTATAGGCAAGAACTGGAAGCTCTTAAGACCTTAATGCTGCGAAGGGGCTGGCACTGGAGCTTGGCACAGCAGAAGCTGGGAGCACCCCCAGCATAGCATGACCCTCCAGGAAGCACGAGCTGGGGTTAGCCCTAAGTACCACTGGGTCGTCCAACCCCCTTCCCAAGACCTTCACTTTATAGGAGAACTTTCTGTGTTCTCACAGGGGAGCCCAGACTCTAGCAGACCTCGCCATGGGTACTGCCCAACTTTCCTTTGAGCTGAAGAGCTGGTGTGCTTTGGGAAGGGAATGGGCCGAGGTGGCTCAGAGGCAGAGTACACTTTCTGCCTGAGCCCTGGGCCCTATTTCCAGCATTGGACAACGAAGCAACAGGTTGAGACTGCCTGACCCTTGTGTGTTCTGTCCCAACCACCTTTCTGCCTCCACTGCCACCAGGGCACCCTTGAAAGAAATACGGTCAAGGGGGCAAAAGGAAAGAAGAAAGAAAATGAAGTTTCAGAAGTCCATGCTTTGTCGCACCTGCCCTGTAGAAAACTGCAGTATCTGCGATTCCAGTTTGAGCATTTTCTTTAGGAGAGAATAAAAGTGAGTGAGAAAAGCAGAATACTGATAGAGGGGCTGTGACCACTGAATGGAGCAAGAAGCAGGCGCATTGTTTCTTTCAAGGTGCCTTCTACAGAAGTTGGTTCTTCTTTTGAGGGGAGGTAGAGGTGTGGGCCACACCTGGTATTCCTGCCTCTATGCTAACAGGCACTCCTGGAGGTACTAAAGAACCATATGCAATGCAAACCAGGGTCAACTGCATGCAAGGTGAGAGCCTCAATTCCCGAAGTCTCTCCAACCTCAAAACATTTTAAATATCTCAAAAAACAATGGAAACTAATAGTCAATTGAGATTGTTTGTGCGTAGTCACAAACACTTACGGAGCTGCATTATTCCAGATTAACAAGAATGAAAAAGAGGAGGAAATGAAGATTAAAGTTTATTCATCAGGAATGTTTTGGATGAGTCACTGAATAAAATTTGGGATTAAAGCCAAAAATGAGAAAGAAAAGAATGGTCTGAGTTCTCCTTCAAGCCTCTTCTTTGACTGCCCTCTAGTGGAGTGAGCAGAAACTGATCAAAAGAAAGCCGACTATGTGGCAAACAACTACTGCCCTTGTATGTGAGGCTCCTTGATTCAATTCCTAGCACCACGAAAGCAAGAGAAACGAGTTTTAGTACTGCAGCACTCAGTTCACTAGCCAGAATATAGATGACTGACACTGCTGTGACATACATACAAAATGGAATACTATGCTGCTTTAAGAAAAGATGAAGTGCTCGCTTCGGCAGCACATATACTAAAATTGGAACGATACAGAGAAGATTAGCATGGCCCCTGCGCAAGGATGACACGCAAATTCGTGAAGCGTTCCATATTTTTGACTGGTTAAAGAAACTTTGGTACATCTACACAATGGAGTACTATGTAGCTCTTAGAAAAGATGAAGTCATGAAATTTACATACAAGTGGTACAATATGGAAAGTATCATGCTAAGCGAAATGAGTCAGAAAGAGCGGGATAGACATAGAAAGATTGCATTCATCTGGGGGATATAAAGTAACAAAGTATGAGATTAATACCCAAGATTAGCTGAGATCAGCACCAGGAGGATTACTCCATAACTTAGAGGCCAGCCGGATATCCTAGAGGAAAGGGCTATTCAGATAGAGAAGGGAGCACCAAATAAAGGATGTTTGTAGGATCCTCCCAGGAGGGGAGATGCATGTCGAAAGTAGACTATGGACTGAACATGTTTGCCACTCAATGCCTCTTTTGCAGACCACAACACCCAAAAGGAGAGAGAGAACACAGGGGATTGCCCTGCCACAGAGACGGGGGGATGGGGGGATGGGGGTGGGAGGGATATTATCCATGGTGGTGGAAAATGGGCACTGGTGGAGGGATGGGTATCTGATCATTGTATAATTGAAACCAAAGCACAAAAAATTGTAAATCTACAACTTTAAAAAAAATAAAATAAAATAAAGGGGGGAAAAAAAAAAAAAAAAAAAAAAAAAAAAAAGAAAAGATGAAATACATTTCACTGCAACGTAACTGGAAGGTATTATGGTTTTGGTTTTTGGGCCACACCCCATGCTGCCCAGGGGTTACTCCTTGCTTTGTACTCAGAATCACTACCGGCGGGCTTGAGGGACCCTCTGGAAAGCCGGGGAATGAACCTGGGTCAGCCTACCCCACAAAATGCCCTACCTGTTGTCCCATCACTCTGGCTCTGGCAGGGTTTTATGCTGAGCAAATTAAGTCAGAGGAAGGACAAATACCAGATGATCTATGGACTACAGAGACAAAAACCAAGCGAATACTGTATTGAACAACAACAAACCCCTGGCCTTGTATTCCCAAGCAGTGAGAGAAAAGGAGAAGGGGAAGGAATACTGGACTGCAGGCGACGCGGGGCAGCCATGGGGCAGCAGTGGGGGTGGGCTACAGTGACTCTGTACTTCAATCCCACACACTTGTGTATGGATGCTACTGTAACCACATTACTTAAACTATTAATACACTACTGGCTGCCAAAACTCCAAACACAAATTAGTTTGATTTTTATAAGACAAAGCAAATACCCTGGATAAGTACGGATGCTACACGCTGCACACGAAGCCACACATAGACACGTGAACACGCAACTTGACCCCAGGCCGACAAAAGGAGAGCACACCTCCAGCAGGTCCCCACAGTACCTCAACACTGCCATTTCTGAACACTGAGATTCTGCTTTAACTGTGACCTTTCAGGGCATAAACCAAATATAGTTCTCCAGGGGAAACAACAAGCCAAGTGTTTCAGGGTTGGCTGATAAAATGAAGCACTTTATCAAGGCATGGGGTTGTTTGTTTGTTTGTTTTGTGGGGGCACAGTTGGTGTTCAAGGCTTACTCCTGGCTTTAGCACTCAGGTCCCATTCCTGGCAGTGCTCTGGGATTGAATCCGGGTCGGAGGCATTAAGGCAAATGCCCTACCCGCTGAACTATCACTCCAGCTCCTATTAAGGCATAGGTTTGACAAAGAAGAAAACAGTCTTCAAACTGGGTCCCGGGGAAGCAGGACTCTCTTCCTGCACTCTGAGCTTCGAAGACCAAGGGAGGAGAGGATATGAACACCGCAGAGTTCGCTCACACACGGTCATCTGTCTCCCTAGGTAAGAGGAAGGCAGGCCAAATCACCAGTTCCTGTTCACATGGTCCAAGGACATGGAGAGACACAGTAGCAGCATCCCCCCCACAAAAAAAAAAAATAATAATTTTGTTGGGCTAGAGATAGCTCAATGGACTAAATACATGCTTGGGGGGTCGGGGACTCAAGCTCACCCCAGCACACCAGGAGCGGCCCCTGAGACAGAGCTGCTGTAGCCCCCAGCACTAGTGGGTGTGGCTCAAAAGGAAAATAGTACCAAAAATCTTTCAAGCCCAATAGTGCCACTGTGATCCCCCCTCAGGCCACAACTGTTGAGAAAGAGGGTGCAGGGTGCCACCAGCACCGCCGAAGAGGCCCCAGCTTCAGCTGCAGCGACCGGGTCTCCAGGAGTGCAAGCTGTGACAATGGGTGTTCTCGCAGTGGGAAGAAGCAATGCTCACCTGCTTGCCAAGAAAACCCAGATGACTTGAGTCTCACTTCCCAAACAATCCTCAAAGACCCTGAGCTCCCTGAAGAAAGAAAGAAAAACTAGAAGGCACAGAATTCCCTTGAATGAACCCACGAACTGATAACTACAGAGCCCCAGGGAAGGGCCCTGCAGCCGGACCCCGGGCAGAGGCAGGAGGGCTTCCCCTTAAAAGTCTTGTAAACTGTTATACCTGAAAACCAAAAAACAATTCGAAGTGCTGAATCAGACAAAGCTTGTGTTGACTAGTCTGGATACCCAAAGTTAAATATCCTTGTCAACTACAAAGTGGGTTAAATATCATCCATTCAGTGCGAGAGAAATTGGCTCAGGCAAACTAGGCATCTCTGTGAATGTTTAGGACTGAAGCTGACAAATTAAGTAGAAGAGGAGGATAAAAGGCTGGGAGAGACGCCACTTTTGAATCTTTCCCAGAGGCAGAATAAAGTGGATATAAATCTCAGCCAGAAATGGTTATTTTGTTTGGAACAGTCTGAGTAACAGTGACACAATGGTTACAGAACAGTAATTTCAAAATATACCCTTAGTTGCCCGAAAATACTAGCTGTACACTCTCTTCTGAAGGCTCTGAAAGCAAAGGAGATTGGAGTAGATAATTCTCCATTTCAACCTCAGGGCAAACAGATCCCAGATACAAAATTATGTGAGAGAGCCTTAGAAGTCAGCAGAAACCAGTTTAAGCTGACTATATTTCAATTTGCCCCAATGTCCTCAAGCTTTTTTTTTTAAATGGGGGAGGAGTGGGGGGAGAGGGAGGGTGTTCCCAGCAGTGCTTAGGGGCTGGGACTACTCCCAGTAGGCCAGTGGGGGGCCGGATCAATAATAGAGCAGGAAGGGCATCTATCTGCTTTGCACACAGTACCCGGGTTCGATCCCTGGCATCCAATATGGTCCCCTGCGTACCATCACCAGGAGTAATATCTGAGTGCAGAAGCAAGAGTAAGCCCTGAGCATCGCCAGGTGTAGCCCCCACACACCCACCCCCCCTTCCAAAATAATCAAACCAAAAAGAATGTGATGCTGACTTGGGCCCTGGAACGCTGGGGGCCCCCAGGTTGCCCTAGGAATGCTCAGGAGCCTCCGGGTGGTGCTGAGGCCCAGCTACTGAGGTCTGATGAGCCCTAATCTCCCTGGCCCCTTGTTTTATTTTTTGGGGGAGAGGAACTCCCCAGAAGTGATGGGAACAACAAGGGGACATCCTGGTGTAGGGATGGAATGTGCTCGCATCCACTGACCCATTTCAACTGGCTCCCTTTTCTTTTTTCTTTCTTTTTTTTTTTTTTTTTTTGCCTTTTGGGTCACACCCAGCGATGCACAGGGGTTACTCCTGGTTCATGCACTCAGGAATCACTCCTGGCGGTGTTCAGGGGACCATATGGGATGCTGGGAATCGAACTCAGGTCGGCCGCATGCAAGGCAAATGCCCTGCCCGCTGTGCTATCGCTCCAGCCCCTGGCTCCCTTTTCTTTAACTGGGCTTTGGATGAACTGGAATCACTGCAAACCCTGACATCACCAGTTATCAATTTAGAGATTGCATTTTTACGGCAAAATGAAAACTGCTTAAATCTGATGTCCAGGAACAGGATCTCCTTTTGCCAGGACACTGCACGCACAGTGGGGCCAACCTCTCCTGGAGGACGCTACCAATTAGGCAAGAGAATGATTTTGCTCACAGCAACAGGCCATACATGCTGCTGCTCCTGGAAACTGGGGCTGAGAGAGAAAAAGATAAGCTTGCTCTTTTTCTACAGCCTGATCCTGACAATTAATTAAGACTCCTTTTGTAGAACAAATAACTACCACTCTACATTCAACACAAGTTAGAATTTCCCAACTCCCATTTTAAAAACTGGGGTCTACCTATAAATGCCTGGGTTAGTGTCAAACTGCCAGAGGAAACCCTAAAAACTGCACTAGAGGTACAGGGTGTGCCGCTCTATCCTGGGAAGGCCACTGGGATCGCAGCTTTCTAAGTCCATGGGTTATCACAATACTACATTCATTTTCTTGTCTGATCTTTTGTGGTACCAGGGATCAAACCCAGGACCTCAAACATGGAGAGCAAGGGTTCTTCTGCTCATTAGACCCAGTTTCAATGCAAACATACTAGTTCTGGTCTCATCCAACCAAAACAGAAGCATCAGTCTGGGGATGTGGCACAGCGGTAGAGTAACTTGCATATGTAGGAGTCCTGGGCTTGATTCCTGGTACCACAAAACACAAAGCAAATAAAAAACTGAAACACTAGTTAGGATCTCACAAACGGGAGCTATAGGACAGTGGGTAGGGCTCTTGCCGCACATGTGCCCAGGGTTCTATCCCTGATATCCCATATGGTCCCCAAGCACTACCAGGAGTGGTCCCTGAGCATTACTGGGTGTGGCCCCAAACTCTCTCCACCCCAAGCCAAAATTAAATAAATAAATAAATAAAAGAATCTCAAAGCCTAGTGAAAACTTTAAGTAGACACTAGATCTGGCCAATCAAGAGGCTCAAACTTTTACCTGCCTACATGACTTCCAGTGAAGATCCTTCCTTGCCGCCTGGTCTCAGGAGCAGAGCAAAGTGCATGAACTCAATGTCGAGATCCCAATAGTTAATGCTTCCAGTCCCCCTGGAGTCGGTGAACAGCAAGGACACCATCTCTCCTTGCATGCAGTGAGTGACACAAGAGAGAAGGCAGCAGCCACAACAAAAACAAAACCCAACGGAGAGCAGCCTGTCCCACATCGCGCTATTCAGCCACCAGCTGGGCCGACTTCTTTCTACAGCCCAGCCCAGGGGAGCACAGGTGCAGTGTGGCATTCAGAGGAATCCCAAGTGCAAGTATTTCACAGGCGGCGACAGCTGATACAACAAGGGACCTGCTGGGAGTGACCTACTGGCTCTGAGGCACACGCCCAACGTGGCCCTGTGCTTGGGCCTCAACCAGCTGCCCTTGGAGCGGCGCTGCAGCTGCGGCCGCAGAAGTGCTGGGGCTGCGTGCAAGGCCTTCTGCAGGCTGAGGAGGGCCTCTGAGAACCACTCTCAGTCTTTGGGTCATGCCTGCTCCTGCCGTTTCAGCTCTGGAATGTGCTCTTGGAAACCCCTCATTCTTAGCTAGTACAAGCAAGCTCTTAAAAATATTTCTTCCATGGGCGGAGCAATAATACAGCTGGTAGAGCATTTGCCTTGCATGCAGCTGGCCTGGGTTCGATCACTGCTTTCCCATATGGTCCTCCGAGCCCACCAGGAATGAACCCCAACTACAGAGCCAAGAATAATCCCTGAGCACTGCTGGGTGTGCCCCCACACTTACCCCCACCATGAAATAAATAAAGACTCTTTCAGGGGCCAGAGAGAGAATACAAGGGGTAAGGCTCTTGCCTTACACAAAGATGGCCCTGGTTTGAGTCACAGCACCACATAGGGTCTCCAGCAGTGAACCCCGACTGCAGAGCCACGACTAACACCCGAAAGCACTGCCAAATGGGACAAAAATAAAACGAAAAACTTTTCTTCTACTATTAAGATCCCCGAGTCTTCCTGTTGCCTGGAAGCAAGCTCCTGTCTCTGTTTCTAGTTCTGTTCTTTACAGAATCTCGGTATCTGGAGACTCGGAACACAGTACTCCACATAAAGTCATGTCCTGGAGCATACAGTGATAAATCAAAACACTGACTCAGGTCAACGGTCCAGCCATACAGCCATGAGGCCTGTCTGCACACTTCGTATACTCTAAAATAAGAGCTAGTTGCTCCTGTGTGAGCATATTCCACAGCGGAAACCAAGCTACAGATTTCAGGTATATTAAACAACTGCATACATACACATATATGTAATATATACCTATGTGTGCAGACCTGATGGTTTAGTGCTTGGGTCTTCTGGTTTGACATGCAGTAAGAGGAATCAAACCTGAGCCCTCAGATATGCCAAAGATGCACTCTATCTTGTGAGTCACATCCCCAGCAGTGCTCAGGGGTACCCTGGGTCCACTCCTAGCACTTTTCTTTCAACTGAATTGCTAGTTCCATGTGAGAGCTGTTGATATCCTGAGGTGCCTGGGATCACCGGGGTCACCAGGACTGTGGCAGCAATGCTCAGGAGGTCATGTGGTGTTGGGAACTGAACCCCTCTGTGTGTGGGTGAGGCGTGGGAGGTATATAAGACGAATCTGAACCACAATGTGATAACTTCATGAATCAAAAGCTAAAAATTATTCCTGCTTGGAACATTGGAAAGCTTTAGGTCCAACTGTCCAAGTTTACCAAGCCACAAGTGGAAAACAATGGATCTGAACCAGTCTGGCTCCAGAACTGTGTGGCCCTTGAAACGCTTCAGGACTTAATCCTGGTGTGCTCGAGGGACTCTGGTGCCAGAGATCAAAGTTGGGTCAGCTGCAAGCAAGGGAGGCTCCATGTTACTATCTCTCTGGACCACAACTTAGGCTCTTGACCTGGCACTACACTCAAAAGTTTAACCTATGAGGGAAAAAGTCAGTCTAAGTTATTGTTGAAATACATAAATCTGAATGCAAAGAACACCACCAACAAAAATGTCTAAATCAGGAGATGGCTCAAAAGGCTGGAGTGCACACTTTTGCAGGCGGAAGCCCCAAGTTTGGTCCCCAGCACTGCATGTCCCCCCCCCCCCACATCATCATCATCATACCAGAAACAATCCCCATCACACCAGGAGTAGCTCTCCAGCACCACTGAGTATGGCCCCTCCAACAAAGAATTTATTTTGGGGGGTACCTCACCCAGCAGTTTGGTCTCAGGGACCACTTGGTGCCAGAAAGCAAATTCCAGGTCTGCTGCATTTCTGTCACTTTCAGGGATGTCCCTCAATAAAGAACACCACTGTTGTCTGCCTTCTAGGGAAGGGTCCCTCTTTTTTCTCTCCGCTTTCTCTTTTCTCTTTCTCAGTTTTTTTTTTTTTGGCCACCCCAGGAAAAACTCAGTTACTACTGGCTCTGTACTCAGGAATTTTACCTGGGGGTGTTCGGGGGACCCTATGGGATGTCAGGGATCCTGCAAGGCAAGCACCCTGCCTGCTGCACTTTCTCTCCGGTTCCTGGAACCCAACAATTTTTGATATGCCAAGGCTACATGATCATCCAAGTTTCCTGCACTGGATTGTCAGGGTCTGCTAAGTGCTTTGAACTATAAGAAACAGGGCAGAATCAAGGGCCAGGCTGCTTGTGGCTCAGTGCTGTGTAAATCACGTCTTTCACATCTGGGTGGCCCTAGATTCAATTCCCAGAACTGGCGGGAAAAAAAATCCTTTCTGTTGTGTCACAAAGAGACTGCTCAGCGCAAATCTTGATTGCTCTGCATGCCACCACTAACACCTTTAAGAGATTCAAGGCTGGAGAGATGGGTCAAGGGAGCTGGAGCAAAGCGCTGGAGCACATGCTTTGCATGAGGATGGCCCAGATTTGGGCCTCGGTACCACATGGTGTCCTCCCTCCCTGAGCACAGAGCCAAAAGTAGCCCCCAAACACTTCAAGATTCAAGATTTTTTGCTACAATGATCACAGGTTCTGGCACCATTTAAAAATCCAAACAGAGCTGGAGAAATAGTACAGAGGTTAAGGCACTTGCCCTGCATGTGGCCGACCCCAGTGCAAATCCCCGGAACAATATAGAGCCCACAGAGGATGATTTTCCCCCTTTTATGATAGAAGAGCCTAGAATAGCCTCTATGCACAGCTAGTGTAGTCCAAAAACCAAGAAAGCATCAACAAGTAACAAAAAAAAAATGCTGGAGAGATAGCTCAATGTTCTTAGTGTGTAGTTTGCATGCAGAACTGGGTTCAGGGGCTGGAGCTATAGCACAGAGGGTAGGGCATTTGCCTTGCACGCAGCCAACCCAGGTTCGATTTCCAGCATCCCAAATGGTCCCCTGAGCACCGCCAGGAGTAACTCCTGAGTATAGAGTCAGGAGTAACCCCTGAGCATCACTGGGTGTATAATCCAAAAAAGCCAAGGGGAAAAAAAACACACTGAGTTCAATCCCTGTCAGTATATGGTGACAAACACTGCCAGAAGTGACCTCCCATAGCACAAGGAGTAATACCTGAGTGAGCATGCAAGGTGTGGCTCAGAAACTTGGGGGGGGGGGAACCCACAACAATCCTGAAACAAGAAGATGATGGCCCAGAAGACACAGCAACAACTCTCTGACTAGGTTTTGACAAGATTGTTAAAACACAGCACTGCAGTGAGACCAGGAAGATAGCTCAGGGGATCAAGGGTTTGATGTCCAGCAAGTGTGGTCTCCAGAAATAAAAGCACAAAAGATAAACAGCAAAACTATACTATCATACAGGTTGGCCTTTAGTCAGTACAGTGATACAGGAAAAGTTCACCTTTCATCTATTAACTAGTTAAAATGACTTCTCAGTAGAGCCAACAGCCTTTGCTTATTATTTGTAATTGTCACTCCACGCTATTCACAGGTACAGCATACAAGCAACCAGGCCTCCTGAACACCAACAGACAATCTCTTGGTGTGAAGCTGGTGAAAGAAACACTGCTGTAAACACTCCAGGCTGGGCAGTGCTAGAGGGAAAGCTGGCTGGGAGCGAAGCTGAAACTGGATCGGCCAACCTATCTCTGAAGAGTGTGAGCTCAAATTAGCCACCTCAATGCCCTGAGGATTACAGAACTAATGTGAGTGAAAGCACGAGGTGAGCTTAAAGGACAGCACAAATGTGAGCTGTTGGCATCCTTCGAACAGTATTTTAAACAGAGAGGTAGCTCACAGGTTGGTTCTGAAAAAACTGCATATGATTTGGGAAAATGCATTCATGCAAGAGGCCCAGATTTAATCTCCAACACTGTGCATGGTCTCCAAATCCTGCTGGGAGTGACCAATGGACACAGAACAGGAAGCAGCCCCCAGTATCCCTAGGTGTGACCCCCAAACCAAAATTCATGGTCTGACCTTCCTTTAGATGATGAGTTCAGGAGCTCTATCCCTTCTGGTTTCTCTGAGAGCTGTTAGAGACGCTGTTGTGACAAGGGACAGAGAGACAGGACAGCAGGTAGGGCGCATGCCACAGGTTTCAATTCCGAGCATGCCATATGGTCCCCTGAGCACTGCTAGGAATGATCCCCAAGCTGAGTCAGGAGTAAACCCTGAGCACCACCGGTGTGGCCCTAAAACACAACAGGAGACCTACACAGAGGGTCTCTTCCATAGTGGGAACGGAAAAAGTTGGGAGGCCGCACGTTCACTATAAGTGAAAGCACCACATTCTCTGTCTCCTGGGCACTGAAAGGAGCAGATTCAGCAACGCTTGAGAACAGGAGTCATGCCAGAGAGATAGTTCAATAGCTAAGCTCATGCCTAGATTTAACTCTCCATACCTAACATGGTCCCTAATAAGTGCCAGGAGTATCCTCCCTCCCCCAAGCACCACTGAAAGAAAGAAAAATTAATAAAACAAAAGAGTCAACCCCTTAGCTCCACAAGAGAGAATATGGCTAAAATTCCTGTTTACCACTCACTAGCTCCACAACCCTAAGCAAGGTAAGTGATTTCACATGGGGCCCAGCTACTGTTGGCAGTTCCATAAGATAAAAACGAAGGGGCCAGAGGTAGTTCAGGGGGCTGAGTATTTATTTGCCTTGCACACAGCCAAGCCAGGTACAATCCCTGATGCCCCATGTTATCTCCCAAGCACAGCCACGAACGATTCCTAGCGCAGAGCCAAGATTTAGTCCCAGCACCACCAGGTGAAGCCAAAAAAAAAAAAAAGCAAAAGACCAATACCAATACTGAAACATACACTAGTACCCTCCCAGAATAAACAAATTCCAGTTTAGCTCACTGTAGTTCAGAAAGTTACCAGTTTCTAAACTACAGAGAAGAACAAATTGGATATTTGCTACTTCACAAATCACCATTTAAAGTCCCCCGCCCCAATCTAATTACCAGTTATTCTTTAAAACCCTATCCCATGGGCCCAGGAAACAGCTCAAAGTGCTGAAGCACAAGTTCTGCATCCAAGAAGCCTGGGTTAGACCCCAACAAACACATGTCCCCGGAGTGCTGCTGGCTATGACCTGTGAGCCGTGAGCAGGGAGTAGCCACTGAGCATTGCTAGGTGTGGCCCCCCAAACAGAAAGAATCTACTCCACTTTTTCTTTTTTTGTAAGAGTACTGCTATTTATTCAGCCTCTAATTAGCTGATTGAATTGGGCATGAACTCCACCTTAATTTTTTTTTTTATATTTATTTATTGAATCACTGTGGGAAAAGTTACTAAGCGTTCAGGTTTAAGTCTCGGTCATAAAATGATCAAACACCTTTCCCTTCACCAGTACTCATTTTTCACCAATACTCCACTTTTTCAACTAAGAAATTGTCCCTAAATTATTCACTCCTCTATGACCTATGGACCCAATTTAGCCAGCTCCCTGTTTTAGATTTTACTAACCAGGCCCATTTATTTACAAGAAATATGACTTTTTGCTACCAAGCTGGGTAGGTGGGAGAGTGCACAGATGGAAAACCAAGCCTAGGAGAGTTGCTCTCAGGTTTCCCCTTGTACACTCACAGCCCTGTGATCACACTTGCAGATCACACTTGATCCTGCAGACTGTGACCACTTAGCTAAAGGATACTCTCCCTGACCACCTCCCGGTTTCTTTGTCTTGTTTCGGGCCGGAGACTGGGGTGCAGCCAGGGAGGGAGAGGCTATTTTTCTGGCTCAAGGTTATTCCACGCACTGCTCCCGGGTGGAGATCATTCCTTACAGCGCCAGGGATCAAACAAACTCGGACTCCTGCATACAAACCAAATGTTCAGTGCATTAAGCAATCTCCCTGGCCTAAACATGAGATCCTTAAGACAAGAGCCCAGCGCTGTACTGTATCTCTCCAGCCCCACCTACAGTCTTTTTAAAATGGCGATCACCCTACCTCTTTGACCTGATGTGACACCATTTCATGAGTCCTCTGGTCACTAAGGGCTAGAGCGACAGCACAGCGGGTAGGACATTTGCCTTACAGTATCTGCCAACCGGGCAGACCCGCATTTGATTCCTCTGCCCCTCTAGAGAGCCCAGCAAGCTACCTAGCCCTGAGATGTATTCAATACGCCAAACAAAGTAACAACAAGTATCACAATGGAGATGGTGGGCCTGCTTGAGCAAATCAATGAACAACGGGAGGAAAGTGCTACAGTGCTACAGTACTGGTCACTAAGCAATGGTAAGACTCTTCCTTTTCATCCCACCCGCATCTTCCCCATCCTTCTGTAAGAAAACAGCTCTCTGCTTGGAGCAAAACTTGATCTCGAACCTGATACCTGGCCTTTATCCTAATAAAGCAACTCAGTAAGTCAGTTTCTGCGAGTCAAAACTTAGCAGAAAATCCTGGTTTGATCCTCAGCACATTTAGTCCCCCACGTACTGCCAGGAATGATCCCCAATCACAGAGTGAAGAGTAAATCCTGAGCACTGCTATGTGTGGCCCGAAAACCAAAGCAAAACAAGGACAAAAGAATCTTGCTCTTAGACAAGTAGGTATTTCCATTCCCACATTTACACGCTATACAAACACCTATACCCGACCAAAATGCAAGTCCCTAACCAAGCTGAGAATACGCCATCCAATTCACTTGGTGATAATTCTATACCCAACACATTAACATTAGGATCAAAACATGGGCAAGAAGCTGGCTACAGAATGGATCGATGAACATAGGCTGTATCTCTATAAACTATCTCAGGAATGTACTTCAACTTGGGAAACTAAACCTCAAGCCACTGAAAGGCAAGATTATGCTAAATATTGGGGGGCAGGCAAGAAAGTATAGCAGGCAGGGGTGCTTGCCTTGCCACCTTCAACCTGGTTTGACTTTCAGCACCACCTGAGGTGCCCCAGGCCCCACCAGGAGTGATCCCTGAGTGAAGGGCCAGGAGAAAGTCCCCAACACCACTGGGTGTGGCTGCAAAACAAAAATAAAAGATTATGCTAAATCTATCTTTGAAATACTAGTCAATTCTTGCCCCAGTTACTTTCATCACACAAAGGTAAGCCCTGATAGTGGTTTATTCTCTTCAACCGGACCATACCCAACAGTGTAGAGGGTTAAGGGTGGGCCCAAGGTCACTCCCAGCTCTGCGGGTTACACTTGTCCCCTGTGCCAGAATCAGAGCCCCCCACATACTAGGCATGTGCTTGGTCATCAAAGTATCTCCCTGGTACTGATGTTAGTTTCCTTTGAAAATCAACTTACTAAAGAAAGAAAAGATAGATCAACTTTTGACCTGCATTTTCTGTCTTACCAGGTCATTCCACCCCCAAAACAATCTCTAAACAATCTGTAAATACCATTATTTTGGTGGGGGAATGTGGGGAGGGAGTTGGGAAGTCACACTGCAGTGTTCAGGGCTAACTCTTGGCTCTGTACTAGAAGGCCTTGGGGAACTCTATATGATGCCAGGGATCAAACCCATGTTTGCATGCAGGACAAGCACCTTAAGCTCTGTACCATCTCTCTGGCCATCTGAAGACTACTTTTTTTTCCCTAGGGTGAGGAGCGGTGTTACACCTGGCCTGCTTGGGCCTTACTGCTGGCTCTGCATCCAGAGATCACTCCAGGTGGAATTCGGGGAACCACATGGGGAACTGGGGTTGAACCGAAGTTGGTTATTTGACAGGTATTTACCTGCTCTACCCACTACAAGCTTGTCTGCCTTACGAAGAATTTTCTTTCCTTCTTGGTTTTTGGAGCCACCCTCAGTGGTACCCACGACTTAGTCCTGGCTCTGCACTGAGACCACTCCTGTAGGCCTCAGGGGACCATATAGGGGGCCGTGGATTGAACCTCCGTCAGTTGGGTGCAAGGCAAATCCTCTAACCACTGGACTACCATTCCAAGCCCCGAAAATCATTTTTAAGAGTCATTCATTTCCTCTCCAACTCTGGGGCTGACTGTGAATCTGTTCTTATTGACTCTATGTGATCAATCACACTTTACAAACATGGAATAAATGATTAATAAATGGGTAAAAGTGGTTTACAGATCATTCAGCAGTCGGGTAAAGAAAGTAAGATGCCTTAGCTACAGATTCCAAGTTTCCATGCTCTGTTCCTTTTCCTCTCTCCCCGGGACCACACACACAAATACCTCTTCTAGTCCTTTCCAAATTGGAACTTTAATGAGACATTTCATTCGATGCATTTATGCAAAAAAAAAAAAAAAAAGTATGTTAATCTGCTCCAGCCAGAGCAATAACACAGCGGGTAGGGCGTTCGCCTTACAAGCGGCCAACATGGCCGACCCAAGTTCGATTCCTCCGCCCCTCTCGGAGAGCCCGGCAAGCTACCGAGAGTATTCGATATGCCAGACACAGTAACAACAAAGTCTCCAATGGAGACGTTACTGGGCCCGCTCGAGCAAATCGACGATCAACGGGAGGGCCTTTACCTTTACCTTTACCTTAGTCTGCTCAGTCTCAGAAGTGGAAAGCATGGAGAAAATCCTACTTCCTGTGATTTCTCTAGCCAACAGTAGGCTGGTCAGTGTTCACATAACTAGGCCTGATAACAATAAACTTAAAAGTCAAGTTGAGGGGCCGGAGGGATAGCACAGCAGGTAGGGCATTTGCCTTGCTGATGAAACTTCCATTCCCAGCATCCCATATGGTTCCCTGAGCACCCCCAGGAGTAATTCCTGAGTGCAGAGCCAGGAGTAACCCCTGAGCATCTCTTGGTGTGACCCAAAATGTCAAAAAAGAAAAAAAGTCAAGTTGAGGCTAAAAAGAGACAATACAAAGGTTAAGACACCTTTGTCTTGAACACAGCTGTTTCCAACACCAAAAATGGTCCCCTTGACCAGAGCGATAGTACAGCGGGTAGGGTGTTTGCCTTGCACGCAGCTGATCTGGATTCAATCCCTAGCATTCCATATGGGTCCCCGAGCAATGCCAGGAGTGACTACTGAGCACAGAGCCAGGAGTAAGCCCTGAGCATCAGTGGGTATGATAGCCCCACCAAAAAAAAAAGAAAAAAAAAAAGGCAAAATGGTCCCCTGCCAGTAGAGATCCCTGAACACAAAGCCCAGGAGTCCGTCATAAGCACTGCTGGTATGCTGTGCCCCTACCGGCAAAAAGATCAATTTAAGTTGACTCTGGTCATTAACAAGATGCCTTGAGAGTGTCTTTTGAGGACCTAAGGAGGTGTTTCAAAGGACCAGAGTACATGCTTTGAAGGTGTTCTGGGTTTGGGCTTCTGGCCACACCCAAGGGTGCTCAGGGTTTATTCCTGGCTTTGTGCTCAAGGATTTCTTCTGGAGGGCTCAGGGGACCATGTGTGGTGCTGGGGAATGCACCCAGGTTAGCTGTGTCGAAGTACTACCTCTCTGGACCCAAGCCTCAAGGATTGGTAAGTGTGCTCTCCTGCCCTCTGCGGCTCCCCACCCCACTGAAACTGCTTACACTATGGCGTTATTACTGGTAAAACAGTATAATTTTTATTTCCCCCAGTCTTGGGCTGGCAAATTCTGGTATCTGCCAATCAGTCCAATGTCAGGAAGACTGACAAAGGAAATCAAGTCAATGTTCCTCAAAGTCCTCCACCTCGTCACACTATGTTCCTGCCTCCATTCTGCTCCTATTCCATAGTGAGAGAAACATTGGTTCATTATACCAAGCTCACAGAGGATAAAACTAGATGTTTGACCTAATCTCATAACACTCTGAGATACTAATATCTCATTCTTACAATGAGTAAATATACCTAAAAGATTAAGAGGTGCAGATGTGAATTTTTTATTTATTTATTGTGCTTTTTGGGTCACACCCGGCTTTGCTTTGCTCAGGGGTTACTCCTGGCTCATGCACTCAGGAATTACTCCTGGTGGTGCTCGGGGGACCATATAGGATGCTGGGAATCAAACCCAGGTCGGCCGCATGCAAGGCAAACACCCTACCCGCTGTGCTATCTCTCCGGCCCCAGGAGATGTGAATTTAAAGACCAGTCTGATTCCTCAGTTCTGAGAGGACCACACTGCTTTTGATCACCCAACAGCGATTCTTCTCTTTTAGGCATTTATAGTCATAGATATTCAGATAACCATTTCACCCAATTACTCTACAAGCTCTTTGTTTTTTGTTTTGTTTTGTTTTTGCTTTTTGGGTAACACCCAATGATGCTCAGGAGTTACTCCTGGCTCTGCATTCAAATTACTCCTGGTGGTGCTAGGGGAACCATATGGGATGCCAGGGATTGAACCCAGGTCTGCCACGTGCAAGGCAAACGCTCTACCCACTGTACTGTTGCTCCGGCCATTCTGTAAGCTCTTTGGATTATGCACATAGAAAAATCATAGAACTCTGCCACCTAAGAATGAGACCTGAGAGGCCGGGAGTGAGGACACATGCCTAACAGGTATCTGATCCATCTCTGATTCTCAGGGCCGCATGATCCCCAAGTATCACCTGGGTCACCCAGGTATCCCAGGGCCCCAGAAACATCGCATCCGCGAAGTTGGCCTAGAATGCCCAGTGGGGTCACCTTGACCTCCTAGTACCACTAGGGAACCCCTCTACCCTCAAAATACATCAGATTAGGCAGGGAATGCAGTTCAAAGGCTTGTTTGTATTCGTGAGGCCTGGGGTGCAATACCTGTGTCGGGGGGGGGGAAAATTTAAAAAAATCAGGCCTGAGCTCAGATCTTAACTCTGATCATTAGCTGTACGTCCTTAGGCTAAAGACTGGTCACTTCTGACTCAGTTTACTCTTCTATAAGACGGCAATGACAGTAGGGGGCTTGCCTTACATGAAGCTACCTGGCTCAATTCCAGTATCCTCAATGATCTCCTGAGCCCGCCAGGAGTAAGCCCAGAGCACAGCAGGAAGTAGGCCCCAAACTACAAAATAAAATAAATAATAGGGGCTGGAGTGATAGTACAGTGGGGAGGGCATTTGCCTTGTATGTGGCTGACCCAGGTTCAATCCCCAGCATCCCATATGGTCCCCAGAGCACTTCTAGGAGTAATTCCTGAGTGCAGAGACAGGAGTAACCCCTGAGTACTGTTTGGTGTGACCCAAAAAGTAAAAAAAAAAAACAAAAAATAAATGGTAATGAAATCAAGAACATACGAATTGTTAGGATTAATGTTCTATTGCTGGGCTGGAGTGATAGTACAACGGGTAGGTCGTTTGCCTTGCACACTGCCAACATGGCTGACCTGAGTTCAATTCCTCCACCCCTCTTGGAGTCCGGCAAGCGACCTAGAGTATCTCGCCCGCATGGCAAAGCCTGGCAAGCTCCCCAAACACAGTAACAACTGTCACAATGGAGACGTTACTGGGCCCACTCGAGCAAATCGATGAACACTGGGAAGACAGTGACAGTGAATGTTCTATTGCTACTTCAGAATATGGCATGTAAATATGCTAATTCTCACCATATTAGCCATATAACATAGAACAATTAACAGACTGCCAACTCTATATTTTTGGTTTTTGGGTCACATCCAGCCCTGCTCAAGGGGCTACTCCTAGCTTCAGGGTAGCTCCTGGCAATGCTTTGGGGAAACATGCAGTGGCAGAGACTGAACTTTAAAGCTATCAAGCTAACTCTCTGGCCCTGTAAGCCTGTTTAGTGTGTGAAACATACATTCTAAAGGTCTTACAGCACTGCCCAGCATATGCAAAGAGACATGCCCAAGTTCCTTGTTATCTATAAAGCACTAGAAAAATCTAAGGCACAGTCCCCAGTGAGGCTTATAGCCTGTGCAAAATAGATTATTGGTAAATAATGTAATTAACTTACTAAAATTTATTAAATTTAATAAGAGCTACAAATAACAGAGCGTTGTTATTACTAACATACCCCAAATCCTCTTCTGAGAACTACTAACCCATGGGCAATCTTCATCCTCAGCACACAACGAATTTCAGGCAATCCTGTGCCTCCCTGCACCTCCCAGGCTCTCACCCTCAAGCAATATTTAAGATTTCCTTAGGACAACAGCTAATAAACCACAGGGTGAGTAACCTGCATTTTATTTAGGGTCAGCTTTCCTGTGCTTCTGAAGTCTGATTTAAATACTCTGGTGTTGAGGGCCAGGAATGTAGTTCAGTGGTACAGCACCTGATTTCCTGGCACTATACACATAAAAACATGAACTAAATGCTTACGTCTTACAGCCAGGAAATTCAGAACACTTTAGCAGAGTACAATGTTACAATGGAGAATATGAAGTTATTTTCTACCTTACACGGCCCCATTATCCTCTCCGAGGATTCCTCTTACATCCTACTGTGCAGATAGAACTTTTTAACCCTAACCCACAATAAACTACCAATCAAAAGCAAAATAGGTTCATCTAATTCATACTTTCTTCAGTTGAATTGGAATAAATTGGAATAAAGTACTTCCTTTCTTAGGGGACTGGAAAGAGTTGGACAGGACACTCAACTTGCATATGGCCAACCCAGGTTCGTCCAAACCCCATATGGTCCCCTGAGCCTTGACAGGAGTGATTCCTGAATGTAGTCATGTAGTCAGGAATAAACCCTGAGCACTGCTGGGTGTGGCCCAAAAACCAAAATTATAATCTAAAAAATAACAAAAAGCTTCTCATGAAGGCTGGACAGATAAGCCCAGAGCACACCCAGGTATGGCCCAAAAACAAAAAAAAAAATAAATAAAATGCTTCTCAAATGAGGAATATTGCTCTAAGGGCTGAAGCACAAATTCATGAGCCCCAGGTTCAATCCCCAGCATCACCAGGTGTGGCCATCAAAATATCACCAGATGTGGGCGCCCAAGAAATAAAAATGCCTTCTCAGGGCCAGGGATGTCTGTACCTCACTGGCAGAGCACATAATTGGCATATAAAAGGACCTGGTTCAAACTCCAGCATCAAAATAACCCATACAAATCAAAAATTAACTATAAAATTCCTTCTCTTTCATTTCCTGCTGGGTCAAAGTAAACAAGTATATTGATGTCAACAGGTTTAATTAAACAGAGCACTTCCTAGGCTAGCAAGAAGAGTCCACATTTGATGGCACCTCTCTTTTGGAAGGCCCCTAGACCACAAGACTCAACAGTTTTCTTCCAAGAATCGCAGAGAACTTTGCTGAATGTCCTTTCACATGCTTAAATAATCCCCATCTTAGAAAATGTCAGTAAGTCCTGGCTCAAAACAGATCTTGAGCAGCAGAGCACAAGTCTTGCACAAGCAAGGCCCTGAGTTTGACTCCCCTGGCACTGTAGGGTGTGGCCCTGATGGCCTCTAGTGGACCAAACCCACAAGGCCTGGGCACCAAACCCACAGGCCCTGAGGACCAAACCCTCATGCCCATATCTCAGAAAATAGCCCCAGGGCTGCCTTCCTACCCCAGCACCATTGGGTGTGGCCCTACTGCTGGCTCAGCCAGAGATAGTACAGCGAGTAGGGAGGGGCTTGCCTTGCATGTGGGCCTACCTGGGTTCAATCCCCAGCATCCCATATGGTACCCGGAGCACCGCCAGGGGTGATTCTTGAGTGCATCGTCAGGAATAACCCATAAACATCTCAGGTGTGTGACCCAAAAACAAAACAAAAACTACTACCGGTTCTCTCTTGATCAGGTATTTCCTGTCTCTTCCTCTCTCTCCCCTCACATCTTTCTAAATAGGTCTCGTTTAATAAAAACTATCCAGCATCACTAAAAAAAAAAAAACCAGAAAACTACTACTGTCTATAGTCATGGTCTTAAGAGAAAATAATTTTTTTTTTGAGGAGGGGAAGATTTGGAGCCATACCAGGCAGTGCTCAAGGCTCACCGCTGGCAGTTCAGGCGACCAGATGAAGTGTAAGGGATCACACCTGGGCCAGCCATGCACAAGGCTCGTGCCTTAACCCCAGTACAGAATCTGATTCCACGAGATAAATTTTAAAACCCTTTCAAGCCACATGTGGG
The DNA here is from genome assembly GCF_029834395.1 of Sorex fumeus. Lineage (NCBI taxonomy): Eukaryota > Metazoa > Chordata > Mammalia > Eulipotyphla > Soricidae > Sorex > Sorex fumeus. Next base: position 77,255,019 of record NW_026606120.1, read on the forward strand.
GTGAGGGAGAGCTCAAAGCCTGCACAGATACCACATGCTTTGCATGTAGGAGGCTGTGATCTGATCCCTGACACCACATGGTACCTGGGCACCAACAAAGCAAAAGAGCCCTGAGCACTGCCACATTTGACCCCCAAACAATCAAAACCGACATAAAAATCAAGCGACATATCAACAGATGCCCAGAATATTTTCAGGAATAGCCCAGCAGGCTCTTCTAATTCTAACTGAATCCACGGAGAAATCCCAAAGCCTTCTCAAAGGTTAGCTTCAAGAGAAAGCCAATATAGCTTACTCATAAAACTTCTCTACAAATGGAAGAATGAATAAATAAAACCCAAAGATAGCCTTCCAACCTAATTTTAGTTTTCAGTTTCTGACTCTTCTTTTTAGCAAACCTTTTACAAGACTTGGCAAGTAAACCGCAAAGTGAGAAAAGTCAAGGTTTCTGGTATTCCCCAAACTATTATTTTTTCCTGCTTTCTTAAGACAGCGAGTAAACAACCAGTTTACAACGAGGCTAATAAACTACTAAAATCGCCTGCAGAAATCAAATCCCAAAAGGGAAAGATAATTGGCAAAATAACCAAGTTACTTGACCTGCAAATCCGAGGGAATTGCTCAACAGCTCTGACTCCGCAGCTGCGCCCACACTCCTCCAGCCCGCTCTGGGAAGGATGGCACTTGCTGGTCCCAAAACTTAGTGTCACTTTAATCTGAGAAAATCCTCCCTTTTTCAGATCCTTCCTCTACCATTCACTACAAGTAGCTATTTCGTGTACACCAATGGATAATTTAGTGTCTGTTTCTCTCAGTAAGCTAGAAATAAATCGTCCACCTGATTCTTCAGGATCTCTTCAGCATGGGGCCGGAGCAATAGTACACTGGGAAGGGGGCTGGCCTTGCACATGGCCAACCTGGCTTTGATCACTGACACCTCATATGGCCCTCTGAACCTGACAGGAGTGATCCTTGAGCACAGAGCCAGGGGTAAGCTGAGTGCTGCCAGATGTGCCCCTCCCCCCAAAAATTAAAAATCCTCCAAAATCTTATCAGGTCATATCAAAGACCATCCAAATAGGCTAGCGAGAGGTATCTGACTTGGGGCTGGAGAGATAGAATAGCGGGTAGGGCGTTTGCCCTGCACATGGCCAACCCGGGTTCTTTGATTCCCAGCATCCCACATGGTTCCCTGAGCACCGCCAGTAGTAATTTCTGAGTGCAAAGCCAGGAGAATTCCCTGTGCATTGCTTGGTGTGACCTAAAAAAAAAAAAAAAAGAGGTATCTGACTAAGTCACGTTTTCAAAGCCACCCAGTTTCAGGCTGGGGAGGTAGCTCAACAAACTATAAACAAGCTCACACTTTACACACAGGAGGCCTGGGTTCAATCCCTGCACCACACACTCCCCTGACGCATCGAGCTCGGAGTTGGCCCTGAACACCACCAGGTGTGCCCCAGAAAACGAAACTCTACAGATTTCTAAGAATGGAACATTCTGTATCCAGTAACCTTTAATACAAGACCCAAGACCCTTTCAAATCTATCCTTAGCTATCACTGACAACCGGAGGCATTTCCCTGAAGGGACTCCAGATCTGAGCTGACCAGGTTGTTCACCTCAGCTACACACTACTGTTTTAGCGGTCTTCAGTTTTGCTGAAGTGTAGCTAACATACCATGTTCCCAAGAGAGCTAAAAGCATGTATGTCATTACAAGGGAAAAAGTTCCACCACGCCGAATCAAGAAAACTGAAGGCAAGGCAGGCAGCTGCTACAAAAATCAAAGGTCTAATTTATTAACTACTCCGTGTAAGGCATGGTGTCATCAGTTATAAGCGAAAATGATATGGTCCCCACATTCACAGAATAGTTTGGTGAGCAAGAACAGCAAACTAGTGACATATACACACGTGCCTATATAAACATACTTTAATTTCAAAAAAGATGACAGTACCCTTAGGACCCACCTTTATCCAGGACACACTGATCTATCTCTGTCTCAGTATAGAGAAACGCACCCCCTCCTCTTTACTCTCACATATGTCTCAAAGTGGACTTGAAATGCTGTGCCACCTTAGCTCTGCAGGAGGAAAGCGCGCTGAGAATTAGGGGGTAAATGACTCTAGTCTGGGTGAGCAGAGACTTCTCAGCAGAGGGACGGTTAAAGTGAGTATGATGGCTCCAGTCGTCCTAGAAAGAAGCTAGGAACAGGAAAGACTTAGGGTATTGCTATCACTGATCAATATGAACTTTGACCGACTGAACTACACAATAAAGAAAAAAGCTATCTGGGGGGGTCAGAGAGAGCTGAAGAGGCTGAGCACATGTTCTTCATGCAGGAGCCCAGGGTTTGATCCCAGCACCCCCTGGTCCTCCCTGAACTCCACCAGGTATGGTCCAAAACAAAACACAAAAAGGCACCTGGGAATTCCCAGAGATTAACTTGCGTATCTAAGACTAAAACATACTAGACAATTGTTAAAGAGTTCAAGATGCAAAAACCAAGGCAAAAATGAACCAAGGTAGTGAGATTTTCCAATTTTTGTAGGTCAGGAATCCCTCTGGGAACCTGAGAACTATTCCAGAATCATCACCAGGAAGCATACATGTGTGCACAGCAGCAGGACTACTGCAGGAGGGCCCCGGGCAAACCCCGATGCTCAATTCAACCCCATCAACACCAGCTCATACATGAACTTCAACTTTTAAAAATCACCAAAAAAATTGCGTTTTAACCAAAGACAAAAGCAATCTCTTTTTTCTCTTCAGTTATGAGGACACATCCTAAAATCTCCTAAAGAAATCCAGGAATAAAGAGAAAAACTGAAATGTCACGTTTATTAAGTGATTAGAATAAGCAATTTTAAGTCAAAGAAACAAAGAAAACATGGGGCTGGAGTGATAGGACAGTAGGCAGGAGTGTGCCTTGCAAAGGGTTCAGTCCCCAGCGTTCCATACAGTCCCCCGAACACTGCCAAGAGTAATTTCTCAGTGCACAGCCAGGAGTAACCCCGGAGCATCACCGGGTGTGCTCTCCCCACCCCACCAAAAAAAGGAAAAACAATGGACGATGTGTGTATCATAAAGAATATTTTTTCTCGCCTGCTCCCACCCTACTCCGTATCAGGAGGAACTAATGAGACTCAATGCCCCCACCAATTCCTCCCAATACTTACCTTACTGAGATTGAGTGAAGCTAGGGGAGGAGGGGTTTCTGTTCGGTCATTAATAATTTCCACTTCTGAAACATATTGTAAGTTTATGAGCAAGATGTCTGCGTGGTTGGGCTTTCCACTGGATGAGGGACATTCTGGTAAGAAAATAAAGTGAAGGAAACTAGAGGCAAGTAGAGGCCCTGTCAGATCCCAAAGGGCATAGAGAAAGCCAATTCACACACAGGGCTTGTGTAAAGTGGGCCCCAAGTACGGGCCCAGGCCTCACACAGGAATCGCAGGGTTCCTCAGGGAATGCCTGCCTCCAGCCTTCCTCCCACTCCCACACCAGAACTCAAGCTGCCCAACGCCAAGCCTAATCCAACCCTGGAAACTGCGCAAGGGTCTGTCACCTCCTGGCTCGCTTCACGGAGAAGCAGATGCCGTGTCCCGGTAGACTGTGTGCCTTACACCTCTAAACCACACAGGAGACTATCCTTTCTGTTCTGGATCTCAGACTCCAAACAGCATCTTTAGAGCGCTCGGTCCACTTTCTCAGATTTGAGCTTTCCCATTTTGCAGAGAAGAAAAATATAGCACTGAAAATGAAATTCAAAGAGACCCAGTCCTTCCATCCATTCAATCTCTAATCGTTGGTCAGCAGCTACTATATGCTGCTTAAAAATTCCTGCAAAAACTACCTGGGGCTGCAGAGAGAGTACAGCAAGTGCAAGTTCGCCTTGCACCATCTAACCTGGGTTCAATCCGTAAGTAAACCATATGGTCTGTTCCGTGCCACCAGAGTGATCGCTCCTCCCCAAATCCTTCCAATAAAGCCACAACAGTAGGTGGTCTTATTTGGTTCAGGTTTGAATTCTAGTGCACAGTACAACAAAAAGAAAAAAAAAAAAATGAAAGCTCTGTTCTTGCTATAATTACTTTCAGGACAGCTTTTTCAGCTAAAAATCTACAAGTGGTTAAGGGAATTAAAAAAAAACTTGTCATTCAAAGAAAGCAGACTGGGTAGGCAAGTTCCTTTTGGGAGATGCCATAAAGGATTATTTCTCCAGGAAAAAAATTCCAAAAAAACCCACCATGAGCTCAAATATAAGGGGAAGGGGCAGCACATTCAATAAACCCAGGTAGTGCTTTGCTTTCCAGGTTAAGTTCCCAGGAGGGGTAGAGAAATCATTTCTACCCCAAGACAACCCAGAGCAGCCAGAGACCTTAGTGGACCCCTGCCACTTGCCTAAGGGGTGGGGGGTGACCACAGTCCAGGCTGGTCTCCTGGGTTGGGCCCTGGAGGACTCTAGCACCTGTAACCCACAGCACCATAAAGCAGCCCCTGAAAGCTGGAGGTCCAGGTCCCCAATGAATGCGCTTACACAGACCTGCAATCCCCAGAGGGCTGACGAAGTCTACAGTTCGGCACCCGCCAAGCCCAGGGCACCATGCGCGCTCACCCCGCAACAGGGGACCCCCAGCCCCCTACTCCCCCCCACCACCCCCCACCCCGCAGTTGCTCGCGGTCATCGCCGCACCGAACCCTCCCGGGGACCCAGCCCCCTCAGCAGTCACCCGGGTCGGGCGGCCGCGGACCCTCCACGCCCCCTCCTCACATCCGACCCGCCCCCCTTCCATCCGGGCTCCAATCCACCGGCCCCCCCGCCTCCACCTCCACGAGCCCCCTCCTCCTCCCCGAGCGGCCCCCACCCCCGCCGCCTGGCCGAGGCCGGTCGCGTGTCAAGCCGTCCCTCCACCCGCCGCCTCCAGCTCGGGGCCCCGCGCCCACCGGGGGCAGGGTGGGAGCGACCGGATCCCCCCCCCCCGCCCCAGCGGCCCGAGGGAGCGGCGGGGGGGGGGGAGGGGAGTGCGGGGCCGTGCGCATGCGCCCCGGCGCCGCGGTCGCCGGTCGCCCCTAGGCCCGGCGCGGGCCCCAGCCGCCGCGGCCGTCCCCCACCCCCCCACCCCCGCACACGCACGCCGGCCGGGCCTCGGGCCCCGCGCGGCCAAGGATACTCAGAGCCAGCATCTTGGACTGGTAGTCGAAGGCTACCACCTCGCCCTGCAGCCGCTGCTCCTGGCACGTCCGGCACGACACCTGGCTCCCGACGCTGAAGTACTCGCCCGGAGGAGCCGCCATCTTGGGAGAGCAGCCGCGGCCGGCGGCGGCGGCGGCAGCAGCGGGCGAAAGCCGGGCCCCCAGTGAGCGCCGCGCCGCGACGCACGCCGCGTGCTGACGTCACGCGCGGGGCGGGGCCTGGCGCCGGGCGGGGCGGGAGCCGCGGGGGCGGCGGCGGCGGCGGCGGCGGCGGCGGCGGCGGGGCGGGGCGGGGCGGGGCGGGGCGGGGAGCGCCGAGAGCCCCCTCGCGCCGTGCGTGTGCGGCGCCGCTCGCCTCGGGCCCCGGTGCCTTGGCTGTAAGTGTGCGTGAGACGTCCAGCTCCTGCGTGACCGGCGTGCAAGGAGAAGGGCCAGGAGGAGGAAGCTGCCAGTCTGCGTCCCGGGCACACCTTGACCCAAAAGTTGAATGAATGAACGCACTCTTTTAGAATGAACTGTGTCGTGTGGGGAATCGGAGCCCTTAAGGGAGCTCGGGATGATTATGCCTGCTTGCTTACCGAGCGGCGGTGGGAAAGAACCCGAGCTCGGCAAGTAGCTAAGCTGGAATCAGAATCCCACGGTTGTCTCTTACCCCATTTTGTGACCTTGGGCCATTAAACCTGCGCCTGCGCCTGGTTTTTAAGCTGCTGTACAATCCTTTGAGTTAGCCCTCAATGTCCTCATTTTACATTTTACAGATGAAAGGGAAACTTTCTTTTTTTGGGGGGGGGGGCTGAAGGGAACCCACACCCAGCTGGGGGTTGCTCCTGGCAATGCTCCCATGCAGTGCCAGGGATCTAACCCAGCCTTCTGCGCGCAGAGCGTTCGCTGCAGCTAGTTGTACTGTCAGGCGCTTGTCTGTATTTGCCCAACTAGCAAAGATTTGATCTATGTGTTATAAAGGCCATGAAAAGGCTGTGCGATTTGTTGCTATACCATAATATTGTTGCAGACAGATAGGTCAGGGGGTGGTAATATATATAATTTAAGAAGAGACTACTTAGGGGCTGGAGCAGTAGCACAGCGGGTAGGGCGTTTGCCTTGCACACCGCTAACCTGAGTTCGATTCCCAGCATCCCATATGATCCCCTGAGCGCCGCCAGAAGTAATTCCTGAGTGCAGAGCCAGGAATAACCCCTGTGCATTGCCGGGAGTGACCCAAAAAGCAAAAAAATAAAATAAAAAAAAAGAAGAGACTACTTAGCACTGAATAGCCCAAAGCTTGAAGACCACATCCCTTTGAGATATTCCTGAGCCCTTTGGAGAGGAGAAACCGAGGCATCACCCAGAAAAGGGTGAACCCCAGAAAAGGAGAACCTACAGAAGAATCTAATCTAGGGGATTATTTAAAAAAAAAAAACTATCAACAGTGCAAAGCTTTCCCTGTGAAAATACCCAGATTTGTACCTACAAAACTCCGGTGGGGGTGGGGGGGAAACGTGTTGGAGAAACAGTGTAGAACCTGCTCCCCAGAGCCATTTAGTGCTTGCTCTTCAAGCTGGTGTTCTCCTTTGGATATATATCTTTCTGTCTCTTTGCTTGCTTGCTTGTTTACCAGTCTTTCAAGCTCCAGTTCTCTCTTGAACAGGCATTTCCTTTCCTCCTCCCCAGCTCACTTCTTTCTTAGTTTCATTCAGTTAAAAACTCTCTTGGGGGCCGGAGCAATAGTACAGCGGGTAGGGCGTTTGCCTTGCACGCGGCTGACCTGGGTTCAATCCCCAGCATCCCATATGGTCCCCCAAGCACCACCAGGAGTAATTCCTGAGTGCAAAACCAGAAGTTACCCCGAGCATCGCTGGGTGTGACCCAAAAAGCAAAAAAATAAATAAAAACTCTCTCGTTTCACCATTTCTCCTCTTCCTGAAATTGTTTTACATGAGGGAAAGGCAATGGGCCCGGAATGCCTGTGCCAGGTTAGAACTGACTTTCCTTTCCTGCAAAGTGCAATTCCTCACTCCAGCCGGCTCCCCAGGGAAATTGGTGGTGAGAATGACTTTACACACCATGCAGAAAAATGGACTTTAGGAGCAGCTTCACAGCTGCCTCGTGGGGCTGCCAGGACATGAGTGTCTGTGCCCTGTAGTGCTTGTTGTTGACCACCAGCCCTGACCCATGCCAGGCATCTCCCTGTGAACAAGTGGCCAAGGTGAGTTGAGCAGAGAGATAAAAGCCTTTTTTTAAAGCAAGGCTCCCTCCCTTGCTCCCCACTTTAGGCAGCCATCAGCAACAATACCCTGTGATATTACATATAGAGAGAATAGTTAGGTTATATGAAATACGTGCACAAATGTCTAGTCCTGACTTTACTTAATGTCATGGGGTGTTCAAGAGACTATGCAGTGTCCAGAATTCAACTGTAAATAGCTGCATGCAAGGCAAGTGCCTTAACCCCTGTACTATCTCTTTGGCTCTGAAAACAGTTTTTAACATTAAAAACAAAAACGGAGACAAGAAGTTAGTACACGGGTAAGGCGCTTGCCTTGCATGCAGTCAACCTAGGGTTGATCCCCAGCAACCCATATGGTTCCCTGAGCACCAACAGGAATAATTTTTAAGTGCAGAACCAGGAGTGCCCCCCCAAAAAAAAAGTAAATAAAAACAAAAACCATGGGGCTAGAGAGATAGTACAGCTGGTAAGTACCTGTCTTGCATGCAGGTGACCTAGGCTGACTCCTAGGAAACCCCCCCCCCCCCCCCCCCCCCCCCCCAAACCCTGCCAGGAAAGATCCCTGAGCACAGCCAGTGTGGCTCCAAAATAAAAACATTTAGAGTAACTATAAGAGCTGGGGGGGCAAAGAGAGAGAGAGTGAGAAGAAAAGTGCCTGCCACAGAGGTGGGTGCAGGGGGCGGAAGGGAAACTGGGGACACTGGTGGTAGGAAATGTACACTGGTGAAGGGATGGGTGTTGGAACATTATATGACAAATCCAATCACAATGCTGTAACTGTGTATCTCGTTGATTCAATTAAAAAATATTAATTTGGGGGCTGGAGCAATAGCACAGCAGGTAGGGCGTTTGCCTTGCACGCGGCCAACCCAGGTTCGATTCCCAGCATCCCATATGGTTTCCTGAGCACTGCCAGGGTAATTCCTGAGTTCAGAGCCAGGAGCAACCCCTGTGCATAGCCGGGTGTGACCCAAAAAGCGAAAAAAAAAATTAATTTTTAAAAAAGACTTGTCACCACCAATTACCATCCTAAAGCACTTAAACCCCACTCCTATAGAGAAATTTTGGAGCCCCAGGTGTATTTGGAGCCCCAGGTGTTGTTATTTAACAACAATTTGGTCTTTCTCCAAAGGGAGACAAAAGCTTGCCCTGGCACTATTTAATCTGTACAAAATTCAAGTTTTTTCTTGCTATGAAAAAGACATCAATTTCTGAACACTAGGGTAATAGTACAACCATTTGTAGTCGAAATAAAAATACCATTCTCACAGCTGTTTCTACAGAGCTTGCCTGTCTGTCTACCCCCCAAAACAAGTCATAAGTAACTGTCATTTCACTTTTAATGTGGCATTGTGATTATAGGTTTTCAGGTCTGCCACGGACTGTTAAGAAAGGCTTCCTGGAGGAAGTGACAAATTTAAGACCTGAAAGATGAGAGGAAGAGGAAGAACTATTTCAGGCAGAGAAAACTGCGCGTGCAGCTCCCTCTAAGTGGTGAGAACTTGATGATTTCTAGGAACATAAGTAGCTCAGAACTCTTAGGAATATTATGGAATGGGGTGTGGGACTAGGTGGTGAAGGTTGAATCTAGAGACAAACTTTTCAGACTTAGAAAACCAAGGATTGCTCCTCGGGATAACTGAAAAACACGTTTAACAAAGGAGTAAAATGAGATTTCTCATCAGCTTCCCTTTTTAGTTAGTAAAATTCAGCACTTTCCAAGAACCCAGATTTACATTTTCATCCACCCAACAGAAAACTCTCCAGGAACTAAGTTGCTGGAGGTAGGTACAGAGAAGAAAATTCACCCCAATAATCTCCTCCCACCCCACCTCTGCCTCTGGGCATGGCCGGCCAAGAATAGCTTTCTATTTTCTGTTCCTCCATGATTATTTCAAATATGATCGTGGGTGTGGGCCCCTCCTCTTTTTATAGCAGTCCTGTTACTATCTCCATATTTATCTGCCCAGCGGGGTTCTGGAAGACAAGAGATTGGGGAAGGACCCAGCAAGGCAAGCTTAGAACTGGATGTGTGACTTGAGTTGGGAGAAGTATAAACCTTTGCAAGTCTTTATAGAACACTCAAAATCAGGAGGCTTGGCTTATCTGTCTACCTCCCAAACGATGCAGCTGGTGGGGCCGGAGAGATAGTACAGTAGGTAGGGCGTTTGCCTTGCGCGCAGCCCACCTGGGTTCAATTCGCCACAGCCCATATGCTCCCCTATAGAGTAACCCCTGAGAGCAGAGCCAGGAGTAAGCCCTGCCGCACCACCGGGTGTGGTCCAAAACAAAGCAAACTACAACAAAAATTAAAAAAAAAAAAAAGGCTATATTGGAACCGAGGGAGGAAGACACTTTTGCTCAGAAGGGTGCAAATTTTAGGCATGGACCCAGGTTTCTGGCTCCGCCCGGGAGGCGGGACCACGCATTCTGCCTAAGAGATTATGTTTTGGAGGGGAGTGGAAACATGGAGAAAAGGCGTCTGGTTTCGCAGGCATCCTGGCCCTGGAGATTCCACGTCCACGGATGTTCACAGCAGCAGCGCAGGGGCGCTGGGAGCACGGTACAGCCCATAGCTCAGTCTCTCCCTTGACCCGGAACAGCAGCAGGAACTGCCGGCAATCGCGGCCACGTGGGGCCCTGCGGAAACGCCTTCGCGGAGGTTTGTCCCCTGCGCTGCCCAGTAGCGAGGCGGCCGCCGGGACGAGCGCAGGGGCAGGCGGGCCTGGGCGGCAGCTCGGCCGGCGCTTGCCCAAGGGCTGGGAGGCGGGGCCTGCGGCCAACCGCTACGTGGGGCGGGGGCGGGGCCGCCAGGGGACCTTCCGGGCCTGCGGCCGCGCTCCCTGTCGCAGGGGCGCCTCTGCCTGCACCCCGGGGAGCCTCGGCCTAGCGGGCCCTCGGGTGGCCGCCATGGAGTCCATGCTGGGCTTTGGCATCGCCATGGCCGAGAAGCTGCAGAATCAGCTGCCCTGGCTGGAGAATTTCTGGCTCTTTGCTACGGTGATGGGCGATCCCAAGATCCTCTTTCTGTTCTATTTCCCCGCGGCGTACTATACCTCTCGGCGAGTGGGCATCGCGCTGCTCTGGATCGGCCTCCTCACCGAGTGGCTCAACCTCGTCTTCAAGTGGTGAGACCGCCGGGCAGTCCCCCTGCGCCCCGGCCCCCCACCCCCACGGGCCTAGGACCTCCTAGCAGGTGCCTCGGTCGTCCTGGACCTCTGACTTGAAGACCTTCCTGCCCCCCACCCCCACCCCGTGGCCCCTGGATTTTCCTCCCCTTTGAGCATCTTGGACCGGAGTCTCCTTTCTGCCCATTAACCCGGCTAAGGGGCGTGTATTTAACACGTGTATTTGTTTCCCCATCCCAGCTCAGACTGACTGGTTTAGGAATTCCTCGGGAGAGACGACTGGGAAGCTATACTTTTGACAAGAATCTATAGTGACTTAAGTAGGAGGAAGCCCCGCTTCTCAGCTCGCTTTCATTCATCATTCACGGATTCATCCATTCATGCTTTGCGTCCCGGCATCCCGGGAGCGGCTCCGTGCAGAAGAGGCTCACAGATTAAACTGTGGGCCCTGGAAGGGAACCAGCATCATAGAGAACCCTGGAAAGCTTGCTAGACATGCAGACTTGTCAGGCTGCTGGCCAGAGCCAACAGGAGTCCGAATTTGCATTTTAATAAGGTGCCTGAGGAATTGGTGTGCACAGTTACCCTCTGGCCTTCTATGGGAGTCTTTTCTCCCTTTTCTTCTTCTTTCACTTGACAGTGAGACTTAGAAGCCAGGAATGCCTGGGATGAAAGTGGGGCCCTTGGGGTTTGTCTCCCTGACCCACCAGTTCTCTATGTAGGATGCAGAAGGAAGCTCCCCCCCCCATACAGCTGCACCCCTCACACACACACACACACACACAAAACACACACACACCTCAGTCCTTATTGCCAGAACCTCAGCCTGGGGCAGGGAAAGGAGGTGATGCCTGAGCAGGCTGGAAGGACTTGCTGAAATAACAGAATGTGAGTTTCCCTCCTGTGTCCTCTTCCCTGCCAGGTTTTCATGAGGTTATCAGTGGCCTGGAGAGCTGTTGACTCCTCATTTCCGGCTTGACTAACTGCCTGTGCTCTCCCTCCCTTGGCTTGCATAGGCTTCCCCTCCAGCCCTGCAGCCAGTCTCACCGCACCCCTCCCTCCACAAATGCTCAGTGCTCCCCACATTCAGCACAGTTAAGCCCCACTTCACCTGCTAGGGAGGTATGTTCAGCAGGCAGTGTGTGGCTTAGTTTTTGGTGGCGAGACAACTTTTCTCCTGCCTTCCCGCTCCTCAGCACCTGGCTTTGTGCCACACTTGCTCTCCTGCCTCTTCTCTTTTCCCTGGGGCCAGCCGCCCACCTGGGCCAGGGGATTTGATCTTGGTTTTGGATCACACTTGACAGTGCTTGAGGCTACTCTGGCTCATTGCTTCAGGTGATGGGATCAAACCTGGACTTCCCGCAGGCTACTATAGCCCTTAGAGGCATCTCTCTGGCCCAGGTTAGGGGAGTTTTATTTGTTTGGTTTTGGCTTAGTCATGAGTCTATGCTCAGAGATATGCCTGGTGAAGCCTAAGGAGCCAGATGGGATGCTGGGGATTTATTCTGGTCAGCCACATGCAAGGCAAGAGCTCTACAAGTGCCCTACTATATACTCTGACCCCAAGTTGTTGTTTTTTTTTTTTTATGGGAGAGTGAGAACCACATTCTACTGACTCTGAGCTTTATTTTTGCTCTGTGCTCAGGAGTCACTCGTTTTTAAAAACGAAACACAAACTTTTAATTTTTAAATCGTTTTTGTTTTTGAACACACCTGGCCATGCTCAGGAGTTTCTCCAGGCTCTGCATTCAGGAATTACTCCTGGCGGTGCTCCAGGGACAATATGGGATGCCGGGGATCGAACCCAGTTCAGCCACACGCAAGGCAAGCACCCTACCCACTATACTATTGCTCCAGCCCCGTGGGGGTCACTTCTAATGGGATTTATGTGGTCTTGGGTTATTGCTTATTCTCCTTACTAGCTGTATTATCTTTCCAGCCCAAGACCAGGGGAGTATGTAGTTGTTGAATTTTTCTGGAGGGGGCATAAATCCAGCAGTACTGTGGGGCTATTCCTAGCTGTGCTCAGGAGTGACCCCTCTCAGTGCTCAGAAATCATATATGGTGCCAGGGATCAGAATCCAAAACAAGTACTTTAATCCCCATACTCTCTCCTCATTCCTCATTACAGACTGAGCTAAATTCTGAGGAGAGTAATTCAGATTGGAATTTGAAAAATGGAGCATGGGGCAAACTGAAAGGTCGGGGCGGGAGAGAGGCAGGGTTTTAAGCTGGTCCTGCAATGGGAGGGATAAGAGTATCTGGTATCTCAGAGCATACGCCATGCATGCAACTTACACACGAGCACATGCTTATACAGGCACATACATCTCATGCCTCCCCATTGCTCTGTGTGTGTATGTTCGTGTGGTGTGTACTGTGTACCCAGGAACTCACCTAAACGAGTTATGCTCATTACCGCTGAGCTACATATCCTCGACTTCCTGTTACTTAAAAATGCCCTTACAAAAATGTGAGAGGCACTTCCTAAACAGTGCTTAGGGGCCATTCCTGGTACTACTGAGCTATTACTTTTGGTTTGGCTTGGTTTGGGGGCCATACTCAGCAGCATTCAGGTCTTACTCCTGCTTAGGGGCCTATATGGTGCTCGGGATCAAAGCTGGGTTGGCTACATGCAAGGTAAGTGCCCTATCTGTTGTATTCTCACTCTAGCCCTTTCAGGTAGCACTTAAAATGTTTTCTTTACATTTATCTTTCTTAAGACACTAATTCGGGCTGGAGTGATAGTACAGTGGGTAGGGCTTTTGCCTTGCACGTGGCCGACCTGGGTTCGATTCCCGCATCCCATATGGTCCCCTGAGCACCGCCAGGAGTAATTCCTGAGTGCAAAAGCCAGGAGTAACCCCTGAGCAGCATCATCTGCTGTGACCCAAAAAGCAAAAAAAAACCAAAAAAACAAAAAAACACTGTGATTTACAAAGTTGTTCATAACAGAGTTGTTTCAGGCAACACCAATCCTAAACCATCAGTGTCCCCTTCACTCCACAGAGGTTCCCATGTTCCCTCCCAGTCTCCCAGCCTGCCCCCTTGACAGGCATATGACAAGTTTATTTCATATTAATTGCTCCAGTGTGCTTTAAGAGGGCCAGGGATTTAACTGAAGTGACACAGTACATAGCTTATGTGCAAGGCCCTAGGTTTAGCCCCCTTCACCCCACTTGCCCCCACCGTGGCCAGGTGCAGCTCCCACAGCAATGATAGAAGCAGGCAGATAAATAGCATTCTCTCTGGGCCAGAGAAATAGTACAGCAGGGAGGGCGCTTGCCTTGCATTCAGCTGACCTGGCTTCAGTCCCCACCTGGGTTCAATCCCTGGCATTCCATAGGGTCTTCTGAGCACTGCCAGGAGTGATTCCTCCTGAGTGCAGAGTCGGGAGTAACTCCTGAGCACTGCCAGGTGTGGCCCCCAAACCAGAAACAATAACAATGTCCACTAGCGTGCTTTCTCCTGATGGGGGTGGGGGGTGACCATGCAGGGTAATGGCACGGTCATATCCGTCTGCACGGGCATCTCTGGGCTGCCTGCCATCTCGCTCCTGTTCTCTTCTAGGCTTCTGTTTGGAGACCGGCCCTTTTGGTGGATCTATGAGTCGGGGTACTACGGCCAGACCCCGGTCCAGGTTCATCAGTACCCCTCTTCTTGTGAAACTGGCCCAGGTGTGAAGCCTCAAACCTCCCTTACCCAGAAGGCACAGATTTCCAGGGAGGAGGGGAGAGACCTTTTAGCCAGGGTGGCCCCCTTCCTCTGGGGAACCGGCCCAGAGACCAAAGCCAGGCCCAGGAAGAACGGTAGACGGGACAGTTCTGTGCCTGCGGCCCAGCAGCAGCCCCAGGTTCTAGGGAAGTGTCCTGGGGGGTGGGGGTGTCAGGCCACTGGGGTGGGGGTGGGGGCAGCTCACAGGGCTAGAGCCCAGGGTTCAGAATTGAGCAGGACTGAGGGAGTGCGGGCCCCGTGCTGGGAGGAAGAACACTGCTCAGCCCTCCTCTGCCCTGGCAGGCAGCCCTTCTGGACACTGCATGATCACAGGAGCCGCCCTATGGCCCATCATGACAGCCGTCTCTTCCCATGTGGCCACACAGACCAACAGGTACACCCTGACATCGCGCACGCGGGGAGTGGGGAGCAGGGTAGCCAGCGCCGGTGCTCCCTAAGCCCCGAGAGGTCCAGCTGGAAGTTGGAGTTCTGGGGACGTGGGGACCTGGGGTGCGAGGGAAACCTGTGGGAACCCCGCCTGAATGTCTGCGTCTGTCTCCAGGTACTGGCCTAGAATGATGCCCCTGCTGGCCTACTGCGTCTTCTTACTGGCCATCGGCATGTCCCGGATCTTCCTCTTAGCGCATTTCCCTCACCAGGTTCTGACTGGTTCGATCATTGGTGAGCACAGAGGGGACAGGGTGGGCCTGGAGGGTGCTCGTGGCAGTGAGGGAGCAGTCTCCTCTTCCTGTCATCCTGCCAGGATCTGTCGCTTCTGTCTGCATCTGTAGCTTCCGCCAAAATGCATTGCACCTCCGGGGTTCATATCCCCCAACCTCTGACGCTGCTGCTCTGTCCACTGCCCTAGGTGCTGCCCTGGGCTGGCTGATGGCCCGCCACGTCCCTGTGGAGCGGGAGCTGAGCTTCTACGGGCTGACCTCGCTGGCCCTCTTGCTGGGTGCCAGCATCACCTACTGGTTCCTCCTTTCGCTTGGCCTGGACGTGTCTTGGTAAGTCCCGCCCTGGAGCACGGGCAGCCCTGCCTCCCCTGCACCCGGGCCACTCAGCAGGACAGAGCACCTGTTGGCTACTATGCCCCCTTGGGATGGCATGGCAGAATGTGGGGGCGGGGCCCCTCAGATTCCCGGGGACCCTCCCTTGGGGCACACCCGTCCTCTCCGCAGGTCCGTCGACCTGGCGTCCAAGTGGTGCGAGCGGCCTGAGTGGGTGCACATCGACAGCCGGCCTTTCGCCTCCCTGAGCCGCGACGCGGGGGCCGTGCTGGGCCTGGGCATCGCCCTGCACTCCCCCTGCTACGCCGAGGTGCGGCGGGTGTACCTGGACAGCAGCCAGAAGAGCGCCTGCCTCCTGCTGTCCATGACGCTGCTGATCCCGCTCCACTGGCTGGGCCACCCGCCTCAGATCAGCCTCTTCTACATCTTCAATTTCCTCAAGTACACGCTGTGGCCCTGCCTGGTCCTTGCCTTGGTGCCCTGGGTTGTGTACTCGCTCAGTGCCCAGGAGTTGCCCCCCATCCGTTCTTCTTGACGCGGGGTCCCTCCCGTCCCAAAGCCAACACTCCCTCCGCCCGGCAGGCACTCCGAGGGGCACCCCATCCCGCCAGCACCCCCTCGCACGCTTCTCCCACCAGCCACCTGGTCTTGGCGCTCCCTTGGGGATGGGGGTGATTTCACCCTGCTGCCCCTCCCACCACCCCAGGACACACAGCGGGGGTGTTCCTTGACACTGTGAGGGGTTGAGCACAGCCCCAATAAAGCCCTTCACACTTCTTACTCCTTTTCGGTATTTTAAATAGCAGGGAAGGGTCTGGGGGAGACCTCTCAGGGGCGTCCTCATGGTCAAAGCTCCAGCCTGGGGGTGCTGGGCTACAGCTCAACGCCTCAGACTTGACGGGCATGTGCGCTTGCCCTTGGTTTTTGGTTGGCTGGTTTGGGGGCCATGCCTGATGTGGCTTGGGACCAGGCAGTGCCGGCGGTGGAGCCATCTCCCAGCCCTGGGTTTCTGTCTCCCGAGTGCCGGGAGTGAAACCCAGGCCTACCCTCTACAGAGCCACATCCCCAGCCCGGAGAGTTTTGGGCGGGGAAAGCCTCCTGAGCAGTGCCCAGGGCTCCTGGGCCAGTCCCAGCAGTCAAAGCTTACCTGACCTGAGTCAGTGTGGCAGCCCTGCTGTGCCAAAAACCACCTGAGTCACCCTGGAGATGCCCAGGGACCCTCAGGATGCTCCAGAGCTGCACCTGGCAATGCCTGAGGGGTGGGGGGCACGTGGTACTAGAGATTAAATGTGTCCTTAATTCCTGGAACTGTCTCCCCAGTCCCTAATTTTGTTTTTTTGGGTCACGCCTGGCGATGCTCGGGGATTACTCCTGGCTGTGCACTCAGGAATCGCTTCTGGCAGTGCTTGGGGGACCACATGGGATGCTGGGATGGAATCCAGGATGTTGGGATGGAAACCGGGTTGGCCGGTGCAAGGCAAGCGCCCTACCCACTGGACTGTTGCTCTGCACCCTCTTCCCCCCAGCAGTGCCGGGGGATCCAGGGACTGCTTCCAGAAAAACTGTCTCAAGGCCTGGCTGTGCTCAGGGGCCACCTGGGGCATATCTGGCAGTGCTAGGGATCTAGCCCCAGCCCCCTGTATGCCTGGCCTGTGTACCACCCATGCCCCTCCCCGCCCCCCCCACCCAGGTCCTGGGAGATACAGGTAATTTACCTCACGCTAGACCAGGGTGCTGGAGAAACAGATCCATTTTGGGGGAGTCAAGTGGGGGAATAAGGGAGCCCCGAAAACAGACATGGGCCCCAGAAGGCACTGCCAGAAACCAGTTTATTTACACAACGACACACAGTGTAGCGGGTTACAAAACACGCAGCTAAAATCCATAGCTAGGGAGACAAAGCAAGGAGGGGTCATACAGGAGAGGTGGATGCTGGCGGCGGGGGGTTCCGGCTGGGGCTCAGCTGGAAGCGGCATGTGGATGGGCCGCCCTCACCTCACCCCGGCCCGGCCCGGCCCGGCCCCAGGAAGATTGAGAACACGAACAACACACCAGACACTCGCGCACAGTGCTCTGTCCGCCAGACGGACTGTGGGGCCTCTGCCCCTGCCCCACCGGGTCCCTCAGCCCTGCTCAGGCAGGCCCCCTGGAGGAGAATGGATATGTAAACAGTAGGGGTGAGGGGGAGCAAGGAAGGACAGGGTGGAAGCAGCCCCGGGGAGCTGCTGCCCATCTTTGGTTGCTCCCCAGGCAGGATGGGACCCCCTCCCGTCCAGGAAACAGGGCTCATGGGACCCCTGGGGCAGAGCAAGGGCAGTGCCCAGCCTCCCCCTGGTTTCCGCTCCCTCAGGCCATGGTCAGCAAAGAGCACTGGAGAAAGGGAAGCTCCAGAGAGGCCTGCCCTGGGGCGCTGCCCCAGCTTCCAAGCCAGGGTCCTCGGGAGGGGGTGGGCCGTGCCCCTCTGCCCGCAGCACACTGGGCGGCTGGGGAAGTCTGGTCCTGAGCAGCAGGGGGGCTCTCACCAGCCCGGAGCCCCCCTGCAGGGACCACCTTCTCCCCCCTGCCCCCAGGTCCTGCCAACAGAGGGACAGGGAGGCCCGCAGGAAGGTGGAGAGGCTACTTTGGGGGGCCCCCTCTGGGCTCCAGCCCCAGGGAGGAAAACAGGCCTCAGAGCCCTGCCCCTAGCCTCTGGCCACAGCCTGGGGCTCCCCGGTGCCTGCCCCCAGGAGAGGAGGAAGTCAGGAGCGCAGTGAGAGGGCAACTGAAGAGCAAAGGGTGGACACCAAGGGTGGGTGCCCCCTCGGCAACTCAGCTGTGGAGAGACCCTCAGGCCCTCCCCAAGGCTGGAGGGGGGAGGAGGGTGAAATTAAGGCATTTCTCCCCCCCACCCCCAAGACAGCAGATCAAACCAAACCTCCTCACTCAGGGACAACCCTGAACGGGAAGGCACCGTCTGGGCCCCATGCCCACCTGGAACTGACCCAGGCTTCAAGGACCAGGGTAGGGTCAGGAAAGTGGACATGGGGTTCCCCACAGAGGCAGGAAGGGCACCCTGCCATCCTCCAGGGAGCCAGCTTCTAGGGCTGATGTGTGTGTGTGTGGGGGGGGGGGGGGTGGCCTGAGGCGGCTGAGCAGGAGGAGGAGGGCTGAGAGACCCACACAGCACACTTGTTGAATGTGTGACTTTTTGTTTTTAATAGAAAAAATAAACAAAATCACAATGATGAAGCCCAGAGTGATGGGCGGGAGCGTCACGGGGCCGGTTCCTGCTCCATGGGCTCCTCTGCTGGCCTGCGGGGACAAGGACAGGGGGGCAAGTGTGAGCCAGAGGGGGGGGCGCTGGACAGTCAGCAGGGGGGCGGGGGCGGGGCCTGGGCCCTTACCTGGGGCTGTGTTCCCGCGCTGCCGCCGCCTGGGCCTGCTCGGCCCCCACCGACAGCAAGGCCATGGCACTCACAGTCTCGGCCTCCTCCGTCTCCCCGGCCTGGGCCTCGCGCAGGGATCGACCTAGGCCGGCAGCGAACCTCTGCACACAGCTCCAGTGTTTGCCTGCAGGATGGGGCGGGCCGGGGGTCAGGCAGGGAGGCACCCCACGGGGTCAAGGTGGGGGGCACCCTCACCCCCCACCATGGCCAGCTGTCCCCCACGCACTCTGGATCTCAATGACTTTCTCGAGCGTGGCCACCGCGTTGACATTAGGCTTCTGCTGCAGGACTGCCTCGTCCAAGGGCGGGAGCTGGAAGGGAAGGGGGCAGCTGCAGGCGGGCGGGAATGGCGAGGCACACCCTCCAGGCACCCCCATCCACCTCTCGTGATGGGGGGGCAAGAAAGCCTGGAAAAAGCCTGGGGAAAGCCCAGGAAGCAGAAAGCCCTTCCCAGGTGGCTGGTGACCCTCAGCATCTACGGGACCCCCACAGCCTGCGGCCATGTCGCTCCGGGAAGGGCCCCCCACCCGCCCTGCCTGAGCCCCTCACCTCCACACTCAGCAGAGCCGAGACGCAGGCCTCAGAGGCGTCACAGATGGCGGTCAGATCGTGGCCTCCCTCCAGAGCCAGCACCACCCGGCCCCCTGCCAGCGTCATCAGCTGCCTGGTCAAGTGACCAAAACCTTTGGGGACATGAAAAGGGAGGAAGAAGGAAGGGTTAAAAAAGATCACGCGGACTGAAAGATAGTATAGCAAAGACGCTTGTTTTACGCGTGGCTAACCCGGGCATCCCATATGGTCCCTTGAGCACCGCCAGGATTGATTCCTGAGTGCAGGGCCAGAAGTGACTGTCAGGTGTGGCCCCCCAAACCAAGACAAAATATCTAGGGGCTGGAGCTCAGACTCTGCCTGCAGGATTCCCAGAATCAGTCCCCAGCACTGCACGGTCCCCCGAGCACTGCTGGGTGTGGCCCCGAAACCCAAAAGAAGAGAGATTGGAAGAAATGTGAGCAGCTGAGGAAAATGGCAGATTTGGTTTTATCTTCAGAGGGGCTGGACCTGGCAAGGTGGGGGAGGTGGGTAGTCAGGGGCTATGGGGGATGTGTGGAACCCAGGGCCATGCTCATGCATAGCAGACAGAAGTGCTGCCACCAAGAGCCCGAAATGGGGGACTTATTGCGCACATGTCAATGGGCCAAGCACTCCTGTCATGCTGGGCTGGAACAGAGCCAAGAGACAGAACAGGGGTTACGGTGTCTGCCTTGCGTGGCTCACCACAGTCACATCCCTGGCACTACAAATGGTCTCCTGAGCACCACTGGGTGTGGCCCCTGCCACCCACCCGCCCCCCCCCCAAAAAAAAGAAAACCCAAACCAAAAACTAAAAGGACAGAAGAATTGGCCCAAAGGAGTTCGACTGTGTCTACTGAGGAACGCGGCTGAAGCATGTGGGGCCGCACACTGCACCAGGGGCTGCCAGGAGGCACAGCCCCTGCCAGCCCATCCCAGCCGGCTGCCCCTCAAAGCCCAGAGCGGGAGGCGGCAGAGGGGGCACAGCCAGGACGGTGCCTCCAACTCTCCCCCAAGCCTTCGCACCAGGCGGGGTCTTTCCACGCCACGCCTCCACCCGCTCCTCCTCGCTGCTCTCCATCCGGGCTTACATCTGGCGGTGACCGAGTAGCCACCCAACGGAGACAGGTGTCCCTCGACAGCGTCAAACCCAGCAGAGACCAGGACGACGTCCGGTGAGAACTCGTGGGCAATGGGCATCACCACTGTCCTGCAAGGAGGCGCCCAAGCTGACCCCGCTGTGCGGCACCAGCCGCCCCACCGCGCTCCACCCCGCAAGCCCTTCCGCCCAGATCCCACTGAGCGCCTTCTAGCCCTCCCGCGGAGGGGCCCAGGGGGAGTGGGGGGGCCCTTCACCTGAAGGCCGTTAGGTACTCCACGTCTCCGATGGGGGGGTCCACACCTCCCGTCCATGCCACGTTCACATTGTACCCCATGCCCGGCCCTCCGCCAACCTGGCACCAGGGTGGGGGGAGGGGTTATTCTCACTGCCTGGGGACCCCCAACACTGCCCCCACCAGCCCTCACTCAGCCCACCTCCAGCCCTCACTCCACTGACCTCTGCTCTGCAGGGAGGGGCAGTTAGCCGGCGTGGTCCTCCCCCAGGAGCCCCGACTCCCCAGGAAGTAGCACCACTATGGACTCCCTGCCAGGGTCCCGTTCTGCTCCCTCCCACAGGGGCCCCCCGACAGCCCAGGAGCTGTACCTCTTCGGGAGCCCCAGAGCCTGGAAAGAAGTTCCCGTTGTCATAGCGATGCAGGGAGATGTAGAGCACGGAGGGGTCATTGTAGAAGGCCTGCTGTGTGCCGTTGCCATGGTGAATGTCCTGCGGGGAGATGGCGATGGTTCAGGATGAGGGGTCCAGCACCGGCCCGGAGGGGCAAATCTCCCTCCCCCCCCCCGCCCCACCCTGTGGAGGGCTCTGTGGGCGCAGCCACAGGCAAGCTTGTCACCTCCAGCCGTTCTGACCAAGGCCTGTGGCCCGGAACAGGGAGGGTGACAAGGGAGACCCTGAGGCAGACGGAGGCCAAGCCGCAAACCTCCCTGCAGAGCGCCGCCCAACTCCAGCTGAGGGGGCAATGGCCCGGACAGGAACTAAGAACATTATGTTCTAAGGAATCCAACAAACAAATGGAATTTTATTCCTTGGGGGTGTGGGGGCTCAGGACACCATGCAGAGCTAGGATGGGACCTGAAGGTTCAGCATGCAACATCTACGCTCCAGCCCTGGGCCTCTCCCTGGCCTACATGGAAAAAAACAAAGAAATGGGCAGGGGTGTGGGGGAAGCTACTCCTGACCGCCAGCTTGGGGGTCACTCCTGGTATCATATGGTACTAGGAATTGAGCCCAGGAGTGCAAAGCCCCCTCGATGGACTTTTAAACCAAAGCTGGGCTTCAGAGAGATTTTAGTTTTGCAAACAGCTCCAGGCTACTCCCTCAGCTCCCAGGGAATGGGGACCCCTCTCTCTGCTGACAGAGCAGATGTGCTGGAGCCAAAAGGTCTGATGTGAACCCCAGGACCAACATCCCAAGCAAAGCAAACCCCCAAAAGCCTAGCGGCCCATTTATAAAAGGAGGAATTCATTCTCCTCAAGAGGCAGCATTACGGGACCAGAGCAGGTAAGGCAGGTATGGCAGGTAAGGTACTTGGCCTTGCACATGGCAGACCCGGGTCTGATCCCATGTACCCAGAGGTTCCTGAGCTCACCAGGAGTGATTCTTCAGTGCAGAGCCAGGAGTCAGCTCTGAGCACTGCCAGGTGTAGCCCCCCCGCCCTTCTCCGATCCCCCGCAAAAAAGAAGTGGCAAGAATGGCACCAGGTGGGGCTGAAGTGATAGTACAGCGGGGAGGGCGTTTGCCTTGCACGTAGCTGACCCAGGTTCAATCCCTGGCATCCCATATGGTCCAAGCACCACCAAGAGCAATTCCTGAGTGCAGAGCAACAAGTAACCCCTGAGCATCACTGGGTATGACCCAAAAAGGAAAAAAAAAAAAAAAAGAAAAAAAAAGAAGAATGGTACCACCAGGTGTCAGGGATAAATAGGGTCTTGGCACAGGGTGAGCCCCCAAGTGAAAAAAGGTGCCACTTTTCGAATCGGGGGAGCCCCTCAACAGCCTGAGGCTGCAAGGAGGGGGCCCAGACAGACCAGGAACTAAGACCTTTTCTGAGTCCACTAGGGAGGGCAGAGAGCCAGTGGGCTGGAGGGAGGATGGACAGTTGAGTCATCAGGCCCAGCTCCAGCAGTGCCTGAGGTAGAGGGGGGCTGTCTGGAGGGGAGGCAAGGGAGGAGACCGACCCGCTGCTTACCCAGTCCACAATGAGAACCTTGCCCACGTTCAGCTTCTGCTGCAAGAGTTTGGTTGTGATGGCTACAGAGTTAAAGAAGCAGAATCCCCTGCGGGGGGGAGGGGGGTGAAAAGGGAGAGAAGGTGGGATTCAGCTTCAACGGTGCAGGCAGGGGCAGAGAGGGCGGGGTGGGGGTGGCAGAGGGGCCGTGGGGGGCACTCACATGGCTGTGGACTCCTCGGCGTGGTGTCCTGGGGGTCGGATGATGGCAAATCCATTCTGAGAGCAGACAGGGGGACAGCAGTGAGGGGCAGAGAGGAGGGCAAGGGTGGGGAAGAGAACGCAGCACCCCTGGGCAGGAACACACTGGCCTAGGGGTCCTCCAGACCACCAGGCATTGGAGCCTCATGGTTGGTCCTTTGGTGGGGTTGGAGGGATGGGGAATCACACTCAGCATTTCTCAGGGCTCCTGTTCAGATGGTGCTCCTGCGATAGAACCTGCTTCTTGTTTGTTTTTTGGGTCACACCCCGAGATGCTCAGGACTTACTCCTGGCTCTCTGCTCAGGGATCAATCCTGGAGGGGTTGGGGGACCAAACTGAACCCAGGCTGGCTGTGTGCAAGGCAAGCACCCTCCTGCTTTACTATCTCTTCAGCCACGTGGGTCTCTCTGTACCTCTCACCCCCAGGTGCCCCTGGAGCTGTGACCTCCAACTCACTGTTGTGCCTTACCTTTTTTTTTTTTTTTTTGGTTACTTTTTGTTTGTTTGATGGCCTCACCCAGAGATGCTCAGGAATCACTCCTGGCAGTGCTCAGGAGACCACAGGGGGTTCCGGGGATCGAACCTGGGTCAGTCGTGTGCAAGACAAATGCCCTCCCGCTAAACTACTGATCAGGCCCCAAGGTCTTAACTGCTGAGGAGGCCAAGGCTGCTCTCCCCAGGGGCTGCCCAGGGCTCCTGAGAACACCGGACCCGACTTGACTGGTACTGATGACCCCAACACACTCTCACCTTGAGCTCTCCGGCCGCCACCTTGAAGGCCAGCTCCACCAGGCAGCCCACCGCCATGCGCACGGCACTGGAGGAGTGCATCTCGTTCCACACCGTGTCACTATCTACCTGTGGGGGCAGAGAGAGCAGGCTTCAGGGTGTCTCCTGGCCCGGGACAGGGGTCAGGAGCTGGATCGGTGGGGAGTTCTACTCACCCCAATACCCCCACAAGGCAGCATGGCGTACATCTTCTGGCTGATGGGGCCTGTGGGAGAAGAGACAGACCCGCTCTGGACAGGGCCTCAAGTGCGAGGGCTGCAGCTTGGGGTCTGCAGAGGGCAGCGAGGCCAGCTCGAGCACGGGGCAGGCTCCTGTAGCCCGTGCCAGCTGACAGCTCTCTGTCCCATGCCAGGGAACACTGGACCGCCAGAGCAGCCGGCAGGAGGAGGGGGGCATGGGCGGTCACGAAGCAGGAGCCTATGTAGGGTGTGCGCCTCACACGCAGCCCATCTGGGTTCGATCCCTGGCACCCCATATGGTTCCCCCAAGCAAGCACTGCCAGGAATAATTTCTGAGTGCAGAACCAGGAGTAACCCCTGAGCACTGCTGGAAGTGCCCCCCCCACAAAAAAAAAATTAAAAAATAACCCAACCCAAAGTAGGGGCTCATCTCTGAGCCAGACCCACCCACTTTGTTCCTCTTGCAGTGTCCCCCTCGCCCCAGCCAACCCCATCACACAGATTAAAATCCAACTCTGTGTGCATGGCACCCCCTGCAGGTGTGTGCTGCAAAAGCAGGCTACCTCTGCATGGCACTGACCTCCTGTTGGGGCAGGCCCTGGCTGCCCCCCCACCCCCCCAGCTCACCGAGCAGCTTCTTGCTGTCCAGCTTCTGTCGGTTAAGGGGGCTGGTCCCATAGAGCAGGGTGTGGTACTCCGAGTGCACCGTCTGGATCTCGTCCAGCGTGGCTTTGCGCCCCCGGATCCGCTGCCAAGAGAAGCCGGTGAGGGAGCTGCCCACCGGCCCAGCTCTGCCCAGCACCCAGACCCTCTCCGGCTCAGGGTTGGGGCACCACAGAGGCATTTTCCAGTGCTGGGAGAGTTCCAGGATTTCAAGAGAACAGGCCGCCCACCCAGGACACCCACTCCACCCCACCCGCACTCAGCAACCCGGAGGAACTGGGAGGGGCTGGGAGGCGGGGCAGGAAGGGGAGGCTCAGAGACAAAGGGGGGAGGCTAGCAGGCCTGGTCAGGAACATCCTCACCTCACACTTGCTGAGCAGGCCCGTCTCCTGCAGCCGCGACCAGATGCTCTGTATGCGGCCGGCGTGCTCGGGGTGCACATGTGTGTTCCCACACATGCACTGGTGTTTCAGCATGAACGTGTCGTAGACCACACCTGCACGGCCGAGACCCCCGTCAGCCCGGCCCCTCCGACCCCCCGACCCGTCTTCCTGCCTCCTCTGCTGCCCATCTCCCTGCACCTCGGGCCTGCACCCGCTCCTGGCCCCCATGCCCTATCCCTGCCCTTTTGTGCTACACCCCCACCCCCGACTGCCCACGAGTAAGGGGGTTATATCTCAGGTCGCTGTGCACCCCCCCCAAGTCGGTACAGTGAACACACTGTGGGAAGGAAGAACTGAAGTCTCTGTTCTAAATTATATTTTTGTTTTTGCAATTGTTTCGGGGCTATACCCAGAGGTGCTCAGAGGTTACTCTGTGCTCAAAGGATCCCTCCGGAAGTGCTGGGGGACCCCGTGCAGTGCCGGGGATCATTTCAGAGTTGGATATGTGTACAGGGCAAGCACTTTCACCCTAGCATTGTCTCTGCAGCCCAGAGACCTCAGAGGGAAAAGGAGGGGCAGTGAGAAGGGCAGGACCCCACTGAGAAGGGGTGGGGACGGGGGAGATTCCACCCAGGCTTTGTGTGTGCTGATGGTGCAAAAGCCAGTGCACTCTCAGTGGGGGACCCTGAGAAATACATGGCTACACCCCCCAGCTAACCCCCTCCCCCAGGACCATGAAGCTCTGTTTCAGGGATGGCTGTGGGTGCAGGGAGGTATGAAGTGTTATCTTTTTTTTTTGGGGGGGGGGGAAGGGGGTGGCGACACCCTATGATGCTCAGGGGTTATTCTTGACTCTGCCCTCAGAAACTACTCCTGTGGTGCTTGGAGGACCACATGGGATGCTCAGGATCAAATCAGGTGGGCCACATGCCAGGTAAATGCCCTGCCTGTCGGACTATCACTCCAGCCCCCAGCCTCGACATAGTCTGTTTCCTTTTGGTGCTGCCCGCCCCCACCCCCCCATCACCAGAAGGAGGAGAGCCAGAGGCACCAACACAACGCACCTGTAGTGAAGAGGTGTTTGGTGGGCTGGTCTGCGGGGCTCTTCATGCCCCCGGGGGCAGCAGGGGAGGACTGGGTGCGGCCCAAGGCCTGGTGGGGTACAGTGGCCAGGCTGAGGGGTGCCTGGTACACCTGTAGGGGCTGCAGCTGCTGGGCATCTGAGAAGAGCTGGGACGAGGGACAGAGCACACGTGAGGCTGAGCCCCGACGGAAGCCGGGGGGTGGGGGGAGGGGGCCCTCCCTGCATCTCCTCCCTCCAGGGACCTGCGGCTCTGCAGCCCTGCGGGCTCCATCTCCAAGGCGATGGGGAGGGAAAGGGGGGACGTGATGAGTCACCGCAGCAGCAGCAGCCGAGTAGCAAGGAGGGAAGCGGCTGGGAGGGATGGGGGCGTGGGAGGGGGTGGAATGAGTCAGGCCCCAGGGCTGTGTCCGCAATGAATGGATGCACAGCGGCAGGGCAGACTGTAGTAACAGCAGGGGCGTGTGTGTACACGCGCCCATGCACGCACAGCCGCGACGCACTGCCGGCCCTGCGCAGGCACAGACGCACATCCACACGGGCCACGTGGACACGCATCAGCAGACAGGCGGGGGCAGTCAGAGACGCAGGGAGGGGCCGGCAGATGGGGCCCCTCGCCTCCTTCCTGCTCCCCTCTGCTCTCTCCAGGGCCTTCCCAGCACAGTCTGGGCTGCAGAACTCGGGGAGGACCAGGCCAGAGGGGCAGGAAAGGAGGAGAGAGGGGTGACTCCCTGCATGGTGCTCAGGAGACCATGCAGTGCTGGGAGCAGAAACGGGTCTCCAGCCGGCAAAGTCTCCTGCCCTGTGACCCCATCTTCCCAGCCTGGGAACGTTATTTTTGGCCGTCCACCCAGTGATGCTCAGGTGCTAATGGATTACTCCTCTGCACTCAGGAATTACTCCTGGCGGTGCTCAGGGGACCATATGGGATGCCAGGAACCGAACCCAGGGCAGCTGAGCGCAAGACAAATGCCCTCCTTGTTGTACTATCGCTCCAGCCCCCTGGGTAGCTTTTGGGGGCACACCCAGCGATGCTCAGGAATTACTCCTGCCTCTGCACTCAGGAATTATTCCTGGCAGTGCTCAGGGGACCATATGGGCTGCTAGGGACCAAACCCAGGTCGGCTGAGAGCAAAGCAAGTTCCCTACCCACTTTACTATCACTCCAGCCCCCTGGGCACCTTTGTTTTGTTTTTGGGTCACACCCAGCGATGCTCAGGGGTTACTCCTGGCCCTGCACTCGGAAATTATTCCTGGTGGTGCTCGGGGACCATATGGGCTGCCGGGGACCAAACCCAGGTTGGCTGTGTGCAAGGCAAACGCTCAACCCTCTAGAGTACTATCACCCTAGTCCCCTGCGTACCTTTTTGTACGCAGTACTGGACTCCAGGTCAGGACCCTCCTCGGCGCCACTTTCGCCCTCATCCTTGACCTGAATGCAGTCTTCCTCCTCCTCTTCCTCCTCCTCCTCCTCCTCCAGGTCTTCCTGTGTGCTCTCGCTCTCCGTGGAGCCCTCCCGGGGGATCGTCAGGGCTCCCTCCCCGAGCAAGGCCTCCTGCTGCTCCGTTAGCTCCTCCTCAGTCTCCTCGGGGTGGGTGGTGGGCTGCCGGGACAGCTCCCCGGTTTTGGTGAGGATCTGGGGGCCAAGCAGAGGGGGCCCCTCAGTGGCCAGGTCAAGGGCCATCTGGCTGCAGGGGGAGCGGGGGAAATCTACCCCTCCTTCCCCTCCTCTCCCGCACAGCTCCTGAGAGCACGGCCAGCCCTCTGCGCCCAACCTTGGGGGCCCGCAGCGGACTCGCCCCACTCACCTTGCCCAGCTGCAGCTGCTGCTGCTTCTGCTTCTCCAGGAACTGTTGGTGCTGCTGCTGCATGACCAGCTGCTGCAGGGCCTGGGGGCTCTGAGGGAGCGGCGAGGACTGCGTGCGGCTCAGGGGCCGGTGCCGGGGGAGCTTGCCCACCGTCCGCATGCTGGTGGCCAAGCGTTCACCCGTCACCAGTGGGGACTGCCCGTGGAGCGGCACTGTGTGATGGGGGTTGGGGGGGGCAGGAGTCAGCATTGCTACCAGGGTACCAGGCGTCCCCTTGCCTCCCTGCCCGTTCTGACTTTCCTCTGCCTGGAAAACCTCTTCCTGTCTACCCAGGAAAAATCCTGGAGGGGCCTGGGACAGGCTATCCCCACACTGAGCTCCATTCTCCTTCCTCCTCACAATGGAGCAGTTTCTCTCTCTCTCTCTCTCTTCTCTCTCTCTCTCTCTCTCTCTCTCTCTTTGGGTCACACCCGGCGACGCACAGCGGTTACTCCTGGCTTTGCACTCAGGAATTACTACTGGCAGTGCTCAGGGGACCATATGGGATGCTGGGAATTGAACCCGGGTTGGCCGCGCGCAAGGCAAACGCCCTACCCACTGTGCTATCACTCCAGCCCCCAGAGCAGTCTCATATATAACTCAAATATAACTCCTCCAGCAAGCCTACCAGGATTCACCATTCTTTATTGGAGAGCCACATCCAGCAATGCTCAGGGGTTGGTTACTCCTGGCTCTGTGCTAAGGAATTATATCTGGTGGGGCTCAGGGGACCATATGGGATGCTGGGGATTGAATCTGGGTCGGCAATGTGCAAGGCAAGTGCCCTAATCCCTGTACTATCGTTCCAGACCCAAGATTCACCATTCTTTCCCTTTGATTCACTTTTGATGGTACAGTCTTGGGTCCTACACATGAATGACTAGTTCTCCAAGTGCTTAGAAAATCCCTGATGCCACAGGCCAGAACCAAGTGTTCCACTTTTATGGAGTTACGGGAGGGGAAGAGAACCATACTTGGAGTTGATCAGGGCTCACGCTCAGGGGGCTACGCTGGGCCAGGGACTGAACCACAGTCTCCCACATGCAGAGCTCCAGCCTTTGAGTCAATCGTGTCTTTTTTTTAGGGGGGGGGGGCTTTTTGGCTCACACCCGGTGATGCTCAGGGGTCACTCCTGACTTTGCACTCAGGGATTATTCCTGGCGGTGCTCATGGGACCATATGGAATGCTGGGGATCTAACTCAGATCAGCCCCGCTCAAGGCAACTACCCTCTCTGCTGGACTGTGGCTCTGGCCCCAAGCCAACAGTGTCTTATAGACAGAACCTCTTCCGATGTGACGGGCTCCTTGGGTCTGGCCTCCAGAGCCGAGCTGCTCTATTCCAGAAGCTCCAGCCCACACAGGACTCCTGAGCACTGGGATCAGACAGCCCCCTCCCCCGCCCACAATGGGGATGGGCTCACAGTGTGAAATACACACCAGATGTCAAAGACCTAACAGGGGACTGGGATGGCAGACCCCCTCAGGAGCAGAGCCTTGGGTGCTGGAGACCGGAGGCTGCTGGCATGGAGCTGGGGGCGGGGGTGCCCGCCGGGGAGTCTGCCCACTCACCGGCTATGAGGGTGCTCTGCTGCCGGGCCTGCTCCAGGAGCAGCACGTGCTGCAGCAAGGAGGCGTGCCCATGGGGGCCCGGGTCGCCCTCCAGCGCCACGCCCAGCAGGCAGCCGGGGATGGACGAGGTGCTCAGGAACTTGCCGGTCAGTGCGCCGCCCTGCCGCAGGGACTGGAGGGCCTGCCTCTCGGCCTCCTGCTGCGTGGACAGCTTTGGGGAGGCCTGGGGTGGGGGGACACAGAGGACAGGCTCATGCTGCTGCCTGGCCTGCACCCCTCATCTCCCCTGGGCCCACCCTGGTCTCAGAGAGCAGCAGACCCCGGCTGGGTGGGGGAGGGGGATAACGGGGTAGGGGGAGCGCGGCTGTGTACTTACAGCGAGGTGCGAGTTGGTGACGGTGACCGTGGCCTGCAGCCCTAGGGAGATGTTGGGCAGAGAGGGGGACGTGTAGAGGCTGAACTGGTTGGGGGAGCTGTCCAGAGGGAGGGCCCGGTGCTGGGGGAGCATCTGGGGAGCAGTGGGGAGAGACAAGCATGAGAGTGAGCAAGGGGGGGGACAAAGCCAAGGACTCTGAACAGTGCCCCCCCCCACACCACAGCCGTGGAGGTGCCTGCGGGCGCAGAGGCCGAGCACCAAAGCCCACTCCCGGGCCACGGCCCTCGGGGGTTTTCCATGCAGGCAGAAGGGGTTCTTGCTGGGTCTTACTCTCGGGGCCACACCCCAGAAAGGACCACCTCCCCCTCCTTCCGGGGGCAGGGGAGTGGCTCCTGGCCCCTCTCTGGGCTGTACCTCGGTAGGGATGTTGGGGACGGAGCCGGTAAAGCCGTTCTCGGCTATGGTGCTGTGCGAGCTGTTGGGGGAGCTGGGGCCAGAGCCGGGGGCGCTGCTGCACACAGAGGTCACTGCGGGAGAAAGGGCCGTCACGGGGGCCGGCGTGCAGCCACCCCGCGCCCGGGCCAGGGCGGGCACTGCCGGGGGGCCCTCACCCCCGGGCCCGGCCCCGGCGATCTCCACGGCTCTCTTCTTGAAGGTGCTGATGACCGTGCCGTCCTTGCGGCGCAGGAGGGGACTGCTCCGCCGCTCCGCCACCTTCTGCTTTAGCCTCGAACGCACCTTCAGGTTGGGTTCAGAGGCTGCAGGGAGAGAAGGCGCCAGGCTCAGCGCTCCGGGGCCCACAGGGCACAGCCCAGGAGCCGATGGGATGGGCTGGGACGGGACGGGACAGGACGGGGCGGCTGCTCTCACCTGTCTTGCGGAGGGGGAAGTCGTCCCGGCTGTCATAGGGCCCGAGCAAAGGCAGTTTGTAGGAGGGAGGCGTCCCTGGGGGGCCGCTCTGGGGAGGGGAACTCTGGTCCAAAGAAGCATGGTGGGCTCCCCTGTGGAAAGACAGTGGGGATGGGAACAGTGCCAGATGATGACCTGCATTGAGGGCAGGGCAGGGGGCGGGGATGGGGAGAGGCTGAGGTGGGGGTCTCACTTCAGAGGAGATTGTACCCCCCACCCCGCAGCCAGGGCACTGTGCCACCCCTGCCTGCCCCGGGCCATTACCAGCATTTGGGGTGCTGTGGGAGGGAATGGTTGAGGCCGCCTGGCGTGGGCTCCTTTGACTTGGACAGGAGGAATTCCTGCAGCCGCAGCTTCACCTCAGTGCTGGCGATGGCGCCTACAGGACAGGGCACGGCTGACCGGGTGCCTGAGGGCAGGACCCCAGCACGAGGGGGGCATGCACAGGTGTGTGTATGTGTCATGCGTGTGTGTCTGTGTATATGTGGGTGCAGGCGCCTGAGGGTAGGACCCCATCACGTGTGTCTGTGTGTATGTATATATACATATGTGTACACAAGTGTGCGTGTGTGAGCGTATGTGTCTGTGTCTCTGTTCTTGGCTCAGAACACCCCCACCTACTCTCTTGGCCTTTCTTCTAGTTTTGTGCATCTGTGCATGCGCACATGCCTGTCCGTGTCAGTGTGCGGGGACGCTCCAGTCCGGACCCCCCCCGCCCCTTACTCTCTGCTTTTCTCCTTGTTGTGTGTCTATGTGGGTGTGGATGGGACACCTCCAGCCCAGAACCCCCTGCCATGCTCTTTGCTTTTCTCCCTCTGTGTCTGAGTGTGAGTGTGTGTGAATGTGTGTGTCCGTGAGACCCCCACCTTCCTGGCGTACTCTCACTGCTCTTCTCCTTGCTGTGTGTCTGAGTGTCTGAGTGTGTGCGTGTGTAAGTGAGAGTGTGTGTGCGTGTGTCTATGAGACCCCCGCCTCCCCGGCGTACTCTCTTTGCTCTTCTCCTTGTTCCGCAGGATGAGCAGCTGCTGCTCCAGCCGCTGCTTCTCCAGCTCCTCCTGCCGCTGCTGCTCCCGCTGCCGCTGCTGCTCCAGCTCCTGCTGCCTCTTGGCGGCCAGCATCTCCTGCTGCTGCTGCGGGGGCGCGGGGCGCAGGGTGAGCCGGGTCTGGGCGGGGGCGGGGGGCGGAGGTCGGGGCGGCCCACCCAGCCCGCGCCCCCTCGTTCACCTTGAGGTGCTTCTGGAGCTGGACCTCATGCTGCCGGGTCAGGTGGTCGTGCTGTTTCTGGAACTCGGCGAACAGGAGCTGCTTCTGCAGCTGCTGCTGCTGCTTCAGGGCCAGCAGCTCTTGCTGCAGTTGCTGCTCCCGCAGCGCGGGGTCCACGGGACCTGCCAGCGCCCCCCGCAGCTCCACGGGGCTGGGGCTGCCTCCGCCCCCGCCCCCCATGGAGCTGGGCATGGCCCCCGGCAGCACCGGCTTCACCTCCACTGCGGAGAGAAGAGACAGGAGGGCGTGAGTGGGGAGAAGGGACGGGCAGGGGTGAGTGGGCTCCATCCCTGAGCCCGCGAGGACACCCAGGAAGCAACATGGCAGCCGGACCCGCAGAGAGGGGAAGTCCCGCGGGCCATGGAGGCTGCGTCTGCCTTAAGGAACTGAGCCCCAAGGGACCGCAGCGGCAGGCCAGCAGGTAGGGGGCACTTGCCTTGCACACGACTGGCCCAGCTTCCATCCCCCGCGCCCTCCATGGTCCCCCAATCCCTGCCAGATGCCATCCCTGAGCACAGAGCCAGGAGTCAGCACTGAGCATCCCCAGGTGTGGCTCCCCACCGAACAACAATCACAGAGGAGTATCTTGATTCCAAACACACAGCCAGGTGATCGCAGGGTGGGAGGAGACTCTGAGTCCCGTGCGCCTCGCCACGTCCCCCTGTCCACCTCTCAACCCACCATCCCAGACAAGGTGGCGCCAGGGCCAGCTGCAGGGGCTCGGGAGACCCAGGTCTGTGGGGCCCTGCCACTCTCCGCGGCTCTCCTTACTTTTTTCTGCTCCATACCCAGCCGGGCAGTGGGAAGAGCGACAACAGGAGTGGGGGGGAGGAGCAGGGGGTGGTGGTAGTGAGGAGACGGGACAGGAGCAGAGGGCACCAGGGAAAGAGGGAACAGGGCCGCCCCAACAGGGCCGGGAGGGGGCTGGGAGTCAGACTAGCTTCCTTCGCTGGATTATCTCCTTTCAACAGTTTTATTGTAATTACCCTGAAAATGCCGCTATATATAGAGTGAGCCAAACAGCAGCTGTGCCCAGGGGGAGGGGAAGGAGAATGGGTGTGCAGGCGCAGGGGGGAGGTGGGAGGAGGAGACAGGAAAGGAAAGGGAATCAGACAGGAAGAAGGGTGAGGGGGGGCGAGTCTGGAGCTGGGCAGGGCTCTCGGGACTCTGGCCCAGGGACAGCCGCTGGAGACAGGGTGCAGGGCAGAGGAGGAGGCCGGGTACCAGAGCCTGGGTCCGGGTCCCCCTTGTTCTCCCCCTCCCGTATGGGACAACAGGCATCGGGGCCTCGGGCCAGGGTGAAAGCTTCTAATGGGCTCCTGGGAAGGCTGGGTCCGGACCTCTAGATCCCTGTACCCTGTCCTCCGGTCACTAAATGTCACCCCCATCACTGCCCGGTGGTCACCAGGGAAACTGAGCAAACACCAGGCCAGCAGGGAGTCCCAAGCCCAGCCCACAGGCCACAAAGCCTCCAGCAGCAGGCAGGAAGGGGAAGGCGGGCCGGCCTCAGCCTGGGAAGGAGGAAGTGCGTGAGGAGGGCCAACCCATCGTGCGTCTTTTCCATGTCTCTCTCCAAAGAAAGCCCTCACTCTCCTTGCTCCCGCCCAGAGATGCCACAGAGCCTGCAAAGGAAGAACCCCCATAGGAGCCCCCCTCGGCCCCTCCAACTGCCCCCCATCAGGAGCGGAGAGGGGCAGGGGGCGAGCAGCCTAGCCCAGCAAGGCCCCTCCACTCCGTGTAGCCTTGGGACCGGTTCCTCCCGGGAGCCAGCCCTGAACGAGCGTCAGATCTAGACGGGGGCAAGGCCTGTGAAGGCCGAGAGCAGGACCCCCCAACACACACCGGAACACGGCCCATGGGACCCCCGGGAGGGAGGGTGGGCAGGCCAGGGCCGGGCAGGGCCTCTGGGTTCTCACCGGCCGCTGCTCCCCCGGCACCGCTCGGCACATTCCTCTGCGGTCCGCCCGCCAGCCACACTGACGACTCAGCGGCCACAGAGCGAGCCACAGCTGCAGGAGTGGCCAGATGTGGCCGGGAGGGTGGGGTCTGCACACACTCGTTCCCTCACTGTTTCCCTCCCCGCCCAGGTCCTGCCCCGGCACCAGGAGCACAGGCCTGGGAAAGCAGGGAAGCCTTTCTGGAGCCCCAAATCCAGGATGCGGGGGTAAAGCCGGGCGGCCGGCCTCGGGTATCCCGTTCAGCGAAGCAGCCAGGCAGCAAGCAGGTGGGAGGGCCCCGTGTTCAGAGCAGGGCTGCCCGGGCCAGGGGACAGGCAGGCACCCTGGCGGCACAGCCAAGAAGACAAGCTCCAGCCTGCAGCTCCCGGCAGTACTGGGCTCTGGGCAAAACGAAGGGAGAGCAGGGGCACAAGCATTCCCAGCTCCCAGCAGATAAGCCAGCCTCAGCCAGAACCGGCTCCAGCAGGGGAGGCCGCCCTCGGGAGAGGCTCAGACTCTCCCACCGGGGTGCCCCCCTCCCCACACACACACACACGGACACCAGGCCCTGCAGAGCCGCAGCCCCATTGGTATGCAGGCGAAGGGGCCGCTGGCCGCTGGCCGCAGCGCAGCACAGCCTCATTCCCAGGCTCGCAGGAAGCACGGGTGACTGGACAATCTCAATTCTGCAGGGCCTGGGCAGACGGCAGCACCCCAGGGGTGCACCAGCTCAAAGCCAGGCTCCCTCCAAGATGGAAGGTGCCGTGAGTCTGACTGAAGGTGACTGAGCTGCCTGAGTCTGGTGGGGCGTCTGGGAGCCCTGAGAGCCAGGTGGGCTTGCACATAACCCCCCCCCCCCATAGGACCTGTGCCCTCTGCCAGAGCAGGTGGCAGAGACTTCCCCGGGGGACGCCACACCTGCAGGGAACTGGGTGTGTCGGGAGTAGAGGAAGAAGCTCCTGACTGCCTCCTGGTGGGTTTCTTGAAAGGGGTGGGTAGGTGGGGTAGCCGTCTCCCAAGAGGGCAGGCTGGAAAACTGGCAAGCAAAGAGCCCCCAACAAGGTCAGGGAAGGGAGGCGTCCCACGCTGGGACCTCACAGAGGGTTACGGGAAGTGGGGCGATGGCCAGTCCCGAGCTGCTTCTTACAGCGGGAAAGGATCAGTGAACCCTGCACCAGACCTGCTGGGGCCCCTTCCTGTCCCTCGAGAGTGGAGCCTAAGCAAGCCGTGGCAGCTGCTCCTGTGTCCACCCTCCGCGTGGCAGCCCCAGGCCAGTAGCTGACTGGGCAGCGGCGCTTCCGTGTATGCATATGCATGTATGTGTGTGTGTGTGTGTGTGTGTGCCTATGGGTACATGTCCGTGTATGAGCTGGTGCACGCGTGAGGGCTGCATGTGCATGCAAGCATGTGTGTGTGCAACTAGCCATCACAGTGAGCCGCACAGGCCCAGCTGCAGCTGGAAGAGGCTGCCCTGTCCAGCTCACGGGCACAGCACAGCCCTTAGCGGCACTCCCTTCCCACCCAGCTGGACTTCCTTGAAAGGCCTGAACAGGGAGTGCCTGGCTGTGCCAGGAGGGCCCACGAGGCACTGACGCGCCACCTGTGTGATGACTGACCAAAGAGAGGGGCCAGGGGCAGGGCCCAGGGCTCTAAGGACAACAAGGGGCAGGTTTGGACAGTGCTTTGTTGGTTTTTTTCTTTGGGGGGGGGTCACACCCGGCACAGCAGTTACTCCTGGCTCATGCACTCAGGAATTACTCCTGGTGGTGCTCAGGGGACCATATGGGACGCTGGAAATTGAACCCAGGTCAGCCACGTGCAAGGCAAACCCCCTGCCCGCTATGCTATTGCTCCAGCCCCAGGTTTGGGCAGTTCTTTGGGGAACAAGAGCTCTGAAGGAAAACAGCTGAGGGAGAGAGCCATATGCCTTGCATCCTGGAGTATCTGGGTTCAATCCCCAGCACAACAGAAAAAGAAAAGAAAAAAAAAAGGTTTTGATCATAGAAGACTGACCGAGAAAGACAGAAAGGGCTCAACAGAGGGAGACAGCTCAAAGGGCCACGCACACCTGGTGCAGGCAGGAGGCCTGAGTTCCTCCTCGCTCAGCACTGCCAAGGGTGCCCTGGAAGCTCAGAGCCAGAAGTGGCCCCTGACCACCTCTCACACATGGCCAAACCCCAGAACAAACAAAACCACAGCAGGGGCCCGAGCACAGAGCGGAGAGGGCACACGTCCGACCAGCACCACGGGCCTTCCCCACATCCTCAGCACCAAATACACACTCCCAAGCACCACCAGGAGTGATCCCTGAGCACACAGCCAGGAGCACAGTTGGGCGTGGCCCCAGAAAACAACAGCAACGAAAAAACAACAACAACAACAACAACAACAAAAATCAAGCGAACAAACCCCAAAACACCAAATTTTGTTGCCAAAGAGAAGGCGAAGGCTTCCTCCACACCCACAGCAGCGCAGTGCTGTCTTTACATGGAGACACCAGGGGCTGGAGCGATGGCACAGCGGGTAGGGCGTTTGCCTTGCAGCACGCGACCCACCCGGGTTCGATTCCCAGCATCCCATGTGGTCCCCCGAGCACCGCCAGGAGTAATTCCTGAGTGCATGAGCCAGGAGTAACCCCTGTATATATCACCAGGTGTGACCCCAAAAAAGCAACAACAACAAAAAAAGAAATTACATGGAGACACCAGGCCCAGAATCTGTGGCCCAAACCAGAGAACAGGGAAAGGGGCCTCTCGCTGCCCCTGGAGAAACCCAGGGTGGGGGGTGGACCAGTCTGGGAGAACAGGAAACTCCGAAAAGGCTGGGAGGAGGCCGGAAGGTCAGAATGCGGCTGGGCACGCAGGAGGCTGGGGGTCCATCCCCCACACCGCTATAAAGAGCCCCAGAGCTGGGGAGCAGGCCTGTGCACTGCCGGGGAATCACAAACACAAGTCAGTATTTGTCGTCTAATATCAGGCCCCAAGTTTGACCCCTGGCACTACACAGCCCCTCAAAACAGCTGGGTGACAGGCTGGAGCACCGGCCCATCCGGCCCAGTCAGGCTGAGTGTCACTGGAGGGCCCCTGGGTCCCCTGAGCAATGCTGGGGAGGTCCCCTCCCACCCGAAGCAAAAGTAAATTAAAAGTGTGGGGGCCTCTGTGATAGCTAGCACAGCGGGGAGTGAGCTGGCCTTGCATGTGGCCAACCTAGGTCCGATCCCCGGCAACTCATAGGGTCCCCTGAGCTAGCCAGGAGTGATCTTTGAGCATTGCCGGTGTGACCCAAACCCTCCCCTCCCCACCAAAAAATAAAAGCTGTGTGTCATGTCCACACATAGGATGGAGAGGGGTCCTGTGTGATGAGCCCAACTCCAAACAACTGCCTTAAGGAATTAGCGGAGAGAGTGGGGGAGAGGGTCGAGCCTCTGAGGTCATCCGCTCCCCTTGTGAGCGACAAGGGAACCACCAGATCCGCAGCAGCCAAAGAGGCCCCCAAACCAGGTACCTGACTCCCTGCTTAGGGCGCTCCCGGGATTAAGTTTCGGGAACCCCTGGAGAGCATCGGGCTGGCACCCAACGCTGAGGAACCACCCCGGCCAGGCTGCAGCGTCCTGACGTGGGTCCTGTCCTCTCCTGGGCTTGTGGCCTTGTTCCCTTTCCCGGCTGTGAGGGATTCTGGGAGGCGCGGCCAGGAGCAGCATTCCCCACACCTCCCCCGCGCCCATGACCACTCCCCACCCAGGACAGTTTCCCATGATCTATTTCTGAGCCCTGACGGGACGCGAGAGGCCAATTTAGGCTCAACAGGTTCTACCACAACGCTGGTGGTATTTCCACATGTGCAAGCAGGGATGACTCTCACCTGCAGTTCCTCCCCCCGCCCCCCAGGCGCCAGCAAGGGCCCCTCACACGGCGTGCGGAGCCAGAGCTCAGGAGAACAAGTACGCCACGACAGGGTTCGAGCCGGGCTCCCCGACTTTCAGGGGCCAGGCCCCGCGCGCTACCTCCCAGGCGGCCCGAATGAGAGTGAAATGGGAGGCGGCAGCCGCCACTTCCCAGAACTGTGGCGCTCGGGAGAGCTAATGCACCAACCGGCTTGGCAAGGGGCCTGGGAAGCTCTCGGGAGGTTCAAGTCAGGGCGAGTCTTCGAGGCTCCGGCATGTTCTGGGTCCTCGACCCCCTGGACCGGCAGGGAAGTCGGTACAGCACTGCTCAGCACAAGGCTCAGGTGATGCAAGAGAAGACGGAGAACAAGAGGGGGCCACGTGTACCGGCTGCTGGATCCCGAGGGAAGCAGCCGCGAGCCTAGGTCAGAGGAAGGGCTTCGCTCTCCCACTTGGGACTATCCCTACGTGGTTCAGTAGTCCAGACCCAATCACGGCCCTATGGCCACGGCCCCCTGTCCCATGACTAGGCCACATATGCCACTGCTGGGGAGGATTCGGCCCAGTGGCAGGGCTCAGCTGACTCTCCAGCCACCATCTCTGTCCTCTGGGTACAGTCCACGTTGTGAGATCCCTCCTGTTCCTCAAAAGCATGATTTAGGGGCCAGAGCAATAGCACAGCGGGTAGGGCGTTTGCCTTGCACGCGGCCAACCCGGGTTCAATTCCCAGCATCCCAGATGGTCCCCTGAGCACCACCAGGAGTAATTCCTGTTTGCATGAGCTAGGAGCAACCCCTGAGTATCATGGGTGTAACGCAAAAAAGCATAAAAAAAAAAACATGATCTAAAACCACATTCAGGCCAGGGCTGGGGAGACAGTACAACATGTAAGGAATATAGTCTTGCACATAGCTGAACCAAGTTGGATCCCTGGCACGCTGTATGGTCCCCGGAGCACTGCCAGGAGTAATTTCTAAGCACAGAGCCAGGAGTAACCCCTCAGTATCACGTGGTGTGGCCCAAAAATTTGAAAAACAGAAACAGGTTCGGAGGTCGGCAATAGACAGGACTTGTAGAACCTGAGTCCGGGGCTCCATCCCCAGCACCAAAACTAAACAAAGCTTCACTGGGGCAGAGACAGGAGAGATCGCGCTAAGGACCGAGCACATGCTCTGCACACAGGGGGCTGACGTTTCACCCCAGGATGGCACCCGGGGAACAAACTCGTGAACAAACCCCAAACAGAGCGAGACATAGCCTCAAGCACCGTCAGAGGCAGCCCCAAAACCAAAATACAAAAACAAATAAACAAGCCCCATAAACACACGAGACCTTCCGTAACCCACACGGCACAGGTCTGAGTCCCTGTTCTTGAGGCCCCAGTTCAAACAGCTCAAGGGGCAGAACACAGGTGAGACAAAGCCCCGATTCTCTCTTCTGCCACCACAACGCCCCCAGCACCTCTGGCTGTCGCCCTTCTTAAAAAGTGAGTAAAGGACAGGGGCTGGAGTGTTATCACAGCGGGTAGGGCATTTGCCTTGCATGCAGCCAATCCAGGATCGATTCTCAGCATCCCATATGGTCCCCTGAGCACCGCCAGGAGTAATTCCTAAGTGTAGAGCCAGGAGTAGCCCCTGTGCATCACCAGGTGTGACCCAAAAAGCATAAATAAATAAATAAATGTGAGTAAAGGATGGACAGAGAAAGCTCAATGGGCTGGGCACGGAAGTTCGATCCCTGCAGCAGGCAGAATGACCCTCCCAGCACAAAGTCTTAGACGAGCCCCTGAACACCACCAGTGAGACACCCAGACCCCAATCCGTCCATCACACAGAAACTAGAAAGTTCTTCCTGGAATCTGCCCTCCTCAGCTCTGCTCCACACACACACACCCTTGGGGGTCAGCGCAGCACCCACAGGCCCCGGGACCACTCACACAACGTGACTCTTTCCTCATAGGACAGCATCGGGGGACCCAGGAAACAAAAACCCCTGAAACCTGGGCAGCATGTGCCACTGAATAGTCTTTAAGTGGAGGGGTGCAGCGCCCAGATACAGGGCATCTCTCTCACTAATGAGTTTTTTTTTTTTCTTTTTGGGTCTCACCCAGCGATGCTCAGGGGTTACTCCTGGCCCTGCACTCAGGAATTACTCCTGGCAGTGGTGGGGGACCATATGGGATGCCGGGAATCAACCTGGGTTGGCCACATGCAAGGCAAACTCCCTACCCATTGTCCTATCGCTCCAGCCCTCACAGATGAGTTTTGGGGCTTTGTTTTTGCCGTGCCAGAAACTGGCCCCAGGCCTCATAGCTGAGGCAAACACTTTGCTGCCGGGCATCATCCTAGTCCCAGCAGTGCCCACTGCCCAGCCCCTTCCAATGCATCCCTGGACTCCTAGCTCAAGGCACTGGAGCGGCTGGTCCCCCGATGGGCAGCATCTGCAGTAGCGGCTGAGACCCCGGCACCAAGCCCGACACGCTCCCTGATATCTGCCTCCTAAACTGTGGGCCACACAACTGAATGTGAGATTCATGAAGACTTGTTTTAAAATAATTTTATGGGGGGCTAGAGCTATGTATAGCGGGGAGGGCGTTTGCCTTGCACGCACCGACCTGTGTTCGATCCCCAACATCCCATATGGTCCCCTGAGCACTGCAAAGCTGAGTGCAAAGCCAGGAGTAGGAGTAACCCCGGTGCATTGCTGGGTGTGACCCAAAAAGAAAAAAAATGGGGGGACATAAAATAATTTTACGGGGGGTGGGAGAGCTTGTAGAGCAGGAAAGGTGCACAGGGCCAATCCCAGTTGGATCCCTGCCATCACATATGTGCCCCCCCCCAACACCAACAGTTACCACTAGGAGTGATCTCCGGTGATCTACCAAAGGATAGCCCCTCCCCCCACACACACACACCATAATTTGATTTGTGTGGCATTTTATATACCCAAGGTTGCATGAAAGTTTCTGGGAAGGGGACCAGAGAGACAGTACAGGGGCTAAGGCATTTCCTAGTATGTGGCCAACTCCAGTTTGATCCCCAGCACCAAGCAAGGCCCCTCGCACCCTGCCAGGATTGACCCCTGAACAGAGAACCAGGAGTAGCCCCTGAGCATTGCTGGGTGTGTCTCCCTGCAAATTTCAGTGTTGGTGCAGAGAGAAAACTGAACAGGGTCTACACTTGCTTTGCTGGCAGGCACAAAGGAGGTCTGGGTCCGATCCCCCACCCAGGCACATGTTCTCAGGGTGCGAGGGGGGGGGGGAGAGAGAGAGAGAGATAGAGAGAGAGAGAGAGAGAACAGTAGGTAAGGCTCTTGCCTGGCATGTGGCTTAACCCTGGTTGGAATCCCAGGGACCACCTATGATTCCAGGAGCACAGAGCCAGGAATAATCTCTGAGCCCTGCTGGGTATGGCCGCAAAACGAAAACAAAAACAAAAAGACAAGTGGTGGAAGGAGTCGGGGTATGAGAGGCCTGCCCTGTACACCCAGCTCTCGGCGTCCAGCAGGGCGCCTGCCCACCTGCCCTCCTGGCCACTGGCCGTAATCCCCTGGCCCAGCTGGGGTTTAGACACCTGCTTCCCGCGTCTCAATGTCCTCCCTCTCTCCAGACTGCACGGCTGCTGGGAGCTGGACAGCCCCCCCACCCCCACCCCACAGGCCTCCCGGAGAGGCCGGGGACGACCCCGGGAAGGCAGCCAGGCCCATGGCTCCAATCCCCATGGTGGACGTGTGGCCTGGCTCTCCTCTCGTCACAACGCACAGAGACCTGACACACTGGTTCCAGGGTGCCCCATGGCAACCCGGACACCTGCATTCTCACTGGCCCCATGCGTGGCCAGTGCTGCCAGCAGAGTTTGGGGACCACTTTCCCACAGCGTCCCCGAGTGCCAAGCTGACAGCTGTTACAGCTGTGTGTGGACACGGTTAATCTGATTTCCTGTCTGGCAGC
Source organism: Sorex fumeus (assembly GCF_029834395.1). Classification (NCBI taxonomy): domain Eukaryota; kingdom Metazoa; phylum Chordata; class Mammalia; order Eulipotyphla; family Soricidae; genus Sorex; species Sorex fumeus. The sequence continues at coordinate 77,296,668 of NW_026606120.1, forward strand.
TGTGCGGCAGGGAGGGGACAGCTGAGGGTCTCAAAAACAAGACCTGGGGCTAGGCGAGAGGAGGCGGGAACTGTGTGGGAGAAAAGGAGGCTGTGAGGACAGGATGGGGGTTCAACCTAGTCCCTGAGCCCCCCCTGTGTTCCCCTGGGGCCAAAGTCCCTGAAGGGAGGGTGAGCAGGACAAGCAAGCAACCCCCGGTCTCTGCAGGCGGCAGAGTCTTCGCTAGGGGACCCCAGGAGTTCCCTAACAAAGGTCCAACCCACCTTTCTGGAGCACAGACTTTGGAGGGACAGGGGCGGGTCGGAGCACCCAACAGAAGGGGTGGGTTGGAGGGGCTGACATCCAGCCCCCGGAAGAAAGGCCAGCGACCGGTCAAAGGCACACGGAACAGCTTCTGCAGGAGTCAGCCTGTGGCCATGTGCGCGCGGCTGGAGTCCCCAGTGTGGGCTGCCACTTACTCTGTGACCTTGGGCAGTTTCCCTTAACTCTCTGATCCTTGTCGTTGTAAAACACAGCTATTAATACCAGCCCCAAAAGAGATAAGGGAGGAAAGTACCCGATACTTGCACTTGGCCCCCAGTTCACTCCCTGCCCGCCCTCCCTCACACCCTTATCCCTAACAACAAGCGGCCGAGCCCTGGAGAGCAGGAGGAACTGGAACGCACGAGACTGACGGCAGTTCAGTGGTCGGGGGTGCAGACTTCGCATGCGCAAACCCCTGTTGTATCCCCAACGCCAAGAACGGCCCAAGCACCAGGGGGCCTGAGCAGCCCAGAACTCTCAGACCCAAGCACTAGTTCAAGTTGACCAAATAGCTCCAGGAGTGGCCCCAGGTCCCCCAAGCACTGCTGGGGGGACCCCGCCCCCCAAATCTCTCTCTATAAAATACAGGGTAAGTCAGGGAGGCAGCTCAATAGCAGAGCACAGATGAGGCAAGGGTCCAATGCCTATCCCCATGAAACAAAGAATGCCCAGGGAAACCCCGATATCCAACCTCGGCCCCTGGCACTCCCCAGCACCCGTCCTGGTCTTCCTGGCACAAAAGGACTCGGGCCCTGCCTCCCCCGCTCCCTGGGGGGAGCCCACAGAAGCCTCTCCGGGCCAGGCCTCATGAGGGGCTGCCAAGGCTCAGAGAGGGGCAGAGGGGGAGGGGCTCCCGGCAACACATCCTGGGGAATCCCCTGCTGGAGCCGAGACCGGGCCTTCGTGAAAGGTGCCCACTGCGTGCCAGGCAGCAGTGAGGGCACCGGGCAGCGGAAGGAAAAGCTCCAGGGGCGGGAGTAGGGGCGGCCACCTGTCCCCCTCCTTTAGGCAGGAAGACTGGCCGTGGCCCCAAAAGAGCATCCGGGAGTCCTGCCCTCAGCCATGTGCCAGGAGTCATGCTGAGCACTGGGGCACGGTGGGAACCCCCAAAACAGGGTTTCAAAGACTTGCTGCAAGGCGACGCCAGGAGTCCAAGCAGAGGGCAGAGCCTCCTTTCTCTTACCCGCTCCCCCCCCACCCCCCCGGTCATCCTGGGGCTGGGGAGGCCTGAGGTGAGCCTAGGGCACATCCCCAGCACCTGCAGCCCAGCCTTTGCATCCTGTCTGGGGACCACAGCGGGAGGTGGGAGGGGGGCAGGGAGGGGGCACACACTGCCTGCACCCTCACTGCCGTGTTTATCTGGGGTGGATTTTTTTTTTTAACCCAAAGGTTAAAGCGTTTCTATTTGAAACGTCTATTTACATTCCAGAGTCCAAAAAAGAAACAAGGCAGCCGAGCTCCAGGCCTATATCTGTCCCGGCCGCGTCACAGCCAGCCAGCACGGCACAGGGGGAACATTCTCAGCCCTCTCCCCGCGCTGGGGTGACTCACGCGGACCCGCCACCGCCACCGCGCACCGCTGCAGAAGGCTGGCCAGGAGTGTGCGCACATGCGGGGGGGGGGGGGGCTGGGTCTCGGGGAGCAGAGCAGAGGGGCTTTGCAGAAAGGGGTGGGCTGGGGGGCAGGCCACTGCGGGCACAGACCATCAGGGGAGAGAGGGCAGCAGTGTGCCAGCTTTCTCAGACAGGGACTGACTTGGAGTAAACGAGAGAACGGGCAGGGGGCAGGGGGAGGGGCCCAAAGGGCATCAGGCTCGGGGCGGGGGGGCGGGGGGGTCTGCCCCTGGATGCTGGGCAGCCCTTCTTTTCCTGAGCCCCCCCTGAGCTCCCAGAGGACTGGGGGAGGGCAGGAGCAAACAGGCAGGTTTGCAGACTCAGCCAGCCCCCCAAATCACACCCGATCTCGAGGACTGTGGGGGAGTCCCCTGCAGGGTGGTCTGCCCAGCCCTGGGACAGCCCTGTGCCAGGGCTTCCCCAGCTTCCCCCAACACTTCTCGGGGCTGTGTTTGGACCCCAGGCAGCCATGGCATGGCGGCAGCCCCCCAAAGCTCCCGCTTCCAGGTGAGAGCCCCACCCCCACAGTCATGGCCCCAAGCAGGTTCCCCCACGCCACACAGGGACGCCCACACCCGCATGCCAGGCTGTGGCCAGGAGGGGCCCCCGCGGCTGGGCCCGGCAGGCCCCTCCCTGCAGGAGGCATCCTGTGGTGCCGGCCCGGTGGGAAGCTGTGCCAGAGACACCCCAACAGTCCCGGGAGAGCGTGAGGGAGTGGCCCAGCTCCGGGGCCCCACCCCCCACCAAAGGCCAATAAAGTTCCTGCTGAGAAGGTGGCAGGGCAAGGGGTCCTCCAGTCCATCCTCCCCAGAGGAACCCCACTTCATTCCCGTGAGATGGGGTTATCCTGAAGCCTGGGGAAGGAGAAAGAAGGTGACCAGGAGCCAGGGCAGCCCGGGGCCCTCAGCCTCTATCCAACTCCCCCCAGGGCCACCAGTCTCCTCCCAGGGGCCCCTTCCCGGAGCATCCTGAGGACGGAGAAAGCTCCACCCTGCTCCCCTACCCCCTGAACCCAGTCGGAGGCGCCGGGGAGACCGGGGAGGCAGGTCACTGACCCACTTCCTGCCCATCGTCCGCGATGCCAACTAGGCCAGGATCCTCCAGCAACCCCCAGCGCCCCCACCGCTGACAACCCCCTCGCCCCTGCAGAAGACCAAGGGGACGTTTGGTGTGTGCAGCTGGGGTTCTGGGCAGGATGTTAGGGCAGGTGTGGGGCAGGCAGCCCCCCTGGGGGACTGAACACAGCTCGGTCCACCACTCCCCCTTGCCCTGGGTCTCCATCCATCAGATACCCCCACCGAGATGCAGACAGGAAGACCTGTGCTCAGGCACAGAGGCCAGGCTGCCCGAGGCAGAGGGCAGAGGGCAGAGGGCAGGCAGCTAGCGCAGGTACTTACCTGCCACAGGGATGCTGTGGAGGGGGGTCCGCGGCAGGATCTCCAGGGACGGTTCCCGGCCTGACATCCCATCTGCTGAGAAACACGATTCCGTCTCATAGATGGTCTGCAGCATCTCCACGAGCCCCTGAGCCTTGGGCACCAGCAGCATGCCAGGGAGGGGGCCGCCGGAGGCGGGGACTTGGCCAAGCAGAAGGTGGGGACAGTGGCCAGCGGTCGGTCGGGGGCAGCGGCAGGGAGAGACCTGAGGGGCTCTCTCAGGGCACAGCAACGGCGGTGGCTGGCACCCCCGGGGCGGGGCCTCATCGGGCCTGGGCGCTCCTCTAGCCGGGCATGGGACCTTCGTGCCCAGCGCCCGGTAGCAGGGCTCTGGCTGGGCGCTCAGGGCACAGGAAGGGGAGCTCAGCGGCCGCCGGGCGGGCTCTCTGCGTTCCCTCCCCGCCCTGGGTGACAGCTCTGGGCCGGGCTCCCTGCTCCTCCTTCCCGAATGAGCCGCCGGCAGCTGGCAGGAGACTGAAATAGCAGTTGGGGGAGGGCCCTGGCTATAAATAGGCGGAGCATGCTCAGGGAGCCGCGGCCGGCTGCCAGGAGCCCGGGCCTGGCGGAGGCCCCATGGGGGGGGGGGGTGGCGCTCCACCCCAGGAGGAAGCCGGGGGAGGGGGAGGAGCAGAGACAGGGCCTACACTCAGGGCCAAGGCCAAGGGCCCAGTGGCCAGGGTGGCCAATGGGTGGCGAGCAGCTGTGGCTTAGCAGGTGAGGGCCGGGAGCCCCAGCCCCGCTCCACTCCAGGGAGAGGGAGAGGAAGCAAGGGTCTGGGCGAGGCTGGCAGACCTGGCCCCCTTGCAGCTACCGTCTCCACCAGGTGGGGGCGCACTCAGCCCCTGCCCCTCTCAGCCCTGGGTCCGCCGGGAGACCCGCCATGCACACACCCACTACGGGGATGCATTCCACCCACACCCCGCAGCGAGGGATCTCGGAGGGCCTCCACTTCCTCTTCCTGGTCCCAGGAAGGGGCCGGGGAGCACCTGGAGAGCTCAGCACAGCAGCTCTCGCAGGCCGCGTGCCAGGGGCGCGGCTGAGAGAGCACCTCCGTGGCCTCGCGGGTCCTGCACGGCGACCTCAGGACACAGACAGAGCGGGGAAACCGAGGCACGGAGCAAGGCAGCCGCGGGCTAAGTGGCAGAGAGGTCTGAGCCTGGAGTGCTCTCCCAGGGTGCCTATGAGCAGTACCTCCGTTCCCTGCCAGGCTGGGAGCCCTCCAACGGCACCCACCGGCATTCTAAGGCCCCCAAGCTGGGTCCCCCAGGCCTGGTGACAGGCAGCCACCCTGCCCGCTCTCCTCTGCTATGCCTCCCACTGGCCCCGAGACTCCACTTGGCCCCCTGACCTCACTCGGGGCCCTTTTTAATAGCCCGGTTATTCCTGGGTCTGCAGCCCCTCCCCCCTTCCTGATGTCACAGCTGCTATTTTCGAGCCCCCTCCTGGCCCCTCCTTGCCCCCAACTCCAGGCACGGGGCCAAGGACACCTGTCCTCGCCCAGACCATGACCTCACCCTCTGCAGGAGCCCAGGAGGAGCCAAGCAAGGACACGGCGGGTACGGGCCCGCAGCCCCTCTGCCCGGCCCACTTGTGCCCACTGGGGACGGCAAAGAAGGGCACAGATGTGCGTGTGTGCTGGGGGCGGGGGGAAGAGGAGGGACGCTGCTGCCCAGGCCCCAGCAGGCTGGTCCTGGGGGGTCTCAGCAAAGAGGCAAAGAGACAAGCCTTGAACCCGGCTCCAGAGCTCAGCTTCTGGGCTGGAGAGGATTCAAGAGCAAGAGGCACCTCCCACGGGGCTGCCACCCAGGAGGGGGCATCAGAGTAGGCACTGGGGACTTCCTTCCCCTCCCCTGTGCCAAGTTCATCCTGGCCAATCAGGTGCACTGCGGAGAAGGGAAGCCCAGGGCCCCTCAGCAAGACAACAGGCAGGAAACTCAGGGAGCCCCAGAGCCGGGGGCACCGGCCCCTCCCAGCCCAGGACTCCACCCACCCACGCTGGGAGCAACCAGAAGGGCTGGCTAGCCCTGTCCTGGCCCCCGCCTGCCTGGGCACAGGGAAGCTGGGGTACTCGTCCCGGAGAAAGGGAAGTCTCAGTGACAAGGACTCAAAAGCAGGGTCCCCACCAGCCTGAGGAGCCACAACCTCCGAGAAGAGAGTTCCCTGCTCAGGCAAGGGACCATCCCGAGAGTCAGGGCACCCAGAGGTGGCCAGTGTTCCGGGCGCTTCTGGTAACAGCTGAAGCGGGAAGCGAGTGTTGGATGTGGTGAGATGGTCACACTGCGATCCAGTGGGATGAGGGGGCCGCTTTCTCCTGGGGATCCGGGGATGCAGTGGAGGTCTCCTGACATCCATGCTCACCCGTTCCTGCCCTCCAGCCCCTCTCCTCGCCTCACCTCTCAATTCCATCTTGACCCGCACGGCTCGCCCACCAAGGGCTCTCCACAGACTCCTCGGGGGTCTCTCCCACTGAGCCTGAAGTGGACTGCCCCAACCTGGAGGCAGGGAAGAAGGCACTTCCTCCGGGCTCCCCATCCCCGGGCCCCAGAGCCTGATGGAAAGGAAGCAAGAAATCCCGATGCTGGACCAGGAGCATCTCCAAGAGAGGGTGGGGGGCCTGCAGTCTGGGGTTCTGGGGAGGTCCAGCTGGCCTGGCCTCTGGTTCCCACCTGCACTCTAAGGCCCCCAAGCTGGGTCCCCCAGGCCTGGTGACAGGCAGCCACCCTGCCCGCTCTCCTCTGCTATGCCTCCCACTGGCCCCGAGACTCGATGGGCGAGAACTGGCCAGCATCACTGGGGCACACCAGGGCTGGGCCCCCTGCTAGGTGCTGGCTGAGTCCTCTCATTTGGAACCAAGTCCAGGCAACTTGGGAACACGTCCCCTGGCATCTTCCACAGCCCCGCAGGGTGCGGCAGGGCAGGGGGAGGGCCAGGCCCCAATCTCCAGGGGCAACTCTGTGGAGAAGGGACCCCGGATGTCCCGGCCCAGGCCCCCGCCCCATGCCCGCCCTGACCCACTTTCTCCTCCTTGGGGCTGGCTGCCCGCCTTCCCCGGGGGCCCAGAGGCAGAGCGTGAGCCCGAGGCCCAGAGGCAGGACGCTGAGGCTCCTGGCTCCACCCCACGCCCATGCCCCAGTTTCTCTGGTCACCCAGAAAGGAGGGGGCAGCCGCCTGGCCGCCCTCCCGGGGAAGGAGAGAAAGTGGCTGCGCATGCGGGAAGGCGGCGGCGAGACAGGTGCTGTCATGGGGCCTCGTGGGGCCACGCTCCCTCCCACCCCCACACGGGTTCGGCCCTGTCGCCACCGAGACTGGCAGCACCCCCCACCCTCCCACAGGCAAAGGCACAGAGGACGGGACAGCAGAGAGCAGGCCTCGCCGACACAGCCTGGGCACAGGCAGGCTCTGCCCATCCTTTTGAGCCCCTGGGGGGAGCACCCAGGATAAGGACCACACCAGGAAGTCCACATCTCCCATCAGCTCCCTGTCCCCAGGAAGGACAGAGAAACCCTAGAGGCACCCCGAGTCCCACTCTGAGGCACGGATATAGCAACTTTTATCACCCTCCTGAGTCCACGGGGCAGTAACACCTGGCCAGGCCCTGAGAGGGTGCCAGGGAAACCCCACTCCTCACCCAAACCTGGGCTCTGGGCCCTCAAGAAAAAGGGGGTGTGGAGGAGGGGGAGGTGTTGGGGACTGGGGCCCGGCTGCTCTTGTCCTTGTCACACCTGCTGTGCCCAGCCCTGCAACCCCAGCCCTGACGCCACACTGAGCTCTGGGCAGACCATATAATGGGCCCCTCAAAGGGGACAAGAGGGCATCTCCTTGGCCCTGGGCAGCTGTGGCTCCAGGGTAGAGAGCCGGGAAAGCGCAGGGGGAGATGTTCAGGTGAGGTTCCCTACCTCTGGCCTCGCCATGGCTCCCTCCTTTCCCACACAGGAGGCGCATCTCCCCCTGCTGGGGGCAGCGGGAAGGCCAGGCACTCGCCCCTCGTCCCCTCCAGGTTCCTGCACCCTCTGCTGCCTGCCCCTGGTGCAGCCTCACGGGGAACCCAGACCCTGGCACTGGGCAAGGCCACCCAGCACTGTCAGCTGCCTAGGAGGACTTTAGCCTGTCGCCAGAACAGCATGGAACGTCCCCCAACCCAGAAAATACCCTTCCTAAGCCACCAACTCCACCCTGGGGAGCTTCTATGCTGGGGTCCAAGGCGAGGCCCCAGGTCTTGGGGATGGAGTTTAGGAGAGTGGCTGGCCGGCTTGCCCTGGAGGGGCAGTGCTCCCCTTGGGGGGGAGAGGGGAGCAGATGCTGGTGGGGACCCGCCTGTCCTTTGGCAGTCCCGGTAAGTGGAGGACTCGAGAAAGCAGAGTGGGAGGCCCTTCCAGCTGCGTCACCCACACACTCTGTGTCGTGTCGGTGCCTGGCCAGGAGGACCGGAGGGGACGCGTCAGGCAAAGCTGGCGAGGGGAGGGAGCCCTGCCTTCTCCAGCTGGCACTGACTCTGCCTGGAGCCCGTGCCCAGGGTACGCCAGGCAGGACCAGCAAAGCCAGGGTGCACAGCCATGATCAAAAAAAAGAAAAAGCACCGAGCCCTTAACGACAGCTTTCAAACTGCTGGGTCCGTTGGCACTGGTCCACTGGGGCCTCAGAGCAGAGAGCAAAGTTCTAGCAAAGTGACAAGGGTGAGGTAAGCTGGAGGTACCCACAAGGCTGCTTCAAGAACATCCTCGGAGGGGTCCTGGTCTCTCTTTCCCCAACCTCTAAAACGGAGGTTCCCAAGGGGCTGGAGCGACAGCACAGCGGGTAGGGCGTTTGCCTTGCACGCGGCTGACCCGGGTTCGATTCCCAGCATCCCATATGGTCCCCTGAGCACCGCCAGGAGTAATTCCTAAGTGCAGAGCCAAGAGGAACCCCTGTGCATCACCAGGTGTGACCCAAAAAGCAAAATAAATAAACAAACAAATAAATAAATAAAACAGAGTTTCCCAGGCATGTATCTCTGATGACTAGCCCTTTTCAGGAAAAGAGTCACTCAGTGTTTCCCTCTGAAAATCTACCTTCTATACAGAAAGCGCCCTCGGAAAAGGAGTGACAGTCCAGCGGGGAAGGCACTTGCTTTGCACACAGCTGACCTACGTTCGATCTCTGGCATCTCATATGGTCCTGAGCCCTGTCAGGAGTGATCCCTGAGCGCAGAGCCAGGGGTCAGCCTTGAGTACTTCCAGATATCACCCTCCCCCCACCCAAAAAAAAGCAAAAAAATGCACTTTTTAATTGCACTCAAAACTCTTGCAGTCCCACAGCCCCTCCCCTTTGTCTTAGCACCCTGGCTGAGGCGCCGCCTTCTGGGGGGAACGCTGCAAGAAGCATAAACAGGCGGTGAGATGGCACAGAGGTAAGGCACTTGCCCTGCATGTGGAGAACCTGGGTTTGAGCCCCAGCCCCACCAGGAGTGATGCCTGAGTACAGAGCCAGGAGTAAGCCCTGGGCACTTCTGGGTGGGATTCAAAAATGAAAATAACACGTGGCTGACCTGGGCTCAATTCTTGGCATTCCATATGGTTTCCTGAGCACCGCCAGAAGTGAGCCCTGAGTGCAGAACCGGGAGTAAGTCCTGAAAACCAGCGGGTACAGCTCCAAGACCAAACAACAAAAAACAAACAACAACAAAAAACCAAGATGAACTCTGATTCCCCAAGATCGTGAGGTAGGAGATGGTCACTGCTCAGACCACCCCATTTCCTGGGGAACCCCTGGGGTCCATTGGGCTCTGGACATATCCTCACTGACAGCTCCAGCCCACTACACGCCCGGTCGCTGAGCCCCACAGCTCCAAGCAGGCCCTGAGGAGCACAGGGGATCAGAAACTCTCAGAGCCAGAGACCCCATATCCAGTGCCCAGGGTCCAGCGTGGGGTTTGGAAGCTCCAAAACTCCTCGAGAGGGGCCAGAGCCATAGTACCCCGAGCACAGCATTTGCCTTGCAGGTGGCCAATCCAGACACAGGTTCAATCTCCATGTTCAATCCCTGGCACCCCAGAAGGCCCCCCAAGCACACTGCCAGGATATCCCCGGTGTAGGGCCAGGAGTAACCTGCGGGGTATCACCCCAAAACCCAAAGCCAAACTCCTCTAGAGTCACCGATGGACACACCCACCACCCCAGGACCCCAACCCAATCCCAGCAACCACAGTCACCTTTGACCCCACTGAGGGAAAACAAAAAAATCAAGGACCACCAAAGAAGCCTCTGGAAAGAAAGAAGCCACTGTCAGGAGCTGGCAGCCAGGTGTCACCCCCAAAGGGAAATGTTCGCAACCACCCAGAGTTTCGTGACATGCATTCCTGCTGGTCTGGGGGAACATGGGGCAGGGCCGGAGTTGGAGGACCCCCAGGCCCGGCGCCAGGGCTGGACCATGCTTCCCAGGGCCAGGCCAGACAAACATCAACCCACTGCTGCTCAGATTTAGCCCATGGCTAACTTCCGGCTGGCCCAGTCCTTGTCCAGCTCCTCCGCTCTGGACCCCCTCATGCTCTCACTGAAGATCAGCTGTGTGTGCCCACACACAGCCCAGAGCCTCCAAAGGTACCCACGTATCTTCTCTGGCCTCCCCGCTCTTACCCGACTCGTTGGGAGAGTTCATGCCGGCTCTGGGCCCGCAGGAAGCTGACGCTGGGGGCTGGGACAGGGTGATGTCAAGAGAGACAGACGATAACAGACAGACGGACGGGACAGGAGCCCGGGGCCGCTGTGCCTCTAACGCCCATCCGAGGCCATCCTTCCGGGCGAGGCAGTCAGGCACTCAGAACGGCTTCCCTGGGGAGAGATGGAGCAGGGTTAGAGACCCCCAACTCAGGGATCTGAGAGTTCCAGGGGGCCTTGGGGCGTGGGGGTCAGGGTGAGCAGCACTGCCAGGACCATTTTCCTCCTCTCTTTGCTCACTCAAGCTTCCTGTGTTCTGGGAGAGAGACGCAGTGATGCCAGCCACACCCACAACACTCCTTTCAGAAGTGCAGTGCCCACTGACAGGGGACAAGAGGACAAGGCAGCCTGATGTGGGGCTAGGTGGGCACCACGGACAAGGGGCCCGGGGCTTCTGAACTGTGTCCAGAAAGACGGGGAGAAGTGGGGCTGGCCTAGGGGTCTCGGGCAAAAGCTGAGGGAGAAACTGGGATTCCAACCTGGGGAGCCTGATCAGAGACTTCAAGGAGTCTTCTGCCCCTAATTATGGAGGCCAGAAACCCTCTCCCTCCCCCCATGCAGAAATGAGCCATGCTTCTGTCTGTCTCCCCAATAAGCACCACGCAGAAAAAGTGAGAGGGGCTGGAGTGATAATACAGCAGGGAAGGTGCTTGCTTTGCATGCGGCCAACCCGTGTTCGATCCCCGGCAACCTACCTAGCCCCCTGAGTACACCAGGACTAATTCCTGAGTGCAGAATCATCAGGAGTACCCCCTGAGCATCACTGGGCGTAGTCCAAATAAAGGGAAAAGAGAAAGTGATTACTCCTCTACTACCCAGAACCCGGGAATTTGGGAAGGCAGAGACAATTCCTCTTAGACCCAGTACACACATAACCCAACAAGGCTCCAGGACCCATGAGCATGGCTGTCGGTGCCCAGCATACAGAGGTCTGACACCCGCCCAAGTCTTGACCCAGCAGAGAGCACCCAAAATCAAGGACCCCACACTAAGGTCTGTACAAAGGCTATCCCCAGTACCCCATTCCTGAGCCCGCCAGGAGGGGTCCCTCAGCACAGAGCCAGGAGTAAGCTCTGAGCACCACTAGATGTGGCCCAAAAAACAAATTAAAAAATAAATAAATAAATAACCAAAGGCACCCAAAGGCCCAGCAGTGGGTCCGCCAAGGTTCGCAGACTGATGGCGGAGGTCTGGGATGAGAGGCCCCCTGCTCCGGCTCCCAATGCCGCAGTAGCCCCACAGCTAGTGCTCAGCCTCAGACGCTATGCACACGCCCACCTGGGCCCATCCCTGCGCAGCCCACGATCCACCCCAGACATGATCTCATTCATTTGCTTCCAGAGGCAGCGGGGCCCTCCGATACCCAGGAAAGGCACGGGAACAGGAAGCGAGGAGAGGAGGCTGAGGGGAGCTGCGGGTTTAAGCCGACTCTGCTCTCCAGGCCAGGAACAGGGACACCACGCTGCTCCCCTTGCAGCCCCGCCTCCCGTCTCCCCCGAGCCTACTACCCCACCACTCATTCCCCCTCAAGCTTGCCTTCTCATTAAGGATTCCCAGGGGTGGGGGTCCATTCTGAGCCCGTCTCTCTCATACACTCTCTCTCTCTCTCTTTCTCTCTCTCTCTCTCTCTCTCTCACACACACACACACACACACACACACGTGCTCACACCTAGAAAGCCCACAAGTTTGCCTTGGCCGGCTGCCTGCTGCTCTGGCCGGTGAGGCTGGGCCGTGGGGGGCCGGGGAACGGTGCGGTGGGCCAGCAGAAGGAGGGGCTGACCGGCTCTCCCAGCAGGCACAGGTGTGGGGTAGGGACAAAAGAGGCAGCGCTGGGCTGGGGCCAAGCTCAGGAATGCAGCAGGTGGGGCTGTCGGTGTCCCGGCAGGGCCCTGCGTGGGCAGGCGGCAGTCGTGCCCACCCCGGAGATGGCGCCCGGGCCCGCTCACACCCTTTCCCGTGGCTGGGGAACACAGGTTCAGAGATTCCCACGACTCCCAGCAGCCGAGAGGCCCAGCCCATCTCCTCAACGAGAGAGGCACCGCCTCGGTGGGGTGCGGCAGGGACAGAAGAGGGGGGCACCAAGGGGCCTCCTGGGGAGAAGAGGCGGGAGTGGCTCCCTGAGCGTGCAGGGCACAGGGTCTGTGGAGGTCACACCCCCGCCTGTCCCCTGCAGGATGCAGCAGCACCCCTGGGACCCCATCCACCTGCGGAGCCACCAACGTCCCCCACGGCTCCTGGGGAAACCAAGCTGCTGGTCAGAGCACGCACCGAGTCCAATCCTGAGCCTCTTGGTCTCTCCTCGACCAGAGCAGGCTCCTGCTGGATGAGGGACTTAGGGACGGGGGCGGTGGGGGACCAGGAGTCGTGAGGTTCCAGATGACTCAGTACTTGGACATGAGGCTCCAAGAGGTCCAGTGCCCCACAGCCGCCCCCTCCACCTTCCCTCCTGTCACCCCCACATCCCCACTCTGGGATGGAAACCCACTTTCCGCCGCCGGCCCTGACTGGGCAAGCAAGGACGGAACTGGCTGCAGCCAACCGCTCAGGGCTCAGCCGGGGGAGACCCCCTACCCCATGGATGAGCAACACAAACACTGCAGAGGGCAGGGGAAGGGTAGACCTCCTCGGGACCAGGTGATGGCCCCAAGTTCATCTCTGGGGAGCCAGGAGTCCCGTGCGGGTCTCCGGAAGTTGAGCTCAGGCAGCTCTCTCCCGTACAGCAGATCAGCCCAGGCAAGGTGAGTCCAGAGCATGTGCGCATGGGGGGCGAGGGGGGAGGTGAAAGGGGGGGAGCAACATCCCAGTTCCCGAAGCTCTGGATGAGTTCTCTGAACCGAATCCTGTAAGCCACGCTCGCAATTGGAGACGGGCCCCAAAGACAGAAAAGCTACAAGCCTGGACGCCGCCGCAGCTCAGGGCACAAAGGACCCCTTATCTGACCCTCCCTGACGCGGTCACGGTCCCCAGCCTCCGCGATTCCAGTCTGCGCCTCCCCGAGGCTGGGCCGGGGGTGGGGGGGGGGGGGGAACTTTGGGATAAGCGGAACCATAAGGGCTGACTTGGATGTCCCGGGCCCCAAACTAAGGGAAAGGGGAGGGCAACAGGGGAGGGGGGAAAAAAATGGCACCAGGCTGACAAATTCATTTTTGCAATCGGCCCATTTCTGTTTGTCTGCTCAGACGCATCTCCAGGCATCTGCACGAGCCAGATGGAGGAGGCTGCTATTTCTAGAAAAAAAAAGGGGGGGGGGCTTGAGAAGAGGGAGGGAGGAATAGAGGCAGAGGGCAGAAGACGGGTCTGTCTGTCCTAAAACCTCAGGCAAAATGAAACCCCTATCCCAGCACTGCCAGGCCCGGGTACCCCTTCAAGAAAGGGCTGGGGTTGGGACGAAGGCTGTGGGGAAGAGAAAGGCAGAGAAAGTTTAATTAGCCCAAGTCGGCTACAATAGGCCCCCTCACGGGCTGCATCAGGTTTTCATTCATGAGCAAGCAACAGTGCTCCAAAAATGCCAAGAACCGCCCCCCTTGCAGCCTCTCCCCTCCCCCCCAGGAGTGCGTCCTCCAGCAAGCTGGCTGAGCCTGACGCCTGTTCCAGACATCCCTCCTCAAAGGGATGTGAGTAGGAAGAATTAATTATTAAAGAGCAGCTGGTACTTCGGCACCGACTGCACTCCCCCCCCCCCCGCCCCAGCTCCCTCCCCCTGTGCAGAAACACAAACTCCCCACCCCCCCAGCCAATCCCCAGGCCCCTTTTCTAAACACTCAGCTAAGATGCCACCCCTAGGGAAAGCAAACCTTTGTCTGCAGCTACTTGGAGTAGGTGGGGCATGTGAGGCTGCTGCCCCCCTCCAAAGGACTGTCCAGCCACCCGGGGGAACTCGGAGGAAAGTGCTCACCTGTCCTCCATCCTTGCCCCCAACTCCCTGCACTGAGAATTTTCCACGCGCATTCCCAGGACAGAGGAGCAAAGTGGGCGGGCAGGGTGGTGGGGTGGGGGGTTGGCACCCCTTAAACTCCCAGAGACCCCTGCTTGCCTGTCAAGACATAGCATGGCCCAGACCTGAGTCCAGGTCACCGCGGGGCTAAGGATTCAAAAGCAGGCAGGGCCTGACCCAGAGCTCCCGGGACAGGGTTTGGAGGGAGAGGAAGGACTAGACTGGGAGCAGGCAGCCCCCAATGGGCTCCTCCACCCTGTCCGGCCCACAGGACCCCCCACAGCAGGCTCAGGGGCCAAGAGCTGGACATACCGAGGCCCCTGCTGCCTGTGTGACAGGAGGCTGAGGGGTCTGGCTGGCAGGACCCCGACTCCTGCCTGCGTGTCCTGCCTGGCGAGTCAGCCAGGGTCTCTCTGGCCAAGTGTCCTGGATCTCCCATTCCCCGGTCCTTTTGTTCCTCTATCTGGCTCCATCCTCCTTCCCATTTGGACCCCGAACTCCACGATCACCACCCACAATGGCCAATACTGATTTCAGGCCCCCCAACCCTGGTGGTCTCTGTCAGGGGACAGCTCACCATCTCCCGGGACCCAGGTAGCAGTTCCCCTCCCTCTGGAGGGACACACCTCATCTCAGAAGGCCTAGCGAGGGGAAGGCGGACCCCGCCTCCCCTCTTCCCCACAGCAACCAGACCACCAGATCCATCCCGGTAACCCACCCAGCTAGTTCTCATCTTGAGGGGGGGGACAAGGAGGGTGGTGCTGGGAAGCAGGACCCCTCAAACGGAAAAGCCTGGGCAGTGTCCCTGCGCTCCGGAGATACAGACCAGGACGAAAGAAAAATCGGGGGGCAACCACCCAAGAGGGGAAGCTGTATCTCATCTAGCGCGCTCTCTCTCTCGGGGGGCTCCGGGGTGTCAGACGGGAGAAGCGTGTGGAAGCAAACGCAGTAACGCCTCGCTGGGTGAGGAGGGGGGTAAGAATAAAGGGAAGGCAGAAGTGGGGTGGCCCCCCGCGGGGCCCCCTTGGCTCACGCACGGAAGTCAAGGACACAAAATCCAGGGTGCGTGTTTAGGTCTGGGTGGAAAAGCGCTGCGGGGCGGGCAGCGCCCCTCAGCCTCGGAGTACTAAGAAAGGGGTGTCCAGCGGGGGGGGGGGAGGAAAAAAAAAGGAGTCTGCAGAGAATCCGGGGCGCAGGACTCCGCGCTCTCCGCAACGCAGCGCGCGCCGCCGCCGCCGCCGCCGCCGCCGCCGCCGGGCCAGGGGCCGATCGCGCAGCCCCCGCCGGTGCCGGGGCCATCTGGGGGCGCGGGGCGCGGGCCCCTCCCCGAGCCTACAGGGGCGGCGCGGGGAGGGGCGCGGGGCGCGGGGCGCGGGCGCGGGCGCGGCGGGCTCACCCCCTGCGGCTCGAGCTCCGGCTTCGCGGGCGGCGGCGGCAGCAGCGGCGGCGGCAGCAGCGGCAGCGCCTCCTCCACGGCTCCTCCATCTTCGCGGCGGCTCCTCCGGCTCCGTTCGCCGCCGCCACCAACAACAACATTCGGAGACGTCACTCCCGTCACGTGACCCGACCCGGCGCTAAAAATAGCCCCAGACCCCCCCACCCCCTTCCCAGCCTCGGCCGCCGCCGGCCCCGCCCCCCGCGCTCGGCCCTCCCCGCCGGGCGGGGCCCGCCGCGCCGCGGTGACAGCTCCTTAAAGGGCCGCGCGGGGCCTGGCGGGGCGGGGGTCGGGGCGGGGGGGGGGTGCTGGGAGCCGAGCCGGGGGTCGTCGGGGGTGGGGGGCGGGGAGCGGGAGCGGGTGGTCCGGGCCCCGGGCCGAGGGCCGCGCTGCAGGGCGCGCTCGGCTTTCCTGCCCGCGCTTCCTCGACTTCCTTTGCGAGCCGTGGATGGTGCAATCGTCGCCTGCCTCGGCTTCTGCCGAGCGCGCCTCCCGCGCCCCGGTGGGGACCTGCCCGGGAGGGAGGCCCCGGCTGGGCGGCCCGGCCCGGGCTGGACGGCCGGGGCAGGTCTGGAACCGCCCGCGCCGACCGCACACGCGGCCTCCGAGCCGGGCGAAGGGAAAGGCCGGGCAGGCCGGAGCGTGGCCGCAACCGGCCCGGCCTCCCGCCCGCCCGCCCTCCCCGAACGGAGACTTCCGGCCCCCGACTTCGGTCCTCCCAGGACCGGCCCCGAGTTCGGTCGCATCCACCTAGACCGTGCAGCCGACGGCCAGGCGTTGAGCGAACCCAAGTTGGCTCCGAGGGAACCCACGGGGTTTCAAAAGGAGTACGGAAGGCAGCAGGAGGTGGTTTCGAGTGGCGTGAAAAGTTGGGAACAACCTAATCAGCCATCAGAAGGGGGCTTGGCCACTACACCAGAGGCCCCAGTGAAGTGGAAGGCCAGGCAGACATTTCACAGGTCGAGGCGGACCAGAAAAGATGCTCATAATTCAGTCTGCTTTTGAAAATCGAGAATCATGGAGAGAGTATAGAAAGGAAGGGCCCCTGCCCACGGCCAACCTGGGTTCTGCCCCTGGTACTCCACATGGCCCCCTGGACCCCTGAACACAGCCGGGTGTGACCCAAAAGTCAAAAATAAACAATTATTCCCTCATTGTTAATAACAGACTAGATTCATCTGTGAGTACCTATAAAAAAGCTTAGATGAATATGTGCCAGAATATTTACTTTTGCTTTCATCTTTCTGAAAAAAGTCAAAGATCATGTATTATCTAATCAGAAAAAGTAAATGGCATGCATAAATGTTTCTGAATACTGATGAAGGTTCTTCCTAAAAGGCATCTCAGGAAATCTATCTACTCTGACCCATTTCCATACCCCTCATAAGCCAAACCAGAGTGATCTTCCTGCTCTGCAACCCCTGGCATCCATCCCCACCTGTCCCCAAAGCCAGAGAAATTTGTTATTTATTATCTATTTGCGGTGACCCATATCCAGTGGTGCTCAGAAACTACCCTTGGCTCAGTGTTTGGGGTCATTCCTAATGGACTGAGGGACCATACATTGCCAGGGATCAAACCTTGGCCTTCTGCATGTAAAGTCTGCACTCTGGCCTAGTAAGTGACTTTCCAGAACACAAATCTAATCAAAGAAGAGCTTTAAACCTGTTCAGAAAAGTCATTTACAAACTTGACAGTACTGGGACCAGAGAGATAGTAAAGCAGGTAGGGCGTTTGCCTTGCACGCAACCAACCTGGGTTCAATCCCCGGTGTCCCACATGGTCCCCTGAGCAATGCCAGGAGTGATATCTGAGTGCAGAGCCAGGAGTAAACATGGAGCACCGCCAGGTATGACCCCAAAAGTCAAAAAAAAAATCCAAAATCTTTACAGTACTTAAAAATTACCTGAGCTTGTTCTAAGTGTCCACTTAGCTTGTTCTGTCAAGAATTCCATAATCAGAGGGACTTGATCAGTGGGGATCAGTGTTTGGGCACCAAGGCCAGAAATTTTATTATTTTTGCTTTGGTTCTAGTTTGGGGTTTTGTGTGGGGACCAGACCTATCCATGCACAGGGGCTGAGCCTGGTAGTGCTCAACCAGACCAAATGGTGCCGGGGATTGAGCTCAAGCTGCCTGCATGTACTCCAGCCTGTTGAGCCTTCTCTGGCCCAGAAATTTTCGTTTTAAAGAACTATCCCAGGGGCTGGAGTGACAGCACAGCGGTTAAGACCTCTGCCATGCACACGGTCAACCCGGGTTCGATTCCTAGCATCCCATATGGTCCCCTGAGCACTGCCAGGAATAATTCCTGAGTGCAGAGTCAGGTATAACCCCTGAGCATCACCAGGTGTGACCCGAAAAGAAAAAAAAAGTATCCCAGAGGATTTTGCTGCAGCAAAATAGTCCTCTCCTCATAGTTGGGAGAAAAGAAAAACAGTCTAGAACTTTCTCCATGTTCTGATCCCTGACCACCTCACGACACTTCCTTAGTTTGTACTCCAGTCATGAAGACTTTCTCTTCTGGCCTCAGAGAGCACTCCCTACTCCTCAGGACCTCACACCAATTTTTCTTCTTTTCTTCTTTCCTCCTCTTCCTCCTCCTCCTCCTTGTTGAGTCACACCTAGCAATGCCCAGGAGTCACTTCTGCTCTACACTCAGGAATCATTCCAGGTAGTATTCAGGGGACCATATGCCAGGGATAGAACCTGGGTCAGACACGTGCAAAGCAAATTCTCTATCTGCTGTACTATCTCTCCAGCCTCTCGCACCAATTTTTCTTTCTTGAATATTCCCCCACTCTTTTCATCTCTAACTCTTACTCATCCACAGAGTTCCACTCATTACCACATCCTGAACAAGACCTGACTGGGTGCTTTAGTGAAATTAGATTACTTTGCTATATGTTTGTTTTCTTTGACCCAGATAACAATTGGTTTTAGGGGCTGGAGCGATAGCACAGCAGGTAGGGTGTTTGCCTTGCAGCCTTGCACGCAGCCAACCTGAGTTCGATTCCCAGCATCCCATATGGTCCTGGTGGTATTTCCTGAATACAGAGGAATTCCTGAATACAGAACCAGGAGTAACCGCTGTGCATCACTAGGTGTGACCCAAAAGCAAAAAAAAAAAAAAAAAATTGGTTTTTGGTTTAGGTTTGGGAGTCAAACCTGGTAGTGCTCAGGTGATGACTACTGGCTCTGTGCGTGGGGGTCTTCCCAGTGTTGTTCAAGGGACTATTTGGTGCTGGGGACTGAACTGGGGCCTCCAGTATGCAAAGTATAGGCTCAGTCCATTGAGCCATCTCTCTGGCTCACAATTTGTAACTTCCATCTATGTATGACATTATTGGTTGAGTGTCCATCTCTTGTCCTGAGCTTCTTGAGCAGGAAATCACACATTTCCCTGCACAGTGCCTGGAACTGAAAGAGACTTGGCCAATATTTGTTAATGAGAGGATTACATGTTAGTGCTAGAGGGATAGAACAGCTGGTAGGGCATTTGCCTTGCATGCGGCCGACTCAGGTACGATCCCCAGCATCCCATATGGTCCCCTGAGCACCGCCAGGAGGAATTCCTGAGTGCAAAGCCAGGAGTAGCCTTTGTGCATTGCCGGATGTGATTTCCTCCCCTCCAAAAAAGAGATGAATACATGTTAAAAGACAAAGCCGAGGGCGTGTAGGCATATGCTTTGCATGCATGGGGTTCCAAATTTATTCGCTGGCACCATTTAGTCCCCTGAGCACCACCATCAGGAGCCATCCCAAGTCTGGTTGTATATGGTCCAAAATATTTTTTTAATCAAAGGACTGGAGCAATAGTACAGCAGGTAGGGAGGGCCCTGGCCTTGCAAAACTGATGGCCAACCCAGTGTGGTTTTGTTTTTTTTTTTCTTTTTGGGTCACACCCAGAGATGTCCAGGGGTCACTCCTGGCTTTGCACTCAGGAATTACTCCTGGCAGTGCTCCAGGGACCATAGGAGATGCTGGGAATCAAACCCCGGTCAGCTTCATGCAAGGCAAATGCCCTACCCGCTGTACAATCGTTCCAGCCCCAGCCAACCCAGTTTTGATCCCTGGCACCCTATATGGTCCCACAAGCACCACCCGAGTGATGATCCCTGAGTGTAGAAACAGGAGTAAACCCACAGCAGTGCCATGTGTTATCCAAAACAAAACAAAAATGAGTAAATGATGAAACCAAGACAGGGTTTTTTCTTTCCTGATTTTTAAAAAGTTTTTTATTTTTTTGTTGTTTAGGTCACACCCAGCAATGTTCAAGGGTTTCTCCCAGCTCTGCACTCAGGAATCACGCCTGGCAGTTGCTTGGGGGACCATGTGCTGGGGATTGAAGCCTGGTCAACCACCACATGCAAAGCAAACACCCTACCAACTAGTCTACCTCTCCAGTCTTCAAAGACTAAACCATGGTGGGGGCTGAAGTGCTAGCACAGCAGGTAGGGCATTTGCTTTGCATGTGGCCGACCCGGGTTCGATTTCCAGCACCCCACATGGTCCCCTGAGTACTGCCAGGAGTAATTCCTGAGTACATGAGCCAGGAGTAACCCCTGTGCATCGCCGGGTGTGACCCAAAAAAAAAAAGAAAAGACTAAACCACAGGCTCTGCGAACTGAAAGGCCAATCCCACAGAGTCATCCCATGTGGCAAGAAAGGATTTTCTCAGCCTCCGTCACATGACAATTCTGCCAAACATTCGTGGTCACTCTTCTACAAGTTTAAGAATCTCTTGGATGCTTGGGTAAGGCTGGAATTTTGCTCTCCTGGTCTTTACACTTTGCCCAACAGAGTCTGAGAGAGGATGACATTTCCTTCCCCCACTCAATCATCACACACATTATGCCATACAAAGAGAGGTGAAGGCTTGAGTATAACATGGAAGATTCTAGAATTTTTCCCCTTGACTTTCCAGAACACATGAAAAATTTTCCTGCATGAAGTGCATGAGCTCAGCATGCCCCACTCCACAGATGAGGGGACTGAGGCATGGAGGAGTCGAACAATGGGATGAAAGTTCCAGAGCTCTGGGGCTGAAGCGATAGCACAATGGGTAGGGCGTTTGCCTTGTACATGGCCAACCCAGGTTTGGTTCTCCGCATCCCATATGGTCCCCCGAGCACCGCCAGGAGTAATTCCTGTGTGCATAAGCCAGGAGAAACCCCTGTGCATCGCTGGGTGTGACCCAAAAATAAAAAAAAAAAAAGTTCCAGAGCTCAACCAAGCAAGAACTGAGATTCACTCCCAGCTCACGCCATGCACAAAACCCCTGGCCCGAGAAACAGGATTCCTTAACCCAGCCCTCTAACCTTTGTTCCCTGAGACTGCCGGTGGTCAAAAACCTTAGAAGTGACAAGACCTGGGGCCCAGAGCTATAGTACAGCAGGTAGGGCATGACTTGGCACATGGCAGACCCAGGTTCAATCCCCAGTGTCCCATATGGTCTCCTGAGTACTGCCAGGAGTAATCCCTAAGAGACAGAAGTAATTTGTGACCATCACCAGGAATGGCCCAAACTCCCCCCCCAAAAAAAAATTAGTGATAAGAATTGGACTGTAGCAATAGTACAGCAGGTAGTACTATTTACCTTGCATGCAACCAACCTGGGTTCAGTCTCTGGCACTCCGTGTGGTCCCCTGAGCTCTGCCAGGAGTGATCCCTGAGTGCAGAGCTATGAATAAGCCCTGAAGCACTGCCAATTGTAGCATCCACACACACACCCCAAAAAAATTGTCAAGAATTCACCCTGGGGAACTGG
Source organism: Sorex fumeus (assembly GCF_029834395.1). Classification (NCBI taxonomy): domain Eukaryota; kingdom Metazoa; phylum Chordata; class Mammalia; order Eulipotyphla; family Soricidae; genus Sorex; species Sorex fumeus. Next base: position 77,317,851 of record NW_026606120.1, read on the forward strand.
CTGAACCCTCAGATTTCTTTTCTTCAGATCCATTGGGTTCCACCATCTTGCATCCAGGCTGTGTGACTTCAGAGCACAGGCAAGAGGTGTGAGGAATAGAGAAGACCCCCGCGTATACGGACCTAGGACCAGTTTAGTTCTGCCTAAACACAATCTCAGGACAAAGATACTACAGACCCAGGAAGCTTGCAGTTCAGCATGGAATCAATAAACCTAAGCAATAATCGTTGACAATATATGTATCAAAGGAAATACACTTTCTCTAAAGCTTTATCAATTACCAAGGGGTTTATACTCAGAGACATCTTGTTTCTATTCTCACTCAGCAAGAATGCACTGAGCACATGGAAAAGTTATGCAGCTTGCTAGTGGGGACAGCCACAAAAAGGGGGAAAAAAAACTGGACAGGAGCTGAGGGTGAGCCCTAATGCCTCTCTGGGTTTGGGCGTCCTTATCTGTGAAACGGAACTTGCACTTCCGCTCTCTGAGGTCCCCTTTGTCCGAGACTCAGCATCTCCAGTCAGCTGCAGAGACAGATCTGGAAGCATCCAGGAGAGCACCGGCCTCCAGAGATCAGGCTGACCCTTCATTACTTTGACAACGCTCAGGTCCAGTCCTGCTCATGGGCTGTGGACAGTTGGCTCAAGAGTCAGAAGAGAGTTCATGTCAGGGCAAACCATTCATCTGCCCACAGGCTCAAGGCCAAGCCACGTGGGGAGACTGAGTTAAGCAGGGGGTAATGCAAACTGCCCCCAGGATGCTGAGCTTGACCCCTTGGCCCCAGGAGTGTCCCTTTCTCTTTTGACCTTGGTTCCTGTCCCTGTGAGATGGTGGGGTGGGGGTGGGGATTATGACTATTTGTCCTTCCCATTGGAAGGTAAGGATAATATTGTAATGATAATAGTAATGGTCCAAGCAGATAAAGTTTTTCCCTCCCTCCCGCTCTTCTCCTCCTCCCAAGGGTCCCCTCCCCTGACCTTTGGGGAGCAGCAGATGGGTTATATCCAGCACCCAGCCTACCGTCATGCTTGACTGTTTGAGATGTTTAGGGAAGAAGCAACGTGCAGGTGCCTGACAAGATGCCACTCCTCTGGGCTTCAGTTTCCTCATCTATATAATGATGTGGTTGTAGAAATGAGTTCTGAGGGTTTGTCCAGCTGTGAGCTATAAGTTCAAGAGTTATAGCTCAGTGTGCTTTGTAGGAGGAGAGGCTCAGTACTGTCTGGTACCCCTGAGCAAGCACTAAGCCAGGAGTAACCCCAAGTATTGTCAACCAAAGAGACTGTTCGGGGTGCAGCTACACTGTTTGTTCTGGTGTCTAAAAATAAATAAATAAATGCCTGGGATCAGAGCTACAGTATGGGTAGGGTGCTTACCTTGCACAAGGCTGACCTTGGTTCAATCCTTGGCATCCAATAAGGTCCCCTAAGCCTGCCAAGAATGACCCATAAGCACAGAGCCAGGAGTAAATCCTGAATACAGCCAGCTGTGGCTCAAAAAAAAAAAAATGACAATGAGATGACTTGAAGACCGAGAGTGTAGGGTCTGCACACAGGAGCCCCAGATTCAGTCCCTGGCACTGTGTAGTTCATCCTTTCTCCACCATACACACACTCACCTGGTATGACCCTAAACATCACTGGGTAAGGCACCTACTTTTTAAATTTTTTTTCTTGGCTTTTTGGGTCACACCTGTGAATGCTCAGGGGTTGCTCCTGGTTCTGCACTCAGAAATTACTCCTGGCAATGCTCAAACCTGGGTCAGCTGCAAGAAAGGAAATGCTCTCCCTGCTATACTATTGCTCCAGCCCCCATTTTTTTTTTTTAACGATTACGATTCTGTGGGCTGGAGCGATAGCACAGCGGGTAGGGTGTTTGACTTGCACGCAGCCGACTGGGGTTCAATTCCTCTGTCCCTCTCAGAGAGCCCGGCAAGATACCGAGAGTATCCCGCCCGCACAGCAGAGCCTGGCAAGCTTTCTGTAGCGTATTCGATATGCCAAAAACAGTAACAACAAGTCTCACAATGGAGACATTACTGGTGCCCGCTCGAGCAAATCGATGAACAACAGGAGGACAGTGCTACAGTGCTACAATTCTGTGGTTTACAATATTATTAATAATGGTTTCTCAGGGCTGTAGCAATAGTACAGGGGCTAGGATGCTTGCCTTGTCTGCGGCCAACCCAGGTTTCACCCCCAGCATCCCATCCCATCCCAGCACTGTCAGGAGAAATTCCTAAGTGCAGAACCAGGAGTAACCCCTGAGCATCACCGGGTATAGCTCCAAAACAGAAACAAATAAATAAATTGTGTTTTAATGATGGAAATGCTGTGTTTTATAATACTATTGACAATAGTTTCTCAGAGCTGGAGCAATAGAACAGCGGGTAAGGCACTTGCCTTGCATGTGGCTGACCAGGATTTGGTCCCCGTCATCTCATATGGTCCCCTGAACCTGATCAGGAGTGATCCCTTAGTGCGGAGCCAAGTGTATGTACTAAGCACTGCTGGTTGTGTCCCCAAAACTACTACTACTACTAATACTAATAATAGTTTGTCAAGGTACACAGACTTTTAAAATAACATTATAGGGGCTGGAGCGATAGCACGCAGCCAACATGGCCGACCCAGGTTCGATTCCCAGCATCCCATATGGTCCCCCGAGCACTGCCAGGAGTAATTCCTGAGTGCATGAGCCAGGAGTAACCCCTGAGCATCGCCGGGTGTGACCCAAAAAGCAAAAAATAAATAAATAAATAAAATAACATTATACACACACACACACACACACACACACACACACACACACACATATACACAGAGTCAGAGCAGAAAATATCTGCAAACCACCAGTCCTGCGTATCCCACATTGACCACAAGTGTCCCACTCAGTCAGCTGCCTGTGGGGACCAAGAAAGTAGAGACAGAGGTGGGACTAAGGTTCCCAACCCGATTACCGTAGACCCAAAGTGGCCCCGCCCCCATGGAGCCCCGACCTCTCCTCGGCAGCAGGAGGGCAGGGGGTGCTGGAAAGGAAGTCTCGCCTTTCCCCTCCGTCTGCAGGGGCCTGGAACTGAGGCCCAGGATTTCCTGCGCAGTCCAGGATTCCTGCCTGCCTGCTCACGAGTCAAGGCCACATGAACACAACAGTGCGAGTGACAGCTGTGATCAGTCACGTCCCTCATGTGCACAGGTTCCTCCAGCACATCTGAGTGCAGAGCACGTATGGGGTGGGGAGGAGAAGCCAGAGGGTGCCGAGGTGGCTACCTTTTGGGAGTCTCTGCGCCTGAGGAATAAAAGCAGGGGGACTAGGGGGAAGGAGAGAGCCTGGGAGACCTGGGTCAGCTTTGCCAAGAGAACTCAGGCGCATCGTTTGTCCTCTCCAAGCCTCAGTTTCCCCTCCGAGGGTGGAAGGTTGACCCCAATGGCCCTGAAAGATGCTGGGAGGTAATGTGTGTATTTGGTTTCTGTTTATTTTCATCATATAGGGGGATTTCCTCTCTGTGACAACATCATTTTATAGATGAGGAAACTGAGGCCCAGAGGAGTGGCAGCTTGCCCAGGCACCTGCACGTTGCTTTTCCCCCAAACATCTCAAACAGTTGTGCATGACTGTAGGATGGGTGCTGGATATAAACCATTTGCTGGTCCTCAAAGGTCAGGGGAGGGGACCCTAGGCAGGTGGGGACCAATGGAAGGGAAGGGAGGGAAATCTGTCCATCTGTTTGGACTATCCTGAAATAAAGATCATTAATATTACTATTATCATTACAATATTATCCTTACCTTCCAATGGGAAGGACAAATATTCAGTGATGAAAATAAACGTGGTGCCTGGGGATCACCAGGCTCAACCAGGTGATGCAGTGCTGGGGATTGAACCGAGGGCCTCGCGCATATAGGGCATGTGCCCGACCACCTGGGCCAATCTCCGGCTGGGTTCTGAGGTCAGAAAGCAATAGATAGCAGGGGCAGTGGGCTTATGCCCTAAATGGAGGGGCACAAACTACAGCCTCCACAAAACTAGCCAAGTGCATTCTCTCTGGCAGTGAATCTCATTAGCATCCTTTGGGCCCCTTTATCTTGCCCCTACACCACCTTGCAAAAAGCCCAGCCACATGTATCACGGTTCTCCCTGCTCTTCACAGAAGTTCTGAAACCCATGGTTCACAGAGAAAGCGCAGAGGCTCAGGGCAGGAACATGTTCCTATCTAGAAGGGCAAAAACAGGGCAGAACCTGAGTCTCCAGGTATGCCCAGGGTAAAGGAGTCTCCCCCAAATAGGTAGGTCTTCTTGTTCTGGGAACTCCTTTGAGACCCAGGATAGCCCATGGGATGACTTCAGTGTTTGGAAGCCACCCCGCCCTCACATTCCTGGTACCATCCCCTCCATCCTCCAGCCCTATAAGGCTGCCTTTTTTCATTGTTATTCTGTTCAATAGTTCTCATTGTTATTATGTCCTGTTTTCACTTTTCTGTTCTGTGGCCACACCTGGTGGTGCTTGGTGGAGGTAAGGGAGGACCACAGTCCCCCACAAGCTCCTGCATGCAAAGCCTGGCCACCGGTCCTTGGAGCTGTCTTCTGGCTCAAGAGTTCCCTCTTTTGGGACCCGAGTGACAGGACAGATGGGCTTAACCATAGACTCCACTGTCAATAAAATAAGGTTCTGCCACTTGCCATCTGAGCCAACCTGGAAATATCTTCCATGTCTTGGAATGTTTCCGCTCCTGTAAAAAAAAAAAAAAAAGGACGGTAACAAGCTTCCCCTTTGATTGCTGAGGCATGACCTGCTTAAAGGACTAGCCTAGGTAGGTACAAGGAAGGGCGACCTTGGTTCTGCGCAGGTGAAATGCTATTGGCCACGCCCACTCTCTTCCAAACCGGAAGCGACTGCCGCCCCCACCTTGATGGTCCCCCCCCCCCCCCCCCCCCCGCCCGCACCTGGGCTCCTCATTCCCCTCACCCAAACTTTGCAGAGTTTTCCTAGGTTGGGTGGCTGGAAGTGCAATCCCAGTCTGTGGAAGTGCATCCTCCAGTCTGTTTCCCTGCCCCAGGGATCCTTCAAGAGCAAGGACCCATGGGCAGAATTAGCCTATAAACTATCTGGGGGCCAGTTAAATGTCAATTTCAGAAAACTCTGGATTGACTTTAATGGGCCAGTTAGGAGTTCACGATTTTTACCATTTACCTATTTACCTATTTATTTTGGTTTTTGGGCTACACTGGGTGATGCTTAGGGGACTCTCCTGGCTCTGCACTCAGGAATCACTGTTGACAGTCTTTGGGGACCATAGGGGATGCTAGGTCAGTTATGTGCAAGGCAAGCTTCCTACCCACTGTCCTGTTGCTACAGCCCAGCTTTCTTATTTCTGTACTTAAACTTCAAAGTCAATCACTGGTGCTGGGGAGAGGAACTAGAGCTGTTGGAATCCCAGTTTCTGTCCTTTGCACCTCATGGTTCCATGAACACTGGACCAGGAGCAGTCCCCAAAAACACTTCTGGGTGTGCCCTCACCCAGGAGAAAATTAGTGCCTGTTTATCTGAACTTCAAGTGTAAGTGGATGTCCTGTATTTTATCAGGAATTCTTTTCCTTGGATCTTAATGGATGACAGCCCAACATGTGTTTTTTGTTAAGACTTTTTAAACAATTACAAGTATAATTTATAGATTGTAAATTTTACCCATCTTTAGCAAAAGAAATAAATTTCTAGAAAATTTGCCAAGTTGCACAACTATCACATCGTCCAGTTTTTTGGTTTTTTTTTTTTTGCTTTTGCTTTTCGGGTCACACCCGGGGATGCACAGGGGTCACTCCTGGCTCATGCACTCAGGAATTACCCCTGGCGGTGCTCGGGGGAGCATATGGGATGCTGAGAATTGAACCCAGGTTGGCCGCGTGCAAAGTAAATGCCCTACCCGTTGTGCTATCACTCCAGCCTTATATAGTCCAGTTTTAGAGCAGCTCATCAACCCAAATGAAATGACTATTTACAGTTAATTCTCATTACTGCCTCCACAGATGGTTTTTATTAATTTGGAGGGGGGTGGTTTGGGCCACACCCAGTGGTGCTCAGGGCTTACCCCTGGCTGTATACTCAGGGATCACTCCTGATGGGGATCAAGAGACCAGATGGGGTGATGAGGATAGAACTCAGGTCTGCTGCACACAAGGTAAGTGCCTTACCTGCTGTACTCCATCTCCAGCAACGTTAATTTTTTATTCACTATATCACTGTATCCCTGTCATCCTGTCGTTCTTTGATTTACTCAAGCGGGCGCCAGTAACATTGCCATTCATCCTAGCCCTGAGATTTTAGCAGCCTCTCCTTACTCCTTCTTCCCAACATATTGGAGGCTCTTTCAGGGTCAGGGGAATGGGACCCGTTGTTATTACTGTTTTTGGCTATTGAATATGCCATGGCTAGCTTCCCAGGCTCTGCCGTGCGGGTGGGATACTCTTGGTAGCTTGCCGGGCTCTCCAAGAGGCATAATTTTTTATTATAATACTTTTTTGGGGGGAAGGTTACACCCAACAATGCTTAGGGGTTACTCCTGGCAGTGCTGGGGGATGAAGGGATGCCGGGGATCGAACCTGGGTCACCATATGCCCTACCCATTGTACTATTGCTCCGGATCCTAATATAATACTTTCAAAAAATATTTTCAGGATTAGAATTATAGTACGGTAGTTACAGGAATTGCCTAGCATGCAGCTAAACCTACTCCCATCCCTGGCACCAAAGATGGACCCCGGAACTGAGCCCCTGAGCACCACCAGGTGTGACCCAAAGCTCAATGACAAAAGAAGTCAAACACTGTATAAGTTCTAGGGAGAGGGCCAGAGAGATAGTGCAGTGGGTAGGGCACATGCCTTGCACAAGGCCGACCTGGTTCAGTCCCCAGCATTTCATATGGTTGCTGGGCACTGTTGGGGGTGATCCCTGACCTCAGAGCCAGTAGTGAGCCCTGAGCACTGCTGGGACCCAAAAACCAAAAGAAAAAATAAATTTTAGGGAGAAAAATTAGATAGGTACAAAGAAGAAAATAAATCATTATTAAATCCATCATCTAGCAAAAACAATTAATAACTGGGTACTTGCTTTCTTTGTTTTGTTTTTAGGCCACACCTGGAAATGCTATGGTCTTACTCCTAACCCAGTGCTCAGGAATCACTCCTCAGGGGACCATATAGAGAACTGAGGATTGAAAAAGGGTGGGCTATGGGCAAGAAAAGTGCCTTAACACCATGACTGTCTCTCTGGACCCCTAAAAGTTAAGTCCTTAGCACCACGGGGTATGGCCTAAAATCCAAAATCAAAAATAACTTCATTGCCCTGCTTTCAGCCACTGGGCATCTGCTGGGTTCCCAAAAGTTTTTCTTTGTTCAGGGGTCACATCCAGCAGTGCTGGGTGCTATTCTCAGTGGACAGTGGTGCTGAGAACTGAATACAGGGGGCTGGAGCAATAGTCTAGTAGGTAGGACATTTGCCTTGCACAAGGCCAACCCAGGTTCGAGTCCCAGCATCCCATATGGTCCCCTGAGCACCGCCAGGAGTAATTCCTGAATGCAGAGCCAGGAGTAAACCCCTGAGCATCGCCGTGTATGATCCCAAATGAAAAAAAAAAGGAACTGAACACAGATTCCCTGCATGCAAAGTACGTGCTCCAGTCCATTGCATCATCTCCTCAACTGCCCCCCACCTTACTTTTTAAATGATATTTTAGGGCGTGATCCACTCCCAGTGGTGATCCAGGGGCTAATACCAGTACAGTTTCTGGGGGTCACTCCTGGCAGTGCTTAGAGGTCCAGTGCCAGAGATTGACTTCAGAGACTGACTCTTGTTCTCTGAGCCAAGCCATCTCCCTCATCGTAAAATATTTTTTGAGGTACGATTCTTTTTGGGGAGTTGACATAACTGGCAATGCTCAGGGCTTTCTCTTGGTTAGTTCAGGGAACCGTGTGTGGTGCTAATGATGGAACCCAGACTGACTACATGCAAGGCAAGAACCCTCCATGCTGTTCTACAATTATTATTTTTGACTTATTAATATTTTTGTTTTGGGGGCACACCTGGCTGTACTCAGGGCTTATTCCTGGCTCTATATCTGGAATCATTCCTGGGAGGCTCAGAGGACCCTCTGGGGTGCTAGAAATTAAACCTGGGTCAGCTGCATGCAAGGCAAGTGCCTACGCATTGTCCTAACTCTCCAGTTCCTAAAATTATGCTTTTATGGGAGTCTCACATGTCAGTGCGGGGTGGGGGGCAGCTAGAACCACTCTGGTTGTTCCCGAGACTGAACCCAGGGTCTCAAACAAACAAAGCGCATACTCTACCCTTGGGGCTGCCTCCCCAACCTTCAGGGGTCCCAATACTTCTGCTCCTTTGGCTTTATTTTGGGGCCACACTGCAGTGCTTGGGGACTTCTCCCAGCCCAGTGCTTGAGCATTATTACTCTCAGCAGTGCTCAGGGAACCGTGTGCTGCCACGGATCAAACCCGGGGCAGCATGTGCTCCAGCAGTTTGAGTTATCTCTGCAGGCCCAGTGATGCTTCATTTCCATGCTTGTTTTTTTGCATTAAACCCAGGACCTCACACATGCAAGGCAAGTGACTGAGCTGCCACCCCAGCACCCTCCTTCTGTGCACGTTTCCCTTTCCACACTCAGAGTCTTTACCTTATGTTTCCTCCTTCCCTTCCCTTTGCTGTGACGACGGATCACAAGCTTTGCCCCTGGAATCCTACTCAGGGCCTCTGGCTCTAGGCCTGCAAGGCAAGCATCCTACCAGAGCTGGCCCAGGTCCCCACGCTCAACATTTTCAAGAAAAATTGTCTCACACTGTTTGTTTTATTTTATTTTTTATTTTCTGGCCACACCCAGAGATGCTCAGGCGTTACTCCTGGCTCTGCACTCAGGAATCACTCATGATGGGATGCAAGGAATCCAACCAGTGTCGGCTGCACGCAAAACAAGGTTGCTACCCACTGTCCTATCTCTCCAGCCCCCAAAATTATATCACTCTGTACCTGATATCTTACAAACATTTCACGTAAGACATCCTAGAAACATTTCCATGGCATCAAAGTTTCTGTGACAACATCACATTCAGACATTGAATTGCACCCTATTGGGCTGTTTTTCCTGGTTTCTATATTCAATCCCCTTCAGAGAGACACCACAGTTGTTTCCAAAGTTGTCGTCATTCTAAATAATACAGTGATGCACATTCTCATGACTAAATCTCTGCACATATCAATTATTCTCCTAGGACAAGTTAGAAGTGGAGCTCTTTGCTATAGGGGCTACACATATTTAAGGCTTTGGGCGACATTTTCTTTCTTTCTTTCTTTCTTTCTTTCTTACCTTCCTTCCTTCTTTTTGTTTTTTTGGTTTTGGGACCACACCAGGCGATGCTCAGGGCTGACTCTTGATTCTGTGCTTAGGGATCACTCCTGGTGGGCTCAGGTGCCATATGGGGTGCCAGGGATCAAACCCAGCATGCAAGGTAAGTGCCCAACCTGCTGTGCTATTGTTCCAGCCCAGGGTGGCATTTTCTGACCCTAGAGGGACTCTACCAGGGGATGCTTCAGGAACCTTCTAAAGGAGTTTTCAGTCCTGTAGGAGGAGATTGGCAGGGGACACGATTAGGGGTGCAGTGGAGGGCAGCTACCTGGCTGTGAAGATTGTCAAACACTGGAAAGTTCTCTATGGGACTCGGTGGGGGACCGTTCTCGGCCTCTCTGCAGCCCCTCCCCACCAACATTCAGAAGGGCGCAGACATCAGCAAACCCCTTCTAAGCTGGCATCCAGTACCCCAAGATCCAGCCAGCTGCGCCCTGCCCAGAGTTCTGCCCTATAGCCCTGAGCCCCCAGAAGGGGCTTCCAAAGACCCACCACAGGGGTCCAGCACCCCTGCTCCCGCCTTATGGGAGGTGAGAGGGGGAACCTTGGCAGCCCACCCCATGTCCAGCACCCCTGCCCTCACCTCCCAGACTCAAAGGAAGACCCCCCCTCTCAAAGGAGAGGTCTGTGGGGGAGGTGGGTGTTGGATAGGGGCCGTGCACAGAGGCTGGGATGACTCACCCGCCACCAGCGGGTAAAGGGTGAGGGATGAATGGATGGCAGCGCCGAGGGCGGGGCCTCGACTCGCCCGCGTCAGTTTCTTCCACATCTGCAGTGCGTGGGGCTGAGCCATCCCGCTGGGGGCTGGGGGGAGGCAGGGCCGAGGCTGGCTGACGTTCGCTTCCCGCCTGCTGGGTCGGCCCGGAGCAGTTCATGAATGACTCACCTCATTGTCAGGCTGATTCAGTGCTCGCCTGGGGACCTGGGTGGGGGGAGAAGAGGGGAGGAGAAGCGGCTGCAGCCCCCTTAGTACGCAGGCCCGGCGGCGAGAGGCTCCTCCTCTATTTATTGGGGGGGAGGGGGAGAGTTGGGGGTGGGTCCGGAAGGGAATAAACGAGGAGGGGATCCACACCCAGCTTGTTCATTGAAGAGCCAAATTTGAGGTTCCAGTCCAGCCTACCTGTAGTTAGTTGCAGTCCAATGAGAGGCAAGCCTCAGTGCCTCAGTCTCTCTAGCCAAATTTCAAGCCGTCCATGGGCGCCCTTGGGCTCCTGGCATCCCTCTCTCTGCAGATAGGGCGACAAGATAAACTCTGGATCTTCCCAAGTTCTACCCCACAGTTCTGGTCTCACCCAGACTCTCGGCATGTGAGCAGCCCACAACGCCTTCTGCGGGGCGGCACCCCGCCTCCCACCCGCTCTGTGGGTGCAGTTCCAGGGGCCCCACGGTCCACACCGAGGCAAAGGCGCACAGAAGCGCGCGCACACCAGCACACCGCAGCGCCAGCCAGGCGCATGCAACTGCTCATTCCGGAGAAACACAAATTCCTGCGAAAGCATTTCGTGAATACACTGAAATAGATCCAAACTCAAGCCATGTGGCTCCCATCACCAATCTCAGCACATGTTTGCAAACTCAAGTAGGGGGGAAGGGAATCCACATTGTTGAGCCCCTGCCAACATGCCAGGCGTCGAGTTAGCCATTTCCGTGGATTAATGCACTTATATCCCGGCAAACCCTGTCAGCAGGATGATCTTTGACTGCAGCTTCGGAGATCCAGTGAAGGATGCTCAGAGAGGGAAAGTCACCTGTTTGATGCCACACAGCCAGATGGCGGCATGGTGAATGTGAACTGATCTTTGCCCCAGACGTGGGAGGACAAAAGCACAGAAGAATCATCGGCACCCTCTTGACAGAAGGCATCAGGGCCTGGAAATACTGAGACTATTATGTATGAAGTCAGGTGGGAAGGAGAGATAGCTAGGAAGTCGGGCACTTCCCTTGCATGTGGCCCGCCCAGGTTCCATCCCTGGCACTGCATAGTCCCCTGAGCACCACCAGGAGTGATCCCTAAGCATAGAGGCATGAGTAGCCCCTGAGCACCAGCAGGAGCGGCCCAACTGCCCACTCCAAATCAATTACTCAGGGTGCTCTTGAGACGCCCTGCTTCCCAGCCAGAATTCAGGAGTCTTCTGGAGGGGGTCCTCTGGCCCAGGTCCCAGCACCCACTTTTCCCTATCAGAAAGGTAACCCCATTAATCCTGCTTCTGCGGGGAAGGAGGAGGACCTGGTGCATCACCAGGAGCACATGGGCCTTGCTTTTGCCTGCCTTTGCCTTCAGAGAGCAGGTCCGGGATGGCAAAGACATCTGCTTGGGAAGGGGTGCCGATGACCCTCCCCCCCAGCATGAGGGTCCTTTCCAACTCTCAAATCACAGATAACCACCTCCCCAGGGCCTGCCGTCCCCTCTGCAGATTGTTGCACCCACATTTTCCACTTGTTCCAGTCTGGACCCCACCCCACCCAGGTTCCAGCACGAGGCTGAGGTCTGGAGTTCATTTCTCCTTGCAAGATTACAGTAGGGAGGAAGTACAGGCTTGGGACTGGAGTGACACTATGGTGGGTAGTTCCATGTGGCCTGCCAGGGTTCAATCCCTGACACCAATATGGTATCCCAAACCCATCAGAAGTAAGCTCTGAGCACTGCTGGTGTAGCCCCCAAATTAAAAAAAGAAAGACACGGGATTTCCTCACAGATCACCACTGAGTGTTGGGCTGTGTGAGCCCAGAAACTGCTTTACTCCAGGGGCCTCCGTTCCCTAATTCATAAAGTCATGCCTCACCCCTCACCCTCTGTGAGATCTTTGTGCAGATAAAATGGGCTATGGTTCAAATGGGAAGCTGAAAACTATAGTGGAGCTGGAACTTCTTATTCCTCTTGGCCTTGGGCTCCCTGGTCTCCCTGCGGCTGGAGCTGACAGCCCGATCTGGGTCTCCTGACCTGTCCACAGTTGGGCAGGATGGAAGGTGAGGGTGGACCTGTAAACAGGAGAGTTGGGGTTTTGTTCCCCAGCTTCAAAGCATAGAGGCCTTAAGGGAGTTCCTAACTGCAGTGAGAGTGAAGGTTCCCTATCTGTTCACTATTCTCCCCTCCCTTCTGATGCAGAACTGGCAAATGGGTCCACAGGCAGCTATGAAGAGTTAGGGCTGTGGAGAGGTGAGCTCAGAACATCCTCCCAAAGAGCCAGGGCTGATTTCGACTAGCTCGCTTGCTCATAAAAACTGAGTCAGGGACTGAGGATATGGCTCTATGGGGTGACTGTGCATTTTGCATGTGGGAAGTGGAATTCAGTGCCAACATGACACAGTTCCCTGGGGACCCCCAGGTCTGGTCAAACACTCACTCCCCTCCTCAAAAAATAAAATGAAGTTAGCTATTTTCCTCCTGCCTTTGGGTGTTCAAAAATCACAGCAAGGTACTGGAGAGATAGTTCAGGGGCTAAGGTGCTTGCTTTGCATTTGGCTAACCCTGGTTTGATCCCTGGAACCATGTATGATTCCCCAAGTATCGCCAGGTGTGATGACCTTGAGCACAGAGCCAGGAATAACCCCTGATTACAGCTAGGTATGCAAACCCACCACCACTGCCACTAAACACACACAAATGCAACCAGAACTGCCACCGACTAGTGACAAATCAGGAGGAAAACTGAGGTAAGACTGAAAGTCTCACAACAGGCTTTAGTGAGAAAAAAGTCTTCCCAGCTCACTGGACCCCTGACCATCTTTCTGCCCAGCTCTCCTGGACTCATCTTTTGATCTGCCTCTCCCTGACTTGTCTGTGAACTGAAGGGCACAAGGAGTTTCATTCATTTCTTTATCCCCAGGGTCGAGCACTGGGTCCAAGACATAGCCAGCATTGTGTCATTCATTCAATAACCCTATTGAGCATTGTGCCCAGTGCTGAGGCTACAATGCTGAACAAGCCAGGAAAGGTCCCTGCCCTCACCGAGCTCATATTCTAACGAGGAAGACACACAATAAAAAAGTAAAGCACAACAATTACGCATTATGAAAAGTGCTGAGAAGGGAAACGGGTTGTCCTGGGGGAGGGGTTGTGACTTGAAAGAATAGATCTGCGATCTAAACTGAAACATGCAGGCAAGAGTCAGATCAGAACATGTTAAGGCTGGATGGATTGATGGATGCATGAACAGCGGAACGTACAAGCCAGTAGTGTGGATTCTGGTGTGAGCGAGAGGCGCGATCTAACACCCAACCCCTAGAGTGCTTTGGCACAGGAAGGCAGGGTGACCAGGGCTGGGCATCAAGTGTCCAACCAAGGTTTCCTTACTTTTCCTGGAAAGGGAAGACCTGAGAACCCGTGGGGCCGCTGGGGGGCGACCGAGAGCTTGTCCATTCCCCTTTAAGGCCGAAGCGGAAGCGGGGGGGAGGGAGGAATGCAGGCCCTTTGTGTCGGCGGGATAGAAACAGGACCGGCCCTTTAAGAGGGCGGAGACGCAGGAATGGCGGCGGCTTCGAATGCGGCCTAGGGCGCGGGTGTCCGGCTTTCTGGTGGCCGTTCCTCGCCCGCCCGCTCGCTCTCCGAGACTCCGCTCTCTGGCCTCGCTCCGGGACGCTGTCGCTCGGCCTGAGACCTTCCCGTCCCCGCCAGATCCGAGGCGGCCGCAGCTGGCGAACTGGGGGCGGCCGAGCCCCGCCGTGGTCGCCATGGTAACGTCTCCATATCCCCCCCCCCCCCCCGCGGAGACCCTCGCCCGGGATCCGCCGGCCCAGGCTGCTGGGCACGACGCGGGGGGAGCCTGGGGAGGTTCAGTGCACCCACCTCCCACTGGGCCTCAGTTTCCCTCCTGACACCTTCCACGCTTTCCTGGCCCACTCCGCCTTCCCCCTCCAGGTGCGCTTGAGCATCCCCAGGCCCGCGCCTGCCCCGGGTCCTTTCTGATCTCCGAGGATTTTTTGTTTTGTTTTGCTTTGGCTTTTTGGGTCCACCAGACCATGCTCAGGGGTTCCTCCTGGCTCTGCAGTCAGGAATTAACTCCTGGCGGTGTTCGGCGGGGACCATATGGGATGCTGGGGATGGAACCCGGGTCGGAGGCGCAAAACGCCCTACCCGCTGGACTATCGCTCCAAGCCGACCTTTCTGATCTTTGGGTGGGGGTGGGGGGGTCGGACCCTCGCTGCAACCCTGCAATCCTGTAGCCCAGCGGTCCCTCACCGCAGTCGCAGTCCTACGTAGGAGGCACTGCACAGGGTACCAGCCACCAGGGAACCTGGTTACTGGTTCCGGGATTGGCCAGAGAAAAACCTCGCTTGGCTTTTCCCCAGTGCTGTGCATTCTTGACTTTATCGTAGTTTCTGTCTCTGTGTCTCCTTTTATCTGGAGGGGGGCAGTGCTGGTGCATACCCTGAGCACCCCTGGTTCTGCTCTCAGGGATCACTCCTGGCAGGCCTTGGGCAACCGGATGGGGTGCCAGGGACCTAACCCAGGTGACTTGTGTGCAAGACAAGTGCTTACCCTCTCTGCCTTACTTCTCCGACCAAATGGTGTTCCTTTTGGTTCCTGTGTGATGCTCGATGCTTAGTGGTGTTGCAGAGTCCTTAGGCCTCGTGAGCTGTGTGCCCTGTGTAGAGAATGCCCCAGGACCTCTGGAGCGTTGTTTCTGCGCCCCCACCCCCCACCCCAGGGTGAATGTCATGGATTTGTGTGGATTTGTGTTTAGGAGACAGGATTCTAAGTAGGGTTTTTTTTTTTCTGTCCTCATCCTTATTTCTCCCCCCAACATTAGCAAGAAAACAAACAGAAAACAGTACACCTGCTGGCCCGTCAGAGTAGGAAAGCAGCGCGGTGAGGACACAATGTACTTGCAAACAGAGTTCTCCAAGCTCTACTGCTTTGTTTTCCTTTCAGGCATGCAGTCTGCAGAAGCTCTTTGCTGTGGGAGAAGAGTTTGAAGACGAGGTAAGGAGGTGTTGGTGACAGGGCTGGCAGAGGGGGCCCTGGGCACTTGGGCGCGGCCCACTCCTGCTCTTTCACGTGACATAATAGGTTGATGTAATGATGTAAACATGCACACACATTTTTTTTTTCTGTGAGAGGCTGAGAAATGCAAAAAAGCTTGTGGAACTGTTTTAAAAACAGGCCAGAGATAGTGTAATGGGTACAGCGCTTACCTTGCACATGGCCCACCAGTGTTTAATTCCTGGCATCTCATACGGTCCCCCAGGCCCCGCCAGGAGTGATGTCTGAGCACAGAGCCAGGAGTAACCCCTGAGCACCTCAAGATGTGGCCTAAAATACCAACAACAGCAACAAACCAAGTAAACAGGAAGCCAGAGCTCTGAGCTACCTGATTTGTCATCCCTTCGCAAGCTTGAGGGCCCTTGCCTGGCAGTTGAATTCACCTGTGTGCTGTCTGGCCTGCGTGGGGAAGAGAGTTTGTGCCCACCCAGCACAGCCACCCTGGAGGCCTGGGTCACCCGCTGGCTCCTAAGTTTATTCTCTGGCCTTCTGTTATTTTCCCTTCTGCAGTCTGAGGGCCGTTCTTCCTGTCTCTGGTCAACTTTGCTTCCTACCCTCTCAGAGAAGTTGCACCAGACCTGGAGCTCTTCCCTTAAAACAACCCCTGCTGATCCTGACACGTGCTGCTTTCTTTCCTAATTTTTTGGTGTCAGGGAGCGAACTCAGGGCCTGACAAATGCCAGGCAAGTGCTTTCCTGCAAAGTCACGCCCCCAGCCCCTCTCTTACTTCTGGACAGGAATTTCTCACCTCTGGGCCAGCCAGTGACCACTGAACTAGCAGTCTCACCGTGGTCTTCCTGCTCAGACCCACCACAGAAAACCCAAATCATGCTACCGCAGCTCCTCTTCAGAAAGGGCAGGTAGGATTTCAGTGAGGAAAGCCCCGAGGTAGCCATTTCACGCATCCATCCTTTCGTTCCCCTTCCCCTCCCCTTGGGGGGAGGGGGGGTCTCAGGCATGCTTGATTGTGAGCCCCCTGGGAATTGAGGTGCTCACACCTTGTTTACTGGGGGTCGCGCTTTCACTTTTATAAAATTTTGGGCCATACCTGGCGGTGCTTAGGCTTACTCCTGGCTCTGCGCTCAGGAATCACTCCCGATGGTGCTCAGGAAACGTATGTGGTTCCATCCAGGGATGAAACCCATGTCAGTCCTGTGCAAGGCCAGAGCCCTAAACTCTGCACTGCCTCTAGCCTAGGAGTCAGGTTGGTGGCAGTTTGGAAAGATTTAAGGTTAATCTGGTTGAGGTTTGCCGAACCAGTTGAGGAGATAAGAATGCAGGGAACAGGGGATGAGCTTTTGTTTCTTGGGGAAGGGGGGCCCACACCTGGCTGTACTCAGGGCTTACTCCTGGCCCCATGCTTAGGGATCACTCCTGCTGGGGCTCAGGGGCCTATATAGGCTGCCGGGGATCACGCCGGGATCAGCTGCATGCACGGCAAGTACCTTACACCTATGCTCTCTCTCCAGCCCCAGCTTTTCGTTTCTGGCTGGTGGTGCTCTGGGGTTACTTCTGTCTCTGCACTCAGGACTTACTCCTGGCAGTGCTCTGGAGTCATATAGGATGCTGGGGATGGGACCCGGGTCAGCTGTGTGTAAGGCAAGTGTGTATTCACTAAAGGGTTGTGGTGCTCTATCTCTTGCTCTTGCCGCCTGCAATCGGTAGTCTTATGCTGCTTCCCCCACCTTGGGGAGGTCGATGGCGATGGGTGGATGAAGGAAGGGACAAGAGCCTGGCTGGTCGGTATCAATTATTATTCCAATCTCCTCCCCATTCTCCTCTGATTCTCCTTCTGCTTCTCTTTCTGGATCCCCCCCAACCCACAGCCTAGTTTATATAGAAATCATGTAGGGTGGGGATACAAAGGTGGGGTTGAACATTCACTAAATCAACAAAGAGAGATAAGGTCACTCCTCCAGAAGATTAACTCAAGGACAAAATCTCATCTAAGGAGATTACTCCAGATTACAAGGAGATCTGCTTAAGGGCGGGATTCCATTCAGGGTGTGTTGCTTTCTTCTTTCCCCAGCTAGAAATCCACTTAAATAGTTGTAGTAAATTTACTTCTAATATTTCTAGCAATGTCATTTTTTATGAGAACAGTAAGAGATATCAAGCTTAAAGTTTGGTTCTTCCCGAGAACATCTCACTATGTTCCTGACCACAGTCCTCAATCCAGGTTAGTCTCCCTAATCCCAGCAGGGTCCTTATTCAGTTACCTCTGTTGGATCATGACAGAGTTTGTCCATGACTGTGCTCTTAACTTATAGTTAAGTATTATGGCGCTTGGCCTGGCCCATTTCTATGCCAGGGTAGCTCACAGCTTGCCCTGAGTCCATTCAGTCCCTCGTCTGGACCCTGCTTTTGGGGTGCTAGGCAACTAAGGGCAACTGAGGCTTAAGTTAAGAAAGCAGATGTTTAGGAGTGAATATTATTCGGAGTCAATTAACTCCCATGTTACATAGCATGGCATCAATTGTCTTTCTGTGTCTACAAAAAGGACATTGCTAAATAAACCAGACAAATGACATAAAGGGAAGAGAAAAGCAATATAGGATTATTAGTTGTGGAGCCTTAGTTGCTCTGTTGTAGGAGTGGCTCATTAAACCTTAAGCTCCCTGTGGAGCAGCGAAGTGTTATCCAACAGGCAAGCACCTTACCCGCTGTACTATGGGTCCGGCCTCTCTATTTTATTTTTTTGCAATTGGGGATATAGGGCTCACTTCTGCTGGACCCTGGCCTTGCCGATGCTTGAGGACAGTGATGAAGTGCTGCTTAGGCCTGCGGGGCTGTGGGCCACCAGGGTCATGCCGGTGGAGCCATGGATCAAACCTGGGGCCTCAAGCTTGCAGGACATGGACTCCAGCCTGGTTTGGTGCCCACTTTGGGGACTGTGTGGCCCAGGGAGCCCACCCAGGCCTCCTGCAAGCAAAGCCCGTGGGCAGCCTGATGAGTCATCACTCCTGCATGATTTATTGCAGTGCTGGGGATCGAACCCAGGAACACATGCAAGGCAGGTGATCTGTTGATCATCCCCAGCCCTGAGCTGTTTCTAGGGGAAGGGAGGAGTTTGGGGCCAGACCTGGTGGTACTCCAGGGCTACTCCTAACTCTTTGCTTAGGAATTGCTTCCTGTGGTGCTCAGGGATTGGCTCTAGAACTAGGGTCAGTTGCATGCAAGATAAGTACTTTAAGCTTTGTATTACATCTTTGATGGCCCCCACCCCCACCCCCAAGCACTGGATTTTTTTTTTTCTTTTTGGGTCACACCCGGTGATGCACAGCGGTTATTCCTGGCTCATGCACTCAGGAGTTACTCCTGACGGTGCTCGAGGGACCATATGGGATGCTGGGAATCGAACCCGGGTCGGCTGCGTGCAATGCAAACACCCTACCCACTGTGCTATCGCTCCAGCCCCAAGCCCTGGATTTTTAAGAAGTCTGAGAAAGCTCTATTTGCCCCTTTAAACCCCACAGGCTTGGAGATATAGCTATTCTGTAGAGCACCTGCATTCCATGTGTTAGGCCCTGGGCTCAATCGCCAGCACTGGAAAAAGAGAGAGGGAGGTGGGGGAGGGCTGGATGGATAATATAACAGGTAGGACACTTGCCTTGCATGTGGCCCACCTGGGTTCAGCACCCTGTACATCCACCCAAGCACCACCAGGAATCACCCCTGGGCACAGATCCAGGAGTAAGCCCTGGGGAGAAAGAAGAGCTTCTTCAAACCTCAGTGTCTAGACTTCTAACAGGGCACAGGAGGCAGAAGCTGCCAAGGGTTCCTGACGCAGGATTCACTACCCAGTGAGCCCCCGGGAACACACTCAAGAGAGTTTCAAAGCCACACCAGGTGACAAACATTAGACGCAAGTGGCTCACAAGTGGCTTGATGTTCACAAAACAGCAATTCCAATCTGTAAACACAGTTTAGTAGTTTCTGTGCATTTTTTTCTTAAAGTTTTTTTTTTATTGAATCACTGTGAGATACACCCTGACAAACCTGTCCGTGAATAGGTTTCAGTCATGCAGTGTTCCAACACCCAACCCTCCACCAGTGTACACGCATGCATTTTGGACTACAAGATCTACACTTGACTGTTGGTGCTAGATGCTGAGGCAGTGAATTTAATCTCTGAGGTGGAAAGTAGGTGATGGGACTCCTGCCTTACAAGCCTGAGACCATGAGTTTGATTTCCAGGACTGTCAACATGCATTCCCCCCCCCCCCCCCCAAATCCTCGAGCTTCCTGTTGAGATCTCTCCAGCATAATAAGTATTTTTGTGTAATAAGTAAGTCTCCATTTATGTCAGGTGTGTGAGTACAACTTAAAAAGATGTATGATGGGGCTGGAGTACAGTGCATAGGGTGTTGGCCCGGATTCGATCCCTGACAATCCATATGGTTTCTTTAGCACTGCCAGGAGTAATTCCTGAGTGCAGAGCCAGGAGTAGTCTCTGAGCATCGCTGGCTATGACCCAAAAATAAAATAGAATTAGTCTCGATAGCACAGCCAGTAGGGCGTTTGCCTTGCACGCGGCCGACCCGGGTTTGATTCCCAGCATCCCATATGGTCCCCTAAGCACCGCCAGGAGTAATTCCTGAGTGCAGAGCCAGGAGTAACCCCTGTGCATCGCCGGGTGTGACCCAAAAAGAAAAAAAAAAATAGAATCAGTCTCCAGCTTCTGTTGCTCACGGATGTCATAAGATGTAGTGGCAGAGGCAGCTGGGGATTCTGGTTCTGCTGGAAACTACCTAACTCTCAAGTCCTGGTTTCTGCATCTATAAACCAGGAAAACTGATCATATCTGTTCTAGGATCCTGTGAGTGGTCAGGGAGAAAATTCTGAAAAAGTTTGTGGTACTTGGTACCCAGTGAGGGTTTTTTTTTGGGGGGGGGGGTGCAGAGAGAAGGGGGCCTCCCAAGCAGACTTGTAATGGAATTTGTTTAACCACATCAAAAATATCTTTAAGTGAGAAAGTAAGGTGATTTAATTATTGAATGTCAAGACTGACCGCTAGTAGGCAGTCACCTGAAATTGTGACTCAGAATGGGGCTACAGAGCACTTTTATTTTTTTCAGGGTGGGGGAGGGGGTGGGCTTGGTCCACACCTGGCGGTGCTCAGGAGTTACTCCTGGTTCTGCACTCAGGAATTACTTCTGGTGGTGCTGGGGAACCTTATGGGATGCTGGGGAAATAACCCAGGTTGGCCTCACGTGCAAAGTAAATGCCCTACCCACTGAGTTATCACTCTAGCCCCCTACGTCAGGAGCACTTTTTTTTGTTTTGTTTTGTTTTGTTTTGTTTTGTTTTTGGGTCACACCCAGCGATGCTCAGGGGTTACTCCTGGCTTTGCACTCAGGAATCACTCCTGGTGGTGCTCAGGGGACTATGTGAGATGCTGGGAATTGAACCCGGGTCGGCCGCATGCAAGGCAAACGCCCTACCTGCTGTGCTATTGCTCCAGCCCCGGGAGTACTTCTTATAAAAGTTTTTCTGGTAACATAGCAACTTGTGGAACAAATTGGGCAACAGAATAGAGTTTCTTGATTGTGTCCTGACAATACACTGAGGTACACTGAGGCGGAGGGATGCAGCACAGAACTTGGGGGTGGGGGGCCCTTGTTGCTGGGAACCCTTAGGTCATTGAACCCTTAGGTCAAATGTAGAGGACATTTATTTACTAATTGTTTTTGGTGATCCCACTCCCCTTCCCGCCTAGGTAACAGATGGGTTGGAATCCTTCTGTTCTGAATCATAACTTATGATTTATGACCTATTCATCTCTGCCCAGTTTCCATAACAGCTCTGCCTCTGGCTGCCTTCCTGGTCACCTGTACTTAGTGACCGGCTTATGTTTCTCACTTTCCCATCACTATGATAGTACATCAAGATACGGCCTTTCTTAATCCCAAGGGTATAGGAATGGCAGAGCGAAAGCTGCAATTTAACCCTTAAATACCACACAGCAGGACCTGGGGGTCCTACTCCCGCCCCCCGCGCCCCCCCCATCCTCGGCTTGGTGCTGCTCACGCCCAGCAATGTTCAGGGGTCCTTGCAGTGTCAGGAATGGAATCAGGACCCCTGCATGCCGGGCATGTACTCCTGGCCCACACTTGGTGGTGCTCTGTGTTTACTCCTGGCTCTACTCAGGGAGCACTCCTGGCGGGGCTCAGGGCCCATATGCAGTGCCAGGGTTCGAACTGGGGTTGACTGAGTGCAGGCAAGCTCCCTGCCTGCTGACTCTCTAGCCCCTTATCTTACTATATATATTTTTTTGAAGGTTATAAATATTAAAAAGGTAAAGGCCCTCCCGTTGATCGTCGATTTGCTCGAGCGGGCCCAGTAACGTCTCCATTGGAGACTTTGTTGTTACTGTGTCTGGCATATCGAATACTCTCGGTAGCTTGCCGGGCTTTCCGAGAGGGGCGGAGGAATCAAACTCGGGTCGGCCATGTTGGCCGCTTGTAAGGCGAACGCCCTACCCGCTGTGCTATCACTCCAGCTATATTACCTGGCTTTATTACTCCTTGGACTGGAGTGGTAGCACAGCAGGTAGGGCGTTTGCCTTGCACACAGCTGACCCGGGTTCGATTCCTCCGTCCCTCTCGGAGAGGCTGTCAAGCTACCAAGAGTATACCGCCTGCACGGGGGGCAAAACCTGACAAGCTACCCAGGACGTATTCGATATGCCAAAAACAGCAACAACAAGTCTCACAATGGAGACGTTATTGGTGCCCACTCGAGCAAATTGATGAACAACGGGAGGACAGTGCTACAGTGCTGTTACTCCTTGGGGACTTGATGCCTGATGGTTGCTTTCCCCAAGAGCTCAGGATGGCGACTTTGTCCAAGAGATGCGTCCTTGTGCTTGTGCTCATCTTTCAGCTTTGGGGACGTGTGATCACAGCCTGAGAGGGTGACTGTCAGAGGGCCCCCAGGTGTGATCCGGCGACGTTCGTGCAGGAATATGACCCCTAACACCCCCAGATGGCGGTGTCACGTCCCACATGTCCCAGCCCCCCCACCCCCAGCCGGGGATCTCGGTGCTGCCATCCTGCTAGGACGATGAGTCTGGGCGCCCTCTCAGGGTGGGCTCCTCCTGCTAATGCCCAGGCTAGAAGGAGATGGTCTCTGCAGCCCGGACAGCTCCGGGCAGCGGGGCGGGGCCAGCGGGAACCTTCCTGCCAGTTCAATCAGCAGTTCTGACTCAAAAACACCCTCGGAGCAGGTCTGTTGCTCTGCAAGGTGGCAATCTCACCTTGCTTCCCGACTGGAATCCAGACTTAATTTAACTTGCTGAAAAGCTATATTTAACTTCTGCCTGTTTTGCTGGCTCCGAGGCCTCCTGGCTCACCGAAGGCAGTGTGTGTGGTGGGGGCGAGACGTGGGCCGTGGACAAGCCCGGGGCCAGCTGGCAAGGGCCTGACTGCACG
This sequence comes from Sorex fumeus, assembly GCF_029834395.1. Classification (NCBI taxonomy): domain Eukaryota; kingdom Metazoa; phylum Chordata; class Mammalia; order Eulipotyphla; family Soricidae; genus Sorex; species Sorex fumeus. The sequence continues at coordinate 77,340,673 of NW_026606120.1, forward strand.
GCTGGACACCAGAAAGAACGTTTCCTGGACATGGGTGTGTAACCTCGGGTGACTCTTATGGCTCCTGCAAGCCCTGATAATGCTTGCTGCTCCGCCAGCTGCCGCCCCCACTCTGTCCCGAGACGGAAGTGAAAGGGAAACTCCTGAACACTTGGCACGTGGCTGGCAGGAGCCCGGTGGTGGTGGACTTAGGGGCAGCGAGCGATGGCACAGAGGGCTAGCGCACAGACTCTCATGTGGGAGCCCCGGTTGCAGTCTCCCTCATCACAGGGTGCCCCAGCACTGCGCCAGGAGTAGCCCCCAAGCACCACCGGGTATGGCCCTAAAACCCAAGGGGCACTGGATGTGTGCATCTGCACTCACATCGACACGCGCCCTGTCAGCCAGTGCCAGCAGGGTGCTGTGGCGCTCCCGGTGCTCAGACCCTTCTGCTTCTTTGCAGGATTTCTTGTCGGCTGTGGAGGATGCCGAGAGCCAGTGTGCTGGCCCGTGGCCCATGAGAGCTGCGTGCCTGCAGCCTGGCCCTTCCAGACCCCAGGACAGTGTGTCCGAACAGCTGCCGGCCTGTCCCCCTGCACCTTCGGAGGCCTCAGGCCTGCCAGCCCGGGGTCTCCGCCTCCCAGCAATCAGTTTGCAGAGGCCTCCAGCGTCCGTGGGAACAGCTGCTCTCGGGCCCGAGTCTCCTCCCTGTGGCCCGGAGAAAGGGACCCTTTCCAAAGTGGGAGCCCCGCCCTTGGCCCCCCGCCCCGGGCTCGCCTTTGAGAGCCAGCAGCCGGGGCTTGGTGATTTCGAGGGCCCAGAGCAAGATGAATTTGATAAGGTGCTGGCAGACATGGAGCTGGAAGGGCCTGGCCTGGAGCCGACGCCTGGCCTCTTCAGGGAGGCCCAAGGAATCCTGCCGACGGAGGACACGCTCTCCACTAAAAAGGCGTGGGGTGCCGATCGGAGCCAGTCTTTTCTACGGGGTCCCAGGCCTGATGCTCACACAACGGGCAGCGTCTCAGCCCCCCATGAGCCCTCAGCTCCGCGTGTCCCTTGGGGGACTCCACAGTCCCCCTGGAGGCCCAGTGCTGTGGGTGCCTCGAATGCTCAGCATGTCCGCCCGGAAGTCTGGCCCCCAGAGCCTCCTTTCCGGGCCCCTCAGCCTCCTCAGACTGCTGGTGGGGCCCTTCAGAGCAGCCCGCGAGGTCACCTCCCCAGTCAGCCCTGCCTGTCTCCAACGGTGAGGCCCGGCAGCAGGCCTGGCTGTCCCCGGCTGCGGGCTCCGGGTGCTGCCACCTCATCTCCCTCCACGTTGAGCCCCAGGGCTTCCCCCCGGGGCCCCTTCCCGCTCAGTGCCCCCAGGCCCTGTGGGGACTCTCCTATCGGGACCCCGAAAGGCCCCCAGGCGGCTCTGCAGACTCCCATAGTGACTAACCGCCTGGTCCAGCTGGTCAGCGCTGCCAATCGGACACCACAGCAGCCGCCCCGCCCTGGCCCCCGCAGCAAGGCCCGCCGCTTCCCGGGCCCCGCCGGGGTCCTGCCTCACCAGGTAAGTGCAGAAGCCAGCGCTCTCTAGAGCAAGGGCCCAGCGTGTCCCTGCCGAGAATATTGCTGTTCCTGGAAAGGAGGGAAGGAAGTTCTGAGATGGAGGGTCAGAGAGCAGTGGGAAAAGCCCTCCTCCAAAGAGGTGAGGGCAGAGAGATAGTGAGACACCTGCCTCGACCACGACTGGCCTAAGTTCTGTTGTGGCATCCTGTGTGGACCCCACGCCCCTGAAGGGAGGTGTACTGAATGCTCGGGAAGCCTACGGAAGGCGCCGGGCGGGTTTCCCTGTGCTCTTGCAGCACCTGCTGCTGCCCGTGCCTTGCGGACAGCCCCTTCACTCACCTTCACTAGGTGAGCTGGACCTAGGCAGCTTGCGGTGAGCGGAGAATACCGAGAGGAAAACCACTAATTCACACCCAAGCACCTGCGGGTGCTTCATGTAGAAGGGGTGGGGGGCCCCAGGGAAGGCCCAGGGTCCATCCGTGATGCCACTCGGACCCTCCCAGCACCTTGCCAGGAATTGGTACTTGAGGGTGTGGGCCGCTCCCTGGGCCTGCTGTGGTTTGGGGGTGTCTGGGGGCCGTTGCAGTAGTGAGCCGGGAGGCACACATGCGACGGCAGGTCTGTGGGGCCAGTGGGCACTCTGCTTAGGTTGGGATTTCTGCAGGAGTCAACAGCTTCTCCCCGCCACAAGTGACTCCAGGTCAGATCCCACCTGATTCAGGATCCTAGGCTTGTGAGGTGCACCCCCTATCCTCCCATGTGTAGACTGCAAAGTTTCTCCCCATCACGTAAGGTCTCTCTGGACTGGGTCTGTCTGAGCGAGCACCTGGGGGGGAGTCTCCTCCAGGCTCCTCTATTGTTGGTACTGGGGAGAGTGTCTTCCAGGCTCCTTCCGGCTGGCTCTGCTATTCAGGTCATTGCCCCCTGCAGGCAGCCCGGGGTTTTGCTCCTGGGCCAGCTTCAGTTCCTCACATTCCCAGACCCATCCCCAAAGCGACTTTTTTTGAACTGCCAACAAGGCTCCTGAGACTTTGTTAGAAGAGATGTAATATGTGTTAATTGTCCCTGATAGTTTCCTGCACTCATTATGTAATCCAGACAAGAAGCTGTACTTGTAAATAACAGCTGCTGAGCTCGCTCTCGCCTTCCCCTTCTCTCTCTGCTCCTAGCACAGTGGGAAAAATCTGGAGGAGATCATGGTCTCCACGCCCCAAACCCCAACTCACGGGGCTTTGGCTAAACTCCGGACCAAGGTAACTACTCCTGTGCGCGTGTTTGCTTCCCCGGCCTCGCTGGAGGGCGTGGGCCTGGCTGGCCCTGTGTGTTTCGGGAGCTGGGCATCGGAGCTGATGCTTGGAGGCCTCGTCCCCAGCGTTGCATTCCAAAGGGTGCTTGGACAGGAGCGCCTGGGAGGCATGCACTCCGGCCGTCACTGGGCGTGGGTGCAGCCTCTTGTCCCAGCTGAGTCAGCCCTGCTTGCTCTGCGGGCAGTACCGTCTGTGTTAGGCACCCGGGGGCCCTTGCTCAGGGTTCTGGCAGCGGAGCTGGGGAGATGTGCTTGCACCCAGCCCCCAGTTGGTTCCCTTTGGGTGAGTGAGCTCCAGCCTCCCTCCAACGGTGCTGCTTGGCCTACGCAACTCCGAGCCCCGTTCTGGCCTGGATTAGCCCCAGTTCGTCTGCTGCAGCTCCATGGCGCCTCCACCCAGTTCAGATCCAGAGCCCTTACTCCACATCTGGCTTCAAAGCAAGAATTAAACCTAAGAACGTCAATAGCCAAAACCGGAGCCAGCCCAAACCAAATCCAGCTGTTTTTCAAAGAAATCAGCCGGAAGGCATTCTGGGAGCACAGATCTGCCCAGGCTCGCTGGCCCGAGGACGCAAGGACAACTGGCCTTTGGTGACAGTGTGCTGAGGCCAGGACCCACCCTGCAAAAAAGAGGCACAGGGCCAGAGAGATGCCTTGGGTGGGACACTTGCCTTGCCTGTAGCTGACCTGGGTTCAATCCCTGGCATCTGATATAGTCCTTGAGCACTGCCAGGAGTAAGTCCTGAGCATTCACCAGGTGTGACCTCAAAACCAAACAAAAAACAAAGAAACCGAGGCACACCTTTGCCACAAGCTACACACTGAGAAACGTGCACATGTCTGAAGTGGGGCGGGCCTGCAGGCCCCTCCTCACCCACCTGCATCTGGGGGGGCTCGGGCAGGTCTGCGCAGGTGCCCCAGGAACCCAGCCCCCTCTGTTCTGTGGTGTCAGGTAGTTACCAGTTCTCAGACATCAGTGGAAGAGGACTTTGGGCGCGGGCCCTGGCTGACCATGAAATCGGCGCTGGGCCTGGACGAGAGAGACCCCGCCTGCTTCCTGTGCTCCTACAGCATCGTCATGGTGCTTCGAAAGGTAGGCCAGGGACTGTAGCCAGGCAGCTGTGCCCAAAGGCCAAAGCCCCCTGCTGTGCGCACGCACAGAAAGTGTCCGGCCTGTCCCTGCGTGCCTTGCCTGGGGAGGGGGCTCTTGCCCCTCCCCAGTGGTCCAACCCATGTGGAGACACATCCCTGCACTGCTGCCGGGTCATCAGGGAGGGGAGGAGGCCGGAGGGAAATGAGGGCCTGGCTGTGAGAAGGGTGGCTGGGCGGCCTTGGAGGCCCCGCACCGAGGCACTGGCCTTTCTCTGCCTTCCAACCCCGATACCAGCCCCTCCTGCCCTGTTTGCCCCGCACCCTTGGGCACTTCACCAGCTCAGCTGAGGCCTCCTGTTGTTCCAGGCAGCTCTGAGACAGCTCCCCAGGAACAAGGTCCCCAGCATGGCCGTGATGATCAAGTCCCTGACCCGGAGCACCGTGGATGCCAGCGCCGTGTTCAGGGACCCCACGGGTGAGGAGTGGGGTACCCGGGGTGGAGGGTCCGAGGCCCTGGGTCATCTCTCCATGTGGCTGTGGAGAAACTGAGTCAGTAGGCAGCTGATGGCCTGCGGTATTGCAGGGGAGATGCAGGGCACGGTGCATCGGCTGCTGCTCGAGTCCCGCCACAGTGAGCTAAAGCCAGGCTCAGTGCTGCTGCTCAAGCAGGTACGGGGTCCCGCCCGCTGTGCTGGGGAGGCCCTGACCCCCACTGTGGGCTGGGGGGGGGACAGTGCTGCAGGCAGGAGCTGGGGAGGGCTCAGGCTGCAGCATGAGCTGGCCGGCACCCGGCCCCATCTGAGCCCAGCGCTACCCGGTGTGGCCCTCGTGGTCACCATTGAGCCCAACCATTTGACTCTCTGGCCCATAGAGTCGGCAGAGGGCCACGGGGGGCCCCCAGGAGCCCCCCAGCACTGTTTGGGAAGCCCCATCTTCCAGGACATGAAGAGGAAAATAGGCACTGGAGCAAGTACAGTGGGCAGGGCCTTGCATGTGGCCAAGCTGGGTGCAGTCCAGATGGTCCCCCGAGCCTGCCAGGAGTCAACCCTGGGCCTCAGGTGGGCGCTGACCCCCTCTCCCTACAGGTTGGCGTGTTTTCTCCTTCGCTCCGGAACCACTACCTCAACGTGACACCCAGCAACCTGGTCCGCATTTACTGCTGCGACACTAGAGACGGGGGCCTGGGCACGGTAAGGGTTTCGGGGGTCTGCACTGTCCCGGGCCGGAGTGTGGGGATGTGCCTAAGGTGAAGGGCGGCAGGCTCGAGCCTGGCAGGGCAGAACTGACCGAGCTGGGGTCCCCTGGAGGACAGTGGCCCCTGTTAAGGCTATGGTCACAAAGGCCTAAGCAGAGCAGCTAGCACACATGGCTCCCCCAGGCGCATAGAAATGGGGCATGCAGGGAGGACCCTCTAGGAACTGAAGGAGATGGGGTTCCAGGCACCCACTGCCCCCTCTGACCACTCTCGTCCTGCCCAGAGCCCTGTCATGACCTGATAAAGTATGGGGGGGTAGGAAACTGGGGTGGTCTCAGCTTTGTCCATGACATGTAACATGCCCCCCTCCCTTCCCTCCCCATATCTCACCCATGAGAGGATGCAGAGGACCTCACTTGAGTTTTGAGTGGTGCCTTTATTTGATTTTTTTTTTTTTTGCTATACCCAACAGTGCACAGGGTTTACTCCTAGTACTGTGCTCAGAGATCACTCCTGGCAAGCTCAGAGGACCATATGGGGTGCTGGGGATCGAATCCGGGTCAGCCTCATGCAAGGCAAACGCCCTACCTCCCGTACTCTCTCTCTCATCCTCTGAGTGACGTTTTTAGCTTTAATTTGTTTCACCCACTGCACCCCTAACTTTCCTGAATTCTCTATGTTCTCTAAAACTCCCTACACTTAAAAAAAAATAGTCTCTATGTTTTGTTTGGTTTTATTCCCCCTTTTTTGGAGGACTGGGGGGAGCACAAAATCCAGTGATACTTAGAGCTTAGTCCTGGCCCTGCCAGAGATAACTTCCGGTGATGCTCAGGGGACCATATGTGGTACCAGGGGTGGAACCTGGGTTGGTCATGCACAGGGCAAGTGCCTTAAGCCTTGTACTATCTCTCTGGCCCCTTTCTTTTCAATGTTAAGTCATCTATACTCATTGAAAAAAAGTGGAAATAGTACAGAATAAAGCAAAATATGAGATTTACCTCCCCTACTCCCATTCTCTAGGGCAAACCATGGCTAATGGCTTAATTACTAATTTTAATTACCTGCCCATCAATTAGTTAGTTTGGGGCTTGTCAGCAGCTAGTTTCCAGTCCCAGGCTTACCCCTAAACATTTCTCTGAATGGCCTCGTTACTCTCCCGGGCCAGTCTCTGAGATTTCCTGAAACCTCAGAGAGCAGCGCAGTTGGGAAAATCAGCTCCAAAATGAGGTTTTCTTTGTTTTAAAAAGCTGTCTCTCCAGCACTGCATGGTCTCCTGAGCACCGACACTGTGAGCAGCTCCTGGCACTTCTGGGTATGACCCAACACCTTCCAAATTTTTTTGTTTCCATTTAAACGTGGGAGTTGGGAGGGGATAGTACAGTGGATAGGGCATTTGCCTTGAGTGCCATTGACCTGAGGTCAATCTCCAGCATCCCATATGGTCCCCTGAGCCCATCAGGAATGATCCCTGGGCACAGAGCCAGGAGTAAATCCTGAGTTTACTGCCCCCCTCCCCCATTTTTTTTTTTAAATAAAAAGTTATTATTGGGGCTGGAGCGATAGTCCAGCAGGGAGGGCATTTGCTTTGTATGTGGCCAGCCCAGTCCCCTTTGGTCCCCCAAGCCCACCACAAGTAATTTCAGAGTGCAGAGCCAGGAGTAACTACCAAGCATCACTGGGTGTAGCACCTCACTCCCCTCTGCCCCCCAAAAAAATTATGATTGACATTTCATCTTCACGATGTTTAGCTCATGTTCTTCTCAGTGGTATGGATCCTGGAAATGTCTGTCAGTCATTAGAGACAGAAATAAAATGATCTGGGGCCGGAGCAATGGTACAGCAAGTAGAGCGTTTGCCCTGTACACAGCTGACCCAGGTTCGGTCCCTGGCATCCTATAGGGTCTCCCTAGCACCACTAGGAGTAATTCCTGAGTGCAGAGCCAAGAGTAACCCCTGAGCACCGTTGGATATGACCCAAAAAAAAAATCAAAAAAGAAAGAATATGCTGGACTGATAGTACAGTGGCTGGGCACTTGCCTTCCAGTTGCTGACTCGGGTTCAACCTGAGCACAGAGCCAGGGGTCAGCCCCGAGTACCGCAGTGAGGGACCGCAATGATAGTACAGGGGGCAGGGCTCTTGCCTTGTACACGGTTCCCCAGCACCCGTATAGTTCCCCAAGCCTTCCAGGAATAATCCATGAGCACAGAATCTGGAGTAAGCCCTGAACAATGCCAGGTGACCGTCCCCCTCCATAAATAAATAAATAAATAACAAAACCCCTTAGGGGCTGCTGCCTAGGGCATTGGCTTTGCCCTTTCCTCTCCACACTTAGACAGGAAGGCCAGCCTGATCCACCCTGCCTCTTTCCTGAGCCCTCTCCGGTGATGCCGAGGTCGTCTGGAGGAGGCTCCCCCGATGGGGATTCCGTGGGTAACCAGATCGTCTGTCCACAGGAGCCCGCAGACTCCCAGGATGGCCTCCTTCAGGACGAGACAGGGAAGCCTGAGAAAGGCCTCACCCCAGCCCGGACTCCGGAGACTGGGGCAGCCCCTGAGGAGGAGCTGCCTGAAGCAGGTCAGTACTGGCCCTCCCCGCAGCTGCCCCGCCACTAACCCTGGTTTGGGACCCCACCCATGGAGCTTGGGGGCACACACTGCTCAGCACTTGGGCAGCCGTGTACCAGGGTCCACCCTGCGGCTGCCCTTTGGCTGCTTCTCAAGCCCCTCCATTACTACTTTGCTGGGGTGGCAGCTGCCAGGGTTTCAGGGCTCACCTGGTTCTGCTCAGGAGTGACCCTTGGCTGCACTTGAGGGGTCAGTGCATTACTGAGGATTGAATCTGGCAGCTGCAGACACGCACCTAACCCCACATACTGTTTCTCTGGCCCCTCCCCCATTAACCCTTGATGAGCTCAGCCAGATTTTTCTTTCAGTTCCCTCTTGATCCTTTTTCTGTGAATTTTTCCATCTGATGGAATCTCAAAATCAGCTGTGGTGCCTTCTCTGCCACAGATGGTTTCCCAGTGTGATCAGCTGCACCAACCAGGCAAGGCCGGAGCCATAGCACAGCAGGGAGGGTGTTTGCCTTGCACACAGGTGCCCAGATTTGATCCCCAGCCCCCCATAGGGTTTCCTGAACCCCACCAGGTGTGACCCCAAAACGAAAAAAGACACAGTGAAAACAGAGTATGATCTACAGGCTTTCTGTTTCTATGCCTCTCCATCATGCACAGGGTGGGCCGGTGCCTCCTTGGGCTGATGGCCAGGCTACAGCGACACCCGACTAAGCTCAGAACCCCTCCAGGCAATGCTGGGTCCAGTGGCCATGTGGTAGAGCTGGGAGACCAAATACTGAGCTGCCCAAAGCCAGCTGACTCCCCAGGAGGCAGCATCAGCCAAGTGAAGCCAACGCGAACCTAAGACCTACCCCTTAGGGGGTTTATTCCGTTAATTCAGCCTATGATAGTACAGCAGGTAGGGCCCTTGCCTGTCATGCAGCCAACCCAGGTTTGATCCCTGGCACCACATAACGTCCCCCAAGCCCTCCCAGGAATAAGACCTGTCTCTCCTAAACAAAAACAAAATTCTACTTTGTCTGGCCCCCAGTGCATGGAATCGTGTGGAAAAGCACCCACTCTGGCTTTTGGTAGAGTACTTGCCTTGCATGTATGAAGCCTTGGATTTGATACCCTGTTCCATGCAGCTTCCCCCCTCCCTTCACTGCCCAGGGCTGTCCCTAATTAAAGGGAAAATGAAGGGGAGCCAGGTAGTAGAAGGCTAAGGCATGTGGCTGAGCCCCATTTTGTTCCCTGAAAACACATGGTCCCTCACCAGGAATGATCATGAGCAGAGCTAGGAATAGCCCCTGAGCACCACCAGGATGACCCTAACCCTACCCATCCGGCAACCCCCGCCAAAAAAAAAAATTTTTTTTTGTGAAGGATAGTAATAATTGGGGAGACAGCTCAGCAGTAATACACGTGCCCTGCCTGTGCGCTCCTAGCTGCAATCAAGAGTCTGTGGTTGACTTTGAGGGGCTGACTGGAGAGGTGGCTCAGTGATGGAGCTCATGCTTTGTCTATGTGAAACCCTGGGTTCAGCCCCCGGCACTGCAGAAAACAAGCATAAGAGTTCATGATAGAAGCTGCAGGGGTTGATGAAGGGAGTGCTGCTCCTATGTCCTTGGGCAAACCATTTCAGTTGTTTGATTTTTAACGTTGGGGAAGTTCATACCCAGTGTTGCTTAGGGCTTACTCCTGGCTCTGTGCTCAGGGATCACCAGGCAGAACTCGAGGAACCATATGGGGTGCTTGGGGATTAAACCTGGGTTGGCTATGTGCGTGGCAAATGCTCTGTCCCCTGTACTATTGCTCTGGCCAGTAAGCACCACTTCAGAACTGCAGTCAGGAAGATTTCATTCCCAACACCCACAAAGACACCTTGGGGACCTCGTTGTCTCCCAGTCTTTGGATAAGAAGCCAGATTAATGAACGGAACTGTGGGGGCCAGAGTGACAGCACAGCAGGTAAGACGCTTGCAAGTCAGGTTTGATCCCTGGAACCACATATGGTTCCCAATATCTGCCAGGAATGACCCCTGAACTCAGAGCCAGGAATAAGCCCTGAACACCTCTGGTGTGGCCCAAACTCCCCCCACCCGCCGAAAAAGCAAACACTAAGAGAGTAATGAATCGTGTGATTTGGAACCTCTAGTGTCTTTTCCCTGCCTGGTCCCCCGGTCCAGTGAGAGGGTTGTCCTAAGGGTCCGTGAGCCTTTCTGCTCAGGTGCTGAGCAGGTGACAGGCACAGGCTCCACCCCTGCCTTTCCATGTGAGGGTATGTGGGGAGCCGATTGCAGCAGAGGCAGCCTGGCGCCCCGACTCGACCACCAGGTACAGGCCCTCTGGGCAGGAGTTGTGAAGGATGACATCACAGAGATGTCCTTTCCTACAGATGACCTGGACGGGCTCCTGAGCGAGCTCCCGGAGGACTTCTTCTGCGGGACCAGCACCGGGCAGCCACCCTGAGCCTCACCGCTGTCGGGCAGCCTCTGCTGGTCAGGTCACGGTCATGGGCAGCTGGAGGAAAGGCGGGGCTGGAGCTCGTCGTCACTGCCCCAGGCACGCTGCACACAGCTGTCACTGGCTGTCCTCTTGGTGCATGGGAACCAGCTTGCCTGCCCTCCTCCGGGTCACCCCCTGCCTCCACTGGACTGCGGAAGAGGCTAGACAGCTGCAGCCCCACACAGCGGCGCCAAGTGCCCGGCCCAGGAAAGGGCCACACTCAGGCTTGTCCTTCCTGAAGGCCCTGTGCCCGAGCTCGCCTGTGCCAGGCCTTCCCCACTGCTGGGCCCAGCTGCATCTGATGCCTGGTTCTCCCCTCTTCTTGGTGTTCACTCCCCTGCCTATGTGTTCATTTTGTTTTGTTTGTGGGGGACTTTGGGGCACATCCAGTGATATTCAGGACTTACTCAGGATTCTGCACTCAGGGGTCACTCCTGGATGGCTCAAGGGACCGGAGATCAAACCCGGGCTGGCTTCGTGCAAGGCCTACCCGATGCACTATCACGCCAGCTTCTGCCCGGGTGTGCTTTTGGCCCAGGCAAAGCCGCCTTCTCCTTTTCTCTGTTCCTTCTTTATACCCTTTTTCTTTTATAGTTTTTGGGCCTCATCCGGCTTTTCTGGACTTACTCCTGACTGCTCAGGGATCACTCCTGGCGGTTCTCAGGACCATATGCAGTGCGGGGGGGGCGGGGAGGGCGTCAAACTGGAGTCCCCCGCAGACAAGACAAGCACCTTACACCTTTCTGGGCCCTGCTTATATTTGTTTCAATAAATTTCCTCGAAGACAGTTCCAGTATTCAGCAGTAGCATGACACTACAGGGGATTCCCCCTCGCGCACCTCCCCCAGTCTCCCCCTTACCTGAGTGTGGCCAGCGTGGAGAAGCCGTTCTTTCACACCGTGATAAAACTGCCTCGGGCTACGCGGTTTCCCTGCTCTCCTGGGATCCCGAGTGGGCTTTATTTGTTTGTGTTTGGGGGTCACACTAGTGGTGCCCAAGGATCACTTCCAGGCTGGCTTGGACTACCTGGGGTGCCTGGGATCCAACTCGGCTTGGCTATGTGCAAGGCAAGCACCCTGCCTGCTGTACTGTCACCCACCCCCCCTCACCCACTGTGTTTTAGTCATCATGAGTGAGGGGACAGCTTGGGGTGGGCAGCATGTACATTGCCTGCTGGAACCAGCCTGGACGCTTCCCCCAAGCACTGCAGGGATGCCCGGCCCGCAAACATCTTAGGTGTCAGGGTTCTTGGAGGGGGAGGGGGGCTGGCCATTGTCTGGCAGTCCTCAGGAACCACACCTACTGGCTTGTTGTTGGCGGGTCACTCCCAGCAGTGCTCAGGAGACCCTGTGGTACTGAGGATCAAACTGGCCCCCACATACAGAGCAGGTGCTCAGCCCTTTGAGCATCTCCCCTGCCCAGATATATTGGGTTGTGCTTCGTAGGGGGCCATACCTGGTGGTGCTCAGGGATCATTCCTGGCAGGCTTGAGGGACCAATGTGGCACCAGGAAACCCAGGCTGGCTGCATGGAAGGCAAGTGCCTTATCTGCTAGACTATTGCTCCAGCTTCCCTTGTTTGGTTTTGGTTTTGGGGTCGCATCTGGCACTGCTCAGGGTTTACTGCTGGCAGTGTTGGGGACCAAACCAAGATGGGGATCAAACAGGGATCAATCAGCCATGGCCAAGGCAAACTCCTTAGCTACCATACTGCCTCTGGCACCTGGAATTGAATGTTTTGTAACTAGGCCAGGGTTGAGTGCTTGGGGGAGGATGACCCCAAGGATATGGTATTATTGTCACATCAGATCAAGGGTTGATGTTGACCCTGACTGACCCTGACTGGGGCCAAAGGTCTAATAATTACAAGTGGCCTATCTTGCTTTCCTTTCTGGAGCGAGAAAGGAAGATTCTTCTAACTGGTGCTAGAGGGATGCAGGTTCAAGGCCTCAACCTGAACCCCAACCCCAGCTTCACCCATCACTTAGCAGTGCCGGGTCCTTTGATGGGGAGGCGTCAAAGCAGCTGCTGCCATGGAGCCCATCTGAAGGCTGAAGTGTGGAGAGGCTTTAAGAATTCCACCTCCGGATGCCAGAGAGACAGCACAGAGGGTGGGGCTTTTGCCTTGCATGTGGTCAACCTGGGTTTGATCCCTGGCACCTCAGACAGTCCCTCGAGCACCTCCAGGAGTTATTCCTGAGTAGAGCCAAGAGTAACGCCAAGCACTGCCAGGTGTGGCCCCCAAAACAAAACAAACAACCCTCTGCCTTCGGAGGAGAGAGCTCAGCAGGCTGGAGGGCCTGCTTGGCATGTGGGAGGCTCCAGTTAGATCCCTGGCGCCGTTGGGCACGGCCAAGAACTCCAGATTCAAATCAGGGCTTCAGCTGAGCAGGAGAGCCCTGGACCCACCCTGGGTACACAAAGCATGAGTGATGGGGCTCTTCAGCGAAAAGGGAAAACCCCATGTCAGGGGAAGGAAATGGACGCTCTGGTGGGAGGTGTGGTGGCAGAGCGCAATACCCCTAAGACCCTACCAGTTAAATACTGTAGATGGTGACACTTAAGAAACAAGTTAGGGGCTGGAGCAAGAGCACAGTGGAGAGGGCATTTGCCTTGCACACAGCCAACCTGGGTTCAATCCTCAGTTTCCCATATGGTCCCCCGAGTATCACCAGGAGTCATTCCTGAGTGCAGAGCCAGGAGTAACCCGTGAGCATAGCTGGGATGTGACCCAAAAAGCCATAAATAAATAAATAAATAGATGAAACAAAAGTTATTTAATTTCTCCTTTGCTTTCACTCATGCTGCTTCCCCTCCCTCACCCCCCGCCCCCAACAACAACAACAAAAAAAGCTCAACAGTCACTGGTTGCTGTCTAGCTGAGCAGGTCACACCCTTTCTCCAGCCACAACTGCCAACTCCTGCCCGCTCTGGCTGTGTGGGCCCCTTGCACCTGGCCTGCAGTGGCCTGCCCGACTTGGAGCCCTGGTCCCTACTGCTCAGTCCTGACCAATGTCCAGGTCTCATGAGTGGTTCCCGTGCTCTGAGGCTGGCTGGGCACTTGGCCGCCTGGCATGCTGCTCCTGCCAGTAGAACTGGCTCCCCGTGGGTTCGGTGCGGGCTGAAGTAGGACCCTCCTTTCCTGCCTTCAGGAAGTTCGTGCTCAGGACAGGAGAGACAACCCAGGGCATCTGGAGGGGAGCTGTAGTTGGCAACTCCAGGCCTGGGGGACAGCCCAGAGGCTGTGGAGCACGGTGGGATGGTGGGGTGGTACCCCCTTCCCTGAAATGAAGGCTGGGAGGACCCCAGGCCCCACGTCCTGGGACCACTGTGGGCCGCAGGCAGGCTGCCTTGGCCCCTCCTGACCTTGCCAGCTCCCCTCCCTGGGAATCCAGCTGTGGGTGCTCGGCCAGGCCGTGGGCAGAGCAATTAAAACGCTGAAGGGGTGCCAGCAGGGTTAATCATGCCGTGTGGATAGAGGCATCTTTCTCTGCGCAGCCCCGAGCCCTCGCTGTGCATGATCTCATCTGTCCTCTGGGCCCCCTCGCCCTAGAGCATCACCCAGATGCTGGGGCAGGCGTGGGTGAGGCAGGCAAGGGCAGTGCTGGGGAGAGCCAGGTGGCTGCCGCCCCCGGGGGCAGGTGAACCAGTGTTTGCTGAGGCAGAGCCCTGACCCGCCGGGGGCTACCCAGCAAAGGACGCCCTGCCATGTGCCAGGCCTGGCCAGCACCCAAACCCACCAGTAAGCGTAAACTCACTGGGGTGCGTTCCAGAGTGCTGGGGGGGGTGGGGGGGAAGGGGGCCTGGGCTCACCGCAGACCTGGGGCTGGGGCGTGTGTGGGCTGAGGGTTGGGGCTGTCGTGAAGGCAGGGGATTAGCCGTTTCCCCCAGCGCCTGACCTGCAGGCTGCGCAGCAGAGAGATGCTAAAGACTCCAAACGTGGGGTCAGGGGACAAGGAGGTGCCCAGGCCTGGCGGGGCGGATCCCTGGCCCCTGCAGCCCAGCGGCCCTTTGAAGCGTCATGCATGGCCTCCTGCTGCCCTCTAGAGGCTGCGGGAAGTGCCGCCGCACTCCAAGGCTTGGGGTCCCCAGAGCTGGAAGGGCCACCCCTGGTCCCCCTCAGGCCCTCAGGGGAGTGCTGTCGGGAGCTGGAAGTGTGTTCCTGAAGCCTGCTGCCGCCTGGTGGGGAGTGGTCACCGCTCTGCTCCTGGGTGTCCTGGGCACCATGCGGAGGGACCCCATCTAGGGTCCTCGCCCTGGCTCCCTGGCCCATACTGTGACTTGGGCAAATGTTTAACTTCGTCTCGCCTTAAGGTCCTATGGGTCAGACAGCATCACCTACGTCAGAGGTGTTCACGGATGCTGACTAGAGTCAGTTCTAGAATTTACTATCCAAACCAGATCTGCTCTTCACCTGACCCTGGGCACTGTGTACGAGTGATTTATTCTTTTATTTTTGGTTTGGGGGTCACTTCTAGTAGTGTTGGGGGAAAGGGGAAGGATGAGGTGCCGGGGATTGAACCAAGATCTCCTACGGAAGTGGTTTGCACGCTCTGAGGCGTGTGTTTGTGTGTGTGTGTGTGTTTGTGTGGATGTGGGGGTCACTACTGTGGCTACCCCAGGTGTCTCCCCGGCGGGGTCTACGTCTCTACAGCAGTGACAAATTGGGGGGGATGGGTTGACAGTTGGGGGGTCAGCTCCGATTCTTCCTGTCTTCTTCACTTCCAGCCCCAGGGCTCCCCACCCCAGAACAGGGAGGATACGAACCTGAGGGGTTAGGGTTAAGGGTCCCTCCCCGGGGAGCTGGGGGGCAGGGGTGGCCTCGCCACTATCTTGGCTTCCAGAGTCTCCTCTGGGGAAACTTTCCCAGCACGGCCTATTTATAGCCTCAGCTGCTCCTGTCTCTGGGTTAGGGGTGAGGGGCAGGGTGACGCCTTGGCCCTTGGGGTGCCAGTGGGCTGAGGGAACCCAACTCTGCCCAGCTGCCCCTGCCCAGCCCCCTGGGCCCCTCCACATGGCAGGAAGCTTCCCCCTCGCCTCGTCCACACCCCGCGCTCGTCGCCTGCAGCAGGAGTGGCTGGAATGGGAGGACCGGCGGGCTGCTGCCCAGCAGGCCCGGAGCCGCAGGGGCCCCCCGAGTGCCCGCGCCCAGGTCAGTAGGCCCCGCCGTGCCTGCCAAGACCCAGCCGTCCACAGCGCCCTGCTGGCCGGCGACCTCCCACAGGTCCGCGCTCTGATCCAGGACGAAGAAGCCGCCAACATGATCGTGGAGACAGTGAGCAACCAGCTGGCCTGGTCGGCTGAACAGGGTAGGATCCCTGGGTGGGGACGGCGCCCTGGGGACAGGGGGGCTTGGCCACCCTCCTGGCAACACCACCCATCCAGCTCACTCCCAAACTGAGCGGAAGCATGAGCAGGGTGGGGGGGAGGGCTTCTCTGATCAGCGTCAAAATTCTTCTATTAGTCACGTAGTAGTACCGTGATATTCTAATGAGATCTTTCTCTTGCGTGCGCCATATGTTTTCCTTTCAGAGAATGAAATCATTCTCCATATGCTCTTTTTTCTTTTTCTTTTCCTTTTTTTTTTTTTGGTGGGGGTGGTTTTGGTTTTGGTTTTGGACCATACCCAGTTGTACTCAGGATTCATCTTAGGATCTTAGGGATCATTCCTGGTGGGGCTCAGAGGACCCTATGGGGTACCTGGGAACCAACGTGGGTCGGATATTTGCAAGGCTGTATTTACCCGCTGTACTATCTCTCAGGCCCCTTTACCTGTTTTAAATAGCACTGTGATCAAAATCTTGGTGTTCCTGCCAGGTGATTTCCTTAGGCTCTCAGCTCTCCCAGCAGCTGAGATCCGCAGGAGGAGATTCAAACCCCACACAGAGGTGTGCCCTCAGCACATGAAGAATTTATCTACCTATTCCTAAGCTTCCAGTTCCTGCTTGGCCTCAACTATCAGATGTGACCCCTCTCAGGGTTTTACCCTCCGGAAATCTGATAGTCAAATAGAACATAACCCTAATCATTTTTTTCCCCCTCCTCTTCCTCCTCTACCTTCCTCCTCCTCCTCTTCCCTCTCTTTCCTCCTCTGCTTCTTCCTCCTCCTCTTCCTCTTCTTCCTCCCCCCCCCTTTTTTTTTTTTTTTGCTTTTTGGGTCACACCCAGCGATGCTCAGGGGTTATTCCTGGCTCTGCACTCAGGAATTACTCCTGGCGGTGCTTGGGGGACCATATGGGATGCCAGGGATCGAACCCAGGTCGGCTGGCGTGCAAGGCAAACGCCCTACCTGCTATGCTATCGCTCCGGCTCCCACTCTCCTCCTTTTGTTTGTTTTTGGGCCACACCTGGCTGTGCTCAGGGCTTTCCCCCTGGCTCTGTGCTCAGGGATCACTCCAAGCAGGGCTCGGAGGACTAGTTGGGGTGCCAGAGATTGAACTAGGTTGGCCAGGTGCAAGACATACGCTTTGCAATTTGAAGGTTATTTTTAGTGATTGTTTTGGGTTTGGGGGCTATACCCAGTAATCCTCAGGGGCTATTCCTGGCTTTGTGATCAGGGGCCGCTCCAAGAACCAGTGCCAGGGATGGAACTGAGGTCAGCACAGACCAGACCTCTGCCCCACCCTCTCCTGTCTCTGGCCTCGTTTCGGGTTTGGATCCAACACCATTTCTCTTTCCTCTCCACACTCTTCCTTCCCCACCCCACACTTATTTGTCTCCTCTGTTCTCTACCCCCACTTCCTCTGCACGGCCCTAACCTCTGGAGTATCCTCAAGTCCAGGATCCTTCAGGACTGTTCACTGACCCCACCCCCCCAACGCCCCCCAAGCTCAGCTTCATGCCCTCTCGCATTTACATCCCACCGTCAAGGCCAGAGTGAAGGAAGAGAGCAAACTCAGGTTGTGGCTAGGACATTCACCTTCTATATGGCCCACGTGGGTTTCATCCCCTGGCACCCCATATGGTCCTCTGAGCCCTGCCAGGAGTGATCCCTGAGGGCAGAGCTAGGAATAAGCCCTGAACATCACTGGGTGTGGACCCCCAAGCCAAACCAAAACAAGACCCAGGGTTCCTGAAAGAGAGCTTTTCGGGCAGAGAGCACAAGGGTGACCCCCAAAGCACAGAGCCACTAATACCGACCTCCACCCTAAGTTGCACCAGCTGTAGCCCCCAATCATAACGAGTCCATGTTTTACAAGGAGGAGACTGGCTTCTATCTGGCCCAGAGTCAGTAGTGGCTCCCTACGCTCAGAACCACAAGATAAGTGGTTTTGTGGCCTCAAAACAAAAGAAAAACAAAAAGGAATGAAAAATATAAAAATAAAAAGAGACTCACGGCCTGTTAGTCCCTGCAGGGTTTTGTCTGTTTGGGCCTGGAGGCCATACTCAGGAGAGCCCCTCAACACCCACCATGCCAAGGACCATCCAGGTGCTGGGCAGAGCCTGAATCTTTAACCCCGGGTCACCAGTCTTCAGGACTCACCGTCTGGGGCTGGAGCAACAGCACAGCAGATAGGGCATTTGCCTTGCACACGGCCGATCCGGGTTCAATCCCCAGCATCCTATATGGTCCCCTGAGCGCTGCCAGGAGTAGTTCCTGAGTGCAGAGCCAGGAATAACCCCTGTGCATCACTGGGTGTGACCCAAAAAGAAAAAAAAAAAAGACTCGCTGTCAGTGCTGACAGATGGTACATCAACCCAGTTCCAGGCTAAGCGGGCCCCTCTATACAGGGTAGCCCGGCAGAGCCTTTGTGCTCACCCACTGGTGCCAGGGGTCCAGCACCAGCTGCGCGGGTCTCTGACACCACCCCACCCCCTGCCTGCTCTCCCCAGGATTCTGGGTGCTGACTCCCAGGACCAAGCAGACGGCGCCCCTCGCCCTGGCTGCGTCCCAAGGCCACACCGACTGCGTCCGCCACCTGATCCAGCAGGGAGCTGAGCTGGACGCCCGCGTGGGGGGCCGAGCCGCCTTGCACGAGGCCTGCGCCGGAGCCTGGTCCGACTGCGTGCGGCTGCTGCTGACCTTCGGCGCCAGGGCCAATGTGCTGTCCAAGGAGGGCCTGACCCCCCTGCATCTCTGCACTACCCCTGAGTCCTTGCTGTAGGTGCCCAGGTGACCCCTTGGGGAAGGGGTACATGTGTGAGAGAGCGAGAGCGGGCTCACACAGGAAGAGGGAAGCCCCTCCGGTACACATCCTCATAAGCACCCAAGGGGCCTCCTGTGGCCAGGGAAACAGTCTCAGAAAGGGGGAGCAGGGGCTGGGGAGACGGTGCAGGCCAAGGTTCTGTCCTCGCAAACAGCCAATCAGGGTTCAGTTGCTGGCACCACATATGGCCCGTCCTTCCAAACAGTGCCAGGAGGAGTGATCCCTGAGTGCAGTGGCATGTGGCCCCCAAAACAGAACAAGCAAAGGGTAAGTGATGTGTCCAAGAGTCTCTCACTAAGCCTTGAGGCAGAAGCCCTGTTGCGTTCTGGGGTGACCTTGTTTCCAGAACCCTCTATCACCATACTCCAGGCCATCTGGAGGAAGAGACCTGGTTGGGGCCCTCTGCTGCTTCCTCTTCTCTTTTCCATCGTTTCTCCCACCCCCTGCCGAGCTGTTTGCTCATTTACAACCTGGCCACCGCCTGCCTGGCTGGGCAATGGTCCTGGGAGACACCCAACAGCTCACGAGCCGGGCACCTTTCTCTGCTTTGACCAGCTCTGGGGGTAGCACCTGGAGTGGTCTGAATTTTCCAGCCCCACTCAAGTTCTGAGCACATAATTTTCAAAAAGACTATTTTGTTGGGAGGGGGAGCTACACCAGGGATGCTTACGGGTTGGTCCTGGAGGTGCTCAGGGATCAGTGCACGGCAAGCGGCTTAACCCTCAAACTATCTCTCTGCTCCCTACAAACGACCTTTTAGGGAGAAGGTTTGGGCCACACCCAACTGTGCAGAGTTTACTCGTAGCTTTTTGCTCAAGGGTCCCTCCTGGCCATGTGCAGGGGACCATCTGGGGTGCCAGGGATTGAACCAGGATCAGTAGTATGCAAAGCAAGCGCCTTAACCCCCGTACTATCTCCCAAAAGATGTGTTTTACATTAAAGAGTTCTATCGTTCTATGCACTTGAACTTGGTGTTATTTAACTTTTTTAGTATATTTGGAAACAAAAATTAACTCGTGGGCCGGGGACCAAGTTATAGTACACCGGGGAGGGTGCTTGCCTTGCACAAGGTCAACCTGGGTTCGATCCCCAGCATCCCATATGGTCCCCCAAGCACCACAGGACTGATTGATCCCTGAGTGCAGAGCCAGGAGTAAACCCTGAGCACTGCTGGGTGTGTCCACCCCCCACCAAAAAAAAAAAAAAAAAAAAAAAAACAAGAAAAAGTAGAAATTCAGAAGTTGACATGTAGCTGGCTGCTCACATATCCCCCTTGGTTATCAGAGTCCCCTTGGGGTAGATACTGCCCTCTGACTGGCCATTCTGAATTATAAGTTACTGTTTAACTTTGTTTTGGCTGAGCTGGGGACCAAGCCCAGGGCCTCACATAAGGTGAGGGGGTGCTCTCCTACTGAGTTCCATCCTTGGTTGTTTGTTTCATTCCTCCCCCCACTTTATTTGGGGGGGGTGCCCACACCTACTCATGCTCCCTACCAGTTTCTCTTATAGGTGGAGTTTGTTGTGCGTTTGCTTTACCCCACTTGTGTTGACGATGGATGGATGTGTATTTACCTCAGCGAGGTCCTGGCTTAAGGACTCAGGACGGAGTCCAGCAATGAAGTACTTGCCTCGCCAGAGTGAGACCCTGAGTTCAAGCTGTGGCACCACCAAGCAAACAAAAAGTTCCAGGGCTAATCCCAGCTTCCCGCTGCAGAGTCACCCCTGGCAGCACTTGGGGGGGACGTATGTGGTGCTGCGGATTTGAACCAGGCGGCCCACATGGAAGGCAAGAGCCTTACCTGCTGTAGTATTTTTTTTTCTCCCGCCCTCATACTGGAATTTTCGATGCTTTCTAGTGTTGTGGATTTTCAAAATTCTGCTGTCCCAACGTCCAGAGATTCATGACAAGTGATTTAGTGCCAGACCTTGAGTCCTGATCAGATAGGGTAACCCACTAAGGCTGGGGGTGCTGCCTGACATGGACAAGGTTGGGGACTTTACGCTTTTTTTTTCTTTTCTTTTTGGTATTTGGGTCACACCGGCAGTGCTCAGGGGGTTACTCACTCCTGGCTCTGCGCACAGGAATTAGTCCTGGTGGTGCTCGGGGAACCATAAGGAATGCAGAAGATCGAACCCAGGGCAGCAGAATACAAAACAAGCACCTTCCCCTCTGGGCTTTTTGTGTCCTTGGCCACAAGACCGCTCCCCTGGATTGACTGTTCTTGAGGACTCCGATGGCCCTTCGAGCTGGGGCTTGTGCCAGCTGGGCATCAGGCTGGACACCAGTGTGGGGGGCTGAATGGGAAGGGGAGGGGTACGGGCCCGGGAGGGCGGCAGGCTGGGCCCTGGGCCCTCCGGACTTACCCCAGGCCTCGGCCCTGACCCCAGGTGTGCCAAGCTGCTGCTGGAGGCGGGTGCTGAGGTGAACCTGGCGGCGCGGGACAGCGAGGCCACGGCCCTGCACGTGGCGGCGGCGCGAGGCCTGGAGGCGCACGTGGCGCTGTACCTGGAGCGCGGCGCGGACGTGGCCCGCCGCACCATGCAGGGCGAGACGGCGCTGAACGCGGCGTGCGCGGCTGCCGAGGGCCCCGACGGACCGCACCAGGCGGTGGCCCGACGGCTGCTGGAGGCCGGGGCCGACCCCCGGGTGGCCGGGCGCAAGCGCCACACACCGCTGCACAACGCCTGCGCCAACGGTTGCGGGTACCTGGCCGAGCTGCTGCTGCGCCACGGCGCCTGTGCCACGGTGCGCAACGCAGCGGGCCACACACCCATGGACTGCGCACTGCAGGCCGTCGAGGACGTCCCGAGCCCGGAGCCCGAGGTCCTCTTCGCGGCGCTGCTGGACTATGGGGCCCCACCGGTGCACCCCGAGGTACCTTGGGGAGAGTTCGGTCTGGAGGCCCCAAGTCTCTGCTGTTATCAGGGAGCGGGCGGGGGGGGGGGTGGGGGCGGTGGGGGGGGGCGGCTCTTCAACCACAGGCCGGCCCACTCCTCCCATGTGGAGATAATCAGGGAAGGAAATGGGAAAGGGAGGAAATACTGCCCAGGGGCCATGTGGAGCCATGGGGTTGGAGCTCTTTAGGGCGGGGTAAACTGAGGCAAGGAGCAAGGCTATGGAGTGGTTAGTGAGATTTGTAGGTTTGTTTGGTTTGGGTTTGGGTGGGGATGGGGGTTGAACCACTCCCAGCGGTGCTCAGGGCTGACTCCTGGCTCTGCACTTAGGGATCATTCCTGCTGGCCTCATGGGACTGAACTCCATCAGGGACCTGAGCGATAGTATAGCATAATGGGTAGGGTGTTTGCCTTGCATGTGGTGACCTGGTTCAGTCCCCGGCATCCCATTTGGTACTCCAAGCATTGCCAGGAGTGCTCCTGAGTGCTGAGCTGGGAGTACCCAAAATGGGAAAATAAAAAAGGAAAGGAAAATGAACCCAGGTCAGCCAGCAGTGCCCTGCCCACTGCACTGTGGCTTCTGGTTAGTGGGCTTGGTTGGAGGGGGTCTGCCCTGGGCCAGGGGGTGGGGGGCCACTGCTCTCACACTGTCCCTTCCCAGAAGCTGCAGCTCTGTGCCAACTGTCCCCGGGCGCTGGAAGTGCTCCTGAATGCCTACCCACAGGTGCCTCCAGACAGCGGTTGGGCAGGGGCCGTGCCCCCTGAGTTGTGGAAGGTACGGCCACTGAGGCCAAGCTCTGGGGACAGGAAGGAGGTGCCCCGGGCCTGTCATCTAGCACGGGCTTCCCTGAGGGAGGAGAGGAAGGGAGGGCCTTTGGCTGCACACCTCTTCAGCCTCTTTCTTTTGGGGGCATCTCAGATTCAGCAGCCCGTCCCCCCATCACAGCAGCGTCTTCAGGGTGGGTGGGCACGGACGTGGCTGAGCCCCTAAACTGCCCCCATCCCCCACCATGCCTGTCTGGCTCTGAATCCGAAGGCTTCAAGGTGCAGCAAACACAGGTGAGGTTCATACTACAAAACCTCAGGGGTCCCAGGTAGAGGTCACCCCCAGAGGAAGAGCGCAGTCCTAGGATGTGGGGCCATCTGACGGCGCCCATCTCCTGGCCTAGGAGCACGAAGCCTTCTACAGCTCTGTCCTGAGCATGGAGAACCAGCCGCGGCGGCTGCAGCACCTCGCCCGACTGACCGTGCGTGCCCAGCTGGGGGCGCGATGCCGCCTGGCTGCTGCCCGCCTCCCACTGCCCCCAGGGCTCAGGGCCTACGTGCTGTTGCGAGTGGAGGGGAGCATTCAGTGAGCCCCACTGGCTGTGCCCTGCGCTCATCCTGCCCTGTCCTCTGTCCCTCATCTGCCTGCTGTGTTACCTGTGCCTTCTGTTGGGGTGACAGACCATGACCCCTGCCCTCCGTCGCCTTAGAGATGAAAAGGACACTTCACTGACCAGATGACCTCCATGTCCTTCAAAGGCGCTGGCACCATCCTGGGATGCACGGTTCCAGCAACGCCCTATCTGGGCCATCACCATGCGGGGACCCCAGCAGGAATTCCCAGCTCCCAGCTCAGGTTCCCTGGAGTCCCCGCCCAAGCTCCTTGTCTCCCACCCTAATAAACTGGCTGTTGCTGGCTGCTAAGACTCTCTCCTTTGCTTCTGGGAGTCTGTGCGTGCTGGTCCCTCTGCTTGGCTGTCCTTCCCCTGAGCTGGGCCTCCTTGAGGCTGGCGGGCCCAGCAGCTCTCTCTGTTCAGCCTCATTCCTGCCTGTGCTTTCAGGCTGGCATTTCCTTGACAGTCATGATTGTTGGCTGGAGCAATAGCACAGCAGGTAGGGCGTTTGCCTTGCACACGGCCCACCCGGGTTTGATTCCTCCGCCCCTCTCGGAGAGCCTGGCAAGCTACTGAGAATATCCCGCCTGCACAGCAGAGCCTGGCAAGCTCCCCGTGGCGTATTTGATATGCCAAAAACAGTAACAGCAAGCCTCACAATGGAGATGTTACTGGTGCCTGCTTGAGCAAGTCGATGAACAATGGGGGCACAGTGCCACAGGGACAGTGCTACAGTGCTAATGATCGTTAGGGAAGGTTACATGTCTGCCTGAGACCTCTTTATGTCCCCCTTCCCCAGGGATAGGGATCCAGGGTGCCCCTAAACAGGGGTCACTACACTGATGGCTTTTGGAGGCCTATGACAGCAAGGCAGGTCACCAGCTGTCCCCATTCTCACTTCCTCCTCTGGTCCCCAGAGTCATACGGACCATCATTTATGGCCCAGGGATGTGACTCAGTGGTAAAGCCCTTGCCCAGCATGTGTTAGGCCCGCATTCTATCCCCAGCACCACATGACCCCCGCCCCCACAAACCAAAAAAAGTACCACATTCATTGTTAGGAGCAAGCTTCCCGAGTCAAGGCCCTGTTGTTTATTTTGTTTTGGGCCCACACACAACAGTTGGCAGAAACAGCTGTCCCCTTGCTCTGGGCTCAGGGATCACTCCTGGGGTGCTGGGGAACAAATATATTAGGGGAGGAGATGGCGGAAGTGTTAAAGCACATGTCTTGACCTGTGCAAGACCCTGAACTCGGTCTCTGAAACCACCAGCACCACCAGGTACATGCCCAGGGGCCCCCAAATACCACCATCTGGACACTGTTAGTTGTGGTCCCTATAAAAAAAATAACAAAAGTATTGAAGACAATTTATTTTCTATTTTTTCAGAGTTAGCGGTGCCCAGGACTTACTCCTGGCTCTTTGCTCAGGGATCACTCCTGGCAGGGCTCAGAAGATCATATGGGATGCGGGGATAGAACTCAGGTCAGCCATGTGCAAGGCAAGTACCCTACTATAGTACCCCAGTACTATCACTCCAGCCCCCTAAAACAATTTAAATGTCCATCTGAATGAGACAAGTAAATATTACGATGCCAGAAAGAAGGCAAAGCATGGCAAAGCAAGCTTTGCATGCAGGAGGCCAGGGTTCGATCCTCAGTACTGCTTGAAGTAGCCCCTGAGCACTCCAAGGAGTTCTCCCCTTCCTCAAAAAAACAAAAAAAACTTTATATATATATATATATATATACATATATATATATATATAGAGAGAGAGAGAGAGAGAGAGACCTGGATGACTTTAGTATATTTATTTTGGTTTTTGGTTTTGGGGTCATTCCTGGCAGTGCTGAGGTCTTATTCCTGGTTCTGCACTCAGGGATCACAGATCACTCTCGGCAGAGCTTGGGTGACCATATAGGGTGCCAGGGATCGAACCCAAGTTTGCCATATGCAAGGCAAGCACCCTACCCACTGTACCTGTACTATCATTCTGGCCCCTGATTTTAGCATATTTTGGACAATTACTTAATCTGTAAAAGGAACACAATAAAAGCTACTTTATAGAATTCCATGAATGTGTTTGAAGTATTTAAGGCACTTGGCATCTAAAATTTAAGAAGCTCTTTTTCTTTTTTTTTAGTCACCCCTAATGATACTCAGGGGTTACTCCTGGCAGTGCTTGGGAAACCATATGGAATGCCAGGGCTTGAACCCAGATCAGCAGCATGCAAGGCAAATGCCCTACCCACTGTATTATCGCTCCAGCCCCTGAAATTTCAAAATCTTTAACAGTTATTCAACTCAGTTTCATTCTTTCAAATGCTTATAGAGAGGCCTTGAACCAGTTGTTCTCTGTGTTTAGTACTTTGCTTGGCAAATCTCTACTCAAAATTCTGTTTAGTTGTATCCTGACCTATCTTGTGTTCTTCAAAATAAAAACACTAAAGCTTTTTTTTTTCTTGTTGCTGTTTTGGGGTTTCACCTGTCTGCTTAGGGCTTACTCCTGATTCTGTGCTCAGAAATCACTGCCAAAGGACCATATGTTGTGCTGGGGATCGAACCCAAGTTGACCACATGCAAGACAAAAAAAACATTTCCTGCTAAAACACTAAAGTTGTTTGTGTGTTAACATAGACAGTACATGTGCACAGAAGTACAAGGCCCTGGGCTCAATCTCTGGGAAAACGCATGCACCTACAGATGCAAGAAGAAAAAAGTATCCTCGCACTTTCTGTTTGTCTGTGGCAGCCCGGACTGAATGGGGAAATACAAAAGAGAAAAGAAAAAAATCAGACTGGCCATCTCCTGCATTTAAATAAACTAAAGTGAAATAATATATTTAAATTTCTGTCTTTTGTTATCATTCTCAGCACCACTATTACTAAGATATTCTGGTCTGACCTTCAGAAGTTGGGATGAGGAATGTAGCTGAATGGTAGGGTGTGAGTTCACAAAGCAGCGTGTGGGTGCTGCTGTGACGTGTGTGCATTCGGTGGCCGAGACCGCCTCCCATCCTCCCCAGGCCTCCCCAGCAGAGAGACAGAGAGACGGGACTACAGCCTGATGGTGAAAATGGTCCGTTTAATGCAGAGCTGCCAGCATACTTATAAAGCATCTGAAGGGGTGAGAGGTGTAGGACTGTTTGTCTGTGTGATTTATAGAGGTAAAACATTCCAGCAGAGGCAATTCTCTGGGAGAGATAAACTCAAGGAGACGCTCTGTCTTCCAGGGATATCTATATTGTTTTTCTCTATCCTTCAAGTCGTATATATATCAAACAATTCAGTCAAACAGTCAAACAATGAATTCTACTTCTTACCAATATCCCGGCCGATCCGGGTTCGATTCCTCTGCCCCTCTCGGAGAGCCCAGCAAGCTACCGAGAGTATCTCACCTGCACAGCAAAGCCTGGCAAGCTACCCGTGAGGTATTCAATATGCCAAACACAGTAACAAGTCTCACAATGGAGACGTTACTGGGCCCGCTTGAGCAAATTGATGAACAATGGGAGGACAGTGTAAAGTGCTACAGTGCTACCAATACTCGCAGTCGTTTGGATAAACACAGTAAGAGAAAGATCCCAAAACTTAGTTCTCTGGGCTCTGAGAACAAGGGAGTGTTTTACCGTAAATCCCAGACTAAGCCCTCAGGCCAGTTCAGTTTATCCTTTCTGACGGGGGTCCTGACTCTTAAGTCATAACAGCTTGCACCAAGATCATGCATTTCTAGAATGTCTTATTAGATGCCGAGTAGCTTTGCCATTCGCCCCGGGTCCATCCCAGTCCCATGGCGGGACTTCCCTTTTGGGGTGTTAGGAACTATAGCAACTGAAGCCTGAGTCAAGTAATTATGACCAAGTAATTATGTGCAGGAGTAGATATATTTAAGAGTCAGTCAACTCACCAATATCAGGAACATAGCATCAAGGTCTTTCTGTGTTTAAGCAAAGAACATTGCTCTATAGTAAAATATGAAAAGGCTATAGGGGAAATAGAAAAGCAAGTAATTCACTACAAATACAAAATCCAGAATTCCCAGAAAGTTTTGATTTATAAGTAACCAAGATTAACTTGGGGAACTGTGACAACGAGGTGTAAAACACAAAGGAACGGTTAAAGATAAACTCGGAGGTTTGGGATGCTCACATGAGCACTGAGCTCCGCTGGGAGGAGGAAAAGGGGCAATTCACTGATGAAGCCTAAAACACATAGGATTAGTATCCAACAGTAGGCCATGTGCTTCCCAGTTGTGAGGTTCCAGGTTTGTGATTTCCAGCAGGAAAACAGAGTGGGCCAGTCCTCAACGACAGAGGAAATTTCTTCAAATGTTTTTCCTGGCCGTCCCTTTACTTTCTCATTTTGTCACCTCTGCGGAAGGCATATACATCTCACTAATTTAAATTTTTACTGTATCTCTAGTTTTTTTTCTATTTTTTCCATTTTCCCCTTTATGTAAAAGCTGTGGTTTACCAAGTTGTTCATAATACAATTGTTACAGGCATTCACTGTTCCAATACCAATCCCACCACCAATGTGACCTTCCCTTTACCATTGTCCCCATTTTTCCAACCATCCCCCAAACCTTCCCCTTAGCAGGCACAAAAAAAAAACCCCAAAAAAGTGCACACACACACACACACACACACATACACACATACATATCTAGAAGTGCCCAATTCAAGCTATCCTACTGACAGATTTTCACAAACTTGAAAAAAGAGGATGCTAAGGAAATAGCTCAAAGAACCACATGTAGGAGGCCTGGGTTGGTTCGGTAAGAGGTATGAGGTATGAGGGAACCTGGGGTTCTATTGATTGTGGAATTGTGTGGCCCCAGGAGCACTGCTGGCAACAACCAGGAGCACTGACCCCCAAAACCAAGCTGGGAGTAGTCCCTAAAGCTACCAGGTTTGACTACAAAGCAAAACAAAAAGTACATATATTAGAAGGTTAAACAGAATCTTTCATCTCACAAACACACTCCTGATCAAAAGAAGCCCGATGAAAGAATGTAAAAAGCGACTCAGAGACTCATACAGGAGTGCTCAAACCAGCATTAGTCACAATAGCTCACAGATGGAAACAAACAAAAAAACAAAAAGAGAGAGAGCCAGGGAGATCTCTAGCCTAACAGGTTGGATTACATGCTTTGCATGCAGGAGGCCTGGGTTTGATCCCCAACACCACAGAATTCCCCAAGCACTTCCAGAAGTTACCCCTGAGTTCTAAATTGAAGGTAGGCCCTGAGTACCACTGGGTGTAACTCCCAAAACAAAGCCATTCAAATTATTCCTCTTTTTCATTTTTGTTTTTGGGCCACACACGGTGGTGCCCAGAGCTTACTCCTGGCTCTGCATTCAGGGACAACTCCTGGTGGGGCTTGGGAGACCACATGGGGTGATGGGGATCAAACCTGGGCCAGTCACATGCAAGGCAAGCACCCTCCCTGCTCTATCATCACTTTTTTTTTGCTTTTTTTGGGGTCACACCCAGCGATGCACAGGGGTTACTCCTGGATCTTCACTCAGGAATCACTCTTGGCAATGCTCAGGGGACCATATGGGATGCTGGGATTCGAACCCGGGTTGGTCACGTGCATGGCAAACACCCTACCCTCTGTACTATTGCTCCAGCTCCTGTACTATCATTCTTGAATGGGGTGCTTAGAACAAATTCCTAGGACAGAAAAAAAGGGAAGTGAAGAAGGCATTACTGTTTAGCCAGCACAGGACTACCACTGTGCTAAGGATGAAGAATGTACTTAAAAGCCACTGAATTTGGGCCTGGAGACAGTACAGCAGGGAGAGCTCTTGTCTTGCATATGATTCCATCCCAAGCATCACATAGGTTTCTCCATGCCCAGTCAGGAGTAAGCATGGAGCACCAGGAAGTGTGCCCACCCTCCAAAAAAAAAAAAAACCCTTCTGAATTAGTCATGTAAAGTCCTTAAAGTGGTGGTAATTATCAAGTATACTTTACTATCATAAAGATTTTTAAATGGGACTGGAAAAAGCTCAGGTGTTGAGGGCAGGCTTTGGATTCAGGAGGTCCAAGTTTGATCCCCAGCACATCAGAGCATGCCCTGGACCACAGAGCTGGGAGAGCCACCAGCAGCCGGGATGTGTCCCCCAAATCACATACAACCAAACAATAAATAAAAAACCGGATCAGAGATAGGACAATCAGTAGGGTGTTTGCCTTGCTGACGGTAAACCCGTGTTCAATCCCTGGCACCCCGTATGATCCCTTGAGCCCCACCAACAGTGATCCCTGAGCACAGAGCCAAAAGTAAGCCCTGAGCACTGTGGGTTGGTGGGCGTGGCTCAAAATAGATCCCACCCCGCCCCTACACACACAAAACAAAAAGAGGAAGCCAGTTGAACAGTACAGCAAGTCAGGCGCTGGCTACCCTACCCAGGTACACCGCCTACCCAGTTACGATCCCTGGCACCTCATACGGTCCCGCAAGCGAGCCAGAAGTAAGCCTGGAGCAAAGCTGGGTGTGGCCCCAAGACAAAAAAAAATTAAAAGGACTTTGAAAAAGAAAAGAGACAACAAAGTACCGTTTGATTCCATTTATACAAAGTACAAAACCAGAAAACCACGACGACTGTAGCCAGAGTAGTGAGCACTCCTTGGAAGCTATTAACTGAAAAGAGAGTAACAAAGGGCTTCAAAGTTTATTTTTTGTTTCTTGTCCTAAGTGCTGGTTCCACCAGTGTGTTGATTTGATGAAAATCACGGAGCTTTTTGCTTATGAACTTGCCCCTCTGCACTATTTCTGCTTCGAAATTCACCAAAAAGCAACATCCCCCTCACATATTAAAAGAAAAAGTACTTGTGAAATCTTTGGATAAAGTTCTTGGACGCTGAACTTTTTCTTCCCGTCTTTTCTGAGCTCCGGTTTTTCTTGTATCTCAAACTGCGCCGAACCTGAGCCCTATTTACCAAGTTCCCACACGCCTGAAGTTCCATTCTCGGAACTCCAGATGAGCTGATGACTATACTTGCCTCCTGCCTGTCTCCCGGTTAGTTTAGGGCTCTGGAGACCAGTCTTTACAGATCCCGCTACCCGCAGCGCGTAGTAGCAGAAGAGAGAAAAAAAAAAAATCAGCTCCCAGCTGGGAGCAAGGCCGGAAGTACAAGGCTGGGAAAAGGGAAACGCAGCGGCTCGCTCTCTGCCCACAAGTGCCAGTCCGCTAGGGTTTCCACGAGCGAAGCCACGCCCCCGCCAAGCCACACCCACCTCATCTGGGCCCCGCCTCAGTTCGGTTTAACAGGCCACGCCCCTCACCGCGGCCTTAGCGGGCCACGCCCACCAGTGGGCGTGGTCTGCAACGAAAAGGCCGACATCCCGCCAATAATGACCCCGCCCCTCGTCCAGCGGCGAAACCGGTCCCTTTTATTTAAAGAATTCGTTTACGTCAGCCCGCCTTACGTAGCTTTGCGTCATCAGTGCTAGGCGTGGAGGCGGGACTTCCGGTCGCGGGTTCTAACAGCTTCCGGGAGAAGCCGGAAGAGACCGGACCCGGGCAGAATCGGGGATCGCCAGCCCCTCCCCTGTCCCCTGTGGAAAGGTGAGTCCACGGGCCCTCCTGGCGAAGTCAAAACACTCAGCCTTGCTTTTTCAGGTGAGGCTCTCCTTCCCTAGGCGGCACAGGACCGGCCCGAGCGCCCTTTAATTTCCCATGACTCCTCGCGTACCCAGGCCCCGCCCCCGTCCTCCTGGCCCCGCCCCGAAGCTTGAGGGGTGTGGATGGTTTGTGACCCCCTCGCCCGCCTCTCCCCCTGACGGACGCGAGCGCTTGCCTGGAGCCCGCGCCCTGGGCCCCGGCCGCCGCGCGGCGTGCGCCCTCGGACCCCGCCCGGCGCCGCGCGCCGCGTTCGCCTCGGAGAAGGCGGAGCCGGGGACCCCTCCTCAGGCGCAGGGAGTCGAGGCCTCCGCGGCCGAGCCCCGGGCTCCGCGCCGACCCTTCCCGCCCCAGTGCCCCGTCTCGCGTCTGCTCGCTCTTTTCCTGCCGCCGGGTCGATGACAGTCACCTCTCCCCGCCGTGGGGGTTTGTTGTGAGAGTGACGAGTAAATACCGCTGCCATCTGTTTAACCGGACGGTGCGCAACGTGCCAGGCGTTGTGCTAAACGTTGTGTCTCCATGATTTCCAGTCGTCTGCAGAGGAACCTCCTGAGGTAGGTCTTCGCCCCAGTTCGCGGATGAGAAAGCTGAGGTGGCCAAGGTTACGGAGCCGGGGAGCGGCGAACCGGGACCTGCCCGCGCCGCCGCCCCGGGCCCAGTCGCTCAGGAAGGATGTCAGGTCGCACAGGTGTAAGCGCCCGTCTGCCCTGGGCGCGCCCGGGAGCTTCGGGGCTCCAGAGGGGCAGCCGGGACCCCACCTGCCTGTCCCCGACTCTGCCGAGGGAGGAGCTGCACAGCCTTGGGTGTTTGTGGGGGGGTCCAGGGAGCTCGCGTGGAATCTTCCAGGTCCCTTCCCCTCGAGAGTGGTTTGCAGTTCTGAGGGGCGCCGCTGGCCCCCGGGCCCACCAGGGTTGCAGGAGACAGACGGTCTGCAGTGTCTCTTCAGCATCCCCGTGGGCGGCCGGGCTCTCCTCCCGAGGAGGCCGGGTTTCTCTCCATCTGGAGGAGCTGTTAGGGCAGCCTCGGGGTTCAGAGGTGGTCCCGCCCCGTACCTCTCTGGGGGCCTGAGTCGGGAGAGGAAGCAGGTGGGACCAGGCGGGGAAGCCGCATCCTCAGCGGTGGCCGGGGCTTCCGGTGTGGGGAAGGTGCGTTTCCCCTTGCACGGGACCCTCCGTGCCCGTGTGTCCCTCCAGGGCCTGGTTGGGCAGACAAGAACGGCTGGCGGTGAACCTGGCTCTGACGCTCTTCCCCCTCCTGTCCCCGCAGCGTGGACCCGGTCAGCAGCCAGGCCATGGAGCTGTCTGATGTCACCCTCATCGAGGGGGTGGGGAACGAGGTGACAGTGGTGGCGGGCATGGTGGTGCTGATCCTGGCCCTGGTCCTGGCCTGGCTCTCCACCTACGTCGCCGACAGCGGTAGCAACCATCTCCTGGGCACGATTGTGTCAGCGGGCGACACCTCTGTCCTCCACCTGGGGCACGTGGACCACCTGGTGGCCGGCCAGAGCACCCCCGAGCCAGCCGAGCTCTCCCACCCGTCGGAGGGACACGAGGAGAAAGCTGACGAGGCGGGCGAAGGTGGGGGCGACTCTGCCGGGGAGCCCGGCGCCGGGGGTGGTGTGGAGCCCAGCCTGGAGCATCTGCTTGACATCCAAGGGCTGCCCAAAAGACACGCGGGCCCCGAGGGCAGCGGCCCCGACCCCGCCGTGCGAGCTGAGGAGAGCGCTGGCCTCATCAGCGTGCGGCTCAAGTTCCTTAACGACACGGAGGAACTGGCGGTGGCCAGACCCGAGGATACCGTGGGTGCGCTCAAGAGGTGAGTGGGCTGGGAAGGGGGTGCTGGGACAGGAGAGCCAGTGCAGCTCCTTCCGGAGGGAGGGGCTGTCTCCCGGAGACACCTGGCCCCCCGTGCATCCCTGCTTCTGGGGCCCCACCTGCTGCCTGCTCATCCCTGCCTGTCTCCTCACCCTTGCAGTAAGTACTTCCCTGGACAAGAGAGTCAGATGAAACTCATCTACCAGGGCCGCCTGCTGCAAGACCCAGCCCGCACCCTGCGCTCCCTGAACATTACAGACAACTGTGTCATTCACTGCCACCGCTCGCCCCCAGGCACTGCTGCCCCGGGCCCCTCAGCTGCCCTGGGCCCCTCCTCGACCACAGAGCCGCCCAGCCTGGGCATCAGTGTGGGCAGCCTCATGGTGCCAGTGTTTGTGGTGTTGTTGGGGGTGGTCTGGTACTTCCGGATCAATTACCGCCAGTTCTTCACAGCGCCTGCCACAGTCTCCCTGGTGGGGGTCACGGTCTTCTTCAGTTTCCTAGTATTCGGAATGTATGGACGATAAGGACGGGGGAATGAAAGGCATGGTCTTCCTCCGCAGCTGCCCCACTTTCCTGACCAGAGCTGGGCCCAAGGGCCTGGGAGGGAGGGATGGAAAGGCCGGAGGGTCCTCTCTGCAGGACCGGGAGGCAGGTGGGGGGCCTCCCGGCATATCCACGAGGGGACCACCTGCCCCTCCAAGCACAACCCAGAAGCAAGGGTGTCATCTTCCTTCACTTGTTAAGTCCTAAGGGACAGAGGTGGGCTGGTGGCCCTGCAGAGTGGGGAGCTGGGTTCTGAGGACCCCTCCTGGCTGTGGCCCTCGCTCTCCCTATTGTCCTGCATGCCCACTAGTCAGCACCCCAGGGTGGTTGTGGGGCGCTCAGCATGGCCTGTCTGCTCAGGCAGGGAGCCGGGAGCAGTGTCAGTCCACCAGAATCGTCTCCTGACATCCAAGTCCCACAGGCAGGCTGCGCTCGCAGGTCTCTGTCTGCCCCGCAGGAGGACTGCGGTGGTCTCCCTTTTATCAAAGCACTTTGCTTGTTTTTTTCTTTCTTTTTTAATAGTCCTTTATAGAACTCAGTCAGGGGACTGGGGCACAATGCCAAGCCCCCAGCATTGGGAGAGGCCAGGCCACAGCTGCTGCTACCCTAGGCCTAAGGCTGTAAGCAGGAGACTGCTCTGGCCCCCAGCCAGCGCCCTACCCTGCCTGGCTCCAAGGATGAGGCAGGGTATGGAACTTTGGGCCCTAGGCCCTTGCCTCTCCGGGACTCCTGGAGGGTCAACACCCATGACTCAATAAAGTTCAATTTTGTAGCTGTGACGCATCTTTCTGTGACACTAGAGTGACTGCTCTGTTCCCCACCACCAAGGCAATGAGGGCAGGTAGACTGGGCTACCAACGGGAGATGCATTTATTTACACCAGCAGCCATGGGGGCAGGGGAGATACACAGCGCTTACAAAGTTAGCTACCTGTACAGGATGGATTACATATGCAAAAATAAAAATCTCAAGACCACAGGACAGCGTGAGCCCCACCCCCCTCCCCCAATGACCCCAGCATGCGGTAATGCCAGGCGGGTGGCCCCTGGGCATGCGGGGGGGAGTGATGCATGGAAGGAAAAGCCACCGGCCATGGAAATTAGTACAGAACCCCCCCACACACACTCAGACACATGATAGGATACAGGGTGGACAACACCTAGCCAGGGCGGGGGGGAGGATGGGAACTGACACCCACAGAGCCTGCTGTTATAAAGAGGGAGGGGAGGGGAGGTCCTAGCCCCTATCGACTACATGGGGGTGGGGGGGGGCACATTCTCCCCGGAAAGAAAAGGGTTTGCTCCCTCAGGGTTCCTGCTAGACCAAGCCCATCGCTTACCCAGCCTGGGCAGGGGGCTCTGCCCTGAGGGCGGGCCAAAAACAATGGGGAAGTTGATGTGGACAAACCAGTTCCCAAACTGCTTCCCACTCTTCCCTCCTCCAATCAGAAGAGGGAGGTGGTGAGGCCAGAGGGGAAGGGAAGGGTCTGCGGGGCCTGAGCTGCCTCTAAGGTAGTGACCAGGGCCTGCCTCCCTTCACCTGCACCCCGTCCCCAGGCTTGTGTAAGGTTGGTAGGTCGGGAGCAGGCTGAAGGCTCACCAAGATCCTCTGCTTTCCCCTGGAAGGGAGTCGAAGGTCAAGAACACAGGAACCCAGGCCCCAGGATTTAGTCTGAACTCCTGCCAATGTTGTTTGGCTTTCTAAAAAATAATCACAATTCTTGGGCTAAAAACCAATTTGTAACCAGGTGTCAGCTGCAATCTGAACCACCCCAGGGAGAGAATGGGGTTCTGACAGGGCATTCCTGCCCAGTCTCTCTGTTCCCTTAACCCTCTAGGGTCCCTAACCCCAATCGGTCCAGCCAGTCCTGGGTACTAGCTACCCAAACCTGGGATGGCTCTTCGGGGCAGAGGGCAGGGGACCGTGGCTCAGGGCCCGCTCCATCGCCGACACTGTTCCCAGCCCGCGCTGCCGGACAGTGGAGGCGGGGTGGTACATCTCTTCCGGATGTAGACCAGGCAGGTGAGTACACTGGCATGACCGTCCCGGAGGGCAATGCCGAGGCATGGCACCCTTTCCTTCTCCACTGACAACCCTGATCAGAGGAGACCCCCCTCTTCTCCCTCCCCAACCCACTCTCAGCCAAAGGGGAAGAGGTAAAAGAGACTAGGATTTTCCTCAGAGCCCCAAAACCACAAGTACAGAATAAATAACTTAAAAGCGGCTACGGGAAGGGAAAGAGGGCAGGCTTGGGCGGCAGGAGCATCCGGGAGGAACTGAAGCTGGTCGGGGGGTGGGGGGGGGGGGTGGCAAGCAGCAGTTGGGAACTTGGGCTGCCCCGGTAGGGCAGTGGGGCAGGGTAGGCAGGAGGAACGTGGGGCCACCCCAGGAGGGTGAGGCTGGGCCCCTTCCTGGGGCAGGGAATGAGGTAAGAAAACATTTCAAATAAAGCAGCACCGTTCCCTCTCCCCTTGGGGCCCCCGCTCCTCACCAGCCCAGGTCAGGGAGGAGAGGCGAGGGGAGTCACTTTGACATCCAGCTCCCTCTTCCTACCCTCGCCTCGCCTGTTCCTTGAAGCTGTTGAGGCCGGGGGCCCTTTCCTGGAACCCAGCCACACAAGGACAGCTCCTGCTGCAGAGGAGGCCCGTGGGGACTGAGGGGAAGGGGCTGCCCCTGTGAGGGGCAGGGATGGCGGTGGTGGATCTGGACGTCTGCCCCTGCAGACAGCTCGCTGTGCCTGCCTGCCTGCCCCTGGGGCGCGGGGCATGCACGCGGCAGAGTCTGCACAGACAGGGCGCGCGCACCCAGCCCTGCCCCTCAGCTCCAAGCACCGGACCCATTCACATTGCTGAGGGCAGCTGGGCACGGCTCCCTCCAGGCTCAGCTTCCACCCACAGCTTCCCGGGGAGCAACCGTGCTCCTCGGCAGGGCTTAGTCCAGTTCCTGGGGTGGGGGGCAGGCAGTGCCCTGGCACTGTGCCCAAGTCAGGCCCCGGGCCTAGCTGGACATCCAGTAACTCACAGAATAAATAGGAAAACCGCCTCCCCACCAAACTTATGTCCAAGGCATAATATGTCCAGGTCTGAGTCCTGCATGCCGAGGGATCGTGCACCGTCGCAGAGGACCCTGCCACCCCCCAGGGGCGCATAACTGGATCCTCTGTCTGCCTGGCTCATCAAGCTTCCCGAGCCCAGACCCCCAGCAGCCGTCCATTCGCCAGGCTCTGCCACCTGGGCGGGGGTCTGGCAAGAGGGCTCCGCCCAGCCAAAGGCTATCCTTTGCACCCAAGTCAGTTGATGTCATCGTAGATGCTGGGCGTTGGGGGGGCCGGTGGCTTTGGCTTTTTCTTCTTGTTGGAGCCCAGGCCGGAGGCAGTCCCCACCAGGCTCAGATGGGATTTCTTCTTCTTGGTTTTCCGCGACTCGGAGCTGTTGGTACCTGAGTGAGGGGGCACAGCGGAGGAAGGTCAGGTGGCGGCAGAGAACGGTGTCAGGGGTTTTCTGGCCAGGCCCGGGAATGGCACCTACCTAAGCCCCACCCCTGGTTCTCACTCGTCTTAGAGGAGCCTGAATCGGAGGGTGAGAGGTCCGATGAGCCGTCCCACTGAAGGCGGCTGATCAGGGCCTGGCTGTCAGTCATGTCGAAGCTGTCGGTATCCAGGGAACTCTCCACCTCCGGAAGGACGCTGGGAAGGGGACAGCACGAGGAAGGCCGCGTGAAGGATCTGCATGCAGGATCTCGTGGGGACCTCAAGCCCCCTGAGCACCATCATGTGTGACCCAAAGCAACGCAGAAAGGGCTGTGGGGAATCCTTGCATAGCCCCAACACCCGACCTGGATGGTGGGTACTCACGCTGAGGGTCCGAGGAAATAAATGCGCACAGCTCGCCGCTGCTCATCCGTGTGCTGTGGGCAGCGCAGGGACCTGCAGGGGGGTGAACACCCAGACTCTAAGGAGGCGGCCTCTCCCGCTGGACAGGGAAGAGGGGAATGAAGAGCCCCAGACCCAGGCCCAACTTGGCCTAGCCTCAGGGGACCCTCCCCCACCTCCTGTTCTTGGCTCTGAGCTCACCTTGTGCACATCTTCTTGGTGTGTTCAGAAATCACCCCACATTGCTGGAAGAGAAAATACGATGAAAGGAGGCACGAAGGGAAACCCACTCTAGGCACAAACACTGGATTGCCTGAGCAGAGACGACCCCAAGGCAGCCACAGCAGATGGTCTCACACCACCAGATGCCCGAAAATCTAGTTCTAGAGAGAACTGCGGGACACAGTGGTCACCGGCTCCTCCGGGGCTCTGGCCCTTCCGCTTCCTCACCGTGGTCAGCAGGCTCCGCAGCTCCTCTGGCCCCAGGGTCTCATAGCTGATCCCAGTGGAGTTATTATACTGTGGATGGAGGAGAGGAAGAGGGCGGACAGGTCAGCTGGGCTGGACACAGGCGGTGTCCTTCCAGCTATCCCAAATGATGAGAGGAGGGGAGGGAGAGAGGGGGGCAAGATAGGGTGAGAAGGGAAGGAGAGAGGGGGGAGGGGAGAGGAGGAGGGGGAAGAAAAGGAAAGGAGAGGGAAAGGAGGGGGGAGAGAAGAGAGTGAAAGAGAGCACAGGAGAGAGTGAAGGGGGAAGGGGAGGGGGGGGGAAGAGGGAGGAAGGAGAAAGGAGGGGGAGAGAGAGAAAAGGGAGGATGGGAGGGAGGGGGAGCGTCCCTGGCTGAAGTTCTCTAAGCCCTGGAGCAGGAGTCCCACCCAGCCCTTGAGCCAATGAGGACTGCAGAGGGCAGCCCAGACTCACCTTAAAAGGATCCGAATTGCTAAGTTCCCCTGAAGAAGAAAAAAGAAGGGGAAGGGTGTTTGATGCAGAGGTACAGACAGAGAACCCTGAAAATAACCAGAGAGGAAGTGGGGGTGACAGAAGGATCACAGGCCCTCCCTCGATGCCCTGGTCTTCCCTCCAGCCCCGGATCTCCACCCTCCCCTGCGGCACTGACCCAGAAGACCCGGCCAGAATCCCTTCAGGTGCTCCTCCGGCCCCACTTACCGTTTTTGTGTTTTAAAGACTTGGATCTTCGAGGGGAATTAGGGTTCTGGAATGGGAGATACCATAGCTTTGGAGAAAGGGTAACGATAAGGGGGAGCCGAGAACCCAGGGAAGGAAAAAATATTTGACAAAGAAATATCCTCAAGTTCCTCTTTGTCCCCCAGGTCTCCCAGTAAGCCACCTGTAGGCCCACAGGCCTCCCTGGTACCCCGAAGGCCTCTGCTTCCCTCCCGCCCCCCCCCATCCCCAAACCCTGAGAGGTACCCAGTGACCTCAGACTTGAGTCAAGACCCCTAAGGACTCCCTGCCCCCCCAGGGAGGGCATGGGTCCTTTGCCCAAATTTCCCTTAGGCTTGTCCAGGATCTCACCTTGTCTGACTTCCTCTTCTTGGCTGTATTGAACAGAAAGACAAAGGGCAAGGTCACCAAAGAAAGCACACCGCTAGTCTCCCTGCTCATTTTCCTGCACCACCGCTCTGGGATGGCATATACCCTTTCCTGCCCCCGAGTTTCCCCGGATCCCCAAACACCTTTCTTCTCTGAGCCATAGGACCAGTCGTTATCATTGATGTCATCATTATCCTCTTGATCACTCTCAGACTTGTTCATGTTGTTACTATTGGCAATCCTGCAGAGAGTGGGAAAGAGGAGGAAGAGGGGGTTGTCAAGGCTCCCCTGCCCCCCAACTTCTGAGGGACAGTGGGTACCCAGGACCAGGCACAACCCACCCCGATCCCCGGAAAGGCGCAGGGGCGGGCCCTCACCTGCGGTTGGCGATGCGGCTGCTGTTCCGGCCCATCCCCAGGCACTTCTCCAGATGGGGAGCGAAGCGGGAGGCGGCGATGCTGCGGCTGCAATTGGGGCAGACACACTCCTTGCTCTTCCACTGGTTGAAAACCTGTCCAAAGATGTCCAACCCCGGCTGGTCCACGATCTCTGGGGACAGGAGCGGCGTGACGGTCAGGGCAGGCGGGACCCTCACACCTCTGGGAGTTCCCCCCCTCGGCTCCACAGCATCTCCACTCCACTGCCTAAGCGGGTGCCTGAGGGCGGGTGGCGGAGGGGGAGGCTCTGCTCTGTGCTAGGCGCTGCTTCCCAACCTGTTAGCTCTGACCACTCGCAGGGCAGGGCCTGGGGCCCCGAGGACGGTCCGTCCTCCCTGCAGCTCACCAAAATCCTTCATGCTATCAGGGTCCGTGTCGTCCAGGAAGAAGTAGCCACACTTGACAGCCCGGTGTACCTCGAAGCAGAATCCCAGACAAGAATCCTCCACCAGGTCCGCGTAGATCTCCTGAGCGATGGCCTGGGCCCCGGGGGAGAGCAGCCACGGTCACGGGGCCGCAGCCACCGGACCGACAGCAGCTCCCACTCACCACAGGCCCGGCTGGCTCGCCCAGGTCCCAGCGCCTCTCCTGGTCACTCCCCCCCTACTTTGACATCGTGTCCTTTCTTCCTCTGGGTCCTTGGGTCCCCCACAACCCCCCCCCAGCTGGCTCTTCCCTTTAAGGAGACAGGCGGACCACCCAAATTCCTCTTCGGAGCAGATGCCAGATTTAACGACAGACACGAAGAGAAAAAGCCAGAGGCACATGTGGGGGAGCCCTCACCTCTAGTTTGCTGTTATCCAGGCCAGACAAAGACATTTCCTCCATTTTCATTTGTAAACTCTTGTGGAGACGGCGCTCTGACTGCTCATAGCACAGCGGGTGGCAACACGGCTGCACATAGGGGGTGGGGGTGCTGATGTGAGTCCAGGGGACCGCCAAGGCCTGCCACCTCCCCTCTGCACCTCGCTGCCCAGAGCCAGCCCCGCCGGCAGGACAGGGCCTCCCCAGGGCCGGCCTCCCAAGTCTGGAGGGTCCCTGGGGCCCCCAAGCTGAGGACGGCCTAGTGTTTCCCAGGCCTGCTCACAGCCCCCCGCTTCCCATCCGAGTCTGGGGCTCCAGGAGGCAGCAGCTGCCCCCGGCTCCCCCAAACTCAAACCCCTCTTCCATACCCATGGTGCAATGCAGCAGGGGGAGGAGAAGGAACTCTAAGGCCTCAAAGCAAACCCACAGGGTGTGGCAAAGAACTGCACAGACTCCTCAATAGCACCCCGCTTTCCCCCGGCTCTCCTCAGAGTCACCTCTGCTTTCAGCCAGGATGTCCACTTGGGGGGGTACTGCTACCAGAAGTAGGACTGGCCCTTGCACCCTACAACCTTCACCCACGCTGCCTTCCCGGGGAACAAGCTTGCCACTCCAGGAGGGGAGCGCGCCCACCGCGCCCACCGCAGCCTGCGAGGGGCATCTGTGGCCAGCCCGGGTTCGCGGAGGGCAGGGCCGGGGAGGGGATGGCATGCCAGAAGTGGGCGCTCCCCTTACCTGGTGTTCCTCCAAACACCCCCCTCCCTCCCTGGGGGGCAGCCCGGAAGTCTCTGCAAGAGCCCCAAAGTCCAGGAACCCCCGGACGGAGGGGTGCGAGTGGACGGGGCCGCCGGCCCGGACTGGGGTGGGGACGGCCGGACGCGCCAGGGGCACAGGGGAGGGCGGGAGGCCGGGCCTCGGCTCTTCCCCGGTCCCTGCGGCACGGCTGCTGCATCATACCGCCGGGGGGAGGAGAGTCGGGCCGCCCGCGGCCGCGCCGGCCCGGGACAGCCCGAGCCCCGGCGAGTGGGGCAGCGCGGGACGCGTCCCGGCCCCGCGGCTTCCCTGCCCGCCCGCCCGGGGAGACGAGTCCGGGACGGTGCCTCTATTGTCCCGGGGGCTGGGGCCTGGCTCCCTAACAAAGGCCCCGCGCCCCCTCCCCGGCCGGCCCTGCCCCGCCCAGGGGGGACCCAGGCGGGGGAGCGCAGGGGGCCCCGGCCGCGCCGGGCAGCCGGGGAAGCCGGGCGTTTCCGCGTCGGCCGGGGGGAGGGGAAGGGGCGCTGACCCAGACCTGGGGGGAGGGGGCCCAAGCCCCGCCCCGTCCCCGCCCCCCGCCCCCCGCAGGCCCCTCCCCCGCCCCGTCTCCGTCCCCGTCCCGTACTTACCCCGCCCGGGGGGCCGCGCCGGGGCCCGGCGGCCTCTCAGGGCCGCGTCCTCCGGCGGCGGCGGCGGCGGCGGCTGCTCCGGAGCCCCATGTCCGTCGGTCCGTCCTCGCCGCCCCCCGGGGCCCAGGGCCCGGGGCCGGGGGGTCGGGCCGCCCCCCCGCCTCGCCGCCTCACCGGGCGGCCATGGCCCCTTCCCCTCCCTTCTCGTCCCGTCGCCGCCTCCTCCTCCTCACCTCACCCCGCCCGCGCGCAGTCCGCGCGCCGTCCGCGCGCCCCTCCCCCCGCCCCCCACTCCAGCCCGCCTCTCCCGGGCGGGGGGTGCGGCGCGAGCCCGGAGCGCGCGCGCGTGCCGCGACCGGAGGATGGATGGATGGAGCGAGCGAGAGCGCGAGCGTGCGCGCGCGCGCCCCTCTCCCCCTCCCTCCGCGCGGGCGCGGGGCCAGGCGCGAGCGCGCTCCAACCTCCTCCTCTTCCTCCTCCCGCCCCTCCTCAACACCCCGCCCCCGCCCTCCCTTCCTCTTCCTTCTTTCGCTTTCGCGCGCCCAGCGCCCGCTCGCGCCTGCTAGCCGGGCCCAAGCGCGTGCATCTGCCCCGCGGCCGCAGCTCGGCAGCATTTGCTCCAGGGGGCGGGGACCGGGCGCGGAGGAGGGGCGCCACGCCGCCGTCCAAAGTACCGGCGGATGGGGGCGGGGGCGGGGAGGGGCGGGGCCTGCCGGGCCGCCTCGGCCAATGGCCGCGTGGCCTGGGTCCAAGCGGCCCAATCGGGGCCGGTGGGCGGGGCGGCGTTCAAGGTGAGGTGCGCGGTGCGCTGGGGGCGGGGACGTTGTGCCGTCCCGGCCGGCTCCGGGGCGGGGGCAGCGGGTGGCGTCGAAAGAGAGCGCCGGCTCCCGGCCGAGCCTGGGACGCCTTCCGGCCCAGGCTCCCCGCCCTTCCCTCGGGGCTCCGGGCTTTCCCCCCTCCCTCCGCACATTCACGCCACGCCCGCCCGCGCCCCCCCACCCGGCGTTTACCGCGAAGCGTGCAGCCACTTCTGTGAAGAGGCCGAGTTGAAGTGGGGCGCAGTTAGCACTTGAGGGCAGAAGAGCCGCGGAGCCGGAGGGGCTCGTCGGAGTCCCGGTTCTCCGTGTCTGGGCGGGCCTCGGGCGCCCTGCTGCACCGAGCGCCCTCCCCGCCCTCCTCCGAATTTAGGTCCCACACCTGCTGGCCTTTCCTGCTTCCGGATCCCACGCCGGACCCCCACCTCTCAGCCGGCCTCCCGACCCGGGGCTGCTCCCCTGGGGGTGTCCCTGCCGCCGGTGCTCGCCGCGCCCTCCCCGGGAGGAGAGGGCCTAGGGGCCCGAGCGGCGCCCATCGCGGGGACCCCGCGTCCGAGGCCTGGACGCTGCAAGGGTGCGCAGCTGCCCTCGCCCGGGCCGGGCTTCGGGTCGCGGCGCTTGGGTTCTCTGCCGCCGTGGACGGCGGTGGCCGTGCTGCGTTGCACAGGGCGGCCTGGAACCCGGCGCCTGGGCAGGTACATGACCCTGCCGCGGCCCCCCGGGGCTCCTCCTTGCCAGCGCCAGCCAGCGCATCGGAATCGCACCTACCTCATTCGCTGCTGGGGGGAAGGGGGGTTGGCAAGTCAGGTCCTGTGAAAGTCTGGGCTCAGGGGAAGCGCCTAGTCTTCTCTCTAACCCCTTCCCCCTTCCTAAGAATTTTTAGGGTGCTTCCAGTGCTTGGGGTGCAAAGGCAATGCCCTCCTGAAAAGGTGGGTCATTTGCAGGTAGAAAGACCAAAAAAATAATTGTCCGAATGCCAGGGTAGTGCTGAGGGGCCAGGAGGAAGGATTGATCGGGGAAGGGTTCTTGGGGGTGGGGGGAGCCTGGGGGATGAATCAGGTCATGGTCAGCCAAGAAAGCACTAGGTGTCCCTGACTCTAAGCTGAAGAAGGACAGAAGTGCTTGGGGACTGGCAGGGAGTAGGCAGGCCACTCAGATCTGGGTGAAGGTGTCCTGGTCAGTACAGGACCTTGGAGGCCAGAGGGAGGCTCCTGGGGAACCGCCCAGCAGCCCTTAGTGCTCAGCGGTCACTTTGAGGTGTGTAGGCCGGGTGGTACCGTCCAAGTAGCAGGTTCTCATGGCCAAGGAGAGGCTTTGAAGGAACATTTAACCCAAGGCTGCCTTCAGCAGTGGCTGTGAGCACACTGCAGAAAGACATCCTTCTTTGGGGTATACCAGTGTCCCTGTGGAGCAAGTCCTGCTGATTGGAGATTCTCAGCAGGTGGCTGCACTTGGGTCTGGGGCCAGACCTTGAGGATCCTTTGCAGCGTGGCTTAGAAGTTCTCCCCTTCCAAGCTGCTGCTGGGAGGTCAGATCGGGTACAGCAGGTAGGGCGTTTTCTTTGCAGTGGCCTACCTAAGTTCAATACCCAGCACCCCTTATGGTCCCCTGAGCCCACCAGGAGTAAACCCTAGTACCACAGGGTGTGGCCCCCCCCAAAAAAAAACAGCCAAACCAAACTGCTGCTGTTTCTTTAAATATGCTCAGCGCATCCTGAGCTAAAGAAGTCAATGACCACAGGCCCCTCTGTCTCCACCCAGTTTACATAAACCCTCATCTTCCTGCTCAGAACACCCTCCACACTCCAAAGACTTACCAGCCGAGAGGTCCTATTAGTCGGGCCATGCCTGGGATTTCTGTGGACTCAACAAAGGACTGTGCAGGGGCAGAGAGACACACAGACCATGTCCTAGTGGCACTTACAGCTCAGCAGTTGATGAAGGGGTCAAAGAGGTGACACAGTGGCTAAGAACATTTGCCTTGCATGTGTAAGGCCTGGATTTGATTCCAAACACTGCATAGTCCCCCAAGAATTACCAGGTGTGAACCCCAAACCAAAAGAAAGCCTCTAGGGGTCAGAGAGATGATAAAGCAGTTAAGACATTTGCCTTGGGGGCTGGAGTGATAGCACAGCAGGTAGGGCGTTTGCCTTGCACGCAGCCAACATGGTTGACATAAGTTCGATTCCCAGCATCCCATATGGTCCCCCGAGCACCACCAGGGGTGATTCCTGGGTGCATGAGCTAGGATCAACCCCTGAGCATCGTCGGGTGTGACCCAAAAAG
Source organism: Sorex fumeus (assembly GCF_029834395.1). NCBI lineage: Eukaryota > Metazoa > Chordata > Mammalia > Eulipotyphla > Soricidae > Sorex > Sorex fumeus. The sequence goes on from NW_026606120.1 coordinate 77,384,418, forward strand.
CAAAAAAAAAAAAAAAAAAAGACAAAAGACATTTGCCTTGTACACAGCTGACCCTGGTTTTACCCCCATGCCACATTTGGTCCCCTGAGTTTCACCAGGATTTAAGCCCTGAGCACCACACTGGGTATGATCTTAAAGACAAATGAGAAAATTCCCAAACCTATGAAATCTAATACAGAAGAGAGGTACGCTAGTGAGTAAAACAAATAGCAGGTCTTTATAACGGGGTGCAGGGAGCAAGGAAACCCCAAAATGGTCTTGTAGGCGAAGCCCTGAGTTAACTAAACAGAGAGCTATGTAGAAAGGTTCTAGGCTGGTGGGAGCCTCTGTGCGCTTTCACATGCGTCCAGGCCCTGAGGAGAGCCGGGTTCGCGGTTTTGGCATGAGGAACGCTTCTGGAGCTGGGCTTGAAGCAGAGGCCAGCAGGGCCAATAGCTCTGTCAGGGCAACTGGCAGTGGCAAGAGCAACACTGGATGTGCCTGCCACCCCCCACCCCCAAACAAAACCAAAATGAAGATGTGCTTGATCAGATCCCTTTCGGCCTGGAGGACCATCATGTTTACTCATTCAGCAAATGTTTGGGTTTCAAATTGTTTGCCAGTGATTTGGGATTCGGGGCTTACTGTAATGAGTACACAGGCAAGATAGAAAGGAAGCAAACAGGGCCAGAGCAATAGTATAGTGGGTAGGGCGTATGTCTTGCATGCGACAGAACCAGGTTCGATCTCCGGCATTCCACATAGTCCCCTGAGCACAGAGCCAGGAGTAAGCCCTGAGCACTGCTGGGTGTGGCCCCCACACCAAACAAAACAAAAGATAAGCAAACAGATATATGGACAAGGAAAAGGCAGAGGCCTTCCTGGAGAGGAAGACCAGAGAAGGCCTCTCTGTGAAATGACCTTTGAGCGGAGGCCTAAAGGACAAGAAAACCCATGGAGCTGAGGAGGAGATGGTGTTCTGAACAGAGAGGACAGTACAAAGACCCTGGGCCAAGCATGGTTTGAAGAACATAATGGAGGCAGGAGGGAGTACGGAAATACTATTGTTGCTGTACGTGGTTTCCTGAGCAGAGAGCCAGGAATAGCCCTTGAAAACCTTCAGGTGTGGCCCAAACCACCCTCCCATGAGAGACAGAAACAGAGATGTTGAAAGGGCACATGGATCTATTGATCTTTGTGACTGGGGAGAAGTGGGAGAACAGAGACGGCAGGTCTGTAGGGCCATGGTAAATTGTGGCAGCTTAAGTTCAGGAGTGGACTGGAGTGTGTGTGTGTGTGTGCACGGAGAATGGTCTTGGGTCTGTGCAAAGTTAAGCGGTGCTGGTGGCATGACTCGGACGGGTGGTAGTATCGAAGAGTAGATAGCTTTGAGAGAGGCGGGAAGCAGAGTGGGCGGGTGTAGGCAATCAGATACAGGTGGAAAGAAAGGAGGGAAGTCCCCTACTCTAGGTTGAATGCCCGTGTGCCTAGTGATCATTTGGGGTTGTGAGGTATGAGATACCCACAAGTCAGCCCAACCTGCAGCTTGGAAAAGCAGTCTCTGCACTAAATGGTTACTTCTGGGTGATAACTGGAATTTCTTAGAACAGCCTGCACCCCTAGGATGGAGTGAAGAGCAGCAGGGTGAAACAGGTTGGCATGAGACAGACCAGAGTCCGATGCAGGTAACGATGGATAATCTGGTGGCCCACAGGGGTGTGGTGAGTGGGAGGTGAGGAAATGGGGTCGGTAGTGGACAAGAGCTTTTAAAGAATGTAACACAAATAGGAGTGTGTGGGTTGAGGAGGACCCTTGAATATGGTCCAAGAGTCCAGCCTGTGGTTGTTCCAGGAACCCAGTCAGTCTGTGAAGGGCAAGCTTTGTTTTTTTTGGGGGGCCACACCTGGCCCTGCACTCAGGGATCACTCCTCGCAGGGCTTGGAGGACCCTGTTTGGTACTGGGGATGGAACCCAGGTCAGCCATGTGCCAGGAAGGCGCCATACCTGCTGTGCTGTTGCTCGAAGCCGAAGGCTGTCTGTATGTATGTGGGCTTTGTGATGGTGCTTGGAGGCCATTCTGGTGGCTCTCGGGGGCCTCATGGTACTGAAGATTGATCTAGGCCTCCCACATGCGAAGCATGTGTTCTGAGGCTTTATTCCTTTTTTCTTTTGGTCACACCGAGCAGTGCTCTGGAATCACCCTTTGGAGGGGCTCAGGGTGATGCTGGGGATTGAACCCCAATCTGCCTTGTGCAAGGCAAGCACTCAACCTGCTGTACAAAACCTGTCCAGGCACCCAAAAGCTCTGTGTGTGTGTGTGGGTGTGTGTGGTGTGTGTATGTGCTTTTGGGGGCACACCAGGAGGTACTCAGGCTTATTCCTGGATCTGCAACCAGGAATCACCCCTCGCAGTGCTCTGGAGATCCTATGGGGTGCTGGGGACGAACTTGGGCCGGTCATGTGCAAGACAAGTGCCCTCCCCCACTGCACAAAGGCTGTTTTTCTTGAGGGCAGAAAGTGAGTCAGCTCAGTGGGGCCTGTTTCCCATCTGAGCATGGGTGGAGCTAAGAACGTCATTCTTTGCCTGGGTGAGGCTGAGGTCTCAAGGTGTGAGGTTACCCCAACTCCTAAGATAGCCCCTTGGGTGACTAGGGTGAACCCTTGACCCTCTAGTCCAGTACCCACTATATCCTCTCGGGAGGAAAACAACTAGTGGTGTGTGTCTGGTGCCAGGGCTGGAACCCAAGTCTCACCCATGCAAGGCAGGGGCCTGAGCAGTGCCACATCATTGCTGGCTCTTAGTGTGAACTGAGCAAGAACAATAGCACAGAGCAATGTGAATGCAGATGCTTAAAGAGAATTTTCAGGAAGGATGATGGCTCTAGAACAAGGTAAGGGCTGGACTGATAGTCCAGTGGGTAGAGCACTTGCCTTGCACACGACTGATCCAGGTTCGATCTCTGACATACCCTAAGGTCCTCCGATCATTTCCAGGAGTGATCCCTGAGCATCGCCAGGTGTGGCCCCAAGAAATATACACCAGCACACACAAAAAATGGCAAGTGGGTTTCAAGGGGCCTTGCACATTGAACCTGCTGAGTCACTTTTGACCCCCCCCCCACCTTCATCGATCCCAGTGACCAGACCAAGTCAAATCTGTTTTTCACTTTATTGTACAAAAAAAAAAAAAAAAAAAGGGAAAACAAAACTTCCACAGTTGGCCTTAAGCTTAGGCAGACACCTCTAAGCCACACCCTCCCATGATACAAATTCAAGTTGTGGTTGTTGTTGAAACCTACAAAAAGCACTCCTTAAATATTAGGAAAAAATGGGGGGAAGAAGGGGGTCCTTCTACTCCAGTCATTCCAGCCCAGTGCCAAAACGCACTGAGTGACCGCTAACAGCACCAGCACCCCCGCCCCACCCCCACCGCCCTGTTTGGACTGTAAAATTTTTTCCATTTTTAGACAGGAAAAAAGTGCCCCAAAGTTGCTTTTAAATGAGAACATTCCACTAAAACACAACAATGCAGGGGCACTCAAACAGGGAAATGGGGTTCTTGGTGGGGGCTCTCAGGAAGAAAACAGAACTTACTATAGACCCCCTGCACCTAATTCCGGGATGAGAACAAGGGAAAGGGGAGGTAGTGGGGAGGGTCAGCCCCTAGCTCCCTCCACCCCCAGCACCGAGTCCAGGCCAGGGGAGATGGGGTGGAGGTCTGCCCGTGGCCTCAGGGAGTGGACACCAGCCTCCCTCCCTCCCTTGGCTTTCATCCAGAGGGGGAAGGTGGAAAAGCACAAAGCCCCCATTAAATAGGTCATTGACATGATTCGGAGAAAGAAAAGGCCAAAATTTAACCCAAAAAACAAACAGAAAGCTGAAAAGCACAGCGAAGAGGTGGCTTGGCTAATTGAGTCTACAAACCAGGGTACCAAAAATTTGCAGTTGGCTGGAGGTGGGGTCGGGGGGCGGTGTCAGAGGGCCTGCTGCAGAGGCAGCTTTGGCAGATCTCTCCCCCAGGCTGGGGTACAGAGGGGAAGGGAGCCCACCTGAGAAATCAAAGGAAGGGGGGAGGGGAAAGAGTTGGGGAAAGGCAAGATACCTGTAAAAAAGCTTCCACATCTTTGAAGCCTGGCTTCGGAGTTTAGGTAGGGTGGGGGGCTAGGCAGCCCCTCAGATGAATTGGGGGTTTCACACCTGATAAGCACTTTCAGGGACCCCTGGCTGGTCCCCTCCCCACTATCCTGCCAGGCCCTAAAGGCCAGAAGCCACTCATATTCGTGTGCCTGGCAGGGAAGCCAGGACAGAAGCAGACAGCGGCTTCAGCACACACCCCAAAACTGAACCGGAGATTAGGCAAAGCAGAGGAGGATGTAGAGAAAGGGATCGCCCGGCCTGTCCCCACTAGCACCCACGTCTGCATGGTCTCCCGCGACCCTTTGTCTGGACTCACACTGCGGAGGGCTTCCCCAGCTCTCACACAAGCACCCGCGTGCTCTGCACACGTCCACAGGTGCACCCACACTATATACAGGCCCACACACACACACACACACGCAGGCACACATACACACACGCACGCACGCGCGCGCACACTGCCATATGCATTGAGACTAGTTAAAAAAAGTCCCCAATCTACCCCCTACACCCTCCCTCTCCCAGAAATGACAACAGAGACGGCAGCCGAGATCGGTAGGAAACGTCTCGTTGACAGCTCAGAGCTTAAAAAAAAAATATATACATACACATATATAAAAAACTCCTGCCCCTTCCCCAGTGGGTCCAGGCAGCTCCTCCCTGCAGGGCGCAGGGGAGAGGGCTGTGGGGGGCGCCCGCCTCCGCTCCCTGTGGGCTCCCTGCCTCCAGTTCCAATGTCAGGGTCCAGGCCGTACACCCCTTGGGAGAGGAAGGGGCACGCCCCAAGCTTCCACCCTCCCTTGGGCTGGGCTGCAGGTGTGGAGGGCCTCACGCAATGCTTGGGGCCCCCAGCCCACTCCCAGGCCGCTGTCCATGCGGGGAGGGTGGGCCAGGCTGTGGCGGTGGGTCAGTCTGATGGCCGCTCACGGGGCCACCCAGGGCCAAGTGTCTGAGGCTGCGGAGTCCAGGCCTGGGTGCCGCCGGCCCCTGCCCCCACCGGATTTTGTTTTTTAAAAAAAGAAAGAAAGAAAAGTGGGAGGTGGGGGAAGGGGCTATGGGGCAGGGGACAGAACATGGGGGAGAAACCAAGGAAGTGAGGCGGGGAGGGGAGCCCCGCATGGGGCCGAGCCTCAGTTGGAGTCTGAGTCCGACGAGTCCCCCGAGGAGGAAGAGCTGGAGCTGCTGCCCTCAGACTCGTTGTCCTCGTCCTCGTCGTCATCCTCATCGTCGTCCTCATCGTCGTCATCCTCCTCATTCTGGGGGGGCAGGAGCACACGGCCTGTCACCTGGGGCCCGGCCCTGCAGGGCCCAGACCCCCAGCCCGCGTCCCCTGGTTCCGCCCGCCCCACCTCGTCCCCGTCCTCGCTCTCGTCTTCGCTGCTGGACTCGGACGAGTCCCCTCCATCCTCGGACGAGTCTCCGTTCTCATCATCGTCCTCCTCTTCGTCCTCGTCCTCGTCCTCATCATCCTCCTCATCTTCATCCTCAGATTCCTGGAGGGGCGAGGTGTGTTGGGGGGGAAGGGGGTCTCTGCCATGCCCCAGCCCCTCCGATCCCCCCTCTGGGCCCCGCCTCTTGGGGAGGGACGCCTCACCGACTTGGACTGCATGGCAGTCCGGCTGGACTTGGGGTTCGGGCCTCGCAGCTTGGTCATGCTCTTACGTTTCTGGAGAGGATGGGGACAACGGGAGCGGCCATGAGGTCCAGAGCACCCCCCAACCCCCACTCCATGGCCTTGGGCCCCCACACTCACATTGGAGATGTACTCTTTATATGCTGCCCGGTCCTGTGGAGAGAGACTCTGGGGAGGCAGAAGAGGGGGTGCGGGTTAGCATGCCCCCCGACCTGTGCCCGCTGACCGAACATAGTGTCTCAGACACGTCATCTCCCATCCTTCCTCCTTCCCATCACCCTGTACCATGGGTTTCAGTTTTTGTTTTGGGGCCACACCCGGCAGCACTCAGGACCCACCCCTATGTTTTTGTGGGGCAACAGGGATTGAACCTGGGTCGGCTGCATGCAAGGCAAGTGCCTTACCCACTGTACTGTCGCGCAGGTCTCTGTACCCTGGTTTTTATAGAGAACCTAGAAGCCTAGACCTGCTACTTCTGCTTCTGACCCCGACTTCTGGAGCCCCCCCTCCTCCCAAAGAGAGCAGTTCTTGCACTACAACTGCTGGTCCCTTCAGATGAAGCCCGGGTCTTCCTGGAGTCAGAAGGGCAGCCCAGGGTTGTTTTTCGGGGGGAGCACACTTGGCAGTGCTCTGGGGTTACTGCTGGCTCTGTGCTCAGTGCTCACTCCTGGTGGGCTCGGGGAACCAAATGGAACAGTGGGGATTAAACGCAGGTCAGCTGAGTTGAAGGGCAAGCAGCCTACCCGCTGTCACTCCAGCCCCCAAGCTCAACGTCTGCACACCTAACCCTATTTCCTTGGGTTCTCAGCCAAACTGTCTGGTGGCCAGGAGAAGTGACTCCATTTTGATAAGGGAGCGGTCACAGGACCTGACTGCTCAACCAAGAGGCAGGAGGGAAGGGGTGAGGTGGGAGCCCCACAGCTGTAGGCCAAGCCAGAATCTGGGAGAGGTTCCCCAGTCCCAGCGGGACGGGGAGAGAGTCACTCTGATTCAAGAGTTTTTGATTTCCTAGCTCTGGAGCTGATCTCTCTGAATCTCGGCCTCCCACTCTCTGGCATAACAATCACCAACCTGTGGTGCGGCTGGGGCGCAGACCAGCAGGCTGCCCGCCGTTTCCCTCCCGCGGCCGCGGCCTCACCTTCACCCAGAGGTCCAGGTGCACTTTGTACTGCTTCTGTTGCTCCTCGGCCAGCTTTTTGTAGTGTTCCTTCTGGCTCTGGGAGATCCGCTGCCAGCGGCTGCCGATCTCCACCATGCGCTCCTTTAGCGGCAGGTGGTTCAGCTCCCCGTTGGAAAGCAGCTCCTGGGAGAACTTCTGGTAACCGTTCCTAGGGGGCAGAGGCGGTACAGGGCGGTCAGGACGCCCGCCGAGGAGCCTTCTGGCCCCAAGGGTGGCTGCGGCCCCCAGGTCCTCACATGGGGGGCTTCTTCGGCTCTCCCTGGAACTTCATCTTCTTGGACGAGTTTGCAGCAGCTGGGGGTGCCCGCATCTCACTCAGCTCTCTCTGCAGGAGATCCAGAAAGTTCACACCTCATCTCGGAGCCCTGCAACATCCCTTCCTGTCTCCTGCCCCTGCCACTCCTGCGGTTGGGTTTGGTGATGGGGCCACACCTGGCGACGCTCAGGGGTGACTCCTGGCTCTGTGCTCAGGAATTTCCCCTGGCGGTGGTTGATGGTGGGCAACACAGGAAATGCCAGGGACTGAACCCAGGCTGGCTGTTGTAAGAGGCAACCGTACTACCCACTCTACTGTCATCCCTCTGGCCCCAGAGTGCGTAGCGCTGAATGTGGCCGAACTGCCGTTTGTCGGACACTGCTCTGGAGGAGCGTCCCCTCCGTAACTCTGGGCTGAGCATCATCACCCCGGTTTGACCGACACGTAAGAGGTCTGGAGAAGGTGGCGAGAGACTCGCTCACGGTCACACAACCAGGCCTGGACTGTCCCGCTCCAGGTCCCATCCAGGGAGGACACCAACCCCCCCAAACTCGAGTCCCCCCCTGAGCGGAAGGCAGTGCCCCAGCCCCCCCAGCCCCTCGTCTCCCCCTCCCCACCTCGTATCGCTTTTGGTCTTCGGCTGCCTTCTTGATCCACATCAGCTTCTCCTTCTTCTCCATGTTGTTCCAGGTCAGCTCCATGGCTTTCAAGGCCTTCACCCTGTCGTTCTGGGGACAGTGGTGGGGGGACGACCGCTGTGAGAGGGGGGTCCCTGGGGGCTGGAGGCAGCCCGTGTGGGCAGGTAAGGAACCACTCCCTCCCCACACCCTGCCACCTTGAAGCGGGCCAGGTAGTCGCCGATGACGCTCTGCTGCCAGATCTCTTCGGCTCTCTTGGGCGACTCTGGCAGCTTGGCCCGGTCCTCACGCTCCCCGCCGGGCTTCCTCTCCGACTGGGCCTTCAGCGCCGCCTCCCGGGCCTTGTACTTGGCCTGTGGGAGGGACGGCCCAGGGTGTAAGTCCCGCAGCCACCCCCAGGGGGCGCGCGCTCCCCGCCCAGCAGTCAGGCGCGCTCTCTCCCTGCCAGGAGGGCAAGCGTGGGCTGGTGCAGATGTCTCCAGCCTGGCTCAGCCCCGCAGCAGCGCCGCTCCCCGGGGAGCCAGCAGCCCTCCGCTGACAGCTTCCCGCCTTCCGGCCTGCCGGGTTCCCAGCCCTGCTGTCTGAGCCCAGGCACGCGTGTGGCTCACATGGGGCCGGGGGGAGGCAAGGCGGCTTGCCCCTGGCAGACGCCGGCCCAGGCTGGGGCCCGGCAGCCCCTCTGGTGTGGCCAGCCTGACCTTCTTCTTCTCGGACAGGTCATTCCACATGCGGGCCAGCAGGCGGGTGAGCTCGCTCTCCGACAGCTCCGGCCGCTCTTCCTGCAGCTGCCGCCGCTTCTCTTCGGAGAAGATGAACATGGCTGAGACGGGCCTCTTGGGCTTCTCGGAGCCACCCTGCGGTGGGGGGGGGAGGGTCAGGTGCCAGCGGGGGTGGGGGTGTCCCCGCCCTCCCGCTGGGCAGTGCCCCGGGCCTACCTTGCCCCCTTCTTGGGCTGGCTTCTTGGAGGCCGGGCTGGTGGCTGGCTTCTTGTTGATGCTCAGCATCTTCTCCTCCCCCAGGACCCGCTGCTGCTCCTCCTCAGGCAGGCTCTGCTCGAGGTAGAAGAGGGAGCATGGGGGCCTACAGCCCGCTCCCCGCGTCCCCACAGGGCCTGGTCCCTGTCCTCTCTGCCAGCCTACCCCCCCCCCCCGACCCTTCCCCTTCATCTTACCTCTAAGAAGCGGAGCAGTTCCACTTCGTAATCTTTCTTTTTCTGGGAAAGGAAGGGGGGCGAGGTGGGTCTGAGGCCTTCTCACTGGCTGGGGCCTGGCTGTCCCCTGGCCCCCAGCCCCCCACCCCCCGCCACTCACCTGGTCGCACTTCTTGTGGTAGGCGTCCTTCTCCTTCTGCGACAGCAGTTTCCACTGCTGGCTGCACAGCACCATGCGCTCCGTGCTGGGCACGTCCTTCATGTTGGCCATCAGCTCTGCGCAGTACAGCGAGTAGCTGTTCCTGTCGGGCCGGAGGTTCCCAGGAGTGACCAGGGCAGCCTAGGGCAGTGGCTGGGCCCTGCCCCGTCCCACCCCCGGCGAAGATGCTCACGGCGGTGGTTTGGTGGGTCGCCCGTCAAACTTGTCCTTGAGCTGGCGCTCGGCCTTGGTGAGGGTGGACTTGGTGATGCCCTCCTCGCTGATGTTCAGCTCGGGGTGTTTCTGGATATAGTCGCGCATGATTTCCTGCAGAGCCAGGGCAGGGGGGCGGAGGGCAATGGGGGGGCGCGGGGTTAGCTGGGGGGCAGGGGAGGGGGGAGAGCCGCTGGGGAGGGGGGGCAGGGAGCGAAGCTGGGGGGTGGCCGCATGTCCGCCGTTTCAAACGTGGTGCCCTGCCCTGCCCTAGCCTGAGATCTCATGGGGGGGTGGTGGGGGGTGTGGGGCGGGGGAAGGGGCGGGGGTCAGAGGCGAGGGGCCCAGAAGGCCCCTCCCTCGGTGGGGGAGGGGAGTGACTGCCTCCCGCAGAGAGCGGAGGCCACAGAGTCCGAGGGCAGAGGCTCGTGAAGAGCCGGCCGGGGCGGAGCGCAGCGGAAACCTAACCTCGTACTCCTTCCGCTGCTCCAGGGCCTTATGAATCCATTTCAGCCTCTTTTTGTCCGAGAGCTGAGACCACTGCTTGCCCAGGGAGTCCTTCACCTCCTTCGTAGTGGCCTGCAAACCAAAAGCCGTCAGACACACACAGGCAGCCAGGGCTCAGGGAGGGGAGAGGGGAGGGGGGCACTGAGGCCCCCCGCCCCCTCAGGCCACAGGAGGTCACACGCGTGTCCCCCACAGGCCAGGAGGAGAAGGCAGAGAGGCGGGGGTGTCCCGCCAGGTGCGAGGGGTCAGGCTCTCACGCACACGCACACGCACACACGCCAGCTGGCCCAGGCCCTGTCCATGCAGCCCCCCCTGGGGAGGGGCCTCCTCTCCTGCTCCCCTGCACCGAGCCCCGTGCCCAGCCGGCCTGACGCGGCTCCCCCGTGGCCTCCGCCGAGCGCCCGCCACCCCGCCCCTGGCGGACACTCACATCTGGCCGCACTTTGAGGTACACCTTCTTCTCGTGGGTGTACCACAGCTGCTGGGGGGTTTTGGGCTTCTCGGGGATGTCCGACTTCTTGGCATTCTGGATTAGGTCGGGGTGGTCCTCCCTAGCCAGGCCATGGGGAGCAATTATCAGCAGAGGGCGGGGGAGCCCCCACTGCTGGTGGTCTGGCCCGCCTGTGGGACCCACGAGGCTCTGGTCCTGCCGTGCCTGGGCTGGACAGCCTTCCTCTACGAGCCGCTGCCTTACCTGAATCGGGCCAGGTTCCGCTCGAACTCCTGTTTCTCTCTCTGGAAGTCCTGAATATATTTCATCTGGGGGGAGATGATGGGATCATCCATGACCCAAGGCCTGGAGGGGCTGCCCAGCACTCCCCGGGCTCCTGTGCCTCCCTTGAGGGGCCATGAAGAGGCACCAACAGGCAGGGCCCCGTGGCCTTCTGGGGGCGGGGAGGGATACTCAGTCGTGTCCAGACTGTTGGCTTCCAACCAAACAGGGGAGCCTTGGGTGTCCCGGAACATGGTGGAGACCCCATTCCCTCCTGATGGGGTGCTAGGACGACTTGGCGTCACTGCGGGTAGTACCCTGGGACCTCTGCTCACCCCTACCCTGCCCCATTCTAGAGCTGTTGGCTCTGCTGTTCCCCATTCAGAACTAAATCTGTCCTGTGGAGGGGGTGGAGGCTGCCGGGTACGGAGGACACAGCTGGAACCCCCTACAAATCCCATCCCGAGCTGGGATTCTTCCAGCTACCCCTATCTGGGTGCCCCGTAGACATCACAATCCTTCCCATCAGATGCTACTTACCCCACTTCCTAAACATATCCCGGGCCTTCTTCCTGGGATGCTGCCAGTCAGGCCCCCTCCCCCAGCACCCCACAACCTCCCGCCCAGCTCTTCACCCTTACTCTCAGTCGGGCCCTGTTCTCCCCACCACCTTCATCCCTGCCCCGTGGACTCCCCACTCTTTTCCCACCTCCCGTCCCGGCTCCCACTCTGATCATCTCCCTCTCCCCGTCATTGGCAGGAAGCGCGGACACTCTGTTGTCCCCGGCGAGCCACAGAGATGCCCACGCGGAGCCCATCCTGCAAGGCGGTGCCCCACGGCTGGGCTCAGCCGCCTGGAAGACTAAGCTGAGCGGTGACTCACACTCGGATCCAGTGGGAGCCCAGGGAAAGGGTGGGAGAGCCATGCCCCCTGCCGAGTACCCCGACTCCTCCCTTCCGGTCCTCCACCTTCTGCCTCTCACTGCCAGCACCCGGGGAAAGTGTTGGACCTTGGGTCCCGTCACCTGCCACCTCCCCACCATCGGGGCCAGAAGAGCCCAGCAATCCAAGCCCCAGCTCCACCTGGGCATTGGCGCACAATGGCTTTCGTCTGCCAGGCTAACACCCAACTTTTTTGGGGTATGGAACTGACAGTATTGAGCTGCAACCAGGGCGCACAAACCAGAAGGTGACTCATGAGTGAGTGTGGTGGCCAGTGAACTACCCTGCCCCACTGGGGGCGTTCCTTCCTCTGCATTCCCCCCTCACCAACATGTCTGTCTGGCTCCCCCATTGCTGATACCCCCTTTTGGTGTTCACCTCCCCCCCATCCCATCCCATCCGTGTCCCATCTGCTGGTCCCTCCAGCACTTTACTGACGTCTCTCAAGGAACTGTGTGACCTCTGTGCTCAGCTGTGTCCCCTCTAGCTCCATGTCCCACGGTCTGGGACAGTACAAGGGCCAACGCGCAAGCACAGGGCAGAAAACCCAGGTGAAAGGTGGGTGCGTCAGCAGTGTGAGCACTTGACACCGAGCCTGGGGCACTGGGCCCAGGTCCTGCTCTTGCATCGTTCTCTGGGAGGAACGGTCCTGTGCATTAGCTCTTGGCCCACAGAATCCGGCAACCGCTCGGCCCGGGGTGATCTTTGGGAGATTAGGGCAAATCTCCCACAGGACTTTCGGGAAATGCCGGAGGCCAAGGAGTTCCCACATGGAACTAACAGTGAGAACACATGCGAACCACATGCGGAGCCGGCTAGGTGGGGAAACTGGACTGTAGAATGAAAGGTGTGTCCGAGTGCCTGCTGCAGAATGAGTGACATTTGTGACCTGGACCTCAGTGTGGGGGCGTTGCGGGGAAGGGACCAGGCATAGCTGTCTGCGACCCTGCTGAGCTCCGCTGACCTGCCCTGTCCCTGAATCTAGGCACCCCCCATTGTTTTGTCCCCAACTTTGCCCTCCCCCCACCTTCTTCTTCTCCGGAAGCTCCTTGTATTTCTTGGATAGAATCTTGGTCAGGTCCAGGTTGCTCATCTCAGGGTGCAGTTTGGCGTACTTGGCCCGCTTCTCCATGAAGAAGCGGAAATAAGGGGTTAGGGGCTTCTTTGGGAAGTCCGGGTGTTTCTGGGTGGGGGAGGAAGAACAGGAGGTCAGACACAGACAGCGTTCATTTCGCAGACCCTCCGCTCCCCCACCTCCCCCTAGAAACTCACCTTGAGTTTTTTGCCCTTGTAAGGGTTTTTGACGTGTTCCTGAGCGTCAAGGATCAATTCTGTCAATGTACGGAACTTCCTCACCTGCAACAAAGGGGAGAGAAGAGGGCCTCAGTAGAGGGGACACTTCACACAGTACCCCCCTTTTCTGACAGATCTCCTCTACGTTACACTAGGCTGAATTTATCCAAGGAGGGCAGAGGCCAACGGCTATGAGTTGGGCAGCCCGAGACCCAGGCAGACACCCAGGCACCAGCCCCTGCCTGCTCCAGAGGCCCAGGTGGGCCGGGCCCACCGAAGGACAGCAACAAGGTGACCACCTGACCTCGATGTGGTTGTCCATGCCAGCACCTCATTCAATCCCCAGAACAGCTCAGGCGAAGGAAGCTCCAAGACGGTAAGTATTCAAGGCCACACAGCTAGAAAGTGGCAGGACTGAGAACTCTAGGCCGGGGCTGGCAACCGTGCCACCCCCCCGAGATGCACCAGTGAGCGCCTCGCCTGGGCTCTTTCCTTCTGGTTTACGGACTTCTGTTTCAGGGGACCCCCCGTAGAAGGCTGAGGCAGGGGTGGAGGCCAGTGTCTAGTGACTCTGGGGTGGGGCTCCGTTACCTCGTTGGAGATCTCCACCCATTTCAGTTTGCACATGTCTCCGGAAAAGTCTTTAAATGCTACTTTTTCCCAGTCCATGTGTGATTCGGTTGTCTTGAATTTGGAGCTGTCGTTTGATGGGAGGTTGTTCTTCATGCACTCCAATAAAGTCAGCATGTCTTCCTGGGACCAGCGGTCTGGTGCAGGGGAAAAAAGGCCATGAGGCCGGGTGCCTGCTCGCCCCCACGCTGCTCCCAGTCCTAACAGCTCTACCCTTTCTCCCGGGAAGCCTCTGTCACCTCCACCTGGAGGCAGACCGATCAGGGCCTGGCCCAAAGGCACACGTGGCAGCAGGGATTAGAGCTGGGGCCCCAGTCCTGCAGGGCTGAGCCTAGAAAGCCAGACAGGAACTGAGACTAGCTGGTTTCAAACCCACTGTCTCTGCTACACGCCAGCAGCCACGAGTCACTACTGCAGATAAGGGGGAGAAAAGGAAGCCCTGTGACCTGGGGGGTCCCGTGGCAGTGCTCCTAGATGCTCGGGAGAGAAACAGGGAGGCCGCTCATTTAAAAGTGCCACTGGGGCCCTGGCTGAGCCCTTGGTGACCGTCCAGATGTTGTGGGCCTAAGGCCTGGAGGCAGGAATGGGGAACGGGGTTTCGAAGACTCAAGAAAGACCCAACAAGGGGCCTGGAGTAGGGCTCAGTGAGAGCAAGGGCTTTCCATGGAGGGAGCCCGGGTTCCCTAGAACCCCCGTGCCCCCCAGAACCCCATGAAGATGAAAGCAGAATCTGGGGCCAGTTGAAGTGCATGGAAATGGAAGAACCAGGGCGCAGCTGTAAGGGGGAGCTGAGGCAGCAGCTCTCCAAGTGCCCCTCAGCAAGAAACCCCCCAATTCTGAGTTGTCCTTTAGTCCAATTCCTCACAGACTCAAAGCGGAGAGTGGATAGAAAGTAGCTTCCTGCAGCCACAGAGAAGTGGGACTACGGGGTGCACGGCCTGGAGGGCAGGTAGTGGGGGCTCCTGGTGGGGGTGAGGCTGGGGTTCCCCTGCCCAGTGGCACAGGTACTGCAGGTGCTCAGCCGCCCCCGTCCGGGCAGCTGGACTCCCGAGACCCCAGAAGGCCTTTTCTCTTCCTGCACACAACCCCTCCCTGCCAGCCTTTCCAACCTCTCTAACCCAGGTGCTCCACCAAGGGGAGGGGGGCAGCACCCCCACTCCAGCAGGGGGGAAGGCTCCCCCCACTGCCCAGGAGGGCGAAGCGTACAATTAACAGGCGCTATGGGCCAAATCACTTGGGCTGAGCCAAACCCCCCAGTGTGCAGACTGCTTGACTCATAAATGCTCGGCCCACCTCCCCCCTTTCCACACCGGCTGGAGCAAGCCTGGAGACAGGGCGTGGGGCCCGCCAGGCGGGCCGGGGTGGGGGAGAGGGGGAACTGAGCCGAAGAGCACTGGGGCTGGGGGGCTCCTACCTTGGCCTTTGGGGGCGGCCATTTCCAGGTCTGTGGGGCAGTCGGCTTCTCCGTTCATTCTTCAGCCGTCCAGCCACCTCCTCGGTCGAGCTGGCCGGGCACCCCGGGGTCTGAGCCACCTCACCCTTTGGAGGAAGAGACACCCGCCCCAGCTCAAGCGCGCTGCGAGGTGAGGGGCTTTCTTCCTCCCCACTCCGGGACGCGAGGCGGGGGCCGAGCTCCCACCGCAGCGCCCCCGCCCTGGCCCGCGGGAGGCTGCCGGGGCCGGCGGGGGTGGGCGCGCACGCCCCCCCCCACCCCGCCCCTCCCGCAGCCTCGCACCCCGGCCCGGCGGCGGCTGCGGCGTGCGCCCTCCCCTGCCCACGCGAGAGACTGCGCCCGGCTCCCGCGTGCAGCGAGCGCCCGCCCTCGGCCCTCCTCCCCCCACCCGGCCCGAGAGGGAAAGAGTCTCCTCCTCCGTGCGCCCGCCCCGGGGAGGCCCCAGGCGGGAGGGCGGGGGAGGAGGAAGGGCGGGTAAAGGGCGCGCGCGGCCGCGGCCGCGAGCACGCGCCGCAGTCTCCTCCTCCCGCCTCCCCCCCGGCCGGTTCCCCCCGCCTCCGCCCGCAGCCCGGCGGGGACCCGGACGCAGCGCAGCCGCCGCCAGCCCCGGAGCGCAGCGGCCGCACCGCCCCCGGGGACCGGATCCGGATTCCCGCCGCCCCCCTCCTGGGCTCCCGCCGCCTTCCCCGGCCGGCTGGGGCGAGCAGCCGGAGAGAAGCGGCCCGGCCTGCCCCCGCCCCCGAGCCACCTACCCAGCCGGGCCGGAGGCGCCGGCGCCGGCGCCGCCACCACCCCGACGCGCACGGAGGAGCCCGGCGCAGAGGCGCGACCGCGGCGGGAACCGCCGCCTCCTCCCCCCGGGCCTGCGGCCCAGCCCCCGCCGGCGCCCCCGCCCCGGCCTCCGGGGAGCCGAGCCAAGCCGAGGGCGGGAGGACGGCGGCCGGGAGGCGGGGGCGCCTCTCCCGGCCCCGCCGCCCCCTCCGGCGGCCGGGAGAAACGCGGGCTCGTCCGCCCGCCGCCGGGGCCCGGCGCGGCCTCGCTTCCTGCCTTCCCCTCCCCCGGCCCTCGGCGGCCCTTCCAGTGCCCCGGCCTCCCGTCGGCCCGGTCCCGGGGACCCCCGCGGCTCGCCCCGGCTGCCCTCCGAGCGGCCGCCGCACCCGCGGTCCGGTCGCGTCCGCCGCCGCCGCTGCCGCCGCCGCCGCGCCGCCCGGCCCTGACCCCGGCGCGCGTCCGCCGCCGCCTCGGTTACCCGGCGCAGCGCGGCCTCCGGGCTCCCCGCTCCGGCGCCTCGCTCTCCGGCTCTGAGCGGCGGCGCCCTCCCCCGCTCGGCCGGGCACAGCCGCAGCTCCCTCCCGCGGCGGCAGCGGCTCCTCCTCCGGGCGCGGCGGCGGCGGCGGCGGCGCTGGGGCGGCGGCTGCTGCTGCTGCTGCTGCTGCTGCTGCTGTGGCGGCGGCGGCGGCGGCGGCTGTGGCTGCTGCCTGCTGCTCCTCGCGGCGAAAAGCACAAAGCACAGCGCCCTCCGCCTGCAGGCAGCCCGCCCGCCGCCCGCCCGCCGGCCCCGGCCTCAGCTCGCACACCCCCCGCCGCCGCCGCAGCCTCCGCCGCCGGAGCGGGGAGGAGGAGGGAGAAGGGAGGAGGAGGAGCGGGAGGGGGGGCGGGAGAAGCGGGGCAGCGAGCGCGTCCTTCCCCGTAGAGCGCACACCGACCCCCGGGGAGTGAGCGCCAGCCCGCCCGCCTCGCCGGCTCCGCTCCCTCCCACAGCCTGCCCGGGCGGCTCCGCGGGGGGCAGCTGGGAGGAGGGGCGGGAGCTGGGGGGACCCGGGCGGCCGAGGCGGAGGGAAGGAAGGAGGGGAGGGGGGGTGGTGGTGGTGGTAGTGGTGGTGGTGGTGGCGGCGGCGGCGGCTGCGGCGGCGGCGGCTGCCGCCGGGGAGGGGGGGGGCCGGGGCAGGGAGACACGCAGCCGCCCGGATGGCGGCGGGGCTCGGAGCCGAGGCGGGCGGGCGGGCGGGCGGGTGCCGAGAGCGACCTCGCCAGACCCGCGGGGGAACTAGCATGCTTAGCCGGCGCGGGAGGGAGGGCGCGAGGCGCGGCCGCGGGGAGGGTGCCCGCAGGGCCCCTGGGCGGCCGGGGGAGGCCCGGGGGTGCCCGCACCCCTGCCTCGGAGCTCTCCCCAAGTTTTCCCGGCCGAGGTTGGGGCCCCCACGCCAGCCCTCGCCCCGCTCGCTCGTCTCCCGCTTCCCGGAGCGGGCAGTCGGCGCCCACCCAGCCCCGGAGCGTGGCCACCGGCTTGGGGCGCACGCACGCGGATCGCGGCGCCAAGCTCGGGCGCTTACCCCGCGATCGCCTCGCCGCCGCACGGCACACGACACGAAACTTAGAAAAAAAAAAAGAAAAACACCCCCGAAAAGCTTATGAAATGCCGTCCCTGCAAATTGAACGGGGGGGATTACAGAAAACCCCCTTCGCTCTCCAAGACTCGGGGAATGGGGAGAGGGCGGCGGGCCGGGGCGGAGGAGCCGCTCGGGGAGCCGGATCGGTCGAGCCAGGCATGGCTCCCCAGGCCTGCCGGACGCATGGAGCTCGGCGCCGCCGCCGCCGCGGCCAAGCGCAGCAACCCCTCTCCCCCGAAATCCCCGGCGCCGGGGTCCACTTACCGAGCGTGCGAATGGGGGCGCGGGGGCTAGGGGCGCGGCGGGCCGAAGAGCCGAACCGCAGCTCCGCCGCAGCCGACTCCGGGCCAGCGAGTCGCCAGACAAAGCCCGAGATGGCGAAGCGGAGCGACGGCTAATGGCGAGCCCCACGCGCCGCGCTCCGCCCGCCCCGCTCCGCCCGCCCGCCCGCCCGCCTCGGCGCAGCGCAGCGCCGCTCCGAGCGCTCGCCCGTCAGAGCCGCCTCGGCGCCGCCGCCTCCCGGGCCACCCCGGCCTCGCCTGGCCCCTCCGCCTCCTCGGGCGGCTCAGCCTCACCCCTTCCCTCCCACCGCGCTGGAGGCTGCGTGAAAATTGGAAAAAGGGAAAGAAAGGGAAAACGCTTTTTTTTCCTTTCTTTTCTATTTTTTCTTTTTCTTTTTTTTTTTTTTCTCTTGGGCTGGGCGGACGTGTCGAGACTTTCGGGTCCGTCTGCCCCCAGCTCGCACTCACCTGCGGAGCCGCCGGGAGGGCTGGGGGTGGGGGCGCGGGGCTGGAGCCGGCGAGCGCGGGTTGAAAGCTAGCCAAGCTCTGCGGCGCCCGACCCGGGCGCAGACGCCGCCGCCGCCAGTCCCCGCAGAGAACTCGTCCTCCTACCCCCGCCTCCATCGCTCTGCGTTTCTCTTCCAATCAGCCGGTGGCTCGGCGGCTCCTCCATTCCTCGGCCAAGCCCGCTGCCCAGAGCGGGCTCCGCTCCTCCATCTGCTCGCCCGGCTCGTCGCTCCCCTGCCGGGGCCGGCGAGGCGCCGCGGGGCCGGAGGGGGATTTGCGAGGAAACCTGCCCGCTTCCCGCTCCCCTGGCTCCCTCCCCGCCGCCTCCTGCCTCTCTCCTGCGTCTTTTCAACTCTCTCCCCTGTCGCCAGTGGTGTGTGTCTGTGTGCGCGGGTTTTTTTTTTTTTTTTATTGCTCTTTGCTTTTGCAACCCAGAAGCTAAGGAAGGGGCGGTGGTGGTGGCGGGGAGGGGGCTGTTTAAAATAAATAATCATAAAGACAAGAAAGAAGTTCTTAGATTTGCAACACACTGGAAAACCCGGAGAGCAGCCCGCGTCGTCGGAGCTCCGTGCCTGCGACAGCCTTCCGGGGTTGGGGCGATGCTCTGCTTCCCAGCGTCCCTCACCTCCAGCGGCGTTAGGATCCGAGGCGTCCGAGCCCCCAAGTTCTCCCTCTGGGTCGTAGCGAGGGGGTCAGGGTGGGCGCGGGGGCGGGGTGCATTTCCCCGGGAAGCAGCCGCCTGCCCTCCCGTCCCCAGCTTCAGTGACAGGGCCAGGGTGAGGGCGAAGGGCAAAATCCGGGTGAGTTTGCGCCCAGGGGCTCTGGGGGCCGAAGTCGGAGCCCGGAGCCGGCGCTGGGCGCATCTCCCCCTCGGTGTCTGCCTCCTGTCCCCTGCCGGCTCCCCCTTTAATTCCCCCCTCCCCCCCTCCACTCGCTCTCCTTTAATCTAATTTCTCCCAACTCCACCTTTGTTGTTACCGGCGTCACGCCCGGACCAGCCAATCCCCGCCACGCGATCAGCTTGTCAAAAAGGCTCGCCCAGCCCTGGGAACGCAGGCCCCGGGCGCTGCGCCCCCACCCGCAGTCGGCGGCGGGGAGCCGCGAGGGGAGCCCGGGTGCCGCCGCGGGGGAGCCTCCGCGAGGCCCCCCGCGTCCTGGCGGCGGCAGCGGGGGCCTCCACCCGCCCGCCCCGCCGCCGGCCCGGGCCTCCCTGCGGCGGGAGAGAGCAGGACCCCGAGGCGCCGGGCGGCGAGCGAGCATGCGGGCCGCGCTGCGGCTCCCGGCCCGCACGGCCGCTGCCCGCATCCCCGCCGGCTCGCGCAGCACCCTCGGACTCCCCTCTGGCTCGCAGCTGTCCTCGCGGCGGCTGTAATTCCTCCTGTCTCCAGGGAGAAATGAGATTCCTTTCCCAGGACTTGCCAGCCCACATCTGCCACGTTTCACCCAGAGGGAGGAAAGCCCAGCGCCCAGCTGCTGCGGCCGGGTTTTTCTGCGCGCCGAGCACGGAGGGACGAGAGGGGTCCCCGAGGCTTCAGGGATTCCCATCTTCGATGGAACTCACTTTGGGGTATTAGTTTTATCAAAGAGATTCACACCTCTCCCCACCCCCCTGCTCCCCCAATGTCAGCCCTGCCACGGGGATCTTCTGGCTTTGAGGGATCACACACAATGGCAGTGACTTTCTGGTTTTGACCTGGGGAAGGAGAGTTTGGGGTGAGAAGTTCCAGTTTGCCAGCCTCTCGGCTTCCTGCCCGGCCTGGGCTATGGGTGAGGCTCGAGATCTGGTTGCTTGTGTTTTTCCGGTACTGGAATGGAACCTTGAGTGTAAGGTAAGTGCTCCAGCACTGGGCCACTTCCCAGCCCAATTCTGGGTGAGTTGGATAAAGCCTTTTGGGTTAGGCTGCACCCCATGGTGCTCTGGTATTACTCCTGGCCCTTGTGCTCAGAGATCACTGAGGGCCATGCTGTTCCACACGCTGTGCCAGGGATGGAACCTGGGCCATGCAAGCAAGTGCCTAAAGCCCTTTCCCAGCTCTCTGGCCCCCACTTGCTCAATTTCCCTTCTCTGTCCTAACAGCCATCCTAGTTTGCTGCTTTCCTCAGCGGGGGTTGGAGGGTCCCTCACGTGATGCCTGTTACACATGTCACCACAATGACCATGGGAGAAACTTAGACCTCAGGGGAACTCCAGACCTTCCACACACGGACCTGGAGTTCAGCTGTCCTGGCCCTCGGCCCTGCGCTTGTTGGCCAGGCCATGGGGCCTTTCGGTAAAGTGCTCTGGAATAAAACAAGACGAACATCAATCCTAAGAATGATTGCTATTGATTTTTTATTCCTTGGGCAGCAAAAGTCATGGCTGGCGCTTTTCCTACTTGGAAACCAATTAGCTTTGTTTTACATCTATTGTGTCTCTGGTGAGGTCACGTCTAGGACACAGGCCATGGGCTAGCTCGTGAGGGAGTGAGTCTGCCCTTGTCCTTTTTCTCTGTCGCCTCTCTAATCCAGTCTGCTGCCCTGGGCATCTGGTGTAGGACCTCAGCCTTCTCATCCCCCAGCCTGGACTGATGTGCAGCCTTTGCCTGGGTTGGCAGTGCCCCAGCACCCATGGCTATAAGTCACCTAGATACCTGGGATGTATTAACTAATATGTGCTACCCCTGGTTAATGCGGACTCATTTAACTGGTGTACCAATGGACATACTATTTTCAGTTCATGTATTTTGGAAATGTTCTGCGTTTTTTTTTTCTTAATTGGTTTTGCGCCACCTCTGGGGGTGCTGGGGGGGCTATGTGGTACCAGGGATTGAAACCAGCTCTCCTGTATGCTGAAGCAAAGCATGAGCCCCCGCCTGGTGAACCATCCCTCCGGCTCTGTTTTTCAGATTTTTTAAGATGTGACAACTTTTTTCTTTTTTTTTTTAGCCACTATCCCTTATAAGTATTTTATTTTTATTTTGGGGCCACACCTGGTGGTGCTCAGGTCTGACTCCTGGCTCTGTGCTCAAAGTCACTACTAGAGGGGCTCAGAAGACGATCTAGGTGCTCAGAACTAAACCCTGTTCAAGGCAAGCATCCTATCCTTTGTGCTATCTCTCCAGCCTCTTCTTTTTGGTTTTTTTTTTTTCATTTTTGGGTCACACCCAGCGATGCTCAGGGGTTATTCCTGGCGGTGCTTGGGGGACCATATGGGATGCCGGGGATTGAACCCAGGTCGGCCGTGTGCAAGGCAAATGCCCTACCCACTGTGCTATCACTCCGGTCCCCTCTCCAGCCTCTTCTTTATTTTATTTACTTATTTTGGCTTGGGGGCCACAACCAGCTGTGCTCATGGCTGATTCATGGTTCTGCTCTCAGGGATCAGCAAGGCAATCATCTTACCTGCCATCCTATCTTTCAATTAAGATATAAACATACAGATTGTAAAGTGCACACATCTTAAGTATACAGCTTGGTGAACTTTTAAAATCTATATACATGGGGCTGGAGCAATAGTACAGCGGGTAGGGCATTTCCCCAGCATTCCATATGGTCCCCCAAGCACCGCCAAGAATAATTCCTGAGTGTAGAGCCAAGAGTAACCCTTGAGCATCACTGGGTGTGACCCAAAAACCTGCACTGTAGTACTGTCCTCCCATTGTTCATTGATTTGCTCGAGCGGGCCCAGTAACGTCTCCATTGTGAGACTCGTTACTGTGTCCGGCCTATCAAATACTTCACGGGTAGCTTGCCAGGCTTTAAAAATAAAAAAGAAAAAAATATATATATATTTTGAATATGTATACACATATATTTAACTATAGCATATATGACAAATATAGCATACACGACACATGTACATATACACATATCTCCCATGTAACCACCACTCAAAACACTAAACGTGTCAGGCTGTACAAAGAGCTCAACAAATTGAGTACATGCTTTGCAGGAGACCTGGATTCAAGGCCCAGACTTAATCTCTGGCACCATATGGTCCTCTAAAAGGAGTGACCTCATAGCACAGAGTCACCCAAATCAAACAAGCAAAAAAGATATTAAACATTTCTAGTTTGAGAGGGAAATTCCATTAAAATTTTTAAAATTTATTTTATTAAAGCGTCATGATTTACAAAGTTGTTTATCATTGGATTTTAGACCATTTAAATATATTCATTTTTTATTTAGATATTTTTAAGGGACACCGGAGAAAGAGTACAGTGGGTAGAGTACCTTATTTTTGGCTTTTTGGGTCATGCTCAATGATCTCCAGGATTGCTCCTGGCTCTGCACTTAGGAATTATTCGTGATGGGCTCGAGGGACCATGTTGGATGCTGGGGATCAAATCTGCTAAGCTGTTTGCAAGGCAGATGCTCTACCCACTTTACTATTGCTCCAGCCCCCTAGAGTAACACTGTAGCACTGTCCTCCCATTATTCATCAATTTGCTTGAGTGGGCACCAGTAATGACTCCATTGTGAGACTTGTTACTGTTTTTGGCATCTTGAATACGCCACAGGTAGCTTGCCAAGCTTTACTGTGCGGGCGGGATACTCGTGGTAGCTTGCCAGTCTCTTCAAGAGGGATGGAGGAATCAAACCTGGGTCAGCCGCATGCAAGGCAAACACCCCACCCACTGTGCTATTGCTCCAGTCCCCTAGAGTACTTTTCTTAAATGTGGCCAACCTGAATTTAATCCCCAGTACCGCATCTAGTACCCCAAGCCCCACCAGGAGTGATCCCTGAGTCTAGTAAAGCCAGGACTCAGACTTGAGCACTACTAGGTGTGGCCAAAAAACAAAAGATTTTTTTAAAAATATATTACCTTTTAGTTTGTTTTTGAACGACACACAGTGATACTTAGGAGTTATTTCTGGCTCTGTGCTCAGCTATTACTCTTGATGGTCCTCGGTGGACCGTATGGGACGCTGTGGATTGAACCCAGGTTGGCTACATGCAAGGCAAACTCCTTAACCGTCGTGCTCTCACTCTGGCCCCCCCAAAATAATAAAAATATTTTTCAGGGCTGGCGATATAGAACAGTGGATAAGGAGATTGCCTTGCACAAAGCCAACCTAGGTTCAATCCCTGGCATCCCTTATGGTCTCCTAAGGCCTGCCAGGAGTGATCCCCGAGCACAGAGCCAGGAGTAAGTCCTGAGCACTGCCTGGTGTGGGACAATAAACAAGCAACAACATCAACGAAACCTTAAAAAACCCAAACAAGTAAACAGAACCTCAATTAGGCCCTGTTGTGCAGGGAAAAGCACCGTACTGGGAGGCTGGAAGTTAGATGCAGGTTCACTTGGTCTCTAGCTTCTGTGTGACTGTTATATGTCAGTCCTTCAGTGGGCACCTGGCGTCCTGTGACGAAGGGGGAACAGGAAATGAGTAGGCAGAGCAACGCTCCCAGGAGGGTATACAGACGGAGACAAATAAGTGAGAGCTATCGAGTATGAAAAGTGGGAGGAGGGGGATGATCCCCTCACCTACCTGGAGAGGAACTTCACAGGTCCTGAAGGAGGAGCTCCTAGGAGCCTGTTGGGAAGGGACCCAGGGCGGGGCGGAGAGGGAGTGGGGAATCTCTGATTCACAGGTGGTGGAAGGTGGTGGGCTTGGAGGCCTGTTTGGGTAGTCTGCATCCTTCCAGAGTTTGGCCTTTGCCTTTTTGTTATTGTTTTGGGGCCACATCTGGCCATTCTCAGGGGTGACTCCTGGCTCTGCGCTCGGGAATCACTCCTGGCGGGCTCAGGGGACCATATGGGATGCCAAGGACCGAACTCAGGCTGGCCACATGTCAAGCAAACACCCTCCTTGTGTACTACTCCTCCTCAGGTCGCTAAGTTTTGTCTTAGGGTTTCATAGGAGGCTTTTGGAATGACAAAATCAAAGTTAAATTCAATAAAGGTAGATGATGAGGATGAAAAATGAAAGTGGCAGCCATGTTCACCTTTATAATGAAAAGCTTAAGCCTCAGAAAAGTAAAGCAACTGGAACTGCAGTTTGTTTCCAGGCTACGAGGATCCAGAACTGAAGCCAAGATATCCTTTTAAAATGAGCTTTTATTAAAAACACTGTGATTTACAAAGTTGTTCATTATACATGTTTCAAGCATTTAGTGTTCCAACACCACCAGTGTGATCTTCCCTCCACCAATATCTCCAGTTTCCTTCCCAATCCCAACCTGCCTCCTTAGGCACATAACTAATTTACTTTACCTTGTTTGTTCCAACAGAACTTTTAAGAAATGATAAATAGAGATTTATTTTATTTCTGAAAATAAATCAGTAAGGGCCAACTTGTGATTACTATATGATTTTGAGCTGTGTAAACAAGAAAATTAAAATCATTTAATGCAATATAAAAATGCCTATTCTCATTTAATAGATGACAAATAGAATGCTCAGAAAATAAATCAGTAAGGGCCAGTTTGTGATTACTATATGATTTTTACCTATGTACATAAAAATTAAAATCTTTTAATATCATAAAATACCTATTCTCATTTATGTATATACATGTTCAACTCTGGAATCTAAAGTATATTACATTAAATTTTATTTCATACTTGGATCTCATTATGGTAATAATCATGTCTCACCTGTCATTAACACTTTTAAAGAAATTCCGTGTTGATATATTTTGGAGTTTACATGGAATAGGTAAGGCCTACATCTGTCACTGTCACTGTCCTCCTGTAGTTCATCGAATTGCTCGAGCGGGTCCAGTAATGTCTCCATTGTGACAATAGTTACTGTGTTTGGCATATCGAATACCAAAGCTACTGGGTAGCTTGCCAGGCTTTGCCATGCGGGCGAGATACTCTTGGTAGCTTGCCAAGCTCTCCGAGAGGGGTGGAGAAATCGAACTCGGGTCAGCCATGTTGGCCACTTTGCAAGGCAAACGCCCTAAAGGCTTACATATGTAAATTTTTTACCTAACCTTTATACACTGTTTCACAAAATTGTTCATGATGATTTGTTACAAGCATTCAATATGTCAACACTAATCCAAAACCTAAACCACTATTACACCTTCCCTCCACCATTGTCTCCAATTTCCAAGATATATTTTGAATAATAAAAGCAAGTACAGCCGGCAGGACTCTTGCCTTGCATGTAGCTAACCTGGGTTCCCTCTCCAGCACCCATTATGTCACTGAACCGCATCAGGAGTGATCCCTAAGAGCAGAGCCAGGAGTAAGTGCGGAGCACTGCCAAGTGCGGCCGAACAAAAACAAAATATAAAAAGCAAGAAACACAAAGATATGGCTACTATTGATGATTTTTAAAAACGCAATGATACAATTTTCAAATAACAAAATTCGTACTTGTGTTTCTCTCTGGGGGCCATACCAGGCAGTGCTAGGAGTTACTTTAAAAAAAAATTATTTCCATAAAGTTGTTTACAATAACAAGTTATATTCAATATTTACCAATCCCACCACCATTACACTTTCCCACCACCATTATTTTGAATTTTTCCACCACCATTCAAGCCTGCCGAACAGGCAGATGCTAGATAATTTATTTTGTATTGCTTGTTATGAATAGCATGAGATATTGCATGGCCGCTTTTGCGGCCATGCACTCCTGGGATTCTAAAATTTTAGACAATTAGGGTCTGGAGAAATCTCTGCAGCAAGCTGCTCGGTTCAGAGATTCTTTTGTGAGTCTTTGGATCATGGATGTGAATGCGTTTAAATGGCAGCTGGAGACAGTTTGTGGGTGTGACATACAAGGTCCTACATGGGCGGGGAGGTGGGAAGCACCAGCCCATCACCCTATCCCTTGAGGCCTGGAGTTTGCAGTCACTGGTTCCTGAGTACCTGGGCTTTTCATTGGGTTCAGTAGGAGTTACTTTTGGCTCACACTCAGGGATCATTTCCAATGGTGCCCAGGGGACCGTGTGGTGCTAGGGATTGGGCCCATACCTCCTGTATGCAAAGCCTACATGCCAGCCCATTGAGCTACCTCCCTGACCACTAAAATGATTTATTTAACAGGAAAAAAAAAGATATTCATGGAGTCAGAGACTTCTCATTTCTTCTTAGTGGCTGAACACAGTTCTATTGCCATGGGCTGGAGAGATAACACAGAGGGTAAAGTGCTTTTCTTGCCCACAGACAGCTCGGGTTTGATTCCCAGCACCCCATAGGGTCCCCTGAGCACCAAGTCAGGAGTGATCCCTGAGCACTGCCAGGTGTGACTCCCAATCCCAAACCAAACCAAATAAATTTCTTCTGCCTAGGTACACTTACTCTGGGGCCAGCGTGATAGTAGCAGGTAAGGCCTTACACACCGCCAACCCGGGTTCTATCCTAGCACTCCATATGGTCTCTCGAGCACCGCCAGGAATGAGCGCTGAGTGCAGATATGCTCCCCCTGATTTATCCATTCATCTGCTTAAGGTCGTCTTGCTTACTTCTAAACGTCAGCAATTATGAACGATCTGCTCAAAACAGCCTTGTGCAGTCTGAAGCTATAGCTCAGCAATAGTTCTTGCTCTGCATGTGTGAGGCCCTGGGTTTGGTCCTTGGCTTTACAAAAAAAAAAATCATATTCAGGTTTTGTGTGCACGTAAATTTTCAATTAAAAAATGTTCAGTTTATCTGCATACGTACTAAGGTGCGTGACAACTGTATTTCTTCCTTCTTTATCTAACTTTCATTTTATTTTCTCTTATTAGCTAATTTTAGCATTAGCTAAAATTTCCTGTCCACTGTTGAAAGGCAGCGGTGAGAAGAAACATTCTTGCTTTGTTCATGACCTTAGTGGAAGGGTTTCAGGTTTCTCACATTTAACTTGGCATCAGCTATACAATTAGCAAGCTGAGGAAGCTCCCTTCTAATGAATGAATGTCAGATTTTATCAAAAGAGTCTACTGTATCTATTGATATGATTGCATAATTGTTCTTTGTTACTCTATCGATATGATGGATTACACTGATTTCCAAGTATTTTTCAAGTACATACTTAACATAACTCCTAAATGATTATGGTGTTTAATTCTTTCCATACGTTGCTGAATTTGAGGGTCAGAGTGAGAATACAGTGGATAGGGCAATTTGCCTTGCAAGCAGCTTACCCAGGTTCAATTCCTGGCACCCAAAATGGTTTCCCGAGCCTCACCCGGAGTGCTCCCTGAGCACAGAGACAGGAGTAAACCCTGATCACAGCTAGGGCCAGGTGTCCCCCCCCCCCCATAAAAAATTGCTGAACTTGATTAGCGAATATTTTATAGGGGATTTTTATATTATTTAATTAAATTTTTTGGTTCTGGGCCAAACCAGGTGTGCTTAGGGGCTTACTCCTGGCTCTTCACTCAGGGAGCACTCCTTTTGGTGCTCAGGTGACCATAAGGGGTGCTGGGAATCAATCCTGATCTGTTGTGTGCAAAGCAAGTGCCCTTCCCACTGTATTATCTCACCAGACCCTTATTATTTATTTTCTGGAGGGAGAGGATCTGTTTTATAATGCCTTTATTTTGGGTACTAAGAATGAATTAGGAAGTATACCCTCTGCTTCTGTCTTATGGGAAAGATTGTAGAGAACTGGTATGCTTCCTTCTTTAAATGTTTGATGGAAATCACTAGTGAATCCAGCAGGGTCTGGATTTTTTTTTTCAAAAGATGATTAATTACTGATTCAATTTCTTTAATAAGTATAGACCTACTCAGATTCTCTGTTTATTTTCTTTTTCCGGGTGAATTTTGTCTTTATTTGGGGGTACAAGAAGACTCAACAGAGACCGGAGAGATAGTACAGCAGGTAGGGCGTTTACCTTGCACACGGCCGACCTGGGTTCGATCCTGGGCATCCCATATGGTCCCCCAAGCACCGCCAGGAGTAATTCCTGAGTACAGAGCCAGGAGGAACCTCTGAGCATTGCCGGGTGTGACCCAAAAAAATAAAAAATATAAAAAGAATCAACAGCACATCCCAACCGGGGAAATGGTCTTAGACTGTTTTTTCTGTGAATGTTGGCAGAGTGTATATTTCTAGAAATGAACTAATTTAATCTAGGCCTTTAAATTTGTGGATAGAGAATTCTGTTTTGTTTTGTTTTTTTCAATTATTTGTTTGTTTTGTTTTATGGGCATACCCGGTTCTGCTCAGGCTTCACTCCTGCTATGTGCTCAGGGATCTCTTGGCAGAACTCAGGGGACCATACCCAGCACTGGGGATTGAATCTAGGTAGCCTCATGCAATGCGCGCACCTTATGCCCTCTACTATCTCTTTCGCCTGGAGAGTTGTTTATAACATTTCTATATTACACTTTCAGTGTTCTTGGATCTGTAGTGCTAATTCCCCTTCCAAGTCGATATTAGCAATTTGTTTCCTCTCTGTCTTAGGCTAGAGAGTTATTGTTTTGAGTGATGCTTTCCAAAAAATGCCACTTCTGGGACTGGGGAGTTAGTTCAGTGGCTGGAGGGCATGCTTTGGTCATGGGAGCTCAGGGTTCTATCCCTGGCACCACTTGGTTCCCTAAGAACCAAGTGTGGTCTGCCTAAACAATAAAATAACCAGGTCTTGGTTTTGTTAAATTTCTCTGTTAATTTATTGATTTTCTGGGGGTGTCCACACCCAGATGTGTTTAGGGATTGCTCCTAACTGTGTGTTCAAGAACCACTGTTCCTGGTGTTCGGGGGACCATGTGTCATGCTGGGGACTAGATCCTAAGTTGGCCTTGGACAAGGCAAGCATCCTCCCTGCTGTATTATCACCCTGCCCTGATTTATTGGTTTTGGGCTCTGAATTTTATTATTTATTTTTGCTTCTCTTGGATTTAATTTGTTCTCATTTTCTTCTTTCTTTCTTTTTTTTTCTTTGCTTTTTGGGTCATACCTGGCAATGCACAGGGGTTACTCCTGGCTCACGCAGTCAGGAATTACTCCTGGCGGTGCTCAGGGGACCATTTGGGATTCTATGAATTGAACCCGGAAAGGTCACGTGCAAGGCAAATGCCCTACCCGCTATATCATCGCTCAGCCCCTCATTTTGTTTCTTAATATGGAGGCTTACATTATTAATTTCATAGATATTTCTTCTTCTATAATATAGGCTTTTGATACTATAACTTTCCCTCTGACTACTGGTTTTGCTGCATCCTGTCCATTTAAATAAATTATATTTTTATCATTTTTATCTTCATGTAGCTCAAAGTATTAAATTTTTATTTGGAAGGAACCAGAGAGATAGTACAGCAGGTAGTTACTTGCCTTGCAAGTAGTAGACCTGGGTGAAATCTCCCATACCCCCAGCAGTTCCCCAAGTCCTGCCTGGAACGATCCCTGAGCACAGAACCAGGAGTAAGCCCTGAACACCATTAGTTTTGTTTTGTTTTGTTTTTGGCTCCAAAACAAAGAAAACAAATTTTGTTGTTTTTTTTTCTTTTTGGGTCACACCTGGCGATGCACAGAGGTTTCTTCTGGCTCTGCATTCAGGAATTACTCCTGGCAGTAGCTCAGGTGACCATATGGGATGCTGGGAATCAAACCTGGGTCGGCCGTGTGCAAGGCAAACGCTCTACTCGCTGTGCTATCTCTCCAGCCCCAAGAAAACAAATTTTTTGGCAGGAAAACTTCTTTTTCATCTATATGTTGTATAGGAGCACGTTATTATTTTGTTCGTTTGGGAGCCTCGCCTGGCAATATTCCTGGTTTTGCGCTCAATGATCTCTCCTAGAATGGTTCTGGGGACCATATGGGATGCCGGAGATTGAACAGGGGCCCTCTATGAACAAGGCAAGTCCTCAACCCGCTGTGCTATTGATCCAACCCCAGGATCACGGTCACTGTCCTCCCGTTGTTCATCGATTTTCTCGAGCGGGCCCAGTAACGTCTCCATCGTGAGACTTGTCGTTGCTGTGTCTGGCATATCGAATACGTCCCGGGGAGCTTGCCAGGCTCTGCTGAGCAGGCGAGATACTCTCGGTAGCTTGCTGGGCTCTCCGAGAGGGGCGGAGGAATCGAACTCGGGTCGGCCATGTTGGCTGCGTGCAAGGCAAATGCCCTACCGCTGTGCTATCGCTCCAGCCCTGACCCCAGGAGTGTGCGCTTTAATCTGCAAGGACTAGGGGGATTTTCCAGTTTTCTTTCTATTGTTCAATTCCATTTCAGTCTGAGAGAAGACAATATATGCTTTTTATTGTTTTAATTGTGTGTGTGTGTGTGTGTGTGTGTGTGTGTGTGTGTGTGTGTGTGAAGCAGGATAGTTTTTATTGAAAGTTAATTAGATGTGAGGGGTGAGAAAAAGAGGAAGCGTGTGCTCAAGGGAGAACACAGGCCCAAGGAGCCTCTTTTAAATGTGTTGAAGTGTGTTTCATGGCACAGAATACGGTGCATCTTAATGAATATTTCATGTGAATTTGAGAGTCGTGTCATCTGCTGTTATGTGGGTAGCTCGCAGCCCTAAGCAACACCTGGTTTATTATTTTTTATTTTTATTTTTATTCTTTTGCTTTTGGGGTCACACCCAGCAATGCACAGGGGTTACTCCTGGCTCTACATTCAGGAATCACTCCTGGTGATGCTTGGGGGACCATATGAGATGCTGGGAATCGAACCTGGGTCGGCCGCGTGCAAGGCAAACGCCCTCCCTGCTGTGCTATCGCTCCGTGTCACCCCCCTCCCCCGGTTTATTATTAAGGAGATTACTGAACTCAATGGTGTCAGTGAGTCCGACAATAGCCTGGCCAACTTTCAGCCTGTTGGTTTTGCCCGTTTCTGCTAGAGGAGTGTTAAAGTCTTCATTCCCAGCCTTTTCCTGTTTCTTCCTGCTGTTCTGTCAGTTTAACTCTTGCATATTTGGATGCTCAGTTATTAGGCCCATACACATTATAGTTTGTGGTTCCATTTTATGAGGGAGGGGCACTTTTTGGGTCACACTCAGCGATGCTCAGGGGTTACTCCTGGCTCTGCACTCAGGAATTACTGCTGGTGGTGCTTGGGGGACCAAATGGGATGCCAGGGATTGAACCCGGGTCGGCCACGAGCAAGGCAAAAGCCTTACCGACTGTACTATCACTCCAGCCCCTGTGAAGAATAGATTCCCTTATCATTAAGTAGTGCCCTTCTTTATCTTTCAGGCTTTTTTCTCTCTCTAAGGTCTGCTCTGGTTGAAATTTTTATCTTTTTTTTGGGGGGGAGGGGTGCCCACACCTGATGCTGCACAGAATATATTCCTCAGGGGACCATATGGGGTGCTGGGGATTGAACCTGACTTGACTCCAGACAAAGGAAACTCCCTACCGATTGTACTATTGTTCTGGCCCAAATAATAAGTTTCTTTTTTGGTTGGGGAGAATTGGGCCACACCCAGAAAAATCAGGGGTTTTGGGCCACAACTGGCTTTGCACTGAGGAATCACTCCTGGTGGTGTTGGAGTCCATATGGGATGCCAGGGATTGAACCTGGATCAGCTACATGCAAGTCAAATGCCCTACCCGCTGTATTGTCACTCCAGTCCCTGACAGACTGTTTTTGATGCTTTTGTTCTATCTTTTCAGACTGTGAGCTTTGGTTTAGTTTTGGTTTTTATCTTCTGGTATACTTACTAATGGTTGTTTGTTTGGTTTTGGGCAATTCCCAGCTCAGGGCTTACTCCTGGTTTTGTGCTCAGTGATCACTCCTGGTGGGGAGTGGGGGACTAGATGCAGTGCCGGAGATTGAACTCGGGTCGGTCAAATGTGAAGCAAGTGCCTTAACCCATGTACTATCCCTCCAGCCCAGTAAAATTTGTTGAAAGTTAGATATGAAGTACTTTAGAAAGGGCAGGAGTTTAGAAAGGCCATTGCTAACCGGTGTGAGGTGTTGGGGTGGGTAGTCATGCTAGCGCCCTCAGATTCCATGTCAGACTTTTGGTGAGCCTATGTGCAACTTCTGACTTCTAACGTAGGCAGGAGAGGGCCACAGAGGGCTAGGGTTGGGTGCTTCCCTTCTTCCACTCTGGTGAGGTGCTGATGAACCATCCCCCCTCCATCAATTAGGGCATAGGAACATTGTTTCTCCTCAAGGCAAGCCTTGTTAGGAAGAACAGAATGTTCTAGCATGTTTCAAGAATGACCTCTCTTTCACTCGCCCTACCAGAGTATGAGGGAATTTTCCCAATGGTCACTTGAGGACCAGGTAGAGAGACTAGCGATAAATTCACAAAAGTCTCTTCTACTAGGACTGGAGAGATAGTCCAGCAGGTAGGGCACTTGCCTTGCATGCAGCCGACCTGGGTTCGATCCCCAGTACGTCATAAGGTCTCTTTGAGCCCCACCAGGAGTGATCTCTGAGCACAGAGTAATCCTTTTATTATTATTTTTTGAATTTTTAATTTTTATTAGTGAAACACCATGAGGTACAGTTGTAGACTTACAAATTTTTGTGCTTGGGTTTCAGTTATACAATGATCAAGTACTCATCCCTCCACCAGTTCCCATTTTCCACCACCAAGGGTCCTAGTATCCCTCCCACCCCCCATCCCCCCCATCCCACCCTGCCTCTGTGGCAGGGCATTCCCTTTTGTTCTCTCTCTCCTTTTGGGTATTGTGGTTTGCAAAAGAGGCATTGAGTGGCAATCATGTTTGGTCTAGAGTCTACTTTCAGCATGCTTCTCCCATCCTGGGAGGATCCTCCCAACACCCTTTATTTGGTGCTCCCTTCTCTATCTGAGCTCCCTTTTTCCCTAGCATGTGTGGCCGGCCTCCCAGCCATGGAGCAAAATTCCTGGTACTAATCTCCGCCACTCTTGGGTGTTAGTCTCCTATTTTGTTACTTTATGTTCCCCAGATGAATGCAATCTTTCTATGTCTATCCCCCTCTTTCTGACTCATTTCGCTTAGCATGATACTTTCCATGTTGTACCACTTGTATGTAAATTTCACGACTTCATCTTTTCTAACAGCTACATAGTACTCCATTGTGTAAATGTATCAAAGTTTCTTTAACCAGTCATCTGTTCTCCCGACCTCAGGTTTTTTCCAGATTCTGGCTATTGTAAAGAGTGTTGCAATGAACAAACAAGTGCAGATGTCACTTCACTATACTTTTTTACCTCTCTGGGATATATTCCCAGGAGTGGTAATGCTGGGTCAAATGGGAGCTCAATTTCTAATTTTTTGAGAATTGTCCATACTGTTTTCCAAAAGGGCTGAACCAGTCGGCATTCCCACCAGCAGTGAAGGAGGGTCCCTTTTTCGCCGCATCTGCGCCAGCACCGGTTGCTTTTGTTCTTTTGGATGTGGGCCAGTCTCTGTGGTGTGAAATGATATCTCATTGTTGTTTTGATCTGCATCTCCCTGATGATTAATGATGTAGAGCATTTTCTCATGTGCCTTTTAGCCATTCAGATTTCTTCTTTGAGAAAGTTTCTGTTCATTTCGTCGCCCCATTTTTTGATGGGGTTGGATGTTTTCTTCTTGTGGAGTTCAACCAGTACCTTGTATATCCTTGATACCAACCCCTTGTCGGATGTGTATTCGGCAAATATCCTTTCCCATGCACAGAGTAATCCTTGAGCACTGTCAACTCTGGCCCCCCAAAAGAAACACTGAAAGAAAAAAATATCTCCTCTGTTGTAGGAGTTGGGGTGCCCTTACCCCAGGAGGCAGCTGCTTAGGGGGTTGGACATCCGTATTTGAGAGAGTGGAAGTCCCCCTCTGGACCGGGAGCAGTGGTTAACCCTGTGACCTCACTTTCGTTGTAGTTCCACTTTGCACCTGCTATTGGTGAAAGGGGGAGGAAGGGCTTCCTGGCTGTGCTCAGGGCTCGCTCTTGGCCCTATGCTCAGGAATCACACCTGCTGGTGCTCAGGAGATCAGGTGGGGTGCCGGGGATAAAGCCCAGGTCTGCCATGCGTAGGGCACATTGCCTCCCCACTGTACCATCCCCTGGGCTCTTGCAGGCCTCTTGTGTCTAAGCAGCCAGCTTCTAATTTTTATTAGCTTTTAAATTTTTTTGTTTTTGTTTTAGGGTCACACCCAGTGCTGTTCAGGGGTTCCTTCTGGTTCTGCACTCAGGAAATATACCTAGCAGTGCTCGGTGAGCTATCTAGGATGCTGGGGATTGAACCCCTGGCGGCCTTATGCCAGGCAAGCAAACCTTCTGTCCACCAGTCTGGCCCCTAGCCATGTTCTAGAGGACACTTCAGGCTTCAGAGTCATGAAGGATATTTCCTATGTGGTGTTGTTATCACTGGTGATGGTCTCGGTAACTCTTTCAGTCTGTAAACCGGAAACTCTGCACTTCCTGTTTGCTTCCTGCCCACTCCTTCACCCACCCACCCCCCGCCCCACCCCCCCAGCCTCCATTCTACTTTCTGTCTCTATTTGAACTGCTCTGAAGAATCTCATGTGAGTAGAATCACACAGGATTTGTCTTCTTGTGAGTGACTTACTCTACTGACCACGGTGTCCTCAAGGTTCATCTGTGTCGGATATCATAACTTCCTTCCTTTTTAAAGACTGAATCATCCTAGTGTACACATTTACTGCATTTTGCTAATCTATTCATCCCTTGAATCTTTGGACCCTTGGATCACTTCCAAGCCTTTTTAATTTTTTACCTCCCCAGCAGTGCTTGGGAGCGGGGCCCGGCTCCGGCCATATTCAACTGCCCTAGCTGTCCTGATGGTTCAGTGCCAGAGTCCCGTGGTCCCAAGCAGCAGGAAAGTAGGACCTTTTGCCAGCCCTTTGCACTATCTCTCCATCCTGGATCACTTCTATGATCTGCTACAAATAAAGCTGCCATGAACGTGAGTCTGTAAACACCTCTTTCAGACCCTGTTTTCAATTCTTAGGTTTTTTGGGAAAATATGGCAGTACCTGGGGGCCACACTCAGGGACCCTGTGCTGTCAAGAATGGAACTGAGGCCTCTTCCACACAAAGCCTGAGTTCCGTCCGCTGAGCTCTCTCCCCACACCTGTATGGTGGTCCTCGTTTTAATTTTTGAAGAAAGGATCATTTTCCTCAGTCAGTTGTGCTGCTTCACATCACATCCTTACCACACCTGCCCTTCTCTTTCATTTTCTCCTGAAGGTGAGGAATACCATCCTCCAGTAAGGTGTTATCTCATTGCGGTTTTATTTGTTTAGGTTTCATTGGTTTTGGTTCTGGAACCACATGCGATGGTGCTCAGGACTTACTCCTTGCTCCAAGCTCAGGAATCACTCTTGGTAGGGCCCAGGGAACCATATAGGATGCCAGGGATTAAACCTGAGTTGTTCTTACCGTTGTGATCGCTGTACTATCTTTCAGGGCCCTTCCGATTGTTTTTATTTGTTTGTTTTTGGATCACACCCAGCAATGCTCGGGGGTTCCTTCTGGCTCTGCACTCAGGAATAACTCCTGGCAATGCTGGGGGGACCGAATGTTACGAATGTTTTGGGATGAAACCTGGGTCAGCCACTTGCAAGGCAAACAACCTCTCCTCTGTACAATCTCTTGGGTCCTATATGATTTTTTTTTTTTTAAACCACATCCAGTTGTGCTCAGAGCTTGCTCCTTGGGTCACTCCTGGTGCAGCTTGGGAAACCATATGTGGTACCAGGGATCGAATTGGGTTGATTCGTGTAAAGGAAGTGCCTTATTCCCTGTATTTTATCTCAAGCCTCAATTTACTGATCTATCCCCTCTCCCTGCCCTGAGAACTAACTTTTTGTTTTGTTTATTTTCTCCATTGTTTGTTCTTAATTTCATTACTTTCAGTCTTTATTTTTTTTTTTTTTTGGCTTTTTGGGTCACACCAGCAATGCTCAGTGGTTACTCCTGGCTCTGCACTCAGGAATCACTCCTGGCGATGCTCAGGGGACCATATGGGATGCCGGGGCCCAAACCCTGGTTGGCCTTGTGCAAGGCAAACGCCCAACCCGCTGGACTCTCACTACGGCCCCTAATTTCAGTCTTATTGTTTCCTTTATTCTGCCTGCTTTGCTATAATTTGTTCTTTTTCTAATTTTCTCCTTTTGGGGGGACCATGCCCAGTGGTGCTGAGGACTGCTCCTGGCTGGGTGCTCAGGGGACGGTGTGGTAGAGACTCTTGCATGGGGAGCATGCGCTCCAGTCCTCTGCTTATCACCAGTGCTTCAAACCCTCCCTCTGGGTTCCCCTTTTGCCCATTTGATCCACTGGCTACCACCCTCTTTCTCTTTCCCTTTAGTTAGTGATTTCTAACCTAACTTTCATGGACATAGGTGACACTTTATATAATTTCAATAATCTCAAATTGGCATTTCATAAGACTTGTTTTGTGACTCAGAATATATTTTATTTTGATGAATGGTCCGTGTGCCATTGAAGCAATGTGTATTTTGTTCTCATGTGTTGGAATGTTCTAAAAATGTAAATGAGGTCAAGGAGGTGGATCGTGCTGCTCAGGTGTTTTAGCGCCTAAGTGATTTTCTGTCTCCTTGTTCCATGGATAGAGATGGTAGTTGTAGTTTATTACTGTAACTGTAACTTATTTATTCTCCTTTTCAACTTCCATGGTTTTGTTTTCAAGTATGAAATGCTATAAACAAATGATACATGGTCTATTAAAAAATACAAATAGGGGCTGGAGTGATAGCACAGTGGGTAGGGCATTTGCCTTGCATGCGGCTGACCCGGGTTCGATTCCCAGCATCCCATATGGTTCCCCGAGCACCGCCAGGAGTAATTACTGAGTGTAAAGCGAGGAATAACCCCTGTGCATTGCTGGGTGTGACCCAAAAAGCCAAAAAAAATAATAAAATAAAAAATACAAATATATATGGATGGAGCAA
Organism: Sorex fumeus; assembly: GCF_029834395.1. NCBI lineage: Eukaryota > Metazoa > Chordata > Mammalia > Eulipotyphla > Soricidae > Sorex > Sorex fumeus. The sequence goes on from NW_026606120.1 coordinate 77,421,248, forward strand.
TAGTACATCGGGGAGGGTGTTTGCTTGCATGCATCCCATATGGTCCCCTAAGCACTGCCAGGAGTAATTCCTGAGTGCAGACTCAGGAGTAATTTCTGAGCAGCATCACAGGGTGTGACCCCAAAAGCAAAAATAAATAAATAAAATTAATATATATGAACATACATACATCTATATATAGGCAGGAGAGTTAGTATGGGGTTGAGGTGCTGATCTTGCACACAACCAACCCAGTTTGAATGCTGGCACCACACAGGATATTTCGAGCACTACCAGGAGTGATCCCAGAGCAGAGAGCCAGGAGGAAGCCTGATTATAGCTAGGTGTGGCCCAAAACGCCATCCCCCCCCAAATATATATATGTATATGTAAGGGCCAGAGAGATGGTTCATCAGGCCAGACAGGCTTTACATGTGGAGGCCTGGGATCAATCCCAGCACCAACTATATGGTGCCCCAGCACCACTAGAGTGACCCCAAGCACTTAGCCAAGAGTAGCCCCTGAGTACTGCTGGGAGTCCTCAAAACAAAACATAACACATTGTGTGTGTGTGTGTGTGTGTGTGTGCGTGCGTGCGCGCGCACTACTGTTTACATATAAGTTAGTCTGGAGGTGTATATTCCAAGTTATTAACAGTTCAAGCGGAAGTTAGTCGGTCTCTAAACTGTTCTGTAACTTTAAGGGCTTTATCATGTACAGTTGCTTGATATTTGAAAGCACAAAGAGTTTTATTTGCTTGTTTGTTATTTCTGAGTTACAGCCAGTGATACGTAGGGGTTACTCCTGGCTCTGCACTCAGGGATTACTTTCCGTGGGCTCAAGGGTCCATAAGGTCAGCCATGTACATGCAAACGTCCTACCCATTGTACTATTTCTCTGTCCCAAATAAAGATTTTTTTTCTCTTTTTTGGCCACACCAGAGATGCTCAGGGGTTACTCCTGGATCTACACTCAGGAATCACTCCTGGCAGTGCTGGGGAGACCATATGGAATGCTGGGGATCAAGTCCAGGTTGGGCATGTGCAAGGCAAATGCCCTACCCACTGCACTATTGCTCTGGCCCCGCCAATAAATATTTTTGTTTCTTTTGGGGTCATACCCAGTGATACACAGGGGTTACTCCTGCCTCTGCACTCAGGAACTACTCCTGGCGGTGCTCAGGGGACTATATGGAATGCTGGGAATCGAACCTGAGTCAGCCACGTGCAAGGCAAACACCCTACCCACTGTGCTATCACTCCAGACCCCTAAAGATATTTTTATTAAAGGAAAAAAATCATTGAGTGCTTTCTCCCAGCCTGTAGGGCAGTCTGATGTCTGTGGGGTTGGAAGGTGGTGGGTCGTCTCTGCCTGTCCCCTCCTGCCAGCGTCCCAGGCAGCAGCCACACCTCCTGCTTCCTTCCCAGCCCTTCCTTCCGCGCCTCCTGTCAGCTGGCGTTGGGCCCAGGTGCCTGTGACTTTCTGAGGTCACCCTGGGCTTTGCCGTTGCCGCGGGCCTCTCACCTGTGTGGTGCTTTTCTGGGTAAATTCCAGCCCTCTTCTCTCCGCTTCCAGACCCTTATTCCCTCCAACCATTTCCTTCCCGACCGGCTCTTTCTCTCCACTCAGGAACTAGAACGATTGTTTCTGGCCCCATCCAGGCCCTGCGGGGACTCCAGGTCCTGACCCAGCCTGGCCGCAGGCCTCAGAGGCAGAGGCTGCTCTCGCAGAGGATGGCCTTCCATCCATGAGCAGGATTTGAAAAAGCAGACTGCAAGGGAGTGCATGTGTGTGTGTGTGTGTGTGTGTGTGTGCACGCACCCACACGCCCGCGTGTGTGTGCATATGTGTGTTGTGAGTGCACGTGTGTGGGCGCATGCGTGCCCACGTGTGTGCATATGTGTGGTGTGTGTGCATGTGTTCCTTGTGTGTGCATGTGCATGCATATGTTTGTACATGTGTGTGCATGTATGTTCTCAGGCATGTGTGCGTGCGTGCATGTGTGTACTGGAGGAGTGAGATGGAGACAAGGAAGAAACCTTGGAAGAAATGTGGGGATGAGGGACCAGGGAATTACTCAGTGACTTAGAGCAGCATTTTCAAGCACTAACCCACAGACTGGTCTGCAGGTGTAGAAAGGTTGAAGAGGGACGGGGATGCGGGGAGAGACAGAATGGGGGCCAGGAGCTTGCCTTGCATGTGGCCAACTCCAGTTGTGCTGCCTGCAATCCCTGAGCACAGTTAGGTGTGGCGCAACCTCCCCTCCGTCCCCCGATACAAAGGCTGAAGATGATGCTTAATAGCCTGCCTTGCCGAGCACAGCACACATCTCGAGTTCAAGGCCTGGGACTGTCACATGCTCCAGGTATAGTCCAGGCAGCTCAGCCACTGGAGCCCATGATCCCCAGTGCACCACAGCTAGAGGAGTGACCCCTGTGAGCACCACAGAGAGGATGAGCAAACCTCAGGCCCAGAAGCGTGACCCTTGATGAGCACCGTGAGCAAAGAAGTGGCCCCTGCTGAGCACCACAGCCCAAATGTGCATGAGTACCACACACACCCAGGCATGTTGGGGGTCTTCATGGCAGCAGCAGCAGAGGGGGACATGAAAACACACATCGACACATGCACACATATACACATATGCACACACACATGCGCACGTGCATATGCACACGTGTATGTACATCGACACGTGTGCTCATATGTACACTTATTGCACATACGCACATATACACATATGAAGATAAGTGGGAGGGCAGGAAAAGGCAGGCGAGTGTGGCCTCGGGCCCCGTGGGAAATGTGCTCTGTTGATTTCCAACAGACACACTTCCCTGAAGACTTCCGGGCCCACATGGGGACAGGGCTGGGGGGGCAGGGGGGCCTGACCCCTGCTCTGTGGGAGGGGGGTCACTGGGACTGCTGTCCCTCAGACCGCCTTTGCTTGCTGGCCCTTAGGCGGTGCCCTGGCAGCCGGGTAGGGGTCAGCTGGGGATAGGCCGGTGTAAATATAGCCACAGGGCCAAGCCAGCCCAGCCCTGGGCTGACCCTCGGGGAAGGCTTAGGTCCTGGCTCCCTCCCCCGGGAGGCCCCGCTGCACCCCCCCCACCCCCATGTTTCTGGAGGGAGCAGCACTTCCGGTGAGAGCCCAGCAGCAGACAGCTGGAGTGAAGGTTTCCCCAGATGGGAGCAACCCATGGGCAGTCTCAGTTCTCTTCCTGGGGCCTGGGGACCCGCTCCAGAAAGCCCTGCAGGGTAAGGGCTGGTGTGAGTCCACAAATGCCAGGCTGGTCCTGGCAGCCCTGTGCGGGAGGGGGGGGGGCGGGGGTCCTTCCTTGGGAGAGGAAGGCCGTCTGAGGCATGCGCTTCCTGGGTCTCTTCGCCCAGGTCTCAGATCCTCCTCTGGTCTCCCCTCTGGTGCTTCCATCCAGCCTGGCTCTCCATGTCTGGCTGGGCCACAGCCCTGCGCTAGCGCCACCACCTCTTCCCATGTTCACTCGTGCCCCGAATCCACACTCAGTCCACCTCGGGCACGTTTGTAGGCAAAGCCTGACCCTGAGAACCCGGGAGAGGGCTCTGGCAGCTTCAGAGGGCAGAATGACACTCGCGCAAACTGACAGAAGCAGCAGCTGACATTTATTGAGCTCTTCCCAGGCTTGGGGCGAAGCAAATGTTTTACAAGCCCCATCTCCATTCATCCTCAGAACCAACCTACCAGTATCATTCCCATTTCCCAGATGTGGAAACTGAGCCTCAGAACAGGGAAGCGGGGCGGCCCCTGAGATTCCCCAAGTGGCCTCTATCCTGACTCAGTTTCAACCATCGCTCGCGCTACCTCCAGTTCTTTCTACTCTTTTTTTCTATTTTTGTTTTCTAAAAAAATATATTTTTGGGGCTGGAGCAATAGCACAGCGGGTAGGGCATTTGCCTTGCACGCGGCCGACCCGGGTTCGATTCCCAGCATCCCATATGGTCCCCTGAGCACCGCCAGGGGTAATTCCTGAGCACAGAGCCAGGAGTAACCCCTGTGCATTGCCAAGTGTGACCCAAAAAGCAAAAAAAAAAAAAAAAAATTGCTAGGGTCTGCAGATTCCTTTGACTTCTACCCCAATTAAGGTCTTCCCAGCTCTGGTTCTTCCCAAGCCTCAGTGATGGAGGGGCAGGGCCCATGGGTCTCTCAGTGAAGGAGAGCTGGGCAATGCCTGGGCCTGAGCAAATGTGTGTGAAGCCTGAGTGTGTTGAAAGCCTTTAAGAAATACACAACCAATAAATTACAAACGCCCCCTCCCCCCAACCCCTCCCCACGCCCTTCCCCCCTACATCCAAATCTACAACAGACTATGCATTGCCCCACCCCAGGGCAGGTCCCAACTCCGGACCTCTTGGTGCCCACAGCGTCCGTGGCTCTCTGTATATTTGTGGAATGAATGAATGAGCAAATGAATGAGAATTGGGAGGAGAGTACAAACACTTAGGGGGCCTGAGTCCCTGAGTCCCCGCCACGCTTGTTGGGGGCTCCAGGATCCGGAAGGTCCCACCCTCCTTTACTGGTGCTCTCACCTTTGCCCTCCCTAGGACACCCCCCTCTGCCCCAGAGGGTCCAGGTGAAGGTGGGAGCAGACGGGAGCAAGGGGAGGAGAGCGGGCCAGGCTCCACCCCAGTGGCTGAGCTCAGGAGCTCTGGGGGCCGGGGTGGCCTCAGAGACAGTACTGTTAGAATTTACAAAGCCCCTGGGATCCAAGCAATAGCAAAAGGGATAGGACGCTTGCCTTTCACATGGCTGACCCGTGTTCAGTCCCTGAAACCCAATATGGTCCCCAAACCCAGCTAGGCAGCCCGGAGTGATTCCTGAGTAAGCCCTGAGCACATGGGGTATGGGCTTCCTCCCTCCCCACCCCAAGAAAAAAATTTTTACAAAGCCCCTTTCACATTTCTCTTTGGTCCTCAGCCACCATCTTGGAACCTGGGTGTTCGTATCATTATACCCATTTTACAGATGAGGAAGCAGAGGCCGTAGAGATCCAGGGACTTCCCTAGGTTCACATAGCCAATAGGAATGAGAACATTCCATGCCCCCCGCCCCCCGAATACAGCCCCTTTTGTGCCATGTGGGGCTCAGACCAGTCTTCCAGCATGATACCGCACATGACAATGTGGCAGAGAAGGGGTGGCAGAGCGAACCTCCAAACAGGGCTGCTCTGGGCTCCAGCCAGAAAAGCCATCTCCCTTTGGGAAAGGTTCTCTGGCTTCTCCTGCCTGCTCTGCCTTGGCCCTGGGGGCCTCAGCTGTGGTTCTGGAAGGGATCGGAGGGCCCAGGAAGTGCCCCTGAACTTCTGCTTTTCCTGGGAGAGTGGCAGGCAGGTTGGTAGGGGGCACCAGGGGCCTGCGGCCTCCTTTACACGGGCATAGGCACCTCGTCGTACTCATCCTGACCTTCCTCCTCGTCAAAGGTGGCTTTGGCATCGTCAGCATCCAGCTGGAGGGGTGAGGGAGAAGAAGGGGAGAGGTGAGCACTGGATGGGTGAGCCCACCCCAGCACTGACCCGGGAGTCAGCGGGCAGCTGGCTCTGAATCCTGGACAAGTCCCACCCAGCCCCTCTGGCCCTGGGCTTAGTACTGTTCAGTGGTTTCAAAGGATGCGGAGGGCTGAGGAGATGACCCAAAGGGCTGAGCTTCTGCTCAACCTGTGGGTCCCGAGTGGCATCCCCAGCACTACACGGTCCCCCAGGAGAGGCCTGACCCCAGCACTGTGCCACTAGTCCCTGAGCACCACTGAGTGTGGCCAAAACACTGGAAAAAGAGGAGCAGCACAGCGGGGAGGGCGTTTGCCTTGCCAACAGGGTTCGACCCTGGCACCCTCTATGGTACCCCGAGCCACGCCAGGAGTGATTCCTGAGCACAGAGCCAGGAGTAAGCCTGAACATCGCCGGGTGTGGCCTCAAAACAAAAACCAGTGATCAGACCCAGGAGAGGGGTGCCCCTGAGGGAACCCCACAGTGATCGGGATCTGGGGAAGAATTCCATCAGAGGAGCAACTGTCCAAACGACCAGGAAGGCCAGAAAAGGCGGTGCTCAGCAACAGGGACATGGGACCGTCCTGGACTCCCTCTCAGCCCCTTGTCATTCCCCCTGCCCCGCCCTTGGCAAAGGGGAGCAAAGGCCAGGGCCTGGTCAGGGGATATGGCCATGCCGGGACTGGACCGAGGAACCAGGCGCCTCTCTGCAGTCTCCCTTTGCCTGAGGACGCCCTGCCCGGCTCTCACCAGCTATTGGCTCTGTAGCACCCCCAGCTCAGCAGGTGGGGCCCCCCTACTCACACACTGGAGCTCCAGGTTCCGGAAGATGAGCGGCAGCAGGAGACGCCGCAGGGGCACGGTGAGGATGAGGATGAAGGGCAGCGCCAGGGAAGTGGTGGGGAAGGTCTTGATTGTCCACAGCACGACCAGGCAGATGATCTGGATGGCCGTGAACAGGTGCATGCGCCAGGTCTTCACCTGCGGGCACAGAGCCGGTCACTGCCTGCCGCCCCCCTCCCCCACCCGCAGGACCCCCACCCCCTTCCCAGGCGCCCCCGGAGGGTACCCGCTTGACGAAGGGTACATCCGGGTGGTACTTGGGTGGCTTGAATAGAAGCAGGATCCGGTCAAAGAGCTGGATGCCGCTGAGTGAGGTGACCCCCATGTAGAGGAAGATGCCGAACAGCACGGCCACCGGGATGCGGGACAGGATGGGCCCCATGAGGATGGACAGGCCTGCGGGGACCAGCATGTGCTCAGCCGCAGGCTACTGGCCTCCAGCGCCCACGGGCATTTAAGCCACAGAGACCACACCGAGCCCTTCCGTAGGTCTAGAAGCAGTCAGGTGCAGCGAGGGGAGGCCATGTGCTGCGGTCACACAGCTGGGAAGGGCAAAGCCAGGCCCGTCACCTCCACGGGCCCCCAAGGTCAGAGCAGACCCCTTCCCACGTGTCCCAGTCCAGGGGACCTTCACCACCCTCCCCTCTAAATTCCAGCCCTCCAGAAACTTCTGGCCTCTTCATCAGCACCCACCAGGCTGGACTCTCTGCCACTTGGGTCAACCCCAGGGACCCCTGTGTCCTTTCCTCTTACGCCTGGAGCACTGTCCCTTACATTCGCCAGGCTAGAGAGACCCCAGGGGATGCTAGTGAGTCTTCATGGTGCATCATGGAAACTGAGGCACGCAGGGATTCTGACCCAGTGGGGGGTTGTCTCTGCCCTCTGCTGGGAGGCTCTGATGTGGGCGCCTATGCAGAGCAGACCTCCATAGGGGGACCTCTTGTACCCCAGCTCAGAAGCCATCCCAGTCCTGGTTCCCACCTGTGAACAGCTCAGCCTGGGAAGCATGTGTGGGGCGGGGACCAGGCTCCCAGATGGCAGGGCTGCAGGGGCCCTGGACCCTTGGGGACAGGGCTGGAACCAAGGGTAGTGGGGGACAGTGCTGGGCGCACTCACCCACAAGCAGGGAGACCAGGAGCCCGCTGATCCGCTGCTCTTTCACCTCCTGGATCTGCGCGGGCGCCCCGGGACTGCTGGCTTTGCCCATGACGGTGAGGGCATTGGAGTGGGTGACGGAGCGCACGGTGGTGGCGCTGAGCCAGGGCATCCCAAAAAGGGCGGCCAACCCGCCCATGCCCATAACCAGTAGCAGGTCCAGATGGAAGCCGGAGCCTTTGATCAACTTGCGCTCGGGTTTGCTGATGATCAGCCTAGGGGGAGGGGGGAGGGGTAAGCCCTGCCTTGCCTGCGCCTCCCCCTCCCCTCCCTGGTTGGCACCTGTTTGACTTTTTATGCCCATCTCCTTGATGTTCATGCTTCCTCTGCCTCCCCTCCCCTTCTAGAGACCCCCAAGGAATGGACTCCTAAGTGCAAGAGAAGGTCCACAGACAAACTGGGCCAAGGCCAGTGGAACAAACTCTGGGAGCTTTACTGGATCTGGCACTGAAGGCTGCATCTCTCCCCAACTCCCTCCCTCCCTCCCCCCTCCTTCCCTCCTCTCTCCCTCTCTCCCTCCCCCTCCCTCTTTCTCTGTCTTTCACTCCCTTCCCCTCACTCTTCTCCGTCTCTCCCTTTCTCCCTTTCTCCCTTCCTCCCTTCCTCCCTCCCTCTTTCCCTCTCTCCCTCTCTCCATTTCTCTCCCCCATCCCCCCTCTTCTTTTTCATTTTATTTTTTTAAATTTTTTTTTGCTTTTTGGGTCACACGCGGCAATGCACAGGGGTTATTCCTGGCTCTGCACTCCAGAATTACTTCTGGCGGCGCTCAGGGGACCATATGGGATGCTGGGAATCGAACTCAGGCTGGCCGCGTGCAAGGCAAATGCCCTACCCGCTGTGCTATTGCTCCAGCCTCTTCTTTTTCATTTTAAGTCTTAGGACTATAGAATCTCAGACTCCATCTCTGCATTTTGGCCTTAAGCCCTAGAGCCTTTGTGTTTGGGCATCTTCCGACAGTGCTCAAGAGACCATGTGGATTCAGCCCAGATCTCTGGCATATGCTCCAGCCCATGGAGCGCTCTTTCTAGCCCCCATAATTTTTCTTTTTTTTTTAATTTTGTTTTGGTTTGGGGCCACACCCAGTGATACACAGGGGTTACCCCCGGCTCTGTGCTCAGAAATTACCCCTGGCAGTGCTTGGTGGAACCATATGGGATGCCGGGAATCAAACTCCAGTCGGCTGTTTATGAGGCAAGCAACGGACCTGCTGTGCTGTCTCTCCAGCCCCTGTAATTATTTTTCTTGAGGAGGGCTCCCTAAATGATACATCGTCTGGCCCCCACAGAGTCATAATCTGCCTGTTGCCACCTCTGCTACTGAGGAGGCCACGTGCCCCCTGCATTGCTGTCTCTTTCCTCCCCGCTGACCCTCCCAGCCCCGCCTGCCTGGCTCTTACGTGGTGATCTGGGACTCAAGGAAGATGAGGATGAAGACGAGCATGGCAGGTAGGGCAGAGGCGAACATCATCCAGGTGGGGAACTGGGAGTGCAAGCCCAGCGGATGGATGACCCAGCCCCGGGCTGAGGAGTTGGACACGGTGAGACCTTTGGGCACGCTGAGTTTCTGCGGCGGGCGGGGGGGGGGGGTGAGGTAGAAAGTAAGAAGACGGGGGAAGGGGTGAGGGGTGGGTAGTAGTGGGGACAGAGGGAGCCCAGCTCCTGGGCACTTGGAAACTGATCTTTTTTGGTCTAGTTTTTTTGGGCCACACCCAGTGGTACTCAGGGCTTTCTCTGGGCTCTGTGCTCAGGGACCACTCGGGGGACCCAATAGGATGCCGGGGATTGAACTCAGGTCAGCCGTGTACAAGGCAAGCACCCTCCCCCCTGTGCTATCGCCCCAGCCCCGGAAACTAATCTTGATTCCCAGCTTGGTACTCAGCCCTGGCCTCGATTCCTCCTGTGCATCCTCTCATCCCCAGCTTGACAGGTGGCTCAGCGAGGTTATGTGACTTGTCCTGTGTCACATGGCTCTCCATAGAACTGAGGGACTGAGAGTCTTCCCTACTGTCCCGGCTTAGAGAGTGAGAGGCTATCTGGCCCAGACCCTGGCCTGAACCAGAATGACCCTAGAGGGTTATGGGAAGAACGTGGGGATCCTGGGGGAATGTAGGGATAGATTGGGGGTCACCCTAGCTTCAGGTTTGGGAAAGTGACTGGAGAGGCACAGTAGGCTGGGGTGGGAGTGTGTGTGAAATGAACGACCGGGAACAAGAGTCACCTGCGTGTAGGTGTCCTGGATTAAGGTGTCCACCACAACCATGATCAGGATGGAGATAGGAACCCCGAAGTCCCCAATGACCCGTCGCAGCTGAAGGAAGGAGGAAAAACCAGTGCTCAGGGCCCCATGCGCCCTCTCTGGCCCATTCTTCAGTGGGCCCTGTGACCCTCAGTGGGCCTGTTCCGGTCACCTTTCCCTCACACGCCCTTACTCTGCCCCAGGGCTTTTCTTCCCCCCGCCCCCCCAGGAGCCCTTTCTAGGAGTCTCAGAATGCTAGGACCTCATTTCATCGACAGGGAAACCAGCTCCCCACACACAACCTCGCCCCTGGACGCTCAGCATGGGCTTGCTGAGAGGCAGCGGGGCTTGCTTGAAGAGAGAAATCCCGAGTGAGGAGGGGCGCAGAGAGGCTTGAACTGGGAGTGGGGTTTCAGGGTGAGGGCAGGGGTCACTGGCTTGGGGATGCTGTGGGTGGGGGGGACTGTGGTCAGGGCGAGGACAGGCAGAGGGGAGTGCCCACCTTGCCAGGGAAGTAGGAGCTGTTCTTGAACTTGCGCAGCATCATGGCCAAGAAGAAGGTCGCAGCCATGAGCACAAGAGAGAGCAGTGCTGTGTTGGGCAAAGGGGCCTCTGGCTTGGGTACCACATTCACATTGTGCTGATAATTCTTCTGCAGTGGGTGTTCTTGAAAGATCTGCGTAAAAGACAAAACATCTTAATTCCACCTATCCATCCACCTTTCATCCATCTCCCATCCATCCATCTATTGATCCATCTTGTATTCTTTCATCCATCCATCCATCATCACCCATCCATCTTTCCATAATCACACATCCATCCATCATCTTCCACCCACCCATCCATCCATCCATCCATCCATCATCACCCATCTATCACCCATCCATCCATCATTACCCATCAATTGTCTGCCATCCATTCATCCATCCATCATCATCATCCATCCATCCATCCATCCATCATCACCTATCCATTGTCTCCCATCCATTTATCCATTCATCATCACCCATCCATCCATCATCATCCATCTGTCCATCCATCATCATCCATCCATCCATCCACCCATACACCAAGCCATCCATCTCCCTTCCATCATTCTATCCTTCCATCTCCCACCCGTCCGTCCATCTACCCATCCATCCTCTGATCCATCCAGTCCCCATCCACCCACCCATCCATCCATCCACCCTCCCGCCCATCCCATCTCCCTCTCTACTTCCCACCTCCCTTCCTCCCTTCTTTCATCCATCCACCCACCGATCCATCCATGTACCTATTTTATCCTTAGCTGGGAATGGAGGGGCATTTTACAACCTGCTTTTAATTTTTAACTGAGGACTAGACTAGAAGCTGGGTGGGTCCTAGAGGCAGCGAGTATGTGTGACAGCACCTGTGAGGCATGAGCAGACTGAAGGGGAGGAACTTAGTGCTAAGGAGCTTCCTGACAAGGGCTCTGGAGGCTCGGAAACAGAGAGCTCTAGTTCCTAAGACTCACGGGCAGATACACAGCGCCCACCCTCCTCCCATATGCATTGTGGGTCCCAGTGGAGTTGAGAAGCATGGAGCCAAGGATGGAGGGGCCTCCATCCACATGCCCTGTCATTCTGGAGGGCAAAGATGGGAAAAGGAATGGGGTGTCAGGGTTTTCTGGACTTCCTCATTCTCAGAATCACACACATTCGCCCCTTCATCCTTCTGCGGACAAGGGCAAACGGGGGTGCTCTCTCGTGCACAGTCCCGGAGAGGGTCCCTAAGCAGCAGCTGTCCATAGGTATATTGTTACAGTAACATAAGTGGGCACCCCAGTGTCCTATAGACCTGGGTGAAGGCTCTCGGGGGTGCCAGAGTCCCCAAGCACACCCCTGCTTTGGGACCTTCCGGCGAATGCCCACCTTGAGCAGATTTTTGAAGGTCTCAAAGATGAAGATGAGGGAGATGAGGATGGAGAAGATCTCCTGGGTGTAGCGGGAGATGAAGCGGACCAGGAAGCTGCCCTCGAAGGCCACCACCAGCATCACCAGCAGGATGAGCCAGAAGCCGACCCACACGCGGCCCACAATATACTCCAGACCTTGGTCATTACAGAACTGTGGGGGGCAGCGGGAGGGGAGGAGTCAGCTGGGGCCCCAGGGCTTGGGCAGGGGTGGGGGGTGGGAAGGTTGGCCGCAGGGAGGGGACGCGGGCAGGGATGGAGCTACCTTGTAGAAGGACTCCTCAAACACGAGCAGGGGGCCCGAGAAACCGACCACCAGTAGCGGCTGCGCACTCAGCAGCGCGAACAGGATGCCCTGCACGGCTGTGGAGATGAGCAGTTCTGACACCCCCATCTGGTTCTGGGTCTTCTCTCCTGTGTGTGTGGGGGGGAAGCAGTGACAGGCTCAGGCTTGGGTCGGCGGCCCCCACTGCCCTGCCCCTTTCCCCCACCAGAGCCTTTCTCAGAGGTCACATGAGGAGTCAGAGCTGACGGAGGGGGCCGGCCTGAGGGTCTGAGGTGAGTGAGGGGCTGGGGGTACCCAGGGGACACGGACTGACCCAGGAGGCCCCCAAACGTGACGGCAGGTGACAGGGCAGCGAAGTAGATGAAGATGACAGCAGCCAGGACCTGGGGGCTGAATCCGTCCGTGATGTCGCTCAGGTAGTGGGGATAGCGGCGCCGGATGTCACGCACCAGGCCCCCGAAGAAGTGCCCTGTGCGCTGCAGAGGGTCATCTGCGTCCCCGGCAGCTCCTAGGCCCCCACCGAGGTCTGCAGAGAGCGAGAGGCCTGGGGTGATGGGGGAGAAGGGCGGGCGGGGGCGGGGTGGGGCGGGTGGGGGCAGGTAGGGCGGAGTGGGGAGGGGAGGCATGCAGATCCTACCGAGGCCCTTGTAGAAGCTGGGGTCCGGCTGGGCGGCACTGGGCAGGTACCGCCTCCGCAGCAGCTCCTGCTGTAAGGGCACCAGGCTGAGCAGGGCCTGCTCCGAGGGGACGTCGGTGGGAGGCAGCACCAGGCTGCAGTCCAGGAAGCCCTCCAGGTTGCGCACCAGCTCCCCCCGGCTCTGGGCCAGGTAGGCGTCTGTGCGGAACACCTGTGGGCAGCAGAGGGGTCAGTGCGACCAGGAGTGACCCCTGCAGCGAAGCTGGGAGCCCTCTCCCAGCTCCCTGCGGGCTTGTCCTACCCCCCACCCCCAACACCTATCAAAGGACTCGGGAGGACTCAAGCGAAGCCAAGTGGACCAAGAGAGAGCAAACCAGGCCGAACCAGGTGGAGGCGGGTTGGCGCGGCCGAGGCCCACCGGGCCGGATTGGTCAGGGCAAAGCCACATGGGGCGGGTGTGAACCAGCGGGTGTCACACCACTGGAGTGAAGGACGCAGCAGCGGGTGGGCCCCGGCCCCGCCTCACCCGCTCGGACATGAGGGTGGCGGCCGCCCGGCCCAGCTGTGTGTAGTTGGTATGAGGGTCCTCAGGGCCCAGCAGCACGACGAGGAAGCGCACGGGCACCGGCAGCTCCATGGCCTCCAGATCCACAGCCTCCCGCAGCCTCACGAAGCCCAGCACCTGGCGCTCCAGGAAGGCAGCGCGGCCTGGGGGACGCAGCACAGGGCAGGGGTCAGCGGGCGCCCCACTGCACTCCAGACACAGGAGGGACAGGCCAGGGGTGAGCCGGGGGGCTCTGCCTCTTACCCACGAGCACCAACGTGGCCTCTGAGTCCGGGGGGAGCTTCTCCAGGACTCCTGATGACGAGCGTCCCTCGGGGCCCCCCTCGCCCTGGGGGAACGGGGCAGTCAGGGGGAGCCTCTAGCCCTGCCCAGGAGACCCGAACATCCAGCCCCTCCCTCCCCCATCCTTCCCTTCCCTCTGTTCACCCCCATCCCTAGACACCCCGTGCCATCCTACCTGTTGGCAGAAGAGCTGGGTCTCCAGAGACGGGCTCTGGGGGAGCAGGGGCTGTGAGGGCTCCCCGGAACGCGTCACCACCGTGGGCTTCACACCGCCCAGGGCCGCCAGGTCTCTGGCATGGCTGTGGGACAGGGACTGCGTGAGCTGATAGGGGGAGGCCCACAGCAGAGGGGGGTGGTGGGAGAGGCCAGGACTCAATCCCTGAGCAGACCCAGGAAGGCTGGAGACTAGGCTTAAGCGGGACTCTGAGGGAACCAGCATGTTTATATTTGTTTTGTTTTATTTCATTTTGTTTAGGTTTGGGGCCACACCAGGCGGTGTTCAGGGCTGACTCCTGGTTTTGAGCTCAGGCGTCACACTGCTGGTGGGGCTCGGGGAAACTCTATGGGGATAGAACCCAGGCCAGCCAGGAGTAAGGCCAGCGCCCTGCCCACTGTGCTATCACTCTGGTTCTGGGGTGTTTCTGGTTTTGGCTTTTGGGGGTCACACCCAGCAATGCTGGGGGCCATGCGGGGCTGGGCACAAAGCAGGGCTCCTGCACATCAGCATAGGTTCCGGCCCTTATGGGGCCTCCCCAGGCCCCTGAGCAGAACCAGAACGAAGAACCAAGCGGGAAGAGCCTTGGCATCTGCCCTCTGGAGAGAGTGGCCCAACTCTGAGTGCGGAGACAAGCCCCGACTCCCACCAGCCGCCGCACACAGAAGCTGAGAAGCAGAAGCCACTGTGGGAGACAGCGGGCCCTGGCCTGTGAGAGGTGGACCTGCGCCTCCCTTCCCTGGAGTTGGGCAGGCGGAAGCGGGGGGGCGGGCGGTCTTGGGGGGTGGGGGGCGCACCTGTGTTGCAGCAGCAGGACCCTCAGCAGCTCATCCCGGTCTTGAGGCCGGACCTGCTCCTCAAAGACAAATCTGTCCAGCAGCTGGTTGGCCACCCCCGCCAGGGAGGTTTCCTGCAGATCTAGGAGGACAGAGCCTGCGAACAAGCAGTGGCAGGGAGGTGAGTGGCATGGGGGGGTGGGGGCAGGGGGGAACACAGCCCACCCCCCAGTCCTCGAGGCGGGCGTCCCCCGGGGGGCTCACCCTTGGCGAAGGCCCTTTGCAGCTCCAGGAGGCTCCAGAAGGTGAGGTAGGAGAGGTGTGGGCGGCCCCACGCCCCGTCTGGGCCCAGGTTCTCCTCTAGCCGCAACCAGCGCCCTGCCTCCATCCAGCGCAGCTCCTGGTTCTTCTCGTCCATCACCAGCTCCTGCAGCTCCACGTAGACCTAGCGCGGGCTGGAGTTAGGCCTGGGGTACAGGAATGCCCGGACCTGCGGGGTCCCCTCACTAGGCTCCCGTAGATGTTGGCAGGAGGCTTGAGGGGTGCAGGGAGCGGCGGGACCCGCACACCCTCCTGCTTGAGTATCTCTCTGGGAGACCGTGGGGAGAGGATGCAGGGCCCGTCGCGAGTTGACCCCAGCCTCCTGGCCAGGCCTCTCACCCCATTTCAAGGCAGTTGTCGAGGGCACCTAAAGTGTATGTGTGTATGTGTGCGGGGGTGGGGGGTGCCCCTGGCACCCATGAGTGACTTCTCTGGAGCTCTGGGCTCTTCTGGGAGCAGGGAACCTTGCTGAGGCAAAGCCCCTTCCTGAGCCATGAGACAACCCCTGCCCAGTGTGGCCGTGGGGGCCTGGGCAGAGGAGAGAGGCCCTGTCCCGGGAGACCCGAATGGCCCTGCCCTCAGCAGCTTCCTTCGGGGTACATTCCTTCTAGTTCCTCCCGCCCCAATTCTTTCCAGGCCCTGCTTTGGGAGTCCCCAACCTGAAGCCCTCCCTCTGTGCCTCCTTTCCCCGGGACCGTGGCAGGTCCCTGACCGCAGGGGTCAGTGGGGTCCTCACCTCGTGGGTGCCTGGCTGTGATGTCTTCTGAATTTCAGTGACTGTCTGTTCGGCGACATACACTGAAAACCAGGGGCCAGTTAGTGTGGCTCCCCGCAGTCCATCCTGCAGGCGCCCCTGCACCCGCACCCACCAGGAGCCGAGGACAGCGGGGAGGACGCCCCTCGGGGCCCACCCCATCCCTGCTGCCCGCCCGGCTGCCCCGGGGGCCTGTTCTCATCCCAGCCTGGTCCTGTGGCTCCCCACAGAGCACTGCATCAGGAGGGGCCCCGGATCCCTCCACGGTGTTGGTGGGGTGTCTCTCCCACCATGAGTGGTGAGGCCTGAGGGGCAGCAAGGGGGCCGGGGCACCCCTCACTCACCACCATCAGCGACCCCTTCCCTGCCTCTGGCCCACCTGCCTCCCAGATCCTGCCAGCCCACAAGCTTCTCACGGCCTCCACCTGTGCGCTGGTGCCAGGGTGGGGTCTGCCCCTTATATATCCCCCTGCCCCGGCCCCCCCATGCCCAGAGGGGCCTCTGGCCTTCCATGCCAAGTGGTAGCACTTGAGTCCTGTTGACAGTAAACAGGGGCCTGCCAGGGGCTCCCCACCAAGACCTTGGCAGGCCTGAGAGGTTTCCTGATGTCTCTCTGTGGCCCCCCCATGACCCCCTACTTCTCACTGAGCCCTCTAGATGGACCTGTGTTCCCAGAGGAAGCTCAGCACCCGTCCTGGAGCCTGGCCTTGGGTGGGCCCACCCCACCTTTGTCCAGACAGGCCGGCTGCCCCCATCTAAGGGGCACGGTGACGGGTGACTGGCCCTGTCCCCACCCCGGGCGCCTCCTGTGATCATTTCAAACAAAAGTCTGTTTATGTGCCAATCACCCAGGATTGTGGGCGAGCTGACCCGGGCAGGGTGGAGCGGGGACGGCGAATTCCCCAACTGTCCCGACAGGGCTTGGCGGCTCATCCCGTGGCGAGGGGTGGGTGGGTGGCGGGGGGTGGGGGGCTCACCTGCCGTCTCCTCCACCACCACCTGGGGCACGGGGAGCCCCGGGTCTTCATATTCCTCCGGCCCCATTATCTCCTCCAACCCCTCTTCGTAATCCTCCTGTGGGGAGAAGTCATTGGAGGGCTGTGAGGGTCTCTGCTCCATGCAGAGAGACCCCCGGGATGGCTCCCTACATCCCCAGCACCCCGGCCACCCCCTGCACTTACCTGTGAGTCCCCCATGGCACTATCCTGGGTGTGTGATGGCCCGAGTGTCCGCAGTGGGTGGTCTCAGCCTCCAGCATAACCCGCCCTGCGGGTCCCTGTGAAGGGGTTCGGGGCAAAGGCTGAGGGGGGCGCAGAGCAGCTGGGGTCCCCTGCAGCCGGAGCTGCATTTGGGTCAAGGGGGATTCCAGGGGGAGGTGGCAGGTCAGTTGGAAGACGTAGGGGTGGGGTTCGGGAAGGCACAGGGTCAGATGGGGGGGTCCGGTGGGGGAGGGGAACCCTGACTGGCAGTGATCTGGGGGTGTTTGGAGAGCAGGTGTCCTTCAGTCCCAATTCGTTCTCTGTCCCCCCCGTCCTCCCTGGCTTCTCTACCTGCCTGTCTCTGGGACTCAGATAATGATGGGAGTATGGCAGGGCCCTCCCTGGGGGGCTTAGCTCCCCTGAGTTTCCAAAACCTCCTCCTCCGGATCCTGTTTTCTGCTGGGCAGGGCCTCAGTGTCTTTGGTGAGGTCCCCAGGGAGAGGCCCACAGGTCCTTAATGGTGGGAATCCGACTTTATTTATTTATTTTGCTTTTGAATTCTGTCTCTGGTTCTGTCCCACAATCTTCCACCAGCCTCCTGACCAAGCCCTTCCCAGTCTCAGGGCCTTTGCACCTGCATGCAGGGCTCTCCTCTCTGCCCCAGAATCACTTCTGCACATTCCTCCCTGGTCCCTGTGTCATTCTCAGATTTTCTGATGCTTTTTGTAGCTCTACTCTTGGCCACACCCCTTATAGGGAGCCCTGGATGTCCCAGGTCCCACTGACCCAAGCTCTCCAAAGTCCCCACTTCTAGTGGTCCTGAGAAGTGACTGTCAGAATGACTTTCCTGGGGGCCGATAGAGTAATAGTACAGCAGGTAGGGCATTTGCCTCGTGTTCGGCCCACCCCAGTACGATCCCCGGCATCCCATATGGTCCCCTGAGCACCAGCAGGAGTGATTCTGAGTACAGAGGCAGGAGGAACCCCTGAGCACTGACATGTGTGACCCAAAACAAACATACAAGAAAGAAAGAAAGAAAGAAAGAAAGAAAGAAAGAAAGAAAGAAAGAACGACTGTTCTGGTAGCTTGGGGGCTCTGAGCAGGGAGCCAGGGTGACCAGGACGCAGCAGTAGACCCCATGGGGCTGAACCCCACACACGGGGGGCTGTGCTCTAGCCTTGTAGGCGCCGCCTAGCCCTCAGCAGGACCAGGGCAGAGGGGGATGACGCGCACCTCACACCCGGTGGGCAAGAGGGCAAGGGCGGGTACAGAGGTGGGGTGGGACAGTGGCCTCAGCCTCGGTGGGAACAGGCTGGGACTTGAGGGTCAGGACAGAGTTCTGAGGCCTTGGGACTTGGAGGTTGCAGCCTCCCCCACCTGCTCCTAAGGTCCCAGTCCTGACCGGGGAGACAAGCCGGGGCACATGAGGTGCCAAGTGGCTCAGGGGCTGGCCTGCCCCCCCACAGCCCAGTCATGCTCGGAATGTGCCGGGTGCCAGGGCTCTGTCTGGCAGGAGGAAGAGTAGGTCTCATTGTTGGCTGCAGCGGGGTGTGTCTGAGGCCGGGGCGCTGCCTCTGGCTCCCCGGGCACCTGCAGGGCTCAGAGGAGCCCAGGCTGGAGACTTGGGGTCTGCCGGGGGGGGATGTGAGGGCAGAGGGCAGCATCGGGGCCAGGGATGACCCTTTCCGTGGGCAGCGGCACCCTGCTGTAAGCACAGACCATGGCCGGGGCAGGACCCAGAATAACTTCTGGTCCTGGGGAGCAGCGAGGGCCTCAGGGGGTCTCAAGCCCCAGGGGCATAGTCCCTCCTGCGTGGGGCTGGTCCCAGCCTCGTCCTGCTTCTCCCTTTCCTGTACCCCCCGACCCCAGCCTCAGCGTATGCCCCCAAGACCCCTTAATCTTTCTTCCTTCTCTAACCTTGTCCCAGTCTGGCTCTCAGACCCCTTAGCCTCATGGGTATTTTAGGGGCCTCCTCCCCACCCCCCTGGGGCATGGAACTATGACCTTCTTGTCCCCTCTGGGGGCTGGGGTGCTGAGGGAGCCCCAGGGCCTGGGGTCCCCTCTGCCTCTATGCCACCCAGGGCCCCTGCTTCCTCTCCAGGACTCAGCTCCCTTCTGCCCCATGTGGGGGCCTCTCCTCCAGGTCTGAGACCTCAGTAGGAGGCGGAGAGAACAGGAGGAAACTCGCACCCAGCTAGACCCTTTGGGGTGTGCCCAGATTGCTGCTCCCGCCGGGACAAGCGCCCCCACCCCGGGCAGCCCTTTCCTGCCCGGTGCTGATAAGAGCGGGTGCCCCACTGACGCCCCGTGTCTGGAAGTGTACCAAACACCTGGCCTGGCCAGCCCGCGGGGCCAGGACAGATAAGGGGGCACACAGCGTCAGGAGCCAGGCGGAAGCAGCTGCAGGGACAGCTGATGGCGGGAGCCCCACCTTTGTGTCTCCCCCACCCCTCCGTGCCTGCCTCGCTGTGCAGTCTCAGGATTCCTCCACGGAGGACTTGAGCCCCTCGGTGAAGGGAGTCACGGCATGCACCCCGTTTTACAGAAGAGAAACTGAGGTGAGGCGGCCATGGCTGGGAGCTGGGACTAAATCCTGGGCTCCAACCTCTCGCACCAGCTCTAAATGTTATGCCCGGTGGCCATCCAGAAGGGGACAGCTCACCATGGCTCTTGGCCGTCCGTAAGGACCCTAGGGTTTCATGGCCCAGCCCTGCATGGTCTGTGTGACCCTGGGCGGGTGACTCTACCTCTCCATTAAGGACCCCTCCTAGGAGGGCCCAGCATGGCACTCAGGCTGCCCTGAGTTGGGGTTTCTCTGGCAGTGCTGGGGCTGAAACCCGACTTCCTCTCACAGGGCAGGTACCCCCAGTGCCAACTTACCTGTCCCTGGCCAGGCAGTGACAGGTTCTGCCCACCCCCCTAAAGATCGGTGTGTCCAGGACCGTGGCCACGCTGGGCCAGGCTCACTCTGGCCCCTTCCCCCCTCCCCCCAATCACCCTCCAGTTCCCGCGGAATTTGCCTGGGAACCCCTCTTCCCCCAACGCGGCCAGGGTGGACAGGGTCAAGTGCCCCACTGAATGTCCCTGGATGTCCCAAAAGGGAGGCAGTGTCCGCCCACAGCTTTCCTCTGAGGCGGACGTGGGGGCACCCCATACTCCGCAGAATGAGGGTGCTGGAGGATGATCCCAGGGGCCAGGGCCAGGGACCCTCCCCCAGGGGCTCGGACAAGCACTGTCCCCAGTGCACACACTCCGGCCCTGCTGCCTTGTGGTGGCCACCACTGTCCCCAGCGCAGGTGCCTTTGGGCCTGTGCCCCGAGGGTGACCCACACACCATAGCCTCACCCCACCCACCCGCACCCCTCCAAGGTCAGGGCCCACTGCCTCCTGGAGCACAGACTGAGTCCATGAGCCCTGGGGGCCTCCCCCCGCCCGCCAGCCCCGCTCACCTGCTCTCGAGTCTCGAGGTCCCCTGTGCCTCCTGAAGCCGCCTGTATCCTCGGCGCCCAGCAGGCTGTGCTTGCTCTGAAGGCAGAAGGTCCTGGCACCCGCGCCCCGGGGCAGCTCGCAAACCCCTGACTCATGCCCCCGCCTCCTAATCTGCCCGCCCCACCAGCCCGGGAGCCCCTTTCCACCCCCCCCACCCCACTCCCAGGGGTGCTCGGTAAACAGCGTTATCTCTCACCCACATCTGGACAGTCCTGAGTCTGGCCCACCGCACCCCAGCTGCCCCCAAGGCTCCCCACTGGTCCTGGGATTCCCCCGTTCCCTGTAGAGTTGGGGTGACGGGGAGCTCAGTGCTGGCTGCCTCCCCCGGGACCTGCCCTCGGGTCTGGGCGACCCTGTTCTGCCTCTATCCATCTTCCTCCTGGCCAGGTCTAAGCTCCGAGCTGAGGATGCCCAGGCACTGCCTCCTCCTCCTCCTCCTCCTCCTCTTCCTGCTCCTCCTGGGGTCCTCCCTGGGGGGCGGCGCTCCTCCACCCTCTGCCCACGGGCATCAGTGCGGGGCCCCCAGAATGGGCAGGCCCCTCTCGTCCCTGCCCTAGACTAGGGTGACAGCCTCTTTCTCCCCAAGACCCCGCTGGCTCCCAAGAGTGGCCACAGAGGGCCAACCTCTCCCCTCTCCCCATCCACCTCTCCCCATTCACCGGGAGCAACACCCGGGCAACAGAGCAGCCGCCGGCTCCGGCTCGGGCTCCGGCCCGGCACACAAAGCCCCAATGTCTGGGCACACTGGCTCCTCTGTGGGCTGAGCAGCCTGGCCCCCGGGCCAGAACAGCGGCATTCTCGGCCCCCGCCCCCCACGGGCCAGCCTCGGCTCCCAGCCACCGACCTGGCACGATTGCCAAAGAGGCTGCCAGGTGAGTTCCGAGGGGCAAGAATGAAGGAGGGCTGAAAGACAGAACCAGGTCTTGTGGTCGCGGCTCCGGGCACAAGGAGCAGCTGGCCCTGCTCAGTGCCCACAGCGGCTGCCAGGAGTCCCTGGGCAAGGGCCTGCCCACCTGGGGGCGTTGGGACCTCCTCTGCTGTATGCGAGGTCTACGGTGCAGCCCACAGGGTGGGGAGACCTTGTTTTGTCCTCAAAATATAGAAACCTGGGGCTGGAGTGATAACACAGCAAGTAGGGCATTTGCCTTGCAAGCAGCCAACCCGGGTTCGATTCCCAGCATCCCATCTGGTCCCCTGAGCACCGCCAGGAGTAATTCCTGAGTACAGAGACAGGTAATCCCTGTGCATTGCCGGGCGTGACCCAAAAAAAGCAAAAAAGAACAAAAATAGAAACATGGGGCATAGGGCTTATGGCGCCTGCCTCGTGGCTGATGCAGGTTTGATTCCCAACACTGCATAGGGTCCCCTAAGCCCTGCAGAGATTCCTGAGCTCAGAGCCAGGAGTAAACCCTGAGCACTATCGGGTGTGGCCCAGAAACCAAAAAAGAGGGGAAAATTAGAAACGTGAGGCAGGGGTGGAGATGTGGCAATGCAGCAAGTCCAGAGTCAGGCCTGCAGCTCACCACCAGACCTGGCAGAGATATCAGTCTTGCGACCTGCATCTCTCGGTCCAGGCCCTGCGAGCTGCTTACACCTTTTGCCCCAGGCACTGTTTGACAGAGGAGAGCGTTTCCCCGGGGCCGGGGAGATGGTGCCCAGCTAGACCAATGCCTGAGACATACAGGAGCCTGTTTCTTTTCTTTTTCTTTACATGTTTTTAATTGAATCACTGTGAGATACACAGTTATAAAGTTGTTCAAGATTGAGTTTCAGTCATAGGATGCTCCAACACTCATGCCCTCACCAGGGTACATTCCCCACCACCAATGGCCTGCCTCTATGGCAGACACTGTTCTCTCTCTCTCTCTCTCTCTCTCTCTCTCCTTTTTCTCTTACTCTTTCTCTGTCTCTGTATCTCTTTCTCTCTGTCTTTCTCTTGTCTCTCTCCCTCGCTGTCTCTCTCTGTTTCTCTCTCTGTCTCTCTGTCTCTGTCTTTCTATCCTCTCTCTCTCCTCTCTCTCTCTTTCTCTCTGTCTATGTATCTCTTTCTCTGTCTTTCTCTTTGTCTCTCTATCTCTCTCCCTCTCTGTCTCTCTCTGTTTCTCTGTCTCTGTCTCTCTGTCTCTCTATATCTCTGTCTCTGTCTCTGTCTCCCTGTCTCTGTCTCTCTCTCTCTCTCACTCTCCTCCTCCTGGGCATTACAGTTTGCAATACAGATACTGAAAGGTTGTCATGAACGTCCCCTTACCTACTTTCTGCACTTAGTTCTTGTCCAGAGTGATCATTTCCAACTACCATTGTCACAGTGGTCCCTTCTCTATCCTAACTGACCCCCTCTACCTGTGGCAAGCAACCAACAGTGGCCCAGTCCTCCCGGCCCTTGTTTCCGCTGTCCCTGGATATTCGTCTTATAGCGTGTGTTTTGGTATCGCACAAATGAGTGCTGTCATTCTCTGTCTGTCCCACCCAGGATCCTGTTTTCATCCCCAGCTTCACTGGGCCTCCTGGGGGAACGCCGTCCCCCGCGCCCCACACAGGGAAAAGCAAGCCAGCAAAGCCGAGAAGTAGAGTGGCCTGCCTCTAGGAAGACCAGCCCAAGGCTGGGCACGGTGCCCAGTGGTTATCTCTGCCCCCCAAGCCCCTCCGAGGAAATACTGTTTATTGTTGTTATTGCATTTCACAGACCAGGAAGCTCAGATGGGAGACAGGGGCAGACTGGCCTGGGCCCTGGGCTGGCGGGCTGGTGGACGGGGCTCAGCTTGTGCTGGCCCCCATGACCTGGACCTCACTCCTGCCTGGACAGGACACTCTCTGGCCCTTGTAACTGGGGGTCCTCTCCAGAGGCCCTCCTCACTCTCCAGCCAGGAAGGGCCTCTGACCCCAGCCCTGGCCAGCTGGGGCAATTCTGCCTGCTCTGCCTACTACCCCTGGCCCTGCTGGGATGTGGGGTGCCCACCAGGATGTGGGGGTGCCCGTGAGCACTGCTAACTTAAGAGGGGGCATAGTGGCCAGCCTGTTTCCACTCAGCCCCCCTTTCACAGCCCCCCCAAGCCACAGCAGAGGGGCTTCACTCAGCCCCGGCCCATCCCCCCACTATCCTGGGTCTTTCTCGCCTGACTGGGTGTGTTTGTTCCCTGAAATCTGCCACCAAGACCACCTCACTCGTCAAGCTTTCCAAAATGTGTTTATTTTGTGCTATGTCTTTGGGGCTTCATCTGGTGGCTCCTGGGTGGTCGCTCCTGTTTGCGGGGAAGATCGTGCGGTGTTGAGGCAGGGATGCTTCGTGCCAGGCCCGCCCTCAGCCCGTCAAACCGTCTCCCCTCCCTGCTCACACTTTTTTAGGTGTGCGCAGGGTCCGGGGATAGACAGCTGCCTGTAGTGGCCCCTGGGCTGGGTGGAGACGGCGAGTTGCAGGCTGATGGAAGTGCTTCACCCCCCACCCCGGGAGCCCTGCTTGCTGCCTCACCCCCACTGTCCCTCAGGACCCCAGGGAGTGGCCAGCAGGAGGAGGCAGCCTCTTTCCCTGGTCCGCACATCCTTGCCCAAGGTTGTACTGTCAGGAGGCTGTGCCTGCAGGTGCAGGTGAATTGAGGGGCGCCAGGCTGGGCCTGCAGCCGGGATCCATCTTGAGCTCCGGCGGGGTCTTTCCTCCCCACCCTTGTTGTCAGCCCACACGCCCGTTAGACCCGGGGTTGTCCCTGATGGAGCCAGTAGACAGGCCTCCTGGAGGGAGGTGATCCCCACTTCCTGCAGGGGGGACGGACCGGGAGGCTCCTTCCTCTCAGCCTGGGGGAGCTCCTGGGGTGGGGGAAGAGGCGGCGAGGGGTGCCCTGGTGAGCTGAACTTGCCCCGGGCTTGGAAACAGGGTATTGAGAGGAGCCACCTAGGCTGGGCCACACGAGCAGACCCATGTCCCGTGTCCCCCACAGTCTGGGCAGCTGTCCCCATGCTCCCTGCAAAGCCTGGCAGAGGGAGCCAAGCTTGGTGCCCTCACCTCGGTGGCCCCCACCCCAGACACTGAGGGGTCTGAACGCAGCTGGCAGGGCAGAGGGTGGCCTGCAGTACTGAGCTGCGGACAGAGGGCATGCGGGTGGCTGTGCAGGGAGTGGGGGTCCAGGGGGGTCCAGGTGAAGAGGCAGCTTCCTGGGCCCTCTGGGCTGGCTCAGACCACTGGGATCTGGTGTTCGTGGGAAGTCACACACACACACAAACACCACACTACTACACGGGGTGGGATAGGCATTTTACCACTGCACTGTGACGTGGCCGTGTGACCTGGGCTGGCCACGACCTCTCCCTGACCTTGGCTTTCCTCTCTGGGTGGCTTGAGGACCCCACGGGTCGGAGCATGAGAACCAAACCTTCTCAGGACACAGATGAGAGCTGAGGGGTAAATGGCGGGAGGAGGCGGGGTTGGGGGTCACCCTGAACCCCAGGAGCTCATGTCCAGTGGGGAGCAGAGTTACTGCAGGACATGTTGACTAAACAACAAGAACCAGGGAACGAGGGACTGGGGAAGTGGGTGTCCCCAGGGACGAGGAGGCAGAGACGTGAGGTGCAGGGTGAGTTGTGGGTGCAGAGGCAGCTGGAGAGGTGGAAGAGGCAGCAGACCAGGGTCCGGTCTTCATGACAAGGGGGGCCGGGAACTGGAGAGAGTCCTGGTCACCCTTCTGGACCCCTTCCCACCACTCCCCAGCCTGGACATGGGTGAGCCTGGGTAGCCAGGCCCTGAGGGTGGGTGTGCTGCGCCCCAGGCATCACCCCAGGATGCCCCAGGATAGTTGGGGTGATCCTGACCATCCGGGGCCACTCAAGGCCAACCGCAACTTTTGGAGTTTTGATGTTGCCCTTCTCGGGAAGCTCTGGGTTCTCGTGGCTTCTGGGTCTTCCCCCCACCTGGTCCCTTGTCCCAGACACCCTTCTTTCAACACCTGCTGCCCTGAACCGGCCGCTCGGAAGCCTGCCCAGCTGCAGCGCCCTCCACCCCCATCTCCCCTGCCCCAGCCATGGATCAGCACCGACCTGTGTCCCGTCCATCTCCCAAGGCCCCTGAGGGACAGGGCCCACAGTCTGCCCATTCCCACTAGCCCGCGGCCCTGTCTGTAGGTGGCGACTGTGTGTCAAGGGACAGGAGAGGGGTCAGTGACCCCAGGCCTCGCCCCACCGACATGCCCAGACCAGCCTCCACCCTCTGACCAAGGCAATACGCTGGACCTGGGCAGAGTATCATTAGTTCTGGTTCTTTTCCGAAACACCAATGGCAAAAAGATAAGCCAGGAGCTCCTCTCCCCTACACCCCTCCCCCACCCATCCTCCTTCTCTCCCCTACCCCTCCTCCTCCCTCATCCCATCACCTCTGTTCCCCTCCTCCCCTCCCCTCTCCCTCCTTCACCTCCCCTCCTCCCTGTTCCCTCTGTCTTGCTCCCCTTCCCTTCTCCTCCCCTCCCCTGATGAGCTACTTCTCACCTTTCAGGTTTCAGATCAAATGTTACTCCTGCCACCAGGCCCACTTAGGGGGAGCCCCCACCCATCACTGTGTCCATGGAAATTGGGGTGGGCTGTGTTTCTAAAGAAACCCCAGGATCGGCGGGGCTGGAGAGATGGTACAGCAGACAGGGTACTTGCCTCGCATGTGACTGGCCCAGGTTCAGTCACTGGCAACCCATATGCTCCCCTGAGCACTTGTCACTTGTCATCCTGTTGATCATCTATTTACTCGAGCGGGCGCCAGTAGTGACTCTATTCATCCCTGTCGTGTGCTAGCGTAGCCCAATGGCTTGTTGGGGGGCTCTCTTAGGGTCAGGAGAATGAGTTCTGTTATTGTTACTGTTTTTGGCATACTGGATACACCACAGGTAGCTTGCCAGGCTCTGCCGTGTGGGCAAGGTACTCTCGGTAGCTTGCTGGGCTCTCCAAGAGGGACAGAGGCTTTTGGGGCAGCCTCTCATCGCTTTTACAGGTGTTTCCAGTCTACCGAACGCAAGTTTTTGGTCGACTGGTCGGCTGCCTACTCCAGAAAAAAAACTGTTGCTCTCTTCCGGGAGCTTTATTTTATAGTCTCTGGATCTTGGCCATTGATGAGATTACATGGCACGGGGGGTGTGGGGGGGGGTTGTGGGTGTGACTGCCAAGCTTCTGGAAAACTGGGGACCTGGGTGGAGGAGGCCCAGTCCCAATCCAAGCAGGCTTGGAGATCTCATCCCCGGGTGCTGCATACCTGGGTTCCTCTGCAGGTTTCTTCATGTGTGAGGCTCGTCCAAGCGTGTGGAGAGTGGCCTTGAGCATGGCTGCAGCTGGGTTCTGGAGATTTTCGGCTGCCAGGGTTCTGCTTGGGGCAGGGAGGGAAACTCAACCCACCCCCCTCTGAGGGGCCCCGGTGGAGACAGCCTGGCGCGGGGGCAGGAGATTCTGAGCACCAAACGGAGTAATTCAGAGCTAGGAGTACTGCACTAGAAGTAACCTGTGAGCATTGCCAGGTGTGGCCCATAAATCAAAAGGGAAAAAAAAGAAAAAAAAAAAGAAAACCCAAGGGGGAAAGCACTGGCCTGACATGCAGCAGACCTGGGTTCGATCGCTGGCACCCCAATATGGTCCCCAAGTCAGAAGTAATCCCTGAGCACAGAGCCAGGAGTAAGCCCCGAACACTGTTAGGTGTGGCCCCCAAGCCCAAACCAAATAAACAACAATAACAACAACAACAAAAAAAACAAGTCTTAGTACGCCAGATAGAGTTTATTTCTCCCTAGTCCAAATCGGGAGGTGAGGGTGCGCAGCCAACCAGTTGACAAAAACTTGCGTTCGGTAGACTGGAAACACCTGTAAAAGTGATGAGAGGCTGCCCCAAAAGCCTCTGTCCCTCCCGGAGAGTCCAGCAGGATGGGGGTCCCCAGATCTAGGAGCTCCCCACCCCTGCCCCAGGACCTGCTGACTGAGGTCACCTGCCTTGGGTGTTTTCTCTTCCTCCTCCCTTCTGGCTGCAGGAGCTTCAGTGGAGGCAACACGTGGCAGGAGGGGCAGAAGGAGATAAGCCCGGGAAGGAGACAGGCCAGAGAGGTGCGGGCATGGGGGAGTGGGGGGGACGGTCACCAAGGACGCGCCAATCCACCTAGGGAAAATCATGACAAAGGTCAGAGGCAGCACGAGGGAGCTGCAGCGGGGAGGCCGGGGCGGTGCCCGGGCTCCTGGCCGGCCAGGCAGGCTCTGCACACACCAACAGCTTGTGCACTGAGGCCGGAAGGAGCAGTTCCGTCTGTCTGCCAGGCTGCCAGGCAGGAGATGCTTGCCCCGGCCCAGGGTTCAGGTCCTGAACCAACCAGGCCCCAGTCACTGGGAAAAACAACAACAACAATAACAGAATGAGCTAAGCCTCCCTTCCAGGACAGGTCCAGGGGGCCGGCACGCTGGAACTGAGTCACATGACTCTGCCTGGGGAAGCCTGGGCCAGGGAGTCTGAAGCCTGGAAGCCAAGACACAGGAAGGCAGAAGGCGAATGGCCTTTGTCATCTCATCCCGAGTCTCACCACCTGCCGTCCTCTCCTCTCTTACCACTGGATACTTTCCCGTTTCACTGTTTATTCTTTTTTTTTTCCTCTTTGGGTTACACCCAGCGAATGCTCAGGGTTACTCCTTGCTCTGCATTCAGGAATTACCCCTGGCAGTGCTCGGGGGACCATATGGAATGCTGGGAATCGAATGACCAAACTGCCGTGTGCAAGGCAAACGCCCTACCCGCTGTGCTATCACTCCAGCCCCCACTGTTTATTCTTATTAAAATATTTTTTCCACACGGGTTGGAGCGATAGCCTTGCTGACCCGGGTTCGATTCCCAGCATCCCATATGGTCCCCTGAGCACTGCTAGGAGTGATTCCTGAGTGCATGAGCCAGGAGGAACTCCTGTGCATCGCCAGGTGTGACCCAAAAAGCAAAAAAAAAAAATTTTTTTTCCACAGTACCAAGAATCAAACCCAGGGCCTCATAGAAGCTGCTCCCAAGCTGCTCCCCAGCAGCTGAGCCAGGCCCCTCCTGGCTCTTTGGTTCCTCTGTCCACCGCACAGAGCCTTTGCTTGGCCGCCCCCGGCCCTCCCTCTGAAGCCTCCCTCCCTGCTTGCCTCAGGCAAGGCTGCATTTTTCTGAATGAGTTCCCACCATTAGTACACAAGGGAGAATGCATTCTCACCCCATGTCACGGATGGGAAAAGAAGATGCAGAGATTAACCACCCCCCCATCCCCTCACCCCCCTCACCCCTGGCTGGATGGGTTGTACAGTGGGGAGGGCACTTGCTTTGCATGCTGCGGACCCAGGTTCAATTCCTGGCATCCCATACAGTTCCCCAAGTACCACAAGGAGTAATTCCTGTACAGAGACAGGAGTAATCCCTGAGCACTGCTGAGTGTGGCCCAAAAGAGAAAGAGAGATGAGAGAGAGAGAGAGAAAAAGAGAGAGAGAGAGAGGAAGGATAACTCCCTGTGGTCACATCATAGGCATAGGGGTCCGGCACTGCCTCCTGATGTCTGGGCCCCCCTCCATGCTCTGTTGGCATGTCCATGCCACCCTCTGGTTTCCCAAGGCCTTCGCCCTGACCTGAAGTGAGTGAGAGCCTGGACACTGTCTCCCTGCCATGGTCCTCTGGGAAATGCCCCTTCGGGATCACAAATGGTGACTTGAGCCTGGAATGGGATCAACGAAAGGAGCGCCTGCTGAAGCCCTGCAAGTGTCAAAGAATATGAATCACACAGTAAAGCAATAAAATAACTGGCACAATGTTACACTACAAAACTGGACTCATTTTTTGAATAGAAGATAATAGTTGCTTGAGACAAGTGCCTAAATAATTTCTGCGGCCACCAGCTGAGGAGACTGCAGGGAATCAATCCACCATCAATTCCTGGGACCAGATGATCCTTTTCTTTTTGAGGGGGAGGACTTCATCTGGCAGCGGGCAGGGCTTCTCCCAGCTCAGTGCTCTGGGGTCACGTCCAGCAGCGATCAGGGGACCGCACAGTGCTGGGGCGTGAACTCCGGCCTCCCTCATACAAAGCTTGCACACCGCGGCTTTTTCTTTTTACCTTGGCTGCTTGAAACTCTAGAGTTAGAATTAAATGCCTGGAAGCAGCCTGACCCCGGGAGAGAGAGCCTTGTGGACAGACGTGAGTAACTAGGAGCCAGAGAGTGCAGGTGTGGATGTCGCTGATGCTCAGCTTGTGAGACATCAAACTTGCCTGAACTGGGGCCAGAGCAATAGTACAGTAGGTAGGGAATTTGCCTTGTACATGGCCAACCCAGGTTCGATTCCCGGCATCCCATATGGTCCCCTGACCACCACCAGGAGTGATTCCTGAGTGCAGAGCCAGGGGTAATCCCTGAGCATCACCAGGTGTGACCCAAAAGCAAAAAAAAAAAAAAACCATAAATCAACTGTTTTGCATCAGTATAAGTTGGAAGTCACAGCTGGCAGGTTTCCACCAGTGATCCTGGCACACCACTGCACGCACCCCTGCACCCCCCCAACCCCTGACTGGGACGGGGCATCTGAGACCAGAAACCACAAAGCCATGGTGGGGGGGTGGTGACTGGCCTGGAGGGTGCAGTGGGCACGAGGGACATAGGTTCTTTCTTCCCAGCCCCAACTCCCTGGGACCCAGCTCTGCCCACTCACGGCCCAGGCCTGCATATGGGGTGTGGGGTGGAGACTGATAAATGGGAATATGTTCTAAAAATGACTCTGTGAGGGCTCGAGCAACAGTACAGCAAGGAGGGCACGTGACTTGTTATGCAGCCGACCCAGACTCAACACAAAGCACCCCATATGGCTCCCTGAGCACCGCCAGGAGTGATCCTTGAGTGCAGACCCAGGAGTAAGTCCTGAGCACTGCCAGGCGTGACCCCCAAACCAAACCCAAACCAAAACCCTCTCATTCTAGCATCCACAATTGCTGGGCAGGGCCGGCTGGTGACAGAGGAAAAAGACAGGTGAGGGGAGAAGCAGGGATGCTTCCCGGGAGGGTGATATGCGCTCAGTTCTATAGATAGCTGCAGGTCTGGGGGGAGAGGGGCCACAGCATTCATCTCTGCCTGTCGGGCCCAGTCTGTCTCTTTTTTTTTTCTTTTTGGGTCATACCAGGTGATGCACAGGAGTTACTTCTGGCTCATGCACTCAGGAATTACTCATGGCAGTGCTCGGGGGACCATATGGGATGCTGGGAATTGAGCCCGGACGGGCCGCGTGCAAGTCAAACACCCTACCCACTGTGCTATCACTCCAGCCACCCAGTCTGACTCTTGTGCATGTCCCAGACTCTCCTTGTGCTGCCAGCCCTCCTCAGGCAGGTGGAATTTCTTGCCTAGGAGTTTTCCTTTCCGGCCCTCTGAGTTCTCTTCCTCCCGAGAGGAGAGGACCGAGGGCTGCCCAGGAGAGGGCGGGCTCACCTACTCCCTGGCAACTCTGCCCCCTCTGCCCTCCTATCTGCTGAGCCACATGTCTGGGTGTATGGGCGTGTCCCCCAGGAGGGTGGGGAGCCCAGGCAGCAGCTAAGCCCATGGCTAGCCCCTTCTAGTGTGTGGCCTTGACTGAGTCCTCAGATGTCTCCCAGTTTTCCAGAGTCTCAGATCCTTCTTAATGTCCAGCCTCCTACAGAAGGAGACAAGATATTGCCCTGGGAGTCTGCCTCACAACTCCAGGCCCACAGGGGAGTTCGAGGAAAGGAAAGGAGTTTGGGGCTGGAGACAGGGAAGCAGGTAGGGCACTTGATTTGTATGCAGCTGACCTGAGTTTGAGAACTGGCAGCCCATATGGTGCCCCGAGTACTGCCAGGAGTGATCTCTGAGCACAGAGCCAGAGCCAGGAGTAAGCCCTGAACACCACCAGATGTGGCCCAAATGACAGGAAGAAGGCCCGAGCGGTAGTACAGCTCGGTAGGGCATTTGCCTTGCACACATCCGACCTGGGTTCTATCCCCGGCATCCCATATGGTCCCCCAAGTACTGCCCAGAGTGGTTTTTGAGTGCAGCAGAGCCAGGAGTAATCCCCGAGCATCACCAGGTATGCCCCCCCAAAAAACAAACATACAAAGACAGGAAGGAAGAAGAAAAAGAAAGGAAGCAAGGAAGGAAGGAAGGAAGCAAGGAGAGAGAAGAAAGGAAAGAAGGAAGGAGAGAGAGAGAAAGAGAGAGAGAGAATTGTCATGGATCAGGTAAAAACTCCAATGGACATAGGGGTCTCCCATAGCTGGAGAGATGCACATGGGGCAGGATGCTTGCTTGCCACATAGCCGACCAGGGTTCCATTCCTGTGACCTGATCTATTTCCCTGAGCCCCACCAGGAGTGATCTCTGAGCACAGAGCCAGGCAGCCTGAGCACTGCTAAACGTGGACAGAAAACTAAACCAAACAAAGAAAATCCCAAAGGATTTTCCTGGACAGGGATTTGGGTGAGCACTCTCCAGGCTGCAGCCCAGGTCTGCTTGGGGGTTGGCCCTGAGGTAGGGGCACCCACCAGGTGTAGCCCAGAGTATGCTTGGGTCAGATGTGGTCCCCAAACAAAAAGAACTGGAAAAAAAATAATAAACAGCCCTGATTGTAGCTCCTGCTGGTGGATGGGCCAACGAGGGGATGAGGAGCTGGGCCTGTGTGTGTGTGTGTGTGTGTGTGTGTGTGTGTGTGTATGCGTGTGTGCATGTGTGCGTATGTGTGCACATGTGTATGTGTGTGTGTGAGAGAGAGATCTGGGTGTGTGTGTATGAGAGAGAGAGAAAGAGAAAGAGAACTGGGTGTGTGTGTGTGCATGTGTGTATGTGTGTGTGTGCGCGTGCAGTCCAAGTCTTCCTTCTCTACTGGTTCCTTGTTTCTTTTTGAAAAGACCTGGAGTAGCCAATGAGCGCCCAAGGCACTGGTTACTTTCAGCTGGCGCCAGACCAGCTGCTGGATCCGGGTGCGGTAAGGGGGGGGGCGGGGCAGAATCTGCAGCTGGAGGGGGCGGGGCAGGTTCCTATCTGGGGATGCAGAGCTGTCAGCTGGGGGACTTGGGAGGGGACAGCGTTAACCCATCTGGCCTTGAAGAAAACAAACCAAGAAACAGCCTGATATTGGCCCAGGAGGCGGTGGCTGGGGATGGGGATGGGGGGGGGGGGCGCTTCCAGTCTGTGCCTCCATTTATCTTTTGGATAAATAGAGGAAATGGCTTTTCTTCCCCACAGCATGGAGAGATGAGGGTATTTGTGTCTTCCTCCAAGGATGCATCGGCATTTATTTTGCACCCACGTATGTGTCAGGGGCCATGTTAGGTGCAGAAGAAGCCTGAAACTCCAGCTGAGGGACGTGGGAACCATATGGGATGGGGAGAGGGAGTAAACCCCCATAGCCTACTGCGTCCCAAGCCACGCCCGTTGGCCCCAGAAAGTGCCAGGGACCAGGTCTTCCATCTGTGAGTGGGGGGGGGGGGTTACAGGCAATAGCTTTAAGCATAAAAACGGGCTTGCCTCTGAAGAGCTGTGCGCCCCCTCAAATGGGAGGAGGGCCATTAGGCGTTGGAAAGAGAAGGGGATCAGGGCCAGAGCCATAGACCCACTAAGCAATACTAACACTATAGGAGCTTGCCTTGCATGCAGTCGACCTGGGTTCCATCTCCCACATCCCATATGGTCTCCCCCACATCCCATATGGTTCCCTAAGTCTGCCAAGAGGGATTACTGAGTCAGAGCCAGGAGTACCCCGAGCACTGCTGGTGTGCACCCCCCCCTCAAAAACGAAGAGAAAGAAGCGATTGGGCTGAGTGGAGACAGGCCAGGATGCCCAGAGGGTCTGAGTGTGGACCAACCTTTACTGGTGGGGCTATCCTGTGCTCAGGAGCATAAAACAAGGGCAAAAAGCTGAGAGACCCCCTAGCTGTGGCTTTTACTTGGGCTCATTTAGACGTGATGTGGGTCCAGAGCGATAGTACTGTGGCACTTACTATCCAACCTGGGTTTGATCCCTGGTACCCATCTGGTCCCTGAACCCTGCCAGGAGTGAGCACAGAGCCAGGAGTAAGCCCTGAGCACTGCCAGGTATGGGCCCCCCCACAAAAAAAAACAAGCAAAATAATCAGAGTTACGGATTTTTATTGTCATTGTTCTGGTAACTCATTTTTAAAAATGTTTCGGGAGGGGAGATGGTTCCAGGGCGGGAGCTAGCCCTCGTGTGCGGGAACCCTGACACCTCCAGACTACTGCCACCCATCAGGAACAAGTTGAGGGAGCCTTAATTTGTCATAGCTCTAGGTCTTCACTTTTGCGTTACCTTGGGTGAATCGTAAATAAGTGTGGATTGTTTGCTTATTTTCGGATCTTGAATCCAGGGCCTCACGTGTGCAAGGCAGGTGCTCTGTCTCTAAGCTACACCCCCAGCCCCCGATTATTTAATTTCAGTTCTTCAAAAAATTAATTTTATCTGCCTTCCTGCTCCCTTCCTCAATTCTTCAACAAGTTCATAAGATTAATAGAGTGAATATGAAGCCAGTTTCAGGAAGTAAACCCTTGGATATGAAGAATTTAATAAATACCTTTCTTAGAGGACTGCAGAGATACTACAGAGGTAAGGCTCTTGCCTTGCATGCAGCCAACCCAGGCCTGCTCTCTGCTGCCCCATATGGTCCCCCAAACCCTGCCAGGAGTAATCCCTGAGTGATGCTGAACATGGCCCCAAGTCCCCAAAATAACCTCTTGGGGGTCAGGAAGACAGCTCAAAGGGCTTGACTGCCCGCCTCGCAGGCAGGAGAGCACCCAGCGCCACGCGGCACCTCAAGCACTGCAGGGAGCAACCCCCAAACATCCAGGGAGTCGCCTCTGAGTACTGCTAAGTGTGGCACTCACCGCAGCGGGAAAAGAAAGATCCTTCCTAGCACTTGTAAACGTGCCTGTAGTAGCACTACCTGTCCTCCAGGGGGCTCAGGGCGTTGCAGGCGCCTTTCTGCCTCCAGAGAGCCCAGCCCATCCAGAACACAGACCTCCTCCGTTTGCTCTCCTCTCCCTCCGTGACACCTCTACACTCTCCCGCCACCAGCTCCTTCCCTGAAGCCCTCCAGAAACCGGGAGTCTATAAACAACTGAGCATCTTCTCCTGACGGCAGCAGCAGTGATCCCATTGCTCTCCTCCCCTTCACTGCTCGGCTCCTCTGCGGTAACTGATCAGCTCCTCCTCACCTCGCAGTCCCTTCCCTGCCCAGGGCCGCTCAGCTTCCGTCCTGTGTCCCCTTCCCACTAATCTTCTCACAAGGAGCCAATGGCTGGAGCAATAGCAGGGCCGGGAGGGCGCTTGTCTTGCACGCAGCCAACTCAAGTTTGATCCCCAACACCCCAAATGGTCCACAGAGCCCCACCAAGAGTGATTCCTGAATACGGAGCCAGGAGTAACCCCTGAGCATCGCTGGGTGTGGCCCCCCAAACCAAAAGATAATTTATTTGGTTACCAAATCTGAAGGAACCGCCACCCCCATGACCCTGTAGCATTTGTCAACATGGGATACTTTGTTCCCCCCTCCCTTTGATGGTTGCTTCCATATCTTCTTGGCTGCTTCTCCTTCCTATCTCCTCCTCCCCTGGGGGCCTCCTCAAAGTTGGTCTTTCCTAAGCTATCTTCTCCCTCCACCCTGCACACTCTGGTAACTCGGCCGGCTTCCCAGATGCTCTATCTCAGCCAGATACGCCCATTCTGCCCACTGCCCCAGTCGTGTCCTGAGAGGGAGTGATGGCAACATTTCTTATCTGGCCACCCACCATGGAGCCTCCATCGGCGTCTGCAGCCCAAATCAGAACCTGTTCCTCCCTCGTGATAATTAACGCCAATATCCAACAGCTTTCGCCCAACCTCAAGTGTTCTTCCTCCCCCTTCCTTCCCTCCCCTCTCCACTTTGATAATAAACAACACATAGACCGTGCATGGTTAGCATAGGGCCCGGTGCACTCAAGGCTTAATACACGTTTGTTGGAGGTGCAAGCTGACAAGCGAAAATCAGAAGATGAGGAAAGATCTAATGCGCAGGTGCCAGCGTCTCGAGCTAGAATAAGCTGAGAGACTTCGTCAAGGACTAGCTCGGCAGCAGAGCACTTGCCTTGCATATGTGAGGCTCTGGACTCCATCCCAGACACTGCAGAAACAAACAAAAACATGCTACCCAAGAAAGCTTTAAAAGTAGCAAACGGAGGACTGGGGAGATAGAGACTGCAGGTAGGGTGTTTGCCTTGCCTGCAGCCCACCCAGATTCTACCCCTGGCTCCACATATAGTCAGTCCCCTGAGCCCTGCCAGGAGTGATCCCTGAACATAGAGCCAGGAGTAAGCCCCCCTGCAAAATAACAAATGGGGGGGGGGCAGAGCAATAGTACAGCAGGTAGGGGATTTGCCTTGCATGCAGCTGACCTAGGTTTGATTCCCGGTATCCCATATGGTACCCCAAGACCCTGATCTCTGAGTTACTACCTATTTTAACAGATTAAAAATGTTATTTCAGTAAACATTGTATCATTTTGGGGGGGCACACCTGGCAATGCACAGGGGTTACTCCTGGCTCATGCACTCAGGAATTACTCCTGGCGGTGCTCAGGGGACCATATGTGATGCTAGGAATCAAAACCCAGGTCGGCTGGCTGTGTGCAAGGCAAACACCCTACCTGCTGTGCTATGCTCCAGCCCCAAATGTTGTATCATTGTAACTACCCATTTTAGCAGATTTAAAAAATGCTACTTCAATAAATGCAAAAAAAAATCCCACAACAAAATCCATTCATAATAAAAATGCTCAGGAACCCAGGCATAGTAGGAAATGTTTCCAAACCATAAAAAGCATCTGAAAAGCAACACTAAAATTATGCTTCAAGGTGAAAACCAAATGCTTTCCCCTAAAGATTCAGAACAAAAGAAGGATACAATCACTTTCTATTTAACAATTTGCTCTAATCATTTCTATTCAACAATTTTCTGTTGCCAGTAGCCAAGGCAGTAAAGCAAGGAAAAGAAATAAAAGCTTACAAATGGAAGAGATTGAAGCAAATTGTCCTAATTTTGGAGCCTGAGTGATAGTACAGTGGGTAGGGCATTTGCCTTGAACACACCTGACCTGGGTTTGATCCCCAGCATCCCTGAACCAGCCAGGAGAAATCCCTGAGCACAGAGCCAGGAGCAAGCCCTGAGCACTGTCAGGTATAGTCCAATATAAAAAAATTTGTACCAGTTTTAGGTTCTGCATTTGATAATATAACAGAAAATTACAAGGAATCTACAGAAATGCTCAAGTAAATTAGCCTCAGGAAATACGGTTACCAGAGAAAAATCAATAATATTTCTACGTACTTCTAGAGATGGAAAAACAAAATGGTTGGCAATGCCATTGATAATGCCACTCAAAATGTGTATGTATATTTAGGCACATTTAACAAATATATAAAAGGTTATACACTGAAAATATAGAACATCCCTGGGAGAACTGTCAAAAGACTTGCACATATCATATTTGTGTATTGGATGATCAATGAAATGAAGGAGGAGAGTTTTTTTTAAATTTTTATTAGTGAAACACCATGAGGTACAGTTGTAGACTTACAAATTTTTGTGCTTGGGTTTCAATTATACAATGATCAAGTACCCATCCCTCCACCAGTGCCCATTTTCTGCCACCACAGATCCCAGTATCCCTCCCACCTCCATATCCCCCGCCCCACCCTGCCTCTGTGGCAGGGCATTCCCTTTTGTTCTCTCTCTCCTTTTGGGTGCTGTGGTTTGCAAAAGAGTCATTGAGTGGCAATCAATGTTTGGTCTGTAGTCTACTTTCAGCATGCTTCTCCCATCCTGGGAGGATCCTCCCAACACCCTTTATTTGGTGCTCCCTTCTCTATCTGAGCTGCCTTTTCCCCTAGCATGTGTGGCTGGCCTCCAAGCCATGGAGTAAACCAGGAGGAGAGTTTCTAAACTGATCTGCGACTCAGTGTGGAATCCAAATGCACAAAATACACAAAGGTTGGGCTGGAGAAATAGTATAATCAGTAGGGCATTTGCCTTCCACACGGCAGACCTGGGTTCGATTCCCCGCATCCCTTATGGTCCCCCAGCATCATCAGGAGTAATTCTTGAGTGCAGAGCCAGGAGTTACCCTTGACCATCGCTGGGTCTGGGCTCCCCAAAACACTCAGGAGATATTCTGGGGTGTGTGAGAAATGTAGAAATTAACAAGGTGAACTTAAAAATTTGTTTTGTGGGCTAAAGAGGTAAGGAGGATTAATCCCTGAGTAGAGTGGCCACCAGAAGTAAGCCCTAAGCACAACCAGGTGTGTCCCCTGACCAAATTGTTGTTGTTGGTCATGTTAGGGTTATGCCCAGCATGCTCAGTCAGGGGCCTTCTCAAGAGCTGGGAAGGGGGATGGGGAGGAATGGGGGTGGGTGGGACAGGCAAAGAGTCTGGTGCCAGGGATTATGCTGAGGGATCCTACCCTCACTCCAGCCCACCAAGCTATCTACCAGGACAAGGTGAATCTCATATTTTAATAGGAATGCAAACACCACAGAATGCACTGTAGCACCGTAGCACTGTCCTCCCGTTGTTCATTGGTTTGCTCGAACGGGCACCAGTAACGTCTCCATCGTGAGACTTGTTGTTACTGTTTTTGGCACATAGAATACGTCATAGAGAGCTTGCCAGGCTTTGCGTGCGGGCGGGATACTCTCGATAGCTTGCCGGGCTCTCCGAGAGGGACGGAGGAATCAAACCCAGGTCGGCCGTGTGCAAGGCAAACGCCCTACCCACTGTGCTAGTTCTAATTATTTTCAGAAAGGACAAAGTTGAAAACCTTGATATGAATTCCAAGGCTTACCATAAAGATATAATTAACCAAGGGCTACCATAAGTATGGGCAAATAAATAGTAAGGCAGATCCCCAGAAGATGAAATTGTCATGTGATTACCAAATAAAAACAAAATTACCATGTAATCTTTCATTTTTTTTTCTACAGCGGGAGGAGGTTGGGCCACACCCAGTGGTGTTCAGGGGTTATTCCTGGCTCTGCATTCGGGAATTACTCCTGGCGGTGCTAGGGGGTGGGGAGGCCATATGGGATGCTGGGAACTGAACCCGGGTTGGCTGCATGCCAGGAAAGCACCTTACCTCCTGTACTCACTCTGGCCCCTTAATTCTATTTCTGTGTACAAGCTCAAGCACATTGAAAGCAAGTACTCAAACATATAATCAATCAGAAAGCAAATACTCCAACAGTACACTTATATTTATGGTGATTTTATTCACAACAGCTCAGTGCAAAAACAACCCAAGTGCCCACTGATTGGAATAAACATTTCTCCAAAGATTTACAAATGGGCAATAATAACATGCTAATATTCAACAGTGCCTGGTCAGAGCAATAGTACAGCGGGTAGGGCGTTTGCCTTGCACATGGCCAACCCGGGTTCATTCCCCGGCATCGCATATGGTCCCCCGAGCATTTCCAAGAGTAATTCCTAAGTGTAGAGTGAGGAGTAGTGACCCCTGAGCATTACTGGGTGTAACTGAAAAATCCTACATATATATTCTATTTTTGTGTATACACACACGTAATTCTATGTACATATGGAATTATGTGTGGGTGTGTACACAAAAATAGAATTGAGGGACCAGAGTGACAGTACAGTGAGTAAGGCACTTTTCCTTGCAATATTGTTAGTCATTAAGGAAAGACCAAACCCAGCCTAATCCAATGCTGGTCTGTCTATGCAATAGAACATTATTCAGCCTTGAGAAGAAATGAAGTTCTGACACCTGCTACATCAGGGATGACCTTGAGGATGTTATGCTAAGTTCCAGTCCCCCATATTAAGTATGTTGAGTAGTGAAATTCACAGAGTGAAAGTAGACTGGGCTTGCCAGGGACTCGGGACAGGAGGTGGAAGTTATTACTGAATGGCATCAGAGTTTCAGCTTGGGAAGATGAAAAAGTTCAGCTCTACGATGGTGATGGCTGTGTAACAAGGGGGATAGAGTTAGTGTCCCAGAGTAGAAGCTATGAAAATGCTTAAAGTCCTAAATGCTGAGTTCTATATGTTCTTGATCACTTGATCACTTGACATCCCGTTACTCATCGATTTGCTCAAGTGGGCGCCAGTAATGTCTCCATTCGTCCCTGTCACGTGCTAGTGTAGCCCAATGGCGTCTGCTCATTCTAGGAACATGAAGAGCCTCAAACTGATCATTCAGGGTTTTGATGAAGAAGTCTGACCATCTCGTAGGTGGATGGCCACGCAATCTTTTGACGCCCCATGGAATCCAGTTGGTAATGGCTCTAGTCCAGCAGTCATCTCCAAATCTCATTACGTGTCCAGCCCATCTGATTTTCGACGCCTTGGCAAATGAGACAGCGTCCCTGATTCTTGATCATCGATGGAGGTTGGAACTCCGAATTCTTTCTCTCATTTGAGTGAAGCATGATACTTCAAGCATAGCTCTTTTGATTCTTCTTTGGGAGAGCAGAATAGCGTTCTCATCCTGTTTTCGTAGGGCCCAGGTCTCTGAAGCATATGTTAATGCAGAAAAAAACAATGGAATTGAAGAGATGTGCCTGGAACCTGAGTCAGAGGTTCTTCATCCTCTTAGCTGTTTCTTTGACACTCTTGAAGACATTCCAAGCCGCTCTCTTCCTCCTGTGCAACTCAGGTGCCGGGTCATTCGTCATGTTGACTTCTTGACCTAGGTACACATAACTGTTGCATTCGGAGATGTTCATTCTGTTGAAAGCGAATGCAATGTCAGTAACGAGACCGTTTCTCATAAACATTGTCTTTGTGAGATTCAGCTGTAGTTCGACCTTTCCACACTCATGGTCAAAGTTGGCCAGCATTTGTGCCACTTGGCTAATGTTTGGTGTTATTAGAACGATGTCATTAGTGAAGCGGAGGTGGTGTAGTTGCCGACTGTCTATCTTCACTCCTGTTCCTTCCCATTCCAGTCATCGCATGACGTTCTCGAGGGTGGCACTGAGGAGTTTCAGTGAAATTGTATCATCCTGCCGAATCCCTCTCTTGACATGAATGATCACTTCCTTGTAGAATGGTGAGATCCTTGTAGTGAATCCGTAATACAGCTCATGGAGGATCCTGATGTATTGGGCTTGAATGCCCTGTTTGGCTAGGGCTTCAATGACCGCTTCCGTCTCAACAGAATCAAAGGCCTTCTTTAAATCAATGAACATTAGACAGAGCAGCATCTTGAATTCCCGAGAAACCTCAATGATCTTGGTTATCATGTGGATATGGTCGATCATGCTGAATCCTTTTCGGAACCAGGCTTGCTCGTATGGTTGTCCTTCATCTAGTGTACTGCCAATCCTATTCAGGATGACTCAAGTGAATAGCTTGTAGACGACAGACAACAGGCAGATTGGGCGATAGTTGCCAATGTCGTGGATGTCTCCCTTCTTGTACAGTAGTACAGTCCTGCTGGTTTTCCACTGGGATGGAACCTTGCATTCAGACAGGTAGCATGTGAAGAGCTGAGCCAGTGTATTGATGAGTACTGATGGCAGGTTCTTCAGGTGTTCAGGTCTGAACTTGTCTGGGCCAGGTGCTATTCGCTTTGAGGAAGACGTCAAAGAGAGAACAGCAGTGCTGGCAGATGCGGCAGAAGCCAGGAAAAGTATTCACAATACCCGCTTGTCCTTCACCAACTACAAGACCAAGATGACTGCCCTCCAATGTCCTGATGGATCTATCACATCTTCCAGAAGGGCAATGGAGAAGATTATCCATGACTTCTATTTGGATCTCTTTGATAGCCACCTTCACCTGCCCACATACCAAATTCCGCACGATGGATATGTTCCCAACGTTCTCCCTTCCAAAATCTGGCACGCCATTTCGTCTGTATGTTTTAGACATTTTTTCTAAATTGTATGAATAGCTCAATGAAACAAACAAAAAAAAACCCAGGAAATCCAGTTGTAAACCTCCATATATGTATATGCCTGAGTGAGTTTCAACAATGATACAAAGGTAATTAAGTGGGGAAAGGAACATTTCTTCCAACAAATGCTGTTAGAGCAGAAGGATCTTTTGTTTGTTTGTTTGTTTGTTTGTTTGTTTTGGCCCAAACCTGCATCCCAAGGCCCAAAAAATAAAACAAATCTGCAGTGCTCAGGGCTGACTTCTGGCTCTGTGCTCAGGGATCACTCCTGGCAGTTCTCATGGGCCCATTATATGGTGCTGGGGACTGGACCCAGGTCCACTATGTGCAAGGCAAGCACCCTACCCACTGTACTATCACTCCAGTACCACAGAAGGATCTTTGAACCTTGACTCACAGACGTGAACTTAAGATGGGTCAGATATTCAACGTAAAAGCTAGAGTCATGAATAGTTCAAACAATTTGAAAGAAAACAGAGCAGTGTTTACATTCTGGAGTATCAGTCACTCTTTTTTTTTAGGGGGGGGAGGAAGGGGGTCACACCTGGCAGTGTTCAGGACTTACTCCTACTCAGAGATCACTCCTGGAAGGCTCAGGGAACCATATAGGGCCAGGGATCAACCTCAGGTCAGCCACATACAACGCAAGCACCCTACACACTGTACTATCTCTCTAGCCCTGGTAATGATAATTTTTTAACGGAAGGCCCCAAGTGGATTAACTATAAAAGAAAAAAAATTATTGAAACAAACCTTATAAGACGCTTCAAACTTGTGCTTAACTCAATGGCATCAGTAAAAAAGAATAGACATGCAGGAGATATGGCCCAGGAGTAGTGCCCTCAGGAGACTGGGATTTAGTCCCCAACCCTGGAAAAATATTAAATAAACCAGTCACAGTCTTGGAGGAGATCAGTGACTGCGACATGTGACAAATTACTTGTATCTAGAAAAATTGAAGAATTTCTACAATTCAATAATAAAAAACACCAACATGAGGGAGCAGTAATGTTGTACGTCAGTACTATAAACTTTGCGGCGAGTAGATTGAATAGATCGTACAGGGGGTAGGGCGCTGGCCTTGCATGTGGCCCACCTGGTTTAATCCCTGGCACTGTATGATCCTCTGATCCCACCAGCCAGGAGTAAGAGTAAGTGACCCCAGAAGTAAGAGTAAGTGACCCTTGAGTAAGAGTAAGTCCTGAGCAATGCTGGGAATGCCCCCCCCCCACACCAAAAAAAAAACCCCAAAAACACTATAAACTTGTTCTGATCTGTTTGGGAGGTCATACCCAGCGGTGGTGCTCAGGACTTACTTCTGGCTCTGGGCTCAGGGATCACTCCTGGAGGGGCTCAGGGAACCATATGAGGTGCTGGGATGGAATCCAGGTCAGTTACTTGCAAGGCAAGTGCCCTACCCACTCTGAATCCTCAATACTATAAACATTAACACTCTTGCAAACCAGAATACCTGAGCTGCACTAAAGAAATATAAAACTAAATTTAAAATATGAGAACTCAATACAAGCATTGCTAAAAAATTTAATAAGCTCATGGAAAATCCTCAGAATCACTAATCATTAGAAAAGTGAGAATTAAGTCTACAGTTAGGTGCCACTGAATACCCATCAATGACTCAAATTAAGAAAATATTGA
Organism: Sorex fumeus; assembly: GCF_029834395.1. Lineage (NCBI taxonomy): Eukaryota > Metazoa > Chordata > Mammalia > Eulipotyphla > Soricidae > Sorex > Sorex fumeus. The sequence goes on from NW_026606120.1 coordinate 77,463,998, forward strand.
CAATTTTTATTGTCAGAGACATAGCTTATGCATTTGTAGATTATATAAATACTTTGGAAGATAATTTAGTAGTTTCTGAAAAAAATAGTCATGGGACCAGGGAGACCAGGGAGACAGTTCAGTGGTAGGGTGTTTGCCTTGCATGTATGAGGCCACAAATTTGATCCCCAGAACAACAAGCAATAACAAAATAAAATTTTGTTGTGTGCGTAGGAGAACTTTGGGCCACACCTGGTGGTGTTCAGGAACTATTCGTGGCCCTGTGTTCAGAGGTCATTTTTGGTGGTGCTAACAGACTGTGAGATTGGGGGTACAGAACCAGCATCAGCCTCATGCAGGAAGTGTCTTAACCCCTAAACTATCTCTCTGGAAAACCAAACTTTTTAAAATAAAAAGTTAATCACCTGGGACAGAGCTCCGTAGGGTGAGACAGACTCTGCATGCCAGAGGCTTGGGTTTGACCCCCACACCTCAGGTCCCACCCCCCATCCCCACACTCATCCCAGCACCCAGCTAGGAGTAGCCCCTGGGCACCTCTGGGTGTGGCCCCAAAACAAAAATACAAAACAGCTAATTATGTACTTACCTGATGATTCATTCATTCATGCCTAGACAATTTATCCAAGAAAACATAAATGCATGTTCACTGAAATCTTAAGTATTCAGGCTTGGTGGGGGACAGAGAGATAAGGCGCCCCATAGGGTCCCCTGAGCTGACCAGGAGTGATCCCTAAGCCCAGAGCCAGGAGTTAAGTCCTGAGCACCGCAGAACGGGGCCCCTCCAAAAAAAAATTGTTTTTTTAAATTTCAGCCTTGGTGGATGAAGCAATAGTATTCAGCTGGGCACTTGCCTTGCACACAGCCAACCCTGACTCAACTCCAGCACCACATATGGCCCTCCGAGTCCGCCAGGAATGATCCCTGAGCACAGAGCCGGGGTATCCCCTACACAGGCAGGTGTAGCCTAGAAACAAAAACAAATTTAGTCTTGCACAGAGAACGCAATGAGTTGGAATACAGGCTTCACAGGCAGGAGACCAAGGCTCCCTCCCCAGCACCCCTGGGCCCCTGAGCATCAAGCCAGAGGGAGCACTGAGCACCACAGGGTGTGTCATAAAACAAAACAAAAGCCTAAAACATTCATGTGTATTTTATTCACATTACCCTGAACCTGGAAATAGTTCAAATGCTTACCAACAAGAGCACTGTCTGTCACACTGTCCTCCCATTGCTCATGGATTTGCTAGAGTGGGCCCAGGAACGTCTCCATTTTGAGACGACTTGTTACTGTGTTTGGCATATTGAATATACTTTCGGTAGCTTGCCGGGTTCTCCAAGAGGGGCGGAGGAATTGAACCCGGCTCGGCCAGGCTGGCAGCGCGCAAGGCAAACGCCCTACCACTGTGCTATCGCTCCAGCCCAAAATAAATCTGTCACTGTCACTGTCCTCCCGTTGTTCATTGATTTGCTCGAGCGGGCCCAGTAACTTGCCATGCGGGCGAGGTAGCTTGCTGGGCTCTCCGAGAGGGCAGAGGAATCGAACTTGGGCCGGCCATGTTGGCTGCTTGCAAGGCAAACGCTCTACCCGCTGTGCTATTGCTCAAGCCCAAGAGCTACCAACAAGAGCATAAATAGACAAATGTGACACAGTTTTACCCCACCAAAACCAAATTATTTATACATGCTACAATGTTAATAAATCTCAAGAGCTTTGTGCACAATGAAGTCTGTATAAGAAATTACTTTTTTTGGGGGGGTAAATGGGGGCACACCCAGCAGTGCTCAGGGCTTAATCCTAACTCAGGGATCACTCCTGGTGGGCACAAGGGAGCATCACATGATGTACCAGGGATGGAACCCACACAAAGACAAGCACTCTACCTGCTGTACTATCACTCCGGCCCCAGACAGAATGAATTATTTGATTCCATTTATATAAATTCTCAAACAGGCAACACTGTTCTATGATTCTAGAAATGACATCAGAGGTTGCTGCCGGTCCAGAGAGAGGAAGAGGAAGGAAGGAAGGAAAGAAGGAAATCATACTGTTGCCACCTCACTCACTGTAACAACATTTTATTTATTTCTTAATTTTTGTTTATTTATTTATTTTGAATACCCATCCCTCCACCAGTGACCATTTCCCACCACCACGGATCCCAGTAACCCTTCCACCCCCACCCCCCCATCCCACCCTGCCTCTGTGGCAGGGCATTCCCTTTTGTTCAGTTAAGCCTGATTTTCAGGGAGAAAACAATTAAACATTTTAGAGTGAAAATAATAAATACTGGCCAGGACACGGAGCTCTAGGCCTCTAGATTATGGTAGGATGTGAAATGAATCAACCACTTTCTTTATTTAATTATTTATTTTTCTTTTGGGGTCACACCAGCGATGCTCAGGGGTTACTCCTGGCTCTGCACTCAGGAATTAATCCTGGCGGTGCTGGGCGGGGGGATCATATGGGATGTCGAGGATCGAATCCAGGTCAACCACATGTAAGGCAAATGCCCTCCCTGCTGTACTATCGCTCTGGCCCAAACTTTGGAAAGTCTTGTACTGTTAATGGTCTTCTCATAATCTCATAGATTCTCCTGTAGTTTTTCCTTTTCTGAGGAGGTCCACCAGTCTCTGGGTGGGGCCTTGGATTTCTACATCATGGTAATGCCTCACTTTCTCCTCTCCACTGCCCTGTGGCTGTGCCTTCAGCCCTCTCATCCTGCCTTGCTTTGGGGGGGGGGGGGGAGAATAAAGTCAAGAAATACCCCAGGCCTTGGTTATAGCAGAGGATTCCGGCTCAGTGAACCCTGTATTAGCCGAGCTGACAGTATCCCCCGCTCCCCGCCCTCCCCAGTTCCAATTCCTCCTGTGCCTGCCTACTGCATGCTACAGCTCCGTGGTGAGTCACCCCGTTCTTGGGGAGCTGGGACAGAATTTGCCCTGAGGACACCCAGTCCAAGATGAGGCTTGACCATAGTTTCTGGTCTTGAGTTGTGGAGACAGACAGACCTTGATGGGACAAATTATCCCCTTGTGGGTTGTCTGTTGCAGGTGGTGACTCTGCCTGTCATCCTCCAGGAGAGGCAAGGCTGCCAGCAAGGGGAGAGGTTCCAGCTTCGGCCCCAGGGTTCCAGAGCTCCCCTACCCGATCTCAGGGTCCCCCACACCTGGCTAAGAGGGCCTTGACTTGCTGGAGCTTTAAATACAAAGACAAATTGAGAGAGAGAGAGAGAGAGAGAGAGAGAGAGAGAGAGAGAGAGAGAACGAGAGCACCAGGCACTGGAATGCCATGGCTCCAGCCCTACTCACGACATGGTCCCCTGAGCACTGACCTAAGAGCAGTTCCTGGGTATTACCAGGTGTGGTCCAAAAAAAAAGAAATCAAATGGTAGGCAGGATGGTTTGACTTACACTTTGACTTATTGCAGCAGAAGCTGTGCTTGGCCTTCTCAAAGTGGTCTTTGCGGGATGAGCACTGTTTAGCTCAATGAGCATTGTTCGGGTACACGGGGCGATGCACTGAGCCCTGCTAGCCCTCGTGCATGGGCTGACCGTGCTCCGGAATACTGTGTTCTCAGTTCCCATCCTGTCTGTCTGTTCACCTCTGCACTTCCTGCCGTAGGTCATATGAGGTATTCCTCATGTCACTGCAAAGTTGACAATGTCAGGATGACTGTCAGGGTGTCCCTGCACACTGCAAGCCCAGGTCAGATCTGAATGCATTAATACATTTGGATAAACATCCTATTTGTTTTTTTTCTTTTGTTTGGGAGACAGACCTGGAGGTACTCACAGGTACTCCTTCCTCAGTGCTCAGAGACGCTATTTCCAGCCAGGGCCCTATTGTGATGGCGATCAAACTCAGCCCTCCCACATGCATAATGTGCACACCAGCTCCTTCAGCCAGCCCTCCAGCCCTCCACTCATTTTCCCCAGCAGTCTCCCTTTGTTTCAGTTTGGGGAGCACACCCTGAGGTACTGGAAAGACCATGCCGTGCTGGGGCTAGAAGCAAGACTGGCCCATGAAGGCAAGTGCCATAACCCCTGTCTCTCAGCTGAACCCAACCCCAGCACTTTGATGGCATTTAAAAAAAAATCATTTATTTAGGCTCTTAGATCACACCCAGTGATGCTCAGGGGTTATTCCTGGCTCTGCACTCAGGAATCACTCCTGGTGGTGCTAAGGGGACCATATGGGAGGCTGGAGATAGAACCCCAGATCTGCCGCATGCAAGGCAAGCAAACGCCCTCCCCACTGGATTATCGCTGCAGCCCCTTTGATAGTATTTAATAGCCACCAGTTCTGGGCACTGGGCACTTCTCTCTGATGGATTTCAGTGCTAGAGACAGGCAGAGGCAGGGCTCCCAAGTAACCAGGGTGAGAGTTTTAGGACTCATAACAGCACAACATCCTCCTGGGAACAGCTCCCCACTCACCCTGCAGTGAAGTCTAACTTGCCCTCTAGATGATGTGAGACTCAGTTCTAGATCTCACTGTGGGCCCCAGGCTCTCCTTCCCAGGCCCACTGCAGTTCCACCTGTGCTGCCTGATTCCCACAACAAGCAGTCTTCGTCAAGGAGACCAAGGCCAGAGTTTGAGGAATGGGGGCCCGAGTCATAGCATAGTGAGCAGGACACTAGCTTTCAGATTCAATCCCCTGCACCCAGCATACAGGGTGAGACTGAATCTGGGTTGGCCGTGCACAAGGTAAACTGGTTACCCACTGTACTATCTCTCTGGCTCACATTTCTCGAACTCTCTTTCTTTTGTTTTGTTTTGGGGTCACACCTGATGCTGCTGGGCTTCTTCACAGTCTCACTGCGGGGAACCCGCCCCCCCCCACATCCTCCCCCCACATCCTCTCCTTCCTGGAAGAGATTCTGCCCGTTTGCAGGACCTCCAGGGCCAGCAGAGCCAGCGGGTGGCCGGCACCGGGCGGCGGCTGTACGGGAGGAAACGCATCAGCGCCAGTTGCCCGCCAGTTGCCCGGGGCAGCGGCTCTGCTGCTGGGAATCCGCACGGTGCCCAGGCGCTGGCGGGCTGTGCAGCGAGGCTGCCGCACTGGGCTTTAGTCTGGGCTCCCATCCCCCACGGGGCAGCGGCGGCCTTCGCCGGCTGCTGCAGACCAGTGAAGCAGAAGGACAAACGCGCCCGGGCCTTTGGGCCAGCGGCGCGGCCTCCCGCGCTGGGGTGGGGGTTGCGCAGACCGGGCCCTGGAAAGCTGCGGGGAACGGGTGGGGGTCGGCGGCGGGGGCGGGCCGCAGGAGACAGCCCAGACAGTCGGATGCCCGGGCTCGGGGACGCCGGCCACGGGCCCCACGGCCAGTTGCGGGGTGGAGGACGCGCCGGAGGCCCGCTCTTCCCCCTCCGAACCGCCGCCGCTTCCGGGGACCCCCTGGGGTCTCGGGCCTCTCCCCTCCCCGTCCGATCCCGCACCCTCGGCGGATTGGTCCCCGGCCGCGGGGGGCGGGGCCGGGCCCTGACGTCACGGGCCGAGGGGGGCGGGCGGTTGGGGGAGGGCGGCGGGCCCCGGTTCAGCACCTCGGAGAGCTCCCTCCCCGGCCTTGTTTTGCACCGGCGCCGCCGCCGGGGGAGGGAGCCAGGGGGCCGGGCACCGGGCGCACCGCCGCCGCCGCCGCAGGATGGCCGCAGAGGGGTCGCGGGGCCCCGGGGGGCAGAGGGCGCGGCCGTGATCCCGCGGGGGTGCCGGGGCTCCCGGCGAGGTGGGGGGGCAGCTGGCGGCGGCAGCAGTAGCCGCACATCTGGATGGAAGCGAGCTTTGTCCAGACCACCATGGCTCTGGGGCTGTCCTCCAAGAAAGCGTCCTCCCGCAACGTGGCCGTGGAGCGGCGAAACCTGATCACCGTGTGCAGGTGAGCCCGCGGGCGGGCGGCGGGGTGCCGGGCGGTGCCAAGCGCGGCCGCGGGTGCCAGGGCCCGCGAGGCGCGGGCTGAGCGACTCGCCCGGGGCCCAGCCCTGGGGCCGGGGGCTCTGGCCGCTGCCGGCCGGCCGAGCCAGGCCCAGCCTGGGCCTGGGGGTGGGGGTGTTCAATTGGCACTGCAGCTTCCTGTGACAGCCAGGAAGTGACATGTGCGGGGCGGGAGGCTGGCTCCTTGGCTGGGGGCTGGGCAGGGTGGGCAGAGGACGCCTGTGGAGAGAGTCCGTGGCCCTCCCTCCTGCACACCCTCACTCGGCACCCTGGGGTGCGACTGGACGTGGGGTTCGAGAGATTCTCCACCGCGCAGGGCCGGAATGGGGCCGCCTAGGTCCTGGAGAGCAGAGGCCCCGTGGTACTCCAGAATCCTTGCAAGGGCCGGAGGGCCGGGAGCTTACCACCAGAGGCTCACCTGGGCTCCCGGGAGCAGCGAGACAAGGCAGGGCGGGCCCCAGCGCCGCTGTGGGGCTGTGCTCATCCTCCCTGGGCCGCAGGTTTCCTGGTGTCAGGAGGGGAAAGAGCCTCTCTCCCCGCCCGCCGCAGTGACTCACGGCCCTGCCCAGCCGCACCCGCATCCCCACTGCCCCTCTAGGCTCCCCAGGCCAGCTGCCTTCTCTTCTCTGTGCCCTCCCCTGAGCAGAGGGGGCGCAGGGGAGCTGCCAGCTTCTTCACCAGCCTCACCTGCCTGAGAATGGGCCCTGGCCAGGCTCTCTGGTGCCCACTTGCTGCCTTGGCTCTGAGCTCCTCTAGCTCCTTCCAGGTTCTTGGCACATACCCAGCCCCACTGCTCGTCGCCCCGTGAGCTCCCAGTGCCTGGCTCAGGGGTGCCGTCAGATGTCTCCATACCGGAAATGTTATATAGGGAAGGAGTGAGTGTGGCCACCGCCCAGCCCTCTGGGGCGAGGGGAGCTCCCTGCCTCTGAGACCAGAAGATACTAGGCACACACTCTTCCTTCCTCAGTGCTCAGCTGGGCAACCTTGGAGATGTCTCCTAACCACTCTGGGCCCTCACTACCTCCCCCTCCCCACTGTGGCTGTAACTGTCACTCCAAGGAGTGGACAGGGATGATCCATATAGGTGCCTGCCCCTCCAATTGGTGCCTCCTGAGAGCCCCCCAAGCCTCTCTCCCCTCTGGCCATCCCAGCTTCCTCGTCAGGAGGGTTGGGCCTCCTGGTATGGAAAAGGGAGCAGACCCCAGGTCCTGGACGGGAGAAGCAGAGGACTGAGCTTGGCTGTGAGGGGTAGTTTGGGGTGGGGGGGCATGACAGAAGCTCGGAACCTCCTGGGCCCGGCCGCTTTATCGCTGTCACATACCTGGCCCCCAGTTCCCAGAACAGTTCCCTCCAGCCGGCCACGGCTCCCCTGGGCCTGGCCTCTGTCTCCATGGTAACCCACAGCAGCCACCACACCTCCTAACAGGGAACTGGCCATGCAGCTCCTAGGGTGATGACCAGCCCCTCAGCACCCCTGGGGACAGAGAGCAGATGGCTCCCACCCTGAGCTGGTCCCAGGCCCCTCCTGAGATCTGACCCAGCTAACAGGAGGACCCTGGATATGGGGAGCTGTACAGTGGAACCTGGAGTACCCTAAACACCGACTCCCCACCCCTGCCCCCTGGCCCGGGCTCACCTCTGCCCAGTCCCCAAATCCCATCCAAAGGACAGAGGCCGGGCCCAGCATTGTGTGAAGGCACTGCAGAAGGACACAGTGACTTGCCCGGCCCCACAGAGGTGTCACCAGAAAAGGGCTGCCCCCCACCCCTGTGAGTCCCCCATGCTTGCCTGGTGGACTTTGGCCACACCAACTCTCAGTCCAAAGGGAAGAGTAGGAGGTGTGTGGACATGGCGATGCCTCCAGGGCTGAGATCCAGGGGATGGACAGAGAACACAGGAACTGTGGACCCTGGTGGTCAAGACGGCCCCCAAGAGGCGACAAGGAGAGCGTGAAGGGCTTTGAGATCTGACATACCCACCTGACTTCTCACCAGTCGTGTGACTGGGCACATCGCCCAACCCTGGGGCCCTCAGCTGCCCCCTCCATAGAATGGGGGTGTCAGAGATGGTGACTGCCCCTGCTTCCCAGGGCCACGGCCAGGAAAGAGGAGTGACCACTGAGAAATCTAGTGCCCAGCATAGCCAGGACTCGAGATGCTTCGGGACAGCAGCACCCAGCCCTGCTCTGCTCCTCATACTGGGTTCAGAGTGGTCCGCTTGGGAGTTCTGTGCTCCCTCTCGCCACTCCCCTGCACAGCCCAGGCCCGTGGGGTATGCAGGGGAAGCTGAGGCTTTGGGCAGGCTTGGAGAGAAGGAAGGTTCCAGACCTCAACCTCCTTCTCAGGGGGGTCCCCCTGATGTCCGTGCCCCCGTTTCCTCCCAAAGCCCTGCTACCAAGGCCCCTCACCCCACCCCCTACTGTGTCAGACCCACGCCCGGCACCTCCCCACCAGCCTGGCACTGCCTGGGCCCTGGGCAGCTGGTGTGTAGGCGGCCAAACCATCGGTGTGCCAAGAGCCCACCTGGCCATTGGGCATGCCCACGTTCCCTACACTGCTATCAAGTGTCCTGAAAGAGGAAACCCCCACCTCAGAAGGGATGACAGGTGGTCCCAGCACAAGCCGCAGCCTGCTCAGGCCAAGGCACAAGGTGATACCCCCTCTCCCTGCTTTTCCCAGACGATGTAGCTCCCAACGGTGGGCACGGAGGAAGGGGCTCTGGCCAGCGTCCCCTGCTCTGGGGGATTACCTCCTGCCCGTGGGACCTGGGAGAGGGGCCACAGGAAGCCTGGATCCAACAGCGCACCCTTGCCCAGGGCTGCATGTCAAGACTGGCTGCTCTGGGCGCCGCATCTCTCTGCCTATTGTTGCAACCCCATCCTTTCCCTGCTGTGACACCTCCCCCCCCCCAGTCTCCTGTTGGCTCCCGGGTGCCCCCACACAACAGGACACCCGTCTGCCCCTCCCTCCTCCGCCCTGGCCCTTGCCCCGCCTTCTCGCCTGACACCACCCCTTCTCCCACCCTGAACAGGTTCTCTGTGAAAACCCTGCTGGAGAAGTACACGGCTGAGCCCATTGATGACTCCTCCGAGGAGTTCGTGAATTTCGCAGCCATTCTCGAGCAGATCCTCAGCCACCGTTTCAAAGGTGGGCCCCGGTTCCAGACGCCCCAGTGCCCAGCCTCCCAGCACCCCTCATCTTCTCCGTGCCTTTCTGAAGCCCCCTTCCTGACCCAGAGCCCAGTTCTGGGCACAGAGCCAGGGGCCAGTGTTGTGGGTCGAGCCCAGTGGGTGAGCACAGCCCTGGGTATGTGGAGGTGGTGCTGGCCCATGTGGGAGGCACGTGCTAGGACAGTCACACGCCAGGAGCCAGGGGCTGCTTCTAGACGGGCATGTATGTGCCTTATTACACGGCCCCTCGTCACCCATCCGGGTCTTGCTGAGCCCCCCTCCCTGCCCTGGCTCAGCCTGTGCCCCAGCAGGTCCAGTGAGCTGGTTCAGCTCAGACGGGCAGCGAGGCTTCTGGGACTACATCCGGCTGGCCTGCGGCAAAGTGCCCAACAACTGCGTGAGCAGCATCGAGAATATGGAGAACATCAGCACCGCCAGAGCCAAGGTGAGGACCAGGACCAGTGTCTGGGGGCTGCCTCCTCCCGGATTACCTCCTGCCCGTAGGACCTGGGAGAGGGGCCACAGGAAGCCTGGATCCAACAGTGCACCCTTGCCCAGGGCTGCATGTCAAGGCTGGCCTACTTTCCCAGGGCCGGGCATGGATCCGGGTGGCGCTGATGGAGAAGCGCATGTCCGAGTACATCACCACAGCTCTGCGGGACACCCGGACCACCAGGTCAGACCCTGCCCTCAGCATCAGGGGGCATATCCTCCTGCCCACCATACTGGTTCCCTCCATTCCCGCAGTCCCTGCAGTGCCAGTCCCTGCAGAAGTCCAGCAGGGGCAGTGTTTGCCAGGCCCCTGGGGCAGCACCATGGTCACCCCGAGGTCCAACTCATCAGGCCCCTCCGCCTCTAGTGCCATCCCTGCATGATGGCCCAGCCCGAGGCCACAGTGGCCTTGTTCTGTGACCGGCAACACACAGGCTCCCACTCTGCCCACACCTGGTGGCACTCTCTTTGCTACCCGTGGGTCGAGTCCCTATCTGAAGCACCCCAGTGAACAGAGATGAGTCTGCGGGGCAGGGCCACAGGGTGGAAGGTGCCCAAGGAGAGAAGTGGATTTGGAGCGGAGCTTCGTGGAATAGGCTCCTGCCCCGCCCAGGTGCCACCCCTGGCTTTCTCCCATGCCATCCCAGCCTGCCCTCCCCAGGCACTGCTCTCCCCAGCTGTTCCTCAGCACTAACGCAAGCCCGTGAGAACTGGTTTCTTGCTTATGGAGCTGGGTGACCCGGGATGTGGTAGGGAAGAGGCAGTTCTGGGGACCGAGGGCCAGCAATGGCTCAGGGACTAGGGAGGGTACAGGCGTTGCATGCAGGAGGCCCGGGTTCAAGCTCTGACACCATGTGGTTCCCTGAGCACCACCAGGAGTGAATACTGCTCGGTGTGGCCCTTAAAGCTGTCACTGTCCACTGTCCTCCCTTTGTTCATCAATTTGCTCGAGCGGGCCCAGTAATATCTCCATTGTGAGACTTGCTGTTACTGTTTTTGGCATATCGAATACATCACGGGTAGCTTGCCAGGCTTTACCGTGCGGGCGAAATACTCTCAGTAGCTTGCCGCGCTCTCCGAGAGGGGTGGAGGAATTGAACCCAGCTCGGCTGGGCTGGGGGCGCAAGGCAAACACCCTTCCGCTGTGCTATCACTCCAGCCCTAAAGCAAAAAAAAAAAAAAGTCATTGGGGTAGGGTCATTCTCAGAGGACCCTCAGAGGAGAGGGAGCCAAAGCTATTCTCACTGAGGCCCAGCCTCACCAGAAGGCAGGATCCTAGGGGGTGGGGAGCAGGAAAGGGGGGCCTTCCTTGGTCTGGGAAAAAGTCAGGGTGGGGGTGGTCCTGGGAGGATGCTGCTGCCCACCAGCCCCTCCCCACCCCGCACCCCCCACAGACGTTTCTACGACTCAGGCGCCATCATGCTGCGGGAGGAGGCTACGGTACTCACGGGGATGCTCATCGGACTCAGCGCCATCGACTTCAGGTGGGGGCGGGGTGGGGGCCAGGATGGGGACCCCACTTCCCGCTTTCCCCCCACCCCCACCTCCAACCCTTGGGTCTCTGCTCCAGCTTCTGCCTCAAGGGCGAAGTGCTGGACGGGAAGACCCCGGTGGTCATCGACTACACGCCCTACCTGAAGTTCACCCAGAGGTGAGGCAGCCCCACGAGGCGAGGAGGCGGGGGGGGGGGGGGGCGGGGGGCGCGGGGTCGGGCGTGGGTGCCCACTGCTCCCTCCCCTCCCCGAAGTTACGACTACCTGACGGATGAGGAGGAGCGGCACAGCGCTGAGAGCAGCACCAGCGAGGACAACTCGCCGGAGCACCCCTACCTGCCACTTGTCACCGACGAGGACAGCTGGTACAGCAAGTGGCACAAGATGGAACAGAAGTTCCGCATCGTCTATGCACAGAAGGTGCGCGCGGCGGGGGGCACGGCGAGGGGTGCGAGCCAGGACCCTGTGGGCCGCGGTGGGCGCTGGCAAGGGAGGCGGGCCGCGGCGGGGGGCGTGGCGAGGGAAGCGGGACGCGGTGGGCGCGGGCCGGGCGCGCGGCAAGGGGGGTGTGGGGGGGTACTGGACGCGGCGAGGGGTGCGGGATGCTGCGGGCGCGTGGCGAGGGGGGACTGCGGGCCGGGGAAATGGCGAGGGGTGCGGGGCGCTGCGGGCACCGGCCGGGGTGTAAGGGACGCGGCAGGCGCGGGCTAGGGGCTGGCCAAGGGCTGCGGGACGCGGCGGGCGCGCGGCGAGGGCTGCGGGACGGGGGTTACGGGGCGCGGCGGGCGCGCGGCGAGGGCTGCGGGGCGCGGCGGGCGCGCGCGCGGGGCGGCGGATACGGGACCCGCAGGCGGCGGGCCCCGGGATTGCGGGGCGCGGGGCAGCTGAGCCGGCGTCCCGCAGGGCTACCTGGAGGAGCTGGTGCGCCTGCGCGAGTCGCAGCTGAAGGACCTGGAGGCGGAGAACCGGCGGCTGCAGCTGCAGCTGGAGGAAGCGGCGGCGCAGAACCAGCGCGAGAAGCGGGAGCTGGAAGGCGTGATCCTGGAGCTGCAGGAGCAGCTGTGAGCGGCGCGGCCCCACCGATCCCGCAGGGGGAGGGGACCCCCTAGCCCCAACACTGTCCGCAGCGGCAGATCCAGGGACACCCCCACAACCCACTCTCCACACTCAGCACGACCCCCGCAGCCTGACTCACGGCGCACTCCACGCAGCACCCCCTCCTCGGCAACATCTCCCAGGCCCCTGCTCCCCGCCCCTCCCTCTAATACTACCCTGTACAGCTGCACCCCTGTGACCTCCCAGCACCGTCTCGTCCCCCACCCTCACCCCCGCCCATGCTCTTCAGGGCCCCCAGCCCTGCTCTCTGCTGGTTCCCGCACCCGGCCAGGGTGCGCCGACCCGTCACTCGCACCCCACCTCCCGCCACAGGCCCCAAGGAACTGCGTCACTGAGCCCCCGTGGTTGGTGAGGGGTTCTCCCGAGCCGGTAAACAAGGGGCCTCGAGACCGTTCAACGGATGCGGCTCCCGGCGACACCTTCGCTCACCCGGACCATTCCCCTCCCCGCCCCCTCTGCAGCCCCTCCCTCCCCGGCTCCCCGCCCCACCTAACTCCTCCGCCCCCTCCCAGGACAGGTCTGATCCCCGGTGACCACGCCCCCCTGGCCCAGGCTTCCAAGGAGCTGGTCACGCCCCTGGTCAACCAGTGGCCTTCACTGGGGACGCTCAGTGGAGCGGAGGGGACCAACAACACCAAACTCTACCGCAGGTAAGCCCCGGCCATCTGGGCGTGGGCCTGCGCCCCGCCTCCCGTGAGACCTGCCCCCAGCTCTTTGCTCTGTCACAGACACAGTTTCATGAGCCCGGAGCCACTGTCAGCTGAAGCCAGTCTCAGCTCGGACTCCCAGCGCCTGGGAGAGAACAAGCGGGATGAGGAGCCCTGGGGCCCCATCGGTGAGAGACCCCCCCCCCCCTATCCCACCACCGTGCCAGGGAGGGCTGAGGCGAGCCTGAGTGGGCCCCAGCTCCTCCAGAGCACTTAGAAACAGATTGGGGGATGCAGACAGACCTCAGCGCAAATCCTGGCCCATCATCACAACCTGCCAGTCCTTCTGTGAAGTGGGGTGTATGGGATCAGAGGGTGAAAAGGGCTCAGTGGCTTATTAGGACATCCCCAGGGGGGCCCATAATTCCCAGGGAGCTTTTCAGTCTGTTTTCTCATGCACTGTGAACCACTCCTGACCATTGTTTCCCCTTTTCCTTTGGCTGCCAGGAAGCTCAGAGCCAAATTAGTGTGGCTCCCTGCAAGCGAATGCCCAGGACTTCAACGCATGCATTTTGTGTTGACCACCCCCTGGCTTCATCCTGTGTCCCCTCCTGAGTTTTCCTGGTGCCTGGATTTCCTTTTTTTTTTTCTTCCTCGTTTTTAACCCACTGTACCGGATGGCCCCAGATTCCCCAGGACAAGGCAGGCTGTGGACATGTGACCCTGCCACACTGTTCGTGACTGTCCGTGTCTCCCCCCACCAGACTGTGAGCTCCATGAGGGCAGGGCCTGTGTTTCGTCCCTTCTCTGTACCCCCAGTGCTTGGAGCGGAGCACGTGCTCAGTGTGTTTTAATAAAGGAGCGGATGGAGCTGGGGGGAGACAGCCAGGAAGTGACGCTGACAATCTGGTGTCTTGGCACCACGCATGGCAGAAGGGCTGGGGTGTAGCAGGATCTCCCTGCTTGGGAGACAGGAGCCTGGGGGGTAGGGTAACACAGAGGCAACCCGTCACTATCCCTACCCCCACACACACTGCAGAGTTGGCGCACCTCACCCACCCTCTCTCCCCAGGGAAGGACCCCACGCCCTCCATGCTGGGCCTCTGCGGCTCCCTGGCCTCCATCCCCAGCTGCAAGTCCCTGGCGAGCTTCAAATCCAACGAGTGCCTGGTGAGCGACAGTCCTGAGGGCAGCCCAGCCCTGAGTCCCAGCTGAGGAGCGCGTGGCCAGCGCCCAGGGCAGGCCCTCCAGGAAGGCTGCCCCAGCCAGGGGCCTCCTGGCCTGTTAGCTTGTCTGCCAAGCAGAGACACTGCTTGGGCGGGGCACCAAGGACCCCACGAGGGGAGTGAGGCTTGTGCTCCTGGTGACCCCGATGTCCATCTGGCTCCCCCCTGGATTCTCCTCGGCTCGTGCCCCCCTCCTCCCACGCCTCTCCCTCCATTCCTGTGTACCCCAGGCTCTTTCCTTCCTCAGCGCCGGGGAAGGCAGGTTCCAAGGGGCCTAGGCCAATAAAACCCCCCGGACTCAGGGTGGCCTTGTCTGTGAGGTGGGCACAGGGGCCCCATTCTGAGCCTGGCTAGAAGGCGGCGGTACCGGCCCAGTGGAATGAGGGGGCCAGCCTAACTTGGGGAGCTGGGGCTGCAGCTGGGGAGCTGGGTGCCCTCCAAGGACATACCCTAGGCACTCAGGGAAGGACACGGCTGATGCCAGGGCAAGCAGTGGAAGATGAAGGTCATCTTCCCCCATCACCCCGGGTCAGCCTGGCACCACACCCACCCTGGTAGCGGCCAACACCCCCACCCGGATCTGAGTAGGGGGGCCCTCACTCTGAATGCCTCTCCCGCACTCAGCCCTCCAACACGGAGTCCCCGGCAGGCCCCCCCATCCTGACCTCCCCTGGCCCCACAGTCACAGGCACACAGAGAAGTTCATCAGCTTTAGACTCAGGGTGCAGACAATGCCCTGCCAGGGCGTGGGGCTCTGGGCAGGCCCATCGACAACAAGCACAGAGGGGAAATGGGGCTGGGGGTGGTCAGCAGATTTGGTCTTCAATTTGGTGAGGGGCAGAAGAGTGATGATTCTTGAGGTTCGGGACTGGGGAGCAGCAGGCAGAAATCGGTGTGGGCCCAGAGAACAGCCCCCGCTATTCCTGGGGCTCAGAGTGGAGAGGGAGGGGGGACTGGGGCCCCTCCCATCAGTGCTGAGGACAAGGCACTTGGCTCGGTCCCCTCCTGTGCGGCCCCCCACTCCCGGGAGAGATGGGGTGCTCGTCCTCTCAGGCGCCCAGGGGCCGCTCATGGTTGAGCCTCTGGAAGAAACTCTTGCTGAACTCGTAAGTGCTGATCATGATGGCACACGATGGGGCGGCCTTGATGATCCTCGGCAGGAAGCCTGTGGGAGGCAGGAGGCTGAGCCAAGGTCCTGGGGCGGTTCTCCCCCCACCATGTGGATACCCCCCTGAGGCTCACCCGCAAAGAGGCCCCTGGTGCCAGACTCAGCTCGGATCCTCCTCAGCAGCAGCCAGGTGGAGTCAACACGCGGGGGCTTCACTGCAAGGGGGGACTGGGTGAGACCTCACCCCCACGGCGGGCCCAGCCCCCAGGCCCTCACCCTCCTACCTCTCACTGCCTCCAGCGCGCCCAGCGCCACCTGCCGCTGCGTCTTCACCACATCGAATGGGAGGGTAAGGGTGGCCGCCACCTGCAGGGACACAGGACTCATGGGGCGTCCGGGGACCCTGCTCCCCACTACCCTCAGGTCCAAAGACCCCCTGGCAGGCCTGACCCCAGCCCAATTTACTCACAGTCCCTGAGATGCCGCCGGCCACGAAGCTGATGCCCACAGAAGCCTGGTCACTGGGCCTGTGCCCGCTGAGCCAGCTCTTCATCAGCTCATAGTTGAACCAGTACAGGGCTGTGGGCCGGGGGGAACGTGTGTGAGGCCCGGGGTGGTGGTGGTGGTGGTGGGGAGCAAGGAGGTGCCCGCAGCCACCCTGCCCGCCTGCACGCCTACCTGAGAAGGGCACGTCCCGCAGGGCCGTGGGGCCCCAGCCCAGCCACAGTGAGCGCCAGCCGCCCTGTGCCACGGCCGCGCGGACGCACCTGCCCAACTCTCGGTAGGACACCTGCTGGGCCTGCAGCTTTGTCCGCACCAGCTCCAGGGGACTGACCACCGTCACGGTGCCCACTGCGAGGAACGAGTGAGGTCAGCCGAGGGGGGCCGGGCCCGCCCCACCCCTGCAGGCACAGGCAGAGCAGCCCCCGCCTTGCTCACAGCGGGCCACCACGCCAGCCACCATGGGCGCGAAGAGGTCCGAGGTCAGGGCTCGGTCACACAGGAAAGCCTTCAGCTGGTCATAGGCGGTGAAGTAGATGGCAGTGGCCGGCACGGTCATCACCCTGGGGCAGGAACGGGAGTGAGGAGCCGGGGCAGTGGGGGAGGAGGGCTTGGTGGGAACTGAGGCGGGCGGGAGTGGGGCACTCACAGCGTGGCGGGGAGGCCGCTCCACAGGGTCCTGGTCCCCTCGTGCCTCACAATCTTTACAAACGCGTCCTGGACACAGGGACAGCAGCGCAGAGGGAGAAGACAGCGTGAGCTGGCTGTGACGGGCACAGCTCCAATGCCCTGGCCCCTGCCTACCCCCCAACCCCCTCTGTACCCCTCGTGGTACCCCACCCAGCTCCAAGTCGACTTTTATTCACACTTGAAGACCCGCACGGGAGCGACAGTACAGTGGGTAGGAAACTTGCCCTGCACTTGGCTGACCTGGGTTCAAGCCCTAGCACCCCGTATAATCCAGAGCACTGCCAAGAGTGACCCCTGAGCACAACCAAGAGTGGCCCAAAAACCAAAAAATTAAAATATTAAAAAAATAAAAATAAAACCTCATTCAGGCACTGCCCTTCCCAGCTAAAATGTCTACACCCACAAGGCTGCCCCTCACCATGGTGCCAGTGAAGCGGGCAGGGTCCTGGAACCAGGTGGCACAGCGTGGGCCATGGGGGCACAGGTACAGGGGCTCCAGCACCCCACTGCAGTACAGAAGGCACTTCCCTGTGAGGGGGAAGAGAGGGGAGAGGGGAAGGGGTGGAGTGAGGGACCCCCCTCACATTCTCTGTGAGGGGCAGACGCTGGGGACCACCCTCCCCTGGGGGCCAACATGCATCCCTGTGCTTGGGGCATGGGGCACTCACGTCTGGCATCCAAGAGGCTCCAGAGCCTGAAGGGAGGCGTCATCTCTACAACACAAAGGAGTCCTGGGCTCAGGGGTGCCCCACCAGCACCAGTGGGATGCCCCAGAGACCCCAGAGTGGGCACTCACCGCTGACATGGGCAGGGCGCTGAGACTGCAAGCGAACCTTCACCACATCCAGGGGTGTCACTGGGTGGGGGTGGGGGGTCGGAGAACAGGCCTGAGCTACCTCTTCAGCCCAGATGCCTGGCTCCCCCCAGGACCGGCCACCTCCAACCCGCAGCCCACTGCCCCTCCCCCATCTTACTGAACAGGGAGGTCACTACAGCCCCAGCGCCCGACGCCACCATCTGCTGAAGGGGGCTAATGCCCCCGGGGTGCCCGTCCGCCATCTGGACGCTTCAGTTCTGTAAAACAGAGGCCCGGTCACTCCCGGTCACGGTCACGGTGGGCGACCAGGGGCTCGGCGGGTCCCACACCGGCCCTCCCCTCCACCCCACTCAGGGGGGCACGGCTTCCAGCGACCCTCCCCACGGCCTTGCCACTGGGGAAACTGAGGTCGGGGCCGGGAGGTGACCGGCCAAGGTCACTGCGGGGGCAGGAAGGCGGCGGGGCCAACGTACCGCCGCGTGGGTCCCGCGCCTTGCCCCGGGCCGCGCCCCCGGGCTCCACCGGCCAGGCGAGGTCCGGGAGGGCGAAGATCAAGCCTCGGATCCGCCCTCTCCGGACCGCAGGGCGGACCGGCCACCACGCCCGGCGGCGGGGACGGAGTCACCCGGCCGCCCGGCCGCCCGGCCTCCCGACCCCGTCGCCCGAGCCCGGAAGTGCCAGGCCCTGGGTCCGGGTCCGGGCAATCTCGGCTCCCGCCCGAGCCCGGCGGCTGGAAATGCGGCTCCGGGCGGGGGCGCGGGGCCAGGCGACAGGGGCCAGCGGGGAGAGGCGGCCGGATCCGGCTTCGCCCGCGGGGACCGGCGCGGAGGCCCAAGGGGCGACCCCGGCCTCCCGGAACCCAGACCCCCGGCCCCAGACCCCCGGCCCGGACCCCGCGCCCCGCGTCCGCCCCCGGCCCCGCTCTCGTCCCGCCCACCTGGCTCTAGGCCGGTGCTCGCGCGGCGCGGCGCCGGGGGCCCAGCGGGCCCATAGCCGCTCCGCGGCCGGTGCAGCTCCGCGCGGCCGCCGGGCAGCGAGGCCGACTCGGGAAGCCGCCGAGCCCGCCCCGCCCGCGGACGGCGCCGCCAGGCCCCGCCCCCCGGGCCGCCCGGCCGCTCGCCCGAGGCCGCGCGGGCCCCGCCCCCCGCGCGCCGCCGCGGCCCCGCCCCCGCGGAGCGTCGGACGCCGGCTCGCCGGCCCGCGCCGGGTCCCGCGGCCCGGCCCTGCGCTCGGAGCAGGCGGGCTCTGCCCCGCGTGGTCTCTGCCCGAGCCCGCGGCCTGCCCGCCGCCGCGCCCCGCCGGCGACTCCGGGGCGACTGGGCAACACCCTCCCGGTGGTGTAGGTGCTGGAGGGGGCCGTCGCGTCTAAACCCACTCGGCAGTCTGCGGGGCACCGTGCAGCTCCTGCAGCCCGGCAGGCTGGGCAGAGACCAGGCCTCCCCCCCCCGGCCCCCCAGTCCACCTCGCTGGCGACCTTGGGCAAGGGGCACCAGGACCATCATCCAAGGACTGGGGAGGGGAGAAGGAACCTGCACGTGTGTGTTGGAGGCGCTCCTGGTTAACTTAGTCTCGGAACTTAAAGGCGTAGGCCACTACTGACCCCATTGTACGGAAAATAAGACTGAGGCCCCCCTTCTCCAGGCTGCTTCCTGGGGTGACCGAGGGTGACCTCTCGGATTGAGCACTGTAGGGAGATGCATTTCTCTTCCGGGTCACCTCCGCGCCGAGAACCCCACCGCCAGTGTGACCTTTAAGACTAATGTGCTTCGGGGTTATTTGTCCTAACAGAAAAAAAACAAAAAAAAAAAAACCCTTGGGTGCGCCTTTAAGAAGACTGGGCGGGGACTTTTACGACACCGATGCCCCGCCCCTCCGCCCCCACTGGTCGCTCTCGGGCCCGGAGCCGCCCAGCCTGCCGGCGCACGCCGAATCCGCACGTGGACGCCAAGGGGCCGACTATCAGCGTTCCCTGTGAAAAGATCAGTGCGGCTCCCAGCGGGCAAAGTGGAGGGGCTAGAAAGGTGCGAGCTGTTCGCGGGGGCGGGGCGGGGGACTTGGGCGCTGGTCTTTAGACCCGACTAGGCGTACTTCCCAGTTCCTTCCCAAGGTGAGGTCTGAAGTGACACGAAATCGCTTTTCTGATTGTCTTCGGGCGATTAGCCGGCCTCTGTTAAGGTCTTCCAGAACCTCAAAATTATAGGTAGTTTACCCGAAAGCTTTCACAGCCAAGAGGTGATTCTTTCTATTTTATTTATTTGCTTTTGGGGGCTAGGGGCCACCCCCGCTCCGTGTTGGGGGTTACTCTCTGCTTGGGAGTCCTGCAGCGGAGCTTGCAGGACCTGGAGGACCACGTGGTCCTAGGATCGCGCTCGGGCTCCCGGTGCAAAGCCGGTTCTCCAGCCTCAGAGGAGGAAGCTGGGGTCCTGGTGAGTTAAGACTCCTGGAGTGCGGCAGAACCCAGACTTCTCCCCCAGACAGATCGTTCCAAGGTCACGCCAAAGAAAGCATCTGAACGCGAAGCCCCTCCCCCCACCTCCGCGGGCGCCTGAGGTTCCTGGAGCTCCTGAAACCCTGAAAGCTCCTTCACCTCCCACGAGGGCCAAGTCGAGGCGACAGCTGGAGAAAGACCTTCACTAGCAATAAGCGGGTGGTGTCCTCAAAGTTACCGTGTGACCAGCCTGGCCGTAAGAAGTGGAAAATATTATAGGAAAAGAGAAGCAAGTTCTGGTGACCCCAGAATAAACGGCAGTTCCACAGTTTTTAATGCAAACCTTAGCGAAGTAAGAAATAGGCTTTGGGGAAGTGGGGCAAGATGCAGAATGGGGCAACCATTTCACCCCAAAAAGCTGCTGGTGTGGGACCAGAGCAGCAGTACAGCGGATAGGGCATTTGTCTTGAACAGAGCTGACCTGGGTTCAATCCCCAGCATCCCATATGGTCCCCGAACTCCATGAGGAATGATTCTTGTGTGTGGTAACCCCTGAGCACCGCTGGGTGTGACCCCCTAAAAAAAATGCTGCTGGTGATTGATTCAGCTCCTCATTGCTTTGAGACGGTTTTCCCTCCAACCCATCCTTACTTGGGACACTCTCTCCCCCTGCAGTGACTGGGTCATCTGGGACCAGCCCAGAGCTCAAACCACACCCACCCACACTGGGAGGTGAAGGGTCTCAGCCTTAGTTGCCCTGTTTCGAGCATCAGCCCATGGTGTTACTGCTATACTGACCTCAGCAGAATTCATTACATGAGGATTTAGTGAGTTCACAGCAGTCAAGTGCTCAGACGCCAGCCTGGCCCTAGCACTTGTAGTAATTATAGGCTCGTTGTGTGTGTATGTGTGTGGGGGGGCGGAGAGGGACCTGCCATGTTCTGAAAAAGGCTGCAGAGAGTGGCTGGCTCCCAGTCTTCCTTTTGCCTCTAAATGCAGGTAGGTTTGATAACCCTTTACACCTTTTCCTTTCTAGAGCCAAGATCACACTGTGCTTGAGAAGCTCAACCAGGCAGCAAACGTGGTCACCTCGTGCCTCAGTTTCCCCAGCAGTAGAATATGGGACTTAGACTTCGTTTCCAGTTTCCTTCTTACAGTAGCAGGCCTTTAAGATTTGTCACTGTAGGAGCTGGAGTGATAGTCCAGCGGGTAGGGCGTTTGCCTTGCACATGACCAACCCGGGTTCGATTCCCAGCATCCCATATGGTTCCCTGAGCACCGCCAGGAGTAATTCCTGAGTGCATGATCCAGGAGTAACCCCTGTGCATCGCTGGGTGTGACCCAAAAAGAAAAAAAAAAATCTGTCACTGTAGGCACATAAGCTGCCCCACCAAGGACATGTAAGCACATGTGTGGCCCACATCTGAGACCCTCTTGAGATGTGGACTTTCATATTTTTATACCTAATGCTGAGATGTGTATTTGGGTTCCCTCTGCCTTTGGAGAAGCCCGTGTTTCCTCCTGAATGCATTACTCTCCTTTTTTTTCCTGCCCCTCCTCAGCAATTTCTAAATCTGTCACACTTAAAAAAAAAAGATTTGTCACAGTAGGCTGAAGAGATGGCTGGAGAGGCTGGAGCATGTGCATTGCATGTAGGGGCCCTGGGTTCCATCCCAGCACCAGGCACTAATCGGAGTAACCCCCCTCACCCCCCAAAAAAAGGTAAAGAAACAAACAAATAAGAGGTTTGTCGCTACACCTCACTTTCCTAGGCTTAAAACCAGGAGGATTTTGCTGCCCTTCCTAGGTTCCAGAGCCAGTTAAAGTCCTGTCTATGAGAGGCCTGGAGGCCCCAGAATTTGAGACTTAGAAGACATTGGGGCAGGGGCCTGCTGGAGCAATCAAACAGCAGAGAGGGTGTTTGCCTTGCATGTGGCTGACTGGGTTTGTTTTCCAGCATCCCACATAGTCCCCTGAGTACTGCCAGGAGTAATTCCTGAGTGCAAAGCCAGGAGTAATCTCTGATTGCTGGGTGTGACCCAAAAAACAAAACAAGACAAAAAACACCCGAAAACCTTGGCTTGGGGTAGGGGCTCAAGAGATAGTACAGTGGTGAGGGCATTTGCCTTGCACGCGACCAACCTGGGTTTGATCCTCGACATTCCATATGGTCCCTTGAGCACCACCAGGAGTCATTCCTGAGTGCAGTGTCAGGAGTAAGCCCTGAGTATCATCAGGTGCGTGTAAACACCTTAGGGTGACATTGGTGTGACCAAAGCCCAGGCAATGCCAGTGGGAGAGATCCTCTATGGCCCTGCTCCACCCCAGGCCACCTCACGCGGTGAACTAGGTGACTGCGGGAGTCTGGGGCCTGACCCAACTTGCCTGCACAGAGGAGCAAGCCTGGAGGCCCACGGAGGAGGTGATCTCAGTCCTGGTTGATCCGCCTGGGTTCAGGCACCCACAGTCCTTCCAGAAGCAGCAGGTGGCTTCATGTGACCATGACCAGCCTCCTTGCCTGGCCCAGAGGAGAAGCCTGAGGGAGAGCAAGATAAAGAGAATTGTTAGGAGTTCAGACTCAGTCACTAAAGGACCCCCTGGCATGAGTTCCATTGCTGGTGCTGCCCACATGCCTGAGTGTGGCCTCTGGCCTGCGGCAGCCTGATGCATACTAAGAGCAAAACAACAGTCTGTGGCTTTTCCCAGCAGCCACAGAGGGGAGGGAAGAGGGGAGAAAAATAGGGAAGCTGGATTTTTGCCAGGACAAGCCTGGAGACTAGCGACCACCCGCTCCTCCAGGATCCTGGGAGCAGAGCCCCATGCCCGAGGGTCAGCTCTTTCGTGGAAGGGCTGGAGCAATGGAGAATGTTCCCGGGATCGTTGGAGAAAAGAATGGGCAGCCAAGACGACCGTGTCGATGCTGTTTCTGGAGTGTGAGGGCCAGGCTGCAGCTTCTCAGGAAAGCATCCTTGTTCTTAGGAAACTCACACCAAGGCGTGCGGGGTGAAGAAGCGTTTGGGTGTCTGCAAGGTAACCCCAGATAGTTCCAAAGAGAGAGAAAAGCCAGAGCAACTCCCAGGGTGCTCACTGGCCCTTCCTGGCCATGCTGGTTGGGTTTTGGGCCATGCGTGATGTTACTTGCAGACCAGTCCCAGCAGTGCTAGGGTTGCTCCTGGCCGTGGTTGGGAGACCCTGTATGTGGGGAATCAAACCTGCATAGAAATCTTGTGCTCCAGCCCTCTGAGCTTTCGCTCTGCCCTTAAAATTTTTGTCAAGTGGGTTTTTTTTTAATTATTTTTTTTTTAATGTGGGGGTTGGAGGGATAGTGATGCAACTATGTAGCACACAGCAGATCCCAGTCGGATCATCAGCTCTGTGGACAGTGCCCTGAGCACCATCAGCAGTGACCCTCAAGCCTAGGGTGGCCCCTAACCACCACCAAGTGTGGCCTCACCCCCTAAAAGCAATTGGTGAGGTCGGGGCTATTCTGCCAGGCCGTGCTCAGGTCTTACTCCTGTGTCAGGGACCACTTCTGGCAGGGTTCAGGGGACCATGTGGGGTGCCAGGAATTTAAACCTTGGTTTGCCACATGCAAGATAGTGCCATATCCGCCGTATTATCTTCTTGCCCCCTCTTCTTCTGTTTTTGTTTTTGTTTTTGTTTTAACGGTGCCTAGAATCAAACTTAGGGCCTCACAAAGGCAAGACAAGAAGCGATGTAAAGGGGCTGGAATGATAGCACAGCGGGTAGGGCATTTGCTTTGCATGCGGCCGACCCGGGTTCAATCCCCGAGCACCGCCAGGAGTAATTCCTGAGTGCAGGGCCAGGAGTAACCCCTGAGCATCACAGGGTGTGACCCAAAAAGCAAAAAAAAAAAAAAAAGAGCAACGTAATATTGAAACACTGATCTACATCCCTGGCTGTGTTTTTTGGTCATTTTATTTTTTTCCAGGTTAAAACAAATTTCGAATGTAATTTGTAATTACATTACAGCCAACGTTGGCTGCCTGGGGAACACTTTCTACCTCCCTCACACCATCCCCATAGCCTCAGAAAGGGGGTTGGGAGGATCTGGGCACCAAAACTTCTTGGGAGGCCCCTGGATGTGGTCTGGGAAGGCCCCCGCCGAGAAGGGTCCTGGCCAAGCCCCTTGAGAGGCCCCCCACCGGGACTCTGAGGACAGACTGCCTCCAGCTCTGTGGAGAGTATGCAGTCATCTTTTTAGGGAAGTGAGTTGGGGCAAAAATATCAAAACCAAGTGCCGGACCCTGTGACCCAGCCCTATAACTTCTCTGCGAGGGGCTTGAGTCTGCACAGTGCCACAGCAACCAGGCTGGTAAGAAAGAGAAAACCCTCAGAAGGTCTTGGCAGCGTCCGTCACTCCCCAGCACCATGCCACGCACCCTCTTAAATAAGTGACCCAGTGAAATTTAGCTGCAGAACGAGCCCGGGCAGTGTTTCTCGCTGGAGCGCTACCGCCCCCTAGGGGACACGTTTGGAATTTATGAGGCCGTATGGGGTTGTCTCAAGGCTAGATCTATCAGGGTGGCAAAAACAGGGAACTGACCTTTACACCTCTCTCAGCCTTCTACATGAGGAAGCCTACACGAGGTCAGGGAAACCGGCTCTTTCACCCCCTCGGTCCGGCCGCAGCTCAGTGCAGAGTTGCGGGTTTTTCCCAGAACAGCATTGCCCCTGGCGTTCCCCCAGGCTGTGTGAGCTGAGTCGCTGAGAAGTCCCTCACCAAGTCCATGTTCCTAATCCCCTAACTGTGCGTGGATCGTGTGTGGTTACAAGATCCTGCTCTCTCTGGGAGTCTGAGCATTCTTTTTTTTTTTTAAATGTGTATTTTTTTAAATTTTAATTTATTTATTGAATCGCTGTGGGAAAAGTTACAAAGCTTTCAGGTTTAGGTCTCGGTCATGCAAATATCAATCACATTTCCCTTTACCAATACTTATTTTTCACCACAAAGAACCCCAATAAACCCCCCACCCACCCACCCCCAATGCCTGTGGGGCAGATGAGTTCTAGTTAACACTCTGTCTACTTTGGCTAGCTTCATTGTTTTGATAAAAGTTGCACCATTATTATTTAGACTTTACCACTCCCCCCCCCCCCCCCCCCCCCCCCCCGCCAAATCAGCCATGCTGAAAAAGCATTGTGAAATGATTTGCTTTCTACAGCTGGGTTCAAGAATTAAATGATGTCGCGCGGCCACAATAGCGGCCGCGCAGTTTTGGATTTCTGCTATTTTAATTATTAACCCTGGAAGTATTTCTACTGAGAGTCAGATAATTAAGAGATTGGTTTCTGTGCTTCTGGGGCCGCGGCCGTGCTGGAGAGCCGCTCGTGGGGGGCAACTGGTGACCTCGGTAGGGCGGAACGCCGACTCTGAGCTTTCACACACTGAACTAGATCTTAGTCTATTTTTCTGAGATTGAGGGTGGGCCACGCCCCGAGGCACTCAGGAGCCACTCTAGGCTCTGGGCTCAGGACTCACTCCTGGTGGAACTTGGGGGACCCTGTGCAGTGCCAGGGACCCATTCGGGGTCTGTCACAGGCAAGGCACACAGCCTGAAGCCCCAGGCTAGCCCTCCAGCCCATCTTTTTTTGTTTGTTTTTGTTTTTGCTTTTTGGGTCACACCCCGAGATGCACAAGGGTTACTCCTGACGGGATGCTGGGAATCGAACCCAGGTCGGGCACGTGCAAGACAAACGCCCTACCTGCTGTGCTGCTGCTCCAGCGCCCCCTCCAGCCCATCTTGCGTTCCTTCTTTATCCCCTCCCCTGTATTGCAGCCTGAAGCATCGGTAGATTAAGTTTTTCTGTTTGTTCTGGCCACCGCTGGTGCTGCTCAGGGATGCTCAGGGACTGCTGCTCCCATTCTATGTTCGGGGATTGCTCCCAGACCGTGCCCTGTCGGGATTGAGCCCTGCACCCCTGCATGTTAAGCGTGTATTCAGTCCTTTAAGCCACCTGTCCCGCCCTAGACAGAGGTTGGATTCATTCATGTTTTTGTTTTCTTTTGGGAGTCACTCCTGGCTGTGCTCAGGGAAAATACAGGGTGGACCTGGCCCCATGCAAGGTAACCCCTCTCCAAACCCTCTTCTTTTTGACACGTTTCCATGTGATGAGTAGCTCAGGACACCAGGACAGGAAATGAAGACAGCCACAGGACTGAGAGGAGCAGGGATAGAGACTTCCAGGGTGAGGGCCGCAGGAGTGGGTGCAGACTGGGGTGCAGAGCAGGGCTGCGTCAGGAAGCCCAGCAACAAACCGGAATACTGTGCATGGCCACGAGGCCGGGGCTGGGCCAGCGCCAAGTCGCACCTTCGCCCTTTCCAACTCCATGGCCTGGTGAGCTACTGCCTGCAGGGTCAACCTCGGTCTCTCCCAGACAGATCTCAGTGGCAGACCCCTCTCATACTGAGGCCACATGAACTGTGACAGTCCTACAGAAGATGGAGCTAAGCCCCAGCTGTGTTTCCTATTGTTTTTTGTTTGCTTGGGGGCCACACCTGGTTGTGATCACTCCTGGCTCTGGGCTCAGAGGTGGGCTGGGGGTTCCTATATATGGTTGTGGGGATCAAACCCTGTCGGCTGCACGCAAGGCCAGCACCCTACCCCCCGTGCTATGGTTCCGGCCTCATCCATGTCTTAATCTTTATTTTATTTATTTATTTTGTTTTTTGGGTCACACCCGGAGGTGCTCAGGGGTTACTCCTGTCTCTGCACTCAGGAATTACTCTTGGCGGTGCTCGGGGGACATATGTGATGCCAGGGATTGAATTCAGGTCAGCCGCATGCAAAGCAGATGCCCTTCCCACTGTACTATCGCTCCAGCCCTGTGTCTTCATCTTTGAAAATAAAAACCCTCCGGGCTGGAGGTTCAGTCTGGCGGATAGGGCATTGGCCTTTTTGGAAGCCAACTTGGGCTCGATCCCTGGGCATCCCATATGGTCCCTCAAGCACCACAAGGAGTAATTCCTGAGTGCAGAGCCAGGAGTAATGCCTGAGCATCACCACGTGGGACCCCAAAACAAAACAAAATAAATGAAAGAAAAGCCTCAAAATATTAAAGGAAAAAATTAAGAATATTGCCCCACTTCTTTGGCATGGCTGCTGAGAGGTTCTGATGCAGAGATGGTAAGGAAAGGGCCCCCGGCGGGTAGTTCCCCCACCACCCTCCCTCAGCTGCCTCCCTTCTGCCCCGGCTCCCAGAGCCGCCTCTGGTCTGCCATCGCAGTGTTGTCTGACAGCAGCTTCCCGGCTGTCTCGTGCCTCAGAGCCAGATCATCGGATTAACAAGAGGGACTTCTCTGATGTCCTAAAAACAGAAGCCTCTGCCCTTTGATGTTTTACGAGGTCTCTGCACACCCATCATCTCATTTGGACCCGCCTGACTGGGTGGAGGGCACATGGAGCCTCGGCTGTGCCCATTCTGCAGATGAGGAAGCTGAGTCTCCTGGCGCGGACATGTTCCATCCCAGTGCTGAGGGGCCAGCAACCCCTGGGGGCCCCGTCCTGAAGAAGGATCTGGAGATCCCAGGTGGGCTGAGCTGGTGTCAGCTCCCAGAGGAGTCTGGAGACACCCAGCGAGGCTCAGGGTCCGAGGACTCAGATGCCCATAGCACCACTCAGCCGCCTGGACAGCTTGAAATTGCCTTCCTCTGCGAAATGGGAGAAATGGGGGATGTTCTTGTTGAAAAAACTCAGGGGGTGTCGTGCAGGGTCTGCCAGCAAATTGTGGGCGATTCTGGGGCTGGCGTGTTAGTACGTGGGTAAGGCACTTGCTTTGCATGCAGCCGACCCGGGTTTCATCCCCAGCATCCCATACGGTCCTCTGAGTGCAGAGCCAGGAATAACCCCTGAGCGTTGCCGGGTGTGGCACCAAAACCAAAACCAAAAGTGGTGATTCTTCTGGCTACTCTGTGGCAACCCCCCCCTCCACTAATGCCCCAGTGCTGAGGGCCAGTGAGGCCGTGGTGCCCCCTCCCCCTCTCATTCTTCCCTTTCCATGACCCCTCTGACCACTGGCTGCTCTGTGCTATCCATAGGGACTCCTTGGGACCAGGAAAATCACAGTCACAGTTGGGCAGGAGTCAGGGCTCAGCCCCTCCCAGGCCTGAGGAGGAACACTGTGTCTCAGGGTGGGGGAAAGCCAGAAGGACCTGGGGGGTGCAGGAAGAGTTTTGTGTGCCCCTCTCCCCATCTTGGGTTTGGATATTATTTTTTCTCATCCTAATGGGATTAGATTTTATGTGATCAACTTTGGTCTGTTTTGGGGCCACACCTGGCAATGCTCAGGGGTTACTCCTGGCTCTGTCTGTGCTCAGGAATCACTCCTGGCTGGTGTCTGGGATGCCAGGGATCAAAATCAGGTTAGTTAGAGCCAGAGCGATAGTACAGGGGAGAGGGCGTTAGTCTCGCACGCAGCCAGCCCAGGGTTTGATCCGCGGCATCCATATGATCTCCTGAGCACAGCCACTAGTAACTGTGGCCCCCAAAGCCAGACAAACGAACAAACAAAAGTCAACAAGCCAGGTTGATCCCGTACAAGGAAAGAACCTTCCTCACAACCTTACCCGCCGTGCTATACAGCCTTCAGCTCCAGCCCCCTGAGCTCTCTGTAAAGTGGAGGAGAGCCTTAGTCCTGAATAAAGGCAGGAAGGTACAGGGGGTGGCTCCTTGGGGGAGGAAGGGCAGGGCAGGCCAGTGGGGCAGGGCTGTGACTGTGCTTCCAGCCGCCTGCGAGCACATTCCCGCCTCACCAGCGCTGTGAGCCCAGCCCAGCCGTTTGGCTACTCCAGCTAATTGGTTTGCAGATGCATTCGATTATGGTTACAGGAATGAGCCAGAGTCACGGGCGGGCTGCGGGGTGGCGGTGGAGGTCAAGGTCCCGGCCGGGAGGTCAGGCTGCTGCAGCAGCGCCCGGGGTTTGGCTGGGAAGCCGGTTCCTGCCTCCACCCAGGGCCCGCGCTGGCTTCCTGGAGCCGAGGGGTTGTCCCTGCCCTTGCAGGAAATCCTTTTCCAGATCAGCCCGGGCAGTGCACAAGTAAGAAATCGAAACTTTCACAGGACAGCCCCCCCAGGAGGAACATGCTGACTCATGCCCCCTCCCCCACTCCAAGTCACATGCCCGGTCTCCCAGTCCCAGAGGGACTGAGTGCTCTTTCACCTGTCACCTTCACTAGGTCGGGGGTTTCCTGCGTGTAACTCTGGATTCGCATGAGTGTCCAGTGGGTGGGAGGGGGTGAGGATTGAGGTGGGTTGCTCAGAGGAGCGACTTGTCCTGGGCTGGTCAGGTTGGGAGGGGGACCCAGGGGAAGGAAGGACTTGGTGGGGGCGGGGGTGAACCTGGCTCAGGCTGGACCCTGAGGCATCCCCTCCTTTGGCCCCACAGAAGCGGTTCCTCCCCCGTATCTCCACTGCACCCATCAGGCCACATGGACCAGTTAAACCACCGGCTGGGGCCGGAGAGAGAGTACAGCAAGTAGGGCGCTTGCCTGGAACGCGGCCAACATGGGTTTGATCCCCCGCATCCCATAGGGTCCCCCAAGCCCCGCCAGGAGCAATTCCTGAGCACAGCGTCAAGAATAAGCCCTGAGCACTGCCAGGTGATGGCCCCCAAATCAAAATAAATAAACTATAAACAAGGGCTAAAGCTCAGAAGAGGCATTTCTTATTTTTGTTTATTGTTTTTTGGGGCCACACCTGGCTGTGCTTGGGGGTCACTCCTGGCGGTGCTTAGGGATGATATGGAATGCCAGGAGTCAACCCGTTCAGCCTCCTTCAAGGCAAGAGTCAACCTGTTCACCCTCCTTCAAGACAAGTGTCCTTTCTGCTGTGCTATTGCTCTGGCCCCAGAGAGGCATTTCTGCATCGACCAGGAAATGGGGACTGAGCTGGATGAGGGGCGCCCAGACCTGCTTATTCTTGCCAAGTTGTTCCCAGCAAGCAGCTGGAGTTCAAGAAGCAAAGCCAGGGGCCAGAATGACCGGACAGCAGATAGACCATCTGCCTTGCACGCAGCTGATCCAGGTTCGATCCCCAGCACCCCTTATGGTCCCTCAGATCCACCAGGAGTGATTCCTGAGTGCAGAGCCAGGGGTGAGCCCTAAGAACCACTGGGTGTGGCCCCAAAACAGAACAAACAAACAAGCAGAGTCAAAGGATCCTGAAGCCACCCCCCAGGCACCCCTTGTCTTGGAGCTAAGACAAGGCCTTCCCTCCTTTCCTGCCCTTCCGGCCTGCCCCCAGCCAGCGACCCACAGTTGGCTTTAAAGACCCCCAGGCCTGCTGCAGAGAGAAGGAATGCCCAGGGCCAGACGGAGTGGCTCGCTGCACTCTGATCTCCAGCAGCTGACCCAAAGCCAGGCAGAACGGACCCTCTGCCCAGGCTAGCACACTGAGGCCAAAGGCAAGTGGGAGATCTGCTGGTGACCCCAGACTCAGCAGTGCCTGGGAAGCCGGTGAAGGTTTCTGGGCAGGAAGTCGAAGAGACACTCGCCAGAGAGACCGGACAGGGGCAGGCGCTTGCCTTACACGTGGCCACCCAGGATCCATCCCCAGCACCCACATGGTCCCCTGGGTGATTTCTGAGCACAGAACCGGGAGTCAACCCTGAGAAGCTCTAGGTGCGGCCCAAAAAGATCAGGAAAAAAGAAAACAAAACAAAGGGAGGGTTGGCCCGCTGGTTCTGGGCAAGTTGCTGCGAACGTTCAGCTTTGTCCAGCGTCTCTGGGGCCAGCTGACCCTTCACAGCCTCTGCACCTCTGCCCCACCCCCACACCCCCGCAGAGCTTCTGCACAGCAGGCGCCAGGCCCGGGGAGCAGGCAGGAGCCTCGGAACCGGTGCCCAGAGGCTCACGCTGAGGTGACTCAGGAAGGGGAAACACGGGGCAGGAGGGGGGCTGTGCTCTCACTCCCGCCAGGCAAAACAATGCCATGTCATGTTCGTTTGCGTGGCAGGGATATTTTTTAATTGAATCCACTCCAGTATTGCACTGGACATACTTCTCTAGAAACAATTCTTCCCTGTGGCAGCGGCGGAGCCCAGAGGCCCCCAGGGGCGGGACTTTTCAGCCCCGCGCAACAGTAAATCTGTTTCTCGTTGGTTTTCCTGCCAAGGAAGTGGAAGCTGCAGTGGGACTCTTGCCCTTTTTTATGTGATTTGATTTTGTGGGGGGACACGCCCAGTGGTGCTCAGGGTTTACTCCTGACTCTGTGCTCTGGCATCATTCCTGCTGTGCCTGGGGCACCATGTGTGGTGCCAGGGCTCGAACCCAGGTCCACTGGTTGTACAGAACAATTAAGTCTGGAGAAGGAAAATGCTGAGGCTACACGAAGAATCAGGGAGGGGCTGAGTGAAGTGGAAGCGGGGGACAGGGAGCCCACTGTCTGTGGGGGCAGCCGGGGCTGAGTCGGAGCCTCTTGGCCAGAGGGACCCACCCAAGGCTCCCGCCGGGTCAATCCCCAGCAGGGGGCTCCCAGGCACTGTGGCTGAGCCCCTGTCACAGTCCTACAGCCTGTGGGGCTGGGGCAATAGCCCAGGGGGGAGGGCACTTACCTTGCGTGCAGCCAACCTAGGTTGGCTCTCTAGTACCCCATATGTTCCCCCGAGTCATTCCAGGAGCGACCCCATGCACAGAGCCAAGAATAATCCCTGAACACAGCTAGGTGTGGCCCCAAAACCAAAAAAGTAAAGAAAAAGTCAACGCATGAGAACTGGAGCAATAGCATAGTAAGGTAGGATGCTTGCCTTGTACACAGCCAACCCGGTTCGATCCCTGGCACCCCAAATGGTTCCCTGAGTCTTCCAGGAGTGATCCCTGAGCAAAAAGCCAGGAGTAAACCCTGAGCACTGCTGGGTGTGTCCCCAAACAAAAACATCCAAACAGAAACCAAAGGGCCCTACAGTGGGGACATCTGGCCCCTCTCCAGACTCAGCCTGCAAAAACATGGCACCATGTCTCCGTCCCTACTGCCTTTTGTATGTGGTCAAAAAGGGCAGTTAAATACCCTGTAGTGAAATACCCTCCCAGGCTCAGTCAGAAAGGTGCACCCCAGAAAGAACTGCCTGTATCCCCGGGGATCACGAACAGAGCTCCCAGGCACAATGGCAGCAGTATCAGGAGGCACTGGGTGCATGCAGGTGGTAGCAGGGATCCAGCTCATGGCCTCGAGTTTGCAAGGCAGGTGCTTTAGCGGCTGAGCTGTCTCTCGGTGAATGTGAGCTGAAGCAAATGGGCCTCCATAGGGGCTGGAGCAATAGCACGCGGCTGACCCAGGTTCAATTCCCAGCATCCCATATAGTCCCCTGAGCACCTCCAGGAGTGATTCCTGAGTGCAGAGCCAGGAGTAACCCCTGAGCATCGCTGGGTGTGACCCAAAAAGAAAAAAAAATGGGCCTCCATAAAGCATGCTCTTCCAATCAGTTGAAGTCCTGAAGAGAAATGAGAAAATTCTCCAGCTACTGCCTTTGCACTTCCTGGCACTGCTGACTATCCTGTGCCCCAACCTGCCAGCCCCTGGTGCAAGGTTGTAACTTGCCAGTTTTCATAATCACATGAGTCAAGTTTCTTGAAATGTCTCTTCCTATAAACTCACCAATTGATTCTGTTTTTCTGGAGAGCCCTGACCCAGATAAGACCAGGCAATTTGCAGCATGGGGAAGTGACTCAGTGGTGAAGTGCAGACCTTGCATGTGCGAGGCCCTGAATCTAATGCTCTGGTCCACACACATGTGCACACACACACATACACATACACACATGTGCATGCACACACACACACATACGCACACACCAAAAATAAAACCAAAATATGACCAATCTGGTAATCAACAGAAGAAACACATAGAGACATCAGCACACTCCAAACTACTCAGCCTCACTAAAATCAAGGAAATGCAGACTGAAAAAATCCATGAAATTTCTTGTCATTCGATTGGCAAAAGATGCGTAGACCATATATTTAATATCAGTGAGCATAAGGGAAATAAGTACCCCAAATACTGTGACTGCCCCAAATACTATACAATTTATATTGGGAAGACGTAAAGCAATGTGCATCATTTCTGTGTTGTGTGTGTGTGTGTGTGTGTGTGTGTGTGTGTATTGCCAGGGACCAAACATGCCTCACACATGAAGCATATGTTCTACTCTGAGCCCCATCTGGCCAGGCACCATCATTTCAAATGTACATGCTTCTTCCCAGAAATATCATACATCAGAATTGTTCTTTTATCTTTTTTTTTAAACCTAGGAAGTTATTCCACAGTATTTATTTATTGCTTTTTGGGTCATACCCAGCAATGCTCAGGAGTTACTCCTGGTTCTGCACTCAGGAATTACTCCTGGCGGTGCTTGGGGAACCATATGGGATGCTGAGAATTGAACCCAGGTTGGCCGCGTGCAAGGCAAATGCCCTACCTGCTGTACTATCGCTCTGTCCCCTCTTTTATGTTTTTATGTCTGGATTGTGGGTCACACCCAGAGGATCTCTGGCCTTGCTCCTGGCACGGGGCTCGGGGAGCCAAGCCTGGATCATCCATGTGCAAGGCAAGCACGTAAGGTGAAGCTCAAGCTTGAGAATTTAACCTCCACAGCTGCACTCAGAGAAATTGCAGTTTCTGGAATATGGGAGTGCAAAAGTTTCCCCAAAAACTGGAATATGGGAGTTCAAAGAGATAGTACAGTGGGTAACATGCTTGCCATGGATGCGGTTGGCCTAGTTTCAATCCCCAGCACCCCACATAGTGCTCCCTGTGTCCCACCAGGGATGATCCTTGAGCGCAGAGCTGGGAGTCATCTCTGAGCTCTGCTGGTTTGGCTCTCCACAGAAAAAATCAGTTGGCTCTCCAGAGAAAACCCAGAGGAAATATATGAGTTTCCTGAGTGGTAAGGGTTAGGTGAATTCTGTAATACCTGTGGAATAGTTGTAACTATCAAAAAGAAACTGATAGGGGCTGGAGTGATAGTACAGCGGGTAGGGCGTTTGCCTTCTATGCGGCCGACCCAGGTTCGATTCTCAGCATCCTATATGGTCCCCTGAGCACTACCAGGAGTAATTCCTCAGTTCAGAGCCAGAAGTAATCCCTGTGCATCACTGGGTTTGACCCATAAAGGACAAAAAAAAGAAACTGATAAATAAAAAAGAAAGACTTCATATGTCATGGATAAGAAGACTTACTGGCATTATAATTTGGGGGTGTCTGTCAAGGACAGAATCTGGCATGTACTCTACCACTACACCATATCTATCTGCAGCCCAAGACTTAATATTATTTTTGGTGTGTATGTGTGTGTGTGTGTGTGTGTGTGTGTGTGTGTGAGTGAGTGTGTGTGTGCCTTAGGTCACACCTGGCAATGCTCACATCTCCCTGCTCTCAGCAATTAGATGGCAACAGACACCAAAATGACATAGAGTTTAGTGTGTTCCCCAGCCAAAAACCCTTAGTTGGCTTCCTTGCAGAAACTGATACTAAAACTCACTTCTTCTTGGAAATTCCAAGAACCCATGGATCCAGAACAATCTTGAAAGGAGAGCTGGAGAGCTACCAGTTTTTTGGCTTGGGAAGCTGGCCAGCACACTGCCATGGCTCTAGGGTACGGGCAGTCCTCAGGGCTGACAGAACTAAAGTGAGTACCTCGGGGAAACTTTTGCACTTCCAGGCCACTGACCTTTATCAAAATTAAAAATCACGGGGCCTTGCCAAAGGGGCCTGGAAGGGCTCAGGGAACTGGCAAATGGTGAGGAACACACTAATGCCAGATTCTCAGCAACGCTTTCTTCAGTCCTGCCTGCCCACAAAAACAGCCTCTCACCTTAAAAAACAAAATCAGGGCCAAGAAATAGTATAGCAGATAGGGTACTTGCTTTGCAGATGGATGACCTGGGTTTGATTTCCAGTGTCTCATGTGGTTCCCTGAGCACCAGCAGGAGTAATTCCTGAATGCAGAGCCAGGAGTAACCCCTGAGGAACCCCTGAGGTGGGTGTGGCCCCAAAACTTGCAAACAAAAATAAAAGCCAATACCAGGTAGGGCGCTTGCCTTGCGTCCCATTTGCCCCCCTGAGCACCACCAGGACCTAATTCCTGAGTGCATAGCTGGGCAAACAAGCAAAAGCCAAAAGCAGAGAGCAGAGTGATAGTATAGTGGGTAGAGCGCTTGCCTTGCAAGTGGTTGACTGGGCTTCCCATACGGTCCCCCAAGCCTGCCAGGGAGGTCCCTGGAGCGCAGACTCAGGGGTAAGACCCAAGCACACCTGTGACCCCCAAATAAACAAACTAAAGCCAAAAGCAGCACCACAGGGACAGTACAGGGGTTACAGCTCTTGCCTTGCCATGGCTGACCCCTTAAAATCCCCTCAGCCCCACAGAATCAGGAGTAAACCCTGAGTCCTTGCTGCATCCCTGAGTTGGGGATGAAGGACAACAGGTGGGTGGTGCCCCCCTCCCCGTGCTTCAGGACATCAGGTGGGCGATGCTCCCTCCCCCCACAGCAGGAATGAGCCTGTTAAGCATCAGTATGTCCATCTCATGCTGCCGGCCACCCTGTTCAGAGTGACCACATCTGAATCTCCACAAGCGCCATCCTTTAAGGTAAGTTCCTCAGGGCCTGTCCAGTCGCCCAGGACTGTCTGTCCCTGAGCCCAATGTCCCTGGGATGCTGGGCAGCTTTTTACATATGATCCTGAGTGCCCCGCCTGGTGTGACCCCCGCAAACTAAAACCAAAGCAAAATGTATATGAAAGGAGAGAAAAGAGGCTGAACGTGAGGAGCTGCACAGGGTCTGAGGAGGGGCTCAGCGCAGGGCTGTTCCATGCCAGTGCTCTGGAAGGCTGGTTTGGTTTATTTTGGGGGGCCACAGCCAACTGGGCTCAGGGATTACTCTAGGCTCTGCACTCAGAGACACTCCTGGCAGGACTTCGGGGACCAAAGGTGGTGTCAGGAATGGAAACTGGGATGGCAGGGTGGAAGGCAAGTGCCCAATCTGCAGTACTGTCACTCCAGCAGAATATCCTTTGTTTTGGGAGCTGCCCCATGTCTGCATTGTAGGATGCTGAGAAGCTATACCCACTGGATTCCAGGGAACCTCCCCTAGTTGTGACAACCCCGAAAATCTGCAGATGCTGCTTGACGTTCCAGGACACGTTACCACTGAGGGTCACTGCTTTGAGGATCTTGTAAAGTGGACTTCAGTTCCCTCAAGCTTTTGTTCCTCGCCTTCCAGTTCCTGGGTTCATCGCAACTGTGATTAAGAGTCTCGGTCTTGATTTGCTGGACACGTCATGAAAATCACATGAGTGTGCTCTCCATACAGGCGTCCTGTCCCCCCCACCCCTCCCCCCCCAGCCCGCACGGGAAAGGAGCATGCGCATCTCTGTCCCTACACGCGAGCGGATTCGGATTCTTGCCGGCGCCCAAGCCACTTTCTGAATCTTTCCAGCCCTAGGCTGAGGCTTCCCCTAATTTGAACCATCTGGCCTCTCTTCAGCTTCAGCCTGCAGGGACTTGGCACTAAATCTCGCCCCCCCTATCCCCACCCACTACTGCTGCCCTCCTATCCGGTTTCCTACAACCCCTTGTTCAGCCACTCCTCTCCTGCCAGTTAAATCCCCTCCAACACAGATCCAACAACTGTGACAAGGTGACAGGCTGGAGATGCAGGGGTGGGGGTGGGGGATGGAGGGCCTGGTGGAAGGAAGAAGACAGTGGTGGCAGGATTGGTGCTGGGACATAGTACATCTAAAACCTAACTAAGAATACTTTACACATGATGGGGATTTTTTTTTTTTTTGCTTTTTGAGTCACACCCAGTCATGCACAGGTGTTACTCCTGGTTGATGCATTCAGGAATTACTCTTGGTGGTGCTGAGGGGACCATATGGGATGCTGGGAATTGAACCTAGATTGGTTGAGTGCAAGGCAAATGCCCTACCCACTGTGCTATTTCTCCAGCCCATCATGGGGCTTTAAATTAAAAAAATTAAATCCCTCCCAGACCCCTGTGAGTTCAAGCGTGAGTACAGTCAGCATCTAAAAGCTGCCTCCCCAGGCCAGATGACGGGGACAGCTGAACGAAGGAAGGGGATCACAGGCTGGTTGGTAATCAGTGACCATTTATTCCAGTCTCACGGCGTTATAGAGAAATCGTGAAGTGTGGGGGTACACATAGGTGTGGCTGGACATCATCCTAACAATAAACAGATATAAAGCCCTTTCTTAGAAGTTCTTCTAGGAGATTAACTCAAGGACAAAATCTCAACTGGGGTTTCAGCACTCTAGGTTACTAGAAGATCCATTCAAGGGCAGGATTCTATCTAAGGGCATATTGCATTCTCCTTTCCTTAGCTAGTAATGCATTTATTTCTAGTCATTTTGTATGAACACAGTAAGAGATATATTAAGCTTAAAGAGTAACTCCTCCTGGGGACCTCTCACTATATATCTCAGACTACAGTCCTCAGGCCAGGTTAGTCTTTCCTAACCCAGCAGGGTCCTTATTCAGTTACTTCTTTTTGGGTCATGACAGAGTTTGTTTCATGACCGTGCTCTTAACTTATTATACTTCTTATGGCACTTAGCTGGTCCCTTTTTGATTCTAGGGTAGCTTATGGCTTGCCCTGGGTCCATCCAAGTCCCTCGGCAGGACTCTCTTTTGGGGGATGTTAGGAGGTCAGGGCAACTGAGGTTTAAGTCAAGTAAATATGATGCATACCCAGGAGTAAATATTATTCAAATCAATTAGCGCCCATTACAAAAGCATGGTATCAACTGTCTTCCTATGTCTAAACAAAAAGAACATTGCTAAACCATGCAAAGGACATAAAGGAAAGAGAAAAGCAATGTAGGCTTAGGAGTGCCTAATGAAAATGGGTATGCCTTGGGAGCACTGTGATGGGTGCAACTCAATAAACCTAGGCTCCCTGTGGGAGGGGCAAGGACAAACCAATGTTATCCAATAAGACTCAGCTCAAAAAGTGGCCCCCAAGGAGGAATTGATATCTCATTTACTTGGTAGTTTCCCTTTTATTCCAGCGGAGTGAAGAAGTTTGGGCCACACCCAGTAGTTCTGGGGTTGGGGGTCGGGTGGTGCTATTTCTGACTCAGCTGGTCATGGTCACTCCAGGGACCATTCAGTGCCCAGGACTGAGCCTGGTCAGCTGCGTGCAAACCTCTGTCTGTACTGTGTCTCTGGCCCTAGAGTTGACCCAGAGCACATGGCATGATACCTGAAATCAGTTTCATTTCTTAAATATTTGGGTCACCTGAACACCTGGTGGTGCTCAGGCTCAGCGCTGGGGGTGGGGGGGTTCACCCCTTGCTTTGTTCAGGTATCCTATGCGGTGCCAAGGAGCAAAACAGGTGCTCCAGCCCAATGAGATCCCTTAAAATTAGTCTTTGTTTGAGCCCATATCTCCTTCTCCACCCCTCTCCTCCGTGAGCTCCTGAGGACAGGGCTAAGGGCTTTATGCTTGCCCTCACAACCCCCATCAATGTCCTTTGGGAGTCTGGCTGCCTGGCGTTTTCTGCGGATTTGCTCAGAACAGAAACAGCACACATTTCCCACATGCCAAAGCGGTGAACACAAACGCTCTTGCGCACGCCCTCAAGGGGCAGCCCCCTGGGCTCCAGTGTGCCCGCGGAAGGGCTGTCCCGTTCTGGTAAACTCTAGCAGGTGCACGCAGGAGTGGGGGCTGGCAGCAAGGAACACGGACCCGGGCAGAGCTGGCCAGGCTGTCTGTCACATGATTCTCCAATCACATGATCCTTAGAACCGGGGCGTAGAAGACGGGAGGGAGGAGATTGAACCGAGTAGGAAAGAAGTAATGCTTCCACGATGGCCCCGCCCCCATGTCTACCGGTAGCCTATGGGAACGCGACGTCCCGGACATCTGGCCAATGGGAACCGAGGTGGGCGGGCCACGGGGCTGCGAGGCCCCAGTCTGGGAGCAGCCGGGCTGCTGCTGGTCAGCGAACTTGGACCCCGGCGAAGGTAAGCGGCGTCCACGCCAGCTCCTCGCTCGCTGCTTCCCGGAGCCGTAAACCTGGGGGATGGGGGGAGGCTGAAGGTTCCTTTGCAGTCTCGACCGGGAGCTAAGACTCGCTTAGGGCAACTCCTTTGGGGGTTTCTGCTGCCCTGGACGGAGGCAGAGGCGGTGGGGGTGAGCGGAGGGCGCAGTCGCCCGCACTGGAAGGGGCTCTGCCTCCGGCACCCCTGGAACTTGTAATCAGTGCCCCCCCCGCCCCGCGCCGCGGAGTTCTTGGGTCGGTTCCGCCCCCCCGCACGTCCCCATCTGGGCACTGGCAGCTGAGGAGGTGCCGGGAGGACCCGGCCGGCCGGGAGCGGAGGAGCACGGGGAGTGGGCTGCAGCCTGGGATCCCCCGAGAGCTGGCGGGGACCCGGGGGGTGCGGATTGCACCCCTGCTGCCCCAAGCCCTGCCTTACTTCCTCTTGCGGGAGGTGGGCCCAGCCAACTTCCGCTGAGCCCCGCCACTTTTTCCTCTTCGCTCTCTGCAGCCGGACTCACCTTTGGGTGAGTCCCAAATCCCCTTCCCCTCTGGCGTTCGGAGTTGAGGGTTACCACCTAGTGGGAGAGGGCGGAGGGGGGCTCGGAGAGACGCCCACTTCCCTGTCTGCTGGGGCAGTGAAGGCGGGGTGGGACTGGGAGCGTGCTCTGAACCCGACAGAGAGGAATTGGGCTCTCCCCACCCCACCCCACCCCCGCTGCCCGCGCGTCGCTTTCGGTGACCGCGCGGAGCACTTTCGGTGGCGCATCTTTCAGTGGCCGTGTTTGCATTTCCCTAATGGGGATGCCGGGAAGGGAAGTCGTGTTTCATAAATGACTAGCGGAGCGGCCGGCGAGCTGCCCCGCGGCCCGTGGCAGGTAGCCGGTCGGCCCGAAGGAGTCGAGGCTGGATCCGGATGAAGGCGGGGTGGGCGCTGTGCACGCCGGCTGGACTCAGGAGACACTCCCCCGCCCTGGGGCCAGAGGCGGGGCGCGGCTCTTGAGACTCACGGTCAGGGGGTGCAGAGGTGTGACCCCAGTATAGTAGCAGTGTTTCCCAAAGTGGGGATACTGCCCCCTGAGGGATGCTGGAATGATGGGAGACTGCAATAGCCTGGGGTGCAGCTGGGGGGCGCTGTTTGTTCTTTTAAAGATCAAGGTGGATTTCCCCGCGTAGGGGGGAGGACACAGAGTTAATTTATTTTTCTGAAAGCCCAGTAAGCTTGGGAGCCTCTGTTCTACTTAAACACCAGGCTTCTGTCCTCCTGGGCTGGGATGGCCGCCACTGGGGAAGGGAAAGGGTCTTATGCCTCAGGGGCCGTCAGATGGTCACTTCCAGGATTCGCTGTGTGACAGGGACCTGTGACTGACGTCCCTGAGCCTCAGATTCCTCCTCTGAAAAGATCAGGTAATAGTCACGCGCTCAAAAGAAGCAAGAAGACAGTGGCAGGGATAGTAGTAGGTTCACTGTTCCAAGATGCCCGGCTGTAGGCTATGTTGTCTTCTCGAGGTGGTGAAGATGAAGTGAGAGGCTGCCCCCCGCCCATGAGGGTGCCCCCACTCACAGATTGGCCTCCGGTGGTGGCATGGGTCTCTTCCCACGGTCGAGCTTCGCTCCACGGTTGGGGGGTGTGCCTTGAGCATCTGAAGATCTGTCGGGGCCCCTATGTACACAGGTGTCCCAGCAGTGGTCCCTGAAGAAGGTCTACTGGTAACACTTCCTCCTTTTATCACTTTCTCAACCCTGTGGTTTCTTGGGCTACCGTGTGACCTCTCAGCGGGGAGCAGGTGTGAATCCCTGAGGCTGAGGCTGTCTGTGGAGGGGCTGACTGGGCAAGTGGAGCCCCTTCTTCAAAGGGGTGAAGGTCTCCCTTCTTATTCCTCAGCCCTGTCTGCCAAGACTGCTTGATGCCCTGGTTCCCCAATGGTGGCCACAAAACCCACAAGTATTTCTGATTTACACACACTTTCATTTCGACACTCACCCCAGAGGCAGGCAGGGTGTGGGGCCAGGGGCTGGGGCTGAGATTGGCAAAGGGACCCCGTATCTGTGCTCCCTTTGCGTGTGGCACAGGATGCATGGAGGGGAACTGCCTCTCGGCCCCCCTGGGTACAGAGTTGGGGACCCCCTCATGGGGCGGGGGATGATGGTAGTGACTGGGCCCTGGGCTCCGTGGTTCGGCCAGGAACTAGTGGCCCAGGGCCTCTTGGGATTTTGCAGGTGGACTATGTGGACCCTGGTGAGCTGGGTGGCCTTTGTGGCGGGGCTGGTTACCGCTACACAGTGCCCAGATGGGCAGCACTGCCCTGTGGCCTGCTGCCAGGAACCAGGAGATACCCACTATAGCTGCTGTAACCCACTTCCGGTGAGTGACCGTCACCCGGCCAGGGCTGGGTGCCTGGGGCACCCCAGGGGGGTGGTCTTCTGGGCCCCCTCTTCTCAGGCCTCCTTCTTTCCCCAGGACACAGGGCCCCTGACACTGAGCCGGAATCTGGACATACCATGTGGGGACAGTGGCCACTGCGCTGCCGGCTCCTCCTGCGTCCTCACCGTTTCAGGGACCTCCAGGTGCTGCCCATTCCCAGAGGTGAGGTGCCCATGAGCTTGGCGGGGGTTCACGCTGCATCTTCATGTCTCCTGCACGCCCCCCCCCCCACCCCCCGCCAGACAAAGGGCCTCCTGACACAGGCCTCTCTCTCTTCCAGGCTGTGGCCTGCCCGAACAGCCAGCATTGCTGCCCCCGGGGTTTCCGCTGTAGCGCCAACGGGCTCTCATGCTTCCGGACACCAGGTGTGCTAGGGATGCCTCAGCGGTGGACACCCCTCCCCCATCCTCCCTGGGCCTTACTCCTGCGGCATCTGTCCTAAGCAGTCTCCCGCCTCCAACTGGAGGGGAGGCGGGCAGGAGAGAAGCAGTCACCTCAGGACCCCGGATGTGGGAAGGGCAGGGGGACTCCAAGCTGGAGAACTGGGCAGACACTGGCTGGTGGGGAAAGCAGGTTGGGGTGCCCGAGCCAACCCCGCAACCTCGCAGGAGCCCCAGGGCCTGCAGCTCCTGGAGTGAACGTGGCTTGGCCATGGAGGGCTGATGGGATCCCGGGGCCTGTCTGCAGGTTCCAGCCTTCTGGGCGCCATCCAGTGCCCCGACAGCCATGTCGAGTGCCCCGACTCTTCCACATGCTGCCCTATGGCGGACGGCTCCTGGGGGTGCTGCCCCATGCCCCAGGTAGGGGTGTGGGGAGCAGAGGGTGTGTGGGGGGAGCACAGGGGCAGAGTGAGGGACTGAGCGAGCCCTCTCCTAGGCCCTGTGCTGTGAGGACAAGGTGCACTGCTGCCCCCAGGGCACTACCTGTGACCTGGCTCACGGCCGCTGCCTGTCGCACACGGGCCCCCAGCTCCTGGCGGTGAAGGTCCCCGCCCGGAAGGTTGACAGGGCAGGTGAGGCAGTGGGGGAGCCTGGGCTCAGGGAAGGGAGTGGGGAGAGGGCTTGCCTGCCTCCCATGCCCCTGGGTCTGCCCTCACCCCTCTCGAACCTTCTAGGAATCACTTGCCCGGACGGTCGGTCTGTATGTCCTGATGATACTACGTGCTGTCAGCTGCCTAACGGGACATATGGCTGCTGCCCGATGCCCAACGTGAGTGAAGGACCAGAGTGGGTAGCCCAAGGGTACTGGCCTGGACACTCCCAGTTGCTGGCACTGCCAGGTGGGACAGACCTGCTGGTGGCCCTGGGGCCTGGCTGCTCGGGACTCATGCTGCCCCCTAGTGGTCGGCAAGGGCAGTGCCAGCCAAAAGGCACCAAGTCCCCTCCCTGCCCTCCCAGGCCATTTGCTGCTCTGACCACGTGCACTGCTGTCCCGAGAATACCACCTGCGACCTGGCCCACAGCAAGTGCTTCTCTGGGGACAAGGCCACAGACCTGCTCGCCAAGCTCCCTGCACACACGGGTACGGCAGAGGCACTGGGGCTGACACCCCCCCCCACACACACACACACACACTGGGCCCCAGGGCCTCAGCCAGGGTGGCATCAGTAGATCCCTCCACCCTCAGCGTCCACTGCCAGCCCTAAGCCCCAGCCCCGCTGACTGTCTTTCCTGCCTGCCCTGTCTGTCAGTGCGGGATGTGAAGTGTGACACAGAGGTCAGCTGCCCGGAAGGCTCAACCTGCTGCCGCATCCAGACAGGGGCCTGGGGCTGTTGTCCCTTCATCCAGGTACCCAGGAGGGGGGGGAACCTGGCCTGCCTGGAGGGGGTGGCTGGCTCGGCCCCAGGCCCACCGTGCCCTCCCTCTAGGCCGTGTGTTGTGAGGACCTGGTGCACTGCTGCCCCAACGGCTACCGGTGTGACACTAAGAAGGGGACGTGTGAGCAGGGCGTCCATCAGGTGCCCTGGATGGAGAAGGTGCCAGCCCGTCCCAGCCCGCCCAGCCCCCGCGTCACTGAGGGCAATGTTCCCTGTGACAACTTCACCAGCTGCCCCGAGGCCACGACGTGCTGCCGGCTGCCGTGGGGGGGCTGGGGCTGCTGTCCCGTCCCAGAGGTGTGTGGAACCCCTTTGGTCAGGCACAGTGCGGGAGGGGGGCCATGAGGGGTGGCCC
Source organism: Sorex fumeus (assembly GCF_029834395.1). Classification (NCBI taxonomy): domain Eukaryota; kingdom Metazoa; phylum Chordata; class Mammalia; order Eulipotyphla; family Soricidae; genus Sorex; species Sorex fumeus. Next base: position 77,507,231 of record NW_026606120.1, read on the forward strand.
TACCCCTGAGCTCGGGACCCCCTTTCTCTGTGTCCTGCAGGCTGTCTGCTGTGCTGATGGCCAGCACTGCTGCCCCAAGGGCTATCAGTGCACAGATGAGGGCCAGTGCAAGAAGGACCACAGGGTGGTGGCCGGCCTGCAGAAGACACCCGCGCACAGCAACACCAGCTGTGACCAGCACACCAGCTGCCCCGAGGGCCAGACCTGCTGCCCCAGCCTCCGGGGGGGCTGGGCGTGCTGCCAGTTGCCACATGTGAGTGCCCACCTGCCCAGGGGAGCGGGGTGGGGGTGGGGGCAGCGTATCAGCGCCCCTGTGCCCCCCAGGCCGTGTGCTGTGAGGACCGCCAGCACTGCTGCCCCACGGGCTACACCTGCAACGTGAAGGCCCGCACCTGCGAGAAGCAGGTGGCTCCGGCAGCCCCCACCAAACGCTTGGCCCTCGGCCCTCCAGTGGCGGTGGGGAACGTGGCCTGCGGCGATGGACGCTTCTGCAAAGATGAGCAGACCTGCTGCAAGGCCCGAGGTGGGGGCTGGGCCTGCTGCCCCTACCCCCAGGTCAGTGTCACCACACACCAAAGGCAGGGGGTCAGGCAGAGCCGGCCGCCATGCCACTCACCTCCTCTCTCCTCCGCAGGGCACCTGCTGCCCAGATCAGCGCCACTGCTGTCCCTCTGGCTTCCGCTGCTCGGCCCGGGGGGCCAAGTGTACCAGCAGGGAGACCCCACGCTGGGACAGCCCTTGGAGGACTGACGCTCCCAGGCAGCTGCTATGAGGGGCCACACCGGAGACACTGTCACCCGCAGCCTTGCCCAGGGGGTGCCCACTGCTCAGGCCTCCCCAGCACCCTCCTGACTCTCCTGGACCCTCCCCTGCGGAGCCCCCTAGCCCCATGGGCCCCTGAGGCCTCCACGGGAGGCCTCCCAGCCCAGACCTCAGTGGAACCTCCTGCAGCGCTGGCCAGGTGCTCTTCAGGGGCACGTGTGTGCCCAGTAAAGTTTGTACACTTTCCTAAGGGCTCTCGTTGGCTACCTTGCTTCCGCTTCTTGGGGAGCTCCCCCATCCACCCCCACCCAGAAAGACACACAGAGCCAGCTCATCGCCAGTCATATATTCGCTGGGTCAGTCCCATCACGTTCCCCCCATCCCCAGAGCGGCCCCAGCCACCAGCCTGGAGCATCTCAGCTCAGAGGAGACTCAGCAAGCAGCACCCCTCCCCTCCCAGGGGGCCCCAGAACGCCCCTCCCTCCCAGCCCTCACACTAGCAGCTGAGGCCGGGCTGTCCCCTCCAGCTCCCCCACAATAAGAGCGTTCTATGTACAGCCGTGCTGGCGCGGGCACGCGCCCCCCACCCTGCCCTCCTCCCGCACCTCCCAACGGGGGCCTGCACCCCCCCACCTCCCTCACGGAGGCAGACGCGGGGTCCCTCCCAAAACATCACCCAGCACATACCGCGGGGCCCTGGGTAGCTCTGCAGGGGCGGGGAGGGGGCGAAGACTGGGTCACGGGCCGGTGCACCGCGGGGCAGCCACGGCGCTACTTGACGTTGAACACCATCAGCGGCCGCTCCTCCCGCCGCTGCCACGGGCTCTTCTTGTCGCCTGCGTCGTCGCCCACCTCCACCCCCAGCTCGTCCTCGGGGCTGGTGAGCGAGTCGCGCCGCAGCTCGCTGGCGCTGCTGCGGGAACTGTCCCCGCGGCTGCGGCCCCGGCCCCGGGGCACCGTGGCCGCCCGGCCCTCGGGCGCCGCCACCTCGTCCAGCAGCGGGGTCAGCGAGTTGTCCTCGGGGGAGCAGAGGCCCGTGCGGCTCTCGCTGCTGCTCGGCTCCGTGTCCTCGCTGAGCGCCAGGCGCGGCGGCGCGGGCGGCGGCGGGGGCGGCGGGGGCGGCGCGGCCGCGGGGCCCCGCTCGCGCTCCTCCCGCAGCGGGCGCCGGCGGGCCGGCCGCGCCTCGTGCACGTCGACGCCCGAGTCCAGGCTGGCGTCGGTGCTGCGGCCGCCGCCGCCCGCCTGCAGGTCGATGTAGGAGTGGCGCACCTGCGAGTTGGAGCGCCCGTCGAGCGACACGAACCAGGCGCGCGGGTGCGGCTTCACGCCCAGTTCCAGCAGCTTCTTCTCGGTCAGCGCCTGCAGCTCCCCGTTGAGCTGCGCCATGGTGGACTCGTTGAACAGCACGGGGATGGTGACCGAGCCGCTGACCGGCGCCGAGCGCCCGCCGGCCCAGCCCTCGCCGCCGCCGCCGCCGCCGCCCCCGCCGGCGCCGTCGCCCCCCCGCGCCCGCGTGGCCGGGCATCAGCGGGCGCTGGGCGTCGGGCGCGGGGAAGGGGCGCGCGGCGCCCGGGGCCGCGCCCTCGGCCGGGGCCGCCTCCTCGCCCGCGCCCGCCGCGCCCGCCTCGCCGCCCAGGCGCACGTAGTGCGCGGGGATGACCAGCGTGGGCATGACGTTGCGGTACACGCTGTCCTTGAGGTGGTCGATGGAGCCGCAGAAGATGAGCTGGCCCGGCTGGCTGAGCGACGGCGGCCGCGACAGCTGGTCCACCGACTGCGACAGCAGGAAGTCGGGGGTCTTGCTCTCGGCCGCGCCCTTGTGGCCCAGGTAGTGCTCGAAGGGCGGCGGCGGCGAGGGCGGCTCGTGCAGGAAGGCCGCGGCCCCCGCCGGGCCCCGCCGGTACTCCTCCAGGCCGGCCTCCAGCCCGCCGGGGCCGTCCACCGAGCGGGCACCCTTGAGCCCCGCGCCCTCGGGCCCGCGCGCGCCCGCTCCCTCGGCGCCGGGGCGGCTGGCTGAGCGCGGCTTGGCGCGGAAGAAGTCATCCCGCGAGGAGGCCAAGTCCCGGGAGCTGGAGAAGGCCGAGTGCAGGGGGCCCGGGGGCGGGGCCTCGGGGTCCCCCGGGGGCGCGGACTCCAGGGGGCCCCCGCAGATGAGGTGCAGCTGCGACATCGAGGTGGCCTGGTCGCGTTTGTTGCCGTCTGAGGGGCCGGAGAGCTGCAGTTTGCGGTGCTGCTGGCGCGGCTTCAGACAGCGCCTCCTGGGGAAGAGAAGAGCGGGGTGCTCAGGACCAGGCTAAGCGGCTGGACGATTGGGGGTGGATGTTGTGGGTAGAAACCTGGGGCTCAGGGGAGGGGCTGCGGAGCCCGATGGGCCCGGGTCCAGGAGCGCCCGGCTCAGGTCAGCTGCTCTGCTAAAGCGGGGTTCCAGAGGGACATCCAAGCCATGAGTAAGTTCTGCCTAGACCCCGAGGTACTGAGAGCAGGCTGCCACAACACACGCGTGCGCGCGGGCACTCACACACACACACACACACACACACACACACACACACACACCCCTCCGTCTGGCCTCCCTCCACCAGCCTGGCAGAGCCTGGCACGGGGCTGTGCAGCCTGTTCCCATCAGCTGGGAGAACCAGGTGCTGGGGCACAACCTGGGGTCCAGCTGGAACCAGGCATGGGGCAGCCTGGGGGTGGGGTTTGGCTGGGGGGTAACCTGGAGCCCAGTTCTGCTGGAACCAGGCATGGAGCAATCCTGTGGGTTTAGGGAGTGGCTGAGGGTGCCCCGGGCGGGCCTGAACTCTGTGCTGGAGACCAGGCATGGAGCAGCCTCAGTGGGTTGGAGTGCCCCGGAGTCCAGCCCTGTGCATGGAGCAGCCTCAGTGGGTGCCCTGGATACTAGCTCTCTGCATGGAGCAGCCTTGGTGGGTGTCCTGGACCCCAGCTCTGCGTGGTGGGGGGGGTCACCGGGCCTGGCACTCACCGGCAGTAGTAGATGAGCAGACACAGCAGAATGAGCACTAGCAGCGCCAGGGCTGCTAGGATGGTGAGCAGGAAGATGGTGTGGTAGGTGCCAATGTCCTGGATGCCCGATGTGATGGTGACCAGTCCTGTGCCAGACAAGGGGAGAGTGGCCCAGGTGGGAGTGACCTGACTTCCTGAGGTTCCCCACCTTCTGGTCTCCCAGTCTCCTCCTCTACTCACCAGTGGTGGGCGAGGCCATGGCCGCTGCCCAGTACCCCAGCTGGGGGGACACAAAGGTCCAGCAGAGCTGCCGGCCTTCTTTCCGGATGACTCCAGTGCCATTGCGCACCCACAGTCCTGAGGAGGGGGCTCGTCAGACTCCCAGCTTCCCTCCTGGGCCCCATTCTTCCCCACCCAGACCCACAGCACCTGCGACCCCCAGGAACTCACCACTCTTGGGGTCGAACCTCCAGGCAGGGATGCTGGTGCCTACGGTGAGGGCACGTGGCTCCGAGGGTATGGGCAGGGACAGGTGAATGGGACCTGAGAGTGGCACCTCTGTCCCGTTGCCGGTCAGCAGGTGGACACTCACGGCCGCCAGGGGCATCAGCTCCAGCCAGGAACCATTGCCTGTGGGCAGAGGACACACGAGCTGAGGGCTGGATCCCGGAGGGGTCACAGCCCACCCTGCCTGGTCCCCTGCATACCTGAGCCGGACGCCTCAGTGCCCAGGAAGGCGGGGAAGGCACGCATCTCCTGCTGGGTGCTGGCCGGCGTGAGCGAGGCCCAGAGTTGGCTGTAGGTGGAGCTGACAGGCAGGCGGGCTGCCCGGCGCTGGAACTGCACCCAGGGCTGGGAGCGGGAACCTGCGGGGAGAGAGGGCTGCCGTGGTCTGGCCGTGGGCAGGGTTGCTGGATCAGGTTGAAAAGTGAGTGGGTGAGGAGGGAAATGGGGAAACTTGGGGAGGCAGAGGGGGCGGCCATGGGGAGAGCTACATGATCTCAGAGCTGAGTGGGAAGGGTAGGGCCTGGCACTGAACTTTAGTTAGGTGCTATTCTGGGCTCAGCGCTCAGGGGTCTCACCCATCAGTGCACAGGCAACCACGGGGATCAAACCCGGGTATCCTGCGTGCAGAGCCTGAACCCCAGTCCTCTGGGCTATCTTCCTGGACCCCTGGACATCTTTTTCCCATATGCTTCCCCAAGCACCACCAGGACTGATTCCTGAGTATCGCTGGGTGTGACCCCCATAAAAGCAAAATAAGCAAATAAACAATTTTTAAAAAGTAAATAATTATTTGGTAGGGCACACCTGGCGGTGCTGACATTACCCCTGGCAGAGCTCCATGCTGGCTGTGCTGCAAGGCAAGCACCTTCATGGGGCTGGAGAGAGAGAATGGGACGAGGGCACTTGCCTTGCAATTTGGCTGATTCCATCCCTGGCACAGTATATGGTTCCCCTGAGCACCCCCACCGGGGTCACTTCTGAGCACAGAGTTAGGAATAGCCCCTGAGCACTGCCCACATTAATAAGTAAGTAAAGGCCCTCCCGTTGATCATCGATTTGCTCGAGCAGGCCCAGTAACGTCTCCATTGGAGACTTTGTTGTTACTGTGTCTGGCATATCGAATACTCTCGGTAGCTTGCCGGGCTCTCCGAGAGGGGCGGAGGAATCGAACTCGGGTTGGCCATGTTGGCTGCGTGCAAGGCAGACGCCCTACCCGCTGTGCTATCGCTCGAGCCCACATTAATAATAAAATTAAAAGTTCCAGAGCGAGCAGGGAGCCAGCTCCAGAGTGGGGCTCAGGCTTTGCATCTGCAAGGATCCAGGTTCCATTCCCAGCACCAGGTGACCCATCCTGAGCAGCCAGGTGTCACTCCAGAGGCCCCTGTGCCCTACTGGTGTCACCCAGGTGAACAGGTACACGTGCCATTGGGCGGGATAGTGCTGCAGCACCAGGCCCTAGCACCGAACCATAGGGTGTGGCTGGCTGTTACTGGAAATGACTCCTGGCCCCAGAGCACTGCTTGGGAGGGCCCCCATCCTCCAAAGTTAGTGAATTTAAAATATATTTACGGGGCCGGAGCAACTGACCCAGGTTCGATCCCCGGCATCCCATATGGTCCCCCAAGCACCACCAGGAGTAATTCCTGAGTGCAGAGCCAGGATTAAACCCTGAGCATCACCAGGTGTGACCCAAAAAAGCAAAAAAAAAAAAAAAAGTGATTTAAAATATATTTACATTTAATTGTATTTTTGTAAAAGGCCCTCCCGTTGATCGTCGATTTGCTCGAGCGGGCCCAGTAACGTCTCCATTGGAGACTTTGTTGTTACTGTGTTTGGCATAATCGAATACTCTCAGTAGCTTGCCAGGCTCTCCGAGAGGGGCGGAGGAATCGAACTCGGGTCAGCCATGTTGGCCGCTTGTAAGGCGAACACCCTACCCGCTGTGCTATCGCTCCAGCCCGTGCTATCGCTCCAGCCCAGTATTTTTGTGGGTTTTGTTTGTTTTGGGGTGCTCAGGGCTTACTCCTGGCTTTGTGTTCAGAGATCACTTCTGTCAGTGCTAAGGGACCATATCAGGTGCCAGAGATGGAACACAGGTCAGCTGCGTGCAAGGCAGTTGTCCTGTCACTCCAGCTACAATCATCACTGCGGTAGGCAGCCTGTGTGTGCATGTGTGTGTATGGTGCACACGTGTATGTGTGTGTCCTCTCTGTCTGTCTTGTGTGTCCTCTCTGTATGTCTTGGGATGGAGAGGATCCCTGAGCCCTGCCAGGAGTGATCCTGAGCATTGCTGGGTGCGGCCAAAAAACAAAACAAGAAACTAATTCAAGCACTGAAGGGTCATGGCTACACATTGTCAGATTTAAGGCATGCTGCTCACTGCTCTAAACAGGTGTCCTCTGTCACCCTATAAATGGCACAGCAGCCCCTGAAGCTGGTGTCTTTCTTTGACCTCTGTGACAGAGGCAGAGAAGAAGGCAGAAGTTGTTGCTTGCCCAAGGTCATAGTCTTGGGCCCAATTGAAGCCCAAGTACTGGTGCCAGCCAGGCATCTCCCTTACTCCTCTGTGCATGCAGGGCTGTGTGGAGGGTGGCCCTGAGGGGTCTTGGGCTGGGAGAAGGCGTGCTGGAGGGCAGCCCTGCAGAGCCTCCCTCTGCGGAGGCAAAAGAGTCTGGGCTCAGCCTCCCAGCACCAGAGCTGTGGGAGGGCTCGAAGCTAGGGAGCAACAAAGGGCTCGTCTGCTGGCTTAGAAACCTGCAAAGACATTTCAGAAGCCTCTGACTCAGGCTCCGAGAACTGGGGAAGAGCATAGAAGTCAAGCGGGAACAAGGTCGCCCGCGAAGAGTGTCGCTTGGGAAGGGCGTGCTCCCACCGCACAGCCCGAAGTGCTCCCTGCCACAAGCCAGACGGTGCCTCCTTTTGCCTGGCCTCTGCAGCCACAACAGGCGCTGCAAGCCGAGGTGCCCCAGAGCACCCCAGGCCCCCAGGGCCCTGCCGCAGTCTCCTGATTGCCCCTAGGACGGTGCCTTTGCTCCCGAGGGCCCAGGGCCCCCTGGTGGAGAGAGCATCCCAGCTGCTGCCTCCAGCTGATCCTTTCAGGCTGGCTGTGGCCAGGGGGTCTGTCCGTCTGCCTTGTGGGCCGGTCTGTCTGCCCATGCTCTGTCCTGCCCAGCACCCGGCAATGGTGGCACAGCATAGATCCTGCCCAGCACCCGGCAATGGTGGCACAACATAGACCCGCTGCAAAGCCTGTGAGCCGCCTGGACTGTGGGTGCCGCAGCCAGGTGCCAGATTGGTGGACCACTGCCACAGAACGCGCCACTCTGCGCTGGCCCATGAACCCAGATGAGTGTGTGTGTGTGTGTGTGTGTGTGTGTAGGGAGGGGAGAGACCAAGGGTAGCCCCGACTCTGAAAAACACTCACTAAGCACCTTCTTTGTTTTTGTGTTTGGGGCATGCCTAGCAGGACGAAGGGTTTCCTCCTGGCTCTGTCCTCAGGGGATCACTCCTGGTGGGGCTCAGGGGACCGTATGGAGTGCCAGGGAGCCCTGCCCACTGTACTATGGCTCTGAGCCCCTACTGACCACCCTCTGTGCTGGGTCTTGCAGACTTGTGCTTCCCTAGTCCTGACCTCAGCAAGTCACACCGGCCTCTCCCAGCAAAATCACAAATCAGAGAGGTTAAGTGTCTAGCGTGAGGGTACCAAGTGGGTGTGGGGGAGAGCACAGATCCGGGCTGAGAAGGACAAGGGGGGGGTGGATGGGCCTTACCAGGGGAGCCCAGGAGGATGTGGACCAGGTCCTCGTACAGGATGAGGGTGGCCGGCCGCTCAGGGAGCAGGTAGAGGCTGACGGATGCATACACTGCGGGAGGGGAACCCGGTCAGCTTCGGGGGAACGCACCACCCGCCTGCCCCCCACGGCGTCACAGTGACCTCCCCCGCCTCAGCCCCTCTGCATACCCCAGCCCAGGCAGCAGCTGCTGGAACACTGCCCCCTCCACCCTCACGGGCTATTCTGGGAAGGGGCTGAGGGGGTCAGCTGCTGCCCCTCCCCTCCACCTGCCCCTGACTCACAGGGCAGCTTGTCAACACGCCAGGGCACGGAGTTGGTGAGGAAGCCCGGGCGGGCGGCAGTAACCAGCACCCAGGTGCCCAGGCGGTAACTGAGGGGCAGTGTGGCCACGCCTTCCGAGTCCGTGGTGCCAGCGGCCAGCAGCATCCGGTTTCCAAACACATCCACTGAGGCCCGGGCCAAGGGCACCAGCTCCCCACTCACGTACACCTGCACCTTGATCAGGATCTCTGAGGGGAGACAAGGGAGGAGTGTGAGGGGAGGGGTAGGGCCGGGGTCCCCGAGAACAGGGGCTGGGTGTTGGGAGTGACTCTGGGGCCCAGACTGGACTAGGTTTTTGGTTTTTGTTTTTTGGGTCATGCCCAGCCACTCTCGAGGGTCACTTATGGCTCTAGTGCTGCTCAGGGGATGCTGGGGATCGAATCAGGGTCAGCTGCATGCAAGGCAAGTGCCCTACCCACTGTACTATCTCTTCGGCCCCCATACCAGGAATGATGAGAACCAGAAAGTCTGAGCATCTGAAAGTCAGAACATCAGGGGAGAGGTGGGACAGCCACCATATTCTGCAACTCTAGCACATGTGTTTTCCCACGTTGTCACATTTCTGAAGCTAGCTGTGCCTCTGATTAATGCTATCATGATTATATTTGGCAGCATTTTGTCCTTTTCATGGGTACACGAAGGCACCCATGATGTATTAGACACGATAAAAATATGCTCTTAGCCCATTTTACAGATGCAAAAACTGAGGTGCCATGAGCTTTGATACCTGCACTAGAATGAAAGTGGAGATCTGGCTCCAAACCGCCTCTCAGCTGAGCCCTACGGGGCTGGTGTCAGGACAGGAGACAGTAGGATGCAGCCCTTGGAAAGAGCTGAGCTATTTTGAGTTCCCAGGAGGAATGTGAGAAAGGGGTGCGGGGGGGGGGGTCCCCCACATAGGACCTCTGCCCAGAATGCCTCGCAGGAGCCTGGATGCCTTCAGTTTTCTCACCCCAACCCTGAGCGCAAACAATCACCTCCGACCGTCCTGCTGACATCTGCTGCCTAACCCTCCCAGCTGGTCGGCTGCAGCCAGTCCCCATGGCAATGCCCTCATTCCCTCGGGCAGGGAGCTGGGGCCCTGGCAAAGGGAAGGAGATGGGGGCGGGGGTCAACCCAGGCCCAAGGAAAACATGGAGGGTGTAGACAGAGTCCAGGGCCACTGCTTTCTGAGCCCTGGACAGCCAGCCTGGAGAGCCCCAAAGTTTCTCTTGGATTCCCAGGGCCACACCCCTGATTCCAACTACCTGGGGGGCCAGAGAGACAGTAGAGTGGGTAGGGAGCTTATCTCACATGCAGCTGACCCGGGTTCGATCCCAGACATCCCATATGGTCCTCCAAGCCCACCAGGAGTGATCCTTGAGCTAGAGTGTGGCTTAAAAACAAGAACAAAACAAAACCCAAGTCACTACTGGCCCCATGCCTCACCCCTGCAGGCAAGTCATGCCTGGAAAGGTCCAGGGGCCTCAGTGAGGGGGGAGCTGGCGTGGCCAAGGCAGTCCAGGTACAGAAGAGGAGCCTGGAGATACCACAGGCATGGGGGGGGGGTGCAGGGAGCCTCCCAGGCGCGCCCAAGCCCTCGGCAGTGACAGGTGCCCCCCTCAGCCTCCCAGGCCAGGCCAGCACCACGCCTGCCCCTGGCATCCCATCCAGCTGTTGGCCTGAGCCTCTTCCCAGGCCAGAGCCCAGCTCTGTGGGGTGGGCACACACCCAGCCCCTCCCTCGCTGGGTCCCCCAGCCACCCACTCACCCACCCACACTCCCATGCAACAGGAATTCTGAGAAGCTGTGGGGCCTAGAAGCAGCTGGATGGAGGCAGCTGGGATGTGGGGACTTGGAGACCCAGAGCACAGGCACTCGAGAGGACTGTGCTTGCCGCACGGCCGATGGGGTAGGGGGCGAGGAATACACAGGGTGACATGTGGGGGGAACAGGGAGGGTTTGACAGACAGACCCACCTTCCCCTCAGCCTGGGTTTCCAGCCAGCGGCTCAGGAGACCCCCTCTCCTGGCTCCATTCCAGTCAGTTTCCGGGGCTCCTCCAACCCCCTCCCCGGGGTGCAGGCATGGAGAGGGAGGCTTCTGGGAAATGAGGCCTCTTCCTCCTCAGCACAGCAACAGGGGAGACTGAGGCACGGGGAGCTTGTCCCAGGCGCCCAAAGGCTCCGGAAGCCTGACCCCTCTGGGGTTTCCGTCTCTCCTGGCTTGAGCCTGCCTCTGTCCAGGAGGAAATCCGACTCCCCCCCTTCTTCCGGACCCCACTTCCCTCATCCATATGCCCCTCACCTTGCTTTTCCTGCCAGCTCCTTGGGAGGGGGGATGGGAGCACAGGGGTTCCAGGCAGGGAGAGGCTGGGGCAGGGGGCTGGAAGGTGGTGCAGGGCTGGAGGGGGCGTCTCACCGCCCAGCTACGCTCCTGATGCAGGAACCACCCTCCGCCTGGCCTCACACACCCACCTGCTTGGGGTGAGGGCTGGGGCTCCCCAGTGCTGTGGGAATCTGTGATGAGGAGGGGGTGGCCTGGGAGGGGCTGAGGAAAGGAGTGGCCAGAGGCCTGCGAGATGGGGACCCTGCACCTGCCCCCCACCCCCAGCACTGCCTGGCCCAGGCACCCCAGCCTGCCACGCGCCCTGCGCAGGGAAGCACCACGTACCCCTTCTCCGAGGGTCCCTCCACGGCCACCCCCTCCACCGTCATGAGCATCACCTTGGTGCACCCCAAATTCTGAGCGGGGGCGGGGGAAGGGCTGGCTGGAGGCTGTCAGGCTCGAGGCGAGCAGCCACCCGCCCACAGCCTCACCCACTCCCCGTCCCCTCCCCCTCCCCGCCCGCTGCAGGCGCCCAGCGCCGTGGGGCCCCGGGGGGCGGCCGCCGCGGCGCCCCCGCCTCGCCGCGGCCGGGAGCGCGGACCCCGCGGGGGGCTGCGGAGCGGGCGCCCGCCCCAGCCCGCCCCTGGGCGGGTGTCTCGGCTAGACAATGGCTCCGGCAGCAGCGCCTCGCGGACCCGCAGGGAGAAAAACAAGGCGGGAGGGGGCGGCGGCGCGGAGCCCCGGGGTCCCTCCCTCCCCATTGTGTCTCCCCGAGACCCCCGCCCCGGGCTCTGCCCCTCCCGCCCTCCCGTCCCCGCTCCAGCGCCGACCCCGGGGCGCCGAGCACCCCCCCACCCCCAGACCCGAGCGCCGCGGAGAGGGGGCTGCAGGCGGAGGGGGGGCCGGAGACCCCAGTCGCCGCCCCGCCCCGCCCAGACTCACCCTGCGGGCTGGGGGGCTCCGGAGGCGACTTGCCGGGAGCCCGGGAGGCGCCGCCGAGCAGCAGCCCCAGCAGCGGCAGCAGCCGCGCGAGGACGCCGGGGCCACTCGGCGGCGGCATCGCGGGGCGCGGCCCGGCCCCAGCGGCCCAGGCGCCCGCCCGGCCCCGCTCGGCCGGCCCCGCTCCGCCCCGGCTCGGCGCCGCTCCGCGCTGCTCGCGCTCCCGCTCTGGCTGCGGCGGCCGCTCGGCGCGATTGTCTCCGCCCGTGGGGCCGCCGCCAGCGCCCCCTGCAGGCGGCGCCCCGGCCCGGGGTCTCCGGGCGCCGCCCCCTCACGGCCGCCCGCACTGGCGCCGGGGGCCCACCCCGCCGCCCCCACCCGGCGCTGTCAGACCCTGGCCTGCCGGGGAGTGGAGCGGGGAGGGTCCGATCTTCAGGGCTGTTGGGGTGCCAGGGACCCCGGACCTTGTGCGCCCAAAAATGTGGGGGAGTGGAAACGACCGCTGCTTACAGCCCGGGTCTAGAGGCGCGGTGTGGCAGGGTCGTATCTCCAAACCGTGCAAGGACGGGGGCTGGGGAGATGGCTCAGGAAGCCTAAGAGGGGCCCGAACCAGACTCCAGCGGGAAGGGATCTTGCCTCGCACGCAGCCGATCCGGGTTCGATCCCCGGCACCCCACAGGGTCTCCCGAGCACCGCCAGGAGTGATCCCTGAGCTCAGCGAAGCCGTGACCCCTGAGCACCGCCAGCTGTGGCTCAAATACAAACTAACAAAGAAGAACGCCTATGAACTACATCAGCATCTGCAGGGGCTTTCAGAGATACAAAGTGACCCCGTGGGAACCTGTGAGTCGGTTCTTGTTTCACCCTGTCCAGGAAACCGTGATTGTGTAGCTTGCAGGTCTTCCTTTAAAGAGGGAATTGAGGCGCGGGAGTGCTAGGAAAGTGGGGATGGCATTTGCCTTGCATGCGACACCCAGAGTCTATTGCCGCATCCCATATGGTTCCCCCAGCACCACCAGGAGTAAATTTCTTTTCTTTTCTTTACTTTTTTTTTTTTCTGAATCTGCACTCAGAAATTACTCCCTGTGGTGCTTGGGGAATCATATGGGATGCTGGGGATCGAACCCGGGGCTTGGTCACTTGCAAGGCTAACGCCCTACTTGCTCTGGCCCCTCCAGGAGTAATTTCTGAGCGCAGATCCAGGAGTAACCCCTGAACATCACTGGGTGTGACTCCAAACCAAAAAATAAATTAGTTAAATTAAAATAGGAATTGAGGGGCTGCAGAGATACTATGGGCACAAGACATTTACTTGCATGTGATTGACTGGGTTTGATCCTGGCACCCATATGGTCCCCTGAGCATCTCCAGGAGCTTACTCTGAGCTCAGAGTAAGCCCTGGAGCACCGCCAGGTATGGCTCCAAACCAAGAAATAAAGGGGGAGTTGAACTATAGCAACCTGGTCCGTTGCACTTTGTCATGAGTAAAGCCTGACATTAAAGTGAGAATTGTAGTAATTCTCTGTCAAGGGTGGCTGTCATGAGGAAATGGTGATGATTTAAGGATTTAGGTCTGGCAGGATCAGGGCACAATAAACAGCACTACGGTTGGTCCTGGTGACAGATCTGTGGCGGGGCAGACTCAGTGTTTAGGAAGTTTTTGTAGAGCTGGAGCAGCATTGAGAAGCACCTTTGGCTCCAGCTGTTCTAGTTCATGAACCTGAGTCTTTCCTTTGTCTTCAGCCTGTGATACCCACAGGAGTCAGTGGTGTGTCCCTGCCCTAGCCAAGCTCCTTCCTTCTCGTTTCTGGTTGTCAGTATCACCCAGGATGGCTAAATCCCATCTAATTGACTAGTCCCTGCCAGGGCCTATCTGATTTGTCACCTCCTCCCACAGTATGGTGTGACAGAGGGACTGAAAACCTAGGAAAATGACCTTATGTCCAGAGAATAGTAAAAAACTATCTCTCTGGTAGTGTCTTCTGATTAACAGGACCTTGTTATAGGTTTATTTATTTACTTATGCTAATTGAATCACCATGAGATACGGTTATAGAACTTTCATGTTTGAGTTTCAGTCATACAATGATCAAACACCCATCCCTCCACCAGTGCATATTCTCCACCACCAATGTCCCCAGTATACCCCCCTTTCCAACCCTCCCCCATAGATTTGTTAATAAAACCACCTTCCTCTGTTGCTTTCTCCTTCCCTCCTTTCTCTCTCTCACTCTCTCTTTTGCTTTTTGGTTTTTGGGTCACATCTGGCAGTGCTCAAGGGTTACTCCTGGCTCTACACTCAGGAATTACTACTGGCCATGTTCAGAGGACCATATGGGATGCCAGGAATTGAATCCCATTTGACCTCATGCAAGGCAAGCGACTTACCCATTGTACTATCACTGAGGCCCTCTCTTTCTCTCTCTCTCTCTCTCTCCTCTCTTTCTCCTCCCTTCTTTCTTTCTTTTCTTTTCTTTCTCTCCTTCCCTTCCATCATTTCTTTCTTCCTTCCTTTTCTCTCCCTTCCTTTCTACCTTCTCTCTCTCTTTTTCTCTCTTCCCTTCTCAATCTCCCTCTCTTTTTTTTCTTATAAATTTCTATCTAACCAGATTTCCCAGTTCAGTTCTTATGTAACCATTTTTTGGAACCTCATCACAGGATTTAGCACTCTTCCCTGGTGAATTTTGTCTTGTTGGTTTCAACCCAACTTTACAATCTGTTAAGGCTGCCGGGAATCTGCTTCTGTCACCCGTTGTAGGGTGTTCCCTGCCAGTAGCTGTCATCTGTGTGTGAAAAGCAGTTTCCTCTGCCTCCATTCAAGGGACCATAACCTTACCAGGCTTCTGATGGCCAGGATGGAGCTTTGAGACACTCCCCCATGCCCACAGAGATCTTCAGCTTTTTATCCAAATTGGTAGGGCAGGTTTCAATCTGCCCTATCATTCAACACACTTTTGTCTGTCAACACACAAATGCTAACTAAGTGCGTTGCTGTATCAAGATAAATAAAGACTGATATATCCCTACAGACAATATGAGGGGCCGGAGAGTTAATACAACAGGTTGGGCTTTTGCCTTGAATGGGGCTAACCCCAGTTTGATCCCAAGCGCCACATATGGTCCCCTGAGCACAACAAGAAATGATCCCTGAGCACTGCCAGTGCAGCTCCCAAATAAAAACACTGCACTGTACTGCACTGTCCTCTCATTGTTCATTAGTTTTCTTGAGCAGGCACCAGTAACGTCTCACAACAAATTGTGAGACTTGTTGTTACTGTTTTTGGCATATCAAATACATCACAGGTAGCTTGCATGGCAAATAAAAACAAAGCAACAAAAATTGATGATTTGTCTGACATAACCCACCTGCAATGGTAGAGGAGAGGGGAGGAATTTGGCTGGTATTCTAGGATTACAGTTTAATATTTTTCTAAATGTTCCCAATCACCACACAAGGAACCTGTTCTGGAACTTGCCATGCATGGATATCAAATGGTTCTGTTCTTAGTTTACCTTTTGATTCTTTGAGCAAAGGCAGTCACCAGCAGCAGAGTGGGGTCCAAGTATTATTGTCTCTGCCAACTTTCAGTGTTAAGCTCAAAGCCTTCCCTGTGGCCAGAGCTGCGGCCTGGCCTCCCCACAGCCCCAGGCCCCCTCCTATGCCTGCCTCAGCCACCTGGACCTCTTGCATCTACTGAAATATATCACATCCCTCGCTGGCCCAGGGCCTTTTACCCACTACTTTCCTGTCTGCAGCACTTTCTTCTTGGACTGTTCATCTGCCTCTGTTACCTCAGCTTAGGGGAGAGGCCTTCCCTGACGACCCCACCTAGACACCAGCCCTCGCTCGGTACCCTCGGAGTCTGTCATGCCATCACTATCTCTGTCATCTCATCACTATCTCCTTCCCTTAGAAATTACTCCTGGCTCTGCACTCAGGGGTCTTCTGGCAGTGCTCAGGGAACCATATGTGGTACCAAGGATGACCCAGGCTGGCTGGCCACATGCAAAATGAGTGCCCAACCCATTGTTTTATTACTCTGGCCCCTGATGATATATATTTTTTAATAATTTGTGTGTGTGTGTGTGTGTGTGTGTGTGTGTGTGTGGTATGTGGCCACATTCTGCTCTGTTCAGGGGCCACTCCTGTTTGGGAGTCATTCCAGGCAGTGTTTAGGGGTTGATTAGGGTTTGAATTCAAGTCTCCCACATACTTTGGTCCTGACTGTATATTTCTCCTCTTCCTCCTCCTCTTTCTCCTCCTCCTCCTCCTCCTCATCTCCTCCTCCTCCTCCTCATCTCCTCTTCCTCATCTCCTCCTTCTCATCTCCTCCTCCTCCTCATCTCCTCCTCCTCCTCATCTCCTCCTCCTCCTCCTCCTCCTTCTCCTCTACCTCCTCCTCCTCCTCCTTCTCCTCTATCTCCTCCTTCTCCTCCTCCTCCTTCTCCCCTCCTCCTCTTCCTCTTATTCTTCTTTTTTGTAACCTCTGATCATTGTCAGGTCAGACCTAGTGATGCTCAGAGGTTACTCCTGGCTCTGCACTCAGGAATTACTCTTGGCAGTGCTCAGGGGACCATATGGGATGCGGATTGAACCCGGGTTGACTGCATACAAGGAGAACATCCTACTTGCTGTACTCTCGCTCCGGCCCCCTGACTGCATATTTCTTCCTTCTTTTGCTCCTGGTTGAATGTTAAGTGCCTGGGTTTTGTTCGAGGTGCCATCCCAGCACTGGATAGGATTGTTGAAGAGGATTTGACTTCCTTCTTGTCCTTGTGGATGATGGCTAAGATCAGCGCCAGAGATGCTCAGAGCAGCAGCTCTTTACAGCTCACATGAAGTACAACTGAGGCAGCGGCCATAGCAATCACACCACATACCTTTTTTTCCAGAGGACCCAGGAGGTAGACAAAAACAGGCCAAAAAAAAAAAAAAACCACACACACAACCTAGAAGCCCAAAGATCTGCTCTCATACAGATGGTGCTCCCCGCCTTGTTTTCTGATTGGTTGCTCCTTTATGTAAATAAGGGTGCGTTGAGCTGACCAAACAAGTCACAAATGCCCTATGCAAATAAGAGCATGTGACCAACCAATAGACTAGCAGATGTAAATGAGGCACAATGGGAGGTCTTGATTCTCTGGGCCCTCCTTCCTTCCTTTCTGTGTGACAGATCCAGGCACTGGGGAGGTACTCCAGGAATATAAATACATGAATCAACAAATCTCTCAAGACTTCAGGTGGGCCCCCTACCTCTCTCCCATCTCAGCTATGGGAGACTTTTTCCACTCCTAGCCCTGATGAGAGCTCCCTGCTCAGCTCCCTGCTCTGCTCCCTGCTTTCCAGATAGAAGATTCCTCTTGGTGGAGCAGAAGGACTGGCAGCGGGGAGCCAGGCAGCAGTGCCCGCTAACTCCCTTCTGCCTGCTGCCACACACGCCTTGGGAGGCTGAGGGCTCAGCCAGACTCCCTCTGGTCCTCTTCAAACACAGGAGGCCTCTGGTTCATTTATCAAGTTATTTATGGGGATCTCAGGTTATCCTGAAGTTCACCCTCCAATAATCATGGGGAAAAAAATACTGTTCAAAGCTGCCCCCAGGCATCCAGGATGCTTTCTCTGATGTTCCCAAACCCCTTCTCACCCTTCTATCCTCAGACCCCCCAACCTCCTTCCATCTCACCTGGAGATCTCACTCTTTATTGCTTATTGCACCCCTACCCACTCCCACGGGTCCCTTCAACTTGTGCAGGAAAGCCCCTGGTTCATGGTTTACCTCATCCTTACTACCTCCACCCCGCCCCCTCTCTTCCTCTGACCGAAAAAGGAAGCTGTGAACTGGAGGTGGGGATCAGCCTCTTTATTAGACAGCAGGACGACAGGGGCAACCCAGACCTATTGTAGGGCAGGCAACCAGGAGGTATATGTAGAACACTCTGGAGGCGAGCAGAGTTATTGGGGGGCACTCATTGGAGAAGCAGGAACAGAACACCCTTCCTGGGTGTCGTGTCACACCCTTACTCCTCGTCGTCATCATCTTCTTCCAGGGGTGGCCGGTTACGCTTGAAGAAACCGAGCTGGGGGTGCCCAGGGCCAAGGTCTCAGTGTACTCCTTTGGCTCCAGAGCAGCCAGGGAGGAAGCTGACTAGAAAGCAGCCAGCCTGGGCCTCCCCCACGGAGGAGGGACCCCACTGCATGTATAATAAATTGTCGTGACTTTCACTTTTCTTAACTGAGTTTATGTCTCCACAGGGCCCAAGGGCATGAGGATGGGTTTGATGCTGACTTGGCGTGGACTTCCCCAGAGCTGGGCGCGTAACCAAGCCCAGAGGAGGAACCCAGCAAGGCCTCAGAAGGAACAAGCCTATGGAGCAGGCTGGATCCCAAGCCTCAGAGGGAAGAACAGAGCCTGGAGAAGGGCAAACCCCAAGGAGGCCTCGTTGCCTCGGACCCTCCCTCTCAGAGGGAAAATGCCCAAAGGGCTGGGAATTGCCAACATCCCCTGGGTGTTGGATGTCCAGAAAAGGATCTCTGGAGTGTGACTTTATTTGGGCAGGGGGAGGTGCGTACCCAGTGGTGCTCAGGGCTTACTCCTGGCTCTCCACTCAGGGACCACTCCTGGTGAATCATATGGGGTACTGGAAATCGAACCCGGTTGGCCACTTGCAAGGCAAATGCCCTACATGCTGTACTATTGCTCTGGTCCGGGAAGGATTATTCTAATAAGGGATCATGGAGCCCTGGGTCACAGGGGATACAGTTCCTCTCTGGCCCTGGTGCTGCTTACACAGGGACCCCGTGAGTCTTTGTGCCTCACCTTCCACATGGCGAGGATGAGGAGCGTGAGGAGCAGCAGACCGCCCAGCCCGCCGACCAGCACCCACCAGATGGGGATGTCCCTCTCCTCCAGAACCCGCAGCAGCTGTGTCTCGACCTGAGAGCAAACCCACAGCCTCCTAGGTCATGGGGACCTCCATTGAGCCCCTTGCTGCCCCACCCCACAGACCCTTGTAGGCCCTGCCGCTGCCACCCCACAGGGCAGGCATGTGGGGGAGACCATCTGCCTGGCCACCATTGCTACCTACTCACCCGAGCATGCCCACTGGGCAGGCTGAGAGCCGGCACTGAGTAGGGCAGGGAGGACACGTTGAACCAAGCACGCGACTGCAGCACAAACTGATCTAGGGGCTTCTGGAGAGGGTGGGGGTGAGAGTCATGCAGGTCAGGCCTGCAGGAAGCCTAAGAGCCCCCAGCCAAGGACCCCCTCCTCGAAGACTCCTGGCCTTCCCCAGGCTCTTCTTCTTGTTGTTACTTGGGTCACACCCAGCGATACTCAGGGCTTATTCCTGGCTCCGAACTCAGTAATTACTCCTGGCGGTACTCAAAGGTTCATATGGGATGCCGCGGGTAGAACCCAGTGATGGGTGATTGCAACCCGCTTACAAGACCAGAGCCCCACCTCTGTACTCTCCGGCCCCGCCCCCAACCAGCGAAGACCACGCCCACTTCATGTTAGGCCACGCCCAGTCGTAGTCCACGCCCCCATCCCCCGCCGCACCTGCCGGAAACTGGGTAGCCACAGCAAGGCCAGCACCG
This sequence comes from Sorex fumeus, assembly GCF_029834395.1. NCBI lineage: Eukaryota > Metazoa > Chordata > Mammalia > Eulipotyphla > Soricidae > Sorex > Sorex fumeus. The sequence continues at coordinate 77,526,418 of NW_026606120.1, forward strand.
TGACCATGGCTCGCTGCCCTCGTGCCATCTCCTGCAGCTCACATTGCACCACCGTACAGGGCGCCACCGAGTCGCAGCTCTGCGGGGATACGTCAGGAGTCCCGACCCCTCGGACTCCCCGACCCATTCACCCCAACGGCCAGCCTCACGGAGCTCTGGTCTCCCCTGGGGAAGGGCCTCAGGCGCACAAGGACAGCCAGGGCCCGGGGAACGCGTCATCTTCAATACCAGAATTGGAATTCAATTCTGGAATTCAATACCCAGAATTTCTGTGACCCCGCTTCGGCATTTACTTACTCTTTTTTTTCTTTTTGAGTCACACTCAGGAATTACCCCTGGAATTACCCCTGGCGGTGCTCAGGGGACCATATGGGATGCTGGGAATCAAACCCAGGTCGGCCGCGTGCAAGACAAACGCCCTACCCGCTGTACTATTGCTCCAGCCCCACTCACTTTCTTTAATGGAACCCGGAATGCAGGTGGGGGCCGGGGAGGTGGCTCAGTGGCAGCACAAGAAGACAAACCGGGCTCCAGCCCCAGGCACGGTACCCGCGGCAGCCCAGAACCAGCGCAAGCTCTCAGAGGCATCTGGAGTAACTCAGGGGCCCCCTAGTGTCCCATATCAGACCGCAGCAAGCAGCCAGCCCCTGCCAGGCCCCAGCCCCGGCCCCTGGGAGGCTGGCAGCGCCCGCTCACCACCAGCACAGGGTCCTGAAGCCTCGAAGGCTGCTTGGCCTGAAGCAAGCTCCTGCGGTCCCGCTTGTGATGGGCCGAGGGCACGGGGGAAGGGCTGGGGGTGGGCAGCCTCCAGTCGAGCTGCAGAGGAAAGAAGCAAACCTCAGGTCCTCCCAGCGCCACGCCCTGCCCATCTCCCCAACCCCAGGGGGCCTTACTCAGGGTCTCAGAGCCACTCTCCCTGCTCCTCCTGGAACTTACCTTCAGGGGATTGGGAGAAGGCTGTGGGGAGCACTGCAGCCCCCCGTGCGGCTGTACGTTGAGGATGTAGAGCAGGTCGGAGGGCCCTGACTGGCCGGGGAGCTGGAGTTCTAAGTGGAGGCCACTTACAGACCCAGGGCCATTGTTATACAGCTGGGGGAGGAGGAGGGCAGGGTGTTAGGGGGCACCCTGGCCACAGCTCCTGTGCTTCTCGCACCCAGCCTGGGCCTAGAGGCCGCGCCCCACCTCGTAAGTGTGCTCCACTTTGGGGCCCCAGCTGTCAGAGCTGTTGTCGCTGCTGCTGCCTTCTTCCGCGGCCACCACCAGCGAGGCTGGGAAGGAGTTTCTGTAGGGACTCCTCCAGGGTGAGCGTGCTGCCCTGGCTTGCCGGTGGGGGGGTGGGGCACGGGCTTCCCCAGGACTCCAGATACCCCTCTCCTCTCACCCTCGCAGCTCCAAGCGGGCGCCTGCCCGGACGGGCACCTCCAGCAGCTCCACAGCGCTGTTGGGGTTCTGGCTGTTCTTGCTGCAGGGGTGGGAGGTGGAGGGGGAGAAGCAGGCAGGGGAGGTCGGTCCAGTGAGCCTCGGGACTTTCTGGGGTGGGGGTCCTGATTTCAGGGGCACACCTCACACCTCCCCAGTCTGAGGAGGCTTGCCGGGGTGGGGTTGCAACAGAGGGACTGTTTCCCGACCAGTAAGTACCTCCTGATCTGCAGCCGGAAGGACACGTGCTCCCCGGCCTCTTCCAGGTGACCCACACTCACCAGCATCATGATGCCTACCTGAGGGATGGGGAGGCCGTGTCACCTCCCCAAGCCCGAGCTGCTGCCCGGCTCTGTACCAGGCCTCGGGGCCTCTCCCGCCCTGGCCCCCAGTGTGGGGCTGCTTCACCCCAACACCTCACCTGGGCATTTTTCCTCATGGGGTTGCCCAGCTCACACAGCACAACCTTGGTCTCATTCTCCTTCTTCTGGTTACAGATGAGCCTCTCGAGGCCCTTTGAGGAGGCAATGTGAGAGAGACAGTGACAAAGTGACAGCCCCCCCCCAGACCCCCCAATCGCCCTCTATGTGCCTAAAGCCTCTTGGACAGTCAGAAAAAAAGTTATGCAGGGTGGAAAAGGCATTCCTCGGGCTGAGCATGTTGCACTTTATGTGTCACCATGTCGTTTTATTGTTACTGCTGTATTTATTTTTTTCCTATTTTCTGGACCACACCTGGCTGTGCTCAAGGCTTACTTCTGGGTCTGTGCTCCAGAATCACTCCTGGTGGGACTTAGGGACCATATGGAGTGTTGGGGGTTGAACCAGGGTCAGTTGCATGCAAGGCAAGCTCCCATGCCGCTGTACTAGCTCTTTAGCCTAAATTACCATCACTATTTTATAGGGGCCACTCCTGGTGGTACTCAGAGGTCCCCTGAGGACCACAGCCTGCAGTGCTGGAGCTAGGGATGGAAGTCAGGCCCTCGCCCGTACAAGGCATGTACTGTTTCACTGAGCCACTTTCCCTGCCCCCTTATTACTAGTCATTACTTCAGTCTTTTTGCTTTCCATTTTGGGGCTACCTCAGTGATACTGGTGCCTGCTCCCTGCTCTAACTTCTGGCATTGCTCTAGGGACCATGAGGTACCAGGATTGAGCGCAGGTTGCTAGCATGCAAAGTGTGCACTCAGCCCATTGAACTATCTTTCTAGACTCATTATTATTTTTAATGTTTTTTTTTTTGCTTTTTGGGTCACACCTGGCGATGCACAGGGGTTACTCCTGGCTCTGCACTCAGGAGTTACTCCTGGAGGTGCTCAGGGGACCATATGGATGCTGGGAATCGAATCCGGGGTCGGCCGCGTGCAAGGCAAATGCCCTACCAGCTGTGCTATCTCTCCAGCCCCCATTAATTTTAAAAAAAAAAAAAACCATAAACATTATATGAGGTATGATCCCATTGATAAACATGGCATCAACAAGAGTAACTTCTAGGAGGGCCTGGAATGATAGTACAGTGGGTAAGGTGCTTGCCTTGTATGCAACCAAGCCGAGTTTGATCCCCAACATTGCATATGGTCCTCCAAACACTGTCAGGAGTGATCTGAGATCAGAGCCAGAAGTGAGTCCTGAGCACTGCTAGATGTGGCCCCAAAACCAAGGTGGGAAAGGGAAAACAGCTGGAGAGATAGTACAGTGGGTAGGGTTCTTGCCTTGCAATGTGGCTGACCTCAGTTCAATCCCTGGCATCACATATAGTCCCCAGCAAAGCCAGGAGTGATCCCTGAACACCACTGGGTGTAGCCCCCAAAGCACATAAAAAAGAATTATAGAAGCTGGAGCAGTAACAGTGAGGGGGCTACTTGACCATGGCCAGTGGGTTCATCCACATAGTCCACATAGTCCTCTAAACTCTCCACCCCAGGGCTGGAGCAATAGCACAGCAGGTAGGGTGTTTGCTTTGCATGCAGCCAACCCAGTTTGATTCCCAGCATCCCATATGGTCCCCTGTGCAACACCAGGAGTAATTCCTGAGTGCATGAGCCAGGAGTAACCCCTGTGCATCGCCAGGTGTGACCCAAAAAGAAAAATAAATAAACATTTAAAAAATTTAAAAAAATACACCAAGGGGCCAAAGTGATAGTACAGTGAGTAGGGGGTTTGCCTTGCATGCAGCCGACCCGGGTTCAATCCCTGGCATCCCATATGGTCCCCCAAGCACCTCCAGGAGTAATTCCTGAGTGCAGAGCCAGGAGTAACCCTTGAGCATCGCTGGGTGTGACCCCCAAAAGAAAAAAACACACACACCAAAATGGAAATCCCAATGTTTATAGCCATGCATAAGGGAAGGGGGAACTCTTGGGGTGAGCTGAGGATCAAGGCGCTGGCACCTCCGGGGAACCTACCTCCATATTGCTGAGGGCCCGCATGTAGTGGGCACCCGGGGGCAGGTGCATGGCCAGTTCTGCCTCGTAGGCCCCCTCGCCCTCGTTGGCTGCCTGCACCTGCAGCTCCAGCACGTTGTCAGCCCCGATCAGGAGCGGGGAGCCTGTTGCCCTGGGGTAGGGGGGGAAGGAAAGGGTAAGGCTAGGGGCTGGGCAGAGGGGAGCAGCTCTGGGCAGAGGCTGAGCAGATAGGGCCTCACACGTTGGCCGTGACCTCAAGCTGGGGCACACAGACGTCATCGTCGCCGCAGTCCAGGATGATCCGGGTCTAGAGAAGACAAGGCAGGAGGAATGGGTGAGCCGGGGTGCGGGGTCACCTCAGGGCCTGGAGGACAGGAGGTCTGAACAACAGGAAGTTGGGAGACACTACCATGGCTTGGGGGCTGGCCCCAGGATTCGGGACAGAGTTGGGGTTTCAGTGTTGACAGTCAGAGATCATGGGTTAATAGAGTTTAGTGGCGATGTCAGCTCTGGAATTTATGGGAGTGCTTGAGGGATATGACGATTTGGGGGTTCCTTTTGGGTTTAGGATGACACTGTGGATGATATCCAGAGGACATCCAGGCTTTGGTGTTCAGGTTATGACTAGGATCCAAACCCTGACCCTGGATTCTTGCAGGGGTCCAGGCCTGTCCCCACCTGCTCCTGGACATGGGTGTCCCCATGTAGCACCAGCGCGGGGGCCTGTCCATCCTTCTCAGGGTGCAGGGACACATTGAAGCTCAGCACGATGGGGCTCAGCTTGTCCCGGAAGTCGGCCTCATCCTGGGATGGGGACAAGAACCAAGTCGAGTGGCTGCCCCACTCCTGACCACCCCTGATCACCCCAGGACGTCAGGAACAAATGGTGCACCGCCAGCCCTGCCCAGCGACAGCCAGACGTACCCGGAGGAAGGCAGTGACAGAGTGGCACACACGGCTGTTCATCCTGCCCAGGTTCAGGACCAGCGTGGTGCCTGCCTGCTGTGAGCTGAGCAGCAGCACGCGGCGGCCCTGGCGGGGTTTCTGCCGGTCCAGCTGCAGTTCAGCTTTGAGGCCTGACCAGGCAAGCAGGCGGGAGGGAGCTCAGGCTCCCCCGCTGGCCCCCAGGGAGCCCAGGCCCTGCCCCTCTGGGCCTCATCCCAGCCACTTACGCAGCTGGGGAGGCATGTTGTGCCCGCTGATGCCCACACACATCTGCACGTTGAAGCTGCAAAGAGGTAAGGGCGCTCAGAGCCAGGCCCTAGCCCCCACCCTGGCCTCCCGTGCAGTCTGGCCTTGCCGTCCACATCCTCACCAGCTCACTGGGGTGTTGGTCTGGCTCAAGACGCAGTTCTTGACAGTGGGGTTCAGTGAGTCTTGTACCAGCAGCTGGAGGGCAGCTGTCACTACCGGCTGAGCCCTGGTGGGACCCAGGGCACTCATCACTTTGCTGCCTAATCTCCTCTGATGGGGGGGAAATGCAGGGGGAGTTCCCACCTCCACCCCCAGCCCTAGCCCTGGAACCGGTATTAACCTGTACACAGCCACCTTGCTGTCACCGTAAGCTCCCACTAGCAGGTCTAGGGACACAGGGATGTGGGTTAGAACTGGCATTTAGAGAGGTCAGGGGGTCCTCATCTCATCGTCCCAGGTGTTCCTCTCACACAGCCCCTGATGACCTGCCCCCCCCCCCCCATGGCCCAGCCACCTCGATGGCCCAGGGGGACCAAGACCAGGCCCTTGACCAGCTCAGCACTGCAGCCATGCCCCAGGGCCCTGATGGTCCAGGTTGTACAGGGGTACAGCCCACCTGGATATCCATTGTCATCAATGTCCACAGCACCACGCAGGGAGAAGCCGAAGGCAGAATTCGTGGAAAAGGGGCTGTCCAGGACCTGGGAGGGCCGGGAGCTAAGTCCCTCACTCCCGCCAAGATACACCAGCACTTGGCCCTGACCGCTGAGACCCCCATAGGGCGCCCCCACAGCGACATCTGGAGGGAGCAAGGGAAAGGGAAGGGAAATGTGTCACTCAGTCTCCCCAGGGCTCTTGGCAAGCTTGCCTGAGCTCCTCTGGGCAGACTTCAGGGGACAGGAGCAGGCAGGGGTTGCAGCCATGTGGCCTCTGGAGGTGGAGGTGGAAGAGAGATCCAGGAAGTAGATTTTTTTTCTTTTTGGGTCACACCCGGCGATGTACAGGGGTTACTCCTGGCTCTGCACTCAGAAATTACTCCTGGCGGGTGTGGGGACCATATGGGATGCTGGGGATTGAACCCGAGTTGGCTTTGTGCAAGGCAAACCCTACTGGCTGTACTACTGCTCCAGCCCTGGAGTAGAATTTTTGTAAATATTACTAACAGGGGTCGTAGGGCGTTCGCCTTACATGCAGCCAACATGGCCGACCCGAGTTCGATTCCTCTGCCCCTCTCGGAGAGCCCGGCAAGCTACCGAGAGTATTCGATATGCCAGACACAGTAACAACAAAGTCTCCAGAGAGACGTTACTGGGCCCGCTCGAGCAAATCGACGATCAACGGGAGGGCCTTTACCTTTACCTTTACTAACAGGGGTCAGAAAGAGTACTGTGGGCAGGATGTTTGCCTTGCACACAGCCATCATGGGTTTGACGTGCCCCCCTCTCTCCCCCCCCCCCCACTCCAGCCCTCCAGGAGTGGAGAAAACCCTTTAGGGAGGAGAAAGCCCTGAGCACTACCCAATTTGGCACAAACAGTAATACCACAAAAGATTAGTAACAGGGGCTGGAGCAATAGCACAGCAGGTAGGGAGTTTGCCTTGCATGTTGCTGACCCCGGTTCGATTCCCAGCATTCCATAGGGTACCCCGAGCACCGCCAGCAGTAATTCCTGAGTGCATGAGCCAGGAGTAACCCCTGTGCCATGCCAGGTGTGACCCAAAAGAGAAAAAAAAATTAGTAACAGCCCTCAGTATCTATAGAGGAAACACACAGACGCCATTTCATTCAGTTGCGAAGATGAAGCATTATTATTCCCAGTCTATTATTTTTTTTGACGGGGGGTGGGTGGGTGGAGCGCCTGGCTATCTGTCTGGCTCCACTTACTGCCATTTGCGAGCAGAATGTGGAGTCCTGGAAGGCTGGGATCTTACAGCAAGGCCTGTCCAACCTGGCCCCGCTTCCCTCCACTACCAGGGAACCTGTCCTTGCTAAAAGCTTCTCTTTCCTCTTTGATTTTTGGGCCATGTCCGGTGGTCTCAGGGCTTACTCCTGACTCTGCACTCAGGGATCACTCCTGGCAGGGCTCAGAGACTATATGAGGTACCAGGGAATAAACCTTGCTATACTGTCTGCTACACTACACCTGCTGTACTCTCTCCCCTACAGCACTTTTTTCTCTCAAAAATTCTTACTGGATAGCTATTAAGCCCTGAGTACTGCCATATAGTAAACCAAAAAAGTATTGGGAGGGGGCGTTGGGAGATAATCCTTGTATAGGGTTGGCCCCCATTTGATCCTTCAAGTATCACTGGGGTCACTCCTGAGCACACAGGGTGTGGCCCACAAAAACAAACCAAAAGACAATTTTTCTGGAGGGCCTGGGCAGATGACTCAAAGGGGCAAGCGCATGCTTTGCATGCACAAGGCCTGGGTCCTATTACTGGCACTGTGTGGTCCTCCAAACAACACTGGGTATGCCCTCCAAAACTCCTTTATTGGCCACCCCTCAAAAACTTCATTGATTTCGGGGCTGGAGAGACAGTACAGTGGGTAGGGCACTTGTTTATCATGCGGCTGACTTGGGTTTGATCCCCAGCATCCCATATGGTTCCCTGAGCACCACCAGAAGTGATTCCTGAGTACAGAGCTAGGCATTAGCCCTGAGCATAGTTGAGTCTGATCCCCAAAGAAAACAAAAACTTTATTAACTTTCCTGATAGAGTCTCACAAACAAACATATTTCTAAAAAGACTGCTGTGACCACCAACTCTCAGACCCAGAGTTTGGACCTCTGTCTCCTGATCTATGGCTCCCTCGTCCCTGCACTCTCTTCTTGACCATTGGCCATGGTGTGGTTGACCCTCAGTCCTCTGGCCTCATGGCGAGTCCATGGGCCATCATGGAGTCCTGCCTCGAACCTCTAGGCTTAATCTCCTCTTCCAGGATGCTCCCAGCCCCCCAAAAGACCCCCACAGAGGGAAGCAACCCAACTGCTGAGCTATTAAACCAACCCCTCGCTCCATCTCTTTCACTCCATCTACTTTCGCCTCAATAACCCTTTCCAGGCTCCCAGCCCTCGCCAACTCCTCCAGCTCACCCCCAGCCCCAAGCTCATTTTCCTCCAAGCTGAGCCTCATTCACAAGTTCCCAAATGAACATGATCTTCTCCTGACACCTCCCCCTCTGGGGAGTGGTCCAGAGGCCTGCCAACACAGTCATGCCCCGTTGCTCCTCTAGGCTCACACAGTCACAGCCTTCTGGCTTCTGTCGCACCTAGTGGGTTCATGTCACAGTCACCTCTGGCCTCCTCGCTGGAGCCCGGGGTCACTTCTCCAGCCCCAGGGACTGGCCTTGTCTCATCCCTTATTGGGTCCCTTGGATACACTGGCCTCTCTTCATTCCACTCGACTCAGCTTGGCTGAGTCCTGGGTCCCTTCTGTGTGGACACTCCTGTCTACTTTCCCTCTGGGAGACCCCTCTCTGCTCCTGCTCCCCAAGGCTGTCCCGGGCCTCTTTTTCCTTCCAGGGGCCTGAGCGCTTCCAACCCATGTCCCTATCTCTCCTCAGATGCCTGGAGGGTATGAAGGAAGCTCACCCAGCCATCCTCTGGGATTCTCTAATGCCCCAAGCCCTTCAAGCTGGACTGGGGGTGTCCTCCAGCTCAACCGACTCTAGGCCTGCCACCTGGCCCTAATCGATCAGATGCAAAAATTTATCTGTGAAATTATCCTCTTCTCTAATTCCCTCATCTAATACATCCACGCCCACCTTCCGCCTGGACTCCTGCAAATAAGCCCTACGAGATCTCCTTGAACATCTCTCTCCCGTTTTCCACCGTAGGGTTTAAATCGCATTATATTGAAGTCACGGCTGTTAAAAATCCTGGTTCCCAGCGCCACCAAATTTCCCCTCTTTGTTGCTGTTACCCGCCCTGCCGCCAGGGGACGCGCGCCTCCCCCTCACCGTTGTAGCCGTCCCGGTTGAGGTCGCCCAGGGGTGCAATTGCCGAACCAAACCGGCCGTAGAGCTGCGTGCCGGTCAGCAGGAGGCTGGGGGCGCCGAGCGCTTGGGCCCCCCGAGGCTGCAGGAACAAGTACACGCGCCCCACCTCGGCCAGCTTGCGGCCAGCGCGGCTCTCCATGTACAGGGGCGCGCCCACCAGCAGGTCGTCCCTCCTGCAGGCCAGATGCGCGGTGATGCGGGGTGGACGAGGGCCAGATCTCGCCCAGGTGCACTCGCTGGCCCCCCCGCGCCCCCCCCATGGTCACGTGGAGTGAGGGCTAGGAAAGGGGAAGTCCGAGGGTTGCAAGCGGGGACCCAAGCGGGCACAAGCGGGGCACACCCCTGCTCACCCGTCCCCGTTGACATCAGTGACAGCCACCGAGTGCCCGAAGTACGAAGCCATCTGCAGGAAGACCCGGAACCCCCTAATTGCCACCTTTTGCCCCAACAGACTCGGCCCGTCGCCCCGCCGTGGCTGCCCACCCGGCGCGGGCCCACCTGCTCTCCGCGAAGCCGGTGCAGAGACTGGAAGTAGGTGCTGAAAATCTCCACCTGCACACAAGGCCCAGGGGCGGGTCATTCCTGCTCCGGGGGCACCGAGCACCCAGATCCACGCGAGTGGGCGGGAGGCCTGGGGAGGGTGGGGGGCGTCGGACCGATGGCTGGGGTCCTGCGACTCACCGCTCCTCGCGTCCACCTCCAGGTGGGGGCGCCGAAGACATACTCTGGAGAGAGCCGAGGCAGAGGACCATGGCTTGCAGCTGCCCCGTCCCTCGCCACCCCATCCGCGTCCTTGCTTCCGCGGAGACCTCGCGGTGGGACGTGCAGGGGCTCCCCCAGGGCTTGGCTCTCTCCCACCAACCACCCCCGACTTAAAAGATTTCTTGCCTGTCGTGCTGGGATCCCCGTCAAACTCGCCCACGGCCACCGAGTACCCTGAAAGCACGGGACGGATTAGTCTTCTGGGAGGAAGGGGGCCGGATGGGGGTGCAGAGACCGCTCTGTCCACACCCGCATGGGTTACTCCCGGCCCGGCAACGGGGCGGTGGGTGGTGCAGGGCGGGGGGCGGGGGCTGGCGGGCACGCGGCCGGGAGGCGACTGCTTGCCCAGAAGCCTCGCGGGGTGCCAGGGTTACCCCGGTAGCCGTCGAAGTGCTCCGGGTTGCTGGAGTCGTAGGTGAAGCGTTGATTGGGCACGTGCCACAACAGGGTGCCCGGGCGGTAACTCGAGACGACGTTGGCAAGTGGGACACGCGTCAGAAGACCTAGGGCGCGAGGAGCAGTGGGTATGGGGCGAGACGCCCTGGTCTCCCCAGGCCGCCAGGACCAAGGGAGGTGAACAGATGGGCACGTACCTAAGAAAAAATAACCGCCGGGGGCCCCGAGCACCAGCTCTCCAGCCTGCGAGGAAAGGCGGCGAGGTGAGAGGGGCCGGGTGGGAGAGCTCCTCCCCCCGCGGTCGCTTCTGCCCGCTACTCGCCTGAGTGACCACCGCGCTGAAGCCGGCTTCGCAGTAGCGCTTGTCTCCGCCTGCAGGGGACGGAGGCGGCTCAGCCAAAGGCTCGGTCCAGGGCCGCGCTCCAAAGGGCGGGGCCGCGGCCGGTGTGAGCTGGGCATCGAGGAGGGCGGCGGGGTCGCGTGGGGCGGGGCAAGAGAGGCCGTGGGGGCGTGTCTACTTGGGAGGGGTGAGGAAGCATAAAGGGGGCGGAGCGGGAGCCCGTGAGGGCGGGTCCAGAAGCGGCCTGGGGGTGGGGCCTTTGGGGGTGGGGCCAAAGAGACCGTGGGCGGGGCCTTGAAAGCGGTGCAGCTGGGAGGAGAGGGAGTGCGGATGCGTGGGGCGGGGCCTTGTGGGGGCGTGGTCTTTTAGTCTTTCGGGGGCGTGGCCTCTGGAAGGAGAGGCGGGACGGGAGGAGGGTCTTAGGGGCGGGAGCTCCTGGAGGCGGGGCCTAGGTCGCCTGCTAGTGGCACGGCCCCAGAGCGTGGACCTTGGGAGATGCTAGATTGAAAGCCCGATCTTGGGAGGCTGCGAGAAGGGTTGGGTAAGAACCAAACTAAGCGGCTGGGGTCGGCGGGGTAGCAAGGCCTGCAGAGCTCACTGAATTCGTTTTTCACGTAAACCCGGCTCATGGTGTTGGCTCGACAGGGCGAGTACTCGGCGCGGCTGCTGTTCCGGAGCTGCGCCACGAAGCAGCCTCCCACGGGCGTCTTCTCGGCTTCTTCGGCCCTGTCTAGTACGTTCCAGTGCTGCCAGGGAGCGCAGGCCTGGAGCAGGGCCACAGGAGGTGGGGAAGGGGAAAATCGGTACCTCTCCCCCGGGGGTCTCCTTCCGCCCCCGTCCCTGTCCCGCGGCGCCCACCACGACGTTGTCTCTCCAGCTAGCGATCGTCGCCCCCAGTCCTTGCTGGGCCTTGAAGGTTTGGAAAGTTTGGGAGCCGACTTTCCGGGTCTCATCATCTGGGAACATAGAAGGGGTGAGGTGCCCAAGTCGGAAGGCCCAGGCCCCCTCTGGCCTCTGTCCCCTCTGTGCAGGACTCACTTAGGTCGAAGGGTAGCAGCGTGCACTTGTCGCCCTCTGCCCTCCAAGGGCACAGGAACACGCCGCCCATCTCCTCCTGGTTGCGGCCCAACATCCTCGGGGCGCCCACCACTATGGTCACGCTGGGTAGGAAAGCAGAGTGAGCCAGAGGAAGGTTCCGGGGTACCCTGCGTCCTAGCGCCGGTTTGGGTACTTTGGACGCCCTTTTCCTCAAGACCACACAAGGGTTGGATGGTTGAAACTGACTCGGAGAGAGTGGCATATGGGCAAAACAACCAGTGAGGAAAGGGTAAAGACCGGCTCTAGCAAGCTGGGTTGACTTGAATACAAGGGGGCGAGAGTGCAGTATCTTGCTGAAAACACTTAAGTTCTGTAAAGTTCTGCATTTGGTTCCCTCCAACCTCTCAAAGCCTCTAGAAGGACTATCTGAAGACAGGGAATCTGTTACCAGATCCCTCCTAAACAACTAGCTGATGTGAAGAATCTGGGTGGATAGAGGACATCTCTAAAGTCGGATGGGGAGGAGGTGTTATTTCAAATACCCTGGGCTCAAATCTCACTTCTGCCATCAAATGGGACAATACAAATCCCTCAGTGCTGTCAAGAGAAGTTTTTTTTTTAAAGAAGAAATAGAGATACGAATAGTACTAGCTAAATATAACAGATTTTTCAACATAACTTTGTTGTTTAGTCTCACGGTTTCTCAAGCGGGCCCAGTAACGTCTCCATCGTGAGACTTGTTACTGTGTTTGGCACATCGAATATGCTACGGGGAGCTTGCCAGGCTTTTCCCTGAGGGCAAGATACTCTAGGTAGCTTGCCGGGCTTTCTGAGAGGGGCAGAGGAATCGAACTTGGTTCGGCCATGTAGGCTGCTTGCAAGATAAGCACCCTACCGCTGTGCTATCGCTCCAGTCTCACTGTAGGTTTATTAAAAGTAGCACCCTGGGGCTAGAATGATAGTACAGTGAGTAGGGTGTTTGCCCTGCACACGGCCATCTTGAGTTTGATTTCAGGCACCAAATACAGTCCCCTGAACACCACCAGGAGTGATTCCTGAGCACAGAGCCAGGAGTAAGCCCTGAGCATTTCCGGGTGTGGTCCCCCCAAAACAAAAACAAGTAAACAAAAAGAACCAGGACTAGTAACAGCCATCTCATTTTTGTAGCCTGATTAATCTCACCAGAGGCTTCAAGTTTCTTTTCAAATATATGTGCTTCTTTTCAGATATAATTTTGATGCCAATCACAGGTGACACCCAGCGATGCTCAGGGGTTACTCTTATCTCTGCACTCAGGAATTACTCCTGACAGTGCTTGGGGACCGTATGGGATGCTAGAGATGGAACCTGGGTTGACCATGTGCAAGGCAAACGCCCTCCCCGCTGTACTATGGCTCCAACTCCCAAGCTGAATATAGGAATATAGAAAGGCAAGGAGGGGTGGGGAGGGAAATGGTACTTCTTTTATGGGACAAAACTACATTCAGGGAAGTTTGGGGGCACTGTGCAGTGCCAGGGACTGAACCTGGGACTTCTGCATGCAAATCATGAGCTCCAACCCTTAGAGACATCTCTGCAGGCTGCAGGCACAATTTTATTTTTTTGTGGGGAAGAGGTGAAATGGGTCCCCCCACTCCCACCCCAACCTATACTACTTTTTTTTTCTTTTTGGGTCACACCGGCAATGCACAGGGGTTACTCCTGGCTTTGCACTCACTAATTACTCCTTGTGGTGCTCAGGGGACCATATAGGATGCTGGGAATCAAACACGGGTTGGCTGCATGCAAGGCAAACACCCTACCTGCTGTACTATTGCTCCAGCCCCAACTTTTTATACTTTTTTTTTGTTTGTTTAAGGCAAGCACTTTACCAGCAGTACTCTCTCTCTGCCCAAACCCCTGATTTTAGAGTCTGATGATTAATCTAAGGCACACGATCCTATTTCTAGGAAAGGAAGGTGGAGTAGGTTACAGTTCACCTTTGGGGAAAAGGCCTTGATTTTTGTCTCCTGCTTGTTCTTTGATGGCGTCTCAGTGTTCATCTCCCCCACCCCCACCCCCGGTGGGGCCCTCCCCACAGCTCTCCCTAAATTAGCCGTCCCCAAGTCTCCTTAACAAGAGCACCCACTCAAGAGGCCGTAGAGGTCTCTTGGCTTCACCAGTGGAACACGAGGTTCACGAAGCAGTGATGACAGGGAAACCCTTAGCTCTCCCAACACCCAAACTGCCCCCAGGACTCACCTCCCATGGCTGTCCTTGTTGAAGTCCAGTGCAAACCCAAAGTGGCTGCCATTGGGGCCCGTATAGACGGTAAGTCGTCCTGGGTCCAGATTCAAGGCCCAGGCTGGAGGCGTCACTCTGAGTCCCAAAAGCATTTGCAAGCACGCCAGAAGCCAGGGGGTCGGAAGGGGACTCAAAGTCCTGGCCATCTTCCTTCTCCCAGTCTACCGGCAAGAATGGGCCCACTCTTCCTCTTCCTTTTTAGTTTCTACCACAGGAAGTTATGTCTTATCAAACTGAAACCCGCTGGCTGAGCAGTGGGCACAGAAGTGTGTGACAAGGACTGGACTCCGACAGGTTCTAGGGCTGCCAGGAAGGGGATGGGCCCCCACGGGGATGAACATTTGCGACTGAATGTCAGGACTTCCTTTTCCTTGTGTGTGTGTTTTTTTTTTTTTTTTTTTGGCCACCAGATCCTCTGGTTCTGTCTTCTCTCCATTTCCACTGCACCTGGCTAGTTTGGGCCAATGTGACTAGGGACAGCCACGAGCTAATGGGTCTGGATGCTTCTCCTCGCCCAGCTGGAGGAGCGGCTGACACTATGACTTGGTCAGAAGTGGAGGAAGCAGTAAGGAAGCTGCTACTCCATGATAAGGCCCAAGGCTGCAATATCGTTTCGAGAAAGGCACTTTCGTCCATGTCCTCCACAGGGCTTAGGCATCAGTCAACTATATTGGCCAAACTCTCCGTCTCCAGTTATGTCTTTTTTTTTTTTTTTTGATTTTGTGTCACGCTCAGTGGTGCTCAGGACTTACTCCTGGCTCAGTACTCAGGGATCACTACTACTGGGGAGTGGGGCACTGCATGGAGGTCCAGGCATCGAACCTGGGCTGGTTATGTGCAAAGCAAGTGCCCTGACCACTGTACTACTGCTTGTAACTATTTTGTGCACTTGGAGGTTCTACCAGGCGAGTACAGCTGCTCATACAACTGGCTGTGTCTCTTCGACTGAGCTTTGGGAGGGATGCACATGGAACAGTAGAGGAAAGGGGTACACCTAGCCAGCTGGATCAACCAAATCTGGCGATCAATGGGATGACAAGAAGTGCAGCCAGACTGTCCTCCCATTTACAACTCTGCACCCAGGGATCACTCCTGGTAGTGCTCAGGGTACCATATGGGGTTTTGGGACTCCAACCCAGGTCAGTCATATGTAAGGCAAGAGCCTTCCCCGCTGTGCTATCACTCTGCCTCCTCACAACTCTTTGAAGGCTGAAAAGAAGAAACCCACTTAGTGCTACAGACCTGCTTTGTTGTTGTTATTCTACACCTGGAGACATTTGGGAGCTACTCCTGACTGTGCTCCTGGAGATGCCTAGGGGACTATGCTGTGCAGGGGACTGAACCCAGGCCTCCAGCATGCAAAGCTGTGTAGCCCTTCCTCTGGATCACAACTATCATCAGCGTAGATACTAAATCTTCCCTGCCATATTCTGGTTTCGGATAGAGAAGGCTTCATCAGCTCACTAACAATTAGGACCTATTTCCTTTACTAGGCATTGTAGTAATTATTCAACGCACCATGAAGGAATTAAAGGATTAAGAAGGCTGGGAGGAAGCTGATGGCATATGGTTCTATCCCCAGCACCGCATGGCCCCTCAAATTCACTGGCAATCCTTATTTTTTTTGGGGTGGGGGTTGGGTCATACCTGATGGTGCTCAGGGTTTACTCATGGCTCTGGGCTCAGGGATCAATCACTCCTGGCAGGACTTGGGGCACCATATAGAAGAATGCTGGGGATCGACTCTGCATTGGCTCCATTCAATGCAAATGAACTACCCACTCTACCACTGCTCTAGCCCCAACTAAGAGTCCTAACACTGGGTTAGGCTGGACCAGCAGCACTTAGGTGCAACTCCCTTGCACTCCACCTCCAAATAACAAGGAGTTATAGAGACTAGTTCAATATTGTTTCCGGCATAAAGGATTTCACTATAGCTCTTATAATCCAATTGCCCTGAGGTTCATCCAGTATCCTAAAAATCAAAGCTAGAAATCCATTTATGGAGAACTATGTGCCATTCATTCTATTAACAAACAGATGATGTAAAAGGTAGAAACAGAGTAGTCTCTTGGGAGAGAATGGAAAGGTATGCACTTAATAACATTTATACTTTTGATGGAGATAAATTTAGTATTTCCTCCTAGAGCCATGCATATTCTTTCCCCTCTACTTGGGAAAATAGCCTGCACTTTGGATACACAGTTACGAAGCTCAAAAGCAATTGGTTCACAGAATTATTCGATCACTTCAAACAAATGGTGCCTTTTTATTTTTAAATTTGGGTTTTGGGGCCACATACACTGCAAGAAAGCCCTTAACTCATGTATTATCTTCTGGATTCCCAACCAAGATGTTACTGAACCCTTAACTCCACCCTTTACCAAACTGAATGGAGGGGACAACAATCATGACAGACTCCTCTAAGTTTCCACAAATCATTGGTTTATTAGAAAGTTCCTTTCCCTAATTTTACAGCATATATATCTATCATATGTGATAAAGTTAAATACACTCTGTTTTGCTTGTAAGGACAGGTTATTTTGCTTTCCTTTTTTTTTTAATTAAAAAAAAAGGTTTTAAAACCACTATTCTGTAATTAAAATTGAGCCCAGGAGGCAGAGAGGCAGCCAGAGTATGCCTCAATCTAACAAGCTAATGGGAAGCAGCACAAAAAATGTTAATACTGTATTATTTAAATATTTACATGAGCTAAAAGGGAGGGGTGGAAGTCCCTTCACTTTGAACAGCTGGTTTCATTTTTCCAGTGCTAGACATCTACAAAGTGCCTTTTCTGACTCAGCAGGCAGGGGCTGCCGGAGCCTTGTCTGTCTAGCACTTGCTTCTCTCCAGCTCAGAACCTTTGTCTTTTGGGAATCCGGGAAGGCAGAGCAGAGTCTTGGCCCAGGTAAGCAAGGTTTGTTTTTTCTGTCAGATGACCCCCCCAGCCAAGGCTAGCCACAGAATGGGTAGGGCAATGCTGCACTGGGAACTGAGCGTAGGTGAGATCCGTCATGTTCAATTCCCTTTGGGTCAGTATGTGTATTGGAGCTGAGGACCTGGGCTAAAGGTGAGGACGAAGAGGGTCTGAGGTGATACTTCCTCTGGTAGATGTTGTGGGAAAAAAGGGGAAGGAAAAAAAGGTCACTGCTTAAACAAAGGTGGTCAAAAGGCATGGAAACTATGAAGCATAAGAATTCATAGTACTTAAAACTATTCCAACTTCTGTTTTCTTTTGCTTTTTGGGTCACACCGGTGATGCACAGGGGTTACTCCTGGCTCTGCACTCAGGAATTACTCCTGGCAGTGCTCAGGGGACCATATGGGATGCTGGGAATCAAACCCGGGTCACCCGCATGCAAGGTAAACATCCTAACTGCTGTGCTATCATTCCAACTTCGTAAACTATTCCAACTTTTATCTTCAGTTTCTAGCCAACCCAAAAGGCACATTAAAAAAAAAAAGTTGTCAGAGGGGACCAAGTAGTAGTAGGCAAATACACTGCCTAGAGCAAGGCACCGGGAACCCCAGGGACCCTTAACCATTCACATTTCACTACTTCCAGAGAAACAAGCTTTTGGTCTCTTCCTCCTCTGGGGGGCCCACCTGTTTCTCTGTAAGACAGCAAAACACATGCATGAGACTCAGGTAACTGAAGATCCCTCCCTCTGACACCCCAGCTGACTGTTGCCCATTAGTTCCAAATTCCCAGTGCTGGGGGCTCCACTTAATGCAAATATTTAAATATTTTGTCCCAGCCAAAAAAAAATGTTAAACAGGATTTCTCTTTTTAACATTTTTATAGTTCATAACTTCAAAAATACATGAGCTTGATAAAATATACATGCTTAGTCATTTTTTCATCTAGCAGAAAACAAATACTTTTTATTTTTTGTTTTTATTTTATAACCTTTAAAGTTTCTTAATTCAACTAGGGCAAACATATTTACACAAAGCCACCAGAACAAGGATCACTTAAAGAGCTGGATGTAAAAAATATTATTGCAGTATACTACAAATATGCAACTTTTTAATATGAGCTACAAAAAGCAGCATTTACGTTTATAGAGTTCAGTGCAATTTTTTTTTACATTAAAAAAAATCCTATAAATTAAGGAAAACAACAACATGACAGAAGAAAATACTCCCTTCAGACACATGAGCGCCTCCCTGGGGAGCACTCAGGCAAGTTCTACAAGTTCTATTCATGATAGATCTTCCTTTCTGAGATACGAACGCATGTGTCTCCTCTGGGATGTGGGACAAGGGTGCCAGGTGCGTGGCTGTCTGCGGGAAGTGGGCTGACTGGCTGATGGCCTGAGGAGCATCTGAATCCAGGTCCGCCTCCCTTTCCACCTCATCTGGGATAACGTAAGCTTCACCAAGGGGCGGTCAAAGACACTGAGAAGGCAGGACCAGATGGACAACCCGCCAGCCAGGGAGGCGGACGACATGTTCGACTTTACAGAAGGGGAAGGTGGCCAAGCGGAGGCGGGAAGGGGGAGCATCTAACCTCGAGGTCTGGAGGTGTTGCTGCAGAGGGCGGGCAGCATGTGCCGATATGTTCCCAAGCTTAGAAACACAGGAGAGGGAGGGGCAGAGAGAAAGGGGGAAAGGGAAAAAAAAATCCCTGATAATCAACCGAAAGCAAACCTCAAAATCTGAACCGCCGCCACAAGCCAAAACTTAGAGACTCTTTGGCTGTTAGACACTGCCCATCCAGCTTCCACCTGCTGGTATGAATGGCCCCACACCCCTCGAGGGAAGGTATGGGCCATCTCATGGGCCCCACCTGGGCTCCCTGCCCCCAACTCATGTGCCATGGCTCGGGGGGTGCTGCAGGTCCTGACCTGAGAAGATGGGGTGGAGGAGCGGGTGGAGGTGGAGAGCGGTGGCAGCTGCGGCGGCAGGCCGCGGAGCCAGCAGAGTCGGGTAGAGTGCGGCGTGCGGCACGGGGTGGAAGGTGAAGGGCCCCGGGTGGATGGCCGAGGCGGGAATGATGTGGATAGGATGGCTTGCGAGGAAGGTGGCGGGGTGGCCGGGGATGATGGAATGGGTGAGGTGGGACAAGGAGATGGGGGTTAGGTGCGGCTGGGGGATGTGATGCACCTGGGCGAGCGGCTGAGGATGCGGGTGGGGGTGGATGCCGATGGCAGCGGCGGCCGCGGCCGCGTGGTGCTGCAGGATGGCATGCTGCACAGTGGTGATGGAGGTGGCGGAGGCGGTGGCTGGCTGCTGAATGTGAATGGGCTGCAGGGCTGGGGCTGCCGGGGCCAGGGCGGCGGAGGCCGGGAAGGCCTTCACTTGCTTGGCCAGGAGCTGCTGCTGAATGTGCTGCTGCGCGGCCTGCTGGAGTTTGCTGTACTTCTCCATCTCCTCGGGGGTGAAGGTGATGGGCTGGCTCTCCAAGGGCGCCAGGGAGGCATCCTCGGCCCCGTCGGCCGACTCGATACTCGGCTCCCCACTGGGAGGGGCGTAACCAGGGAAGTGTTCGAGGTCTGGGGCGAGGGGCAGCAAGCTGGATTCCACAGGTCCCGGCTGACTACCACTATCCAGGGACTCTAGGGTGTCCCCGTCACTGGGGTCAGGGAGGTAGTTATGGGAGATAACTGGGTCCCCAGAATAGCAGTCAGAGTGCACTGGGGTGCCAAGGGGAGCCACAGGATGGTCAGCAGTAGCTTCTTCAGACTTTGGCTCTTCTGGGGGAGGGTCTGATAAGGGGCCACCTGTTTCCTCTGAGGGGAACTGATGTCCAAATGAGGGCTCGCTGCTCCCCGGGAGCCCTTCCTCCGTCTCTGACTGTTCCTGCTCTTCCGCTCTCTCCAAGCCAGACTCTTCACATTTCTTGGTGTTGGGCTTCCGGGTAGCTGGTAGCTTCCCTATCAGTGGTAGGACAGGCTTACTGCCGAGAGAAGGGGGGAGCTTGGGCCCGAAGTAGCCTTGTGGGGGGTCCTTGAGTTTAAGCCCAGCTTTCCCAGGGGTAGCCAGCACCTCCTCACTCACGCTGGATTTCCTTTCTACCTTCCTGGACTGGATCTTCTCCAGCAGCAGTTTGGCGGTAATGGAGTTCTTGTCTTCAGGGCTGCAATCCCCTTCTAAGGCCCTTCCTGCGCCAATGTTGTTCTGAGAGGGGATGACTGTCCCTTTACCATCGTCTCCTCGGAGATCTTCTTTCTTTCCAGAACCTTCTCCCCGGCCTGATCGGAAATAGTGGGGAGACTGGGAACGGTAAATTTTCGAGCGGATGAAGTCACGCCGACCCGAACGCCTCTCCTCGGGGCTCTCGTGACCCCAGGACCCCTTCCTGGAGCCTGACCTCTGGGAAGGACTCCTGGTGCTGCGGCTGCGGTCCCTGCTGTAGCTCCTGCCTCGCTGCCAGCTGTGCGCGGTGGTGCTGCGACTCCTCCGTTTGCTCCGGCTGCGACTACAGCTGCTGCTGCGGCTTCGGCCCCTGGATCTTGAACGCTCCCTGCTGTGGCTGCGAGACCGGCTCCGGGACTGACTGCAACTGAGGCTGTAGTCATCCTCGGACGACGAGTATTTGTGCCGTTTGGACCGGTGCTTGGAGCTGGCGTAGTCTGAGTCATCCGAGTCATGGGAGCGCTTGGAGTGTCTCCGTGAGCGGTCACTGTAGTCACTGTAGCTGTCATCTGAGTAGCTGTGCTCTCTACTGTAGCAGCTCTGGTCTGAGGACGCGTCGGAGCTGCTGGAGTAGGAGCGCCGGGAGGACCGGTGAGAGGGGTGCCGCCGGGCAGAGCGGGAGCGGCTGCGGGATTGCTCGCTCCCCGAGTCTTCCTCCTCCTCTTCCTCACTGTACTGGGATGGAGACTTCTGGTGCAGTGAAGCATCGTCGCTATCCTCATCCCCACTGCTCGGGCGACTCCGGTGACTAGATCTGCTGCTGCGCTTGGCACTCGCTCTTCGCTGGCAGGATGAAGCTGGAGGCTCACCTTTGTGCTTCCTCCCGCCGTGATCCTGCGAGCTGCCCCCGCCCCCCTCATCCTTCTTGCCGCTGCTCCCTTCGTCAGCTGGCAGGGATCTCCGCTGCGAATCATCCTGGGCCCTTCGCCGTCGTCTTGGGGGTGCGGGGCTACCACTTCCAGGAGGTTCTGGTTTGGGTCCCCGCTCGGAATCGGCCGGGGCTGATGACTTATTCTTCTTCCGTTTTCTTTTTTTGCGTTTCTTAGACTTCTCCCCAGACTCTGCCTTTGAACTTTTCTCCTCTGGGTCAGCCTTGTGTTTCCGTTTGTGTTTGCTGGATTTTTTGTGTTTCTTTTTCTTTTTGTGTCGGTGAGACTTGCCGGACCGTTCTTTCTTGCCAGGAAGGCTTTTCCCGGTGTCTTCTGTCTCGGACCCGTGGCTGCCCCCAGGCTCCTGCTTACTCGGGATGCTACAGGCAGACGCTGAAGCAGGTGCATCCACTTTTCCGCCTGAGGTGTGTTCCGCATTCTCGACACCCTCCTTGCTTTTATTTGGTTCACCAGGGTCAGGGTCAAGGCCTTGGAGATGGTCCTTTGAAGAGCTGCCTACATCCTTTGGCTTTTCTGTCCCTTTTGCTCTGTTATCTTTGTTTCTTGAAAGTTTAAAGTCAAAATACAACGGGTTACAGCTGTATGAAATGGAGGGTTCTGCCTTGGTGAAAATCAATAGTTCCGACGGCCACTGGAGGGCAGTGCTTTCATCTTTGCTCAAAACTGGGAAGAAGGGGCCGGTGGGATGTTTGGGTCCCTCCTGGCTTTCTTTCCCTGCTGCGGTGGCCTGAGGGGCTTCTTTAGAAGGGTCAGAGTCACACACTGGGGTTTCGGGAGCCTTCTGAGTCTGACTCTCCAAACTGCGCTCATGGACGTGCTCTGCCGACTCTGGCTCATCTTTGCTTCCTGGCTCAGAAGGCTCCGCCACACCGACTTCTGCCTGCTGCTCGGGGGCTTCACTAATTGCCTTTTCCGCTCCTTGGCTTGGGGCCACCTTGCCACAGCCTTTAGGTTTGGGAGAACTGCTTTTCTTGCTCTCGGGGGCACTCTTTGGATGAGTACTATTATCACCTTCCATTTGTTCACTAGCTCTCATGAAAAGCAGAAAGGGGAAGTTAGGTTTCACCTTGCAGTGAGCTGGCGGGATATAGTGGTAATACTCCGGCTCTGTAGCTCCAGCTCCTTCTTCTCGCTTCATTTTTTTTAACTTAGATAATGTTGAAGCAAGGGACCCTCCATCCTGAGGATCTTCGTCCTCTTTCTTTCCATCAAGATTACTGTTTCCATCAGAATCTCCTACCTTCTGCACTCCTTGATCAGAACCTTTCTCATCAGCTTTTGTTCCCTCTTCAGACGTTCCTTCCTCTGCATGGTCTTTGAAAACCGATGCGATTGATTCAAGTTTGACGGGAGCCTTCTTGGCAAAGGAAAATGATACTCCCAACTTTTGCAGTGGTGTTCCTTGATTATTCTTAATGCCAAAGCTGATACCTTGGGAGGCTAAGCCAGGAGCCTGTGCCAGTCCTGGGGTATTAGTGACTTGTACTGCTGTGAAAGGGCCTCCTCTATCTGTGGAGAATTCAGATCCCAGACCACAAGTGGCCGCGGAACCTGTACCACTGTTTGAAGCTGATTCATCTTTATCATCTTCTCCACCTTCTTCATCTACGGCCACTGTTGTTGGTCTGAACATGGGCCCACTTCCTGGTGCACTAGATATTGGTTTTAAAAAAAAAAGAACACAGATTTATGGGTATATTTTATGATCATATAAAATACTGAATTCCTCAGTGGCAGTTAGAAAAAGTCTTATACTGTTAGTAATATGCTAAGCTAAATTCCGAGGGCTAGCCAGTTACTGCTTTTCTTCCTATGATTTTTAAAATATGAAAGTGTGGAGTTCATGCACAATTCAATCAGCCTAATCAGTGATTGAATAAATAGCAGTACTCCTACACTAAATAAAGAAAGTTTATGCATTGAACTCTGAATGCTAAATTAAAAAACAAACAAACAAATAAATAAATAAATAAAATATGGAAGTGCAGGGATGGAGTAGACAGGGCAGCAGGTAGGGCCCTTGTCTTGCATATGGTTGAACTGGGTTCATCTCAGGCACCACATACAATTCTCTGAGCTCTTCCAAAAGTGATCCCTGCGCACAGAGCCAAGAGTAACCCTTGAGCACCCTCAGATTTGGCCGGCCCATGCCCATTTCCGCCCTCTCAAAAACCTTAAACAAACAAAATTAAAAAAAAATTTTCTTAAAGTGAAGGGCTAGAGGGTGCAGCAGGTAAGGTACTTACTACGCCCATGGTCATCTTAGGTTCAATCCCCACCACCCTATATGGTCCCTTGTGCAGAACCAAAAATAAGTCTTGAGCACTGCAGGATGTGACCCAAAACCAAACTAAAACCAAACCGCAAAAATAAAGTACAGGGGCCAGAGTGATAGCACAGTGGGTAGACATTTGTCTTAAAGGCAGCTGACCTGGGTTTGATCCCCAGCATTGCA
Source organism: Sorex fumeus (assembly GCF_029834395.1). Classification (NCBI taxonomy): domain Eukaryota; kingdom Metazoa; phylum Chordata; class Mammalia; order Eulipotyphla; family Soricidae; genus Sorex; species Sorex fumeus. Next base: position 77,549,741 of record NW_026606120.1, read on the forward strand.
TATAGTCTCCCGAGCAATACCAGGAATAATTCCTGAATGCAGAGCCAAAAGTATTCCATGAATATATATTGCAAGGTTTGCCCCCAAACAAGAAAAAAACAAAAAGACTTATTTTGCAATTCAAATAATTATTACTATCTGGTACAGTCTATCAGTTTTATATCCATTCTCATTTCTTACCCCCCTCTTTATATTGGAGGGGGGCGTTTCACACCTGGCAGTCCTCAGGATTTATTCTTAGCAGCACTCAGTGGACCATATGGGATGCCAGGGATTTAACCTGGGTTGGCAGAATGCAAGGCAAACACCCTCCCCACTGTACTATTGCTCCTGCCCTCTTATCCTATTTCTTAGAACACATAAGCAATGCTTGGAGGATCATGAAAGTGCCAGAGATGAAACCCAAGTCTCCTACATGCAAAAACATGTGCTCACCAGTCCACTAAATTCTCTCTCTAGTCCTTTATTCCTTACTCTTTTTTGTTGTTTGGGCAACATCCACTGGTGCTCAGGACTTACATTCACTGGTGCTCAGTGAGACTCAGGGGACAATGGAGTGCTGGGGATCAAACCTGAGTTGGCTGTGTGCAAAAGCAAGAGCCCTACCTGGCTCTGTCCTCTGTACTTTACTGAGTTTTTAAATTTTGTTCGGTTCTGGGTCGTATCTTGCGGTGCTCAGGGCTTTACTCCTCAACCTTTTTTTGACCCACACCTAGCAGTACTGAGGGCTAATTGCCAGTGCTGGGGATCAAACCCAGAACTCATACATGCACATTCTACTGCTGACCTACATCCTGGGACCTGTTTTCTCCTTTTCTTTTTCCAAAACACATGAAAATTAAAAAGGAGACACAGGAGCTGGAGCTGTGGCTGGTCCCTGGCAGTACAATAAATAGCAGATAAACAGGTATGGATCCATAGACAAAATAAACTTACTATGTCCAGGAACTTGGAAACTCTGGTCCCAACTCAATTACAATCTTTTCAAAGCCATCATCAGTTTTCCTTCTTCTGTGTCAAGTTCCTTTAGTTCGTGTAAAAACAATCATGAGAGCCCATATTCTTGTGCCTGAGCTACCTGAGGTGTTAACCTTATGACCTCTGAGGTGTTAACCTCATGATTTCTGAAGTGCTCAAAGATTAGGTCCCCAAAGTCTAATGGCTTTATAAAGCAGCCCAAGATATAGCAAACTCCAGCAGAGTTAAATACCAGCTTCCAAATCAGCAAGAACTATGAATGAGTATTAAAAAGAACATTCCAGGACTGTGAGATGGCTCCACGGGCTGAAGTGCATGAGCTGCATGCAGGAGGCCCAGATTTCATCCTCAGCACTGCCATGGTCTCCTACCAATAAGCACCAACCTAGTATAGCCAAAAAAACTATACCAACCAACCAAAACACTCCAAGTCGGGGTCATAACAAAGAAACAGAATCCCCCAGGTTTTAGATTGTTTAGAACTGGAGCGTACTTAAAAGGTAGTCAAAAAAAACTGAATATGGGGTCTAGGCGACAGTACAGAAGGCAGCTGAGTACACCAATGTGATCCCCAGCACTGTGTTTAGTCACTGGGAATGATCTCTGAGCACAGAGCCAGGATCAAGTCCTGAGCACTGCTGGCTGTGGCCCTCAAATCAAAAACCAAAAGCCCCTCTCCCCTCACAAAAATACACTTAAATCCAGGGGCTGGAAATTATAGCTTAATGTAAAAGCTCATGCCTTGCATGCATAAAACCTAAGTTCTACTTGGAACTGCCAAATGAAACCAAACAAAGTCACAAGAGCCCGTGATCTAGTAGATTCCAGCTATAAAACACTCTATGTGCTTTCCTACGTAAGAATGCTGAAAGAAAGGGAGTAATAGTTGAGTAGTTTATTGGGTATCTTCTGTCTCCTAGTTACATTTTCCTGGTTTGTTTTTGGACCAAACCAGGGTATGCTCAGGACTTACTAGTGGCTCTGTGCTCAGGGATCACTTTTGGAGGGGCTCAAGGAACCACATGGATTGCCCAGGAATTGAATCTGGGGTTTAATCATTTGTAAGGCAAGTGCTCCACCTGCTGTTACCATCTCTCCAGCCCAGCTTTTTCGATGTAATAACTTATTTACAGTAAGAGGTAAGATTGTTGGGGCTCAGGAGAGAGTTCAAAGAATACTTTGCTTTGTGTGCAGGAACTCTGGGTACCTCTCCAGAAGGAGCTCCTGAACACACTTCGATATGGTCCAAAACAAAACAAAAGAAAAATAACTGATATAATCTTCAACTTAAAGATAAGGACACTGAGACAGTGTTTAGCTAAGGTCACAGAGAGAGTAGGATCTACCCTCCTTATGTGTATATAGTTATCAGTATATTATAATCCAAGTATAGATATACTTTGTTTGAAAAGGATCTATTACAAATATAAGGACTATATGTCTAGGATCTTGAACTATAATCTTAAAAATATTTATAACGTTAAGGATTATAATTATCTACAGAACCCTGAGAGAAAGGATCTTTACCATTCAGCTTGTTTTCTTTGCTCTGCCAACTCATGGAGTCGTCGAAGGGCTTTTTCCTGTTTCTTCTCATCTTTACGGGATCTTGATGAAACATTTCGAGCAAACTCTCTCTGCTTGAGATCTTTCAATCTCTGAGGCAAAAGAAAAAGAAACAAGGGTGGGCGATTTAGAGTAACTTAGGGATCCTAAAGGCAAGGCCTCTGGAGTATTTGCCCTTAATTAATGGTTATAGTGCTAGTGTAGAATATATTGTTATACTCTTTTGATTAACTGAAAACACAATGGCTGATTATTTAGGATAAAACACTTGGAGTATTTGCATACTTATTTAGGACAGCATACCATTTGCTTTGTTGGGCAAAATAAAATGACTTCGAAAGCAGTAAGTAAATTTTAGAACAGTAGGAGAAAAAAAAAGAACTATTTAACCATCTGCTCTTCCTGGATGCAAAACTAGACAAACAGAAGATGAGATAAATTCTAATAACACAAGTCAGAGAGAACAGAAAAGGGTTAAGCTAGTACAAAAATTACCCAGGTGTAAGACTTTAAAAAGCAATGTACAGCTTACATGGGAAAGTTATTGAATCAGATCTAACAAACAGCCCCTTTCTTTCACAATAAAAAGGCGTGGCTTTCCCTGTAACTATCAACCACCTTTCAGTGCTGGCCTGTTCAGAGCTCACCAGTCTGACCCTCCCGCCTGGCCAGTCCGCTGGCATTAAAGAGCACTTAGGTACAGCATTTCGCTTTTTCATGGCCCTCAGAGGGACAGCCAGGGAGTGAGGAGGGAGAATAGAGACAAGTTAGAGAATTCATGACTGAAAATCCTGATAAAAGAAAGGGTGCTTTATTCTTAGAAGTATAATTTTTCCTTAGAACAAAACAGTGACCAAAAAAGAACAGTGCGCTGACACACTGAGGACGGAGTTCAGACATATCTATCGGCAATGAAGACAAAACTGAAATTTCATAGTCAACACACTTGATAAGAAATAAACAAAAGAAATACAATGAAACACATTAGCCTGTGGTTTTACAACAGCACCAGGAAAAGGAATTTGACCCAATATAAAGTGGACATTGCTTTGTGAAAGGCATGATGTTCACAGACAGAGGAATTTTCTTATCTAATATTTATGAAATGTGCTTGAATATTTTTGAATTGGGAGGGGAAAAGGGTGGAAAGACACACACACAAAAAAAGATAAACAGCTAAAGACACTAGAAGAAAAACTCACTCTTGTGATCTGGGCTCCCAATTTAGAAGGATTTGCTTTCAAAACATCAGCTGAAAATGTCACACCACAAAGAAAAAAAAAGTAAAAAATAAAACAAGATTGGAAGAGAAAAAAAAATAAAGCAAGCATTACTACACAAGCTCTCTTTAGTGAATCTGTACTCTATTATACTGAGCAGTCAGGGACCGAGCCGTCAACTCTAGGAGGGCGGGGTAAGGGCAGCACCTGTACAACACGTACATGTGTACATACACACAGACCGACAGAGCAGTAAGGATCCTAGAGAAATGGAATTACCCATTTCCTCAGGAAAAAGGATTCCAGAGCTTTAGGAAAGACTGTCTCAAGTCAATTAGCCTTTCATTTACCTCTATTTTTGAAAAGTTCAACTAACCAACAGCTGACAATTTTCCCCCGATGTAGGTAGTTGAATACCCAAATGAAGATTTTTATATATACTACACACACACACACACACACACACACACACACACACACACACACGAAAGTCCAAGGTGATAGTTCAGTGGGCTGAACATGTGCTCTGCATGCAGGAGGCCTGGGTTTGATCTCTGGCATCGTAAGATCCCCAAGGAGTTTGAAAGGGGCCCTGAACAATAATTGGTGTGACTCCCCAACCAACCACTTAAGACAGAAGATGATAGGGCCGGACCAATGTACAGTGGGGAGGGCGTTTGTCTTGCATGTGGCTGACCCAAGTTCAGTCCCCGGCACCCCATATGGTCCCTTGAGTGCTGCCATGAGTTGATTCCTGAGTATAGAGCCAGGAGTAAAACCCCTGAGCATTGCCAAATGTGGCCCCAAAACAAACAAAACAAAACAAAAACTATTTTAAGAAAAACCATACCCAGCGGTGGCAGTGCCCAGGCCTTGTTCCTCACCCTGCACTCAAGGATCACTCTTGGTGGGGCTTGGGGAATCACATGCGGTGCCAGGGATTGAACCCAGGTTGATCGAGCGCACAAGGAAAGCACAGTGTCCACAGTACTATCTGTTCAGTGCTATTTATCACTTTCAGTCAATCCATAGCCCTACAAATAAGTTTCTCCTTGTCCAGTCATTTCATCTCCTCTGACAACCCTTTAACTACAAGAACATTGTGCACAACAGTGATTTTACTAAAATTGTTAGGTAAAGTAAAAGATTAGGCTTTTCCAATTCAGAAGCCATTTGGTGCATGGTTAAGGCTGAAGGAAAAGAATTTTGTCTGCCTCACCCTAAACAGATCAGATTTCAAATTCCTATCTTAATATAACTGGAGGAAAGGAAGAAAAAAAATGTGATGTTAGTAACAGTGCATCCTAATTATAATCTCTTCTATGCACCACAGAGGGCAAAGCATTCCTGCTACCACAGAGGGCAAACATTCCTACATCACCTTTAAAAACTTAGTCAAGTCTTGGATCTCAAAAGTAGAACTGGAAATCCCCAAATTCTAACCCAAACCTTAAGAGACAGGGACTGGCACTTTTTTTAAAATCTAAAACGTGTATTTGAGGTCTCTAATATGAAGAGTGGATAATAATAGTAGAGTGGGTAACATACTGGCCTTGCATGCCAACGACCTGGGTTTAATCACTTACTGGAACCAGGAGTAAGCCCTGTCGACCCTTGGGTGTGCCCCAACAACAAAACACCATAAAAATGGACTCCCAATTCCATGTCCATGTCTCACCTTCTTAAGAGCTAAAGGTAAAACTAAATTTCCCCTCCAAAAAAAAAAAAATAAAGCAGCTTACCCTTCAAAAGAAGTAACTTTTCTTTTTTATTTTTTTTTAAAAAGGCGGTTTTGGGTGACGTTGAACAGTGCAGAGGCTCTGGCTGTGCTCAGGAGTGACCCCTGGTGGTGCTCAGGAGACAAGGCAAGTGCCTTAACCCCTATACTATCTCTTTGACCCCATGAACTCTCCTTTTTGAATTTTCTAGTTCACTTTGTCATAGTTCTTTTCTAGTAATCATATTGCACTACCACTAAATCATTCCTGTGTTTCAGAAAGGGATTATGTGCTAAGCTCCAGAGTTAGATGGCTAAGTCAAGTTTTGCACTCCAATTCCCTCAATATATTTATGAAACTATGTCAAAATAAATGGAAAACCACTCTTATTGAATAGTGACTTTCCTCCCCCTTATTTGGGGTGGAACTTTGGCTTCTTTTTTACTGAATCACTGTGTGATACACAGTCATGAAGCTGTGTATCTTGATGGGCTGTGGCTTATTTCTATAAGCAAACCTTTAAGTGCACAGAGCCATATTTAAATGCATAGAGTTGCCTGAAACATCATTGGTAAAAAAATCTGGCTTAGATAATGGATCTTCTCACATACACATTAATAAACATAAACCATCTGTAAGAAAGATCAATATAAAATGTTTGTGAATTTTTATGAGAGAAATATTTATGCTTTGCTTAATATTTTCCTAGTTAATATTCTTACATACTAAGGAAAAACTGCTCTTCTTTCTTGATTTGGATTTTTAGGACATACCTGGCCGTGTTCTGTAGCGATAGCACAGCGGTAGGTTGTTTGCCTTGCACACAGCCAACATGGTCGACCCGAGTTCGATTCCTCCGCCCCTCTCGGAGAGCCTGGCAAGCTACCGAGAGTATCTCGCCCGCACGGCAGAGCCTGGCAAGCTCCCCGTGACGTATTTGATATGCCAAACATAGTAACAACAAAGTCTCCAATGGAGATGTTACTGGGCCCGCTTGAGCAAATCGATGAACAACGGGAGGACAGTGACAGTGACCTGGCCGTGTTCAGGAGTTATTCTTGGCTCTGTGCTCAGCATTCATTCCTGGCAGTGCCTGGAGGACCATAGTAACTGGGGATCAAAATGGGATTTGCTGCATGCAAGGCAAGTGCCTTAACCCTGTACTGGATCTCTGATCCAGAAGTCTCATTTATTTTCAAAAAATCAACAAGTCTAGTTTTTCCTTGTTTTCCTTTTGCAGTACACTCAGTGTGCTTAGGGCTTATTTATTCCTGGCTTTGTGCTCAGGGGACCATATGTGTGCCAGAGATTGAACTTGGGTCAGCTGTGGGCAAGGAAAGCACCTAATCCACGATACTATTTCTCTGCCTCCAAGCCCCTTGCTTGTGGTCAAAATTGATGCAAACAGAAAGAAGTTTTTGACCAGACCATCAATTTCATGTCCAAAAGTTAATTTTTGGGGGAACCTCACTGACCAATACTCAGGTGCTACTGTGAGTTGCTTGGGTGATGTTCCTGGTGGTGCTTGGGAAACCATGTGATGCTGGGATCAAACCAGTATCAAATTGGTCCTGTCACATGCAAACCATGAGCTTAAGCTCATACCTTGGTGCAATCTGTCTCTTTGGCTCAAAAAAAAAAAAAACGGGGTGGGGGAGGGGAGGGCTCACACATAGCTATGCTAAGGCTTAGTCCTGGCTGTGTGCTCAAGGAATCATAAATCATGTGGTCCTGAGAACTGAACCCAGGTCATCTGCTTGCAAGGCAAGCTCCTACCCCACTGTCCTGTTTCTGCCCCCTCTGAAAAGTAATTTTAACAAAGGCGTTGGGGCTGCAGAGTGCATGCTTCCAGGCAAGAGGCCCAGAGTTCAGTCCTGGTACCACATGACATGGCCCTGCCCCAGCACCGAAGACTTGAACAGCACAGTGTCACTGAGCTACCATGGAACTGTCAGGCCCACAGCAAAGACCCGGCACCGCTGGGAGTAGGCACGCAGCAGATCCAGGTTTGGTCATAGGCACCACATATGGCCCTGTGAGTCCACCAAGAGTGATCCTGGTGTGCTTCTGCCTATGCCACCTCCTCCCCACTCCCACCGACCCCCCACACAAGGAGGTTAAGACTTTCAGTCAGGTTTTTTTTTTTAAAAAAAGATTATGATATACAAAAAGCTACCAAGTCTGCTTAATTGCCACTTAACCCACACGAAATTCTACCTGTAAGCTGTATTTCAACTTCCCTCTTAAATGCTTAAGACAAATACAACTTCAGATAATTTCCTCAAGGTGAGAGAAACAACCTACCTGGCTGTAGTATGAGAAGAGAAGAAACAGAGCTCATGTAAGGAGACAAAAAATTATGGCTGTCATAAATTCAAAAACTCTTTTTGAAAGGTCAAACAAATTCAGTGAACACAAAAATTCAAGTTAGAATCCAAAATGGGATGCAGTGTATGTGGTGTTAGTAAATCACTTAAGCTGATGTCAAAAAGATCATGTCTTTATTCTCTAAAAATCATAAAATATGCTTTCTGAAGAGTGTTAATACATTTACTAATTTACTGAATGACTAAAATTATTAAGTCAAGCCACACAACACATTTTAATTTTTATTTATTTTTGCTTTTTGGGTCACACCCAGCAATGCACAAGGGTTCCTCCTGGCTCTGTGCTCAGGAATTACCCCTGGCGGTGCTCAGGGGACCATATGGGATGTTGGGAATCGAACCCGGGTTGGCCGCGTACAAGACAAATGTCCTACCCGCTGTGCTATTGCTCCAGCCCCACAACACATTTTTAGCTAGAAAATATTTGATTCAAGGAAAAGGGAAATGAATTCTAAAAAAACAAAAACAAAAACAAAACACTTTTTGGGGGAGCAATACCTGGCAGTACTTGGGGCTTACTCCTGGCTCTGCACTCAGAGATCACTCCTGTCTCAGTCTTACGACATAACATTAATGTGCTTCTCTCTTTCCGAATTGATTTGTTGCTTCTGAACCGTTCCAGATATCATCATGAGTAAGGGAGGAAAAACATTGTATAGGAAAGAAAGCCTCAGGATTAAACTAGCCAGGGAAAGAAGATCATAGGTGAATGGGTTAAGGACGTCCAAGTGACCAGACATTAGATATTTAGCACTTGCCCTGATAAGTGATAAAAATATATCTTATTCAGTAAAAGTAGACCATAGATTTTCTTTTTGTTTTTTGGGCTACACCTGGTGATGCTCAGGGTTTACTCCTGGCAGTGCCCAGAGGACGATACCGGATGTCCAGAATTGAACCCTGGTCAGCTGCATGCAAGGCAAGGCAGGCCTCTATCAGTAAGCCATTTGTTGTTGTTCTTGTGTTTTTCAGCCACACCCTACTATGCTCAGGGATCGCTCCTGGCTCTGCACTCAGGAATAATGCTTGGTGGTACTTGTGGCACCATATGGGATGCTGGAAATCAAAACTGGGTTGGCTGCATGCAAGGCAAGGGCCTTACACCTGCTGTACTATTTCTCCAGCCCTAGTAACTAATTTCTTTCTTTCTTTCTTTTTAGTATTCAAGTTTCTTGCTTATTTCTTTTTATTTTTTTTTTCAGTATTTGATACTATTTCTTGGGCTGGAGCGATAGCACAGTGGTAGGGCGTTTGCCTTGCACGCAGCCAACATGGCCGACCCGAGTTCGATTCCTCCGCCCCTCTCGGAGAGCCCGGCAAGCTGCCGAGAGTATCTTGCCCGCACGGCAGAGCCTGGCAAGCTACCTGTGATGTATTCGATATGCCAAACACAGTAACAACAAAGTCTCCAATGGAGACGTTACTGGGCCTGCTCAAGCAAACCGATACTATTTCTTAATAGTATCAAATAAACCACTGAATAGATATATCAGACTTCATTTATCCAATCAACAGACTGGAATTTGGGCTGTTTCCACTTTTATAATGAATAATGCTATGAATACTCTTTTAAAATTTGTTTTTGGATCACACCTAGCAGTGCTTGTGTGGTGGTAGGGACCGAACCAGAGTCAGCTGTGTGCAAGGCAAGTGCCTTATCTGCTGGACTATCTCTCTAATGAGATTTAAAGACGACCGCTGGACTAGAGCTGTTACGGACTGGATTCCAGGGGATGTCAAAAGACTGCGTGGCCGCCCACCTACCAGATGGTCAGACTTCTTCGTCAAGATCATGAACGATCGGTTTGAGGCTCCTCATGTTCCCGGAGCGAACAGATGCCATTGGGCTACACTAGCACGCGACAGGGACAAATGGAGACGTTACTGGCGCCCGCTCGAGCAAATCGACGACCAACGGGAAGTTAAGTGATTAAGTGATAATTCATAAGAGATGCTTAGGACCACAGCAAGAGAAACAGCAACATCCCAGTTCAAACAAAACTTGCAGTACTGTCACTCACAAACGTATCATTATTCCTAGGGTTGCTCTGTCTTTTCAGACTACAGTAAATCACAGTGGTTACATCACAGAATCTCTACCACAGAGCATTTCTGTGCTGAGTGTCAAGTGTATAGAAGCAGAAAACAAGCTGGAAACTGTAGAACCTAGATAAGGTAAAAACACTTCTCTTTATACTGGGGCAGTGTGTGAAATCAAGAAAAGAGTTAGAAATACAGGGGTTGGAGAGACTAGGGCGATATCTTGCACAGGGCCGACACAGGTTTGATCCCCAGCATCTCATATGGCTCCCCTGACACTGCCAAGAATGCTCCCTAGGTGTGCAGCCAGGAGTAACTAACCCCTGAGGATCGCCGGGCATGGCCCAAAAAAACTAAGAAATAAGAGAAATAAAAGAGAATGAAGGTTTTTTTTTTTTTAGAATGAAGGTTTTTAAAGCAATACTAGTACCCAAAGGATCTGTTAAAAGTTACCACTTCTAACTAAAGCAGAGGACTACGTTAAGCAGATGTAGATTTTTCTTTTTCTTTTTTTGTGAAGATAGTTTCTATGGAATAAAACTTGCTTAGAAAGATGCAGAAGAAGATACAGAAAAAAAAATCACATGTTCAAGAGAACACATGGGCTCTTTAGAGTAAAAATGCAAGCAAAGAAGCAGAGACAAGCAAGCAGGATCCGTGTTCGAGGGAGAACGTGGGCCTGAAGAGCAAGCCGAAGATTTTTCTAAAGTTAACTAGGTTATGATAGCTGGATACAAGAGTCAATCACCAGAATAAAAGTAGAAGTGGTAAGTACAGAGACCATCCAAATATCCTGAACATCCTTTTTTTTTCTTTCTGCTTTTTGGGCCATACCTGGACTATTGCTCCAGCCCCTGAACAGGCTTATTAAACAAAAGTGTCCCCCAGAAAAAAGGAGTCCCTTTTCACAGTGGTATCTCTGAATCTAAATATTTCCCTTCTCATAGTATAGGGCATTTGTCCTGCAGATGTCAGACCTGGGTTCGATCTTTGGCACCCCATATGGTCCCCCAAGCCCTGCCAGGGTTAATCCCCCCAAAAATAAAACAAAAAAAATCCCCTCTTGGGGCCAGAGCAATAGTACAGCGGGTAGGGCATTTGCTTTGCACGCGGTTGACCCAGGTTCAATTCCCAGCATCCCATATGGTCCCCTAAGCACCACCAGGAGTAATTCCTGAGTGCAGAGCCAGGAGTAACCCCTGAGCATTGCTTGGTGTGACCCAAAAAGAAACAAAAAATCCTTTCTCTGCTAGATATTACTAAAGCTAAAGTATGCGGAAGTTCGAGATAGATTATTTTTTTGGGTGAACCCCTTTACCAGTACTCAAGGGGCTCAGAGGCTTCTTGTGAAACAGCCAACGGGCCCGCAGTCAGCTCCAGGCCCGTGCCATGGTGCTGCAAACTGCCAGAGGTGCCCTGCTGGGGACTGCACTCCCAGGCGGCTGCTGTGCTTCTGGGCTCCAACCCAGGGAGGGGACATTCAAGGCATGCACCCCAACCCCTAAACTCTCCTCTCTGCCCGAGGTGCTTCCTTACTTTACACTCTTTCTTTACAGCTGCTTTTTTCTCTTAAAGAATCATCTCTTTGAAAGGAAACTGGGCCATCTTATATTTACCAAGTTTGGGGAGGACTCATAAGTAATTTATAATTTCCCAAATCTACTTCACATCTCCACAATCAACTTACGGTTTTCTTTGGGGTGAGCATTCTATAAGCACACAAAACAAAGAATAACTATGGAGTGACCTCATTGGTATTTGATAATGGTGATTTCACTTCTTAGAAGGGTTATACTTAGAACCTTCTAGATTCATATTCAGTCCTAGAATCATCTCTCAACCATGCCTACTTTCGCTCACATCTTTCATACTGAACAACAAAAATGAAAAAGGACTCCAACTGTTTTTTTGTCAAAATCTGCAGTGGGTTTGCCAGACAATCCACCCCACTGGGTGACAGCAGGGCTACACCTATCTGGTGATACTTGGGAGCCATGTGACCAGTGCGTGGTCCAGTGTACACCAGGTAAGCACTTCTGACTCCTGCAATATCTTCCCAACTACACAGACCTAGGTATTAAACGAGACTCCAATTGTTTCCAAGAATATAAAAAATGGGGACAAGGGAAGCTCAAAAGGCTGTAATTCATGGTGTCAAGCAGAGGCACCAGGTTCAATTCCGAGCATCGTATAGTCTCCTAAGCGCCACCAAAAGTGGCACTGGTGATCCCTGAGCACTGCTGGGCCAAGCCTGAGTCTTTAGGTCCTTAGTGCTGAGATAAGTATGGCAGTGAGTAACCCTGGTCCCCTGTAATAACAGGGGGTTTCATACTGAACTATTTTAGAAAAAAAAAAAAAAGGGCAGGTTGAAACTACTCTTTCCTCTAATCAAGACAGAGATTAAAGAAGTTTCTCAAAGCTGCTGTATAGCACCAGATTTTCCTAACTGGATCAGAGTACCCTGATAATTCTGAAACTGCAAGGAATCTGGACCCAACACCAAATGAATAATGAGGCTGCTTATCAATAAGCAACTTCTTCAGTGTCAATGAGAACCTGTGCAGATGTGTGTGTGGGGAAAGCTCTAATATTTAGTGAGGTTTGGAGATAAGAGCATAAAGTCAGGAAAGTGGGTATAAGAGAAAATATGAAGCAGAGATCACAGCTGAGGAACATTTAGCTTTTTAAAGAGCTAAACTCTTTCCTATCTCTAAATTCTTCAGTTTTAGGGAATTATTAAGTTAAAATAGAAGTCCAGTGTTCTCAGATATTTCAATTTTGCAAGCCCAACTGAATTATGTGAAATCTCCCCATTTAAAAAGAAATTGGAAAACAAGTGAAACTGAAGGGAGGAAAACTAACACCACAAAGGTCAGACAAAATAAATCTGTGGAACTTTTCTTTTTGTTTTTATGAGGACTACACCCAGTGGTGCACAGGGCGTACTCCTGGCAGGGCTTGAAGGACTATATAGCGTGCTGAGGATTGAACTTGAGTCAGCCATATGCAAGGCAAGCACCCTACCCACTGTACTACCTCTCCAGCCCCACAAATTGCCTTTTTTGGGGGATGGGGTGGGACAGGGGGCACGGTTTGGGCTCTACCGAGTGGTACCCGGGGCCTATTTCTAGCTCTGTGCTCAGTGGACTATAAACAGTATCAGGGAAAGAAGCCTGGATCTCTTCAAACACATTCTGTAATCTGTTTTACATACTACAGGTTAGTGAAGGATTCTTATTGCCACACATAAAATCGTCTAGAAGAATCCAGAATTGGCTGAGAAGATAGTATAGTGGGCAGACCAGGATTCAATCCTTGGCACCGTATATGATTCCCCCAGCACTACCAGGAATTATCTATGAGCGCCAAGCCCGTAGTACTCCTGGAACACTGCCTGGTGTGACCCAAAAACCTAATTAAACAAAAACCGAAACAAAAAATTCATCCCAAAAAACCCCCGAAAACCAAACTGCCCAAAACACAAAAAAGAGTCAACTTGAAGGCACCAAGAAAAAAAAAAGTGCTAAAATAAGGTACAGACAAATTTGTATGACTACAAATTTACTACTGGGGAAAAGCATGTTCTTCGGAGTTTAAATTTTATATCCCCTGAAAAGCTAAAGAAAATTATTTCCAAGGTAATATCCATTAGCAGAAAAAATTTAGTAAGAGATACAAATTAAAAAGTTAAGAATGGGGGAAAAAACTAAGTTTCAATTTTACCTTTAACTTATAACTAAAGCAACAAAAGAAGGTAGATACTAATGTTCACTGAGCACCCAGGCATATCAGAACTTACATAAAAGCAAATTATAGATTTGGTTACCTCTTGAGGAATGGCAAGGACTACCTTTGGAGATTTCAAAATGTACTGAAGTTATCATAAACTAGGGTTAATCTGCAGAAAGAGCCAAAATGTCTAATTAGCTTTTTCATTTTTGAAGCGAGAGGCATGTAACACCTCCCCCCAAAAAAACCTATACGAAAAAAAAAAAACACAAATGAAGGCGAATCTTCTCTTTGAGACACTAACTTGTTTTTAATAAAGATAAGGGTATGTTCTGTATTCTGCCTATACTCACCTATACTAATTTACCACTACATAATAAGTATTTCTTCTGGAAAATTTTAGTGGCGGCAATTTGAAGATGCAAACTAGGCCTTACTAAATTCAGGTTTGAATGTACTTACCTATTATCTCAGATTCATAATAATCCTATGTGCCTTCCTGGAAGACAAGACAGGGTGTCTTTATGATTTTAGAACATGAATTTGGAAGATGGAACGTCCGATTGTATGGTATGTTTATGTCCAGAGAGGAACAAAGAACAAAGAGGTTTCATCTCCACTGGGGAGTTATTTATCTGTGTTATATCAGGGTCAATTAAAGGTTCTTTAGAAATTCTAAGTTCTCATCCTGACCCCAAATTAAAAAAACAAAAACAAAAACTAAGTTCTGGGAAAGTTGAACTATAAAATATTTATATTTAGTGCTAGCTATGTATTTTTATTTTGGGTGGCCCACATCCAGCAATGCTCAGGGGTTACTCCTGGCTCTGCACACAGGAATTACTTAGTAGGGCTTGGGGTGACCAGATGGGATGCTGGGAATCCCAGGTTAGTCCTGTGCAAGGCAAGCACTTTGTACTACCACTGTGGTCTGCTATGTGTTCTTTTATTGTCTTCAAGTATTCTGTTTCAAGATTCTATCACTAGGACAGCTGTATAAGAAATATACATATAAGAGACAGCCCAAAGTCCAACCAAATAAAGGATACTACCCCCTGTACTATCACTCTCCAGTCTCAATCTTTTTTTTTTTGTTAATACTGAAGATGTATTTTGGAGGTGAGGGGTCACACCTAGCAGTGCTCAGGGTTTATTCCTAGCTCTGTGTTTCACTCCTGTTGTGCACAGGGGACAGTATGAGATGCTGGGGATCGAACCAGGTCTGCCGCATGCAAAGCAAATGCCCCACCCACTGTACTATCACTCTGGCCCCTGAAAATGTATTTTTGATCAAGGTTAATAAGATTATTCATCTATTAGCATCAGCAACATATTTCTTTTCCCTTAATCAGGGATTATAGATATATATTTTTTCTTTCTTAAAAAAAAAAAACACAAAATTTGGGGGGAGAAGGGGGCTCACACCTAGTGGTTCTCGGGGCTACTCCCAGCTCAGTCATCAGGGTGTTGTCATCGGCGATGGTACCCCATAAGCCCTTTAGCCATGTCTCCAGCCTACAGCTATGTTCCATGTTCAGGGCAATGAGCTCTGTAAGAAATTCTTAATTTCCTGTTGATAATCTAAAAAAGTAATAAACACCTGGGATCATCTGAATGAATACTTCATATATACTATAATCAGAACTTAAATGTTAGCTATTAAGTTGTACTAAGCAGAAGTTAAATAATACCAGAATATTGTATGTAATAAAATTTTACAATATTATAACAAAACTTCGGAGAGCCCGGCAAGCTACCGAGAGTATTCGATATGCCAGACACAGTAACAACAAAGTCTCCAATGGAGACGTTACTGGGCCCGCTCGAGCAAATCGACGATCAACGGGAGGGCCTTTACCATCTTTACCATAACAAAACAAGGTCTCTCCACCTCAACATTACTGATATTTTCCGGGGGCTGGGGTTTGGGTCACAACTGGTGGTGCTCAGGACTTACTCCTGGCTCTGTGCTGAGGGGTCAACTCCTGGTCTGCTTAAAGGACCATATGGGGTGTGAGGAAGCAAATCTGGTTGGCTGCATTCAAGGCAAAAGCCCTACCTGCTGTGCTATCTCTCTGGCCCCATTCTTGAGATTTTGGTTCACAAAAATGCTTTGCTACAAGAGTCTTTTCTGTGCTCCGAAGGACAGCAGCACCCACTAGATATCATATCCTTCTGGTTGTGATACTTAAAATGTCACTGGACACTGTGAAATCATTCCGGGTAGAAAACCACTCACTACAACAGAGGAAAGTGGGGAGACTAAGTCACTTCCAACTGAGACTCAAGGGGCACTGGAGAATAAATAGGTCCAAGTCAAACGAATTACAGCTGTAACAACTGCCACCACGAGAACACGAATACTCTACTACCCATCACATGAATGCTGTCAATGTGGATCTCGGTTGCAGACTTCTGCCCAGATTTAATATCTAAATCTATTCTACCTTGGTTTAGCCTTTTCCTTTCAAAAACTGGAAAGATATTACAGAAGCTAAGGAGCATGAGGTCATAGGAGCACGAGACTTAACCCAGTCTGATTCTCAACACCACATAAGGTCCCCCCAATACCACCAGGGATCACGCCTGAACCCAGAACCAGAAACAAGCCTTGAATATCTCTGGGTGCTGCCCACAAACCCGTCCCTGCCCCAAATGCTGACCTGAATTAGATGTTATTCAAGCTTGAGATATATTTTATATTTTTTTCTATTGAAACATCACTCAAAAAATAAGTCATCAAATAAAACTAACTTTTTAAAGTATTTTAAATAATCTAAGTATAAAAATTCTAAATTTTTAGTGCTTAAAGTTTCTCAAGGAGTCATTTACCATAGATGATTTTATTTTATTTAGTTTTTTTTGGTGGTGGTGGGGTCACACCAGACAATACTCAAGGGCTACTTCTGGTTCTGTGTTTCAGGGCCACGGGACCATGCAGTGCTCGTTTCCCACATACAAAGTAAATGCTCAAGCGCTATCAAAGAAAAAAAATCACCCCAATTTCACAGACAATTCGTTTTTGGGGGTTGGTGTGTATAGTGGGGACCAACATCTGGCAGTGCTCAGGGGTCACTCCTGGTGAGCTCAGGGTACCATATGTGGCACGAGAGACTGAATAAGGGTTGGCTGTGTGCAAGGCAAGAGCTCTCTGGCTTGCCACAGGTAATTCTTTAAAAAAAAAAAAATTTTTTTTCCCCTTTATATCCCCCAAGAGGTGGGTATTTTTGGATGGTGAATGTTTTTGCTTAGCTTTATTGCTTAATTCTATAACAGAACTATGAAACTATGAATTTTGTATACTCTTAAGAGTGGAACAATCGAGACTGGAGAGAGAGCATGGCAGGTAAGGCATTTATTTGCTCTGCAGGTGGCTAGACCCATGTTTGATTCCCCAGACCCCATATGGTTCCTCGAGTCCCACAAGGAGTGACCTGAGCACAGAGACAGGACTAAGCCCTGAGAACTGCCGGTTGTGGCCCAAATCCAAAAAAAATTAAATAAAACAGTTGAGTAGGGGAAATTATTTTTTAAAAAAAGTGGAAACGTTACTAGGCAAGCAGTAGTTGCTTTTGTATTTTTCTTTCTTGATAAATTACTCTTTGAAGTTGTAATTACCAATACATCTTCTTGTCCATATACTCTTTCAATTTCTTTTTTTCAAATTAAATAGAGCTGACAGCATAAACGATATCAAATGTATTTAAAAGGTTGAAAAGCAGCTCTTCAAGTCCACGGTTTCCCTTAAATATGCATCTCATATGTCTGTTTCTTTGTTTGCTTATTTCTACTCTGAGAAGCCCATATTTTCTCAGGAACACACCTTCTCCCCACTTAAATTTTTCTAAGTTTCAATAAAAACAACCTTGCTTCACAAAAAATTTTTTAAAAAATTAACAAAAAAGATTGGAAAGCTATCTTGAACTCTAAATTGGTTAGGTGTGGTTAAATGTGGAACAGATTATTACAAAAATAACAACACCATAACCAGCTTACAAACAATCCTTGTTAGTAAAAGTAAAATTTAGTCAATACACGCCTTTTACCTGTGCACTGAAATCTTATGGCTTGTTGGAAGATGAAGCAAAGATTAAAGAAACGTGGCTCCACAGATCTAAAGTGAGCATTTCAGTAATGCTCATAAATCTTACAAGTTTGACAAACAAAACCATTGTCCCTCCCCACCTGCAAAGATCGAGTAAATTCTGCTAAGTCATCCAAGGGCAAACGGCCTGAAATTCTTGGTGAGCGAAATCTGTTCTATAGATTTACGAACTAATTTCCTTCTAAAATCCTCCCTGGGGAATTATTAAAGGCTTCATAACACCAGTAGCTACTTAGGTATAAGTTTCTTTTCCAAGTCAATGAAAGAAAGGTAATTTTATTTATTTATTTTTTAAGGAAGCTCTTCAAATGTAGTGCCAGAATTTTTTTGTTCAAGTTACAATCTATTCTCATATTTTTCTTAAGATTTGCCTACCTTTCCAAGGTTTTGGAAATAATAGATAACAAAATGATTCATTGACAGAAAGCAACCAATTAAGCAATAAGTTATATAGACAAGATGAAATGTACTCAGTGTGGGATATTATTTCGAAACTTAGCATGTTAAGAAAGGGAGTAAAAGAAACAACTTTCTAGTGAGCCTTACTCAAACCACCAAATTAAATAGTAATTCAGAAATCTTTCAGCACGAGCTCTCAAACTCTATCACTAACTGGATTATGCTGCAGATGTAAGGGGAACCAGGTTTGTGCTAAAGTAACCGCAGTGATAGAAACAGACCAACTTCATATCCTACTGAGGTAGCCTGTTCTATCCTAGCAGAGTTTAAAAAAGGGGAAAAAAACCCAGAGGGAAAAAAAAAACCAAATAATTCAAAGCCAAAACTTGTAAGTTTTATTAAGTTCAAGATTCTCCATTCACTCTACATTTATTCTTACAGGGAGAAGTCTAAGGCAGTACTTTTGCCACTGTAAATACCAACTCAGTCAGTCGTTACCAGATAAAGAAAGACAGGCAGATAAAAGAAACCACAGGCAAGTTTTTTGTGTACACTCACAAAATTTAACAGAAATAACAACAAAGCAACTTTTTCTTTGTTAGCAAGTAGCTATTCCTCACCTGTTTGTGTGCATGATCATAGGAGTTGATATGGTTGTCAAATTCCTGATGTTTCTGATACTGTTTATCACATAGTTCACAATAAAAGTTCGCTCTGAGGTCTTCTAATGCTTTGGCAATTGCCTTCTCCTTGTCAACATAATCCTGTGAGAAATACAAAATAGAAATTAGAGATGGGCTTGGTAGAATTTTTAAAAAAACTGACTTCGTAGAATTTTAAGTATTATTAAAAAAAATCTTAAAGAGAAAAAAAATAGAACTTTTCATTATAGTCATTACATTTTATTTTACACTGTATTTTTCATTACCAGAAAAAAACTGTTGAAATTTTTCATTTCAACAAGTGAGAATTCACTGGCATAATTTGTATATGATTGTGCTAATAGTCAAATAAAAAGAAAATTTATAGTTAAGAGTTTAATTTTTTTTAGGCGATATAGATATCTCTGATTAAAAAAAAATTAAACAAACCCTAACCAATCAGATACACAAAATGCAATAAAAAAAGAGAGAGAGTGAATTTTACTTTTTGGGGGGATGGGCTGTGGAGTCCACATTCAGTGCCACTAAGGCTTACTCCTGGGCTCTGTGCTCAGAGATCACTCCTGGTGGTGCTCGGGGGACTTTATTTGTGTCTGAGCTTGGCCACGTGCAAAGTGAGCACCCTACCTAACTCTTGTGCTATCTACTACTCTGGCCTTGAAACACAATTCTGGGAAGTTGGGGACACCCAGCAGTATTCAGGAGACCCAGAGGTCACTGGGTTGGCAGGTCAATGGAAGACCTGAGAATGAGTTATGCCAGGGACCACCGGAGTCATTCTGGTGGTGTTTAGGGGTCTCCAGGGCTGCACCTAGCAATGCTCTGGGGATCATCATAGTGCTGGGGATCGAAATGGGGTCAGTCACAAGCAAAGTACCTCAAGTCCTGTATACTATCTCTTCTGCTCTAAACACACTTTTTTTGTTTATTTTGTTTTTGGGCTAATTCTTCTTAGTGCTTAATGAGCAGTTTCCCAGTGTTGCTCAGGCAACCATGTATGCTGGGTATCAAAGGGCTGAAGAGCATGCTTTGCATTCAGAAACACTGGCTCAATACCTGGCATCGATTGTATAGTTCCCTGAGCACCACTGGGACTGACCCTACGGCCCTGGGCAAGAAGTACCCCCTGAGCAATACTGGCTGTCCCCACCCACTAAAAAAAGAAAAAAATGGAGCTATGAAACTGAACAAACACAATATGCTATTTAAAATGAAAAAAAAAATCTAGTCACTGCAGATTCAATTGAGACTTTCACAAAGAAAAATTTAAATCCTAATAAAAATTATAAAACATTCAATTATTCAGAGGGTAGGTTCAATAGCTATAGAGAAAAACAAATAAAAAATACATAACAGATTAACGAAAGTGTTCTAGAATTCAGGGCTGGAGACAGAACATGCAGCAGATCTGTTTCAAATGCCCTGCAACACATATGCCTCCCAAACACTGACCCAAAATTTCTAGAATTAAATGATAGCTATGGCTGTACTACCACGTGACAGAGAGATGAGAGGATTTTTTTAATATAATGACCAAGAATTTTGCCAAACTGATAAAAGATAACTCACAGAGAGGAGCTACAAAGTATATTATAGAGGCTCAATAGGAATGTGCCTACATAAATTCTACCTGCAAAACACTGGAGATAATGAAATGAAGTTCTCTAGCAAAAAATTAAAGATTTATGACAAGACTACCAGACTCTAAATCAATAGAAGGTAAAATCTGGCTTTTCTCTTGAACACATTATCTCCAGTTGCTTGTCCCTCCATTTCTTTGCTTGCTTACTTCCCCTCTGGAGATGCCGATGTTCTCTCTCAAACATGTACTTCTCCCTTTTTCTCCCCTCACACCTTTCTAATTAAGTTTCAATTAAAACTACCCTGCTTCACCAAAAATAAAATTTAAAAATGGTCAAAAAACAGAATGCTGAGAAAAGTAATTTCCCTAGTATATATAAAATGTTTTTCAGAACAATGAAAAGGCATTTCCAGGTAAAGAGTTTACCACCTAAAGATTTTCTAAAAAGAGTATTTTGGGCTACACAGATAGTACAGGGGTTAAGGCTCTTGCGTTGCACACAGCCAATCCTGGTTTGATCTCTTGGAACTATATAAGGTCCCCAGAGAACTACTGGAGTGACCATGGGGTGATCCCTAAGCACAGCCAGGTGTGGCCCCCGCCCCCCAAATCCTAAACAATTGAGAATCTTCCTAATGCAATATAACTGAAACCAAAGATGATACTGATTTTACTTGGTTTAATAGGAAATGAGAACAGGAAAGGATATTTTACACAGAGACAGATGACTTATACAACTTTTTTGGGGGGTTGAGGGTGGAGTGGGGTGGGGGTTTTGGCTACACTCAGCAATGTTCATATAATACTCCTGGCTCTGCACTCAGGAATTATTCCTGTGTTACTTGGGGAACCAAAGGTACTATATGATCTCTGACACAAAGCCAAGTCTGTACTTGCACCACCACTAAAGAGGGTGACCTCCAGCAAGCATGTGGACATACACTGCAACCAAATGTGACACCCAGATACTGCAACAGCAGCAAAAAAAGGGAATAGAGGGGCACAAAGCGATGAAACGACATATCTCAATTCATAACATAGGATTGAAATGATACTGTACTGTAATGTACTGTCCTCCCATTGTTCATTGATTTGCTCGAGCAGGCACCAGTAACATCTCCATTGTGAGACTTGCTGTTACTGTTTTGGCATATGGAATATGCTACAGGGAGCTTGCCAGGCTCTGGCATGCAGGCGGGATATTCTCGGTAGCTTGCTGGGCTCTCCGACAGGGAGGGAGGAATTGAACCCGGGTCGGCCGCGTGCAAGGCAAAACCCACTGTGCTATTGCTCCAGTCCTTTAAGTATGTAACTTAAGAAATTAGAAAGAGGAACAGAGAGCACAGTTAGTACAGCCTCTTGCCTTGCTGGAGGCTGACCCGGGATTCTAACAGCATCCCATATTATGCTCTGAGCATAATAGTGATTCCTAGGGGTGGGAGTGATAGTACAGTGGGTAGGGCATTTGCCTTGCAAGCGGCCAACCTGGGTTCAATTCTGAGCATCCCATATGGTCCCCCAAGCACTGCCAGGAGTAATTCCTAAGTGCAGAGCCAGGAGTAACCCCTGAGCATTGCTGGGTGTGACCCAACAAGCAAAAAAAAAAATTAAAAAAAAAAAAAAAGCATGTATTCTCCCACTGATCTACATCCCCAGCCCAATTACTGTCTAATCTTTTTTTTTTTGCTTTTTGGGTCATACCTGGCAATGCTCAGGGGTTACTCCTGGCTCTGCACTCAGGAATTACTCCTGGCAGTGTTCGGGACCATATGGGATGCTGGGAATTGAACCCGGGTTGGCCACATGCAAGGCAAACGCCCTACCCGCTCTGCTATCGCTCCAGTCCCATTACTGTCTAATCTTTCTCTTTAATTTTGTATCTGCTATCTGTGGCTGGAAAAATAGTGCAGCAGGCAGGGCATTTGCCTTGCATGTGGCCAACCTGAGTTCAATCCCAGGCATCCCATATGGTCTCGTGGTCACCTCCAGGAATAATTCTTGAGTGCAGAGTCAGGAGTGACCCGAGTATCATCAGGTGTAACCCAAAAAGCCTATTTTATTATTTTTTTCCTTTTTTAAATTTATTCACTGTGAGATACAGTAACAAAAATTTTATGTTTGAACTTTGATAATACGGTCATCAAACACCCATTCCTTCAGCAGTGCACATTTTCCACAACCAAAATCCCCAGTATTGCCCCCCCATTCCACACCTCCCCCTGCCTGTGTAGCAGACAATTTGCAAAATATTTTTTCTCTACTTTAGCTACCTTCGATATTTCAAGGCCAGCCCTACCACTCCTCATACCTGCCGAAAATACAATCGCTAGACAATGGGTTTTGTATTACTTGTTATGGTTATAATATGTCGAGTGGCCCCAACAGTGGCTGCGCACTCTAGGAATTCTAAAATTTTAATAATTAGGGTTTGAAGAAATCTCTGCTGCAAGTTGCTTGGAGATTCCTGTGTGTGTGTCTGGATTGTGGACACATGGGAGCTTCTTGCTGAAAAAGCCTATTTAAAAAAGGTATTTTGTAGGTCTTTACCCTTGATTCTACACACATTACATTTACTCATCTCTGTATGTTAAAGCAACTTCTCATTCCAAGGATAACTTCTACTTAATCATGATGATGTTTTTACATTCCTTTCACATGCTTCGATTTGCTAGCATTTTGTTAAATGATATTTCCATAATTTTTTTCATTTTAAGAGAGATTAGATTACTTTTCTTGTCTTTGTACCAGGGTGATACTTGACTTAGAATTAATACTGTCTATTCCTTTATTTTCCGTATTATTATGATAATTATGGCTTGTTTGTTCTTATTTTGGAACCTGAACCGGGCATGTTCAGGCTCACTCCTTTTGCACTCAGGAATTATTCCCTGGCACTGCTTGGGGAACTATATGAGATGCCAGGGGATTGAACCTAGGTAGGCTGTGCACAGGGCAGGCGCCCTACTCACTGTACTGTTGCTCCAGCCCCATATTTTCCCTTTTTACAAATGGTTAAACAGTAGCTGGACAGATAGCACAGAAGGTAAGGTGCTTGCCTTGCATGCAGCTCACCCATATTTGATCTCTGGTACACTATGTGGTAGCTCCACCAGGAGCTATCGCTACACAGAACCAGGAATAAGCCCTAAGCACTGCTGCATGTGGCCCCAAAACAAAAACAGTGATGGATTTACAGTGTGTTTTATATCCCGAAAAATGTATTGCTTAGTTTTACATGTTTCTGAACTTTGTAAAGGATTGTATTTCCTGGCATACATATATTAAGGTTTCTCAGTTGCAGCTTTTGATTTTTTTCAAACCATTCTTTCATTCGTTGTTATTCTCAGGATCTGAACTTGTCCTAGGCAAAGATCAGTCAGACAGGCTGAGTGTGTCCTCGACATTAGGTCTTTCTTCACACTGTGCATGTGTGTATGAGTTAACTGGACAGTTGTTGGTAACCGCATAAGCTGCCAGCATCATAGGCATCCTGGAGCCATGATCCCTTTCTTTTTATTGACAGTTACCTGTTGTTAACTTAGGTTCAAGAACTCTAGGGTGAAGTCCTGCATCACGGTCCAGTTTGGCAGCTTCCCTAGAGGTCTTCCCATGCCCGAGCATGCAGCGTTATTTCTCACTTTCTCCGTCCTTTTTCCCTCTTTCTCATCTACATTCCTCTTTTACTCTGGTGGTTTTATCTCTCATGCTGAGTGTCAAAAGTTCTAATGAGTAGCCTTGTCATATTCTTAAAGAGAATGTTCATGTGTGCTTTGTAAAATTTATATATATATTAAAAACACATATATACATATATATGGATATATATTTGGGGTGGGGGCACACCTGACAGTACTCAAGGCTTAATCATGACTCTGCACTCCGAGATCACTCTAGGGTGGGCTCACCAGGAGTGACCACTCCAGGGAACTGTATAGAGTGCTGGGGATCAAACCCGGATCTGCTGCATGCAAGACAAATGCCCTACCCGTTGTACTATGGGTGTGGGTGTGTATGTGTATGTATTTAATATATGTTATAATATATGTGTTATATATCACTGTCACTGTATCACTGTCATCTTGATGCTCATCAATTTACTCGAGCGGGTGCCAGTAACGTCTCCCTTCGTCCCAGCCCTGAGATTTTAGCAGCCTCTCCTTACTCGTCTTTTCCAACACTGCCGCGCTGGAGGCTCTTTCAGGGTCAAGGGAATGAGACCCGTTATTGTTACTGTTTCTGGCATATCGAATACGCCACTGGTAGTTTGCCAGGCTCTGCCTCTGCTTTTTCTCGATCAGTAAATTTTTCTCTTTAGGTGAATTTTACTGATACATTTTATAATACTAGATCATTCTTGTATTCATGTTTCAATACCAGTTTGAACACTGATTTGGTTCTGCTTTCGATTATTAGTATTTTGTTCATGATCTGAATTCATATTCATGAGTCAGAGTGGCCTGCCACTTAATTCTTGCCAGGTTTCAGTATCAGTGTTGCACTGGAGGGGACTGGAGAGATAGGCCAGAGGGTAAACACTTGCCATGCAAGTGGCCGGCCCAGGTTCCATCCCTGATGCCTCATGTTTCCCTCAGCACAGAACCAGGAGTAAACCCTAAGCAATGGCCATGTAGCCCCAAAACCCTAAAATTAAATTAATTTCGTGCTCTTTCCTTTTTTGTTTGTTTTTGGGCCATCCCTGGTAGTGCTCTGGGGATCATAATGTGGTGCTGGGGATTAAATATTCACTGACTGCATGCAAGGCTTTACAGAGTGTTATCATAACTCTCTGACTTTCCAGCTTTTGTTTGGTTTTGTTCTGGGGTTATACCTGCCAATGCTCAGGAATTACTCCTTGTGGTACTTGAGGAACCATATGGGATGCCATGACCAAATCCTGCTCGGCCGGGTATAAGGCACATGCCCTACCTGCTATGCTATACTTTCACTCTGGCCCTTCTCTGAACCTATTTCTTTTCTTTTTTCAACTTTACAATTATTTGTACACATACAGAATTATTTCTTGTTGGAGGTCTTTAAAATTCCCTTCCACCATCATAGCACTGCACTGCACGGTCCTCCCGTTGTTCAATGATTTGCTTGAGCGGGCCCAGTAACGTCTCCATTTTGAGACTTCTTGTTACTGTGTTTGGCATATCGAATATGTCACGGGTAGCTTGCCAGGCTTCGCTGTGCGGGCGAGATACTGTCGGTAGCTTGCTGGGCTCTCCGAGAGGGGCGGAGGAATCGAACCTGGCTTGGCCGGGCTGGCTGCGTGCAAGGCACACACCCTACCGCTGTGCTATCGCTCCAACCCTTCCACCATCATACAAGAGTTTATTTGTTTTTTTGGACTTTATATAATAATTTGTTGCCTCCAGATGCAAGGAACTGAATTAATCATAGACCCAGGTTTTACTATGTTTGTGAGTTAGCAAATTTATTGGCATAATACTGCATATTGCTCCCTTATCTTAATTTTATTTTGCATCATCCCACCTCTTTATTTCTAAAAGTTTTTGCGTTTACATGTTCCCTTGATGAGATTTTTCATTTTTATTTTCAAAGAACTTCTTTATTTGTTGGGTCTGTCCTTTGAATTTGTTTTCATTATGAACTACTGCTTTTTACTGTTTTATTTTCTCTTCGCTTTCTAATTTATTTATTCTAATTTTGTGCTTTTTGGGTCACACCCAAATGCTCCGGGATTCCTCCTGGCTCTGCACTCAGGGTTCATTCCTGGCAGTGCTCCGGGAATGCCAGACAGAACCCAGGTCATCTGTATGCAAGGCAAACGCCCTACCTGCTGTACTATCACTCCGATCCTCTCTAATTTCTTTTTTTTTTAATGGGGGGGGTTGGCTTTTGGGGCCACACCTGGTGATGCTAAGGGGTTACTCCTGGCTCTGCATGCAGGAATTACTCTTGGTGGTGCTCGGGGAACCGTATGGGGTGCCAGGGATCAAACCCGGGTCAGCTGTGTGCAAGGCAATCAGGGGCTACGCGCGCACGCGTGTGTGTGTGTTAGAATCACACCGTGTGTGTGTGTGTGTGTGTGTGTTAGAATCACACTCTGTGTGTGTGTGTGTGTGTGTGTGTGTGCGCGCGTTAGAATCACACCTGGTGGTAATCAGAGATTGCTCCTGGTGATGCTCAGGGTGCTCAGGGGCTACACCTGGATTTGCACTTAGGAATCACTTTTTTTTTTCTTTTTGGGTCACACCCAGCGATGCTCAGGGGTTACTCCTGGCTCTGCACTCAGGAGTTACTCCTGGCAGTGCTTGGGGGAACATATGGGATGCCAGGAATTGAACCCAGGTTGGCGACTTGCAAGGCAAATGCCCTACCCGCTGTATTCACTCCCGCTCCTAGGAATCACTCTTTATTGTGCTCAGAGGACCATATGGGATGCTGTTTGAACCGGAGGTCAGCCTCCAGAAATGCAAGCCCCTTACCCACTGTACTAGTCTCTGGTTCTCTTTCTAATTTCTTAAGTTACATACTTGAATTCAACACACTGTCAGCTTTTTAAGAAATAATCATTGCAAATTTTAATTTTCCTTTCATTATCATTTCAGTCCTATCTTATGAATTGAGATATGTCATTTCATCGCTTTGCGCCCCCCCTCTTTGCTGCTGTTGCAGTATCTGGGGGGTCACACATTTGGTTGCAGTGTATGTGCACATGCTTGCTGGAAGTCACCCCCCTCTTTAGTGGTAGTGCTGGCACAGACTTGGCTGTGTGTCAGAGATCATACAGTAAGTGTATCCTTGGTTCCCCAAGTAACACAGAAATATTTCCTGAGTGCACAGCCAGGAGTATTATATGAGCATTGCTGAGTGTAGCCAAAACCCCCACCCTACCCTTAACCCCCCCAAAAAAGTTTTATAAGTCATCTGTCTCTGTAAAATATCCTTTCCTCTTCTCTTCCTATTAGACCAAATAAAATCAGTATAATCTTTGGTTTCAGTTATATTGCATTAGGAAGATTCTCATTTATTTACGATTTTGGGGGTGGGGGTCACACCTGGCTGTGCTTAGAGATCACTCCGTGGTCACTCCAGCAGCCCTCTCCATTGTGCTATTGCTCCAGCCCTGAGAATACATGCTTTATATGTGTGAACCTCTGTGACAACAAAATTCAACTCCTGGCTTCCTGGTACTATAGGTAAAATAACAATAACAAATTTTAACTCCTCACTCCTCCCTCTCCCAAGTCCCTGGTAACAAAGCAAGCACTGAAAACTTATCCAACCAAGATCTGAAACAGATGTCATTCTGGGTGAGATTTCCAACAGAAGAGGAGGGGACGGGATAAAAAAAAAAAACAAATGTCTTCTCTACTCTAGCATAAGGGTTCTTTTCCCATCACGTTCATTCAACACTCTACTTCTAAGCTGTGGAATTAGATGGAAAATAAAAAGGATACAGGATTAAGGAGATGAGTTAAAGGGCTAGGATGTAAGGTTTAATTCCGGGTGTAGCCCTGGGTGTTACCTTCCAAAAAAGATAAAGATGTGGATCTTGAAGAGATGGAAGTTAAGCTGTTTGCCTTGCATGTGGCTGACCAGGTTTAATCTCCTGCACTCCAGGGTCCCCCGAGTATGGGGGTGACACACCCAAGCATAGATCTAGGTGTAGACGGAGAGCATCGTAGGGTGTGGACCAAATCCCTCCCCCAAAAGATAAAGAATGAAAAACATTTTATTTACTGATAATGTATGTAATAAACCCTAAAGAATTCATGTACATTATTAGAACTAGTTTAGCAAAGACCTTAGGATATAAGATAAAAATATAAAACTCACAAAAATTAGGACCAGAGAGAGTGCAGCTGGTAAGGCTCTTGCCTTGCAGACATTCAACCTTGGTGTGATCCCCAGCTTCCATATGGTTCCCCAAGTCCCACCAGGAGTAACCTCTTGAGCACAGACCCAGGAATTAATCTTGTCACCAAGTGCAGTACCAAAACAAACAAAAGCAACCCCCCCCAAAAAAAAATCTCACAAAAGTCAGAAAATAAAGCTCTTAGGATCATATTTAATAAGGATGGAACTTAGGGATCTGGGGCTAGAGGGAAAGTACAGTAGGTAGGGCACTTCCTTTCATGTGGCTGGCCCAGGTTCAACCCCCAGCATCCCATATGCTCTCCCGAACAACCAGGAATAATCCCTGAGAGCAGAGCCAGGAGTGACCCCTCATCACTCACCCCTGTATGCCCCCTACATACACCCAAAAAAGCAAAACAACCAAAGCCCTTCCAAATACCTTAGGGATCAGAGAGAAAAGCACAGGGGTTAAGGTGCACGCCCTGATCCTGGCCATACCTCTGGCACCCACATGAGACATCAGAGAGATGACTCATGCCCTACCTAGAGATCCCTAGCACAGCAGGGTTGCCTGTGCAATCAGCCACCTCAGGGTCCTTGCAAGAACCACTGGCCCATTTGGCTGAGAACTGCCAGAAGACCCTACCCTTTCTACAAAACTTGACCTGAAGAAATGGAAAAACACCGTATGTGCAAAGCAAGCATCCTACCTAAGTAGCTGACCATGTGAAAGACAAGCACTTTCAGTCTTGAAGTATTTCTCCCCCCACACCTTGATAGTTGTTGGGGTAAACCCAGCAGTGTTCAGGGCTTACTACTAGCTCTGCATTCAGGGATCACTCCTGTGAGGACCCTGAGTGATATGGGGTACCACTGTAGCACTGTCCTCCCATTGTTCATTAATTTGCTCGAGCGGGCACCAGTAACGTCCCCATTGTGAGACTTGTTACTGTTTTTGGCATATCGAAACGTCACGGTTAGCTTGCCAGACTTTGCTGTGCGGGCGCAATACTTTCAGTAACTTGCCGGGCTCTCCGAGAGGGGCAGAGGAATTGAACCAGGGTCAGCCCGGGTCAGCTGCATGCAAGTTAAGCGCCGTACCCGCTGTGCTATTGCTCCAGTCCATAGGGGGTACCGGGGATTTAACCCTGGTCAGTTGCAAGCAAAGCAAGTCCCCATCTCCAAGTACTATTAATTGCTGATTAATGTCATTTACTCAGTGGTCACTGAGAAGCAAACTATATGAAATGTTTTTGTATTTTCTCTAACCTTAACATTTTCATTTTGGTAACTGTTTTTTCTTATTTCAGTAAGCATTGTTAAAACAGGCCTTTTTGGAGGTGCTACACTTGCTCAGGGCTGACATCTGGCTTTGCACTCAGACATCACTCCTGGAGGGGATCAGGTGGCCATAGAAAGTTCTAAATCAGAAAGTTCAAATGGGATATAATTTCAGGGAGGGAAAAGGACTTCAAAATATTATATAATCATATGAGGCTGTAAATTATTTAGCCATTTTTCACTCTATGGTAAATTTTAACTTGAAAAAGAATTAAAAGGTTTCTTTTAAATGTTTATATTTCCAGGAGTCAGAGATGTAGATCAAGAGGCAGAGTTCACGCTACATATGTTTTCGATCACGAGCACTTCCCTTTATGCTCCAAGAGGATATATCCACAGTATTATCAATTAAATCTGTTTTTTCCCATTACTTCTAAGGGTGTGCTCAACTCAGACTTCCTGAGTTTTTATGTGCCAAGTATGTGCTAAATACAATAGTACAAAGTCTTTCCTCCCTGAAGGTTCTTTTTTATCATTAGTCAGACAGATGAACAAAATTTGTATTTTTTTACATAAAACTTTATAGAAATCTTTAACTTCTATTAAAGAGTATGGTAAGAGTTAAAACAAATGAAGTATTTATTTAAACTGGTAAATAGAGAAGGTTTCTAATGAGGGAAAAATATTTAAACTAAGGCATAATGGGTGAAATCTTGTATCATAATAATTATTATTGCTTTTTGGGTCATATCCAGCAATACTCAGGGGTTATGCCTGGCTCTGTATTCAAGGATTACTCCTGCTCATGTTCTGAAAACCATATGGAATGCTAGGGATTGAACCCGGGCCAGCTGCATGCAAGGTAAATGCCCTACCCACTGTACTATAACTCTGACCCCTGTATCATCATTATTACCACGTTTAAGGAGAATGTGTAGATAGAAGGGTGAGAACTGGCCAAAGTCCAAAATGGGGTCAACAAAGTTACCTATACAAAAGTAGCATGTTTGTAAAAAAGAACCTAAGAAAGTCTCCAAAAAAAAAAAGATCTAAAAAGTAAGCAGTTATTGGCTGGAAAGAGTACGCTTGAGTAAGGCGCCTGCCTTGCACACAGCTGACCTGGCTTGATCCCTGGAATCCCAGATGGTTCCAAGTCCTGCCAGGAGTGATCCGTGAATGCAGAGCCAGGAGTAAGCCTCAGCACAATGGTGTATGGCCCCAAAACAAAAATATTTAAAAAGGGTAAGGCCAGAGTGAGAGCTCTTGCCCTGTATGTGGTCAATACAGCTTCAAGCCCCCAGCTCCACCTACAGTTTACTGAGTATTGCGAGGTGCGGTGCTGAGTACATTTCAGGAGTAAGCTGGCTATGGCTCAACCTGCCCCCTCCACAGAAACAAAAGTATAAAATCTGTTCAGGGGCAGAACAATAGTACAATGGGTACGGGATTTGCTTTGCAAGCAGCTGACCTAAGTTCTATACCTAGTATCCTGTATGTTCCTCCAGTACTGCTAGGAGTAGCTCCTGAATGCAGAGCCAGGAGTAACCCCTGAGTATTGCCAGGTGTGCCCCCCACCCCTGCCAACAAAACAAAACAAAACAAAACCCAAAACCCACCAAACAAAAACAGTTCATATGAAAGTTTCAGATTTTTGAATAAACCAGGTGCAAGCTAAGGTACACATAGACCTGCTCCAAAGGAATTCTCACCTAAATTTAGGATGAGAAACTTCCACAGAAAACAAAAAATCATGGATGGGTATTTGATCATTGTATAATTGAAACCCAAGCACAAAAATTTGTAAGTCTACAACCATACCTCATGGTGTTTCACTAATAAAAATTAAAAAAAAAAGAAAAAAAATCAGGGGCGGAGAGGTAATACAGTGCGGAGGGCACGTGCCTTGCACCTGGTCTACCTGGGTTTGATCCCTGGCATCAAATACAGTTCCCTGAGCACACTAGGGAGTAATCCCTGAACAAAGAACTAGGAGTAAAGACATGGGTATGGTCCAATCTTCCCCATCTAACCCAACTTCTTTAAATGTTTTTCCAATTTGTTTTCTATCCATCCATTTATTTATTTATTTATGCATGCATGCATAAAGGCTTGCTTGCTTGCTTGCTTTTTGGGTCGTACCCGGCAATGCTCAGGGGCTGCTCCTGGCTCTGCATTCAGGAATTACTCCTGGCGGTGCTCAGGGGACCATATGAGATGCTGGGAATCAACTTGGGTTGGCCACGTGCAAGACAAACACCCTACCCGCTGTACTATCACTGAGTATTGTGAGGTGTAGTGCTGGGTACATCACTCCAGCCCCTCTATCCCTTTTTTAACTGGTGCACAGATTTTGTCCTTCGGTTGTTATTGCGGCTTTAAAAAAAAAAAAACAGTTTTGTTTTTATCTTATTTGGTATGTTGAGCCACACCTGGTAGTGCTCTGAGATTACCCGTGACACTGTGACACTGTCCAAGAGACTATGTAACAAAAGCCTTGGTGCTCTGCATTAGCTCCCTGGTATTCTTATTTTATAGTTTATTTCAAGTCTTCAATTATTAATAGTATTTCTGCTACCTTTACATGTTTTTATAATTTGTGACTTCTCCCAATCTTCTCTCAACGTATAGTCTGCATGTATGGTATAGTCTCCTTGTATAGTCTGCAGTTTTAATTTTTGGTCTTTTTAAATTTTTTTGTTTGCTTCGTGTTTTTTTTTTAAGGGGGGGTGGTACACCAGCAGTGCTGGTGCTGGGGTTTACTGCTGGCTTTGGGAGCTGGAATCACTCCTGGCAGGCTTAAGGGACCATGTGGGGGTGCTGGGGATCAAAATCAGGTCGGCTGCATGCAGGCAAATGTCCTAGCTGCTGTACTATATCTCTGGCCCCTGATTTCTTTATTTTCTGTGGAAGTTTCTCATATCCTGGGTCTAGGTGGAGATGAATTTCTATGGAGCAGACACATATTTCTACTGCTCCAGCCCTTGTAAGGTTAATTTTCTAACTTCTGTTGTTGACATATAAAGCTTTAAATCTATAGCTTAGTGGGTTGGAGAGACATGCTTCACGTTCAAGAGTCTTGGATTTGATCTCAAGCAAAACATGATCCTCTAAATACTGCAGTGGGAGTGGGCCCTGAGCACCACTGGGCATATGCCTCCCAAAATAAAAAATAAATTTATGACTGTTTATTTGGCATTCTCCCTAAGTTGTTAAACATTTAACTAATACCTATGTACATGATTATACCTACAAAAAATTTTTATCTCATACAACATGTTTCTGCTTATCACCTTATTCTATTTAGGATAGCCAGCAAAATAATAAAAATACCAGATGTCCCTGTTACGTCTCAAACCTCAAAAAGAAAGCATGCAACTTTCCAATATTAAGTATGACTACAATGTGGCTATTTACCCTCTCCCCTTGGTTTCTGGGCCACATCTGGTTGTTCTTGAGGACCCTTATGTTGTGCTGGGGATGAAGTTTCATGGCTGCATGCAGGGGAAATAGCCTTAATTCCTATATCATCCCTCCAGCCCTCGAACAATTATTTTTTCCCAGGTTCCTGTACTCTGGAGAGACAGTACAGGAGTTAGGGTGCTTGCCTTGCATGTAGCCAGGCAGCCAGATTCAGGTCGATCCCTAGAACCGATCCCTAGAACCGAATATAGCCACCAGGGGTCACACATGAGCACAGTACCAGAAAGCTTTAAGCATTGCCAGGCATATCCCCCAAGCTCCCAAAAATATACAAGCTGGCTTTGATAACTTGAATTAGTTCACTGAAATATGTTGATATCTGGTTTACAATCCAGGATACCGCCATATCTTTTGTTTACATATCCCACAAATGTTTAGGTACAGAGTCCTATAAAACCACTAGGTGAGATTTGTTTATATTGTCCAAAGGGCTGCAGTAGTACTACAGCAGTTAGGGTGATTGCTTTGCATGCGGCCAGCCCGGGTTCAATCCCTGGCATCCCATATGGTCCACCAAGCACCCAGGAGTGATTCCTAAGTGAAGAGGCAGGAACAACACTTGAGCACCACCAGGTGAGACCCAAAAGCAAACAAAAAAAGTGTTGTTCAAAATTTCCAACTAGTGTTGCTGATTTTTTTTCCTCTGCTGTTGGAGCGATAGCACAGCGGTAGGGCGTTCGCCTTACAAGTGGCCAACATGGCCGACCCGAGTTCGATTTCTCCGCCCCTCTCGGAGAGCCCGGCAAGCTACCGAGAGTATTCGATATGCCAGACACAGTAACAACAAAGTCTCCAATGGAGACGTTACTGGGCCCGCTCGAGCAAATCGACGATCAACGGGAGGGCCTTTACCTTTACCTTTACCTTTTACCTGTTTCCATCAGTCCTCTGGAGTACATTGGTATCTCTAGCTTCTCTGGAAGCTTTAACATCTTTCCTTGCAGTTCTACCAGTTTTCACTTTATGCAGAATTTAGGGTAGAATTTGGGAGGAAAGGATATTGGTCCATATTCAGGGGTAACTGGGGTAACTGCTGACTGTGCACAAAAGTGATCTCTGATGACACTCAGGGGACCATTTGTGGTGTAAGGACTTGAATCAGGATTTGCTTTAACCTCTGTAACTATCTCTGTCTCTGGTAGAACAGATTTCTATTTAAAAAAAAAAAAAAAAAAAACCTCCTTTTCTGTCATCACTAGTATCAAAAGCAAAGTAAGTTCTTTTAACTAAGGTAATTTCTTAAAAAAAAATCTTAACTTGGGCTGGAGTGATAGCACAGCAGGTAGGGCATTTGCCTTGCACGTGGCCGACTTGGGTTCAATTCCCAGCATCCCATATGGTCCCCTGAGCACCGCCAGGAGTGATTCCTGAGTGCAGAGCCAGGAGTAACCCCTGTGCATCACCGGGTGTGACCCAAAAAGAAAAAAAAATATTAACTGGGTGCTTGCTTTAGCAGTACATATACTAAAATTGGAACGATACAGAGAAGATTGGCTGGAGCGATAGCACAGCAGTAGGGCGTTTGCCTTGCATGCAGCCAGCCCGGCTGAGCTGGGTTCAATTCCTCTGCCCCTCTCGGAGAGCCCGGCAAGCTACCGAGAGTATCTTGCCTGCAAGGCAGAGCCTGGCAAGCTACCCGTGACGTATTTGATATACCAAAAACAGTAACAACAAGTCTCACAATGGAGACGTTACTGGGCCCACTCGAGCAAATCAAT
Organism: Sorex fumeus; assembly: GCF_029834395.1. NCBI lineage: Eukaryota > Metazoa > Chordata > Mammalia > Eulipotyphla > Soricidae > Sorex > Sorex fumeus. Next base: position 77,584,433 of record NW_026606120.1, read on the forward strand.
GAACAACAGGAGGACAGTGCTACAGGGCTACAGTGCTACAGAGAAGATTAGCATGGCCCCTGCGCAAGCATGACACGCGAATTTGTGAAGCATTCCGTATTTGCAAAAGAGAAAGAAAAAAAGTCTTAACTGAGACTGGAGATATAGTACAAACAGAAAGGCACTTGCCTTGCACACAGCCAACCTGGGTTTGATGCCTGGCACACCATATGGTCTCCAGAGCATTGCCGGAAGCCCTACGTACTGCCAAGTGTGGCCTCAAAACAAAACAACAAAATATACAATCTTAACTAAGCTCAATTTATTATCTTCAAATTTACCTATTTTGAGGTAAAGATAGGCATACAACATCTTCAAAACCATATTCCATAGTAATTTCTCAAGGTTAATATAGACCATGTTCTGAATTGCAATTTTTCTCTAACTCACTTTGTGAGTTAGAGAATACCAAAGCTCTCACCTCATTGGGGGGGGGGGGGGGGGGGGGGGAGCCGGGTGGGAGAGATTCTGCATACAGCTAGAATCAGGGCTTATTCCTCGCTCTGCATTCAGGGATCACTCCTGGCATATTTGGAGAATCATAACATTCGGTGCTGGGGATCAAACCTAAGTCAGCTGAATGCAAGGCCAATGCCCTATCCACTTGTTCTGTCTCCAGCCCTCATGCTCTCGTTGCGCCACACTCAGTGCTCAGGGGCTGCTTCTGGAAGTACGTGAGAAGAGGAGGATGCAGTGCTCGGGACGTAACCCAGGCCTCCTGCATGTAAAATATGCACTCCACCCCATTAAGCAATCCTCTGCTCTGAATTCCTAAACTTAAAAGAGAAGAAAATGATTCCCAGTTACATCCCCAGTTGAATCCAACAGGTCTCAAGTTCTCAAAGAAAACTTTATTGTTATACTTACCTACTCTGCCCCAGGCATTGTACTTTCCAATATGAATTTAATCTTGCTGACAAATTTATGAAATATAAACACTACTGCTTTTATAGAGGCAATAAATAGAAACATTAACAGAAATATTAAATCAAATACGTATCACCACCAAATGTCAAAGAAATGCCTTCATCAAGAGGTCCTTTTGATCAAAAATGAACCCCTCCTTCAGTGTAAGAATTCCACATGCAAGAGTGGCTTGATTTGAGTACCTTGTATTTTTGTCTCAACTCTTCTGTGTCTTCTTTTTCCACTTCTAGGACACGGCGCCGTTCGGTAGCATCTTCGGCATAATCGAGCTGAACAAAAATAGACATAATTAGTCTTAATTCCCAAGCACACCCAATTATCTATTAAAAAAAACCTAAAAAGTAATTGCATGAGCCAGAGACATAGTACAATAGGTAGGTGCTTGCCTTGCATGCAGCTGACCTGGGTTTCATCTCTGGCCCTACATATGGTCCCTTGAGCAATTGCCAGAAGTGCAGAACCAGAAGTGAATCCTGAGCTCGGCCAGATATGGCCCAAAGCAGGGGCAGGGGGTGGGGTGGGGGAGGGGGGAAACAAAAACACTCACTGCCACAACTAAAATACTGCATGGAAATAAAATAAACATTATAGTCTGTTAAGCTACCTGTTGCTCTACTGTCAACCCACAGGGAAAGTACCAGTTTACAAAATATGCTTGTGTGCTCATGATTCTAACGGGCGTATTTGTTGAGGCTTGTTCACATTAGTTTAATACTCAAAGCAAAATACTGAACTTTATTCTATATTCAATGCCCCCAAATTAGAAGTAAATGAATAAAATATTTTAGACCTGAAAAGCAGGTATCAGATGACGGCTACGCACAGATCTCCAAGGGCAGAACTTCTACCACAGTATATATACTTACATGTCAGTGTCTCCTCAGTAGCACTTAGGAACTTGGGAAGCATCTCAATGATGCTCAGCCCTGCACGCCAGGCTTGACAATTAGGTGCTACAACCCACAGTGCCAACTGAGGATAAAACTCAGGGCTTAGTGCACACCAACTGAGATATTTCCCTGGACCCACATAACAAATACTTTGAGAGCTAAACAATACTACCTACTAAAATGAATGCAGGGAATACAGGGTCAAGTCTGGCATTATTTCTTTCTGAAAGAGAGGATTAAGTGGCAATGTAAAAAAAGAGTTTTGTTAAAGCCAAGATGACCCAGAGGTTAGGTAAAGCATGTACCCAACCCAGTTTGTTCCCTGACATCACAGTCTCCAAAGCATCTCCCAGGCCCTAGAGGTTCCTGAGCATCATTAGCTGTAGCCTTGGTGGACTAAACCAGCCCAAGTAACTCTATCAGACAGCCCTTGCACCAAACTGCTTGCCCGGCTGGCTATCACCAAGGGTGGTGGGTTCAAGGTCCCCTAATTGTTTTCTAATTTCCAAAGAAAAATATTAAAACAAGGGCTGAAATGATGGTATAGTGGGTAGGGCATTTGCCTTGCAAAGAGCCAACCTGAGTTCGACCCCCAGCATCCCATATGGTCCCCCAAGCACTGCCAGGAGTAGTTCATAAATGCTGAGTGCAGAGTAAGAAGTAACCCCTGGGAATCACTGTATGTCCCCTAAAAACCAAAAAAAAAAAAAAAAAAAAAAAGTTCTGCATTCTCTGAACATGGGCTCTCTAATAAATAAATAAATAAATGAATGAATAAAAATCATGTGCAACAGAAATGTATTTTGCATTATTAGCATCTGAATTTGGAAGATCAATGTAAATATCTAAGAGAGAAATTAATTTACCTCCATTTCCATGCGGCCCATGCCCATGACATCATACTTGACAACAATTGGAATGGGATCTGTTCTCCCTGTAACAGGAACACATTGCCAAGGTAAGACACAAAGCTAAGCCAACAGCTCACTTTACACATTGGGTTTGGGTGGTTAGAGATCTTGCCTTGGAGTGCAGAGACCAGAAAGCTACAGTGAACCAAACACAAGCCATTCTCACAGCTTACAACCAAACCTACCTCTCCCAGTTTACACCCAACTTATCACCATGGTTGATCTTCCAGTTGGGGATAATTCCAGGGAATTATGACAAAACTAAATTCATAAATAATGCAAAGCACTTCTAAACACTGGCACCAGGAGGTTAAAAAAAAGCTTTAGAAATTAATTTTTTTAAAGACCCCAAATAACTTATTTAGAATCACTTCACTTTTACCTCCTTCTACACATTTTAGAAACTGGTAATAAATGTCTCAATTGGGTATGTTTCAATAGAAAAAAAAGTTTCCATACAATATGATGCAGGAAAACTGTTACTGCAATACACTTAATAGTATCTTGTTTTCATGGTTGAAAATTAAATGGGGCTATAAAAAATTTCACACACACAAAAAAACTGGCAGTTAATTGCTCTTAAGAATTTTAAATAACAGTTTTACTTTTAAACTGGTGCTCTAAGGTCCCATTTTCCAGAGTGGATTTAATACTGACTGTGACAACTGGTAAGCTGTGAAAAGGACTAGTTGCGAAGAAAATTGACTTTAAACTAATTGATCTATGCTGGAAAATTTTTGTAATGTATATTTAATCCACTCATAACCAGCCAAACAAAGCAAAATGGGGCAGACAAGCACTTTACTACCACAGCTGTTTTACATCACAACTTGCGCTGTTTATTGTGATGTAAGCCCACTGAAAGAGGACTTACCTTATCCGTTGTACACCTTTAGTGAAAAAACACAATGTTTACTTCCCTCATCATTTCACTCAGGCTGGTGTAAACAATTGTTTTTTTGGGGGTTGTTGTTTTTATATACACATATATATTATACCTTTGGGCTAGAAGTTGGGCTTTGTTAGGCTAAATCTGAGGTATTTCAAAAAACAATTAAAAAGAAGAAAAAAAGTCACAATCATGACTTCAGTTAGCTCCTAAAGAAAAAGGAAACTTCAAAGCAACCAGAAATCAGTGTATACAGTTGCTTACAGTTGCTCCATAAATAGGATTAATTTTTGTCTTTAAAAAGTTGTGAAAAATTTAAAGTTTAACTATTTATCATCAATATCCCATTATTGTTTTTAACAATAAGGAAATAATTAGAAGTAATCAGTGGAAAAATGCTTAAGTATATAGAACATCTTATGCCAGAAAAAAAGGGGGGAAAATTCTATTACAGTTGTTCAAACACATACTATCAAAGACTGCCAGTTAAGGAAAATGGAAAAAGCAGTAGAACCTTATGCCCAATGGTATAATAAATAAGCAGTGACTGCAATCTTTAGCAAAAGGACCAAATTAAAGACAGGTTATAAAAATGACTTCCTAGGTGCAATATCACTTTCATAACGTCTCAGTCAGGGATTTACTGGTAAAAACAAAAGGCCCAATAAAATAATTGAAAAGAAACATCAAAGAAAAAAATTTTGTTTTGGTATCATTTTTGGTCTGTCAGATTTTGTTTTGGAAGAATCATTAAGTTTTGGTACAAATTCATTACCTCTGTAAACCCCTGTGCATAAACTCTGCATTAGTACTTTTGCCTTCTAAGGCAGTCAAAGTTTGTTTTATTTATAAATTGCAGTAGCAAGTGCTAGTGCCCATTACATTGTGGGGAGATCAAGTTTTTTGACAGTATTAGAATTTAATGTTTTAACTGATTTTTTTTTGGCAGTTCTAACATAAACAGATACATCCCTTCTTAACATTACCCTTTAATGAACAAGGATCAGACAAGTTGCATAAGGAAAGGAAAGGAAAATGAAAAAGACCAAGCAGAAGGATGAAGGCTACAACAGAGAAAGTAAGCCTAACATATTGGTGCACTGATGACAAAAGGAGTAATTCAGTCTGAAAATAAAAAATTACCACTGCTAAGTTTACCATCACCACAACAAGTCCAGGATCAAAATGCTGTAAAAAAGAAACACCATTTGTTAGGCAGAAACCATTAGGGTAGGAAACAGGCCTTCTAGCAGGCAGATGGGATGGTTAATGTAACAATTGGGCTTTGTCCCTCCCCCAATTTCAACTGGGGACAGAGAAGGACACTCTGTGCTACAGCAGTTATTTTCAAATTGTACTGCTCAGGTCGTGAGATGTTTTTGTTACTACTTAAGAAAGTGAACAACCTCCTCTTTAATAATGCTGGGCTGGGGGACTATGGGGAAAGTTTAAAATGAGAAAACAAGCTCTAATTTCCAATTTCTCATTTAACTATTCATTATAGTAAATCAGTATTCAGGGTCCAAGGTGGAACTTTTCTTTGAGAAAAAAAAAAAAACAACATCAAAGGCAGATCAACTGGAGAGTGATCAAGTCATATGTTTTAATAAAAGAACTAAGAGGATTTGGGTATAAGAATAATCCTCAAATTCTTGATTAAAGAAAAAAAGGACAAATAAAAGGTTTGGAAATAATCTTAGATTTTCAGTAACTGGGAAACTGCATTCAAGTTTTGTTATGAATAAATAAAACTGGTAACAGCTTTCCTTAGAACTTTGTTTCCTTTTAATGAAGTCTTCCCAGGCCCACCACATCTTTTCTTCTATCCACAACAAACTCAAGCTTTGAAGGAGACCAGGAACTAACTGCAAACAAAGTGACATCAAAGGGGTCACATTTATAATTAGTTTACTAAAGGGTAACTCACAGAACTCTGGTTTTCAAAGCAACTTGAAGGTGATACAACTGCTGGCTAAGCAGTAATTTCTTCCCATTAAAGGGGTTCCAGACCCCTAAAATCCCAATGGAAAAATAATGAATAATAATAAAAAGGCTGCAGCATTATGAAATCCCCTCAATGTATTAACTTGCCATCAAATGATAAGTCCTATTAAAGAACATCTCTATGGAACACCTGGATAACCGCTTACAGTGAATTTTTTTTTTAAAAGAAAGGTAAGCAACCGTGTTTGCTAATGTATTTTCTAAGAAGGCTCAACTATTTTGTAAAATAAACTGAACTAAATCCAGGCTCACTGTTCCTTGATTTCTTATCTTTAAAGAAGGCACCCATTAAATTAAGGACCTTCCTCGTGTTTACTTCACTATTAGAAGGTGGCAACTTTGGGGCTGGAGCAATAGCACAGCGTGTAGGGCGTTTGCCTTGCACGCGGCCGACCCGGGCTCAATTCCCAGCATCCCATATGGTCCCCTGAGCACTGCCAGGGGTAATTCCTGAGCGCAGAGCCAGGAGTAACCCCTGTGCATCGCCGAGTATGACCCAAAAAGCAAAAGAAAAAAAAAAAGGTGGCAACTTCAACCAAAGCTCATAAATTCTTTTATCAGATCTGTGCAGGAAGCTCAACGGAAGGCCATATATATCTTGCATGTGCAAGAAACTGGGGTCCACTCCCCAGCACTCCCTGTCTCAACCCAACCAAGCATAATTCTGTTGAACCCTAGCATTTATGGGAGTGGCTCCTCTACCCCCAAATCAAAAAACAAAACAAAATCACAAGCCTTTCCTTGAAACAAACTATCACTATCAGCCAAAAAGATGTAACACTACAATCTAGCAATGTAAAGAAAAGGAAACATCTGGAATGTGTCAATGTGGGGAAATTCTGTCCTTTCTAAATCCAAACACTATATTAAATACTAGATTAGATTTTCTGTACCTAAGATTATGTTTACCTCAACAACATAAAATGCTCACATAAAAATTGTGAAAATCTCTCTCCCCCACTCCAGAAGCCCTGGCCTATTTCCTACAGCCGCTGCCATGCCGACTCACCCACTCGCCCTGCTCTTCAGATTCATGACCAAATCTCCCGGGAGATGGAAGCCAAGCCGCTAAAATTCATGAACACACAGGTCTCCCGGATGAAAACTCTGGGGCACCCTCTGGAGGGGAAGAGGGCTGGCCAGGTTCCTGGACCGCCAAATCCTTGGCAGCTGCAGCCACACCCCACTGCTACCACCACACCAATGGTCCAACTCCCCTGCTTCACTAATAATCTCTGCAGATGCCAAACCGCAAACATTCCAGGTACTCTGATGCTCAAGCTGATAACTCTGGTGTCTTCGAGGAGTGGAGACGGTCAGCATCCCTCTGCTCCCCCAGTCTCAGTACTTTTCGAAGCCCTAGCAATCACACCCACACCCTACAGCCACTGTGTTGACTCACTGACACAGCTCTACAGATCCTGATGTTTCTGGACTGTTTGAGGACTGTTTGACAAATCCAAATTTCACAATACTAAAATTCCAGCAGGAGTGGACCAAATTAGATGGGTAAAAAAAAAAAAACGTAGAAACCAACTAAACTCAACAAAAACAATAACACAGAAGACTCATCTAGCAACAAACAACTTAGGACATCATCAGACAAAGATTTAACCCCATAATGAGACAATTTTCACACAGTTTCTTTCACACGTTTTCTTTCTGAAGTATTTTTGCTAATTCCATTAATCATTTAGCTGCAACAAGCAATATGAAACAAATTACTGTGTCCCTGCGAGAGGGCAGGCTTCGCTAGGAATGGTTAGGAAAATGGGGACAATGGTGGAGGGAAGGTAGCTCTGGTGGAGAGGATTGCAGCTTAAATATCAAAAGCCCATAACAACTATATTTTGAACAACTTTTGTAAGCCATAGCATTTAAGGTATTAAAAAATAAAATGTTAAAATATTATAAACCAGGATGCCTAAAATAAATTTTAAAAAATAATAAAATGTAAAGATACTATGACTACTGTAACTGAAGAGTAAGGCTGAATATTGGGGGGGGGGGTGGGGAAGAGGAGGGAATTGATTGCCTAAATATACCCAATATACCCTTTTTTAGAACAATCTCTCCTGAATTCTTTTTTTTTTTTTAAATTATTACCGGTGCCATACCTGAGAATGCTTGGTGCCGATATAGTGCAGAGGACTGACTCAGCCTCACACATGCAAATCATGTATCTGAACCACATCACTGGCCCCATGTTATTTTGGGGGAGATGCCTCCCCACAGGCTCAGGGTCACCTGAAAGCTATTTGCTGTGATACTTGGCCTGATACTATGGACCAAATGGCTCTAGCTTGGGCCTGACTACATGGTGCTGCTTGGGTGCAGGTGACTCTAGTAGTGCAACTAATATGTTCAGGGAACCAAGGAATCTTTGTACATGGAACCTTGGAATCTTTGTACATGGAACACCGACATAGTAGTTGTGCAAGAAATCCTAGCCTTCTGAACTAACTCTCCAGTCACCCATGAGTCAACAGTTAAGGATATACCATACTGAATCAACCAAAGTCCAAAGAACTAAATCACGGGGATAGGGGTCCTCTGGGATGGCTCAGTGGCAAAAGCACCTGCTCGGATTTGATCCCTAGAGCTGCCCACCTGCACCCAGACAAATCCCAGTTGCTATACTGTCTGGGACCCCAGGGAACACAAAAGCATGTAATCTGGGTACATCCTATCCCCCATCATAGCCAACAAAGCATTCTATCTTCAGCACATCATAGGCAGGCGTCAGTGTGTATACGTACCACAACCAAAGCTCTGCCCCACAGGGAGTACATGTCCAAGCACAAACCAGTGTACAACCTCCAGAAACCACCACTGCCAAGTGTGTAAGCATCACCACCAGGTCTGTGTGCAATCCCCAGTTGTCACAGCAACACAGGGAAAGGGGGATGAGAAGATGGTTCAAAGGGCTGGAGTTGATGCCTGGCATGCACTAAAGTAGTGGTGACTCAGTGGCCAAAGTGTCTGCCCTGTAAGAGAGACTTCACGTTCGAACCTTAGCACTGCCCCACGTACTCTGAGCACAGTTCCCGCAGCTCTGCTCCCTGGGTCCAACCCCAGCCCTCAGGATGGCCAACAACACATTTCATCTCCAGCATATCCTAGGCAGGTCAGAGTACCACACCACTAGAGTGCAACCCCAGAGTGCGTGGCAGCTGCCGACGTGTACGCCCTCAACCAAGTGAGCAGCTCCTGCAGAGCATCACAGCCAAAGATGCCATCATCACAACCAAAGTGTCCATGTGACGCCAGTGACCAAAAGAGCAAAAAGCGAAAGGGTGGGGATTTTTTTTAATTATCACATAACTTTTAGAAATACTGGTTAAAATCGGTATATAGTATTTCCAAATCAAAAGTTCAGTTGTGCAAAGTTCTCTTGAAAATGAGTCAAATAAAATCAGTAAAATAAAATCAATGATTCCTTTCAGCATGATCTAGATATTATTCTTGACAACTATAAATATGCTATACTACCTCTCAAGAAACACTAACCGACAACATGAAGCATATTATCTATTCCCACAAAGAGTTTCTGAGTTAAAACAAAAAACAGATCAGAAGGCTGGAGAGATAGTACAGTGAGTAGGGAGCTTGCAACAACCACACAACTGACCCGAATTTGATCCCTGGCACCCCATATGGTCTCTCGAGCATCTCCAGGAGGGATACCTGAGTACAGAGCCAAGAGTAGCCTCTGAGCATTGCTAAGGTGTGGCCGAAAGACAAAACATTAAAAAAAAAAAAGATCAGAAAGATAACAGTGCCTTGTCTGCAGCCAACTCAGGTTTGATCCCTGGCATTACAAGGTCATAGTCCACGCCCCCCCACCAACAGTACTAGGAGCAACCATGGAGCATACAGCCAGAAGCAGAACCCAAGCATCACTGGGTGTAGCCACAAACAAATCCCCTAAAAAACACAAGCACTTCCTACTCCAAATAAAATACATATTCTTCATTGCTACAAGAACAATGTTCTCTTTTTAAAAAATCTGAACTGAGGTATTGTGACTTACAATACTGTTGGTCATGGTTTCATGCATCATTCCAACACCACACCCACCAGCAGCAACAACTTCCCTCCATCCGAAACCCAAAAGTCCCTCTCCTTTTAACCCTGCCTGTCAAACTGAACTTGGTTCTATGAACCAATTCTCCAGTTATGTTACCTTTGGCCATTTGGTGCTGGCTTACTGTGTATCTTTAAATAAGAAGGAGTATTCTATATCTATCCCTTCTCTTCTGAATTCACTCAGCATGTTACCTTCTAGATCTATCCATGTTTGTAGCAAACTGCATGGATTTATCCTTTCTTACATCTGCATAGTACTCCACGGTACATAATACCACAACTTCTTGATTCAGTCACCCATGGTTCGACATGGGTAAAGAAGGCGAGCAGGTACTTCACCAAGTAAGACACAGATGGCCAAGAGATATGCAAAAAGGCACTCATCACTTATGATTAGGGAAATGCAGATCAAAGCAAAATTCAACTGTCATTTCACACCAGCGAGAATAGCCTGGCAAGTGTTGGCAGGAGGGCAGTCAGTGAGAAAGGAATCCTCATTTGCTGCCAGTGGGAACGTATCAGTTCAACCTCTCTGGAAAGCAGTAATGGAGACCTCTCAAAATACTGAAGAGGGGCCAGAGAAATAGTGCACCAGGCTGGGGGACTGCCTTACACATAGCCTATCTGGGTTCAATCCCCAGAACCCCGTTTGGTCCCTGAAGTCCTGCCAGGACTGAGTCTTCAGCGCATTCCAGTATGACCCCAGAACCCAAGTAAACTCCAATATGACCCAGTGATATCACTTCTGGGGTGGAGGGGTGGGGGGCGGAGAGCACACCCAGCAATACTCAGTGGCTACTCCTGGCTCTGCCCTTAGGAATTATTCCTTTACTACTGGAGGGACTCAGGGAACCCTATGGGATACTGGGAATCAAAGCTAGGTGGGTAATATGCAAGGCAAGCACCCTACCTGCTATCGCTCTGGCCCCACTCTGAGCATCGGTATCTCAAACACAAAAACATAAATTTGAAAGCATACGTGAGCATCTCTGTTCATTGCAGCACTTAATACGACAGCCATAAGCTATATTCGTCACCAGTTTCATGACCTGTACAACAATTAGACTAACACAATATTTAAATTCACAACTTTTGTTTTTGAGCCACATCTTGCAGTACTCGGGGGGACCATAAGCAGCGTGGGGGATCAAACTCAGGTCAACCACATGCAAGGCAAGCACCCTACCTGCTATACTATTGCTCTGGCCCCTAAATTCACTATTTCCTAAGACACAAAAGTTTAAACATGCATGACATAAAAGACTCTCCATATTTTCATATAGTATAAAATTATTTATGGGCTGGAGCGGTAATACAGCAGTAGGGGTTTGCCCTGCACGTGGCCGGCCTGCCGAGCCAGGTTCGATTCCTCTGCCCCTCTTGGAAAGCCCAACAAGCTACTGAGAGTATCTTGCCCACCTGGAATAGCCTGGCAAGCTACCGGTGATGTATTCAATGTGCCAAACACAGTAACAACGAGTCTCAAAATGTAGACATTACTGGGCCTGCTCGAGCAAATTGATGAACAATGGGAGGACAGTGCTACAGTGCTACTTTATTTATATACCCTAACATTAATAAACAGGGACAGAGAAGAGGCAAAAAAAAGACTTTAATAAAATTGTTATGCATTCAGATGTTAAGCCTTCAAAGGATCTCACCCAAAGATAGAATTAGATAAGCTCTTAGGAAGGCTAACAATGGGAGCTCTTTCTGCACCAAAAAAAATAAATTCACCCAAAGGAAATCATACTCTCACTTGAATAGAACTTTTTTTCAACCACAACTACTGACTCATGGAAGAAAATCTCATGCTAACAATGTGCACCAATCTGTCATTTTATGATAAATTAATTTTTTAATTGGGTCTAAAACTGTATTGTTAAGGATTCCAGAGCCATTCTTGGAGATGGTCTTGGCAATGTGGCTCAGCTCTGGCAGGCTCAGGGAGGCCATGCAGTACCTGCGAGTCAAAACCAGCGTGTGCATGTCAGGGATTGCTCTACCACTTGAGCAATGTCCCTGGGCCCAGATTAATTTATTTGTTTTGGGGACAGAAGTGTCCTGGACTTCACCCAACTATGCTCAGGGGATCATATGGGTATCTTACTTGCTATACTATTTCTCTGGCCTTAATCAATTTAAATTAAAAAAAAACTTAATAATGTAATTTCAAGGTAAAATGCTTAAGAATATGAGGCTCAGAGGAGAAACTGTTTCCTAGTTGTTGTTTTGTTTTTTTGAGGAAGAGGACTTTCCAAGCAATGCTCAAGGGACCCCTAAGCCATTCCTGTCAATGCCTGAACTGTTCAATGGCCAGACTGCTCAGTGCTAGAAACAGCATCATGGGGGGACTCCTGCTCAGTGGTATTCTGAGCTTCCAGTTCAACACCAGGATGGGGACTCCGACAGTTACACCAGGTAGTGCTAATGGAGCCATGCTACCCTGGGGAGTGAGCCCAGGTCTCTGAGTATGCAACAAATGCACCCCTGATCCCTAAGCTATCTCCTTAGGCCTCCGCTTTCCTAGTTTAAAATTTTAAACTGGTTGGGAGCTAGGGCCAGAGCAGGTAAGGTAAATTTGGGGCCACACCTGGCTGTGCTCAGGAATCAGTCCTGGTGGGCTCAGTGGACCCTATCAGGTGCTCAGGATAGAACCTGGGTCAAACTCATGCAAGGAAGTGACAATTACTGTACTATCACTATTTCTCTGGCCCTTGAACACCTCTCATATCAATCCTACTTGCTTCATGAAAACAGTTTACTTAGAAGCCTGTATTAACTCAATGTTATAGGAAAAAAATTTTTTAATGTGTGAGGACCTCCATGGGTTAGAACCTGTCACCCCTACCGCCAAAGAGTAATTTCCTAAACCCCACGCCTACTGCTGAATCGTGCTGTATGGGAATTCTTTCTTCATTTCCTTCCCTGTTGTAACAACACATGGTCACATACTTTTTCAAGAGCTCACAGTTGGTTACATGCTCTTGAGGACTGCATTTTTCAGTCGTGGTGTTTGCTCACAGTCTTGTCGTGGTATGTGCTGTGGTCACATACATGGTTATGATGCTAGAAAGCTACTTGTTGTCACAGTGCTCGCAGGTCCCCAAATACCTTGCTTGTGGTGCTTGCCAGACACCACACATTCAGTTGTGGAATTTATTCAACACTTGGTTGTGGTGTGCCAGAGATCACACATTTTGTCAGGCCACTGGGGAACCCAGTTGCCATGCCACTGAGATCGCCCTCAGCATGGGCTCGTGCTGGGAATTGAACACATACACTGATACCAACAAGGCAAGTGCTATTCAATGGGGTAACCCTGGTCCCCAGAATCTACTTTTTTAACAAGCACACAAGAAAATTCTGCTACTCATCAGTTTAAGAACTTAGGACAAAGAGAAAAGTTGAGAGCTGAGTTCAGACTTGTGCTGTTAATACGGTTCCTATTATTAGCAGTTTAACTATGGATAATCGCCTTATATTTATTAAGTGGACTGATCTCCCACTCTGTAAGAGAGGAAATGAGATCATACACATCCTACTAGGGCTGAAGAAGCAGTCCAGAGATTAAGGTGCTTGCCTTGCACACAGCCAAGCTCAGTTCTATCCCTAGCACTGCAAAGGATCCCCTGAGCCCCACCAGGAGTGATGCCTGAACAGAGTCAGGAAAAGGCCAAGTTAGTATTACCAGGCATGGCCCAAATATTAAAATAATAACTTACGTATCATCCTAATTCTCAGAACAACCCCCAAGTCCTTTTAAATTATGCTTAACTGAGCTACATTACAGCAAGGTTATAGTGATTTCTAGCTGTGGAGCTTGAGTTTAAACCCAGGCGTCACTTTTTAAATAAGGTTACAAAGTGGAAAACTGTGGGTCCCACATTATGTTGTTGCTTATTCCAGATTATCTTAAACTTTGAGCAACACTTACCAGGAAACTTCACCTAAATATCTGCTTTTTAAAAAAAAAAATCAAAAGTTCTGGCTACACCTGAGAATTTCTGCTTGGCTATAACGAGCAAGGGCTAAAGCTCAGGAAGTGTGAGACACTAGAAGAAGCTTGACCGTGACTACCTGAAAGACGGAAATCCTGTCTTCCTCAAGGGAGTACCGATCCATTCACAAGCAGTCAGTTTGTTTTGAGGGTTTGGGGGCGCGGGGGGAAACAAAGTTTGGATGGTGACATTCATTTACTGATGGTTTACTCTTGGGCAACTTGCTAAACAAGAAACCTTGATTTCTTCTGCAAAATGAGAGTAAAAGTTACTGTCTTACAGCTCTACTGTAAGAATTAAATGAGGGGACAAGGATGTAGCTCAGGTGGTAGAGCACATGCTCCCACATTCTAGGTCCAAGGGTCCCAAACAGCACTTCCAAGGGCCCGCATACCACATGATGGGCCCCAAAAATAAACAGTAAAAATTAATTAAAAACTTAGATATTTGTGGGGCTGGAATTGTAAGGCAAAGTGGTAGGGCACTTGCCATGCGCACAAGGCTGACCCAGGATAGATCCCTGGCACCACGTATCGTCCCCGAAGCACTGCCATGACTGGTTCCTGAGTACAAGAGTACAAGCACTGCCATGACTGGTTCCTGAGTACGAGAGTATCTCACCTGCACGGCAAAGCCTAGGAAGCTCGCTGTGGCATATCCGATATGCCAAACACAGTCACAAGTCTCACAATGGAGACGATACTGGGCCCACTCGAGCAAATTGATGAACAACAGGAGGACAGTGCTATATACATATTTCTTGCCATGGTCTCAAACAAAATTTAAGAATTTACCAAATGTGCAACTAGTTTTGTATGCTTTTCACCAAATGAAGGTCTCATTTTTGAATGGGGGGGTGGAGGAGCCCACACTAGTGGTTCTCAGGGCCTACTCCTGGCTCAATGCTTGGATACCAGGGATAGAACTCAGGGCTCCCTCATGAAATGCATGAGTTCCGGCTTTAAAACCACTTTCCTGGCACCCTGGAAGTCTTTTTAAAGTTATCTATACCTTGACAACACATTTGCTTCTATAATTTGTTCACTCTTATCTATACCTTGACAACATTCAATGTGCTTCTATAACCGCTTCTCGCTTTCTTAGTAAAAAAGGTATTAAAACTTTTTTTGGTGGTTTTGTTTTTGGGCCACATCTGGAGATGCTGAGGTATCTAGGGATCACTCCTGGTTGTGCTCAGGGGCCATATGGGCTGCTGGGAAGCAAACCCAGCTCTGCTGCATGCAAGGCAGGCGCCCAACCTGCTCTACTATTGCTCCACCAACTAAAATAATCCTTAAAAATATACCTGTGTCCAGAGCATACACAGAGTGCAACACTAGATGCCTCTCGAGCACCACCAACACAGTGCTGGTGGCCCCAGCACCTTTGGAAAGGAGGCTCCTGGCCCCTTCAAAAATTTACATTCTACTGGGTACTATTTTCTTTTGTTTTGGGGGGGTCATACCTGGCCGTGCTCAGTCTTTACTGCTGACCTGTGCTTAGATCACTCCTGGTGGGATGGGGGAACTGTAAAGAGTACTGGGGGTTGAACCCAAGTCAGCTAAGAGAAAGGCAAACCACCTTACCCGCTCTACTTAGCCCTAGATATTACTTCCTTTTCCCAAAAGAAAACAAATTTACAAGAGAATATAGGATAAAGTAACTTAGCTTTTGCAAAGATCACTGTCACTGTCCTCCCATTGTTCATCGATTTGCTCAAGTGGGCCGTAATATCTCCATTGTGAGACTTGT
Source organism: Sorex fumeus (assembly GCF_029834395.1). Taxonomy (NCBI): domain Eukaryota; kingdom Metazoa; phylum Chordata; class Mammalia; order Eulipotyphla; family Soricidae; genus Sorex; species Sorex fumeus. The sequence goes on from NW_026606120.1 coordinate 77,599,935, forward strand.
TATTGTGTTTGGCATATCGAATACATCACGGGTAGCTTGCCAGGCTTTGTCGTGCGGGCGAGATACTCTCAGTGGCCTGCTGGGCTCTCCGAGAGGGGTGGAGGAATTGAACCTGGGTCAATTGGGTCGGCTGCATGCAAGGCAAATGCCCTACAGCTGTGCTATCGCTCCAGCCCTTTGCAAAGATAATATCCAAAAATTTATCTATGGAGTTGAAAAAGAATACAGAGGTTACGGCATTTAACCGGCATGTGATCAACTCTGGTTTTATCTCCTGCACCACCAAACCCCTCCCCCACAAAAATCTATGTTACTATTATAAAGAAAAGCTATGAGTCTGATCCCTAGCACACTTGGTCTCCTGAGCAGTGCCAGGAATAGCTTCCCCAAGCACTGTTCGGTGTGATCCACCCCACCGAAAAATATTAAAGGCAAGTTTAATTTCTCTAACCGAAATTTTTTTGGGGGGAGGGGGCAGGGGGAGGCGCACAGCCAGTAATACTCTGTGCTCAGGGATCATTCCTGCCATGGTTCCGGGGACCCTATGGGGTGCAAGGGATCAAACCTGGGTCAGCTGCATGCAAGGCCAGCGCCCTGCCCACTGTTCTGTCTCTCTGGCCCTACTTTTCATTCTTTCTTCTTTTTTATGGGGGGGTGGGAGGGGGATGATGGGTGGGAGAGGGGCCACATCTGAAAGTGCACAGGGATCACTCCTAGTGATGGTGCTTGGTGGGGGAGGAGCATGGAGTACTTCAGATCAAACACTGACATCCCACATGCAATGTACTTATCCACCTTTTGAATCATCTCCCCAATCCCTCAAGTTAAAAAGAACAAAACCCAAAAAAAAGTCTTCTTTCTGGTGATTTTGTGCAGGTCCTTGGAACTTCCTTATATTAATACATTGAGGCAGTTAACTTATTTTGGGTAAAATTTGGGGGGAATATTGGGATACAAATATCGATTAGATGATTTTCACTTGTTTTAAACAAATACTTGGTTATATTCCAAAATTTCGAATAAAAGATATCCAGGAACTTTTTTGGGGACACAACTGGTGGTACTCAGGGCTTACTCCTGGCTCTGCCCCCAGCAATCACTCCTTGTGGACCTCAGAGACCAAATGGGGTGCCGTATCAGCCACATCCGATGCAAGCACCCTGCCCACCATACTCTCTCTCCAGGCCTCCAATAAAATGTTTTATGACTGGACAGGAGAGACAGCTCAAGAATGCATGCTTTTGCATACAGGAGGCCTGGTTTCAAAACCCAGTACCACTTGGTCTACCCCAAGGACTGCCAGGAGTGACCTACAAGCATAGCTGGGTAGCGACCCCCTGAGCACTATCAGATGTGATACAAAATCAAGTCAATCTCCCTCTCCAAACCAAAACACAGAATTTTAGAATTGTCTTATGATTGTTTGTATCAAAAAATACAAATACAAATATAAATATGTAGGCATTCCCTACAAAAGAATACTTTCTTTTAATATTGGGTGGAGATCTTGTATGGGGAGGAAGGGTTGGCCACACCTAGTGGTGCTCAGGATCACTCCTGACAAGGCTCAGGGGACTTAAATGAGGTGCTGGGGATCAAACCCAGGTCAGCTGCTCGCAAGGTGCTAAACTATCTTATCCACCATCCGATCTCTCTGTTCCAGACAATGATTTTTCAAATGGTGGAATGTGGGACTGGAGCGATAGTTCAGCAGGTAGTGCATTTGCCTTGCATGTGGCTGACCTGGGCTCAATTCCCGGCATCCATATGATCCTCCAAGCTCACCAGGAGTGATTTCTGAGTGCAGAGTCAGGAATATTCCTTCCTCAAACACAAAAACAAAAAAAATTTAATTAAAAACAAAATAAAAACAAAGCCCAAATCTTGGCGTTAGATACCTAGCATATATTAGACATATTAGGTACTTCAACTTGTAAATTCTAATAACATTGGCCAGGAAATCGTTTCTCTATTTGATTTTTTGTTTGTTTTTGATCCACACCTGGCAGTTCTCAAGGGACCATATGTAGTGCTGGGGATTCAAACTGAGGTCAATTTCAGTCAAGGCAAGAGCCTTACCTCCTAAACTCTCTGACCCAGCTCTATTTGATTTTTATAGCTTTTAAGTTTCTGATTAAGACTTAAAGATGATTATCCCCAATCCATCTAATTACCTATAAATATGCCATACAACAGAGATGTTATCCTTTATATAGTATTTTGCAGTTTTTATAAAATGACTGATTATATAACTTACATTATCTTTCAGAAACATTCTATGTGAAGATAGGGAGTTATTTAAACTCCCATTTATTGCTGAGACAAGTACTGATAGTAATACATCCCTTTAGTTAAAGTGGCAGGGGGACAAAGAGCTAGTGCGGGAGTCTGAGTTGAAGGGCCCATGTTCAACTCTAGCACCACATATGACCCTCCACCCCCAGTATGACTACAGTGGCCCTTGTAGCTTTCAGGATTGCTGCTTCACGGACCCTTGCACTGAACCATCCAGTCTGGCTGGCCACTTAATGGGAATGTCCCCACACTCCCTGAGCACTGCATGAGAAGCTCCAAAGACTACGTGATAAAGCCAAACCCAAACCTAGATCTTAAGTTTTCAAATGCTAGTTATATTGCTTTGCTGGTTTGTTTATTGGGCATACTCAGCAATATTCAGGGCTCACTCCTGGCTTTATGCTCAGGGATCACTCCTGGTGGGCTCCAGGGGCCTTATGGGAGGCCAGGGACGGAACTAGGTCAGCCCCGTGCAATCAAGAGCCCTACTCACTGTACTATCTCTCCGGCCCCACTGTCACACTGCTTTTGATGAGTGAGCCCCAGCACTAAGCACTGCAAGGAAAATGTGTGACTAATACCCCCCCAACCAAATGTGCAATACCTAATGAACACTAAAAGTATATGTGCACAATCATTAAAATCAAGTGTATGCAATTCCCAGTCACTATGACAACATATGACAATAAAGGGCACAGGGGGAATAATTAAAAGGTCTGGGGTGTTTTCTTTGATTTTAAAAACAATGCTTTGGGGATTGAAAAAGAAACCTATCTAGGGGCTAGAGTGATAGCACAGCAGGTAGGGCGTTTGCCTTGCACATGGTTGACCCAGGTTTGATTCCCAGCATCCCATAGGGTCCCCCGAGCACCGCCAGGAGTAATTCCTGAGTGCAGAGTCAAAAGTAACCCCTGTGCATTGCTGGGTGTGACCCAAAAAGCCCCCCTCCCCCCAAAAAAAGAAACCTAACAGGAACAATGTCCAATCAATTTTGATATTTATTGTCGAGCATAACTAGAATACATTAATATTTACTGGTTGTCTTACTAATAAAACCTCAGAGATAGGGTGAAATACGAAACAGTTATCAGACTCCATTTTTCACAGACCTTAACTTTTGTTTGCAACAATATCAAATCTGTCAAATCATCAAATAGTTCTTAAACTACATTAACAAAAACTCAGGCACCAGTTCTGGATTATGCCTACTGATTAAACATATTCCATAGTAAAAGAGATTTTGGGTTACAGTCCATTTCACTTCAAAGCCGTCAGAAGGTTATAACCATTTTAAATGGCGAAAGAGAAGTAAAATTTCAGGAGCTCTGGGTTCATTCCCTGACACTGCATGGTTCTCCCAAGCATTGCCAGGAGTGACCACAAGTACCATGCCAGGAATTGTCCCTGAGCACCAGTAGGTATGGTACCCAAATAAAGAAAAAAATTAATTTAAAAAAATTTTGATTTATAAAAAAATTTCTTAAACTATGTTTTATTCAACTGCCATAAAAGAGTGCAATCAGGGGTAGGATAGTACTGAGGGTAGGGTTCTTGCCTTGCATGTGGTCTACAAGGGCTAAATTCCCAGCACCGGGGCTGGAGCGATAGCACAGCGGGTAGGGCATTTGCCTTGCACGCAGCCAATATGGCCAACACAGGTTCGATTCCCAGCATCCCATATGGTCCCCCGAGCACCGCCAGGAGCAATTCCTGAGTGCATGAGCCAGGAGTAACCCCTGAGCATCCGGGTCTGAGTCAAAGAGCAAAAAAAAAAAAAAGTTTGGGGCTAGAGAGATAGCACAGCGGGTAGGGCGTTTGCCTTGCACACGGCTGACCCGGGTTCGATTCCCAGCATCCCATATGGTCCCCTGAGCACCACCAGCAGTAACTCCTGAGTGCAGAGCCAGGAGTAACCCCTGTGCATCACCAGGTGTGACCCAAAATGCAAATAAATAAATAAATAAATAAAATTCCCAGCACCCCACATGGGCCTTCAAACCTGGCCAGGAATGATCCCTGAGTGCATAGCCAAGAGTAAACCCTGAGGACTGCCAGCTGTGGCCCCAAAACAAAACAAAACAAAACACCACTCTCATTCACCATGCAGCATATTGACTGCCCCTAAAGCAAGTAACTATCCACACTATTTCTTAACCACTGGCCTGTCTTTGTATTTTTCAAGGACCTGGTCAGCCATCTTTTCTATAGGTGTTATTTTTCTAGTCTGTTTCCTTCCTATCTCATCTAACTATATTTTTTGTATTTTTAGGGGGGAGGAGGGCTTTGAGACACACTCTGTGATGCTCAAGGGTTATTCCTAGCCCTGCATTCAGGAATTACTCCTGGCAGTACTCAGGGGTTCCATATGAGGGGATAGGAACTGAACCCAGGTGAGCCGTGTGTAAGGTCTACACCTGCTGTACTATCACTCCAGCCCTCATTTTTTCTTTTTCAAAAATACCAAGTCATTTATCTGCACATACAATAAAAGTTATACATATACGTATATCTACATATATACACAAATACATAAATTATGTATACACATATAAATAACATACTAGTTTTGGCTATACTTTGGGGCGCTCAGGGCTTACTCCTGGCTCTGCACTCAGGGATCACTCTTGGTAGGGCCTGGGGGCCCATACGGGATGCTGGGGAATGAAACTAGGATGGCTGAGTGCAAAATGCATACACAGTCTACTTTCTCTCCAGTCCCTACACTTTTAGCTTCTGAACCATTCTTAAAAATACTAAGTAAATCCAAGTATAAATTTAAACCCACCTTACTATGTTATATGAACTGGCAAATGGAATATTAATGGGATAACAAGTAACAAGTGACTATGTTATATTCTGCCAAAGACAATTTTGTTTCCGAATCAGCATGCTCTATTCCCTAATCTATCCAGTATCAAGATATGGGAAAGCCCCAAGGACTGGGCACCATTTGTAAAAATCTAGTATGAGTCAAAAATAAATTTTAAACTTCCACCAAAAATCCAGAAGAGATTATTAAAATTAACTTTTATGTTATATCTATAGTCAAAAAAAACTAAAGTTGAGAATGAACTAGCAAATACAAAATTTACAAAGCCCAGAAGCTGCATGTAGTGACTAAGCTACGCAATACTAAGGAGTAGTTACAACATTTATTAGGGCATTCTTTAGTGGTTATTTAGAGCAAAAGTTTGGTACAATGAAAAAAAATGTTATGAATCATATCTCTGTGCCATAAAAGTGACTATACTTATCACAAATTATGTGGCTATTATTGGAGAAAAAGCTATCTAAGAGAAACCAGGGTTTCACTGGCACACTGTTGAACCTGAAAGTAAAAAATAAAAAAGCCATTTATAAGACAACTGAAGTTGGCTTTGGCAATTAAGTTCCTTTCTTTGTAAAGGCTAAAACACTGTACTTTCCGTGACCTCACTCATATGAAGGACATAAACATAGTAGGTGAATAACTAATTCCCAAAGACAGTAGAAAGGAACATCAGGACAACTGGTCATTAAGTAGGAATCTTGACACTGTGTGTGTGGGGGGTGGGGTGGGGGATAAGTGAGGTCAGGGAAGGGACCACTACAATAGTGATAGAGAGAAGGGGTCACTCTAGATGAGGACTATGTGCTCTAAGGAGGAAAAGTGATATGTATGATATGTATGATACCCTGTCCATAATAGTATTATAAACCACAGTGCCTAAGAGGGAAAAAAAAAGTGCCAGAGATAGAGGCAGGCTCGGGGCAGGAGGGAAAACTGGGGTCATTGGCAGAGGGAAATGGATACTGGTGAAGGGACTGGTTGGAACCTGAAACCCAATCATGACTAACTTTGCAATGCACGGTGATTAAATTAAAAACAAACTGTACTTAGCAGTTCAAACAGGGCAGATTTGCACAATAGTAAATTATACACTTAAAAATAGTTAATTAGGGACTTGCTCTTCAAGCCAGTGTTCTCCCTTGAATACATATTTCTTGATTCTCAATGTTTCTTTGCATGCTTCTCAAGAAGCCAGTGTTCTCTCTTGAATACCTACTTCTCCCGTTCTCTCCCCTCACATCTTTTTAAGTTTTAATAAATCCTATCTTGCTACACACACACACACACACACACACACACACACACACGGAGTTAATGGGCTGTGGCAATAATACATGGACTATGGTGTATTACATACTGCACGATTTACAGCCTTGCAAGCTGCTAATCCACTTTTGATGCCCAGCATCCCGTAAGATCCCCAAGGACCACCAAAAATAATTCCTGAGCACAGAGCCAGTAGTAAAAGCCCCTGAGCATGGCCAGATATGATTCAAACAAACAAACATACGAACAAAAAAAGAAGTTATTAAGGACAGGTGAGAGAACTCAACTCTGTGGGCTGAACTCATGCTTTGCATGTAGAAGGCCTGGGTTCAATAGCATATGGTCCCCAATACAGTCAAAAATTACCCCTGAGCACAGCTGGGTGTGATATTAAAACCAAAAAAAAATTTTTTTTTGCTTTTTGGGTCACACCTAGCAATGCACAGGGGTTACTCCTGGCTCTGCACTCAGGTGTTACTCCTGGCGGTACTCAGGGGACCATATGGGATGCTGGGAATCGAACCCGGGTTGGCCGCGTGCAAGGCAAATGCCCTACCTGCTGTGCTATTGCTCCAGCACACCCCCCCAAAAAAAAACACTTTAAAAAAGTCAAATAAATTGTAAGATGGTAGATCTGTGTTTTTATGCTCTTTCTTAAATAAGGGGAGATGGATGCTAGAACTGGGTTGCAAATTTCCCATGTATTTAAAATAAAGTTTATGAGTCTTCTCTTTTCAAGGATCTCTGATTTTAAAAAGGACAATATTGTAAGGACCCACAGATAGCAAGGGACCTGCTTTGCCAGTGTGAGGCCCCAAGTCAGATGCCTGTGACGTGTTTGGATCCTTGGCACCCCAAGAGAATGTGTGGTCTCCAGTACACTTTAGTTTGTGAAAGCAGTGCCACCAACATGTGCAGGTACACAGCAAGTATGTGTGACCGCTACTCACTGCAGCCAGTCTTCACGAGGAGGACAGGGGTAGGGAAAAGGCGAATAAATGAAAAAAAAAAAGACCAAAAATGCTTAAATATTCTCAGATTAAAATAACTCCTCATCACTCCAAAGTCAGTGAATATCCGTTTCTCTCTTTTGAAGCAGGCACTGGCACTCACTGTATCTGCACACCTCACGTACTTACAACGGAAACTTCTTAGATTCAAACCATTTTCTAGCCATTAGGAAATGCCCTAAAGTTTGACTTCCTTCTGTGAAGGACCAAAGAGATGATCCATAGTACCCTGGAATCTGAACAGATATGTTTCAGACCACAGGGAAAGGTCAGATCCAGGCTCTCGACCTTCTTCTGAGCGAGCACTTCCATTCATTTCAAGCAAACGTGTATGTCTATGTAAACAAACCACTGAAACAAACTCTCTCAAGATTCTCTTTCAGTCCTGAGTACCTATCTAATTCTTTTCTGGACCTATAAAACCTAAGGTCTAAAGTTTCCAGTGTAAATAAATTATTGAAGATAGGGAGATAGTAGTAGCCTTGGGTATAACTGGGGGGCACCAACCTTTTTCTGAAAAGGTGGAGTAGGTCAAATGTCTGGCAACCTCTGGTCTAAAGAAAACAAATTGTGGGGGCTGGAGAGATAGTAGAGCGGGTAGGGCATTTGCCTTGCACGCGGCCAATCCGGGTTCGATTCCCAGCATCCAATATGGTCCCCTGAGCACCGCCAGGAGTAACTCCTGAGTGCAGAGCCAGGAGTAACCCCTGTGCATTGCCAGGTGTGACCCAAAAAGGAAAAAAAAGAAAACAAATTGTTCTTAATTGTTGTATTATTATATTCTTTTATTGTTTGACTCTTTGTGCCACTAGGAAAACTAATTTACATGTAATCAAATCTAACTCTCTCAAAGAATAGACTAATGCATAGTAATAATTTGAAGTAAATGTATTTCGCACCTTCTTATGTCACCACTGATTACAATTTATAGAAGTATAATTAAAAAAAGCAAAGATTTTAAAAACTGAAACACCCTGCTTCTTGTTCTATCATCTACACATACAAAACATCCTTAACATACACAAACATTTGACTTGAAAGAATGGATTTCCCATTCAAATTATAGAAATCCAATTCCAAAATTCAAAGAACTAGTCAACAAAAGCACAATCCTCCCCCAGAGGTCCCTGGATATAGTAAGCTCTGTCCATCACCAGAAGCAGACAAGCTCCCACTTCTGAGTTAATATCTTCAAAAGAAAAAACAGTAGCTCTTGAATGCAAGGAAGCAAAAAGGTGAATGGAGTTGGCTGGTTTCCAACAAATAAGAATTACAAAGCAGGTGTATTAGCAATTGCTTTTATGCAAATGATTAGTATAAAGAAAAAATAAATGCAGCAGGAACAGCTCAAACCATTCATTTTCCATAGTCTGGTCTGAACCCGAAAGTGGTCTCTGCTCAGTGAGCATGAGGAAATCTCTGCTTCCATTATGTTTCAGATGGGTTCATTTTTCTCTCTAGTATTATATGGATTCTGACTACAGAGAAAAATACAAAGCAATCACTAAGGTAAGGGAGAATTTGGGAAGGCAAAAATTAAATTTTGCCATTGAATGGTTCGCTTTGTAATCCCGAAATGACAAAGAAAGCATGTCCTGATACTACATATTTCTTTTATTCCACCCACCATTCACCTCCATGAGAAAAATGTAAACAGGTTGACCCACATGTTATACGTTTTCATGACACACACAGCAGCTTACTCTTGCAAATTATTAGCTTAAGAGTGATTCAAAATACAGTTATAGGAAAATAGACTATTCTAGGGGAGGGAGGGAAAGCAGGGGAAAACCAGATTTTTTTAAAAAGACAACAAACATTTAGGCACAAGATCTTCATCAGAAACAGTTTTTTCTTTCCTTTTTTTGGGGGGAGGGGGGCGGGGAGAACATGTAAAAAACTTACCCTGTAGAGATTTTCCCAATCCCTGGCCCAGCTTCCACCCATGTTTCTGGAGTAAGCGATGTCCAATATTATCCTGACAGACAGAACAGAGAGAAACCAAAAATATTCCAATAATATATTCTTCCCTTCCTAGTGACATATAAACAGGTGATGAACAAGAGATAATTCTACATATATGCATGCAAAAGGTGCAATAGGGTCAATGTGTCTAATAATATAAGGGACATTAAGGTAAAAGGAAATGCTAGCTATCATTTTATATGGGAAGAACGTAAGGGAGCGGGAAGGGCCCTTTCCGATGATGTGCTGGGCAACTTTTGTATGTAACACTTTTAAAAGGAGAAAAAAACTAAGGGGAAAGGGGGTAAAATACATTTATGAAGTTTAAAAAGCATAAAATCAAGATTTTTATACAATCATATCCACCACCTAGACAGCACTAAAAGATTTTTTAAAAAGAAAATCTACATAGTGTTATCTTATTTATGTGTCAGGTTTTCATGATACAAATTAAGTTATAAGTGTAAGACTGCTCCCCCACCCCTACAAATGAAAACACAATCAGAGCAAAATCCAGGCTAGACTTGATTGATTTTAAAAAATATATACATATATAATAAAAATATTTAACTAGCATGCAGCCAATATTAAACTGAAAAAACAGTGAGGTTAGTAAAAACAAGAAATTAAACTGATTAAACAGAAAAATAAAATGAGCTCAAGCACAGACTGAGTGATGCATTTCAACATGTAATCTAACAAAAATGCTAAAATGTTAGAATGAAACAGGCCTAGCAATAAGTTAACAGTAAAGAACCATTAGTGCATGTAGGGAGGAAAAAACCAATATACATAATGTCTCATCTTCCTAGAAGCACATTGGAAAAGGTATTCAATGCAAGTTGTATGAAAACACATCAGAGGCAACAATTAAATGTCAGCTTTTTCAGTATCTTAGAAGTCTCTGCAGACCTTTGTCCAGTTCTTTGATGTTTACAAATGCTGTGAGGTACTGAGACATAGTTAAAAGAACTATTATCAGATAAAATGATTTCCTGTCCAAAGGAAAATATTTTAAAATTATAACATGGTGTTCAACAGATACTATAACATAATTTATAGTATTAGCTGACACCACCAAAATCTATCTGCTGAAGTCGATTAAAAAAAACAATTAAAAAAACTTGCTCTTCAAGCCCACACTCTCGCTTGCTTACTTCTATGTCTCTCTGCTAGCTTTTCCCACTCCGAAGTCCATGCTCTCCTGAACATACAATATTCCCTTTCTTTCCCCTCAAGTCATTAGATAAAATTATCTTGTTACACACACACACACACAGAGCTATAAATCTCTGAATTAAATTCAACTATCTAAAATTAAACTGCATTTCTTTCAGTTCCATATTTAAATGCTCTTTGGAGTCATAGAAGAAGACAAAAAATTGGTGGTTTTTGTTGTTGTTGCTGCCTTGGAGCCACACCCAGCAATGCTCAGGGTTTACTCTTGGCTCTGCGCTCAAGACCAGTCCTGGCAGTGCTTATGGAACATATGGGATGCTGAGGATTGAATGCTGGTCGGCTGTGTGTAAGGTCAGCTGCGTTTAACGTTTACATAAAGGGCCTTACCCATTATGCTATCTCTAAGCCCCCAAAAGTATATTTTCTGACAATTTAAGATCAGAGGTCTCCAATGTTCTGGCTTAGTTAAACAGAGTAGGGAGAGGGGCCAGAGAGAAAAATACAGCAAGTAAGGCACTTGCACTGCACGCTGCTGACCCAGGTTTGATACTCAGCACTCTAGATAGTCCCCTGAGCACTGCCAGGAGTGATTCCTGAGTGAGTGCAGAGCCGTAAGTCAACCCTGAGCATCTCTAGGTGTGACCCCCAAACAACAACAACAACAACAAAAATAAATAAAAAGGGTAGGAAATCCCTGGGGATGTGACTAGGGTAGAGTCCTGTGTTAGACCCTCACTAACACACACACACACACACACACACACACACACACACAGAGGCAAACAGTAGAGAGGTCCTTTTGGTGGAGAGATGGCACTGGAACTTCGGTTACAGCTCGGTAGAAATTATTTCTTGCTAGAAAATGGATTAGAGGACTATGCTTATGTGTGATCCTCTATTATGACTTTCAGTATCACAGAAACTCTACTTTGGGGGCTGGAGTGATAGTACAGCAGGCGGCCAACCCAGGTTCGATTCCCAGATCCCATATGGTCCCCTGAGCACCGCCAGGAGTAATTCCTGAGTGCAAAGCCAGGAGTTACCCCTGTGCATCGCTGAGTATGACCCAAACCCACCCACCCCCAAAAAAAACAACCTTCCACTTTGTCTCTTCTTCCCAATATTTTCTCCCAATTTCATGGTCTGTAAAAGTATTGTCTTTTTTTTTTTTGCTTTTTGAGTCACAGTTAGCGATGCACAGGGGTTACTACTGGCTCATAAACTCAGGAATTACTCCTGGCAGTGCTTGAGGGGCGATATAAGATGCTGGGAATCGAATCTCGTTTGGCCATGTGCAAGGCAAATACCTGCTGTACTATCGCTCCAGCCCCAAGTACTGTCTTTTGTTTTATTCTGGGGCCACATCTGGCTGTGCTAGGGGATCACTTCTGGTGGGTTTAGGGAACCATAAGGGTTGCCGGAGATCGAACCCAGGTAGGCAGTATGCAAAGCAAATGCCCTACCCTCTGCACTATCACTCTCATCTTCATAAAAGCATCCTCTTATCTTAGTACCTAGCCATAAGTTTCATTTTTTTAAATTATGGTATTAATACAAATAACATTAACAGAAAACAAAACAGTAAAGAGAATTTTGTTATGCTACAAAGAAAATTAACTTACCTGTATTTACAACCTAAATAACTAGAGAAAGGACAAGGACAGCAGCATAACTCTAAGATCATGTAAATTATTATTTATAATCTTTATTAAAAGACTAATGTTACGAGTATACTTGCCATGGATTTGGGGCAGTACACTATGCTGACAAAAATTGTTGCCCCCTTTAATTTGATTAAGAACACTCAATCTTTGGTTAAGTGGAGATGAGACATTATGCTGACTGTTACATTATGAATGCACTAAAATAAACAGACAGATGAAGCAGTACGCTATTTCCAAAAGCAGTGCAAGTGGAGTGAAGCATTTCCATACGAACCTGGCTTTAAAAACTGGGCTGTCAAAAGAACAGTTAAATGTAACACAAAGTAAGAAACTGTCCAATCACTAATGGTCGATTTCTTTTGTCTTGTTTTCAATTCACTGCTTGCAATTAATGTATTTATTAAAGAAGAGTGAAAGCATAAGTAAATTCATGAGTCAAGACCAGCTGAGAGATTCAAGAGCAGTGTGTTATGATTGACAACAGTGAAAGATAAAGCAAATGTTAAAGGGAGAGGAAGGAAAAGAAAATTTCAGAATCATACACATTAGCACCACTTTTACAAAACCACTCAAGATGGCCGGCTGTCACTGCAATAATACTTTTGATTCAAAGTGATGGTGAATATTGGTTCTCTGAAATCAAGGTGAAAATAATTCCTTAAATATACTTTTCCAAGTATGAGTAGGGAATGTATTTCCAAGTATGAAAGAGACTACATTAAAATTGTCATTGTGGAGAGTGGGGCCTTCAAGCCACAGCCTGTGGTGTCCGTGTGGTGCTGAGGATCTGACCCAGCGTCGCAGCCACTAGAGCCACACACAAGGACATACCTCCTTGATTCTATCTCTAGCCCCATCCATACTTTAAAATAATGCCATTTTGTGTCCTTGTCATTCTAATTTTTTTTTTAAAGTATGTATTTTCCAGAACCCCTTTTGCTCACCCACTTCCTAGACTATGTGAATGACTCACAGAAAATCTGGCCCTTCCGCATTATTTCAGACAGCCTGCTCTGGGAGGGAAAAAGCAGTGTGGTGACTGCAGAAAGCTAGTGTGCTCCCCTTTCCTACTGAAAAAAGGACATTTTATCAACACTGGTCAAAATTCCAAAAGGTTTAAGGATAATGGGTACAAAGAGAAAGGCACACCAAAATACCTTATAACATGTAAGTAGAAGAAAGAAAGCAGCCTTTGACTCTAAAATGATAAAAATAAAATCTTTATTAAACTTAGACTTGTGAAAGAACAAGTACAAAACATCCAACCCATTCAAGTAATAAAAGTCTCTGTGTAGGACTATGACTTTGCCAATTATTTCTATGGCTATCATTTAGAAAGCAGTGAATTGGCATAATTTATATACCAAACAGGTAATCTCAACATAGAAGGAAATAAAAATTAAATTTATTTTTAAAATAGTAACCATTGGCTTGTTCTTCAAGCCTGCATTCTCCCTTGAACATGTACATCCCCTCTTCCTCTTCCCTCACATCTAAGTTTCATTTAAAAAAAAAACTACCATGGGGCAGAGAAATAGTACAGCAGGTAGGGGTGCTGGCCTTGCACAGCCAACTTGGGTTCAATCACCAGCATTCCATATGGTCCCCCAAGCACCATCAGGACTAATTCCTGAGAGCCAGAAATAACCCATAAGCATGCCAGGTGTAGCCTCAAGACAAAAAAGCCCTATCATGCTTCACAACTACTTTAAGGACTGAAAAATAGCTTATTTTTAAATAAAACATACAAATGGGGCTTATAATCTCACAGAAGGAAAAAAAGTTAAAAAGGGGGGGTTGGGTAAATAGCTCAAAGGCTGGGATGTATGCCTGGCTTGCATGAGGCACTGAGTTCAACCCCCCCGTCCCCAAACACAGCCAAGGACTGTTGGGGAGGCCTAGATAAACAAAGTCCCTTTTGTCCAGTTTGACTCATGAATAAGGAATGATAGAGACTATAGAGACTATAATTTAAATGCACATAAAATACTAATTTTTAAAATATTATCAGGGGCTAGAGATATTGTACATCAGGTAGGATGCTTGCCTTGCACATGTCCAACCCCAGTTTGATTCCTGGCACCACATATGGTTTCCTGAGTCTTGCCAGGAGTGATCCCTGAGCACAGGGCCAGGAGTAAGTCCTGACCACCACTGAATGTGACCCCCAAAATCAAAAATAAATAAAAGTAGTTTCTAAAATTATTAATCTTTACCTAACAGAGGTAGCAAAAACACAACCTACTATTTTAGAGTCTAAAATGGTGTGACATTCTCTTTGAGCATGAAATTCTTGTTAACCATGAAAAAGCTGAAAAGCCCACACTTTTTCCAACTATTTTACCTCAGATGGTAATTCCTTTGTCCCTATATTTAAACATCAGTGATAATTTAAGCACTGCATTTTATCTTTTGTTTCCCTGTACTATATGTGTAAAAAGGATATAATTTTCAAATTGGAAAAAAATCTTTGAGGGACTGAGGGTGCATGCTTTAAACATCTGTGGCGCTTTGTAATGGTCTATCTCATGGATATCCAATTCAAATAAATAATGTGGAGTTCATGTCCAATTCAATCAATGGCTGAATAAACAGCAGTGCTCCTACATTTAAATAAATAAATAAAACACACAGCTGTGGCACTGGGTTCAATCCCCAACCCCCAAAAGTAAAAATATAAATGGAGTATCTTTAAAAACAGGAAATGTGTATTATAAACAAATATCAATATGCTGAAAGCACATTATCATCACCTAAAAAAACTTCATTTAATGCTTCAACATTTTTATTTGTTGATATCCAGTAATAAAATTTCACAGAAACTTTGCTCTATCACAGTTACAATGACCATTTTGGCAATAGTACTATCTACCTGTATTTAAGACACAGGCTAGAGCCTGCCAAAACATAGATAAAAATCACTTTATTGTATAGGGCTTCTTATTTTATCTCTTGTTAGACCACATCAATAGTGCCAAGAGGCTCCTCCTGGCTTTGTGTGTGAGGGCACTTCTGGTCAAACTGGGGGAATGTGTGGTGCCAGGGATCTAACATGCAAAGCATGCTCTCTGCCCATTGAACTATCTCTTAGGACCAATTCCAAGCTTTTATACCGGGAAATAAAACATACTGAGAAGACAATATACACTTATGTCAGTAATTGGATTAATACGAATTCCACACGGAATTTTCTTTTAGCTGACAGCCACACTTAATTTATCCCATATCAACAGTGAAAAAATGTTAAGTCTCTTGAGTGGATTGTAAGCTTTGCTGACTGTGTATTAAGAGACTTTATAAGCAAAAACCAAATGCTACCAGATGAACCCATGCAAACAAGTTGTAAAAATTCCCAAAACAAAAATCTAAGCTCACTACAGATGACACAATGAAGACTAGAGAAAAGCCACATAGTAATGCTACACCATTCAGCTCCAAGAAGCACAGTATTTATAGAGCAGTACACATGTGGTCACTGCGGAGTGTCAAATCAGCAGTCTTACAGTTACAGTTTGGAACTAGTGGAGTCCACAGATCTAAACAGATATGCAACGTGACAAAACCCAATTATACATACATATTTAAATCCTTAAGTGAGTAAAAACTAAACATCAGCAACTAAAGTTTAGAAAGCTCAATTTTTAAAGTTCAGTCAACCTGACAACTATAAAGACAGGATTTTAATGAGTCAGGTAGAACGAAGAACAACTAATGACCGATGAGTAGTTATACTTCCAAATGCAACACTGACAAAATGTTTTAAGTCTATGAGGAGGAATCTGTTCTCAATATAGTTCAATTATTCTCCCCTCTGATTTTTTGACTTCCTACAGTAAAGATCATAAAGGATCATATATCCCAAATCACACGTCATTCTTGGAACTCATAGAATACTAGCCTGGATCAGATCACTGTTCTTAGTTTTTTAGGCTACACCTGCATTATTCAGGGCTTACTCCCAGCTCTGCACACACAGATCACTGCTGGAGAGGCTCTGGGGAACAGATGTGGGGCATGGAATCAAACTCGGGTCAGTTGCATGCAAGGTAAGCACTTAACCTGCTGCACTGTCTCCCTGGTCCCTCATTTGATAAATATTTTATCTTTATATATGTATACAAAAAGTCTAGGACCTAAAATCTCAGAAAGCAGTAACTTAAAATTTAAGTTCCAAAAACCTTTTTTGGTAATAATAATAATATGTTAATATATTGTTCTCTCTCCTCTTGAATTCAGTAATCAAACTACCTGACAATTCTTTTCATAATTTTCTTAAAAGTCTATTTTTTTCCTTCTGGCTTTTCAGTCACAACCAGCAGTGTTCAAGGCATACTCCTGGCTCTGTGCTCAGGGATCACTCCATATGGCGTACCGAGTCAGTCACCCCCAAGGTAAGCAAGTGTCTTATCCACTATTTCTCTGGCCCCTGAACAATGTTTTGTTTTATTTTGGGTTTTATTTTTTCCTTTTGGGGGGGGGGGACTGGGAATGCTAAGAGATCACTCCTGGCAGATGCTCAGGGGATCAGATGAGATGACCAGGGTCCTGGGATCAGCCTTACTCACTATACTGTATCTTTCTGGCCCCTGAACAGTGTCTTCTTAATCAAAAATTTAAAGTTATTTGGTTAGTTGAAATAAGAGGGAAATAAAACTTTATAACAATTATAAAATATTTTACAAATGCTTAAACGTGTTAACATTTGCTAACTGAAATAGAAATATTTTTACAATCTCCTAACTAAACTACACCTACCTCTGAAGTTTACTAAAAGTTTTATATATTATTCATCTTTGCACCTCATTTCCATATTGTCAGTTTGCAACAAAATAACCCTATTGAAAAATAAAAAGACTTAATCCTATACTCACAATAACCCTCAAACAGGCATATTCTTGGCACAAACCTATGCAGACACTTCCAAGGATTACCAGCTGTTGCAGATTACCTTTGTTAAAAACAAAAAACAAAAAAACTAAACCTTTAGCTCCTGCAATGATCTGTAGACTCCCAAAGCTGCATTATTTCCAGCCACTTGAGTTGCATGCTGTAGCAAAACAGTCAGCACCTCTCATTAGATATTGCTGCAGAGAAAGATTTTAGTTCAGCAGAGACTATGTGTTTAAGAAGCAACACCAGTTTCCCCTTAGAACCAGATAGTTCAATATAGACAGCCAGTCATTTAACTACCATTTATGTATTTTGTTGGGAATTCCTTAAGTGACAGTGAATTTTTCAGGGGGAATAATAGGGATGGGCATAGTATCTACTCTGATGCCAATTTTAGAAATGTCCTTATAATTTTTTTAACTTTAAATGCATATCTAAATATTAGAAAACATAAATAAAATCCCTCCCATCTCACGTACCCTATTTAAAGTCTAATAAAATGTATATTATGAAGCTCCTACCACTACCTAAACTACCACATCACAATGTAAATATTTTATTATTTCAAGAGCAAATTTCATTAGAAGTATAATCAATATATAGCTCTGTACACATACTTATTTATAAAAATACATACCTCTATACATATACTTATTTATAAAAATAAAGTGCTGTATCATTTACTATTTTAGTGGAGAAGAGAATACTTTTAAATAAATAAGGTATGTATCAATTCCACCTTACCCACAAATATTTAAAGAGTTGATTACTCAAACTTTCTTCTAATAGTGTTACATCTACATGTCCTGAAAGAAATCGTGGACATTGTGAGAATTTAATAAAGTATTTTTTGTCTCACATGCCAAAGAAATGGTTTACAAAAATACAAAACCTTAAGATGTAATTCTAAAAGAATCCTTAAAAATGTTTAGTTTGGGGGCCAGAGAGATAGTACAGCAGGTAGGGCACTTGCTTTGCACGCAGCTGACCTGGGTTCAATCCCTGGCATGCCTTATGGTCCCCCAAGCAACTCCAGGAGTAATTCCTAAGTGCAGAGCCAGGAATAAACCCCTGGGCATCGCTGGGTGTGATCCAAAAAGAAAAAAAAAAGTTTAGCTTCATTTAATTTGTCGTATTAAAATTTTATTTATCAGTGCTGAGGGTCAAAACTAAAGCCTCATATACTCAAAGCATGTGATCTACCAATGAGCCATATCCCTGGCTCCCAAATCTTAATTGAGTGTGGTAATAATGAAAATTTGGGATGCAAATTCATATTAAATCCCATGCTACTGAGGCAGAGTACATAGAGAAGTAAAGCTTATACAAGAATAAAACCAATATACCTCATAGACTATGGTCTTTGAATCTTGCTTCTGACACCTCTGTTTTAACCCAAAGAAACATTTAAACTGAAAAAAATTTTCAAGCATCAAAATATTGACATATCTAGCCTAGTGATTTTATTGTAAAATTCTGCCTTGTGATAACTTAATTCCCAAGATAATAAAGAACAGAGTAAAACTCAGTGATTTTTAACTTAGAAAAATGGGCTTGGTGTTTATGACAAAACAAGACTGGACTTTTTAGCACAAGGTAAGATGTGAATTCTCCCTCTGCAGCATTATCACATGCGTCATCAATTACTGCCATGCCTAAGTCTAGCATCATGCCAGCACATTAAGACAGAAGGTACTATATGCAGTGTTCACTGGACCAGAAGAACAGAAATAAGAAGGGGAAATAGGGAGAAA
The DNA here is from genome assembly GCF_029834395.1 of Sorex fumeus. NCBI lineage: Eukaryota > Metazoa > Chordata > Mammalia > Eulipotyphla > Soricidae > Sorex > Sorex fumeus. The sequence goes on from NW_026606120.1 coordinate 77,618,788, forward strand.
GAAACCCTAGAGAAGAAATTAAAAAAAGGCAGACCGTGCAATACAAACCAGATCATGGCTGCTTAGCTAATATGGGCCAACTGCTGTGGAAGAAAAATGTCGAACACCCCAAGTTGTGTAAATTTCTGTAAACATCTAAACACACACACAAACACACAACACCAACCTAATTAGGAACATAAATATATGTTGATCCTTTACTGTATTAAGTTTTTTAAAATAAGGGCTAGATTATAACATCTATCTTCTCTAAATTGCCTTCTTTTCCACAGACAGAAGCAGCTAGTGTTTCTTAAGCAGGGAAGGGTCTTTGCTATAAAGACTAAGATTCCCTCTTAACATCATTTTTCACTCATTTACCAATAACTTATTGAATCCAATGATGAATATTTACACTTAAGCACAAATATTTAATACTGACAATATCAACAAGTTTTAACTATAAACTGTAATTTGAAGAATGACTCTTCAAAATAAAAGGTTATAAAATTTTGACTGAAAAAAATCAAGTCAGGAAAACAATCTTGTTTTACTGGTTTGTATTCATGTCTAAAACTTAGCCATGTGAAGAAACAGTATCAATTTTTACCAAAAACCAGACATCTCTTAAGCTACAGAAATCAAATTTGCCATGTCACACCAGAGTCTGGTAAATAAATTGAGTCATTAATTGTTCCTATGGAACATTACAAATGTAATTATGTTGCTAAGAAAAGTTTTTTTAAAGGATCAAAATACATTTTACTCCCTTTTTCAATTTACAAAAGCACTAAACTTGCTATCTTCAACAAAGCATCAGTATGGGCCAAAATGATATTTTCCGTTTAATTCTAAACTGTTTCTAAATTTTTGAAAAACTGATTTCCCAATATGTATTAGGTTACACCCCAAACCTTTACTGTAGTGCATGCAAGAAAATATCTCTAACCTGTATTTTAAGTTATTAATAAGTTTAACTTCACTCACATCAAGTGTCACACGAACACTACCTAACTAACTAGCTATGTCCCAAAATTAAGCACTGATCATCTTACCGATTCTATAGGCTTGTCAAGTGATGCTTGTTCAATTTCCAAGTGTCCTTCTTCATACTGATCAAAGTGATTACCCTGAAAAAAAAACAAGATTACAATTACTTTTCTTTTTTCTTTTTCTCTCTTACTTTTTGGGTCACATCCAAACGATGCACAGGGGTTACTCCTGGCTCTGCACTCAGGAATTACTCCTGGCGGTGCTCAGAGGACCATATGGGATGCTGGGAATCAAACCCGGGTCAGCCATGTGCAAGGCAAACGCCCTACCTGCTGTGCTATCGCTCCAGGCCCACAATTACTTTTCAAAAGTAGTGAATGCTGAAATTATTAATAACCTAACTAAACTAGGGATTATTTTTGTCTTTTCATTCTTTTTTCTTTTTTTCTTTTTGCTTTTTGGGTCACATCCAGTGATGCACAGGTGTTACTCCTGGCTCTGCACTCAGGAATTACCCCTGGCAGTGGTGCTCAGGGGACCATATGGGATGCTGGGAATCGAACACGGGTTGGCCGCGTGCAAGGCAAATGCCCTACCCACTGTGCTATTGCTCCAGTCCCTTCATTCTTTTTTCAATGAACAACCAAAACTGTACCACAAATTCAGGTTTTTAAAAATCCACAGAAACAATTTACTAGAATGTAGGCTTAGTAATACAAATTCTTCTTCTGACAAGCGAACTAAAACATTATCAACTATTAAGCCAGAGTGATGATACATCGAGTAGGGCAATTTCCTTGCACACAGCAGATTCAGATTCTACCCCTGGCACCCATATGGTCCCCCAAGCCCCACCAGTGATACCTGAGCACAAAGCCAGGACCACCAGGTGTAGTCCCAAAAAAATAAACAAATTATCAATCGTTTGGGAAAGCAAATCTTCCTAGGAACATTAAAAACAATGAGTTGTACTGTGCTTACTTCTCACAAAATCTTGTATTAAATTTTTACACTAAAGATAATTCATGATTTAAAAAAAAAGCAAACAAAAACTTTATTGAAAAACAATGAGCTGTACTGTGCTTACTTCTCACAAAATCTTGTATTAAATTTTTACACTAAAGAGGATAATTCATGATAAAAAAGCAAACAAAAACTTTATTATAATATTGTTCAATGCTCGTAATATTTAAAACTAATAATCAAATCAATCCACTTTAAATCAAGTTTCAAAGAATTAAAAACCACAATGAAGCATTCTTCACATCAAATTCCAAAAGCAATTATTCCTCAATGATCCATCAGGAGGAATAAAAATGCCTGTATAAAGCTACATTTGAGGGAGCCGGACAGATAGCACAGCAGGCAGGGCATGTACACAGCCAAACCAGGTTCCATCCCTGACACCACATATGGTCCCGAGTCTGCCAGGAATGACCCCTGAGCGCAGAACCAGGAGTAAGCCCTGAGCACCACTGGTTGTGGTCCAAAAACAAAACAGAAAAGCTATTTGTAACCACAATCAAGGAAGCGATTAAAGAGGAGATAAGGAGGAGCAGTACAGGAGCAGATAAGTACAGCAGGTAAGGCTCTCGCCTTGCATATGGTCAACCTGGGTTCAATGCCCAATATGGTCCCCCAAGCACTGCCAGGTGTAATGACTGAGCTATACCAGATGTGACCCAAAAACCTAAAACAAAACAAACCAGAAAAGAAAAAAAAAAAGTAAAAACAAAAAACAGTAACAAAATGGAAATTCCTCACTTTGAGACCTAATTTCAATTCTATAGTACTAAAACACTATATTCCAGTTAATCTATGTACAACTTAAACTACTTTTTCTCCCATACATTCCTAATCAGGTGTAAATATATGTAGTTGTTAAATTCCAAAGAAAAAGCAATGTAAGCAGTATAACACAGCACACTTGGTCTTTCAGTTTAGAAAGAAACTAAATTAAGCGTAAATACATGTAGTTGTTAAGTCCCAAACAAATAAAAGAATAAGAATTTTAATACAGCTCAGCTGGTCTTTCAGTTTGGAAAGAAATTTAAATTTTAAAAATTCTTGCACAGGGGCTGGAGAGACAGCACAGCTGATAGGGCGTTTGCCTTGCACGTGCCGAACCGGGTTCAATTCCCAGCATCCCATATGGTCCCCTGAGCACTGCCAGGAGTAACACCTGAGTGCAGAGCCAGGAGTAACCCCTGTGCATCGCCAGGTGTGACCCAAAAAGCAAAAAAGAAAAAAAAATTCTTGCAGTCTAATACTACAACCATTAAACATATCTGGTCAGATTTCCATGGTTAAGTAGATAATTTACTTTTTGTTTCGGGGCCACACCCAACAGTGCTCAAGGCTTACTGCTGGCTCTGCACTCAGGGATCACTCCTGGTGGGCTCAGGGAGATCACTTGGGGTGCTAGGGAATCAAACCCGAGTGTCTAGGTGCAAAGCAAGCACTGTACTATCTCTCCAGCCCTGAAAAATCACTTTTTATAACAAGAAAATCTTTACATCTTCTGTTACTGCAACAGCAATTCAATGACTTCTTCCTGTATTTGTGATGGTCATTTTTAATTCCTTTGGTAATTACCATGTGTCAGCTTTTACTAAATACTAAATAGTAATGCTAATAATAAAATTAAGGGCAGATACACAAGCAAATCACCAAGTTGTTCCAGGGAAAGAATTTTTTTTTTAACTGAATCATTGTGAGCTACAGTTACAAAACTTTCATGTTTGAATTTCTGTCATACAATGATCGAACAGTCATCCTCCACCAGTACAGGGAAAGGTTTTTTTTTTCTTTTTTTTTCCACCTTTTTTTTCCGGTCACACCCAGCGATGCTCAGGCTTACTCCTGGCTCTGCACTCAGGAATTACTCCTGGCAGTACTTGGGGGGGACCCATATGGGATGCTGGGAATTGAACCCTGGTTGGCTGCGTGCAAGGCAAAAACGCCCTACCCGCTATGCTATTGCCCCAGCCCCCAGAAAAGAGTTTTAATAGAACTCAAAAACTGGATGTCTACTTCAAGCTTGAATCCATTTTCATTAATAAAATATTAGAAATTTATTAAGTCATAAGAACAAATGATACCTCGCTACATGGGTTTCAAATTCATAATTCATCATTTAATTCTGCTACTCCTTTTCAGAAAAGTCATCATCGCCATTACCAAGAAAACAAACTTGTTTTTTATTTTCTCACATAACCAAATATACAAGAATTATGGACCAGAGAGAGAGAGAGAGTACAGTGGGTAGGATAACCCCTATGCATTGTCAGGAGTAATTAGAGTGCAGAGCCCAGAGAAACCCCTGAGCATTGCCGGTGTGACCCAAAAACAAACCAAAAAAAGAATTACATAGGAATATATTTTAGTTATGAAAGGAGCACAATCTAAACAGCTAGTATTGCTGAACATTTTTAAAGTTCTGGTTATATATTACAAAGACCTCAGAGGGAAATAAATTGCAATGAAAGAATACCTCTGCAAAAATAATTGTGTGATATATAAAGAATAAAAGAATATAACAGGAACTGTGTGACATGTACAGAATTAAAAAATACAAGAGGAACACCTCTTTTCCTGTAATTTTGGTAGCACTAAAGAGAAGCCCTATAGCAATGTCTAATAATATACTTGACCAGTCTGTTTTAGATTTCCTTTTGTTTGGGGAGGGGGGAGGGAGGGTTGTCAACACTGGGCCACACTCACTGGGCCTGGCTCAGTGTCCCATCTCCCCGTTCTTTCGAGAGCCTGGCAGTCACACCCATGAACTGACTCTGGCACCATATAAGTTCATTACCCTGGCTCAGTGCACAGGGGTCATTCCTGGCAGTGCTTGGGGACCATTAGCAGTACCAGGATCAGCCACAAGTGAGGCAGGCACCTTAATCCCTGTCACATTCTCTCTGGACCATGGGTTTCTTCTTGATCGCCAAGCCTACACTGAAAAAAGTTAAGTGTACAAACTCTATGAGGAGCCATATGATCAAAGTTCATGTCAACCTATTCTCCCTCCAGTGTAACTTGTAATTGTTTTGCGATGTCATCCCTTAGCGTATCCCCACATTTAAACTGCCTTTTGCCTTAAATATATATACCCTTTGCCTTTCAAATCACCAGTAGGGAGTCTTCCTGCTCACCTTACTTTGGTCACTCTAGATCTCCTAAGAATATCGGGGGGGGGGGGGGGGGGGGGCTCTGAAGTGATAGCGCAGTGGGTAGGGCATTTGCCTTGCACGCAGCCAACCTGGGTTCGATTCCCAGCATTCCATATGGTACTCTGAGCACCCCCAGGAGTAATTCTTGAGTGCATGAGCCAGGAGTAACCCCTGTGCATTGCTGGGTGTGACTCAAAAGGCAAGAAAAAAAAAAGAGAGAATATCCTGGTCGGGGGCGAAGCAACATACGTACAGTCCACAGTCCGAGGATATCTGCCTTGCACACAGTCAATCAAGGTTCAATCCCCAGCATCCCATTATGGATCCCTGAGCACTGCCAGGTTTGATTCCTGAGCAGAGTCAGGAGGAAGTCCTGAGTACAGCTGGGTGTGGCCTCTCCCCATCCACACATAGAGAAAAGAATATATTAACCAGGACTGGAGAGAGAGTGGAGGGGATAAGATGCTTGCCTTACATATGACCAACCCAAGTTCGATCTCTCCGGCTCTCGATTATAGTACCTGAGCCTTGTCAGAAGTGATCCCTAAGGGCAGAGCTTGGTGCAAGCCCTGAGTAACAGATGGGGTGGGGTCGGAATCCTAATCAATGACTTTTTTATTTTCTGGATGGTACAGCAGGTAAAGCACTTGCCTCCCAAGAGAACAATCTGGGTTCATTCCCCAGCATCCCATATGGTCCCCTGAGCACCACCGGAAATAATTCCTAAGTGCCAGGAGTAACCTCAGAGTACTGCTAGGCGAGGCCCAAAATTAAAAAAAAAAAAAAAAGAAAAAGAAAAATTCTATTAAGAATGCCAGTATAGAGGAATGGATGGAAGGGAAGGGTCTCTGGAATATTGGTTGGTGAGAAGCAGCCATTCTGGTGGTGGGTGTGGTGTTGGAACTATGTATGCACAGAAAACTATCATTAACAGTAGTATAAATCATGGTACCTCAATAAAAATGGGAGAGAAAAAAAACAATGTCAGTATGTCATTAATATGTTGAAATGCGTACAACTTGGTTCCAAGCCTTTCTATCTATCTTAACATGTATGGGGAAAACAACAGTAATGCTTTTGCATACATTTCAGCATCCCAATCAAAGCTGATACTGAATTTTGCCTTGTTTTGAGGTCACACCCAGCAGTGTGTGGGTTTACTCCTAGCTCTCCACTCAGGGATGAGTCCTGGGGTGCTCAGGGAACAACCAATGTATGGTGCTGGGGACAGAACCCACTTGTATCTTTAGAGGCTTCTGACAATAATTTTCACTGCTAGCTAGTGGCATCTCTTAAATCAGAGAGGAACTGGAGGGACTGTAAACGGATAGGGGACTTGGCTTGCAAGGCGACGGACCAGGATTCAACCCCCAGCATTCCATATGGCCCTGAGTACCATCAGGAGTGTTCCCTGAGTCAAAAGCCATTAAAAAGAAAAAAAAACACCCTAACTTCAGTAACTGAATGAACATTTATTTTCACTGACCAGCTTACAGCACAGAAAAGCTCTAGAAATGTCATACAAATTAAGGATAACTTAGATGCACTCAACATTTTAAATTACAGGTTTACTAAATAAAATTATTTGCATAGTGATGTACAGCTGTAAAGTATTAAGACACAATGCTTAGCATCAGTGGTGGTGTGGTTATTAACGGTGTTAAAACTGAATGCTAGTGAAAAGATGTTCTTCAGTTTGTGTACTTGGACTGGTGATTTAAAGCAACCTGATTCCTTCTTATTCTGAAGGTATTCTTAATTTGATTTTTTTAAAGGTTTTTGGGCCACAACCAGCAGTGCTCAGGACTTACTCCTGGCTCTGGGCTCAGAAATTATTCCTGGCGAGCACAGAGGACCATATGGGGTCCGGGGAGCAAACCTGGATAGACCACATGACAGGCAATCCCCCAACAGGCTGTATCATCTCTCTAGTCTCCTTCATTTGATTTCTTATGAGTTAAGATAAATGGAACAAGTGATAAAGTGACAAAACAAAAGTGAAAGGTAATGTGTAATCATGGTGAATGCCAGTAAGAAAGTCATATATTTACTTTTATGTAGTAAATTTTACTGTAATAACAGTAAAATTCCTGTCTGGATTTCATGTATACCAGGATACGACCTTAAAAATAATTTAAAAAAATATTTTTTTTTAAAAATTTTTTAAAATAGGGGCTGGAGTGATAGCACAGCGGGTAGGGCGTTTGCCTTGCACGCAGCCGACCCGGGTTCGATTCCCAGCATCCCATATGGTCCCCTGAGCACCTCCAGGAGTGATTCCTGAGTGCAGAGCCAGGAGTAACCCCTGTGCATTGCCGGGTGTGACCCAAAAAGAAAAAAAAATTGTTATGTGGCTGAGAGGCTGGGAATTGAGGTGAGGTTTGAGGTTGTACAGGGAGTTTATATCTGCAAGTTCAACAAGAAAGATTTCATCATTTAAAAAAAATTTTAAATAAAAAATAATTTAGAAAAATAATTATTTTTTTCTTTTCTGTTTTAGGGTTACACCTGGCGATGCTCAGGGCTCTTTGCTCAGAGATCACTCTGGCAGGCTCAGGAAACCGTATGTCATACTGGGAACTGAACTCAGGCTGGCCATATGCAAAGCTAGCACTCTACCCACTCTACTACTGCTCTGGCCCCAACCTTCAAATCTTAGTGAAGATTTTTAAATTAGGATGTTTACAGTGTCATAAAACCAACATCACAAAGCATATTAGCATCTTTTCTATGTGGTATCACATAGCAGAGTGCGCATTCTATGCAGGTATGCCAGAGATGACACACCTAAGTGAGCTTAGTGTTCTAAGTATTTCCTGGGTCTCCCCTGCCTCCTTTATTTTTGGTTTGTTTCTGGGCCACGGCTAGCAGTGCTCCCAAGCTACTCCTGGCTACTCTCAGGAATATGGGGCCAGGAATCAAATTGTCAGCTCCTGCATCAACTGCATACAGGAAACCTTTGAACTATCTCCCCCAGCCCCTTAAAATTTCAGGGGGGCCAGAGTGATAGTACAGCAGTAGGGTGTGCCTTGCATATGGCTGGCCAGGGTTCGATCCCCAGCATTACATATGGTCCCCCTGAGCACCACCAGGAGTAATTCCTGAGTGCAAAGTCAGGAGTAACCCAGATCATTGCCAGGTGTGATCCAAAAAGCCAAAAACCTGGGTATACTTGGCAGAGTAAAGGGGCTGTAGAGAAAGTACAGCAGGTATAGTCTTGCCTTGCACACAGACAACCAGGGTTCGATCCCCAGAGCCCTATAGGTACCCCCAGCAAGGCTTTGGGGGTACATGCTTTGCCATATGCTACCAGCTTTGGCATGCATACCCAACCAGTACCTTGTGGTTATTTGCTCCCGCCACCAGCACTGCTGGGTAGGACCCACAAGGATTAAAGCTACTCAAGAATGTCTACACTAGCGGCTGGAGAGAGAGTACAGCAGGTGGGCGCATCCGGTACTGTCTATCCCTTAGAGTCCCTCATACCACCAGGAGTGATTCCTGACCGCAGAGTAAACCCTTGGCAGCTGGGACTGGCCCAAAAGACAAACAGAAAGTCTAAGCTAATACAACAGTTAACACTATATCCTCTATGATACAATGTAACAACTTCAAAGGTAAGAAAATATCAGACTAAGTAAGTAAGTAAACAGACAAAAACAGGATAAAACTTACGATTTCATCACCATTCTAAGTTTCAGTTATTCTTTGTAACCTGTATTATGTTCCATATGTAATGGTTCAACTACAGTTCTATCAAATATATAATTGAAGTTATGATAATGGTCCTGAGCACAAGTTCAGGAGTCAAAAAGCCAAAGTGTAAATTCAGGATCAGGTTCTGGTATTAGCTGGCAGGCTGTTAACTGGATACACTTGGCAGAGTTGTTTAAGTCTCTATGCCTCAGCTGAATATGGAAGAAATAAACAGTACCTACCTCAAAGGATTGTGACAGTTATGAGACAATACTCATAAAGTCTATAGGTGGGTGACAGTTACCAAGTTTTTAAAATGTATTATCATGTCCACAACAATGATTAAATTACTCTATATTAAATTCCTAAAAGCCTCACCAGTTAAATATGCACTACATTATACAAAAACTTTTAGAATTTCAGGTATTGGGGCTGAAATAAAGTAAGAGAGATAATAAAGACACTGGCCTTGCACACAGCCAAGCCAGGTTCAATCCCCAGAACCCCATATGGTCGCCTGAGCCCACCAGAGGTAATCCCTGAGTGCTGAGCCAATAGTAAGCCCTGAGCACTGCTAAGTGTGGTTCCAAAAACCAAATTAGTAAAATTTCAGGGGTCAGAGAGAAAATACAGTGGGTAAGGCCTTACAGCGGCCAACCTGGATTTGATTCTCGGGAGCCCATATGGTCCTCCCATCCCCCCAGGAGTAATTCCTGAGTGCAGAGTCAGGAGTAACCCTGAGCATCACCAGATGTGGCCCCCCCAAAAAATAAATAACATTTCAGGTATTCACAAAATCTATTAGTGAACCCGCCCCTGTAAAAAGTTCAAAGACAACATTTAAGCTCTCTGAAACTGGCATTTCATGGTAAATTGGCAAAAAGTCAAAGTTTACATTTACTAACTACCCTACCAAAGACAAAACAACATTCATGTAGAATAAGAGAAGCAGCACAGAAAACTTTCCAGAGCTATATGATCTGTTTAAAGCAACAGAATCAGTGTATTGTGTTTGGAAGCCCACATTGGATTTGTTTTCAGATGTATTCTCTGGCTTCACCACCTCACTTATCACATAAAACGAGGTCACTTCTGTATACCTGACCTAGAAAACGTTTTTTTTGGGGGGTCCACACCGGTGATGCTCAGGGGTTAGTCCTGGCTCTGTAGGTAAGCACCTTACCTACTATACTATCTCTCTGGCCCAGACCTTGAAAATGTTTGAGATATACTGACATTCTGTTATATTTTCTCTCCAACGCTTTTAAATGACCTTTTGTTTTGTCCTTTTTTAGTTTTTGTTTTTGTCTTTGGGTCACACCCAGCAGTGCTCAGGGTTTATTCCTCACTCGGTACTCAGGGATCACTCCTGGAGGGGCTCGAGGGACCATAGGAAATACCAGGGAACAAACCCAAGTTGGCTAAATGCGAGGGAAGCATGCTACCAGTTGTATTATCATTCATACAATTTTAAGTGAATGCCTCTTAGAAACACTGAAACAATTTTCAATGGTCTTAATAAAAAGGTTTTCATTCCAAATACCGTATTTACCTATTTCAGATGTTTAGCTGAATTATATCTTATATTTTTGATTTGGAGGCTCTTGCAATCAGGGATTACTACTGGCCGTCTCAGGGGAACTTACATGGTGCCAGTATCAAACCGGAGTTGGTCTTTGCAGCCACGAGGGAAATTTTTAGATCAGAGGTACCACTGTGGACAGCTTTTTCCTGAGAACCATTTTTGCTTAATAAGATTGTTCAGAGGCAGGAACAATAGTACAGTGGTAGGAGTGCATGCCTTGCACACAACCAACCCAGGTTCAAACACTGGCTTCCAATATGATCCCCCAAGCTCCCCAGGAGAGACCACCCCCAAGTGCAGAGGTGGGAGTAAGCCCTGAGCACAGCCAGCTATGGTCCAAAAATCAAAAAGGAAAAAAAAAATTGTTCAGAATATTTGGATGGTCTTCCAAAAACTGTTTGTTTTCGCCCTTTTAAATCTCAGATACTCCTCACCTCTGCTTTTTTTCTGATAATTGACTTCCTGTATCCTGCTACCATAACCTAGTTAACCTTAGAATAATCTTTGGTTTGCTCTCCAAGCCCATGTTTTCCCTTGAACGTATATTCTGCTTGTTTGTCTCTGCTTCTCTACTTGCATTCTTCACTGTGGAGAGCCCGGGTTCTCTCTTGAACATGTATTTCCTCTCCTCTCACATCTTTCTAAGCAAGTTTCTTTTGATAAAAACTATCTTGCTTTGCTGAAAAAAGAAAAAGAAAAATCTGAGGCCAGAACGACAGTACAGGAGGTAGAGCATTTGCCTTGCATGCAGCTGACCTAGGTTTGATTCCTGGCATCTCATATGGTCCCCCCAGCACTGCCAAGAGTAATTACCGGGTGCAGAGCCAGGAGAAAACCCTGAGTATCACAGGGTATGGTCCCGCCCCGCCCCCCCAAAAAAAGGAAAGAAAAGAAAAAGAAAAATTTACATCTGCTTAAGGCAGCTCTCTGCTTTAGTGAGAAATGATAACATTTAACAGATCCTTTGGAACATTGCTTTAAAAAACTGTATTCTCTTATATTTCTTTTTTTTTATGTAGGAGTACTGCTATTTATTTATACTTTTTACTTATTTTTTTGGTCTTTGGGTCACACCCAGAAATGCTTGGGAGTTACTCTTTTTTTTTTTTCTTTTTGGGGCTGGAGCTATAGCACAGCGGTAGGGCGTTTGCCTTGTGCCCAGCCGAGCCGGGTTCGATTCCTCTGCCAGCCCGGCAAAGCCTTGCAAGCTACCCATGAGGTATTCAATATGCCAAACACAGTAACAAGTCTCACAATGGAGATGTTACTGGGCCTGCTCGAGCAAATCGATGAACAACGGGAGGAGAGTGTTTATTTGTTTATGCTTTTTGGGTTACACCCCGCAATGCACAGGGGTCACTCCTGGCGGTGCTCAGGGGACCATCCCATATTATACCATATGGGATGCTGGTGCTCAGGGAACCATATGGGATGCTGGGAATCGAACCCAGGTCGCCAGACCCGCTGTGCTATCTCTTCAGCCCATTGGGGGTTACTCCTGACTGTGCCCTCAGGAATCACTCCTGGCAGAGCCTGGGGGACCATAGCGGATGGGGGGGAGGGGTTTCGGCCACTTTGCCTACAATACTATCTCTACAGCTCCTATATTTCTAACTCTTTTCTAGATTTCACACACTATCACAGTATAAAGAGAAATGTTTTTCCCTTACTTATGGTCTATAGTTTTCAACTTGTTTTCTGCCTCTGTACACTTAACATTCAGCACAGTGATGCGCTCAGGCCGACAGCTGAATTTTAAAAAACAGAAACATTTTCCTGGCTGGCCCAATACAGCAGGAATTTGCTATTCCAATATAAAGCTGAGAAAATAAAGGCGTAAAATATGTAGTATTTTCAACGGACTACCAAGTAACACAAAGTAGTTCTACATAAATAGCTAAAACATTGGAAAGGTCGTTTTGCTTGAAAAGATAGAGGGTAACTTTCTCAATTTTTTTCAGGTGACACCATTCATATCTGCTCATCCACGTTCAAAACCTTCTTTAAAGGCCCCGGAAAAGCTATTATAGCCCGCTGATTTTCAGTGGCTGTGAATCGTTTTCCCTCAAAACTTAATTATCCACATGCTCTATTTTCAATCTTACTAGGTCACCTTGAAATTCTCTCCTTTGGCAAGCCTTGAGGTTTTGCTTTCTTGCTTGTTTGGTTTTGGAGATCTTTTTGGGGGGTGGGGGGGGGTCATGATCTCCCTGCAAAAATCAGCCATAAAGCCCACATGGCTGGCAGTCGCTTCGTGCACGCTAAGACAGACCTTCTTCTCCAAGCTCAAATGGCTCACATGAACGGATCCAAACTTCCCCGGATTGATCTTCTCAGACACCCCGAGATCCTGTGCTAGGCTGCGGCGCTACAACAGACGCGGGATCACGAGGGCTTTTCAACAGCCCTAAGATCCCAGATGCGGGGGCGTCCTCCGCACCACAGTCGGGGCCGGCACTGCTCGCTCGCTCTCCCCGCCCGTGGAGCACCGACCGCCCCACGGTCCCGGGACCCAGAAGCCCACCCCCCAGCCAGCCCCGCGCAAGGGGCCAGTCCCGGGGCTCTCGGATGCGGGGCCCCGGGCGGCGCCCCCGCCCCCCGCGCATGGCGCCTGCCAGGGGAGCGCCGGCAATGCGGGGGCTGGCGGCCGGGCGCGCAGCGGGTCCGAGGAAACCGCGTCCCCGCCGGCGCCAGGCCCCGGCCCGAGCCCCGAGCCCCGAGCCCGCGGCGGCCCGGAAGAGAGCCAGCCCAAGGACGGGCGATCTGCAGCTGCGCCGGCCCTCCGGGGCCCGCGAGCGATGGCCGTCGCCAGGCCGTGTTCCCGGACGACATCCTGCGCCCGGAGAAAGGGACGATCGGGCGCTGCCCGCACCCCACCCCGCCCCCGGCTGCCAGCGCAGGCCTGGGAACGCGCCCCTGAGCGCCCCGGCGCGAGCGAGCCACCCTCCGGGAGGCGAGGTGGGGCGGGGGGCTCGGCTCTGCGCGGCCGCAGCCCCCCGGGGCCGAGGAAGGCAGGCCCGGCCCGGGTCCCTGGCCCCGGCCCGGCGGGCGCCGAGACGCCGAGACAATGCAGGGGTTTGTGTCTGACAGCGCGCGGGGGGCGGCGAGACCCCCCGGGCTTCGGAAGGCCCGCCCTCGGCCCGGGGGGTGGGGGGCTCGGGGACGGGGGGCGGGCCCGTGCCCCCCGGCCGGGCGGACCCCAAGGGGGGCGCGCACCCCCCACCCCACCCCACCCCACCCCCACACGCAGCGGCCGGGCCCGGGGCCCCGAAACCCGCGGCGCGAAGGGCGACGCGGGACGCGCGGCCCGAGGCGCCAAGTGGGAGCGGGGCGGCGGGGGGCGGCGGGGGACGCGGGTGCGGCCTCGGCCCCCGCCCGAGGGGCCCCGCGGGCGGGAGCGCGGCGGGCATGGCGCCGCCCGTGTTTACCTGAAAGTCTCGGTACTCGTTGAAGCGGGAGAAGCGGTCCGCCATTTTGCCGCCTTCACTCCTCGCAGGACGACGCGCTCGGGTTCGCTCGGGCCCTCCCGCGACACCCGCCCCCTCGCTCCCCGCCCCGCGTCCCCGCCCACTCCCACGCCCACCCGGCGCGCGCCGGCGCGGGGGGGCGGGGGCGCGAGCGCGCAGCCCGCGCACGCGCCCTGCGGCCCTGGAAGCCGGCGCCGCCCCCTCGCGGCCTGGGCTAGGCGCCGCGGCCTGGAGCGACCCCGGCGGCTGCGCGTGCGCACGGATGCCCGAGCGCGGCGAGCGCTTCCGGAGGCAAAGGGCACCGGGCTCGGTGGGACGCCTGGCGCACCTGCTCGACCTCCGGAGCGCTTCCTTCGCCAGATTCTCGTGGCCTTCCGAGGCCTGGCCTCTGGTTGAAATGTGCCCAATAGGGGGGTGAAGGCAGGAGATAATAAAGCGGGTAGGGCGTTTGCCTGGCACGCCGTCGACCCGGGTTCGATTCCCGGCATCCCATATGGTCCCCCGCGCACTGCCAGGAGTAATTCCTGAGCATCGCCTGGTATGATTCAAAAAGCGAAACAAAAAAAAAGTGCCAAATGGCAGCATCGTGTCGTGCTTGGATTGGAGCTAGCATGTCGGAGAGATAGTCCAGCTGGGTTCGGTCCCCGGCACCCCAACCGGGACCACCCGGGATGAGCGCAGAACCCGGTGTAACCTGAGCATCGCTGGGTGTGGCCTAAAAAAAAAAAACACAAACAATAGCGCGGGTGGTGGAGCCAGGCAGCGCAGCTTTGATTGCCGCTTTCGCCAGCCCATTCACTGAGTGGGAAAATGCTCCCCCACTGGAGGAGGTTTTTCCGTGGCGGGAGTCAAGCAACTTGTCGAGTGTTAGATAACCGATGAAAGGGGGTGAGGAAAAATTGACCTTTGAATTGACCTCACCTCAGAAGCCCTCATGCACCTGCAACTTTGAAGAAACGGACCGGTGAGACCAAAGGTCTCGTGATTGCCCGGTACTGGGCATTTTCGGGAAGAATAGAGAACAAGGGGTAAGGCGCTTGCCTTGCATGCCTTCGCCCCGGTTCCTACCGGTCCAACATCGCAGGGAAGACACCCACACCCACCCCACCCCCTATTCAGCACCTCAGAGTCTCAGCCAAAAACAGTAACCAAAAAAAAAAAAAAAAGATCCTGGCATTTTCTGAGCAGTTGGAGAGAAGTATTGCTCACAGGGCCAAAGTTGATTCCTATCAGCCCAAACTCTCTGGGTTTCAGTTTCCTCTTTGTAAAGGAAATTGAACTCAGTAATCTCCAATGCCCCTGCCCAGTGCTGACTTTGTGTGGGCCATGAATCAGATTTTTCCATCCTAGGACCTTCCTGAGGACCCCACCCAATCTTTCAGCTCCCTTGGCCAAAGTACATAAAACATTGGATGGCCTGCAGGAACTGACAGGGACCCGGGAGCTAGTTCTGCAGGGAGGGTGCCTTCCCTCTCTGTAACTGCATATGGTCCTACCAGCCAGTGTGTCCCCTAACTGGGGGACACTGCCAAATTGGAAAATGGTCCTAACCCAACCCTTGGGAGGTCCAAAACTGATTCTTTTGGTGGAAGGTTGTGTTCCTTCTATTCTGTTACCTTCTGCATCACTGACCCCCAGTTTCAAGCTGAATGAAGTTCCAGGCAGTGAAGAGAAGAGAGCATTTTAGTTAAGGAGAGGCAAAACACACAGAATTTGAACATCATAAAGAAACTTGAGGATAGTTAGGACAGGGCTAGGGTGCTTGAGCTGTATGAGGCTAACACTGGTTCAATCCCCAGCGCAACATAAGGGTCCCGGGTTCCTTCGCTTAGGAAGGTTTTGGCGCTCAGAGCTGCTACACAATTCAAGTATGAATAAAGAGCTGAAGATTACCAGACATTTGAAGGAAACTTTTCTTTGTTATTTTGGGCCACGCGTGTCTGTCTAAGCTCAGTGCTTACTCCTGGTCAGGCTCAGGGAACCATATGGGGTGCTGGGGATCAGACCCAGATCAGCCACGTGCAAGGCAAGTGCCCAACCGGCTTTTCTATCACACTGGGTCCTTGAAGGGAACTATCTTGAACAAAATAGACAGGGGGCCAGAGCAAGCAATAGTACAGCAGGTCAGACACTTGCTTTGTACACAGCTGACTCGGGCTGGGTTCCAGCACCATATACAGCCTGGCCAGGAGTGATCCATGAACCCAGAGCCAGGAGTAAGCTGAGAACCACTGGGTGTGGCTCCTCCAGGGCCCCTCTCACCCCTCCCACACACACACTCACAAAAATACCCTTTTTACTAAAACACAGTCTATGGGTATCATTTCATTTAGCTTCAAAATAATTCAAATAACTGATAGTATGATTTTCCTGGGAAAATAATGAGACAATGTTCCAATAAGTCAAAGAATTCCTGGTCATACACCTAATGAGATTCCAAAGTGGCCTGCCATCCCTACTCCTGGAAAGGAAAGAGGGGAACTCAGGTGTGTACGTGGGGACAGAATTTGGCTGTGGGCACTGGAATGCAAACAAAATGCTGCTGGCCCTAGGGCTGCATTGTTGAAGGTGAGGAGCCCTGGGGCTGCGCTGTTGAAGGTGAGGGACCAGCCCTACCGTGTATTCATTTCCCAGCTCCTCACAGGGCTAGCAGGGCTGCTCTGAGCAGGCCACAATAGGAGCTGGAGATGGTCCAGGGAGCCTGGTAAGAAAACTCCTTTATCAGGTTTATGTTCTGGGGGTGAGCTTTGGGAAGACAAGCGGGGGAGGGAGAAAGAACGAGAGTGAGGGAGAGATGATACCCAAGTAAACAAATGAGATCCTTTCAGAGAAGGCCAAGTGCTGCAAACAGAGTTACAGGGGACATGCTAGAGGGCAATAAGACAGACAGGAACTGGGTGAGGCTACTTGAAATTCAGGTGACAATCAGGTGACACCTCCCAACAAGGTGCCATTTGTACTGAGAGCTGGATATTATAAACTGGGGCAGAAAGTTCCAGATGGAGGCACAGAGTGCTAATGGGAGGGCCTGTTCTCAGAAGGACTCCTCCAAGCATGCTACTTCTTGAAATTTTTCAGGATTTTTTTTGGTTTGGGCTTGGGGACCACACCTGGCTTGTTCAAGGGTTATTCCTGGCTCCACACTCAATTCACTCCTAGTAGTGCTCAGGAGACCGTATGGGATGCCAGAGATCGAACCCAGGTTGGCCACATGTAAGGCAAGTGCCCTCCCTGCTGTACCATTGCTCGAAACCCTCTTCACAATTTTTTTTTTTGCTTTCTGGGTCACACCCAGCGATTCTCAGGGGTTAATCCTGGCTCTGCACTCATGAATTACTCCTGGCGGTGCTTGGGGGACCATATGGGATGCCGGGGATTGAATCCTAGGCATGAGAGGCAAACGCCCTAACCACTGTACTATCACTTCGTCCACACAATTTTTGAACAGGGAACCCACATTTTCATTTTTTTTTATCTGTTTGAGTCCATTCTGCATCTTCTGGGGCCAGTTCTGGCAGGAGATTGAAGCACACAGGAGAAGAGGATGGAGAGGTAAAAGGAGAAAAATGGGAGATCCAGCAGAGAAGAGCAAAGCTTAGCACACCCAGAGGAAGAGTGACCTGTCCGCAGCAATGCAGTGCTTTTCCCCTGGGTGCTCCAGGGCTACTCCTGGCTCCTGGTGCCCAGAGGTCACTCTCAGTCAGCACTGCTCAGAGGACTGTAGGTTGCCAGAACTGAACCCAGATCTCCTGCCTGCAAAGCCCACACTCTGGCCCCCCTATTCACATTTTCAAGCGATCCATTACTGCATATGTGTGGGGTAGGAATAGGAAGAAGTGAAAGAAGTGGAGGGGAGAAAAGATAGTATAAGAGGTGGGCAGTGATTGTGTTCAACCCCAGTACAGAGCCAGGAATAGTGCCTGAGACTAGAAGGGTGTGACCCCCAAATCCAACAGCAACAAAATAGAAGATAATGAAGTCTGAATCAAATTTGGGTTGGGTCACACCAGGCAGAGCTCAGAGGCTCCTCCTGGCTCTGCACTCAGAGGTCACTCCTGATAGTGCTCAGGGGACCACATTCGGTGCCAGGAATTTGAACCAGGGCCAGCTGCATGCCAGGCAAGTGCCTTACTTTCTGGACTATACCTCTAGTACCCCCCAGGAGCAATGTTCTTTTTTTCCTTTCCCACTTGGCTTTCCTTCTCCTTCACCCCCAACTGGGTAATACATCCACAGTGCAATTTGTAGCCCTTCTTTTTTGTTTCTGTTTTTGTTTTTGAGCCATACTGGCTGTATTCAGGGCTTCCTGCTCGCTATGTTCAGGGATCACTCCTGGTGCGATATGAGTGGTTTATGGGATGCTGGGGATTGATCGAACCCAGGTTGACCATGTACAAGACAAGCACGCTACCTGCTGTACTACCTCTCCAGCCCCTCATATGTTTAAAATGATCATCTAATTGTTTATAATCGTATGCATACATACATGTGCATGAAATTTTTTTTGCCAGTCTTAGTTCTACAAAACAATTATATTATTCACATTTGTATGCATCTTGCTTCTCTTGCTCAGAAATAGCTCATGAAAATGCCTGCAAGACCTGGTACAGCTCCCACCCTCTTCTCCCAGTGGTGAAAAATCCCATTGTACACCTCTATCTTTCACCCATCATGGATGGGCACTCGCTGTCCCTAGTGTCTTGTGCCTAACTATAGATACAAGAGTCTTGTATCTATCTAATGAACATCCCGGTGCCCAGCTCTCCTGGCGCCAGCACTCCGAATTCCATGGGACACGTTCCCAAGAGTGGGACTGCTCGGTTGAAGAGATGTGCTTTTCACTGGCAGGGGCAGGGTGAGCCACATTTGGTGGTGCTCAGGAGAGCCAGCACTACTGGGGGCACACCCGAGACCCCTGGTGTGAAATATACACCCCAAGCTTTTGAACCAAATGCCAGGCCTTTACTTTTTAAGGGAAGAACTGTGCCCATGGAGATGCATGAGGTTTCTCCTGGCTCTGGGTTTGGGGATTGCTCCTGGCAGTGCTCAGGGGGCCATGCAGTGCCAGGGAAGCCTTTAATTTGTGGGGAGCTTGGGCCACACCCTGTGGTACTCAGGGAGTACTCCCAGCTCTGTGCTCAGGGATCACTCTCTAAAGTGCTCAGGGAACCATGTGTTACCAAACCAGGGTTAGCCACATATAAGGCAAATGCCTGAACCCCTATACTACTTCTGTGGCCCCATGATCCAGTCTCTCTAGCGTGAGCTGACAACTCATTGCTCTGATTGTATTTCCCTGATGATAAGTGATACAGAACATTTCTTCATCTATATACTGATAATCTTATGACTTCTTTGTTTGGGGGGGCCCGTCTGGTGATGCTCAGGACTTATTCCCGGCTCTATGCTCAGGGATCACTCCTGGTGGTGCTCGGAGATCACATGGTACGTGCTAGGCTTCACCCACTGTCTGACCTCTTCCAAGACAGTGTGTATTCTTTGAGGAAGTTTATGGACTGCCTAGCAGGGCTGGTCTGAGCAGGCCACAATAGGGGCTGGAGATGGTCCAGGGAACATGGTAAGAAAACTCCCTTATCAGGTTTATGTTCTGGGAGTTAACTTTGGGAAGCCAAGCGGGGGAGGGAGAAAGAGCGAGAGTGAGGGAGAGGTGATACCCAAGTAAACAAATGAGATCCTTTCAGAGAAGGCCAAGTGCCGCAAACAGAATTACAGGGGACATGCTAGAGGGCAGTAAGACAGGAACTGGGTGAGGCTGCTTGAAATTCAGCGACAATCTGGTGACATTTGGGGGGCTGGAACTGGTTAGGAGAGGGGATTGAAAGGTAGGTAGTATCAAAAAGAAAGAAAGAGAGAGAGGAAGGAAGGAAGGAAGGAAGGAAGGAAGGAAGGAAGGAAGGAAGGAAGGAAGGAAGGTAGTATCATTGAGGGAGGCCACACTGCTGTGGAAACTGCCACAGGGCAATGGGAATGCAGGTGCTGCCCCCTACCGCCATGTCAAGGCAGTGCAGAGGCCCCCAGGCCCCTCCCAGGGAGGTGGGGGCCAGCCCTTCCATGGAGTTTGCAGGCCAGAAGCAACCTCTGGCTGCGGAGTCCACTGGATGAGCCGGTCCACTGGGGCCAGTGCAGGTACCGGGCAGCACTGAGCAATCCACACCTGGTCACACAGCAAAAACTGCCTCAAACCTGCCAGACTTGAATCTCCCTTGTCCAAATGATCTCCGACACTTGCCAGGATTGATCTGTGCCCCACTGCTCAGGGCTCTTCAGGCTTTCCCTGAGCTCATCATGTAGTATGAGAGATAATAAATCAATCTAAATGATTTGATAAGTAAATAATGCAAGGAAAGCCCCAAGGTGCTGTCACTCAGCGGGAGACAATCAATTCTGGTTCTGGGCAGGACGGAAGGGGTGGTGTGAGAGGTAAAAGTGAGGCCAGAGCGATTGTACAACAGGTAGGGCCTGTTTGCTTTGCACTCGGTCAACCTGGGTTCGATCCCCGGCATCCCATATGGTCCCCTGAGCACTGCAAAGAGTAATTTCTGAGTGCAGAGCCAGAAGTAAACCCTGAGCATTACCAGGTGTGACCCAAAAAGCAAAGAAAAAAAAGTGGAGACAGAACTCAAGGATGTTCCAATTTGGGGTGACAGGGGAGGAGGGATATATACTAAGCCGGGGCTGAAAGATAGTACAGCAAGCAAGGAGCTTGCCTTGCATGCAACTGAAGCCGGTTAAATCCTTGGCACCCCATATGGTCCCTCAAGCCCCACAATGAGTGATCTCTGAGCACAGAGCTAGAATTAAGCCCTGAGCACCCCGGGTGTGACCCATGAGAGAGAGAGAGAGGGGGAGAGAGAGAGAGAGAGAGAGAGTGTGTGTGTGTGTGTGTGTGAGAGAGAGAGAGAGAGAGAGAGAGAGAGAGAGAGAGAAAGAGAGAGAGAGAATGGTGGGTGAAAGGGGGATTCTATTTAAAAAGAGAGAAAAATCATAAAGTCAAACTGATGCATGTCCAGGAGAAAGGGAAGCAGAGAAATCTAGTAGCCTTTGGCTTTGGAAACTTTGTAGCGCCTAGAAATTGACCAAAATAATATACTTCATGTAACTAAGGGTATGGATTGTTGGATCATAACAAAAACAAGAGAAACAAAGGCATGAAAATACAGTGACAGTACAGCAAGTAGGGCACTTGCCTTGCCCGTGATTGCCCCAGGTCTGATCCTCGCAATCAAGCACTGCCAGAAATAATTTCTGAGTCCAGAGTCAAAAGTGATCCCTGAGCACCACTGGTGTGGCCCAAAAGGCAAAAATAAAATGGCCACCGGGCCTAGAGAAGACCATTTGGGAACCATTGAAATCTCTTCGCGGCACTCACCTTGGCCCAGTGTTACAGAATGAAGCAGAGATGACACGGGTCCCAGTAGGAGCCCCTGGTTGACCCAACCTGGCCCCCTTCCACAGCAGGCCTGTGCTGGCATCTTCCAGCAGTCAGGCGGGATTCTGGTACTGTGCCGCTCTCCCTGCCCCTCTCCCGTGGTTCCAGGATTCTATTCCAGGCCTGAAGTCCAGGCGAGGAGGCTGAGATGAAGCAGAACCCAGACGCAAGCATGCTGGGAAGTCACTACCCAGTACTCAGGGGAAGATGGCATGGTGGCTGCCTCAGTGGTGCAGGAAGGGCTGGACGGAGGGGCCATGGTGGGAGGCTGGGCCCGGGGAGTGAGCAGAGGGATCAGGAAGCTGAGAAGCAGCAGTCCCTGACTGAACCAGGCTGAGACCACCCTACGCTGGTAACTGGCAGTCACTGGAGTGGGGATTCATGTCATCTGGAGTGGGAGGCGGGGAGGTGACCCCTGAGAGTCCAAGTTCCAGAGTTGGACTCTTCCAGAGTGCGGCAGAGGTAAATATGGGAACCTCGGTGGCACCTGGAAGCAGAACCGGCAGGGGGCAGCAGAGTTTGCAGCCTAGCGGGGAACAGACCACAAGAGGGGCCAATGTGCCAAGCTGGGCCCCTTGAACCTCTAGGAACCTTAACTTTTTCTCTGTGGGTGACAGGCTAGGATATCCCGCCCACCTCCCAGTGATCACACCACTGAGTGACCCCCTTCCTTAGCATCCTTTCAGGGACAAAACCACAGCTTGGTTCCAGCCAGTGGGAGATGGCAAAGGGGATGGAAGCATGAGCGCACTCTCTCTCTCTCTTACACACACACACACACACACACACACACGCGTGCGCACGCACACACATGCTCACACTCACACGTTCACATACGCTCACACACTCACACGCACATGCACACATACACACACACTCTGTGACTGTGGGAGGCTCCTTCCTGCTAGCCAGAGCCCTTGGCCGACGCTGCTGACCCGGTGAAGCAAGGGGCCACACTTGGTATGGTGACTGCTGCGTGCCAACCTGGCTAGGCTGCATGCTCGGCTATTCATGCCCTTAGATTGCGTGGCTTTAGAGGGAATTGTCGATGTTAATATTTACAATCAGTTAACTCTAAAGAAAGGAGATTATTCTCGGTGATGCAGTGGATACTGTTCATTTCACTGGAAGGCCCGAGAGGGCAGGGAGAGAACTCAAGGGCTGAGCACAGGCTCTGCAAACAGGAGGCCCAAGTTCCATCTCTGGTACCTCATGGTCTCCTGAGCATTGCCAGAATGACCCCTGAATACAGAGCCAGGGGTAGCCCCCACCACCACTGCATGTAGCCCCCAAACAAACCAGTAAGATCTTGTAGAGTGGATGTGGCCCTAGATTCAATCCCCAGCACCACATTCTCCCCACTTGCGCTGCTGGTGCAGGGTGTGTCCCTAGCATCCCTCTAAACATTAAGGGGTGTGGTTCCTGCTATTAAAAACAAAAATAGAGCAAAAGAACAAATGGACATTTTCCTAAAGAAGAAAGTAGAAATCTACCTCACAGTGGCATAACAGCTCCTGTCTGAGTTTACAGTGCCAGCCTACAATGTGCATTTCACACTGGTCAGCACACATGCACATACATGCACAAACACAAGCACACATATACAAACATGTGCGAACATACAAACACATAGACACACATACACTCACATGTATAAAACACGTAAATACCCATGTTTGCACACACATGCACTCTTACACAAAACTCATGTGCAAACACACTCCAATATACATAACAGGGCTGGAGAGATAGCACAGCCTTGCATGCAGCCAACCCGGGTTTGATTCCCAGCATCCCATATGGTCCCCTGAGCACTGCCAGGAGTAACTCCTGAGTGCAGAGCCAGGAGTAACCCCTGTGCATCGCCAGATGTGACCCCAAAAGCAAAAAAAAAAAAATAACATATGCCCAAATGCAAACACACTCAAACACATGCACAAACAACACACAAGCATAAATACAAACCTCCAGGTCCAAGTGATAGCACAGTTGGTAGGGTACTTGCCTTGCACATGGCTGACCCAGGTTTGATCCTCCGCACCACATATGGTCCCCCAAGCCCTGCCAGGAATGATCCCTGAGTGCAGAGCCAGGAGAAAGCCCTGAGCATCACCAAGCATAGCCCCAAAGCCAAAAATACAAACTATCTTTCATATACCACAGACGCACATGTACAAACCCACTCACACACATGCACAAACACATATACTCACACACATATAAACAGACTCATACAAACACATTCTCACACACCAACAAGCCACGCTGGCAAAGCCCGTGAGGAGCGGAAGTGCTATCAGCCCACAGGTAAGAGGAGGGAGGCACTGTCCCTCTCAGTCCATATGGTCCAGGAGGTTAACTCTGCCAACATTCTACTCAGAAGCACCCTTCCCAGATGAGCTGTGGGAGGCCAGCACAGTCTGTCACCCTGATGACAGCCTCCTGAGATCCCAGAGACCAGCTAAGCCAGGTCTGGACTTCCCCGACCCACAGCATAGTGAGTGACTACCTGGGTGGTGTTTTCAGCCATGACAGTGAAGTCTGTGGCTGTTCGCAGGAACAGAAGTGAATAGTCACTCCCCAGGTAGCAGGGGATAACAGCAGTCAACTCAGTTGCTCCAGAAAGACACCCAAGGCTGGAGAGAGAGAACAGCAGGTATGACACTTGCCTTGCATGCAGCTGACTGGGGTTCAACCCCTACGCACCACCAGGAGAGATTCCTAAGTGCAGAGCCAGGAGTAACCCTTGAGCACCACTGGGTGTGGCAAAAAGATTTTAAAAAGATACCCAGCATGTGCCTGCCTGGCCTGTATTTCAAGCATAAGCAATAATACTTGTTAGCCCTGATATTCTCAAATTCAATGGTCACAATGGTCAGAGAGTCAGGAACAGCCAGGAAGGCCAAACCTGAAGGCACCCAGGCTTGAGTCTCCCCTCACGGGGAAAAGTCTGGATGGTTTCAGGGAAGCAGCAGGAAGCAGGCTGAGTCATACAACGCTGGAGCCACATTGCCCATTGCGGCCCCTCTCTGCCATCTGTCAGCTGTCACACTGGGCCTTGGTTTCCTCATCTGGAATAAAATTATTAAAGAACAGAATAGCACATGGCATGTGGTAGGCCATAGAAGGGTATATTATTATTATTATTACTGCTACTATTATTCTTTAAGGTTGTTATACTCTTATTTGTAGCCCTATCCATCTAAAGGAGAGGTAAACTTAATTTAGTACTTAGACCAACAAAGCAAATAAAGATGAGTAGATAGGCAACCACATGCCAGAGCTCCCTTACTTTTGCAGAAGTTTTCTACATTCCTTGCAGAAGGGAGAGGAAAAAAAAGAGTTTTCTATGTTTATTTCCTGCTTTGGGGCCACACCTGGCTGTGCTGATGGCTTATTCTTGGATCAGTCATCAGGGATTAGTCCTGGTGATGTTCAGGGGACAATGGGGTTTGCTGGGGGATCAAACTCAGCCGGGGGCTGCATGCAAGGAAAGCGCCCAACCCG
Organism: Sorex fumeus; assembly: GCF_029834395.1. Lineage (NCBI taxonomy): Eukaryota > Metazoa > Chordata > Mammalia > Eulipotyphla > Soricidae > Sorex > Sorex fumeus. The sequence goes on from NW_026606120.1 coordinate 77,643,637, forward strand.
CTGTATGATCTCTCTGACCCCAAAATTTTTCTATTATCTTGTCAAAGGATTCTGATTATGTGACCACGTTTGTGACCCCTGGGGATTGGGAAGGACCCTAAATTTCTCCTGTGCAGGATTTTGTCCCGCCCGTGCCTCCCCATCTCAACTCCTCCGTCACTTACTCTTGCTGCCGCCCCAGCGCCCCGGGTCCAGCAGAGGGCGCTGTGGCCTCAAAATGCAGCTCTCGGAGGCTTCCCCGAGCGCGGGCTGGGAGGACGCATACCTGCCGGGAGCGAGGGAGCTGGTTGCGACTCCAACCAGCCCGGGTGTCCCCACTAGACCCTTTCTCGCCATGCACAAGGCGATCGCCCGCTGCCAGCTGGTCTCCAAGCTCCGGGAAGCATTTTGTGAAGGCTCCAGCGCGCCAGACCTCTCTTCTTTGAACCCAGAGGCTTCATTTCAGCAATGAATCATCCCAGTCTTAGGCGGCTCTGTGACTGTTTCCAAATTCCACCGCGGCACAGCTGCAGACCTCGGTTTGGCCTTCGTTGGAGCCTTCTGCCAGCCAGCCACCCACAGCCTTTCACTCTTCATTCCTGTTCCAACTTCCCCAGACAAGACGTTCTCACCCCACCCGGCTTCCTTCTGCCTCAGCCTGCTGCAAGGCTGTGGGCGTCTTTGATTCACTCCTTTAGCCAGCTGCCGATGGGACCAAGGTTAGCCTGGCAGAGGCCTGAGGCAGCCAGGCTTTATGGAACACCCATGGTGTGTGTGCCAGCCAGTCTAAACAGCTCCTCCTCAAAACCATCTGGGGGGAGGTGCTGCAAAACCCATTTTACAGATGACACAATAAAGGCACAGAGAGGCTGAGAACACACAGCCTGCAGCTAGTGGTTGGGCTAGGCCAGAGCAATTCATATCCAACAACCAGAGTTCCTTTTTTGTTTATGGCTTTTTTTTTTCTTTTTGGTTCACACCGGGGGATGCTAAGGGATTACTCCTGGCTCTGCACTCAGGAATTACTCCTGGCGGTGCTCAAGGGACCATTTGAGATGTCCAGGTTTGAATCCGGGTTGACTGCATACAAGGCTTGCCTTGCCTGCTGTATTGTTGCTCTGGCCCCCACAACTGGACTTCTTCAGATGCTAGAGGACTTATAAGATGAATCTGGAGGTCATTTCGTTGCAGGGGCGGTGGGGGGAACATACACTAGACTGTAACACTGTAACACTGTCCTCCCATTCATGGATTTGCTCCAGCAGTCACCAGTAACATCTCACAACAAATTGTGAGACTTGTTGTTACTGTTTTTGGCATACTGAGTATGTCACCCGGAGCTTGCCAGGCTCTGCCATGCGGGTGAGATACTCTCAGTAGCTTGCCGGGCTCTCCGAGAGGGGCGGAGGAATCGAACCTGGGTCGGCCATGTCAGCTGCATGCAAGGCAAACGCTTTACCCACTGCAGTGATGCAATCCATTAGCGCGCGGTACTTATACATATTATTCATAATTTTTCTACTGATTACATGTGGAAGTGAAACTACTTTGGCTATACTGAATTCAACAAAATACATTGTTTGGGAAGAGAGCTAGTAAGGAGTTCAGCTCTTGCTTTGCACTTAGCTGTGGGTTCTAATCCTAGGACACCACATGTGGTCCCTCAACATTTCACTTGAAGCTGAGAGCCAGGGGCGGGGCCCCTGAGCACCACTGGGTGTGGCCCCCAAAGGAAACAAATATTGTCCACATCAATTTCACCTGGTTCTTCACTCTCTCTAGCCTGGCTGCTGGGGTTCAGCCAGTTCCTCCCTCGGGTGCAGAGTTTAGGAGCCCTGTCTCGGGAGAAAAGCCCTATCATGGGGCCAGAGCAATAGTACAGTGGGTAGGATGGTTGCCTGGCCCGTGGCTGACCCCGGTTCGATCGATCCCCGGCATCCCATATGGTATCCCGAGCACTGTCAGGAGTAATTCCTGAGCACAGAGCCAGGAGTAACCCGTGAGCGGGTGTGACTATGGGCCAGGATCCTGCAGAGGAGTGCAGGGGGCCCACAAGGGACCCATCTCCCTGGACCCGATTCGTGTGGCCAAAAGCTCCAGGCTCGTGGCAGGAAGGAGCTCAGACACCAAGGCTGGGGGGATGTGGACTGGCCTCCCCACTCCCGCCAAGCTGCTCCTGGGCTGGAGGAGGCGTGAACAAGCCCTGGGGTCGCCAGCTGGGGGGTGGGGGGGAAGGACGCCCCAGGAGCGTTTCCTGCCTTTGGCTCACAACTGCTTCCGCCCTAGCTCCAAGCACTTGACCCCCATTAAATGCCTTCCTCCCAGGGGAGGTGGGGGGCTGGGAGGCCTCCCCAGAGCCTCTGAGTCCTGAGAATGTGCGGGGCGACCGGCAGGCACATGAACTCTTTTTCTTCTTGTCTTCGTTTCTGCCCCCCCCTTCCCCCCCCAGCTTAGGGGGTTCTAAAGGGAAAGAGAGGAGCAACGAGGGAACAATTCCAAGGAATTCTTTCCCTCGCCCCGGCTGGAGGCTGGAACCTCCCTCCAAGTCCCGCTGCTTCCTCCAGGGAGGGGAATTGGGAGATGCTGCTAAAGGTGGGGGAAGGGTCCAGTTCTGGGGTCCTTCAATCCCCACCCCCTATCATCACAGTGCGTGAACCCCAACCCCCCAGTCAAAAAAGAAGCTAATTAAGACTTGGGGAGGGGAATTCAGGTCATTTCACTCCCAAAGGCCAACCAGACTCACCCGATCTGCACGGTGAGTGTAACAGCAACATTACAAAGGGGGGCGGTGGGTGGAGAGTACAGCGGATAGGGCGCTTGCTCGGCTTGTGTCTGATGCAAATTCAATCCCTGGCACTCCCTCCATTTGGTCCCCCCTGAACCTGCCCTGGAGTGATCCCTGAGCACGGAGCCAGGAGTAAGCCCTGAGAACCACTGGGTGTGGCTCAAAGCCATATATATTTGATTTTCTATTTATTGTTTATAAAATACAAACATTTATATTTTACATTTAATATGAAAATGGGGGCAGACACCCTCCAAAGCAGCGAATTCATCTGGGCTTCACTGTGAGCCCTTCACTCTGGCGCAGCGTCCCCCTTGTCCAGTTCTGCCCTGTTCTTCTCAAAAACCCTGGTGACCCGTAGGACGTTTCCCAGCATCATCCTACCAACCAGGAATCCCTGGTTCTCACAGGAAGTTGTAAAGGTGGGGGGAGGCGGCCCCAGGGAGTTTTCAGTCTCTGCTCTGCCCTTTATGATAACCGAGTTGCGGGATCAGCGTTGACGCCTCATGCACGCCCACAGGCCGATACTTTGATTTTTCTGTTTTCACTCGGGGGCTTCGCCCTGAGGTGCCCAGGCCTTCCTTCTGGCTCTGCCCGCAGGGACCACTCCTCAAGGGCCTGGGGGACCCAATGGGATGCAGGGTCCGGTCCTGTGCTATCTCTCCCGGCCCCCACACACCTTTCCAAGTCAGGGCACAATTCATCCACAGGAAGCGGGCTTCCCTTCTCAAGGTGCTCAGACTCAGCCCGGGGTGGAAGCAGGAGCAGACCCCGGGAGCCCCCAGTCCTGCCTGCAGCCGCCTCCCTTGTGTCGAGGGCGCCCTCTAGCGGCGGCGGGAAACGCCTGCCTTCGGGGTGCAAGGGCCTGGAGCCAGACCCTCAGCCTCGCCTCGCCTTCTCCCGACCCCGGACCTCCAACTCACCCTTCCGGGGGGGATCAGATGCAAGAGGCGGGCCTTGTGTGAGCTGAAAAGGGGCTCAGGAATTCTGTCTTTCCTTTCTGCAATCTGTGCGCCCCACCCCCCCTGCCAGGCTGGCACACATCAAACTCTAGACCCTGAGGTCTACCCTGAGCCCCCCACAATGAAGGTGAATCCACCTTATGGCATCAAAGATCAGGCAGCCTAGGGTCCCAGGACCTCCTCCTCCAGAAGTGACCTTGAGCCCTGAGCACCACCGGGTGTGGCCCCCCAAATAGGAATAAATGAATGAATGAATAAATAAATAAGTAAATAAATAAGGGGAAGTGAAGTGGCCGGCTGGTTCATCCAGCCTGGACGGCCTGGGGCCCGCCCTTCTGCCCCGACCCCCAGTGGCCCAGGGTTTGGCCCCTCTGGGTTCTTCCTTCCTTCCTTAGGGAACTCCTAGGAGGCCTGGAGGCAGTGGGGGTGGGGGGAGGCGGAAGGGGGGGTTGGCGGGGGCTGGGAGCCCCGGCTGGGAGGCCGGGTTTGGGAGGTCGGATGCTGGTCCCCCTCAGCCCCGTGGGTTGCAAAGAATTGCTAATTGCAACTAAACGAGGCCTCAGCGTGGGGGAGGGGGAGGCGCAGGGCTGGGGGGGGGGGTGTTGAGGTGGAGCACCGCCTCCTACCGCCTCTTTGAGTCCGGGGTAAGGCCGGGCCAGCCCGCTCTTCTCATGTAAAGCAGCTTTTTTGTCTGGGGGAGCCGAAGCTGGGGCCAGGGGCTGGGGAAGGGGCCCAAGCCATTAGCAAGCTTCTTGTTCCCCAGAAAGGAAGAAGGGTGCCGAGGCCTCCTGGGAGTGCGGACAGCCCCCTCCTCCTCCACGCTCAAGCTTTTTATGGTGGGACTTGATAGGGTGCTGCCCAGTGGGAGGGGGAGCCCGGGATCCCAGCACACCGCCCTCCCCCCTCCTTGCGGGGCTGTGGGAAAAAAGCAGGCACAAAGCCGGGGCTGGCCCTGCCGAGCTGGGAGCCGGTGGCGCCGCTCCAAGGGTCCCCGCGCTGCGAGCACCCACCCCTGCGTCCTCTCCTCCCGCAGACTCGGTCCCCACGGAGCGCGGGGCTTACCCGGTGCCCTGAGTAGGTGCCCTTTTCCACTCTGCCAACCCTCAGAGCAGCTGGAACTCGGGAGGGTGGCAGTTGTTGAGAAAGGGAGCCCTCCTCTCTCCTGAACCCCGCCCGCCGCCCGCCAGCGAGGAAGAGGAGGGGAGAAGGCGCCCAGAGCCTGGAGCCACAGAAACTTGAAAGGACTTCAGAGCCCTGCCTTCTAATTCAGATTCTCGGTGATTTTTCTCTCATGGGGGAATGGTGGGGGACCCGGTGGTGCTCAGGGGCTACTGTGCTCAGGAGTGACCCCGTGACCCCTGGCAGTGCGGTGCTGGGGGGAACCATACATAAACCGTGCCACACGCGTGCGGGCTCAGCTGCATGCAAGGCAAGGGTCCACCCTGAACTACCAGCAGATGCTCCATCTTATTTATTTTGTTTTGTTTTGTTTCAGGGTCACACCCCGCGATGCTCAGGGGTTACTCCTGGCTCTGCACTCAGGAATCACTCCTGGCAGGACAAGGGGACCCTATGGGGTGCCTGGGATTCAAACCCTGGTTGGCTATGTACAAAGCAAAGCATAGTCCCACGGTATTCTCTCTCTCAGCCCCAGGTGCTTTATTTTTGAAACGTCTGTCAACTTGGGACCAAAGTGACAGCTCCAGGGGCTGGGGCAAAGGCTTTGCATATAGGAGAGGTAGGTTTGACCCCAGCACCGCACCGTATGGTTCCCTGAGCTCTACCGGGTGTGAGGCCTGAGCACCACCGGGTCTGGCCCCCTCAAACCAAGTAAGTTAAATAAATAAACTGAAGAAAGAAAATCTCTCAACTGGGACAAGAAGTCCCCTCACCAACTTGGGTCTCCGTTTCCTCAGAGGGTGAGCAGCCCTGAGGGGGACGCAGGCTGTGCCTTATTCTCGCATGTTCCCTCCCAAATGCCTGTCCTCGTATATACTCATGTCTGCTTGCTGCGTGCCACTCAGTGGTCGCGATGTGCCGCCTGTTGGTTTTCCCCACACGTGATCCCCAGGGAGATGTCACCTCGACCCCCAGAGCTCAGGCCACACTCTCACACCTCATGATGGCGCCCAGCCCCTGTCACCCTCTGACACACCTGGCTTCCTCAGCTCATCTTATGTCCTGGTAATCGCCTGAACTCATCATCCCTTGAACTGATGCTCCGTGCAAATGTTAAGACCACGGGGGAGAGGGGCGGTTCCTTTTTTTTTTTTTGCTATTTTTTTTTCTGGGTTCACACCTGGTGATACTCAGGGGTTACTCCTGCCCTGCACTCAGGAATTACTCCTTGCAGTGCTCCAAAGACCATATGGGATGCTGGGAATCGAACCCGCATGCAAGGCAAACGCCCTACCCACTGTGCTATCGCTCCAGCCCACGGTCCCTTTTCCTTCTGTTCCAATTTGGGGTGGCTGAGAGCACCCTGAGAAGCACCTTCACTCTGGGAGGCAGCTGGAGACCCCGGTGAACCCCGTTAACTTGCTTCCTTCCTCCCCCTTTTCCTAAGTCTCCTAAAGCCCCCAGGAGGGCGTCCTTCCATCTTTCCCTCCATCTATCTGGGGGACTCCATGTGGTCTGCTCCTCCTGGTGTGCAGCCCCTCAGCCAGGTGGAGGGTGACCCAGGCGGTCAGCCCCGGGGCCCAGGGGCTCTGGCTGCAGGCCAGGCCTTCCTCCCAGCTCCCCCCCCCAACTGCCGCCTAATCCATCTCACGCAGCAGGAAGCCCTTAAGCCGCCTTTTCAGCAGCCTCCCCTGCCTGCTGCGGGCTCTGAGCCTTTCTATACCACCCTTGGCAGGAGCTGTGTTCTACAAGCTGGGGAGAGTGGCCCCCGCCAAGAGGTCACGGTACCCAGGGCGGCTTCCAGCTCGCTGCCTCTCCGGCCTGGTCCTGCCCTGAGCCTACCCTGCCCCAAAACCCTGCCCGGGCACCCCAGCGTGGACAGTGCTGGTCAGCTCACTACAAAGCCTCTGCTGGGGCCAGCAGGGATACAGCAAGTTGGGGGACCAGGGAGGGAGGCCAGAAACTGGGGAAGTGGGGCCGGGGGCCTCTAGCACTCTGCTCCCCTCACCTCTTCCTTTGGCTGATTTCTCCTTTCTCATTCCAGCCCCCCCCCCGCCCCCCCCCCCCCCGTGATCTTTTTAGAAGGGACCTACCCAGGTTAGGGGCCTGGGCCGGGCGTGGGGGCAGAACTCTAAGACCCGATGTCCCCAGGGGAGAGGCAGGCAGGGAGAACGATCATACGGGATGCTGGGATCAAACCTGGGTGCTACGTGCAAGGCTAGCGCCCTCCCTGCTGTACTATCACTCTGGGTTGTATTTGCGGGGTGGTAAATCCCTCCTGGGGGGAGGGAGAACTCACAGTTGAGATGTTTCTAGGCCACGCTGGATTGCAAACTCCAGCCCCAGGCCCCTGTGCAGATACTGTGCCTGGTTCTGGGCTTGGGAGAGTCGGGTATGGCCTGGGCCCACCTCTGCCCACAGTCCTCATCTCCCCCTGCCTGGCCCCGGCCAGCCGGCCTGGCGGGCGGGGAGCCCCAGACCGGCTCAGCCCCTCACTCTGCCCCGCCCCGGAGGGTTCTGCGAGCTGGGGGCCGCTGGGAGGTCTGTTTGTAGTTCAGATTCTTCTCATTCCAGGCCCAGCAGGCTCCCTCTAAGGGAAAGGCCTGGGATTGGGGGACGTCATGGTGGGGGGGTCTTTGGGGCACCAGCTGCAGGGAAGGAAAACTTCCTGGAGAGATGAGAGGTGCGGGCTTTCCTCTTCCAAGGACCCCACTCCCAGACACAAGGTAGGACCTGCCTGTTCCCTTTCCATCCTTGGGGTCCCCCCAGGAGCTGCCTTACCGTAGAGAACTTTCCAGCAAAAGGAGGTGCCCCTGAAGGTCCTCCCTGAGCTCCCTACTCCCCATTGAGCTGTAGCTATCTCTTTACGGGGCTCATAGGGGCTGAGAAGACAGGGTGACCAAAGAGGGGTCACCGGGCAGTGAGTGGCCTGCTCCTGTCCCCCCAACTCAAGGCTCCTGTGGATGTCAGCTTGAACCCTCAGCATCGGGCAGATCTGTCTATGCAGCCCACACTGCCTCACCCCCTACTCCCCCACCCCCACAGGGTTAATCACCGTGGCCTGGGCTTGGGGGATCATCAACTGACACCCCTTGGTCTAAGACAGCTGACACCTGCCCCAGGCTTCCTGGCAAACCTCCTCTGCCTGTTCAGGGAGAGGAGGAGAAGCAAATACGACCCTACAGAAGTGGGGTATGTGGGTTCAGTGAGGTCAGGACCCGCTCACCTCCTTCCCACCTATCCGGAGAACAGTGGGACCAGCTGGGGCACAGTGGGAGGCAGAGCGAGAGTGAGCCATCCTCGGCCTCTCCAGCCTGGATGTCCGCCTGGGGGTGAGGCTCCCTCACCAGGCAAGGACCAGAGTAGTGCCAACCCGCCCTGGGCCTCCCTTCTCAAAGCAAGTGTCCCTACAAATCGGCTCTCTTAGTTCTTTCCTCTGCCCATCTGCACAAGGGGCACATTAAACCTGCTTTTACCTGGAAGGGACAAGACTGGACCCGCCGAGTTTACCGTGTCCATCCTGCCGATAGAGAAGCCGGCGCAGAGCTAAGGGATGCACGGAAGGTCAGAGAGAACCACGCAGGTAATGCGCCCAGGCTGGAGCACTTGAGTCTTCTGGGTCCACTTCCAGGGTCCCTCGGTGGGGGGGGCTCCCCAGGATGTCACAGTTGTTTTCTCCTTTCTCTCCTCAGGTTGGGGTCCGGAACTGTAAGGAACTGGATTACTGGGAGGCTTCAGAGATCCGAGCACCCTGGAGGTGGGAATAACCTGGATGCTTGGAAGGAGTTTAGCCCTGGGGCCACAGTATAGCGCCTCGGGCATTTGCCTTGCAGCGGCTGATCTGGGTTTGATTCTGGCACCCCATTTGGTCCCTCACCCACTGAGCCCTTCAGGAGTGATTCCTGAGCACTGCTAGGTGTGACCCCCCCCGAAAAAAAGAAACTTAGCCTTTCCTATACCTAAGTGTGGGTTCTAGAGGGGCTCACAAAGCCCCCAGGACTTGGCAGTGGGGTGGTATTGGGGTCCTGGGAAGGTGGTCAGGTTCTGTCCTAGTCCCAGGAGGCAGTGGGTTACTTACCCAGAGTGTACTGTGCCCCTAGTATGGACCACAAGCCCTGGGGTATGCACAGCAGGGAAGCACCCCCTTTGCCTCAGGACCATCTCGTTGAGAATGAGGATTCGTTAGATGCCACCCTCTGAAGGCCTTTGCCTTGCCTCATGGCTGCAGGGACTAAGAGCCTGGTTTGAACCCACCACCCTGAACACTGTGAGGACTTATTCCCGAGAACAGAGCCAGCAATAACCTGAACATCACTGAGTGTGGCCCCCAAGCCCAAAAACAAAAGGGAAAAAAAATCAAATGATCAGTGTATGATAAGCTTTAAGGCAGAGAAAGGAGTTCGAGAATAGTGTCGGGGAAGCACCTGAGCGAAGGAGCCTGGAGGTTTTGCAACGTTGCAAGAGCCTCTGAAACATACCCTTCAGGGCATTGAGCACTGAGTCCCAAGCATTCTGCTCCATTTAGTCAGTGCTCCATGCAGAAGGATATTCAGCACAGTGCCAGAGGCTGCCTTTGTATTGTACCACCCCACAATCCTGGCCACCCCGCCCCCATCCTGGCTACTTCATATCTTATAGACTTGGACTAAATTGTGCCCCCTGCCCCAAATTTGTAAGTTAAAGCTTTAATCCCAGTGTAAATCTATTTGGAGACAGAGAATTTTTCATAGGATATGAAGGTTAGGGCCGAAGTGATAGTACAGCGGATAGGACGCTTGCCTTGCACACGGCTTACCTGGGTTTGTTCCCCTGCACCCCGTAGGGTCCCCAGAGCACACCAGGAATGATCCCTGAGCACAGAGCCAGGAGTAAGTCCTAAGCACAACTGGGTGTGACCCCAAAGGCTCCCCCCAAAAGAGGGGTGTCTGTGAATGTGAAATGAGGTCCTAAGAGTGGATCGTGTGAGTGTGTTTGTGTGTTTGTGTGTGTGTGTGTTAGGGGAGGGAGGTGCAATACCTGGTGATGCTCAGGGGCTATTCCTACCTTTGGGTTCAGGAGCAACTACCGGTGATGCTCCGGGACCCACAGACCACGTGTTATGCCAGGGCATCTCACCTCCGGTATAATCTGTGGCCCAAGGGTAGATCTTTAAAGAGAACAGAAAGAAGTTTCTCTCTATTCCTACATGCAGGCACCAAAGGAAGGCTGTGAGTACACAGGAGGTGGCCATGTGTGAGCCCAGAAGAGAGCCCTCGCCGGAACCCCACCTTCCTGGCACCTTGCTGTTGGCTTTCCAGCCTCCAGGACTGAGGCCAGATATTCCCGCTGTTTCAACTTATGGTCTAGAGTATTTTTGTTTGTTTGTTTGTTTCTTCTCTTTGTTTTTCTTTGGTCTATAGTATTGTGATGTGTCAGCCCAAGCAGCCCAATTGGGAAGTGGGCGCTTACAAACTTGTTGGGCAGGTTGACGGAGCAAATTTTGCAATGAAGTCACAGAAATGTTCTTCCCCTGCTGTCACAATCGGGTCTAAAGAATCAGGAGGCTGCACTATGTTCAAGGATGCCACCTCAAAGCTCCACAGCGCATAGGAAGCAGTACCAGGTTGGTGGGGTGGTCAGGGGCAGTTTGGGGGCCAGTGTGAGGGCAAACCCAGCTTCAGAACATTGCCAGCCAACTGAAAAGCTACTGGAGGAGCAGAATTCACCTTTCAAGTCTCAGATGAGGGTATTTTGCATCCAAAATTCCAGCTACAAGAGAGATCAGGAGATGAAGTTTTGGTTCCAAGTTCTGCAGGCCAGGAAGGTATTAGAATGAGACCAGGAGGGCTCAAGGAAGTGATGGGAATGGGTGCCCGATATCAACCCCTCCATCTACCACAATGAGTTTTTGCTGGAAAGAATCACGGGGGTTAGGTTCTGAAGAGGGGTTGAATGAATGAGGAGCAGGGACATAGAACAGGATTGGGCAGCTGCCTAGGTGAACCCCAGCTCTGAAAGCTCAGAGTGAGGGTCTGCAAGGCAGAAAACTTCAGAGCACACATGAGAATCACCCAGGGATTATAGATCTCAATAGTAGGAGGGCCCAGGAATCAGGGTTCCTAGGAGGTGAGCCCCGTGCCGTGCCAGCCCCTCTTCTCCCTGGGTCTCAGGTGCATGTGGACAGGAGGCTTTCAGGCCATTATCTTAGGGCAGGAGCTTTGGCGACACCCCCTGGGGTACAGTGCGAGCTGAGGTTTGAGTTGGGGAACACTGCTGAATTAGTTCTCCCCCTTCTTCCTGAGAGCAAGTCCTGAAGGTCAAACACTTGAACCCTGAAAAATGCTAGAGAGGAAGGGGCTCTGCTGGGAACCCTGGTAGGGCCCACATGTGCATGCTCAGGGCCTTGTGTTTGTCATGATGTGTACTGCGTGGCCTCCAGCTGTGGCTCTGGCTGCCACAACACTTTGGGACCCTGCCCTTCACCCAGCTCCATCAGCGAGCACCTTAAACCTGGAGGCGTTCAAGGGTTTGACGGAGAAGGGGCGAGGTGACATCCAAACAGGGGATGGTGACCAAGGGAGGGCAGAAGCGGCGATGCCATCCAGAATGCCCTGGAGTCCCCACTGGAAGTCACTGGAACTACAATGACACCCCAGAATCCCCACATCCGTCTTCCGTCACACCAAACTTCAGATGTTGTTGTAACTTCAAGTTAACGTTTTTCTTTTCCTGAGTCAGAGAAATAGTACAGTGAGTAGGGGGGCTGGGGCGATAGCACAGTAGGTAGGGCGTTTGCCTTGCACGCGGCCGACCCGCGTTCAATTCCCAGCATCCCATATGGTCCCGTGAGCACCGCCAGGGATAATTCCTGAATGTAGAGCCAGAAGTAACCCCTGTGCATCGCTGGGTGTGACCCAAAAAGAAAAAGAAAAAAAAATAGTACAGTGGGTAGGGAGCTTGCCTTACAAGCAGCCGACCTGGGTTCAATCCTTGGTACCCCAGATGGTCCTCAAGGCCTCGCCAGGAGTGATCTGTGAGCGCAGAGCCAGGAGTAAGCCCTGAGCACTGCCGGGTGTGGCCCAAACACCAAAAATAAATTAATAAAAACATAGAGTTCCTTTATACTGGGCTGGGCTGGAGATAATAAAGGAGTCAAGGTCTTTGCCTTGCCCACAGCTCAACTATGGTCCCTTGAGCACCACTAGGAGTGGCCACTGAGTAGAGCCAGGAGAAGCCCTGAGTGAGGTGAGCCCCCATCTCTACTTCCCCACCCCACCTCCCAGGGGGGGAAAAAATAAAAGATTTTCTTTGATTGAGACTTCTTGGCTTTTCTACCCCGACCCCACCAGTTCTCAGGAAAAAGCCAGAGGTAGGTGAAAAAGTCCTAGCCTCCATCTGTGGCCTCAGCCCTGAACACTCCTTGGGCACCCCCCCCCAATCCTGAGCTCCTCCATTGGCACCCCCAGCCTAGCCTGGCAGGGGCTCTGGAAGCTGTGGCAGCAAATCTAGCCAAGCTGACGAAGCCAGACTTCAGTGCTACGCAAAGCTCTTCCTTCTAAGGGGTCCCCCTTCTACTCAGCTCCTGGGGGACCTCTTGAAGCATTTGCCATCCGTTCAGCTGGTGCTCCAGGCCCTCTGGTGAGCTGGTTCTCCCAGCCAGCCCCAATTGCAGGTTATCTGCTAGCACAAAGCACAGTCCAGGGAACCGGGGCGGCGGAGGTGGGGGTGGGGGGTGAGCAGGGCTGGGAGCAGGGTCCTTGCTAGTAAATCAAAGCTAGTTCCAGATGGAGCTGCAGTGGCCGGGCCGCCCCCTCCCCCTCGGCCTCCATGGTTTCAATTCGTCCCTCCACAGCAGAGGGGCCTCCTTTCAAACCAGCCCTGCGCCTCCAACTCCCAACAACAGCTTAAGTTACAGGAAAGGGGGGGTGGGGGTGGGCCAGCCTGGAGGAGAGGAGAGAAATTCTGGGAGAAGGGAAGGGGACCCAGCAGAATGGAAAGAAAGAGGGAAACCCAAGGGCACGTCAGGCGACGGGGTCGGGGGGTGCAGCCAGGAATGGAGGGGAGCATTCCCCAGGGAGCACTCTTCACACCACCCTGGACGACCCCTCCACATCTCTACGTCTATGATTCAGACTCTCCCACTCCTCTCTCCTCTTGGCATTAGGTTCTAGAAGATTCCTGGAGACAAAACATCTGACTCATTCATTCCCCAAGATGTTGTTTTCTTTTTTTTCTCCCCCTCTGGGCCATGAAATCAGAATCAGCCCCAAGAACCTCACTAATCAAACTCGGGTTGGCTTGCTTGGGTCTGTTCCGAGCAGCCCACACCTTGCAGGCCTGAGGGAATCAAAGACCTTAATGAACACATCATCTGTTGTAGCTGTTTAATCCTTTTACGGCCCGTTTTGCCAGCCAGACACCTAGGGGTAGGCTGCTGCAGAGATAACAACAGCTCCCCCCTGCCAAGGCCCCTCCTCTGCCCTCAAAGCCAGTCTTAGAATTTGGCAGGAGGGTCTGTAGGGGGCCTACAAGTGGGCATAAAGCAAGCGGGGAGGGGGGATCCAGAAGTCCTAGACCCCCTGATTATTCTGCTGATAATTTATTTCTAAATTTAAAAAAAGGGTTTTTTCCTTGCAGGGGATAGACCCCAGGGCCTCACACATGTCCCAGCCCAGTTCTGTGTTCTAAGGGTGGATTCCCTGAGCACTACAGGGCGAGGAGAGGGTCCTGGGCAATTCCCCAAGAGTGGGATTCGGGGTCTTGGTGGCAGGGATTCAGGGAGAAGAGGAAAGGAAGTTCTTCCCAAATGGAGGTTTTCTTGTGGACCAGAAAGAAAGCAAGGAGCCAAGCCAATTCTCTGAAGACTCAAAATATTCCCCAGGGCTCGGGACCTGCCCATTCAAAGTGTTTGTCCTTAGGTAGTCAAGGTCTCAAAGCTGGGGGCAGAGCAATAGTATAGCAGGCAGGGCGCCTGACTTGCATGGGAGCAACCTAGGTTCGATCCCCAATACCTCATCTAGTCCCCCAAGCAGGGAGCCAGGAGTAAGCTCTGAGCACCACCTGTTGTGGCCCAACTCCCCCCCCCCAAAAAAAAGACCTCAAAACCTCCGAATTAAGAATGGCCTCTTCTTCGCGTGCCTCCACAGAGACAGATAAACCTGAACTTCCCACCAAGAGGCAATGGCAAGGGAGGATCAGCTGGGAACAAAGGAGCAACATGGTGAGCTGGACCTCTCCTGGGCTTTTGGGGGAAAAGGCTTCCCTTGGGGGGGGGCACCTCACCAGGCATGATCGGAAGACCTGTGTGGTGATGGAGGAGACAGCCTGGGAGGAGAGAGGATACAGGACACCCCTGACCTCTGTCCCCTGGTGCAGTGAAAGGTTGGAGGGGTTTTGTGCAAGATGGAGATCCGGGGCAGGAGAGACAGTACAGCGGGAAGGTGCTTGCCTTGTACATGGCCGACCCGGGTTTGATCCCCAGCACCCCATAGAGTCCCCTGAACCCAGCCAGGACTGTCCCCCTGAGCGCTGCCAGGAGTGATCCCTGTGCACAGAGCCAGGAGTAAACCCTGAGCTTACTCTGGAAGTGGCACAAAAACAAAACAAACAAAATGAGAGTGAGGACCCTGGGCAGAGAAGCCTCCCCCCAACCTGGGAACTGGGAAGAAGGAACTCCCTGCCCATCTCCCACCCTTGCACGCCCATTTCACCAGCACAAAGCCCCTCTCCCTGGGTAGGCTGTGGAGTCAGTCAGGAATCACCTCCACCATCCATTCTCTGGGACTCTGTGTGCAGGGAAAGCCGATGTTCCCCCATACAGACAGGGGAGCCAAGTGCAGGAAGGGGAAAGGGCTGGGGGGGGGGCTCAGGCAACCTTCCTCCCCTCACCTCCCCACCCTTTGCTCTCCACAGTTCCTTGCCAGTACCCCTCACCCCTGCTCCTTAACCAGAGCATCCCTGAAGCTTCCAGTATCCTCAGGCGACCCTGCCAGCCAGTCCCACAGAACCTGCCCTAGCCTAAGGGTGCCAGATCTAACTCTTGCCTGAACATCTCATTAGGAAATCCACCTTTTTTCCTGGATTCTTCCCTTGGATGGGCCATTGGTCCATCCTGCTTTGCCTGTGCTCATTCTCCGCCCTGTCCTTACGGTTCCCATTAGGCTCATTAGGACACTGAGGTTAGAAACCTGGGTTTCCTCCTTCACACTCTCTCTCATCTTCATGGCATCGCCCTGAGCTGGGACCATGCCCTCACTGTGTCTCTCCAGGTCTCTTATCATCGATTACTTGCAGAGATCTCTGACTCCTCCCCTGCTACGCTCCTCACAGCTGTGCAAATGCCCCATTGAAGGTGTTGCTGTGACCAGCCCCATCCCACAGGGAACCAGCAGGCACCCAGGCTGCCAGGCTGCTGTGACGCCTCCTCTGATGTCGCTCACCCAGACACTCGCCCGCCGGGCGCCTCTGGGCTCAGTGCCCTGCAGGGTCCTCCTGTCTGGGTGCTCTCTCCAGGTCTGCTCACACATCTGGTTCCCCACGAGGTTGTGGGTTCCTGTTTCTGTTCCCAGCACCCACACAGGGTCTGTGGTGGCCTCCAGAGCTGAGCCTGGAGGCCTCTCTCGACTGTCTCCCCCACTTGGGTTGCCACAGCCCACCCTCTCACCTTCCTGCCCCTCAGGCGCTCCCAGCATCCAACACTGACTTCTCTGGCCATTTTCTATTCCTTGAAGTGACTATGGGATGTGAGTGTCTGCCACAGGGCTACCCCAAAGGACCCAGGTGGGGTTTTGTGGGGGAGTCACACATGGTGGTTCTCAGGAGTTATTCCTGGCTCTGGGCTTAGGAGTGATTCCTGGTGGTGCTTCTGGCATCAAGTTAGGGTTGACTGCACCTACCCTCTATACCATCTCTCTGACTGTGATGATGTTGTTAAATCAAAGCACACAGCTCGAAACTCAAAGGGGTGAGCACATACTCTGCATGTCTGTGGCCTGGGTTAGATTCCTGGTACCACTGATCCCCTGAGCACCCCGCTGGGAGCAACCCCCAGTGGGGTTATGGTTTAAAACCCAAACATATTTTTTAAAAAAGAGGAAGAATGGGGCTGGAGTGATAGCACAGTGGGTAGGGTGTTTGCCTTGCACAAGGCCAACCCGGGTCTGATTCCCAGCATTCCATATGGTCCCCTGAGCACCGCCAGGAATAATTCCTGAATGCAGAGCCAGGAATAACCCTTGTGCATCACCAGGTGTGACCCAAAAAGCAAAAAAAAAAAAAGAGGAGAGATAATTCCAGGGGCTGGAAGGGCCTGGTTAGAACCCCAAGCATTGCTGTAAGGGAACTTCTGAGCACAGCATGGGAACTGGGCACCATCACCATCAGCAAACGAAATCACAGCCAAGTGCTTTATCAGATGATGTCACAGAACATCTCTGGCAGTAGAAAGGAGGGTGGGCTCTGAGGGCTCGCAGGGCAAAGACTGGCAGAGTTCTGCCTCGGAGAGGTTTCTTCCCCTTTCCTTAGGGAGTATATCACACCCTGCAGTGCTCAGGCGTGACCTCTAGTCATGCTCAGGGGACCATTTGTGGTGCTGGGGATATAACCAGAGTCAGAGGGTCAGCTGCCTGCAAGAGGTTTATCTCCTCTAGTACTAGCTCCCCTGGCCCCTTCCCTCCTTCTCCTGTTGCAATAATAGCAGTTGCTAATAATAATAATAATGTAGTAGTAGCACTGTCCTCCCTTGTTCATTGATTTGCTCTGCTCAAGCAGGCACCAGTAACGTCTCCATTGTGAAACTTGTTAGTTTTTGGCATATCGAATATGCCACGGGGAGCTTGTCAGGCTCTGCCGTGTGGGCAAGATATCTCGGTAGCTCGCCGGGCTCTCCGAGAGAGGCGGAGGAATTGAACCCGGGTCGGCCGCGTGCAAAGCAAATGCCCTACTCGCTGTGCTATCGCTCCAGCCCACTAATAATAATAATAATAATAATAATAATGTGTTGCTAATCATATTAGCTGGGCGCTTGCATACATGTCTGCTTGCCAGGGATCACACACTTTAGTCCTGGGTCTGTGGGCAGTGCTGGGACTGGGGATTTGAATTGGTTTCACCTTTGCAAGCAAGCACTCTACTGTCTGCAGAGAAGAAATCAGTTTCCATGACTTCCAGACGACCACAAAAATAAAAGCTTCCTAGAACCCCTGGGGGGGGACCTCAGCCCCAAAGGGCAGGGGTGCTGCTGCTTCTCTCACTGATTGCCCAACCCCAGCACCGTGGCCAGGGATGACAAGAGTGAGCAAAAGTGTACTGAAGGAAGAAAAGGAGACGGAGGAAATGGGAGAATGTCTTGAATATTTTTCCCCCCAGTTCCAGCTCTCTCTCTCTCTCTCTCTCTCTGCCTTGGGGTGGCTAGGGAAGGAATCAGTATCAAGGAAGGAAACTGAAAATGCATCATTTGCAAGAGAGATTTGTTCTCCATTGCAAATTGACGGGACTGTGAACTTCCCAGAGATAAAGGAGGTGCCCATTTCACTCATTTGCAGAGCTCAGTCCTGAGTGAAGCCTGGGTGCCAGTTCTAAAGACAACCCTCCCCACCCTTTCCAGGGCTGACTAGGAGGGGCCACCAAAGGGAGCAGCACTTGAGGCTTAATTAAGGTAAGAAATCCTGGTAGCACATCCCTATTGTTGCCCTCCCCCCCCCCTCCCCGCCCCCCTCCCACCAGCCTGGACTTGGGGTTGGAAGTTATGGGGGGGGTGTTAAAAAAAAACAGCACAGAAGAAGTCTGAGGGCTAAAGTTGTGAAAAGGCAACTTCTCCAAGTAACATTTGTAAATTGCTAACGATATGCAAGTCTTTCATTCATTCAGGAAACACTCCAGAGACCTGCCCCACCTGGACAGCCTAATTCTCTGTTCACGTTTTCTTTACAATTTTATCCCCCCCCCTCCTTTTTTTTTTTTCCTTCTTTCTGGCGCTGGTGTCACTTTGCAAACAATCGTTTTCTAACTGGGTGCAAAAAAAAGGGCCCCAGGCTGGGAAGATGTAGTTCATACCAAGAAGCAAAGGGGCTTTCTAAATTCCATTTTCCTCTTCTTATGCCCCTTCCCTCCAGAGAGACAACAGAAATAATTAATCCGTTATCCAGTACCAGCCAGGCCCAGGGGACTTATATGCCAGTTCTCCCTCCCAGAAGCCCCTCTCAAACGTGAACTCCTAGAAAGAAAACCTTTCTCAAGTGCCGGGCACAGCCACCCACCCGCAGCCAGGTAAGGGGAGCGGGAGGACTGGGGAGGGGGGAGCTACTCCACCACTCCCCAGCCGCCCCTCTCCCCCACTTTCTGCCGTGGAATCACTTAAGTTTGGGGAAAACTTCGCGCTCTCTCCAGAGACCCCGTCTGGAAGCTTTCAGGAGGCTGAAGCCGAGGTGGGGAGAGGAGGGACCTTCCCGCAAACAGCCTAAGAGAGTCGTCTCTCCACCCCGGACCGCTCTCCACCCCCACCCCCCACCATTAACCTTCGATTAAGACCTCCTCGTTACGGCAACTATACTTTGCATAATTAAGATTTGCCTCGGAAGAAAGTGGGAGGGAGAAGCCGCAGCTTCAGGCATTCTCCTTCACCTCGGCCCCTCCTGCCCCCGCCCTAACTCTCCAGCACTGGGCCTCCGAGTTCCTGAGTTTTCGCACTTTGAGGTGCCACCGAACACAAAGCACCATAATGGGCTCCTTTGTGCTCGCTACGGGGCAATTACGCCCCGGAGTCCCGGCCCCTTTAAGAGCCTCTTAAAGAGACAGGCTTTCATTTTTTTCAGAGAGTTATTGAAGGGAGTGTGCAGGGGGAGGGGCGAGGCCAACTCCTAAGGGGTCGACTTAGAGGGGGAAAAGAAACTTGTCCGACCTCCGCGGGAAGGGGGCTGAGAAAACAAAGTCTTAGGAAACTTTTTTTTTTAAAGTCTCTTTTAAAATCGTTCAACTTGTGGAGTTTCCACTTGAACTGAGAAATCGCACTGGACTAGGAGGGGTTCGAGGAGCAGGGCGGAGGCGAGGATTTGAAGAGGCCCATCTTGGCCCCCAGAAGAAGAGTGACCAGGGCTGAGTCGCGGGGGAAAGTGTGTCTCCGGGTGTGGCCGCACGGCCCGGGCGAAACGCAGCGAGGGGACGGCAGCCCTTAACATAATAGCAGCTTGTCTCTTTAAAGAGCAAAAGGAGGCGGGGACAGTCCTGTTGGCATCGGGTTTCTGATCTCATTATGCTGCGGCCGACCAATCCCGCTCTCGGGGCTGGTCCCCGAGTTCAAATCTGATTGGCCGCGAGCACATTTTGGGGCCGGTGCTTAGCGCTCGACGGGGAGGTTTCAAGGATCCCTTTTTTGGGGGGCTGAGGAGTGGGCGGGGCCACCGGCGGGGGCCCCCTTGAAACCGACTAATTGGGATCGGAGAGGCCGAGGTGAGGGCTGGAGGAAGGCACAAAGGAGTCGCAGGGAGGAGAAGGGAGGGGAGAGGCGAGAGGAGGAGGAAGAGGAGCGAGGGCCCGCGGCGCGCGGCCACTCCGGCGGCTCAGTCCGACTGCGGCGAGCGAGCGGCCCGCGCGCCGCCCCCTCCCCCGCCCGGCCTCCCGGACTCCGAGGCGGCGAGCAAAGTTTGCAAAGCGGCGCGGGTGGCGGCGGCCGCGGCGAGGCGGCGGCGGGGGAAGCGCGCGGTCTCGGGGCTGGGGGCTGGGGGTTGGGGGCGGGGGCGGGGGGGCGCCCGGGAGCCGGGTGGGGGGCGGCGGCCAGCATGCGGCCCCGTAGCGCCCTGCCCCGCCTGCTGCTGCCGCTGCTGCTGCTGCCCGCCGCCGGGCCGGCCCAGTTCCACGGGGAGAAGGGCATCTCCATCCCGGACCACGGCTTCTGCCAGCCCATCTCCATCCCGCTGTGCACGGACATCGCCTACAACCAGACCATCATGCCCAACCTTTTGGGGCACACGAACCAGGAGGACGCGGGCCTGGAGGTGCACCAGTTCTACCCGCTGGTGAAGGTGCAGTGCTCGCCCGAGCTGCGCTTCTTCTTGTGCTCCATGTACGCGCCCGTGTGCACCGTGCTGGAGCAGGCCATCCCGCCGTGCCGCTCCATCTGCGAGCGCGCGCGCCAGGGCTGCGAGGCGCTCATGAACAAGTTCGGCTTCCAGTGGCCCGAGCGCCTGCGCTGCGAGCACTTCCCGCGCCACGGCGCCGAGCAGATCTGCGTGGGTCAGAACCACTCGGAGGACGGCGCGCCCGCGCTGCTCACCACCGCGCCGCCGCCGGGCCTGCAGCCGGGGGCCGGGGGCACGCCGGGCGGCCCGGGCGGCGGAGGCGGCGGCGGCTCGCCCCCGCGCTACGCCACGCTGGAGCACCCGTTCCACTGCCCGCGCGTGCTCAAGGTGCCGTCCTATCTCAGCTACAAGTTCCTGGGCGAGCGCGATTGCGCGGCGCCCTGCGAGCCGGCGCGCCCCGACGGCTCCATGTTCTTCTCGCAGGAGGAGACGCGCTTTGCGCGCCTGTGGATCCTCACCTGGTCGGTGCTGTGCTGCGCCTCCACCTTCTTCACCGTCACCACGTACCTGGTGGACATGCAGCGCTTCCGCTACCCGGAGCGGCCCATCATCTTCCTGTCGGGCTGCTACACCATGGTGTCGGTGGCTTACATCGCCGGCTTCGTGCTCCAGGAGCGCGTGGTGTGCAACGAGCGCTTCTCCGAGGACGGCTACCGCACGGTGGTGCAGGGCACCAAGAAGGAGGGCTGCACCATCCTCTTCATGATGCTCTACTTCTTCAGCATGGCCAGCTCCATCTGGTGGGTCATCCTGTCGCTCACCTGGTTCCTGGCGGCCGGCATGAAGTGGGGCCACGAGGCCATCGAGGCCAACTCGCAGTACTTCCACCTGGCGGCCTGGGCGGTGCCGGCCGTCAAGACCATCACCATCCTGGCCATGGGCCAGATCGACGGCGACCTGCTGAGCGGCGTGTGCTTCGTGGGCCTCAACAGCCTGGACCCGCTGCGGGGCTTCGTGCTGGCGCCGCTGTTCGTCTACCTGTTCATCGGCACGTCCTTCCTGCTGGCCGGCTTCGTGTCGCTCTTCCGCATCCGCACCATCATGAAGCACGACGGCACCAAGACGGAGAAGCTGGAGCGGCTGATGGTGCGCATCGGCGTCTTCTCGGTGCTCTACACGGTGCCCGCCACCATCGTCATCGCCTGCTACTTCTACGAGCAGGCCTTCCGCGAGCACTGGGAGCGCTCCTGGGTGAGTCAGCACTGCAAGAGCCTGGCCATCCCCTGCCCGGCGCACTACACGCCGCGCATGTCGCCCGACTTCACCGTCTACATGATCAAATACCTCATGACGCTCATCGTGGGCATCACGTCGGGCTTCTGGATCTGGTCCGGCAAGACGCTGCACTCGTGGCGTAAGTTCTACACACGCCTCACCAACAGTCGGCACGGCGAGACCACGGTGTGAGCGAGGGGCGCCCCCTGCCCGGGATGGGGGGCTCCAACAGACTCTTTTATTTTTTTAAATAAAGAACAATCGAAACCATTTCTTTTTTTTTTTTTAAGGTCGCTTTCTAAAGGGAACTCTGCACACACACATACACACACACACACACACACACACACACACCCACCCCATCAGGTTTGTAATTAAAACTGTAAATAGCCTTTGTAAATTTAATGATTTATTTTCTATTTTAAAAAGAAAAACAGGGGAAACCTAGAGGGTCCCCAGGGCCAAGGAAGGGTGGGTAGCCAAGGGGTTCTCTGGGCTTTGTGGCCCCCTAGTTGGAAATTTGGGCTGTCTGGGCAGGGCCACGTCCTCTGAAAGAGCTGTCTGGGAGGGATAGGAGGATCTGGTGTGCCACATCTGAAGCCAAATCTATGGCTAGGGCCTGTAAGCTGCCCGGGTGTGGGGCAAGACTGATTTTTTTTTTCAAATGGTTTTCTTTCCCTTTCCCAGTTTCCCTGCCTGTCCTGTCTCCAATATTAGATCCCTGAACCTCCCAACTGAGATGAAGATGCAAAAACACAAAATTAAAAACCACCATCCCGACCTGGGATTCTGGGAAGGGCTGGGGAGAGTGTGGGAACTGGTCCCACACTTCTGCCCATTCCCCTGCTCAGCTCACTTCCTTGGTGATCATTAAATGGAAGGGGGCAAAAAGTACTTGGGGGATGTGTGTTTTGCCCGCCATGCCATGCTATCTACCTTGAATTCTGATCCTGACTGCCTCCATTTTTGGGGGGGGAGCACTAGCCTTTGCCTATTTATTCACAGAGTTGAGGGTTGGAAGTGCCCTGCCCCCCCTTCCCTCTTTCCCCTGGCATCTGCCCCAGTTGGGGTCCCCAACCAAATAATGTAGGTGGTCTTCAGGTTTGTAGTTTGCGGGCTAATTTGTGTGTTACATGTGGGTTCTTGCTGTTTGGGTTTATTTTCAAAAAGCAATAAAAATGGGTTGGGGTGGAAGGAGGGCAGGGATGGGCTGGTGGGATTTTTTTCTTTTTCCTTTGACAAAAGACTGGTTCCTTTTCAAACTTGTCCAGAAAGGGGTGGGGGGAGTAGAAGAGGCTCTGGGCAGCCCCTTTGTGGCTGTGGGGGTGGGGTTGAGTGTTTACATGACATTCTATATCACAAGATTGATAGAATGTTTATAACAGATGTTTCTTATCTTCCTCCTACCCCCCACAAATAAAAGCGAGGACTTTTCTTAAAGTATCTTTGACGCTGGTATGAGAATTCCTCTTTCCAATACACATCACTTCCCTCAACTATTTGGAATATTTTAGAATTTTAATTCCAAAGGATTGATTTGAAGACCAAGGAGGGTGGGGTGGAATCAAGTCCGCCAGAAAACTCAATTTTCACCCTCTCCTGTTTCTTGACGATAGTGCAAATTAAAAGCTAATAATCATCGTAATAAAGTGCATTTAATTATCTTCCAGAGATCTAGCCCTTTAATTGTATTTAACGGGGTTGTAATGTTTTATTAGTTTAACCAAACCACATCACCTCCTCTGTCTCCCCCTGGCTTCCTGGGTTGGGGGTGGGGTGCAGGAAGGTTCCCAGCTTTTTTGAGTTCTTGCAGTTTAGACTGAATGGCTGGGGTGGAGGTTGGCGGGGGGAGGGCATGAAGGGCAGACAGACCACGGGGGCCTTACCACCCCTGGCTGGTTGTCTTTGGGACAAGGGAGAAAGTTGGAACTCCTCCTTGGGGTTGTGTGTTAGTTTGTGTTGGGGGAGGGGATCTAGGAACGTTTGGTGGTAATTGAAGTCGTATGTGGAACTTTGTTTGGAACTGAATGAAGCTTAGGGATTGCAGCCGATCCCCCTTCCCAAAATACATCATCTTACCCCCCTGCGTTTGTGCTGGTGGCCAGTGTCTGAAGTTAAAAGGGGCCTTTCTGCTGCTGCAGCCCTGTGTGAAGTCTCCGCGTGCGGGCCCCCTGGGTTATCGGAGCCTCGGCGCCAGCCCAGTGTCACCGCCTCTGTCCTCCCATTTGTCACCAGATCGAAGGAACCCCACAAGGAATGCAGGAGTTAGCTGACAAATTGTGAGTGTCACTACTGGTGGTGTGGCCGACAGCCTGTGACTTGAGTGAGGGGTGCCTGGTTAGGCAGGCGAGACCTGAGGAAAAGGGGTGCTGGTCTCCCTACTTCCAGCCTCCAACTGGCCCCTGCTCCCTCCCCTGCCCCAGATTCCAGCTCTTTTGTGCTTGAAGTACACTTTCCAGAAGACCCTCACACCGAGAAGGAATGATCAGTCAGCAAGATCACTCTGCCCTTCAAAAGGGGTTGGAAAGTAGGGGATTTGGGTAGATTTTTTTTCCCTTTTTTGGAGGGGGTGGGGGAGGGTACACTGGCTGTGCTCAGGACTCTGTGCTCAGGAGCATCATGTGGGATGCCAGGGATGGAACCTTTGTCAGCTGTCTGCAAGGCAAATGCCCTATCCAGTTGTATGATAGCTCCAGCCCTGGGGTTAAAAAAAAATTTTTTTTTCCTTCGCACCCACCCTGTCCAAGCCTCCTGCCAACAGGGGGAAAAGGGCCTGAGAAAACTGGAAAAGGAGGTTTTATGGTGTGGGGAGGAGGCTAGATAAGACGATAATTGCCTCTTTGGGGAAGGATGGGCCTTCCAGAAGCCCTCCCCTCTCCAAAGGGGTAGCCAAGGGCTGAATTCCACACTGAATGCAGCAGGCCGAGTACTCAGTGTCTTAAGGAACAACTGGCAGGGGGAAGTCACCCCAGACAGAGGGGCTAGGGGAGAGCTGGGGACACACAGACCCAAAGGGGAACCAGCCTGGGTGGGAGCGTCGCCCCCTCTTGGAAAATCCCTCATGGAACCAGGTGGCCGGTGGGTGCAGACTGCTGAGGGCCCATTGGCTGCCAGGTCACCTTTCCCCGTGGTCAGGTCAGCGGGCTGGCCCTGCACTCCAGAAGTGGGGCTGGGGCTAGCGCGGGACTGGGGGGTTCCTAGGAAAGTCTGAGGCTTTGGTTTGCTAGTCAGGGCAGGTCTCAGCCCACTGCTGCCTCCTTCCCACCCTCACCCCTTCTACAGACACTCCCCTCCATTGATCAGACATACTTTTCGTCCCTCTCCGGAAAACGGCTCTGCTTATTACAAACCAGGAGGTTCCCCTCAATATGACTCAAGTTATCGACAGGAAAATTCTTCCGAACCTACCAGATTGTGTCAGTGGGGACCTGAGGTGCTGCTTTCTAGATTCACCCCCAAAGCTAAGAGAGTGTTGGTTCTGCGGGTCTGGCTTGGACCCCACCTCTGCTGCAGGCAAGCAAGTTACCAGGATACAGTCCTAATTAAAAAAAAAAAAGTTGCTAGGATGCTCCAGAGTGACCCTGAGTGTGTCATACCTTTTTTTGGGGGGTGGGGGGGAGATAAAGAAGAGAGAGCTACTACGCGTGGTGAGCATGACTCTGGCATGAGATGGTGCTCTCCGCCCCGTGCAAAGTTCTTGCCCTGAGCCCCTGGACCTGCCTGGCAGGCTGGTTGTGTAGATGAGATCAGACAAAGCCGGTCAAAGCACCATAAATGAGCAGCTTCCAATTAGGAATTAGGACTAGTTTCTACAGAGGCGCTGAATCAAAGGATGAGTGCTTCTTGAGGACCTTCAGTCCTCAAGTTCCCTGGCAGTTTGAACAGAGCAAACCTACGTGTTTGCCTGCCTGCTTTTCCGTTCCCTTCTTTGTGAACGTGCCCCCCCCCCCCCCCTTCTTGTGGTGCAGAGACACAGAGACTGGAGCCCGGATCTCAGCCATACAGGACTTGCGCTTTGGCGCTGAACCACATCCCCGGGCCTGCTGCCACTTTCCCTACCTGCCTCTGGACTCCGGCTCCCACAGGCTCCCGCAGTGGGGGTGGGGGCGGCGCACTCCCCCCGCACCCCCTTCTGATTAGGACAGAAACGTCTTACCCGCCCGAGTGAGCAGGGCACACACCAGGGCGGCCCTGCGCTCTCCCCATCGGCTTTGAAGCTGGCTAATTAGGGCTGGAGCTGTCACAGCTGGCCTCCCCTGCTCCCCTTCCTCCCTCAGCCAGCTCCTCACCCAGCAGCCCCACCTTCCACTTCAAACTTGTGGCTCCTCCAGCCAGCTGGGGAGGCCCTGGGACCTGAGGCCTGGAAGGGCCGTGGCAAAAGCAGCAGGCAAAGGATGAGATGGGACGTGGGACGCGGAAGGAGTTCTGAGAGCCCCTTGACTGGGTTTCCAGAGGACAGCCCAGGACCCCTCCTTCTGCATAATGATGCTTGGAGAGGAGCCGGGGCTGGGGGGCTGAGCCCTGGGCCCTTTGTTTGGAAGCCAAGCTTTCCGAAGGCTCCAGCCTCCCAACCTGGCCCTTATAATTAGCCCCAATCAGAGTGTTTATGTCGGGGCCTCGTGCGGAACTCAGAGCCCCGTGATTTCATTCCAAACCTGGGGGGAGGAGAGGGGAGGGAAAGGGATTTGTGTGGGGACCAGCGAAAAGAAAAGAATCGGGGAGAAAGTGGCTAGAAGGAGAAGTGGGGGAGAGGGAGAAGGCGGCTTCCTTCCCGGGGGACAGTCAGCCTTATCTGGGTGGGGGCACTTGCACCCTGGCATCCTGACCCTGGGCTGGGCCTACACACCCTCTGAGCTGGCTCTGTGGGTGGGTGGGCTTGTGCCAATCGGAAATGGCTTGGATATAATTAACCCAGCTAATCACCAGCCTCAGCCCAGCGGGGGGGAGGGTACAGCCTAGAGCCAGGGCTCCCCCAGGAAGCCTGTCTTCCTTCCCTCCCCCCTCCGACTGGGGCCTGGGGTGTGCCATGCTCAGTGGCAGCAGCTGCAACTTCGGATGGTGACAGTGGGGGAGGGGAGGGCAGGGACAGAAAAAGGGGGGTGCTTTTCTTTTTTGTTTTGTTTTGTTTTGGGGTCACACCCAGCAAAGCTCAGGACTCACTCCTGGCAGTGCTCAGGGGACTGTATGGGATGCTGGGATACCTGGATGGAACCTGGGTCGGCCTCTGTGCAAGGCAAACACCCAGCCTGCTGTACCATCTCTGCAGTCTGGAGGCTGTTGCTTATCTCTGGCCTCTGGCAGAATGTGCCAGAAGGGATAGCTTGAGGAGGACAGGCCAGAGCAGGAATTGTGTGCTGGCGGGTGTGTGTGAGTGTGGGGGAGAGCCAGCCACAACTCCCAGCTGACTCTGGGTGTGGCCCAGTCTCTGGGTGTGGCCCAGCATTTCCCTGGGGTCCAGAAACCCGGACAACACTTGAGGGTGGGATGTGGCTTGTGGGAGTTGGTGTTTTATGGGTGGGGAGGGTAGCAGGGTTTGGAGTCTTGAGCTTGGAACTCAGGAGCTTCAAATCCTTCCCGGCTTTCCAGACGCAGCCCAGCGCCCCCTCTCCCTGGGCACACACAGCTTGCACACGGCCCTGCTTCCAAGGGCTCTTCCTTACACGGTGCAGTGTCAGCCTCTGGCTGCCCCCAGTCTGAATGCTCTGAGGCTCTGTGCTAGTCCCTCCGCCCAGCCTGCGTGTCCACGCCAAGGTCTCAGCGCTTAACTGAGGACAGGTGCTCCCTGTGTCCCTAGCCTCAGGCCATCCAACTCCACACACACCATGACTTCCTTCTTCCCTTCCTCCCTTCCTTCTTTTCTTCCTTCCTTCCTCCCTTCCTCGCTTCCTTCCTTCCTTCCTCTTTCTTTTCTCCCTGTTTCTTTCTCTCCCCCCTTCCTCTTCCTTCCTTCCTTTTTTTTTCGCTTTTGGGGTCACACCCGGCGATGCTCAGGGGTTACTTCTGGCTCTGCACTCAGGAATTACTCCTGGTGGTACTCGGAGGACCATATGGGATGCTGGGAATCGAACCCGGGTTGACCGCATGCAAGGCAACCACCCTACCCACTGTGCTATCATTCCAGCCCCTCTCTCTTTCTTTTCTTCTTTCTCCCTCCCTCTTTCTTTCTTCTTTTCTTTTTGGGCCACATACAGCGATGCTCAGGGGCTATTCCTGGCTCTGCAATCAGGAATTACTCCTGGCAGTGCAGGAGCAATTGCACTGGCTGCTGGGTGAACAGGGCCCTGGCCGCTGGGGTTTGAACCCAGGTAGATGGTGTGCAAGGCAAGTGCCTTACTGCTGTACTATCACTCTGCTCCTCCCTCCCTCTCTTCCTCTTTCTTTCTTTCTTTCTTTCTTTCTTTCTTTCTTTCTTTCTTTCTCTCTCTCTCTCTCTCTCTCTTTTTTTCTTCTTTCTTTCTTGGGATCATATGGGGTGCCAGGGATCCAACCTGCTCAGCCAGGTACAAGGCAACTGCCCTATGTACTGTACTATCTCTTTGGCCCTAGGGTTTGTCTTCTGTTACTCCTGTGACCTTGACGGAGAGTCTCTCCCAGAGAATCTGTTCCCTTTTATTTCCATGACCCGGAGCCTGGCAATATGCCTGGCACATAGCGGGTGCCCTCAATCACAGGCTCTGATCGCCCAGGCTTGGACCCTGCCTCAGCCCCCTGCTAGTTCGCTGGGTGTTATCTATAAACGAGGATAGTAATTAATCCTTGAAAAGACTAGTTTGAGGAGTAAGCAAACTTAATTCAAATAAAATGTTTCTAATAGTGTCTGGCACAGAGGAAGGACTTCATAAATACTGATGAAGCCTTTCACTCCTGTGTTGACTCAGCAGATGTGCATTGCCATGAAGTAGGGCTTGCCCTGAGTCAGGCACTTGCAAAGCTCCAGAGTTGCCCAAATTCAGTCCCTGCCCACAGGTAGCCTACCAGTTCGTCTGCTGAATGAATGAGTGCGTAAGTAACACGTGTGGCACCTGTGAACTGTTTGTTATGTGTTCTGTGAAACAAGTTTCCTACATAATTGTTTGATAATGTGTCCAAGTTCAACTATGGAATCATGAAGTATCTCTTTGGATAGTGTCAAACAAGCAGCGAAATTGGGGCTCATTGCTTCTAAATCTGACATACTGGTGGTTGTGGGTTTTTGCCTACATCCAGCAGTACTTGGGCTACAGCTGCTCTGGGCTCAGGAATCACTCGTGGTGGGGCTCAAGGGACTAGAGCAATGCAGGGCTCAAACCCAGCTTGGCTGCATGCAAAGCCCCTGAACTTGACATATGCAGTTGTTTAGAGCCTGTAGGAAAACTTATAGTCAGAATGTAGTAGAAGTTTCCTGTTCAATATTCACTGCTAATGAGAACGTTACAAAACAGAATAATTGGGGTGGAGTGATAGTACAGCGGGTAGAGCATTTGCCTCACAGGTGGCCAATTTGGGTTCGATCTCCAGCATCCCATATAGACTCCCGAGTTATGCCAGGAGTAATTTCTGAGTGCAGAGCCAGGAGTAACTCCTAAACCTCACTGGGTGTGACCCAAAAGGCCAAAAAAAAAAAAAAACCCAGAGTAATTACTGTCATACAAATATTTTGACTTCAGATTGAATCCATTGAGGGGCTGGAGAGATAAGTACAGGGGTGAAAGCACTTGCTTTGCACATGGTTGATCCTCGATTGGTCCAGGAGCATTCCCTATGGTCCCTCTGAGTCACTTCAGGAGTGATCCCTGAGCACAGAACCAGGAGTAAGCACTGAGCACTGCCAGATGTTGCCAAAACCAAAACAGACAAGCCCCAACAACCCAAAGAAAAAATCAAAAGGAAAATTAAAAAAAAAAAAGTTATCCAAGTTCATGGAAGCAGCTGCTTAGACAGAGTAGAGCAAAGATAGACAGAACCACAATACCAGAAATAGCAAATGGGGTATTTTTTTTTTCATGAAACCATAATTAATTGGTAGTGGCAACTCGAATTTCTGGATTGAAATGGATTCTGAGGTATCACCTGGGTTTAGTGGGAAATAAAGCTGGGATTATCTAGTGATGCCTTTTGTGGTCACAGAAACGAAGTAGAAGGGTTGGCAAGTCAGATGTATGTCAGACTAGTTTACAACTCCATGTCAGGTTCAGAGCATAGTACAGACGATAGGGCATTTGCCTTGCATGAAGCCAACCCAGGTTTGATCCCTGGCATCCCATATGGTCCCCCTGTGCATTGCCAGGAGTAATTCCTGAGTGCAGAACCAGGAGTAACTTCTGAGCATTGCTCAAAAAAGCCAAAAAAAAAATTTAACTATGTCTCCTGAATTATCTAACATATATATAACATATATATGTGTATATATGTATATAATGGGACTGAGACCACCTGGCTCTGCTCAGGAGACCATATGTGGTGCTAGGGAAAAAAACCCAGGTCGGCTGCATGCAACGCAAGTGCTTTACCTGCTGTACTACCTCTCTATTTAAATGTTTTGTTTTGTTTTGTTTTGGGGCCATACTTGGCAATGCTCAGAGGTTCCTCCTGGCTCTGCACTCAGGAATCACTCCTGGAGGTGCTCATCGGACCATATGGGATGCCGGAGATGGACCCTGGTGGGCCGCATACAAGGCAAATGCCCGCTCCACTGTACTATGGCCCCAACCCCTATTTAAACACTGCTTGGCTTTGTTTCTGGCAGCTTCTCCCTCTATAAGACCTTAGCCCTGAGCTCTGAGCCCTGCCCTCTGGATCTTTGTGCCAGCATTCTACGTCTTTGCTGGAGTGCTTTCCCATCTCTTTTCTGCCCTCCTTCCCACCTATTCCATCTCTCTATCCTCCGTCTTCCAGACATGCCCTCACCTGTGAGAGTGTTAGGAAAGCAGAAGAATCCCGAGTCTGACTTCTTGCCTGCTGCGCCCGCACTGTGCTGAGGACCCCAGCGGGTCTGCTTGAGCGCTCCAGTGTGAAACACATTGATTCCAGGAATGCACCTGCCCCACCTCAGCCACCAGACCCTCTTTTTCCAGGAAAGTGCTGGCTCAGGCCCAAGATGAAGTATTTCCAACACTCTCCCTTTTTTCTGGGTGTGTGCCAAGGAGTGAACCCAGGTTTTAGGCACTCCAGGTATATGTACTTTACAGTCAAGCCAAATCCTTGGTCCCAGTTCCCAACTCTTTTTGTTTTTCTGCAGGACTGGGGGGCTCCCAAATGCTGTTCAGGAGGCCTTGGAGGCCCTTCCCAGTGATTCTCAGTGGGCATGACCCGAAGGTGTATTTCCACTCGTTGCTGAGCTCAGGGGCTACACCCAGAGGTGTTTTGGAGAATCAGGTGATGCTCAGGATCAAACCCGGGTCAGTTGTGTTCAAAGCAAACACCTTAACCCCTGTCCTAGCCATCCACTCCCCGGCCCTGGCGCTTAACTCACCAGACCAGGTGCATTCACGGACCATTTCAAATGAGGCACGATAGCTTCCAGGCCTCCTCCCCACTCTGGAAGAGTTTTGCTGGATGTTCTGGGTTTTTCCACTAGGACAGTGAGTGCCTCTGCCTGCTGGCCCCACCTCTCTGGACCAGTGGCTCATCCCGAGTCTCTCTGGGCCCTCAAGAACCCAGCCCAACCTTTCTACCCTGGCCTTTTGTACCCCAGCCTCTCCTCACAGGCCTCTGGGAATTGGGGTGGGATTGAGTATCACAGTGATGTGGAGGAGAAGGAGTCCCTGAGTTTGAGTTTAATCGCTGTTCATGTGATCACTGGTTCAGCCAGTGTGGTTAAGAATTCTGTTGGGGCTAGATGGCACAGGGGTTAAGGCTGCTGCCTGGCAGGTGGCCGATCCTACTTCAATTCCTGGCACTGCATATGGTCTCCTGAGCATGGCTGGGAGAAAGCCCTGAACACTGCCAGGTGTGGCCACCAAATCAAAATAATAATAATTTAGTAAGTAAAGTAAAGGCCCTCCCGTTGATCATCGATTTGCTCAAGCGGGCCCAGTAACGTCTCCATTGGAGACTTTGTTGTTACTGTGTCTGGCATATTGAATACTCTCGGTAGCTTGCCGGGCTCTCCGAGAGGGGCGGAGGAATTGAACTCGGGTCGGCCATGTTGGCTGTGTGCAAGGCAGACGCCCTACCCGCTGTGCTATCGCTCCAGCCCAATAATAATTTAAAAGGTAAATTTAAAAATATATAAATATGGGCCGGAGTGATAGTAGGTGGCCTATTATCAGTGGGTAGGACACAGTGGGTAGGACACTTGCCTTGCAGGCAGCCAATCCAAGTTCAATCTCTGGCCCCCCCTATGGTTCCCCAAGCCCCACAAGGAGCAATCCCTGAGCACAGAGCCTGGAGTGAAGCCCCAAGCACTTCCATGTGTGCCCCCTCACTACTCCCCTCCACCAATAGAAATATTCTGTGCCAGGGGCTGCTTCCATATCAGTGACTCAGTGGTTTCTGTTCTTGAGGACAACAGACCAATGAGCAGATGATTGCACTGTCTTATGATACAGAAGGCAGGCATTGGCATTGCAGGGAAATAGAGAAAGGGATCCATAGAAAATTCTTATGAGGGGCTGGAATGATAGCACAGCAGATAGGGCGTTTGCCTTGCACACGACCAACCCATTTTCGATTCCCAGTATTCCATGTGGTCCCCTGAGCACTGCCAGGAGTAATTCCTGAGTGCAGAGCCAGGAGTAACCCCTGAGCATTGCTGGGTGGGCCAAAAGGAAAAAAAAAAAGAAAAAGAAAATTCTTACAAAAAAAAAATTTCTCTTTCCCTTCCCTCCCTCCCTCCCTCCCTTTCTTCCTTCCTTCCTTCCTTCCTTCCTTCCTTCCTTCCTTCCTTCCTTCCTTCTTCCTTCCCTCCTTTCTTCCCTCCTTCCTTTTTCCCTCCCTCTTTTCTTCCCTCCCTCCTACCTTCCCTCACTCCCTCTTTGCTTTTGACCCTAAGCAGCAATGCTCAGGGCTTACTCTGAACCCAAGTAGGCCACAAGCAAGGCAAGCATCTACCTACCTGCTGTACTATCACTCTGGCCTCAAAAAACTTTTTTACTGACTTGTGTCAACTCTCTCTCTCTCTCTCTCTCTCTCTCTCTCTCTCTCTCTCTCTCTCTCACACACACACACACACACACACACACACACACACACTCATCCACACATACAGGAGATGTTAATGCCACATGCCTGTGGATTTGGATCTGTGCTCTCTCTTCCACCCAATAACTGCATTCCAACCCCACCACCGCCCCTTTTCTTACCAGTAGGAGCAGGAAGACTCAGAAATAGGCTCCTGGAAGGGAACTTCACTGTGGGCCTTTAGCTCCCCTGCCTGAGCCGATGGGGCAGGCGTGGCTACTTACTGTAAGTACCAGGTATCACTGGGTCAGGTACAGGAGCCTGTGCGCAGGGACAGGGCTGTACTGGCACAGAGACTGGTTGCTTGGAAGTCTAAGAAGATAAAAATCTCAGTTCCTTGTTAGAGAAAGAGACACAGAATGTTCTATTGACAGTCCCTTGGGATTCATATGAGGATTACAATAGTGAGGTGACTTGAACACTTAACTTCAAATCTTTTGATGATCCTATGAGACGTGGGTCACAACTACTTTGACCTACTGATGGTTGTAGAAGGACCATCTCGTGGCCATCAAGCCTTGGGAATGAAGGCCCATACAGCTTGGTCATTGGATTTTTACTTATTAATTTTTTAATTTGGGGCCACACCCAGAAGTGCTCAGGGCTTACTCCCAGCTCTGTGCTCAGGGGTCACTCCTGAGGTCACTCTCAGGGGACCAAGACAAATATTTCACTCTCTCTACTATCTCTTTGACTGCTGCAATTTTTTTTTTAATAATTATTGTTGGGGCCCGAGTGATACACAGTAGGTAGGGCATTTGCCTTGCATGCAGCTGACCCGAATTCAACCCCTGGCATCCCATAGGATCCCCCAGCACCACCAGGAGTCATTCTTGAGTGAAGAGCCAGGTAACCCCTGTTCATCGCTGGGTGTGACCCAAAAAGCAAAATATTTAAAATATATATATTGAATATATATATGTGTATATATATGTGTGTGTGTGTATATATATATATATATTCTTCTTTGGGGACTACATCTAAGAGTGGTCAGGGGCAATTTCTGGCTTTGAGCTAAGGGATTGGTCCTGGTGGTGCCAGGGGGACCAGGTGGTCCAGGGATTGAACCTGGGTCTCTTGCTTACCAAGCGTGCACTCTGGCCCATGGAACCCCTCAATCACTGAGCTGCCTGGACGGCCATGTCAGTGGTCACGCTCTCCTGAGGTCACCATGCTTCAGAGGTCATGCGACAGTGTTCTGGTTAATAACCCTGAGCCCAGTCTTTTAGCCAGCCTCAAGGGCACATCAGACACATGCCAACCAACCCACAACTTCCAGACCGGCCTGCCCACCAGCTGGGGGGTGGGTCTCTGTGTGTCCTCAACACAGTGGAACAGAAGAATCACCCTGCTGAGCCTTGCCCAAATTCCTGACCCATAAAATACTGAGATAGAACTAAGGTGGTTGTTCTTTTCTTTATTTTTTCTTTTTTGCTTTTTGTGTCACACCTGGCAATGCTCAAATGCTCAGGGCTTACCCCTGACTCTGCACTCAGGGATTACTCCTGGTGGTGCTCCGGGGACCATACGGGGATTAACCCAGGTCAGTCACATGCAAAGGAAGCACCCTATCCGCTGTACTATCGCTCCAGTTCATTATTTATTAAAAATGTTTTTCTGTTAGTTTGGGGGCCACACCCAAAGGTACTCAAGGTTTACTCCTGGCTCTGCACTCAGAGATCACTCTTGGCAGCAGTATACAGTGCTGGGGATTAAACCCAGATCAGCTGTGTGCAAAGCAAGCTCCCCACCCATTGTACTATCACTCAGTCCAGTGGTCCTTCTTTTAAACTACTAACTTTGGGGTATGTGGTTATACAACAATAATCAATATCTTAAATAAATGAAAATATATATATATATTTTAGTTTTGTGTCGGGCTGGAGTGATAGCACAGCAGTAAGGCGTTTGTCCTGCGCGCAGCCGGTTTGATTCCTCCGCCCCTCTCAGAGAGCCCGGCAAACTACCGAGAGTATCTTGCCCACACGGCAAAGCCTGGCAAACTACCCGTGGCCTATTCAATATATCAAACACAGTAACAACAAGTCTCACAATGGAGACGTGACTGGGCCCGCTCGAGCAAATCGATGAACAACGGGAGGACAGTGCTACAGTTTTGTGTCATATCTGGCAGTGCTCAGGGCCTATTCCTGGCCCAGTGCTTGGGGGCCACTCTTAGTGGTGCTCAGGGGACCATGCAATGCAGGGGATCGAACCTGGGTCTCACATATGCAGACCATGTGCTCAACTCTTTGAACTCTCTCTCTAGTCCCCAAAACAAAACTATTAGGACAGATAGTACAGCAGCTAAGACACTTGTCTAGCATGCACCCAACCCCAGGGTCCACCATCCTCAGCACTACTTCCAGAAGTGATCCTTTTATTTATTTATTAAGTAAAACATTTTATTTGGAGGTTTTTAGGAAGGGGAAGGAGAGAGAGAGAGAGAGAGAGAGAGAGAGAGAGAGAGAGAGAGAGAGAATGCAGGTGGAGAGAGCCCCGACATACATCCCAGCATTAGATATGAAAGTCCACATCTCAACAGGGCAGATGCGGGTACCACATGCGCTCAGCCACACGGGCACAAGCAAGCAACACATGGGCTCGGGTAGCATATGTGCCCAAGAATGATCCTGAGTGTGGCTTTTTTCTTATAACAACTTATCTGGGCAGACTGACACTAGAGTTCAAGCTTTTGAAACTTTCATTTCATTGGGAGGGAGGGCTTGGGGCCATATCCAATGGTGCTTATGGCTATTTCTGGCTCTGTGTTCAGAGTGACACCTGGCAGTGCTTGGAGGTACATAATAGATGCCACAGATTGAACTGGGGCTGCCTGAAAGCAAGGCAATTGCCTTACCCTTGTACTGTCTCTTGAGTCCGTTCAAATTCTTTTTAAAAAATGGTCATTGGCGGGGCCAGAGCAATAGCACAGCAGGTAGGGTGTTTGCTTTGCATGCGGTTGACCAGGATTCGATCCCTGGTATCCCCTCTGGTCTCCTGAGCACTACCAAGTGTAATTCCTGAGTGCAGGGCAGGAATAAGCCCTGGCCATTGCCGGGTGTGACCCAAAAAGTTAGAAAAAGAAAAAAGGTAATCGGTGCCAGTTGTAGCTTTGGGCTCTGTTGTTAATTTTGGGGTCACATCTATTGGTGCTCCAGAGCTACTCCTGGCTCTGTGCTTGTCAGTTAGATCCTGGTGGTGCTTGGGGGGACTGCGTAGTGCCTTGTACTGAACTCAGATCTCTTGCATACAAAGCCTGTGCTCCAAGCTGTGAAGTTGTATCTCTGACCCAGGGTTTGGCTTTTGCGATATAGGAAATGAAGTGTGGAAAGAGACTTTAAGTCAATGAGTACCGTGATCCAATTTTTGTTTTAGAAAAAGAACTCTGGGGCTGGAACCATATAGTACAGTGGGGAGGGCGTTTGCCTTGCACGTGGCAGACCTAAATTCAATCCGCTGCATCCCATATGGTCCCCTGAGCATCTCCAGGAGTGATTCCTGAGAGCAGAGCCAGGAGGAACCCCTGAGCATTGCCAGGTGTGACCCAAAAAGGCAAAAAGAAAAAAAATAACAAAGGAAAAAGAAAGAAAACAAAACAAACAATAAAACCACCTCTGGAGGAAGTCGAGAAAATGGTAGAGAGTGGGTTTAGCATCTCTACTCACGACTCACCGGCCAGGCAGTCTTGTGCCTCTCCAAGGATAGAGGGTGGATGCTCCTGGGGAGCACATGGGACAGTGGGAAGCGTTAGCTCTGCCTCCGGAGTGAAGCGGCACAGCTCTGCACAGAGCGGCTCTGAGGAGGAAGTCTCCCAGCCACTGGGAATGTGGCTCTGATGTTCACTAAGAGTTTGGCACCTGGGGCCAAGCGATAGTACTGCAGGGGCGTGGGGGCATGGGGGTGGGGGAGCACTTCCCTTGCACATGGTTGACCAGGGTACAATCCCCGGCATCCCATATGGTCCTCCAAACCCCGCCTGGAATGATCCCTGAATAGAGCCAGGAGTATGCACTAAGTACTTTTGTGCGTCCCCCCTAGCCCCCACGAAAACAACAACAACAACAAAAAAAAAAAAAAAACCACCCAAAACAAAGAGTTGAGTACTAGATGGGGCTCAGGGGTGAAGGTGCTTGTCTTACACAAGGCTGACTGCCATTTGATCCCTGGAACCTGTCCCCCGCCCAAGGCTCCCTGAGCATGACCAGGAGTGAACCCTGAGCACAGAGTCAGGAGTAAGCTCTGAGCACTGTGGTGTGATCCCAAAACAAAACAAGCAAACAAACAAACAAAATCCAGCTGACACTCCAGCTCTGAGTTTGAGCACTGACACCCTTTCCTTTGACAGTGCTTCCCTTCTAGATGGGGACAGAAATATCCACAGATCTCAGTGATATTCAAGAGGCAAGAGATACGGCATCTGCTTAAAGAAGGATGGAGGAGGTCCAGAGAGAGAGCACAGAGGCAAGAGCCTGCATGTAGCGGGCCCAGTTCTAGCCCTGGGACTGAATATGGTCCCCTGAGCCAGCCGGAATGAGCCCTGAGTGCAGAGTAAGCTCTGAGCATCGCTGGGTGTGGCCCACACACCCCTCCACATTGCCACCCCCACCTCAAAAAAAAAAAAAGAGCAGCAAATCCTCTGAAGGTGAGTCTAGGTCCCACCAGCAAAGAACAACGGTAACAGATCTCTGAGGAGGCAGGTACACCCACCCAAGTAAGGAGGACAAGCAGGGAGTCGTGCGTGGACGTGGGAACAGAGGGCAGGAGGTCACAGAGTTGTCTAGAGGGCAGTGAGGGCAGGGTGCAAAGGCAGGAGGAGGAGCCCGGGTTTCCTGCTATGGCTCTCAAGGGCACAGCAGGCTTTGGGCAGGGGACTGCAGCGTCCTCGTCCTTGTCCTTGGCATCACTGTCCTCCTGTTGTCTTTCTGTTTGGAGAGAGGCACACCCAGCAGTATTCTGGGGAACGTGTGGTTCTGGGGATCAAACCCAGGTCTCTCAGGTCCAACGCCTGCATGCCAGCCCTTTGAGCCATCCCTCGGGTTGCTTCTTGCTTTTAGTGGTAGCCAGCTGCCACTCTCTCCTGCATGCACAAATGCACACACATGCACAGGTATGTGCACCCCTCCACTCACACACTCTCACTCACACACTCACACTCACATATACACTCATGCTCACACATATACTCACACACCCACTCCCTCCACACACACCCACACTCATACACTCACACTCACACACACACTCCCCTCCCCACTCACACTCACACTCGCATATACACTCACACACACAGTCCCCCCACACAAACTCACACTCACACACTCACACTCACACATACACTCACACACACCTTTTTCTGCAAAGATCCCAATTTTATAGTCAGATCATCAGTCCTAGATTCTAACTATTTTATCACTATTACCAACTAGGCAGTTCACCAGATTTTTTTTTTCTTCTTTGGGTCACACCTGGCAATGCACAGGGGTTATTCTTGGCTCTGCACTCAGAAATTACTCCTCCTGGCGGTGCTCAGGGGACCACAGGGGATGCTGGGAATCGAACTCAGGTTGGCCACGTGCAAGGCAAATGCCCTACCCGCTGTGCTATCTCTCCAGCCCCACAACAGATTTTTTTTAATTTAATTAATTTTTTTATGGAACGCTTCATAAATTTGCATGTTATCCTTGTGTGGAGCCATGCTGATCTTCTCTGTATCATTCCAATTTTAGTATATGTGCTGCTGAAGTGAGCACAGTTTACCAGAATTTTGGGCCACATAATTCCTTTCTTGCTTCCTTCCTTCTAGTTCAACTTTTTATTTTTTAAATTTTTTTGTTTATTGGGTCACACCCTGCTGTGCTCAGGGCTTACTCCTGGTAGGCTCAGGAGACTCTAGGTTTGCTGAGGATCAAACTCGAGTCAGCCGTGTGCAAGGCGAATGCCCTCCCCACTGTTCTGTTGCTCCACCCTGTTCTACTTTCCTGAAATAGAACATAAAGTGCACTTTAACTTTCAGTCCAGATTCATGAACTTACACATGAGTCTACACTCGTGGGCTACTTCCGTGGACACAGCAGGTGTTTCCACCCTGCCACCTCCCAGCAGGTACAGCCCTGGAAGGAACCACTTCTCATTTCTGTAATAATTTCCCCTCTTTCAGACCTTCTAGACATGGATCTTTTTTGTTCTCTTTTATACCTAATATCAATGCAATCTGGTTACGTGGCTGAATCCTCTCGATGGTCTTAGCTTTTTGAACTGTTAAACAACTCACTTCTCTTCCTCTGTTCATCCTCCTATAGGGGGGGCGGGAGGAGTGACAGAGCAGTGGCAGTGCACTTGCCTTGCATGTAGCCAACCAGGATTTAATCTGACAGTACCCCGTATGGTCCCCGGAGCACTGCCAAGAGTGATCTCTGAGCACAGAGCCAGGAGGAAGCCCTAAGCACTACTGGAAGTGGCCCCCAAAGCCAAACCAAACAAGCAAACAAAAAAAAATCCCATTCTCGGGCCAGAGTGATAGTACAGCAGGTAGGGCATTTGCTTTGCATGTGGCTGACCTGGGTTTGATCCCTGGCATCCCATATGGTCCCCTCAGCACCACCAGGAGCAAGCCCTGAGTGCAGAGCCAGGAATGACCCCAGAGCATCGCTGGGTATGATCCAAAAAGAAAAAAAAACATTCTCCCATTCATTTTAATTTGGGTGAGAGACACCCAAGCAGGGCCCAGGGATTCCCCCCGGGGACCACTCTGTAGAGTGGTCAACAAGGATAAGTGGGTGAATTTGGGGGCCCAGAGTGGTAGTGATGCTCATACCCAGCAGAACTGGGGACCACCAGGGTCACCCCAGCCGTGACTGCAAATCACTAAGGCCACACCTAATGGTACTCAGGGGCCTCCAGGATTATACCCAGCAAAATTCAGTGTGTGTGTGTGGGGGGGGGGGGAGGCATTGTGGTGCTGAAATCAAATCAGGCTCTCAAGCACTTCAAGTGGGGCTCAAGCCCCACTCCTGTACTATCTCCCCCAAACCTAGGCCAACTGTGGAAATTCAAAGAAATCAACCCCCAACTCTAGGGGTCACAGAAGGATGAAACAATATTTCTGGAAGAAACGACATTTAAGCCAAGACTTGAAGGGTGAAGAAAATGTGGTGAGCAGTGAGGGGGCCAGGCGGGAGGGGAAGGTGCTTCCAAGGGACCTCCGAGAGTTCAAAGACGTTCCGCTCCAGATTCTGGAGTGGAAACGGGGAGAGAAGGCTGCAGGGCTGGTTCAGGCGGGTCCCAGGACCTTTGCAAATTCCACTGGCGGCTCCAGTGGGAGAGTGACACGGTGAGGACCTGGTTGGCTTCGTCTGTTGTAAGTCTGATTTTGATTTCTGTCTTGGGACCACACCCTGCAGCACTCAAGAACCACTTCTGGCGGGCTTGGGGGGACTGTATGGGATGCTGGGGATGGAACTGGGTGGGCCGTGTGCAAGGCAAATATGCCCTCCCCGCTGTACTGGCCCCTGGAGCGTCCCTTAACGGGTTCCTGTCCCAGAGTCTACAGTCCCCACCCTCACCAGGAGAGCCCTGAGGATGTCAGTCACATGACTGTCGCTCCCTCTCAGGACTTGGTCCCGAGGCTGGGGTTGAGTTGTGTGGAGCCTGGAGGGTAACAGTGACTTACGGGACAGGTGATGGACAGGGACCGAGACCTGGAGAGGTCTGCCTGCTTCCTGCAGGGCAGAGTGGGCATTTGCTGGGTGCTGGGAAGGGGTGAAGGTGAAGACCCCAGTTTTCTGCTCTTCTGCGCTTCCCAGAGCTCTGCTGTGAGGTCACCTACCATTCTCCATGGCTAGGGAACTTGACCTCCCCACAGGAGGGGGTGCCCAGGCCTGTGTCCACTCTCCCTCCCCACACCCCCAGAGAGCCAGAAGTCACCCTCAGAGCACAGTGCCCACTGCCTGCCTCACCTGAGCACTGAGTGCTAGAGCCTTTGCCAGTGCCCTAAGCCCTTCCTGGGTACAGTGGGACAGAAAACGGGGAGACGAGACCAGTGTTCCCCAAAGTGACCAATACTCCCAGGTGAGTATGTATGGGGGGGGTGCCAGGACAGGCAATGGAATAATCCAGGTGGCAGGAGTGGCCTCAGGTGCGACCGGGGGGTCCTTCTGGGGGTCCCTCTAGGGGTACATTCCATTGGCTGGAAGAAGGTCCATTTCGAGAACAGGCACGGAGCGATTTTTGGTTTTCTGAAAAGTAAGTTTAGGAAGCTCTGCTCTAGTCTGATCTTCTCCTAGTCAATATTAGAGAATCAGGGCTGGAACAATAGCACAGGGGGGAGGGCATTTGCCTTGCACATGGCCGACCCGGCTTCAATTCCCAGCATCCCATATGGTCCCCTGAGCAACACCACCAGGAGGAATTCCTGAGTGCAGAGCCAGGAATAACTACTGTGCATCGCCGGGTGTGACCCAAAAAGAAAAAAAAAAAGATTAGAGATTCACTGGAATGATAGTGATAGCCAGAATGATAGTACAGCGGAGAGGGCATTTTCCTGGCATGCGGCTAAACCCGGGTTCGATCCCTGGCATCCTATATGGTCCCCTGAGCACCACCAGGAGTAATTCCTGAGTGCAGAGCTAGGAGTAATGACCCAAAAAGCCAAAAATAAAAATAAAAATATTAGAGAATCAAGGCCCTGGGCAGGGAAAGGGCCTATCCCTGTCCCTCCCCTCCCCACACATTGCAGGGCTAAGAGGCCAAATCCGAATGCAGTGGGTGGGCTTCCCCCTGTCCACGCAGCTGCCTGGAGTCTCTCCTGCCCTGCCCCCTTCTACATTGTCCCTCTGGCTGGCGGGGACACGTCCACTGAAGACACGCTCACTGGGGACTGTACCACTGAGTCTCTGAATGAGGTGCATAGGGGGCGTGTGGGGGGCTTCCGTGGACCCCAGAGCAGACCTTCGTCACAGCCCTCGCTCCCACAAACAGGGCCAGCTGGTGGGTACTGGGCAACGGCCATGAAAGGACCCATCCACACAGAGAAGCCGGGCTCAGGCACAGAGAAGCCGGGCTCAGGCCTGTCATCCTCAGCGCCTGTCCACTGAGGATTCCAGCCCCAGGCCCTTAAAGTCCCTCTCTGCTGGACCAAGCGAGAGCAAGGACCTGCCAGGACTGTGTCCAGCACCCCTCACCGCCCGGCTCCTAGAATCTGCTCGAAGGAAGCGCCTGCCAGACCCCACATTCCACCCTGACCCCGCTTGGTGGGGCGGGGGGTGGGCACCTTCTCTCACCTCCCAGATCGGTGACAGTGGGCAGTGTGCGGGGGCGGGGCGGAGGAGCTGGGGCGTCCGTGGGGCTTTCTGTCCCCCTGCATCCCCCCTCCCCTTCCACCGCAGCCCCCCACACCCTCTCCCAGTGCCCCCGCCCCTGGACGAGCCGAGTTGGGACTCGATCCCCAGCCAGTTGCCTGAGTTCCGGAGCAGCTGTCCAGGCGGGGGGAGGGGCCGGGAACGCTGGGACTGAGGCCTGGGCGCCCCAGACAGAGCCGGCTCTGAATTCTGGGAATGTTTGTGCAGCTGGAGCCCATTAGGGGGAGGGAGCGGGCGCTTATTAATCCCAGCCTTGTTTCCCGGGAGGGGCCGGGGCCCCGCACACGAGTGGAGGCCCGGCCCAGCCCTCAGCCCCCCGCTCGCTCGGTGGCGTCTCCGACAGGAGTTTGGAGCTCTGGGGCCTGGCACCTCCCTGCCACGCCGCACGTGCGCGTGGGCGCCGTGGGGGCAGAGGGCCGGGGAGGGTCGGTAGCAGTGCGCTTCCCAGGGGAGGCAGGAGGGGGCGCTGTGGGCTGGGAGAGAGCCCCCCCCCCACCCCCGCACCCCCTCCCCAGCTTTTGCTGGCCAGCACCAGGACGGCAGGGAGAAGGGGGGCGAATAGCCGTTGCCCCCCAGCCCCACGTCTGTTCTTGTAGACAGAGAGAGCTGGGGATGAGTGAGGGAGCACTGCACACGCCCGCACAGTGCTCTGGGGAGGAGCAAGGCTGGGGGCCTGGGTTCCGGTCCCAGCTAGGCTACCAGGGTGGAGGCAGCGAGAACCAAACCTGGCCTGGTGTGGTGTCCTAGTCCGCGAGCTGGCTGTGGTCAGTATCAACCTCTCTGAGCCCGACTTCCCCGCCCATCCCCCCGCACCCCTGCACAGTGGGGTTTATCTGGGTTCGGAGAGGGTGGCTGTGTAGCCGCTGGTCACTCATCTGTCCAGTATCCAGCAAGCCCACACACTCCAGTACCTGCGACATGCCATGCCTTCTCGCCATCTGCTTCTCCTCAGTAGTAGGGGGAGGGGATGCGACCCTCACAGATATGGTGAGAGTGTAGACCACCTCCCCAGCTGGTGGAGAGCAGGCGAGCACAGATGTCCTCACGTGACACCCACGGAGAGGTGCCCTGGACACGGCGTGACCCAGCTCATGGGGGGCAGGGGGGGCGTAGCAGGATCTGAGGAGAGGACAGGGGTCCCCAGGTTCTCGCTGCATTTATCTACCCCTTGCTACCGCCCGAACGGGGGCTGGGGGCTTCAGATGCTCAGGGAGTTATTGCCAGAAAGTTCCAGAATGAGCCCTCCTGGGACTGGGGTGAGTGAGCGCTGTGGCCGCCAGCCAGCAGCCCCCATGGGGAGGCAGGAAGAGGACTCTGTGACAAATTGTTTAGAGGGGCTTGGCGTCCACACGCTGCTCAAGCACAGTTCCAGCTCCGCGTGGGCGATGTGAGAAGGGCTGGCATGGCAGCGAAGGGGGTCACCACGGGCCGGGTGCCTCCAGCAGTCCCAGAGGGTAGGCAGGGGCAGGAAGAAAGGCCTTACTCCTTCCCTCTTTCCCCAAGGGCCTCCCTCAGGGCCCAGGGTCACCTTGGGATAAGGCGTTTCCATCAGAACTGGTGGGGCTGGTGGGGCCAGAACCACAGAGCAGCCAGTACCGAGGCTGGTAACTCCTGGGCAAGAATCCATAATTTGGTTGGTTGTAATTCACATTCGACGGTGCTCAGGGCTTTTACTCCTGGCTCTGTGCTCAAGGATCACTCCTGGGGGATCAAACTGGGGTCGGCTGTATGCAAAGCAAGTGCCCTACCCCATGTGCCGTGTGCTGTTTCTTCATCCTGAGGTTTGTAATCTTTTTTTTTTTGTATTTTGGGTCATACCCGGCGATGCACAGGGTTATTCCTGGCTCTGCACTCAGGAATTACTCCTGGCTCAGGGGACTATATGGGATGCTGTGAATTGAACCCAGGTCGGCTGCGTGCAAGGCAAATGCTCTCCCCGCTGTGCTATTGCTCCAGCCCCAAGGTTTGTAGTCTTGAGATGAGTAGGGAAGGGCGCTATGATCTTGGAATTCCTGCGCTGAGCCCAGGGTGGCGGCCAGGCTGATGTGCTGATGTGCAGATGTGTGGGTGACCTGAGTCCTCCTTGGCCGACCTCGCTGCTTCTGGCTCCCATGTCACATGGCAATTCCAAGAACCAACCCTGGACTCTACCTCCCCAAA
The DNA here is from genome assembly GCF_029834395.1 of Sorex fumeus. Lineage (NCBI taxonomy): Eukaryota > Metazoa > Chordata > Mammalia > Eulipotyphla > Soricidae > Sorex > Sorex fumeus. The sequence goes on from NW_026606120.1 coordinate 77,687,429, forward strand.
CCATAGAGACTAGGAGCCTGACTGAATCCTGGAAGTACTCTGCCTGTTTCTTGAGCACAGAACCAGTGGTAAGCCCTGAGCACCACCAGTTGTGGTGTATATGTGTGTGCACGCGCGCGCACACACACATATGCACACACACAATTGACTTTAGAGGCCAGAGAGCTAGCACGGGGTTAAGTCATGCCTTACACACAGCCAACCCTGGTTCCATCCTCAGCACCATATATGGTCTCCTGAACACCGCTGGGTGTGCCTCCCCAAAACCCAAACCAAAAAAAAAAATCATACAGACATGAGGTGAACATGTTATGTGCCATGAACTGAGGACCAGGAATGGGAGAACACGTCTGGCACAGTGGGGAGAAGCTCACGGAGCCGCAAGGCCGCCCTTAATACACAGATGCCTCCCCTGGGCCCTGCGGTGGAAACAGCTTCTCCGGGGTCCTCAGATTCCCCCCAGCCCCCCACCCCTTCAGCCTCGCCCCTCTGCCGGCCGGCTCCCCCGCGGCCTTCCTCCCGGCCTTGCATTTGGTCTTTCTGAGGCAGGTGGTCCGGCCAGCTGCTCGTCCTGTGCTCGAGGATCCCACCCACGACGTGGCGGAGGCGGGGGGCTCAGGGGGGCGGGCTGTGAGCCCAGGAGCTGACAGCTGAGTGGGGGGCTCAGGCAGGGGGCATGGGGGTGCGGACACGGCTTTTGGCAGTTCTTCCTTATCCCTTCCTAAGGGGAGACGGTGGGAAGGCAGAGAGGAGCCAGGGGATGTCTTGGCTTTAGGCTGTGGTGGGTCTGGGTCCCCCAGGGAGGCCTGGGCGGGGCTGTGGGGAAGAACAGGTTGAACTCACTTCCCCAAGGCTGGCCGTGGAGACCAGCGCTGGGCGGGTGGGTGTGCGGAAGCGGGCACTGCGGCTTGGGAAGGACAGCTGGGGCGGCGGGGGGCCTGGCTTGACACCCCTCCTGAGACCTCCCCACATCCCACACACGAGGCCTAGGACGGGCTTCTCTTCACCCGCTCAGACAGGCTGGGAAGGGACTCGAGGGGCCCGAGAAACCTGGCTTTTACTCTTATTGTTTTTTTTATCTTGGGGGGTTCACAGCCGGCCATGCTCAGGGCTTACTCCTGGCTCTGCACTCAGGAATCACTCCTGGTGGTACTCAGGGAACCATATTGGGTGCCGGGGATGGAACCCAGGTAGTGTGTGCAAGACAAACGCCCTCCCCGCAGCCCTGACCTTTTCTCTTCAACCCTGCTAGGTTCCCTGCAAGCCCAGACCTCGGAGGCGGCTCCTGTGTCCACCAACTTGGCCCGGGGCTCTTCCCAACACTCTTCTTGCTCCAACCTGGGCAGGGCTGGTGGGTGGCACAAACCTCACGTCCTCCAGGTGCCCGGCGTTCTGAGACTGGGCCCCACAGCCTGGGGGTGGGGGCTGATCACTGGAATTTTCAAATTTTCAACAAGTGCCCCAAGGAGGCCTGTGGGCCCTCCAGATCCACCCGCCCCCCTCCGTGTCAGCCTCTCCTCCTTTCTCCCCTCCCCGTTCAGCTGTCTTGTCCCTCTCCCAGCCCCTGCCAGCCGCTCCCAGCACTGGCCTCCCCAGCTGTTAAGGGCTAAGCCCGGGGGGGGGGTGGTGACAGAAGGCCAGGGCTGGGTCTGAGGTCGGGAAGGTGCGGGGTCAAGGTCAGCCACGCTCTGACCCAGGACCTGGCCACACATGGGGACAATTTTCCATCCCATCTTTTTGTTTTTGTTTTGGGCCACACCCAGTGATGCTCAGGGCTTACTTCTGGCTCTGCTTTCAGAAATCACTCCTGGTGGTGCTCAGGGGACCATGGGGGATACCGGGGAGTAAACCTGGCTCTGTCATGTGCAGAGCAAGTGCCCTCCCCGCTGACCTCTCACTCTTATCCCTCTCCATGCCCTCTTCCTCCACCTTGTGTGTTTCGAGAGTCCCTAGGAGCTACACGCCCATATCATACCTGCTGGGCCTGGGAACTCTTGTTCTTGATACTGCTGTAGTGGAAAGATGCTGAGCCTACTTTAAAAAAATTTTTTTTTAAACTTTTGTGCCACACGTGGTGGTGCTCAGGGCTTTTTCCTGGCTCTGCAAGCAGGAATCACTTTTGTGGTGGTTTGGAGTTGGGGGGGTGCATATGGGGTGCTGGGGATCCAACTTTAGTCGGCCACATGCAAGGCAAAGCTCTACCTGCCGGCCTTTCTCTCAAGGCCCCATTAGTGCCCCTGAGTTTCATTCTGTGAAGACCTGGTTTTCCTTTCTCCTCCCACCTTCCCATCCCAGGTGCTTCTTTCTGCTGTGACTGGGGTCACACTCGTCCACTCTGGGGCTCTTACTGGGGTTGGCTGCCGTGTTTACTGGAGTCAGCCACTTGGTGGCGCTCTTGTGCCCTTTGGGGGTCGGGTGGTCACGGGAGGGGGCACATAGGCTGAGGGGCTGGCACACACCTGGTGGTGTTGCTTGTTGACACCAGGAGTCCTGCTTGGGCGCAGGGTGCTGGCTGTGACACATCACCGCCCTCCTGCTTTGTTTCTGTTTGACTTTGTATGTGCATGCGTGTCGTGAGTGTGTGAGTGTGTGTGTGTGTGTGTGTGTGTGTGTGTGTGTGTGTGTTTCAACCCCCAAACAAAAACAAAATAGAAAAGGGAAATGAAGCTGGACATGGCTTATGGGGTTCTCTGACCACCTGCTTGGAAGAGACCATCTCTGCATCCACCCGTGGCCCGTGAGGGTGAGGAGATAGGGACAGGGACAGGCAGGACAGTAGGAGCAGGAGGAGCGGGGAGCAGGGTCAGGGGAGACTGGGAGGGAAGAGCCAGGGGGGCGAGGGAGGAGCTGAAGGTCGAAGGGGCACCAGGCTGCCTGGGCACAAGTGAGGAGGCCGAGACCAGAGACCAGCCTGGCCCACGGTGGGTATCATGTGACCGGCGAGACTGGTGACCTCCTGGCTCTGCAGCCCCTTCCCTCCCCCCCTCTGTCTCAGCCCCCCACCGAGCGGGGCCCAGTTTATTTTCCTTGAGCTGACTTCCTGAAAGGGGAGCTGGCTCTCCTGACACTCGTCCTGGGCTGCCCCTGACCCTTCCTGCCGCGTCCCCGTGCCCGGCGTTTGTCTGACACACAGTCACACACGTGGATGCCGCCATGGCGGGGCACCTGGCACACACATGGGCCCCAGGCGACCCTCACAGACCAGCAGCCCCCCTGGGCCCCCACTGAGCCCAGAGGCCGATGCTGGTTTGCTCAGTGCCAATCCCACCGAACGGTTGGGCATGAGCCAGACATCTGCGGTCCCGGGTCCAACCCACAAGACCCCTTGGCACAGAGACTGAGTGCTGGGCACCCCGGTTGCAAGTGGAGGCAGCTTTGCCTTGAATCAGAGCTACAGGAGAGCCCACCCCGCGGAGAGGGGTGCGTGCGCGCGTCTGAGTTCGGCAGAGCACCCCGCATGGCAGCCCCCTGCACCGTGCTCCCTGCTGTGCTCCCACCCCACCCAGTGCTGCGCCCAGTGCCCCACATGTGTGTGTGGGGGGGCGCAGAAGACGGGGCCCCCATGCCCCAGCTCACACACTTGTCTTTGCTTCTTTCAGGTGTGGAAACTGAGGCTTGTGGGGGCCGAGAACTCACCCCACTTAGAGTTCAAGGAGGCCCAGCGCAGGAGACTGTCCCAGACCCGAGTAGCACCAGATGGCTCATCTGTCTTCAGCTGTGAAGCACTCCTGAGGAGCACTGTGGTCAGGGTCTCGGAGTAAAAAACTCAGCCTCGGGGCTGGGACAAAGGGAAGGGGTGCGCGTGGCCCGCAGGCAAAGCGCAAAGGCCACCCCCGCCACGGGCAGCCAGAACGACCGCCCAGCACCCCAAGCCCTTGAGCCCCTCTGTCCTGGCGGCTACCCCACTGCCTGCCCCCCTTCCCGGGACACCCCTGGGAGAAGCAGGCATTCCCAGACGCAGACAGAAGCAGGAAGCCGAGGGGGTGGGCTAGAGGGAGGGGCCCAAACACTGCAGCCTTTGTGGGAGCCCCAAGGAGGGAAACACTTCATACACCCCTGCCTGGGGCCGCCCCAAAAGGAGGGAGAGAGGGAGTGGGCCGCAGTGAAGGGTACAGACCATGGGGGGTGGGAGACTTGCTTGGGCGCAGACCTGTTCTTGGTTTTGGGGATCTCTCCTTCCTCTTCTTTAACACATACTCACACATCATGTCTTACACAGTCTGAACCCACACACATGTACATCATCACAGTCACACACCACATATACATACACAGCAAATACCCCACACACTCACACACCACACATATACACACACCCATACTCACACACCACATACATACATCACACACTACATACACACATCACACATACACCCCACACTCTCACACACTGCACACACACATCATGCGCACACATACATACACATACCGCACATACAAACCCTCCATACTCACTCACCAGTCACACTTTGTAGATCCTGCACACCCATACACGACTCACCATGCACACTCATACGCTGTCAGGAGTGCCCTCACAGTCACTCTCACACTTCCACAACTCTATACTTCTTACACACTCACACACTCTCACACTGTCACACACTCTCACACGCTCACTCACACACTCACTCTCACCTAGTCTTACTTCCACTTTCACTCTTACATGCTCATACATTCATTGTCACAACTCACACTCATTGTGACATTCATTGTCACATTCATTGTCACAGCTCACTCTTACACACTCACACTTTTACTCTCATACTCTTACTCCACTGTCACACAATCCCACTCTCTCTCACTCCCTCACACACACTCACTGTCACCACTTAAATACACTCTCATACTCACACTTTCACACTCACACACACACACTCTCTCTCTCTCACACACACACACACACACACACACACATACACCCCAGTCCCCAGTCAGTCCTTAACGAGCCTGGGCCTCCCTGCAGCCTTCCCCTAGAGCCCATCCTGCTCACCCATAGCCTGGTCCTTGGTCCTCCCTGACCCAGCTCTGGAGGGCATCCTCCAGCCTCACCATCCCCCCCTTCCTCCAGCCCCACCATCCCCCCTTCCTCCAACCTCACCATCCCCCCCTTCCTCCAGCCCCACCATCCCCCTTCCTCCAGCCCCGCCATCCCCCCTTCCTCCAGTCCCCCTGCTTCCCTAACTCTGAGACCCCTTCACCTCTGTCTCTCCCTCCCTGGAGCTCCCACTCTTCTACCACAGCCTCACTTCTCACTTCTGCCCCAAACTGCCCCAGCCTGTCCATCCTGACAGGTCTCCCCCCCTCTCTTCCCCCTACTCCCGCCCGCTCCCTGCTGCAGCTGTGGGCAGAGCCAATGATGGAGCTAAGAGCTGAGCCAGGCTGCTGAGCTATGGCCTGGGCCTGGGGCCTCCCCAATGAGGAGGGTGGAGCTGTCAACCCTCCCCCCCCTTGAAGAGGTTTGCAGAGGGATTTCCTGAGGGGTCCAGCACTGCCAGGGAGCCCGGCTGGTGAGGCCCTCTCGCTCGAGGCTGAGGGCTGCCGTTCTGGGAGTTTCTAGTTGCTCCTCAGCCGACAGAGCAGCGTCCATGGCCGAGGCAAGCCCTCTGCTGGACGCCTCCACTCTGCTGTCCAGGCCCTGCATTCCCTTCAGTGCCAGCTCTGGGCTGGGAAGCTCGCCAGAGGCCAGGTGGGGCCAGGCCCTACTGGCCACAGGACCTTGAGCGAGGTCCACTCTGGTCTCAGGTTCCTCTGAGAGCACACAGGATAGTAAGACCAGGTAGAGGGGGTGTCAGGGACAGAGAGGTGATACCCATGAGGAACCCCACAAAGATGGTTGATGATGTTAATACACAGTCTATTAATAGACTTACAAGAACCCAGGAGGTGATGCTGTTACACAGCGATATAGTTTCTACTTGTCATGTGTCTGCTATTATATTGCTGATAGGGTAATTATAGTGAGACCAAGGAGATAGTACTGTGGTGTAAGTCAAGCACGCGACTGGCCTGGATTTGATACTTGGAGCCCCATTTGATCTCCTAAGTCCCACCAGGAATGATCTCTGAGCACAGAGCCAGGAGTAAGCCCTGAGTACTGAAGGGTGTGCCTCCCCCAACACACATACACACACACACACACACACACACACACACACACACACAAGAATAACTAGAGTTATATTTTACTACAGGCATGGCATACATTAACCGAGAAAGGGACCAGCATCCTGAGGCCACTAAGGGGGCAGAGGAATGATTGGGGAAATGGGGACAATGGTGGAGGGAAGGTGACACTGGTGGAGGCATTGGGGTTGGATTATTGAATGCCTGTAACAAATTAACAAATGCATCAGGAACGACTTTGTAAGCCATGGTGTTTAAAGGGGTAAAAACATTTTTTTAATACTTTTTCTTTTTTTAGCTTTTTGTGTCACACCCGGCGATGCTCAGGGCTTACTCCAGGCTCTGTGCTCAAGAATTACTCCTGGCAGTGCTCAGGGGATCATATGGGATGCTGGGAATCAAATGCAAGGCAAACGCCCCACCTGCTGTGCTATCACTGCAGTCCTTAAATAATTTTTTTTTAAACGGAAGGGAGCAGAGGGGACTCCTGACTCCCTGGAATCCTGGGGGCCCGCAATGGCTCCCTGGGGTGACACAGGGCTCAGTCCTCACACTGCCCTGTGCTGAGCCTCAGAGCCCTTCATTTCGCCACACCAGCCCCACCCTTGGCACTGCCCCTCCTGCGCCCACCCCATGGCCCCCAGGCAGCTGCACCCCAGGCTGCACCCCTAGTTAATGCAGTCAGCTTCTTCCCTGGTGGGTGTCCTATGCCAACACACCCCTGAGGGTCAGTTTCAGAAAAACCACGGGCACAGGAGACCCCCGACTGTGAGTCAGCCACCCTGACTTGGGACCCTGGAACTATTAAAAACCTATTTCCAAGGGCTGGAGCGATAGCACAGTGGGTAGGGCATTTGCTTTGCACACTGCCAATTCGGGTTCGATTCTCAACGTCCCATATGGTCCCCTGAGCACCGCCAGGAGTAATACCTGAGTGTATGAACCAGGAGTAACTCCTGTGCATCACCGGGTGTGACCCAAAAAGCAAAAAAAAAAAACAAAAAAACAAAAAAAACCCCACTTATTTCCAGGGGCCAAAGCGACAGCACAGCGGGTAGGGCATTTGCCTTGCACGCCGCCAACCCAGGTTCGATTCCCAACATCCCATATGGTTCCCCAAGCACCGCCAGGAGTGATTTCTGAGTGCAGAGCCAGGCGTAACCTCTGTGCATCTCCGGGTGTGATTCCAAAAGCAAAAAGAGTCCAAAAACCAAAAAAACCTACTTCCAGGGGATTAGCAACTACGCCAGGGATGTTCGCCGCCAACACTTCAGCCCAGCCGATGGTTTTAATCCCCAGTTGCAACCCGAACTCATGTGACTGAGGAGCAGGGGTGTAGAGTGAGTGTGGGGTGGAGACCCTGCTTCACCTGCACCCCGTGACCAAGAAGCCGGCTCCCTGGGCTCAGAGACCCCTGTCTGAGAAGGCAGAGCCTCTGCCCTGGCACAGCACATTACAGTGGTGCTGAGAGAGGACCCCTTGGCAGGTGGACAGGAAGGCTGGGCGAGGGTGAGGGCGAGCGTGGCTCAGGGAAGTGGCATTTTCCCCTCCGCCAGCTCAGCCCCATCACAAAATGTTTTTAATTTGGGGGAGTGCTGGGGGATCAAACCAGGGCATTGCGCATGTGAAGTCCACAGGCTAGCACAGAGCCACACCCCCACTCGCATTTCAGCAGAGAACTAGGACGTGAGGCTGAGAGGAGGCACCGGCCACCGGCCACCACAGGAAACAGGGCAGAGGGCAGCAGGGAGGGCAAACTTGGAGGAGGAGAGGAGGAAGCAGGAGCCCATGAGGGAGGGAAGGGAGAGGGGCAGCCCCAGGCCGGGGCCATGGGACAGTGGCTAGGGTCCCATTGGACGCAGCCCGGCCAGGAATGACCCCTGAGCGGAGAGCCAGGAGTAACCCTTGGGCATCACTGGGTGTGGCTTCCTGGCCCCACCCTCGTACCCCCCCACCAAAAAAAATAGAGCATCGACCCGGCCCAGGCTGGCCCAGTCCAACAGCTGGAAATTCTTGTTCTGTTTATTATTTTGATTTTGCTTTTGGGCCAAACCCGGTGGTTCTCGGAACTGACTTTTGGCGCTGTGCTCGGGGATCACTCCTGGGGTACCAGGGATTGAACCTGAGTCAGCTGCATGCAAGGCAAGTATACTACCTACTGCATTATCTTCCAGCTCTGGAGACAATTTTGTACTAGGGGATCAAAATGTAGAGCACAGCGGCGGCGGTGAGGGAGCAGTGAAGGCGAGAGTGGTGCTGAGGGGAGGGGAGGCCACGGCCACGAGCAGGGCAGGTGCCTACTTCTTGCTCTCCAGCCTGCATGGTTGGAAATTCCTTTTTCTTGGGGGGGGGGGGGGAGGGTTCACACCTGATGATACTCAGTGGTCACTCCTGGCTCTGCACTCAGAAATTACTCCTGGCAGTGCTTGGGGCAACATATGGGATGCCAGGGATTAAACCCGGGTCAGCTGAATGCAGGGCAAACACCCTCCCTGCCGTACTATCTCTCTGACCCCCCCGTGGTTGAAAACTTCCTCCCTGAAGTTGTGCGCTTGCAGGTTCCTCATGACCTACCGGCTCCCATTGCCCATTGCTTCGTTCTCTTCTCTCTCTCTCTCTCTCTCTCTCTCTCTCTCTCTCTCTCTCTCTCTCTCTCTCTCCCTGGACCCGTGGCTCCTGCTCCAGTGAATGCCGAGGTTCCGACTTGGCTTTTCCTCACCTGGTGCAGATCTTCCCGAGGGTCTCCCAGGAAGGAGCTCCACGACCACTCAGGCCCGCCTCTGCATCCCCTCAGCCCCCTCACCTGGACAGGGTGCCCCCCTTCTCTGTACTAAGTTCTGAGGAACCAGTCATATGGTATTAGGAATTATAAATTGGGCGAATGGAAGTTTCAGCACCTTTGGCCAATCAGATAAAAATAAAAGGGGGAGAGTGGGAGCTTGTGCTTCATCTAAGAGGCCAGAGTTTCATCCCCAGAACCTCCAGTGGCCTCTGAGCACTGTGCTGGGAGTGTCCAGCCAACTCCCCTGCCACACACACATACACACACACATGCAAAGAAGAAGGAGGAGGAGGAAGAGAGGAGGAGGAGGAGAAGGAGGAAGAGAGGAGGAGGAGAAGGACTGTTTCCAGGTCAAGGATGAGGGCGAGAGTGGCACTGAGGAGGGCCCTGACCTGGAGTCCAGTACTGTGAACAAAAACGTACGCAGGGGACTGGGGCGATAGTACTCTAGAGGGTTGGGTACTTGCCTTGCACACAGCCAACCTCGGTTTGGTCCCCCGCAGCCCATATGGTCCCCGAGCACCACCAGGAATAATTTCCAAGTGCAGAGCCAGGAGTAACCCCTGAGCATCTCTGGGTGTGACTCAAAAACAAAACAAAGGTGCCCAGGGGTCTGGGGTGATAGTAAAGCGGGTAGGAAAGGAGGAGGAGGAGGAAGTGGAGGAGGAGGAAGTGGAGGAGGAGGAAGAGGAGGAAGAAGAGGAAGATAAAGGAGGAGAAAGAGAAGAAAAGGAGGAGGAGGAGGAGAGAAAGAAAGAAAGAAAGAAAGAAAGAAAGAAAGAAAGAAAGAAAGGGGAAGACTGGTTTAGGCCACACCTAAAGGTGCTAAAGGTCCATGGGGTTCCTGGGCTGGAACTCCAGACTCCCACACGCTCCTACACGCTCCCACATGCTCTGCACATATTCCAGCCCTTTGCCCCATCTCTCCTCCCGAGGAGGCCGAGACCGTTGATCCAGCCCAGAGCCTGGGGTGCGACAGTAACGGGGAGCAGTGTGCTCTGGGAGAGCCTCTGGGCGCTGAGATGAGGGAGGGGAAACAGGGTGTTGTCTTTTGTTTGTTGTGCCTTGTTTGGGGTCACACCGGGCAATGCTCAGGGGTTTCTCTGGCTTTGCACTCAGAATCACTCCTGGCTGTGCTTGGGGACCCTATGGGATGCTGGGGTCTCTGTGTGCAAGGCCAGTGCCTTCCCTGCTGTCCTGTTGCTAGGGCCCTAGGGACCACCAGAGAGTGCTACCTTGACCCCCAGAATCCCAGAGTGAAACCTCAGAGGCGGGAGGCTTGTCTGGGGTCCCCAGCAAGAGGCGGCAATTGTGGGCTCAGGTAGAGGGGGGCCCAGAACAGACCGTGTGTGGGGGGTGGACGGAGCGAGCTGCCCCCAGGGAAAGCTCAGTGAACCCCCCAGTCCCTGATGGCTCTGGAGCCCAAAGGTGGCACCATCCTCCTGTCCCGCCGCGCCCACGCCTGGCGGTGACGGCAGAGCCATCGCTGAAATAAACACCACAGGAGAGCAGCAGCCCCCAGAAACTCCAAAGGGCCTTTGATGTGGGGCCAAGGGTTTTGACTAAACAAACTGGAAGCGATTTAGGCTGGCGGCAGTGCTGAGGCGGCGGCATTGGGGAACTGAGTCCGGCTGCCAGGAGCTGGCGGAGGCCTCGGCCACCCTGGGACCCCAGCGTCAGTGTGGAGAGGGGAGGCTGTGAGTCACTCCCTGGTCCGCTCCCGCCCCTGCCACAGGGGCTGGGCTCTGAGGGCGCGGTGGGCAGGTGGAGCAGGGGGTCCTACTCCACAGCAGCCTTTCGGGGGGGGGGGGGAGGGTGAGAAGGGTGCCCCTTTCAGGGCAGGGGTACTCCTGTCCCTGGGGGTGGCCTTCGTGTGCCTCGGGCCTCTCGGGGTCCCGGGGGCTCTGAGAAGAGGTGACCTCAGCAGAGGGTGGACCCACCCCGGCACGGGCACGTGCGCGCGTGCACGGAAGGGGCCCTGGGCGCGGGTTCTGGGATTGCAGCCCCTTGCCAGCCGTCGGACTCTCATTGGGAGCAGACAGAACCTACACGTGCGTGTGCAAGGACAGGCTAAGGGAAAGGGGCTCCCGGCCGAGGGGCAGCCGCGGTGCTGGGCACGTGCTCGGCGCGGGGGAGGCCCGGTTCCGAGCACCGCCGGGAACAAACATCCCACCCCACCCCGGCGCAGAGCAGCCCCTGAGTGCCGCCGGGTGTGCCCCCTAAAATAAAATGAAATAAATGGGGGTGGGGGTGGGGAAGCGATTGCATTTCCGTCAGGGCGGCTGTTCAAGTGGAAAGGCAGCAGGAGCGCCCTCTTCTGGCCATCCGAGGAAGTGCAGGAGGGCCCCAAGCTCCGCCGAGCGGGGTCTGGATCTTCTCTCCAGCCCCAAGACTCAGTGACACCCCACCCAACCCCGCCCCAAAAAGGCTTGTTCTTCCTTCTGAGTGTCCTCTGGCTGCTTCTCCCCTCATAGTCTCTCCCTGAAGGCCTCTGCCTTCTGCCTTTTCAAAAAATCTTAGTTATTCTTTTTTATTTAATCACTAGGTCCTGGGCAGGAAGATCATAAAAGAGCTAGTGAGGCAGCCCAGGGGGTCTTGGGCTTACAAAGAATAAAATTAAACAAGGGGACACACACACACCACACAGGCCAGACACACACACCACACAGGCCAGACACACACACCACACAGGCCAGACACACACACCACACAGGCCAGACACACACACACACACACACACACACACACCCCTTCTCACACACAGCCCTGCACATGCGCACGGAGGTTCAGGCACATAGTGCCACATATATGGTACCATACACACGTGCAACAAACATGCACACATGGTGCCACACACACATGTGCACATGTGGTGCTACACAATGTATAAAATACACACATGCACCTATGCCACATGCCACATATGTGCACACGTACATGATACCACATAGATACCCACACGTGTGGTGCACACACAGGCACACCATACACACACCTGGTACCATACAAACGCATCCATACATGGCACCGTACAAACACATGGACTTAGATGGTAGCACATGCATATGCATGGTGCCACGTGCGTACATACATACATGACAGCACATATGCTTGTGCACGCAGTCACAAAAGCACATGCACACAGCACCACAGTAAACACACAATCATGGGGCCCCATACATTCACACGGGGACACATACATGTGCAAATGGCATCACATGCACACTGTACCACGGACATGCACACACCATGGCACACAACCATGCACATCCACACAATGCCACCAGCATACTGCATATGATGTCACAGAAACGTGTGTGCATATGGGCACATGGTGCCACATACACGCGTGTATACGTGCCACACATGGTGCCACACATATACACATCACGTAGACAGACTGGTGCTGTCTGTGCACACATGCACAGGCACTCGCAGGAGGCAAGGCCGGACGACTACTTCAAGCTTCACCTCCCAGCCCAGGCCCAGAAATCTGTCTCCAATTATCTGGCCGGCGTTGGGAGCAACAGGAAATCCAGAGCTGCCTGTGTCTTCGGGGGAGACGCTGGGAGTGCAGCCATTTCCCCCTCGTGGGGAAACAAAAGCCTCAGGCCTTGCTCCTTCTCCTGCCTCTGGGGCAGCTGGGGCTGGGCTAGTGTGGTCTGGGTGGGCGTGGAGGGAAAATGAGCCTGTGCCACTCCAAAACCCCGGGCCAGGGGCCGCGTACGAGTCTGTTCGACTTCTCTGAACACCCAACAGGGCAGTTGCCTGGGCCAAGGATGGGTTTATAGTGGGAGCTTGGGAATCCAGGAAGCCCCCGACTTTAGGAGGTGACAAGGTCACAGAGGAAGCGTTCACCAGAGTAACTCTCAGGGGCCCCAATCTGCCCTGAACCAGTGACCCGTGACTCCCAGCCCCAAACCTCACTCAGAGTATGGGGGTCATGCCTGTAGCACCCCTCATGGGGTGCTCAACTGTGGGGTGGTATTACCGGGTGCTCAACTGTGGGGTGGTGTGTCCACAATGCCTGTGTGGCTGGGCAGAATGTCCCAGAAGTCAGTCCTCACTAGGGGGTGTGTCTCAGTGTGCAAGGGACCCGTCTCCTGGGGACGGGGAGTGCTCCCCTAGTCTGCTCTGGGCGTCCTGAAGGGAAAGGCCCCAGATCCCTGCACTTCCCTCCCTCTGGCCTGAAGAACCCAAATGCCAGCCTGTAGCGCTCTCTCTCTCTCTCTCTCTCTCTCTCTCTCTCTCTCTCTCTCTCTCTCCCTCTCTCCCTCTCTCTTCCTCTTTCCCCCTCTCTCCCTCCCCTTCACTCCCTTCTTTCCTTCCTCCCTCCCTTCCTCCCTTCCTCCCTTCCTTTCTTTCTGTTTTTGGGCCATACCTCACAAGCTCAGGGCTTACTCCTGACTGCACTCAGGAATCACTCCTGGAAGTGTTGGGGGGACCATATAGTTGGCGGCGTGCAAGATAAACGCTCTACCCACTGTACTATTGCTCTAGTCCCTTTATTTGGAAATTTTGTGGTAGGGAGGAGGGAGAGGAGAGAGAGAGAATACCATGCTCAGACGAGAAACGAACTTCTTCAAAGGCAGAGAGAGCCCCAGTCCACATCCCAGCACAGAAGTCTGAAAGTGCCCATCTCAAGAGGGGTGATGCGGGCACGGTGCCCTGCTCCAGCGGCCCTCGCTCCCAGCCTGCAACTTGGGTTTGGGGACCATATGTGGTGCCAGGGATGAGACCCAGGTCAGCTGTGTGCAAAGCAAGCTCCCTACCTGCCTACAGCTTTCTCAACCCCACGCAGCCGCCCTCCAGCTCCACCTGCCCTCTGAAGGTTACCCCTCGCCCAGGGGCAAATTGCCCTACTTCAACCGTTGGTCTGTTTGGGCCCTCTTCTGTCTGGCCTTGCTTAGTGGAGGGTCAGAAAGGCACCAGCACCTGTGTTGTAAGGAGCTTCCAGGTGCCAGTGGATGGCTCAGGGTGGACCCAGGCTGCAGGAGGCCATGGGTTCTAGCCCTGGCACTACCCAAGTATCCAGACAAAGTGTGTGACCCTGCAACACCAAAGGGAAGAAAAGGAACATGACCTGATGTGAAAGTCATGAAGAAAGTGCTCTGGGAGTTTCCACACTCCCACTGTTTTTGCAAAGCTCTGACAGCCTGCAGGGCTGAGGCTGTGGGGCCCTCGGGACTGCCGGCCTTAATCCTGCCACCTTCACCTGATGTCTCCTGCTGGGTCTCCCCGAGAACACACCTGTGCCCCATCACCCTCCTCACCCTCCCCAGGGCCTGAATGAAGTGGGGGAGGGGATATTGTCCAGGGCTGGGGTGATGAGCAGGAGTATGGGGAGTAGATGTCCAGGAAGGGGGGTTGGGTGGGGCAGAAAAGATGACTGGGAGAGGCCTGAGGCCAGGAGTGTGTATGTGCGCATGTGTGTGCTTGTGTGTGTGTGTGGCTGCATGTGTGTGTGTGTATGTGTGCGTGTGTGCATGTGTGCATGCATGTGTGTGTGTGTGTGTGCATGTGTAGGCATATGTGTGTGCACGTGCGTGTGCATGTGTGTGTGTGTGTGCTTCCCTGCGCCACAAGAGGGGAAACCCGCGGAGGTGCTTTAGGCGCATCAGCTGGGTGATCCCTCTCCAGGAAAGCACAGACATCCCCCTCCTCCCTCAGGCTGCCCCCCAGGCCTTTCCATTGTGGAATTCTCAACCTGGGGTCAAGGGGCACCTCAGCACAGTTCCGGCTTTTCACCAGACCTGGCCTCCAGACCGGCTCAGGGGTCCAGCCTGTCCCTGCAGCCTCCGCCTTTGAAGGCCCAGCTGAGAGGTTCAGCTTTCCAGACAGCAGCCGGTGAGTCACGGTCTGACAATGCCGCTGCCAAGGGCCCAGCTCCAGCTCTGTGCCCGCAGGCTGCCCGGGGCTCCCTCCAGCCCCAACGTCAGCGGTGACTTTCGGGGTCTTCTCTCTGACAGGGGAGCCCCGCCGGAGACGAGAGTCAGGAGGGGCAAGTGACCATCCTGGAATGTGAGCCCAGAATCTTAGGGAGATAAAAATTGGTTCGGGGGGAATGAGCAAAGGAAGTGAGAAGGCCTGCGGGACTGAGGAGGTGGGAGCAGCATGAGGGTCTGAGCAAAGGTGAAGAATGTCCACTAACCACTGGACAGTCTACTGAAGAGGGGCAGCTCCGTGCAGTGTGGCACTTACATATTTTTAAAAATTTTATTATTATTATTTGGGGTTTTGGGCCACATTCAGTAGTGCTCAGAGTTCTGTGCTCAGAAGTGATCACCAGAGGTGCGCAGGGAACCCTATGTGGTGAGAGGGATGGGGATTCATAGCAGAGATAGATTTCTCCCCTACTATCTCTCCAGCCCCTAAATAACAGCTTTTAGGGGGGTGTTTTGGGCCACTCTTGATGGTGCTCAGGTTTTACTCCTGGCTCTGTGCTCAGGGATCACTTCTGGTGGGTCTCAAGGAACCAGATGTGGTGCCAGGGATCGAACCCAGATCAGCTATGTGCAAAGCAAGAGCCTTCCCTGCTGTACCATAGCTCCAGCCCTAAATAACAGTTTTAAAATAGACTTTTCTAAACACACTCATACATTTCTTCTCAGTGCTCAGAACAGCCACGTGAAAGATGTTGCAGCTGTTCCCATTTCTAGGCCGAGAGGGTTCTGGGACTTGATCAAGGTCATCTGGCTTTTGAGTGGAGTAAGAACTCACTCAGGAGCCAGAGAGTACAGTGGGCAGGGCACTTGTCTTGCATGCAGCTAACCTGGGTTTGACCCCTGGTACATTATATGGTTTCCTGAGTCAGCAGGAGTGACCCTGAGTGCAGAGCTAGGAGTAAGCCCTGAGCCCTGAACACAGCAGGATATGGCCCCCAAACAACAAAAAAGGAAATAAGAAAATGAAAGAAAAAAAAAAGAACTCAAACTTGGGGTCCAGAGAGATAATCCAGGAATTAAGCGACTTGCCTTGTGCGCAATTCACTTTCGTTTAAATCCTGGTACTGCATATGGTCCCTTGACTACCACCATCCTGGTGATCCCTGAGCACAGAGCCAGGAGTAAGCCCAGAGCACTTCCAGGTTTGTCCCCAAACAAACAATAAACAAACAAAAATACTACATTTTGGGACAGAGAGACAGGGCAGCGGGTGAGGTATTACTTTACAAGCAGTCAACCCAGGCTCAATCTCTGGAACCTCATATGAACACCAGGAGTGAGCTCTGAGCACCTCTGGCTGTGACCCAAGGCCCTTCTCAAATGAAAGAACTCAAACTTGGGTATCACTCGTTCCTCTGCAGAAGGCACCCAAAGAACTCCCTGGAGAAGGACCTGGCTGCCTCGCCATTCTGGCCTGTCCTCTCAACAGTGCCCGCAGGCCATGGCGGGAACGGGCCTGGCTCAGGGCCCGGAGACAGGCAGGGAGCCTCTTTCTGCTTCCCTCCTTGGCCGCATTTTATCCCGGAACTCAAAGGGAACAAATGATCCAGGTAAGAAACACAACTCTTGGACAGTGCAGGGGTTAAGGTATTTGCGGGCAGGGCACAGAACTGTCGGTAACCTCCAAGCAGTCAAGGTCCCCTGGTTTGATCCCCAGCACCCCCTGCTTTGCTGAGCACCCAGGAACGACTCTTAAGTGCAGAGCTGAGAGTAGTGCCCCCCTGCACTGACCAGTGGCCTAAAGAGAGGGAA
Organism: Sorex fumeus; assembly: GCF_029834395.1. Lineage (NCBI taxonomy): Eukaryota > Metazoa > Chordata > Mammalia > Eulipotyphla > Soricidae > Sorex > Sorex fumeus. Next base: position 77,704,031 of record NW_026606120.1, read on the forward strand.
AGAGGAAGGAAGAAGAAAAAGGAAGAAAGAAAAAAGAAAGGAAGGAAAGAGAGAAGGAAAGGAGGGAAGGAGGAAAGGAGGAAGAAAGGGAAAGAAAGAGAAGGAAGGAAGGAAGGAAGAAGAGAAACATTATTAAGGTTTCTTCCCTCAGAAAAAGGCGAGGAGGACACTTTTTTTTTTTTAGTGAAACACCATGAGTTGCAGACTTAGAATTTTCGTGCTTGGGTTTCAGTTATACAATGATCAAGTATCCATCCCTCCATCAGTGCCCATTCTCCACCACCAATGATCCTAGTAGCCCTCCCACCCCCACACCCCATTCCCCCCCCACCCCGCCTCTATGGCAGGGCATTCCCTTTTCCTCTCTCTTTCCTTTAGGGTGTTGTAGTTTGCAATAGAGGTTTTGAGTGGCCATCGTGTTGGTCTATAGTCTACTTTCAGCACGCATCTTGCATCCTGAGTGAAAAGAGGACACTTTTTTTAAACCTGAAATAGGTCCGCCCTCCACTGTCATCCTAGGGACACCGTGTGCGTGTGCGTGCTGTGTCTTTTGTGGGGGACACGGGAGGGGTTCGGAGCAGCTGCTAGAGCTGGCTGAGGAGTGCCTGAGGGAGGGTGATAATAGTGGCACTCCCAGTTCCCTTGTGGACCGAGAAAGCTGCCCCAGGGAGCCACAGTACCCTGCTCACCACCAGGGACCAGCTGCCACCTCCAGCACCAGGTGCACAGTCTGGCTTTGGGCTGAGGAGGGGCAGGAAGGAGCCAGGAAGACTCAGTGCCAGGCTGGGGCGATGTGAGTGCTCCCTGAGCACCGCACCAGGAGTAAGCCTGGAGCACAGCCGGGAGCGGCCCCCCAACCCAAAACCCAAACAAATGAAAAAAACAAGATAGAAAAACCATCGGAGGCTGGTAAAATTGACTCTAATCTTAACCACTCAATTAAATATTATCAACGACATCAGGGACATTTATCCATGAGGCAAATGACCTTGGAAAACCTCGAGAAAGATCAGGGCACACGTTTGTGAAAATAACACGGCAGTGCATATCTCTGTGTGGCATCTGTGGTGTAGGGAGAAAGTATTTGCTGCAATCCTCACTGGGCCCTTTACCTCTACAGTGAAGCACCAGAAAGTTCCCTGGGCTCTCCTCGAGGAGAGGGAGGCAGGTAGCTGGGGTGCAGACTCACTGATCACTGTTGGGTGGGGAGAATCCTGCAGGTGCAGCCTGGTGCCTCCTTACAACTGCTAGGGAGGGACCCCATCCCCCACCCCAGCCAACACTAATTTAAGCTATAGGGGAAATCACGATCCCCCCAATCCCCCCACCCACACACTGTGTTTGGGCCACACCCTGTGATTCTCAGGAGTTACTCCTGACAGGGCTCGGGGGTCCTTGTGGGACGCCAGGGATCCAGCCCGGGTCTGCAGCTTGCAAGGCACGCGCCCCCCTCCCCCTGCTCCCCCCCACCCCGCAGTGTCGTTCTAGTCCCTGACTTGCTTCTTTTTAACTAGTTTCTATAAAAACGGTTTTTCCAGGGCCTGGAGCGATCGTGCAGCGGGAAGGGCGCTTGCCTTGCACGCAGACGATCTGGGTTTGGGCCTCGGAGGCACCCCGTAGGGGTCCCCGAGCCCTGCCAGGTGTGATCCCTGGGCGCAGAGTCAGAAGTAAGCCCTGAGCATCCACAAACCCGACAAACAAAGAGCTGTAAGGAAGCCGGGGCGGCTCTCAGCCGGCCTCCCAGCCGCGCCCTGAGCGGGCCTGCAGTGCCCTCTGCTGCTTCTCCTGGGCAACTGCGCACAGAGCGGGCGCCCGCTTATTCCAGTTTAACCGTCTCGGTCTGGAGGTCCCTGCAGAAAGGGAGGGGGGCGGGGAAGTGCAGCCGCGTTTCACGTGGGAGCTGGAGGAGACTTAGAAAGAACAGGGGCGCAGGAATGAGGAGTACTGGGGCTTCAATTCTCACCCGGCCCTTGCCTCTCCAAGCCCTGGGGCATGCCACCCTCTTAGTCTCAATTGTTTAGTGTTTTTTTTTTCTTTTTGGGTCACACCCAACGATGCACAGGGGTTACTCCTGGCTCTGCACTCAGGAATCACCCCTGGCAGCGCTCAGGGGACCATATGGGATACTGGGAATCGAACCCGGGTCAGCCGCCTGCAAGGCAAATGCTCTACCCGCTGTGCTATTGCTCCAGCCCCTGTTTTGTTTAGTTTTTGGGCCACACATCCTCAAGGGTTGCTCCTGGCTCTGCACTCAGAAATCACTCCTGGCAGTGCTGGAATGGGGGAGGGGGATCGAACCTGGGTCACCACTGTGTAGGGCAAGTACTGTACTTCACTGTACTACCACTTTGGCCCCCAGTCTCAATGCTTATCTTACCAAGCAGGTACTCACACGGCCCCTAGGGTCGTTGTGAAGTTCAAATCGGGTATGACATCTGAGCACTGCTTCAGATGGGAAAGAGGCGATTAGAGCGCCAGGGGATCCTTTTAACTAGGGGGGTTATATGGAGTGGCAGAAAACAGCAGGGACAATCCTGACCCTCAAGTCCCAGCTCCCAGCTGCCAAGGCTGCAGGTCGAGCTCATTCACGCCTGGGATCTTGGGTGAAACACTCACATTTGCCACTTGTGAAAAGCCTTAATAACGTTTCTATAGGGTTGTTATGAGGAGTATATGAAAAAGATCTGCAGGGACTAGAGAGAGAGTACGGAGGGCAGGGTGCTTGCTTTCCACATGGTGCACTCAGGTTTGATGCCCTGCATGCTGTATGGTCCCTCCTGAGCCCTGCCAGGAGTGATCCCTGAGTGCAATGCCAAGGGTAAGCTCTGAGCACCACTGGAGCACCTGGATTTGATCCCCAGCATCCCATATGGTCCCCTGAGCACCACCAGGAGTAATTGCTGAGTGCAAGCCAGGAGCAACCCCTGAGCATCACCTGGTGTGACCCAAAACAACCAAACAAAATACATGTCAAGCAGTTGACATAGACTGGCACACAGTAAGTGCATTGTAAATATCTGCTATTGTTCATCTATCTTAACATATGCAGTGCATAGGTGCCTTTTGTGGGTGCCTAAGGTGAGCAAGTATTCCTGTTTCAGATGGGAAGAAACCGAGGCGGGGACAGTGGTGAAACTTGAAGTCACCCAGCTAACCAGTAGGAACAGTTCTCCCTCGAACAAACCCTGTGCACCTCCTGGACACATCCAGGGCAGAGGGCAAATATTCTTTCCGGGGGCCTAGGGAGGTCACACCCAGCTGTGCTTAGGACTAACTTATGGCTCTGTGTTCAGAGCTCACTTCTGATCCTGGGGGACCATCTGTGACGATCACCCTGAACCAGGGTGGGTTGTTTGCAAGGTAATCACCTTACCCACTGTACTACTTTTCTCGCCCCTATTAATAAATATTTCCTGAAAACCATTTCCTGATAGGGTGTCATGAAAAAGCAGTAACTAGTATTTGTGTCTGGCTCTAAACCAATTTCGTAAAAGACTCAGCCCTTTGGGGGGCCAGAACAAAAGTCCAGCGTGTAGGGAGTCTGCCTTGAATGCAGCTGGCCTCCGTTTGATCCCTGACATCCTATATAGTTACCTGAACATCACCAGGGGTAATTCCTCAGTGCAGAGACAGGAGTAACCCCTGAGCATCGCCAGGTGTGACCCAAAACCAAAGAAGCAAAAAAAAAAAAGACTCAGCCCCCCTTTTTTTCTTCATTTTTTATAATTTTATTTATTGAATCACTGTGAGAGCAGTTACAAAGCTTTCGGGTTTAAGTCTCAGTCATACAGTGAAACACCCATACCTTCACCAGTGCCCATTCTCCAACCCCAAAAACCCCAGTATACCCCCATCCCACACCCTCCCCCTACCTGTAGGGCAGGTGATTTCCACATTACTCTCTCTCTACTTTGATTATATTCAGTATCAACCCCCCCTTTTTTTGCTTTATTTTGTTGTTATTTCGGGGCCACACCTGGTGATGCTAAAGTGCTACTCCTGACTATAAACTCAGGAATTACTTGGCGGTGGTCAGGGAGGTATATGGGATGCTGGGAATCGAACCTGGATCGGCCGCATGCAGGGAAACACCCTGTCCTCTGTACTATCTCTCCAACCTCCAGAAGATTCAGCTGATAATTGTGAGGCCTGATTTTGATCATCTGAGGGTCACCAGTTTCCCTTTAGTCTTATCAGCATTTGGTTTTGTTTCCTGCGATTTTTATCATAGCTTATCCAAAGCCTTTTCTCTGTATATATTTTAGTTTTGTGGTGGTCTCACACAGGCAAGGCATGTGTTCTCAAACTGAACCACATCCTTGTTCTAGTATAGGACTTTATTATTTTTTAGAAATTTCTCGGGGGTTGGGGCTGGAGTGATAGTACAGCAGGTAGGGCATTTGCCTTGCATGCAGCCGACCTGGGCTTGATCCCTGGCATTCCATATTGTCTTCTGAGCACCACCAGGAGTGATTCCTGAGTGCAGAGCCAAGACTTAATGCCTGAGCATCTCTAGGTGTGATCCAAAAAGCAAAAAAATATATGTGTATATATATATATTTTTTTTTCCTCTGGGTTTTGGGAGCCACCCTGGCAGTGTTCAGAGCTAACTCCTGGATCTGTGTTCAGGGATCAATCCTGGCTGGCATGGCTCAGGGGTACCCTAGGGGGGGCGCTGGGGATCAAACCTGGGTCAGACTAGTGTGCAAGGAAGTAAGTGCATTACCCACTGTACTATCTCTCCAGCCCTGGGCAAGAGGATCATTTTGGGTCGAAGAGATCGAAAGCAGAGAGCAGGGCAGCACGTGAAAGGAAAACAGTGTGAGGCGAGGCTGGGGAATGTGGCACAAGCCACACCACACACACTCCTGTGCAGCACAGCCAGAACCTTCATGCTGACCCTAAGCTCAGTGAGAAATGCACGCGAGGCCCTCGGAGCAAGGTGGGGACTGTGTGACATGATCAGAAAGGGCTCTGGGATACTGAAGGAGCAGGGTTGCAGGGGCCAGGGTGCAGGTGGCAGCAGGTCACAATCATCTCAGAAGTGAACTCGGGACGCCATAGAAACTTTGAGAGCCCGCTTTGCAAACTTCAGGTCTTTCAGGGAGGGATCTGGTGGGAAGTCACAACCGGTGGTGCTCCAGGACTACTTCTGACTCAGTGTTCAAGAGTGACCCCGGCAATGCCCAGGGATTATATGTGGTGGCAGGGATCTAATCGCGTGGCTGCAGGCAAGGAAATGCCTTACCTCCTGTACTATGTCTTCAGCCCCAAAGTTATGGTCTTGAGTTCAAATCCCTGGTATCCCACGTGCAAAAATCCTGGCAAGTGTAAACATCAAGAATCAAGGACTCCCAACAGAACAAAAATCGGGCTGGAGCAATAGTACAGCAGGTAGGGCATTTCCTTTGCATGCAGCCGATCCAGGTTCGATCCCCAGCATCCTATATGGTCGCCCAAGCACTGTCAGGAGTAATTCCTGAGTGCACGAGCCAGGAGAAACCCCTGACCATTGCTGAGTGTGACCCAAAAAGCATAAATAAATAAATAAATAAAACCAAACATCATCATCAACAACAACAACGTCAACAAAAACAGAGCAAAATGGAGCCAAAAGCTTTACAAGGCCGTGGATCTCAAGTTCCAGTTCAAACCAGAGCTCTGACAGAATGTAGGTTTCTTAGAAGTGAAAAGTGGTTTTACTGATACTCTTATTTTTTTTTCTTGGCATATTTTCAAGATTTAAGAAGTAGCTGAGGGATCGGAATGATAGCACAGCAGGTTGGATGTTTGCCCTGCATGTGGCTGACCTGGGTTTGTTCCCTGGCATCCTATATGGTCCCCTGAGCACTGCCAGGAGTGCAGAGCCAGGAGTAACCCCTGAGCATCTCTGGATGTGAGCCCCCCCCCAAAAAAAAACCCAGAAAGAACTGAGTTGATGGTGGGGGGTGGGATTGAAAGGAAAGGGCATTGGGGTCCTTGGGGGAGGGAGGTAGGTACACTGGGGGTGGATGTGATGACAGAATTATGTACATGGGAAGTCATCATTAACAGTATTGTAAATCACAGAACTTCAATCAGTGAAAAAGTTTTTTAAAAATAAAACAAAACTAGCCTTGGGGGTTAACTCCTCCCCCCCCCAAAAAAATAGCCTGGATGTGGCCTCCCAATGCATTGCCAGGTGAGGCATCTGTGAAAGAGAACCACAAGGAACAGAGTCCTGTTAAGTCTGTCTGCGCTGGTCCGCTGGTCAGGCGCTCCTGAGGTCATTCTTTTGGCAATGAAATCAGCTGGCACCCCCCCCCCCCCGCGTGGGTCGGGTAGGGGGAGGCCGAAGGAGGCAGAGAGTAGTGTGGTGATTCTAGCCCCTCCAGTTGGTATTCCAGCTCACTACCAGCTGACCTACACAACCAGCCCAAAGGACTTATTCCAAAAAATGAGATCTGCAGAATGTCTGCCCACAAATGAGATGCCTGGAGGCCTTGAAGGGGGCATGGGTGAGGGTTCTGTAGGAGACAAGTCTTCACTTTCAAACTCACCAACCCCTCAGTTAGCTGGCTCTGCATTCCTTGAATCCGGAGGGAAAACAGGTGCACAATAAACTTTTGTTTGTTTGTTTGTTTGTTTTTTTAGGCCACATCTGGCAATGCTTGGGTCACTCCTGAATCTGCATTCAGGAATCACTCCTAGCAGTGCTTGGGGAACCATATGGCATGCTGGGGGTTGAACAAGTGCGCTACTTGCTGTACTATCAATCACTCTGGCCTGAAATGAACTGTTTTCTGCTTGAATTTAGCTTCTTCATTTAGCTTGTATTCATTTGTTCTGTTGAAGCACTAGAGTAAAAGCAGAGTCAGTGATCCCAGGAGGGTCAAATTAATGTTATTTTAGGTGAAGCCATTTTGTAAATGGTCAGTTCATCACATGGTATTTGGTCATGGTCATCACTAATGACCTTGCCAAAACCCCTCTTTATGCCACTAAACGATGATAATGGGGTAACAGTTTGCTGAAAGCTGTAACCATAGAACACAGCTTCACAAATGGGTCAGAAAATCACACCAAGATTCCAGATGATTAAAGAATTCAGTGTAGATGAAAAGCCATGGGAGTTCTAGAGTTGAATGCAGTAGCACTTTGCATAATCCTGGGCCGATGCGAGATTTTTGTAGGCTTGACATGAAGCTCTAGAGCATATAGGAAAAGATTGATTCATTTTAGCACACTCACCCTATTAGGATCTACCTGGCAAAAATTACTATAAATGAGGTTGAAAGACAAGTTAAAATTTTTTAAAAATTTTGCAGCTGGAATGATAGCACAGCGGGTAGGATGTTTGCCTTGCACGTGACTGACCCAGGTTCGATTCCCAGCATCCCATATGGTACCCCGAGCACCTCCAGGAGTAATTCCTGAGTGCATGAGCCAGAAGTAACCCCTGAGCATCTCAGGATGTAACCCAAAAAGCAAAAAAAATTAATTTTGATTTTTTGGGTCATACCTGGTGATGCACAAGGGTTACTCCTGGCTCATGCACTCAGAAATTAGTCCTGGCGGTGTTCCCGGGTTGGCCGCATGCAAGGTAAAAATGTCCTACCCACTGTGCTATTGCTCCAGCTCCCCCCAAAATTTTAAACTTTGAAACTATTATGATGATAATTAATCTTTCAAATATACAAATACTTTTTATAAGTTATAATAGAAAATAAATCACTTCAATAAAAAATGAGCATAAGAATAATTTATAAAGGAAAAACTATGAATGTTTATAGACATGTCAATATTAACTAATCAAGAATGTATTGCTTGCAGGAGTCTAGAGTGATAGTGCAGTAAGTAGGGCATTTGCCTTGCATGTGGCAGACCTGGGTTAAATCCTGGCACCCCATTTGTCCCCCAATCCCTGGCCAAGAGTGATTCCTGAGTGCAGAACTAGGAGTAAGCCCTGAGCACAGCTGGGTGTGGCCCAAAACAGCAAACAGTAAAAAATACATTGTGTATCAGTTCGATAAAAAAATTATTACACCAATCAATAAATTCTCTTTGCACTTCTGATAAAAGCATAAAATAAAGGAACTTTCCTGGAGTGCTTTTTTGTCTAATGTATTGGCATATTAGACAAGCTTATCCTTCAACTCTAAGATCTACTTTTATAATTTTATCATTAAGAGTTAGTATCACTATATCACTGTCATGCTGTTGTTCATCGATTTCCTCGAGCAGGCATCAGTAACGTCTCCTTCGTCCTAGCCCTGAGATTTTCTAAAGTGCCACATTTGTGGCTCTTTAAGGGTCAGGAGAATGAGACCCATCATTGTTACTGGTGTTTGGCATATTGAATACGCCGCGGGGAGTTTGCCAGACATCTTACTATCTAGTTCTTACTCTGAAGAGTTAGTAAGACAAGTAAATAACAAACAAATGAAAATTGGAGAGGCAATGTGAAAAGCAGAGGGCTGGAAGATAGAAGATTGGTAGGGCGGGGGCTGGGGCCATAGCACAGTGGGTAGGGCATTTGCCTTGCATGTGGCCGACCTGGGTTCGATTCGCAGCATCCCATATGGTCCCCCGAGCACTGCCAGGAGTAATTCCTGAGTGCAGAGCCAGGAGTAACCCCTGTGTGCATCACCGGGTGTGACCAAAAAGCAAAAAAAAAAAAAAGATTGGAAGGGCGCGCCTTGCATGTGACCCACCTGGACTCTATCCCTGGCATCCCTGAATGATTCCTGAGTGAAGAGGCATGAGTAACTCCTGAGAATTGCCAGGTGTGGCCCCCAAACAAAACCAAAACTGACCAAAAAAGAAAATGTTTATCAATAGAAGATTGTCTAAACCACTGGAATTTGTACGATGATTAATAAAACAATATACACTTTGATATAGAGCTCTGATATATTGTTGGCTAAAAACAGTAAGGATTATACACTGTTCAATGACTTCACCTTTGTGAAAGAGAAAATCGAAGCAAAAGAACTATACATACTTTCGTTTACATCAAAAGTAAAAGGCAGTGGGTAAGGCATTTGCCTTGCATGTACCAGACCCAGGTTTAATTCACAGTACCCCAGAAAGCACCTCGTCCACTTACTCTCTCTCTCTCCCCTAAGCATCTGTATTATAGCTTTTCTTTTCTTTCCTTTGGGGTGGGGAGCCACACCTGACTCTTCAGTCAGGAATCACTCCTGGAGGTGCTCAGGGGACCATATGGGAGATGGAGGATTGGTTGCTATCTTAAACATTTTTTAACAAGGAGTACAATAATCAGAATCCCACCTGAACTACAATATAACACACACACACACACACACACACACACACAGATGTTCATGGATGTGCCAGTGCATGGACTCTCCTTAAATTGTTTTTCTCTCTCTCTCACTTTTTTTTTTTTGCTTTTTGGGTCACACCTGGTGATACACAGGGGTTATTCCAGGCTCTGCAGTCAGTAATTACTCCTGGTGGTGCTCGGGACCATATGGGATGCTGGGAATTGAACCTGGGTCGGCCATGTGCAAGGCAAACGTCCTATTCGCAGCGCTATTGCTCTAGCCCCTCTCCTTAAATTGTTAATTGTAATTTCACAATTGTCAGCATCACTTGTCACTTGTCACTTGTCATCCCATTAACCTTCGATTTGCTCGAGCGGGTGCCAGTAACGTTTCCATTCGTCCCTGCTGCATGCTAGTGTAGCCCAATGACATCTGCTCTCTCCAGGAACACAAAGAACCTCGAACCATTTGTTCAGGGTTTTCACAAAGAAGTCTGACTATCTTGTAGATGGGTGGCCACGCGTCCTTTTGACATCCCATGAAATCCAGCTGGTAACAGCTCTAGTCCAGTGGTTGTCTCTAAATCACATTATGTGTCTGGCCCATCTGACTTTCGACGCCTTGGCAAATGAGACAGCGTCCCTGATTCTCTTTCTTTCTTTCTTTCTTTCTTTCTTTCTTTCTTTCTTTCTTTCCTTTGCCTTTTGGGTCACACCCGGTGATGCACAGAGGTTACTCCTAGCTCTGCACTCAGGAATTACCCCTGTCAATGCTCAAGGGACCATATGGGATGCTGGAAATTGAACCTGGGTCAGCCGCGTGCAAGGCAAACGCCCTATCCGCTATGCTATTGTGCCAGCCCCCATCCTGATTCTTTTTTCTTTTTTAATTTTTATTAGTGAAACATCATGAAGTACAGTTGTAGACTTACAAATTTTTGTGCTTGGGTTTCAGTTATACAATGATCAAATACCCATCCCTCCACCAATGCCCATTCTCCACCACCACTGATCCCAGTATCCCTCCCACCCCCCCATCCCCCCCATCCCACCCTACCTCTGTAGCAGGGCATTCCCTTTTGTTTTCTCTCTCCTTTTGAGTGCTGTGGTTTGCAAAGAGACATTGAGTGGCAATCATGTTCAGTCTATATTCTACCCCCTCATCACGCATCTCCCATCCTGGGAGGAACCTCCCAACCGTCCTGATTTTTGATCTTGACGGAGGTCGGAACTCCGGATTCTTTCTCTCACTTGAGTGAAATGTGATATTCCAAGCATAGCTCTTTCTATTCCTTTTTGGGATATCCGAATAGTGTCCTCATCCTGTCTTGTAGGGCCCAGGTCTCTGAGGCGTATGTTAGTGCAAGAACGGTGGAGTCAAAAAGATGTGCCCAGAGCTGGAGGTTCTTCGTCCTCTTAACAACTTCTTCAACACTCTTGAAGGCAGTTCACGCTGCTCTCTTCTTCCTGTGCAGCTCTGGCACCAAGTCATTCCTTGTGTTGAGTTCTTGACCCAGGTACACATAGCTGCTGCATTCGGAGATGTTTGTTCCGTTGAGAACAAATTGTCAGCATAGGAATTAGAAATGAAAATAATCTGTGAGCACCATCTCATGGAGCTATTTACCATTACCACATTAAATGATTCCCCAGTGTCACTGTTTATGATGTAGGAAAAAATTTATAGAACACGCACTTTCCATTAGACACATATGTGTATGCATACACATAGCAGAGAGACTGAGGAAAATCTCACCGTGATTGGAATTCTAGAATTCTGTGAGCATTTTCCTCTTTATTTTCTCTTTGTTTCAGGTTTTTTTTTTTTTTTTTGGTTCTGGCTCTGCACTCTAGAATCACTCCTGCAGGCTCAGGGACCATATGGGATGCTGGGGATTGAGCCCAGGTTGGCCACGTGCACAGCAAGCGCCATACCCTCTGTACTCTCTCTCCAGTCCCCCTCTTTTTGTTTGTTTTTGTTTGGGGGACTACACCCAGTGGTGCTCAGGGGTTACTCCTGGCTCTGCACTCACACTTTATCTTCACTTAATCACTTAATCACTTAACTTCCCGTTAGTCGCCCGATTTGCTCAAGCGGGCGCCAGTAACATCTCCATTTGTCCCTGTCGCGTGCTAGTGTAGCCCAATGGCATCTGTTCACTCCAGGAACATGAAGGGCCTCAAACCGATCGTTCATGATCTTGACGAAGAAGTCTGACCATCTGGTAGGTGGGCGGTCACGCGGTCTTTTGACATCCCGTGGAATCCAGTCAGTAACAGCTCTAGTCCAGCGATCGTCTTTAAATCTCATTACATGACTAGCCCATCTGATTTTCGACACCTTAGCAAATGAAACAGCGTCCCTGATTCTTGATCGTCGATGGATGTCAGAACTCCGGATTCTTTCTCTCATTTGAGTGAAACGTGATATTTCAAGCATAGCTCTTTCTATTCTTCTTTGGGAGACCTGAATAGCGTTCTCATCCTGTGTGCGTAGGGCCCAGGTCTCTGAGGCATATGTTAATGCAGGAAGAACAGTGGAATCAAAGAGATGTGCCCGGAGCCGGAGGTTCTTCGTCCTCTTAGCTATTTCTTTGACGTCTTGAAGGCGTTCCAAGCCGCTCTCTTCCTCCTGCGCAGCTCGGGTGCCAGGTCATTTGTCATGTTGACTTCTCGACCTAGGTAGACATAGCTGTTGCATTCGGAGATGGTCGCTCCGTTGAGAGCGAATGGGGCATCAGGAACGAGGCTGTTTCTCATAAACATTGTCTTCATAAGATTCAGCTGTAGTCCTACCTTTCCACACTCACGGTCAAAGTCGGCCAGCATTTGTGCGGCTTGGCTGATGTTTGGTGTTATTAAAACAATGTCATCAGCAAAGCGGAGGTGGTGTAGTTGCCGACCATCTATCTTCACTCCCATTCCTTCCCATTCCAGTCGTCGCATGATGTTCTCGAGGGTGGCACTGAAGAGTTTCGGTGAAATGGTATCACCCTGCCGCACCCCTCTCTTGACATCAACGATCACTTCTTTGTAGAATGGTGAGATCCTGGTGAATCCGCAATACAGCTCACGGAGGATCCTGATGTATTGGGCTTGAATGCCCTGATTGGCTAGGGCTTCAATGACCGCTTCCGTCTCAACAGAATCAAAGGCCTTCTTTAAATCAATGAACGTTAAACAGAGCGGCATCTTGAACTCCCAAGAAACCTCAATGAGCTTGGTTATCGTGTGGATATGGTCGATGGTGCTGAATCCTTTGCGGAACCCGGCTTGCTCGCATGGTTGTCCTTCATCTAGTGTTCTGCCAATCCTATTTAGGATGACTCGAGTGAACAACTTGTAGATGACAGACAATAGGCAGATCGGGCGATAGTTGCCAATGTCATGGATGTCTCCCTTCTTGAACAGTAGTACGGTCCTGCTGGTTTTCCATTGGGATGGAACCTTGCATTCAGACAGGTAGTGAGTGAAGAGCCGAGCCAGTGTATTGATGAGTACTGACGGCAGGTTCTTCAGGTGTTCAGGTCTGACCTTGTCTGGGCCGGGTGCTGTTTGTTTCTTTACTGACGAAATGGCGTGTCGGATTTCGGAAGGGAGAACGTTGGGAACGACATATCCATCCTGTGGAATTTGGTATGTCGGCAAGTGGACATGGCTATCGAAGAGATTTGAGTACAAGTCATGGATAATCTTCTCCATTGCCGTTCTGGAGGATGTGATGGATCCATCAGGACGTCGGAGGGCAGTCATCTTGGTCTTGGCGAAGGACAGGCGGGCGTTACGAATACTTCTCCCGGCTTCTGCCACATCTACCAGTACTTCTGCTCTTCTCTCTTTGAGGTCTTCCTTGATCGCATCTCTGCACTGCTTTGCGAGCTCGGACGTTAGCTTGTGGTTGCCTGAGGCATGCGCCAAACCACGCTGGCGAATTAGCTCAAGAGTTTTCGAAGATAGGCAATTTTTTGTGGCTATCTGCTGGAGCGATAGCACAGCGGGTAGGGCGTTCGCCTTACACACGGCCAACATGGCTGACCCGAGTTCGATTCCTCCGCCCCTCTCGGAGAGCCCGGCAAGCTACCGAGAGTATTCGATATGCCAGACACAGTAACAACAAAGTCTCCAATGGAGACGTTACTGGGCCCGCTCGAGCAAATCGCCGATCAACGGGAGGGCCTTTACCTTTACCTTTACTATCTCTCTCTTGGCGTTCCTCGCACATTCGTGGAGGTGCTGAACCAGTTGATCGTATTCCTCGTCAATGTTGTCAACAATGGCATCTTCCCATGTTGCCACAATAGTACCAAAGAGTTCCCAGTTGGTGGTCATTCTGGGAGTTCTCTTTTTGAACTTTGCAGCCCTTTCTCCCCGCTCTGTGAAGTAGAATTTTGCACGAAGGAGACGGTGGTCTGATCCCGTTCGAAATTTTGGGACAACAGCGACATCAGTCAGGCAAAACCGTTGATTGAATATGATGTGGTCTATTTCGTTGTGGAATCGTCCACCGGGAGACTCCCATGTCCATCGTTTAGATTCTGCCTTCTGGAACTGTGAGTTACCATGAATGGTCTTGGTTGACATGATGAACTCAGACAGTCTCTCACCCTGTTCGTTCCATTCTAGGCCATGGGTCCCGATGTGAAGTTCTTCAGCTGATCTTCTCGATCTTCTCACTTTATCTTACTCTATATAATTTTACCACTCTAGGCAAGTCATTCGATCTCAGTGAAAAAAAAAAAACAAACATCTAAGAAACAAGTGAGAATGAAGGGGTGTGTGTGTGTGTGTGTGTGTATGTGTAAAGTTGAATTTGTACATCACAACTCCCAGCATGTGAAACTCCTGAAAGTGTTTTTTTGTTTGTTTGGTTGGTTGGTTTGGCTTGGTTTGTAGGCCACAACTGATTGATGCTCAGGGCTTACTCCTGGCTCTGCACTCAGGGATCACTCCTGGTGATGCTTAAGGACCATATGGGATTCTGGGAATTGAACCCGGGTTGGCTATGTGCTAGGTGAACACCTTACTGCTAGGTGAACACCTTACTGGCTCTACTATGGCTCTGGTCCTAGTGTTTTCGTTTGTCCATAGGTTCAATTATACATCTAAGTCATGACCCAGGCAACACCCTGACTTCAATGTTTGACATTTTCCTTAGAGTCACAAGGAAAGCTCAGACAACAATCATAAGTAGTCAAAGGTCTGGAGAGATAGACCAAAGGGTTGGAGCTCATATTCTTCATGTGAGAAGTCTCAAGTTTAGTCCCCAGAGCATGTTCTCCACCTGGTCGCTGACATCTTCTGGGGTGGGCCTGGTGATCCTCAGTTCTCCTGGGCCTGAGCAGTACTGCTTCAAGGGCTAATACAGAACCACACAAAGCAGGCAGAGCACTGCCAGGAATGGGCACCTGGGTGCTGCTTGATGGACCAAGGAAAAATAAATCAATACTGAGGGGACTGGAGCAATAGTACAGAGGGTAGGGCATTTGCCTTGCACGCAGCCAACCCGGGTTCCATCCCCAGCATCCCATATGGTACCCCCAGCACCGCCAGGAGTAATTCTTAAGTGCAGAGCCAGGAGTAACCCCTGTGCATCACTGGGTGCTATGAAAAAGAAGAAGGAGGAGGAAGAAGGAGGAGGAGGAGGAGGAGGAAGAGGAGGAGGAGGAGGAGGAGGAGGAGGAGAAGAAGAAGAAGAAGAAGAAGAAGAAGAAGAAGAAGAAGAAGAAGAAGAAGAAGAAGAAGAAGAAGAAGAAGGAGAAGAAGAAAAGAGTGTGTGCCTTGCATCTATAGTCCCCAATTCTGTCTCCAGCACCACATGCCCCTCTTGGCACCTTCAGGGTCAGCTCTAGGAGCCCCAGGAAGGCCCCCCCATTAAAACAGTAGAAAACTTTGTAAAGTCATTGTAAAGTCAGTCACTATCACTGTCACTGTCCTCCCGTTGTTCATCGATTTGCTCGAGTAGGCCCAGTAACGTCTCCATTGTGACACTTATTGTTACTGTGTTTGGCATATCGAATACATCACGGGTAGCTTGCCAGGCTTTGCTGTGCGGGCGAGATACTCTCGGTAGCTTGCTGGGCTCTCTGAGAGGGGCGGAGGAATCGAATCTGGGCCGACCGGGTTGGCTGCATGCAAGGCATATGCCCTACCCGCTGCGCTAGGGAAATAAACCAAAACGCTGGGAGAAACTTTGACCCCAGAGTCTTGGTCTATTTCCCTAGTACTGACTTCGCACTGACTTTCATTTTAGGTTAGGGATTTTTTTTTCCTTTTGTCTAATACATTTCATTATTTTCTGAAATCAGAACATTGTTTTTATATGGTGGACCCATAACTTTAGTGGGGGGGGGGGGGACCTCTGAGCAGTAGGAACATGATCTGGTCATTGTCTGGCCTCCCTCTTCCAGCACCACCAACGTTAGGTCTGGCCCTGGGTGGGCCTCACTGAGAAAACGCTTTAGGGGGTCCGGGAGACAGCTCAGAGCATGCTGGGACACATCCCTTGCATGCACAAGCCCTGGATTTAATCCCTGGCAGCACATAGTACCCCCAGCACCACAGCCCCCGAGCTGAGGTGGGAGCAGCCCTCAGTATCTACAGGTGTGGGTCCCCCCTCAAAACAGAAAAAAAGAAAAAGGATCAACTTTAGTAACATGCACACAAAGCGAGAGATTGCATTTCTTGTTTGGGGGAGTCACTGATCGATGCTCAGAGCTTACTCCTGCTCTGTGCCCAGGAATCACTCCTGGTAGGGCTCAGGGGACCCTGTGGGGTGCTGAGAATTAAACCCAGGTCAGCCGTGTGCAAGGCAGGGCCTTGACCTGCTGTACTGTCACTCTGGCCCTGGAGCCTGTGTTCTTAACTACCAGGTCTTTTTGTTTTGTTTTACCTTGTTTTGTTTTCGGGTCACATCAGCAGTGCTCAGGGGTTACTCCTGGCTCTGCACTCAGGAATCACTTCTGATGGTGCCTGGGGATCATATGGGATGCCGGGAATCAAACCCAGGTTGGCTGCGTACAAGGCAAGTTCCCTACCCACTGAACCATCTCTCTGGCCCATTACCAGGTCCTTAGGTACATCTTTAGGTCGATCTCTCCAGCCAGATTCTGCCCTGTCTCGCCCAGCCTCAAGGCTATCCCATGTTTGTTAAGGAGACGAGGATGCTTAAGTTCAGATGCTTAAGTTCATCTGCTGAAAAGGCATATGAGGGACAGGGGAGACAGCTCCAGTGGAAGAGCTGCATTGGAGCCCCAGCTCAGTTTGTCCCCATTGCCATTAGCTCCAGGAGACACTCTTATGAAAAACGCATTTCAGGGGCTGGAGCAGTTCTAGGGTGGATAGAGAGCTTGCCTGGCACATGGTTGACCCAAGTTTAATCCCTGGCACCCCATACGGTGTCCAAGCCCTGTCAGAAGTGAGCCCTGGGGCTGGAGCAATAGCACAGCGGGTAGAGCATTTGCCTTGTACTCAGCCGACCCGGGTTCGAGTCCCAGCATCCCATATGGTCCCCTGAGCATCGCCAGGAGTAATTCCTGAGTGCAGAGCCAGGAGTAACCCCTGTGCATCACTGGGTGTGACCCAAAAAGAAAAAAAAATAGAAGTGAGCCCTGAGCATAGAGCCAAGAATAAACCCTAAGCACCGGGTGTGGCCCAAATGACTTCATAAAAGGTGCAGTGCCCACCTGTATGTTCAGATGGATGATCCGGCTGGAGATGATGTGATGGCGAATCAGGCAAAGGTTATAATTCCTTACTCCAGAGTGAGAATGAAAAATAAATAGGAAATGGCCAGAGATAGTACAGAGGTGAAGACGCTTGCTTGCGACAAGGCTGCAGCTAAGAGTCAGATCCTGATACCACATATGGTTCCCCGACACCACTCTGTGTGGCCCCTGAGCACAAAGTCAGGGGTGCTCTCTGAGCATCTCTAGGTGTACCCCTACACACACTCACACACACACACACACACACACACACGACGAGTGGGAGAGATAATACAGAGGTTAAGGTGTTTGCCTTGCACGCAGCTGACCCAGGTTTGATCCCCTTAAGCCCCATTAAAAGTCTCTAAGCACAGAGCCAGGAGTAAACCTTGAGCATAGCCAGATGGCCCCAAAACTAAAAAAGTAAAAGAAACATTGACCACGATCTTACAAACAGCCTTTCTCCAGGAGATGGTCCCTGCAGACTTCTGAGCATCCTTGGTGACCACCCCGGAGCCTTAAATATTTTTCACCTTCACATTCCTCATCTGCACATTACTGGCCAGTGATCTCAAGGCTCTTCTTGATCTCAAATCCTGTCATTTTATGATTCTGATAACTTGAATTTTTCTACATTCTATTCTTTGAGAAAGAAATAATTATAAAAGCCTCAAGAAGCTTTCAAGAAGCAATATTAATTATTTATCCTTAACTTGATCCAATATTTTCTAGTGCCGTGCAATGAGTGTTGAGAATTCTAAACATGTAAGAGTTTGACTGAAAAAAAATTATGTTATGGTTATAATTAATCTGTCTTTTCTCCCATTCTCATTACATAAACATTTGTTCATGCCTATATGGTATATAACAGCTTCCATTTAACCAACATATGGGATAAATCAGAATATCCCATTTCTTGCTTATTCTAATTAAATGAGAGTTCAGTGAATCAATCTGTCTTCTGAAGAATCCAGCAAGTTTTGGTTTCTGGCAGTTTATTAATTTTATACTCAATCTTGAATGACAAAATATCAAGATTATTGCCTCCAGTTTACAGATGGAGATGTGGAAACAGCAGCTGAGAGTTTAATTTTATTTTAATTAATTTTTGGTTTTGATTTGGGGCCACACCCGATGATGCTCAAAGGTTACTCCTGACTCTACACTCAGGAATCACTCCTGGCGTTGCTTGGGGAACCATTTGGGATGCCGGGGATAGAGCCCGGTTGGCCAAATGCAAGGCAAATGCCCTCCCTGCTGGATTATCTCTCTGGCTCCTGAGATAATGTTGAATTTTAAAGTGTGACTATTTAGGCCTCCCCCCGCTTTGTTGTTTCCCTGTGCCAGTCACTAAACCCAGGGATTCTTACATGCCTCTCAGGTCTCTGCCACTGACCCTGCAAACTCCACAGGTTGATAAAATAATATTTTATCTTAATTTATTTTATTTAAGGTCACACCTGGCAGTGCTCAGGGCTTACTCCTTTCAAAGGGATCACTGCTGGAGGCATTTGGGAAATGATATGTTGAAACCCAGGTGAAGTGCATGCAAGATTAGCACTAACCTTTTATACCTCTCTGGCTCTTTATTTATTTTGGTTTTGGGGCCACACTCAGTGGTGCTCAGGGATTACTCCTGGCTTGACACTCAGGGATCACTTGTGGCAAGGTTAGGGAGACCATATAGGGTGCCGGGGATCAAACTTGAGTTGGCCATGTGAAGGCAAACGCCCTACACACTGTACTATCACTCCTCCCAACCCCACCCTGCCTAGGGACCTTATTTTATTTATTTATTTATTTATTTTGGTTTTTGGAGTCACACCTGGCGATGCACAGGGGTTACTCCTGGTCTTGCGCTCAGGAATTACTCCTGGCTCGAGGGACCATATGGGATGCTGGGAATCGAACCCGGGTTGGCCTCATGCAAGGCAAACACCCTACCTACTGTACTATTGCTCCAGCCCCTGGGATCTTATTTTAAAGATAAAGTTCTAAGAGCTAGAATAAAACATTAGGTCATATTATCCTTCCATTTATCTTCCAAAAGAGACTCCTCTCATTCCCCAATATTTGGCATGAGCTGAATAGGAATAGTCAAGTTTGTTTAAGGTCTACCTGTGGAAAGGCATTTCTGCCTCTTTCCATCTCCAGCCTAAGGTCTCAATTCTACTCATCTATAGAATCTAAAGGCAATTATCTGAAGGAAAAGTTCTTAAATTAATCTATGTGCAGAGCCCTCCCTAACTTTGTTGTGAAACAGGCTTAAGTGGGGAGTGACACCTTACTTTGCGAGTCTTTAGAATCACTACTACTTACTGGTCACATGATATTTGAATAGTTTGCTTACAAACTAGCTCATATTAGAAAGGTAAATAATCCTATTTTTGGGGGAAGGGGCATACTCAGGGGTCCGTGGGGCTTTCTCCTGGTTCTGCATTCAGGGATCACTCCTGATAGGGCTTAAGGAGTCATATGAGGGACTGGAGCGATAGCACAGTGGGGAAGGCATTTGCCTTGCATGCGGCCAACCTGGGTTCAATTCCCTGTTTCCCATATGGTTCCCTGAGCACCACCAGGAGTAACTCCTGACTGCATGAGCCAGGAGTAACCCCTGTGCAATGTCGGGTGTGACTCTAAAAAGAAAAAAAAATATATGGGGTGCTGGGGATCGAACCCAGGTTAGTGTCAAAGCAAGTCTCCTACCCACTATATTATCTCTCAGTTTCATAAAGGTAAATAATCATAAGTATAAACAGTAGAAAAAAGCTCTATGTGCGTGTGCATGCGCGCTTGTGTGTGTGTGTGTGTGTGTGAGAGAGAGAGAGAGAGAGATGAGCTTGAAGACTTGTGCCAATTTATGAGTAATGATGTAATTATTGTAGATGGAAACAACTAGTTAAGGAGGAAAAGCCAGAAGGAGCAATGCTGTCCCCAAAACTGTTATAGATTAATATCTGGAAGCGACAATCCTGCTTCTCTTCTTTGGAGATCTTTTACAATGAGGCCATAAAGATTCATTAAGCCAGCACATCTTTGAGAGAGTGGTAGGAAAGAAGGACCAGGAGGCTCGTGAAGGGATCTACACATCTGCTTTGCTGGAGTGGAAAAAAACATCACAGAACTTTCCACAATATATCTGGCAGGACAAGGCGCAGCAGGAGCCAACTAAACTGGCCGAGCGTCAGCGTAAGTCGCACGCGTGGAGAGTTTAACTGAAGAGGCGTTGCTGAGTTCTGAATACCAGACCACAACAAAATGGGCCAGCTCCGTACCAAAGCCCCCAATCATTTCTCAGTTTGATGCAATGTCAGCCCTGGGTCCTTCAACCCTTTGAGAGCTAAGACTCCACCTTTGAAGATATAAAGCCAATGGAGGGGCCAGAGAGTGTGGAGGGGTAAGGTGTGTGCCTTCAATCATTGCTGAGCACTGCTGGGTGGCCTAGGAAATCCCTGGCACCCCAGGCCATGGGCAGCACCCCATCTTCCTGCTCCTGTTTTGAATGACAAGCCCTCTTGGCCAAGAATCATGGAGCGGGAATCCTGGGCTCCCTATTTAAGGGGAGCCTCTTCCAAAAAGCTCCTGCTTCTCTCTCTCTCTCTCTCTCTCTCTCTCTCTCTCTTCTTTGCTAGGTACATAAATTCCTTGTGCAGTTCTGAACAGTAAGAGCATTTCTTTTTTTTTCTTTTGGAGGTGGGGGGGTGATGTCTGGGCCACACCCCACAGTGTGCTCAGGGTAGACTTCTGGGTCTGGGCTCAGGGATCACTTCTGGCGGGCTCGGGGGACCAAAGGGAGGGGAACTGGGGATTGAACTCAGGTCGGCCATGTGCAAGACAGCTGTCCTACCTGCTATAGTATCACTCTGGCCCCTAAACATTTCTGTAGCGTAAATAATACAGAGATCAAATCTCACAACCCTGAAATACTACTGAGCTCTCGGTAACGGTATGTCAAGGCCTTAGGCCTAAAAGTTAAACAAAGGCTAGGAGCAAAGAATGGGGCAAGTTCAAAGCAAGATCCTCTCCCAGGAAATACGTTGAAGGGAGTCTGGAACAGCATTGGGCAAACTTTCTTGGGGTGGGGGTTGTTAGGGGAGGATGTCGCAAGGAGTGTTCAGGCCCTGGGCCCCTCCCTCAGACTCAGGGTCAAGTTCAGTCAATGATAGGGACTGAGAGTACAGTGTTGTTGGGCCCTGTGGTGACCCGGATACCCGGGGTCACCCTGGCAGAGCTTGGGGCCTCTAGGGTTGCATTCAATGATGCGGGGATGCCACCATTCAGTGCTGGGGATGGAACCAGAGCCAGTCACACACAAGGCATGTGTCTCAACTCTGGGACTATCTCTTCAGTCCTCTGGCAAGCTTTCTCTGTCCAAGAGTCAGACAGGAGGGGCAGGAGCCATAGCACAGCAAGTAGGGCGTTTGCCTTGCACATGGCTAACCTGGATTTGATTCCCAACATCCCATATGGTCCCCCGAACACCGCCAGGAGTAATTCCTGAGTGCACGAGCCAGGAGTAACCCCTGTGTATCTCCTGGTGTGACCCAAAATGCAAAAGAAAAAAAGAGCTAGAAGCCACAAATGTGTATTTCTCCCATTTTTGGAGGTAGCATGATTTACAATGCTGTTAAGATTGTTTCAATATACATCGCTCCAGCCCCACGCCCACCACAAGAGTGTTTAAGAAATCAGGAATATGTAATAATAAACAGCAAAAGAGAATAAGCACTGAACAATGAGATGCCATTATACATCCAATAGGAGAGCCAAATTTTTATTTTATTTTACTTTTAAATTTTTATTAATGAAACATCACGAGGTACAGTTGTAGACTTACAAATTTTTGTGCTTGGGTTTCAGTTATACAAGGATCCAGTACCCATCCCTCCACCAGTGCCCATTCTCCATCATTTATAATTTTTTAAAAAAATTTTGTTAGTGAAACACCATGAGATACAGTTGTAGATTTACAAATTTTTGTGCTTGGGTTTTAATTGTACAATGATCAAACACCCATCCCTCCACCAGTGCCCATTTTCTACCACCACGGGTCCCAGTATCCCTCCCCCCCATCCCACCTTGCCTCTGTGGCAGGGTATTCCCTTTCGTTCTCTCTCTCCTTTTGGGTGTTGCAGTTTGCAAAAGAGGCATTGAGTGGCAATCATGTTTGGTCTATAGTCTACTTTCAGCATGCTTCTCCCATCCTGGGAGGATCCTCCCAACACCCTTTATTTGGTGCTCCCTTCTCTATCTGAGCTCCCTTTTCCCCTAGAGTGTGTGGCTGGCCTCCAAGCCATGGAGCAAAACTCCTGGTACTATTCTCATCCACTCTTGGGTGGGAGAGCCAAAATTTTAAATGCTGGTGACAACACTGACCAAGATGTGAAGCAACAGGAATTGCTGATGGAAACACAAAAGGGTACAACCATTTGGAAGACAGTTTTGCAAAACTAAACATATTTACCATACAACCCAACAAACTCGTACCTTCTTCTTTTCTTTTTCTTTTCTTTTGTTTTGTTTTGGGGCACACCTGGTGGTGCTCAGGGCTTATTCCTGGCTCCGAGCTCAGGGAATCCAGGCCAGCTCAAGAACCATATGGAGTGCAGGGAACCGAACCTGGGTTGGTTGTGTGCAACGCAAGCACCCTTTCTGCTGATCTAACACTCCAGCCCAGGCAACCACGCTTCTTTTGCCAATTGAGTAAAAGACCATGCTACACACAAAAAGACTGGGGTCTTATCACAGCTTTATCCCTATCTGCCACAACTCGGAATCAAAGAAGTCTTTCAGTAAGTGAATGGATGAATAAACTATACTACATCCAGGCGTGAAATATTCAGCACTAGTAAGCTATGAGTTGTCAAGCCATGAAGATGCCTGAAGGAATGTGAGAAGCATATTACTAAATGAAGGCAGTCAATCTGAAAGTTGGCGCACTCCAGGACTTCAAATCCATGGCAAGCTCAAAGTATGGTGATAAATGATTATCAGGAATGATGAAGGGAGGGAGGGAAGGATAGGGAGAGCAAAGAAGCATTTTCATGCTGTGGAACTCTTCTGTATGACAGTAAAGCCATGTTATTTATAGCAAGTACAACACCAGGAAGGCACCCTCATAGAAATCATGGGCTTTAGTTGAAAATGAGTCAGTGCCAGCTCATTGATTGTGACAAGGGCACTTCTAAGGGACATATGTTGATATTTGAGGGATTCGGAACAGGTTTGAGGACTAGGAGTGTATGGGAAGTCTGTTCCTCCTGTTCAATGTTACTATAACTCCAAAATTGCTCCCTCCAAACTGCTCTAAAAGTCTTTCAGAGGGGCTGGAGAGAGAGCACAGCGGGTAGGGCATTTGCCTTGCACGTGGCCGACCTGGGTTCAATTCCCAGCATCCCATATGGTTCCCTGAGCACCGCCAGGAGTAACTCCTGAGTACATGAGCCAGAAATAACCCCTGTGCATTGCCAGGTGTGACCCAAAAAGCCCTCCCGTTGATCATCGATTTGCTCGAGTGGGCCCAGTAACGTCTCCATTGGAGACTTTGTTGTTACTGTGTTTGGCATATCGAATACAACACGGGGAGCTTGCCAGGCTCTGCCGTGCAGGCGAGATACTCTCGGTAGCTTGCCGGGCTCTCCGAGAGGGGCGGAGGAATCGAACTCGGGTCGGCCATGTTGGCTGCGTGCAAGGCAAACGCCCTACCGCTGTGCTATCGCTCCAGCCCGCGCGATGGACCCAAAAAGCAAAAAAAAAAAAAAAGTCTTTCATAACATGATTGCCACTCAATGCCTCTTTTGCAAACCATAGCACCCAAAAGGAGAGAGAGAAAAAAAGGGAATGCCCTGCCACAGAGGCAGGGTGGAATGGCAGGGATGGGGGGTGGGAGGGATACTGGGATCAGGGGTGGTGGAGAATAGGCACTGGTGGAGGGATGGGTACTCAATCATTGTATAACTGAAACCCAAGCACAAAAATTTGTAAGTCTACAACTGAACCTCATGGTGTTTCATTAATCACTTGATCACTTCACTTGACATCCCCCTTACTCATCGGTTTGCTCGAGCAGGCACCAGTAAGGTCTCTATTCACCCCTGTTGCATGCTAGTGTAGTCCAACGGCGTCCGCTCATTCTAGGAACACGAAGAACCTCAAACCGATCATTCAGGGTCTTGACGAAGACGTCTGACCATCTCGTAGGTGGGTGGCCACACGATCTTTTGACCTCACATGCAATCCAGTCGGTAACATCATTTGTCTGACCAAGACAAGAAGGCATCAATCACATAAAGCCGTTTTTAACACTGGAGAAGAACTGTTCCTCGAAACATGTGACAAAAGAGTCATCGGAGATGTCAGTGTCCTTGTCAACACGAACTTGGGCATGAGCACTGATTCATTCGAATGCCTAACAACCTGAATCAGATGATTACACGTGAATAGATGTGGCTCTCTGCCGGCAGTTTCTATCTTCGTTGTTTATACACCAACCTCCAATTATGATGGAGAAATTGAGAAGTTCTACATGGAGCTGGAGAAGATCTATAAAGAAGACCACACCTACAAGATCATTGTCGGTGATTTTAATGCCAAGATAGGACTGAGAAAATCAGCCAAAGAACTCCACATCAGGACCCATGGCCTAGAATGGATCGTACAGGGTGAGAGACTGAGTTCATCATGTTGACCAAGACCATCCATGGTAACTCACAGTTCCAGAAGGCTGAATCTAAACGTTGGATTTGGGAGTCTCCCAGTGGATGGTTCCACAACAAAATTGACCACATCATATTCAATCGACAGTTTTGCCTGACCAATGTCACTGTTGTCCCAAAATTCCAAACGGGATCAGACCACCGTCTCCTTCGTGCAAAATTCTACTTCACTAAGTGGGGAGAAAGGACTGCAAAGTTTAAGAAGAGAACTCCCAGAACGACGACCAACTGGGAGCTCTTTGGCACTATTGTGGCAACATGGGAAGATGCTGTCGTTGACAACATTGACGAGGAATACGATAGACTGGTTCAGCACCTCCATGATTTTGCGAGGAACACCAAGAGAGAGATAGCCACAAAAAAAAAAAAAACCGCCTGTCTTCAAAAACTCTTGAGCTTATTCGCCAACGTGGCTTGGCGCAAGCCTCGGGCAACCACAAGCGAACATAGGAGCTTGCAAAGCAGTGCAGAGATGAGATAAAGGAAGACCTCAAAGACAGAAGAGCAGCAGTACTGGTAGATGTGGCAGAAGCCAGGAAAAGCATTTGCAATGTCCGCCTGTCCTTCGCCAACTACGAGAGCAAGATGACTGCCCTCCGACGTCCTGATGGATCTATCACGTCTTCCAGAAGGGCAATGGAGAAGATTATCCATGACTTCTACTCAGATCTCTTCGATAGCCACGTCCACTTTCCCACATACCAAATTCCACAGGATGGATATGTAGTTCCCAACGTTCTCCCTTCCGAAATCTGACACGCCACTTTGTCGTTAAGAAGCGATCAGCACCTGGTCCAGACAAGACCTGAACACCTGAAGTACCTGCCGTTAGTACTCATCATTACACTGGCTCGGCTCTTCACACGCTACCTCTCTGAATGCAAGTTTCCGTCCCAATGGAAAACCAGCAGGACTGTACTACTATACAAGAAGGAAGTTTCACGAATAAAAATTTAAAAAAATAAATAAATAAGAGTTTTTCAGAGAGAGACAAAGGAAGAAAACAAACAAACAAACATATTACCACGCCAGGTAAATGGTGGGACTCAGATCAGAAGTAAAAACTTTGAAACAAGTCTAGGCTGGAAACTCAGGAAGCTTCCCTTAACCGCCCTGCCCACCCCCCACCCCCTCCCACCACCTTCCAAAGAAGAAACTAAGTGGATTGTCACCCTCCATGTTTCAGTTTTGTAGGTGCCCTTGGCAAGGTCGGGACTGGAGAACTCTTCCAAATCGGGAGCTAGCTCAGAACCTGAGCAGGCTTTAAAACGTTTGCAATGGAACATGTATCTCCAAGCTATAGCAAACTGAAGAAAAAAAAAAAGCCCAAATCAGTCTGGGAGTGATGCCTGAGCACTGAGCTGGGTATAACCTCTGATTACTGCTGCTGTGATCCCAAAATAAAAACAAGCCCAAGCGTCCTTATTTACCACAATAATTTACAAGACAACCCAACTTTCAGATTAGACCTGTAACTATGTCCTCTCCCAGTTATCTTTATTTTTGGGGGAGTGGTCACACCTGGTGATGCACAGGGGTTACTCCTGGCTCTGCACTCAGGAGTTACTCCTGGAAGTGCTCAGGGGACCATATGGGATGCTGGGAATCAAACCCTGGTCAGCCGCGTGCAAGGCAAACGCCCTACCCGCTGTGCTATCTCTCCAGCCCCTCTCCCAGTTATCTTAAGCAAATGGAAGAATGAGCTGGGAATGTGGTTCAAAGGGCTGGAGCCCAGTGCTCTGCATGCAGGAACCCTGAGTTCCATCTTCAACGCTGTTATGATCCTCAGGGCATGAGCAGGAGTGGCCTCCAGCCCTATCCAGACTACTGCTGGTTGTGACACCCTCCCCCACCCTAAAAAGAAAAGAAGACAAAAGAAACATAAAATACAGAAACGTGGGTTGTTTATTTTATTTATTTATTTTTTGTTTTTTGGGTCACACCTGGCGATGCACAGGGGTTACCCCTGGCTCTGCACTCAGGAATTACCCCTGGCGGTGCTCAAGGGACCATATGGGATGCTGGGAATCAAACCTGGGTCGGCCGCGTGCAAGGCAAACGCCCTACCCACTGTGCTATTGCTCCAGCCCCAACGTGGGTTGTTTAAAGCTTGCAATTACCAATACTGGAAAGAGAGTTCAGTGGGTTAAGGCTCTTGCCTTTTTTTTTTTTTTTTTGCTTTTTTGGGTCACACCCAGCAATGCTCAGGGGTTACTCCAGGTTCTGCACTCAGGAATTACTCTTAGTGGTGCTTGGGGATCATATGGGATGCTGGGGATCGAACTCAGGTCAGCCATGTGCAAGGAAATTGCTGTATCTGCTGTACTATCGCTCCAGCCCCAAGGCCTTAAACAAAGTTGACCTGGGTTTGAACCCCGGCACCACAAACCCGGCACCACATACGGTGCCAGGGCCCCATCAGGGGAGACCCCTGTGCATGGAGCCAGGAATAGCTAGGCCCCATGTGCCACTGGATGTCTCCTCAAAAAACTCCCCCTTAGCAGATGGCGATTATCATGTGGATTATGCATTTTTAGGAAGAAGCTTTCAATCTTAATTATAGAACCATCCCAATAGAAACCCTGTCTTTCATGCTGCTCTTTCAAGTGGGTTTTCCTTTTTGAAGGCAAACTGCTCGAAGTAGTACAGTATGGTCACAACACCCAAAGTTTTCACAGTATGGTCACAACACCCAAAGTTTTAAAAATGAGTCTTCTGGGCTGGAGCAATTGTACAGCAGGTAGGGCATTTGCCTTGCATGCCGCCTACCTGGTTTCAATCCCTGGCATCCCATATGATTCCTCAGAGTGCTACCAGGAGTAATTCCTTAGTGCAAAGCCTGCGTAACCTACCAGGAGTATCCTGAGCATCGCTGGATGTGGCCCCCAAACAAAACAAAAATTCTAATTCATTGTTTAGTTAATAGGCATAAAGGTAAAGCATTTTGCCATGAAAATCTACTCAAATGGCCAAAGAGTTAGTACAGAGGTTAAAGCAACTTGCCTTATATGTAGCTAACCATGGTTCTATCCCTGGCAACAACATATGGCCCAAACACTGCTGGGAGTGATCCCTGAGTACTGCTGGAAGTGACCCCAAAATCAAAAAAGAAAGAGAGAGAGAGAGGAGAGATGTATTTTAAGATTATGTTTGATATAAATTAACACAAATATCAGAAACATTTGTTAAACAGGAGTCTATACATGAATCTTGCAGGGCCTTATCTCAGGTTTCTTGGACATAGATTAAGAGAGTGACCGAGAACCCCATCCAACCAGAAGGCAAGAAGCAAAAACAGCACACACAAAGGAAAAGGCTATAATAATGTCATAATGTCAGGGGCTGGAGCAATAGCACAGAGGGTAGGGCATTTGCCTTGCACGCAGCCAACATGGTCGACCCAGGTTCAATTCCCAGCATCCCATATGGTTCCCCGAGCACCGCCAGGAATAATTCCTGAGTGCATGAGCCAGGAGTAACCCCTGAGCATCGCCGGGTGTGACCCAAAAAGAAAAAAAAATAATAATGTCATAATGTCAGAGGTTCTTTAAAGATAATACAGCAAACAAAGCATTTGCTTTGCACTCTATCCCCTGTCCCCTGAGCACCACCAGGAACGATTCCTGGGTGCAGAGCCAGGAGTAAGCCCTGAGCACTATTGAGTATGGTCCTCAAACAAATGTGTGTATGTATATATATATATATATGTACATATATATATTTACATATATTCCTAGAGAGCCAGAAAAACACAATTTCAAATAACTGGTAAGGAACATTTTGTAAGGCTTCCAACATTCTATTGGAGGTTGCGATGCCATATCTGGTAGCCAGGTTAATTGCATAATGTATAATTAAAGGAATTTAGTCCTTCAAGTCAGACAAACCTGTGAAGAATTGCATGGTTTGAATCACAGCAGTCTTACAACCTAGTGATTGGACCACAAGTCCATTAGGACACTGGGAAACAATTTGTTTAAAACATTTGAGAACATTTATAACAGTCCTGTAGCAAATTTAATTATGTACTGAGTTGAAATTATACCCTTGCTTTCTATCAACATTAATTTAGAGTTCTCTCTTTAGCATTTAAACTTTGCCCCTTATCTACTTAGAGCGTTAAAATTTAAATGCTTCATTTGAACTTAAAGTTTTACTTGGGAGAATATAAAAATCCTATTTATTTTATCACTCAAAAGATAGAGGCCTGGGCCGGAGCCATAGTACAGCAGATAGGGCACTTACTTCACACGAGGTTGACCCAGGTTTAATCTCTGGCATCCCATATGGTCCCCTGAGCATCACCAAGAGTGATTCCCTGAACATTGCTGTGGGCCCCAGAAAGAGATAGGGAACACATTGGCATGTGACAATGAAGAAAATAGTTATTTTTATCATTTATTTTTGTTTTGGGGCCACATCTGGCTGTGCTCAGGACTTACTCCTGACTCTGTGTTTAGGGATCATGCCTACCAGGCTCAGAGGACTATATGGGGTGGTCAGCTGCTTTCAAGGTGAGCACTCTACCCACAGTCCTATAATTATTTTTTCTATAAAGCAAAATGGTTAAGTATCTGTAAAAGTATAAAAAGAGGCATCATTATAATAAACGAAACACCCACAATGTACATTGTCCTACAAAGTTGGCAAATAAATAATTAAATAAAAAGGAGCAAATCTTTAAATATATTTTGGAGGAGAAAATTTGCATTCTACACTGTCCAGGATGGAATAGATGTTTGTTTTGGAGCCATACCCAGTGGTGCTCTGGGCTTATTTCTAGGTCTGTATTCAGGGAACACTCCTGGTGGTGTTCAGGGGACTAGGTGGGATGCTAGAGGTCCAACCTGTGTTAGCAGTGTGCAAGGCAAGTGCCCTACTCAGTGTGCAAGGCAAGTACCCTACTGCTATACTATCTCTCCATCCCCAGGATGGAATAAGTTTGTCTATAGAATTTGTTTCCAGTTTTATAAAAAATAATGTTCCTTTTTCTGAGGTGGGAATTGGTTTGGACCATACCCCATAATGCTTGGTGCTCAGGGAGGTTATTCCTGGCTTATGCTCACTCCTGGAACTGTTTGGAGCTATCTCCCCTGTGGCTTAAATATGTTTTTTATTCCCCAACATCTTAATGTGTTTTAATGCAATCATAGATAGTATAGCCAATAAGGCATTTGCCTTGCTAACTTTGGTTCCTTCCTCAGCACTGACACCCCAAGGTGCTGGTTCTCCAAGCCCCACCAGGAGTGATCCATGAGCACACAGATCCGGGAGTAAGCCCTGAATGCTGCCAAGTGCATGCTCTCTCTCTCTCTTTATATATATATATATATATATATATACACACACACATATATACACACATACATACATACGTGTATATATGCACATACACACATACACACAAATATACATATGTATATATATATATATATATATTCCAATCATGGGACCAAGGGAATGGCCTAGTTTCTGAGGAAGAAGCCATGGCAAGTACAAGGTCTAGAACTTAGTAGGTGAATCTCTAAAAGAACTGAAAAAGGAAACAGACTCACACACCAACAAATGTTATATATATATGTATATATATATTCATACATATATATATATACACACATACATGAGCCCGCACGGCAGAGCCTGGCAAACTCCCCATGGCATATTCAGTATGCCAAAAACAGTAACAAGAAGTCTCACAATAGAGATGTTACTGGTGCCCACTTGAGCAAATCGATAAACAATGGGAGGACAGTGCTACAGTGCTAACTATATGTATATGCGTATATATACATATACATATATATATATATATATATATATACAGAAACCAAGTTCTGACACATTCTACAACACAGAGGAATCTTGGTATGTGTTCTGTAAAACAGGCAACAAAAAGAGCAAATATGGTTTGATTCCTCTTGTATGAAATACCCAGAATAGGCAAGTTCAGAAAGGAAGAAGGTAGAAACAGGTTAGCAGAAGTTAGGGAGGGGAACTGGGCAATAGTTTTTTAATTGGGTACAGAGTTTCAGTTTGAGATCTTGACATTTTTCTAGAAAGGGGTAATTCGATTCTTTCATGTGCAAATGTATTCAATGGCACATGCAAAGTGCAAACATGCTCACAAAGGGCAAATGTGGTGAATGTGTGAGGCTGTAGAGTTTGTACGGTGGAAAGGCGATCTTTGTTACCCTAAGAGTCCCCCATGCCCCGCCAGGAGTAAATCCTGAGCACCGCTGGATGTGGCCCCTGTAAACAAAAATTTAAAAGTACAAGAGGATTCATACTTATTGGAAACTCTTAAGGCTTTGGAAGAGAGAGTTGGTGGGAGGGAGGCAGGCGCGGGGCTGCGGTGCAGGGAGATAGG
Source organism: Sorex fumeus (assembly GCF_029834395.1). NCBI lineage: Eukaryota > Metazoa > Chordata > Mammalia > Eulipotyphla > Soricidae > Sorex > Sorex fumeus. The sequence goes on from NW_026606120.1 coordinate 77,735,084, forward strand.
ACGAGAAAAGGTGGGGGCGAGGGCACCGAAGCAGAGAGAAGCGGCTCTAACTGCAGGGCGCTGGGCTTCCAGGGTTCTGCAGGAAAGACTTGGGCGCGATTTGTGCAGCCCCATCCTTGGGTCAGCCTACTGAGATCTAGGTGGAGATCTGAACTATGTGCGCGATCCAGGCCAACCAAAGGCGGCTCCCTGTCGCGTTTCCACGCGTGACCGAGTTACAAGGATGTCTTACGTAATTCTGAGTGCTTAACAAGTTCTGACTTTGTTTTGGTTTTGGGGGGCACACCGGCGCTGCTCAGGGATCACTCCTGGCGGTGTTCGGGAAACTGGACCTGGCTCAGGGATGAAACCCAGGTCAGCGCCCTACCCGCTGTACTACCGCTCAGGCTCTTAATCTGTCTGTCTAAAGGAGCTTTCTGTGTTTGAAGAAAAGAGCTTGAGTAAGCTTTTCTTCAGTTTTTTTTTTTCCTTTTTGGGTCACACCCAGCAATGCTCAGAGGTTACTACTGGCTTTGCACTCAGGAATTACTCCTGGTGGTGCTTGGGAGACCATATGGGATGCCGGGGATAGAACCCGGGTCGGCCGCGTGCAAGGCAAATGCCCTACCCACGGTGCTATCGCTCCGGCCCCTTCTTCAGTATTTCAATACACACAAAAGTTGGTGGTGGGTTGATCCTGGCGGGGCTCAGGGATCACTACTGGCGGGACTTGGGAACTCTTCGCAGTGCCAGGCACCGAACCTGGGTCGGCGGCATGTAAGGCAAATGCCCCGACGCTGTGCTTTCTCTCCAGTCTCTTGGGGGCACACAATATTTTCAAACCAATGTTTGGGAACAAAACTTGCATTCCTCTGGGACCATCATATACCCAAGCGGGACCGCCGAAGTAAACGGCTGATTGGTTCAAGTAGCGTGAACTTTGTTCGAGTCATTTTAATACGAAGATGCTTTCATCCTGCTGCCTAGGAGAGGGATCTCCAAACACCTAGGAAGGGGATCCTCCTCACTCGACATAAGCGGGCATACGTCTTATAGTCTCCGGCTCCAAAGGATTCTGGGAGTTAGGGGAGGGAGCCAAGGAGCACAAACGAAACGAGGGCAAACGGTGCTCAGGAGGTTAGGCTTATCGGCTAGTTGCCTAGGGACTGAGCAAGTCTTCCAGCACTTCTCTGACCCGGTAGGCTCGAGCCCTCGCCCCGCCTCCCGGGCCCCGCCCCTCGGCTGCTCATTAGCCAATCAGCGGGCTAGTGTTGCCCGTCCCCGACCAATCCTGAGCACCTCGACTTTGAGCGGGAACGACTCAGCAGCCCGGCAAGGGCAAGACCAGCCAACTGCCCCTCCTCGGCCTTGCCCCGGGTGGGGGGCTGGGGGGTGGTTAACGGGCCCCAGAGGCGGCTGCCCATTGGTTGGGCAGCGGGCCAATGGCAGGGTGCGAAGTGGGGGGCGGGCCTCCCGGGAGGGGGTGGGACGGGGCGTGGCAGGCCGGTGCCCGTCGTCGCGTGCAGGGTCGCGAGCCCCCGGCCCGGCCCGGTAACGGCCTCTCCCGCCCCGCCCTCCCCGCTCGGGCCTCCCCCATCCCCACAGCGGCTCCTGGCAGCGCCCGGGGCGGCGACGGCGGCGGCGGCGGCAGCAGCAGCGGGGTGCGGGCTGAGGGCCCCGGGCCTCGACGGCCCCCCTCACCCCCGTACCCCAGGACTGTGCCTAGTCCAGGAGGGGCTGGGGGGCCCCATGGAGGTGAGCGCGGGGCACCCCTGCCGCGGTGCGCCGCGCCCCCGCGCCTGAGAGGGGCTGAGGGACGGGCGAGGACGGGTCGGGGCGGCGGCCGAGCGGCGCGGCCCCACACGCACGTCCCTGAGGCGGCCGGGTCGCGGGGAAGGCGCCCGCGGGGGGCGCCCGGGCCGCACCGGGGGGTCGCGGCGACACGGCGGCCCGGGGCTGGGGCGGGGGGGGCGTGCGGGGCGCGGCGGGGAGGTGACGGGGCCGGGCGGTGGCGCGCCGCGTCCCCTGGGCCGCGCCCGCCTCGTCGGACCCGGGACGGTGCCGAGGGGGCGGCGGCGGCGGCGGCGGCGGGCGGCCGTTTGCGCGGGGGCCGCGGCGGCGTGACGCCCGGTCGCGTTCCCGTCCCTCGTGCAGCCGAAGGTGGCGTTCCGGGGAGGCGCGAACCGCGGCTGGAACCTCGGCGCCGACGCCAGCCGGCTGAGCGACGTGTTCAACAGCGTGATGCTGAGCGGCCCCGCGTCCTTCTACGACGGCTACAAACCGCAGGTGGGCGCCGGCCGGGTCCCCCCTGCCCCGCTCGCCGCGCCCCAGAACTTCCCGCTGGGGTTGCTGGTTTGCGGGAGGTGCTGGGGGAATGGACCCCGGGCCGTCTTGCACGGCCACTCGAGCGTTTCGGCCCCGGGAACTAGCCCCGCAGCCCCAGGAACGTTTTTGAAAAGACAAGAGTTGGGCCGGGGCGATAGCACAGCGGGTAGGACATTTGCCTAGCACGCCGGCGACCCGGGTTCGATTCCTCCGTCCCTCTCGGAGAGCCCGGCAAGTGGCAAGCGACCGAGAGTATCCCGCCCGCACAGCAAAGCCTGGCAGGCTCCCCGTGGCATATCCGATGTGCCGAAAATAGTAACAAGTTTCACAATGGAGACGTTATTGGTGCCTGCTCGAGCAAATAGATGAACGTTGGGAGGACAGTGGAGTCCCCTGAGCCCAGGGTCCCCTGAGCCCAGCCCGGTGTGCCGCCCCTCCCCCAGCACAGCCGGGTGTGGACAAAAAAAAAAAAAACAGCAGGAGAAGGGACTGTTAAAGAGATTCTGGAAAGGGCTCTGGGCGCCGGGAGATAGCTCCAAAGGCTAGTTGTGCACGGGAGGCCTGGGCTGGGTCCGAGCAGGTAGTTTCCAGTTGCTCTTAGCAACACCCTCTCTGTATCTCAGTTATCCCCAACATTGTAACAGTCGTTATAATGAGATTCTTGAAGATGGGTGAAGTTACTCACTTTTACATTTTTTTGAGAGGATATAAACTCAGTGTTGTAATATTTAGAATGTTCTCAGTTATTTCTATGACAAAACTTAGTAAGGTTTTTTTTAATCGAAGTGTGATTTAATGCCCATACCCACATACTCAGAAGCTACTCTCTGCAGTGCTCAGCGGGACCCCACGTGCAATGTAGGAGACCAAATCTGGGGCGCTCACATGCAAAGTATTTGTTTCATTCTTTTGACCCATCTACCCAGCCCCCCTCTTTAAATTTTAATTGAGAAAAAAAAACCCGCCTATTTCTTAGTCAGCACTATATACTTTGTCCTTATAGAGAGGGCTCAGAAAGGTAGTATAGCTAGCAAGGTACTTGACTTTCACCCAGTGAACTCCAGTGGGTTCAGTCTCTACCTCCACATATGGTCCCCCAGCACCACCAGGAGTGATTCCTGACTGCAGAGCCAGGAGTAAACCCTGAGCTGAAAAGAATAAGACTTGGCTCTTGGGGCTTGGAGAGATAGCTCAATGGACTGAGCACTTGCTTTGCATACAGGAGGCCTAGGTTCAATCCCTAGTACCTCATAAGGAGTCCCCTTGACCACCACCAAGAGCAACTCTTGAGCACTATGGGTGTACCTTTCAAAAAAAGTCAGAAAGAAACTTCTATTTCTATTGTTACTATGTCCGAATGTTTTAAATTTTTACATTTATTTTAGCATTCCTTATTTGTAGAATAAGTAATTGAGCTATCTAGCTTAATTCATAATTTCTAACGTTTCAAAAAGGAACTACTGGGGCTGGAGCAATAGTACAGTGTGTAGGGCGTTTGCCTTGCATGCAGCCAACCCAGGTTGGATTCCCAGCATCCCATTATAGTACCCTGAGCACTGCCAGGAGTAATTCCTGAGTGCAAAGCCAGGAATAACCCCTGTGCATCGCTGGGTGTGAACCCCCCCCCAAAAAAAAAGCAAAAAAAAAAAAGGAACTACTATGGGTCAGAAAGAGTTTCAACTTAGAAATCCCTAAAATATTTATCTGATTCATTAGAGAAACTCCTTAGTGTAGAACATATTTGACTGTCTGTCTAGATTTTATTTTTGGTTTCCTATTAGACCTGTTTTATCTCCTCTAACTTTTGATTTCACCAATATTCTGATACAGGTAAAGTTTTTATGTATGTTTCTTTAAAATTTCAGAGTGAAGACAGTGTTGACCTTCGGCAGACCTACACTACACTCTCTTCATCAACAGAATATTCCAGTTCTGTAGATTCTTCACTTTTCTATGCACCATGGTCTACTTATGGAGATGATATTAAACAGCCTTCTAATTCTCAGATCAGTGTAAAGAATAGGTAAAATAGATTTCTCAGACTAAATGAAATGTTGTTAATATTGATGACATGGGATCCCAGTTGTAGTAACTCTTTATTCCCTATATCATCATTTCAAGATTATGGCATTATAATTTTATGTTTGCCAAACTCTAGGAATACCTAAAATAGGCAGATATATATGGATAATTTTTTTTTTGCTTTTTGGGTCACACCCAGTGATGCTCAGGGGTTACTCCTGGCTCTGCACTCAGGAATCACTCCTGGCAGTGCTTGGGGGACCATATGGGATGCCAGGGATCAAACTTGGATAAGTCACATGCAAGGCAAATGCCCTCCCTGCTGTACTATCGCTCCGGTCCTATATGGATAATTTTTAACTTACTACTTTGAAAAATTCATTAGAGTCAACTCTTAGTGAATTAATCTTAAGTTATGGCTCTATTTCCTCTCTGGAAAATCCTTCTCTATACCTGTACTATATGTGAACATATATCAAAGTTATATGTTCACTGAAAAAAAATTTCAAATGGGGCTAGAGAGATAGCCAGTAGGGTGTTTGCCTTGTATATGGCTTACCCCAGTTTGATCCCTGGAACCCCATATGGTCCCCTCAGCACTGCCAGGAGTGATCCCTGAGCACAGAGTCAGGAGTAAGTCTGAGCACTACTGAGTCTGATCCCCAAAAAGTCATACTTTTTTGAAAAATATAAAAGAAAGCAAGGCCAGAATGATAGTACAGCAGGTAGGGTGCTAGCCTTGCATACTGCCTATCTGTGTTCCATCCCTCGTACCAGTATTATTCCCTGAGCTTCAGGGAAGTAAGCAAAACCAGGAGTAAACCCTGAGCATCCCGGGTATGGCCCAAATATTTAATAAATAAATAAATAAATAAAAACAAGTAGCATTATATTTAACTCAGCCTCTCCACTTATCAATATACCTGGTGTCTATCAACTGGTATGTCTTAATATATAGGCATATATTAATATGACTACTATTCTAGATCTATACTAATAGCTATATAAAAATCTTTTATATAGGTGCCAAAATGTTAGTACAGTGGATTTGGGCACTTACAAACAATGGGTTTGATCCTTGGCACCACATATGGTTCCCCTAGCACTGCCAGGAGTGATCCCTGAGTGCAGAGCCAAGAGTAATCCCTGACTCAGAGATCACTCCTGGGCTGAAAAACAAAAAAAAAAATTATATATAATCTGGGGCTGGAGCGATAGTATGGCAGGTAGGGCATTTGCCTTGAACAAGGCCAACCTGGGTTTGACCCTAGCATCCCATATCATCCTTTGAACTCCCCAAGAATAATTCCTGAGCATAGAGCCAGGAGTAAGCCCTGAGCACTTCCGGATGTGACCCAAAAACAAAACGCATAAAAGCCTTTTATATATAATTTTTGGGCTGGAGCGATAGCACAGTAGGTAGGACGTTTGCCTTGCATGCGGCCGACCAGGCGGATCCCAGTTTGATTCCTCTGCCCCACTCGGAGAGCCCAGCAAGCTACCTAGAGTATCTTGCCCACACTGCAGAACCTGGCAAGCTCCCCGTGGCATATTCCATATGCCAAACACAGTAACAACAATTCTCACAATGGAGACGTTACTGGGCCTGCTAGAGCAAATCAATGAACAATGGGAGGACAGTGCTGCAGACAGTGCTATATAATTTTTATGAAATTACATATTGTTATGAAATAACCTATAACAAAACAGATATGTAGGAAGACCTTTTAGTTGCTTAAGTGTATGATAATGTTAACAAGTCACATTCCTTGTAAATACAGAAAAATTTCCTTCAAAAAAAGTTTATTTTCTTGATTTTTGTTTTTTGGCCCAAATCCTGGAGTACTCAATGAGCTACTCTTGGCTCTTGGTGGTCACTTCTGCTGTATTGAAATTAAACTCAAGCCTCCTGCATGCAAAGCACTTGCTCCAGCCTTTTGAGCTAGCTCTCCAATCCCAACAAGGTTTCATATTATCTCAAATGATGATTCATTCAACAGATTAATAAAAACTCACAAAATTTGCCCTTTTTTTTTGGCTTTTTGGGTCATACCCAGCAATGCTCAGGGGTTACTCCAGGTGATGCTTGGGAGATAATATGGGATGCCGGGGATTGAACCCAGGTCCGCTGCTTGTAAGGCAGGTACCCTCCCTGCTGGACTATCACTTCGGCCCCCATATTTGCCCTTCTTATTTCTAAAGATCAGTGAAATACCTGTTAGGCAAATATTAGGCATTTTCATTTTTTAAATATCCTCTATTTTAAATGTTAAAAATAAAATAAGGGACTAGAGTAATAGTTCAGAGGGTAGGGTGCTTTCCTGGCATGTGGCTGACCTGAGTTCTGTCTCAAGTACCCCATGTGGTCCGCTGAGCCTGCCTGGAGTGATCAGGTTTTGGCCCAAGAACCAAAAACAAACCAAAAAAACCACAATTTTAATTTAAAATATATTCTATGATAAAATTACCCCAAAATTGTAAGGCATAAAAAAGTAACAATTTGGGCCAGTGGATAGGGTGCTTGCCTTGCACACAGTAGACCCAGTTTGATCACCTGCACCACATATGGTCCCCCTGAGCCACAAGGAGTGATCCCTGAATAAGAGCCAGAAGTAAGCCCTGAACACCACCAGGTGTGGGCCATAAAACAGTAACAATAAAGGAATCACAAATATGGAACTTGTTGCTGTTTTTGCGTTCAAATCACAGTTGAAAAGATTTGCAAATGTTGGTGCTATGCTTTGTGTTGTTTTCAGTAGCAGCTATAGGACCAAGCATGTCTACTTATAGATCAGAGATTTTTATTTTGGTTACCTAAAATATATAATGTGTTGAATTTGAAATGCAGACAAGATATTTTTGTGCCATAGACTCTATGTAAAGTGAATAATAATGCCTAAGTTCCTCTTCCAGAGTTTTTTATTTGAAACAATAGTTTATATTCAATCCAAATATTTTACAGAAAAATAATGGTGAATGGAGCTGATAGTATAGTGGGTAAGGAGGCACTTGTCTTGCATACATCTGACCTAGATTCAATCCCTGTCATTCCATATGGTCCCCCGAGCCTACCTGGAGTAATTCCTGAGCACAGAGCCATCAGTAACCCCTGAGCACTGCTAGGTGTCACCCCAAAATAACAATAATAATAATAATAATAATGGTAGAGGGGCTAGTGATGTTGTCCTGTGAAAAAGTGTATGCCTCATAATATATATATGAGATCAATTCCCAGACTTCAAAAAAAAAGAAAACTATTGAGATAATGTATAAATAGAAATGAATATATAATATTTCAGTATGAATAGAACAATTTACATGTTAAATTCATTTATTTTTAGGATTCAAACAGAAAGAAATGACTATGGCAGTGAAACAGATTTATATGGACTTGTATCTAACATTTTGGAAGAACAAGATAAATCACAGCCATATTTTGCTGAGGGGTTAGTAAGATTTAATAATTTTAATACTTTCAAACCTTAAATATTTTTAATACTATATTTACCCGTTAACTTTTTACTTGTGCGGTTTATCTAACAATAGATGTCTTAATTCAGTTGTTTTTTTCTAGGAGGCTCAATTTTGCTGAAATACTTGTCAGACAATTGAAAGTTATAGTCTAAGGTTTTATTTGCCACTTAAGAACTTTCATTTCTGGGATTAGTTATACTATGGCCGGTAGGGCATTTGCTTTGCACATGACTGACCCAGGTTCGATCCCCAGCATCCCATATGGTCCCCCAAGTATTTCCAGGAGTAATTCCTGAGTGCATAACCAGGAATAACCTCTGAATATCACCAGATGTGATCCAAAAAGCAAAAAAAAAAAAATTAATTTGTAAAATTATTCTTGCATAGTTGAAAGATATTTCACTTGGTCTCATAAGCTAAAGTTTGACCTAACAAGTATAAAGTCAAGTTTTATAGATCCCAAAGAATAAAATTATCATTATTGTACAGAAGTTGATTTTATTTATGTTGTAAAAAATATTTTACATTTTCTTTAGTTGTTCTATTTGGGTATGGAACCCATAGTAACCAAATGCCTATTTCATAAATGAGAAAGTCTACTAAAATATTTTAATTTTAGTAACAGTTTAAGCAGATCATATCTTTTTTTCTTTTGGCTGTACATCCAGCATTGCTCAGGGCTTACTCCTGACTCTGTACTCAGGAATCACTCCTGGTGGTACTCAGAGAACCATATAGGATGCTGCAGATCAAACCTGGGTTGGCCGCAAGCAAAGCAAGGGCCCTATCCACTGTACTGTTGCTCCAGCCCTAAAGAGATCTTTTTATAGTTAAAGAAATTATAGTCAAGGAGTCATATCAATAACTCGAGTGGGCTGAGTGCACCCATTGATGATTCAATTCTTGATAGTACCTGGTGCCTTGAGTACTGCCAAGAATGAACCCATGCATTGAACTGGTAGTAGCCTCTCAGCATAGGTGGGTATATCCCAACTCCCCAACCCACTAAAAAAGAATTGTGGTCAAGGGTGGAGCGATAATACGGGAAATAAAACACTGTGATAGTTGTGTTGGCCTCAATTTATTACCAAAATTGCAGTCAAATTTTGACAGGGGTGGAGGTGGGGTGTACCTGAGCAGTAGTACCGAAAGTATGTGTTTGCCTTGCATGCAGCTGACTTGGGTTTGATTCCCAGCACCCTATATGGTCCCCTAAGCTCACCATGAGCGTTCCCTGAGTGCAGAGCCTGCAGTAAGCCGGAGTACTACTGGTGTGCCCAAAAACAACAAAAAAGAATTGGTGGTGGCACACCTGGCAGTGATCAGGACTTACTCCCTGCTCTGTGCTCAGGAAATCATTTCGGGTGGTGTTCAGGGAACTGTATGTGGTATTTGGGATCAAACCTGGATCAGCTATATTCAAGGTAAGTGCCTTAACCCTGCACTATCTTACCAGCCCTAACAGCTTTTTTTTTGGGGGGGGGGAGGAATCATGCTTGGCAATGCACAGGGGCTACTCCTGTCTCATGCACTCAGGAATCACTCCTGGCGGTGCTCAGGGGACCGTATGGGATGCTGGGAATTGAACCCGGGTCAGCGATGTGCAAGGCAAATACCCTACCCGCTGTGCTATCACTCCAGCCCCCTCAACAGCTTTTATATAATAAAATTTTAAATTACTTAAAGGGAAAACTCACTTTGATTTCCACTTTAAAAAAATAAACAATTTACCCGGGATAGTACAATTTACCCAGGTAGCATGCTTGCCTTGCACATAGCCACCAGGTTTGATCCCCAGAATCTCATATAGTCTCCTGAGCGCTATCAGGAGTAATTCTAGAGTACAAAGCCAGAAATAACCACTGAGCATCACCTGGTATGGCCCCCCCAAAATTTTTTTAAGTAAACAATTCATATAACATCATTCAGCCCTAAGGCCAGACTGGAGTGATAGTACAGCGGGTAGGGCATTTGCCTTGTACATGGACAACCCAGATTTGATCTCCGTCATCCTGTCTGGTTCCCTGAGGACTGCCAGGAGTAATTCCTGAGTGCAGAACCAGGAATAAACCCTGAACATCGCCGGGTGTGATGCAAAAAAGCCCAAAAAAAAAAGTCCCTGCATATTACACCATTCAGTCATCATCCTTAGACCTTAGTTAATGTCTCTTAGAAAAGTATAATGACATATTAAAATTTGTATGGCATATAACACATTAAGAGTAATAGAGAACTATTCGGAAATAGTAATACTTTATACAGCAAAGATAGAAAGGATTAGAGGTGGTGAGGTAAAGGGCAAGATAAATGTTTTTGAAAATCATTCCTAACACTCTTTATTTGTTTGTTTTTGAACCCTATCCCTGTGCTCAGGGATCTCTGGAGGTGGTCCTTGAGGGGCCATATGGATTGCTGGGATACAATCCATGTTGGCTGCTTGCAAGGCAAGGGCCTAAATTACTGTAATATCTCTCCACCCCTTACCTCTCCACTGAGGAAACAGTCTTTTAAAATCTAAATTGTAATTCAATATATTTACTTTTTCTAGGACCTGCTCCTCTAATTTAAAGTCAGTTTGGCCAATGAACACAAGCAGATTTGCAGATCACCATGACCTCTTAACAGAAACCAAAAGACCAATAGATACAACCATCTCTCAGCAAGCTTTTTACAGTGGTGAATCTGTATCAGCAGTGGAAAAACAATACCTGCATAATAGTAATCTCACACCACAACAAAAAATAGATGAACTTTATCATGGATTTACTGGGTTAGAACTTGAAGAACAATGGATGTATCCCTCACGAAGTGATCATTCTAACTGTTATAATATCCAGACAAATGATACAGCCAAGACATTCCAAGAATATCCTTTTATCAAAAACTGTTTTACACCACAAACTGGTCTGTCTGATATTATGAAAGAATCAGGAGTTGATACATATTCGTATGGAAGAGAGAAAATATGTGCTAAAAATCTTGAAGCACCATTACAACAAAAAAGGGCCGAGATGTTTCTTTCCCAATTTAATAGATACAATGAAAATGCAGATTACAGTAGATATCCAGAGTATGGTCATCCTAATAAGGCTAAGCTTAGTAAGTGTTCAAATTTTAGTGTCCAAGATAGTAAAAAATTAGCCAATGGTACACCTGAAACGCCAACTGTAGAAGCAGATACCTATACAAAATTATTTCAGGTTAAACCAGCAAATCAGAAAAAAATGGAGGAGACAATACCTGACCAGCAGAATTTTACATTTCCAAAAACTACACCACATCTAACAGAAAAACAGTTTGCAAAGGAAGCAGCATTGACTGCTGATTTTGGCTTAAAATCAGACTATGGACTAAAATCTCACACATCTTGTCCAGCTAATAATGATTTTGCTAATGTCACTGAAAAGCAACAGTTTGCTAAGCCTGACCCCACAAATTCTGAGTATTTTAAATCAGTGAATTTATTATCAAGCTCAGCAACATCTTCAGGAGGAATCAATTTAAACAGACCAACTTGGATGAATATCCAGACAAAAAATAACACTCCTATTCCTTATAGAAATCAAGGTAACCTGATAAAATTAAATAGTCACTTAAGTGCAGCTTCAAAAGGTTCTAACCATTCTTCAGATTTCCCCCAACTATCATCCACAAATTTAACCCCAAATAGCAATTTGTTTCAGAAGTATTGCCAAGAAAACCCTTCAGCATTTTCTATATTTGATTTCAATTACAATGGTGTAGAAAGAATTCAGTCTGTCAATCACATGGAAGGACTGACAAAGACTGGAGAAGAAAATCTTTTTGAATCGGTTGCCGATAAAAAAATAAAGCAGCCAAATGGATTTTGTGATAACTACTCAGCTCAGCAATATGGGATCATTGAAAATGTAAACAAACATAATTTTCAAGCTAAGCCCCAGAGTGGACATTATGATCCTGAGGAGGGTCCAAAGCATTTAGATGGCTTATCTCAAAACACATACCAAGATCTGTTGGAGTCACAGGGTCATTTTAATAGCCACAGACAGGGAAGTGGAGACAACAATATTAATACCCGTGTGAATCGCACACAGGCCTCATGCTTTTCTAATAATTATATGATGGGAGATTTAAGGCATAATCAGAGTTTTCAACAACTTGGTTCAAATGGGTTTCCCCTAAGATCCACCCACCCATTTAGCCATTCTGTTGTTCCACTGGTGGATTCCTATGATTTGTTTTCTTATGATGACTTAAGCCATTTATACCCTTATTTTAATGATATGATGTATGGTGATAATTCCTTTTCTGGTTTCGTGCCAACTTTTGGATTTCAAAGACCAATTAAAACCCGTAGTGGACCAGCCAGTGAACTTCATATTCGTCTAGAGGAGTGCTATGAACAATGGAGAGCATTAGAAAAGGAGAGAAAAAAGGTAATGCAAAGCTGTTCATTTAGTAACCGTATGTACTTTCTACTTTTTTTTTCTGTGTACTTTATATTTGCTTTATTTCTGAGCTGGATTCTTCTGTAGGTGCAAAATTAAGTCTAAACTTTAAGGAATTCAGTGGATTAAATAATAGAAATGGGTTTAAATAGTTTTCGAATAGTTAAATTTTTTGTTTAATATAATTTTTGACTATTAAAATTTATCCCTTTTCTTGGAGGGGGGTCACACCTGGTGATGCTCAGGGGTTACTCCTGGCTCTGCAATCAGAAATTGGTAGTACTCAGGAGATCATAGAGGATTCCTGGGATTGAACCCAAGTGGGCCACTGCAAGGTGAATGCCCTACCCACTGTTTTATTACTCCTGCTCATATATCAAGTCAGTTTTTATTTAAAGACAATTTTTAATGATTTCTCAGGCAGCTAAGGAATATTTATGGTTAAATAATATTTAGAAAATTTAGCATTTAAAAGTCATATAATTTTTTACAGACAGAATTGGCCCTTGCCAAGAATTACCCAGGAAAAAAAGTATCCAGTACTAACAATACTCCAATTCCAAGGTTGACCTCCAACCCATCGAGAGTTGATCGCTTAATTGTGGATGAACTTCGAGAACAAGCTAGAGTAAGCTGTACCATCATCCAATTTTTTTTATTTTAGTAACTTAAAAGAATATTGAAGAATATTTTTGGAGGGTGGGATAGGATTGAACCTTCTGGTTCATATATATGCATGTATTTTTGGGGAAGGGAGCACACACAAAGAAGTGCTTAGGGCTTACTACTGACTTGAGCTCAGGGATCAATTCTTGAAGAGCTTGGGTTACCATTTGGGGTGTTGGGGATCAAACCCAGGTCAGCAGCATTCAAGGTAAGTGCCCTACCTATTGCTCACCCCCTAATACATATACTTTTATCACTGAACTATACCTCCAATCCTAAGGATTTTTAAATCATACTGATATGGGCTGGAGCAATAGCACAGCGGTAGGGCGTTTGCCTTGCACACAGCCAACTGGCCAACCCAACACAGGTTCGATTCCTCCGCTCCTCTCGGAGAGCCCAGCAAGCTACCGAGAGTATCTCGCCTGCATGGCAAAGCCTGGCAAGCTCTCTGTGACATATTCGATATGCCAAACACAGTAGCAACAAGTCTCACAATGGAGATGTTACTGGGCCCGCTCGAGAAAATCGATGAACAATGGGAGGACAGTGCTACAGTGCTACTAATATATCATTCTTTAGGGGGAGGGGAACTTGTGTCACATCCAGCAGTGCTCAGGGCTTGCTCCTGGCTCAGTGCTCAGGGATCACTCCTAGTACTCAAGGGGAATTGAGCCCAGATTGTCCATGTGCAAAACTAAGCACTTAATTCTCTATACTATTTCTCTGGCCCACTTTTTAATTTTCTGAAAACAGTCTAGGACCAGAGAGACAGTACAGTGGGTAGGGCGTTTGCCTTGCACGAGGCTGACCCAGGTTCAATCCCCAGCATCCAATATGGTCCCCCGAGCACTGCCAGGAGTAATTCCTGAGTGCAGAGCCAGGAGTAACCCGTTCATCGCCGGGTGATACCCCAAAAGACAAAAACAATTTTAAAAAATCTATTGAGAAATTTATTTTTTATTTATAATCATTTGGGGGGAGGGGACTCCAGGGCCACACCTGATGTAGTGCTCAGGGAACCAGGTGATTCTGGAGATCCAGCTCAGGGTCTCTTCATTGCTCTGCATGCTCCAGTCCTTTGAACGATCTCCCTGGTCTTTTTTGTTTTTGTTTTTCTCCACTGATAAAACAAAATTTTATTCTGAACAGAAAAATTAAAAATGTATGTGTTTTTGTGTGGTGTTGGTGTTGGTGACTCCCAGGAGGCCGAGGGTCCCAACTGGAAAGAGGGTCAGTGCTGAGGCCTGAGGATGCAGTGCTATTTATAGGCTCCCCTCCAAGGCTCAGGCCTCCCACACAATGGGATCCAGCAGTGCTTGGGGTCCTCCAAAGCCATACTCAGCCACGTCGGGTGCCAGAAATTAAATCCAGGTCAGTCACATGCAAGGCATATGCCTTAACCCCTGTATTATCAAAAAATACTGTTTTAAACCCAAAAAAATTTATGGGAATGTAAAGAAAGCTCAGGTGTGAGGGCTGAGTTCACCTTCTGGTACCATGTGGCTTCAAACACAACTGGTGTAGCAATAGAGGATTCGAGATTGCCAGGGTGGTTCCCAGTGTCAGAGTAGCACTGCATCACGAACTCTGAACACTGAACTGTCCAGCCCAGTTGACTAAGTATCCCCCGGGTGAGCCCCCGCTCCTGAGCATTGCTTAGAAGTCTTAAAATAGTTCTTATTTTTTTTTTGTCACACCTGGCAGTGCTCATGGGTTATCCCTGGGTCTGCTCTCAAGAATTACTCTTAATGGTTCTTATGGATCATATGGGATGCTGGGGATCCAACCCAGGTCAGTCGAGTGTAAAGTAAGTGCCCTACTCCTCTTCTGTTTCTCCAGTTCAAAAAAATTTTCTTTTTCTTTTTTTATTTTTTTTATTTTATTATTATTTTTTTTTGCTTTTTAGGTCATACTAGGTGATGCACTGGGGTTACTCCTGGCTCTGCACTCAGGAATTACCCCTGGCGGTGCTCAGGGGACCATATGGGATGTTGGGAATCAAACCCGGGTGGGCTGCATGGAAGGCAAATGCCCTACCTGCTGATCTATTGCTCCAGCCCCTCCAGCTCAAAATTTTTTTGTTTTTTTCCTTAATAGCACTGTAGCACTGTCCTTCCGTTGTTCATCGATTTGTTCGAGCAGACACCAGTAACGTCTCCATTGTGAGACTTCTTGTTACTGTTTTTGGCATATCGAATATGCCACCGGGAGCTTGCCAGACTCTGCTGTGTAGGCCAGATACTCTCAGTACCTTGCTGGGCTCTCCAAGAGGGAGGGAGGAATCGAACCTGGGTCGGCCGCGTGCAAGGCAAACGCCCTACCTGCTTTGCTATTGCTCCAGCCCCTGGCCCCAGTAAAAACTTACTTTTGGGGCTGGAGTGATAGCACAGCGGGTAGGGCGTTTGCCTTGCACGCGGCCGACCCGGGTTCGATTCCCAGCATCCCATATGGTCCCCCAAGCACGGCCAGGAGTAATTCCTGAGTGCATGAACCAGGAGTAACCCCTGTGCATCACTGGGTGTGACCCAAAAAAAGCAAAAAAAAAAAAAAAACTTACTTTTAATTTTTGTTGTTGAAAATAGTCTTAGGTTATTAAGGGCCAGGAACTTAGCTCAGGGGCTGGGGTGCATGTCTTCTATGACCAAGTTTATTCTAAAGTACCACCCAATACCCAATTATCACCCCCTTGTAAGCCCTGGGTGTACTTATCTGGACTCAGCTGACCTGGGTTTGATCCCTACTACCACCTGAGCACAGCTGAGTGTGGACCCAAAAAAACAAAACAAAAATAAACCAAAAAACCAAATTGGTGTTTCACAGAAGTTAATTTGTTTTTCTTTTGTTATTTTGGTTCCTTACCCCCATCTTGGGGAAATATTCTTACCTGTACATTTTTGTTCTTTGAATGGTGGCGAAGAATTATTCCAAAGAAAGTTTGTTTGAATGTTAGGTTATAGGTATTCTAATATCTTGAAGCTTTTTAAATTTTTTTATTGTTGGAAGAAACACACCTGGCAGTCAGTGTTGGTGGGGTGACATGCAGTACCAAGGATGAAATTTAGGGTTTCACACATTCAAGGCATGAGCTCTACCACTTGAACCATATCCCTGGTCCTGCTGTTATGTTGTATTTGAGTTATTTTTCTACTCTCTTTAATCATTCAACACCAACTTTTCTCATGAATTGCTAAATCATTAAGCAATTATTTTTTTAATTTAATGTTCAATTCTTAATTATTTTAAAAGTTCCCTTTATACCTTTCAAGTTTATAATTTAAAATGTTAGGCACTACAATTAAATATTTACTAATTATGACAAATACTAATATATCTACTGCCCCTTTAAAGCATAATTAACCAGAAGACAGACTTCCTAATTTTTCTTAGCAGTTTTGGCAATCATAGTATTTATTTGGAGCGATAGCACAGCGGTAGGGCGTTTGCCTTACAAGCGGCCAACATGGCCGACCCGAGTTCGATTCCTCCGCCCCTCTCGGAGAGCCCGGCAAGCTACCGAGAGTATCTCGCCCGCACGGCAGAGCCTGGCAAGCTACCCATGACGTATTCGACATGCCAGACATAGTAACAACAAGTCTTATGATGGAGACGTTACTGGGCCCACTCGAGCAAAATCGATGAACAACGGGAGGACTGTGACCGTGACCGTGATCTCATCATAAAATTAAATCTATGTTATTGTCTGTTTTCAAGATTATACTCCTTAAAACTATCACTAGTACCAGAGAGAGTTCAATAAGCAAAGTACATGCTTTGCATTCAGGAAACCAAAGTTTAACCCTCAGTACCACACAGTCCCATTATCACTGCTGAGAGTTACCCCTAAGCATAATGTTGGGAATATCCTCCAAGCACCACTTGGTGTGACCTAAGAAAAAAAACACTAGCACTAATTAAGAAGCAAGGGGCTGGAGCAATAGCACAGCGGGTAGGGCATTTGCCTTACACTCGGCCAACCTGGATTTGATCCCCAGCATCCCATATGGCCCCCTGAGCACCGCCAGGGGTAACTCTTGAGAGTAGAGCCAGGAGTAACTCCTGTGCATTGCCGGGTGTGACTCAAAAATTAAAAAAAAAAAAAAGAAGAAGATAGTTCAAAGGAGGGCTGGCATATCTCCCTTTTAACTTTTTTTTTTCCGCTTTTTGGGTCCCACCCATCGATGCACTGGGGTTACTCCTGGCTCTGGCACTCAGGAATTACTCCTCCTGGCAGTGCTCAGGGAACCATATGGGATGCCGGGGATCGAACCCCGGGTCGGTCATGTGCAAGGCAAATGCCCTACTCCCTGTACTTTCACTCCAGCCCTTCCATTTTTTTAAAATCTACATTTTTATACCTCCTATTAATGCTCTTATTCAACAAACACAATGTCAGGTCTTAAATGTGTACAATGACATGGACATATTTTTTTTTTAAATGCTTGACTTTTTCATTGTTGTTTATCCTCTCAGTAATTGATTACTTGAAAGTTTCTAGAATTACTTGTGCAAGTAGGTACAAAACATTGAACTGAAGAGGCTGGAGATACAGAACAGCAGGTAAGGTGCTAACCTTGCAAGCAGCTCACTCAGGCTCCATCCCTGGCACTTCATGTGGTCCTCTGAGTCTGCCAGAAGTGATCCCTGAGTGCAGAGCTAAGAGTAATCTGAACATTACCAGGAATGACCCCAAAACAAAAAAATTGAACTGAATTCAATTTTTGATACAGTAATCATTCAGATATTTGTTGAATATTTTTACTCTTTATTCTTTACTGAAGATTTGTTGTTTTGGTTTGTTTAGTTTTGTTTTGGGGTCATACCTGGCCATGCTCAGGATCACTCATGGTTGGCTCTGGGGACCCTATGGAGTTCTGAGAATTAAATCTGGGTATGCCATAAGCAAGGCAAATACTCTACATGCTACATGATCTCTCCAGCCTTGTTTTTGTTTTGGGGTCACACCTGCCAACGTTCAGGGGTTACTCCTGCCTCTACACTCAGGAGTCACTCCTGGCAGGTTCAGGGAATCATATGGGATTCTAGGGATTGAACCTTGGTCAGCTGCTTGCAAGGCAAGTGCTCTACCCATTGTACTATTGCTCCGGTGCTGAAGATCTGTTTTTTTTATTTTAGGTAATTATAATACAATGTAGTTATATGCCTATCAAAATATTTCCCATAGGTTGTGACTTTATTAGGCAAAATGGAACGCCTTCGAAGCTCTCCCCTTCATGCCAATATCTCCACTGCTCTTGATAGACATTTGGAGTCCATTCACATTGTACAGTCACGTAGAAAGGATGAAATTGTTAATGCTTCAAATCGGCAAAGACAAGGAGTTCCTAGATGCCAGGATGACAGAGGTACACATATTAATGTATATTTTTTTGATAAGGCAATAATTCAAATGCAAGTAAACTCAGATTCTGAGGTTAAAAATTTGGATTTCTAGGGCCAAGGAGATAGTTCAAAGGGCCTAGTGCAAAGCCTTTAGATGTGGGATGCCTGGATTCCTTCTTTAATTTTTCATTTTTGGGCCATACCAACAATGCTCAGGGTTTACTCCTGGCTCTGTGCTAAGGGATCACCCCTGCTGTTTGGGAAGTGTATGGGATGTCAGGGATAGAACCCCGGTCAGCCTTGTTGCAAGGCAAGCGCCCTACCCACGGTAGTACCTCTCTGGCCTGATGGGTTCCATTCTTGGCAATACATGATTCCCTAGGCATTGGTGGGTAGAACCTCTGAGCAGAGTACCACCTGAGCATCACTGGGTACAGCCCCAAACAAAAGAAACAGCCAAAAATGGTTGAATTTCTAAAAAATTATGCTTAATTTAAGGAATAAGTTGTTTAGTGATAACCCCATGATTTACTCCATGGTATTATGATGTTTTGCTAATTGTATTTAATTATAATAAATGTCAAAGTCCATATTCACTAAAGCATCATTTGTCACTGTTAAAATGAGAAAGTATCGGGGCTGGAAAGATAGCACAGCGGGTAGGGCATTTGCCTTGCACGCGGTCGACCTGGGTTTGATTCCCAGCATCCCATATGGTCCTCTGAGCACTGCCAGGAGTAACTCCTGAGTGCAGAGCCAGGAGTAACCCCTGTGCATCGCCAGGTGTGACCCAAAAGGCAAATAAATAAATAAATAAAATTAGAAAGTATCAGCACTTAAAAATGTTAAGTACTCTTGAGTTAATTCAGTCATTAGCTATCCATCCTTCTTTTATAAAAATAAAAATGTTGGCCAGAGAGTACAGCTTTGCATGTGCCCAGAACAATGGTTTGAATCCCAGTACTACATATGGTCCCCAGAACACTCTGCCAGATATGGCCCCTGAGCACAGAACCAAGTGTAACCTCTCCCCTCAATTCATAATAAGGTAAAGGTAAAGGTAAAGGCCCTCCCGTTGATCGTCGATTTGCTCGAGCGGGCCCAGTAACGTCTCCATTGGAGACTTTGTTGTTACTGTGTCTGGCATATCCAATACTCTCGGTAGCTTGCCGGGCTCTCCGAGAGGGGCGGAGGAATCGAACTCGGGTCGGCCATGTTGGCCGCTTGTAAGGCGAATGCCCTACCCGCTGTGCTGTCGCTCCAGAATGTTCAATCATTTAGAGCTCTGGGCTTTGTAAGAATCAGGTTTTTTGTTTTTGTGCCACAGACAGCTATACTCTGGAGATCATATGCAGTGCTGGAGATTGAAGCAGGTCTGTCATGTACAAGATGTACAAGGCAGACACTTATCCCCAGTACTATCTCTCTAGCCCCCAAGGAATTTTTTTTGGGGGGGGTCACACCCGGCGATGCTCAGGGGTTACTCCTGGCTCTACACTCAGGAATTACTCCTGGCAGTGCTCGGGGGACCATATGGAATGCTGGGGTTCGAACCCAGGTCGGCTGCAGGTCGGTCGCCCTACCCACTGTGCTATTGCTCCAGCTTCCCCCCCACCCCGCCCCAAGGATTCTTAAATGGCCCTGTTTCTTTTTCAGATGTTTTTGCCCTTGCATCAGCAATTAAAGAGATGTGTGTGGCAACTCGGAAAGCTCGCACTACCCTGTGGTGTGCCCTGCAGATGACCTTGCCTAAAACAGCTAGTACAGCTGGTCAGACAGATGTGGAAAAGGCTTTACAAGATATAGTAAATTGTGAAGATAAAGTCCATGAAAGCATGAATAGTGGCAATCCAATGAACCAGAGAGGTGAAGCAAACAAACATTAAGGAAATGCCAGCAGAGAGAAGAATTAAAAGCTGATAAGTAAATGTATCAAGACATACTAAAAATTTTTAATGAACTTGTCAAACTTGAAAACTTCAGTACATTAACTTTCTTTCAGATTTAAAGTTAATACCTTAATGAAGTCTAAACTTCTATTTTAAAATCTTCTATTTGGAATGAATCAGATGTAGTTTAAAGTGACTCAAAAGTAAAGTTGACTACTCTAGGAGCTCCAGGTAGTCCAAGATAATAAATTTGTTTAAGTTTCCAAACAGCTAAAATATTGTTTAAACTGTTCTGCAGTGCAGGTAAATGCAAATGTGAAATTCTTCTAGAAGATAAGTTTCATTTAGGTCTGCCTTAATAAGTACCCAAATAATGAATATGTGACTGTAACCGAATTATGGTTACAGTCTAGTAACCACGTTTTGATTGTGATATAAAAGTGTTTTCCTTACAAAACTGGATAATACCTAGGAAGCAAAGGAAAATAAGGATAAACCCAATATTCATGTAAAAATTTAACATTAAAAATACTACCATATTTATAAATTTGAAATCTTAGTGTCTAAGTATATGGAGGGAAATGCATCTGATTCTCCTAAATTAGTGATAGAAGTGCCAGTGTAAAAACCATGCAAGTTACTGAATAGAAAGCCTGTTCAAATCATTTGTGTATATTCTTAAAAATTTTATTATACTATTATTAAATATTTCCAATTTTAAAGTATTTAAATTGAATCAAAAACAAAAACATTTTTTGTTTCTGGATCTTTTAGACTTGATGCACAGTAAATAAAATAATGAATATTGTTTTAATACCCTTAGTTTGCTGCCTTTTATGAGGGTATCACGAAGTTCTAAACTATTATTTTTAGGGTTAATCTTTAGTTTACCATTGGTTAGTGTATATTTTTTGTAGTTGTGTTCACTAGTTTTTTTTTTAAGAGCTCTTGAAAGCTTGACTTTTTCTGTTTCTCATCATTTAATATCTTTGTATGGAACCCGAGTAATTTATTCATTAATATGAAATGTTGGTATTATGTGACTCAGAAGACCTTGGGTTTTAACATTTCTAGCATGAGTTAAACTATAATATAATGTATTGATGAAATTTAATTGAACTATCCTCGACTAGAAACACTGATGCTTTAATTGTTGGTGTTTTTCCTAGTTTTAGAAATCCTGGTATTAAAAGAGTGTAATCACACCACATAAATTTTCTTTAGATGATGTGCAGAAGAAACTGATTGAGAATGCAGGAGTAACTGTATGGAGAAACATTTGATCACTGATATACCTTAGAACTACCAAAATGAATTACATTGAGAGTAGTCAAATAAAATAGATCACCCCACCACAGTTGCTGCATAAAAAGTAGTTAAAGTTTGACATAAGACATGTTGGATGTTATGAAAACAAATATTGTACTAAATTTAGTCTCGAGAAAAAATAAATTACTTTGTTGAAAATATTTGGTTTCTTGTTTTATTAGTTTCTAACTTTAAAAGTCACTCCTGGGGGGGAAAAAAAGAGTCACTCTGGGAGCTGGAGGAGCAGTTTAGTGGGTAAGGCATGTGAATGATCACTGTCTGGCATGTGAATGACCTGCGGTTTTTTGGTGTGGGGCAGTGTTCCTCCACACACACACACACGTCACTCCTATCAAAAAGAAATTTAACTGATAAAAAAGTTTTTTAATTTTAATTTTGGGTCACACCTGGCAATGCTCAGTGTGCTATCTCTCCAGCCCCAATATAGTACTAATATGGGCTGGAGCGATAGCACTAATATGCATTATATGTAAAATAGTAAAAATAAAATAGAGCATATAACATTGCTCTTAAAATATAATTATGGCTAAGAAGCCGTAATTAACATCACACAAGGTTTATAATGAAATTGATTAAGTTGATAATTCTATCACTTTTTTTTAAGTTTTTGAGCCATACGCAGCAATGTTCAGGGGTTACTCCTGGCTCTGCACTCATGAGTCACTCCTGGGGAGTTCATGCAAAATTCAATCAGCCTAATAAGTGGCTGAATAAATAGCAGTACTCCTACCAAAAAAAAAAGTCACTCCTGCAGGTGCTCGGGAAATGATATGGGATGCTGGGATCCAACCAAGTAATCAAACGCAGGTCAGTGCATACAAGGCAAACCTACAGCTCCAGCCCCAGTCTTACCACTTTTAACTCAAAATAATATGAGTATTCAGAGGTTGGAGTGAATAACACAGTGGGCAGGGCATTTGACTCGCACATAGCTGACCTGGGCTTAATCCGTGGCATCCTATATGATACCCTGAGCACCGCCAGCAAAGATCCCCAGAGCCAAGAGTCAGGAGTAAGACCTGAGCACAATAGGGGATGTGCCCTCCTCCCAGAAGAAAAGTAGTACCTGAAATAAGGTGCTATTCAGAACCTAATGAGCTGATCCCTTTTTGTCCTTTTTAAACATTTAACCCAAGTGCAAGTTTAACATTAAAATAGCCAACTGTTAGGAGAGATTGAAACAAATATGCTCCAGGGCTATCTGACTCTGATTCAGACACCAAATTCAAGTTGGGGGCAAACCTGAGTCCAAAATTAGGAGGATTAGGGGGCCAGAGCGATAGTACATCAGGTAGGGCGTTTGCCTTGCATGCGGCTGACCCGGGTTCAATCCCCAACATCTCATATGGTCCCCCAGGCACCTCCAGGAGTAGTTCCTGAGTGCAGAGCCATGAGTAGCCCCTAAGCATCACTGGGTATGACCAAAAGAGCAAACAAAAATTTTTTAAATAGAAAAATTAGGACTAAATGAAAATGGGGGACTGGAGCAATAGGACAGCGGGTAAGGCATTTGCCCTGCACATGGCCGACGCGGGTTCAATCGCTGCATCCCATCTAGTCCCCAGAGCACCTCCAGGAGTAATTCCTGAGAGTAGAGGCAGGAGTAACCCCTGAGCAATGCCAGGTATGACCCAAAAAGCCTAAATAAATAAATGAAAATGAAAAATAAATGAAAATGGGCTCTTTTCATTTGATATCTGCATGCCACTGCCCACTGTCACCACTGCATACAGGGTTCAAAGCCAACAAACAAAGTAATCATTCTCATCTACTAATGCCCAACATCAGAGAAAGAAAAAACTGGAGGCAGAGAAATAGATTTCAGTTCAAGATTCTACTAATAAAACAGATTATAAGATTAATCAAAATGAAGCATAATTCAACATACCCCTGAATGAGAACTGGAGCGATAGCATAGCGGGTAGGACGTTTGCCTTGCACACGGCTGACCCGGGTTTAATTTCTCTGTCCCTCTAGGAGAGCCCAGCAAGCTACTAAGAGTAACCCACCCACACGGCAGAGCCTGGCAAGCTCCCCATGGCATATTCAATATGCCCAAAACAGTAACAAGTCTCAACAAAGACGTTACTGGTGCCTGTTTGACCAAATTGATGAACAATGGGAGGACAGTGCTACAGTGCTACCTCGGAATGACTACCCACATAGATTTTGTTAGCTGGAAGGAATTGAAATGCATCAGAACACAGTGATTTAAATAAAATTTATTTTTTTAAAAGGAGTTTAAAAAAATTTTCTTCAATGCCACCATTGTAGGAGCATATAGAGGTAACACGTCTTTTCTTTAACCATGCTTCTTTTCACCTTCTACACAAAGGTAAAGTTTTGGGGTATTTGCTGCTGTTGTTAATCTCATAGTTAACAGGTTTAAACAGAGGTTGGCAAACTTTTCCTCCAATGAGCCAGATAAAATATTTTAGGCATTACAGGCTACATATGTCCCATTCTTTCACAGCCCTTTACAAATATAAAAACCATCACACCGTTAAAAAAAGATTGAGCCAGATTTGGCTTTGAGGACAGTAGCATGCCAACCCCTGTTATAACTAATTCATTTTGTCATGGAAATTGCTGTCCAGGTTTCTTGACAGTCTGCTGCTTAAAGTAGACACACGCGGGTGTGGCTTGTGATAAAAGTGGAAATGGAGAATTCCTGCACACTTTTGACTCTCACAAGCAGTTTTCCCACTCTCAAGTTTCTTGAATATCCGCTACATACATTCTTATATTTATGCTAGTATAGTGTCCCAGTGTTTCTTAAACGATGGTTCCTCTGGTTTCTCTAAACCTGTAATTATCAAGCCTATGTTTTAGGGCAAATCAAGATTCAAGTCTCTACTAGCACTTGAGGATTCATGATTATGAAAAATGAGAATCTAGTTAACAATGATATCTTCTCACCTAATATTGATACCTCCTTCTAAAATCACAGCCTAGAGGAAAAACATCTTTACTTTAAAAGATACTTCTTTTCCTCCTATAGGCTAAGATGCTTTAAAAAAAAAACAGGCGAAGAAGAAAATGAAAACCTCAAATGTATAACATAGACTAGACAACCTGCCATTCCCAATCTATTGCCAAGTTACATACAATTCCGGATCCATGTAAGGCTTCCCATTAGCTTTCTCTACTCAGTCACAGTACCTTAAACCTTTCAGGACAAATGCTTTGGAAGCCGTTTCTATTTCCAAGTTTCATCTCCTAGAGGTGCTGGTTTCTGCTCCTTCAGGATGAAAACTGTCCTGTCAGCTTTTGGAATATCCCTGCTGTCTATCCAAGGTGAAGGAAGACTTTACAAAGTGCTCAAAAGGAGCACGTAATGTTGCTACTAAAATAGGAAGGCTGCTCCCATCCCAGCTCTTTGGTAGATATCAACCCCTTGCACGATGACTTAAACCACAGAGACACAGCACAGTTTGTATGCAGAAGTGTTTGTGATTTTCCTTTTGGCTATGTAAACAAGAGGAGGTAAGCCCTGGGCGGCCACTCCACAGTGTCCTTGTATTTCTCTAAAATACGCATGTGCAGAAGCAGTTCTTTGATCGAGTCCGTGGAGAGAAAGGACAGAGCCCACCAAGGTTACCGCTTCCGTTCACCTCTTTGTGTCCTTTTCTTTTCCTTTTCCTTGCGCTCCTGCTTGGCCAGTTTATCCTTCTCCCTCTGCAGCTTGTCCTGTTCCTTCTTCCTTTGGGCCTCATCCCGAAGCGAGTCCCGCTCCAGCTTTCGGGCATTGAGGACGTCTTCCACGTTGGTGTTGCGGAAAAGAGCTACGAGTGAGTTAAGGGATTCGGTCGAGGTCATGTGGATCCCACACTCTGCCCTTTGCTTATTACTCTCACTGTCTTCTCTCCAGACGCCGAGTCTCAAACCGGTTTCTACCTAGGCCTGGTATTAGAAACAGAGTCCCTGGGCCAGAGAGACAGCACAAAGGACAGAGTATAGCAAATATGGCTGCGACTCTTAGATCCTTAACTGTCCCTCAGTGCTGCTAGGTGTGGCCTCATAAAAAGGACATCCTTATGCTGATCTTGGTCCAGTGGAAAATCCTAGGATTGTACAGCACATGTCCAACACTCAGGTTCGATTTCTGGCATCCCACGCGGGCCTGAGTACCGCCAGGTATGATTAATTCTTGAGTCACCCCAGAATATCTCTGGGTGTGGCCCCAAACCAAAAATAAATAAAAATTAAAACTGATTCCAAACTGAAATCTCAAATTTATCAAAATATGGAAAAAAAATTTGTAAAAATGAAACTTCAGGAGCCAGAGCAATAGTACAGCGGGTAGGGCGCTCACCTTACACATGGCCAACCCAGGTTTGATTCCCGAGGTCACATGGCAAGGAGTAAGCCAGGAACACCACCAGGTGTGGTCCCACCCATCCCAGAAGAAACTTCATGTAGCATTATCACTCAGTACTTTTATCATTTGACGGCAGAATATTGTTGGAACATCTAAACTAGTTTTGGTAAGTGTTAACGTAACTGGTCAATTTTTTATTGTGCCCGACAAGATTAAAATTACTGGGGGGAAAACGTCAACTGTTTGACCTTTCCTGAAACACTTTACACACATCTGAACTTAAAATATATATGGATCTTTTTGTGGCAGGTAGGGAGGGAGTAATCCCTGAGCACCTCCAGATATGGCTCAGACAAAAAATAAAGTATACACTAACATATCTTCTTCAGAAAAAAACAAATTCTTGCTGAACTGCCTCTTCTGACCTATCCCAGGAACAAAGTTCACTATGCTGACAGTAGTTTCTAAAGAATGTGATGACAGCCAAGGAAAAGCTGTTCCCACGAGGATTTTATAGACAGACAGACAGGGCGGGACACAGAGAAGGATACATCTGTCAGAACCAAGGCTCACTGTGGCGCTGGAGTCATCCTTCTCGTCTGCTTCGGTGAGTGATATTAAGGAAAAATAAGAGAAAACAAACCTCAGTAAATTCCAACACCAGAAAACACTTGGGGAGCCGATGGGCAGGGAAGAATGCGGAGAGAGAGGCGCTGCCACGTCTGTGGTGGCAAATTAGGAGAGGTGGCGAGAGAGTCACAGCCTGAGGGAGACTTCGCGGCTTGGCTAAATCTTAGCTCCTGGAGGCTGAAAAGAAACTGAAACTGGCCCCAGCTGACTGCCACAAACTGGAATCCAGGGACGACGAGGTAACCATCTCAAAAAGCGGTTCTCCAAGTGTGGTCCCTGGGAACTTGTTAGAAATGTCCATTTGGGCGAGAGAAACAGGACTGTGTAAAGCAACAGATTGCCCGGCGTGCAGCCAATCTGGTTTCCATCCCAGGTACCATGAAGGGTCTCGAGTCCCTCCAGGAGTGACCCCTGAGCACCACCAGTTGTGGCTCCAAAGTAACAACATAAAAACTGTCACTGTCACTGTCCTCCTGTTATTTATCGATTTCCTCGAGCGGGCCCAGTAATGTCTCCATTGGAGACTTTGTTGTTACTGTGTTTGGCATATCGAATACATCACAGGTAGCTTGGCAGGCGCTGCCGTGCGGGCGAGATACTCTCGGTAGCTTGCCGGGCTCTTCGAGAGGGGCAGAGGAATCGAACTCGGGTCGGCCATGTTGGCTGCGTGCAAGGCAAACGCCATACCGCTGTGCTATCGCTCTGGCCCAATTAACATGAAAACAAAAACCAAAATGCACATTCTTGGGCCTCCCTTGCAGAGCCAAGCAATTATATTTTAACAAATCCTTAGAGGAACCAATGCTTAAATGACCTTTTTCTAGCCTGCCAAGTGAGATTTTGTCACTGGAATCATAGTTTCATCAATGTCGGCAACAGAAGTCAGAAGGAAAAACTAGAAGAGAAGATGGACTAAAATATCCAGAATTCTTTCCTAAATGATTGACAACTGATACTTCAGTTGGTGAACACGTACTTACCATCCAAGTAAACTCAGTGTAATAAACTTAAGCATTTCCTGGGGCTGGAGCGATAGCACAGGGGTTAGGGTATTTGCCTTGCACGAAGCCGACCCGGGTTCGAGTCCCAGGATCCCATATGGTCCCCTGAGCACCGCCAGGAGTAATTCCTGAGTGCAGAGCCAAGAGTAAACCCTGTGCATCGCCGGGTGTGACCCCAAAAGCAAAAAATAAATAAACTAAGCATTTCCTGAAACTTCAAATTCACTTTTTTTCTTAGAGTACCCCAAATTCCAAATTTATTCTGGTGTTATTTGTGCACTTAGTTCTCATTTTTAATTATATGATCACTGAAAGGCCCTCCCGTTGTTTGTCGATTTGCTCGAGCGGGCCCAGTAACGTCTCCATTGGAGACTTTGTTGTTACTGTGTTTGGCATATCAAATACGTCACGGGGAGCTTGCCAGGCTCTGAAAAAAATATTTGGGGGCTACTAAGGGGGTTTGGGCCACACATGGTGGTGCTCAGAACTTTTCTCCTGGCTTTCACTCATATGGTCACTGAAATTTCACGGTTCACGGTCCTCCCACGGTTCATCGATTTGCTCGAGTGGGCCCAGTAACGTCTCTATCATGAGACTTGTTATTACTGTGTTTGGCATATTGAATACATCACGGGTAGCTTGCCTGGCTTTGCCGTGAGGGCGAGATACTCTCGGTAGCTTGCTGGGCCCTCCGAGAGGGGCGGAGGAATCGAACTCGGGTCGGCCATGTTGGCTGCGTGCAAGGCAAACACCCTACTGCTGTGCTATCGCTCCAGCCCACTGAAATTTAAAAGGAAAAAAAAAGAAAAGAAAAAAGGTTCAAATCCAAACAGACAGTATCAAGATTAAGGTACTCGCCTTGCATGTGGCTGACCCTAGAACAATCCATGGCACATCTTATTCCTTAAATTATGCTAAGCGTCAGTGCTTGGCATTAAGCCAGCGATTGATCCTGAGCGAGCTAGCCATGGCCCAAGACACCCATCACACCTCCCACAAAAAATGGTTCATATTAAACTACTCCAAATTTGGGAATCTCTATAAAGATATCCATTTTCTCATATTTTCACTCTGGTTTTGCTACTAATTTTCAGGATGCCTCGGATCATTGTTCATCTAATAGTGCTTCCGCTTCTGTATCAGCTGGGAAAGCAGACAGAGGTGGAGTGGTGGTGAAAGGAACAGAAAGGAAACAAACTGAAAGGGATCCTGTCACAGCTTACTTTTTTTTTTTTTTTGATGTGGCAAGATTGTGTGTTTGGTTCGGGGGACACACCCAACAGTGCTCAGGGGACTGTATGGGGTGCTGGGGATTGAACCCAGGTTGGCTGCGTACAAAGCAAGCGCCTTACCAGCTGTACTATCACTCCTGCCCCCCAAGCAAGATAGTTTTTATTGAAACTTACTTAGATGTGAGGGAAGAGAGAGAGTGGAAGTTCGTGTTCAAGAGCAAAGAGGAGGTGGGGATGGGGTCAGAGCAATAGCACAGCGGGGAGGTTGCTTGCCTTGCATGCAGTCGACCTAGGTTTGATCCCCGGCATCCCATATGGTCCCCAGAGTACTGCCAGGAGTAATTCCCGAGTGCAGAGCCAGGAGGCCAGGAGTAACCCCTGAGCATTACCGGGTGTGCACTCCCAAACTCACCCCCCCACAAAAAAAGGTTGAACAGGGCTTTTCCAGAGTGGGAAAAGCAAAGAGCCATGGAGACAAGTAAGTGAGGTCCATGTTCAAGGGAGAACACAGGCTTGAAGAGCAAAGCTATATCTTATGTTCTGAAAGCAGAACCGAAATGGTCCACTGTCAAGACACGTATTTTACAGTGACATTTTCAGGAACACTCTGGTCTGTTCTGCAACAATCACTCTGCCAGCAGACAGTCCTCCCACCTCCGAGGAGCCAGAGGTTACAGCTAGGCAGCAGCAAGGGGCTGGCAGCTGGGCCCCTCACCATGAAGCAACAAACGCTCTGGCTTGCGGCTCAGGGAACAGAGCCAAGATCCTGCAAAGGATATTCCTCTTCATCCGTCACATCAGCATACTGGGCCAGAAGCGCGGCTTTCCTCTGCTTCTCCTCCTCTGACACCATCCTGGGCTTCACCACGATCTGCGCCTGCTTCTCAATGAGGGTGGCGATGGCCTGGACCTCATCTGGGAGGGGTGGGGAAGAAGGAAGAGAAACGGTTGGGCAGCAAGGAGTGCCAGCTCACCAACAGCCTCGGCCACACCCACGAGCCCTGCAGGTTCCAAGTGGGCCAAGCTTTAGGGCCCAAATCCACCTTCCATCAGAGAAGCCCTGCTTTCACTTGGCTGCCACATGGAAATTCTGCTGCTTGAAAAAATAATGACAGGGCTGGAGCAATAGCACTGCGGTGAGGACGTTTGCCTTCACGTGGCTGACCCGGGTTCGATTCCCAGCATCCCATATGGTCCCCAGAGCACCACCAAGAGTAATTCCTGAGTGCAGAGCCAGGAATAACCCCTGAGCATTGCCGGGTATGACCCAAAAAGCAAAAAATAGTAATAATAATAATGACTGAAAGCACTGCAGAGGGGCCACCAAGGATAGTACAGCAGGGAGGGCATTTGCTTTGCACACGGCCGACTCTGGTTTGATTCCCAGAACCCCATATGGTCCCCCAAGCACTGCCAGAAGTGATTCCTGAGTGCAGAGCCAGGAGTAAGCCCTGAGCACCACCGGATGTGGCCTAAACACTATATATATATATATATATATATATATATATATATATAAAAGGTAAAGGCCCTCCCGTTGATCGTCGATTTGCTCGAGCGGGCCCAGTAACGTCTCCATTGGAGACTTTGTTGTTACTGTGTCTGGCATATCGAATACTCTCGGTAGCTTGCTGGGCTCTCCGAGAGGGGCGGAGGAATCGAACTCCGGTCGGCCATGTTGGCCGCTTGTAAGGCGAACGCCCTACCCGCTGTGCTATCGCTCCAGCCCATATATATATATATCCAAACACTGGAGATGCACAGAGAGAAGGCCTCCAAATGTTCAACTTTCTCCCCCTCTCAACCCAGAAACTGAAGGAGGATTCTAGAATCCATTATGCTGGTCTCTTTCACATTGATAATTATGCCAGGCAAAGCTCTTAGATCATTGTTAAGTTAATTAGGGGCCGGAGAGATAGTACAGCAGGTAGACATTTATTTGCTTTATATCTGGCTGGCACAGGTTCGATCCCCAGCACCCCAGATGGTTCCCAGCACTGCCAGGAGTGATCCCTGAATGCAGAGCTGGAGTAAACCCTAAACATCACCACCAAGTGTGGCCCCAAAACAACAGCAACAATAACAAAAGATATAAACAAAAGCCGTCTAGAAGACCAGGGATGTAGCTCAAGAGTGGGGCACTTCCCTTGCATGTGTGAGGTCCTGGGTTTGATCCCTGGCACCACAAAACAAAACAAAGAAATGTAATGAAGATAACCATGGTCAACTGAAACAAACAAACAAAAAAAGTGGGAAAGAGTATCCAGAGAGATAATACAGCCAGTAAGTCACTTGCATGTGGTCAACCTGGGCTGGATTCCCAGCGGCACCAGGTACGGTCCCCTGAACCCACCAGGAGTGATCCCTGAGCACAGAGTCAGGAGTAAACCCTGAGCAAAGTTGGTGCATCCCAAAACCAAAATAATAATAATAATAATAATAATAAATAACAATAAATACTGGATGCTTGCCAGTGTATTTCAGGGAAGATGTGTGTCCAAAAGAGAAAACTAAAAACTCTCCCCATAACTGGAAATTAGACATAAAAACTCCAGTACTACCTTCTTTCTGCACGGCGGCAACGACATTCTGAGTTTCGGACCAGCGTTCCACAATCTCCCTGCAGATGTTCAGGAGAGAATCTTCTTCCTAGAATGAAAAGGAAACCAGTAAATTCCTGAGAGAGCCTCAACCTGGACAAAGCCGATGTGGAAAGTTCTCCCTGAAACTAAGAAATCACATAGAAGGCTTGGGGCCTGGGATGGAGAACATTCTGAGGCTCTGAACAGAAAATCAATGCTGTGTCTGGGTCCCAGAGTCGACACCAGCAAGGTCAGGAGCACCCATTCCACCCCACCAGGCCCCAGGGAAAAGGAGTCCCACCAACTAAGGCCAACCTTCCTTTGTTGTTGTTGTTTTAGTTTTAGGGGGGCAAAGCCAGTAATGCTCAGGAATTTTCTCTGGCTCACTCAGGAATTACCCCTGGAAATGCTCAAAGGGCCATATGGGATGCCAGGCAAGCACCCTACCCACTGAACCATCATCCTCTGGCTCACTAAAGGAATTACCCCTGGCAGTGCTCGGGGGGCCATATGAGATGCCAGGCAAGTACCCTAACCATCGGGCCATCCTTTGGCCGCCTCATCTTTCTTCTGAAGAAAACAAATCTAAAAGTTTTGGAGTCAAAAGTCTCTGAGGGGCCGGAGAGATAGTACAGTGTATAAGGTACCTGTTTTACTTATGTATTCGTTCCCCACCATCCTACATGGTCCCTTGAGCACCACCAGAAATGACCCCTAAGTGCACCAGGACTAACCCCTGAGCACTGACTGCCAGGTGTGACCCATAAACAAACCAAAAAGTGTCTTGTCTGAAATCCTCCTTGTCCAATGTACTCAATTCTGTACATTCCCCTAAGGTCTATGAGCTTTGTGCTGGGGCCTATCTAAGATCTCACTCTGAGCTGACATACGAGATACATGAGGATGGGCTGGAGAGAGAGTGCAGCAGATAGTACACTAGCACCGCAACCATCTGACCAGGGATCAATTCCCAGAACAACATATGGTCCCCTCAAGCACCACCAGGAGTGATCCCTGAGCACAAAGCAAGGAGTAAGCCATGAGAATTGTCGAGTGTGGTCCAAAAACAATAACAAATGAGTAATGGTCACCTATCTAGCCACCCTCGGTGAGCACTGTAGCCGAGGGTATGAGCACCGCGACCTGGTGTGGGAGCCCTTTGGAGTGCCATAGCTAAACATGTGCTGTCAGGAAGCAGGGGACCAGCATCATCATTAGTGATCAGTGATGAGGGGGTCAGTTAAGGAAAGGATGAGTCAATGAGTTGGGACCAAGTTGCCCAACTTTTTTTTTTCTTTTTGGCTTTTGGGGTCACACCCAACAATGCTCAGGCCTGACTCCTGGCTCTACACTCACAAATTATTCCTAGCAGTGCTCACGGGGTGCAGGGGATTGAACCTGGGCAAATGCCCTTCCCACTTTACTATTGCTCCGGCCCATTACTCAACTTATTTCAACTTCTTTTAATGGAATCTTTAGACATTTCCCATCAAATGTAAAAATTAAGTTTCTGGGGCCCAAGAGATCGTTAAGGTGCTGACCTGGTAGGCAGCTGCTGTCATACTATTTCAAATCCCGTCACTGAATATAATTCACTGAGCAGAGAGCCACAAGTGTCCAGAAAAAAAAATAAATATATATATATATATATTATGGGGGACCGGAGTGATAGTACAGTGGGTAGGGCGTTTGCCTAGCATGTTGCTGACCCAGGTTCGATTTCTGGGACCACTATGGTCCCCAGGAACTCTGCCGGTTGTGATCCCTAAGCACAGGGCCAGAAGATAGCACTGCCAGGTGTGGCCCCAAAACAAACAAATAATGCACCGCTTAAAAAAAAAAAAAACACTGGTGCTGGAAGATACAGTACTTGCCTTTCTTTCAGCTATTTGGGTTCAATCCTGAGCACAACCAGGAGCGACTACTGAGCAGAGTGAGATGCGCTGAGCCAGTCCAGGTGTGACCTAACCTCACAGTTAAATCAAACTGCTTGCTTCCTTTCCTGCTTCCCTACAAGCCACAATGTCAGAGTCCAAGAACTCATTCCACTGTTATAGTCCCACTGCACTTAAGAAATGCATCGCTGGTAGTATTACAACTTTCCCACTAATAGGCCATATACCCCAGGGCTGGAAAGGAGAGACCTGGGTCAGCTACTTTATGAAATTAACCATCAACCAATGTGGTTCCACCTGGAAATAAGCGGAGATGGAAGAGGCAGAAATGATCGGGTTAGAAAAGTGGGCGCTGTGGTGACAGACTTGTCAGACACAGTTTAAGATCACATTTCTCGATTTCTTCAATCTACGCCTCAGGGGGTGTCACACCAGTTTAATTCAATGCACGGCCCCCTCACATTCCCTCTTCCCTCCGACAGCCATCCCTGCTGCATGTCTCAACGCTGCAGCGGGTCCAGGGCGCGGTTCGCCCGGCTCCGCCCGGACAGGCCCCGACCTCACCCGCCGCATACCTCTCGCGACTCTCACGCAGGTGTGGGTCGGTATCGGCCCGGCCCCGCCTCGCCCCTGAGCTCGGCCCAAGGACAGGAACGAAGTTTGTCGTTCAGCGCCTACGGTGAAACTTACACGGGGGACGTGTCCGTGGCTTCACAGCTTCACCCACAAGCACCCAAGGCGGGTCTGACCCCCAGAAAGGAGAAGCAAAAGTCGTTTCTCTCTCCCGCCGCCTTCCCGAGTCCCCAAACCCCCACAGTGGGGAGCGACCCCGAGCCCCGCGGCCCAGTGTCGGGGAAGAAAGAGAATGCCCCTCTCCCAGGTGGGACCAACAACGCCCCCCTGGACCAACCAGGATGGGGACGGGGTGGGGGTGGGAGGTAAAGAGCAGTGCCAGGGCCCGGTCGGGGGCTGAAGGACTGTGCCCGGCGTCTCACCAGGAAAGCGGAGAGGATGCACTGCAGCGCGTCCAGCTTCTCCTCCTCCTCCTCCTCCTGCAGGACACCCAAGATGTAGGCGCCATAAACGGCTCGGTCCACTCCCAGAGCCTCCAGCCGTCCGTCCAGCCACGCTCCAAAGTTAGCGCCCCCTCCGTCGCCGTCCCCGTCCCCGGCGGCCGCGCCGGCCACTTCGCTGGGCGCCGCCATCTTGGGCTCGGGGTCCTGCCGGCGCCGCAGGTGCCCACGGCGGTGCCTGACGGGAGGCGGCGCGGCCCCAGTGCGCAAGCGCGCAGAGGGGCGCGCAGGCGCGCTGCTGCGCAGCCGCGGCCGGCCGGCGGTGGCACGTTTGTTTCCCTCGAAGCCCCGCACTTCCCAGCACGGCTCTCCTCGGCCGAGGCTCGGGCCCGAGACCCCAGGCCGGCGAGGATTCCTAACCGACGAGTTTTTACGGTTGGGGAAGTTCAGAGAGGTCCGGTGACTCAGCCAGGGTCGCGCGACTCACGAACGGCCGAAGCTCAGCCTCTTCGGCGGCGCTCGCGGCGACACCCGGCCGACACCTGCGTTCCCGGCGTCACTCTCGACGCCTTACCACATGTCTCCCTTCCCCCACCGCCCTCCAAAACCCAGTTCGGGAGATGCATCCTTGGTCCCCTGCAACCTCTGTCCGGACGCGCCGCCTCCTCGCCAGGGCCCGGGCGGGCTGCTGCAGCTGGTCCTCAGCGCGTGGACGCGGCAGGTGTTAGCAGGTGAACCGGCCCCTGCTGCCTCGCCAGCGGCTACCTTCGCTTAGGGCTGGTCTCTAACGGCGTCCCTTGGCTGCAGCTTGCGGGGTGGGGGGAGGGGGGGAAGGTGAGGGAGGGCTAGAGCGGGCTCCCGCCTCCGTCCCTTTGATCCTTTGCACTGCCTTTGTTGTGCACAGATCAAAGATTAGGAAACCCGGGCTGTTTCGGAAAGAACGGTAAGGTCTCTACCGCACAGCGGCCAGCGCCTGGGGGTTTCTGCACACCAGCCGCTCTGCACTGAACTGGGTTACTCGGACCCCGGGTGAGCTCAGGTCCCAGACTGACGCCTCCATCCGGGGCTCGGGCCCGAACACACAGCGGTAGCCGACCCTTCCACTCCCCCCCCCCCCGTCCTTCACGCTCCCCCCGCCCCCGCATGCCTGCCCATCAGGGCCCCAAAGTCAGGGGGTGTGATCAGAAGGTAGGTCCACGGTCTGTCTGGCAGAGCCGAGGAGAACAGATTCTCGTGGCCTGGGGCTGGCGGCTGTAGACATGGAGGAAGCCAGAAAGACTTCCTAGTGGGCATGAGGCCTCACCTTTTTTTTTTTTCTTTTTTTGACTTTATGGGTCACACCCAGCGATGCTCAGGGGTAAGTTATTCCTGGCTCTGCACTCAGGAATCACTCCTGGCAGTGCTCGGGAGACCATATGGGATGCCGGGGATTGGGGATCGAACCCGGGTCGGCCGTGTGCAGGGCAAACGGCCAACCGGCTTTGCTATCGCTCCAGCCCCGAGGCTTCACTTTTTGAGGTATGAAACGGCGCTGAAGTCAGGCTGGAGAGAACGGGGACACCGAGTCAGTTGCAGGCAGGGAAGTCTGAAGGGTCGTCTGGGGATGCTCTAGTGTGGCTCGCGGTCAGACCTTACGCTGGCTTGGGGGCGTGGACGGTAATGAACCAGCCAGATGCAGTGTAGCTCAGTCGAGGTAGAGTTTTAGCCCTGTGGGGGAGCATTGCTAGGGTCTGCGCTAGAATCAGCACCCCAAGACTTAACCAGGGACTGACATGTGCTCTGTAAGCCAGGAACTGGCTCGTCAACGGGGGCAATCAGGAGACAGGCAAGGACTTAGGGGTACACCTAGGCTCAGGGAAGACAGTTAACATCAGCGTGGATTGCCCCCAGTCAGAAATGTGGTTTTCTTATTTTGAGGTGGTGGCTTACCCCTGGCTCTAAGACTCAGGGATCACGCTTAGTGCACCTTGGGGTAGGGCGGGGGCATATGGGGTGCCAGGATCAAACCCTGGTCGACTTTGTGCCAAGCAAGCACCCTACCCACTATCTCTCCCGCCCCTCTTTTTTTACTTGTTTATCAGGAAGTTTGAGGAAAAGCCCGGCCAAGCCCTGTGCCCCTCCCCTAGTTTTCCTCAATGTCCCCATTTTACATAACAATGCCAAGATCTGGAAATTACACTGGGACCAACGAAGAATTTTTGTTTTGTTGGGGTTTTTGTTTGCTTGTACTTTTGCCTTAAGGCCAGATTCACCAATGCTCTGGTTTACCCCAGATTCTGTGCTTAGGGATTATTCCTGACAGGGCTCAGGTGACAGTATGGATGCCAGGGGCCAGGGATGGAACCTGGGTCTGACTTGTGCAAGGCAAGAACCCTTTGCTTGCTGTACTATCTCTCTGCACCCCCCCCACACACAAAGGTTTTTTAGTGTGTGTGTGTGTGTGTGTGTGTGTGTGTGTGTGTGTGTGTGAAGCATGGTAGTTATTAGAAGATGTGGGAGAGGGGTCACAGCGAGTAGGGCATTTGCCTTGCATGAGGCTAACCTGTGTTTGGTCCTCAGGTATCCCGTATGGTTCCCCGAGCACCTTCAGGAGTAATACCTGGGTTCAGAGCCAGGAGTAACCCCTGAGCATCATGGGGTGCCCCCCCCAAAAAAAACCCTTGAACCGTGTGTGACCAAAAAAAACCTAAAAATAAATAAAAATATACAGCCCTTTTTTTAAAATTTTAAAACATTTTTATAAAGCCCTTTTAAAAATATATATGTGGGACAGAAAGAAAGGAAATGTGTTGAAGAGAGCAACAGGACTCTCCAGGCAAAGAAACAGAGAAGCTAGCGAGATACAGGCTTGAAGATCAAACAAAAGTTTTTGAAGGCTTAATAGACTTATCACTAAACTGAGGACTCCAGACCTTGAATTAAAGGGCCTGGAAAAGATAGTACAGCAGGTAGGGCCCTTGCCTTGCATGTGGCCAATGCGGGTTCAATCCCTGACATCCCATGTGGTCCCCCAAGCACTGCCAGGAGTAATTTCTGAGTGCAGAGCCGGGAATAACCCCTGAGCATCATGGGGTACCCCCCAAAAAACCCTTGAATTAAACCAAAAAGGCCTCATCTTTTTTTTATCAAAAAGTTCATTTCTTGGGGCTGGAGCGATAGCACAGCGGGTAGGGCATTTTCTTTGCACATGGCCAACCCAGGTTCAATTCCCAGCATCCCATATGGTCCCCCAGGAGTAATTCTTGAGTGCAGAGCCAGGAGTAACCATTGTGCATTTCTGGTGTGACCCAAAAGCAAAAAAAAAAAAAAAAAGTTCATTGCTCAAAGAATTACCTACTGGACAAATGGCCAAAATTTTACAGAAAAATAAAACAGCCTTTACTCAATAAAGCTATACCACCATGATTATAGTTTCAACAAATTACTTACCCCAGACACAAAACCTCCTGAGGTTTGACAACGCACTGCTGGTCTGTGGCTGGATGACAGCAGTTTGGAACGCTGGAGCAGAAATTAAATCACTACAAACTTTACTTCTGGGAAGTTATATTGGTCCATACATATATGAAGAGTGACAGATTTGCATTGCTCTTCAATGATGCTTATTGTCATAAGAAAGAGGGTGGAGAGATAGTACAGAGGGCAGGGTGCTTGCCTTGTACATAGCCACTTGGTTTGATCCCTGTCATCACATATGGTTCCCTTAGCCCTACCAGGAGTGATCCCTGAGCAAGAGCTGAGTGTGGCCCCAGACAACAAAAATGGACAGAAAGAGGCTACACAAACAAGACTGCTGACCCAGAAAAAGCACAAGGAAAGTATCCTGGAGCCTCTGAAATGGAAAAAGCTCTTCCTGTACTAAAATGTAACAAGACTCAAGATACATTGTTAAGGAAAAAGCAAGACTCAGAACAATACATAATGTTTGTGCCCTTTAGTAAACATACACTCATCTTCCTTCTACAAGCCTAAAATAGCTGGGAAAAGACACCTGAGGTGGCTGGCTGAGGCAGAGAACTCAGGAAATCTTAACTTGTTTGAAATGCTGGGGAGGGGGGGAGATGGTAAAATCCTTAGGGCACTCGCCTTGCACGTGGCCTACCCAGGTTCAATTCCAGCACCACCCTGAGCTCCCTTGGCCTCATCAGGAGTAAGCCCTGAGCCAGAAGTAAACCCTGAGTGCTACCAGGTGTGCGCCACCCCCCCCACACACACACACACAAAATATGGTGAATTATTTGTTATACTTGTTTACCTTGCTTTTTTCCCTTTAAGAAATAAAGCCTGCCTGAAGTCCTTTCTCCAATCTCATTTTTTTAATATCCTTCCCCGCAGGTAACTGCCACCCCAGAATGTGGGGTCATCATTTTTCCTTCCTGCTTTTGGTGGTGGTGGTGCATGGGGAGAAGGTTGTTTTCCCCAGCATTGCTCAGGGGCCCTAGAGTCCACGCCCAGAGGGCGTGGTGCTGCTTGGGCCTTGTGCTGGGAACAAGCAGGGCCATCCTGGTGAGTGCTTCTGGCAGGGATGCTAATGCCATCCTTTACTCAGCAGAATGCAAGTCAAGTGCTTTATCCTGTACTACAGCGCTTGCCCCCTTTCAGTACCTCACCTAAGACTCAAAGGAAACACTACATTTGCAATACATATTTTGACACTTGTATCCAAAGTCACCTGTAGTCACAAACAATGTTTCACATTATTT
Organism: Sorex fumeus; assembly: GCF_029834395.1. Lineage (NCBI taxonomy): Eukaryota > Metazoa > Chordata > Mammalia > Eulipotyphla > Soricidae > Sorex > Sorex fumeus. Next base: position 77,773,918 of record NW_026606120.1, read on the forward strand.
TGCATATTGGATTTTTAATTCTGCAGTGGTGGGGGGAGGGGGTTCTCTAAGAGGTTTTTTAAAGGGGTTAGAGCAATACTACAGCTAGTAGGGTGCTTGCTTTGCATGCAGCCAACCAGTTCTATTCCCAGCATCCCATATGGTCACCTGAGCGCAGAGCCAGGAGTAAGCCCTGAGCACTACCACTGGCCTATAAAACAAAAACTTAATTAAAAAATTAAGATTTAAAATATGTGCCCATATTGATAGAAGGCAGATCTTTTCCATTCCCTTATATCACTAGTTTTTGGGGGGATTTCGCTTTGGAGGCTACATACAGTGAAGCTCAGGGACTCATTAATAGTTTTAATGCATTTTGATCATTGTAAGGACTCATATTTTGTGAAGTAAATATATCTATTGATTATCTGTCAGCCTTCCTGTGCCATTATTTCATAGGTATTTCTCTGACACATTTTTCTTTTTCTATTTTGGTTTTTGGGCCATTCTTGGCAGTGCTGAGGGCTTATCCTGGCTGTGCATCCAGGGATCATTCCTGTTGGGTTCTGGACTATTTGGGATGCCGGGGATTGAACATGGGTCAGCCGCATGCTTGGCAAGTGCCTTACCCTCTGTACTGTTGTTCAAGTCCCCAGGTAAGTTTTTTCTGATAAAAACATTTCTGGGCTGGAGAAACAGTGTGGGGATTAAAGTGCTTGGTTTGCATGCAGCCCACCAGGCTTGGTCCCTGGCAGTGCATGGTTCCCTGAGCACTACATCATTCCCCCAAGCACACTGGTGGTCACCTTCCAGCACAGAGCTGGGGGTGACCCCAAAATAAATAGAAACTAAAATACATATAGCAGGGCTAGGATTAGACTTCAGAGCTTGCCTCTGTGAGGTCTGAGCTGGAGGCCAGCACAAAAAAATTATATGTATGTATATATAATATATTTCAATGTGAAGATCTCTTTGCTTTTTATAACCTCATAGTGTTGAGCAGTTTTACTATCATTTATTGTAACAGTTCCCTGCTGCTGGTTGAGATTTTGATCGCATCTTAATGCCAGTGCGAACAGCACTATAGGAGATGCCTTTATTACATAGGCCCGGGTGCATTTGAGTGAGTGTATTTATTCTTTTTTTTGTCACACCCGACATTGCACAGGGGTTACTCCTGGCTCTTGCTCTCGGGAATTACTCCTGGCAGTGCTTGGGGTACCCATATGCTGGGAATTGAACCCGAGCCAGCCACGTGCAAGGGAAACACCCTACCTCCTGTGCTATCACTCCAGCCCTTGAGTGAGTGTATTTGTAGACTAACTCCTAGAAAGGGAATCGCTGCTGATCAGATATGTACATTTGTAATCTGGCAGTTAGGGCCAAATTGCCTTACCTAGGAGGCTAGTACAACTCCTCTGTAAGGCAATTTGGCACAATCTAGAAAAATTAATCTTTGCCAGTTTGCTAAGTGAAAGGTGGCATTTAGGGGGTAGATTTCATTTGCATTTCTCTGACTTTGAGTGAAATTCAGCACATTTGAATGCTCTTTCTGCTGCCACTTTTATGATTCTTCCTTTACCCATTTTCAAATAAGTAGCTTTTTTTTTCTGCATCTGAATTAGTTTATTGTGGAAAATCAGCTTCTGTTTCAGTGAGGTGAACTGAAATGCCCCCTTTTCTCCCCCCTTTCTGGTTTTTGGACCGCACCTGACAGAACTCAGGAGTTACTCCTGATTCTGTGCTCAGAACTCATTTCTGGCAGGATTCAGAGAACTATATTAAGGTGCCAGGGATCGAACCCATGTTAACCCTGTAAAGGCAGGTGCCTTACCCTCTGTATTCTGAGCCCTGAAATGACCGGAAATTTTTAAATTCTAAGCACTTTCCCTCATAAATCTAGAAAAATTACAAAAACACAATGACTATGATTTAAAAAAAGTTTTCACCAAAGTAGCAAAAACTACCTTTTTCTGGTCACTTTGTGTTGAATACATCTTTAATACTTCACTGCCTTGTAGATAATATCTTCATTTTATAAATTAAAAATGCTATCGGTCTGAGAGATTTGTTCATTCCGAAAATATCAGTTACCTACTGTGCTCTTTACTATAAATGAGTGAAAGAGAGAAGGTTCTCATTCTCACTTCTTTTCTTGGGAGGCAGTTGGAAGGCATACCCAGTAGGTGTTCAGGGGATAGAACAGGGATCAATTGTGTATACCTTAACTCCTATACTATCTCTCTGCCCCAAGGTTTTTCTTATAGATCTTCATTCTTGGGGATGAGACAGAGATAACAGATAGATGAATTAGATCATTTCTATTAGTGGAAGGTGCTAATAAGGAAATAAACCTGGGGCCTTAGAGATAGTAAGCAGGTAGGGCGCTTTCCTTGCACGCAGCCAACCCTGGTTTCATCCCTGGCATTACATATGGTCCCTGGAGAACTGATTCTTGAGTGCAGAGCCAGAAGTAACCCCTGAGCACTGCCAGGTGTGACCCAAACAAAGATAGAAACTGCAGGCATTAGCATAGAGCTGGATTTTGAAGCCATGGAGTTGAGACTTTTTTTTTCTTTTTGGGTCACAACTGTTGATGCACAGGGGTTACTCCTGGCTCTGCACTCAGGAATTAGTCCTGGCGGTGCTCAGGGGAACTTATGGGATGCCAGGAATCGAACCCAAGTCGGCCATGTGCAAGGTAAATGTCCTACCCACTGTGCTATCACTTCTGCCCCTGAAAGAGACTTTCTAGGAAGAGAGTGAATAAGGAAGAGAAGAGGGCCTGGGAGAAACCACATCATTTCAAATATTTGGAAGTGAATCAGCCTCGGATCTAGCAAAGGCAACTGGAGGGTTACTGAAGCAAGGTGAAAGCAGATACGAATGAAAGCAAAGAGAAATGTTTGAAGAGGGAAGTCTGTTTTCTTATTTTAAGAACAGGATTTACTTTTACTTTAAGAACAGGATACAAGGACAGTGAAGAAACCAGAGGTTGTGGGGACTTGGGTATAGTTGACCTAAACAAGTACAACTTTGTTTTGGGTTCACACCTAGTGGTGCTCAGGACTTATCCTTGGCTCTCTGTTCAAGGATCACCCTAGCAGTATTTGGGGGACTAACATATGGGGTACCGGGGATCGAACCTAGGTGGACAACATGCATGTCAAACACCCTACTTGCTGTTTGCCTTGGTAGGTAGGTCTGGTCCCCAGTACAAGTAGACAAGTAGAACTACTTTTTTTTTTTTTTTTTTTTTTTTGCTTTTTGGGTCACAGCTGGCGATGCACAGGGGTTACTCCTGGCTTTACACTAAGGAATTATCCCTGGCGATGCTCAGGGGACCATGTGGGATGCTGGGAATCGAACCCGGGTTGGCTGCGTGCAAGGCAAACACCCTACCCACTGTGCTATCGCCCCAGTCCCTAGAACTACTTTTTTTAAAATTCTATTTTAGTTTAGCTTAGTTTTTGGGTTACATCTAGACCAGAAAAGCTCAACAGTCACTCCTGGCTCTGCACTCAGAAATTACTCCGCGGGGGGTGCTTGGGGGACCATATGGGATGCCTGGGATGGAATCCTGGTGAGCCGCGTGCCAGGCAAGTGCCTTACCTGCTGCATTAACCCGCAATAAGTAAAACTAATGTAGAGGCGGGGATTCAATGTAATTAAATGAAGTAAAGACTGAAGTGGGGAACTGAAACAACTCTCCTGGAAAACTTTTGCGGCAAAAAAAAAAAAAAGAAAGAAAAAAAAGAAAACAAAACAAAACAGGCAGGAGTGAACGCGAAACGGAAGACGAAGGGGTCAAAAATGTCCCCCTAAGACCACCGTACGGTGGTCTCGCAGCAACGGCTTTATTTCGGGAGGTGGAGCCTTCAGGAAATTGAAACCGTATCCCGGCGCGTGAGAGCCGAGAGCGGAGCTGCGGTCGCGGCACCGCTGCGGGAGTCGGGGGATCGGGAAAGAGCCCGAGCGAGGCGGAGATCGTGAGAAGGAGAACGGAGTTCAGGCAGGTGCGGGGGGCCGGCGGGTGCGGGAGACTGCGGCGGCCGGGCGGGCTCGGGGTCGGGCTCGGGAGCGGTGGCCGTCAGCGCGGAGCGCGGGGCGCGGGGCGCAGGGGCGCGGGGTGCGGGGGCGCCGCTGCGGTGGCGGAAGCCGGTCGGAGCGGGGACAGGGGCACCGGGCCGGGGTGGCGGGAGCGGGGACAGGAGGGCCGGGCCGGGGTGCCGAAAGGCGCGCGGTCCTGGGACGGGCTCGCTGACCCCGGAGCCGCCAGGGACCGTGCGGGATGCAGGGGATGGAGGATCGGAAGCTGCCGACTTGGTGCAGTTGACGTTTTGTCCTTTTCCCAGGCGACGCGCGGTCCGAGGCAGAGAGTTGGATGGCCGAGCGTCGGCTCCCGGCCCCGCACGCAGGTAGGTGATTCATGGACTGGAAGCGGGAGCGTGGGGCCGAGTTCGCAGGAGCGCTTTGCAGGCGGACCTCCGGCACCCCCACCCCTACCCCGAGCCGCGTTGGGGATGACTACTGAGCACTGCTGGGCCGTGATCCCAAAGCTGAAACAAACTGGGGGTGCAAGGTCAGAGCCACTGCTGCTCCATCCGAAACGTTACGACCGAGATGCCGGTACCGTTTGGGGAGATGGCAGCGTTTTGTTTCCTTCTGATCCTGCATTGTCTGTTTTCTCTAATTTGGGTGGTGGTTTGAGGGCTTGTTTTTGTTCCATTTGCCTTAGTTTTGGTGACTCCTCCCCCACCTTCCCCTCTTTGTTAACCTGATTGCAGGTGAGAGGGCTTTCTTCCAATGTCTGGTCATCCTTCTACTTATGTTTTTATTCACAAGAGGGAGGTGGTGGATTGATGATTGGAAATATGTGGTTTCCTGGTTGTCAGCTGCCAGAGGTCATTGTAACTGATTAGACAGGAACCTGGTGTGAATTTCAGGGGCTGGTGCTCCCTTGCCACGCAGGGTGGTGGAACAGGAGCATGGTACCGCAGGCCCCATGTGCAGGTCTTTGAGCTCCCTCCAACTCCCTTCAGGCTATAGCTTGAATAATTATTTTTCGAGCTGTGATAATATAAAAGATGTCATTTTAACCATTTTTGAGTATTCTGTTCATTTGCATCTGTCACACCAATAGGTAATCTTTTCCCTTCCCCCAGGGTGCTCTTCATGGCACTCTCTCCAGCCTCTGTTTCCACTTTTCGCTCAAGTGAATCATGCTTCTGTGAACATTTGGGGGGGGGGGGTTATTACTCATCAGTACTCAGGGGTTACTTCTGTCAAGCTCCAGGAACCAATGGGATACCAGGAATCAAATCTGGTTGGGGTGCAAGGGAAGTATCTTAACGGCTGTACTATCCTTCAGGCCCCTCTTTTTGTTTCGTTTTAAAGTAAGAACGTTTTGGGGCTGGAGAGATAGCACAGCGGGTAGGGCTTTTGCCTTGCACGCAGCTGACCTGGGTTCGATTCCCAGCATCCCATACAGTCCCCCAAGCACCGCCAGGAGTAATTCCTGAGTGCATGAACCAGGAGTAACTCCTGTGCATTGCTGGGTGTGACCCAAAAAGCAAAAATAAAATAAAGTAAGAACATTTTTATTGAGGGGTCGGAGCAATACTGCGCATGGCCAACAGGGCCAACCCAGGTTGTGGAGTATCCATATGGCCCCCCAAGCACTGCCAGGAGTAATTCCTAAGTGCAGATTCAGGTGTAACTCTGAGCATTACCAGGTGTGACCCAGAAACAAACAAAAAAGTTTTTATTGAAACTTATTTAGAAACATTTGAGGAGAGAGAAAGGGAGTAGTGCAAGTTGGAGAGAGAAGGCTGGCTTCTCCTGAGTGGAAATAAGAAGTAAAGTAACAATTCAGTGAGGCCCAGAGCAATAGTACAGAGTGCTTGCCTTGGAAAGATCTAGCCCCTTGAGCTATTGGGTGGGCCTGGAGGATACTTTGTTGCTGGAGGAAACTTACATATGCAGTTGGTAAAACTGCTGTGCCCCAGGGATTCCTCATCTTCTGAATCCCTGGAACAGGCAACAAAAGACTAACAAGACTAAGTACCTGGCCTTGGCACTAGCTGATCTACCCTCCCCCCATGCCTCCTTTACTTCACTAGAAACACACCCTAAAACGGACTGGCCTGGTCTTCATTACCCTCTAGAGGCTTGTGAGATTCGTCCTGGAGTGCTCTCTTTCTAATAAACCCCATTTCCTCTGGTTCAAGGGAGAACACAGGCTTGAAGAGCAAGCCCTTTGAACGTTTTTGTACACAGTTTTGTTTGTGTGCCGTTATGTCTGGCAATGCTCAGGACATACTCCTGGCTCTGTGCCGAGGGATCACTTCTGGCAGGGTTCAGGCGGGGACCATATGGGGTGCCGAGGATCAAACCCGGATCAGCTGTGTGCAAGGCAAGCACCCTGCCTGCTGTTCTACTTCTCCTGTTCCTCTTGTACTCGTTTTTATCCAGATACATATCTTTTTGTATGATTTTCCCAGTTGTACTTTGACTGCAGTCAGCATTTTGAGAAACTGTCAGACTGGCTTTCTGCCCTGTCGCGCATTCCCTCCCATGTCTGTGGAGGGTTCCTGGTGGCAGGTTCCACCGCTGAGGACAGAGCACCTTCTCCGCCAGGGTCTCAAGGCATAGGTTGGTACTGGGAGATGCTTCATTTTTGCAAATCTCTGACCTGCAGCTTTTCATTCTGTTCCGCTTTGTAATTTTCTAGGTGCTCAAGTAGGAGCTGCCGGTTGCTGGGGAAAATGCCAGAGAAGTGGAGCTCCAGGGAAGCAGCCCTTCTCAGGAAAGTCCTTTTACTTGGACCTTCCTGCTGGTGACACTCTCCAGTTTTTGACGGGGACCATCCAGCAGCTGGGAGGGGTATGTAATCTGCATCTACTGCCCTGCATTGTAGGACAGGAGCTGGATTGGGGTCTGTCTCTGATGTCCACATATTCCCAGTGGACTCAGGATTGATCTCCAGCGTCCCATATGGTTCCCAAGAGTAAGCCATGAGCACTGCTGGTTGTGGCCCCCAAATAAGCAAAAACAAAAAATTCATTTCTGAAAGCAGTGTTTTTTTTTTCTTTTTGGATCACACCTGGTGATGCACAGGGGTTACTTCTGGCTTTGCATTCAGGAATTACTCCTGGCAGTGCTCAGGGGACCATATGGGATGCTGGAAATTGAACCTGGGTCGGCCACATGCAAGGCAAATGCCCTACCCACTGTACTATAGCTCTAGCCCCCACTGAAAACAGTTTTAAGTGATTTTTTCCCCACAGTCAGACAGTGGATAGTGCGTTCACTGGCCAACTCGGGTTCAATCCCCGGCATCCCATATGGTCTCCCCGAGCATCTCCAGGAATAAGTCCTGAGTACAGAGCCAGGAGTAACCCCTGAGCATCACCGGTATGACCCAAAAAGAAAAAAATACATATATGTGGCTGTTTCCTCAGGACTCACACTTGTGTCTGCCTTGGACGGGTGGGGTGGGAGGGCTGGAGACCTCCCTCGTGCATCTAGCAGTCGTTGATGCAGCAGCGGGGTGGCTGCTGGGCTCCTCGGAGTCTGAGAAGCAACCTTGGGGTTTTGTCTGGCTATGCCCTCGGCATGGCTTTGGGATGATGGACGCTGTGGTCCCGGAAAGGAGAGCTCTGAGGTTTCCTGAGGCTTGTACTCTCAGACAGAGCTGAGAGGATGGAAACCAATTCCACATCGGGCTGCGAGGAGCAGAGGAGAGTGTTCTCCTAGACAGACAGATGGACAGACGGACAAACAATTCGGGGCCATTCCTCCGTCTCCTGCATTGTCTAAGATGGGTACTACCTTCTCCCCACCCTCTCACACTTGTTTTTGTCATACTCAGAGGGAAGGCACACCCCTTCAAGTATAATTTCTATTATTCTGTTTGCTGGGGACTACTTCCAGTGCTCAGGAGCTGCTGTGCTTGGGTTTCACACCCCACAGTGCTGGGCACACCTGAGGCTCCATATACATCTCTGTGCTTGGGTCTTTGAGCTCTCCCTGGCTGTCTTCAGTGTGTATCTTTAAAGATTACTTTTTGAGTTGTGATGTGTTTTGAGTTCTCGTTTCATTGACATTGGTTACATCAATACGTAATCATTTCCCTTCCCCCACTGTCCCACTGTGCTTAGCTCTAATCTCCTTTGTCTTTTTTTGCGGGGGGGGGGGGGTTGGGGTTGGGGGGACCACACCTAGCAGTTCTCAGGAGTTATTCCTGGCTCTGTGCTTAGGAGCGACACCAGGCAGTGCTCAGGACCATGTGCAGTCCCAAGGGTCAGACCAGGGTCGGCCACATGCAAGTCAGGCCCTGTCTCTCTGGCCCACTTTCTGTCTTTGAATTTTCTCGGCACTGCCCATCAATGGACTCGCTGCTGTTTGTCCTTCTGCGTCTGTTGTTGCATTTAACAGCGCTTTCAGGATTTGTCTGTGGAGCCGGAGCCAGAGAACATCCAGAGGGCCACACTGAGTGATCCTGTCCTTCTGTTCCCGGCCGTCTGGCTGCTTTCCACTTTCTTGCTACTGTCACTAGCATGGCAGTGAACATTGGTCTACGCGTATTTCTTCAAGTTCCTGTTTCTCATTTGTGTGTGTGAGCATGTGAACACATGTGAGCGTGTGTGTGAATATGCATGTGAGTACATGTGAGCACATGTGTTTGAGTGTATGAGTACGTGTGTGAGTGCATTATGAATGTGAGCACAAGTGTGATTGCATGTGAGAATGTGTGAGTGAGCACTGTGGTTCTATATGAGTGCATGTACAATTGAGCGCATGGGTGAATGTGTGAGCATGTGAAAGCACATGTGTCATCATGTGTGAACATGAGTACTTGAGTGGGAGCACATGAGTGAATGTGCATGAGTACATGTGAGTGCATATATGATCACGTGTGATAATATCAGTGTTTGGGTGTGAGCACATGAATGTGAATGTGTGTATATGTGCATGTAAAAATCACATATGTGAGCATGTGCATGTAAAAGCACATGTGTGAGCACATGTGCATATGAAAGCGCATGTGTGAATGTGTGTGTATGTGACCACATGTGTGTGCATGCTGTGGAATGACTGAGTTGAGCAGGAAAAGAAACCAGCACTTCCGTGAAAGAAGTTCAGGCTCCTTTATGACCTTCGAACTCTACTCCGTACCATTTAACCATGGGCATTAAAGACAGGAGTGAGGTGATAGTACAGCGGGGAGGGTGTTTGCTGCACGCAGCCAGCCCACTTCAATCTCCAGTACCCCATACGGTCCCCTGAACACGCCTGGTATGGCCCCAAAACAAAATGTGTATGCATGTGTGTGCATGTGAGAGCATTTGAGAGCGCATGTGTAAGCATGCTTGAGCACATGTATGAACATATGTGGTGTGAGTGTGAGAATGTGTGAGTGTGTGAGATGTGTCAATGTGTACACACTGGGGTCCATCCCAGGGCGCCTGCAGCCAGAGCATCAATGCTCCATCCCTTTGGGCCGCCTCCTGGGCATCATTTTTAGTTCTTTGCCTTTTGGGGGTGGGGTGTTGTATACTTTTTGGTTTGGGGGCCAGGCCTGAGGTACTCAAAGGCTTCTCCTGGCTCAGTGCTGGGCTGGTGGTGCTCAGGGACCGTGAGGTGCTGGGATTGCACCGTGTGCTCACCAGTGAGCTGAGTTTCCAGTCCTGAAATAAGTAGCTTGTTTTATCTTTTTGTTTTTTGGGCCACAATGGCAGTGCTTAGGGCTTACTCCTGGTTCTGTGCTCAAGGATCACTCCTGGCTGGCTTGGGGGACCATTTGGGGTTCCCGGGATCACATCTGGGTTGGCTAGGTCCAAGGCAAATGCCCCACCTGCTGTATTATTACTCCAGCCCTGAAATAAGTAGCTTTATTTAGGAAATAGGAGAGGGAGCAGAAGAGGAAATTGAATGTTCCTGTTTTTATCGTATTTTATTTTGGATTTTTGGGCCACGTCCAGCATGTTCCGGGAGCTCAGTGCTCTGAAGTTGCATGTGACAGTGCTCAGGGGACAGCATGGTGCTGGGAGCGGACCCCAGGCCTCCTGCATGGACAGCATGAGCTCCAGCCTGTGGGGCTCTCACTCTGGCTCTTTTTTCATTTTTTGTTTGTGTTGGAGCCACACCTGGTGGAGCTCAGGGGACCATATGGGGTACTGGAGATCAAAACCTGGCCAGCTGTGTGCAGTAATAGCCCCTCCTGCTGTACTATCAACTCCCCAACCCCCAGCATGCGCACACACACTCTCTCTCTCTCTCTCTTTCTCTCTCTCTCTCTCTCTCTCTCGTTTTTATCATTCCTGGGCTTAAAGAGTTTGGAAGTCATGCAGGAGCCTGAGCTTCTCTCACTGAAGTGCTGGTTTCTTTTCCTACTCCCCTCAGAGCCATTCTGGGGTCCGGATCTGGCTCCTGAGGTGTTGGCATCTCTTCCCAGTTCCGCATTCCACAGCCATGAAAGGGGTGGGTCCCGCCGAAACCCAGCTCGCCTTCTGCCAGGAGTACTGCCCACTCCCCTCTTGCTGCCTCCCAGTGCTCCCTGTTGCTCTCCAGTGCTCCTGCTCGCTGTTCCCACGTGCTCGCTGCTCTTCCCCCCTGCTTGCTGCTCCCCCTTCCTCCCTACTGTTCACTGACATTGTTTCTCCTTCCTCTGGCTCTAGCTGGGTCTCTGTACTTCAGAAAACTCCTTGGATTCTTGGGACACAGAAGTAGGTCAGACCTACCCACTCCATTCCCACGAAGGGCTGGCGGGCTGGTGAGCAGACCCCAGGAGACCCTAGAGTTACAAACACCTGTTGTGTTGACTGTTTTTGTTTTGGGGTGACACCCGGCAGTACTCAGGGCTTATTCCTGGCTCTACACTCCGTGATCATTCCTTGCAGTGCTTGGGACCATATAGGATGGCAGGGATCGAACCCAAGGCGACTGTATGCAAGACAAGCGCCCCATCCACTGCACTATCATTATGACCCCCTTTCATGTCCTTTTTTTTTCTTCCCTGTTCTTTTTGCTTTTTGGGCCACACCCAGCAATGCTCAGGGGTTACTCCTGTCTCTGTACTCAGGAATTACTCATGGCGGTTCTTGGGGGACCATACGGGATGCTGGGGATTGAGCCTGTGTCGGCCACAAGCATGGCAAATGCCCTACCCACCGTACTATTGCTCCGGCCCCTCCCCTGCTTTTTGGGTCACACTCAGCAATGCTTAGAAGTTACTCCTGAAAAAAAAAAAGTTACTCCTGGCTCTGCACTCAGCAATTACTCCGGGTAGTGCTGGGGGACCATGTGGGATGCCGGGGATTGTACCCGGGTTGACCACATGCAAAGCAAATGTGCTCCCCACTGTACTGTTGCTCCTGCTCATTTCCTTTTTCCCCTCCTGGTCCTGAGATCAGCACAGTATGAGCAGTGACCGGATGGGCCAGCATGTCCTCGCACCCTGACTGCTGCCCCAGCATGGCAGGCCGCCCAGAGCATCACGGACAGTCCCAAACTGTGTCATCCGTGAGGCCCGTTCTGCTCCGTTCTGCTCCCGAGTGTGGTCTTCTAGGGCTCAGTGCTGCGTTTGACTTTCTCAAAGATGGTTCTGGAACCTCACAGCCAAGGGTGAGGTTGGTTTTGATGATTCTACATCTGGCTCCCTTTTTTTTTTTTAATCTGGTTTCAGGTAATTGAGGGTTTTCTAAGCAAAGAGGTAACTTACATCGTGTCCAGCCGCCTGGAGGCAAAGAGGGAGAGCCTCAAGGGGAGCCCCAGGAACTGCCCCAGCCCCGGGGAGGTCAGAGTGGAGACCCCCTCGTCCAGGGCACCTCCAAAAGGCAGCCCCACCAGACCTGTCCTGAGGCCTAACAGCTCGGTAAGGACCTTCTGGGTAGGGAAGGAGAGCAGCCCCTCAGCCTTTTGCCCCCTCATCTCCCTCCTCCCTCCCTTTCTCCTTCCCTCATCCCTGTCCTTCCTTTCTCTCCCCTTCCCCCCTGCCCCTTCTGCTTCCTCCCTCCCTCTTCCTCTTTCTCCCTTCCTCCCTTCCTTCCTCCTCCCTGCCCTTCCTCCCCCCTCCACTCCTACCCTCCCCCTTCCCCTCCTCCCCTCCTCCCTTCCTCCATCCCTCCCTTCCTTCCATTCACCTTCCCTCTTATATTTGCCTGTGATGCTGGAGAACAAGCCTAGGGCCTCGCACATGCATGCTTGTGTTCCACCAGAGCCAGATCCCAGTCCTATATCTTTATAGCCATCTTTCTCGGGGGTGCTCGGGGGCCACCCAGGGCTGGGGGTTGAACTCGGGGCCGCCTCCTCCAGGTATGGGCCCTGCCGCTTGAACCATATCCCCAACCCTGGGGGGAGTTTTCATCTCTCTGCTTTATTTTTTGGTTTTGGGGGGGGGGTCACATCCAGTGATGCTCAAGGGATTACTCCTGGCGGTGCTCAAGGGAGGACCCTGTGGGATGTTGGGGATCAAACCCGGGTTGATTATGTGCAAGGCAAGAAGCGCCCTACCCCTCGTCTGCTTCATTTTTGTCTCATTTTTGAGCCAAGTGGCCCGACCACTGTGCGCTACTCTGGGTCTCAGCGCTCAGCCGGCCGCACACTCGCCGCTCAGGGTAGGACAGTTGGTCTCAAGTCCAGACTGCGCGGGTGGGGGGGCTGGGTGCTATGGGTCAGGGCCTGTGTTCGGGTGTCAGCTCTGCCTGGGAACAGGACTTGACTTTCTCCCCTAGGGTTGTCACCTGGGGGGAGTGTCAGCCGCAGCTGGCTGAGCTCTGGGACCCATCCCCTACTGTGTGGTCGTCGGAGTGACACCGGGCGGTGCAAGTGGGCAGCAGGCCAGCGCCTTGCCCTGGACGTCTCTGGCCCTACGTCCTTGTTGCCTCACTGGGGCTGCCAGTCAGATGTCTGTGAGTTCTGGCCTTGTGGCGCAAGACTTGTGGCGTGGGACAGGCTTTGTCGACGCTTCTGAGGACGAGCGTTTGAGCGTTGCCAGAGAAGGCAGAACCTCCTGGAGGAAAGGCTACAGGGCTGTCACCGTCCCCCAGACTCTTTCCCACCCGGGTCCCCCCTACCAGGGCTGTAACCTGGACCCCACCTACTCCTTGGGAAGCTCCCTGAGGCCACCTCACCAGCCCTGAGGAGGTGCCTCTGCCCATGGGTCCCTTACACCATCCGCCCTGCTCCTGTATCCCCACCAGGCACCCCTGAGCAGAGGGAAGGAGCTGCTGAGAAAGGCCGTCGGGAGCCAGGTGGGTCAGCAGCAGCTGGCGGGAGGCACCTGCGTCCTCGGTTCCTCCGGTTCCTCCGCACAGAGGCAGACGCAGAGCGCAAGGGGCTTGAGCGCTGGTCGGGGTCAGCTACAGCCCAACATCAGGTCGCCCAGCACTGCACCTCTGCCATCGCCCACCCGTGGAAGCCTGAGACCTGGCTGACCAGGAGGACGGGGAGCGCTGAGCAGGCCACGAGGATGTGGGATCAGGAGGAAGAGGGCACAGGAAGGGGAGCTGGGCCAGGGGGCTGGTCCCCAAGGAGGGGGCGGGTGTTTCTGGGACTCAGGGTGGACTCTCGGAGCACTACGCTCTACCCCGTGACCTGCCCACCGACGGCCCCCATCTCATGGAGAGGACCCCAGGTTTGCAAAAACCAGAACAGACCCCGGCAGCTCAGGCAAAGCAGGCGGGGTGTGGGGGTTCCGGTCTCACTGGGCTTCCTCATTCCAGGGGAGCAGCTGCAGCCTTGTGAGCCAGGCCCGCGCCTGGGGAGTGAGGGTCCTGCATGTGAACGGTATGTGGACAGTATGACCAGGAGGGCAGCATGGGGAGGGCGGGGGCAGCACCGGGCACAGTGACCCCGTGCCAGCAAGTCAGCTGGAGTGATGGTCCTGCTCTCCAGTGGCCCTTGCTGCAGTGCCCCTTTGTCCCCTGGGGTTCGGTTTGATCCCAGGCACAATGTGATTCCCCGAGTCCCACCAGGAGTAAGTCTGGAACACAGCCAGCTGTGCCCCAAAGACAAAAAGGAAAATGATCTTCCCAGAGCTGGGTAGTGCGGCCAGGAGCCCACCCCCACCTTCAGTGGAATGTGCCCCAGCACCTGGTCCTCCGGCCTGGGGTCTGTGATGGAGCGTGGGGAGCTGACCCTGGTGTCCCCTGGGCCTGCACCGTCCCCCTTTACCAGGAGGGTGGAAAACTATGTGCAGGAAACTCATTAATGGGGGGTGGGGGGGGTGCCGGCCTCTCTGAGAAATGACTCAGTCCTGACTCCCGTTTCCTCCCTGCGGTCTCTGCAGGTGCAGAGGTGGCACTGAGCCAGCAGGTGGCAGGCGAGGCTGGAGTGAACTGGGGCCCGGCCGGGAGGGGTGGGGTTGGGGGTGGGATGGGGCCGGTGAGGTGCAATCCCGCCCCGGGACGCTCTGGGTGGACGAGGACCAGAAGCCTTTGGCCGCAAGGACACCGTTGTCCACAGAAATGATGGCGCGTGTGCAGCAGCTCCCCCTGAACACGCTCTGTGGGACAAGGCAGGGGCCGAGGAAGCGCCAGGTCAGTGTCCCGCCCAAGGGACGGTCTTCAAAGTGATGTGAGGATGGTCCCCTGGCACGCTCCACCCGGTACGGTACCCCCGTGCATGCCCAGCCCCTGCCCTGGCACACTCCATGGGGGCTCCCGAGGTCGAGGGCAGTTGCCCGCTCAGCTCTCGCTGGGGCCCTGCTGGCCACAGGCGGCAAAGTGGGCCAGACGGGCAGCCGTGCGGCTCCTCGGGCTCTGCGCCCGAACCCCCCTGGCTCCTCTCATCTTTAACCTATTTTCCCATCCCACGTAGGGAAGCTGTCCAGCCGCAGAGTCTAGAACGCGGAAAGGTCAGTGTGGCAGTCTCCTCGTCTAATCACCGTCCCTCCCTCCCTAAACGCTGCCCCGGACTCCCTCTGCGGCGGCAGCTGTTCACTTTGCTGTGGCAGGAAGTGAGTCCAGGCCCTGCTGTCAGGTGGGGGGGAGGCATGCGGCCAGGGACGGCCAGGGCTACCCCCCATGCCAACGCCCCACATGGCCACACTGGCTCAGGGTCCGCTGACCAACGCTTCTCGGGCTGAGCTCCGGTCTCCTCTGCCTCGGGATTCAGGGGCAGCTGGGACGGGCTCTTTGCCAGCTGCCCGCCACTCAGAGATGCCAGGCTCCCAAAGCTGACAAGCAGCTCGCCAGGCTCCCTCCCGGACACACAAGACTTTGTCCCCCCACTGGAAGTTTCTCCCTAAAGATGCCCTTGGAGTGGTATATGTTTCGTGCACACGCAGAAGCTAAGAAAAGTCCCTTGGTACCTCTCCTGTTCGAAAGGCAAGGAAATCTGGGGGGGGGGGATGGATTTTAATCACTGTCAGTTAATTAGAAAGATGAGAAATCGCCCCCGAAAAGTAATTAAGGGGCGCTGCCGCGCAAGGAGACAAGCTGCTTTCAGCCCAGCTCTGATACTGCCTCGTGCCAGCCATGAGCCGCTGGGGCTGCCCCTTGTCAGGTCCAAGCTCAGCCCCTGCTCCAGAGCTGGGAGGCACCCAGACAGCAAGTGGGAGGGGCTGAGCCTCTTGATTAATTGAGTCTGAAGTCGTCTTCCCAGCACCCCCCTGCCCTATTTTTCATGACGCCAGATATTCCCTCCTGCTGTTTTTTTCTTACTGCCCTCTGCTAAGACCTCTAAACGCCTTTCCTTCTGTCCCCTCTGAGGCCCTCAGAGAAGCCCAGGGTTAGGCAAGAGCCTGACCATGGCAGGGAGGCACCTGACTTACATGTTTTTGACCCATTTGATCTGCACCCTATAAGCCTGCCCAGGGCACAGAGCTGGGAATAAGCCCTGAGCGTTTGCCCCCCAACAAAAACCAAAACAAAGTCCAAGATCCTCCTGGACACTTTCCCTGAAGGGTGCCCGCAGGCCCTGGAGTCTCAGGAGGAGTGGGGAGGCCTGAGGCTTTGAGAGGCCCACAGAGGTGGGGCGGAGCTGAAGCACCTGCCGCCTGACACCCACCAGGTGGAAGGCTGTTTGGGGCGAGCGGGTGGCTAATGCCTGCCTCCTCCTTGCAGTGGCCCAGCTGCAGGCGCCTTTCCTCAAGGTCGAAGATGAGAGCAGGTCAGTACCATTGCCCCTCCAGGCCTGCAAGGAAGAAGGAGTGCTTGGGGCCCGCCCCCCCCATCCTTCCCTAACCTGGGGTCAGGATCGGCCCTGGGGCCCTTCACCTTCATTCCTGGAAGCCACTTTCTCCCCTGGTCCAGGAGGTGCCCCAGAGGGTGGCCTGGCCCAGTTGGCGCTGCCTATGGAAGGTTCGTGCCCTTGTGCCACTTGCCCCCTCCACCCATCCAGGCTCATTCCAGCCCAGTGGACAGGGACTCTGAGCTCCCTGCTGGGGGGGGGCACACCCTTCCCTGCAGGCAACTGGGAGAGGTGAGCAGGGCCTACCCCCTCCTGCCCCGCAGGGCCTTGTCCCTCTGGGCCTGGGGGCCATCTCCTCCTTCTCTCTAGCACATTGATGTGAACCTGGTGAGTTGTTAGCCACTTGGGTGATTCCAAACCCTTTAGTCGGCCTCGGAGCAAACGTCCCCCAGAGGGACCCAAGTGATAACTAAGCTGAAGGACCTGCCCCGTGCAGGAGGTATGGGTTCGAGTCCCGGAACTGCTCAGGGTCTGGGAGACTCTGGCCCATTGGCTGTGTTTCCTCTGAAGCGATTCCCCTGCTCTGCAATGTCCCACTCATGCCAGGGGCTTGCTGCCCCTGAGCACGGGTTCCCAACTCCACCTAGAGAGGCTGCTTTACCATCTGGCCCCACCATCAGCCTTGGAATCATGGGCGATGGTCAGAGCTGGACGTTTTCTGTTGCAGGAACTTCCGCCCTTGCCAGCATCAGTTTAAAACCTTTCCCGAGCTCTCTTTCCTGGGACCCAAAGAGGCAAGTCCCTTTGAGGCGCTGCTGTCTCCAGGCGGCTCGCGCCCAGACAGGTGGGTCTTTCTGGGATCCAGATTTCCCAGGGCTGCTCTGGGCCCGAGTCCTTCCCCTGGGGGCCCATGTGGGGCACTTCAGGAGTGACCGGGTGTTCGCACTTCAGGCAGAGTCTGTTCTGGGAACTTAGCCCAGAGAAGAGAGACAGGTCACGTCATCTGTCCTAGCTGGTGCTCTCCCACCCCGCTGAGACACCGTCCTCTGTCCCCAGGACAGGAGGCTGGTGTCTGAGGCCCCATCACAGGTCTGTCCTCTTAGGAATGCACATTCCCAGGCCAGGCCAATGGCACAAAGGGCTGGAACACAGGCTCCAGATTTTTTTTTTTTTTTTTGCATTTTAGGAGGTCACACTTGCCGATGCTCAGGGGTTACTCCTGGTTCTGTACTCAGGAATTACTCCTGGCAGTGCTTGGGGTATCATATGGGATGCTGGGAATCGAACCCGGGTTGGCTGCGTGCAAGGCAAATGCCCTACCCGCTGTGCCGTCACTCAAGCCCTGAGAGGCTCCATATTTGGCTCCCTTCCCCTACCTCAGCTTCACCAGAGTGGCTTCAGTGGCTTCCAGCACTGCCAGGAGACCCCCAGGAATGTATCCAGACCCCAGCAAACTGAGCATCTCAGATGAAGCCCACAGCTGCGTCTGCACATGTTTCTAGGCCTAGTTTCTGCACATCAATCCTGCGCACTGGGCTGAGGGGCCAGCCACAGCACATGGCTGGGACCCTGTGGCTCCATGTCAGGGCATCTGAGGGACTGTGCAGAGGAGCAGGGTCCGGGCGAGGGCTCCAGGCTGCTAGAGCCGAGCTCACGGGATGCAGAAACTCGTAAGCCATGGAGTCAGGGGAAGGAGCGAAGCAGCCAGGGCCCGGGGGAGGGCTGAGAGGCAGCTGGGCCCGAGCCCGACTCGGGCTCAGCAGCAGAAGCGGGGTTACACCCGAGAGGTGAGTCAGAGAGTCAGAGGGGCTGTCTGCGAGAGGCGCAGAGGGGGCCGGCCCAGGATTCCCGTGTGTGTAGAAGGTCTGCGTGGGAGGAAACGTTTCATTTTTTTTTTTATTATTGAATCATCATATTCCGTCTCAAAATGCAAGCTACAAAGGATGTAAAGAGAAGTCTGTGCCCCACCCAGGCGCCTGCCTCCCTGGGGACCTGGAGTTCTGGGTGGCCTGTCCCCATCGCTCTCCCCGCAGAGAACGGGCCTCTGGCTTCACCTGACCAGCTCAGCCAGCTCCCCGCTCACACCTAAGGCCCATCTCAGTTCCTTTCACAGGGCCCCTGGTATTAGATTCTTTTTTCTTTTTTTGGGTCACACCCAGCAGTGCTCTGGGGTTACTCCTGCTCTGGACTCAGGAGTCACTCCTGGTGGTCCTTGGGGGACCATATGGGATTCTGGGGATTGAACCCAGGTCAGCCATGTGCAGGGCAAATGTCCTACCCACTGTACTATCACTTTGGCCCTCCCGGTATTAGATTTTATGGTTTTCTTATGCTTCCCATCATACCCACAGCTTAAGACCCTGCATGGTGGGGGGAGCAGGGGCCGGAGTGAGAGTACAGAGGCTAGGCCACTTGCCTTCCATGCAGCTACCCCAAGTTCGCTCCCTGGCAAACCCATATGGTCCCTGAGCTCAAGAGTGATCCCAGATCTCAGAGCCTGGAGTAAGTCCTGAGCACTGCTGGGTGTAACTCCAAGACAAGAATAAGAAGAAATAAAACAGCATGGACTTGGATTTCTGGACTTTTGTTTCTCCTGAGTTTTGTATCATGCTTAAGAAAGCCCACGAGGGGCTGGAGCGATAGCACAGCAGGGAGGGCGTTTGCCTTGCACTCGGCTGACCCGGGTTCGATTCCTAGCATCCCATATGGTCCCCCCCGGACACTGCCAGGAGTAATTCCTGAGTGCATGAGCCAGGAATAACCCCTGAGCATCGCTGGGTGTGACCCCCCAAAACAAAACAAAACAAACCCACAAAGGGAAGAGAGCTAGAGAGACAATGACAGCAGGGCAGTGCTCACGAGCACCTCGGGTCCAGCCCTGGCACTCCAGATGCTGGCCAAACCTGCTGGGCAGGCTGAGGGTTACCAGGAGTGGCCCCTGTGCCTCCTTAAGCACTGGGAGGCACCTCTCCCTAAATAAAAAGGAAAAGAAGTGATGGGGGGTCCTTGGAAGAGAGGCTCTGGGCTGACAGGGAAGCAGGCAAGACTGCCGTGCTGGGTGGCGGTGGCTGGCGGGTCAGGCCGAGGGCACCAGGCAGCTGGGAGGGCCCACCAGGGAGTCTGACCACTGCCAGCCTGTGGTGTGTGGGGCGGGCAGGTCAAGGCCGGAACTGTTGGCCCAGCTGCACCCGGTGTGGCCTGGACTGCTGGCGCCACGGCTGGCTTGGCATCCCCACCCCGCCCCCTTCTCCCCAGAGAGCCCCGGGATGCAGAGACCAGCCCAGGCTCGGGCGCCCGGAGGAGGACAGGCTACTGCGAGTGCTGCCAGCAGGCCTTCGAGGAGCTCCACGGGGTGAGTGTTCCCGTGTCCCCAGCTTGGGTCACAGAACCGAGCTTCCACGCCACATCCGGGCCACTCACCCGTGCCTCTCCCACCCCCAGCATCTGCAGAGCGCCCAGCACCAGCGCTTTGCCCGGGGAGCCCAGTCCTACGCAGAGGTGGACGGGATCATTGCCCAGCTCTGCCCTGGCCTCACAGGCATCCGAACCCAGGCCCACCTGCCCAGGTGAGCGCTGCCCCCTCTCTGTAGGACCAAAGGATGGGAGGTTTATTTCTTCTCTCGATTTGGGCAAAAAGACCTCTACTGGGGGCTGTGACCCATTGGGCCTGGGTACCCGTGAGCAGGAGGTGAAGCCACGGTGGAGTCAGAATTTGGCACTTGTGCCCAGCGAGGGTCTGGTGAAGCAGGGAGGGTCCCTGGGTTCCAGGAGAGCAGGCGTGGGATTGGGGGTCCGGGAGCCCAGCAGCCGGAGTTGCTGAGGCTACACCTCTCCCTGCCCTCCCCCTCGGGGCTCGCTCTGTCACTCGGCCTGGGCTCGGTGCTTCCTCCAGCCGCCAAAGGGCACAGCCTGGCGCGCTCCGGTATGGCCTCGGAGCTGGTTCCTAGCCAGCCCCGACCACACGCTGCAGGGCTAAGTGGGATGTAGCCAGCGCAAGAGCAGGTCTTCCTGGGCTGAAGAGTAGACACCAGGCCACTCTGCCCCCTGCAGGTCTGTGCCGGGTGGAGTCCTGGGACTATTGGGTGTCTGTCCCCGCAGGCAGCCGGGCTCCCTGCCTCAGGATTCTCACCCCCTGGGATCGGAGACTGACAGCCAGACCCCTGACCTTGGGGCTACCTGTCCCAGGACGGAGGAACCAGAGGAGCAGTCGACCCCGGGGCCCCAGGAGTGGACTCGAGGCCACCTGCAGGCACCCCCTGAGACCGTGGGCACTGGAGAGACCCTCACACCGGGAGCCAGCTGACAGGCCCCACAGGACTGGGTCTGTGGGTCTGTGTGCCCCCCCCGGGGGTGCCTGGTGCCCAGCTCTAGCGTTGTGGGTCACTCTTCTGGTTCAGACCTGGCACCTAGGGGGCACGGGCAGAGGGTCTGGTTCCCCAGCATTGACACTGAGCAGACACTCACCATGTGCCCTCTGACTGCCTGCCTCCTGCCCCTGTGGCCTCAGGACAGCCCAGGGCAAGCCCCTTCCCTTCCTGTGTACCTCTACCTGTCCGTGTCGCGCCCCCAGACCAGCCTCTCCAGACCAGCCTCTCCGTGCCGAGCCCCCCTCCCCTGGCAGCCCACAGGTGGGCCGGCCAAGCTCCGGCCAGGTGGGGTCTGAGTCCCCCAGCTCCTGAGAGCCCCCGGAGGTTCCCAGGCCCTACACTCGGGCGAAGGTCACCCATCTGCGGAGCGCGGCCCCCCAGCCCTGGCTGAGCAGGCGACAGCAGCGCCCTGGGCCTCCCACGCACAACCAGAAGGTGCCCAGCAGGAATCCGGCGGAGCTGTGGGGGTCCACGCCGCCAGCCCTCCGCCCCCCATCTGCCCCGGGACCAGAGCTGGGCGGAGCCCCGCCTCCCGGGTCTGCCTGCCTCGACGGCCTGGCCTGCAGCGGGCGACAGGCAGCAGCCCTCGCCAGGGGGAGACCAGGTTGGCGGCGGAGCCGGCCTGGCTTCCGGTGCCCGCCCCCCAGCAGGTGCCCACCCCCAGCCCTGGCCTCCTTTGCCACCAGCATGCGGCTCCTGAGCGAGCCTGGGCGCGGCCCCTCCCCCCACCCCCCACGCTGCGCACAGATCTGGGAACAGACGAAGCAGAGGAGGGGCGGCTGCTGCGGCGTCCCGCCCCCGGCTGGGCGCTGGGGGCCGCGCTGACCTGGCCCCCTCCGGGGATTCCTCGGCCCTGCGGCCCCAGTCGCCTGCCTTGAACTGTGCCTTGGCGCTCCAGCTCACCTGCCAACTTGGGCCTCCCGGCCCCTCCCCTTGCCTCCCCCTCCCCAGGGGCCACCCCCCCCCCCCTTTCTTTCAGCCGAGCCATTAATCTGGAGACAAAGATGGGTTTGCCATCGATTCTTGAGCCACTTTTTTTTCCTTTTTTTTTTTTTTAATTCCGCCCTGTGGTTCTCGCCCTCCTCTGCCTCTCTGTGTTTGTCTCTTTAAATGCTGGAGCCGCTAGGAGCCTGGTGCTATTCTGTGTCTCATTTCCGAGGAGGCGAGGGGAGCTGGGCTGTGGGTGAGGACCTGAGTTGTTAGTTTGGAAATAGCGGGACTGGCCGTGAGTGTGCGTCGTGCGTGTGCAAGGCGCTTGCTTGGCCTCTCCATGCAGGTCCTGTTGGATCTGACCAGGAGCCTGGGCTTAGGGGAGGTGAATAAATTTGTGGGTGGCATAGCCAAGAGATGGGGTGTACCCGGTGGAGGCCTTGCACCTCTCTCCTGCACCCCAGGGCAGAGCCCCGGAGGAGTGGAGCTGGTGCCTTACTTAGGGGGTGCGCGTGCCCTCCTGCCCCCTCCCCTCGCACCTGCTGAGGCCACCCCTCTGGAGAGCTCTGTCCCCACCCCTGTCTCAGGCCACCTACCCTCAGGTGCTGCCCTCGTGCCCTGTCCCCTCCTTGCCCCGCGGTGCAACTTCCCGACCCAGCTAAGGATGGAGCCCCTGACTTCTGACCAAGCCAGAGGGGGCTGCCTGACATGCCCTGGGCTGTCAGGGCAGCCCAGACCTCCCGCTCCCTCCTGCTCAGCTGACCTTGACTCAGTCTGGCCACATCCTGTTCTCAGCCTTTAGTATCACCTGACTCCTGGGCAGGAAGGGGGATCCCTTCCGCCTGGCTCCAGCGCCCCTGCCACCTCCCACATTCGCCTCTGCCCCGGGCTCCCAGCTGGCCCCTCCAGAAGGCCCTGGCCTGGACTCGAGCTGGACAAAGCCTTCCCCTGAGCCTGGGACCTTCCTACAGCCTGGGTGGCGCTGTGCCCCATCCAGCTGCACAGAGCGCCACCCAGAGCGCCCAGCAGCCTGTGATGCCCAGGAGGGTCCGTCTCCTGCCCCACTTTCCCCAAACCCAGTGTTCTGGGGGCGCATGGTAGCCAGCCCCCTCCTTACCATGTCACTGAGGTGCCTGCCCTGAGGCATCTCCCAGAGCCTCAGGAGACTGTCTTGGGGGTGTCTCCACTGCACCCCAATCCTAGGCCAGGGACGGCCACTGGCAGCTCCCCACAGCACGTCTCTCCCTAGTGCCGGGTGGGGTGGCAGGAGAGTGAGCCACAGCCCAACCATGAGGGTCTTGGGCGAGGAGACCTTGTGCCTCAGTTTCCCCCTCTAGGAGAGGCTGGGATGAGATGTTTTCAGGTCCCTCCAGTAGCCGCAGGTGCCTTGACCTCCAGCCTGCTCCCACCTCTCACCCAGGAAGCGCCCCCACCCCCTCAGTCACTCCCACCTTCTCCATCTGTCCCGTCTGCAAGTCACTCCCTGCTGACCAGCCGCCCAGTCCTCCCCACCTGTGACCCTCCCACTCCAGCCTTGGCCACACACCCGCCACCTCTTGGGAGCCATGAAGCTCAGCCACGTGTGACTAAGGTGCCAGCACGTCACCCCGCAACACACACACACACACACACACACACACACACACACACACACACACACACGGGCCTGTGAGCTTCCCGCCAGCCCCTGTGGTAGCACCTGCTGTGCATACGGAGGCCAGGAGTCAGGCCTGGGACCCTGATCAGTGCCACTGCTGGAGCTGGAGGGACGCCTTGCGCCCCAGAGCTTCTCCAAGAAGCTTCTCAGAGATGGGTTCTCTGGGCACAGGGGCAGCCCCTGGAGGGACATTCAGATGATACAGAGGCCTCTCATGGAAGGGGTGGCCCTGTGCCCCCCAACCCCTGCAGGGAGTTCAGCACCAAGAATCCCAGCAGAGGGTCATAGACAAGAAGCTAAAGCTCAGAGAGGTTGGGCAGCCAGCTCAGGGTCACACAGCTATTGACTGGGAGCCTCAAGTCAGGCTCTCACTGCAGCCCCTGCCCCCAGCCTGCGAGCTCCTGGCTGCTCCTTGCAGACCTACTGGGCCTCACTTGGCAGGCACCCCAGCAGCATCCTGCCCCAGGATGGGGCAGCCGACACCCCCCCCCATATCTGCAGCTCCAGGGCCCCCTGGGCCCACTTGGCCCTCAGGGAAGGAAAATGTGAGGGAGGAACTGGCTTCAGGACAGGAGGAGGCCCCGGGCGTGGAGGGGGATCCTGAGAGAAGTGGGGGACAGAGCCTAACAAACAGCTCGCTGAGAGTGGCCGCCTCCAGCCTCCAGGCCACTGAGATTCTACAAGAGTCCATGGGAGCCCGCTATGGGGAGTCAGGCCCACCCCCTTCATAACCCCGGCTGACAGGGACACAGCAGCCGCCCTGGGGGAGACACTAGTTTTGGGGGCTACACAGGATGAAGGGAGGCTGGGGACTGGGGTGGCTCACATGCCCTGTGTGATCCCCAGCACCCCCAGATGTCACCCCCTGGCATTGCCTTGGCACCACCAGGGAAGGCAAAAAGGAAACAGAAGCCAGCGAACCTGCCTAGGCCTGCTCCAGCGTGAAGACCCAGAGACCAGGGGGCAAATGAATGAGCCCCCCCCCCCCCAGGAATAACACCAGAAGGCATGGCAGGAGGGGGCTCCAGCCCAGAGGCCTGGGTGGGCTACTGTCTCCCCCCATGTCCCAGTAGGACAGGGCGGGTCTGAAGGGAACCCTGGAGTTCGGACTGCTTGTCACTAACCGGCTGGGAGACTGGAGAGCTCAGGGAGCCTCAGTTTCCCCATCGGAGTGATGAGCCCATCCGTCCCTCAGGGAAGTGAGCTGCCAGGAAAGGCAGTGAGGCCCCTCCCCCAGGACCCACTGGCCCAGCCTCCTGAGCCTCTGGGGCTGGAGTGGCAGATGGATGCAGGGGACCGGCACCATCCCAGTGGATGTCAGCCCTCCCTGCCTTCTCACCTCTTCTGGGCCTAAAATAGAGTTGGGGTGGGGGTGGGGGGGCTGTCACAAGCCTGAGGCGGAAACAGAGGGAGCAGGAATGGGTTTCCGGCCTCTGGCCTCCACTCCTGCTCCTGAGGCCCTGAGCTCGCAGGGTGCTCTGTCTGGGGTCTAACCCCCACCCCCCCCCCCCGCCCCCCATTACTCAGGCCTCTGCTTCCTGGCATTGCGAACTGAGGTCAGAGCTGCCAGTTCCCGGAGTGGGGGGAGACCCTCTGCCCTGAATCCCAGGAGCAGGGCTGGAGCGGTGGGGGTTGTACAGTTGGGGAGGGAGGCTCGGGGCGAGAAGCTGGGTGCTCGGGAGGTGCGTTCTCAGAGATTGGCCCAGGGACGGGAGAGGCAGAAATGGGGCGCCGGCTAGTAGCGGAGGACGGCGGGAAGGCCAAGTCCCCGTGGTGCCTGGATGACGGCGGTCCCTGGAGTCCTCCCCGAGGCAGGGCTCAGATCCTGAGAAGGGTCTGGACCGAGGGTGTAGGAGTGGGCGCTGTCCAGTTTCCCCCCTCTCCCTTTAGATCTGAAACAGCCCCTGGGGGGGGCGGCGCAATGCCTAACGTGCCACACGGGGCAGGGCAGCACCCCCCGCAGGTCGCACAAGGCCCCCCCCCCCACAGATGGTGGCCCACGGCCAAAGCCAGAAAGGGGTCTCGGCCCCGGGACCCGGCCGCCACCTGCCCCGAGGCGGTGCCTCTTTTGTCCTCCCCTGGCGGGGGCGGGGCAAAACAGGGCCGGGGGCGGGGCCTACCTCCGGGGCGGGGCCTGGAGGGTCGGGCGTGGCGGGGGCCGGCGGGGCGGGGCGGGGCCGGGCGAGGGGGGGTGGGGGGGCGGCAGGGCCGGGCCGGGCGGGGGGCGGCGGGGCGGGGCCGGGGCCCGGCGGGGGGCGACGGGGGCGGCTGGGCGGGGGGCGGCGCGGAGGCCCGACCGGCTCACGTGCGCGCCGCCCCGCCCGCCGCCCCGCCCCCGCCTCCCGCCGCTCGCCCCGCCCCGCCCGCCCGCCCGCCGCCCGCCCGCCCGCGCCGCTCGCCGCCGCAGCCCCGGGCCCGGGGATTATGCTCGAGCCATGAGGCGGCTGCGGCGCTGCGCGACCGCGGCGCTGCTGCTGCTGCTGCCGCTGCTCCCGGCGCTCGGTGAGTGACCCCCGCTCTGCGGCGCCCGCCGCTGCCCGCAGTGCCGGTGCCGGTGCGGCACCACCTGTCCCCCTCCGGGCCGCCCGCCCCGGACAGCCCCCCGCCGCCGCCTGCGACTCCGCAGCGGTCTGCGGGGCTGGGGGTGGGGTGGGGGGGACAGTCGTGACAGCCGGGCAGCGGCAGGGCGCCCGCCCCCTCCCCAGCGGGCGCTGCCCTGCAAGGCAGCGGCTCCTGCGTCCGCGCCGCGGGAGCGCGGGAGCGCGGGGGTCGGGGCGCGTGTCCCTCGCGAGCCCCTCGTCCCCCGGGGGCAGCTGCCTGCAGCTACCACGGCCTTGTCTTCCCCAGGTTTCTGCGCCCAGGCTACTGTCGGAGCGCTGCGCTTTAAGGTGTCCCCCCAACTGCGGAGCCCGGACGCCCCCGAGGTCACCGAGCCTAGCAGGCTGGTGGGGAAAAGCTCCGGGGGAGAGGTCCGACGGCAGCAGCTGGACACCAGGGTCCGCCAGGAGCCGCCGGGGGGCCCGGTGAGTGGGACTCAGTGAGGCCCCAAGTAGGAGCCGGCCCTGGAGCCCAGAGGGGACAGGTGGGGGGTGGGGGCGCGTGCCCAGCTGCTGCCCTGAGGTTTCCCCTTCTGTGAAATGGGCAGTCAGCGGTGCCCGAGCCTCTAGTCTCTGCGCCCACCAGCTCCGCCCGGCATCCACCCCCTCCAACCCCCGTCCGTCGCCCTGAGGATCCCGCCCAGGGTGGACGGCAGGTGTCCGGGGCTCAGGGTAGCCCTGTTCCGCCGTTGGGCATGACCGCTCCTGCCCCCAAGGAACTGATCTATGCAGAGGCTGTGCCGGGACAGTGGGGGACAGGGAGAAGCCGCAAAGGAGCGCCGGGGTGAGACTGGCCTTGTCCCCCAGTGCACTTGCTTAGAACCGTTCAGTGCTTGCTCCTTGCCTCAGTTTCCCTTTCTGCGCTGGCAGGCCTGTTATTTTCCTTTCTATCCTCGCTGAGGGTGGAGGCCCTAAGCTCACCCACAAATACCAGCTCCCCCCCCCACCCCCCTCCCATCCTTTTCAGCCGCCAGGCCCCTTCTGCCTCCCAGAGGAAGGTTAGGAATGAAGGAGATTAATTGCAATTAATAATTAATTAATATCATGTGAATAATAATCGCCCAGCTGGAATATTCATTGAGCACGCGTCAGTTCTCCAGGAGCTGCAAGCTGCAAGTTAGCCAGGCCCGCGGGGGCGGGAGGGCTGGTGGGGAAGGCCTGGCAGAAATGGAGGTGCAGGAGACTGGGGTGCAGCCCAGGCAGGGAAGTTTTGGCAACTGGGAGCAGTGGGAGGGAGGACGGAGGGACGGAGGCTGACATTACAGACATCTGCCCGGCTGGCACCTGGCCCTGCCTAATGCACTTGGTTAAAAGCCCTCAAGGGGGGAGGGGGCTGGGGGGTGCAGGGGGGACTCGGGGAAATGGAGTGGAGCAGGAAGGCGGCATGCATAATAGATAGGCCGGCTCTCAGGACTGGCCAGTGGGAGGGGTGGGTAATGGGCTGAGGGGAGGGGGCGGGAGGCTGCCTCCGGGACTGCCCAGGCTCCCCAGAGGTCTGAGGTGGGGGTGCTGCCTGCTCAGTACCCAGGGAGGGGGTGTCCATCTTGCTTCCCTGGAACCCCCTCGCACCTGGGCACCCCCAGACTGTGATGGCCAGGACATCCTGCCTCCTGGGCCTCCTAGCTGGTATTTTAGGGGGGTTGTCCATATTGGGGGCAGAGCTCCCCAAATAGAAGGGTCTGACATGAGGGGCTGGGGAAGCATGAAGACCCGGAGACTCTTCCGGCCCAGTTCTTCTTGGAGAGAGATGAGGTTCTGGGATGCGGAAGTGCTATGTCCGTGTGGGGAGGGGGCACCGGTTATCTCTGGTGGAGCATCTCGGGATGGAGTCTTCCCAGGACCTGTTTGGCAGCCCCTGGGGGTCCTCACACAGCCCTGCCTAAACCTGCCTCAGCTTCCCTCACAGCACTACTCTCCCAGGTGCCGCTTGTGCTTGAGGGTGGGCAGGGCTCAGGAAGGGAGTACTGGCCCCACGTCCATCACCTCAACAGCAACTCTCCCCAAGATCAGAACTGTCTCCCGGCCCCCTCTGCCGTCAGGGACAGACTCAGGCACCCCAAGCAGGGCAAGGTCAAGGAAGACAAAAGGAGGTATCTGTCCGGCTTCGCTCCCCCGCAAGAAGGAGAAAGGGGGCCGCTGGCCTTGTCCCAGTGCATCGGCCTCCTGCTCACCCCCCTGCCCCTGCTGACCCAAGGAGCTGGAGGAGTGACCGGAGACAGGCGCTTCCTGGGCCCGACCCTGATCTGCCTTCCCAAGGTCCCTCCTGCAGCTCCCGCCTCCCGGGTGGGGGCCTTGGTGCCCCCAATCCACAGATAGGGGCATAGAGGCGGGGGGTCCACCGCAGGTCACACAGCACTCGGGTGTCTGCTTGCTCTATGATGTCCGGAGAAATTTTGTTTTGATTTGGGGGGTCACGCCTAGAAGTGCTTGGTACTCCTAGCTCTGTGCTCAGGGATGATGCTCAGTGGTGACCATCTGGGGTTCCAGGGCTGGAACTGGGATAGGCCACCTGCAAGGCAGGCACTGTACCCCCTGTCCTATCCCTCGGGCCCCCTGTTTCTTCCTGCGCAGGGGTGCTGGGAGGTGGGGGACTCCAAGGACCCTTTGCATCACCCTCATACCTGGCTTGTCTCGTATGGACGTGTGCAGAGAGGTGGGGGGCTTCTAGGTTCCCCGGGAGCTTGTAGCTGAGGGGAGACAGGCCAGTGTTGGGGCAAGGGGCGTTGCTCACTGCACAGGCCTATGGAGCAGCTGCCCGTGTCCTGGGGGGCCTCCCAAGGCACAGGAAAGCTGCTCTTCGGCCACGCTTTCCCGAGGGAACCCCACTCCTGAGGATCCCCGAAAGGGGAGGAGAGAAAGCTTAAACAGGGTGAGTGGGGACAGCATCGGGGGGGCCCCAGGCCTCGGGGAGGGGGCCCTGTCCCTGAGCTGCTGCAGGCGGGCCAGAGAGCCTGGGGGGGTCAGGGCTGTGTGGGCACGGGGGAGCGGGCAGCTGGGAGTCAGAACTCGGATGTGGGCTGCGCCGAACCAGCCCTGCTGGGGGCTGTGCCAGGGCTCAGGGCTGGGCTCAGGGCTGAGGCTCTGCGGAAGTGGCTGTGGTGCCTCGAGTCTCCCAAGGCCGAGCTTGGGGCGCCTGCCCGCACCCCAGGGTGGACTGGCGCCCTGCGTTGCCCACAGGAGTCCCAGCTGGAGCCCCCCACGCTGCCTGCTGTGACTCCCTAGAGGCTATTCGGGGTTCTGGGTGTTAGGGGGCGGCAGGTACAGCTGGGGGCTGGCAGGGTCAGGGCACCAGGGGTCCCTGCCAGGCTCCAGGGCGGGCCGAGTCCTGCACTCTCTCCAGCCAGGTTAGGGGGCCACTTTGGCTCTCCTCCTGACTGTCCTGTGTGTCCCCCAGGACCGTGGCCTGCCCCGGAGAAACTGCACTCAAATACGAGATCACATCCTGTCTTGGAAGTGGCTCTGGCTGTCCTCAAGGGCGACACTTTTTGTTTTGTTTGTTTGGGGTCACACCTGGCTGTGCTCAGGTCTTGCTCTTGCCTCTGTGCTCAGGAATCACTCCTGGCAGTGCTCAAGGGATCTTATGGGGTGCCGGGGATCGAACCTGGGTTGGTCGTGAGCAAGGCGAGCTCCTACCCTCTGGGCTATATCTCCAGCCCCAAGATTTGAAATTTTTTTTTTCTTTTTGGGTCACACCTGGCAGTGCACAGGTGTTACTCTTGGCTGTGCACTCAGGAATTAACTCCTGGCGGTGCTCCAGGGACCATATGGGATGCTGGGAAAAGAACCTGGTTTGGCCGCATGCAAGGCAAACGCCCCACCTGCTGTGCTATTGATCCAGCCCCCCAAGAGTTGAAATTCTTGCTGCTGCAGGCGACCCCACTATCCTGAGGGCCCAGGAGTTACGGTCGCCGCCCCAACAGGTCCCCTGCAGGCCCCCGCCTCTCTGTTCCTCCCTACTGGCCCAGTTTATCCCGCTCACAGACCCAGCAGGTCTTTACACTTCGTGCCTTCGCGGACGCTCTGGTTATGAGGCACTAGTGGGGTTCCAGGGGCCGGAGGGATGGGACAGGGGGGAGGGTGCTCACTGTCCAGCCCCCACCCCTGCCTGTGGTCCTAAGAGCCCTGCCAGGAGAGACCCCAGAGCAGAGACCCCCTGAGCACCGCCAGGCGTGACTCCCCCTCCCACCACCAAAAAGGGGTCTGGGGGGAGCTCTGGCTTGGGGGGCTGAGCGCAGGCTTTGCATGGGGGAGCCCAGGCACCGCAGAGTCCCTTGAGCATCCCTGAAGGACACCCCCACACTCTGCTGTGTGGCCCCCAAGCCCCCATCACCAGCAAAGCACACAATCCTCACGGAGGCCCATCCCGCTGCGTTTCCGTTTCCAGGAGACGAAACAGCCCCTGAGGCCTCTGTTGGCTCCCTGGCACCTGCTCTGAGTGCGTGGGGGCCGCAGGGAGGGGCGGTGTGGGGGCCGCGGTGGGGGGGGGGCACCAGAAGGTGTGGGGTCCAGGTGGGCGGGGCCAAGCTTTGCCCAGGAGGAACTGGTGGGTAACTGCGGGGCAGTGCCTGGAGGTGTGTGTGTGGGGGGGGAACCCTGCAACTTCAGTCTCCCCTTCTCGGGCTGCTGGTATAGCCTCAGTAGAGCCCTGCGGGTGGTGTCTGTAGTTCTGGGACTAGGAGGGGCCTGGCCCAGCCCCCCAAAAAACCTAGAAAGTGTCACAGGGAAGGCACAGCCTCTGCCCCAGGGACTCCAGCTGTTCTCAGGTTCAGCTGCACCCCACAGCATGGTCCCGGCACCCATCTCTAAGTGTCCCCCGAATTTTGAGACACGAGTACCAGATGGCGTGGTTTGGAGGGGTGGGTCGGGCCAAGCACATGAGTGCAGGCACCCGAGGAAGCGCAGGGCAGATTGTGCAGCTGTGGGCCAAGGACGGCAGGGGCCGGGTGCCCAGGGCGGGCGGGGGCCAGCCAGGGGAAGGCCAGGGCTGGAGGCTGGCCAGGAACTCTTTACTGGAACATGGGGTGGGGGCCAGAGAGGGAGAGTGAGTGGGGTAAAAGCGCCTACCTTGTCCCTGGCTGACCTCATATCGACTCCCTGAGCCCCCGCAGGAGTGACCCTGTGTCTCCACTTCCCTGGGCGTTGGGGGGTCTCAGGACTCTGGTACAGCTAGGACCCTGGGGTGCACAGGACTTGGGAGGGAGGTAGGCTGGTCTTTTCCTTTTTTAGCGGGGGGGGAGGGGGCAGGGAGGGTCCGCACTCAGCAGTGCTCAGGGGTTATCCTGACTGCACTCAGGACTCATTCCTGGCGGGCTTGGGTGGACTCTATGGGCTGCCGGGGGTCAGCCCAGGTTGGCCACATGCAAAGCAAGTGCCCTCCCCACTGTCCTGCTGCTCGACCCTGGCCTCTTCCTTCTGGTGCGGTTGGGGTGCAGCCCTGTGCCCCCGGGAGCGTAAGCCAGCCCTCCTTCCAGTACTTGGGCGGCCCCCTTGCTGGGATCGTGGTCATCTGTCCTGCAGGGAGGGGGCCACACAGCCGTTTGCCAGCGCCAGGGCCTCCGCAGGAAGTGGGGGTGAGGACAGGGTGTTTGCTCCCCGTCAGTGCCAAGATCCCCCACATGGGGGCTCAGCAAGGCCGGCACCACCAGGAGGCCAGATGGGTCGGCAGGCTGACTTCCCTGGGGAGCAGCAAGGAGATTCTGCACCCTAGGACGCCCCCTTCCGCCCACACACCGCACAGCCCCGCATCCCCCAACTTCCCCCTTCCTGGACCGAGGAGGGGCTCAGAAAGTTTGCAGCATCATCCCGAGGCTGCACAGCCTGGGAACGTGGAGCTGGGACGGACTGATGGGGTGGAGGGCAGGGTGTCCCAGTCAGGTGGGGGACGGGACAGGGGCCACAGAGGCCCGGCGAGGGGGCAGGTGGGGGCAGAGATGGTCCTCGCCAGCGGGGCGGGGAGGCGCCCCCTCACGCCCCACTTTCTATTTTGAGTATGAGTGATGTTGCAGGGGCCTGGACCAGTGTGTGGAGCTGGGTTGGTCCAGGCCAGCAGAGTGGGGGCGTCCGGTCCTTGAGATTAGGCTGCTCCCCTGCCCAGTCCTAGGCCCAGCTCGCCTGTCTCCGGGGCATCTCCCCCTTGCCTTCCCTTTGGGGTGAGAAAGCCCAGTGGGCCAGCAAGTCTGATTTCTAGGGCCTGAGGGCCCCCTCTGTTCTGGGCCTAGTGCCCCGGGGAGAGGCCTGGATGCTGCCCCCAGTGCAGGGGTGAGGGTCCTCACCTGGGCTTGGGGTTCCAGACCAGGGGGAGAGGAGACGCAGCCCCACGGCCTCTCAGGATGCCCACGCTTCACGCCTTTTCTTTTTTTTGCTTTTTGAAGTAAAAATAGTTTTATTTAGGAAATATGAGCACAGAGGAACTCCATGAAGAAAAAGAAAAGACTAACGTGCCCCAAGGGGGGATGTGAATGACTCCAGAGTGAGGGCTTTTTTTTTTAAACAATGTGTGTATGTGGTGTGAGCACCCGTGTGTTTGGTGTGTGGTTCACATATGTGTGATGTGTGCATGTGTGTGGTATGTGTGTGCGTGCACCTATGTGTATGCACATGTGTTATGCGATGTGTACACGTGTGTGTGGTATGTGTGTGTATGTGAGCGTGTGCGTGTACGTGTGTGTGTGTGTGTGTGTTGCCCAGGGCCCCAACGTACTGTAGATCTTTTCAAAAACCACCAGCTCTAGGAGTGCCCCCAGCGTTGTGTATTTCAGAACCCGTCCTTAGCCCCTGCTCCACCCCTCTTCTCTGGGGGTCGCTTTCCCCCCCAGACACGCCTACTTGGGCCTGAGTCCCCCACAGCCCATGCCCAGGGCTGGTGCGTTGTCATGACAACCGGTGCCTCCAGGCCCACTGCAAAGTACCCTCTGAAAAATTTATCAGGAAAACTTCCGTGTTTAAAAATTAACCATCGGATTGAAATATTAAAGATGAGCTGCTCTGGGTGAGGCAGAGGGCAACAGACGGGGTGCAGGAGCCAAGTCCTCTTCCTGAAAATCATCCCCACTTCCGGCCGCGCTCCCTCCTCCATCACGCCCGGGGCAGGGGCAGGGAGGGAGGCTCTGCTGGGGCCCCCACTCCAGATCCCTTGGGGGGGCTCCTTTGGGGGGTCATCAGGCAGGCCCATCCCTGCAGGCCCCAGACTAGATTTGGGGGGACTCAAGAACCGCCAACCTGGCCTGGCCCAGACTGTCCCTTGGGATCCCTTTAGCTGCTGGGCCGGCCCATCCTCTCTGCCCCTTCAGACCACCTCAAGCGTGACCCCCTTTGCCCACCCCCAGCCTGTCCACCTGGCCCGGGTGAGCTTCGTCATCCCAGCTTTCAGCTCCAACTTCACACTGGACCTGGAGCTCAACCAGTGAGTGGCAGGGGCAGGGGCTGGGAGGAGGCGGGGGGTCAAGTGTGGGGTGGCCCCCTGACCCCCAGTGACCCCCCCTGTCCCTTTTCAGCCACCTCCTCTCCTCCCAGTACGTGGAGCGTCACTTCAGCCGGGAGGGGCCCTCCCAGCACAGCACCGTGAGTGCCTCTGTGGGGGGCCTGGGCATGGGGCCCCCCAGACTGGGGAGGAGGCTGGAGAGCAGGGTGGGCGGGAGGGCTGGACCCCAGCTCCACCTGGACTGGACCTCGCTGCCCTGGGAGGGGCAGGGACGTGCCCTGTGGGAACTCCCAGTGGGGTCTCAGGGCCCAGCAGAGGGGGCATCTACAAATAGCTGCAGGAGGCTGGGTGGGGTGCTGGTCCCCTCTGTGCTGAGAGGCCAGCAGTGGAGGCGCGGATTCCGGTGTGGCAGGTACCGTGGGATGATCCAGAGCTTAGAGCGGAACCCCTGCACTGTTTAGGGTTAGTGGTCCACTAACATGGTTAAGAGCCACTGACACAGTCCTGCAGGCTTCTGGTGTAAGTGAGGCAAGGAGACCAGAGAGGTCCAGCGACCTCCCTGAGGCCACCAGCACAGTGTACCAGGCTGGCACTGCCAAGGGCGCCTGGGACGGTGGCACCAAGCCCGCCCTCCTGCTGCTCTTGCAGGGGGCTGGGGACCACTGCTACTACCAGGGGAGGCTCCGGGGGAACCCCCACTCCTTTGCCGCGCTCTCCACCTGCCAAGGGCTACAGTGAGTAGGGGAGGGGCTGGGGAGGCTTGAGGGGGGTTGGGGTGTGGGGAAGGGCAGACCCCCGAGCCACGCCTGTCTGCCCTACAGTGGGGTCTTCTCCGATGGGAACTTCACCTACATCGTGGAGCCCCGCGAGCTGGCTGAGCCTTGGAAAGCCCCCCAGGTGGGTCCCTGAGCAGTGCCCGGTGGTGCCAGCTCCCTGCCTCGGTAACCTCAACCTTCCTGCCCTCCTCCGTGACCCCAGCTCCAGTGTCCCCTCTGTCCTCCAAACCACCTCTCAGCTGGCTCCAGTGTCCTTTGCCCCGGTCACTCAGGGCGCCCCTGGGTCTTGACCCCGGAATCTGAGCATCTGAGAGATCGGATCCCACCTGGGAGCTCAGGCCAATTCTGGGTCACCGGGGTGGGGGGGTGGGGGCAGGTGGGGCTGGAGTGCTCAGCTAACCCCCAAGACTAACACCCCCCAATCACAGGGACCCCTCCCACACCTCATCTACCGGATCCCTCTCCTTCCAGCTCCCTTTGGGTGCCAGGAACCAGGTAAGGGAGGGATGGGGGGCAGGGCGGGGCCAGCCAGGCCCCCCCCTCACCTGTGGCCCCTCCCCAGGCTGCCTGTTTGCTGCCCCTGCCCGGCCTCCTGCAGACCTGCCCAGGCTGAGAAGGAAAAGGCAGGTAGGGGGCCCGCACAGAGCACGGGCTGCAGACCCCCCCAAGCCCCCACCCGCCGCACACTGGGGCCAGGGTCCCGGCTCTGGGAGGGTGCCCCCTACCCAGGCCGCATGCTGCCTCTACTGACACATCGGAGAAGCCAGACCCTCAGTCTCCCCAGGCCTGGCCAACGCCGGGCGTGGAGGGGACTGATTCCCACCCCCCAGGTCCGCCGGGGCCACCACACGGTGCACAGCGAGACCAAGTACGTGGAACTGATCATCATCAACGACCACCAGCTGGTGAGTGGCAGGCGCTGAGGGGAGGGGGCCGGGAAGGAGCCTCCCTGCAGCCCTCTTTCCGCTCCCCCAGTTCGAGCAGATGCGACAGTCCGTGGCTCTCACCAGCAACTTCGCCAAGTCCGTGGTAAACCTGGCAGATATGGTGAGCTGACCCCCCTGCATCCCCTCCCTGCACGCACAGCCATCGGTCGTGTCCCAGAGGGCCCCTCACCTCCAGCCCCTTCCCTCTTCCCCGCTCTGGGCGCAGATGTACAAGGAGCAGCTCAACACCCGCATCGTGCTGGTCGCCATGGAGACGTGGGCAGACGGGGACAAGATCCAGGTGCAGGATGACCTGCTGGAGACCCTGGCCCGCCTCATGGTCTACCGGAGGGAGGGTCTGCCGGAGCCCAGTGATGCCACCCACCTCTTCTCGTGAGTCTCCCCTGTACCCTGAGCCTCTGCTAGGGGCTCAGGGTCCTGGAGGGCTGCCCAGCCACCTCCCCTTTACCACCGGACCCCTAGGGCTTCCTCTGTCCCCTCTGACTTTCCCACTGTCCCCAGCAGGGCTTTAGATTAGACACGGCTCAGTGGGAACCCGTGTGTGGTTTGTGGCCCAGTGAAGAGGGGCAGGGTAGGGGCTTACATGGCTGAATGCCGACCCCTATCCCCCAGCTCCCCTCGCAGCATAGGGTGTCGTCTGGGGGGAGCCGCGGCCACTGACCGCCTCCTCCTTCCAGGGGCAGAACGTTCCAGAGCACCAGCAGCGGGGCCGCCTACGTGGGGGGCATCTGCTCGCTGTCCAGGGGTGGCGGGGTGAACGAGGTGAGCTGCAGTGGGTGGGTTGGGAGGGGCAGGGACCCCTCTGGAGAGAGGGAGGCATCTCTGATCCATCTTCCTCACCCCAAGTACGACAACATAGGGGCCATGGCAGTGACGCTGGCCCAGACGCTGGGGCAGAACCTGGGCATGATGTGGAATAATCACCGGAGCTCAGCAGGTACGATGAGCAGGGGCTGCTCCGCACCCCCACCCCCAGCCTGTGGGAGGGGCCCTTCACTGGGCCTCAATCCACCTGCCTCACCTCCAGGTGACTGCAAGTGTCCAGACAGCTGGCTGGGTTGCATCATGGAGGACACCGGGTGAGTTCCTAGGGAAAATCAGGGAGGGTCTTGGGACGGACACACACACGGCAGCTCTGGGTCCCTGAGAGGTTCCAAGCAGCCAGAAGGTCTTGGGACACACACACACACAGCAGCTCTGGTTCCCTGAGAGGCTCCAAGCAGCCAGAATGCGAGGCTCGGTGCTCTGCCGGACACCCGCTATCCTGCCTGCGTGGCGCCCAGTGACCACCGGGCGCCGCCAGAGCCCGCTTCATCCGGACGCTCCAGCCTCGCGGCCAGGAGTGTGGGGTGGGTGGGCGGAGACTGCAGCGACATCCGGGCAGGCGGATGCTCGGAGGGACCGAGGCGCCTGGGCACCCTCCTCCTGACCTGTAGAGGGGGCGAGCCAAGGAGCTGGCCGGGGAGGGCGCGCCGCTCCCACCTGTGCCGGGCTCCAGCTGCATCTCCGCACCCCTGCCAGGTTCTATCTGCCCCGCAAGTTCTCCCGCTGCAGCATCGACGAATACAACCAGTTTCTGCAGGAGGGCGGCGGGAGCTGCCTCTTCAACAAGCCCCTCAAGGTACCCGCGCCCGCGGGGGAGGTGGGGCGGGAGGCCTGGGCGGACTCCGGCCCGACTCGCGACCCCCTTTCCCCGTCCGGCCCAGCTCCTGGACCCTCCGGAGTGCGGGAACGGCTTCGTGGAGGCGGGCGAGGAGTGCGACTGCGGCTCGGTGCAGGTGAGCACCCGAGGCCGGGGGCGGCCGGCGTGGGGAGGGGGGTCGGGGGGGAGGGTCGCCGCCCCTCTGCCTCCCTCCCCTGCTCCTCGCCTTCCTCAGGAATGCAACCGCGCCGGCGGGAACTGCTGCAAGAAATGCACCCTGACGCACGACGCCATGTGCAGCGACGGGCTCTGCTGTCGCCGCTGCAAGGTGCGGCGCAAGGGGGCGGGGCGGAGCTGAGGAGGGGCGGAGACTGGCGTGGAGGAGAACCAATAGGGATCAAGGGGCGGGGCCGAGGGCGAGAGGGGCGGGGCCCGCTCGTCAGCCACTCGGACCTGACGTGGGGGGTCCGCGTCCCTTTCTCAGTACGAGCCGCGGGGTGTGTCCTGCCGAGAAGCGGTGAACGAGTGCGACATCGCAGAGACCTGCACCGGGGACTCGAGCCAGGTCCGCTTGTCCCGCCGCTCTGCGGTGCCAGGGACAAGGCCACCTACCCTCTGCCCGCTCTTGTCCAGTCCTCATGTAAAGGGATTCTTCCTGCTCCTGGCTCTGCCCTTCCCATCACTGTATACATAGTCCCGCGGCGCCTGGCATGCGCTCGGGATCAGAGCCAATAGGTAAATATCAGCTCCAGGCCGTCCTTGTAGCGGGCTCAAGTTGGAGCCCCTGCACCACGTGGTCTGCCAAGCACCCACCCCCACCCCAAATATACTAAAGGGCTCTGAAGTCTAGGGGTTATGTGCCAGGTGTTTTTGCACAGCTGTGAAGCGGAAGCAGGAAGCCCATGGACTCCTGGCAGGCTCTAGGGTTTGCTGGTCTGTGATTTGTTCTCAGAACCAGAATTGTGATCCTTGTCCTGATTGAACCCTGTCACAACCTTCCCGGGGTGGGGTGGCCTTGGAGACTCCCGTTGCTCCTCTCAGCACTGCTGCTCTGCTCAGCCCAGCCCTTCTCTCCATAGTGTCCCCCGAACCTGCACAAACTGGATGGGTACTACTGTGATCATGAACAGGTAAAGGGAGCTGGGGTGCCCGAGGGCCTGGCTTCGCAGTCTCATCACACTGGGCCCGCTCACTGTCTCTGTGCCCTGTTTCCTGCTGACCCCTTAGGGCCGCTGCTACGGGGGCCGCTGCAAAACCCGGGAACGGCAGTGCCAAGCGCTCTGGGGCCATGGTGAGTCTCTGGTCTAGAGGAACAGATTCTAGCTGGAGAGGTTCACAGATGTGTGACTCTGGGGCCCCGGGGTCAGCCAGACCATAGGAGGTGGAGGCCCGGGGCCCCAAGGAAGTGGTTTTGGGTGACACCCTCTGCTCTTTGTCCCCGTCATTCCCTGCAGGGGCCGCCGACCGCTTCTGCTATGAGAAGCTGAACGTGGAGGGGACAGAACGGGGGAACTGTGGGCGCAAGGGGTCAGGCTGGGTCCAGTGCAATAAACAGTGAGTCACCTGGGCTCTGGGGGGTGCTGCCCGGCTCGGAAGTGAGGACTTGGTGTGATGGGCCGCAGAGGCCCACCAGTGAGGCCCGAGGGAGGATGTGCTGGCTGGGGAGGGAGATGCCGTCTGGGGCTGAGGTCAGCCATGGGCTACGCTGGCCCCCTGCTGCCCCAACAGGGACGTGCTCTGCGGCTTCCTCCTCTGCGTCAACATCTCTGGAGCCCCTCGGCTGGGAGACCTGGGGGGAGACATCAGCAGTGTCACCTTCTATCATCAGGGCAAGGAGCTGGATTGCAGGTGCCAGCCTGGGCTGGGCTTGGAAGTGTGTGTGTGGGGGGGGGGGGGGGGCTGCCGGGGGGCATGAGGGCTGAGCGCGCCAGCACCCTCTCCCCAGGGGTGGCCATGTGCAGCTGGCTGACGGCTCCGACCTGAGCTACGTGGAGGACGGCACAGCCTGTGGCCCCAACATGCTGTGCCTGGCCCACCGCTGCCTTCCTGCCTCCGCCTTCAACTTCAGCACCTGCCCTGGCAGCGGGGAGCGGCGTGTCTGCTCCCACCACGGGGTGCGTCAGAGGCAGGCGAGGAGAGCCGCGTGCGCTGGGAGGGACTGTGTCCAGAGAACTCCCTGCGACTGCTCTCTCCCCTGCCCACTCCCCCTCCCAGGTCTGCAGCAACGAAGGGAAGTGCATCTGTCAGCCTGACTGGACGGGCAAAGACTGCAGCATCCACAACCCTCTGCCCACGCCGTCACCCACGGGGGAGACAGAGCGCTACAAGGGTGAGGCTGCCGAGCGGGGCGGCGCCTGTGCCCTCACGGTCTCCAGCCTCGCCAACCGAGCCCTGCCCTCCCCCAGGTCCCAGTGGCACCAACATCATCATCGGCTCCATCGCCGGCGCCGTCCTGGTCGCGGCCATCGTGCTGGGTGGCACGGGCTGGGGATTTAAGTAAGACACCCCATCCTCTTGTCCCCTGCATCCCGGGGTCCTCCAGGGTTGTCAGGGCCCCCCGGTCGCTGGCGTTCAGGGCGCCTCCCCGAGAGGTGAGCTGGATCTGTGTCCTGGTCACCCTTAACAGCCTGGGGATTTCACAGCCCTCACCCCCTGCCCTGTGCCCCCCACCCCGTGCTCTGGGGCTGCCAGGATTCTAGGCGGCGGGTCCTCTCAGTTTCTTTCTCTGGGGACCCCAGTCTGTCTCGGGGCGCTGGGTCTCCCCAGGACACCCCTGAAGGCTCCTTTCCTCTCTTCTTTCCTTTTCACCATGGCTCCTGAAGAAACATCCGCCGAGGAAGGTACGACCCGACCCAGCAGGGGGCAGTGTGACGCCGGCCACGTCATCCCTCCCGCTGTCCCTGTGTCCCATCTCATCCGTCACCGCATTCTGTGGATGGGGAGCTGGGGGCCGACCCCCGCTGCTGTCACTCCGGGGGTGGGAGAAGCCGCTCCCGGAAGACGTCTCCCTTGGCCTGCCCCCACCTTCGTCCCTCCCGCCCTCCCCGGGGTCAGACCCCCCCACCCCGGCCAGATGGAGCTGGGCACTGTGTCCCCCACAGTCCGGCCCCGGGGCAGGGCGCCCCCCTCTGCGTCCCATCTGTCGTGTGTTCCATGTCGCCGCTGTCTGACCTCCCACCAGACCCCTCCCTGGCCAGCCTGTGACTTGCT
Organism: Sorex fumeus; assembly: GCF_029834395.1. NCBI lineage: Eukaryota > Metazoa > Chordata > Mammalia > Eulipotyphla > Soricidae > Sorex > Sorex fumeus. Next base: position 77,813,580 of record NW_026606120.1, read on the forward strand.
GTCCCCGGCCCAGCACGGACCCACCAGGGCCTGGCTCGGGGGCGCCCCCTCTGGGCCTGCCTCCTGCCCCGCGCCCCTGACACCCCGTCTCCGTTCCAGGTCTGGAGGGGCCTAAGGGCCACCCCCCTCCCTCCACGGCTGGCGCCCACCGTCTCCACCCTGAGCTGCGAGGCCGCCGTGCCCAGCCACGGAGGGAGGCTCCGTGCTTATGTCTTCCGGGCCCAGCCCTTCAGCCCTGCCCCGCGGGGGCGGTGCGGGGGGGGCCGGGGCCCTCCCTGTCAGACCGCCAGGGTGGACTGGACCTGGAGGTCACTCCTCCGGGTCCCCCACCCTACCTCATGCGGCTCGGGCCGCACCCACCTGCGCTCCCTGTGTGAATGTAGCTTCCATCTCCATGGATCCTGCGGCCCGATGGGAAGGGGCAGCTGCAGGGGGACCCGGAGGCGGCCCAGGACGGGCCCCTCTTCAGAACCAGGCGGAGGGGCCTTCAGGGATGAGTGTACCCCCGAGGGCCGGGCAGGGCAGGCATGTGTGGTCTGGCTCAGGGAGCGAGCGCGGTGAGGCCGGGCCCGCCCCTCCGCTGGCTCACTCGAGCTCCAGCACCGGCTCGAACCAAAGCTGCCTGTGCCGCGCCCGGCCGAGAGCAGGGAGGGCAGGCAATCTCATGTGGCAGAGGGTCGTCACCGGCACAGCGACTCGCTGCTGTCCTGCCAGGAGGCGTGCGATGGGGGGGTCAGGAGAAAGTCCCTGGAATTTAATGTCACCTCCCCCCTCTCGAGAAAGGTGACTCTGGGGCCGACTCAGGGTTTGGGCACCTCTGGTGCGGCCCAGAGCTCCCGGCTGGGCCATTTTTCCCAGGGAGAAGATGGGGGTGGGGTTGGGGGGTGGGACTGGTCAGTGCCTGGAGAGGTAGGGAGAAGTGGGTCCCAGGGACAGTCCTCAGCTGCTAGAAAAGCCCCCCAGCCTGCAGCCCCTCCACTCCCACCTCACTCCAGGACCAGGTAGTGAAACTGCAGCAGGTTCCCCATGGGGCTCGTCCGGAGCCGGGCACCGTCCCTGCCTCAGTGCCCCCACGGCTCTCACCGGAGGCAGGAGCTCCTGCTGGTGGGACCCCCGGATGGATGGATGCCCCTCTCCCTCGGGAGAGGCCCCCAGGTTCGGCAGGGGGTTCCGGACGCCCCAGGACCTTCCAGCTGCATCAGTGCCTGTCACTGGGGGGAAGGGTGCCTGGATGACCTCACCGCCCACCGGGACAAGGGTCTGAGCCCCACGGACAGACACTGGGGCAGGCGCCCACTCCCAGGACACCTCAGCACATCATGGCACTGCCCAAGCAAGGGGTGGGTGGGCTACCCCTCGCCAGCTCTGCTCTGCCAGCCCCGGGGTGGGGGGGGCTTGGGGACAGGTGAGGGCCCCTTGCACTCACCCTGCTGTGTCCCCGTGGCAGGGGGACCAGAGTGCACCCCTCCTGTGCCCCGCCCCCTCCCCTGGCAGGGCCTGGAGGAAGGAGGGAAGCAGCCCCCACAGCATCCTGTAAATATGTCCTGGGCTGGGCCGGGAGCAGAGACAGACGCTTCGATTAAAGATCATGTCCTTGGGCTTCCGCGGAGCTCACACCAGTGGCCTCTGTTGTCTGTGAGTGGCCTCAGGGTCTCCTGCTCTGGGGACATGGGGGGTACTGGCCGAGGGTAGCAGTGCCCAGGCTGATGGAGCGAGGGTGTGGGTGTGGGTTTCTCTCCAGAGGACGGAAATTGTTGGGCCTAGGCCTGGCTTCCTTCCTTTTATCTCCCCAGAGAGTAAACTGCAACCCCGCCCCCCTCCCCCCCCAGACCCAGAGCATTCACTGCCCCAATAGCCTGGGGTCCTACATCCTCTTTCTGCTAAAGCCAGAGACAAGATGCCTGGAAAACGCCCAAACTTCCCTCCGGCCCCAAGGGCGTGAGCTGGGCCAGAGAATTGGCTCCTTTCCTGTCTGTGCCTGTCCCATGAGGATTCCTTCCTCTTCTGAAGGCTTTGGGCTCCAAGTGTGACTCTTTGTGGGAGAGCAAGAAGGCCAGGGAGGGGGGGAGGGGCAAGCAGGCAGCACCCCTCTTCGACCCCTGCTGGCAGGACACCCTGGTTCGCCTGCAGAGTGGGGCGCGGGCCTGGATCCCTTGTTGGATGACTCTGCACCCCTACCCCTGCCCTGCTCCTGGACATGGGGCCATGCTGTCCGTGGCGGCACCGGGCCAGCTTCCTCCCAAGAGGCTCCCAGGCGTTTGGCCACTATTCAAGTGACAATGTGGCCCAAAGTCTGGACCCCTGCACCCGAAGGCACTTTTCCCCAGGCCCCCATGCGCACAGCTGCCCAATCTGGACTTTCAGCCTTGATGGGCCCACCGGGTTTGCTGATGGGACAGACCCAGGACAGAGGGCACGCGGAGTCAGTCCTGGGCTTTGGGGTCTGGCCCGTCACCCCGCTGCTCCTCATTAGCTGGGGGTGCACCCCGAAGTGCCAGGTGCTGTGGAGTAGTGGGACAAGGGTGCTGGGAGGCAGTGGCCCTCTGCCCTCCGGGTCCCCTGGGAATGAGGATGGGATGGAGGCATTCTCCCGCTCCCAGGGAAGGTGCTCACGGCTCCAGCACGAGTGGCAGCCGAGGGCTTCAAAGGGTGTGTTGCCTGGAAGTGGGGATCCCAGGAGCCACCGAACACAAGGACTCCCCAGGCGCTTTTTCAGAAGTAGAAAATCTTTGCTCCGATCAGCATTGGTGGTTTAGGTCCCTCCCCTCAGCCTGTGTTCAGGGCTGGAGATTCTCAGGTGGATCCGGGGTCAGAGCCTGTGGGCAGGCAGGAGCCGAGGGGCACTGCACAGCCACCTAGCGGGAGGAAGGATCATAAGACTCATCTGGAACCGCAGGGGGCCTGGGTTGTGGCTCCCTAGCAGGGCATGTGCTGTGCACGTGTGGGGCCCCAACAAACCAACCCAAACCCAGTCGGGCAGGAAGACGGTGCTGACGACTGGGTGCATGCAGGCCTGATGCCCCACCAAACAGGTGAGAAAGGACAACTGGCCGGTGCCATGTGTCCTTCAAGAGGTGGCTCTCCAACCATCCCTGGGGATAGCTGCTGAAGTGTCGGGGCCACAGCACCCCCAAGTCTCTGGCAGAGCGCTGCATGGAAGGGGACCAGATGCCACTTCCCAGACAGCTGCCACCACCACGGACCACCAGCTGTCCTTTAAGGCTGTTCATGTGATCCCACTAACCTCAGGCTGAAACCAAGGCTGGCCTGCCCCAGGGTGAAGGGATGCATCAGGCTCAGTTTCTGGACCCCGCTGTCCTCTTGGACAAGCTTTAGGTGGGAGTCTGCAGTGTTAACTCCCCAAACCCTCATGAAGAGTCCTAGATTTCAGCCAGTTTGCCGGGGGGGGGGGGGGTGCGGAGATGGAGCAAAGGGCAGATCACAGGCTTCGCATGCAAGAGTCCTGGGTTCCACCCCTGCACCTTACAGTCCCCCAGCACTGCCACATAGAGACTAAAAAATATGGGGCTGGAGCAATAGCACAGCGGGTAGGGTTTGCCTTGCATGCGACTGACCCGGGTTCGATTCCCAGCATCCCATAACCGACCCCCTGAGCACCACCAGGAGTAATTCCTGAGTGCAGAGCCAGGAGTAACTCCTGTGCACCACCGGGTATGACCCAAAAAGCAAAATAAATAAATAAATAAATAAATAAATAAATAAAGTGAGTAAGGGGTGAAAAGACAGGACAGGGATGGATAAGCCACTTGCCTTGCCTCCTGGCAACCCAGTGAGACTCCCTACATCACGGGGTCCCAACTCGCGACTGTCCTAAGAAACTGGGCTTCAGCCTGAGTCTCAGTGATCTTTGGGGCATGGACACAAAATCATTCCCTTTGAGACGTACCCCATGGCATGTGCACAGCAGGAAGAATGACATTGCTGTGGCAAGAATGGGGATGAGGGGGTCGGAGTGACAGCACAGTGGGTAGGGCATTTGCCTTGCACATGGCCCTCCTAGGTTTTAACCTCAGCATCCCCTAGGGGCCCTGGAGCACGGCCAGGAGTAATTCCTGAGTGCAGAGCCAGGAGTAACCCCTGAGCACTGCTGGGTGTGGCCCACAAAAAGCCCCTCCTCCAAAATGGGGATGAGTGTCCCAGGCCCCCATTGCCCCCAACCGTCAGCTCTTCTGGAGGCATCAGAGGAATCCTCCTTCCCAGCTCCAGGCCCGCCCTCCCTCCACAGAGCCTGGGAACATTCAGGGGAGGGAGGCGTAGGCCCTACTCAGAGAGGGAATTGGTGGGTCACCAGGGAGGCCTGTTCACCATCTCTGCCTCATGCTTAGGGATGTTCCCACGCACCCTTGAGGACTCTGCTTGCTGCCCCATCAGGTTCCTGTCCTATGACCCAGACAGCAGAGCTCTGAGGAGTCTGCTGGTCTAACACAAGCTCCTTTCCAGGGCTCTGCCCTTTTCCTAGGGCTCCATAAGTGTCAAAAAGTTCATGGTTGGGCTGGAGCGATAGCACAGTGGGTAGGGCATTTGCCTTGCGTGTGGCTGACCCAGGTTCGATTCCCAGCATCCCATATGGTCCCTTGAGCACCGCCAGGAATAATTCCTGAGTGCATGAGCCAGGAGTAACCCCTGTGCATCACTGGGTGTGATCCAAAAAGAAAAAAAAGTGTTTATTTTATTGCCCAGCTGGGGCTGTCTCTTAAGGTAAAAGAATCAAAAGAGTTGGGTTGGAGAGATAGTACGGGGGTGGGGGGGTAAGGTCCTTGTCATGTGACTGATGGGTCTCCACATGATCACCTGAGCACAGAGCTGGGAGTAGCTCCTGAGTACCACTGGGTGTGGTCCAAAAATGGAAGGAAGGAAGGAAGGAAGGAAGGAAGGAAGGAAGGAAGGAAGGAAGGAAGGAAGGATCAGTGTCATTGAAAAGGGACTAAAATCTGACTTATTCTGACAACTGCAGAATCAGAAGACAAGAGGGATGTAAGAAACATCTGTGTATGGGAGCCAGAGATAAAGTGCAGTAGGCAGGACACTTGTCTTATATGTGGATGATTCTAGTTCAATCCCCAGCATCTCTTAGAGTCCCCTGAACCCCACCAGGAGTGATTCCTGAGCAAAGAGCCAGGAGTAAGCCCTGAGCACCACGGGGTGTAGCCCAAATGTTTAAAAACAACGCACCCAGCTTTGTCTCTGTAAATTCCGACAATAATGAGAAACCACCTAAGAAAACAATTTTGGGGCTGAACAGGACAGGTATTAGGCATATGACTGGTATTCTATTAATACGGGCACGAGGCTGGAGCGATAGCACAGTGGTAGGGCGTTCGCCTTACAAGCGGCCAACATGGCCGACCCGAGTTCGATTCCTCCGCCCCTCTCGGAGAGCCCGGCAAGCTACCGAGAGTATTCGATATGCCAGACACAGTAACAACAAAGTCTCCAATGGAGACGTTACTGGGCCCGCTCGAGCAAATCGACGATCAACGGGAGGGCCTTTACCTTTACCTTTTACCTTTTACAGTCCCGCAAGCACTCCCAGGAGGGATCCCTGAGCACAGAGCTATGACTATCCTGAGAGCACTGCAGATGTGACCTCCACCCAACAACAGTTCTCTCAGGAAACACACTGGGACAGGCGCCTTCCTGCCCAGGTCCAGCCTCCCCTTCCTCAGGCTAACGACTCTTTGGAATGGTCTAGCTGTCCCCATGGGTATCCCAGACCTTCCCCCTTGCATCCACGCCCCTCCAAAAGCTTCTCCCAGACAGAGCCAGGCGCCGGGCTTCAGGCCCGACCCAGAGCATGCTGGGCCAAGTTCTTCCCTGAGGAGGAAATCTAACTTCCAGGTAGGTTGTACTGATCACACGGCAGCAGCAAAGCATACTCACTCATCTTCCTCTTAGCAGGAGTGGCCCAGGTCTGTGTGTAGATACTGAAATGGAAAGCGTTAATTGGGTGAAACATAAAATAACTTTTGGTGAGACAGGGAGATGGTTCAAAGGGCCAGAGTACATGCTTTGCCTGTGGGAACCCCAGGTTCCACCTCTGGCATCACCTGGGCCCCCAAGTGCCAAGTGGAGAATAGCCCAATTGTGCCCCAAACCCCAAACAGGGAATAGCCCAATTGTGCCCCAATTATTTTAAGGAAGGTGCCAAAACAAAATGGTCCTTGTGGGGCTGGAGTGATAGTCCAGCAGGTAGTGCATTTGCCTTGCATGCGGCTGGCCCGGGTTTGATTCCCAGCATTCCATATGGTTCCCCAAGCACTGCCAGGAATAATTCCTGAGTGCAGAGCCAGGAGAACCCCTGAGCATTGCCGGGTGTGGTTGTGACCCAAAAAACAAAACAAACAAACAAACAAAAAAACCCAAAATGGTCCTTGTTCAGAGGATGCGTCACATGAAGACATAAGAAGGCATCAGCTGGAGGGACCCTGTGACCTGCCCATGACCATCCATGTGGCCTTTCCTGTTTTGGGAGGCTACATCCCGAGGTGCTGGGAACCCACAAGGCTCCCCGTATGCAGGGCCTGCACATGGGGCCTCTGCACCTTGGTCTCTCCTCTTTTTTTCTCCTTTTGGGTCACACCCAGCGATGCACAGGAGTTACACCTGGTTCATGCACTCATATTACTCTTGGCAGTGCTCGGGGGACGATATGGGATGCTGGGAATCGAACCTAGGTCGGCTGCATGCAAGGCAAATGCCCTACCTGCTGTGCTATTGCTCCAGCCACTTGGTCTCTCCTCTTGTGTGCTGCAAATTCACTCTGAGGGAACGCTCACAGAGACCTGGGTTATAACAAGGCAACAGTGTTGTGAGCAGCGAAGGGTGAAACCAAGGCACCCACAGCTGCCACTGAGCTAGCAAGCTAGTGCTGTGGTTACACATCACAGCGGGTCTACACATCTAGGTCTGCGCAGCACTCTGAGACAGGAAGTGACAAAGCACACTGGAGAAGGTTCTAGGCTGATGTACTCTTAGGAGAAATCTGTGGATTTAGAATTCACAAAAATGGGCCACTGGGGGAGAGAAAATAGGGGAGAAGGGGTATTTATTTTTCAAACATTTAATACTTTTGGAAGTTTTTTTTTTACTTCCCCCACCCCCCACTCACCCAGCAGTGCTCAAGGCTTACTCCTAGCTCTGTGCTCAGGGGGACCATATATGGTGCTGGGAATTGCACCCCATCAGCTATGTACAAGGCAGATGCCCCACCTGCTGTAGTATCTCTCTACTGCGCTATAAACTTACTTTTATTTTTTTTTCCTTTTTGGGTCACACCCAGTGATGCTCAGGGGTTACTTCTGGCTCTGTACTCAAGAATTACTCCTGGCAGTGCTCAAGGGACCATATGGGATTGAACCTGGGTGGCCGCGTGCAAGGCAAATGCCCTACCTGCTGTACTATTACTCCAGCTCCCGCTTTCAGTTCTTCTGGATATGAAATCAGAAGCACTGATAGGTTTTTCAGGGAGCAGGGGAGGGGTCATCCAAGTGGTGCTCAAGAGGTCTGGGGATTCTACTGGTGATTCTCAGGATCTGAGAATGCATTGCTGTTTAGGTGCTACAGGGCTGGGACTCAAACTCAGGCTGGGGAAACTTTCACCCTAACTGCTGTACTATCTCCCGGCCCCACTACACTGTGGAGGAGCGCAGGTTGAGTCTAGTTTATACTCACCACTTTCCTAAGAGTTGACTAAAGTCTTTTCCATCCTCTCTGTAACCAAACCTCACCGCTCGTGTCTGAGCTGAATCGGGGTAGAGCTGTCAGCTTTAGCAAACAAAAATATAGGACACAGTTATATTTGAATATAGGATAAACATAACCTAAAAAATATATGTAAATATGCCCCATGCAATATAATCACTATGGACGGGAATAAAAGAAAATGCTGATTTTTTTTTTTGCATAACCAAGCATCCTGCTTTTTTCTGGGAATCCCAGGCCCACTCGGGCTAGCTAGCCCGAACGCCTCTGCAGAACCAGGTGCTTCACCACACACTAGCACTAGCAGGACATTCTTCTCAGCGCCCGAGGACACCCACACAGCTGTGCATTGGCTTGTGCCGATGCTGAATGCCCAGCGGCCTTCTCAGAGCCACTTTCTAGGCCCATGCAGCTATTATGAAGTGGTGGCTTGTGTGGCCCACGTGATCTCCTGGTGGTGAGCTAGAGCAAGGGACTGGCAGCGCCGGCACACACAGCTGCCCTCCTCAGCCAACAGCCGCTGGAATGGAGCAGCAGTCACGACTGTCCGCCCACTCTGAAGCCCGACTTCCCATCAGAAAGGGATGAAAACAATTCACTGACCATCTGCACTTACTGTTCCCAGGGCAATGGCCACTAAAAGCTACATCTGGGGCCACATACCCAGCAGTGCCCAGAGGACCAGCTGTTGCTAGACATCAAACCTGGCAAAAGAATAATCCAGTCCTTTGAGTCATTTCCCCGGCCCCCCTTCCCCACTTCTGGTTGGTTTTTGGCATGCTTAGGGGCTACTCTCAGTGATTTAGGGACCGTGAGGTGTTAGGAATGGAACCTCTGGCCTCCCACATGCCAAGTCTGTGCTCCAGCCTGGTAAGCGCTCTCTCCCTTCCGTCCATTTCTTTGGCCACACCCAGCTGCACTCACGTCTTGCTCCTGGCTCTGTGCTCAGAGGTCACTCCTGGAAAGGTTTGGGGGACCAGATGTGGTGACAGGGTTGAACCCAGCTGTGTGCAAAGCAGGTGTCTTCCTTGCTGGATCATCTCTGCTCCTCCTTCCCCTGAGATTTCCTTCGTAACCAGTCTAGGCACTAAGACCACCCTCATATTCAGTGCCGGGGGAGAGTGGGCCTGCAGCAACAGGGGTCAAACTCCAGGCGGGACTTACTCCCTGGCTCACAGCCTCAGCCCCCTGGAAGCCACACTCCGTGGGTGGGCTGGTCTGCAGCCGGGCACAGACTGAACCAGCCTTCGCCTGCTGGGCAGAAGCCACAGCTGCAACTTGCTTTCCAAAAATGGGCCAGGCCAGCGGAGCTCTGTCAGTGCCTTTCAATGTTCCCTGGGCAAAGATAAAATTTTGTTTCCACAAGAATACACAGACCAAAAATAAAACGGAGACAACCCCTATCTCGTCTGTGCCGCTCTCCCCCGTGGGCAGGGCCCCTTCAGGTCACTGGCTATGCACTGATGCTGGTTATCAACAGTTGTTCAGCTGTCTTGCCCAGAGTTGAAGGCTGTCAGCTGGCCTGGCTTCTAAGAGGACACGGAGAGTAGAGAGCGGACAGGGCAGTTTGGAGGTTCAGTCGAGGGCAAAAGGGCACCTGGTCGGGGTTTCCTGAAGGGACAATGAAGAACTTTAGTTTTCCGTCAGAGCCTCCAGCTCTAGTGTACAGAGGCAGAGCCAGTTAATGTCATGCCGTGTGCTCAGGGCTGAGGGGGCAGGGGAAACAGAGGCCTGTCACCGCGGCCCCCTCCCTTCCCTGGTGTTTCATACTCCTGTGCTTCTTCCTCTTCCTAAATTCCTCTATGATGCTGCTACATGAGGAGTGTAGGAACTCTAAGTAAAGACAACCGACTCTCATTTACATACAAGGTGGGATGGTGTGTGATTTACATACAAGGTGGGATGGTGCCTTTCACACCGGCTCAATCACTCACAGACTGCCTGGATCCATATCAGGTTATCTGAAAACTTAGGAATGTCACACTTTTCCTAACAGTCCCCTTCCCAGCCATGCCCCAAGTAATTTATGGTTTCACCCACTGTGGTGAGTCTCTGAATTCTGCACTGGACTCCACTCCAGATAGTGGCCTAACATGCCTTGAACCAGATCAAAAATAATTCCTTCCCCTTTGACTCTAGCTCTCACTTGAAGTGATTTCCTTTTCCAAAGCTAAATGGTTCTCAGGAAAGAGAGATAGTGCAGTAACTAAGGAGCCTGCCTTGTATGTGGCTAACTGGGTTCAATTCCTGGTGCCCCATATGGTCCCCTAAACCCCAGTAGGAGCTGAGCACAGAGCCAGGCATAAGCCTTGAGTGCAGGGAGGGACAGAAGAGGGGAGGGAAAGAAGCAAAGAAGGAAGGGAGGGAAGGACAGAAGGACACTCAAAGGGGCTGGGACATGGTACAGCTGTTTGGGCAATGCCTGGCTCGAGACCAACCCAGGCTTAATTTCTAGCACCACAGGGTCCTTGAGCGTTGGAAACCTCCAGAACTGCTAGGCTGGCCTGAGTATCCGAGCTCTGCAGGGTCTGAGCAACACTTGTGCTCAACTAATGGCACAGTTGGCTGAGGATTGTCAGTGGGGCTCCCAGGCCCTGCTCCCCTCAAAAATAACCTAGAGGGCTGGAGAGATAAAATTGCACCTAAGATGCTTGCTTTTCATGAGGCCAACCGGGATTGGATCCCTGGTATCCCACATGGTTCCCCGAGCACCACCAGAAGTGATCCATGAGCGCAGAGCCGGGAGTAAGCCCTAAGCATCACTGGAAGTGGCCTCAAAATAAACAAACAAACGAATCTGCAATTATGGTGGCATCTTATATAAATGACACAACGGTCATTTGGGGGAAATCGCTGTAGCCCATTACAGCCTTCACACCAAGGATGAATCTCTTCTCCCCTCCACCCATGGGGAAGCCCAACAGCAGCTTCTGCATATTTCCCTGGAACAAGAGCAAAGGCTATAGATGGAGCCTCGGAACTCCAATGCAGTCCTAAAGTGCCGTCAGCTACGCCTCTAGCTCTTCACGGCCTGTGCTACCTGGCTCAAATTTGGAACAACTAAGAGGCAGACCCTAAACATGTCTACTGAGATGAAAATAAACTCTTAAACTCTTAAAATCCAGTTCTATAAACTTTTACAAGGAATACGAAATGGAACTTTGATATTCATTCCCTCCCAGGTATCAGTCTATTCAGATGGCAAATCTACCAAAGAATCCACTCTCCAAACGGGCGGAGCACACGCTCACTACCGAATAGGGCTGTCTGGCCAGCTGCTTGAGGCTGAGGTGGGCTGTGTGAGCAGCCAGTCCGCTGTCCTGTGTTTGTGGGGGTCCGAGGGCACTGCTGCAATGATGCAGCATTCCGCTTGGCCCCCTGCCACTCTCTTCCCAGGAGGCTGTGGAAATGGTCCCCACAGAAATCAATCCTTTTGGAGGAGAGGCCTGAAGAAGCAAAGGGGGTCAGAGACAAAGAAGCAAAGGCTGTGTTTCCGACCTCACAGCCTTCCCCTCCTCTCTCAAGGCCACCTACCTCCCCTCCCCAGATTAGGATACCACAAATACACTCATCTACTTTCAACACAGCAGCTTCAGAGGACTCACTGAGAATGAGTATTTTTTGGGGGGGGTCACGCCCAGCGATGTTCAGGGGTTACTCCTGGCTCTGCACTCAGGAACTACTCCTGGCGGTGCTCAGGGGACCATATGGGATGCTGGGAATCAAACCCAGGTTGGCCATGTGCAAGGCAAACGCCCTACCAGCTATACTAACACTCCAGCCCCTCACTTCCTTTCATTGTTGTGGCCATGCTGGGACAAGGGGAGCAAACAGGGCCATACCCAAGGGTGCTTAGCGGGCTCAAGCAGTCAGGACTGAACCTTGGGTCTCACGGCATGTGCTCCACAAAAAAAGGCTATCTTTTAAAGCCAAACTTCTAAAATTTCCTGCACATACATTCCCACTGAGATCAACTTACAGGTGAATGTATGAGAAGAGATTTTAGGATCAAGTTCTCTGTATAAACTATTAAGCTCTTGAGTGCTATTTTATACAAAGAATAGGGCAAAAATCCCCATTTTGACATTTTCTGGCAGCTGACTTTTCAAGTTTTGGAAAAAGATGCACAGACCACAAATAAATCTTCTCAACTGTATTTGGAAGTGACAAAACATTTGAAACAGACAAAATCTTCCTAGGGACAAAGCCCTGAGCACAGAGCCTGTCCCTATCATAAAGTTTGACACCAGCCGTATAGAAAATCGGCAATTGATCTTTGGCACTAAAGTGGATAATCCCTTCGCTCTTCATACAAGATTCAAGCTGCATACCATATATTAGATTGCTGGTAACAATGTTGAAAGTCCTAGCTAAGATTTTCCGTATCAAGATGCTAAGTATATCTAATGCCTGAGATAGAGACTTTTGTAAGAGATTTGGGTTTATTTTGGTCACATCCGGCTGTCCTCAGAGCTTACTCCTGGCTCTGTGCTCAGGGATCACTCTTAGCAGGGCTAGGGGGACCATATGGGGTTCTAGGAATTGAACCCAGGTTGGCAATGTGCAAGGCAAGCGCCTTACTCACTGTACTATTTCTTGGATCCTGTAAGAGCTTTATTAAAGAAAACACAATTTAAAAGTACAATTAAAAGAAATTTTCCCTCAATCTTGGAAGTATATAACAAAATGTTTCTGATGGTTCAACCAGTCAATCCTGAAACATAGAACTCCTATTATTTCTATAGGTATTTTACATAGGAAAACTTTCTTTCATTTGGATTCCTGGATTTTGGAATGTTACAAATTGCTTTGCTGAAACGTCTGATACCATTGTTGTAAAATTATTAATCACAGTGGCTAAATAAAACCTCTTTAAAAAAATTAATAATATTAACTTGGACTGTGCGTGAACCAAACTTACACAACATTATTAAAAACACAACTACGTTATAGATAATAAAATCCTTAAACTCTCCATGATGTATGGTTAGAGCAAGTGACAAGTATGCAATTCAGTCTCAAATTCTAAGTCTGATGGTGCCCGTGAATTACTACAGATTATGATATAAAGCTGAGTTTCAATTTTACTTCCAAACTCTGTACTGCATAGGTGCAGGGGCTTTGCAATTTTTCAGGTGATAAAAGACTCTTTGTGAGAATACATGATTTTATAGAGATAAAAAAAAATTAATCTTCATACCTGAAAACTTCAAATCAAATGACCAGCAATTGTGTATTTTTTTCTTCAGATACTCTTCTTCACAGCTCAGAATTTCATTTATGAAAAGGCATTTGTTTCTTTTGGCGGGGGAGGTGGGTGGGCCATAGGACTCACTCCTGTTCTCTCATTTACATACAAGGTAGGATGGTACTTTTCACATGGACTCAATCACACAGAGAGGGCCTGGATCTGTGGGGACCCAGGGATCACTTCAGGAGGGCTCAGGGAACCCAATATGGTACCGGGGACTGAACCCAGGTCGAACAAATCAAATACCCTACCTGCTGTATTTCACATCTCCCTCCATTTCTGGGCCACACTCAGTGGCTCAGGGCTAACTCTTTGTTCTGCACTCAGGGATTATGCCTGAGAGGCAGGGCTTGGGTGGTCATATGGATGCCAGGGATAGAACCCAGGTTAGCTTAATGCAAGACAAGTCAGTGCTCTACCTGCTGTACTATGTCTCCTGCCCAAAGAGGCATTTCTTAATATCAGTTCAAGTCCAATATTACTACCTTCTGATAGGTGCTGGAACTCTGTATGACTGAAACACAATCATGAACAACTTTGTAACTGTATCTGTGATTTAATTAAAAAATATATATATATACCGCCTTCTACTGAAAGTTAACTAGCTAAAAAATAATCATAAATTATATTGTTTTTAGAGGTGGACTGTCTCTTAAGTGAAATAGAAAGCAAAAGCACAAACATTTAGATGCTTAAGGAGTAAAGCACAGGTATGACTAGTGGAACATCAATTAAGTTCATACTTGGTAGAAACTATTTAGACTGTTTTGATACAGCACTGACTCCCATGATTATGAGCACTGAAGGACATTTACTACCCTCACACACTGCTTTCAACTATTTTTTTAAGTACTAAATTTATACAAATGACCAACAAAAAAATAATATTTCTGAGGGGTAAATGTCTCTTGAAACTTGGAAGAATAAAGTGGTCTGACAAAGAAATGACACAGTAAAGACAGTTAATGAGAATTTCCTTCCTCTTTAAATATATGTCTATTGGGGCTGGAGTGATTTTCAGTGGGTAGGGCGTTTGTCTTACATGTGGCCGAACTGGGTTCGATTCCCAGCATCCCATATGGTCCCCTGAGCACTACCAAGAGTAATTCCTGAGTGCAAAGCCAGGAGTAACCCCTGTGCATCATCAGATCACTGTCACTGTCCTCCCGTTGTTCATCAATTTGCTTGAGTGGGCCCAGTAACGTCTCCACTGTGACAATTATTACTGTGTTTGGCATATCGAATAGGTCACGGGTAGCTCGCCAGGCTTTTCCGTGCGGGCGAGATACTCTTGATAGCTTGCCACTCTACGAGAGGGGCAGAGGAATCGAACTCAGGTCGGCCATGGTGGCTGCGTGCAAGGCAAACGCCCTACTGGCATCGCCAGGTGTGACCCAAAAAGCAAAAAAATAAATAAATAAATAAAAATTAAAAAATATATATATTTCCTTACAAAAGACAGAACTTTGGAGTCCTGAAATGTGACAACCATTTCAGAGGGCAAAATTGATTTTCATCAAAATTAATTTTACAAATTTTAAGTCCTGGAAAATTCCCCTCAAAACATCATCAACAAACTATTTTTAAATTAACAAGTACAGAAATTGGCAAAACTAAGTCATGGAGTGAAGACTCCAGGGCTGGAAATAGTAATCAAGGTAAGGCACTGGCCTTCCATGTGGCTGATGCAGGTTTGATCTCAGCACCTCATGGTTCTTCCGAGGTTGCCAGGAATGATTCCTGAGTGCAGAGTCAGGAGTAAGACCTGACCGCCACTAGGTATGGCACCTACCTCCCAATTAATAACATTTCTTTAGGTGAAAATGTTTTTCAATTCTCCTCTCAAATTTGAATTTCAAAAAAGCTTGTTCATTTTACAAAAATCTTCTGAATAATAGAAAAATGAGCATTTTTGCTCATCTTTCAGAATAATGTTGCACTACTCAATAAATTTCAGCAATCAGGCTGGAGTGATGGTACAGCAGGTAGGGTGTTTGCCTTGCATGCGGCTGACCCAGGTTCAATCCCCGGCATCCCATATAGTCCTCAAGCACCGCTAGGAGTAATTACTGAGTGCAGAGCCAGGAGTAACCCCTGAGCACCGCTGGGTGTGGCCCTAACCCTACCCTCCCCCCCAAAATTTAGCAGTACATTAAGGTACATAAATGTGGGAATTATATCTTGAGTCGACTATGTGAAGAACTATCCACTCAATTTCTATTTAGAGAAGCAAACATGACAATGATGAAGAGTGACTTAAAGGACAAGTCAAAGAATATGACTTTTTGTTTGGGAACCACACCCAGTGATGCTCAGTGGTCATTCCTGGCAGTGTTCAGGGGACCATGGGGTGCTGGAGAACAAGCCCAGGGCTCAACATGCACTCTGGCGTTCTGGGCTAACTTAAAAGCAAGGGATGTAGCCCCTGAGCATTGCTGGGTGTGGCCCGTATCTGACTCCATGGCCCCTCCAAGTAAAAGGCTGAAAGACATTTATTAAGAATGGAAAGATAAGAAATTCAAACCATAATGAAAACACCAGTGAGAAAAATAGATTTTAAAAGCATGTGTACATGGGAAGTAACTTAGAATATCTTTTTATGTATTTTAAGAAGTTGAAGAATTATTCAGACACAAAAGATAACATTCTCATCAGAATAAGCCAAGCTGAAATGCCAGGGGCACTATTTTGGAAACTACTCGACTGCTTCTGGCACAGAATGTCTTTGTCTGGCATCTCCGCTTCTTCCTCCATCGCGCTCACATCTCCGACCTTTCCCCTGGCAAAGGCACTCTCTCCTCCTTCAAGCTCTGAGTGGACGGGCATGAGTACGTTTCTGTCCTTCAATTAACAAATATGCTTGAAGCTCTAGTGACATAAGAATGGTCAGTTCTTTGGAACTCGGGACAGAGTCCAGAAGGTGGGAGCACATACTTCCTATGCCAGAGGCCCAGGACGGATCCCTGGCACTGCATGGCCCCAGGGCACTGCTAGGAGCAGCCCTCAAACACAGTGCCAGGAGTACTGCCAAGGGAGGAGTTGGGGGGTGGAGGGGGAGGGAGGTTGGGAGGGAGGAAGAGGAAGAGGGGAGCGAGGGGCAAAGCAATTTGTATTAGCTAGGCTCAGATGTTTAAAATTCTACTTCCTAGACTATTTTCTTTTTGATTTAAAGGAACTGTACATGTCCACTAATCATCCAAAATACATACACGTATGTTATCATGTGGAATTTCTCCCTTGATTTCACCTGAGTTTTGCTTGAAGTAGAAAGATCCCGAGGGGCTAGAGTGAGAGTGAGAGTACAGCATCAGGTAGGGAACTTGGCTTGCATGTGGCCAACCAGAGTTTAATCCCCAGCACCACATATGGTCCTCTGAGCCCCATCAGGAGTGATCCCTGAGCGAGGGCCAGGAGTAAGACCTGAGCACTGCTGGGTGTAGCCCAAAAATAAGAAAAAGAAAGATCCTGAGCAGCTCCTCTAGGGTAACATCTGTAGATTGAAAATAAGCAAAGTAAAGGTAACTGCATGGCTAGAATTATAAGCTTAAAATTTGTTTGGGGTGGGGGCAGAGTGATAGTACAGCAGGCAGGGCATTTGCCTCGCATGTACCTGTCCTGGGTTGTATCCATGGCATAGCATATGGTCCCCTGAGCCAAGAGTAATTCCAGAGTACAGAGCCAGAAGAAACCCCTGAGCATTGCTGGGTGTGACCCAAAAAGAAAAAATATTTGTTTTTGATGGGGGAGGGAGAGAAATGCAGTACAGAACATGGGAAGGAAGGAAGGAAGGAAGGAAGGAAGGAAGGAAGGAAGGAAGGAAGGAAGGAAGGAAGGAAAGAAGGAAGGAAGGAAGGGGCAGAACAGAGCATTCTGGGATTCTAATAATAAAGAACTGGCATTTTAAAATGAAGACATTTAAAAACAAAAAATGTACCTCTGGAATTTCAGTCAGAGGTGGCTTGCAACAGCTTCTGTAAGAGTGAAACATTCAAAATTAAATATTCCCTGGTGGTGCAAAGGCACCTTTCTTGAATTCTACTGACCTCCTCAGATGTTCACAGACTCTAAGACAAATGAACATTATGGGAGGGTCGAGCTCTCCAACACAAGGCTGAAGATGGCAATGAAATACTGCAAGTGACATGTGGTGTGAATACTAAAGCCTGTCTATATGCCTATAGGAAATGAAGACTGAAATTCTCTCTAGTTCTATTTACAGACAGAACTGCAGTCCTGACCAATCTTTCAGAAAGAATCTTGTAAGGGCAGAAATGCGTAGATTGTATTAGTCCCATAGTAAGTTATTAAAAATAAGGAGTTTGATTTTAGTCTTTTGCCATATGTAGTACTTTTGAGTATTGTTGGCCCAAAGGGGAACTTTTGCATATCTAATGTTAGCACATAAAGAATATAGCCATTGCTGGCTTCTTAGGAAACCGGAGAGGCAGGTTTCTGGATAGTTACTTAAGGCAAATCAAACCAGTCCACAACTTAACATACTATCAGGGTTCATTTTCCAGGCGTGGTTTTTGCTTTGTGATAGAGGAATCTTAGTAACAACTCCAGTCAGGGTCTCATACCCTGGCCATATCACAGACTCCGTGCATCAGCCTTCTCGAAGAATGTAAATTAGAGACACATCATCATCACAGCACACAGTGGCAATGCTTGGTATTTACAGGAGTTCTGTCGTGAATCGTTACTCTCCTTTGAAAATCTAAATAGGTTTTTCAAAGACTGACTACAGCTCATGAATGAGATCTTAGGATTTCTCGAGCAGAGAAGGTCCCAACCTCCTTCTATTGAGCACTTTTCCAAGACTGAACACTGACTGCTCCACCTATGTCTTCTCACATGTCGGAAATGTGTTGGAAATTGGCCCTGCAACATGAGAGGCACTTTTGTTATGTGTAACATCTATTAAAACTTTTAAACCCAGGCTGAAATTTGCTGAACAAAGTAATAACACTTGCCTAATAGGCATTACCTACAAGGATTTTTCCCCTTTAATATAAAAGTATAACTACAGTGGTCCAATGTACAAATACAAAAAAATTTCTCATACTAAAAAAAACCGTACCATAATACTGTACATATAAAAACTGTTCAACAAGAATGATTTAAATATATCTGTTCCTTTCCAGATCTGGAAGACACAAATGTAAAGTTCTGCAACTGTATCACTGCCGGGATACTTGCCCAGGAACACTGTGTTTCCCCTTTTCTCCCCCTGTCCCAGCCCCGCCTTCAGAGTCCCCTGAGCTTGGATCATGAGCCAACAGCATCCCTGAAGATAACCAGAGCCAAATGTTTACTCAATGGAAGTCATTATTCAGTGAGCCGTTGCTTACCATAAACCATGAAAAGCGCAAGTTTTAAGCCCAGTCAAGATTAAATCCAGACAGAGGTTTTCCCATCCCCTGATTTGCTACTAGCACTGCTTTTGTTGGACCCAGCTTTGGACCCCACTTTGGCTTTTTTCCCCCGGGGACCATGGGGATTGTTTTGGTGATTGTAGGCCTGGATTGCTAAATCCAGGCGTTCCTGAGCCATTCTGATCTCCCGATGCAGAGTCTCGAGGTCGGCGGGGAGGTTCTCCTCGTGGCTGCCGTACTGTTGCTCCTGGGCAGTGTTGGCCTTGTTTTGCTTGTAGGTGATCTTAGCATTGGAGAGTTCAGTGTACTGTATTTGATCTGGCTTGACGGCGATGTTATAGCCAGGGGGAGCAGATGGCGTATTCCAAGTGAAAGGATAATTATAAGCACCCGGATCTTCCAGTTCCCTTCTTTTACTGTTTAGTGAGTCTCGAATGGTCCCAAACCCTAAATGAAGCATCTCCCAAATGTTAAGCAGCAGGCACAAGCCAGTGACACCGTACATTATCAGAAGGAAGATGGTCTTTTCAGTGGGTCTAGAAATAAAGCAGTCTATCTTGTGGGGGCAAGGACGTCTGCTGCACACATAGAACGGGTGGACTTGGAAGCCGTACAGGAAATACTGCCCTATCAGGAAGCCCACCTCAAACACAGTCCTTGCCAGCAGCTGCAGCACGTAGATTTTCATGAGCCCATCCTCCCGAATCCGCTGCCGGCCGTCATGCTTGGGTTTAGGTTGGTTTTGCTCTTTATTTTCTTTTTCACTTTCTAATTCCATCTCTGGATACATCATGGGATCCTCTTCATGGTCCTCCTCAGTCTCTTCCAGAGCCCGGTGCTGTTTCCAACGCATTGCATAGGGTTTGCTTCGGGCCGCCTTCTTGTCCGCTTCGCCGTGCTCCATTTTGGCAATCTTATGAATGGCATAGCCCAGGTACATCACTGAGGGAGTTGCCACCAGGATGATCTGGAACACCCAGAAGCGTACATGGGAGAGGGGTGCAAAGGCATCATAGCAGACGTTCTCACAGCCTGGCTGCTCTGTGTTGCACACAAATTTGCTTTGCTCGTCGTAATATATGGACTCTCCTCCGACCGCTGTCAGGACAATCCGGAAGACGATCAGCACAGTGAGCCAGATCTTGCCCACAAAGGTGGAATGGTTGTGGATCTCCTCTAGCAGACGTGTCAGGAAGCTCCAACTCATGGTGACTGGATAGGTTTGCCCTAATAAAAACGAATACCGGAGGTAAACCAGCGAATACTACAATATCAACAACTTTGTTTTTTTTTTTCTTTTTGGGTCACACCCAGTGACGCACAGGGGTTACTCCTGGCTCATGCATTCAGGAATTATTCCTGCCCGTGCTCAGGGGATGATATGGGATGCTGGAAATTGAACCCGGGTCGGCCGCGGGCAAGTCAAACGCCCTACCCGCTGTGCTATTGCTCCAGCCCCCTTCAACAACTTACCGATGACATTTCTAGAATTATTCTGCACACTAAGTCTAATGTCAAAGTTTATACTTGAACTGCTCTATTCACTTTAGCTTTTGTAAAAAAGTTTTTTGTTTTTGGGCTACACCTAGAAATGCTCAGGACTTACTCCTGGTTCACTCCAGGTGAGCTTGGGGTGCTCAGTACCATATGAGTGCTGAGGATCGAGCCTGGATCAGCTCTGTGCAAGGCAAGTGCCTTATTCGCTGTAATATCTCTTTGGCATCATGGTTGGTTTTGGGTGTTCATGGGGCTATTCCAAGCTCTGTGCTCAGGAGTCCCCTGGTGATGCATGGAGGACCATATGCAGTGCCAGGACTAGAATCAAGGTTGGCTGCATGCAAGACAGGCACTTTATCTGTTGTACTCTCTCTCTGGCACCTGTGTACAATTTTTTTTTCCTTTCTGGCTCATTCCCGGCGATGCACAGAGGTTACTCCTGGCTCACGCACTCAGGAATCACTCCTGGTGGTGTTCAGGGGACCATATGGGATGCTGGGAATCGAACCTGGGTCGGCCACATGCAAGGAAAATGCACTACCCACTGTGCTATCGCTCCAGCCCCTGTGTACACTTTTTTTAAAAAAGACATTTTATTTGATATTTTTGTAGGAGGCCGCACCTGGTGATGCTCAGGGGGTCATGTGGGATGCCGAGGATCGAACTCAGATTGGCTGCATACAAGGCAAAATGCCCCACCCCGGGTACTATCTCTCCAACCTGCTACATACACCTTTTTACGGTTAGAAGGTCCTAAGAAGTTTGGTATGCATTGCTTTCATGTCTTCCCTAATTTAAGGCAAAATTGAACCCACCATTTCTGGCATATTTTCAGAAACAGTACACAGAATTTTTTACATAGGCTATTATTTCACAAAATCTTTATTTTTGGGTGGGATGGGAGGGATGAGGGTGGGGAGGGATATTATCCATGGTGGTGGAAAATGGGCACTGGTGGAGGGATGGGTATTTGATCATTGTATAACCGAAACCCAAGCACAAAAATTTGTAAATCTACAACTGTACCTCATGGTGTTTCACTAATAAAAATAATAAAAAAAAATCTTTATTTTTATTTTTTGGTTTTGGGGTGACACCTGGCAGTGCTCAGGGGTTACGCCTGGCTCCACACTCAGAAATCACTCCTAGTGGTGCTCAGGGGACTATAAGGAGTGGCAGGGATCAAACCCAGGTCAACTATGTGAAAGACAACCACCCTATCTACTATACTATCATTCTGGTCCCATTTCATGAGATCTTTAAAACATTTTTTGAGGGGACTGGAGCCGCCAGACGTGGACCCAAAATAAAAACAAGCAAAAAATGTATGCTAAATTGAATTTAGGATATGAAATCCATGCAATAGGCATTTATTTTAAAAAGTATTCTGGAGGGGCTGGAGTGATAGCACAGCAGGTAGAGCTTCTCTGTCTTGCATGCGGCCGACCCAGGTTCAATTCCCAGCATCCCATATGGTCCCCCGAAGACCACCAAGAGTGATTACTGAGTGCATGAGCTAGGAGTAATCCCTGTGCATCGTTGGGTGTGACCCTAAAAGAAAAAAAAGTATTCTGGAGCACAATTTTATTCGAAGTTGCTTAAATTCATGGCCATAATCCTTATAAGTAAACCTAAGTTTGATAATGTATGTAGAAAGGTGAATACAACTATATACAAAGTATACTTCTCCCGCTTTATGCCTATAGAGTACAGATTATTAACACTAATAATGTCTAAATCTTTTTTTTTAGTTTTTTTTGGGGTGGCCCACACCCAGTGATGCTCAGGGGACCATATGGGATGCTAGGGATCAAACCCAGGCCAGCATGTGCAAGGCAAGAGCTTTATCTACTGTACTGTCTCTCTGCCTCCACAGTCTACATATCTTGCCTGGGACTTGGGAGATAGCTTAAAAGACTGGAGAGCATGTTTTGCATGCAGGAGTTTCAGGTTCCGTACCTGGTCCCCCTAACTCCACCAAGAGTGCCCCTGAGCACTGTTGGGCATGGGCCCCTCCACCCACAAAATAAAATAAAATACATTTTACCTGTTATCCGAAACTTCTGTTATCCAGAATATTCTTAGAAAAATGATGTTTTGCTTACAGCTTCTCCAGAATCTCTCTAAAAGGGTAAAAAGAGAAAGTAAGGTCATAGATTTCCTTCCGCAAAAAGCAATGAATCACCAAAATGCCATTTTCAGGAGGAAACAAAGTATTCTACGTGCCACAGGATTCAATCAGTGTAAGATGGCAAGAAACCTGAGTTTGAATACCACTACTTCTCCTAATACATCTGAGTAGGAGGAAATATGTAACAGTGACCCAGAGATTCTTAATCATCATAGTCTGAGAAACTATGACAAGAAGATGAGTCATTTGCAAAATTCCAATGCAGATGAACTCTGGCACTTATAGGAAAAAGCCAAAGTAGAAAAATCTCAGCAAATTTAACTCGGGTCATTAAAGTCCTCGTGAGAAAATCTTCCCCCTGCGTGCTCCAGTCCTGCTCTACTCTGTGAAGCAGCCAGTATCTTTCACTGAGAGCTGAGTAGCCAACGGGGAGCAAGCTGTTCAGTCAGAACACCCAACAGCTGGCTCTCCGTCACCATCACGGGACACCCTCAGACACAGGAGGTGCTTTACAGAAAGAAAACACCTGCATCTGCATTGTGATTAAAAAAAAAAAATCTAGTGTTGGAGAGATGGTGGAAAGGGCTGGAGCCCATGTTTGGCTTACAGAAGGTCTTGATTTGACCCCCCAGAGTCGGCAACAGCTTCAAAATAAAACAAAAATACCCAGGAAAAACTACTGCTCAAGCTATCAACTCTGAACAGCTACGGTTAAAAAAAAAATCACCCATGAAGTACCAACATTCTCATTTACTCTGATTTATTAAATTTTGTATTGGGGTCATGCCTGATTATGCTTAGGTAAACCATGAGGTGCTGAGGACCAAACCCAGGCCTCCTACTTTACACAAAGCCTGCACTCAGTCTGGTGCGCAATATTTCTGGCCCCCTCATTTATTAAATCTAACACAACCTTTGCATGTTATGTGTTCAACAGTAGCTTAGTTAAAAAGTTAAAGATTTGGGTTAGAGTGATAGTACAGCAGGTTTTGCATGCAAGCCAACCCAGATTCGATCCCCAGCCTTCCATATGGTCCCCTGAGGACTGATTGTCAGGAGTGATTCCTAAGTGCAGAGCCAGGACTAACTTCGAGTAGTGCTGGTGTGGGCCACCCCCTCCAAAAAAAGTGAAACTTTTGGTTTTATTATTACTTAAGTTTTGGAGACATACCCAGAAGTGCTCAGGAGACCATATGTGGTGCCAGGGATCAAACTTGAGCTGGGTGCATGCAAATGCATTATCCGCTATACTATCTCTCTCGCCTTGCTATTTATTTATAACTGAGATCACCGTGTGCTGAGGAATCTGAGTTTAAACTCTGGCACCACATAGTTCCCAAAGTGTCACCAAGGTGACCTTGGTCCCTGACACTGCAGCTCCAGAAGCTTGGGCCCCAGCATTGGACCATCTGGCCTGGTTGACCGCATATCTCTAGGAGTGTCCCAGGGATCCCTGACACTCCACTTGGAGGTCTCAACCAAAAATAAATAAATAGCACTGCACTGTCCTCCCGTTGTTCATGGATTTGCTTGAGCAGGCACCAGTAACGTCTCACAACAAATTGTGAGACTTGTTGTTACTATTTTTGGCATATCGAATATGTCACGGGGAGCTTGCCAGGCTCTGCTGTGCGGGCGGGATACTCTCGGTAGTTTGCCAGGCTCTCCGAGAGGAGCAGAGGAATCGAACCCAGGTTGACTGCGTACAAGGCAAACACCCTACCTGCTGTGCTATCGCTCCAGCCCAATAAAGAAATAAAAATTAAAAAAACTAGGGAACGTGAAGACAGGACAGCAGAATTCTATCACACAATTTGAACAACAGAGGGGGAAAAGAACAGGGCTGAAGAGAGAACACAGCAGGTAAGGTGCTCACCGTGCACGTGACTGACCCTGGCACCCAGGTTTCCTGGCACGCTATATGGTCCCTCAAACTCCACCACAGAGCAGAGTCAGGAGTATGCCTTGACCATTGCTGGGTGAAGCACTCCCCCCCACAAAAAATAATAAAGACTCCAGTCTGTAGGACTCCAACAAAGGATCTAGTATTTGTGTCATCAAAATCACAAAAGCAGAACAGGAAGATCATTATTCCATGAAATATTAGCTGAAAACCTCCCAAATTCGGCAAAAGAGTCACTAAGTAAGCGAACCCCAGAAAGGATAACCCAAAAAGGAGTTTAAGGCACACTCACCTTGCATGCACCTGACCCCAGTCTGACCTCTGAGCATCAACAGGAATGACCCCCTGAGGACTTCCAGGTCTGATCCAATCCCTCCCCAGCCTCCCCCCAAAAAACCCAAGGCACCACATGTGGTCCCCCAGCCCCACCAGGAGTAATTCCTGAATGTGCTGCTGAATGTGCACCCCAAAGAGAGAGAGAGAGACAGACAGAGGCAGAGAGACAGAGAGAGGGAAGAAAGAGGGAGCGAGAGAGAGAAGAGAGAGGAGAGAGGGAGAGAGAGAGAGAGAGAGAGAGAGAGGAGAAAAAGAAACCCCCGACAAAGCACCAAAATTAAGGAAATACCTAAAAAAATGTGTTAAGATAAACATGGTCACGGTCCTCCCGTTATTCATCGATGTGCTCGAGCGGGCCCAGTAAGGTCTCCGTCATGAGACTTGTTACTGTGTTTGGCATATTGAATATGTCACGGGTAGCTTGCCAGGCTTTGCCGTGTGGGCGAGATACTCTCGGTAGCTTGCCGGGCTCTCCGAGAGGGGCGGAGGAATCGAACCCAGCTCAGCCGGGCTGGCTGCGCGCAAAGCCAACGCCCTACCACTGTGCTATCGCTCCAGCCCAAGATAAACGTGGTGGGAAAAAAATAAAGTAGGGGCTGGAGAGACAGTTTAGGAGGCACTTGCATGTGGCTGCAGCATCCCCAGCCCTAGGGTGGCTTCCAGCACCACTGTATGATCCAAGTACTCTGTTCCCAGGCATTTATGTCCAGGGGTCAGGGAAATGTACAGTGGAGGGGCATCTGCCTAACCCACACGGCCAACCCAGATTCCACCTGCCACCAGCACTGCCAGGTGTGGCCCCCAAACAGACAAAACAAAAATGTTACACTCTGCCTATTAGCAGAATTTACAATTTTATCTAGGACACAGTGATTATTTGCTGATATGCATCATATTCTCGGCATAGAAAGGCTCAAAACACTTTATGTGAGTTATTATATTATATAAAGCTTAGTTTCAGGGCTGGAGTGATAGCACAGCAGTAGGGCCTTGCATGTGATCGAACCGGGCTCAATCCTCAGCACTCCAGATGGTACCCTGAGCAGTGTCAGGAGTGATACCTGAATGCAATGTCAGAAGTAAGTCCTGAGCACCGCCGGGTGTGGCCCCCAAACCAAAAATAAGTAAATAAATAAATAAATAAAATGCCATCTTCTTTTGGGGCTGGAGAGATAGTATAGCAGGTGAAAACAAGTGCCTCACCCAGATTCGATCCCGGCATCTCATATGGTTCCCCAAGCACCACTGGAAGTTGTTCCTGAGTACAGAGCCAGGAGTAACCTCTGAGCATTGCCAGGTGTGGCTCCAAAATAAAACAAAGAGTAGGAAAATTATTTAAGGGGTAGAGATAGTGGGGTGGGGGTGGGGGTACTTAAGGTACATGCCCTGCATGCGGTCAACCCTGGTTCACAGCTTATCACCACGTGGTCCCCTGAGCATCACCAAGTGTAACCATTAAGGTCCCCAAGCACCACCAGGGCAGCCTATTCATCCCCAGCACTGCAAGACCTAAGCAGTCAGCACCGCATCCCTGGGACCTTACAGGTTGGCCTATTACTAAAGATGCACAAGAGCCCTGAGCCTCCTGAGTACTTGGAAAGAAAAAAAAATAGTAGAACTCAAGAATTCCTGACATAAATTATGCACTTGGATCACCATGGAATTAAATTAGAAAGCACTAAAATTTAGCTCTCATCCCCTATTTTTGTTATTACTGAAAAAATCTCTCTATGGATATTTCTAATCAAAACATGTTGTCATGTTCCCAGAAGAATGATTTTCCTTTCCCCTCATATCCCTTAAATCTTACTCCATTTTTATTATCAGCAAAAAGCACTTTATCTTTTTCTAGAAATAAACCTGTAATTTACCTATGAAACAAGAAACAAGGGCCAGGGAGATGGCACAGTGGTCAGGGATCACGCCTCCGCAGCACTGCTTGGGTGGCCCCAGACCAAAAAAAAAAAAAAACCCAACAAAACACAATTAAGAATTTATTTCATAGGTAAGGTGCTCAAATCCACAGTGGATGCTCATCTGTTTCAATCCCCAGGAAAAACTTACATTTTAGATAAGAAACTGGTATAGAAAAGTCATTTAGTCAGCTGCAGCTAGTGATACAGGGTAGTTCAAGTGGTTAATTAAACTCCCAAGTCTCTTCACTATGCCATTGTTTTGTTTTCTTTTTTGCGGGGTGGGCGGGCTACATTGGGTGGTATCCAGGGGCTATTTCTTATTTTTGGCTCTGTGCTCAGAGTAACCCCTGACGAAGTTCTGGGGACTATATGACAAGTGCCTCATCTCCTGTACTAACTCTCTGGCCCAAACGCCATATTTTCTTAAGTCCTATATTCAACATGACATCATCGTGTGCTCTCAATTACACATGATGTAATGTAATTGAGAGCACACGACGAATTTTTCAATATGAAAAATCAGGAGAATTGGAAACTACATAATGAAAACTACCTAAATGATGAGCCGGAGCGATAGTACAGCGGGTAGGGCATTTACCTTGCACACGGCTGATCCAGGTTCAATCCCCGGCATCCCATATGGTCCACCAAGCACTGCCAGAAGTAATTTCTCAGTGCAGAGCCAGGAGTAACCCCCTGAGCATCACTGGGTGTGACCCAAAAAGAAGAAAAAAAAGAAAAGAAAAAAGAAAACTACCTAAATGACTGAGAACAGATAGATGGTAAACTATGATAATACCCCTTTGACCAAAAAGTACACATACCTGAGCTGGAGAGATAGTACAGAGATAGATGGGTAGGGCGCTTGACTTGTACACAAGTCAGGAGTAACCCTGAGCACTGTCAAGCATAGTCCAAAAACAAAACAAAAAGAAAAGTACACATACTAAGCTTCCACACAACCATCTACCTAAAGTCACTAGCCCCCAAAACAATACATATAATAGATATCAGGATATGTATTCAAAAGTCTGGAAAAGGGGCCTGGAGAGAGAGTACAGCGGGTAGGGTGTTTGCCTTGCACGTGGCTGACCCGGGTTCAATTCCCAGCATCCCATAAGGTCCCCTGAGCACCGCCAGGAGTAACTCCTGAGTGCAGAGCCAGCAGTAACCCCTGTGCATTGCCAGGTGTGACCCCAAAAGCAAAAAAAAAAAAAAGTTTCCAGGAGGACAGTGTTCACTGTATTTAAAGTTTGAAGAAGGGGCTGAAGAGTTAGCATAGCGAGTAAGGCACTTCCATTCAGTTGACCCATGCTTGAATCTCGCCTCCACATATGGTTCCCTGAGCACTGCTGGATGTGTCCCTCATTTAAAAAAAAAAAGTTGACTAAAAAACATTGCTAAATTTGGTAGTGTATAACTTATCAGTGCTAAAGGGAACTTCAGGGCTGAGAGAGCCGCTAGAGAGACAGCACCCCTCGGGAGAACCTCCTCCGGATGCCTATGGCTGCCCGATTCCCATGCCCTGTAGCTGAATGGGCTCCAAAACAGGGACCACAGAAGAGGCCTGCCTCAAAACTGGAGGAAGAGACTTTTTCCTGGACAGGTGGTAGAAGTTTGCAGATGATCATATCACTATTCCCGAGCCACTGCCCCCTGTATTTGTCAGTTTCTCCAAGAGACCCATTCTGGACAAACATCTCTATAAAATACTACCAGCATAAGCAAAGCAATTCATGAGAAGTGCATCTGTGCACTCAGAGAATTCCCAACAAGGCACCGTAACAGATAAGAGTGTCCGGAGAACTCCCTTCAAAAAGGAAAATTTAGTCCTGGATTTCACTGAGGTGCCTCCGGGCTTAGCGATGGTCTGTAGCTTCTTGGGATGGGTGGAAGCCTTCCCTACACAGACTGAAAAGTCCAGAAAATGGCTAACTGATTGTCTATCAGATGAGAAAAGGGTTCACCTTTTTGGCAGAGGAAATGCAAGTACTTGTTCTGTTTTGAGGCCACACCCAGAGGTGCACAGGGCTTACTCCTGGTTCTGCGCTAAGGGATCACTCCTGGCAGGCTCGGGAGGCCATATGTAGTACAGGGGATTGAACCCGTGTCAGTCACACACAAGGCAAGCACCTTATCGGCTGTACTGTCTCTCCAGTCCAAGTGATGCAATTGGTGTCTAAGGATCTGGGGATCACCCGGAGGTGGCACATAGTCCATGATATGGAAAGGTAGAACAAATGAACAGGACCCTCCTAGCACAGCTGGGGAGACTTCCTGACCTACAGAGGGATCAATTACTGCCCATAGCACTGCTTAGAATTAGGTCTAGGTCATCTAAGAGCACAAGACTAACCCCTTTTGAAAGTCTGTTTAAGCAGCTATCCCTATTACTAAAGGACCTCTAGCATGACTTAGGAGAAATTGGTGACTTTACCCTAAGACTGTAGCTGCAGGCCTTAGGAGACCCTAACTCAATAAATAGGTTCAAGAGAGACTTCCTGTTAGCTTAACCACCCTGGTACATTTGTACCAACTTGGGGATGCAATCAGATAGAAGGATGGAGTAACCAACCACCAGAGCCTCTTTTGGAGAGGTCCTTTTGTTGTCATTTTTTATTATTTCCACAACAGTTAAGGTAGCAGAAGTTCTTGGATCCCCCACAGCCTGGGTCAAGCCCGCAAGCTCTGACTGGGTATGCAGCTCCAATCCAATCTCACTGTGCAAGGCCACCCCCCAGGACATCTGAGCACATCCTCTTAACATCATCCTGTGGAACCATCATCTGATCCTGAATCCAGAGACAACAGCCCTTAAGTCTGAGATTCAACCCTTTTAGTCACCTAAGGAGCTGATCTATGCACTCCGAAGTTTGGGGAACCAACTGGATGCAGAGTGGAACATTAGAGAATGTTATCTGCTCACCCTTTCCCGTCTCTGCGTGGAGAAACTGCTCTTGCTCTTCACTGTGGCTTGGATACCAATACTCCCCAAGAGTGGCACTGCGTCTCATGAATTCTATTCACTATGTTATTTCCCCTTACTTTTGGGTGCTTATTTGAGTTTGGCTGTGCTTTATATTGCTCCCAATTCCGATCCTTCAGGGGCTGGAGATATAATACAGTGGGTAGGGTGCTTGCCTTGGCATGTGGCCATGCTCATTTGAGCCTGGAGGCATCCATATGGTCCCCTGAACACTGCCAGGAGTAATTCCTGAGTACAGAACCAGTAGTAACCCCTGAGCATCTCCAGTTGTGCCTCCCCTTTGTCAGTCCAATGAAACCAATTCCAATCCTTCAGATTGTGATCAGAGTCCATGACTGAAAGGAACACAGTGGCATCCCTGATGATGCTGTGGAGATACAAACAAGCTCTGGACAAGAATGGTGATACTCCTTGACCCCACTGGGGTCTTAGGCAGAAATGCAGCAGGAATCCGCAGGAGGTGGAATGTAAGAAAGGGAGGCATGTGGAAAGAGGGAAGAGGGAATGTTTCCTCCATGACAGGACACCTAATAGTCCACTAGACAATATTCTTCCAGAAACAGTGCATCAGACACCTAACAGTCCCTCAGGCAAGGGTCACACCAACCAGCCTGTAGGGAAGAAATGTCCTTATCTAGCAAATGTCCTTATCTGCTTCCAGGTTCTGTAACCAAGCTTGCCGAGGGCTACAATTATTAAACTGATTACCTCAGATGTTCTGGAGGCTCGGACTCTGGATAGAAACCCTCAGAGCCCGTGTAGACATGTTAATAAAGCTGCTTCCCGAGAAATCAGGGCCACGTGCTTCTGTCTCTTGCCAGCATATCCTGCACCTCCTCTCCGGCCCTCTCAAAATTTTTCATCCTTAATATCTAGCTCAAAGGTGACTTCAAGTTTTCTTGAGTAGCCTCTTCTCCAGAAAGCCCATAATAATTTTGTTTGTTGGGCTGGAGAGATGGCACAGTGGGTAGGGCATTTGCCTTGCACGCGGCGGACCGGGTTTGATTCCCAGCATCCCATATGGTCCCCTGAGTACTGCCAGGAATAACTCCTGAGTGCAGAGCCAGGAGTAACCCCTGTGCATCACCAGGTGTGACCCCAAAAGCAAAAAAAAAATGTTTGTTTTGGGGCCACACTGGCTGTCCTCAGGGCTTACTCCTGGCTCTGCACTCAGAGATCAGTCTTGGAGAACTTGGGGGACTATCTGGGGTGCCAGGGATCAAACCCAGGTAGGACACATGCAAGGTGCCCTATCCATTGTTACTATCTTTGAGTCCAATAATTTTTTTTATTCCACAAATATCAGAACTTCTTCTATTAAAGCAAGGCTAGTGGTATTGGTTTCTTTTCTGGAATATGAGTTCCTCAAGGGTAAAATCCATGTTTAAAATTTTTTTTCTGAGTTACTAGCACCCAGTATGCTGCCAGGGATATAAAACACACTCCACGAAGGTGCATGAAATTAAACTAAAAATACAACCATTTGTATTTGTAAACCATTTCTACACAATATAATGAATGCTATAAAACTACAAACTAAAATCACAGAGAAGCAAAGAGACTAATTCCTAAGAACTAAAAAGTATAAGCTGCCAATTATACCTCCATAAACCTGGGGAGAAAAATATAAGCTCACTGTAGAAGCCAAGTGGGTCTCAGAATGATGGGTCTGGTTTCTGCAGGCAGAGCTGGGTGAGAGGTAGAGGCAGGGCAGGGGGAGAAGTAGTGAATGCAAAGTCTCACAAGACTGGAACCTGATGGAGGGTGTTCGGGCAGTAGCTGTGGAGAAGCTGAACAGAGAAGGCAAGCACCAGTTTGCAGAGGACTTTAGCACATCCTGGAAACTAAAATTAAAGATATATGTAAGTGGGGCTGGAGTGACAGCACAGCGGGTAGGGTGTTTGCCTTGCACACGGCCGACACAGGTTTGATTCCCAGCATCCCATAGGGTCCCCTGAGCACCGCCAGGAGTAATTCCTGAGTGCAGAGCCAGGAGTAACCCCTGAGCATCGCCGGGTGTGACCCAAAAAGAAAAAAAAAAGATATATGTAAGTAATCATAAGTAAATGCTTCTCAGATGTGCTCAACAGACCACCTGCCTCAGAATTATCCACAGTGCTCAAGAGTCAGATTCACAGGCGGTTCTACCCGATCCCACTCCCACCCATGCTACCTACAATGATCTGCTATAACACTTACAACTATATACATATCCAGCTATATATTTAGAATATATTTTAGAATTGCTGGGTCAAGCCAGGGATATAGATGGAGGCGGGAGAGCACTTGTTTTGCACCTGTGTGGCTCTGGGTTCAACCCAGCACCACCACGCACACACACACTTACACACACAAACACAAACGCACACACAAACACACAAAGTGCAGGTCAATAGTTTATGGACTGTGAATTTTTGGAGTGTCTGCTTTTGGACTAGAGCTGGCTCAATAGGCTGGCGCAACATTTTGGATGCAGGAGGCCTGAGTTTGGCCCCCATCACTGTCAGGGTAATACCTGAGCACTGACCTGGGAAGCAGTCCCTAGGCTCTGCTGCTGTGGACTCCCTAAAATGATTGTAAAAATGCTGTTACTTATATTTTCACTTTGGAATATAAGAACAGTCACCAATGATTTTAACTTGTTTATTTGTTATACTGCTATATCTTGTGGTGCTCAGGGGTTATTTCTGGTTCCGTGTGACCCCTGGGAGTGCTCAGGGACCAGAAGGGTGGTCTGCACCAGGGTCTCTGATGCAAAACTAAGTGCATTTAAACCCTCTACTATCTCTCCAGCCAACGTTAACATATTTTTAAGGAA
This sequence comes from Sorex fumeus, assembly GCF_029834395.1. Taxonomy (NCBI): domain Eukaryota; kingdom Metazoa; phylum Chordata; class Mammalia; order Eulipotyphla; family Soricidae; genus Sorex; species Sorex fumeus. The sequence goes on from NW_026606120.1 coordinate 77,845,515, forward strand.
ATAAAAAGCTTGGGTTAATCTGAGTTCAAACTATAAAAAGTTATAAGCTATTACTATAATCATTAAAGATATGCAAGTGAAAAATCAATGATATATCACTTCACATTCATGAGGATGGGATGGTTATTACTCTAAAAGGGGGGCGACTGGTGGGTGGAGTGCAGAGAGAGCTCAATGGACAGAGGACATGCTTTGCAAACAGGAGACTGGGTTTGGCCCCTTGTACCACATGGTCACCTGTACTGCTGTGAATAACCCCTGAGCACTGCCAAAGGAAAAAGGGAGGGAGGGAGGAAGAATGGGGAGGGGATGGGGAGACAGCTCGAAGAGCTGGAGTGTAAGCTTTGTGTGCAGGATACCTGGGTTTGATTCCCAACATCATTTAGTCCCTCCAGCAATGCCAGGAATGACCTCACAGCACTGCTGAATGTGGTCAGAAAAAGAGGAGAGAAGAGGAAGGGGAAAGAAGGAAAGAAGGAAGGATGGAAGGATGGAAGGAGGGAGAGAGAGAGAGAGAAACAAACAAGCAAGCTGGGCCTGAAAAAATAGTACAGTGGAAAGGGTGCTTGCCTTGTACATGCAAACCCAGGTTTGATCCCCAGCACCCCACACAGTCTCCTGAGTCCCTCCAAGAATGATCGCTGAGTGCAGAGGTAGGAGTAAGCCCTGAGCACCACAAGCTATGCTCCCACCCAAAGAAAATGAAAGGAAGAAAAAAGTTACACACTGTTGATGATGAAGACAATGTGAAAAAAAATGAAAACCCTATGGTTATAATTTCCCCCAAATATTAGCAACCCAACTGTCCACTGACAGTTGACTAAAATTTGTCAACTAGATTGATGGTGAGATATGGTACTCAAACCAGGAGAAAATTATACAGATCGCAACTTAGAAGGCTCCTGATTATTAGCAATCTGTCATAAAAGGGCAAATATGATTCTACTCATATGAGCAACCTATAGTCAGACTCAGAGAGACAGAAAGTAGTATGGAGACTTCCAGAAGCTGGGAGAAATAGGTAATTTCAGTTGTGAAGATAAATACGAGATGAGAAACTGGAGAGAGTACAGTTAGGGCACTTTGTCTGCACACAATCGAATGGGGTTCAAGCCCTGCCACCCCACATGGTTCCTTGGACCCTGCCAGTAGTAATCCCTGAGTACAGAGCCAGGAGTAAACAACCACCAGATGTAGCCCCCAAACAAACAAAAACAAAATGGAGTCAGAAGGAACTCAACAGGCCAGAGGGATGCTCTGCACACAGGACACCCGGATTTGAGTCCCGGTACTACAGAACCAGGAGCAGAGCTTGAGCACCATTGGAATTTTGCTTTGCATAAAACCAAAAATAGTAACAAAAAAGGTTTTAAAAATGTACCGTACCGGGGCTGGAGAGATAGCACAGCGGGTAGGGCGTTTGCCTTGCACACGGCCGACCAGGGTTTGATTCCCAGCATCCCATATGGTCCCCTGAGCACCGCCAGCCAGGAGTAACCCCTGTGCATTGCCGGGTGTGACCCAAAAAGAAAAAAAAAAGTACCATACCACTGAAACACCTGCTTTGTAGTGAGTATGTGCCAGGATGGTGTTTCCCCAAGTGAGCGATGCTGCCCCTAGGAGATGATTTTGGGGGTGTTGTAGCCTCAGAAACAGCTACACTGAGTAATTTTTGTTCTGTAAAGGGGTCACTGGGCCAAATAAGTTTGGAAATCTCTGTGCTGGAAAATGTAAAAAAAGTCCAACAGTTTATAGACCAGACAAAAGACACATACAGTCCAGATAAGTATACCTAGGCTACTGAGACGGTCCCTGAAATCCCAGGCTCACTATCTGGGCCGTAGGCCATAGTGATGACATGTCCAGCTTGCACGGCTGCCAGGCCTAGGGGGTGGCAGTACTGTGAGAGTCACTTTCCAAAGGCCCCTCCCTGCCCACACTGCAAGGTGCTTTACCAACTTCATCAGAAGTTAGTGGCTTGAACTGGATGCTGTGCGTATACCTCTTGTTTGCCACTAATGTTTTTTAGCTTTTATTTTTCTATAGAGCCACATTCAGTGTTCAGTTCCTCAGTCCTTTGAGTTGTCTCCCAAACCCTTTTTGTTTAGGTCTTCTTTGCAGTGGGCTGGAGCGATAGCACAGCGGTAGGGCGTTTGCCTTGCACACAGCCAACCTGGATTTGATTCCTCCGCCCCTCTTGGAGAGTCCGGCAAGCTACCGAGAATATCTCGCTCGCATGGCAGAGCCTGGCAAGTTACTCGTGGCGGATTCTATATGCCAAAAACAGTAACAACAAGTCTCACAATTTGTTGTGAGATGTTACTGGTGCCCGCTCAAGCAAATCGATGAACAGCAGGAGAACAGTGCTACAGTACAGTGCCTTCTTTGCAGTGAAAGCTGCTGGTGTGGTACAAAAGAGGTATTTCATGTACAGCTATGTGTACTATGCAACATAAGACTGCAGGAAAATAACTGGAATCATCTGTTAAAATTTAAATATATTTTATAGCAGAATGACTCTACTGGGAAATGCTGTACTTTCCAGTTTATCTGATTCACTTTTTCCATTACAGTCTCTTTACTATAATCTTGGCCACATGAATATTGTTAATCTAAAAATATTGCTTTCATATATAGCCATGGAAAAGTTTCACTAATTGACTTGTGTAAAAAAATTTTTTTAAAGCTCCCAAGTGTTCCAACATAAAAAACTAAAACCCCATAACTTGTCCCTTGTCAATTTTAATACTTACAAAACTATAGTAATCAGAAAATTAAACATTTAAAAAGTAGTACTGTTTCAATCTCCTTATAACTAAAAAACCACAAACCTTTAGGAGATAACCATTTTTTAAAACCTTCTTTAAATTTTTTTTCTAAACAACAACAAAAATACCCAATATTCTAGAAAATTGATTCCTAACCTTAACTTTTGTGAAAATAAACCACTGAACTAATAAGAGTCTAACAGGCTCTTAAGGAATACATATAGTTTTCTATTTTCCCATTTGTGAAGTGGAGAATATCAGAGTGGGTGATTTCTAAGGTTCTTACTATTAACATTTTAAGAAAGCCACCTCAGCTCAGGGCCAGAATGAGAGTAGAGAGGGTAAGGCACTTGCAGTGCATGGAACCAACCCTGGTTCATTCCCTGGCAGTCCATATGATTCCCCAAGCTCCACCAGGAGCTATCCCTGAGCAGAGTCTGGAGTAAGTTTGATGGGTGTGGCAAAAAAGGGAAAAGAGAGAAAAATCACCCCAGGTAGAATGAAAGTCATAAAAACACCAACAAATTACACATTAGAATTCTAAAAATCAGAAAGTTTCAAAGTAATAGTGGTTAAATTTATTTTATTATTTTTTATACAATTATTTATTTACTTAGCTTTTTGGGTCACACCTGGCAGTGCTCGGGGGACCATACGGGATGCCAGAGATCAAACCCAGGTTGATCAAGGCAGGACAAATACCCTCCTCACTGTCTTATCGCTCCAGCCCACTAGTAGTTAAATTAAAAAAATTAATGATATGGCAGGGGCTGGAGAGATAGTATAGTACAGTGGGTCGGGTGCCTGCCTTGTACAAGGTCAAATAAGGTTTGATCCCCAGCACCTTCTACATTACCCAACCCTGCCAGGGGTGACGCTTGGGTGCAGAGTCAAGAGTAAACCCTGAGCACTGATTGGTATGGCCCCAAAACAGACAAAAAAATAAAATAACATATGAAAGGTCCAGCAAATAGCTTAAAGGGTTCGAGTACAATCACTGCACTCAAACACACAGTACACACACTGTACTCCCACTCCTGTGGGAGCCCGAGGCTCAACCCCAGGCAATGCAGTCACTTGAGCATAAAGACAGAGAAAGAAGCCCCTGAGCACCATCACGTGGCCCCAAACCAAAAACTAAAAGTCAAATTTTCAAAAGGGCATTTCCTAGTCATCCCCCAAATTGGGTGGTCGGACTAATCTAAAATATTTCAATCTTCTATCTGGGTATCCTCCATCATGCGCTGAGCAACTCACTTAGAATTGTACTAGTGACTCATACTTCTGAATGAGACTGCTTTATGTGCAGAGACAAGGAATCAATTAGAGGGTTTACAATGAAGTTTTGTTTAACTGGAACGTTTTAAGTGGAAGTTAATTCTGCATGAGCGATAATAGATGTTTAATAACTAGCTAGTGACAATTTCTAAGCAAAAGCATTATGGTACTAGCAAACAGTAATCTATGTATTACAAACATGAAAACAAAACTTGTTTTCAAAAGAGCTCTTGGCTATGGAAAATATTTTAGAAACACAAAATAAAATTTTGTGAATCAAATTATAAAAACCAAGTAGAGAAAGTAGTTTGAAATCTTGGCTCTATTACCAACAAGGAAACAAAACACACCATTGTGGGTTGAAGTGTCAATTTGCGCTGGCAAAAAGCCATTTTATTTGAATGTAAGAACCTTTGGAAACCAGCTGGAGAAGTACGGAGAACATGGTATAACGCATTCATTCTCAAACCATCATAAGTGGTACTGTCTTCTTGTAAAAAAGGAGCTAAGAACACGAACAATAATTAGTCTAAGAAAATGAACATAGGGCCAGAGCGATAGTACAGTGGGTAGAGTACTTGCCTTGCATGCAGCTGACCTGGATCTGATTCCGGGCACACCATATGGTCTCCCAAACCCACCAGAAGTAATTCCTGAGCCCAGAGTCAGGAGCTGGGTTTAGCCCCAAAACCTGTAGCACCATAGCACTGTCCTCCTATTGTTCATCAATTTGCTCGAGCAGGCCCAGTAATGTCTCCATTGTGAGAATTGTTGTTACTGTGTTTGTCATATCGAATACATCATGGGTAGCTTGCCAGGCTTTGCCGTGCGGGCGAGATACTCTCAGTAGCTTGCCAGGCTTTGCGAGAGGGGCGGAGGAATAGAACCTGGTTCAGCCAGGCCGGCCAAGTGCAAGGCAAATGCCCTACCACTGTGCTATGGCTTCAGCCCTCTCCAAAACCAGCAAACAAAAAGGAAAACAAACATGTCTAAGAGAAAATAAACGTACAGGGGTAGAGAGACGGTGCTAGGTGTACGGGGTCTGCCTTGTACAAGGCCAACCCTAGTTCTATTGCTAGCACCACATGGTCCCCCTCAGCACCACCAGGAGTGACCCCAGAGGACAGAACCAGGAGTAACCCCTAGAGCACTGCAAGGTGTGGCCCAACCCCCTAGTCCAAGTGAATAAAAAATGTACAATACTGGCGCCACAATACATTTTATTTTGGGGTGGGGGCACGCCAAATGGTGCTCAAGGGTTACTCCTGGCTTTGCACTCAGGGATGACTCCAAGCAGGGATAGCGGGACTATAGAGTGCCAGAAATCAAACCCAGGTCAGCTGTGTGCCAAGCAAGTGCCCTACCTTCTGTACTATCTTTGCAGCGCCACCATAACACAGAACTTGCCAAAAACCCACTATCATACACTGATAGTAAGGGTGGTTGTTGGAAGACACTGTGGCAATACTTACTGGAGTCTTTGAAACATTTATATAATTTGGGGCCAGAAATCAAACCCAAGGCTTCTGCATTCTACAAATCTCCAAGCCTATGACGACCTTCTCAGCCCCTTGTGACCATATTTAAAAAAAAAAAACATTCATTATCTGAGATAACGGTCCTCTATAGTAAGGATATAAACAAAAAATCTCTAACATAATATGCCTGAGCGGAAGTACATCAACATTAACAGTAGGCTGTGGACAATTTCTCTATTTACTTTTTAATATTTTCTATAATAAACATGTTAATAACGGAATTTTTCTATGTTTTATTAAAGCCAAGCAAAATTTTTAAAGTACTTTGGGGTATAAATTTCATAAAGCTTGCATACACTTATAAGGACCTAATAAAATGTCACAGAGAATTGAATCTTCAGTACAGTTATTATATCCCTTTGCATTAGAGGGTCCAAGGCAGAACTTACACAAAACTCTGCTCGAGTGAAATAGTACACAGATGGTGAGTCTAGAGGATAGTTCTTAATTTCAAAAGACAGTAGTGCTCTCTTCTATAGCAGCTTAGTATCATAATGCTGCTCTTCTCATCCCTTTGGAGACTCTATAAAATGGTCCAAAGCAACACAGAAAATTAATATACCCAATAATCTCTTTAAAAAACAATTATTGCCACTGCTACTTGCTGTTTATTGCTAATATTGAGTGCTTGGAAAAAGTTACCTTTATTTGAGAAATTATTAAAACAGCTATCAAAAACTTACCAGTCTCCATTAAGATTGAGTTCTATTAATGTTTACTTGACATGTGAAAATGTTTTAAAACTCATACTTCCTGTCCTAATCTCTCCACTTCATTTTCTCTCCTTCATATCAAGGATTCTTCTGTTGGGATAAGAATACACCCATGAGATTCAGTATAAGCCAGAAATATATCTCTCTAGAGAAAATACCAAATGTTAATATCCTAAATAGATTTTTTTAAACCTTAATAATCTATTAGAATTATGAAGATCAACTAAACTATAATTTAGATCAGCATCTTCAACCTTTTTTTTTTTTTTGCTTTTTTGGGTCACACCCAGTGACGCACAGGGGTTACTTCTGGCTCTGCACTCAGGAATTACTCCTGACTGTGCTCAGGGGAACATATGGGATGCTGGAAATTGAACCCGGGTTGGCCGCATGCAAGGCAAACACCCTACCCGCTGTGCTATCACTACAGCCCCGGCATCTCCAACCTTTATGCCAGCCCCTGTCCTGCATAGGAGCTATGTGGCAGTTATAAGAAAAGTAAATGTGTGGCTTCCTACACCTACAGACCGGCCCCAGTTCTATAGATCAGTGGCAGAAGACCACTGAACTATCTCCATTCTTATGCCTGAAGAAATGACACTAAGGGCTAGAATGACAATACAGCAAGACAGGATGCTGGCCTTGTAGGTGGCCTATTTGGGTTCAATTCCAGCATCCCAAATGGTCCCCAAGTCCACCATGAATGATCCCTGAGCACAGCGCTAGGAGTAAGCCTTGAGCACTGAAGATGTGGCCCAAAAATAAAGAACACTAATATATAAGTAATTTCCAGTCACTAAGGCAAAAAAATTTTTTTCTAAGGTAAAATATATAAAAATCAATAGTAAATGAAACTTCTATTAAGAGCAGTCTACCTGGGGTTCAAATGTTAACACTGCTTTAAGTTTCTCATGGAATTTGGTTTAATTAACTTGTAACCAAAATAAATCTACTCAGTAGAATTCTTTGCTAATTAGGTGTATATAGTTTTTCCTCCCAAGATATGTCTCAAATCATAGATATAATCTTGAAATCCTCCTGTCTTTTAAGAGTTCAAGAATAACAGGATATAGGGGCTGGAGTGATAGCACAGCGGGTAGGGCGTTTGCCTTGCACGCGGCTGACCCGGTTCGATTCCCAGTCTCCCATATGGTCCTCTGAGCACCGCCAGGAGTAATTCCTGGGTGCATGAGTCAGGAGTAATCTCTGTGCAGCACCGGGTGTGACCCAAAAGCCAAAAAGAAAAAAAAAAGAATAACAGGATACAATGGGTACAGATAAAAAATTTACTTAACAGAACTGAGACACTCCAATTCTGATTTTTTCAAATTCAAAAGGAAGCCTTTCTGTGGGAGTCAGAGAGATAGCAGAGCAGGTAGGGTGCTTGTCTTGCATGAGGCTGACCCGGTTCAATGCTGGTACTCCAAACACCTCCAGTAGTGATCCCTGAACACAGAGCCAGGTGTAGCTCCAAAACAAAGCAAAAAAAGCCTTCCTTTCAAAATTAATCTAAGATGTTCACGTCTGTTTGAACTGCTCAACCTATAACAAATAAAAATTACATAAAAACTTACTACTAAACTGGAATATGAGGTCAAAGCAAGCTATTTGAACTAGACAGACAACATATTCCCTTTCCCTAAAGCAGTAGTATTATAGCCTCTTTCATCAAAAACATTTTCAGGGGGCTGGAGCAATAGCACAGCGGGGAGGGCGTTTGCCTTGCACGCGGCTGACCTGGGTTCGATTCCCAGCATCCCATATGGTCCCCTGAGCACTGCCAGGGGTAATTCCTGAGTGCAGAGCCAGGAGTAACCCCTGTGCATCGCCAGGTGTGACCCAAAAAAGCCAAAAAAAAATAAAAACATTTTTAGGGCTGGAGTGATAGCACAGTGGGTAGGGCATTAGGCCGACCCGAGTTCGGTTCCCAGCATCCCATATTGTCCCTCGAGCACTGCCAGGGGTAATTCCTGGGTGCAGAGCCAGAAATGACCCCTGTGCATCTCTGGGTGTGACTTCAAAAGCAAAAAAAAAAACAACCCTTTTTCAAGGGAAGGAGGTTGGGCCACAGGCTTAGTCCTGGCTCTAAACTCAGGGATCACTCCTAGTGATGCTCAGGGGACCATATGTGGTGCCAGAAATGGAACCCAGATAGATTACATACAAGGTAAGCACTCTACCCACTGTACTATCACTTCAGTCCCCTTACATTAATTTTAAAGGATGAAAGTGGCAAAAAGATGAACAGATTAATGGCATAGAAGAGAAAGTTCAGAAGATCAAGTACATCTAGAAATTTAATTAAGATAAAGGTGGAATTTCAAATCAATGGGGAAAAAGGATAAAGTAATTCAATACATGGGTACAGGAAGAGATGTATAAAGCTAGTACAACACTTAAGGTACTTTCCTAGCATATGGCTGAAACCTGGCACTGCCTATGAACTCCGAGCACCACCAGGTATGGCCTCTGAGCACAAGCCAGGTGTGACCCCTGAGCATCTTTGGGTGTGGTCCTAGACCAGAAAAAGATAAAATGAGGGTTAAAGAGATAACACAAGGTAAAGGCAACTTGCCTTGCATTCCGCCAAACCTGCAGCACATATGGTTCCTTGAGTACTGCCAGTGTCACTCTTGAGCACAGAGCTAGTACCTGAGCCCCACGTGTGTGGCAACTGCCCCGCCCCAGCAAATGCTATGGGACAGCCATGTGAATACCGGATAGTCATGTGAAAAAAAAAAGTTCTGAGCTAGATAGACAGTACAGGAGGTGAGTCTCTTGCCTTGTATGCAGTCAACCCTGATTTGATCCCTGGTACTGCATATGATTCTCCCAAGTACCACAAGGAGTGACCCTTAAACACAGAGCCTGGAGTGTCCCCTAAGCACTGCTGGGTGTAGCTCCAAAACAAAATAAATTAATAGATAAGTATGCATCTTTAAATTCCAGAGAGGTCAAATATTAAAACTTTAGGGGGCTGAATCAGTAGCACAGCGAGAGTAAATGATGTGTGCATCACCATCAACAGTGTTGCAAGCTTGTGAGCACTGCGCCCAGGATGTGCTGAGCATCACCACGAGACGAGCAGGGCCCTTTCCGAGCACAGGTAGAAGTGCTGCAGCTGGAACTGTGTGGGTCTTGAGCACAACCCCTGACTGGCACCACAGCCACATGTGGCCACTTCAAAAACAGCCATGGCAGTGGGTGGGGGTGGGGGTGCAAGTGGAGAATGAGACCATTTCGCCTATGATAATCTCAAACAAACAAAAATGCGTCAGTGGGGCTGGATGATAGTACAGAGGGTAGGGTGTTTGTTTGTCTTGCACACGGCCCACAAGGGTTCACTCCCTGACATCCCATATGGTTCCCTGAGCACCGCCAGGAGTGATTCCTGAGTGCACAGCCAGGAGTAAACCCTGAGCATCGCCAGGTGTGACGCAAAAAGCCAAAAAAAAAAAAAAAAAGCATTAGTGAAAATTTCAGGTTGTAAACAGTATGCACCGTGCATACAGTTATGCATACATCCATGGTAGGACACAAATTCTGAAAGAATTCACACAAAAAAAGGCAAGCAGTAATTCCTTTATAGGAACGAAAAAAAGTGGATAACTGGGGCTGGAGTGATAGCACAGGGGATAGGGCGTTTGCCTTGCACGCGGCTGACCCGGGTTCGATTCCCAGCATCCCCGATGGTCCCGAGCAACACCAGGAGTAATTCCTGAGTGCAAAGCCAGGAGTAACTCCTGAGCATCGCCGGGTGTGACCCAAAAAGAAATAAAAAGTGGATAACTTTAACTGCATATTTTATACCTTGTTTGGCGGGGAGGGGCCACACCTGGCAATGCTTCAGGGCTTACTCCTGGCTCTGTGCTCAGGGATCACTCCTGGCAGTGCCCAAAGGAATGTGTGCCAGGGATCAAACCCAGGTTGGCAGCATGCAAAACAAGCGCCTTATATATACTGTATTCTCGCTGGTTCCTTTACATCTTTAAAATTTTTTACTGCATAATACATTCTCTGCTCCCTAAAACAGGTGAGCTTTTGTTTTGTTTTGTTTCGAGGCAGGCCTGTTTCGATGACTGGCACCACATGGTACCTCCAGCACTAAAACAGGAATAATAGCCTGTGAATACCACCAAATATGACTCAAGCCTCTGCCTAGTGAAACAGTGAAATTTTAAAAATTAAAAAATACTATTTTTTTCACAGTCCTCCTGTTGTTCATCGATTTGCTCGAGCGGGCCCAGTAACGTCTCCACTGTGAGACTTGTTGTTACTGTGTTTGGCATATCGAATACGTCACAGGTAGCTTGCCAGGCTACAATTAGAACTAGGTATATCAAAGAAAACCTAATCTTCAGGAGCTGGAGAGAGTATAGCAGGTAGAGTACTTGCCTTGCATGCAGCCAACCCAGGTCCTATCCCCAGCACCCCACATGGTTCCAGAAGCCCCACCAGGAGTGATCCCTGAGCAGAGAGCCAGAAGTAAGCTCTGAGTACCACCAGGTGTGGCCCCAATGCCCCCGTCCCCCCCCACCCTAATCTTCAAGTTCTTTATCCATTAGCCTGCCTTAGCCTATGAGTGACAATCTCCCTAGGAGGCAATAATCCCTATTGTGCAAATACCTCCTAGGTGATTACAGGAGCTTTGGTCTACTAAAACTGCTAAAGATTTATCAGATCACTGTTATTAGTAAGTCTGCATCATTAAGTATTTACCTAGGATTTAGTCTGGTATTGCCATATAAAATCAAGATGAAGATATAATAAGGTCTCTAGTTAGAAAAACAAAATCTTTGTCAGAGTCGTTCACTACAACCAGTTGCTATAGATAAAAAAGAAAGTAGCCAGCACTCAAATTGCTGAACATATAAATCAACTGTAAGGTAGGTGCTGGGGATACAGAACTACCCAACAGAGACATTAACAGTGGTGGTGGTGGGGAGAAGTATTTACAAGTAATTAATTAGAATTGTAATAAATCCTACAAAGGGATGTGCAGGGAATGACTAGGTATGCCAATTAGAACCAGTTATGTCAAAGAAAAACTAATCTTCAGGAGCTGGAGAGATAGTACAGCAGGTCGGGTAAAGAGATCTAGGAAAAACTAATCCCTAATCTAGAAAGATCAGAAAAATCTAGGATGATCAGAGAAAGCTCTGGAGAAATGATATTTGAGCAGGTTCTAAAGCAGGAGGAGATGCTTTCCAGGCAGAGGGTTTAGTCACAGCAGGTACAAAGGACCTTGGCTGAGCTTTAAACCTTCATAGAATGGGGAGGAAGGCAACAGAACAGGGGTTCAGGCACTTGGCCTCGCTGGTTCAATCCCTGTCATCACATATGATCCCTTGAGCACTGACAGGAGTGATTCCTGAGCAGAGAGCCAGAAGAAATCCCCCAGTTCAGAGAGAGACTAAGGCAGGGTGGATGCAATCAGCATGGCTCTACCATTAAAAAAAAGAAGTACAAAGAAATTATGTTGGAGTGTCTAAGTAGTCAAAATTAGATCACACCTTGTTAAGTAAAGCCTACAGGCTTTAAAAGGAAAACATTTTCAGATCAGTGACTCGATTACACTTGCTATATAAAGACAATTCTAGCTGCAGTTAGACTAGATGAGAAAATATTGTTTAGTGTTTTTACATATGCAGTACAAGCATAAAGAAATGCAAGGGGAAAACAAAAAAGAAATCAAGGGAATAAAATTCAAGCTGGGGCATCTCTCTCTGAGGAGCTGACAAAGGAAGTGGAGGGGAAGGTGCAATGACATATGGCAATTGAAAAAACATTAACTGGACTGATAATGTTTTATTTCCATAGTTGTGAGGTACGGATACAAGTATGCACAACTTGGAATCTGAGTCCAAGAATGAGTCAAAGGGAATTCCCTAAAAATAGAAACCAAATTCACTTTATTCTCAACATTCCCAAAGGAATGTTGTAACTCAGTTAAGAAACTATAAATTTGGTCATAAGTCCAACTGTTATCATAAAATTATTTAAAAACTTTTCAGAGAAAAATATAATTCTTTAGGGGTTGGAGCAATAGCACAGTGGGTAGGGATTTGCCTTGCAAGTGGCTGACCTGGGTTCGATTCCCAGCATTCCATATGGTCCCCTGAGCATTGCCAGGGGTAATTCCTGAGGCAGAGCCAGGAGTAACCACTGTGCATTGCCAGGTGTGACCCAAAAAGAAAAAATATATACACACATATATATATATTATTCTTTAAAACTTGAACACTGCTCATAGAAATTTAAAAAAATTGGGATTTAAAAAATTTATTCCAATTTTAGAGAAACATCAAAATTCACTCCTATAGTATTTGTTTTTATGGTTTTAAGTAACCTTCGATACTAAACATTTTTAGCATATTAAAACTAAAACCAATTTGAAAACAAAAATTACAAACTATTCATCTTGCAATCTTCAGCACATGGTTCAGTACCTAAACTACAAAAGCACTTGGAGTAGGGGGGATTTCTGTATCAATGGACATCAAAACACTTTGTGTTGGTACCACAGCTAATGTGGCCTTCAAGATAAAGATTTAAATCTTAAATCAAGGACTCTGCTCACTCACAAAACATTTCTTTTATAGAAATAAAAAGTGATCTGCAGAAATGACATGCTTGTCTCAAGGAAAAAAATCTTTAGGCAATACATTCCACTGGTCTGAAAGATAAACCAAATGCTCTTAGATATTGCAGTGTTTGCAAAGCTGAAGACCCTACTGGTGCTGTATGCCAGGATGTCTGGCCACTTATTTTCTGAGTTATGGACAAAAACAATGCTCAGATTAAGACAAAACAGCAATACATATGAATAGGTCCACAGTTGCACACAAATCATCAGTTACAGTAGAATGCTTGAAAATCAATTGTTGGGACTTAGCAAGTATTAAACAGTTCAGAAATATTTCATACTGTCAGAGTGATAGTATAGAGGGCAGGGTGCTTGCCTTGTTCGTGACTAATGCGGTTCAATCCTGGGCACCCCATATGGTCCTTGGGAATCTCTGAGCACAGAGTAAGCCCTAAGCACCACCATCAGGTGGCACAAGAGAGGGAGAGAGAAGAGAGGAGAGGAGAAAGGAGAGGAAGAAAGGGAAGAGGAGAGGGAAGGAGGGAGGGGGAGAGAGGAAGAGAAAAAGAGAGAGAGAGAGAGAGAGAATGCTCCAGATTTTAATGACATGTTTTGTATTCTCTGATTTCAATGACTGAATTGTGTAGGCAATCCCAGATAGGGAGGATTGGGGGTAACTGACCAAAATATAAAATAACTATCAATACATAATAGTACTTAGAGAAGATTGTTAAGGTTGCAACATGCCAATTTCTTAAATCCTTCAGACTGAAGGTTAAAACTCAACCCAATGGGGCTGAAGCAATAGCACAGCAGGTGGGCGGGCGTTTGCCTCGCCCGCAGCCGACCAGGGTTCGATTCCCAGCATCCCATATGGTCCCCTGAGCACCGCCAGGAGTAATTCCCGAGTGCATGAGCCAGGAGTAACCCCTGTGCATCGCCAGGTGTGTTTGCCCCTCCCCTTCCCCCCAAAACGCCACTCAGTTCAACCTTTATAAACGGAATAGAAAGTTAGAGTTCTTTGTTCTACAGGAGCAATAGCACAGCCTTGCATGCAGCAGACCAGGTTAGATCCCCAGCAGCAAGGAGTGATAGTTGAGTACAGCGCCAGGAGTAACCCCTGTGCATCGCCTGATATGGCCCAAACACCAAAAGAAAAAAGAAAAGAAAGAGAAGAAAACCAAACTAAACCCACACAATCTAAAAAGGTAGCAAAGTCATTCATTTTTGAGAAAGATGCTGAAACGCTTCACGAAAGTGTCTCAACAGTTTAAGGCTATTAGCAAATAATACTAAATCAAATATTAACAAATCAGACCAAATAGTAAAAAGAGAACCTGCATAAAATTTCCACGTATTCTCTTCGAAATGTCCTTCACCTTTGACATTCCTCCCAGAGATCGGTTAACACACACACACACACACACACACACACACACACACTCACACACACACACACACTCACTCACATACACACACACTCACACACACACACAATCACTCACACACACACACACACCCCTACAATTTGTTTACTCTAGTTTTTCACCTCTCACCCATAAGAATTATTTCATGCTCCTTTAATCAGACCATTACATAGCACCTAAGAAATGCAAAGCAAAAACTTCCAAGATACAACTCCAAGGCCAATTACTAGAGCAAAACCAAGATCCATCAAACGCAAGCAGGATCCAGAGCATCCCCAGTGGGAACCCCGGGACTGGGGCTTTTCCTGCCTTCCCGCCGGGAGGAACCCCCGCACCTGTCCCGGGAGCCGAGCCCTCGCCGCGCGCCGCTGTGCCGCAGGGCCCTTCCGCAGCGGCGATGCGCACTGAGGCCGGCGTACCTGGGGAGTCCCCGGCGCGGGCTCGGCGCACCTGCACCCGGCACCGGCACCGCGCGGCCGCGCCGCAGCTGCACCCGCCCGGGCACCGGGGACCACGCGGGCCCGCCAAAGCCCGCGCTGCGGCGGCTCTCCACGAACACGCCTCGGCGGGGGCCGGGGGGCTCGGGAGCCCACGCATCCACGCATCCACGCACCCCGCCGCCGCCGCGCCCGCGGAGCCCGACGCCCGACGCCCGGAGCGGGGCAGCAACTCCGCGAAAGCCCCGGCCCCCCCCCACCCCACCCCCGGCACCGGCCTCCCGAGCGCCCGAAGTTTGGCGGCGCGGGAAAGCAGCGACTCGGCCGCGGGCGGCCGCACGTCGCGGGCCCCGGCGCCCCCCGCCCCCCGCGACCCCCCGGCCCGGGAACCGAACCTCGGCCGGGCTCGGCCGGGCCGGGGGCGCGGCGAGGGGGCGCGGCGGGCCGCGCGTCGCGGACAAAGAGCGGCCGGCGGCGCGGCGAGGGGCGGCCCTGCGCCCCCAACCGCCCGGGGGGCGCCGCCGGCTGCTCCCGCCCGCCCGGGCCGTTTCCCTCCCGATTTGGGGGGGCCGCGCGCGCGCGCGGACAAAGGGGGCGGGAGGGCGCGGCGCCCGCGGGCCGCCCCGCACCGCGCCCCCCGCGGGTTCCCCACAAGTTCCCGGGCCGCCCCGGGCCCCGCCCCGGGCCGCTTCTCCTCAGCCCGCCCCGCGGACGCCCCTCACCGGGCGGCGGGCTTCCCCGGAGCCGCCTCCTCCGCCGGGCCTCGGCCCGTCCCGCCGGCCGCCGCCTCATGGGCCCCGCGTCGCCATCGCCGCCGCCTCGCCGCCGCCGCCTCGCCGCCGCCGCCGCCTTCGCCGCCGCCTCAGCCGCCAGCCCGGCCCGCAGCCGCTCCCGCCGCGGCCTCCCGCTCCCGCCGCCCGGACCGCGGGGCGGCGCCTGCGCACTGCGCGCGCGGAGGGGGCGGGGGCGCGGGGGGGCGCGCGGCGCAGGGTGGGCGGGGGCGGCCCGGGCCGGGGCTCGCCGCCGAGGGCCCCGCGCGCCTTCCGGGGGCGCCCCGGGCCGCGGGGGCGTGGGCCGGGGCGGGAGGCGGAGGCGGGGGGCGCGGCGCGGACGACGCTGGCCCGCGTGGGGGTCCGGCCGCGGGGCGCGAAGCGGCTTCGGCCCCCGGCCCGGCGCCGGGGCCCCGCGGGGGGACGCGCCCTACCTGCCGGCCCCGTGAGTCCCGCCGCGGAGCGCGCCGCACGCCGTGCCCGCTGCCCCGGCCGCCGCTCCCGGGTCAGCTCCGCAGCCCCCCGGGGCCCCGCTGCTCGGGCTTGGAGTCGCCTTCTCGATACTTTCGAGGTCCTGGACTTCTGGGATCTGCGAGACCCTAATTGGCCATTTCCTCTTAACTCCTTGTTTCCCGGCGGGAGCCTGTTCCAAGGACTTCGAAAAGTTGTGTGTGGGACTCGCCTCTCAGCAACAGCTTCGGGGACACCTGAAAATTCCTCCGGCTGCCTGCCAGAGGAGTGGACTCGGGGCGCGGGGGGCTTGATTCTGCGCAGGGTCTCCCCACCCCGCGCTCCTGGCCCCGTTGGCTATCACAGTAGAAAAGAAGGCGCTTCTGCTTTACCCCTTTGGCCTCTGACAAGTGACTGCAGGTCCAATTCCCACCCCACCCGCGCCCGGGAACCAGACCCCAGTGTCTAGTTGCAAAGGTCCCCCCACACTGAGCGTTGGGCACCCTGCCCAATGACAGTTAAGCAGCGGGGCCAGCGGGATGCTTTCCAAAAAAAATGTGAATTGCCCTACTTTCAAAGTCAGGATTTCTGGAGAAAGTCAAAGGAAGTGCAATGGCTTGGCCCTGCGTTCAAGGTGGCAGCTGCTTGGGAGTCACTCTTGCCTATCCAGGGCAGCACACCCGCTGCCCCCCCACCTCCCCCGATGCTGGACTCATTTTCATTACCCCTTTCCTAGTACTTCAGTTTTCCCTGTGGGGCCCTGTCCCTGTCCTGTCCCGCAACTCCACCTGTGATCTAAAATGACAGGTGTGAGGGCAGGAGAGAGAAAACATATTGGGGAAGGCATATCTTTGAGCCTGGTTCGATCCCTGGCATTCCATCTGCCATCTGAGCACCACCAGGAGTGATCTCTGTGCTCAGAAACAAGAGGAACTCCTGAGCAACGCCCAGTATGACTTAAAAAACAAAAATAAAATGACAAGTGTGACAACTATACATGAAAAATATAACTAAAGAAAGTGTTTTAAGACTATAAAGTATGATAACATCACTATATATGCAGATTAAATATTAAACCATAGAAATGTGGCCAACCTGGATTCCGTTTCCAGCAACCCATATGGTCCCCCTGAGCCTGCCAGGTGTGATCCCTGAGCATAAAGCAGGAGAAAGTCCTGAGCACCAACAGAACAAAAAACAAAGAAATAGAACAGTAAAACATAGCCTGCTGGGTGCAAGTGTAAACCATTCTGAGTGCAAATACAAATCACTTTGGAGAGGCTGGAAGAAGTACAGCGGGTAGGGGCACTTGTCTTACACATGGTCCACCTGAGTTAGATCCCTGGAACCCCATATGATTCCCTAAACTTGCCAGACTGACCCCTAAGCTAGATCCAGGAGTAAACCCTGAATACCACCAGGTGTGCCCCCTACCAAAATCAAGATGTAAACTGGACTGAAAGTAGCTTAAGGACATTGGTGGAGGGTCTTAGGCATTTTGGTGGTGGTGAGATGTGTTGTGTGCATCAAAACCATACAAATTAAGAACCAGAGAGATAGTACAGTGGGTTCCTACAGTTGACTCTAATCCCTGAGACCACATATGGTCTTCTGAGCAGGAGGAAGCCCTGAGCACTGCTGGTGTGCAAAATAATAATAATAGGACTGTATAGCACTGTCCTCCCGTTGTTCATCGATTTACTCAAGCGAGCACCAGTAACGTCTCCATTGTGAGACTTGTTACTATAAAAAACATGAACGTGATTCTAAATATGTGATCTAAACTGTAGTCATTAAATTATTTTTATTATTTTTAAAGAAACAGCACCCAAGGTTCAGTCTCATAGTCCTCTTTGCCTTCCCTCACAGTTGTGGAAACTGAGACCAGAAAGCTCTAGCAGAAACCTGAATGTCTCTGGTCCAGACATTCAGGGCTGGGAACAAAGTATCTGCAGAAGAGCAGGAGCTCCCAAGGCTCTGGCTAGTTCCCCAGGCAGAGCTCTGCACTTAGTAGGTGATTAGTAAAGGTATACAAAGTGGATGAAGTTTTGACAATTCCCAGCCTGGAGGGGGTGGGGGTGGGGGTGGGAGAAATAGGCCAGTTTCCACTTGGCAGAGAACTGGGACTGGTTTGCAGCCTCCGGGAGTGCAGAGCAGAGCCAGGGCTGTGAGAACTACAGCACTGGTTATTCACAAGGGGCTCAGGCTGGGAAGGATCAGAACCTTGTTTGAGAACTTGAGAGTCACCCTGGGGCTCTGTGGTTTGGGAACTGCAGGGTCAAAGTGAAGACTGCAGTGTGTCAAGCTTTCCATTACATGATTTCTAGGGGCCCACTTGGCTGGTACATGGAGCAGATTCTTGCCCAGGGGGCGGGGGGTAATGGGTGTGTGTGATGGGCGCAGAGCACAGAGAGATGGGCAGAAAGCTCCCTGTTGGCAACTGGAAACCCCAGAGCTGCTAATGGTGATGGGGAGGGTTTATTTATCTATTGCTTTTTGGGTCATACCCAGCAATGCTCAGGGCTTATTCCTAGCTCTGTGCTCAGAAATTACTCCTGGCAGTGCTCAGGGGACCATATAAAATGCCATATAGGACCATATGGGATTGAACCTAGGTCAGCCGTGTGCAGGGCAAACGCACTACCTGCTGTACTATTGCTCCGCCCCTCCCCCCCTTAGAATTTTTGAGGGGGATGTTTGGGCCACTTCCAGCAGTGCCTGAGGGCCATTTCTGGCCCTGTACTTGGGGGTGGGGGTTGCTCCTGCTGATACTCATGGCTCTCAGCTGGCAGCACTCAGGTGCCTGTGCAGTACTGGGGCCTGATTGGCATGGTATGCTCGGCAGGCGCCTAAGCCCTGCACTATCACTTGGGCCCTCCCTACGATCTTTTTAAATGTTTCCCCAGGAAGATAGTGGGTGCCAAAGCACGTTCCTGGTCCCAGGCCCATGGCTCTCTCTTAGGGCTGTCCTTGGACAGTGCTGCCAAGTTCTTGGAACTTGGCACCTGTTTTTAGGAGTCACATCCTTCTCACCTCAGGCACCTTCTAGAGCAGAAAATCCCAAACTTATATGGTCTATCACCCCCTTTTCAGAAAAAGAAAAAAAAAGTTTACTCAGGACCTCCCTGGAAATCGCTTAAGTGAACCAACAGGAAACGCTCCCCAACAGCACCCAAGGCTACTCCTGCCCCCGGGGTCATTCCAGAACACTGCTCTGTGTCAGCTCAGCCACATCTGGAAACTTCCACAGTTCCTGCCTGTTCTGGTTACTCTCCTTTACTCTCCGTTGCCCCTCAATCTCCCCCCTCTGCCTCTGCTAGCCCTGTAGCCGGTTCTCTCCCATCCTGCTTGAGAGAGTCCTCTGACCTGTCCTGTTCACTCCTCATAGTCCCTCACACACAACCCTGCCAAGCTCAAAGTCAGAGCGCACGTCCTTCCCTGCACCTCCTGGCCATTCCACTGGCTTGGGCTATATATAGCACAGCCGGGCCTTAGACTCCAGCGTCAGCCTTGACTCCCTGCCCCCAACAGAACGGGGAGCACAAGCCCGCGGGAGGCGGTGGCCAGGCCCAGGAAGCCCAATAAGGAGAGTTGGAGAGGTAGCAGAGAGGATGTGCTGAATCCCAGACCACCCCGCAGAGGGCAATCTCTTCACCCCCCGCCCCCCCCCCCCCCGTGCCACACCTCCCAGCCTGTGAGCACCTCCTACATTCTGGAGGAAGGGAACGTGCATGTGAGAGAATTCTAAAAATCCTCTAGAAACCGGCCCAAAAGGAACTGAGAGGAACTCCAAACTGGCCAGCTCCACTGGCTGTTGAGAACGGCAAGAATGTTTCCCCTATCATGTCCTTTTTGGAAAAGGGTATGCATGAGAGGGAAGAACCCCTCATCTGAGATCTTTTTTTTTTTTCTGATTTATCGAACAGTTATCTGGCTCTAGCCGAACTGATTGATTACCCAGGCACCCACCATGGCACTGGTGTCGCCATGACCAATCTCAAAATAGTTCACTGGCCCTTCCTTTCCTGCGTTAGCTTCTTCTTGTGACCCAGCAGGCTGTGAGTTCTCCAGGATGGGAACACCATCTTCCAAACTTGTTGCTAATAGACTTATAGCTAATAAACTTTTCTTACACATCAGCTTGTCCCTTGATTCATTGACCCCCCTTCCCCTTTTTCTTTTTGGGTCATACCCTGAGATGCTCAGCAGTTACTCCTGAATTTGCACTCAGGAATCATTCCTGGTGGTGCTTGGGGGACCATATGAGATGCTGGGGATTGAACTCAGGTCAGCTACCCTACCTGCTGTACTATTGCTCCGGCCCCTCACTGACCCCTTAGTCCTAGTAGAAAAAGCTTTTGTGTGTGTGTGCAGTGGGGTGGGGTGAGACACACCCAGCGGTGCTCAGGGCTTACTCCTGGCTCTGTGCTCAAGGATCACTCCTGGCAGGCTCAGGGACTCAGGGGACTATGTGGGGTGCCAGGGATCATACCTGGGTCAGCTGCATGCAAGGCAAGTGCCTTACCTGCTGTACTATCATTCTGGCTCTGAAGTTAGGTTTTAAGGGGGGGACGAAGTGATAGTACAGAGCTAGAATGTTTGCCTTGCATGCAGCTGACCCTGGGTTCAATTCCCACTCAGGAGTAATCCCTGAGCACCCTGAGTGTGGCCCCAAAACAAAAAGAAGAGCCAGAGAGATAGTACAGCAGGTATTTGCCTTGTGTGTGGTCAACTTGGATTTGAACCCTGGCATCCCAGTTAGTTCCCCAAGTCCTGGTAGGAGTGATCCCTGAGAGGTGAGCCTGGAGGAAGTCCTGAGCACAGCGGAGTACGCAGGTGGGTGCAGTTCCCCCCTCCCCCAACAAGTTATCAGTCTGGCTCCTTCTTTTGGTTTGGGGGCCACACCCAAGCAGAATTGGGGATTACTCCTAGCTCTGTGCTGAGGTCACTCCTGATGGTGCTGGGGAGCCCCGAAGTGCCCAGGATTGAACCCAGGGTCTCCTGAATGTTCAATCACTCCAGCTGATTCCTGGTAGTGGTTGTTTGTTTCCCCATGAACACAATCTTGGGTAAGATATTTAACCAAAGTTTCAGATTTCCTATATGAAATGGGATCATCGTAGTGACTATATTATTAAAGTCATTGTGAGGATTTAATTATCCACATAAAGGTTATCAGCCCGGCTCCTGATCCGCAGGTGTAAGACACAGCAACCGCTACTGTTTTCTCTGTCCCCAGGGGCTTGGTTTTGATCCTTTCTTGCCCTGTCTCATCCACACATTTTTTTATCCTCTCTTCTGGCCCTAGACCACCCATCTCTTGAGAATTCAGGGTCCCGTGGGGAGCATAAGAGTCAGTACTGGAAAGTGTGTGAATGGCGGGGAGGAGAGTTCCCATGGACGCTGGGGATACATCATGGCTCTGGGGAGTTACTGTGACCCCGGGTCTCGCCTTAGAGCAGAGTGTGCTGGGAGAAGGGACCAGCTGCTGGAGAAATCTCAGCGCTGAGACCATCGTAGGGCAGGAGCAAACGCCTGGAGTGGAGCGGGACTCTCCACCATGCTGCCACACTCAACTTTTTTTATTAGGTTTGGGGGTGGGGTGGACTCCCCCAGCAGTGCTCGGAGAACCACATGGTGTCAGGTGTCCTGCATGCAAAGTGCAGTTACACATCCCACTTCTTTGAGCCATCTCCCTGAACCACACTGACCTCTCTCAGCAAGACGGTACCTTTATCCTCTTCTCTAAGGGTGCTCTGATCGTTTATTTAGCAGTAGTTTTGGAGAGGGCTTCGCTCTGAGAAGTTAGAGGAATGGCCTTTGGAGCAAGCTGGAACTGGACTAAATTATCAGCTTTGTGCCCTTAGGCCCCTTAGCTTTTCAGTTCAGCTTCAGGTCTCTGAATACAATACTTACCGTACACAAGGGTGGATCAGTCTGTCTTGTGACGAGAACTAGCTCTGTCTGCTAGTCTTGGTGGTCTCTTAACCAAGCACACATCACCCCGCCTAGAGCAAGAGGCTCTGAAACCTGGGCGAGGTCTCAGTTGTTATAGTCCAGGACAAATGTCCCTGGTTCAGGTAGCATCCTTTTTATTGGGGGGGTGGGGGGGACATGTGGTCACATTCGTCAATGCACAGGGTTTACTTCTGGCTCTGCACTTAGGAATTACTCCTGGTGGTGCTCGGGGGACCATATGAGATGCTGGGGATTAAACCCGGGTCGGGAGTGGAACAATAGCACAGCAGGTAGGGCGTTTGCCTTGCACGCCGCCAACCCGAGTTCGATTCCCAGCATCATATATGGTCCTCCAAGCACCACCAGGAGTAAATCCTGAGTGCATGAGCCAGGAGTAAAACCCCTGAGCATTGCTGGGTGTGACCCAAAAAGCAAAGAAAAAAAAAAGTAAATAAAACCCCGGGTCGGCCGCACGCAAGGCAAACACCCTACCCACTGTACTATCACTCCAGTCCCTCAAGTAGCATCCTTAAAGTGACCAGGGCCAACCAGCCTGCCTTCTAAACACCCCACATTGTTCAGAATATCTGACACAAGCATGAGAAAATAAGGGCTGGAGTGATAGAGAGGGTAGGGCGCTTGTTTGCTTGCATTGCGTGTGACCAACCCAGGTTCAATCCCTGACGTTTCATATGGTCCTCAGAGTCCCTCTAGGGGTGATCCCTGAGCACAGAGCCAGAAGTAAACCCTGAGCACTGCCGGGTGTGCATCCACCACACCACTCCAAAGGAAAGAATATCTGATACACGTACTTGGCAGAAACCCAAGACCTCTATCCGTGTCAAACTCTGGTCCCATTGGCTTCCCTATCAAGTCTGTGTTCAACGCAGCTGCAGGTTCCTGAGGAGGGAGATACTGTGGCAACTCTCCATCTGTTCTCTCATCACATGTGTGTCTGCAGCTCCGGTCCAGAAGCTGTAGATGGCCTGTCCGAGTCCAATCTCCTCCCTTCCATCTCCATTCAGACAGCAACGCCTGTCAGACATACCTGCTTCCTTGGCCCCATCGTGGCAGCTCCAGCACTGGTGCGAGTGGAGGCCCTGGCAGAAGCAGACCACCGCTCTCTAGCACCTACTTGGGGCGTGGCAGCATCCCACAGCCCTTGCTCCCCCAGGCCACGAGGGGCGACTTGGAGGAGGCAGTGCCTAGAGCAGGGAGCCATACAGCCCACGGGGAAACCCTGGGTGGGAGGACCAGGACCAAGGTCTCAGCTGTTTGTGATCAAAGCCAGCATTCTATAGGAGTGAGCAAGTGGGGCAACAGGTGGTCACAACCCCAGAGACGGAGATAAGAGATGAAATTATCTGGGCTTGCTCAGCGAAGTCCCAGATCTCTGCTTCCAGCTGAGCCCATGAACGCGAGCAGCTCCCTGGGGCCCAGGTCCTGCTGGGCAGCTCCCCCAGGACCAAGGCCCGAGGCCCTACTCCTCCAGTCGGTTCCTCCCACCTTCCGCTGTGGATCTTCCCAGCTGCTTTTCTTGGCCCAAGGATCAGACCACAGGGCGGTGGCTGGGGGAGGGGGAAGCGGCGCCAAGAGCCAAGTGAGGAGCGGGAGAGGAAGCCGGGGAGTCGGACATGGGCCTGGTGGAGGCGCCTTCGGAGCCGGGAGCCAGGGGCCGTCCTGCCGCATAGGGGTGGTGCTAGGCATGGTGAGAGGAGTAAGCAGCTCCCGCCCCTGCACCCCAGCCTAAGGCCAGTTCTCATTGCGGGGGGCTGCCTTCCAGGGCTGGCCAGGCAGCCGACTAGGAGCCTGGAACCAGGATGTCGGCCAACAAAGGCTGGTGGGTACCACCCGAGGGGGACGACAGCGTGTCCACGAGGCTCCTGAGGAAGACCAGGGAGTCGCCGCTGGTGCCAGTGGGTGAGTGGGAGGCACAGTGGGGGCTGCTGAGGACAGGTCTCCCCAAACTTTCCAAGAGAAAAGTTTGAGTCTGAGAGCAAAGGTGCCCACGGGCAGCCCTGTCCAATAAAATGAGGCCATCTGGGTGGGTGAGGTGGCAAACAACGTGGGTGGTGGGGAAATGGGGCACCAGCCAGCCTCGGGGTGGGAAGGAGCATTTGAGGGCCCCCATTGCAGTCAAGGGAGCAGGAGGGCGAGGGCAAGGTTGGGGCTGCAGGAACCAGTGGTGGGAGCACCACTGGGGGGACTGAGGGGTAGTGTGGACAGGCTGGCATCGGGGCAGGGGTCACCTGAAGGAGGTGGCCAGTCAGAAACACCCCTGGGACTGCCCAGCCTTCAAGGACAGCCTCCCCCAGCCCTCAGCTGCCTGGCCAGCTCTCAGGAGCACGTGGGGCAGTGCCAGCTGTGGCCCAGGGTTCCCGTTCTCCGACACAGGCTTAGGAGGCTGCCTGGTGGTGGCGGCATACAGGATTTACCGACTGAAGGCTCGGGGTCCCACCAAGATGTCCATCCACCTGATCCACACGCGGGTGGCGGCACATGCCTGCGCCGTGGGCGCTATCATGCTCGGTGAGTAGCAAGGTGGGCTGCCAAGAGCAGAGTCTGGGAGGCCTTAGCGCTGAAGGGGCTGGGACCCTGGTTCCCTTCCCGGGCCAGGCTCCATGGGGGGTGGGGGGGGGCGGGGGGCAGGCGTGAAGGCCCCAGAAAGGGACATTTCCAGGGTTCCCTGGCTCATCTCCCTTCCCGCGTCTGTGGAGATGGTATAGACTGTTTCCTGAATTTGTCCTAGCTCAGAAGTATGCAGGGGCCAGGGAGGGGAACAAAAAAGGCCAGAACACAGGCTTCACATGATGGGGCCCGCATGGCCCCCCAAACACTACTGGGTGGGCCCCAAAACCACTCACTGAAGCCAGAGAGATGGACAGGGGTCAGACACTACCAGATGTGGCCCCCAAACCAAAACAAGAAAACTCTCACAGAAGCTATGCTCACTTTCTCCCCTCTGCCCAGAGTCATGTGCCCTTCCAGGACGCAACCCCCTGCCACCCCCCAGGCTGCTGAGGTTCTCAGCGGGCAACAGGCTGGAGGGGCCATGGGAACTCCATAGCCTGCGCCCGATGGGACCAGGCAGGAGGAGCAGGGAAGCTGGACCCTCAAGAATGGGGGAGTCGGGGCCCAGGTGTCCCTCATGGCTGGGACGCTGCCCTCCTCCCACAGGGGCTGTGTACACCATGTACAGAGATTACATCAAGAAGGCGGTGCAGGACACCGGGGAGAAGTAGCAACGCCCACCAGGCTGGCCTTGGCACTCCCAGACCCAGTTTCGAATAAAGCAGCTTTGAAGAAAACCAAGTCTCTTCCTCTATTAGGTAGAGAAAGATGATGGGAACGGAGGTGCTGGTGGCGGGAAAGACCCAGAGTGGTGGGCTGGAAAAGAGAATTCTGGTTCCCAGGCCCAGGGCTAAGGATGCTTGGGGCGGGCAAGGGCAGAGGAAGGAAGCGATGCCAGCAGCCTGCCCACCGCAGGCAGAGTGGGGCGGAGGAAGAAAGCTGCTCCAGGCTCAGGAACTCAGCCTGTGGCAGGTGCTCCCCATCAGGGATGTCCCCGGGACCCAGACAGGAAGTGGGAAGTGGGACAGTGCTGCCTCAGGGAAGGCTCACACAGCCCCAGGGCCAGGGCGCCAGAGGCTGGAGGGGGGTCGGAATGAAAGCAGACACAGGCAGGAGCCAGAATGTTCTGTTCACTTGAAAATCATATCTAAGATCAAACTTATAAAACATAAGACTCCTGGAGACTGGGCCCTTTGTTCTTCGCAGAGCCCAAGATCCACTCTGTTCCCTGGGAACGAAGCCAGCAGTAACGGGGCGTGGGGGGCACCTGCTCCCTCCTTGGGGCGGGGGGTGCCCGACCCCTGGCTGGTCTGACCTCCGCCCAGGACAGAAAGCTTGGGTGTAGCAGGTGGTGGCGCCAACAGCAGGGGGGCTCACATGGGGTAATTGAGCACTACATCCTGCTTGGCGAGCTCCAGCAGCATAGGGTCGTCGAAGAACTTGCTGATGCTCACATCCTCACTCAGGCCCTGCCGAGGGATCGACAGGAGAAGGGGCGCTTGAGTCAGCTGGGGGAAGGTGCAGGGGAAGATGGGAGCATCCCAGGGGAGAATGCCCTCCCGAGCCATGCTGTACCCTGCACCTTGCAAAGCGCCCCATCTGCAAGGTGGCTTCAGGACAACAGTTCCAAATGAAGAAGGGAAGCCCCACTGCACTGAGCCCACCCAAAGACACACACCTTCCGCCGCCGGGTTTTGATCATGAATTCCCGAGCCAGGTGGGGGGCTGGCTGGGGCTCCAGGGGCCGGATCACGATGCTCTTGTCTAGAGGATCACCAGGGACAATCTGGAAGGCAGAGGGGTTCACATGGCCCTGGCCACCTTCCCCGAGCGCTCAAAGGTATGAGAAAGTTCTTCCGGGCTTGGAAGAGGACCAGGTCAAGGGGGCTGGTTTCTCAGAGGGGGGAGGCGGGGCCTTCTCACCTGCCAGTGGTGGAAGACAGACAGGGAAAAGGCCTGGCCCTGCGTGTGAGTCCGCAGATCCGTTTCGAAGCCGAAAGAATCGATGGCAGGGATGAAGGCTTTGATGGTGTAGAGAGGGGAGCCAGGGATGGGCGCATCCTGTGTTACGTGCCCCCTGAGTCACAGAAGCAGAGGCTCAGGCCCGAGTCCCCCAGAGGAAAAGGGCGAGGCAGCCCCACCCACAACAGAGTCACCCCACCACGCCCAGAGGGCAGGCCTGAGACTAAAGGGGCAGCTTTGGGCACTCTCCTGGAAGGGGCACCCAAGAAAGAACAGCATATCCTGTTTTACTGTTCTCGGCTCTACACTAAGGCAGGGCTTGGAGGGGGAACTGCATGTGGTGATGGGGATCAGACCTGGGTTGGCTGCGCCTAAGACAAACGTCCTAACCCCTGCACTAGCTCTCCAGCCTGGGACCTCCCAACTTTAATCTGTGGTGAGTGGAGGGGGTTGCCTCACTGCTGTTCCTATGCCCTCCTTCCCGACAGCCCCGTCTGCTCCCTTCCACGGTGCTTCCCTGAGGATGGGGCTGCTCACCTACGCCTGGCCAGGACAGTGTAGACAGCAGACACGCAGTCCGCAGGGGCCTGCACCTCCACAAAGTAATACGGCTCCATGAGACGTGGCGTGGCCTGCAACAGAGGTGGCGGGAGACTCTTGTAGGCGGGAAGCGAGCCCCACGAGAGGGGGAGCTGCGGGGCTGGCCTGGCCCTTACCATGAGGAAGGCTGAGTAGACGACTCTCCTGGCCGTGGGGATGATCTGGCCCCCGCCCCGGTGCAGGGGCTCCTGGGCAACCACAGCATCCAGGATCTTAAATTTGACGTTTCGGATCACTGGAAAGGAGACGGAGGAGGTGACTGGGGGGCTGTGGTGGGCGCCAGGGACCATGGGCAGAGCCCAGGGAGCCAGAAAGCAGCTGACAGCCACAGTCAATCGCGTGGATGAGCACCTGAGCAGGGCGTGGGGGCCAGCAGCTAAGCAAATGTTCTTGGTGTTGGATCTGGTCCAGGCTCAGACACCACAAAGCTTCCTGGGGGGTCGAGGCATTTCTTTTGCAGATATTAAATGATCTTTTTCTGCAGGGGCACCATGACCAGGGATGCTGAGGGGCTACTTCCTCAGGCGACTGAACCCACACCACATAGCCCTAGATAGTAAACTATCTTGGGATGCAGAGTTTTTTTTGGGGGGGATCACACCCGGCATTGCACGGGGGCTACTCCTGACTCATGCACTAAGTAATTATTGGCAGTGCTTGCGGGACCGTATGGGACGCTGGGAATCGAACCCAGGTCTGCTGCGTGCAAGGCAATCATCCTATCCGCTGTACTATTGCTCCACCCCTGCAGAGTAAGTTTTGAAAATTGCACAGATGTGCAATCTTGGTCTCTTAAACCCCATCTAGCTCTATCTTCCGCCCCTTCCCGTTCCCTTATTTTTGGTCCTTGGGTCATACCTGGCAATACACAGGGGTCACTCTTGACTCTCCATTCAGGAGACCGTATGAGACACACCAGGGATTGAACCCAGGTCGGCCGTGTGCAAGGCAAGCACGCTACCCACTATATTACTGTGCCAGCCCCCACCCCCTGCATCTTCCGTTGGCTGTCAGGAGAGAGGAGCAAATGCCAGGCTAGCAACAACCTCCCTCCAGGGCAGGACCAGCAGAGGCGGCGGGTGGGGACTCACACTCATCACACAGGGGCCCCTCTCTGGTTCCCCACTGGAAACCCTGAACGATGCTGTCCTTCACCGAGCCAAGAAGAGCCTTGTCGACCTGCGGGAAGGTGAGGGAGGGCTCTCAGCAGGGGTGTGTACAGCGGTGGGGTCAAACATGAGGTCAGGGGCCTCACGCTCCTTCACAGAAGGCTCTCAGGAAAGAGCTGCAACTCCACCATGGGGCACCCGCGGGATCCCATACCTCAGAGGGCAGGGTATCGTCCACCAGGATGTTGGGGCCGGTGGCATCAGGCCCAAAAGCCCAGATGGAACGGGCAGCTAGCAGATCCCAATCGTACTTGGTCTGGAAAAACTCTCCCAGCTTCTTCCTGGGGGAGGAGGAGAAAACTAGCATGGCAGGCTCAGTGCCCGCCTGCCTGCCTGGCAGTGCCCACACCTTCCAGGAACAGGACAACAGGGGAGCTGCACCTCCACAGGCCCCATGTGCCTGGCAGATTAGCTGCACCCCCACGGCCCCTGGCCCTGGTCTTACCGGTTCCACGTTATCTGCACCACCTCGTTCTCAATGTCCTCGGCCAGGCCCTTCTCAAGGGGCTCTGCAATCATGGTGATCTTGTTCCTGATCAGAAAGGAAACAGGGAAGGAGGACAGTCAGCAGGATGTGCAGGAGGGTCACTCAGAAGGAAAGATGGCAATGAGCAGGTGGCTTAGGGATGCTTCACTGAGCACGACGATTTGTTTACTTTTAAAATTTTTAAATTTTTCAGTCTTTGGGCCACACTGGCAGCGTTCAGGGCTTATTTCTGGTTCAGGGTTCACCCCTGGAAAATCTCAGGGAACCATCTGAGGCGCCAGGGACACAAATCCAGGTCAGCCATGTGCAAGCAAGTGCCCTACGTGCTGTGCTATCAATCCAGTCCCAGAGGCCCAGGGTTTAATCTGCCCCATGCCCACCACACACACAGTGACAAAGGGATCACAAACAGGAACATCGGTGAAAGGCATGGGCAGGGGACAAGGGGGAAGGGCGGAGAAAGGAAAGCACAAAGGGGTTTGTGCTTTAAAATTTGAATATCCGAGGTGCTCAGACCCAAAGCCCATCTATATTGGGGTGGGAGGTTGGGGGTGGAATATGGTGCTGGGGACCAAACCTGGGCCTTCTCCTACTGTGAAGCATGCACTAAGCTCTTTAAAACAAACAAAAAATGCTTCCCAGGAGCTAGGGAAATAGGAGTGAGGAGCTTGTGTGTTCCATGGCAGAAATCAAACATGAACTCAAGGCAGGTGCTCTCCCACTGAGGCATGACCCAATGCGGTACACTGTAGAGAGTGATCAGAAAGGTGTACAAGGGCCAGGAGACAGCACAGTGCCAGCATGCACCTGACCCAGGTTCGATTCCTGCACAACACGCCCCCCAGCCCTCGCACAGCCAGATGCAGCCCCCAGGTGTGAGCAGCAGCCCATTCTCAGCTCCCAAGCAAAACCCAGCCTGGGGAGCTGAGGACTGCTGCTGGGAGGAACCCCCAGAAAGGCAAGGCCTTGTGCCACAGGAGTAAGGGATGAGAGGCCGAGATGCGGCCTTCAAGGAAAGCCCTCCCCACTCCTTGCAGCCAGCAACCCCCAGCTTACTTCTTGTTAGGCGTCTCGGCAAAGCACTTGAGGGAGGACGTTTCCACCACTGTCTCACAAAATGTGACCACAGGATCGGCCACCTGCAAACCATAGCAGACGGTCAGGAGGCCTGGGTTCCTTGTCAAGAGCATCGTGCTAACCAGTACTGGTGACAAGGATGGTGACAGGGTCCCATCACTGAAAGGCCGGAGGAAACCTCACAAAGTGTATACTCCCCCACTTCTCTGAGTGCTCCCGTGGGTCTGCCAGAGCCACCATGACCCACGCTGCTCTCAAGTCCGGAAAGCCCAGCTCCCCCTCAAATCCACTGACCTGGGCCGGAGACACAGGCTCTCGGCACAATCCAAGGCACCAGATACGGAGGCGAGAAACCAGGCACTTCTGCCCCAATCCCAGGCTCACCAACACTCAGGGAGCCCGCGAGGCAGTGCCCTGCTCTCCTCAACCACCCGCTCAGAGCCCTGGCCACCAGAGGGCTCCTGGGCTGCTGCAGTAGACCACCAACAGGTCCGCGAAGGCCCCCTGCAATGCCCCTGCCCCAGGGTTGGGGCCGTGCACCTTGATGTCTATCTCCGAGTACATCTTGCGCAGGTCGTGCATCACGCAGTCCAGGTAGAGCTCGCCTGTGCCCAGGATCACGTGCTCGCCAGACTCTTCCACCTGCAACGGCCCGGACCGGTCGCAGGCTGCCCGTGTGCCCGCATAGCAGGGGGAACAGATGCACAGGGCAGCCCGGGACCTGCCCGCTCCATGCCCGCCACTGACGGGAGCCCCTGACCCAGGCCTCTCCAACATTTGGGGGGAACCCTGCTCTCTCTGGGATTTCCTTAGTCTTTCTGGCTTTTGGGACCTGCCAGCAATGCTGAGGGGCTACTCCCAGCTCTGAGCTTGGGAGGGAGTTGCTCCCCGCAGTGCTCAAGGAACCATGTGCAGGGCACTGCACCTTGGGCTCCTGTGTGCGAAACACGTGCTCAGACCCAGAGGACCCCCCTGGCCCGCCTCTGAGACAGTGCCTGCTCACTTGCGCTCTCCAAGCCCCGCTCACAGGCTGCAGGGTGGCCTCAGGGAACGGGTGGGCAGACCCTGCAGGGACCCACCTTGGTGGTGAGGGAGGGGTAACTCTTGTTGACCTTGCGCAGGCCATCCAGCATCTTGGGGAGCTCAGATGGGTTGACTGGCTCCACGGCGATCTTGATGACAGACGTGGTGTTGAACTTCAAGGGCCGGAAAATCTGAGCCTGAGACCCGAAACACAAAGGTGTGAAGGCGTGTGCCCAGCAGGCCCTGGAGGGGCAGAGGTGAGACAGCAGTGACCTGTCCCCTGTCCAGTGGCCACACACCACCCCGGGAGCCATCTGGGCCCAGGCAGAGAAAGGAAAAGCACGAACGGGACTTCCCAAGTGCGCAAGAATTCAGCGTGGCCGGCCCCAGGAGTCCCGAGCTCCTGTGTTCCCCCCAGACGCGCTGAGTCACTGTGGCTGCCTCTACCTCCTCATTGCCTCGGGGTTCAGTGATAGTCGCTGTCTTGACGATGGGTTGATCCACGCCTTCTATCAGAACCCAGTTGCCGGCAGGGACTCGGTTCACCTCAATGTGGTACCTGGACAATGGTCAACAAGGGGGTGTGAGCCCCGGACACAGGACTCGCCCCAGAAATGTCTTGCGTGCCTGCTCTGAGCCAGACACCCCACCCACCAGGTCGTCACAAACTGAGGAGTGCTTAGGGCAGAGTATCAGGTTTTGCGAGAGGACAATGCAGGGAACTGGACTGGAGATGGGCCTTGGGGACAGTACAAAAGCACCACAGCAGCTACTGAAGCTCTTGGGTGCTCCAAGGGTCTCGTGCCTGGCGGGACGGGGCTCTGGAGCAGAGGTGGGGCTGCCTGAAGACACACCACAGTCTCAGAGCTGCTTCGTGGCGGAGAAGACACTGAGCAAGCGACAAGCAGCCCAGAGGCCCAGCTGAGCTTGGGTGTACTGGGATGGTGCAGGGCGCCAGGAAGTCTTCCCTCGGTCAAAGAACGGTCAGTGAAGGGGCTGGAGAGACAGAATAGCCGGGGGGGGGGGGGGGGGGGGGGGGCGCTGGCCCTGCACGTCAATGACCCGGGTTTGATCCCAGGCAACACATATGCGCCTCCCCCCCACCCCCCACCAGAAGTTATCCCTGAGTGAAGAGTCAGGAGTAAATATTGACTAGTGCTGGGGCACTGCTGGGTGTGGCCCCCAAACAAACAAACAATAACGGGGGAGTCAAGGAACAATTTTTCTTGGAAAAAAAACATGAAGGTTATGACTCAAGGATCAGAGAAGACAGAGGATTAGGATGCGCAAAAATAGACCACAGGCCACTCAAACACAGGGACCGGCTTTGTAATAGCCACACTCTGGCCAGAGTGAGCGTGAGGGGTAGGAGGAAGATTCACTAATGGGGCCCCTGCGACTGCATTTCAAGAAGTCCTCAAAGAAGCACCTGGGGCCATTCCAGGGTCAAGGCCCTGGTGTGCCCAAGAAGTTGTCATTGGTAGTACCTGGCCACGGAGATCCACAGGCGGCCCACGGTGCAAATCTGCGAGTCCTCCTCGTCCTCCAGGGTGTAATTCTCCCCCAGCACCTTCACCGGCTGCCCAGCATGGATGGTGCCGCTGAGTACCCGGCCAAAGGCATGAAACTGGACCCCATCGTCAGTGCTGTACATCTTCGTGGTGTGGCACATCAGGGGCCCCTAGAGGGGGGGACAAAGCGCCGTCTTAGGCTACTCTCTAGGGAACGCCGATTAGCAATGCTTCCCTTTCACAGTGCTGGTATGAGAGAGGGGATGAGGCCCCAAGAAAATTCCCTGCTTGGTGCCACAGGCATCGCCAGAAACCATTTCCTCCTTCTCATCCTCCCTCCCTTTTTGGAGGGGTGTTTGGGGAAAACCCAGTTACGCTCCTGGCTCCTTGCTCATGAGTGACCCTTGGCAGGGCTCAGGGGTGTGCTAGCTAGTGCCGGGGTTGAGACCGGAGTTGGCATGTGAGCCAAGAGCGCACCATCTCTCTGGCCTTGCTTCCTTCCTTCTGACCTCACCTAGCCATCGCCCCACTCTCTACAGTCTCATGAGCAAGAGTGAGTGAAGTGTCCAAGCTCGCTTCACTGGCAAGTGGTGACCTCTGAACACAGGCCGGCCTGACCCTGCGCTCAGCAGACACAGTGAGGGTGGGAGAGGGCCCTGCCCAGGGACCAAAATAGCACCCCCGCCCCAGGGTGCTCCTTACATCGGGGTCACAGTCGCTCATGGCCTCGCCAAGGTCGGAGTCCACGCCACCCGTGTAGGTGTGTTCGATCTTGGGCTTGGCGCCCACCTTCGGAGACGGGATGTGCTGCACACACATGTCCACAAAGCCTGTGGGGAGACGGGAGCGTCAGGGTTCCCTTGGGGGAGCAGGCACCTAGGAGCAGACCACTTGGCACAGCCCCAGAGCACCAAGGGCAAAGACTGATCTTGAGCTCAGGAGCGGGACAAAGACTCCGGGCGAGCGGCTCCCTGCTCCCCACAGTGAGCTGTCCGAGGGCCCGGAGGCACACCCATGCCAGGAAGAAGTTCCAGGGACAAGGGGTTCCCGGGACTCATTTCTGTAGCAGTTCCTGAGCGTCTGTCTGGCAGTCAGAGGCCCTTACTGACCCTAAGATCTGAGACCCGACTTCTGAGGCACTCAGAACCACCCCAGAAGGGCACTGCCCCTCTGAGACTGGCCCCTGCTCTTCTGGCAGCCGGCCACACATGGCCAATACCTTTGCTCCTGCCCTGCAGTGCCAGGAGATACGAGGGCCTAATGTGTGTGCTCTGCCACTGAGCAGCTGCTGACTGGCATCTGTGTACCAGGCTGACCACCACACTTAATAGTGCCACTCTGCACTCCGGGGATCAGACACCTGTGATCCACAAACTTGGACTCAGATCTGGAGGGTCGTTGGCTGTTGCCCTCTCCACCTCCCTGGCTCTTCTGCGTGAAAGTGTAGGACCCCGACATCTGTGTCCCCGTCTCCTGGCAGGCACGCTGAAATGCTTGTTTCCCCAGACAAAAGTCTTGGTAGTGCCCAGTAGGGAGGGGAAAGAGGGAAAGCCAGGTGCTCTGAACAGTGGCAGGCTCACCACTGCGGGTTGCACCCAGCCCCCCACAGGGTGCTGTTACCTGTGAACTCGCCGAAGAATTTCTTGCACACCAGTCTGAGAAGGGGGCGGATGTTTAGCTTCAGTTCCTCCTTAGTCAGGTGGATGCCGAGTTCATCCAGGGTCCTTGGGAGGCTGGTGTCCACGTCACCCACCACCTGTCACAACACCAGACCCTTTGTCATCAGCAGTGGTGGTCCCAGGGTACAGGACAGAGGACCAGGGAAGGCTGGAAGGCGTTATTTATTTCTTTGCTGTGTCACAGGCAGTGCTGCTCAGGGTCCCTATGAGATGCTGGGATTTGAAGCTGAGTCTGCTGCTTGCAGGGCAGGCGCCTCACCCGCCTGTCCTACCTCTCCGGCCACCAAAGGGCATTTTGAAAGGTCACTGCAGTAGGTTCCCTTCTATGAGGAGATCTTGGCAAGAGCAACAGATTCCTTCCAGGACTGTCTTTGGGACCAGCCCTTCAAACCGACCTGGCAGACACACCAGCCTGACTGTTGCCAGTGCTGCCCCCTGGTGCTAGAAAAGCAGCATCTCCGCCAGCACAGGGAATTTCTGCCTTTCCCTATTTAGAGCCAGAGTCTGAGGACTCATAGCCCAGAAAGGGACCAAAAAAGGTCAGGAGCAGTCCAACCCATGTCAGGGCAGCGCCAAACTACATCATCCCCGTGGCCTCGTCGTCTCTACCGAGACAGGTTCCACACATTTATTTTACTGACCCCTTTCTGACACACGAGTCTACTGTTGAGCACTAATACATTTTCGTCAGGTGTGCGGGCAGCTAGAATGGCCATGTGCCCATGCGCACGTCTGGGTGTGCAGTGGCTGGGCATGTCTTTGTAGAGCTGCTGTGGCGGAACAGTCTGTCTGAAGACCCCATATGTGGCAGCTCCCCTTCATGCTGCCTTTTCCAGAACGCACACTCAAGCCCACACGCAGCAGACCTCAAGCTTCTGAGGCAGACCTCGGCTGTGAAGACGCCCCTCCACGGACAGCCGCGGTGCCCAGAACTGCCATTACGGACACGCTTATGGGCTTCTCTTTATGGGATGCGCCACAGTGCATCACTCAGATTCTCCGGGTGCCCATCAAATGCGCAGCTATTCCCTTCTCTCACTGCTGTCAGAAATGCTGCAGCCAAACCCTAGGGAAATGACTCCCTCACTGGTCCGATTCTACAGATTCAGATTCATGAAATCTTGAATTCATTATGAATTCAAGAGAGGCAAACCAAAGCACTCAAATTCATGGATACACAGGACTCCCGGCTGAAAACTCTGGGGTGCTCTCAGAAGTGGGTGGGCCTGCCCAGTCAAAGCCCCAGGACCACACATAACCCACAGCTGCCGTCACGCCAACGGCCCAACTCCACTGACTCATTATTAATCTCTGCAGATACCAAACCACGGGAATTTCAGGTGCAGGAGTCTTTCAGGCTGAGAACTCTGGGATCTTCTCAGAGTGTGTGTGTGGGAGGGGCTCCCCCATACTTCCGGAAGCCCCAGAAGCCATCCACACCCCACAGCTGCTGCCATGTCAACTCCTTGGTCCAGTTCTACAGATCCTGAAGTTTCTAGACCATGCGGCCACATACACGGCCGCTGGACATCTCCAATTTCCACTTTACTGAAGTTCAAGCTGGAGCGATAGCACAGCGGGTAGGGTGGTTGCCTTGCACGCGGCCAATCCTTGTTTGATTCCACCCCTCTTGGAGAGCCCAGCAAGCTACCAAGAGTATCCCGCCTGCATGGCAGAGTCTGGCAAGCTCCCCGTGGTGTATTCGATATGCCAAAAACAGTAACAAGTCTCACAATGGAGACGTTACTGGTGCCCACTCGAGCAAACTGATGAACAATGAGAGGACAGTGCTACAGTATAGTGCAACAGTGCTACTGAAGTCCCAGTACATAAAAGCCTGCTAACCTCAACAAATAAAAACAACACAGAAGGCTCAACTGGCAACAAACAGCTAGTAAATCCATAGACAAGGACTTAACGACCAGATGTGAGAGAAAATAATTTCCACAAATTTTGAGTATTTTTGGTAATTCCATTAGCCATTTAGTTGTAATTAGCAATATAAAATAAATCATTGTGTGAATAAATTATTGTGTGCCTGCTAAGGGGGCAGGCTTGGGGGGTGGCTGGGAAAAATGGAAAAAACAGTGGCGAGAAGGTGACACTGGTGGTGGGATTGGTGTCGAGTGAATGGCCGTAACAACTGTATTGTGAACAACTCTGTAAACCATGGTGTTGAAATTAAAAAAATAAAAAAAAAATTGAGGGGTGAGGGGAAAATAAACAAACAACCTGGCAATGATATCTGACTAGTCAAATGGAGGCAAACAAAAACTCCTCCCAGTTCTTGACCTTCTTCTTTTGCAACCCCGCCCCGCCCACCCCAGTCCCCTCCCCGTCCCCCTTTATCCTGATTCCAATGGTGCATCTAGGCCCAGATGATTCAATCAGCAGCTGGGATCTGACTGTCCTGTCCTCACGGTCAGTGAAGAAGCTGGCCTGCGGCTCTGCTCCATGCCATCGAGAAGGGCAGATGTGAGCTGGCGGCCAGCACTCACCTGGGCCAGGATCTTATACAGAGGTTCCAAGATAAACTCCACGAAGCTCCTCTGGGAGCTGCTGGTTGGGGCCTTCTTGGTGAACTTTCGCCTACAGAAGAAAAAAGAAAGTGAGAGACAATCCAGGAGGGAGAACCAAACAGCAATGACCAGAACATATGAACCAGAATGAACTCCTACATCCTGAATATTCAAGGCCCAGGGCAGGGAGGTGCATGTGACCCTTATAACACCCAGAGCACTGATGAATCCAGGGTGAGATCCCTGCTTGCAGAGCCAGTGGGCTGCACCCACGGAGGAATGGCTAGTGTCAAGGACTTGCGGCCTCTCTCTGCTCTCACTGGGGATTGGGTCACTTCTCCAGTCACCCCACATGCTACTTACGTCTTGGGGTTGAAGTAGATGTCACCCCAGAGTCTTTTAGCAAACTCCTGGTAGTTAATATCACCTGGAAGAAAACCAGACAATTATAATCAACCTAGAAGACAATTACTTGAAATTCTCTTTTGGGCATATAAATGGCTGGCACCTCGGGCATTCGGGCACCTTCCTATTAGACATTTGCTTCTTGTCAGACAGGCAGAAAAGGGCACTGGGCACAAAGAAGGACCAGAGATATCCCAAAGTGCCAGCTGGGGGCACAGAAAGTGGCAGAGGGGCTAAATGCACCTTCAGGCATGAGGTCATGAGTTCAAAGTGCTACCACATGTGCTGAGCGTGGTCCTCAGGATCCCCCAGCAGCCAAGAAAAAGTGTGCAATTGCTGGAGTGTGGCCAGGTGTGTATGACCCGGCAACGGAATGTGCAGCTAGCAAGCACCACAACCAGAGACGTGTGAGTACAGAACGGGGGTCGCTGACAGGGAGCCATGAGTGCTCCATCACTGGAGCGTGCACGCCTGCTGAGCACTGAGGCCGAACTTGCAAGGGTCGCAATCAGTTACAATCAGTGTGTGTGACATAGGCAATACAGCAGCAGCCACAAAGGGAATGGAAGGGAAAAAAAACAAACTAAATATCCCAAAGCAGGGCTGGAGCACTCAGTAGCACAGTAGGCAGGGCACCTGCCTTGCACATGGCCGACCCGGGTTCAATCCCTGGCACCACATATAGTTTCCCTGAACACTGCCAGGAGTGATTCCTAAGCATGGAGCCAGGAGTAACCCCTAAGAATTGCTGGGTATGGCTCATAAAGCCAAATAAGCCACACAACCCCTGCCCCCTCCAAAAGCTGCTACGCTGTGCTGAGCACACGTCTAAGTCCATCTCTACAAACACTGAGCTGCAGACAAGGACCTGTGCTCCTTTCCGGGGGGGGTGGGGGGGGGTGGCGGCATGGGGGAGCAACTGGGTGCCCTCCGCCTAACCCTGCCCCATCCAGAGGCAAAGCTTAGCACCTCCTCCCCAGTCCCTCCCAGCATACACAAGCTATGTTTGCCCTCTGGCAGCCTTATTGCCCTAGGATACCCACTAACCCTACTTTTTTTTTCCTTTTGGTTTTTGGGCCACACCCAGCGGTGCTCAGGACTTACTCCTGGCTCTGCACGCAGGATGACTCCTGGCAGGGCTTAGGGGACAAAAGGGGATGATTCTGAGAATCAAACCCAGATCAGCTGCATGCAAGGCAAGCACCCTACAAGCTGTACTATCCATCTGGCTCCTAGCCCTACATTTCTTGATCAGACTTGTAGGACTCAGACAAAACACCAATGCCCACTTTGTCTCACCTTTACTGATTAATACTCTCAGCAGAATGGTACCCATCGAATCCTAGTCACTACTGTAACTTGGAAAAGTTTTTGGATTCGGGTTTACACCTGGCTGTGCTCAGGGTTTACTCCCGTCTCTGTACTCAGGGCTCACTCCTGGCAATACTTGGGGAGCAACATGGGGTGTCAGGGATTGAACTCAAGCTAGCTGCATGCCAGGAAAGCCCCATAATCCCTGCACCATCTCTCTGAGCTTATTGAAGTTTTTGGAATTCAAGACGTTCTGAGTTATGACCTCCTGCACCATTCAGTTAGGTCACTGGTATCTGGGTCCCTCTCTCGCACACACGTGGCAGAAGGTCTCCAGCACCTTCTCCTAAGGCAATACGCTCTGCCATGGACTCCCCCATCTCACGTCACCCAGGCGCGGCAGCTCCTCCCTTCCAAGCTATCAGTGATGACCTCCTCCCTGCTTGGAAGCACTGGGCCTTTCACACATGCTGAGTCACCATCACAGACCTCAGTGGCTTGAGTGCTCCTAAGAACCAGCCTAGGGAGATACAGGATCCAGGGGACAGTGTGTGAATGACCTGCGCTTAATCCCTGGCACCACAGACGGTCCCCTGAGCACTGCCAGGCGCGATCCCTAAGCACAGACCCAGGAGTGGCCCCCAAGCCAAAACAAACCAAACCCAGGCCTGATGGAGGTTTCACAGACACTGACGGGAATCAAAGACCCTCCAGTGTTGCTCCCATCAGTTCACAGATATGGCCACGTCGAAACGCAGTATCCTCTGCTCATCTGTGGCCTTCTCTGCTCTAGTCTATCAGTTTTGCCCATTATCACCACCCCACTCCAATTCCTTTTTTGTTTTTGGCCCATGTCTGGTGGTTCTTAGGGGACATGTAGCCAGGGACAGAGCTGGGGTCAGTCACACGCAAGGCAAGCAGCTGAGCTCTGTGCTCTCTCCAGCCCCTGCTCCAATCATGAACAGTTCCAAGCTGCCTGCAGAATAAAGTCTAAACTCCAAAAGCTGGTATTCCAAATCCCACTGTGGTCCCAACCCACCTGCTGCAGTCTGATTGCAACTCTTCTCGGTGAGAACAGGTCACAAGCAGTACAAGACCAACAGATCCACCCAGGTGCCCTCCTCCCAAGCTTAGAATTCCAGGTCCCCTAGCCTCCAGGGTCCCACACCCAGCAGGCAGCCTTCCCTAGCCCCCAAGCCACTGGAACTGAGATCCCAAAATCCCTACATTCCACATCCCTAGAGCTGCTCTCTGGTACAAGACCCATCCTGCCTTCCCACCATTCGTCACTCTGTGGATTCTATTCACCTGTCAGACAAAGGTATCAGAAATCAGAGCAATATTCCTCCTGCTTGCCGTAGTGCTTGTAAGAGAATGTGCGATCAGGTCAGAGAAATACTACAGGTCTAAAGCGCCTGCCTTGCACGCACGCAGCCCACCTGGGCTGGACCTTCGGCATCACATATGGTTCCCTGTTAGGGGTGATAGAACCA
The DNA here is from genome assembly GCF_029834395.1 of Sorex fumeus. Lineage (NCBI taxonomy): Eukaryota > Metazoa > Chordata > Mammalia > Eulipotyphla > Soricidae > Sorex > Sorex fumeus. Next base: position 77,885,247 of record NW_026606120.1, read on the forward strand.
GGAGGAACAGCCCTGAGCACCGCCACCGGATGTGGTACAAAACAAAACAAAACAAAACAGAAAAAAAAAACTACCAACACAGGATGACTTTTTTGGCAACATGGCAATATGAGGAGAAAGGAAAGGCCAAACGGTTCTTGTTTTGTCCCCACTGGAGGTTCTGACTCATGGGCCTACATTCTCACATGATAAAACAAAGCAAAGCATCCAAACTTTTCCAGGGTCACCTCCAGCCTAACTTTCTAGAAGCCCACCTGTGACTTATGACAAACAGCATTCAAAGGCCGAGTAATAATCTCTCCTGAGGGAGCTGGAGCGATAGCACAGCAGGTAGGGGATTTGCCTTGCATGCAGCCAACCTGGGTTCGATTCCCAGCATCCCATAATCCCATTTGGTCCTGAGTCCAGGAGTAATTTCTGAGTGCATGGGCCAGGAATGTGCATAGCCGGGTGTGACCCAAAAAGGGAAGGGAAAAAAAAAAAACAAAAAACCAAAAACTTCACCTGAGGCTCAGGGACATTTTCAATCAAATGAAGAATGAACTTTACATCTAATTACTGAAATATCCTAAATTTTGCTTTCCATGCCAATACAAAGTACATTCTGAAACTAAAAGAAGGCTGTTCAGATGAATTTCACGTATTGCTCATCTACTGATCTTTAAAAAAAAATCATCTCAAAACAACCAAAACAACTGACTGATGGAGAATGTACGTACATCTACAGAGAATCCGGAGGCAGACATCTTGATAAAATACATTTTATACATCAACATATTGAAATAGGCAATTTCTTGGCATCTAAAGCTGAGTGCTAATATTGCTATACATCACAGATACCTTGTTCTATAAAATACGACCTAATTTATGAAAAACACTAAATATGAAACTTAACCAAAAGATAGCAATTTCTAATAATGAGGTCTGAGGGGAATTTTCTTTTATTATTCTTTTTTTTTTTTTCGGTTTTTGGGATATACCTGTGCCACTCGCTTTGGTCACCATGCCATGTGGAATCAAATCCAGACCTTCTACATGCAAAGCAAGCATTCCAGCCCATTAAGCTACCTGTCCAGCTCCCAAAATTTTGTTTTCTGCATGAAATTCTACTTTCCTCAGTGAGAATGAATGACATATATGCATATTTAATATATATACACACACACATAGCAACTGTCCATGTTTTCCACAGGAGCAAGACTATCCAAATGGGGGGCTGGAGTGATAGCACAGCAGGTAGGACAGGCTGGAGTGATAGCACGCGGCCCGACCTGGGTTCGATTCCCAGCATCCCATATGGTCCCCCAAGCACGGCCAGGAGTAATTCCTGCGTGCATGAACCAGGAGTAACCCTTGTGCATCACTGGGTGTGACCCAAAAAGCAAAAGAAAAAAAAAGTATCCAAATGGAGGGAGGCAGGCCAAGTAGTAGGGACTCCCGGAGCTTCAGCCCCACCCCCCCCACTACCCCCAGCTTGGAAATAGAGCCTCCTGGGATCTGAGGCAGCCAGGAAGGCCTCGGGGTGGGGAGTGAGAGCCTCTGAGCTGAACAGTGGCACTGGAACTGGTGCAGTCAGAGGCCCACACAATGGCCAGATCAGGCAGGAGCTGCGTGAGGACCACAAATGCAGGCTGACCACCTCCGCTGTACCTACACTGGCCCGAGAGTCCCGTGAGGAGGTCAGGAAGCACCTTGTGGACAGCAGACTGTTTTCTAACAAAATCTGCCACACTCTAGAGGAAATTCTTATTCCTGAAATGAATTCCCTCTGAGTCACCTTTGTTTTTCTATTGTTAGAAACCATTCGGTCTGGAAAGTGTCTCTCCAGAGAGGCCCCAAAGAGCACCACGCCAACAGTCACTGGGGAAAGCATGCACTCCCGAGCAGGGATTCCGGCAGGAAGTCGTGGCGACGGCGGCAAAGACATGCGGGGTGTTGGGGGGGGGGGGGGACTGGCGAGACAGTCTGCCAGCCAGCACTTACCAAAGGTGTCAGCATAGATCTTGGCAAAGGAGCCCAGTGTGAAGCAGATGCTGTACTGGGAGCTCGAGAAGCAGACATTGCCCAGGAGCGGAGACAGGATCAGATTCTCATCCGTGGAGTATATGCTGAGAGGGAGACCCATGTGAGTGAGCGCACAGGCTGCTTGGTCCTCCAGCCCCCACCCACGCCTGCACCCAGGGCGCACTCTGCTTTGCCAACTCCCTCATCTCAGGATGGAATGGAGCCAAGGCCGAGCTCAGCAGCAGAGTAGCTGCTTTGCACGTGGAAGGCCCTGGGCTCGATCCCCAGTCACTGGCACCACAAAAACAAAACAAGCAAAGAGGAAGTAACATGACGAGGTTGTTCTCTGGCTCCCAGTCACAAAAACTCCCTGAGCATTCTGCACAATCTGGGAGATGCTCACTGCATCCAAAAGACAAGGGTGAACTTGGAGGATGAGACAGAGACCTTGGAACACAGGAAGTGATCTAATGTGCTCAAGAATAAACAAATACCAGTTTAATAAAGCCATGACAAATAAAACCTCTGGCCCCATTCTCTTTGGCGTACTCTTTTTTTTTTTTATCCTGCATTGTCTGGCTTTGTTTTATAAACACGTTTTTTTCAAAGCCACTGTGTGTCCCAAGTTCACTACCAGGGATCAGAGCCAGTGAAATGCAGATGTCAAGCCCACAAAGATCCACGGAGTCTTAACTTAGAGATACAAGTACTGGCTTATACAGAACAGTGCCCCCTCGCTCCCCGAGAGCTGCTCCTCAGGAGCCCAGAGCTGCGTTGAAAGCACGCACCTCCAAGGCTCAGTGACTGCCGTGCACTCCCCCTTCAGTGGTGGGGGGCATCTCTTTCCCTCCCTACTTTGGGAACTCAGAATTCGCCTGATTCCACAGACAGACTAAAGCTGTCCCTTGTGTCCCCTTTCAGCCTCCTGCCACTAAAGCACATTCTGGCTACTCTCAGCCACTCCCCGACGGGACAGGGGGAGTAGCCTGTGCAGTGCTCCAGATGGTAGGCTAGAGTCTGATCTTCCGTACCCCAAATGGTCCTCTGAGCCCCACCAGGAATGACCCAAGTGCAGGGCAGGCAGTAAGCTGGGAGCACTGCTATGTGACTCCCAAAACAACAAAGAAAAACCCCAAGTGCAACACTAAAGAGAAGGCTTGGTGCCATGGCTACAGCTGCTCAGCAGGCAGGGAGCCCGGCCACAGAGCCTGCAGCAACGGCAGCGCCTCGGGCTTGTCCACAGGCTCCCTGACTCACGCTGAGAAATGCAACGCAGCCTTAGAGGGCTAGAGGCTGGGGTCTCTCATGGCAAGTCCCTGCGGACAGAGGCCGGCCTCCGGGGATACCAGACCTGATCAGCCCATTGACCTCATCGACGATGTGGCGCAGCTTGTAGTATGCATCCGTGGGTGGCAGCTTCAGCTCCAGGATGAGCCGATCGATCTTGTTGATGCACACGGTGACGGCCAGCCGCTCCTGCACGGCGTGCTTGATCAGTCGCTCTGTGTTCAGCATCACCTGAGGGACAGAGGCCCAGAGCTGGGGGACGCAGGCCCGGCGGAGCCGAGAGCATTACTCCAATGAATGAAGCACAAGGAAAGGAGCTGCGGTACTTGTGCCCGAAGGCAGCCAGAGAAGTTCCAAGAGGGCGTCATGCAGGACAGACACATGAACACATACTTAATGCTGGGGGCCCAGCTTTGGGGTGCCAGAGAGAAGACCTTCAGGGTTAGAATGGAAATCATGAACCTATGTTTTTGGGGTTTTTTTTGGGGGGGGGGTGAGGGGGGTCCCACCTGGTGGGACTCAGAGGCAATTCCTGATGCAGTGCTTGGGAGTCGCCCACAGCCAGCACTGCTCAGGGAACACCGTGGTGCTGAGAACAAACCCAGGGCTCAAAGGGCATGCACTGCATTCTGAAATATTTCCTTTCAAACAGTGCAAGGGGAAAACAGACACATGAGTACAAAGAGAAAGAAGCGAAAAAACAAATGAGGGTGAGTTCTTTCTATTCTTGCAGCTTTTACCTAAATTTGAAATTCTCCCTGAAACACAATCAGGAGGGTCAAACAAGTATCTTTGGCTCCCTCTGCTGGCGAGCTCCACAAAGACTGGATGAGGTTAACTAGATTGAATTTCAGTATTATTATACAAAAGACCTTCCAGAAGATTTGCCCCACATAAGGATGACCCCAGTAAGTCACTCTTGAGCAGAGCCAGGAAGACACAGCAACATGGGGTGTTGCCCCTAAAACAGACGTTCAGGCCAGGGACATGGCTCAGTGGTAGGGTAGAGACTGCACACACTCAGGCCCTAGGATTGATCCCTAGTACCAAAAACAAGCTACTCTGGGCCTTTTCGCTCCAGTCTCCAGCTTAGAGGAGCTGGTTAATAACTGGAATCCTTCATACAGGAACTTCCCGCCCTCCCTCTGATTCACCTTTGTCTGCTATCTTTTCATTTCTGTGCCTCAGGAGAACAGACTGAAGATGGGGGCCGTGGGGGTGGGTGGGACGACGGCACCCACAGAAATCCAGACCACAAGACTGGGGCCCACGCAGAAGAAAAATACTCATTTTTTTTTTCTGGGGGTTGAGGTGGGAGATGTGGAGGGCTGAGGGAGTGTGGAGTGTGGCTGGAGAGCTAAGTAATACACACGAGAAGTTTCTGGGTCTTGTTATAGTGGTATCAAACTCAATCTCCACAGAGCCTGGCGGGTCAGAGCAGTGGAAGCCTTGCATTCGGGGGTGTACTAGGAGAGCAGAACCCACCCTGTGCCACCATTCTGGACTTCTGACACTAGCCTCAAGCCCCGTCTGCTTTGAGCTCCTGTGCTCCAGGGAACCCTATCAGGGCAGGGTCCTGGGGCAGCCAGCACTCACCCCCTCAGCAGCATCGATGAAGAGGACCACCCCATCTGAGATGCGCAAGCCGGCCGTGACCTCATCAGAAAAATTCACATGTCCTGAAAAGCAAAGACGAAGTCAATCACGGCATTGCAGGGGGAGGAGGAATTTCGTGTGAATCCTTCCACCCCCATTCCACAGCTCCAATGTGGAGCCACAGTGTCTAAAATGCACATTTGTATCACATCCAGAGTACAACTTTTTAAGGAGGAAGTCCCAACACGGAAAAGGAAGGAAGTGCTTGACGGATGAGAATTCAGCACCTGCATCCGAGCTGAGTCTACCGGGAAGCAAGCAGAATTATGGGATGGAAGACAGGAGGCAAAGGGTGCCTTTGGTGAACAGAGTTGTTTCAGAAGGTGCTACTGGGGTGGGATGGGGTGGGGTGGGGTGGACAGGCAGAAGATAGAGAAGATAGGGATAGAGGGGTCTCAGGGCCCCAGGCATCTGACTGGGCCAAAGGGCCCAACTGTCAAAACCCTGAACTTTCTTATTTAAAACTCTGCCCAGAGTTGATCTTTCCCCGTGATAGAAGTCATCTGCCTTGGGACAGAGCGACAGTACAGCGGGCAGGGTGTTTCCTTGGTATGCGATCTACCCAGGTTTGATCGCCAGCCACCCGTATAGGTTTCTCGAGCACCAGCAGAAGTTATTCCTGAATGCAGAACCAGGATTAACCCCTGGGCATAGCCAGGTGCTGCCGCAAAATAAACAAAAAAAAGGTAGCAGCCTCAAAGCAAGGCTGTGCATCCTATTTCTCCTTCCCCACCCCCACCAATCCATGAATCAATGGGAGGCTCCCAAGGTCTCCATGAAATCACCCAGAGTGTGATGCCAGGGACCAGATGTGATGCACTTTTGTTCCCTCAGCACTCAGCATGGGCCTCACCCAGGCAGAAACGAGTGACATGCCCTAGAGTTCAATAAACACACTGAGAGGAAAAAGAGGATTAAAACACCAGGTCTAGAACACACAGCTTGCTAATGAACTAGACAGAAGCCAAGACAACCAGAATAAAAAGGATCTCAACGAAGGTGGGGAAAAGGTAAAACAAAAACAAAATCACCCAACAACCCCAAAGACAAAACCCCAGTTCCAGGAAAAGTCAGAGCGTGAAGAACCAATCGGACAAGGGGAAGGTCAAGATGTGCCTACCTGGTGTGTCCATGATGTTGAAGAGGTACGACTTCCCTTTGGTGTCGGGCAAGACCACGGTTACCGGGGTGCTCTTGATGCCCACGCCCCTCTGGGAACCACAGAGGGAGAGAGGTCAGGGCCGCGGCCTCACCACAGCATAGCTGCCAGCACACTGCTCATATCTCTCCTGGTCTCTACCCAGAAAGGACTTAAAGATGAAATATCGTGCTGCTAAATAGCACTGGGGGAGATGGGTGGCAATTTGAAGGCAAAACAGTACTAACTTAAAAATGAACTGGAGACTGGATATACATAAAGCATAAAATTGTTTTTAAATCATTGGCATTCTAAACTGTAACATACAATATATACATGAACGGCCAGAGTGAGTAGGGCAACAGGTAGGGCACTTGCCTCGCACAAGGCTGACCTGGGTTTGATCCCTGGCATCCTATATCCCCCAAGCACTGCCAGGAGTAACCTAACCTCTGAGCATCGCTGGGTGTGACTCAAAAAGCAAACACACACACACACACACACACACACACACACACACACACACACACACACACACACCCCAGAACTCCAGACATATAAATCAAAAGTTAGGTCTGGGCAAGAGTGAGAGTACAGCAGGCAGGGCATTTGCCTTGCATGCAACCAACCTAGGTCTGACCCTCAGCACCACATATGATTCCCCTGAGCCTCCCCAGCAGTCACCCCTGAACACAGAGCCAAGACTAAGCACCGTGCACCAGTGGGGGTGGGCCTCAAACCAAAAAGTTAAAACAAATAAAAAAAACTCCCACCAGGCTTGTGACCAAGAGCATAAAAAGAGGCATCAACTCCTAGGATCTGCCCTTAGAGGCCAAATCAACCTGCGTTGGGGTGGGGCTTGACTACTGTAGTTCAAGTAATAGATCACAGGGTGACTGGGAGACAGGGAGATAGAATGAGCACTCTTGGTCTCATTCACAGGCACTGAAATTTATTATGAAAATAACAAGGTGCTAGGGCCAGAGCAATAGCACAGGATAGGGAGCTTGCAATGCACGTGGCCAATGCAGGTTCGATTCCCAGCATCCCACACACCCCTGAGCACCACCACGATTCCTGGGTGTAGAGCCAGAAGCAACCCCTGAGCACCACCAGGTGTGGCCAAAAAACCAAGTAAACAACAAAAGAAACTTGAAGAAAAAAAAAGGACAAAGTGCTGGGGCCTGAGCAGTAGTATAGCAGGGAAAGCACTCGCCTCGCACATGGTCAGGCCAACCCCATTTCAATCCCAAGCACCCCCTATGATCTCCCAATACACCAGGAGCAATCCCTGAGTACAACCACTGTATCCCCAAAAACAAAACAAAAAAAAGAACAAGGTATGACTGTATCAGATTCTGAGCCTGGGAGAGAGAGGACTGGGCACGACTGTTCTATCACAAAGGCTCCCCTACTAGGGCTGGAGCAACAGCACAGCGGGTAGGGCGTTTGCCTTGCACGTGGCCGACCCAGGTTTGATTCCCAGCATCCCGTATGGTCACTGCCAGGGGTAATTCCTGAGTGCTGTGCCAGGAGCAACTCCTGTGCATCGCCAGGTGTGACCCAAAAGAAAGCAAAGCAAAAAAAAAAAAAAAAAAAAAAGGACTCCCCTCCTCCCTGAAAGTAGTGCTGTAGTGCTGATGGGCTGATGGGTGTGGGAAGCAGACTGCCCGCGGCGCCCTTACCTCCTGCTCTGTGAACAGGATGTCAGTGTAGCAGAGCTGAAAGAATGACAGAAGTATCATTACACCTGAATTCAGGCCCCCTGTTTCCAACACAAATGCCATCCACCATTTTTCCACTTCACCTTTGTGAAGACAATGGGGTGCAACCACAAAATTCCAGACAACAAGACCAGGGCCCTCCCGGAGAGAATATTCCTGGCTGTTTTGAATTTTTTTTTGGGTGGGAGAGTGGGCGGGAAGAGCAGGGGAATTCACTGTAGGCCAGTATGGATGAAGAACTAATTATATCAAATGTGCTTGGAATCCTGGAATAGTGAAGGGCCCACACCAGCCCTCCATGGAGACCAGCACGTCAAAGCACCATCCTGCGAAAGCCAGAACATTATTGCACTGAGATTTGCAGTCACACTTGGCCTTATTCACAGGCATTTAAATTTACCATACAACAACAAAGTCCAAATGTATTATATTTAGAGAGTAGGCTATTACTGCTCCAAAAGCTGGGATACAGAGGAATCCCCCGGTGCAGAACTGATCGTCCAAAATTCTGCAGGTTAATATTCTCTATGCTCCTGGGGAAGGTGAAATTATTTTCTTCAATGTTATTAATAGCAATCACAAGGATAAGTTTCCCTTTTAGGTGATTTCTAATGAGTGAGGGAGGAGAGGAAGTCAAACCCTTGACAGAATTCCCACTTACATCTTGGTCGTAGCGCTTCCTGATTTCTGGGTGAGTCTGCTCTATCAGACAATCAACGAAGCATGTCTGCAAGGGAAGAAAAGGTTCAGGACTCAATGGGAACGGCAAAATCGATTCGACCCTCCCTGCAGCAGCACCACGGCTCAGGAGAAGGAGAGCAAGAATTATGGGGAGGCAAAGGATGAACACTGAAGTCACGGGACTATTTTCAAATCAAAGATGAAATCTTCCTATCTTCCTCAGACAAGCATCTTCCAGGAAATGAAAGCTTGTAAAAATAGAGGCAAGCTCAGTTTCCCCCTTTGACCTGATGTGGACACAGCACTCAGGACGGCATGTTAGACAAAGGCTCAGTCTGTTCTGAGGAAAAACCAGGCGTCCCCAGTCAGCTGCCCAGTCCCCAGCCTCCGTCCATGCGCAGGCGCAAGGGGCTCTGTTTCCATAACCCAGCAGTGCACTGACCTTGCCGTGGTGGAGGTGCCCACAAAGGGTGACATTTCTGATGAGCTCTGAGTTATCCATCAGGTCAGCCAAGAAACTGAAAGGCAAGAGAAGAGGGACTTTGGCCAAAGTTTCCGTGGAGAGGGATGTCTTGCACATGGCTGACCAGAGTTTGATCCCCAGCATCCCACATGGTCCCCTGAGCACTATCAGGTGTAATTCCTGAGTGCAGAACCAGGAGTGAGCCCTGAGCACCACCAACCAGGTATAGACCCCCCCAACCAACTCCACAATTTTATTACTTAATAATTAGACATAAGCACTTCAATATATAGGCATCTTAACTGTAAGTACATTTATTAATAAAAACAATTTTTTTTTTTTGGTTTGGGGACTTCCTCTGCCCCTCTCGGAGACCCCAGCAAGCTACCAGGAGTGTTCTGCCCACACGGCAAAGCCTGGCAAGCTCCCCGTGACATATTCGATATGCCAAAAGTCAAAAACAGTAACAAGTCTCACAATGGAGACATTACTGGTGCCTGCTCGATGAACTGGAGGACAATGCTACAGTGGTTTGGAGACCAAGCCCAGATGCTTAACGATATGGCACCACTCGGGACTGTACTATGATCAAATCCTGGTCAACTGCATGCAAGGAAAGAGATTTATCCACTGTACTCTCTCTTTGGCCCAATGAAAATTTTTTCATAATTACAATAAGGAGGGGTCAGTAGAGCAGGTAGGGTGTTGTTTGCCTTGCACATGAGACTGACCCGAGTTTGATTCCCTGGCATAGCATATGGTCTCTCAAGTACCACCAGGAGTAATTCCTGAGTGCAGACCCAGGAATAACCCTGAGCTTTCCCAGTTGTGGCCTCAAATTAAAAACATAATTGCAGTAAGAAGAACCCAAATTATTTTATATATGAGTCTACTCATCTGGACCCTCCTTTTCAAACTAAAGGGTTATTATGTTCCCAAAAAATGCAGCATATTTGGGGCAGTTAGGACTGGGCAGAGGCTACACCCAGCAGTGCCCGGGGCTCCCTGCTTGCCCTGTGCTCAGGGGTCAGTCTTCATGGTACTTGGGAAACCATCTGCGGTGGCAGGGAACAAATGTGGTTCAGCTACAAGCAAGGCAAGCATTTAACCCATGTACTATCTCTTCAGTATTCATGCTAAGCAATCTAACACATAAAAAAAAAAAAAAAAAAAAAACCGGGGCTGGAGCGATAGCACAGCGGGTCGGGCGTTTGCCTTGCACGCGGCCGACCCGGGTTCGATCCCCGGCATCCCATATGGTCCCCCAAGCACCGCCAGGAGTAATTCCTGAGTGCAGAGCCAGGAGTGACCCCTGAGCATTGCTGGGTGTGACCCAAAAAGGCAAAAAAAAAAAAACCTGTACCCACCTCCCTGCCCCCACCCATGATCATTCTCAAAGCCTGGATTCTCATGCTAAAGATCTGGAAGAAGAAACATCAGTGAGATCTGTCTGAGAACCCACAGAAAACTTAAGATCAATTTTAACCATCCCAATAACCATATAAGTGAAAAAATTCAGCAAGGGAGGGATTTTTGCTTTTACAACTTACTAATTCAACCATAAACCACCACCTCCCACCACCTCCCACCACTATGGAAAATGAGCCCCCATGATTCAGTGCTGAGGCTAAAACTTGGTAACTTACTCCATTTCATACACTGTGACAGGTAACGTCTGCTCCATCAGAGTGAATTTCTTGGTTTTCACCGGCTTAATAATAGGTTCTGGAAGGGGGCGGGGGGAATGAGAGGGAGACGCATAAGGGCAGGCATGAAACGCAAAAGCACAGAGCTCAACTGCTGCAGACTACACCTCCAGGTTTGTTCAGGTTACGCTACCTCACTCAAATGCTGATGAATCAAGGACTGGGACGGTGGTCTGGCACAGGACCCTGGCGGACATGAAAGGGGACAGTGCAATCTGGACTCCAATTTGTGGGAGGAAGGGAGAAGGGCTGAATACAGGCTGAGGTCCACATCAGTTCAAACCTCTCCTTGCTGAGGAAGGGCATGCAGCTCAGCAGTAGAGTTAAATTTAGGTGAGGCCCTAAATTCTGCTTCCAGCCTTGCAATAGCAAACAAAAGATTCATAAAATCCTTGCATTAATAAAATAAATAAAAATCCTTAAAGTGGAAATAGGCATTGTGAAAACTAGTTACAGGACCTTAGATTATTGGCATGGACAAAACCTAAGAGTGGGAGAGAAATTAAACACAACATTCAGACACTTGAATAGTTAATTAGATAAATAACCCCCTGCCCCTGGCAGCTATGCCCAGGGCTTACTCCTGGCTCTGTGCTCAGGGATGTGTGGTGGTGTTCAGGGGACCTTATGGGGTGTCAGGGGTCAAACAAGGGTCAGCCACAGGCAAGATCCTTAATTCCCTCCTTAGCCCCAAATTACTAATACTTATTTTTAGAGTTTTTCTGGACATTAAAACAGCTAACCAGACCTGGAAAGCAGCTCAAAGGGCTGGAGCGCATGAACTGCAGGCAGGAGTGCCAGGTCCATCCCTGGCACCTCATAGTTCCCTGAGTACCCCCTAAGGAACACTGGGTATAACCCCCAAATAAAACCCACAAAACAGTGCTAAAACCAGGGGCTGGAGCACAGACCTCACATACAAGGGACACAAGGTACCTGGAGCACCAGCAAGAACCACCCCTGAGCAGTGCTGGATGCGGCCCAAAAGTCAAAATAATCACTCAAAACAAATGAGTGAACTGACTCTCAACCCAGATATAGGACGTGCAAAGCAGAACAGAGAACCAACTCACTGGAACACGTTCAGGGACTCTCAAGCTTGCTCTCAGCCTTTCCCTGCCCCAGTGTTACCCCCACAGGTGAGGCACCCCCTCACCTGTCAGGGGCTGCGTGTCTTCCTCCTGAACTATGGTCTCCACCTCGGGCCCGTACACCTCCTCCGCTGTGGGGTAGTATTTCTTGTCCTCATGCAGCACCACCTCCATGCCTGGGTGGTCGTCGTCGTGATCGCCGACATCCTCATCCTCCTCATCGTCATCCATCTAAAATAGAAGCAGGAGGGAAGGGACATAAGAGAGCTGCACTGACCTGTCCAGGGACTGACCATCCATGAGCCAGAGCAAGGCCCTGCATGTGCTTCAGCCGTATGGCTCACGCGCACCAGGCATGCTCCATCCCTGGTCCCCTATTTTTATATTTCACTTCAGCTGGTAAACAGCAGGTCCTAGAACAGCAGGAAGCATGCCCCTGTTCTCTACTTCACAATTCCATGCAAATCTTAAGTGCTTCAGAAAACTTTCAATTCTTTTGATTTGTTTCTGGGTTACACCTGGGGATGCTAAGGGGTCGCTCTTGGCTCTGCACTCAGGAATCACTCCTCTGGTGGTGCTTGGGGGGCCACATGGGATCCTGGGGACCGATTCCAGGTTGACCTCATGCCAAGGCAAACCCTCTATCAGCTGTACTATCTCTCTGGCCCCCTCTACAGAAATTCTTATTGAATAAATTACTGAGTGTGCATGTGAGCAGATGCAGGTCTGGTGCTAGTGGCTAAACTCAAATTTCAAGCACAAGACGCATATATTTTACCAACAAGTCACATCCCTGGCTGTCTTGGCCTTTATTCAGCCCAAAACTCCAGTTTATTCAGAGTCTATCATCTAACATACCAGCTTAGGCCACATGCAAATTTTGTACTCCTCCCTTATTCATCTTCACCCAAACCACAGATTAAAGGGCTTAAAAGGATTCACCTAATATGGTGCCAGGGGCCTGGTCTAAGAGCCCTGGCTTAACCTGCTCCCCTTCACCCTGGTCTCAGTGATCTCAGCTGCGCCTTCTTCTAATTGTGCTTTGACCCAATTCCAACTCTTTCTATGGGGTCAGAATGTGCTATGGTGGTTGCCTTGTGAAGGGAAGTAAAACAGGATGATGACCAAGGATGGCCTTTCTATGTTCAGATCACATTCCTGAATTATGAATAAAAAATATGCTAGGGGCTCAAGTGATAGCACAGCGGGTTGTGCATTTGCCTTGCACGCAGCCAACCTGGGTTCAATTCCCAGCATCCCGTATGGTCCCCCAAGCACCCTGAGTGCAGAGCCAGGAGTAACTCCTGTGCATCACCAGGTGTGACTCAAAAAGGGGGAAAATAAAATATATATATAGGCCCAAGGAGACCCTCAAAAAGATTTACACGCAAGAGCACTATGTTTGATCCCCAGCACAGCATGGTCCCAGGCACCAGCAGGAGCGATGCCCAAGCACTGAGCTGAGAGCTGCAACCCCAGCCCTGCCAGGTATGGTTCAGACACCATACACAACAGGCAGAGTGACGATAACATGGGGTGCTCTCAGAGCACTGAGTACTCAGCACTTGATTACTCTGAAAAACAAAATGAAGAAATGATAAAGCAGAGCCGGGGTACAGTACAGCAGCTGAAGCAAACCCTGCATGCAGCTGACCTTGTTTCAACCTGCTGCCATATGGTGCCCCCACTCCCCATCACCAGAGGATGCCCCCGGAGACCCCTAAGTGTGGTGGAGTGGCCTAGGAAATCCCTGCAGAGGCCAAGCAGTACTGTACATGGGCACCACACACTGAAACACAGGGACTCGGTCGAGAGACACTGGGACAGGCCTCCTGCCCCTCAAGGGACATTGCATGTGCTTTACCTCGTCAAGATCTTTGGTTTCTCTGCCCAGTTCGTCATCATCTTCATCTGAATCAAGCTCTGGTCCGATGTAATTCCCAAACTCATCATACAGGTCAGTGTCCATGATGCTAAGATTCAAGGAGAAAGAAGTGAGACTCTGACTATGATGAGGCCCTCCCTCCAGTCCTGATGTGGACAAGCCTTCCATAGGTGCTCCCCTCCAGTGGCACTAGCCTCAAAGTCCTTTCAGCCCCCTCCTCTCAAAGCTGAACTTGAAGTTCTTACGTTCATGCTCTTCTCCCACTTTTTCTTTAGTTTGGGGGCCATACCCGATGGTGCTTAGGGCTTACTCCAGTTTGACGCTCATATGGTGGAACATACAGGGTACTGGGGAACCCCACTGGTCTGGAGAGATAGTACAGTGAGTAGGGCGCTTTGCCTTGTGCACAGCTGACCTGGGCTCCACGCCCAGCATCCCATGTGGTTCCCTGAGAATGACCAGGAGTGATCCGAGTGCACAGCCAGGATCCCATGCTAGCTAAGCGCCCTCCCCGCTCTACTATCTCTCCAACCCTCCCATTTCTTTTATTGCAGAGCCGGGGACTGGACCCAAAAACCACATGCAAGGAAAGTGCTTTACTACTCAGCCACAGCACCAGTCCTCACTTCTTTTTAATACTAAAACCCCTGAGGACCACAGCTGGCAGTGCTCTTGGCTCTGTGCTCATGGATCATTCCTGGTAGGGCTCAGGGGCCGTATGCGGTGCCAGGGATCAAACACAAGTTGGCCATGTGCAAGACCACATGCCTTATCCCTGAACTATCTCTCCAACCAGCCCCACAAAACTATTTTCAAAACTTAATAGCAGAGAGTTGCAGGAACAGTATAAATAACTTTCTTCCTCCTAAACTGTATGAGAATAAGTTGCTGACAGAGTTACTCACCACCCGCTAATGGCTCCGCAGGCATTAATAAACGATGGCCTGTAGCCAAAGCCAGCCTGCCCGCCTGCTTCAAGCAGCCCCTAAGCCAAGAGTGCCGCTTCCATTTTTGAACAGTTGGGACGAACACATCCGAAGAATTGGATTTTATGATACATAAAAATGATAAGGAATTTGAATTTCAGTATTCACGAACAGCTGGACTGGCCCACAGCCATATTCATTTATTTATACAGTCAGGCTGCCATGGCAGAGCTGATGAGTTGCAATTGAGACCATATGGCTCAAAAAGCCCAAAATATTTATTGTCTGGTCCTTAAGAGAAAAAATGTGTCAGCTCCTGTTTTAGCATGTATGATCCTTGCAAACAAGGACACTGTCCCACACAACCACAATACAAACATCAAAAGCACTTCGGGGGGGGATGGAGCAATAGTACAAGCCAGGAGGGTGTTTGCCTTGCACGTGGCTGACCCAGGCTCAATTTCTGGCAACCCATATGGTCCCCTGAGTAGCGGCAGGAGTAATTCTTTAGTGTAGAGCCAGGAGTAATCCCTGAGCACCGCTGGTTATAACCCAAAAAGGGGGAAAAAAAAGGAGGTCTGGAGAGAGAGTATAGTGGGCAGGGTGCTTGCCTTGCGCACAGCTGACCTGGGTTCCATTCCCAGCACCCCATATAGTTCCCTGAGCATGACCAGGAGTGATCCCTGAGCACCACCAGTTATCCCCCCCCACCCCCCAAAAAATAAAAAAATAAATAAAAGCCAAACAAAAAACCAAGAAAGCAGATCAGCATCACACCATTTAATTCAAATATTGTGTCCAAGTCCACAAACAGTCCCGCTGTGTGTGGCACAGCGAAAGACTCACCCAGGGTCCGGGTTTATGGTTAGTGCTTATGTCTGTGGCCTCTTGCCATCCAGAATAGCTGCTCAGTCCCTCCTGACGTGGATGACCTGACACTTTTTTTTGAAACTTCTGGGTGCTTGTTACCGTGATGCTCAGGGGCCAGGGTCATACCCAGCAGTGCCAGAAACCAAAGTTAGGGCCTCGCACATGCAAGGTCTGTGCTCTACCCACCGAGCTGCGTCTCTGGTCCCATGCTGACATTTTTGAAGACTACAGACCAAAAAAGGTGAGAGAATGTCCCTGAATCTGGGTCTGTCTGCTGTTTCATCATGGTTAGATTCAGAGTCCACATTCCTGACAGGAAAACTGCAGAAGGGATAGCTGAGGTACTTTCCATTGCACCCCGTCTTCGGTGGTCCCTGATCTCAGTGTCTGCCACCGGGGAGATTGATGATATGGAGCAGGCTTTTCCACTGTCAAGTTATTTGCTTTCTCCTGGTAATTAATAAGCTGTAGGCTTTCCCCAATTATAATTCTACTCAAAGTCTTCCCTTCCCACTTTCCTAGAGTCTCAGTTTCTCACTCCCCCACACAGCTATATATAGCCTTTTGCACCTTTCTTTGCAAGTTTGGATTCAAACTTGAATGGAAGATAATGATACCAATTACCCAGACTAACAGCTCTGCAGCCATGGTAAAGGGTTAGGGTTCTGGAGCTGGAAGGATCGCACTTGAATTCTAATGCTGGCACTTAGTAATTATATAAATTCAGGGGAGCAGGGAGAGAGCTCACAGTACTAGTCATGTAGCCCAGCTTTGGGCACCACGAGGTCCCCTAGGCTCAGCCAGGGGCCCCAAAACCATGTGATTCACATTTCCAAATAAACAGGTCAGGTAAGTGATTTATCTCTCCAAACATGTTCCCTCAATTGTAAAATGAGAAGAAATAATTGCCACTGCATAAAGTGTCATACAAATTAAAAAAAAATTGTTTGTGCAAAGAATTATCATTGTGGGGGGCCAAAGAGAGGGTACAGCGGGTACACTTGCCTTGCACTTGGCCAATCCAGGTTCAATCCCCAGCACCCCATATGGTTCCCTGAACCCACTAGGAGTGATCACTGAGTACAGACCCTGGGTAATTGCTGGGCATAGTCAGATGTGCCACCCCTCTTAAAAAGAAAAGGGCTGGACAGTCCAGAGGTAGGGTGCCTGCTTCGCACACAACCCCTGTTTGCCACACGGTCTCCCAAGGTCTGCCAGGTGATTCCTGAGTACAGAGCAAGGTACTTCTTGCTGAGCATTGGGGAAAAACAACAACAAAAAGAACTTATCATTGGGTGGGGGAAGAGCATTTGCCTTCTAAGTGCAAAGTTAGGTTCAATTCCCAGAACTGCCTCCTTCCTCCCCTACCCCAAATGGTGCTTTTGGTTTTGGGCCACACCCTTCCACAGCCGACCCCCTACCTGCCAATTATCATTGGACAGGGATGGTGCCCAGTGACAGAACTAGGGGATGCTAGAGGCTCCAACCACAGCACGGAAAAAAAAAATAATTTAACAGTTCCCGGCTCAATAATTATTAGCAAAGTGCCGGAGTGTTTCTTCGAGTCCACCTTCCACGGTGCAAAACAGTAATTTGTTTTCCAAGCGCTTCACGGTACAAGCCAAGCTCCTTCCTGCTTGGAGGCTACCGCACAGACCGTCTTCTCTGGAAACTCTCTTCCTTTCTGTTTTTATGCCCGCACCTTCCCGCCTAAACTCGACTGAAGCATCCCATTCCCTACAAACCTCCCTGGCCCTCTGAGCAAGCCTCCTCCCCATCGCTCGTCTGCTGCTTCGCCGTTCTTAATAACATTTGTTGTTGTCTGACGTTACCGAGTCCTGTGCCGTGTGCCCCACCGTCCCGCTCCCCCAGTTACAACTTGAGGACTTTGGTTCTGTTTGGGTTTGAGTTTTGGTTTTTGGACCACACCTGGCTGTGCTCAGAGGGCCATACGTGGTGCTAGAGACAAAACCCGGGGTCGGCGGTGCTGTGAAAGTCAAGTGCTTTCCCCGCAGTCCCGGCCCCTTATACATTTTGCTCACTCTGCAGCAGATGCAAAACTACCGGGTCTCGCGAAGCACTTGCGGAAGCCAAGGACCCCGAGGAGGCAGGGAAGGGGGTCCTCATCCTCGCCCAGTCGCCTACCGTGGCGGACAGCCCGCCGCTTCCCGCTCACGTGCAGGACCCGCCCCCCCCACCCCCCGCACCTCCGCCGAGAGATGCGGCACCAGGAGGGCGCTGGGAAGGGCGGGGAAGACGGTGTCCGGGAGAGGGGCCGAGGGCGCCATGCCGCCCTTCCCGCCCACCCGGGAGCACTGCACCGAGGGAGACCCCCCGGAGCCAAGGTGCGCGTGCGTGTGGGGGGAAGGGCGCCTTCCCTGACTCCCCCCATCCCCGCCGGAAGCCCGCCACCCGCAATGGGAAAGGGCACACAGCACAGAAGGCGCCTTCCAGACCCGACCCGCCCTCACGTCCCCGCCGCCACCCTCCCAGCGGCCCTGCCGGGTCGTTGGCCCGCGCCCGCTCACCTCCAGCCGGCTCGACCCAAGCTCCGCGCCGCTCTCAGGCGCGCGCGTTTCCGCCCCGCGCCGCCGCGCCGCCTGCGCCCGCCGCCAGGAAAGACCCCACCCGCGCCGCCGCCGCTGTGCCTGAGAGCGGTGCCTGAGGTCCGGCCGGAGGAAAGCCGCCGCAGACGCAGACAGCGACACGGCAGAGCTGACCACCACCAAACCAGAGCGTGCCCTGCGCCAAAGAGAATTTGCACCCTAAGGAGGCAAAAAAATTTTTTTTAATCAGGCGCTTTGGGGCAGCTTGGGAAGCGAGATTGGTGTGGGAAGGGGGCCTTCGCCCTGGTCATGTGACTAGGCTGTTGCTGCGGTCGCTGGGCAACCACCGCTGTTGGGCGTGGTCTTCTCTGAGCGTCTTTTTCTCGCGTTTTAGGGGATCCCCCAAGAAAGCAAGAGAACCAAGCTGCTGGGGTGAAGGTTAGGTGGATCCGTTTTCGGAGAGGGAAGAGTTCGTTCTATTTATTCAAAGTGGGGGGCGCCTCAAAACGGGACAGGACGCTTCTCAGTCCGCCTTGTTCCCCTAGCCCAGTCTGAGTTTTCTTTTTCTTTCTTTCTTTTGCTTTTTTTTTTTCCTTTTTGGGTCACACCCAGCGATGCTCAGGATTGCTCCTGGTTCTGTACTCAGGAATTACTCCTGGCAGTGCTTGAAAGACCATATGGGATGCTGGGGATCAAACCCGGGTCGACCGCGTGCAAGGCAAACGCCCTCGGCCCCCAGTCTGAGTTTTCAAAGCATCACAGAAAATAAATCAGGGCCAGGGCCAAGACTAGTGTCTGTCGGTGATTTCACTGAGGAGCGAGTCAATGAACCCTAAATAACGGGGAGATTTGCAGAACTGCAGTAGCAGAAATAACGAGATTGCCCATGTGCCAAGGGCCTATGCTCCAGTCCTCTGCTGAACAGAGGGACATGGGGTTGGGTATCCCTAAGGACCTGTGCTCCAGAGATGGGTTGAAATAAAAGGATTTGCAGGGCAGGGTTCACTAAGTCCCCTTCTCTGCCTTTTCTGCTTGATCTCCTGCGCAGTCACTGCTTGTGGCTTGACTGGAAAGCATCGTTCCCCATTAAAGACATTTAATGAAGGGTGAAATTGTGTCCCTGGACTGGGAATCGGTAACAATAGTTCTGCTTTTGTGTAAGATCCTTTATTACAACTATTCTATAGAGTGTGCCCAAGTGGAAGAGTGAAGGAATTGAATTCTGCGATCGAAATGCTCTACAGCCAAAGCATCGAACTTAAAATACTTTTGGACAACAAAATTAAGGCCAGACTCTAATCTGAAAGTCAGGACACACTATTCAGTTTTCAGGGATAAGGCTCAAACATATCTTCATTGTGCAACTCAGCTTCCCTATGTAAAGCAGAGAAGTGGGTTTTGTAATATCCAGGACAAATGATAAGAATCTCGAGAGAGCTTTGGGGGGAGGTGTGGTGAGAGAGGTGGAGAGATAGCACAGTGCGAAGGACCTTTACCAATGATCTGGGTTCAATCCCTATCACCTCATATTATCCCTGAGTCCAGAGGCAGGACTGTGCACTTCACATCGGTGTGCCCCCAAACCAAGCTAGCAAAAATAGTGCTTTTGGGTCATTCTGTGGGTTTCAAAGAATCCAAATGGGCACTCCTTCCTCTCCATCCTGATATTGCTGTCCATTTCCTTTGCTTTGTCAGGCATAGACCATGCAAAAGAATTCCATCATTGACTTCAAGGCTTTGGAAAGAGAGCTGCAGGCTGCACTTGATGCTGATGAGAAATACAAAAGGGAGAATGCAGCCAAGTTTCGAGCAGTAGAACAGAGGGTGGCTTCCTATGAAGAATTCAGGTAGCTTAATGCCCCTTTTTCTAAGAACTTTCTGCATTGGTACATTATAGTGAATAAGACCATGGTGGGTTTCTTTGTATTTTTCTTTCTGAGCCCCAGTGGTTCTCAAGGGCTACTCCTGGATCACTGTTCAGGGGTGTCTCCCAAAAGCGCCCAGGAAACTGTGGTGTCGGGAACCAAGCCAGGGCCTCTTGCATTCAAAACATACATTTTAGATCCTTGAACTGTCTCTTCTGCCTCCAAAACATGGGTTCTGAATCCATACCATTCAGGGCTTAGTCTCATCATCCCCTCTGTTACTTGTCTGATTTTGTACAGGCTTTTTTTTATATGTCTGAGCCTATATTCCTCATCTGTAAAAAAGATTGCAGCAGGTAAGGCGCTTGCCTTGCACTCAGCCAACCCGGGTTCAATCCATGGCATCCTGTATAGTTCCCTGAGCATCACCAGGAGTAATTCCTGAGTGATTCCAGATCCAAGAGGTCTTGAGCATTGCTGGGTATAGCCTCAAAATAAACAAAAAAATATTAATTGCCATCATAATTAAAATAGTCATAACATGGAAGATCTGAGGACCATGTCTGCTTCACAGGACAGTGCTCAAAAGTCATTAGCTATTGTTGCTATTGCTGTCATTGTTGCTGTTGTTATTGTTGTCATAGTGGCTTGACAACAGAGTCTGTCTATATTGTGCAAAGTGCAGCTCCCTATGCCCTCAGGCAGCGTTAAGTCTATCCCCCAATCTCGTGTCTATGGCTCACAGGGGCATTGTCCTTGCTTCACATTTGAAGCCACTGGAGAGAAAGGACAAAATTGGAGGGAGGAATACTGCGCCCTGGAATTGCCACTGTACTCTGGAAAGAGCCCCCCAGGAGGAGACCACTAATTTCTCCCAGGTAAGTCCTTCCCTTTTGGTCCCACAGGGTCCTCTACCTTACACCTCTGGTCCTGCCTTTTTTTTTCTTTTTGGGCCATACCCGGTGATGCACAGGGGTTACTCCTGGCTTTTCACTTAGGAATTACTCCTGGCAGTGCTCAGGGGACCTTTGGGATGCTGGGAATCGAACCCGGGTCAGCCATGAGCAAGGCAAACGACTTACCCACTATGCTATCATTCCAGCCCTGGTCCTGCCTTTTTATAACATACCCCTTTTTCTTATTTCTTCAGTGAGGCCAGTCCCCCAGAAAGAAAAGCCAGTTTGTGGTGAAACTAAGTACATGTCTGGAAGCTGAACTGGGCAGGTCTGCAGCCAGTCATTCCACTTGCACTGAGATTATATTTGGGATGTTTCCCTTTCCTGTAATATGGTATCTAGTAGAATGGTCCTGGACAGTGTTGGAGACCCAGCCTATCAGATCTTTGAGTTTCTTTCTCTCTTCTCCGTACAGTCATCCCCTCCAGACTCTTCAGAGTAACTCTTGACTCACCCTCATGGAGCAAGACTGTGTCCACAGCCATCAGCAAGAAAATCCTGGTGCAGGGGCTAGGGAGATAGTTCAGCAGAGAAGGTGGACCTGGGTTCAATTCCTTGGGTCCCATGTGGCGTCTTCAGAGGCTGGAGAGATAATACTGCAGGTAGAGCACTTGCCTTGCATGCAGCCAACCCAGGTTCGAGCCTCAATATCCTAATATGGTCCCCTGAGTATGCCAGGAGTGATTTCTGAGTGCATAGCCAGGAGTGATCCCTGAGCACTGTGGGATGTGCTCTCCATCCCCCCCCCCAAAAAAAAACACAACCAAACAAAACCCTAAAACCTTCTGATCCCACCAGGACTAATCCACCCCGAATGTAGAGCCAGGAGCACAGCCAGAAGTGGCCCCCAACCAAAATAAATAAAAGAAGAAAGAAAAAAAGAAAAAATCCTAGTTAACTGGCAATTTCAAGTCATGACCTGGGTCCTTGAGGCCCCCTTTCCCAGTCCCCACCCTGGGTCCTGCTCAGCTGACACTGGTCCATGAGGTCTGTAGTCTCCCCAGTGAGCCCCACCAGCACTGAGCGCAAAGCCCCAGACACACGTCATGCTCATGGTCCTGGAACCGCTGGGAGAGAAAATAAAAGACCTCCCTTTACTTCCCGCTGCTCCAGGAGAAACCACCCTTCCAGCCTGAGACCTCAGCAGAGTTCTACCGCGACTGGCGGCGACATCTGCAGAGTGGCCAGGAGCGCTACCAGGCTCTGCTGCAGCTTGGGGCCACAAAGCTGGGCAGCCTCTTCCACACCGACGTGGGGTTCGGTCTCCTGGGGGAGCTGTTGGCAGCGCTGGCAGATCACGTGAGGCCGGCAGACAGGCCGAGGGTGCTGGAGATCCTGCACAGCTTGGCCCACACGGGCCGCTTCGCCCTGAACCTCAGCCTCCTGAGCCCAGATGAGCAGCAGAGTTGCCAGGTCTTGTTTCAGAAGCTGCAGGCCATGAGCATCGCCATCCCCGAGGTGGGGCTCAGCCAGGGGGAACGGGGTCCGGAGGATGGGCAGCCTGGTGGGTTCTGGGAGGAAGATGGGCTCCTGCAAGAGCTGCTGGGGCTGTACCAGGTGGACTGACAAGACCAGCCACCTTCAGTGGCCCCAAGGGTCACAGGAGGCAGTTTTTAGAGTGTGGCCTTGAAGTATCCTGTTAAGATGGGTGGAGAGCGCATGCCTCATCCCTTCCTCAACTGGAACCTTTCAGAGAATAGAATAAAACCTTCCCCACTTGTCCAGCCCCTTAGCCACTTGCTGCTCAGAACTGTGCAGGGCCAGGGAAGCCCCGGCAATCGAACGCATGAACCACCTCCACTGCCGCCATGTAAACTGATCCTACTGGCCTGGTTCCAGAGACTGAGACATGACTCTCGAAAGAGATCAACTAGCCACAAAAAATTTCTTGGATACAACCCAATTGAAAATTTAACTCCAGCTGGGCTTCCCAGTTCAAAATTCTGGATTTTTATTTTTTTTTTATTTGCCCTTCCCCCAAATTCTGGGTTTTTAAACTTTACAACACTCAGAACTTTACAACACTGAAAATTCCAGTAGTATCACACCAGATTGGATGGGATGTAATGTGAAGCCAACCAATCTCTTGATAAACAAAAACACACAGGAAGCTTAACTTGTAACAATATCTTAGTAATCCCTCAAACAAGGACTTAATGTCCCCCTGATGAGATGCAACAGTTTTCATGGATTTTCTTCTAAGAAAATGTTTTTGATCATTTGTTAGCAATTTATTAGTAACAAGCAATATAAAAAATTATTGTGGCCCTTTTGGGGGGCAGGCTTGAGGGGTGGTTGGGAAAATGGAGACAGTGGTGGAGGGAAGGTGACAATGGTGATGGGGTTGGAATATTGAATGCCTGTAACAAATCATCATGAACAATTTTGCAAACCACACGGTCATGGTCACGGTCCTCCCGTTGTTCATCGATTTGCTCGAGCCGGCCCACTAACATTGTGACACTTGTTACTGTGTTTGGCACATCACGCAAAACACAGTGTTTAAATAAAGTGTGTGTGTGTGTGTGTGTGTGTGTGTGTGTGTGTGTGTGTGTGTATGGAAGGGGGCGAACAACTGTGCCGGTCCACATGACAGACAAGGGCCCAAGTCAAAAGTTTTGCTTTCCACCCTTAAGAGCTCACTAAGCCTGTAGCTCACGGCCCTGAGAGAGGTGTACAGCCAAATGCTGGCTGTATCTGTTACAGCCTCCACTTTGGAAGAACTGAAAAGGCACAATGATTGCTCTTCCATGGTAAGCAGATCCCATGGTGATTTGTAAGTCTTTGTCACCGTGCATGTAATTGACAAAGGACGGAGTGCTACCTTATTTGCTGTGCAGTATTTTCAGCAGAGGCTGAGCTCCTGTGCAGATTGGCCTTAGAAAGCCCCAAGGCCTCGGCTCAGATGTGCTCAGCCTCCGAGGTATGTGTCTGGACTCTTCCAGGTCAGCCAGAGGGAAACCCTCTCTGGATCGAGCCAGACCTAGGGCAGGAAAGCGACTTAGGGCAACTGGGCCCTTGCCTCCCTTTCTTTCCACTGTCCCCCAGCGCATTCTTGGGTGGTGCCAGTGTTCTAGAAAGGGGAGGGTGAAGGGTTCTAGAATGTGTTTGATCCCATCTGAAACCTTGGGTGGGCAACCTCCTCATGAGCTGAGAATAAATGACCAGGCCTCTGGCCTCTTCCTCCACGGAGCGTGGCTTCTCCTGACGCCTTCGTCTGTTCCTAGGGCAGTTGCCTTTGGCAAATTCTAGAAGCCCCCAGAGGCCTTTAAGATCTTTACCAACTCTGACCTAGCCTGAACCTGGGCATGAACTTGGCTTGCTTCATGGTGCTCCTGTGGGCCTGGGGAAGTCTCCACGCTTTTGAGCTCGTGGGGAAGGAAAACATTTTTCAGAGCACCCCTTGCCCAGCGTTCCTGATGTTCGACAATGCCGCCTACCTGGCTGACATGAGCTTTGAGCTTCCCTGCCACTGTAAGCCCGAGGAGGTGAAGGCCGTGGTCTGGTACTATCAAAAGCACCTGAGAAGCAGCCACACCAGAGTGCTGACGGACTTCGATGGGCGGCTGCTGACAGAGGAGGCCCACGTGCGTGCGGGCAGTGACATGCTGGTCCGTTTCAGCATCCGCATGTTCAGTCTGCTGGTGTTTCGGGCCCAGCCTGAGGACTCGGGCCTGTATTTCTGCGGCACCCGCAAGGGGGACTACTTCTACGCCTATGACGTGGATATCCAGAGCAGCCAGGGGATGGTGGCCACCTTCCAGGACCACGGCCAGGTGCCTTCTGCCGACAGCCACTACGGGACACTGCACATCTTCACCACCTTTTGGGAGTGGACGCCCTGTGACCGCTGTGGGGCACGCGGGGAGCAGTGGCGCATCGGCCTTTGCTACCTGCAGAGCCCAGACGTATCCCCCCGCTACCGGCAGACGCTTCCCCACACTGTGTCCTGCGGCTCCCAGGCTGTGCCCGCACGGCTGCGGACCAAGGCCAGGACCCGGGCGCCCGAGCTGCTGGTGCGCAGCTGCATGGTGCCCTGCAAGAAGAAGAGTGTCCAGAAGGGCATCATGGCCGTCTTCAGCTACGTGTCCAAAGTGGGCAGCCGGCCCTGGCTGCCCACAGTGCCCATTCAGTTTCATCAGCAGAGATTGGGCCACGGACTCATTATCACCTGTCCTGGGGCACGGCCGGAGCACGCAGTAGGCTGGGACAAGGACAGCCAGTTTCTCTACCGCACGCAGTACCTGAAGGGCGTCAACAGGACCATGCGGGTGTTCATCGACCACGGCAACCATCTGCACATCCGCTTCACCGAGCTGGCTGACCGGGGCATCTACTATTGCTGGCGGCAGGGGGTCCGCGTGGCTGGGTTCCGCCTGGGGGTGCTCACCCGGGGGCGCCAGCAGTTCTCGCTCTCGGACCCTGAGACACACGCTGCCATAATGCTCGCCCTGATGGGCCACCTGCTGCTCACGGTAGTCTTTGTCACCATCCACATCTGTCGCTGCTGCTGTTACCTGCTTCGCTGCTGCCCCAGCTTCTCCCCCTGAGATGCTTTTCCCCAGCTCTGAAGACGAGGTGTGCCCCAGGTGCCTGTCAGATCAGCCCCCAGGGACCTCCTGGACAAGACACAGGGCAAGGGAGCCAGTCTCATGAGTTACAACTTGCTCCTCTTTTGCATGGACATGTCAGGGACATGATTAGGGACGTGGGTGGGCAATGAGTCAGAGAGGAGGTGGGGGTCTGCAACCAGGAGGCCCGTCCCTGGGGCTGGCGTGTTTCCAGACTTAACACGCATACATAAGAGAAGAAGCCGTGAAACCAGTTCTTATCCAATGGCCTGCATGGTGTTGAGCAGTATTTGAGGCGCTGTGCTTTCTCACATTAAAGGAAGATCAAGTGGGGGCTGGCAGACAGGGGTGGGGAGGGAGTAGCAAGGATGAGGAAGAAAAGTGGTGACTAGCACATGTGCTCCCCCAGCCTCACCTTTGGACAACTGGTAGAACGTCAGATTTGGGAATAAAGCTCATGACTAGGGCGGGTGGGGCAGGTGGGGCATTTGCCTTGCACACAGTCACCCAGGTTCAATCCCCAGCACCCCATACAACAGGTTCTCTAAGCCCCATCAAGAGTGATCCCTTAGTGCAGAGTCAGGAGTAACCCCTGAAAACCGCGGGGTGTGGCCCAAACAAAAAGTTCAGTTCTAGAACATGGGAAATGGGTGAGGAAAGTAGAGATCAAATTCCAGGCTTCCTGTGAGTCTGCACCAGGATGGGCAACATGGGCAAGGGGACAGGAGGCACAGGCTGGCAGTGGACGTGGAGCTCAGACAAGTAAGTAGTAAGGTGGTGTCCCAGGCTGCTTGGCGCCCACCCACAGTCCCGGGCAGAGATCAGAATCCACTCTGAGACCAAGGCCACAGCGCTGGGCTTTATTTTTCCTCAGTGACTACAGGCAGCAGTGGGGAAGGGTGGGGGGCTAGGATGGGCTGTGGGTGAAGGACCTGAACCTTGGAAAAGGGAACTCCCTCCTCTTCCTCTTCTGGCCTCAGCCCAGGGAGGAGTCTCCTACATGGGTGATCTCAGCGCCCCTCCCCCGTCTTCCTGAGCAAAGCAGAGCAGGTGTTTAGTGTGACGGAACAGGCTGCAGCAACACAAGCAAGCGTCTGCAGCTCTTAACAGAGCAGGTTCCAAAACACCGGGACCTATTTTACATCCGAGTGAGAAGGGACCACAGGGATCCTGGGCTTTGGGGACAGCAGCGTCCTGAGGATACCTGCCCTCCACTCCCAACAGTACTTGCTGGGATCCCAGGGCAACCAGTACTGGGTCCAGTGTCCAGGTGGGAGGGGACGCCAGCAAGGAAGATGGGGCTTTTGCATAGAAGGGCTGGACGCTGGGTGGGTGGGCGGGGTTCCGGTATAGAAGGGCGGGGCTTCAGGGGGAGGTGAGCGGAGCTCCAGCATAGAAAGGCGGGGCTCAGGTTGGGTGGGCGGGGCTTCAGAGGGGGGGTAAGGGCGGGGCTCCAGCATAGAAGGGCGGGTGGGCTGGTACAGTGGGCCCTGTCCTGGGCACAGCAACCCCTTCTTTCCTGTTAGAATCCCTCAGACGATCGTTCCTTTCCTGAATCCCATCCCCACCTCCCTCTGACATCTGGCACCTACTGCGCTGCCATCTCTACCTGCCCTCTCCTGCCTCCTGGAGGAGCCCTCCCAGGGACATTCAGTACCCCCGTAGGGGTCAGGCATCACCATCCCCAGTAATCCCAGCACCCCTTCCCTGTCCACTTAGACTCCTGATCCACTAAGAGCTGAGAAGCAAGGGTCTTCTGAGAACCGCAGCAGCCCCCAGCCAAGCAGGGCTGAGAACCACAGGTATCTGCAAGCCTGTGGTCTGAGGGTGAATCTGGAAACATCCACCTTGGCCAAGACTCCCTTGCCTCCCACTTCCTGTCTGAGCCTCTGTTTTCCTCCAGCCACCTGAGGGAGCTCTCAGAGACCCCCAGAGATGTCTGGTCTGGCAACAGTTACTATGACAACAGGGATGTGGGATATAGGGGGATTTTTCGAGCTTCTCCTTCCCCTTCCAACTCTTCCTTCCCAATGCTAACCAAGCTTCAGATCACTTCTTTAGGGTGAATCCCCTGTTAGTTGGAGTGGCTAGGTGTAGGGTGGGTGACTTTGGGCACAGAGATGGGACAAGTGGGCTGTGGGGCTCTCAGGTCAGGGAAAACAAGCTTTCAGAGGAGAGCAGCTAGCCTGTCCCCCGCTGTGGGCCTCTCCTGCTGCCGCGTCGGCTCACATCACGTCCTTGCGCTCCTGTGTGGACTCCTTAATGACCTGCAGGGGACAGAGAGCATGTGCAGGGCCATAGTTGGGTGCTCAGAGAGAGCCTGGGCTTGCCCTGCTCAGTGATGTCACCTAGCATCAGTCCCTGGTCTTCCGGAGCCCTTCCCTTTGAGATAGGTTGAACCCATTGCACGTGGCAAGGTGGAGGGGAGGGGGTGCCGAGTTGCTGTCCTGAGAGTCTGTGCACTGTGCTGAGGTGATTGATGGGCTGGGACCCCGCTAACCCTCGTCCCATTTCACTGACAGCTTCCTGGAAGCTGGGAAGGAAAGTGATTGCTTGAACTTTCCCTCCCCACCAGCCCCTGGTAGGGGACACAGAATCAGAAAGTGAGACAGGGGTGATCACATCCAGTGAGCTGGACACAAGGTATCCCTGTGGACTCCCAGGGAGGAGCTGGGTTGTTGAGTCAGAGCCAGGCTGTGCCCCCTCCACCAGGGGGCAGGGGTCCTTGTGAGTTACTGAAGGCCTTCTTCCAGGCTCTGGGCCCAGAATCTCTGCCCTGACCTTCTCACCTCTCCATCTCGCATTTCCACAGTCTTCACCACAATGTTCTTCTTGAGGTGACCCTCCGACATGGCCTTCGTGTCCAGGCTGGTTTCTACAGACACGAGGAAGGAGACCAGCCATGGGCTTGGGGTACTCGGCATCTGCCCTAGCCCCAGCTTCCCTATTCCACCTTCAGGTCATGAGTCCAAAGCCTGTCCTTCCACAGGTGCCAAGGACGGCCCTCCAAGGCCAGCTACTTGCCCTCTTCAATCCCTCCCCTGGCACCTGGCTTTCTGGCAGCCCCGCCCAGTGCCAAGAGCATATGGGCTTTGAATCAGGCAGGCCAGAGCTTTAGTGGTCCTTCTGCCCCTCCCCCGGGACACTGAGCCAGTTACGTGACTTCTTCCAGACTATGGAATTGTGAGTGTCCGCCCCACTAGAGGTGGCAGAGAAGCTGGCCAAAGCTCTAATGCGTGGTGAGCTACAAGTGCAGCTGGGAAGGGCGCTCTTGTGGTTCCTTTCCTGCTTCCTATTTCTCTCTGCCACTTCCAGGGCTCTTGTGACCCTTGAGTGCACTTGAAGGTATGACCTCTACCTGTGTTGCCTCCTTACTTTGGTTTGTTTGTTTTTGCCACACTCGGCCTGCTCGGTGGTTATCCTAGCTCTGCACTCAGGAATTATTCCTGGTGGGCTCAGAAGACCACATGGGATGCCCAGGATCAGACTCGGGTCGGCTGAATACAAGGCAGATGCCCTGCCTGCACTACCACTCTGGCCCCTGCACTGCCTTCTTAACCCTTCAGATGCTGAGCTGAGCTCAGGCATTACTGTGAACCAAAATGTTCTGGTCCCGAAGAACTGGTTTTCCTTAATTAACAATCACTCGAAGGCCACATGCAAGTAAAAAGTAATTTAGCATCCCTCCTACTCTGAGAGAAAATTATAACATGTCACATTCATTAATATTTACAATTAAGAGCGGGGCACATAAAGCTTTATTCACTGCAAGAGCAGCTGTCCCTGGGGGAATGAGTCCTCTGTGCTGACGGGCATTGAGCCAAGCAAAGAGGCCTTGGGGACAGATACAATCAGGCAAAGACTGGGTCCCCAACTCTGGGAACCCCACAGCGTCCTCCCAGAGAGGACCTCCTCCCTGGGAGGTCCCAGTGCATCTCATCAGAGTAGTTGTGACACCGCCTTGAAGCCTAGAGCTCTGTCAGTTTCACTCAGGTTTCCAGGGGGAGCCAGGTCCTCGCCCACTCGGGGGTAGCTGAGATCATCCAGGGTTGGCCCCAAGGGGAACAGGGAGGAGAGAACCCAGAAGGATGGGGACATGAGTTCGGTGGGTGGGGGAATCCTGCGAAAAGCCTGTGTTTGCAAGGCAGGCAGCTAACCGAGAGCCGCTGGGGCTCCTGGCTGCACGGGTATGACTTGTACTGTGAAGCTTTTGAGATGTCTCGTGACCTTGTGGCTTTCCCCTTCGTGGGTGCTTTTGCCCCCTGTAGTGACAAGCAATTAAAACACAAAACAAACACATGAAACACTCAGTTGGGCAGAAGCTACTCAGGGATCACTGGCGAGGACTGAAGCTGAGATTCTCAGCCTCATCTCCCGCAGAAGGGGCAGTATGATGGGGCAGGGGCAGGGGCCGGGGGCAAAGGACCGGAGCAACTCCGCACCCCACCCGGAACACCCCTGGGTGGTGGTAGAAGCTCCATCCAGGTCTGGGGCAGGGGACACAGGAATTCAAGACCCTTCCCACAAGGCCTTGCACCACTGACCTCGGATCTGCAGGTTGGAGAAGGTTTGCACAGGAACGGTGATGCTGAAAGACAGCCAAGAGGCAGGGGTGATCAGCTGCCCGAGGACACCCCACACGAGACTTTGTATGACAGCCAAGAGGCCCTGTCTTTGCTGGGAAGGTCCAGTCACTCCCAGTCCCCCCCCCCCCCCCACACACACACAGACACCTGCGGGCGGTTTGGGCAGCCTCCACCATTGGAGGGCAGAGAGCGAGAAGGAGGCAGGAGAGGCCCAACTGGGGGAACCCCGTCCAACCTAAGAAGGGGAGAAGGACAAACTTAGCCCAAGTCTTTGATTCCAGAACCTAGTCAGCATTGGCTGGATTTAGTCCGGTCATCAGCAAAGATTTACTGGGTACCACTGCCTGCGGGTGGGCTCTGGGGTAGGAGGGTGTCTGGGAAGAGACCGAATAAGAGGCAGCCCCCAGAAGGGAAAAAGAGATCCTCAACACTCAAGTAGAGCTGCGTGAGGGCTTACCGGTTCTCCTCGCCCTCCAGCAGCTTCCTGTAGGTGGCGATCTCCATGTCCAGGGCCAGCTTGACGTTGAGCAGGTCCTGGTACTCCTGCAGGTGGCGGGCCATCTGGTCCTTAAGGTTCTGCCCCTCCTCCTCCAGCCGGGTCAGTGCCTCCTGGTAACTGGCCGCTTCCCGAGCGTGGCGCTCTTCCAGCTCCCGCATCTGCCTCTCCAGGGACTCATTCTAGAGGGGGTCGGGGAGCCTGTCGGTCGGTCAGGGTACGGATGCGCAGCCCCCTAACTTTCGACCGCCCATGTGGTCTCAAGCCTTGCACTCCGCCCTGCTCGCTTCCCAGAGCCCCGCCCCCAATTAAGCCCCGCCCCAACAACACACCCCAGGGTAAAAATACGCCCATTCTCAGGCCCCGCCCCTATCAAACACCGCCCCCAACCAGGGCCAATTCCAGAGCAAACCACGCCCCTCTGAGGGCCCCGCCCCTTAAAAACTCCGCCCCTAACCAGACCAATTTCAGAGCAAGTCACGCCCCCTCCAGGCCCAGCCCCAAACAAACCACTCCTACACTCAGGCCCTGCCCTAAAGCCCGCCTCTATTTAGGCCCCGCCCCAATACCAAGCCCCACCCCCGCAGCTTCCGCGCCGGCTTCTCTGCTGCAGGCTCTGCACGCCCAGGCCCTACCCACCCCGCTCTCCCAACACCCCCAACCTCGCACCAAGCCACGCAAGGACTCCAGGTCGCAAGTGGCGACTTGCAGCTGGCGCCGATACTCATTGGCCTCCTGCTTGGCCTGGCGGAGCAGCTCAGCGTTGCGGGCGGCAGCATCGGTCAGGTCTGCAAACTGGGTGAAAAGACAGCCCTAAGCAGAGGGCGGGTTGCCACTGCACCCGGACACTCGTGGAACCCCTGGGCCCCCTGAAAAGATGCGGCCTCTGGAAAGTCAGGGACATCCGGAGGAGGCCGGTGTGGCTGCCAGGACACTCGCAGAACCCTGACCCTATTGGCATCATCCCAGGGCAGGGAAAGAAGCTGCAGTTCTCCAAGCAGGAAGCACTCACTGGGTGGGAAATCCAGCTTTACCACTTAGGAGCTGTGTGACTTTGGGTAAATTAGTTAGCCTCTGCAGACCTTAGTGAAATAAGCCATGCAAAGCACGAGGCCTGACACACAATCATGGAGGCTAATGATAAGAATAGAAACAGCTAGAATAGTAAGTGCTTATTGAAAGATATAATGCCTGAGCAAATCGGCCCACCTACTTCTCTGGTGAAGGTCAATTCCCAGAGAAAGTCCTTTTCCAGCTTCCTCCCCGCTCCTTCCTGGGTGCTTTTGTCTAGACCCAGGAGGGCTGCCTGGAAGAGGCAGACTGGCATGTCATTATGGCTACCTTGGACCTATACCACTCCTCTGCCTCGTGCATGTTGCTGGACGCCACTGCCTCATACTGCATGCGGATGTCTCTCAGGGCTGCCGTGAGGTCTGGCTTGACCACATCCAGCTCCACAGGCACCTTCTGCCGCTCCAACTGCTCCTGGAGCTCCCGCACTTCCTGGCCAGGATAGAACAAGGGTCGCAGGGATCAGTGCCCACACACAGTGCCTCCTCTCTCCTGCCTGCCCTCAGGCACAGGTATTGGTTAGGGGAAATGGAAGAAATGGCCTGGGTCAGGGGAGGGGAGCAGGGGATGGTTAGGGGAGTCGCACTCTCCTCCCCCAGCCTGGGCAGGCAGGAACACTGATTGAGGAGGGGGGACTGTCCCTGCAGGAATTCTGCAAATCCAGAATCTGAGGTCAGAGTCAGTGGGATGTAGCCTGGCAACCATCCCCCCACCCCTGATTCTCAGCCAGAGGAAGTGTGCATCTGTCCGTTTTACAGGAGAGGGGTGTGCGCTCTTGTCTGTCTCCCTCTCAGTCTCTGCTCCCCCACCTCTCCCTCTCTGAGCACCGCAGCCTCCCTCTTGCTCAGTTCCAGCCTCTGTCCGCGTCTCACCTCCTCATGAATCTTCTTCAGGAACCGCATCTCCTCCTCAAGAGACTCCAGTTTCCGCTCCAGGTCCAGCCGGGCCAGTGTGGCTTCGTCTGCCTCCTGAGCAGGGGGAGCAGGGGTCTACTGTGACCCCAAATGCCTCCTCCACTCCCAGCTTTGCTTGACCCTCTCCTAGGGGCTGGAGGGAGCAGTGCTGGGTCCTGGAGGGGGCTGCTGGGCTTGCAGGAACTGAGTGTGACTGGGCTGCAGCCCCCCATCCTCCCCCACCTAGGACCCCCTGACCTGTCGATAGGCCGCCAGGTTGTTCTCAGCCTCCAGCCTCAGGTTGGTTTCATCTTGGAGCCTGGGGTAGGAGGACACATTCCTGGGTCCAGGTTCTTCTGACAACTCTTGGATCCCTGACTCAGTTTCCCTGGAAGTGGCTGAGAAACAGCCCTAACTGGGGTCAGGGGAGTTGCAGGAGGCAGCTCAGAGGGGTCGTGAGTTGAAGGACACTTTGCTGCAGCTCCCTGCTAAGGTTCCTTGTTGGTGGGGGGGTGGTTGCTGAGTGCACAGCCCCCCCAATCTGAGTGCCTCTGCGTGTGCACACACCCCCTAAGCGACCTCCCCCCGGTCCCCGACCTGCTCTCTCCATTGCTCACACACAGGCACACATGAGTACCCTCCATGCTGCCCGCTTCAAGGCACTGCACCCCGGGGGTGCACCTCGACCTTATGGGCTTCATTAATATTGCAGCCGCCCACCCATGCTCGAAGCAGGCTGCCCTCTCTTCCCGCCTACCCCTTCCTTGCTCTGCCCTTCTCCCTGGTTCTCCTCATTATCCAACACAGTGAGTAACCTGCCCAGTGCCCAGGTCCCGCAGCCGATGAAATGCATGGATACTGGTCCCTGCTGTTATCTCGGGGGACAAGGACAGCTCTCTGTGGGTTCAGGGGGATAGGGCCAGCTCACCGTGGGGTTGGGGGGACAGGGACAGCTCGCCGTGGGGTCAGGGGGCACAGCCATAACCACCACCCCAGACCCTCTGGTATGCAGGCCCTCCCCCATAGGAGCCGAGTCTGTCCCCCCGCACTTGCTCCTCACTTCTGTCTCAGGGTACCCAGGTCCTGTGCCAGGTTGTCCCTCTCCACCTCCAGCCGGGCACTGTGGGCACTGAGTTGGTCCAGCTGCAGCCGCAGCTCCCGCAGCTCTGCCTGGTAGACGTCAGCCAGCTTGGTGGGCTCGGTGGCCCGCAGCTGGTTCAGCTGGACAACCAGCGCCTTGTTCTGCTGCTCGAGGAAGCGCACCTTCTCGATGTAGCTGGCAAAGCGGTCATTGAGCTCCATCATCTCGGCCCGCTCGCTGGCCCGCGTCTCCTTGAAGCCGGCATTGAGTGCCCCAGCCAGGGAGAAATCCACTCGGGCTGGGAGCGGAGGCGGCATCCGAACCGGGGAGAGGCGGGTGCTGGGCCCCGGGTGCCGCCTGGGGTGCAGGCCCCCCAGAGCCATCTCCGAAGGGGAGACAGAAGAGCCGAAGGAGCGGCGAGCAACGGAGGTGACCCGTCTCCTCTCCATCCCTGCCCAGCGCTGCTCCCTGCTGGGGTGGGGTGTGAGCTCTTTATGAGGGCCAGCCTGGCATCACCCAGGCTGCCCCTGGCAACGCCCTGGCAGAACCGAAGGGGTGGCTCTTGGCCATTCCCAGTGAGAGGAGAGTGCTTCTCAGACTGGCCCTAGACTCCTAGAGACAGGATGTCCCAGGCCTGGCAAAGAAGGAGGTGCTGGGGGTAGCATACAGGGTCAGAGACGGGGCCCAGGGCCCTGCTCCAAGTGTGGTCCAGATCAGGCCACATTCGGTATCCCACCTGTCCTCCAACTCTTACAACCAACATGGCCCTTTGCTCGTTTGGTTGCACTCATCATTCTAGAGCCTTCCAGATCGCTGGGATGGACCAAGAGAAGCATTTCTCATGGCCCAAGGAACTACCTGTGGCCAACTTCCAACTGAGTCCCATCCCCAAGATGCTGAGCGCTCCCCTCTGAAGACAGGTCTGGACCTCCTATTCTCTCCCCAGCCCCTGACTCCTGCCTGGAGCTGGCCCCACCTGTTGGCTCAGTTTTTTCCAAAGTGGGCGCTAAAGGCTCTGGGAGGGGGTGCTAGAACACCCCAGAGGTGCAGTTGCTTTGGATGCAACTGGGGAACACTGTCTGGTTGCTTTAAGGAAAAGTCAGGGCCGGGGAGAGAGGACAGTGGGGAGGGCACTTGTCTTGACTGAGGCTGATCCTGGTTCAATCCCCAGCACCACCAAGAGTGATCCCTGAGAGGGTGGAAGCGATAGTACAGCGGGGAGAGCATTTGCCTTACACGCACTTAGCTCTGATCCCCAGCATCCCATATGGTCCCCTGGGCACCTCCAGGAGTAATTCCTGAGTGCAGAGGCAGAAGTAACCCCTGAACATTACCCGGTGTGACCCCAAAAAGCAAAAAAACCCAGAACAAAACAAAACAAAAAAGGGTGATCTCTGAGGAAGTCAGGAGTAAGCCCTGAGCACCCCCAGCCAGGGCTGTGGTCCAATGACAACAAAAGGAAATTAAAAAGATTGGGTGGGTGGGGGAAGGATGGGGGATACTGATTTATTTTTTTCTTTTCTGAAAAGGGAGCACAACCCCCCCTCCTGCTGTCCTCTGTCCCTGGCCCTGACTTCTTAAAGCACCCAGCCCTGCGGGCCTGGATCCCACCAGGCTTCTGTCTGGTGGAGGAATGTGGGCGGGAAGCACCAGACCTCTGCCTGGGCCCCTTGTGATCACCAGCCCCACTCCCCACCCCCGGGCTTCCCCTCCTGAGCCCCTCCCAGAGCCCAGGCCATGACAGTGCCACAAAGCGTTATGAATGGGTGGCAGCCCTGGCGCCCATCTGTGTTGCTGTGACACCCCGTTTCCCCGGTTGCCCTTACGGCGCTCTCACCCCGAGATTTATCTCCTCTGAGTTCCCGCACAGCAGAAAGGCCATGGCGACGGGGCTGGGGGTGGTTGAGAGCCCGGGGCTGGGATCCTGTGACCTTGAGGTTCCAGAAGCATCCAGCCCTTCTGCTCTGGCCTCACTCGGACCCCTCAATCACTGTGTCCTCGGGCTTGTGGGGAGCCCCCACTCCCCGTCCTCCGTCCAGCCTGCTGGGGCCTGGATCCCTCTGCCCAGGCCTCCTGAATGTGGCCTTGTTCTCCTGCCCCCGAGACGCACTCCCTCATCCTGAGCTATTTTTCACCCCAAGATGTCAGGCTATTAGGCGGGGTACAGTCCAGGACCCCAACTCAAAAGGCTTCTCGGAAAACATCTGAGGGGGCAGGCCCTGTGCCCACCCCAGCCATTGTGTGTGTGCCAAAGGTGAGTCACTGAGTGGGCATGAGGGAAGGCCTGGCCTGGCCAGCCCATCCATGCCAGTCTTTAGCTTTGCAGTCAAGGCCTGATGCTCTCCATTCTCAGAGCCAGCCAAACCCCAGGCCCCTTCTGGGAAGTGCTCTGCACCCCATTCTCCTGTCCGGGCAGCACCCTGTACCCCACTCTCCTGTCCGGGCAGTGCCCTGTGCCCTGGGCTCTGCACCCATCCTGGGTAAAGGCCTCTCACTTTGGGCCCACTATGCACTGCCTGGCGTCCAGCACAGAGGAGGGGACAGTCCTTAATCATCAGCCACATCTGACTCCGGGTTGAGCAGAATACTGGGGGGGGAAGTGGCGCCTGTGACTTGTCCTGCTGTGGGAGGGGGCACTCCCGGAGAGAGGCCCAGGGCCCTGCCCCCTCCTCTGCCTCCTCACCTCCAAATGCCATCAGCGGAGTGAGCAGGAACTGGATGGGAGGAGGGGCCTGATCTAATTTCCAATGACAGGTGGAGGCTGCAGCCTGTACCCCTTGGCCCCTTCTGGGACCCCCACCTAGGCCTAGGCTCCCCCTGCCCCTCAGAGCCTCCCCAAACTGGCCCTTAACTGTCCCAGGAAGGTCGCCCAGAGTACCGGAGAGGTCTGCACATGGTGAAAGGAACTTCCACGATTTTTTAGTGCTCATACAGAGAAGCAAAACAAAGCTATCTAATCAGCCATAACTCTGCCACCTGGAGATGAACACGACCAGATTTTTTTCTACACACATAAATCTTTTTTTTTTTTTCAAGTGGGCTTCTGCTGTACAAATTATTTTGTAATTTGCTTTTCCCCGCCTCCCTGCTTGACAATATGTTGGGAACATCTTTCCATATCAATAAATATTTATCTAAATCATCATTTTCACAGTTGAGTGGTTTTCCACTCTATGGGTTAATTTAGCCAAGCCTTAAGGCTGCTTACTTACATTCTTTGTTCTCTTTCTCTCTCTCTTTTCTTCCTCTTTTTTTTTTCTTTTTGTGTCACACCCAGCGATGCTCAGGGGTTACTCCTGGCTCTGCACTCAGGAATTATTCTTGGCAGTGCTTGGGAGACCATATGGGATGCCGGGGATTGAACTCGGGTCAGCTGAGTGCAAGGCAAACACCCTACCCAGTGTACTATGGCTCCGGCCCCTCTCTTCTTCCTCTTCTCTCTCCAATTCACACCTGGCCAGCAGACTGACACGCTCCTGGCCTCCAGCTCCTGCTGCATCCCCAGCTAAGGAGGTCCCGGGCAGGTCCGCAGCCTGACTCCAGGACCAAGAGCTAAGAGCTAATCAGAGAGCGGGGCCCAGGCCCTCTGCAGCAGGCCTCTCAGGTCAGCCTCGTCTTGCCTGCAACTGAGGGGGTCCCAAGCTGGCCTCCTTGACCCCTGCCAGAACACACTCCTGCCCTAAGCCCACGGGCCTCTTGGGAGCACCAGCACCACGCCCAGACTTCAACCTGTAGGCAAGGTACCTTGCCCTTTCCGCGTTGACCAGCCTCTTGTTCAAGTCCCTGGCCGCCACTGGGCTGCATCCCGCTGACTCTCCTCTGTCCCAGCAGAGGAAGGTGGGTTCAGGGGAACACAGGCAGCGTTCACCTGCGTCCTTCAGCAGCTCCATGGCCCAGCCGAGAGGCCACTAGGTGGCAGTGCTCAGCTGCCCAGGTGCCCAGCTTCCAGGGCGAGAGGGAAATGTCCGGTGCTTCCAGGAAGCTTCCTAAAACCCAGCTGCTGCCACCTCATTATTCCTGGGGTTGTCTCTGCGCTGGCTGCTCTTGGGAGAGAGTTAGACCATGTCTGCTCACAGCATTGCAATCTTTTTTTTCGTTTTTGGGGCCCAAACCAGCAATGCTCAGGGCTTAGGGGACCATATGGGATGCCGGGGATAGAACCTGGGTTGGCTGCATGCAAAGCCACCACCCTACCCTCTGTACTATTGCTCCGGCCCAGCATTGCAATCTCAGACAACTTCCAGAAAGGTCCGTCTCCATTTCCACCACTGCGAAAGTGATGATCTCAGTCCCGGCTTCCCAAGAACTGGAAGCACAAAGTCAGTGCAGAACTTAAGGTGTGGCCACGCCACCTCTGGGTGCAGTGTGGCATGGCGGGTGGGAGTGGGGTCCCACCCCTTCCCATATGTGCTAACACTCATCAGCAGGCCCTGGGGTGATGCCTCGCCCTCCCTCCAGACCCTCCTGGGTCTCTCTTCGCTTCAAACCGTGCAGCAAGAGACAGCTGTCTGGGAAGCAGGATCACCCACACGTCAAGGGGGCAGCACACTCCTGGGGGACCCGGGGGGAAAGAGAGGCAGGGCCCAGGGGCTGCTGGGGAGTGTGGCGGGGACTCGGTCCCTTAGTGGGGTGTGGGGAGGCCCAGAGGAGCAAGCCCGGTCCCCCCCCTTGAACACACTGCTGACGTTTGGATTTGATGGCAGGGCAGGTGTCCTCACTCTGTATGACGGCACCCAGCTCCCGGCTCCGAACCTGGTTCTCTGAGTTTCTCCTCCAGCTGGGGGGACTCTGGTGAGCCGGGGTAACAGGGACAGTACCTCCAGGCTTCCAGAAGCCAGCACAGAGAGCAGAGCACAGCCTCAGAGTGACCGTGTACAGGCCGGGAGAGCTCCAGAATCCTCTGGCTTTTTCTGGAAGCACGGTGCCACCCCTGCCACCTGCCCCTGGCGGGCTGAGGTCAGCAGGGCCCTCCGCCCTTGCCTCCTCCCTGCTAAGCCGGGGTCACAGCCAGACAGCGTGTGGTGACACTCCGGCCTGACCCGTGTGGTGGGGGGCCGGAGCCCTGCAGGTGCTCAGCTCACCCGAGGTCATGGTCCATGTCGGGGTCGCCCCATGGAGCCACCAATGTTTGCTGAGCTGACAGCCGGCTGCCGTCACCCCTGCGCCAGGAGGGCCCCTTCCACGGCCACTTTGCCCGCCCTCCCGCCCTCCTTGGCCTGCCCGTGACCCTGCCTGCTGCCTCTGAACCCACAGCCAAGCTGATTAAAGTGATGACATAGGGGTGGGCCCCAGGAAAGGGGGGCTACCCAGTTCCAACACACCCAGGAGGCCTCAGAGGCCAGGGCACCATGCTGGGGGGGGGGTGCAGAGGTGAGGTGGGGAGGGCTTTTGCAAGGGTATTCCCAGGGCCCGGGGAAACCACCTCATTAAGGCTAATTGGAGAGGAGGGTCCCCTGCACGAAACCAAGAACGCCTGCTCAGAACCAAGATGCCTGTTCCCTTTAAAGGGAAGCAATGTGGTGGAAGCCGGGGGTGGTGGTGGTGGGGGGTGGGGCACTGACTAGGGTCCCAGGTGCCGGCTCCCAGCCACGTCCTGCTGCCCAGGAGGGTCACTAAGTCAGTGCTGGTCCTGGTGTCCTGTCTGCTACCCGGCCAGGTAGAGGGGCCAGGTAGAGGGAAGATACCCCCACTGCTCCCCCCAAAAAAAACCCACAGTGAGGCTTCATTTGAAATTAGGGACATTGTTGACATAAACCTGGCGATGTGCTAAATACCTTTAATATGTTTGTTTTCAGAAGCAAGTTAAACAGACTTCTGTAATTTTATTTGCATGATTAATTCATTTAGTCAGCCTCGTCTTCCGGAGAGAGAAGGGGGTGCCTGGGACAAATTGCCACGGTCCCCGTGAGGGAAATACGGGTTTGTGGATTTTATTTTGTTTTGTGTTTGATGGTGCTGGGGGCACCTCACGCAGGACAGTGCTCACTCGAAGGTGGAGCCCCCAAGTGCAGAGTGGGGACGGGATGGAGGGGGCTCTAGAGCCCAGCTGAGGATGGCACTGGGTCCGGGATGGTTGGTTGGCACTGCAGCCTTACCTAGGAACTGGGAACCGCTAAGGCATTCTCCCCAAAGGCCCCCCTAGGGTGGGCAGAGGCCGCTGGGGAGGAAGGAAATGCTGGCTGGGCTCAGAAGTTTCCTGGTGAGGGCCAGAGTGGTAGTACAATGGGTAGGGCTCTTGCCTTGCATGTGGCCCACCCGGGTATGATTCCTGGCACCCCATATGGTCCCCTCAGCACTACCAGGAGTGATCCCTGAGTGCAGAGCGAGGAGTAAGCCCTGAGCACAACCAGGTGTGCCCCCTCCCCTGCAAAAAATGTTTCCTGAAGTGGGAGGTGCTGCTACCCTGACTAGACGTGCAGACATAGACACCAGGTCGGACAGGGTTTATTCATCGTTAGAATGAAAAAAATATATATTTCTCGATCTACATGCATAGATATGTAGCTATGCGTATAGCAGGAAAAAAAGGTGTTAACAGCGCTTATAGCTAGGAGCTAGCATTAGGGAGGAAATTCCCTTTTTTTAAATTCCCTTTTGTATATACATGGAGAACCCTGCTTATAAACAGTGACAGCAGGCTGACGGAGGCTGGAAAGTCCAGGGGTAAGGTGGAGATGCCACATGTGGTCCCCCTCAAGGCCAGGGGACACTCCTGAGCACAGAGTAGGCCTGGAGCGTGGGGCTTCCAGGCTCCCTCCCCCCTGCCCACACAGGGGCAGGGCTGTAGTGGGCAGCAGGGTTTGCCCTGCACTGTGGGAGCCTGGGTTCAGCCCACCCTTGCAGAAGAGGTGTTTCCTTTCCTTTCTTTTTTTGAGGGTGCTCAGGGATCACTCCCGGTGGAGCTCGAGGGACTATATGGGGTGCTGGGGATTAAACCTGGGTCTGCTGCCTGCAAGACAAGCCCCTTACCCACTCTCCAGGCCTCTTTTTTGTTTGTTTTTGGGCCACATCCTGCTGTGCTCAGGGGCTCCTCCTGGCTCTGCTTCTGCGGTGGTGCCAGGATGCGAACCCTGGGCCCCTGCATGTGAAGCTTGTGTCCCGGAAGAGCCAAAGCTGCTCCTTTCTCAGGAACCAGGAAGAGCCAAATGGGGACTCCCCACCGCCCCCCACCCAGGGCTGCAGAGCTGTTAGTCTGGGGCTTGGGCGGGGCAGGAAACAAAATCCCTGAAGCCACTTGCCTGCTTGGGGTGGGGTTGGGGGCTGGTGTGAAGTAGCCACATATGAGCCCTCACAAGCGTATACACAGGCGGAGGAGTGGGCTGGGGGTCCGGCGGGCAGGGAGAAGCAGAGGAATGGCCGGGAGGGGGCTGACGAAGAGGCGGGAAGAGACGCCACAGGCTCCGAGTGAGAAGTAGAAGGGGCGACTAGCTGAGGGTGCAGCCCTCAGGGCACCCTGGAGATGTGGCTCCCGGTGGCCGGCTGGGCACCCAGGCCCCCTCAGTTCCTCCTGGGTCCTCTGGGGGCCGCGGGGACAGCAGTGGGGCTGGGCTGGCCAGTTTGAAGGAGGAAGCGGGGAGGAAGGAGAGAGTGAGACTCTGCCCCCCGCTCCGCCATCTCCCACCTCTCACTTGCCCCTGAGATCAGGCTGGGAAGCACCCGGACACCCCCGCCCCGGGTCTCCCCCGCTCCTCCCGTCTTCCCTGGTGATCCAGACCGTCCCTGGCCCAGGGGCAGTCACCTGGGGCAGCAAAAGGTCCAGTGGCTTCTTCAAGGTGCTGCTGGGGAGACGGGCGATGCGGCTGTGGCGCCGGGCGACCCCCAGGGAGCGGGAGACTGAGGCGCTGTGGAAGGGGAGGGACGTCATGGGGCAGGCGGCTGGGCTGGAACCACGGGAGGGACCCCAGCAGGAGGCAGCAGGGCAGCAGTGCTGAGGGGGCTGGAGTGAGGTGAGGTGAGCCCTAAACCCCTCCCTCCCAAGAGAGGCCAGTGACCTTTAATATGGAAGCCCCCCCCCTTCCCTTCAGTCTGATCCTGGATCACAAGCATCCAGGCAGAGAGGCAGATGCAAGACGCAACCCCCCAACTTCTTTTTTGTCTTTTTGTTTTGGGGTCACACCCAGTGATACTCAGGGGTTACTCCTGGCTCTGCACTCAGGAATCACTCCTGGCGGTGCTCGGGGGACCCTATGGGGTGCCGGGGATGGAACCTGGGTCAGTCGTGCATAAGGCAAGCACCTTATCTGCTGTGCTATCATTCCAGCCCAGGGTCCCCCAACCCTGACACCGAGGGGCGCAGAGATGTAAGATCCTCATTTTCACTTTCCCAAACTCACTTCACAATCCGCCTCTTCTTGCGGGCTGAAGTCCCAGGAAAGGAAGTCGTAGGCTTGGGTCCCCTCATGGTGAACACGGGCAAGGGGCCGCTGGGGAGGGGAGGGGACAGGTCAGTGGGCAGCAGGCCCTTGCTTGGGCCAGGGAGGACCTGAGGTTTCCTTCTCTGGAGGAGGTTCCTGATGGCCGAGGGACAACAAGCTCCCGGAGGATGTGCACATGTGTTTCTGACATGTGCAGACTGCTCCACGCCTTCACTGCCCAGCTCCCAGTGCTCAGTGAGGGGTCCTGGGGCTTCCTCCCTTGTCCTCCCTTATTCTCTGGAACCTGAGCTGCCCTAACCCCAGGCGAGTTCCCTCCCCAATACTGGGGCTGAAGGTGGGGGCAAGAGCTCAGCTTCTCCCTGAAAAAGGGCTTTTTTTTTTTTTTTGAGTGGGGAACTTTTTCCTAGTCACAAATTCTGGGGTAGAGGGTAAAAATTTGGGGGTGGCAGTGGCAGAAATGGGCATTTCTCATGAGACTGGCAGTTTGTCCCAGGGTTGCAGAGGATGGATGCCCTGGGCTGGGGTCCTGCCGGCTACTGAGGGCACCACTGAGGCCAGGGCGTCTGCGTGGAAGCTGGATTTTGCCTCCTGGGCCAGGGGAACGAGGCTGACCCAACCAGCAGGAGAGA
This sequence comes from Sorex fumeus, assembly GCF_029834395.1. NCBI lineage: Eukaryota > Metazoa > Chordata > Mammalia > Eulipotyphla > Soricidae > Sorex > Sorex fumeus. The sequence goes on from NW_026606120.1 coordinate 77,927,747, forward strand.
CGGCAGAGCCTGGCTCCAAGAGCTGGGGTGTCCTCCCCTCGGCCCCTGCCCTGGGACGGCTGGGAGGGAGACCCACCTGCGGATGAAGGACGGGTCCTGGCAGATGGGGAAGCCCAGTCCGGAGGGCGGCTCGTCGGAGAGGTCGAAGGTGGCGTTGAGATCCCGGGCAGGCGGCACCAGCGGGGTGGAGCAGTTCTGCAGAGCGGAGGGGCCCAGGGGTACCCGGCTCTTGATGACGGTGGCTGGGCAGACACGGGGGGAGCAGCAGGGGGAGGAGGCCTGTCCCCCCTGGGGGGCCGGGGAGCCTGAGGGGGGTGGCGCCTCTGGCAAGGACCCCCTCCGCAGGCAGGGCAGGAAGGACTGGCGCTGCCGCTTGAGGCCCTGCTCCGGGCCGGGGGAGCTCTCGGCCTCCACGAGGCTTGGCCCCCTCCTCCTTTTCTTCTCCACGGGCTGTGGGGGGCTCTGGCCTGGGTTGTGGTGGGGGCCAGGTGGGACCTCTAGCGCCAGCTGCTTGGCCATGGTGCGGGTCACAGGGCCGGAGTATCCTGATGGCTCTGAGCACAGAGGAGGGGGTCTGAGTGGAGAGCACAGGGGGGCCTCGGCAGAGACGGGCAGGCACCCATATAGCGGGGGAGGGGGAGCCCCAGGACCACCCACACCAGCCACAGAGGTGGGGACACTCAGACACTCACTGGTGTCCTGGCTCAGCTCCGGGGCCAGAGAGGACCCTCCGGCTGGCCCAAGCTTCCCAGAGGCCTCCGGGAGCCCTGGGTCCTCTTGTACCAGCCGCTGTAGGGTCTCAAATTCGGCCACCATGTCAGGGGTCAGGAGGTTGGCCGCCTGGAGCAGGGAGAACTGCCGCTGGGCCAGACGTAGTACCCGGAGGGCCAGCCTAGGAGAGAGGGCAGGCAGGGGACCCGGACTCAGTGGGTGCTCCACCCTGCACCATGCCTGGTACTTAGGGCCGGGGGGAGAGGGGATCCCTAGACTCAGGGAATGTCCTCCCTTGCCCCATGTCCAGTGCTCAGAGCCAGGAGGGCACTCAGGGGCCATGGCCTGGCTCTCTTCTGCCCTGCCCCCGGACGATGTCCCTCACCGCCCTTGGCACCCGGGAAGTAGGGACGGGGTGCTGCTGAGTGGCCGCAGACGCAGAAGGCTCGCGTCTCTCTGAACCTGGCCTGTGTCTCAGGGGTCCAGCTCTGGAGCGAGAGCATCCACCAGAGGGATAAGGCAAGCGACTTCCAAGAGCCAGGCCCAAACAGCTGGACACAAAGGCTAAGGCCCATGCCATGCATGTGGATGGGGTCACTTTGATCCCCAGAACGGCCATGGTAATCCTTGGTGGGGATTACTCCTAAGCCCTGAGCACAGAGTCGCCCCTCAAAATCCCCAAGAGCCAGGCTCCAAGTCAGACTCCCGCTGTGATCTGGGGTTCTCCTGGAGCTTAGTCTCAGTTTCCACCTCCTCAGAATGGGGAGATGGAATGGGGCAGAGGGGTCCTGCCTTGGAAGGTAGCTGGGGCAGGGTTGTTGTAGACAGACACAGGAAGTGCCATCGGGCCAGCCCTCCGCTGAGCTCACTCGGACTCAGGTTCCTGTGAGCTGGACAGCTACCGGTGAGAACAGAGAAGGCAGAAATCAGCCCTGTGGTTCCATCGGCCCCAAGCGTCCCAGACAAGAACCTGGGATGCGCTTTCCACTGAGTGGGCGAGTCTGTGTGTGCCTCCGGGGGCGTTAGCAAGGAAATTATGGGGGTAATGGGATTACCGATGTTGTAAAATTAGATTCTAATAAAGCAAAGTTTATTTCTGTAAGGCACACCTTCGATGAGAGGGTGAAGGCAATTATCTCGGTGGGGATTATTCATTTCCCCTCATGCAGAAGCTCCTGCCTAGACGGCTGCGCCCCTCCCTTGGCCCTGGGGGGCTCAGGAAAGCCAAATTCATTCCAGCCAGTGGCCTGGGGGCTGCAAGGAGGCAGGACGGTGGCGGAAAGGGGCAGGAGAGAACTTGTTCCCCATTTGCCTGTGCCCACCCTGCCCGCCTGGGTTTCTGCACCAGGAGGAGAGTGCTGGGGGGGGGGGGGGTGGCAGCTGGGGGCGGCCAGTCTGGGGCTGCCCCTCCCACTAGGTGGCCCCAGACAGATGCTTTGGTACCCTCTAGCATTTGTCTCTAGCAGGAGCTTCTAAATGAGGTTTCAAGACACCCGTCAGAGGACATGTTGGCCAGAACGGCCCTATTGGAGCTGTTCTACATATTAGACTTCAGCAGATTTCATTTGAAGAGACTTGGCAGCCAAAGGGGGAGGGAAAAAAATAATAATCAGAAAAACCCTTGAACTGGAAAATCTAAGATTTACTCAGTGCCCTGGCGGTCTCAGATTCTAAATTCGAAAGTCAGTGAGAAACGGTTTTCAGTTATCTGGTGGTTAGGGTGTTACTCCGAGCATGGGCTTGATCCAGAATATTCAGCCACCCCTCACTCGCGGAGCCTTCTGTCCCATTTTATTAGCACCTGGGCTCTAAGGAGTATTGAGAATCAGGGCTGTGATCTGGGAATCACAGCCAAGATTGAAGTGATGTGTTGGAGACACTGAACCAGGGACACCCCCGCACCCCCTCTCCACGCAACGGGGGACACCAGGCGGAGACCCTGAGTCATCAATAGAGCCCCAGGATTGTTTGGGGCGGGGCAGGGCTGGCAGGGGACATTCCACCAGGGCACCCCTGGGTCCCTCCAGCGCCCCGGGAAGCCGGCAGCGGGAGACAGATAATGAGCTGCTGATTATTCAGGCTGCAGCATTTTTGCTGAGTCGGGAACAGACACTCCCCAACAAGAAATAAAATTAAACAGGCCCTTCTGGCCGGAAGCTTTAAATACACTGCCTGGCGAGGAGCGTGCTGGGGAGGGCAGCGGAGGGCTGGCAGCCGCAAAGCTAAGTGGCAGGGGATTTATGTGCTAGGGGCCAAGGCGGGAGATGCCTTGCCCGCACACAGAGGCGCTGGCGGGCCGGGGGCCTGGGGTGGGGGAGGCGGGGGCCGAGTTAAACTTGCTTTAGAGAAGAGAGATCCAGTCAGGGGATGATGAAGACGTGGCAGGTCCTGACTCGGGAGGGCTGGCTCCTCCCCTGCCTGCCCCCCAACTTCTCTGGTTCTCTGGACTGTCAGCCCCCTCCTGCTCACAGCCCTGCCCCACACCATGCTTGCCAGCTGTCTTTGAGGCCTCTGGGGTGTGGGGGGGCTCTGCTTCCCCCCAGCTCAGGGCCAGCTACCCTAAGGGATAACTAGACAGTGACAGGGGAACAGCTGGAGAGAATGTCAAGTCGGAGAAAGTGGAGGGACAACATGCATGAAATGAGATACCTCCCCCCCCCTTTTTTTTCAGGGGCGTGGGGTGGGGGCTCCCCAAAGACTGGCCTCTTGCATCATGTAGAACCAGAGCACTTGGGGGAAATGTCCCCCTTCCAGGCGCCCCAAAGCCATCAGACCCACCCTGGGCCCCAGTGAAGAGCACAAAGGCACCTACTGTTTGGCTGGGTCTCTGCCCAGTGGTGGCGAGGACGGGTGGTCCGCGGGAGGCTGGGACGGCAGCGGCAGGGCAGGGGACTGGGTTCGTGGGAAGGTGAAGGTTTGCTCTAGCCCCTGGGCTGAAGCCTAAGAGATGGGGAGTCACCAGGGGCCCCCTGGCCTTCCTTCCTCCGGGCACATCGCCCCCCACCACGCCTCCTCCTCGGGAGAAGCTGGGGCCCCCCTCCATGAAGCCCACACCCACTCCCCTCCCAGGGGTGGTGTCTGGAGCTGAGGGACTCAGTGTGAACCCTAAGGGCTCTCCTGGCTGGGCGGGGCCTTTCTCCCCACACCCCACAGACTCACTCCGGTCCTACCTCCTCCTCTTCCTCCTCCTCCTCCTCCTCCTTCTCCTTCTCCTCATCTTCCTCAGCTCTCTCCGCAGCCTTCGCCTCCATGCCCCCCTCTTCCTGGGCCTCCATGGCCTGGCTCTCCACTGGGAGAACTGGTCCTGGGTGGGGCTGTGGGGTGCCGGGCCCACTGGGAGAGTGGGATGGTGAGGGGTTGCTGGGGAGGGCCAAGGAGACATGGGGTTTGCGAGGCAGGCTGGAAAGGAGGGCCCTGGCAGGGATGTCCCCAGAGTGGGTGGTGGCAGGGGACAGGGGGGTGTGTGTGTCCCTGGTTCCGGGCACAGCAGACACTGCCAACAGGACCTGGGTGCCAATCGACTCTTGCACAGTCTTCCCGCTGCGAGGGGATAGGCGGCCCCCACCCCCCGCCCCAGTGTGTCCAGATAGAAGCGAGGCATCCTAACCCTGGGGGAGCCCAGGCAGGCCAGGCAGGAAGGTGGGACTCACGGGCGCTGCGGAGGGTCCATTTTGGGTGAGAGTGGAAGCACTGGCTGGGGGGCCGGACCCCGGGCCTCATACACACGCAGCTTCTCCCGCAGGGTCGCCACCTGGAATGGAAGCAGCCCAGTGCTTCAGGGGCCCTGCTCACCCCCCAGTGCTCCTGCCCCGAGCCGGGTCCCGGGCACACCCAGCCCTCACCTCAGCCTGCAGCTGCTGGCAGATGGTGGCATACTGGCTGAAGTGGCAGTCCAGGCTGACCACGTTGCTCTTCAGCTGGGGGAGAAACGGGTCAGAGCCACGCCCGGGAACAGCCAGTCCATGCCTCACGCCTGCCTCATGGGTTCCTGACTGGCCTTGGAGGTCAGAGAAACAGCCGGAGGCAGCCGCTGGGCCCGGAGCAGAGACAGACAGAGGGAGCCACGACCTGGACCTCGGACCCCCTGACCGTGACACCTCCCTCCCCGGTTGGAAGCTTTGCAGCAGTAATGGGGGCACCAGGGCCCCCCGAGGCGAGGGGAGGTGGGTGACTGCTTTGATGAGGTGTACCTATGGGGGTGGGGAATTCTAGAAACAGGGTCCAGCTGTCAGGCACAAGTCAGGCACAAGTCTTTGCTGGTTTGCTTGGAGGCCGCGCTGACTGTGATTGGGGGTGGGGGGGTATATTCCTGGTATAGGTGCTTGGGAGCTTCTTCCTGCAGGGCTGAGGATGGGACACTGGGCGCAGGAGGCAGAAGGCAGAGTCTGCACTCCAGCCCTCGGCCCTGTCCCCCTGGGCTTTCTTTATGGGGGGAGGCGCCCAGCACTGCTCAGGAAGCCCAGGGGCCATGCCTGTTGGCACTTGGCCAAACGGGCCAGATGGTCTGATGCCTGGCCCCATGGGTGCTGGGTAGAGTGCCAGACAGTGCCAGGGGTCAAACCTGAGCATTGCACAATCTAAAAAGGATCACAGCTGGGACCAGAGCGATAGTCCAGTCGGGAAGGCGTTTGCCTCACAAGCTGCCAAACTGGGTTGGATCCTGGGCATCCCATCTGGTCCCCTGAACACCCCTAGGAGTAAAGGTAATCACTCAGGTAGCCCCTGAGCACGGCCAAAATCAAAATTAATAAATAAATTAAATAAAAACAAAAAGGACCATGGCTGCATGTGATGACTGGTTCTGAGACTCTTCCTCGGTCTCCCTCGGGCTGAGATCAGACCCTCGCCAGAGACTGCAGGGCGGCTCACAGATGCCTAGCCCGAAGATGAGATTTCCATCTTCCAGAATGTTCCCAGGGGCCAGAGGCCACAAGGCTTCTCACCTGGGCGAATGCCCCGCACCCAGCCGGTCCCCGCCCCTGCCCTGCAGGCCCCATGGCCTCTGGGGGGACACACACCGAGAGCTTGATCTCCTTGGCACGGCTGGCATACTTGAGGGTGTTGTAGGTGTCCTCGAGGGAGAGGCTGGAGGGGCTGACGGCCGCAACCATCACGGTGCGGCAGTTGCCGCCCAGCGAGTCCTTCAACAGGCGCGTGAGCTTGCTGTCGCGGTAGGGCACATGCGACTTGCGGCCCTAAAGGTGCGAGCAGGCCTGTCAGCAGGGGACGCCCATGGCAGGTCACCCGGAGCCTCCCTGGGTGGGCCCGGGTGAGCCGGCCGCACCTTGGCATCAGCCAGGGCGTTGAGCACGTTGACCAGGGCCAGCAGGGAGCGGTTGATGTTGGCGCCCTCCCGCAGCCGCTCGCCCTTGGCATGGGTGCTGGATGCCCGTTCCGAGCCTGCCAAGTCCACCAGGCTCATCTTTGCCACGCGCAGGGCCTGGGTCAGGCCGGGCACCCGGTCCTGCTGCTTCACAAAGATCTGGGGGCAGAAGACGTGGTTGAGGCAGGGGCTGGGCCTCTGGGTGCTCCCCACCCTCCCCTCCCCCGCGGCTCCCCTGTGGCCCCGCAGCCCCTCCCCTCACCTGGAAGATGGCGTGGGAGCGAGAGGAGACGGCGTTGGCATCAGTGGGGTGCTGCGTGCGGTTCCGGTTCCCCCGGGTCAGCATTTCCAACAGCTGCTCTGCTGAGGTTGGCTGTAGCGGGGAAAGGGCACCATGAGACCCCTGATGGGATTGTGCGCCCTGAAAACAGGACCAATAGCTCCCGCCCCCACCCCCAACTCCCCCTGGACCTGGTGGAAGGAAAGTCCTTGCACCACCACGCCCTTGTCAGGGTCCTCCCGGATGGCCAGCGGCCCCTTGGGTTCCAGGAGGTCATGGATCTGCTCGTTGTACACCTAGGGAGAAAGGAGGCAGAAGGGCTGGGTGGGGGGACCTAGGGGCGGCCCCGGGCCCAGGGGCCAGGATCCCTCGAATGGGAAGAGCCCGGGAAGCCCCTCACGGGACCCCAGCCTGTCCCCATCAGCCCTCCCGGTGGTGAGAGGAAGAAGTGGGCATCCTGGGTGGGGGAGGGTGGGAGTGGGACAGGCCCTACCTCCTGGTAGCTGATGAGCACCTCAAACTGCTTTTCCTCCTGGTGGGCTTCGAGGCGCCGGTACAGCTCCATGGTGGTCAGGTACATGATGCCAGGGTCCCCCTCCCTGCCCAGCATGGTGTGTGTCTTCCCAGCCCCAGTGGCCCCATAGGCAAACACTGCAGAGGACACAGGAGGACGCAGGTGGCAGAAGGGCCTGGTGTCCAGACTCAGGGTCCCCGCCCCAGCCCCGTCCACTCTGCGCCTGGCTCCTGACCCCGCTCAGGGTGGCAACTTGGAAGGCACGGGAGCATCTCCTCCGGGTGGGGCAGACCCCTGCCCCGGGAAACTTCTGCAGATGACAGGTGCTTCGGTTGAAGGCCCCCGCCTCAATTCTGGGGGCTCAAGCCCGCATTTGTTGGGGGAACTCTGCTTTAAGGCTGTTCCCCCATCCACTCTCACTTTGAGGGGCCAGAACCAGTTACCTGCTGGCAATCAGACCCTGGGACCCAGGTGGGGAACACAAGGGCCAGAGCACCCCACAAAAGTGCCAAGCAGGGGATGGAGAGGTGGTACAGTGGGCAGGGTGCTTGTACACTGCCAACCCCGGTTGGTTCCCCCTGTACCCCATACGGTCCCCCGAGCACCCCCAGGAGTGATTCCTGTGTGCAGAGCCAGGAGTAAGCCCTGAGTAGGGTTGGGTGTGACCCCCCGTCCACTCCACCCCCCCAAACCAAAAGTGCAGAGCAGACAGAGGGGGCAGGGGCAGGGCGGGGTTGGGCAGCGCTCACCTGAGCAGTTGAAGCCCTGCAGGAAGCAGTCGAGCAGGCCGTGGGTGGTGTGCTGGAACACGTCCTGCTGGCTGGCTGCCTCACCGAACACCCGGTCGAACACGAACGGCAGGTCCCTGCCCTTCTTCTTGGGACCCTCGTGGGAGCCGCCCCACTTGAGGCCCAGGAAACCCCCGTCGGGCTCCTCAGGGTCGAACACTAGCATGCGCTCGTCCACCACCTGGACCGCGGGCCGCCGCTGGCTCTCCAGCTCCCGCGGGGTGGGCGGCCGCACCCGCACCACCACTCGCACCGTGCTGTCCTCCACGGCCAGCACCATGGCAGCACCTGGGCAGGGACAGGAAGAAGCCTCAGCGCCAGGCCCGCCTCCCCATCCATCTCCGAGATAAGGGCACTGGGGACCAGCACCGGCCCTGACTAAGTGACCCTCCTCCCAAGCACTACTTGTTACTCGCCAAGGGTAACAGGTCTTCGCAGATGCCCATTGGGGGCCACCCCCAGGCCCCACAGATGGCACAGGGAAGGCCTCTGCTTTGCCCACAGCCAACCCGGGTTTGATCCCCTGTGGCACATATGGTCCAGCACTGCCAGGAGCATCCTTGAGCACAGCTGAGTATGGCCCAGGAACCAAAACTCAGACATGTGTCTATCCCTGGGCATTCCCGCACCGTGGCCGTCTGCTCACTGGCCGATACCACATGATTTCCGCTCCACACGGCTTCCCCTCCATGACTTCACGGCATGACGAATCAAGTATGAAGAGCTTATCAATAAGGTATCTCCTGGTCAACGAGGATTCTCCTCATCAGTCCTTCTTTCTCCTACTTTTCTCAGCTATCTTCAGGGACTTACTGATCCAATGAACTTCAAGGAAACTGATCTGGGCCAGGGACTTGACTCAAGTGGATGGGCACCAGCCTTGCCCTGGCTCCCCAGGATTCCGGACCACTGCTGGGTACAGCACTCTCAAACTAATCATCAACTCTGATCCCAGCTAAGAGCTCCTTATGCAGCTCCCGCAGGAAAAAAAAAAAAAAAGAACCTTACTGGCTGGAGCGATAGCACAGCGGGTAAGGTGTTTGCCTTGCAAGCGGCCAACATGGCCGACCCGAGTTCGATTCCTCCGCCCCTCTCGGAGAGCCCGGCAAGCTACCGAGAGTATCTCGCCCGCACGGCAGAGCCTGTATTCGTGACGTATTCGATATGCCAGACACAGTAACAACAAGTCTCACGATGATGTTACTGGGCCCGCTCGAGCAAATTGATGAATAACGGGAGGACCGTGACCGTGACTAGGTAGAATTAGTTTTGATTTCTTACCCTTTTGTGGGGGGTGGATGGGGAAGGAGCCACACCCAGCAGTGTTCAGGGCTTATTCCTGGCTCTGTGCTCAGAGATGACTCCTGGTAGACTCGGGGGACTATTTGGGACACTGGGGAGCAAACCAAGGTAGGCTGGCTGCATGCAAGGCAAGGGCCCCACCCACTGTGCTATGTTCCAGCTTAGGACTTACTAGGGTTTTTGTTTGTTTTTTTGTTTGTTTTTTCTTCAGGGGCCTTTGAGGCTCAGAGGTTACTCCTGGCTTCGAACTCAGGAATTACTCCTGGTGGTGCTCAAAGGGCCATATGGAATGCTGGGGATCGAACTCTGGTTGGCCATGTGCAAGGTAAATGCCCTACCCGCTGTACTATCATTCTGGCCCCACTTACTGGTTTTTATGAGTGTAAAATTATATATTAGAAACATTTAACATTTTCTTCTCCATATTGATGCCAAATATTTCATTTTTTGGTCTATTGTATTTCCTAGATTTCCAAAACAGCACTGAATAATGATGATGATGGGCATCTTGTTTTGTTCTTGATTTTATTTATTGGGGGTGAGGGATGAGGTTCACACCCAGTGATGCTCAGGGCTCACTCCTTGACCCTCTGCTCAGGGATCACTTCTGTCAGTACTGGCGGGGGGGGGGGGGATCATATGCAGTGCCAGGGGTTGAACCAGGAATAGCTACGTGCAAAGCAAGTGCCTTATCCCTCTACTAATTCTCCGGCTTCTTGTTACTTTTCCCCCAGCCCTTTGCTTCTTGTTTTTTTTTTTAGGTAATTATGTTTTTCACTATTTAGAAACTATTTGGGCGGGGGGGGGCGCTGGAGTGATAGTACAGTGGATACTCTTGGTTTGCATGCTGCTGACCTGAATCCAATCCCCGGCATCCCACATGATCCCCAAGCACCATCAGGAGTAATTCCTGAATGCAGAGCCAGCAGTAAGCCCTGAGCATCACTAGGTGTGGCTCCAAAATGGAACAAAGAGTTATTTTTGCACACATAGCCATTATTAGTTTATATTTTTTTCCATTTTTATTTTACATATTAGAAATACGTATGAGTCTTTCTAGTGTCCTTCAAGTGTCTCCTGATGTCTTTACGTATTTTTTTCTTTTATTTTGAGGTGATAAAATTATTTTATGTTATTCCTGGTATGAATTCTTTTTTCTTTTTCTTTTCTTTTTTTTGGGCGGGGGGGGGGGGTCACACCTGGCAATGCACAGGGGTTACTCCTGGCTTGTGCACTCAGGAATTACTCCTGGCAGTGCTCAGAGGACCATATGGGATGCTGGGAATCGAACCCAGGTTGGCCGTGTGCAAGGCAAATGCCCTACCTGCTGTGCTATCACTCCAGCCCCCTGGTATGCATTCTTTAGAAAAGAATCCTACCCTGGCAACAGTGAAGTTCTCAGTTTCTAAATGGTCAGATGTGTCAATCCTTTTTCCCATAGCTTTGATGCCATTTTAAGAAGACAAGCTCCTACAAGGTAGCAAGTATTTTCCTTGTACAGCTGTCAAACCCTTGCATTGCTGTAGTCTGCTGCTAGTATTCCATGGCCTCTAGCTGGAGTGATAGGACAACCAGTTGGGCGCTTGCCTAGCATGCACTCAACCAGGTTCCATCCCCGGCATCCCATATGGTCTCCTGAGCCCACCAGGTGTGATTCCTGAGTGTGGAGTCAGGAGTAACCAGTAACCCCTGAGCATCGCCAGGTGTGGCCCCAAAAAACCAAACCAAACAAACAAACAAACAAAAAAAACCCCAAAAGTCTTTTCTTTCCAAATAGTAGGAATTATCTCAAAAGGTTGTTAAAAGTTCCTTCCAATTTGAAAGGCCACCTTTAATATAACTGCATTCTATATAATCACGAGTTTCTGGATTCTCTGTTCTGTCCTACTGACAGATCTGTTCCTTTTCCAGTAACTCAGCATTATGATCCCTTGGTTCTATATTATACCTTGCTGCTGTTTTCTTGGCTATTCTTGGACATTTTGTCTTGCACATGATTGTGGAATTAGCTTACAAAGCTCTATGAAAAAAAAAAATTCAGCTAAGATTTTAATCCTGCTAAGATTAAATTTATAGATTAATTTGAGAATTTGCATCATTGCAATATCAAGTCTTCCCACCAAGGAACATAAGCATCTCTTTTCATTATTCACAACTTTGGAATCTTCAGTAAAATTTTATAGTTTCCCTCACGTGGGTTTTATATATTTCTTGATAGGTTTATTGCTAGTTATTGCATAATCCTTTTAATATTGTGGATGGGATCTTTTTAAACCTACATTTTCAAGATCATTTTGTTTTCGCCAGAATTCGTGTAAGAAAGCTACAGATTTCTATATGCAGAGCTTGTGTCTGGCCACATGGCTAACCTCCCTTATTATTAGTTCTAATGGATTGTCATTGATTCTCTTAGGTTTTTCAATTAAATGATGGTATAGTTTGCAAATAGTGAGTGACCCTCTATTTTTAGCTCTCTGGTATTTAGTTCCTCACCTCTATGCCCTTTAGGAATGGGTTCTAAAGGCCATCAGATGCTTCTCTGACAGGTGCTGAAACGATCGTGATTCTCCTTCAATCTGTTTAACCCGGGGGTGGCACAGACCATTTCCTAACGTTGACCTGGAAGTAATTACAAACACACGCCTCTTCCCTTTTGATTTCCTCTCCAATCTCTCCCCTGATTTTCCCATTTCTCTGTTGAGCCTGCCTACGAAGTGTAGAGATGGAATTTTTGGAATGCAGGAGTCACCAAAGTTCAGTCCAAGTCTAGGGATATATTAACAGGGGTACGGAGCGGGGCTGCTCCAGCGGGCGGGGTGGGGGTAGGGGATGGCTGCCTTAGAAAAGTCCTGATGACCTTCGCAGAAGGTCATTCAGCAAAGACCAGGGAGATGCCCACTTCAGACTTTAGCCGCCAACTCGGGCTTTCCTGTGACAATGAGATAGAACTGAGCTGACTTCGAATGTTTTTTTTTTTCTTTTTGGGTCACACCCGGCGATGCACAGGGGTTACTCCTGGCTCATGCACTCAGGAATTACTCCTGGCAGTGCTCAGGGGACCATATGGAATGCTGGAAATCGAACCCGGGTTGGCCACGTGCAAGGCAAACATCCTACCCGCTGTACTATCCTCCAGCCCTGAAGGTCTGTTTTTAAATTTTATTTATTTATTTTGGTTTGGAGGCTGCATCCGGCGATGTTCAGGGCTTATTCCTGGCTCTGCACTCAGGAATCACTCCTGGCTGGCTCGGGCGACCATATGGGTGCAGGAGACAGAACTTGGGCTGGCTGTGTGCAAGGCAAGCACTCTACCCACTGTACTGTATCTTCGGCCCCCTGAATTTCTTAGCTTTTCTCCATTCAATTCCTCTCCCAGCAACCAGACTGCCATCATTGGAAACGAGAAGTGAGTGCTGGCAAAAACAGGGATGGCTGCAAGCGTCTCCCTTGCAATTCCCCAAGAGAGATGCTATTAGTGTCTTCATCTTCCAGGGAGAAAACTGAGGCTGAGAAGGGAAGTGACCTGCCTACAGCATGGGGGCTGGGCTCTTACCCCGACAGCACCGGAAGAGCCAGCTGCACTGCCTCCATCAAGGTCTGACCACGATGCTCTTGGGACCTCTTGCCATCTCTATCACTGACTCAACCAGTTTTCAAATGTCACCGTTACCTTCTATTTTTCCTTTCTGTTATTTTTATTTATTTATTTAGGTCTGTTCAGGGCTGACTCCTGACTCTGTGCTCAGCGATCACTCCTGGTGGGGTTTTTGGGGGCCACATGGGGTATCAGGGGGGTCAAACCTGGGTAGGCGACATGCAAGGCAAAAGCACTCGGCCCGTGGTTCCATCTCTGTAGCCCCAGGTATGCTCTGTATTCTTCCGACTCTTGGATGCCCGGGCTAGTCTAATTTCCAACACGCAGCGAGAGGACCTGCGTCCCACCCTCCCATTCCAGCCCCCCGGTACCCACGGGTGGCTTCCCGGCAGACGCAGCTCCCCAGCCCCCGGGGAGGGTTTTAGGGGAGGCAGTGCCATGGAGCAGCTGAGCATTCGAAGCAGGAAATTAAAAAGGGCACGGGCAACGGAGGCCGAGTAACCTTTCCAGCTCTCCCCTCTCCGCCTCCTGAGGGCCGGCTTGGTGCGGCTGACTGTTTGCCTAATGAGATGTTTTCCTTCTCCCCGAAACCCTGCAAAGGACACAGGGTGGGGGTGAGGAGTGACACTCGGCAGGGATCCAACTTGGACACCCGCTCCCCGGCTCCTCTCTGCCTGGCTCAGGCTGGGCGGCTTGTCCACCTGCCCTACGAGAGAGAGAGAGAGAGAGAGAGAGAGAAGCATGGGTCTGCTTCTGCCCCAGGGGGATGGGGAGATTAATGAGAGACCGTTTGTCAAGCTGGCTTTGATCCTCAGCTGGAAAGAGCATCTCAGCCCAAAGTACAAGGGAGACGATTCTTTAATAAGATCTTCAGGGTTCTGAGTGCGCCGCAGTCACGTCCTCTTTCTAACCCGGGGCAGCTCATTAAAACCCGGAGGCCAGTTGGCAGCAGAGCTGGGCTGGGAAGCTCCGATTCCCTTGTTTTCAGGGCGGTCTCTGCCCATCTCTCATCCCGACAGACGGGAGGAGGATTTCCAAGGACCAGAGGGGATGCGGCTGACAGCGGGGGATGGAAAGGCGGGGAAGGCGCTACCCCTTGGGGGCTTTTCTTTCACGGGGGGGGGGGGGGGTGGGTGGTGCCCCTGCATCTCACCTCCATCAGTCTCCGAGAGCAGGGCTCTCACTGACGGAGCCAGAGTGCCAGACCCATGGAGAAGATGAGAGCTTTGTCCTATGAATGAATAAGGGAGGTAGAAGATCAGATCAGAACCCAAATGCCGATATGCCAGTGGGGAGAGAGAGGGAGAGAGAGAGAGAGAGAGAGAGAGAGAGAGAGAGAGAGAGACTATTACAGGACCATGAAGATTGAAGGCATGTGAGAGTTCCAGGTTCAAGCCCCAGCACCGCATGGTCCCCTAACAGGACTGACATACTGAGCCCAGGGGAGTCCCCAGAGCCATCAGGTATGCCTATCCCAAGCTGGATCCCCAGCACCCCTTATGGTCCCCTGAGCCCTGCTAGGAGTGATCCTCGAGCCCAGAGTCAGGAGCAAGTCCTGAAGCAGGGTGTGGCCTCCAAAGAAAACAAAATTTGTACTGAAAACTTACTTAGCACTTACTATGTATCTGGTGGCCTTTGCTAAGTGCCTGACAAATGGTGTCATTTAACTTCAGGGCATCTCATCCTGTAGTTGTGGACACAATTGTTACAGTCACACAGCAAAGGCTCAGGGAACCGCTGGTGGCAGGGATGGAGAGGCCTTGCCTGAGCTGTCACCAGAGGCTCTGCCCTATACTGCAGTGACCATCGGCCGTAGGTGGGCCTTTCAGCTCCCGTGTCCCCTCACCTTAGGACACACAGGGGACTGAAGCCCAGCCCTTCTACAAATGGTGGATGGGGGAAAGGAACAGTTCTTCTTGGGACAGTACTGAGGTTGTAACTGATGATTTGGGGGTTTAATTCCTTTCCAACCATTAGCTGTTATTTCCCCCACCATGTAGTTATGGCTAGGTTTCAGTATTTTATGAAGAGAGGCAGCAACAGTGAGCAATTTGTTCCTTTGTCCCTTTTCTGACTTTATAGGAATGCTTCTTTTCATATCACTTTTTTGTTGGGGTGGGGGAAGAGGTTTGGGTCACATCAGCTGTGTTCGGGGGTTACTCCTGACTCTGTGCTCCAGGATCACTTTTGGCAGATTTGGGGGGACCGTACTGGGTGCAGGGATCAAACTTGGGTCAGCTGCATGCAAATCAAATGCCTTATCCCCTGCACTAGCCAGAGCGCTAAATAAAGTGCTCCCTTTATCTCTGGCCCTTTATTTCACTTTTTTATTTATCTATTATTTATTATTTTATTTATCTATTATCACTCAGCTCCTGGGAGAGAACAAGACAGAGTCTCCTACCCTATGCCTGACTGTCTCCACCAGGGCCCAACAGCTGAAGACCACCGAGGCCTAGCCAAGGCCATGCTGGGAGCACTCTCCACACACTTGGATGAGCCTCACGCATAAAAGAACTGACAGAGGAACCCAGGTGTGTGGGACCCGGGGCTGAGATCTCCAAGCCTGTACAGTTTGGGACTGGACCTGCCAGTAACTAGACAGTTACACCCACCAACTGCCGTGTAACTCCAACAACGGCCAGGATCCAGAGATCACCACACTCAGCTCCTGGGAGAGAACAAGACAGAGTCTCCTACCCTATGCCTGACTGTCTCCACCAGGGCCCAACAGCTGAAGACCACCGAGGCCCAGCCAAGGCCGCGCGACATCTTATCATCTCATTCCTAATTTGGTCAAACTGGCAGGCTACCAAATGTAACATGCCCACACGGCAGAGTCTGGCAAACTCCCCGTGGTATACCCAATATGCCAAATACCAGTAACAATGATGGGTCTCATTCTCCTAACCCTGAAAAAGCCTTGAATATGGTACTTTAAAAAAAAAAAAAATCTCAGGGCTAGGACGAAGAAGACATTACTGGCACCTGCTCGAGGCAATCGACGAACAACAGGGTGGTCGTGATCGTGATTGTGATTATTTATTTATTTTGCTTTTTGGGTCAACCCAGCAATACACAAGGGTTACTCCTGGCTCTGCACTCAGGAGTTACTCCTTTAATGGTGCTCGGGGCACCATATGGGATGCTGGGAATCAAACCCGGATTGGCTGCATGCAAGGCAAATGCCCTACCCGCTGTGCTATCACTCTAGCCCCTATTTCACTTTCTGTTGCTTTAGAGTGGAAAAAAGTTTTGGCTCATCAGTGGTGCTCAAATGCCCCAGAACCACATGCAACAGTGCTCAAGGGTGAGCCCAGAGCTTGGCACAGAAGAGAGTGTGCCCTGCCCATGTCCTGGTCTGATCAAAGGCACTTTCTCTCTTTTTATTCTACCAAACTAAAAAGAAGGTTACAAATGGGTATAAAAATGTGATGTTTTCACCTTTAATCTGTTTTGTTTGGGGTCACACCCAACAGTGCTCAGGGATCACTCCTGGCGGGCCCGGGGGGGGCAAAATCTGGTTGGCCATGTGAAAGGCAAGCACCCTATCTGCTGTACTATCACTCTAGCGCTTTAATTTGTAAATGTGTAGGCTGTGTATTAATAGATTTTCTAACGCTATTCTCTCATTCCTAGGATAGAACTAAATTGGTCACAATGTACTTTGGTGTTTTGTTTCGGGGCCACACCTGGCATGTTCAGGGCTAACTCCCGGCTCTGTGCTTAGGGATCACTCCTGTGGGTACTCAGGGGACCATCTGGGGTCCGGAGGATTAAACTTGAGTATGCCTCATGAATTTATCAATGTGATATCGCTCTATACCCTATGTTTTATAATACACTGCTGCCTTGTTTTAATTTAATTTTATTTTGGGGGTCACATCCAGCTGTGTTCAGGGCTTACTCCTGGCTCTGTGCTCAGGGATTGCACCAGCTAGGGCAAGTGCCTTACCTGCTGTACTATCTCTCTGGCCCAATTTTAATTGTATTTATATATCTATTTTATGATGGCAGGAAATGAACCCAGGGCCTCACACATTACCAGGCAGGGACTCGAAAACAGAGTTATTGGAGCCGGAGTGATAGCACAGCAGGTAGGGCGTTTGCCTTGCACACAGACCTGGGTTAAATCCCCGGCATTCCATATGGTCCCCTAAGCACTGCCAGGAGTAATTCCTGAGTGCAGAGCAAGGAGTAACCCCTGAGCACTGCTGAGTGATCCAAAAAGAAAATAAATAAATAAATAAAATAAAAACTGAGTTACATACCTGGCCTCCTTTTAATTTTTTACACATTATTCTGTTACCCTAATTATATCTTATTAAAACTGCACTATTGTCTAACTTTCAGTTTTTAATGTTAGCATTTTAGACCTTTTTAGGGCAGTTGTCAGTCTTGTGCTGCTCAGGGGACCATCTGCAACACCAGGGACTAAATTGGGGTCCATGGTGAGTAAGGCAGGCATCCTCCCTACCCCCCTTCCCCCCTTCCATACTGTATCTCCAGCCGCAGCACCTTAGACTTTGAAATCATTCTAAGCATTGCTTGAATAAGTTTTATCAGTGATTATTTGTTAATTATCTGTTTTTGTTTGTTTGCTTTGAGACCACACCCAGCAATGCTCAGGGGTTACTCTTGGTGGTACTCAGGAGACCTTAAGGATGCTGGGGATTGGACCTGGGTGAGCTGAGTACAAGGCAAAGCTGTACTATCACTCTGTACTACTGCCCGCCCTACTGCTATACTCATGCCCTCTATCTATTATTTATTTATTTATTTTTAAATTTTGATTCACACTCAGCAGTGCTCAGGGCTTCCTCCTGGCTCTGTACTCAGGGACCACTCCTGGTGGGGATTGGGGAACTATATGAGATACGAGGATTGAACCTGGGTTGGCCGCATGCAGGATAAGCATCCTACTGCTATTTTTCCAGCTCTGCTAATTGTCTTTTGTTTTGTTTTGTTTTGTTTTGGGGCCGCTCCCAGCAGTGGTAAGGGGTTACTTTTTTTTTTTTAATTTTTTTTTCCTATTAGTGAAACACCATGAGGTACAGTTGTAGACTTACAAACTTTCATGTTTGGGTTTCAGTTATACAATGATCAAGTACCCATCCTTCCACCAGTGCCCATTCTCTACCACCAATGATCCCAGTAGCCCTCCTACCACCCCATCCCCCCATCCCGCCTCTGTGGCAGGGCATTCCCTTTTGCTCTCTCTTTCCTTTAGGGTATTGTAGTTTGCAATAGAGATATTGAGTGGCCATCGTGTTTGGTCTATAGTCTACTTTCAGCACTCATCCCCCATCCTGAGTGGGTCTTCCAAACACCCTTTACTTGGTGTTCCCTTCTCTATCTGAGCTGCCTTTTCCGCTCAGGAGTTACTTCTGACTCAGGAATTTCTCCTGGTGGTGTTTGGGGGACCATATCGGATATCAGGGATCCAATCTGGGTCAGCCCCTGCGTTCAAGGCAAACACTCTACCTGCTCCCTCAGGCCCTCTGCTAGTTATTTTTTAATTACACTTAGGATGTTCTATTTGACTGGGCTAGTTAAGTTGTTTTCTCCTTCATTTTTGTTTTCCCCTTCTTTTTAATATCCAAATGTGGGGGGTGGATAGTTCAGAGGGTAGGGCACTTGTCTTGAATACACAGACCCCGTTCTATACACACCACCCTCTAGGGTCCCCAGAGCCCACTAGGAGTGATCCTTGTGTGTAGGGCTAGGAGTAAGCCCTGAGCATAGCCAGATTTGTCCTCAAAAGCAATAAACAAATGAAAATCCAAATGTGGATTTTTAAAATTTCTTTTCCTTTTTAACTTAATCCTGGGGTGGTTTATGCCTTGAGGAATTATTCAGATATGCTTGTGGACAGAACTTTTATAAATGCCTCCAAAATTTGCTACTTTTATACTTTGAAAAAGATACAAACGGATCTAGGAAGGATAATCTTAAGAGAAACAAATTGAAATATCTTGAATTTGCCCTGAAGGCAAGGGAAGGACACCTGTAGAACCACAGCTTTTGTGCCCATAACAATCAAGCACTTGCCTGACTGGCCAGCAGCATCAGAACCCCCCTCTCTCCCAAATTACCCCCCTGAGAGAATTAATAGTGACACAGGCAGAGAAGTACTAGACTTTGTCGCTAGTAGTGATGGGAAAGGAAACAGAATGGGGGGTTGTCTGTATTGGGGATGAGACTAGAGAGAGAAGTGTAACACAGAAGACCTCATTCAGGAAAATATTATAGATGTTTTTCTCTGAGCTAGTTCAAAATGTAAATTATCTCTACTCCATACAGTTACTGTAAAGATTAAAGGAGTACATGCAAAGCTGAGCTACTCCATGAACATGAGCCATTGTTATTAGAATTGATAGCCCATGTAGCATTTTCCCGTTACTGGACTATGGTCAGTAAAAACTACATCTCCTGCAGCAGAGGGAAGATCTTTCCCACATCACCTGAGCAGTGGGTGGCATGGGAAGGGTCAAAACTTAAGGAAATGAGACATCCCGGGAGAAGGACTGATTTCTCTCCTACAGATTTCTTCCTTCCTTCCATTTTTGGGTCACATCGCTCCCCCCACCCCCATCCTCAAGGTTACTTGTGGCTCTGCACTCAGGAATTACTTCTACCAGGACTCAGGGGACCATATGGGGTTCCGCGAACTCCAGTCCGCTGCCACACATAAGACAAACGCCCTAACCACTGTCCTATCCCCTTATGATCTCGAAGGCTTTGCTCTATTCCACCAGGTATTAACTGAGCGTCCCTGAAAGTGAGTGAAGGTCCCAGACAGCTCTCTCAGCTCTCTAAGCAAGCGGCTGTGCTGAGAGGATCTCAGCAGCCACGCAGCAACCAACAACCATCTCAGCAACCACCTCACAGGTGACCTGGAGCCCGACCGGGTGCAGACGTCCCGCCCAATCTGGGTCCTGGACACACCTGGGCACACCGGGACACACCTGGACAGGGGTCCCGATCTCCCGTGCAGAAGTAAAAGGCCGCATCCCGCACCCCGCACGGAGCCCCGATCGGTCGGAGCCGACCCCCACCCGCACCATGCACCCTGCACCCCGCACGCCGCATCTTCCGGTGCCACTTCCTAGAGCCCCGGCCGCGGCCTGGGCCCAGAGCCGCCAAGCACGCTCGGACAAGGCCCGAGCTCGGAGGCCCGTGAGCCCGGGCCCGCCGGGGACCGAGCGCTTACCCTGGGCCGGTTCCCTGCCGCTGGTGTCGCCTCCTGCTCCGGGTCCTCGTGCAAGCGGCCAGGCGCCCCCCGACTGCGGGAGAGCTCCCCCCCAAACCTTCCCCGCCCGGCGCCGCCCGTTCAAATTGGCCGGGCGGGTCGTCCGCGCTTCCCATTGGTCGCCGTCCGGGTCGCTGATTGGTTGTTTCCTAAGTAACTAACCACGGAGGGGCGGGCACTGTCAGGAGCGCGCTTGCGCACTTCGTCTCCCTGCGGGCCGGTGCGGCATCCGCCGAGACCCACCTGGACCAGGCTGGGGTTCCTGAGTCCGGCTCCTGGACCCCGGCGGGGTCACGACTCGTCGTCCCTGGACTCCGTGGGACCGGCTGCACAGTAGTCAGCTGCAGCCACCAGATCTCAAACTCGACTTGCAGCCTGCTTTGTTTTTGTGGGGTTGGGTCGTCATCTGCTTATTGGGGAAGGAGCTTTAGCGACTGTCCCTTTTCGCTCCGCCAACGCCCCCAATAAACTCGGAGAGCTTCCTCTATGAACAACATGCCACCTCTCTCGGGTTTGACAAAATCTGGGAAACGGTGGCCGGGTCGTAGATAGGCGGGTCGACTCCTAGGGGCGTCTCGGGGGAAGCGTCGCCGCCCACCTGCCCCGCCCTCCGGAGAGTCCCCTACGGGAGCTGGGTGCGGGGGGGGGGGGGGGGGAGGGGCTGCGGGGGTCCAGGAGAGACCCCGGCGTGTCCTCAGTGCGGGCTGGCTCCAGTGGCAGCTCAACCTCGAGTTAGTGCTGAGACTGTGGACGTCACTCCAGCGCTCTGCGTGTCAGTTTCCACGTCTATAAAAATGGGGTAAAAACATCGTGCGCTTTTCCCTCACTTAGGAGAGCAGCGGTCTGAACACCCCGCCGATACGTAAGAATAAGGAGATGGATTTCTATGGATCTGATGAGGACAAATACTTGGATGCTAGTTCTCACCACTTGTATTAACTTGATCTAAAAAACAACAACAACAAAGCCAAAGTCAAAAATTCCCATGACAGACCTGCTATCAGATAATATGGATGGACGGATGGATTTGGGTTTGGGGCACACCCAGCAGTGCTCAGGGCTTATTCCTGGCTCTGTGCTCAGGGATCACTCCTGGCAGTGCTCAAGGAACCATAAGTGGTGCTGGAGACTGAACTCTCAAGTGTCTCACCCTCTATACTACCCCTCTGGCCCTAAACACAGTATTTAATACCTGATTGATTTGGCACAAACTCTTCATTCCCCTACATGGACCTCAAGTGTCATCTATTCAAGGGGATAGCAATTGTGGTTTGGTGAGGATAAAATAAGAAAACGGCAAAGGTGCTGTCATTATAAAGCTAAAAAGCAAGGCAAAACAAGACCCCTGCTTATTCTTGCCTTCTCTATTACCCCAAAAGAAATAATGGTTAAAAAATGGTTCCCATGATGGGTATTGGAACTTTGTATGACTGAAACCCAGCCATGAACAACCTTGTAACTGTGCATCTCATGGTGATTCAATTAAATATATAAATTAAAATTTAAATATAAAGAAAAGGGGAAAAATGGTTCCCAAAGCTGGAGAGCTGGTAAGGCTCTTATCTTACATGAAGTTAACTCAGGTTTGACCCTGGCACACCTAAGCCCTGCCAGGAGTGATCCCTACCATTACCAGGTATGCCCCTCCCCCCAAAAAATTTTTTGAGGCTAGAGAAATCACTGTCACTGTCACTGTTCTCCCGTTGTTCATTGATTTACTCTAGCGGGCCCAGTAATGTCTCCATTGTAAGACTTGTTGTTACTGTGTTTGGCATATCGAATATGCCACAGGGAGCTTGCCAGGCTTTGCCATGTGGGCGAGATACTCTCAGTAGCTTGCCAGGCTCTCCGAGAGGGGTGGAGGAATCAAACTCGGGTGAAAGGCAAATGCCCTACCCGCTGTGCTATCGCTCCAGCAAATAGTGCAAAAAAAATCTCCCCGTGCTGGAGATGATGCTTTAATGCAGGATGCCTGGGTGTCATTCCTGGTACCACGTGGTCCCCAAGCACCCCCATGAGCAACCCTAAGCTTGGGCAGGGACTAACCTCTGTGAATTTTCAATATGAACCCCCAAACAAATTATGAGAATCACCCTTAGCTTAGGGTGCCCTTCTTCCTGCACAGTGAGGTTCATTTCAACAGAGAGTTAGGATGTGATGAGGGGCTGGGTTTCCCCGCAGCTAGCAGAGAGCCATTGTTTCAGGAACCCTCTAAACCAGGTCTTGATCTGGGATCTGTTCTGGTTCAGGCAATTCAGGTGAGGCCAGCCGGGCTGGGGCATTGGGAAGGGGCTGTTCAGTTACTTGAAAATCTGGAGCCAGTCATTTAGCCTAGCAGAACTTCAGTTTCTAAGGTAATAAAATGGGGGATAAAATAAAACCAGAGAAAGGACCAGAGGTGTTAGGAACTTGCCTTGCATACATCTGACCCCTATTTGATTCCCAGCATCGCATAGTCCACCAAACATGTCCAGATATGACCTGCCCCCCCCCATGCAGTAAATAAATAAATAAATAAATAAATAAAATCAGATAGTCCAGGGCCAGGGAACCAGCCCAAAGTGGCAGAGCACAGACCCAGCATGTTTAAGGCCCCAAGTTCCAGCCCCAGCATTACCTGGTCCTCTAGGGACAGTAGAGTATAGCCCCGGTGGTCCCGGTGTGCTGCTGGGTATGGCCCCATCATCAGAGAAGGACAGATTGGTCCCTCTGTGTGAGACATGGGATGCAGACATGAGGCAGGTTAGGCCCCAGAAGCAGGGAGAGCTCTTCCAGGGAGACCAGGAGGAGAGGAGGCGGGATCTGGGGAGGAGGATCTGGTTACCCCATGGGGAACTTAGATTCACTTTCCGCCTCCAGCCTTTGCTGCTGGGCCTCACCCATGGGAAGTGGGAAATCAAAAGGCAGAAGGAATTAGCGAGTGAAGGAGACCTCAGGCTGGTGGTTATTCTGCCAGAAGATTGAGAGCAGCATGCAGGAAGTTGATTAGGGGAATGTTCTAGGAATTAAGGCCTGTAGAAGAGAAGGGAGGGAGGCAGGACTGGGTAGAGTGAGCTGGAGCTCTGTGGCTCTTGTTCTGATTTTAAACCTCCATGTTATCTCATTGGAAACAGAGGGCTCCGAGGAAGGGGCAGGACACAGACAAGACAGCTCAGGACTAGGCTGAAGATACAGTATAACAGGGAGAGTGCTTGCCTTGCATGCTGCTGACCTGGGTTCGATCCCCAGTATCCCATATGATTCCCTGAGCACTGCCAGGAGTGCTTCCTGAGTGGTCAGGACTAACCCCTGAGCATCGCTGGGTGTGGCCCCCAATTTTTTTTTTTAAAGGCAACGCAGGTCAGACAGTCAGTTCCTGATGGGGTGGGGCCAGGCTTATCTGCTGACAGCACTTGCAGTGGCTGGGCAGGGGACACATCTGCAGGTCCAGCCTAGATCATGGCCATTTAAGGAGTGCTAGGCTTCAATTCCACTGTGAGGAATTACCGTGTGGTCATAACACAGCAGGCACGAGGGGCCCACTGCTGTGCCATTTGAAAGAGGCTCTCAGTATGACCTTGGTGACAGTCAAAGAGCTACCAGGCAAGAGAGCTATCAGAGAGCTTCAGTCCTGGAAGGCTTTGTGAAAGAGCAGGCAATGGTCCTGGAAGTCCTGGTCTTTGTTCTTGTTTTTGTTGTTGTTGTTTGTTTTTGGCTTTTTGGGTCATACCTGGTGATACTCAGGGGTTACTCCTGGCTCTGCACTCAGAAATCATTCCCAGCAGGCTCGAGGACCATATGGGATGCTGGGGATCGAACCCGGGTTGGCTGCATGCAAGGCAAATGCCCTACCCACTGTACTATCACTCCAGCCCCAGTTCTGGTCTTTGAATAGGGAACAGGTACTCAGTGGGCAGCAGGAATAGGCAAGGCCCAGAATCATCCTTGACTCTATGCCTTGGCCAAGGCCATAGCCCTAGTCCCAGCTGGAGTTTCTCACTCAGGGAGCAAAGTGATCTATGCCCTGGAGCACTTGGAAAGGAGCCCTGGAATTTGTTCTTGTGTGGGGGCCACACCCAGCAATACTCAGGGGTTACTCCTGGTGGTGCTCCAGGGACCATGAGATTCCAGGAATCAAAACCCGGGTCAGCTGCATGCAAGGCAAGGGCCCTCCCTGATGTACTATTGCTCCCAGACCCTGGAATTTGTTCTTCCTCCTCTGGGAAAGACCAGAGCAAAGTTTCTTTAACTTTTTCCTCTTGAGACCCCTTTTCGCCTAACCCCAAGTATCTGGGTATATGAGATAGAGATACAAGTAAAATATTTATTGTTAATAAATCATAAAGATATTAATTCTAAAACAATCTTTGTTTTAGAATTTTGTGTGTGTGTGTGCAACCCCCACTTTCAGTTGAAGGAACTGAAACCTGGTTCAATTCCTTGCACCCCACATAGTCTCCTGAGCACCCCCAGGAGTGATCCCTGAGCACCGAACCAGGAAGACTAAACCCTGAGCACCAATTACATAGGTAGAAGCCTAGAAGATGTGCCTGGAACTTATGCCACTGTGGAGGCTGTTGGAACAGAGAGCTGATATTCCTCCAGCTCCTCCCCAGCCACGGACAGGAGGAGTGAGAACTTGGGGGTGCCTGCTTTCTACCTCTCACCCCTACCCAAAAAACAACTGGAGGAAGTGTGCAGGCTTGGCAGGAGGTACATCTGAATTGGCTGTCAAACTTGTACAGATTTTCTGTGAGGACCAAGACAGGTTGGGTGAAGTATCTCAGAGCTAGTGACCATGAACCCCGGGGGACTCTTCCCTCCCTAGGAGCTTCGTGTCCCACAGGATCTGTAAGAGTCCTGGGGTCCTGGGGAAGCAGTTTCCTCACCATCTCCAGATCCTCAACTCCACGCTCAGACCTGGCCCCTTGGCACTGGTCGGTGATGCTGAAGTGACCAGAGCAAGTAGAGACAAGAGCAGAATGGAGGGTCAGTATGGACCAGGCTGTGTCCCTGTGCTTTTGCCCCAAATTGGAGGCCACAGAGCAGAAGGAAGGGTCTACACTGAACACTGGAGGATCCAGGTGCTCCACTGAAACTCCGCCCCTAGAGCCCACCATTCCCTCTCTGGGGTTGACCAGCTCACTCTGAAGCACAGCCCAAAGAATTTAAAAGCATGGGCCTGAGAGGCTCGCTTTGCCTTGTTATCAACTCCTTGCTTCAAAAGGTACAAAATTTACCTTACAAAAAGTTCTTCAAGTGGCTGGAGCAATAACACAGCGGGTAGGGCATTTGCCTTGCACACGGCCAACCCGGGTGCAATTCCCAGTATCCCATATGGTCCCCTGAGCTCTGCCAGGAGTAATTCCTGAGTGCAGAGCCAGGAATAAGCCCTGTGCATTGCCGGGTGACCCAAAAAGCAAAAAAAAAAAAAAAAAAAAAAAAGTTCTTCAAGTAGATCTTTGGGTTATCAAGTTTCATTTTACACATGGAGAAACTGAGGCTCAGGGGGGTGAAGTGTCTTATCCTGAACTAGGCAGGACTAGAGCCCAGTTCTTCCACCTTTTTAGTTGTTGTTAGATTTTTGGGTCACAGCAGTGATGCTCAGGGGTTACTCCTGGCTTTGCACTCAGGAATTCCTTCTGGCAGGCTCAAGAGACCATATAGGGAGCTGAAAATCCAACCCGGGTCTACCGCATGCAAGGCAAGCGCCCTACCTGCTGCACTGTCTCCACTCCCCCAGTGCCTTCTTCTTCATTTGCTGTCAGTCCAGTGGGTCCTGCTGTCTCTGCTTCTAGCTGTAGCCTGAACCAACAGGAGCAATTCTTGTTGCCTCTTGGACCACAGCTTTTCCATCTGTTTAATGGAAGTAGCCCATTCAGTCTCAATTCGGCAGATAGTACTGGGGACCTGCATGTCAAAAGCATCAGGTAGGGCAGCCTCCCTCTGGTCTCCTTTCCTTCTGGAACTCCCCCCGCCCTCCCCCCCACACACACACACTATCAGCTCAGTGACCCTTCCATCCTGCTCAGTGCCAAACATGTAGACTTTTCACTTCCCCTTTATTATCACCTCATTTGTAGGATTTTAAGGGTACCTGGAGGGAGTGAGGAGCTCACACCTCCAGTTCCGCTTTTCCAATATCTCTTCCTCACTTGTGAAAATAACCTTATTATCAGCATCTAACCTGCAGCGGCGTATGGGGGCACGCGGATAAATAAAAGCAGACAGAACCGGGGCAGGGGAGACAGCACAGTGCTGGCACCGGGGACTGTCCCCTAGTCCTTGGGGGTATCCTGGAGCGGGTGTCAGGATCAGCAGAACAAAAGGAGGCCCAAAGTAGCCCAGGAGCCACCTGCCTTGGGCCCTTGTCTCCTCCTCGTCCTCTGCCCATCAGAGACCCTGCAGGAAATGGCTCCTGGGCTCCCAGCTCCCCCATCTCCTGGCCGCCTGTCCGGGATTGGGATTGATTCTCTGGCAGCTTCTGCTCTGAGCAGTAAATGAAATATCGGTTACCAGGAGTGAAGCGGGAGGCAATTAACCCCTGGCCCTCGCGATGGCAAATGTGTTTGTAGCACACAGAGGCGCATCGCCGCACACACCTGCCTGGCCTTCCTGCAAAGTCATCCAATTAGGGCAGCCCCCGACACTAGGCTGCCACGGCCCCGCGGGGGCCCCGCGACCCCACACACTGGCCCCTGGGGCAGGCAGCCGCCTGGGCACAGACTGGTTTACTGGTTTGTCAGTCCCCATGTGGATGAGCTCCGAGGGGCACCTGCAGCCTCACACCCCCGAGGCAGCAGGGATAGGGTTCGTTAATTAATCACACATCTCTGTAGAAGGGGAGGTCGGGCAGAGCCTCCTTCCTGTGCAGTGGAATGGCTGTTCTGCCCGCCCAGCCACCTGCCGGCCTGCCCTGCCCCCTGGAAATATGTCCCTGAGCCAGAAAAGCTCCAAGGGGGAGGGACACACAGGCCATTATCTCTGGGCGCCCCCATCGGATGTGGGGTAACTTTCCTTCGGAAAACCCCAGTCCCCGGGCCTGGGCTCAGAATGCTTTGTCTTATTTATTGGTTTTTTTGGATGGAGGGGTTGGGTGGTGGGGGTGGCATACCTAGAAGTGCTCAGGGATCACTCCTGGCAGTGCTCGGGTAGCCAGAGGTGGTGCGAGGGATAGAATCAGGGTTGACGGCATGCAAGACAAATTGATTTAACTACTGCACCATCTCTCTGGGCCTGTTGGTTGGGTTTTGGGATCATGCTGAGCCGTGTGCAGGGGTTACTCCTGGCTCTGTGGTAGTCCTTGTGCTTGGGGGATCAAAGTGGAGTTGGTGGCATGTAAGGAAAGTACCTTTACCCCTGAATGGTCTCTGCAGACCAGAAAGCCTGGCTTTATGAGAAAGTGGCATCTCTCTCAGAAGCACTGGGAGGAGAGTCCTATCCCCAGAGCCCAGGAAAGCCCAGGTCCTTTTCACACCCCATCCCTGGGGCCACAGTCTGGTGGAGGCCACAGGTCTGGTCTTGAAGAAGCTCTCCAGGGATAGAGTGATAGTACAGTGGGTAGGGCACTTGCCTCGCATGCAGCCAACCTGGGTTCAATCCCCAGCACCATATATGGACCCTGAGCACAGAACCAGGAGTAAGCCCTGATCACAGTCATATATGGCCCCCAAACAGAACAAAAATAGAAGCTCCTGTGCAGATGATGGAGACATGTTTCTTGCCCAGTCTGAGGCCAGAAGGAAGACTTCACCCTTGGGTGTCTCCGGAGGGAGTCATTTCTCAACAGGTCCCCCTGCAGCCTCAGGACAAGCAGCTCTACCAGAGGGACAGACTAACCCTCCAGAGAGGAAGAGAAAGTGCTCAGCCTCAGCTGGTCCTGGTGATGCCACCCTGGCAAGTTGCACGTTTTCCTCCAGAACCTGATTTCTTCATTGGCAAGATGGCATGTTTAGGCCCGTCTCCCAGAACGGCGGGGGGGACCCCCGCCCCCGGTCTCTGGAAAGCCAAAGCAGCTGGATGATGTCGGCGCTCCCCATGGGCTAGAGAACAAACTTCAGGAGAAACAGAGGATGGACCAGTTCCCCGTCGCCCTCGGGACAGTGGGGAGCCCCCAGGAAGGGTGGCTGGATAATGCTGAAGCAGTTGTGTGGCCACTACAAGAGTCACGGGGGGCCGTGGGTGGCCGGGGCGGAGGGGGAGGGAGGAGCAGCTAATCTAATAGCTCGTCCCAAGGAAACTCTCGTTCCAGTCAGACCTGCCAGGAGTTTTATTGGGTTTGTGAGGACCTGCAGATTTCAATCTCCAGACCCCACAGGGAAGGAGCAAGCATTAAGCTAATTTTATTAAATGATCACAGCTGGCAGTAGGGGGACGTAGGGGAGAGCAGGGAGGACAAAGAACGTCATTGAAAACGGCCAGTCCCCGACAAGGGTCCATACATGGGGCCTGACTTGGAGGGAGGCCACCCCCCTTCCGGTCCCTCCAGCTGAGCTGGCCCCAGGGGAGGCAGACCAGCTGGGATAGTTCTCAATGGAGAGCCTCAGGCTTCTCTAAGAAGTGCACCCCAAGTCCGCTGCGAGGGCAGATATCTGGAAATGCCAGGGGCTTCTGCAGGAGGGAGCTGGAAGTGTAGACCTTGGGCCTGGAGCTGGGGGCTGCCTCTATGCCATCCCTCCTCACTGCTGCACTAGAAACCCCCCAATTTTTTGTTTTTGGGGGGCCACACTCAGCAGTGCCAGTGCTTACTCCAGGCTCTGCACTCAGGGATCACTCCTGGAAGACTTGGGGGACCTTAGGGGGTGCCAGGATTGAAGTTGAGTCAGCTGCATGCAAGGCAAGCACCTTACCTGCTGTATCATAGCTCCAGCTCAGAAACTCTGAAATTTGTGAGAATTATGGTGTAGTGACTAAGAGCATGGTCTGTGGCTCAGGTTCTGGCATCTGTCTCTTCCGTGCTCTAAGCCTTGGCAAGTTCTTTCAAACTGAGCCTTAGGAACCTCCTTGAAAATGGATATAACAGGGCCAGAGAGATAGCACAGTGGGTGGGGCACTTGCCTTGCCTGTGGAGGACTCAGGTTTGATCCACGTCGCCAGGGGTGACACCTGAGCACAGAGCCAGCAGTAAGCCCTGAGCACCACCAGGTGTGGCCCAAAAACAAAAACAAAAAAGAAGAAAAGAAGGAAAAATGCATATAATGGTGTCTACTTTGATGGCCTTTGGGAAACTTCCTGCCCATCTGTTCCACCCCACCTATCCGTGGGCGGGCGTCTGTGAAGCTCTTGTTTGGTGCCTGACCCAGAGTGGGCACTCTAAATGCTGCCATCTCGCCAAGTCCTGTCAGTGTGGCCTCACGGCCCCATCACAGGACAACGGGGGGGGGGGGGGGGGAACTGCGTGTCTCCTCACAAAGAAGCAAGGAGTTCTGGGACTGAGGGACAAGAACTTCAGGACTGTGTCCTCTTAAACAAACACCTTCCTGGAGGAATAAACCTGCTACCAGGGCGCTGGACCACAGCAGGGGAAGCAGTTTTTCACGCTTGGAAGAGATGCAGGACAGAGAACAGCGGGGTTTATTGAGCACATGCTAATCCGTCTGAACCCTCAGCCCCTGGTCTCATCACCTGCACTGCAGAGCCCACCACGCTGAGGCCCGGGGTGACACGTGTGGCTGAGGTCCATGGTACGTGAAGCGTGTACCTTGTGTGGCAGTGGGAAAGGAAGGTGTTGCTTGGCATCACACAGGGGGGTGGGGTGGGAGGACCCTGGGACAAGAAGGGGGCCTCCCAACTTAAACCTTGCCATGCCTTTGGAAAGCTGGGGTCACACCCACGGGGAAAAAAAAAGGGATGTGTCCACCAGGGCCGCGGATGCTGCCCACGCCGCTGCCCAGGTACCTCCTTCCGGAGCGCCCCTGACTACCCGCTGGTCTCCCTCAAGCCCCTCTGGGTCTGGCAGGGAGCCGGGTGCCTCTGCCTCCCCAGGGCAGCGCCTGAAGCCAGCAGGGTGAAGTGTTTTTATTGTAGCTTTGGTCAGACGGGGTAGCCGGGGACTGGGACCGTAGGGAACGCTGGGGAGTCTTCCCGCCCCTGCCCTAGCCGGCCTCACCCTGGAGCAGGAGGGCGCCATCGAGTCCCGTCCCTAGGCAGGGGCAGGCAAGGAGGTGGGCACTGCCTCCCTGGTTCCCCTCGCCCCTCTAGCAGTAGCGTCGGGCCCCTGGCACGGGCGGGGAGGGCAGCCGCGGCCCGGAGCTCAGTCGGAGTAGATGATGAAGCCAGAGAAGGTGCTGTACTTGTTGCTGTTGCCACCGTGTGCTTTGCCCCCGTCCAGCTTGATGAAGACCTCGTCCCCCGCGTCCAGGTGCAGGATGACGCTGTTGCTGGCGTAGTCGTAGTTCTGGTCTGCGTCCTGGGCTATGGCGCTGGCCCGCACCTGGGGGTGTGCGGGAGGGGAGGAGGAGATGGGATTCGGGAGACACCGGGGGAGGAGGGCATCAGAAGTCAGGCGGTCAGGATCTAGAGCACCCCCCAAGGCCCCTGGCCCCGAGGAGGGGGGTGGGAGGGTTCAGCCTGCTTCTCACTTCTCTCCTCCTTTTCCTCCCCTCCCTCTCTGGCTGCCACCTGGCGAGGCGGCTAAAGAGGTTTCTAGGGCCAATGTCATCTGGGCTGAGTTGGGGGTGAAGGTAAATACTCTTGCTTGCCGCCTCAAGGACCCCACTGTGTCTCCGAGGCACTGCAGACTGGAGCTCAGAGGCTGGTGCTCAGAGACCGGCCTGTCCTTTCAGCCAGTTCTTAGGTCACAAGGGACACAGGGGTCTGCCGTGGCCCCTAGATCACAAGGTTGGACGGTGCCTGGCAGCCCTAAGCCAGTGCCCTTTTTCCAGCGCCCTCTTTCAACTCCTTGTCACTCTCTATCTCCCCACTTGGGCCACACCCCGCAGTGTTCTGGGCTTGCTCCTGACTCTGCGCTCGGGGTACACCCCTGGTAGGGCCCAAGGGACCACATGGGTGCCAGGGATCAAATCCACCTCAGCCACATGCAAGGCTGGTGCCCTTCCCACTGTGCCAGGGCACCAGAGTCCATACTTCCGGTCACTCTGGAGTCTCCCTGGAGTGAGCTGGGGGTCAGTGCTGCCCCTCCCAAGGCCCAGGGGGCTTCTGCACCTGTCTCCCCATCACACTCCGCCTCCGAGTTCTTGAAGCGCCTGGGGACTCCATGCAGGGTGGGTTAAGGAAGGGGTGCCAGGCTGGGGTCCTTCTGTGACCCTGACTCTGACCCTCGTGGGGTTCTGCCACGTGGCTGCGGAGCTTGTTTGGCAGGCACAGAGCACCAGCAGTTGCCTGCGCAGCCAGCCAGCCGCAGTCACACTGAGGGGCTCTGGCTATACTCTGAGACGTTGGGGGGTGGGTGTGAACACATCCCCTCTGGGCATCACGCCTGAACAGCTGAGGCAGGCCGGGCCCCACACCTGGCGTCTCTCCGGGATTTCCTGGGTGTGGAATGGGAAGGAAGGAAACTTCTCCCAGTTCTGGCGTGTGTTGGGGGGTGGGGGAGGTGGTACGGAGAGGAGTTCTCTGGGTCCCGCGGCCTCCGACCCTTGCATGAAGTCAGTCTGTGTGCACCAGACCAGAGTAGGGGAGGGGCCTGTTCTCCCTCAAGGCACCATTGCAGCTGGGTGGAGCCCAAGCTGCTGACTCAGCACCCAAGACTCAGCACAGGGTTGGGGGTGGAGGCTGCGTGTTTGTGTATCTGCATGCAGTGGGCCCAGAAAACCCACTACCTCCCTGCCTCTTACCCTCCACCCCCCTCAGTCACCCTCCTTTTCCCCTTTCCCCGGAAAGGACCCTAAGGTGCATTTATTTTGGAAAAAGAGTTCAGTTAAAGGTGGGGACCAGGAGCTGGAACAATAGTACACTGGGTAGAGCATTTGCCTTGCACACAGCCAACCCGGGTTCAATCCCCACCCAGCATCCCCAGCATTTAATATAGTCCCCTGAGCACTGCCAGGAGTAATTCCTGAGTGCAGAGTCAGGAGTAACCCCTGAGCATCTCCGGGTGTGACCCAAAAATATAAAAAATAAAAAACAATAAAATAAATAAAGGTGGGGACCAGAGAATCAAATAAGGGGACGATGCCGCCTGCAAGAGAGCTGTTAGAACAAGGGTGCGGGCCAGGGATATGGCTCCAAGGGATGATACAAGCTGTGTATGTGGGAGCTTCAGGGTCAACTCCCAGACCCACACGATCTCCTGTGCAGCTCCAGGAGTGGAGCACTGGGCTGGAAGTAGCCGTGGAGCCCAAGAGAAAAAAGAAAAGAAAGAGGGTGAGGATGACTGGCTCGGTGCTAGAACAGAGGTCTCGCTCAGGAATTGGTCCCAGACACTAGGTACCCCCTGCCAGCACCCCAATCTGAGCACTGCTGGGAGTGACACCCAAGAAGGAAAAAAGGGGTGAAAATCTCTTGCCTCATGACTGCCACCTCTGTACAAGTCTTTTGATGGTGAAGAAAAAAAAAATTAATTTTGATGGGACTCTGAGCTCCGAGGAGAGGATTGGAAGCAAACAGCCAACTTCAGTATTGTTCCCTGGGCCTTAATCCTGGTGGTATTTATTATTACACATGCATTTCATTATCTTTGCTAATAAATTACTACTAATAACAATTATTTTTATTACCCAGATTAATTTAGCCTTAACTCATTAAAACTGTGCTTCTTAATAGCCAAATCCATTAGAACACAGTCATCTGTCAGCAGAGATCTCCCGGTGATATGACAGCCATCAGAAGCGTTATGCTTATGTTTATTATTTATTCATCACGACCGTTGTTCCTGTGATTATCCTAATTATCCGGGGAGGCAGGGAGAATTTATGCCCCTCTCTTCTTCGACGGTGGGGGATCCAGGAGCAAAACTCAGGGGTCCTGATTATCTACCCACGACAGGAAAACGTTTGAGGGATTCAGCCTCTCCTGGGGCCCAGGGGAAGTTGAGGGGATTTTGAGGTTGCCATGGAAGCTAGAGAGGAAGCCTGTGATGTGATGGGATGCTGTAGAACTACCTCCTCAAGGCTACCAGGCAGGGAAACTGAGGCAATGGCCTGCTTGGGGGTTGGAAGAGGAGGTGCCCAGGAAAGGTGCCACCTAGCCCTGACGCGAGCAGGTGTAGCTGCTGCTGACTGGCCCGCAGGGCCACCTGTGCTCTCAGGCCTGTCCAGGGTCTCCCCACAGTGTCAGGCACTGCACTGTGCAAGCAGTGGAGGCCACAGGAGACAGCGGGGGGAGGACCCTCCTTTGCCCAGGACAGAAGCGCCACCTCCACCTGCTCTCACAGCACCCAGCCCTGCTGCCCCAGCCTTGCCCTCTGGCACTTGCCGCATTGCCACCACCCTGTGTGCTAGACCAGGGGTATCTAGGCCATAGTGGCCTGTCCCCACACAGTCCCCAGTCCCCGCTCATCAATCTCGACCTCCCGGATACCTGATCTGCCAACCCCAGAGCCAGCTGCAGGTACCCAGGATGCCGCCCTCCCTGACACCCCCCTCACACTCTGTCCTGTGAGGAGTCAAAGCAACCCCAAGGAGCGGCCAGGCAGGAAACTGATGGCCCCTCCAATCGTTTTTTTTTTTTCTTTTTAGGCCACATCTAGTGTTGCTCAGGGCTTGCTCCTGGCTCTGTGCTCAGGGATCACGCCTGGAGATGCTCGGGGGACCATACTGGGGTGCCAGGAATCAATATAGGTCAGCTATGTGCAAAACAAGTGCCCTACCTGCCGTACGATCACTCTAGCCCCTTGGCTCAGCCAGTCTTGCCCAGGGAAGGCCAGGACGTGGATTCACCTCTGCCTTCCTGAAGAAATTCCGGAATCCCATCTCTGGGCACAAAGCCAGGAGGGCAGAACGCTAGCCCAGGTGGCCCCCTGGACTTGGAGACCTGGAGGAGCCAGAACCTCTCCTTCCCACACCCCTGCCTATTGTGGTCTCCATGGCCTCGGGCTGGTCTTTCCCTACACCGTCCTTCTCCCATGCTCATCAGTCAGTGCTCACCCCAGAGAACCAGGTCAGGTTCTGCTGAATCACTCTCTCCAGAACACACGGGGACAGGTGTTGTCACTTTGGTGCCCAGTGCTCCCTTAACCCTGCTGGGATGCATTATTGTGTGGTCACTGCTACCCAATTGTAGTTAACCTCACAGAGACCATGGAGATCCAGAAGGTCCACAGAAGAACCTGAGAACAAGTTGCAAATGTGGCTCCTGGTAGGGACTCAAGACTAGGAGAGACTCAGCCTCCTGAGGCCAGAGAGACACTCAGTGGGTAGGGTGAGGCCTTGCACACAGCCGGCCCCATTAAATCCCCAGCGTTGCATATGCTTTTCTGAACATTGTCCAGAGTGACCCCTGGGCATTGCCTTTTGTGTCCCCGGCCAAGTCTCCTGGATAATCTGGAAGAAGTCACACAAAGGTGGTAGGGACTGGGGGGACCAGGCCCTAATATTTTTCTTTCTTTTTTTCTTTCTTTTTTTTAAATCTTTCTCTGTTTTCTTAAGAGGGAGGGATGGTCTGAGTTCCTGTTAAAATGCTGCATCTAGACCGGAAACATAGGACAGCAGGTAAGGCGCTTGCCTTGCACGCAGCTGACCCGGGTTGAATCCCCAAATCCCAGATGGTCCCCAGAGCACCTTCAGGAGTAATTTCTGAGTGTAGAGTCAGGAGGAAGCTCTGGGCACCACTGAATGTCCCCCCAGGCCCCCCAACAAATGCTGCATCTTTGAAATCCCTTGTTTAAGCCACCTCTTTTTCTCTGCTAGCCTGTTAGCCCACCTCCAGTGAGTACCCCGCCCCCCCATCAAGTTCTCTGTTCTGTGCCCCTCAGTGCAGGGGAAAGAAGGGGCTCTGCAGCCCCTTACACCCCCTGTGACTGAAGCAAGTGTCTGTCCCAAGCATACACTATCTCTGATTCCTCTTCTCTGGGGGTCTGTTGTAACCACCTGGACTGGTAAGGGTGCAGGGCCCACTAGTGACCTAGTGACCACCTCCCTGTCCAGGGAAGCCAAAACCTCAGCTGGGGCCTGTTTCAACTTTCTTTGGAAAAGGAGGAAATTCCATCGATGAAGGTGACACCGCTGCCTCCCTTATTGGTGATTAATAAGGGGGATCATGGGGCTGCTGCAGAAGGAGCCTCGCTGGATCCTGGTGCCTCTAGCTGGGCAGGAACCAAGGACAAAGAGGAGAGACACAAGTGAGAGAGACAGACACTCCAGGAACAGAGAAGACACAGCCAGAGGCCGGAACCCCAGAGGGAACCAGACAGGACAGGCAGAGTTGGGGGAGAGCGAGAGAGACAGACAGACAGAATGAGGCAGGGGAGAGGAAGAAGCCAGAGAGAGAAGCAGGGAAAAAAGGGACCCGCTCCAGAGCACCTGGCTGGCTTTGGCTGACTCCCCAAACCTGTCCCTTCTGCTCCCCAAAGCTAGGCTACTCTGGGGTCCTGCCATGGTGGAAGGGGTTCCACAGGGATTTCCTTAGCCTGTGGAGGTGCCTTTCCAGCCCAGTTTCCACTGGTTTAGCCTCAGTCCCGACTTTAGAAGGTTCCTCTTGTTCCAGAATGCCTGGGGGTGGGGAGGCAGGACTCTGGGATCTGGGGGGGGGGGGGGCTCTGGAGGATATCAAAATAATCTCGCTGGGGCAGGATTAGGTCCAGGTTATTCCTGGGCGGGCCCCCAGGGTGTGAAGATGGTATGGCCCCAGATCTGAGGCCAGTGACTCCCCACCCCTTGGAAGGTGCCTGCAGCTCCAGTCTCTGGGATGTGGCCGGAATGAAGAGGTGTCTCCTTACTCCTCTTCTGGAGTTGCAGCGGGAGACCTACCAAAAGGAGGAGTTTCCATCTCTTTGCCTCAAGAGATTCCCCCTCCCCCTCGAGGCGCTGGGAGCTCCGATAAAGTGGGAAGGGGCCACCAAGTCACCGGGTCTGCGGAGTAACAGGTCCATCCGGAGGGGAGGGGGGGGATGCATTGCAGCCCTGGCTTGGCGGCGCTGCAGGGGCTCCTCTGTCTTTTGTGCCCCAAACACCTACAGCTCGAGCGCAAAGCCGAGCTCCCGGGCAGGCACCCGCGGGCACCGAGTCCGCCTTTCCGCAGGGCCCGCTGTGCCCAGCCCTCCTGGCCCGCTATTCTGAACCAGAACCCCAGCTCTTAGATGCCACTTCCCAAGGGCCAGCCCGCGCGCCCGCTAAGCCCTGCGCTGGTTTCTCTCCCGCATCTCCCTGACACGGAGGTGCCCGGGACGCTCGGGTCCCCACCTGCGCTCCCCGCGGCCCCACTCCCAGGCCAGCCCCCGCCCCGCCGGGCCCACCTGGCCGTTCTTGCAGAGATCCGCCCACATACTGGTGCCGTCGCCGCCGCGCATGAGGACATGGTAGGTGAAAAAGTAGGTGCCGGGAATGTTGCACGTAAACTTGCCGCTGGTCGCGTCGTAGTTGTTGCCGAGGTTGGTGACCACGTCGTCGAACTTGAGCACCTCGTAACCCTCGTGAGGGTTCTTGAGGCCGGCGTAGAAGGCCACGCGCGGCACCGTGGTGTAGGTGGCCGTGCTGATGGCGCCGCTGCCACCCGCGCCGGGCAGCCCGGGAGGGCCGGTCTTGCCCGGCTCACCCTTCTCCCCGGGTGGTCCCACAGGGCCCGGAGGACCCGGATCCCCGGGGGGGCCCGGAGGGCCCGGCTTGCCCGTGCGGCCCGGCTTCCCCTGGGGGCCCTGCACCAGCGTGGAGGGCGGGGGCGCGCCGCTCTGCTCGCTCAGGGCGTCGCCCCCGTCGGGCCGCGCGCCGGCGCCGGGGCCCCGCGCGGGGAAGGGGTCGCACACCATGCGGCAGGTGCCCAGCATCTCATAGTGGCCGTCCGGGCCCCCCGAGCTCACCAGCACCGGGATGAGCACCACCAGCACCAGCAGCATCACCACGCCCGCGGCGGCCGCCAGCAGCGTCTTTCGGCCGGCGCGGAGCCTGGGGAGCCCCGGGCCGCCGGGACGCGCCGTCGGGGCAATGGTGCCGGCGGGCGTGGGGCGCGGGCGGGGCGCCCGCGCTCAAGGGTGGGCCGGCTGGGCTGCGGGCATGGGGTCGGCACCCGGGCGCGGAGCTGCGCTGGAGGCGCCGCGGAGCCCAGCCGCCGACTCCTGCTTCGCGCCTCCCTCCCGCTGCGCGGCCGGACTGCGCGCCGCGGCTGCCGCCTCCTGCCCGGCTCCTCCCGCCGCCTGCGCCCGGCCACGCCCCTCGCTCCGCCCCTCCCGCACTGCTCCAGTAGGCGCCCTCGAGGGGCGGGGATATAAGCGGAGCCCAGGCCTCATTGGACACTGACATGACTATCCCCGCCCACTTGCCAGGCGGGGAAGATGGGCGGGCCCACGGGAGATCCTGGCTAGAACGCGAAGAAGGCTGAGCGTCGACTTGGAAATGCAGGGGACTAGAGCTTTAGGAACCGGGGAAGTAGGGTAGGGGCCAAAGAGCAGATGGGGAAAAGATGTTCACTCATAAAGAGTGCTGAGAACATCGAGGGGGAGTGGGGCACGAGAGACCTCGAGGGTCAATTCCGGAGAAAAGACCCGGAGGAACAAAACGAAGCACCCATTACTCGCAGAGAGAGCGGGACGTGAGGGTTACAGGGAGGGTCTGCAGGGATCTTAGCGATTTGGGGGAGGAGGTATCAGGGAGCAAGACCAACAGGAAAGGGGTGTAGGAGAACTCGTGTAGGAGTTCTCGCATGCCTTGCAAGCGCCACATTGTCTTCCACCCTGGTTCGACTCCAGCAACTCATATAGCCCCTTAAGCAGAGAGCCCGGAATAATATTTTTTTTTATTTTGACACGGTATTTTATTTGGTAGGGGGCACACATACTTAGAGATCACCCCTGGCAGGCTCAGGGGACTGTATATGGTGCTGGGATCCAACCCAGGTCAGCCACATGTAAGGCAAGTGCCCTCACTGCTGTACTATCGCTATGGCCCTGGACAATTTTTTAAAATGCTTTGATTTAAGACTCGTTATGAGCTATAAGTGAATGGTTTAAAATTCTTTCTTTAATCTGGGATTTACAAATAAATATTGGTCCCTGGAACAATGATAAAGGTTTTGCCATCTTGGATTGCAATCACTTAAAAATCCTTCCTAGAAGTGAGCCCTGTGAAAACTCACTACAGCCAGAAGGCTCCTGACCCTTCCCAGGAGAAGTGTGCCAGGCTGAGCACTGCTCCTGCCAGACGAGTGAGTACTTGCAGTGGCCATGCCTGAATTACCCACTCCCTTCCCAAGAGAGCAAGGGCTTAGATCACCCACACTGGCTCTGCCAGATGAGCCCTGTGACGACTCTGTGTGGTCTGGTGGGCTCCAGCACTGCAAGAAATAGTCTGACTCACCACAAGGCACCCATAGGTACCAGATAAGAGTGCTCACAGACACTAGCCTGATTTATGTGAATGGGAGCATTGGATGGCTGCTATAAACACCTGGAATCCACTTTTAGCTTCTCCCAAGAACCAGGTAGGATATTTACCTTGCACCCAACTGACCTGGGTTCAATCCCTGGTATCTCATATGGTCCCCCAAGCATCATCAAGAGTAATTCCTGAGTGCCGTGCCAGGAATAAGCCCTGAGTATAACCAGGTGTGGCACCAAACCAAACCAAACCAAAAAAAAATCATTAAATTCCCTATCAGATTTTTTTTTATTTCTTTACGGAATAATATTTGAAGGGTATGGGGGCTGAGGGGACACACAGGCAGGCAACTGGACGTGGAGAACCTGGAATAGTCCCTGTGCACTGTCAGATGTGACAATGCATAAATAAATAAATGTGCAACATAAATTTAAAAAAAACAGGAAGAGGATTGTAGTGGGGGAGCTGAGTGGAGGGTAAAGGGAAGATAGGGGAGCCCAGCTGACTGCCTGAGAGATCCGGAATCCTAGTCTGCCAGGTGACTATGGCGTTGTCCAGTGGGATGCCAAGTACCGAGCTCCATCACCTGCTCTTCTCTGGCTCAGGCTAGACCCCACCCTCCCCATAGCATGTACCCCCATCTCTGCCCCATAATCACAGAGTTGCAGCACATGCTAAGGTGCTTTTTCCCCGGGAAAGGGGACCTTCTTCCCTCTTCCTGAAATCACTCCTTTCTCCCCGGTTTTAGGGAGGTGGGGCCCCACGCTCTCTCTCCCCACCCCCACTTTCACCAGTGCAAACATGTTTGCTTTCCCCTTTTCCAGCTCCGGAAGGACGGGTTGATTGCACCCAGCTCCAATCCCCATCTCTCCCAGTCTTCTCAGCAGCCCCCTAATTCGTTCCATCAGCCTGTAAGAGGCAATCCTCTTCTTCGAGTGCAGTAAAGTGTTTAGGTTGCATAAACTGAAATGTGTCTGCTCCCATCAAAATATTTGTCACATTATTTGAGGGCCGGCCAGAGCAGTCGCAGAGCTCCTCTCCCGCCCTGGTCCAGCCCAGCAGGGAGGGCTGGGTCATTTGGAAGATGACCCCTCCTGATCACGCTAGCGGTCTTGGCTCTCAGATTGCATCACTCCAACGAGAGTAGGGAGTAGGGAAGGAAGGCAAGGACATCAAGTGGGGTGGCCCTGAGAGAGGACCTTGAAAACACTAACCACAAGCCCAGGGTGGAGAGATGCCCATGGCCCAGAGGGTGTGACCAACCCAATCAATAGCATTTGTTGGGGGGAGGACTGAGAGCATGGCCTGGTGTTTGGCAGAAGCCATCGGCCTTGGTCTCACCAATCCACAGAAAAAGCCCGTTATTACTCTCATCTGCAGGCGGAGATTCGAGAGGCTTTGAAAAGCAAGAGATATGCCAAGAATTACACCCGCATTACCAATAAGGGGTAGAACCCGGGTGCGAAATAGCCGCATGGTCCCCAGCTCTTCCCGCCGAGGACTTGTCCGGACTCCGAAAAAGCCCTGGGTTGTCACTCCTGTCCCCCCACGCGGTCTCCTGGAGCACGGTCCCCGCAGAGCCACTGGGCTGAGGGACAAGAGCGCGGCGATCGGCCGGCGTTAGACCGCACTGCCCTGCGGCCCCGAGCTCGCAAGCACCCGGGGCCATCCTCCGGCCGGCCTCTGGGGGTCATCTGTAGCCGGGGCTGGGAGCGCAGGGCGGGGGGAGGGGGGGGGGAGGGAGGAACGAGGCACCGGGTGGTCACCGCCTCGGCCTGCGCCCCGCCCCCGCCTCGCGGCGCCCGGCTCCGCCCCGCGTCCCGAAGGCGCGTCCGCTCCCCCGGCAGCGCGGGGTGGCGTCTCCGTCAGCCCAGCCGGATTCTCCCCGCTTCGCTGGAGTGGAAAATAACGGCTTCAAACTTTGCAGAGGGGAGCCGGTGCCAGCACTTTAATTAACAGCCAGCGCGGCCTGCGAGCCGGGACCACCCGCTCCGCGCCTCCCCCGGCCCCGCCGGCCCCGCCCGCGCCCCGCCCAGTCCCGGGGAAGTGGCAGCTCGGCCGCGACGCGGGTCGCCTTTTCGTCGCCACTCTCCCTGCCCACCCCGGAGACAGGGAACCTTGACCGAGGCGGAGGGGGGGCTGGGGGGCTGCTGCCTCGGGAGGCATCTCCCCTGCACTCATATTCGTGGACCCCCAATTCTCTGAAACCTGGTTGTTGAAGACGCTGGAATCAAGAGTCCCCGCGTGCCAACCCTCCCAGCCCTGGCGAAGGTCAACCAACCGTCTAACCTGCAGCGCCTCAAATGTCCTGTCGGGGAAGAAGGGTGGTCGTGAGGACTCAATGAGATGTGACGAATACATGGTTGGGACTCCGCCGTCCACCCTTCCGGTGCGTCCTATCCATGGCACCTCTGGTGTCTCAGCTGTCCCCTCTCCCTGGGCCAGCCCTGCTCGGGCTACACACCTGGGTTCTGGGAACTAGATGAGCGTAGAAGACCTACCCAGTGCTCAGGGATCTCCTCTCCCACCACCTGCCAGGACCAGGGACCCCCTTGTCAGAAAGCAAAAAATATCCCCTCACACACATCCCACTGAGCAGCTTTGGGAAGCCTGTGAACCCTGCCAGGGTTGGGAGGTGTGGTCTGACTTTAAAAAAAATT
Source organism: Sorex fumeus (assembly GCF_029834395.1). Taxonomy (NCBI): domain Eukaryota; kingdom Metazoa; phylum Chordata; class Mammalia; order Eulipotyphla; family Soricidae; genus Sorex; species Sorex fumeus. The sequence goes on from NW_026606120.1 coordinate 77,968,576, forward strand.
TTAATTGATTTTTTTATTGAATCACCGTGAGATAGAGCATTACAAAATTGTTCATGATTGCATTTCAGTCATACAATGTTCCAACACCCATCCCTTCACCAGTGTAATTTTCCAACACCAGTGTCCTCAGTTTCCCTCTCACCCCTTCAAGTCACCCCTGACACACACCCCAGCCTGCCTCTATGATGGGCACCTCTCCTCTCTCACTCTCTCTCTCTCTCTCTCTCTCTCATTTTAGGCATTATAGTTATAGTTTACAGTACAGATGCTGAAAGGTTATCATCTATATCCCTTTACCTGCTTTCAACACTCAGTTCTTGTCCAGAATGATCATTTCCAGCTAATATTGTCATAACCGATCCTCCTCTATCTTAAGGTGTGGTCTGACTTGGCAGTCTGTTTTGGGAGAGTTGGGCTTCATTCCCTCAGCCCCCTTCATGCCAGGGGTCTGAGGGGTGGATACGGTGGGTGCAGGAAGGTGGGGATGGTTCGGCATTGATGCATGGCTGACTTGGGAAACCGGAGGCAGTGAGGTGGTATTTTGGGGTTCTTTGAGGGAATGCCGAGTGGGCGTGAATGTGTAAGAGACTGCTCTTGTGTGTCTGGGTTTGTGAGCAAGAAAAGGGCGGCTGTGCCCTGACTCATCGCTGGCAAACCTGTGCTCATTGTTCACTTGTTCATTCAGTAAACATTTACTGAGATACTGTCTAGGCATTCATTGCCTAGGTGGTAGGGGTGCTGTGGCCCAAAATGCGAGGCCCCTCTGTCCCAGGGCACACTGGCCAGAAGAAAGGATAAATGCTGATGATGTTTCAGCCAAGCTTTGTGGGATATTCACTCTCTGCAAAACACGGGGATTATCTCATTTAAATTTAACCCATTATCAAAGATTTGAAACTTTTACATGGCTAGGATGGGGGCTCAAAGCACTGGAACTTGTATTTTTGCATACAGGAAGCCAGGGTGCTTTTCTTTTCTTGTTTGTTTATTGTTGTTGTTGCTTTTTGGGTCACAATGTTCAGCAATGTTCAGGGGTTCCTCCTGTCTCTGCACTCAGAAATTACTCCTAGTGGTGCTTGGGGGACCATATGAGATGCTGGGGTTCGAACCATGTCAGGTGCTTGCAAGGCCCAAGTTTTATCTCTGGAGCTTCATGGTCCCTTTAGCACCACTGGACCGCTGGGAGTGACCCCAAGGGGGCTGAGAATAGACACCTTCCAGCACTGCCCAGCACCACCCCACAAAAATGATTACTTTGTTCTTTGTGATTAATGTCAATGGTCCCAGGAAGAGACATTGTTATTTTGTCCATTTTGTAGGTGAGGAAGCTAAGACATAGGGAGAGATATGCCCTAAGTGCAATGATGCAGGTGAAGATTCTCCTGCCAAGTGGCTTTAGATGAGACTTGATAGGGGAGGAAGTGTCACCTTCCCACCCGTTTACCTGTCTACACATCCAACTTCCATCTGACCCATAAACTTGTCATCATTGAATTCCCACCAGATCAGTATTGTGGCCTATTCCCAAATCACAATAGACGTCAGGGGCCTGACTAACTGAACAGCACTGCTCAATGTAAGCTGCATAGGAATGTGTGGGATGTTATACGCATACTCAACAGTATCACCAAGTATCATCTGGAGGCACCGAATTCTGGGAGGCTTCCTGGAAGAAATAATTGGTGAGTGAAGTCCTGGTGAGAAGGACCAACGAGGAGAAGAGGCTGACCACAGAAGGAGCAGAGAGAAGGACGGAAGATTATTGCAGGAGAGGTAACGTGGGGCTGAATAGATAGCACAGCAGGTAGGGTGCTTGCTTTGTACACAGCTAACCTGGGTTTGATCCCCAGCACCCCATAGAGTCCCCCAGGCCCACTGTGATCCTTGAGTGCAGAGTCAGAAATAAGCCTGCTTGAGCACTCTGGGTGTGACCTGAACCTCCCCACCTCTCCAAAAAGAGAGAGGGGACAGCAAAGTCTAAAAGGACCAGGGTAAGGACTGGAACGGTGGTGCAATGGATAGCGCATTTGCCTTGCACACTCAGGAGTGATTCCTGAGTACAGAGCCAGGAGTAAGCCCTGAGCATCTCTGGGTGTGACCCCAAAAACAAAATAATAATAATTTTAAAATTATTATTAAATAAACATAAGAATACCAGGGTGTTGTGGGAGGAGACAGTTCTTCATAACTTATCCTAAGAGCAGGTAGAAAACATTAAGGGGGTGTGGGGTGAGTCTGTTAGACAGGAAGGAACCCCCTGCCTGGGCCGAGCCCTTAAAGCCAAGGGCTGAACTGGCTGACAGATGAAATGGGAGGAGGTGGGCAGGAGATGTCTACATTTCTGGAAGGATCCTGGAATGCTGATGAAGTAAATGAAGGATGGATGACTGTTGTGGTACTTTACATATTCGATTTTGCTTAAACCTCACTGGAAGTCTGAGGAAGCAGCAGCTGTGTTGGAGATGAGATGCCAGGCTCCGAGAGGTGAAGCCATTTAGCTAGGATCACCCAGGTGCTAGGAGGGAGAGTGGAGGTTAGAAAATCTCTGTCTGGTTTTGGGTTACACTTTACTCCTGTCTCTGTGATCAAGGATCACTCCTGGTGGTGCTCGAGGAACCATATGGGATGCGGGGGATTGAACTCAGGTTGACTGCATGCAAGGCAAGTGCCCTATCGGCTGCACTATGGTTCCAGCCCCTGTTCTGCTCTGTTTGACCCCAGGTGGGGACTCCACCATCTCACCTGGTATACACTGGTGGGGAAGCAAAGGAGGGTCTGGAAGGAAAGAGAACAGCTTGGCCGAAGGCGCAGCGTAGAAGACATGTCTTTGGTCGCTGTCACTGATGTATTACCTTGACTTGGACAGGCTAGGGAGCTGGGCTCAAAGAGTCAGGAATTCACTTTCTTTTGGGGGGAAGTTGGATTTGGGGGCCACATCCGGTGGCACTCAGGGGCCATTCATGACTCTGTGCTCAGGGGTTACGTCTGGTAGTGCTGTAAGTCCAGGGGTGGAACCAAGTACAAGGGAAGTGCTGTAAGCCACGTACTCTCTCTCCAGTCTCTGGGGACTGATTTTAAGGCTCAGCTCGGCCCTCAACTTCCTTGCAGCGTGGTCGGGCTGGGCAGTCTCAGAGCATTTGAGGTCTCATTTCTTTCTCTGTACTGGATAATTCTCTAAGGAAGCTCTGAGAGGCCATGAGTCTCGGGCTACAGGAAGTCCCCACTGGCCTGCATGGGCCAATTCCAAATCCCTTCGTGACCTCTTAGCTCCTTGCAGATCCTCCCGGGGGTGGGAGGACGGGGGAGAAGTCTCTGTTGGTTCAGGCTCCCTCTGGGGAGGAGGCTGATGAGAGAGTGGGGCTGCTGGCCGTGATGCGGGGATGAACCGGCTGGGGTGAGGTCCCTGGGGCCTGGTGGGGTCTCAGTGGTTGAGGGGACCTTCTGCAGGAGCCCCTTCAGCCCCTACGCTCAGGAGCACAGGAAGGGAAGTTCTCACAGGAGGTTTTCTCCAGCTCTCTCAGAGATCTCTGGGGTTCTGGGGGCCCGGGTGCTGTCCAGCCTGGCCCTCTCCACACCGTGCCCGCGCTGGCCCATCCCAAACGCAGCTCCAGGGAGGCAGCTGGGAACAGGAAGACCAAGTCGGAGGGGCCGCCTCCCCTCAGCCAGCCGGCATCTCTGGACTGCATGTATAAGTAATGAGGCTTCTGCAGCCCCAACAGGAACCAATATAATGGCGGGTGCGCAGGGTCAGCCTGAGAGACAGATAGCAGGACGGGGAGTGACAGGCTGCACAATGACGAGGAGCCTCCTGCAAAGACTCCAAAAGGCCGAGGCAGCGCCTCACCCGCTCCCGCCCCTGCCACCGCCTCCATTCTCTCCCCTGCCCTCCCCACCCCACACCCCTGCCCGGCCAGCCCCAGCTCCCAGGTGAGAAGCTGTGGGAAGGAGGGCGGTGGGGACACGGGCTGGTGGGCAGCAGCTGGCCTTTCTGTGTCAGAGGAGAGGGCTGAGGGGCTCAGTACCTCCTGCTCCCCAAGGACACAGGGAAAACTGTCTGGGGAAGCCCTAGGTCTCTGGAAGGGCCTTGGCGCTCCCTTCTCTGACGGCTAGGGAAACTGAGACTCAGAGATACAGTCTGCCTGCCCCAGGTGACCTGAGGCAGAGCCAGAGGGAATCTGGGGCTCTACTCAGGATCCCACTAGCAGGGGCAGTGGACAGAAGGGAGAGAGGCCAACGCCTCTGTACTTGGTGGTCCTCACAGACCGCCCCTCCCCGAGGGAGACGCTCAGATAGGCCTGGCTGCAGGGTGTGGGGCAGGAAGAATAGAGGTGGCAGTGTTGTTTGAGAGCCCAAATCCAGGGGGCTGCTTGGGGAGCCCCTTTGTGCTCCTCAGGACTGGAAGTCCCTGAGGCTGAGGGACCAGTAGCGCAATGGGCACTGAGAAAAGGGGCACTGAGGAAAGTGGATGCTGAGGAAAGAGGGAGCTGAAGAGAGTGGGCACTGAGGAGAGTGGGCGCTGAGGAAAGTGGGAGCCGAGGAAAGGGGGTGCTAAGGAAACTGGGTACTGAGGAAAGTGGGCACTGAGGAAAGTGGGCACTGAGGAAAGGGGGTGTTAAGAAAAGTGGGTGCTGAGAAAAGTGGGCACTGAGGAAAGTGGGCACTGAGGAAAGTGAGCACTGAGGAAAGGATGTGCTGAGGAAAGTGGATGCTGAGGAAAGGGGGTGCTGAGGAAAGTGGGTGCTGAGGAAAGGGGGTGCTGAGGAAAGTGGGTGCTGAGGAAAGGGGGTGCTGAGGAAAAGGGGTGCTGAGAAAAGGGGGTTGAGTAAATCTTCCCCTGGGGAGGTGTTGGGCCACATCTTGTGGTGCTCAGGAGACTGTAAGTGGTGCCAGAGATTAGACCAGAGCTGGCTGCGTGATTGAAACCCCTGTACCATCTCTCCTGCGCTGAGGAAATCTTTCTTACTCAGACTGTCTCCACCTTGACCCACACACAGTGTTCCCCCACAAATGAGCTCCGGCAGGGTCAGCACTGCACAGAAACTCCTACTGTGTGTGAATAGGGCCCCTGTGTTCATTCCCACCCTTCACAAAAATGAGGGAGCAGGTCCCATCCCTGAGACAGAAATGTGGTTTGGTTCCTGCACCCCGGCAGGCCCCAAGTGAAGGGGAACTGGGAGCCAGGAGAAGCTGGATTGGATGGGCTTCCTGGGGGAGGAGGACCAGGGGTGGGCTTGGGGGACAGCACACTCCTGCTTTATGCTTTTCTGTCGACCTCTATGGTCACCCCTGGGGGAAGGAGGAGGGGTGCTGGTTCCTGACTGGATTCCCTATCCCTCTCAGAGCTGGGGCCCTGGGCTAAGGGACACCCCCATACCTCTAGGACAGGCGGGGCTGCTGGAGGGGTGGGGTGTGGCTTTATTAGCCAGCATGCCAGGCAGCAGGCGGGGGTTAGCAAGCTCTGACTTCTCCCCGCTATAGATCTGCACTGTAGAGGCACTCACTGGCTGGCTGCGACTCCGCTTGGCTATTTTAGGAATATTCTTAACTCTTCCCACGCCGTGCCTGCCATCCCTGGACCTGTGTTCCGGGCCACCCTGGCTCTAGGCTCCTGGAGCCTCCTGCTTCTCAGGCGGGAGGACCTGCCAAGTTTTGCCAAGGCCAGTGTCTACCTCCGGTCACTGAGGTATCTACTGGTCCTGCCTTGTGTATTTTTTTTCTTTTTTGGGCCACACCCAGTGATTCTGAGGGGTTGCTCCTGGCTCTGCACTCAGGAACTACTCCTGGCAGTGCTTGGGGGACCCTATGGGATGCTGGGGATTGAACCCAGGTCAGCTGCGTGCAAGGCAAACGCCCTACCTGCTGTACTATCGCTCTGGCCCCTGCCTTGTGTGTTCCTCTCTGCCCACCCGGCAGGTCTCTGGCCTAATGAGACCAGCAGATGCTAGAATCACGTGTGTTTTATTGTCTCTGCTTTGGGGGCCACACCCAGCAACACTCAGGGATCACGCCCGAGAGTACGCGGGGGACCATATGTGGTACCAGGGCCAGCAGCTTCACTTCTGTACTTGTCTCCAGCTTAATCACCCTGCTTGTCCTCTTAGGAGACTGGGGTGATGAGGCACCTGTGCCCTGTGGAGAGGAGGACGGTAGGGACATGGGCTGATGGGCAGCCATGTCAGAGGAGGGGGCCGAGGGGCTCAATCCCTCCTGCTCCTGCTCTTGCTCTGGGGGTCAGGGTATCAGCATCCCGGGGAGGAGGATGCACTGTGGAGGCCGGGGTGCAGATGAGCACCCCCACGCACACACTGAAGATGACTAGCAGTCTTGTTGCCTTCATAAGACTGTGGCTGGCAGAGGTTGGGGTCCTGGGGGCTCTACAACTGACAGGGTGGGCTAGGGTGGGCATGGATCTGGGCAAGCTGCTTGCCGCCCTTCTCCAGCTCAGAAGGATTCTTGCTGTGGGGGGTCACGGAGCTGCCAAGCTCCCTGCCTCCTGTTCAGAAAGATGCAGATGGATGTCTCCAGGTACCCTGATAAATCTGGGGAGCGTCGGAGCTCAGAGAAATGCCTGCAGGGATGTGGAGAGAAGCTGCAGAATCTTTTCACCCTCAGGACGACCCTCCTTGAGCCCAGGAGAGACCTGGGAGAGGATGTGGGGGTCTGGCTGTGCCTGGGGCCCCCATCCATGGGGTGCTGCAGACTCCTGCAGCAGAGGCAGACACTGGGGGGTTCTGAGCTCTGAGGAGGAGAGTTGGGTACTGAGAACAGCCCCAGGCACACAGGCTCACCCTTGGCAATGGTAAGAGCTGAGCCTTGGGGTCCTACCCCCCCCCACCGTGCTGCAGCCCTTCCCTCCCCCACCAGCTTCCAGGCCGGGAGCCCCAGCTGGCGGAGGATGTCTTGCTCCTCAGCAGCTGGGATTTGTAAATATTTATAGGAACATGGAACAGATCAGTGGCTGACAGGCCCACGGAGCGGGCAGGGGCCCTGCCCGGCAGCCTCGTCCCCCTTCCCCACTGCCTGACCTGATTTGAGGGAGAGCGGGAGGCCCTGTGGGCAGGGGTGCTTGTCCAGGGCAAGACGGTGGCCACCTCTGCACTCAGAAAAACCAGCTCACTCTACTGCCCTCTTTCTGGGAGTCCTTCCACCTCATCAGCGATGGGGGACCCCTATGCCCATCACCACCACCCCAGACGCAGATGCTGTGGGCACACCCCACTGTAAGCACACACCCCCCCGTGAGTGCACCCCCCCCACTTTGTGAGCACTCCCTGTGAGCACCCTCTCTGTGAGTATATTCCTATGAGCACTCCCCTGTGAGCACCCCCTCTGTGAGCACTCCCCTGTGAGTAACCCTCTGTGAGCACCCCCTGTACAGACACCTGTGCCCCAACATCATCCATGTCCCAGAGTTCAACCTTAGAGTCTTTCCATTTTTATGTTTTATTTGGGGGTCACACCCAGCAGTGCTCAGGGTCCACACCTGGCTCTATGCTCAGGGATCGTTCCTGTAGCCTTGGGGGAGCACATGGGGTGCCAGGGATGGAGCCCAGGTGGGCCACATGCGAAACAAGCACCCTACTCGCTGTCCTATCGCTCGGGCCCCTCAGATTTGTTATTTTCTGGCCACGCCTGGTGCTCAGGGGCGACTTCCGGCAGAGCTGTGGGCTGTGGTGTGGGGAGCAAACCTGCAGCTCCCCCATGTGAAACACACATGAGCCCTGAGCTCCTCACCGCCCCCCCCCCAGGTCTCTTTTTAAAAATTTTAGGGGAGAGGAGTTTTGAGCCACACCCAGAAGTGCTGAGGCTAGTCCCAGCTCTGTGTTCAGGAGTGATTTGAGGGAGAGCGATGGCCATGCTCAAAGGATCCTGTGCGGTGTGTGTGTGTGGCGGAGGTGGGGTGGGCGTCAAATCACCAGAATGCAAGGTAGGTGCCTTCACCCCTGTACTCTTTCTCCCCAGGCCCTACAGGACTGAATCACAGGTCCTGGGAAGGAGCCACTGTTTCCTGTCTAAAGCTTGTGTGTGTGGTTGGTGTGTGTGTGTGGCGTGTGTATGATGTGTACATGATGTGTGTGGAGTGTATGGTTGGTGTGTGTGTGTGTGTGTGGCTGGTGTGTGTGTGTGTGGTTGGTTTGTGTTCTATGTGTGATTGGCATGTACAGTGATGTGTGTGTGTGTGTGTGTGTGTGTGTGTGTGCGCAGAGTCTGTGCATTTCCATGCGTGCACATATATCACAGGAGGGAATCAGCTCAGGGGCTAAGAGAGAGGTCAGGGCCCAGTGAGCTGGTATGGGGCTTTAGGCATTTGACCCGGCTCAATTCGCAGCCTGACTCTTAGCACTGCTGGGTCATATCTCCCACCTGCAGCTCCACTAGATGTGCCCCCCCACACCACAAAAAAAAATGCAAAAAAGGAGGAGGAGATAGATGAAGGTGTGGCCCCAGGCTGTTCAGGGCTTCCTTCAGTCCTGAATGGAAGCCAGAGACAGAGACACTGGCAGCCCAGAAACTGGCCCCGGGGGCGGGGGTAGGGGGGAAGGCACTGGGGCAGGGATGGGTGGGCGGGAGCCCCTCTGCCAGGAGAAGCTGTCACATTTGCGCTCCAGTGACCCGGGAGACCAGCACCAGCCCATCTGGGGCCTCTCCTCTCTGGAGCTTGGGCGGCTGGCAGTGCTGACAAGCAGGGAAAACGGTGCCCAGGGCAGGGCAGCTCCAGCCAGCTGCCAGCTCACCCATCAGTCCCCATCACGTCAGCCACAGGGGCCCAGATGAGACCAGCCACGGGGGGAGGGGGGCGGAGAGGGCAGTGGGCCCCTGCGGGCCACATTGGCTGAGGCCACAGCAGAGAAACTGGGTTCGGAAAGTCTGGGCCAGGACTTTGCTCTGGGCCACCAGGACCTGAGAGCCCGGGACAACAAGGGCTCAGCACTTGAGGGCTCGGCGAGGGGCTGGGAGAGGCAAGCCACCTTGAGGAGCCATCTGTGTCCTGGGCTCCCACTTTTAATGTCATCTGTGGTCCCCCGCACAAGAATGATGTCCCCACAGCCATGCCCCTGGCGCTGTGTTAAATAACTGTCCTTCTCGCCTCGGGTCTGTCTCGGGGTATGAGTTCTGCGGCATCAATCAGTGCAGTCTGGGGACACGCATTTCTAGGAGAGCAGAGAGGCGAAGATCTAATAATAAAGAGCTGAGGAAGTGGTGGTGACGGCTGCTTTCCTGTTCGTTCGGCGTCAGTGTAGCTGCGGTGGCACCCAGGTAGTGACGCCCGGGTTGATTCATGCTTTCCGGGGCTCATTCACATCTTTATCCACCACCATCACTCAGCTAGTCCTGGGCCCCGGGCCTCGGGGTTCTGACCTGCGCCCTACCACACCAGCTGGCAAAAGACCAAATCCAACCTGATGCCCATAGGAGGCGGGGATGGGGGGGAAGAGGAGGGTCTGGGTGCCCAGTTGGGGAACACTCAGCTGTCCTGCTCTCGCAGCTAACTCTGAACCCTCTTGGCTCTGGTTCTGCATCTTCTCAGCCCTCTCTAGCCTCCTTTTGCTGTTCTCTCTTCCTGGACAGGAAGAAGCTGAACAGAAAACTGAGTGTCTGCTTGGACACGCCTTGACTGGTGACCGGATCTTTCATCTCTCTGGTTTTTCTGTTTGTTTAGTTTGGGTTTGGGGTCACACCAGGCGGTGCTCAGGACTAACCTCCTGGCTCTTCGCTCAGGAATCACTCTTGGCAGAGATTAGGGGACCATATGGGGTGCTGGGGATCAAACCTGGGTTGGAGGCATGAAAGGCAAGCGCCCTCCCCGCTGTGCTATGGGCTCCAGACCTTCTTTATCTCTCTAACTCTCTAGAGAGTTTTCTTCTCTAAACACTCGGTGACTGGCACTCACCATACAGGTACCTTCTGCCACCAGTGAGCTTGATAAAAGTGCCAGCCTGTGCTTGTTACCTGTATTGCAAACCATAACACCCAAAAGGACGGAGAGAGTAAGCAGGATTGTGCCTGCCACAGAGGCAGGAGGTGGAAAAGGGCGGGGTGGGGGGAGGGATACTGGGCACTTCGGGGTTGGAGAATGGGCACTGGTGGAGGGATGGGTACTTGAACATTGTTTGACTGAAACGCAATCATGAAAGTCTCTAAGTCTGAAAATGTATCTCATGATGATTCATTAAAATTTAAAAAAAAAAGTGTCACCCTGGGGCCGGGTACAGAGGAGGGCCTAGTTCAGGCTGCCCCTAGCCCGGGTCCTCTGCCTCAGACCACACTGCATTGTTGCCCCCTGGCTGGGGGAGGCATTTAGGGAGGGTAGGGGTGCAGAAGCATGGAGCACTCTGCACTTCCAAACTTCTGGCTTCATGCTTCCCTCTGGGAAGTCTAGTTCTGTTCTGAAGGGAATCTCAGATTTGCAGAGAGAGGAAAAGAGCATGGGCAGGAGGCACAGTCTGCCTTCTCGACCATTATTGCAGGAAAACAGTCCCTTTTTCAAGTTCCTTTGCCTCCTCTCTGGCTCTCAAGTTTAAAGGTGAGTTATTGGAGGCTGGAGTGACAGCACAGCAGGTAAAGCATTTATTTGTCTTGCACGTGGACAACCCAGGTTTCATCCTCAGCATCCCATATAGAATGCACTCCCGAGCACTGCCAGGAGTCATTCCTGAGTGCAGAACCAGCAATAAGAACATCGCTGAGTATCACCGACCCCCGCCCCCTGACCGCCAAAAAACGAAAAAACAAAGACATATTATTTGGGGCCAGAGTGATGGTTCAGAAGGTAAGCTGCTTGCCACGGTGTGGCCTTCTGGTTCGAATTCCTGGTACTACAAATGGTCCCCTAAACCCCTGAACACAGAGTCAGGAGTAAGTGCTGAGACAGCTGGGTGTGCCCCTTCCGCCAGTACAAAGACTCATTCTTGTGTGTGGTGGTTGAAGGTGGGGTGCTGGGTGATGACAGGTGCTGGCAGAGGGTTAGTGGTAGTGGTGGTTGGAGGAAGCTCTTTCTAAACGCTATATTCTGATTGGCCAGCTGGAGGAGCACTCAGCTCCCTTCTGCCAATCCGCGGGGGCCTGCCCTGTGCCAGGCTGTAGGGGGGTTGTGCTCCCTCTTGGGGGCAAAACTGGAGAGAGGCAACCTCCCTCCTGTCTCAGGTCAGGGTACAGAAACCAAAGAAGACAGAGTGGTATTGATTGATTTTTATTTGAGGGCACACCTGGTGTCACCTAGGACGCTGTACCCTGCTTTGTTTGGTACTGGGGTGTAGTCACTCCCAGCTGTGGTCAGGGCACCATTCAGTGCCAGGGCTCGAACCCTGGCCTCCTGAATATAAAGCCTGTGCTTTAGTCTTGTGAACTTTCTCCCTGGACCCAGAGCAGAATTTAAGCCCAGGGCCCTTAAACTCCTTCCTCTGCCATGACGCGGCCACCCTCATTTCTTTTATTTATTTATTTATTTATTTATTTATTGCTTTTGGGTCACACCTCGCGATGCATAGAGATTACTCCTGGTTCTGCACTCAGGAATGACTCCTGGCAGTGCTCAGGGGACCATATGGTATATTGGGAATTGAACCCGGGTTGGCCGCATGCAAGGCAAATGCCCTACCCGCTGTACTATTGTTTCAGCCCTCACCCTCATTTCTTTCTTTTTTTTTTAAATTTTAATGTAGGAGTACTGCTATTTATTCAGACACTGATTAGCTGATTGAATTGGGCATGAACTCCTCCTTACTTTTTTTTCTTCATTTTTTATAATTTTATTTATTGAATCACCATGAGAGCAGTTACAAAGCTATTGGGTTTAAGTCTCGGTCATACAATGAAACACCCATACCTTCACCAGTGCCCATTCTCCACCACCCAAAATCCAGGATGCCACACCCTCCCCCTACCTGTGGGGCAGATGATTTTCACATTACTCTCTCTCTACTTTGATCACATTCAATATTTTGACACCAGACCCACCATTATTATTTGGGATTTTACCCCAACACTCAGATCTGCTGAAAAGGCAACAGTAGACAATTTGTTTTCTATTGCTGGTTAAGAATAACATATGATGTCACGTGGCTGCAGTAGTGGCCGCGTAATTTTGGAATTCCAAAGTTTTAACAATTAAATCTGGAGGGAGTTCTGCCAGAACCTGCTGGGTTCTGATATTTGTTCCTGAGTCTCTGGGATCATGGCCATTAAGCAGCTTGATCAAGAGCCAGAAAGGCTGTTCATGGGCGGTGACTTGGGGTCTTGTTGAGACAGGGAGGAAAGGGCCGGCTCCACCCCCATCCCATGAGGCCCCGCGTGTTTCGTCACTGAGGGCCCAAACCTGATTGTCCAGTGGCCTCTGGAGGATGGTGGCCACTGAGCCGCCTCAGGGGAGCAGGTGGAGGGACAACACCCTTTCCCCCCGGGGCCCCACCCTAATTTCTAAGGGAAATGGGGGCCAAGGAGGTGCAGCAGTTAGCAGCGAGCTTGGTACCCCATTTGGTCTGCACTTCTGGGTTTTGATTTTTTTAGTTGGTTTGTTTTTGGGTCACACCCAGCAATGTTCAGGGGTCACTCCTGGCAGGGCTCAAGGGACCATATGGGGTGCTGGGGACCAAACCTGGGTCGATCACGTGCAAGGCAATCACGTGCTCTTGGTTGCTCTCTATCTCCAGCCTCGGTCTGCACTCTGGGTCTCAGTGACCGCTCTATGTGGGTGCTAGGACCTGGCATTGTACCTGTCACGCCAGCCTCCCAGCGAGAGTGACAGGCTCCCAGCTGCTGCCTCTCTCATTGCACTGGACACCCCTCCCCAATCTGGCTGGGGCCACCTCGGCCCGGGCCCCTCACTTCAGCGGCCTGACAGGGAGGGGCTCAGGGCTGTTGCCTGCCTGAGTCTGAGGAGTCAGCTTGGAGGCCTAGCCACCTGGCTCTCTGCATCCTTTTCTGTCCCAGAGTGGTCAGTGAAAAGGAGGATTAAGAAAAAGGAGAGGAGAGGAAGAGGCATGCCCAGCCACATACAGTCCACAGACTTCCTGGGCCCCTGACACAGTCGAATCCTTACAGCTCATGACTGATCCATGAGGAAGAACAGTGGGAGCGCTGAGGACGGTGCTGAAGGTGGTGGTGGTGGAGGTGATGACAGTGATGGTGGCCTTGGGGATGATGGTAGCGATGGTAGAGATGGTGGTGGTGGTGGTGGTGGTGGTGGTGGTGATTGGCAATGGAGATGATGATGATAGTGGTGGTGATGGTGGCAACTGTGTTTGTGATGGAGGTTGTGGTGATGGCAGTGATAATGGTGGAGGTGGTGGTGGTGATGGTGGTAACTGTTTGTCATGGTGGAGGTGATGGTGGTGGTGGTGGTGGTGATGGTGATAACTGTATTTGGCATGGTGGAGGAGGAGGTGGTAATGGTAGTAACTGTTTTCATGGAGGAGGTGCTGGTGGTGATGATGGTAACTGTGTTTGTCATGGAGGAGGTGCTGGTGGTGATGGTGGAAACTGTGATTGTGGAGGAGGAGGTGGTGACTGTATTTGTCATGATGGAGGCTGATGACAGTAGCACTGAGATGGTCAGAGTAGGGTGTCCCCTGAGGAGAAGACTAACTGTCACTGCCTCTCAGTCTCTTCCCTTCTGGTAATAGCAGCTGTTTGTTGAGTGTTGTTCACTGAACACTCACACACTCACTACTTCTTACTGATAAATTTGGGTGTTGTTTCTGCCATGCTCACTTGTAGGGGCACAAGGGCCACACAAAGAGGAGCTTAGTGCCCCTGAAATGCCAGGGCTCAAGCCCAAGCCTCAAATACAGAGCATGTGCACCACCCCTGAGCCACATGCCAGGCCCCACCCTCCGTATTTTGTGTAGAATAACTCATATCATCTTCCCCAAGACCCTTTGATGCAGGTACTGGTGTTTTAGAGATGAGGCCATGGAGGCACAGAGAGGTTAAGTAACTAGCCTGACGTAACCCAATGGCCAAGTAACAGGACCCAGACTCAGTCACACCCCCCTGTCATGACTTCCACGCTCTTCTCCAGTCTGCTCTCCACCTCTCACACAGTAGCAGACCTGGTGGCTAAATGGGGGTATTGTGGGGGGGACTTGAGGGGTTCCCCCAACTTCATGTTTTCTGGAACCAATGGTGCCACTTTTTATGCCTGGCTCTGGAGCTGAGGAGTAACAGGGTGCCACTGACGTAGAGTGGGACAGGGTTCCAGCAGGGTATGGGGGATAGGAGCGGGGGTCAACTCGTCCCCCCATGGGCAGCTCCTGGCTGGGGCCATTGGCCTTGGGAGCAGCACCCCGCTGGCCTCCCTCCTCCCAGGATCTCATTATATCCCTAAGAGAAACTGACAGCCTCAATATCTTACTTTGCAAATATAGTTTATTCCTTCAATAAAGCCGCCTGCGCAGGGGAATGTTTAAGCCCCGCTCTCCCCGGAGAGTCTCATTTGAATTTCTAAAGTCTTTAGCCGGCTCCTCCAATGGGGCGGCTGGGTAATGAAACGTGGCCGCTTAGCGGGGATTCATTTCCTGTCCGGACCGGTCTCTGCCCCTGGACGGAGGAGCTGGGGGACCCCAGGGATAGACCCCTGGATAGCTGAGGACGGGGGGGGGGGTGTCAGGGTGGAGGGAGACCTCGGGGGCCTCTTCCCAGCCTTTCTTAGGCCAGGGTGCTCCTCCCCCGCCCGCCCGGTGAGACTCCCCCCAGGAGGGACCCCCTCCCTCCAGGGCAGCCCCCCATGGGTGTCTCTAATTAAAGGACCAGCACGCCCCTCGGGGACTCATTAGGCCCACTGTGCTGAGAACATTTAATCATTGCTCAGAGCATCGATTGGAAAATCAATTTCTTTGTCTCTGCGCACAGGGCGCGGGAGGAGTGTGGAGAGCGCTGACCTCCTTCCGCCGCCACGTGAAGCGGCCGCACATTTAATCAGGGAACAGAAATCAATTAGCCACTTACGAGCTGGGCTTTAGCTACCGCGGCACCGTGCAGGACCGTCTCCCCCCGCCCCGCCATCGGCCCCCAGCAGCAAACCTGCCTTTTCCCGCGGACCCTCGAGGCGAGGCGGGACCCCAAAGTAACCTTGAGAAGGGACCCCAGACTCCAGCCTCGCAGACACAGCCACCCCCAAGCGGCCCCGGGGCCCAGTCAAAATTCAGTTCTGCTCCCCACCCCTTGCTTCGGTGTGAGGGAAGTTTGGTCGCTTCTCCGAGAGAGTCGGGGACCCCGGGAGCCGTGGAAGCCGCAGCCACCCGCTCCCCCGCTGGAATGTGTGAAAATGCACCCAACTTAGCGCCCACCTCTGCAGCCGGCCGGTGCCCCGCCACCAGCGTCAGCCTCCGCACAAGCCACCAGGGAGCGTGAGTGAGGGGAGGTCGGCTATGCCTTCCTTGGTGCCCCCCCTCCCCATCACACCTGCTGCTGCTCGCCCAGGTGCGCCCCCAAAGTCCCTCCGCCCCCACGTGCCCACCCCACGCTGCCCCAAGGGTGCAGCCGGGCCACTAGTCTCCTGGCACTCCTGGAATTACACACACACAATTACTCCGCCTTGTACACAGCCCACACGCCCCATTACACACGCCTTCGCGGCTCTCCCAGCGCCGGTGCCAGGGCCTGGCCCGACCCGCAGGGTGGCACTCAGCCGCTCCCACGTCCGCACACGCTCGCCTTCGGGGGTCGGCGCCCAGGAGCGGCAGGCGGGGGGCAGCCGCGTCCAGCGCACACGCACACCCCTTCCCTAATAATATTAGACATGCCATTTCTTCTGTGTGACAGTTCCAGTGGAGACGCTCAGAGCTGTCACTCGGATGAAAAATAATGCATAATCCTCGTCTTCCTTCCTTCCCTTCCCTTCTTTCTTCCCTGTTTAATGAGCTCCTAAAAATATTCTTTGCTGTCTCGCCAAGGCTGTGGGCTAAGTGTGAGTCAAACCTCCCCACTGCCCCCCCACACCCACTGTTCCCTCCCCCGGTCCCCAGCAGTCTGGGACTCTCAGGTCATGGCCAGTGCCAGCACCTGACCAGAGGCCAGGCAAGCCTCCCCTGGCCGCCGAGTCCAGCTCCTCCACCAGCTGTGGGTGCTCCTGGAGAAGAAAGGCAGGTGGAACGTGAGTGGGAGCAAGAAGCAAGGCAGAAGCCCCCGCTGGGGAAGCCCCTCCAACAGTGTCCTCTGACCAGCCGCACCCCACCCGTGATAAGCACAGTCCCGGAGGGGAAGCTCTGCACAGAACCAAGGTCCCTTCCCAACTCCTGACACTCCTGCTTCATTCTCCCTCTCGGAACACAGCTGCTCCCTCAACTTCAGTCAGCACCTGAGCCTGGCTCTGCCAGGAAAATCAGTTAACACGGCTACCTCGAACCCATTCTTCAAACTTCAGATCAAAGTCACCTCCCCCTGGAAGCCGCCTGGGTTTACAGAAAGGGAGCTCTGAGAGCACACTACATACACTTTTACCTCAGGAAGAGAATCTCATGTCAGGTCCCTGTCTTGCTTGTGGGACTCTCATGCTGCATTTTGTTTCTTTATCGGTTCGTGTCATTCCCACCACATATGAGCTCCTGAAGGTTGGGGGAAGCCAGCCTGACTGCTGGGATGGAAGGAAGTCTCTATAGATGGATGCGGGAACAAGAATGGGTGAAAAGATGCATGGGGTGATGGATGAGCGGGTGAATGGATAGAAGGATGCTCTGGCCAAGGGCTGGGAGGATGGATGGAGAGGGGAGGATGGTGGATAATAGGATGAATGGATAGTGGGAGGATGGTGGATGATGGAAGGGTGAAGGATGATGGGAGGATGGTGGGTAATGGGAGGATGAAGAGTGATGGGAGGATGGTGGATGATGGGAAGATGAAGGGTGATGGGAGGATGGTGGATGGTGGAAGGTGTGAGGGAGGGAAGAGCTCAGGGGTCTGAGTATTCGCCAAGTTTCTGCTGTGACTTTGGGGACAGCAAAAGCCCTCTCTGGGCTGGTTTCCCTATCCATAAAGCGGGGGACTGTTGGGCGGTGTTGGGGGAGTCTGTCGCGGAGTGTCTGGGTTCTGAGACTCCCCATGGCATGAGGTGGAGGTTTCCTGTCTGGAGCCTTCCACCCCTTCCAACAGAGAGTGGGCCATGATGCTCAGGGGGGCCTCTCGGCACAACTGGGGGTGAGTGCTCCCCTGCCCCCACCTTTCCTGCTGTTTGCTCTAGTCTCTGGAATTCCACTCCATGTCTTCCTTTTGTTCTTTGTCCCTTTTCGTGCTTTTTCTGGACCTGCACCCACCCCTTAGTAGCTGGAGCCATGCCCCCCACCTGCATCCCCCACCCCCACCCCCTCCAGTCCCACCTGCTCCTGGAGCGCCTGGCCCCCCAGTCCTTGGCTCCTCCCAGCAGCTCCAGTCCCGAAAGGTTAAGCTAATAGTGGCTCAGTTCCCATCAGCTGCTCGTGTTTGCTCTACATAATTGCAGGAGAGGGGGCTGGAGAAGGCCCCTGAGCCCTTGTGAATGTGCAGGACAGGGACTGTAGCCTTGTCCCAGGAAAGGGGGCGGGGCAAGGTGGCACTTAGAGAAGGGGGAAGTAGGCCATATGGGAACTGGCCACGTGGGGCAGGAATTGGGCAGATGGCGCCGCGCAGCCTGGAGAAGGCAGAACAGGGCCTGCCAAAAAACATCAGCTTCGATTCAGGCCAGAGAGACAGGACTGGGGTAAGTCACCTGCCTTGCACAGGGCTGACCCTAGTTGGATCCCCGGCATTATCTATGGTACCCTGAGCATCACTGGGAGTGATCCCTGAGCAGAGAGCACAGACAGAAATCACCCCTAAATACTGTTGGCTGGATCTACCCCCCTCCCAGCTCTCTCCTCAACAACAAAAAAATTCTATTCAACGGAGAACAACATATTCATTAAGGCAGTAACAATAGCCACGAGTGACATTACCAGGTTCAGACAAGGTGTCAACACTGCACCAAGTGCTTACTGGCTTTATATCACTGAATTTAACTTTGGGGGCGGGGGGTGTCTGGGGCCATGTAGATTGAACCTGGGTTCCCATAGCAAAGTGGGCGCTCAGCCCTTGGAGCCGCCTTGGGTCCTCTCACTGAATCGTCACAACCCCAAGAGGAACGTTTAGCTCTTGTGTCCATTTTCATGCTTTGTTTTGTTTGGGGGGCACACCCGTTGGTCTAGTGGGGGGCTGCTTCCTATGGTTTGTTGCTCCCGAGTCACTCCTGGTGGTACTCAGAGAATTATGAGGTGCTGAACTGGGGTCTCCCAAATGTTGGGGCCAGCCGTGCACGGCCAGGAGTGATTTCCGAGTGCAGAGCCAGGAGGATCTCCTGGTTTACACCAGGAAGAACCACTGGGTATGGCCCAGAGAACAAAAACCAAACAAACTAACCAAAAAAAATCCCGCATAACAAATCTTAGGGCCAGAGTCATAGCACAGTGGGGAGGACACTTGCACACAGGAGACCGGGTTCGATCCCTGGTACCCCTTAGGGAGTCCCCCAAGCCTGCCATGAGTGATTCCTGAGCACAGAGCCAGGAGTAACCCCTGAGCACTGCTGGGTGTGCCCCCCCCCCAGTAAAACCCCATGCAAATATAAAGCATGAGCTCCAGCACTCTGAGTCTCTCCTTAGCCTATTTTTGAGTTGTGCCCATTTTATAGGAAATTGAGTCCAGTCAAGCCATTGCCTGAGGTCACATGTTCTGAAATAATAGAGTTGGGGCCAAAGACACAGCATGGGGCGGAGGACACTTGCCTGGCTCGTGACTGACAGGGGCTCAGTACCTGCAAGCACCTGGGGACTCCAGCACCACCACGAGGACCCCTTGGCACTGAACCAGGAGGAAGCCCTGAGCATTGCCGGAGGTGGCCCCCAAACAACAGATTATAACAATATGATTAATAATAATAGAGCTGTAAGCAGAGAGCACTGTTTTGTTTTGTTCCTCTGGGGGGGCATGCCCTCAGGAGCTTAGGGGCGATGCCCAGCACGGTTTGGGGGTCACTCCTGGTGGTGCAGGGAGCACGTGTGTCAGGTACCGAGCAGAGCCTGCACTCGTGCCGGCGACTGGGGCTGTGAGTCCCTCCTTCTGCTCACAGTCAGCACTGGGGGCGGCCAGGAGTGCCCCGGGTCCCACTCACCTGTGTCCAGAGTCACAGAGCAAATGGTGGCCACCACTGGGCTGACACTTGGACCTGACCCAGCAGGGGCTGCAGCCCGCTGAGCCTGAGCCCTGGGCCCCTCCTGTGCTGAGCTGAATGTGGTGTCCTCCCTGAAGGAGCGGGTGGACCGCCTGCTTGGGGCACAGAGGGTGCTGTAAGCGTGGTGGAGGGCTGCACGACCCGGAGAGGTCCCGGCCAGACCTCCTGCAGGTCTGGTCACCTTCAGTGATTCACTGGCCACCGTGGAGCCTGGGGTTTCACAGCCAGTGGCAGAGTATGCAGACCAGCAGGGAGACGCGGGGAATGCCCGCCGGAAGTCAACACCGGGGCCCACTGCCTCCCAGCTCAGGCCCTGGAAGGGGGCATCTGTGTCCATCGGGACTAGGGCACTGGGGACCCGTCCGCCTCCCACAGAACACAGCACTGTCTCCCCATGGAGCCTTGGGAGTGCCCCGAGCCAGGGCACATATCACCTTGGGCGGGGTGGCTCTCCTATGGCCCACAGAGACTGTGCCCCCCCTCAGCTCCGCCCTGAGTTTGGGGCTGATCCACAGCAACGCCAGCCTGTCCTTCCTGGCTTCCACCTGTTTTCTGCCAGACTAGCCCTGCTGTGCCCTCCCACAGAGGCGCACAGCTCTGCCCACGTCCTGCTCACCCCAGCACTCAGTCCCCCTCGACTCCCCCCTGCACCCTGGCTGGGCCGCGCCCCTCCCCGCCTCTCAGTTCCTACCATGCATGGGGACTTTCGCAAAAATACCAGGGCAGGGATGGGGGCCCTCAGTGGGGTGGGGTGCGGGTTCCCCAGGCTGCTCAGGCCCTCACCCAGGGTGCCTACTGCCTCTCTAAGGGGGGACCGTTCTGCCCACTGGCACCAGGCGAATGGAATGTCCTACTTCCTGCAGACACTGTCCCTCCTCAGCACAGCCTCCTGCGCTCACCTGCAGTCTGACGCTCCCCGGGAGCCAGGGAGGGCCCTCCAGAGCAGTGTCCCCCACCGGCCAGTGCCCCCACACCCACGCCTGCGGCTCGCTGCAGACCAAGGCGACGCACCCCTCAGCACTGCAGAGGGCGGCCGGAAGGTGAGCAGATGGTCTCATTTATATTCCAAGTGTCCAGGCTTTCTCCTTGATAGCCCCATTCTCCCTCCCCCTCCCCCTCCCCCATCCCCACCCTGTGCCATCTCTCAAGCTTCTCTAAACAGCATCAATACTGGAAATCAATTCATCAATGAGCTTCTTGGCTTTGAGACCCAAAGCCCTGGGGGGGGGGGGGTGGCTTTGCCGCACCCGAAGCCCCGCTCACTGCCTGAGCCACCCGCCCCCCTCCACCCAGTCCCAGGTCCCTCTCCTGGGCAAGGGGCCCTGTCCTCTCAGCTACCCCAGCCCAGGGACCACAGCACCGCAGAGCCCCAGGGCAGCTCTGTTTGAAACAGGAGTGTCTCGGGAGCTGGAGAAAGCCCAACTGGGGAGCAGAGACTGAGCTCCTTGGTGTCTTGGGGGACCCAGGATCTGGCTCACCTCCGGAGGCAGGAGCCAGCCACACTACCCACTGCACGTGCTGACCACTCAACATGCACTGCTTAGCTCTGGCTGGACAGACTCCCTCTTTAGCAGGTGCCCACCATACTCCAGACCCCAGCCAACCAGCATCCATCCCTGACCACCATGCCTGACGGCCCAGCATCAATACAGTGACTCATCTCACCAGGCCATCGCCAGCATCTCTGCCCAGCCCCATACCAACACCTTCGCTTGAGAACAGACAGCGGAGCCACGCCCCAGACACCCCCACAACAGCGGGAACCCGCCTCTGTCACGGTTCCCTGGGCTTCTGGGCTTCTCTATGGAGGTCTGTCCCAGCCTTGGGGGACTCTAAGCTGAGCTCCTGACACCCAGTTTCCACCAAGCGCAGAGTTGCTGGTCTCTTGTCCTGGCCTCTCCATCCACTAGGACGCAGCAGGAAGAGTTGTCTCTGGTGCCCCTGGGGTGGCTGCACATAGGGCAGACCTCTGTGCTTGCTAGGGACCTGGTCACTCCAGCCAGTGGCTAGCAGTGACCGTCTGCAGGGGCAGGGGTGCAGCTCCAGGTGGGTCCCTCTCGGGGATGGCTCCTGAGGACGGCATCCTTGATGCTACTGCAGGTGGGAGAGGGACTTCTCCTGGGGCCAAACAAGGGGGTGGGGTTGCCGTGGCTGCTCTCAGCATGGCACGTCAGCTGTGCCCGCTGCCCTGGACTTCCTGACCCCCCCCCGGACTCGCCTGCACCCCTGACCCTTCCATATCCGCGACCCTCCTGCATGGTGGACCCTCCCCCACCTGGGCCCTTCAGCACCTCGAACCTGTCCACACCCCCATCCCATACCCCCAGACCCTCCTGCACCCACCCTCCCATACCCCAGACCCGCCCACACCCCACTCCCATACCCCCATACCCCCCACACCCCCTGTACCTCCAGATCTGAGTGCATCCCCCAGACCCTCCCACACCTCCGACCCTCCGGCACCTCCGACCCTCCCTCCTTCCCTGCTCCACTGAAAGCTCAGCCAAGGAGGCTCAGCTCAGGAGCCGAGGAAGCAGCTATTCCGGGCCTGGGGCTGAGTGACAGGAAATCACCGTCCCAGAAGTCCCGCCTTCAGGAGCAGGAGGCTGCTGGTCAGCCTTCGTCTCCGTGGTAGGCCCAGCTAGCCTACCTGTGAACCCCGTTGCTGCCACTGCTGGAGGCGGATCTGGCAGACCCCACTGGAAAACAGTGCCCCACCACTGGCCTCGTTCAGCCTCAGTTTCCCCATTGATCCCATGAGGATGCTTGGCTTCTGCTGGGAGGGAATAATGCTGGGGCCCTGGGGGATCCTGGGCTCCCCATCTCCTCCTGACCCCCCTGGAACAAGCCCAGGGTGATGGCCCGCCAGATGCTGGGCCCTGTTTTCTAGTCTCACGATGTGGGGGGATGCCAGGACGTTCGCCACATGGGGAGGAGGAGGGTGGGCTCAGAGGCCCGAGAGGTACCCGGAGCCCACAGCTTGGAACAAGGGGTAAAACCGGAGAGAAGGCCTGGAAGGTGACCAGGAGCCACGATCCTCACCAGAGGGTGGATCCAAGTGTATCCGAGGGTGATGCAAGTGCCTCCTATCATGAGGACCTGAGCAGCTGGAAGGAGATGGGGGCCCCCTTCCTCCTGCCCCAGGGGCCTCCCCGTAGCCGCCCAGTTGAGCTTCTCTGTTGGGATGGGTGTGTGTGTTGGGGTGTGGGGGTCAGACAAGGACCAGAGACGAAGTTCAAAGGGTAACGCAGGTCGGCCAGTGGGAACCTCCGCGCTCCTAGGAGTGACACCCCGAGCCCTGGAGCTCTGCTCCAGGTATGGGTCCCCAAAACAAAACCCAAATAAGCAAAAAGTGTGGTTGGGCATCTCTCGAGGGGACTTCGAAAGGCTGCAGAGGGGCCGGAGCGATAGCACTGTGGGTAGCGCATTTGCCTTGCACACAGCCAACCCTGGTTCGATTCCCAGCATCCCATATGGTCCCCTGAGCACTTCCAGGAGTAATTCCTGAGTGCAGAGGCAGGAGTAACCTCTGTGCATCGCTGGGTGTGACCCAAAAAGCAAAAAAAAAAAAAAAGAGAGAAAAAAAGAAAAGAAAGGCTGCATCTTCTTCCTGGTCCCCAAATCGGTGTGACTGGCTATGAGTGTGAAGGGGCATGCGGGTGGGGGGTGGGTGGGGGCAGTATTCAGAGCAGAGTTGTCCCGAAAAAGCTGGTGTTTGGGCCAGGAGAACCTTTTCCTCAATCACTTTTCTTTAGCGGCAAGCCCTAGACACTGGAGCCATCTTCAAGGAAAACCTGCACCCCCTGGGGCAGACGGAGTTGGGGGTCTCCCTTGCCTGGGGTCCCAGGGGCCCAGGGCCCTGCTGTCTCCCCCGATGCTGGCTGCACTTCTGTCACCGAGACCCAATCCCGCTCCCGCCGACCCTACGACTCCCTCTGTGGCATCGGAATCAATGAGCAATTTGCTGCTCTTAATAGGCTGCCGGCACCCACTCCCAGTGCTCGCTATGCTCAGCCCTGCCCCCTCAGGACTGGTGCTGTGTCCACCCACCACGAGACAGGCCCTGGTGGGGGCAGGGGAGGAGGCGGCGAGCCCCCGGGGTGGGTTTCTTCGGGAGCAGACCTGATCCTGTACCCAAGATAGCTCCTGAGATGTCAGCACCCGCCCAGGGACTTGAAGCTCTTAAGTCTTCAGGGGACCCCTCTGGGACAGTTGGGACAGCTGGAAAACGGGAAATGGACAGCAGAGGCTGCAGTGTGTCCCCCACAGGTGGGATCTGAGGGGGATGGGGCACTGGGGATCCCAATTTGGCTTTTGGGTTATTTTTAGGCCATATGTGGCTGTGTCAGGGCTTATTCCTGGCAGGTTCAGGGGGCCACATGGGGGGGTGTCCAGGGATCAGACACGTGCAAAACAAGCACCTTATCTGCTGCCCTACAGCTCTGGCCCAGGGGATCCCAGTCTGTGAGGGAGCACTTACAGGATTCCTGGGAGCCCCTGGAATCCCCCCCTGCCCCGGGTCCAGCGGGGGGGGGGCGCCTGGAAGGAACCCACCTTCAGCCCCCTGGGGGTGCTGCTCAGTAGAGCTGGGGGAGGCTTCCTGTTGCAGGAGCCAGGGAGAGGCCCAGAGGGGTCAGTCTCAGGGTCCAGGGAAAGGCATGGCGAGCAAGCTGGGAGGAAGTGGGAGGGCAGCGAGCAGGAGAGCGCCGTGTCCTTCCGGCTGGGCTGAGCGCCATCAGCTTCTTCAGCAGCTCCAGAAACCTCGGCCCTGCTCCTCCCCAGGACTCTCGGGCTCCTCTGCTCCCCGCCACTCCCCGGGGTGACACAGACATCAAAGTGACAGGTGCGGCCTTCGGCTCAGCGCACCTTCGTTTCTTCTGTCGACTTTATGGAAGTGTAATTCAGACAAATAAAAGGCATATGTTTCAAGTGTTCAATCGGATGAATTTTGACAAATTTATATGCACATCTAACCGCTGCTATAATCAGGGCACGGGACATTTTCATCATCCCTAAAAGCTCCCCCGAGCCCCTATCCGAGTCGATGCCCCCAGCCCCGGGCAGCCGCTGATCTGCTTTCTGTCACTCGAGATTAGATTTGTCTTTGCTGGCGGTTCATAGGAATGGAATTATGTGATATGTCCCCTCAGTGTCTGGCTACTCCTCACTCTGTGACGCTGATGAGATGCTCCCGTGTTGTTTTGTCGTGAGTTTGCACCTTTCTCCTGCGGAAGAAGGAGGGTCCTGTCGTATGAAGACACGAGCGTCTGGTGGCCTCTTGATGGACATTTGTGTTGTTTCCGGGTGAAGCCGTGTCTAAGTGTATGAGAACACAGGTTTGCATTTCTCTTGGGTTCCTAGCAGTGGGATGATGAGACCTTATGGTAAAAAGTGCTTTAAGAGACCAATCAGGGGGCTGGAACACTGGTACAGCGGGTAGGGCACTTTCCTTGCCCATGGCCAACTGGGGTTTGATCCTCGGCATCCCATACATTCCCCTGAGCCAACCAGGAGTGATCCCTGAGTGCAGAGCCAGGAGTAAGTCCTAAGCACAACCAGATGGAACCCAACTCCCCCACCCATAAGAAAAAAGAAAGACACTGCTAAGTTTTTGCTTTGGGGAGTGAGGTGACACTACCCACAATGCCCAGGTGTTATCCTGACGCTGTGCTCATGCGTGACCCCTAGTGATGTTCAGAGGACCATCTGTGGTGTCAGAGATAAATGAGGGTCGACCACATGCAGCACCTCGCTGACCCCGCCCCTCACACTATCCCTCTGACCCTGTGACCCCTGAGCACTATCGCGTGTGTCTCGCTCGCTCCCCACCCCAAGAAAAGCAACACCACAACCGGGTAGGAGCTCAGTGGCTGAGCTCACCCTTGGCACGTAGCAGCCCCGTCTCCATGGGCCTAAGCCAGAGGCAGCCCCTGAGCATCACCCGCATTGCTCCCACCCAAGGGGGAAAAAAAAAGCCAAACACTAAAACAAAAAGGAAATGCACAGGGGGCTGGAGCAATAGCACAGTGGGTAGGGCGTTTGCCTTGAGCGCAGCCGACCTAGGTTCGATTCCCAGCATCCCATATGGTCCCGTGAGCACCGCTAGGAGTAATTCCTGAGTGCATGAACCAGGAGTAACTCCTGTGCATCGCCGGGTGTGACCCAAAAAAAAAAAAAAAAAAGGAAATGCACAGCCAGTCGTGCCCGGACTGTCGTGTCCCCTGATCTCCCCCTGAGCAGCGAGTGGTCCCGACACTTTAAGTGAGGTGAGACTGGCTGCCCACAGATACAGAGCTGGTGCTGCTGAGTCCAAAGCTGGAGGACTTCCTAGAGGAGGAGGCCAGGGTCTGGGCCCTGAGACCCAGGAGACTGACTCTGGAATACCTACAGGTGAAGTAGCCAGGTAAGACACAGCTCTCCCCCTGACACGATGGGAGTCTGTGGGGCCACAGTGAGTGTGCTGCGTCCCTTGACATCCTCCCCACCCCGACTCCCCTGCTGGACTAAACTTCAGCACATGGACTGTTTTGACTCTGGGTCCCGGCGGCCTCCCTGTCTCCCCACGCCTCAGCCTCCATCCATCCAGGGCCCTGGCTCGGTCTCTCCATCACCTTCGGCCTCTGCCCCTCTGCCTGGGCTCAAGTCTCCCCTCCCCGCTTCTTCATAGGTCCCCCAGAGCTCAGAGTCCATCTCCCGCCTCTGCTCAGCCCAGCTCTGGCTCTTCTGGGGGGATGGGGAGGGGGTCCCCATTGATGGAGGGCCACCCTAGGCCTGGCCTATCGATTAGGACCTCCCGGGGGCAGGGGTCTGCCCCTCCCTGCCCCGGGGCCTTGGCCAGCACCACCAGCGCTGCTAATATTAGCGCAGCGAGGCAGCTGGTTGATGGATTAGCAGAAATTAAGAATTCAAGTTCTGTAATTCGAATCGGACGGCTGCTGCTCGCTGACAGCTAATACTTCCCCAGAAATTAATGAGAGAAGGAGGCCGTGATGCCAGCGCCCACTCAGACCCATAATCTCCCCCTGGAGTGGTGCACTTGAACCCTAAGCAGACATTGCCCGGAGAGCTGGGGTCCCATGAGTGTCAGATCTCATGCTCTGATGCTCGGGGATCCCTTGGTTCCTAGATTCCCCCCTTCCCCCAGAGCCCCGGGCAGAGCCTGCAGGGTGCCCCCCGGGGCTCGGCCTGTCTCCATTGCGGGGTGCCCTCTGTGAAATGCAGCTCAGCACCTGCCCTTCTGCAAGCCCAGGCTCAATCCCCCAAGTGTCCTCCCCCGCCCCGCCCTCTTCTCCTGAGCCTCCCTGCCTCCCAGGGGTGCCCACAGGAACCCCCAGAGTCAGCACTGGGGACCCATGTCTCCTGAGTCCCGGAGCCTCATTTCTTCCCCGTCCGTTGTACCAAGTCTTAAGGCTTCAAGTCACTCCGAGACAGGGTACCCTCTCCCAAGTTTTCATTTTCGAAGTCAGTCCTAGCCCCCTGCCAGGCTCAAAAACCGGTGAGTGCAGGAGGCCAGTGACATAGTAGAGGGTGGGGTGCTTGCCTTACCTGCAGCTTCCATCCCTGACACCCCATAGGGCCCCCTGAGTCCTGCCAGGACTCACCCCTGAGCACAGAGACAGGAGTAAGCCCTGAGCACCACCGGGCGTGGCCCCAAACCAAGCCAAAACAAAACCTGGTGGATTGAGGTTGGTGCCTGCAGCCTGTCTGAGGAGACCCTAATCCAGGCCCCACCGGGAGCAACTGAGCTGGGGGCAGCCTGTAAGCACTGCCAGGTGTGGCCCCTAAACTGTCAACAAGGAAGCGGTGAGTGGCATGAACCCACACTTCCTGCTCCCTTCACTCCGGCCTCATGGTCAGTCCCCTGCCCGGGGCCGCCCATCAGAGCTCGCTGATTGACTGACAGGGTTAGCCAAGGCCAGGCCAGCCCCGCTGCAGCCCATGTGGCTGTGTCACGTGGGGGTGCAGGAACACGTCCACTCCTGCTGTGGCTGACTCCCGAAATGCATTTTCCTAACTGGCAGCCTGGAAGTAGTTTTCCGAGAAGGCTGGACACGGTGCTGATTTAATATCTGGGCAGAGGGGCCAGAGCAAGAGCGCTCACTCACCTTGTATGTGGCTGACCAGGGTTTGAATGCCATACGGTCCCCTAAGCCCCATCAGGAGTGGCCCTGAGTGCAGGGCCTGGAGAAAGCCCTGAGCATCTCCGGATGTAGCCCCCAAGACGAAACAACGGATGGGCAGAATGGTTAGAGCAAGTCCAGCGAGTCTGGCTGACAGGGCATCCGGCAAGGGAGCTGTCCCGTCACACAGGAAGGACACCATCCACCCGCCCAGGCCCACTCTCTCCCTGGCACCTGTAACTCCCAGGCTCGGTTCCAGCTCAGGGAGGAGGAACCTGGTTTTGAGCCGTCAGGCTGGATATCCCCAGGCCCCTGTGGCATAGTTGTGCTGGTGTTGGGGTGGGAATGGGGTTGGGGCGGGAATCCTGCCTCGTAGAGAACCAAGACTGGGGGAATGGAGTGAGCAGGGATGTCCCCAGCACTGGGAGGGCTGGGCCTTCCTCTTTGACAGGTGGGGAAACTGAGGCTCAGAAAATGGGTGTGTGCAAAGCCTGCGGGAGACCTGGGTTCCTTCCCTGCTACCACATGGCACCCTGAGCATTGCTGGATGTGGTGCCTCTCCATTGCCAAAAAAAAAAAAAGTTGGTTTGTCATTCAATCCTGATTATCTGTTTACTGGATGGCAGGGTGAGCCCCAGGGCAGATGGTCTCAAATCTCTCTAGAAGGCTCCGCTCGATTCTGGAAAATCAGATGTTCTGTCCAACCCTGCTTCCTCTGGCCAGAGTTTGAGCACAAACTTGCTCCCAACTGGGCCAGGGCTGGAGGCAGAGAAGGGGTACGGGAAGGTGGTTTCCGGCAGGAGCTGTCTGGGGCAGGAAATAGCCCTGGAGCCAGCCCCCCCCCCCACCTCCTCTTTCCGACTAAGGCTGCCTGGGATGCCCTCAGACTCCCAGTCCTCCCACATTTCTCTCCTTCTGAGGTTCACCCCATGCAGGATGAATACCAGGGAGAGGGTGGGAGAGGGGAGGGGAGGGGCCCGGGGCTGTGGGTTCCAGCAGGAGTGTGCCAGCCCACCAGCCTCCACACACACGGTCCTTCAAGGCCCAAATAGCCTCTTCCCAGATCCAATTAAAACGGTGATTGAAGCGAGGTTGAAATAATCACATAATCATTTTCTCCAATGAAGTGACTGGCTGGAGCTCAATTTGAAAGCGGGGCTGTTAATTGGATCTGTAGGGCTCTTCCCAGGGAGGAGAGGGTCCTGGCTGGGGTCAGGCCCCTCGACCCCCTGCCCCCCCCCCACAATTCCATCTGTTCTGTCCTTACCATCTCCCTCACTTCCTCTCTCACAGGTGTCTTGGTCTCCTCCCAGACACAGGTGAGGGGTTGGAGCAATAATACAGCAGGGAGGGAGGGAGGGTGTTTGCCTTGCATGTAGCCGACCAGGGTTTGATTCCCGGCACATCATAAGGTCACCCAAGCACCCACCAGGAGTGATTTCTGAGTGCAGGGCCAGGAGTAAGCCCTGAGCATAGCCAGGTGTGACTCAAAACAAAACAAAACAAAACAAAACAAAACAAAAACAGTCACATAGTGAGACAGGACACCAAGGGCCCAGGACCCTCTGGGTCAAGCAAAGCCTGTGTCCACCTGGTCTCACTGTCCTGTCCATGCTCCACCCAATCCCCAGAGCCGTGCTGTGTCCGCCCTCTCCCAGAGGGAAGGGGATGGGTCGGCGGAGCAGAAAACTCACTTCAAGGGCTCACTCTTTTCCTCCCTCCTTCCACAGACAATCTTTGGGGGGCTCATTCTGCACTACCCGAGGTCACGTGATGGCAGGGATTGAACCAGGGACTTCCACATGCAAAGAAGGACTCGCAACCCTCTCCCTGCCCCCGCCAACATTCCAACATTCTTTTTGTTTTGTTCTATTTGGGGGCCACAACCAGCAGTGCTCAGGTTACTTCTGGTTCTGTGCTCAGGGATTACTCCTGATGGGGTGGCAGGGATCGAATGTGGATGGGCTGCCGGCAAGGCAAACGCACTCCCTGCTGTCCCATCTCTGGCCCCAACATTCCTGAACTGTGTTATTCTCCCCCTGCCCTCCCCTGCCCCCCCATGCCTGTGATGATGGGGTCCCCCCACCAGGTGGCGCTGCTCCCCAGCGGTCACTGAGTTGCTCACACAGGGGCTCGCCCAGGGTCACCCTCCCACTGCAGTGCTCACCCCTTTTAGTGATGGTTCTCACTGGGGCTCACGTTCCTCAGTTGGGGTGCTCATGCACAGGCGCAGATATGCGTGTGGTTTTGGAATCCCAACCAGCAAGGCTCAAGGGCCGGCTTAGTGCCCAAAGGACCATCCCTGCCGGTGCTCCTGGCCTGGTGGGGCCAGGGACCGACCCAGGCTTTCCGGCATGCAAAGCGGCTGCTCAGCGGGTGAGCACAGACTCTTTACATCCTTACTGCTCGGGAGGCCCCGAGCCCGATGCCAGGGGTGCAGAGAACGAGTAGCCAACTCCAGCTGCTGGAGCAGCCCTCACCTAACTGCAGCTGGGCTGGCAGGGGCCTCGGAGCCACAACCTGAGAAACCCAGAGGAACTGCATGCCCCGAGATGAGGAGGGTGACGGTGAGAAGACAGGAGGTGCGTATTCCTGTCTCTGAGCTGGGTTTTCAGCTCTCGGCTCTCTGGGCCTCTGCAGAGAAAAGGATCTGGGTGGCCTTGGTGAGGCAGAGGGGCGCGTGCAACCATTGGCAACTGTCTAGGCAAGGGGTCTGCTGCTACTGTCCAGAGAAGGGGCAGAGAGTCAGTGGTCAGCCCCGGGGCCCTGGGCTGGAGGTGCAGGAACTAGGTCTCGGTCTTGCTCTACAGCATCCATGTGGCTATTTGGGATCAGCTCGGGGGAGCTCCTTGGCCATGGGGCTGGAGTTGTAGGGGAGGGAGAAACCATGGACTGGGGGGCGGAGTGGGGGGTGCCTGCAGGACTAAGCTGGGCCCTGTGCCCAGTGTCCACCTCCCTGGGGACCCTGGGAGTCCAGGTGAGGCACCGTCCTGCCCTCCAGCTCAGTAGTTGCTCTGCCTTAGTCAGGCAGGAGTGAGGGTGACATGGCAGAACTGACTAGCTGGCTGGGACAGTCGCCCCCACCCCCGGACCCATCCCTGGTTTCGCTTTGCACCTTCTTGACCACCTCCGTGGCACCAACCACTGAGCTTCCTGCCCCAGGGGGCCAGCCCAAGCTCTTGCCTGTGGCCCAGAGTCCTTCTGGCATCGCTGGCCTGCTGGGCAGCCGCTGCAGGGGTGAGTCAGAGCTCTCATCAGAGATTAATTAATCAATTGAGTTAATCAGACAGCTGGGATGTGCTGGGGTTACAGATGGGGCAGCTGCGAGGAAGAGGCCGGACAGCCAGGTGTGCGGGGCCCGGCCGGGCTGGCTGCGGGACGGGAGGGGGGGCAGTGACCCGGGAAGGAGGTGGAGGTGCCCAGCCAGGCCTTCAGGGGTGGGACTGGAAGGTGCTGGAATGTGCTGGAACGTGCTGGAAGGTGCCCTTTGCGGGGGCCAGACATGGAGCCTGCCTGGGGAGGGAGGGCAGGAGTAGGACCTCTGCCACCCAGTGTCCTCACTCATTTTTCATCTTGTCATGGGCGCCTCTGAGGCAGCTTAAGATTTTTCTCTGAATGGAGCAGGGAAAAGGAAGGAAAGAAAAACAGGGAAAGGCAGGTTCCCCTTCACTGGATCCTGGTCCGAAGGAGGAGTCGGAGGCTACTCTGAGGCAGTCAGATCTGACGGTGGAGGCCATAGGCAGAGACCCGCCTGTCTCCCCAGCCTGAAGCTCGCATCTGGGCTGGAGGGGGGGGGGCCGCGGGCCAGGGTGGGCAGGAGGCCAGGAAGAACACACACATTGTGATTCGTGATCGTGATTCGCAAAGTCTGCTTTTGTCTATTTCTGTCTTCTCCGACCTTGGGAGGGCGGCCGGGAGAGAGCAGGGCAGGAAGTGGGATGGTGGGAACTGGACTCAGGAGGCCCTGTGACCTCCCACCTCACATGGGCCCTTACTCTTTGAGGGCCTTGTAGTTTACCCTGGGCTGCCAGCAATGCACAGTCTTCAGGGACTCAGAGTCCTGGAGGGTGGGGCTGCGTGTCCAGCCTGGGGCACGCAAAGGCCAATGGGAGGAGGGTCAGAGGAGGGAGGCTGGAGAGGGGCAGGTGGGCCCTGCAGGTAGGCTGGAGACAGGCCCCCCTCTGAGGTGGAGGAAAGGCCATTAGGGCAGGTCTCCGCGATCCAAGGAACCCGAGACCAGGCCCTGGGCATCTGGAAGTGGCCAGGACAGGTCTCAGCTGCTCTGCAGAGACATCTGTTGGGAGCAGGAGCACAGCACCAACAAGGACAGAAGAGGCTGAGACGGGAGAGAGAAAGGAGGCGGGGAGCGATAGCACAGCGGGAGGGCGTTTACCTTGCACATGGACCCATGTTCGATCCCCAGCATTGTGCGTGGTCCCCCAAGCACCACCAGGAGTGATTCCTGAGCATCGCTGGGTGTGGCCCAAAAACCAAAAGAAAAAAGGAAAAAGAAAAGTGTGTGTGGTTGTGTGTGTGGTCACATGTGTCCTCGAGACTGGGGGCAGGTTTGTGTGTGTCTGTATAGTGAATAGGCTTGTATGTGTGGATGCGTGTCTGTGTGTGGTGATGATTGTGAGAGCAGAGTTCACATTCTTTTTGGAGTCACAGGACCCATTAGAAATGGTCACAGGAGACTTGGTATAGCAGGTAAGGCACTTGCTGTGGGAAAAGAATAGAGAGAAGAGAAAAAGAAAGAGAGGGAGGGAGGGAGGAAGGAAAAGAAGAGAGGGAGGAAAGAAGAGAGGGAAGGAGCGGGAGAAAGAGAAAGAGCAGGAAGGATGGAAAGAAAGAAGGAAGGAAGGATGGAAGGAAGGGAAAAGAAAGGAAGGAAGACGAGAAGAAAAGACGGAAATGAAGGGAAGGAAGGAAGGCAGACATAAAGAAAGAGAATACTGGATTAGGAATGTGGCTCAGTAGTAGACAACAGCCTGGATTTCTTTTTTTTTTAATTTGATTTTATTTTTTATGCAGTTGTTCAAAATAATTCATTGCATTTAATATTCAAACAACAATCCCACCATCATAAGAGCAAAGTGTGTGAAGATTGTTGTGTTTCATCCTGGAGCCATTTAAGCCCTTGTACAGAGATTTACAAGGATGTATGTTAAACTCAAACAAATATGTACTACTTTTGATACATCAGTGCGTTAGAGTATAAAAGTTTGCATGGCCAAAATTGTGGCTGCATGCTCCAGGAATTCTGAACTTTAGAATATGATTATAGCGCAGATTCACTCACGGGTAAGGCCTATGTCACTCTCTTCCGGGAGCTTTATTTCAGAGTCTCTGGATCTTGGCCGTTGATGAGATTATATGGTGCCAGGGGCAGTTTTTGGGTGTGACTGCCAATTTCCTGGAAAACTAGAGAGCTGGGGGGAGGAGGCCCAGTCCTGCTCCAACCAAGCTTGGAGATCTTAGTCACAGGTCCCACATCCCTGGGTTTTTCTGCAGGTTCTCTTGGGGTGAGGCTCATGCAAGCCTGTTGACAGCAGCCTTGAACATGGCTGCGGTTGAGTTCCGTACAATCTTGCTGCACACACGACACGACCGGGCAGAGGTTGGGCCCTCAATGTTTTGGGTGTGAGAAGGCGAGACCTGGGGCAGTCTCAGGGACAGACCCTGAGCCACAGAGACCCGGGACACTGCTAAGGCACTGGGCAGGTATAGGCAGAGCCCAGCCTGGTCCCCCAGCACTGCTGGGGGTGACCTCCAACCACAGAGCTGGGAGTAGCCCCTGTGCACAGGTAGGGGTGGCCCCCAAGCCCTCCATACACCCCCCCCCCGAAAGAAGTGAATCCCATCAGGTCAAGTGAGTCGGCTGAGGGTAGTGGCCACGCAGCAGGTGGAAACCAGACAAGCCAACAGGCTTTCCCGACGGCAGAGCAAAGACCCCCCCACCCCTTCAAGGGTGTCCAGAGAGAGGCTCCTGCTGAGAGGGAAGAGATGACTGAAGTGATGTAAGGACCGAGCGGAGGGTCGCGGGCATCTGGTGAAGCTGCAGAGGCTCCAAGCCATCAGCCTGGCTGAGGAAGCAGCTCCCAGGTGGACAAGTGCTCCGGCCACAGAAGTCTGCTCGGGCCGACTCAACCCCCGAGTGGGTGGGGCCCAAACATAAAGAAATGATACTTTTACTTAGGAAGGGGGACTGGAGTGACAATACAGTGGGTAGGGCATTTACCTGGCATGTGGCAGACCTGGGTTTGAGCCCCGGCATCCCACCTGGTTCCCGGAGCACTGCCAGGAGTAACCCCTGAGTACTGCCGGGTGTGACCCCAACTCCCCCTGCCAAAAAAAATTAATTTTAAATAATTTAAAATAAATATAGCACAGCAGGGAAAGCATTTGCTTTGCATGTGGCTGACCCAGGCTCAATCCCGGGAATAGTATATATGATCACCCCACCCGCCCTGCCCCCTGAGCCCTGCCAGGAGTAAGCCCTGAACATTGCAGGCTGTGGTCCCCAAATGAACGAAAAATTTTAAATTAAAAAAGGCAAAAGAGGGGGCCGGAGCAATAGCACAGCGGGTAGGGCGTTTGCCTTGCACGCGGCCGACCCGGGTTCGATTCCCAGCATCCCATATGGTCCCCTGAGCACCGCCAGGGGTAATTACTGAGTGCAGAGCCAGGAGTGACCCCTGTGCGTTGCCAGGTGTGACCCAAAAAGTAAAAAAAAAAAAAAAAGGCAAAAGATAGGGCTGGGACCATAGCACAGAGGGCAGGACATTTGCCTTGCACGCGGCCGACCGGATTCGATTCCCATCATGCCATATGGTCCCCCGAGCACTGTCAGGAGTAACTCCTGAGTGCATGGGCCAGGAGTAACCCCTGTGCATTGCTGGGTGTGACCCAAAAAGCAAAAAAAAGAAATAAAACAAAGGAAAAATACCCCAATTGTAACCACGTTACCTAATCTACAATGACATAACAGGAAAGAAAACTGCTTCCAGCCTCTGCCGATGCTGCAGCCTTGGCGAGGGCTACTCAGGCAATGTCAGCCTCTGCCCCGCCCTTCAATGCTCCCAGGTACCTGCTGCCAGGTGTGTCCGGAAGTGCTCCCAGGGCACAGAAGCCCCTGATGGCCCCCTGGTTTGCACCCGCTGGCGTCTCCCAGGGTCCTGGGGCCGCCCCTGCTCCGGGCCCCGCCTCTGTTGCTCCTGCAGATCAGATTCAATGAGACCGGGGACTGTGTCTTTAATTTCCCTCCTGTCCGTCCCTGGAACGTGATAAAAATACCCAGCATTGATCTTTTTTCTTCCTCTTCTGCCAGGATAATGTTTACCCAGGTGTCAATCAGACGGAGAATTTGGCTTCCTAATTTCTCTTCTCCTCCCCGGGGGCCTGGCGTCTCCCGCCTCACGCGGACACTGAGCTGGAATCAAGGTTACTAATAATCCCCCGGCACACACGGGCTCCGAGAGCACATATATTAAAGTCACATATTGATTTATATTTTCGGGTCCCTCTGCCTTTCTGCCCAACCTCGGCCTTTCTCTCTGCCAAGGAGAGAAAAGAATGATCCGGCTATATTTATCGCCAAGATGGTTAGTATAAAGAGCATCTCATCCCAAGGCAGCGCCACCTCTTCTTGCTTTCTTTGGGGGTGTTAAAAAAAAAAACACAATAAGGTGACACGGCCCGTCCATAAGCATTTCCCTTTGGCTGTTCCTTCCTTCACTTCTCCTGGCAGGAAGGGCTGAGAGGCGCAAGGTGGATGGTCCACAGGACCTGCTGACTTGACAAATGCTCAGGGTCGGGAGCTGCCAGGTCCCTGTCACCCGCAGAGATGACCCTGCTGTTGGTGGCTGGCCGGGCAGGTAGGGGCCATGGAATGGGGTTGGGGGACAGTGTCATGGTTCAGTGATCCTAAAAGGAGGCCTGGCGGACCCCAGAGCACCACATCATGAGCGACTCCACAACTTTGTTCCATTTCACAGTTGGGAAGATGGAGGTGGGTGTTTGCTTTCCCCTGGGGCTCCTGCTTGCAGGTCAGACCGGGCTTGAGGGACACATAACCTCCTGCAAGGGGCGAGGGGGGGAACACGGGGATCCCCTTCAGGCCGCTGGAGGGGGAAGGGGCAGCAGGAGAGATGGCCTGCGGATTCTTGTTCTTTTTTTGTTTACTTCTGGCACTGTGCTCAGGAATTACTCGTGGGGGCTGGAGTGATAGCACAGACGGTAGGGTGTTTGCCTTGCACATGGCCAACCCTCATTCAATTCCCAGCATCCCATATGGTCCCCCGAGCACCACCAGGAATAATTCCTGAGTGCATGAGCCAGGATTAACCCCTGTGCATTGCTAGGTGTGACCCACATAAAAGAAAGAAAGGAAAAAAAAAGGAATTACTCCTGACAGGCTTGGGGGATGTCGGGGATTGAACCCAGGTCAGCCACATGCAAGACAAGCAGCCTCCCCGCTGTACTATTGCTCCAGCCCTCTTGTTTTTACTGGGGGAGGGAGCTTGGGTTGTACCTGGTGGTGCTCAGTATTTACCCCTGGCTCTGTACTCAGAAATCACTCTTTGAGGTGCTCAAGAAAATGGATGTGGTGCCAGGCACCAAACCCAACTCAACCACATGCAAAGCAAGAGCCTTAAGCCCTGCATTATCTCTCTAGGCAGATTCTCCTGAAAAGTGAAAGGCAGGAAGAAGTGGGGACGTAGCACCAAGCCTGGGACCTCCAGCATCTGCCCCTCCACACACACACACACACACACACACACACACACACACACACACACACACACACAAAACTTTTGCCTGCCCGAAGTTTTAAAATGCCTCTTTAGGGACCAGAGTGCTATTACAGTGGGAAGGGCATTTGCCTTGCACACGACTGACTCAGGTTCGATCCTCCGCATCCCATATGGTCCCCGGAGCTTTTCCAGGAGTAATTCTGAGTGCAGAGTCAGGAGTAACCCCCGAGCATCGCCAAGTGTCCCCCCCCCCCCCACCACACACACACTTTAAAAAAAGGCGTTTTGGGGGCCTGAGAAGTAGTAAAGCAGACAGGGCACCTGCCTTGCACATGGCCAACTTGGATTGGATGCCCAGTACCCCTATTGTCCCCTGAGCCCCGCCTGGAGCCAGTGCAGAGCCTGAGTAGAGCTGGGCAGGGCTGTACTCAAAAAATCAAAATTAAAACGCCTCTCTGGGGCCAGGAGTGAATTAGTGGCTTAAAGTCGGCCTGGGACACGGAATGTCACAAGTCTCATCCCCAGTGCTGCAGGGCACGCACCTCAGCAGGTGGTCCGAGGCCAAGACCAAGGGCTGTGTCCAACACAGAGATCTGGGAGCCCTGTGCATCACTTGGGCCCTTCGGGGCAAGGGCAGCTCCAGGGCGCCACCTGCTGGTGGTCCCAGCAGCACAGCCACATGCAAGATCCTAGCCCCTTGCGGATGTGACCCAGCCCACCTCAATGCAGGGAAGGGAGGGGGAAGGGAGAAGATCCCTAGGGCACATTTCCAGTCATGAAAACTTCACCAACGTTCTCAGCAAAGACCCCTACTGGGCGGAGTCTGCACAGGGGTTCAAGGCTCTTTCTTGCCTTGCACACACAGCTGACCCTGCGGTTCAATCCCAGCATCCCAAAGGGTCTGGAATTCCCCTGAATCCCACCAGGAGTGATTTTTAAGCACAGAGTTGGGAATAAGTCTTG
Organism: Sorex fumeus; assembly: GCF_029834395.1. Taxonomy (NCBI): domain Eukaryota; kingdom Metazoa; phylum Chordata; class Mammalia; order Eulipotyphla; family Soricidae; genus Sorex; species Sorex fumeus. The sequence goes on from NW_026606120.1 coordinate 78,005,589, forward strand.
GGCAAGCCAGCTGTGCTCCTCCCATCCCCCCCCCAAAAAAAAACCCTCCAAGTAACTAAAATTACCATTTTTAATTTTGTTATGTTGGCGGAGAGGGGAAGGGGGTGGAGAAATGACACACCCAGCAGTGCTCAGGGGTTACTCCTGCCTCTGTGCTCAGGAGTGACCCCAAGTCGTGATTGAGGGACTATATAAGATGCCAGAGTTTCAAAACAGGCTCAATGTATTTTTTTCTTTTTTGTTTGGGGGCCACACCTGGCGATGCTCAGAAGTTACTCCTGACTCTGTACTCAGAAATCATTCCTGGCACAGGGGACTATATAGGATGCTGGGTATCAAACCCGGGTTGGCCATGTGCAAGATAAGTGCCCGATCCACTGTACTATCACTCCGTTCCCCCAGTATTTTTTTTCTGAAGGGCTCTTTGAATCATTTTTGCTGAAGTGGGAGAGCACGGGCCTGGCCTGTGCTCAGACCTGAGTACAATACCTGGGCGTGAACGGCCCCAAGCACCACCAGGAGTGACCCATCCACACAAGTTAACATGGTGGCTTGTGAGGTAACACACAGGCTGGTCTGTGTGAGAACCTGGACTCGATCCCCAGCACCACTCCACCCCCCAGCCCCGAGTATGCCTGGACCCTGCACTCTGAGTGTGGCCCCCACAAGAACAAATTAAAAATAATCTCTTTGATGCTGATGCCCATTCCCTCCAGGGGCACTGCACTCAGAAGGGAAGCCAAGGGGAGCAGGAGAGTCACAGACCCCACCTGTTGGGCATACCCCTTCTCTGACTTGCGCCTCTTCCACATTCTTGGTTTTCTGTTTGGGGGCCACGCCCAGCGGTGTCCTGGGGTTACCCCTGGTTCTGAGCTCAGGGATCACACAGGCAGAGTGTTACCCCTACCCTGGTGGGCTGAGGGGAAGGTGTGGCCACCGGCTCAGTCCTGCCCTGCATCCCACTGGCTGGGGCTCGCCTCTGCGGACCCCCAGAAGGCCCTACCTGTCCCTCCCTTGTCTTGACAGTGGTGGATGCGGGTCACCTCAAGTCTCCTCCCTCGCGAGGGCTGAGACTTGGGTCCTCCCTGAAAACGGCCGCAGGAGGCTGAGTTGGGGGCACTGTCCAGGAGAGGTGCTGGCCACCCAGCCCGCAACTCTACATCCTGAGCCCCTTTGAATTTTCAGTAATTTAACTGCACCACATGCAACCCAGGACCCCTCACCTTACTCCAGAGCCTGATTGCCCCCACCCCATCTCTCCCCACCCCTGCAGGGCTGGCCCTGTCTCTGTGCCTGAGCATCTTGTGCTGCGCCCCTGCGAGTGAGCAGAGGCCGGGGCGGGGGTCACTGTGGCTGGGATTGGACTGAGTCCCACGAAGTCCTTGCTTCCGGGGTCCCTTTGCACTGCGGGGCCAGATAGTAGAAGTGGGGGTGGGGGGAGCTGCTGAGGGACCGTCACTCCAGGGGAACATTTTTTTTTCTTTGCTTTTTTTTTGGGGGGGGGGCGTCGCTCCCGGTGGTGCTCAGGGGTCACTCCTGGCTCTGCACTCAGGAACGACTCTTGGCGGTGCTCGGGGGCCCTATGGGATGGACCCTATGGGATGGACCCCGGGCAGCGCGGGACCCCGGCCGTGACTCTGCGCCCGGGCTGCGGCTGACGTGCGGCCGAGCTGACGGGAGCGTGCGGTGGAACGCGGCCTGACACCAGCCGGGTAATTGATCTGGAGGTGCCAATTTGCAGCAACTAAATATTTGGTTTCTGCCTCTGCCTGCTCCGCTTTCTGCTCAAACAAACTTCAATTAAAAGCGAAAAGCCAGAAGGGGGGCGGCCGGCGGGGGGCGGTGCCGCGCCCGATCGATGCGGGAGCGGGAGGGAGCGCGGCGAAGGACGAGCCGCGCGCCCCCTTCGGGTCACCGCGCACCCCTTCATGGGGCCCGGGGAAGCTGCGGTCAGCGCAGCAGGGGGTCGCCCCACCGCCCGACCTGAACCTCCAACCGCACTCAAGCAGGGAGCGTGGGGGTGGGCTCCAGGGCGCAGCCCCCCATCTCCTGACACAGGAGCTGTCCCCAGGGCAAGGGCAGAGGGGCCTGGAGTTGGGGGCCTGGCGGCGGGGGTTGGGGGTGGGGGGAGGGGCCCTGGGTAGGTGGCGGGATCTTGGGGCAGCAGCTGCCTCCTTGGGGGTGGGGTGAGACAAACAGTCCAGCAGGAAACGGGGGTGGGGTGGGGGGGCTTCAGCCCCAAGGAAAGTTTCTTTTTGTTTTGGGGCCACCCCTGGCTGTGCTCAGGGATTACTCCTGGCAGGCTCAGGGGGCCTAGGGGCAGTCAGGGATGGGACCTCGGCTGGCCCTCTGAGGTAAGTGCTCTTCCCACCCCAGCAGGGAAGGTTCTGTATGGGCCCGACCTTCCTGGGCCAGCTTGTGAGCTGGGAGCCGGTTATCAGGGTCTGCTCCTGTCAGGGCTCAGGCAGTTCTGCAGGGCTCGTGAATGACTCAAAGGGCTGGGGTCCCAGCAAGCATGGGGATCTGGGCTTCAATCCCTCTCTGGGTACCAGGGTGTGGCCCAAAAGAATTCTAGAAAAGGGGTGCTGAGGAGTCACCAGGGGAGGGGCAGACTCAGATGGGTGGCGAGATTTGGGGTCCCTGGGGGGTCAGAGGTGAGGAGGAAGGCCAAGGGACAGGGAGGTGGGCCCTCCCATATTTCCATTCTTTGGGAGACCCGCAGCAGGATCCTCTGGGGCAACTCTAGGTGCACGAACAGGGGCCCTGCAGGAAGCCTCCTGGACAGGTTGGGGGGTACCACCCTCACCACCCCCTGCTCAGCTTCCAGCTGTCTGTGCGACCTGGGGCCAGGGTATTGGGGCTTCTTGGGGCTGAGGAGAGGGCCCCCCTCACTTCTGCTCCCCGGGTAAGTCCCTCCCCAGCCCACAGGGTGCCCGCACCTCCCTCCCCTCCCTGGGCGCTGAGCTGTGGAGCAGAATGATTTCCTGTAATTGGCCGCAATCCGGCCGCCAACTTGTTCTATCGACATGCTGGTTAGCTGGAAATTGTATTGGAATCTGAGCGACAGGGAGGGAGGGGAGAAGCCGGGAGGAGGCTCTCAGGGTCCCTGCTGGGTGCAGCCCACCCTGGGGTGGGGGGGATAAAGGAAGCCACCAGCAAGGAGGGACAGAAAAGCCCCTCCACCGCCACTCAGCTCCTGCAGCCCCCTGCTGCCCCCCCCCATCCCTGTACCGATGGCCAGCGCACACCCCTGCCGCCCCTGGGTTAGTCCATGCTGTCTTGCTGAGAACTTGGGGTGCTAGGCACTCATGACGGAGCTGTAACCTCTCCCCCTATCTCCAGCCATGGCTGCATTACCAGAGGCTCATGGTGGGGGCACCTGGTCTGGATACCCGGGCCCGGGAACCCCCAAATTCACCCCAGGTCTAGGTCTAATCCAGCCCTCCTCCCGCATTCACAGCTGGGAGAGATTGCAAGACGGTGCCGGTGCCTTGTTTTTGCTTTTTCTTTTTGTGTCACACCCAGCTACGCTTGGGGATTACTCCTGGTGGTGCTCGGAGGACATTATGGGATGCTGGGAGTCGAACCCAGGCTGGCCATGTGCAAGGAAAACGCCCTACCTGCTGCACTATTGCTCCAGCCTGGTGTCGTGTTCTGAACCAGGAATGCTGAGGCTCCCTGGGGTCCGTCACCTGCAGACTGGTGCCAGGAGGTAAAACCCCAAGTGGAGCTGGAGCGTGGACTGAGACCCATCCCCAAGGGGTGGGGTTGCAGCCAACAGAGTGACTGCAGCTGGGTAGGCCCACACTCACGCTGGAGACTAGGTTGTTGGCCAGGCACAGGCCAGGACAAAGTCACACACCTTCGGGTGCTGGAGGCCCGACCCCAACCCAGGCAGGTGCTGCCACCTGCTGGCCGGCTGGGCGCTCACCTCCTGCTAGCTCCTGGAGCACCTTCTAGGGCAAAACTGGCCAAGGGAGCCTGCGAGGAGTGAGCAGGACGGGAAGGACCCACCCTGTCTCCACGCATCCCTGACGCCCACCAGGTCACAGGATTTACAGTCTGCAGAGGCCTTTCCGGTGCCCTGGACATGGGCATCTCCCAGCCCACCTGCAGGAAGCGAGGGGGCTAGGCTCAGGCCTTACACCGTGAGGGTCCATCACCAGCGCCGTGAACAGCCCAGCAGAGTGACAAGGAGAGACTGGCCCAAACCAGAGCCCTCTCCTCATCAGCACCCCTGAAAGGGTCACGGGTCAGCCAGGGCCACGTGCACAAAGGGTTATTTCCTCCAGTGTGGGAGCACTTAAGAGAATCCAGACTGCTCCTCAGCCAGTCCCCCAGCCCACCCTGCCCCGGGGGAAGCAGCAGCCTGTCATTCTGGCCTGCCCGGTCCAGCCTTTCTCTGCTCCTTGGGGTTTGCCATAACGAGCTGGTTCCTCATCTCCGAGGTCCTGTGAAGAGGGCACCGAGCACAGCCACCGCCGCAGTCCCATCCGTCACACTTGCCTCTGGCCTTAATAGGCTGCTGGCCGCACGGGCAGCACGTCGGTGGGGCGAGGCCGGTGTCTCAGCAGCTCTAATTGGGCCAGGCCAGGAAGATGGAGTATGTGTGTGTGTGTTGGGGGGGGGAGTGCGGGGGGAAGGGAAGTGCGGCCCTGCCCCTCCCCCACCGCAGCGCTGGGGTGTAAGGGGAGCCAGCCCCTCAGCTTCACACACTTTATTCAGCACCAGACAGAGGCGAGTTGGGCCGGGCCCCAGATAGGAGGGGGACAGCAGGGTCCCTGCCCTCCCAGGGCTCAGTTAAGGAGGCCCCAACCCCACGGATCTGGGGACAATTGTCAGGTGGTGTCCAGCCCCAAGGAGGGAGAGGGACGGCAGGTGGGCAAAGGCACAGAGGCGAGAGACAGCAGGAAAATGGGCGGCACCAGGGTCAAGCCAGAACCTGGGGTGGACGAGGCAGGGCGGGGCGGAGGCATGCAGGAGACTGGGGTCGTGGTGGGCGGTTTCCCAAGAGGCCCACCCTCTCCCCCTCCCCACCCGCCCGGCCACAGGACCACAGCATCCAGGGCTGCCTGGGCAGGACCTTGATGGAACTTTTGCCCAGAGAGAGGTCAAGGTGGGGACCCTCCTAAACCCGGGAGGGCCCCAGGGGGACGGAGCCCCTTCAGCCCACCCCACGAAACAGACCTGGTCTCAGTTCCGGGCCCGCGGGGATGGTGCTTGGGGAGCGGAGCCAAGCGCGGGGGCCCGGGGCTGGGTGGGGAGCACTAGCTGGCGGTGGGGAGGACTCCGGGAGGAAGGGGCGGGGAGCGGGGAGGGGATGGGGGGTCCCCGGGCGCCTATGCAGGCGCGTGGGCCATGAGGCAGCGGGCCAGCAGGTGCAGGAGGCTGATGACGCAGGCCAGGCCCGCCAAGATGCCGAGCCGCAGTGGCAGGTACTCGAGCGAGCGCTCCAGCTCGGCATACAGCAGCACGGTCTGGCGCTTGGTGAGGCTCCACTCGCCCGAGTTGTCCAGCACGTGCCCGGCCAAGTGCACCTTGTCCTTCAGGGGCAGCTGGGCGTTGATCCGGGCCTCTGCGTCCTCCCGGCTCAGGCTGTTCCGCCGCATGAGCCGGGCGAGCTGCGTGTCGCGGTCACTGGGGACAGGGCCGGAGGGAGGCCGCTCAGCAGGGCGTGACATGGCGTCCCCCCTGCCCACCTGCCTGCCAGGGCAGATCCTTCTTCTGGTCTCCTGAGGGTTCTGCTGCCGGTCAGCCCTGCTCTGGCCACCTGCTCTCAGCGGATCTCTGGACAAGTGGCTTTTTGAGAACATCTGGTCACACCCAGGGATGCTCCGGGACTATTCCTGAGTGACCTCTGGTGGGGCTTATGGGTCATTTTTTTTTTTTTTGCTTTTTGGGTCATACCCGGCAATCACAGGGGTTACTCCTGACTCATGCACTCAGGAATCACTCCTAGCAGTGCTCAGGGGACCCCGGGTCAGCAGCTTGCAAGGCAAATGCCCGCCCTATCTGCTGTCTATGGCTCCACCCCTTATGGGACCTTCTGTGGTGACCGGGATGGAGCGGGGTCAGCCACATGCCAGGAGGTGCCCTAAGCCCTGACCTCTCTCTTTGGCCCCGTGGAGATGTTTCATTAAAAGGAAAAACTCCTGGGCTGGGGAGACAGCCCCAAGGGCAGGAGCCTGGCACGCTCAGGGCCCAAGCCGGATCCTGGGTACCACTCAGTGTCCCGAGCGCTACTGTTGGGGGGCCCTTCTCTCTGGGCCTCCCTCGTGCACTGTGCAGGGGTTACGGCGGGCCCCAGAACGCTGACAATGACCAGGGCTCCGCTGAGGCGGTGAGTGCAGCTGGAGGTGCTCCCTGGGCGTGGCAGAACCTACAGGGCCTGACCTGGCACCAGCCACGGTCACTGCTGCTCTCGGCAGATGCCAACCTGGAGGCCAAGGCAGGAAAGGGACAGCGGCAGGGCTGGGGGGTAGGGGAGGAGGTCAGGGACAGCAGATGCCACCCGTGGCCCCACTGCACTCCAAGTGCCCCTTTCAATTGCTTGGCACAAAACTCCCATTGTGTGGGGCTGAAGTGATACAACAGTGGGAGGAGGGCACTTGCCTCGCATGGGGCCAACCCAGGTTCGATGCCCAGCATCCCATATGGTCCCCTAAGCACTGCCAGGAGGGATTCCTGAACATCGCCAGGTGTGGCACAGAACATCCCTCGACAAAAAAAATTTCAGCTTTACTACGATGCCAAGGCCAAGAGGTTCCAATGCTTGGTGGAGTCTGATACAGCCAGGGGGAGGCCAGGGGAGGCGTGGGGGGGGAAGCAGGGGAAAATGAGGGCGGGATGGGGGGGAGGGAGTCGGAGACCCTTTGTGAGGACAAGGGTCCCATGGGGCTTTACACGCCAGCCCTGCCCTCGGGGCTGCAGGTGGGTGACGCTACACGCATACACACCCCCCGTGGGGGCTGTGACCCACTTTCCCTGACAGCTGAGCCTCCTGTTTGCCACCTGATTCTGGTCTGCTTTGTGTGCTGGAGGGTTCCAGGACCAAAGCTCCTCCCGGAGGCGGGCTGCCAGATCCCCTCCTGAGACCCAACGGTGGGGCGGCCCGTCCTGATCCCCCTCGGAGTGTTCTCTCGCTTATCAGAGAGAAATCTGGGGGCGGCTTGCTCTCCGGGCACATGTTCTCCCTAGAGCACGCTTCCCGCATGCTGATTTCCATTTCGGGAGAAGCCTGTGTTCTCTCTTGGGCATATTCACATTCCTCGCCCCCCTCTCCTCTCATAGATTTTTTTTTTTAATTTGCTTTTTGGATCACACCCAGTGATGCACAGGGGTTACTCCTGGCTCATGCACTCAAGAATTACTCCTGGCAGTGCTCAGGGGACCATATGGGATGCTGGGAATCGAACCCGGATAGGCCGTGTGCAAGGCAAAAGCCCTACCTGCTGTGCTAAGGCTCCAGCCCCTCCTCTCATAGCTTTCCAAACAAGCTTAGTTCCACAAAATCTACCTTGCTTCACAAAAAAAAAAAAGGTGTTTCAGTGGAAAGATTTTGTGGTGAAATCTTTTTCATAAAGATTTTTCAGCGAAATCTTTTTTATTGGGCAGTTGGGCCACTCCCAGCTATGCTCAGGGATCACTCCTGGGGGGCGGGGGTAACTCGGATGACCAAATGTGTGTGGTACAGGGGATGGAACTCAGGTTGGTTGCGTACAAGGCGAGAGCCCCCTCCATCCCTCCCTGCAGCCCTGCTCCCGGCTTTCTTTTCTACATTCTGCAGCTTTCAGCTCCCACCCTGACTGAAACGGGCCCATCACAGGAAAGCTGAGGAGGGAGAGGGATTCGGGGAGGTATGTGGGCTGACCACGGGCTGCAGGAGTAAAGGCAGCCACTCCGACCGCCAGCAGGGGGCGCCCTTCCCAAGCACTGACTGGGGGGGGGGGGCTGTCCCCTCCCTCATTCTCTGCCCTCCAACACTGGCCCACCCAGGCCTGGGGGTCCCAGCCCCGCTCACCAGTACACGACCACTGTGTGCTTCAAGTACTTGAGCAGCTTCTTGGTCTCAAACAGCAGGGGGATGTCCAGGATCACGTAGCGGTACCCTGCGGGGACAGACGGGCTTGTTCAGCCAACCCAGCAGGTCCACGGTGGGCTGGGGGTGGGGGTACCCGCAGGCCAGAGGGCACCCCCTCCCGCAAGGGCCCCCCAGCTGGGTGCTTCTCCAGGGAGCTGATCCAGGGTTTGCCAGGAACAGCGGAGGGCCCAGGATCTGTGGGGGAGGGCTTGGTTCTAAAAACGGGGAGGGGCGGGGCGGGAGGAGCAGCACTGTCGAAGGGCCCGGCTGCCGCAAAGGCCGGTGGGGGCAGGCATGTGGATTCGCCTTGATCTTGAACCCAAGTGCTCTGATCGTGAGCAGGGGATGGACACACACCACTGGAACCGCAGGACGCCGGGGAGAGTTTGCGGGGGCGCCTGGACCCTCTGCCCTCCTTTCCCTCATCTCTGCCCAGAGGGGTGGACGCCGGCTTCAGGGAGGAGGAAGGGATGGGTCAGACTGTTTCTGCCCAAGCCCAAGTCCCCTGCCTGGCCCTGGGGGTGCCTCAGGGAGCTGGTGACACACAGGGCAGGGTGACAGGATGGCAGGCTGTCCTGGCTGCTGTCCCCCCTCCACCCCGCCCTCCGCCTCCTGCTCAGAAGGTGCAGAGAAGCCATCGGGGGAGCGAGGGGCAGAGAGAGAGCTGCAGCACCAGCCCCTCCAGACGCCTCAGTGTGAGCCAAGGGAAGGGGAGAGGCTGGCAGAGCAGGTTCCGGCTCCCCTTCCCACGCAAGCAGCTGCCAGGAATGGCCCGGTCTCTTATCTCCCGCCTCTCCCCTCACTGGCCTTTCTCCTCGGCCCTCACGGGAGCTCGGGGCCAGCCTCGCGGTCTAGTGACAAAGGGCTCTTATCTCCTGCTCATGCGAGGCCCCCCCCCCCCCCCCCCCCCCCGCTCACCCCTGCACCCTCCAGCACACATCCCTAACTGTACCCCAGGACCATGCAAGGGCCTAGCGGGCGATGCATGTAAACACAACCCCCATGCAGACCCTCAGGGTATTCTAGGAGTGACCCCCAGCGTGCCCCAGGGTGACCAACAGTCCCCCACAGACCCTCAGGGTACCCCGAGGTGATCCCACCCCCACGCAGACCCTCAGGGTACCCAAGGGTGACCCTCAGCTCCCTCCCCAAAGACCCTCAGAGTACTGTAAGGAGTGACCCCTCCCAGCCCCCACACAGACCCTCAGATTACTTCAAGGAGTGACCCCAGCCCCCAAGCAGGCCCTTGCGGATCACTGGTGGGGGATGGCCCCGTTCCCATATCCCGGGGGAGAGGCTGGCAGAGCAGGTTCCGGCTCCCCTTCCCACGCGAGCGGCAGCCAGGAATGGCCTCGTCTCTTATCTCCGCCTCTCCCCTCGCTGGCCTTTCTCCTCAGCCCTCACGCGAGCTCGGGGCCAGCCTCGCGGTCCAGCGGCACAGGGCTGCTCTTATCTCTTGCTCATGTGAGGCCCCCACTCCACCCCTGCACCCTCCAGCACACACCCCTAACTGTACCCCAGGACCATGCAAGGCTCTAGCGGGCGATGCATATAAACACAACCCCCACACAGACCCTCAGGGTACCCGAGGGTGACCCTCCGCTCCCCCCCAAAGACCTTCAGAGTACTGTAAGGAGTGACCCCCCCCCAGCCCCCACACAGGCCCTTGCGGATCACTGGTGGGGGATGGCCCCGTCTCCATATCCTGGGGGAGAGGCTGGCAGAGCAGGTTCCGGCTCCCCTTCCCACGCAAGCGGCAGCCAGGAATGGCCTCGTCTCTTATCTCTGCCTCTCCCCTCACTGGCCTTTCTCCTCGGCCCTCACGGGAGCTCGGGGCCAGCCTCGCGGTCCAGCAGCAAAGGGCTCTTCAGCTGTCACCGCCTCCCGCGCGCCAAGCTCGGCCAACTCTGCCGCTCTATTAGGACATCCGTCAGGCTGCCCCGAGCCTCCCGGCAGCTGGCGATCTGATCTGACGCGCGGCGGCCCGACCTGACAGGCGGGTTTGTTCCACTCCTCAGGGAGAAGCCGGGTCTGTGGACGCTGCAGCTGTCGTCCCCGTTTCTCACCTTTCTGCGCTGAAGGGGCTTTTATCTCAGTGGTGGCGGGCGGGGAGCGGGGACACGCGGTGGGAGGGCACGGGAGCGGGTGACACTAGCCAAGGCTGCGTTTCGGGAGGGCAGCGCCTTGGAGCCCGGCAGATGTGCCGCAGCTGGCCCGGGACCATGCAAAGGGCAGGACTGAAAGGCAGAAGGCACGGCCGGTGCCCGGGGGGACAAACTGGCACAGACATCGGCAGAACCAAGGCAGGGGGCAGCCACAGGGTCTCCTGGAAGGAGGGGAAGGGGACGGCAAAAGGGCAAGAGGGCGAGCAGGGGAGATGGCGGGGGTGGACGCCTGGCACCTTCCCCCACACTGAAGGGAGCAGAGGGCAGGGCCAGCAGCAAGATGCCCCGTAAGCTTCCTCTCCTTCCAGAAGGAGGCTCTGGCCAGAGGCGGAGGGCACGGGGGAGGGTCCCTACTCTGTACACAGGAACTCCACACACCAGAGACCAAGGGATTTGGCCCCGACTGGTGCCAGACCACAAAGAAATCGTGTGTGGGGGAGGCGGAAGGGGAGGGGCGGGGGGAGCAGAGAGAGAGTAAGGAGAGTAAGGGGTAGGGCGCTTGCCTTGCCTGTGGCTGACTCAGATTCAATCTCCACATTCCATACGGTCCCCTGAGCACTGCCAGGAGTGATCCCTGCATGCAGAGGAACCAATAAACCCCTGAGCATCGCCAGGTGTGGCCCCAAAAGGTAAGGTAAGGTAAAGGCCCTCCCGTTGATCGTCGATTTGCTCGAGCGGGCCCAGTAACGTCTCCATTGGAGACTTTGTTGTTACTGTGTCTGGCATATCGAATACTCTCGGTAGCTTGCCGGGCTCTCCGAGCCCCAAAACAAACAGGAAAAACAAACAAACAAAAAACACCAGGGCTGGGGCCGGAGCCATAGTACAACGGGTAAGGCATAAGCTTTGCAAGCAGCCAACCCGGGTTTGATCCCCAATCCCCGGCATCCCATATGGTTCCCCCAAGCACCGCCAGGAGTGTTTCCTGAGTGCAAAGCCAGGAGTAAGCCCTCAGCATTGCTGGGTGTGAACCCAAAAAAAAAGAAAAAAAAAAAGACAGGGCTGGAGCAAGAGCAGAGAGTAAGGTGCTCTTCATGCACACAACCAGCTTAAGTTCAATCCCCGGCATCCCATATGGTCCCCTGAACACCGCCAGGAGTAATTCCTGAGTGCAGAACCAGGAGGAACCCCCAAGCATCACTGGCTGTGGCCCAAAAAGCAAAAAACAAAAGAAACCTCAGGGGCTGGAGTAAGGCACTTGTTCTGCATGCAGCCCACGGGGTCCCCCGAAGCTGCCAGGAGTGATCCCTGAGCACAGCCAGGTGTGACCCCTGAACAAAAAAAATAAAACCAAAAGAAACCTCCTGTGTTCCCCGGCCTGGCATGTGAAACGGGAGCAGCAGCCCCTCACGCTGGGGCCTAGGGAAGAGCTGGAAAGAGTACAGGGGTCAGGTGGAGAGCACTGGTCTTGCACGCAGCAGATCGGGATCCCGTTCCCAGCACCCCACGTTCCCCCAAGTCCTGCCAAAAGTGATCTCTAAGCACAGAGCCAGGAGTAAGCCTAGAGCAATGCTGGGTGTGCCCCCCCCAAATAAAAAAAGAACAAAGATGGTATTGAGCAGCTGGCCTCGGGGGGTCTGGACAGATAGCGCACAGGTGAACGTGCTTCTAGCACACCCACCGCATAGGGACCTGGGCTCCAGCATCGCCAGGAGGGATCCCTGAGTGCAGAGTCAGGAATGAGCACTGCCGAGTGTGGCCCAAACACCAGAAGGGGGAAATAAAAGCCTCGAGTGTGTTTTCCTCATGGACTGCCAACCTTGTCGCAAGTGGAGGGGCACGTGCTGGGCTTTTCTCGGCTGTGGCTGGTGTGATACTCACCGTGAACCCGGCAGCTCCTGGCTGCCCTGGCTCCCCTGCCTGGCCCCCGGCCCCCGGGGAGAGGGGAAGTGGACCCGGCCTAGCCCGCGGCTCACCCCGGAGGAAGTACTTGACGGTCTCCCTCATCATCTCCTTCTGGATCTCGGGGTGTGTGATGGTGTTGAGCAGATGGCGCCGGTCGGGCTGTTTGAAGACCAGGTCCCCCAGGGCCTTGCGGTTGATGTCCCCGTTCTCCAGCAGGATCTCAGGGCCGAAGGCCTCCACGATGCGCTGGTGGGCCGGGTACCCAGGCTGGACCACTGCAGCGGCAAGAGGCGGGGTCAGCCAGAGGAGCCCCAGAGACAAAGCGAATGACGGGGAGGGGCACGCCTGGCTATGAGAAGCTGGACTGGAGGGCGGGTGCTGTGTGAAGCCAGCCAGGAGGGGGACAGACCTGAATCATCTCTCAGGCGGGCGGGGGCACAAAGGAGCAGAGTAAGGGAGCAGCAAACAGCCAGAGGCACCAGGACCTGAGACCAGGTCTAGGAACAGAGCTTACTACGGCAGGGACATGGGATGGTAGTTGGCGGGGGGGGGGAGGGGGGGGGGCAGGGGAGGGGGGAACCCCAAGACAATAGTGGGAGGAAGCAGACCCTGGGGAAGAGTGTGGGAACACTATGTACGAAGCCCTGTCAAACTGGAGATCATGGTAACGCAAATAAACAGATAGAAAATGGGGGCTGGAGGGATACCATGGCAGGTAAGGAGTTTGCCTTGCACGCGGCCAACCCGGGTTCGATTCCTAGCATCCCATATGGTCCCCCCGAGCACTGCCAGGTGTAATTCCTGAGCACAAAGCCAGGAGTAACCTGTGCGTTGCCGGGTGTGACCCAAAAAGCAAAAAAAAAAAAAAAAAGATACAGGGGGGTAGTATGTCAAAAATAGTAATAACTCACAATGGAGACGTTACTGGTGTCCACTGGAGCAAATCGATGAACAAAGGTGCTATAGTGCTACAGGGGGCAGCAAGATGAGGGGAGGGGCCGAGAGACAGGACAGCAGAGAAAGCATTTCCCTTGCACGTGGGCAACCCCGATTCCATCCCTGGCACCACACGTGGTCCCCCAAACATGGGGCTCGGCGAAGGAAACAAATGGTTCCAGACGGGCAGAGTTGGGCCGGTGTGGTGGGGGGAGCAAGGGGTCTGAGCGGCCGGGAGGGGAATGCTGGCCACCCTGACTCACCGTGCCGGGCAATGACGTCCACGTCGATGACAGCGCAGCCCAGCTGCTGGAAGACCTGCAGCACCGAGCTCTTGCCAGAGGCGATGCCCCCCGTTAGCCCCACCAGGAACATCTTCGCTGGGGATGGAGGCCTGCTGCCGCGGGGCCACGTAGGAAAGACAGCGGACCGCGCACCTGCAGGAGAAGAGCCACCTGGTCAGCGTGGGAGAGGGACGAGGGAGAGAGGAGGCGAGAGGGGACAGTAGTGGGCACTGCACAGTACTGAGCTCGAGACACCCCAGGTGCCAAAGGCTGGGGAAAAGCAAGGACCCGGGGCAACGCCCCAGCACTCAGAGCTCCCAGGAGGGAAGCGCCTGCTGGTCCAAGGCTGCGGGGCCAAAGGCTCAGAGGGAACAAGGGGGGTGGGTAGACCCTGTCTCGCAGAATCCCAGGCCCGGGAGGGGCAGGAAAGGAAGTGGGGTGAGCGGCAGGGCCTATGCCTCTCCAACCTCAGCCCATTCCCTGTCCCTGGGGAGGCAGTCAGTGCAGGGATCAGGGTCCCCCCCGGTATAAACTTGCTTCTCAGGCCAGAGAGCTGAATCGGGAGGCGGGTGGGGTGTCTCCCGCCCTCCCTCCCGCGCCCTGGAATCGATCACGGGCCTTTTGCTGCTGTCAGACAGAAGATTTACTCGCCTAATTACACCTTGCTGGCGCTGAAGACGCAAATGAATTTATCTCCCTTCAAGGATTCAGTAAATGCTAGGGGGGAGAGGTAAGGGGGGCACAAACAGGCACCTGGAAAGTGGGCTGGATGCTCGGGTGGCCTGGGGTGACAGAGGCCCAACCTACCAACAGATGTGCTGGGGCTCACCCCCACCCAGCAAGTCAGGGCGAGACAGAAGAAGTGCCCGGTGAAACCCCACGGTCACTCCCAAAGCTCTCCTCCCTCTTGGGGCTGGATTCATTCCCGGGACGGGAGCGTCCCCTGCTCCAAACTCCCAGATCACAGAGTTAATGATCAGGGACGGAGCTCAGAGCACTGGCCTCACGCCTGGGATGCCCCGACTTCCAGCCCCGAAAAAGGACAAACAAGAGTTGGTTCACTCAGCTCAAGCTTTCTCATTTCTACTTGGGTCACACCCAGCGGTGCTCAGGGCTTACTCCTGCCTCTGTGCTCAAAGGATCCCATCTGGTGGGCTCGGGGGACTATGCAGGGTGCCAGGATTCACGTGGGTGGGCTACGTGCAAGGTGAGCGCCCTGCCTGCTGCTCCAGAGCGACTCCCACACCTTCTCTATTAGATCGCTCTGCTTGGCTGCCACTGAACTAATAGAATGGGAAAGGGAGGAGTATCTGAATGGATCCCCCCACCCTGTCTCCTCCCAGAGAGCTAAGTGCAGGCACGGCCCATGAACAGCCCCAGCCAGGCTCCCTCACGAGCCGCAGCCCCTCATCCATAGGAACACGGTGCCTGGCGCCCGGGACTGGCCTGGCGCTTTGCCTGTGCGGGGCCTTCTGAAGAGGGTGCATCCATCTGGCTCCCATGATCAATATAATCATTCATGGAAACGAGTCATTCCCTGCCTTGGGACCCAATTATGTTCTTGTGGAACCAGTGACTGCAAAAACATCTTGTTTTCCGGCTAACTAGTAAATGCTATTTTTATCTATGGTTTCCCCACTCCCGGTCCTTCATGGGGACACGCCGCTGTTTAAACCACAGACAGTCCAGTGGGGAGGGCATTTGCCTGGCACACGGCTGACCCGGGTTCGATCCCCAGCACATAGGGTCCCCTGAGCACCTCCAGAAATAACTCCTGAGCACAGAGCCAGGAAGGGCCCCTGAGCATCTCTGGGTGAGGCCCCCAAACCTAAAAAAACAAACCTGTGTCCCTTGGGGCTGAGTGCAGCAGGTAGGGCACTTGCTCTGCACACTGCCAACTCGGGTTCGATCCCCAGCATCCTGAATGCTCCCCAGAGCACTGCCAGGAAAGACCCCTGAGCACAGAAGCAGGAAAAAGCCCAGAGTACTCCCAGGTGAATTCCCCCCTCAAAAACAACACAAAACCAAAACTGAGATCAAGTGCTCTTCTCCGCTGGGTCTGTAAGTCACCACCTCACTGGTGCCAATTACCGGGGGAGACATGAGGAAAGGGGGCAGAGTCAGGCCCCCACTGGGGTGCAGCCTCTCCTCAGCACCTCCAGACACACCATCACCCTGGGGAGCTTTTGTGGGGGGTCAAGGAGTTTCTTCCCACTGCACCCTGGTGCTGACTTTGATGGGGTCCTGAAAGAATATAAATACCTTATTTGTAGTCATTTTGTAGCGGTCACATGTTGCAATACTTCGCTCAAAGAACTGTTTAAATAAATTGCTACTGCATGTTTTAATAAAATTTGTTACTAAAGAAGATAAAGAAATAGAATCCTCCCTAAAGTCAAGGGATGGAGGGAACACTGGGAGACAGTAGAGAAGCCTGGGGGGTATCTCAGGCTTGACGCGCCCCCCCCCTCACTGCATGACTTCCTGAACCCCCAAGGACCCCAAGACCGTACCCTGGCTGCCCTCAGGACCACATGGTCAGACCCAGCATGGAATCCTTTGGTCTCTGGGAGTGGTTCCTAGGGGGTTCTCAGGCACTGCTTAGAACCAGTCATCTACTTCAGCAGTGCAGACGTTTCCTTCCATAGGAAACAGGATTAACAAGGATCTGGGCAGATTAAAGAGGCGATTTAAGTCACGGTCCTCTCAGTGTCCCTGCAGTCTATGCCTGTCCCCCATAGGACAGCTCCGTCCTTGCAGTCCGGGACCACAATCTCCAAGGGCTGGGGTGTGCCCGTGCGCGGGTTCCAGCCCAGACCCCCCAGCTTCCCCACAGTGGCCCCGCAGCACTGCTTGATGAGATCATAAAGCAAACAAAACCCCCAAGATAATATAAAATAATAAATCGAGGGGCTAGAGTGACAGTACAGCGGGTACGGCGTTTGCCTTGCACACGGTCGACCCGGGTTCTAGTCCCAGCTTCCCATATGGTCCCCTGAGCACCGCCAGGAGTAATTCCTGAGTGCAAAGCCAGGAGTAACCCCTAAGCATTGCCGAGTGTGACCCAAAGAGAAAAAAAAAAATAAAGAAAAAGTTGAGGAAAGGAAGCAGGAAAAAAGGATGCAGCCATCCTATCCTGACTCAGCAACTCACCAGCGCCCCCTGGCAGCTCTCCTGGGCAACGCAGCCTGGTCCTCCACACCTGCCCACTGGAGGCAGCTACCCTAAACTTGGGGGACTCACTCAGCAGCAAGTACAGAAGCTAATAGGAGCCTTTAAATACACGGGGACAGGACCTGACAGACAACCGCGGGGGGAGAAGAGGAGGGGAAAGGGCGCTTGCCTTGCAGGCAGGCAGCCATCCTGGGTTCAACCCCTGGGACCTGCACACGGCCCCCTGAGCATAGTCAGAGCTGAGCCCTGAGGGCAGAGCCCGGGGGGGGGGGGGGGGGGGGGGGGGGAAGCCCTGAGTACCACCGGGGCTTACAGTCCTGCGCTTAATCCCCAATATTAACCTTTTTGGGGGGTGAGGGGGATGGGCCACATTGGCTCTCTTCAGGGATCACTCCTGGCAGACTTGGAGGGCTACAGGGAGTGGCCCCAAAACAAAAAATAAATAATTGAAAAGACAAAAGAGAAGAATGGCTGGAGAGAGCTCACAGGCTAAACTCAAGCTGCACAGGCAGGATGCCCAGGCTCCATCCCTGGACCACGTGGTTCCCGAGAATCACCCAAAGTGACCAGCGCTGCTGGGTGGAGCCCCGAAAATAAAAATGAAAAACACCAAGAAATGCACATCTGCTCACGTCTCCGCATGCGGGCTGAGTCCAAGCCAAGCCCTGAGAGTTCCACCGGGGTTTACTCCCCCCACACCTCCCCACACACTGCCTGGCTTCTCCTTGTCCAGGCTGTGACCATGCCCTGCCACTGCCCCCCCCCCCCCCCCCCGACTGAGCTGAATATATTGCCCGCCAGCCCGATTTCACTCCCTACTCCCCCACGGCTGCGCTTTCTCAGGTCACGGACTGACCTGGCACCAGCCAATGGAGCACAGGTCTGTTTACTTGGAGGGCTGCACCCCAATCCCTGGAATACGGGCACTGCCAACAGGACACAGGGGTCGGGGGGCTAGTTTAACCCGGAGGGCGCTGCTGGGCACATGGCCATCCCGGTTTGGGTCCCTGACACTGAGCCCCACCAGAGGTCCCTGAGCACAAAGCCAGGAGTGAGCCCTGAGCACTGCAAGTATGCGCCCACCACACACAAGTAAATGAAACATGACTTGATAAGAAGGCCAATCTCTGTTGAATGAATCAAGAATGCTGGGGCCAGAGAGATAGTTCACTGAGCAGGGCATCTGCCTCCCACACAGCTGACCCTGGTTTACTCCCCGGCACTCCCAGAGCCCCGCCAGCAGCGATTTCTGAGCACAGAGCCAGGAGCAAGACCTGAGCACGTCCTAGTGTGACCCAAGAACAAAACAAAGATACTGTCTAAAGAATACAGGAGACGGGGTGCCAGCTTAAAGGGCCAGTGTCCACTTTACACACCAGAGGCCTGGGTTTGATTTCAGGCATTGCCAGGCTGTCTGACCGCTGCTGAGCGCAGCCTCTGAGCACTGAACCAGGAGCAGCCCTAGAGAAAGTTCTGGGAGTGGCCCCCAGACCAGTAATAAGCATGCAGCAGAAGGTCCCACTCGGGAATAAGCAGGAACTCAACATCAACTTTTTTTAATCTTAGTTTTGGGGTCACACTTAGCCATGCCGGGCATCAAACTCGAGCTTCCTGCGTGATTCTCTCTGCGTGTCGCTTTCTGCCCCACACCCTGCTAGCACCACAGGGGCGACTCCCGTTTCCACACCTGGGAGGTGCTACCCGAGCTGCCACCTATTGAACCTGGGTCTCCCACTAGCAAATCATGCACTTAGTCCCCAATGTTAACCTTTTTGGGGGAGGGGGATGGGCCACATCTGGCTCTCTTCAGGGATCACCCCTGGTGGGCTTGGAGGATTCTATGGGGTGCTAGAACCTGGATCAGCTGTGTGCAAGACAAGCAGGCTGTCTGCTGTCATTCTGCTCCCTCACCAACATGAATGTCTCCTGGGGGGGGAGAGGAGCTGTCTGGAGTAGGATGTAATTCAGTGTACGACTCTTGCTTGGCATGTGTGGGACCCTGAGTTTGATCCTTAGAACTGTGAAATAAACAAATTACACACCTGCTCCAGGAAACCTACTATGATGCCAAATTTTGAAACTTTTTCAGGGGCCAGATAGCTAGTACAGTGGGTAGAGCACTTGCCTTGTACCTGGCTCACCTGGGTTCAACCCTGGGCACCCCATGTGGTCTCTGAGCCCACCGGGAGTGATCCCTGAGCACCTCTGGGTGCAGCCCAAAACAAAACCAAGAACTTTTCAGGGGTTGGATAGCACAGCGGGTTGGGTGCTTGCCTTGCGCAAGGTTGACCTGGGGTTTAATTCCCTGGGACCCCCATATGGTTCCTGGAGCCCCCACCAGTAGTGATCCCCAAGTGCAGAGCCAGGAGTAAGTGGAGAACAGCCTACTCATAGCCCTCAAACGAAACAAATAACAAAAAACACTTTCTACACCACCTCCAACCACCACATTCCTGGACACATTCCTGGACTGACGAAAGAAGAAAATGAAGCCGAGAATGCTCAGGAAGGCGAGTTCCCGGGGTCTGCACCAGGGGTCCTGGCTCCAGCCCAGCCTCCCCTGCCGAGGGCGCCTCCAGCTCCAGGAGGGTCCACTTACGAAAACCGAGAGTGCGTCCCCACCTAGGGCCTCGGTGACCCTGGCACCGTTTTGCAAAGACACAAAACCAGAAAAAAAACCTCTGCCAGTTGCAACAAACACAAGGATAGATGGAGTAACAAGAATTCATATGGTAATCTCCCTCGAAGGGAGCGAAGGGTATAGAGAAAAAATTGGGGGGTGGTTCGCCATAGGCAAGCTCTGGCGCGGGGGCCGGCCTGGGGGAGCCTTGGCCAGCGGCCGTGTGTCCGCCCCAGTCGCGAAGCTTTCGGGGGTCTCCACTAACCCTCGACCCCCTTCTCGGGGGAAGCCATGTTGGAGGGGAGGGAGGCCCACCAGGCACGGGAGCTCTCGCTCCCCGAAGCACCCTCCCTCCTTTCCGGACGCGCAATCCCGCAAGCTCCCCAAGCGGGATGCGCACAGCCAACTGCGGCCCGACCCCGAGTTGTCCTGCTGTGGCCGGACCCTTGGGCCGAACCCCTCGTTTGAAACCGCTTTTCTAGCGCTAAATCAAGCACCCCGCTAGAGCCAGGGACGGAAAGAAGCGGCGGGCCCGCGCGCCCACCCCACCCCACCCCAGCCCGGACCGCACGGCGCGCGCAGCGCCCGGCACCGCCGCTACCTACCCGGGACGCTCCTGCTCGCCCCAACTCGGGGCCCCAGCAGAACTCGGCAGGGGAGGGGCCGCAGGGGCGCGCGCGCACGTGGCCAGGACTTCCGGCCAGCGGAAGGGGCGTGGCGGGGCTGGGGGCGCGCCTGGCACGGGGTTTGGGGCGGGGGGCCGCTGCGGGGAAACCCGGGTAGGAGCCTGGCCCTTCCCCAGCGCGGGGGCTGGTCTCCGAACCTCAGACTGAGGCCTGATCGGACCCTCCAGTGAGGCGCAGCCAGGGTAGACCACAGAGGTTCCAGTACCCACAGGTGAATACTGTCCCGGCTCCTACAGTAAGAGGAAACTGAGATTTGCCTAACACACACACACAAGAAACTGAGATTTGCCTAACACACACACACGAAACTGAGATTTGCCTAACAAACACACACACACACACACACACACACACACACACACACACACACAGTCTCCTGCTGAGATCTGCTCCCATTCTACAGTAAGAGGAAACTGAGGTTTGCCCCCCCTCCCAAACACACAGAGTCTCCTGCAAATTACACATTCTTTTTTTGTGTGGATTTTGTTTTGGATTTTTGTTTGTTTGGGGGCCACCCCTAGCGGTACTCAGGAGTTGCTCCTGGCTCTGTGCTCAGAATCACTCCTGGTGGTGCTCAGGGGACCATAAGGGAGGCCAGAGATAGAACCCCACAGCTGCACACAAGACAAGCGCCTTCTCCGCCATCTCCCTGCCCTCCTCGTCATCTCTCCAGCCCATTGAACCTACTCCCAATTTCTACCTTAAAGGAAACATCTTTTTCTGGAGAGTCGATGGGGCCGGGTCACCAAAGGCCTTAAGTCTGGGCCTTGTAAAGTTTATCTTCTAGCTCATGACAACCTATGGGAGGTGACTTATTTTTTTCTAAGCTGTTAAAGAGAGGATAAATATTAATGCTATTTGTGAGGCATGGTCTAAATTTAATTGCATATTAATATTTATTTAAAATAAACACCGAGTAAGCTTAATTTTCAAAGACCAAGAGTCAAAGGAGTCATCTCTGTTCACCAAACACAACTCGGAGCAGTGCTGTGAGAGGCTCGGGACCCCAGGGTGACTGGGGTCCTTGTCAGGAGGAGGTGAGAGGTGGCGGGGGTTAGCCCCGTCTCAAAGTTTATTGTTACCCTCAGTAAGGCAGGGCGTGGGGGCTAGAAAAGCCTTGGAGGGCATCACCTCGAAACTGCAAAGAAGAGCAGGGCTGGAGCAAAGCACAGCAGGTAGGGTGTTTGCCTTGCACGTGGCTGACCCGGGTTCTATTCCCAGCATCCCATATGGTCCCCCAAGCACCGCTGGGAGTAATTCCTGAGTGTAGAGCCAGGAGTAACCCCTGAGCATCACCGGGTGTAACCCAAAAAGAAAAAAAAAACTGCAAAGATACCTTCCCTTCAGAGAAGGTTCTAGTTCAGCACTGCAGTAGCCTTCCAGCCTTCGAGACTGCTCCCAGCAGAGATGCAGGTGTTGTTGGAACACTGGATCCAAAGATGCTCGCTTCAAAGACAATGCTTGTGGTCGGGGCAATAGTATAGCAGACAGAGTGCTTACTTGGCACTCTGCCGACCAGGTTCAATCCCTGGCACCTCATATGGTCCCCTAAGCCTGCCAGGAGTGATCTCTGAGCACCAAGCCAGGAGTAAGCCCTGAGCACCATGTGTCCTTCCCCCACTCCTCCCGGAAAAGAAAAGACCTCCAGTAGTAGCGCCCCACACTATGAGGCCAAATGGGGAGAAGCAGGACCACCAGGGAATCCCCCAGCAGTTGGGGAAGGATCTGATCACGGTGCGGGGAGAGGAGGACAGGCACGTTCCTGTCTGTGGCACTGCCACGGCAGCCCTGGTTATGGGTGGGAATCTGGGTAACGGAGAAAGGCAATTTAGTCACTGCACCAGACTTGGCTTTAGAAACCAGGTTCAAGTCTGAACTCATACCAAGTTGCAGTGAAACTTCGGACAAATCTTTGCTCTTGTCTGTTCCCAGTGAAGTGGGAACCGCGGCCACCCTCCCTTTTCACCCAAGGTCAGTGCAGACAGCTGAAGACAGGATCAGAGGGGAGTGTGTTAGTGTGACTGGGGGCCACCGAGCACTGTAACAAAGGGCTACTGCACAGTGTGTTCCTGCTGCATTCTGCTCCTCTTTCTGCAGCCCACAGGCATCATTTCTTCTTTGCCACCGTTTGCTCATTTCCTCACTCAGACATTAATTCACTGTCACTGTCCTCCTGTTGTTCATCGATTTGCTCCAGCGGACACCAGTAATGTCTACATTGTAAGACTTGTTGTTACTGTTTTTGACATATCGAATATGCCACGGGGAGCTTGCCAGGCTCTGCCGAGCAGGCGCGATACTCTTGGTAGCTTGCCGGGCTCTCCGAGAGGGACAGAGGAATCGAACCTGGGTCGGCCGCGTGCAAGGCAAATGCCCTACCTGGTGTCCTATTGCTCCCCTCTCCAGACATTAATTAAACCAACAAATACCTTGTAGTGGGGATTGTGCTGAGGGTACTCAAGTCAGCAGAACTTGGGGGGCAACTTCCAGCTGAATACCTGGGGGGTTGCTCCCTCCTGGTGGTGCAGTGCTGGGGACAGGACCCCAGGACTCAGGCATGCAAATCACTCCAGACTATGAAGCGGTTTTTCTGGTCCCAATTGCAGGTCAGGGGCTAGAGTGACAGTACAGTGGGTAGAGCAATTGAGCCCTGCACGGGGCTTACCGGGGTTCAATCTCTGGCCTCCCACAGGGTGCCCAGAGCCCACCAGGAGTGATCTGTGAGTACAAAGCCAGGAGTAAGCCCTAAACACTGCTAGATGTGGTATGTCTGGCTCCAAAACCAAAACAAACAAAACAGAACAACAACAACAAAAATAAAACAGGCTGCTTTTTCTTATTTTGCTTTTGGACCACACCTGTCAGTGATGCTCAGGGCTTACTCATGGCTCTGTGCTCAGAGGACCACACAGGGTAGCAGGGATCAAAACAGGGTCAACCCAAGACAAGTGCCTTAGCCTTCAGAGGAGGGGATGGAATCCGGGGCCTCACACACGGAAGGTCAGAGCTCTCCCACAAAATTACTCCATCCAAGGAATGTTAATTGAAGGCCTACTATATGCTGGCCCAAGGGATACAGAGGTTAGAAAAACCCAATTTCGGCCGGAGCAATTGTCCAGCGGGGCAGGCTTTTGCCTTGCATAATGGCCAACCTCGGTTCAATCCCCAGCATCCCATATGGTCCCCACAAGCACCACCAGGAGTAATTCCTGAGTGCAGAGCCAGGAGTAAGCCCTGAGCATTGCTGGGTGTGATTCAAAAGGAAAAGAAAAACCCAATCTCTTGTTTGATCTCACAGAATATGAAGTCTTGTGGGGGAGAAACTGGTTGCAAACGAAATCAACACAAAGCAGCAGCTCTGATTCCAGCCAAGGCCTGGCCCGGCGTCCCAGACTCTGTATTCAGGGACCCGGGCCTTACACTGCCTCTTACGTCAAGTCCAGTGTTGCTTCCCCAGAGAGTCTGTCCTCACAAGGCTGCCCTCAGAAAACTGCCCGGGCTGTTCCCCAACTTCGCCTACACCCCTTGTCTGGCCAGTCACCCTGAGCTGGGCCTGGGCACACCGGGCTGCCCTGAGAAGTGTCTGCTTTCCTCTGTGCTTGTCCCAAGATGCTCTACCACCAAAACTGTTCCTGGGGGCCCCTTTCTCAGACTCTCCCTGACACCTGTCCCCAAACCATGGACCGCGTCACCAACTTGCATGGCGTCTCTGCTAAGGGGATATGCTGATCTGCTTGGTCTTGTTGCTATCTTATTGGTGCTGCCAACATGATTCCTGGGCAGGGCCTCACCGGTCACTTTTCTTGAACCTAGCCTAGAGTGGAAAGTAGTGTCCCCACGCTCAGGCCTTTGCGTCTAAGGAGAGCATTGTCCTGAACGGGAGAGCGAGCAGAGACAGGAAGGGACCAAAGACTGCTCTGGCCCCAAGGCCTATGCACAGGTTTTGCACACAGGAGGCCCAGGCTCAATCCCTAGCACCGCACGGTCCCTTGAGTACCACCAGGGTCCGGGGGCAGCCTCAGTACTGCCAGTGTGGCTCCAAACCCCGAACAAACATCCCTTCTCTAGCAATTGAGCCCGCTGCACTGTTCTCCAGAGATCACTTTCCTAGAGAGCCAGGTGGCAGCTGGTATGTTTCTCCAGCAAAATGGTGTCTCTCTGCCCAACCTCTCATGAGCTCCAGACATCCACAGCCCTTCACACCATGATGCCGAATGGGCCCCCCGCAGCTTCCTGACGCTCCTTCTGTTCTCAGCTTCCATCACAGGATGCTGATTAGCCCCCCATACCACTCTCAGGGGCGAAGAGCCCAGTTTGGCGCCCCAGCAACGCCACCCGATGTGATCCAAAGCACGAAAAGAAGAAAGGAAACCCAGCTCCGCTATCTTTGTTTCTGGCAGTGCCGGGATCAAACCCAGCACTTCACTTCCAGGCAAGTGTTCTAGCCCAGGCTTCACTGGTTGTCACTCCCCTGTCATTTCCACCAGGGTCCCTCTTCCCTGGTTCAAAGCGGCTCCTCTATCTCAGGCACTAGACACGCCCCCTCTCCCTCCTAGCAGCACCAGGAGTGATCCCCGAGCGCCCTCTAGGGGCAGCCCCTCAGTAGTCCCCGGAGAAGGATGGTGCAAATAAGTAGCACACCAGGTGTGACCCAAATGACAATAAAGAACAAAAGTGCCTCCTTTAGGGCCAGGGAGATGGCTCACAGGGTGGAGTGTATCATTTGCAGGTGGGAGATGGGGTTCAATCGCCAGCAACTCTCCCTCCAAAGAAAGTCTCCACTAAAGCCCGGAGCAATAGCACAGTGGGTAGGGCCTTTGCCTTGCACATGGACAACCCGGGTTCAATCCCGGCATCCCATATGGTCCCCTGAACCCTCCAAGAGTGATTCCTAAGCACAGAGACAGGAGTAACCCCTGAACATCGCTGGGCATGACTCAAAAACCTAAATTTAAAAAAAAAGTCTCTAAACTGTTACTTCCTCCATGTCCCCTGCTTTCTCCCACATGGTGCTGGACTGGTCAGTCCTTAAACCCATGCATACTGCTGTCCTTCCGCTATTCTCACGGCCATTTTCTCTCTGCCCTGGAGGAAACCAGCAACCCAGAGTGCCAACAACACTGCATTCCTGGGCCCCACCAGAGGCCAACCAAGCTGGGCATCTCTAGGAGGGCCCTCCCGCCCCCCCCCCCCAAAGGCATAACACTACTTGCCCCCCAAGTAGGGAAGGAAGCTTCATTTGGAGGCTTGGCACAACAACACTGACTCTGGGCAGGAGCTGACCCTGTGGTGTTTTGTTTTGTTTCGGGGCCACGCCTACTGTGCGCAGGGCTTATTCCTGACTCTGAGCTCAGGGATCACTCCAAGGTGTGGCTTTGGGGTCCAGGAAAAGGAACTCCTTTCATGGGTGATGATGGTCCAGATCCCTTTTCCAGAGTTCTCTCTGCACAGTCCTGTTTCGAGGATGATGCACTGAGGCTGAGCGGGTATGCACAGGGCCAGAATGGCAGTCCACCTGGCAGGGCGTATGTCTTCCAAGCAGCTGACCCAGGTTCCATTCCCGGTACCCCACCCAGGATGTAATCCTTAAATAAAGCACTAGGGGTAAGCCCTGAGCATTGCTGGCTGTGGACCTAAACACCTTGCCCCTCACCAAAGAACAAAAAAAGCAGGCGGTGTGGAGGGTAAAGTGACTCAGGACAGCATCAAGCAGAGACAATGTCAAGAGTTCAACTCCAAGGAGTTAGACACTAGAGCCTGTACTTTCTTTTTGGGGGGTGGGGGGCACGTTTTGGGGCCATGCTTGGCCATGCTCAGGGGTTACTCCTGGCTCTGCACTCAGGAATCACTCCTTGAGGTTCTCAGGGCACCATCCCTTACCCATCGTACTATCCCTCTGGCCCCTTTTTGTTTTGTTTTGTGGTGGGGGGGCACCTCAAGTGGTGCTCAGGGCTTACTCCTGGCTTTACACGCAGGAATCATTCCTGGCAGACTTAGCAGACCATATGGGGGTGCTGGGAATCGAACTTGGGTGAGCCGCATACAAGGCAAATAAGTGACCTCCCGACTGTGCTATCACTCTGGCCTCTAGATCCTGTTCCCTTAACCACTATCTCCAATAACAACCGGGAAGGGAAAGTAGGTAGCCACACTAGAGACAAATTCCAGGGGCACTGCGTCAGCCAACTCTGGTCCCGGCTGTATCCCGCTCCCTTCATAAAAATGCTTCTGCCTAAACAGGCGAGCAGAGCGGGCAGCTGTCCCTGGGGGAGTCCGGCTACTTAAGTGGCAGGAAGCAGGCAAGCTGGGAATGTTTTATCTTGGAAAAGGAGAACATGCGGGAGTGACACATTCACAGCAGAATATGTAACAGTGGTCTGGGACACAGTGATCCTTCAACACAAACTCCATGAGGCAGAACACGGCCAACTCTCACCACTGAGAGCAGTCTCAGTGAAGAAGGCTTTCCACTCTGGGGAGCAGGGAGGAAGAAATATGAGAGCTCAAGGAACCCCGAGAAAACATCCAGAGGATCAGAGAGATGGCACCGCAGGTAAAGAAGTCACCTGCGTACCTGGACCCAGGTTCCATCTCCGACGCCTCAGATGGTCCCCTGAGCTCCCTAGGAGTGATCCCTGACCTCACCACCAGGAGAAAGCATCCAGGGACCCAAACTAAGAAACTACATTACGGGCGAGCACAACATACCTCTCTGTAATGTGACCATAAGCTCAAGAAACTTAAAGATCAGTACAGGGGGTAAAAAGGCTTGCCTTGGGGCCAGAGTGAAAGTACAGCACGTAGGGCATTTGCCTTGCACACGGCCAACCAGGCATCCCATATGGTTCCCCGAGCACCGCCATGAGTAATTCCTGAGTGTAGAGCCAGGAGCATTGCCAGGTGTGACCCGCCCCCTCCCCACCCCACCCCCCAAAAAGAAAAGGAAACAAAACAGGCTTGCCTTGCCTTGCCTTGCACACAGCCAACCCTGGTTTGATCCTCAACACCACATATGTTCCCGAGTCCCTCCAAGAGTAATCTTTTTGCAGCTTGAGGAGAAAGCTCAAAGCACACCTAGATGTGGCACATACAACCTCCTCTTCGCTAAAAAGTAAATTATCCAGCGGTGCTTGGGGCTTACTCTTGGCTCCGAGCTCAGGGATCAATCCTGGTGATGCTGAGGGAATGATACAGGGGACCAGAGATTAAATCTAGGTCGGCCGTGTGAAAGAAAAGCACCCTAACCACTATACTATTGCTTCAGCTCTTCATTTCTTTTTTAAAACATAGAATTTAAGTTTTATTATAGAGAAAACAATGGATCCAACAAAATCTAAGTGGAGATAACTAGAGAGAGAGACAGACAGACAGAGACAGACAGAGAGACAGACAGAGAGACAGACAGAGAGACAGACAGAGAGAGAGAAAAATTGCCTCTCAAGTCTCTTCTCAATCTGAAATTCTCATTCCAGAACACTGGACTTGCACTTACATTCTGAGCTCGGTCCTGGCCCTCACATTGCCTGCCGAAAAGGGTCTCCGCCGAGCAAGAACCGCTTAGCACGAGGTGAAGGACATGGCAGAGTCTTATGTAAACTTTCAGCGGCAAGAATGGGGGGTCCACAGAAACCAGCGCCTCCACTCCCTACCATCATGTTTCCTCAGCTACATTTTGTTCATCTTCATTCAACCTCTGCCACTCTGTGAGGAAAGAATAAAGAGTTGGGCATCCAAATACTGGACATGGGTTCAATTCTGGGCCAAGCTCTAAACATCACTGTAACTTAAAAAAAAAATTCGCACACACATTTTCTCCAAGTTCCCTTCCCTAGTACTTCCCAGAGTTGCATGAGCTACAATAGGGGAAACAGAAAAGTTAAATGTTCGAGGGTATGGTGCTGCCAGCAGGTCAATCTGTACCCATGAGGCGAGTGCATCAGCAACCTGATGGCGCCTTCCGACTTCCAGAAACCCCAAAATTGCTGCTGTGCCTTTGGCGAGACCCCAAAAACTTGGGGCAAAGTTTACCAAGAAAGTAAATGGCCAAAAGTTAGGTATGTGGGAGACACACCCACAAACCACCTCCGGCTCAGCTATATAATTGGAGGCAAGACCTCTGTGGTTCTTGATCAAACTGCTTAACGGTCATGATCCCAGAGACTCAGAAACAAATCTCGGCTTTTGGCAGAAATGCGCCCGGTCCCTGCAGTAGGTTACTGGTGCCGGGCCACCCCAGGTGGGGACAGGTTTCATGCCTTGGCCTGTTCCCCCTGGTGGCCCAGTGGCCATCATCCTCCAGAGGCCACTGGACAGTCAGGTTTGGGCCCACAGTGACAAAACACTTGGGTCCTCACGGGGTGGGGATGGAGCCGGCCTTAACCTCCCCACCCCAATGAGACCATGAGTCACTGCCCAAAAGGCCTCTCTGACTCCTGATCAAGCTGCTTAATGGCCATGATCCCAGAGACTCAGAAACAAATCTCGAAACCCAGCGGCTTTTGGCAGAAATGTGTCCGGACCGCGCAGTAGGTTATTGTCACCAGGCCAACCCAGGGGGGAAAGGGTGCTTGTCCCTCTGCCTGCTCCCCCTAGGCGGCTTGGTGGCCGCCATACTCCAGAGGCCGTTGGACAGTCAGGTTTGCGCCCGCAGTGACGAAACACGCAGGACTTCACGGGATGGGGGTGGAGCCGGCCCTTTCCTCCCCACCCCAATGAGATCCCAAGTCACCGCCCACGAAAAGCCTCTCTGGCTCCAGATCAAACTGCTTAACGGCCATGATCCCAGAGACTCAGAGACAAATCTCAGAACCCAGTGGCTTTTGGCAGAAATGCGTCCGGACCCACAGTAGGGTACTGTCGCTGGGCTGCCCCAGGGATGAAAAGGTGCTGTCCCTCCGCCTGCTCGCCCTAAGCAGCTCAGTGGCCACCACCCTCCAGAGGCCATTGGACAGTCAGGTTTGGGCCCTCAGTGACAAGACACATGGGGCCTCACTGTATGGGGGTGGAGCCGACCTTTACCCCCCCACACCAATGAGACCCCGAGTCACCGCCCACAAACGACTGCTCTGGCTCCTGATCAAGCTGCTTAATGGCAATGATCCCAGAGACTCAGAAACAAATCTCGGAACCCAGTGGCTTTTGGCAAAAATGCATCCGGAACAGTAGTAGGTTACTGTCGCCAGGCCACCCCAGGAGTGAAAGGGTGCTGTCCCTCCGCCTACTCTCCCTAGATGGTTCAGTGGCCGCCATCCTCCAGAGGCCACTGGGCAGTCAGGTTTGGGCCCTCAGTGATGAGACACATGGGGCCTCATGGGATGGGGGGGTGCCAGCCCTTTCCTCCCCATCCCAATGAGACCTCGAGTCGCCGCCCGTGAATGGCCTTTCTGGCTCCTGATCAAGCTGCTTAACGGCCATGATACAGAGACTCAGGAACAAATCTCGGAACCAGGCAGGTTTTGGCAGAAACCTCTCCAGATTTAATTGTTAAAACTTCGGAATTCCAAAATCGTGTGGCTACTACTGCAGCCACGTGACACCATGTTATTCATAACCAGCAATAGAAAACAAATTATCTAGTGTTGCCTTTTCAGCAGATCTGAGTGTTGGGGTAAAATCCCAAATAATAATGGTGGGTCTGATGTCAAGATATTGAATGTAATCAAAGTAGAGAGAGAGTAATGTGGAAATCATCTGCCCCACAGGTAGGGGGAGGGTGTAGGATGGAGGTATACTGGGGGTTTTGGTGGTGGAGAATGGGCACTGGTGAAGGGACGGGTGTTTCATTATATGACTGAGACTTAAACCCAAAAGCTTTGTAACTGCTCTCACGGTGATTCAATAAATAAAATTATAAAAAATGAAAAAAAAAAGTAAGGTGGAGTTCATGCCTAATTCAATCAGCTAATCTTGTGGCTGAATAAATAGCAGTACTCCTACATTAAAAAAAAGGGGGGGGGCTGGAGTAATAGCATAGTGGGCAGGGCGTTTGCCTTGCACGCGGCTGACCCGGGTTCAATTCCCAGCATCCCATATGGTCCCCTGAGCACCACCAGGGGTGATTCCTGAGTGCAGAACCAGGAGTAACCCCTGTGCATCACCAGGTGTGACCCAAAAAGAAAAAAGAAAAAAAAAAGTTAAATCCTCTAACACACTTAGGGCTTTATTATCTTGTTTTGGGGCCACACCCAGTGGTGCTCAGGGCTTACTCCTGGCTCTTCACTCAGAGATAACTGCTGGCAGTGCTCAAGAGACCATGTGGGGTGCCGGAGATCAAACCCAGGTTGGCCCCACGCAAGGCAAACGCCCTACCTGTTATACTGAAGCTCCAGCCCCAGGGCTTTATTATCTCTGATGTGCCATCCCCTTGCCTACACAATAGATGACAGTGCTGACAGTGGTCCTGGCCCTGTAGAGACCAGTGTTCTCAATCTGAACCAGAGTGTATCTTCGTTTCCAAGATCAAATTGGAATGATCAGGGATTATCTGACCTGCTACAAGTCATATTCTTCTTTTACTACTGATATAGAAAGGAAGAGTTTGTATTGTTTTTACTGTTTCAGAATTTTGGGTCATACCTGGGTTCAGAAGCTAATCACAGCTCAGTGCTTGGGGTGACCATGGGAATCGAACCCAAAGTCTCACACATGCCAGAAAAGCACTCTACCACTGACCCACTCCCCTGGCCCAGTTAGTTCTGCTTTACTTGTTTTGTTTCCTTTCAGATGGAACTGTCAGGTAAGAATCTGTCCTCCCACAACCCAACCCAAATGATTCATCCTGAAAAATGGGAACCGTGTCTTTGTTCACTTCCATGAGACTGTTCAATCACTGGAATGAGACCCCATGGACTGAAGTGCTTGGTCCTGGCAAAGACTACATCAGGATGTCCTCATTACCTTCTCTTACCCATGTTCCTTGGGAAGAATGGGAACAGACAAGGGGAATTTTATTTTATTTATTATTATTGCTTTTTTTTTTTTTTTGCTTTTCGGGTCACACCTGGCAATGCACAGGGGTTCCTCCCAGCTCTGTACTGAGGAGTCACTCTTGGCGGTGCTCAGGGGACCATATGGGATGCTGGGAATCAAACCCGGGTCGGCCGCGTGCAAGGCAAATGCCCTACCCACTGTGCTATCTCTCCAGCCCCTATTTATATTGTTTTGCTTTTTGGGTCACCTCCGGCAATGCTCAGGGTCACTCCTGGCTCTGCACTCAGGAATTACTCCTAGTGGTGCTTAAGGGGACCATATGGGATGCCAGGGATCAAACCCAGGTCAGCTGCATGCAAGGCAAAGAACCTACCTGCTGTATTATCGCTCCAGTCCAAGGAAATTTTTATAGTGGTAAAGAATACAGAGGACCTTAAGGACAGACACAGCAAGACATTTGATTTTTCTTTGGTTTTGGGGGCCACACGCAGCATGTTCCAGTCTCATTCCTGGTTCTGTGCTCAAGACCAGTGTTGGCAGTGCTGGAGGGAGTGTATGTGGTGCCAAGAATTAAACCAGGGTCAGGGTAAGGCAAGCACTGTATTGGCTGTATTATCGCTCTGGTCTAGAATGTCATAATTATTTTTATTGGTTGTTTGTTTGGGAGCCACACCAAGCATTGTTCGGGGCTTACTCTTGGTTCTGTGCACGGGGCTCACTCTCGGCGGGACCCAATGAACCATATGCAGCGCTGGGGAGCGAACCTGCGATTTGGCAACCTGCCAGGCAAGCGCCTTACCCCTGGTGGCTCTGGTCCCCACATTCAGGTTTTTACAGACAGGTGGCTGATGTTTATATACTTGTCAGCTATGTCCCTGTGTGACTGGCCAACCTGGGCCACATGTCTTTTGCGTGAAACGGTGCACCCGCATTCTGTCCAGCGGGTTGGAGGAGACATGCGGTGAAGCCTTCCAGCGCTGCCTGCAAGTGCGTGTGCTCGTTGGGGAGCGGTGTGCGGGGCTGCCCTGCACCAGGAAGGTCCGCGTGGCCGGAAGCGGCGCGCGGACGCCGGTACCAGAAGGCCCAGAGCTGACCGAGCTGGCCGGAGCAGCCGGCCCCGGAGGCTCGGTGCTTCGCGCACCGCAACCCACTGACACCCATGAGGCCCTGAAGCACCAGGAGATGCCCAAGGTTCCGAGTGCGGTAGGCGACCAGGAGCGAACCCGACCTCCTGCAGGAAAGTCCCTCCACGGCCTGACGCATTCGGGCTCCCGGTGGGTCGCACCCGAAGGCTTCAAGCCGAGCGCTCCTACTCACCCGGGAATGGTAACGGTCCTTAACGGCAGCCGATAACGGCTCCCCTGCGGCCGGGCACTAGCAAGGGCAGGCGGAGGGCAACCCTGGGTTTTGGGGCGTCTCCACGTCCGAGAACCTAGAGCAGCTCGAACTACAACTCCCAGCAGCCCACGCGCCCCCGGGGCCGCCCAGCGTCGACCCGGCCACCCTTGCGGCCCTTCTTCGCTCTCGGCGCGGCCGAGCACCCTGGGCTTCCGGGTAGCGTCGGCCCTCCGCCCGGACGGGCTGCCCCTGGGGCTTCTGGGTATTGTAGTCGGTCTCGGCCCAGGTCCCGGGGAGGAGTCACTGTTTGTGGCGGCTCCTCAGCCACGGAAACTACCAAGCCCAGACTTCAGCGCCAGTTCCTCTCGTCCAATAGGAAGCCCCCATGTAGCGAGGCGCGGAGGCCGGCGCTCGCAACTCAAGATGGCGGACGAGAGTGAGACAGCAGTGAAGCCGCCGGCACCTTCGCTGCCGCAGATGATGGAAGGGAACGGGAACGGCCACGAGCACTGCAGCGATTGCGAGAACGAGGAGGACAACACCTACAACCGGGGGTAACGAGATCCTCGGAGTCCGATTCCCGTCCAGTCTCCAGCAACCCCGGGGTCTCGGGGGTGCGGGGAAGTCACCGGGAGCTTAGTGTAGCCCCACCCCCGTACTCTTATTGGCCGAGACAGTAGAATCCTGCCTGTTCATTGGTTGCTGTCTTTGTCATTTATCAGGGATGGGTGCTCAGTATTTTAAGGGCCAGAGACATTCAGTACTTTTATTATATAAAAGTTCTTATGTGTCATATTCCACTTGTGTGCTTCAGGCCTGTCGGGGGAAAAGAGCGCGTTACACGGTGATGTGCGATGGCACATTACGGGTCAGTCGCTCGCAGTGCCGTTCAAAGGGAACGTTACTTGTAGAGGTGTGGGAACAACGTGATTAGCCATAAACGAGTAAGACGTTTCGCTGCAGTTCACCTTCATTGAGGGAAGCAGCCGTGGTATAACAGAACATAATTACAATGTAGCAGATCACTCCCGGAGAATCCAAAATGTGAACTCAACTTATAAATCCTCCGTAATTACTGCATGATCATGTTTGCATGTGTATAGTGACCTTTGCGCCAGATGATCCATAAATTTCCCGAACACCATATATAATTAGGTCCTACAGCATCTTTATCCACTTTACAAAGTAGCCTCAAGCTCCAGGAAGTTGAGATGAGCCTTCTTGGAAGGTGTTTGAAAGTGAGTTGCATTCTGTCTCCTGTACTTCGGGGATCTTACCTGCTGGAAACTTTGTTTCTGTAGAAACACCCGGGAGACTGAGCTTAGTTCTTTTTTCAAGTCAGTTTTCACTGGGCCACACCCTTTCATTCCTGACTGTTCAGTGTTAACAGTAACTGGGCCTGGAGCTCATTTTCTCAGCCAGTATTTACATAAATGTCCTTAGTGGGAACTCATTTGTTTGTGTGTATACGTGCAAATAACTTTTGGATATAAAAATGGCTGGATCTGTAGTGGTCTGGCTTTCAAAGCTATCTTGTCATTTGTACTATTGCTGGTAGTCTTGGAAGTAAAGGAAGAGGTTGGGTTAACTTTTCTAACCGAGGCCACACCCAGTGGAGCCTGGGGGTTTGGGGGAGGGGAGGGCTTTGGTGCTGGGAACAGGCCCAAAACCTCCACATGGCAGACATGTGCTCTGCCACCTGAGCTGGTGCCCCGTCCTCTGGATAAGCTTAAAAAAAAATTTTTTTTTTTGCCAGCTTGTAGATGGGAAAGAACAAAGGGTTATTTAAGTGGCTTCTATTCTGCTTTCGTTATTGCTAAAAGATCTGGCTTTTATGTTCAACCGGCATTAAAATCACCAGAACATAGAGGGAAAGGAAGGTTTTTGTGCCAAAGGAGTGGAGCGCATGCTTTCCGTGGGGGGAGAAAGGGAATTGGGGGGGGGGGCCTAGTTCCCAGCCCCACATGGTCCCAGAGCACCAGGTGAAATAAAAGACACTTGTGAAATTCAGTCTTTGTGAGACAGTGTTATTTTGCACATCGATGTAATGTCATAAAAACCTTGTTTGAAGTTTGAGATTCCTAAAGAAGGCCAGAGCTGAGAAAGAGGAAGCAGGAACAGGAAGCAGGGAAAGCGCAGTGCTTCGGGCCACCGAGCCCCATTATAGATGAGAGCTGTTGGGTCTGAAAGTCATATCAGAAGTGAAAGCACAACTGTTTATTCGCTTTCTTTTTTTCTGCTGAACGCTTGCCTTGAGCTGAGTTTATACCTCTTTAATTGGGTTTGCTCTCTATAACCTGTATGGGTGGCTTTGGAAGGCTGTTTGGGAGCAAGTTCTGTCTTATTTTTGGTTGTTGCTTTAAGGGGGAGCACGCTGGGCAGTGCTCAGGGCTTACTCCTGGCTCTGTGCCCAGGGATTGCTCCCGGCCATTCTCAGGGATTGAACCCAGGTTCAGCACATGCAAGGCAAGCGCCCTACCTATTGTACTGGCTTTCTGGTCTCTTTCTGTTTTTTGTTTTCTTTTTAATTAAATTACTGTGAGGTAAATAGTTACAGATTTGTCCGTGATTGGGTTTCAGTCATACAGTGTTCCAATACCTGTCCCTTCACCTTTGTACATTTTCTACCACCAACGCCCTCAGTACCCATCCCTTCACCCTTCTCTACACCCATCCTGTATTTCCCACCACCAGTGTCCTACCTCCCCCCTACATACACCCTACTCCCCCACCTCCTCCTCCAGTCTGCCTCTATGGCAGACGTTTTTCTCTTTCTCTCTTTCTTTCTCTTTCCTTTTGATCATTGTGGTTTGCGGTACAGGTACTGTAAGGTTATCATACTTTTAGCACTCAGTTCTTGTCCAAGAGTGATCACTTTCACTGTCATTGTCATAGTGGTCCCTTCTCTATCCTGAGTGCCCTCTCCTCCTTCCCCCTACTTGTGACAGGTTTCCAACGGTGGACCAGCCCTCCTGGCCTTTGTTTCTACTGTCCATGGGTAATAGTCTCATACTCTGTTTATTATATTCCACAAAAGTTGTTCTGTTTTATTTATGGTACAACAAAGCGGTATCCTGAAAAAAGGGTGGGGGAGGGGATGTTTTGGGTTGTGTGGGAGTTTTCTAGCTTTCCTTCTTTTGAGTCTTGCACATGATTATGATCTGAGTGAACAAATTAAGTTTATTAGCAGGTTAGTGTAAACGAGTTGGCAGGTGGGAAGCAGAAGGCAGCCTGGACTACAATTTAATTCTCTGGCACTGAGAATCTGAGGTGTGCAGACATCGTCCCATGAGTTGACAGAAGAAACAGCTTTGCGAAGAAGCTGAATGGCACAGTAGGAAAAGCACAGACGTCGGAGTCATTCAAGGCTGGATTCCAGACCTGATTCTGCCATTTAATATCCTGTGACCTTGGCAATGTTACTTAACCTTCAGTTGCAGATATTAAATGAGGAAACAGCGCTGAAGAGAGGTCAGGGGGCCCAGCACATGCTTTATATGCCCGAACCCCAGGATCCATCCCTGGCACTACGTGATCCCTGAGCCCCAAGCATCTATGTTCCAAAAGCAAAAGCAGACTTGGGAAACATCTGAAGTGCAGCTGTCTTCATCCCCTCCTGTTTCTTCAGTTTCATCCTCTCTGCCCTCCTTCCTCTCCCTCGCCCCTGCCTGCTCTTGTCACATCCTGTATTTCTGATAGAACAGGGAATCTGTCTTTGCCATGCTTGGAACTCCGTAGACATTAGTGAATATTGCTGAGTGAATGACTGGCAAAAAATAGTCCTCGTAGCTAATCTTTTTTCCCCTCACCTAGGGAGAGGATGATAGATTTTTCTCACATACTTTTGCCTCCCAAATAAGTCTTAGTTGTTGGTCTTTCTACAATTTTCAGGAAATACCCTCAGAAGTGAAGGATCCTTTAGTTTGTCATGGAGGTTTACTATGGGAGTTTTTTTGTTTTGTTTTGTTTTTTTTCTGTTTGAAAGTTTACTTACTGAGAAATAGTACATTGGAGAGGGCGCTTGCCTTGCACGAAGCTTGACCCAGGTTTGCTCCTCAGCACCCTTGTGGTCCTCCGAGCCAGCCAGGAGTGATCCCTGAGCACTGCTGGGTGTGGCAAAAAAATAAAGTGTGTATGTGTGTGTGTGTTCAAAAGTAACAGAAGAATTGAAAGCACTTACCTCTTTTCATCCTAATGAGTGACCTGATATTTGGTCCAATGTGCCTAAAAGCTAATGAGACATTTTTTACAATACTGTTACTATTGGTGTTGGGACACTGTAGCTTGATACTCAGTGGTGAATAACTTTGTAACATTGTATTTCAGTTAAAACATTTCTTTAGGGGGGCTGGAGCAATAGCACAGCAGGTAGGGCGTTTGCCTTGCACGCAGCCAACCCAGATTCGATTCCCAGCATCCCATGTGGTCCCCTGAGCACCGCCAGGGGTAATTCCTGAGCACAGAGCCAGGGGGACCCCCTGTGCATTGCTGGGTGTGACCCAAAAAGCAAAAAAAAAAAAATTTCTTTAGGTCTTGAGCAATAGCACAGTGGATAGAGCGTTTACCTTGCACGCTATTGACCCAGGTTCGATTCCCAGCGTCCCATATGGTCCCCTGAGTACCGCCAGGAGGAATTCCTGAGTGCAAAGCCAGGAGTAATCTCTGTGCATCGCTGGGGGTGACCCAAAAAAAGCCAAACAAACATTCTTTAAAGCTATTGAGAGTTGAACTACCCTTAGGCTTTTCTTTTCTTTTTTTTCTATTTGGTCTACATCTACCTGTGCTCCAGTGGGTGTCATCCAAGGCAGGTACTTTGCTTGCTATACATCACTCTGGCCCTTCGATTCTCCTTTTTTTTCCCCCCCAATTGGACAGAGATGTGGGCCACACTGACCCTGCTCAGGGGTCATTCCTGATGGTGCTCCCAGGACCACATGTAATACTAGGGATGAAACAAGGGTTTGAGCTGGTGTTGGCTGCATGCAAGACAGGCACCTTACATGCAGTGCCTCACTCCATCTACTGTCTCTCAGGCCCCATTTATTAGGTTGTTTAAAAATCCACTAAGCAGAGGAATGGGGGCAGCATTTCCCCATTACTCCTCCCATCTTTTTGCTTCCTCCCACGACTCACGCATCCTCTCTTGGGCTCCATTTGCTTGTTTTCAGGGGAAGGCTTTCCAAGAACCCTGAAGGATAAACCTTATCAGCTGGCAGGAGATTTTTCATTTAGCTTCACAAATAAATGAAGTTCATCTGGAAGTTGCAAAACAGGAAAGAATGTTTTTAGACTATTTTGTTCCCAGGATTCGTGTGGAATTTTATTTTGCAATGTCATTGATACCATGGGCTGGAGCGATAGCACAGCGGGTAGGGCGTTCGCCTTACAAGCGGCCAACATGGCCGACCCGAGTTCGATTCCTCCGCCCCTCTCGGAGAGCCCGGCAAGCTACCGAGAGTATTCGATATGCCAGACACAGTAACAACAAAGTCTCCAATGGAGACGTTACTGGGCCCGCTCGAGCAAATCGACGATCAACGGGAGGGCCTTTACATATGCTTACATTGATACCATTGAGAGGCTAATCACGGCGCCAGCACCCTTTGATAGGGAGTATTTCATTTCCTTCCTCTTTCACTCCACGGGAACAGGTTAAGATGGATTCCTCAGGGACCTTGCATGTGTGAGCATGGGCCTTGCATGTGTGAGGGCCTGGGCTTGAGCCCCCCAACTCCAGCACTACCCCTCCCCCTTAATGATAAGGATTGGGACCTGTGGAGGTAGCTCTGGGTATATCTGAGTGCATGCTTCGTGTGCTGGACGCCTGGGTTCTAGTGCCTGAGACTGCCAGGTATGCCCCCCTTGACCCCCAGAAATTAGCGGGACCTGGGAAAAAAAAAAAGATGAAGCCTTTCACAATTTCCCCACTTCTTTTTAAGAGGAATGGGAGGGGGTGTTGCACCCTGGGGGCGCTGCTCTCTGTCAGGGGGTGCTCCTGACAGTGCCGAGGATCTAACTGGGTTCAGCCACATGCAAGGCTCTTTCTGGCCCCAAGTTTTCCTCCTTAATCATGAAATGTTCTTGCTTACCAGAAATGAGAATAGAAAGGACTTTTTGAAAGGAAGTTCCATAAAGCTCTTCTTCCTAGCTTTTGTTTCAGTTGAAAGTTCAGACTCCCCAAGAGTGATTCTTTCCATATTTATTTGATGATTTAGAGCAACATCTCTCTCTCTCTCTCTCTCTCTCTGTTTAAGAAATTTTTTTTTCTTTTTGGGTCACACCCGGCGATGCACAGGGGTTACTCCTGGCGTTGCTCAGGGGACCATATGGGATGCTGGGAATCGAACCCGGGTCGGCTGCGTGCAAGGCAGATGCCCTACCCGCTGTGCTATCTCTCCAGCCCACCTCTGTAAGAAAAATTTTTAGTCCCCCTTTCCTAATGTCTCCCTTCAGCTTTTGGCTTTTTAAAACTAGATCAAAGCAGAAATGAAAAAGAAACCTCATCACTGATAGCAGAAAGTGTTCTAATTTTATTTCCCAATTAAGTGGCAATTAAAAAGAAACTAATCAAGAGCTCCTTCAAGAGAAGACTGGAAAGCAGAAGAAATGAGAAGTAAATGAGGGCCTATTTGAGGGAGACTGCTGTCATGGCAAACCAGTTTTGCTGATTTTTCACATTGTTCAATGTGCTCTGAAACGTCCCAGCTTTACTTGGTCTGCCGTTAACTCTTTCTGCGTGAGTCCAGAGAGTTGGGGTCCCTGGGTTTAGTAGCAGGGCGCTCCTCTAGCACTTTCTCTGGACCCTTCTATCTGTAGGCTTCTAATTCTCCAAAGTAGGCCGTCTTGTGGGTGCCGAGCGGTGCCCTTACCACTGACGAGCCCCCAACAAAACAGAAGCAAAGTTACGGCAGGCTCAGTCCTTGTTGTGTGCCCATGCATGCGCATGCACGTGCACGCGCGTGCTCTTCCCTGCCCCCTCTCCCCCCCCCCCGCCCCCCCCCGCAGTCTCAGTCCTACGCTTACACATACACGCCTTGGAGAGCCCCCCCCCCCCCCACACACACACACACTATGGCAGGCTTCGTTATTGCACCTTGGAGAGGCCGCTCAGCAGTCAATAATTTCACGTGTTGCATCACTGCTGGGTGCTGGGCTCTGGGCAGGGTGCTCTACGTGCCGGAGCTCATGTGGACTTTGCCCAGAAAGGGTCTTAGCTTCATGTTGCGGCTGGCTCTTTGCACCACCTCCCTCCCCCTTGAGGGATCTTTCCTGAGCCGGCTGCCGTCCTTTGCCCTGAAGCTTAGACTCACTGTCTGGGCAGCAGTGGGAGCCCGTCTTTGTATCCAGCCATTGGCGCCTGGATGTGCCCGAGCTGAGTGCCAGTTGGTTATGGAGGGACTGGGCCCTTTCAGCCGTCTTTGCTGACCAGCATCTGTTTGTGTAGGGGGGGGAGAAAAGGGGAGTTGTGTCACACCCGGCAGTGCTCAGGGCTTACCCCCACCGCTGCACTCTGGGATCACTCCCTGGTGGGTCTCAGGGGACAATAGGTGGTGCCAGAGATCGAATCTGGGTCAGCTGCTTGAAAGGTAAAATGCCCTACCTACTGTGTTCTCTCTCTGCATCTCTCTGACCCGGCCCGCTTATTCCATTTATTTTATTTTTTATTTTTTGGTAGAAAAGTTTATTGGGCCGGAGCGATAGCACAGCGGGTAGCGCATTTACCTTGCACCCAGCCAACCCGGGTTCGATTCCTCCGCCCCTCTCAGAAAGCCCAGCAAGCTACTGAGAGTATTCTGCCTGCACAGAAAAGCCTGGTAAGCTATCCGTGATGTATTCGATATGCCAAAAACAGTAACAACACGTCTCACAATGGAGACATTACTGGTGTCTGCTCAAGCAAACTGATTAACAGCGGGAGACAGTGCAGTGCTACAGAAAAGTTTATTGAAGAGTAGAAGAGGAAAGAAAAGAAATTCTCCATATGGAGAGAAACGGTATAGGACTAACTTCTCCTTCATTCCTGTTTTTTGTTTATTTAGCTTTTGGGGTCATACTGGCAATGCTCAGGGCTTAATTCTGGCTCTGCACTCAGGAATTACTCCTAGTGGTGCTTGAGGAAACTTATCAGATGCCAGTGGAGGGGATTGAATTCCAGTCGGCCTTAGCCACTGTACCAAAAAGGCCCTCATTCCTTTTTTCTTTTTTTAAATGTTTGAGTACTGCTATTTATTCAGCCACTGATTAGGCTGATTGAATTGGGCATGAACCCCACCTTTTTTATTTATTTATTTTTTATAATTTTATTTATTGAATCACCATGAGAGCAGTTACAAAGCTTTCAGGTTTGAGTCTCGGTCATATAATGAAACACCCGTCCCTTCACCAGTGCCCATTCTCCACCACCAAAAACCCCGGTATACCCCCATCTCACACCCTCCCCCTACCTGTGGGGCAGATGATTTCCACATTACTCTCTCTCTCTACTTTGATTACACTCAATATCTTGACACCAGACCTACCATTATTATTTGGGATTTTACCCCAATACTCAGATCTGCTGAAAAGGCAATAGTAGACAATTTGTTTTCTATTGCTGGTTATAAATAACATATGATGTCGCACAGCTGCAATAGTGGCTGCGTGATTTTGAAATTCCGAAATGTTAACAATTAAATCTGAAGGGATTTCTGCCAAAACCTGCTGGGTTCCGAGATTTGTTCCTGAGTCTCTTGGATCATGGCCGTTGAGCAGCTTGATCAGGAGCCAGAAAGGCCGTTCACAGGTGGCGACTTGGGGGTCTTGTTGGGATGGGGAGGAAAGGGCTGGCTTCACCCCCATCCCGTGAGGCCCCGCGTGTCTCGTCACTGAGGGCCCAAACCTGACTGTCCAGTGACCTCTGGAGGATGGTGGCCACCGGGCTGCCAGGGGGAACAGGCCAAGGCACGAAACCTGTTCCCACCTGGGGTAGCCCGGCACCAGTAACCTACTGCAGGGACTAGACACATTTCTGCCAAAAGTTGCTGGGTTCCGAGATTTATTTCTGAGTCTCTGGGATCATGGCCGTTAAGCAGTTCGATCAGGAACCAAAGAGGTCTTGCCTCCAATTATATAGCTGAGCCGGAGGTGGTTTGTGGGTGTGTCTCCCACATATCTAACTTTTGGCTGTTTACTTTCTTGGTAGACTTTACCCCAAGTTTTTGGGGTCTGGCCAGAGGCACAGCAGCAATTTTGGGGTATCTGGAAGTCTGAAGGCGCTATCAGGCTGCTGATGCACTCGCCTCACAGGTACAGATTGACCTGCTGGCAGTACCATACACCCACCTCATTCCTATTTTAAACAATTAACTATGTCAGAGATTTTGTGACACCCCTGCCACCCCCTGGTGTAACCTTTCTCCTCTTTGATAAGAAATGACTTGTTCACCCTCGTTTCTGGCCAGCTGTCCCCGGCAGGCAGGGCAGTGGGTGGCAGTAAAAGTCTCTTTATAATCCTTTCCCACGGCCTGCTGGTTTCTTCACAGGCTTCCTAGGATACCTTTAGGCAGTACTCAAGTGTTTTTATTTTTCCCACCCGCTTTGGATTCATAAGAAGTTTTTGATATTAAAT
Organism: Sorex fumeus; assembly: GCF_029834395.1. Lineage (NCBI taxonomy): Eukaryota > Metazoa > Chordata > Mammalia > Eulipotyphla > Soricidae > Sorex > Sorex fumeus. Next base: position 78,047,253 of record NW_026606120.1, read on the forward strand.
CACCAGTGGGAATTTGCGGTGTGGGGTGTTGCTTTAGGTGATCTCGTTGTCACACGGGTACAGACAGCCGACTCCAGCCCATGGATTCCTCCTGGGCACTTGTAAAAGCCACTTCATTCCCCTCTTTGGGCCTTCTTTGTGGTAATAGGATTACCAGCGAGCATATCGACTTCAGGGTCAATTGGTTTGCAGGAGATTTCCCTGATGCCTAAAAGTGGAAACAAAGGAAGAGGCTCCAGTTTGGGTTTTGTTTGTTAAATAAGTTTCTCATTTTGTTTGCTTGTTTGGTTGTTTGGGGGGAATCACAACCAGAGATGCTCAGGGCTTCTGGCTCACAATCAGTTACTTCTTGCTGTGCTCAAGAGACCATAAGGGATGCTGGGGGTTGAATACAGGTTGACTGTGTGCAAAGCAAAGGCCCAACCAACTTGAGTTTTATTCTAAAGAATTCACTTTCAGTTTTGAGGGCAGACAAGAAGTGACTGAGCCCTGAGCATTCAAGTATCAACTCTTTCCTTTTGATCTCAAAGGTTGTAGAGATAGTACAGTGGATAGGGCGCTTGCCTTGCATGTGACCAACTTGATTCTATCCCTGGCACCCTATATGATGCCCTGAGCCCCACCAAGAATAATCACTGAGCGCAGAGGCAGGAGTAAGCCCAGAGCACCTCTTGGTGGGGGCCATAAACTGAAACCAAGCAAGCAGAAGCATTAAAGCAATTTGAAATGCTTACAGTGGGTATGTTTTATGGGGGCATGGTGCATACCGGTGGTGCTCAGGGCTTGCTCCTGGTTTTGTGTTCAGGGGTCACTCCTAGTGCACCTTCACCCCTGTACTATCTTTTCAACCCGTGCAGTGGTGCTTTTTTGGTTGTACCTTTGTTGTTCATTGTTTTAGGGCCATACCCAGCCACCCCCAGCAGTGCTTCGGGGCTACTCCTGATTCTTTCTGCGCAGGGCCAGGGGTGAAGGGTGTTACCCCCAAGCAATGCCAGGGGACCTTAGGGTGGTGGAAGCCCAACCCCGGCCTGCCAAGAGCTGCAGCCCTTTGATCTTCCCCTCCGGACTGACTGTGACTCTCAGAGGAAAATGACTGGTGGGGGGGGGGGGGGGGACAGTAAGATAAGAAACTTGACTGTACATGATCTCTCAAAAGAGCGCAGTGTCCATAGAATGTTAAAAAGGTTTTGCTGGCCCTCGGGGTTCTATTTCAGTCTGTTAATGTCTGTAGAGCAAAGGTTCCTAAACTTCTTTGGCCTACTGCCCTCTTTTCAGGGGATAAAAACAACCACCAGCACTCAGCACCCCCCTGAGAATCTGCTTGTTTAAACCCTCCAGTTGAGGGAGGGGAGGGGACTGGCATGCCAGCTGGGAAGGCGCTGCAGTGTAGTCAGCTCAGCACATCACCTCTGAACTCTTTCTTGGCGTTGAGGCCACGCCCGGCCGTGTTCAGGGCTTCCTGGTGCTGAGCCCCGGGATCACTCCCTGTGTGCCTGGAAGACCATGAGTGGTGCCAGGGGCCCAGCCCGAGTCCGTTGCGTGCAGGGGAAGTGTCTTACCCCTTTACTGTCTCTGTGGTGAACTCTGAACTATGTGCTCAGCATAGCTAGAGCCCTGGTCTCTGCTCAGGACATCACCAGCCTCTTGTTGCATGAGTGTTGAGTCGAGGAGAGCCACGTGGACTGGAGGCCTTCTGGGTAAAACAAGGCTCCCCCATCCCTTCACACTGAAACTTTTAGTGTTTTGTGTGTTGACACAATGTTTTCTTTCCTTTTTATTCCTCCTTTGGTCGCCATACCCAGCAATATTCAGGGGCTGCTCCCAGTCCTGTGCTTGGACAAGTGCTCCTGGCAGTGCTTGGGGTACGTGGGGTGCTGGGGATGGAGACTGGGCCTCCTGCATGCAGAGCAGGTGTCCAGCCCATGGAGCTCTCCCTGGCCCTGAAACAACATTCTTCTGGCTTTGGAGGGTTTCCTCTCAGGGGGCCGAGAGATAGCACGGCAGGTGGTGCGTTTGCCTTGTCCGCAGCCCGCCCAGGTTTGATCCCCGGTCACGGTCACGGTCCTCCCATTGTTTATCAATTTGCTCAAGCAGGCCCAGTAACGTCTCCATCTTGAGACTTGTTGCTACTGTGTTTGGCATATCGAATACATCACAGGTAGCTTGCCAGGCTCTGCCGTGCGGGCGAGATACTCTCGGTTGCTTGCCGGGCTCTCCGAGAGGGGCGGAGGAATCAAACTCGGGTCGGCCATGTTGGCTGCATGCAAGGCAAACGCCCTACCGTTGTGCTATCGCTCCAGCCCAGGTTTGATCCCCAGTACCACATTATAGTCTGTACCCTGAGCCTGCCAGAGTGATTCCTGAGCACAGAGCCAAGCAGGAGTAAGCATTTGGGAGTGAGGGTCACCCAGCAGTGCTCAGGTGTTACTCCTTGTGGTGTGCCAGGAACCCTGTGGGGCATCTGGGATCAATTACCTTACCTGCTATACTGTCACTCTGGCTCTAGAAGGAGTAAGCCTTAAAAGCATTGCTGGGTGTGGCTCAAAAACCAGAAAAACAAAACAAAAAAGAAAGTCTCAATGGTTATGAGACCAGCAGTTGAGAGGTGTGGCCCCACGTTACAGTTGATTGCTTGTCCTGGGTCCTCAGGGTCAGCTGAAGACCCATCCACCTCGAGTTTTGGGGGTCTTGAATTCCTCAGCAGGTTAAGCCAAAGGCCTTGAGGGACAACCCCCCACCTGCCATCACTGGTGGCAAAGCGCGTGTGTATGTGCACATGTGCCTGCGTGCACGTGCCTGCGCGCGCGCACACACACACACACACACACATACCCCATTCCACAAGTAACGCTTTTGGTGCCTTGGGGTGGAGAGAAAAGTTCCATCAGGGCACCAAGAGAGATGCCCCTGGCCCAGCAGGGACCAAAGAGTCCTGCATCCTCTGACCCTGGCATTGGAATTCAGGCCCCATTGGCCAGAAATTGCCAGAAGAATCCCTTGGGCTTCCTTAGCACCACTTGGGGAGGCCCCGAAACAGCCCCCACATTTTCCATTATGGACCCTCACTCTGTGGAAGATCTGGAAGCTTCCTGTCCCTGCTGCTGATCCATCTGCGCCCTCCCCTTTTTCCCACCCACTCGCCCTGGCACCAAACCATTTCTCGAAATAAGAACTCTCCTCCCCCGGCCCTGAATTTACATCCCAGCACCCATAGGGTTTCTTTTACGCCTGGACTTGGGAATTTTAGTCTCTGTTAAGAGATGGCATTGCTTTTTCTTTTTTGTGGTTCTCACCACACCCATCTCTGCCCTCAGGGATCACTCCTGGTGGAGTTCCTGGGACCAGGTCGGGTGCAGGGGTTCAAACCTGGGTTGGCTGCATGCAAATTGAGCACCCTGCAGGCTCTATTTATCTCTCTGGCTCCTAAAAGTGATATTTTTGGTTTCTTTCCTTTCTGGGTTGGTTGTTTGCAGATGTTCCTTGTGAGCAGCCTCTTGCCTTGGCTTACAGGGACACAGCACCCCTGCCCCACCAAAAGAAGCCATAGTTGCTTATTCTTTGATCATGCTTTAGTTGTCTTCTGAGAGTCTGGTCCATCTCTCTGGAGCACATTACAGTGATCAGCAAGCCCAGGAGAGGTTTCCAGTTCGATTCGTAGAGTCCCAGTATACCCTTGATGCTCACCAGTGAAAATGGGAAATCGGTTTGGCAGACCCATCCAGAACAAGAAAAGAGAGGTTGGAGCGATAGGTAGTCCAGTGAGGAGGTTGTTTGCCTTGCACGTGGTCAGCCCAGGTTCCATCTCTGGGATCCCATATGGTCCCCCGAGCACCACCAGGAGTGATTCCTGAGTGCAGAGCCCAGAGTAACCCCTAAGCATAGCTGGTTGTCCCCTAAAAACAAGAAAAAGGAAAAGAAACTACTTGATTCTTTTTTGTCTGTTTTCTACTTTGGGTCATACCCAGCAGTTTTCAGGAATCACTCTTGGTAGCACTTGGGGGACCATAGAGGGTACCAGAGACCAAACATGGATCGGCCGCATGCCGGGCAAGTGCCTGTACAGTCTCTCCAGTTGAGAAATTACTACACTCTTAAGAGAACTCATTTGACTCCAGTGGGGACCTCTGGTTTCATTACCCCCAAATCCAAACTGATGCTGGGATATGATACTCTCTCCCTGGGACGCTTTGTGAAGACCTATTCCCAAGGCCTTTCAGTGTGGATTCTTTATGAATGAATAAAATGGTTCCAGTCACCCCAGAAGCTAACCCTCACAAATTCCTGGGCAGTCTCTTTTTTGAGGAAGTTAATTCCAGGAGGACTGTGCGAGGGGAGGCCGCCCTGTGACTGCAACCCAGGGGCACTTGCCGAACTGCCCTGTTCCTTCACCTGTCTGTGCCACCTGCGGGTCGAAGCAGCATGTGTGCGTTCCAACCTATATAACATGACGAAACAAGCTGCAGCTTTTCCTTTGGGTCCTGCCAAACAGATCAGAGAGGGCATGAAGTTTGGTGCTGGAGCACCAGCCCGGGCGGGCGGGTGGGGGGGGCCTCTTCATCCCTAAGCTCCACTTCCCCACCACCCTGTGCAGTGCCCTGTCCCCAACCTGTCCCACTAGCCCAGGCTCAGCGCCCCAGAGAGAGTGCCCAGAGCCTGCCTGCCCGCCCAGAAGGGGCGGGTCCGGGTGTATTGGGTTGATGGTGTGGTGGAGTGGGAGGGGTCTGACTGGCTGCTCCTCACCCGCAGCTGTCCCCAAACCCCGTCATACTCTCCCTGGAGAACCACTGCGGGCTGGAGCAGCAGGCCACCATGGCCCACCACCTGCGCACCATCCTGGGGGACATGCTGGTGACCCGGCCACTGGACCCCCAGAACCCTGAGGAGCTGCCAACCCCAGAGGTGAAGCTCCCAGACCCCAGCTGGGTGGTGGAGGATGGGTGGCTCCACGTCACCCCCTCCCCTGCGCCTCTCCGTGTGTTCTGGCACTCTTTTGCCCACGAGATCTGGTCGTGGGGGCTCTGCTAGGCCCCCAGGGCCGCACCCAGCCAAGCCTGAGGACAGGGGTCCTACATTTGGGGCCAGGGTCTCCGCTGTGCCAGGCAGGGCTTAGCCGCTTGAGTCACATCCCTGGCCCCCCCACCCCCACCTCCTGCACCCTCTCATCCATGGTCGAGGGCCCTGTGGCTGGCCCAACCCTGTTTTCTCTATCTCCTAGAGTCAGTCAGCTCGGCCCCATCCCTGTGGCCTTGGGAGCCAGCTCCGTCCTAGAGGCCTGAGCCCTTTGTCACCTGTCCGGGCGAGCACAGAGAGGCCCCTCCTGCCCACAGTCCACTGTGTGGGAGAGAGACTCTGGGGCTGGGGGAGCTGCCCCGGGGACCCAGGAGGCGAGTGCCACCCCCCTGAGCCTCACCCCTGCCCCGGGTTCCCCACATGTGCCAGGAAGGTGCCACACATGTGGCCGTCTGGAGAGTGCGTTGCCGTTTCCTCCGCCCTGGCTCTCTGACTTCACAGAGGGGGCGTCTCCCCAGCCTCCGAAGCTTCTAGCACAGGCCCGTGTGCAGCGGGAGCTTCTGTTGGATGTGGTGGGAGACAGCGCGTGGTTTGGTTCTCAGGCCCGGCTTTCTCCTGGGGTTTTCTCAGAGTGGCTCCTGAGCTCCTGCTTCCCTGCTGACGCCTCCTGGTTTGGGGGCTGGGGTCTGCTGGGACCTTTTGGTTCCCTGTTTCTTCCTGTCGGGAATGTTGCTCAGAACTGGGCAGTTGATGAGTGGGAGCACATGTCCAGCATGAGTGGCCCTGGCACCCACCTTACCTGCGAGGGGCCCCTGTATTAAGAAGAGAAAACAGAGCCAGCAGGAGAGTTCAGGGGACTGAGCATGTTATCTGCATACGAGGGGCCCAGATTCGATTCCTGGCACTGCATGCCTGGCACTGCATGGTCCCCTGAGCACCGTCAGAATGGCCCCAGAGGACCAGGCATAACCCAAAACCAGAAAAGGAACAAGAACTAGCATGCAGCCAAGCGCGTCCCACAAAAATGAGGTCCTTGAGGCGCGGAGCGGCCTGAAGTTTCTTAGTGATTCTGCGCATTTGTGAATCATGGTGTTTGACGCTTTCTTTCTGGTGGGGACATTCCTGGTTATATGGGGGACCATCAGTGCTATTCCCAGTAGTTTGGGAACAGACTTGGGCCTACAGAGGAGTGCTCTCCCACGAGTACCACATCCGACACACGTGTGCGGCTTTTCCTTATTTCTGTTTTTATTTTTGGCTTTTGGGCTACAAGCAGCTATGCCCAGTGATTACTCTTGGCCCTGCACTCAAACCCGGGTTGTCCTCACACAAGGCAAAGGCCCTACCCACTGCCCTATCTCCCCAGCCCCTCCTCACTTTCTTTTTTTTCTTTTTGGGTCATACCCGGTGATGCACAGGGGTTACTCCTGGCTTTGCACTCAGGAATTACCCCTGGTGGTGCTCAGGGGACCATATGAGATGCCTGGGATTGAACCGGGGTCGGCCACATGCAAGGCAAACACCTTACCCTCTGTGCTATAGCTTCAGCCCCCCTCCTCACATTTTTTTAAAAAAAACTTTTATAAAGTAGTTCACAATATTTGATTACATTTAATATTCAAACACCAATCCCACGACCATTACACCTTCCCACCACCATATGTCGGGTGTTTCTACCCCGAACCCCAGTCCGTGCCCCAAAGCAGAACTGAAATAATATATTTTGTATTGTTTGTTATGAAAAACAGCTGAAAATGCTACAAAAATGCATCCTTAGAGGAAGGAGTGTGAGGTTGTTGTATTTCACCCAGGGACCATTAGGCCCTTCTATAAGAGATCACTCACATGTTGTTAAAGGTTGACATGTTTTTTTATCCTCACATTTTTAGTTTGTTTTTTCCCATGGTATTTAAAAAGGATTGGGGTGGGGGGCTGGTGCTATAGTAAGGCAGGTAGTGTGTTTGCCTTGTATGCAACTGACACCCAGCACCCCATATCAGGAATCACTCCTGCCCGAGCACTCCATCAGGAGTGATTCCTGAGTGCAGAGCCAGGAATAACCCCAGAGCATCTGTGGGGTGTGACCCCAAGACAAAAATTATTTTTCACAGCGAATCACATTACGGAGCTCAGAGAGTTCATTCCATAAGTGAAGGGAGTAAGACTTGGTAGTTGGATCCAAAGTGGAACTGCAGCTTGTTTTTATATTTTACTTCTTTGGGGTTTTGGGGCTTGGGCCACACCTGGTGGTGCTCAGAGGTGCTTCCTGGTTCTGTGCTTGGAAGTGACCCTTGCTGGTCTCTCAGGGGACCACATGTGGTACTCCGTATTTGAACCAAGGTTGCCACTGCCAAAGCCACATGCAGGGCAAGTGCCTTCTGACTCTGCCCTTATTATTTATCTGGTTTTGGTTTGGGGGTTGCTCCTGACAGTGCTCAGGCTGCCATGTGGTGTGGGGAGTCAAATATCTTGTGTGTGTGTGTGTGTGTGTGTGTGTGTGTGTGAGAGAGAGAGAGAGAGACGGGGGGGGGGGGGTTGCCATTAGAGATGCAGGCGGGGGGGGGGTGGATGGAGGGGAAACTGGGGACAATAGTGCTGGGAAATGTGCTGGTGGAGGGATGGGTGTTGGAACACCGTATGACTGAAACCTAATCATAAACAGCTTTGTAAGGGTCTATCTCACAGTGATTCAGTTTTTTTTTTTAAAAAGACTCATTTCGTTTTTTCTCACACAAGGACGTTCTCTACTCAGCCACAGCCTTCACTCAGCAGTGCCATTCGTTCTTTTTCCCCCTCTTAATTTTTGTTTCAGGGTTCTATCCTGCAGTGCTCAGGGCTGCTCCTGGCTCGGGATTCAGGGGTCCACCTGGGCATCCGGCATACAGAGCACATACTCCTGTCTTTTGAGCTTCTCTTTGTCCCCAGCAAATTGTTTTTGAAGCCTTATGATGCAGCGCATAATTCTGAGAGTGAAGAGAATATCTCTGAAATAGAAAACCACATAGAGTTGGCATAGGCCGCAGATGGGTCTGTGTGTGATAATAAAATGAGTCACTGAGTGGAAAAAGTTATCTTTATGCCATGAATTTCATTGTGGTTCCTGGTTGGATTTGTTTGTGGTTGGGATTGGGGGTGGGGGGGTTGGCCTTTTTTTGGTTTGTTTTTGTTTGTTTTTTAATTGAATCACGAGATACAGTTACAAAGTTGTTTGTGCTTGGGTTTTAGTCATAGAATGTTCCAACACCCATTACTTCACGAGTACTTTTCCTGTCACCAATGTCCCCAGTTTTTCTCCCATCATCTCCCAACCCTCCAGCCTGCCTCTGTGGCAGGCACTGTTCTTTTCTCTTTCCTTTTGGACATCAGGGTTTGCAGTTCAGGGTTTGCAGTACAGATACTGAAAGGTTATCACGTATATCCTTTTACCTACTTTCAGCACTCAGTTCTTGTCCAGAGTGATCATTTCCAACTGTTATTGTCATATGGTCCCTTCTCTATCCTGTCTACCTTCTGCCTCCCACGTACTTGTGGCAAGCTTTTGTTTTCGCTTGTCATGTTTTTAGGGGCTTTGCTGACCCGCTGGCCATCTGGTTTTAAGGAGTTCACCTTGGGCTGGAATGATAGTACTGCAGGCAGGGCGTTTGCATGCACGTGACCAACCTGGGTTTGATCCCTGGCATTCCATATGGTCCCCAGAGGGGGGAAAAAAAAGGAATTTGCCTTATTTCCACATTCATTTCCAAATTTATCTCTCAAATTGATTTCTTTTTATTTTTTCCCCCTTTTTGGGCCACAGCTAGTAGTGCTTAGGGGTTACTCCTGGAATTTCTCCTGGTGGTGCTTGGGGACCATATGGGATGCCAGGAATCGAACCCAGGTCGACTACATGCCACATGCAACGGCCAGTGCCCTCCTCACTGTCCTATAGTTCTGGCCCCCCAATCTGTTTCTCTTTCATGGCTTCCCACGTATGTCCCGTGACTATAATGCTTAGCAGTTGTCTGGCCTTCAGACCTTACATGGGGACTGAGTGACCTCCAGCCTGACTCACCAGCTCTCTTGAGCATGCGTCATGTCTTTCTGCATTGGGCCTGGGAGAGGCATAGATTGGCTTATCCCAGGGTGGGGGTGGGAGGGGTGCGCGGATACTCCGAGTGGCATGGAGGGTGGCAGCCGGGCGAGAGCACGGCCTTGGTAGCGTCCAGGGTTAGAAGTTTCGGTCTCTAGGTTCTCGGCCGCACAGAGCAGGCACTTGGAAAACCACCTTTGCAGGAGTTAGTGTGGCTGCTGGGTTCAGGTAGTCTTGTTGGAAGGCCCCAGGGCAGAGTCTGGCTGAGGCCACCTCTTCAGGATGTGAGCACTGGGGGGGACGGGCGCTAGGTCTGAGGACCGTCTACAGCCAGTAGTAGCATCCCGCAGTGACAGGTGACTTCTGCAGAGTGTAGTTTGGTGGGTGATGATAGTAGAATAACCTCAGATATTTTTTGCTGTTTTTTTTTGTTTGGTTGGTTTTTTTGCTTTTGGGTCACACCCAGCAATGCTCAGGGGTTACTCGTGGCTCTGGTAATGCCATCTGGGATACCGGGGATCAAACCTGGGCCAGCCGCATGCAAGGCAAATGCCCTATCCACTGTACTATCACTCCGGCCCACCCCAGGTATTTAAGACCACAAACATGTTCTAAATTTTAATGTAAAGGTTCAATGATCTTGACCTTAATGGTAGCACTGTAGCACTGTCCTCCCATTGTTCATTGATTTGCTTGAGCAGGCTCAGTAATGTCTCCATTGTGAGACTTGTTACTGTGTTTGGCATATCGAATATGTCATGAGTAGCTTGCCAGGCTTTGCAGTGCGGGCAAGACACTCTCGGTAGCTTGCTGGGCTCTCTGAGAGGGGCGGAGGAATCGAACCTGGGTCGGCCTGCCACATGCAGGGCAAATGGCCTACCACTGTACTATCGCTCCAGCCCACCTTAATGATATGAAAATTTTTTGTTGTTGGTGTTTTGGTTTGGGGAACTACATCCTCTAGTGCTCAGGAGACCCTGTGGTGCCGGAGCTCAAACGGACCTCATGTGCAGGACTCGTGCTCTAACCCCTCCACCTTCTCCCTGGCCCTGGAAAATATGGTTTATACTGTTGAAATTCTTTGGTGACTGATAGAGTGTGCAGTTGAAAACAGTACATTGGGTGTGGCCGATGTGTGGGTTAGGGCCCCTAGATTCTCAGGTTACTGTCCTGATTTGACCTTTTTTGAAATTTTTGCTCGTCTTGTTTTGGTGCTACTCGGGGTCACTCTAGGCTACCAAGGTCACTTCTGGTGACCCTCAGAGGACCATGTGGGTGGGTGGGGGAATCAAACCCAGGCCTCCCGAATGCATGGTATGCCCTCCCGGAGAAGGCATTTGCCTGGCACATTAGCTGGTCCATGTTCATTCAAGGAATGACCCTTGAGTGCAATGTCAGGCAGGAGTAAGCCCTGAGCACTGCTGGGTGTGGCCCCCAAGGGTTGAGGGGGGAGATAGCCCACTGCCCTTTCAGCCCTGTAATTTGATGCTTTGTTTTGTATTTGACCACACCCAGTGGTGCTCAGGATTTATTCCTGGCTCTGTGCTCAGGGATCACTTCTGGGCAGGGCACAGGGGACCATATGGGATGGATCAAACCCTGATTGGCTGCATGCCAGGCAAGTGCCCTGCCTGCTCTACTGTTTCCTCCAACTCTTTCTTAAAGTTACTAAAGATATACAGCAAACAGTCGTGGAGGCTGTTCAGTGTGGCCGGAAGCCTGGTTTGCCTTATCTGCAGCCTGTGCTGTGCAGCAAGAGGGGACTAGGGCGTCACAGTGGTCAGTGTCAGTCGTGCACATGCAGCTCCTGTGTCCTGCAGGGCAGGCGTCTGGGACTTCCTTGCCACCTGCCCAAGCTCCCTAGTGCCAGCTTTTTCCTGTGGTGCCATCTGAGCCTGCCGACTGCTGTCCCCTTCATAGATCCTGGTCCGGGGTGGTGTGGCTGAGATCACGGCAGCGTTAAGTTGTTCTGCTTCTCCATCCTTCCCCCGCTTTTCAGGATCGCCTGGTGTGTTAAATCCCAGTGCAAACCTAACAGCATCAGGAGGATTGGGTGCAAGCGTGGAAAGGTGTTCCAGGAGACGACGCTCCCCAGTGTCCTTTACAACCAGTGGCCCCTTGAGCGCAGAGCCAGGAATAAACCCTGAGCGTGGCTGGCCCCAAAACAAAACAAAATCACACTCAGTCGTCACGCTCTGGGCCATGGGCTGGGGCTGGAGCTCGTCAGTACAGCCGTGCTATGCCTCTAAGGCTCTGGGTTCCATCCCACCAGCACCTCCAAAAATACATTTATTTAAAAAAAAAAATGTCAAACGGCGGCCTCTCAGGAAGTGCGGGGATGAGCGCCTGCTTACAGCTCCCCCGTGGCTTTGGTGCCAGCACCTGGTCGGCGGAGGGAAGGAAGTGCTCAAATGAAAGCAAGTAGGATGGATATTCCGTGCCCGGGAGCTGGCTGGGTGCATGCTGGTGGCCTGCAGGGGCCCTGCCATTCCCCCTAGGCTGACAGAGGAAGGGCCGACTCCACAGAAAGCTCCTTGTCAGAGTAGCTCAAAACGTGATTTTTTTTTTTTTTGTCCATAGCACAGCGGGTAGGGCGTCTGCCTTGCACGCAGCCAACATGGCCGACCCGAGTTCGATTCCTCCGGCCCTCTCGGAGAGCCCGGCAAGCTACCGAGAGTATTCGATATGCCAGACACAGTAACAACAAAGTCTCCAATGGAGACGTTACTGGGCCCGCTCGAGCAAATCGATGATCAACGGGAGGGCCTCTACTTTGTCCAAAGAAAAAAGCCCACATCGCTGTTTCCTTTGTCTTGTAGTGGTTTGAGTCCAGCCAATGACACTGGAGCCAAAAAGAAGAAAAAGAAACAGAAGAAGAAGAAAGAAAAAGGCAGCGAGACGGATTCCTCCCAGGACCAGCCTGTGAAGGTAACCTGGGCCCCCGCTGTGTGTTTGGGACAGTGGGGGCAGGCGGCCAGGAGCAACTTAGCTTGACCATCTCTGCTGGTGTCACTTCAAGATGGAGGCGTTGGAGCTCTCCGCCGCCCTCTGCTGTCCTTGACCTAGGTGACGGAACTGCTGTGGCCCCTTAAAGGACACACATGGCAGGTCAGCCCCGGCTGCGAGCATGGCGCTGGCCGCGCACCCAGGTGCATGACCTGCATGTCGTGCCGTGCCCGGGGCCGTCAACTCACCGTCGAGGCGTCCCTGTGGCCTAGGCAGTGGTTCTCGGCAACCCCCACAGAGTCCACCTCCAAGCCCCTCTGGCAGAGAACCACTGGCCTGGCACTTACACCCTGGATGGACACACTGCTGTGAGCCCAAGGTCAGGGCAGGGTGGTTCTGCTCTGAAGCAGAGTGTTGAACCGGAAAAATCTTTCATTTCAGGGCAGGCCCCAGGTAAGGCTCGGAACTCCCCACTCCTGCAGTGGCTCGTGGCCTCCCTGGAGTCCCGTAGCCTCCCCAGAGTCCCATCTTTTCCTGCGTCCACACACCTGGCGCTGTGCCTTAGTGTTACATCATAATGTGGGGAGAAACGTGCCACCAATCAGGTCTGAGTGACAGGACAGCAGGTAGGGTGCTTGCCTAGCATGCAGCCGGTCTGGGTTCGGTCTTGGGCACCCCATTTGGTTCCCTGAACCCACCAGGAGTAACCCCTGAGCATCACTGGGCATAGCCCCAGAAACCAAAATAAAAGGCAAGTGCCACCAGCCCAAAGGGCTAGAATCAGAGTGATAATTTAGGAAATTGTGCATGCAGGAGCTCCAAGTTCCATCCTCAGCACCCCTGAGCACTGCTGGAAATGACCCCAAAACACATACAGCCTCTGCCTCACATTGTGGATTTTTGTTTGTCTAGGGGTTGGTGTTCGGTTGACTTCCGGACATAGGGGCAGAGGGAGGTTTGATCTATAGCCTCTAACAAAATGGTTCATTTTAAATTAGAAAATTTAAATAAAATGCTATTTAATTGTTCTCCCTTTTTCCTCATTATGACTTACGCAGCTCATCACTTGGAAAAATTCTCATTATATCTGATTTAGGAAGTTATGCACAGGGAACAAGTAGAAGAAAATCGACATCCCTCCTGGGGTAGGAGAGGCAGCTCACAGGCCGGAGCTCCTGCCATGCATGCAGGAGGCGCAGTTCCGAGCACTGCCAGGAGCAACCCCGAGCACAGAGCAGGGAACTCGTGCCCTGAGCACTGTTAGATGGAACCCCCAAAACAAAAACAAACTTAAAAATAAGATCACACTGGACCTGAGCAATAGTACAGCAGGGAAGGCACTTGCCTTGCATCTGGGGGGTTAGGGTTCTGTCCCTGACATCCCATATAGTTCCCTGAGCACTGCCAGGAGTGATTCCGGAGCGCAGAGCCAAAAAGCTAAAAAACAAATCACACTTGATCTTACCTCCTAGGAATAAACAGTTATTTAGTCTTCCTCACTTTCAAAACAAAAATGAAGAAAAAGGTGTAAGATTGATGTCAGAAAGACAGGGTCATACAAAGACTTGGGCCACCACAGGAGCCTGAACCCAGCACCACAGACAGGTCCCAAGCACACAGCCAGGTGGGCCCCTAAAATATAGAAAAGTCATAAAATTACTCTCTTACACCTGAGATAACACCCAAACGCCATAAAAGAAAAATGAATTTAAGAGTTTCCCATAAAAGTTAAAAGATGCAGGGGCTGGAGCAATAGCACAATGGGTAGGGTGTTTGCCTTGCACGCGGTCGACCGGGGTTCGATCCTCAGCAACCCATATGGTCCCCCGAGCACCGCCGGGAGTAATTCCTGAGTACAGAGCCAGGAGTAACCCCTGTGCATCGCTGGGTATGACCCAAAAAGAAGGGGAAAAAAAAGTTAAAAGATGCAGCCATGGACTAGAGCAATAGCACAACAGGTAGGGTATTTGCCTTGCCTTGCACACAGCCGACCTAGGTTCAATCCTGGCATATGGCCTCCCTGAGCACCACCAGGAGTAATTCCTGAGTGCAGGACAGGCATAACACCGAGCATCGCTGGATGTGACCCAAAAAGCAAAAAAAAAAAAAGATGCTGCTGTGTGAAATTCAGTTCCTGCCTCACCCCTGGTGCACCTGGTGCTGGTCCAAACAGCTGCCACGGCAGCGCTGGGTCTCAGGGATAAATTTGGTCACAGACACCCCGAAAACAAAAAGATAAAAAGCTGGGAAAACATGAGCAATACATGAATAAATTTAAATAATGCAAGCAGGTAGTTCACAAACAATATGATGTTCCCTCAGAATACAACAGCTGGGTAAACTCACAATGTTTTCAAAAAAACAATGTTTTTTTCTCCTACACAGACAGAGATTGAGATTTGATAAATATTTGGTTTGAGGGCCATACCAGCTGTGCTCAGGAATCACTCCTGACTTGGGGAGACCATCCTGGGTGCTGGGGATCAAACCCAAGTCAGCCCCATGCAAGCCAAGTGCCTCCAGGTTTGATAAATCTTACCATGAGGGACTTCAGAAACACTGTGTTCCCTGAGTTCATCGGTGTTTTTTTTTTTCTTAGCAAACAAGTCGTTAATATAATTTAATTTAAGGTGTTCATGTCCTTTGACCCATCAAAGCTCTCTCAGACTTCACAGGCTAAAGTACAGATCTCAGTAAACACAGATGTACAGGAAAGTCCGTTACAGTTTAGTTTGTAAAACTGGAGAACAAAACCTTCAAAATGCCTCTAGGGATATTGACTGAGTCTCCTGTGGATCTGTGGGGTGTCCCTGAGCGGCCAGCACAGACCCGGAGTGTCCCAGTCTCCTGAAGGGCTCCTGGGCGTTGTCTTTAGGGAAGAGCGTTTTGTAGGATTAACCCTTGAGGCCCAGTTTCAGGTTTTGAAAAGTGCGTGTGCATTTGGAAATTGCATGCAAAAAAACAAAAAGTCTGAATTTTTATGTGTCTCTCCTCACCCTTCTTACCTCTTCTGCTCTCAAAAGACAGCTACTGACGACGAGGATCTCGTCTGCGCTTCAGGGCTGGCAGGGTCTGACTTGTCCTGTAGTGTTCAGCATCTCTGCGTCATTTGAAAGTTCTCACCCAGCATGTGTTGCTTTTGCCATCAAACAGTGCAAAGCTAAAGCAGGGAGAAACTCCCAGCCACCGGAGGGCCCCTCCTCAGCATTTTCTGTGGTTCCCATGTACTCGGGGACCTGGGAATTCAGATATAGGAACCACTCCCTGTCCTTGGATTTTGTCCCATAACTCTTGAGCTTGTCATTAATGAGAAGGACCTGATGGCATAAAGACCCTTTCTCTTCCTGACGTTGTTTTGTTCAGATGAACTCTTTGCCCGCCGAGAGGATCCAGGAGATACAGAAGGCCATTGAATTGTTCTCAGTGGGGCAGGGACCCGCCAAAACCATGGAGGAGGCCAGCAAGCGAAGCTACCAGTTCTGGGATACACAGCCTGTCCCCAAATTAGGTATGTCTCCCCCCCCCCCCCCCCCCCCCGGGCTCAGGCATTGGTTTGAGCCGGTCACGGGTCTGAGGCTGAGTGTGTGAGGAGAGACAGATGAGGCGTGGGTTCACGGGTGGTTATTTTCAGAGGTTTCTGACCACTGTTCAGGGACCAAGTCTGTCCCAGGAGCCCGTGTTTGGCTGGCCCAGCTTCGCCTGGTATGCATCTCCGAGGAAGCCAAGCCCTGGCCCATGAGGAGCAGAGACAGGTACCAGAGGCCTGTCTCCCCAGAGATCGTGTCAAGAAGCCATCTGACTTACCTAGATACATGTTTCATGCTAGAGGGGCCCCAGTCTCTCAGCCAGTGCACACATATTTTTTTAAGGGGGCGCCCATACTTGGTAGTGCTTGAATGCTACTTCAGACTTTGTGCTAAAAGGACCCACACGCAGTGCCAGGGATACAGTTCGGTTGGCATCAGCCACACATAAAGCAGATGTCCTAGCTCTGTGCCTCTCTCTGACCCCCCACCCCCCACTGCGTGGGGTTTTTTTTTTTTTCCCTGTTTGTTTTGGGACTTTATCTCCTCTGCTCAGGGATCACGCCTGGCAGGGCTCAGGGCACCACCCGGGGTGCTGGGGATTGAACCCTGGTCAACTGTGTGCAAGGCGAGCACTTTATCCCCTTTCTCTCATCCTCTACTGCACGCTTTTAAATGCAAGGTAATCTGTTATTTTGGTTAGCAGTGATGGTTTAATACCTGGAATGTAGGTTTGCCCAACACTTCATTAAAAAAAAATGTAATGAGTGCTGGAGTGATGGCTCAGGGGGCTGAGAACATGGACCGAGTCTTGCCCATGGTGTCCCCACGAGTGGCCATGTACAGCGTGTGCTATGCGTGTATGAAAGAGCAAGTCAAAGAGCCAAGCCTGGTGGCATCCTCAGCTCTGCACACCAGTCATACTTGGGCCAAGAGTCTGGGAAGTGGAGGTCAGGGTGTGGCACTTGCCTTGCATAAGTGAGGTGCTGGGCTAGAACCCTGGCACTGCAAAAGCAAAACAAAGCAAGAGTAGGTCGCTTCATGCACTGAGGGCCTTAGCAAGGGCAACCCGCAGCATGGGGCCCTGTGGAAAGATCCATTCACAAAATGCACTACACATTGTGCATTTTTACATGTGTCTACGAATGAACTGTGATTAGAAGAGCAAAGTAATTCCCAGAACGAGAGTTACGTCATTGATTCAACTGGTTTTTCAGATGAGTCTGATCTGACTGCAGGTGGGGTTCAAGCTGTGTCTTCTGGGCACCCCCACCACCCCCACGGCACAGGCCTGCCCCAGGGTCCCTTCCCAGCAGGCCTGCCCCAAGGTCCTTTCCCAGCAGGCCTGCCCTTGCAGCAGCACTGTCAGGTTCGGTGGTTCCTTTCAGGACTCAGAGCCTGAGCGCATTGCCCCGGTGAACTGGACCCACACCCTGAATGCTGATACCGGCAGGGCCAAGATGGCACCTGGCGCCACAGGCCGTCTCCGGGTGCAAGAAGGGGTCAGCACACTGTTTGCCATTGGCACAAAGGCAGCCTTGTTGCCGCCTTATAAATCCATCTAGGTCAGTGGGCCTGAGCCAGGGCCATGACGGTCTCCTTTACCCGAACCAGGAGGCAAGAAGCCAAATGAGTCAAGATAAATGTTTGTCATTCAGTCACTGAAGGGGAGTGTAAAAGCGCCCCAGAAACCGGCCACCTTGGACACCAGAGATTGTTCTGAAGATTAGTCACACACTTGGCCACCAGTGCAGGACCCCAAGCGGGGTCGAGGGCAGGCAGCACCACTGCCAAGCACAGTGTCCCCAGCTGGATGGGAACACCAGCGTGGGTCGACTTTCCGGGTCTTGTTGTTATGGGGGGACCCGTGAGGGCAACTCGCACTTTGACGGTCTCAGCACCCGACAAGAGCCAGGCCTGGCCAGGGAGGTGGCCCGGGAGGCAGTGAGGAGGGCTCATGGCAGGCTCTTCTTCCAGGGGAGGTGGTGAACACGCACGGGCCGGTGGAGCCCGACAGAGACAACATCCGCCAGGAGCCCTATACCCTGCCCCAGGGCTTCACCTGGGATGCCCTGGACCTGGGCGACCGAGGCGTGGTGAGTGTGACCGGCGCTGGGGTGGGGCCAGGCAGGGCTGACCTCATGCTGCTGACTCTTGAAAGCCTCCTGTGCCCCCAACCCCCCCCCCGCCCCATAGTGGCCCGTCTTTCCTCCTGCACCTTCACGCAGTCTCTCAGCCACTCCGTTCCTGCCTCCATGGCATGCGGAATTTGGGCTGACCTCCTCAGTCCACCGCCTCCTGCTCTCTCAATGACCACTCTACCTCTTGCGTTTCCTGTGACCCCAAGTGTCCTCTGCCAGGCCTGGAGCTTTCAGGATTGAGAGATCAAAAGTAGCTTTTCATCCTTCTGAAACACAAAGAGCTTCCGGGTGTCACTTGCTCCCCCCACCCCACCCCCGCTGCCACACACACACACACACACACACACACACACACACACACACACCTGGCAGAGCACTAAGCCAGCGCCTTCTTTTTACACACACATGCACACACACACCATGGCAGAGCACTAAGCCAGCGCCTTGTTTCTGCACACACAGACACACAAACACACACCTGGCAGAGCGCTAATCCAGCACCTTGTTTCTACACACACACAGAGACACACACACACACCCTGGCAGAGCAGTAAGCCAGCACCTCAGCACCTTGTTTCTACACACACACACACACCCGGCAGAGCACTAAGCCAGCGCCTTGTTTCTCCACAGCTAAAAGAACTTTACACTCTCCTGAACGAGAACTATGTGGAAGACGATGACAACATGTTCCGATTCGACTATTCCCCCGAATTTCTTTTGTGGTGAGTTATTTGGGCTCTCTGACAGTTCTGGGTCCAGATGGGGCAGGACCACTCAGTGCAGGTTTCCGCGCTGAGGGAGACTGAGGCCACATCTGCTCTTGCACGGCGCCTCTGTGTAAGATAAGGAGGGGGGTGAGCTGCTAAGGTTTAAAAGAAGTTCCTGGGGCCAGAGAGAGAGTTCAGTGGTTTGGGCACCTGCTTTGCTCGCGCCTGGCCCAGTCGGTTCCCTGTACCATCTCCCCCCCCTCCCCCGCCCCAGTATTGCCAGGGGTAGTCCTGGAGGTCCAAGCATGGCTCAGCCCGAGCAGTACTACATCCTAGGGCCCCAGCACTGGGCTACTGGCCTGGTTGGCTGAGTAATGCCTGGAGTAGCCCCCACTAAACACAGCTTGGGAGACCCCCAGGTGTGGGGCTTTGCCCACAAGAGAATTCATCTGTTGCCTCAAGAGGTGAGGTCAGAACAAGACCCGACCGGGGAACTCTGAGCGCCGCACCTGCGGCCCCCACACAGCCCGCCCCCTCTCTCCTAGGGCGCTCCGGCCACCTGGCTGGCTCCCCCAGTGGCACTGCGGGGTTCGAGTGGTCTCAAGTCGGAAGCTGGTTGGGTTCATCAGCGCCATCCCTGCCAACATCCACATCTACGACACGTAAGCATCTGCTCAACCTGCCCTTCCATCCTGGGCACAGCGGGCAGAGGAAGGACACAGAGGGAGGAGTGGACACAGTGACCTGACCAAGAAGTTCCTGTCCCACCTGCCTGCTGGGCTGGGCCCACGCTGGGCAGGCACCTCCTGAACCTCCTGAACAGGACCATGCTGGGGCATGGAGTGCGGTGGTTGATGATTCCCAGATTCTTCGGTATTTTCTTTTCTTTTTTTTCTTTTTTTTTTTTTCTTTTTGGGTCACACCTGGCGTTGCACAGGGGTTACTCCTGGCTCTTCACTCAGGAATTACTCCTGGTGGTGCTCAGGGGACCATATGGGATGCTGGGAATCAAACCCGGGTTGGCCGCGTGCAAGGTAAACGCCCTACCCGCTGTGCTATTGCTCCAGCCCCTCTTCGGTAGTTTCAAGAGTGAAAATACTATAAATCTGGGCTAGAGCGATAGCATAGTGGGTAGGACACCTGCCTTGCACACAGCTGACCCAGATTCAATTCCCCGAACACCGCCAGGTGTGATCCCTGATCATAGAAACAGGAGTAAAACCCTGAGCACAGCCAGGTATGGCCCAAAAACTAAAAAAGAAAATACTGAAAATAAGTTTTTCCACACTCAGTTTGAAGCAGAACTAAATGAAGAACAGCTAAAGAAACTCCCTACCTAGGAACTGGAGTGGGCCCCCAGCACTGCCAGGAGTAATTCCTGAGTGCATGAACCAGGAGTAACCCCTGTGCATCGCCAGGTGTGACCCAAAAAGAAGAAGAAGAAAAAAACTCCCTATCCAGAAGGAGGAATTTAGTATAGACTGGTCAAAATTTAGACCTGCGCGAAGGATTTGGAAGGAAAACTAAGTAATTGTGTCTCTGATTGCGATGAGGCTGTCCTAGAGTGCTCGGATTCCCTTTAGTTCCTGAAGATTGGGAGTTCTATTCCTTCAACCCTTACCTGTTGCTAAGACTGAGTTCCTCTACTTCCTGTAGGCTGGGGCGGTTGTTAACTTTTTTTCTTTTATCTTCTTATTTAAAGGTCTTCATGTTACTTACGTGACCATTAGCTTCTGATGTAGGGTACGGCCTTGGCTCACTCAGACTTGAAGAGAGCCTGGGAAATTGCTAGGAATGTTTATCATGGCTACAGTTGAAGTGGAGCCTCTCTTGACAGCTGGCAAGGAGAAACTGAGACTTCCTGTCCCAGGAAGCACAGAGCCTTCCGGCTTATCTCCTCATTTTCCCTGGATGCTTGTGGGAGGCAGACCCCTGAAATTGTGGGACTCCCTGCCTCTTAAAGGGAACCTTGCTAGCTCTTGGGCATTCCTCAGAGAGATGATGCTGGTCACACCTTCAAGTCCTTTGCTTGCTTTCCAGGGACCGTTGGGCACTACTCTGTGACAGCGGCCCTGGTGGCGGCCCTGGGGCCCCTGGGGTGGATCCCAGGCCCCTGTGCAAGCCTGTCCCGTAGCCCTCTCACTGGCTGCTTCCTGCCCTCTCCAGGGAGAAGAAGATGGTGGAGATCAACTTCCTGTGCGTCCACAAGAAGCTGCGCTCCAAGCGGGTGGCACCCGTCCTGATCCGTGAGATAACTCGGCGGGTCCACCTGGAAGGCATCTTCCAGGCTGTGTACACTGCCGGGGTAGTGTTGCCAAAGCCTGTTGGCACCTGCAGGTACCAGTCTCAAACAGACTGTGGGGGTGCGGGGGGCTCTGAGGGCACCCACTGCCCTGGAGAAGGACGAGAAGGAGGCGAGGGCCCACGGAAGCCTGCAGGGGCAGGAGGCGCCATGCAGCCTGGGAAGTGCCCTGACCCAGAGGCGTCCCCATCCCCAGCTTCCATCCTGATGTTTGACGATGGGCCGACCAACGGGCTGACCATAGAGACAGCACAGGCCAGAAGTGCTTACCTTGTGTGTGGCTGCAGCAGCTGCAACCGGGTCCAAATCCAGCACTGCATAGTGCCCCCGAGCACCACAGGGTGTGGCCCAACCACCCCCCCCCCCCCGCCCAAATAAAATGTGGGGTCACTGCTTGGGGTCTTTTTGTCTTTGCTTTCGGGGTGGTTTTGTTTGTTTCTTTTTTTCAGTGTTTGGGTCACACCCAGCAGTGCTTGGGGCTTACTCCTGGCTCTGTGCTCAGGGATCACTCCTGGAGGGCTCAAGGGAATCAAAAAGGGTGGCCAGGGAATTGAACCTGGGTCAGCTGTGTGCACGGCCAGTGCCCTACCCGCTGTACTGTACTCTGGCCCTTTTTATCTTTGTTTTTAAGGAGAAACCCAAGTCTGGCTCCTCACCTCAGCCTTGTCTGGGGCATGGGTTGTTGTTGGAGCGGACCTGACACAGGTCACTGCTCATGGCTGGCTCTGCATGCGGGGGCCATCCGAGCCCAGCAGCCCTGCTTGGGGTAATGTGCTGGTGATCCGACTCAGGGCTTCATCCAGGCAGGGCTTGTGCCCTAAAGGCCCTGGCCCCAAATCTGAGGGGCTTTATTTTTAGGGAGCAGGAATGATGGGTTTGGGGGTCACATCTGGCGGTGCTCGGGGGACTACATGTGGTGCCAGAGATGGAGCCAGGGTCACTAGGATGCAGGGCAAGTGCCTCAGACCCCAGGCCTGAGTGTTTGTGATAGTGGTCTGGCTTTTTCACAGGGTGACTCGTTTTGTTTTGAGTATGTTGTGGGTGGGAGAACAGCCTTGCCCATCTCCCAGGCTGAGAGCGGGAGGGAGGAGTCACCTGGGGAGAGCAGAGACTCCCCTGGACCAATGCGGGCAGCGAGGATCGTGTCCTCAGAGGGCTCTTGAAGTTGGGGATGGGGGAGAAAAGTTAGGTTGGGCTGGGGCAGTGCTGCACTCAGCAGAGGTCTGGAGAGCAGGGCTCCCCCTGTGCTGGCCCCCTGGCCAGGCTGCTCTCCCGCTGGTCCTCTTGAGCTCCTCGTGGCCTCGTCCTTCCCAGAATTCTCCAAGGACAGGACATCTGTGTCCCCACAGGTACTGGCATCGGTCCCTGAACCCACGCAAGCTGATTGAGGTGAAGTTCTCTCACCTGAGCAGAAATATGACCATGCAACGCACCATGAAGCTCTACCGACTGCCAGAGGCCAGTGGGGGCGGGGGTGGGGGAGGTCCCACCCACCCTGGGGGCAGGGGGAGGAGCTGCTTCCTCTGACAGGTGTCTAGAGCAGGGGGTTGTCTGATTTCATGTGGCCTTTCAGTTCTGCCCCAGTGTCTGGGCTGCCAGCTATTGACAGGCACCTGGAGCACTGACTTATCAGGGGCCTGAGCAGTAGTACGGCAGGTAGGACACTTGCTTTGCACACAGCCAACCCGGGTTCGATCCCCTATGGGTCCCCCCGACCCTCCCACCTACAGTAAGTAGCACCAGGAGTAATTCCTGGGCGTAGAGCCAGGAGTTGCCCCTGAGCATGTCCAGGTGTGGCACAGAAGCAGAACAAGGAAGAAAGATGTTGGTTAAGCCCCTGGAAGACCACAGGTCAGGGGCGGTGCTGGCGCCATAGGTGGTGCTCCCCAGCAGGGAATCACTCTGTTCTCGGGCTCTGTCCGGCTTCAGATCCTGATGGAGGGGACAGTCCCTCCCTCTCCTCCCCAGGTTTTCCTGTGTCAGCCCAGTGATTGTGCCCCAAGCCTGGATTAACTCCTGGGGATGGGGCCAGCTCTAATAGGCCACTTTGGGGGTCACGACCCTGCACAGCCGGCTAAGAACAGATTCAGGGTCCTGTTCTCCAGGGCCACGGTGGAGTCGCCCCGTAGGCAGGCAGAGCCTTGCGGAGAGGGGGTCCCTACCTGTCCCAGCTGTGGGTGTGAACCCCAGCATGGCTGCTTGTGGGCATGGGATCCAAAGCCCATAAGTGTCCCCAGAGAGGCCTGGATTGCCGGGTTCCAGGTGACGGTGGAGAGAAGTGTCGCTTGTCCCCACCTTTGCCTCCGTGGGTCTGAGACTATCCACTCTGCCCGGCTGTTGGCCACATTCCCAGGGAGCATTTCCTAGGAAAGTGGGTGAGGTCCCCCTGCCCAGGTCCTTCCAGTTGAGCAGTGCCCGAGGGCAAGGAACTGTCGAGGGGAGCCAGGGCAGATGGGGTGCAGCTGGAGGCTCGCCCTCCCTATCTGCATTTCAGACTCCTGTACACTGTAGGGGCTTGGTAGCATTCCTGGCTTCCTGCAGTGGGATGCCAACCACACCCTCCCCCGGGCTGTGGCAACCAGAAGTGCCTGAATATTGCCGGGTGTCCCGCAGAGCAGCTGGCCTCCTGGAGGAGGAAGGCCTGGGGTCAGAGGGAGCTGTGTTTCCTGGGCCCTGCAGAGAAGCGAGAGAGCCGCTGCCTTAACCGAGGGTGACAGTAGTGGGGAGGAGGGGCTGGAGGACCCTGGGGCCAGATTGTCTAGGAAGTCCTGGGTGCGCAGGTCAGGGCTGGGGCGGGAGGCCTCACTCCAGGTCAGCACATCTGATGCCATCTCCCTGTCTTCCTTCAGACGCCCAAGACAACTGGGCTGCGACCAATGGAGAAGAAAGACATTCCTGCCGTGCACCAGCTCCTCGCACGGTACCTGCGGCAGTTCCACCTCGCGCCGGTCATGAGCCAGGAGGAGGTGGAGCACTGGTTCTACCCCCAGGAGAATATCATTGACACCTTCGTGGTAGAGGTGAGGGGGCCTCTGGCCATGCTCTCGGACACTGGTCCCCTTACACTGCCCTGCTCCTCCCCGGAGCCGGCTGGCAAGGGCCGGCGGGAGGTGGCTTAAAGGGCTCATCACAGGCTCTGCCTCCTCCAGGGTTGAGCCCCTGCAGCTCCTGGTCCTCTGAGCAGCACCAGGTGCGTTCGGCTGCGGGAGCCCCTCCCCCTCCAAAAGCTACCAAGGCAATGCTACGCATGTCGGAATGGTCCTTTTAAAGATCTGCCACTAGGAGGACATTGGCCTTGCACTCCATCAACCTGGGTTCCATCCCCAGCACCACATGTGGTGCCCTGCACCCTGCCAAACATAAGCCTTAGTACCACCGGGTAAAAAACAGCATAAATAATAAAATGGTGGAGTTTGAGTGATGGTATAGCGGGGAGGGTGTTTGCCTTGCACTTAGCCAGCACGGGTTTGATCCCTGACAATCCCATATGGTCCCATGAGCAACGCCAGCGATAATTTCTGAGTGCAGAGCCAGGAGTAACCCCTGAACATCTCTGGGTATGGCCCAAAAACAAAGACAAAAGCAAAATTTTTTTAAATAATAAAATGGCATCCTCTGGGCCTGAGGGAAATCTTCCCCTCTGCTAGTCCTGGCGGGGCTAGTATGACCAGACACCCTAATCCAACCTAACCCTAGTCCAAGCCTAACCCTAACCCCAACCCCAACCAACATTAACCCCAGCCCCAACCTAACCCTAACCCCAACCCCAACCCTAACCCCAGCCACCAACCTCAGCCTCGACCTAACCCTAACCCTCACCTTTACCCCCGAGGCGAGGTGGGGTATACAGGCCTGTCAGATGATACTGCATTCAGCTCCATGCTCTGTGTCCTGGGCAGGCTTTCTCCAGCTGTGGGGCAGCCTATTTGGGTTTCTACCCTGTCATCTGGCACCTGGACAATTTCCCAGCTATTGCAGGAGCCGCAGGCTAATGTCCACTGTCTTCCCTGCAGAACGCCGGCGGCGAGGTGACCGACTTCCTGAGTTTCTACACACTCCCTTCCACCATCATGAACCACCCCACCCACAGGAGTCTGAAAGCTGCTTATTCCTTCTACAACGTCCACACCCAGACGCCCCTCCTCGACCTCATGAGCGACGCCCTGGTGCTCGCCAAGTTGGTGAGGAGTCCTGGAAATGGGGATGGCAGTTGGGTGGGGCTCTGGGAGACAGATTTAGGGATCGTCAGTGGGAACAGGTGTGTGTGTCAGGGGTGAGGGGCGGGTACAGTTGAGGAGCGTCAGTGGTGGAATGTGCTAGGGGATAGATCTGGGGAGGAGTCAGGGTGGGTACTCCCTTGCTCTGCCCAGGGAGGTCCCCACAATTTCAGTCTGGCTCTCAGCTCATAAAGGCCTGGAGCCCCCCAGCCATGAGGGGGCTCCTGAACTCTCCAGGTTCTCGTGAGTGGCTTCCCAGGTGGGGGTCGTGCTGGGGGGTGGGGGTGGGACAGCATCAGAGCAGCCATTGGAAAGCCCAGGGCGGGTGTGCCCGAGTGCCCAGCAGGGACGATAAGATGGAGCAAGTGACAGGTCAGGGCTTACCAGTCCTGTACAGTACACATTGGGGTGCTCGGCCAGTGATAGGAGCCTGTTTTTGAGGAAGGAAGGTGAGATGACTGCAAGTTACTGGACTTTCTCAGAGATGCATGACTAGCAGTGGTGGCCTGGAGCTAAAGCAATGGAATGGAGGTTAAGGTGCTGACCCTGCACGCAGTCTACCCAGATTCCATCCCCAACACCCCACATAGCTCCCTGAGTCTCACCGGGCATGATCCCTGAGCTCAGAGCCAGGAGTAAGGCTTGAGCAATGCTGGGTGTTAAAAAAGAAGTGGCGTCCTGGACGCCCATATCCCCACGTGTGCATGGATGAGGCCAGAGGGTGGCGCTCTGCGCCCCAGGAGAGCAAGGTGCTGGCTGGGGTGTCTCAGCGGCTCTGAGGGGCCGGGGCTCTCCCAGGCAGCTGTGTGGGCCATCGGTGTGGGAGCAGAAAGGACAGTTTGGCGGCGGTTTTCCTTCTCCTCACCCACTCTTTATCTTTTTTTTGCTGGTCTTCACCCACTGATTTGTCCCCGCCGCTGTGTAGAAAGGGTTTGACGTGTTCAATGCACTGGATCTCATGGAGAACAAAACCTTCCTGGAGAAGCTCAAGTTCGGCATCGGGGACGGCAACCTGCAGTATTACCTTTACAATTGGAAGTGCCCCAGCATGGGGGCGGAGAAGGTGCGTGTGTGTGTGTGTGTGTGTGTGTGTGTATATGTGTGTGTGTGTGTGCGTGTGTGTGTGTGTGTCAGGTGCCGCCTCCAGGCTCCCACCCTGCTGGAGTTGGGCCTTCTGGGGCAGGGAGCCACATCTCCAGTAGAAACCAGGCCACAGGGCCAGTCCCTTGGTATAGCTGCTGGGATGGTGGCTGATGGCACAGGCCCCAGAGCGGCACTGAGGCAGAGGGTGATCGTGGTCTCCTTCCCACTGTGGCTGCTCCGAGGCTGAGGCCTGACCCATCTTCCCTCACCCTCCCTCCCTGGTCCAAAGATCCCCTGGGATTTGGGAGCCAACACCTGATGCTGAGCAGCAAGAGGCCAGGTGTGGTGCCGGCAAGCGCCCCCTGGCAGGGCCTGCTGTGCGTGGAATGCTGCTGGCGCTTGGGGCTCATGCAGAACTGCAGGCCAGAGCCCACGCTTAGCGTACACGGGTCCTGGGTTTGACCCCCAGCACCACGCGGTTCCCTGAGCATTGCTGGGACAGTTCAGCTGCACCCCACCAGATGTGGCCCCCAAACCAACCAACCAGAAGTCCAGGCTGGGGTGGGGCACGGGAGCATCTTGGCCGCTGTCTGCTCATCCCTGCCTCTCCCCATTGGCTCCCCTAGGTCGGCCTGGTGTTACAGTAACCAGCCGCCCGTGAGATTCTGGACAAAGCCACTGAGAATTCAAACCAGGAAATGGAACCCACCACTTGTTGGTCCAATTTTCACAGACGTGAGAATCCCTGGCAAAGGGAGCAGAACGGAACCGGCTTTACCAAACCGCCGCTGAATTGTCAATGGCATTGCAGTGGCACGGGCTGCGTGCTGTCACCGCTGGCCGGGTCTCTGGTCTCCCTGTTTTCCAATTAATCACATCCTTCTGCAGGCATGATCAAGGGAATGTAACTGCTGAAAACTGGCCCGCGATTGGCATATTATGGAGTTAACGGGTGAATAATAAAAAGTATATATATTATATATATATAAATATTTTAAATATCTTTCATGTTCCAAGTGTACAAAGGATGTTTGGTCTCTAATGAAAAACTGATTCCAGATCCTTCCTCAAAATCAGAATCTGAGGACAGTGCCAGACAGGCCGGCTTGGCACCACGGTTGGTTGGCGTGAGAAGCAGGCTCGGCTTGCGGGGGAGCAGGAGAAAGAGGATGCGGGGACCCTGCCCTGGTTTTCTGAGTCGACTGCAGTGACCGGCTTCGGGAAGGCAGGCGAGGTGGAGGGCTAGCACTGAGCTCTGCGGGGGTCAGGCCTCAGCCCCCAGCAGGTGAGGGCCCGCAGGGTGGGCCCGGCCGCTTCTGCCTTATGCAATCGGAAGAGCTCAGCCCATGGAGGTGGGTTTCTCGTAGTGAGCCCCTCTGTGCACTGGGGCCCGCTCTGAGGGGAGTCTCGTTGCCAGCCACATGCAAGGGCTCTGTAGAGGAGCCGGGGGGTGACTGGCAGTTGGAAGGGGACCTTGGACCTCCTTGTAGCATCGGGGTGCTCATGAAGACCCACTGGTTCACATTCGAGCTGAAAGCAACACCCTGAAGCCCCCGGGGGTGCGGGGCACAGGAGGTGTGGGGCTGGCCCCCAACCCTTCATCCGCAGCCCCCAGCCTGTGCCTTCCAGCCCATCGGCCATTTCCTGCTGAGCGCCTTCCCAGCCCAGACTAGGCCACGGAACAGACGTGCTGGCGCCACTCTGAGCGCCGGTGGTGGTGGAACCCGGTTCCCTCTCATACCCAGGTTTGTATGGACTTGGCGGCCCCAAGAGAGAGGAAGCGGGTGGCCGGCAGGACCTGCCCTGTGTGGGTTCCTGGCAGGGGAAGACAGCTGCTCCGCTCGCTCGGCCCACTCTTCCAGACGGCAGCCAGGCCCTGTGGCCCACAGGCTGGGTCCCGGCTGGGTTCTGGTGGGGTTGACCGGAGGCTCGCTCGGCTCTCCCCTGAGCGCAAGGGACAGGGGTGGTGTCACCTGAAAGAGTACCCCCACTCTGGTGTCGGCCTTTCCACTGAGGCCTCAAGGCCTCCCTCATCCTGTGCTGTGAGCTGCAGGCAGCAACAGGCATGGCCAGCCCTTGACCTGCACTCCAGGACGCCCAGACCAAAGAAGCTGCTATTCTTGGCAAGATGCGCACTGCGCTCACAGCAGTCGGAGAGGCCCTGTGGCACTGGCACCCACATTCCTCGGCAGCTCACCTGGGCAGCGCCCCAAGACGTGGGGAAGCAGAGAGCGCCACCCCTGCCCTACCCCTCACGTCCATGAGCAGCGCCTGGACTCGGAAAGGCTCAACCCACTCAGGCCACGTCCCAGCCTGAGCTGCCTCTGAAGTTTGGGGTGCACATCCCCTAATGTGAGCTTTACTTAGGTGACCTAGGTTGTGGAATGGGAACAGAGGCCCCAGTGGCTGCTCTGGAAGAAACTTCTAGAAAGGCCCGTTGTCTCTGAAATCACGTGACCTGCCCTTCACTGTGCCACAGCCCTCGCCTGCCGTGTTGAGTCTCAGTGTGGGAGCCTGGAGAACCATTGCTTCCCTTCCGCGTCACCCCACCCACAGCCACCCAAGAAGCCATGAAGGATTGAGCAAAGCAAGGAGGCAGCCTGGGCCCACACCCTTTGCTCCCCACCCGCCAGGCAGAGCCGCTGTGCAAACACCAACTTGGGCATCTGTGGCTCCAAGCTGTGAACACGGGCTCGGCTGGCTCCTGTCTGTAGGTGAATTTCCCAAGAGACTGATGGATCTGTGGTCTGAAGGCCTGAGCTCCCGAATTGGCCTGAAGATGACCAGCATGGAGCGGCCCAAAGAGGACGCCGGGCGGGATGTGGTTGGGGTTCCGGGGTCTCGCGACCTGGCTTACAAGGCAGCCGGCTCCAGGAAATGGGACAGGACCGTTTGGGGTGCAGTCTTGGCACGCTGGAGCTGGCAAGGGGCTTCACCTTTTTGTCTTGGCTTTTTTCTGGGCTGTGGGAGGGGCGTCCATTTCCGGGGGAGGGGGGAGGAAACGCCACCTGCGTTGTTCTGCTGGAGACATGCACTGTTCCTAATAAAGGAAGCAGCTCAACTCACTGCCCTTCTGTGTCTACTTCCAGGGTGGGAGTCCCAGTGAGGTCATGTCAGGAGCGCCCTGTCGCTGAGGGAGCAGGGGCACAGCACTGGGGTGACATTTGCAGATCTCACTTGGACAAGGCTGCCTTGAAGGCAAACTGGTGCTCCAGCAGCCCCCGCCCCCCATTCCCAGCCTCACCTGCCCACCTGGGCCTGACCGCACTGTCTGCATGTTGGGAGCAGAGCAAGTCCGGGGCCACCCCTCCCATCCTCTCTGCAGGCCTCTGAGGCGCTGCACTGCTCTTGGGCTACTGAGGTGCTAAGCCTGGCTTCCCTTCCCATGGGCACGGGCACCCAAGCGCCTTCCAGAGAACCTGGACTCTGGGACCCACCTAGACAGACCCAAGCTCTTGTCTCCCCAACCAGACCTCAGGACACATTCCTGCAGCCTCTGACTTCCTGCACCCCCTTAGTCGGCCTGGGAGGGTGTGACCTGGGGCTGGCTCCCCACTGGGGCCCCCTGGTCGCCCCAGTTCTTTTTATTTATTGAATTAACATGAGAAAGAGCATTACAAAATTGTCCATGATTGCGTGTGAGTCACACACCGTTTCAGTACCCATCAGTGTCTCCAGTTTCCCTCCCTTCCTTCAAGCCACCCCCCACTCACCCCAGTTCTTTTTATTTGGTTTTGGTCTTGGGTCACACCTGCTCTGCACCCTGGCGGTGCTGGGAGACAATGTGGGATGCCAGAGATTGAACTCAGATTGGCCACATGTGAGGCAAGTGCCCCGCCTACTGTCCTTATCTCTCCAAGCTCCTCGGCCCCATGCTTCGGCCTCATGCTTGGGGCCTTCATGTTCCCCTACCCTGGCTGCATTCCTGGTACCAAGTCTTGGACCCCTGGCTTCCGCCCACCCTTCCCTGTCTGCTGGCTCTCCTGGGCTGCATCAGAGGGTGCCAGTTGCATGGGCCAAGGGGAGCCATGGCTTCCTGCGGTCCTTTCCCAGCCCCCTACTTTCTAACAACTATACTAGGTCAGCCTTAGTCCTGAGCTGGCACTGATGCGAGGTTCCACAGGGCAGCCCAGAGCAGTGTCTCCAGAAGCTAGCAAAGGAGAACTGCCATCTCCAGGACCATCTGTTAGCAGATGTCTCCTGCTAGACCTGGAGAGGGGACTCTGAATGAAGTCCCTGAGGCCAGCAGCAGGCTAAGCAAAGGACCCAGTACCCCAGCGCTCCAGTGCTATGGCTGGATACTCCTGTTCCACTCAACCCCTTTCACCTGGGACAGTTCCCTGCAACCCCTGGCATATAGAAAATGCACGAATCAAAACTTGACTGTTGACGAATCATAGATTTACTTTAAAAGAACATCTGCCCAGTGCCACCTGGGGTGGGGACCCACTGTGTAAGCACTGGGCCTCAGACAAAAATACAGGCCTGCTTTGGGGCGGGGGTGGGGGAACCTCCTCGGGGGCCTGAGTTGGGGGCCAGGACAGAACCCGGCTGCCCCCATGCTCGCAGACCTGCTGCTGGGTTTCCCCAGGGCTGAGAAGGGTATCCAGAGGAGAGGGGCTGGGGAGAGGGCATTTGGGGGTAGTTCATACCCAGGCAAAGGGGCAACAATTTCGGGAGGGGCTGGGACCCCGCTAGAGGCAGGGGCAGGGGCTGAGACCTCAGGAGCTGCGCCCCTCCAGCAAGCTTGCTCTCCGCTGACCCCCTGCACTTCGGGAGGGAACTGGCATGCGGGTAGAGTGGTCTGACGCCGGCCCAGTGTCCGGAGCCCCAGAAGCGGATGCGTCTGGCACCCCCAGATCCACAGGGGGCAGCCGGCCCTCAGGAGCGCAGAACGCTGACGTGGACAAAGAGCGTGGCCGGGCTCAGGGACGACCCGTCCTTGGACAGCAGGTGGATGTGGCGGTACCCTGTAGGCAGTGCGGGTCAGGCTCGCTCCCAGGGCACCCTGCGGGGGAGCCCGCATCCGCCCAGCCGCCACCCACCTTGCTTCAGGCTGCAGAGCGGCAGCGTGAACTGGCCCACAAAGTCGTTGGGGGAGGTGGCGTCGTAGTCCTCCACCACGAAGCGCACCAGTGCCAGCTCGGGCGCCCGCAGCACGAATCGCAGTGTCTGTTCCCAGCGCGGGTTGAAGCCTAGGGTGCGGGCACGCAGTCAGGACCGCCCGGATCCCAAGCTCCGTCCCATCACTGAGCCCTCTCTGCAGGCCCCGCCCCTCCCAGTGCAGGCCCCGCCCCGCCCGCCCTCCCCCCCCCCTTATAGGCCCTGCCCCATCACTCAGCCTTCCCTTCACGCCACACCCCGTCCCGCCCTCCTCTACAGGCCCCGCCCCATCACTCAGCTTTCCCCGCAGGCCACGCCCCTCCCAGCCCGCCCCCCACAAGCCCCGCCCCATTACTCACGCCTTCCCTGAGGCCCCGCCCCCGAACTAGCCCTCCCCTGCAGGCCCCGCCCCTTATTCGGCGCTCCCCTGTAGGCCCCGCCCCCAACAAAGATCCAGTCTTGGCCCTGCAGGCAAGCTCCTCTCTTCCCAGCAGGGCCGCCCTCATCCATCCCTTCCCTGCAGGTCCCGCCCCTCCCCGACAGGCCACGCGTTCCTTTCCCTGCTGGGCCCGCCCCCAGCCCTTCCTCCCTTCCTCTGCAGAGCCCCGTCCCCACCGTTGTTGAGCACGTAGTCCGTCTCCTTCTGAGCACAGTCCTCAGGCACTCCGTGGATCTCAATGCGCACCAGGGGGTCTACGATGGAACTGGGTTTCTCTTTCAGCTTGGGCAGCTGCTGGGCCGTCAGCACCTAGGGTGCACGGGCGTCTCAGGCCTCTTGCCGCCCACCCCTGACCCGGGGCTCAGACATGGGCCTGCCCCTCCATCTCAGGACCAGCCCTGTTCCCGCCCCAAAGCTCGGTCCCGGGCCCACCTGGACGCTGAGCGTCGTTGTGGGGGGGCCCGGGCTCTCAGGGTCAAATGTGGAGTCGGGCTGCCGCAGGTAGGAGGGTTTCAGGACGTAGCCACACTTCCCGTTGACCAGGAAGCGACCGGCATTGAGGTCCATCTCATAACCCGGAGTCTGGAAGTTCAGGGCCACTGGGGGCAAAACAGGGTCCCTCGTGACTCAGTGCCTGGGTTCCTGCACCCTAGTCCCTACTATGACAGTTGCAGACTCCTGCCCAGGGCCTGATGGTGAGAGCCGTAACCATTACTCCCTCATGGCCAGGCCTTCTCCAGGAAGCCTGCAGAGCCACGGGCCCAGGGAACCATAACCCCCTCCTGCATGCCTGGGCAGCCTTATCCCCAAGTCAGTGATTGAAGGCACCAGGGTGCTGTGCCAGGAAGCAGGATGACAGTAGGGGGACCTGAGGAGCAGGTTTTAAATTAATTCCTTCATAAAACTTAGGAGAGGCCAGAAGCTCCCTGCACCAGAATCCTGGGTCTCTGGAGCACTTTGGGGGTGGCCAAACCCCAGTAAAACCAAATAATAAAATCAGACATAGTCTTAGGATCAAATGCATCTGCCTGTCACTGTCTCCACTGCTGACCTTTGTCCACAGGGGCTGTGTGGCCCCACCACTGTCCAGGCTTCAAGTGGCCCCTGAAGCCCCCCAGCGCTCCCCACATCTGGCTCACCCAGCTGACAGCCTGAGTTCCACATCTCCTGGGGGTTGTAGTTGGCGGAGTTCACGCGTGTGCCCCGTGGATAGACGCGCGTCAGCTGGAGGGCATTGTGTCTCACGAAACTGTTCCCTGGGAGGCGGGGGACAGAGCTGGAGGGGCAGGGTCACCCCTCCCCCACCCTGGCACTGCCCGCCACCACTGCCCCCATGCACACTGCCTGCCCATTACCTCCTCCCCTGCAGCTTCTCCGTCCTTGGCTGCTCAGGGTTCTGTCCCTGAACCCCCACTTCTGTGGGTCACCCCAGCAAATCACCCCTCCTGTCTGCATCTTATCTAGGTTATGAGCAGCTGAAGGAGAACCCTGGTGCTTCCTTCCTTCCACCCGCTCTCTAGGGCCCGCTGACCTCTTCTCTGCACCTCCACCTGATGCCCAGTGCCGCTCCTACCTTCCTCTCGGGTGAACTTCTTGGCCTTGCTCTCCTTCACGGAGCTGACCTGGCAGGGCTGGGCAGGGGCCGGGGCTGGGCACAGGGCCCGCAGGCGGCTGGCAGAGCAGTACACGACCAGGGCCGACAGCTCCGGCGAGATCTGCTTGGTCTGGGGGGATGTGCCTGTCAGGGGTTCTGCCTGCCACCTTGCTGTCACCCCCCACCCCGGCTCCCACCTCCCCCACTGCCTCTGTATGCTCAGCCTTTGGGGGTGGGGGCTTTAGGGGACCCAGTCAGGCCCACTCACCGCACGCCTCTGATCTGTCTCTTCCTCTTCATCCTCCTCTTCCTGGTCTGATAAAATTCGGCTGTCCTCACCCCGAGCCGCGGGCAACTTCTTCCCCTTCACCAGCACCCGGCCCTTTAGCTGCTACAGAGACCAATAATATGGGCTTCAGTCTGGGCCCGCGTTCCCGTTGGTCACTGTTTCAGCCAGTGAGAGTAGGTGCAAGCAAGGAAGCACAGATGAACAATGTGTCCAGTAGGGAAACGTAGAAAACAACACATGAAGCCATCAGTTGGGTACAGGCCGCGACATCCCTGCAGACCCTGAAACCAGGAGGCATCAGCAGGGAAGCAGCAGCTCAGGAGCCGCTCTGAGGAGACCCCAGGAGAGAGCCGGGACCAAGCACCAAACCACATGCTGTCTCCCGCCACATCCACCAGAAGCTCCTGCTGCACATGGGCCTGTGTCAGAAGCTTCTGGAAGGACCTGGAGGCTGGGGAGTCACCCCCTCTGTGAAGCCAGAGAGTCGGGGCGGAGGAAACGGCAACGCACTCTCCAGATGGCCACATACATGGCACCTTCCTGGCACACGTGGGGAACCCAGGGCAGGGGTGAGCTCAGGGGTACAGCACTCGCCTCCTGGGTCCCCGAGGCAGCTCCCCCAGCCCCAGAGTCTCTCTCCCACACAGTGGACTGTGAGCAGGAGGGGCCTTTCTGCACTCGTCTGAAAAGGGGACAAAGGGCTCAGGCTGCAAGGACAGAGCCGAGCTGACTGACTCTAGGAGACGGAGAAAACAGGGTCGGGTCAGCCACAGGGCCCTTGACCACGGATGAGAAGGTGCAGGGGGTGGGGGTGGGGGGGTCAGGGATGTGACTTTAGTGGCTGAGCCCTGCCTGGCACAGGGACCCTAGCCCCAACTGCAGGACCCCTGTGGGCAGAAGAGCGGTGTGGGCCTGAGCCGGAAGGGAGCATGAGGGAGTGCATGTGAAGCGACCACACCCTCCGCCACCCAGCTGGGGTCTGGGAGCTTCACCTCTGGGGTTGGCAGCTCCTCAGGGTTCTGGGGGTCCAGCGGCCGGGTCACCAGCATGTCCCCCAGGATGGTGCGCAGGTGGTGGGCCATGGTGGCCTGCTGCTCCAGCCCGCAGTGGTTCTCCAGGGACAGGATGACGGGGTATGGGGACACCTGCGGGGGAGGAGCAGCCAGTCAGACCCCTCCCACTCCACCACACCATCACCCCAATACACCTGGACCCGCCCCTTCCGGGCAGGCAGACAGGCTCTGGGCATTCCCTCTGGGGAACTGAGCCTTCGCTGATGGGACAGGCTGAGGACAGGGCACTGCACAGGGCCAAGGGGGAGAGGGGTCTGGGTCCTAGCCCGGTGAGCCCAATGCTGGGCTGGTTTGGTTTTTGTTTGGGGTCCACACCCAGCAGTGCTCAGGGATCACTCATGGAGGGCTCTACAGAACATCTGCAGCGCTGGGAGCTGCAGCCGGGTCAGCTTTACCCACTGTACTACCTCTCCAGTCCCCTGGTTTTCTGACCCTTTTACTCTTGGATGGTCTGAGTCACAGTCTGCATTGACAGCCGCAGAGCTGCTCTTTCACCACTTGCTCCTCAGAGACAGGGTGAAAAAAACATCCTTCCATATCTGGCTTTTCTCTGGAAACTGATTTCCGACCCTTTCCCTTTGGGGAAGGAAGACGGGGGTCGTTGGGGCCACATCTTTGATGCTCAGGGCTTACTCCTGGCTCTGTACTCAGGGATCACTCCTGGTGGTGCTCGGGGAACATATGGGATGCCAAGGCTCCAACCAGGGTTGGCCACATGCCGAGGCAAATGCCCTACCCACTACACTATCTCCCGGCCCATCAGCCCTTTCCAGACTCTCATCTTGTCCCCAGCCTCAGCTCTGCCCTCTTCCCAGCAGCAGCGGGCCCTGAGCAAGACGTGCTAGGCAGCTTCTTGGGGTTGGGGCGGGAGGCTGGGCAGGCCTGGGGCTCACCGTGAAGGCGTGGTCGCGCACAGCCTGGATCACATCTCGGAAGAGGATCTTGGAGGTGAGTGTGTGGCCGTGGTAGATAATGGGCTCACCTCCCGGGCCCTCCCAGCAGTCCAGCTCCACGCAGCGGCACCCCTGGACAAAGGCCCTGTGGATGGACACAGGATGACCAGCTGGGCGTGGGGTCAGGGAGATGCCACAGAGCAGGGCAGTGGGGTAAGGGAGCCAGGTCAGTCACAGGAAGCACCTGGTGGCGGCAGGGGGTGGCGGGGGCCTTGAAACCCATTCCCCAAACAGGGCTCCCAGCCCACTGGTGGCAGAGGACCCACATTCCCGAAACAGGGCTCCCAGCCCGGTAGTCCGCCCAGGTTGGGCACCACCCGTGGGTACCTAACGTAGGCCTCAGTGCTGCTGGCGCCCTCGATCTGATTGTCGGTCAGGTAGGTGTTATGGGAAGAGGAAATGAAATAGTGGGTCAGGGGCTGCTGCATGTCCTGGAACACGGGCCTGTGAGCGGGGTCCAGGGCTGCCCCCTCGGGAGACAGCAGGTACATCATGAAGCCATCCAGGGTCATCAGCTCATGCTGCTTGGCTGCAGGAGAGTGAAGGGGGGGCCACAGGTCACATGGGGGATCCCCATGTCCAGCCCAGATGCCCCCAATACTTGCCATGAACGAGTCCATTCGCTCTCAGCCAGTCCCCAGGGGCTGGGGGTGGGGTGCAAGGAGCCCAGGGCAGTCCCCAGGCTCCCCACCTGTCTCATTGAGCTCATAGGTCTGGATGAGGCGCTGGGCGTGGGCCAGTGTGGCGCTCTCCTCGCCCTGGTCCTCCAGGAACTCCTGCAGCTCGGAGGTGCTCAGCACACGGTCCTCCCCAGAGTAGCGGTGGAAGATGGCCTCCAGTTCCGGCCGTGTCAGCAGCCGCCGCAGGAATTCCTCGATCTCGGGGCCTTCCAGACGCTCATCGTTGGAGTGGTCACAGTCCTGGAGGGCAGGTGACCAGTTTCAGGGGGGGCCTGCAGCGCCAACCCTCTTCTCTATGCAGCCCCACGGGCAGGACAGCCAGCCGAGGGCAGGCTCCGAGCGGTGCAAGGCCCTCCGCTCTGGTGAGATTCTCCGCCTGGGAAGAAACTGCACCCTGCCTGTGTGTGTGCATAGCAGCCTCTTGCCCAGTGAACACCCTCCGTAATAGCATCCGTGTCAGGCACATGGAGCCCATGGCCCGGGTGCCATGCTCACCTGTCCCTCAGGGCCACCTGCTGTTACATTGGCTACATCCACACGGGTATCTGCCATCCAGCGCCTGCCAGCGTTCCTACATGTTGGGGTCACTGGGGGACATGGAGGTGACCCTCCTTCTACAGGGAGCAGGGAGGGACACGCACCTGGGGCCACGTATAGCACAGAAAAGTCACATGTCGACAAGGTGCTCTCAGAACCAGGAAGTTAAGAGTGTGGGGATCCCCTGAGGGTGCACGGCTGGTGAGAAGGGAAGAGGCGGGAAAGTGTCCCTATGTGGGGGGAGGGTGGGAGGGAGCGGTGCGGCAGGCAGGGGTTGTGCCCACCTTGAAGAGGCGGTAGGCGTACGTGTCGTCCATGTCCACGTTGACCATGCGGAGCAGGCTCTTGATCTCCTTGAAGCTCATCTTGCTGTCCTGGTCCGAATCCGCGCGGTGCAGGTAGGAATAGATCCAGGTGTGGACGCTCAGGAAACACACACGCAAACGCGGGGCCGGGAAACCAGGAGGCACCCCACCCCCCACCCCAGGCAGTCCCCAGGAGCCCGCCCATGCACACCTCCGCCCAGCCCGGCGCCCCCCGCCTCGCGGCCGCCAGGATATTGATCGAGGCGCTCCTGCTGGCTCATTGCGTCCAGGCGCGCGCGCAGCTTGGCCAGGCCGCGCACCCAGCGCTGCGCCTCCTCGGCCGACGGCGCCGCGAGGTCCAGGTTCTTGCGGCTGCCGCAGAAGGCGATGGTGAGGCAGCGCGCGGGCGCAAAGGCGCCCCCGAAGCGCCGCAGGCCCTCGGACTGGTGGCCCTCGCGGACCGCCTCAATGTGCTGCACCAAGACTGCGGGCGGGACTCGGGGTCAGCGCGCGGGGCCGGCGGCACGGAGCCCCGAGCCCGCCGCGCCTGTCCCCCCAGTCCGCGCCCGGGCTCACAGGTGGACGGCGCGCGCAGGATGCGCCGCTGGAACCGCACTCTCAGGCAGTCCTCCTGCAGCCGGTACAGACGCTCCTGCTGACACGTCCGCGAGCGGATCTTGCGGAGCAGGGAGCCCCGCAGCATGGCGCGCACGTCCTCGTCCTCCGTCAGGCCTGCGGAGGGGTGGGGGTGGGGGTGGCTGTCAGGGGTGGCCAGCCCGAGGGGCCCGAGGCCCTGCACCTGCCGAGTTCCCCCTGGGACTGATGCAGACAGGTAGATAGGGAAAGGCCCTTGGCAATGAAAGTTAGGTCAACAGAACTTCTGGGAGGAAAATCTAAAGACTGATCCACCTTGTGGATACAGAAAACAGACCTGATAAAACCTTCAGCAGACCCTGAGGAGGTTGAGGAGGTTGGACCCCTCCCCAAGAAGTTCCTCAAATCCTTGGACCTCTTCCTTAATCTGATTAAAATGTGATTGATCCAACCCCAGTAGCACTGTCCTCCCGTTGTCCATCAGTTTGCTCCAGCAGGCCAGTAACGTCTCCATTGTGAGACTTGTTGTTACTGTGTTTGGCATATCGAATACGTCACAGGTAGCTTGCCAGGCTCTGCTGGGATGGTGCAGCCGGGAGCATGGCCCCAGGGCTGGGACTCAACCCTGCCTGGCCACTGACACCCCTTGGTGCCACCACTCTAGAAAGGACAGCACCCGCTCTAACCCGGTGCCTCCTCCTTCAGAAACCTGAGCACTGGGGAGGGAGCCGTAGACTGGAGTTCGTAAACCGAAGTGGCTGCAGCTTTGCCAGATTTGAGGGGCTCCTTAGTCCTGTTCTTTCTTCCTCCTGCACCCATAGACCTACTGTGGCCAGCAAACCCTGGGGCTGACTTTCCGGTGGTTCAGGGTCTCCCGCAGAGCCCTGAGACTCCACCCCAGGGGGATGTGCCTCAGCTGCTGCGGTAACCAGGCCAAGGGTGAGAACTAGGAAACCCGCCTGAGCAGTGGAGGACATCGGGCTGAAGAGATAATACAGGCGCTTGCTGTACACAGTGTCCCATCCCCCAAGCACTGCTAGGAGTAATTCCTGAGAGCAGAGCCAGGTGTGGCCCCCAAACCAAAAATAAAATTTAAAGTTTTGGGGGGGGCTGGAGCAATAGCACAGTGGGTAGGGCGTTTGCCTTACACGTGGCCAACCCGGGTTCGATTCCCAACATCCCATATGGTCTCCTGAGCACCGCCAGGGGTGATTCCTGAGTGCAGACCCAGGAGTAACCCCTGTGCATCGCTGGGTGTGACCCAAAAAGCAAAATAAATAAATAAATAAAGGGTTTTTTTTTGGGGGGTGGGGGAGTGTCAGAATGATAGTACAGCAGTGGCTAGGGAACTTTCCTTGCATGCAACCATCCCAGGTTCCATCCCTGGCACCAGGTATGGTCCCCCTAAACCCCACTAGGAGTGATTCCTGAATGCAGACCCAGGAAAAAGCCTCAGTACAACCGGATGTGGCCCAAAAGCAAACAAAAAAAGATAAAAAAGAAGAAGTGGAGGGCAGTCTGGAGTGGAGGAAGACCTGAGCTCAGAGATCCCGACTGCCTGTGAATCTCCAGATCTTTTCTTGATGGCAAGAAAATCAAATTAAGGGGCAGGAGAGATAGAGCAGGGGTTAAGACAAAGGCACTTGCCTTGCACCTAGCCAACCTGGGCTCAATCCCTGACACCTACATATTGCATATTGTTCCCCCCAGCCCTGCCAGCAGTGACCCTGAGCAAGGAGCCTGGAGTAAGCCCTGAGCACCACAGGGCTTTGTTGTTGTTGTTGTGTGTGTGGATGGCTGGGTGTCATTTCCAGGCATGCTCAGGAGCTGTGCAGTACCAGGGATTGGGCTTGCCTCGTGCACAGCATGTGCGCTAGCTGACAGCCATGTGAGCCGCCTCCTTACCAGCCCCCCCCCCCACGCTCCCAGCCTCCGGGCCATTTCCTTACTCCTGCTCCCAGCCTTTTGAGTTCTCTTGGGCCCTGATTTGCCCTGAGAGCCTCCTTCCTTGGCTGCCAGAAGCCCAGCCCCGGCATGCCCTCAGAACTTTACACCCAACAAAATGGTCATTCCTTAGCCCGAGAGGGCATCTAGTTTCTCCCTGTCACACCTCGGCCCAGGTCAGCCAGCGCTGACTTGAAGGAGGCAGGAGGACTTCCTCAGCCCTGTCCCTCTGTCCCATTTGTCCCCAGTCCTGGGAGTGGCACTGCTGGCTGGACGGGTCAGAACGCCCAGGGGAGGTTATCACAGTTTGTGGGACAGATACTGGGCCCTGGTCACCCTGAGGTGGCTTTCTGGGCCTGGGGGTGGAGCTCTATCCACACTGTTCCATGCCCCAGGCAGGGAGGGGAACTGAACCCCGCCTTACCTGACCCAGAGCTAGAACCGGCAGGGCCAGACCAGGGGTGCAGCCTCAGCCCTTCCCCCACCAGCCTCGACTTCTTTCACCCCCAGAAATGTGGGATGGGGGCCGGACACTGCCACCTTCCAAGCACCCCACTTCCCCTCAGCTCCAGGAAGAGGGGACGACTGGTTCCTAGCACCTCTGCAGCTGGGCCCACCTCCCCTGAGCCAACCATTCCCGGGATGCCAAACCCATGTTGGGGGTAGGGGTGGGGTGGAGAAGAGGGGGGGCTGGTGAGTGACTAAGGCCGGAAATGGAGGTGAGTCATTGGGCCTGCTTTGTCCCAAGTTTTCTGCAAACAGGACACGGAGACAGACAGCCTGAGCTCCCTCTAGGGTCGGTTCCCACGGTGAGGGGCCCATGTTCCTCACCAGACTTCCAGACTGCCCGCCCGGCTGGCATTACCCCCACTACGCAGCCCCCACCCCAACCAGAGCCCCAGAGAAATCCAGAAGAAATGAACACGCAGGGCCGGGCCGGGCCAGGGGCTGACGAGCCCAGAGTAGTGCCTCTACTTCCCCACGGGTGAACTTCTGAACCCCAGGGGGCTCTGAGGGGACAGGGGTGTCAGACAGGAAGGGGTGGACCCACAGAGGGTGACATCAGGAGTGCCCAGACTGGGCAGTGCTGTCGAGGCCTCTGGCTGCAGGCCCAGCCGCCCACAAAGCCCCGGGTCCTGCCAGGCGTCGATCCACGGATGCTTCCTTGACCTGCTTCCGGCCTGTTCAGAGCAGGTGTGAGGTGTGTGCTGCCCCCGGGGCCTCCTGTCCCTGGGTTGAAGATCTTGGCATCATGGTCTGGGAGCCTGGGGCAGGGCCCGGCCAGCAGGTGGGGGAACAGCCCCCGCAGCTGGTCACCTTGACTCAGCATGTGGGGAACAATCATGAAATCAGAGCAGTCAACATGAGGGCAGGTGACTGCGCCCAGCCGTGCCCATCAGCTGCTGACTTTGAGCCAATGTGGCCTCTGGACAGCAGAAAAGGCGTCAGCCATGGAAGGGAGCTTGCAGTGGGGTCCGTCTGTGCCACACCCTGGACGGACCTGCCAGCCTGCCCAGTGCCCAGGCCTGCCAGACCCCTTTCTGCAGAGTCCCCACGAAAAAAAAAATTCAGAGACAGAAAGATATGAAGCCCTCAGGGGCGGGTGGGAGGAGGAACAGGGAACAGCTATTTTCTGCTACCTAAGGAGCACTTAAATATGGGTCATCTGGGGTGCAGAGAACTAGCCCCAGGGCTCAGGGTGCCTGCCTTGAAAGCACCCACGAGTCCTACAAGCACCAAGCCCAATCCTGGCTGCTCTGCTGAGAGTCTGGAAGCTTCCACCAGCCCTGTACTGAAAGCAGTTCCTGACTGCGCCACCGCATAATTGTTATGCCACAATTAAAAATAACACAGTTGGACGGGTTGGCTGGAATGTGAATTCATTCAGAGCCGGATGGGGCCAGCAGGTAGTGGAGCGGGAACGTGGGCAGAGTTGGGGAGGCCTGAACCCAAAGCCCTGTAGCTAGCACCTGGATGCTTGGTTCAGGCCTGGCCAGCAATGGCCACGCACACACCAAAGAAGGAAACTGAGGCAGTGTTCCAAGAGGAAGAGGGAATCCAGACATCCCCTGACCCCTGCATCCTCAGCACCACCTCCCACCCTGGGCCTCTGGAGGGCTCCCCAGGGCTGCAGGCCTCCTGGCACTCTGCCTGTTGTTAGCTGGGCTCAGACACTCCCTGCATGCTTATCTCATCCCCCAAGGCAACCGGGGAGGGGGGGAGTGCATGGGGGATCAGCAAACCCGGGGCCCTGCTTTCAGTCAGGCCCCAGTGCCACCCTCGGCTACGGGAAACTGCCTCCCTACGGAGCAGGAAGGGGCAGCGGGCAGGACAAGTCCAATGCTGGTCCCCCTCAGGGCAAAGCTCCAAAAGGACAAGCCACTTGCTGGGTGCCCGGCAGGGGTGGAGGTCCGGCCTGAGCAGAGGCAGCAGAGGCCAAGGCAGGAGGACCCCCCCACCTCAGGACCGGGGTGCCCTGTGGACGCAGAGCAGGGAGAGATAAGGAGGTGTGTGCTGCAGGGTGTGGAGGGTGGCATGTGTGGGCGTGTGTGCCTTTAGGGTTGCGTGTAAGAGCTGGGGGTTGGGGGGGCAGTGTGCATGACGCTGGGGTGAGGGGCTCCTGCAGGAATGTGACATGCAGGCGCAGGGACAGCTACAGCTTTGTGCCAAGGCAAGGGGAGGGGGAGCAGCTTCTGGCAGTGCCACGAGACTCTGGGAGGGACTGCAGCTCCGAGGGGCCACCATGCACCTGCCCAGCAGATCGTCCCCCTTGATTCAGCGCAACCAGGCCAGGCTGGCAGCCACACCCGGGCCCAGAGCCCAGGTAGCTCAGCGAGGCCCTGACACTCCTGGGAGAACAAACGAAGCCCAGCGCAGTGAGCAAGGCCTGCAGCCCTGGGGGTGCAGGGGGCCACTCTGTCCAGCAGGAAGCCTGTCTGGGGGCAGAAATCAGGGTGGAGGGGTGGACTGCCCTCCTGCCTGTGGGAACTGCTCAGCTCCCACTCCCAGGCCAGGCACCCTCTGAAGACCCCCAGTGGATACCCCGGGGACAGCCTCCAACTGGCCACTCTTGGTGGCATGTGCATGGGTATGGCAGGCAGTGGGACACTGGCACCCAATGATCTGTGTGATGGGGGGGGCAGGATTAACGGGGGCAAAGGCATGGGGAGGGGGGCGTGTCCTGAGGCAGATAAGAGGACCTGGGAGAAAATTCAGGAAGCTCAACTGAACTTGAACTCCAAACAAACCGCAATCTCACACTTCCGCATGTGCCCACATCATTCTGGTTTTCCTGTCTTCGCACTGAACCCGCATCCTTTATTTTATCTGGCCAGGCTCCCAGCAGTTGTTGGAGGGGGGATGCTGGCAGGGCTGCTGGGGGGAGGGTCTGGGGAGGAAGGACCCTCCCAGGTGTAAATCACCCCTCCTTTTACTGACACCTGCTCTGGCTCAAGCCCAACTGGAGCCTCAGTTTCCTCATTTGTAAGACAAGGGCAGGAGACGGGAGCTCCTGTGTGTCTTCAAAAGTACTGATGGAGGGGCTGGAGCGATAGCACAGTGGGTAGGGCGTTTGCCTTGCACGCAGCCAACATGGCCGACCAGGGTTCGATTCCCAGCATCCCATATGGTCCCCCAGCACCGCCAGAAGTAATTCCTGAGTGCATGAGCCAGGAGTAACCCCTGAGCATCGCCGGGTGTGACCCAAAAAGCAAAAAAAAAAAAAAAAGTGCTGATAGAGCCTGGCCCCCAACCGCGGCACCCCACCTGCACAGGGACACCACCCCCCCCGCCCCCGCCCCCGCTGGGAGCTCCTGGCTGCCTCTGAGCCTGCAGCCTGGTGGGACTCCCTCTGGGGTCATGTCTGGGGGACAGTCCCTTCCCACAGGCCAGGAAGAAGTGGGGACTTGGCTGATGGGTCTGCCCTGTGCCTTTGCTTCTGGCCCCTCTTCTGCCCCCCTCATCACCCAGCTCCCTGGAGCTCCTAGGCTTCACAGGTGCCCCCCCCAGCTCACCATGGGGTTCCCCCTTTCCAGCCCCGGCTCCCCAACTATGGCTTCAAGTCCTTTTTTGTCTTGTTTTGGGGTGACGCCTAACGATGATCAGGGCTTATTCCTTGCTCCGCGCTCAGGAATCTCTGCTGGTGGGCTCAGGAGACCATATGGGATGCCGGCGATCGAACCCGGGTTGGCTACATGCAAGGCAAGCGCCCTCCCTGCTGTGCTATTGCTTTGGCCCCTTAAAATCTTTTTTCTTTTCCCTCTTCCTGTGACCCTGGTGGGCTGATGTGACATCTGCCCTCTGAGTTCATGGAATGCAGGGGAAGGACCCAGGGGTGCTGGCAGCAAGGGGTGCATGGGGACTGCCCAGGGGAGCCTTGGGCTGGGTTTCAGTGTCGGGAAGGGGATGTGTGTGGGGAGGGGGGGCGGGGGCGGGGGTAGGGCAGCCCAGATGGCAC
This sequence comes from Sorex fumeus, assembly GCF_029834395.1. Classification (NCBI taxonomy): domain Eukaryota; kingdom Metazoa; phylum Chordata; class Mammalia; order Eulipotyphla; family Soricidae; genus Sorex; species Sorex fumeus. Next base: position 78,091,222 of record NW_026606120.1, read on the forward strand.
CTGACACCCACATACCTGGTGACACTGTCACTGGGACGGGACAGGTGCCCGTGGCTCTCATGCTGACTCAGTGCCAGGTGCTGGCCCTGGCTCCGAGTGAGGATTTGTCAGTGTCTCCATCACTGGGCTGTGTCTCGAGGGCACGGGATGGAGCTGCTCATCTCCTCGGGCCTGCCTGCGCCCAAACCCTTGAGGAGCCCCCCCCCAGAGGCAGACGGCTGCCCCCCACATTCCTAACCCTGGGGGGTGCCCTGTGTCCCTAAGTCCTCACAAGCACTCTCCTCTCCCAAGCATCACCCAGAGGCACGGGCAGCCTCTGCCTCCTGATGCTTCTGGAATTTACCAAGGCAGCCCTAGCCCCGACCCCAGTGTGGCCATCTTTGGTCCAAAGAACTGTCTCTGGGAGCCCCATGTGGTTCCCCCCTTTGCTTCACTCTAGGCTCCTGGTCCAAGGGTGCAGGCAGGACCCTCCGCTCATAGCTGAAATCTCCTTCCCTGTGAACGCTTCAGCTACCCCAGGCCTGGACTGGGTCTGGGCTGAACCCCCAGATTCCTCCTGGGAGTCCCAGAAGAGCATGAGCATTGGGTGCTGCTGGAAGCCAGACCAGGGGCACATCTGTGATTGAGGAGCGTGCCGGGGGCAAGCCCGGGTCATGGGCGACGTGGCTCCAAAGGCAGTGCAGATGGTAGGAATGTGGTTCCCCCAGGCACCGCACTACCCCCAGTGGCCTCGGAGCACGGCTGGATGTGGCTCCCCAAACAAAAACAACCAGGCCCAGAGAGCTAGTGCAGGAGTCAAGGTGCTGGCCTCATTGGGCCACCCCGGTTAGATCCCCAGCACCCGAGCACCTCCGGGTGTGGCTCCAACACCCTAAAACCATACAGAAAAACCCAACAAACTCAAGTTGATCAAGGGAGGGGCAGAACCAGGAAGAGAGCAGGGGTGTGGTGTCAGCAAAGGGCAGACACACTGCAATCAGGACCCAGAAATTAGCCTGGATTTGGGGGGTCTCCTGGACAGCTCCTCCTCCCTCCCCGCTTCAACCCTCAACCAACAGCAACCAGTTCCTCACTGCAGCCGGAGGCACCCCTCACTCAAGACCCCCAAACACCAGCACCCAGAGCCCAGACTGAGGTGCACGGGGTGGAGGAGTCGGGCAGACTCCCTGCTTCTCCCAGCACTTCCCTGTCCCTGAGCGCTCAGGAAGACGCGGGCTCAGTGACACCCCCAGAAGTGACCACCTGGTGCCAGCCTGCTCTCAGGGCAGTTTCTCCCCCTCCCAGAGAGCCCTCCAATCTCAAGCGAAGTCCTGCCCTCCTGTTCCTGTCTTCTCCTACCCAGTCCTGCCATGCCAGGAGCCTGGGAGGGGTGGGGGCGGCAGGCTGGGCGTGCTGGGGAGGCAGGCCCCACTTAGGCTGCCAGGAGCCCAGGGCCAGGAGGGACCTCAGGACCCAGGAGCACAGACAGGACTTGGGGAGGCAGGCAGGGGCCTCCAAGGCTGTCTCCCAACCCACCCTCCAGTGATCAGGGACCCCAAGCTGCACCTGCTACAGCCTGCCATGGACGCCACCCCCCCAGGGCCTCTGGGGGACCCAGGGACCCCCGATGGGCTAGTGCAGGCCCTGCACCCACCCTGACCCAGTCCCGCATCCCCATCTCAGTGCCTACCCCATTATTGTACCCGCCCTGTCTGTGTCCCCCCAGCCCCATCTCTGTCCCCGCAGTTGCCCCCTCCCTGTCCAGTCTGTGTCCCCCCAGCCCCATCTCTGTCCCCGCAGTTGCCCCCTCCCTGTCCAGTCTGTGTCCCCCACAGCCCCATCTCTCCATCTCTGTCCCCGCAGCCGCCCACCCCCCCCAGTCCCTGTCTGTCCCCGCCCTGTCTGTGTCCCCCCAGCCCCGTCTCTGTCCCCGCAGCCTCCCTCCCTGTCCCCGCCCTGTCTCCGTCCCCGCAGCCCCTGTCCCTGTCCTTGCCCGGCCCCTGGCCCCGCAGTCCTGTCGCCCCGCGCCACTGACCCAGCTTCTTGAGCGCGCGCAGCCCGGGCCTCCTGGAGCCGCCGTCCGGGGGTGCGGGCGGGAGCGCGGTGGGCGCCGCCAGCTGGGCCCGCGCCGGGGGCTCCTCGGGCGGGGGGCGGCGCTTCCTCCAGCGGCGGCACAGCATGGTCGGGCCGGGGCCGGGCTCTGCGCGGGGACCGTCCGCGGGGCGCTGCTCCGCCCGGCCCCGGCTCTGTGCGCGGCCCGGGGCCAGCAAACTTAGCGGCGCGGGCGGGAGCCGGGGAGGGACGCCGGGAGCCGCGGAGGTGGGACGCGGCCCCGAAGGAGGGACCGGGGCCGAGGGGCGGGTCCAGCCCGGCGGGGGTGGCGCCGGCGGCCGCGGGGGGCGGGGACCCCAGGCCCGGCGCCGCGCGCTCCCCGAGGCTCGCGCTGGCGGGGAGGGTGGGGGAGCCGTCTCCTTCCCCGACTCAGGGGGTCGCCTCCCCGCCCTCCGAGCGGCCCTCGGCCCCGACCCCGTAGGTGGCCAGAGCCCCCAAGGTCTGGGGGCCCTGCAGACACCCGTGCCTTTCCGGGGACTGACTCCGGGAGCACCCTGAGCCCCTCCCCTCCATCCCAGCCAGCGTCCTGCCGGGCACACGGGCCGGGGTCTGCGCGGGGGCTCGTCCTGGGGCGCGGGGGCTCGTCCTGGGGCGCGGGTGCTCTGGAAAGCGCCCTGAAAGCCGGGGCGCGAGGAGGCCAGAACTCGGGGGTAGGGTGGGGGCGGAGTAGGGACGTGGCTGTGACGTAACGGACTCACCCTCTAGGCGCCCCGCCCGTTCCCCCTCGCGGGCAAAAATCTCGGGGGGGAGAAAGGGAGCAGCCCTACCTGGCTGCGCGCGGGCCGGGCTCGCTCCCCGGCACCCCAGGGTGCCCCGAGTCCAAAGCCCCGAGGGGCAGGTCCAGCGGGACCGGCGGGACTAGGGTTCGGGGCCTGGAGACTCGGGTTAGCCCCCCGGCGCGAGTTCAGTGGCCCCCGGGTAGCCCCTGCAGGCAGCACAGATGTCGGTGACCTCGATCCGCGGGGCCGTCGCGCCCGGACGAGCCGCGAGCCCGCCCGCGTGTCTGCGCCGACGGGCGGGTGACTCATGCGGCAGGCGCGCGGGGACCGCGCTGAGCGCAGCGAGCGCCCGGGCCTGGTGGGCGTCGGGTGCGCAGCGCCACCCGGCGGCCGCGGCGAGTGCGAGCAGGCCCGGCCCTGCCACCTCCGGCTTCCAGCCCGCGGCTCCCAGTTGACCTTGACCCCGGGATTGCGCGCCGGCTTGGGCCGCCCACGTCCGCAGTCTGAAGCCGCGGGGTGTCTGGTTCCTTTCTCCAGGAACGACCTTCCCATTAATTTTTTTTGGTCTTTTTAAATGCTTTTTGGGTCACACCCGACGATGCACAGGGGTTACTCCTGCCTCTGAACTCAGGAATTACTCCTGGCAGTGCTCAGGGGACCATACGGGATGCTGGGAATCGAAGACCTTCCCCATTCTTCTCTGACATATTTTAAAATGTGCACCACACCCGGTGGTGCTGAGGGAGGGGCCTCTTACCACTTGTGCTACCCGTGCCCCATTCTCATTAAACTCAGCACCCACACGCCTCTTCTAGAACCCTGACCAGGAGCCAGAGAACATTTTTTGGGAGGCGGGGGAGGCACACCCCAGCGGCTCTGAGCACAGGAGTCATTTCTTGTTCTGAGCACTAGGGTCACTCCTGGCTCTGAGCACAGGGTCACACCCAGCAGTGTTCACGGTGCCGGGGATCGAACCTGAGCAGCTTACGTGCAAGACACTGCCTTCCCCCCACTACTGTCTTTCTGGCCCCAAGGCGGGGGTGGAGGGTGGGAAGAGTAAAAGAGCGGCGGCTCAAAGGGCTGGAACGCGTTTTACATGTGGGAGACCCGGGTCTAATCCCCGACACAGTATTGTCCCCAGCAATAAAAGAAACCAACAAACAGCTCAGACCAACGCCCAACACCCCGTCTGGTGTGGCCCTCAAACTGAAAAACGAAGCGAGGTGGCGGAGATGTGCCAGACCGTGAGGACAGGTGTCCGCCAGGGGGCGCGCGGGCGCCGCGTCCGTTCGGTGCGTCCACGAGGGGGCGCGTGTGTCCGCCTCTGGCCGCCGGGGCTGGGCCGCCCCGCGCCTTGGCCACGCCCGACGGGGCGGGGCGTGGCCGGGCTGCTTGCGCCGTTCTGAAAGGGCCGCGCCGATTGGTCGAAGCCCCGAAGACGCGTCTGAGACGGGCTCTCTCATTGGCTTAAGTTTCCCCCCTGGCTCGGTGTCCGCGTCCCGGCGCGTCTGGGCCGGGAGGCCAGTTGGAAGCCCCCGTCCGGCGGCGACCGAGGACCCCGGGGTCCGGTCAGTGGGCGCCGCGGGGTGAGTACCGGGCGGCCCGGCCGGCGTGCGGAGTCGGGGTGGGACTCTGCTCGCCCCGCCCCGGCTCCGCCCTGCTCGCCCACTGGCCTGTTTAGGAGTTGGGATGTGCACGTAGTGGGGGTTCTCGAGCCCGGCCGCCCGGCGTACCCACCGTGTCCTCCCCGTTTCGCGCAGGATTGCCCGAGAGTCCGCGGCTTCGCCGCGCGCCCGGCGCAGCCTGCAGAGTCGCCCCGAAGCCGGGCCCGGCCGCGACCACCGGGCATGGGCACCGAGAGTGGACACTCAGAGCCCGACCGCCAGCGGCAGTTCCAGGCTGCCGTCAGCGTCATTCAGAACCTGCCTAAGAATGGTGAGGGCGGGGGGCCCGCTTTGGGGGGCTGTCACGGGTCCCAGGAGCCGCCGATGCCCGCAGTCTGTTGGGCACCCCCTCTGCTCCCGCACCTACCCTGGGTGGGACCCCTGCTTGACCCAAAGTTGGGCACCCCGCACCTCTGTCCTCCTGGAGCTGGGGATGACTTGTCGCTCCCTCCCCCCCCCCCAGGGTCTTACAGCCCCTCATACGAAGAAATGCTGCGGTTCTACAGCTACTACAAGCAGGCGACCATGGGGCCCTGCAGGATCCCCCGCCCCGGCTTCTGGGACCCCATTGAGAGATACAAATGGTGAGCCCAACGCCCCTGTGGACAGGGCCGCCCTGGGGAGGCGGCCGCCTCACCGTGCTACACCCCCAGGGACGCCTGGAACAGCCTGGGCCGGATGAGCAAGGAGGAGGCCATGGCCGCCTACATCAGCCAGATGAAGTTGGTGGCACAGAAGGTCAGAGAGGCCCCTACCTGCCAGGTCACCCCCTCCTGGGTCCCCCCAACGCTGCCCGCCTCTGCTTCCCACTGGACGGCAGCCCCGGGGGCCAGGCACCGAAAGGGGTGGGCAGGTGGTGGGATGGGTGCCCTGCCCGACAGCCCAGTACCCACAGGTGATCGACACAGTGCCCCTGGACGAGGTGGCCGAGGAGATGTTCGGGTACTTCGAGCCTCTGTACCAGATGATCCCTGACATGCCAAGACCCCCGGAGTCCTTCCTGAGGAGGGCCACAGGTCAGGCCCCAGGTTGGGGACCCCTGCCCAGGTGAAGGGGCCCAAGGGCAGGGCAGTGGGCTTCAGGGGGTGTCCCTGGGAGGACCCGAAGCAGAGCTTGTGAGGAGGCCGTCTCAGGTCAGGGGTCCCCTCGGGGGCCGTGTCTCGGCAGGTCGCACAAGGAAGGCAGGGAATGATGGAAGCACGGGAGTAGACCCACGGCCTCCCCACTCCCCGCAGGAACTGGCACCCCCTAGCCCAGGTCAGTACCCAACCTGGCCTGAGACTGGGATCCTCCGGGTGGGGAAGAGGGAGGAGGCCAGTGCTACTGTGTGCCCCGTGCCCCCGTGCCCATTGACACTGAGCCCTCACATGAACCCAGTTCTGGGGTCTCTTCCAGAGCCTCACCTCTGGCCCCCACCAGAGTCTCTTTCATTGTTTGGGGAGTCACATCTGGCGGTGCTCAGGGCTCGCTCCTGGCAGGCTCAGGGGTGCCGGTATGACACCCAGGTTTTTCACATGCAAGCAACACCCAACCTGTTGTACTGGTCACTCTGGCCGCAGTCATTGTTTCTGGCTGTGCGTCCCTGGGCCCATGGAGAGGCACCCTTCCTCTCCCCGCCCCTCTCCCCACCCCCCGTGGCCAGGTGTCACTAACCCGCCACCCCCTGTTCAGAGGCCTCCACACCCAAGGACTTGGACTCTGAGGATTTCTGCGATTCTGTGGAGCAGCTGGAGCCCGAAGCGGTGAGCCCAGGCCGCTACCCTGCCCCGCTGGCCCCCCAGCTCCCCGCACCCCCTCATCCGTGCTGCTCTGTCATCTTCACAGGTTCGGGCTGAGCAGAGGGGGGCCCCTGGAGGAGAGCCCAGGGCCAGGACCAGCCCCAGCCCCGGCTACACAGACAAAGGTGAGCCTGGGATGACCCTTCACCCTTTGCCTGCCTTGGTTTCTGGTGCCCCAAGCAGAGGGAAAAGTCCAACCCTGGGTGCTGGCCTCTGCCCAGGAGGGGTTGCCCAATGACCTGCCATTGTAGGATGGGCAAAGTCCCCACCCGCTGGGAGTGGGAGCTCTACCCCCACGTGTGTCTGCGTGGGATGGGGCTCAACCTCCCTCCACACCCCCATCCGGGGCTTTCACAGAACAATATTGTGCAGGGAAGATATCCTCCATCCCCTTCTAGAATTCCTGGGAAGCTGTGTCTGGAGGGCGACCCTTCACCCTTCGTAGATATTTATCCCCCGGGGCCTGCAGCCCAGTCTGGGAGACGCCCCATTCCCCTGACTCTCAGGAGAAGGCTCAGAGACATTTCCGACTTCCCCAAAGTCCCCTCACCTGGTGGCGGGGCTGGGATTTAGACTCAGCTGCGTGGGTGGACCTGGCCGCGAGTGCCAGGCTTGGTCCCTTGGTCCCCGGTTGCACTCCACTCCGGGCCTCCCTGGGACCCACCCCAGCCTCTGCAAATGTGATCCCCAGAAGGGCCGGAAGGCAGCCCATCGGCGCCCCGGGAAGTGGACGTGTGGCTGGTGCGGACTGTTCGCGCCCTGCAGGAGAACATGCGGGACGTCCAGGGCAGGCTGCAGAGCCTGGAGAACACGCCCTGCTCCCCCACGCAGGTGAGCCCCTCCGTCCCGGGGCAGGGCAGAAGCAGGAAGCCCCTCATGCCACCGTTTCTATGTTAGCTGCAGTAGCCCACCTCTCTGGCTCTGGCTCGAGGAGGGGAAATCGAGGCTGAAGAGCCTCACCCTTAAAGGGCCGAGGGAGGACCCAGCTTTCCTGCCCTGTCCCCACCTCTTGCCCGGAGAGGAACTGAGCCAAGACTTACAAGGGCCAGGACAGCCTATCCCTGCCGTCCCTCTGGTCCCAGACTGTGGGTTCACCCCCACACAGTTTGGCCCTTGCATCCCTCACTTCCTTTTTTTTTTGCTTTGTTTTTGGGGTCACACCCAATAATACACAGGGGTTACTCCTGGCTCTGCACTCAGGAATTACCTCTGGCGGTGCTCAGGAGACCATATGGGATGCTGGGAATTGAACTTAATCGGCTGCATGCAAGGCAAAGTCCCTACCCACTGTTCTATAGCTCCAGCCCCCATTACTCCAGCGGGATTCAGTGGCTGTCCTATGCTTAGAATTGCTCCTGGCAGTGCTTGTGGACCATATGATGTGCTGCCAGGATCAAACCAGGATTGGTCACATGCCAGGCAAGCACCTTACCCCTGTACTGTCTCTCTGAAAGGTGCTTTTGAATGGGGTTCATCATTATTCCTGTTAAGTGATAGAACTGGGTCTGGCCTTGGAGCTGCCTCCCTCCAATGCCAGCAGCCAACTTCCAATAGCTCTGCGCCTGTTCTTCAAAACCTCTGGGTCAGAGGCAGAGCGATAGTACAGCAGGTACAGCAACACTTGCCTTGCACACAGCTGACCTGAGTTCATTCACCTGGGTTCAATCCCTGGCATCCCATGTGGTCCCCTGAGCCTGCCAGGAGTAATTCCTGAGCCCAGAGCCAGGAGTAAGCCCTGAGCATCCTGAATGTAGCCCAAAAACCAAAAGAAACAAACAAACAAAAAAAAAAACTTGGCCATTCAGTGTCAGGGTCAGGAGAAGGCAGAGTTGCCAGATTTGGGAGGTCACTTGGGTAACCCCTGCCCCTGTTGGCACAGTGGAACCAGTGGCAGGAATTTCCTCAGAGCCACAGTGACTCTTCTTTTTCAACATCTATCCCCCGGCAAGGTTTAGTATTATTTTTCTTTCGCCATTTTTTTTGGGCGGGGAACTAAACTCAGTGTTGTTCAGGGGTTACTCCTGGCATTGCTCAGGGGACCATATGGGATGCCAGGGATCGAATCCAGGTCGGCTATGTGCAAGGCAAGCACCTTACTCACCGTACTATTGTTCCAGCCTCTCTCTTACTAGTTTTATATGATGATGACATAAAGAAATTCCACCCTGAAATCGCATCTCTAAAACTAAGAACATCCTATTGCCTAGTCCTGGGACCGCATCGGGAGGCCCCCTTCAGTGATCTGGCATGGACCAGAGGCGAGGCGGGGACAGTTTGATCCCCAATGTAATGTTTCTCCCTTGCAATCACCGACTCTTTTTTTCTGTCTATCCACTGCCTCAGGGTTTTCTCACAGTGAGTGAATGACAGCCTTGACATGGATCAATATTTTATATAGTGGTTGAAAAAGAACACTGACTTTAACTTGTTTTCTGCTACCTTAACTGTATTATTAGCTGTCATTTCTAGTTTCTACAGTGCTCTGGGAAGGCATAGATAAGTCCTTAAATATTTTTCCTTGAATATTGTTGGAGCGATAGCACAGCAGGTAGGGTGTTTGCCTTGCACATGGCCGACCTGGCCGACCCAGGTTCAATTCCTCCACTCCTGTCGGAGAGCCCGGCAAGCTACCGAGAGTACCTCGCCCACACAGCAAAGCCTGGAAAGCTACCCGTGACGTATTCGATATGCCAAGCACAGTAACAAATATCAAAATGGAGACATTACTTGAGCAAATCGATGAACAATGGGAGGACAGTGACAGTGAATATTTTTGGGGTTGTTGAGGTAGGTGGGCCATACCCAGGATTGCTTAGGAGCTTCTTCTGTACTATGGCCTTTTCAACGGTTTTGTTGTTGTTTTTCCTTTGGTGTTTTGTTTGGGGGTCATACCTGGTGATGTTCAGATCTTACTCCTGGCCCTGTGTTCAGGGATCACTCCTGGCTCCGTACTCAGGGGACCATGTGGGGTTCCAGGGATCAAACCCGGATTGACTGCATGCAAGGCAAGAGCCCACCACTGCACTATCGCTTGCCCCTCTCCCTCCCTCCACCTATTTTTAAAAGTAAAGAATTTGGGACTGGAGAGATAGTACAGTCAGGGCACTTGCATTGCACATGGCTGACCTGGCTTCAGTCTCCAGCATCACTTATAGTTCCCCAAGCCCTGCCAGGAATAATCTCTGAGCACAGATCCTGGAGTAAGGCCTAAGCACTACTTGGTGTGGTACAAAACAAAGTAAAAGCCAGGTGATTAAATAATCACCTCAGTTGTGACATCTTTTTTTAAATATTATTATGGATCATGGACTTTGACAGTTATTTCATCATACTGTTTGAGCATCATATTGTCCACACTTTTAAGTACGCGGAGCCCCTCCTTAGTTGGGTCCTGCTTCCTCTAAAGTGACCTCATGAATCTTTCAAAGCTTCTGTGCTTTGAGGTACAAGGTGCCCACGTTCACCTCTTTATCTTCCTTGCCCCAGACCTGGAGTCAGCCACTTCATCAAAGACAACAAACGTCTGAAAGAGAAGCCTGGTTCCTTGTTTGAATCTTGAGGCTCATCCTTATTATCTGGGGCCTTCAGGGCACCCCCCATCACTGGTGTGGCCTAGTCTCGGGGCCTCCTAGCTGGGGAGGATGTGGGATTTGGGGTCCACGGGGTCTAGGATGCATCAGGACCCCCCAGGCGCCTTCTAGTGGTGGAGATCTGCCCCAGCGCCCCCCGAGATCAAGAGGCAGGACACCAGGGCATGCTGGGGCCCTGCCGGCCCTGATTCCAACCCTCTCGCAGCAGAAGCCCGGCGCCCGGCCCTGGCCGCTCCGACTCTCCGGGCCCACGCTGCTCTTCTTCCTCCTGTGGCCCTTCATCGTCCAGTGGCTCTTGAGACAGCTCCGGACCCACAAGAGGTGACTCCGGGGAGGGGAGTCTGCGCCCGCCCAGGAGGTCCTGCGCCCTGCACCCTGCTGTGCCCTGAGCCTCGCGAGGGTCTGCAAGACCAGCGCTGGACACCCGCGCCCACCTCCGTGCTGGCCTCAGCACCGCCCTGCCCACTGCTTCTGGCCGCCGGGGGCCAGGGACGTGGCCGGTGCGCGTCCCCGAGCTGCTGCGTCGGGGGGCGGGGCGCGGGTGTCGGCCCCTGCCCGCCCCCGCGGCCGGTCACCTGACCGCGTCCCGCCCTGGCCCAGCTCCCGGGCAAGTTGGGACCTGGCCGGGCCGGCCCAGGCGATTGGCCGAGCGGTAGGGCGCAGGCCCAGGCCGCCGGCCCGCACACTCAGGACGCACTTGCACTTGAATTCTCACCAAATAAAAGCGAACGTTGCTCTGCCACCGCCTGGGAAGGAGGGAAGGCCGAGGGGTAGCGGGTGGGGCTGCCCCGGGGACAGGGCCTGGAGGGTTTGGGGGGTCGGGACGGGATTCTGAACCGACATTGCCCCTCCCGAATCCACTCGCCGCATCCTCTGGGCTCTGGGGGTGCGGCCCGAAAGTGCCCTTTGACTCCCCGCAGTTGCCCCGGGAGCCCCCCCTCTCGAGTTCTTGCAGACCCCTCTGGAAGCCACAACCCCTACCCCCGATGCCCCGGGAGCCCCCGTCGGGGTGGGCTGAGGGCTGCGTGGACACAGACGCTGGTCCTGCTGGGAGACTTTCTACCAGCAGACCCCGGTGTCCCTGCAGCGGCCAGCACAGGACTGGGGAACCTTTCTGCATCAGGAAAAGGGGCCCTCCTGGGGTGGCCCTCAATGCCCAGGGATTCCTCAGACCGGTGGCCCACGCTTGCCATGGTTAGCCAAGGTCCCTCTGGAGTCCTGACCGGTGGCCCACGCTTGCCATATGCCACCAAGGTCCCCGCGCCCCCAGACACGGAGAGCAAAGCTCAGGCCCGATACAGTGACACAGGGAACTGTGTTCGTGGTCAATCAGGGCTGAAAAAAGAGGTTGAGTGAACCCCCAAGAGTTAGGAGGGGCCCTGGAGGGGCGTGTAAAGGGATCAAGTCACTGCTGGGCAGAGCCGTTGGTCCCACCATCTGCACCAGCCGCAGCCAGTAGCCGCATGAGCGCAGGAGCTGCTGGTTGGGGCCAAATGGCTGGTGGGGGTCTCAGGCGCCAGTCCGGGAGAACGAGGCCCTGCTTCGTGTCATTCTAAAGCTCCACCCACACGACTCCGTCTGGCCATCCCCCCAGCAGTATGACACACAAGCCCATCCTACCGGGCACTGACTGGTAAACTGAGGCTGCGCTCTGTCGGTCCTCCCAAATCCCTGTCGGGAGCACACGAACCTGACCAGACTGTGGTCAGGTTCCCTGCCAGGATCCATTCTGCTGGGTGCTGGGGAGAGCGCATGTCGGGGGCCTGGGCCCAACCCTGGCACCAGTGGACACCATGGGCAGAGACCCCTGCCAAGTGTGCCACCCCCCAACGGGGACAAAAGCCCCTTTACCAGCAAGCGTTCTCGCTGTGAGAGGCGCCTTGCCGGCAGGGGTCTGCTTGAGGGGTGCAGCTGGGAGACTGAGGCAGGCTTCTCCTGTCACCCCACGTGCCCAGGCCAGGGTAAGACCAAGTCTCAGAGCAGGCCCTGCCCGCACCGCTGTCCCGCAGAACCAGTCGCGTCTCTGGCACGAACCGTGTCTCCCTGGGGCTGCACCTTCGCCCGCTGCCCTGTGCTGAGCTCCTGGGAGCTGCTGCGGGTGACCCTGTCCACCGGTCCCATGACCAGCCCAGGGGCGGCGCGACGCCGTTTCACTGCCCACGGCGCCTTCCCATGGGCCAGCACTGTCGCTGCTGGGAGGAAAAGGAAAGAAATCGAGTCCTAGGGGGAAGACGGTTTTGGATTTGTGATGGAAGTGAAAAACGGCACAGCGCGTTAAGGGGGGGGCTGGGGAGGGCAGGGGCTGGAGCTGCCACTGGTTGTCAGGTGACCTTGGACAAGTCATTTCACTTCTAAAGGTTTTTCTCTGCAGCCCGGGGGCAGTTATTCCGCCGTGCGGGGGGTGGGGTGGGGGAGGAACGGGCGCGGCAAAGGATCGCTGCTAAGCTGGGGGGGGCCGCACCGGGCCCCACCTCCCCGGGCACCGTCTCGGACTCGCCTCCCGCGTGCTCCCCCTCGCGGCTGGGGCGGGCTCTGCCACCCTCGGCCGCCTCGGGCCCTCGCCCCGCTGGGGGCCGTGCCAGCTCGGGGAACCGTCCCTCCACTGTCCGAGCCGGGAGGCCATTTTCTCCCGCAGAGCTGTGGGCCGGCCGGCCACGCCGCGCTCCCAGGCCCGGCGCGAGGCTCGCCCACGACGCGGCCATCCGCACGGGCGACCCCGGCAGCGGCGGGGCCGGCCAGCCGGGCCTCGAACCTGCCGCGCGCGTCCTCCAGGGCCCACCCCAGGCGGCGGCGCCCGCGCCACCCCGCGGTTCCTTTAAGGCGGCACTTTTTCCTCTTCATTTGTTTACTTCTTCCTGCGCTCTTCGCTTTACAAAGTATGGCCCGGTATCCTTCCGCGAGGGTCTGTCCCAGGCCCTCGCCGCGCACCTTGAAGCCATTTCTGGCATCTTCAGAATCCAGAGCTACAGGCCAGGGGCCGGTCCCTCGCTCTGGGGAATTCAATACTTTTACACCTAGGGACTACTTTTTAGGAGTGAACCACTTTTACTTTGGTTAGCGAGTGCGTACGGCCTTCGGAACTCCCCCGCTCGGGACGGAACCCGAGAACGGGCTTTGACACGCACCTTCCCCGGAAAATGCGCTGCGCGGGCGCTCCCGGGCCCTGGAATCTCTCGGGATTCCTGGAGCGGAATGGTACGGTCCAGAGCCCGCCCCGCGCCCCGCCATTGGCCCGCCTCCTTCGCTGGCACGCGCGCCTCCCGGCCAATCGCCGCGCACGCTCCCCCGGCGGGGGCGCTGCGCTGGGCGGCGGCGGCCTGGAGGACGCCCCCGACGCGTCCCGGGATTGGCCACGTCTCCAGGCGCGCGGGGACGGCGGGCCTGGAGGATGGGGACTACGACTCCCAGCGCCCTGCCATGGACACGGCGCTGCGCATGCGCCCGGGCGGGGCGGGGCGTCTTCCCTATAAAAGGGGCGCCGAGGGCTGGGAGGCAGCAGTTGGAAGTTGGCAGGTGGAGCGGCAGGTTGGGAAGGGGAGCCGGGGAGGAGGCGGAAGAGGCGCCGGCGGCGAGGGGAGGAGGGAGGGAGGCAGGAGGAGGCGGAGGAGCGCGGAGCTGAGCAGAGCATCGAGCCAGAGGGGAGATGAGTTTGTCTATCCTCGGCTGAGGCTCCGGCCGGGCCTAGGGAACTGGGAGCTCGGGCTGGAGCGACACCCGTGGAAGTGGGAGGCGGCGGCTTTGGGACTTTAACCCCTTGTGGGCTCTGCGGTAGGGGATTTAACCCTTTGTGGGCTCGGCCCCTCGGCGGCAGCGTCATCGGGTAGTTTTAACCCCTTCGGGGCTGGGTTTAACCCCTTGGACTGAACCATCGCACCTCCTTGCCCACCTGCTCCTCGGGCTCGGGGGCGCTCTGCAGGGAGACCCGAGGCCCACTTCCTTCGCCTCTTCGTACCGCTCCTGCCGCTGCACCCGGGGGACCCGCTAGCCGGCCGTGCCGTGGGTGCTTTAACCCTTTAGTGACTCGCGCTCCAAGTTGCCGCCGGAGTTTGCGGACGGGACTGGCTGGCTTCTGAGAGGGCGTCGCTGCAGGAATCACAGACCGGAGGAGGACTCTGCTGGGGGCAATTTGTACAAGAAAGGAAAACCTTCCCCCCGCCCCCCCAAGGACTTGCAGCCAAAATTTCTCAAACTTCGGGACGAGGAATTCGTGAGCCATGGCCGAGCCGCTCCTTCCAGAACATCAGCCCCAGCCTCAGGCTAGCAACTGCACAGGTGCTGCCGGGCCCGCCGAGCCGAAGCCCGAGCGCCCCCCCGGCGCGGAGGAGCGGGCGCCCGACGAGGACAGTAGGTGGCAATCGAGAGCGGCCCCCCAGCCCGGCGGTCCCCCGGGGCCGGAAGGCGAGGGGAGCCGGGCGCCCGCGATGCCGCCCCTGCAGGGCCAGCCGTGCCTGGAAGCGGGCGAGAGGAGCCAGAACGGGGAGCGCGGCCCCTCGCCGGCCGCGGCGGTTGGGGAGCCGAGCCCCGAGGCGCAGCCCCCGGCCCCGCCGTGCCGCGACTCCGACGCCAGCAAGCTGGGGGCGCCCGCCGCGGGGGGCGAGGCGTGGGGCCAGCAGCTGAGACAGCTGGGCAAGAAGAAACACCGGAGACGCCCCTCCAAGAAGAAGCGGCACTGGAAGCCCTACTACAAGCTGACCTGGGAGGAGAAGAAAAAGTTCGACGAGAAGCAGAGCCTGCGAGCCTCGAGGATGCGAGCCGAGATGTTCGCCAAGGGCCAGCCGGTCGCGCCCTACAACACCACGCAGTTCCTCATGGATGACCACGACCAGGAGGAGCCCGACCTCAAGACCGGCCTCTACCCGAAGCGGGCCGCCGCCAAGTCCGACGACACCAGCGACGAGGACTTCATGGAGGAGGCGGGTGAGGAGGACGGGGGCAGCGACGGGATGGGGGGCGACGGCAGCGAGTTCTTGCAGCGGGACTTCTCGGAGACGTACGAGCGGTACCACACGGAGAGCCTGCAGAACATGAGCAAGCAGGAGCTCATCAAGGAGTACCTGGAGCTGGAGAAGTGCCTCTCGCGCATGGAGGACGAGAACAACCGGCTGCGGCTGGAGAGCAAGCGGCCGGGCGAGGACGCGCGCGTGCGGGAGCTGGAGCTGGAGCTGGAGCGGCTACGCGCCGAGAACCTCCAGCTGCTCGCCGAGAACCAGCTGCACCGGCAGCAGGAGCGGGCGCCGCTGTCCAAGTTCGGGGACTAGGGGAAAACTTTGGGGGGCGGGGGCAAAGGGGACTTTTTACAGTGATGGAATGTAACATTATATACTTGTGTATATAAGACAGTGAACCTTTTTATGACATAATCAGAAGAGAAAAATCCCCCCCATGGCTTTGGTTGGTTTGGCAAATTTAACTATGATGTAGCTTGCGTGCTTTCTCCTGTTCTTTTAATTATGTGAAACTGAAGGGTTGCTTTTCTTGTTTTCCTTTTTTAGGGTTTTTTTTTTATGTGTAAGTAATTTGACCAAGTTATAATGCAAATTTTGTTTTAAACACAAACCCTCCCTAAATGGAGCTATGAGGTGGCCAAAATCTAAAAACCATTAAATCCATTCTAGTTATAATAAATTTAATATTTGTAAATGTAACCTAGTTTCAGTGTGATTTCTAGAGCTAAAATAGTACTGATTTATGTGATTGCACTGGAGGTGTAAACTTGTATTTGTTGGTCTGCAAAATAATGGGAGCGTTTTTAATTTGCCAGTTTTTCCTTTGATTTCAGTATGCTACAACATTCGCTTTAGGCAAAATACAAAGATTTGGGCTGGAGCGATACTACATCAGGCACTTGCCTGGTACGTGGCCCACCTAGCTTCCATCCCTGGCACCCCATATGGTCCTTTGAGTCCCTATAGGAGTGATCCCTGAGTAGAGAGCCAGGAGTAAGCCCTGATTACAGGGTGTGGTCCCAAGAGAAAACAAAAATATATAAAGGTTTGATGATCTCCAATATTTAGTTGTGTGCCTTGTCTTTCTTGATGCTGGAGAAATAAACCAGAGTTGGGTGGTTTGGGGAGTAGATAGTAGCTAAAATCACCTGGCTTAAACACTGCTTCTCAATGGCTATTCAGAAGTATCAGTATAAAAAAGTTTGGCAGTTCATTTCTTCATTCTCATATGCTGGGTTTTAATAGTTCCCCCAATCAGAGTATTCTGGATGCCTTAAAGAGCTTTTTGGTTTCTTGGGGAGTGCAATGACTGAATAAAATATTAAGATGGCCTGGGTGTAGTTTTTCCTCCCCAGTACAGCACTTGCCTTACATGTGAATGGCTCTGGGTTAAAAGAAAAAAAAGTTGCGGATACACGAGACAAAAAAAGTGTGTTGGGGGGGTGGGGCTGGAGCGATAGCACAGCAGGCCTTGCACGCAGCCAACCCTGGCATCCCTTATGGTCCCCCAAGCACCCCCAGGAGTAATTCCTGAGCGCAGAGGCAGGAGTGACCCGTGAGCATTGCTGGGTGTAATTCCTGAGTGCAGAGCCAAGAGTGACCCATGAGCATCTCTGGGTGTGACCCAAAAAAGGCAAAAAAAAAAAAGTCGGGTGGGGAGGGACAGAAGGCTGGATCCATAGTGCAGAGGGTAGAGCCCTTGCCTTGCATGTGGCTGATCTGGGTTCAATCCCTGGCATCACATATGGTCCCCTCAGTCTGCTAAGAATTAACTCTTGAGGGGCTGGAGCAATAGCACAGCGGGTAGAGTGTTTGCCTTGCACACAGCCAGCCCGGGTTCGATTCCCAGCATCCCATATGGTCCCCCGAGCACCGCCAGGTGCAATTCCTGAGTGCATGAGCCAGGAGTAACCCATGTGCATCACTGGGTGTGACCCAAAAAGCAAAAAAAAAAAAAAAGAATTAACTCTTGAACACTGCTGGGTGTGGCCCACAAAACAAAGATGGGAGGGAATATTGATAGAGAGAATGGCTGTTTGGGCACTGCAAGGATTTAGCCTAATTTAGGTGCTTTCTACAGAAGAATGGGAGCTGTCCACCTTCCTGAATCAAACTGAAATGAGAAATACCCCTCTTTGCAAGTCAAATGTTGAGCCCTTCGTTAAGGAACTAAATGAAGTCCTTGGGGACTTCCTATGGGGCCATTCTTCTCAGCATTCCAAATTTGTGCTCACAGAGTGCTAAGAGTTCCTCCCCACCACTCAAAACCCCAGTGTCAGGGATTGAACTCGAGGCCTCTAACATGACCCACAATTCCTGGCCCAGGAATTTAGGTTTTTGAACAGTTCTACTTCAGGTGGGTCCTGGAAATTAATTTCTGCCCCTAAATAAAAATAGGAAGAATGTATGATTATTCCCTCCATTTAGCAGGAATGTTTTCCTAGCCAATCTCCACTGTCTCCCTAAGGCAAGTGCATTGCTCAACTCACTAGCACAGCAGTTATTTAATTTGGGGCCTTAGAAACCATAGGGGTTCTTGGGGGTCCATAAACTCCATGAATTCTACATACAGTTTTCTGGGGAGAGGGGTCAAGAGAACTATGATACTGTCAAATTCTAAAAGCTCTATGGGGACAAGAAAAAAAGTCTTTCCTTGATAAGTATGCTTTTGCAGCTAAATGGAAGTGGAGGTGGTGGGAAGTTCAAGTGAAATGCACCTTATGATGAATAAGCAGCATGCAGAAACCAATGAATCAAGGGAAGTTAGGCTGGTCAGGACTGAGTCAGGACTTTTAAAAGTTGAACTGATCCGGCCCTATTCTAGCAGATGTTCCACTGGAGACAATGTATGATCAATTTTCCCCTATGGCCTAAAAATTAAATGTCTATTTTGAAATAGCTTTCGTGTTTTTGTTGTTTCCTTTTGGTTTTTGGGGTCACACCCAGCGTTATTCAGGGGTTACTCCTGGCTCTGCTCTCAGGAATTACTCGGGGGTTCATATGGGATGCCAGGGATCAAACCCAGGTCAGCAAGGCAAACGCCCTACCCGTTGTACCGTTGCTCCGATCCAATTTTCTGTTTTTATTATTCTTTCTGCTATGACATCACAGCGCAGCAGCCAGGGAAATATCAGAGAGGCAGCGACACTGCCCCCTGGCTTTGCAGCGCAGAGCAGAAGACGGGCGACTGCTCTGCTAAGGAGGCAGCCAGGATGGCCTCTCATTTTAGAATCTCTTCTTTATAAAACATATGACGGTATTGTTGTGCCTAGTATTGGAAAGTCTCTGTGATTACGTATTATTAGGGAGCGAAATGTGTGTTTTACTCTTAGGAGAGAAATTCAATCCAATCTTTTAAAAATAAATTTTAATTGCATTTTTTCCCTTAGAATGAGGAGGCTTATGTGAAATTTCACCTTTTATTCATTAAAATATGAATATTATTAATATTTTTGTTCTGGGGGCCATACCTGGCAATACTCAGGGCTTATTCCTGGCTGTGCTCAGGAATCACTCCTGGTGGTGCTCCGGGGGCTCGAGGGGATGCAAGGGATTGAACCCAGGTCGGCTGTGTGCAAGGTGAGCACCTCAGTCGCTGTTCTCTCTCCAAGTCCCTGAAATCTCTTTTTATCCACACTAAAACACTTGAAAAGCATACTGCTCTCCAGCCAGTCTGAGTCACGTACATTATCAGAGAGCTGTGATGACAATGGTCTTCATGGCCACTCTAGTCTCTCAGGTCTTCTTCATCAGACATTTTAACTATACTGCTCAAAAATCTAGGCCGACACATAGGCAATATGAATTTGTACTTTCTCATATTGGGACTAAGTATCCAGCAAGAGCAAACTGTCTCCCAAGACTGGACAACTAAATCCTTTCAATAAGGAAAACTTTTGCGGCTGGGGGGTGAGAGGGTACAACACTATGAAAATATAAAACATCCCACAGAGAGTAGAAACTTTTAGATTTCAATTTGTGGAAAGAAGCTGGTGAACTCCAGGAGTTAAGGAAAAAATAAGACTAGGAAGGGGCTGGGGCAATGGCTCACAGATATGGAGCTCCCTTGGCATATGGGAGCTCCAGGTTCATTCCCTGGCATTGCCTGCTTCCTGAACACCCAGCTGGGAACAGACTGTCCATAGGAAACAAAGATCAGACCAGACCAGGAGTCAGAAAACCAGCGCCCTAATCATACCTTTACTCCATACTAACAATATAACCCTGAACACGTCTCAGAACACAGTCTCAGAACCTCATTCATAATCAGTGAAACCAGGACTGGGCTGGAGCAATAGCACAGCGGGTAGGGCATTTGCCTTGACGCAGCCGACCCAGGTTCGATTCCCAGCATCCCATATGGTCCCCTGTGCATCTCTGGGTGTGACCTCTCCCCCCCCCCCCAAAAAAAGGCCAGGACCATTTAGCTGTTATAAGTATGGCTAAAAGTAATAGGTATACTTCACAACTGGGACTTGGATTAAACAAGACTGCATGAAACTGTATTACACTAAAGACACTACGATAGGAGTATTGGTTCTTCATGTCTTGTTTTGTTTTTTAATAGTACTAGGAATGAGGGAGCAGAGTGATAGAGTACAGAGGATAGGGTGCTTGCCCTGCCCACAGCTAACCCAGGTTCAATCCCCAGAACCCTGTGTGGTCTCCTGAGTCAGCCAGGAGAGATCCCTGAGCACAGAGCCAGGAGTAAGCTCTTTGCACTGTCAGGTGTGGCCCCAAAACAAAAAGTATCATGAATCAAATCTCGGTCTCATACAATACATACATACAAGACATGTGCTTTACCACTGAGCTATATCACCTGCCCAACTGCTGACTGGTTCTTAATCACAGGAGGTGGTCCATTCGGTTAATATGATGTTTACTTCAGAACACAGTAACATGATAAAGGGCAAGGATGGGGGAGAAGGGATGAGCTCAATGGGCTAAGCACATGCTTTGCATGTGGAAAGCCCAGGTTTGATCCCTGGTACCACAGAGTCCCTTGAGCACCCCTCTGGGAGTAGCCCCTGTACACCAACAAGCAAAATCCCTTGCTCCACCAGGGAGATGGCTCAAAGGGCTGGTGACGATATTTTGCTAGTGAGAGTCCTAGGTTCAATCCTCAGTACCTCATGACCCCCCTGAACACTGATCTGATATTGTGTGACTCCCCCAAAAAAATTTGTCTAGGAAATGTAAATATACTTTACCCTAATTATTTCAAAAGTCAGAGAAACCAGTAAGATAAGCATCAACATATAGAAAAAATATAACCATATTGCACAATCTATCTTCAAAAAATCAGGACAAGTTAAATTTAACCAAACATTAGGTATTGTACCACAGGTGTTCTCTTGGCCACTTACAATCCACTGCAACAGTTAGTAATAAATATTGGGGTACAAAAGTTGGCTACAGTTAACACAGTACTTATACTTAGGTACACTGTGGGATAATGGGTTTAATTATTTTTCATATTTAATATTTAAATCGCACAGCAGAGCCTAGCAAGCCACCCATGGCGTATTCGATATGCCAAAAATAGTAACAATAACTGGTCTCATTCCCATGACCCTGAAAAAGCCTCCAATACGGTCATCATTGGGAAAGACAAGTAAGGAGAGGCTGCTAAAATCTCAGGGTTGGGACGAATGGAGACGTAACTGGTGCCCGCTCGAGTCAATTGATGAACAACAAGATGACAGTGATACAGTGAATATTTAAATCACTGGAATAAAATTTTACTTTACTATTTCTCATGTCAAATACAAACAGCAGTTGGAGAGGAAATTTGATAAAGGAATAATTTAAAATTCAGGCCCTTAACACAGCAGGATCTGCTAATCAGAGGGCACAAAGAATTGCCATGGAGCCAAGGAGATTAGGTTCTTGTTTTACAGCTGACCTGATTTGATTCCCAGCACCATATATAGTCCCCCAACACTACCAGGAGTGACCCCAGAGTACAGATTTAGGAGTAAGACCTGAGCACAGCTGAGTGTGCCAAAAAATAATAGCCATACTTCTCAACTGGGACAAAAAAGTCTAGGAAGCAAAGTTTCAACCTTGGGTCAATTTTTTTTTGCCAATTGTCTTTGAATACTGGAAAGCTCACAATCTCATTCTATTAATGAGGGAACTAAAGGAAAGGAAGGGAAGACTTAGAAAGGCAACTAACGGCCGGAGTGATAGTACAGCGAGCGGGAAGACACTTGCCTTGCATGTGACCAAGCCAGGTTTAATCCTGGGAATCCCATATGGTCTCCCAAGCACCACCAGCAGCAATTCTTGAGTGTAAAGCCAGGAGTAACCCTGAGCATCACTGGGTGTGGCCCAAATACAAAAATAAAACTGAGAAAGGTAAATTAGCTCTCACAAATCCTCCCAAATAAACTTCTTCTTGGGTTTTACTTAGAGATGGTCCAATTATGGCAAAAGATTTAACAACAAAGCATAAACAATCCCAGCAGTTTGCAATCAAGTTCTTTGAAATGGTTGAGCTGCTACTGGAAACTAACGGCAAGTCCGAAATAGGCGTGGGAGATTGAACTCAGAGTTCGGCAAATGCTCTACACACTGGAGTCCTGGGTTCCATCTCCCACACCACAGGGTTCCTTGAGCACTGCCAAGAGCACAGAGCTGGGAGCAGGCCCTGGCCACCACAACTTGTAGACAAAAACAAAACAAAATCCTTTGAAATTGATAGTGATCTTTCTCTAAATATAGCACTAAGAGCAGTTATGTTTGATTTAGAAGGATTTTTCTTGAGGAGAAATAATTCAAAAGGAACTGTAAACTCAGATCTGCAGTCATATTCAATGGCGCTGTGTCCATGTGTCTATGGGCTGTGTGAGATGTTCAAATGCATGGGTTGGTCAAGGATGTCGCTCAGTGAGCAAGCACAGGTATGTGTTCGTTCAATCTCCAGCTCTCCCTCTCTCACACACCATCTTTCATGGTGATAATGTTAAATTGTTTTTTGGCCACACCCAGCAATACTCAGGGCTCATTAAGCTTTTGCACCCAGGGATCACTCTTGGTAGGGCTCAGTTCCAGGGATTGAAGCTGGGTCAGCAATGTGCGAGGCAACTGGCTAACCCTCTATACTATCTCTCTGGTTACCAGTGTGAAGCTCTGCAGTCTGCTTTAAATATAATTATTGGGGCCACAGAGAGCACAGTGGGCAAAGCACTGGCTTGCATGCGGCTAAGCAGGTTTGACCCCAGCACTGCAGGGGCCCTAGAACATTGCCAGGCGTGATCCCTGATTGCATGCAGATGAAGTAGGTTTGATTCCTGGCACTGTCTTTCAAGCCCCACCAGGAGACACTTAAGTAGAGTCAGGAATAAGCCTCAGCAGAGCTTGGTATGGCCTAAAACCCCCAAATATAAAAATCATGCATGTACAGATAACTCCAAAACACTGTTCTGGAGACTTAAGTAAATTTTCTTCTGGAAAGAAAATTTCTTTAGTTTTCTATCTTCTGGGGCTGGAGCAATAGATAGCACAGCGGGAAGGGTAGGGCCTTGCACATGGCCGACCGTGGTTCAATTCCCAACATCCCATATGGTCCCCCGAGGACTACCAGGAGTAATTCCTGAGTGCATGAGTCAGGAGTAACCCCTGTGCACCGCCAGGTGTAACCCAAAAAGAAAAAAAAAGTCCATCTTCTCTGTTATAAAGTTTTTTGGGGGGCAGAGAGGGAGAATCACACACGATGGTGCTCAGGGGTTACTCCTGACAGTGCCTGGGGGACCATATAGGATGACAGAGATCTAACCCACATCAGTCACACCCTAGCCGATGTACTATCTCTGACCCCACTAAAAGTGTATTTAATAGAACAGTGAACATCTAACATCTGAACTTGAAACAATAAAGAAGGTAGATGATGAGAGCTGAACAGAGAATAACGATTTGATTAACTATGGAAATCAGAGAGTTGAGTGCAAGCATCTTCAAGAATCACTCCAGCCTCTCTGTGAATGCTATACAGACACAGGGGCCCAGAAACCAGCCTTCAGGCTGTAAGCTTCCGAGGCCTTCAGAGTAACAACTACTTGGTACCCTGAGAAACAGCTTCGTTGAGCCTGTTTGGATGGCTGTCCTCTGCGCTGCCAGGGGCAACCACTCCACACTTCAATAAGGCAGGCCTCCCAAACGCCCCAAATAACCTTTGAAGCAGAAGCTCTAAAGTTCCCAAAGAATGAAGTTCCAGCAAGTAAATGTTTACATAGCTAGAATGGTTACTCCTCCCGGCATTTATGAGGGAGGTAGCAAGGATACCATTTTCAAATTAGGAAACTGAGGCATATAGGGTTTGTAGAATTTGTCATAAACCACAAAGCACCTCATTTGAAAGGGGACTGCTGAAGAGGAAGTTGAAGGTCTGGTTGAACATTAGATGAACAAGAGACTCAGCAACAAAGCGACCAGTTTGGCCACATCTCCCGGATTTGGCCTCTAGCCAAGCCAATCAGGTTGTGGTAGCACACAGAAACAGAACTTTGAGTTCCTAACTTCCAGACCTGTTTTGCACAGGAGATAACCAAGGGGCCATTAAAAGTTGGTCTGATCCCTAATTTAACTTAGTAAGTAAAGAACAGAGTAACTTATGAACTAATCTTAAAAATTACTCAAGTACTTTTTTAAGTACTGAATTTCTGTACCTATACTCCAACTTCTAGGTGCAGTATTCTCCATTAGTGACATCCTTAACTACATCATTTTATAATGGATGTCTGGGATCCTCCATTACTCTTGACTAAAGAACCTCAGAGCCCATTTTAAAGCCCCTTTCATAAAGCAACCCCATAGGCTCCTATGCCAAGGCAGCCTGGGCGTCTCCTAACTTGCATCTTCTCTTGATCTGCAGCCCACTGCAAGGGAACTTGAGAAAATGAATCCAAAGTCAGCGCACTGAAGCTCCCCGAAGCAGGTGGTTCTGACTTTGAATTCAAAACCAGTCTAGGGTAACCACACTTCTGCAACTCAATTTCAACTTTCTCTGGGAACTTTTGGGGAGGGCAGGGTCAGAAAACAGGTTATTGAACAACTGATTTTATTCATGAACAGAAGGAACAGGACTTCGGTTGGGAAGACTCAAGGTTCTTACTACTTAGGCCACACGAAGCTCAGGTATGATTAAGCTGAGTTAGCCATGCCCTTCCATCACAAGGTACCTTCAGAGATCATGTTCCCTGGCCACTCCCTTACGACAGTATCTGGGCATCATTTGACTGACATTTCAGTCACAAAACTCAGACACCGGGCCCCAAGCTGTAACTATGGGTAAGGCGTTTGTCTTGCACTCAACTGACCCGGGGTTCAATCCCCAGCTCCCCATATGGTCTCCTAAGCATTGCCAGCAGTGATCCCTAAGCCAGGAGTAAAGCTTGTGCACCACTGGGTGTGGCCCAAAAACAAAAAACAAAGCAAAACAAAAAAAAAAAAAAAAAGAAAACTCAGACCTCCCTGAGCTGTAAATCTGAATTTGGATTTATAGCTGGAGAAAACAGGATGGCTTGCTTACTCTTTCGCATCAGGAAAAGAGCTCCAACCTTTAGGGGCTACAACTGCAACGCAAGACTGAGTGTGGCTTTTTCCCTCTTGCGGCTTCCCCAATGGCCTTTGCCACCAGGGCAGAGGGGATCGGGCAGCTTCTATTTCGGTGTCATCTAGGGCACACAGACGGGACTCCAATTACTTAGCACTTCAAAATAGAGATTCCCCAGGAACAAGGCCCCACTGGCTAAACCACTCCCATCTGGTTTATTGGTGGGAGGAAGAACTCCTTAAACTGGGAGGAACTGGGGCTCTTAGGAAAATCACACTGGTGCGGGGGTTTTGGGTCCTCCGGGAGTGCAGCCGAGTCAAGGCTCTCATTTCAACACGTAAACACGTTTTTCTGAGGCACCCGCACGGGGCCACGCACCTTTATTCCCCGGGCCATGACCACTCGCAAGTCACTTGGTGCTCTACCCTAGAAGGGGCAAAACAAAACCCCAAGGAACGACCCTCCTCCAAGCCCATCCCCTGGGAGTCGACCTTCGGGGAGGGGCACTGTGACCCTTTGCAGTGCCCCTTACCCCCCAGCGTGATGCTGAGGTCCGGCGCCTCGGGGTGGGGGGCTCGCCCCGGGCTCTCCGCCCTCGCAGCAACCCCGGGGGCTGCTGTGCCACCGAAAAAGGTCCCTCTGTCCTCCCCCAGGGCGTCGTCACCAGCTCGCACGCCCCGGGGGGGGGGCGGGGGACCCCGCCACTCCGGGTCTCGCCGCCGGGCCCGGGCCGGAGGGGGGCGGGGAAAGAACTTCGGAGCGCCCGTTCTCGGCATCGGGGGGCCGGCGGGGAGACGATCCACCCCGTCTCGCCCCCCACGGGAGCCTCGGGACACGACCCCCGCGGTCTCTGCCCCGGAACCACGCCCTCTGTCCGAGGCCGGGCTGCGGGGCTGCCGAGACGGTTTGAGGACCGGGCCCGGCCGGGGAGACTCCGACCGTCGTCACCCCACCGCCCTCGTCCCAGGCCCCGAGCCCACTCCCCGCTGTCTCCCGGCGCCGCCACTTCAGGCAGCCCTCTCGGCCCGGCCTCTCCCCGCGCCCGGACCACCCCCCATGGGGTGCTCTCACTGCGCAGCGAGTCCCTCCGCTGCCTCCTCCCAGCCCAAAATGGCGGCGGCGGCCACCGATCACCTCGTCGCCTTCCTCTAGGGCCCGGGATCCCTCCGCGCCCAAGCCCCGCCCCCTCAGCCGGACCTAGCTCCCGCCCCGTAAGGATTACCGACTTCAATGAACTCTTTTTAATCGAGCTCGGAGAGGCGGTTCAAGTTGTGCTTCCGCACAGCGAATCGTGGACGAGAGTGGCGTGATTGGCAGGCGAGTTGGCCTATTAGAGCAGGCGGTGGTGAGCGCGGGTCGCCCCCCGCGCAAGGGGAAGTGGGTGTTGGAGTTCTCCATGGGCGCTGTGGTTGTGACGGGGTCTCGCTCGGCCTTCCCGGCTAAGAGAACTACAGTTCCCAGCAGGCACCGCGCTCCCAAGCTGGTCCCCCCTCCCCCAACCTCGGTGCCTGAGTGACTGGGGCTGAGCTGCTGCCACTGCAGCGGGAGGTAGGGCTGAGGCGGTGGGAATTGCAGACAGGCGATCGCACAGAAAGACACACAGATGTAGTCGTGGGCATAGCCCTTGACGACAAATAGGTCAGTTCCGCCTTTGCAAATCCTGCCTCCCGGATCATTTCCCCTCTTCCAAGGAACCCAGCTCGATCTCAGTGGGGTTTCCCTCGCAGTTGCATGGAGTGTGAATACCGTGCCCCGCTTCTCTGGTTTCCCGGCCAGAGGAGGGAGGGCAGGCCAGGCTCTGCAGAGGAGAAGGCCGTGTTCCTCAAAGCACCGACGCCGCCTCGGAGGAGGTGGGGGGTGCTGCAGGAGGCCGTGGGAAAGTGCTTCCTCCCCGGGCTCCCTGTTTTCTCTTCGCAGCCGCTGGTAGCTCCCAACCTCTCCTGGTCATTGCTGCCTCCTCCTCGCAGCTGCCCCCCACCCCGCCCCCCGCCCCGCGGGCGGCCTCCTTCCTTCCCCCGCTTGGCTCATGGGGGAGACAAAGCTTGGGCCTGGCTGCCAAGCCGGGTTCAGGGCCCTCCAGAACAGGATGCACAGGAAGCCCTGGCCTGGGGCCTGAGGAACCGGCCCGGGAAGAGGCTCCCGCCATCCCCCACCTGGCTCCCTGGGGGCCGCAGGTGTGGACGGCAGGGGCGTGCAGGCCGGCCCGCTGTCCGGGCCTGCGTTTGGAGGGAGGCTGTGCAGTGCCACAAAATGGCTGCTCCCCCTTGCTGCAGAGGCCAGGCCCGGGGAGCCGCGGCGGGCGCTCTCCCGAGCCACTTAGCTGTCTGTTGTTGTTTAAAGCAGGTGTCCCTACTTAAAGGTCTCTGCGGAAGCCTGGGACCAGAAGAAGGGGCCCACTCGGAACCAGACCAGTTGTTACCGCCCAGCTGCAGCCCTGGAGAAGGTCAAGGTAAGCTTCGCCCTCCCCGGGGCCCTTCCCCCGGTGCCTCGCCTGCCCCTGGGGCCCTGACTTCTTGTCTCCCCTGTGATGGTGGAGCTGAAAACCTTTTGAAATGGCTCCTGCACCTGGCGGGTGCCAGATGCCCAGATAAATCTGTGCTAACTTGGGAAATCCTAGTAACCCTCCCAGGTAGGAATTCTCTTTTTCCATTTCAAAGGGGAGAAGTTCAGAGAGCTAAAGCATCATTTTCTGGCATCTTGCATGCAGCCAGCCAGCAACCAACTAAGGTGAAACTTGGGGCTTCTGACAGCAGAATGCAGTTCTCCCTAGATCAAAGCACTAGGCGAAAGAGACAAAATACAGTGTAGGGGGCCAGCAAAGTACAGCCGGTAAAGTGCTTGCCTTGTACAAGGCCTACATGGGTTCCAGCCCCAGCACCCCATATGGTGCCCTGAGCACAACTGGATGTGGCCCCCAAACAAAAACCAAAACACAGTGGGTAGGGTGCTTGCCTTGCACATTGCTGACCTAACTTCAATCCCAAGCACCTCATATGGTTCCCCCCCCAATCCATCAGGATGACTAAGCACAGAGCCAGGAATGAGCCCTGAGTACTACCAGGTGGACCCCCCCAAAACAAAACAAAACAAAGAACTTGGTTGAATATTTGCATTTTGTCCAGGCTGAGAACCCAGCCTTCACTTGGGAGAAGAAAGTAAACAAAGGGTTCCTAATTTGGGATGGGGGGAGCCTGTGCCCCCAAAAGGAGAAGCATTTATGTGTCAGTGCTTGGATAATTTCATCTTCTGATCTGACCTCTGGAAGCCTGCAGGATTACTGCCTGTCCTGCCTGGTCCACAGTCCCTTAGAGGTGACAGGGGAACTCAGCATCTCCACTTCAGCCTGCAGAGCCACTTCCAGTGCTTCTTGGTGTTTTAAACTTTAGAGTTCACTTCAGGAGTAGATGTATCAGACAGAGCAAATGACTCATCCAAATTATATGGGTGATCTACAGTAGGTGGGCACAGGCCAGGCTTACAAAAGGAGCGAGCACGGTAGGCCCAGAGGGAGGCTGGCTAAGCTAGGGGGAAAGATGGCTGGGGCTGGGCTGGAGCAGTGGGCCAGCAGGTAGGTCATTTGCCTTGCGTGCGGCTGACTGGGGTTCAGTCCCTGGCATCCCATATGGATCCTCCACATCCCAAGCATCACCAGGAGGTGACCCCTGTACGCAGAGCCAGGAATAAGCCCTGAGCACCACTAGGTGTGTTCCAAAAAACAAAGGAAAAAGAAAAAAGAGATCAGTGGAATAGCCTCACATCTATTTTTTCAGAGGTGAATCTGTAATAATCTTCCCAGGAGGAAACTTCAAGCCCAGGTTCATCTGCTTCCCTTGTGAATTCCACCAAACCAAGTGAGGTGGATGACCTGGGCCTGGGGTTTCTTCATGAGAAGATAGTAAAAAAATACTAACTTGGTCTTTTTTGTTTTTCTTTTCAGGTCATACCCGGCGATGCTCAAGGTTTACTCCTAGCTCTGCACTCAGGAATTACTCCTGGCAGTGCTTAGGGGACCATATGGGATGCCAGGGATCAAGCACAGGTGCGCAGTATGCAAGGCAGACATCTTACCCACTGTACTATTGCTCTGGCCCCAAAAAGCTAACTTTGGAGTCAGAGCCATAGTACAGCAAGTAAGACACTTGCCTTGCATGCTGTTGACCTAGGTTTAATTCCCCTTATCCCATATAGTCCCATGAGTACCACCAGGAGAAATCTCTGAGTTCAGAGCTAGGAATAACCCCTGAACACTGCTGGGTGTGGCCCCCAAACAAGTGTGTATGTGTATATACGTATATATATACACACATATATATAAATAATAAATTTTGGGGGCCAGAGAGATAGTACAGTGGGTAGGGAGCTCACCTTGTACAAGACTGACCTGGCTTCCATTCCCAGCATCCCATACGATCCCTTGAGCACTACCAGGAATTATGCCTGAGTGCAGAGCCAGGAGTAACCTCTGAGCATCATCAGATATGGCTCATAAACAAAAATAAATACAAGATGGCTGAGGGCTGGGAGCATCTGAAGGATGATACTGTATAGACACCACCCAGATTCAGGGTTCCCAGAGGCCTGGCCTCTATTAAGTACCAGGCAGAAGTCCTGTCGAGGGTGACTCACACAGCTGGTAAGAGACAAGATCAGATGCTCTTGATAGATGATCTCCCTGCAGGTGAACTCATAGTACCTCACAATGAACCACACAGATGCCCCAGCATAGTCCATCCCAAACTATGACAGGAACTGCATGTCTCTAAATCACATGCAGTTCCAGGGACTGGAGCCATAAATCTAGTGGAGAGAGCATTTGCCTTGCATGTGGCTGACCTGGGTTCAATTCCCGGCATCCCATATGGTCCCCTGAGCACCTCCAGGAGTAATTCCTTAGTGGAGAACCAGGAGTAACCCCTGAGCATCACTGGGTGTGATCCCAAAAAAGCCAAAATAAATAAAAGCACATGCAGTTTCAGTTCTAAGAGACTCCTCTCTAAGAGGCTTCCTGCCACCAGAGAGATAGTACAGCAGGGAGGGCACTTACCTTGCACACAGCCAACCTGGCTTTAATCATGGCCATCCCATACAGTCCCAGCAGTATGGGATGAGCATTCCAGGAGTGATACCTGTGTGCAGAGCCAGAAGTAACCCCTAAGGAGTGGAGAGGTAGTTCATTGTTTGCCTTGCACGCAGCCAACCCAGGTTCGATTCCTGGCATCCCATATGGTCCTCTGAGCATTGCCAGGAGTGATTCCTGAGCGCAGAATCAGGAGTAAGCCCTGAGCACTGTTGAGTGTGGCCCCAAAACTGAAAACAAAAAAGGAGGTCAGAGAAATGGTACAGTGGGCAAGGTTCTTGCCTTGTATGCCACTAACCCAGGTTCAATCCCTGAGCACTGGGTGGGACCCAAAAACTGAAGAAAAAAACAAAACACAAAACATCAGAGGCCACATGCCTCTCCAAACACGCGCTCTATGCTCGTGTGAACCCTCACTAGAAGTCTCGAGCCCTGTGGCACTTTAGGAAACATCCTAGTTGTAGTAGTTATTATTAGCATTCCCCCAAACCACAAACAGAGCAACTCATTCCCTATTCCCCACACCCAGCTCCCAGCTCCCACCACAGATAAGCAGATGCCCAAACACACAGTCCCTTCACACACCCCTTTTTTTTTCTTCTTTGAGTCACACCCAGCAGTGCTCAGGGGTTACTCCTGACTCTGCTCTCAGAAATTTCTCCTGTTGCTGCTCACAGGACCATATGGGATGCAAAGCAAATATCCTCCCCGCTGTCCTATTGCTCTGGCCCAGACAGACCTTTCTATTTTGAAGAGGAATCCCAGCATTCCCAAGGCTCTGGACTGGAAGTTGAAGCTTCCCTCCATGAGGGTCTCTTTCCTGCCGCTCAAAAAGGAGGAGGAGGGACTGGAGCTATAGTACAGCGGGTAGGACGTTTGCCTTGCATGCAGCCGACCTGGGTTCAATTCCCAGCATCCCATATGGACCCCCCCGAGCACCGCCAGGAGTAATTCCTGAGTGCATGAGCCAGGAGTAACCCCTGACCATTGCCAGGTGTGACCCAAAAATAAATAAATAAAAAGAAGGGGGAGACCAACTTCTTTTGGGGAGGGACAATACTATTTGGAGACACCAGGGCTGTACTTAGTGATGCTTGGGGTACTATGGGGTACAGAGGATCAAACTCAATATCTCGTGCATGCCAGGTTTGTGCTTAGATGCTATAAGTTCTCTCCCTGGACCCCAGCTTGTGCCTGGGATAGCTGTACTCCGTGTCCTGTATCCTAGAATGACAGAACAGAGACTCCTCCAGGACCCTCGGGATGCCCCTCTCTCAGGGCATTTGCCTCCTGCGGTTATTTGTTGGATGCTTCTCTTGAGCTCTGTAGAGGG
The DNA here is from genome assembly GCF_029834395.1 of Sorex fumeus. NCBI lineage: Eukaryota > Metazoa > Chordata > Mammalia > Eulipotyphla > Soricidae > Sorex > Sorex fumeus. The sequence continues at coordinate 78,121,979 of NW_026606120.1, forward strand.
GCAGAGCAGATCAGCCCCCTTCTCACTGGAGGCAGGGAGAGACGTGGTGTGGTCAGTGGTGACAAGGTGAGGGCTGCCTGGGACCTTAGCTGTGTCACACGGCAGGGAGTCTGCAAAGGGGAGGAGGCTGCTGCTTCAGATGGGGTGGCTAGGGAGGGAACAAGCCTTAAAGGAGGAAAAAGAGTTGTCCCCGGTGGTTGCTGCAGGTAGGGTTGGCTTCATTTTGAGCCTCGGTGCAAAGCGCTGCGAGTTAAAGATTACCATGAAATTGAAGGCAGTGACAGCAGTGTGCAGGGCCCCCTCTGAGCATAGCTTGGCCCTGTGACCAGCCTGGAGCTCTGGCTAAAGATAAGCTTTTTTTTTCTTCTTAGGTCACACCCAGCGATGCTCAGGGATCATTTCTGGCTCAGCACTCAGGAATTACTCCTGGCAGTGCTCAGGGGATCATATGGGATGCCGGGGATCAAACCTGGGAAGACAAATGCCTTCCCCACTGGACTATCAGTCCAGCCCCAAAGATAAGCTTTTGTTTCTGGGGTGAGGGTCTTGGGCCACAGATGTTGGTTTTGGGGGCTACTCCTGACCCTATGCTTGGGGGTTGCTCCAGGCACTGCTCAGGGGACCTGGCTATGATGATGATTGAACCAGGGCCTCCCACATACAAAACCTGTTCTCAGCCATTTGAGCCACCTCCCTGACCTGAAAGACAAACTTTTTAGGAAAATTTCGGAGAAGTCAAGTGCCTTTAGGGCTTCTGATCAAACAGATGCATCAGGAACCCTTCACCATCCTGGTTTCCTCCTTTGACTCATTCATTCAAACATCTTTTACTGGATGTCTGCTTGGTACCAGATACAATTCTAGGCTTTGAAATCACAGGGTCAGAATCCTACTGTCAGATTTCTACAGGGACAATTCCTACCATCAAGTGGAAGCTCAGGGTTGGGATCCCTGATGTCGCATGGCCCCCCAGCACCACCTCTGAGGACTGTTGAGGTTGAAGAGATCAGTACAGGTGCTACGGTGCTCACCTTACGTATGGCCAGCCCCAGTTTGATCCCAGCACCACATATGGTCCCCCAAATACCTCCAGTAGGGAGCCCTGAGAAAAGAGCCAGGAATAAGCCCTGAGCATCACCAGATAGAGTCACCCCCCCCAAAAAAAATTTACAGCTGTCACCAAGAGTTTGCTTGGGGAGGGTTGGGAATAGACAAGACAGCCTATAAACAATGATAGCAGAAGCATGAGAGACTAGAGAGAAGCCATGTTAGGTGGGTGTGCCACGTTAGTAGAGTGTGCCGTGTTAGAGTGCCAGGTAAGTGGGGTATACCACGTTAATGAAATGTGTGATATTAGCAGCAGAGTACCATATTAGCGGGGTGTGCCACGTTAGCTGGGTATGTCATGTTAGCAGAGAGAGTGCCACTTTAGCAGAGTGTGCCTTATTAGCAGGGGTGTGCCACGTTAGCTGGGTATGCCATGTTAGCAGAGAGAGTGCCACGTTAGCGGAGTGTGCCTTACTAGCAGGGGTGTGCCATGTTACTGGAGTGTGCCACGTTAGCAGAGTGTGCCATGTTAACTGGGTGTGCCACATTAGTGGAGTGTGCCACGTTGGCGGGGTGTGCCACGTTGGCGGGATGTGTAGGAGGGTTGGCTTCCGGCTGGTGGACAGGGAAGGATTCACCACCAGGCAAGGTCCTCTGTGAGCCATCTTCCTCATCCTTTCTCTTTAGACCTCTGGTGTTCCTGGGAGCCCCCAGACTCCCCCCGAGTCTCGTGACCCTGGCGATTCCCTGCCCCAGACACCCCAGTTGGACAGCCACTCAGAAGAAGACGATGGCACTGGAGCAGGTGGTGCCCCGGGTGGGGACTGCCAGGCTTCCAGGACCCAGAGCCCAGAGGGCAGCTCAGTGGAGGCCGTGCTGGGCCGGAAGAAGCACCGGCGGAGGCCGACAAAGCGCAAGCGCCACTGGCGGCCCTACCTGGAGCTGAGCTGGGCCGAGAAGCAGCAGCGGGACGAGTGGCAGGGCCAGCGGGCCTCCCGGGTGCGCGAGGAAATGTTCGCCAAGGGCCAGCCCGTGGCCCCTTACAACACCACGCAGTTCCTCATGAACGACCGAGACCCGGAGGAGCCCAACCTGGACGTGCCCCACGGGGCCTCGCACCCGGGTTCCAGCGGGGACAGTGAGGCGGGAGACAGCGACGGGCACGGCCCAGCCCACGGCGAGTTCCAGCAGAGGGATTTCTCAGAGGCCTACGAGCGCTACCACGCCGAGAGCCTGCAGGGCCGCAGCAAGCAGGAGCTGGTGCGCGACTACCTGGACCTGGAGCGGCGCCTCTCGCAGGCCGAGGAGGAGACCCACCGGCTGCAGCAGCTGCGGGGCGCTGCTGGCCACCAGCCCTGCCGGCAGGTGGAGGCGCTGGCTGCCGAGGTGGAGCGGCTGCGGACTGAAAACCAGCGCCTGCGGCTGGAGAACGAGATGTGGAACCACCGGAAGAGCAGCCACATGGAAGGGCGAGGGGAGCCCGGCACCTAGAGGTGCCCCCGCCCCCCACCACCCGGTGAACCTTGAAAAGGGGTCCTTTCCCGCATGCTCGGCCCGCCGGGTCTCCGGTGAAAGTCACTGTGACCCTCCGCGCCTGAGGATGGCTTAGATCCTGAGATCAGTTCCAATTTCCACCTTGTTGTTTCCATGATTAGTCCTTTGATCCCCCTCTCAGACCACCAAAGAAATTAAATGGTCGTGAGCCCGAATGGGAATGGCTAGGATTGATTTCACTGGGCTGGTCTGAAAAGCAGAGCACGGGGGCCTGGGACTCGGCGCTTCTGGCCAGGGTGGCCTTTGGGATGCCCAGATGCTGCTCCAGGCGCCCAGACTCTGAAGGGGTTCCCTGGGCAGGAGGGGGCACAGGGGCCACCGGGAGGCCCATGGCGAGCCATCCCTGAGGCCCCTCCCCATCCTCCTCACAGCTGCGAAGAATATCCACAGAGGTCTTGGTGCTGGTTCCTTCTCTGTGTCAGCCCCCCACATCTCCCAGCCATGGGAAGAAGTTGAAGGGTCCTGTGTGCTTCCCCGGAAAGGCTCTTTTTGATTTTGTTTGGGATTTGCACCTAGTGATGCCCAGAATTAATACATCCCCAAAAGGTTCTCTTTTTCTTGGGCGAGTCACACCCAGCGATGCTCAGGAATTACTTCTGGTGGTGCTCTGGGGACCACATGAGATGATGCAAGGGATTGAACCCCGGTCGGGTGTGTGCAAGACAAACGCCCTACCTGCTGTACTATTGCTCCAGCCCCGCCCCCAAAAGGTTCTTAAACACTCAACACTTTCTCCAAGAGGCAGGTGAGGTGGCGCCCTCCTTAGCTGACCTCCGAGGTCTTTCTGGTGTTATCTGTGAGGGAGCCAAGAACCGCCAGGTCCTGCAGTGAGAGACCCACCTACAGGACAGCTGTGCCCCTCCTGCTCCTGACTGCCCTCCCCAGACCCTCCCCGGTGGTGGTGGTGGTGAGGGGGGGTGTTCATTGGCAGGAGCCAGGCCTGCCGTACAGAGCAGCCCAGCAGCAGGAGGCCCGGCAGCCCAGCCCGGCTGCCATTCTGGGAGGCTCCTCTGGATCAGCCACTTAGGCAAGAGCAGACCTCCGTCCCGGGCGCTCCCGGGGATGGAAACACTGACAAGCCTCCTGGGTTGCCAGGACAACTTTCCCTGCTGCCCTGCCTCTCCCAGGCCTCGCCAGCACCTTCTGTGACCAGGGAGCAGAAGGAGCAGATTTAGGGCAAAACGAGCTTCCAGTGGGAGCAGAGCTGCTGTGGCCAGTGATGGGAGGTGGCAGGCCAGCAGTGTCAGCCTCTGTGGTTCTGGGTTCCCCCTGTCCCCCCAGTCTTTGATCCCCAACAGCCGCTTGGAAAGGCGGAGGCCCAGTTGCCCGGTTGTTCCCACTTTGCAGATGACAGAGTCCAAGGATGTGGCTTTTCCTGGGAACACTGGCCAGATGCCTGTTGCTTGCCTGTGGGCCTCTGGCCTGGGAGGAAAAGCCTCGCAGGCTCGGGGCTCCCACCGCAGCTGCCGCCGCTGCATTCCTCGGCAGGGAATCCCAAGGGACTGCAGGACAGGATGAAGGTTGTTTACACACACACACACACATGCCCAGGGAGGCACATGCTTCTGTGTGTGTGTGACTAAGAAGATTCCCGGAGGGCTGCTTCAGGGGGTGTGGGGTGGGGTGGGGGAGGTGTGGGGCGGGTGTTTGTGGGTGTGGTAGGGAGGAGAGGGTGCTGAGGAGTGTGTATGTGGAATTGTGGGTTGAGCGGGGGACAGAGAGAAGATAGGTGAGAACTGGACCTTGAGAGGGCCACAGCCAGAGCCAGGGAAGCAGCCATTGGCCAGCCCTACCCCTCTGCGCCCCCAGACTGGGTGTAGCTGGGGGTCAGGTCCGGGGCTGCTGGTTGTTGATGTTCTCAAGCTGGTTGGGGGTACTGGGATAAGACCGGAAGAAAACAAAGGTAGGGGCGAGTTGAAAGAGCGTCAGGAGAGGACCTGAGCCATAGTACAGCAGGGAGGGCATTTGCCTTACACATGGAGGACCCGGGTTCCATCCCCTGCACCCCATATGGTCCCCTGAGCACTGCCAGGAGTGATTCCTGAGTGCAGAGCCAGGAGTAACCTCTGAGCATAGCCGGGTGTGACCCAAAGCAAAAAAAAAAAAAAAAACAACGAAGGGACTGAGCTGGATTAGTGAAGAAGGCTTGGGGTAACATCCCCTTCCCCATCTGGGCCCTGACCTCTGTTGCCCCAACCATGAACTAGAACTGGGTGTCTCAGGGCTCAGTACCAGAAAGATTTAGCTACCAGGGCTGGTCCACAGGGGAGCCTGTGACCCCCCAGTGACAGGGTCAGAAGGCCCTTGAAGGAGACATGCCCCCTCCCCCTGCAGCCCTTCCACACTGACTCACTCCCTCCCTCAAGTGCACTCTGGAGACCACCCCTGGGCCCCCTGGCCAGGCTCCTCCTGCCTCCCTGATTGGACTCCCCACCTGTGGGTGGGGGGTGCCCGTGTCAGAAGAGACCCTGTGTGGGGGACTACCTGGAGGGTGGCTGAGATGGAGTCAGAAGTGGCGAGACCTGTGTGGCCAGGTCCCAGAGCCCTGCAGGGTGCAGGCAGGGATGGCACTGGCCCTTTAAGTGGGGGTGCCAGGCCATGCCCTCCCCCAGCCAACCCAATTCATGGGCACACTGAGCATGTGCAGAAGTGGTGCAGGAGGGAGAGGAGGGAAGTGGGGGGATTGATTCCGGAGGGCTCTCCTCACCCCCTGACTTCTGTTTCTGCCCCACTCACCTTCTTGGGTCTGACAAAAGCCCCTGATGCTCCCCCATCCTCTCCCCTGCCCCATCCCACAGCCCAGGGGGTACTGCCCTTAGTGGCAGCTGGGCCAGTGCAGGACGAGGGCGAGGCCCAGGGAGCTGAGGGGACACTCAGCCAAGCGCCACCCCCAGGACCCCGCTCCCCTGGGTGGGCAGGGGAAGCTTCCATCAGGCAGCTGGGCCAGGCTCTGGAAGAGCCCCATCTACCTGCTGAGGCACCACCAGAAAAATCCAGACCAGCGGGCCCTGCCCCCACGCCAGGAGCTTCCCAGGCCCAAGTCTGAGCCGCAGCCAAGAGCTCCGAGGCGGAGAGCCAGCAGCCCACTCTCTCCTGCCTGTGCCCACCTTCCACTCCCCCAACTCGGCCACCTCCCCCGGGACACCCTCCCAGGTCGCCAGGGGGCCCCCACCTCCTTTCCCAGGCCTCCACTTCCCTGTTGGGGCCTAGTCCTTCTTCCTCATACCTCAGCCCCTCCCCCTCCTGCCTCTTCCTTTCATCTCGCACTTACAGGCGCCCTTATTTGTCAGGGAGATGAGAGCCACGGGCAGGAGAGACCTACCTCTGTGCAGTGGCCCGTCGGGGACGGGGACGCCTGTGATTGTATCACTGGCTGGAAAGTTGCCCACTTGGGGACCGAACTTGATGACTTGGGGTGGTGCCGGTTGGTGCAGGGGGTCCTGTCCCGTTCCTTCCCCCAGGCAGACCTTGTACCAGCCCTACCCCGCATCCCCACCCCTCCACACACACATTCACTCTAGTTTCATTTTGGGGCCACACCCAGGGGAGCTCTGGGCCTGCTCCATGCTCTGTGCTCTGGGCTCCCTCCCAGAGGATCCAACTCTGGGCCTGCAGCCGGCAGAGCTACTCGATAACTTGCTGCAACGCACGGCCCCTGCCCTCCCCCCCCCATAACCATTTCAAGTGCACAATTCAGTGGCATCCCACACACACCCGCTCTCCGCCCCCCCCCCCCCCCAGCTGCCACTTTCCTCTAGTTCCAGCCTTGTCTCCCCCGTAGGAAACTCCTCCAGGCCTGGTTTCCCCGGGTGGAGACTGGGCAGGGGTCCTGGGGCACTGTGGGCTTTGCCAGGGCAGTGGTTACTCTCCTTTGTCAGCGTGGGTGGGGTGACTTCAGGCCAGCCCCTCTGGAAGAAGACTTTGTCCTGGGGTGGGGGTTTGTACCACACTCAAAGGTGCTCAGGGCTTGTTCTGGCTCAATGCTCACTCTTTTTTTTTTTTTGGTAGTGGTGGGGGCAACACCCCCAGCAGTGCTCAGGGGTGACTCCTGCCTCTGCACTCAGAAGTCACTTCTGATGGTGCACGGGGGACCATGTGGGATGCTGGGGACCGAACCCTGGTCTGGTGGGCCGCATGTAAGGCAAACGCCTTCCCTGCTGTCCTCTGGCCCAGCCTGCCTTGGCTCTGCACTCAGGAGTCTCTCCTGATTGTGTTGGGGGGTGGGGCACATGAGGTGCCGGGGATTCCAACTGGGCCATGTGCCCCTTACCCTCAGTACTGTTTCTGCCTCCAGGCCTGTGGGCTGCCCCTGCCAGGCCTGGGGGGCAGGGCAAGGAGCTCCGTGGGGCCTGGGGTCAGGCTCAGGAGATGAGGAAACTGTAGGAGACATTGAGAAACTTGCCCCGGGCGGCCCAGCCTCTGTGATTAGCGTGGCCCCTGGCCGCTTCCCCCTTGCTGGTCTTCAAAGAGATAAAGGAAGGGCATGGTTCCGGAGCCTGCAGCCTGCGTGGGATCTAGCCCCTCCGGAGGCTCTGGACACTGGGCTGCAGGGAGGGGGAAGGGGTGTGGCGTGGGCAGAAAGGGGCAAAGGGCTCCAAAGGGCTCCATCCTAAGGGGGTCCCTATGAGGCTGTCCTCTCACCCCTAGATCTTGTTTTTTTTTTTAGTTTTAATTTTTTTTGTTGCTGTTTTGGGGCCGCACATGACAGTGCTCAGGGGTTACTTTTGACTCTATGCTCAGGGGTCACTCACTCCAGGTGAGTCCGGAGGGACCATATGGGGGTCCAGGAATCGAACCTGGATTGGCTGCTTGCAGGGCAAATGCCCTCCCGGCTGTTCCTTAGCTCGGACCCAAACCCCTGGGATCTTTTGGACAAAGAGAATTTCCTCTCTGCCCTCTCCCCTAGAGTGAAGCCTTTTGGGAGGCCTGGTGGGCCGTGGGGACCCTGGGGCAGGGAGGAGGCGGGTCCTGTGTTCTTGTTGCCTTTCCCTTCCCACCCCACCCCCACCCTGCAGGGCCTTTGTGGAAGGAGGGGCCGCACACCCGGGCTGGCAGGGGACGGGCTGAGCAGCTGTTGCCAGCTGGCCACTCTTCCCAGTTGCCTGTGGCTCGGACATTCCAGAGACCACCTGCCCTGGACCCCACCCAAGGTCAGCCCTCAAGGCCACTCCCCACCCCCAGCCCCACTGGGAGTCCCCCAGTTCCTGTGAGAAGCAGCTTAGGGGAGACTAAGATAAGGCACCTGGCTCCCTCCAGCAGCTCAGCCCCCCCTCTGAGAAGGAAGGAAAAGGCTCCAGATTCCATCTCCTTCATCTTTCCAGCCCCCCTGCCGAGCCCAGCAAGGGGTGCAGAGGGAGTGGGTGAAACAAGGAGGGAGGCGGGGAGGGGGCGTGCAGCCCATCAGCCTCTTACGCCCCGGGAGCCACATACCGCGGGCTCCCCGGGATTTGTCAGTGACCACCGGCCTCTCACCCAGGAGTAGCCAGAGCCTGGGCCACTGTCCTTCAGTCTCTCAGTCCCAGGTTTCTCTTGCCCTGCTGTGACTATAAAGAGGGAGGGTCTCTGCTCTGAGCCCCTGTCTGCTCTGAGGTTTTTATTTTTGTTTGTTTGTTTTGGCTTTTTGGGTCAGACCCAGCGATGCTCAGGGGTTACTCCTGGGTCTGCACTCAGGGATCACTTCCGGCAGTGCTCAGGGGACCATAGGGGATGCCGGGGATTGAACCCAGGTGAGAGGTGTGTGCAAGGCAAATGCCCTTCCTGCTGGACTATGGTTCTGGAGCCAGGTCCAGTGTCTTGTTCCCTGCAACCGAATATGGGAGCGACAGACATTGTCCCTCCCGGGACTTGCCCCACTCCCTGGACCACCCTGAATGATTCTGTTTCTGTGGTCTCTGGGCAGTGACCCTCTTTCTGCACCTTTCCCCCTCGGCTCTAGCTAGCCGTCCCCCAGCTCCATCAAAGTTACCCAAGCATGGTCCTAACCCCATTGAAAAACTCAGCACCGTGCCTTGAACTTTGGCCAGAATCCACTATACAATCCTTTGTGTGTTTGGGAGAGGAGTCCGGGCCACACCTGGCGCTCCTGGGGGCTCCTCCCAGCTCTGTGCTCGGTACTTGGGATCACGCCAGTGTCAGTGAAATTCAAAGCAAGTACCTTATTCCCTCTACTACCTCTCTGGCCCTCACATAAGCATTTCTCAGTTTCTTTTATTCCACTGTTTCTCTATCTCATTTATGAGCCCATCACATTTTAAAAAATGATTACAGGGAGCAATAGTACAGCAGGTAGGGCACTTACCTTGCACGCAGCTGACCTGGGTTTGATCCCCAGCACCTCATATGGTCCCCCAAACCCTCCAAGGAGTAATCCCCGAGTACAGAGCAAGGAGTCAGGCTTGAGCTTCGCTGGGTGTGGCCTCAAGGCCCCAAACAAAACAAAGACTAAAACATGATAACAAAGGACTGGATAGATAGTTGGAAGTTAAGATGCTTTGCACACTGCCAGTCCTGGTTTGATCCTAGGCACTGCCAGAAGTGATCCCTGAGCAGAGCTAGAGTAGCCAGATATGGCACACACACCCAAAATATATAAAAAATAGTTCCAGTTGCATAATGTTTTTTGGTTTGATAGTTCCAGACTAATTATTATTATTATTATTATTATTTTGGCTTTTTGGGTCACACCTAGAGATGCTGAGGGGTTACTTCTGGCTCTGTACTCCGAAATTACTCCTGGTGGTGCTCGGGGACCATATGGGATGCTGGAGATGAATCAGGGGTCAGCCAATCACTGCAAGGCAAACACCCTACCTGCTATATTATCTCTTCAGTCCATCCAGTCTAACTTCTTATCCTTCTTTTACTAAAGATTCCTGGGTATTCTTAGTTATTTCTTTTTTCAGTGCCAGGAATTGAATCTAGGGCTTCACAAAGTCATAGCAAGTTCTCCACTGATGAACTATACCCACAGTCAGATTTTTACATTTTTCTAACATTTATTTATTTGTTTTGTTTGGGGGCAATCCATGTGGCCTAGGACTTACTCCTAGCCTCATTGCTGGTCTCAGAGGACCATATGCAATGCTGGGGATCAAACCAAGGTCGGCTACGTGCAAAGCAAGCTCCCTACCCACTCTACTATCCCTCTGCCCACCCCCCTGAAGAAAGCAAATGTAATGAACAAATGTAGGGCTGGAGAGCTAGAACAGCTGGTAGGGGGCTTGCCTTGCACACGACCAATTCTGGTTCGATACCTACCACCCCCAAGTCCTAGCAAGAATGAGCCCTGAGCATAGAGCCAGGAGTACATCCTGGGCACCACCAAGGGTGACCCCCAAAACCTAACATAAATGAATAAGTAAATAAAGTATCTATTTCCAGCTGCTTACTCCCAGAAATTCCGATTCAATTCTTCTGCACCCAGGTTTTTAGGACGGCCCAGGATGCTCATGGGCAGCTGGCAGAGGCAGGTGTTCGTCCATGGGGTGCCTACCCCCTGCCCTATCTCCGGGAGGGTTCCAGGATGGCCTCACACCAGCACGCAGGGCAGGATGGGGAATCCGTGCTGCCAGTGCAGGCAATGGGCAGAGCTCAGATGGAAGTAGAAGGAGGAAATCCCCCCAATCTTCATGAGGCCACATTGTTGGATGGGCCCCAGGTTACTGGGGGTCAGGCGGTCAGACCAGAATCCTCACTGCAGCTGTCATGCTCAGATCTGCCCAGAGTGTGAGCGATGAGGACCCCCGTCCATTTGCACAGGATGGCTCCGGACTGAGTTCTTCCCAGTTTCCTCTCATGCCAGCATCCATCTGTGAGCAACGCTGGAGTGAGTCAGACATTGCCGGGGGGTGGGGGACGGCTCTCAGGCCAACCTTTCCATGTAGGAGCTGTGGGTCCAGTGCCTGGCCCCGCTCTGTCACCTGAGCAGCTTCGACTCTAGCGCTGAGCTCCCTGTGGGAGCCGCTCCAGGGCTGCTGTCTGGTATGTGTGAGGGAGTGGCCCAGCAAACAAACAAATGGTGCCTGGAGAGATAGTTCCAGCAGGTAGGGCACTGGCCTGGCATGCAGGGTCCCCTGAGCCCTGCCAGGAGTGACCCCTGAGCACAGCCATAAACAAAAAAAAAAACACCCCGGCAACAAACAAACCCCAAAAGATAAAACAAACAACAAAGAAGAGTTGAAATTTGGGGGTGTGGGGGGGTCAGTGGTGGAATGCATGTCTTTCTTTTCTGTTTTGTTTTTGGGCATCCCCAGCGATTCTAGGGGTCACCGGGGATACATGGGGGTACCAGAAGGTTGTGCCTTGCTAGAGATTGATCCTGTAGCCCTCAGCATGCCAGACGCCCTTTGGAGCTATTTCTCCAGTGTTAGAGTACATACAGTGCACATGTGTGACCCTGGGTTCTAGCCCTGGAATACGTGGCTCTCCCTCAAGCAGTGCTAGGAGTGACCCCCAACACTGCCAGGTGTGGCAAAAAGAAAATCAAATGTTATTTTTCCCTTTCTAGTCACTTCTTGATTAACCCCAACACATACACACACGCAGACACAGACACACACACACACACACACACACACACACACATACACACACATCCCATTTCTTCTCACCTTCCTGAGCAGAGGGGAAGGAAAGGGCATTTGGGGACCCAGAAGAGAAGGTTCCCCAGGGCCAGCTGGGCTTCTCCAGTGAAGTGGTAGTGAGCACTGACCCTGGCCTTGAACTTTCAGGGTTTCAGGAGCCAGAGAGAGGGTGTGGGGCTTAGAGAAATTGCCTTGCACACTGCAAGGCACCCTGGTTCAATCCCTGGCACCCCATATAGCCCCGCAGAACTGCCAGGAGTGATCCCCGAGCACAGCCAGGAGTGGCCCAAAACAACAAGAATAATAAGCTACTTTCAGGGTTCCAGTCCTGCCTTATTTGGGCCTGCTCTGACCTCGTTGTAGAACAGAGCAAGTGGGCACCTTCCACTGCCTGCCTGGGTATACGCTGCCCTCCTCCGTTGGTTGGGAAGGAGATGCCAGCAAGAAATGTGTCCCTCTAGCAGACAGCTCCTGTGTGCATTCCCTTTCTTCCTTCCTCCTTTCCTTTCTTCTTTCCTTTTCCTTTTTTTGTTTTTAATTTAGCGAATCACCGTGAGGTACAATTACATACTTACAAACTACCCATCCCTCCACCAGTGCCCATTCTCCACCACCAATGTTCCCAGTATACCTCCCACCACCCTCATCTCATCACCTCCTTTTCCTTTCTTTTGGCAAGGCTTACCCCTGACTTGGTGCTCAGGGATCCCTCCTGGTGAGCTTGGGGTTGGGGGTTGGGGGAGACCATATATGGTGCCTGGAATTGAACCCAGGTCTGCTGAGTACAAGAGCCCTACCCCATTGTACAATTGCTCTGGCCCCTGCACCTTTTGGCTTAAGGAAATCCCTCACAGGGGCTGGAGAGATAACACAGCAGGTAGCCCTGCACACAACTGATCAGAGTTCAATCCTTGGCACCCCAGAGGATCCCTTGAGCACCATAGAAATGATCTCAGAACACAGAGCTGAGAGTAGATCCTGAGAACAACTGGGTGTGGCCCCAAGCCACCCTCTCCAAACAAACAAGCAAACAAAAGAAAGACCCTCATTGCCATTGCTTGAAGCCTCTCTCACAGGCTCCCCTGCTCCCTGATTGCGTCTTCTCCAGGGGCCCTCGGACTCTCCAGGACTGACGATCATTTCTGTACATTTCTGTACATCTGAAGAAACACAGTCTTTTTTTTTTTTCTTTTTGGGTCACACCTGGCGATGCACAGGGGTTACTCCTGGCTCTGCACTCAGGAGTTACTCCTGGCGGTGCTCAGGGGACCATATGGGATGCTGGGAATCGAACCCGAGTTGGCTGCGTGCAAGGCAAACGCCCTACCCGCTGTGCTATCTCTCCAGCCCAGAAACAGTCCTTTTGATGGGCAGTAAGGAATATTTTTTGGGGGGGTTTCCTTGGATTTTGTTTGCTTGCTTACTTTGGGGGCCACACCCAGCAATACTCAGGGCTTACTCTTGACTCTTTTCTCAGAGCTCACTTCTGGCGGTGCTCTGGGTGCTATAGGGGATACCAGGGATCGAACTGGGTCAGCCTCATTCAAGGTGAATATCCTACCTCAGTGTTTTGTAGTTCCAGCCCCTGTCAGGGATGTTTGAGCGGAATTATGACAAGGAAACCTAGCAGGAGGTAGGGATCAGGGTGGAGATGTTTTTTGAGCAAGTTTTCTCTGGAAAAATACATCATGTTGAGGCATTCCAGACACAGAAAGGCAAAGGTGGGGCCAGAGTGATATTACAGCAGGTAGGGGGCATTTGCCTTGCACATGGCCAACCTAGGTTTGATTCCCAGCATCCTATAGGGTCTCCCAAGCACCGCCAGGAGTAACCCCTCAGCATTGCTGGATGTGACCCAATAAGATAAAAAAAAAAAAAATGAAAGAAAGAAAAAGAAAGGCAAAGGCTAATTGGGTTATCCTCCTGCTTAGGAAACAAGCCCTGCAAAGAGATCCTGGGCTTTTCCTCCCTGCTGCATGCATGTGATGCCCTGTACCTGAATTTGAAGCTGAGTCTTGGGGGGAGAAGCAGAGTGAACAGTCAGGAGTGGGTAGGAGGCGGTGTCTCTAACAGTGAGGACCACAGGGTGAAGAGGAAAGAGGTTGGGGGCCAGAGAGATAGCACAGCGGGTAGGGCCCTTGCCTTGTACGTGGCTGACTCAGGTTCCATCCCTGGCACCCCACATGGTCCCCTGAGCCCCACTAGGAGTGATCCCTGAGTTCTGCTGGGTGTGACTAAAATTAAAGACAACAACAGCAACAAGAAAAAATCCAAAAGCAAATTAAAAAACAAAAAAAAACCTCCAAACGTCAAAATGAAATAAAATGCAGGAAACTGGGTCAGGGAGATGGCAGTGTGCTGAACTCATGCTTTATATGCAGAGGCCTGGGTTCTAGCCCCTGCAGCATGTGGTCCCCCATGCACATACCAGGAGTGACTCCTGAGCACTGAGCTGAGAGTACCCCTGAGCACTTCCAATTGTCACCCAAAACTAAACAAAGAAAATGTTAATTAATTGCGTTAAAGAGTTTGGAGATATAATATAGGGACAAGGTGCTTACCTCACATGCAGACAATCCTGGTTCAATTCCCGGCAACACATACGGTCCCCTGAGAACACCAGGTATGATCCAAACTTCTTCCAATTTATTTGTTTATTTATTTATTGGATTTCTGGGTCCCACCCAACAATGCTCAGGGGTCATTCCTAGCTCTGCAGTCAGGAATTACTCCTGACAGTGCTCAGGGGACCATATGGGATGCCAGGGATAGGACCCAGGTTGGCTGTGTGCAAGGCAAATGCTCTTCCTACTCTACTATTGCTTCAGCCCTCTCCCAGTTCTTTTTTTTTTTTTGCTTTTTTTTTGTTTGGTTGTTTTTTTTTTTTTTTTTTGCTTTTTGGGTTACACCCAGCAATGCACAGGGGTTACTCCTGCCTCTGCACTCAGGAATCACCCCTGGTGGTGCTCAGGGGACCATATGGGATGCTGGGAATCGAACCTGGGTTGGCCGCGTGCAAGGCAAATGCCCTACCCGCTGTGCTATTGCTCCAGCCCCTCTCCCAGTTTATTTTTAATTAAAATAACTTTTTTAGGTCCATGGGGTAGTTCAGCAGGGGAAGCACTTGACTTGCATGCAGATGACCCAGGTTCGGTTCCCGGCACTATGGATGAGTCCCTGAGTCCAAAGCCAGGAGCCTGTGGCATACTCACCCTCCCAAATTAATAAAAATACATCAAAAATAAATTAAACATAATAATCTTTTAGAGGCCCAGCGGGTAGGGCGTCTGCCTTGCACGCAGCCAACATGGCCGACCCGAGTTCGATTCCTCCGCCCCTCTCGGAGAGCCCAGCAAGCTACCGAGAGTATTCGATATGCCAGACACAGTGACAACAAAGTCTCCAATGGAGACGTTACTGGGCCCGCTCGAGCAAATCGATGATCAACGGGAGGGCCTTTACTTTACTTTTACTTTTAATCTTTTAGAGGACCACAAAATTTGTACAGCAGGTAGGGAAAGCACCACCTTTCACACAGTTGACCCTGGCCACGTGGGTTCAATCCCCAGCACCCCAGATGGTCCCCTGAGCCTATCCAGAGTGATCCCTGAGCTCAGAGCCAGGAATAAGCCCAGAGTATCACAATTGGGCCCAGAAAGAAAGAAACACTTTTTTTTTTCTTTTTGGGTCACACCTGGTGATGCACAGGGGTTACTCCTGACTCATACACTCAGGAAATACTCCTGGCAGTGTGCTTGGGGGACCATATGGGATGCTGGGAATTGAAACTGGGTCAGCTACGTGCAAGGCAAACTCCCTACCTACTGTGCTATCACTCCAGCCTCAACAACCACGTTTTTGGGGACTGGTGAGTCAGTCCAGTTACTCCCAAAAGAATTTTTTTTGTTGTTGCTTCTTTTAAATCACAAAGAGCAGGCTGAGTAAGGGAGTGTAGGTATTAAGGTTCTTCTTGCTTTGCATGTGACTGACCACAGTTCAATCCCTGGCACTGCTAGGAGTAATCCCTGAGCACAGACCCAAGAACAGCCCCTGGGTACCACCAGATATAGCCCAAACACTCCCCTCCCAAATCTGAGGAGGGACAGATAACATTAACACTGAAGCAAAAAATAATAACAAATAGATAAATGAAAATTTAACAGCTCATTTGTGGGACTGGGGAGATAGCACGGGGTAGGGCATGTGCCTTACAAATGCTGATCTGGTTTGATTCCCGACACCACAATACAGTCCCTTGGCACCATCAGGGGTGATGCCTGAACACAGAGCAGGGAGTAAGTCCTGAGCACCATCAGATGTGAACCAACTTCTCTCCTCTCCAAAATATCAAAATCAGGGGGCTGGAGCAATAGCACAGCAGGTAGGGTTCTTGCACACGGCCGACCTTGGTTCGATTCCCAGCATCCCATATGGTCCCCTGAGCACCGCCAGAGGTAATTCCTGAGTACAGAGCCAGGAGTAACCCCTGTGCATCACTGGGTGTGACCCAAAAAGCAAAGCAAAAAAAACTCAACAACAACAAAAAAAAACAAAATATCAATATCATTTGTGCCAGTCGCTGACAGATGCTGGAGTGACAAAAATTACTTTGGGGTCTCAAACCTTAGGGTGTCCAAGACAAGAAAAGAGATTATTTTATTTCTGTGTGGTTGCGGCAGTGACGGGGGTGGGGGGGAACTGAGGTGCTGTCTGTGTGGTACCTGCCTCTCCAAACCCTCCCCTGTGGGACCAGAGTGATAGTATAGCAGGTAGGGTATTTGCCTTGCATGAGGCCAACCCAGGTTTTATCCTTGATATCCCATCTGGTACCCTAAGGGACTGCCAGGAGTAATTCCTGAGTGCAGAGCCAGGAATAAAGTCTGAGTATCACTGGGTGTGGTGCAAAAAGCCAAAAGAAAAAAAAAACCTTCCACCAGGTACTCTGTCACACTCACGGCTCTCCAACCTCATTCTTCTTTTTTGTTTTTTTGGTGACACCCAGTGTCGTTCAGGGCTTACTCCCAGCTCTGCACTCGGGGACTATGTGGCCTGCAGGGTTTCAACGCTAGGTCGGCCTCATACAAGACAATGCCCTACCTGCCATACTAATTCTCTGGCCCCATCCTCCTCCCTGCATTTTTATTAAATAGAAAATTGGTAGAGGCCAGAGCGATAGTATAGCGAGTGGGGCGCTTCCTGGTATGCGGTGGACCCGGGTTCGATCGCTGGCATTCCATATGATCTCCTGAACCCACCAGGAGTGATCCCTGTGCACCTCCAAGTGTGGCCCAAAAACAAAAAGAAAATTGGTAAAGAAGGGAACAAATAATTGTTTAGTGGATCTCAGCCTGGGGTGTGTGTGTGTGTAACGGAGGGACAGGGTAGGGGGGAGAGAGAGAGAGAGAGAGAGAGAGAGAGAGAGAGAGAGAGAGAGAGAGAGAGAAGCATGAAAGCACAAGGGCTGGCAGCGAGGACAGTTGCTAGGCGGATGTTTGTAAAGAACATCCTCAGGTCCTAACACCGACACCCCAGCCGCCCCCTTGATGGGCAGAGCCAGGCCTGCTTGACTGTGTGTCATGAAGGGCAGGCACCAGCTGTGCAGACAGGTGTGTGCAGGAGATCCGGGTGGCCAGATGGGCTTCTTGACGCTACCCCCCACTCCCAGCATCCTTCGAAGCCCTTCAAACCATTAGCTCTGATTGGAGGTAAATGAATCATCAGCCGCCCGCAGAAGTAAAATATTTCTTTTCCTTACCAACCATCTTCCAAGGGTCAGGGAGAGGACTTGGGGGGCTGGACTGCATGCTTTTCTGCTGGAGCCCCAGCTTCCAGCCCTGCTACTGCTGCCTGGCCCTGCATGACCCCAAACCCAAACAAAAACCAATCCTCAAAGTCTATGAAAGCCATCCTGGGCGGGTATTCATCACAGCCTTGGTCCGTTGCTGCAAGCCCCAGAATTTGCATTCCTAGAAGCCCCTCTCCGGGCTCAGCATGCTTGGGTGGGTTTGGAGTGGTGAGAAGTGCTTTTCTCAGGCACTGCATTCCACTCAGGGCCGAACAAACAGAGAGAGGCGTCTGCAATTAGTGGCATCTCTTTGCATGCAGAGAATTAATGTGCTGGAGGCTGTTTGTCTATTCTCAGGCATCAGTCAAAGGTGCCCCTCCAGCCTGCATGGACCAAACCTTGGCTTCGAAAGTTCCATTTCGGTCCCCAGGAGAAGACAGATGCACCCATAGAAAAAAGGACAAATGAACTGTGGGTATCATCAAAATACATCTGGAAAGGTTTGGGCTAAGGAACAAGTTATTGAATGCTTTTGGCAGTACAAGTGATAGAAATGTAGACCGCCAGATTCTGAATTCGCAGTTAGTTCTGATGAATGATGTTGCTTTGTTACATCTAGACAGCCTGTCTTCCTTGGTTTGTGGGGGGTGTTTTTGGCTTGATTTTTTTTTTTTTTTGTAATTCAGTTCTGATTCAGAGGTGGGCATTGCTGCTCGAGACACCCCACTTTCAGCAGGGTGGGGAGCAGTGAAATGAGGCATGGCTCCAAGTTCGGGTTTAGTGTGGGAAGACCTGCCATTCAGTTCTGGCACCAACGCTTTATTAGCCAAGTGATGGACCAGAGTGATAGTACAGCAGGTAGGGCACTTGCCTTGCATGCGGTCGACCCGGGTTTGATCCCCAGCACCCCAAGTAGTTTTCTGAACCCAGAGCCAGGAATAAGCCCTGAGCACTGCTGGGTGTGCCCTTCACCCCCACCCCCCATTAACAGTACTTCTCTCTTTTTTTTTTTTGGTAGTCTGGTATTCCAATGACATGAATGAGCATTAATTCATTAACAACATTTATGAAAAATCCATTGCCTAACAAAAATGCATTAATTCATTCTGTTACTGCTAAATATTTGGGTTACTTCCAGTTGTTACTATGATTAATATTGCTATACCATGAGTTTGCATGTCTTTTGGTGCACATGGGTATATGTATCTAAGAGCGAAACCGTTGAATCAGATCATATACTGATATATTTTTTTTTCCTTTTGGGTCACTCCCGGAGATGCACAGGGGTTACTCCTGGCTCTGCATTCAGGAATCACTCCTGGCGGTGCTCAGGAGACCATATGGGATACTGGGAACTGAACCCAGGTCGGCCACGTGCAAGGCAAATGCCCTACCCTCTGTGCTATCGCTCCAGCCCCCCTATACTGATATTCTTTTGTTTTGTCTTTGGGCACACACGGGGACCATATAGGATGCTGAGAATCAAACCCAACTGGGCCAGTTGCATGCAAAGTAAATGCCCTGCCCGCTGTGCTATTGCTCTGGCCCCCATCTACTGATATTCATGCTGAATGCTTCCCACCTCGACCAGCTGAATGTGAGAGCTTCCCATCCTTGGCAGCCTTTGGTGTTATTATCTATCATGCCTTTTTATTTAGCCATTCTGAGGGTGGATGCACGTTCCTTTTTATTGACTTTTTTTTGTTTCTTTAAGATGTTTGGATTACACCTGGCTAGTGGTCAGGGCTTACTCCTGACTCTGCACTTGAGGATTACTCCTGGAGGGTTCAAGGGACCATATGGGGTACCAGGGATCGAACTAGAGTCAGCCGTGTGCAAGGTAAACACCCTACCTGCTGTACTATAACTCTGGTCCCAGCACCACTTCCCCATTTCAGTTGTTTTTTTTTTTGTTGTTGTTGTTATTTTCTTTGTTTGTTTTCTTTTTGGGTCACACCTGCTGGTGTTCAGGTTATTACTGGCTCTGCACTCAGGAATTACTCCTGGCAGTGCTGCGGGGGACCATCGGAATGCTGAAGATTGAACCCCGGTCAGCCATGTGCAAGGCAAATGCCCTACCCGCTGCACTATTGCTCCAGCCCTAGCACTTCCTCTTTTTTAAAAATAAATTTACTCTTTCCTTTTATTTTTTTTTCCGGGGGGGGGGGGCGGTGACAGCACATACTGGCTGTGCTACTTTGGGCTGGACTTAGGGGAATCATAGGGGGATACCAGGGATCAAACATGGGTCAGTCACTCACATGCAAGGGAAGTCCTACTGTCCTGTCTTGCCAGTTCCAGCTTCTTTTGTTAGTGTTGGGACCATACCCGGCAGTGCTCAGGGGTTACTCCTGGCCCAGTGTTGGGGGTTCACTCCTGGTGGTGCTCAGGACCGTATGTGGTGCCAGGGATCAACCCAGGTCTTCCGTAGGCGAGCATGTGCAACCCATAGAACTATCTCTCCAGCCATGGGAGAAGCATCTTATCTTACCATCCCATCCTCCCCATAAGGAAGGGATCAGCATGAACCCTGCTTTGTGGATGAGAAAGCTGAACTTGAAGAAGGAACTTCCTGAAGGCCATGAGTGAGGAGGAGCGTTGGGCCCCAGGCCCAGTGGGCTCCACTGTGGCCTGGAGTCCAAAGAGGTAGGGGTGGGGGACCCAGGAGACAGGTCATCAGAAGCAGCAAGGCAAAAATGCAAGAACGGTGACATTCTGCAGGCAGGTGCAGTGCTAACCCCCAGGTGGGATGAGCTCCAGCCCCACCCTGTGAGGCAGGAGGAAACTGCATTCAACTGGACCTTGGACAAGTGAACCCAGAGGACAGTCATGCAGAACTGCACTAGCAGGAGTAACAGACTAGGGGGCCAGAGTGATAGCTCAGTGGGAAGGGCACTTGCCCTGCACACAGCTGACCTGGGTTCCATCCCAGGCATCCCATGTGACTCTCTCAGCCTGATTGTAGAACCAGGAGTACCAACAGGTGTGACCCAAAAACCGGAAGAAAAAAAGGAAGGGGAGAAATAGACATCGTTTCCCAGACTCAGGATTTCCGGTGCGCTAGGTAATGGTCCTGTATGTCACCCACAGTTGGTACCAAGGAATGTCCTTCATGGAGTTAGGAAACATCAGGATGGCAGGGTCCTTTTTGGAGGGAGGTGGCGAACAAACTGACCCCCCAAGCCCCTTCCCCCTGGAAGTATAAAGCCAGCCCCAATGTCTCAGGCAGGGACCGCTCCTGTAGGGGGGGCCTCCAGGGGGTTACATTTCTCTTCTTTAGATTGAATTTACAGGAGCCAGAGATACAGAACCGAGGGGAAGGCATTTGCTTTGCATACAGCCAAGCCAGGTGTGACCCCTGAGTACTGTCGAGTGTGAAACCCTCCCCCGCCCCCCCCAAAAAAAATTCTCAAAAACGTAAAACCAAAATCAAGTTTACAGGGGTTTAGAGAGATGGTACTCCCGGGTTTGATCCCTGGCATCCCACACAGACGCCAAGCCCTGCCAGGAGTGATCCGTGAGCACAGGGCAAGGAGTAAGCCCTCGGCAGCTTCGAGGGGGCGGGGGTGGGGGTGGTCTGTACCACCCAACCGAGCCGAAGTCCCGCACGTGTTCAGGTCCCGGGGAGGGGTCTCCGCCTCGCCTCCCCCCTCCGCGGGGACCAAGGTCAGAGTCGGACTGGCCGGGCCCGGCCCGGGAGGTGTGTTTGTTTTGAAATCCGGGCGGCCGGAGGAGGAGCAGGAGGAAGCGCGAGGAGGCGGAGGGGAAGGAGGGCGGGAGCGAGCGAGGCGGAGGAGGGGGCCGGCTCGAAGCCCTGCCCAACCCCCCTTCTGCACCCCTGGCGGGCCGAGGGGGTTGCTAGGGGCGTCCGGGGCGGGGCCGGCAGCGGCCGGGCTCGGGGGACGCCAGCAGGGCTGACCCTCGGGCCGGCCAGGGCTGGCTCAACAGCGGCACCTGCTGGCCGGGCTCGCCCAGCGCGCCGCGCCCCGGAGCCCGGGGGTGAGTCATTCTCTGGGCCCTGGAATGTGTCCTGGGCGGGCGCGGCCCTTGGGGGCGCCGCCTGAGTGTCCCCAGGACCCCCGGGGGGGCCACCTGGGCCCGAGTGCACCCAGAACCCCTCTACCACGCTCTGCTCGGGGCAGGGGATAGGGGATAGGGGAAGGAGCTGGGTTGGCCCTGCGTCAGGATGGTCCTTTTCGGGGAGCTATTTTTTGTCATTGTTTATTTGTTTTCAATGTGGGGAGTTTGGAGGCAATGCTCAGGGCTTACTCCTGGCTTTGCACTCAGGAATCTCTCCCGGAACCATATGGGGTGCCGGGGATGGAACCCCGGGTCAGCCGTGTGCAAGGCAAGTGCCCTACCCTCTGTACTATGACTCCAGCCTCTCGGGTAGTGATTTGTTTCTTTTAAATTTTAACTTTAATCTTGTCTTTTTTTGGGGGGGGAGGCACACCTGTCGGTGCTCAGGGCTTACTTCTAGCAGGACTACCCAGACCTGATAGGGCTTGAATCTGGGCCAGCTACACGCGATACAAGTAAGTACCTTACCTGTTGTTCTATCACTTCTCTTCAGCCCCTAATTTTTAATTTTATTTTTGGAAGAACCTTCAAACTCTTTATAAAAGAGTTACAAAGACAGTACAAGGATCCTCTACATACCTTCTTCACACGTTCAAGTTTTGCCCCAGATGCTGCCTCTCGGCTTCTATCTCTCAGTAGATGTCGACAGACACAGAGATCCTTCCATCCTGAGCATGACAGTCATCATGCTATTTTGGTTTGGTTCAGAGGCCACACCCAGCGCGCTCACAGCTTACTCCTGGCTCTGCATTCAGGAATCACTCCTGGTGAGCTCAGAGGACCGATGGGATGCCGGGGATGGAATCTGGCTGGCTTGGCCACATGCAAGGCAAGTGTTCTACCTGTTGTACGATCATTCCAGCTCCAGCATACTATTTTTTTATACATACTTTTTTGGTTTTGGGGTCACACCCAATGGTACTCGGGGCTTACTCCTGGCTTTGCACTCAGGGATCACTACTGGTGGGCTCAGGGGCCCTTACAGGGTGCCAGGGATCAAACACGGGTCAGTGCGTACAAGTCAACTGCCCTACCTGCTGTACTATTGCTCCATCCCCTCAACTTTTCAACTATGGGAAATTTGACTTTTTATTTTTGAGCTACACCCAATAATGCTCAGGGGCCACTTCTTGGCCTGGCTCTCAGGGGTCACTCCCAGAGGTGCCCAGGGGACCATGCAGTGCATGCAAAGCCTATGTGTAGACCTGTTGAGCCATCTCCCTGGCTCAGGAAAGTTAGTTCTGATACGATGCTTTATCTAATCTATTGCCTTCATCTTAGCTTTATGAACCAATTCAGTCAGGGACCTGTGAAATATTTTTTTCCTCTGGGGTAGGATTCAGACCAGGGTCACACATTGAATTTAATTGGCCCATTTCTTGAGGCTCTTTTTACTTTTTTTTTTTAATAATTGTTAATGTTTAAAAAAAGTGATGGGGACTAGAAAGATAATGCTTTGAGTAGGGCACTTGCCTTGCACATGGCTGATCTGGGCTTGATCCCCAGCACTCTATAGGGTCCCCCCAATCCTGCCACAAGTGATCCCTGAGCACAGACCAGGAATAAGCCCTAAACACCACTGGGTGTGGCCCCCAAAATAAAAGTCATAATAAAAAGTGGGTGAGACCTGGAGCGATAGTACAGCAGGGAAGGCACTTGCCTTGCACCTGGCTGCCAGGGCGTTCATCCTTAGCACCTAGTATTGTCCCCAAGCACAGCCAGGAGCGGTCCTTGAGCACAGAACCAGGAATAAATCCAGAACACAGCTGGGTATGGCCCAAAAGAACAACAACAAAAAAATATGGGTAGGATCCTTCACCTTTAGTTCATGTAACTTTAGACCCTGAAAATTAGCCCTTGAGTTATCTGTAAAATCAGTTTTTGGATCTTTTCCTGGTGCTGGGATCTTTTCCTGGTCCCTCCTGCCACCACACTTGCCCTTGACATTCTTTGGGAAGACCACAAGGGACCCTGATTGACCAATCCCATTGTGTTCAAAGCCCTTTATTCTCTTGACCTCCAACCTTGGAACTCAGTCCTTCCCACCCCCCCCCCCCAAGCTGGGTGTGGGGACAGTCTCCACTGCCCTCCCTGATAACCAATGAGAATGCAGACCTGGCTCAGGAGAGGGGGCCCCCAGGTGGCCTCCTTTGTGGCCTCTGCACACCCCTCTAGAAATGTCTTCCCAGTTCCTTTCTCTAGGTGGGTCCTGGATGGCTCAGTCTTCCAGAAGCTTCCACAGTTTCTGTCTTCCACATCCACCTGGAAAGTTAGTGCTCCCAGCTGCATCTGGGCTGGAACTGGTGAATGCTGCTCAGACCCCATGGTTTTTCTCCACCCTGTCCCCCCGTGGGTAAGCCCCTCTCGCATCTGGGCCACACTCGCTATGTCACCTGCCCCTCCAAACCTGGCCAGCCTTTTCCTTCCAGGGTAATAGAATCTCCCTCGGAAGATTCTTTCCCTTTTCTTCGCTGCTCCTTCTTTCCTCCCTCTGCTCCTCTCTCCTGCTCTGCTGTTCTTTTGGGTTTTAACTAGTGGAGTCATTCATTTTGTTTTTGGGGCCTTACCCAGCGGTACTCAGGGTCTCTTCCTGGCTTTGTGCCCAAGTGGTCACTCCTGGTGGTGCTGGGGTTACTCTGTGCAGTGCCAGGGATTCAAACTGGGGTCAGCTGCGTGTCAGACCAGCGCCCCACCCCACTGTACCATCATTCTAGCCAGAGATTGTGTGTGTGTGTGTGTGTGTGTGTGTGTGTGTGTGTCTTTTGGGGGTCACACCCAGAGATGTTCAGGGATTTCTCCTGTCTCTGCACTCAGGAATTGCATTCAGCACTTGGTGGTGCTTGGGGGACCATATGGATGTCGGGAATTGAACGCGGGTCAGCTGCATGCAAGGCAAACGTCCAAATGCCCTACCCGCTGTACTATGACTCCAGCCCCTATTACTTTTTTTTGTTTTGTTTTGTTTTTAGGCCACACCCGGTGGTGCTTAGAGCTTACCCCTGGCTCTGTGCTCAAGGATCATTCCTGTTGGGAATTTGGGAGACTCTATACGATGCTCGGGATGGAATCTGGGTCAGCTGCATGCGAGGCAAACGTCATCCCCACTGTACTCGCTCTGGCCCGTAGGTGTTGCTTCTTAAACTCTGGGTCAGGGGACCCCATATGGAGTCACATAACTGAATGTGAGGATTCTGCAGGGACTTCAAATTGTGTTGTAAAATAAATTTCGTTATTATTTATTATCAGGAAATGTTTAACTTGGATACTTTTGGATACTTGCTTCATATGCTTCTATGCCTGGGATCATGTAAAAGTTTATCACCTGGAAGGGATTGAAAGAAAGTGGAAGCCATTTAAGGAGCTGTGCTCTGGGCCTCCGTGGGTTCAGTGGAACTTCCTGTAACATAAAGGTGCTCACGCATGCGCATGCTTGCACACTCTTTCTCTCTCTCTCTCTGTCTCTCCACCCCCCCCCTCCCGCCCCCCACCCCCCACCCCGTCGGACTTGGTCGCATTTGGCCACCAGGAGCTTCTGGACATTTGAAAAGTGGCTCCATGCCAGGCACAAACTTGAGTTTTAAGTTTCATTCCATTTTAAGCCATTTGTATCAAAACCAGTCATGTGTGATGGCTCCACTGGGCAGTATAGGACGAGGCCATGCTCTTGGTATCTGGGATCCAGGGTTCTCGGCCCGGGGAGCCTAGAGCTTACCTCCAGGCCTGCCAGTGTCCAGCCCAGGCTCCTTCCTGGACTGAAGGTCCCGCTGGCCTGTGACTCTGGGGCAGGGGGGTGGAGGGGCTGTTTGTAGGCTGTGAGTGTGGCTTGATCTCAGACCTGGAACATGTACGTGTGTGGGCGGGGAGGGGGGGTCTTCTGGGGAATCCCCCTCAATGCAGGGCAGAGAGGGCAGTAGTGAGGGAAGGCGCAGCTCTTCCTGAACTTTCCTGTTCCAGGGCAGAGCTAGAGTCCTAGGATGTTTGTTTTGTTTTACATTTTTGTTTAAGCTCCGGCTGTGCTCAGGACTCCTGGCTCTTTGCTCAGGGATCACTCCTGGTGGGCTCTGGGGATCATAAAGTGGTCCTGGGGATGAAACCCAGGTCAACCATGTACAAGGCCAGCGCCCTTCCTGTGGTGCTCTCTCTCCGGGCCGACTCCCACTTCGGCTCTCAGGCTGCCTGGCCTGCTGCTGGCCTGGCCGCGCTTTTGGTGAGTCAGCTGTGACGGCTCAGCCGGCCCAAGGCCTGGCTCTGATCTCCAC
Organism: Sorex fumeus; assembly: GCF_029834395.1. Classification (NCBI taxonomy): domain Eukaryota; kingdom Metazoa; phylum Chordata; class Mammalia; order Eulipotyphla; family Soricidae; genus Sorex; species Sorex fumeus. Next base: position 78,147,286 of record NW_026606120.1, read on the forward strand.
TTTCATCCCAGTGGTCTGTGCGTCAAGTAGCTCACAAAACAGAAGCCTGCAGAGTCTCCCTTGGCCCAGGTCTGGGTCCTGGGCACTGCTCGGCCTTCTCTGCGTGCTGGGGAAGTTACATCCCCTAGTGAGCCCCTCCTCTAACAGCACTGGGCTAGGAACACCCCCATTGTGTTTATGCCGGGTTCATTTCGCTGTAGCTGAACCCTGAGGGCGCCGGTGGACACGCTGAGCCTCTCCATACCACTGCCCCACCGCAGGGCCGGTCCAGCTGTCAGCCCTCTCCCTCTGGATGGTTCTAGAGTCCTGTAAGGAAGCAAAGGACTTTTCCTTCTGGCTGGGTGCTGTTGTTTTTCTGTTTCTGGTGTGTGTGTGTGTGTGTGTGTGTGTGTGTGTGTGTGTGTGTGTGTATGTGCCTAGTAGTGTGATGGGGCCCAGGGGCTTGAGGCCATCCCAGTCCTGCCCAACCTGGCTTCACAGGTCTATGGATCAGTACTTGGTCTTGCTTTTTTTTTTTTTTGGGGGGGTCACACTCGGCGATGTTCAGGGGTTACTCCTGGCTCTGCACTCAGGAATTACTCCTGGCGGTGCTCAGGGAACCATATGGGATGCTGGGAATTGAACCCAGGTCGGCCACATGCAAGGCAAACGCCCCACCCATTGTGCTCCAGCCCCATGGGCCAGTACTTGAATGCTTCTGCTTGGGTCCAGCAGTGCTGACCTACCTCCCCAATGTGTTTTTCCCAATTTGTTGTCTGTTTGGGGGTCACGCCCAGTGGTGCTAAGGGGTACTGCATGCTTGGTGGGCAGAGATCACTCGCAGGCAGTGTCTGGGGACCAATCATTGCCAGGGATTGAACCCAGGGCCACACACATGCAAAAGCCATGCAGTCCAGGCCCGATTTTGCCAGTTCTTCACTGGCGTATTCAAAATACGTAAGTCTCGGGGCTGGAGCAATAGCACAGCAGGTAGGGCGTTTGCCTTGCACGCGGCTGACCCGGGTTTGATTCCCAGCATCCCATATGGTCCCCTGAGCACCACCAGGGGTAATTCCTGAGTGCAGAACCAAGAGTGACTCCTGTGCTTCGCCAGGTGTGACCCAAAACGCAAAAAAAAAAAAAAAAAAAAAAAAATCAAAATACCTAAGTCTCTTGGTTGTGTTGCTCAGCTTACTGCCGCCTGCTGAACTCTTGGCCTGAACCAGCAGCCCTGGGGAAGGTGACTCAAGCCCCCCATCCCCTCCCGGGCCTCAGCTCTCTCCCACGTAGTCGTCTGCTTGATGGTTTCAGAGCTGTTATTAGGTGCCTCTAGCTGTGGAACAGCTCCACCTTTGCGATGACCTGGAGCTGCCCAATGCAGAGCCCAATCGTGCTCTGCAGGGTGGGATTTTTGCAAGTTTACCCAGAGCTGTCAATTTTGGGGGTTCCCTTGACTTTTGCAAGGAGCAGATGGGCCCTGACTCAGCCTTCGACCCTCAGGGGCCCCAGAGTTTTATCTTGCTCTTTCCTGGACTTGAACCTTTGAAGATTGTTTTCCTTTAGGGGTGTGTGTGTGTAGGGAGAGAGGGTTTGGGCCACATCCAGTTGGGGCTATTCCTGGCTCTGTGTTCAGAGGGTGAGATGGAGTGCCAGGGATCAAACCAGCTTGACTGCGTGCAAGGCAAGCACTTTACCAGCTCTCTATCTGTCTCTCAGGCCCTGTTATTATTACTATTAAAGTTATGTGCTACAATATTAAAGTTATAGTTTACATAATGTGGTTCTCTTTAAACTTGAGGTGGGGGCCACATCCGGGGGCTCCGGGGCTATTTCTGGCTCTGTGCTCCGGAGTGACCCCTGGTGGTTGCTCAGAGGACCATGTGCTGTGCCTAGCCGGTCCCCTGAGCAAAGCTGCAAGAGACAGACAAAGCGAGCACCTCACTTCCTGCACTCTCTGTGCGGCCTTGTTACAGTAGCGATCACACTGGATTCCACCCCCTGCCCCAGATCAGCCTTGCATTGAAAAGAACACACACTTTATCCTTTATCCTTTATCTAACATTTCTAGCTGTTTTGTAACTCTGGATTTAGAGTTCTCTGGAAGAAAAAGTTTCGGCTAGGGCGAGAGAGATAATTCAGAGGGCTGGAGCATGTGTTTTGTAAGTGGGAGGCAGGGAGCTGAGGGCAGGCCTCCCACCCCACCCACCAGCGCAAAGAGCAGTCGCCAAAACCCAAACCAAACAAACAAAAACATGGAGAACTGTCTGCTAAGCCATATACGTGAAATCTTATTGAATAGTCAAAACCATTCCACAAAACCCTGTCAGCATAGGGATGCATATATGTTACATATGGACATCTATGTATTTATTTTGCAGAGCTGGGGCTGGAACCCAGGGCTTCTCACTGGTCCTCCCCGGCCCCTGTGTGCATGGACCAGCCTCGGATCCGTCTCTGACGTTTCCCAGCTGGATCACCTTGGGTCTGTCTGTGTTCCCAGGCCCTGGGCCTGTCTGGCAGGGCTGCCACCCAGCATAGCCAACACTCAGGACACTGTTGGTGGCAAAGTTGACTGGGAGAAGGCCTGGTACTGTCTAGGGAGTGTGTACCAGGTGGCTCTGGGCCTGTCTACAGTTAGCTGAGAGATCTCAAACCCAAAAGAACAATAAAACAACAACAGCAAAAAAAAAAAAAATACTTTCAAAGGGGGTCTCATCAGAGTTCAAAAGAAGGCTTTGGTGAACTGGGTGACAGCTCTCTGGGCTGGGCATGTTTTGCTTCTAGGAGGCCCCGGGTTCAGTCGACCCCCAGCACAGAGTTGGGAATCGTTTCTGAGCACTGCTGAGTGTGGCCCCAAAGCCACAAACCAACTAGGAAGAGGAGGATGGGGGAGGGAGGAGGAGGAGCAGGAGCAGGAGGAAGGCAGAGGGGAAAGAGGAGAAGGAGAAAGAGGCAGAGAAGGGGAAAGTAAAGGGGGAGGAGGACAAATCCATTCAAGATTTAAAAGGGCATTGAGGGGCCCTGCGGTAATAGTAATATTACTGTGGTAATAGTACAGCAGTTAGGACTCTTGCCTTGCACACCACTAACCTGGGTTTGATCCCCAGCACTACATATGGTTCCTGAGCTCCCTCAGGAGTGATTCCTGAGCGTAGAGCCAGGAGCAAGTCCTGAGCACCGCGGGTTGTGGCTCCCAAAACAAAAAACAAAGCTAAACTAAAGGTACATTGCTTCGGTAGTGCCAGTTTTGTATGCCTGTCCTATAGGCAGATATACAAAACTTAGGCACTAAGAAATACTATGGGCAAGTCTCCTGAAGACAGCATTATTTGTAGTAAGCAAAGGATAATCTCATTAGAATAATCACCAGGAAGGCAATGGTGAGATTAATTGCAACTCCTGTGTGATGGAAGACTATGATATCGATTTTTTGGGGGGTCACACCTGGAGATCACAGGGGTTACTCCTGGCTCTGAACTCAATAATTACTCCTGGCAGTGCTCAGGGGACCATATGGGATGCTGGGAATCAAATCATGTCGGCCATGTGCAAGGCAAACATCCTACCCGCTGTGCTATTGCTCCAGCACCCAATATTGATTTTTTTTGTGTGTGTTTGTGTGTGTGTGGGGGGGCCAAACCTCAGGGGTTACTCCTGGCTCTGCACTGCCCTACAAGCGCCCTACTCACTGTATTATCACTCTGGCCCCAGAACACACAGATAATTGTTTTGTTTTGGTCACACCCCGGCAATACTCAGGGGTTACTGTATTTGGGAATTACTCCCGGTAGTGCTGGGGGGCCATATGGGATGCTGGGGATCTAACCCAGGACAGCTGCTTGCAAGCCAAATGCCCTACCCACTGTACTATTGCTCTGGCCCCACTACTACACAGATTTTGAAGAGGCAGATTTATTAGTGAGTGGAATAGCAAGGCACAGCGTGAGGTGCGACCTCTCACTTATGTCTAATTGTGTAATTGTGTCTCGTATATGTTCACACTTATTGCCTCAAATATGTCTGGAAATGTATTTGAACCGTGCACAATTACCTTTAAATAAAAGTTACTTTAAGAGGCATCAACAGAGCAGGGAGGGAGAAGAGATTCCAGGGGAAACCTACTCAGTCATTTGAACTCTGAGTGTCATCCTTGAATGCACAATGCCCCGCTGGCAGTTACAAGGTGACGACAGTCCAGAAATGTCACCCAGACTTCATCTCATCACCTCTGCAGGCTGCGCCCTGTCTTGGATGTAATACTGCCTATGCCCAGCAGGAGGCAGCACAGACTCACCAAAGAGTTGGTCCCAAGCATCCCTTCTAGGATTTTCTCCTCTGTGGACCCTGATGGGAAAGACACTTCCTGCTAAGTCAACCAAATTTATTAAGCAACGATTGATTAAATTTTCTTTTTTTTTTAAGTGTCTCTCACAGCTTCTGATCAGCACAAGAGGAAAAGCAGGCTTGCTGAGCTGACTATTTTCCACATCTGGGCTCTGTCAGCCCAGACTCATTTCCGTTAGGCCTGGTGAGACGGTGGTTGGCAGGGGCCTGAGCCCCCCCACCCCCCAGGACTGCGGGCAGAGCCTGGCAACTACTGCATTAGAGGCTCCTCACCCAGCTCAGGCTTTCTGCCTCGGGAAAGACACTTGCCCTGCACGTGGCCCTCTGGTTTTGATCCCCAGCACTGCCAGGAGTGACCCCTAGGCACAGAGCCAGGAACAGCCTCTGACTACTCCCTACCCCTAGTCCCCCAATAAAAAAGTAGTTCTGGACAAGAGGAGCATGAACAGTGCTGCTTTTGCCCCCCAGAAGCGTCAAGTGTCTGTCCCTGGGGACACTTGTCATTTGTCATCGAATCCCCAACAAAGACAGTGCCAGCTCACAGCAGGGCAGTATGTGGAGAGAAAGACTGACTGCCCTTGAGGACAACAGAGGGAGGAAAGAAGTGGTCCTAGTCCATCTCTGGGGCAAGACCAGCCTAGGCTGGGGGAGAGGGCAGGGGGCAGGGGGAAGGGGGATGGACCCTGCTTGGTTTTACCTCCCAGTGCCCAACTGGGACAGGAAATAAGTGGCCCCATAGTAGCTCACCCACCTGGTGACCTTGGCACCAGAAAGACTGAAATCAGGTCAGCCTGGAGGGGCGGGGGTGGCAGGGGAGAGGCACCCACCCCAAGGCCGTCTGTCTTCACAAGGAGACAGCTCAGCCCCAGCTCCAGTTTAAGCTCTGCCAGTGGTTTGGTTATTGAGAGGGTGGGGAAGCTTAGGACCTTGGGCTGGCCTAGAAAAAAAATCCAGGTCTCTCTCATTAACCCCTCCGTAGCACAGAGATGCCCACAAATCAAGTAGGGGCACAAGGGACAGGAGCAGTGTGCCAAGATCCCGAGTGCCCTTGATCCTTTCCCACCGGGGAAGAGAGGGGTGGGCCAGCAGCTCCACGCAGTGTGGACCTGGGAGGCGCTTTCCTTGGGCTAGTCACTTAACCTCTCTGAGCCTCAACTTCCCCAGGCTCGGAAATGAGGGTAGCGCACCTACCTTCCCCCAGCCACGGTGAAGATGAAGCAAGAAAGGCTGGAAGTATTTCTGTAACTGCCAGACGCAGGCTCGCTCTGGAGAGCGGGGCGCGGGTGCAAAGGGGTCCCGGCGGGTGGGGCGCTTGTTCCGGCTCCGATCTCAGCTCCCCAGCCCCCCGGTTTCTGGACACCACCTCGACGGGCCCCGGCTTGTGGCCGCCGGCCTTTCCCCGGGGAACCCCCTTGCCAGAGCCCCGGGGCAGGCGGGCACGAGCCCCGGGGTGGGACCGAGGGCGGGGGTCTCCGCGGGTCCGGGTCTGCGCCCCAACCGGCCTCCGGGGTTCCCGTTCGCAGCTGGACCCCTCCGGGTGCTTGGCTCGGTTCTGGGCTAAACGGAGGCGGAGAGAAACACGGGGTGGGGGGCCTGGAAGGGGGCTCCCACCTTCTCAGTCGGGGACCCGGAAGGGGGGCGCAGCCCTGGCGCCCTGCGCCGCCGGCTCCGGCGGTCCCCCAGCCGCCGCCCGGGGGTCTGCCCGCTCGGCCCAGGGGCCGCGACCCTCCCCGGCGACCCGGCGGTGCCGGCCCGGAGCGGCGCGGAGCGCGCGGTTCTAGGACCCGGCGGCGGCCGAGCCGCGCGCGCCGCCGGCGGAGCCGCGCCCGGTGGCCCCGCGCTCGGGCAGGTGGAGCGGCGCGGGCCGCCCCCTCTGCGGCTGGACCCCGGGCCGGCCGGGCCGCGGCCGCCCCTCCCTGCAGCCCGCCCCCCGGGGCCGGGCGCGCGGCGGCGAGATGCGGTTTGCGCGCTCGGGGAGCCACAGCAGAAGTTGGAGAGGCGCCGAGGGGGGAGCCCGCGCCGCCGCTTCCTGCCCCCGGCCCGGCCCGCCGCGGCCCCCGCGCCCCGAGCCCCACTTCCTCCCCCCGCCGCGCCGCCCGGGGCCGCCCCGATGGGTCGCTGAGCCGAGCGCCCGCCCCGCCGCCGCGCCCCGCCGCGCCCCCGGGCCCCCGGCAAGCTGGATCTCCGCGGCTGGAGGCGCCTGACCGGCTGGGTGGGGACCACCATGGGCAACGCGGCCGGCGGCGCCGAGCCGCCCGCGACCCCCGCCGCGCCGCCCCCCAGGTCGCCCGCGCCGCCCAAGCAGCCGATGCCCGCGGCCGGCGAGCTGGAGGAGCGCTTCCACCGGGTGCTGGTGAGTGTCCCCGGCCGCGCGGGGCGCGCCGCGCGTCCCCGCCCCCGGGATCCCGGGCCCCGCCGTGCCCCGGGGCGGCGGGGGGAGCGGCGGCCGCGCCCCGGGGCGCCGCTCTCACCCCCCCAAACTTTCTTCTGCTGCGCCCGGTTCCCTCCCCAGGACGCTCCCCTCCCCCTGCGCCCCTGGGTCGAAAGGGCTCCGAAATGTCCGGGGAGGAAGTTGGGCGCGCAGCCGGCGAGGGGGTCCCCGGCCCCCCGCCGGGGTCGGGCGCGTCTCTGCGGTGCCCGGCGAGGGTGACATTTCTGCTTGGGCGAGGGGGGCCGGTGGAGGCGCCCGCGGGCCGCTTTTCCGGCTGCCTGGGCTGCCGGGAGCGGGGTCAGACCTGCAAATGTGGGAGCGGTGGTCTGGGGTCCGTATCCGCGTTCCCCTCCCCACCCGAGGGCTTCGGGTTGGGTAGGGGGCGTCAGGAAGGCTTGAGTGGGATCCCCCTCGCACCACACACACACACTGTCCTGGGGTGGGGGGCTCAGGGCCGGGCGAGGGGGCAGGAGGGAGGGTCAGGAAGGCTTGCGTGGGAACACCCTCCCCACCACACACAAACGTTGTCCTGGGGTGGGGGGCTTGGGGCCAGACTGGGCGGGGTGGACCGGCACTTAAGAGCCGGGATGGAAGGCCGGTGGAGGCAGAAGTGCGGGGAGGCCACTTTCTCACTTCCTCTCCCTGCAGATGGTCCTCGTTCTCCTTCCCTAGCATGACCTGAGGGTCCGTCCCCCCACTGGACCCAGCCAACAGAGGGAGAAAGTGTGCTTCCCCGCACCCCCAGGCCCTGCCTGGTGTGAGCCGGCTGAGGGTGGGGGCCGGAGGCTGGCCAAGGGGCCGGGGCTCCCCCACCCCCTGACATCATTTCCCTCCCCAGGCCTGTCCTTAGGGCACACTTGCCAGATGTGCCGAGGCCCCTCCTAAGAGTTCCTGGAAACCTTGGCTGCAGCCTCTCCTGGGAGAAAGGCTGGGGGGGGGGCTGTCTGGAGGAGCTCTGGGTGCCCTCGGGGGAAGCCCCCTCTCTCATCTTGTTCCCCCATGGCCCAGCAGAGCCGAGCCGGCGAGCAGAGCGGATGGGGGCGAGGGGAGACGGAGCCGCAGTCCCTGGGACCATCTGCGAGCCCGAGTCAGAGTCAGTTTCGAGGGAACACAGGCCTTTCCCCCCAGCCTGTCTTTGCGTGGTGGTGGGAGAGCACTGCGGGGAGGGAGCACCTGCATCATTTAGAGCACCGGAAGAGCCGGAAGTGAGTTGAGGGCTCCCCGCCATGGACCTAAGGACACGGCTTCCATTTTGGCTTCACCCCACTTGGCGGACTGCTGGACAGCTCGGGCTGTGGTGCTAAAACAGCCGGGAGGGAGGCTGGGAGGAATGTAGGGCAGTGGGTACCCCTGGGCCCCCCCTCCACAGCCCAGCCCAGCATGTTTATACCTACACCTGCTTCCTGGGGAGGGAACCTCCCATCCCCTGTTCTCTTGTGGGCAGGACACACCCAACCCACATGCTTGAGAACGCGGGCTGGCAGCCGGGGTGAGACCCACTGGCCAGCCAGCCAGCTGAGCATCTCAGCACCCCTGCTGACCTCCGGTGCTCCGCAGCCATCTGGGGGAAGGTGGGGGGATGGCTTTTTCGTGGTGCTCGGACTCAGCCTTTTCGTGGTGCTGGGACCCAACCCAGGGCCTCATCCCACGGGGCGTGTGCTTAGCCCAGCAGCCACTTCAGCCTGCCTGAGAGCCACAGCCCGACCCGGGGTCCAGCCACGTGGCTCCGGGAATCCCTTCCTCTTCCTTAAGCTCAGCCTTCACCTCTCTGGTGGCGAGTAGGATCCCCAGACCCTGAACTACTCCCCGCTGCTAGTGAGGCGGCCCTCCTGGGGGCAAGGGGTGCCCCGGCTTGTGTGGGGCAGGGAGAGAGTTGAACCAGGGACCCCCACTGCCGCCCCGGCAATGTGGAGGGGTGCAGTGGGGCTGAGGGCTCAGAGAACCTGCCTTGCGGGGGCCAAGCCCAGCGTCTGTGTCCTTCCAGGTCCTGGAGAGGGTTGGCACCTGGGGTGCCCTTAGCATGTGCCTCGGAATGTGGGCCTTGCTGGGCGGGGTGTGGCCCCGGCGGTCCTGCCATCCTCTGGCCCCTGTCCCTCTGGGGCTGACCAGGCGGGGTCTGACAGGGCTGCAGCCTCTGGAGCTGGCCGCCTCCTCCTCGGTGGGCCGGGTGAAGTCTGGGGACATACAGCGGTGTCTGGTGTCCTCAGGGAGGCTCATGTGGAGGTCCGGCAAGGTCATGGCTATGCTGGGCGGTGTGGGGCTGGGCTAGGCTGTGGCTGACATGCCCGGCCGCTGGACACGGGTGTGGGGGCCGCGCGTGTGGGAGGCATGATTCACAGAGACATGTGGGACCCGCTGGCACCCGGCTGGGGGAGATGGGCAGGAGCAGGTGGGGTGGCCCCCACGGAAGGCCGCGCCTGCCCGGGAAGGTGGCGTGACTCATGGGAAAGACCGAGCTGCTTCCAGGGCTCTGGGGTGGCGTGATGTGGGGGCCACTGTGTCACTCCCACCTGGGTGACCCCAAGCGGCAGGCTGCGCTCTCTGAGCCCGTTTCCAGGAGGAAGGAAAAGGAAGCAAAACACAAGCAGAGGGGTGGGACCCTTGGGGCAGACGGGAGTGAGGGGAGAAGGAGCTGCAGTCCCTGGGGCCATCTGCGAACCTGGGTCAGTGCTGGGGGGGAAACAGGCCTTTCCCCCACCGGCCTCTGTGCACAGGGTGGGAGAGCCCAGGGCAGGGGGCAGGCACTGGGCAGGGAGCGGGGAGCACATGCATCATTTTTAGAGCAGCTGAGAAGCCGGAAGTGAATTAGTGAGTTGAGGCCTCACCATGGACCTAAGGCCCTGCTTTCACTGTGGCTTCACCCGACCTGGCGGCTCCTGGGGCAGGCTCCTTGGAAGCCCCAAAGGGACGGAACTGAGTTGAGGGGCTCAAGAATAGAGGCCAGAGCGGTAGTCTGGCAGGGAGGGCGTTTGCTTTGCACACGGCCGACCCAGGTTTGATCCTCGGCATCCCATATGGTCCTCCAAACACCACCAGGAGTAATTCCTAAGTACAGAGCCAGGAGTAACCCCTGAGCATCACCGGGTGTGACCCCCAAAAACAAAACAACAAAACAAAAAGAGTGCTGAGCACCAGGCCTGGCTCAGAGGAGGCACCCGCCCCACCCACACCCCTGCAAGGAAGTTAGGGGGCTGAATCCCATGGTGGCCTTCACCTTGAGGCCCAGACCCACCAGGGGGACCCTCTCCACCAGCACCACCAGGACCATTCCACCCTGCCACCTACGTTCCCCCTGCCTGGTGCACAGCCCACCACCGGTCCTGTCCTCACTGCGGCCCAGCCCAGGGCTGCCTGGCACCGGAAACCACCAGGAGGCCCACCTCTGGGGGCGGGGCCGGGCACCAACGGTAGGCTGTGCATACGGGGAGGGGCGGCCCCCCACTTCCCTCTGAGGGGTGCTGGTGGGGGGGGTTCCCCAGTGAGTAAGAGCTCAGTGTGGGCAACAACAGGAAGTGTAGGGTGCTGGGTGGCAGGAAGTGGGTCTGGCAGTTCTTGGTTCCTGGGGGGACGGACGGACGGTGAGGGGACTGTGCTCAGCTGTCTGCAGAGACCCCTGGGTCGGGACCCCCTTCTCCTTTCCCTCAGCACCCATCTTCTTACAGGCTTGGTCACCCCAGGTGGATGCCTTAGATGGCTCCAGGCCTCGATTTCTCATTTGTGGATGGCCATGCCTACTTTGTAGGTTTGTGGGGGTTTTGGCGAGTTAAGGGACATCAGGCCTCGGGGGGCGGGGGGACCCTCAGCGTGTGACAGCATGGGATAGAGCGTCTCCTGCATTCCTACAGGCCTGACCACTGAGTCTGGATGGGGCAGCTCAGCTCAGGAGGGCCTCGGCACCTCACCTCCGTTGGGCCTGGGGTTGCTCATAAACCCTGGAGTCTTTTTCCCATTACTTTTGGTTTTTGAGACCTATCTGGTACTCAGGCCTTACTCCTGGCTCTGTACCCAAGGATCACTCCTGGCGGGGCCCCGGGGATCGAACCCAGGTCAGCTGTGTGCAAGACAAGTGCCCTACCCACTGTACTATCCATTCCCCCCAGAAAATCCATTTACTGGAAAAATTTTAAAAGTGGATAAAATTGATTGTTTTTTAAGAAGCGCTGAAAGCTCTGCAACCAAGGCCGAGGCCACACAGAGCTGGGGGAGAGGGCAGAGGAAGTGGGGGGGTCAGGGATCAGGGGCCCCCGGGCCCCTGCAGAGCTGATGCCTGGGTTCCAGCCATCACGGACTCAAGGCCTTCCGGGTGAGGGTGGTGGGTGTGGGGTGAGTGTGCAAGCAGGGCATGGGGCATCCAGATGAGCACAGCCCCGGGGGACACCAGGACAGCATTGTAGGGGGGGACGACCCAGGATGGTCTGAGGTCTCACCCAGAGACAGAGGGTCAGGAAGGAAGAGATTGAGCCCACATGTTCCAACAGTTAGAATGCGGTCAGCTCCTGTTCTTGGTCAGAGCCTGAAAGTTGCTCCCCTCCCCCCTCCCCCACACCCAGCCTCCAGCCCAGGGCTGGATCGGGGTTGGGTGGAACCTTGGAGGCGGGGGCCTGGGATGGAACTCACTCTTTCGACTACTTTGCATGCAGGAGGCCCAGCTCCACCTGCAGCCCTGTCAGGAGAGACCCACCCTGCACCCCGGGCCCCTGAGCACTTGTGGGAGAGACCCACCCTGCACCTCGGGCCCCTGAGCATTGCCGGGAGAGACCCACCCTGCACCCCAGCCCCTGAGCACTTGTGGGAGAGACCCACCCTGCACCTCGGGCCCCTGAGCATTGCTGGGAGAGACCCACCCTGCACCCTGGGCCCTTGAGCACTTGCGGGAGAGACCCACACTGCACCTCGGGCCCTTGAGCACTGCCAGGAGAGACCCACCCTGCACCCTGGGCTCCTGAGCATCCCCGGGAGACACCCCTGTACCCAGACCAGTGAACAGATGAACTGCACAGTAATCCTTGCTGGCGGGTCTGCTCTCCGTGCTCCCACTGCCCTCCGCAGTTGGAGGCTGTGCTCCAGGGTCCAGTGGGGCACAAGGGAACTACCTTGCCTGGAGGAGGCTGGGGGCCCAGAGGGCATGGATCGGGGGTCCTGAGTCCACCTAGAGGGCTCAGTCACAGCTGCCCCCCTGTCCCTGGAGCAGGTGTCCTCACCTGGGCCCCCTGAGCGCAGTCAGCACCCCCTTCTCTCCCAGCCTCAGTCCTCCTGGTTGACTGGGGGCTGGCGGCGGGGTCTGACCCTGTTTTCTGTGTTGGCCTCACCCACCCCCACCCAAGTGAACGGCTCTGGCTCCCCGGGGTCCATCTCTGGGTGGGCACAGCCCAGAGCAGCTGCTAATTAGTGCTCAGCGCTGTCAGAGCTATTCTGATTTCCGAGCCTAAATTTAGCCTGTCTGGCAGGCGGGCGTGCAGTCAGGGCCCTGAGAAGGCTGTGTGGGGAAGGGGCTGAGGGGCCAGCGAGGGGTCCCCACCCCAGGATTGGGCGGGGCCAGGGTGCAGTGCCAGCCTGCACCCCAATCCTGTGCCCGCTCCTAACCTTGGGGGGGTCGCTGAGCACATCTGTGCTGGCACCAGTGAGAGTGAAGGAGGGTATCCCAGGGCGGGGGGTTGCAAGCTTTCGGGGCCATCGTGATGGTTCCTGGTGGCCTTTCAAAGTGTCACTTCCCCGGGTGGGGAAGGCCCAGAAGGAACAGGGTGGAGAGTCCACTCCTCTAAACCTCCCAGCTGCGGTCAGCCATCCCTGTCCTTCTACATCCCCCATTCCGCCCTCCGCAGGCCTCTCACTGCCTGCCCAGTCCATCCCGGGGCCTGTGGGATGGTGCTGGACCTGGAGAGACCGGATGGAGGTGGGAAGAGAGGAGAGGGCAGAGAGAGGGGAGAGGAAGAGAGAGACGGGAGGGGTAAGGGGAGGAGTGGAGGATAGAGAGGGAGAGAGGGAGAGAGAGGGAGAGGGGAAAGAGAAGGACGGAGAGGGAGGAGAGGGAGAGAGGAGAGGGAGAGGAAAGGCCTGTGCCCCCCAGCTCCTGGTTGCCCGCTAGCCCCCTGCCAGGCCTGTGCCCTCAGGAGCTCCCCGCTGCCCTTGGCAGGTGGAGCCGCCCCTCCCAGATGTTTCTCAATCTGTTCCTTGCGCAATGGGGGCGGGATGACGGCGTCTGCAGCTAGGCTGGGGGGCCTGGGAGCTGGGCTCCACCTCTCAGGGGGCCCAGCGGAAGTTTGGGCAACAGGGGCCCAGAGCACCAGCTTCCTGTTGTCTGGGACTGACCTGTGGCAGTGATTTTGGGGTGAAGTCGGGCTAGGGCCCTCCATCTAGGCCCAGCGCCCCAGAGAGGAAGCTGAGGAGCGTCCAGGGGTGTGGCCACCTCGCCTCCAGCTGTGACCTCAGGCCTTGGACTGGGCCATCAGAGTGTGGGGCTCGCTGGGGACGCCTGGATCCCCCTAAAGCAGGAGATGGGTACTGGCTTGCAGTGAATTGGCGTCATCTTCTGGGTCTGTTGGAGTTGTACTGAGTCTGGGGATGCAGGGAACCCTGAGACTGTGAAACTTGGATGGCCTGTGCCTGCCCTGGGGTGGATTCTCTGCCCCCAACCCCGTGGGCTGCCACTCAGCCCCGTGTGCCCAGCCCTGAGCACCCCTCACGGGACCTTTCACTCACTTGCATTTGGGTGGGTTTGTTGTGGGCTCCCCAGAGCCCCCAGCTGTAAGGCCACCTGCTTTCCCCGACGTCGGTGTGAGACTCATGCAGGGGGCTGGGGTCCTGCCCGCACCTGGCACCCCAGCCCAGTGGGGAGATGGGCCCAGGGTCGAGGCCCAGGAAGTCGGGTGGGTGTGAGTGACAGCCCCGCCTAGAGGCACCAGCATGACCGGTGTCACCAACCAGCACCCAGAGCCCCCCGCTGGGCCTGGGTCTTCTCACCAGCTGAGGCTCGTCCCTGGGGGTGGTGGGGGGCTGGGGCTCCTCCGTATGACAGTCTTTGTGGTGTCCTGATAATGCCTCTGCCCTCTCCCCTTGGGGCACAGGAGCCCCCCTACCAGGATGACCTGTGGGCGTCTCATCCAGGAATCCCCCCACCATGGTGACCTGTGGGGGTCTCATTCAGGAACCCCCACCCAACAGGGTGACCTGCAGGGGTCTTACCCAGGAACCCCCCCTACCAGGGTGACTTGTGGGGGTCTTACCCAGGAGCCCCCCAAACCAGGGTGACCTGTGGGGGGGTCTCACCCAGGAACCCCCCACCAGGGTGACCTGCAGGGGTCTCACCCAGGAGCCTCCAGCAGCGTGCCCTTGGGGGTCTCACCCTCTCCTTTTCTCCCCAGAGCTGCATGAACCTACCGCCAGACAAGGTGCAGCTGCTGAGCCAGTATGACAATGAGAAGAAGTGGGAACTCATCTGCGACCAGGTGGGTACCAGCCCCTGGCCCGAGGGGGCTGCCAATGTCACCCAAAGCTCCGGGGAATCTCCCCACCCATGGAGGCTCTGTGGGAGACCCCAACCTCCAAAGAAAGACCTCAGGTGTTCCCGGGGCCTTCTGGATCATGAGCAGGGCTGGGTTCCCCAGGGTGGGATCTGGGAGCAGCCTGGGACACACTTCAGTCTGGGGGTGAGGGGGTGGTCCAGGCTGGGGTCTTCCCGTGGGGATGTGGAGCAAGGGGCAGGGACCCCGTCCTCCTGCCAGGCTTGGAGGGGCTCCCTACAGCACCCCACTTGGCAGCAGGGCTGGCCCCCCTGCCCTCGTGCCCAGCCGCTGTCCATGGTGGTGGCGGGGGCCCAGCCGCCGGCTTCTGCAGAGGCAGGCGGGCGTGGCTGTGGCGGCCGAGGGTGGGGATTTGGGGCTCAGGGGCCTCCCCTGGGAGCTCTGGCGGGGCTCTGGCTCTGGCTAATGGACCGAGATGGGAGCATGAGTGGGCAGCAGGCTGGGGGCGGGGGAGTACTCGGAGGGGGGCAGCCTCATTGGCGCTGGGCGGAGTCACTCTGCTGTGTCTGGCATCTCAGTTTGGGAGCTCAATGGCCTAGGGGGTATGGGAGGGTGAGGCGGCTGCTGGGGTTTATCCGAGGGGTTTGGGTTAGGGATACGGGGGCAATGAGGAGGCTCCTGGAGCCAGAGCTGGGGTCAGGATTTGCTCTGTGACATGCAGGCGGGTGGGACACTGGGCTAGCCTGGGAAGGGGCCCTGAGCCGGTGCTCCCTGCAGTTCCCCCAGAGTGCTCTCTCAACTCTGCACTATGGGGGCCTTCAGGGGGGAGGGCCGCTACTTAGTGGCCTGTTGCAGGGCCCCAGTGTGGAGATGGGGTGTCCGGCAGGACGGACCCTCCAAGTCCTGGCAAGCCTGTGTGGGACGCTGGCCCCAGGCACCTGGAGAACAGCTAGAAATGCCCGCTTCCCTCGGGCACACTTTGGGGACTGAAGAGAGCCTGACACGGTTGGTCAGAGCCGAGGAGGGGACCCCAAGCTCTGATTGGTCCCTGTCCATGCCTCTGTTTCCCCAGGAGCGCTTCCAGGTCAAGAATCCCCCTACTGCCTATATCCAGAAGCTGAAGAGCTACCTGGAGACTGGGGGTGTCAGTCGAAAGGTGGCAACTGACTGGATGTCCAACCTGGGGGTATGTCTGCCCCTTTTCCTGTGACCCTCTGCACCTTCCAAACCCTGGGCAACTGGAGTAACTGTGTGTACAAGCTTTTCTATAGGCTTGTGTGGGTGCATGTATGAGGTGTGTATGTGGATAAGTGTAAGGGGGTGTAAGGGTGTGTGTGTGCAGGTGTGAGGGTGTGTGTGCAGGTATGAGTGAGGGTGTGTGTGAGGTGTGACAGTGTGTGCAAGAGTGCATGCAGGTGTGTCTGCAGGTGTGAGTGAGGGTGTGTGTGTGAGGTGTGACAGTGTGTGCACATGTGTATACAGGTGTAAATGTGTGTGCAGGTCTGTGTAGGTGTGAGTGAGTGTGTGCAGGTAGGAGGGTGTGTGTACAGGTGTGAGGGAGGGAGTATGTGCAAGTATGAGGGTGTGTGTGCAGGTGTGACATGGTGCAGGGGTGAGTGTGTGCAGGGGTGACAGTGTGTGCAGGTGTGAGGATGAGTGCAGGTGTGAGTGTGTGGAGGTGTTAGGGTGTGGCACAGATGTAAGTGTTGTGGGTGTGACAATGAGTATGCAGGGGTGAGGGTGTCTGTGAGGGGTGAGTGAGGGCGTATGTGCAGGGGTGAGTGCGTGCAGGTGTGTGTGCAGAGGAGAGTGTGTGCAGGAGTGGCTGTGCAGCTGTGTGTGTGGAAGTGTGAGTGTACAGATGTATGTGCAGGTGAGTGTGTGCATGTGTGTGTGCGCAGGGGAGGGTGTGTGTGCAGGTGTGAGCGTGTGTTCATGCTGCGGTGTGTGTGTGAGGGGTGAATGGAGCCTTGTGCTCTCACAGCTCACCATACCTGTGTGCTACAGGCACAGGGTGCTCGTGGGCTGGGTGTGCCCATGGTGTCCAGCGTGTGGACTGTGTGTGCACTATGAGGGTCTGAGTGCCTGGTCAAAGCCCCAAGTGTCTGTCCTGGGGTCCGTGAGTCCCAGTGTCTGTTCCGGAGGTGTGAGGCCTGGGGGTGTGAGTCCCAGTGTCTGTCCCTGAGGGTGTGAGTCCCAGTGTCTGTCCTGTGTTTGTGTGTGCCCCAGAGTGTGTGCGCAGCTGAGGCTGAGTGGGCAGGCATGTGGAGGTGCTGAGGTGTGGGAGGCCACGTGAAAGGCCAGTTATGGGAGGAGGGCAGGAGCTGCTGGCTGCTGCCACTGGGCTTGGGGGGGCCTGTGGGAGAATGGTACTTCCCCCTCCAGATGGCTCTGTTCTTGGCCCCCAGTTCAAGAGGCGAGTCCAGGAGTCCACTCAGGTGCTTCGGGAGCTGGAGATCTCCCTGAGGACAAACCACATCGGGTAAGCCTGGCCTGAGGGAAGGGGCCTAGGAAGACATGAGGCCCAGGAGAGTTCTAGGGGGCCAGGAGAGCTCTGGGGGTCAGGAGAGCTCTGGAGAGCAGAACATTTTAGGAGGCCAGGAAAGATCTGGGGGGGCAGGAAACTCTGGGGATCAGGAGAGTTCTGGGGAGCAGAATATTTTAGGCGGCCAGGAGAGATCTGGGGGCTCAGAGGCCTCCCCTCACTGCTCCTCTCCTCCCGCCGTCGGCCTCTGCTCAGAGACAGGGCTGGGCTGTGGGTCCTGCCTGAGCCCGGGCACCCCCAGGGGTCAGCGGGCTGCTGTCTGCCCCGGGGGAGGGGGGGAGCGGGGGAAGCACCCAACGTGGCGAGCTTGGTGTCTGCTGGGCAGCGCCTCCTATGGGCGGAAGTCAAGGAACTCATGTTGGCAGGTGGGTGCAGGAGTTCCTCAACGAGGAGAACCAGGGCCTGGAAGTGCTCCTGGACTACCTGGCCTTCGCCCAGTGCTCCGTCACGTAAGCCTGGGCCCTCCCGCCACCCCAGAGCCCCCACCCTGCTCCCCACTAGTATTCGGAGGGGCCAGGAGGGACGTGGCCTGGGTGGCCCCTGGGAGCTGAACCACTGCTTGCCTCCTCTGGCCATGCCAGCGCAGTGCTGGACCTCCACCTCCTCCTCTGCCCTGGTCTCCCCCTTCCCCACCCGCCCTGAGGTGCCCTGTGACCCCGGGACCCCCCTCTCACAGGTATGACATGGAGAGCACTGACAATGGGGCGCCTGGCTCGGAGAAGAGCAAGCCGCTGGAGCAGTCGGTGGAGGACCTCACCAAGGGGCCATCCCCCACCCTGACCCCTCAGCCCAAGACTCGCCATCTGACCATCAAGTACGTGGCGCTGTGGTGTCACGGCACGGGGACACTTAGCCAGCCCCCACGCTGGCCTCGGGGGTCGGAATCACACAGGGCTGAGTGATGGGGGGCATTGAGACCTTTGGGCTGGAGTCCAGGTGGGTCTGGGTTCAGGAGGGGATTTCTGGGTTGGTGGGGCCCCTCTTTAACCCTCTACTCCCTGTTTTCTCCTGTGCGGCCTCCAGGTGCCCCCCATCGCCCCGGTAGGTACCCGCCTTGGGGCAGGTGCATGTCTGGGGGCCGGGTGAGGTATGCAGCTTTGACTTAGGGCGTTCCGCGCAGAGGTGGGGGAGAGAAGAGGCTGCCCGGGACCCCCTGGGTGCTCCTCACCTTTGCCCCTTGCCTGTTGGGGTCCAGGGGATCAACTGCATGTGGTACCCCCAAACATCCACAGCGTGTTTCTTGAGTCCTCATTTGTCTAACAAACATTTCTGAGCATTTGCTGTGGATCGCGCCCCCAGGAGGCCTCCCCCTCAGCCCCTTCCCTCTGGGGACCGTGCATGCGAGCAGGTGCGTGTGGACCTTGCAGGCAGCGCCAGGGCGCAGGAAAGGCGTTCTCAGCCGAAGGGACAGCATGAGCCAAGACTCGGGAGGCCTAAGGATGGGAGAAGGGCATGGCGCAGGCAGGCAGGCAGTGGGAGGAGGAGGTGGGGCCTAGCAGCCTTGGAAATGCGACAGAATGCGAGGAGCCGCGTGGCAGTCACGACTGGCAGCTCTCCGCTGATGACAAAACCCGACCTTTCAGCAGCCTTAGTGAGCACGCGCGCACAGGCCCTGCTCTAAGTCATTTCACACACCCCGAAACCCCGCTGGGGAGGGGCGGCTGTCACGGTGCCTATTTTATAAATGAGGACACCCAGGCACAGGGAGCTTGAGTCCCGGCTAGTAAAGGGTGAGTGGGATGTGAACCCCGCCTTCTGTCTGAGTGCTGGCTCAGGATAGAAGCCGCACCCGGGGCTGCGAGCACCCCCTACGGGTGGGCGAGCACACGGCCCCTCCCCCTGGGGGTGGAGCTCCAGCCAAGCCACACCCTGCCCCTGGGGGTGGAGCTTCAGTCAATCCACGCCCCTGTCCCCATAAGGGTGGAGCTCCAGTCAAGCCACACCCCTTGTCCCCGTGAGGGTGGAGCTCCAGCCAAGCCACATCCCCTGCCCCCTGGTCTCCTGGGAGCAAGGAAGCCCTGCTGCCCTCGCCTGTCCCCTTTGGTTGGGCGTGGCAAGCAGAGGGACCTGAGGTTCCAAATGTGCCCTCTTGGATCGGAGAGGTAGTGCAGCAGGTGAGGTGTTTGCCTTGCACAAGGTTGACCCGGGTTCATCCCCTGCAATCCATATGACCCCTTGAGCTCACCAGGAGTATAATTCCCGAGTGCAGAGCCAGGAGTAACCCCTGAGTACTGCCGGGTTGTTCTGGCCCCCAAACCAAACAAACGTGTGGTCTTGACTTCCTCAGGAGGCTTCTGCGTGGAGGTAGGGTTGGGGAACCACCACGCTGATGCCTCTGGCCCCCGCCTGCCCTCCCCAGGATGACCCCAGCCCACAGCAGGAAGACCCTGCGGAACTCGCGCATCGTCAGCCAGAAGGACGATGTGCATGTGTGCATCATGTGCCTGAGAGCCATCATGAACTACCAGGTGGGCTGTGGCCCCCAGGGCAGGGTCCCCCCCACCCCTCCACCCCCCAACTTGCGTTAAAGGCCTTTGAAAGGAAGAAACACCGTGGCGAATCAGGGTTGTATGGAAAAAAACTTAGTGAGCTGGAGTCCAGAGAGAGACTAGAACAGCCCAGCCCCAAGGCTGGGGAAGCCCAGCAGGCAGCTGGGGGGTGGGGGTCGGCCTGGAGGAGCTGACTCCCCTCTCTCTGTAGACTGGCTTCAGCCTCATCATGAACCACCCCTATTGCGTCAACGAGATCGCCCTGAGCCTGAATAACAAGAACCCCAGGTGAGGCAGAAGTCCCCAGCATCTCCTCACATCTGGGCTTGCTTCTGACCTGATCCCCGATGCTCGAGACTGTCGCTCAGGAACTCCTCCCCCAGCAGATCCCTCCTTCCTCCTGAGGCCCGTCACCCCAGCACCTCTTCAGTGGGGCCATGGCTGCTCCCCGGCCCCTCCCCGGCCCTCACCCCTCTGGTGCTGTGCCTGCCCCTTCTCCAAGGCCAACCTGCCCCTCTCCTCTCCCCAGAACCAAGGCACTGGTGCTGGAGCTGCTGGCAGCTGTGTGCCTGGTGCGGGGGGGACATGACATCATCCTGGCGGCCTTCGACAACTTCAAGGAGGTATTGGAGCACCCACACCCAATCCAGTGCGGCCTGGACCTCAACTGGGGCTGGCAGTTGGGGCCTGTGAGGTGGACTTGGGAGGGGTGCTGGGCGGGCCTGTAAGTATTGCAGGTTTGGGCAGCCTGGGATGGAGAAGGGAAGGTGATACTTGGGTCTCCAAAAGAGACAAAGAAGGGGGAGAAGACAGACCAGGAACATTTGAGAGTAAGCCGATTGCAGAGCGTGGGAATGTGATCTCTGCCAGGCGAAGGGTATCAGGTGTGCGGGAGCTGCAGGGGGTCAGGAGCCCCCGAGTGAGCCAGGACCTGGCCTAGGTGCTTGCCCCGCAGGTGGGAAGGTGCCAGGATGCTGGAGCAGCGGGGGTGGGGGTTAAGCGTGATGGGGAAGAGATGGGGTGTGTGTGTGGGGGGGGGGCAGGTTGGAGTGGACAAGGAGGCTGTGCCTCCTGTATTGCACAGAGGAGCCTGAGAGGCAGCGGGTGGCAGGGAATGTGTCAGGGAGCTTCAGGGCCAGTCACACCGCCGCCCCCCCCCCCCCACCGCCTCCCACCAGGTGTGCGGGGAGCAGCATCGCTTTGAAAAGCTGATGGAGTATTTCCGGAATGAGGACAGCAACATTGACTTCATGGTGAGCCTGGGGGGCGGGGGGGGGGGGAGGAGGGGTGGGGGACAGGACCACTCTTGGGTTTGGGCTCTGCTCCTGCCCATGTGGGGCAGTTTGGACAGGGTTAAAGGTGAGGGATGGAGATGAGGGAAAGAGAGGGAAAGAGTGGGAGGAGGCTCCGGGATGCACGTGGGCAGTGTGGAAGGCCCTGGAACCCCACAGGAGGCTCACAGCCGGGCACTGGTCCCTGCCCCCAGGTGGCCTGCATGCAGTTCATCAACATTGTGGTGCACTCGGTGGAGAACATGAACTTCAGGGTCTTCCTGCAGTATGAGTTCACGCACCTGGGCCTGGACCTCTACCTGGAGGTGAGCCCTGCACCCCGCCCCTGCCCAGACTTACCTCACTGCAAAGTACAGGTCACTGGTCAGCAGCGGGGGTGCGGCAGTCAGACTGACCTGGGTTCCAGTCCTGTTTCTGCCCCATACTAACCCATGTGACTTTGAATGGTTTCTTCTCTCTCGTCTCAGTTTTCCCATCTGTGAAAGGGGAGAAAGGCAGAAAACGCTAATGACGGTCTGGAGACAGCAGTGCCTGCACTCGTTAAGACCTCCATGCTTGGAGCTTTTGTTGCAGGCACTGGGACAGGCTCGAGGGGCCCCTGGAGCACCATCTGCATATGGGGACTCTGATGGGAGCACCTCTGGGGGTGTGCAGAGATGGAGGGCACAGAGAAAGCTGGCTCAGGCTGGACAGTCCAGGCCATGAAGAAGTTCCTTGCCTAGGAAAGGGGTTTTTGCTACTTTCCAGCCCAGCCAGAACAGAACAAGGAAAATTGCTGCAGAGTTCATACTTGATTATTTCAGGAGGTTTCCTGGAGGAGGGGGCCTTTGGGATTGCATTTTGGGAAGTCAGTCTTTATTTATTTATTTAGTTTGGTTTTGGAGCCACACCCGGTGGTGCTCAGGGGTTACTCCTGGCTCTGCACTCAGAAATTACTCCTGGTGGTGCTCAGGGGATCATATGGGATGCCTGAGATTGAACCTGGGTTGGCCATGTGCAAGGCAAGCCCCCTCCCCACTGTGTTCTTGCTCCAGCTCCAAGCCAGTCTTACTATGAATTAAAAAAAAATTAGCAGTGCTCAGGGGCTACTCCTGGCTCTATACTTAGAAGTGACCCTGGTGATGCTGGGGGACCCTATGTGGTACACGAGGTCAAACAGTGGTCCATGGGATGCAAGGCTAGCGCCTTAAACCCTGCACTATTTCTTTAACTCCATGAAAGTCCTAACAAAAGGTGAGAAGCAGGCTAGGGTGAAAGAGGCCTTTGATGGAATATTACTCAGCTCTGAAAAAGGAAATGTGGGGGCAGGAGAGATAGAACAGCATGCAGGGTGCTGGCTTTGCATGCAGCCATCATCACTTTGATTGAGCCAGTGGGTTCAATTTCCAGCACCCCATAGGGTCCCTCAACCCACCAAGAGTGACCTCTGAGCACAGAGGACTGTCTGGTGTGGTCCAAGCCCCACCTGCAACCCCCTTCCCCCACGAAAACCAAATAAAACATTCTTCAAAACCCCTGAATACTGTGCTCAGTGAAAGAGATCAGACACAAGTAGATTGTGGGTTGTCACAAGTTGGGGGCAGAGAAGATGGGGAGTGGCTGTTAGGTCGTTTGGATGACATGAGTGTTCTGGGAAAAAACAGTGATGCTAGTCATACAACCTATGAATATACCAAACACTCATGGGCTTGAACATGGTGAATTTTGATGCTGGGATGCGGCTCAAGGTCCTGGGTCAATTCCAGACACCACCTCCTCCTGCCCCCCACCACACACACACACACACACACACACACGCACACACAAACACACGGTTGAGATAGCTAAAATAGTGAATTATATCCCAATGAAAAGCAGCGGGCTAAGTGATGGGGGAACAGGGAAGACCCGACCCGGCCGCAGCCACATGCTGCTGGTTCCGACCCACACAGAAGCTGAAGTTGACGGAGAGCGATAAGCTGCAGGTGCAGATCCAGGCGTACCTGGACAATGTTTTTGACGTGGGGACACTGCTGGAAGACACGGAGACCAAGAACGCGGTGCTGGAGCACATGGAGGAACTGCAGGAGCAAGTGAGCCAGGTGAGTGCCGGCCTGGGAGTCGCCCCCATCCAGATCCTGACCTTGGGGGGCGTCTGGTTCACTGGCCCCTGAACCCAGCCCTGCCGTACCCTCCCCCAGCAGCGGCTCAGGCCCCGCCCCGGGCGGGCTCAGACCCGCCCCGACTTGGGTGGGGTCGGGGTCCCGGGCCGCCCCCCCATCCCCCAGCCTCCGCGGCGCCCTACCTGCACTCGCACCCGCCGCGCTCGCTCGGGCTCGGGCGCCCGCCCCGCCGGAAGCCGCCCCCAGGGCCCCTGCGGACGGGCGCGCCGGCGGCCGCCCCCTCAGCGGCGGTGCCAGTGCCCGGCCGCGGGCGGGAGCTCACCATGTGCCGGTCCCCCAGCTGACAGAGCGGCTTCGGGACGCGGAGAACGAATCCATGGCCAAGATCGCGGAGCTGGAGAAGCAGCTGAGCCATGCCCGCAAGGAGCTGGAGACGCTGCGGGTGAGGCTGGGGGGCCGGGGCGGGCACCCTTCCTGCCCCCCCCCCAACACCAGCGGGAGCCCGGCGGGAGGACGGGGCTCTGTGCCAGGCTCGCCCGTGCCCACTCACCTCTCTCCCGGATCCAGGAGCGGTTCACCGCGTCCGCGTCTTTGGGGGCCTCCAGGCGTGCCCCGGAGCCCGAGAAAGTGTCGGTCCCCGCCCTGGCGCGGCCCTCGGCCTTGGAGCTCAAGGTGGAGGAGCTGGAGGAGAAGGGGTTAATCCGAATCCTGCGGGGGCCGGGAGATGCGGTCTCCATCGAGATCCTCCCGGTAGCTCTGGCAACTCCCAGCCCCAGCGATGCCCCGACTCTGACTCCGACTCCGGGGGTGCCCACCGGCTCCCCCAGCCCAGGTACGCAGAAGCTTCCAAGCTTCCAGCTGGGTGGGGTGGGGTGGGGTGGGGTGGGGGTGGGGAACCGGGATTTAGAGGACGAGCCAAAGGACATCCTGGGTGGAGAGAGTGGGGAGAAGTAGGTGGGGGGGGGTATGGGCGTGACCCAGGTAGGTGAGGTGGCTGGGAAAGGGGGTCCCGTGCGCATGCGCATGCGTGGAGACCACCTGAACTAAGACGCTGACATCCTTCTTGACCCCCTCCCCGCTTCTTGCACTCCTCAGATCTTCTGCCTGAGGCACAGCCAGTTCCCGAAGCTGTACCCCCGCCGCCCCCGCCCCCGCCCCCGCCTCCACTGCCTGGTGTCTCCTCACCACTGCAAGACGCCCCCTCCTTGGCACCCCCACCGGCTCCGCCTCTCCCAGGCAGCCTCGAGCCCCCACCACCTCCGCCTCTGCCGGGAGATTTGCCTCCGCCACCCCCTCCACCTCTGGGAACAGATGGGCCAGTGCCTCCCCCACCCCCACCGCCTCCAGGAGGACCCTCGGATGACAGTGCAGACGTGGGTTCAGGTAAGCTGACTATCCCATTGGGGCTGGGGGAGATGCAGTGAGTGGTTCTGACCTGTCTGTCACCTGCGTCCCGCTGCTTGGGGACCTCCTGCCTGCCCTCCCAAGACCTTGGTTCCCCAGTACCCCACTCCCTGCTCACTGGTCCCTCCTTGTCTCAGGCATGAAGGCCAAGAAGCCCATCCAGACCAAGTTCAGGATGCCCCTCTTAAACTGGGTTGCTCTGAAACCCAACCAGATCTCAGGCACCGTCTTCACCGAGCTCAATGATGAGAAGGTGCTTCAGGTCAGTGGCCCTTGCCGTGGGCAGCAAGGAGGACCCTGGATGGGGGTGGGCACGGGCTGTTTATGTCCTAGGCTCTGATCATCTTCAAGGACAGAGGCACACAGGGAGGGGCTGGAGGCACCCCGAGTGCAGCTCTTAGATGCTCCAGTGACAGCCTCCAGACTCCCCGAGCTCCCCGTTCCGTCCCTGCAGAGGGATAGAGGGGTGTCTCTGTGCCCAGTCTGGCCTCTTCCTTTCTGGGACCTTGTTTCTCAGCTGGTGGCCTCCTCCAGACTGAGCTGTGGCTCCAGCACGGAGCACCGTCCTCCCTGGAAAGACCAATGCCACCTGCCCCAGCTCTTCTCCCTGTGTCCTCAGGAGCTGGACATGAGTGACTTCGAGGAACAGTTCAAGACGAAGTCCCAAGGGCCCAGCTTGGATATCAGTGCTCTCAAGGGCAAGGCAGCCCAGAAGGCCCCCAGCCAGGCCACGCTCATCGAGGCCAACCGGGCCAAGAACCTGGCCATCACTCTGCGCAAGGGCAACCTGGGGGCTGACCGCATCTGCCAGGCCATCGAGATGTGAGTAACTGCTGGGGCCCTTAGCTGGACCAGGGTCAGCAGGCAGCTGCTAGAAAGAACACCTCAGTTATAGCCCCGTGTCCAGCCGGCGTCAACCAATCCCGCTGAGGGAGGAGGGTGGAGTGTTTTGCCTGCTCGCCCACCTACCAGGACTCAGGCCCAGCACTGACAGCTGGTCCTGCACCAATGACGCATAATGCGATGCGGACTCCAGGCTTCCTGGCCCCCAGCTTCCCTGTCTCTTACCTCTTGACGCAGGAAATTTTCAAGGAACAGGGTGGGTGATGCTGCTTTCAAGAACTCGTGGGGGTGGAGTGAGAGCTGCTCTACCCTGTCTCCCCCAGGTATGACCTACAAGTCCTGGGCCTGGACTTCCTGGAGCTGCTCACCCGCTTCCTGCCCACAGAATATGAGCGCAGCCTCATCGCCCGCTTCGAGCGGGAGCAGAGGCCAATGAAGGAGCTGTCGGAGGAAGACCAGTTCATGCTGCGCTTCAGCCGCATCCCTCGCCTGTCTGAGCGCATGGCCACGCTCACCTTCCTGGGCAGCTTCCCGGAGACAGTCCAGCTGCTCATGCCGGTGTGGGCGGGGCAGACAGGGTGGTGTGGGCGGGGCAAGGCAGGTGTGGGCGGGGCAAGAGGCATGGGTGGGGCCGAAAGGGTGGTGTAGGCGGGGACAGCCTGGGACCTGTGGGCAGACAGAGCAAGACTAGCCCCCTGTGGACCCAAAGCCGAGTGCATCTGGGAGCATAGCTCAGCCTTCTCCGAGGGTTGCCCCCCATCCCACCCCAACTTACGTTTGCCTCCCACGTCCCATCCCTAGCAACTGAACGCCATTATTGCAGCCTCGATGTCCATCAAGTCCTCTGACAAACTCCGCCAGATCCTGGAGGTGAGACCCGGAAGGCAAGAGTCCCCTCCGTGACACCTTGCCTGTTGTGTGTTCTGTCCTGGACCTACCCGCACGTCTAGGTTATAGCAAATTAATTCCTGCCT
Organism: Sorex fumeus; assembly: GCF_029834395.1. Lineage (NCBI taxonomy): Eukaryota > Metazoa > Chordata > Mammalia > Eulipotyphla > Soricidae > Sorex > Sorex fumeus. The sequence continues at coordinate 78,173,149 of NW_026606120.1, forward strand.
CTCCCATACAAGCTCAGGACAAAGCAGAGAGGTAGGGTGGGACTGTGTGTTCGATAAGGTACCTGAGGGGCTGGAGCACTAGTACAGCAGGGAGGGCATTTGCCTTGCACACGACTGACCTGGGTTCCATCCCGAGCATCTCATATGGTTCTCCGAGCACTTCCGGGAGTAATTCCTGAGTGCAGAGCCAGGAGTAACCCCTGAGTATCACCGGGTGTGCCCCCAGAACAAAAACAAAAAAAAACCCTCCAGAACAACAAGGTACCTGAAGTCCTGGCTGAGGGCTGACCCCTTTGAAGATTGCTGAGATTAACAGCGCATCCAACTCTCTGGAGTCTCAGAGGGTCCCTTGAGGTTGTTAAAAGGCCTTGACCCCACAGCCTGAGACGTGGGTCACAAGGTATGGGGGCAGAGTCGGGTGTGCCATGGTGTTAGCTATGCAAGTCACTCCTGTCTACCTGTTTCCCACATGTACACAGGCCATCAGCACAGGAGCGCAGAAGGGCATGGGGGCTTGTTCTCCACCACCTTTCTTTCTTGTGCTATTGCTACGTCTAGCCCCAGGCCTCTGCTGAGCCCTTCCCTCTCTTTCTCAGATCGTCCTGGCCTTTGGCAACTACATGAACAGTAGCAAGCGTGGGGCAGCCTATGGCTTCCGGCTCCAGAGTTTGGATGCGGTGAGGGAGACAAGGAGGGACCCCTGACCTGGGAGCTGGGGGCTGGCCGAGGGTCTGTGGCTTACGATAGGCCCTCCCACAGCTGCTGGAGATGAAGTCCACTGACCGGAAGCAGACGCTGTTGCACTACCTGGTGAAGGTCATTGCGGAGAAGTACCCACAGCTTACTGGCTTCCATGGGGAACTGCACTTCCTGGACAAGGCGGGCTCAGGTAGGGGCGGTACCCCGCCTTTGGGTGGGGGTGAGGACAGACAGCGATGGCTAAGGAGGAGACAGGGAAACCCCTGGATGTCATTAGGTTGAATGCTACCCCTGATGGCTGGCTTCTTCCTGCTTTCCCACCTGCCAGTGTCCCTGGACAGTGTCCTTGGGGACGTGCGCGCTCTGCAGCGAGGCCTGGAGTTGACCCAGCGCGAGTTCGTGCGGCAGGATGACTGCGTGGTGCTCAAGGAGTTCCTGAGGGTCAACTCGCCCACCATGGATAAGATGCTGGCAGACAGCAAGACGGCTCAGGTGGGCCCCTGGAGGTGGGGACGGAGCAGCAGAGTCATGGCAGGGTCACCTTGGGAAGCAGGATGGAGGGGACACCTGCCTGGAGGAGCAGAAATTGGTGACCAGTGTTTTAAGGGGGTCAGGCTCTTGGGCCGTGCGCTGGTGGGGCTGATAGGCTGTGCCCGCAGGAGGCCTATGAATCTGTGGTGGAGTACTTCGGAGAGAACCCCAAGACCACATCCCCCTCCATGTTCTTCTCCCTCTTCAGCCGCTTCGTCAAGGCCTACAAGGTACGTGCATGATGTGGGCAAGCTGGAGCCCCAGGGGGCAATTCAGCCTCTCCACAGGGGCACTGGGAAGGGTGGGGGCTGTGGGAGTTCTTAGTCCCTGGGAGTAGGGGCAGAAAGGAAAAGGTAGACGCCCCCTCATGGAAACCCTCCTTGGTCCCTCAGAAAGCTGAGCAGGAAGTAGAACAGTGGAAGAAAGAAGCCACTGCCCAGGAGGCAGGTGCTGATGGCCAGGGCAGAGGGGAGCCCCCGGCCTCCAAGGTGAGTAGCTGCCTCTGAGTGCTGATGGCCCCAGGTAGAGGGGAGTCCCTGGCCCCCAGGGTGAGCGGCTGCCTCCGAGCTGGCCTCGGGCTCGCACCTTCACCCAAAGGTCTGGCTTTTCTCCTCATGCTATGGGGGGACCAGGCAGGTGTTCTAGAACTTGGTGGCCCTGGGGGAAGGGATCTGCAGCTGAAAACCCCATGCCCCCCTTCCTAGTCCCCACCCAAGGTCCGGCGGCAACAGATGGACCTCATCTCTGAGTTGAAACGGAAGCAGCAGAAGGAGCCCCTCATCTATGAGAGTGACCGGGACGGAGCCATTGAGGACATCATCACAGGTGAGGGTCGTCTGGGCCTGTCCTGCCCCTGAGCTGTCTGTCCTTCCTGCTACTTTCCATCTACCCTCCCCCACTCCAGCCCGGCGGTTGGGGGGTGGCTTGACTGCCTCACTGCTTCTTGCTTCTTTTTCTGCCTCTTTTTCTTTTTCCTTTCTCTTCCTACCCCCACCTGCCACCCCAGTGCTCAAGACAGTGCCCTTCACTGCCCGCACCGGCAAGCGGACGTCCAGGCTCCTCTGTGAGGCCAGCCTGGGAGAGGACCTGCCACTCTAGGTACCTGCATGGCCTGGCCTCGGCTCCCTGTGGCTGCCCACACTCGGGCCACAGGGGGACTGAGCCGTGCTGCGTCCCCGGGCCATGCACTGCGGGAGGTGCAGGGTGGGGGGTGCAGTCTGATGAACAAAAGTTGACCCTGTCCACCTGCCTCTAAGTTGGTCCCCTGCAAGGGTGCGGCTTATACCCTGGAATGGTGGCTCCTGTACTGAAGAGTCCTTGTGTCTCCTTCTGCCCGACAGATCTTCGGAACCAGCCCTACATCCGATCAGATACGGGCCGCAGAAGTGCTCGCCGGCGGCCCCCAGGACCCCCACTACAGGTCACCTCGGACCTCACCCTGTAGCTGTTATGGACGCAGACGGACTCCGGGGTGTGGGGGAGCAGGAGAGGAAGCCTGGACAGCTCTCTGCAGTTCCCCCCATCCCCCATGCCTTGGGACACACCCTCATCTTGCCACATGGGGGCAGCATCGCCAGCCCCTCCCTCTAAATGCAGCACCCGAGTCCCGCCAATAGCCATACTTAGCCATAGCGGGAGCCTAGCCTGTAATTTATAAAGTGCAACCTCACCCCCCCCCCCCAGCTCCCCACCCCTGCCCCAGCTCCAGGGACCCTTCATGGACCTTATTTTTATACAAGATTAATAAAGATTAACAAAGATGTTTGCAAAAGACCGGAGTCCACTCCATGCCCCCCACCCCCACTCCCAACACACATAGTCAGTTTCACTCTGTAAAAGCTTTTACTTGTACAAGATCTTCGGAGGGGGTTTCAGGCTGGAGAAGGGGAGAAGGGTTGTCTCTGCACCAGAGTTGGCGGGGAGGGAGCCAGCTTCGCGAGGCGCATATGCCTGCAAGGCGGGTGCACAAACCCTGTGGAAAGCCGGGTCAGCAGCTTGTGTTAGAGACGCTGGGTTAGCACTGGACCGGTGCCTTTCTGCCATTCTACCACGGTCGTTTCTTCTCTCAGTGTTTTCAGATTACATTTCTGTTTCCGCCTGCCCCCTTCCACCTACCTCTGCCACGGTCCCACTTTTGTTTGGTTGTTGTTGCGGGGGTGGGGTGCACACCTGTCTCTGAGCTTAGGGATCACTACTGGCGGTGCTCAGGGATGCTAGGGATCGAATCCAGGGACTAAAAGGGATGCTAGGGATCGAATCCTGGGTCTTCTGCGTGCCAGACAAGCATCCTGCCCGCTGTACAATCTCTCAAGCCCAGGTCCCACTTCTCGAAGTCCTGTTCTGCACCTCCCACCGCTTCTCTAGCAGGAAAATCCTTCGGGTCCACTCCACCTGCCCCGCCCCCGGTTCCAGGACCCGTCCATTCTGAACACAGACCACGCCCACCACGCCCATCGAGCAGAGACCACGCCCGTCTCGGTAGAAGACCACGCCCACTACCAGGCCCCGCCCCTCGACGCTCACCTTGGCCGCGCAGCCCCGGCCGGAGCTTGGGGCGGCTGGGCAGGTAACTCTTGGGGAGCAGGCGGTCGGGGCTGGGAGCCTGTCTCCGCGTTTTCCTCCGCGACCGCGTCCGATCGGCCAGGATCGGTATCTGAGAGTAAGGGCTGCGCGGACCTGCGGCGGGGAAGGCGGTGCGAAGGAGAGGAGGGCCGGGCGGTGAGCGCGGGCCCGGGAGCCCCCCGTGGGCCATCCCGGGAGCCCCCCAGACGCACCGGCTTTGTAGAGTCTGTGCAGCGAGCGCAGCAGCTCGGCGCCGGAGAGCCCGCCCAGGCGCGCCGCCTGGCAGAAGTAGTTGAGGCCCGTGCTGTCGCGCGCCCGCAGGCACTGGCTGCGGGACCGGCCTCTGCTGCTCGGGATCAGCCGCTGCCGTTTGGAGTAGAAACTTGAGAGAGGAAAGGGGCGCGAGGAGGTAGCGGGCTCAGGCACCGCCTCTTCAATCCCCTGCACCTCAACCGTGCCAGAAACCAAAGTGACCCGGGACGCCCATCATCTCTGGCCCAGGGCTCCTGTTCCTCAGGCAGGAGCTCCAGGGAGACCCCAGCCAGAGTCAGGGGCGCTCCCTTCTCCCCCCAGCACCCCCCCCCGCCCTTGTCGCGCCCGTTCCTGGGCCCACGCGGGCGGGGGTGGGGTGCGGGGGGACTTCGGTGGGTGCTCACTTGATCACTTCCTGCACAGTTCTGGAGCCCACAAAGCCCAGGCTCATCAGTTTGAACAGAATCTCCAGGAACAGGCTCTGCAGGCCCTGGGGGTCACAGTCCAGGCTGGTCCTCACCTGGCCTGTGGGGTGGGGGAGACTAGGTAAGGTGTCATCTCCCCGAGGTCCAGCCCACTCCTTCCCCCACCAGCCTGGCCCTCACCCATGCACTGAGCCAGGAGGCAGGTGTCAGTGACCAGGCCCAGGAAGTCTTGAAAGCTCACTGCTCCGTCCCCTGTGGAGAGAGGACAAGGGGTGGGGGGCTACTGCCCTCATGCCCAGCCCCGCCAGCCACCCTCCTTCTCTGAGAAATATCTCAGTGAAGATATTTCTCCAGTAGCGGAGAAATATTTCTTGCCCTGGGTGAGCTGCAAACCAGGATAAGGATTAACACAGCAGAAGTACTTAACTTTTAATTGGGAGACACACCTGACTGTGCTCAGGGATCAGTCCAGGTGGTGCTCACCCGTATGGGGTGCCAGAGATTGAACTGGGGATTGCCACATGCAAGGCAAGCACTTTTAACCCATTGGACTATCTCTTCGACCCTCATTTTTATTTAAATAATTATTTTGCTCACACCTGGCACTGCTCAGGGGCTACTTCTGACTCTGCTCCTCTGCTCGGAGGAATTGCTTCTGGGCTGGGGGTGGGGGAACCATGTGGTACTGGGATTCAAACCTGGGGCTCCTACAGGCCCAGCATGTGCCCAGCCCACTGAGATCTCTCTGGCCCTCACAGTTGAACTGCTCTGTGACTCTAGCATGGGTGTGTGGATCAGAGCAACTTCCTTGAAGAGGGAACTTGCAAATAGGACCGGGCTAGGGATTTTTGTGGACCTGAAAGGTGTTCTTTTAGCGGGAGGGGCTGGGGGCACCCACCGTCCAGGTCAGCCTGCCACAGAGCCTCGCTTATCTCCTGGGGTGTCAGCTGGATACCAACGTGATAGAGGGCCACTTTCAAGCTCTGCGTGTCCACAATGCCCGCCGAGCTGGAGCTCAGCAGTTTGAAGATGTCCTGGAATGCTGGGGGTGCAGGAAGACAGCAAGGTGAGCCCACACAAGCAAGACCCCGATCTGCCCACTGGTTCCTGTCAGGTGGGGCCTGTGGGTCCCCTAGAACCTCTGGGCAGGTTAATGGTACAAAGAGCATCAATGGCTGTTATGTTGGGCTCAGTGAAGACCTGTTCTGTTTTGCCGGCTCACACTTTGTCCATGTTTAAAACATTCAAAACTCATGTCATCGGGCTAGAGTGATAGCAAAGCAGGTAGGGCGGCTGACATGGGTTCGATTCCCAGCATCCCATATGGTTCCCTGAGCACCACCAGGAGTAATCCCTGAGTGCATGAGCCAGGAGTAACCCCTGTGCATTGCTGGGTGTGACCCATCATGTCATGACCATGGTCTGGGGACACAAGGGTCCCTCCTGGTACCAGACCTGATGTAGGCACTGGAAATACTGATGCTGCTTTGGAGGGGCCCCTGCCAATCTCAGGGCATAATTTGTGGGGGATACTGAAGGCCCCCAATTGAAGAATTGGTTCTTTCTTTCCTAACTCCATAGCTCCAGACCACAGGAAGGTGGGGGACTCATTTTTCCCATTCTTGCTTCTATTTTCCTCTTTTCACTGTCTCTGTCCATTCATCTGCCACCCAGATACCTTCCTTTCCAATAGTCCACAATCACCCACCCCCACTTATACACACACACACACACACAAACACACACACAAACTCACACATTCATACACACACAAACATGCACATTCACACACATACATACACAGCCTCATTGAACTCTGGAATTGTTGCCTTGGATAAGCTTGGCCACTTGTGGTGGGGATCTTTAAAATAATCCTGGGGTTGTTTTGGAGGGTGAGTATGGGAGGATCGCGTCCTGTTGTGCTCAGAGGCTGTGCTCAGGAGTGACCCCTGGCGGTGCTCAAGAGACCATATGCAGTGACAGGGATGGAATTAGGGTTATCCCCCTTGTACTATTTCTTCCGTGGTCTCATAATCTCTAGCTGTTTGCAGTGATGCCCAGATTCTGGGCTGGTCATTCCGCTCTGAGTATCCCGTTTTTTCCTGCTCACCTGTCAGCTGGCGGAGTGTCAGAGGTACAGGGTTCTCTCCTGCAAAGCTGTCTCAGAGGGAAGAGGTTGGAGTGGTCTTTTCCCTCTGCAGAGAGAAGCAAGGCCGGGCCCTCTCCCCTGCCCCCCACCAGCCCAGGTTCCAGCCCCCAGCCCCTCGGACACCTGGCGCCTGAGCTGGACTGGCCTGAACTGGGATCCGAGAGGCCCTTGGACTCCCTCATCTTTCGGGCGGTGGTGTGTTTCACTGCCTCCGAGTCCTTGGTGGCGGGCCTGGCTGTGCGGGGCTGGCGCTGCCTCCCAGGCTTCCTTCCTTGCTCCTCCTCCCCACTGTCCTGTGGGAGCAGCCTTGGAGGCTTCTGTGGGGACCTGGGTGTGGTGGGGGTGGTCAGGTTTCCCACACCGGCTTGCACCCTCGTCCTCTTCTGGAGGATGCCGGGGTAGCCGCTGCTTCCTGTCCCTGGCTTATCACCTGCATGTTCTCAGTGTCGCCCTGGCGCTCCGGGTCTTCCTCTCTCTGCTGCCTGAAAGGCAGAATTACTGGCTCTGAGAGTGGGAAGCGCCCCCTGCCCGCAGTCCCAGCCCCAGCCTGGTTTTGGTGTGCAGATTTACATCTTCTAGGCAGAGGGCCCTCCCCTCTGGAAGCTGAGGCAGAATGAGGGCAGGGGGCAGGCCCCAGCAGGGCAGGGGAACCCACCATGGAGAGGTGGCCCAGCTGATGGTCCCTGAGCAGGAAGAAACCCTCCCCTCCTTCAAAAAGTGCCAATCACATTGGAAACCTGCTCCAGGGGCCGGAGCAATAACACAGTGGAGGGGCCATTTGCCTTGCACGTGGTTTTGGTCCCCAGCATTCCATATGGTCCCCCAAGCACCACCAGGAATAAACTCTGAATACAGAGTCAGAATGAGCCCTGAGCATTGTGGGGTGTGCCCCCTGTATCCCTACCCCCACAAAAACTAAACAAAACTGCTCCAGGGCCCTGGGAGATGCTTAACCAACTGGAGCACATGCTTTGATGCTCTACCGGTTGGAGCCGGCTGGTCCTAGCCCCATCAGCTTTGCTGTCGGCCCCTCGCGAGGACCAGCAGGCTCCCGAGAGCCCATCAGGCTGGGCTTCAGCTTGTGCAAGGGCGGCTCCAGCTGGCCAGGGCCTGGCACGGGGCCGCCTCTCACATCCCCCCAGCCTTCCCTCTTCACTCCAGAGCCTTTTTCTTCTCTGCAGTCTTCCTTGCAGACACCGCCCACATGACTGTGGTCCAGCCACCAGGGTGCACGTGAGCGCAAGTATGTGCGGATGTGCAGGTCCGTGTACATGTGTGCCCTTGTGAGCTCATGTGCATGCACATATGAGCATGCATGCACACGTGCACATATTTGCATGTGTGAACACACGTGCACATGTGTGTGCATGCACATGTGAGCACATCTGTGCATGGGTGAGCATGTGTGCATGTATGTGCGTATATGTGTGTGGCCCAAAGCCATATGTGTGCATGTGTTGTGGCAGTGGCATACATGTGTGCACGCATATCTGATCACCCATGTTAGTGTTCTGGTGCCCATAGCTCTTCTCCACATCTTTTGTTCCTTTTGCACATTCCCACCCCCCTCTGGTTCTCAAGTGGTACCCAAGGGCAGTTCCCAGCAATCTGGCTGGACTGCTCAAGGCTGAGACCCTAGAATTGGTGCTGCTCAGGCACCCCAATCCGTGCTGCTCAGGGGCCTCCAGGGATATAACTGGTAATATTTGGTGGGGTTCAAACCCAGGTCCTAGTTCCACACATGTGCCTCTGAACGGCCCTGCTGTGTCCCTGGCCCCTCCATCTTCGAGGCTGTGACATGCCTACTGGAAGCCAGGTCCCTTTCATGCCCTGGATACTTTCCCCATGCTAGACTGTCCCCAGAGATGCAGGACAATTCCCTCAGATACTTCCGGCCTCTTCCAGCCCAGGAGGGTGTCCCCAGCTGAACCCAGTGAGTCCCTGGCCTTAGGACATGGGGGACCACCATGTCCCCATCTAAGAACCCTCTGCAGCTTCCCCATGAGTCCTGCATGAACTGAGGCCTAGACAGACAGGATTGATGTGGGAGGAACAGGATGGAGGTGAAGCGGCCTCTGGGGCTGGGGGGCTGTGGAGCTAAAGAATGGGGGTGGCATTCCTAAAACATTGAGCTAAGGAGCCTTCCTGCAGCCAGGCGAGCATCTGCGCGAAACTATGCAGCCAGGGCTGCCCTGGGGTCTCTGTACTGGGCCTCTTGTGGTATTTCTCAGGGGAAGTGGTATGGATGGCTAAAAATGGATTTTCAGCAATAATGAACTCCCTCTTCATGGTGTTTGGCCCTGAGTTCTGAGAGAGAGAAAGAAAGAGAGAGAGAAGGAGAGAGAAGGAGAGGGAGAGAGAAGAGGGAGGGATGGAAGGAGAGAGAGGGAGGGAGGAGGGAGAGAGCGAGCGTGGAGGTGCTTAGGGAGCCAGTGCTGAGCTGTGGCGCCTGCCTTGTCTCCTCTTGTTTGGCTGACAGGATTCCTGGGCTGTGGCCAGCCAGGCAGTCAGCTGCCTGGGCACTGCCACCTTGAGGGTGGGCCCTTCTAAAGACCCTGCCCCTGTGGACCCTTCGCCCTTCCCTGGCATGCTCACCCTCCATGTGTCCCAGTACCATCTCCAGCCTGGCACGGGAGCCAGGGCCATCGGAATCTGCTTTCCAGTAGCCTTTATGAGGTCATGAGGGGGTCAGAGGCCTCAAAGCCTGCCCCATGCCCCACCCCAGCTGCCTACCTACCTATGCCAGCCAGCTGAGCCAACCCCATGCCTCTTCCTCCTCCCCCTCCCCCCCTTACCTGGCAGTACTCAGGCCTTACTCCTGGCTCTGCACTCAGGGATCATTTCTGGCATGTTCAGGGGACCATAATATAGGGTGCTGGGGATCGAACCCAGATCAGAAACATGCAAGGCAAGCGCCCTCCCTGCTGACCTATCACTTCGGCCTGTGTCAGCTTCCTATGGCAGTGGGGTCCTGGGGCACATGTGTCTGCTCCAGCTCCCATCTCGGGACCTTCTTCAGCCCCATTTGCAGGAGGGGTGAGGAGGCAGGTCTTGCTCCCCACTTCCTAGCACCCACATATTTGCTGGCTCTCCAGGCCTTCTCTGGGGTTGCCCCAAGCATGACTTGTGCTATCTCCCTGGCTCAAGAAGTTGATTTTTATTGGGGGTTATTTGGGCAGCACCCTGGGGTGCTCGGGAGATATTCTTGCCTCTGGGCTCAGGAGTGACTCCTGGGGGTTGTTTTCTGGGCTTCTATGTGGTGCCAAGGATTCAAACCTGGGTCACAAGTGATTAACCCCTGGAGCTCTCTCAAGATATCAATTTTTTTGGGGGGGGCACACCCGGCAATGCACAGGGGTTACTCCTGGCTCATGCACTCAGGAATTACTCCTGGCGGTGCTTGGGGGACCATATGAGATGCAGGGAATCGAACCCAGGTCGGATGTGTGCAAGGCAAACGCCCTACCCACTGTGCTATTGCTTCAGCCTCAAGATACCAATCTTTTAAAAATGTTAACCCAACCCCAGTACAAGATCAAACCTTGGGGCCGGAGTGATAGCACAGCGGGTAGGGCATTTGCCTTGCACATGGCCAACCCAGGTTCGATTCCCAGCATCCCATATGGTCCCCTGAGCACCACCAGGAGTAATTCTTGAGTGCATGAACCAGGAGTAACCCCTGTGCATCGCTGGGTGTGGCCCAAAAAGAAAAAAAAAATCAAACCTTATTTGCATGATGAAATCTTATTTGATCATGATGTATTGACTTTATACACTACCCACCTGGGTCACCTACATTTGGGGGGAGGAGCTGTCATGTATTCACGAGGTGTATTGGCAGCTGTGATGTCTCAGTGTGTCCAGGGTAGGCAGTGCTGTTCTCATGGAAAAGCGGGGAAGTGCCACGTCAGTTTCCTCAAAGAGCATTGATAAACAATACTGCTTTTGTGTTTTACCTGGTCATACTCTGGGTTCACCCCTGAGCTCAAGGGTCACGTTGGCCATGCTCATGGGACCACATGGGTTGCTGGGGATTGAACCCAGGACAGTTGTAAGCAAGGCAAGTGCCCTACACATTGCACTATCATTCTGGCCCTTAAGGTTGGTGTTTTTTACTGACAAACTTCCCATGAAACTCCAGGCCCAGGCTAATCAACCTCACCTGCGTTTGGTAGACCTCACAAGGGAGATGGAGGAACATGGGGCTTGAGTTTCTTCGTGGGAATAGGTTAATTACAAATTCACTTCTGAAAAACAGATGTGGGGCTATTCCACTGATCTACTTCCTTTCTTTTACCTGAGTTTTCGGACACACCTTGCAGTGCTCAGGGCTTACTCCTGGCTCTGCACTCAAGGATCACGCCTGGTGGTGCTCAAAGGATCATATTGGATTGAACCCAGGTCAGTCGTGTGCAAGGCAAGTGCCATGCCCACTGTACTATCCCTCTGGCCCTGATCTACAAGTTTTTGGGGGGCCAACCTGGTTGTGCTCAGGGCTGTATTATCACTCCACCCCCCCTCCTATTTTTTGCACTGTTCTATTTTCTTCTCCTTTGTTGTTGTCATTGTGGTTGCAGTGACTGGGACTCATGTCTATCGCTGTGGCACTTGCACATCTGTTTAGTTTTGTTTTGGGGCCACGCCCTGTGTTGGTCAGGGCTCACGTGAGCAAACCCCAGTGAGACGCCAACCACATTCATGAACAACACAACCGAGGGGGCGCCCCCTGGTGGGCACATAGGCAAGCACCGCCATTAGGGCTTCCCCAGGGAACACCCCCGACCAGCTTGTGAGATTCTCAGTCACTGCAGCAGCAACCAAGGGAAGTGGGGGAAAATCCCCCCAAACTTCTATTTTCGGATTTCTGCAGATGACAACGTTCACCAACACATCTGGCAGCCATAAAACAAGACTAAGATACATTTTTAAGAGAGTTAGAGGGGTTGGAGCAATAATACAGCAGGTAGGGTGTGTGCCTTGGACACAACTGACCTGGGTTCGATCCCCAGCATCCTATATGGTCCCCCAAGCCTTCCAGGAGTTATCCCTGAGCACAGAGCCAGGAGAAATCCCTGAGCATCGTTGGGTGTGACTCCCAAACAAGTAACAAAAAGAATCAGGAACGTTTTTTAAATTTTTTTTTTGTGCCAAACCTAGCAGTGTTTGGGAACTACTCCTGGTTCCGTGTGTGGGGTCGTTCCTGGTGGTGCTCAGTGAACCCTGAGGTGTGGGGATCCCGGGCCTCCTGTGTGCAAAGTGTGTGCACCAACCTTTGAACCATTTCTTCAAGCCCTTATTTTATTCTGCAGTGCTGGGGAGCACACCCAGGGCCTCACACACCTGCAGCATCTCTTCTGTATTCCTGGGTCCGGAAAAAGTGCTTTAACCTAAGGCTTCTCTGTGGGCACCCTGCCATTTCAGAAGAGAGGCTTAGAAGGCTTACTCTCGCGCTCTTGCTCTCTCTAGATGCCACTTGAGGATATGCAGAGGGAAACTAAATAAGAGAACCAGGAAGGAAAGCATCACGGTGGGCCCACCTAGGAAGGCATGGAGTGCTGGAGTGCTGGTGGTGGTGGTGGTCTGGTTGGGTGGCGGCTGGGGAATGGGGGGCAGCAGGGTGCCACAGAACAGAGCCCCAAGAGAACAGAGGTCAGCCAAGACACAGGCATGAGAAAACCAATGAGGACAAGGGAGAGAGGACATTGACGATGGTGGCACTGGATAGACCAGTGGCTATCTGGTCACTATACTACAAATCTATTTTAAAAAAAAAAAACAAATTTTGTGTTTTTAGCCACACCTGGCGGTGCTCAGGGCTCACTCCTGGCTCTGTGTTCTGGGATCACCCCTAGTGGGCTCAGGGGACCCTATGGGGTGCCTATGGTGCATGCAAGGCCAGCATCCTACCCTCTGTACTGTCGCTCTGGCCCTACAAATCCTGTCTGTTGACTTTTAACTTGTAGAAATCAGTGGAGATGAAATTTGGAAGGTGGGGGTGTGATTATGGGACCATGCAAATAATCTTGATATTTAAAGAATACAAATATCGGGAACCGGAGAGCTAGTACAGGGGAGTGCCAGGCGATGCAGTGTAGCAGCAATGAGAAATGGAGACGTGACGTGCAAAGGCAAGAGCAGATGCAGGGTGCCGGGGGGGGAGGGCATTAGAGCAGGGCCAGCTTGGAGCGCTAAGAAAGCAACAAGGGCTGGGGATGCGGCTCCGAGCTGGCGTGGGGGAGGCCCTGGGCTCCATCCTGAGCACCGCAAGAGATTAAAAAAGAAAAAAAAAAGAACAAGTAGCTGCTGAGAAACAGCTCGGATGAGACCGATGTGGTTGCTGCGAGCAGGGAGGCTGAGCCTGGTGTTTCATCGCTCGTTGCAGCCCTAACCACAGGGTGCTGCTCTGATAGAGCCACAAGGCGCTGCTGAGTTCTGGCGGGAGGCCAGGCACGGAGGCTGAGGACCCTGGGCTTGGCCAGCACTGCCCCCTTAGAGCTGAGAGCAGCGCTCCCAGTCTACACTCCTTCAGAAACACTCAGGGCGGGGGCGGGGGGGGGGAGTTGGAGCTATAGCGGGTAGGGCGTTTGCCTTGCATGTGGCCGACCCGGGTTTAATCCCCACAGCATCCCATATGGTTCCCCCGAGCACCGCCAGGAGTAATTCCTGAGTGCAGAGCCAGGAGTAACCCGTGTGCATCGCTGGTGTGACCCCAAAAGCAAAAACACTCAGGAGGGGCTGGAGGGAAGGTCCAGAGGACAAGGTACTTGTCTACATGCTGCAGAATCAGTCCCTGGTGTCCCTATGCCCGCCCCCACCCCCAGCCCTCCAGGAGTGCTCCTCCCCACCCAGAGGGCCCTGAGCCCCGTGCTGGGGCTGTCCAGCACTGTGAAGCCTGAGCAGTGTTGTGTCCTCGGGTCCTTCTGCTGAATCACTGCCTGATTGAATCACCCATGGGATCCCTTGAACACCGCTTGGGAGAATCCTCCCCCCAAAAAGGCTCTTTGAAATTTTTTTTTTGCCATACCCAGCCATGCTCAGGGCTCAGGGCTTACTCAGCCCACCAGGACTCCTGGTGGGGCTTGAGGGGCCTTGGCACAAGGAAAGTGCCCCAAGTGCTGGGCTCGGGGGACAGTCCCTGAACTTGTTTTGTTTGGGGGCCACACCCGGTGGTGCTCAGGGCTTACTCCTGGCTCTGCACTCAGGGGTCACTCCTGATCAGGGGACCATCTGGGATGCCGGGAATCAAACCTGGTCGGCTGTGTGTGAGGCAAATGCCCTGACTGATGTGGGGTCGCGCTGGCCCTGAAGTGCGGTGACAGGGATGGTGCCATCAGCTCTCAGATACGTTCGTGGTGCTCGTCTCTGTGGTCCAGCCCAGGGTGCTCACTGCTGAGGGCCCCCTGCCAACCCACCCACCTCAACTCCGCTTTTCTTTCCCCAGGTGTTCCTCTGGCAGTGCTCAGAGGCCCAGCTCTCAGCCTGGTGTTTGGGGCTGGTGCTCCTGAGGACCAGGTGGGAAGCAGGCTCACGCATACGGTGTGTACCCCACTGCCCCCTCTTAGCTCTCTCCCTAGCTCCTAGTCTTTTTGTTTGACTTGGGCCACACCTGGCAGTGCTCAGGGTTTACTCCTGGTTCTGCACTCAAAAACTATTCCCGGTGCTTGGAGGACCCCTTGGGATGCTGGGGATCAAACTCAGGGTGTCCACATGCAAGTGTCCTACTCACTGTAGTATTGCTTTGGCCCCTAGCCCCCAATCTTATCATTATTATTTTGGGGGGGGGTCAGGGGTAGGGATTGAACCCAGGACCTCACACAGGCCAGGCAAGCAGGCAGGGCCCTAGTGCTGTGACATTGCAGCCCACCCAGTCTCTTTTCCTGCTTTTCATGTTCAGACTGAAATTCCCATCAGCAACTGCACATTGCTCCCTAGAGGGACCTCAGTTCACCTTGCTCAAAACACTCAGATTCTCTGTCTTGGCGGAGCACTCCTGGCTCTGGAATGTTCCTTGTTTCCTGTTGTGATAATACTCAGGGCTCACCTCTTCCTGGAGCCCTTCCGGACTCCAGCCCTTGGCTCTGGGCTTGAGGCCCTTCCTGCAGCCCCCTATCAGAGGAAGGTGGGTGTGCGGGCGTTTGCCGTGGCTCTCCGGTCCCTGGCACAGGCTGGCTTTGGGGGCCCCTTAGGCCCGTGCAGAGATGGGTTCTCGTGTATCCCTCTCACCTGCCAATCTCGGGTGTAGCCTCTGCTGCCCTTTAAAGCAGCCCTGTGGTGTGGGCCTGGTGGTTTGGTGCCCAGACCCAGTGATAAGAGCTGCCTGCTGGGGCCTCAGGGCCTCACCGGATGGGCCTGGGGAAGATACCAGGACCAACCCCAGGGCCACACCCGGTGGCGCTCAGGGGTTATGTCCTGGCTCGCACTCAGGAATCACTCCTGACCCATCCTATGGGATGTTGGGGATTGAACCGGGGTCAGTTAATGCAAAGCAAGCAACCTCCTGGCTGTCCTGAGGCCCCAGGCCACCACCTTCAAGGATGTCTGACTGGTACCAGCTAAGCACTGAGGGCTGAGTGTGCCTGGCTAGGCCCTGGAAACCAGCTCCCTTGGCCTGGGCATCTCCAGGAGCCCCTGGTCCCCACCAGCCTCCAAGATATGGCCAAGTGCTGGCCTCAAGGTCCTGCCTGGTGTGTCCTGACTGGCCTGTCACGCCTATAGCAAGACCTTGGGGCAGCCTGGCTACCCCTGAGCATGGCACTGACTTCTGTGGCTCATTGTCCTTGTAGAGCAGCCCCTGGAACCAATAATCTCTTATTTTTCTTTTCTTTTTGGGTCACACCCAGTGATACACAGGGGTTATTCCTGGTTTTGCACTCAGGAATCACTCTTGGCGGGGCTCAGGGGATCATATGGGATGCTGGGAATTGAACCTGGGTCAGCTGGGTGGAAGGCAAACACCTTACCCGCTGTGCTATTGCTCCAGCCCTCTCTGCCCCGCACCCCCCCCCCCCGAGTCTCTTTATGGCAAAATCCTATTCCTGCGAGCCAGTCCTGTCTCTACGTCCAGGGTCTTCTCCTCTGGGCTGGACTAGGGGTCCACCTTTCCTGCTCTTCCCAAGCCAGGACGGGCCATGCTGAGCCTCGCAGGAGACTGCAGATGTCCGCATGAAATCTGTTAGCCCCGGATGTGCACAAGAGGGGGGTTCGGAAGCTGCTCGGGGGGGTCTCATGGCTAGTGTTTGATGCTGGCCCTGGTCTCTGGGGTGAGGGGGTCTGGAGAAGAGGACCCCCATGTCGGTGAGGCTCTGCAGGGCAAAAATCCCTGCTCAGGGGTTAAGGGAGAGAAACACCAGGGAAGCACTCAGTGAGCATCTATAAAGCAGACAGTCACTCCCTGTGGTTGTTCCAAGCATCTATCAGAGATGGCAGGATGTGACCGGGAGACAATCTGCAGTTTGAAATTCATGAGATGGCCGCAGCCCGGAGTGCACAGAGCTGGCCCGAGTTTCCCAGGGGTGATCTGGGGCTGCTGTCCCTGCGCTGGTGGGGGCCCTGAGGCGAGAAGGCAGTTGGAGCCGTGCTTTCAAGAGCCCCCCGATGCTGGCTCAGGGCAGGGGGCTGTGCTGGAGGAACCTGCCATGGGCAGTAGAGATTTTGGCAAGGAACTGCTGAGTGTTGGCGCTGGGTCGGGTGCCCTGAGGACCCCAGCACCTGCTGGTTTTGCTGTCTTGGCCCCCCAAGGTATACAGGTATTTGTGCAGAACAGTAGAAGCCAGGCCAGACCATTCCTGGCATTTGGTTCCATCCATGCCCAGGCCCTGCACCCCGGCGGCCTGGAGCAGTGCCCGCATTCAGCTCTGGGCCCTAGAGATTGGGTCTTGGGGACAGGAGCTGGCACTGAGGGGTTGCGGGACAGGATGGGACACTGATGCTGGGCTGTGGCATACAGCTGGCCTGTGGGTGCCTGGTCAGTGGCAAGGCTGTGGCCCCCCCCAACCTTGGCTGTGCTGACCAGGGGCTGCCCTGTGGCCACTGTGCTTTCTTGCCTAACCAGTGAAAGCAGGCAGCCCGGAGGCCTGGAGACACCCCTGCGGGGTGGGGGTGGGGAGATGGGGGGGCGGTGGTGGGAAGGGCACCCTGCGGATTTCACTCGCTTCATCCAAGGCAGGGCGAAAGTGGCTGGGCCAGAGTAGGGATGGCTGGGGCGTGCCCAGCTGTCATCTGCTGGGGGGGGGGGGGGGTGTTGGTCCCCGCAGGGCAGTGCGGCTGGGCGGGAACAGTCCTGGCCAGGCGTGGGGAGGAGGACCCCGCAGGGAGGACTCCCAGGGGGCGCCCCTCGCCCCAGGAACCGAGACAAACAGGCCAGTGCCCCCCCACGATTCACAGTTGATTTAATGCTACATTGAGTCCTGATTGGCAACCTGGGGGCAGGCCGCGGGGGGCATCTCGAGGGGTCACGTAGGGAGAGCCGCCGGGTCTCTTCACACTGTCTCCCGGCCTAGTCCTGCTCACACGGAGCCCCCCGCCCTCCCGGAGGGCGACTGTGAAAGTGCTTTGAGGTCATCGGGGTGTAAAGTGCAGTGGGCAGCGCCCGTGGCCAGGGCAGGGCTGGGCCCGGGAAGCTGGTGTGTGTGTGGGGGTGTGAGCACCTCTGTCTGCCGGGCCCTCCCTCGCCACTGGCCTGTTACCCAGTGCTGGGTCCGGGCACTGAGGGCCGGCCAGGGGCAGGGGCAGCCTCGCTCAGCGGCCTGGGCTCTGAGAACCGTTTCACTGACGACACCTTGGCCGCCGGCTGCAGCAGGGTTCAGCCTGTATGGCTCCCCAGGTGGGCGCCCCAGATGCCAGGACAGCTGCCCCCGGGACTGTCCCCGGGGCTTGGAGGCAGGTCTGCTCAGGTGGAGAGTGAGTGGTATACGGGCTGGGCTAGGGCCTGTTCTCCAGTTGCCCGTGCTTGACTCTCCAACTCCAGGCGAAGCTGCTGTCGGGCGCTAGGGTGCAGCGCAGGTCGATGCCCGAGTCGGGCACCTCCATGTCATAGCTCACAGGCTGCCCGTCCTTGGCCACCAAGCTGAAGGCAGCAGCTGGGATCTGGGGGCAGAGCAAACCCGGCTCTGAGACCAGCACAGAGGGGCCAGGCAGACCACCCAGGGTCTTGGCTCTCCCCCTGTGTGTCCCTCGGGAGGGATCCAAGTGACCCCCTAGTTCTGGGGGACCCCTTCCCTCCTCTGTCAGTATTGGTGACCTGGCCAAGAGACCCTGGCAGGGGGTTACCCGAGGCCAGCATTCTCTCGGGGCCCGTTTCTTCTCTGCTGAGCAGGGCTGGGCCCCTGGCCTCTGGGCTCAGCCCCATCCCTGCCCACGTACCTGACCGCTGATGCCCTTGGCGATGTCCCCCACTTTGACCCCGTGGAAGTCCCGGATGTGCAGGTGCTCGCCACTCAGAGACTGTATCTGGACTCTGACTCCTGGGGGGGGGGGGGGTTGGTGAGTGGGGGCTGGCTGGCGGGAGTCCGTGGCCTGCACCCAGCCTGAGTGCTCTGAGGGCCTTATGCCCCGGCACCACTGGCTGGCAGCGGAGCGGATGCATCAGCCATGCCCAACCCAGCTGCTCCACACCCGGTGAGGGAGAGGGCCTTGTCCGACTGACTTCTGATTGGGGGGGTGAGGGCTGAGGTATCCTGAGCTCCCCTCCCCCTTCGGGAACATTCCCGCCCAGGGTCGTGACTCTGGGGTCACTAGAGTCGCTCTTCTCCCCGCTAGGCTGAGCTTCAGAGAGGCTTCACTGCCCCCCCGCCTCCCCGCAGCCCCGGGACCAGAGCATCTGCCCACTGAGCACCCCACCCACCCCAGCCAGGGCCAGGGCTGTACCGTTGAAGTAGCTCGGGGTGTCAGCGGGGCGGCCCCGGGCCAGCACCATGTTCCAGCTGGAGCTGCGCACGTCTGCCTGGCTGCCCCACGAGTGCACGCCTGAGCTCAGTGTGTCCCGCGAGCTCTGCGAGGCTTTTGAGGGGTTCTGAAACGACAGTGGTCCCCGGCTGCTCCAGTCTTGCTCCCACGTGGGACAAGGGTTGGGCAAGGGCAGCCCGGGACTAGGGCACTGCCGCCGGCTCAGGGTGGATGTCCCTGGCCAGCAGGAAGGCTCCCATCCCCCATGCTCCTCCTGCGGCGACACGGGGTCGCTCCAGGCTGGACGGTGGGTCCGGGGCAGACGCCTCACCTCGTTGTCGTCGGACAGGGAGAGGCTGTCGATGCTGAGGCAGGACAGGATCTGCTCCTGCTCCTCCAGAGAGAAGGGCTGTGACAGGCTGCTGAGGAACAGCTCTGCGGGGGAAGAGGTGGCCGTGACCTGGTGACCGGTGGGGCTGTGGGGGGCAGGCGTGGGGTGGACAGGGTGGGGCGGGGCCTACGGAGCTCCAGCTGCTGCAGGGATGGGGGGGCGCAGGGGCGGGGCCTATGGGGCTCCAGCTGCTGCAGAGATGGAGGGGTGCAGGGGTAGGGGCAGGGTGGGGCGGGGCCTACCGAGCTCCAGCTGCTGTAATTCCTGCTCGGGCAAGGTGGGTTTCCGCTCGGGCGAGCTGGGGGTCCTGGGGGGCGCAGGGCCCAGGGAGGACAGAGGCTGGGCTTCCCACGTGCCCGGCTCCTCCTTGCCCTGGTTGCCCCAGGGCGGGCTCGGAGATCTGTTCCGCTCCGGGGGGTCCGGGGGCAGAGGGGGCCGGAGCTTCGGGGCCCTGTCCGGCGTGTCCTTAGTGGGCTGCAATCCTGGCGCCCCTGACACGGGCTCCCCGGGGGGAGAGGCCTGCGGGGGGTGGTGACAGGGGGCCGGGGGTGGTGGCCGGCCGGCTGGCAGTGGCGGCGGGCATCTCGGTTCTTTAAACTCGCCCCTCCACGGGCTCCTCAGACCCCCCACTAGGAGAGAGCACAGGGGAGGTGTTGGGGGCGGGGCGCTGGAGGGGCCTCGCGGGAACGGACAGGCCAGCCCCCTCGCCCGCCCCTTCAGGAAGCGCAGGACCCAGGGCAGCTCTGAGGGCGCCCGGAGCTGGGGCGGGGCCCACCCCCTCGCTGTTGGGGGGCCATGCGAGCACTCCCTCCTTCCACCCTGCCCCACTGGCACCCCGGCCGTCTCCTGGTCTGCGGCTTTAGACTCACTGGGGCTGGAGAGAGCGCACGGTTGGGGGCGGGGCGGGGCTGACCCTCGACACCCCATCGTGGTGCCCCCTGAGCACTGGCCCTGAGCATCCCTGGCTGAGGCCCCCCGAACAGAACCAACCCCGACTCGCAGTCACGGGTGTTGGGGTCTCTCCTGGCTCCACCCCCCACCCCAGCGGCCCTGTGAGCTCCGAGCTTCTTCCTGGGCTCTGGCCGCTCCATACCCCCCGGAAGGGACACCAGGTGCACCCCGCTGCTCCCCACAGATGTGCCAGGTGTGCCCCGGCCAGCGCGGGCTCGTACCGTGCTGCAGCGCCAGGCTGACCTTGCCCCCCAGCTCCGCGGCGGATGCTCGGTGCGCCGGCTCCTTCCTCAGGCCCTCCTGGATGGCCTGGGCCGTCAGCGGGGCGCAGCACGGGGGGATCTCCCGCACCGGAGGGGGCTCGCGGGCAATCTGGGGGGTCAAAAGGCAGCATGGGAGGCCCGCCTCCCGGACCTGGCCCTGCCCCCTGTCCCCTCCCCACTGCGCCGGCTAGAGGGAGGCCTGCGCTCTCCTGAGGAGCGCTGACCCCCTGGGCCTCCCTCTGGGTCCCTTGGAGGTAGGTGACAAGTGACTTGGTCGGGTTTGCACACTGTCCCCATCTGCACCCCCCTGGCGGGGGACGAGAAGCTCCGACGGACGGGAGGCGCCGCCTCTCCGGCGCCCCCTGCTGGCCAGCCGCGGCTGCACACCTTGAGGTAGAGCCGGCCGGGGAAGTACTGGGTCCAGGGGTGGACGCCGTTGAGCATGTGCAGCATCATGCAGCAGCTGCTCCAGATGTCCACCTTGGCGTCGCAGGCCTTGCCCATCACCACCTCTGGGGCCATGTGGGTCTCGGTGCCAGGGATGTAGTCCCCTGAGAGGGCCAGGGAGAAAGGTCAGTCGTGAACTTGGAGTCGTGAACAAGACTCAGCCGGGGCGACCCCCAACAGTTCCTGGGAAACCCTGCGCTAGTCTGTTAAAAACTTTCTTTTAGGGGCTGAGAGATAGCACAGCATGGAGGGCGTTTGCCTTGCACGCAGCCGACCCGGGTTGGATCCCCAGCATCCCATATGGTACCTCTGAGCACCACCAGGAGCAATTCCTGAGTGCAGAGTCAGGAATAACCCCTGAGCGTTGCCAGGTGTGAAACCCCAAAAGAAAAAACTTTGAATTTTTAAAATTAATTTTGTTTTTGGGGGGGCTTACTCCTGGTGCTGTGCTCAGGGATGGCTCCTGGAAGGACTCAGGGGGCCAGTATATGGTGTGGGGGATGGAACCAGGGTCAGTTATGGACAAGGCAACCACCCTCCCCACTGTACTATCTCTCAGGCTCCAAGGAATTAGTTTTTTAAATCTGATTTACATTTTTTTCCCCCACACTAGGCTCTTGTGCAGGGGGCTGCTCCTGTCAGTGCTCAGGGGCCCCCAGGGGGCTGGAGGGAAAGCTGGGGCTCCTGCAGGAAAGGCATGTGCTCTAGACCTTTGAGTTCTCACAAGAGCTCTGAAAGACTCTCAGACAGGAAGTCTCCAAGGCAGGGGAATGAGGTCAGCAGCCTTGCTGAGACCGGCTTAACTGTCACATCTGAGACTCGGCTCTGTCCTCTGAATCCAACCAACCCTTCAAGTTCTTTTTAAGAAGGGGGAGAAGGGGCCGGGGCAATAGTACAGTGGGAGGGACATTTGCCTTGCATGTGCCCAACCTGGATTTGATCTCCAGAACCACATATGGTCCCCTGAGACCTGTCAGGAGTGATTCCCTGAGCACAGAGCCAGGAGTAAGTTCTGAGCACCGCGGGGGTGTGGGTCTCATCATTAAAAAAAAAAAAGAAGGCGAGGAGCTGGAGCCATAGCACAGCGGGTAAGGCATTTGCCTTGCACACGGCCAACCCAGGTTCTGTTCCCAGTATCTCATATGGTCCCCCAAGCACCGCCAGGAGTAATTCCTGAGTGCATGAGCCAGGAGTAACCCCTATGCACCGCTGGGTGTGCCCCCCCCCCAAAAAAAAAGAAAAAAAAAGGTGAGGGGAGGGATCTGGGCATAAAGATTTGAAGTTATACCATGGTATAATGTTCCTGAAACTTCAGTAAGTAAAAAGAAAACAGCATATGAATAAGATTTGAAAGACTGATAGCAGAATCTAATCATTTTTTCCCTTGTTGATTTATAGTTCTTATTTGCTTAGCTTTATTTTCTGCAAGAAATAAACAACAAAACAAAACAAACACTGTCCTCCCATTGTTCATCGATTTGCTCGAGCGGGCCCAGTAACGTCTCCATTTTTTAAGACTTGTTGTTACTGTGTTTGGCATACTGAATACGTCACGGATAGCTTGCCAGGCTTTGCCGTGTGGGCGAGATACTCTCGGTAGCTTGCTGGGCTCTCCGAGAGGGGCGGAGGAATCGAACCCGGCTCGGCCGGGCTGGCTGAGCGCAAGGCAAATGCCCTACCGCTGTGCTATCGCTCAAGCCCTCTGCAAGAAATAAGAAAAAAAAAAAAGACATTCACAATAAGCAAAAAACCACTAAAGTTATTTTGAAGTGGAGGTCGGGGCTGGGATGTGGCTCAGCTGGGGAGCAGCTCATGCGTGAGGCCCACAGAACAGATCAAAACCACATCCACGGAAAGTGGCCTGTCTCCAAGCTCAAGGGAAAGCTCCGACACAGCCTCAAACAGAATTACCTACTTGCTGACGGTTATTTTTCTTGGGTTAATATGAAATTAAGCTTAGTGGCATAAATGAAAAAACAGAATACGGATTTGTGTTATAATGCCATTCATACACATATGCATATCTATATGTGTATGTATATATGTATATATATGTATATGTGTATATATACACACACATATAAAAGAAAACCAACCTGGAAAGAATGATCTTAAATATTTACAACTATCTCTTGGGGCAAGAGAATTGGTGAATTGCTGAGGGTATTTATTCCTTGCTCTTTTCTACCATTTCACTATGTAGTTGCCAAATAGCTTGTAAGAGGTGTGGACTGAGTAATGTATGTTAAACTTTTCTCTAGCTTCAGAGTCTCGGGCCACTGGGAGAAGGTCAGATCTGGGGTGGAGACATGAACCCCAGGGCGGGGTTCAGCTTTTATGTCTGTGCAGCAGGAAGCTCAGAGACCAGCTCCTGACACACACACAGACGAATTCCCGACACACTCAGACAAGTTCCTGACACACACACACACACACACACAAGCTCCTGACACACAGAGATGAACTCCTGACACAGACGAGCTCTTGACACGCACTCAAGCTCCTGACACACAAAGATGAGCTCCTGACACACTCAGAGATAAGCTCCTGACATACTCAGATGAGCTCCTGACACACACACACACACACACACACACACACACACACACACACACACAAGCTCCCGACACTCTCAGAGAGGAGCTCCTGACACGTACACATACACACAGACGAACTCCTGACATACTAAGACAAGTTCCTGACACTCAGAGAGGAACTCCTGACACATACAGACAAGCTCCTGACACACACACATACAGATGAGCTCCTGACACTCTCAGAAAGGAATTCCTGACACACTCAGATGAGTTCCTGACACACTTAGAGACAAGCTCCTTACATATACAGACAAGCTACACACACACACACACACACACACACACACACACACACACACACAGATGAGCTCCCAACACTCCCAGAGACAAGCTCCTCCCCCACCCCCACCCCTCCACAGACAAGCTCCTGACACTCAGAGACAAGTTCCTGGCACACCGTGGCATTTAAGCCAGACAGGCAGCAGCGGCCTGTGGGCGCCGAAATACAGCGGGGCAAGGTGGAGCGGTGAGTGGCGCTGCCGGCTGCTCTGGGCAGCTGCTGCCTGTGGTCACTGTGGCTGGGGAGGTGTGGGGGCTCACCTGTGAGCAAGGCCTTCCCCACGCCATCGGGTTGCAGACACACAGCGTGGCCGAAGTCGCAAAGGGCTGCGCGGCTCCCGTCGCTGGACAGGAGCACGTTGTCAGCTGTGAGGGCCCCGGTGAAGAACAGGTGAGCCGAACCTTTGGGGACGCCGCCTGCTGGCTGACCCCCAAGGCCGTTGCTGCCCGGGGCCCTCAGTCACAGAGGGAGGGAGGAGGCTGGCAGTGCAGGCCAGAAGCATGGGGCTCCCCTTCACCCCGCTGCCACTTCCTCCCCAGGGTGCCCACTGGAAACAGGTACCAGGCTGGGGGTGCTCAGGGCCCTATTCCCAGCACTGGTGGCCTGACTCAGTCCTGCTACTGCAGTTGATGGCAGGCCAGGAAGAAGGGGCAGGAATGCAGGGCGACAGGGAAGGGGCCATGGGGACCAGGCTAAGGGCCCCGTCTCACCCTTGACATCTCCGTGCAGGACCCTGCGTGTGTGCAGGTACTCCAGCCCTTCCAGGGCCTGGCCCAGGTAGTAGAGGGCGCGGTCCTCCGGCAGACAGCCCTTCTGTTTTATCAGCTGTCCCAGGGAGCCACCTAGGAAACCAACGGCCAGTCTGCACGGCGCTCTCCCGGCCACCGAGCAAGGCCACGGTATTCTTTCCTGCTCATGTTAAAAGGTTGCAGAGTTCTAAAACAGACAATGGGAGTCGGAGAGACAGTCCAAGGGGGTAGGGCTCTTGCCTTGTATGACCGGGGCTCAATTCCCGGCACCCCCTATGGTGCCTCAAGCCCATCCAAGAGTGATCCCTGAGTTCAGAGCAGGGGTCAGCCCTGAGCACCGCCGGGTGTGGCCCCAAAACAAACACATTGGATTGTCTGGGGCCCAAGGTCAACTGGGGAAGATTCAGGAACCTGGCAGTAAGTCAGGGAGAAGTGGGTGGGGCCCCTACCTTCCAGCAGTTCCATAAAGATGTTGACCCACGGGCCTTCTTTCACAGCTCCGTACAGAGGCACGATCCTGGGTGACGTCAGCCCTGCACACGCCGTCAGCTCCTCTGCCCGGAACATGTCCACACGCACCTGGGTGGGGGTGTCAGAGGTGGCTCTGGGTCAGGGCCGGGCAGGGGTTTCGAGCCTCCCCAGACTGGACGGTGTCCCTCCTGCCCTCGGGCGCATGGAATCCTCATACACAGATGGGACAGAAACAGGCCCCCAGGGACCCTCCCCCGTCAAGTGACACTATGAAGACGCCCAGCACAGCTCAACGGGTGGGCTTAGCTTAAGTCCTGCAGGATGCCAAGTGGGGAGTCAGAGGGGAGGCATTGCCCGCTTGCCTGCAGAGCATGGGCCCTGATTAAACGCATTTATTTCGGCCTCGCGAGCAGTACCCTCCCCGAGCCTTTCCTTGGTGATTCTTGGCCAGCTGGTCCGCAGGCCTGAGCATTGTCTGCTGCTGCTGGGGTTCTGAGGGGCTGGGAATTTCCTGCCCGCCACCGACTGTGCTTGGGGGTCTCCAGAGCAGCAGCTGGCAGAGCCCAGAGGCCATCAGGTGCTAGGAACTGCCAGACAAATTCCTGAGCCCCTGTCCGAGCCCTCTGGCCCTACCTTTTGTTGTTTTGGGCCTATGGTGCTCAGGGGTTACTCCTGGCTCTGTGCTCAGGAATAACTCCCAGGGGTGCTCAGGGGACCATATGGAGTGCTAGGGATCGGACCCGGGTCAGCCATGGGCAAGGCCAGTGCCCCCTCCGTGTACTATTGCTCCGGACCCTCCACCTTCTTTTTCAATGCTGCCCAGATTATCTGCAGCATTTCTCAGATGTGATTCCTCTGTGGATCGGCACCCGCGCCTGCTCTGCATGGGCTGGGTTCTCGCCTCCTCTGCGGCCAGAGCTAATGTGGCAAGACTCTGGCTCCTCCGCGCCCTTCTCAGCTCTCAGGAATGACTTATCTTTCCCTGCCAGGGCTGCAGTGTCTACAGAGGCGAGGAGACAGTGTTTGTTGACTCTCTGCAGCTGTTTCCCTAGCGCCTGGGCGGAGAGGCTTCTGGGAGGGGCTCGGCCGGCGGGGCTCACCCACTCTCCCCAGCCGAGGAAAGCCTGGCGCAGTGGGAAGAAATGGGCCTTTGACACAAACGTCCACGTCGGGACGCTGGCCCGCCGGTCCACAGGTAGCTCACTTCCCAGAGCGCTTGGCTTCCATCTGCCAACTGCAGGCTCGGCCCTTCCTTGGGGGTGGGGCGGGAATGACCAGTGCCCAGGAGATGTGGCCACCTGGCTTCTTCATCCACCCTCCCTCCACCTCTAGCAGGGGCAGCTGGTGGCTGACGCCTTTCTGGCTGCTGGGGCTTCTCCCTTGCACACAGGGGTGTCGCCAGGGGGCGCCAGCCTCACCCGTCAGCCCACCAGCCTGCAGTTCAGTTCTGAGAGTTGCTGACTGGGCGGGAGGCAGGCCTGATGCTGTGGAGGTTCTGGACCCATCAGTGGAAAATGTCTCTCTTCTAGTCATTTCAGAGTATCTAGTTGGCTTCGCTAACTCAATGTGGACTTTTGTCAGTTATTCCAGCTCTGAGTGTGACCTAAAGTGGGACTCAAGTTGGCATGTGGTTGGCCATATTGTTCTCAGGGTGTGGGCTAGGGGTCTCTGGGGTCCCCAGGGAAGCAGCCGTGAGCACCTCGGCAGGACCCTGACAATACCAGGCGCTCCAGAGTCAAGCAGGGCCATGTCAGAGCCACTGTGCACACAGGTAATGTGGTACGCCTCACGAGGGGGCTTCCGGGAGTGAGGTTTCTGGGGACTGCTTCCATGAACAGCACTTGGTGGGGGGACAAGGGGCAGGAACTGAAGGTGTCCAACAGGAGTCCAGGTTTTGAGAAGCTACGTTGAGCCCAACCAGGCAGACACCCCATTTAAAACCAGAGGAAAAATTTGTTTACAAGCTCGTGTGTACTGTTATTCCAATGGCCGAAAAATTCCTGAGATATGAAGAGCCGTGAACCCAGACGGTTTGGGATGCTTCTTAAAACAAAAACAAAAACAAAAACAATAACAAAACCCAACAATCCATAGTTCCCTGAGAGCAGGGAGGGGAAGCTTCCTTGGTCCAGGGCTGTTTGGAGATTTGTAGCAGCATTTGTGAGTGACGTAGAACAAGCAGGTGGGCTATGACAGCCGAGGAGAGGTGCGGGAGCTGGTCCCGTCCTGCACCAGGGCCAGCGCCCTGGACGGGTCCCATACAATCTCAGACTGGGCATTCCCACTCCTGCTCTAGCGATGGTTATGTGTTCAAAACAGACGAGGGGGGCTAGAGAGACAGGTGCTTGCCTTGCACCGGTCAACCCAGGTTTGATCCCCAGCATCCTGTATGGTCCCTCGAGAACAGCTAGTAGTGATCCCTGAGTGCAGAGCCAGGAGTAAACCCTTAGCATCGCTGGGTATGGCACCCAAACCAAAACAAAACAGCTGAGCTCCCCCGGAGAACAGAGGCAGAGGGCACAAAGTGCCAGCCCAGAGCATCTCTCGAGACGGGCCAGGGGCTTGCTGCAGTGACGCCCATGACAATGCTCCTGCTGACTGCTGGGTACTGAGACACCCACACCCGCACAGACACCTTCCAGGACCCGGCTCTGTGCTGAGACACCCACACCCACACAGACACCTTCTAGGACCCGGCTGGGTGCTGAGACACCCATATCCGCACAGACAGTCCAGCAGCCCGGCTGGCAGTGTTTTCCTCCTTCCCACTTGGCCAAGAGGAGGCTGACGCCTGCCCAGGTCACTATTCCCGAGACTGGGGAGCTCTGGGGGTGGGTGTCTCAACAGGGATCTGGTGGGGAAGCCAGATGCCGGCCTAGGCCTGGGAGCTTGTACAGCTCAGCTGCGCATTTGTACAGACGCGGGGGCGAGCCTGGTGGGGTGGGGTGCGTGTGAGTGAGGTCAGTGGGCCAAGTCCACAAACTATGCACCCTGGCCCGGCCGCCTGCACTTGTGGCCCTGGAACGCCGTCCTCCTTCAATCCTGCCTTCCTGATTTCTCTGGGATTTTGATCTGTTACTTTTCATCGGTGAAAAGGGGATAACTGCCCCTCTATATGTTCCTGCAGGGATGCCAGGAAATAGCAGGGATGACCAGTGATGAACATGGCAACTGATCTGGTAAGAGCAACACGCAAGGGTAAATAAATCACGGTTCCTCTACGTCTGTGCTGACTGGAGACAGTCTTTTCCCAAATCTCAGGCTTTCTTCCTAAGCACTCGTCCAGGGAAACCTCTCTGGAGGCCCTGGCCGGCATCTCGCAGCTTCATGGCACGTAAATATCCACCTCGCTCGGGGTCAGAGGCCTGGGTCCAAAGGAGACTCCGTGCTCAGGCCAGATGCTCTCAAATGAAGAGTTCTTGAGCTCTGTGAACATCTGTCAGATGGTATGGGGCCTTGGTCCTAAAAAGCGTGTGCGCGCACAGCCTGTGACACTGGTACCATAGAGTAAAGTCCCTACTAAGAACAAAGCTGACGAGCACGGAGTAGCCCAGGAGAACACGTGGGGTGTGCGGAGTCTCCGGGGAACAATCCCATTTTTATTATTTGGATTTTGGGGCCACAGCCAGAGGGCTAGTGCAGCTCAGCGCTTGAGGGTTACTGCTGATGGTACTCGGGGGCACGCAGTGCCAGGGATGGAACCCGAGTCTCTATTTTTTAATTTTTTTATCCCTTAAAGATCAAGGGGCTGGAGTGACAGTACAACGGGTAGGACATTTGCCTTGCACGTGCCCAACCTGGGTTTGATCCCCGACATCCCTTGAGTACTGCCAGGAATGATTCCTCAGAGTACAGAGCCAGGAGGAACCCCTGAACATCGCTGGGTGTGATCCAAGATGCAAATAAATAAATAAATAAAGATCAAACAATGACCAGAGAGATCATACAGGAGTTAAGGCGCTTGCCTTGCACATGGCTGGCCCTAGTTCAAGTTCCCCAAATATATAGTCATCATAGCACTGTCAGGAGTGATCCCTGAGCACTACCAGGTTATGCATTCTCCCCCCCCCCCGCCCCCACCCCATCAATCAATCAAAACCTTACAACAAATAAGCAAACAATCCCAGAGGGAAAAAAGGCAGAGAGGGCTAGAGCGCATGGTGGATGCAGCACCTGGGTTCAAGTCCCAGCATCAAAACAAAATAAGGCGGAGAGATTGCCCAGAGGTAAGGCAAGGCCTGAGTTAGCCCCCAGTACTGCACGACCCCTGGGCATGACCTCTGAGCACGGTGGCCACGGCTTGGGGCTGTCACTGATCCGCACATTCAACTAGCTGGCCCGGTTGACCGAGTACTGCCAGGAGTGTACCCTAGGCCCCCAGAGCACTGTGTGGGGGGGGCAACCCTGAAATAGCCCCCCAAACAAATAAGAATTATGGTTTCCCCCCCTTTCTTTTGGGTCACCCCCAGCACAACTGAGAAATCACTCCTGGTGGTGCTCGTGGAACCCTATGCAATGCTGGGTCTCGAACCCAGGTCAGCTGCAGGCCAGGCAAATGCTCTACCCTCTTCACTATCACTCCAGCCCACAAACACATATTCTGTATTTAGCCCTGACCTCGGGGCTAACTTGACCTGGGGCTGCGGAGGTTGGGGGTGGAGGGGGAGGGGAGGGGGCAGAGAATCTGAAACTACCAGAGTCCAGGCTCCCTGGGGCCTGGCGGCTGCCCCTGCCCCCTGTCACCCCATCCCGCTCCACCCCGCCTGGCAGGGAACCTTCTCAGACCTTCCAGCTGGAACCCTTCAAGGACACCACAGCCCACACCCCCCCTCCCCTGGAACGAAAGGAGGGGCTGTGTCTGCCTAACAGACCAAGGCAATCTTGGGGCGCACGCGGGGGGGGGCAGCGGGAGGGGGCGAGGAGTGAGGGTCTGTCCTGCTGACTATATTAGGGTTGTTTACTGTGTTGCCTGGAGTCCCAGGGCATCAGGGAACAGCTGAGACGGCCAGTGACGAAGCGCCCAGCACTGGCCCCTTCACCCCCTCACCCTCCCCGCCCTCTCCTGTGGGGGTGGGGGGTGAGGGACAGCTGCGCCTTTTCCACCCCACCCCTGCCCAGGGAGGGGGCGCTGCGGAGGCCAGGCCCGTGGCCCCCACTGGCAGGACTTAGCTGGTGCTTGGCGCAGAGCTGGGCCGTGGGCTGGGGCCTGCCCGCTGGGCAGACTGCCCACAGCTTGGGGTAATACCTGTGGGGAGTCCCCCTCTCACCCCACCCCCCTGGGGCTCAAACTCTGGGACTCCAGCGCAGAGGGGCCTGACACTAGAGCCTCAGCTGCCCAGGCCAGTGGGGCTGGGGCCTGCGGGCCCCCCCAGTCCAGGGGGCCACAGAAAGGGCGCAGGGAAACGCTTCTGATTTCCACTGCCTGGGGTCCGGGTATCAGCTCTGAGGCTGGTCTGGGGCCTGCAAACAAGGTGAGCTGAGAGTCAGCCAAGGGGAGAAAAAGAGAAGGGGAGGGCGGCGGGGGCTGGGCTTGTCCAGGGGGAGTGGCCAGTGGGTGGCTGGTCTCAGCTATAACCTTGATGAGAAAAGGGAGAGGGAGATGGGGTCTCTGGGCCCCCCAAGTTCCTGGCTACCCTTCCCCAGGAGGCATCAGAGCCCCCCACTTGGGCACCAGCAGGCCTGGCTCTCCTGCCTAGCCTATGTAGTATCAGCTCCCAAGCCACTGGTGGGGGCTTCTCCTCACCTACCCGGCTGGGGGTGAGGTCACCCTGGAGTGTGTTTTTGGGGTGGGAGCCAGCTTCACGGGGATATTTGATAATCCAACCATCTTCCGGGTTCTCCCCCAAAGGGCACCTGGAGGGGTCTAGGCTGCACCCACGGTCTCACACTCAGTCTCTCCCACACGCAGCTCCCTGGGGAGTGTGAGGGGGGCATGGGGCCTGATGGGGACTGCCCCTGAGTCACAGACAGGGTGGAAGACAGGCCGTTGCCCGCTCCTACCTTCTTGACGGCACACTGGAAGCCAGTTTGCTTGTCCTCCATCCTGTGCACCTCCCCGAAGGAGCCTCTGCCCAGGCACGGCTGCTGTGCGGCCCAGTGGACCTTCTCCCGGTACTCGTAATCCACCGGCTTGAGTTTCTGGGGTGGGCAGGAGAGACGCTGGCGTCAGTGGGCACTGGTTCACCAGGTGCGCCCCAGGTCTGACCAGCTGCTGGGCTGTGCTCTCACAACTAAAGACCCCTGACGCCCTCTTCGCCAGCCCCCTCTGTGGCAGGAAGGAGCCTGCATTGTGTCTATTGATTTGTTTGTTTTTGTGGGTTTGGGGCCACACTTGGCTGTACTCAGGGCTCACTCCTGGCTCTGCACCCAGGGGTCAGTGGTCCTAGTGGGCCAGTGGGAATGTTTTGTGGTGCCAGGGACCGAGCCGCAGTTTGCCGCGTGCAGGGTGCCCTGCCTAATGCACTGTGGCTCCAGACCCCTCGATCTGGACTCTGGGGGCTGCTGGGGACCAGGAGAAGCAGGAGAGACCCCCTGGGCTGCCCCCGGTCAGTCCATCCTGGTGGTGATGGGAGGCCTCCTGGACTTGCAGTTGTGGGACAGAGACAGGCCATCGACAGCCCTGACCACGACAACGGACGGGGACAGGGGGACCAAGAGCAGGAGATGCTACAGAGGACCAGGGACCAGGGGCCCAGGAACAGAGTGGGCAGTGGATGGAGTAAAACCTAGAAATCTGGAGCCAGAGGCAGAGCCATGCCAGCCCTGCAGGGAAAAGATGACTTCAGCAAGAAATGAAAAAAGTAAAACAAACAAAAACAAATGTGAGTTTGGGAAGATCCTATAAGGTTACAGACATTTTAAAAAACAAACAAACAAACAACAACAACAACAACAAAAACAGGGGGCTGGAGCACTGTGGGTAGGGCATTTGCCTTGCACGTGACCGACCCGGGTTCGATCCCCAGCATCCCATATGGTCCCTCAAGCACTGCCAGGAGTAACTCCTGAGTGCATGAGCCAGGAGTAACTCCTGTGCATTGCCAGGTGTGTCCAAAAAGAGGGGGGAAAAAAAAAAGCCCGAAACCAAAAAACAGGGCCGGAGCAATAGTACAACGGGTAGGGTTTGTACGAAGCCAGGACTGACCATGATCTGGGTTTTAGCCCTGCCCCCCCACCCATAGGGCACTGGGTTTGGCCCCCAAATGAAAACAAACAAAAATGAAACAAAGCTACAGAGTTACCCCAAAAGAGAAACTTTTGGAAAGGGAAAGGTGGAAAAACGGGTGTGATGGCCACAGCCCATCTTCACAGGGGGCTTTGCTTGCTCCGAGCTTATCTATCCTTAACACACACGTCCCCAGGGCTGAGATGACCATCCAGAAGGACTGAAGGCCAACACAGCTGAAAGGACAGCGGGGAGGGCACTGGCCTCACATGTGGCCACCCCAGGTTCATTTCCCGGCACCAATAGGGTCCCCCAAGCTTCTCAGAAGCGATTCCTGAGCATAGAGCCACGAGAGGAAGTATCACCAGTGGCCCCCAAACAAACCAACAAAAACCCAAACCAACCAACCCCCCAAATCCCAGGCGAGTGGGGAACAGGTGCCCTGTGATTCCCACTAGCGTTTAGGACTTTGCCCGGCTGTGGCCCCTCCCACCTTGATTCCTTCGGGGGCCACCCCCCCATCCTTCCGGTAGGGGCCTGATGGGACTTTCACCCGTGGCCTTCCATGTGGCCCCTGGCTGGGGGGCGCTGATTGACAGAACATTCCTGTGGTGGGGGGGAGACTGGGCAGGGGGGTCTCAGGGACGCCCCTTCTCCCTGGCTGCTCCCACCCAGCTCCTGGTGCAAGACAGTGCTGGCCGCGGCCTAAGTTTGTGCGTCTGGGGGGCTCACTTACCTCAGTAAGCAGGACCCCCTCGCTGTCCTCAGTTTGGGGGCTGGGATCCCGGGGCCTGGAGCCCCCTGTCGACCAGGTCTTGGCTAGGCTTGCCAGGCTGTGAGCCTGGCCGGGACTCACGCTGCCCTGTAGAGCGTGGACCAGGTACTCCTCCATAGAGAACTTCTCGCCCGGGCCCGGAGGGGGGTGGCTGGGGTCCGGGGTCCGGGGCAGGGGCTTCTGAGCATCAATATAGGCCAGCTGGCTCAGGGACAGAGGGGGAAGGGGCTTTTGCTTGTCCGCGGGGGCCAGTTTGCCCAGGAGGAAGGACTCTAGCGGGTGAGGTTTCCAGGGCTGCAGGTGGAAGGGGAAGGGATGGGGCAGGCGGCTGAAGGGGAAGGGGTGCGCGGGCAGGGGCAGGGGGCCCGCGTGCTGAGGGTGGGGGAGTTTCCGCATGTGGTTGAGGCACTGCAAGGGGCTGATCAGTTTGTACAGTTCTGGCCGGGGCGGTCCAGGCTGCAGGCCCTCCCCGAGCTTCTTAAAACAGAGCTGGTCGAGGTCGGGCTCCTGTAGGGGCTTGGTGAACTGGGGGGCACTTCTGACATAGGGGGCGCTGAGCGGGGACTCATCTTCCTGGGAGGGAGGAAGACAGAGAGAGGCATTAGGAGACAGGCGAGGGCCCAGGAGCCCCGGGCGGGTGGGGGTGGGGTGTCACCTGCACAGGGACTGTGCAGCTCTCCTGCTCGGGGGTCCGGGGGAGAGGTCTGGCTGGTGCCGGCTTGGAGCGCCTCTTCCTGCGTTTCTTCCGGGCTTTGCTGCGCCGTTTCCGCCTGGGGCATGCGCGGGCCATCTTGCCCTCGGTGGCATGGGCCACATTGTTGGGAACCTGGTCAGGGCCCTCGGGTTGGCTGGAGGAGGAGGAAGTGGGGGACAGGCATGCATTGAAGACGAGAGGCTCGGGAAAAGGGAAAAAGGAAGGGCGCCATGGGCCGGGGCAAAGGCTGAGGTCAGGTCCCAGCGGTGTGGATGCCTGGGTGACTGTCCTCTGGCCCCACTGGATGCAGGATTTCCTGCAGCCAGGTGGCCGTGAGGTTCCCACGAGACAGCTCTGGGGCTGGAGAGACAGTCCAGGGCTGAAGGGGCCCTGCATGTGGCTCACCCCAGTTGGGTCCCTGGCACCACTGGGGAGGCCTGGGGAAGCCCCAGCGCCACGGGGCCTGGGCAGCACCAGCCTCCCACCCTGGCATCAGCCCAGTGGCCGGCTGGCTGAGAATCTCTGAGAGGGATGCCAGGACTCTGAGCACTGCTTGGAAGCCCCCCTGCACCCCCCAATGAAGTAGCTTCCTGCAGAGTGAGCCCACAGATAAGCCAGCAGTCAACAGCCCTGATGGTGGGCCTGGGGGCACACTCAGGCCCTAGAGTGGGGGACAGACAAGCAAGTCTTTTTAGTTATTTTTGGTTTGGGGGCCACACCCGGTGGTGCTCAGGGATCGCTCCTGGTGGGCTTGGGGAGCACTGTATGGGCTGCCACGGATCTAACAGTGTGCCCTACCCACTATACTATCTCTCCAGGCCCAAGACATGAAATTCTTGCACCTCTTCACGGTGGGGTGCCCTGAGAGGGGGCCTAAGGGAGCACGGGACTGGGAGGGTCACGCCCCTCAGCAGGCGATGTCTGCTCCGACCAGCCTTCGTTAGTCAGCTCAGGAAGGAGCTCTGGTCGGGGCCCCAGGGAGAAGGGGTGGTGGTGGGAAGGGTCCTCTCCCCACACGCCCCGCCTGCTGGGCAGAGTCCTCGGTGGCTCCGAGTTGGTTCTTGCCCCCCTCCCCCACTCAAGCATCATAGGTGCTGGCCATGGGAGCTTTCAGAGGTGGCCAAGGCCAAAGAACAGTGAATGTCCGGGCACATCACAACCTCTGCCACCCTTGGGGGTCTCGTGGTCTGCCCCCCGCAAAGGAAGCAGCCTCACCTCAGTGTGGGGGCCTCCTGCTGGCCTGTCCCAGGAAGGGAGCCACGCTGGGCCGAAAGGCAGGTCAGGAATGCGAGCCAACACGGGAGTGTCTGGGCTCAAGGGCAGGGCCCTGGCCCTCCCGCCCTCTTATCACCAGCGGTTTGCGAACCCCAGAGAAGCAAGGGTCACGTGCCAGGGGAGGCGGGAACTGCACCCAGTTTCTGCTTCAGTGGTCAGACTGGGGGCCCAGGGAACAGATGAAGTCTGGCTCAGGCCCATGAGCTGCTCCCCCCAACCCATCTGTCCCCCTCTGGCATCCCGGGGTGTGATTGCAGGAGAGAAGGGCCCCTCCTCATGCGTACCACCATGGCCTGCATCCTCCCCCCGATGGGACAAGAGGTCTCCAGGACACAAGAATCCCTGGGCCAGCTACTGGCGGGGTGGGGGCATGGTACAGGGCACCCCAGCTTACCTGTACTGTTTGGACCCTGCGATGAAAATCCGCTCCGAGAAGGTGGGGCTGAACTCCTGGCTGTTCTCACCTTAATAAGGGAAAGCAAGGCGGGGGCCGGGGTTCAGGGGGTACCTTGGCCTCCCCTCCCTGAGTCCCTCCCTCTGGGTCTGCTCCCCTCCCGCTCCGGCTTCATGGCCAAGACCGGAGGTCACGGCTCTGCGAGGTCAGCAGGGCACCCGCTTCATTTCCTTCCGGGGAGCTTAAGTGGGCCAACCCTCCTATAGAGTAGTGGTACACAGCAAACACTTGAGGAGTACACGTGTGTGCACGTGTGTGAACATGTGTGCGTGCCTGGCCTGGGTGGAGAGGGGATGTTTCTCAGGTTCTGGGGGCTGCTGGGGTTTGCTGAGTGAAACCCACCAGCCTGAGGCCCAGGGGCAGATCTGGGGTGGGGTCACAACCAGGTGGAAGGTACGCAAAGGGGGGCAGGCATCGCTGAGGGTCTTCTGGGGAACCCGGCCTCTCCAGAGATGCCCAAGGTCACCGCAGAAGGTGAGAGTCCGGTCAGTGGCTGGACACACCCCTGAGCCCCGCTCTCCTCCCCAGCTCCGCCCCAGCATGGCCCTTGGTAACAACTCCCACCCCCACTCGGGCTGAATCCTGGCTCCCTGTCCCCGTCCCCGGGGTCCCCGTGCCCGCCATGCGGGGCCTCACATTCGGCCTGGGCGATGATGGAGATGGCTGCCGGGCCCCCCGTGGAGCCTTCCTTGGCGGTGCCTTTGGTGATGACATCGTTCAGGATCTCCCACTTCCCGCAGAACACCGGGCTCTTCACCGCCTCCAGCGGGCTGAGGGCGCTATCCTTGCCCAGGGCCTGCGTCTTCTCCTTGGTGCTGGCGAGCTCCTTCTGCTGTGCTGCCGTCGAGCCAGGCGCGCCCGGGCAGGCCACTTCCATCACTGCCATTTCCCGGGCTGACGCTCACCTGCGTGAGGTGGGGCGGGGTGTCACTGCCGGCTCCCACAGACAGAAGGCAGCGGGTGGGCGCGGGCTGGGTCTGCGGCCCCTTCCCAATGGCAGGGGCTGCCTGTCCGGGTGGCCCCTCCGTGGATGCCCCGCTGAGCCTCCTCCGGGACAGCGTCATGCCCAGGTCCCACGCCCAAGCCCCCCGCAGCTGCTCTCCGGCTCCTGGGGCTCAACCTTCTGCTTTTCAAGTGAACAGGGCGGCGGGCCACACACAAACCTTTAGATTCTCACTGATTGGGCGCAGACCCTGCCCTCTTGGAGGACCATCTATCCGTGGCTTTTCTCTGACCAGGTTTGGTTTGATTTCCTTGTTGGAGACAGGGGGCTGCACATTCGTGTGTGTGTGTGTGAATATGGATGGACATATAATGGAGTTTTTTTTTTTTCCTTTTTGGCTCACAACGATGCCCAGGGGTTACTCCTGGCTTTGCACTCAGGAATCACTCCTGGCAGTGCTCAGGGGTGCCATATGGGATGCTGGGAATCGAACCTGGGTCAGCCACGTGTAAGGCAAACGCCCTACCTGCTGTACTATCGCTCCACCCCGTATGATAGAGATTTCTAGACATCATTTTCTTTTCCGCTATCAGGCAACATTTAACAGTGGCATTTCTGAGCTTCCGACACCAACCTCCACCTCCCATAAGACAGGATAAAGCCCAAGGGTGGGGGTGAGAGGGGCCAGATCAGTGGGCAAGAGAATGGCACCATCTCCGGGAGGGGCTATGACTCCCCGGGGACCTGCTGAGGCGTGGCTTGCTTTGGACGACCCCCAGGAGGGCCACTATGCAGATGGGCCCCGGCAGTTTGCTCTGAGCAGTGCGTTCACCCTTCTCCATGGCCCCGACACTGGGACCCCAGCTCTGGAGGGTGGCAGGCTGACCCCTCTGCTCTGGGGGAGCTGGGATGTAGCAGGCTGAAGCCCCCTGAGCTGGCTCAGAGGTGGTGTGAAGGTTGGGGTGGGGGGTCACTGCTATGCTGAGTCTCCCAGCTCTGCCCCCAAGGACCCTCTCCTTTGGATAAGCAGCTGCCCAGTTATTCAATCTGTTGATCTGAAGGCTTCAAAAGGGGTGGTCTTAGGGAAGCCCCCCCACAGCACAACCTCCATCTTCCCACAGCTGCCCAACCCCCCTTAGGCAGGAGCAGCAGTTGGGGGGGGGGGGAAATAGCTCTGAGTCCCGCCCTCCCGACAGAGGCAGGGAGGTGGCAGCAGAGACACAGCCCTCCTGTAACCGCTTCACTGCCACTCACGCAAACAGGCCTGCCCAGCACCCCACAGGGTCCCCTGAACCTGCCAGGAGGAAAGCCTGAACATCACTGGGTTTGGCCCCCCAGCAAAACCAGAATCAGATCTAAGGCCATCCGCCTGCAGTTTTTGGGGGCCGCGGGGCCCAGCTGCTACTTCACGTCTCTCCGGGGAGAAGAATGGAGAGGGGTGTCCCTGAGGAGCAGCGGGGGGCCACGGCTGAAGGAGGGAACTGAGGATGACCTGCAAGGCTTGAGCAGTCCAGGGTCTAGGGTCGAGAGGGAGCCCCGTCAATGGCAGAGACGAGCCTGGGGTCCCACTGCTTGGGTTCCTCTGGCCGCCACCTGCTAGAGAGGTTGGGCAGGCCTGGCATGTGTCCCGGGGTGGCCCTTTCATCTGGCTGCTGAGTGGCTGCAGGCCAGGCCCAGCCTCCCTCCCGCTCACCCAGGCAGCTGGGCTCAGGGCCTCCGCCAGCTTCCTGAGGCAGCGCCCGCTGCGGGCAGAGCCCCCAGGAGGCTGTGGGGGAGCCTGCCTTGCCACGTGAAGGGCACGGGGAAGAGGGGTGGCTCTCACCTCCTGGGGTCAGACGTCCTGCCCAGGAGAGGTGCGACACGGGCTGTGCTGGGCACGTGACCATGACTCACCCCCTCAAGGACGGCCTCTGACTTCCAAGGGCTATTCTGGGGACACTGGGCTGGTAGCAGCGCCTGCC
The DNA here is from genome assembly GCF_029834395.1 of Sorex fumeus. NCBI lineage: Eukaryota > Metazoa > Chordata > Mammalia > Eulipotyphla > Soricidae > Sorex > Sorex fumeus. The sequence continues at coordinate 78,211,066 of NW_026606120.1, forward strand.
CCCTCCTGCCTCTGTGGGCTCTGCTATAAGTTTGGGATGCTGCCTGAGCTTGGTCCCTGGCCTGTTAGCCCTGATGGTCACCTCATAGCTTTGTTCCTTCTCTCCTGCAACCTAGATTGGGGGGAGTAATGACTGTGTGGGAATCGGCTGTGCCTTTCTAAAGGCAAGTCGGAGCCCTGGTGCGTCCCGGCTCCCCTGCAGGAAAGCACAGGGAAAGGAGAGGGGTGGGCCTCTGTGTGTGTGCGTGTGTGTGTGTGTGTGTGTGTATCCGTCCTAGCACCTGAAGTGAGTCCACTGCCTATGCTCTGGCCTCTGTCGTGGTGGGGGTCTCTCCCCGGAGCATCTGTGCTAGGAATGGCTGGAAGGGTCCTGGACTTAACTGCCTGAATACCTACTCTGGACAATGCTTTTGGGGGAGGGGGGCAGGAGGAAACAGGGCACACCTAGAAGTGTTCGGGGGTTCTTTTGGCTCAGGTGCTCTCCTGGTGGGTGCAGGGGCCATATGTGGGTCAAACCTGGGTGGGCCGGCTCGCCCTGCTGTGTACTATCGCTCTGAGCCCGGAACAACAATCTTGGGTGCTGACACTCAAACCTGACGCCCTCATCGGTTAGAGACTTATGGTCCCAGCTAAGGAAATTTCCCTCCCCTTGCCGGTGCTGGGGTCTCACGCATTTAAGACAAGTACTGGGCTAGATCCCCAGTCCCAGGTGAGGAATTCCGGGCGTGGTTTTGTTTGGGGGCCGTACCCTGGCCCCATTCACTTCCAGAGCTGCTGGAGAATAAACCTGGTGCCGAGCATTAAAGCACACTCTGCATGAGTTCAGTCCACTGGGTTCTCTCTGACCCGAAGGGGCTTTTTTAGTTTGTTTTTTGTTTTCAGGCCACATCTGGCAGTGCTCGGGGGTTACTGCTGGCAGGGTCAGGGAGGACCATATGGGATGCCGGGGAATGAATGCGGGTCAGCCGCATGCAAGGCCCGCGCCCTACCTGCTGCACTTCTGCTCTGGCCCCACTGGTTGAGGAATTAATGGGCTCAGGGACGATTCTGGGGAGGCTGGCGAGCCCCCCGCTGAACTCCACGCAGTTTGTACAGTTCAAGGCCCTGAGCTTTCACCACATTCTCCAAAGGTCTGACATTTCCCAGAGGACTGCTATGGCCGGAAGATCAAGGCCAGGGCCAAGTGCCCGATCCTGGTTCCACTCTCACCCATGAAGGAAGAGCCCGATAACGCAGCACATTCCAGCCCGACAGCCAGTCCGGGTAAACCAGACAAGTTCTTAAGTGACTTCTTAAAGTTCTCGAGTTAACCAGACCGACTCAAGCCGCTGCTGGGCAGGGGGCCCAGTTTCTGTCCTTGGAACCAAGTCTCTGGGTGACTCTGCGGCCAAGGGGCCGAGGTCACCAGCTGGCCCCTGCTCTCGGCCTCAGGCTGAGGGTCGGGTATGGCAGCCATGAGCTGCGCGCGGCCCCTCACTCTCACATCAGCTCAGATCAAGTGAACAATCCAAAGCAGTTCCTGTTACGCACATCACACTGGGCGGTGCAGAGTCCTCAGCCCTGCACAAGGCCTGAAGGGAACGTGCTCAGTCTTGGAAGGCAATGCTTTCTCCAACAGCAAAACTCTATTATGCCTGGAATTCTGGGGCAGGAATGGGGTTAGGGCTAAATGAAGTTTTAGCTAATTGGATGGTACAAAAATAATGTCTTACATTTAAAAATGTATTTCAGTTCCCTGTTTTATATAGATGACAAAAACACTACACCAGGAACCAGAAGACATTGGTTCTACTTGGCCTATAATATATATTAAAGTGGTAGGACCATTTTATTTGTTTATTTTGGTTTGGGGCCACACCCAGAGATACTCAGGGATAACTCCTGGCTCTACACTCAGAAATTACTCCTGGCTGTATACAGGGGATCATATGTGATGCTGGGGATCAAACCTGGGTCAGCCAGGTACAAGGCAAGGGCCCTACCCACTGTACTATCTCTCCAGCCCCGGGAGACCATTTTTAGTTTAGTTTTGTTTGTGGTCACACATGACAGAGCTCTGAGCTTCAGAGGTCACTCCTGGTACTGCTCCGGGGATCTTATGGGGTGCCGGGAATAAATTTGGCATGCAATGCAGGTGCCCTATCTGCTGTACTACCTGTACTATTTCTCTAGCAGTAGTAGTAGGACCAGCTCACCCCATCTATATGACAGAGCAAGGAGAATGGCAGGGCTCAGGATGAAGGGCTTGCCTGCCTTCATCACCCAAGGCCTCCACAGAATCCTAAATCACCAAGGAAAAGAGTTCAAAAGCCAGTGGCCGAGGAAATCAGAAATCTTTTGTATTTTTCCTTTTTTTTGGAGGGGAGCCAAGGGCCATACCCGGCAGGGCTGAGAGGACCATGGGATCAAACCTGGGGCTCCCACGTGCAAGGCGTGTGCTCAGCTCTTAGGGCTATTTCCTCTGGCCCAGGAAATCTCCTGAGATTCCTCCCAGTTCTCCAAACAACTGGTTTATCAGGATTACTCCGGTCTGGACTTCAATCCTGTTTACTAATAATCTATCATTTTATTATTTTTTTGCTTTAGGGCCACACCTAGTGGTGCAACTGGTGTTGGCTGCGTGCGAGGCCAATGCCTAAATACCTTTACTCTCTTCCCAACCCCTAATCTACCCTTGGAAACCTCATTTTCCAATGTGAAAACGGAGGTTCAGAGACACCCAGTAACTGCCAAGACTCACCCCATTACAGCTACAGGGCGCTGAGGAGCCTCCAGCTGACGTTGCCGGGAGCCTGCCCGGGATCCCTGGGGTGGGCCTCTGAGTTTGCTGTTTGTTTTGTTTTTTGGGGGTCATACCCAGAAGTGCGGGCTGACGCTATCGCACAGCGGGTAGGGCGTTTGCCGGGTTCCATTCCTTCGCCCCTCTCAGAGAGCCCGGCAAGCCCGAGAGTATCCCGCCCGCATAGCAGAGCCTGGCAAGCTCCCCGTAACGTATTCGATATGCCAAAAACAGTAAAAACAAGTCTCACAATGGAGACGTTATTGGTGCCCGCTCGAGCAAATCAACAAACAATGGGAGGACAGTGACAGTGACAGTGACCCAGAAGTGCTGGGGGCATCACTCAGGGTGACCAGACTACTCAAACTGGGCCTCCCTGACACAAAACACATGCTCAATCCTGGGAGCCGTCCCTGCGGCCCCGGCATCCATGGCTTCCTCCTCCGAGTTCCTTTTCTGAGCTTCCGGGACGAGAGGGCGTGAACTGCCATCTGTCTGCCTGGCTGGGCTGAGATGCCATGTGGACGTATGCTCCCTTGCCCTTCTGCAATCCTCTGTGCGACCCACGGGACGACAGACTTCTACATCTCAGCTCGGCAGCCAAGGGGTTGAGCCTTACGTCCTCCCCCTCTGCGCTGCAGTAATGGAGGTCCAACAGGGAAACACACACCTTTATCTTGGGAATGAGCGATTAGAAGAGCAGGGAGGGCGACTGGCTGGCATGTAACCAACCTGCGTTCAAGCCCCGACCCCGCCAGGTGGGATCCCTGAGCACAGAGCCAGGAGGAAGGCCAGAGCACCGTGGCCCCCCAAGCAGCAGCAACCACGCAAAATCTTCAGGTCATCCAAACATGTCCCGAGAGGGATCAGAGCAGACTACCCCCACCGTGGGTGTAGGAACGGGTCTTCTCTGGCTGCCCAGAGGAGGGCTCACAGCAGAAGTGGACTGACTCAGCTTCCTGAATAAGACATTAGTCGAAAACCAATCTCATCCGGCTGCTTCCTCTTTTCGGCCTCTTCGGAGGCAGAAGGCACAGTCCCTTGAGGAGCTCACATTCCACCCAAGAGGTGACAGAGTCAGAGAGGGGTTTGGGGCAAAGGTTGTGGTGGGACTGCCTGCCAGGGGACCGGGGTGGAGCGACCCGGTGAGAAGAGCCAAGGAAAAGGAGGGCCTGGTGGGTAGCGGGCACGGTGAAGACGACAGCACATCGTGCTCCAGGGAGGGGTCTGCTCAGGTTCCAAGGTGCTGCCGGGCCAAGTTGAAGTTGGGGGGGGGGGGGGGGGAGGAAGCTGTGCGGAGTTCCGGTCCCAGACTAGGAGGCTGGGAGAGATGCTGGTACATCCCTGAAGGGGCGTCCCGAACGGAGGAGCCCTCCAGAGCTCTGCGGATGTGGGTGGGTGTTGGGCCGCACCGAGAGCCCAGCTGTAGGTGATGCTATTTCCAGGTAAGAGGCCTCTGGAAGGCCTGAGCCATCCTTTCCCCCAGCCGAGAGCCTAAGGGCTCTGGGCTGAGTCTCGACACCTCCCTCACCATCATCCCAAGGCCAGCTTCCCAGGGGAGCAGTTTCAGCACAAGCATTTCCCATTAAGGAGGACATGAAACGTGAGCGCACATCGATCATTAAAATCTCACGGATCCGTTACAGAAGGAACCCTCACCTGCCCGCAAAAACTCAGTCTTCCCACCCCTGTCCACAGGTCAGACTGCGGGTAAGTGAGAGGCACATTAGACAACTGGTGACTGGCAGCCAAGGGCCACCACGGCTGCCTGGTACAGCCGCCTCCGGGTCCCCTCGCAGGTTGAGGGCAGCTGACCTCCCATCGATTCTTACTGCGGCTCCTCCGGCCCCCGGCTGCCAGGTTCATCTCCAGCCTTCGGCTGCTCTGGCTGGTCCACACTGCTTGTGGGCTCAGCCCCGACGCTGCGGTCCTGGGCGTCTGACCGCTGTTTCCCTGAACTCTGGGTCTGGGCGCTGGCCAGTCTGATCTCACCACTTGCTGCTGACTCAGTCCTGTGGGTCTCCACATGTCCTGACCTTGTGGGGCCTCCCTGTGCCTCTGGGCTGTCTGTCACAGGTGGGCTCGGACTCTCGCACATTCAAGGCGGGTGCTCAACGGCTCAAGCTGCGTCCCCTGTCTGTTTACCTTTCTTTCTTTCTTTCTTTCTTTTTTTTTTTTGTAACAACCAGCGATGCTCTGGGGCTACTCCTGGCTCTGCACTCAGTAATCACTCCTGGTGGTGCTTGGTGGACCATATGGGATGCCGCGGATTGAACCCGGGTCGGCTATGTACAAGGCAAATGCCCTACCCACTGTGCTATCACTTCGGCCCGTTTTCATTTCTTTAACAGGCCACACTTCCAAGCAGTTAACAAAGAACACGGCGAGGTTACCCAGTGAAAAGTCCACGTCCTTGTCGCCTTCCCCCATACCTCTGAGAAGACACCCATGACCAGTTTGAAACCATCTCTGCCAGGAGTGTTCTGAGTTCAGTACGAGTTAGCGAAAACAAGCTCACTCATACAGGAATCTTTGTAGGGGGTTTCAGAGGAATCTGGTCCACATTTGCGAGTGGGGCTGAAGACCTAAATTCGTTCCCCCCACCTCCCACCCCCCACCCTAGGAAACCTCAGCAGAGCTGAAAAAAAAGGAAAGAGAACCAAGAGAAGCTCTTGCCCTGAAGGAGGACTCGGGCAGGGCAGCTGGGCAGTGCTGGAACAGGGGCAGGGGGCGGCCGAGCGGAGAGGAGCATGTGGTTTAAATTGGGAGAGCGAAGGATTACTTTTGCATTTGGAAAGAAAATAAAGATGAGCCGCTCAGATATTACATAAGGAGAGTAGGAGAGACAAGCCAGAAAAACTCGCCTGGTTTAGGCTTCCCGGATTGGGGCCGCCCTCAGATCCCAGCCCTAGACTTAAGCAGTGAAGGAGGAAGGAACCCCGGCTGTCCCCTGACGCCCCGGGCCTGGGGCCCTGCCACGCCACCCTCTGCCTTCCTTACCGCCAGCGTGAGTGCCGGCTGTAGCACTGTATGCGTGTCCTTGGCCATCACAAGTAGAAGCTGTGAGGCCTCATCAGAGAGGTTGCTGACAGTCATCTGGGAGCACCTCCCCTTCTCCCCACACCCCTGTCCTGACTCAGCTGCCTAGAAACCACAGTCCCCAGGGGAGCGGACGAGGGAAAGGACAGCTGAGACAGAGACCGAGGGGCGAGCGGGCCCCTCTCTGGCTGCCAGGCCTCCCGCGGCAGCTCCGGGATGGCACCTGCCTTGCCAGAGTGAGGTCTCTGCAGCTCTACTGTCTGGGACCCCCAGCACCACCTGGGTGGGTCACCTTCGCCCAGCCATCCAGGGGTGTGTGAGCACGGCAGTTTCCTGCTGGGAGCACGGGTCACCCCCTGTGCCTGACAACCAGGAATGTGTGAACACAACTAAAGGAGCAGTTTCCGGGGGGCATGTGTAAGCACTGTAGCTACAGGAGCATGTCCCCTGGGGACCCCCACAACCCAGTGTGTAGCCTCAGTCATCACAACAAAGGGAAGGGGAGAGGGGAGAGGGGGAAGGAGGGGGAGAGGGAGAGGGAGGAAGGAGAGAGGGAGGAAGAGAAGGAACGGAGGAGGACAGGAGTGAGGGAATGAGGAAGAAAGGAAGGAGGGAGTTAAAATGGAAGGAAAGAAGGAGGGAGGATAAGAGAAAGAGAGGGAAGAAAGCGAGAGGAGGGGGAAGGAGGGAGAAAGGGCAGGGAGGGAGGAGAGAAGGAAGGGAGGAAGAAAGGGAGGAGGCAGCGACGGAGGGAGGGAAGGAAGGAAGCAAAGTTCCTGCATGGTTCCCTCCTCCATGCTATGTAAGAAACACTTCCTGGGTTCGATTCCCAGCATCCCATATGGTCCCCTGAGCACTGCCAGGAGTAATTCCTGAGTGCAGAGCCAAGAGTAACCCCTGTGCATCGCAGGATATGACCCAAAAAGCCCAAAAAAAAAAAAAAAAGAAAAGAAAAGAAAAGAAAAGAAACACTTAAGTTTGGTGTGGATCTTTCTGGTTCCATATCATACATGGGCACAGAGTCTGGGACTGTCTCATTTGGGGACCATCCTCAGCGGTGCTCCGGGCCCCTGTGGTGCCAGAACTGAGTCTCCAGCAGGCAAATCATGTGCTCTGGCCCTTTAAGCTTTCTCCCAGACCTGGGACTGGGACACTTTTAAAAATAAACATGGGACTATACATTCTTCCTATTCCACAACTGCTCCTTTCACTCAGCCGGCTGCCACGCACCGGCCCCCCGCATCAGCCGCGCGGCCCCCACGAGGCTGCAGGGCACAGGAGAGCCCCCACATCCCCACCTATCTGGGCACGGACTTGCAAGCCGTTTCCAAGTTTTCACTCTTCTGAGGGGCAATGCAAAAAACAATCAACTTGAGTCACTTCGCCATGCTTGTATCCACTAATTAGGGTGGTAAATCCTGGAAGCTGGCAATCCGGGGCTGGGTTTCCGAAAGGGGCGAGCAGGCAGGGGAGATCGCTAACACGGCGGCTGGGTGTTAGAAAGAGACTATCCCTGGCCATCTCACTGGGGAGTCTGATCAACAAACTATAAAAGAATCACGGCATGATCTTGGGACCAGAAGTGTCCTTGGAGAACACTTATTCCCATGTGTCACTTAATAACTGAAGACGAGTCACTCGTCTATGACAGAACGGCACTGGGATCAAAAGATCAGAGTTCAAATCCCGGTCTCTCCACATTGTGGTGAGTGGCCCTTGGCAGGCCACGAAATCTGCGAGTGCGGATGTCTGTCATCAATGAAACAGGGAGCCCGGGTCAACACCACGGGCTTTCACATGGTAAGCTAAGTACAAGGGAAAGAACTGAGATGGCCCAGAGAGTGCCTGGCACCCAGTACTGCCCGATCAACGTTGGCAGAGCCAGAGGAGAGGACAGCTGTTGGACAAGGGGGCCTGACCGGGGCTGGAGTGCTGCTGCTGGCCTGTCCGTCCTCACCACAGTGGCCTGAGGAGGCACTGCTGTGGGACGAAGGGTGGACTTCCTGAGCGGAGGCACAGGGCTCAGTCAGAAAGGCTGCTCCCCAGGAGGCTGCCCTGGGCAGTGCTCCAGGCCCATACACCAGCCCTGGCACTGCCTCAGCTCCAAACTCCTGGAGAATGAGCTGCCGCAGTCCGTGACCAGAACTCTGAACCTCTCAGCGAGGGCCAGTCTGTTTCTCGGGAGATGTGAGTTGCTATATGCTCACATGTGATTATAAGCCGGGTGTCGCTGAGAATAAAAATATGAATGGGAGTTATTATTGCTATGTGTTAGGTGCTATGTATTCCTCTCGGAGAGCCCAGCAAGTTACTGAGAGTATCCCGCCTGCGCACGGGCAGAGCCTGGCAAGCTCCCCGTGGCGTATTCAATATGCCAAATACTGTAACGACAATAGGTCTCATTCCCCTGACCTGGAAAGAGCCTCCAATCATTGGGAAAAGACAAGTTAGAAGAGGCTGCTAAAATCTTAGGGCTGGAAGGAATAGAGACGTTACTGGCGCCTGCTCGAGTCATCAGACGACCAAAGGGATGACAGTGATACAGTGATGTATTAGGTGATGTACCTATGTGTCCTTCCCTCCCTCCCTCCTTCTTACCTTCCTCCTCTCCTCTCCTCTCCTCTCCTCTCCTCTCCTCTCCTCTCCTCTCCTCTCCTCTCCTCTCCTCTCCTCTCTTGTTTTATTCTTTTTTGCAGGGGAGGAGGGTAAAGAGGGGGCACCACACCCGGCAATGCTCAGGGCTTAACTTTGGGAACTCCTTAACTCTGCACTCAAGGACTATTCCTGGCGATGCCCCAGGGATCATATGAGATGCTGGGGATCGAACCTAGGTCAAGGCAAGCACCCTCCCCACTGTACTATCTCTCCAGCCCCTACCCTGTTTCATTCTTTCTGAGTCAGGCCTCGTCTTCTACCCAGGGCACGACAACCTGATGTGTCTCTAAACTTCAACAGGTATAAATCATTATTGCTCCATCTGGGTGTCCAAAATGCCTTATAGTGGAACTACAGGGAGGGCAACAACTTGCCAAGTCAGTGTTAAACAAAGATCCTCTATTTAGCAGAACAAGCACAGACCTTGCAGGTACAAGAAGGGGCTCCTGTTTCTTGAATCATCACAGTAATTCTGTGAGCAAGGCCCTAGGATAGTCCCATTACACAGAGTAAGAAATTGAGACACAGCAGACCAAATTATTTGCCCAAGTGCAAGTCAAGGTAACAGATGGGATGTTTTTATGTCCAAAGCCCAAACACTGTATACCAAGTTAAAAGTACAAAAAAGATCTAAGTCTTCAAAACTGGGGTCCAAATGCAGACGCTGCCACAAATGCCAGGTCTGTCAGAGAGAAACCTAGACACCGACCTGGGAGGGAATCACCTTACCAGGAAACAAGAACCTGAATTCTGCCTAAATTCTGCTTTTTTTTTGGGGGGGGTCACACCTGGTGATGCACAGGGGTTACTCCTGGCTCTGCACTCAGGAATCACTCCTGGCAGTGCTCAGGGGACCATATGGGATGATGGGATTCCAACTCGGGTCGGCCGCGTGCAAGGCAAATGCCCTACCCACTGTGCTATTGCTCCAGCCCCTGCCTAAATTCTGGAAAAAGCAATTTTAAAATCAGTAAAAGAGCCAAGCCTCCAAGTTGGACCGATGGGGACCTGCTGTGGGTACTGGCCACCCACGCCCAGATTTCAGCTGAAATCTTTTGCACTAGGAGAGCCAAGAGCAAAAGGAAAAGACGTCGGGGGCGTTGAGTGATGGGCAGTAACCGAGACAGAATCAGAACAGAGAACAGGGTGGGGGAGCCAACCACAGGCGTGCTTCATGCTGCTGCTGCTGTAAGCAGAGGATTTTAAATGTTTTATGCCCTAAAAAAATCCAGGTCTCCAGGCTGGGCCCCTGGCTTAAGAGTAAGAGAGCTAAAAAAAAAAAAAGTATGAGAGCTCTTGCCTTGCATGTGTGGGGCCCTGGGTTTGACTCCTGGGACCTCCTGCCCTGCTGAAAACTGAGGGGAGCAATCTCCAAGCATAGCTGGGTATGGCCCAAAACCCAAAACGAAAAATAAAAGTCAATGTGTGTGTGTGTGTGTGTGTGTGTGTGTGTGTGTGTTGGGGGGGTGGGGTGGGGTGTATGGCGAATTAGTCCAGCAGGTGGGGTGCTTATCTTGAATGCAGCCAACTCGGGTGTGCTCCCTGGCAACCCTTGAGCCCTGCCAGAAGTGATCCCTGAGTGCAGAGCCAAGAGTTAAGTCTTGAGCACTACTCGGTGTGGCTCCCAAACCAAAAAGAAAAACAGGAGTTGGGTCTCACAGATTCCTATAGGTTGGGGCATCCTGGATCACTGCAGACTCTGAGCACGTGGGGGCCGCAAGGGCAGAGCGTTCCATACAGACAACTTCCCTAGATGACACTGAAACTGAAACCACGCCCAACCCTTGGCTTGCTTTGCCATGGGGGATGGAGGCAAGCCCAAGGGTGGGATATGCGAGCAGACATGCTCGGGATAAGGAGCTCCCCTCATCTTCTGGACTGGATACTGGCCAGCATCACCCCCCCAAAAAAAAAGGCCATGCTGCCCATTCCTTTCTTTGTCACCATGCTGGTCACAGCAGCCGTGGCTTTCAGTAGGCTCTGCCTGTGTTCAGGGAAGACAGGGCAGAGAGCAGGGGTCCCTGGAAGGAAGGAGGCTGGAGATCACAGCATCCCTGGTGACTGGGGCAGAAACTGAGGAACTGGTTTGAGGAAATGCAGAACAAACAAGCAGCCCAGAGCTGCCTCCCAGCAGGCTGCCAGCCCAGGCCCTGGTTGTGACCTCCTTACAGGCACTGCCCCAGTGACCAGCCTGAGGGGGTGAACAGCCAGGCACAACCAAGAGTCTTGCTCTCGCCCCCAGCCCCTGAAAATAAAGAGGGGCATGGGAATATTTGCAGAGATCTCAGGTCTCTTCCTTGGGGGCTCCTTTGCCCTCCAGCCAGCTGGTCCCAGCAGGGGGAGTAGACAGCTGGTCAGGGGTCCCTGGCCGCAGGTGCTGTGATAAGGAGTGGGTAAGGGGGTGCAGGACAGGCGCAGTCAGGACAAGGTCAGGAGAGGGGGCTCCCATCATCTCACCCGATGGGCCTCCCGAGCCCCTTACTAAGAAGTCCTAGTCTGGCTTCCATGGCTCCCCAGCTCCTGCAGGAAGTTGCCGGTGGGGTGAGGGGTGGGTGTATATGGGGGGGAGGGGCGGGTACAGGCGGGTAAGAAAGACTGGGGTGTGTCTGCTCAGAGCCCCTGCTGAAAGGGGACTCCCCCAGGAATTCAGGGGTGACTGTGGCCCCAGGTGCTCTCCCCCACCCTGCTGCACTCAAGGGTGCTTCCCCACTCAACACCTGTCTTGCCTCTCCCTCCAGGACCTGGGTGCATGGCCCCTCTGTCGGGAGTACACAAGGGTCTGGCTGAACTGGCAGATGAGTTCAAGCCTGCCCAGCTGGAGGGGACGGAGCCAGCGCGGTGCATGATGGACTTAGGCATGGCGCTACCTTCTGCCCGTGCCCAGCGAGAGCCACCGAGACACCCATGGCATCCCCGTTCTTGTTCTGGGTCCCTCGAGCAGTGCTCAGGGTTCCCTGGGGTTCCTGCTGCTCAGGGGACCATGAGGCTGCTGGAAACGGACTCCTGGGCTCTGCCTGCAAGGCCAGGCCTCCCTCCCTTTGAGGTGTGTCCCTGGCCTTCATTCCCTTTCTCTCCCCTCTCGTTTTTGATGGATACATCGTGACTTAGAATATTCTTTACCTATCTTTGTTTTGGGGCCACATCTGGTGATGCTCAGGTGTTACTTCTGGCTCTGTGCTCGGGAATTACTCCTGGCGGTGCTCAGGGAAACAGATGAGATGGCAACTGCATGAAAGCCAAGTGTCCTGCTGGCTGTCCTATCTCTCTGGCCCCCATCACGACTTAGAATACTGTTAACGATATTTCCATTTTCCAAGCCTGCATCACTTCAACACTGCCACCTTTTATTTTTTCCTTTCGTCTTTGGGCCATACCCAGAGGTACTCAGGACTTCTGATTCGGCACTCAGGGAGCACTCCTGGTGGGATTTAGGCTGGAGCTCAAACCCGTGCCGGCTGTGTGGAAGCCAAGTGCTTCACCTGCTGTTCTATTTCTTGAGTCCCATCCACCTTCTCTTAAAAAATGCTCTCCTAAGAGACCCAATTCTTCGCAAATGCTTGAGACGATGAACCATCTCCACCACGAACAGTATCCACTGGGAAGCTGATTTGCAGGGAGGTGCTAGGCGGGAGGTGGGATACACCTTCTGCTCTTCCTCTTATCCCCGAGAAACAAGTCCTGCTTCTCAGAGCTGAGCATGTGACTGCTGGCCCGGCCATGCTGGGCCTCTAGGAGCCTGCCACATCCAAGTAACGTCTGGTGCTAGAGGAGTACACTCCTGTCGATGGCAGAGTCCTCATGGGAAACTGGCAAAGCTGGGCTCTTCCTTCAAGGCGCCCAGTAGCCCAGTACTGACCAGGAGACTGTCTCAGCAGAAGGACACGTGGTGTTGGCAGGAGAGCGGTGTCTCAGAAGAGATGGATCTTTGCACACCCTGGAGTCGCCGTCCAGATGTAACATCAAGCTTTGCTCTCTTCATGGAGGGGTGAGGCGGGTACCGCTGGCGTGCGCTCTGTCCACCTGCAGCAGCTGGGCGAAGGTCTCTTCCCAGGGAAAGAGGCGGAGGAGCATCCGGTGCCTTGTGCCATCAGTCATCAGGAGTCCTGAACACCCACTGTGGGCAAGATGTTGCCTGGCAAGGTAGGAAGGTGCCCGAGGGGACAGGCCACCTTTGAGACTTCCGGGCAACCCTGCCCAGAATTGTATTTTCTTATCAACTTTGACCTCCTTTGGGTTCCACAGACCTGATGGTACAGGAGAATGTCGGATAAACAACTTTCTGTTGACTTTACTCTGAGCAGCTGCGGCTCTGGCTCCACCCTGCCCAGGTCTGGCAGAGCCTGCAGGGAGGCTGAGAGGCCCGGGGTCTGGGAGGGGGAACAGAGGAGGCGCTAGTGAAGTTCAGTTCCTGCTCCAGGGGCTGCTCCCCTGTCCCCCTGTGAGGAGCGGGGCCTGCACTGTGATTCTGCCGGGAACACGGGGGTCTGGGGCCGTCACCTTCGCTTTGGCCGATGGTCGTGGCTGCTAAGTCCAGTGGGGCCAGGCCTGCTGCAGAGAACACTGGCTGGTGAGGGGCAGGGGAGTGCGGGCGGGGGGCTGGGCAGCGGTGTGTGGCACACCCCGGCTCCAAGGCACCTGACAAAGTGACAGGAGCTCTTTTCCAGCTCACGGGGGGGGGGGGGAACGGAAAGATGTCCCTGTCCACCAGCACTAACGGCGCTCGCCTCTTTGCCTTGACAGACACCCTAGGCAGAGCTCTGGAGAGAGGCTGAGACCAGAAACCCAGGGGCTGGAACAGCTGCTTCTTAGGAGTCCATACGCCGGCCCTCCCACTGTGGAGGGCTGTGCGTTCCCAAGTCTCCAATCATATCGCCCATCAGAGCCTCCCACTTGGGTGGCGCGAGGCAGACAGAGGGTCCCCCAAGGGGCTCTCACCCCGAAGCACAGTCTGTAGCTTGCTGCTCTTTGCCAAGGGATTTCCCAGCTCCCGGCAGCCAGCGTGCCCCTCCTGCCTCTTTGCTGATTGTCCCTGGCGGCGGGCCATTTCCCGCCCTCAAGGTGGGAATCGGGGTGCAGGCACTGCCCGGCCCTGGCCTGGCCCTGCTCCCCGTGGCGGGGCGGGCTCCAGCTCTTCCAGGAAAGCCGTCTGCTTTCTTCCTGCTGCCTCCAGAGGCCTTGTGGTTAAGGAGCCAGAGCTCTGGCGGAGGGTTTCTCCCCAAGGTCGGCTCAAGCCTTCCTCTGCAGCCCCGCGGAGGACTGACTCTCCCGGCACACACACCCCTGCGCAGTGACTCACCTTCCAGGGAAAGTGCTCCTCTCACCTAAGCAGAGCCGCCGCGCCAATGACTAAGGCCTGGATCAAATGCCGTCGGGGGCCTCCAGCCAGTCACAAAGCCACCCGCCCGCAGATTCTGCCTCTCCCCTCCAGACTCCAGCAGCCAGGCGGCCCCTCTGGCCTGCCGGTTTCATTTTCTTCTGAACACGAGGCTTGACATCCGGTGATCTATTTTTTCTAAAAACTAGGTTCACTTTAGAAATGACTCTCAGGCCATCGAGACAGCTTCCCCAAGAGAAAACAAAATGTTATTTAAAGGAAACCGTCAGCCGGGAGGGAGCCTATATTTTTGTTTTGTACGAAGAAGGGGAAATAAGAATTTAAAAATCTATTATGAAACTGTTTTTGTTCCCCCTCAGGGGTGATTTAAAGGGAAACCTGCAAGAACCTGAGTGTAGATCCAGGCTCCCTCCCAGGGGCTGGGGAGAAGCTGAGGAAGACTCGGGGATGAGAGGGAAAGACACTGCCTCAGCTGAGAAGCGTATGTGGCAGAACCAAGCAAGAAAGGGCAGACACCTTGTTGACTTCTAGTCTACAAATATTTTCCCTTTTCAGCGCCTACAGAGTTAAGGCTGGGACCTGCCTCCATCACTGAGGCTGGGGTGGAGGTGCAGAAGGGAGAGAGACCAGCTCTCCTCTAGCTCAGAGGGCTGGGAGGGCAATGGGGACCCCTGGTGTAGAAGGACCAATTCTGGGTCTCTGGGTGGAGGCATTTTAGACTCATTCAGATGTGAGGCGGGCCTCATTTATCATCGGACAAGGAGAACTCAAGAGTTAAAACCTCTAGTCAGCTGTTATGAGCCCTGGAGGGCCTCCTGAGAAAATGACGGGTGCCTCCCCCCCCCCCCCCCCCGGGCTAGGCGGCCTGACCCCAACATCCTTACAGAAAACAGGCCTGAGCAGTGCGGTACTGGCAATTCCCCGCCACCCCCACCCCCCCACCATCAATTACTCAGCAAGGCCACTCCCAGCCGCTCGCTCAGGGGTCAGGCATTAGAGCTCAGCATCGACTTCAACCTCTCTTTTTCCACTCCAAACCACCCAGCGAAGATTTCTCACGCCAGAAGGCACAGGTGCTTGGAGAAGTGACCTGCCAGAGGTCACCAAGGCAGAGAGTCGCAGCTCTGAACACGACCTGTTGTCTGGCGAGAGGGCTGAGCCCCCTCCTTTGAGACGGAGGCTCCGTGCTTGGGGCAGCCCCTGACCATCTCTGCTCAGGGCAACCCCTGGGCATCTCTGCTCGGGGCAACCCCTGGTCATCTCTGCCTCCACATTAGCACCTGTCAGGGGGACGAGCACCCAGAGGGCAATGCTACCCATCACTTGACCCTTTGTCTCTCATTCCTGTGATGAATCAATACACACCCATAACTTCTCACTCTTATTAATACCCACGAATCACTCCCAGAGGAAGAAGCGCCCTTGGCATAACTACATTCAAAATGGACATGTTTCGGAGGGGAAAAAAACACAGCTGACTTATCCTATCATGGGAAGTTAGCAGGAAAACAATGAACTAGCAGCCAGGAAACAAGAGTTCCAAGGCACCCGAGTCAGCCCAAAGGGCTCTGGGACACGGGTTTCACAGGCTGAGTTCCTGGGTTCCATAGCCAAGACCACATGGTTGGCCTTGGGGCCCCCAGCACCGCTGAGCGGAGCATCCCTGGGAGGGGCGGCCGAGTCCCTGAGCTCTGCTGGGGAGGCGGGATCCTCGCTCAATCAAAAAGAAAAAAGGAATTCTGGATCTGACATGGATTTCTGAGTGCTCTCATCCCTTCTGTTTTTCTCTCGGGGCGCCACTTTCCTGACTGCGTCCTTGTCTGTAGAGGAATTGTGTGAAAAGGCACAAAAGCTGCCCGCAAAGGACCACCGGCCGGCACATCTTTTAGTTGGACCAGGCAGGTGAGGCGTGAAAGGATGTAGGACAGCAAGGAAAGAGGATCTTTCAGTCTCTAGGGAACGATGACTCTCTCTGCACTGTCACTCAAACCCAAGGCCAGGTCACACGGGAAGACCCTCGGCCAACACTGCTCGAGTCTCAGTGGCCCCCGCGCGGCCATGCGCTTCTGCCTGCCGCTTTCCCAGCACCCATCCCCCAGCCCCCAAGCCGCGCCAAGTTCCCCAAGTGCAACACCCCCAATGCTCAACCCCATGCCTTCTGCTCCCGGGGGCCCTAGGTATGCAGAGGCCAGAGGGGCTGGCCTGTCCCGACAGCACCCCAAATGCAGGGTCACGACATTACCCCCCCCTTCCTGCCACGTTCACACTGGTGCCACCAAAAGGGCCCCTATGGCTCCGAGGTTTACCAGTTTAACTGAAATACTAAAATGGGGCAAACAGGAAGCATCAGACACAACTGCGGTAGTGACTTATTAATCATGAAAGCAGAATTTTAGTTGCATTTTAACCTTTTGCCAGGAAAAAGAAAAAAGCCTGTGATGGTGGCAGCCTTAAGCACCAATGCGGCGGCCCCTTTTGATTCAGGCCTGCAGTGCGACGTATGGTTTCGGAACCAGAGAGAAGCCCCGCACGAATCTGTCAGCCCTTCGCCACGCTGCCACGGGAACAGGAAAGAAAAGAGGAAATTCAAAGTGACTTCACAGGTCAAAATGCTCAAGCTCTCTGAAGAAGGGGCCAGCAATGAAAACACTCCCGGCTGACTTCTTCAGTTCTATAGGTCTCCCCCAGATTCCAGCCAGAGATGGACTATTAATACCCCCTCCCCACACACACACGCACACACACACACACCCACACACACTCATCCCCAAATCACCAATAGTTGTTTAGAGCTGGACAACCAGTCAGGGGCAAAGCTGCTTCTTCCACCCTCAGATGACAGCCCAACACGCCAGGCCGATCACAAAGAAACCAGTGTTCAACAGGAGAACTAAAATGAGGAACCAAACCTCCATCTGTTGAGGCACGAGGGCCAAGCAGACATTTCTGTTGACTAGCAAAGGCTCTTTGGCAGGGTCTGTGCCGTGGGGCCGCTCCCACAGGCTCTAACAGACAAGACCAGGGGCCAAAAACCCCCTTCCCAGCTGCTCCTTACGGTCTGCAAACAGCCCAGAGAGGACTGCGAGCTTGGCCACCTACTGCTGTCTGACTTCACAGAAGCTCTGAAACAGATACCTGGGTTCTTCTTTCTAAAATTAAACCCAGCGACTGTTACTTTTATTTTGAGACTTTCTGAGAAGCTCACCACGCCCTTCAAAATAAAGGGAGGAGTAGAAGGTCCTCAAGGCGGCTGATCGGCTCAGGTCTGACCCCCTTGCACTACTGAATGGACTTTCACACCAGTAGGAAAAAGTCCTGAGGAAATCCAAATGTGCCCCGAGCAGGACAAGCACTTGCTCTCTCACACGAGGTGTAAACACACCTTCCTGCAGCCAAGACCTATGAGGTGGTCCAGCGCAGAAGCCCGAGGAAGACTCCCATGGGCCAGGCCAGCTCCTTACGCAGTTTGAACTCTGGGCCATCAGGGAGAGAGAGCTCCCTCCCCCCCATCCCAACTTCAGAGCCCCATTATAAAATAGGACACTAGCACAGAATCTTTTTTTTTTTTCCCACACCTGGCGATGATCAGGACTTGATCCTGGCTCTGCACTCAGGGATTACTCCTGGTGGGGTTCGGGGGGGACCATGTGGAGTGCTGGGGATCGAACTCGGTCGGCCGTGTGCAAGACAAATATCCTCCCCACTGTACCATTGCTCTTGCCCCAACAGTATTACACCCAGACTTCTGAGGGATGAAAGGTTAGAGCCGTGCAGAACTTTTTCTGTTCTTGTTTAGGGGTGTTCAGAGTTTACTCTTCATTCAGTGTTCAGGGATCACTCCTAATGGGCTTGGGGAAGTCTAATGGGTGTTAGGGATTGAACCTGGGTCAGTGGCTGGTGAGGCAAACACTTTACCTGCTGTACTATTATCTCTTGGGGCCCAACATGCAGACACTGTAAAAATACAGGCTGTGGTTAATTATTATCTCCTAATTCAGACTCTATTTCTAGTGTGTGTGAGGGGTGTCCAACCTTTTCTTAAGTTTTGTATTTTGGGCCACACCCAGTGCTGTTCAGTTATCACTTTACTAGCAATGCTCAGGGGATCATGTACAGTGCAGGGATTGAACATAGGTTAGCCAAGTGCAAGCTAAGTGAAAGGCATTTACCTGCGGTACTATTTCTCTGGCTCTCTCTGGCTCTGGGTTCAGCCTTTTCCCTGGAGCAAACTTCAGTTACTAGTTTTGTAGTGGCCCGCCCCCTCCATCATTCACTTTCACTTGCTTTTAAGGCCCTGAAGTCCTTGACATTCACGGTCCACAGTTCACCACTACACCACCTTTTTGTTTGTTTGTTTTGGGGCCATGCTCAGGGGTAGTATACTCCTGGCTCTGCACTCAGGAATCACTACTGGCAGGCTGGGGGGGATGTGGGGAGACCACGCGGGATGTCGGGAATCGAACCCGGGTCGCCCGCGTGCAAGGCAAGCGCCCTAGCCGCTGTACTATGGCTCCAGCTCTGCACTTGGTTCTATGCCTTTCCTGCTCTCCGCCTTCCTCCCCCCTCACTGCCCAGGGCCCCTCTTTGGGTCTGGCGGCAACACATGAAATCCCAGTGGGAAGCAGTGCAGTTTCTCAAGTTATGCATCACCCAGGAGGCCGGGGCGGCAGGGACTCTGCGCTGGACAGGTGGCCTCTCTGGCGGGTGCCTGGGCACTACACGCGCGCAGCCCCGCAGAACTTCCGAGACGGGGACATTGTATCGAGCCCAGGATGAGTCCTGGGGGGCTAGGGGGTGGGTGGCGGGACGACTCTGCGTGTCCAGCACTGCCCTTCGGTGCCCAGGGCCAGCTCCGCTCCTTCTCCCAGCCTCGGGGTGTGCCACGCGCACCAGAGAAGGCCCGAAGGTGTCGCCGGCGGGACGGGGCGCCGGTGCAGAAGCGTCCACCCCCGGGCACCGACCTGGCGGCGGGGCCGCTGCGCGCGGAAGCACGGGGTGCGGGGGGAGTGGGAGCGGGGCGCCCTCGCGCGCACCCCGGGGCCGTGTCCACGGCGATCGCGGCGAGCACCCCGGCCCCGAACCCCGGGCCCCGGCCGGCCGCGCAGCAGACGGGCCGCCAAGGCCTCAGCTCAGCCCGGCGGGCGCTCGACCCACCCTGGACGCTCCCCACCGCGTCCCGCGCTCCGGGGTCCCGTCACTTACCGGCGGGGCGCCGACCTTTCCAACCACAGCGTCGCGCTCCCCACGCCCGCGCGCTCTCTCCCGCGGCTGGCGGCGGGTCGCGGCGCCCAGGGCCCGCCGAGGCCCCGCCCCGGCCCGGGCCCGCCCCCTCGCCCGCGGCCCGGCCGCCCCCGGAGCCACGCCTCCCCCGGCGGCTGCAACTTTGTCTCGCTTCGCGCCTCCCTGCTCTGGCCACGCCCTCCACCCTCCGCCCCGCCCACTCCTCCAGCCTTAACCAATGACGCGGTGCGCCCGGGCGTTATTTTTTTCTCCCCTCTATAGCGATTGGTCAACGGGTGAACTCAGTTCCAGAATTGGGCATCACTTCCGGATGGTGTGTCTAGAGGAAGCGGTCGCTGACCGGACAGGCTGACAGGACGCAGCGGCGGGGCGGGGACGAACTGCGCATGCGCGCTCGCTCCGGCCCGGACCTTTTTTTTTTTTTTTTTGAAGGGGCTGATCAGGAAGGACGAGTGTGCGCGTGCGTGCTGTCTGACGTCGTTGCCTTGGAGACCGCAAGGCGCTGTAGCCCCGGGGTCGGGTCCTGCTCGGATGCGGGAGACTTTATTTATTGAGCATTGCTGGGTGTTCAGCCCTGGGGGCGGAGGGTGGTCTCCGGGGACGAGTAGGACCGTTGTCGTGCTGCCCTGGAGAAACTCGGGGTGCCTAGGCCTGCGCGGGGGGGACCGACGTCCCGTGGAAGCGTGCTGCTGTCGTGGCTGAGCAGCCACGTGTGTGAGCAGCCCGCAAAGCGTCTTCTCGCTGGTCCCACGGGTTGCAGAGCGGGGGAGAAGATGAAGGACCTTCGAGTTTGAATTCTACAGAAGTGCCAACAGTGCTTTTTTAACTACGGGACGAGGGCTATGGATAGTTTTCTAACTTTTGCTTGTCTTATTTGCCAGTGGTTTTTTTTTTTTTTTTTTTTTTTTGCTGTTTGGGTCGCACCCGGCGATGCTCAGGGGTTACTCCTGGCTCTGCACTCAGGAATTACTCCTGGTGGTGCTCAGGGGACCGTATGGGATGCTGGGAATCGAACCCGGGTCAGCTGCCTGCAAGGCAAACGCCCTACCCGCTGTGCTATCGCTCCAGCCCCCTTGCCAGTGTTTTTACAATGAGATCTTTCTGTATTTTATTTGTAACAAGGCTCCAGTCTTATTTTAATTTTTTTCCAGGGGAATCACACCCCAAAAATCACACCGTCGGTGATCAGGGGCTTATTCCTGGCCCTGGTGCTCAGGGGACCCTGTGTAATATGGGAGGTTAAACCTAGCTCTGCTATGTACAGCTCAAGACAGACCTTGAGCTCCTGTACTATCTGGTTGATCCAGCATTTTTTTTTAAGTCTGCATCATAGGGACTGGAGAGATAGTACAGGACACCTCATATGGTCCCTTGAGTACCATCAGGAATAATTCCTGAGTGCAGAGCCAGGAGTAACCGCTGAGCATTACTGGGTGTGGTCCAAAAACCAAACAAAACAAAAAGATGCATTGCCACCCTGGGGATTGCACTGTCATCAGAGCCCAGCCACAGAAAAGTTAGCAATGGAGCTCAAGGGAGGGGTATACAGACCTCATCCAAGGCTGTCCTGAGGAGCACCAATATCTCCCAAAACGGTTGAGCAAAGGCCAGGACCATTTTTCAGACAGTCTTTGATAGCTGGGGGACTATCTCTGCACCCTAAAGATCTCTCTGGAGTTTTCTGGGGGGTGGTGGGGGATTATGGGAGGACCAATCCTTTAGGCAGGCAGCAACTTCACTCACTTTGGCTATTATTCTCTTTTGCCTGACTGCCCATTTTCACATTTGAATTCAGATGACTGAGCACAGAGCCTGAAGTTCCCTTCAGTCCCTACCTCCTACCTTATGTGCAATAGTGTCATCTGAAGCATTTGATGTCATGGCCCAGATGAAGCCAAGCTTTGGAGCTGGATGGTACCCGAAAGCATTTTATATCACTTAATCACTTAATCACTTAACTTCCCGTTAGTTGTCGATTTGCTCGAGCGGGCACCAGTAACGTCTCCATTTGTCCCTGTCACGTGCTAGTGTAGCCCAATGGCATCTGTTCGCTCCGGGAACATGAAGGGCCTCAAACCGATCGTTCATGATCTTGACGAAGAAGTCTGACCATCTGGTGGGCGGCCACGCGGTCTTTTGACATACCGTGGAATCCAGTCGGTAACAGCTCTAGTCCAGCGGTCGTCTTTAAATCTCATTACGTGACCAGCCCATCTGATTTTCGACACCTTGGCAAATGAGACAGCGTCCCTGATTCTTGATCATTGATGGATGTCAGAACTCCGGATTCTTTCTCTCATTTGAGTGAAACATGATATTCCAAGCATAGCTCTTTCTATTCTTCTTTGGGAGACCTGAATAGCGTTCTCATCTTGTTTGCGTAGGGCCCAGGTCTCTGAGGCATATGTTAATGCAGGAAGAACAGTGGAATCAAAGAGATGTGCCCGGAGCCGGAGGTTCTTCGTCCTCTTAGCTATTTCTTTGACGTTCTTGAAGGCGTTCCAAGCCACTCTCTTCCTCCTGCGCAGCTCGGGTGCCAGGTCATTTGTCATGTTGACCTCTCGACCTAGGTACACATAGCTGTTGCATTCGAAGATGGTCGTTCCGTTGAGAGTGAATGGGGCGTCAGGAACGAGGCTGTTTCTCATAAACATTGTCTTCGTAAGATTCAGCTGTAGTCCTACCTTTCCACACTCACGGTCAAAGTCGGCCAGCATTTGTGCCGCTTGGCTGATGTTTGGTGTTATTAAAACAATGTCATCAGCAAAGCGGAGGTGGTGTAGTTGCCGACCATCTATCTTCACTCCCATTCCTTCCCATTCCAGTCGTCGCATGATGTTCTCGAGGGTGGCACTGAAGAGTTTTGGTGAAATGGTATCACCCTGCCGCACCCCTCTCTTGACATCAACGATCACTTCTTTGTAGAATGGTGAGATCCTGGTAGTGAATCCGCAATACAGCTCACGGAGGATCCTGATGTATTGGGCTTGAATGCCCTGATTGGCTAGGGCTTCAATGACCGCTTCCGTCTCAACAGAATCAAAGGCCTTCTTTAAATCAACGAACATAAAACAGAGCGGCATCTTGAACTCCCGAGAAACCTCAATGAGCTTGGTTATCGTGTGGATATGGTCGATGGTGCTGAATCCTTTGTGGAACCCGGCTTGCTCGCATGGTTGTCCTTCATCTAGTGTTCTGCCAATCCTATTTAGGATGACTTGAGTGAACTTGTAGATGACAGACAATAGGCAGATCGGGCGATAGTTGCCAATGTCATGGATGTCTCCCTTCTTGAACAGTAGTACGGTCCTGCTGGTTTTCCATTGGGACGGAACCTTGCATTCAGACAGGTAGCGAGTGAAGAGCCAAGCCAGTGTATTGATGAGTACTGACGGCAGGTTCTTCAGGTGTTCAGGTCTGACCTTGTCTGGGCCGGGTGCTGTTTGTTTCTTTACCGACGAAATGGCATGTCGGATTTCGGAAGGGAGAACGTTGGTAACGACATATCCATCCTATGGAATTTGGTATGTCGGCAAGTGGACATGGCTATAGAAGAGATTTGAGTAGAAGTCATGGATAATCTTCTCCATTGCCGTTCTGGAGGATGTGATGGATCCATCAGGACGTCAGAGGGCAGTCATCTTGGTCTTGTAGTTGGTGAAGGACAGGCGGGTGTTACGAATACTTTTCCCGGCTTCTGCCGCATCTACCAGTACTTCTGCTCTTCTCTCTTTGAGGTCTTCCTTGATCGCATCTCTGCACTGCTTTGCGAGCTCGGATGTTAGCTTGCGGTTGCCTGAGGCATGCGCCAAACCACGCTGGCGAATTAGCTCAAGAGTTTTCGAAGATAGGCGATTTTTTGTGGCTATCTCTCTCTTGGCGTTCCTCGCACATTCATGGAGGTGCTGAACCAGTCGATCGTATTCCTCGTCAATGTTGTCAACAATGGCATCTTCCCATGTTGCCGCAATAGTACCAAAGAGTTCCCAGTTGGTGGTCATTCTGGGAGTTCTCTTTTTGAACTTTGCAGCCCTTTCTCCCCGCTCTGTGAAGTAGAATTTTGCACGAAGGAGACGGTGGTCCGATCCCGTTTGAAATTTTATATCATGGCCCAGATTGAGCCTTGCTTTGGTGCTGCCCGGTGGCCAGTACATAATCCCTGGCTGGGGCGTTGACTAGCTTGAAGGCTGGTGGTCAGGAAGGAACTGGGGGGGCCCCTAAACATCTTCCAGCTGTAGGGGTTTTGGTTCAGTGACTCAGAGAAGGCAGAGCTTGGCACAGTGGTGGGTAACAGGTTGGTATTAGCAAGCCTGGATGCCCGACTTCTCTCTCTCCCACCACCTGCGTGCCTCTGGGCACAGCACTTCTCAGGAAAGACGTGGGCACGGGCCCAGTGCCTGCAGACATTCTGGGCCTGGCCTTTGCCTTCTCTGTCTCTCCCCACTCCTCCTCCAGTGCTTGAGAATATGACCCAGCTTCTCTTGACACTGAAGCCTTGTTCTTGGTTCGCTGGTGTGCCCCCCTCCGAACTCATCAAAACTGTCTTTTTTCTGGGAGTTGTTTTTTGGGGGACCCACACCTGGCTGTGATCTGAGGTTACCCCTGACTCTGCTCTCAGGAATCATTTCTGATGGTGCTCAGGGTACTGGGGATGGGATGCCGGGGATAGATCCCAGGTCAACTGCGCCCAAGGCAAGTATCTTACCTGCTGTATTATCTCTCCGGCCCCCAAGATGAGCTGTCTTTAAATCTTCCCACAGAGGCCAATGTGTTCTGTGGGGGAGAGTGAGCTGAGTTCACCCACAAAAGGAATTTTACATCAGGGGCCCAGGAAGGAACAAACCACCCCAGACTCATGAGGGAGAGATTTGGAATGAGATAGGCTGGGAAGTTTTCACTTTTTTTCCAAGTGCTCCTAGTGAGATTGTAAGGCTCCCTTGCACTGAGCATGTGGGTACCAAGCCTTAAAAGGCTTGCTGGACCCCCAACCCTGGAAAGAGAACTTCAGGGTCTGATGAGTTCCTTCTGCTGGGCTAGCTAAATCCCAATAGGGGGACGACTTCTTGCCCTGAATCACGTGAGCAGCTTTGGTTCTGCTTTTAATGAAACCAACTGACATTTACAGGGTGACTCACGCCTGACCCCGGGAGCCAGGTTCTCAGCACTTGAGGTTCCCGTATCCCATCCTGGCAGCTCACCTCTGGAGGTGGAAGGCTAAGGACCAGCTTTGCACTAACAGGGGTGGGCGCTTCTGTGCTGGTTTGTTTCTCCTTGTTTGTGACCTCATGGGGGCCAGAGAGTGTAGAGGTTAGGCTCTTGCCTTGCATGTGGCTAGTGAGCTTTGCCAGGAGTCGTCCCGGTGCACTGCTAGATGGGGCCTAAACTGCACTCACCTGCCAACAAATCTTTACAAAATTAAAGTAAGTAAAGTAAGTAAAGGCCCTCCCGTTGATCATGGATTTGCTCGAGCGGGCCCAGTAACGTCTCCATTGGAGACTTTGTTGTTACTGTGTTTGGCATATCGAATATGTCATGGGGAGCTTGCCGGGCTCTGCCGTGCGGGTGAGATACTCTCGGTAGCTTGCCGGGCTCTCCGAGAGGGGCGGAGGAATCGAACTCGGGTCGGCCATGTTGGCTGCGAAAAACTAGAGATTTCTAAGTACTTCACATGTGTGACCTTCTTACGTATTCCAAGGTTTCTCAACTTGACCCTTATAGACACTTTGGGTTGAATAATTCTTAGTGGTGGGGGCTCTTGTGTCTTATGGGATGTTTCTGAGCTTTCTGGTCTCTCCCCACTAACTGCCAGTGACCCCACTCTCTAGGCCCAGTTGTGACAACAAAAAAGTGTTTCCAACTTGCCAGTTGTCCTAGAGGAGCAAAATTATCCCCAGCAGAGAGCTCTGGCAGTCTAATCCCACAGAACACAAACTGCCCCTTCTATCCCAGCACCCCCGTGCCATACGTGACCCTGTGACGCTGCGGTCTCTGTCACCACGGTGAAGTGTGCCATCCCAGAACCCCACAGTCCCACGTATGGATGCCCTTCCCACTGTGGAGCACTGTCACCAGAGCACGACCCCCACCATAGGATGTGCTTCAACCCCAGAACTCCATTCTGTCCTCATTTCTGTCACCATCAGTGACTTCCGTCCATCTCTGGTGTTGCCTATGCCTGCCTGTGAGAAGGACTCTCCCAAGGGCAAGATCTATTCTGGCGGTTCCACATGCCCCCACGCAGAGCCAATGTCAAAAATGCTCAGCGCATCACATTTGTAGCTGGCTGTAGAGGGTGGTGTGGCAGGGGTCTAGGGGAGGGGTTCTCTGATAACGAGCTCTCTCTGAGCCCTAAATCTGTCTGGTTTTAGTCTGAGGGGCTTGATCTTGTTTGGAGTTTGAGAGGAAGAAGATAAAAGAGGAGGTGAAGGTGAAGGTTGGGTATTGGGGTGAGACAGGGCTTGGACCTTGGAGGTTGATGATGCTGTAAAGAGAGCCTTGGCGGGGAGGTGAGTTAGAAAGTGGCTGAGTCTTAATGCAGGGCTCCCTATGAAGGTTTCAGAGTCAAAGAAGAACATGGAGCCGGAGATGGTGCAGTAGGCTCGGTGCTTACTCTACACACAGTCAACCTAGGTTTGATTCCAGGCACCACAGATGGTCCTCTGAGCACAGGGGCCAGGAATAAGCTCTGAGCATCACTGGGTATTGTATCAAGCACTGCAGTGAACATAGGTGTGTGTGTGTGTGTGTGTGTGTGTGTGTGTGTGTGTGTTTGAATTAATACTTCTATTTTTTCTTTTTTGGGTGGGGGTGAGATGCCAAGAAGTCCAACTACTCTGTCCTACAGGAGCTCTAGTCTTACTTTTTGGAGAAATCTTATTGTTTCCCATAAACACTGGAGTGAGTGATCACTCTGGGTTTAGTTTGGTTTGTTTGGGGGGTCACATCCAGCAGTGGTCGGGGTTTACTCTTGCCTCTGCATTCGGGGCCACACCTGAAGATGCCTGGGGGACCATATGTGGTGCTGGGGAACAAACCTGGGTCAGCCACATGCAAGGCAAGCGCCCTATTCGCTAAAATATCTCTCTGGTTCCGCACTTGAGGTTTTGAACATGGACTTTTATGCAAGAAATCAGTCCTGTCCTGTTCTCCCGTTGTTCATCGATTTTCTCGAGCGGGCCCAGTAACGTCTCCATTGTGAGACTTTGTTGTTACTGTGTTTGGCATATCGAATACGTCACGGGGAGCTTGCCAGGCTTTGCCATGTGGGCGAGATACTCTTGGTAGCTTGCCAGGCTGTCTGAGAGGGGCGGAGGAATCGAACTCGAGTCGGCCATGTTGGCCACTTGCAAGGCAAACGCCCTACTGCTGTGCTATGGCTCCAGCCCTGCAGTATAGCTCCAGCTCGCAAGAAATCAATCCCCAGAAAATGGAAGAGGGCTTGAGTGATAGCACAGTGAGTAGGGCGTTTGCCTTGTACGCGGCTGACCTGGGTTTGATTCCCAGCATCCCATATGGTCCCCTGAGTACCTCCAGGAATGATTCCTGGATGCAGAGCCAGGAGTAACCCCTGTGCATTGCTGGGTGTGACCCAAAAAGAAAAAAAAAATGGAAGAGCCGGGAGAGTGGACGGAGGCCGTGAACTACTTAGTAACCAGCAGACAAGAGGGGAAGCAGTGGCTCTGTGGCCAGCGGCCCGGCCACGTGGAAAGCATTGGGCCTCTAGACCCCACCCAGGACAGGGAAGGGTATGATTCTCTTCCACCTTCTGTCCTCGGGGCCTCTGCCAGAGGGCCTGGTAATCCAGGGACCCTGCAGGGGACAGTCACCAGCGCAAAGCCCAGCAGAGACACAAGGACCAGTGGGAGGTCTCACGAGACCCCATTGGGTGAAGTCTTGTCACTGGAAAAAATAATCCCAGAAATCCCAGCATTTAAAAAAATATATATTTTCTACTCTGGGAGTGCTCAGGTGCTCAGGGCTGACTCCTGGACTCTGTTTTTTTTTTCTTTTTTCTTTTTTTTTTGGGGGGGGGGAGTCACATGCAGCGATGCACAGAGGTTACTCCTGGGTCATGCACTCAGGAATTACTCTTGGCGGTACTGGGGAACCATATGGGATGCTGGGGATAGAACCCGGGTCGGCCATGCAAGGCAAACACCCTACTTAAACTATTGCTCCAGCCCCTGACTCCTGGACTCTGCACTCAAAGATCACTCCTCAGGCTCGAGGGACATACAGGGTGCTGGGGATCGAACCCATATCAGTGACGAGCAAGGCACTTTCTTCAGCACCTCCCTAGTGTTTATTTTAAAACACACACACACACACACACACACATATATGACTTATTGTTGTTTATGATCAGCTTTGGGTTCCAGCAAAGAGGAAGAGGCGGTGCAGAGGTTTCCCACGCGCCGGCTCCCCCAACACGCACAGCCACCCCTGTTATCAGCAGCCCCAGAGGAGGGGCGTTTCATTACTCCCCTGGAGCCCACACAGGCACGTCATCACCCCCACAGTTCACACGGGGTTCACGCTCAGCGCCGGACGCTCTCTGGGAATGCCAAACGTGTCACGGCAGACATCCATCAGAGTGTCACCCAGAGTGCTCCCACTGTCCCCAGCAGCCCGGGCTCTGCCAGTTCACTCCTTCCCACCCCCCGAGCCCCTGGCAAGCACTGAGCCTTTGACCATCCCCATAGTAACGAGTAAGCAAATGGTGATACATGCAGACAATGAGCTATTATTCAGCACGAGAAAGAAATGAGCTAGCAAGCCGGGCAGGGGAACACGTGGAGGGAGCTTCACTCCGTGCCAGTAAGTGGGAGAAAGAGGCCACCGGAGCTAAGCACGTGACATTCCAGAAAAGATCGGGCACCGGAGGGACAGTGATGAGGCCGCGGCGCCTGGGCCAGTTCTCGGAAAGGAGGCTTTGGGGAGGTCGTGTGCCTTCTGCCTCTGCGTCTCTTGCCGCTCCTCCTTTCTCCCCACTGTGGCTGCTGTTGCTGTCACCGGGACCAGGGCTGCACCCTGCAACCCTTAGGGCCAGAGGTAGTGTGGGCATCAAAGTGTCCTGGAGGTGTCAGTGCTCACGGGGGTCGCACACACATTCTGGCATTCAGGCGGGTGCTCCCTGGGGGGGGGCCCATTCCTAGCCATGGCGCCCACGAGGGGTTGCACAGGCTTTAGTTTTTGTACACACACTCATCTGGCTGTGAGCCAGACACCACACTCTGTTACCCTGCCGGGGGTCCCAGGGAGCAGAGTCGCTGAGACCATGCTGGGGCATGTGGGTGGCACTGGGGATGGAACTTTGCATTTGCAAGGCAGGTGCTTTTTGTTGTTGAGCCATCCCTGCACCCTCACCCACTGCCCCCTGTCCCTGTCTCTGTCTTCTTCCCCCCACCCTTTTTTTGTTGGTTTGTTTTTAATCTGTTAAATTGTTGTGGGACCATATACTACTGGGAGTTGAACCCAGGACCTTGTACATACCA
This sequence comes from Sorex fumeus, assembly GCF_029834395.1. Classification (NCBI taxonomy): domain Eukaryota; kingdom Metazoa; phylum Chordata; class Mammalia; order Eulipotyphla; family Soricidae; genus Sorex; species Sorex fumeus. The sequence goes on from NW_026606120.1 coordinate 78,239,608, forward strand.
GGCACTGAGTCATAGCCCTGGTCCTCCTCCTCCATGCTTAAAGATTAAGGTATTAGGGCCGGAGATAGTACAGGCATTAAAGTGACAGCCTTGCATGCAACCAACTTCCATTTGATCCATGGCACCATAGAGTGTCCTAAGCACTGCTGGACATGGCCGTGGAGGCTCTCCAGAACTGCCGAGGTGGCCGAGTGAGCCCCAAAATCTTAGGACTTGAGCATTACCCACATCTACAGGCCCTTGTTTGGTTTGGTTTGGGTTGGTTTGGGTTGCATTTTTGGGCTACACCCAGCGGTCCTCAGGGATATTCTTGGCTCTGCACTCAGGAATCACACCTGGCAGTGCTTGAAGGATCCTATGGGATGCTGGAGATCAAACTCGGGCCAGCCATGTGGAAGGTAAATGCTCTCCCTTCTGTACTAATGTTCTGGCTCAGGCCATTGCTTTGAACTGCCAGCCCAGTTGACTGAGAATCGCTGGAAGTGCCCCCCAGACCTCCCAAGCACTGCTTGGGAGGCGTCTCCTCAGACTGAGGTATTCCCAGTTTCATTCCTAAATCCCCCATTTCTCCGCACCTTGACCTAGTGGGGTTGCCACCGGCTACTGCCTTTGATCATTTAACAGACCATAATTGGGCACCCAGTGTGTGCCAAGGCTTTGGACAGGTCCTCGAAAAAGAGGGCAATGAATGAGTCATGAGACCTCCTCTCCAGGAGGAGACAGACATGGTTGTGACACAATGCAGAGGGCAGGAGGAAATCCACGAGGAAAGAACACACGGGAGAGATCCAAGAAGGCTTCCAGGAGAAAGAGCCCACCACCAGCAGTGAGTCAGTTGAATGAGGTGGGAAGAACATTCTGGCAGAAGGAATAACCTGTGCCTTTGCACAGGGACAAGGGGCATGGCAGGGCACACAGTGTGGAAGGAGAGGAGCCAAGAGACATGAGCAGCTGGCCCTGCAGCTGGGATCCAGATAGTAGTGGGGCTCCGGCTGGGTCTGCAAAGACAAAGGAAATTTCTAGAAGGAAAGTTAGGGACAGTTTTTGGTCTCCAGCCTGAAAAGTTTGAAGTAGGATGCAGGCGATATTCTGGGGGGGGGGGGGGGGGGGTTTGCAGTCAACCTGGGGCGAGAGGAAGGGGCAGGGCTTGGGCAGTGTGAGGGGCAGAGAGTTGGGGTGGACGAGCTGTCACAGAGACAAGAAAGCAGAGAACAGGACAGAGGGCAGGTCGCAAGATGGAGGGGGAGCCCGAGGTAGAGCCGTGGTGGCCAGAAGCAGGGGCATCAGAGGGACCAGGAGGAAGAGGTGTGGTGACTTTGTTTCTTTTATTGATCTAGTTATTGGTTTGGGGGCTACACCTAAAGGCTTACTCAGGGATCACTCCTGGCAGGCTCAGGGGACTAGATGTGGTACTGAGGATCAAACCCTGGTCCCCGCATGCAAGGCAAGCCCCCTCCCTACTCGCTCCAAGGCATAGTGTCTTTTGTTTTTTTTGTTTGTTCTTTATTTTTTTGTTTTGGATTTGGGACCACCACACCCGGCAATGCTGAGGGGTTACTCCTGGTTCTGCCCTCAGGAATTATTCCTGTGTACTTAGGGGACCATATGGGGTGCTGGGGATTGAGCCTGGGCCAGCTGCATGCAAGGCAAATGTTTTCCCCATTCTATCACTCCAGCCTAGCACAGTGTCTTTGGACAGAGGATATGAGGGTCCTGGGGCCCCTTCTCTGTCCTTCATGGCTAGGGACATTAACACCTACTACTCAGAGCTTGTCTCTGAGCTCAAATGGGGACCCCCAGGGGCCTATGAGTGTTTCCACCTTCTCCTCATCCAGCACCTCTGGCTCTCTGAAGTCCTGTAGGCTGGGTTCTGGCCCAGCTCCCTGCGGATGATGTCACCACCAATCCCAGAGTGCCCACCACCTCCGTGCCCCCCACCCGCCTGCCCATGTGGCTTCTCAGTCCCTCATGCCCTTGGTGTCTGCTCTTCCCTGTCCACCCGAGCCCTGCGGTCTGCAGTCCCCTGGCTTCCAGCACTCTCTGCCCTTCTGAGAGTACCTCCCGCTCCAGACTTGTAGGGTTTGGGGTTCCCCACAACTGCCGGGAAAGTGCAGCTTGTGTTTGGCCGTTCTGTGCCACTCACTCTAGCCCAGCTCCTCAGCCTGCTCTTCCTTTTTTTTTTGGGGGGGGGTGCTGGAGCAATAGCACAGCGGGTAGGGCATTTGCCTTGCACGCAGCTGGCCCAGGTTCATTTCCCAGCATCCCATATGGTCCCCCGAGCACTGCCAGTAGTAATTCCTGAGTACATGAGCCAGAAGTAACCACTGTGCATTGCTGGGTATGACCCAATTAAAAACAAAACAAGCCAAAAACATTTTTTTTTTTTTAGGGCTGGAGCGATAGCACAGCGGTAGGGCGTTCGCCTTACACGCGGCCAACATGGCCAACCCGAGTTCGATTCCTCCGCCCGTCTCGGAGAGCCCGGCAAGCTACCGAGAGTATTCGATATGCCAGACACAGTAACAACAAAGTCTCCAATGGAGACGTTACTGGGCCCGCTCGAGCAAATCGACTATCAACGGGAGGGCCTCTCTCCACCTTTTTTGGGCCACACCCAGCAATGCTCAGGGGTCACTCTTGGCTCTGTGCTCAGGAATCTCTCCTGGCAGTGCTCGGGGACCAAATGGAATGTCAGGGATCGAATCCGGGTCAATTGCATACAAGGCAAATGCCCCTTCCCCCACCCCTGTGCTTTCACTCTGGCCTCTACTCCTTCTTTTAATCCTGCAGACACCTTAAGAACTACGCCGTTCCCCCCCCCCCCCCCCATTGGAGAGTGCAGACACAGTCCCTTGGAAAGGGCAGCTGGGGCCTGGTCAGCTCAGACCAGCACTCAGGCCCCCTGCAGAGCCTCCTCTTCCAGCTGTCTCTGCAGCTGCTGTGGCTCTCATAACAGCCAGCCAGCACAGCCTCCGATTACTGTCTGCTGGTACTTGGTAAATGTGGGTTTATTTATTTATTTATTTTGCTTTTTGGCGATGCTCAGGGGTTACTCCTGGCTCATGCACTCAGGAATTGCTTCTGGCGGTGCTCGGGACCATATGGGATGCTGGGAATCGAACCTGTGTCGGCCATGTTGGCTGTGTGCAAGGCAAACGCCTTACTCGCTGTGCTATCGCTCCAGCCCCGTAATGTGGGTTTATTTTTGTTTATTTGTTTTTGTGGAACCAGGGATGGTCCCAGAGCCTCCCACGTACAAGGCAAACACTTTGTGGCAGAGCTCTATCCTGGCGCTGTAAGTACGAGTTGAACTGAAGTCATCGGGAAAACATTTCCCAGAACAAAGCAGCGCCTCTGGCTCCCAACTGCTCGCTCCCTAGGCCGAGGCTTGTCCTGGTGACTTCTCAGGTAACCTTCCTCCCCACACTTCCCACCAGGATGTCCCATGTTCCATATCAGCTTCATGCAAGGATGAAAGCTACAAAAAGAAAGACACTCCAGGGCCTGGGAGGAAGCAGAGTAGAGGCAGGATGCTTGCCTTGCACAAGGCCAACCAGGGTTCCATCTCCGGCACCTTTGTGGCTCCCTGATCACCACCAGGAACGATTCCTGAGCCCGGAGGAAGCCCCGAGCACTATCAGGTGTGGCCCCAAAGCAAAAACACAGAAATGGTTCTTCCTTCCCAGACTTTCCTTCTCTTGACCAGCCTAGGTAAACTCGACTTATTAACAGCTAATCAAATATCAGGTAAAACACTATCTTTGGCTGCCTCTCCTTCCGTAAGATCTGAATGCTAATTTGTTTACAGTGGCACCCTGCTCAGATCTCAATACTTCCCCAGGTTCCCTTGCAGCTAGGGTGGCCACGCGCCAAAATTCTAGCCAGTGCCAAGAACATGGAAGCCTCCAGGTGGGGCTTCTGGGGAAACTTGCTAAAGAGGCCAACCCAGCTGGCACATGCCCTTTTGTCTTTGCCCTTTGCCTTATCATCCTCTTTAGTCTGGAATGCAGACACACTGCCAGCAAGTTAAAGCCAGGATTTGCGTGCAAGAAAGGAAATCTTCTCTGATAGCTCAGAGGTCCAGATGGCTTAAGGAGCCAGTCATGCCACCAGTGGTTGCCCCCTCCAGCTTGAAGTCCCACCATAAAACCTTGACATGGGGGTCTCTGTTGGGTGTCACCTGGGTAGGTAGTGTGAGACTGGTCAAACGAATCCAAGGTGAGCACTGTGGAGCATGAAAATATGGCCTCAGAATGAAATCCCACAGTGTGTGTCAAAAGCTGTCCCGGTAAGACTTTAGGCTCACCGGGCCTTGGGTAACATCTGGAGGGAGAGTGAGTCCTGGAGCCCAGCTCTGAGGCGAGCACCACGCCCACTTACCGAGAAAGGAAGACTAGCCTGGGAAAGGCTGGGCGAGGAGAGGGGTGACTTCAGGCCTCCAGAGAGGCGGAAGTGGCAGGCAGGGAGGACGTGACTCCTCCAAGGCTGGGTCGATGGGTGCCAAGATAGGCTTCGCCCCATTAAGTGAAAAAGTTCTCACATTAGGCAGAGGGAAAACCCAGGTGCTGAGATGCGGAGATTTAAAGACGACCGTTGGACTAGAGCTGTTACTGATTGGATTCCACGGGATGTCAAGAGACCGCGTGGCCGCCCACCTACCAGATGGTCAGACTTCTTCGTCAAGATCATGAACGATCGGTTTGAGGCCCTACATGTTCCCGGAGCGAACGGATGCCATTGGGCTACACTAGCACGCGACAGGGACAAATGGAGACATTACTGGCGCCCGCTCGAGCAAATCGACGACTAACGGGAAGTTAAGTGATTAAGTGATTAAGTGAGATGCAGAGATGAGAGCCACTGGGAAAAGTGGAGAGGAGTACGCTCCCCACTGAGTTGTGTAGGGGTGTGTGTGTGTATGTGTGTGTGCACATGTGTGTGCATCCCTATATGCACACATACATTTGTATGCACATCTGTATGTGTGTGTGTGTGTGAAAGAAAGATAGAGGGAGTACTCTGAGCCACGCAGGGGTGTGTGCATCTACATGTGCGTGCGTCTCTGTGTGTGTGTGTGTGCACGTGTGTGTGCATGTATAAATGTACAGATGTATGCACATGTGTATGTGTGTGTGAGAGAGGGGGGAGGAGTGCTCTGAGCCATGCCGGGGTGTGTGTGTGTGTGTGCATGTGTATGTATGTGCATGTGTATGCTCATGTGTGTGTGTGTGCGAGAGAGAGAGAGAGAGAGAGAGGGAGTGCTCTGAGCCATGCCAGGTGTGTGCATGTGAGAGCATGCATGTGTGTGCGCGCACACGTGTGTGCATATTTAGTGTGCCTATGTGTATGTGTATGTGCGTGAGAGAGAGAGAGAATTATGCCAGGAGTCACACCCTTGTACCTGTAAGTCACTACACTACTGAGCTCTGTTCCAACCATCTGTTCATTCTGAAGAGCTGACTTGAGTGCTCCATACAGATGCCATGTGTATGCTTCTCCCTTCTGGAGCCCCGGATTCCGTTTCTTGGAAGTAACCATTATACCAGTTTCTCAAGAGTCTTCTTCCACATATGCTTTGCGCACTACAGATAAATGTAGGATCTTCTTTTATTTACCTATGTGGGGAGGGGGGGTCTTCCAAGAAGTACTTGGGTTCAGTCCTGGAGAGATTTGGCCAATTGGGTCTGAAGGTTTTGCTTTGGAGCAGGGGATCAAGCTCAGGTCCTCAAGCTTGTAGGTCATGCACATCTAACCCTGAATCTCTTCCTGCCCCTAGAGCCTCTTTTTAAAAAGCGTAATTGGGACCAGAGTGATGGTATAGCGGGGAGGGTGTTTGCCTTGCATGCGGCTGACCTGGGTTTGATCCCGCATCCCATATGGTCCCCTGTGCACCACCAGGAGTGATTCCTGAGTGCAGAGTCAGGAGTAAACTCTGAGCATTTCCATGTGTGACCTAAAAAGCCAAAAATATATAAATAAATAATATAAAAAAGCATAACTAATGCTGGGAAGATAGTCAAAGCACATGCTTTGCACGTGTGGGGCAGGGACGGGGGGGGGGGGAGGGCCGAGTTTCACTGGCAGCACTGCCAGAAGCAACCTCAGAGCACCACGCTGGGAAGAACCCCCAAGCATTCCTTAGTGTCACCTTCCACCTCCCCCCAAAATAAAGCAGACTGAGTGCATGCTTTCTTTAACTATTCTGTGCCTTGATTATTTTGCATTATCTTTCAGTGAGTTCCTCAGAGGATGTACACAGTTTGCTCATTCTTTTTTAAAGCCTGAATCCTACTTCATTGCATGGATGATGCTGAGTTTACATGGCTACATAATGCCAGGCAGACTGATGGACTTACCTATGAGCCACCACTTCCCATCACAGTGTTGCAGTAGTCAAGCATGCACTTCACATGTCTGAAGCTGTAGGTTCGATCCCCGGCATACAGACATGAGAATTGCTGCCGGAAAGATCCTCTGACTGGCTACTCCGTTCTGCATGTTAATTAACCTGTGCTTGGATAGGTACTGACTGAGGCCTTGCTGTGTGCCAGGCCAGGCAATTGGGCTGAGTGGTGGGTGCAGTGGAGACAGGGAAGGGAGAGGGAGGGCGTGGCGGGTCAAGGAGCTGCCATGAGAGGAGAAAGGCCGGTCGGGCAGGGTCCTTCGCAGTGGGTCATACCAGCTGATGAGGTGTAGGGAAAGCTCTCTCCTGACCTGTGTCTCTCAGATACTCTCTGACTGTGAGGCGATGTTGGTCTCTGCAGGGTGGTCCTTGGCAGGTCACAGTCTCGCTATTTAATAGTCATGCTTGATTTTTATTTTTATTTTGAGGGGATAGGGGGTTTGAGATAAACCTGGTGATGCTTTCTGGCTCTACACTCAGGACTCAGGAATTACTCCTAGTGGTGCTCAGGGGACCATATGGGATATCAAGGATCAAACCCGGGTCAGCCATGGCAAGGCAAATACCCTACCTGGTGTACTATGGCACCAGCTCCTCCATGCTTGATTTTTATCAGATTTCTTTATTTTTTCCCCTTTTTTGTTTTTGGGCCACACTTGGCAGTGCTCAGAGGTTACTCCTGGCTCTGCACTCAGGAATCACTCATGGCAGTGTTCTGGGGACTATGTGGGATGCCAGGGATTGAATCTGGATTGGCCACGTGTAAGGCCTTGCCTATTGTTCTATAGTTTCAGTTTACTGGATTTCTTAATGATATTGATTTTCCATCTATGTACAAAATATGAAAGTTCTTCTCAAAATAGGGACCTGACCGGAGCGATACTACAGCAGGTAGGGTGTTTGCCTCACATGCAGCTGACCCTGGTTTCATCCCCGGCATCCCATATGGTTCCCTGAGAACCATCAGGAGTGATTCCTGAGTGCAGAGCCAGGACTAACCCCTGAGCATCACCAGGTGTGATTCCTCACAAAACAAAACAAAACAAACATGGAAAATGCCAAAATATCAAAATAGGGACCTTCTTTCCTAAAAAAATTAAGTTTTTTTTTTCTCTTTTAAAGATGAGTCAGTTTAAAAAGAATCTTAAGAAAATAATAGCAAAGGTGGAATTCAGACTTAGGAAAAACCCACTGAGGTGATATGCAAATTACTGAGGTTAGGTAATTACAGATTTAAACAAAACAGAGAAAAGGGACTCCTCAACATTCGAGGCTGGTTTTCTGGGTCTCACTAATCTTTGGTGATAGAATGGTCTCATAGCATATATTTTTGGAGGGGAGGCAGGGGGGCCCACACCTGGTGCTGCTCAGAAGTCACTCCAGGCTCTCACTCAGGGTCACTCCAGACAGGCTTGTGGACCAACTGGGGTGCAGGGCAAGCACCTCACCTACTGTACTACATCTCTCTGGCCCCTCACTCCCTACTTTTCATAGCTTATTTATTTGTCTCCTTTTTTTTTTTTTTGCTTCTTGAGTCACACCTGGTGATGCACAGGGGTTACTCCTGGGTCTGCTGCACTCAGGAATTACTCCTGGCAGTGCTCAGGGGGCCGTATGGGATGCTGGAAATCAAACCTGGCTCAGCCGTGTACAAGGCAAACGCCCTACCCGCTGCTCCAGCCCCCTCTTATTTTTTCCTTGCGGGATGATTCTTCCACTCGAGTTCCACTAATCTAGTCATGAAAGATTTTCTGATGGTTTATTTAAAATTTGTTGTTGTTCCCATGAACCCAGATGGATTTGCCTCCTCTCCAAGAATCTTTCAGTTGAAAGGCCTGGTCGGCGCTTGGCTTCTGTCATTGCTGGCTCCAGAGGCTCAGGCACCGCCTCGGCCGGGGGCCTGCGTGCAGCAGCACCTTAGTCAGACTTTCATCATCTGGCCGAGGCTGGCTGGGTGCTTCTCTTCAAATCTAACATGATGAAACCTCCAGCCCCACGTAGGCAATTGCTTCGAGGAGATGGCAGAGCCAGAACCTTCAGAACAAGGCCCACAACCACCAGTGGGCCTGTAACCGCCCGCAGCTTGTTAGCTAAAGACACAAGCAATTAGCCTGGTGGTTGCGAATGTAAACAAGGGTGCGTTTCACAAGCGTGCCTCCCTGCCAAGGAAGCGGCAGCGCGGTCTGGCTGGCGGCCGCTCCTCCTGCTGTGCCGTGGCTCTGGACAGAGAGCACCAGAGGGGTCAGGGTGAATGCAAGGGTGAGGTGAAGGGTGAGGGCAAGCAGAGGAGTTTCTGGAAGCGTGGGAAAGGAGAAACCACTAGAGGTAAGGCCATCCATTAGTGATGAAATCCTTGAGCTTCGATTCCTGGTAAAGTCTCCACTGCTAAACAGCTACTGAGCACCTATAAGGGATGAGGCTAGCATCTAGCTATTTTATTTATTTTATTTATTAGTTTTGGCTTGGGGGCCATACTCAACAGTGCCCAGGGTTTATTCCTGGCTCTACACTCAGGATCACTCCTGGTGGGGCTCAGTGGACCATATGGGGTGCCGGGGAATCAAACCTGGGCTAGTTACATTCAAGGTAAATGCCCTCCTTGCTGTACTATCTCTCCAATCCTGGTTTACCTATCTTATAAGGACTAGATTTGGGGGTTTCAAATTTCCTGACTTGCTCTTACAAGTTTTTGAAGATACTTCGAGCTGGAGAGATAGTACGGGGGGTAAGGTGCTTGCCATGGACGTGGCCAACCCTGGTTGGATCCTCAGGACCCCTGAAAACAGCCAGGAGTGACTCCCTGAGCTCAGAGCCAGAAGTAAGCCCTGAGCACCACAGGGTGTAGCCCCCAGACAAAACAAAACAACAACAAGAAGAAATTTTTTGAAGAAGGTTGGGAAGACAGTTCAAAGGGCTGAAGTTCTGGCTTTGCATAGGAACCCTGGATTTCATCCCTAGCACTATCTGGTCCCTGGAGCATCATTGGGTGTGCTCCCAAAACAAAACACAAAAGTTTTTGAGGGCCCCTAAAAAACTTCTGTTCTTGTGGATTATCTCTGCTGGTGTGATGGTTAGCCACCGACTCCCTGAAGGAAAAAGAAAAATTAGGATTGCCTGATTCTTGACTCATTGTAGCTTTTTACCATTTTCACGGTTTAAAGATTACACTTGTGACCACTATCAAAGCCCTGTGGCATACCTGAATGAGCATGGGAGGAGATGGGTACTGCCCCCTGTCCCAGCAAGAGAGAGGCGGAACAAAATAGCTAGTAATGGAAATAGCAAGTAGCTAGAAATGGAAATAGAGGGGCTGGAGTGATAGTAAGCAGGTAGGGCTTTTGTCTTGCACGCAACTGGCCCAGGTTCAATCCCTGGCATTCCATACGGTCCCCCAGCACCTCCAGGAGTAATTCCTGAGTGCAGAGCCAGGAGTAATCCCTGAGCATCACTGGGTGTGACCAAAAAAGCAAAAAAAAAAAAAATGGAAATAGAGGCATTTTTGGGGGGTGACATCTGGCAATGTTCAGGGGTTCTACCTGAGTCGATTCTGAGCTACGCATTCATACCGTGACCCAGTCCTCTCCCACACAGGACTTTTCTGAGTTTGAGCCCATCTGTGCTGCTCTGGCTTGCTCTCCCTTATCTGCCTCCAGAGGACTGTGTCCCATGCTACTATGGCATCATTGTTTGAGGGGTGGGGTCCCCAAACAGTGCTCAGGGGGTCTTAGGGCCAGGAAGGCCAGCAGTTCAATGCATAGACCCAAGGATGGAGTGCTTCTCAGGCCTTGTGTTGCTGGGGATGAGCGGGGACACCCGGCAGAGCTTGGGGGACCTCTAGGGACACACTCATGGGCTGCTAGGGAGAGAATTAGGGGCTGGCTGGCAAGCCAGTAGGCGCCTCCACTCTGTTCTTTCTTTGCTGGGCTGGGCACCTTCCAACCAAGCCAAGGTTGGCTTGAGACCTGCCAACCTTCATGGCCTTGTCACATCAGGGTCTGTAATCATGGCTGGAAACCTCTGCTGAAGGAAGAAATGAGCAGAGAGACTCACAGACATTTTTTTTCTGGAAGGCATGATGCAGTTCATCTTACCCAGAGAGTTCTGGGGCTCCAGGGAAGGAGCAGAGGATAGAGGTGGGGGAGAAGAGGAGCCCAGAGTGACTTATACACACTTTCCCACACCTGTGACTCCTTAGGATCAGGGTAAATCAGGCTAACACCCACTCCGAGAGTCTCAAATAATTAAATCACAGGAACTTGGGGGACAAAGACCTCATTTTTAGAGGAGGGATGCTCCCATGTGAAGTGTGGGAGTCTTGTGGCCACTCTCGGTGAGGCTTGGGGCTGGTGATTCAATATTTGGACTGGCAATTAGGACCTGACAGTATGGGGGCCACCAGGGCCATATCTGGTGGCGCTTTGAGGGCCCTGGGGTGTCAGGCAACACAATCAGGGATTCAGGAATGCAAGTTTCATGTGCCACCCCTTTGCACCATCTTCGGGGACCAGAACACCTTTTTTTTGCTAGGAATTGTTCCTACCCCATCTTCCCAGCCATAAGCACTTGGTCTAGCAATCCCCTGAGACATTCTTCAGCATTGTAAAACCTCTGCCTCGAGGACCTGGGCTGTCCCTCCCCGATCACCACCTGCCCAGAAGACTGGCTGTCCACAATGCCCACAATTTGCCTCCAGATGCCATCTTAGCCCACCAACAGCCCTGGTTTAGAGGCTCCCAACTGAATCCCAAAATGGATTAGTGTTGTACAGAGTTGTCTCTGGAACCCAACCATTTACAATCTAGAAATTTACATTTATAATTGCGCCTGCATGAGCTCTCATGATATTCGAAATGAGCTACGGAAAATATGTTATCTAGTGTCTGCTCTTGGCAGTTAGGCTTGAATGTTGGTGGGAAAATTCGAGCAAAATTAATGGCCCAAATTAGAGAGAATTGGGGAAATTGTCTGCCATAGAGGCAGGGTGAGGACTACGATGTGTATGTATATGGGGGGAGGGGGTGATACTTGGGACATTGGTGGTGGAAAATGCGCACTGGTGGAGGGATGGGTGGTTCATCATTGTATGGCTGAATCTCAAACATGAAAGCTTTGTAACTCAATCTTAGGGTGATACAATAAAATAAAAAAGGTAATGTGGAGTTCATGCCCAATTCAATCAGCTTAATCAATGGCTGAACAAATAGCAGTACTCCTACATTATTATAAAATAAAATAAAACGTCTGCCTCTCCTCCAATATGCTATCATCTCTGCCTGTCCCCTTAATGACCCAGGTTTTGCTACCAGACATGCTTTTCTAGCACAATCTTTCCTTGTATTGCCTGGAGAAAGGGTCAGACCTGTGGGAATGGGGGAAGCCCTCCTGGCTGCACAGTCTTGGCGCCTGGTCAATGGCTGTGCTTCCAGGGGCCTGGGCTGGGGCGGAGTGGACTGGCAGGTGGACCCAGTGTGAGAGCCACTGTTTCAGGCTGGAGCCGCTCTGCTTCCTCTTTCACTGTCTGCACGGTCCTTTCCAGCGGTGACCTTCCAGGATTCTCAGAAGTTGCAGAGGGAGAAGTGTGGTGGGGGTGGGGAGCACAGTGGCAGGAGGCGGGAGTCAGCCCGGGAGGACTGGGGGAGGGGTTGGGGGGCAGGCGGGGGGGGGGGGGTGTTCCTGAACACCTTTAAGAAGCAGCTAGAGGGGAGTCTGGAAGGATAGCACAGCAGGTAGGGGGCTTGCCTTGCCTTGCACACAGCCCACCTGTGTTCCATTCTGGCATCCCGAGCACTGCCTGAGTGCAGAACCAGGAGTAACCCCTGAGCATTTTGATCTGGCCAAAAAAAAAAAAAAAAAAAGAAAGAAAGAAAAAAAAAGAAGCAGCAAGAAGGAACTGAAAAAACGGCTGAGTTCCTGGAATTCTGTTTTGTGTGTGAGCTTCCCGCAGTAACTCAGGCCTGTTCCAATGGACAGGAGATGAGAATGGGAAGCCAGGAGGTGGGCGGAGGGGCCCCAGAGCTCTCTGGGGCAGTGCTGTCTCCAGGGCTGGCTCCAGGGCTCTCTACAGACCCCCGCTGGGAGGTGGGGAGGGGGGGGGCGGGGGGAGGAAGGGGGGGTAAGCCTGCCTGCTGGGCACAAGGCTGTCCCTCTGCATTCTTGCCCCCCTAGCGGCCCTCAGAAAGCTAAGCTGCCCTGCAGCAGACAGTCAGACTGAGTCTCTGCTCAAACTGAGCTGTGCTAGGGGACAAATGAGGGTTTGGCCGCCTGCAAGGTGAGTGCCCGGCCCTAGGTTCCTCCTCTCTGGCCCCAAGGCTGCTTTCAAGGAAGGGAGGAGTCCCTGGTCCCACAGCCAGTTTTTGGGGGTTGTTTAGAAGGGACTTGTTGTTTAGAAGCTGGCCTGGGTCCCAGAACTGATGGTTACGGGGGGGGGCAGGGGAGGAGGGAGAGGGCAGCTGGGAGAGTTTGGGGGGTTGGGGTGAGGTTGCTCAGGGGGTTGGTTTGATGGGATCCGAGCCACACCTTAGGTGGCAGACAAACCCAAGGGCCCCTTTGCTCCCTCTGCACCAGAGCTGGTGAAGTTCTGCTCAGAATGGAGTCTCGCCCTCTCCCCTAACAGGCTGTCTCTTCCCCTCACCCACAGACTGCCCTGCTGCGCCCCAGTCCCCTGGCCCCGGCCCTGCTCATTGCTTTGCAGGCGTGGGCAAAGGGCAAATGAATGGGAGACACACACAGGAGGACGATGGCTGAGGACACATGAGAGGTGGGAAAGCCCTTCTTTGGGAAGAATTCAGGTCCCCAGGAGGGGCTAAAGGCAAAGGCATGTTGGGGGGTGTATGGATGGTCGTGCCTACCACCACAGCTGAATTTTAAGGGTTCAGACCTACTTTCTCCTTCTCCCTCCATCCCTCCACAGCCTGATTTCTAAACATCCAGAGAAAGCATGTATTTATCCATTCAATAATTTTACTTTAAACTTTTGGGAATGGGTGTCGGGTCACATCCCACAGTGTTCAGGCTTACTCCTGGCTCTGTGCTCAGGGATCACTCCTGGCAGGGCCCCGGGGGCAGGGCCTAGTGCTGGGCTCACCGTGTTCGAGGCGAGTGGCTTCACCCTTCACTAGTTCTCAGCCTCCTGCACAAATAGTGTTTGGGTACCTGCTGTGACAAGCCCGGGCTCTGCCCCAAGGAGGGGAACGAGAGCCAAATTCCCTGCCTCTCAGGCGCCCTGTCCCCAAGCCAGTCACAAGATGAGCTGGGACAAGCTCTGAGCTGGTGGGCCTCACGGAGCTGGGAGGCTGCCAAGCCCACCGCCAGATGCACACCTTGGAGACGGAAGTGATGGCTGGTCTCCTAGTTGGAGAGTGCCGTGTGTGAGCAACGTTATGGGGACGCTGAAGAGGAGGGGCAGAAACCAGCTGGGTGTGTGTGTGTGGGGGGGGGGGTTAGGCTGAAGGGAAGGTTTAGGGGACTCCAGAGGCGCTGGGCACGGAGTGGACACCATGGCAGCAGCTCCGGGCAGGGAGGTTCCTGACTCAGACCAGGCTCAGTGGTGGTGGAGGGAGGGGCATCGTCTGGCATCCAGGCCTCCGGAAGGAGGGGGCCAGGCTGAGGCTTTCTTTTTGTTTTGTCTTTGAGCCATACCTGAGAGTGCTCAGGGCTGACTCCTGGCTCTGTGCTCAGGAATCACTCCTGGCACACTTCGGAAGCCCTATGGGGTGCTGGGGATCAGCCACATGCAAGGCAAGTACCCTGCCCTTGGCGCTATCTCTCTGGACCCTTGTTGCCTTCTGCAGAGACTAATCTACGCCACCCCCCACCCTGTGATACTCCCCCCCCCCCCCCCGTGATACTCCCCTCCCCCCCACCAGACTGCAGAAGCTGGAGACTCTTATGCAACTTTGCAGACTGCTGGGGGGTTTGGTGGGACCTGACAGCATCGGGGGCGGGGGGTGGGGGGGGAGATGGCACCAGGTCCAGACTGGGGCAAAGCAAGGGAATGAGGAACTAAAGGGGCTTCTACCGGGCATCCAAGCAGGGGGCACTCAGCTCTAGGGGGGACAGGAGCAAGCTGGGGACTAAACCCTCACTCCCATCACAGTTGGCTTCGTTTTCCTGGTTTTAGGCTCACACGAAGCTAATGTGGAGATTCACCTCATGGCCCCCTCCCCCTAACAAACTTCTCACCACCCGTGCAGTAGCAGGAAGGCGCCCCCACACCCCAACTCTCCGGCAGTCCTTTCACTGCTAAGTTCAAAGCAGAGTCCCAGGGCCGGAGAGATAGCTCAATGGGCAGAGCCAGGTTCGGCGTGTGGGAGACCTGGGTTTGATCCCTGGTGCCTCTTGGTGCCCCAGCATAGAACTGGTATCCCTTAAGCACAGACAGAGCCCCAAATCCTTCAGCCTCTATCCTCATCACCTCCACCCAGTGCCAACCACAGTTCCTCTCTCCCTACTTCCGATGCTGTTTTGATTTTGAACCAAAACTGGCCAAGTGCATAAATGTGTCAGAAAGCCAGGTGACATGTGAACACCAGTGACAGGAAGATAAGGTCACTGAAAGAGACCCACATCAAGCATGGCCAACACTGCGGGGGGGAGGGGGCGGAGTGATAGTACGGCATGAAGACACTTGCCTTGCATGCAGCTCACCCCGGCGGTCTGATCCACAGCACTGCATAGGGTCCCTTGAGCCCACCAGAAGTGATCCTTGAGCACAGAGCCAGGAGTAAGCCCTGAGCACCATCAAGTCTGGCCCCTAAACTGCACTGTAACACTGCCCTGTCCTCCCGTTCATCTATTTGCTCAAGCGGGCCCAGTAATATCTCTATTGTGAGACTTGTTGTTACTGTGTTTGGCATGTCAAATACGTCACGGGTAACTTGCCAGGCTTTGCCGTGCGGGTGAGATACTCTCGGTAGCTTGCTGGGCTCTCCAAGAGGGGCGGAGGAATTGAACCCGGCTCGGCTGGGTCGGCCGCGTGGTCTGTGTGCAAGGCAAATGCCCTACGTGCTGTGCTATCGCTCCAGCCCCCCCCCCCCCAACTGCAATAAATAAAATAAAATAAATGCTGTAGGGAAATCAAAGACAAAAATCAGCACACAGCCTGAAAGTGAGGCTAGTCCCACTTAAGAATCTGCAGGGAGCCCCCGCCCAAACAGTCCCTACAGCCGGAATTCTCCACACTCCACAATAACTACCATGCTCCCAGCCTGACTTCACTGCTTGGGACAAGCCTCATCCAGAGATTAATCTGTTGAAAAACTCAGGTATGCAGATTTTGTGACTGAAATATCCAGACTTTAACGAAGTTGGCAGTGGGCAACCTTCCCCCATTTACCTGAACTTCTGGAAGCTCTGGCAGTCATGTGCAAGCCTCAAATCTGTCACCCTGTAAAAATTTAACTTCATCTGGATCACCCTGTTAAAAATTTTAGACTTCCTGGAGCGGGTGGCTGCATTTGTGCCCACGTGACACCTCAAACTCTACAACACTGATACACCAGGAAAAGCACACCAGACTAGATGGAATGTAATTCAGAAGGCATCCAATCCGAAGGAATAAAATAACACAGAAGGCCTAACCTATAACAACATCTTAGTAATCTTTTATACGAGGGCTTGAAGGCTCCATGGTGAGAAAAAAACAATCTTCACTAACTTTCTTTGGAGGAAACATTTTTTGATCATTCTGTTAGTAAATTATAACAAACAATATTAAATAAATTACTGAGGGCCTGCCAGGGGGGCAGGTTTAAGGGGCGGTTGGGAACATTGGAAATCATGGTGATGGGAAGATGCCATGATGGTAGGATTGGGGTTGAAATAAGGAATGTCTGTAACAAATCACTGTGAGCAACTTTGTGGACCACAGTGTTTATATAAAGTGTAAGGGGGAAATATTGTCGGGGCATGAGACAGACCACAGACACTTAGCTTCACACTTAGCTACAAACCCGGCTTTGATTCCTGGCACCCCGTATGGTCCCCTGAGCCTGCCAGGACTGATCCTGGAGTGCAGAGCCAGGAGTAAGCCCTGAGCACCTCCAGGTTTGATGCAGCCCACCCCTCTGGGAAAAAAAAAAGAATACGATGCTGGGACATGAGAGATAGTACAGTGAGTAAGGTGCTTGCCTTTCATGCGGCTGACCCAGATTAGGTCCCTGATGCTCCATGTGGTTCCCCAAGCCCCACGGGGAATAATTCCTGAGCGCAGAACCAGCAATGATATCTGAGCATCACCCTGTGTGGCCCCCAAACCACAAACAAACAGAAGAATAAACTGCAGGAGGATGTTGCTACAGTGGTTCATGCTCCGTGTGCGGGAACCCTGCATTCGCCCACTGGCACTGCATGGTCCCCCAAGTCCTGCCAGGAGAGTCCCCTGAGCACAGAGCTAGGAGTCTTCCCTGAGCATCACAGGGCATGGCCTCAAACATGCAACCAAAATAAGTGTTGTGTGTGTGGGGTGAGGATATAGCTCAGTGTGAAGCACACAGGACCTGGGTTGGAGATTGCAGAGCAGGAATCGTAACAGTAATGACATAAAAATTCATTGAGTAATGAATAAGTAAGGGGGGGGGCGGCTGAGGCAGAGATCAGTGGCCAGCGTTCTTGGCTTGCAAACCTAAGGCAAGTTTGAACTCTGGTGTTAGCACATGTGAAGATTCTGCTCTCTATGAACCCTGTCACTAGCGGTGTTTTCTGGCCACATTGCAACTACAGGTTGGGCACTATGGCCATGAAGTCTGACCCTGGAGAACATTCCACTGAGAACGTGTACAACCCCACACCTAAAAGAGTTCCCTCAGAGAGCACTGTGGCTCCAAGGCAAGCTTGAGGCCTGATGTACCACTTCTGGTGCCCCCCACAACCAGGTGAGCGCAGCCCTGGTGATCACATTAGCAGAAGGAAGGGAAGGGAATGGGGAGATGAACTCATCTGGGCCGTGGGTCCCTGGGCCACATTCGGTGGTGCTTGGGAATTACTAGGGCTTGTCGCTCAGGACTCACTCTTGGCAGTGCTCAGGGGACTAGGTGGTGACAGAGCTCTCACCCAGACCTCCTCATCCAGAGCAGACATCCGGCCTGTCGAGCTATTGCTCTAGCCTCCAGGATATTGATTTTTGTTTTAGTTTTGGGCCATACCCAGTGGTGCTCAGGACTTACTCCTGGCTCTGTGCCCAGGGCTCACTCCTCGTGGTGCTCAAGGAACCATATGAAATGACGGGGATTGAACCCGAGCCAGCCACGTGCAAAGCAAGCGCTCACTGCACTGTGCTATCGCTCCAGCTCTTGAACCAATGTTTAAAATAAGAAGTCATTTGGGACCGGAGCGATAGTACAGCGGGTAGGGCGTTTGCCTTGCATGCTGCCAAACCAGGTTCAATCCCTGGCATCCCATATGGTCCCCTGAGCACCGCCAGGAGTAATTCCTGAGTGCATGAGCCAGGAGTAACCCCTGGCATTGCTGGGTGTGACCCAAAAAATTTTTTAAAAAAGTAAAAAAAAAAAGAGAAGTCATTTACCATGAGGGGCGGGGCCTGGGCTAGCTGCTAGCATTGCCCCCTGAGCCACCCACATGATCCACTCCTGCGAGGCAGCTGGACCAGAGGGTGCCCCTTCTGGTGCCCCTCTTCCTTCTGCTCACATGTGCAGTGTGCCCCCCGTAACACCACTGGAGCCACACACACACACAAACACCGGCCCTGATCTTGGGTTTGTGCGCCTACAACCCCCTGTCCTTGAGCCTGGAGTAGGACACCCAGATTTCTCTGGGCGGGAGACTCTGTCCCCCACCATTTCTTGTTCGCTTCTTGCTCAGGCTCACCCAGATCAGATCAAAACTGACTTGTGTGGCCCAACTCCCTCTTGCCCTAAGCCCTTTGGACTTGAGCTGAGAGTGGCTGCTGGGCAGGACCCCCATACTTGTCCTCCTGGACCCAGCTAGGTTTAGGAAGTCTGCAGGGACGTCAGGGGGAAGGGTTGCCCAGTGTGACCTGCTTGCTGTCCCCTTCTCTTTGCTGCCCGGCCCCTAGCTTTGGGGGGGGGGGGTTCTGTCGACCCCTCACTGGCCTGTGTCCCTGTGCGGCAGGAGTCTGACCTTGTCCACTGCAGAAAAACAGGAAGTTGGGCTTGGCCAGGAATCAGAACATGTCCTTCCACAGTGCTGGGCTGCGAGCACACAGCTATGGGGCAGGGGTGGAGTTCCCCAGGCCAACACAGAGTGGTTTGGTCCTAGACAAGTCACTGAGGCCTGCTGAGGGCCAGCCACAGGGACCTCCCTCTGCACCCAGAGCCAAGTGGGCTAGAGCCCCTGTCCTTCTTCCCCTCTGTGGGGACAGAATTATGGGATCTCACCTAGGATGTTTGCCCTCATGGGCCCCCTCCTCCATTAAAAAATATCAAAAGAACTTTATGCAATTACCTTGGTGTCAAGCTAAGTATAACCCAAGCTGGATTTGTGATTGTGTATTGATGACTCATTATTTTTTTTCAATGAATCTCCTGGTTTCCAAAGAAACAAAACCATTTTCTTGGGCTCCCATGAATATCCAGAGCTCAGCGGTTGAGGACAAGTCAGTCCCCTATGAGGCAGGCAGCCCCACCTGGTCCCGGTGCCCCGGATCAGCAGGTGGAGAGGTCTGGGGTCACCGGCGTCAATCCCTCATTGGGCACCAGTTTTCTCCCCTGAGGCCAAAGGCAGTGAGAGAGTGGTGACTGGCATCATGTCTGTCTCAGAGTGGCCCAATGGACCCCTTTGTTTTCAGGGTTGAGCCTCAGGGCTGGAGACACGACAGACTTTGTTACGGGGATGTGCCCAGGGACCCTCCTCTCCTGTCTCCCCCTCTTGGAGCCCCACCTCAGAGGCAAAGGCAGGGCAGCCACTCATCCTTGATGGGAACCCTTACCTAGCAGGGCTCAGTGACTCACCAGGAGAGCTGGGGGAGTTCACCTTGTTTGCCCAGAGCAGTTACAGACCACCAGAGAGGTGGTACTTGTCCACAGTCACACTGTGGCTGGGGACAGAGCCAGGACAAGAATTTTATGCGGAGGCCAGAGTGAAAGTACAGTAGGGAGGGAGTTTGCCTTGCACACGACCAACCTGGGTTCGATCCCTGGTATCCCATATGTCCCCTGAGCACTGCCAGGAGTAATTCCTGAGTGCAGAGCCCTGAGCATCACTGGGTATGACCCAAATAGACAAAATATATAAATATATATTAAAAAAATTTTAATTGTCAATCCGGCCTCAGTTGGCCCCATTAATACTCATGCCAGTCAGCCAGCCAGAGAAAGAGGTGCATGTGTGTGCATGTGCGTAAGTGGGAACAATTGTGCGCACTGTTCATGTATGTGTGTTATGTTTATGATCACACATGTGTGCACATGTCTGTGCACATAAACATGCATTGTGCACACATATGCATGTGTGTGCACTGCATGTGCATGTTCTCATGTATCGCGCATTTATACATGTATTGTATGAGTGCATGTGTGTGGTGTGCATATGTATGTGTGTACACATGTGTGATGTGCATGCATGTGTGCATGTATGCACGTGTGCATGCGTGTTCATGGTCATGTCTGTAGGTGTGCGTATGTGTGTAGGTTGTGCTTGTGTGTGTGTCTGTGTGCACATGTGGGCACTATGCATGGGTGTGTTTGGGTGTCATGACCAGGTAGGTAACAGAGACTGGCGTGACTGTGGAAGGCTTGGGGGGGTGCTGATGGGGCCATTCATGGATGTAGCAGATCCCTTGCTAACCCCCTCAGTGTCCCCAAGGGTCTGGACTTGGTTGTGCTCTTGGCTGAGACTAACGTATTCACACCCTTGGCTGTGCTAAGCCCAGGTCTTCCCTCCCTCCATCCTGGCCTCTGGTGCTAAGCCCTGGAAGAAAGCGGCTTAAGCAAATAGATGACTCATCTCAGCATTCTGGGGTCTTCTCAGCTGTCTACTTTGTGCCGGAAAACTGTCCTCTGCAAACGCACATCATTTCTCTTGCAGAAGAGTGAAAAGCTGGTGTTGCTGTTGGATTTTAGTGGAGATTCAGGTGAAGAATATCCTGCCTGTGTATGTTGTGAACCCCCACACCTGGGGAGGTACTGAGACGACTTCTGAAGACGCTGCAGGCGAGACAAATTCGTTTCCAAGACAAGGAATGGTTTGGGTTGAGATGCTCATTCCGTGCTGTTTCTGATTAAAGCCTCCCGCGCCTCTGACTGAGTTAAGCCACTTCGGGTCTTTCATTGTTTTATTACTGCGCACCTCTGACTGAGTTAAGCCATTTTGGGTTTTTCATTGTTTTATTACTTCGTAGGAATCTTCACAGGGCTGGATGACTAACACGGTCCTAATCTGTTCCCTGTGCACCCCCAGGGCTGGAGGCCACCCTCAAGTCTCTGGTATCTCGTTTGCCAGAGTAGGATGTGGGTTGAGGTGGCTGGAACTCGCCACCTAAGTGCTGAGACCGAGGGCAAACCCAATGCTGGGGGCTGGGGACCCTTCCTGTCCTGAATTTCATCCCATCCCTGCTGGGCCAGCCCCCTGGGGCCCTCTGCTGAGTTTCCCTACTGGGGTGTGGTTGGGAGCTGGCCAGCCTGCTGTGTCTCACCCCAGCACACCCTGCATGAGACCTGTGCCAGGTTCTTGGCCCCCTAACCAGCAGGAACCTGTACAGGGTGCTGATGGGGTAGCACCCGAAGAGACAGCCCCAGTGGGGGGCCCCACAGCAGCGAGATGAGCATATTCCCCCACCCAGATTCCAGCCAAGGCACCACAGGCCCCACAGGCCACCCCAGCAGCTACCACAGAAGCGGGGTACAGAGACATCAGGTTTAGCCACGATCTCCTGATCCCAATGGAGTCCCAGCACCCACAAAAACATCCCTACCTCCAGTTCCCTGGACCCAGATAGCTCACAGCCCCCGAGATCTCAACTGCCATCATTAGAAGGGACCCCCCTTCCCCTCCCTGCCTACCACCAAACTGAGTGATCCCAACTCAATGGACACCGGAGCACCCCCCAGTGTACACCCAGCCCCTCCAATGGGGCAATCTCTTTGGGTGCTCTTCCTTTCCAGGCTCCTGCTGGTTAGGGCCCGAGGGCCTGGCACAGTGCTCTGGTGCCCAGCAGCTTTGCCACCTGCTGCGAACCCTCCTCAGCATGCCCTCATTCTTCCCCATCAGTCATGACATCCTGACACCGGCTTCCTGCCTGGTCTTGAGAGTCTGGAGGACCCCAGTAATCGCAGCCTTTGGTTTTGTTTCTTCTTTCCCCCACCTTGGCTGAAGGAAAGGAGCCCTCCACATTCAGAGGCACCAAATCCTGCCCCTAAACCAGGCTGAGAAGGAAGCAGCTCTTGCCTCCTCCTGGGCCTTTGCCTTCCTACCCCAGTTAATTTTTTGTTTCCCACCTGACCTATCTCTGAGGTCATTTTGCGAACCGCCATAAGCCTGAGCTTCCAAGAACAGGCCAAACCCAAAACCAAAACTGTGGTTGGCTGGAAGCCCTAAGGTGCTGGACGCCTTCAGGGCCACACCCAGTGAGGCTCGGGAGAGGATTTGGTTCTGGGGGTCAAACTGAGTCAGCAGCACGCGAGGCATGTGCTTGATCCCCTGTACTATCTCTCCAGCCTGCATTTCACTTTTTTTGTTGTTGTTGTTTTTGGTGCTCAGGGCTGACTCCTGGCTCTGTGCTCAGGATCACTCCTGGCGGGGTACGGGGAAACCATATGGGGTGCCGGGGATCGAACCTGGGTTGACTGTGTGCAAGGAAAGTGCCTTTCCCGAAGTACTATCTCTCCAGCTCCCTGCATTTCTCTTTTAAAGATAAGGGAGAAAGGGCTTAAAAGATATCTGCTGGAGCGATAGCACAGTGGGTAAGGTGTTTGCCCAGTCGGCCCAGGTTCAATTCCTCCGCCCCTCTTGGAGAGCCCAGAAAGCTACTGAGAGTATCTCTCCCACACGACAAAGCCTGGCAAGCTATCCGTGACATATTCGACATGCCAAACACAGTAACAAGTCTCACAATGGAGGCGTTACTGGGCCCGCTCGAGCAAATTGATGAACAACGGGAGGACAGTGCTACAGTGCTAATTTTAGTTAGGACACAAATAAGTCATAGCGATTTCATGCACAGCATGGTGACTAGAGCTAATAATAGCATCTTACTTATCTGAAAGCTTCTAAGAGAGAAAACCTCAAAGTTCCTATCACAGGAAAGTAATTTTTGTAAGTATGGTGGGAGACTAGGCTTACTGGAATGGGAATGACAGAACCATTAGGCTGTGGACCTGAAACTAACATATGGCTATATGTCAGTCAAAAAAGCAAGAATATGCATTCCTAAGATTGAAGATATATGATGTAATTCGGAGATGTTGCATAGAGAACATTATTTTAAATTCCAAAGTAATAGTGTCATGGTAAGAGCTGAAGATTTGCTGTACGTCTGTCACGGTGTTAAGACCTTACAAGTATTCAAGTATTAACTTGCTCAGTCCTGTGCAAAGTGAGAAAGACGGTTCAAAGTGCTTTGCATGTGGAAGGTTGGGGTTCGGTCCCTTGATGCCTTATGGTTCCCAGAGCACTTCCAGGAGCACTCTCTGAGGCAGGAGTAGCCCTGAGTACCACCAGGTATGACCTAAAAAACACAAAACAAAGCAAAAGAGTAGCCCTGTGTCAATGGAGTACTATGTAGCTGTTAGAAAAGATGAAGTCATGAAATTTATATACAAGTGGTACAACATGGAAAGTATCATGCTAAGCGAAATGAGTCAGAAAGAGAAGGATAGACATAGAAAGATTACACCCACCTGGGGAATATAAAGTAACAAAATATGAGATTAATACCCAAGAATAGCTGAGACCAGCACCAGGAGGATTACTCCATAGCTTAGAGGCCAGCCGGGCATTCTAGGGGAAAGGGAAGCTCAGATAGAGAAGGGAGCACCAAATAAAGGGTGTTTGGAGGATCCTCCCAGGAGGGGAGATGCATGTTGAAAGTAGACTATGGACTGAACATGTTTGCCGCTCAAAGCCTCTTTTGCAGACCACAAAACCCAAAAGGAGAGAGAGAACACAAGGGATTGCCCTGCCACAGAGGCAGGGTGGGATGGGAGGGATGGGGGTGGGAGGGATATTATCCATGGTGGTAGAAATGGGCACTGGTGGAGGGATGGGTATTTGATCATTATATAATAGAAACCCAAGCACAAAAAATTGTAAATCTACAACTGTACCTCATGGTGTTTCACTAATAATAATAAAAAAAAAAGAGTAGCCCTGTGTCATAGGTTCTAAAGTTGGTTTTAATTAATTAATTTATTTTTGCATTATAGCCAGTGTTGCTCAGGGATTATTCCTGGCTCTGCACTCAGGAATCATTCCTGGCGGACCATATGGAATGCCAGGGAGTCAAACCCGGATTGGCCTCGTGCAAGGTAAGCATCCTACCTACTGTGCTATCGCTCCGGCCCTCTAAGTTATCTTCACTTTATACACTAGGAAACAGAGACCCCTAAAAATGAAGTGAGAGGCCAAGAGCCCACGACTTCTCCGGAAGGTTATCCATTCTTTTCCACAACCAGAGCCAGCCAGCTCAGGCTTAACTATCAAATTTAGCCATGTTGGCCCAAGCAATAGTACAGTGAGGAGAGCATTTGCACTTGTGTGCAGTCTACTTGGGTTCAGTCCCCAGCACCCCATATGTTTCCCCGAGCCCACTGGGAGTGATCGCTGAGCACCGAGCCAGGAATAAGCTCTAAGCACTGCTGGGTGTGATCCGGAAACAAAAGAAAACAAACAAAATGTAGCCATATAAGGAGTCAGAGGGGAGAGTTAAAAAATCCTCCTGCCTTGGAAGCCAGTCTTACATGCTGGGGGAAGAGGCAGCTGAGATAGAGAAGGGACCACCAAGTAAATGATGCTTGGAGGGCTCGCTCAGGATGGGAGATGTGTGCTGAAAGTAGACTATGGACCGAACATGATGGCCACTTAGTACCCATATTGCAAACCATAACACCCAAGAGGAGAGAGAGTAGAAGGGAACGTGCCTGCCACAGAGGTTGGGTGGGGTGGGGTGGGATGGGGAGGGTGGTGGGAACATTTGTGGTGAAGAATGGGCACTGGTGGAGGGATGGGTACTCGATCATTGTATAACTGAAAAGTAATCACAAAAGTCTGTAAGTCTGTAAAAATAAAATAAATAAAATAATTTTAAAAAGTAAAAAAAATAATAAAAAATTTTTTAAAAATCCTCCTGCCGACATGGATGGAATTGAAGGGGCGATCATGCTCAGGGAGATAAGCCAGAGGCAGAGGGACATCTGGGATGGTCTCATTTATCTGTGAGACTGAGAGAAACAAATCAAGGGCGAAGGGTGTGCACAGCATGGTTGGATAATAAACCCTGGAGACAGGAACACAGGTCTGAGAATGCCGGGCTGTGGTCAGGGCAGACGAGGACCCAAAGGATGCCTGGAATTATACAGATGCATAGGTGGAGAGCCTCGGGCACGTGAGCATTGCTAGGAAGGTAAGAGTGGGCCCCCAAACCCTGTCAGTCCACACAGAGTGAGGGTGATAGGAAGGAAGAAATGCTGGACCACAGGGCCTGGGTACATCGGTGCTGGGATTACATATTGGTGCCATCAATTTGTACTTCAGTCTCGTCCATTGCAACCTGTTGGAGTCCTATTACCTAAACTAGAAATAAAACGTGTTTTTTTAAAGTCCTAATTTTTAAAGTTCTGTCCCCAGAGGCTCTGAATCAATGGAACGCAGGTGGGTGAGGAGGTGAGAAGGCTGTGGGGTTCCAGGAATGACCTTGTGACTCTCCAATCCTCTCATCACGTTCTCCCCTGTTACCTGAACTTCTTCCTCACAGAGGAGGAAGTTGGAGGCATGGTGAGGAATCAGCCCATCTGGCCCATCTTTGCCTGGCCTGCTTCAAAGAGAAAATGTTTTCCCTGCAGGTAGGGGGTGGGGAAGGAAGCAGAGGCCTGTGCGGAGAGGGAGGGAGAGTGAGGGAGGGAGACCAGGTCCTGCTTTGTGTAAACAGGGACACACCAGTCCTCCCTGCCACATCTCCATCCCTTTCGAACTGGTTTCCTTTAGCGAGAGCCAATTCTGTGATCCCCAAGAACAGCCATTTGGCGACCCTGAATCCTGCTCATGCATGCAGATTCCCTGGACTTTAGTTTTCCGAGGCTGAGGTCTATTTGTTTCACACAATTGAGCTGTTATAAAGCCGAATTCCCAGAAGACATCACTGTCCTTTTGAAGTTATGAAGCAACTCAAGTAACAGATGAGGTGTTGACAAGCAGAGGTCTCGGGACCTTTTTTTTAATGGCTGGAATCAGAATCTTCTCTAATCAGCGGGAGGCTTATCTGCAGTTAAAAGTTGCCCAAGAGTGAACATGCTTCCTCCCTCGGGTGGGTTGCTGGGGAGTCACCGTGATAATTCTCTCACACGAGTTATTTAAAGGGATTCCTGATTTTGTTCCTTTGGGGACCATTCATTGATGAGGCTTTCAAATCTCAGAATAAAGGGAAAACTATAAAAATTGCAAGGGAAAAATAAAGTACCTTTAATGAGACGCACTTTTTAAGAGACTTCATGAGATGCAGAAGTGAATAGGGCTAGAGTAAGGGAATGTTCTGGAAAAAGCCTGAAAGGGAACTTAGAAAGTTGTCCCTGGGCCATCCTGATATCTCGATTTTTTTTCCCTCCTAATTTCAGGACTGAGGGCCTCCTACTTCCAGGGTCCTGCTGATTGCATAAATCACAGACATCTAGCGCCAGCCTAATCAGGCTCCAGCCCAATTTTTCTGAATGTGAGGGCTTGCACATTTGAGGTCAAGTTCTGTTGGACACAGAAAGGAAGGGTATTCGGGAAAGAACAGGCTTTTTCCAGAAACTCTTTGGCACCCAGCCTCCGTTCCCCCCCAATTCAGATTTGGGAACACAGCCAAAGCAAGACACCATCAAGAGGCTCGCTGATACCCCGGGGGAACTTTCTAGATGAAAGCCATTCAATCGCCTCAAAGTAGGTGCCGACTGAATCTCTTTTTGCCTGGCAGTGGGTTGGCCGCTCAGGCGGGAGTCAGAGGTAGGTAAACCTGGCATTTTCTCGAAAGAGGAACAATTTTGCTTAGATTAGGGATTCAGAGGTAAGAAAGAATTGCCCCTATGTTTTTTGTCTGTTTGTTTTTTGTTTGGGGGCACACCCCACAGTACTCAGGGGTTACTTCTGACTCTGCATTCAGGAATCACTCCTGGTGGTTCTCAGAGGACCATATGGGATGCCAGAGATCAAACCCAGGCCAACTGTGTGCAAGATAAGTGCCCTCCCCACTTTACTTTTGCTCCAGACCCTAGATTCACCCCCCCCCCTTATTATGGAGAGATTCACAATTTTGTTTTTGTTTTTGTTTTTGGGTAACACCCAGCAGTGCCTCAGGCTTACTCCTGGTTCACAGTGCTCAGGGAACCAGATGATGCTGGGAATCAAACCCAGATGGGTCACATGCAAGGCCAACCCCTACCCGCTGGACTATTGCTCCAGCCCAGGTGACAGTTTCTGAACAGAAAACAAAAGGCTTGGCTTGACTCCAGTCGCCCTCGCCCAGGCTGTGCCTCCCCTGACTCTCCTCCTGCTCACAGTGATCTTTAAACGTCCCCTTTCTCTTTCCCATCAGCTGCCTTACGGGCTGTCTGGTCAACCAGCCTCCAAATTAATTATTTCTCTTGATCACTGTTTTTTTTCTTTCTTTCTTTTTCTTTCTTCTTTTTTTTTGACACCTCCTGAAATTTTTCTCTGGAAACCAGTGCCTAACTCACCTCACCCACACTGGGGTCCCAGCAGACCCCTGAGAGATGGTAACAGATGTGCAAACAGCTGCTGGTGCTGAGAACAGAGCCCCATCGTGGAGCAGAGGGGCACCTGGGTGATTCAGGGTGCAGTGCTTCCCAATGTGTGCTCTACGGAACACCCGACTACCGTGATACACTCCTTCAAAACACAGGGCGCTGTGGACCAATATGTTTGGGCAAGAGTGAACACTAGAGTCCCCCTTAGCTAGTCCCTGTGAACACGGCCACACTAAATGTTCTCAATCTCCTTTAGGAAGAAACAATCTCCTTTGGGTTGCTGAGCCCAACCTCTGTGGCTTTGGAGCTGCTTCTCTTTGGGCAAGTCTAGTGATATTTGTTAAAGTGACATGAGAGGATGTTTATCTCCAAATGTCTTGGGGATGGGTGTTAGAAATCCAGAATTCCAGGCTGGGGAGACAGTTCAATGGGCTGAGTCCATATTTCCAGGTGGGAGCTCAAGCTCTTGTCCCAGCACTGCCTGGGCAGCGAGGCAGGCTGGGAGCTACCCACCCTGAACACAGAGCCAGGAGGAGCCCCTGGGCACTACTCACTACCCTTCAAACGCCCAAACTAAAGATTTATACTAACTATAACCAGGGGCCGGAGAGATAGTATGATGGGTAGGGCATTTGCCTTGCACACAGGCGACCTTGGTTAGATCCCTGGCACCACAGATAGTTCCCTGAACACAGTCAGGAGTAAGCCCTGTGCACAGAGCCAGGGGGTACACACAAGCACTGCCAAGTGTGTTCCCCACCCCACTCCCCATAAAAACAACCCACAACAACATTAAAATTATAACCTGGGGCTGGAGTGATAGTTTCAACAGGTAGGGCATTAGCCTTGCATATGGCTGACCTGGGTTCAATCCCTGGCATCCCATATGGTACCCTGAGCACTGCCAGGAGTAATTCCTGAGCATCACTGTAGAGCCAGGAGTAACCCCTGAGCATCGCTGGATGTGACCCCCAAAGCAAAAATAAATAAATTAATTAAATAAAATTTTATAACCAGCAGGAAATGTACACTGGTGGAAGGATGGGTGTTGGAATACTGTATGACTGAAATCCAATCATGAACAGCTTTGTAAGGGTCTATCTCACGATCATGATCACGATCATCCTGTTGTTCATCAATTGCCTCGAGCAGGCACCAGAAACGTCTCCTTCGCCCTAGCCTTGAGATTTTAAAAAGTGCCATATTCAAGGCTCTTTCAGGGTTAGGAGAATGAGACCCATCATTGTTACTTGTATTTGGCATACTGGGTACACCACGGGGAGTTTGACAGACTGCCGTGTGGGCAGGTAACATTCGGTAGCCTGCCAGGTTGTCTAAAGTAAGAATGAGATAATAAGATGTCCCCAAGCCTGCTCGGATTGGGGCTGAGCATCCTCCACCCAGATCCTCCATCTTCCAGTAGGCAGGGGTCACACCCACCAACTGTCCCCCAGCGCTGTGTAATCCCATCAATGGCCAAGACCCAGAGATTATAAAACCCAGCTCCCAGAAGAGAACAGGGCAGAGTCTCCTGCTCCAGTGCCCGGCTGTCCTCGCCGGGGGCCTTTTGGAGGGGGTGGGTTGAGTTTCCCTCCCCGCCCCGAGCAGAGCTCCGGCAGCCGAAGACCTCCAGAACCAGCCACAACCATCTCACAGTGATTCAATAAAAAAGTTTCAAAAAAAAATTATAATCAGCAGGAGTGATCCCTGAGTGCAGAGCCAGGAGTAAGCCCTGAGCACCGCCAGATGTGGACTCCGTCCTCCCTCCACATAAAATAAATGCTCATGAAAAGCGGCATGTTGGATGATGCCAGTTTTAGGAGCTGTCAATTCAGAGGAAGGGAGTAGGACAGTGGTTCCTTGGAGCCAGAGGCAGGGGAGGAGAGGGGCGGGCCAGGAACAGGGAACCACTGTGAAAGGGCACAGGTTTCTGTCTGAGCTAAGACAGATGTTCGGAAATCGATTGTGGTGAGGGTTGCTCTGCCGACGCGGAACCCTTTGAATCGGTGCGGAACCCTTTGAATCGTGCCCTTTAAGTGCATATGCAAATCCTATTTCAATAAAGCTGCTCTCAAATCAGAGAAACCCAGAGGCAGGACCGCATCGCATCTCCAACCGAGAAACTTCATGGGCCTAGGCACCGAGAGAGCGAAACCCAACGTGAATCATCCCCCCAGGCTCTCACTTCCCCTTACTGGCTCCGTGTCTTTTTGCCTTGTCTTGCCCATTCGTTAACTTGGGGGTGGGGTGAGAGCAAAGGAGGCCTGGCATGCAACCCTAGCTGGATGTGGGAGGTGGTCCTCAGTAGCTAGGGTCACCGTGCTGCTGCTTCTGGCTCGTTTTCAAGACCTCGGTTGCCCCCAGAAGCACAGAGTTTGGAAGCTGGCTTCCCCAAAACACCCTGAAAAAAGGCAGCACGGCCTTACCCTGAGGCTGTGTGGAAGAGATCAGGCTGTGAGAATGCTCTCAGTGATCTAGAGAAAAGCCCCGCGTGCTCCAGTGGCCACAGAGAACTGATTTTCTCACACACGCTGGGAGGCGGGCAGTGTGGGATGGGCCCTCCTAAGTCTCTCCCTGGGGGCCACCGGGAACTCGGGTTCTCCATCTCATGCCCCAGCATATGACCTCCCATTGGAATGGACAGTCTTTGGGCCAAGAAGGCTATGGATGGAGATTGAAGAATTAATGGGAGGGGACAGAGAGTCTTGGGGCCAGAGTAATAGTACAATGGGTGGGCACTTGCCTGGTGGGCAGCCAACCCTGGTTTGATCCCCTCAATCCTATATGGTCCCCTGAGACCCCAGGAGTGATCCCTGAGTGCAAAGCCAGGAGGGAGCCCTGAGAATGGCTTCTTGAGGTTCTGAAGCAAAACAAAATGGCCTCAAACAGGCTGGTGAGATAGTACAGGGGGTAGGGTGCTTACTTTGTTTGTGGCTGACCAGGGTTCAATCCCTGACTCCATATAGGGTCCCCCAAACACCCCTAAGAGTGATCCTTGAGTGCAGAGCCAGGAGTGAGCCCTGAGCACAGCTGGTATGGCCCAAAACCTAAAAGAGAGAGAGAGAGAGAGAGAGAGAGAGAGAGAGAGAGAGAGAGAGAGAGAGAGAGAGAAGGAAAAAAAAGAAAAAGGCCTGGAGGCTGGGTGCATTCTGGGTGGAGGGAAGAATTTGAACAATAGGGGGGAGGTGGTAGGGTAAGTCAACTAGCTGCCTCCAAAAGGAAATTGGTAGAGGCAGAGAAAGCAGAGGCCCTCAGGAGTGGTCTTGAGGGCATGAGGGGGTGGCATTGGTGGCTTGTAAGGAGTTGGGGGTCTTGGGAAGGAGCAGGGTCCCCCTTGGAAAGAGGACGTGGAAAGATGAGGGTATCCCCTGAGGGTTCATTCTTTGTTCTAGTGGAGGTAATTTCTTCCTCACCTGTCTTGTTTTATTCTTTCTTTGCACAAGCATTTATTAAGCCCCTACTGCATGCCTTGGTCTTACTGGAGGCATAGAGGTGATAGCAGGGATGGAACTGGTGAATGCCCCTCTTGGTAGAGTGTATTCTTGGGGTGGGACATGAAGGGACAGCACAGCAGACAGGGAGATGGGGCTCAGGGTGGGAAGGGGATGCGGAGGGCGGGTGGTGTGCAGGAAAGGGGCAACTGAAGAGGAGGTGGCAGAGCATGGTTGCAGCAGAGAAGGTGTGTGAGAGCTGGAGAGAAGGAGGAAAGTGAGCGGGTGTGGAGGGGTCTGAAGTCGAGGGGTGAGAGGGGGTCTAAAAAAGTGCTGGCACAAGTCAATCTGTACTTGTGAAGCAAATGCATCAGCAGCCTACTGGCACCGTCAGATTTTCAGATACCTCAAAATTGCTGCTGTGCCTTTGGCCAGACCCCAAAAACTTGGAGCAAAGTTTAGCAAGAAAGTAAACGGCCAAAAGTTAGGTATGTGGGAGACAAACCCAAAAACCACCTCCGGCGCAGCTATATAATTGGAGGCAAGACCTCTCTGGTTCCTGATCGAACTGCTTAATGGACATGATCCCAGAGACTCAGAAATGGAACCCAATGGCTTTTGGCAGAAATGCGTCCTGTTCCTGCAGTAGGTTACTGGTGCTGGGCCACTCCAGGTGGGAATAGGTTTCGTGCCTTGGCCTGTTCCCCCTGGTGGCCTGGTGACCGCCATCCTACAGAGGCCAGTGGACAGTCAGGTTTGGGCCCGCAGTGACGCAACACGTGGGACCTCATGGGACGGGGATGGCGCTGGCCCTTTCCTCCCCACCCCAACGAGACCCCAGGTCGCCGCCCACAAACGACCTCTTTGGTTCCTGATCAAGCTGCTTAGCGGCCATGATCCCAGAGACTCAGAAACAAATCTCGAAACCCAACGGCTTTTGGCAGAAATGCATCTGGACAACGCAGTAGGTTACTGTCGCCAGGCCACCCCAGGGAGGGAAGGGTGTGTCCCTTCGCCTGCTCCCCCTAGGCAGCTTCGTGGCTGCCATTCTCCAGAGGCCATTGGACAATCAGGTTTGGGTCCTCAGTGACGAGACATGTGGGGCCTCACGGAATGGGGGTGGATTCAGCTCTTTCCTCCCCACCCCAATGAGACCCCAAGTCACCGTCCACGAATGGACTTTCTGACTCCTGATCAAGCTGCTTAACGACCATGATCCCAGAGACTAAGAAACAAATCTCGGAACCCAGCAGGTTTTGGCAGAAATCCCTCCAAATTTAAGTTTTAAAATTTCGGAATTTCAAAATCACGTGGACACTACTGCAGCCACCTGACATCATATCTTCTTCCTCCTCTTTCTACTCTTCCTCCTCCTCCTCTCCTCGTCCTCCTCCTCTCTCCTCTTTCTCCTCCTCCTCCTCTTGACTCTCAGGTGGATGGACCTGAAAGAAAAAAGACTTTCTAATGAGTAGGAGCTGCTCTAGGTTCAGATATGAGCTTGGTTTCCACAGGCCAAGGAGTCAGGGGGAAAGTTCTAGAAGATGCCAAAAGTTCTGTAAAGTGATAGTTCCAGAGTGCCTGGGCAAGACTGGAGGGAGGCTGGAGAGAGGCTGAGGAAAAGGATGAGGTAGCTTGGAGGAGAGTGTGAGAATCAAGTCTTCCTCTGGTGAAGGTCGTGTGGCTGAGAGCATGGCTCCCAGGTTCTCAGAGGCAGGAAGATGGTCCAAACTGTGATGCTGTATGTTTGTTTTACCTTGTTTGTTTTTAGGTCACGAATAGGGCATTTGCCTTGCATGCGGCGGACCTGGGTTCGACTCCTCCGCCCCTCTCGGAGAGCACGGCCAGCTACCGAGAGTATCTTGCCCGCACGGCAAAGCCTGGCAAGCTACCCGTGATGTATTTGATATGCCAAACACAGTAACAACAAGTCTCACAATGGAGACGTTACTGGTACCCGCTCGAGCAAATCGATGAACAACGGGAGGACAGTGCTACAGTACTACAGTTTTCAGGCCACATCCAGCAATTCTCAGGGGTTGATCCTGGCTCTGTACTGAAGAATTACTCTTGGTGGTGTTCAGGGACCATATG
Source organism: Sorex fumeus (assembly GCF_029834395.1). Taxonomy (NCBI): domain Eukaryota; kingdom Metazoa; phylum Chordata; class Mammalia; order Eulipotyphla; family Soricidae; genus Sorex; species Sorex fumeus. The sequence continues at coordinate 78,272,403 of NW_026606120.1, forward strand.
GGCTGCCTAGGATCAAACTTGGGTCAGTTACGTGCAGTGTAAGCGTCCTACCCATGGTACTGTCTCTCTAGTCCCTGTTCTGACTTTTTTCCCAGTCCACTATACTATGAAAAATTTCAGACATACCAAAACCGTGAAGAAATTACATACAAACATTCATAAACCTGTTACCTAGCTCCTATAGTCTGTAATTTGCTCTCGTCACCTAACCATGTATCTCTCCATCCTTCTACTCCCCTAGTCGTCTTTCTAGCCATTCCCCTACCCATGCATTTATTCTCCTATCTTTGTAACCGCTTCAAAAAAAAGTTGCAGCCATCAGTATATTATACCCCAGGACACTTCAGGATATGATGAAAGAGTTAATATTAATACATATTTTAAAAGTAAAATTTGCGTAAAATAACATAATATGAGACGGACACCCAAGGACAGTAGAGACAAGGGCCAGGAATATTGCTCCATAGTTGGAAGCCTGCCTCATGAGCTGGGGGAGAAGGCAGCTGGAGTGGAGAAGGGATCACTAAGTCAATGATGTTTGGAGGGATTGTTCGGGATGGGAGATGTGTACTGAAAGTAGATAAAGGACGAAACGTGATGGCCCCTCAGTATTTGCATTGCAAACCATAATGACCAAAATTAGAGAGAGAGAGAGAATGGGGGAAATTGTCTGCAGGGGGAGGGCTGGGATGGGGGGGGAATATTGGGGATATTGGTTGTGGAAAATGTGCACTGGTGGAGGGATGGGTGTTCGATCACTGTATGACGAAAAGTCAAATATGAAAGCTTTGTAACTGTATCTCACAGTGATTCAATAAAAAAAAGGTAAAACGTACATACACAAAATGTACACATTTTAATTAGACATTGGGTGAATTCTGAAAAATGTGTCTACCTATGTATCTCACCCCGCACAAGACAGTGAGCATAACTATCACACAGAGAGTCATGCCATGTTTTTTTCATTTGGTTCCTTCCCCTCCCAACCAAGCTAACTTATGTTCTTGTTATTTTTCAGTATAGACTCCTTTTGCCTATTCTAAGATTTCCTTTCTGGCAAATCGTATTAGAAGTACTTTTGTGACTAGCTTCTTTCAGCAGAATGGGAGACTCATTCATGATGTTACATAAATTTGTAGTCCATTCCTTTTCACGGCTAAGAAATAGTCCATTTGCATGATGTACCAGGAGAGTGAGTTATTATTCTTTGGCAGTCACTGGCACTTTTAGTGACTGAAAGAAGCAACTATGAACATTTTTGACTGAGCCTTCTTGGGAATCATATGTTTTCATTTATTTTAGGGAAACACCTAGACAGAAGTGGAATTGCTGAGTCACAGGCAGATTTTGTTTTAAGGAATGAGCAGATCTTTATCCACAAGTGGTCATACTATTTTGTATTCTTACCAATAATGCGTGAGAATTCAGATTGCTCCCCATCGGTGCCAACATTTGACATCACTCGCCTCTCGTGTTAGTTACCTTGGGAGGAGTGTGCTGGCGTCTCACTGTGATTTCATCTGACATTTTCCTAATGACTAACGATATTAGGCACTTTTCCATGTCTTCTTGGCCATCTGTCTGTCTTCCTGTGTCAAATTTTTCTTCAAATCTCTTTGCTAGTAATGTAAGTTTTATTAATTGCTTTTGAAAGTCCATTTTGGTTTTGGGGCCACCTGGGTGGTTTGTGGGGGCTCTTCCAGGCTCTGGGCTCAGGCGATGCTCCCAGTGGTTCTTGACCCGTGTGGTGCTGAGGATGGAGAACCCAGGCCCCCCACTTGCAAAGTCTGTGTGCAGCCTATCGAGTTATCTCTCTGGCTCTCTTTTTTTCTTTTTCAAAATTTGGGTTCTTTGGGCCAGAGCAATAGCACAGCCGGTAGGGCATTTGCCTTGCATGTGGCCAACCTGGGTTCAATTCCCAGCATCCCATATGGTTCCCTGAGCACCGCCGAGAGTAATTCTTGAGTGCAGAACCAGGAGTATTCCCCGAACTACACTGGGTGTGACCCAGTAAGCCCCCCAAATAAATAGATAAATAAATAAATAAAATTTAGGTTCTTTATGCTTTTCTTTTTGAGCTGTAGGGGGGCTTATATCTAGATATAATTCATTGTCAGATATGTTGTGTAAATACTTTCTCCCACTGAAATTTTTTTTCCTTTCTCCTTTGCTTTATTCCCCCACATCTTTCTTTTTTACTCTCTTTTGTTCTCTTGTTAGCTCTTTCATCCTTTCCTTTTTGGGGCCCCAGGGCCATTCCCAGGCTGGATGCTTGTGTACTTGGGCCCTGTGATGCCAGGCGCCTCCTTTAGGGCACCCTGCAGTGCTCAGGAGTCCATGGAGAAGGCGAGTGAGACCAGGGTCAGGCATGTGCCCTACATGCACCCCAATCCCTGTACTACTTCCCCTTGCCCCTGTTTTGATGAGCATGGTTGTATTATGAAATATAAGGGCTAAAACTATTTATTTCAGCTTGTATGTTGCTTGTCTTACATGCAGCTGATCCAGGTTTGATCCCTGGCACACTACAGGGTCCCCCAGCTCTGCCAGGAATGATCCCTGAGCAGAGTCAGGAGTCAGAACTAATCCCTGAGCACCACTGAGTATGACTGCCTGCCCTCAAATACACACACATCACACACACATATTGTTATCATCTCAGGGCCAGAGCAATATAATACAGTGAATAGGGCATTTGCCTTGCACTTGGCCAACGCGGTTTAATCTCTGGTATCCCATATGATCCCCTGAGCATGATTCCTGAGCACAGAGGTAGGAGTAACTCCTGCACACTGCAGGGTGTGGCCTAAAATGGTTAAAAAAAATTGTTATCACTTCTTGTGAGATTGATATCCAGAAAAACTGTTGACGTGGAAAACCACTGAGGCGGGCTCCTGTGATTGCACCATCTCTGATCTTCCTCCCAGAGGAAGCATCCCTTAAGATAAGCCCATACTAGAGATGAGTATCCCGATATACTGAGGCCCTCAGATGTGTAACAGAGAGATTAAGATAGGCAATTGGCCAAAGAATGTTCTTGTTCTAAATAGTATGAGACTAATATCCAAGGCCAGGAAAAACAGGCCAGGAGGACTGGTCAGTGGTTGGAAGCTTGCCACAAGTGTGTGTGGGGCAAAGAGGAGTCAGGATAGAGAAGTGACCAGTATGACAATGATAGTTGGGAATGAGCACTCTGGATAAGAAGATATGAGTGTGGAAGTAGATAAAGGGATATACACGATAATCTCTCAGTATCTGTATTGCAAACCATAATGCCCCAAAGGAGGGGGGGGGTGAGGAGGAGGAGAGAGAGAGAGATAGAGACAGAGAGACAGAGAGACAGAGAGAGACAGAGGCAGAGAGACAGACAGTGCCTGCCATAGAGGCAAGAAGGGGTGGCTGGGAGGGAAACTGGGGACATTGGTGATGGGAATGGACACAGGAAAAATGCCCCTTCTCTCCTCTCCTACAGTCTGAAGTGCATCACTAAAGCCCTAACCCCCCACTCCACGGCAGCCCCACACCGCACCCCACCTGTGGGGAGAAGGTGGAGGCTGGACCCCCTGGGCTCCCCTCTGCTTCAAATATCACTGCGCCCCGCCCCCGGGGCAGTCCCGGCCCCTCCCTTCCGCACTCCTGCATCTGCCTTTGCTCAGTCTGCTGCCAAGAAAGGCTCTCCAACCCTGCCCCCTGAGCCATCTCTCTGGCCCCAGACACTTGTCATTTCAGAGTCAGAGCATCCCAATGCTGGTGTGTGACCCTCTGGCTCGACCCGGTGGAGCCCCTCAAAGAGAAGGGGTCCTCTGTGTCCTGGGGTAGTCACGTGGAGGACAGTGGCCTGCAGAGATGCCTGATCTGCCGCAATTCCACGGTAACAGAAATCCACCTTCATGGGGTGAGCCACCGAGACTCAGCGGTCATATGTCACGATCCCCCAGAACAGACCACAGAGGGCCACTGCCTCACCCAGCTGGTGCCTGCGCTGTGTGCTCAGAGGGAGGCGAGGCACAGACCAGGGAGGACGGGAGAGTCTGGCTCCCGCCGGGCCTGCAGGGGGCCCCAGGCTGGGTCTCTGTTGCCTCTTCCTCCTGCCCCACTCGGACCAGCATCTCCAAGGCCCATTTCCAAAGCAAGTTCTTCTCTGGCACAGCCCGGCTGTCTCCAAAGCTCCATCCTCGGCTCGAAGTCAAGCAGCTTCCAGATGCCCCTGGCAGCTCTCCAGAGGCGGGTCAAAGGTCTGGAAGCCTCTGCAACCTCACATCATTGTCTTTCTGAGGCAGGGATCTGGCCATCCAAGGCCACCGCTGCTTTCTGGCCAGGCTGGCCGGGCGTGGCAGCAGGAAGCCAGGCCAGGCCTAGGAGGAAGGGGTGGGGGGGAGCAGGATCCCAGGGGCCTGGGCTGGCCCCAGCTCCAGACATTCAATGCATCCACACTGGGCAAATATTCCTAAACACTCACCTTCAAGTGTCTACAGGCCTGGCCCTGTGCTTGACAACTGCTCCCCCGCCTTCCCTTCCAGGTCCTTCTGTGAGCGGGCTCCAGAAGGAGAGGGATGCAGGACTCCCAGGTGTGGCCCCGAAGCAGACAAACAAAATCAAGGACAAAGAAGATGCACTAATGACTCATAAGTCCATGGAGATGCTGAGTCCACTTGACATCGGGGAGCTGCAAATCAAAACCACGTGTGGACTCCGTACACCCTCTCACATGACCATGACCAACAATGGACAAAAGGTCATCCAGTCAGGGGTGTGGGGACCGGAGCCCGTGCATGGAGGAGGGGGACAGAAATTGGTGCAACCCCTTTGGAAGACACTTTTTCCATTTCTGTAAGTTTTCTAAAAGTAGAAACTGAAGGCAAGGCCCAGTTATTCTTCTAGGACTCTACAATAAAATTGTATGAAACTTGAGTGAGGGACCGGAGTGGTAGTACAGTGGGGAGGGCATTTGTCTTGCATGTGGTGGACCCAGGTCTGATCCCTGGAATCCCTTATGGCCCCCTGAGCATTGCTGGGAGTAATTCCTGAGTGCAGAGCCAGGAGTAACTCCTGAGCATTGCTGGGTGTGACCCAAAAGGTGTGTGTGTGGGGGGGGGGGGGGCGGGGGAAATAAAAGACTTGGAGCGAATATTCGCAGCGGTCTGGTTCACCAGGAGAACACCCACAAACATCCTAATCTCCAGCACCTCATGAATGGATGACATAGGAAAACAGTGGAAACATATGGGCACAGTGGAAAACCTCGCAGGAATGGAATCCCAACACAGACCCAAGCCTCAGATGGGGTCCCAAGCCTCAGAAACAGGATGCTCCGTGAGAGGAACTTGGTGCCAAGGGCACCACCGAGGGCCACCGTTCCTAGTGAATGTCCAAAGAAGCAAAAACACAGAAACAGAAACCCAAGGAACTTTTAGGATGATGAAAATATTCTCAAACTGGGCTGGAGCTATAGTACAGTGGGTAGGGCATTTGCCTTGCACCTAGGTTCGATCCCCAGCAACCCATATGGTCCCCCGAGCAGCGCCAGGAGTAATTCCTGAGTGCAAAGCCAGGAGTAACCCCTGAGCATCACTGGGTATGACCCAGAAAGAAAAAAAATCTAAAACTGAAATTACAAAGCAGTACACTTACAATGGATGCATTTTATGTCAATTTGGTGGGGTGGGACCACACCTGTCAGTGCTGAGGACTTGCTCTTGGCCCTGTGCTCAGGGATCACTCCTGGTGGGGCTTGAGGGACCTTATGGGGTTCCGGGGATTAAACTGGGTGGGCTCTATGTGAGGCCAGCACCCAACCCACTGTGCTATTGCTCCAGCCCCTCTGTAAATTAATTTTCAACTCTTCAAGCATTGGTTTAGAAAAGTCTCCAGGATGTCTTTTGGTTATTATTTGTCTTTTTGGTTTTTGGGTCATGCTCTGTGGTGCTCAGGAGAATTAACCCCCCACACCCCAAATAATGAGGTGATATAAAGTGCACAATCAAATCCTTGGCTAGGGGAGGGAGAAGGACTGTTAGACCTTTTTGATTGTTTTTCTTCTTGACTGTGGTACAATACACAGAAAATAAAATAAACATATGTAGCTCTAGTCACAATAGCCAAATAGAGAAACAACCCAAATGTCCAAGATCTAACTATTGGATAAAAAAGTTATGGCCCACATACACAATGAAGTAGTTCTCAGCTATAAACAAAGATAAAATAGTGAAAATTGCTGCTATGTGGATCGATCTGAAGGGCCTCAAGCAGAGTAACAGAAGGAGAGAAACAGACACAGAAATAGGCGGGCTATCAGGAAACATAATAGGGGAATTACAGATGCCCAAGGCAACAGAAACAGAACTGGTCTTAGTAGGAAGCTTAGCCCAGGGGGAGGGGCAGGGCATGGGCAGTGGTGGAGGGAAGCGGGCACTCTGGACAGGGTGTGGTGCTGCAAGTTTTATGTGAAACCACATAGATATGTATGGGCTGGAGCGATAGTACAGTGGGTAGAGCATTTGCCTTGCATGTGGCTGACCTGGGTTCAATCCCAGGCTCCTTATATGGTCTCCCAAGCTTACCCAGAGTGATTCCTGAGCTCAGAGCCAGAAAAACCCCTGAGCATTGCCGGGTGTGGCCCCCAAAACAAACTAAATAAATTTTAAAAATAAATTTAAAATCTCTCTCTCTCTCTCTCTCTCTCTCTCTCTCACACACACACACACACACACACACACACACACACACCCTCAAGGTCGCTGTCCCAGCGAGTTCTCAGGACCTGATTCTGCAGCAGGAAACATATACGCATTTTTGTGTCCTGCCCAGCTCCCACAGCTTTCTCTTCATCATTTTTTTTTCTTTTTAGGTTACACCCGGCAATGCACAGGGGTTACTCCTGACTCATGAAGTCAGGAATCACTCCTGGCGGTGCTCAGCGGACCATATGGGATGCTGGAAATCAAACCTGGGTCAGCCACGTGCAAGACAAACGCCCTACCCGCTGTGCTATCGCTCCAGCCCCTCTCTTCATCATCGTCTCAAACTCTGCCCCACAGAGCAGGAACATGCGCTGCCCCCACCAGCCCTGGCAACCACTGCCTGCCCCAGCCACGAGCCCTCCCAGCTCCCCCTGGCAGAGGAAACTCTGCAGACACTTCTTTCTCTTAGCTCCCCAGTCTGCATGGTGCTGGCTGATCACGCCTGGTCGCCTTCCTTCTGAAGGCCCATGCACTCCCCACTCTACAGCACTTGGGCAATGGCTCAAAGGGCTGGGCATGCTGGAGACCTGGTCTCCATCCCTGAGCACCGAGCTGGGAGCAGCTCCCAGCACGCTAGGTGTGGCTCCAAGGCCACATGAAAATAAATAAACAAACAAATAAATAAAAGAAAAATTTGAGTGTAAGGTCAGACCACGTTTTATCAAACCCTTTGCTCCCTCCACAGATCCCTTTACTCACGACTGTTGAATACTGTGAATTCTACTGCTGTGAACCTACAAAGACAGTCCCCTGGAGTTCTGAATTACCTTCTTGCGCTTCAGGAATATGAATGTGGCAGACAGAGAGATAGGGGTGGGGTCTTGGGTAACGGGCTTTTGGAAAATAATGAAACTGAAGAAGAAATTGCCCAGTCCTGGAACAGTCCGGAAGCACGAGGACTACACCCATTTCTTTGAGAGGTAAGTCCTGAGCTCTTTGGAGATGGGGAAACTGAGGTGCCACCGAGATGCAGAAACCCAGGTAGCATCAAGAGAAGGGTGGGTCCCTCAGAAAAGAAGATTCCACAGGAGAATCTAAAGGCTTGATGCTATGAAAGAATCATCATGGGTCCAAGGCTCTTCCTGGGACAACACTGAGATTAACATGTGTGTGTGTGTGTGTGTGAGTGTGTGTGTGTGTGTGTGTGTGTGTGTTGGGGTCACATGGCAATGCTCAGGGTTTGTTCCTGGCTCTGCACTCAGGGATCACTCCTGGCAGGCACAGGGACTGCATGGGGTGCCAGAGATCAGCCTGGATTGGCCATGTGCAAGGCAAGCATCCTACCCACTGTACTATCTCTCTGGCTCTGCATAGTAACTTTTAAGTCTGCAGAGAACTCTTAGACAATCTGAAGACGCTGTATCTAACCTTTTCCCAGAAGCCATTCTCTGCTTTTTCGTTTTTTTTCCCCTCTGGAGAAGCCAGTGTTCTCACTAGAACATGCATGCCCCTTCTCACTTTCGCCTCACATCTCTCTAAATTTCTGTCACTCAGAGCTGTTTTTGCTTTACAAGTTTCCTTCTCGGGCTGGAGCGATAGCACAGTGGGTAGAACATTTGCCTTGCATGCGGCCGACCCGGGTTTGATTCCTCCATCCCTCTCAGAGAGTCCAGCAAGCTACCAAGAGTATTCCGCCCGCATGGCAAAGCCTGGCAAGCTCCTTGTGGCATATTCGATCTGCCAAAAACAGTAACAACAAATCTCACAATGGAGACATTACTGGTGCCAGCTTGAGTAAATCGATAAAGGTAAAGGTAAAGGCCCTCCCATTGATCGTCGATTTGCTCGAGCAGGCCCAGTAACGTCTCCATTGGAGACTTTGTTGTTACTGTGTCTGGCATATCGAATACTCTCGGTAGCTTGCCGGGCTCTCCGAGAGGGGCAGAGGAATCGAACTCGGGTTGGCCATGTTGGCCGCTTGTAAGGCGAACGAACGCCCTACCGCTGTGCTATCGCTCCAGCCCGTAAATCGATTAACAACAGAAAGACAGTGCTACAGTGCTATTTTCCTTCTCAACAAGGGAAAGTAACAGACCCAGAGTCCCTGAGCTGAGGTTAGGACTGATTTCCTTTGCTGCGAAGAGCGAGTCTGCGCGGCCCCCCAGGAAATGGGGTGGTGGAGCCCGTTCCTGTACCTACGAAGCAAATGGGCTTTGGATGCTTTGTGAGAGCTGCCTCATAAAGCTGGTGGGACACAAGTGTCCACATGTGCAGGTGCCGGGGGTAGCCGTCCCCGGTCCTGATCCCTGGGCCCGAGGTGGGTCGAACAGAGAGGTGGAGGTGCCGTTTTCTCCAGGCGGCCTCCCTCACCGAGACTTTGCCGAGTCACTGGCAACCTAAAAGTGCTACTTATCGGAAGGAAAGAATTAAAGTATTAGGGGATCAAAGGCGAAGAGAAGCAAAGCTGTATGAGGCCACCGACGGCCACTGTAGAGGCCCCTTGCAGCCTTAGGGGTGCCTGGTCAAAGCACAGGGCCAAAGAGGCTCCTGCCCTCTCCACCCCCCACTTGACAGCACAGAGCAGCAGTTAGGCCTGGGGGCCCAGCGGGGGCTGTGCCACCCGGAGGGTCCTTCTTAGCCCTGGGAAGTGGCACCTGGCAGCAGCCGTGCCCTCCCCGCAGGGCCATTGGCCAGGCGCATTCCTGCCTGCAGCCCGCCCGCCCCTGCAGTGACTCACGGCACAGGCAGCCTGGGAACGCCCGGCCTCCTCCAGTCCTGGAGTCCTGCAGCCCGCAGTCCTCTGGGTTTTCCTATCTGGAAACTCCTTCCACACTGTCCTCTGCCTGTCTTCCTTCAGGCTCCAGCAGGCGGGGATGGCGGGCCGAAGGGCAGAGGGCCAGCGCTGTCTTCTTCAAGGCCACCCCAGGCTTTAGAGATGCTTCCCCCTGCTAGGACCCCCAAATATTGGAAATCCAAATGCAGGAGGGTAACTCCTGCCTGTTCTTTTTTTTTTTTTTTTGGCTTTTTGGGTCACACCTGGCATTGCACAGGGGTTACTCCTGGCTCTGCACTCAAGAATTACTCTGGTGGGGCTGGAGCAATAGCACAGCGGGTAGGGCGTTTGCCTTGCACGCGGCCGACCTGAGTTCGATTCCCAGCATCCCATATGGTCCCCTGAGCGCTGCCAGGAGTAATTCCTGAGTGCAGAGCCAGGAATAACCCCTGTGCATTGCTGGGTGTGACCCAAAAAGCAAAAAAAAAAAAAGAATTACTCTGGTAGTGCTCAGGGGACCATGTGGGATGCTGGGAATCGAACCCGGTTTGGCCACATACAAGGCAAACACCCTACACGCTGTGCTATCGCTCCAGCACCACTCCTGCCTGTTCTGACTAAAGCCCCCATCCATATCTCCGGGCAGGTATTAATAGTTACTGACTTCCCTCGCAAAAGTCTGCAAGGTTTTGCATTTGGGGTCCTGTGAATTTAGCTGAGTTCCGCCCTTTGGTGCTGGGCTTTGTTTGTGGGCCACACCCAGCTGTGCTCTGGGCCTTCTCCCAGCTCAGGGTTCAGGGGTCATTCCTGGTGGTGCTGGGTGGACCGTGTGATGTGGGGGACAGGCCTGGACCTCCGGGCGCCTGTGTGAGGCCCTCTGTGCCATCTCCCTGCGTCCTGCCCATTGTTAGAGCCCCTGCAAGCTCAGAGAGGGCAGCCACGGTGGGGAGGGGCTGGGATGAGCCCTGAGCAGGCTCTCCTCTCACCCGGCTCCCCCCCCGCTCCTCCCCCCACCTGCTCAGTCTCACCCCTGCTCCTGTCCCCCTTTTGGGAGACGCCTTTTCCCTTGCCGAAGCTACTGGAAACCCAATGGCCTTGCCCCGCTAAGCCCCAGGGCCCCACGTAGGGCCTTTCCCTTATGGGCACTTGCTGGGAAGCTGGAAGGCACAGAACTGACCAGGGACCCGCGACTCATGACCCAGATTTGCTTTGGCCACTTTGCACGTGCGCCCCCTCAGGCAGCTTGCTTATCCCTTCTGTGCCTCAGTTTCCTTCTCTTTTTTTTAAAAATTTTTATTAGTAAAATACCATGAGGTACAGTTGTAGACTTACAAATTTTTGTGCTTGGGTTTCAGTTATACAATGATCCAGTACCCATCCCATTTCCTCCTCTGTGAAGGTGCAAAGACTCCCCTTCAGCGGGGCTGCTGTGGCGATCAGAAAGCCAGTGTGGGCTGAATGCTAGAAGTTCCACACTGCATGAGCATATGCAGATAAGAAATGATTTTTTAAAGTGATTTTTTTGTTTACCTGAAATAACCAGGTTTGTTTGTTTGTTTGTTTGGGGCCACATCCGGCCACACTCAAGGATAACTTCTGACTCTGCACTCAGGAATTACTCCTGGCAGTACTCAAGGGACTTTATGGGATGCTGGGGATGGAACCTGGGTCGACCACAAGGTAAGTGCCCTACCCACTGCACTATCTCTCTGGCCCCTGGTATCCTGTCTTCTGTTTGGTTTTGCTTCTTTGAGTCACACACCAGGCAACACTCAGTGGTTACTCCTGGCCTCTGTACTCAGAAATCACTTCTGGCAGGGCTTGGGGGACCCTATGGGATGCCAGGGGTCAAACCCAGGTCGGCCATATACCAGGGAAACGCCTTGCCCACTGTACTTCCTCTCTGGCCCTGGGTGTCCTGCGTTTATTTGCGAACCCTGGCCCTTTAGAAGTCGGGGAGATGGCTCAAAGGGCTGAAACTAGTGCTCAGCACGCAGGGGCCCTGGTTCAGTCTGCAGGTGTGTGTCAGCTGCACGTCATCACAGATGCAGAGGGGGACGGCAAGTGCCCATCCTCCCCCAGTCCATTCCCTTGCCCATTCCTGAGTGCCAGTCCAAGTTCCAGACCATGGAATGCGGGGAACCAGGGCTGGTCTCGCCCTCTCGGAGTTTCCAGTGTGGCCAGGAAGTGAAGCGAGAAACACCCATTCAGGCGTCCTCACCAACTTGTGGCAGCCTGCGGAGCTGCCTGAGGAGGTGCCTGAAACGGGCGGGTGCGTTTCCATCGCTGCAGCTGCAGGCATGGTGCTGATGGTCCCCTGGGGAAGGAGGTGCCCCCTGTCTTCAGTGGCAGGGCTGGGGCACCCCAGCTCATCACATTCTCCCCATCCTGATGGAGAATGGAGCGGATGGGGTATGGTGCGTGGGGCTGGGAGACAGTCTGAGGGCAAGGACATCTCCTTCCTGTGTTCCACCCCTCTAGCTCTTCTGGTTGGGGTCTCCGAGAAGAGTGGGGGAAGGGGTGCATTCAGTCGGACGGGGTCATCAGCGGGTGACTTGGGGTAGGGGGAGAGGACCTCAAAGGTCACTGGGGCTAACCTTTGACGGATGGGGAAACGGCTGTCCAGAGGGAAGTGACTTCTGAAGGTCACCCAGCTCCTTCCTGGTGGGGCGCCACACCCCCCAGCCCAGCTGACAGTCAGTTCAGTGTCCCTGCCCCAGCCACACCCGTGGTGGTGCTCGAGGAGACCAGTCTTGTGAGCCAACCCCCTTCCCCCAAACTGGGAATCCCCACAGTGGCAGGGTGGGGGAGGGGTTGCTGAGGTCCTGTGACCCTCCTTAACACACACACATTCACATACACACACTCATATACACATAAACACAAACACACATAGGCTCACACACACTCATACCCACATAAACACACACTCACACATACTCATATACACATAAACACACAATCACATATAGACACACACACATACACACACATAAACCCACACATTCACACACACTCACATACAGTCACATAAGCCCACACATTCACACACACTCACACACACATAAACCCACACACTCACACTCACACACTCATACACTCCTCATACACACATAAACATACTCACACATAGACTCATACACTCACACACACCCACATACACTTACATACACAATTTTACACAACTCTCATACACACACACTCATATACATACTCACACACACATATAAACACACCCACTCACACACACACACACACACACACGGCCAGTTTTGTGTGTCCCAGGCCTAGTGCCAGAGTCCTTAGCTCTGCCTGAGGCTCTGAGCAGGGGAGTCCCATTTAGCCAACCTCAAAGCTGAGTGAGAAAGTGGGCCCAGAGTGGGTTTCACTTCCCACGTTTCTCTGTGGCAGCAGCCCTGGGCAGTGGGTTCAATTCCTGCCTCCTGTGCCAGCCTTTGGCTTGTGGCCCCCTTCTCCCTCTTCCTGAGTCAGGGACTCTGCTCCCACTGACCCAACCCACCCAGGCTGCATCTAGGCTGGTGTCCTTGTGGGACGGAAGAGCATTTGCTTCCCAGTGCCTCTCTCTGCGCCCACCTGCCCACACCTGTTCCTTTACGGAGCCTCTTCCCTCTCTGTGGGGACCTGCTGGCAGACGGCCTGCCAATATCACCCCTCCCAGTGGTGTGACTGGCTCTCAGAGCAGCGGGGTTCAGCGGAGGTCTTCCCTTAAAGCGAAGCAGGCTTTAGAGAGAGGGAGGGACTACAGTACCAGAGCTTGGCTTGGGGACTATTCTGCCTCCGTCTGAGGGACACTCACCTATGGAGCCCCTCGCTGCCGTGCTGGGAGGAAGCCCCGCTGCCGTCTCAGGGCTGGGTTGACAGTCACACCAACTGCGCACAGAGGGGCCTGGAGTGACAGTGCCTTGGAAAAGGTACTCGGCTTGCATGAAGACAACTCAGGTTCAATTTCCCACACCCTAGATGGGTCCCCTGAGTCCTACTAGGAGTGATCCCTGAGTGCAGAGCTGGAGTAAGCCCTGAGGAGATCTGGGTGTGGCCCAAAGGTCAGTCAAAGAAAAAAAGAAAACAACCTATTGAATAAAAACAGCGCCTAGAAACAGACACACCAAGGGTCCTTGCTGGAGGTTCTGGGATCTACAGATAGGGCTCAGAGATGGCAGAAGCTTGAATGGCCTGAGCTCTAGTGTGGAGCCCAGAAATCCAGTTTTCAGGGTCTTGAAACCAAAGTGCATGGGGCCAGAGTGACAGCACAGCAGGTAGGGCATTTGCCTTGCACCTGGGTTTGATCCCTGGCATCCCATATGGTCCCCTGAGCACTGTCAGGAGTAATTCCTGAGTGCAAAGCCAGGAGTAACCTCTGAGCATTGCTGGGTGTGACCCAAAAAGGAAAAAAAAAGGAAAAAAAAGAAACCAAAGTGTACCCCTCCACGCCTGGTTCACAGCAGCGCTGGAGGCAGACCCTCTTTCCTGAGCCAGCATCCTGCTGACCCAGCCTGGGCAGACCGGGCTCAGGGCAGGTGGCTGGGCTGGGGCCGTGCCCTGTGTACTCTATGCCTTCTGATGGGGATATGACCTGCTCCAGTACTTACAGCAGTGCCTGCATAGAGCAGGGGCTCTGTAAACCTTCATGGGATAAGGAGATGAATGGATGGATGGAAGGATGTGTGGATGGATGGATGGATGGATGGATGGATGGGTGGATATGTGAATAAATGGGTGGATGGATGGATAGATGGATGAATGCACGGATGTGTGGATGGATGGAGAGATAAATAGGATGAATGAATGGCTGGATTGATGGATGGGTGCATGGATAGATGAATGGATGTGTGGATGTGTGGATGGATGGATAGATAGATGAATGAATGGATGTGTGGGTGGATGGTTGTGTGGATAGATGGGTGAATGGATGGGTAGATGGATGAATGTGTAAGTGGATGGATGGGTAGATGGATGGATGCATGGATGTGTGGGTGGATGGATAGATGGATGAATAGATGGATAGGAGGATCAATGAATGAGTGAATTAACAGATGGATGGGTGCATGTATAGATGAACAGATGGGTGGGTGGAGAGTTGGCTGGGTAGATGTATAGGTTGATAAATGGATGGATGATGGATTGGTGGGTGGGTGGATGGATGGGTAATGGTAGATGGATAGGTTGTGCATGGATGGATGATATATGAGTGGGTGGATACTTGGGTGGATGGATGGATAGGTGAATGGATAGTTGAACAAGTGAATGGATGGGTGAGTGGTGAATGGATAATTGAATGAGTGGATGGATGGATGGGTGGGTGAATGGCTAGGTAGGTGGACAGAGAGACGGACATATGGATAGATGGTTTGTCCTTAACTGGAGGCCAGGTCAGCCACAGACTGGGTCTTACTCTCCCCTCTGAAATAGACACTGGGACAGGACCCCAAAAGGGGGTGGGGAAGGGACCCAGGAGCTGTGTGTCTCACACTTTGGGGTGGGGGACCTTTGGGACTATGATTTTTATAACATTGTCCAATTGTCAGAGAAAGATGCTCTGACCAGGAAAATGAATTCAGGCTTCCTTAGGAAGGGGCCCCAGGTCCCGAGAAGGGACCTGGACTTCTGACTCTCCAAGCCAATGAGGCATTTCTTTGGGGCTCTCATAGTCTCCTTATGTGTACCCCAATCCCAGGCCTGGGCAATGATCCCTTGTAGCTATGAAATCCCAGGGTTGGGAAAGCTGTGTCCCTGTATTCCAGAAATAATCCCACTTCTCACCACTCCAGGGAAGGGACAGGGGAGGGCGGGTGCTCAGAGGGTCCCCTGCGTTCTCAGACCTGAACCCAAGGTTCCCTGTCTCCCCTTTAGTGACATCACTGATCAGTCACAGCCAAGATGGCAACCAGGGCTGGGTTCCCCCGTTTCTATCTGTGGGTGGAGGTGGGACACACCAGCTCATGAGGATGATGGTGATGGCCATGTCTGCACACAGGTAAGGTGGCAATGTCATCCAGGGGACACCTGGTTTCTCAGCAGCAAACACAGCAGAGTAACCTCAGGGCCTCCCCCTGTCAGCTAACCCAGGATGCCCTGGGCTCCCTACCAACCCTCCTCAGGGTTGAAAAGCATTTCTGTGCTGTTAGGCAGTGCTTCTTTGGTGCCCATGAAGATTATCTGAGAAGGAGCAGGGGTGGGGGGAACCCTCCCCTTCAGCTGCTGGCACCTGGGTCTGCCCAGCTCAGGAGGCTTGTGAGAACGGGGAGGGGACCCCAGGAAGGGGAAGAGGAGAGGACTGAGGGCAGTAATGCTGCTAGTCTGCAAAGAGTGGGGCCTCCATTCTGGACCTTGGAAGGTTCCAGGCTGTTCTAGAAAAGCCTATCACCTCCTCACAGTCTTTGGGACCATTCTCTTCACAAGTTGGTGTGGCCTCCCTGTCTCACACTCTTTCCCCCATCCCTAGTGTGGTCTCCACACACCCCTTTCCCTCGCCCAGGTCCCACTGCGCTCTTAATTCCAGCCTTCTCTGGGTCTCCCCTCCCCCCATCACTGCCCCCCCCACTTCTCAGTAGACCTTTCTAGAGAAAGCACCCCAGGATTGGGAAGTAGGCAATTTCCCTTCCCCTTTGAGCTTCCAAATCATTTTCCCCACTCCTCTGCCTCACCCCCAGCTCCTTCAAGCAAACGCACCCACAGGCCTGCCCGGGGCTGGCATCCCTGCCTATGGTTCTGGGCTACACCCTATCTGCCAC
Source organism: Sorex fumeus (assembly GCF_029834395.1). Taxonomy (NCBI): domain Eukaryota; kingdom Metazoa; phylum Chordata; class Mammalia; order Eulipotyphla; family Soricidae; genus Sorex; species Sorex fumeus. The sequence goes on from NW_026606120.1 coordinate 78,288,608, forward strand.
CCACGCAGCTTCATTCTCCAGCCTCAGCACCCTGACCCCTCACCTCCTTCCCTGAAGATGCCGCTTCCTCCCCCCCCCCCAGAGACCTACCCTAGACTTTGTCCTAGAGGCTGACCGGAGGGCCCCAAGCCCCCACCTTACCAGCATGCTTGTGCCTCCAGCTCCTTTGCTCAGGATCCACATTGTGGTTATTCTCCTGCGACCACCCCAACTCTTGCGCACCCCCAGCTCTTCCTCCTGGCTTCAGCACCTCCTGACCGCCCCCTCCCCCATGCTTTAGAGAAACAGCAGGTTTCTGAGACCCACTAGGGGCTGTCTTGATATCCCCAGGCACGGCGGGCACTCGACAACACCGTTTTGCCAGGGAGCATAGACAGAACGGGGTGTGGGACGGAAGCAGGAAGGACGCTGCTGCTTCTGGCTTGAGTAAGGTCGTGATGCCACTAGTGTTTTGAGATGTGGAGACTGTGGAGAGGGAGAAGCAGGCTTGGAAGAAGCTCCAGGCTTTCCTCTGACCTACAACCAATGGGCACCTTCCACCCCTGCCTTCAGCTTGCGCAGGGTTGGGTAAAACATTCCTCTGGGCATCTGCTCATGTGCCAGCCCCACCAGTGTGCTTACATCTGTGCAGAACCCACCCCAGTGCTGCTCCTTCCACTGCTGCCTCTGGTCTCTTCCCTCCCCCTTCCCCGCTGGAACATTCCAGCTCCAGGGAGCACCTTCTCTCTCTTCCTCCAGGGACCTGGGCATTGTCCACTGTCCTCTTTCAACAGTTGGGGCTCATGCAGATTCTGAACTTTCTGACAGTCACCCTGTGCAGGTATCACCCAGCATGCAAGCCAAACCTGTCTGGCCTTTCACAAAACTCACTGTCGAAGATGAATCTGTTGGGCATTTTATAGGGTTATTCCCCCCCCCCACACACACACACTCCCCCAAAGAGGGGCTTTTGTTTCTCTGGCGTCTTTATTTACGTTCCTGGTGCCTGTCACATACTGAGCACTCAGTAGGAATGATGTAAAATACCTGAATGAATGGGTGAATGGAGAGAGGGATGGAGGAGAGAATGGAGGAGGGATGGAAGGAGAGATGACAGGTGGGTGGCTGAGGGATGGAGGGATGTGGCAGGAGGGGGGATACTTGAATGGGAGGTGGATGGAGGAGTGGAGGGAAGGAGAGGCCTATGCATGGGTATCTGAAGAGGAAGGAGGCATAGATGGAGGGATGAAGGATGGGTGAGCAGAGTGATGGAGAGGGGGAGAAGCATGCATGGGTATGCTGTTCATTGAGCATCCCCTCCTCAACCCTCACCCCGTGGCTTGGTGAGCCCCCACTTCCTTCATGGCGCTGACTGATGCTTTCCAGGGAAAGCGGTACCCGCCTGGGGGGCAGCTGAGCTCCAGGAGCGAATCCTGCCCTCCTGGGGCTCCTATTCTGGTATGTGGGAAAAAGAGTTAACTAATGAGTGATCAAGATGTGAGCCTCCTCCAGGAAATCTCCCTGAAACCCCCCACCCCAATCCAACACCTCCCCCCAATTCCCCGCCATCAGGCCCTGTGTCCCACTCACCAAGAGAGACAATGGATCTCTTCCTGGGCCTGCGTCCCCCTGAGTGGCAGCAAGACCAGAATATCTGGCTTTTCCACCTCATACCCCAAATCACTGGGGCTGGCCCTTGGCAAGAACTCTGCTTTTCAGGATCAGATTCAAGCGCTTTGAGTTGCTGCTTCCTAAGTGCCTACTTCCTGGGGAGAGTTGAGGAGACAGGAAGGTGAAGTGAAGTCTGATGGGCACCAACTCCAGCTGGTGCCAATTGCTGAAGAGGTTGCACCGGGTTTCAAAAGGGGCTCTCCAGCACTCATCTTGCTCAGGGATTGTGTATGATTTACCAAACGTGGAGGGGTCCAGAGACCTGTCACATGAGGGTCTCTCTGGGGGAGTTCATCCGGGAGTTGACACGGCTTGGAAAAGTCTAAATCAAAGTGCCACACTGCCAGAGCCTGGCCCGGGCAACTGGATAACACCAAGAGGTTAAGTAGAAGTCGGGGAATGGGGAGGAGGGGGGGCTCTCCTGGGTGACCTATCCATATAAGGTGGAAAAGGGAACCGGGATGACTTGGGGACATCCCTAACCTTTGAGGCTGACGTCATGCCACTCACCCACTAACGGTCTCGTGGATGCGGTGCATAAGGTCCCTCACGCAGGACCACACCTCTGATGCTCTTGGGAACCAGGTGTCCAGGATGCGCAGACCTGAGCAGCAGCCCTGTCCACGCCTGCATGGGGAGCCTCTAAGGAACCCCAGGGCCCAAAGCTCTATGTTCTGGGGTGGGCGGGGTGGGGCAGGGCTAAGCACAACCTGGAGTGAGGCCAAAGCGATGGGGCGGGGCCAACCATGATGGGGCGGGGTCAAACATACTGGGGCGGGGCTAATCGCGGTGGGGCGGGGCTAATCGCGATGGGGCAGGGCTAACTGCCATGGCATCGCGTTGAGTAGGATGGGCATTCCAGGGAAGGGCATGCACATTCAGGAGGGCAAGGGCACTGGAGGACTTCATTGATCACTTTGTGTCACTCCCCTGGCAGGTTCCATCCCCTTCCAAGGTGACAGAAAAAACTGGAGGTGATGGGAGGAAGGCTCTTAGCCTGTACAAAGTCAAGGAAACAGCTCAAGTAAAAGGCCCGATTTGTCTGACTTCCACATCTGTGCCCCTTCCCCCCCACTGAACTGCCCAGCGCCACGGGGCCAGGCCTGAGGGACTGGCCATGAGGACCTTTGTCTAGAAGGCAGCCTGCCCAAGGCTGCCTGAAACCCTTGTCTTCAGCTCACTCTCCCCTTCCCTTTGCCCCTTGGGGATGGTGTTGTGGTGACCCAGGTCCACACCCTTTAGTTTCCAGGTGGCACAGGCTTAGCTGTGATGTGCTAGCCGTCACAGAGGGCAGTGCTACTAAGACATCCTTGTCATGCAGTGCCTGTGTATGTGTGTGTGTGGGGGGGGAGGGGTCAGACTCACGGCCATGAAGCTGTAAGTCAGACCCCCACCTCTGCACTGCAGCTGCATTTTCTTTTTATCTTTCTTTTGCAGTGCAGGGGATTGAACCCAGGTCCTGTGGGTGCAAGGTGAGCCCTTTACCACTGAGTCACACCCGTCCATATTCAGACATCTCCTGTTTGGGGCCCCTTAGAAGTGTGGGCCCTGGGGTGCCTGAACACTCTGAGAGTGAGGCCGCCAGCAGCCCCAAGGTGTCTAGTGTTTTTATTGAGAAGGAAAAGTTCTTCATATCTCCTGATGCTGGTCCTTTCCCCCCTTCATTTCTTTAATTTCAAATTTCTTTTATTTTTTAATTTTTAATTTTTTTAATGAATCACCATGAGATAGTTACAGACTTACAAACTTTTGTGATTTACATTTCAGTCATACACTGATTGAGTGCCCATCCCTCCATCAGTGCCCATTGTCCACCACCAATGTTCCCAGTATCCCTCCTGCCACCCCCCCACCCAACCTGTCTCTGTGGCAGGCACTTTCCTTTTTACTCTCTCTCCTTTGGGGTGTTATGGTTTGCAATGTAGGTAATAAGTAGCCCTCATATTTATAGCTGATGCTGGTCCTTTACAGATACAGGATCTGCAACATATTTCCCCGAATAAATTTCTTTAATTGAGCACTATGACTACCACTAAAAGCAAGAGCGATGTCGGAGAACAAGGTCAAGCAAGGCACATGAAAAGACACTCAGGACATTACAGCTCAGACATCAGGCCGGCCGCATGGCTGTAACCTGGGTCTGAGTTAGACCGGGCTGTCACCAGAAGAGAAGGAGGAACAGACATCTGTACACCAAGTGGCAACTCTCACTGGTGTCTTCCGATGGTGCAGTGACTTAGAGAACCTCCTTTCTCTTGCAGCTCCATGCTGCTGGTCACCCTGTGTGCCCTTTGCCCTGAACCTCCTGCTGTGCCGTGGGAGGCCTGGGCTTTGGGAAACCGACGTGGGTGGTGTGAATGCCAGGGTTTGCTTTGGCTTTTTCTTGTTTTGGTATGGTGCCATGGCTCAAGCCCTGAGACTCACACCCCACACCCCTGCGCCGGGCTTTTAAGTTGGGTTTGCCTGAACGAGATGGATGTCTCAGCAAAATCGTTCAGGTGGCTTCAAATGTGGACCAGAGTGAGAAAAGAGGCCAGGGACCCATGTTTGGAGATGCTGGATGATCTCACCTAGGCATGTGCCAGGCCCTGGACGGGCAGGAGTTGGCCAATGTGTGGCTGAGGGTCAGAGTCAGAGGAGTATCCGGCCGGATGTCCATGTTATGTCGGAGTGTTGGGAGGGAAGAGGTGACCGGGACCAAAGAAGCTGGTAGTGGTGAGGGGTTGATGAGGGGATTCGAGGGCTGTGTGGGGATTTTATGTGTCTCCCACCCATTTTTTAATTCAAATTTTTAGGATTTTTTTTGCTTTTTTTTTTTTTTGCCACACCAAGTGTTGCTCAGGGGTTATTCCTGGTTCTGCACTCAGGAATTACTCCTGGCAGTACTTCGGGGACCATATGGGATGTCGGGGATCAAACCCATGAACCCAGGTCAGCCGTGTGCAAGGCAAACACCCTATCTGCTATCTTTCTAGCCCCTTTTAGTTTTGGTTTTGGGGCCACACCTGGAGGTGCTCAGGGGTTCAGATGGTACCAAGGATGGAACCTGGGATTCCAGCATGCAAAGCATGCACGTGGCCCATTGAGCTATCTCTCTGGTCCCCGATGCACTTATTTATTCCTTCCCTCATTCATCTCACAAATATTTACTGAGCAAGGACAGGTGCCAGGAGCAGTCAGATAAGATGCCTGCTTTGATGGGAGAGGAATAGTGGCGAACAGATAAGGGTCTCCATATATGCACAGTGCTCGGGACTCAGGCCAAGGTGGAGGGGACAGTCATCAGAGGTGAGCTTGCTGAAGGTGGGGGCAGAGACCCCAGCCACGGTGGTGGGAGGCCAGCTGGGGAGGTCAGTAGGGGAAGAACCTGGGAGACCAGTGAGATCCCTAAGGAAACTAAGTGAGGAGAGGCGAGGAGGGCAGAGACAGGTGACGGAGGCATTCAAAGAGGTTACCCGTGTCCATTTGCCTATTCAAACCTTGCTCCACCCTTTCTGTGTTCTAGCGCCCTGGGGAGTCAGAAGAATGAGAGGTCCCTGAAGACTCCAAACTCCAAATGATCTGGACTTTCTTTTTTTTGGGGGGAGGGGTCACACCCGGCAATGCACAGGTGTTACTCCTGGCTCTGCACTCAGGAATTACTCCTGGCAGTGCTCAGGGGGACCATATGGGATGCTGGGAATCAAACCTGGGTGGTCGGCTGCGTGCAAGGCAAATGCCCTACCTGCTGTGCTATCGCTCCAGCCCCAATTCGGCCTTTCCAAGGTCACGTTAGAAAGATTCTCTGGTGGAGTCACATGGGAGCATATGTGGAGGGAGCACTGAGAGTACAAACTTACTCTTTTCTACGTGCTAGGCATCAGGGAAAGCTTCCTGGAGGAGTGGGACTGGAACTTGAGAATGAGGCAAAGTCCACTGTGCACCACCAGAAGTGATTCCTGAGCACAGAGAATGGAAGGCAAAGGTTGGTGGCAGAGGAAAAGGATGAAGTCAGGTGTGGAGGTGGGAAGTTGCCCGCGTGTTATGGCAGCTAGGCATCCATAAGCACTTGACGGGTGGAACAAGCCAGGCAGCCAGCCTGGAGGGGGCGGAGGGTGAGATCATTCCAGGAGCATGAGCCAGATCGGCAGGTGCCCAGGGCCTGAGGACCGGCTGCCACTTGGCACTGTTCCACCAAGTACATGGGAGCAGGCCCCCTGGAAACCCAGCTTCTCCTCTGGGTCCCAAGATTAACAGGTGTTCCTGCCCCATGGCTCCCAGTCTTGGGAGAGGCAGGTGGGGGAGTGAGGGTGTTGTTGGCGTGGATGCGGGTGGACAGGCAGAGGTGCCAAGGCCAACCAGCTGAGCTCAGGGGGTTCCCCGTGGCCCCCCTCAGGTCCAGGTCTTATCTTTTCTTCCTTTTCCCACACACCACAGTTAGCCTCATGCCCCAGTCCCAGAGCTCAGGGTTGAACTGCAACGTGGGACCTGGAGTCTGAGGGGGAGTCTGACGGGCGCCAAGACTCCAGGGTTCCTCGTGACCCATGCACACAATGACCCAAAGGTCCCCGGAACCTTCCCAAGTACTTGCTACTATTCAGATGAACCTTTGGGCAGAAGGCCTCTGGTGCCCCCTACCGGCACTGCTGAAAGGACAGCGCCATGCTCCGCAGGGAAGCTGACCTACGTCTGTCTGTCACCTGCAGGGAGACAATGCAGAGAACCGTCACCTGCAGCTTCAGGACGAGGTCTGCACCTGACACCCAACACTCGCGGCTTCCTACCCGGTCTCCCTCCCTCTCTCCACCTTCCACCTCTTAGGGGGTCCATCTGTGGGGGCTGTGGCATGGCCCAGTGGCCTTGGGTTAGCTTCCAGGTAGGCTCTCAGCAGCCTGAGTGGCTGAAGGGCGCCCTGCGGGGTCAGAAGAAGGTGGGTGTCTTCATGATTTCCTCTACCCCCGGGATGGCATGGCTCTAGAGGTGGTGTGTAGACAAGGGCAGCAGTGGACCTTGGGGGAATGGAGAAAGGCAACATGAGGGTTTCCTTCTGGGGTGACATCTTGGTTGTAGCGGTGGCTGGTGGCTTCTGCTCCTGTGAGAGATGCCATGGAATGTATAACATGAGACCCCCCCCCCCAGAGGTGCATGTGCCCAAGGGAAAGAGGAGAAATCGGGGGGCCCAATGGCCCAGAAGTGACCGCTCTCATGTACGGGACCCTGACTTCATCCCTTGTCCCCACCAGCCCCTGGCCGCAGGGGGAGACTGAGTAAGTTCTGGGTCCAGCTCAAGGCACCTGGTCCCTCTAATATGGTCAGGTTACAGGACCCCTCGCCGCTGGGAAGGGTCAGGGGACGCATCCTGCGACACTTGGGGGTCCAGAATTCTTACAAAGCCTAAAGTGTATGCAGGGGCTGGAGCAGGTAGGGAGGGCATTTATCTTACCGGTCTGGAGTCAATTCCCAGCATCCCATATGGTCCCCCAACCACCACCAGGAATAATTTCTGAGTGCAAAGCCAGGAGTAACCCCTGTGCATTGCTGGGTGTGACCCAAAAAACAAAAAGAATAAATAAATAAATTTTTTAAAAAAGCATACGCAGGGGGTATGGTGCTGCCAGCAGGTTTCAATCTGTACCTGTGAGGCGAGTACATCAGAAGCCTGATGGCACCGTCAGGCTTTCAGATACCGCAAAATTGCTGCTGTGCCTCTGGCGAGACCCCAAAAACTTGGGGCAAAGTTTACCAAGAAAGTAAACAGCCAAAAGTTAGGTATGTGGGAGACACACCCACAAACCACCTCTGGCTCAGCTATATAATTGGAGGCATGGCCTCTCTGTTTCCTGATCAAACTGCTTAACAGCCATGATCCCAGAGGCTCAGAAACGAATCTCGAAACCCAAAAGCTTTCGGCAGAAATGAGTCCTGTTCCTGCAGTAGGTTACTGGGGCTGGGCCACTCCAGGTGGGAATAGGTTTTGTGCCTTGGCCTGTTCCCCTTGGCGGCCTGGTGACCGTCATCTTCCAGAGGCCAGTGGACAGTCAGGTTTGGGCCTGCAGTGATGAGACACGCGGGGCTTCAACAGATGGGGGTGGAACCAGCCCTTTCCTCCCCATCCCAGCGAGACCTCGAGTCGCCACCTACAAATGGCCTCTCTGGCTCCTGATCAAGCTGATTAATGGCCATGATCCCAGAGACTCAGAACAAAATCTCAAAACCCAGTGGCTTTTGGCAAAAATACATCTGGACCGCATACACGGCCATGGCTCCAGAGGCAAAAGGACTTAATCCAGTGCCTGGCAGCTTGCGGCAGAAAAGTGAATGGACCATGCGTTAAACTATGGCACCATGCCTCCCCTGGAGGAAAAGGGTATTGCTCCCTTCCGCCTTTTCTCACCCCCCCACCCCCGGCAGCAAGGTGGCAGCTGCCTCAGAGCTTATAGAAAAGCCAGATATGAGCCGGCGGTGACGGGGCATCTGCAGTCTCATGGGAAGGGGGGCGGTACTGGCTTGTCCTTCACGACCTACCGAAGTCCCGAGTTACCTCCCCCCAAGAGCGGCTCTCCGGCACAGCCATAACACCAGACACTCAGAAACCAATCTCGTAATGATCTGGCTCTTTGTAGAAATCCAAAATTGCGTGGCCGCAATAGCGGCCATGCAACATTATATAATTCTTGTAACCAGCTATAGAAAACAAAGTATTTCACAATGCCTTTTCAGCAATTCTGATTGTTGGGGAGGAAATTCTAAACAATAATGGTGCATCTTTTGTCGAAATGATGAATGTAATCAATGTAGAGAAGAGTTAAGTAGAAATCATCTGCCTCACAGGCATTGGGTGGGGTGGGAGGGGGGGGTATACTGGGGTTCTTGGTGGTGAAAAGTGAATACTGGTGAAGGGAAAGGTTTGATCATTGTATGACCGAGACTTAAACCTGAAAGCTTAGTAACTTTTCCCACAGTGATTCAATAGATAAATATAAGACAAAAAAGTAAATAAATAAAACTATGAAAATAAATAAAGGTAAAGGCCCTCCCGTTGTTCGTCGATTTTGCTCGAGCGGGCCCAGTAACGTCTCCATTGTCAGACTTGTTGTTACTGTGTCTGGCATATCGAATATGTCACGGGGGGCTTGCCAGGCTCTGCCGTGCGGGCGAGATACTCTCGGTAGCTTGCCGGGCTCTCCGAGAGGGGCAGAGGAATCGAACTCGGGTCGGCCATGTTGGCTACGTGCAAGGCAAACGCCCTACCGCTGTGCTATCGCTCCAGCCCTATGTGCTATCGCCCCGCTAGCTCAGTCGGTAGAGCATGAGATGAAAATAAATAATAAAAATAAAATAATAAAAAAAGTAAGGTGGAGTTCATGCCCAATTTAATCAGCTATATCAGTGGCTGAATAAATTGCAGTACTCCTACATTTTAAAAAAAGCGTACACAAAGGGAGACACATAGATGATAACCAATGCACCTGCCTGCTTGGCCTAGTGCCCCCTAGTGGTGGGAAGTGCAGGAACAGCCACTTCCTGGCACATGTGGCACCTCCCAGCCTGATTCTAACTGGCAGGGGCCCCTCCTACATGGGCTAAGAGGGGGATCTTGCGCCTCTGAGGCTCTGCGCTCCACCCCAGGACCAAGCCCTCCTTGAGCACTGCTGGTACTCAGGCTGCGAGTTTGAAGCCAACTGCCTTGGGCCCGAGAGACGGCTCAGGGGGCAGGTCCTCTACAGTTCCATCCCCGGCACCTCATGATTGGTGGAGCCCCACCAGGTGTGACCCCAGTACCCCCCTTTGAACTCTGGGGGGAAGGTCACAGGCCTGCTCAGGTTGGGTCTGCCCACCAGACGGTCAAGATTGCCCTGGGGGCTCACCCCGGACACTTGGGGGTGCCTCTCCCGAGGGCCCTGGTCCAGCCTCAGGCAAGGCACAAAGACCAGCAAGATTCACAAGTGAGTACCAGCTGCGCTCCCGCCGGGCACAGAGCACGAGGCTCCCTTTACCGTCAGCCGGCGGAAAGGCTTAGGAGCCTGGCAGGAAACGGTAGCGCTGGGCCCACCTCTGCCGTCTGCTTCTCCACATATTGGTTGGTTTGCAGATTATTATTATTTGGCTTTTTGGGCCACACCCGGTGATGCTCAGGGGTTAATCCTGGCTCTGTGCTCAGGAATCACCTTTGGCAGTGCTCAGGGGACCAAATGGGATGCCAGAGATTGAACCCAGGTCAGCCACGTGCAAGGTACCTGCTGTACTCTGGCTCCGGCCCCAGTTTACAGGTATTGATTAAGCACCTGTGCCAGGCTTGTGACAGTCAACTGTTGGGATGAGAGAAGTGCTTGGGTCTCCAATGGCGTGCAGTAGGAGAGCTGTCCTAGAGGGGCATTTGGGGAGCTGCCCGAGAAGAGTTACCTGAACAGAATGCTAAAAGCGGGTGAACCAAAGGAAGATGAACTGTGGAGAGGGACCAACCGCACGTGCAAAGGTCCTGAGATAGAAGGGAGTGAAAACTATTTGTGAAATGGCTGTGGTGTTCACATTGCCGCTGCTCAGAAACCAGGAGGTCCAGCGTGTCCGCCAGGGGTTTCCTCTGCCAGGTCAATTCTGGTTGTTTCCCACAATCTGCACAGCTACTCTGTGAGGCTGGAAATGCTTTTGGTCTCATCTCTTTCCAGATGGGGAAACCAGGACACAGGGATGAGTCAAACACACCAAGTCACCTTCGGGCAGGGCCATGGAAGAGTGGGGCCGGAAATCAGGCCATCTGGCTTGCGGGTTGTAGGAGGGAATTTCTGAGCCAGGCTCTGCCACTGACCTGGGCCTGCTGGGTGAGCGACAGGGCAGCGTCTCTCCCCTCATTGGCGGGCCATTCTGAAGCTCCTCCTGATGAAGAATCATGAAAATTTCTGAAGCTTTCAGAAATTCACAAGTGAGTACCAGCTGTGCTCCCTTTACTGTCAGCCGGCGGAAAGGCCTTCCCTGGTGGTGCTTGGAAACTACTCCTGGTCCAGTGCTCTGGGCACCATGAAGTGCTGGAGATCAAGCCCGGGGCTCCCACCTGCGGCCCTTTGAGCCTGGCCTAGAAGCTGTCCCTGCCCTTTCCATTTTGTTGCTATCATTGTTGTTGTAATCGGGGGTATTGTTCCACACAAGCCTGGCTGGGATTCACACCTTGAACTCTGGTGCCCACCAGGGGTTCCCACTCAGCCGAGGTGCTTGCTGGGGGTGGTCCCCTCTCTTTTATAAATTTTTGGGTCATACCTGGTGGTGCTCAGGGCTTACTCTCAGCTCTGCACTCGAGGACTCGGGGGCTTGGGAGCCAGTATGGGGTGCCGGGGATCGAACCCGAGTCACCCTCATGCAAGGCAGACATTGTGCCTGCTGTTCTACTGCACCATCCCACCATCCTCACCCCTTTAACCATCATGTTTAGGCTCCGTCTGGCCATGGTGCTTGCCAGGGTCACAGTTCCTGGCCACGCTGCCTGCCCAACTTTCTGGGAAACTCACTGAGGGTGTCAGCCCTGGAGTGAAGTGCCCACAACAAGCTGGCCATGGTGTGGCTACCCCAGAGCTGCCAGGATCATGCTCAACGCATGTGGTGGCACAAAGGACCAAACTCACGACCGCATGCCTGCAGGCTGGGGCTTCTGAAACCTGGGGCTGCCCCGAACACCTTCCCCTTTCATTTTACTGCTCTGGCCTTTGCCTACTTGGCCTGTCTTGGCAGGATCTGGGTGCAGATCAGGCAGGGGAACTGGTTTCAAGACTTTCCTGTTCCAGGATCCTCCTGCCCATCTTGATGACTGATGGGTGTCACAGGCTCCCATCCATTGTGCCCCACAAGATCCTGTGCATGTGTCCCCTGCCCACCTCTCCGGCGATCTCCATGGAGGTGATCTCCATGGCTTCCCGAGTCATCACAGCGGCCTTGAATCTTGTGCTCCTTGCAACTCTCTGGCCCTTCCCATAACCCCTCACCTCATGGGTTTCTCTTCTTCTGTAAGTGTTGCCGGCAATGTGTGGAAGCCCAGGGGACCACTCCCAGCAGTCCTTGGGCAGCAGCGGCAGATAAGAGTTGGATGCTCTCAGGAAGGAGGAGCGAGCACACATAAGTAACCTAACCTCACAGCTTAAGAGCTTGGAGAAGGACCAAAAAAAGGAGCACAACCCAAACAGGAGGAAGGAAATAATAAAACTCAGAGCAGGGATTAACGAGATGGAAACCCAAAAAACAATCCGAAAGATCAATGAAACCAAGAGCTGGTTCTTCGAGAAAATTAACAAGATCGATAAGCCTCTAGCAAAACTCACAAAGAAAGGGAGAGAGAAAACCCTAATAAACCAAATCAGAAATGAAAAGGGGATCATTACAACAGAAACTACAGAAATTAAAAGGATCCTCAGGAAGTACTTTGAGAAGCTTTATGCCACGGAACATCAAAACCTCGAGGAAATGGATAAATTCCTAGACTCCTACAGACTCCCAAGGCTGAACCAAGAAGACCTGGAATACCTGAACAGACCTATCACCATCAAGGAAATTGAAATGGTAATAAAAGGTCTCCCCAAGCACAAAAGTCCTGGCCCAGATGGATTCACTAGTGAATTCTTCCAAATCTTTAAAGAGGACTTACTCCCAACCCTCTTTAAGCTTTTCCACAAAATTGAAATATCAAAAACACTTCCGAACAGTTTCTATGAAGCAAATATCACACTGATACCAAAAGCAGACAGAGATACCACAAAGAAAGAGAATTACAGACCAATATCCCTGATGAACACAGATGCAAAGATCCTCAACAAACTACTAGCAAATAGAATCCAACTACTCATCAAAAAGATCATACACCATGACCAAGTAGGATTCATCCCAGGGATGCAAGGATGGTTTAACATTCGGAAATCAATCAACATAATCCATCATATCAACAAAAGAAAAGACAAAAAGCATATGATTATATCAATAGATGCAGAGAAAGCATTTGACAAGATCCAGCACCCCTTTATGATGAAAACCCTAGCCAAAATGGGTATAGAGGGGACCTTCCTCAACATAATTAAAGCCATCTACCACAAGCCTACAGCAAGCATCATCCTCAATGGGGAAAAACTGAGAGCCTTCCCTCTAAGATCAGGGACGAGACAAGGATGTCCACTATCTCCACTGCTGTTCAATATAGTACTGGAAGTACTTGCAATAGCAATTAGGCAAGAAAAAGATATTAAGGATATTCAGGTAGGAAAGGAAGAAATCAAGCTCTCACTATTCGCAGATGATATGATACTAAGAGAACCCAATAACCTCCACCAAAAAACTCCTAGAAACAATAGACTCGTATAGTAAAGTTGCAGGCTATAAAATCAATACCCAAAAGTCCATGGCTTTCCTATACGCAAACAGTGAGAGAGAAGAAAGCAACATGAAAAAAACAATCCCGTTCACAATTATGCCCCAGAAAATCAAGTACCTAGGAATCAGCTTAACTAAGGAAGTAAAGGACCTGTACAAAGAAAACTACAAAATGCTACTTCAGGAAATAAAAGAGGACATGAGGAAATGGAAAGATATCCCCTGCTCATGGGTTGGGAGACTTAACATTGTCAAAATGGCAATACTACCGAAAGCATTGTATAAATTCAATGCAATCCCTATAAGGATACCCATGACATTCTTCAAAGAAATGGAGCAAACACTCCTGAAATTTATATGGAACAATAAGCCCCCACGAATAGCTAAAGCAATTCTTGGGAAAAAGAAAATGGGAGGAATCAACCTCCCGAACTTCAAACTGTACTACAAAGCAGTAATAATTAAAACAGCAAGGTACTGGAACAAAGGCAGAACTGCAGACCAATGGAACAGGGTTGAATACACTGACATCTCCCCTCAATCATATGATCATCTAATCTTTGATAAAGGTGCAAGTAATGTGAAGTGGAGTAAGAAAGCCTCTTTAACAAATTGTGCTGGCATCACTGGACAGCTACATGCAAAAAAATGGGCTCAGAACTCTGCCTAACACCGTGTACAAAAGTAAGATCAAAATGGATTAAAGACCTCAACATCAGACCAGAAACCATAAGGTACATTGAAGACAAAGTTGGCAAAAACCTCCATGACATTGAAGCTAATGGTATCTTCAAAGATGCCACGCCACTGGCTGAGCAAGTGATAACAGAGATAGATAAATGGGACTATCTTAAACTAAGAAGCTTCTGCACCTCCAAAGAAACAGTGACCAAAATACAAAGACAGTCTACAGAATGGGAAAGGATATTCGCCGAATACACATCTGACAAGGGGTTGATATCCAGGATATACAAAATACTGGTTAAACTCCACAAGAAGAAAACATCCAACCCCATCCAAAAATGGGGCAATGAAATGAACAGAAACTTTCTCAAAGAAGAAATCCGAATGGCAAAAAAGCACATGAGAAAATGCTCTACATCATTAATCATCAGGGAGATGCAGATCAAAACCACAATGAGATACCATCTCACACCTCAGAGACTGGCCCACATTCAAAAGAACAAAAGCAACCGATGCTGGCGCGGATGTAGCGAGAAAGGGACACTCCTTCACTGTTGGTGGGAATGGCGACTGGTTCAGCCCTTCTGGAAAACAGTATGGACGATTCTCAAAAAATTAGAAATTGAGCTCCCATTTGACCCAGCAATACCACTCCTGTGAATATATCCCAGAGAGGCAAAAATGTATAGTCGAAGTGACATCTGCACTTGTTTCTTCATTGCAGCACTCTTTACAATAGCCAGAAACTGGAAGAAACCTGAATGCCCAAGAACAGATGACTGGTTAAAGAAACTTTGGTACATCTACACAATGGAGTACTATGTAGCTGTTAGAAAAGATGAAGTCATGAAATTTACATACAAGTGGTACAACATGGAAAGTATCATGCTAAGCGAAATGAGTCAGAAAGAGAGGGATAGACATAGAAAGATTGCATTCATCTGGGGGATATAAAGTAACAAAATATGAGATTAATACCCAAGAATAGCTGAGATCAGCACCAGGAGGATTACTCCATAGCTTAGTGGCCAGCCAGGCATTCTAGAGGAAAGGGCAGCTCAGATAGAGAAGGGAGCACCAAATAAAGGGTGTTTGGAGGATCCTCCCAGGAGGGGAGATGCATGTCGAAAGTGGACTATGGACTGAACATGTTTGCCACTCAGTGCCTCTTTTGCAGACCACAACACCCAAAAGGAGAGAGAGAACACAGGGGATTGCCCTGCCACAGAGGCAGGGGAGGATGGGGGGATGGGGGTGGGTGGGATATTATCCATGGTGGTGGAAAATGGGCACTGGTGGAGGGATGGGTATCTGATCATTGTATAATCGAAACCCAAGCACAAAAATTGTAAATCTACAACTGTACCTCATGGTGTTTCAGTAATAAAAAAAATAATAATAAAATGCTCAAAAAAAAAAAAAGAGTTGGATGCTCAGAGAGTCCCATGGTGCTGGACTTACTAGGGCTCCCCTACGGGTGCTCAGGAGCAATCACTTGGTGGTATGTGGGAGTTCCGCTGTGCTAGGGATCGAACTTGGGGCCTGGCACATACAGAACACATGTTCCCACCTTTGGAACTATATCCCCAGACCCCACATTTTTTAAAGTTTTGGGGTCACTCGGCAATGCTTAGGGGTTACTCCTGACTCTGAACTCAGGAATCACCACTGGTGTGGTGTAGGGGGGGCCATATACTGATGCCAGGGATTGAACCCAGGTTGGCTGCATGCAAGGTAAGCACAAGCACTTTACCTGCTGTGCTTTCTCTATCCCTCTCACCCCTAAAAAAAAAAAAAGGATTCACTCCTGGTGGTCATTGGCCAGTCACAGGATGGGTCTGCTCAGACCCACAGTGCAAGAGGGCCACT
The DNA here is from genome assembly GCF_029834395.1 of Sorex fumeus. NCBI lineage: Eukaryota > Metazoa > Chordata > Mammalia > Eulipotyphla > Soricidae > Sorex > Sorex fumeus. The sequence continues at coordinate 78,304,133 of NW_026606120.1, forward strand.
GGGACCACCTTGTTCACAACCCAGCAGTGTCTGGGGGGTCATTGGTTGCAGGTCTGCATTCTCCCACTCCTTCTCTCCTCAGTCCCTCCCCTCCCTTCTTTTGGTTTTTGAGTATGGGGACGCTGTGGGGCAATACGGGATGAATCCAGACCTCCTGCATGCAAAGCCCTGCGCCCAGCCTGCCAGCCACCTCCCAGGCTAGCCTCTGCATTCTTCAGAGCTTGTGGCTTCTGCAGAGGCATCCCTGGTCCCCGAGAAGGTCACCTCAGGGACATGACCTCGGAGCTCTCCACTTCTCTTTCTAGCTCTAGGCAAGGAGGATGGATGGACACTGGGACCAGAGTGATACCCCAGTGGAGAGGTTTTTGCCTTGCACGTGACCCACCCAGGTTTGATCCCACTCAGCATCCCATATGGTCCCCTGAGCCCTGCCAGGAATAACCCCTGTGCCATTGTTCTTGGCTTTTTGGTGGGACCCCAAAAGCCAACAACAACAACAAAAGGGTGGACGCTGGTCCTGCCCTCCAGTCTGGCTGGGGGTGTTCACAGTGAGTCTCCGCTTTATGAGACTCTGCCCTGGGCCTTCTTAGTGCTCCTTCCCAAGGGATGAGGAATCATGGATTTCCCTTGGAGCCAGACCCTTCCCGTCAGACCATGCTCTTAATAGGCAGGCCTGCAGAATGTTCCACCCAAACCACCCCAGACCCTCAGCAATGGACTCCGGGGTAGCCAGAGAGCAGCAGGCAGGGTAGGGGTGCAGTTTGCACCTGTGGACTGTCGCAGGTGGGCCTGAGCCTTGCCTGGGCCCCTGGCTGGCTCTGGGGGCCGGATGAGAAGGGGCAGGCTGGGAGCAGCCCCGGTGCGTGGCTTGAGGCACATGTGGGCTTGACAGGGGCGACATTTAAGTGAGACCCTGACCCCCAGGCTACGAGGAAAGTGGGTGTGTCAGAGAAACAGTTTATTGATCGTGGCTTCACCGCTATCTTAAATATGTAGGCGGAGGATGACACGAGGCCTCCACTGTACTCTCCCTGCCACCCCCCTGCACCAGCCCCTGCCTGGCCCACGGGAGTTGTGAGAAACAGAAGAGAAAATCCAAGCACAAGGCTTGGCCTGGCCCAGACACAATAAATACTCGGATAGCTGAGCAGTGGGCAGGGGTCTGGGGCGCAGGAGTGAGGTGGTCTGTGTTCCAGGGGAGAGGGGCTCATGTGACCCTGTCCCCTCTCCACGCAAGCCTCTCCCAGTTGCCTGGGGGCCAGGGAGGGAGAGGGGCTGGGGCTCTGCTGGGTCTATGATCTCCCAAAGGACACTGCTCAGCTTCCTCTTGACGGTCAGGGACTCCGCACAGGGCCCAGCTGAACTTCTTTGGCTTTACCCATAAACCCACACTAGGCTTGGGAGGGGTGGGGAAGGGGAGTGTTGGCTGAAAGGACTGAACCCACTCTCCTGGGGAGCTGTGTTCTGGGGCAATAGGAACTCGGGCTGGGGGTACAGGTGATGCCCCAGACCCTGAACAGACCACGGCTCAAAGCCTCAGGCCTCTCCACCGTACAACGGGCATATTGGTAGACAGGGAGCATAGAAGTGGGGGCTAGAGGGAGCAAGGTGAGGAACTCGGAAGAGCCCCTGCACAGCACAAGTCGGGGTTCAGGCCCGCAGAGGGTGGGACCCCCATATCCAGCGAGTGGGGGGTGAGGTTTATCCCTGGGACAGGGCTCAGCCCTGTCTCGGAGGCAGGGAAGTTGTCTGTGGCAACGTGATCACGCACAGTATCCACGTGGGTGTCCATCAGGTGGAGCCCGGCACCCCACAGCTCTTCCCGAACTCCAGGCAAACGCCTCTCACCGCACGCGCGTGTTCTCGCACGCGCCCAGCAGGTGGCGCTGCCGTAAAGACCATTCCTCCGTGGATCTCCCAGCAAGGGAGGGAAAATCAAATCTCACATTTTGCAAACTGCCCCTGCAGGGATGAGGAGGGGTATCCCCAGAACCCCGAGGGCCGCGGAAGGCTCACGGCCGGGCGCCGGCGCGGGCCTGAGTTCAAACCCGCGCGCCCCGTGCCCGGCGCCGCAGCGCCCGCCGCCGCCGCCGCAGGGGAGCAGGTGCAGGCGCAGATGCGCCGGGGTCAGTGTGGCCGGAAGATGTCGGAGCACTGCTGCAGGATGAGCTCCACCACCTGGTTCTGGAACACCATGGTCATGGGCATGCTGCTCTCCTCCGTCTCGGGCCTCAGCAGCGTGGGCCCGAACACGATGGCCACGCTCTGCACCGACATGCGGTTCTTCTCGCCGTGTTCGATCACCCTGCGGGGGGTGCGGGGCGGGATCAGAGCCCGATCTGGGGGGTCCTGATCGCGCGCCCTCCTCTTCCCCCCCCCCCACTCTCACCTGCACAGGTGCTGGAAGAGCAGCCGCAGTGTGTCGTGGTTGGGGGCGGGCAGAGAGCGCACCAGGTCCCGCACACAGCGGCTGCGCTGAGCCTGGTCCTGGAGCTCTGCGGAAAAGAGCGAGAAGGTCCATCAGCCCGGGATGGTCCACGGGCTGACACCGGGTGGTGTGTGTGTGGGGGCAGCTCCACCCCTCCCTAGGCCGCCCAGCCTTGCCCCTGCCCGCTCCACCCCCTCGGCTGACCACCTCACCCCTCCGCAGCTCACCTCTGTTCCTTCGCCTCAACCCTGCCCGCTCCGCCCTTCCACTGACCACCCCCGCAGCCCTGGGCTTCTGCTGCCCTGCCCCGCCCCACCCGTCTCTGCCCACGCGGCCGCCCCTGCCCGCTCACTGATGGCCGCGATGAACTGGCGAAAGTGGGAGAAGGGGAAGAGCGGCTCGGGCAGCTCCCGGAAGAAGAGCTTCAGGGCCCCGGTGATAACGTGGACGTCCTCCCAGCGCCCGTCGTCCAGGTCCAGACGCTCATCTACGGCAGTGGGGAGGCGGGGGTCAGCACCCCTTCCTGCCGCTGGGAGGCATGAGGGCAGGGGAGGTGGGGGACCTCACCGTGGTCCACCTTATAGCGCAACTTCTGGATGGTAGCCAGGTTCCCGCTGATGCGGTACAGGCCGTCCATGTCCAAACCTGGGGGAGGGAGGCACGACCCCTGCTGACGCCTGCGGAGGGGCCTCCCCCATTCCTGGGCCCTCCCAGGGGTCCTGCTTCCCCGCCCTGCCAGGTGGGGCTCTGTCCCCCTCGCCTCTCCCTGGGGTCCTGGTGGGGCCTTCCACGGGGCACCCGAATGCCCACCCCGGGCCTCCACGGTGCGGATGCACTGCTGCACGAAGCGCGGCACGGGGCTCTTCTCGCGCTCACACAGCTCGGCCAGAGAGCAGCCGAACACCTGGTCTGGGGGAGAGGAGGGTCAGCGGCGGCCGCACCACGTCCGGCGCCCCGCGCCCCGCAGCCGAGCCCCCGGGCACCGTACCCGCGCCCCGCGCCCTCCCTGACCCTTCCCGTACCCGCGCCCGCCCGGCCCCTCTCCGCACCCCACACCCCGCGCCCACACGGCCCCTCTCCGCGCCCCGCACCCGGAGTCCTGCGCCCGCCCAGTCCCTCTCCACGCCCCACGCCCCGCGCCCCCCACCCAGTCCCTCTCCCTCTCCTACCTTTGATGTAGCCCTTCTCCCGGAGCGCCTGCAGCGTGGGCCGCCTCTGCAGGAATTTGCGCAGCTTGAGCCGCACCCGGTTCAGGTCGCTCTCCAGACCCCCCGGGCCCAGGGTCAGGCCGGCTGCCCCAGGGAAATACACGCGAAGTTATTGGGCGGTATGGGAAGGGCAGGGCTGCACCCACCCCGGTTCCCAGACGCCCCCGCGCCCCGCCCACACCTGCGCCGGTCTGCTGCTGCTCCTCTCGCTCCCGCCAGCTCCCCAGGTGCTCGCTGGACCCGAAGTCCACCGCTGGGCTGCTCTCCCTGTCTTCCTCCAGCGGGAGGTCTGCGGACTGCAGAAACGGGGCCTCAGAGAGGCAGAGCCTGTGGCCCCGTAGCAGGCTTTACAGATGGGGTATGCGACCCCAAGTGCCCTCCCGGACACCCTCCCAACCGGGAGCTTTCTCTTCCTTGGTTCATGTCTTTCACCTGTCCTGGGGAACCTCAGAGAGTTTTCCTTCTGGGCCCAGAAGGAAATACACAGGAAATACCTGGTATACACAGGTGCGCCAGCATCTCCTCCTTGGATCTAGAGTCCTACCTTTATTAATGTGGCCAGTTACTGGCAGCCACTGTGGGGTCTCAGGAAAGTAGGGTCAAAAAGCCCCTATTTTCAGGGGAACAGCTGTCACAGGGGGTGGTGGGGGGGTGGAGTGAAGGGTGTTGGGGGGGGTGGGGCTGTTCATTTCTATTGAGCAGTAGCTTTAAAATACTATTTTCTAGTTTCACCCTGTCCTTCAGGCTTGAGGCTGTTTCCGGGCTATCTAGCTTTTGCTTGCTCCCCTGAAACAGGACAGTCCTCTAGAGAAGCCCCAGTAGCACCAGAGGGGGCTGACCCTGGAGGCCGCGTTTTCAGAGAAGGGTCACTGTGGCACTCCGGAGGCTAGGGGAGGTGCCACCGACAAGGACCCCTGCCTTGCACAACTGCTAGCCATTGAGACCCGCAACCCCCAACCCCCTTCACCTACCAGCTCCTGGATGCCCTGGGTGATAGCCTTGTGCCAGGTGCTGATGATGGCCTCTGAGTCATGCTGGATCAGGTACTCTGAGCCGTCTCGACTCCGCAGCTAGAGAGACACAAGGAGCAGCATCACCCACGGGTGGTGGTGGGGAATCACTCCCATCCCCCCCACTACACTGCAGAACTGAGGGTGCCCCCCACCCTGCCCCACCAAATACTCTGCCTCTTTAAAGTCTTCCTGTGGAGGCCAGAGCGATAGCACAGTGGAAAGGCAGGTGCTTTGCTACAAGACCAACCTGGGTTTGACCCTTAGCACCCCTGAGCCCTGCCAGAGCAATTCCTGAGTGCAGATCCAGGACTAAGCCCTGAGCATCGCCAGGGGTGGCAAAAATAAAGGGGGGGGGGGCGGTGGAGAAGAAAAGACTCCCTGTGATCTGTACTAAGGACCAACAGGCTCGGCAGGTTTCCAGAAGCTTCCTTGTGGACACACAGTGAGCAAGCCTGTGGGATGGGCTGCAAGGATGCCAGTGAGCCAAGCCCTGGGACCCGTGCCCTGGCCGTGCTTTCCCCACTCCCCCTTCCCTGAGCCACAGGGTCAGGCCTGTTCCCTGGAGCACTGGCCAGCAAAACCCTCCATGAAAGAGCTCGTCAGGGCAGCAAAGGAAGCAGAGTCTGGCCGAACCCAGAGAAAACAAGTGCCCCCTCACACACTGAGGGCCTGGGAGCACTGTGCCCTCCCAAGCCAGGAAAGGCATCCTCGGGAAGCCTAGGGCAGGAGTCTGAGGGAGGACTCGGGGGCCGAAGCAGTTGCTTGGCAGGCACACGGCCTTGAGTTCTATCCCCATGCCCCCGCTCCCCCCCCCCCCCCCCCCCCCCCCCCGCGAGCATCACAACCGGCAACTGCAACCAAGGGAGAGGCGGGCGGAGAGGAAGAGCCTAAAGGCTACCAGAAGCAAATGGGAAAGTGCTGGGGTCCAAGTTTGCCTTGCGTGTGTGTCTGAGGCCCCGAGTTCTAGTCCTGGCACTGCCAAGAGAGACAAAAACAAACAAAGGGGCCAGAGGGCTAGTCCAGCAGGTTAAGCGATTGGCTTCAATCCTCAGCACCCCATAGGGTTCCCTGAGCCCTGCCAGGAGTGATCCCTGAGCTCAGAGTCGGAGTAAGAACTTAGCACTGTCAGCTATGGCTCCAAAAGAAACGAAAAGAAAAAAGATTTATCCAAGGGGAAATTTTCTCTCTCTTTTTGACAATTCGGAGTGCAAACACTACCTCACTCTGCTCGAGCAAGAATTCTACCCCCAAGGAGAACAGGTCCTTGTCCCCCACACCACCCTCAAATTCAAAATTGAATCAGTTCCTCCTTGTCAGTTTCTCACAGAAGGCAAGGCCATGGCTATTCCGCCACCAAACGGTAATTTCAGAAAATGTTCCTGCTAGAGGGGGCGGGGGCGGGGGTGGGGGGCGCATGGCATCAGATGTACCGTGGGAAAGTGGTGCTGTTAGAACCCCATGGAAAGGATGTCCTTCCGGGTCAGGGCAGGAACCTGCCTGGCACCGATGATTGCCCCTGCATGGGGGTAAATGCACTATCCCCTGCCAACCCCAGAGAAAGTTCCAGAATTCTTTTCAAGAGGCTCCAGACCTACTGATCAGAGTCAGGAGCTAAAACTGGTGTCCTGTCCCCCTCATCCATTAGGGAGGCAAATGAAACTGGGAGGATCCCGAAAACACAGGCACTGAAGCTCTCTGAAGAACAGCTATGCTGGCTGAGCCCCCCGAAACCCAAGCACTGAGCTCCCTGTGGGACAGCTATGCTGGCTGAGCAGCTGTCAGCTGGGGCACCCTCATGTGTCCCCTGGCGCAGCCCACAGGGTCCCTTGTGAAACCAGTGCTCAGAGTTCTTCTGGGGCACTGACCTCCTGCCTCTCAGCGCCCTGTTCACGGAAGTGAACACAGAAACTTCTCCAGCTTTGATCCCCCTCCAAACCTGGGAAGGTGGCTTTTGTTCTGATTCACTCCGCGGAGAGATGTGTAACCCACTGCCCTGCCCCCAACCTGGCTGTCAGGATCGGATCTCTAAAGCTCTACGGGAGCCCTCAGCCCGTGGTGCCTGCATGTGTGTGAGTATGTGAACAAAAATGTGAGTGTGCAAGAATGTGTGTGTGTGAGTCCCTATGTGTAGTGTGGGTCATGTGTGTGTATATACAGATGTGTATGAATGCCTGTGTGTGAGTGCATGTGTGTGTTACTGTGAGTGTGTGCCTGTGTGTACCTGAGTGTGTGAGTGCCTGTGTGTGCGTGAGTGCCGGTGAGTGTGTGAGAGTGCTTCTGTGTGTAAGTCTGAGTGCCTCTGTGTGTGTCTCTGTGTGTATATGTGTATGAGGCCTCTGTGTGTGTCTCTGTGTGTGTATGTGAGTGTGTGAGGCTTTGGCGTGTGAGTGCTTCTGTGTGTATTGTGAGCACCTCTGTGTGTCCCTATGAGTGTATGAGGCCTCTATGTGCCTCTGTGTGTACGTGAGTGTGAGTGCCTCTCTGTGTGTGCATGTGCATGAGTGTCTGTGTGTATGTGTTTGTGTGTGTTTGCATGCACACTCACTCCTGGCAGTGATCCTCCCGGCAATGTAGGCCTGATGCTTCAGAGCTTGAGCTGCAGTGGGGTGTTCAGGGACCACCAGCGCTATACCTAGGGGTGCTTGGGGCTTTGAGGTACCAGGGATCAATCTCAAGACTTCACATAGACAAGGCACGTGTTTTATAGCTTCAACCATCTCCCTGGCCCTTGGAGCTGATTTTCCCCCCTGCAACAACAACCTGAACCCTGGCCATCATCTGCGCCCCCTTTCCCTCCACCTTGCCCCCTTCTCTGACTTGTTCTGCCTGGCTTTATTTCTCTAGTGGATTTTAGCCACTCACCCTGTTTTTTTTTTCTTTTGGGGGTGTCTCCCCCAAGTAGTGCTCAGGAGGCCCAGGGACCCCTCCCAGGCGCTCCCTGAAGGTGGGAGGGTAAGAGCTGCTCAGACCCTGGGTGCTCGGGTCTCCAGAGATGTTTGGGGCACCATGTGGTGCTTGGGAGGTGAGCACCTCAGCCCCAGCCCCTCTCAGCTTTTGAGAACTGAGGTGGGGGGGAGGTTGGAGAGACAGGTGGGCAGTGGAGGGTGCGGTTCTGGGCGGAGTGAAACCAGCTCCTCCTGGCTTCTCCCTGCCCAGCCCACTCCCTGGGGAGCCCCTGAGTGAGGCCCCGCCCCATGGTGCCAAAAGGCCTAGAAGATTCTCCCCAGGGCAGTTGGCTATGTGGCTGTCCCTTGAGGACTGGAGATTTTGTCCCCCCAGAGATCCCCATTCCTCACCTTTATCCTGGTGACCTCCTGCACTGAGAGGTATGGATGGTGATGCTGGGTATGGTCCCCAGGGCAGGGTGGCCTCGGCTCTGGCCCTGCATTTCATCCCCCCCTTACTCTAGGCCTGCCCTGGACTGTTGCTTCTCCATTCCCCCATCACACACACACACACACACACACACACACACACACACACACACTCACCTCCAACACGTTCTTCTTGCTGGACTTGTCTTTGGGGGCCCAGGAGAGGGAGGCCCCCTTCAGCTCCACTGTGTACTCGGGGGTGGAGATCTTGGAGGGCTGCCTCTGGGGGAGGGGGAAAGCAGAGGTCCTCAGCTTAGGCAGGCCTATCCCACTGCCAGGGATGACGGGGGCAAACAAACAAGCAAGCAAACAAAGGGGACATGCTCCACAAAGGAGGTCAGGAAGGCCCACGCAGGCCCAGCCCCCTCTAACCACTCCCACGATGGGAGGCCAGAAGCAGGAGCTTCAAGAATCCAGAGATCCAGGTATTTCTTTTTTTAAATTTTGTTTAGTACTTCCTGCCCACTCCACCCACACCTACAGTGGTGCTGGAGGCCACCAGGGCTGCCCCTGGTGGCGCTTGGGGTTCCCCTTGGGGCGGGGATTGAACCCAAAGTTCCGCGTACAGAGGCTGACTTGGGTCCTTGGAGGCACCCCACAGCAAACCAGGTTCCTCTAACCACCCTGCAGAGAGGCTGACTGTGGGCTGGGTCTTCTGCTGCCTGGGCCCCAGGAGAGGCAAGAGAAAAGGTCAAAGACCTCCTCCATTCAGGCTGGAGCGTCAACTAGGGGCTGGAGGTGATGGTCATCATCATGCTGTCATCCCCACCTCCCTACCCCAGTGACCTGCTGTCCAGGTGAAGCCCCACAGGAGTCAGGTGCAGAAAGGCGCACAGAATCCCGCCCCCATCCCCTCACCCCAGCTGCCCCAGGCTCCCAGGCCTCACCAGGCCACCTGCTGTGGAGCTCTTGGAGTCTTTGAAGAAAGTCAGGACGCCGCCCTCCAGGACGGTCCAGGAGGCGCTCCAGTGCTTCTTCCTAGTGGGCAGGAAGCATGGTACACGCTGGCATGCTGGCACGCTGCCCTGGGCCAAGGCACCCGGACAGCCCACAGCAAGCAGCAGCTGAGAGCAGGACAAAGCTCAAGGGGCTGAGTGTGTGCATAGCCTCCAGGGCTCTCCCCCCCACCCCCACTGGCATGCAGCTGGGAGCATCCCCCAGGACACCCCCAGCCATGGAGGAGCAACTCGGTTCCAGTATGTAGAGCCCAGGTAACACTGACAAGGCACTCTGGTGTCTCATGTCTCACAGGGCCCCTGGGAGAGCTGGCCAGCTCAGAGGACATACTCAGGGCTGCAGGGATAGGACAGCGGGTAGGACGCTTGTTTGCCTTGCATGCAGCTAACCTGAGTTCAATCCCCTGAACCCCACCAGGAGTGATCCCTGAGCACAGAGCCAGGAGTGAGCCCTGAGCACCGCTGGGTGTGGCCCCAAACAAAAAAAACAAAAACCAAACCAAAGGGGACATGCCAAATGAAGGACAGGAAGGCCCACACAGGCCCCGTCCCCTCTGCCCTGGTCCTGGGACAGGCCCTCACCGGAGCCGCTTGCCCTTGTCCACTGTCTTGGTGCGATGGAGAACACCTGCCTTGTCCAGGGTCTTGATCTGAGAGCGAGAAGGGAAAAGTGGGGGCAGTGAAGGCCTGCTTCGCGGAGGGCAGACGCTCGACCCTCCGTCAGCCAGTAGCTCCTGGAGGTAGGGCACAAGGTGCTCCCGGAGGTAGGGCACAAGGTGCCCCTTCTCGCTGTGTTGCTGTGGCTGGAGAAGGCAGGTTTCCCACCCCCACCCTCTCCCCAGCCAGGATGACCCAGACACCAACAACCTTCAGGCTGAACAGACAGTTCACTGGCTCAACACGTGCGGGAGGCCCAGGCTTGGTCCTGGGCACCATAGTCAGGTTCCCTGAGCATAGCGGGAAGCCACTCCAGGCACCGAGAGCTGGGGGTAGCCTCCGAGTGTGATCCCAAAACAGAAACTCAGAACATTCAGCCTCGGTGGCCCACCCAGTCCCAGCCTCGAGGATCTCCAGGAACCATCCCCCCCCCGCCCCCGACTCCTTCTGTGGGGCTCTGCCAGGCCCACTTCCCCCTGCCTCACCTTCTCCTTGGGAGGCGTGGGCTCGGCAGGGCTCTCACTGTCCAGGCTGGATTTGAGGGTGTATCGAGGGGCAGGGATAGGGACCTGAGGAGAAAGCCCCATCATACAGGACAACCCCTGTCATATAAAATGCTCCTCCAGCCCCACTCTCTCCCATTCCTGGTTCTTTTTGGGTCACACCCAGCGATGTACAGAGGTTACTCCTGGCTCATGCACTCAGGACTCAGGAATTACTCCTGGCGGTGCTTGGGGGACTATATGGGATGCTGGGAATCAAACCCAGGTTGGCCGCGTGCAAGGCAAACGCCCTACCTGCTGTGCTATTGCTCCAGTCCCCCCATCCCTGGTTCTTACCTGAGGCAGCTCCCAGCGGACAGAGGAATCACTTCGGCTATAGAAGTAAGGCTTTCCGTGGTCCTCTAATCTCACCCACTGTAGGAGGCAGATGATCAGGGTCCCAGCCAGCTCAGAGGGGAAGGACAAGGCCCCTCCAACCAGACCCCAACTTAACTCCAAGGGGATTGGAGAAGCTGGCTCGGAGCTCCCCCCGGGGTACCCAGTTGAGAGAATTTGAGGAACCTACGGCTGACCCTAACTCATCCTGCCTGTGTCTCAGGCTCCTCCCACTGGGGCTCAGAGACAGAGACAAGATCCAGAGTGCGAGCAGAGAGGGGAGGGCTCTTGCCTGGCATGTGGCTGACCCGGGTTTGATCCCCAGCACCACATAGGGACCCCAGCCCTGCCAAGAGTGGCTTGCTCAGCCGGCGGAAGGTCAGCTCGGGGAGCCGCTGCCCTGGCGAGTGTGGTGGGCGAGCACCCGCCCCGGGCAGCGCACTCAGATGGGCCTCAGGCACTGCCAGGAGCCATTCCCGTGCCAGAAGCAGGAATAACCTGAGCATTGCTGGGCTGGAGAGATAGCCCAGCGGGTAGGGTGTTTGCCTTGCACACGGCCTACCCAGGTTCGATTCCTCTGGCCCTCTCAGAGAGCCCAGCAAGCTACCGAGAGTATCTTGCCTGCACGACAGAGCCTGGCAAGCTCCCTGTGACATATTCGATATGCCAAACACAGTAACAAGAAGTCTCACAATGGAGATGTTATTGGGCCCGCTTGAGCAAATTGATGAACAACGGGAGGACAGTGCTACAGTGCTACGGGGGAGAAGGGTTGGAGAGTAGTCCCATGGCACCCTGCCACTGGCACTGCCTACCTGCTCTAGGCTGAAGTCGTTGGTGTAGACCATCTCTCCATTGGTGTCTGTGTGGCAAGACCAGCCAGGGGGGGCAGCCGAGGGAGAGTTGGGGCTGGGCTCACTGAAGGAGCCCACTGGCGAATAGTCCTCCTCAGGGTAACTGACCAGCATCTCCGGGTAGTCAGTCTCAGGGGTGGGGGGCTGCAGAGAGCAGAGGAGGAGTCAGAGGCTCTGAACAATTACAGAGGGAGCAGAGTGATAGCACAGAGGGGAGGGCATTTGCCTTGTGAATATCTGACCTGGTTCCATCCACCACACCACATATGGTCCCCGAAGACCTGCCAGGAGTGATCCCTGAGCACAGAGCCAGGAGTAAGCGCTGAATACACTGGGTGTGGTCCAAACACACACACACACACATACACACACTTCTGACCCCACCCCATTGTTTAGGCTACGCCCCTTCACACTCATTTCTAAGGACCTGTGATGAACAGGAGGCAGGGACAGGGAAGTCATGTCCATTTCTAAAAATACAGGTCCCTCAACCTCATTTCTTAGAATTGTGGGAGCCAAGAGGCTGGGTCAGAGGTGCTCAGAGATAGCCCCTGCTCAGCATTGGACCAGCCTCTGCCCCTCACCCTCTGGTTACTAGGGAGCTGTGGGCAGTCAGAAGCAAGGCCAGGGGCCCAGTCCACCTGTCAGCCAGCCAGCTCTCACCCTCTGGTTGGGGAGGAGGATGGTGTTTCTGTTAAGCCCCGCCCACCTGCCAGTCACTCCTTTGGTGGGTGGGGTCTGCGTTAAGCCCCACCCACCTGTCAGTTAGCTCTCACCTCTGGTTGGTGGGGGCCCTGCTTTCAATTCCACTCTGTCAGCCAAGCACTCACCCTCGGGTTAGGGTAGGCTGGTGGGGATGGGTGGGGGCAAGTCTGAACTAAGCTCCAACTAAGCTCAGGAGACTCACCTGTCGGTCCTTCCTACCTACTGGGCACCACCCTTGGGTTGGGGGCGGAGACTACGTAGTCCCGCCCACCTGTTGCGTTCCACTTTCACCTCTGGTTCAGGAGTCCTTGTAGCCCCACCCACCCATGGGGGTCCCACCTATTGGTTGGGGCAGGCCTCGTAGCCCCGCCCACTCGGCGGCTCCGTCCTAATATCTTGTGGGAGGAGGCGGAGTTCTGTGACTCCGCCCTTGCCCTCTCATTGGGGGACCCTGTAGCCCCGCCCACTCGCCGGCCCCCGCCCTCACAGTCTCTGGGCGGGAGCGTTGTCTGTGGCTCCGTCCTTGCTCTCCCATTGGGGGCGTTCTGTGTAGCCCCGCCCCCACACCAGTCCCGCCCTTGCCCTCCCATTGAGGGCCCTTGTAGCCCCGCCCACCCTCCGGGCCCCGCCCTCACCCTCTGGTCCCTGGGGCTGCCCGGGCTCAGGCCCGGTTGCATCTCCAGTTCTTCTGGCTGGTCCGTAGCTTCGTGCTCGGGTTCGTCCTCCCAGGCCGTCTCGCCCGTTAGCTGATTGTAGAAGAACACCCGTTGACTCTCCTCATCCCAGTACTGACCCCACTCGGTATTGAGGCTCTCGTGACTGCCCACCGAGGCAGGGGAGGTGGCAGGGCTGGCGGCGCCCTCCGCAGCCTCGAAGGGCGACTCCCAGGTGGTTACGCCCGTGTGTGGGTTGTAGTAGTAGGGGCGCCCAGTGTCCGCGTCCGTGTGCGTCTCCCACACTGGGCCTGGCGGCGGGGCTGGGTCTGGCTCTGGGGCGGGCTCCGGGGCCGGGACGGGCGACGTGGCTGGAGGCTGCCGCTGGATGTTGGCGTACACGGGCTCCGCGTTATCCACCTGCGGGAGGAGGGAGCGAGTGGACATGACGTTCAGGACAGCCCTGAGCCAGGGTCCAACCTGCTACCCGGCACTGGCCTCGGCCCTCAGCGCCCTCCGCACGCACTGGAAATTGTATATAGAAAGAGAGACCGAGGAGGGGTTCTGGAAAGCTCTTTGTAAAGTACAGAGTGCCCCAGAAGCATGGGGGTAGTGGCATGAATTATTTATTAGTGATAATGAAATGGTGATAACCGAGTTCTCCCATCCGTGCACTCCCAGTGGTGAATCAAAGGTGGGGCAGGAACAGAGAAGCAGTGGGATTGACCCTTCAGATGCACAACCGGGTCCGCAGGGACAGCCCACACTTGGAGCCCGAGAACTCTGGGGCCGGGCCACTCCGGATGGAACACAGGTCATGCAGCCCGTGTGGCTCATGGACCTCTGATTCAGTTCCAGAGTCCGAGAGGAAAGATCTGACAGGCTGGGAGTAAGGAGGGGTACAGGACCAGAGCCCCTCCCCGCTGCAAGGAAAGAACTGTGGGTGGGTGGGGCGCGTGAGAGCGCCTGGCAGCTCTGGCTACCCCAAGGGCGAAGTCTAAGCGCTTAGCTAGCGCAGGCACACCTGGCTTCCACCTTCCTTCTGCCACTCCCCAGCTTTGCTACTTCAGGTAGCAAAGGGCCTGGCTGGAGGCCCCACCCTCTCAGCTGCGCCTCTCGCCTCTCACCCAGGCAGGCGGCCCAGGCCCTGCCCCACCTCTGGCTCACCAGGCTGACTCCTACTCCTCTAGGACTCAGCTCAGGTGTCAAGTTCCAGAGTTTTCCAGAGATTTCTCCCAGGTACACACCACACCCAGCCCAGTGCTCTCAATTCAGGGGAAGCAAGTGGGGGTGGGGACTGAGAACTATGCCCTGGGACCCCAGGTCGCGGGAAGGCCAGGGCAGAGTTTAATCCTGTGTTCCCAGAATACCTGTGTGTGCTACAAAGGGACGTAAATGCTGGCTTCCAGCAGGTCAAGGGCAGGGTTCCCGCTTGGGGTTTGCAGAAATCCTCCCCCGCCCCCTCCCCACACAATAGTGGAGGCTATTTTACCTCTCCCTGCTGCACCCTAAGGTTGCATTTGGTTTCATTTAGGTTTTCCTCTTTGTTTCTGAGTCTTGTCTTTTTTTTGCACACTAAACCTTGCTTGCAGTCACAAAGGTCCCTTTGTGGCCAGAGCAGCTTCACTCGACTGTAAACTCCGGGGAGGTCCTGCTCACCACAGCTCAGGGGAGGGCCCCAAGCAGGTGACTAGGAAATAGTCCTTGTCCCAAAGAGAGTGAGCGCCAGCCCTGTGCCAGCCCTGTGCCACAGGCAGGGGCCGGTCCCTCCCGTTGCCCAGGTACGAGTGTGGGGTGGGGGCGGGGAGATGAGGCATGGAGGAGGAAGTGCTGTGTTGTCCCAAGGCTAGCCCCCCCACCCCCCCCCCGTGTGCTGGGAGAATGGGGTCCAGCAGCCCTCCCGCCCCTCACCCCCAAAAACTCCTGTGAGGCCAAGCAGAGCCCCCACTTCTCCTTCCTCTCCACCACTAACCGCCCTCCTGTACTAACCTGGATCCCAGACATGAGAGACATGGACGTCCCCAAACACACCAGCCCATGGGCTCCCTGTGTCCCCAAACCTCACTCCTCTCCGTGCCCAGCTGCCGGCCGCATGGGTCACGCACTCACCGCCTGTCACTAGTGAGACCCCGTGGTGTGTGCTCTTTTTGAGAGTATGAAATGTTCAAGTGACCCTGGGACTACCCCCAGCCCCACTCCCCTGGGCAGATGAGCCTAAACCACTGCAGACATGAGGCACATACCAGTGCTAGCCACTGGGGCGAGCCTGGTGTAACTGGGGTGACCTCCAGAGAAGGGGACAGGAAGCACCTCCTGGCTGCACTCACAGTGCAGGGACTGGGGGTCTGTCCCAGGGCTGAGGAAGGCAGCTCTTTGGGGGAGGGGGTGTCTGCCCAGGGGCTCCCTGCTGGGAGGTGGGTGCAGGGGAGCGGGCAGGAAGGAGCTGGGTGTCAGGGTGCCAGGCCCTGCATGAGGAGGGCGGGTCAGTATCCCCCTGGGGCTCCGGAGCACAGAACCCCACAGTTCGGGCTGCCCACCCCCCGAAACACACAGTCAGCTTCAGGGGGTGAGAAAGGGCCTCCAGGTCAGGGGTCTGTGACCCTTTGAACTCTGGGGCTCTCGGTGCTCTCCCACCCGGAGCTAAGATGAGGGGTTTTTCTCTCCGTGGCCTTCCAGGGAGATAGATGGAGGTAGCGCCTGCCTGGCTCACCCCAACTCTGGGAGCCCAGACAAGACCCAAGATACAGCCCAGTGGGGGCCTGACCAGGACACCCAGACCACAGCTGTGCTGGCCACCAGGGGACCCCACACAGGAAAAGAGGAAGTGGTCTCCTCACCTCAGGAGCTACGGGGGGCCCCAACCCTCCCCCCTAGACCTAGCTGCTCAGTCCCTCCCAAGGTCTCCTCCAGCGTCCAGTGCCCCCCTATGCCCGTGAGCAGGAGGCCTGCAGCTCTGCCCCCTGCAAATGTGGTCTCTCCTCATCCCTGAGCCGCGGACTTCCATGGGCAGGGCCTGGGAGAAGGGAAGTGGGAAGGAGGGAGGTGTCCCCAGCATCCAGGACACTCTCTGCTCCGAACCCAGCCTAGCCAGAGAGTAGAGGTGTAAAGGCCACCGGTGACTCTGACTCCATGGGGGCCCCCTGCCAGCCCCATCACGCCCCCCTGCCAGCCCCGTTGCAGCCGAGCCTGGACCCAGACGCCAGGGACCCCTACCTCTCCCCGCAGAGCCCGGCTCTGCCTCCTGGTCAGCCTGGCAATCATGTCCACCGTCGGGGTCCCTAGGCGGGTCTGGGGGAGGGCGCTGGGGGCAGGCACCCGGCTGGCAGAGGGCAACAGGGAAACAAGAAGTTGCCTGAGATGGCGGGAGGCTGAGTCTCAGCCCATTTCCTGCCGGCTGCGGAAGTGCCGTCTGTGAGAAAGACGCGAAAGGTGGGGGTCGGGCAGGGTGGAGGAACCCGAGGGGGCGCTGCTTCCACATGTGAGGCACTCGGATCACCTGCAGGTCCATGTCCAGGCCTGTATCAACTACAGAGCAGGGTCCGAGGAGCCCGCGGGGGCTGGGGGCGGGGCAGATGGGTGAGGGGGTGTGGGGGCTGCTGGGCACGGGGGCCTGGGAACTGGCATCAACAGGCCTTGAGTGGTCCTCAGCTTGCCCGAGGCCCCGGGGATGGGCTGGGAAAGAGGAACCTTGGGGGAAGGGTCCAGAGAGGAAGGGAACACACTGGAACTTCGCTGGGCACCATATCACCCGTGTGCCTGACCACCTGGGTTGGCCTTTGCCCGCTGCAGTTAGCAGGTGTGTATGCCGGAAGAGAGGGACTCAAAACAAGACCCCCAGAACCTCCCGGGACCCTCTTCCCAGGCGTCTATGAAGACAGACTGGGCAGGAAGCCTTAGCCAGTGGAGACGGCGAAGACTCCCCTGACCCCTCAGAAGTGCTTCCTCCGGCCCCAGTGCCAGGAAGCACCACCAGCCCCAACGCTCCCCTGCAGTGGCTGCCAGCGTCCAGGTCAGCTCCCCTGGCTTCGGCCAGTGCTCCTGCCCCCCGCCCTGGCTCTGCTTTTGTCCCCCAGGCTTCTCCCCAGCCCACTGTGAGCTCTGGAATGATGGGCATTTCCAGAGGTCTGGATCCTGTGCCTGCTCAGTCCTCAAAGGCTCCAGAGTCCCCCAACCCCCATCCTGGGCTCCAGGACCCCCAGGGAGATGAATTCCCTGAAAAGACTGGACAGAGTCTGCATGCTTGCCACACACCACACTGCCTCCACCCTGAGGGCAAGAACTTGTGCCACACACACACACACACACACACACACACACAACCCATGTGTGTGCAACATACACGTGCATGTACACACATATGCATGTACACACACACTCGTACACACATGAGAGAGGAGGTAAGGAGAGGGGAGAGAGGTAGAAGGCGGAGTTGTGGGTGCAGAGACCACAGCAGAGGTGGCCACTGACCTTCCACCCCCGCTCCTCTTCTGCTGGAGTGGGTCTCTCTACTCAGCCTTAGGCTCCGGGGACAGGCTCTGGAGAATTCCCCCTGCCTTGGAGGAGGCCATGACCACAGTGGCCCCAATGGGCTCTGGCCTGGTGGGGACCCACTGTGGTACCAGGGGCAGGAGGAGGCCCTGCATCCCCCTTAACCTCAGCCCTTCTCTTCCGGACCCACTGGGCAGGGTTAGGCTGTGAAGAGCCGCACTGGGGCGGGGAGCGGGAACTCAGATGCTGCTGGGTTCTGTCCTGTCCCTGTTCTAGGCGCCCAGCTTGGGGATGAGGGTGAGGATACACTGTGACACTCTCCTTCAGGCTGAGATACATAGAACCGGGAACTTTCCCTGGGGGGGGGGCGGGTCCCTCCCTGCCACTCTGCCAGGACAGAGTCTGGCCCTGCCCAGTACCTGCCACTCACCCTGGGCATGCACCAGCCATGAGGGGGTTGGGAGGGCTGGGGGACAGGTCTTCAAACCTCAGATTTCTGGGGAGACCAGTCTGAGTCTGAGTAACAGGGTTGGGCTGGGGCTGGTCACCAGTGAAAAGAGTGCCAGGGTATGAGTGTGTGTGTGTGTGTGTGTGTGTCTGTGTGTGTGTGAGTGTGCATATGTGTGAGAGTGTGTATGTGTGTGGGAGGGTGTGTGTGTGGGAGTGTGTATGTGTGTATATGGGGGTGGCGTGGGGGCCTTGGGTCTGGGGCAGAAACTTCCTTTGATTAAAAGAGGGAAGCGTGGGCCAAGGGTCAGACTGGATTCTGGGCAGACTCTGCTTCCCCCTGGGCATCTCCTGAATGGGGAGCTGGGGCAGGCCCAGCCCAGGGGGCTGGTCTCTGAGACAGTGCCCGCCCGCATGCCTGCCCGCAGACACTGGTTCCCACGTGGCTGTGGGGAAGAGGGCAGGGCTGCACTTCTGCTTTTCTGGCTCTGGGTTTCAACCCAGCACTTCGGGATGGACCAACTCCTGGCCACCTGTGTGGTGAGAGTGGCTTAGCCACACACACACACACACACACACACACACACACACACACACACACACTCACACTCACTTGCCTGCCCCTGTATGCTGAGTCAGCCTGGCAGCCTGGAGGCTGTCCAGGGGTCACTGGACATGGCCTGCCAGGGAACCTGCCAAGCCTGAAGTGAGGCAACTGCCCGGTGTGGGGAGTGGGCCCTCAAATGCAGTAGCAGCCCTCCCATCATTCCTCTCCACACCCTCTTCCTCCAGTGTGGGGTATGGGGTCTTCCTGTCCAAACCAGCCTCCTGAGCCTGGGCCTGGGGGGACCTCACAGACTTCCACTAGCTTAGCAGAGGCCCGGTCTCCCTGCCTCCAAAGGTGGCCACCTCTCTGGCATGTCAACCCATTCAAGGTCTGCTCACAGAAAAGGTGCTTCCTTATACCTCTTCCTCTTCAGAGTCTTGCTTTTGTTTCGGGGTCGTGTCCGGCTAGGCTCAGGGCTTACTCCTGACCCTGCACTCAGAGATCACTGCTGGTGGGCTTGGGGGACCAGGCGTGGTGCTGGGGATTGAGCCATTGTCTGCATGCAAGGCGAGTGCCCTGCCCACCACACTATCTCTAGCCCTTTTTCAATGCCTCCTGGGGACCTGTGCAGTGCCCACGATGGCACTCAGGCCACCACCTGCCAGGCATGCGCTCCAGATCTTTGGCACAACTTCCTTGCCACTGAGCCACATTCCTCCCCCACATCCTCTGCCACCACACCTGTGGCAGAGCCGACTTCTTGAAGGCACAGGTGTGACCCCCTGTCTGGCATCCGCTCACCAGATGCCCCGTGCACTCTTCAAGGGTCTCCCCAATTCTTTTTGTTTTGGCTTTTTGGGTCACACTTGGTGATGCACAGGGGTTATTCCTGGCTCTGCACTCAGGGGAGTGCTCAGGGGACGGTATGGAATGCTGGGAATCGAACCCGGTTTGGCCTTGTGCAAGGCAAACTCCCTACCCTCTGTGCTACCGCTCCAGCCCCTCTCCCCAATTCTTTGATGACAAATTCACCCCATGTGAAGCTTGATGCTTCTTCTCCAGGCTTTGGTCCTTCCATGCAGCTCATCCCTAAACTTCCACCCTGGGGGACCCTTTCTCTGACTCTCCTGGGCCTCTTAGGGCCGCAGCCCACACCCTCCACCTGTCCGCCTGCATTTCTCATCTTTGCTTCTCACTACTGACCTGGGTAAGCTCCACAGGCTCCGTCAGTGGCCACCCCACAACCATTCTCTGGGCCACCAACATGGCTGCCCCTGGGGCATCCCTGGTACCACCCCAAAGGCGGATCCCACTCCAAGCCTCCGCATCCCCCATCACTCCTGTTGCTCAAGCAGAAATCTGGGCTCATCCTCTTTTGTTAGGATGTGGGGGGCACATGCAGCATGCTCAGAGGCTACACCCGGCCTGGTGCTCAGGGGTCATTCCTGGCACTGCTGGGGATGGAACTTGGGGTACCCGCATGTGAAGCTGGTGCTCTGGCCCTTTCAGCTTCTCCTCGGCCCTGAACCTTGATTCCTGCTGCCCAAGATCGTCTGTCCTGCATGAAGCCTGCAGAAAGCAGGTAGCACGAAGGGAAGAGGGAGGCAGCCCGCCAGTGCACAAAAGCCAGCAGGCAGAACCACAAGGGACAGTCCACAGGACCATGGGGCTGGGCTCGAAACCACACCCTTCCAGGGGGCAGAAGGAACAGGAAGAGCTGCCAAGAGGGATGCCAGAGACAAAGCAGTGCTCACTCCTGGTTCAACTGGCTGGGAGAGGCTTGCTCCAGGATGAGACAAGGACAAGGTGGAGAGCCGGACTCTGGTCTGTCTCTTAGATGGATTAAGGAATCGGCCTTAGGACCCAGGCCAGGGCTCAAGTGGCAGAGGCTATAGGTGCTGCTCATACAGGCACCAGTCCCGCCAGCCCCCCGACAGGGAGTAGGCCCAGGCACACCTGGGTGTGGCCCCTCCAGATTCAACTTTAAAAAAGGAATAAGGTGGGGCTGGAGTGATAGTACAGCAGGTAGGGCATTTGCCTTGCACATGGCTGACCCAGGTTCGATCCCTGGCATCCCATATGGTCCCCTGAGCACCGGCAGGAGTAATTCCTAAGTGCAGAGCCAGGACTAACCCCTGTGAATCGCTGGGTATGACCCAAAAAGAAGAAAAAGAAGGTGCTGGAGCAATAGTACACTCCAAATAGGGCGCCTGCCTTGCATGCAGCTGACCGGGGTTCAGTCCTCGGCATCCCATATGGTCCCCCAGGCATTGTCAGGAGTAACCCCTGAGCTTCGCAGTTACTTCAAATTTTTGAAATTTGGATTTCAATATCCAAAAAAGAAAAAAGGAATGAGTGTTAATTTTGTTAGAAGTAATTCTGGCTTTGTGACTATGGAAAAGAACAGCATTTTAAATATATATATTTTTTCTTTTTGGGTTATACCCAATGATGCTCAGAGGTTACTCCTGGCTCTACACTCAGGAATTACTCCTGTTGGTGCTTAGGGGACCATATGGGATGCCGGGGATTGAACCGAGGTCGGCCATGTGCAAGGCAAACGCCCTACCCGCTGTACTATTACTCAGAACAGCATTTTAAAGAAATGCTGAAATTTCTAGGAGTGAAAGCTGAAGTCCAAACTGATCATTACTCTTAAAGGAAAAGAACAAACAATGATGGCAAATGATGATTATCACATTGAAGTAAAAGGAAAAATTATATTCGTCTTAATATTTGTGTGTGTATGTATGTTCGGGGCTGGAGCAATAGCATAGCGGTAGGGCGTTTGCCTTGCACGCAGCCAACATGGCCGACCTGAGTTCGATTCCTCCGCCCCTCTCGGAGAGCCCGGCAAGCTACCGAGAGTATCTCACCCGCACGGCAGAGCCTGGCAAGCTACCCGTGGTGTATTCGATATGCCAGACACAGTAACAACAAAGTCTCCAATGGAGACATTACTGGGCCCGCTGGAGCAAATCGATGAACAACGGGAGGACAGTGACAGTGACAGTATGTATGTTTGGAAATTTTTCTAAGAAAAAGCAAGGGGCCCAGAGCAATAGCGCAGGGATTTAGAAAGTCTCCCTATTGGTGATGAGTTTGAATCCCCGGTATTCCACAAGTGCCCAGCGCCATTCTGGCAATTACGTGAACTCCCCTAAGCGATTTCTGCCCACACGGCTGTCAGGTATGTGTGAGCACCACACAAAGGACTGTAACCCTTGGTGAGCCCTACAGGTTAAATAAAAGGTATCAGGGGTGTCCCTTGACCAACTCCCCAACAGACGGAGCACAAGCCTGGGTGAGTACCACATGCTGAGTCTGCACCCAGTGACCAACACAGCAGAAAGTGAACGAGCCAGGCCTGTGTACATGGCCCCTGCGGCATCATGGTGGCCAAAGCCAAAAAAAAAAAAAAGTGTAAACAGGATGTGCCGTAGTGACATGCCCTGCCCATGAGGCCCTAGTTTCGGTCCCTGGAGCCACAAACACACACACACACACACACACACACACACACAGATAAAAATAAACAAGATGGGACCGGAGAGATAGCATAGCAGGAAGGCGCTTGCCTTCATGTGGCTAACCCAGGTATGGTCCCCATATGGTCCCCTGAGCATCACAAGAAGAGATCCTTGAACACAGAGCCAGGAGTAAGCCCTGAGCACCGCTGAGTGTGGTAGAAACACCAACGTAAGCTACAGTAAAAGAAACAAGAGTGGTCAGAGAGTACAGCAGGTAGGGTGCTTGCCTAGCATGCAGTCGACCTGGGTTCAATCCCCAACACCATATCTGGTTCCCTGAGTACAGCTGGGAGTGATCCCTGAGCATCGAGCCAGAAGTAAACCCTTAGCACTGCCAGATGTGGCCCAAAGACCAAAAACACAGTAAACAATAAATAAATAAATAAATAAATAAACGAGAAAAAACCAAACAGACCTTGTATGTTGCCTGGACCTTGGTGTAAAATCCCAGTTGATAGCATATATATGTATTATACATGTTTGTGTAAAGTCTACAAGTCAGGGGACTAGATTGATTACCCAGCAAGCAAGAGGCTGAAGGATAGAATCACGCCTTGACTAAGAACATCCAAAGCACTCCTTGGAAGATTTAAATAAAGCTAAAAAGAGAAGAAGCCGAAGGGGCTGCTTCAGGGTTCAGTGTGCCAGAGAGGCGGGCGCTCCTGACGAGCTTCCCACAGGGCCAGTCCGAGCTGGCAGGTGAGGAAAGGCAAAGACACCATCACGGCCCAGCCCTAGAGGCCCCACGCACTGGACAGGCCCCCTGGGCTCCAGAGCGGGCAGCTGGAAGGGGCACGGCCTGGTGGGCAGGTGCGTGTGCTCAGGATCACCGGGGAGGGGAGAAGTCACTGGTGGAAAGGGGTGTAGCGGGGCGACAGGTGGACTCCAGGAGAAGAGGTGAAGGGCATCAACAGTGGTCCCTGGAGAGGATGGGACCTCCACAGCAAACCCCTCAGTTCCAGGTGAGCTGAGTCACAGAGCGGGCAGAGAGCACAGTGTGTGGGAGACACAAATGGAACCCACTCAAGTTTCAAAACATGATGTTGTATATGCTTTCTGTTTGCTTTTAGTTTGAGGTCACACCCGGTGGTGCTCAGGGATTAGTCCTGGCTCTGCATACAGGAATCACTCCTGGTGGTGCTTAGGGGATCCTATGGGATGCCAGGGATTGAACTGGTTCAGTCACGTACAAGGCAATTGCCCTCCCGCTGTACTATTGCCACTCCGGACCCAATTTCATCTATACTTTTCCAGAAGTCACAATGGCTGGAAATGAGAGAGAGAGAGAGAGAGAGAAAGAGAGAGAGAGAGAGAGAGAGGCAAGGAAAGAGAAAGAGGCGCTGTCGTCCTAGAAAGGCTTGAGAAGCACTGAACAGGGGGGCCGGGGATGGGCTCAAAGGGCTGAAACACCTGCCTTGCACACAGGAGCCCCGGCTGAGAGTCCAGCACCACATGGGGCCCGGTGCTCCCCGCCCCCCCCCCACAGGGGACCCCTCCCCTCAAAAGAAAAAAAGCACAAAACCAAGGCCAGCATGTGGGCCTGTGGCAGAGCATGCCCCTGAGTCCATGTCCAGCAAAAATGCAACCAAGTGAGTAACTACATAAAAGCAAAGGACTGGGGGGGAGAAAGAGCCAGTATTAGGAGGCCATGTAATGACACTCATTTCACCACCTTCTGAGAGGGCAGCCCTGATCTGACCCCTTCACCCCACCCCACGCTGCCCTCGACAGAGAACACAGAGGCCCTCGCCCGACCAGCAGAGCTTAAAAGGGAAACTCTGAGTGGGAGATTTAGTAAACCACTGGCAGAATCAGAGCAGGAGCCGGAAGGAGGAGAAGTTACAAAGGAAGCGTGAGCCGCGGGATCAGGAAACTGGACGGACCCCCGTAAATAGCACACACAGATCTCTGCGGGCTGAGAACGGGAAAACCATTTCCCTGACCACAAAGAAAACCAAAATAACATGGGAAAGTGGATATTTTGCCACTTGCGGAAGAAAAAAAAAGCTTTTCTAAGTAAGATATGAAACAGGCACCAGATTAACCCAATAATGAGCTGAAACCTAAAAAAGTGATGTGGATGAGAAAAGAAAGTCTCGGGATGCCCCAGAGGCTCACCTGGAACCTGCCTTCTCCTGGACTTCCCTCTCCTCCTGGGGGGCTCCTCCACATGCCCACCACAGCCACCTGCAGAAACCCAGAAACCCATGGGTCAGCTTGCCAGCCTCTCCTGGCCGACAGGGCTGCAGAGGGCCTGGCGGTTCCTGTGGGCAGGGCCTGAAAGGTATAGACTTCCGGGACCAGCACTGCCGAAGGGACCCAAACACTCAGTCCTCGGATGGGAACCTCCCAGGGTCAGACCCAAGAGCCTCCAGCTGGCAAGACAAACTCTCTGCTGCAGCACCCACCCCTTCCCCATTGTCTAAATGGGGTTGGTCGGAAGCAGCTTGCAAAGCAGGGCTGGTGTGGTGCTGTGCAAAGCTGAGCCAGGCCCTCCCCCACAAAGCCCTCACCTTCCCTCGGCTTCCTCTCTGGGGGGTCCAAGTCAGCCGGGTGCTGGGGTGACTCGGAGACCCAAACACGGACCTCTGGGATCTCAGCTGCAGACCCACGGGATGAAGGAGGATAGCCAGAGGCACCGGTGTGAGGACCCTTACTCAATCTGGAAAGGCTCTGGAATTTTCGCAAGAACCCTGAGCCCAGAGCCCCTAGTTGGGGCCCCCAGCGGTGCTGGTGCTTTCACTCCCAGCTCCCAGGTGCCCCCACTCTCCAACCTGGAGCCCACACCCAGTTCTGATCCCAGGCTGCCCCTCCTCTCACCCCTAGGACCTGCCCTGAGCGAACCACCACAGCTCGCCCCACCCTCCTCCCTCCAACTTTCACTCTGATCCACAAGACAAGCAGCGCAGACCCAGGAAGGCAGAGAAAACAGGTCTAGAGCCAGGCTCTGGACGGAAGTGGGGAGGCCCTGGGTGGAGGGAGCCAGAGACGGAGGGAGGGGAGCCTCCCTGCTCCCAGGGGGTGGCGTAAGGAGGGACCCAGCAACCTGCTGCTTCCCACATCAGGCCAGAGGGATGGCAGGGCTGGGTGAGTCCTGAGGGCAAGGTCGGTGCTGGGTTGAGGCACCCCCAGCCTGCCTCAGGGCACTAGTTTCCTGCTCCCACCAGCTCCCTTTCCATAAGGTTCCATGGGCCCTGGTGGGGGTTGGGGCTCTGCCTCTCTCCTGGTCATGCCAGTCGCTGGGCTGCCCTTGGAGTTTGTCCCAAGAAGTAGGGGTGGGAGGTAAGAGGTGACCACAGGTGGGGAAGGGGAAGTGAGGTGAAGGGAATGAGGGGGACAGGGCCTGGGCCTTCCCTCCAGTCCCAGCCTTCCAGGCCAAGGGGCACTCACAGCTGCAGGGGGGATGTCCTGCCGGGTCCTGTCCAGCCCTGTCCAGATGAGTGGCGGGCACGCAGGTGCCCACATACCAGACTGCCAGGGGGCTCCTCCCCTGGCCAAAGTCCCGCGGAGGCGGGGCCAGTGCAGAGTTATCCCGTCTGTCCCACCTCCCTTCCAGGCCCTGGGGTGGGCGGTGACTGGTGACCGCACCCTGGAATCCCCTGAGAGCCCAGCCAGGGGGGTGGATCCGCCTGCCAGGAGTGTGAGAGGCCCGGTCCTAGGAAGGGGGTGTGAGAGCCGGGTCACGCCCCGCCCTCCAGAGGCCCAGCCCCGCTGGCCGCCGGAACTGGAACATGGTAGCCTGGAGACGCCACCTGGTCACTGCCATCTCCTGGCTGCGTGACCTTTGGGTGGCCCGAAAAGCCCCCTGGGCCCCCGGTTAGCACCCACCCACGCCTGCTGCTGGGAGGTACGCTGGGTCGCGGCTGCAAAGGGGCATGCTCAGAAGCAACTGCAGGACCCGGCGCGGGCAAGGCAGGTCAGGTGCCTCAGGGCCCTGCGGACCAACCCCCCACCCCCAATCCCCCCTTCCACCGGGCCTGGAGAGCACCAGCCACCAAGTGCCAGAGGACGGCGGCATCACCCAGTTCTGCTCATAGGAGCTCTAGTTCCATTCACGGCACCGCATGGTTTTCGGGTGCCTGGAGCGGCCCCAGGGCCCAGAGCTAGGAGTTACTCGCGAGCACCTCCCACGCAGGCGGCTGGCGGGGCGGGGGGGCCGGGGGCCTCTCTCTTCCAGACTGTTTCCTGCCCTGCCACCACCTCCTTTTTTGCTTGTCCACTGCTCCATGGACCGACACATCCCCTGGCTTTAGCTCACATTTCTGTCACCCACTGCCCGAGTTTCCCTCCACCCAAGATGTTCCCCCCCCCCGCACCTTCTGGCAGAGGACGCTGCATCCCAGGAGCCTGGCCAGGAAAAGAGGGGCGCCAGGCACAGATCCCCAAACCTGGGTCCTGGTCCCCACCCGTTCCGGGTGTGTTCTTCATCCTGGCCACCAGGGGGCGAGCTGCCCCCCGCAGAAACCCGGGTGCCTCGCAGACCCAGAGGTGGAAAAAAAAAGGCCCGCGGGCACCTTGCGGGCCGCGGAGGAGTCCCGCGCCACCCTCACCTGTCCACGGCCGCAACTCCCTAGTCCGTAGGCTTAGTCTGCGTTTTACGGGAGATCTTGGACAGAGGCGTGGGGTGCAACAGCTGACACCGGAGTGGAGATTATGGAACCTCAGTTCCGTGGGCAGACCTGGACCCGGCGGCGTGGACGTACCCCTGAACTCGCAAGTCACTGACCGTGATTAGGAAGGGCACGAGCGGAGGGCAGCAGACCTCACAGGCTTCAGAGGTCCCGCACAACACTCCCCTAAAGGCTAACTGGAGACCCGAGACAGGCAGACCCCGAGAGTAATCACCAGGGGTCACAGGGCTGACTGCAGGCGTCGGCCGGGCTTCTTTGATGCCAGACCCAGGTTCCAGCACACAGAGTTCTGCCAGAAAAGGCCCGAACTGGGGTCCGACAGACAGCACAGCCTTGCACGCGGCCCACTACAGGGTTGGATCCCATATGGTCCCCCAGCCCGCCAGGAGTGATTCCTGAGTGCAGAGCCAGGAGTAACCCCCGATTACAGCCGGGTGAAGCCCCAAAAACCAAAAGAAAAGAGTAAAGGTAAAAAGGTAAAGGCCCTCCCGTTGATCGTCGATTTGCTCAAGCGGGCCCAGTAACGTCTCCATTGGAGACTTTGTTGTTACTGTGTCTGGCATATCGAATACTCTCGGTAAAAGAAAGAAAAGCTCCGAACTTCTCAATGCCAGGGGTGCCTGCAGTATTCCGAGGATGCAAGTATTTTTAAAACACGCTCTATTCCCAGTTTCACAAATTAACATCACTAGGTTCTAAAGGCGGGCGGGGGGAGGGGGACCCTCGCTGTAACTGGACTTTTTTTCTGAAACAAAAAACCATTTAAGATAAAAAAGGAAAGAGAGAAAAGGAAAGAAAAAAAGGAACCGAAAGGTTGGGAGCAAGACAAAAGGGAAATGGCTCGGACTTCCACATTCCTGAGGGCCCCGCGGCGCCCGTGAGAAAGGCGAAGCAGCCGTCGGGGGCGCGTCCGCGCTCCTATTTCGCAGCAACGCGCGGCGGATAGTTGGGATTCGCGAGCAAAGGCGGCGCGCGCACGCGTTCGAGGGGTCCCAGGGTGCCGCAGGGCTGCGGCCGGCGCCGCGTGCTCAAGCCAGTTTGCATTTCTGCAGCAGAACAGTTCCTCCGAGAGAGAGCAACGAGCCCGGTCGACGACCCGGCGTCGGGTCCATAGAAGATTGCCAGCACTGGGCTCCGGGGGGCGCTGGCGTTGCGGCAGCGCGCAGATTACTCGTGCGCCCGCGATGCGCGGAGGGTGAGAGGGCGAGGCTGGGTGTGTGAAGGCGCCTGTCCAGCGCCAGTCCCGCCCCGCGACCCCGCGGGGAGCCGAGCGGGTCTCCCCGCGCCCCACCTCCGAGCGCGCGCGGACGTACCTGCTTGGCGCGCTCGTCCGGCGGCGGCTCGCACACATCCTGGATGGCCTCGTAGACGTTTTCCGAGTCGCTGCGCGCCAGCGGCCGCGGGCACACCCAGGAGCCCGCCACGCTGCAGGCTTTGAAGCTGCCGGTGCTCCCGAGCAGGCCGGCGGGGGGCGCGGCGCCCGCGCGCGCCAGGTCGTCCAGGGACTGCGCGGGCCGCACAGGCGCTGCGGGCCGCGTGTACAGGCAGGCGGGCAGGCCGGGCGCCAGGCTGCCGCGCTGGAGCCGCGACGGGACGCACAGGGAGCCCGCTCGGCCCCGGGGCTCGGCCGGCGCGCTCACGAAGCGGTAGTCGTAGGCGAGCGGCTCGGGGACCGCGGGGCTCGGGTGGGGCACTGCGGGCAGCGGGGTGGGCGCGGGGTCGCCGAGCGCGGGCAGCTCGCGCACATACCGCGCGGGCAGGTAGAAGGGGCGGCCGCCCGGTTCGCGCCGCACGTGCCACCAGTGCTCGGTGCTGCGGCGCAGCAGGCGGTAGCGCTCGTTGGGCTGGATGGCCACCCGGCGCCCATCCTTGCCCGTGTACTCGAACGGGTGCTCCACCAGCACGTACACGTCCCCCTCGACGTCGGCTGCCATCGCGGCCGCGACGTGTCTCTGGACAACAGAAGGGGCGCCGAGATCAGCCCACGCGGGGGGGGGGTGGAAGGAAGAGGTGGGTTGGGGCGGGGGGGGGGGGTCTCTGCTGCACGCATCCTGGCATCCTGGGCGTCCCGGCTTCACCTCCCTCTCCCCTCGCGCTCTAAAGTGGGGAGCTATGCGGCTGGGGCGCATGCTTTGCACGCAGGGACACCGGGTTTGATCCCGGGCGCTGCTTGTTCCCCTGGGCTCCACCAGGAGCGTCCCCCCACCCTCACCTCCAGCATCTCGCTGGGAGTAGCACCCGTGGCCCCCACGCTGTCCCCTAGTGCCACCCAATGTGGTCCAGAAACAAACCAAAAAAAAAAGAAAAAAAGAAAGAAAATGGGGCACTTGGATAAAGCTCCTGGACCTGGCAACTGCGGTGCTTGCAGGGGGAGTTAGGAAGCCCCTTTCATCCCGGACTTCAGTTCTGGGGTGGGGGGATTGCAAGTCACTCAGCTCTGATTTCCAGCCTGGGGAGCCTTGGTTCAGAGAAGGGGCGGTGCTCCCATAATGTGGGCACCGTATTGACCTGTCACTGGAGTGCACCTCACTTTTGTTCTGTCAAGTGGGAATGACCTTCCTTTCCTTCCCACCCCCAGCCTTCAGTCCTCCGGGAATGAGTGTCCGCTAGGCCACCTCTGCAGGTGTCTGGGGCGCCATACCAGGGTGGGTATACGGGCTTCTCTCCACTGGGAGTGTTCCCGCCCGGTTCAGGCCAAGGGCTTTGGCAGGAGGGACGCAGAGGCCGCGGAACCGGTTCTCTCGGTTTCTCTTTCCTTCCCCAGCAGCCTCGCCTCCATGGTGAACCCCTGAGGCCCGCCCAGACCGGCTACACCGCCCGCCCCTACCTTCCCCTGGGAGGGTCTGGCCTCCGTTTGTCCCCGCCCTGGACCTGCACTGCCCAGACAGTGAGCTTTGTGACAGCCACTGCCCAGGTGCTACTGGAATGATCACCGCATCCCACTCCAGGGAGCAGCCCAGCGTGGCTCTTGGGGCACTGGACTGGGAGCCAGAGAACCCCGATATCCAAGCCCTCCTCCGAAGTGACTGGCCCCTCCAGGTTCCTACTGGACACACCTCCTGCTCTCAGGGGTGGCCCCAGATGCGCTGGGAGCAGGGTCAGGCAGGGGGAGCGTAGCGCTTCTCTGCTTTCCGCCAGGGGTAGGGGGTAAACTGAGTCACGGAGCACACTGGCTTCTGGAGGAGGCGGGACCGGCGAGTTGCCCCGGACTGAACCCATGGACCTCAGAGCGGACCCCTCTCGCCGCTGTCCCCGGGCCCGCGATCACTCACGTCGGCAGGGGGGCTTCAGGGAGCCCATGGGCTGAATGGGCGGAGCCGGCGGCGCGGGCAGCTCAGGCCCCAGCCATCGCCCTGGGCGGGGTTTCCACGGGCCGCGGAATCTCGGGGAGTCGGAGCTGTCAAGGGGAGCAAGAGGGCGCTCAGCGGGGATGCGCGGACGGGGCAGTGAGCGCGCGGTGGGTCACGGGGAGGGGT
The DNA here is from genome assembly GCF_029834395.1 of Sorex fumeus. Lineage (NCBI taxonomy): Eukaryota > Metazoa > Chordata > Mammalia > Eulipotyphla > Soricidae > Sorex > Sorex fumeus. Next base: position 78,333,978 of record NW_026606120.1, read on the forward strand.
CGTATAGGGGTTCTCTCCCCGCCCCTGCTCTGCGACCACAGGATGCAGGGTCTAGTTCAAGGTCTCGCCCGCGTTCTCCCTCGGAGCGAGACCGTCTGCACCCCGCGTCCCCGGCTGACTGTCCTTCCAGCGGGCTGACTGCGGCGTTGCCGCGCGCCCGGCTATCTCCGCCCTCTCCAGGCCCGGAGCGGGGTGTCCGCTGCCGCAAGTGCAACGGAGCGGGCAGGGCAGGGAGGGGACACGGCCTTGGCTCCTTCCGCCATCCGGGGGGGCGAGAATGGGGAGCATGGCGGAGGTGGGGGGGCGGTAGCGGGAAGGACGGCCGGGCACAGGCGAGGACAGGATGGTCGCCAGGAGGTGCCCTGTGCCTGCTGCTGAGGACGTGAGCCACAGCGGTGCCAATTCTGGGTGCGCTACGCCAGGCCCCTCCTGCCCCCACACCCCTGTCCTCCCTGCGGGATCCGTCCCGCGCGCCCCCAGCCCCGGGGCCAGAGCACCAGCCGCAGCGCCCCGCTTAAGGGAGTGGACACGCGGGGACTCACGGTGGCGGACCCACCTCCCGCCCGCTCCCGCAGGGTCCCGCGGCACCTCGGGGCAGGCTCGCCGGCCTCGCGTCCACTCTCCGGGTCAGGCGCGCTGGGGCTCGGCGTCCGGCGCTCGGCTCCCGAGCTGCCGTGTTTCCTGTTCAACAATATAGCGAGGGAGGCTCGGGCGGAGAGCGCTCGGCAGAACTTCCTCCCGGCTGGGGCTGGGCTGCGGCGAGGAGACAATCCCCGGTGTCCTGGCTTCCTGTCCCCTCTGGGCCGGGCCAGCGCCCCAGGAACGGAGACGCCACCCCCTCCCCCTGCACCTCCCGGGCTCTTAGGCCACACCTGACAGTCTTCCGGAGGTTGGGGGTGGAGGCACCGGGCCAGGAGAGTGGGATGAGGGGGCAGGAGCCTCCGCCTCACTTTAAAGCGGATTTCTGCATCCCGGTCCTGGCCAGCGGAGCGGACTACCTCCCGCCTGCCCGCAGGCCAGCCTTGAATCTCCGCTGTGAACTGGGGACAGGCTGGAAGGAAGCAGCGAGCTCAGCATTCCTGCCGCTTTCCACCCAAGTCCGCACTGTGTTCTCTGATGTTGCCGCAGAATCCAAACCTCTGCCCTGTAGGCTGCTGGGGAGGGTAACTAGCTCCCTGGAGGGCTGGGCTCGGGGCTCAGAACAAGGCAGGGCAGTTCCTAGTCCCCATCTCAAAGGGGGCTGCCTGACACCTCCTACCCCTCCTAGCGCTCCTGCAGGTGAGGCCTTGTGAGCAGCTCAGCCCATGGGCTCACCTAGCAGCCCCTCTGGAGAAGGGCAGACCCTGGAACTGGTCATCTTCCTCTGTCCTACCAGTGGGCAGTGACGTTGCCTCTCAGTGAGGTGCCCAGGGCTCCACCCGAAACTTAGCAAGGCCAGTAGCTTAGAGGCCACTTTGTGTCCTGAAACCCCACTTCCTGCTTCCAGCCCCCTCTGTGACCCTCCCTGCTGAGTTGCCTCCAGACCTCTCTCCGTGGATGACCTGGCTGCCCGCACCCTCCAGCTGTTGTCTGTGCACAGCCCTCCAAACCCCTCCCCCCCAACACCCTACCCACTGGGCTGCCCTGGTCTTCCCCAGGGCAGTGCTGGGGGCTGACTCATGGGGGAGGGAGTGCCAGTGGAATGAGTGGCTTGAGGTCTCCCCTGATCAGTGGCGGCATTCAAAGTGATTCAGACATGAGACAAGATTGAAAGAGCAGGTTTTACTGGGAGACCGTCACAGAGCAGCAGCCCTTCCTAGGCTCTTGCCAAGCACTTCTCAGGGTAGGGGCTCCCCACTGGAAACCAGTTATTGCATAAAATGACACTTAAAATAAGGGTGGGTATAATGGAGGTTCCCAAGCTTACAGTGGCTCTTCTGGGAAGGGGGGTCACTAGGAAGGTGGGACCCCACCCCTACAGAAGTGAGCTCCCCTCGGGCCTCACTCCTGCTGCCTCTGAGAGAACCTTCAGGAATAAGAAGGTACTTACAAGCCAGGACATGGCCAGGCCCAGGGGGCACTGGCCTCAGGCCCGGCTCCTGCCCGCTCAAAGATGCGGGTGATTCTGCAGAGATTCCGTGGGATCTGTGGTGGAGCATTAATGCTGGCTCTAGGGGACACGGGCGGAGGGCCATAAGGATCCCCCTTTCAGCTGAGCAGCTGTGGGTGCACCCAGGGGTGCACCCTCTTCCATAATGGGGCCGAAGACTGCCTGGCACCCTCTCCCTGGGCTGCCTACCTTCTCTTTCTATTGCACAATGTCCCCAACTGCACAGGGCTGGGCAGGTGACTCAGCAACCCCGTCACCCTGAGGCAAGGAAGAGCAGGTTCTTCAGTCCAAGAGGACTCAGAGGTCTGCCACCCCCCAACCCAAGGGAGAGGATGAAGTATGCCAGAAGACCCCTGGCTGAGAGGTCCAGAGAGGGGGTGGGAGGCAGCAGAGCAAATCACACCCACCCCAGGGCTCGGCAGCTCTTTCCAGCTCTGGGACCCAGTGAGGAGGCAGTGGTGCCCTCAGCAACCCTGTGGGGACAGTGGGGGTGGCTCTGAGCACTTGTGGCTTTGCACACTGGGGCAGTGTGTGTGCAGCCCTGTTCCTGCCATCTCTGTGGGAGCTGGGGGTGGGGGTGTCACCACTCTAGTTGGGGGACTGTCTGGGCTTACTGCCTTGCACAGGGCCAGGGGGCTGGGGCCTGGGTGGGGGCCCTTCCCAGGACAAGGCAGGATCAAAGTGCCGATAGTGCAAGGGTGCCTCCCCCAGGGGGCCGCGGCCCAGGCCCCAGAGCAGGGGGCTCTGTGTGAGGGGTGGGGGATAGGAGGTGCCCAAAGTGCTTGGCACATCAACTGGAGCAGCAAAGGCAAAGGCACAGGGCAGCTGAGGTGCAGGCCCAGGGTCCCCTGGCCCCCAGTCCAGGCTGAGCTGTCCCTCAGGTTTGCTTGGGGCAAGAATGCCTGGATTTCTTGGATGACTTGTGTTGGGTCAAGAATAAAAAAATAATCTTCTGTTGAAATATGAAGGGAAAAAAAACCCCACCTTAAAAAACTAGACCCTTTTAATCAGGAATGTGGAATTGCAAAAGCCCGGAGTCTGTTTCTGGGGTCCCAAAAGCCCCATGAGGGCCTCAGGACCTGTTAGTGCAAAGACCCCATGACCTCCCGGAGGAAGGTGGGGAGCAGAGGCCTCATCGAGGACTCCTGAGGCTCCCTCCGGCGGGCGAGCTGATCGCATCTGAGCCTTCCTGGGCGAGGAGGCAATCTGGAGTCAGGTGAGCAAGTTCTGCTCCTGGTACTTGCGTCGGCGGGCACAGCGGGGGCAATCCTTGCCCACCGTGGCCTGGCAGCTCTGGTGGAAGACGGTCTTGCATTCGCCACACCTGTGAGAGAGCACAGCCTTGCTGCAGCCTGCAAGGGCCAGAGCCCCCAACTAGCACCCACAGGGGCCAGGCTCAATCTGTGACCCAGGGCTCCTGGTGCCAGCCCTCTGGGGAATGAGTCCTATGGCAAAGCTCCCTCTGGGCCCCAGGGAGCTGCCAGTTTGTGTGTGGGTGGCCGCCAGGCCCTAAGTTCCGTCCCTGCCACCGCAAAAAAAAGAAAAAAAAATCAAACAAAAACTACCTGGGAACCAGGGAGCTAGCTGGAGGGGTGGAAATGCATGCTTGGTCTGGGAGGCACCACTGAGGCAGCTTCTGATCGCTGCGCCAGGTGTGGCCCCTGACAATATTTTGTGTTAGTGCTCTGGCCCTGCACGTGTGAGGACCAGGTTTGGTGCACAGCACCTCATGCTGCTCCAAGTGACCCCACAGCTATGCACTGCGAGTGGCCCCTGAGCACTGCTGGGTGTGCCCTCCAAGAAAAACCAAGAAACAGACGAAAGGCCCCCAGCAGTGTGGCCATCCCTGGTCCCGGGCTGAATGGAGGCAGATGGGATGGTTCCAGTTATTAGAGTGCAGTTTGGGCTGAGGCTCAGCATGGCAGGTGCAGGGGCTGGGGCAGGGGCAGGGGCTGGGGCCGGGGCAGATGTCACAGTGCAGGGCAGTAACTCAGTCCCTCCCCTGGGGGGTCTGACCACCAGAATGTAGGGGGGTCCCACTCAGAGCCCGCACCTCTCTTCTTAGGCAGAGGTAGGTGGTCCTGGGAGGGATCCCAGTTTCCCGAGCCTCAGGGCACAGAGAACAGTCTTGTCCTCTTGGGCGACCCTCCTTCCCACCCTGGGGTGATCCCTGTGCCCCCAGGCCAGCCCCCTGCCTGACCTGACTGTGCTGTCGAATTCGAAGGGGAAGATGATGTCGAGGCCACGGCACAGCTGGCAGATGAAGCCGCGCTGCGTGCACAGGTCACAGTGGTGCACGTGCTGGGAGGCGAACTCGATGAGGGCCTTGAGGAAGCTCTCGTAGGTACCGTCGGCAATCTGGGAGGGGTGCGGGGTTGTGAGGCAGTGCTCTCCCCCCTCACCCCCCTCCTGCGACCCCTGGGCCGGGCGCAGTGCTCACCTGCTGGAGGTCAGCAACGCTGTACTTGTGTGGAGACTCCAAGAGGTAGTTCCTGTGGCTGAGCCTGCAGAGGACAGGGGCACTGCTCAAAGGGGACTGCTTGGCCCCGCTCAAGCTTCCAGAAGCTTCCATGAGCCCTGGGCAAGTAACTCAGTGTCGCACACCAGTGTCGCACACAGGGGAGTGGGGTGAGGACAGAGGAACCGATTCCAAGCACCTGGCACCGCACCTCGCACTGGGTGGGACTCTGTTCTCAGGGGAAACACAGACGCAGGTGTGGGGGGCTCTGACTGGCCAGGCAGCCCGAGCACGTTCCATTACCTTATGGTTTCCCCTGTCAATTAGCCCTCAACTGGGTAAGGGGAAAAAGACCAGGTGTAAAAAATAAAAGGTGTGGCGGCAGTGCATAAAAACAAACACAAATGTGTACGTAAATAAAAAGTGGCCCGTCAGGAAGAACAAGAGGGCGGGAATGAGTTGAGTGGATAGCGCTGGCCTGTGTCGGCCTCAGCACACCCTGCTGGCCAGATGAGTGCCGCAGCGGCTCTGCAGGGTGGGGTCCCCGCCTCCCCATGATGGCCAGCCAGCCCACCCTCAGCACCGAGCAGTGAGGACGGCCATGACGATGAAGGGATGGGGCAGAAGAGCAATGAAGATGGAAACCACCACGGGAGTGGGGCTAAGATCTTGTGGACTTGCTCACGCCCCACGCCAATCCCGGCAGAATCCCACTCCGAGAGAGAAGCACATTAAGGCACAGAGACGCCAGTTAACTGGCCTGCAGCCACACAGCGAGGAAGCGGTGTCTGAGCACAGCCGCCTGGCTCGGTCACTCAGCCCGCTCTGTGTGTGCCTGTTTGTTGTCGGGAACTGCTGGAGCAAGCGCCACTGGGGTACAAGGGGGACTCTGTGGGGACAGACCCGAGCGGATGTAGATTCTACACTGGTGGTGTCCCTGTCTTGAGGGGCAATCCCTGGGCAGCTGGCTCAGGGCTATGAGAGGCACCAAGTGGGGTCCTGGGCATGGCAGGGACACAGGGAAGGTTGGAGCCACCAATCTAGCCCTGGAGTCCCCCTCCCTGCCGAGACCAACCACTGCATCCTGAGGGTGCAGAGGAAGCAGCTGCAAAACGGACCTGGCCGGGGATGGCTGTGGGGGGCAGCAGGGCGGGGTCTCTGTGTATATGTGTGTGTGTGTGTGTGTGTGTGTGAGAGAGAGAGAGAGAGAGAGAGAGAGAGAGAGAGAGAGAGAGAGAGAGAGAGAGAGAGAGAGAGACGGAGACAGATGGAGACAGAGACAGGAAGAGACAGAATGCTCCAGGGCCCAGAAGCTCAGAAACGTGCCCCAGGATGCCCCAAATATCTGGGTATAGGGAGGGACATTTGTGGGCCTCAACTCTGGTCCCAGGTCTCATCTGGGTAGAGGAGGTGTGTGCCACCAGCTAGGAGGACCTGTGCGGCTATGGGGGTGAGGACACGCTACCCGCTGGCCCACTGCTTGGATCCCCAAGTCTGTTTCCCCAGTAAACTTCCAGCTTTCTGGAAACAGGAAGAGGCCATTTATCACCAGGAAGACACAGGGGAGGGGGCGCACAGGCTGTCCCTGGGCTGGCAGGAAGGGTGGGGCTGCCCTGGACAGAGGCCTCACAGTGGCCCGAGGGACAGGCAAGCCCAGAGCAGATCTCTTTGGGTCTTTGTCGCCCACCTACACCACAGAGACCCCCATCCTCTTCTGGCAGGTCAGTGCCCACAGCCAGAGGCACGGATGGGCAAACGGCAGGGCTCCGTGGAGAAGCTGAGTGCTTGTGACCAGTGGACAGGGTCAGAACCACGAGGCCAGTCCGGTCTGAGGTGCACCGGCTCCCCCAACCTTCTCACTGCCGGGAGAATATGCCCTTAAGGTCTTTGAAGACACACCCAGGCTGAGCGGGCAAGCCCCTTTCTCCCAGGAAGCCAGCCAGAAATCTTCACAGTACCCCACCTCCAAGGCCTTGCCCATGTCTCTCGGCTCTCTCACTCGCTTAGCCCATGCTGGCTGGTCTGGTCAGGCCTCTACCCCCCTCCAGGTTGCACTGCACTATGGACAAACCAGTGTTTCTGAGAGCTCCGTTCGGAACACAAATGTCCATGCTGAGGCCCTGTGCTGGCCCCTGACTGTCAGTGGAATAAATCCACTAAACCTTTGGGGTGGCACATGGGCCCTTTGAGGGCTGGCCAGGGTGTCCACAGGTGCTCTAACCCTTTCTCCCCCGCAGTTGCTGCTGCCACAGAGCTGCTGGGTGGTGGCACTTGTCACCCTGCCCGAGGCCAGAGGAGGTAGCAGCAGTCTCCTAGCACTGCAGGTGCTGACCTCGACCCTGTCCCGACACTGACCTTTTTTGTTCAGCAGAAAGCACCTTCTTCACGCCCAAGGCTGCTCAGGCCACCTGTACGCCTGTGGCCCCCGCTCCTCATCTCCCTGAACAGCTCTGGGAGGCCACCGGCACAGGGCTTGGACCATGGCACAGTCAGGCAAGCTGAGCCGGAGAAGCAAGATGCACCCCTCCCCCCCCCAACAGCAGGACTGCCTTGAGTGTCCACATGGGCCAGTATGGGCCACCCATAATGGTCAGCAGGGCAGGGCTGTGTCAGTGGGGCTAGTACCCGGGACCACCTAGTGATCCCCGAGATTTCAGCACTCAAGTCAGGGGTCAGGAGGCCATGTGGAGCCTTGGGCCTGGCACCCTGGGAAGGACGGTGTGAATGGAGACAGGCCCCCCCCCACGGATGATGGAGCTGCGCAGAGGCACTTGCAGAGTCTGGGGCTTAGCTGGCCACTGCAAGGACCCCGGGAGTCAGGCTGTGCCCTTCACTGAGAGGCTCTGGGAGGGCAGCAGGGTCCCTGTGCCTGCAGAGTGGTGAAAAACCCAGCACCAGGACCCCAGCCCCTATCCCAAAGGCCCCAGAGGAGCACAGCCCCCCAGGGTGCCCCCTGTCCTCCAACCCAGCACAGAGGCCCAGGGTGAGGACCAAGAGGTCTCAGGCTGGGCATGGAATCAGCCCATCCTTCCCACGGGTGGTGGAAGGTGCTGCTGGAGGGGCCAGGGCATGCAGCACCCCACTTTCCTGGACCTCACCCAACCTCATCCTGGGATCTCCCACGCAGCACCTTCCTCAGGGCCTGAACACTTACACACTATTTCCCTCCTGGTGGGCACAGATGTCCCTGCCCACCCTACACATCTCGCCCAGTGTTGCACCAGTTCTCAACAAATCTGGTCAAATTACAGGATGAAGATACATGCACAGACCCAAGGCATGGCCAGTTCCTGAGCTCCGCTGAAAGGACACCAAGTGTGTACCTGCATGCATATGTGTGTATGTATGTCAGTGTATGCGCGTGCGTATAAGCCGTGTGTGTGCATGCCATGTGTGCACATGTATGGAAGCCATATGTGTGCCTAAGTGCCGTGTGCATGCGTGTACTGTGTATGTGTGTACACGCTTGTGCATGTGTGCATGTGTGTATATAAGCCATATGTGTACGTGTGCAAGCCATGTGTGCGTATGTATATAAGCAGTGTGTGTGTGTGTGTAAGTACTGTGCGTATGCATGTGTGTGTGTGCTTGCGCATGCCTCGCTCCCGCCCCTGTCTGGGCTCACCTCTTGCTTAGCTCCCTCAGGGCTCCGCTCCGGCACAGGCCTAGGTAGTCCCCCAGAAGCTTCAGCTGCTCCCGGCTCCTTGAGATGAGCTGCATCCGCTCCACGTGCTCATACAAAGACGCGTTCACCAGCTGCAGGTTGATGAGGGGCTGGGCCCGGATCTTCGTCAAGAACCTCAGGGCCTGGCGGCAGATCTGGGGGCACCACCAGGCATCAGGGATGGGCAAGAATGAGTTTTCCAGGAGCCCCTGTGGTCAGGGCCCTCACCATAGCAACAGCTGCCCGCATCCCGCCCTCCCCCCTCCCCCCCCGCCGCCATGGGATCATCTTCAACTCATACCTGAGGAGACTGCCACGAAGTGACACAGCCCAGGGGCACCACTCACAGAAGTCAAGATGGGAGGAACCGCACCCCAGTCCCAGACCTCCAGACTCATGTTTCTGCCATGGCAGAGAGGGAGGGGCTGCTCTGGGCAGCAGGGCCCTGTCTTAGACCTTCCTGGCTATATCCGGTTCCCCTGGAAAAAGAACTGCCCCTGGGCAGCACATTCCTGACACAGAACCCAGCTTCACGAGAAGCCACCCCGGCTACCCCCTCATCCCTGGCTCCACCGAGGCTCTCGCCTCCGTTACCCAAGAGGGCGTTGAGGTTCACCTGCAGCCCTGACACTCAGGCCAAGGACAGTCACTAAGAACCCACCACTTGGCAGACACTGGGAGTAAGTTCTTGACCGCATTCATCTTGATCCCCATAGTCCAGTGGGGAACAAGGCACTTCCCCGTTTTGTGAGGAAACTGCAGATCAGAGAAGCTAAAGCGGCTTATCCAACTCCCGAGGAGAAAGAAGAGCCCAGGGCCCGGGGCTCTGAGGACTCTGAGGGCTCTGAGGGCCTGAGCACATGCTTGGCGGGGGGTGGGGGGGTGGGGGGAGGTAGTGGGGGCAGGGCGGGATTCCCAGTATGGTGCTAAGAGCAGCTCCACAGCACCACCAGGTCTGGACCCCAAACCAAGGGAAAAATAGCACTGTAGGTGCTGGCCAGGCCTAACGGAAGCGCTGATCCCGCACCAGCTGCCCTCCTGGGCTGCGTGATGGTGGCGGGAGCAGCTGAGAGGTTTGTGTCCAGCCGGAAATGCCCCTGAACCTGGTCCCAACGCTTCCTTGTGTCCTGTTGTGTGACACTTCACCTCTCTGTCCCTCTGGAGAACGGCAGACATGAAAGGACCGAGAGCTGCTGGCAGGGTCACTGTAAGCTCAGATGGAAGATAGCCCCAGAGGCCCAGGAGGCCCAGGAGGCCACTTGACGGGCACTGCTGCCTGTGCCCCCAGGGCTGCTTCCCAACAGGGACCTGGGCTCCACTGGCTCTGCCATTCCTACCTAAAGCCAAGACAATCCTATATGTGGTCTCCTGGCACAGGACTGTACAGCCAACAGCAAGCAGCTGGCACCAGGCTGCATGCCTGCTGACACCAGAGGGTCACGGAACATGGCAGGACCCTCACAAGACAATCTCCCAGCTCCCCTGGCAATGGGGACCCCTCCCCCACTTCCTCCTTTTCCTAGCATCTCCCTGGGCCCTGGAGATGGGGCCCTTCCTAGGTCTTGACCTCAGGCGCTGGGTGAAGCGCAGGGAGGCCACTGCAGGAATGTTCTCACTCCCCTGGCAGCGCTGCCACAGATGAGCAGGGGCCATCCCACTGTGTGCGTGTGCGTGTGTGTGTGCGCACTGTGTGCGGGGACAAGCCAATAGGCAGCAAGCACTAGGCTGACTGTGCAGGCCTCACGCCCGTGAACAATGAGGCCTGGGCCTGCCAGCCACTCACTTCCTCCTTTGAACCTCTGGGCACGGCTTCTCGGGAGAGCGAAGGAAGTGCACGATTGGTGGGGGATGCAGTGAGCCGTGAGCGTGGCTTCTGGGATATTTGCACTTGTCGTGATTCTGATGGAGAGACTGAACTGAGGACAGGGGAGGGGAGGGGGTCAGCCACCAAACACCAAAGTGAGGCTCGCCTTTCTGCAGCTCCTGGCCCTAGAGGGTGGAGGCTTGGTGTGGCGCAGTCTGATGGGGACCCCAACCCCAGGGCTGGAAGCCCCTATGTCTCAGAGAAACAAACAGCTTCTCTGCATGTCCCTGAGCCCCTGGGAGAGGGCCGACCCTCTCCAAGTGAACTGGTACTCCTCAGTAGCTCTGAGAGGGGAAGGGGGCTCCTGCCTCAGCTGGTCCTCACACTGCCCCAGACAGCTGTTAACCCGCCTTAGGATGAAGAGACACGTCATTTGTTGGTGGTAACACAGCCAGGAAGCAGCTGAGCTCAGCGGGAGAAGAGGAACATCAAAGACCTCAGAGCGCATCTGCTCGAAAGCGTCCCGCAAACATGAGACCCGCGCTATGATGAGATCATGTCCTAGAGCAGTATGCACGAGCCCAGGATAATCCGACTTCACAAAAATCAGATGAGTACTAAATAAACGACAGAAAGAGCTGACGCTTCAAGGGGAGTGCTGCCAGCTGGCCCGCCCATCCGCCCATTTAGTCAACACTCACCATCCATCTCCCCATCCGCCCACCCACCCACCCACTCGCCAACCCATCAGTTTATTCATCCTTTATTTCTGCATCTCCCCACCCCTCTACCTAATCTATCTTCAATTTCCTCCTCTTACTCCTCACTTCTCTCTCCTCTGAGTAGTTGTCAATTCCTTAAACAATTTTACCCATAACCATGAGCTGCTCCAGAAAGCCATCTCCAGATTACCACTCAGGCCCCCAGCAGATAATGACAGCTCTGCACAGGCACCGTGGACAGGCCTTGCTTTTTCTCTTGGGATGCCTGAGGCCGAAACGAGTGACTCTGATTTCATGAAAGCCAACCGCCTCCCAGTGTAAGTCCGGCAGCAGTCATGGGGAGTGGTCACCCTACTGTTGGTTTGCAGCCCTGAGCGGCCACTATAGATTGGGACTTGGACTTACTGGGCGCTTGCTGAGGTCCCAGTTGTGGATGATCCTGGCCGGAATCACTGAGGCATCATCTTGGTGGCAGATGTCACAGTAATAGAGGCCAGAGAAGGCACAGAGCTTGGGTCGTACGAAGGAGAAGCCGATCTGGCGGGAGCAGCCTGGGAAGGACAGAGGGATGGTGAGTGGCCTGTCCATGCAGAAGGAATGGACTGGCGGAAAGGACACAAAGGGCCCGCTATTTCAGAGAAGTAGACAAAGCCAAAACAAAGATAAGAGCCATCTTGGCCTCCTTCACATTCCTCCACTCCGAGTCAAGGTTCTGAAAAATGCCACAAGCACTATTCACCAAGGTCGCAGAAGAGATGACTGTAGAAAGAAACTGGGTAATGCACAAAAGAAAACAACTCAAGACAAAGTAAGGGGCTGGAGTCATAAAACAGTGGGGAGGGTGCTTGCCTTGCACGAGGCCAACCTGGGTTTGATCCCTGGCACCCCATATGGTCCTCTGAGCCTTGCCAGGCGTGATCCCTGAGCACTGAGCCAGGAGTCATCCCTGAACACTGCTGGGTGTGGCCCCCAAGCCACAAACCAAACCCACTAAACTTAAGCCGGCTTAGTTCCCGAGCCCGCAACCCCTCAGCCTGCTCACCAGCTTCCTCCAGGCCCTCCTTTCTGCTGAAGCCACCAGATGGATGTGGCTCTGTAGGGGGGCTGTGGCAGGGGTGGGGAGTGAGACCACAGGGAGTGGGTGGGGAACAGAAGGAGACAGGGCAAGCTGGCCACAGCTGTGCCAGCTTGTGGCCACAGATGCCTAATAGCAGAGAACTGGGGTTCAGGGACCAGAGTTGGTCTCTCTGCCTGGGTGGGCAGTGTCGAGGCCAGGGGAGCCCCTCTGGCCTGGCTGCCTTGCCTTGGCCTTCACAGGCTTCTTCCCGGCCCCATCTCCAGCCACCACCAGCTATTATGTGGGGTCATTCCAAGTTCAGAGGACAGAGTTTTGAAGTGCCCTGCCCCTGCAAACTACGAAAAACCAGCTGTCAGGCTGGAGTCTGCCCTGCTACCAAGCTGAGTTTGTGGGCAGAGAGAGGCAAGACGCTCCTCTCCCTCCCCCTACCCCCACTTCTCTCTCCAACTACTCAGGCTAACTCAAGCACAGGAAGTGCTGCCCACCAGCTTACTCCTCGCTGGTGGGCAGGACAGGCTGACGTGCAAGGCCTGGCTGCTGGGCTGGGCAGGCTGAAGCCGTCTTTTGCAGACCGCTCCCATGTTCCCGGGACAACACAAGCCACTTCCTCCCAGAGGCCCACCAGGGCTGCTTTCTAGACACGTAGGCCCCACCCTGCTGGCAGTGGCCAGGACATGGCTCAATATGCATCCAGGCCATGAGCCTTGGCATTACGCTGCCCAGTGAGTTTGTTGGCCAGGGGGATGAAAGATGGGATCTAGTTTGAGGAAAAGAACAGAATTAGGGACACGAACAGTGGGGTATCACGGGGTCCCTCAACATAAGGAGAAGAGAGGCCTGGGGGCCCAGTAAGATACAGGTTTTGTGGCCTGACCACTGAGGCCTCTTTCTGGCTCTGCCCCTTACTAGGGTTTCTTTAGTCATAAACTGAGGTAGTCAGAGTCCCTCTCCCATTAGGGTCTGTAAGGAAAGATCTCACTTAATCTTGAGGGGATTAAATGTGAGGATCTAAATAAAGTGCTTGGTGTGGTGCCTGGCATAAAGAACTGGAGTTGGTGGTGCTGATGACAGAGCAGATGTCACTTGGCACAGCATCCACGCTATATTACAGAGCAGGAAAACACCAGTGGCAGAGCAGCGAACACAGCTGTGAAGGTCCACAGGCGCCAGCCACATGCCCACTTAAACCGGCAGCTGGCCTAGTTCGAGGGAAGCCAGTCAGTTCCTCAGTTGCCTGAAAATGTTTTTTTTGTTGTTGTTGTCTGGGCAATACCTGGCAGTGCTCAGAACTTGCTCCTTGCTCTCAGTTTAGAGAACTGTATGGGTGCTAAGATTTGAATCTAGGTTGGCTGCGTTTGAGGCAAGCACCCTGCTTGCCCCCACTGCCCACACTCTCAAAATTCTAGTGACCCCATCTGCAGAGTGGCCTAGACCAGCAGGCACGACCCTGGACTGTCTTCACAGTTACAGAGAAATCTACTGAGAGTACGGGCCCATTTTAATACTTTTAAAACACTGTGTACAGTTGTAGAGATATGCAAACTATTTGGAAGGGGGCAACAGGCATGGTGTGGTCACTCTGTACCCCCTACACATACGAACATTGACACTGTAAACCAAGTTTATCACAATAGTAATAAGTTTGGAAGTGGAGTTGGAGAGAGTGTACAATGGGCAGGAAGCTTGCCTTGAATGCAGCTCACCTGGGTTTAATCCCTGACACCTCAAAGGTTCCCTGAGCCTGCTAGGAGTGATCCCCGAGCACAGGGCCAGGAGTAAGCCCTGAGCACTGTTGGGTGTGGCCCCCTAAACAAATAAAGTGTTTGGGAGGGTACAGATCCAAAGGAACGGGATAGTAATGGAGAGTGTGGGAGCTACCACCCGCGGGTCCCACAGCTGGGGTGCAGGGAGAGACTCGGGGGCGCTGTTGGCACCAGGGTGGGGTGGGTGGTGGGGCCCCAGCTGGCACCTGCGCAGAAGCAGCCCTGGGCGTCGAGGCCCTTCTCCGTGGGGATGGCCACCAGGTACTGCAGCAGGAAACCGTTCTCCCGTGTGGCTACCCTGAGCACCTCCTGACAACTCCCGTCCAGACTGCCGCCCAGGGTCACCGCTTCCTCTGCCGTCTCCAGGTAGGATGCCAGGACCTTGCGCACCAGGGCCCGCCACAGGGCGGCCTCCTCAGCAGTGCCGGCCTGCAGCTTCAGGATGGCCTTGGCTGTGATGATCTTGAAGAAGGTTGGGCCGCCGAGGCTGGTGTCCGGCAAGATGTCACGGATCGTCTCCACGCCGTGGCTGTCGCTCAGCAGCTTCTCGTTGTTCCGCAGGCGGAAGCACTTGAGGGACTCCAAAGACAGGGAGAAGACGTAGGGTGTCCAGGCCTTGTCCGTGTACAGGTAGAGAAGGGACTCCTGGATGGCGTCGGGCTCGGGGAGGTGTGTGGAGGACCAATCCAGCTGCGGCCCCTCGGGCTCCAGGGGCAGGTCTGAGTGAGAGGGGGTACCAGCCAGGGGTGCCTCTGGGGCGTCATCAGGCAGGTCGGAGGACTGGATGGTCACCCAGTCGTCCTCCTGCTGGGGCCGGCACTTCTGCAGCGCCTCCCGCACCCGGTCCAGCCAGTCCTCGGCTTCATCTTGGGAGGAGGCCCGCAGCGTCAGCTTCTTGCCCGAGAAGACCAGCTCAAAGCGGCCATCGCTGAGGGCTGGCCCCATGGCCTCGCAGCGCAGCAGGGAAAAGCTCTCCATGCACATGCGCTCCTCGTGGTTGGCAAACAGGCGGAGCTCTAGCGGTGATAGCTCGCAGAAGAGTTCTTTCCACATGCCCACTGGGCCCCGCCGCTCCACTGCACCCAGCTTCATGAGACCCCGGAATGGGTTGGACAGTCCTGGGGACAGAGAGAGAGAGAGAGAGAGAGAGAGTTAGTTTAGATGGGGGTGAGGTGAGGGGGAGGGGTAGAGTGGGGACAGGGGAGGAGTAACGGCCTGGCTCCATGGCAGATATCCCAGAGCTAGAATCACAGAACACCCCAAAGAGCCAAAGTCATTCTGAAAAATAAGAAACTTGGAGGGATCTCATGACCGAACCTGAAACTGGAGTATGAAGTTCTAGGGATCAGCTTGGGATGGCCCTGGGATAAGGATGGCCTCTGTGACCAATGGGTCAGAATTGAGGCTCCAAGACAAACCCCCAGATCTAAGGTTGATTAGTGTTCAACAGAGGAGCTGGGTACATGGAGGGGAATAAAGACAGCCTCTTCAACAAATGGTGTTGGGAAAACTGGATAGCCACGTGGAAAAAAAAAAAGATGACACTGGAAACACACCAAAAGTCAATGCAAGGTGGATCAATGAGCTTGAAATCAGACTGGAGACCATAAAGTACACTGAGGAAAATGTAGACAGAACACTCCTAGATATAGATCTCAAATGTGCTTTCAATGGCAAAGACAGCAGAATCAAAAATAAACAAATGAAACTGCATTAAATTAAAGAGTTTCTGTATGGAAGAAGAAACATGGGCTAAAAAATAAGACACCCAACTGAATGGGAGAAGATATTTGTACTCAACACATCAGATAAAGAATTGATATCCAAGATACAAAGTTCAACAAAAAAAAATTCAAAGACCCTGTATCACTGTCATCCTGTTGTTCATCAATTTGCTCAAGCAGGCACCAGTAATGTCTCTATTCATCCCAGTCCTGGGATTTTAGCAGCTTCTCCTTATTCATCCTTCCCAACGCTGCCATATTGGAGGCTCTTTCAGGGTCAGGGGAATGAGACCCATTATTGTTATTGTTTTTGGCATATCGAATACACCATGGGGAGCTTGCCATGCTCTACTGTGCGGGCAGGACATTCTCTAATATATAATATATATATTTTTTATTTTGAAAACATAAAAGTTGACAGGGCCACCAGCCCAGGTTCAATACCCCATATGTGTTCCCCTGAGCCCGCCAGGACAGATATCTGGGTGCAGAGTCAGGAAAAAGCCCTGAGCAGAGCTGAATATGTCCCCCGACTTCACCAAAAAAAATAAAAACCCACAGCTCAGCAGTAGAGCATTTGTCTTGAAGGTGTAAGGTTATAGGTTCAATTTTCCAAGTCCCATCCCTCTATACACATACAAAAGAGCAACAAAATCTAAAGCTCCTTGAAATTGGTAACAGCTCATGATACTGAGCACCTTTCTATTGAATACTGCATTCTATCAGACAACAAAGCAACCACAAAATAAAAACATAAGTGAAATAATCCTTTACAATCTATACCTTATAGGATCTTCCTGATTATCCGATTTTTGCTATAAAAAATATTAAAAGGGTGGCCAGACAGGTAGTAGAGAGGAGAAGGCAATTCTTTCATACAGACACCCCAAGAAAGATCCCTGACACCACATAGAGTTCCCCTGAACATCACCAAGATTGATCCCTGAACACAGTGCCAGGAGTAAGCCCATAGCATGGCTAGGTGTGGTCTAATTCTAAAATAAGTAATTAAGTAAATAAATAAGTAACAAGGGGATGGGCCACAGATAGTACAAGGGGATGGGGGTAAGGTGACTGTCTGTACCCCAGACCATTTTGGTTCAATCCCAGCCCCAACATATGGTTCCCCCAAGCACCATCAAAAGTGATCCCTGAACAAAGAGTCAGGAATAAGTCCTCAGCATAACCAGGTGTGACCCCCAAATACAAAGAAATAAAATTAAAATATAGGCTTATTGTTCAAACCAGTGTTCTTCTTAAACAAGCATCATGTTTGCTTGTCTGTATGTTTCTTTGCCCACTCGAGAAGCCTGTGTTCTCTCTCAAGCATGTACTTCTCCCTTTCTCTCCCCTTTCTACACTAGTTTCAATAAAACTTTCTAGCTTCACTTAAAAAGTAAAATATTAATTGTAATGAAAAAATTTTAAAGAACAAAGAGGGAATCACATAACGTACAAATTGAGTACCTCCACAGATCTAACAGAGTTTACAACAACAAGAAAAAAGACTTCTATTCGTTACCAACTTTTCGGCAAAAACAAATCTTTATTCTATTTCTTTCTTCTTAAATACAACTCCATTTACTACACAATTACTTATAAGAGTTCAATTTCCTATTACTCATTTTATTTTAAACTGGTCTCTGTAAGTTGTTTTGTTACCAACAATGATACCTATAATATACTTTATGTAATGGTCCTGAAGGAAGAATATTCTAGCAAAAGAAACATTTTCAAGGCAGGAAGACAGCAGAGGAATTAAGGCCCT
Source organism: Sorex fumeus (assembly GCF_029834395.1). Taxonomy (NCBI): domain Eukaryota; kingdom Metazoa; phylum Chordata; class Mammalia; order Eulipotyphla; family Soricidae; genus Sorex; species Sorex fumeus. Next base: position 78,351,048 of record NW_026606120.1, read on the forward strand.
CCTGCAGGCAGCCAACCCTTCTTTAAAAAAAAAATTTAAAAAGTTTTCTACCATAAAAAAAACCTTGCTTATTGTTTCTATTTTATCATTCTTTTTTGGGGGGGTGGGGGCTGGGGGGGCCTATACTTGGCAATGCTAGGAGAACTACTCCTGGTTCATCAGTTGGGGATCACACCCACCAGTGCACCAACAAGCACTCCAGCCCTTTGAATGATCTCCCTGGCCTCTACTATTTGGAGGCGGTCGGGACATATGGGAGGGTACACCTAGCAGTGCTCAGAGCTCATCTCTAGTTCTGCTCAGAGTTCACTCCTAGTGGTGTTCAGGAGGGCATCTACAGTGCTGGGGATCAAACCAGGGTCTGCCAGTGCAAGGCAAGTCCTTTAACACCTGCACTATCTCTCTGGCTCTCTAATCCTCTGCTATTTTCCTATCTGAAGAATTCAAAATCCACTTATGCTGACATTTATCAGTGGAATACTCTTTGTATCTTTAAAGTTAATCCCTTATATTAAAAAAGAAAAATCAAGTAAATAAATATCAAACAGTATTTAATTAGGAATATAATTTAATTTAAAAGTACATTAAATATTGGGGCTGGAGTGACAGCACAGCAGGTAGGGCATTTGTTTGCACGCAGCTGACTCGGGTTTGATCCCCAGCATTGCCTGAGCACCACCAGGTGTGACCCAAAAACCAAAACCAAAACCAAAACCAAGGAACTGGGCTGCCATCCAAGTCAGTAATCCTACTTCTGGTCTCAACCCCAGGTCACAAAAACACTCATCCAAAGGACATCTGTACACCATTATTCACTGCAGCACTTGGCACAATAGCTAGGCTACAGAATCAAGCACAGTGCCCAATGACAGATGAGTGGATTATGAAGATGTGACATATATACACAACAGAAGACATATATACACAACACAACACTATGCAGGTGCAAGGAAACACAGACGACTATGCTGCAAGGAAGATGAAGTCATATAATCATGTAATTCATTGCAACTAGGATGGAACTGGAGGATCACATGTTAAGTGAGTTAAGGCTAAAGAAAAACACAGGATGATCTCACTTATCTGTGAAACACAGAATGACAGGTTGAGAGAATGGAAGGTAACTAGCGGGGGTACCTAGATCATCCTTGACCCTAGAGTAAAGGAAGGAGGACGGGGAAGAAAAATTTTGAAAGGGAGAGAAGACCCTTCCGCTCTGGCACCCTCCCATTTCAAACCTGCTCCACTTGGGCGTTGTGCCCTTGAATCACTGTACTTAGGAAGGCCACCTGCTCTCTGTGGCTCAGTCTGAAGGCTGATCCTTGGACATCACTGAAACCTTTCCCTGGCCTGGCTGTACTGGTCACCCTAGGTGTCCTCCACATGCCTGGCCAGCATATCTCCTGGACAGCCTCCTTTGCACTGGCTGATTCTGAGTGTCAGGGTGCCCAGAACTAGGTTCTCGTCCTTTCCCTGCTCCAGCATACCTGTCCCACCTGAGCCTTCAGAGCTTTATGACAACAACCACCAAATCTCTATGTATCCCTAGCCTGGTCCTCGCCCTGGGACTTGAATTTGCTGCTCTTTCTGCTCCATGTACGTCCTCTCAGGGTTAGAATGAATGAATGAATTCTGGGTGCGGAGAGATGGCTCAAAAGGCAGGTTTTTTGTTTTTTTTTTCCAAAAATAAATGTTAGGTTGGAACTTTTTCTTTTTGGGTCACCACCCAGTGATGCTCAGGGGCTATTCCTGGCACTGTACATAGGAATTAATCTTCGCAGTGCTTGGGGGACCATATGGGATGCCAGGGATTGAACCCAGGTTGGCCGTGTGCAAGGCAAATGCCCTCCCCACTATACTATGGAGGAGGCGCAGGTTTGATCCCTGGTACCACATATGGTCCCCTGAACACTAGCAGGAGTGACCCCTGAGCACTGAGCTGGGAGCAGCTCCTGAGCCAAGTGTGGCCCAAATCTAAAAGAGAGAGAAAAAAATCACTCTCTGATCCTTCCCTCTCCCAGAGCTCCTTGTTTATGAAACGGCCACTTCAATATTCCAAGTGTTTGTGCTAATAACCTGAAAGTCACTTGACTTTCCTTCGCACACCATACCTCACACTTCAGACATTTTACTGGCATTCCAAGAACCTTCTACATCGACGGGCTCCACCATTCCCCCGGGTTCAGTCCTGGCCTGGGTTCTGCCACTGCCTCCTCCAAACTGGCCTTTCCTACCTCTTGGGTTTCCAGGGCCAGGATGACTTGTTTCAAAGCCTGTTGGATCCCGTCCCTTGTCCAAATCTGGCAGGGGTGGCCGGCTCCCTTTCTGTTGCCAAGTGGCACTTCTCACTCCAGCTTCCCCTCTCCCTGCTCTGAGTACACTGTTTATGGGAGCTCCTGTGCCCTGGGCCACGAGTCTCATGAGCACAGAGACACCTGCTCTGCTTCCTGTGACATGCTCAGCACCCAGAAAGTACCTGGACATCACACGCATACCACCCAGTGAGTGACCCCGGGCATTCCCAGGCACCACACTCAGCTAATGCTGCCATCAAACCCCCAAAGGACACATAGTGCTCCCCTCCCAGCCTGCATCACACCAGGATTTGGCGCCTCTGTGTACCTTCAGACTGAGGTAAACCTGGGGCATCTCACCACCATCCCATTGGCTCAGTAAAACCCGAGAAACCAGCTGAACACCAGCCCCACCCCTCACCCCAAACCCCACAAGACAGGGCACCCGGCCAGCATTCTCTGCCCACCACTGCCAACAGAAAAGGAGCTGAGCTGGGGGCTGCCTTTAGGTGGTCTTCTCCTTATTTTGGCTGGTGCTTCCGGTGGAACTTAGGGTCTGACACCTGTGAGACAAGTGTGCAGGCACTGAATCCCAGCATGGGACTGGAACTAGGGCACCGTTCCAAATGAGGGCAAAAGAAAAAAAAAGTATCATTTTCTGGGATTTCATAGGGTGTGGACAGGACTCAGATGGAAACAAACAGGTATAAATCCCGCAGAGGCATCAGCTAAGCTGCCTGTACTCGGAGCCTGCTCTGGTTTGTACCCGGATGTGGAGAGTATGTTGTGATCTGAAGATCTATATGGTAGTTTCAGGGAAACTATTTTCTGTGTCTACAGATGAAGCAGTCTGGGCATTTGTTTTCTGCAGGCATTGTAAGGAAAGATAGCCCAGAAGTGTTCCTTCTGACTGCATTCTCGGATGAGGTTCCCAGTGGAGCAGACACCCGCTAACTGGGAGGGGAAAACAGGCCCCCTGAGCCACTTTCTGAGAAGCTGGTCCCTGCACCAGGGGCTGCCACCCCTCGCAGAGGCACCTACCCATCTGTCGGCGGTGCACCACGCGGAAGTTCCTATGCTCCGGAGCCACAGCCTTGCTCTCCCGGTTGCCTGGAGCGGACATGCAGATGCCATCCAGGGTCCCCTGCAAGGAACGATTCCCGGGTTCTTGTGAGATGGGCTGGGGGAGGCCAGGATCTGCCTCAAGGGTCCCTTGGGAGGCAGGTGTGGGGTGGTCGGGGGGACTCTCTGCAGGCTGCTCCAGGGGAGGCCGGTAGAAGTCATCTTCCGAGATCCAGCTCTTGCTTTTCTGGTGGGAGAGAAGGTGAGACAAGTCTGGGTCAGCAGTAAGTCGGAATCCCTGGCAGGCTGCGGGGGAAAGTGCTCTTGGTCAGCACTTGTAGGGTTGGCTCAGAGCAAAGCTCCGTACCTGCCCGCAGAGCCAGAATGTCCTCATCCCTCTGAAGCCATCCCACTGGGATCCTGCTTAGGCACGCTGGCAACTCTGCCCTGTCCTGCTCCCTAGGCCAAATGTGCGGCACCTTATCATGTGCTCTGTGGTGGTGGCTTTCTCTTCATCTCGTCGGTGACAACACTAACAGGCAAAGAAGCAGGTGCTCAGCAGGCAGCTGTTTTGTACTATCTTGGGTCCATAGCCAGAAGTGGATACAAGCGCGGCTGACCTGGGTTTGATCCCCATCTTCCCATATGGTTCCCTAAGCCCCATCAGGAGTGATGCCTGAGCAGAGCCAGGAGTCAGCTCTGTGTACTGCTGAGTGCTTCAAAACACTCAGTGTTTTGGAGTGTGGCTCTGAAACAAAAAAATACAAACAAGAAAAAGAGGTGTGGAATCCAGTAACTGTGTGTATCTTTCTGAGGAACTCTGTACCCTTTCACATCCCTGCCAGCTGTGCATAGGGGCTGTTTCTCCACACCTGCTTGGACTCCTGTGGTTCCAGCTGACCTTGTGTCCCCAGGCCCACCACCGACCAGTGGGAAACACTATGTCACTAGGACACCGTGATGGTGATGGTTGTGTCTGTACTGAGCTTGTACAGAATTTTTCCTTTTTCCCCCTGCCACTCCGGATCTGCTCAGGAGTTACTCAAAGATGTGGGGTGCTGAGGATCAAACCTCGTTGGGTGCTGCAAGGCAACACTGACCCGCTATGCTACAGCTCTGGCTCAACTTTGTAGGTCTTGGGCTGTGTTTTTACTTTCATGATGGCAACTCAGGAACTGACAAAGTTTTCGTTTTGAGAATGTCCACGTTAACTAGACTGTTTTTGGTCTCTATGCTACTGTCCTAAGCAACTGCTAAACGCCTCTGCTCTTTATGAACTTTCAAAGCTTAATTTATTGTGGTCTGGGGCTACAGTCAGTGATGTTCAGGGCTTACTCCTGGCTCTGAGGCCAGGGATCACTTCTGGTGGGATGCAGGGGATCATGTGTGGTGTTGGGGATTGAACACAAGGCAAGTGCCTTGCCCACTATACTACTGCTCCAGATCTGTCCAGAGTTTTTTCATGCTGCTTCACACTCTGAGCTCTCTTGTGCGTGTGTTCTGAGGAAGGGGTCCGCCTCTGATCTTTGGCATGGGGGCCTCTGGTGAGCCCAGAATTGTTTGTTCAAGATGTGGCAGGCATTTGGGCCCTGAATATGCGATGTGAGCTGTGGATGGCCAGACCCAGCCCCTTCCCTGCCATGACTGTCTCTCCTGTCGACAGTGACTCACTGGCTGGGGTACCTGAGCTCGGTAGAATGGATTCCAGCTCCTTTCTGGTTTCTTTTCTCACTTTTCCAAGCCCTTCCTGCCTTCTGGTGCCTAGCATGGGAGGGCAGAGGCCAGGAAGCTGGCTGAGTGCCTGCAGTGGCTGACCAGGGAGGAAATGAGTCACGTAATGGCTGGGCCGAGCACTACACACCTCCCCCTGCTGCTGCTGTTTCCCACATGCCTATCAGGACTGCCACCTCTTGCTGCAGCTGAGCAGAGGTGCAGACCTGAGTCAGGCGCTGGGGAGCCTCAGCACTAAAACTCCCGGGCTTCCACCCTCAGACCCACAGGTGCTTCCTCGCTGGTGACAGGGACAGCATGTCAATCTGGGCAGCCACTGGGGCGCAATCACAGCACAGCCTTTGAACAAAGCTGCCAGAGTCACTTGCAGAACTCCCCAAGGAAAAGGGGTAGGGATGGTGGGGGGGGGAGGGGAGTGGCTCCAGGACCTTTCCCAACAGGGTCTCTCCTGAGCTTCCACCATCCCAGTGCCTCCAGCTGTCTGGGCTGGCTCCTTTACTCTTTCTCTTTTCTTTCTGTTTTGGGTCCTACCCGGTGATGCTCAGGAGTTACTCCTGGCTCTGCACTCAGGAATCACTCCTGGTAGTACTGGGGTTGGGGGCTGGGGGGGCCGTATGGGATGCCAGGGATTGAACCCAGGTCAATCATGTGCAAGGCAAACGTCCTCCCTACTGTACTATGGCTCTAGTCCTTTTCTTCTCTGTAGTATTATTTTTATTATTGGTTTTTGGGCCCCACCCAGTGCTGCTCAGATATTACTCCTGGCTCTGTGCTCAGGGATCACTCTTGGTGGGCTCCGCTCCAGAGACCATATGTGGTGCTGGGGGTTAAACTCAGGTCAATCGCATGCAAGGCTAGTGCCCTACCTGCTGCACTATCTCTCCAGCCCATCTTCTTTTGGTAAAGAAGTAAGACCAGTGGCTCTCAGGGTTTTAGACTTGGCCAGGGTAGGGTTTGGTGGTGGAGCATAGTGCTGGCATGTTCAAGGCCCAGGTTCCATGGCCAACTTGTGTGCTCTCCCATGCACAGTCAGGGGGAGTTCTGGCGGACTCACACACCTCCAGGCCTAAGTCCCATCAGCTCAAGTACCACGCCTCTGGGTGCCAGAGCATCAGGCCTGCAGAGCCAGGGTGAGCAGTGATGCACGGGGACTTCAGGTACCATTAGCCCCAGCCCCACGTGGTGGCCACCATGACAAAACACAAAAGCCGAGATGGGGAGAGGGTTGAAAGGGTTGGAGTTGCATGCTTGGCCTGCAGGAGGCTGGGACCCAATGCCCAGTCACTGATCATACACCTGGCTGTGGCCACAAAACAACCACCAAAATTCACCTCCGAAGTTTTCTTCATAATAACCTAACCCTGGGCTGAAGGGATAGCACAGCGGGTAGGGCATTTGCCTTGCACTCTGCCAACATGGCTGACCTGAGTTCGATTCCTCTGCCCCTCTTGGAGAGCCTGGCAAGCTACCGAGAGTATCTTGCCCGCACGGCAAAGCCTGGAAAGCCTCCCATGACGTATTCGATATGCCAAACACAGTAACAATTGTCACAATGGAGACGTTACTGGGCCCACTCAAGCAAATCGATGAACAATGGGAGGACAGTGACAGTGAACCTAACCCTGGAAATAATCCAATTGCCTATTAAGCAAAAAATGGAAAACACATTGTGGCAAGTCTTACTAGGGGATACTACTGCACAAAAAGAAAATTCGCAAACAAATGCAGCCTCCTGCTGTATTTACAGGTGGATCTCGGTCATCTTATTCAGTGGAAGATGTCAGGCATAAATAGTACACTATGCTGCCATCCCGGGAAAAGTGATCAGTAAGAGTGTGGTTTCTGTGGGGGAGAGGGAATCTTCGAGAGCAGCATTCTTTGATCTTGTCACACCTGTGGGCCGACAGCTGTCTGGCACATAGTCCAAAGTCTGGCAGTTACAACCAAAGCAGGGGGCCAGTAGCTTTCAACCTTTTTCTGCAGAACCAGTGAAAAGGGGAGAAATATTTTGCAGACTAACAAGGCAGGAAAAAAAATCATTATTTATAATGTCACTTTGTGGATTCATTTTAAAGTTTAACATTTCAAAGTGAAAATCGTGTCCCTGGTTTGCCATAGAGAAAGTGGAAAGCACTTGTTCACAAAGTGGCAGGAATTTTCTGGCAGGACAGCCTGGTACCTGTCCACAGACCAGGGATTGGAAACCACTGTTGTCGTGGGCTAGAAATGTTCCAGAGTTTAATACGAAAAGTAGCCACAATGTATATGCCACATGTAAATATTACTGAGGTATACACAAAAATATAAGGGAACTGTAAATACAGAGAAATGTTAAGGGGGCCAAGGAAGAGGCTGGCAGAACTGACTTCGTATAACTGAAACCCAAGCATAAAAATTTAAAAAAAAAAAAGAAGAAGAAAATACTTAAAAATGAACAGACCTCAGTGAGTGGGCTGGGGAAAACAGACGCTGGGCCTTTTACAAGAGACACAGGAGGGAGCTCAAGCGGCTCATGGACCTAAAAGTAAGAGTGAACTCCGTAACTATGAAGCAGAGGGCCAGAGGGCTGCCCCGCAGACTGAATACATGTTTTGTACACAGGAGGCCCAGTCTGATCCCCAGCATGGTAGGTTCCCCTCAGCATTGCAAGGGGTGACCCCCAAAAAGTAAGTCAAGAGTCGCCTCCCTATACAACTAGTTGTGGTCCCAAAGAAAATAATTAAGTTCCTGAGAAAAAGCACAGAAATAAATCTTCATGACTTTAGACATGGCAATTAGGATCTTAATTATAAACACCCAAACCCTAAGTGACAAACGGAAATAGACGATGGACTACACCAAAACTGAAAACTTTTGATGGAGCTATGGGACAGCAGATAAGACATTTGCCTTGCATACGGCCAACCTGGGCTCGATCCCCTGCACCACATATGGTCTCTGGTGTCCCGCCAGACGTGACCCCTGAGCAAAGAGCCAGGAGTAAGTCCTGAGTGCCACCAGGTATGGTTCCCAAAACTGTAACAAACTAAAGACATTTATGTGGCAAATGATAAAGACAAAGCTCAGGGTCCGTGGTACACAGCAGGCCTGGATTTGACCCCCGGCACCAACTGGCCCTCTTTTAAGCATCACTGGGTATAGCCCTGGAGACCCTTGAATATCACCAGGTCACAATAGTGGTCTCTTGAACAAAAGGACCTCATTCTTATTTATTTATTTTTTGCTTTTTGGGTCACACCAAGCGATGCTCAGGGGTTATTCCTGGCTCTGCACTCAGGAAATACTCCTGGCAGTGCTTGGGGGACCATATGGGATGCCGGGGATCGAACCCAGGTTGGCCGCGTGCAAGTCAAATGCCCTACCCGCTGGGCTATCGCTCCGGCCCAAAAGGACCTCATTCTTAGGCCCTCAAACCGAATCACATGCCTTGGCTAGATGAGCAGTTAAAAACTTAACTGTACCTGTATCACCCCGCTGAAAACTTTGGACTTACTGGAATGCACAGGGGCATTTATAGCTGCATGACACCTCAAACCGTACAACAAAGATAAACGAGGAGCAGCACGCCAGACTGGATGGGATGTAAAGTAGAAGGCATCCGATCTTAATTAAGGAAGAACCAACACAGAAGGCTAAATCTGTAACAACATCTTAGCAATCTCTTGTACAATTGCTTAATAGTTCCAGGGTGAGATACACAATCTTCACAAATTTTCTTCTGAGGAAATATTTTTTCATTATTTTTTTAGTAAACTATAACAAGCAACATCAAATAAATTACTGAGGACCTGCTTTGGGGGTAGGTTTACGAGATGACTAGAAAACTTGGAGATAATGGTGGTGGGAAGGTACAACAGTGGTGTGACTGAATGTCTGTAACAAATCGTGATGAACAATTTTGTAAACCACAGTGTCTATATAAGATAAGGGAAGCACTGAAGCACTGTCCCCTCATTGTTCATCGATTTGCTGGAGTGGGTACCAGTAACGTCTCCATTGTGAGACTTGCTGTTACTGTTTTTGGCATATCCAATACACCATGGGGAGCTTGCCAGGCTCTGCTGTGCTGACGGGACACTCTCGGTAGCTTGCCGGGCTCTCCAAGAGGGATGGAAGAATCAAACCCAACTCGGCCGCATGCAAGGCAAACACCCTACCCTCTGTGCTATCTCTTGAAGGTAGCTCTGCACTGTAGCACTGTCCTCCCATTATTCATCGATTTGCTCGAGTTGGCACCAGTAATGTCTCACAACAAATTGTGAGACCTGGGGCTGGAGCAATAGCACAGCGGGTAGGGCATTTCACTTGCACTCGGTCAACCCGGGTTCGATTCCCAGCATCCCATATGGTCCCCCAAGCACTGCCAGGAGTGATTCCTGAGTGCACGAGCCAGGAGTAACTTGAGCATTGCTGGGTGTGACCCAAAAAGCAGACAAAAAATTATGAGACTTGTTATTACTGTTTTTGGGATATCGAATACGTCACTGGTAGCTTGCCAGGCTTTTACTGTGTGGGTGAGATACCCTCAGTAGCTTGCTGGGCTCTCCAAGAGGGGTGGAGGAATCGAACCCAGGTTGGCCGCGTGCAAGGCAAAGGCCCTACCTGCTATGCTATGGCTCCAGCCCATCACTCCAAGGTAAGGGAAAATAAAATTAAAAAAAAAATGTTAAAAACAAACAAACAAACAAAAAACCCTTAACCAGGGTGAGCTGTCTCTTTTTACCAGGAGGCTAGCAGCAATTAAAGAGGCAGACAATCAAAATTGGTGGTGAGGATGTGGAAAAACATACTGTACCTTTCAGTTTTAAACAATGTGGTACTACTCAAGAGACGGAACAGAAGGACTAGTGGGAGAGTTTAACAGTCTGGGGCACATGGTGCATGCTTGGGAGACACAGACTCCATCTCTGGCAGCAGATGGTTTTCCCTGGCCCCCAACTCCTAGCACCACCAGGAGTCACCCCTGAGCACTGAGCTGGGAGTAAGCCCTGAGCACCTCTGTGTGTGTTTCCCCAACCAACACAAACGAAAAAAGTTAAACCTGGAATTAAACTGGATTCCCCCCAAATTTCACTTTGAATGCACTGAGGAGAAATAAAAACATACAAACACAAATATAATAGCAAAAGAGGTAGGGAAAAGTCCATCAGCCAGTGATAAATAAAATGTAACCTGGCCGTACAATGCCACCTACACAGGAATGTCAGTCAACAACAAAAAGGAATGACACCTGCTCCAGGGCTGAGCCTGTCATGGGGTGACAGCAGGACAAGCTGTGTGGTTCATACCACTATTAACGTGACCCTCTAGAACAGGCCTGACTACCACAAAGTGGCTGAGGGATGGCCAGAGGCTAAGGACAGAAGACTGAAGAGGGACTGGTACTGTGAAGGTGTTTCCTTCAGCCGGGGATGAAGAGGTTTTAAATTGTGGGGTTCTAGAGACAGCTCAGCAGGCTACAGAGCTGGCTTTTCACACAGGAAGCCCAGGCAGTATTCCCAGCAGCACTGAGTCCCCCAAGTGCTGCCAAATACAGATCCTGGAGCAACCCGAGTACTGGTGGGTGTGGCCACAGGACCAAAATAAATTAGACTGTGGTAATGGTTACACAATCCTATGAGTCTATTTAAAAATTAAATTCTACACTTTAATTGGTGAATTAGAGCCCAATAAAGCTGGGCTTAAAATGAGGGGTATGCAAAAGGAGAGAGAGAACAAGGGGGAATGCCCTTCCACAGAGGCAAGGGTGGGATGGGGGGGTTGGGGGGGTGGGAGGGATACTGGGATCAGTGGTGGTGGAGAATGGGCAATGGTGGAGGGATGGGTATTCGATCATTGTATAACTGAAACCCAAGCACAAAAATTTGTAAATCTACAACTGTACCTCATGGTGTTTCACTAATAAAAATCTAAATAAAACAAACAAACAACAACAAAAAATAAAATGAGGGGGGCTAGAGCGATAGCGCAGCAGGTAGGGTGTTTGCCTTGCACACAGCCAACATGGCCGACCTGAGTTCGATTCCTCCACCCCCCTCGGAGAGCCCGGCAAGCTACCAAGAGTATCTCACCCGCACAGCAAAGCCTGGCAAGCTACCCATGACATATTCGATATGCCAAATACAGTAACAACAAAGTCTCCAATGGAGACGTTACTGGGCCCGCTCGAGAAAATCGATGAACAACAGCAGGACAGTGCTTGGCTTGGCTTGGCTTGGCCTGGCATGTATGTGTGTGTGTAAATGGGGCGGGGGTGGGGGAGGACAGGGATATGGCTCAGTAGCAGAGCACCGGCTTCTAAAGTGTGAGGTCCTAGGTTCAATGCTCGGATCACATATGCACACATATAAAATAAACATGTCAAAGAATTAAAAATCTAAGAGGTGTAGCTGGAGTGATAGTACAGCAGTAGGGCATTTACCTTGTACCCTTCTGAGCGCAGAGCCTGGAGTAACCCCTCAGCATCACTGGGCAGGCAGCTGCCTTCCCTTTCCCTGACCTCACACCGGACCTTTTCCATCAATGCTCAATTCAAATCAACAACATGGAACATCTGTCTCTTCCACTAACACACTGCTACATTCTTCCTTGGGGTTAGTAATCTGGCATTTGTCCGAGCCCATTTTGAGAATCTGGCATTATTCCCCTCTGAATACAGAGGGGCCACATAATTTTCTTTCATATATTAAGCCTTGTACCTATTTTGGTTTGTGAGCACATATGATACACAGTCTGAGGATAACACATTAACTGAATCACAAAGTGTTTGCAGGTTACACAAAGCTTTTACAAATTGTGTTTACTCACATTCTATGATTTCAAAGTTGCCAACCTGGTTATGTGGTCCTAATTAGAGGCTCTAATTGGAAGCTTTAGGGCTGGAGCGATAGCACAGCGGGTAGGGCGTCTGCCTTGCACGCAGCCAACATGGCCGACCCGAGTTCGATTCCTCCGCCCCTCTCGGAGAGCCCGGCAAGCTACCGAGAGTATTCGATATGCCAGACACAGTAACAACAAAGTCTCCAATGGAGACATTACTGGGCCCGCTTGAGCAAATCGATGATCAACAGGAGGGCCTCTACTCTACTAATTGGAAGCTTTAGATTTCCTGATTTTAATAAAAAAGTAGCAGGGAGCTGGAGCGATAGTACAGCGGGTAGGGCATTTGTCTTGCACATGGCCGACCTGGGTTCAATTTCTGGCATCCCATATGGTACCCTAAGCACCACCAGGAGTAATTCCTGAGTGTAGAGCCAGAAGTAACCCCTGAGCGTCGCTAGGTACTACCCAAAAAGCAAAAATAAATAAATTAATTAATTAAAGAAATTTTAAAAAGTAGCAGGGGCAGTTAGTACAGTGGGTAGGGTGTTTGCCTTGCATATGGCTGACCTGGGTTTGATCCCCAGCATACCATATGATCCCCCGAGCACCACCAGGAGTGATCCCTGAGTGCAGAGCCAGAAGTAACTCCTGAGCACTGTTGGGTATCGCCCAAACCAAAAATCAAACAAACTAAAACTTTAGTAAGGGCTGGAGAGATAGCTCAAAGAGCTGTACTATTTGCTTTGTTTGCAGCTGCTTCAGGTTTAGTTCCCGACACCCCATGGTACCCAGAGCAACACACTGTTGTAGATACTGAGCACCATAGGAATGTGCCAAAAAATAACCTAACAGAGTACATATTAATCTACTTGGTGTTCAGTGAAAGCAGGGAGTTTATGTTATATGCATCCTTTATTGCTATCTGTCTAATAAAACCACAAGTTCTCTTTCAAACAGATGGCTCACTATGAAAGATCCATAACTTTGTCTGGGAATTTTCATCTGTTTCCTGAGAATGAATGTGTGAGAATTGGCAAGGGTATGGTCTCCCAGCTTTAACACTGGGCCCTGATCTAAGATCACAAGCGCCCAAGCAGGGTTCTCCCTGGAGCTGCCTAGGGCTGGCTTCCTTTGGCTGATCAACACACTGGACTACGCCAGCAATACTCAGCCAACTGGGCTGGACGGGCCAGTGCTAGGGCACATGTGATGTGGTGAATGAAGCATGAGGAACCGGGGATTAAAAATGAGTCCCTGTGTAAGCAAGGCATGCACTCCTGACCACAGAATTATCTCCCCAGGCCCAGGACTAGCCGTCTTTCAAGTGTTCACTAGTAGCATACCAGACAATGTGGTTCTTTTGCTTTTTGTATATTACCTGGCGATGCTCAGTGCTTACTTCTGACTCTGCCCTCAGGAATCACTCCTGGAGGTGCTTGAGGGACTATATGGGCTGTCAGGGGTCAAAACTGGGTTGGCCATGTTGCAAGGCAAGGCCCCTCCCTGCTGTTCTATCGCTTCAGTCCCCGGACAGTGTGTGGTTCTAAATCTGATTCATGTCGCAGAATGAGGATTTTATGAACTGTTAATTTAATAAGGGCTCAGGGAAAAATAAAGGCTCAGTGAGCAGAGTGTCTTGCCTTAGGAAAGTATCTTGACACAGATGAGCCTCAGCAGTCTATGGTTAGATCAGCATTAGCTTCCCCCCAGGGTTGATATGCGTTGACAGGACACATCCACAGGAAGTGTCCAGCACTGTGTCTGCCTCATCTCCTTGACTCACACCCAGAAACACGGGCTCCATCATTGCCAAGCAATGAACCTCAGCACTGGGTGGGAACCCAGGGCCAATGGGGAAAAGGCAGGGACTACTCAGAGTCACTGGCTGAGACATTTCATGGGGCCCTTCCGCCCCGCCCACAGCTTGCACCACTCACTGGGCTTGTAGGTGAGGGAACCAGGATGCTCAATCCAGCACCATCTTCCTGGGGCTCTGGCTGGCTGCTCCCCTGGCAGGCTGCGCTGGTCAGCTCACCCGCTGGACTCGAAGGCTGCTGGTGTGGACTGCTCCCTGCAGGGACCACAGGGGCAGTTCCAGATGGTGGCAAGTCTGGGGAGCCAGTGTCTGGAGTAACGCAGGAGAAGACTGGGGCAGGCAAGGGCTGAACCGATGTGGCGGGGTGCAGGCAAGTGCTGGAGTGCAGGCTGGGCGGTACAGGGCTTGCTGCTTCCTGGTTTAGTTGGTGGGTTGGCACAGAGTCCACCTGGGCTTTGCTGAATTCTGACAACACCCTAGGAAGTTTTAAACAAAAAAAAAATACCTTGTGTGACAAGTTGGACTGCCCTCTAGGATGCCCACCAGGGAAATTCTAAGTAGGGAGATATGCTGCTTTGTGATTGGAGCACAGAGCAAAGATCTCTCTGAGCCCTCCCCATTAGAGACAGGCTTCCTCCTCTTCAGTCCCTCTGGTCCCCCAGCACAGAGGGCAGCAGCTATGAGAGCTGAGAACCTCGGGCAAAGGAAGCTGACAGAGCTGAGACAAAGAATGCATGGGAATGGGAAGAAAGTACTTTAGAAGTCCTAAGCAGCCTAACTGTGGGCCTGCAGTTAGATAAGCAAATGATAAGAAGCCCAGGCTCCAAGACTCCATCCTGGGAGATGAAATTTGGTCACATGGGGACCCATTTCGTTCTCAGAGTTGTGAGGTACAAGGTCGCACCCAGGGACACTCAGGGGTTACTTCTGGCTCTGCACTCAGGAATTACTCCTGGTGGTACTTGGGGGACCATATGGGATGCTGGGAAATCAACCTGGGTCGGCTGTGTGCAAGGCAAACGCCCTACCCGCTGTACTATCACTCTAGCCCCCTGCTACTTTTTTTTTTTAAAAATCAAGAAATCTAAAGCTTCCAATTAGCACCTCTGTGCTATGAGGGCTGAGTGTGTTCATTCCCTGAAGTCTCTGAGCCCACGGGCTCAAGGATTGTCATGTGGTCACAAGTACACACATGAGGGAAGGCACCACTCAGTCCCCAGTGAGGCCTCCAGCAATGCTTCGGGGCCAAAGGGAGCCAGTGTCCCTGTCTTTGTGGGGACACACACTTACACATTCAGGCACACGAGCCTCCTTCTGGGCCTTCTGGAATGGGCACTAGGCTAGTACTTTCTCCCTTTTGGAGGTTCCTACTTGTTGCAGGGTCGAGAGACAATAGGTTAACGGTGGCCCACGTCTGCCCCTGTGGCTGAGAGAGCAAACTCCCAAATGTGGTCTCATGGGAAAGATTTTTATCTGATAGTCTTCTAGCTGAGCTTTACTCTGACCTACCTTCATAAATCAGATATTTCAAAACATCCTAGTCAAAAAGAGGTGACTAGAGGTTGGAGCGATAGTACAGTGAGCAGGGCATTTGCCTTGCACCTGGCTCACGTGGGTTCAATTCCTGGCACCCCATGTGATCTCCCACCTGGAGTGATCCCTTTGCACAGAACCAAGGGTAAGCTCAGAGCACTGCTAAGTGTAGCCCAAAAAACAAACAAACAAAAAAAACCCAAAAGGAATAGATGACCAGCCTACACATTTATGGTCAGCTGCTTTTTAATCAGGGCACCAAGATATCTGAATGCTGATTTTTGTTAAAAAATTTTTTTGGTTCTGTGCTGCTCAAGTTAAACCAAGAATAGGGACTGGAGTGATAGTACAGTGGGGACAGTGTTTGGCCTTAGCGTGGCCAACCTGGGTTTGATCCCTGGCATTTCATATGGTCTCATGGCATTGCCCAGTACAGAGTCAGAAATAACCCCTGATCACTGCTGGATGTACCTTCCCCCCCCCCCCCCCCAAATAAATAATACCAAAAAGGGGAAAGACAAAAAGGAAAATATCAAAACATGTTTAAGGAAATTCACTTAAGGATGGGAAGAATGAAATGGTCCTGGATCTATATATGTTGCAGGGGAGGATTTTCAAAACATTTTTTATTTTCCAATTTTTTGGGTTTTTTGTTGGTTTTGGGGCCACACCTGGCAGTGCTCAGGGATTACTCCTGGTGATGTTGAAGTTTAAGCCTGAATTGGCTGTAAGGTATGTGCCCTAGAAGCTATACTCTCTTGTCAGCCCAACTTAAATTACATATTAAATATTGGTGAAAATCTTAAGCTTTAAAACATATACTCCAAGGGCTGAAGAGAGAGTCCAGGGAGGGGTTAATACACTTACCTTGCATGTGGCCAATCCAGTTTGACCCCTGGTACCACGTGGCCCCCTTATTATCACTGAGGACAGAGCCAGAAGTAGCCCCTGAGCAAGAGTGTGGCATAACACCCTTCCCTTCCCTGCTATGTATTTGTGTGTGTGCATGTGTGAGCATGCGTGCACACACACACCAAGAAATGAAACACTCAAGCACATACTCTAAGAAAAGCTGGTCACTGTGCCTATTCCAAGAGTAAGTTCAAGGTCAGCTGTGGAATGTTGATGCTGGCGGTGGGCCTGTCTGTGCATGTGTGGCGTGTGCAGCTCCTGACCTGTGTGGGTCCAGGCACCCTAACCCTCTTCCCAAGAGTCCCCCGCACTACTTAGGACCACACTTCCCACACAGGGAACCAGTTGCTGAGTCAATGACTTTAAATGGAATTTTCCAATCACAAGATCCTTGAAAGGAAGAGGCTGGCCATGTGACAGTGTCGGCTGGCAGTGTGCAGGAGGAGGGTGACAAGACAGGGCTAGACTGGTACGTGTGCCTGTCAGGCCAGGGGCTCAGTCAACTCTAGGGCAGCACTTCATCCAGGTCTGCCAGTGGACCTTTGGAAAGTTTACCTTATGTGCTCAGAAGCCATTTGGGGTGTAACCCATTAACTAGCTTCTGATTTGCTTCTTAAGCTGCCCTAAAAGGGACTTTCCTGTGTAAAGAAATAGACTCTCGGAAAGAGTCTGCAATTTGCCTGGCATTCCTGCACTGCTAGGTGTTGGGAGCAAACGTGAAATCAGACCTGCCTCAAGCTGGTTCTTACATCCTCCTGGCCTCCAATCCCAGTATTTATTCCACACCAGGTAGGAATCCTATAAAGACTGGAGCCAAGGGGAGTGGGGCGCAGCAGGAATGGAGACAAAGGTCCTAAACACAGGCCAAGAGGACACAGGCCAAGTGAAGCACAGACCAGACAAACGGTCACTGCTCTTCACTAGACAAGCAGATCACCCAGTGTGACCTCTGCCGGGAGTCGTCTCAGAGGTCACCGTATGTCCCCTTCTGCACTGAATTTGGGGAAGTCCTAAATACAGCTCTGAGCTCCAGTGTCCCTCCCTCTGAAAGAAGACAGTATTCGGAGAGATTAAGGACACCCGGGGGCAATGCAAGAGTCCCAGCCAGCACTGGGGCCTGTCTAAATCCATTGTCCTGATCACTCATCAGTCATGTCGCCTGCAGACAGCTCCTGAGACTTCAGTCTCTGACAGAGACTGTTCCTCCCCCTCCCCCATCTGTCCAGAATCTCTGAGTCCCATGCTCAGGGTTCAGTGCTGGTGACAGTCACATGCGGGAGGAACGGCTGGAAAGGGGAAGGGGAGAAAGGAAGCGGGAAGTGGGAGTGAGGGAGGGAGAGGGGGAGGGCTGCTCACTCTTGCAGAGATGGGTCTGAATCCTCCACATTCGCTGTCCCCAGGTCTGAGTCACAGGACATGGGCTCTTCAGAGCAATCAGGACTCTTGGAGCCATTCTCCTGGAGGAGGCAACTGTCAGAGTTTAGGCTGCAAGAGAGCTGGGATGAACTGGCTGTGTCCAGGCTGAGGAAGGAATCGGTAAGCTTCCGGTCCCGGCGGATCTTATGGCCCGAGTGATGGACTTCAATGTCCTCAGAGCCTGAGGAGTGGGAGATGGAGTCCAGAGACTCCTTCCGCTGCAGCTCAGTACCTGAGGTAGTGAGAAGGTCGAGCTCAGGGAATGAACAAAGCCCGGAGAGGGCCAGCGGGGTGAGCGTCCACTCATTCAAGATGGCGGACTTGTAGGAGAGGTCGAAGGACAAGGATGTGAGTCCCTGCAGCAGGCTCAGGAGGAACTCGCCCTCCTCGGCATCTCGAAGCAGGGCAGTGGGCTGGTAGTACTCGCACAGCCGGGCCTGCTCCTGGAGAAGCAGCTTCAGGTAGCACTCCATCAGACCATCATTGAGGGCTAGGCGCAGCCAGGCCCGGCAACGGCCCACGTCTGTGCTCACGAAGATCAGGTGCTCCAGTTCAGAGATGGTGTGTCTGAAAATGGGGGGCGGAGGGGGACAGTTGATGAACATCAGTGCCCTGCTCGAAGCTAAGGTATACTCCCCCTGCCCCTTCCAGAGCACTGGGGGCACAGACATGACTCAGCAGTTGAACTCCAACCTACATGCTTAGGAAATGGGATCAGCTGACAGCAGTAAGGAAGGGCGAGGCGAGATAAGGGGAATAGTTAGAAAACTATTATCCTCCAGGAGCGGGGAGGGGTGGGGGGGCCCAGGCTAGGGTAAGAGCCTAAGATAAGGAGGTAGTTGTGTGGCCTGGACCAGAGTACAAGTGGGTAGGACGCTTGCTTGCCTTGCATGTGGCCAAGCTGGTTGGATCCCTGGTACCACACAGGGTTCTCCGAGCCCTGCTAGGAATGATCCCTGAGCATAGAGCCAGGAGTCAGCCCTGAGCAAACCCAGGTGTGACCGCAAAACGAAACAAAACAAAACAAAAAAAATGAAAAGGTGGTGTCTGTGGGCAGGGAAAGGAAGATGATCTTTCCACCTGACACCCACCCGCAGAGGGAGGAATTGAATATCCCAGAAAGGCACCATGCAGGCCCTCCAGATCTAAGCAGGGAAGCATGGTGAGCATGGTATTCCACACACAGACACTCAGGCCCAGGTGCCTGTGTGCCATGGCAGGCCGGCAACTTCCAGGAAGGGGCAGAAAACCCAAGCCTTCGGGATCTGCAGGTCACTCAGCCGCAACCCTCAACTACGGGTAGAAGAAAGGCTGTTCTGAGAGGCAGAGAGGCAGTCCGAAGATTAACGTGCAGGCCGGAGTTCTATCCTGAGTCCTGCTTGTCCCTTACTCCCTGGGTTCTTGGTGCTGCTAGGTCGCAGGGAGCCCTACACTGTGGGCTGTGTGTCTGGGTATGGCCCCAACTTAAAACCAAAAGGGCTTTTTCAGCTAAAAGGTCCAAAGCAGGGGATCGAGCAGCTGCAGTCAAAGGAGAGGGCTGAGGCTGGAGGCGTCTAGGCGTGGTGATGCTCAGTGGTGAGAGGCTCAAAGGTCCGTTCACAAGCCTGAGGGCACCCTGGGCTGCAGCATGACTTGCATAAGCACAGCCCTGCACTGACCAACAAAGCAAACAGACCAAACAGGTCACCCCAGTGGGAGGCCAGGCTTATCAGCAGCCCCCACACTGCATCCTCTGTGCTGGCTCCCAGCTTCTCAGACTGCGGCTCACGAGCCCATAAGGTAACTTATGGTAACTGACTGTGAAGGTTGTGAGCATGTGGACCACAGAAAAGTTATTATTTTGGGCCTCACCTGGTGATGCCCAGGGCTGACTCCTGGATCACTGAGCTCAGGATCATTCCTGGCAGGGCTTGGGGGAACTGTAGAGGGTGCTGGGGATCAAACTTGGGTTGGCCATGTGCGAGGCAAGTACTCTCCCCACTATACTTTCTTTCCAGCCCAGGAAACACTAATTCAAAATCAAGCTCCTCCGGAACCTGAGATGCTTTTGACAGCACTTGCCCAGGGTAGCATTTCAGAAGCCAAGATGGGCAGTGAGTGAGTGGAAAGAGTGTAAGAGTCCCCTGTATGCTCTAGAACACGACACTGCTGGGGCTTTCCCCGCACAGTTATGCCCCCACCCCCACCCCATCTGTGCAGCACCTCCCCAAAGCCAAAGCTCACTTGTGTGTGACGGCTTTCAGGAGGGGCCAGAAGGTAGGCTGTGGCAAGGGCTTCTGCTGGGCATGCTTCTTCCTTTTGCCTCCAGCCTCGGCGCGGATGTGCTTGGTGTGCAGACCATGGATGAACACGGCCTCCAGGGCACTGCACACGGTGTTGGCGTCGGCATCCTCACTCGTCACCACTGTGTCCGTGGACACATACTGCTTCTGCAAGGCCTTCACGGAGCCCACAAGCTTCTTCTTGATGACCTGGAGGGTGGCGCAGACAAACACCCGGTTGATGGCACCCCTTAGAATGCAACTCTGCCCTCCACCAAATATGGGATGGGACACACCCACACCAACGCTTTGTCCTGCCGAACCAGCACCAGCTGACACTTAGAGGAAGAGGCACAGAGAAAGAAAATAACAAATACAAACCACTCAGAGGAACCTGCTGTTTGTTTGTTTGTTTGTTTTTCAATAACATTTCCATACCTCCTTTTTTGGAAACAGGATAGGGGATGCAGATTTCAAGAGTCACAAGAGCCCCTTCAGAGACTCTCGGTGACTGGGATGGCAGTTCAATGCAAGGGCCTAAGGGAATGTGCTATTCAGGCTCTGCAGTGCTGGGCATTATCTGGGTCACCTAGAGTCTGGGGGCCACGAGGGCCATGCCCAGCGATGTTAAGGGGCCAAGTGGTGCTAGGGATCAAGCCTGGGTCAGGTGCATGCTAGGAGTGTGCCCTGCTATATTATCTCCTGGTCCCAAGTATCAATTAAAAGAAAACTGCTCAAGGGCTGGGGACCTGTGCAACAGGAGGGGCATAAGCTTTACAAGCAGGAGGCTTGGGTCCAGCTGAGCACCACCAGGAGTAGGTCCCTACACCTACCTGCCACTCCCAGCTGGGAATAGCCCTCGAGCAGCACCTGTGTGGCCCTACCAAAAATTACTCAACAGAATCATTTTTATGGTTCCTCTCACCAAAGCTTCCAGAAAAGGGGTTGCCAGGATGACTTCAGCACGTGTATTGGCACCAGGGTTTGGACTTGTGGCCTCATGGACTTGTGGCCTCATTCAGGCTTAAAGCCACTGGACCACCTATAGCCCCTGGTGTATCTTTTTCTTAAACAGAAGCTATTCCTGCTATACACTGCTGGGTGTGCCTGAAAATGCTTTGGGGTTACAGTGACTAGGCTCAAAATCAGGGCCTTGCACACATGCTAGAGAAGATCTTTGCCACTGAAGCTCTCTCCCTCGCCAGCTTCTCTATTTCTGAAACATGGGCTAAGAACCACATGTAACTGGGATTCAGAGGTAGAATCCCTCAGAGGGACTGTTCAGGAGCCTGGGGAATGCCTCTAAGGCAGGGCTGAGCTATCCACCTGATGCAAGACCAAGACTGCAGAGCATCAGTAAGAAGAAAAAGTGCTGCCTTAGAGCCAGAAAACAACAGAAAGACAGGCATATCTTTCTACGGTAAGAAAGAGTCTAGGGACCAGATCAGTAACACAGCAGGGCTGGCACTTGCCTTGCATGCATCTGACCTGGGCTTGATCCCCAGCACCACATATGGTACCCTGAGCTCTGCAGGAGTGATTCCTGAGTACAGAGGCAGGAGTAAGTCCTGAGCATCTACCAGATGCTACCAGGCCCAAACCATAAACTAAAAAGGATTCTAGGGCTTTGGAAATCTTCAAAGGGCTGAGCATATGATACCTGGCATGTACAGTGCCTGGCAATCAATACTCTACACCACATGCAGGAAATCTGGCACACCGCTGGTGAAGAGCAGCACTGCTAGAAGCCTCACTCCCACCCAAGAGGGAGAAAGATGTGAGACTCCGCAGAGGTCTGAATTTAGTCCGGCTCTGTGTCTGTCACCATTTGGGGCACCTAGACATTTCAGGTTCCTGAGTCCCAAATTCTATCCGATGGAAATAAACTTCCTCATTTATAGCACTGAGATCACTACACTGAGAACAAGTCTGGATTTTTTAAAATGTACTTTTGTGTCCTCCTCATTTGGCACAGTTCCTGGTCATGGAAGTGCTCAGTAAGTGTTTGTTGAAAGAATAAATTAACTGGAGCAGAAATGATGGCTCAACAGCTTTGCATGTGGGGGACTTAGATTCGATCCCCATTACTGCATAAACCCTGAGCACTGCCAGTCTTCGGAGTATCTCATGAACTTTGAGCACTGCTGGCTGTGGCCTGGAAATCAAGAATAAACAAACCGGAAGGAGGGCAGGAGGAGATAGTTTAAGTAAGTGCCGATACCGAATGGCCCCCTGGGCAAGCTGGTTTGGAATAACCTGAAATGTTGCCATGGTGACCTGCTGGCATCTCTGGGCTAAGCATGAAGAACATTACAAACGGCTCCATGATGCATGAATTAATTTACATGAGATATCTAGAACTGGAATATCCATAGAAATAGAAAACATCTGCATGGCTGCCAGAGCCCTGGAGAAAAGGGAACAGGAGGAACTGCTACTGGGTGCTGCAGTACTTCTTTCAAGGGGGTGCGAACATTCTAAAATTAGATTGTGGCAACAGTGGGTGGCACAGTTGTGTGAATAAACTAAAAACCACTGAACTGTATATTTCAGAAGAGTACATGTCATACCATGTATGTACTTACTATTTTAATGTGTTACCTTGAGAAACATGACTTTAAGTCCTTTATTTATTTATTTATTTATTTTGCTTTTTGGGTCACACCCGGCAATGCTCAGAGGTTACTCCTGGATTTGCACTCAGGAATTACTCCTGGCGGTGCTCAGGGGACCATATGGGATGCTGGGAATTAAATCCGGTCGGCCGCGAGCAAGGCAAACGCCCTACCTGCTGTGCTATTGCTCCAGCCCCTAAGTCCTTTATTTTTAACTGGGTCTACTTTTTATTCCTGAAGTATAAAAGGTCTTTTTAAATTCTGGCTATTAGACCCTTTAAGGGTTTTGGTATTGGGCCAGAGAAACAGTATGGGGGTTATGGCACTTGCCTTCCATGTGGCTGACTCCAATTCTATTTGCCTGTACCACATATGGGCCACCAAACACTGCAAGGAGTGATTACTGAGCACAGAGCCGGGAATGAACCCTGAGCACTGCTGGTGCCCAATACTCCCCCCCACCCCCATAAAGGTTTTAAATCTTTATGGAAGTCCAACTTTAAATGTTCTTTCTATGTCAGATAATATTACTATATTATATACAAGGTACAAACAGGGGTCAGAGTGATAATACAGTGGGTAAGTGCTTGTCTTATAAACAGCTGACTTGGGTTCAACAACTGGTACCCCCTATGAGCCTTGAGCCTGCCAGGGGTGATCCCCTGAATGCAAAGCTAGAATTAAGCTCAGTAAGCCATGAGCACCAAAACAAAACCAAACAAAGGTACAAATGTACAAAGGTACAAAGGTACAAATTCAGCTGAACGTCTACGGGATAGGGTAGTAAGAGACGACTAAGGCACATACCCACCAGAAACCTACTGCTTAAGGACTCAGTCCTTGTCAGGATGCAGAGTCAGCCAGCAGCTCTGCCCTAGCTCTGTGGGGTCCTGGAAGGCTGTGTAGGGAAGGGCCTTCCTGGAGAGCCAGCCTATAGGCTGGATGCCAAAGTGGCCAGGAGGCGAGAAGGCACAACTGAAGCTCGCAGCTCTTTGCCGGCAGAAAGTTCTCAGAATAATTGAATATCAGCAAGGTGGGAAAGAAAGCTCAGCTTCTCCCAGAAAGACACCTCAGAATTTTGCTGCCAGACAATCCAAACATCATTCTTACACCCTGCCTCTCCCAGGGACAGCTGGGCCCATGGAGTAGCCAGGAGAACTCAGGCCCACAGCCACCAATGGGTCCCCTTACAAACGGGCAAGAAGGAGCTGAGTCATAAACACTCATACTTGGAAAAATCAGAAAACACAGTAAACAAAGACAGAAGCTACCCCATCAGCCAACCACATGGGTGACTAGGATGTGGGTTCTGACCCTGTGGTGTCCAGACCCATCAGGAAGCCCCAGGGCAGCAGCCTCACTGAAAATCTTTCAGGGGACTTCCCTGAACCCCCACAATACTGATATTTCCCTTTGATCCCCAGTCACATCCTCTAAAGTAGGAAGGAAACCCCGGGAGCTGCTGATGCTCAACTGTCCCTCGGTCCGGTCTCCCTTCCACGTGATGTCCATTCCTTTCCACGTGCGCCAAAGCCTTGCGATGGCTGTCCCACATCTCCTGTCCCACCCTGTTTGCCCTGGCCACCTTACCGGGATGGCCGCCCGGGGGTCCAGTCCATTCTCCACCACCGAGAGCATCTCCACCCTGGCTGCAGCTCTCCAAGGATCACATGACACCTGGGGAGACACAGGGCGGTCACATGAACAAGGTCAGGGCTCTGGTCAGGTTCTGGTCCCTGCCCTCCCTCCCCCAGCAACCCCCCACAGCAAAGGCAGGTTGTTATAGCGTTCAAATGGCAGACGCAAGGCCTTTCAACCCAAGGTTAAAAAAAAAAAAAAGAGCAGGAGACAGTACTTCAGGTTCAGTGCATCCCTGAGCTACAGACAGAAACAGCGGCTCTTTCTGGGTTTTGGTCTTTTTTTATTCTTTTGTTTTCAGGTCTTTGTTCTTATTCTTTTGTTTTCAGCTGAATCTTACGAAGACAATGTTTATGAGAAACAGCCTTGTTCCTGACGCTCCATTCGCTCTCAACGGAACGACCATCTCCGAATGCAACAGTTTTATGTGTACTTAGGTCAAGAAGTCAACATGATGAGTGACCTGGCACCTGAGTTGCACAGGAGGAAGAGAGTGGCTTGGAATGCCTTCAAGAGCGGCGAAGAAATAGCTAAGAGGACGAAGAACCTCCGGCTCCGGACACATCTCTTTGATTCCATGGTTCTTCCTGCATTAACATACGCCTCAGAGACCTGGGCCCTACGCAAACAGGATGAGAACGCTATTCGGGTCTCCCAAAGAGGAACTGAAAGAGCTATGCTTGGAATATCACGTTTCACTCAAATGGGAGAAAGAATCTGGAGTTCCGATCTCCGTTGAAGATCAAGAATCAGGGATGCTGTCTCTTTTGCCAAGGCGTCAAAAATCAGAGGGGCTGGATATGTAATGAGATTTAGAGATGACTGCTGGACTAGACCCGTTACCGACTGGATTCCAGGGGACGTCAAAAGACCACGTGGCCGCCCACCTATCAGATGGTCAGACTTCTTCATCAAGATCATGAACGATCAGTCTGAGGCTCTTTGTGTTCCTAGAACGAACAGATGCCATTGGGCTACACTAGCACGCGATAGGGACAAATGGAGATGTTACTGGCGCCCGCTCGAGCAAATCGACCATTAATGGGAAGTCAAGTGATCAAGTGTTTTCAGGTCACACCTGGATGTGCTCAGGGCTTACTTCTGGCTCTGTGTTCAGAGATCACTCCTGGTTGGCTTTAGGGGACCATAGGCAGTGCTGGGTTGGGTCTTCTTGCATACGAGACAAATGGCCTGCCCCCTACCCTTGGTACAGTAGCACTGCTGGGTGTGTTGAAAACAACAAAACAGAAAAAAAAAAAGAAAATGAGTGGGAGAGCAGAGGGTCCCAGAGGATGTTGTAGCTGAAGATGCCAACAACCTGTAGGGACCGGAAGCAGGGGCTCACATTCCATGGGCCCTGCAACCGCTCACACCCCCAGCTTCAAGGTCAGGCATGTGTCTGCAGACTTGTCAGTGAAGAGAACAAGTGCTCGGGGCCAGAGAGAGGCTCCACATGCCGAGTGGCTTCACATGCAGGCAGGAGTGACGGGTTCCTTCCTCAGCATGGCAGGAGTGACAGTGCTCCCATACTCCTGCACGTGATCACCGCCAGGTGTGCCACCAACCCCCACCAAGAAAAGAGAGAGAGACAAAGAAAAGTATAGGTGACACAGTTTGACAGGGAGGGTGGGAAGGACTCTCCTGCTGCCACCTGCCTCCTGGGCCTGCCTGCTTGAGCAGCATGGGGCACCAGCACTGCTTGAATCTCAATTTGCCACGAGCTAGCTGGGCACACTGGCGTGCTGTGGCAAACCCACTCCCCAGGGGCTCTGAGTACGGCCAGGGCAGCTCCCACTTTGGACACCAGAGCATCAGGAAAAGTGTGGTATCTCTGGTCAGCGTTCCCCCTGGAAGTTAGGGCTGGCCTCTCTGGTTCCCAGACCTTGGGCTCCAATTCCTTTCAGCCACACTGGAGGCTCAGCCCACCAGCCCTGTTCTGAATCCCAAAGGGGCCCTCAGCCAGTCACAATGCCAGGTGCCAGAAGACTCCAACTGCCACCATCTGAATGACAGCCTGGGTCCCTTGTGGCTCACTCGTTCGCTGATGCACAGGTGCATGGTCAAATAACATCAGGTGAACTGAGCAAGCTCCTCTGAGAGGTCAGACAGGAGACAAGTAACCATCACTGCAAACAGTGTCAGGAACACCAGAAAACACAGCACAGAGCAAGCAGGGAGCAGCCCTGTGGCGATCCCCAAAGAGGCCTAAGACGCTGCAACTCAGGAACCAAATTAGAGCCAGAGTGATGATATAGTGGGGAGGGTGCTTGCCTTGCACAGGGCAAAACCAGGTTTGATCCCCAGCACCCCATATGATCATCTTAGTCCTGCCTCGAGTGATCCCTGAGCACAAAGCCAGGAATAAGCCCTGAGCACTGCTAGATATGGCCCAAAATAACCAAGAACAAAATAAAAGAGCCAATGGAGCAAGGCAGAGCTCCCAAGAAACATGGGACTGAAAAGAGAAAAGGGAGATCATGGAGCTTGGCAGAAAGATGACATATCCTTACAGAAGCCCAAGTCACGCTAAGTCTACCTCTCCCTGGGTACTGATTCACCCCTGTAAGATGCTTCAAGCTTCTCTGAACGCATTCTCTAAACTCACTCAACGTTCACAACTCTGAGACAGAACAATGGTCGTCCAGTTTCACAGAGAAAACGGAGGTTCAGTAGGAATGGGCCCAGAGAAGACACAGAATTCTCTGGTCTCTTACCCCAAGTCCTACACTTCTCACCAAACCACTGTCATGGGTCTTTAAATCAAAGTATTAATGGCAACTTATTAATGAGGCCTTTAGGAGATAGGCAGATGCTCCATTTGGTTAGAAAAGTCCAGAGAAACCACACTGCTCAAGGGCCAGCGACTCCAGTTAGCTCCCACGTTCCAGCACACAGCTAGGAAAACTGCCTTATGTTGTTTTGGTTTTCAGTTTCATTTCCCCCTTTATATTCTACTGCTTTCTCTATACACTTCCAATTTCACTTGTCCAATTTCCATTTTCACTCTCCCCCCACCCAGCCTGCTGAGATCAAAGAACGAAGTGAGTGGCTTAGAAGAGGCTTACATTGAAAGAAGAAACGCATGAGCTGGCTTCCCTACTTTCAAAACACTTCGTCCAGGAGAAAACAGCAATCTCTGCTCCTGAGAGACTTCTCAGCCATCCCTGCTGGCCAGCGCTCTGGGGCCTGAACCCAGTCCTGTACTGGGCCGTGGGGAACAATAGACTGACGACTCAGCCATGCAGCGGTGGTGCCACCTGATGAATCATGTTCTGCAGCTGGGGAAGCATGGCAAAGTTTGCTGTTGGAAGAAGCATGACAAGGTTATCTTTTGACTCAGAAGGGCAGCTGACTTTTCAGACATGGGTGCTCAATGAGTAAACAGCACCTCTTTGCACCTGAGCCAAGCTGGATTTCTGCACAAATGTCTTGTGAGGGACAGAATGGGGGGAGAGAGAGGTAGAGAGAGAAAGAGAGAAAGGGGAGGGGGTATGTGTGTGAGGAGGGAGAGAGAGGGAGGGAGAGAGAGAGAGAGAGAGAGAGAGAGAGAGAGAGAGAGAGAGAGAGAGAGAGAGAGAGAGAACGGGAACTGAGCCTTTGAAGGAACCAAGTGCAGGGTGAGAAACTTCCACTGTATGATTCCCAGACTAAGCTTGGGATGCGGGAGGCAAGGACAGGGAGGCTGGGACACACTGGGTGAAAATATTCTTTCCTTCCATCCAGCCAAGAACACCCTTTTTCTCTCACACTCTTCTCTCATGTTCCTTAGGACTCTGAATGAAAACAGGAACTTCCCCTCCCCAAGATTCATCCACCAGTGCACCTCTAGGGCCCAGAACAGTGTGTGGGTGGCACACACTAGAACCCAGAAAACACCTGCTGAATGAAGTGATAAATAAAGTAAAAACAAGGGCAAGTCACAGATAGCTCATGGTGGAGAAAGGCCTTGCACACAGAGCAGGGGTTCGATGTTCAGCATCACACGTATCGATAGAGGCATGGGGAATGGGGCAGGTGTCTCCAGTCACCGAGAAAGGAAAGTGAAGACACACTTCAGCAGAGGAGCCTCTGGAGAGCACCCCCCATTAAACCCAGCTGCAGAAGGTGAAAACCAGTCCTGGCACCTCAAGGAGGGGGATCCTGAAGGCACCTAAAGGAGTCTCAAAGGAATGAGACTCGAAGAATCAGCACAGAGATGACGGGTTCTCCTTGGGGTCCTTATCAACAGCTGTGAAATGACCAACTCTCTGCTGACCAGTCAAGAGAACGTGGAGGGAATGTGCACCCACCACGCATGGGGTAAATGTGTGTGCTGCTCTGAGGTCTGTTCCTTGGGTTCAGGAGTGTCCCAAATGGTCAAAAGTCAATGATCTGGCACCTGCAGAAAGAAGACATAAGTTTGACAGCTCCTGTGCCCACCCTGGCAGTAGCCTCCCCAGGACCCACTTACCCACTCCCCTAACTACAAGACTCATTGCCAAATGCTCTCGGGTGGTTGTTGGGACTGACCAGCAAACAGCTCTGGCTGGGGGAGCACAGGGTGCGGAGCCTTAACATGTGCCAGGACAACTCACACAGCGTTCTGCGACCACACCGTGGCACTCTCCACATCCCCAGGCCAGCACCGGGGAAGGAAGGGCTGGTTCCCACCACTGCAGTGGAGGGAGTGACTGAGGCACCAGCACTCACCTTCAGGGACTTGGCCAATGCCTACCAGGCAGGTGGCCAGCACAGGGAATCCAACACCAGTGCTGGACACACAAACCCCAGGGGAACAGAAGGTGAGGAGAAACCCTGGCCACGCAGCAGAAGCAGCCCCCCAGCTAGCCCACCACTGACGCCCCTGGCGGGGGGCAGTCCGGACACCCCCCTTAACTGCCATGTCCCCCAAGCTAGCTGACCACGGGAGCCCCCTCCGGGGCCAGTCTAGCCGCCCCTTAACTGCCAGGCTGTGCGCACGCGTCTATATTTGGCTGCTGGGGGCAGTGACGGGGGTTGGCGGAGAACTCTGACCCTTCTCAGACCACACGGGGACTGGGTCAACGGGCAATGAGTGCGGAGCTGAGGCCGCGGGCAGAGTGCGAGGACCCTGCTGGGTTTGTCATGAGGCGGATGAGGAAGCGGAGATGGGCGGCCCAGGAGGACCGGGAGGACACGGGGGTGAGGCGCTGAGCTCGGGCACATTTCAGGGCTGGATCCAGGTTGTCACGAAGCGCTGGGCTCCACCAGCCACTCACCTTGGCTGTGCTGGTAAACACGGGGGTCAGCGCGGGTGGGGTGGGGGGACTGGCGGAGGGGACCTTGGTTTTTGGCTGCTGTGAGGGCGACACCCGGCAGTGCTCAGGGCTCAGCCCCGCGCTCGGCACTCAGGAATCCCATATGCGATGCCGCAGGGGATCGAACCCGGGTCCCCGGGGAGGGCCTCGGGGGGCACTGCAGGGACCTGAGGGAAACTGGGCTAAGGGAGCCGAGCCCGCGAGGGGCAGAGCGGCGAGGGCGGGCCCCGGGGTCGCGGGTGAGGATGCGCAAGGCGGGGCGGGGGCGGGCCGGGGTCCGGCTCGCGGGCTCGTGTGGAGAAGGGGCTGGCAGACGCCCGGCTCGGGGCGGGCGCCCGGGGGGCTCCGCGGGGCTGCCCCGCCGCTGCAGCGCTTCCCCCCTCCTCGTCCCCTTAGCCGTCACTCACCACAGCGAGCCGGGAGCGGTGAGGGGCGCTCAGGGCCGCGGCAGCGCCTCAGCTTCGCTCCCGACGCGGCGGCGGCCTCCCGGCCCCTGACAACAGGAAGCAGCGCCGGCGGCGATGACGCAAGCACGTCGCCTGGACGTCGGGCCACGCCCCCAGGCGACGGCCCAATCGCGGAGCCCCAAAGAGATTGGGGGCGGGGCCAGCGGGTTGGCGCTTCGCCTTAGGTTCCAGAGGAGGCTGCAGACCTGCCCCCCAGCGGGGCTTGCCCTCTGCCACAGGTGTCCCCGTGGGACTAGATCCTACTGGCGACGTGCCGTTGCCGGCCATCTTCTGCGTAACGATGGGGTCCTCTCGGCTTCCGTGAGTGAAGCTTGCCCACTTGTGAAGCCGCCTGTCTTTGCTTTCCCAGGACGTTGGCGCTGGGAACCAACAGAGCTCAAGGACCTTTCTGCCCTGGGGGCTCTCTGGGAAAACGTGTTTTCCCTACTCCTTATATCCGGAGCGCGCCCTGAGCGCCCGCGGCGATTTTTTATAGCGAACTGCTTGGCATCTGTCCCAAAGACCCAAGACATTTACACCCTTCCTGTCTTTGCAGCACTATGCACAGTAGCCAAAATCTAGAACCGACCCAAATGTTCAAGAAGAGTGGACTGGTTAAAGAAACTGTCTTTTATCTTCAAAGGTACATCGACAGAAGTGGAATACTACTCAGCTCTAAGAAAAGATGATAGCATGTAATCTGCTGCTATGTGGATAGATCCGGAGAGTATCAGGACAGATGAAGTCAGGAGGAGAGACACAGAATAACCTCCCTGACATATAATAAAAATACTAATAAATCATCAGTACTGTGGACCCTTTTTTTTTTCGGGGTGGGGAGTGGAGATCACTCTCAGGTCTCTTGGGAAACTGGTTACTCCTGACAGTGCTTCTGGGACCATGAGGTGCTGTGGATCGAATCTCGGTCACCAGAATGCAGACCCTGTGCTCAGCCAGTGAAGGCAATCTCTGCAGCTTGTGTGACCTTTGATAGCAGCCCCAACTTATCCTTCCCTGCAGGGTGGGGTGAGGATTTGGAGTCTTCGGAGTGAAACCCCATCTCATGGTCTTGGATGTGTGAGATTGAGTACTTAAGCACTGACTGTCTAGCGAACAGCTGTGACTTGCTCTGCATTCACAAACTGAGTGGCCTGACAAGGAAGTGATGGGCAATTCACTCCACTCAGCACACTGAACCGCAGAACGTGCAGGCCCCAGGCTCCTCACACTGCACTCATTTCATATGACTAGTGTGTCAGCATTGATGTTGTGCTCCTTTAGGTAGGTGATCAAATCTGGCTCACTGCTAATTTTCCTCAATGTGTTTAACTTTTCCTGGCTTACAAGTGCACAGGGTGATGTATCAAAGATGATTTTTTTGGGGGGTCACACCTGGCGATACACAAGGGATACTCCTGCCTCTGCACTCAGGAATTATTCCTGGCAGTGCTCGGGGGACCATGTGGGATGTTGGGAATCGAATCCGGTCAGCTGCGTGCAAGGTAAATCCCCTACCCTCTGTACTATTGTTCCAGCCCCCGAAGATGAATTTTTTTGAGTATATAAAGGTTATAAGTATCTTTTTTGGAGAGGGAGATCTGTGCTGCTTTCACTGCTGCTGGGGTTCTTGCTACCATGGATCTATCTCAGGTGGGACAGAAGGTGGAATGCGTGAATGCATGCGACTGGGATAAGCCCAGTGGACCCAGGAGAGCCTTGGACAATACCTGGCTGCACCAATGTTTGTTTTTGGGGCCACACCTGGAGATGCTCAGGGGTTTCTCCTGACTCTGCACTCAGGAGTCACTCCTTACCATGCTCAGGGACCATATGGGATGCCAGAGATCCAACCAAGTCAGCTGCATGCAAGGCAAGTGCCCCCTCCCCCACTGTACTATCGCTCTTGCCCCCCCCTTTTTTTTTTAAAGTATTTTGGGGCCACACTTATCCAGGTCTTACTCCTGGCTCTGTACTCATGGATCACTACTGCCAAGGTTCAGGTGATCATATTGTAGGGTCAGGAATCAAACCCAGGTCACTTGTGTGCAAAATAAGTGCCCTCCCCACTGAACTATTACTCCAGTTCCTCCACCAATGTTTTCTGACATCAAGGTGGAACAGGGTCATCTTAGTCAACTACTGCTCACACATTCATCTTTACTCTGCGCCTCCCAACATCCTGCCACTGAGGACTGAGGGATTTGGGTTTGTTCAGGTTTTGGTAATGTGGGGCTAAGTCCCCAATGTGGTGGTGGTCAGGGGCTGCTCATTGCTCTGTATTCAGGGGCGACTTCTAATTGGGCTTGGAGGACCAGAGGTGGTGCTGAGGGTGAACTCCACACGGGTCGGTTACCTGTAAGGCAAGGGCTCTCTCTTCAGCCTTGAAAACTGCGTTTTTTGTTTTGTTTTTAAAAGAAAAACAAGCCAAAAAATAAATAAAACCCCATGCAAATTTTCTGCTAGATTTTAAGGGAGGAGAACCTTCAATACCAAGATAGGGCATGCACGTGTGGAATAAGTTTGAGAGCTTGGGAAAACAGTGGCGGTAGACACTGCAAAAGTTCTGGTTATTTCAAGAGCCCCGAGAGTGTGACCTTAAGTAGGGGTAGGAGTTGAGTCTGCTGTCATTAAGTGCTGTGGCACTTGGGGAACCCTGGGAGAGAACGACAGGATTGGTTGTGATTTGCTATAATACTCATCCCTGGGCTGGAGCGATAGTACAGCCAGTAGAGTGTTTGCCTTGCACACAGTCAACCCGGGTCCAATTCCTCCGTCCCTCTCGGAGAGCCCGGCAAGCTACCAAGAGTATCCTGTCCGCACGACAGAGCCTGGCAAGCTCCCTGTGACATATTTGGTATGCCAAATACAGTAAAAACAAGTCTCACAATGGAGACATTACTGGTGCCCGCTCCAGCAAATCGATGAACAACGGGAAGACAGTGCTACAGTGCTACTCATCCCTCCTTGAGGATGATGGCTTTAACAGCTTTTCAGGAACGATTATTCTGGGAGCACAGGAGACAGCCTCCCATCCTCCCATCCCATCTATTCCTCATGGACCTCATCCCCACCTCAGGGAGGGATTCCAGCTCCAGTCATGCATTTCCTGTCAAAGGCCTTTATTGGTTACATATCAATGGCCTTTGTTGGTCACACATAATCGATGACCTTTTTGGCTTTAATTCCCACGCCCATAGCTGCAGTTCTTCATTTATGCAATTAACATATGAAAAAGAAGAATTTTATAGGAACTGCTGAGAGGCTCTTCAGAAAATAAAATTTCCAGGTGGTGTGAGGCGGGAGGCGTTCACTGTGAGGACTCTGACACCATGCCCTTCTTTGATGACTTCTCTGATTCCTCATCAATTTGCATTGAGATTTCCTCTGATTCCTGGGTCTCTTGGAGGGATCTGAAGGACTGTCGTGCATGGGGGGTCTGCTGAGCACTGATGGACTGTCGTCTTGAGAGAGGCCGTGAAGATCTGATGGACTGTCGTGATGGGGGTGCTTGTGGTGCCAGGGAGCCATGTGGAGTCTTGCTGGTCTGCCTTGCCAGTGGGACAAGTGGGGGTCGCTTTGGTTCCTGCGTCTCCTGTGCTCCCTTGGTCTCCTTGGCTGCTTTCTCCTCAGGAGTCAGTTCTGCTGTCTTCACTACTACGGCCTCCCTGAGCTCCCTGGAACAAGAAGGATACAGTCAGCTCTCGAAAGGGATGTGCCCCCTCTGCATCGCTTCCTGACTTCAGGCAGGTATTGCAACTGGCCCCATCACTTACCGTGCATCTTTGTTGAACATCTCGTCCTCATCAGACGAATCCTTGTCGTGTAGCTTCTGTGCCATGTTTTTCTTACGTGTGGCATTGAGCGGCCGATACATGTCTCTCAGCCACAGGGGCCTTCTTCGCCAGAAAAAGCCCTCCTGGAAAAGGCAAGGGGAGCTTGTAAGCCTGCACCCCGGCCCACTCTTGTCCTGCCTTGGTGCCCACTCCTCCCCATGGTTACCTGACTCTCGTGTTCCATTGAACTTCTTCTATGCAGCAATAATCCAAAGAAGGTCCTTGGAGGAAAACACAGACAAACATCATTTGTCATTCACCCCATTTCCCATGCTTCCTAGGATGGAGGTCTCTGGTCTTGTTAGGACGGACAACTACATGGGTACCCTGGTCTGGAGCCATGACGAGTCATGCAGCTCCAAGTTCAAGAACTTAGGTCATCAATGGAGAGGTCCCAAGGGACACGAACCATGCTCTTTCCCACTCACCAGCAGTGTGCCCCCAAGGGCAAGGTAGTTTCCATTTTCCCTCTATTCCTTCTTATAAGAGGAAGATACAGAGGTTGGGGGATGTGGCTCCATGGTAAAGTACTAGGCTTGCATGTGTGAGGGCCTGGGTTCAATTCCTGGCACCATGCTGAGCACTGAGACTGAAGTAGCCCCGAGCTACTGGAATGATAATTAGAAGGGCCTTTGGACATGAGGCTCCAGCTTTGGACCCTGGCACCATATGGCCTCCCTGAGCACACGTGGGCAGGCTCAGGTAACAGCCACCACAAAGGGGGACTGAGCAGCCTGGCCTTGTGGAGTTCTAAGACACCAACACTGAACTCAGGCCCAGGTCATGGGGCAAAGTAGCACACAAAAGGACTCCAGGGTCCCCAGGCACCAGGGGAAGACACTCCAGTGCAAATGAAGTTGTCAAACTAACATTTACCTCGATCTTCCATCTTTACACTGTTCTGCTCTATGAGAATAAATCTGTTTGGGAAAAAAAAATACGATCATGATTATCGTGGTGACCGATCTCTGTAAAACCTTATCAATTCCCTTGGTTTTGCCGTACCTACCCACTGATGTCACTTTTTGAGAATAGGAATTCTCTCCTGTTTTATAGTCCCTGGACTCTCCTACAGCACATGACTTAAGGGGCACAGTTAGGAATACAGCTTAGTCACTGTTTTAGAGAAATTCAAATAAAAAAAACTATGAGGTAGGAAACTAAAAATATCTGCCAAATCCCAAACACAGAAACATTCTTTTTAACAATGTTTTCTAAACAATGTCAAGAACCAATCTGATGCCTTTCACATCGCCACTATTCATCCCCGATGAGGAGTCCTCATCAATGCAGCGAGCAGAGTCGAGTCTTACAGGAGACAAAACTTGGTTGCATTTGCAATGATTCCTCCCCAAACAAACCAAAAACAAAAAAAGTTCTATGAGATATGTTGATTCATGGGACTATAGATATCATACAGTAGGTGGGGCACTTGCTTTGAACGTGGCTGACCCAGATTCTATCCCAGGAGCCCAGATGGTTCCCCAAGCTCCACTGGGAGTGATCCCTGAGAGTAGAGCCAGGAATAAGCCCTGAGCACAGATGACTGTGAGCCCAAATAAATAACTAAATGAATATATCAACTCTTTGAGTGACTTAGACTGAAATTTCAATACTTTAAGCATTTCTTTTTCTTTTTTAAAAAAAAAATAAATAGATTTTGGGACTGGAGTGATAGCACAGCGGGTAGAGTGTTTGCCTTGCACGCAGCCAACATGGCCGACCCAGGTTCGATTCCCAGCACCCCATATGGTCTCCTGAGCACCGCCAGGAGCAATTCCTGAGTGCATGAGCCAGGAGTAACCCCTGAGCATCGCCGGGTGTGACCCAAAAAGTAACAAAATAAATAGATTTTATTTGGAGAGTTGTTAAGGTGTGGAGAGGGGGGGGGGGAGAGAGAGAGAGAGAGAGAGAGAGCTTCTCCAAGGGTGGAGAGAGCCTCTACGCACATCCCAGCATTAGACATGAAAGCATCAAAGTACACATCTCAAGAGGGGAGATGTGGGCGACACATGTGCTCAGCTGCCACATGTGCTCGGCCACATAGGTGCAAGCAGCACATGGGCTGGGGCAGCATATGCACAGCATTTCTGTGATTTTGTCCTTAAGGAGATAAAACTGAGCAGTGGAATAAGGAGCACGGGCTGCCTTGCAGGTGACCCCCATGTTTGAAAGCAGGATGCTAGGGCTGGGGAGGTAGCTCAGTGGGAGAATGCCTGCCTGGCGTGCAGGAGACGTGGGGTCGGTACCCAGCACAACAAGAACAGCAAAAACGGAGGGATGCTAATGCCGTCCTTAGAGGTCTTCGAGGATTAAACCAGACAACATATAGAAAACTCTTTGTACTGTGGTTTGCATAAATCAGTGCTGTGTTTGCTGGTGATGTCACAAACGAGCAGCTTAAATATATCAAAGACCCAGAGAGCTCTTCCTCAGCACCATCACTTCTAATTTATTCTAATTCTTTGTTGGTGGTTGTGGTGGGTTCAGGGATTGAATCCAGGGCCTCACACATGCAAGACAAGTGCAATACCACTAACCTATATCCTGAACCCCTTCAATCACATTTTGCTGTTGTTCATTTTTTAAGGCTCTCCCTAGCAGTTGGTGCTTGTGGGGGCTACTTCTGGGGTGGTACTCAAGGAACATAGAGCACTATGGCTAGCACCTGGGGTTCCAAAGTGAAAAGTGAGTTGGAGTTTAGTCTTTTGAGTTATCTCCCTGATCCTTAAATCACTTTTTTAGTGTGCCTGCTGGAAAGAGACAGTGGTGTGTAATTGAACAGAAGGCGAGCTCCTGGAGTAACTACCGCACGCCTGCCATGTTTGAGAGAAGCCCAGCTCGGGCTCAGGCTGCAGTGCTGGTATGTTTGGTGTGGGAGCCACCCAGTGATATGCAGGAATGACTTAACTTGCTGTTTAAGAGTAACACCTGGTGGCCCTGGTGGCTCTTGGGGCCACGTAATGCCAAGGGTGGAATCCAGGTCTCCCTCACGCAAAGCATGAAAACTAGCCCTTGCAGCTCTCTCCCATCTTAGCTGTAGTGTTTTAACTTCGTGTACTGAGATGGTGCTTAAACCTAATGAGAGCTACTGCATTGGATCAGCAAGATAACACCTTTATCTTTCGGTTCCAGGAGGGTGGAGACTCTACCAGTCAACAAGGAAAGTAATCAGTAGAAGAATGTCAGTGAGTGGCGAGTATATCTTTTTGAATATTTTTGAATTAAAAAAAAAGTCTATATTGGGACCAGAGAGAGCTGAACGGTCAGAGTGCATGCTTTGCACGCAGAAGGGCCAGGCTGGATCCCTAGTTCTGCAAGGTCCCCTGAGCACCATCAGAAGTGACACCCTCTTCCCCCTCCGCAGAGAGCCAGGGACAGGCCCTGAATACTGCAGGGTGTAGACCCCAAACAGCACACAGGAAGACTTCTTTTTGTTTCAGCTCTATCCTTCTTATCTTAGCATTGTATAGCACTGTCCTCCCATTATTCATCTACTTTCTTCAGTGGGCACCCATTGTTCATCTATTTTCTTCAGTGGGTCCCCATTGTGAGACTTGTTGTTACTGTTTTTGGCATAGTGAATAAGTCACGAGGAGCTTGCCAGGCTCTGCCATGCCGACGGGATACTCTTGGTAGCCTACTGGGGCGGAGGAATCAAACCCGTGTTGGCCTCGTGCAAGGCAAATGCCCTATCCACTGTGCTATCGCTCCAATCCCTTCTTATCTTAACTTTTCAAAATTTTCTAAAAGCTTGTTATTTTGGTTTCACTACTGCAGGGACCTCCTGAAAGTAAGGTTCCTTCAACAAGCCCTGGGATCATCTTTGCAATATGAGAAGCAAGCACACCTCATTATTCAAGACTGAAGAGGAAAATCAAGTGCCAGTAGGAAGAAAGGGGGCTTTTATTTTCCGTTTGTAGCCCCTGAATCTGTTAAGACAGATTAAATTCTGGAAGTCTGAATGAACTGTTCTTACCTCAATGAGACAGAAAATTATAATCAATAGCATCACGACTACAGTCACAGATATTGCCAAGATTAATTTGTTGTTATAGCCATATCCTGGAACTTCTTTTGTGAGCTGAAAAAAAAAGAACAATTATTTTTATGCATTATTTTTTGGGGGAGTCACACTTGGCGATGATCAGGGGTTACTCCTAACTCTGCACTTGAAAATCACTCCTGGCAGACAAAAGGGATGCTGGGGATAGAACTCGGATTGGTGGCATGCAAGGCAAATGCCTTACCCCCAAAAACAATTAGATAAAAAGATGGGAAGAATTCTTTTTTTTTAAATTTTTATTAGTGAAACACCATGAGGTACAGTTGTAGACTTACAAATTTTTGTGCTTGGGTTTCAGTTATACGATGATCAAGTACCCATCCCTCCACCAGTGCCCATTTTCCACCACCACGGGTCCCAGTATCTCTCCCACCCCCCATCCCTCCCATCCCACCCTGCCTCTGTGGCAGGGCATTCTCTTTTGTTCTCTCTCTCGTTGTAGGTGTTGTGGTTTGCAAAAGAGGCATTGAGTGGCAATCATGTCTGGTCTATAGTCTACTTTCAGCATTCTTCTCTCATCCTCAGAGGATCCTCCCAACACCCTTTATTTGGTGCTCCCTTCTCTGAGCTCCCTTTTCCCCTAGCATGTGTGGCTGGCCTCCAAGTCATGGAGCAAAATTCCTGGTACTAATCTCAGCCACTCTTGGGTGTTAGTCTCCTATTTGGTTACTTTATGTTCGATGGGAAGAATTCTTAAGACCATTCTAAAGAATGGCTAACTATTCTTATACTTGTCTAAAACCCCATTCTCTAAAATGAGTGGATTATAGGTTTTTGTTTTGTATGTTTTGGGGTCCCGCACGGGCAGAGCCTGGCAATCTCCCCATTGTGTATTTGATACAGTAACGACAATAGGTCTCATTCTCCTGATCCTGAAAGAGCCTCTGATAATTGGGAAAAGATGAGTAAGAAGAGGCTGAGAAAATTTCAGGGCTGGGAGGAATAGAGATGTGACTGGCGCCCTCTCGAGTAATTTGATGATCAATGGGATGACAGTAATACAGTGATACAGTGATGTTTTGGGGTTGTTTTGATTTTGTTTTCAGCCTATATCTAGGGTCCTCAGAGCTACTGCTGGCTCAGTGTTCAGGGGCACTCGTGTTGAACTATCTCCTTGGCCCCAATATGTTCTTAAAGACCACACCAGATCTGCAACTCCATCTCGTCTGTAGCCTTTCCTTCTACAGTTTATTTATCTGGTGTGTTAGGTCCTCTTCTTACCTCTCCTAGGATCAGTGCTACCTTTCTATAAACGAGCACAGAAACAATCATTATTGTAGTCAAAGTTGTGTGCCAACAAAAAAGAGAGCGAGTGAGCAAGAGAGGGAGAGCCAAGAGACCCTGGTCTTCTTGCTTGTGTTCTTTCATGGCATAGGCTGAGAGTCCTGGAAGCCCGAGTCTGGTTACCATGAGATACAGTAGCAAAGCTTTCCTTATTGTGATCCAGGTTCAGTCATACAATGCTCCAACACTCATCCCTCCACCAGTGTACATTACCCACCAACAATATCCCCGTATCCCTCCTGCCACCTCCCCCTGTCCCCAGGCTACCTCTGCCTCTATGGCAGGAACTCTCTCTCTCTCTCTCTCTCTCTCTCTCTCTCTCTCTCTCTCTCTCCTCTCTCCTCCTCTCTTTTTCCCTCTTTCTCCCCCCCCCACCTTTCCCCCTTCTTCCCTCCTTCCTCTCTCCTACTTTCTCCTCTCACTCCATGCCCCCCCCTTTTGGTCATTATGATTTGCAAAGCAGATACTGAGAGGCCAACATGTTTGATCCTTTACCCACTTTCAGCACACATCTCCCATCTAGAGTGATCCCTTCCAACCATCATTGTCATAATGGTCCCTTCTGTATCCCAGCTGCCCTCTCTCCCAGCCCATGAGGCAGGCTTCCAACCATGGACCATTCTTCCTGGCCCTTGTTTCTAACTGTCCTTGGGTGTTAATTTCATACTAAGTTTTAATTTTTTTTAATCCCATAAATGAGTGCAATCATTCTATGTCTGTCCTTCTTCTGACTTATTTCACTCTGCATGAAACTCCATTAAAAAAAAAAAAAGTCTGTGCTCACCTCACTTGCCTCTGACTGTTTCTGCTCACCCTGGCCTTCGGTATTCTCATTGATGTAGTTCTCAGTCTTCCATTGGTCTGTATCCCATTCTGACTTGGACACCTTTACTTCCTGTCGCTCACTAAGAAGCTTCATCAGGAGGCCGGTTCTGGAGAGGAGCTTGGCACATGCTAGATGCACCCGGGGATCGGAGCAGTCCATTTTCAGAGTCCGAATCACATGAGCAATGAGTTTCCTCACATTACTATTGGGGATAAGGGGCCGCAGCTTCTGGATGAGTTGTGCCTCAAGTTGGTCTCCGGGGTCGGGCTTTTGTGTGGTAGAGTTGATGATGTCCGTGACCATGTTGTGATATTCCCACTGCATCTCGTTGGATTGTTTGACAGTTAGGTTGTCCCCCATCCCGGCTTCCTCCTCAGGGACGGTGCTTTGGATACCGACAGTTTTCTCTGGCAGCGTGATGTTTCTGGTGTTCCCCCTGTTTGGAGCACGCGTGCTTTCTGTAGTCTTCTTTTCCATAAACGAGTGTGAAGGAAGAAATGATTCAGGCAAAGATTTGTCCTCATCTCTCCCAGACAGAGACTCCTCTCGCGGCGGGGAGTTGATGAGGCTCTTCATTGCAGCGAAAGGAGGCCGCACTGGCCTCTTGGGTGCTGATTCTCTTGTCTCTGTATTCACTCTGGCTTTCGGCATTCTGCGGCCCAACTGAGAGTAAGATTTATGAAAGCGGTAATTTTTTCCAATGTGTGGCACGGGGCGGGGGAACTTCATGTTCCGAACTCGAGCGTCTGCGTCCTCTAAGACGAGCAGAGTTTTTTTCAGGTCTTTGGATTGGTTTTTAACCTGGAGTGGGACTTTTGAAGAAGTGGCGGTAGACGGGCTGCCCATGGAGTACTGTTTCAGGGGCGTGGAGACCGCCACCTTGTGCTCCTGAATGAAGGATGACTCCTCATTGAAGGAGTTTTCCACCAATTTCCTGGGCCTCCCCACCAAGGGAAACTGTTTTGGATCTCTTGGGGCCGGCTGCCTGTGCCGTTTTTCTTGTGCAATGTTCCCCGCCATGGGCCGAGCCTTCCCTTTCATTTGGCTGAGGTGATTGCCCTCTGCTTTGAAGTGCCATTTCTGGAGGCCCTCGGGATCCTTGAGCGTGCTGCTCATTTGCAGTGGTTGCCTTTCCCCCTCCTGAACCTTTCTTAAGCCTTTTCTCCTTGGCCCGACAGTTTTCAATTTCTTAGGAAAGATTTGGCGTTTAAATTTGGGCCCCAAAAGACTGGAACGGACCAGCATGGGAGTTTTCTCTCTCTTTCTAGCTTTGTGGATTTTTTCTTGAATTTCTGTGTTTAGCAAGTTTTCTAGAAAATGGAGCCTTTTTAACTTATTGTATGTTGAATTGTTGGATTCGGGCTGTAGAGAAATCGGAACTGTGCTGTTCTTCAAATGACCCAGAGGATTTGCTCCATCTTGCATATCTTTAAAAAGGAGCTTAATGAAGGGTAGCAATGTTGATTCAACATCTATGTTCCCATCCCGGAAAAAAGGCATTATGTAATCTAGCCCAGTAAGCATATCACTCTCATCATTGAAGTCTAACTGCTCATTCAATAAAAGGGATAGGCTGTTTCTCTCTGATGAGGGCTTCTCCGGTTCAATGATCAGCTCTGTGCTGGTAATCTTCTTTCGGGTCTGTAAAACCTTCATGAACTCCCCTTCTGTGTTACTGATAGACTCTTCCTCATCTGTCAAAAAGGAAGAGTTTGCTTTTGATAATGAAAGATAACTGGGGATAATTTTGGGAGCATCTACAGACATAAATTTCAGGCAAATAAACTAGTAATCAGTAAACAAGTGCCATGTTGGGGGGGGTGCAGGAAACCCTAAATTCACACCTATGATTGACAACAACAAATGGAGAAACAAAGTGACCATCACTATTTATTCAGAATAAATAGGGCATGGAGTTCAGTACATGTATTTAGGATTATTCCACTGGGGGCAGAGTGACAGTAGAACAGATAAAGTACTTGTATTATAGGCAGCCAACCTGGGTCTGATCCCCAGCACCCCAAATGCTCCTCAAGCCTTACCAGGACTGACCCCTGAACAAAAGTCAGGAGTAAACTTTGAGCACCTCTGAGTATGCCCCCAAACAAGCAAACACACAAACAATAATCATACAATTATTCCACTGGTCCCCAAGGACCAAGTGCCCAGTCTTCAGGACAAATATTTGCTGCGCAGTTAGACTCTTTACAGATCAACTATGACTTTTGTTTTATTTTTTGGCCATTCTCAGCCATGCTCAGGGGTTACTCCTGGTTCTGCTCTCAGAAATTATTCCAGGTGGTGCCTGGGGGACCACATTGGATGCTGGGAATTGAACCTGGGCTGACTGCACGAAAGGCATGCACCCTGGGACTGGAGCGATAGCACAGAAGGTAGGTCATTTGCCTGGCATGCGGCCAACCTGGGTTCAAATCCCAGCATCCTATATGGTCCCCTGAGCACTGCCAGAGCCAGGAGTAACCCCTGTGCATTGCCAGTGACCAAAAAAAAGCAAAAAAAAAAAAAAGGCAAGCACCCTCTCCACTATACCATCTCCCCAGCCCCTAGACTATGATTTCTTATACTCCCATACCTTTAACCTGTCCTGCCCAGATGGAGAGAGAGGGCTTTTTCTCTCTACCTCTTTCATGTGCTAATATTCTTGTTACTGTCACAGACAACGAATAAATTACTCCAGAAATCAGGTCCTCATTTGAATGTACCCTTCCTCCATCTACCCACTAATACTTTTGCTTATTAGCCCTTAGTGTCATATTGTTGAATCTGGGCAGATATCTAAGTATAGGTTAATGGATTTGCCACAGTATATATTAATGGGCAACGTTGAGAAAATCTATAAAATACTTTGTTTTGTTTTGTTTGGGGGCTACACTTGGTGATGCTCAGGAGTTACTCCTGCTTCTGTGCTCAGGAAATCACTCCTGGTGGTGCTTGGGAAACCGTATAGGATGCCGGCAATGGAACCCAGGTTATCTGTGTAAAAGGCAAGTTCCCTACCCACTGTACTATCTCTCTGGCCCCTGACATAATATTAGAGCTCCCAAAATTGGGAAAAACAACTCTTATTAGATGCATATTTTGCCTTCACTTACTTCCTACTATTTCCAGCTCTACTTAGGGAACCATTCAAAGTTTCTGACTGCTTAAAGGTCAAGTATAACATTGTGCAGTTGGGTTTCTTTTGGGGAGGCAGTGTGGCAAAACCC
Source organism: Sorex fumeus (assembly GCF_029834395.1). Lineage (NCBI taxonomy): Eukaryota > Metazoa > Chordata > Mammalia > Eulipotyphla > Soricidae > Sorex > Sorex fumeus. The sequence continues at coordinate 78,394,106 of NW_026606120.1, forward strand.
AGCAATGTTCAGGGGTTACTTCTGTCTCTGTGCTCAGGGATCACTGCTGGTAATAATTGGGATTGTCTGGGATGCTAGGGATCCAACCCAGGTCTGTTGTATGTAAGGCAAGTGCTAGAGTATCTCTCAGACCAACCTTTACTGAGAATTAAAAGTGCTTTTGGTGGTGGTGAAGTTTAGAGAGGGAGTTAAGGGAAGTGAGGATGAAGCATGGACTTGCAGAGAGTCCCAGACTGGGAACACATGATCTAGGCATTAGGCACATTTAACACTTTTAGTTCTGCTTTTCCTCACCTAAAAAAATGCTATCAGTATTTTATTCTGAATTTAGATTATTTGCTTTAGTTATTTTTAAAATAAAATTATTGCAGTTGGAGTAACATGGTGACAATAGTACCAATGCTATTGGTTTCCATGTACAAAGTGAACTTCACCTGGACCACCACCGAAGTGCCGAGACACCACAGTCCATACATCTCCTCTAGTCTGACTCTTCACCCTGCCACCCCCAACAAATCCCCAGGTTTGATGTTCATCTTATGAAAGGTGATTCGTAAATGACTGTTATGCCCACCTTTGAGAAGGAAGTTAAAGACTTGCTAAAAGTTGATTTTAAAAATAACACTATCTTCGTGAAAGAAGCAAAGTGATCTGATGTGCCCAATTGCTGATAGCTAATCAGATTCATAATATCCCAGCATGAAAACACTTTTTTCGGTGGTGAGTGTGCGCACGCGTGCGTGTGTGTATGAGTGCGCGTTTGCATGTGTGCATGCACCATACTCAGCAGTGCCCAAGGGATACTCCCAGCAGTGCTTGGGAAACTGTTTTGCAGGGGGTTGAACCAACACCTCCCACATGTAAAGTATTTGTTGTAACCTATTGATCTATTTTCCTTGCCCCTAAAAGCACGTTTTGGAAGTTATCAAGCTGATGTCAGTAAACTTACTATGTGGAAAGATACTTAAGGGCAACTGAGTGCTTTGTAGATGGAAGGGTTAAAATTCAAAATAGGCCCAGAGATGGGGATAGTCTAAGAATCCACGAGCCCATCCATCATTAGAAGGACTGAGTGGCAACCTCTGCTTAAAAAAACAGAAATTCCAGGCTCTAAGCAAAACTTTCATATGGCGGTATGACTTGTAAAATTACAAAAACACATGCAATAAAGTAGCTACACCTGCACTGTAAAGAAAAGGGCGCTTGAGATTTGTTGTGTATAAAATCTGTTTGCAAACTGCATTCTGTGGCTGAGCTCTCATCGGGAGGACCAGCAACTTGCCCAGAGTGTGGCACTCATTTGTGACCGTGTTAGCTCCTTTCCCCACTTCCATCCCTTTCTTCCATTTCTCTTAAGTCTTCAAGACATCCATATGGTAACGATGTGACAGAGATTCTGACTTTTCCCAAGTGAAATAGTTCTTAGAAATATAGAGAGTTGAACTCTGAATAAAAATAATGCAACTATATGATCAGTATAAAATGTACCATCAGTGATTAAAATAAAAATGAAACATAAATTAAAAAGCTATCAACAGGAAATTCAGACTCACCACAGTGAGTGCTACTGGTAGGACATTCACTGTCACAATGTAGTTTGACTGTCTTGCAGACAACCTCGATAGTATTTTTAAATTGGCAGAGGCAGCAGGCTAGACGACTAGGTAAGATCCTATGAATGGAAACACAGAGAATTAAGTGCAGAGTAAAGAGGTTACTTCAAATAGGTAGGAGAGGCAGCCAAGGCCAATGTGCAGCTATTCAAAAAATTCCTGAGAAACATGGATGAGGTGTTGCTTTAACTCTGTTGTGGGAACCCAACTGGAAGTTATAAACACACAGCGTATACCTTAATCCCTCTACTATCACTTCAGCCCTCAGAAAATTGAGTTTTGTTTTTTGGTCATATCCAGTGGTGCTCAGGGGTTGCTGTGGGCTCTTGGCTCAGGGATCATTCCTTGCAGGACTTGGGGAACCTTAGACAGTGCCAAAAACTGAACAAGGGTTAGCCACACGCAAGGCAAATACCTAACTCACTCTCTTATCTCTCCAGCTCCAAGATAGTGATAAAAATTCCAGCTATAACCTGGGGAAATCTGAAAGCACTTTTCCAGATTATAAAAAAATAAAAAACAGAGACTGGAGTAATAGTATAGCGGGTATGGCATTTACTTTGAACATGATCAACCTGGGTTTGATCCCCAGCATCCATGAGACACCAAAAGTGATTTTTTTTATGTAGGAGTACTGCTATTTATTCAGCCACTGATTAGCTGATTGAATTGGGCATGAACTCCACCTTACGTTTTTTTTTTCATTTTTTATAATTTTATTTATCGAATCACTGTGAGGGCAGTTACAAAGCTTTCGGGTCTAAGTCTCGGTCATACAATGAAACACCCATACCTTCACCAGTGCCCATTCTCCACCACCAAAATCCCCAGTATACCCCCATCCCTCACCCTCCCCCTACCTGTGGGGTAGATGATATCCACATTACTCTCTCTCTACTTTGATTACATTCAATATTTTGACACCAGACCTACCATTATTATTTGGGATTTTACCCCAACACTCAGATCTGCTGAAAAGGCAACAGTAGACAATTTGTTTTCTATTGCTGGTTATGAATAACATATGATGTTGCGCAGCTGCAGTAGTGGCCGCGCAATTTTGAAATTCCGAATTTTTAACAATTAAATCTGGAGGGATTTCTGCCAAAACCTGCTGAGTTCCGAGATTTGCTCCTGAATCTCTGGGATCATGGCCATTAAGCAGCTCGATCAGGAGCCAGACAGGCCGTACATGGGCGGCGACTCAGGGTCTCGTTGGGAAGGGGAGGAAAAGGCCAGCTCCACTCCCATCCCATGAAGCCCTGCGTGTCTCGTCACTGTGGGCCCAAACCTGACTGTCCAGTGGCCTCTGGAGGATGGCGGCAAGGGGAATAGGCCAAGGCACAGAACCTATTCCCACCTGGGTTGGCCCCACACCGGTAACCTAGTGTGCGGTCCGGATGCATTTCTGCCAAAAGCTGCTGGGTTTTGAGATTTGTTTCTGAGTCTCTGGGATCATGGCCATTAAGCAGTTCAATCAGGAACCAGAGAGGCCTTGCCTCCAATTATATAACTGAGCCGGAAGTGGTTTGTGGGTGTGTCTCCCACATACCTAACTTTTGGCCGTTTACTTTCTTGGTAAACTTTGCCCCAAGTTTTTGGGGTCTGGCCAAAGGCACAGCAGCAATTTTGGGGTATCTGGAAGTCTGAAGGCGCCATCAGGCTGCTGATGCACTCGCCTCACAGATACAGACTGACCTGCTGGTGGCACCATACTCCCACCAAAAGTGATTCTTGAGTATCTCAATTTAAAACTATTTAAAAAACAATAAAATTACACCTCAATTAAAGATAGCTTAAGAAAAATAAACAAGCAGGGGTATGATGCCGCCAGCAGGTCAACCTTTACCTGCAGGACGAGTGCATCAGCAGCCAGATGGAACCTTCTGGCTTCCTGATACCCTAAAATTGATGCTGTACCTTTGACCGAACCCCAACAACTTAGGGCCAAGAAATTAAAGTTTATCAAGAAATTAAACAGCTGAAGACCTCTGGTTCCAGCCACAGCCATGCTTAAGACCGCTCTCCACACGTTCGGAGTAGCCTCACGCATGAAGGAACTGGCAGAGGAACCCAGGTGTGCAGGACCCAAGGTGTACATCTCCAAGCCTGCTCTGATTGGGACTGGGGCCTCCTCCACTCAGATCCCCCATCTTCCAGTATGTAGGTGTTACACCCACCAACTGCCCCTGGTGCCGTGTAATCCCATCAACGGTCAAGACCTAGAGACTATAAAACCCTGCTCCCGGAAGTGCGCGGCTGCAAATACAGACGCGCAACATCTTATTATCTAGTTCTTACTCTGGAGAACTACCAGGCTACCAAAAGTATCCTGACCACACGGCAGAATCTGGAAAACTCCCCATGGCATATTCAATATGCCAAAAACCAGTAACAATGATGGGTCTCATTCTCCTGACCTTGAGAGAGCCTTGAATGTGGCACTTCTTAAAATCTCAGGGCTACGATGAAGGAGACGTTACTGGGGCCTGCTCGAGGCAATCGATGAACAACAGGATGACAGTGATACAGCGAAACAGCCAAAAGTTTGGTATGTGGGAGCCACACCCACAAACCACGTCTGGCTCAGTAATATAAGCCCATTTACTGGCCATATTTCAGAGACCCATGAATCTCAAAAGAGATCAAAAACCACAGTTCGGGCTGGTGGCAAGGTGCCGCACAGGCAAACAGGCATACCCTGCAAGGCATATGCCAATAGTTTATTTCTCTTGAAAAGATGGAAACAAGGGCCACGATCCAGAGATATACAAAAGAATCTCTGAACCGAGCAGCTCTCTGCAGAGATGCCTCTGGACTTTGAGCCGGGACAATTTCACTGGGGTGCCTCAGACAGGGGCAGGCGTCATCCCTCCACCTGCCCCCTAAAAACCCCAGAAGCCGCCAACTTCCAGAACCCAATGAGAAGTGCAGGTATGCAGGTTCAGTGACAGCAATCTCCATGTCTCAAGGGATAGGGGATGGGCCTGTCCCTCTCACCGCTCCCCCTCTCCCTGTGGAACTCTGGAACTCATTCCCACAAACTGCCTCCGGCTGCCACTTAAGCTCCTTAATTGTCATGATCCACTGTCACTGTCACTGTCCTCCCATTGTTCATCGATTTTCTCGAGTGGGCCCAGTAACGTCTCCAGTGTGAGACTTTGTTGTTACTGTGTTTGGCATATCAAATATGTCACAGGGAGCTTGCCAGGCTTTGCCATGTGGGCGAGATACTCTCAGTAGCTTGCTGGGCTCTACGAGAGGGGTGGAGGAATCGAACTCGAGAATACACAAAAGAATCTCTGAACTGAGCAACACTCTGCAGAGATTTCTCCAATTTTAGAATTCCAGGAGCACACAGCTGCTCTTCTGCCTGCACGACATCTTATACTATTCATAACAAGCAATACAAAAGAGAATATTGGGGAGATTGTCTGCCATAGAGAGAGGGGGAGGAGTGTGATTGGGGGGGAATCTGGGGACATTGGTGGTGGAAGATGTGCACTGGTGGAGGGCTGGGTGTCCTATCATTGTATGACTGAAACTCAAACAGGGAAGCTTTGTGACTGTATCTCAGTGATTCAATAAAAATAAATAAAATTAACATTCTAAATTAAAAAAAAGTAATGTGGAGTTCATGCCAAATTCAATTAGTTTAATCAATGGCTGAATAAATAGCAGTACTCCTACAAAAAAAATTTTAAAAAAATAAGCAAGACTTAGAAAAACTAAGTGAAAATAAATGTCAGAAAATCAACTTACAGTTTTTCCAATTCAAGAGTCTTCAGGAGGATGTTTTGGACTGTTCCAAGTGACACTTGTGTTGCTCCCATGTCTCTGAGGGAGAAAGCACAAGCATGATGTGAATCCAAATACAGAACTTCTAGAGTTAAATAGATGAGATTAATGAGGCGATAGCTTTGATTCTGGCTTCGCTGTAAAGTCAGGTCAACTGTTTACTGTAGAACATATCCATCTATCCAACATATCCTCCCTCCTTCCTTCTTTCCTTCCTTCTCTCCTTCCTTCCTATCTTGTTCAACTTCTCATTCTAAATTGTATCTACTTCTTTTAATGATTCTTTTTCATGTGAGCTGGGGGTGGCCTTGGATTTTTGGCCACATCTGGCAGTACTTGGGGGATATGCTGGGCGCTGTACTTGTGGGTTACTCTGAGTAGAGCTCCGGGAACACATAAGGAGCCAGAGGTTGAATCCAGACCTTCAGCACGCAGTGCATGGGCTCCAACCGCTGACCTAGCTGATCCTCTTTTCCTTACTTTCTTTTTGAAATGAAGTGTACATTATTACTCGTTACCTTCTGAAATAATACTTCTACATGCATCTGTATGTTTCTTATCTATATGTACTTAACATTGCTCTTTTCTTCTGTTGGCTGTTACCCATGTACATTCTTTCTTAATCTTTTCCTTTGACAATAACTCTCATTTCAATAATCCAGTGTTAAAATTAAAAATTATAATTTTAAAATTCAATGCAAAATACTTAATCTTTGACAAAAATGGAGAAAAATAAAGACAGCAAATCATAGCAGAAATCATCTGAGCTACAAAACTATTACAATACTTACAGATATTTTAATGCTGGCAGTTTAAAAAGATATGAATCTTCAATAGTTGTTAGAGGATTATGATTGAGAATTCTAAAAAAAACAATAAAATCACCTGCATAATCAGTAAGTAGCATTAAAGTTTATATTTATTTTTTTGGCATTAAACGTGAAGGTGAAAAAAATTATTTTCTGTAAACATGCTTAGAATCCATAAAGCATTCTCCCCCCCCCTTTTTTTTGGCTTTCTGGGTCACACCTGGTGATGCACAGGGGTTACTCCTGGGTCATGCACTCAGGAATTACTCCTGGTGGTGCTTGGGGGACCATATGGGATGTTGGAAATTGAATCTGGTTGGCCGCATGCTAGACAAACGCTCTACCCGTAGTGCTATTGTTCCAGCTCCAAGCATTCTCCCTTTGGGAAACACCCAAATCTCTAGATGACAGATTGAAGGGGGAGGGGGAGAAAAACAAATATAGAGCAAAGAAAAAATCACTGTCTGTTCTCCCGTTGTTCATCGATTTGCTTGAGTGGGCCAGTAATGTCTCCATTTTGAGACTTGTTACTGTGTTTGGCATATTGAATACGTCACGGGGAGCTTGCCCGGCTTTGCTGTGCGGGTGAGATACTCTCGGTAGCTTGTCGGGCTCTCCGAGAGGGGCGGAGGAATCGAGCCCGGCTCGGCCGGCCGGGCTGGTTGCACGCAAGGCAAATGCCCTGCTGCTGAGCTATTATTCCAGCCCAAAGAAAAAATATGCTAACAAATTTTTCCAAGTTGAACACCGTAGGAATAGGGGCCAAATAGTACAGCAAGTGGGGCACTTGCCTTGCAAGCAACCCATTTGTGTTTTATTCCTAGAACCTTATATAGCCCCCAGAACACACCAGGAGTGATCCCTGAGCACAGAGTCAGAAGTAAGCCCTGGGCACCACTGGGTGTGTTTCCCCACCACCCCAAAGAAGAAAGAAAACCATAGGAGTGATGATGTCTGCAGGAAGTCCTTGTTCTGCAGCAAATATTATTTCTTTTTCTTTTTTAAAAATTATATAATGTAGGAGCACTGCTATTTATTCAGCCATTGATTAAGATGATTGAATTGGGCATAAACTCCACATTACTTTTTTTAAAAAATTTTTTAACTTTATAATTTAGTTCACAATGTTCACCCCTGGGGTGGCCTGGTGCTAGTAACTTACTGCAGGGTCTGGATGCACTTCTGCCAAAAGCTGCTGGGTTTTGCAATTTGTTTCTGAGTCTCTGGGACCATGGCCGTTAAGCAGCTTGATCAGGAGTCAGAGAAGTCGTTTGTGGGCAGCAACTTGGGGGTCTTGTTGGGGTGGGGAGGAAAGGGCCGGCTCCACCCCCATCCTGTCAGGCCCCGTGTGTCTCATCACTGCGGGCCCAAACCTGACTGTCCAATGGCCTCTGGAAGATGGCAGCCACTGAGCTGCCAAGGGGGAGCAGGAGGAAGGACAACACCCTTTCCCCCCTGGAGTGGTCCAGCGCCGATAACCCATTGCAGGGACTGGACGACACCTGGTGGTGCTCAGGAGTGACCCCTGGCAGTGCTCCGGCAGCAGTGCTAAGTTTAAACAGAAGATGTCTCCTTATAAAGATGGGAAGGAAAAGACACACTTGGGAGAACAGAGTAGTTGCTGAATGTGATGAACTCAACTTTCCAACTACTACAAAGAAACCAGTCACCCCTAAACCATTCTAAGGTCCTGAGCGGTCTTCATCTTTAAGGTAGAAGTGTTTGGACATGAGAAGCTGCTGCCAGGATTTCAGAACATAACCCCAAATGATAACAATGCCTTCGAGTAAGCTCTTGTGTGACAACTTATCTAAAGACAGGGCATTATGCCATGTGGCGGGGAGAGCATGAGAACTTCACTGTGACCACAGTTCCGTCTGCCTTCACAGTGCAGCTCCCCACCTCACTGATCATCTCCACAGTGGGGTCAAGCAGTCAGTAGGAACAAGGTTTCGGTTTCCTTTGTTCTATCTTAGTACTTATTTCTTGGCAAAATACTGATGTTCCACCAACAAGCCAGAGTGTCCCCATGCTCTGTCTGAGTAAGGCATCACCTTTCTACTTTGTCAAGTCTTCAGTTGCTACAATCACGGAACTTGTTATCATTAGAACCAACGAAATGACTAAAAGAATTTTTTAAACAAGCCACAGTCTAGATCTGTGTAGGTGAGTGAAGAAACACTTCAAAGTCAGCAGGAGAAAAGAAATTAGTTGGGGCCAGAGCAATCGTACAGCAGGTAGGGCGTTTGCCTTGCACACAGCTGACCCAGGTTTGATCCCTGGTATCCCATATGATCCCCCAGGCACCACCAGGAGTAATTTCTGAGAGGAGAGCCAGGAACAACCCCTGAGCATGGCGGTGTGTGACCCCAAAACAAAAACAAAAGGGAATAAATAAAAGATACTGAACATTTAGGATTAGCAAACACTGTTCCTGATTTCATCTGTAAGAGATGATTATTACCCTTTCAAAAACAATGGGAAATGGGGCTGGAGCGATAGCGCAGTGGGTAGGGCATTTGCCTTGCATACATCTGACTCAGGTTCGAATCCCAGCATCCCATTCATATCCCATATGGTCCCCTGAGCACCACCAGGAGTAATTCCTGAGTACAGAGCCAGGAATGACACCTGTGCATCACCGGGTATGACCCAAAAAGAAAAAAAACCCCAAACAATGGCATCTTATAAATATTTTGGCAATTTATGGAAAATTTATTAATTTACAGACGCAAATTTTTATGGCATATTGTAGGTGAGCTGTGACTCATTCAATTGATAATGTGTTCACCACTCAGTGTTTATTGAAGAATATTATAGAAGCATATTATAGATGCTTCATTCAAGAAACTCACTGAGTGATAATTACCTGGAATCCAGGAAGAATCAGGGTTTTGTGGGCCCTGAATTTTGTCTAGTTTATTAAAATCATACTTAACAAAATAAATGAAATGCAAAATTATGAATATAAAAATTGCTGGGATCTTTCTCGAGATCTTGCACGTAAGGTTTGGAGTTCAGCTTCCTTATCAATTCATCTCAGCTGGGCCTTTTTGTTTTCTTTTGTGCTTAGGGTTACATCTGGCATGCCCTCAGCCCACTGAGCTCTCTGGCTCTCACCTTGAGCTTTTCCCAGATATATTTAATGCAGGGAGTAAATTACTATCAACCCAACTTCTAATCAATCCAGTCATTTGTCAGATGGGTAATAAAATAACCTAACTGAAGGACTAGCATCCTTTTCCTTTGGAAAAAGATGTAACAATTTTTCCCCTTGTTGTTTTTGAGCAACAAGTGGCAGGGAGCTCAGGGCTTGCTCCTGGCTGTGCTCAGGGAGACCATGTGGGATGCTGAGGCTTGAACCCAGGTCAGTCATGTGCAATGCAAGTCACGCACCCACTTGTACTTGTGCTCCAGCCACAGAATTTTGATCACACAGGCAAATTGTACCTGAAAGGAATGAGCTTGGTCATTTAGAAAGATTGAGTCCCAAAGAAAGGAGTCCACCCCCCCAACATATTCGGGCCCCAACACATTCAGTGTTGGGGTGAATACTGCCAACATTGGTGTTTGGGGGACACTCTGTGCATTGCTAGGGAACCATGTCATGCAGGGGCTTGAACCTGAGGCTCCAGCACCTAAAGTGTGTGCTATCCCCCCAGACTCCGTGACAATTCGTCGAGGTGACCGAATCAGTCTTAAGAGCTAGTTCTATTTAAAACACCTGACAGGGATGATCATTTCTTTCCAGGTAACTCTGATTCTTTCATCACCTTTTTCCTTTCATTTGAGAGTAAAATTTCAATATATGCAATACAAATAAATCATTACCTTCTCCATTATAAATTTGTTGGGTTTTCTTCTCATTGTATAGGGGCCACATTCGGAGGTGTGAATGGGGGTGACTCCTGACTGTGCAAAGCTTGGGCTCCAGCTGTTTGAGCTGTCTCTTTAACCTCATTCATTATGAGTCTTTCTTAGTACAGCACCCACCGTTATCTCTAGTGTCACCCCGCTATCTTGTAACCCTGCTGTCTGGACTAGCAGTAGGACTCTCATGTTTTCCCACCAGCATCTCTCTTCTTTCCTCCAGTATTCAAGGTTCTTGGTGACAAAGACCCGGCTCTATTCTTCCGTATAGATAGGCCTGACACTCAGAAGAAATGGCACTCTGCGAATGTTCTTAAATGCCTTAACTTTTATCAACTATCATGCTGTTTCCACCCGCGCTGCCCCTGCTGACTCCTACAAAACTATGCCAAAAATGAGGTTCTTATGATACTTGGTATAATAAAATGCTTAGTACAAATGTGGCATTAAAGTCACTGAGGTAACTATAATCTCTAAGCCTGCCCCTTCCTAAATTGGTCTTCCGGGTTCTTTCCCACATTGTCAGTAAATTACAGAGGGGTGAAGGGGAGTTGCTACAGGTGGGACTGCAGGAACCATGACCCTGGTCCTCACACACTCCAAACCCTCACCTGCCCCATCTAATCTGTCTGCCGGGTGGGTCAACTCAAGTTTATACCCATGAAGAATCACCGAGCTGCCTTCCTGCCCTACCTTCATCTAATCTGCAGGAAACTATTAAACTGGATTTCTGAAACATAAGCAGTTGACTCTTTTTCAAAGTCAGACTGAAAGGAGGATCTTCCGCTTGAGTACAGAATTTCCTTTATGTCTCTGAACTTTGATCTGCTTGTGTCACATCAAATCAGAGAGAAATCAGAGAGAACTTTTCACCCAAAGGGTATAAAACCACAGGCTTCTTACAGACGAGTAATCAGAAAAGTAAGTATAATGAAATTAGACAACAGCAATGTATTTCTGATGAATACTTTTCACTCAATCTGATGTAACACAAACGCTTTGGGGTCAGAGAGATAGTTTCAGAGATAGAGCACATGTCTGCCATGTATAAGGCCCAGAGTTTGATCTCACCGCACCACGGAACTTCAGGTGCCACACATGGCCTCCTTCTGGAGGAGTCATCGAGCTGGCCAGTGTGATGCCAGTTTTGCCAGGAGTGATCCTGGATCCCTCCCCAGCACTGCCAGGTGTGAAGCCTATTGAACGTCTTTGCCATAGCTTTTTACCAACTTTTGCCATAGCTCAAAAGTTTATACTGAGCACAGTGAATTCAATTTGTGTGTGTATATATATATATATATACATATATATATAATTTTTTCCATTCAAAATAATGTTCGAGATTATCAAGAGGGAAATATGCTAAGACAGATGTTCAGGAACTCTTCTGCTTTACCATGTAAAAGAAGCTACCAGCTATGAACGAATCCATAACTTTCCATCCCTGCCAACTCCCAGTAAAAACTGTTATACCTAGTTCTTCCCAGCTTTTTGTTGCATACATTTAAGTGGTTAGGAACTTTGCACATGAGCAGGAACCAAAGTTGGAATTAAACTGGGAATTTAAAGCCTCATTCACAGTTCAGCACCGCACCAGTTGGAATCACAAGATAATGCTAATGGTTGCCTTTCTGTTAGTGCTCATGCCAATAATCAATGATAGGAAAAGCAAAGCATGCCATGAGCCATGCAAATCTCTTGGCCTCTTTGTTCTTTAGTTTCCTCATTTGGAAAAAAAAAAGGGACTAGATCTCAAGACATACTTGTTAGAGTTCACACTGGCCTTATACCAGTTAATTAATAATAACTGTATGATGTTTTTATGCAGTTTTATTATATATACTTATCTGCTTTTTCACTTACATTTTGTGTAACAACTGCATTTCATGCCAGGACTGAAACGTTCCAAAGCTCAGTTCGGTGATTAAATTGCAACCAAGATTCCTACCAAAGGAAAAAAAAAAGATAAAAGCAGTGGCAGCAGCAGAAGAGAGAAGAAGAAAGAAAGAAGAAAAAGTAAGAAGGAAGAAAGAAGAAGGAAGAAGAAGGCAGAAATATTCTTTTTTTTCTTTTTTCTTTTTTTGGTTTTTGGGTCACACCCAGCGTTACTTCTAATTCACATAAGCACAATATTTCATGCGCTAAACATCACTGGGGAAGACCTAAATTTAAGGTTTATTCTTTGATGTTTATGATGCTGTGGGGGCATTAGACACAAAATAGCAAATGCTTAACAGATACTTAAGTAATTAAATTCTTTGGAACAGGGATTCATGACTTCAGCACTACCACCACATGGGGGCTGGATAATTATAGGGGGGGCTGTCCAGTGCATTGTAGATATTCTGGAGGCCTCTGCTCACTAGCTACCAACAGCATCATTATAGATCTGGCAACTAAAACAATAAAAAAAACTCAAGACACTATCAAGGGTCATATGGGTACAAAATCATCCTGGTTGAGAGCCACTGTTCTATTGTTCACATTGCTCTGACTAGTAATCTCATACTAATCGTTACTTACAGGCAAAAAAGGATTTGCTGTACAGTGTTAGTAGCCACTTACAATGTTCTAATAATATTCAAATGAATAACAGAGGCTGACAATTAAGTGTTATAAAAATTCCAAAAATAATGAAGCATATTTTTAACTTACACAAACTGCAAAAATGGTAGTGGTTCAAATGTCCGCCTTTCAATAAACTGTATTTTATTGCAGGATAAATCTCTAAAGAAAGGAAAAGGAAAATATTGCTTCAACTAACTACCAAATATCTAATTTTAGAAATAACTAGTAGAAGTCAAAATAATATTGAATGAGTAGATTTGAATGTTCCAGAACCCCTAACCTGGCTTTCATTCCTCTCAACCACAAATCTTCATGAATAAAATGTATGACTACTTGGTTCTAATATTGGAGTTAAATTTTTCTCAGAGCAGAGAATTGATTAGGTGATTTTTATGTTCTCAATTCTAGATGGAGTTTAATTTTTTATCTCCATGTAAAATTACTATATTTAATATAGTTATTTTAATATTCAAATGAATAGTCTCATGTTTATATACCTTTCTGTTTAGCTGTTTTCTAGGCTAATAAAAATTACCCTTTTTCATATAATATGAAATGAAGTTACTCCTTTCAGACAGAACATTGAACTAATTTAGAATTAAACTTTTCTATCATCATAGAAATTCAATTTTTGGTTCTACATTTTCTGAATATCCCATGAATTTCACTGCTTTAATTGTAAAGTGGTGGAACAAAGAAAATCAGAGTACTGAATTTTTATTTGACTACAGTTGACTGTTTTATATCTATGAATTCTACTTAAGTTCTTTCACATATCTCCTAGCTCATCCCCTCTTCTTGGCTTCCTTCCCTCCTTGGCAGTTCTCAGGGCTTGCTCCTGACTGCTCACAGATCACTCTGGGGGTGCTCAGGGGACCCTGCATGGTGTTAGGGATGAAACCTGGATCACCCATGTGCAGAAGCAAGCACCTTACCCCTGTCCTACCACTCCAGTCCCAGTCTTTCCTTTTCTAACCCACAATGCACACCGTCATGTATTAACTTTCCTAATAGTTCTTAAATACCAGCCTCACTTGGGAACTGATTGAAGATGCCTATTCTCAAACCAACCTACGCCAAATCAACTGAAGCTGGAACTGTGGTGGGGGGTTTAACAGGCCCTCCAAGTGATCTACTACAGGCCTGAGTGCCTCAGCGCAGGTGGGCACGAGGAAGCTCGGCATGCTAGCCCTGGCTTACAACACCTGGGTCTAGGTCCCTACTCTTTCTCTTGGTCTTCTGAAAGCATTGAAGTGTTTTTCCTGTGTTTTACCTTTCTTCTACTCTCTTTTTACAAGATTATGTCCAAGACGTCTGACAATCGCCCAACATTTCCTACACTGAAATTCTTATCACCAGAACTCTCCTCGTGATAACCTCATATGCTCTTAATACTACTGCCATAGAATCAATCTGTATTATCATTGCATTTCATATTTAAATGTTTGTTTAAGTTATAGATAATTCGGGAATATGCTGACATAAGATATTAGAATGTTGTATTGCAAATCACAATGAGAAAACTAAAATTTTTTAAAAATTCTGGGCTAATGGCATTCAAGTTAAGTTCTTTATTTTCTAGTTCAATAATTCACAGTCACGGTCCTCCTGTTATTCATCAATTTGCTCGAGTGGGCCCAGTAACGCCTCCATTGTGAGACTTGTTGTTACTGTGTTTGGCATATTGAATACGTCATGGGGAGCTTGCCAGGCTTTGCTGTGTGGGCGAGATACTCTTGGTAGCTTGCCAGGCTCTCCAAGAGGGATGGAGGAATCGAACCCAGCTTGGCCAGGCCGGCTGCACACAAGGCAAACACCCTACAACTGTGCTATTGCTCCAGCCCTCAATAATTCAGGTTTATTTTCATTTATTTATTTATTTATTTATTTTCTTTTTGGGTCACACCCGGCAATGCACAGGGGTCACTCCTGGTTCTGCACTCAGGAATTTCTCCTGGCGATACTCAGGGGACTATATGGGATGCTGGGAATCAAACCTGGGTCAGCAAGGTGGAAGGCAAACATCCTACTCGCTGTGCTATCACTCCAGCCCCTCATTTTATTTTTTAAATAATTTTTTTTTACTACACCAGCTTTTAAAAGTTTTCTCTAAAGACCAGAAATTTAAAAATAATAATATTCTAGATTTTGCAGAGCATATTATTATTTCTTACAGAAAAACACAAACATAGATTTTACAAACAGAAACATAGTTTTAGCTTGCTCTTCAAGCTGTGCTCTCCCATGTATCTCGCTTGCTAGTCTCTATGTTCATTTGCTTATTCATTTTCACGCTGGAAAAGCTGGTGCTCTCTCTCCAACATCGCCCTCCTTTCTCTCCTCCCACATCTTCCTAAGCACATTTCATTCAATAAAAACTAACCTGTATCAGTGTTGCATCTCTTTAAATTCTTTCCTGCAAGGGACAGGCGGTGAACCCATGATGCCTAAGAGGAGGTTGGGACTGGCTTCCCATTCCTGCTGACTGGCAGGGCAAGGGACCCTGGAAATGTACTTTGGGGGAATAATAAAACTAAAGAAGAAATTCCCTAGCCCTAAAGTAGCCCAAGAGCTTGACAATCACATCATTTGAAATACAAATCCTCATATCTTTCTAAATAAGTTTTAATAAAAGCTATCTTGTTTCATACACAAAATTAAAAAATAAATAAAACCATGGGCTGGAGCAATAGTACAGCTAGTGGGGCCTTTGCCTTGCATGCAGCCCAAGAGTGTGACAATCACATCATTTGACATACAAATTCTGAGCTCTTTGAAGAGAAACTGAGGTATCACCAGGACACAAAAATCCAGGGCCCCACCCAGAAAAGGCTGGTCCCCTCAGAAAAGAAGTTACACATGAATCCATGAGATTATAAGGAGAACATCAACAGTGCGAGGCATTTCTGTGAAAACATTTCTGTGCGGGCGGGATATTCTCGGTACAAATAAAATAATTTTTTTTAAAAAAATGAACATATTTGCATAGATCTTTGTTTTTATTTAGTAGTGCTCAGGGTTTACTTCAGGAATATTACTGGGTGGTCAGGGAATGGGGAGCCCAGCTCTGTGTCCTGCTGGAAATCCAACCTGGGCCTCCTGTTGCAAAGCATCACACTCACCATTTGTATAATCTCTCCAGTTGACAAAAACAATTCTTTAGTAAATGGACTATGTAAAACTGAACCATGCATTGGATGTGATCCAGGGGACATAAAGGAACTCTATATGAATATGGAGGAGATGGTATATTAGGACTTAGGTTTATATGAGTGGAGCAGATATAAGTACTTTTCATCTATTAGTAAAGTTTGAAAAACACTTTTGTGAAGCAAGATAGTTTACACTGAAAGAAAATTTCTTAGAAAGATGTGGGGAGTGGGAAAGAGAAAGAATGTGTTCATGAGATAACATGGCTTCTCAGAGCAGAAAGAGCAAACAAAGAGACATGGGTACAAGTGGGCAAATTACATGATCCAGGGAGAACATGGGCTTGAAGAGTAAGCCTAAAGTTTTTTTTATATATGTACATATATATATATATAAATGCAAATGCAATTTAGTGTCAGAAATAAAACGAGAGGTTTTTAATGCTATACTTCCAAAACTATAGAATTTTATTGCTGGAAAAAATGATAAAGATTAACTTGCACAACCTTTGTTTTATAAACAACAGCTAAAAATTCATAAATAAATGATTAACTAACTTACAAGTACTTGATGTGTGGTAGGTCTTCAAATGAATCCTTACGTAATTCAGTCAAAGAATTGTCACTGAGGATTCTGAGAAATGGAAAAATTATTTCTGGACTAAAATGCAAAATATCTATGACTATTTACTACATAGGACTATTCTTACACCTAATAATGGTGCTATCTAAATATTTCAATTCTTATTTAACTTAGGGATAGTGATCTGTTTAAACTCTTTATTTTGTCCTCACTTAGATCCACCATGCACATGAACACAGCTATTGACTCTTCTCACCAAGTAACCTATATAAAGCATATTCTCTAGGTCACAAAATCTGTCCGAATTCTAGGTGACACCAGAACCAAGGATTGCCACTCCCTACTCTCTTCCCAAACATTACTCTGGATACGCCATGAATAATGAAATTAAGTCTGTCAAGGAAGCCCTTCGAAACTTAACACCATTAAATTGTTTTGTTCTGGGAAGCAAAACATGCACAAAATGCACATGACAAATACTCAAGAATGATTGGGGCCAGAGCAATAGTACAGTGGGGAGGGTGTTTGCCTTGCACATGGCTTACCTGGGTCAGACCCGGCACCCCATTTGATCCGCCACGTCTGTCAGGAGTAATCCTTGAGCCCATAACTAGTGGTTGTGCAACAACCCCACCAACAAAAAAGAACAGGCCAATAAAGCTAAGGTCCCAAGATATGTTCCTGACAAGGAACATAGCTTCCCAGAGGCCCCAAGTGTGCCGCTACAAATCACACCCTCCTCTGACACACACCCCTGACTTTAATGAATATTTCTTTGTTATTTGGGGGATTTCGTTGGGGCTTTGTTTTGTTTTGGGGCCACACCCAGAAGTGCTCAGTGGTTACTCCTGGCTCTGCACTCAGGAATCATTCCTGGTGGTGCTCAAGGGACCATATGGGGTGCTGGGGATCAAACTCAGGTCAGCAGTCTGCAACACAAAAAAAGCCTTTCCAGAGGCAGAGAATTTTATCCTGGTCCACGGAATTGGGTTGCCTTGGAAGGCTGGATCAGAGGGCAGGAAAGGTAACCAAGATTTTCAAAGACTTGCAGTTCAGCTTCTCTTCCCACCTTTACCTTATAAGGATCAAATGTCAAAGGGAGTCTCCACATGATTTGCCCCCAGCCCTGGGCCCAGAACTGGAAAGCTTTTAAAGTCTGTTGAGGGACTCCCATGTTGGAAACCTATAATTGCTGCCAATTATGATTTAGATTCCCTGCTCCAATGTCCCCTTTTGTTTAGAAAATTCTACCTTTCAGAACTAAGGATAATCCCTGAGCACTACTGTGTGGCCCCAGGCAAGATTATAAAAAAAAAATTCTACCTTTTTTAACACTTAGAAAAGTATGAAAGCGATTTCCATTTATAGACTTTCTAGGTCTAAGGTTCATAGTCTGGATGAAAATAAAATTATTTCCAACGCACTGAAACAGCCTTTGGTTTTGGTTTTGGTTTTAGATCACACCTGGCTGTGCTCAAGGCTTATTCCTGACTCTGTGATCAGGGATCACTCCTGGCAGGGCTGAAGGGCCCTATGGGGTGCTGGGGATTGAATCCTGGTAGGCCATATGAGAGGCAAACACCCTACCCACAGTACTATCGCTCTGGCCCTAAAATGGTCATTTCTCATATTATGAATGTCAACCGACAATGACAGATTAGCAATATTGTTTATTTGGCCTCTAATAGAAACCACCGATATTTTTCACATCGCATTTATTATAGACATATCAGTCTTTTGGTTCTTCATCACAAATACGAAGTTAGTTGTTAGACATACAGGTGGCTATTAGATATGCCAATATGTGTTATTTAATATCACTGTCACTGTCACTGTCCTCCCGTTGTTCATCGATTTGCTTGAGTGGGCCCAGTAACATTGTGAGACTTGTTACTGTGTTTGGCATATCGAATACATCACAGGGAGCTTGCCAGTCTTTGCCGTGCAGGCAAGAAACTCTCGGTAGCTTGCCCAGCTCTTCAAAAGGGGTGGAGGAATCGAACTTGGGTTGGCCATGTCAGCCGCATGCAAGGCAAATGCCCTACCCGCTGTGCTATATACTCAAAGAAAAAAATTTATAACTCTACCAATCATTTTTTGATGGTCTGTTTCCTGATTCTTGTTATTTGTTCGTTTTCAAGTCACATGCCGTGGGGCTCATGGGCTACTCTTGGCTCTGAGTAGGGATTGCTCCTGTCAGTACGAGAGTCCCTGTGGGGCCAGCGACTGAACCCAGGTCTCCCCCATGCAAAGCATATACACTCATTTATGGAGCTGCCTTCTAAGCAAATGCTTTTGTTTTCTTAGCAATTTCTTATGAATTGCTTTTTTGTTTAATAACATCTTAAATCTCATTTGGTTGTAGTTGGCTTCCACCATTTCCCCATAGTTTATCTTCTTATACATTTAAAAATAGTATCCCTACAAGACAAACACCACAAGCACAATACCCTTCTATAAAAAGATGGCACAGAATCCCATGACAATCATCTTTTTCGGTGTCAATGGTCTAAATGCACCAATTAAGAGACACAGAGTGACAAAATAGATTAAAAACCTGGATTCAACATTCTGCTGCCTACAAGAAACACATTTGAACAGTGAGAGTAAACACAGACTCAAAGTCAAAGGATAGAAAACAATCCTTCAAGCAAATAGCTGCCTCAAAAAATCCAGACTGACCATACAGATACGAGAATCTGACAACAGAAATTTCAATCTGAAAAAGATTAGAAGGGACAGCGAAGGCCATTTTTTAACAATCAAAGGATATGTACATCAGGAAGAAATTACATTCCTACATATATATGCACCCAATGAGAGGTCAGCAAAATACTTAAAACAACAGCTAACAGACTTCAAGGAGGACATAACATCACAATAGCAACACAACAGTTGTCAGAGACTACAATGGGAGTTGGAGACTTCAACACCACCTTGTCACCTCTTGATAGATCAACAAGACTAAAACCTAACAAAAAAGTACTGACTCTGAAGGAAGAAATGAAAGAGAGAGGGCTAATAGATGTTTACAAGACTTTTCATCCCCCCAAAGCTGAAGACACATTCTTTTCCAGTGCCCATGGAACATTCTCCAGGATAGGCCACATGCTGGGCCACAAAACATACCTCCAAAGAATCAAGAAGATAGAAATTTTATCAAATATTTTTTCAGACCACGATGTCCTGAAGATAGAAGTTAATCACAAACAGAAATAGAGAATCAGACCAAACACCTGGAAATAAAACAGCTCAATGCTGAACAATCAATTGGGTTCGAGAGGAAATTAAGCAAGAAACCAAAAGATTCCTGGAAACAAATGAGAATGAAGACACAAGCTACCAGAACCTGTGGGACACAGCTAATGCAGTGTTTAAGGGGAAGGTTTATAGCTCTGCAAGTGTTTATGAGGAAGGAAGAAAGGGTTCACATAAATAACTTGACTTCACAGCTTAAGATCTTAGAAAATGACCAATAAAAGGAGCCCAAACCAGGCAGGAGGAGAGAAATAATCAAACATAGAGCAGAAATCAAGAAGCTGGATTCCAAAAAAACAATCCAAAAGATCAATGAAATCAAGAGCTGGTTCTTTGAAAAAATAAACAGATTGGTATTCCACTAACAAAACACACAAATAAAGAGAGAGAACCCTAATAAACCAAATCAGAAATGAAAAGGGGGACTGTAGGATAACATTGCTTTGTCCTTTCTCCCTTGCCACAAAGGGCTTAGGTTTATCGGGTCACACCCATCAAAGTGCTCCTGAGTCACTCCCATTCTTTTATTTGTCTGTAACCACTTCTCTATGCCCTCTTCCCCAACCAGTTAATCATCAGCTTATTCCCCTAATCAGTTTCTGTTAACTTGGAAGTTCAGATCTTTCTAGGACACTGAACTTGTCTTTTAAGTTAATATTGCCTTTCTCCTCTCCTTATGTCTTTTAAATAGTTTTTTTAAAAGACATATTTTAAAGACATTTTTAAATGTCTTTTAAAGCAATGTCCTTTTGTATAGACACAAGAAGACAATATTATGCTTTTGTAATGTGGGATATAATTGGCTTAGAATATTATTCATTCCCGGGCATCTGCTTTCTCAAGTTAAGTCTCTATTATCCTCAGTTCCTAGCATCCCCAAAGCAGGGTCCCAACGAGGGACTGAAGGGACTCAGGGCAAGCTGTGAGTGACCCTGGCATTGAAATGGGCCAGGCCATCATTCTTTTTTTTTTTTTTTCTTT
Source organism: Sorex fumeus (assembly GCF_029834395.1). Classification (NCBI taxonomy): domain Eukaryota; kingdom Metazoa; phylum Chordata; class Mammalia; order Eulipotyphla; family Soricidae; genus Sorex; species Sorex fumeus. The sequence continues at coordinate 78,414,735 of NW_026606120.1, forward strand.
TTGGGTCACATCCCGCGATGCTCAGGGGTTACTCCTGGCTCACGCACTCAGGAATTGCTCCTGGTGGTGCTTGGGGAACCATATGGGATGCTGGGAATCGAACCTGTGTTGGCCATGTTGGCTGCATGCAAGGCAAACGCCTTACTCGCTGTGCTATCGTTCCAGCCCCCAGGCCACGATTCTTAACTATAAGTTAAGAGCTTGGTCATGGACAAATGCTGTCATGATCCAAAAGTACTGATGAGACTAGGACCTTGCTAGGGATAGGAAAGACTAATCCGGCCTGAGCACTGTAGTCTGAGATCGAGATAATCCCAGGAGAGCAATTCTATAAACTTAATGAATCTTTTATTGTGTCCATACAAAATGAATAATATTATGAATGTTTATATGTTTGTTGGACAAGAAGAGGAGAAACATACCCATAGGATTCTGCCCTTGGGTGGGTCATCCTGCCGAAAAAGAATCTATCCTAGAAGCAGCAACCTCTGAGGGAAAGGACTTTAACCCTATTGATTGTGACCACACCTATGTGTAAACCCAACCCCTCATGGTTTTGAGATTTAATTAGGCTGTTAGAGTGGGCTGGGGGATCAGGATCCAGAGCCAGAGACAGAAGGAGAAAAGGGGTTCGAGATTGGGGACCGGTAGAGAAGGAAAGAGAGAGAGACAGGAATGAATGGGGATGAGATAGGAATAAATGGCTATTAAGACCACCCAGCCTGGCTCTCGTTTCCTCCTTCCATCTGCCCCAAACCCCGGGCCACCCCAGCTGGGCCACTGGCCCTGGGGACCCCCAAACCCGGGTGGCAAGGGGAAGAGCCATCGGGGCCTCCCTCTGGCCACTTCCTGGAGATTTTATACAGGGGACATCACAACAAAAACTAAAGGAATTCAAAAGATCAGAGATTACTTTGAACGTCTGGATGCCATGGAACAAGAGAACCTAGAAGAAATGGATACATTCCTGGATTCCTATAACCTCCCAAGGCTGAACCAGAAAGATTTGGAGAACCTGAATAGAACTGTCACTATCAAGGAAATAGGAACAGTAATCAAAAGTCTCCCCAAAACAAAAGCCCAAGTCCAGATGGATTCATTAGGGAATTCTTTCAAACATTTAAAGAAGAGCTATTGCCAGTCCTTTTCAATCTTTTCCAGGAATTTGAACAGAGACATTCCCAAATAGTTTCTAGGAGACACGTGTCACCCTGATACCAAAAGCAGAGACACCACAAAGAAAGAAAATTACAGGCCCAGATCCCTGATGAACATGCATGCAAAGATCCTCAGAAAATATTAGCAAATAGAATCCAACAACTCATCAAAAAATCATATACAATGACCAAATAGGATTCATCCCAGGGATACAAGGATGATTTAACAGTTGCAAGTCAATCAACTAATTCATCATAGCAATAAAAGAAAAGATAAAACCATGTGATCATATCAATAGATGCAGAGAAACCATTTGACAAGATCCAGCACCCGTTTATGAAGAAAACTCTCAGCAAAATGGGAATTGAAGGAACTTTTCCCAATATAGTCGAAGCCATCTACCACAAGCCCACAACAAGCTTTATTCTCAATGGGGGAAATCTAAAAGCCTTCCCTCTAAGATCTGGGACAAGAAAAGCATGCTCACACTTGCCACATCTATTCAAGATAGTAGTGGACGTACTTGCCTTAGCTGTTAGGAAAGAAAAAGATATTAAGAGCATCTAGATAGGAAAGGAAAAAAATCAAGCTCCATTTGCAGATGACATGATACTATACCTAGAGAACCCTATAGCCTTTACCAAGAAGCTCCTAGAAACATTAGATTTGTATAGTAAAGTGGCAGGCTACAAAATCAGTACCCAAAAGTTCACAGCTTTCCTATATGCAAATAAAGAGAATGAAGTGATATGAAAAAACCAATCCCATTCACAGTCATTCCTTAGAAAATCAAGTATCTCAGAATCAGTTAACTAAGGAGGTAAAGGGCCTGTTCAAAGAAATCTACAAAATGCTACTTCAAGAAATAAAAGAGGACACGAAGCAATGGAAACACATCCCCTGCTCATGGATTGGGAGAATTCACATGGTCAAAATGGCAATATTCCCCAAAGCATTATAGAGATTCAATGCGAGCCCTAAAAGAATACCCATTACATTTTTCAAAAAAATTGATCAAACACTTCTGCAATTCATGTGGAAAAATAAACCCCCACAAATAACTGAAGCAATTCTTGCGGGGGAGGGGGGAATGGAAGACATCACCATCCCCAACTTCAAACTGTACTACAAAGTGGTAGTAATTAAAACAGCTTGGTATTGAAATAAAGACAGACCTGCAAACGAATGGAACAGGGTTGAATATTCTGACACACACACCCTCAAATGTGTGATCATTTAATTTTTGATAAGGGAGCAGGAAATATGAAGTGGAGCAAGGAAAGCCTCTTTAACAAGTGGTGCTGGCAAAACTGGACAGTTATATGCAAAAAGAAAAAAGAAAAAATGGCCTCAGACCTCTACCTAACACCAGGCACAAAAGTCAGATCAAAATGGATTAAGGGCCTCAAAATCAGATCAGAATTCATAAGTTACACTGAAGAAAAGGTAGGCAAAACCCTCCACTATATTAAAGCTAAAGGTATCTTCAAAGATGAAGTGCCACTGACCAAGCAAGTGGAAGCAAAAATAAATGGAACTGTCTTAAACTAAGAAGCTTCTGTACCTCAAAACAAACAGTGACCAGGATACAAACACAGCCTATGGAATGGGAAAAGTTATTCACCCAATATCCTTCTGATAAAGGGTTTAATATCAAAGATATATAAGGCACTGGTTGAACTCTGCAACAGAAAAACATCCAACTCCATCAGAAAATGGGACAATGAAATGAACAGAAACTTTCTCAGAGAAGAAATTCAAATGGCCCAAAAGACACATGAAAAAAATGCTGAGGAATGGGGAGAAAGGGACTTTCTTTCATTGTTGGTAGGAATGGTGACTGGTCCAAGGTTTTTGGAAAACAAAATGGACATTCCTCAAAAAACTAGAAATTGAGCTTCCATTTGACCCAGCAATACCACTTCTGGTAATATACCTTGAGGAATCAAAAACACACAACAGAAATACCATATGCACTCTGATGTTCATTGCAGCACAAATCACAATAGCCAGAATCTGGAAACAATCTGAGTGCCCGAGAACAGATGAATGGACAAAGAAACTATGGCACATCTACCCAGCAGAATACTACGCAACTGTTAGGAAAAAGGAAGTTGTGAAATTTGCCTATAAATGGACATGGAGAGTATCATGCTGAGTGAAATGAATCAAAAGGAGAGGGACAGATATAAAATGACTGCATTCGTTTGTAGTATATAAAAATATATAAATAGTGGAAAACTAATATCCATCACCAGGGAAAACAGGGGATAGGAAGACTGGGTCCATGGTTGAGGTCAACCACAAAAGTGTGTGGGGCGGAGGGTAGGTAAAATAGAGAAGAGGCCAGTATGACAATCACTGGGAATGATCATGCTGGACAAGAATAGAGTGTTCAAAGTAGATAAGGGGATATTCTTGATTACCTTTCAGTATCAATATTGCAACCACAATGCCCAAAAGAAGAGAGAGAGAGACAGAGACAGAGAAATAAACAGAGACAGAGAGAAGAAAAGTGTCTGCCTTCGAGGCAGGTACGGTGTGAGGGGTGGAGGGTGATGGGAGGGAACCTGGGGACACTGGTTCTGGGAAATGTACACTGGTGGAGGGATGGCTGTTGAAACAGTGTACAATTGAAACCTAATCATGAACAACTACCATGAAACATTACCATGGACAGTACTGTAAAACTGTAAATCATGATGGCTAAAATAAAAAGATACTTTTAAAAATAAACTAATTATATGGACTGGAGCAATAGCACAGTGGGTAGGGCATTTGCCTTGCACACGACCAACCCGGGTTCAATTCCCAGCATCCCATAGGGTCCCCTGAGCACGGCAGGGAGTAATTCCTGAGTTTAGAGCCAGGAGGAACCCCTATGCATTGTCGGGTGTGACCCAAAAAAGCAAAAAACAAACAAACAAACAAACAAACAAAAATGAACTAATTATAGCCTTTCCCTCTCTTGCCAGTATCAAATTCCTATGACTACCATGCTTTCATTAATTTAAACATCATTTATTACTTGTATTCAAGTTTGATGACATACAAAACTCATGAAACATTAGTCTGCTACTTTGGATGTCAATATTTTTCTATACATCACTTGTGTCTAAATTGACTTATCAATTAAAAATCAATAAACATCAGAAAAATGGGCAAAGGACAATCAATTTTAAAAATACAAGGTTCAGCGAACATGTAAAAGTATTTAATTTCAAAAATAACCAGTCACTGTCACTGTCACTGTTCTTCCGTTATTCATCAATTTGCTCGAGCAGGCCCAGTAACATCTCCATTGTGACACTTGTTACTGTGTTTAGTATATCGTCATGGGTAGCTTGCCAGGCTTTGCTGTGCAGGCAAGATACTCTTGGTAGCTTGCCGGGCTCTCCCAAAGGGGCGGGGAAATCGAACTTGGGTTGGCCAGGTTGGCCGCATGCAAGGCAAATGCCCTACCATCTGTGCTAACCAGAAAATTAAAATATGGATGGCTTTTATTCATTCATCAGACCAGCCCCCAAATGAAGAATGCCCAGAGGTGAATGGGCATGGAGAATCAATACTTTCATGAACTATTAAATTAGCACAACTATTTTGAGGTCAGTTAAATTTTTATAACTATATACTCTTCAGCCCAACAAATCCATCTCTAAATATCTATTTAACAGACCTACCTGCCCATATTCATAAGGCTGTGTGCTGCATTAATACATGTGACCAAAAAAAATCGAAACATATTTCAATAGAATTACTATGAAACAGGATTTTAAACAGATGAGGTAAACCTCCACATACCATAAAGGAAAGAAGTCTAAAGCAAAATAAAGTAAAAGTATCAAGTGGCAGATGTTATATTTATAAAAAAAAATCAGAAGATTTACTTTTGCATTATGTATCATTTAAAAAATTTTAATTAAGAATGTAATCATGTTGGCTTGCTATTCAAGCCCACGTTCTCCTGTGAACACATTTCCTATTTGCTCATCTCTGTGTGCTCTCTCTTGAACATGTACTTCTCTTTTTCTCCTCTCACATCTTTCTAAAATAAGTTTCAATAAAAACCATCTGTTTCACCAAAATATATACCTATATGTATATGTGTGTGTATAAAATTAATTCTACCAGTTATGGAATGGAAAGTAAAGAGTAAAGTAAGAGCTTGGTAAACTAAAATTTTTTAAAGAAATAAACTATTATAACTAATAGAGGTTGTTTTGGGACATGAGGGGGAAATACCTTCTATCAGTGGTATTGGTCTTAAAATTGTATACTAAGAGAATTTTATGGCGCAATTGTTTTTTAATATTTATATTTGGAGAGAATATACTCACAGTTTCTCAACCCAATGGTATGCCTTCCATGTATTTCCATCAATGGAAGAAATAGAGTTTCCTTGGAAATTTCTGTGAAGAAACACAGTTCACAGACTTGAACAAGTAGGAAAAGAATGAACAGAATAAGTAAAAGAACCATGGAAACACAGAAAACTCCAGCATATTTCCACAGCTATGAGCTTCCCATTTTGCCCAACTAAAGACATGACATGGGGTGACTGGTCAAACAATGAAATATCTCACAATCTGAACTTCCTAATTCCTGGAGTAGCTAAATAATGCCAGCTAATTAGCCTGTAAGTTACTTTACCAAACTCACATCTATTGTAACTCCTACTGCAAATCAATGGAGAAAATTATAATTTCATAATTATCATGTACAGAAAAACGAACAAAATTATCAGCAAATAAATATTTAAAAACATTGCCAGAGAACACCAAAGGTTTAAGTCAATGCTGTCTGTCGAAATTTTGAGATAGTAGAAATTTCTAGAGACTAGGGAAATTAGAAAATGAGGGGGAACTAGTGAGGAGAGATATATTCAATGTACCTCAGAAAAGGAACAAATCACAAAGAATTACCTTCAGTGGGGGGAAAAATGCACAGGAAAGAAAGTAGAAGGAAACCCAAGATGGTAACGGGAGTTATTGTGCAGTAGTCGTACAGCTGGTAGGGTGGGAAAGTGGGATTTTACATTTTATCCTATTTACTAACCTATTGTAACAAAGAGAATATGTTCATGAATTTACACATGTATAGATGCATGAAGTTGTGGGAGGGGGGTGGGGGAATGGTGCTCAGGACTTGCCCCTGGCTCAGCGCTCAATAATTTTTAATTAAACTGCTGGCAGTGGTGGAGGGGGACCCTATGAGGTGCCCGGGATTGAACCTGGGTTGGCCACATGCAAGGCAAGAGCCCTACCCACTGTCCTATGACTCTGGCTCCCTGAGTTCAGTTTTAAACACTAACTCTGTGGATCACTTTGAATCTAGTTTTGTCAACTTCCCTCAGCAACATGTGTATATAAGCTGCGAATGCGTACATAATCCAAATATAAACCTAATCAGTTTACGTACACAGTTTTTAGGGTGAAAATGTTGAAACAGAAACCTATCCCATCAACCTAGTGAACATTTCCACTCAAGACTTCTGGCTGCTTTATGATGTCTAAGCCACAAGTTGAGGGATATGTTTAAGGAGGCACAGATTCATAACTGTTTCATAAGCATATTACTTATCTCCAAACATACAAATCATACCAAACATGCACAGCTTTTTATATCCAAGCACAAAATTTTTTTCATCAAAAAAGATGCCTAATACTCAATTTATCTCATCAGAATGGCTTTCCTTCCTATCTACTACATTTCCACCTGTAACACCATTATCATTCTCTCAATAAGAACACAAACTTCAGTCATATTGGATTTTTTTCTTTCCTTCTCCCTCAACTTGGCAGTTACTAACTTTGATTGGTCTTTCTTTGTAATGACCTTGGGATTTTCTTTGTATCTTTTTGGGCTTTGGGGAGGCTCAGCCTGTGGTGCTCAGGGGACAACTCTGGCTCAGTGCTTGGGAGGGGTCACTCTGGTGGTGCTCAGAGAGTCATGTGATACCAGGGATCCAACCCTGGGTTCCCACATGCATAGCCTGTGCCCAGTCTTTTGAGCTCCCTCCCCCATCCAGGATGTTTTTCTATTCCTGCCGCAATCGCTTATTCAACCCCTTCTCACTTTACTCCTAGATTTTATTGGTCTTTTTCAAACAACTTTCCTCTTAGATTTCCCTATATATAGAATCTAAAATAATTCTTATTTATCTCTCTTGCTTGGAAACTTTCAATAGCTCCTCTATACTTCACAATGCAAATTTCAAGCCCCAAACCTGATACTTAAAGATTTTTTCACAAGCATATTTTCATTACTTTCTAACTCAGTTCAATTTTTTTGTGGAGCAGGGCACATCCAACAGTGGTCAGGGACCACATCTGATGATGATCAGGAACCATACGTGGTGCTGGAATTCAAATCATGGTGGCTGCCATCGCCACATACAAGACAAATGCCTTAGCCAGTGTACCACCGTTCCAGCCCCTAACAGATTTTTTTTTGTCTGCCTGTTTTTTAAATCCTAGAACTTTCTAGAGCTATGCTTTTTCTTATACTGTATTCTCCCCTCCCTTCACCCCCATACACTTTATTTAACAAATTACCGTCAACCTCTAATTCCCAGCTAAAGTTGCTCTGTGTCAGCTCTCTGAAGCTTTCCCCAACTGAGAAGACTCTGTACATTTCTGTGCCTCTGTTGGTGCTTAGTGATATGCTGCCTTTCCTTTTTTGTGTATTCCCTTTCTCCCCACACCATCATATTTAAGAGCCGATGACATATTCTTCTGGCTAGGTTGAGGGAAATGGGTGCTTATATGGAAAGTCGATGTAAAAAAATTTAATTCTGAAATGAGAGATTAAAAGTAACAATAACAGACAGCATTCATGTATATGCTAGTTGCCCGATATAAGTATATAGTTTTGCGGGGAGGCCACACCCAGAAATACTCAGGTGTGACTCCGGGCTCTGCACTCAGGAATCACCTCTGGTGGTGCTCAGGGAACCATATGGGATGCTGGGGATCAGACCAGACCTAGGTGAAACATTTTCAAGGCAAATGCCCTACCTACTGTACTATCACTCTGGCCCAAAGTATTTACATAGATTTCATAAATACTACTTTTATTGCAATTGAAGCTGGCTAGATCTCACAATCAACCCTTCTCTACCACCTTGGCCTCATCTCTATAGGGATTAAGGTTAAACTTGTTTAAAGGTTCTAACTTCATAGGTATCAAAATGATCAAGTATCACAACAATACTAGGAGGTGATAACTTACCATAATCCCCACCTAAAGAAAAGGGAACTGAGTTACAGAGCTAAATAACTTGTCCAAGGTAACAAAGCTAACAAATGACAAACTTGGGCAGTCTGGCTGCAGAATTCATATCCATAAGCTCAAGGTCGTGGCACCAGCAATAAAAGGTAAAGAGGACATACTATTATTTTAAAAAAAGGCTGGAGCACAAAGGAAACAAAGGTTAAGGAATTAAATGAGCGGATGATGGGAAGAAGGATAGGTTGATGTTGAGATAAAAATAGAGAAGCAAAGAGAGTATGGACAGTTATAAGCAACAGACCAGAGAAGAAGCAACAGATAAGGAGAATGAGAATATCTTTTGACTTACAAAAGATACAAAATGGGAATCATTTAAAGTGGGAGGGGGGACGAGGCTGACACAAGGAGACATTGAAGAAAAGGCTTGCTATGTCAATAGGCAGAATGCAGAGAACAGAGGAGAGGTGATTCTTACAGGACGGTGAAGGTGTTGTTGGTGTTGGGCCCTAGCACAGGCACTCTACGGAGCCTCTTCTCTGGACTGAGACCGGTACAGGAGAGGGTCTTATCTGTGCAGGTACAGCGCTCACATATGTTGAAGGACATGGATACATTCTGTTCCAGTTGCTCAGGGAAATCTACGTGTGCCTTTTCTGAAGCATATAGTACAGAAGGCAGGGCTGAAGAGTGAGTCAGAGAAGAATGAGCTGTCCTTGATGTTTCTGGCTGTGGAGTTACATCCAGTTCACTCAGATCTGTCTGCTGTTGCTGAAGCTGTTCTGAAGGCATTTCCTCAGTGGGGGTTGTCGGAGTGGTACTTGCTTTTTCTGAAGTACATTGTACAGAAGGCAGGGCCGAAGACTGAGTCGGAGAAGAATGAGCTGTCCTTGATGTTTCTGGTTGTGGAGTTGAGTACAAAGGTACAGATGTGTGTTCACCCAGATCTGTCTGCTGATGCTGACGCTGTTCTGAAGGCCTTCCCTGTCTGGGAGTTGTCAGAGTGGTACTTATTGGAACTGTTCCATCAGCTTTCTTTGGGGCCTTCGAAGACTGAGCTGGAGTCTCTTGCATGGTGGGAGATATAACTGAACTGCCTTTAGTTATAGTAACGTCCTTGTTTTTAGATGGATATGTGACTTCACTCAGGTTTGAACAAAGACTCAGAGATGGTGTGATATGTGTCGTATTCGAGTGTTCTGTAGCACTGGTACTTGTCAGGGTTGTCGAGGGTTTAGTCTTCACCATGTATTCTGGAGTTACAGTCAAATACTGAGTTGTAGAAAGCTCATTTTGATTAAAATTCTGAGCCATGGTCTTCTGTGTGGTTGGAGAAAGTACTGTCTTCAAAACCCCCAGACTAGGCGGAGGTGAAACGTTAGTTGAGATTGAATGAGTCTGTACATGTCCTGATGGTTTTGTCACAGTGTGCTCTGTAGGAGTGGTAGTCCTCTTCAGGATCGTAAAACCTTTGCTCTCCCTACTTGGTTCTGCCGTGATAGTCGTGACAGGGGCTGATGATGGATGCTGAGTTGATGCTGATACTGTCGGTTCCAAATACTCTGAGGCCTGAGCCAAAATTATATCAGTCGGTAGCTCTGAAAGCTGAGTGAGGGTTTCCTGAATAGATGAAGAAATTTCCATTTCCTCAGCAGGTTCCTTGTCTGGTGAAAGCTGAGTTTGAATCTGTCCTGAATGTAGAACTACTCCCTCACTCTGGAACATCTGTTTTGACATCTGCCAGCCAGATAGTGTCATATTCTCAGAGAGGCCTGGAAATGAAGCTGGGACCTCTGGAGATGGAGATGATTCATCCTCATTGGGAGACCCAGGAAATATAGTTGGGTTCTCTTGGGAGCCTGGAGGTAGCGCTTGGCTCTCTTGGGGAACAGGCTGTGATTCTATCTTCTCAGAGTGCTCTGTAGATGGAGCTGGGTTTTCTTGTTGGGATACAAAGATTTTTGTTTCATTTGAAGGCTCACATGTAGTCAAGTCCTCCTGAGAGACTGAATGTTGAGGTGGGGTCTCTTTCTGGGTTACGAGTCCGGTTGTTGCAGTAGTCTTTAGAGGATGAGTCAAGATCAGATCCTGAGCAAATAGTCTCATCTCAGAGTTCCCTAATACATTTGTTGGGCTCTCCTGATGGAGTGTGTAAGTGTCCACCCCAGAAAGATCTGGAGTCTCAGCAATGGTCCCTTCTTGACCTGGAGTAGATTCGATCTTTTTAAGGGTGACTGCAGGGTGATCAGAGTCTTCTTGTTGAATTTGAGAAGACTGAAATCCTTCAGACTGTGTTGGAACTTGCTGCCAACTTGGAGAATACCCTGCTATTGTTCTGGGGTGTACTGTTACAGCAACAACCACATTGTCAGGTTCAGTCATGACACTGGAGACGTGTGAATGTGAAGAGTGAGGGGGACTTGGTGAAACTGTCATCTTCTGATTCTCCAGAGTCTGGATTGGGAATGCTTCATAAGTCTGAGTTGGAGAGTCTGGGGGCTTAGGAGAGGTGCTTGGCTGAGTCGAAGAAATGACTACCTCAAGATGCTCAGGAATCTTAAGTACGATGTCCTCTTGGGTTGAGGAAGATAAAACAGTTTTAGTGGTTTCAGACTTGTTACTTTTAGATTTCTTTGTAGTCTTAGGTAGAAACTTATAAGTTGTATCATTATTTATTATTGATAAGGAAAACTTGGATGACAGGTACCCAGTTCCAGATAGAGGGTAGAATAGATTCCCTTGTGTGGTTATCACAGAGTCATGAAGGTTCTCTATCAGCTGGGAAGATTCTTGCTCCTTAGTAGAAAAGCTTTTCCCTGGGTGTTCTGGACCTTGAGTCTGTGTTTCCTGTAGGACTGAAGATTTCCCCACCTCAGTGAGGTCAGTGGTTTTATATGATGAAAATGTAGTCATCTCAGAGAACCCTAGCATTTTATCCTGGGACTCCTGCAGGACTGATGGAGATTCCATAACCTCAGAGCGCTCTGGAGCTTTACCTTGGGCCTGCTGGTGGGCTAATGAAGATTTGGGTAAAGAGAGTTCTGTAGCTGGAGTCTGTGATTCTTTCTGGACTGAGGATTGAACCTCATTAATGATCTCTGGAGTTATGGAAATTGTCACCATCACAGGTTTTACAGTGACGTGGGGCAAGTTTGAAAGGTGAACTTCATTTGGAGGCTGAGGTGAGACCTCCTGCTGCCCTGGAGAAGATTCAACCTCATTATTGACCTCTGGAAACATGTTAATTGTCAAATCCACAAGTTTTTCAGTAACACTGGAAAAAGTTAAGTGCTGTGTTTCATTCTTACTTGGCAATGACACATGTTCAGGATGGTCTAATGGCTTAGTTACAACCTCTCCATATGGCTCTGGAGGCAATGTTGACACCTCATGGACCGTAGAAGATATGGGCTCAAGTTTATTTGAACTTTGAGCCTGCACCTCCTGCTGTAATGAAGAAGGTTCGACCTCATTACTGTCCTCTGTAGTTATAGTAATTGTCACACCCAAAGGTTTAGCGGTGACATTGGGCAAAATTACATGTGGAGCTTCATATTGACTTGGAGATGGAACATTTTCTTCAAAATGCGGAAATGGTTGAGTGACAGATTCCTCAGATGGCTCAGGAGGCTGAGCCTGTACCTCCTGCTGGACTGAAGGTTCATCCTCATTACTGAACTCTGTATATATGGAAAATGTCACACCCATAGGTTTAGCAGTGACCCGGGGTAAATTGAAGCTTAAAGCTTCATTCTGACTTGGAGGTGGAACATTTTCTTCAGAATGCAGAAGTGGTCGAGCGAAAGATTCTGCAGATGGCTCAGGAGGCTTAACCTGGGCCTCTTGCAGAACTAAAGAAGGTTCAACCTCATTATTGACCTCTGTAGTTATAGTTAATGTCACACCCATAGGTTTAGCAGTGACATGAGGCAAATTTAAGCTTGGAGCTTCATTCTGACTTGGAGATGGAATATTTTCTTCAGGATGCAGAAGTGGTCGAGCGACAGATTCTGCAGATGGCTCAGGAGGCTTAACCTGGGCCTCTTGCTGAACTAAAGAAGGTTCAACCTCATTATTGACCTCTGTAGTTATAGTTAATGTCACACCCACAGGTTTAGCAGTGACATGAGGCAAATTTAAGCTTGGAGCTTCATTCTGACTTGGAGATGGAATAATTTCTTCAGGATGCAGAAGTGGTCGAGCGACAGATTCTGCAGATGGCTCGGGAGGCTTAACCTGGGCCTCTTGCTGAACTAAAAAAGGTTCAACCTCATTATTGACCTCTGTAGTTATAGTTAATGTCACACCCACAGGTTTAGCAGTGACATGAGGCAAATTTAAGCTTGGAGCTTCATTCTGACTTGAAGATGGAATATTTTCTTCGGGATGCAGAAGTGGTCGAGCGACAGATTCCTGAGATGGCTCAAAAGGCTGATCCAGGGCCTCCTGTGGCACTGGAGAAGGTTCAACCTCATCGACGTCTGAAAATATGGAAAATGTCACTCTCAAAGGTTTAGCAGTGACACGGGGCACCTTTAAGTGTGGAACTTCATTTTGACTTGGAGATGGAACATTTTCCGAAGGATGCAACAATGGTTGAGCTTCAAACTCCATAGGGGATTCAAGAGGCTGAGCTAGGGAATTCTGCTGGACTGAAGATTCAGTCACCTCAGGGATACCTGGGGCGTGAGCCATTACCTCCTGCGGTATGGCATAGCCACTGTAAGGGCTCTCTGGAACCTGAAACTTGGCCTCCTCTTGGGCTAGAGGTTGTTTATTCTTTCCAAGGTTCTCTGCAGTGTAAGTTGGATTTAGGGATTCTGGCTGGGTTGATGTTTCACCCTCACTTGGAGTTCCGGTAATCTGCAGATAGGCAGGTTTGATGGTGACAGTAGCTACATTTGAAAGATGGGCTGCTTTCTGGATTGGAGACGGTTTATTTTCCTGATCATGTGCTTCAAGTTCCAGACCTGACTCTAAAGGCTGAGCTTCCACCTCCTGAGGCACTGAAGATCCTTTTTCCTCAGCAGCCAATGTAGGCTGAACTAGGGTTTCTGGCAGGACTGAAGCAGTATCACCCTCTTCAGGGGTACTTGACAGCAAATCTGAGTCTGGAACTAAAGAAGGTTTTGATTCCTCAGGAGATCCTAGAAGTGCAGCTGGGCTCTGTTGTGTGCTTGCTGAAAGTTCAGCTTCCAGGGCCTTAAAGGGAAGCTGTTCTATCTCTTCAAAGGTTTCTGGATGCTGAGGCTGGGGTGAAAAGGATCCAATCTTGTGAGGGATCTGTAGATGTTTCTCTGAATCTCCCACCAAAGGTTGACTCCCCTCAGGATAAAAAATATCCATACCGGAATCTAAGTAATCATCCTGCATCTGTTGTGGTAGACGATGAGGTCTCGTAGATTTCCTGGGAGTACCAACAACTTTAGCAACATGGTGGCGGCCAATTGGACCCTTCCTCTTGTTTTCAGGGGAAATAATGAAGTTTAATAATTTTGAAATCTGTCCACCTAGATGTGGTGGATGCATTTCAAATGTCTGATGTTCAGTTTGGTCTATACCTGTAGGTGTAATTATACTTCTCTTTCTAAGATACAAAGCCAGAGGTGGACTCTGATTCTGGCGTATCATTGGATCAACTGGGAGCCTCTGATGTGTTGCCGGCTTATCAGTAAAACCCTGGTGTGGAACGGCAAATCGATGTGACCCAGAGGGTAGCTCTCTACCTGAATCCTCATTGAAGGCAGGAACCAAAGTCTTCGACCACTTCTGAGGCTGCAACAACATCTGGGCAGCAGTCGAGGTAAACAAGTGACTGCTTACCTGTTCACCTGTTAAGAACTTGGCCGGAGGTTGAAGGGTATGGGGTGATTCAGCGGTAAGATTAGGGGAAGGTGAAAGCCAAGGCTTGGGGGGCCCTGGGACTTCGGGGGTCAGGTGGACTGGGGGCAGGACTCTCCACCGGAGCGGAGCTCCCTGCAACAGCAGCCACATTGGTTGCCACGTGAGGATAAATAGGACGTGGAGTATTTGCCAGGACATGGCACACGGAGTTTTCAGAGAGCCACGATCCAGGCGAGAAGGGCGCGAGGATCCTCGTCCAGAGCCTAAGGATTAAAGAAGCCTGGAGCTGTGCACACGCCCTTATCAACTGCACCCTTGGCAACCACGCGCCCTTGGCAACCGCGCACCCCACCCCCCGCAGCACCTTTATGAGACTCTAACCTGCCCACATACCAAATTCCGCAGGATGGATATATCATTCCCAATGTTCTCCCTTCCGAAATCTGACACGCCATTTTGTCAGTAAAGAAATGACCAGCACCTGGCCCAGACAAGGTCAGTCCTGAGCACCTGAAGAACCTGCCATCAGTACTCATCAATACACTGGCTCGACTCTTCACACGCTACCTGTCTGAATGTAAGGTTCCATCCCAGTGGAAAACCAGCAGGACTGCACTACTGTACAAGAAGGGAGACATCCACAACATTGGCAACTATTGCCCGATCTGCCTATTGTCTGTCATCTACAAGCTGTTCACTCGAGTCATCCTGAATAGGATTAGAACACCACTAGATGAAGGACATCCATGCGAGCAAGCCGGGTTCCGCGAAGGATTCAGCACCATTGACCATATCCACATGATAACCAAGCTCATTGAGGTTTCTCGGGAGTTCAAGATGCTGCTCTGTCTAACGTTCATTGATTTAAAGAAGGCCTTTGATTCTGTTGAGACGGAAGCAGTCATCGAAGCCCTAGCCAATCAGGGCATTCAAACTCAATATATCAGGATACTTCATGAGCTGTATTATGGATTCACTACCAGGATCTCTACCAGGATCTCACCACTCTACAAAGTGATCATCCATGTCAAGAGAGGGGCTCGGCAGGGTGATACCATTTCACCGAAACTCTTCAGTGCCACCCTCGAGAATATCATGCGACTACTGAAATGGGAAGGATGGGAGTGAAGATAGACGGTCGGCAACTACACCACCTCCATCAGCTTTGCTGATGACATCATTCTAATGACACCAAACATCAGCCAAGCGGCACAAATGCTGGCCGACTTTGACCGTGAGTGTGGAAAGGTCGGACTCCAACTGAATCTCATGAAGACAATGTTTATGAGAAACAATCTTGTTCCTGATGTTCCATTCATTTTCAATGGAATGACCATCTCCGAATGCAACAGTTATGAAGTCAAGAAGTCAACATGACGAATGACCTGGCACCTGAGTTGCACAGGAGGAAGAGAGCGGCTTGGAATGCTTTCAAGAGTGTTGAAGAAATAGCTAAGAGGACGAAGAACCTTTGGCTCCAGGCACATCTCTTCGATTCCACTGTTCTTCCTGCATTAACATACGCCTCAGAGACCTGGGTCCTATGAAAACAGGATGAGAATGCTATTTGGGTCTCCCAAAGAGGAATCAAAAGAACTATGCTTGGAGTATCATGCTTCATTCAAATGAGAGAAAGAATCCAGAGTTCCCACCTCCGTCGACGGTCAAGAATCAGGGACGCTGTCTCGTTTGCCAAGGAGTCGAAAATCAGATGGGCTGGACATGCAATGAGATTTGGACGACAGCTGGACTAGAGCTGCTACCGACTGGATTCCACGGGATGTTAAAAGATCGCATGGCTGCCCACCTATGAGATGGTCAGACTTCTTCGTCAAGACCCTGAATGATCGGTTTGAGGCTCTTCATGTTCCCAGAACAAGCAGATGCCATTGAGCTACACTAGCATGTGACAGGGACGAATGGAAACATTACTGGCGCCCACTGGAGCAAATCTATGAGTAACAGGATGTCAAGTGTCAAGTGCCAAGCGGCCTTTATTGGATCCACCGGCTTTGCAAAACCAACAGGCTTTCCTTCTTCCCCGGAGGGCACCAAAGACATCCAATCAGATCCTCTATCCCCCCTCCCTTGCCTCCCCTCCCACTCTTGCCAGCCAACAGGACTGGGACTGCCCACTAGTTTGGGCGGAGCCCCGAGGTGGGGGAAAGGAACAGCGTGTCCTCTGACTGGGAACACTGGCAAATACAACAGTACTAACCCAGTTGTGGCAGTCTTGGTGCTTCCTCCTCACTACTGAAATCCGAGAGACATTCTTCCTCCCCTTGGCCATCCTGCTTCCAAGAAAGATAGCTGACTTGCAAAAGGAGCACTACTTAGGGTGGATGGTGGTTCCCAAATGTTGTCATTTCCTTTAAACTCTTAGTCTCTCTGATTATTTATCACACTCCTAGAGAGGGGATAGCACGGAATCAGGGACCCAAAATTTTCTGAAGGAGGCCATAACAGTTTATAAAGTTTATTCTGGGAGACCGTTCTTAAACTGAATGAACAGCCATATACACTTTAATTTACATCGGCCTAGGGGAAATCGGCCTTTCTTGCATGGAGCTCAATATTAATTCATAGAGAAAAAGGAGCAAGCTCCTTTCTAGAGGGCTGCCTTTCTAGCACTCCAGGAGAGACCACTTAAGACGTTAAAGTCAGAATGTAACAAGGCTCTCTTGCAATACAGTAACTAGCACCCATTTTACCTTCTTCACAGTCCTTCTTCTCATCCACATCAGTTCTTATTATCTCAAACATCTAGAATATAAATACCATGAGAAAGGGCTTCTTTCCACTGTCTAGTTGAGTAGAGAGCTTTGAATGGAGTTGGTTCCAAGAGTGGCCTCATTTAGGGATGGATGTTAGTTTTCTGAATTCTTTGGCATAAGTACTAAATGTCTTCTCACGTTTTATAGTAAGGTGGACATTTTTGTCTGTTTGGGGGCCACACCTGGAGGTGTTTGAGGTTGCACCTGGCAGTGCTCAGGAGGCCATGCAGTGGCAGGTATCAAACCCAGGTCTCCCTCAGCACAGTCCATGCTCCAGCCTGATGAACAATGTCTCAGGCTCCTAAGCTAGTCTTTTAAGACTCAATTGTAGGTGTTTGAAGTTTTCTTGGTGGGTTTTATTTAAACTATTTTGAAAGTTATTTTGCAGAACTAGATCAATAGTTCAAAAGATTGAGCACATGCTTTGCACAAGAAAGGTTTGAATTTGATCCCTACCAACACCTGGTCCCTTGAACACTTCGACAAGTGATTATAACAAAGAGCCAGGCTGGGTAATTCCTGAGCACTGCCAAGTGTGAACCCCACTACCTTACCCACAAGTAAAATTTATTTTAGAAAGAAAAAAAAAAACAGATTTTCAACAAGAGGAACAGAATCACCTTTTCTCTCTCTTTCTTCCCCTAACTCCCTAACTTTGGAAACAAATTTTCTGACTTTGAGCCTTGTTAATTACATAAATCCAACTCCAAATTTGTTCCCAATGATACGAAACACATTTTGCCACCCCCCACCATCCCTAGAACACACACATTTAAATAGTATATTGATATGTTCTCCTGGAAATTAACAAATTAGTTCCAAATTTGGAATACTGTGCAATTGTTGAAAGGTTCTTTCATAAAATATTTCATACAAGATATATGTGAAATGCTGAGCTCTAGGTATGATACCATACTTGAAAAAAAAACGTAACTTTTCAAATACTGTACCATAATCATACTTAAGGCCCCAAATCCCTAGATCCTGTTTAAGAGGAGTTCAAAAAGGACAGAACTCAGAGAGCACTCACAACTCTCCATATTTCAAATAAGGGTTTAGAAACAAGAGACAGGACTTCAGGAAAACTTCAGAAAATTCCTCAAATAAAGTTTTAGAGTTTCATATTTTTCTGGGGATGGTAGAATTGCCTACACATGCTAAAAACTTTAAAATCTGTTCATTATTTAGAATTATGGCCATCCTGTGTATGTCATCCTTGAGTTTTTCTCTTCACATACTTGAATTAAATCATGTAGTTTTTTGGATCTGGCACCAGTGAGCTCCTCAAAAGGTTGATATTCCACAGCTATTTTACCACTTTCTGAAATAAAGTTAACAACAAGGATTAATTCAAACTAATTGGCTAAAATGTTCTTTCTATAAAGGTAGTATAAAATGATACTGTGTGTGTACTTCCTTTATACACCAATAATTTTATTTCTAAAGCATAAAATAAGAGCATTTTCCTTGTCAATGCAGACATTAAGTTTGGTTCTTTTTGCTTCTCTGTTTCAAGGCCATTCTCAATGATGCTCAGGGATTATACCCACTTAGTTCTTAGGAGTCACTCCTGGTAATGCAGTGCTGAGCTGGAACTGAAACTGCATGCCAAGAATGTGCTCAGCCTGTTGAGCTATCTCTCCAACCCACTGCTTCGTTTATTTCTTTATATTTTGGGTTTGCGAATCCTATCCTCTGGTACTCAGGGGCTATTCCTGGCTCTGTGCTCCCTGGTGGTGCTAGAGGGGACCATATGCCATGCCAGGGATATGCAAGGCAGGTGCCTTGGCTCTGGTACCATCTTCTTAAGCCCCCATTAGTTCTTAAAGATTATTATGGTTTATAGAAATTTTACCAGATGAGCAAAAAAGTCACTTTTGCTAGAAGAATTGCCCAGACTGCAAGGCTGAAGTCAACCCAGGATCTACTTGTGTCATAAATAAGGTCTCTGACAACTTAAAATTTCTGATTCTAAGACTGCAGGACTATAAAGCAAGGAAAGCAATTCTGTTTTTGGATTCTCTACTGATTATTCAGTTTCCTTTGGGCACAACCAGAAATATTCATAGCACTATAAAATTCCATAAGGGAGAAAATTTAAAAATCGTAAATAGTATGACCACTATTTGTTTTTGTTGTTGGGGGCCACACCCAGCAGTGTTTAGAGTCTTCTCCTGACCTAAGTACTCAGGGGTTGCTCCTGGACACCCACGTGGTGCCAGGAATCCAACCGTGGCCTTCCACATGCACAGCATGTGCACTAGGCCTCTCAGCTGTCTTCCTGGTCCCAGAGGAATCACTGTGAAGGTTCACAATACATAGTTGGTCGCTACATAGAATCACAACCACTCAATATGTCAGTGCTGAAAACCAACCCTGAATTCATTCCAGTTAAGTTTCCTCTTCAGTAGGAAAACAGTAGCAATAATTAGAATATTTTGTCTGTTACAAAATTCTAGGTAACTTTTTAAATATTTATTTTTATTATTTAATATGTTTCTTTTTCTTTTTTTTTAATGAATCACTGTGAGGTACAGTTACAGAAATACAAATTTTCATGCTTATGTTTCAGTCATACAATGATTGAGTACCCATCCCTCCACCAGTGCCCATTCTCCACCACCAATGTTCCCAGTATCCCTCCCACAACTCCCCCATCCCCCCCACCCCCCCAAGGCAGGCCTATTCCCTTTAAATCTCTTTCTTCCTTTAGGTGTTGTGGTTTACAATATAGGAATTAAGTGGCCATCATGTTCGGTCTGTAGTCTACCTTCAGCAAACATCTCTCATCCCGAATGGGCCCTCCAAGCATTCTTTACTTGGTGGTCCCTTCTCTATCTCAGCTGCCTTCTCCCCCAGCATGTGAGGCCGGCTTCCAAGCTGTGGTGCATATCTCTACTATCCTTGGGTGTTAGTCTCCCATACTGTTACTTTATATTCCACAAATGAGTGCTGTTCTAGGTAAGTGTTAATTATTTACTTTTATGATATAAGGTAAGCTAAACTAAAAGTATATATATATATATATTTTTTTTTTTTCAGAAAATTGCAGCTTAGAGGGGCTGGAGAGATAGCACAGCGGGGAGGGTTTTTACCTTGCACACGGCCAACCTGGGTTTGATTCCCAGAATCCCATATGGTCCCCTGAACACCGCCAGGGATAATTCCTGAGTGCAGAGTCAGGAGTAACCCCTGAGCATCGCCGGGTGTGACCCAAAAAGAAAAAAAAAATTGCAGCTTAGAAATACCTTTGCATATCTGTTTAGAAGACCTACAGTTGCAATTTAAAAATGAGACACAGAGGGACCTGAGTGCTATTACAGTGGGTAGAACATTTGCCCTGCATGTAGACAACACGGGTTCAGTCCCTGGCACCCCATGTGGTTCCCGAGTCCTGCTAGCAGTGGTCCCTGAGCACATAGCCAGGAGTCCAGGAGTAAGCCTTAAGCATCAGCAGGTGTGGCCCAAAAACCAAGAAAAGAAAAAAGAAAAAAAAATGGACAGAGTTAGTACTTAAACAGAGGAGTCTGAAGTTTGTAGCCACTATACTATTCTGCTTTATTGACAAACAATTGAGAAAGAAGAACTGGATCAAATACTCTCTCTACAATCTAAACTATTCTACATTTATACATTAGGGGTAATATTTGCTGTAATTATTTTTCACAGATTCCAAAGGACAGATTTCACAGATTTCAAAGGACAGATCTGAGACTACTCTGTAAAGCATCTAGTAAATAAAAGATAGGAAGTACTTATATTTCCATTATTTTCAATATAATTGACTTCTCAAAATCTATTTGCTCTTCAAGTAAGAAAACTGTAGTATTTCAAGGACAACCTAGAAAAGTCTTACCTAAACCACAATGAGCAGTTTCTGAAATGCATCTGACACGGTCTTTTGAATAGCAAACTTCTGAGTCATCTTCCTTTTTGTAAGGAATGATAATAGTCCTAAATCCAACCAAAACAAATAGATTTACTATGCCAATCTGTATAATTGATTTTTATGAAGTCTAAAAAAGGGAACTGGGGCTGGGGCTCTAGTACAGCAGGTAGGGCGTTTGCCTTGTATCCGGCCGACCCAGGCTCAATCCCCCGCATTCCATATGGTCTCCCCAGCACTGCCAGAAGTAATTTCTGAGTGCAGAACCAGGAGTAACTCCTGAGCATCGCTGGGTGTAACCCAAAAAATAAAAAAATTTTAAAAAATAAATAAAAAAATAAAAAGAGAACTACATCAGGATCTTAATGAGTAAGGGAAGGCACCACTCAAGGCTATGTCTCAAAGGCTCTGTGTCTTATAATGTGAAAGTGACCTGGCCTGGAGCGTGGCAGCAGTTGGGTAGTGGAGGTCAGCTGCCTGGCTGGGTCCCTGGGGGTGGAAAGGACTCTCACTGCCCCTCTCTGGGGTGCCCCGAGTGAAAACAGCCTGGCATAAAGACCTTTACTTTGCAAAAATGATAGTGTTCGAAGCAGGCCTGAGCTGCCTGGATACCGCAGCTAGGAATAATGGAATTGGATAACTGTGGTAATTCTAGAGTTAACACATGCAGATGGGCGCTGACCCCCTTGGGGTGGGGGGTGGGGGGGAATGTATGCATTTCTCAGATCAAAACCAACCTAGTCAGCTTCCCCTTGGTTCTGGCCAAGGGCCAGTCAGGCGCAGGCAGCTTTGGTGATGATGACTAGATAACCTCGAGCAAATGGCACGCCCCCCCCCAGGGGGAGGGGTGACAACCCATTTGAACATCTGCCCTATCACCTATCAACTTCAGGAACTTGAGAAAGGCTTGGTAGGGGCATAGATGAGCTGGTCTCTCCCTAAGATTCACCTACCAGAGTCTGTTCCAGTTCTTTCACTAATAGCCCTGCCTTTGATTTAATATTCTAAGCCTAAGTGCCATAGATTCTGGGGGGAAAAACATTTATATTAGTTTATTTCATTATCAAAATGAAGATTTTGCTGGGATAACGGACAATTACACATGATCTATATTTGAAAAATTACTTTGGAAAAAAGAAGATTGTTACCCCCAAATAGTAGAAACACTATTTCCATCCTTATACCCCTAAGGTTCTTGGTAGGAAGACAGCTCTAAAATTGTGAAGTGTCCCCGGGTCCTCCCGCCCTCCAAAAAAAAAAAAAAAAACCTGGTTCTGTTGGTTACTACCTAAGATTTAAACAAGTATTGTTAAAAACATCTGCCGATTTATCCAAAGTCTCCTCGGCAATCAAAGGACGACAATACCACCTCTAAAACACGGAAGATCTTCATGCTTTGCTTCTGAAGTGGTGCCATAATATCTTCATTTTCCCTTCCTTCAACTTCAGAAAGATCCTGAAGCTGTTAAGATTTTAGATTGAAGGTCCTTCTGAACATCTCAATGTAGATTTTGAAATATTAAATTAGAAATAAAAACGAAACTCCAGCAATCCTTGCCAACCATTGAGTAACCTGTGTAACCTGTGACTTTAACATTAAGCAAAACTTTCCATGAACTACACCAGCCATGCACATACAGAGCACACAAGTGTTGTAGAATATGGACACCACCATCAATTCACTGAGACCTTATTGATTCTGTGGTGTGACCGGTGCTCCAACACTTTCACTTAGACAACTCACATCTATCAGGTCTGTAGGTTCTCAGAGCCTGCTGGGGTCATACCCCACAGTGCTGGGGAGTCGTGCAATACTCAAGACAAAACCCCCGGGCCTTGAACACGGTGGGCACAGGCTCTGCACTTGAACTCTCTCTCCACTTCCTACCTTAATAATCCTTTTAGACCATCCATTGAAACCAAAACGGTAGTTTGCCAGTTCCAGGCATTGGGAGCTGTTTAGGGCAAGTGTCCGATGTCAGACTGCTTTATGTCTGCTGAGATGAACCTAAAGACATAAGAGAGATACTCGAGGTTAGGATCAACTTCCCACAGAGATCTAATTCAGCCGACCCAAGACTTCTCAATACAAGTTTCATAAAGTGGCTGTGAAGAGCAAATCAAACAAACTTTGGTGGTGGTTGTTGTTTCAGAGCCATACTCAGCAGTAATCAGTCACTCCTAGCTCTGTGCTCTGGTATCACTCCAGGTGGTGGATGGGCGAATCATATGTGCTACTGAGTATAGAACCGGGTTGGCAGCAAGCAAGGCCAGCACATTAACTGTGGTGTAAGCATTCAAAGATCAATCTTCATTGCTCCTTCTCTCCAGGCAGCTTTAAATTGGGCAAACTAATTTTGTTCTCCTTTCTCATTCCTTGATTTATTCTCTCAACCAACAAACTATCAATCATTTGTTGGTAACGTACTTTTTTTTTTTTTGCTTTTTGGGTCACACCCGGCGATGCTCAGGGGTTACTCCTGGCTCATGCACTCAGAAATCACTCCTGGCGGTGCTCGGGGGACCATATGGGATGCTGGGAATCGAACCTGTGTCGGCTATGTTGGCTGTGTGCAAGGCAAACACCCTATCTGCTGTGCTATCGCTCCAGCCCCGCATCATTAGTTCTTAAATGACAATTTCAACTTTCAGCCAGGATATTAACTCCTGGCACATTAACTCCTGGCCTATTTCTTGGTCCTTAAACATTTTAGGCATTAAGTTCATAGTAAGCACTAATACTTATTATTTTCAAGCCATGGCACTTCTCTGTATTATTTCCAAAATCTCTGATTAATCTGAGTGTGTCCCTGACTTCTGGTGGTATGTGAAACTATAAGCCGGGAAGATCTGCAAGACTGTAGATAATCAAAAGAAGTAAACTGCTTCAGTGATTCTATCTAGCAGCTCTTGCCTGTAACTATTATTAGGGTCCGAGCTCAGGACAGCCTCACCTGTCAAGGAAAACTCTGAGAGACCAAGTCCATGCAAAAGCAAGAGGTTTATTCGAGCATGCTTGGGCTCACAGCATGATCGCAAACCGTCAGTGACTGAGAGTCCCGAGCCTCTTCAAAGGGGGCTTTTTATAGGGCATCCTCCCGCGCATTTCAGAAAGCGCACGCACAAATCACCCAATACATTTGAATTATCACATTAGATGCTGCACACAGGCAGCCAATCATTTTGCAACAAGCCATCAGCACCAGCCACTCTCTTCTGTACCTGTCACCAGGCCCTCCCAAGGGGCAGTCAATTAGGCCTTTTCATTAGGCCTTCTCCGACCTTGTGGCCTTATCTGGTGAATTCCAGGTGCAAGGAGGAGATGGAGGTACTTGATGTTGGGCCTTGTTAGGCGGATTCCAGGACAAGGAGATGCCTCATTAGGCCTTCTCCGGCCTTGTGGCCTTATCTGGCGAATTCCAGGTGCAAGGAGGAGTTGGGGGTACTTGGTGTTGCTAGCCTGCCACAGCTGCAGGACGGGATATGGGCTGGGACTTGCTTTGCTAGGGCCCAATTGTCATGGGGCTATCTTTCACTATAACCTGAAAGATAGATAAGATAGACCTGCCACCAAGGGAGGACCTCCATCTGCAGCACTCCCCTCTCCAAAGTATTAGCCTTGTTAGAAGAGACTACAGTTTCGTTTATTTTTTTCTTATACCATTTTATGAGCAACTACCATCTGCATAAGTACTTCTTTATAAAGCAAAAAGTACCTCTATTATTAGTTCTCTAAATATATTATAGGGCTGGAGCGATAGCACAGCGGGTAGGGCGTTCGCCTTACAAGCGGCCAACATGGCCGACCCGAGTTCGATTCCTCCGCCCCTCTCGGAGAGCCCGGCAAGCTACCGAGAGTATTGGATATGCCAGACACAGTAACAACAAAGTCTCCAATGGAGACGTTACTGGGCCCGCTCGAGCAAATCGACGATCAACGGGAGGGCCTTTACCTTTACCTTTACCTAAATATATTATTGTGGACTTCTTACATCATTAGTTCTTAAATGACAATTTCAACTTTCAGCCAGGATATTCTATATGAACATATTAATAAAAATTCAAATGCAAGGGTGGAGAGATAGTTCAATGGATAAGGCATTTTTGCCTTGCATATGGCCAATCATGGTTCAACCCCCACATCCCCATGTGGTGCCGCCAAGCCTGCCAGGAGTGATCCCTGAGTGCAGAATCAGAAAAAAGCCTTGAGTATTGCAAAACAAAAAAGAAAAACTATTCAAATACAAATAAAAGCAATATTAATTATTGATTTGTTTTATGTGTCTATCACTATTACCAGTTCATAAGCACCTTGAGTGCTCAATGGATCCATATTGTATCCTTTCCTCTTTCTCTGAAGCGAGAAAAGTTTGTTACCAACAAATGATTGATAGTTTGTTGGTTGAGAGAATAAATCAAGGAATGAGAAAAGAGAACAAAATTAGTTTGCCCAATTTAAAGCTGCCTGGGGAGAAGGAGCAATGAAGATTGATCTTTGAATGCTTACACCACAGACTAGCCTGTCACACGGAGGGGTGTTCTCATGTCTGATGAAGGTGCAGGCAAGGATGAAATGACAGGGAGTGAGAATGACCAGCAAGATGAGGAGTGAGAAGCCAGTTCAGGGAGCCAATCAGAGCAGGCTTCGAATTATCATGAGAAAGGTTTGAAAGAAACAATCCTCATTCAAATATTCAGAGGCATGGGAAGGGGTGGGGGTGTGCATGGGAAAACAGCGGAGCGGGGAAACCCTAGATTCTTACCCCCATCCTCTCTACACCCAACCCTGCTCCACCAAAACCAAACCAACCCACAGAAAGATGGAAATGGGCCACACAAAAGAATGGGACTAAAATGAGGCCCGCCCAAGCAAGACGGAATTCAGGAGCTGGAGACCGTAGAGCCCGGGGTGCACGCAAAGGGAAGAAAGTTTTCAGTGGGAACTGGGAACTGAGGGTGGGCATCGGGAACGGTTGGTGGAAGACAGAACGATGGCGCTGGCCACGAGTCCCTCCAGCCAGCAGGACTGTCAAGCGCACACCTGGACCCCCTCAAGGCCCAGAGGTGGCTGGCCACTGGGCTCTGACCCTTCCAGCTAGTCTCTTACTGCAACCAGCCTCGGAGTTTCTGCAGAAGACAGCCTGGGGGGACCGGCTGTGTGCTGCCAGGATACTGGTGGGCGCTGCGAGGCAGCAGGATGCTGGTGGGTGGGGGTGGCTAGCTGCCAGTGTAAGGTGCTCCGGCCCAGCTCTGCTTCCCACGGGGCCGCGACCCCCGCCAAGCGCCGATCCAACTTCAGGGGAGAGGACTCAAAGAGCGGCTGCAGGTCGCAGGCCCGTTGGGCTGAGTGGGCGGCGCGCGCCGAATTGAAACGGTGACCACGGCGTAGAACCCCGGCGGGGCGGCCGCAGCGTTGGGGAAGACACGCACCTCGTAAAGAAGGCGAAGCGGGAGGAGGCTGAGGACAGAAAATGCTGCGGGACCGCCGCGGTCACCCACCGCACTGTCAGGCGGCCAAGAGCCACCCTCCCCGCACACGCCCACCCCTGCGCGGGGGCCACATCCCCAGCCCGCTGCGCTCTCCGAGCCCGGGCTGCAGCAGCGCCCTACGGCCACGGCCAAGGGGCTCGAGGGCCAGCACGAGAATCTGTCGCGGAGAGCTGACAGCCACGGTTGCCTTGGCACACGGCAGGGCGCGGGGTCGTGGCGGGAAGTCTGGGCTCGCGGGGCGTCTTTCCCGGAACACCCCGCCCTGCCCTCCGGGCCTGGCTCACATGCAACGCTTCGGCCGTGGGCCCAGGGCTCAGCTCCAGGGTTTTGTCACTCTCACTGGGAACCGTGAAAGGTACCACCTCAGCCGTCCTCGTCCTCACTGCATCTGTGCTCGCCAGGCTCCCGCGGCACTGCGCCTGCGCAGGACGCGCTAGTACTTTTCGTAGGGGGTTCGCGCGAGGGGTGGGGCGTGCTGGGGGCGGGGCTTCTGTGGCCCGCTCAGCCCACAGTGGGCGGGGCTCGGCGCTAAGTCCCCACCTCGAACTCCAAGGTATCCCACCAGCACAAGCCTTTCTTGAAGAGCCCAGTGGGCTAATTTTCTTTCTTTTTTTTTTTTCAGAGTTTTTCACAATATTTGATTATATTCAATATTTGATTATATTCAATATTTCAACACCAATTCCACCATCATTATACCTTTCCACCACCTTTGAGTTTTCCCACCACTCCCCAAGACTGCCCCAAAAGATGATGTTAAATAATTTATTTATAAATAATTAACTAAAAATGATCCAAAAAGGTTTCAGTAGAGCAAAGTGTGTGAAAATTGTTGTATCTTAAAGCCATTGAGTGCCAGGATGAGGGACCAGAGAGCTAATTTAAGGATGCTGGGGCAAGGACCTCTAGGAAGCAGAGCTCTCTTGTTCATCAGGGACCTTTAGGTAGCAGACAGAGAGCACCACCCAGTGAAACTGTAAAATGAGGAGTGCTGTGTGTGGGAAACTACCTTGGAAGAGGCAGGTCATAAATTTTTTTGTCATGCTAGTCACCTGAATCCTTAAAAAACAATTTCCTTCCTCCCTACCCCAATCCCGACCCCTAAGGATTCTGGACTATTGTGAAGATGAGTTTGTGGGGCCGGGATGATGTCGGAGCTGAGATCAGGGCAGAAACTGGGGAATCGAGCTGATTCAAGTAGTGGCTCCAACTTGGGAGCTCGTGGTGCCCAAGCGACTATTCTTAGCTTCCCTATAGCTATTTGGTGGAGCAATAACCTGGGACGGCAAGCAGGTCCTACTCATCTGTAATTCTAAAATGTTAGTATCAGGGGCTAGAGCAATAACACAGCGGGCAGGGTGTTTGCCATGCATGTGGCCAACCTGGGTTAGATTCTGGCACCTCATATTGTCCCCCGAGCACCACCAGGAGCAATTCCTGAGTGCAGAGCCAGGAGTAACCTCTGTGACTCAAAATGGGAAAAAAAAAGTTAGTGTCAGATGGAATTGTGTTCATTCATTTTGGGGCCATACCCGGTGATGCTCAAGGCTGACTCCTGGCTTTGTGCTCAG
Source organism: Sorex fumeus (assembly GCF_029834395.1). Lineage (NCBI taxonomy): Eukaryota > Metazoa > Chordata > Mammalia > Eulipotyphla > Soricidae > Sorex > Sorex fumeus. The sequence goes on from NW_026606120.1 coordinate 78,442,685, forward strand.
GCATCATTGAACCCCTGGCAGGGGGTGGGGGACCATTGATGGAGCTGGGAATTAAACCCAGGTCAGAGGAGTCAGGACAGCACCAAATCCCATCTGTGACATTTTCCCTAGTCCTTGAAAAAAAGAATAATATATTCAGTTGTCAGAGTGATAGTACAACAAGTAGAGTATTTACCTTTCATACAGCTGACCAGGTTCAATCCCTAGCATCCCATATGGTTCCCTGAGGACCCCCGGGAGTAATTCCTGAGAGCAGAGCTAGGAGAAACGCCTGAACATTGCCAGGTTTGCTCCCCCCCCAAAAAACATAAAGGATAATATAACCAATGTTCTTTTCTAAGAAAAAATTGGTTCCATTAATCAAGTGTGATCTTTCTACAATACTAATAATTGTTTTATGAAAAGGAACACGCTGTAATACACTGTCCTCCTGTTGTTCATCGATTTGCTCAAGTGGGCCCAGTAATGTCTCCATTTTTTTGAGACTTGTTGTTACTGTGTTTGGCATATCGAATACGTCACAGGTTAGCTTGCCAGGCTTTGCCAGGCTTTGCTGTGCAGGCAAGATACTCTCGGTAGCTTGCCGGGCTCTCCGAGAGGGGCTGGAGGAATCGAACCCAGCTTGGCTGGGCTGGCTGTGCGCAAGGCAAACGCTCTACCATTGTGCTATCACTCCAGCCCATGAAAAGGAAGATATTTTTATTTATCCCCTTCAGTCTTAAAGTTGTTTTAAAAGTGGAAAATCTTTGATCATGATCTTAATTGTATTGTTGTTTTTTCTGTTCTGGAAATCTACAAGTCTGGAAACTACCACATCATCATTTCTCGTTTTATGGCTGCTGTAATTAAAACTCAAAGTGGGAACATGAGTGATTCAAGGCACACCCCAGTTTTATCAGGACTGATGGGTGTTACATGCAAGACAAACCTTCATTTGTCCCTTTTCTGAAAATTGCCCTGTATTGTCCTTAAACAGGTTTTATTCCATATCGGCACCTCCTAAGAAAATTAAATCAGCAGGGGGAGGGTGCTTGCCTTGCATGTGACTGACCTGGGTTCGATCCCTGGCATGCCATATGGTATCCTGAGCATTGCCAGGAGTGATTCCTGAGTGCACAGTCAAGAGTAACCCCCAAATATCGCCAGGTGTGGTGCAAAAACAAAACAAAACAAAAATTAGATCCGAGCTAAGAAAGACAGGAGTGAGGGTAAGGTGCTTGCCTTGCATGTGGCCAACCCAATTCTAATCCTTGGAATAGTATGTAAAATATAAAGAAACATGTTGGGAGCCCCCCACCCCTGTCTTTTTAAAAAGAGTCATCCCTAATATTAATGTTCCTGCTTTTGTTTGATGACTGGGAGTGTATCCCCAGCACTCCAAGGGGTTACTCCTGAGCAAGACATTCAGGAATAGCCCCAGACACTTGGGTGTGGTCCCAAATACCTCTCCCCGAAACAAAACAAAAACAGATTCTACCCAGGACTTTTGAAAGATGATCTGAATTCTAGTCCATTCTTCCAGAGTAGCCTGAAATCATTGGCATTCTGACACGCTTCCTCCACCCACCACTATTTTCTATGCCTCCGTACCAGATCACTAATCTGCACCCGAGCTTTCTCTCTCCACACAACACAATTGGCTTTGGATAAGTTACTGGAGCCTGATATTGTTTCAGGCCAGTAATTATAGCATTCATTTCCTCTCCCATTACCCTGTGAAACTGTTCACACAGGTCTCTACTTCACAATGAACATGTCGCGGACAATAGGTTTTATCTTCCCTTTAGCACTATGAGTGCTCCGATTGCAGTAGGCACTCAAATTCAATCAGGAAAATATTATCACTTTCTTTGTACAAGGAACACTTTAATAATCCCCAAAATATAGAAACTTCATCGGGGTCCCCTTGGTTTTACAACTGATAGTCAGGAGCTAGGGGCCTGGAATTGCATGGGAAGGAGGAGGAAGCCCTTGGAAATCCTTTATTCCTGAGGCCCTGGTGCCATTTGGTTTGTGAAAGGGAAGGGAAGAAAGTGACACAGAATGAAAGGAAAGGACAGAAGAAATGGAGAATCCCCAAATGAGGAGAGAGACGAGTTCTGGAAAACTCCACAGCAGGCCAGCTTCCCCTGAATAATTCCAGGTGACAACCTGTCAACCAGAAAAAAGAACGGTCGGCCCTCACAGTGCAGCTTCCACCTCACCCTGAGGAGACAAAACACTGGTTCTGGCTTCATCCACCCTGACCCAGTGCTCTGTGAGCCCCTGCGACCACTCCCTGGGCCTCCTTTGTGGATCTCTGTTCTGGCCTCCTGTGGCCCTTCTGATGCTTCCTTTCAATTGCCCTCATCTGTGGCCTTTGCTCTTCCCCCATTTGGCTGCTTCCACATTTTCAAACAGTTTTTTCCCATGACAGGAATGAACCCTATTTGCTTGGGCCAAGACTTACTCAAGAAAAATGTTGCCCCCCTTCTTGCCACACAGACTCTCTCTCTGGAAAGAGTCAGTCTTAAGGTACCCCTGAGGTACCTGAGTGTTTACCCAGTGCCATACAGTCACCTGGACAGGGCAGGTGCTTAGATAGTTAATGTATCTGTTCACCAAGAAGTGCAGAGAAGTTCAGTAACCATTGGAACACCCAACATGGCTAAGCTGACTGTTTCAGGATGTCTACCTCTCTGGGGAATGGGACATTTCTTTTTCCACTGAAAATGTTGCTGCTAGCTGAGACCAGATACGACCGTTTTATGCAAATGTTCCCATGACTCCAATTATGGAACCAATTGCTGATCCAGCGGACTTTGCATCCCAGGTACTTGGTCTGGACTGAAGCCATCCTCATGGCTGCTTAGGACTTTAGTGGTGGAACTTGAGGGGCCCATGAGGAGTGGAGAAAGCTGGTATGCACAGGGCGCTTTGGAGCAAGGTTCCCAGCAAAGCAGTGGCTAGCCGACTGTTGGGTTTTTGGGTCCCATCTGGCTGGCTCTGCACTCAGGAATTACTCCTGCTGGGCTTAAGGGACCATAAAGGATGCCTGGGAAGGGGTGGGGGCGGATCATTCAGTCAGCTGCACACAAAGCAAACTCCTTACCCACTGTGTCGTCCCCCTCCTCCCTCCTCCTCCTCCTCCTCCTCCTCCTTTCCTCCTCCCCTTGTGTATCTTTTTGAGGAACTCTGCACCCTTTCACATCCCTGTCAGCAGTGCACAGGGGACGTTTCTCCATACCTGCTTGGACTCCTGTGGGTCCATTTGACCTGTGTCCCCAGGCCCACCATCAACCAGTGGGAAACACTAGGCCACTAGGTCACCGTGATGGTGATGGTTGCATCTGTACTGAGCTTGTACAGAAATTTTTCCTTTTTCCCCCCTGCCACTCTGGATATGCTCAGGAGTTACTCAAAGATGTGGGGTGTTGAGGATCAAACCTGGTTGGGTGCTAAAAGGCAACACTGACCCTCTATGCTACAGCTCTGGCCCAACTTTGTAGGTCTTAGGCTGTGTTTTTACTTTCATGATTACATCTTAGGAACTGACGAAGTTTTCGTTTTGAGGATGACCACCTTAACTAGCATGTTTTTGGTCTCTATGCTATTGTCCTAAGCAACTGCAAAACTGACTCTTTATGAACTTTCAAAGCTTAATTTCTTTATGAACTTTCAAAGCTTAATTTTTTGTGGTTCCACAGTCAATGGTGTTCAGGGCTTACTCCTGGCTCTGAGGCCAGGAATCATTCCTGGTGGGATGCGGGGGATCATGTGTGGTGTTGGGGATTGAACCCCGGTCAGTTGGATACAAGGCAAGTGCCCAACCCACTATACTATTGCTCCAGTCCTGTCCACTCAGTTTTTTCATGCCACTTCATATCTGAGCTCACTTGTGCATGTGTTCTGAGGAAGGGGTCCACCTCTGATCTTTGGCATGGGGGTTCTCTGATGAGCCCAGAATTGTTTGTTCAAGAGATCATGAGCATTTGGGCTCTACATGTACAATGTGAGCTGAGGATGGCCAGACCTGACCCCTTCCCTGCCATGACTGTCTCTCCTGTCACCAGTGACTCACTCACTCACTGGCTGGGGAGCTCGGGAGAACGATTCCAGCTCCTTTCTGGTTTCTTTTCTCGCTTTTCCAAGCCCTCCCTGCCTTCTGGTGCCTAGCATGGGAAGGCAGAGGCCAGGAAGCTGGTTGAGCATTTGCAGTGACTGACCAGGGAGGAAATGGGTCAATGAGGGCTGGGCCCAGCACCACATAACTCCCCCTGCTGCTTTTGTTTCCCACATGTCCATCAGGACTGCCACCTCCTGCTACAGCCAAGCAGGGATGCGGCTTGGGGGGGGGGGGGTGTCTCAGCTTCCTGGGCCCAGAGAGACTGGACCTGAGTCAGGCACTGGGGAGCCTCAGCACTAAGTCTCCCAGGTTTCCACCCTCTCACCCACAGGTGCTTCCTCGCTGGTGACAGGAACCGCATGTCAACCTGGGCGGCCACTGGGGCCCATTCACAGTGCAGCCATTGAACAAAGGTGCCAGAGTCACTGGCAGCCCTCCCCTAGGAAAATGGGTGGGGGAAGGGGGGGAGTGGCTCCAGGACCTTTCCCAACAGGTCCTCACCTGGGCTTCCTCCATCCCAGTGCCTCCAGCTATCTGGGCTGGCTCCTTTTCTCTTTTTTCTTTCTGTTTTGGGTCCCATCCGGTGATGCAAGGAGTTACTCCTGGCTCTACACTCAGGAATTATGCCTAGTGGTGCTAGGTGGGGCGACTACACGGGATGCTGGGAATTGAACCAGGGTCAGCAAGGCAAGGCAAACGCCCTCCCCTCTGTGTTTTAGTCCCTTTCTTTTCTGTAATATTATTTTTATTATTGGTTTTTGGGCCCCACTCAGTGCTGCTCAGATATCACTCCTGGCTCTGTGCTCAGGGATCACTCCTGGTGGGCTCCAGAAGCCATATGTGGCGCTGAGGGTTAAACCTCGGTCGATCGCATGCCAGGCAAGTGCCCTACCTGCTGCACTAGCTCTCCAGCCCCATCTTTTTGGTAAAGTAGCAAAACCAGTGGCTCTCAGGGTTTTAGACTTGGCCAGGAATGGGATCGGGGGGAGCATAGGGCTGGTATGTGCGAGGCCCAGGTTGCATGGCCAACTCTTGTACTCTCCCATGCACAGTCAGGAGGAGTTCTGGAGGATTCAAACACCCCCAGCCCAAAGTCCCATCAGGCTCAAGTAACACACCTCTGGGTGCCAGAGCATCAGGCCTGCAGATCCAGGGTGAACAATGATGCAGGGGGACTTACGGCCCAGCCCCACGTGGTAGCCACCATGACAAAACACAAAAGCTGGGCCGGGGAGAGAGTTGAAAGGGCTGGAGTGCATGCTTGGCATGTAGGAGGCTGGGACCCAGTCCCCAGTCACTGATCACACACCTGGTTGTGGCCACAGAACAACCAATGTTCACCTCCGAAGCTTTCTTCATAATAACCTAACCCTGGAAATAATCCACCTGCCTATTAAGAAAAGAATGGAAAATACATATGGCAAGGGTATTACTAGGGCATACTACTGCACAAAGGGAAAACTCACAAACATAGCCTCCTGCTGTATTTACAGGTGGATCTTGGTCATTTTACTCAGCGGAAGATGTCAGGCATAAATAGTACACTGTGCTGCAATCCCGGGGAAAAGCAATCAGTCAGAGTGTGGTTTCTGTGGGGGGAAGGGTACCTTCGAGAGCAGTGTTCTTCGACCTTGTCCTTGACCGACAGCTGTCCTGGCCTGGCAGTTACAACCAAGGCAGGGGGCCAGTGGTTTTCAACCTTTTTCCGTGGAACCAGAGAAAAGGGGAGAAATCTTTTGCAGGCCAAAATGCAGGGACACAAAGCCTTCTTATTAATGTCACTTTGTGGATTCATTTTAAAGTCTAATATTACAAAGTGAAAATCGTGTCCCTGGTTTGCCACGTAGAAAGTGGCAAGCACTTGTTCACAAAGTGGCAGGAACATTCTGGCAGGACAGGCTGGCACCTGTCCACAGACTGGGGCTTGGGAAATCACTGTTGTCGTGGGCTAGAAATGCTCCAGAATTTGATACTAAAAGTGGCCACAGAGTATATGCAAGATGTAGGTATTACTGAGGGGTACACAAAAAATAAGGAAACTGTAAATACAGAGATATATTAAGGGGAGCCGAGGAAGAGGCAGGAAGAACAAACTTCAGTGATGGGCGGGCATAAGCAGATGCTGGGCCTTTTATAACAGACACAGAAGGGAGCTCAAGCAGCTCATGGACCTAAACGTAAGAGCTAAACCCGTAACTATGAAGCAGAGGGTCAGAGGGCTGCCCAGCAGACTGAATACATCTGCTGTACACAGGAGGCCCAGTTTGATCCTCAGCATTGCAGGTTCCCCTCAGCATCGTCAGGGCTGACCCCCAAACAGAGAGCCAAGAGTCACCTCCTTATACAACTAGCTGTGGTCCCAAAGCAAAAATCAAGTTCCTGCAAAAAAGCATATTGAGTATCGAGTACGCCACTCGATATGCCAAAAACAGTAACAATGATGGTCCTCATTCCCCTGACCTTGAAAGAGCCCCCAATATGCCATCGGGCTACACTAGCAAGTGACGGGGATGAATGGAAACGTTACTGGTGCCCACTCGAGCAAATCGATGAAGAACGGGGTGATAGTGATAGTGATAGAGAAAAAGCACTGTAGCACAGTAGTACTGTCTTCCCATTGTTCATCGATTTGCTCGAGCGGGCCCAATAATGTCTCCATTGTGAGACTTGTTGTTACTGTGTTTGGCATATCGAATACATCACGGGTAGCTTGCCAGGCTTTGCTGTGCATGTGAGATAATCTCGGTAGCTTGCCAGGTCGAAGTCGGCCAGCATTTGTGCCGCTTGGCTGATGTTTGGTGTTATTAAAACAATGTCATCAGCAAAGCGGAGGTGGTGTAGTTGCCAACCATCTATCTTCACTCCCATTCCTTCCCATTCCAGTCGTCACATGATGTTCTCGAGGGTGGCACTGAAGAGTTTCGGTGAAATGGTATCACCCTGCCGAACCCCTCTCTTGACATCAATGATTACGTCTTTGTAGAATGGTGAGATCTTGGTAGTGAATCTGTAATACAGCTCATGGAGGATCTTGATGTATTGAGTTTGAATGCCCTGATTGGCTAGGGCTTCAATGACCGCTTCCATCTCAACAGAATCAAAGGCCTTCTTTAAATCAATGGACGTTAGACAGAGCGGCATCTTGAACTCCCGAGAAACCTCAATGAGCTTGGTTATCGTGTGGATATGGTCAATGGTGCTGAATCCTTTGCGGAACCTGGCTTGCTCGCATGGTTGTCCTTCATCTAGTGTTCTGCCAATCCTATTCAGGATGACTCGAGTGAACAACTTGTAGATGACAGACAATAGGCAGATCGGGCGATAGTTGCATATGTCATGGATGTCTCCCTTCTTGTACAGTAGTACAGTCCTGCTGGTTTTCCATTGGGATGGAACCTTGCATTCAGACCGGTAGCGTGTAAAGAGCTGAGCCAGCATATTGATGAGTACTGATGGCAGGTTCTTCAGGTGTTCAGGTCTGACCTTGTCTGGGCCGGGTGCTGTTCGTTTCTTTATTGACGAAATGGCGTGTCGGATTTTGGAAGGGAGAACACTGGGAATGACATATCCATCCTGTGGAATTTGGTATGTCGGCAGGTGGACAGGGCTATCGAAGAGATTTGAGTAGAAGTCATGGATAATCTTCTCCATTGCCATTCTGGAAGATGTGATAGATCCATCAGGACGTCGGAGGGCAGTCATCTTGGTCTTGTAGTTGGCGAAGAACAGGCGGGCGTTATGAATACTTTTCCCGGCTTCTGCCGCATCTACCAGCACTTCTGCTCTTCTCTCTTTGAGGTCTTCCTTGATCACATCTCTGCACTGCTTTGCGAGCTCGGACGTTTGCTTGTGGTTGCCTGAGGCATGTGCCAAACCACGTTGGCGAATAAGCTCAAGAGTTTTCGAAGACAGGTGTTTTTTTGTGGCTATTTCTCTCTTGGCGTTCCTCACACAATCATGGAGGTGCTGAACCAGTCGATCGTATTCCTCGTCAATGTTGTCAACAATGGCATCTTCCCATGTTGCCGCAATAGTGCCAAAGAGCTCCCAGTTGGTGGTCATTCTGGGAGTTCTCATAGTGCTATCGCTATCTGTTATATGTAAAATATATAAAATATATAAATTATCTAAATCACATATTATGCCTATGCAACAGAAACATCATGAAGCTATCAAAATTATAGCACTGGGGTCAGAGGGATAATACAGTGGGTAAAGCACTTGCCTTACATGAGCTGACCCAAGCTCTATCCATAACACCCCAAAGGCCCCCGAGCACCGCCAGGAGTGATCCCTGAGCACAGAGCTAGGAGTACGTCCCATCACTGGTTGCCTCCAATCAGCGGTAGGGCGTTCGCCTTACAAGCGGCCAACATGGCTGACCCGAGTTCAATTCTTCTGCCCCTCTCGGAGAGCCTGGCAAGCTACCGAGAGTATCTCGCCCGCATGGCAGAGCCTGGCAAGCTCCCCGTGACGTATTCGATATGCCAGACACAGTAACAACAAAGTCTCTAATGGAGACGTTACTGGGCCCGCTCGAGCAAATCGATGATCAACGGGAGGGCCTTTACCTTTTATGTTACCCAAAAGTTCAAAAAAAAATTTATAGCACCAAAGTACTCTACCAGCGATGAAAGGTGACTATAATATATTACTAACTGAAAACAATTCGAAGCAATTTTTTTTTCTTTTTGGGTCACATCCAGCATTGCACAGAGTTTACTCCTGGTTCTGCACTCAGGAATTACCCCTGGCAGTGCTCAGGAGACCATATGGGATGCTGGGAATCGAACCTGGGTCGGCCACGTGCAAGGCAAACGCCCTACCCGCTGTGCTATTGCTCCAGCCCCTGAAGCAATATTTTGTGAAAAAAAATTGACTGTTTAACAATGCTTATTTCTCCACAGAAGAATTCCTAATGACCATCATAAGTCAAAAGAGTGATCTGGCTAATACATAAGCCAATTCCCAGAAGCAATAAGAATAAGAAGCACGCCTGCCTTCTTCTGTTCAAAAAAAAAAAATGTTAACTTACTCATGTGTACTCATTTATCTGTGTGTATACTGAAAAAAGTCGAAAAAAATCTGAAACATCAAGCACTGACCCAGTGCTGGTTACCTCTAATCAGAGAACTCAGAGCAATTTTTAGTTTCTTCTTTCTACTGAGCTACATTTCCTACTAAAACTCCTTTTGCTTGCTTCTACAATGTTATAAAGTTTCAAGTTCAGTAAATTATATTGTATAAATGCTACTGTAATTCAGAGAATTACATGATGGAATGGAATCCCTGGCATGGTCATTGCACAGAGTGCGGAATCTGTTGAATTCAGTCAGCATCTAAGCATCCAAGGAGAGAAAGTGCCTTGATGAACTCGGGCTTTCCAGAACCCACCAAAACTACCCATCCCTGAAGGGGGGAAGGGGATGACTGCCAGTTAGCTCAAATTGCTTCTGCCCATGTCTCACCAGGCTTAGTGGGCAGAGAAACAGGACTGATCAAAGGCCCACAAGCATAAAAGGAGGGAAGAGATGATTGTGGGCTTTCCTATGGATTTATCCTAACCCAAAGGAAGAGACCTGTAAAACAGCATGGAGATGATGGTTTGTTCTGTGAGGGTCAATTTTACCAACAAAGTGCCCTCTCATCAGGACGGACTCATCTGAGAGCAAATAAAATTAAGTATTTTGGGAAACAGCTATTGAAAGTAAGGAGGACTGCTGTCACATTTCACCTTAAATTTGTCATCTAATGGAAGGGCCTTACTCCTTCTGACAAGGGTCACCTAGTCTAAAAGGTTCTGCAAGATCATCCTCAGCTTCCACAGGCTTCTGGGAAATAAATAAATCTTTGTGACCTTAGACCTGGCAATTAGGATCTTAATTACAAACACCCAAACCCTAAGTGACAAAAGGAAATAGATATGCTGGAGTACATCAAAACTGAAAACTTTTGATGGAGCTATGGGACAGTGGGTAAGGCATTTACCTTGCAGACGGCCAACCTGGGTTTGATCCCCAGCACCATATATGGTCTCCGGTGTCCCACCAGAAGTGACCCCTGAGCACAGAGCCAGGAGTAAGCCCTGAGTGCCATAAGGTATGGTCCCAAAACATAAACAAACAAAAAATATTTATGTGGCAGAAGATAAAGACACAGCTCAGGGGCTGTGGTGCACACCAGGCCTGGATTTGACCCCTGGCACCATGAGACGCTCTTTCAAGCATCTCTGGGTATAGTCCTGGAGACCCTTGAGGATCACCAGTCACACTGGTGATCTCTGGCACAAAAGGATCTCATTCTTAGGCCTTCAAACCAAATCACATGCCTTGGCTAGATTAGCAGTTAAAAATTTAACTCCACCTGTGTCAGCCCCTTGAAAACTTTGGACTTACTAGAATGTGTAGGGGCATTTACAGCCACATGACACCCCAAACTGTACAACAAAGATAAAACAGGAGTAACACACCAGACTGGATGAGATGTAAATTAGAAGGCATCCAATCTTGATTAAGAAAGTAGCAATATAGAAGGCTTAACCTGTAACATCTTAGCAATGTCTTGTACAATTGCTTAATAGCTCCAGGGTGAGGGGCTGGAGGAATAGTACAGCGGGTAGGGCGTTTCCCTTGCATGCAACCAACCCGGGTTCGGTTCTCAGCATCCCATATGATCCCCTGAGCACCGCCGGGGATAATTTATGAGTGCAGAGCCAGGAGTAACCCCTGTCCATCGCCGGGTGAGACCCAAAAAGCAAAAACAAACAAACAAAAAACCCTAAAATAATAGCTCTAGGGTGAGATACACAATCTTCACTAACTTTCTTCTGAGGAAATATTTTTTCATTATTCTTTTAGCAAATTATAAGAAGAAATATAAAATAAATTACTGAGTACGTGCCTTGGGGGTAGGCTTAAGGGATGATTGGAAAAACTGGAGATAATGGTGGTGGGAAGGTGCAATGATGGTGGGACTGAATGCCTGTAACAAATCGTCATGAAAAATTTTGTAAACCACAGTGTCTATATAAGGTAAGGGAAAATAAAATGAAAAAAAAAAGTTAAATTAAAAAAACAAAAACAAAAAACACACGCCAAAACAGGGCAAGCTGTCCCTTTGCACCAGGAGGTGGTGCCACCTGATAAGTCTGAGAGGTAGAATGGGAACTGAGCCTTTGAAGGAACCAAGTACAGGGGGAGAAAACTTCCACTGTATGATTCCCAGACTAAGCTTAGGACGAGGGAGGCAACAACAGGCAGGCTGGGAGACACCAGATGAAGATGTTCTTTCCTTCCATCCAGTCAAGAACACCTTTTTTCTCTCTCACACACTCTTCTCTCATGTTCCCTAGGACTTTGAATGAAAACAGGAACTTCCCCTCTCCACAAGTCATCCACTAGTGCACCTCTAGGGCCCAGAACAGTGCGTGGGTGACACACACTAGAACCCAGAAAACACTTGTTGAATGAAGTGATGAATAAAGTAAAAACAAGGGCAAATCACAGATCGCTCACATAGCAGATTTCATTTCAAAAGATTTCATTTTTTCTTAGAGCTGAGTAGTATTCCATTCTGTAGATGTACCTTTAAAGACAAAGACAGTTTCTTTAACCAGTCCTCTCTTCTTGGACATTTGGGTCGGTTCTATATTTTGACTGATGTGAATAGTGCTGCAAAAAACAGAAGGGTGCAAATGTCTTGGGTCTTTGGGACAGATGCCAAGCAGTTCCTATAAAACATCACGGGGCGGGGGGAGGGGGTGCTCAGGGCGCGCTCCGGTATAAAATCTCTGTCTCTGTCCTCCCGTTGTTCATCGATTTGCTCGAGCCGGCCCAGTAAACGTCTCCATTGTGAGACTTCTTGTTACTGTGCTTGGCATATTGAATAAGGCGTAGGGAAAACTCGTTTTCCCGGAGAGTCCCCTGGGCAGGAAGGTCCCTGAGCTCTGTCGGTTCCCAGAGCCTACACCCTGGGAAAGCAAAGACAAGGAGCTTCAACAAGTGGGCAAGCGTCACTCACGGAAGCCAAGAGGGCCCCATCGTTACGCAGAAGGTAGCCGGCAAGGGAACGTAGCCAGTAGGATTTAGTCGCATGGGGACACCTGCGGCAACCGGCAAGCCCCGCTGGGGGACAGGTCTGCAGCTTCCTCTGGGACGTTTGGCGGAATGCCGACGCGCTGGCCCCGCCCCCAAACTCTTCCTAGCTCCGCGATTGGGCCGTTGGCTTGGGGGCGTGGCCCGACGTCCAGGCGACGTGCTTGCGTCATCGCCGCGGGCTCTGCTTCCTGTTGTCTGGGGCTGGGAGGCTGCCGCCGTGTCAGGAACAGATCTCAGGTGCTGCCGCGGCCCTGAGCGCCCCTCACAGCCTCCCACAGGCTCGCTGTGGTGAGTGACGGCTGAGGGGACGAGGAGGGGGGAAGCGCCGCGGCGGCGGGGCAGCCCCGCGGAACCCCGCCGGGTGCCCTCCCCGAGCCGGGCGTCTGCCAGCCCCTTCCCCACCCGAGCCCGCGAGCCCGAACCCCGGCCAGACGCCACCCCGCCCGGCGCATCATCACCCGCGACCTCGGGGACAGCCCTTGCGGGCTCGGCTCCCTTAGCCCAGTTTCCCTCAGCTCCCTGCAGTGCACCCCGAGGCCCGCCCCGGAGACCCGGGTTCGATTCCCTGTGGCATCGCATATGGGATTCCTGAATGCGGAGCGCGGGGCTGAGCCCTGAGCACTGTCGGGTGTTGCCCCGACAAAAGCCGAAGGTGCGTGGCCGGTGGAGCCCAGCGCTTCGTGACAACCTGGATCCAGCCCTGAAATGTGCCCGAGCTCAGCGCCTCACCCCCGTGTCCTCCCGGTCCTCCTGGGCCGCCCATCTCCGCTTCCTCATCCGCCTCATGACAAACCCAGCAGGGTCCTCGCACTCTGCCCGCGGCCTCAGCTCCGCACCCATTGACCGTTGACCCAGTCCCCGTGTGGTCTGAGAAGGGTCAGAGTTCTCCGCCAACCCCCCTCACTGCCCCCAGCAGCCAAATATAGACGCGTGCGCACAGCCCGGCAGTTAAGGGGTGGCTAGACTGACCCCGGAGGGGGCTCCCGTGGTCAGCTAGCTTGGGGGACATGGCAGTTAAGGGGGGTGTCTGGACTGCCCCCCGCCAGGGGCGTCAGTGGTGGGCTAGCTGGGGGGCTGCCTCTGCTGCGTGGCCAGGGTTTCTCCTCACCTTCTGTTCCCCTGGGGTTTGTGTGTCCAGCACTGGTGTTGGATTCCCTGTGCTGGCCACCTGCCTGGTAGGCATTGGCCAAGTCCCTGAAGGTGAGTGCTGGTGCCTCAGTCACTCCCTCCACTGCAGTGGTGGGAACCAGCCCTTCCTTCCCCGGTGCTGGCCTGGGGATGTGGAGAGTGCCACGGTGTGGTCGCAGAACGCTGTGTGAGTTGTCCTGGCACATGTTAAGACTCCGCACCCTGTGCTCCCCCAGCCAGAGCTGTTTGCTGGTCAGCCCCAACAACCACCCGAGAGCATTTGGCAATGAGTCTTGTAGTTAGGGGAGTGGGTAAGTGGGTCCTGGGGAGGCTACTGCCAGGGTGGGCACAGGAGCTGTCAAACTTATGTCTTCTTTCTGCAGGTGCCAGATCATTGACTTTTGACCATTTGGGACACTCCTGAACCCAAGGAACTGACCTCAGAGCAGCACACACGCTTGCCCCATGCGTGGTGGGTGCACATTTCCTCCACGTTCTCTTGACCGGACAGCAGAGAGTTGGTCATTTCACAGATGTTGATAAGGACCCCAAGGAGAACCCGTCATCTCTGTGCTGATTCTTTGAGTCTCGTTCCTTTGAGACTCCTTTAGGTGCTTTTAGGATCCCCCTCCTTGAGGTGCCAGGAAGTCCTGAGGTGCCAGGACTGGTTTTCACCTTCTGCAGCTGGGTTTAATGGGGGGTGCTCTCCAGAGGCTCCTCTGCTGAAGTGTGCCAGTATTAATAAAACCTGCTTAAGGACAACACAGGAATATTTTCAGAAAAGGGACAGATGCAGGCATGTCCTGCATGTAGCAGCCATCAGTCCTGATAAAACTGGGGTGTGCCTTGAATCGCTCATGTTCCTACTTCTGAGGTTTAACAACAGCAGCCATAAAATGAAAAATGATGATGTGGTTGTTTCCAGACTTCTAGATTTCCATAACAGTTAAAACAACAACAATAAAATTAAGACCAAGATCAAAGATTTTCCATTTTGAAACCAAGTTTAACAATGAAAGGGATAAATAAAATGTTCCTCTTCACAAAACAATTATTAGCATTGTAGAGAGGTCACACTATATTAATGGAATCAATTTTTGTCTTAGAAAAGAAGAACATTGATTATATTATCCCTTTTTTTGGGGGGGGGGCAAGTCTGGCAATGCTCAGGAGTTTCTCCTGCTTTGCACTCAAGAGTTACTCCTGGTGGTCCTCAGGGGCCCATATGGGATGCTAGGGATTGAACCTGGTCAGCTGCATACAAGACAAATACTCTACCTGCTGTATTCTCACTCTGACTCCTGATTATAGTATTCTTTTTTCAAGGACCAAGGAAAATGTCACAGATAGGATTTGGTGCTGTCCTGACTCTCCTGGCCTGAGTTCAATCCCCAGCTCCATAAATTGTCCCCCAAGCCCTGCCAGGAGTTCTGTGATGCCTGAGCACAAAGCCAGGAGTCAGCCTTGAGCATCACTGGGTGTGCCCCCAAAACAAGTCAACTAAGTAGAATTACAGATGGATAGGACCAGCTTACCTTCTCAGGCTGTTGCTCCACCAAATAGTTACAGGGAAGCTAAGAATAGTCTCTCGGGCACCATGACCTCTCATATTGGAGCTACTACTTGAATCAACTCGATTCCCCAGTTTCTGCCCTGCTCTCAGCTGCGAAATCATCTTGGCCCCACAAACACACCTTCACAATGGTCCAGTATCATGTGGAGTTGGGATTGGGGTGGGGAGGAAAAAAATTTTTTTTAAGGATTCAGATGGGACTACCAATGACAGATTTTTATGACCCGCCTCTTCCAATAGCACAGCAGTAGGGCATTTGCCTTGCACCCGACCGGAGAGCCCAGCAAGCTACCAAGAGTCTCTCACCCACACAGCAAAGCCTGGCAAGTACCGTGACGTAGTCAATATGCCAAAGACAGTAACAAGTTTCACAATGGAGACGTTACTGGTCCGCTCGAGCAAATTAATGAACAATAGGACAGTGCTGCAGTGCTACTGTGCCTCTTCCAAGGTAGTTTCCCCCACACAGTAAGTGCTCCTCATTTTCCAGTTTCTTTTTTTTTTCTTTTAAATTTTTATTAGTGAAACACCATGAGGTACAGTTGTACACTTACAAATTTTTGTGCTTGGGACATTTTACAGTTTCACTAGGTGGTGCTCTCTGTCTGCTACCCAAAGGTCCTGGATGAAGAAGAAAACACTGCTTCATAGTGGTCCTTGCCCCAGCATCCTTAAATTAGCTCTCTGGGTTCTAATCCTGGGGTTTAATGGCTCCGAGATGAGATACAACAATTTTCGCACACTTTAAGGAAACCTTTTTGGATCATTTTTAGTCAACTATTTATAACAAAATTAACATCTTGGGTAGTGGTGGGAAACTTAAAGGTGGTGGAAAGATGTAACGGTGGTGAAGTTGGTGTTGAAATATTGAATGTAACCAAGTACTGTGATCAACTCTTAGAAAGGGAAGGAAGGGAAGAAAAGAGAAAGAAAGAAAGAGAAGGAAGAAAAGAGAAAGAAAGAAGGAAGGAAAGAGAAAGAAAGAAAATAAATTAGCACTCTGCTCTCCAAGAAGGACTTGAGCTGATGGGACATCACAGAGTTCTAAGGTGGGGACTCAGTGCCGAGCCCCGCCCCATGGTAGGCTGGGCCTGGCCACAGTAGCCCCGCCCCCAGCACGCCCCACCCCCTGCGCGAACCCCTTTGAAAAACCGCGGGCGCGTTTTGCGCAGGCGCAATGCCGAGTGAGCCTGGCGCGCTCACGCTCAGTGAGGCCTGGCATGGCTGAGGTGATACCTTTCACGGTTCCCAGCGAGAGTGACAAAACCCTGTTGGTGTGGGAGCTAAGCCCAGGTCCCACGGCCGAAGAGTTGCATGTGAGTCGGGTCCGGAGGTCAGGGCGGGGTGTTCCGGGAAAGTCGCCCCGCGAGCCCAGACTTCCCGCCGCGGCCCCGCGCCCTGCCGTGTGCCAAGGAAACCGTGGCTGTCAGCAGCCGCGACAGTTTCTCGTGCTGGCCCTCGGACGCCGTGGTCGTGCGACGCGGCTGCAGCCCGGGCTTGCAGCTGCAACGTGCTGGGGATGTGGCCTCCCGCGCGGCGGGGTAGGGGTGTGCGGGGACCGTGGGCCTTGGCCGCCGGACTGTGCCGTGGGTGACCGCGGCGGCCCCGCAGCATTCTCTGTCCGCAGCCTTCTCCCGCTTCGGCCTTCTGTATTCGGTGCGCGTCTTCCCCAACGCTGCGGCCGCCCGGCCCGGGTTCTACGCCGTGGTCAAGTTTTATTCAGCTCGCGCTGCTCACTCAGCCCAACAGGCCTGCCACCAGCAGCCGCTCTTCCAGTCCTCTCCGCTGAAGGTGGGTTGGCACTTGGGGGTCGGGGCCCGTGGGAAGCAGTGCTGGGCCGGGGCATCTTAAACTGGCAGCTACCCACCCTCACCCACCAGCTTCCCGCTGCCTTGCAGAGTGTCCCCCAGAATCGGGGCAGCACCCAGGGCTGTCTGCTGCAGAAACACCGAGGCTAGTTGCGTAAGAGACTAGCTGGAAGGGTCAGAGCCCAGTTGCCAGCCACCTCTGGGCTTTGAGGGGGTCCAGGTGTGCGCTTGACAGTCCTGCTGGCTGGAGGGACTCGTGGCCAGCGCCATCGTCCTGTCTTCCACCAACCGTTCCCCGATGCCCACCCTCAGTTCCCAGTTCCCACTGAAAACTTTCTTCCCTTTGCGTGCACCCCGGACTCCACCTGTCTCCAGCTCCTGAATTCCATCTTGCTTGGGCGGGCCTCATTTTAGTCCCATTCTTTTGTCTGGCCCATGTTCATTTTTCTGTGGGTTGGTTTGGTTTTGGTGGAGCAGGGTTGGGTGTGGAGGGGATGGGGGTAGAACCTAGGGGTCCCCTGCTCCGCTGTTTTCCCATGTACACTCCCCACCCCTTCCCATGCCCCTGAATATATGAATGAGGATTATTTTTTTTTCCAAACCTTTAACTTTATAATTCTAAGCCTGCTCTGATTGGCTCCCTGAACTGGCTTCTCAATCTTTGTCTTGCTGGTCATTCTCACTCCCTGTCCTTTCGTCCTTGCTTGCGCCTTCATCAGACATGAAAACACCCCTCCGTGTGACCATAGACTCTGCTGCTCCTCTGCAGGCTTAGCACCTGCTCAAGCCCCTACTCCACCCACTTGGAGTGAGAGCAAGCTCTCTTGGACATTATTTGGTTTGCAGACTATATGCTGCAGCTAACCTATTGCCATCTCACAGTCATATTACAGTTGGTATTAAAAACATTTTTAGCCAGAGTGATTGTATAGCCGGCGAGGGCTCTTGGCTTGCACTTGCTAACACTGGTTGCACTTGCTAACTTGGGAGATCCCAAGACCCACCAGGAGTGGTTCTTGAGTGCAGAGCCAGGAAGAAGCCTTGGGCATTGCTAGGTGTGGCCCCAAACCCCAAAATAAATAAATATACTTTTATCCGTTGTAATTAATGAGTGGTACTCCCCCCCACCCCTTTCTCTCATTGGCTATTAAGACCATTTTGTAGGAACAGGGATGTGACTCAATGGCAGAGCATAGACCTTGCCAATGTGAGGGCACTGCAGGAGGGAAGAAGACGAGTTTCATAAATGTGGTGTTGAGATTTTTATAGCATAAAATTCTTTACCAATATAGTGACAAAGGGAACCTTCTACAGATCAGTCTATAGTTGTGAAGGTGTTATTTTAGTTAGATTATCTAATGCAGAGGCTGGGATTACTACCTTTCCTCTGAAACTTAACCCATTTCCATGAGAGAAATGGGTAACTTTTATACCTTGGAGAGCACCCATAGTTCTTATCTATTTTTGACGTCCTGTAAGTACAGAAAAGTAAAAGGGATCTTAATGTAAAATGAAGGAAAGACCCAAGTCATCAGGTCATCAGAGAGGTTTCTTCATGGGTGCCAGCAAAAAAAAAAAAAACCTGTTACAAAGTTAAGATAACTACTCTTGGGGTCTCAGAACTTCTGAAGTTCCTAGTTGACAAAGCTGCAGTCACTACAGGTACAGGCTAGTCTGTGGTGTAAGCATTCAAAGATCAATCTTCATTGCTTCTTCTCCACAGGCAACTTTAAGTTGGGGATACTAATTTTGTTCTCTTTTCTCATTCCTTGATTTATTCTATCAACCAACAAACTATCAATCCTTTGTCGATAACAAACTTTTCTTGCTTCAGAGAATGAGGAAAGGATACAATATGGATCCTTTGAGCACTCAAGGTGCTTATAAACTTGTAATAGTGATCACTTGATCACTTGTCCTCCTGTTGTTTATCGATTTTCTTGAGTGGTTGCCAGTAACATCTCCTTTCATCCCAGCCCTGAGATTTTAGCAGACTCTCCTTACTTGGTGCTGTATTGGAGGCTCTTTATTGTTACTGTTTTTGGCATATAGAATATGCCACTGGTAGCTCGTCAGGCTCTGCCGTTCGGGTGGGATATTCTTGGTAGGTTGCCGGACACTTTGAAAGAGACTGAGGCTTTTAGGGCGACCTCTAATGGCTTTTACAGGTGTTCCCAGTCTACCAAATGCAGCAATAATTAATATTGCTTTGCTTTTATTTGTATTTGAATTGTTTTTCTTTTTTGTTTTGAGTGCTCAA
This sequence comes from Sorex fumeus, assembly GCF_029834395.1. Lineage (NCBI taxonomy): Eukaryota > Metazoa > Chordata > Mammalia > Eulipotyphla > Soricidae > Sorex > Sorex fumeus. The sequence goes on from NW_026606120.1 coordinate 78,461,655, forward strand.
GGCTTTCTTCTGACTCTGCACTCAGGGATCACTCCTGGCTGGCTTGGTGGCACCACATGGGGTGCTGGGGATTGAACCCGGATTGGCCATATTGCAAGGCAAAAATGCCTTACCCATTGAACTATCTCTCCACCCTTGCATTTAAATTTTTATAAATATGTTCATATAGTACATCCTGGCTGAAAGTTGAAATTGACTTTTAAGAACTAATGATGTAATAAGTCCACAATAATGTGTATTTAGAGAACAATAATAGAGGTATTCTTTATTTTATAAGGAAGTTCTATGCAGATAATAGTTGATCATGAAATGCTATAATAAAAAAAATAAAATGTATTCTTCTAAGAAGAGTAATTTGGAGAGAGGAGTGCTGCAAATGGAGGTCCTCCCTTGGTGGCAGGTCTATCTTATCCTTCAGGTTATAGTTTCAGACAAGAGCTGCTAGATAGAATCACTGAAGCAATTTACTTCTTTTGCTTATCTTCAGTCTTGCAGATATTCTTGGCTTATAGTTTCACGTACAACCAGAAGTCAGGAAAATGCTGAGACTAATCAGAGATTATAGAAATAATACAGAGAAGTACCATGGCTTGAAAATAATAAGTATTAGTGCTTACTATGAACTTAATTCCTAAAATGTTTAAGGACCAAAGAAATAGGCCAGGAGTTAATGTGCTGGCCTTGCTTGCTGCCAACCCAGTTCTATCCCCAGCAGCACATATGATTCCCCCAACCACCACTTGGAGTGATCCTGGAGCAAAGAGCTAGGAGTGACTGATTACTGCTGAGTATGGCTCTGAAACAACAACCACCACCAAAGTTTGTTTGATTTGCTCTTCACAGCCACTTTATGAGTCTTGTATTGAGAAGTCTTTTGTCGGATGAGTTAGATCTCTGTGGGAAGTTGTTCCTATCATCGAGTATCTCTCTTATGTCTTTAGGTTCGTCTCAGCAGACATAAAGCAGTTCAACATCGGACTCTTGCCCTAAACAGCTCCCAATGCCAAGAACTGGCAAACTACTATTTTGGTTTCAATGGATGGTCTAAAAGGATTGTCAAGGTAGGAAGTGGAGAGTTCAGTGCAGAGCCTGTGCCCACGGTGTTTAAGGCCCTGGGTTTTGTCCTGAGTATTGCACGACTCCCCAGCACTGTGGGGTGTGACCCCAGTGGGCCATGAGAACCTACAGACCTGCTAAATGAGAGTTGTCTAAGTGAAAGTGTGAGCACTGGTCACACCCCAGAATCAATAAAGATTTCAGTGAATTGACGGTGATGTCCATATTCTACAACATTTATGTGCTCTATATGTGCGTGGCTGGTTTAGTTCACAGAATGTTTTCTTAATGTTAAGACACAGGTTACTTCCACTGTTAGCAAGGATAGCTGGAGTTTCATTTTTATTTCTAATTAAACATTTAAAAATCTACATTGAGATGCTCAGGAAAACCTTCAATCTAAAATCTTAACAGCTTCAGGATCTTTCTGACATTGAAGAAAGGGAAAATGAAGATATTGTGGCACCACTTGAGAAGCAAAGCGTGAAGATCTTCTGTGCTTTAGAGGTGGTATTGCCATCCTTTGATTGCAAGAGCCCTGGAGTTGGCATAGCCCAGGAGACTTTGGATAAAACGGAAGGTCTGTGTGGGGACTGGAATGGGGGTGTGCATAAGAATTCATTCTCTCTGTCTCTCTGTCTGTCTCTTTGTCTGTCTGTCTGTCTGTCTGTCTGTCTGTCTCTCTCTCTCTCTCTCTCTCTCTCTCACACACACACACACACACACACACACACACACCATATTTTCATATACATCAGAAACAGCCCTCTCCGTGCTGCACTATACCACTGTCCTCCCGTTATTCATCAATTTACTTGAGCGGGCACCAGTAATGTCTCCATTGTGAGACCTGTTGTTACTGTGTTTGGCATATTGAATACGCCATAGGGAGCGTGCCAGGCTCTGCCATGAGGTCAGGATACTCTCAATAGCTTGCTGGGCTCTCGAGAGGGATGAAGGAATCGAACCCGGGTCGGCCATGTGCAAGGCAAATGCCCTACCCGTGTGCTGTTGCTCTAACCCAACTACACCAGTAGGGAAGGAAAAGCAGCAAAGGGGGACTGGAGAGAGAGAGGGCATGGGCTCTGCATGCAGGGCTAGATTTGATCCCTGATACCCCATGATCCCCCCCACGCACCACCAGGAGTGACCCCGCCAAGCACAGAGCCCAAGTAGCCCCCACAGAACATCTGGGTGTGGCCCAAAAAAGCGAAAAGCGGGGAAAAAAACCAAAAAAGCAAAGAAGTTTCTTGGCAGAGGGGGACTTGCCTGGAGAAGTGGCTGGGCGAGGTGGGGAAGGTGAGAGGGACTGGTCAACAGAGGGGAATAAGCCCATTAGCCTCCTCCTGACATGGAAAACACCAGGCCTTTTGCCTGCAGATGGCATCTGTATTCCACCCCAGAATGCTGGGATTTCTGGGGCCCTGGATACTAATGGCCAGGATACCTCAATTCTGACAGGCCCTGCTAATCCCCTCTCCCTTCCTGAGCCTCCCGAGGAGGGGCAGAGGTCTAGAATGAGTAATCCCATCAGAAATTAAAGAAAGCCTCAGGCTGGTGGGCTCTGAACCGGGAAGGGGAGTGGAGTGGGGTGTGCAGGCCAGGTGGGAAGAGGGGGGCGGTGGGCTGGCCGGAGCATTCTCTGAACCCGGACACCATGGCTGAGTGATAATGTCATCGCTAGCACCAAGGCCTGTGATGGGTGGATAAAAGGACTGTCCATCCACACCGCCTGGCTTCAGGCTGGTGGCCTTGCAGGAGTACAGAGACTGATTCCTCCTCAGCAGAGCCAGAGTGGCCTATACCATCAGGCCCTGGCCCCCGCACAGACCAGCACTGGCCCTAAATGGACTCCAGCCTCACATCTGCTTGGGCAGATGTTTTTAAAAATATTTGTTTAAATCTTAGGTTGTCACCAACAGAAACTTTTTTGGGGGGGTGAGGGGTGCTGGGAACACCTAATCCAGTCCATCTAGATAATTAAATAATATAAATGTTTTTCCCCCCAGAATCTATGGCACTTAGGCTTAGGGTATTAAATCAAAGGCAGGGCTGTTAGTGAAAGAACTGGAACAGATTTTGGTGGGTGAATCTTTTGGAGAGACCAGCTCATCTATGCTACTACCAAACCTTTCTCAAGTTCCTGTGGGTTTTTTTTTTTAATTTAATTTGTATGAAGTAATTCACAATATTTGATTACATTTAATATTCAAACACCAATCCCAACACCATTACACCTTCCCACCACAATATTTTGGATATTTCCATCCTGATCCCCAACCCCTGCCCCAAAGCAGAACCAAAATAATTTATTTTGTTTTGTTTGTTCTGGGGCTGGAGCACAGCGGGTAGGGTGTTTGCCTTGCATGCAGCCACCATGGCCAACCTGACTTCGATTCCTCCGCCCCTCTCAGAGAGCCCGGCAAGTTACCAAGAGTATCTCGCCCCCATGGCAAAGCCTGGCAAGCTCCCCGTGACGTATTCGATATGCCAAACACAGTAATAAGTCTCACAATGTTTCTGGGCCTGCTCAAGCAAATCGATGAACAATGGGAGGACAGTGACAATGACAGTGATTGTGTGTTCTGAATCAACTGCTGAAAATAATCCAAAAAATTTCCTTAGAGGAAAGTATGTGAAGACTTTTGTATTTCCCCCAGGGACCATTAAGCCCTTCAATAAGAGATTACTGACATGTTGTTAAAGGTTGAGCCTTGTGTGCTTTGGAGCAATAGCACAGCGGGTAAGGCGTTTGCTTTGCACGCAGCCAACATGGCCGGCCCGGGTTCGATTCCTCCGCCCCTCTCGGAGAGCCAGGCAAGCTACCGAGAGTATCTTGCCCGCACGGCAGAGCCTGGCAAGCTCCCTGGGACGTATTCGATATGCCAGACACAGTAACAACAAAGTCTCCAATGGAGACGTTACTGGGCCCGCTCGAGCATAAATATATATATTTATCACTGTCACTGCCCTCTCATTGTTCATCAATTTGCTCAAGCGGGTCCAGTAACATTGTGAGACTTGTTACTGTGTTTGGCATATCGAATATGTCACGGTAGCTTGCCAGGCTTTGCCGTGCAGGTGAGATGATACTCTCAGTAGCTTCCCGGGCTCTCCGATAAGGTCAGAGGAATCAAACTCGGGTTGGCTGTGTCGGCTGCATGCAAGGCAAATCTGTAAAAATAAATTTGCCTCTAAGATTGGTTGCCTTCTACTTTAAACCCCATAAATGTGGTGTGCTCTCTTGGAATATTAGTGGTGTGAGGTACGTCAAGTTCCTGGTTTATAATAGAGTAATCTTTAGGTGTCTAGCTTCAATTTGCCCATTTGAAATATATAATCAGTGGAGTTCTGTGCCATGATCTTGACTAATTTCTCCCTTCTCGTTGACCTATTCAGGAATGTACAGAATAGATCTGACAGCAAAAATGCATGGTAATAACCCTGACAGAATATACCTACCACAGAGCCTTCCAGACATAGCCTTGTGTGGTGCCTTCCCTTACTAAGATCCTGATGTAGTTCTCATTTTATTTTTTTAATTTTAATTTTAATTTATTTTTATATTTTTTGCTTTTTTGGGTCACACCCAGCAATGCTCAGGGGTTACTCCTGGCTCAGCACTCAGGAATTACTCCTGGCGGTGCTCGGGGGATCAAATGGGATGCCAGGGATCGAACCCAGGTGGGCTGCATACAAGGGAAATGCCCTACCATCTGTACTATAGACCAGCCCCAGTTCTCTTTTTAGACTTCATAAAAATCATTTATACAGATTGGCATTGTAAATCTATTTGTTTTGGTTGGATTTAGGACCATTATCATTCCTTATGAAAAGAAAGACAACTCAGAAGTTTGCTATACAAAAGGCAGTGTCAGATGCATTTCAGAAACTACTCATTGTGGTTTTAGGTAAGACTTTTTTTGGTTGTCCTTGAAGTACTGCATGCAGTTTTCTTATTTGAAGAGCAAATAAATTGATCTTGAAAAGTCAATTATATCAAAATAATGGAAATATAAGTACTTCCTTTTCTTTTATTCACTAGATCCTTTACAGAAGTAGTCTCAAATTTGTTCTTTGTGGAATCTGTGAAAAATGATTACAGCAAATATTACCCCCAATGCATATATGTAGAATTGTTTTGATTGTAGAGAATATTTGATCCAATTCTTCTTTCTCAGTTGCTTATCAATAAAGCAGAATAGTATAAAAAGGTAAAGGTAAAGGCCCTCCCATTGATCGTCGATTTGCTCGAGCGGGCCCAGTAATGTCTCCATTGGAGACTTTGTTGTTACTGTGTCTGGCATATCGAATACTCTCAGTAGCTTGCCGGGCTCTCCGAGAGGGGCGGAGGAATCGAACTCGGGTCGGCCATGTTGGCTGCTTGTAAGGCGAACGCCCTACCGCTGTGCTATCACTCCAGCCCCCAGAATAGTATAGTGATTATAAACTTCAGACTCCTCTGTTTAAGTACTAGCTCTGCCCATTTTTTTTATTCTTTTCTTGGTTTTTGGGCCACACCTGCTGATATTTAGGACTTACTCCTGGCTCTGCGCTCAGTCACTGCTAGCAGGACTTGGGAACAATATGGGTGCCAGGGACTGAACCTGTGTTGGCTGCATGCAGGGCAAATGTCCTATACACTGTAATATCACTCTGGCCTCTCTGTCTCATTTTTAAAATGCAGCTGTTGGTCTTCTAAATAGATATGTGAAGGTATTTCTAAGCTGCAATTTTCTAAAAATATACACTTAGTAATTTAGCTTACCTTATGGGCAATGTTGTAAAAGTAAAATACTTAAAACATACCTAGAATTTAGGAATGGACAAAATATTCTAATTATTGCTACTATTTTCCTACTTGAAGAGAAAACATAACTGGAATCAGTTCAGGGTTGATTTTCAGCACTGACATATTGAGTGGTTGAGATTCTATGTAACAACCAACTATGTATTGTGAACCTTCACAGTGATTCTGCTGGGGCCAGGAAGACAGCTGAGAGGCCTAGTGCACATGCTGTGCATGTGGAAGGCCACAGTTGGATTCCTGGCACCACGTGGGTGTCCAGGAGCAACCCCTGAGTACTTAGGTCAGGAGAAGACTCTAAACACTGCTGGGTGTGGCCCCCAACAACAAAAACACATAGTGGTCATACTATTTACAATTTTTAAATTTTCTCCTCTTATGGAATTTTATAGTGCTATGAATACTTCTGACTGTGCCCAAAGGAAACTGAATAATCAGTAGAGAATCCAAAAACAGAATTGCTTTCCTTGCTTTATAGTCCTGCAGTCTCAGAATCAGAAATTTTAAGTTGTCAGAGACCTTATTTATGACACGAGTAGATCCTGGATTGACTTCAGCCTTGCAGTCTGGGCAATTCTTCTAGCAAAAGTGACTTCTTTGCTCATCTGGTAAAATTTCTATAAACCATAATAATCTTTAAGAACTAATGGGGGCTTAAGAAGATGGTACCGGAGCCAAGGCACCTGCCTTGCATATTCCTGGCATGGCATATGGTCCCCTCTAGCACCACCAGGGAGCACAGAGCCAGGAATAGTCCCTGAGCACCAGAAGATAGGATTCGCAAACCCAAAATATAAAGAAATAAACGAAGCAGTGGGTTGGAGATATAGCTCAAAAGTCTGAGCACATTCTTTGCATGCAGGAAGCATAGTTTCAGTTCCAGCTCAGCACAGCATTGCCAAGAGTTACTCCCAAGTATGAAGTGTGTATAATCCCTGAGCACCATTGAGAATGGCCTTAAAACAGAAGCAAAAAGAACCAAACTTAATGTCTGCATTGACAAGGAAAATGCTCTTATTTTATGCTTTAAAAATAAAATTCTTGGTTGTATAAAGGAAGTACACACCCAGTATCATTGTATACTACCTTTATAGAAAGAACATTTTAGCCAGTAATTTTGAATTGATCCTTGTTAACTTTATTTCAGAAAGTGGTAAAATAGCTGTGGAATACCGACATTTTGAGGAGCTCACTGATGCCATAACCGAAGAACTACATGATTTAATTCAAGTACGTGAAGAGAAAAACTCAAGGATGACATACACAGGATGGCCGTAATTCAAAATAATGAGCAGATTTTAGAAGTTTTTAGCAAGTGTAGTCAATTCTACCATCCCCAGAAAAATATGAAATCCTAAAAATTTATTTGAGGAAATTTCTGAAGTTTTCCTGAGGCCCTTGGTTCTAAACACTTATTTGAAATTTGGAAAGTTCTAAGTGTCCTCTTAATTCTTTCAGAGAAATACCATTTTGAACTCCCCTGAAACAGGATCCTAGGGATTTGGGACCTTAAATGTCATTATGTTACAGCATTTGAAAGGTTACATTTTTTTCAACTAGTATATTAGCTCAACATCTCATATATATCGTGTATGAAATATTTTATATCTTGCCCACATATATGCCTGACTGGGAACACCTGTAAAGGTGATTAGAGGCTGCCCTAAAAGCCTCCATCCCTCTTGGAGAACCCAGCAAGCTATCGAGAGTGTCCTTTATAGAATAAAAAATAAAATATCTCTGGCAAGGTACACACACCAGAGCCTGGCAAACTACCTGTGGCATACTCAATATGGCCAAAATAGTAACAATGATGGTCCTCATTCTCCTCACCCTGAAAGAGCCCCTAGTATGCCATCATGCTACACTAGCACATGACAGGGATGAATGAAGATGTTACTGTTAGTGTTCCAAATTAGGAGAAATATGAATTTCCAGGAGAAAATATGAATGCACTATTTAAATGTGTGTGTTCTAGTGATAGCAGTGGAGGGAAGGGGGGAACAAAATGTGTTTCATATCACTGGGAATAAATTTGGTGTTGGATATATGTAATTAACTTTACCCAAATTCAGAAAATTTGTTTCCAAATTTAGGGGAAGAAAGGGAGAGAAAAGGTGGTTATGTTCCTTTTGTTGAAAAATCTTTTTTTCCTTTGTAAAATAATTTTTATTTGTGGGGAAGGAAGCGTGGCTCACACTTGGCACTGCTCAGGAATTTCCCAGCCTGGCTCTTTGTTATAATCACTTGTCAAAGTGCTCAAGGGACCAGGGGATGGTAGGGATCAAATTCAAACCTTTCTTGTGCAAAGCGTGTGCTCAATCTTTTGAACTGTTGATCTATTTCTGCAAAATAATTTTTAAAATAGTTAAATCAAAGCCCTCCTTCAGAAAATTTTGGGTGTGTGATTCCATGCTCTCCACTCTTTAGGAGAGTGATAAATAATCAGATACTAAGAGTTTAAAGGAAATGACAATATTTGGGAACCCCCATCTACCCTAAGTATGCTCCTTTTGCAGGTCAGCTACCTGTCTTGGAAGCAGGATGGCCAAGGGGAGGAAGAATGTCTCTCGGATTTCAGTAGTGAGGAGGAAGCACCTAGACCACCACAACTGGACTAGTACTATTGAATTCGCCAGCATTCCCTGCAGGGGGACACACTGTTCCTTCTCCCCACCCCCACCCCGGTGCTCTCCCCATACTAGTCTGTAGTCCCAGTCCTGTTTGACTGGCAGGGTTGCGAGGGGAGGCTGGGGGCGAAGGGGAGCGAAAGAGGACCTGATTGGATGTCTTTTGTGCCTTCGGGGGAAGAAGGAAAGCCTGGGTCCTGCTGGTTATGCAGAGTCTGCGTGGCCCAGACCCAATAAAGGCGGCTTATAAATGCGGCATAAACGCCATGCGCCCTACTGGCCTGAATTGCAGCACCTCAGGTCCCCCTCATTTCATGTCTTGGCTGCTACTCTGGGCCCTACATCTCCTCACGTGGCGATCAAGGTGGCTGCTGCTCTGTTGTTGATCCCGCCTCAGAAGTTGCTTAAGACTTAGGTTCCCGCCCTGGATGAGGATTCAGGTAAGGAGTTGCCCAGTGGGTCTCATCGATTTGCCGTTCCACGCCAGGGTTTTACTGACAAGCCAGCAACACGTCAGAGGCTCCCAGTTGATCCAAGATAGGTTGGACACAGTATCAGAGTCTTCCTCTAGCTTTGCCTCTTAGAGGGACAAGTACAATTCCAATTCCAACCTGAAGATCAGTCATTTGAAACGCCTGCTCCACCTCTAGGTGGACAGATTTCAAATTTTTATAAAAGTTTATTATTTCACCTGAAAACTGGAGGAAGGGTCTAGTTGACCTTCACCATGCTGCTAAAGTTGTTGGGCCTTCCAGAAAATCTAAGAGCCCTTATCGTCTACAACAACAGATACAGGATGATGACTTAGATTGCAATATAGATATCTTTTATCCCGAGGAGTGTGAACCTTTGGATGTACTAAGAGATTCAGAACAAGTCCAAATCTCTCACGAGATTGAATCCTCCCCCCTCCCCCCTCCCCCCAGCATTCAGAACCCTTTGAAGAGATAGAACAGCTTCCCTTTAAGGCCCTGGAAGCTGAACTTTCAGCAAGCACACGACAGAGCCCAGCTGCACTTTCAGGATCTCCCGAGGAATCAAAACCTTCTGAAGCTCCAGACTCAGATATTTGATGTCAAGTACCCCTGAAGAGGGTGATACTGCTTCAGTCCTGCCAGAAACCCTAGTTCAGCCTACGTTGGCTGCTGAGGAAAGGGGATCTTCAGTGCATCAGGAGGTTGAAGCTCAGCCTGGAGCCAGGTCAGGTCTGGAACTTGTAGCTTGGCCTGGAGTCAGTCAGGTCTGGAAACTGTAGCTCAGTCTTTATTGCCTCATCAGGAAAATGAACTGTCTCCAATTCAGAAAGAAGCCCATCTTTTAAATATATCTACTGTCACCATCAAACCTGCCTAACTGCAGATTACCGGAACTGCAACAGTCACCAGTGAGAGTGAAACTTCCACCCAGCCAGAAACCCTAAACCTAACTCACACTGCAAAGAGCTTTGAAGAGAAGCTCTTCCAATTCCAACCTGAAGAGGAGGCCCAGTTTCAGCCTCTAGAGAGCCCTGAGGGTGACTGCCATACAGCAGGAGGCAGTGGTTCAAGCTACAGAGATCCCTGACGTGACTGAATCTTCAGGCCGACAGGAATCCCTAGCTTGGCCTCCTGAATTCTTGGAGTTTGAAGCTCCACCATTTCTGCATCCTGAGGCAAATGTTCCATCTCCAAGTCAGAATGAAGCTCCACACTTAATCTTGCCCCGTGTCACTGCTAAACCTTTGGGGTGGCCCGACGCAGTAGAGTATGTAGTTATAAAACGTTAGTTGCCCTCAAAACAGTTGTGCTAATTTAACAGTTCATGAAAGCATTAATTCTTCATGCCCATCCACCTCTGGGTATTCTTCATTTGGGGGCTAGTCTGATGAATAAATAAAAGGGATCCCATCCGTATTTTAATTTTTCTGGTTATTTTTTAATTTAAATACTTTTACATGTTCACTGAACCTTTGTACTTTTTGAATTGATGGTCCTTTGCCCATTTTTTTCTGATGTTTATTGCTTTTTTAATTGATAAGTCAGTTTAGACACAAGTGATGTATAGAAAAATATTGACATCCAAAGTTGCAAACTAATGTTTCATGAGTTTTGCATTTCATTAAACTTTAATCACTGGATCATTGTATCAATGTCATCCCGTTGTTCATCAATTTACTCAGGCGGGCACCAGTAACGTCTCCATTTGTCCCAGCCCTGAGATTTTAGCAGCCTCTCCTTACTCATTTTTCCCAACACTACCGTATTGGAGGTTCTTTCAGGGTCAGGGGAATGAGACCCGTTATTGTTATTGTTTTGGGCATATCTAATAACACTCCCTACTCATTTTTCATAATTACCACACCATATTTGATGGGGTTCAGACAGTAGGCAACAAATCATAGAGAGAAATATATAAGTATATATATATATATATATATATATATACATATCTCTCTCAGAGAGCCCCCCAAGCTACCAAGAGCATCCCGCTCACACGGCAGAGCCTGGCAAGCTACCCGTGGCGTATTTGATATGCCAAAAACCAGATTAAACTTGAATACAAGTAATAAATGACGTTTAAATTAATGAAAGCATGGTAGTCATAGGAATTGGATACCTATTGGCAAGAGGGGGAAAGGTTTTAATTAATTCCTTTTTAGAAATATCTTTTTATTTTAGCCATCATGATTTGCAGTTTTACAGTACTGCCCATGGTAGTGTTTCATGGTAGTTGTTCATGATTAGGTTTCAATTGCACACCCACCAGTGTACATTTCCCAACACTAGTGTCCCCAGGTTCCCTCCCATCACCCCCCATCCCCACACTATTCCTGCATTATGGCATGCACTTTTCTTCTCTCTGTCTCTCTGTCTCTGTCTCTATCTCTGTCTCTGTCTCTCTCCTGTGCATTGTATTTACAATATTGATACTGAAAGGTTATCAACAATATCCCCTTATCTAATTTTAACACTCAATTCTTGTCCAGCGTGATCATTCCCAGTGATTATTGTCATACTGGTCTCTTATCTATCTTACCTACCCTCTGCCCCACACACATTTGTGGTTGAGCTCAACCCTTGACTCAGTCTTCCTAGCCCCTGTTTTCCCTGGTAATGGATATTAGTCTTCCATCTATATCTGTCATTCTATATCTGTCCCTCTCCATCTGACTCATTTCACTTATCATGATCCTCTCCATGTCCATTTATAGGCAAATTTCATAACTTTCTTTATCCTAACAGTTGTGTAGTATTCCACTATGTAGATGTGCCATAGTTTCTTTATCCATTCATCTTTTCTCAGATTGTTTCCAGATTCTGGCTATTGTGAATAATGCTGCAATGAACATCAGAGTGCATTTGGTAGTTCTGTTGTGTATATTTGGTTCCTCAAGGTATATTACCAGAAGTGGTATTGCTGGGTCAAATGGAAGCTCAATTTCTAGTTTTTTTGAGGAATGTCCATATTGTTTTCCACAAAGCCTGGACCAGTCAGTATTCCCACCAACAAGGAAGGAAAATCCCTTTCTCCCCACATCCTCCTCAGCATTTTTTTTTGTGTGTGTGCCTTTTGGCCATTTGAATTTCTTTCTTTCTTTTTTTCTTTTTTGGGTCACGCTCAGTGATGCACAGGGGTTACTCCTGGCTCTGCACTCAGGAATTACCCTTGGCGGTGCTCAGGGGACCATATGGGATGCTGGGAACCAAACCCGGGTTGGCCGCATGCAAGGCAAACACCCTACCCGCTGTGCTATTGCTCCAGCCCCTGAATTTCTTTTTTGATAAAGTTTCTGTTCATTTCCTTGTCCCATTTTCTGATGGAATTGGATGATTTTCTCTTGCAGACTTCAACCAGTGCCTTGTATATCTTTGATATTAACCCTTTATCAGAAAGGTATTGGGTGAATAACCTTTCCCATTCCATATGCTGTCTTTGTTTCCTGGTCACGATTTCTTTTGAGGTACAGAAGTTTCTTTGTTTAAGATAGTTCCATTTGTTTATTTTTGCTTCCACATGCTTGGTCAGTGGCATTTCATCTTTGAAGATACCTTTAGCTTTGATATAATGGAGGGTTTTGCTCAATGATGAATTCGTTGATTGACTTGCGAATGTTAAATCATCTTTGCATCCCTGGGATGAATCCCATTTGGTCATGGTGTTTGATCTTTTTGATGAGTTGTTGGATTCTATTTGCTAATATTTTTTGAGGATCTTTGCATGCATGTTCATCAGTGATCTAGGCCTGTTATTTTCTTTCTTTGTGGTGTCTCTGCTTTTGGTATCAGGATGATACGTATCTCCTAGAAACTGTTTGGGAATGTCTCTGTTTCTTCAGTTTCCTAGAAAAGTTTGAAAAGGACTGGCAATAGGTCTTCTTTAAATGTTTGAAAGACTTCCCTAGTGAATCCATCTGAACCTGGGCTTTTGTTTTTGGGAGACTTTTGATTACTGTTCCTATTTCCTTGATAGTGATAGTTCTATTCAGGTACTCCAGATCTTTCTGGTTCAGCCTTGGGAAGTTATAGGAATCCAGGAATGTATCCATTTCTTCTAGGTTCTCTTGTTCCTAGGCATACAGACTTTTAAAGTCTGTATGCCAAGGACTTTCTCTGCTCTTTTGAATTTCTCTGTTTTCTGTTGTGATATTCCCCCTTTTATTTCTGATTTGGATCATTAGGGTTCTCTCTCTTTATTTGTGTGTCTTGTAAGTGGTTTATCAATCTTGTTTATTTTTTCAAAGAACCAGCTCTTGGTTTCGTTGATTTTTTAAATTGGTTTTTGGGAATCCAGCTTCTTGATTTCTGTTCTTGTAGTACTGTAGCACTGTCCTCCCATTGTTCATTGATTTGCTCGAACAGGCACCAGTAACTTCTCACATAAAATTGTAAGACTTGTTACTGTTTTGGGCATATCGAATATGACACGGGTAGCTTGCCAGGCTTTGCCGTGCAGGCGAGATACTCTCGGTAGCTTACTGGACTCTCCAAGAAGGGTGGAGGAATCGAACCCAGGTCAGCCACGTGCAAGGCAAATGCCCTACCTGCTGTGCTATCGCTCCAGCTCTAAATTTTATTATTTCTCTACTCCTGCCTGGTTTGGGCTCCTTTTATTGGTCTAAGATCTTAAGGTGTGAAGTCAAGTTATTTATGTGAGCCCTTTCTTTGTCATAAATGCTTGCAGAGCTATAATCTTTCCCCTTAAACACAGCTTTAGCTGTGTCCCACAAGTTCTGGTAGCTTGTGTCTTCATTCTCATTTGTTTCAAGGAATCTTGATTTCTTTCTTAATTTCCTCTCTAACCCACTGGTTGTTCAGCATTGAGCTGTTTTATTTCCAGATGTTTGATTTGATTCTCCATTTTTGTGTGTGATGTCTATCTTCAGGACATCATGGTCTGAAAAATTAGTTGATACAATTTCTATTTCCTGATTCTTTTGAGGTATGTTTTGTGGTCCAGCATGTGGCTTATCTTAGAGAATGTTCTTTGGGGACTGGAGAAGAATGTATCTTCGGCTTCTGGGAGATAAAAAGCCCTGTAAACATCTTTTAGCCCTGTCTCTTTCATTTCTTCCTTCAGAGTCAGTACTTCCTTGTTCAGTTTTAGTCTTGTTGGTCTATCAAGAGGTGACAAGGTGGTGTTGAAGACTCTGACTCCCATTGTAGTCTCCAACTGCTGTTGTGTTGCTATTGTGATGTTATGTCCTCCTTGAAGTCTATTAGCAGCTGTTTTAAGTATTTCGCTGGCCTCTCATTGGGTGCATGTATGTTTTACTGTATCACTGTATCACTGTCATCCTGTTGTTCATCGATTTGTGAGTGATCGCCAGTAACTTCTCCATTCGTCAGAGTCTTTAGATTTTAGCAGCCTCTCCTTACTCTTTTCCCCCAACGGTATTGGAGGCTCTTTCAGGGTCAGGGGAATGAGGCCCGTTAGTATTAACTGTTTATGGCATTTCTTTATTTTTGTTTTTTAATTTTGCTTTGGGGCCACACCAGTGGTTCTCAGGGGTTACCCTTAGCTCTGAAAGGTGGTATTTTCTAAACAAAAGAGGACATTGGAGCAGGGAATCCAAACCACAATTGGAAGCAACCATAGGTTTTCAATATGGGAATCCCCTAACAGACAATAAAAGCTTTCCAGTTCTGGGGTCGGGCTGGGGGCAGACCATGCGGTGGAACACCCTTTGACATTTGGTCCTGATAAGGTAAAGGTGGGAAGAGAAGCCGAGTTGCAAGTCTTTGTTTGAAAATCTTGGTTAGCTTTCTAGCCCTCTGGTCCTTCCTGTCCAAGGCAACCCAGTTCCATGGACCAAGAAAAAATTTTCTGCCTCTGGAAAGGCTTTTTTGTGTTTCAGACTGCTGACCTGAGTTTGATCCCTAGCATCCCATATGGTCCCTTGAGCACCACCAGGAATGATCCCTGAGAGCAGAGCCAGGAGTAACCACTGAGCACTTCTGGGTGTGGTCCCAAATCAAAACAAAGCACCAAAGAACCCCCCCAAATAACAAATGTTCACTAAAGTCAGGGGTGTGTGTCAGAGGAGGGTGTGATTGGTAAGGGCACATTTGGGACCTCTGGGAAGCTGTGTTCTTTGTCAGGAATATGTCTGGGGCTTTGGTTTTTTTTGTTGTTGTTGTTTTTTGTTTTTTGTTTTGGTGTGTGGGGGGTGCACAGCCACTGGTTCTGGGCTCAAGGATTACTCCTGGCAGACATGGGGGATCATGTTTTAAGAAAACATATTTTTTTAAACTTTATTAATAGATGAAAAGAACTTAAATCTGCGTCACCCATATAAACCTAACGTAAGTGCTAATATACCATGTCCTCCATGTTCATATAGAGTTACTTTATGTCCCATGGATTAAATCCAATGCATGGTCCAGTTTTACATAGTCCATTGATTTAAGAATTGTTTTTGTCAAGTGGGGAGATTGCACAAATGGTGACTGTAATACTTTGCAACAGGAGGCCCAGGTTGGATTCCCAGCAGGATAAGTAAAGGCCCTCCCGTTGATCATCGATTTGCTCAAGCAGGCCCAGTAACGTCTCCATTGGAGACTTTGTTGTTACTGTGTTTGGCATATCGAATACGTCACGGGGAGCTTGCCAGGCCCTGCCATGTGGGCGAGATACTCTTGGTAGCTTGCCGGGCTCTCCGGGAGGGGCGGAGGAATCGAACTCGGGTTGGCCATGTTGGCTGCGTGCAAGGCAAACAACCTACCGCTGTGCTATTTTCTTTATTGAATCACTGTGAGAGCAGATACAAAGCTTTTGGGTTTAAGTCTCGGTCATACAATGTAACACCCGTCCCTTCACCAGTGCCCATTCTCCACCACCAAAACCCCCAGTATACCCCCATCCCACACCCTCCCCCTACCTGTGGGGCAGATGATTTCCACATTACTCTCTCTCTCTCTACTTTGATTACATTCAATATTTTGACACCAGATCCACCATTATTATTTGGGATTTTACCCCAACACTCAGATCTGCTGAAAAGGCAACAGAAGACAAAGTTTTGGGTTTTTTTTTTTGTTTTTTTTTTTTTTGCTTTTGGGTCACACCCAGCTATGCACAGGGGTTACTCCTGGCTCTGCACTCAGGAATTATTCCTGGCGGTGCTCAGGGAACCATATAGGATACTGGAAATCAAACCCAAGTTGGCTGCGTGCAAGGCAAATGCCCTACCCGCTGTGCTATGGCTCCAGCCCCAACAATTTTCTATTGCTGGTTATGAATAACATATGATGTTGTGCAGCTGCAGTAGTGGCCACATGATTTTGAAATTCCAGAATTTTAACAATTAAATCTGGAGGGATTTTTGCCCAAACCTACTACATTCCGAGATTTGTTCCTGAGTCTCTGGGATCATGGCCGTTAAGCAGCTTGATCAGGAGCCAGAGAGGCTGTTTGTGGGTGGCGACTGGGAGTCTCGGAGTCTTGTTGGGAAGGGGAGGAAAGGGCCGGCGAAGAAAGGGCCGGCTCCATCCCCATCCCATGAGGACCCACGTGTCTCGTCACTGCGGGCCCAAACCCGACTGTCCAGTGGACTTTGGAGGATGGCGGCAGCCGGGCCGCCAGGGGGAACCGGCCAAGGCACGAAACCTATTCCCACCTGGGGTGGCCCAGCCCCGTAACCTACTGCAGGGACAGGACGCATTTCTGCCAAAAGCCGTTTAGTTTCGAGATTTGTTTCTGAGGCTCTGGGATCATGGCCGTCAAGCAGTTCAATCAGGAACCAGAGAGGCCATGCCTCCAATTATATAGCTGAGCCGGAGGTGGTTTGTAGGTGTGTCTCCCGCATACCTCAATTTTGGCCATTTACTTTCTTGGTAAACTTTGCCCCAAGTTTTTGGGGTCTGGCCAAAGGCATAGTAGCAATTTTGGGGTATCTGGAAGTCTGAAGGTGCCATCAGGCTGCTGATGAACTCGCCTCACAGGTATGATTGACCTGCTGACGGCACCATACCCCCGCAGGATACAGTTCTGGGCTCCCCATTCCCTGACCCCCCAGGAATGTTCCTGAAGTAGTCCTGAGCACTACTAAATAAAAACAAAGATATATGCAAATATGTTCTTTTTAAAAAAAAAATATTTATTTATTTATTTATTTTGCTTTTTTGATCACACTCAGCAATGCTCAGGGGTTACTCCTGGCTCTGCACTCAGGAATTACTCCTGGTGGTACTGGAGGGGACCATATGAGATACCTGGGATCAAACCTGGGTCAGCTGTGTGCAAGGTAAATGTCCCACCCACTGTACTATCACTCTGGCCTCATGTTTTTATTTCTTTATTTCTTTATTTTGTGTGCTAAGCAAGATAGCTTTTATTAAAATTTATTTCGAGAGATGTCAGGGGAGAGAAAGTAGGAAGTATGTGTTCAAGAGAGAACACAGGCTCTCCTGAGTGGAAATAAACAAGCAAAGAAACAGAAAGAAGCAAGTGGGATATTCAGGGCATGAAGAGCAAGCCCTGAGGACTTTCAGAAGGTGCTTGTATTTAATCCTTCCACAAGGGTTGTTTTTTCCTGGAGTTTTGCATTCTAAAACCTAATATGGGTGTTGTCACAGGAATGCTTTGCACTGTTGATGTTCTCTTTATAATCTCAGGGATTCTTGTGTAACTTCTCCTTTTCTGAGGGGGACCAGCCTTTTCTGGGTGGGGCCTTGGATTTTTGCATCCTGGTGGTACCTCAGTTTCTCTTCCAAGAGCTCAGGATTTGTATTTCAAATAATGTGATTGATTGTCAAGCTCTTGGGCTACTTTGGGGCTAGGGTATTTCTTCTTTAGTTTTATTATTCCCCCAGAGTACATTTCCAGGGCCCCTCGCCAGCCTGCACCAGCAGGAACGGGAAAGCAGTCCCAACCTCCTCACAGGAATTGTGGGTCCACTGCCTGCCCCTTGCAGGAAAGAATTTAAAGAGGTGAGACAGTGAAGCAGGTTAGTTTTTATTGAATGAAACGTGCTTAGGAAGATGTGGGAGGAGAGAGAGGAGGGTGATGTTGGAGAGAGAGCACCAGGTTTTCCAGAGTGGAAGTGAATAAGCAAAGGAATATAGTGACTAGCAAGCAAGATCCCTGGGAGAGCACAGCTTGAAGAGCAAGCTAAAACTGTGCTTGTGTTTATAAAATCTACATTTGTGTTTTTTTGCAAAATAATAAAAATATGCTCTTCAAAATCGAGAATATTATTATTTTAAAATTTCTAACCTTTATAGAAAACTTAAAAGCTGGTTTAATAAAAAAATTTTATTTAAAAAATTTTAAAAATCCTGCATTATTGAACAAGAAAATAAAGAACTTAACTTGAATGCCCAGAATTTTTAAAAAATGTTTAGTTTCCTCATTGTGATTTGCAATACAACATTCTTACACCCTATGTCAGCATATTTCTGAATTATCTATAACTTAAACGAACATTGAAATATGAAATACGTGGCTAAAACAGATTGATTCTATAGCAGTAGTATTAAGAACTCATGAGGTTATCATGAGGAGAGTTCTGGTGATAAGAATTTCAGTGTAGGGAATTGTTGGGCTATTGTCAGACATCTAGGAAAGAATCTTGTAAAAGGAGAGTAGGAGAAAGGTAAAACACAGGAAAAATACCTCAATGCTTCCAGAATACCAAGAGAGGGCTGGCGTGATAGTACAGCAGGTAGGGCATTTGCCTTGCACACGGACTGGTATTTCAAAACTATTTGGAAAGTTAATACATGACGGTGTGCATTGTTAGTTAGAACAGGAAAGGCTGGAACTGGAGTGGTAGGACAGGGGTAAGGTGCTTGATTCTGCACATCGGTGTCCCAGGTTTGATCCCCAGCACCCTTGGGCCCCCCCAGAGTGATCTGACTGCCAACGAAGGAAGGAAGGCAAGAAGGGAGGCAAGAGGAAGAAGAGGGATGAGCTAGGAGATAGTTATACCCATCTTGGTCATATGTGAAAGAAGTTAAGTAGAATGGGTAGATATAAAACAGTCAACTGTCATGGTCATGGTCCTCCCGTTGTTTATCGATTTGCTCGAGCAGACCCAGTAACGTCTCTATCATGAGACTTCTTGTTACTGTGTTTGGCATATCAAATACCTCACGGGTAGCTTGCCAGGATTTGCCGTGCGGGTGAGATACTCTCGGTAGCTTGCCGGGCTCTCCGAGAGGGGCAGAGGAATCGAACTAGGGTCGGCCATGTTGGCTGCGTGCAAGGCAAACGCCCTACCGCTATCGCTCCAGCCTGTAGTCAAATAAAAATTCAGTACTCTGATTTTCTTTGTTCCATCACTGTACAATTAAAACAGTGAAATTCAAGGAATATTCAGAAAATGTAGAACCAAAAATTGAATTTCTATGATGATAGAAAAGTTTAATTCTAAATTTGTTCAAAGTTCTGTCTGTGAGTAGCTTCATTTCATATTATATGAAAAGGGGTAATTTTCTCAGTGTCTGTATTGCAAACAATACAATATTAATGCTCAAAAGTAGAGAGAGAGTGTGGGGAATATTGTCTGCCATGGAGGCAGGGGGAGGGTGGGAAAGGGGGGGTATACCGGGGATATTGGTGGCGGGGAATGTGCACTGGTGGATGGATGGGTGTTTGATCATGGTGTGATTGTAACCCAAACATGAAAGCTTGTAACTATCTCACGGTGATTCAATAAAATTTAAAACAAAAAGAAAAAAAAAGGGTAATTTTTATTAGCCTAAAAATTGGCTAAACAGGAAGGTATATAAACATGAGATTATTCATTTTAATATTTGAAATAATTGTATTAAATATAGTAATCTTAGATGGAGATAAAAAATTGAACTCCATCCAGAATTGAGAACATAAATATCACCTAATCAATTTCTCTGCTAAGAGAAACGTTTAACTCCAATATTAGAACGAAGTGGTCATACATTTTATTCATGAAGATTAGTGGTTGAGAGAAATGAAAACAAGGTTAGGCATTCTGGAACATTCTGGAACATTCAAATCTACTCATTCAATATTATTTTGACTAATACTAGGTATTCCTACAATTAGGTATTTGGTAGTTAAATGAAGCAATATTTTCCTTTTCCTTTCCCTAGAGATTTATTCTGCAATAAAATAGTTTATTGAAAGGCATAAATTTGAAGCACTACCATTTTTGCAGTATGTGTAAGTTAAAAATATGCTTCATTATTACTGGAATTTTTATATCATTTAATTTTCAGTCTCTGTTATTCATTTGAATATTATTAGAACATTGTAAGTAGCTACTAAAACTGTACAACAAATCCTTTTTGCCTGTAAGTAACAATTAATATGAGAATTACTAGTCAGAGCAATGTGAATAATAGAACAGTGGCCCTAAACCAGGATGATTTTGTGTCCACATGCCCTTGATGTGTCTTGAGTTTCTTTTTATTGCTTTAATTGTCAGATCTATAATGATGCTGTTGGTAGCTAGTGAGCAGAGGCCTCCAGATACACTGCTGAATATCTACAATGCACTGGACAGCCCTCCCATAATTACCCAGCTCCCCTGTAGCAGTAGTGCTGAAGTCATGAATCCCTGTTCTAGAGAAATTAGTGAATTATTTTTTTAAGCAAAAAACAAAATTCTTCAGGTCAGCCGTGTGTAAGGCAAACTCCCTACCTGCTGTACAATTGCTCTGGCCCCAACTATCTATGTTTTTCCTTCTGACTTTCAAGTGTTCCTTCATTCACCTACACAGGTCTAGACTGATGGCTTGTTTAAAAAATTCTTTTAGTCATTTCATCAGTTCCAACCATACAAGTTCCATGATTGTAGCAATTGAAGACTTGACAAAATAGAAAGGCGATGCCTTACTCAGATAGAGCATGTGGACACTCTTGCTTGTTTGTGGAACATCAGTATTTTACCAAGACATAAGTACTAAGAGAGAACAAAGGAAGCCCAAAGCTTGTTCCTACTGACCACTTGACCCCACTGTGGAGATGATCAGTGAGGTGGGGAGCTGCACTGTAAAGGCAGACGGAGCTGTGGTCACAGTGAAGCTCTCATGCTCTCCCCGCCACATGGCATAATGCCCTGTCTTTAGATAAGTGGTCACACAAGAGCTTACTCGAAGGCATTGTTATCATTTGGGGTTATGTTCCGAAATCCTTGCAGCAGCTTCTCATAGTTCAGAAGCTTCTACCTTAAAGATGAAGACCACTCAGGACCTTAGAATGGTTTAGGGGTGACTTTGTAAATAGTTGATTTATTTGTAATAGTTGAAAAGTTGAGGAGTTCGTCACATTCATCAACTCCTCTGGTCTCCCACGTGCATCTTTTTCTACCCATCTTTATAAGGAGACATCTTCTGTTTAAACTTAGTACTGCTGCTGGAGTACTGCCAGGGGTCACTCCTGAGCACCACCCAGATGTGTCCAGCCACCCCCTTTAGCCTCCCTGCCGCTCCACCAAACAGGTTTTACCTTTCCTCCTCCTCTTTATTGTTGTGAGATGTCTGTGGGTCATACACAGCTTGGCTCCCATATTCAGTTACGAATCTAACCAGAAATTCCACATCAGGGCCAGGTGCTTGCCCCCTGGCCAAGAGCTTTGCTGAAGGCCTCAGTTCTTTTGGGGCCGGGAGATCAAATACATGACAACCAGGGTTCGCTCTTCTACTCGTGTATAAGAACCTTCTAAGAGCTGGGCTCACACCTGTGCTTGTCAGGGGTGCCACTTCTCAGCATGGTTCTTGCGCACCGTTTCTCTTTTATATCAAAAAGCAGCAAAGACCTTCGTTGCCTGAATTTCCAGATGGATCCATGTGCCTCTTGGGGTCTTTCTTTTCCTGAGACTGAACTCCACCCTGTGCCCACTGGCAGAGAGCCATCTGCTCAGACACAGTGGCCTTGGCTGGAAGCCACTAGAGAGTCTATAGTCCCTAGCAAAAGGACAATGTGGCTTTGCCCCCAACTGAGTATCCATGTTTGTTCAGGTAACCTAGGAGGTGGGGGAACAGACATGAAGTTCACTGTATGCATATCTCTTTTTAAAAAAAAATATTTAAAGAACCACGATTTATAAAGTTGAGAGTTGTTTTTTTTTAATTGAATTACCATGAGCTACAGTTACAAACCTTTTAGGTTTGAGTTTAAGTTATACAATGATCAAACACCCATCCCTTCACCAGTGCACATTCTTCACCATCAATGTCCCCAGATCTCCCCCATCCACAATCCTACCCCTCCCCCTGCCTCTACGGCAGACAATTTTCCCCATACTCTTTCTCTACTTGGGACATTGTGACTTGCAATATAGATACTGAGAGGCCATCACATTTGAATTTTTATCTTTCAGTACACATCTCCCATCCCGAACGATCCCTCCAACCATCATTGACTTAGTGATCCCTTCTCTATTTCAGTTGCCTTCTCCCCCAGCTCATGAGGCAGGCTGCCAACTGTGGAGCAACATTCCTGGCACTTGTCTCCACTGTCCTTGGGTGTCAGTCTCATGTTATTTTGTATTCCACAAATGACTGCAGCCATTCTATCCCTGTCTCTCTCTTTCTGACTCATTTGACTTAGCATGATACTCTTCATGACCATCCACTTATAAGCATATTTTATGACTTCATCTTTCCTGGCCAGAGCAATAGCATAGTGGGTAGGGCATTTGCCTTGCACATGGCCGACCTGGGTTCAATTCCTCTGCCCCTCTCGAAGAGCCCGACAAGCTACCGAGAGTATTCTGCCCACATGGCAAAGCCTGGCAAGCTACCCGTGATGTATTCAATATGCCAAAAACAGTAACAAGAAGTCTCACAATGGAGACATTACTGGTGCCCACTCAAGCAAATCGAGGAACTATGGGAGGACAGTGGACAGTGCTACAGTGCATCTTTCCTAACAGCTGCATAGTAGTCCATTGTGTAGGTGTACCAAAGTTTCTTTAACTAGTTGTCTGTTCTCGGGCACTTGGGGTGTTTCCAGATTCTGGTTATTATAAACAATACTGCAATGAGTATACAGATGCAGATGTCATTTCTATTGTGCTGTTTTGTACCCTCGGAATATATTCCCAGCAGTGGTATTTTGGGGTCATATGGAAGCTCAGTTTCTAGTCTTTTAAGGAATGCCCAGATTGTTTTCCAAAGTGGCTTGACCAGGCGGCATTTCCACCATGGTTGTTGGGTCTTAGGCATACAATATTTTGACATCAATCCCACCACAAGTGTTCCTACACTTCCTTTCACCAGTGTGCCTACACCCAACCTACCACCTTGACAGGCACATTTCAAAGTTCAGTGGTTGTAGATTTTTTTTGTGGGGGGAGGGGGGCAGTACAATCAATGGTGCTCAGGAATTACTCCTGACTCTGCACTCAGAGATCGCTCCTCACAGGCTCAGGAGACCATATGGGTTGCCGGAGATTGAACCCAGGTCAGCCGTGTGCAAGGCAAGCGCCTTACCCATTGGGCTATTGCTCTGGCCTAGTGGTGGTTGTTGAAGTCTCACGTTTTCAGTGTTGAGCATCTGCTTTGGGTAGAGCGCTATACCACTTTCTCATATCATTGGTAAAATAAAGCCCCGACCCTTCCTTGTCCCCCTTTTATCTTCTACCACCTGTTGGTTTCTTTGTTTCTCTGTCATTCTCCTCCCTATACTCTGGGGTCAAGACTGATCTAGGCATCCCCTCCTACTGCATTGCATTTTCTCATCCAGTTATTCTATCTACCACAGAGAAGTGAGATCATCCTGTATGTGTCCTCATCTGACTTCACTCAATAGGATATCTTCCAGTTCCAATCAGGTTGCAACAAATAACACAATTTCATCGTTTCTTGCAGCTGCAGAGTATTTCATTGCATATCTATTCCACATCTTCATAAACCAGTCACCTGTCATTGGACACCTAGGTGGAGTCCGTATCTTAGCTATTGCAATGAGTGCTGCGATGAATCTATTTTCTTGTGTCCTTTTGAATGTTTTTCTATCCTGGGGTTAGATACTCAAGGGTATTTCCACAACCTTTTAGTGGTGTTGCTTGCCAGGGATTCGGCCTCTTTTGTTGTGATGTTAACATCCTTATGACTGACTGCAGTGCAACTAGAAATCAGTTGCCAGGGACGAGGGACAGCAGAGCTGCAAGACTCAGACCCCAGAGCTGCCAGGAATCTCACTCAGCCAATGTGGTGACACGGGGGATTGAATTCAAGGCTGCATGCTTGCAGTGAGTCCCCAGATAAGATCTATTTCAAAAGGTCATTTAAAGTAATATAGCCTGGGGGCAGGAGATGGTATGGTTGGGAAGGCACTTGCCTTTCACGTCTCTGACCCATGTGTAATCGCCAGCACTGAATGTGTTCCCGGGAGCACCACCGGGGCTGATCCCTTAGTGCACAGCCAGGAGTCAGCCCTTAGCACTGCTGGGTGTGGCCCAATAACCAAAAGAAAAGGAGGGGAAAGAGATCAGTCATTTTTATTGTTTTTGGACTATACCCTGCAGTGCTCATGGGATGCTGGTCCTTGAGGAGGTGCTTGAGGGGGGGACCATGTAATACTATGAACCTGCCTCCCCCCTTTCCCACAGGCAAGACATTTACCCCAGCCCTTTTTGGTTGGTTTGTTTGAAACCCCTTTTTATTTAGTTTTAAATAGGATTCTCCAATAATGTCCAAAGGACCTAGGAACCAATTATGTTGGTGCTCACGGATCTGATTATACCAGGATCAAAGTCAGCACCTCGCAAATGCCAGGCATATGCTCTGCCACTCTGAGCTAACTCCTCAACTCAATCATGGTCTCTGAGACTGATGAAAACTGTTGCTCCTTTATTTACCAGGCTGGGGATAGAACCTCAAACTTTATATCTGCAAGACAAGTGTTTTACCTCTGAGCCTTATTTCTTGGTCCTTTTGCCACAGTTTATTCCATAAAGCATAAAGATAAGCTCTTGAATATAAAAGAGGCAATGAATGTGCTAGGCATGCACATACATTTATCTATAAAATGCAGAAGGAAGTCAGCCAGAGAAAGAACTGACATGCAAAGCACGTGCTCAGGTGCCCTTCCATTTTTTACTATAAATACTCACTTTTGTATAGACATGTTTTCATTTTTCCTTCGGTGCATACCCAGATATTTAATTGCTGAGTCTATGGCTAAATTTTTTGAGGAACCATCAAGCTTTTCTGCAGTGCCTCTTTAATATTTTCACCAGGATTTCAATTTCTCCATCACCCTGGTTGCACTTATTGTCTGTTTTTAGCCATCTTGCTGAGTATAAAGTAGTATCTAATTGTGGCTTGGATTTGTGTTTTGATAATGGCAAGACATTAACTATATTCTCATACTGATTATAGGCATTTTAAAATCACTCAGCTCCCTAGATGCTGAGTGATAGTACAGTGGGTAGGGTGCTTGCCTTGCATGGGACAATCTGTTTTTATACCCACAGATAATCTGTTTTTATACCACAGATAATCTGTTAGCACCTCCAAGACTAACCCTTGAACACAGAGGCAGGAATAAGTCCTGAGCTCTGCTGGATGTGTCCCTGACCTGCAACCAATCAATCAAAAATAAATAAAAATAAATAATAAATAGTATGACCACTGTTTATTTTTGTGTAGCAGTGACACTGGGCACCTTTTCATGTGAAGATGGAGATTTTGACTGGGAGATGGAACACTTTCTTCAGAATGCAGAAATGGCTGAGTGACAGATTCCTCAGGTGGCTCTGGAGGCTGAGCCTGCACCTCCTGCTGGACTGAAGGTTCATGCTCATTACTGAACTCTGTAGATATGGAAAATGTCACACCCATAGGTTTAGCAGTTGAATGGGGCAAATTTAAGTTTGGAGCTTCATTCTTACTTGGAGACGGAATATTTTCTTCGGGACACAGAGTGGTTGAGCGACAGATTCCTCAGGTAGCTCAAAAGGTTGATCCAGGGTCTCCTGTCTCCTGTGGCACTGGAGAAGGTTCAACCTCATCACTGACTTCTGAAAGTATGGAAAATGACACACCCAAAGATTTAGCAGTGACAAGAGGCAAGTTTAAGTATGGAGCATCATTCTGACTTGGAGATGCAACATTTTCCTCAGGATGCAGAAATGGTTGCACTTCTAACTCCAGGATTCAGGAGGCTGAGCTAGGGATTCCTGCTGGACTGAAGATTCAGTCACCTCAGGGCTTTGGAGCTTGAGCCACTGCCTCCTGCTGTATGGCAGAATCACCCTCAGGGCTCTCTAGAGGCTGAAACTGGGCCTCCTCTTGGGCTAGAGATTGTTCATTCCTTCAGAGCTCTCTGCAGTGTGAGTTAGGTTTAGGGTTTCTGGCTGGATGGAAGTTTCGCCCTCATTAGTGACCCTTGGAGTTCCCGTAGTCTGCAGTTGGCAGGTCTGATGGTGACAGTAGATGCATTTGAAAGATGGGCTTCTTTCTGGATTGGAGACAGTTCATTTTCCTGATGATGCAGTAAAAACTGCACTACAAGTTCCAGACCTGACTGAAGGCTGAGCTTCCAACTCCTGAGGCACTGAAGATCCCCTTTCCTCAGCAGCCAATGTAGGCTGAACTAGGGTTTCTGGCAGGACTGAAGCAGTATCACCCTCTTCAGGGGTACTTGACAGCAAATGTGAGTCTGGAACTAAAGGAGGTTTTGATTCCTCAGGAGATCTGGAAGTGCAGCTGGGCTCTGTTGTGCGCTTGCTCAAACTTCAGCTTCCAGGGCCTTAAAGGGAAGCTGTTCTATCTCTTCAAAGGATGCTGGGGGGAGGGGGGGAAGAATTAATCTCATGAGAGATTTGGACTTGCTCTGAATCTCCTAGTACATCCAAAGGTTCACACCCCTCGGGATAAAAATATCTATATCGGAATCTAAGTAATCATCCTGCATCTGTTGTGGTAGACAATGAGGTCTCAGATTTTCTGGGAGTTCTAACAACTTCAGCAATATGGTGACAGCCAACGAGACCCTTCCTCCGGTTTTCAGGTGAAATAATGAACTTTCATTAAATTTTGGAATCTGTCCACCGAGACATGGAGCAGGCACTTCAAATGAGTGATCTTCGGGTTGATCTAGACCTAGCTGGAATTGTACTTGACCCTCTAGGAGGCAAAGCTAGAGGCGGACTCTGATCCTGAGTCCAATGAATCATTGGATCAACTGGGAGCCTCTGATGTGTTGCTGGCTTGTCATTCAAACCCTGTTGTTGAATGGGAAATTCATGTAGCCCAAAGGGCAACTCTTTACTTGAATCCTCATTAAGGATGGGAACCAAACTCTTAGACAACTTCTGAGGCAGGAACAACAGCTGGGCAGCAGTCGAGGTATGCAGGTGATGAATGAATCAGGCTTGGCCCTGGGTTGAAGGGCAAGGGGTGGTTGAAGGTGCAAGATCAGAGAAATATGAATATTCAGGGCTTGGGGGGGCCCTGGGGTAAGAGAGAGGTCAGTGGGACTGGGTGCAGGACCCACTCTGGGGGCTAAGCTCCCTGCACAGCAGCCACATTGGTGGCACCTGAAGAGACGTAGAGTCCAGAGTAGCAGCCAAGACATGACATGCGGAGGCTCCGAGGTGCTGCAATCCAGGCTAGTAGGGCGCAGGTGCCCTGAGGGGAGCCAAGCCGTTGTGGCAGCACCATTATGGCTGCACCGTTATTGCAGCCGGCTCGCCCCTCCCCTGCAGCACGTTTATGCTGCCTTTAAGCCACCTTTATTGGGTCCCAGCTGGCACATCATAACTAGCAGGACCCAGGCATTCCTTCTTTCGTGAAGGTACCAAAGTCGTCAAATCAGGTCCTCTTCTTCCCGCCCCTGCCCCCAGACTCCCCTCCCCACTCCCGCAAGCCAAATAAGACTGGGACTGCAGACTAGTGTGCACTGAGCCCTGGGGTGGGCGAGGGTGGAGAGTGTGCTGGGGGTGGGGGGGAGGAACAGCGTGTCCCTGGACTTGGCACGCTGGCGAATTCAACAGTACTAGTCCAGTTGTGGCGGTCTAGGTGCTTCCTCCTCGCTACTGAAATTTGAAAGACATTCTTCTCCCCTTGGCCATCCTGCTTCCAAGAAAGGTAGCTGACCTGCAAAGGGAGCATACTAAGGGTGAATGGGGGTTCCCAAATGTTTCCATTTCCTTTAAACTCTTAGTATCTGATTATTTATCACTCTTCTAGAGAGGGGATAGCATGAAATCACTGGCCTAAAGTAATTTGAAGGAGGGCTCTGGGGCCATAAACAGTTTATTCTGGGAGACTGGTCTTAAACTGAATGAACAGCCATATACACTCCTTCCTTTACACCGGCCTGGAGGAAATTCCCCTTTCTTGCATGGAGCCTGGCAGTGCTCGGGAAACCACGCAGTGGCAGGTATCAAACCCAGGTCTCCCTCAGCACAGTCCATGCTCCAGCCTGATGAACTATGTATGTCTCAGGCTCCTAAGCTAGTCTTTCAAGACCCAATTATAGGTGATTGAAGTTTTCTTGGTGGGTTTGATTTAAACTATTTTAAAAATTATTTTGCAGAACTAGATCAGTAGTTCAAAAGATTGAGCACATGCTTTGTGCAAGAAAGGTTTGAATTTGATCCCTACCAACACCTGGTCCCTTGAACACTTCAACAAGTGATTATAACAAAGAGCCAGGCTGGGTAATACCTGAGCACTGCCAAGTGTGAACCCCACCACCTTACCCACAAGTAAAATTTATTTTAGAAAGAAAAAAAAACAGATTTTCAACAAGAGGAACAGAATCACCTTTTCTCTCTCTTTCTTCCCCTAGCTCCCTAACTTTGGAAACAAATTTTCTGACTTTGGGTCAAGTTAATTACATATACCCAACTCCAAATTTGTTCCCAATGATAGGAAACACATTTTGCCACCCCCCACCATCCCTAGAACACACACATTTAAATAGTGTATTCATATGTTCTCCTGGAAATTAGCAAATTAATTCCTAATACTGTGCAATTGTTGAACAGAAAGCTTCTTTCATAAAATATTTCATACGAGATATATATGAGATGCTGAGCTCTAGGTACGATATCATACTTGGAAAAAAAATGTAACTTTTCAAAAGCTGTAACATAATCACACTTAAGGCCCCAAATCCCTACATCCTGTTTAAGGGGAGTTCAAAAAGGTATTTCTTTGCGTCCGGACCCTGCAGTAGGTTACTGTCACCGGGCCACCCTGGGGGGGAAAGGATGCTGTCCCTCCGCCTGCTCCGCCTACGCGGCTCAGTGGCCGCCATCTTCCAGAGGCCATTGGACAGTCAGGTTTGGGCCCTCAGTGATGAGACACGTGGGGCCTCACGATATGGGTGTGGAGCTGGCCCTCCCATCCCCACACCAACGAGACCCCAAGTCGCCTCCTATGAATGGCCTCTCTGGCTCCTGATCAAGCTGCTTAACGGCCATGATCCCAGAGACTCAGGAACATGTCTCAGAACCCAGCAGGTTTTGGCAGAAATCCCTCCAGATTTAATTGTTAAAATTTTGGAATTTCAAAATCACGTGGCCACTGCTGCAGCTGCGCGACATCATATGTTATTCATAACCAGCAATAGAAAACAAATTGTCTACTGTTGCCTTTTCAGCAGATCTGAGTGTTGGGGTAAAATCCCAAATAACAATGGTAGGTCTGGTGTCAAAATATTGAATGTAATCAAAGTAGAGAGAGAGTAATGTGAAAATCATCTGCCCCACAGGTAGGGGGTATGGGATGGGGGTATACTGGGGATCTGGGTGGTGGAGAATGGGCACTGGTGAAGGGATGGGTGTTTCATTGCATGACCGAGACTTAAACCCAAAAGCTTTGTAACTGCTCTCACAGTGATTCAATAAATAAAATTATAAAAAGTGAAAAAAAAGTAAGGTGGAGCTCATGCTCAATTAAACCAGAGTAATCAGTGGCTGAATAAATATAGTAATCCTACATTTAAAAAAATGTATTTCTCTGACAGAACTCAGAGGGCACTCAGAACTCTCCAAATTTCAAATAAGGGTTTAGAAAGGGGCAGGACTTCAAGAAAACTTCAGAAATTTCCTCAAATAAAGTTTTAGAGTTTTATATTTTTCTGAGGATGGTAGAATTAACTACACATACTAAAAACTTCTAAAATCTGCTCATTATTTTGAATTACAGCCAACCTGTATATGTCATCCTTGAGTTTTTCTCTTCACGTACTTGAATTAAATCATGTATGTCTTTGGTACTGGCATCAGTGAGCTCCTCAAAAGGCCTATATTCCACAGCTATTTTACCACTTTCTGAAATAAAGTTAACAAGGATCAATTCAAACTAATTTTCTAAAATGTTCTTTCTATAAAGTTAGTATACAATGATACTGGGTGTGTACTTCCTTTATACATCCAATAATTTTTTTAAAGCATAAAATAAAAGCATTTTCCTTGTCAATGCAGACATTAAGTTTGGTTCTTTTTGTGTCTCTGTTTTAAAGCCACACTCAATGGTGCTCAGGGACTATACCCACTTAGTACTTGGGAGTCACTCCTGGCAATGCAGTGCTGAGTTGGAACTGAAACTATGCTTCCTGCATGCCAAGAATGTGCTCAGCCTGTCGAGCTATCTCTCCAACCCACTGCTTCTTTTATTTCTTTATATTTTGGGTTTGCGAATCCTATCCTCTGGTACTCAGGGGCTATTCCTGGCTTTGAGCTCCCTGGTGGTGCTAGAGGGGACCATATGCTGTGCCAGGGATATGCAAGGCAGGTGCCTTGGCTCCAGTATCATCTTCCTTAGCCCCCATTGGTTCTTAAAGTTTTATAGTCATTATAGTTGATAGAAATTTTATTATAGATAGAAAGTTATAAAGTTGATAGAAATTTTACCAGATGACCAAAGAAGTCACATTTACTAGAAGAATTGCCCAGATCACAAGGTTGAAGTCAACCCAGGATCTACTCGTGTCATAAATAAGGTCTCTGACAACTTCAAATTTGTGTCTCTAAGACTGCAGGTCTACAGAGCAAGGAAAGCAATTCTATTTGTGGATTCAGTACTGATTATTCAGTTTCATTTGGGCACAGTTAGTAATATTCATAGCACTATAATTTATATTATATTGCCAAGGTGTCGAAAATCAGATGGGCTGGTCACGTAATGAGATTTAAAGACGACCGCTGGACTAAAGCTGTTACCGACTGGATTCCACGGGATGTCAAAAGACCGCGTGGCCGCCCACCTACCAGATGGTCAGACTTCTTCGTCAAGATCATGAACGATCAGTTTGAGGCCCTTCATGTTCCCGGAGCGAACAGATGCCATTGGGCTACACTAGCACGCGAAAGGGACAGATGGAGACGTTACTGGCGCCCGCTCGAGCAAATCGCCGACTAATGGGAAGTTAAGTGATTAAGTGATTAAGTGATAGAGAAAAATTAAAAATCTTAAATAGTATGACCACTATTTGTTTTTGTTGTTGGGGGCCACACCCAGCAGTGTTTAGAGTCTTCTCCTGACCTAAGTACTCAGGGGTTGCTCCTGGATACCCATGTGGTGCCAGGAATCCAACCGTGGCCTTCCACATGCACAGCATGTGCACTAGACCTCTCAGCTGTCTTCCTGGCCCCAGCAGAATCACTGTGAAGGTTTACAATACATAGTTGGTTGTTACATAGAATCACAAACACTCAATATGTCAGGGCTGAAAACCAAACCTGAACTCATTCCAGTTAAGTTTCCTCTTCAGCAGGAAAACAGCAGCAATAATTAGAATATTTTTTCTGTTACTAAAGCCTGGCAAGCTACCCATATTCCATATGCCAAACACAGTAACAAGTCTCACAATGGAGACATTACTGGGTGCACTAGAGCAAATCTATAAACATGGGAGGACAGTGCTACAGTGCTACTATTTTTATTACTTAATATGTTTCTTTTTTTTTAATGAATCACTGTGAGGTACAGTCACAGACTTACAAACTTTTCTGCTTATGTTTCAGTCATACAATGATTGAGTACCCATTACTATACCAGTGCCCATTCTCCACCACCAATGTTCCCAGTATCCCTCTCATGACCCCCCAATCCCTCCCACTCTCCTATGGCAGGCCTATTCCCTTTTAATCTCTCTCTGCCTTTGGGTGTTGTGGTTTCCAATATAGGCATTAAATGGCCATCATGTTCGGTCTGTAGTCTACCTTCAGCACACATCTCTTATCCCGAATGGGCCCTGCAAGCATCCTTTACTTGGTGGTCCCTTCTCTATCTCAGCTGCCTTTTCACCCAGCATGTGAAGCCGGCTTCCATGCTATCGTGGAGCAATCCTCCTGGTCCCTATCTCGACTATCCTTGGGTGTTAGTCTCCCATTCTGTTACTTTATATTCCACAAATGAGTGCAGTTCTAGGTAAGTGTTAAGTATTTACTTTTACAATATAAAAGGTAAAAAGGTAAAGGCCCTCCCGTTGATCGTCGATTTGCTCGAGCGGGCCCAGTAACGTCTCCATTGGAGACTTTGTTGTTACTGTGTCTGGCATATCGAATACTCTCGGTAGCTTGCCGGGCTCTCCGAGAGGGGCGGAGGAATCGAACTCGGGTCGGCCATGTTGGCCGCGTGTAAGGCGAACGCCCTACCGCTGTGCTATCACTCCAGCAGTACCTTATATTATCTTTACAATATAAGGTAAGCTAAATTAAAAGTATACTTTTTCAGAAAATTGGAGCTTAGAAATACCTTCAAATATTATGTTTAGAAGACCTACAGGGGTCAGAATGCTATTACAGTGGGTAGAACATTTGCCCTGCATACAACAACACAGGTTCAGTCCCTGGCACCCCATGTGGTTCCCCAAGTCCTGCTAGGACTGGTCCTTGAGCACAGAGCCAGGAGTAAGCCCTAAGCATCAGCAGGTGTGGCCCAAAAACCAAGAAAAGAAAAAAAAATGGGCAAAGCTAGTACTTAAACAGAGGAGTCTAAAGTTTAGAACCACTATACTGTTCTGCTTTTTTGACAAACAGTTGAGAAAGAAGAATTGGGTCAAATACGCTCCTCTCTCTAAAATCTAAACTATCCTACATTTATACATTGGGGGTAACATTTGCTGTAGTTATTTTTCGCAGATTACACACCAAAAAAAAAAAATTTGAGACTAATCTGTAAAGCAGCTAGTAAAAAAAGAATAGGAAGTACTTATATTTCCATTATTTTCAATAAAATTGACTTCTCAAAATCAATTTATTTGCTCTTCAAGTAAGAAAACTGCAGTACTTCAAGGACAACCTAGAAAAGTCTTAGCTAAAAACACAATGATCAGTTTCTGAAATGCATCTGACACAGACTTTTGAATAGCAAACTTCTGAGTTGTCTTCCTTTTAGTAAGGAATGATAATGGTCCTAAATCCAACCAAAACAAATAGATTTACAAAAGCCAATCTGTATAATTGATTTTTATGAAGTGTAAAAAGAGAACTGTAGGGGCTGGAGCGATAGGACAGCAGTAGGTCTTGCACACGGCTGACATTGGTTCGATCCCCAGCATCCCATATGGTCCCCTAAGCACCGCCAGGAGTAATTCCTAAGTGCAGAGCCAGGAATAAACCCTGAGCATCGCTGGGTGTGACCCAAAAAGTAAAAAAAAAAAAAATTAAAACAATAAAATAAAAAGAGAACTGGGGCTGGAACAATAGTACAGGTAGGGCATCTGCATTGTATGTGGCTGACCCGGGTTCAATCCCCTGCATCCCATATGGTCCCCCCAGCACTGCCAGAAGTAATTTATGAGTGCAGAACCAGGAGCAACCCCTGAACATCGCTGGGTATAACCCAAAAAAATCAAAAAAATTTAAAAAAATAAAAGAGAACTACATCACAATCTTAGTAAGGGAAGGCATCACACAAGGCTATGTCTCAAAGGCTCCGTGGTAGGTATATTCTGTCAGGGCTATTACCGTATATTTTTGCTGTCTGATCTATTCTGGACATTCCTAAACAGGTGACTAGAATGGAGAAATTAGTCAAGATCATGGCACAGATCTCATACTGATTATGTATTTCAAATGGGCAAATTGAAGCTGACCCCTACAGACTACTCTATTATAAACTAGGAACTTGACATACCTCACACTCTAATATTCCAAGAGTAGCACACCACAATTGATGGGGTTTAAAGTAGAAGGCTACCAATCATAGAGGGAACAATATTTTTACAAATGTATACACACACACACACACGGAGGGGTGTTCTCATGTCTGATGAAAGCACAGGCAAGGACAAAAGGACGGGGAGTGAGAATGACCAGCAAGACGAGGAGTGAGAAGCCATTTCAGGGAGTCAGTCAGAGAAGGCTTAGAATTATCAAGTTAAAGGTTTGGAAAAAATATTCCTCATACATATATTCAGAGGCATGGGAAGGGATGGGGGGGTGTGCACGGGAAAACAGCGGAGCAGGGGACCCCCAGGTTCTACCCCCTTCCCTTCTACACAACACCCTGCTCCACCAAAACGGAACCAACCCTCAGAAAGATGGAAATGGGCCACACAAAAGAATGGGACTAAAATGAGGCCCGCCCAAGCAAGACGGAATTCAGGAGCTGGAGACCGTGGAGCCCAGGGTGCACGCAAAGGGAAGAAAGTTTTCAGTGGGAACTGGGAACTGAGGGTGGGCATCGGGAACGGTTGGTGGAAGACAGAACGATGGCGCTGGCCACGAGTCCCTCCAGCCAGCAGGACTGTCAAGCGCACACCTGGACCCCCTCAAAGCCCAGAGGTGGCTGGCCACTGGGCTCTGACCCTTCCAGCTAGTCTCTTACTGCAACCAGCCTCGGAGTTTCTGCAGAAGACAGCCTGGGGGGACCGGCTGTGTGCTGCCAGGATACTGGTGGGCGCTGCGAGGCAGCAGGATGCTGGTGGGTGGGGGTGGCTAGCTGCCAGTGTAAGGTGCTCCGGCCCAGCTCTGCTTCCCACGGGGCCGCGACCCCCGCCAAGCGCCGATCCAACTTCAGGGGAGAGGACTCAAAGAGCGGCTGCAGGTCGCAGGCCCGTTGGGCTGAGTGGGCGGCGCGCGCCGAATTGAAACGGTGACCACGGCGTAGAACCCCGGCGGGGCGGCCGCAGCGTTGGGGAAGACACGCACCTCGTAAAGAAGGCGAAGCGGGAGGAGGCTGAGGACAGAAAATGCTGCGGGACCGCCGCGGTCACCCACCGCACTGTCAGGCGGCCAAGACCCACCCTCCCCGCACACGCCCACCCCTGCGCGGGGGCCACATCCCCAGCACGCTGCGCTCTCCGAGCCCGGGCTGCAGCAGCGTCGTACGGCCACGGCCAAGGGGCTCGAGGGCCAGCACGAGAATCTGTCGCGGAGAGCTGACAGCCACGGTTGCCTTGGCACACGGCAGGGCGCGGGGTCGTGGCGGGAAGTCTGGCTCGCGGGGCGTCTTTCCCGGAACACCCCGCCCTGCCCTCCGGGCCTGGCTCACATGCAACGCTTCGGTCGTGGGCCCAGGGCTCAGATCCCAAACCAACAGGGTTCTGTCACTCTCGCCGGGAACCGCCTCCTTCATCCTCGACCTCACTGCGCCTGCGCGCGCCTGCTCACGCGGCACTGCGCCTGCGCCGGACTCGCCCGCGCTTTTCCATAGGGGGCGCGCGCGAGGGATGGGGCGTGTTGGGGGCGGGGCTTCTGTGGCCCGCTCAGCCCACAGTGGGCGGGGCTCGGAGCTAAGTTCCCACCTTCGAACTCCGCGGTGTCACATCAGCTCAAGACTTTCTTGAAGAGGCCAGAGGGCTAATTTTCTTTCTTTTTTTCAAAGAGTTGTTCACGGTAATTGGTTACATTCAATATTTCAACACCAATTCCACCATTACACCTTTCCACCACCTTTGAGTTTTCCCACCACTACCCAAGACTGCCTCAAAAGAGGATGTTAAATGACTTATTTTGTATGCTTGTTATAAATAATTGACTAAAAATGATCCAAAAAGGTTTCCATAGAGGAAAGTGTGTGAAAATTGTTGTATCTCATCTTGGAGTCACTAAACCCAGGGATTAGA
The DNA here is from genome assembly GCF_029834395.1 of Sorex fumeus. Classification (NCBI taxonomy): domain Eukaryota; kingdom Metazoa; phylum Chordata; class Mammalia; order Eulipotyphla; family Soricidae; genus Sorex; species Sorex fumeus. The sequence continues at coordinate 78,497,589 of NW_026606120.1, forward strand.
GACCAGAGAGCTAATTGAAGGACGCTGGGGTAAGGACCTCTAGAACGCAGCGGATTCTTGTTCATCTGGATCCTTTGGGTAGCAGACAGTGAGCACCACCTAGTGAAACTGGAAAATGAGGAGTGCTGACTATGGGGAAAACTACCATGGAAGAGGCAGGTCATAAAAATCTTTGTCATTAGATTTTTAGTAAATAAAAATGTACTAAATCTACTAATTCAGGTGTAGTCCCGCCTGAATCCTTAAAAAACAATTTCCTTCCTCTCCGCGCAATCCCAACCCCACAGGATACTGGACCATTGTGAAGGTATGTTTGTGGGGCTGGGATGATGTGGGAGCTGAGAACAGGGCAGAAACTGGGGAATTGAGTTGATTCAAGTAGTGGCTCCAACATGGGAGCTCATGGAGCCCAAGAGACTATTCTTAGCTTCCCTGTAGCTATTTGGTGGAGCAACGACCTGAGAAGGCAAGCAGGTCCTACCCATCTGTAATTCTAAACTGTTAGTTCACTTGTTTGGGGGGCCACACCTGGTGATGCTCAAGGCTGACTCCTGGCTTTGTGCTCATGGAGCTGGGAATTGAACCCAGGTCAGCAGAGTCAGGACAACACCAAATCCCATTGTGACATTTTCCCTAGTCCTTGAAAAAAGGATAATATAATCACGGATCAGAGCGATAATACAGCAGGTAGAGTATTTGCCTTGCATGCAGCTGACCAAGTTCAATCCCTAGCATCCCATATGGTCCCCTGAGGACCCCCCAGGAGTAATTCCTGCGTGCAGAGCCTGAAGAAACCCCTGAGCATTGCCAGGCTTGGCCCCCCAAAAAAACAAGAGGGATAATATAACCAATGTTCTTCTTTTCTAATACAAAAATTGGTTCCATTAATCAAGCGTGACCTCTTTACAATGCTGATAATTGTTTTGTGAAGAGGAAGATATTTTTATTTATCCCCTTCAGTCTTAAAGTTGTTTTAAAAGTGAAAAATCTTTGATCATGGTCTTAATTGTATTATTGTTGTTTTTTCTGTTCTGTAAATCTAGAAGTCTGGAAACTACCATATCATCATTTCTCATTTTGTGGCTGTTGTGGTTAAAACTGGTTAAAACTCAGAAGTAGGAACATGAGTGATTCAAGGCACACCCCAGTTTTACCAGGACTGATGGCTGCTACGCTCAGGATATGCCTCCATCTGTCCCTTTTCTGAAAATTGCCCTGTATTGTCTTTAAACAGATTTTATTCCCTACTGGCACCTCCTAAGAAAATTAAATCAACAGGGGGAGGCTGGTCTTGCATGTGACTGACCTGGGTTTGATCCCCTGCATCCCATATGGTCTTCTGAACACTGCCAGGAGTGATTCCTGAGTGCACAGTCAGGAGTAACCCCTGAACGTCGCTGGGTGTGGTGCAAAAAGAAACAAAAAAATTAGATTCTGGGTAAGATAGATAGGACAGAGTGTAAGGTGCTTGCTTTGCATGTGGGCAACCCAACTTTTATTGTTGGAATAGCATGTAAAATATAAAGTAAAGTAAAGGCCCTCCCGTTGTTCATCGATTTGCTCGAGTGGGCCCAGTAACGTCTCCATTGGAGATTTTGTTGTTACTGTGTTTGGCATATCTAATACGTCACGGGGAGCTTGCCAGGCTCTGCCGTGTGAGCAAGAAACTCTCGGTAGCTTGCCGGGCTCTCCGAGAGGGGCGGAGGAATCGAACTCGGGTCGGCCATGTTGGCTGCATGCAAGGCAAACGCCCTACCGCTGTGCTAAATATAAAGAAACATATTGGCTGCCCTCCACCCCTGTCTTTTTAGAAAGGATCGTCCCTAATCATTAATATTCCTGCTTTTGTTTGATGACTGGGAGTGTATCCCCAGCACTCCAAGGGGTCACTCCTAAGCAAGACATTCAGGAATAGCCCCAGACACTTAGGTGTGGCCCCAAATACCCCTCCCCGGACAAAACAAATACATAGATTCTATCCAGGACTTTTCAAAGATGATCTGAATTCTAGTTTGTTCTTCCAGATCAGTCTGAAATCACTGGCATTCTGATACACTTCCTCCACCCACCACTGTCTTTTTCTGCCTCCATGCCAGATCATTAAGCTACTCTCGAGAATTCTCTCTCCACAAAAAAACAATTGGCTTTGGATAAGTTACCTGGAGCCTGGTTTGATATTGTTTCAAACCAGTAATTACAGCGTTCATTGCCTATCCCATTACTCTGTGAAACTGCTCACACAGGTCTCCACTTTACAATGAACATGTCGCAGACAATAGGTTTTAGTACTATGCTCCGATTGCAGTAGGCACTCAAATTCAATCAGGAAAATGTGAACTTTCTTCATACAAGGAATGCTTTAATAATTCTCAAAATATAGAAACTTCATCGGGGTCCCCTTGATTTTACAAATGACAGTCAGGAGCTAGGGGCCTGGAATTGCACGGGAACGAGGAGGCAGCCCTTGGAAATCCTTTAGTCCTGGGGCTCTGGTACCATTTGGCTTGTGAAGGAGAGGGAAGAAAGTGACACAGAATGAAAGCAAAGGACCGAAGAGATGAAGAATCCCCAAGTGAGGAGAGAGGGAAGTTCTGGAAAAACTCCACAGCAAGCCGGCTTTCCCCTCCTCATTCCAGGTGACAGCTGGTCAACCAGTAAGAGAGTGGTCGGCCCTCACAGTGCAGCTTCCACCTCACCCTGTGGAGACAAAACACTGGTTCTGGCTTCCATCCACCCTGACCCAGTGCTCTGTGAGCCCCCGCGGCCACTCCCTGGGTCTCCTTTGTGGATCTCTGCTCCGGCCTCCCATGGCCCTTCTGATGCTTCCTTTCAATTGTCCTCATCTGTGGCCTTTGCTCTTCCCCCATTCGGGTGCGTCTACATTTTCGAACAGTTTTCTCCTATGACAGGAATGGGCCCTGTTTGTCTTGGGCCAAGAGTTACTCAAGAAAAATGTTGCCCACCCCCTTGCCCCACAGACTCTCTCTCTGGAAAGAGTCAGTCTTAAGGTACCCCTGAGGTACCTGAGAGTTTGCCCAGCACCACACAGTCACCTGGAGAGGGCAGGCGCTTATATAATTAATTTATCTGTTCACTGTGAAATTCAGAGAAGTTCAGTAACCATTGGAACACCCACCATGGCTGAGTTGATTGTTTGAGGGTGTCTACCTCTCTGGGGAATAGGACATTTCTTTTTCCACTGAAAATGTTGCTGCTAGCTACACCTAGACACGATTGTTTCGTGCAAATGCTCCTATGGCTCCAATTATGGAACCAAGAGCTGATCTAGGGGACTTTGCATCCCAGGTACTTGGTCTGGACTGAAGCCATCCTCATGACTGCTTAGGACTTTAGTGGTGGAACTTGAGGGGCCCATCAGGAGTGGAGAAAGCTGGCATACAGGGGGTGCTGTGAGCCACATTCCCAGCAAAGCAGTAGCCAGTAGACTAGGGTTTTTGGGTCCCATCTAGCTGGCTCTGCACTCAGGAATTACTTCTGCCTGGCTCAGGGGATCATAAAGGATGCCAGTGAATCAAACCCGGGTCAGCTGCATGTAAACAAGCTCCTTACCCACTGTGGCTCTGGCCCCTCCTGCAAACACTTCGCAGTCTTATTTCCATTTTCTTCCCAAGGTTTCCCCAAGCCTCTTGGCTGGGCTCTGTAAGCCTCCTCATTTTGGGGGCTGGAGAAATAGTACAATGGGTAGGGCATTTGCCTTGCACGTGGCCAACCCAGGTTCGATCCTGGGCGTCCCATATAGTCCCCAGAGCACTGCCAAGAGTAATTCCTGAGTGCAGAACCACTCCTGAGTACTGCCGGTATGATGTAAAAAAAAAAATAAATGAATAAGTAAAATAAAAATTTTTAAAAAGACTCCTCTTCCTCTCTCTCCTTTAGCTTAAGTGGGTCTCTTACTGCAACCAACCCAGGGTTGCTCCACGCTGTATCCAAGAAAGAACCAGAAAATCCCAGGCCTTGTGAATCAAAGCCTGCTAGGCACTGCCAGTTCCTGCCCACTGCTCCTTCTTCTGTCACCACATCCTTCCAGTGATGCTGCCATCTACCCTAGTCCTAGTTCATCTTCCCTCCTCACCAGTTCCTCATCCCTCCTGCTCTGGACAGAATCTTTTTGGCACAGTTGACGGATGCGAGGAGATCAGGCACAAGCAGTTCTGAAAGGGAGAGAGAGAGACACTCACAGACAGCAGCTCTGTATGTGGGCACAGGAGAAGCCCCCCAGCACTGAGATAGACACTCCCTAGTTCCACTCCACCCCCCCGGATCTGAGTGACCCTGCAGGGCAGCCTCCCTCCCGCACACAGGCTATCCAATGTTTGGGAGCCATTGTTGGTAGCTGTGGGCGGATCAGGCAGGTGGAGTGACAGTGCATTGGACCTGTTGATTACCAACTTCCTGATCAGAGGAAATGGAAGTTCCCCTATTCCCCCAAATTTAGGGGCCATCTGTCGGAAAAGGAAAAAGCCAATGCAAGTAGCTGAGAGACCAAGGCAAAGACCCGCCTAAGAGGAAGGGTCTTGTGGGAAGGAGCCCAGGGACATCAGTCACCTCAGAGCAGGCGTGGGGGCCACCTTGCACCTAGGCTTGAAGTTTGCACTTGGCCTCTGGTCTGACCCTGAGCCCAAGAAAGAGCTGCCGAGTGGCTGGAGCTGAGCCTTGGGCATTGACACTTGTTCTCCAAGCCTCCGTTTGCGCTTCAGCCAAGTGGGGCTCATCCGAGCTTCCATTCACAGGAAGCAGGAGGACACAAGCTCTACAGGTATCATGCTTGGGTCTGATACATTCCAGGACCGTTGGTGGCTGCAGCTCCTGCCCTACAGCCCTGTCGGCTCCTTGGAAACTTTGGAGATGTTCAGGTCACGGCAGATGCTCTCAAGAGGATCTTGCTGCCCATCATCTCCTCTGCCCAGGCTCTCGGCAAGGCAGGGAGAGAAGTCCTGTGAGGAGATCCTGGCCCCCCTCACCGCTCCTCCCAGTCAGACCTTTGCATTCCACGTGGCAAATGTTTTCCGAGTGGCTGAGGTAATCGTTGCACCAGAGGTGGCTGTTGATCTGGAAGATGCCGTAGTCGTAGCTGCCATCTACGTTTTCATTTACCTTTGTTGTGTTGAAGTTGCTTTCCACAAAAGCCAGGCAGATCCCTGCAAATGGAGGGGAGAGGGGTGTGAGAGGGGCCTTGCTGACAGAAACAGAGATGAGGGAGATTGGGAGGTGAAGAATGGTCTCATCACCCCTTCCCTTTTCCTTTCACCCTCTGTTTCGTCTACCCACCCGTCAGCCGTGCACCCTCTGTCTATCTGTCCATTTATGCTTTCTTAATCCAGTGGTCCCCTATTAGCAACCTAAAAAAAAAACCCAATCACAAAGCAAGATAAAAGCAGTGCTGTGAGACACAGATCTGGAGTGAAAGAAAGAGATTCCCCCATCCTGACCCCACACCCCAACAGAGCAAGGCCAAGCCTTGGCACTGGCTGTTGCCTCTGCCTGGAATGCTCTTCCCTCCAGACAGCTGGGGGACCAAGTACTGTACTTCAGCACTGCCCCATGTCACCTCCTCAGACTCCTCAACTTCCCCCTTTCAGAGCAATGTCACCTATCATTCTCCAAGTTTCTTTTTCAGCAGAATACATATCACCATTGATCAGGAAGGGCTCATACATTTATGAGTTTATAACTTTTCTCTTTCCCCCTAGAAAGCAAGCACAGTGCAGGGAGGAGCTCTGTTTTTCTATCTATCCCCAACACCTACTAAGTGCTTGATGAATAAAGGAGTGAACATTTAGAAAGTCTTTTGGGAGAGGTTGCTATTTGATTGCTTTTGTTTTGGGGCCACACCCAGAGATACTCAGGGGTTACTCGTGGCTCTGCACTCTGAGGTTATTTCTGGCAGTGCTCAGGGGACCACATGGGATGCCAGGGATTGAACCCGGGTCAGCTACGTGCAAGGCAAACGCCCTGCCCGCTATGATATCAATCCGGCTCCAAGATTGCTAATGGAACCTGGCTTCAAATGAGATCTGAGGGAGAAAGAACGAGGGCTCCAGAGGCTGTAGCCGGGAGAGGAGGCATGGGCACTCACAGTCACTCAGGGAGTAGCCCTCAAACCCATCCAAGTCCTCCTCCTTCAGCAACTTGGCCAGTTCACAGCGGCTGATCATGTGGGCATGATGGGTGGCCTCAAGGCAGCTGACCGTGCAGATGAGGAGCATCCTCACCATTGTCATCGAGGGAAGGAGCAGCCATGGACAGCTTGTGCTTAAGAGTGCCATTGGCTTCCTGCTGGTCTGAGAACCTGTGGGATCTGGAGAGAGCAGCCAGCACACACCCAGTTAATTCATTCATTCAGTATTTACTGACACCTACTTAACAGGGCTGTCCTGATGAGTAAAGGAAAAAGTAAGTGGTGGTCGCAGCCAGAGCGATGGTACTGTGGGGAGGGCATTTGCCTTGCATTGGCCAACCTGGGACCATCCCCGGCATCCTGAAGGTCCCCAGGGCCCACCAGAAGTGACTCCTGAGTGTAAGACACCTGAATAGCACCAGGTGTGGTCCCAAAACAAAAAACTAAAGAATAAGCGGGCAATTCTTGGTTTCACAACACTTACAAGCAAGAACCAGGACTTCCCAGAGGGTAGAAAAGGGTACAAGTCTGGGTTACCTAATACCAAAAAGTGAGGAAGGGCTTTACCTATGAGCTGTGGAGTGGAGGCTCAAAAGGAAGTAGGCATGTTTTGCATGTGGGAGGCCCAGTTTCAACACCTGCCTTCACATGGTCCGAAGCACTGATTTGGGAGCAGTTCCTTAGTACCATCAGGTGTGGCCCCAAAAGCAAAACAAACAAATAAAAAGAATCGAAGCGTGTCAGATGGGCACTCAGAGGCAGCATTTGTGTCTAGCTTCTTTACTTCACTGTATTTTCAAGGTTTATTCATGCTATAATATCTATATCGAGATTTTATTTCTTTTTATAGCCAAATAGTATTCCATCCTGTGGGTAGATTTTAATTATGAATGAAACTGCTATGAACATTCATGTACTTTTTTATGTGGACAAATAGTATCATTTGAGTACATATATCAAGAGGTAGAATTACTGGGTCATATGGTTACATAACATTTACTGGTGATATGGTTTAGAGGCAAAGTGTAAGCCTTACATGTGAGAGACCTGGGTTAAAGCCCCAGTATGGAAAAAAAATGTATAAAATCATCAGACTTCCAAAGTAGTGACATTGTTTACCTTCCCAACAGGAGTGTATAAAGGTTCAATTTTCTCTACCTCCTTTCCAACTGAATATTACTTGACTTTTTTTTAACTTTTTTTGTTTGAGGGCACTTTATGCTTGGGGATCACTCCTGGCTCTGCACTCAGAAAATTACTCCTGGTGGTGCTTGGAGGACCGTATGGGATGGTGGGAATTGAACTTGGGTCAGCCATGTGCAAGGCAAACGCTTGGCTGCTATCACTCTGGCTCCCTTACTTGACATTTTTGCTCGAAGCTAACCTAGTCGGTGTGAAGTGCTAGTGCTTTGTGGCTATTATTGACTGACTGCTAATGATTTCCATCATCTTTTTGTGTTTTCACTGGCCATTTGGATGGGGGAAATGACTACTCTAGTGTGTATGTGTGTCTGTGTGTGTCTGTGTGTGTCTGTGTTTCTGAGGATAAAAGCCTGGGTTCCTCTAGCCACCAGCTTTCAGGACTCCAGCACCTGGATGTCCTTCTTGTCTCATGCTATGCTGTTTTGTCTACTTGGGTTTCTTTGCAATGTGGGGAACCCAGGTTACTTGCAACGCTTGGCCTTCACCCCGAACCCCATCCCCGCCCCTGCTGTTGTGTCTTTAAGATTCACTTTATATTGTTTGAGCTTAGTTCTCTCATTTGTTTGCTTCCTTTTCCCTGCCAGCCTAGCGAGACATCCAGTTACATTCGAATTCCAGACAAACACTTTTTCATCCATGTCTGTTGCATACAACCCTGCCCGCCAGGCCCTAGTAGGCACCTTCAAAGACAGCTGTGGAAGTGGGGAGCTCCACTTCTGCCCATGCAGCTACCTCTGGAAGTTTCCCAAGGTGAGAGCACTTCCGACAGGGCACCCCGCCTCTCCCCCTGCCGCTTACCTTCCTCCTATCCCTCTCTCACTCTGGTCCCAGCTAGCCAGGTTCTCTCTGTGAGAATCTGCGTGACAAGGCTCTTTGGGGTCAGAGCCTCTACTTCCTCATAAACCACAAGCACTAGTCCAAACATGAGTCATGTTCTGAAGAAAGTGGGAGTGCTGGCGACCCCCACCTTCTGGAACCCCACTTCTGTGATGTCAACACTCTCTTGGAAATCCTCTTAACTGGGCAAATTAGCTCAGTCTCCTGTGTTTATAGAAGTAACTTTGCAAAACAATATTGAGCACCAGCAGGGGAATAGGTCACATTAAGCTCAACCCTGAAAATCCAATCCTATTCTTCATTCTATATTTGACCCCTATTTTGTTGCTTTTCTTTGGGGGGTCCCACCCAGCACTGCTCAGGGCTTACTCCTGGCTCTGTGCTTGGGAATCATGCCCGGCAGGGGACCTCGTGTGGTGTGTGTGGGGGTGGGGGTGTGGAACCTGGATCAACTGTGTGCAGGGCAGGATCCTTTGCCTCTGATCTATTTCTTTGCCCCTTAATTCACCACTATAAAATTTATTTTCTTGTTTTGTTTTATTAGCAGATTTGGATCTTATCCCACAGAATTTATACTGTCTCAAAAACTTCAGGACTGCTACACAAATGGATTACAAACTAGTCAAGAAATCATACCTTAAGTTCTCCCCAAAGGAGGGTTTAATAGGTTCCATATTCTAACTAAAATGAAAACTTCCCTACTTCTTCTTTCTGTGTGTGTGTGTGTGTGTGTGTGTGTGTGTGTGTTGTGTGTCTGTGTGTGTGTTGGGAGGGTGGGGGTGGGGTGCCACATCTGGGATTATGGCTTTGCTCAAGTCAGGGGATCATTCACTATGTAATGGATCTAGTAGCCACTAGAGGCCAGCAGTGATTCATGTTCAGGAAGTTGGATTTGTCAGTCACCCACCAGCATTCTCTCGGAGCTAAGAACCCTGGAAGGTGGGTACTGATGCCTTGGTTTTACACAGTATCAGAACTGGGGTTTGGGTATCTTTACCTCCCAATTCCACTTCGTTGATCCTTCAACACCAAGACGACCCCCTATTTTATCATAGCTTTAGTGGGGGATCAGGGGCACAACTGGCCATGCTGGGAACTTCTGGTTCTACATAAGGAAGTCACTCCTAGAGGTATGCAGAGATGACACAAAATCAGAAATCAAACTGGGGCCAGTCACATGCGAGACAAACCCCTGTGCGATCTCTCTGGCCCCAGCCATAGCCCCAGCCACAGCCCATCCATTTAAATGGATCCTGGGAGTCAGACAAATAGTTTAGGGGTTAACAGAGAGGCTTTGTGTACAGTTGACCCCAGTTTCACTCCAGCTCCACCTGGTTCCGCAAGCATCTCTGGGTGCAGCTCTGAAGGCTCCCAAACACTGCAGAGTGGCGTGGGGAGTCACAGACACTACAGACCCCAGACTGCGCAAATCCTCAAGTCCGTGCACTCAGCATGGGTCAGACTGGCCAAGAATTGCCATGAGGGACCCCAGGCCTGCTGAGTGCCACTTGGGAGACCCAGAAATCTAAAGTACCCTAGAAGTCTAAAAAGTAAATAAAACAATGCAAAACAGGGGCCGGAGAGACAGTATAGCAGGTAAAGTACTTACCTTGCATGTGGCTGGCCCAGGTTTGCTTCCCAGGATCTCATATGGTTCCTGAAACCTGTCAGGAGTGATTGCTGAGCACCATCAGATGTGGCCAAAAACAAAACAAAGCAAAACAAAAGGATACATTCCTGAAAAAAAAATGCTTTTAGAGCAAGGGCCCAACCATATTTTATTTTATTTTATTTTTTTGCTTTTGGGCTCAGGGGTTACTCTTGGCTCTGCACTCAGGAATAACCCCTGGCGGTGCTTGGGGGACCATATGGGGTGCTGGGAATCGAACCCAGGTCGGCCGCGTGCAAGGCAAACGCCCTACCCACTGTGCTATTGCTCCAGCCTCCAAACCATATTTTTAAAGTAAAATAGTTTTATTTAGAGAAATATTATATATGTGTATATATACATACATATATATACATACATATATATATATAGAGAGAGAGAGAGAGAGAGAGAGAGAGAGAGAGAGAGAGAGAGAGCTCTGTACCAAAAATAAAAACCACAGGTATCTCCAGAGGGGAGAGTACAGGGTGAAGTCTGCTATGAAGGGAAAGAAAAATGACATATCTCAGACTGAGATACAGGTGACCCCCAAGTATGATGGAAGGATCCTGGGCCCAAACCTGTGCAAAGCAGTTTACATGGGTCATAAACTTACCCTGAGAAAGGGAAAGAGGAAGGATACCAAGTGTGAAGGTGCCCACTGTCTGCCGGCCATGAAGAGCGACTCTTTTGTTGTTGTTTTGAGGGGGTGGGGGAATAACCACACCAGGAAGTGCCCAGTACTCACTCCTGGTGGTGCTCAGGGGACCATATTGGAGTGCCAGGGACTAATCCCAGGTTCACCGAGTGCAAGGCAAGCACCCTACCCTTTGTACCATCTCTCCTACCCAGAGTGATTCTTCTGGGCACTGTTTCCTAGTGTGGGATGAGCCTTTCCTTTCCCTGTCTTTTTCTTTCAAAGACTGGAGGAAGGTTCTCCAAGATTCTCATTTTGTACATGTTCAGCCCTTTAAACAACGCCAGTAGTCGGACCGTGAAATTTTTATTCCTGATCCAAGAACTTTGGCTTAGGGAAGGGTCTCAGGTAAATGAGAGGGTAGTCTTTTGTGAAAGTGAAAATGAAATGATGTGAGGTAGCGTAAGCCATAAAGAGGGATTTAATGGTTTAGTTGCCAAACTACGGGTGAGTTTGGGGTTCTAAATAATGGGACTTTCTTTCCCACTCATTACACAGTTGCTCCCCATTCCCTTCCTTCTGGCCCAGCCCCTGGCAACCACCAATCTGCTCTCTCCATGGATTGACCAGTTCTGGATATTTCCTATCAATGGGAGTCCCACGATTTATGACTTTTTACATCTGGCTTCTTGTACCGGATATCATGCAATCGAGATTTACTCACATTTTATGTGTCGGTTCCTCATTTCATTCATGGCTAATATCCCAACATACAGCTCCTCCTTGGCATGTGGGTCTGTTCATCTAGTTGGTGGCCAACTGGGCTATTTCCGGGACTTGGCTATTGTGAATAGGGCCTCTGCAATCATGCACATCCCTGTAATCGGACACGTTTCCAGTTCTTTGGGGGTGGATTCTGGAAAGAGGAACTGCTTATCATGACCTCTGCCTGACCAGTTATGGTGGCCTCTGAGGGGGCCTAGCATGATGGAAGGGAAATCATTTTCTTATTTTTAGGGAGGGAAGCTTCCCAGGCAGTGCTTAGGGGACCCAGGGGCTCCTTCTGATGATATTTGGCCAACTGGTCCAGCTGTTGAGTGCAAGGGTCAGAGGCTGTGGTGCCGCTCAGAGGTAGAGGGGACTTTCGGGGCTGTCCCCAGTCCTGTTGTGCTGCAGGTCTCAGGGGCTGGACTGAGGTTGGGCACGTGCAAAGCATGTGCTTCCTCACCCCTCTGTGACCTCCCTACTCCTTTTTTCCTTTTTCAAAAATATTTTTGACTTACAAAAGTTGGCTTGTTTGTCTATTTATGCATTGCCAGGGATCAAATACAGTGTACTTTGCCATTGAATCACCCTCTGGCTCTCTGGTAAGTTGGTAAGGGGATCAGGAGAGAGCTCAGAGTGCTAGAGGGTATGCTGGGCATGTTCAAGTTTCCAGGTTCAATTCCCAGCACGACAGGCACCCCTGAACATGGTGGCATCATCTTAGCACTTCCCCCGATAAAGACAGGATAAAGACAGCAGTTCTAGAGTGCTGGGACAAAGCACCAAAACATCAGACCTGCAGAGCTGGACTGAGCATGACTAGATGTGGCCCCTTGAGGGACGGTTTGGAAGGCTCCGCTCCAAGGAAATTGAAGGGAAATTTCATAGTCAAATCTTGACGCTGCTTGACATTGAATTTGAATTGAAAAGAGTTGTTTTGACTCCAAGGAAATGTAACAGCCTCCCTGCAGATTTGGATAAAGCCCCTGGTGTCCTGGCGCCACTCTAACCTCTTCTGACAGCACCGCCTTCCTAGGGGTCCTTGCAAGAAAGCCCCTGACCTGGAACAGGGGTCAAGGGACGCTCACCCATGCCAGGGGCTGTGGGATCTTCTTAGCCCTAACACACTGCTGATCTGACTCTCACCTTTCAGCCTGCTCACATCTCCCCCAGCATCTGAACTAAACAGGGAACCACCAACTCCTCCCCACCCCCTGGCTTGTCACTGAGTGTTGGCATCCTGCAACATTCCCTGTTGTGACGCCTAGCACTGAGGCTGGGACACAAGTATGCAGCCCAGAAGGATCTTTCTCTTCCTTTTCCCTTCCTCCAGGCTTGTTCTTTCGACTCAGGAAGCCAGATGCTTTGCAGTTTAATTACATGCTACAGTTGGAAGCACAGAATGTCAGAGCTTGAAAGGAAGAAGTCTTATTATAAATAACAGCGACCAGCATTTATTGAACACTTACTCAGTGCCGTGCCCATTGCCCTGCATCACCTCATTTAACCTTCTTAGCAAGTTCCCGAAGCAGCCGCCCTGTCCCACAGAAGAGGAAAGTGAGACTTTGGGAGGTTAAAGAACCATCCTCAAACTGTGTGGGACTCCGTGTAAGACATATGTATTCGTCAGCATTTGTAAAAGAGAATGAGTCTGGGTTGGAGAGATAGTACAGCAGGTAGACTGCTTGGTTTGCACCCAGCTGAGCTGGGTTCGATCCCTGGCATCCCAGGGTATGGCCATCGAAAAGAACAAGAAAAATTAGTGTCATCATTTAGCCTGCATACTGCATGCACCCAGGACATGGAACATCAACTTGCCAAGCCCAGGGGCCTGGAATGCAGACCCCAGTCAGCACGACTTCTGTGCAGACCGCCCAGGACAACATCCTGGCCATAGTCCTCAGCACGCAGGTATCAGCGATGCTCCTCATGTGACAGCCAGGGGGACCTAGGCACAGATCCAGGGCCCCAGACTCTCCATATAGTGCAGGACTCACAGCAGCTCAGAGCCCACTGGTCTAGACCTATTTCATCATGGTCACTGATAATTACCCACTCTGACTCCCTTGATTTACAAAGGAGTAACCAGGGACCAGAAAGGGTGGCAGACATGGCCCAGGGCACACAGCCAGCATGGGGCAGAGGTGGAAAGAGGTAGCAGGTGTGGGAAATACAGATATACACAGATCAGAGGGGGCTGGCGGGACAGGGACGATTCCCTGGGACTTGTGATTGCTGTCTTGGTTCTGCTCGCTCACCTGCTGCTGTCACTCACTGTCTCACCTCTACTGTGAACACATGCCCGAGCACTTCCCTGGCTGCTTCAGGGAAAGCCACTGTCTGGTGAGTGTGGGGCATGTGTCTGTGTACAGGGGTGGGGGTCCTCCTTGGCTTTTCTCCTGTGTACATGAGCTGAGAAGGTGCTAGCCCCAAACGCTTTTCTTCTATTGTTGTTATTATCATATATATATATATATATTTGCTTTTTGGGTCACACCTGGCGATGCACAGGGGTTACTCCTGGCTCTGCACTCAGGAGTTACTCCTGATTGTGCTCAGGGGACCATATGGGATGCTGAGAATCAAACCCTGGTTGACCAAGTGTAAGGCAAATGTCCTACTCGCTGTGCTATTGCTCCAGCCCCATCTATTGTTGTTGTTGTTATTATTTTTGTGTGTGTGCGTGAAGTTTCAGAGGGAGTAAACCCAGGACTCCGCACATGCAAGGCAAGAGGTCTACACTGAGCTACCTCTCTGTGGCTCCCAAAGTCTCTTAAAGGGCAAAGGCTGGAAAGGGCACTAGTGCTTATCTTCATTTTGTAGCAGATAAATGCAGTCAAACATTATTACTCTCCCCTTTCCTGGTGTGTAACATGCAATCATTTGGACGGGAACCAGGTAGAAAGCAATCTTTGCCTATTCCAGGAAAACATAACCAAACAAATGCACAGCATCAGCAGGGTGTTAGGGGAATTATCTGAAACCACTTCAAAATATAAATGATAGTCAAGGGCTCTTGGTGGCCCTGAAGTACAAGGTCATACAATGGTCATACAATAGCTATGTCCACGTCTCTTCTCGATGTGCCTGCGTGGGACCATGGCTGAATACACAAATAAAGCCATTCCTCTCTGTTAAAATGGTTCTTGTGCAGAGAACCTTTATTAATGGTCTTCCACAACTTAAAACATCTGCAGACTTAAGCATTTTCCTTCTGCTAGGATGTGGTACTAATTAGGAGGGGTCACCTAGCATGTGGTGCTAATTAGGAAGGGTTTTATTAATTTCTAAATCTGGGGGAGAGAAGGATCAAACCCCTGAAGGCAAAGTCATGCCAGAAAACCAAGAATTCTCTAGAAACAGCTGCAGGGAGAGCAGAGCACAAATAGTGACCTTGGGCAAGATCCTTCCCGGGCAGTCACACTGCCCAGATGGCTATTCCAATGCTGGGCAGGCCACTGAGGCAGAAGGTAAAAATAGTTCTCTGTGGGTGGGACCAGGGACTCCAGAAAGGACAAAGGAGGGAATACTTGGTGGGTCCCATCCAGACATCCTCCTCTCACTTTTGAACTTGGGAAAGAGTCTGCGAGACTGAATAGTCTTATTGACAGTGGCCCACACAGGGAAACGGAACCAGGGTCCCTTAACTGCAGCAACAGTCCAAAGCCGAACCACGCCCCTGCAGCCGAACTGTGACTTGGATAGTTAAGCTACACCCCCAAATCTAAATCCCCAAGGTCAAGCCCTAATAACCAGAACTTGATCAATACTTGACAATTTCCCACTTTTTTATTTATTTATTTCTTTTTTTTTTTTTTGCCTCCAGTTTCAGCATAGCCCTCCGCCACTTGAGCATGCTAGCAGTAGCCCCTCGGAGATGACCCTAAAGCTCTCTGCTCTCCTGTCTGCTTCTGCCAAGGTGAGTGGTGGAGGGGGACACTGGCCACAGCTAGCCCCGAACAAAAAGCCTTTGCTTGTTCTTCTATGGCTGGACTTCGTTCCCCCACCCCACCCCAGACTCATTCCCATCCCTTCTTGCACCCAGTTCACAGAACAACCTCCCCACTCTGTTTCCTATCCAGAGAAATCAGTTCAGCGATGGTGGAAGAAAGGCTGAGGGCATCGTTAAGAATGTAGCTCTGCCAATAGAAAATAGATTATTTAGCATCTGCCTCTGACAGGCAGGCTTGAATAGTGGTGGGAAAATTCAAGCAAACTATTAATGCCCAAAAGTAGAGAGAGTGTATTGGAGAAATTGTCTGCCATAGAGGCAGGGTGAGGATTGGGATGGGGTTGGGGGCAGATTGGGGACACTGATAGTGAAAATGTGTACTGGTGGAGGAATGAGTGTTTGAGCATTGTATGGCTGAAGCTCAAACATGAACGCTTTGTAACTGTATCTCATGGTGATTCAATTAAAAAAAAAAGAAGAATGTATCTCTGAAACAGGAGAGTTCTCCTCTGATCACTGTGCTGTGTGGTTTTGAGTAAGACCACTTACCACTCTGAGCCTTTGTTTCCTCACATCAAGGGGACAAGCAACAGAAGGCAGGGTTGGGGTAAGGCTGGTGAATATTTAAGGCACACAGCACGCAAGCAGTGCTTGGTATAAGAAAGGTCAATTATCCGCCTCTTCACAGAACATTGCTGCAGTAGGCAGCTCCTGTAGGAGGCACAATCTTTATTCACTCTGTGCCTTCTCCTCCTTCCTCTCTCCCTCCCTCCCTCTCTCCCTTCTCTCCATCCAGTTGCTTCTTTTAGTCCTCCACCAATGGTATCTCCAACATCTTTGACCTAAACAGCTGCAAAACTCCCCCATGTCAGCCAGTTAGGCAGTATTGCAGCTGAGATTCTTGTCTTGCATGCAACCAACATGGATTCAATCTCTGGCAGCGTATTTGGTCCCTCCAGTCCCACCAGGATTAATTCTTAAGCACAGAGCCAGGAGTAAGCCCTGAGCCCAAAAAGGCATGGCCCAAAGGCCTCTCTCCGCCCTGCCCTCAGTCCTTATGATCTTTCCTTCCTTCCCCACACCATCAAAAAATCCAAATTAATAGAGGGGTGAGAAAAATGCCCTCCATCCCACAAACTCTGACCCCAAAAATGACCAGACACAGGGCTGGGGGCAGTGCCCTTATTCCCTACACCACGTGTAGATTAGTAGAATTCTGGATTGCAGGATGAGGTTGTGTATGCTGCAGGATTATTTTTTAAACTAAAACTGAATTAGAAAAGTACTGTTTTTGCACAAAGAGTGTGTTACAAGGCTCTTTATGGTAATTTTCTTTCTGGTGCAAAAAAGGAAAAAAGAAAAGAACTCAAACACCCAAAAATAGATGCCTTGGTTAAATACCCGGAAACTGTGTCTCACTGCAGAGCAGTGGTTTCCAAAGTGGGGTTCAGAGGCACATCAGAGCATCCTCTGGGTGACAGAGATGTGTATTCTGGGCCCCATTCTGTACCCCAGACCTACTGACTCAGAAACCTGGGGGTGAGCAAATCCCCAAGTCTCAGAACCACGGAGACAGCTGAGACATTAGGAAGGAAGCTACCCACAAAATGACAAAGAAGTACAAAACAGCCTTCCAGTAGGGCTGGGTGACCCATACATTCCCATTTTGGGGAAGGAGCATAGTCCATGTGTGCAGGGGCCAATACTAGCTCTGGGCTCTGTGCTCAGAAGTGAGAGGCCATCAAACCGCGTCTGCCACATGCAGGACAAAAGCCTTGGCTCCTGTACTAGCTTCAGGATCCTAGAAAACAGAGTGGTAACTTCTGCACTCTGGGTGTGGGATTATGAGGTTTGGCATTTTTAAATTATGCTAATTTATATTCTAACTAGTCTACAGTGAGGTGTGGTTTTCCTATGTGTGGTCATATCCCGCTGTGCCATGGGACTAAATGGGGGACTAAATCAAACCCAAATGTACTCTCTACCCACTGCTTTATTCCGCCCTCCAGAGGTGAGTTTTATTCCGCCCTCCAGAGGTGAGTTTTTTGCTTTGTTTTGTTTTGCTTTTGGGTTTTTGTTGTTGTTGTTGTTGTTGTTTTGCTTTTGGGTAACACACGGCAATGCACAAGGGTTACTCCTGACTCTGCACTCAGGAGTCAGTCCTGGCGTGCCCAGGGGACCATATGGGATGCTGGGAATCGAACCCGGGTGGGCTGCGTGCAAGGCAAACGCCCTACCCGCTGTGCTATCACTCCAGCCCCCTCCAAAGCTGTGTTTTTGTTTAAAAAAAAAAAAACAAAAAAAAGACCCTCCTTATTTGGGGATGGGCCGGGAAGGGAAAGGAAGCAGAGGTCATCTGCCACCGCAACATTTTTCAGCACCCTCGAGAGATTGCGGTGATGCAGGGCCTTGGCGCAGAAGCGAAAGGAGGGAGAGGGGGAGGCGGCCCTGCCGCGAAGCCCCTCTGGGCTCCCTCGCAGAGCGCAGCAGAGCAGAGGACCCACTTGGGAAGATCCTAACTGCCAAGAGCCCCAATTCCAGGCCCTGGCGTCCTGGGAAGACTTTTTTTCCGGCCATGATCTTAGGCTGCTCCGCGTCGGGGCTTCACTCCAAGCCGCTGCGAGGTCGCCGCAGCCTGGAACTCCCGGGGCGCGGCAGCCGGGCTACCGGCCCGCCGACGGCGACAGGGCGGGGCGTTTCTAAGGGGCGGGGCGTTTCTAAGGGGCGGGACCGCTCCCGGGGGCGGGGCCTCGCTGGGGGCCGGGCGGCGGGAAGTCGGTGGCTCAGTCCCCGACAGCTCCGCGCTCTGGGCCGGGTGTGCGGCTGCCGCGCCGCCTGTTGCTCGCGCCTCCGGGCCGCCGCTTCCCGCCCGCGGTCCAGGGGCAGGCGGCCCGAGAGGTGCCACGCACGGGCAGCCTCCCGCCCTCCCGTCCTCGCGCCTGGGGGGACCTCCCTGAACCGGCCCACGGAGCGCGTCCCGAGAGCCCCGCGCCCGGCGCGATGAACACGACCTTCCTGAACCAGAGCGACCTGGAAGCGGCGGGCGGCGTCCAGGGGAACCGCAGCCACGGCCTGGGCACGTGGCTGGGCTGCTGCCCGGGGGGCGCGCCGCTGGCCGCCAGCGACGGGGTCCCCGCGGGGCTGGCGCCCGACGAGCGCAGCCTGTGGGTGGCGCGCGTGGCGCAGATCGCCGTGCTCTGCGTGCTGTCGCTCACCGTGCTCTTCGGCGTCTTCTTCCTGGGTTGCAACCTGCTGCTCAAGTCGGAGAGCATGATCAACTTTCTGGTGCAGGAGCGCCGGCCCTCCAAGGACGCGGGCGCCGCCATCCTGGGGCTGTACTGAGCGCCCGGCGCGCCCCTGGGCCACGCGCCTCGGGGGCTGCTCGGACACACGAGCCCCCGGGTCCGCAGCCACGTTCTCCGGCCCGGAGCATCCCGAGGCTCGAGGGGCGGCGGCCGACAGCCCTGCACGGGCGCCCCAACCCCGGCGACACCGCGCGTCTCGCGGAAAGGGACCTCCTGACCCGGCTCCCCGGTCCATCGTGCGCTCCAGCCTTGCGGGAGGGAGCGGGGAGGGGATTCCTCACTTTCAAAAAGAAGAAGAACAAGAAGTTCGGTGGCATATGGGCTGCAACTTGGGGCTTAAGTCGCTCGCAAGGCGCGTTTTGTGTGTGCGCGCGCGCGCGGGTGCGGGGAGAGATGCTGGGTCCAGGTCTCAGCTGATTTTGCATCTAAAGAAATCTTGTAATAAAACTGTAGCTGTCGGGCCTGACCTTCAGGTGGCGTCCCACCCCTACCTCTGTGTATGTGTGTTGTGTGGGTGTGGGTGTGTGTCTGTGCATGTATGTGGTGTGTGTTGTATGGTCTATGCTGTGTGTGCATGCATATGGTCTGTGTGTTGTATGGTCTGTGTGGTGTGTGTCTGCATGTGTGTGGCAGTGGTGTGTATGTGTGTATGGTATGTGTGTTGTACGGTCTGTGTGGTGTGTGTCTATGTGTGTGGTCTGTGTGACGTACGATCTGTATGGGTCTATCTGTGTTGTCTAGTCTCTGGAGGTACATGTGAGGTATGTGTGTCTATTTGCATGTGTGTGTTGTTTGGGTGTGAGTGTGTGTGTGTGTGTGTGTGTAATGTTTGGAAGCAAGCACTTATTGTGGGGAACCTGACCCCAGGACTGGGTTGTAGAAACAGCCAGTGAAATCAATGAAATCACTAAGAAATTTGAATTGATTATTACATGAACTGAAAAAAAAATTCCATGACTTCAGGCTGAAAGGGGGAAATAGCAAAATCAACACATTGGGGCCTAGAACAAATGAAACAGAATGGGGGATGGAGATCTAGGTAAGATCTTAGTAATAGATTTCAGCATATCCTTTAACCTCGGACATGTTTTCCTCCCTCTCCTCCCCAGAGAGGTGAACAGGCTCCCGGAAAGAGTCTTCGCTGCACCCCACAGTGGGGAGAGCCTACTGGCTATGGGGGCGATAAGGGGAGAGGGGCTTTGTGGAGTAAAGGATTTGGGATGTTTGAAAGGCAAAATACAGGCTTCACAGTGCATCTGTTTGTGCAGGGCATTTGGACAGTTGGTGGGAGAAGCCCTGAGGAATCCTGGTGCCTGGATGGTGCAGGACTTGAAGCCTAGAAAACAGAACCAGGACACTGGCCGGGGGAGGTGGTGTGGCTGGGGCAAGTGGCCAAGGGCTGGCCTGGGAGAATGATGGCTTTGTGGTCTGTATAATCCCATCCCCGGAGTCAACCGCGGAGTAATTGGGTTTCTGAGGGGGAGAGCTGCTTTGCATTCCCTTTTCTCTGGCTGAAGCCTGAATTGGCACTGGAAAGAGAAGCAGCTGGAACATTTCAGCCCTCGTTTCATACTGGGGGTTAGGGAGTGTCAGAAATACCGAGGGCCACTGATTAGGGAGGCTCTAGAATCTTCTGATCCCTGGACCTTCCTGCACCTAGAATCTTTGGGATCAGGATGCCCTTCCCGTATATCTCCCTCACAGCCACCTCTAATGTCTGACCTGGGAACATGGGTCCAGGTAGTCAGACAGGCCAGCGATGGTCAGGGTCAGAGACACCTTATGGAGTATCTATGAGGCAAAACCTCCCATGTGCAGAACCTTCTCTGGGAAATTTGGTGAGATCCGCCAATGGTCCAGCCTGATCTGAGAAGTGTGGCATTGAGTGATTCAGGTACCTAGGTTGGGAGAGTTGGGGCTCAGGTCACCCCAGGCGTCTGGGCCCTGGAGGGGAACCAAAGGGCAGACTTATGCAGCTCAGGGGATGGCCCATCCTCCCAGAACCACCCCCAACGGTGGCAAAATGGGAGTTTGGGGCGGGGAACCCAAGCTTACACACTTCCTGTCCGAGTGAGAGCAGAGTTTTCCTCTGAGAAACTGGACGGGCTGCGGAAGGCGCTGGGAACAAGAAGGGAGACTGAGGAGTGAGGTTTCCACAATTTGCTGGGTGAGGAAAGCCTTGGCGGGAAGCTTTGCAGGATCTCCTCCCTGGAGAAGAAGCAACGGATAATCAAGACAGGTGTGTGTGTGTGTGTGTGTGTGTGTGTGTGTGTGTGTGTGTGTGTGTGTGAGTCTGCCTGCTGGACCCGCCAGCCCAGCTCAGGACGGTGATGAGGGAATGGGGGGACAGGGAGAGGCATGTGTCTGCTGAAATGTTCCCCAGAGGCTCAGGTCAGGCAACAGGGGCTTGGTCAGGGACATGGGGAAGGTGGGATCCCATGTAAAACCTCTCTCGGCTCTCCCTGAAGGAAGGGCTGCTGGCGAGCGCTGTTTACCGAGCCTTCTTATATAAAGCGTGGGGGCAGGGGACACGGTTATATAAGAGCATGAGGCGCCGTGCTCCAGGGAAAGCTGGGACTGGAGCACGATCCTGAGTCTGGAGCATGGGGTGAAGGATGAGAAGGGGTGCAGGGGGCAATCTTCCTACAAGGTCTCACCAGGGACGTGGAGCAAAATCTGTAGAGATCCTGAGACTAGAAGAGATCTAAGACTCCCCAGTCTTTGACATCTTGGTTGTCCTGCTTGAAGCTCTGTGAATCCGAGGCAGTTATGCTGCTCCCAGGTTCCTGTTCACTCTATTGAATGGAAGCATTAGGACCCACCGTGCTGGGGAAGAGGCGTGTGAAGAATCCAGCACAGTGCCTGGCACATAACAGACATGTAGCAAGGACCATTAGCACTGTAGCACTGTCATCCTGTTGTTAATCGATTTGCTCGAGTGGGCACCAGTACTGTCTCCATTGTGAGACTTGTTGTTACTGTTTTTGGCATATCAAATATGCCACAGGTAGCTTGCCAGGCTTTGCCGTGTGGGTGGGATACTCTCGGTAGCTTGTCGGGCTCTCCAAGAGGGGTGGAGGAATCGAACCTGGGTCGGCCGCATGCAAGGCAAATGCCCTACCCTCTGTGCTATTGCTCTAGCCCAGGAAGGATCATTATGCTGCTGTTTATCATTGCACCTCATAGGAATTCTTTTTTGATGTTGTTTTGTTTGAGGGCCACACATGATGGTGTTCAGGGGTCACTCCTGGCTCTGCACTCAGGAATCACTCCTGGAGGTGCTCGAAGTACTGTATATGTGATGCTGGGGATCGAACCCAGGTCAGCCTTGTGCAAGGCAAATGCCCTACCCACTGTACCATCGCTTTGACCCTCTTGTAGGAATTCTTTCCTAGCAAAATAGACTGCGTTCTCCGAAATGAGATCCCTGCACAGAGACAGGGTCATTGGTACTTTCCAACTTCCTAAAACCTTGTAATTTTCAAAGCTCTTTCTGAAGCAGGACAGAAAATGAGGCCCGAGCTTCCGCCCTCAGGAGGAGGGTTTCATTACTATCCCATTTTAGAGATGAGGATACTGAGGGGTAGTGAACTTTCCTATGGTCACACAGCTATAGATAAGGTCAGAGCTAGCAATCAGCCCCACCCTGGTCACTCCAGCTTTCACTTTGTATGATCTTGCTTGTGTTGGGCAATGACCTAGCCACAATCCCTGGCCTGGCCTGCACAGGCCTGATAGCTCACTGCTGGGGGACCCTGGAGAGCTGGGACCGTTGAGCTAATACCTGGTCCCATTTGCTTGTTTTAAGATGAGAAAACTCTGGAGTGATAGTACAGTGGGTAGGGCATTTGCCTTCCACACGGCTGACCCGGGTTCGATTCCCAGCATCCCATATGGTCCCTTGAGCAGTGCCAGGAGTAATTCCTGAGTGCAAAGCCAGGAGTAACCCCTGTGCAATGTCAGGTATGACTCAAAAAGTCAAATAAATAAATAAATAAATAAAGATGAGAATACTCAAGTTCAGTGTAATGAGCTTGTCCCTGTTCATTCACTCATCCAGAGTCTGTTGTGGATCTTCTTGAGATTCAGACCCTGTGCTGAGCTACATGAGCAGGGACCTGGCAGAGAAGACAACAGCCCTGGCCCACAGCCCCTGAAACCCTTGCTCCTCAGGGCCACTCACCCCGGGGGACAGGTAGTTGGTTCCAGATACCTCAGAGACCAGGCCCAATGTCCACTTCTAGTTTTCCTTCCTCTGGGTGAGGGTACTAAGGTGCCCTCACTAGCAAGCGTCCCCTGGGAGGTGAAGACAGAGGAGTTTCTGCACCACAACATCCACTTTCCTCCCTTCCTATTTGCAGGAGTGGAGTTCACACAGCCCTGCTTAGCAGGCTCCTGGCAGCAGAACTCTCTCCTTGCAGTGAAAAGCATGAGGGGAGGTTTCAAGGGAAAGAGGGGAGCGTGGGAAGTGGCAGAGATGACAAGAATGCAGCTCCCGACCAGTATTCTAAGGGAGAAAAGGTACGGCCATGCACATGCGTGAGCACACACTTTGGTTCCATTCAAAACATGCTCATGGAGTTTGTTGGCAACATCTCAGTGTGTCCTTCTGGGCCTCTTGCAGAGGCCACACCAGGTGGACCAGAGAGATGGTGCAAAGGGCTGAGTGTAGTATGTTCTGCCTCGGGAACTCCAGGTTCTATCGCCAGCCTCACCTGGACCTGGAACTCTGTCAAGTTTGGTCTTTCCCTCACTCTCCACCAATACCCCCCCCCAAAAAAAAATTCACAGGAGGTATGTAGGATTCCCAGAACCCTGATTCCTAACTTAGGTCAATCAAAGCAAGTGTCCAGGCCTTGGAGAGGGAGGGGGTATCCTGAGAGTGTGTCTACTTATCCTTGCAGCTGGACAAGAAATACATGACAGAGACCTTCCTACCCATGGTTAGGGACAGTTTCCTCTTTGTCAAACACTCTGGAATTTTCTAAAAAAAAAAAAAAGACAACAGAGTTGGGGTGGGTTTTTTTGTTTGTTTATTTGTTTTTTGTTGGGTTGGCATTTTGGGTCACACCTTATGATGCTCAGGGCTTACTCCTGGTTCTGCACTCAGGAATTACTCCTGGTGATGCTGGAGGGAACCATATAGAATGTGCAGGGGATTGAACCTGGGTTTGATATGTGCAAGGCAAATGCCCTATTGGTCCAGCATTTTTTCTTTTTTTTTTTTTAAGTCACTTGAGAGCCAGAGTGATAGTACAGCAGGTAATACAGCAGATAGAGTTTTGGGGACCCCTGGGTAAAAGACAAGAAGTAGGATCACTGGGTCATATGGAAGCTCAATCCCTATTGTTTTGAGAAGTACCCATATTATTTTCCCAAAAGATCAAACCAGTCGACATTCCGGTGGCAGTGTATGAGGAATCCTTTCTCCCCTACTTCCCTAGTATTGGAGAAGTATTTTAGGGAGAAACTCATTTTGTTGTAGAATGTGTGGGTGACGCCCCCATCATAAAATTGCACTGTCTCTGCTGGTGATAGAATAAATTCCTCCCGCCATTGTAGACTTACAATAGTGTAAGAAGCAAAATGGAGAGCTGGAGAGAGAGTACAGCAAGATAACACTTGCCTTGCACGCAACCAACCTGGGTTCAACTTCCAGCATCCCTTATGCTCACCTGAGCACTGCCAGGAGTGAATGCAGAGCTAAGAGGAACCCCTGAGCATCACCAGATGTGGCCCCCACCCCAACAAAAATAAAGCAAAATGGAAAGGAGGTGTGGCTTTGGGAAAGCCAGGAAGAAATGAAAAGTAAAGACATTCATTTCCCTTGGAAAGACAGAATTCATTATTATAAACCACAGAAGTAGAGAAAAAAGAAATTTCAGGAAGAGATGGAGGAAAAAATGCTGCCACCAGCCAGGTACACACCATCATAAACATAAGGACAGATTTACAGAGAATCTGAGGCAGGGCTATGACTCATAGTGATAGCCCATATGTCTTGTATAAGTGATACCAATGGGTTTGATCTCATATCAAATGCCTCTTATATCAAACTGCTCTGTGTGGCTCTGATAGTCCCTAGAAACTGTACCCAATACTGTTAGATGTACCCCCACATAGAGGAAAATCCACAATAGAGGATTAGAAACCATGAAGATTTTCCGGAGGGGCTAGAGAAACCGTATGGCGGGTAAGGCACTTGACTTGCATGCAGAGAACCTGAGTTCAGTCCCCAGCATCCCACGTGAGCCCCTGAGCACCACCAGGAGTGATTCCTGAGTGCAGATTCAGGACTAACCCCTGCAGCGTTACTGGATGTGCCCCCTCCCACTCCCACCCCCAAAAAAATCCTATCTGAAAAAAAAAAAAGATTTTCTGGAGAGTAGATGGCTGATCAGATCATGTTGAAGGGGACTTGCCATAGGACAGGCAAGTGTCATAAAGGATGGTAACAGCTCAGGGGTGCCCCACACTGGGAGGCAGAGGACAGGCAAGTGGGAGATAGCAGTCCAAGGGGTGAGGAGTACCACATAAACATAAGGACAGATTTACAGAGAATCTGAGGCAGGGCTATGACTCATAGTGATAGCCCATATGTCTTGTATAAGTGATACCAATGGGTTTGATCTCGTATCAGAGATTTCCCAGAGATTGTGGTTAGGGGATAAGCCTCCTTTTGCCTTTGTCCTGGCCCTTCTTGCCAGCAGGAGAGTCTGAGGCTCTGTCCTGGGCTGGACACTGAGCAGAATTCATGACCAGAGGAATTCTGCATCTCATGGTGAGCTTAAGAAACTCTGATGTGTACAGGGTTGGAGCCAAGTACAGTGGGGTAGATCTTTCCTTGTATTTGACCAACTTGGGTTTCATCGCCAGCATCTCGTTGGATTCCTGAGTGCCATCAGAAGTGATCCCTGAGCACAGAGCCAGGTGTAATCCCTGGACACCAATGAGTAAAGCCAAAAAATTTAAAAAGAAAAACTGTAGGGGCTGGAGAAATAGCACAGCGGATAGGGCATTTGCCTTGCACGCGGCCGACCCGGGTTCTATTCCCAGTATCCCATACAGCCCCCTGAGCACCGCCAGGAGTAACTCCTGAGTGCAGAGCCAGGAGTTACTGTGCATCGCCAGGTGTGACCCAAAAAGGAAAAAAAAATAAAAAAGAAAAACTGCAACAGGTAAATCTCAGCTGAGCTCTGCAATGGCATCCTGGCTGCCACCAAGCCTCCTTGGGGACAATCCTGACTACAGAGTGGCCTGGTGAGAAGCTCCACTTCTAAAAATGTGGCTTCGATGAGTTTCTTGCATTGTACATATGGGCAGCCCATGTGTAGTCACCAGAAGGGTGACAAATTCCCATGAATTGCCATGGAGATGATCGCTGGAACCAGGTTGCCATGGTAACTAACTTGTTTCTAAGCAGCTGTGTCACTTGGGGAAGTAGGAGAGGCATGTAAAGCGCCCGCAGAGCCAAGTCGAAACACAGACTCCCCACCAGGCCGGCAGCTCTTCCCAGGTCTCTGTACCCCTCCTCCCCTTTCCTGCTTGTATCTAACTGCCGAGGACCTGGGCTGACCCTCTGGCTGTGTCACTGCTACCTAGGGACCAGGTGGGAGTGTGGTTCCCACTAGATCATTTCTTTGTTGCTGTCACTGTTTGGGGAGCAGAACCGGGGATGCTCAGAGACCACTCCTGGCGGTGCTCCGGGGATCCAATAGGGTGCAAGGGATTGAACCTGGGTAGACTGAGCAACCCCCCTACCTGTTGTACTGTGGCTCAGGACCAGAACCTGCCCCTCCTTTCTCTGGGGCAGTTTGCCTCCTAAACTGGCAGCCAACTGCGCTGTCCGTGGTGCTGAACCAAGGCTGTGGTGTCATGGGCCTTGTCCTGTGGTCAGCGCTCCTCCAATGGCCACTAGGAGTCTTTCCAGCCAGGCAATACCTTGAATCTCAGAGACCCTGGAAAAATCTG
Organism: Sorex fumeus; assembly: GCF_029834395.1. Lineage (NCBI taxonomy): Eukaryota > Metazoa > Chordata > Mammalia > Eulipotyphla > Soricidae > Sorex > Sorex fumeus. The sequence continues at coordinate 78,524,046 of NW_026606120.1, forward strand.
AAGATAGTTTTTTTCTTTTCTTTTCTTTTCTTTTTTTTTGCTGTACTCGAATGCTTGTTCTCAGTGTTTCGATGACTCGGCACCCACTTTGCATGTATTCTTGCTGAAGCCTTCACCATACACCTCCCCCCACCAGTGTTTTCTCATCTGTAATGATGAAATGGGGGGGTGACATGAGCCCTAATGCCCGTAGAGCACAGAATCTTGCCTGGACTATGGGAGGAACACCCACAAGAGTCTGTTACCTGTCCAAACTTCCGGCATCCCAATTGGGGAAGGAGGGTGAGGGACACAGGACTCTGCTGTCCAGGAGAAAAGATGACCAGTGAGCAGAAACAGGACTTACATAGTTCTCAAATAACCATTGGTCATGGAGGTGATTTGTAGCTGTAAGAACAAGTATCAAAGTTGTAATAAAATCTCGAACTTTCTATCACCCATCCACATACCGGATGCAGGGCCCTGACTCCGCTCTGCTCCTCAGCAACACAGAATGAAATAAAAGACAGAGAGGAGAGACAGTATAGCAGGTCATGTGCCTAACTCAACTGATTCCATCTGCGTTTGATTCGTGGCACCCCATGTGGTCCCCTGAGCATCCCTAGGAGTGATCCTTGAGCAGAGTTAGGAGTAAGCTCTGAACACGAGTAGAGAAGGGAAGGGAAAGAAAGGGGAGGGGAGGGAAAGGAGAAAAAGCTTAAGGGGGCCCCCATCCTGTGGAGCCCAGACTGCAGGATCTACTCCACAACGCATTGTTTTTCAGCCTTCAACTCCTCAAGTGGCCAGAGTGTGGTGGTTGGGATTGTGGAGAAGTTCCTAAGCAAGAAGGTCCCTTGAGTCAAGCCTGCTTTGATCCCTTATTAACTGTAAGACTATTTCCAAGCCTCAGTTTCTTCATTTGAAAGACCCACGTTAAAGACACATTCCTGGAAGCATTGTTGAAAGAGCCAAACCACATCATTTATGAAAATAAACTGCAAGCACAGTCTCTGGCACTCTTCAAAAGTGATTCTTTTTTTTAATGTAGAAGTACTGCTATTTATTTATTGATTCATTGATTAAGCTGATTGAATTGGGCATGAACTCCACATTACTTTTTTAAAATTTTTTTTAAATTATAATTGAATATCTGTGAGATAGACCATTGCAAAGGTGTTCATAATTGAGTTTCAGTCATACAATGATCCAGCACCCATCCCTCCACCAGTGTACATTTCCCATGACCAATATCCCCTGTTTCCCTACCACTATTCCCCAAAACTCCACCCCCCACCCCCAGCCTCCCTCTATGGGAGGCATTTTCTTGTTCTCTCTCTCCTTTTCCTTTTGTGCATTATCGGTTTGCAATACAGGTGCCAAGAGTTCATGGTGCTTGTTCAGGACATTTGGTATTTTTATTGGGACAGTAAGACTGGAGTAGTTTTTCAACTGGGTGGCCATTTTGGGAGTGTGGATGTGACTGCTGAGGCTTCCAGAAGTACAGGGAGGTGGGGGAAGGTAACCCATACCAACCTTGAGAAAGCCTGGAGGTTTCAGTCACAAAACCGGCATACCTGAATTTTCAGCAGATTACATCTTCATGAGGTCTGTCGTGAGATAGAGTCAGGCCAGGAGTATGGTGGTGATTTTGGATTGTGGAAGCAAGCAGCTGCCAAGGCTCTGCTTGGGTGGGCACAGGCCAACCTGCCCCACCCTCCTTTGATTCACTCTGGTCTGCTCAGCTTTGTGTGGGTCTGAGATTAACTGCAGTCTTTGATCTCTTTCAAGATTTATTTATGGGTGTCTGAAATAAGACCAATAAATGAGCTTGTGTAGCTGAGTTGGAGGTGGTTTGTGGACGTGGCTCCCACATACCTGATTTTTGGTCATTTAATTTCTTGGTAAACTTGGCCCGAAGTTTTTGGGTTCGGCCAAATGCACAGCGGCAATTTTGGGGTATCAGGAAACCTGAAGGCACCATCAGGCTGCTGATGCACTCGCACCACAGGTACAGGTTGACCTGCTGGTGGCACCATACCCCCCAAAAGTGATTTTTTGGTTATGTCCAATACAAGCCACCCCAATAATGCTTGGTGTGAAATGATGACCATTGTCTCATCTCCTGTGAGCCTGGGGGTTGCTGAGGCATCTGTGGGCCAGCGAGGCAGATGGGTTGCTGCTTCAAGTTGGCCAACTGGCTGGAGCAGAGTTTTCCAAATGGAGGATGCCAAGCTGGGGGGCGTTGCAACAACCCAGGGGGTGGCATCAGACTCAGGTATCATTGGGGTAGAGAACTAGCTTCCTTCCTTCCTTCCTTCTTTCCTTCCTTCCTTCCTTCTTTCCTTCCTTCCTTCCTTCCTTCCTTCCTTCCTTCCTTCCATCCTTTTATTTTTCCTTCTTTCTTTTTGGGCCACTTCTTGCTGTGTTCAGGGATGACTCCTTGCTCTATATCCAGAGATCACTTCTGTCAGGCTCAGGGACCATATGGGACGGCAGGGATCAAACCCAGGCTGACTGAGTGAAAGATAAGACCCTACTTGCCACACGATCGCTACAGCTTTGCATGTGGCAAACCTGGATTTGATCCCTGACATCCCATATGATCCCCCAAGCACCACCAGGAGTAATTCCTGAGAGTAGAGCCAGGGGTAACCCTTGAGCACCACTGAATGTGGCCCCTAAACAAAACAAAAAGATTTTGTAGATTGGGGAGGGGTTGTTGGATATTAACTCTAAGTGTTTTAGGCTTCCTCAGTGAATTGTCCCTTTTTCTCCCCCCAGAGAAGCTTACAGTGCTCTTGTGAGCACCCCAACCCCTTGAGTTTATCTTTAACCTTTCCTTTGTGTTTTACCTCTCATTGTCACAATTCCCCAAGTCAGTCTTGGTAACTTATAAGTCAAAAACTTCTTGTGAACTCTGGACTTTGTATTTGTAGTAATGATTACTTGCTTTTCTATTTTCCCCTATAGCCTTTTCCATGTTTTACTATAGATCAGTGTTCTTTACTTAAACACAGAAAGACCGTTAATGATATGCTCCTAATATTTGGGAGCTGATTGATTCTGAAATATATCTACTCCTGTGTATCCATTATAATTACTTGACTCAGGCTTCAGTTACTATAATTCCTAACACCCCACAAAGGGAGGTCACGGTCTGGGAGTGGGATGGACCCAGGGTAAGCGGCAAATCTCCCCCGGCATCAAAATGGGACAATCTACAAAAGCCTAAAGGCATGGTCTTGATGCAAGCTATTATGATTTAAGAGACAGGATCCCCACAAGGAGGGACAAGCTGAACCTGCCTGAAGATTTAGTCTGGGAGTTACGGTAAAGGTCTTGCTTGCTCTCAGAGTCTAGAGAACTAAGTGTTGGAACCTGCATCTCTTAGTGTGTTTATCCGAATAACCTGTTAAGTATTAATAAGTAGTAAACCTAACTGTTTCATATTTACTAGTAGCAAGGGAAAGAGATAAGCAATATAGATGTCCCTGGGAGACAGAGTGTCTCCTTGAGTTAATCCCCCCAAGAGAATTGCCTCCGCTGAAACACTTTACCTCTGTAAATGATCAATCACACACACATGCAGTCCTATACCTCGAACTCCCTCAGATGTTCTGTAAGTACGCTCACAATTCTGCATTAGACATTTTGACCATCAGTCTGTGGTCGTTCATCTCTATATTCCTCTGCTGGGAGGGGGGTGATTCTTGGCCACTGAGCGCACACATGGCATTCCCACACTATAAACTCACAGGAGGGCACTAACTATTTTTCTGAGAAGGAGTCCTGGGCTCAACCCATTTGGGAGCCTCTGTGCCACAGGGTCCAGCGCAGAGACTTGGCAGAGACAGCAAGGGGGTGGGGGGCATCTCGTTTCTCCTCTCCTCCCTGGGGCTTCAACACATGGTCTCTATAGAAACAGCACAGCTGTCTTTGCCCAAACACGAGGCCCAGCTCTCCAGGCCATCCTCGCTTCGGCTCAGAACTGATATGTTTTCTCTTCTGTCACATCTTATTTATCAAAATGAGTCACAGGATCAGTTTGGATTCACTTTCATAATGAGACAAAATAAAGGCATGTTTTATTGGGGGGAGGGGAGTACTTTATAAACTAAGTACTCAATTGATCAGTAAATGGCTTAAAATTATTTTGGGGGGCTGGAGAGATAGAACAGTGTGGAGGGCACTTGCTGACATGGGTTCAATCCCTAGCACCCCATATGGTACCCCAAGTCTCCCCAGGAGTAATTCCTGAATACTCAGTCAGGAGTAAGCCCTGCTGGGGTGGCCCCAAAAAACAAACAAACAAAAAGACACACAAACACAAAGCCCAGAGACATCTGAAAGCAAAGCAGAGGTTGGTGACATTGCAGGGAACAGAAATATTCCTTCGGTTCCAAAACTTCAGTGACAAATTGGAAACAGTATCCTTCAGGCTGCCTGGGCTTGCTGTTATCTGTCTGTCTGTCCCTCTGTGGGGGGCTCTGCTGGTGTGACTGAGTGACCCCAGACCCCCACCTTCTGACCAGCTCCTGGGGCTTCTCTCTGGCCATGCCCCTGGTCCTGCCCTTACCCCCAGAAATGGCCCTGTCTGCACCTAGACCCTCCACACCATGGACTTGGTTTGCTTAGACCCCCTTATACTATACAGTTCCCCCTCAAATATTTCTTCAAGGCAGATTATCCACTTCCTGTGGGAGAAATCAGGAGTCAGAGGCTTGAACTCAGTTCCTCACCCCCATCACAGCTAGAGCTCCCGAGTTTGAACTCCATCTCAGGCAGACCTGAGCAGCAGAGTCCATCCCAGGGGCTGGGGTCTGTGGGGGTGGCAGGGCTGGGTCTCGTGGCCTGGCACTCCCCTGAGCTAGCCCAGGCTTCTGGAATGTTCTGAAGCCAGTCTCACTGGGCCTCCTTCCGGCTCCCCCTGACAGCAGCTCTTGGCTCGGGCTCCCAGACTCCCCGGCGCCTGCCCTCGGCACTTCCTTCAGCTGAGGAATAAAGGGAAGCTGAGCGCAGAGCCCCCACACAGGCGCCCACCCCCAGAGACGTCCTCGCGAGCTCCTGCGGTCGCGACTGTCAGGAGTGGGTTTGGGGGGAGCAGTTGCCATGGAAACCAGTCTGGAGTCAGTGTGCAAATGTGTTCGATCCTTCTCCTTATTTGGTATCTACCATGGAAGCCTGGAAACGTCGGGGGAAGGATCTCTGCCTCTCTCCCTCACCCTGCAAATTGCTTTCCCTGAGCTCTGGGTGCACTGGCAGCCTCACCCCTTCCCTGCCTAGCCGGAGTTCGCTGGCCAGTCACATGCGATGAGAAGAAGATGGGGCGGGGGGGGGGGGGATGGGGGCCAGGAGACCTGTGCTTCGTGGCTTGCTTGGGGCAGGTTAGCAGCAACTGCTCCCCCCAACAAAGGCCAGTGCTCCAAACTCAGCCCAGACTCAGGGAAGTGGCCAGTGCCCTGGCAGGGAATCCAGAGTCCCAACACCTTCCTCCAAAGACAAGAGCTGTGTGAAACTTGAGAAGCATCCACCCAGAACCCCAACTCTGTCCTATAACCCCCGTTCACACACACACACACAAACACACTGATCCCCACTGCAGACTCGGCCCAGCTCCTGACCCCGACCCCCCACCCTGACCCCCACCCGCCACACCCCTGTCCTCTCTTCTCCCCATGACTTGTCCTTCCAAAGACACACACAACTCGCCTCCCTGGAGCTTCTCCCCTCCGAGCTGCCTGGCTGTCTCCTCCCCTCTGCCTTGTCCTGCTTCCCTTTGCTCTCTTCCATCTCAGATTGAATCAGCTTCCCGGAGTCCGCCGTGTCCACCTCTCCCCTCTTGACTCAGGCTCTCAGACCTTCCCCAGAGGCCTTCTGGGGGTCTTTGTGGACTCCGGCTCCCAGTTCCTACCTGAGCCCCCTTCTCCATCAGCCACTCTAGCATGGCTGCTGGTAGGCAGGCTGAGAGGGGCCAGAGAGGGAGCATGTTGCTCAGAGCTTGGTGGCAGCCTCCTGTCTCCCCCAAACACACACACACACACACACACACACACACACACACACACACACACAGAGAGAGAGCACTGCCGTCCACATAGGCACTACCAGACGGTCAATATGTTGTCGCCCCCTCATTGTCTGTTGGGGACCAACAAACATCCCCATAAAAGCATCGACAACAGCCAAGGAACAAGGAAATGAGGCGAGGTTGGAAGGAGAATCCCAGTCTTGTGTGGGAGGAGAAATTCTGCCTTCACTGCCACAGTGGAGGGGCTGGAGTGGGAGTTAAAAATGGTGCAAGAGTTGTAGCTGAAGAGATTCTAATCGGGCACTGGTCTTGACTGTCTGCTGGTTTCCCTGGAGGTTGTGTTGGGCTTTTCCAGGGATTCACAGTGCCCTCCTGTCCCCCAGCACCCCCATGGGCAGCTGCAAGGTTGTGGCTTAGGTGATGTTCTCTGATCTGACTGACAAGGGTACAGGAAGATTGTGTAGTTCCTAGCCTGTGTGGAGAGGCAGTACCTGGTTCCTACTCTAATCAGGGACTTTATTCATCCCCCAGGATGTTTCCAGTGCCATGGTAGAAACATAGCCCCCATTCTGGAGAGTCCTCAGTCAGCTGGCAGGTTGAGGTGCAGTTTGGCGTGGGAGGTCTGAGACACACCAGGAGGCTCAAAGGATGCAATAGCTCACCAAGTACAGCTGGACCAAAGCATTACCAAGTCAGTGGTCAAAATCATGGGAAGGGGGCTGGAGCAATGGCACAGCTAGTAGGGCATTTGCCTTGCACGCGGCTGACCTGGGTTCGATCCCCAGCATCCCAAATGGTCCCCCGAGCACCACCAGGAGTAATTCCTGAGTGCAGAGCCAGGAGTAACCCTTGTGCATCGCTGGGTGTGACCCAAAAAGAAAAAAAATTGTGGGAAGGACAAAGGAGTTAATACATGGATTGGAAGGCTTCCTGGAAGAGGTGTGGTGGGGTGGGAGAGAATGGAGTCATTCTTGGCATTTCCTCAGAAGGGTTCTGGGCCTGATACGTGGGAAGCATTTCATCTTAAGGCGTCTAGTTGGAAATTAAATCCTTCCATGCCCTTGTGTGACGTTGGCAGGACTATTTAGGGGGCTCAGAGTCTATGTGATTTATTGCTGATCATGTGCAAGTTCTGCATTTGGAGTCTGATGACGTGGGTGATGTGGAAGGGAAAAATCAGAGGTGAAGTTGTGGGTTTATCTTCTTGTACAGAGAGCCAGAAACGAGGGCAGCTAGGGGGGACCCACCAGTGGAGGCTTCAGGGGCTCTGGACAATGACCTCTATTGCCCTCACTAGCTAGCTCTGCACTTCTCCGGGCATCCTTCCTCCCAGAGGGCTTCATGTCTCTAGGACAAACGCCCTGCCCTCTTGCAGGCCATACCCACTTGCAAGGGCCAGGCTGCTGACTCTGTCCTTCCTGTCGCTGCACCAGAGTCCCTCCCCAGCACCGTCTCTTTAACTGGGTGGCAGAGAATCTCTGAGAAAGTCTGGAGTGGCAAGTACTTTCCACGGGGCGACATGCTAGACCATTGCAACCGGGCTTTTTTAGGAAACCAAGCACGTCCCAAAAGCAGGGGTGGGAAGCTACCAAAAAATCAAGGAAGCATCTGATTGTCTATACATAGTCATGTGGTCACCACCTGATCCCTCTCATTGGCCAGAAACGCTTCCAGGGGGGTGGGGAGGAGGCAGTGTGGAGTCTCAGGGGAGAAATGACATTATCAGCCAAACCGCTGATCTGTTCAGGGTTTGCAGACCAAAGAGGATGTGGGCAGCTAAGCAACAGGTGCCTACTGCAAGACTTTAACAGCACAGAAAGAGAATATGCCAAAATGTAACTTCAAAAAAAAAAAACAACAAAAAACAAACCTAGAAACTATGGGAATTTCCCCCGACCCCTGGTGCAACACTAACAGTTTAGTTGCAGGAACTAGGCTTGGAAAGAGCTTCACGGGCTGAACCTAAGCTTCTCATGGGGCCAGTCTGAGGTGGAGCTATAGTCCTGCAAGGCCTCCTGAGAACCACTGGGAGCAACCCCCAAACAGACAACTCACAGGGACCCAATGGAGCCACATCAAGAAAACACAGAAAAAGTGGGGTTGGAGCAATGGCACAGTGGGCAGGGTGTTTGCCTTGCATGCGGCTCCCCGGGTTTGACTCCCAGCATTCCATATGGTCCCCCGAGCACCGCCAGGAGTGATTCCTGAGTGCAGAGCCAGGAGTAACCCCTGAGCACCGCCGAGTGTGACCCAAAAATAAAAAAAAAAAACCACATATACGGAGAAGAAACGGTTTTGAGAGGAAGCTCTCTTGGTTGGACGTGAACTTGCAGTGAACTTGGCTGTGGTAGTAAAGGAGGGGATGCCTGAACAGGAGTGGATAGGAGTTCAGGCAGGCAGGGCCCTAAGAGAGGCCAGGCCAGAGCTGGCTGGGGAGTGAGGGACAGCCAGCCAGGCTGTTCCCCCTGTCTGGAGGTTCACAGTCGGCTTCGGGATTGGCATGATCTTAGCTGGGAGACTAGCAAAGGGAGACTCTAAGGCTCAGTATAGGGAAAGGAGAGGAGCAACTCTGATGGGAGGAGGGGGTAGAGGCAAGAAGCAGCCCCTGGAGCAAGTTCTGAAGTCAGTTAAGGAGTGGTCAGGGGCTGGAGAGCTAGTCCTGTGGGTAGGGCGCTTGCCTTGCACAGCTGACCTGGTGGGTGACAACACCATGTGGTCCTGAGTCCCTGAGCACCATGGGGTGTGGTCCCAATCAATCAAACAAAAAAGTAATTAGATGGTCATTTGCAAGAGCTGTGGCTGCTGCCCGGTGCTCCCCAGGGGCTCTTGCTGGCAACAGAACAAGTTACTGTTCAAACTGGGACCTGGAGCCGTGGGTGGACTGGGGCGGCAGCTGGGCGAGGAGCTGGGCTCAGACAGCTGCACTGGGAATCTTTGAGGAGGAAAATTCTCAGGAAGGAGCTTGCTGTCACCATGGGAACTGGCACAGTCCACAGCGTGACCCGTGGGGAGAATGCCACCCACCTGTTTGTCACAGTGGGTGTCACATGGCACCTCTGGACCCTGCTGCCCTGGCCAAGCTCCTGGGCTCTGTCCAAGTTTGTGTCCTCTTAGGACCATCACAGTCTGATCACATGGACTGTGTGTCAGTTCCTGTCAGTGTCTATGGGACCCAGGAGATGCTTTCAAGCCAGGAAGGCCTTTGGCAATGGTGCCAGTGGCCATTGGTGCCTAATAGGAGTAAGGCACAGTGGCAGGAGAGAGTGAAAGCTAGGGCGAGGGCCACAGCCTAATGCTGGGGGGAGGGCAGGACTTGGACAGCTGACCTCACTCTGATCTCCTAGTGGCCCTTAATCTCCCTGCAAAGGTCAGACTGGTGGTCCCTGAGCCCCCTTCTAACTCTGCTTTACCTATTCTGGGACTTGAAACCCAACTTTAAAAAAAATTTTTTTTGGGGGGGGCCACATCCAATGTGCTTGGGACTACTTCCAGGTCAGTGCTTGGGGGTCACTCCTGATGGTGCTCAGGGACATGCAATAACAGGGGCTGAATCCATGATTCCTGCAGGCAAAGATGTGCTCGACCCATTGAACTATCTACTGGGTCCATGAAACCCAATTAACAGCTTGAATCTCAGCCCCGGGTCCCAGGCAGCCCATTCCCTGCTGCACCACAGCCCCCCTCCCCAGCACCTCTTCTCATGGCTTAGGATACCCCATAGCAACCCTGCAGGGAGTACTGGGCTGATGCAGGACGGCCCCGAGGCTGCCCTTTGCGACCCAAGGCCCTTTGGCCTCCGATTCTGGGTCTCTGAGTCAGAAACACCTCGGAGTCATTACGTGGTTAACTTGGAGTCTTTTATTTATTTATTTATTTATTTATTTATTTATTTTTTGCTGTTCAGAAACCTTCCAGTGTGGGACTGAAGAGATAATACAGCAGGTAAGGCACTTACCTGGGTTCGAACCCTGGCACCCCATATAGTATCCTGAACACTGCCAGGAATGATTCCTGGGTGCCAGGCCAGGAGTAATACCTGAGTGCTGCCAGGTGTGAACCCCAAACAGAAAACAAACACTCAATGTTGCCACATTTTTTGTGACCCCCCTTCAGCCCCATCTGGGGCTCCAAGCCCGTGGTTAGGAGGCTGAGGCCGGCAGATTGCCCTCCCTTCCAGGGCCCAGCTGCCGCCACTCCTGACTGCCTCCACCACAGCTCCTGGGGCGCCGGGCCACCTTTTCACCATATTTAGACCCAGCAGAGCACAGGAAGTTTGACAGGGAAGGTGCATAATAGCCCACCAGGGTCCATGAGTGAACAAGGAACACAAAAGGCTCAACCAGCACCAAGCAGCTCAGTAAACCCTCAGATATCTGACAATAGTGACGTCATTGTGAGATAGAACAATGATTAAAAATGGGCTTTTAGTGCCCCAGAGGGGGGCAGTGAGACTCTTTGCTGACCCAAGGGACCCAGCCCCGACAGCCAAAATCCTCCAGAACTCAACCACTGCCATACTCAATGGCCGGTCTCCACATGCTCGGGCCGAGCCTCACCCAGGAGTAAAGCTATTCCTGGACCTGGCCATGTGACACTTCATACCACACACCCTGCTCATACTCCAAGAGTACCACACCACAGTTAATGGGGTTCAAAGAAGGAGGCAACCATTTTTTTTTCCTTTTTGGGTCACACCTAGCGACGCATAGGGGTTACTCCTGGCGGCGCTCAGTGCACCATATGGGATATTGGGAATCGAATCCGGGTCAGTTTTGTGCAAGGCAAACACCTTACCTGTTGTGCTATTGCTCCAGCCCCTGAGGAGGCAACCAATCTTAGAGGGAAGTATTTTCTTTACAGACTTAAAGAAGGGCTTAATGGCCCCTGGATGAAATACAACAATCATCACATTCTTTCCTCTAAGGATACCTTTTTGTAGCGTTTTCAGTGGTTTTTCATAACAAACAGTACAAAAGATACTATTTCGGTTCTGCTTTGGGGCACGGATTGGGGTTTGGGATGGAAACATCAGAAATATGGTGGTGGGAAGGTTTAATGGTGGCGGGATTGGTGTTTGAATATTAAATGTAATCAAATATTGTGAACTATTCTATAGGTAAATAAACTCAAAACCTAAAGAAATAGCCAATGTCAGGTGAAAACAAACCCTAAGACTCTGACTCTGGGTTTAAAACGTCTAATGAACTGTTGGGGGAAAGGATTATTATGCTTTAGGTTAGGGATAGTATAGTAATAACTTTACCATTAAATTATATAATCTTTTATGCTCTTGTGTATAATTTATATTTCGCTTAAAAATACTGTTTTCCATAATTGCTGAACCAACTGACATTCCCAAAATGATATATAAGGGATCCATTTTTCAGTATCTTCCTCCCAAATCTTGCCGTTTATTGTCATGTGGTCACCAGCCATTCTCACAGTTATAAAATGTTATCTCATTGTGGTTCTATATTTTACTTCCCTAATAATAATCAGCATCCTTCTGTGTAGTTATTGCTATTTGGCATATATATGTATATATATATATATAGTTTTTACATAAATGTCTTCAAATCTTTTGTAAAAGGCGAAAGATTTATATGATCCGAAGAGAAACCAGAGCGACAGCACAGCGGTAGGGCATTTGCCTTGCACGCGGCCGACCCGACCGACCGAGGTTCAATTTCTCTGCCCCTCTCGGAGAGCCGAGCAAGCTACCCAGAGTATCTCACCCACACGGCAAAGCCTGGCAAGCTACCCGTGATGTATTCGATATGCCAAACACAGTAACAATAAGTCTCAAAATGGAGACATTACTGGGCCCGCTCGAGCAAGTCAATGAACAATGGGAGGACAGTGACAGTGATTATTCTATAACATAAAAACATTTAAAACAATTTTTTTAAAGAATGGGCTTTTATTGATCTATTTTCCCAAGATTCCATTTGCCATTTTTGTGTAACAAGCAGTATGAAGTGAATCTATTTGTGTCTGCCAATGGGACAGGCTTGAGGGGAGTGGAAAATTAAGGACACTGGTGGAAGGTCACACTGGTGGTGGGGTTGGTGTTGGGACACTGAATGCCTGAAAAAACTGTGTTATGAGTAATTTTGTGAACCATGGTATTTAAATTTTAAAAAATCTTTCCAAAAGCCAAAGATAAATAAAAATAGCACTGTAGCACTGTCCTCCTGTTGTTCATCAATTTGCTCGAGCGGGCACCAGTAACGCCTCCATTGTGAGACTTGTTACTGTTTTTAGCATATCGAATACACCACAGGGAGCTTGCCAGACTTTGCTGTGCGGGCGGGATACTCTCAGTAGCTTGCCGGGCTCTCTGAGAGGGACCTGAAAAAAATTCCAAAAGAGAACCACACACCATATCCAACAATTTAAAACATTAAAAAAAAAAAATCTTCTCATCTTCTCAAGATTTTGGTTAGAGCCCAGTGGGGTAAATCCAGCCCCCAAGTCCTGCTGAACTTTGAATCCAGTGGATCTTCACATATTTTCCCAGCCGCCCAATTCAAAACTGGGTGGTGGGGGGGCGCCCACGATTGGGAGTTACTTGCCAACTTTGAAGTGAAGATTTCTTCAGTTTTTCCATCCTAAGTATTTAAGTTCTCTAGCATGAGTTATCTGAAATCATAAACTATACAATTACCTAAAACCCAACCCCCCTCCCCAATCCCAACCCTAACAGATCTCTGACAACTAATCACCAATTTTGCCCCTCCCCCTTAATAAAAGGTATTTTTTAAGGTCACAAATTTTAAACTTAACTCAGAAGTGGTTGCCAGATGTTGAAATAAAAATAACTAATGAAAAATAATGATAATCTCCCTGAGCCCAAGTCAGGGAGATAATTGTGGGGCAGACACTGTCCTGGCCTGCAGGAGACCAAGGTTCAAGTTCCAGCACCATGTGGTCCCCTGACCACCACTGGGAGAGAATCCTGCGTACTGAGAACAGCACCCTGGGGTGTGGCCCCAAATCCACATCACTAAGTAGATCCAGCACCATAAGTAGCGAGGAGGCAGGGATATAGCTAAGGGGGTGCTGAGCCCTTGCAGGGATGGAGCACCCCGTGAAGTCTGTGATGGACAGGGAACATAGACTGTGAAATCCTGGGGTCAAAGGACTCCCTGGCCACATGCCCTCCCCCAGGGTGCCTTGTGTGAATCCCAGTGGCATTTATGTATTCAGGGGACCGGTACCTCAGTTTACTCCAGCCCAACACGGACTCCAGGAACCCACCTTCTCCACTGCTTCCCTCCCTAGACAACTGAGGCATCCCCAACCCCTGCAGGGTTTCAGGTAGCTGCCCCTAGCCTATATGCACGTGGCTAGGAACTGTGGCCTTGAACCTTGGGACCCCCTCCTGACCAGCCCACATGTGACAGCCATTTCCCAGGTTGGTGACCAGCGTCAGTGGCCCCAGCAGGCCACAAACCCCAGTGACCTCGCACGGGCATCAGGCCAAGGTCCTCACAGTCCACACATAGTCCCCTGGGAAAATGTGCAGAGCCAGAGAGATGCTGTGAAAAGAGGTGCTGGGGTCTTGGGATCAGGAGTGGTCCAACGTACATCTGCAACCAAGAGCCCCAGGGTGGGGTGACCTGGACAGGGGAATGGCTGCCCCTCCTACCCAAGTACTTTCGTTGGCAGGTACGGGGTGCCAGGCAGTGCAGGGGCTGAGCCCCCAGCAATGAAGAGGTCCATTTCTGCCCAAGGGCGAGGGCAGGGCTGAGCAGCCACCGGACGGCCTGCCTCAGGCAACACCTGTTAGAATAGTGCCCCACCCAGGCCTGCACATGACCATCTCCTGGAAACCCTCTGGACCCCACTACTCCCCAGGTGGAGGTGGGGGAACCGGGGTAGACCCACAGTGGGGGTGGGGCTTGGAGAGTTCAGCAGGACTCTGAGGTTGAGGGACGTAGGAGACAGGATGAGCCTGTTCACACAGCATCCTATGGTGAGGGAAAGTATAGCCAAGGGCCCAGTGATCCCCCAGACCCCCAGGCCCCTCTTTCACGTGCTACGTGAACAGGCATGAGAATGTTTCCCAGGCTCACCGACAACATGCCCTCGCGCACGGGGGATGGGAAGGGGGAATCAGGATCGGGGATTTCAGTGGAAAGGGACTTTGGGTCTCGCCTGAGCACTAAGTTACATAGGGACCAGGCCTAGCCGCTCAGAGCAGTCCAGTGGATGGGGCAATGCCTCCCCCTAGTGGCCAGACCTGTGTATGGCAATCAGTTTCCATCGCCCCCAGTGCCTTCACCCCTCAGGTGAGCTGCAGCAGGGGCACAGGGGCCCCATTGAGGAGCTTTGGTTTCAGGTGGGCAGGGGGTTATAGCTGGGACCCAGTGGCATGAAAGACAGGCACAACCGGACCTCCTCAGTGGCACCCCGGGACCACGCAGGACCTGCCTCTGGTGTGCAAAGACACGGGGTGTGGGGGAGGTCAGGAAGACGGATGGGCCTGCTCTCTGGTCAGGGTCTCCCCAAACGGGGCACCCCACCTTTGCACAGTAACAGCACTGTCAGAGTTCAGCTACGTGTAGGGCTCCCCTGGCCCCTGCAACTTTTTTGCTGTTGACATTTTGATTTGTTCCTGGTCCTCACTTTATAGTTCTCGGGCCTTGCTACCTCCAGTAAGTCTCCTTAAAGTCTCTTGTGGAAGAAAATAGCTTCCACAGAGTCCAACATGGCTTCACTTGAGGACTTATTTGGCACTCTTTTCTAATGTTACCATGGTGGGGCTCCCTCCTGGCTCCGTGCTCACTCTCGGTTGGACTCAGGAAGAGCATATGGGGTGCCAGGGACTGAGCCCTGGTCAGCTATGTGCAAGGCACGTACCCTACCCGCTGTACTATCTCCCCCTTAACTATTACCCTCTTTTATTTTTTTGCTTTTTGGGTCATACCTGGCAATGCTCAGGGGTTACGCCTGGCTCTGAACTCAGGAATCACTCCTGGTGGTGCTTGGGGGACCATATGGGATGCTGGGGATTGAACCTGGGTCAGCCACGTACAAGGCAAATGCCCTACCTGCTGGACCAGTACTCTGGCCGTTACCCTCTTTGTTGAGATCGAAACCTCTATCCAAAACACAACAGCTCTATTATACATGCATACTGTTAAATTACCTTGGAGACTAAAGGACTGTCCTGATTCAGGTTTTGGGGGTTTCCCTGGGAACCTGTCATTTACAAAGTTTCCCAGGTGCTTCCGAGGTGGCCTACCCCAGCTCCTGCAGAATCTCTGGTCCGGGAAAACTAGTCACAGGTCATGACAATGAATGTCAGACACCTTAAAAATGTAATTTTCTACATAAAAATAAATCTCAATTTTATTCAATGTGCTTCAAAAACAATGGATGTGATGAATCCAAATTTCCAAATGAGACCCACAGAAATTCAACGGGGCTACAGGACAGCGAGAACCACAGCGACGCCCTCTGCAGTCTGGCTGTTCCTAAAGTGGCCACAGGTGAGTGTACACGGACTGAAGGGGTTCCTGCATTCCTGGGAAAACCCACCCACCGCAGAGGTCCTCCATCCCAACCTCTGTTGTGGGGGAGGAGAGAGGGAGGCTGCAGAGCAGAGGCTACCTGCCGCAAGTCCACTAGAGGGCGCTCCTCTGGACGCTTCCTTCCAGACAGAAGGGGGTACAAACGGCACTGGGTTTGGGCCCAGGGGTTTCCCAGAGCTCTGGGGGTGGATGTGGAGGCAGTCTCTGGCACACACATGGCCTGTGACCACATATTTTCATAAACCCGTGGCTTATGGTACCATGACTGCCAGGCCCAAGCCCCTGAGGACTTGTCATTTGCATCAAAGACTAAAGGGGAATTCGAAGGAGTCTTTCCCTGGCCCCCTGGGTCACTGCTCACTAGAAAGGCCAGCTGGGAGATGCGCATGCATAGTCCAACAGCTGACACACTTCTCTCTCTCTCTCTCTCTCTCACACACACACACAAACAGCCGACACATCTCACACACAAACAGCCGACACATCTCTCTCTCTCTCTCTCTCTCAACACACACACACACACACACACACACACACACACACACACACACACACACACACACACACACACACAGGCCCCAAGCCTCAGCTCCCAGGGCAGCCAAACCTGCAGTTAAAAGCCCCACTTTATCAACTGCTGAGTGAACAGAGAGGACACAGGCAGGGGGAATGCTCGAAGCTGCTTTCCAAACTCACATCTGGGCCAGGGAAGCCTGTCTGTGGGCTCTCACCCACACTCAGCCTCACTCCCTTTAGGTTTCCCTCTTCCTAGAAAACTTGGGGCCCCTGGTGTGTCCAGAGGGGTAAGAGCCACAGAGCGGAGATCCTATCCAGAAAAGTATACTCATTCCACAGAAAACGCAGATGGAGACATTCACTGCAAGCCTAGGTGGGGAAGGACGTGGGGACAGACAGAGAGAGGGAGGAGGGCGGACAGGAGAGAGCACAAAGGTGCGGGAGCAGCGAGGGGGCTTCCATATCCTCCTGGGAGACTCGGGATGGCTCTCTGCTGGGCCAGGAGGCTCCCAAGCCAAGGACTGGTGGGGCCTATGGGAAAGCAAACACGCCAACCAGGCGGGGCACTCAGCCACCAAACCAACTAACACGAGCCTCGGCCAGTCAAACCCAGGGCTGGTCAGAGAAGGAGAGTGGCCCCATCTCCAGTTCTCCACACCAGGCCCACCCCAGGCTGGCAGCTCTGAGTTCAAGGCAGGAAAGAGGCAAGTCGGAGGCTACCCTTGGGGTGTGATGCAACAGACTTGTCGCCAACCTTTGCTCCAAGGCCCACCGGGACCTGGGTCGGGACTGGGGGCCGGGCCAGGGAATGTGGAAAACCAACCAGGCCACCTGTTACTGGGAGGTGTGTGTGGGGGGGGGAAGGGGAATGTGCCACGATCGTGCTTACACTCCGGGGAAGAACACTCGCTTCTCTTCAGAAGGGAGCAACGTCCACGAAAATGCAATGTGGGAAGTCTTCCTTCTTGGTCAGCAACAGTGGCAATGCCTGCTTGCTTCCAGGCAGCTGCTTCCATGGAAGAGGGAGGCACTTCCGCCTGCTGCACGGCCACGGGGATTCTGCAGGGGGGGTGGCGAGTAGCCAGGAGCGGGCTTCCCCTCCAAGATGGGAGAGAACAGAGATGGAAACTTCCCCCCGAGGTTACAGATCACAATTACTTCCGAGTGGCCTCCGGTTTGGGACAGTCACACAGTTCGGAAGGCGGCTTCAGGCGCCCCCCTCCCCTCACACACAGACCTGTACCCCACCCCGCACCCCGGGGAAGGTGGCCCGCACAGGCCAGGCGGGCTCAGGTCAGGTAGTGCACCACGAGGAACATGATGAGGCAGGTGAGCAGCATGCCCCCGATCATGAAGTACTTGTCCTGGTAGGCCCGCTTCTCAATGAGCCGCATCACCGTGTTGGACAGGCCCAGCATGTTGGCGATGTCCAGGAGCTTCTTCTGCGTCCCCTGGGGCAGACAGAGAGGAAGGAAAATGGAGATCAGCTGGGGTGGGGGGCAGGATGTGATGTCATCATGGCACAGGGCTGTACCCACGCAGCCTCTAGGTCTTGCCCCAAGCCTGGTAGAGCAGCGTGAGCCAGAATCATCCCGTGGCTTCGGCGCAAGGTACCGGAGCAAAGCATGGGGGAATGGAAAACTCTCCTGCCAGGTGGCGGGCCAACACAGGCAGGTGTCCCCATGCGCACAAGGGTGTGGCCAAGCGCAGCTGGTTTTCTAGCAGCCTGGAAGACTCCATTTGGGACGAGTTATGGAATTAAACACAGAAGCGAGGACCCTGGAGATGTCCTGACGCTGGAGCCAGCGGCACACAGGAGCCCGGGAGGGCACGGCAGGAGGGATATGGCACAGATGGCAGCCTGCAAGCTCCCGCGAGGGTCACCAGTGGGCAGACACCTTTGGGGGAAGCGGATCAGACAGGAACAGCAAACTTCACCCCTGCTGCCACTCTTTCCCCCAGCAGAGGGACACTAGATCCCGGCAGGAGTTCTGTTTGGTGGGACGGCACAGATGATGTGGTCACTGTATGAAATTCAGGGCCAGAGCCATAGCACAGGGGGCCTGGCTGGCACGCAGCCAGCCGGGGTTCCTTCTCTGGCATCCCATGTGGTTCCCAGGGCCCCGCCAGAAGTCCCTGAGCACTGCCGGCCGTGGCCCAGAAACAAAAACCCAACAAACTGAAAAAGAAATGTAGGCCTCTACTATCACTGAAGTGACAGGAGAGCGAGATGGGGGCGTGCCCTGCACACAGCAGACCTGGTAGCTCATAAGATCCCCAGAGCCCAGCCAGGAGGAAGCTCTGAGAACCGCCCGGCGTCGCGGCGTCGCATTCCACAGACGAACAAAAAGCTGCTAACATCACCTGGAAGCCACTGGACATTTCCAAAGGGTCCTAATCATTACAGGCCCCCAGATCATTCACATGGTTAAAGCAGACACTTCCCCCACAGGGGTGGATGGAGGCAATCACCGAGCAGAGAGATAGTGGCAGGTGTGCAGAGAAATGGAACTGGAACATTGAACCCGAAAACCCCACCCTCTGGGCCCTCCTGGGCAGTCAGCAGAGGAGAATGCACCCTCGGGGGCCCAGGCTCCATGCCTGTCATCGGCAGGGTGAGTCTGGTCCTAACGGGGCTCTGCTGGTTCTCTGGGCTCCAGGGCGTCAGCACAGGGAAGGGGGACCATAGGGGAGCATGGCCTTGCCCCATGGAAGGAGGCGGGAATGTGCCAAAGTCCAGCCAAGCTGGCAGGTCTGGTAGGTTAAATAAAGACGCAGATAAAAACTGCTTCCGAGGGCCTGTTTCTCACTGATGGGCAGCCAGGAGCCCGGGGTTCACAGGGAGCCACACCCTGATAATGGGCAGCGCACACACCCACTGCCCATCCGGGCTGAGCCAGGAAAAGGGCTGAGGCTGACCATCACAGCTGACATCAGAGTCTGGGCAATGTTTCTGGCAACACCACTCCCGGGGCCCAGCCAATGGGGTTGGGCTGCTCGGAGGACCCCAGACTGCAAAGCGCAATGGAGGGGCTTGAGAGGCCACGACAGCCAGGCACAGGGGGGCAGCCTCAGAAAGGGATGCCCTGGCAGGCAGCTCAGGGTGGGGGCCCTACAGGAAGCACCTTGGGGGTGCCAACGTCCACCCCTTCTCCTGAGAGCGGACGCAACAACAGAATTTCCCTGACAAGTTCAGTGAGTGGCAGCGAGCGATGCTACCCAAGGCCCCAAGCAAACCCGGGAAACCCCCCGGGCGGCGGGAGCGGGTCGGCCGATGTGCATCACCGGGCGCCACAGGGAGGGGGCCGAGCCTGGGGGGGGGGGGGCCGCTGTGTCACCACACAGTCTCAATGGGCCTTCACTGCTGCAGAGGGGCCCCCACCTTCAAGGTCAGCCTCTGGGCCCTCAGTCCCTCCAGAATACTGTGGCCGCCTCCAATGAGGTCATCCATGCCGTGGTGGATTTTCTGGAGGGAGGAGTTAAACTGCAGAGACTCGTCCATGGGGATGGTGGTGTCCGAGTCCTGTGGGAGAAAGCAGGCACCTGATTAACGTTGCGGGCTGGCGCCCCGCAGCCTCCAGCTGCCCGGTCTCCGGGCTCAGCCGCACCGGAGGAGCCTGGGACAATGGAACAAGAATCGGAGGACCCCAGCAGCCAAGAACGAGCCAAGCAGGGATCTGGTCCCCAAAGGGGCAGAAGGGGCTCCCCTCAGTCAGGGCTGCGACACTCCAAAGCACTTCCCTTCATCACTTGCTAGGTGAGGAACGTCCTCTCCAAACGTCCCATCTGTGGCCTCCCCCTCGCGTGGTTCTTAATTCAGCCACTATCTGGACTGCTCGCTGGCTGCAGAGAGGACAGACTGCTGTCCACGGAAGGCCTGCAGGTGCTGGGGATGGGGCGGGGTCAGGGCCCCCCATCTCCTGGGAAGCTAAGTCAAGTCTCTGAAGGAACAAGTGGAAGACAGGAATTCTGATGGATGGCAGGACAGGGGTTAGGACGCTTGCCTAGTAGTGGCTGACTTTAATGTGGTACCCAGCACCTCAACCTCACTTGATCCTCAACCCAACCTTGAGAAGTAGCTACTCTGTGAACCCCAGTTGGAAATGCAGAAACCCAAGCCCAGAGAGGAGGAAAATGACTTGTCCAGCACAGAGTGGGCAGGAAGTGTGAGGGACAGGGTTTCCCCTGTACTCGCCCGGCAGTAGAAACGCCCCCTGCCCCCAGTGTGGCTTCACAGGGAGAGAGGACAAGCCACAGGAGCAAGTCCTGAGTGACCGCTGTGCTAGTCCCTCTCCTGCCTCCGCACAATCTGACCCTCCTGCTACGTGGGGCCCTTGGACCACCTCAGTCACCACCAACAGGTTAAGGCACCTTTCCTTCCCTGCTCAAGTTGAGAATCATTTTTCTTTTCATTTTCTTTTATTTTTGGGGGGTTTTAGGCTACACCTGACGATGCTCAGCACTTACTCCGGGTTCTGCACTCAGGAATCATTCCTGGTGGGGCTCAGGAGTTCCATATGGGATGTCAGGGACCGAACCCGGGTTGACTGCACGCAAGACAAGCGCCCTCCCCGCTGTACTATCAGTCTGATCCCAAGAATCATTTTTCATGCATGCTCACAATCCCAACTCACAGAAACTGTACTTTGTACACAAGCTGGATTCCAGTGTTTATTTACTTATTTGGGCCATGCCCAGCAGGGTAGGGCTCAAACCCAGGGCTTTCTACCACCCCCATCACAGCCCCAGCCCCTGCTCTGAGTGTCTTAAGGGGTTCTGCATACATTTGATGCTTGGCGGGTCCAGCACTCCAGGGTCTGAACCATGAATCGATGAAGAGACATCTGTTCCTTTATTGAGGCTAGCAACCCAGGCATTTATTGATTGCACTTTACACGCGGCCGACCCGGGTTCAATTCCTCCGTCCCTCTTGGAGAGCCTGGAAAGCTACAGAGTATCCTGCCTGCATGGCAGCGCCTGGCCAGCTCCCCGTGGTATATTCAATATGCCAACAAGTCTCACAATGGAGACATTACTTGTGCCTGCACGAGCAAATCAACGAACAACAGACGAACAACGGGACGACAGTGCGATAGTGCTTCTTTTCATGCAGGTCTTTCTTACCCTCCCACCTGGGAAGGGGCTGACCAGTGGTCATTAGCTCTTGGAGAAATGAAATGTCCTACAGTTACCGAGCACAGAATGGCGATCTCTGGCCATGGGGCAAAGTGCTGTCAGCAGTGGTCCTGAGGCGATCTGAGCCAGCCTCCCGCAAAAGAAAAGGAAATAAACTCTAGATGACGATAACAGATAAGAAGATAAACTTAAAGCTACCTCAGGCCTGCTGTGGAAGGAAAGCGTCACCAGAGAGCACGAACATTCACCAATACTTATTTTGCATGTTGCATGTGCTCTATACTGAATTCTTACAATAAAGGAAATGCTGTTAAGAAAACCAAGAGTGAGCTGGGGAGATTGTTGCTGGGCATCAGCAGGTATGGCCCAAAGCCAGAAGGAAGAGAAAAAAGGAAATACAGAAACACATGCTTTTTTTTGTTGGTGGTGGTTTTTTAAATTTGTTTTTGCTTTTTGGGTCTACCTCCTGACTCTGCACTCAGGAATTAGTTCTGGTGGTGCTTGGAGGAGCTTATGGGACGCCAGGGATCAAACCCAGGTCAGCCATGTGCAAGAAAAACACCCTACCTGCTGTACTATGGCTCCGGCCCCCACATGCATGCTTGCACGTTTAAAAAAAAAAAAAAGTCCTGACACTAAACCGAGAACTGGGCTGAGAGCTCAAAGGGTCGGGGTGCTCACTTTGCATGCCGGAGCCCCAGTCTAACCCCTGCACTATCTGGTTCCTTAAGCACCCAGCTAGAGAGGCCCAAGCACTGCTGGCTATGGCCACAAACATACACATACACAAATCACAGAAACAAAATAACCAAACCCCAGATCCACCTACTTGGTGGCATACATAGCACTTGGAAATAGCCAGTACGTATTTTTTTTTTTTTTTGGCTTTCTGGGGGTCACACCAGGCAATGCACAGGGGTTACTCCAGGCTCTGCACTCAGGAATTACTTCTGGCAGTGCTTGGGCAACCATATGGGATGCTGGGAATCGAACATGGGTCGGCCGCATGCAAGGCAAATGCCCTCCCTGCTGTGCTATTGCTCCAGCCCTAGGTCAGTATGCTTTCTAGGGAGATGTAAGGAATCACCCTGCTGGGAGTAAAGGCAGGAAGGTTCTGGAAGCAAGCAAACACGCAAACCAATGGGCCACTTGCACACAGTGCCCTGTCACGCAATCTAGCTACAGCAAAGCTCCTGGAACAAATCCCGCCAAACTGCTGCTCAGATGCGGGGCAAAAGCCATTCACGCATGCAGATGCTAGAACCCCGCATGGGCTCAGCTGCCCTCACTTAAAAACAGCCCACGTTCTAATCGCTGCCTCTGCTGGGAGCAACCTGCCCCCTTCCTGCAGGCAGCAGCCCGGGTGGCCCCAGCCACCTCCCCATTCATCTAACTGCTTCCTCCTCAGGCCACTGGGCTATGGACAGAGAACCCCCTGCGTGCCAAGGACGAGGCCACTTACGTTGGTGGTGAAGGTACGCGACAGAAGCTCCTCTCGCTGCCTCTCCTGCAGCTCCCGAGTGTAGCGCCGATGCTGGAAGTTTCTCAGCGCGGTCTGCAGGTGCTGGGTGTCGTACTTTAGCTGGTCCACGCGGCTGAATCAGGGAGAGGGGGAGATTCAGTTCCGGGGGCTTCCTGCTCCCCAGACCCAGAGCTCGCTCCCTCCCGCAGCCAGCCGGGCCCCAGCGAGGCGGCCCCGACGACAGGGATGGCTGCTGCTCTGATCCCAGATGCATGACAGGGAACAGGTGACAGGAAGCAGGGTCAGTGACCTCTTCCTGACCTCTGGTGGATTAGCCTGAGCTCCTGGAGGAAGCCGCGGGGCATCTTTGGAGCGAAGGATCCAAACGGTTCAGAACATTTTCTGTGGAGTGGGGACTGGGGTGGTGCCGAGGTGTCATTTTAATTTCATGGAGGGGAAGGGAGGGGAAGCACTGGGTCTGTGTTCCAATAAAAATACACAAATTAAAGGAATAAAGAGCAAGACTTCATGTCAACCCATGCCCGGGGCCGAGTTAAACTCTCTCCCAGCATTGGGTTTACGGCGGCACTGGAGCTGTACAGGGGGCGAGATCTGGAGGGGACACACTGGTGAGGTCAGAGGTCATAGCACTTGAAGCCTCCGACCCCGTGAACCCCACTGTCTCTCTGCAGGGTCTTTGTGCAGCTTTTCAGAGCACACCCCGGCCAGCCTTGTGAGAAGAGCCTACTTGGCAGGTCAGGGACTTGAGCACTTACAGTTTGGCTTTCTGTCTTTTGTTCGGAGGTTCCTTGCTGGAAAAAATCTCCAGACGCTCGAGATGATCGAATATCTGGTCTATATTTGCCTGGATTTCATTTTCCACAACTGCACAAAAGAGAAAAAAGAGAGAAAGAAATCGCTGGAAAAGACACAACAAACTTAATTCAGAATGATGAATCAAATGTATCTTTTTTCCCCGCCATTTTTTTTTTTGTTTTTTTCTGCTTTTTGGGGTCACACCCGGCGATGCACAGGGGTTTCTCCTGGCTCATGCACTCAGGAATTACTCTTGGCGGTGTTCAGGGGACTATATGGGATGCTGGGAATCGAACCCGGGTCGGCTGCGTGCAAGGCAAACGCCTTACCCGCTGTGCTATCACTTCAGCCCCTCCCTGCCATTTTTAAGAAATCCAAAAACATTTATTTCAAAAGGAGAAAAATACACAAACTAAAGAACAGTGGGGGCGGAAAATTCATGCAAAACCCCCCAAGGGATGCTGTAAATCATGTTTCAAATATATTCTTGTATCTAGCTGGTAATGCAAAAAACACGGAGTGGGTCTCTGAAGCAGCGCTCCAAGGCCTGGGGGGGGGGGGGAGGGCCGGCAGGACAGAGGTTCAAGCAACATGAAAGACCTGAGAAGGGGGGTTGTGGGAACTGTTGCGATTTCAATGCCCTACTGTGCCAGGGATTACCCAACTCCACAGGCAGGGCTACACCCACCCATGGGAAGGGACCAGGTGCTGCCAGGAATCAAATCTAGGTCAGTCACATGCAAGGCAGTGCCTTAACCCCTGTACTGCCTGGCCTGAATATCAATTTTTTAAGAATCTGAAGGAGAACCAGGAGACAGCTCAAAGCTAGAGTGTGTGCACTTGATTAGGGTCTGACACGATCACTGTGAGGCCCAAGCGTCAGGCCCACACATCCAGGTCAGGTACCACTGGGAGTGGTCTGAGAACTGCTTGGGGAGCCCCCTCAGGAGTATTAAAAGTAGGGAGCTTTACAGAAGAGACTGTACTGCCTTGCACACGGCCGACCCAGGTTCTACCCTCAGCATCCCATATGGTCCCCCGAGCCCCATCAGGAGTGAGCCCTGCGCCCTGCGCATTGCCAGCTGTAGCCCCCAAACCAAAACCAGAAGAATAATAAGATATTAAAAGCGGAAGGTAAATCTATAAAACTTTTCTGCCTTTGAAGAGTAAGATTGCCCACAAAATTGATTTTTGTGTTGGGGTCACACCCAGCAGTCCTGAGATGCTAAATCCTGGTGGTGCCGGGAGACCATACCATGCCAGAGTCAGTCCTGGGCCTCCCGCACGCGAAGTCCACACTTGTGTCATGGAACTATTAATCTGCCCCCTGACCCCAAATACAGTATCCCTGGATATAAAATCTCTGTTTTTTTTTTCTTTTTGGGTCATACCCGGCGATGCACAGGTGTTACTCCTGGCTCAGGAATTAATTACTCCTGGTGGTGCTCAGGGGACCATATGGCATACTAGGAATCGAACCCAGGTCTGCTGCATGCAAGGCAAACATCCTACCCGCTGCAGTATCGCTCCAGTCCCCAATACAGAATCTCTTTAAGATTCACCTCATGACGTAAATATGTAAATAATGTAAATTTCAATAATGTAAATAATACTGATGATAATGATGATGAAGACGAAGAGTTCCTGCAGGGCTTCCCGAGGGACCAGGTAGGGGGGCTTGTGCCAGAGTCCCCAAAACAGAACAAGTATCACTAGAATAAGGGCCAGGAAAGAGGTCAAGGAGAGAGAGAGTGACGGTGACCACAGCTAATTTCCATACCCCTTTGGCTAAACCCCCGCTACTAATCAGTGAACGTGAAGACTGCTGGGAAAGCAAGCAGGTGGCGCAGGAGGCCTCCAGCAACAGTTTCCAGGAGAGCGAGTCCGAGCACAGAGCCAAGGAGAGGGGTGCAGGCAGGAGAAAGGGGTCCGGCCAGGGTGAGTAGAAGAGAGAGTCCAAGTTTTCCTGGTTTGGGGAGGGCTACATCCAGAGGTGTCCAGGGGCTACGCCCAGCTGGCGCCTGATGGAGCCGGGGCGGAGAACCATGCCCCCACTCCCACACAAATCTGAGTTTTACACCGAGTCCGTTCCTCTAGGGCCTAATTAGACAGAGGAAAGAGTGTGCTGCCACACCAGGCCAAGTGGAGGGGTAAAGGCAGGGGGACGCGGGGATTCCCACAATCAGGGAAATCAAGGACTTTGCTGTGCAGGGGTGGGGGCCGGGGGGTGTTTTCTGCCCACTCTAACAACATCATTCCCGAAGGCAGAGACGCAGGCCGGAAGCCCAGTCCCTCGGCGCCCGTCAGGGCCCGTGTCCACAGCCAATCACTCACGGTGCACAGACTGCTTGTCGGCCGTTTCCAGGCGCCCCATGCTGGACTGGATCTCGAGGATCTGCCTGGCAAAGGGAGAGGGAGATGAATGTGGCAGGAAGAGTCGAGCACTCCGAGAGACCCTTCTTCCCAATGGCCAGGCTTGTTCCTACAGAACTAAACGGTACCTCAGGCCTACAACTCACAGGGCTCCAGAGGTGCTGATCCCCCCCCCCGCCCCCCGTGAATGATACCAAGGGGGTGCCTGCGGCGTGCCTGCCACCTCTGAGACAAGCTCGGCAAGGTCGGTACCCCGGTGAGAATAGTGGTGGCCGTCTTTGCCCAGGGCGGCATGGCGAGCCCCAGCCCAACCCATGTGCCGGGATGTTCTTTGACCCCGTGTGCGGAGCACCGTGGCAGTCCACGGAGAGTCGGAGAGTCAAAGGGCGGGAGAAACAGCACACAATCAGGGATGTCACTGGGGACAACGGGAATCCCAACGCTGATGTCAGCAAACAGGAAGCACAGGCCGGGCAATGAAAGGGCTGGGCGCAGCCGAGGGAGCAAGTCCAGTGGGTAAAGGAAAAGGTGAAGGAAATGATATTCACAGCGGCTGTGCGGTGCCGACGTGCCCGTGGATCAGCCGACAGATAGGCACGGGGAGAGGGAGGCTGGGTAATTAGAGGGGACCCGGAAGATAAGCATCTTGTTTGGTAAACACTGACTTCTAGCAATCAGGGTAAGAGCCCAAGGCCACACAGCCCCTGACCTCTGGCACGGTGTCAGGCAACAGGTCCTGTGCACTCTCAGGAGTCTCCCCAGGGCTCGGCACCCACAGGCGCCTTCCCAGCAGCATCCCCCGCCAACAGCTCCCCACCCACCATCCTTCTCCTGCAGCTTCAGGTTCCCTCTACAGCTGAGCCACAGGGAAGAAGCTGCTGGTTCTTAGAGAGAAGCTCGGGCGCCACACGCCAGGCACATCCCATACCCCCCACTGTGCGCACCCCACACCGTGACCCACCATGGACATCCCACACCCCCACTGGGAGTATTCCATACCCCCCACTGTGCGCACCCCACAGCGTGACCCACTATGAACATCCCACACCCCCCTCCACTGTGTGCACCCCACCCCCAACTGTGTGCATCCCACAACCCCCACTGTGCGCCTCTCACATCCCCACTGTGAGCATCTTACACCCCGCTGCACGCATTCCATGCTCCCTCTGTGAGCATCTCATTCCCCACTGACCCACTGTGCACACCCCACGCCCCCAACCATGCACATCCCACTGTGCATACCCCCCTGCCGTGACACCATGCACATCCCACACAGTGACCCCTGCCCCGGGAGAGGGAAGGAGTTCAGAATCAAACCACCACCCGAGGGTGTTCTCCAGTGCCGGCAGCAGCCCCAGGTTACTTTCAGTCCACCTCTGAGCTCTTTCAAGGCTTGGCTATGGCCTCTGAACAGCGCCCACAGCCCACGAGGCCAGAAGCAAAGGCAGAGCCCCCATTCTCCAGGGGCCCTGAGAGGCGTCTTCTAGAAAATGGGAAGGGAGAGGGGTAGAAGGGAGAGAAGGAGGAGACCGAGGGGGACACAAACCAGGCCACAAGGACGGTCCTGAGGTTTCTTTCTAAAGAAAGGATCTCCCTGACCTGAGGAGGGGGGAAGCTGGCTTAATCCCGAAACTCTCCAAGGCTGGGGGACGCCAATATCCACACAGCCCTCTCAGCTTCCCAGCTGGCTCCCATTATTTTCTAAGCTACAAAGGATCAATTTTAAGACGCTCCAGGGGAACTTCAGGTAAACATTACTGATTCTTCCCAAACACTCTCTTGTTTGCTCCGAATGAACTAGAAAAGGTATAATCAAAAAAAGTGATTCCAATCTCTTCATTTCATGCCTGAGAGGAAATAAATGCAAAACAACAAAGCAAGAATGAAAGGCACGGTGGGAACTTCTACATGCCAAGTGGAAAAAATCTGTTTTAAACTGAACCGGGAATTCAGACAGCACACTGAAGCCAATACGGAACAGGTGAACTGGCGAGGCTGGGCGGGCGTGGACGCGCTTGGTCCGTGGGGTCCGGCGGGGGCTCAGAAGCTAGCCAGAGACCCAGCTGCAGCTAAGCAAGATCCCCGATGCTATTTTACTTCAAAAGATCAAGAGGGCCTGAAGCAAGGGGAGGGTGCTTGCTTGAATGCAGCTGACCCAGGTTCAAACCCCGGCATCCCATATGGTCCCCCAGGCACCCCCAAGAGTGATTCCTGAGGGCAGAGTCAGGAGTAACCCCTGAGATCACTGAGTGTGGCCCCAAAACCAAAATAATTTAAAAAATAAACGATCAAGAGATCTAGGAGGAATTTTACCCATCTGATTACTTATTGGGGGGTGGGGGGGAGGAGACACAGCTCTCCATGCCCAGGAGTGACCACTAGTGGTGCCCAGGGAACCATACTGGTGTGGGGGATTCAGACCAGGGTCCTCGGGAGAGCACCTTAACCTGAGTGCTCGTTCTTGAGCCCTAAAAGGAATTATATAGAACTGAACTGATTTTTGTTGTTGTTGTATTTGCTTTTTGGGCCACCCAGTGATGCTCAGGAGTTACTCCTGGCTCTACACTCAGAAATTATTCCTGGCAGTGCTTGGGGGACCATATAGGATGCCGGGGGTTGAACCCAGGTCGGCCACTTACAAGGCAAATGCCCTACCCACTGTACTATAGCTTTGGCCCTGAACTGTTTTTTTTTAAGCCCCCAAAATAAAGAAATAAAACCTAAGCAGTGCTGCTCCCCAGCATCTACACCCACTCCATATGTCACCAGGAAGCAGGGTTCTGGGGTTAAAGGATCTAGGCTGAGAGGCCAGGGACATGGCTCAGGTGGGAAAGTACATACCTTTTGTGTGTGAGAGCTGAGTGTAATCGGCAAGAAAAGAAATGAAATGAAATGGGGAAGGAGGAGGGGAGAGGAGAGAAGAGAGAAAGGAGGTAGGAAAGGGGAAGGAGAGGAAGAGAGGAGGGGGAGTGCAGAGGAGAGTGTAAGTTGAGGGGCTGGGATAGTGCCCAGCAGCACTGCACTTGCCCTGCGTGTGTGAGACCCTCGATCCTCCACACCACCTTCCCACCACCCAGAAGCGGGAAGTGAGCTGAATTTCTAGTTCCACTGTACTGAGACACTGAACAAGTCCCTCAACTTTTGGGTGCCTTAGTTCCTGTAAAAGACTTTATGTAAAACAGAGATACTAACAACCAAAATTAACAAACACTCCCTAACCAAAGAAGCAGAAATTCCTGGGTTCTATACCAGCTGAATCGAAATCTCTGGGGACAAGAAGATTCAGGGCTCTGGATCAATGCTGGGTCACAAAGGGAACAAATGTGGCTGTCTTTATAACCACTGGGAATCCCAGCCCCCAATAAAAGCTATTTTCTGTGTATTCTCTCCCATAAAGTTCATTCTAGGGGCTGGAGAGAGCACAGCAGGTAGGGCGTTTGCCTTGCACGCAGCCAACCCGTGTTCAATTCCCAGCATCCATATGGTCCCCTGAGCATCACCAGGAGTAATTCCTGAGTGCATGAGCCAGGGGTAACCCCTGTGCATTGCTGGGTGTGACCCAAAAAGGGGGGGGGGAGTTCATTCTAGTGTCCTGTGAGTTAAAAGATCTCATTCATTCTTTTTTTTTTTTAAGTTAGTGTTTAGACTATTCAGGAGCTCTCATTTTAAAGAGTTGATCTAGGCCTGGAGCAATAGTACAACGGGTAGGGTGTTTGCCTGACATGCGGCCGACCTGGGTTCCATCCCGGCACCCCATATGGCCCCCACCACCTCCAGGAATAATTCCTGAGTGCAGAGCCAGGAGTAACCCATGGGCATTGCCTGGTGTGACGCAAAAAGCCAATAAACAAATAAATAATTGATCTAAATAAAAACATTAATAAAAAAATTAAAAGATGATCTGATTCCAATGCACTTTCAGAGACATGCCAAAAGATAACCACATGCTGGGTTCCAAGTCCCAGTAGAATCCATACTTGACTGCTACATCCATTCAGCTACAATCCCTGTGATTTCCACGACTGCACGTGTTCCGTGTTGATGCTCCCTGGACTCCACCTTTTCAACACTGGCCCCTGGCGCCAAGGAGCTTGACAAGCAGCAGGCAGAGAAAGGTAGGCCCAGGACTCCCACTCCCTGCCCGCCCCCTGCAGTGTGGGAGGGGACCCTGCGTCCCAGCAGCTGCTTGTGGGCAGGGCTATCTGGTCCCAGGACAGTGTGGGGCAGAGGTCAGCAGGGCAGACCTGCGAGCAGTTTGCTCTCTGCAACACCCATTCATTTCTATCAAGGGTCTCCAGCCGGGCAGAGGAAACTAGTTCATCCACATGCCACAAATCTGTTTGGGACCCCAGGGATTCAGCAGCCCTCCAGGTCTGAGCTCACAGAAAACTGTCCCAGACCTGTGAGCCTTCAGAGGTACCAAGACTCTGGGAATAATTGGGACTGTACAGGCAAACCCTCCTCCCCCTGGGCTACTGTGCAGGGTCCGCCCCTAACAGCTGCTCCCTTCAGCAGGTCCGATTGTGGGTGAGCCTGAGGGTTACTCCACTCCGTGCTCAGGAGTCACTCCTGGCTCAGCACTTTCTGTTCCATTCTTTTTCCAACTGACTTCAAGTTTAATTTATAAGTTCCTGCCTAGAATTTTTGTGTAGAGGAGAGAGGCCTTGTGTCAGGGCAACCTGCCATTTTATATATTAAAAACAAACAAACAAACAAAAACACCCTTTTATTACAGTACCAGAATTTAGAATACTGTTAACCACGCTTTTCATGCACACATCATTCCAACGCCACACCCATCACAAGAACCCATGGTCCTTCACCAGTGTCCCAAGGACCCCTCCCAACTCCTACCCCATCCTCTCATTGTAATCCCACTGCAACGTTGGCTCTGTATTTTCACCCAAAGCAAACACCTCATCATAAAATAAAGAAGAAACCCTAAACCCCAAGATGAAAGAGCTAAAGCACCCCCTTCTATGCTTCAAGCTCCAAAGTATTGTTGAGAATTCATGGGGGCAGGGGGATTCCCTCTGACTTCATTACCAGGGCCTGAGAATGTGATTTGAACCGTTTCTAACAGAATAAACCTGCAACATCAGACTGAAAGTTGAGGGAAGGTTTTGGTGTATACTCAAAAAACCAAACCCGGGAATCAAACATATCTGCACCATTGTTCACAGCAGCAAGTCATGCTCTCCAAGACTGGGAAACACCAGGTGTCCACACACATGTGAAGGGATAACAAGATGTGGTGCCCGTGTGCTCCACAAGGACACCAAAAACGCACTGAATAGTCAGACAAAAAAAGGACAAGCACTGTATCACCCACTAGTGCTGGATCTATAACAGGCAAATCCAGAGACAGAAAGAGAACAGACAGTCTCAGGGCTTGGGAGGGAGGGCGGGGCGTGGGGGGTAGGTGTAAATGCTGCTTAATGGCCACTTGAGTTTCTGCTTGAAGTAATGGGAAGGTTCTGGAAGTGGACAGTGGTGCTGGTTACACACACTGGAAATACACACCACTTCTGAGAATGATACTCTTAGGAGCGATTAGGTGTTTAAATGACAGATCAAATCATGGCAATGACTTAAAAATAACTTTCACTATGTTATTATGTTTCGGGGCCACACCACACTGTGCTTAGGGGGTTATTCCTGGCTACATCACCAGAGACCATATAAAGGTGTCAGGGACTTGAACCAGGGGCCACTGTATGCAAGCTCCACTATATGCAAGGTGGACGAACCTCTGTACCAACGCTCCGGCCCTAAAGAGCTAACTTTTATATCTTATGCATATTTTACCCCCCAAGCCTCGGCTCAACTGGTAGAACCCGTGTCTAGCACGTGCAAGGCAACTTTGGGGTCGGATCCCAGAACGCATGCACGCCCCCAATTCCTCCAGCATCGCCCATTCTGAGCACGGATCTGGAACCACAGTGTGTGTGTATGGGGACGGGGGTCACCTGGATGTGACCATGTCCCTCCTTTACCAGATAGAATGGTGGTGGCTTCTATTACCACACTCAACCACCTATCTCGGCAAGCTGCAAAAACGCAGACCCCTCTGGGGGCCGGGGTGCAAGCGCCTGTCCCCAACTCGACTCCAGCCAGTCCAGGCTGACCCGCCGCCCGACAGCAAAGGCCCCCCGCTGGGTCCCCGTGCGGCCCGCGGGAGCTTGGAGAATGGGTGGGAGCACCAGCCGGGGTTCAGAAGCAGCAGCTACCGGCTCGGCGGGGGCGGTGGGCTCTGCCCCAGGAAGGGGCGGCCCGCGGCGAGGGGGACCCGACCCTGGACGCACCCCCTGGCCCTCCGACGACGCCTGTCTCTGCCACCAAACAATGCACGAGGAGCGGGGGCCGTGGCTCTCCCCTGCCGGGAACGTCGCCGGCGGGTACTGGACTAAGTGCCATGACCGACAGGTGCGATTCTCGCATTCACTGGCTCTGCCCAGCGGGCAGTGACGGCCCCGAAAGTCCAGCGTCCCCGCGAACCACTAGGCCGGACCCTCAGACGGCCGCGGACCCGGGTCTTTGAGCCATTCCCAGATGCCCCCTAGCAGCGCCGCGGTTGGCCGGCGTTCCGGGGGGCCAGTTGAGCCCGGCCCCGGCCCCGGCCTGGCCTCGCCCCCGCCCGTGCTCTGAGCCGGCCCTCACTTGAGCGTCTGCTGGTACAGCGGCTCCATATCGCCGGCCGAACCGCGTCCGGCTCGGGACTCCGCCGCCGCCGACCACGTCCTCACCGCCAGCTTCCGGCTTCCGGCGCCTGACTTCCTGTTTCCGGCGCCCAGCTTCCGGTTTCCGGCGCCCGAGGCCCGCGGCCGTGGCTGCCCGCGCGCGCGCCTTACCCGGTGCGGGTCTCGTCGCGCGCGGAGGGGAGGGGGCGGCCGGGCCCGCGTGCTCGGGGCCGGGTCCCCAGGTGGCGGGCTGACTGGCGGGTGCGGTGCTGGCCGGGCGCGGTCTTCCGCAGTCGGGCAGGCACGGGGACGGGCAGGCGCGGGGGCGAGGGACTCGAGGTCCTCGGAGCCGGGCTGCGCGGACGCACCTGCGCGGGTACCCCCTGCGCGGCTCTGCAGGCCCGCGCACTGCTGCTGCCTCGTAGCTGACCCTGGGGCTGTCGAAGCCGCATTCCCGCTTACGCTGAGGCCAGCTCCCCACTTGTTTGTCCAGCGAACCCCCCACTGATTGAGTGATCACTTTGGTGCCCAGGGAGGTTGGGGCTGGGGGAACGCGACTTCTTCCTTCTCCCCAGGAGACCCTTGGTCTAGGAAAAAGAAACAAGACGTGTGCACGGATATTTACAAGACGGAAAGTGCAGAGAGATTGAATTGAGCTGGGCTTGGCGGCGGCGGCGGTGGTGGTAGGATGGGGGTCCAGGAGTCGATGTGGGAGCTAACCCTGGGGGTTAGCTTGTTTTTGACGGGTTTTTCCTTTTCTTGGAGGCGTTTGGGCCACACCCGGCGATGCTCGGGGCTTCCTGCTGGCTCTGCGTTCAGGGATCACTCCTAGCGGTGCGGGGAGGGGCGGAACCCTCCGGGGTGCCAGAGCTCGAATGAGGGTCGGCCGCGTGCAGGACAAGGGTCTGCCCCTTACTGTCCTCCTCCCTGAGTTGAAAGGTTGAGACGCTGGAGCCTTTCTGCACGGAGACTTGACGACTTTCCATCCTCCCAGGCTTATCTTCGGCTCCTCCCCAGGGAGGAGACACACCTCTTCCCTCGACAAGTGTGTGATATGCCAGATAAATGATGCTTTTATTTTCCTGTATCCTAGATCCCACCCAGTTTTGTGTCTCGGGAGACTGTCCGCCCA
Source organism: Sorex fumeus (assembly GCF_029834395.1). Lineage (NCBI taxonomy): Eukaryota > Metazoa > Chordata > Mammalia > Eulipotyphla > Soricidae > Sorex > Sorex fumeus. The sequence continues at coordinate 78,557,707 of NW_026606120.1, forward strand.
TGCACTTTCTTTCCCTCACATCATTTTTCCATTTATTCAAATAGTTATTAGCAAGCACCTGCTACTCCCAGGCACTGATACTGAGGGAAGGATTAAGACGACCGCCAAATCTTTCATCTCCCCTAGTGTTGGGTGGCATCAGGGCTACAAATGATACGAAGCACCTCTCTCTGGAAAACAACAAGGCGTGCCCAGCGACTGAATGGCATATAATTAGTGTCTTCAAAACTGTACAAAGCTTTAATGACCTTTTGGGGGGAGGGGCTGTGCTCAGGGCTCACTCGTTGCTCTGCCCTCGGGAATCACTCCTGGTGATGCCCGGGGTGCTGGGAATTGAACACTGGGTGTGCCACACAATCAAGGCAAGTGCCTTACCTACGGGACTATAGCTCCAACCCGAAGTCTTGCTCGCACTTGCCATCCTATAAATGTTTACATTTACCAAAGTGGCCTTCTCTTAACAAGTGAAGAGAAGGGTCCAGGAGTTAAGAACATCTCTTAAACAACTGCAGAAGGATCATGGATTTCCTGTGACTGGGTTTAGGGCACTCAGGTAACTATTAGAAGGAAAGATATAGCTATATCATGGGAGATCTCATAATGCGTAAATTAATTTAAAAAATAGCACTGTAGCACTGTCCTCCCATTGTTCATCGATTTGCTCAAGCATGCACCAGTAACGTCTCTATTGTGAGACCTGTTGTTACTATTTTTGGCATATTGACTACACCACGGGGAGCTTGCCAAGCTCTGCCGTGTGAGCGGGATACTCTCTGTAGCTTGCCGGACTCTCCGAGAGGGGCGAAGGAATCAAACCCGGAAAAAATAAATTAGTGGTGATACGGTGCTATTAATAAAATAATGTTCATAATATAATAGTTTGATTTTTTTCTGTCAGTAATTGGCAATCAGCAGAGGTTAAATGAAAATTTAATTCATGGAGTGATAGCACAGTGGGTAGGGCGTTTGCCTTGCACGCGGCCAACTTGGCCGACCCAGGTTTGATTCGTCCGCCCCTCTCAGAGAGCCCGGCAAGCTACCGAGAGTATCTCACCCACACGGCAATGCCTGGCAAGCTACCTATGATGTATTCGATGTGCCAAACACAGTGATGTGTCACAATGGAGACGTTACTGGGCCCACTTGAGCAAATCAATGAACAATGGGAAGACAGTGACAGTATTTATGGAGGTGAATTGTACCTGGCAGCGTTCAGGGATCACTCCTGGCTCTACTCAGAGTGACCCCTGACAGTGCTCAGGTAAACATACACAGTGCTAGAGAACAAGCCAGGATCAGCCTCATGCAAGGCAAGTGCTTTACCTCCTGTACTGTCTCTTCAATCCTGCATTGAATTTTTTTAATTTTATTTTTTTTAAATAATCATACATGTATCTTGTTCTCTGGCCTCAAGGCTTCCTGAGAGGTGGTCAAACTAGATAAAGGAATGGAAGCCCAGAGTCTTCTATGTGCTTAGAACTTCTCTTCAGAAGAAGAAACTTTGCATTTCCATCTTGCTACTCTTTAGACTCCTTTCCCATTCATTTTTTTTATTGTTAGCTAATCCTGTTGGACAGTGATCCTCACGGCCATTGTCTATGGACCTGCCCTCCTCTGCTGTACTGGAACTGCTTTCTAGGCTCTCCGGAGTCCAGTAGACTCAGTCTCGCTCCGTGAATCATCCTCCGTATACTCACTGAGCTCATACTATGGATCAGACACAATTCACGGAAGGGTTGGGGGTTAAAAAAAAAAAAAAGATGACTAAGACATCAGTTTGCCACAGAAGATTTTTCAAAATTTGCTTGCTTTAAGGAAGTCTGCTTGAGGAAGTTTTTTCCCTACCAGTGTTGGTAGGGAAATATTGACACCTAATTAGAAAGTGTGTGGGAAAGAGATTGTTAGGAACTATGAGTTAACAGAAGGATCACAGCCTTGTCTGGGCCTAACTCCTGAAGGCTTAAAAGAAGCGATGATGCCTGATCCAAATAAGCCTGGTAGGAAAAGCATCCCAGAAGGAGGAAAAGGCAAAAGCAAGACCTGAGGCATGGTGTGAGGGAACTAGAGATGGTTTCATGTTACTAGAACATTCTGGCCAACAGACAAAGGGCAAAACAAGAAAGACAGACTGGTCACAGGTGAAGGCAATTCATTTTCTGGGTGATTTGAAGCCGAGGGAAAATTTTAACCTGAGAGTCAGCATCTTCCACCATGGGAGATCCGCCTTTTGGGCAGACAACAGGCTGCCGGCCATGGGCATCATGGTTAAATGAGAGGGAAATCAGAGGAAAGAGTTTCATTGGTACTTCTTTGGTGAGAGGCTAGAGAAATATGTGTTTTATCACTAATTCCTTTATCTAAACAGACGACCTTCTGTAAGGTTTGTAAGGCCAGTACTTTTTTTAAATTTTATTTTCATAAGGTTGTTCACATTAATTTATTAATTAAAACATTCAATGTTTTAACACCACCACCATTACACCTTCCCACCACCAAGACTACCTGCCAGGGGCAGATGCTAGGTAATTTATTTTCTATTTTCTATTGCTTATTATGAATATCATGAGAGTGCACAGCTGCAAAAACGGTTGCACACTTCTGAAATTCTAAAATCGTAAATGATTGGGGTCCAGAGACATCTCTAAGGGAGCTAATCCACTTTGAGTTTCATTTGTGAGTCTCTGGATCAAGGTCGTTAATGCACTGAGATGGTGCCTGGAGGCAGTTCATGGACATGACAGCCAGGACCTCAAGCGGGCAGGGGAGACAGGAAGGACTGGCCTGTCTCCGCTGCTGCCATGTGAAGGCCAGTATGTTTTATGGACCCAAGCAGAGTGACTGAAAATTATATGTTCAGGGGTGACTCAAAGCCCCTCAAAACATGCTTCCCACGCAGGAGCCCCAGATTTGGTCCCTGATACTTAGCATGGTCCTCCAGCACTATGGGGAGTCACCCCAGAGCACTGCTGAATTGCCTCCCCTCCCCAATTATATCACAAATGAAAAGGGTATGAACCCAGACAAGGACAATGACTAAAGATGGGTGAGCACAGAAGCTAGGGGGCCCCCGGCGAGCACCTGTGTCTGAGCACCATAGCAAGTCCTGGTGAGCACAACCAGAATGGGTGTGAGCATCACAGATCAGATAAACAGAGATGTGCAACTCCTAGGGCCACTTTAGCCAAATGTGTGAGCCCCAGCAGGGACACAGCCCAATCATGACAACAGTGACTGAATTCCTGGCCCCCTAGAAGAAATGATGATGTCTTCTTGGCAGAGTTGGAAATCCCTGGCAGAGAACGGTGCTTACACATTTGCTTTCTAATGCAAAAGTTCCTTGCCATATCCAGTCACCATTGCTTCCTGTCCAGGTCCAAGAACAGTCTCCTTGTGTTCTTTATGGTCCGATGTCCTATTTCTGGCTACCATGAGAAAGAAAAGCAATGCTTATCAGTTAGCGACTTGGCTCACCAGTCCCTGAGGCCACAGATCTGTATAGCACTTTTCCCTCCATCTGTCCTAATGCCCATTGGTGCTTGTTATATGGTATCTGTGGTGCCACACATGCTTTACTCCTTCCTGATACTGCCTTCCTGTGGGAAAGTCTGTTTCTGGGCTTCAGCATGAGAGGAGACCCTGTTCAGAATGTAGTCCTGGGGTTGGAGAGATAGTACAGCAGGTAGGGCTTTTATTTGCCTTGCATATGGCTGACCTGGGTTCGATCCCCGGCATCCCATATGGTCCCCCAAGCACCGCCAGGAGAAATTCCTGAGTGCAGAGCCAGGAGGAACCCCTGAGCATCGCTGGATATGACCCAGAAAAGCAAAAAACAAAACAAAAAAAAAACAGAATGTGGTCCTATCCATGTGCAATGAAGTATCTTCCAAGCACCTCTTTCCTGTACTGGGACCAACTCTCTCTCTTTGCTTCCCCTACTAGACTGCAAGAGCCCATTGGAAGGTCCTCATTATTCTCCAGCCATGGCCCACTCTCCAAGCGGGCTCTGCAGTGCTGCCCCGAAGACATTTCTAAGTCAGAAATTCTGTATTGGGCAGATGTGGTGCCCTTTGAGAGCTCTCTGGTGCCCACAGAGCACAGACAGGAATGGGCAGGCAGTGCCCTCCTCCCTGGGCAGCAGGTGCCCTCCCTGCTCATGTCCCCAGCTTCCTCTCCAACCATGCAAGGACTTGCAGCTCTGTTCATGAGGGGTCTTTGCACACAGGGAAGCCTGTGCCTCAAATATATATAGTTTTTAGGTTTTTCATCACCTGATGATGCTCAAGGGTTACGAGTGTGTGGTCCTGAATTACTTCACACAAGCTCAGGGAACCATTTGGGATGTCGGGGATCGAACCTGGATGGGCTGCATGCAAGGCAACCCCCTTCCCGCTCTGCTGTCTCTCTGACCCCTGTGCCTCAAGCATCTTTCCCTCTCTTCAGGCCTAACTCCCACCCATTCTGGCTGCATTGGTAGAAACACTCTTTGTTTCTGAGAGTTGAGGTCTCAATCCTGGAGGTCACTCCCAGGACTGATTGGGGGTCCCTGTGATGCTAGGGGTCAAAACAGGAACCTCCACAAACCAAACGTGAGTTCAGCATCAGAGTCTTCTGCCCCTGACTGCGGAGCTGTTCTTCTGAGTCAGCACCTCTAGGGAACTGTCCTTCCTCTGCTCTCACCATGTGGCACAAGGAAACCTCGTGTCCCCTCCTGGTGGATTTGGGAAAGAATGTGCCCAAGGCAACAGAGATCGTGGCGGGAAAGGGGAGCATGGGGTGGCCCTCAAGAGCCTTGTCTTTTTTTTTTTTTGCCTTTTCCATCAGAAGTGGGCCTAGACACAGCTGAGCAAGACACCCAAAGATTCTGCTGGGAACTGTGACCAAACCTCCATTACGTTCCACCCACCCCCAAAGCCAGAGAAACCATCTCAATGCCTTGAGAGGTAGGTGGGGATGGTCCCCCAGCTCCTCAGCTAAAAGCAAAGCAGGCAGGAAGAATGACACCTCTGAATGCAGAGGGCTGAGAAAAACAAGCCCCTGGGCTCCTTCCAGGACCCACCAGATGGAGGGGATGCAGAGGGCCCAGAGGATAGGTCCTCAGGAAGCTGCTCTGGTCAGAGCCTATCAGCAAATTGTCTCCGTAGCCACAACAGCCGGGAGCAAGATGGGGGCAGGGTCTGTCCAGGAGACCCGTGTATTGTAAACAGGATAAAAGGGGCTGGAAAGTCCCTCTTATCACTGACTAATGTGGCCCCAGGTCATGGGGGTCTGGACCCCCAGCAACCGGGGCAAAGGTCCAGCTCATCCTCTAGCTAAGTGGCTCCCAGGGCCCCCAGGTGCAGGGAACTCGACTTAACTCTGAACTGTGGGAGAAACATCTTCCAGCCCAGTCTGCGGGGTCCCAGGAACAGTCTGTAGTAGAGAGGGAGAGATAAGGCCCTGAGGGAGACATGAGGGAGTGGAGTGATTAGGGGGGTCCTGGGGGTGCAGGAGGTTATGGTCCCATGAGAGTGGTGATGGTTAGGGGATACCTGGGGAGGGGGTGAGGGGGTGGGCACTGTGGTCAGTCTCTGCACTCAGGATGGATTTCTTCCTGCAGACCTGGTGGGGACAGGGGTGGGTGGCCGGATATCTGCCCTGAGGTCTGTCCCCCCAGCCTGGGCACTGCAGGGCCGACTCACAGCCCCAGGTCAGTATTAGCAATCTGCAGACTTTGAGGGATGCTTAGATCACCCTTTAGGAGAAGCTTCCTTGGTCATCTCTGACCACCCCCCTTTGGGGTCCTCGTTTATTTTATGGAGATAAGAGCTGTAGCACAGGGAGCCTGAGTCTGAATTTCCAACATGTCCCTTTGGACCAGTCAACAAATGCCTGTGGATTTGTTGACCGGTGAGAGTTGGTTGTACCTACTCTCTATCATCCTGGGATCATCACAGGATTTGTCCCTGAGTCCCTCCAGGAGTGAACCCTGAACCCTGAACATCACCAGACCTGAACATCACCAAGTGAGGCCCAATCCCCCCTTCCCTAATTATTATTATTGCTTCGGACACGTACTTAAAATAGTGTTGATTTTTTTTTCTTTTTGGGTCACACCCATTGATGTCCAGGGGTTACTCCTGGCTCTGCACTCTGGAGTTACTCCCGGCAGTGCTTGGAGGACCATATGGGATACCAGGGATTGAACCCGGGTCGGCTGTGTGCAAGGCAAACGCCCTACCCGCTATACTATCACTCTGGCCCAAAGTAGTGTTGGCTTATATAGCTTTGATATACAGTCACCTCACTCTATACAGCAAAACAGTCCAAGACTCTTGACCATTGTCTTTATGTCACCTCCAATCCACCTCAACATCACCCCTGTCCCAACTGGCATTTCACTTCCAGAATCCAGGGCCCAGGTCTGCCACCATCTGATATTGTCACACCCTCGTCTTGTTTCTTTATATGCCACAGATGAGTAAAGGCATTTGGTGTTTGTCTTTCTCCCCACTTTTTTGGGGTGTGTGTGTGTGTGTGTGTTTTGTTTGACTGTGTGATTTGGGATTTGGCCACACCCAGCTATGCTCAGGGCTTAGTCCTGGCTCTGTGCTCCGGAATCACTCCTGGTGGTGCTGGAGATTGAACCTGGGTGGGCTGAGTCCAAGGCAAGAGGCTTACACACTGGACTATCTCTCTGGCCCCACCTCTGACTTACTTTGCTTAACTTGGTACTCTCCAGTTCCATCCAAGCTGCAGCCACTGCATAATTTCATCTTTTCTTTTCTTTTTTTTTCTTTATTTTTTTTTTCTTTTCTACACTAAGCAGTGCTCAAGGCTTACTCCTGGCTCTGCACACAAGGATCACTCCTAACAGTGCTTGGGGAACCAAATGGGAGGCTGGGAATCGAACCTGGGTTGGCCAGGAGCCATGCAAGCCATGCAAGCCATGCCTTCCATATTGCTCTGGCCCCAAGTCTATCTTTTCCTTCTTTCTTTCTTTCTTTCTTTCTTTCTTTCTTTCTTTCTTTCTCTCTCTGCTTTTTGAGTTACACCTGGCAGTGCTCAGCGTTTACTCCTAGTTCTACACTCAGGAATTCCTCCTGGTGGTGCTCAGGGAACCATTCGGGATGCTGGGAATCAAACCCGGGTCGGCAGCATGCAAGGCAAATGCCTTACCCACTGTGCTATCACTTCAGCCCCAAGCCCATCTTTTCTTAAGGCTGCAGAGCCACAGAGTGCAAAGCCTTGACATACTTCGCTGTGTCCTGATTCTAGCCCAGGCCTCTGCCTTTTTGGGTCAAGGGCATGCTTCACCTGCACACACACATGCACATATACACACGCGCACGCGCACACACACGCACACACACACACACACACACACACACACACACACACAGAGCCTAGCCACAGGGATTCTGGAGGTGCCAATGCACTGGGGAAGCAAAGTTCAGGAGGTACCCTTGCAGCCTGTGGGAGGTGGGCCGGGCCAGGGTGCAGACCCAGAGGCCCCCAGAAGGTCTCTCTGCCCAGCCTCCCAGTAAGGCAGCAGATTTTCTGCGGACTCAGAGCTGCCTCTGATGGAACCTCCTTCTCTTTGTCCTCCCTGTCCTTCCTCCTGTCCTCTCCCAGCACAGCCACCTCAGGGAACACTTGCTAATGCGCAAATGGGCTCTCCTGTTCTGTAGCCTGAATAGGCCCCCAGATGGGCTCCTTTGGGGTCTCTAGGATCAGCACAGGGCTATGCCAGAAGCAAACGGGGATTCGGGGGTGGGATCAGGCTCAGTTCTAAAGGCCATGAGACAGTAGGAGTTTCTGCTCTCAGCCCTGGCCCACACAGAACGGGGGAGTCTTGACAGCCCCCACTTCTTACAGGCAAGAGCCCCACTCGGACCATGGCAATGCTGGCCCTGAACCAGCCCACTCCGGGCCAGGACCCCCAGGAGTCAGAGCCCCTCCGCCAAGCCCTCTCTCCTTTCAGCGCCTCCGGGAAACAAGCTCCCTTAATGGCATCTCCCAAGTCGCAGCTTTGAAAGGAAGCGCAGGACCCCGAGGCAGGCCAGGCGGCTGGAGGAGGCCTGTGAGGAGAGAGGCTGACGGCAGCAATCCCGGGGCCTGTCCCGGGCGGGCGGCCCCGAAGGCCAACATGTCCCAACACTGACAGACCTCACAGGGTGCAGGGTGCATGGGGAGGGGGCGGCTAGAGGGCTCAAGAGGAGAGTTGGAGGCTCATCCATCAAGAACCGTCAAACAGTGGCCCCTAGGCCTGCCTGAACATTGGGCTTCTCGAAGGGGTCTCTGCAGCTCCCCACCCCCAGAACCTTCGGCTCCTGGAATCCAGCACATTCCAGCGGGGTTAGGGTGGGGGTGCCCCCCAGCTCCCCCACAGAGCTGGGCCTGAACTCCCACCTCGCCGCTTCGGTCCTCTAGCTGGAGCTCAGGGCTAGGGGCCTGGGGCCAGAAGGAGGTGGTCGAGGCTTCTAGGAAACAGCGTGCAGTTAGAGGGGCGATCCTGAGGGCCTCAGTTTTCCACATTTTTTTTCTTGTTACTCCGAGAACTGAACTGTGCGGGGGGGGGGGGGGGGGGGAGGGCTGAGGATCTTCAAAGCCCTGCCAGATCTAGACTGGACGGTGGGCCCAGTAGTCCCCCTGCCCCAGGGGTCCTGTTAGCTGCACCGTCTTTCTGGAAGCGTGCAGACACCCCTGACCTTCCCTCCCCTGCAGCGGGCAGCACACGCTTCTCTGCTCCTTCACCACAAACTGAGCCCTGCTCTGGGCTGGAGAAGGACCTCGCAGCATGGGCAGCTGCTCCAGAAGCCACAGATTGGCCTGAGTTCAAATCCTAACTCTAGCACCCCCCGCCTCCCCTGGTGACCCCAGCACCCTATGCTCGTCCTGGTGACCCCGGCACCCCGCACTCGTCCCTGGTGACCCTGGCACACCATGCTCTTTCCTGGTGACCCCAGCACCCTGCACTTGTCTTTGGTGACCCTGGCACCCCACACTTGTTCGTGGTGACCCCGGCACCCTCGTGCTCATCCCTGGTGACCCCAGTACCCGCACTTGTCCCTGGTTACCCTGGAACCCCGCACTTGTCCGTGGTGACTTCGGCACCCCCTGCTCATCCCTGGTGAACCCTGGCACCCTGTGCTTGTCCCTGGTGGGCTGCTGTAACTCTCAAACCCATCCATGCTACTGGACCCATGACTGCCAGAGCCCCTGTGGAAAGGGATGAGGTGACATTTGCTTCCTGATGAGTGTCTGATGGGATTCAGTGAAAGCCCATGTTTGAAAGCAGCTGACACGATGTCGGTGGGTGCTGCCACCAGCTGAATGCTCCCTCTCTGCTGCCCTGTCCTCCCGCTCCCAAGGCACTACCACCATTTAACTCCCCCAGGCTCCCACACCCAGGGTGGCTGGGCCGGGGACAGGCTGGTGTCCCGCTGTCCATCCCAGGCTCACTCAATGCTTCTCTCACTCTGTGCCTCTGGGAGCTGAGACGGTGTCAGCCACGAGTGTCTCCACTCTGCAGCCTCTGTCTACACTCAGCTCTGTCACATATGCGACAGGCACTCTCTGGCCGAGTCCCTTCATGTCTCTGTGCCTCTTCTTCCCCATCTGTGAAATGGGTTTGATGCTGCTCCCGCCCTAAGGGAGCTGTTGTTGGGTTTAAGGCTTATGTTATCACTTTAATCACATCATAACATTAATATCATCACATGACATTCATGATTATAAAGGGCACAGACTGTGGGCTACAGGAGAACTTCATTCAATGTATTCCCCCACGAGAGGGGTGGTACGGGGCTTCAGGCACTGATCTGGTATGACCAACACTACATTGGGGCCCTAGAGTGAACCCTTGGCACAGAGGCAGGAGTAAGCTCTGAGCACTCCCATCCCCAAACCATTACTGATTCTGGTGACAGGGATCAAACCAAGGGCCTCAGTCATGCAGAAAGGCCCATGCAGGCTGGAGAGATAGTGCAGTAGGTTGGGCATTTGTCTTGCACGCAGCCAATGCAGGTTCAATTCCCAGCATCCCATATGGTTCCCCCAAGCACCTGAGTGCAGATCCAGGAGTAACCCCTGTACATCACCAGGTGGGGCCCAAAGAGAAAAAGAAAAAAAAAGGCCCGCGCTCACATCCCGGCCTTCCACAGAGCTGATTGACTAGCTCTCCTGCCCAGTGCAGTTCATTATTCACCCACTGGGCCCAGCACAGGCTGCTGGCAGGCCCTGTCCTGTTATTTTAGGGAAGTTCTTTCTGACCTGGGGTCTACTTTCATAGCGGGGCAGGGGAGGAGGGAGCCAGGCTCCAGAAGGGGCCGGTGATGGCCTGAGCTTGGCCTCTGATCCCTGCTTCCCGCCCTCCCCAGCCTGGCCTTCTTGGGAGTGGGGGGCTGGGCTGGGGCGGCAGGGGAACCTCCTGCTCAGGAAGAGAGCGACAGGCGGGCAGCACATTTGGAACCGCCCAGTGGTCAGCACAAAGGTGGCTGCAGGAGGAGCTTCCTCCCCAGGAGGAAGGGAGAAGGTCAGCGGCCCACATCCGGCCCTGCCTGTTCCTCCCAGATGCTGTGGAAAGATGTCCTAGCCACTTCGTCATTGCTGGGTGGGGTTTTTCCTTCACGCTGGGCCAGGTCCATCGGAGGACCCTGATCTCGGGGCTGGGCTCCCAGGCACACAGGCCCCTCCACCCGCAGAAGCAGCCTGTCGTGGGCTTAGCTGCCAGCAAAGCCGCCCTGTCTGCTTGCAAGGGGTAGGAAGAAGGGGAGGCTTGGCTGCCTGTGTTCACTTTGAGTCAGGGTCCTGAGTCTCAGCTTCGAGGGGTCGTGATTTCCTTCTCTAGAACCACAGATGGGCTCGCAGGCCCAACATAGGCAATACAGAAGCATCAGTGGAGGACTCGGCAAAAGGATGAAACTTCACCTCTGGGTGCCCTACTGTGGGGTGTGCGTGGTTGTGCCTTCACCTTCATGGGGCACCTTAATGCTCCAGGATGTGGCCCCCTCGCCTGTGTGAAAACAAAGGCTTTGGGGTCAGAGACATAGCACAGGGGCTAAGGGTTTTCCCAGTTCGGTCCTCAGCATGTGTTCTCCTGAGTGATCCCTCAGCACAGATCCAGGAGTGAGCCTAGAGCACAACCAGGTGTGCACACGGCCCCTAAAAACACATTTTAAAATGGAGGGTGTGGGACAGGAGAAGGTCTGGCTTCAGGATCATGAGGGTGGGCTCCTTGTCCCTAGGGTGGGGGTAGTGGCCAGGAAAGAGCTGCAGAGGCAGGAGGGCCTGGTCCCCCAGCCTTCTGAGCTCCTGCTGGGACAGTTCCTGTTTCCTGCCAGCGCCCAGCAGAGGGCTCTCAAGAAGGTTTCAGACAAAGGTCAAGTTTGGGATTCTTGTGTTTCTTTAGTCTACTCTGACTTTGATCAAGACTAGAATGAAAACTAGAAAAATAGGCACGAGTGAGATGCCTAAAAGTTATGGTGAGAGATGATGACATTATGTATGTATTGTCCATCCAAGTTTCTTCCATCCTTCCACCCATTCATCATTTATTCACCCATCACCCATCCATCCATCCACCCATCCACCTATATACCCATCTACCCATCCACACACCCATCTACCCATCCACCCATCACCTATTCACCCATCCATCCACCCATCCACCCACCCATCTACCCATCCATCAAACCATCCATCCACCTATCCATCCATCCATCCATCCATCCATCCATCCATCCATCTATCCATCCATCCACCCATCCATACACCCATACACCCACCCATCTACCCAACCATACACCCACCCATCCATCCATCCACCTATCCACCCACCCACCCATCCATCCATCCACCCATCTACCCACCCACCCATCCACCCATCCACCCACCCATCCATACATCCACCCGCCCATCCATTCATCCACTATCGTCCATCCCTCCAGTATTTCTCCCTGAGCTGAGAATGGCGATCCCTTCCACCAAGAAGAATGGGCATTGCATCAAAATAGGGATTCTCTGTGTCAGGAAGATGTGGGGAGCTGGCCACTCAATAGTGTCTGTTGGGGACTGCAGGACAGACCTGAGCATTTTGTGTTTCTTTCCCTGGAGCTGCTGATAAACCCATCCCTGTCCCTCTCAGTCCCCAGCTCTGTTTGTTTTTCTCTAGATTGCTTGGCCACAAACTCTTCCTTGTTTGTTGTTAAAACTTGGCCAAGTAAAAACTTCCTGTCATAGTTCTCTCTCTTCTCTCTCTACCTCTTTCCCTCCATCCCTCTTTCTTTTCTCTCTCTCTCTCTCTCTCTCTCTCTCTCTCTCTCTCTCGCTCATTTTCTCTCTAGATTACCCTAGATTGCTTGGCCACAAACTCTTCCTTGTTTGTTGTTAAAACTTGGCCAAGTAAAAACTTCCTGTCATAGTTCTCTCTCTTCTCTCTCTACCTCTTTCCCTCCATCCCTCTTTCTTTTCTCTCTCTCTCTCTCTCTCTCTCTCTCTCTCTCTCTCTCTCTCTCTCTCTCGCTCATTTTCTCTCTAGATTACCCTAGACACACACACATATACTCCAGGGGGCATGAGTCACTCTGGGTCCCAGAGTGTTCTGTGTAAGGAACAGAAGAACATGCCTATTCCAGTCTATCCTACCTCCTAGCATTCACATACACCACACACACACACACACACACACACACACACACACACACACACACACACATACACACACACACACAAATACACACGGTCTGTTTCCAACCACTTTGCACAAGTAGACCTATAGGAACCGCCTTTTCTTCACAGACATCTTAGAGCCAGGCCTGGGCTTGGTTTGAAACCCAGGGAGAGACAGCTGACACCTCAGCTCATGTCCTCACCTGGCGATGAGTGTGCAACCTTATGACTAATCCCAGAGCATTTCCATCATCACTCCCAAGCCACACCCATTAGCAATCTCCCTATTCCCTCCTCTCCCTTGTCCACATCCTCAGCAACTATTTCTCTCTCTCTCTCTCTCTCTCTCTCTCTCTCTCTCTCTCTCTCTCTCTCTCTCTGAGTCTCCTGGTGTTTCCGGTAGCTGACACCTCACAGCATGTGATATTTTGCAACTGGAATCTCAGCAGACACCTTCACATCTCACCCTCGGAGCATGAGTATGAGCTGTTTTCTGTATGATAGGTTTCCATTCTCTGGTGTTTGGTTTCATGGGGTTTTGTGTTGTTGTTGTTGTTTAGCCACACTGAGTGGTGCTTAGTACACTCAGTAGTGCTCAGTACACGTGCTCTGTACCGAGGAATTCCTCCTAGAGGGCATAGTGAGTGGAATATATGGGACGCTGAGGACCCAAACCTGGGTCGGCCACATGCAAGGCAAACACCCTACCTGTTGTGCTATTGCTCCAGCCCAGGGTTTCCGGTCTCTGGAAGCAGAGTCTCACGGGAACTTAATGCTTAACATTTTGGAAAAATGGCCAAATTATTTTCCAAAGTGTCTGCCCCGTTTTACCTTTCCACCTGAGTGTCTGAGGGTTCAAGTTCTGAGGAATGCTGGCACTATTGTCACAGTTGTTGAAATGTAGACACACCATTGACACCCTGGATCCATGAGGCTCCTTGAATTGTGAGCTCTCTCCCTCCTTTGACAACCCCCAGCATCACCTTAGCTTTTGTTCTCTTTCTCACTCCCCCTCTCTATCTCCCACCCTGCCATCTCCGCTGTTCCTACCTGTGGCCATCCAGTGGGGTGGCTGGAGAGAGTAGCGAAGCCCTCTCTCCTAGCTGCCATGGTTCCTTCTAGAAAGAGAGGCAGCCACTGAGAAGGCCCTGCTGGGCAGGAAGGACGCTGGACCCAACCACAGGCCCCTTCTCAGTTGCTCTTCTGAAGATTCCCAGTGAGAACCCAGGCCTGGCTAGAGCATGAGAAAAGCAGTCAGGGCAGGGGCTTGGAGCGATAGTACAGCAGGAAGGGCATTTGCCTTGCAAGTAGGTGACCCATGTTCAATCCCTGGCATCCCAATTGGTCCCCAGAGCACCACCAGGAGTGATTCCTGATTGCAGAGCCAGGAGTGACCTTGAGCATCACCAAGCGGGACCCAAAAATCCAGAAAGAAAAAGAAAAGCAGCCCTGGGTCCCCATCCATGTCATACCCGTGCTCAGCAGTGAAGGAAGCAGATCTGAGTCTGTACAAGGAAAACCACCCCTCGGGGACCATCGGGCCTAGGGATACAGGATGCAAAGAGATGGTGACCACAGGCAGCCTTGGCAGACTCCTCTGGGTCCCGGTGGGTTGGGTGGTCCTAGCACTGGACCTCTGACCTCTGGCAGGAGGCGTCTAGTGGATTGTGCTTGTCCCTCACAGTCAGAAGCCCTGAACCATTGGGTGCTGGGGACCCTGTGACCTCAGTGATGGGGCTGGAGATGCAGGCAGCCTCTGGTGCCAGCTGGCCAGGGTGTCTGGATGCTGGTGGGGCTGGTCAAAGGGAAGAAGGATTTAGCTGGAAATGCCCCTTGCTCTGTGGCCACGGCTCCCAGCCTGCCAGGCTCCATCCCAAGCTCTCTGGACTGGACATACTGGGGAAGAGCCATGGGATCGTTAGCACGTGTTCCCGATGGGGCGGAGCTGGGGGGATCCCAGCCAGCAGCCTCTCCACTGACCGGTGCCTGAACCCAGACTGGGCCCCCAGCCTGGACACAGGGTGATGCCTGGGGACAGATGGCCTCATGTCCTTTCAGCCTGGCCCCTGGGAGCCTAAGGCCACTTTCAGGGTGCTCTGCTGTAGGGGCGGTGAGGGGGGAAGGGGCCTCCTCTGAGGAAGGTGGGCCCCAGCAGGTCTGGGTGGGCGCGCTCCCCGGGTGGCTGAGACACCCCTAGATCAGGCAAGCGAGCGTGTCCCGTGCACAGGCCCCTGCCCGGGAGGCCTGGCTAATGACCCCGCACATTCCGGCCTGCCGGCCTGGGCCGGGAATTGGCTGAGGGCAGGTCCATTAGCTGGAATTCTCCCAACGCTCACACATCAGAGCAGAGGGGGGGAGAGAAGTGAAAAGTTGAAAAAGAGCTAATTATCGCTTTTATCAGGGCGGGTGGGTTGATGGGTCCTGCCCGAGGGCAGCTGGGCTGCATTAAAGATTAAACGCCAGGTAGGGAGGACTGGGGCTCGTCATTCCACAGGAGGGAGGCCGCTGGCTGCCCCGTGGAGACCTGGTGGCAGGCGGCAGCCTTAGATCTGTCAGCCGCACTCTGTCCCAGCGCCCACCACGGGCTGGCGCATTCCACCAGGGGACCCCCTTGGCGCCCTGCGCTTCCGTCCCAGCTGTGGAGAAGGCAGCGGAGGTCCGTGTCTGCCCCTCCAGGGATGAGGGGTCGGGCATGCCTAATTATCCAATTGGTCGGTTTCCTGGCACCTGTCTGACCCGGTTCCTGTACTTCACCTAGTGACCTTCTAGGCAGAACCTCCGCTGGAGTGACGGGTCCCTGGCAGACCCCCAGCCAGGATCAGAGGCTCCTTTTTATGCAGAGCAGAGGGAGTCCCTGGAGCAGCCACCTGTGCCTGTCATGGGCCCATCCCGTGGGGCTCCGAGTCCCGCAGGCTGGGGCTGCGTCTCAGTCCTTCGTGCTCACGCAGCACGGGTGAAGAATAGTGCGGGACCAGGCTTCCCTCCCCAGCCCACTGCAGTCAAACACGCGTGGACCTGGACATGGTCCACAAGTGGCCAGCAGAGAGTGGCACGTCTTAGGGCGCAGGTGTGCTTGGCCCCCAAAGTGCACCCCAAAGTGGGGTGCTGCTTCTGTGGCTGCCAGGGACAGGAGGTGAGGGTGGAGGCATGTCAGTTGTTAGCATCTCTAGTTCTTTTTTTGGGGGGGGGGAGGGTCACACCTGGCTCATGCACTCAGGAATTACTCTTGGCAGTGCTCATATGGGACCATATGGGACCATATGGGATACTGGGAATAGAACCTGGGTCAGTTGCATGCAAGGCAAATGCCCTATCTGCTGTGCTATCACTCCAGCCCTATCTCCAGGTGGTTTTTTTTTTTTTTTTTTTTTTTTGCTCTTTGGGTCACACCTGGAGATGCACAGGGGTTACTCCTGGCTCTGCACTCAGGAATTACTCTTGGTGGTACTCAGGGGACCATATGGGATGCTGGGAATCAAACCCGGGTCAGCCGTGTGCAAGGCAAATGCCCTACTTGCTGTGTTATCGCTCCAGCCCCTCTGTCTCCAGTTCTTGAGACAAATCAAAGCATGAGAGTCTGGGTGGCTGAGTGCCCAGGGCTGACCGATGGCAAGCTGGTGGTATCCAGTCGGCCAACCCTGTCAGTCCTGCTGGGCTGGTCTTCAGAGATGTAGTGGCCTGGAAACCCTGAAAGCAGGGGCCCCTATGGGCCAGCTGGGCTCCTCTGTAAGATGGGGTTTGAGGGTCCAGCACCTCTCTGTGCCTTTGGATTCTACTGGCCAAGAGCTTAGCCTGTACCTCGCTCCTTGCCCGTTCAGAGTAAGCCCATCCTCCCAACATCGTGAGCCCCGCTGCTGTGCTGGCACCATTCTGCTCCCCCTGCTCCCCTGCCCCTGACCCCCCTTTGATACTGCGAGGTCCTGCCTGAGGCCCCTGCTCAGGTCCCGCCTCCTCCTGCAGCCGTGCTGCCTCTCTCTGGCCCCCTCCCGGCCTCTGCCTCTGCTCCCGCAGCCCCCAGCCACCTAATAACGCTGCTGTCACTTCAGATTACAGCCCATTACGTTCCTTCATCTCAGCTTAACATTTTTGTGGTTTCCCAGCTCTGCCTAAAGTGCTCGGCGAGGGGCAGGACAGCCCAGCTGGAAGAAGCAGGAGAGGAATGCAACCCGGGGGTTCCCAGATGGCCTTTCCTGATCTCCTGCCGGCTCGGCCCAGGGACCCCGCCTGGGACCACACTGCCCAGTCTGGGTGACAGAGGTCTGATCCCCTCAGTCTTGGGGCCCTGGGGCCCCCAACAAGGGCCTCCTGGGGGGACTTGGTCTGGGCCCCACAGAAAAGAGAATCCTCAAGTCATGGTTCTGCGGCCAGGAGGGTCCTGGCAAACCCAGAAACTGAGGGGCACAACCCGGGGTGGGGGCTCACTGACCTCAGGGGGCTTTCTCCCAATCATAGCTCTTCTCAGACCTCGCCGCGAGATGCCATTTTTAGACCCGAGCCATGGCGATGGGGGCCTGCAGGAACCCCAGGAAGGCTCTCAGGAGGAGATAAAAAGTAGGTATGGGGTGGGGCTGGAGCGATAGCACAGCAGATAGGGCATTTGCCTTGCACGCAGCTGACCCAGGTTCGATTCCTAGCATCCCATATGGTCCCCTGAGCACCGCCAGGAGTAATTCCTGAGTGCAGAGCCAGGAGTGACCCAAAAAGTAAAAAAAAGTAGGTGCGGGGGCATGGGAGAAGTGGGGTGCCAAAAGAGGCAGGAGTCTGTGCCTAGTAGAGCCCTTTGATGGCCTCATGTTCCTCCTATCACCACTGCACTGAGGACAAACTGAGGCCTGGTGCTCCCACAGCTGGGAAGCCAGGAAGGATTTGAAATCGGGCTGCAAAGCATCTGGCAGGGAGAGGGGGACCCCTTGAAGCTGGGCTCTTGAGGCAGGGCTGGGCCTCCTGGTTCTGGAACTAGGCATGGGGAGATCAGAATTGGCCCAGCGTGGCTGCAGGTACTCCTGCAGAAGTGGCACCATCCCAGCCACCAGTGCTGTGAGCACCCCTCTGACTTCCAGCAAGCCTAGACCTTGGGCAGAGGAGGGAACCGAGGCCTGAGGAGCAAAGCCAGGCCATGAGGGGAAGGGCTGAGCCAGAAGTCAAAGTGTCTTGGGGTCCCGAGGAGGCCAGTTGGGTGCCAGTTTCCCAGGGATAGAAATCAGCTCTCTCTCCCAGAGCTAAGGGGCTTACAGTGGGAAGGCTGAGGGGGCTCTTCTCTGGGCCCCTCAACCCTTTCCGTCTACCAGTTACTTCCGGAGGGGGTCAGTTGGCCTGGAGAAAATGCCAGGGAGAGGGGTCAGAGAGATAGTACAGTGGGTAGAGCTCTTGCCTTGCACACAGTAGACCTGGGTTTGATCCCTGGCGTCCCATACAGTCCTCTGAGCCGAACAGAAGTGATTCCTGAGTGGGGAGTCAGCCCTGAGCATCACCAGGTGTGCCCCCCAAATAAAAAGAAATAATAAGAAAATGCTAGAGAAAAAGACATCCATCACACCCCTGTGCTGGGTCTCACAGCCTTGGCCACCCACACCAGGTCCCGGCCCTGGCCCCTGCTCGGCTCACGAGAGCCAGAGGCACAGATCAAGGGGAGCTCAAAGACCCCAGGATGTCTTTGTTTCCAAAAGACATGGCCCCTGCTTTAAGCATTCTGTCTGGGGGACTTGGGGGCCACACCTGGCAGTGCTCAGAGCTTACTCCTGGCTCCATACTCAGGAATTACTCCTGGCAGGCTCAGGATGCTCTAGGTGCTGGGATTGAACCCAGGTCTGCTGTGTGCAAGGCAAGCACCCTTCGAACTGTACCATCACTCTGGCCCCTATGTAGTTTTGTCCCCCCCCCCACTTTTTTTGCATTTTGGGTCACACCCGGCGATGCGCAGGGGTTACTCCTAGCTCTGCACTCAGGAATTATGCCTAGCGGTGCTCAGGGGACCACATGGGATGCTGGGAATCGATCCTGGGTTGGCCACATGCAAAGCAAATGCCCTACCCACTGTGCTATTGTTCCAGCCCCCCTATGTAATTTTCAAAAAGAAGTTTCTCCATGATTTACTCTCAGTGAGAGTTTTCTTCATATGCCTATTTGTGGTCATGTAAACATTTATCAGGCAAAAGAGGTTGCAAGTGGGAAAAACTCCAAAAGCCCCGAGGATGATCATCTGTGGACTGCCCCGGGGTCCAGGGTAGGGACCTGTTCTGAGCAGAGGGACCTGTTCTAATCAGAGGGACCTGTTCTGAGCAGAGGCTGGATGCCATGGGGCAAAGGCACTGGCTGGCCTTGCAGCTCCTGCAGGTGGAGGCCCACTGGGGAAACCAGGCCGTCCTGACAGCAAGTTGAGACCATCCCTGCTCTTGAAAGGTCAAAGGTCACCCAGAGTCCCTGCCGCCTAGGAGACCCCTGGATCGGACGATGAGGCCAGGAACTCAGAGGCCCACAGAGCCCCAGATGGTCGGTCCCCCCTGCTGAGGCCTCGGTGAAACTGTGGGTTTAGGTGGCTCTGACTCTCTTCAGACCTGAGGGGCAGCAGCTACTTTGAGCCGGTGATCCAGGGCCCTGGGGTCTAGCCCTGCTGGACACTAGGGAGAGGGAACTTCCAGGTCTGTAGAACCCTCCCACCCAAGCCCCACATGCTTGCAGACGCTCAGCTCGGGGCCACCCACTCCCTGAACACGGTCTATACATGGTCCTGACGTCACTGTGGTCACCATGGGCTCCAAGTCCAAGACCCTGCTGAGGGTGGGCTGTGCTCAGGGGCTGTGCAGGCCACGGGAAATGCTTCTCTCTCTGCGGGCAGCTCTGTGTGAGGGACAGGAAGTGGCTTTGAGACCTCCTGGGGTCAGTGGATGACTGAGAGAGTGGCCCCACGTCATGTGTCCCCATGTAACACGGGGCAGCGAACTCTCTTCGTGTCCTGATTTCCTTGTGGTGCTGATGAGGACAAAGTCATGGGGCCCCGGCGGGGACCATCTAGGAGGCCTGGTGCATTCCCTCCACTGGCCTGGGTCGGCCAGGGACTCCAGGTTCTCTCGCAGGAGGGTCTCTGACATGATGAATGTGGGCCGTGTTGTCCCCACGAGGAGAGTGAACTGTCTATGAGCCGCCTTCATCGTCCGAGCAGGCAGGCTGGGGGATGACGGACTGGATGCAAATCGTTCTTGCTGTTGCTGCTTTTTGTTTTTAGGTCACACCTGGCGATGCTCAGGGGTTACTCCTGCCTCTGCACTCAGGAATCTTTTCTGGCAATACTCAGGGAACCATATGGGATGCCAGAAATCTAACCCAGTTTGGCCAAGTGTAAGACGAATACCTCACCTATCTCTCTGGCCATGAAAATGGTTCTTAATAGCACAAATGTCTGGGTCTTTAGATAGAAGCTGGTGGGTTGTTTTGTTTTTATCTTGTGGTGCATAGATTGGAACCCAGTACCCAAACATGCCAAGTGATGTGATCTACCACTGACCTCCATCACCAGTTTAGAAGTTTGGTGGCCTGGTGCACCGACTGTTGGTTTTAATTTAAAGTCTTTTTCAAGGCTGTAGTGACAGTACAGCAGGGGAGGCATTTTCCTAGCACACAGTCAACCTGAGTTTGATCTCCAGCACCCAATACGGTCCCCTGATGCCCACCAGGAGTGATCCCTGAGCAGAGAGCCAGGAGTACAAGGTATGGCCCCCAAAGGAAAACAAAATATAAAACAAAAACCCCACTGGTATACCAGACACTAACCATAGCACACGCAACCCTCCCATCGTCCTTCAAGGTCACTTTGACTTTTCTCTATTTTGATTCTTTACCCTTCTCTTACAAATAATGCATTACATGGTTCCCAAGCCAGACCAATGGACCCCGTGGACCAATGGACCCAGCTCCCGTCTGTCTTACCCTGTTCAGCAGCTCCAGGATGCGGCTGTGAGGAGCGCGGGTCTTGTCCACCGGAGAGTGATGATTTGTGTGGGGGTTGGGTCCCTGAGAGTGGAGACCATGCCTGCTCGTTCACTGCTTTGTCCCTCGGTGCCGCAGGGTGTGGGCACGTAGCAGGGCTGCTTGCATGGGGTCTGTGTGTCTGTGTGTCTGTCTAGAGCTGTTAGCTCTTGCAAGAGTTTTGCCGGACATCTAATGAGGCTTGGCAAAGGATGGGGCTCTCCTCTCCCAAGCGGCTGTTTGTGGGACTCTTTATAGATTCCCCAGGCTGTGAGATAATTTTGGTTTTGTTTTACTGTGCTGGGGAGGAACCTGGGGCCACTCACACACAGGACAAATGAGCCTCTTCCTGTCCCTCTGTGGGACCCTTCTCTCCCAGCCAGCCTAGGTTGATCCCCAGCACCCAATATGGTCCCCTGATGCCTGCCAGGAGTGATCCCTAAGCATAGAGCCAGGAGTAAAGACAGAGTAAGGTCCTGTCCTCCCTGTCCTCCTCCTGTCCTTCCTCGTGGACTCTCCTGTCCATCACTGCCTGTCCTTCCTCAGGACCCTCCTGACTGCCTTTTCTTTGATGTTGAGTCTTTTTCATTAGAACATTCCTAGTACCCTCTGAGTGAATCATTACAAAGCTCAGGGTCGAGTGTGGAGAACAGTCAGCATCCTTCAGAAGCCCTCTGCACTCAGAGCCGGTCAGTGCCCACCAGCTATGGAGGCCAGTGATGGGCTGTGGATCTCCTTGGGCCTCAGTTTTCTCGTCTATGAAATGGAAAGGGCCCTTGCTAGATCTGATTACCTGTATGGATATTTGATTTTATTTATCTGGGGAGGAGGGAGTTGGGATGCATTCAGTAGGTCTCAGGGCATGGAACCTGGCTTAGTCGTGTGCAAGACAAATGCCTCAACCCTTGGTACTAGCTCTCTGACCCCTCTTCTGTATTTGGCCCCTTCCAACTGGGGTTGCTTTGAACCCTCAGTAAAGTGAACTGAAAACTGGAAAAGTCTGGGGCTGGAGTGATAGTACAGTGGGTAGGGCGTTTGTCTTGCACGCAGCCCACCTGGGTTCAATTCCCAGCATCCCGTATGGTCCCCTGAGCACCACCAGGAGTAATTCTTAAGTCCAGAGTCAGGAGTAACCCCTGTGCATTGCCAGGTGTGACCCAAAAAGCAAAAACAAACAAACAAACCAAAAAAAGCTGGAAATGTCTGTTTTTCTGGCTGGGGATGTGGGGCGCGGGGGCAGGGTTACATCCAGCTGCGCTCAGGGATCACTCCTGCAAGGGCTCAGGGAGCTATATGGGATGCCAGGGCTTGAACCTGGGTCAGTCACGTGCAAGGCAAATGCCCTACTCACTGTACGATCACTCCCTCCTTGGAAAAGCATTTAAATTAAAACCAACACTCAGTGCCAAAGCAAACTTGTCCTGGGCCAGATGGTGTGCAGATTCCCTGATGGCCCGGGGTCGTGTTTTGGGGCCTGACCTAGGCCGAGGCTCAGGGATGCATGGGCTCCTTCTGAGGAGCTGGAGGGAGAGAGAAGTTTATCCTGGGGCTGGAGCACTACTGCAGTGGGCAGGGCACTTGCCTGACACGTAGCTGGCCAGACTGGGTGTGAGATATGATCCCTGGCATCCCAGATAGTCCCCCCAAGCTCCACCAGAGTGATCCCTGACTCCGCTCAAGCATGCCTTCCCCCAAAATAAAGAAGCGTATCCTGAGGGAGCAGGGGGTGCGGGAGTGGAGGCCCCTCTTTGGGAGGGTGGACCAGTGGGCTACACCTTTCTAGCTGGATAAATTCACTTCCTGTGGGGGCTGGCAGCAAAAAAAAAAAACAAAACTCTCCTGGGGCCCCTGGTCCTGGTGTCTGCAGAGCCTCCTTCTAGCGACTGGCACTGCCATAAACTCCAGACGGTGAGAAAGAGGAGGCAAGAGGGAGCGATGGGGAAGGAAAGGGAGGAGAGAGAAGGGCAGGGGGCATGGCAATGTATCGGGGAGGCGGTGACCGCTAAACAGGAAGCCCGCCTGGGAAGGGATGGACCAGCCAGACAGAGAGCGAGGCACAAATCCTTCCATCCTTGGTCTTTTCTCGCCCTCCTCCAATGAAAGGAAGGATGCCAATATTGAGACAAGGGCTAATCAGTGTCCAGACCAAAGGTGAGAAACTGTCAGCAGGAAGGGCCGGGGAGATAGTACAGTGGGTAGGGCGCCTGCCTTGCATTCAGCCCACCCAGGTTCCCATGTTCAATCCCTGGCACTACCTATGACCTCAAGCTGTGCTAGACAATAGGGTTGAAAATGATTTTATAGAACGTCCAGTTATATCTGCTCTTCTGGAGTTACCATGAAATTGGTTCTGTGCTGCTTATGTTAAGCCAAGAGTAGGGGCTGGAGTGATAGTACAGCAGGGAGGGTGTTTGCCTTGAGCGTGGTCGACCCGGGTTTAATCCCCAGCATCCCATATGGTCCCCCAAGCATTGCCAGAAAGTGATTTCTGGGAGTCCGTGGCCAGGAGTAACCCCTGAGCATGTCAGATGTGGTCTAGGAAGAAAAAAAAAAAGAAGAAAAAAGCTAAACCAGGAGCCGTGACATCAAACTGAGCAAAGGAGCAAGTCTGATTGCAGAGAGCCATTGACTATATTTTATATTTTTAATTTAATTTTATAAATGGAACTGGGGGTTCCAGAGAGACAGTACAGCAGGCAAAGCACTCGCCTGATGCACGGCCAACCTAGGTTCGATCCCCAGCATCCCAGATGGTCCTCCGAGCTTCACCAGGAGTGATCCCTGAGTAGAGCCAAGAGTAAGCCCTAAGTACAGCTGGGTGTGGCCCCAAAACAAACTAAAAAAAGACAAAAAAGAAAATGTCAGTGGGAGCAAATAATCACAAGTGCAGCAGGCAAGGCGGGGAGCGGGCGGATTCCACCCCAGGCGCTCAGGCTCAACCAGAAGGAAACAGAGGAGACACCTGCCCCTCACCCCCTCCTGGGCCTTCCCTGCTCAGCAGCCCATCTTTTTCCAGATCCCCAAATCCCAGCTGGGGCTCTCTCTGGGGCTCAGTCAGAACTCTGCCACCCCTTTCACTGTGTGACCTCAGGAAAGTGTCCTCCACTCTCTGGGCCTCAGCGTTCTCACCTGTGAAGCCAGGTGTGGTGGGGTGATGATGATTTTTCAGGTGCAAGGCCTGCAAGGTGCTTTGCAGGGTGCCCAACACCTGCCGAGAGGGGGCTGGGAGCCCCAACAGCCTCTGCAGCAGCAGCCATTCTATTGGCTCAGCTCTGGGCCTCTGTCTTGGGGGAGGAGGGGGAGCCCAGGCAGTTCCCAGCAGCCCTCAGCCCCCCAGGGAAACATGAGAAGTGAGAGCTTGAGGATCTAATGTGTGCCCCCCACGCCCCTTAATCCTTCCTGAACTTGGGGGTGAGGGGGTGGGGGTGGGGGCAGCCCCCGTAACACCTGCATGGCTCCCGACATCTCCCGCCTCTGGGCAGAGAAAGCAATTTCAGGAATGACAAGTTGCCAACGAGCAGAAATCATTCTGAATTCAAACGCATCAGCATCAGGTGACCTCGGGCTGGGAGGCAGCTGAGATTAGGGCCTGTCAGCCCCAGCAGGGGGCTGTGCGGGAAGGGGTTTGGGCATCCAGGGAGGGGGGCTCCCCTCAACCGCCCCAGACTTGTTCAGACAGGGGGGCAGGAATTCGAAGGCTGGGCCAGCTTCTCCGCGGGCTCCGACTGGCTCCAGCCCTCAGCTGTCCACTCTCCTTGGTGGGGGCCCACTGGGGAGGTCTGGGCTTGGCACCCCCCTTCCCTTGAACAACTCCAGCACCAACACGCTGATGGGCCTGAGAGAGGCAGCGAGGAATGTGGGCCCCACAGCCCCTGGGAACGGTGGAGACTCCTGTAGACACCCCAGAGGCAGGTATGCAAGGAAGGAGGGTGCAGCAAGGCGAGGAGGAGGAGGAGGAGGAGGAGGAGGAGGAGGAGGAGGTAAAGGAGGAGGAGGAGAAGGAGGTAAAGGAGGAGGAGGAGGAAGAGGAAAAGGAGGAAGAGGAGGAGGAAGAGGAGGAGAAGGAGGGAGAAGAGGAGGACGAGAAGGAGGAAGAGGAGGAGGAGGAAGAGGAGGAGGAGGAAGAAGAGAAGGAGGAAGAGGAGGAGGAGGAAGAGGAGGAGGAAGAGAAGGAGGAGGAAGAGGAGGTAGAGGAGGAGGAAGAGGAAAAGGAGGAGGAAGAAGAGGGGAAGGAGGAGGAGGAGGAGGAGGAGGTAAAGGAGGAGGAGGACGAGGAAGAGGAGGTAAAGGAGGAAGAGGAGGAGGAGGAGGAGGTAAAGGATGAGGAGGAGGAGGAGGTAAAGGAGGAGGAGGAGGAGAAGGAGAAGGAGGTAAAGGAGGAGGAAGAAGAAGAGGAGGAAGAGAGAAGGAGGAAGAGGAGGAAGAGGAAGAGGAGGAGGAAGAGAAGGAGGAGGAAGCGGAGGAAGAAGAGGAGGTAGAGGAGGAGGAAGAGGAAAAGGAGGAGGAAGAAGAGGGGAAGGAGGAGGAGGAGGAGGAGGAGGAGGAGGAGGAGGAGGAGGGAAACCAAGCAAGAGGGAGGAAGATAACAGAGGCCACACAATCCCTTTGATGCCCCAGACCAGCTTCCCTGGGTCCAGGGCTTCACGCAGGCCTTGCCCTACGCTTCTGGTACCGCTGAACTATCATTCGTTCCATGGGGCCAGACAGGGACTCCAGACCACACAGCAGTGAGGTGTGGATTCAGCCACTGAGGCCCTCCCCAGGCCTGGCTCTCGCCGCTTCTCGTGGGACCTCGGAGCACGTGAGGAACCTCTGTGAGCTGCAATCTCTTCTGTGCAACAGGCCTTGCCGGAGCAGGTGTGGGGGAGATGCTAAGTTGACTGGAGTGCAATCTCGGCATGAGGGAGCCCCAGGTTTGATCTCTGGCACAGCACGATCGTCTGAGCATCGCCCACTACGCCCCCCACCTCCGACAAATAAACAGGCTTCCTGGTTGGATCCAGTCCTCGGGCACCGTCGTGAGATGTGCCAAGGACCAGGCCTAGGTTTGGGCACCTGGTCTCCCTGTACCTGCCCAGCACCACCCACCAGCAAACCTGCATTTGCAGAGTCACGTGAGGGGGGAGATGAGCGAGGGGGAGTGAAGGGTGGGGCAATCACTCTCCAAGGCGCCCCAGCCCCCACATCCACCCGCAGGGGCTGGCTGTTGTTGGCCATCTAGAGGTGACCGTCTGTCTTCCCCCACGCTGGAAACCAGGCAACCGAGCTCACCCCAACATTATCCTTAGGCGGCAGTGGGCCAGAGCAAGTGACTTCAGGCCAGTTCCAGAAGCTTCAAACCTTGGGGACAGCCCAGTCCTGGGGCATAGAGCAGGGACACCTGCCAGGGTCAGAGCAGGGCTGATGGGGGTGGGGTGCTGGGGTGCTACTTAGCCTCCGAAGCAGGAGGTGGGCCGGACACAGATTCTGTGTGTGTGTGCAGGAGACCTGGGTCCCTCCTGAGTGCCCCCAGGAGTGACCCCGAGTTTGGTGTCTTAGCACTGCCAGGTAACAGGCCTGCTGCTCAAACTTATCTCGGTGCCTGGAATGAATAAATGAATGGACACACAAACAAACGCATGACTGAATGAATATATCAATGGACACATGAATGGGTAGAAAATCCTTTTATGGCAGGGGTAGGGATGGGGTGGGGTGGGGTGGGGTGGAGTATGTCCTGAGCAAGGTGGCACCAAGGAAACATCTCAGCAAGCACAAGTACCAGCCCTCAAGAAGAGCGATTGCCGCCAGCAACTCCGGGGGTCCAGGGCAAGGGGAGGTTTCACCTGGGACAGGAAGGACAGAGGGTTTGAGCCCTACTCTCCAGAGGTGCTAACTAACTCTTTTGCCTCAATTTCCCTATCTAAGAAAGAGGGGGAGGGAGGAGCTGGAGCCATATCACAGCGAGTAGGGCGTTTGCCTTGCACACGGCCAACCTGGGTTCAATTCCCAGCATCCCAGATGGTCCCCCGGGTACCACCAAGAGTAATTCCTGAGTGCATGAACCAGGAGTAACTCCTGTGCATCACTAGATAATCCAAAGGTAAAGGTAAAGGTAAAGGCCCTCCCGTTGATCATCGATTTGCTCGAGCGGGCCCAGTAACGTCTCCATTGGAGACTTTGTTGTTACTCTGTTTGGCATATCGAATACATCACGGGGAGCTTGCCAGGCTCTGCCGGGCGGGCGAGATACTCTTGGTAGCTTGCCGGGCTCTCCGAGAGGGGTGGAGGAATCGAACTCGGGTTGGCCATGTTGGCTGCGTGCAAGGCAAACGCCCTACCGCCAAAAAGAAAAAGAATTAAAAAAAGAAAGAGGGGGCGGGAGTCATTTGGAGGGGCTCGTAAGAGAAAGGCAAGCCCAGAGCCATCGAACAGGGGCTAGGGCTCTTGTCTTGCATGCAGACAAGCTGGGTTTGACATCACATCTGGTCCCCTGAACTTGCCAGGAGCAATCCCGAGTGCAGAGCCGAAGTAACCCCAGAGTACTGCTGGGTCCCCCCCTGCCCCCACAACAATTTTTTTTTTAGAGAGAGAAAGTCAGTGACGGACCCTGCAAACCCCATGCCCCCAGCTCCAGCCTGCCACTGTGTGCAGCTCTGCCCCAGCCTGAGTCAGCTGGCCTCAGAGTACAGATGAATGTGGATGCTCCCCTGGCCTCCCTCCCTGGGACCCATGCAGGTCTCAGGGGGGCTGCAAGGCTGCCTTGCTGTCTTTTGCACAGAGAGGGTCTTCCTCCTGCCTCAGTTCTGCCCAGGAGCTGGAGCAGGCTGTGGTCACACACTTGCCAAGGCAGCATGGTCAAGGGAAGGACTAGGGGACCGGCTTCCGACTGCCCAGAGCCTACACCCACCCCGCCTTTCTCAGCAGCAGGAGGAGAGAGTGCACCTTCCGAGGCCAGGCCTTAACCGCCCTTTGCTCATGGCTTCTGGGACCCTTCGCCTCACACCCTCTCCAAGGGAAGCCGGTGTGAAAGCGCTGGCCTAGTGCAGTGAGTGGAGGCCACGTGGTAGGAAGGGCAAGGTAGGAAGAACGGCAGCCCCGCCAGGCAGGGACTTGGTCTCTGGCCCTTGAAAGCTCTCCCTGAGCAACCGTCAATGGATAGCTGGATGACTTCTTGATGGATGCAAACAGGGGTTCCGTGTACACTCCTTTGTCATCTTTTTGTGTGTCTGTTTCTGAGCCACACCCAGCTATGCTCAGGTATGATTCCTCCTGGCTCTGCACTCAAGGGGTCAGGTCACTCCTGGCAGGTTCAGGAGAACATATGGAACGTGGGGATCAAACCCACCTCAGCCACATGCTTGGCCACCGTCCTACCCACTGTACTCCCCAGCCCTCTGTTGTGTTCTTAAAACGTTCTCTGAACGGAGATGTTCAGAGGGCTGGAGGGCATGCTTTGCATGTGGGAGCCCCAGATTCTATTCCTGGCACTGCACGGTCCCCAGAGCACTGGCAGGAGTGACCCTGAGCACTCCAGGGTGTGTCCCAAATACAAACAAATGAAAGTGCTGAGACAAAAAGCATGTGAGGTTTAGGGCTGTCGAGGAAAGATGCTCTGGAATGTGGCAACCTCGAGGGTTCTCGCAGGTCTGTCTGTGGGTCTGTCCACCAGCGCAGGGGCGGGGGAGCACATCTGTCAGTATGCATGTCTTTGGGGGTTCTCGGCACACTGGAGGACCCCTCATCCTGTCTGAGAAGGCTCTCCTTCTCTAGCTAGCTGTAGCCAAGTGGGAAGACGGGCTATTTGCGAGCGAGGCTGATTTCCCAAGAGAAGTCAGAAATCCAGGGGGAAATAATTAATTCATTTGCAAAAAAAAACATACACCAGAGCAAACAAAACCCATTGACAGGTGGAGGGGAGGGTCTGATGGGGGGGGGGGGAACCCTGAATGTCCACCCCAGGACCCTCAGTGCTCCAAGATGCACGAGTCCACCAGCAGAAATACCGACGTGCCGTGCAGACCTGACAGGCCGGGGGATCACGTCCAGCCAGTGAGGTGGCCGTGCCTAGGTCCAGGGACTCAGGAAGCTTCCACCCAGGCTCAGGGCCGCCCAGCAACTGTGCTTCGTCCTGTCTGGGCGGGGCTCCGATCTCTGCGTGGCTTCAGGTGCGTTCCCTCCAGTTCTGGGTTCAAAGAATCCACACGGCGAGGTCAGGTGTCCCTCACTCCCGCCCCCCTGCAGCCCACCCCCGTGCTCCACTTCCAGCAGACCCAGGAAATCCAGTGAGAATAAAGGACAAAAGTGTTTCGGAAGCTCAAAAGTGCTTTACAAATGCAGGGGTGGGGTGGGGTGGGGTGACTTATCCTTGTGGTCATTCGGACAAGAAGCAGGAACAGGACAGAGGAGCAGGCCCAGGGCCCCCAAGAGCAGAGTCTCAACACGTGGCTCCAGGGGGTCCTGATGGAGCCCCAGGCTCATGCACAGTGGGGCTGGGTGTTCCCCAGTCTGGGGAGGGGCGTTGATGGGAGGGTGTGCAGGAGCCAGGATCTCCTTCCAGTCCTGCCAGGCGCCACCTGCTCCCCACAGGTGGCGCCCAGCAGAGCAGAACCCCCAGATACTGTTGTTGGGGGAGGGAATATAGAAACTATATAAATACCATAAATATTTTCTCATATATCTTAGCTATATAAATTATTCTCCTTTGCCCTAACAACTAGATATGTGAGGTAGACGGAAAATACCCTGTGGGTCGCCTCCTCCCGAAGCTGTGGCAGGAGGGCTTGAGCGGGGGGTGCAGCTGCTGGCCTGCGGGGGGGGGGCAGAAGGCTGAGGTGACTTTGGGGAGGGAGGGAAAGGGAGTGAGCAGGAGGAAAGGGAACAGCGCCCGCGGGTGCTCGTGGCCTTGGTGCTCCGGACCATGGCCACTTCCTCCTACTCTGCTCTTTCTCCCTCTTCCTGATGCCACGAGACGGGGTGCTGGTGGATTGGGCCCCTGTTCCTGCCAGGGAGAATGCTGCCCTGGGCCCAGGGCTGAGATGCAATCAGGACCCTTCTCCCTAGGGGTCCTGCTGCCTCCACCTCACTCCAGGAGTCCAGGCTTCTCCCGGTGATGAGCTTGGAAGGTTCTAGGCGTTCAGTGGAGGATCAGCTACCCTAGGCTTCGGGAGAAAGAAAGTTGACAGAGAGAGCAGGCTGGTGGGCATCCAGTGGCTAAGGGCACAGAAAGAAGCCTCCTCCTCCTCCTCCCAGTGGGCCTCATGCGCTGCTCTGGGAAGGGGAGAGGCCCACGCAGCTGCTCAGTCAGACCCCTCCCTGCCCAGTAGATCCAAGGGGGCATGCATGCATGTGTGTGTGTGTGTGTGTGTGTATGTGTGTGCGTGTGTGTGCATGCATGCACGTGTGTGTATCTGTGTGTGGTGTGTGTGCATGTGTCTGTGCATGTGTGTGTGTGCGTATGTACATATGTATGTGTGTGTAAGCACCAGGCTCTTGCCTCTCATACTAGCATGGGATCTGAGGACTCTTATGTCACTTCTGTCCCACAGTGGAGACCAGCAGGGAGAGCTGGTGGGAGGAAGTGAAGGAAGTAAAGGGTCCCAGGGCAGAGACTTGAGCCCCAGGACAGGGCAGGAAGTGAGCTCAAACTCAACCCAGCTCTTCTGAGTGCTGCTGGGCCTTCAGGGGAATTGAGCCAAGCAGGCACCATCTCATCCAGAAACCAAGCTTGCTGTGTCCCCAATGTGGGGCCTGTCACTCCCTTCTGCCCCCCGAGCAAAAGTTCCACAGAACAGGGAAAGCAGAAGGGGTCACTATGTCCCTGGGTGGACTCGCTGCCCCAGCTGAGCCCCTCGGGACTGGCTCTCCCCGTTGTCTTGTCCCCGTGGGGTGTGACCTAGCCTGGCGGGTGGGTCTGGGTCACTCGGTGTCCCCAGCACAGAGGCCTCCTCCCCCCAGGCAGGTTTGGAAGCCTGAATCAAGGACGTGGGACCCCAGTGCCACTAGTGGGCGGGTCGAGTCTGGAGAACTTTCTGTTCCATCCCACCATCTCCTCTTCCATCCTAAGCACAACAAAGCCACGGGGTTGACCCAGTGGCTCCCTGGAGCCTGAGCCAGGCTCAGGGGCTGAGCTGACCCCCAGGACAGACCAAAGGTGGCCCTGGCCTCCCTCTCTCGGTCTCCATGGACTCCACACTCATCCCAGAACTTCGGGGCTCGCTGTCCACTCCCAACACCCATTCTGCCCCGCTGCCCTGAGTCCTTGACAAGGGTGGGGACCTTGGGTCTTGGTGTTTAGCCGCAACTCCTGGCTGAGTGTCGAGGGGCGTCAGGACATGGGCTGGGTGGTGTCTGGGAGGCCGCCCGAGGGAGAGCGTGACCGTGCGCAGCCCGTGGCGGCCAGCGGCCTAGTGCTTGCAGGTGTAGAGCGTCTCCTCCTGCACACACTGCTGGCACTCCACGTAGCAGCACCACTGCACACGACAGTGGCAGGAGAAGGCCACCAGGCGGCTCTGGGTGTCGTAGCCGCGGCCACAGCACAGGCTGCTGCAGCTGGCCTCCCGCGAACACGCCCTGCCCGCCGTGCCTGGCGAGTACTTGCTGGGCCGGCAGAAGCTGGGCGAGTCCTCCATGTAGACCAGGTCCCCTGGCCGGGGCGCCAGTTCTTTGGCGGGGCTGCCAGGCCGAGCGGGGGCCCACAGCTCCAGACGGCCCAGGGCCTCATTGGTGGCGCTGGACACCTTCACGGCGGCCTCGTAGCGCAGCTTCAGCGCCTGGCCCGTCTCGCGGAATGGGGAGAGCTGCTTCCAGCAGGTGCGCACGGCACAGGAGCCCGACACTCCATGGCACTTGCACGTGGTCCTGACGCCACTCTTCACAGCCTGCGAGGGGAGTGCAGTCATTTGGGGGCCCGACATCGCTCTCCTCCCCACCCCCCCACTTTCATGGTCAATGCTGCAGGGGGCAAGGACGGGGGAGCACCTGACCAGTGCAGGTGGGACTCAAGACGCCTCCCAGGTGCCTTTGTAGCCAAGTAGCCCAGGAACAACACCGTGGGCCTGTCCCCCACATCCCAGAGGGGGCACAGCTGGCACCACGGGGCCCAGAAATGCTGGCTCTCACCAACTCAGGAGCAGCCCTTGATTTCCCAAGGGTGGGAGACCTCGCCACTCCCCGCTTGTCTGCCCGGGAGAGTTGCTGCTCTGCCCTACCCACGGCTGTGTGGCTCTGCTAAGTGTCCCCCATCTCAGGGCCCTGCTTTCCCAGGAGCTGCAGAAACAGTTTCCTCACCCCTTCAGCCTCTAGGAGCGCTGAGGTGGGGGACCCGATTCCGGACAGGGGGCTGGGTTCCACCTGCCGCCCATGCACCCTGGTGATCCCGAGCACACACAGGTCCAGGGGTGCTGGTTTGAAGGGGGTCGTGGGGGCTGTGGCACATGCAGGGGCTGCTGGGGGCCCATCGTACCTTGATGCCCACGTGGGTGTTGTGGGCATCCGCTCGTGCCCGCAGGTCTTTGCTTCCACGCTTGGGCCCCAGGAATTGGCTGAGGAACTTGGTGCTGTACTTGAGGTTGTCCCCGCACACGCCCCACTGCCAGGCCTGCGGGCTCTGCAGCCCGGGGGAGTCGTCACAGGTGCAGCGCTCCAGCCGGCCGGCGCTGCAGGCCCGGGCCAGCGTGTGCGCCAGCGCGGCTGAGGACACCGCATACAGGAAGGCCGTCTCCTTGAAACCTGTGTCAGAATGGGGAGCGGCGCCGCTGAGTAGGTGTGGGGGGCACGGGACCCCGAGCAGCCGGCTCAGGGCAGCCTCCTGTGCCCATTGAAACCCTATGAAGCCTCAAGGGGCTCTTTGGGGGTCCATTTGCAGACAGGCCATGCCCAGCAGTGCCGGAGCCAGGGGTGGAATTTGAGGCCTCACACAAGGGAGATAAATGGCTTCCTGCTGTTGGACACAGGGGTGTGGGAATGGGACTTCCTGGTCCCGAGAGTGCCTGCCTCCACTTCAATGAGGACAGAGACATGCAAAGGCCAGAGACAAGGGTGTTCCCATGCCCCTTCCCCAACCTGATCTTCACTGAAAGCAAGTGGACCCGCCCACTTGTTTTTCCGTTTGTTTGGGGGCCACACCTGGCAATGCTCAAGGCTTACTCCTGGTGCTGCACTCAGGAATCACTCCTGGGGGACCAGATGGGAGGCTGGGGATGAACCCAGGTTGGCTGAGTGCAAGGCTAACGCCCTACCCGCTGACCTAACTCTCTGGCCCCAGGACTAGCCCATTTCTGAGGCCTTGAAATCTGCCCCCATGGGGCTCTGTGCTTCTCGGGCCCCCAGCCCCATGTTGCTGCTCTGGAGTGGAAACCAGGACGGGGTGCCATGGCCTCCTGCCGGACTAGTCCCACACTGACCAGCTGCCCTCCTGGAGGCCACCACAATTTTTGCTTCCCTCCCTCCCACCTGCTCCTCAGAGGACCTGGGACACTGTTCCCTGTGCCCCAAGCCACTGAGGTAAGCTAGCCTCGAAGGGTGAGCAGGCCTGGAAGTACGGTGATGGGTCTGGCTCATGACAAACCACTGTGAGCCACTGCCAGCTGCCCTGACGTGAGGCACAGAGGGACCGGACCAGGGTGGGAAGGTAGGGGCAGCAACGAGGGCTCAGGGAACATGACATACAGCCAACTGCTGATACTTTCTACCGCCACGCATACGCTCTGATGTGTGTGCACATGTGTGTGCATGTGTGTGTACACAGGTGCATGTGCGTGTGTGCGTGCACGCGCGCGTGTGTGTGTGTGTACCCAAGCATGCACAGGAGCGCATGTAGGTAGAGGAGGATGAAGGCAGGATGGAGGCACCCACCCATCTCACCCCGCTGCTCTGGGAACAAGCTGACCCTCCTCTCAGCTGTCTCCTCACTACCAAGTGCCCAGGACACAGGGACCAAGGAAGTGAGCAGGCCAGCCTCCTCCCAGCTCCCTCCTCCCCTCCTCCCAGGCTGTCTCCCGCTCACTGACTCCTCCCCAGCACCCTGCTCTTCCTAGCTACTCCTCTCCAGGGCCCCCCTCCCCAACCTTCCTCCCCAGCACCCTCTTCCCCATCCTCCTGCCAACCCTCCTCCCCAGCACCCTCCTCCTAACCCTCCTGCTCCACCCTCCTCCCCAGCCCTCTACCCCAATCCTCCTCCCCAACCCTCCTCCCCCGCCCACCCCACAACCCTGTTCCCACCTCTCTTGAGCAAGCCTGTCCTCCCCTCCAGGCTGCAGTTCCAGCGCTCATGCCGGAACTGGAACTGGCACTCGAGCAGGCTGAGGTGGGCCGCGTCCTGCAGTGTCTCGGCCAGACCCGGCTCCCGGCGGCACAGCTGCTTCTGGCGGCGGGACAGCTGCAGCAGGTCGCACTGTCTGAGGTGGGCCCCACTCTGCGCCGAGGCGGCCGCTGTCCCGGGGCCTGGGAAGGGTGTCAGCACCTCCCGTCCAGTCAGGCTAGAGGAGGGCGGAGAGGAACAGGGGTGAGCTTGAGAGGCGGTGATGGGGCAGGACCCGGGGACAATCCAGGAACATGAGGCAGGAAGGGTGAGGGGGCGCCCAGGGCTCCCTAGTGCCCTGCAGCCCCAGGAAGAAGGTCCCTGTTTTCTGAAGAGGGTCATCAAGGTGCTGATTAAAGGCCAGAGAGCATCCAGACACAAGCTGGACACCAAACCACGCTCCTCCCCCTCCCCTGCTCTGCACATCTCATCTTCAAAACTCACCTGGGATCCTACTAAAAAAAATTATATATATATATATACAGATTCCAGGGGAGAGAGACTGCAGGAGTTAAGGCTCTTCCCTGGCACACGTGAACCCTGACTTGAATCACAGCACCCCATCTGGTCCCCTGAGCCAGCAGTGATCCCCGGCACCACCAGGAGTGATCCCTGAGCACCGACCAGGAGTGTAAGCCCTGAGCACTGCCAGGTGTGACCCAACCTCTCCCAAATACAGATTCCCAGCCTCCACATGTGGCCATTAGGATTCTTTGGGTCAGGCCTGAGCCCTGGGAACCTGCATATTCGCTCACCACCTTCCTGTGCGGCTCCCGCCTTTGGGAGAGTGGGGAGGAGGCGTGTGGAACACGGGCTGCTGCCTTGCCTGGCACCGTCTTTGCCACCCGTGGCACTGCAGCCCGAGCAACCCCACACCTAACTCGTTTCAGAATGCCCAAGAGCAAGTGAATCACAGGCCGCCTAGTGAGAGAAGCAAGGACACGTGGAGGGACAGAAAGAAGGACGGAAGGGAAGGTGGGGGCGGAGTGTCCACCCGCATCCATTCCAGACTGCTTGCTCTACTCTAGCCAGAGTCAAGGGCGGGAGTCTAGCCGCCCAGCTCGAAGCCTGGCTGCCTCTTCCCAGCTGTGAGCCCGCAGGAGGCCTCGGTTTCCTCATCTGCCACCCTTACCCCTTCGGGCTGCGAGAGGAACACCTGAATTGCACCAGCCACAGTACCTGGAACCTGCTGGCCCCCACCCCCCTTCCTGCCAGCTGCAGGGTCTCAAAGCCCTTTCCTCCTGCAAGAGGCTGTCTCTCTCACGTGGGCAGGCTTCCAAGATCGCAGGGTGAGGTGCAGATTGGTGGACGAGGGTTAGAACTTGCCTGCCCGTTGCTCTGAGGCCATGGGTGAGATGCGTCTCCTAGCGCTGAATGTTCTCTGCCCTGCACCCCGCACCCTGGCATGGGCATGACCCCGGCTGAAAGAAGCAGCTGCTTTTCTAGAACATGTCAGGTGGAACCATGAGCAAGTCTCCAGGAGTTGCTGGGGCGGGGCGCTTGCCACCTCCACTTGCAGACGACAGGGAGGTAGAGGCAGAGGCCACGCTCTACAGAGCGGGGGCAGAGCGCTCCTGTTTACATCCACCCGCCCGTGAGGACAGCTGGCCGGAGGCCACACCGCCTGTTTGCCCCTCCTGGGGCCAGGGCCCAGAAAGTGCCTCTGGGTTCCAGCTCCTTGGGTGCAGCCGCTACGCTTATCTTCGAAAGCTCAGAGCGGAGAGACTGATGCTATCACGTTCCCGAGCCCAGCCTGGCCCTGGGCTTCCCTCTCAGACAGGGTGAGAGTAGGGGCCCGTTAATCATTAATCTGGCGGAAAATGGGTAAATTTCCAGTCTACTGGCTCTGCACCCAAAACTCCTCCCCACAGCCTCGCAGGAAACCCCTGAGCCTGACCCCTGTGGTCCCGTGCAGAACCCCGCGTCCACTCCAACTGTGGAGTCTCACCCCGGCTGCGTCCAGCTTGCCCAACCCTCAAACACCCTCCTCTCTGTACCAGGAACTTGGCATTGAACCCCTGCCCACACGGCTCCCATGTTTCAAAAATTAAGGGCTCCTTGTCACAGTTGACAGAGCACAAATGAGAGAACAAGGCGGGGGGATGAGAACTCTGAGCAAAGAGGGTCCGGAGCGATAGCAGAGTGGGTAGGGCGTCTGCCTTGCACGCGGCTGATCCGGGTTCCATCCCTGGTATCCCTTATGGGCCCCCAGCACCGCCAGGAGTAACTCCTGAGCATCGCCAGGTGTGATCCAAAACTAAAATAAATAATAAATGAAAAGAAAGCTGAACATTTAAAGTGCATGGTCAGCTCTGGTGTGATAGCCACTACATTATAAGTTACAGTTTGCAAAGTACATTTTACATACTGTGCACGTGGGCTGGAGCCATAGCACAGCGGGTAGGGCGTTTGCCTTGCACGCAGCTGAGCCCGGTTCGACTCCTCTTGTCCCTCTAGGAGAGCCCAGCGGGCTACGGAAAGTATCCCACCTGCAGGGCAAAGCCTGGCAAGCGCCCATGGAGTATTCAATATGCCAAAAACAGTAACAACAAGTCTCACAATAGAGATGTTACTGGTGCCCGCTCCAGCAAATCGATGAACAATGGGAAGGTGCTACAGTGCTACAGTGTACGTGCTGTTAGATTTATTGTCACCTATGCTAACCCACCACTTTATGAATGTGTGTTTCTAGGCCCTTTCAATTATTACTGATACCTCCAAGGCTGCCACTTCCAAGGCAACAGTACCAGGTCATCCCTATTGGCCCTTTTCAGTCACCTGAGCTTTTGCTCTGGCCTACTGATTGGACCAGTGAGGGTCACGTGGCCCGCAGTGGGCCAATCAGGACTTCCTCCGAGAGTTGGGAATTAGAGTTCCTACAACTCACCACTGCTTTCTCTCCCCTTCTTCGGGTGACTGGGCTTGCAACTCGGAAGGTCGGCAGAGGAAGCTGGCGCAAAGCAGAAGAATCGAATGCACAGAGGGAAAGGGTGTGGGGGAGAGAATTTGGAGAGAGAGAGGCAGTCTGGGGTCTTCCTGGAGTGTGCTGTACTCCTGCTCCAGGCCAGTCCTTCCTGAAGTCCAGGTTCCAGGCTCGGGGTTGGGCTAAGTAACCCTATGGTGCCCTGAGTGCCAGCGGTAGGACACCAGCATGCCCTCAGCTGCACAGGCCAGCCGGCCCAGAGAACACCCTCACCCCCATCAACAGGAACCTGGTTATTATAATTTCGTGTAATGGACCCTGTGATTGATGGCCCCAGGAGTCCAGTATAAAGTCGGTTAATTTTATTAGTGGTAATGACACTTAGTAGCGATTAATGGTCAGGAAAGGCAGCCAAGCGCACAGGAGCCTCGGGCCAGGCTGGGCCCTGCTCTGCCCAAGGCTGTGCTTAGCGCCTGGGGCTGGCCAGCGGAAGTCAGAGAAATCTCCCTTGTTCCGTTTCCCTTTTGGTGATATTTTCTTCTCGTCTTCCTCCTCCTCCTCCTCCTCCTCCTCCTCCTCCTCCTCCTCCTCCTCCTCCTCCTCCTCCTCCTCCTCCTCCTTTTCTTCTTTTTTGGATTTTGGGTTACATCTGGTAGTACTCAGGAGCTACTCTTAGTTCAGTGCTCATTGGTCACTTCTGGTGGTGCCTGGGGACCAGGTGACTCAGGGGATCAAACCCAAACCTCCTGCATGCAAAGCCTGTGCTCTTTGTTCTAGCACTGAGTTCTCTCTCCCATCCCCAAGGCTCAAGTCCTATTTCCTTTGAAGAAATAGAGCCGTCATATTTATGAACCTCTCAGCCCGTTTCCCTGACCTGCTGCTGAAGCCTGTGTGGGCCCATCCCATGGCCTCTCCTTGACACCCAAAGAATTGCAGGAGCACCCAGTGCAGTCTGTGCTGGGGTCAGCAGGCACAGGCCCCTTCCCTCCCCAAGTCACAGTTTCTGGCCCTGACCCGATGAGCCAGTCTGCTGCACCCCTCTGTCAGCGCCCGTCACCCACTGCCCTTAGAGCCTCAGGCATGAGCTTGCCTCTGGCTGTGCTGGGAGTGCATGCAGCCAGAGCAGAAAGTGCGTGAGGTAGGGGGTGCAACACGGACGGACCTCTAACTCCCACCCTTCTGGTCAGTGACAGGCTCTGAGCTGACCAGTAGGTGGCAGATCTGAGAATTTGCTGATCCTTTCCCACCTCTGGGTTTCTGGGTAACTCAGCGTCCCTGAGCCCCCCTCGAGCCTCCCTTGCCTTTGGCCCTGGTGCTGTCCTCAGTTCCTGCCTGCAGTTGGGCCCCACCCGTTCAAGCTGACTTCCAGCCCCCCCAGTCCCCAGTCCTGTTTTTGTTTTCGTTTGGGGGCCACACCCGGCAGTGCCCAGGGCTTACTCGTGGCTCTGTGCTCCAGGCTCACTGTTGGTAGGCTTGGGGGACCGTATTGGGTGCCGGGGATGGAACCTGGGTCGGCTGCATGCAAGGCAAGCTCCTTACCCACTATGTTATTGTTCCGGTTCCCCCAACCCCCCGCTCCTGGATGTGATCAGCTTGTTATCCTTCCTCTGCCTCCAATCTGTGCCTTCTGCTTTCTGCCCCTGGGCCCATGTCAAACTGGCAACAAGATCAGGAGCCCCCACCCCACACGGAGCTGCCTCTTAACCCAAAGGCCCTTGACAAGTTCCCCGGCCACCTTATCTCCCCTCAAGTAAGGAAATTTGAGGAGTCCCCCTGGATTTCCTCCCACACTCGCCATCACTCACCCTGTGTGCAGTTTTAGCTAAAGTGGTCTCACCTGGGTGACCTTAAAGGAAGCAAAAGATGGTTCTCCCAGATGGGATGGCTCCCCAGGAGACTGGCTTTGTTAGCAAGTTCCAGGGACCCTCCTTCCCGAGAAGAGCTGGAGCTCACCCAGAAACTCACTCACCCCTGTAGCCTGGGCTCCACTACCCTCCCAATTTCCAGCCCTCAGGATTTGTTGACCTTCAGAGTGTAGTGTCCTTGGGGCTGCCACCTGGCTCCTGAGTGCATCCCACCTCACAAGCAGACATAAGCAGTAGCAGTGGCAGTATACAGGGGTCCACACTGCAGGGGCCGGCCACTGCCCCTCCTGCTGGCTCGCTGCACACGTCAGATGTGCTAAACTATGAGCATTGCCCACTCATGCCTGCATGTGGTAAGCTTCAGGGAAGAGCCATTCATGGGGGGGGGGGGTGAGGGAGCACACCTGTTTGTGCTTAGGGGTTTCTCTTGGAGGTGCTTGGGGAAGTATATGCAGTGTCTGGGATCAAACCAGGGTCTGCCACATGCAAGACAGGTGCCCTGACCCTTGTGCTATGTCTCTGATCCAAAGCATTACTCTTATGCAGCTGCTATGTGCCAGCTGCTGGGACGTGCTCCTGTCCTGGGGAGCACATAGCCTGGAGGGGACTTGACTGACATCAGTAAGATTCTGAGGGCTGGAGAGATAGAACAACGGGTAGGGCACTAGCCTTGCATGTGGACAATCTAGGTTCAACCCCCAGCCCCACATAGTATCCCATGAACTCTTCCAGGAGAGATCTCTGAGCACAGAGCCAGGACTAATCCCTGAGCACTGCCAGGCATGGCCCCCAAACAAAAACAAATACAATTCATAACCCCCTTTTGGCCCCAGGAGCAGGGAAGGAGAAGAAAGTTTCGCACCAATTCAGGAATGATCCATAGCTGTGCAGACAGCAAGATCTGGAGGAGCACTGTCTGAGGAACACTTGACTTCCACAAGTCCTACCTACCTGTTTGGGGGATCCTGGGAGGTAGAGGGCAGGAGGAGCACCTAGAGAGAAGCCTCAGCTGGCTGGAAAGAAGCTGGCCGGGGGGAGCCTTTCCCATCAGCTGGGGGTGCCCCAGTCTTTGTTCTCTCCCACCCCGCCTCCTCAGCTTTGTTTCTGCTCCAGAGGGTCCGAGGGCTCCAGAGGAAGCGACCCCAGGATGTGGGTGGGTGGCACAGGACGAGGTTCCCAGGGCACCAAGTAATGCCAGCATGACTAGACCCTGAGCAGGAGGGGTTAGGAGCAGTGCCTGGCACCAGGGTCCATGCCAACTTCAGGCAGATGCCTGGGAACCAGGAAAGCTTTGCCCTGCCTGGAGCATTGGCCTGGCCCCGTGAAGCCTTGTTAGATGCCCCTGATAACAGACTTCCGCTGCGGCCCGTTTGCATGGTGAGTGCCCCCTTTGTGCTTTCATCTCAGACCTCTCGTCCACCCCTGCAGGCCCCGCTGGTCCCTGGCAGCCTGTGCACACACACACACATATACTCATGTGCACAAACATGCCGGCAGTGCACGCACACACACACACACACACACACACACACGCACATACACATATCTAGACTTGCAAACGCACACACATGCACGGGCATATGCGTGCACAATATATAATGTGGCTATATACCTGCACCTACACACATAGACACATGCACATACACGACAATATGCCCACATGCACAAGCGATATGCACATGTGCATCCATATGCAATATACATAAGCACACACACCCCAGCCCACCCCTCCCGCCTCTCCACTCCCCACATTTCCCAGAGCCTGGCCAGCTTCTGGGCAGTCATTCTCCAGAGGGTGCCCCCAGAGCCACTTTTCCTGCCCGGGCAGTCCTGCCCCTCCCTCTGCTCATACAGCCCTTCTCCTCTGCAGGCTTCCTGTCACGGGGCACCTCCAGAGTAGGGGTCCCCAAGATAGCCCCCAGCTTCCCCCACCTCGTCTACTCCTTCCATCCCTGCTAATTACTCACTTAAATATTAATGTAACAGAAGCTGGGGCATTGCTTTGTATGGGTGAGGCCCTGGGTTCAATTCCCAGTAACACAAAAAAATTTTGTGTGTGTGTGTGTGTGTGTGTGTGTGTGTGTGTGTGTGTGTGTGAATAATCGAAAGGACTAAAGGACTTTATTGGATGCCAGCTTCAGGGCCCAGTATCCACAATGACCTGGAATCATACCCAGCACTCACTGCCTCCGTGCTTGGTCCCTCCACCTCTCCTGGGGTCAGCCAGTGTCCTCCCCAGCTCGGAACCCCTGGACTTCATAACCCCCTGGAGGACTGAGTCGGGTTCCCATCTGACTAGCACGGAGGGAAAGCCAGTCCTGCCGGCAGCTTTATGTCTCTGAGCAAAGCCCAGATGGGTCCCGCACAGGGCCGCCCGCTGAGGATGGCACGGATCGATTAGCCACATGCCAGGAGTGAAGCAGGCAGCATGGTCCCCACAGCACACACGCGCCACATCTGTGTGGAAAGTGTCTCCCATCCTCCTCCTGTTCCCCACACAGGCGCCCAAGCACGGGCGGGAGAGCAGGAGGAAGCCTTCACCCCTGAGCACACACCAGCTGGCACAGCTGCCATCCCTAGAGAAAGGCGACAGAGCCCCCAAAGGCAGGATGCCTTCTGTGCAGAAGGACCCTCGCCTCTGGGCCTGTGAACTTTGCCCCCATCTTCCTGGGCTGGGTTCAAGTGCACATCCTTGGAACCTCTGCGCCTGCTGAGGGCTGAGAACTCCTTCCAGAACACTCAGTCCAGAGGCTCTGCCCCGCGGGCTCCTGGGAGCTGTCCCAGAGGCTCTTGCAGCACGGGGCCCATGGCCTGCCAAGGTGCAGGGCTGTGCTCTGACCTGTCTGGAGTTCCAGCAGGAGTTCACCTATGTACCAGGTGACCCAGGGTGCGTGATGGGGCTGGGCCTGCACCCCTTGTCCTCACTGCTTCTATTAAGAATGTGGCTTCCTGCTTATAGATTCAATGTAACACATCAGGGAGGCAACATGGCCCTCACCGCACATGTCTAACTGAGGATGGGGAGACTGCAGGGGAAGTGGGCTGGAGACATAGTACCATGGGTAGGGCGCTTGCCTTGCATATGGCCAAGCTGGGTTCAAGCATCCCATATGGTCCCCTAAGTCTAGCCAGTAGCGATCCCTGAGCAGAGAGACAGGAGGTAGGCCTGAGCACCACTGGTTGTAACCCCGAGCGCCACCCCCCCCAAAAAAAGGAAAGACAAAGCGATAGTACAACAGGGAAGGCTCTTGCCTTGCATGCAGTCAACTTGGGCTTGATCCCTGGCACCCCACATGGTTCCCCAAGTTCCCCCCAAGCACTTCCAGGAGTAATTCCTGAGTGTAGAGCCAGGAGGAACCCTTGAGCACCATCACATATGCCCCTCCCAAAAAAAGGGAAGGAAAGAGAGAAGAAAGGAAGGAAGGGAGGGAGGGAGGGAGGGAGGGAAGGAGGGAGGGAAGGAGGGAGGGAGGAAGGAAGGAAGGAAAGAAGGAAGGAAGGAAGGAAGGAAGGAAGGAAGGAAGGAAGGAAGGAAGGGAAGGAGGGAGGAGGGAGGAAGGAAGGAGGGAAGGAGGGAGGGAGGGAGGGAGGAAGGAAGGAAGGAAGGAAGGAAGGAAGGAAGGAAGGGAGGGAGGGAAGGAGGGAGGGAGGGAGGAAGGAAGGAGGGAAGGAGGGAGGAGGGAGGGAGCAAAGGTAGGAAAGGAAGGAAGGAGAGGAAGGAAGAGGGGGAGGGAGAAAGGGAGGGAAGAAAGGGTGCTCAAGAAGCCTCCTGGTGCTCAGTCGGGGATTGCTGGCCTGTGCTCACCCCAATGTCAAGTCTCACCCTGCCACGGATGGTGAGACCCCAGGATCACTGGCTTGCTCAGCCCCCGCGGGACGCAGCAATGTGGGGACAAGGAGAGCCAGGCCAGTTCGCTCTGCCCCTCGGTTCCTGGCGATGAGTGCACCGGGCAGGCAGTGCCTTGCTCTGACCATCCCAGGACCTGGCTGGAAGGTTGCTCCTTCCCGAAGCTCCTCTGGCAAGCGTGCCTAAGCTCTTCTGCGGGTCCACCCCCACCCCACCCTCTGCAAGCACAAGCTCTAGAAAGCTCCGGCCACTGTGCAGTTTGGGTCCAGATATGGGAACTCTCAGGACAAGCAAGTCCTGACCGGAGCCAGGCTGGAGAATCTAGCTGGTCTCTGTTTATCTCAGCGTGTATGTTTTTCTGCAGAAGCGCTCGTCTCAAGTGTCTGGTTATGGGCAGCAGCTTGGCCCTTGCTAGGAAAGTTCTCGTGTGCACCGTTAGCTGCGTTAGCTCGTCTTTCTCTGCATGCACCGCTGGCCGCCTGAGGACCGTGTCCGCAGGGATGCAGGCTGTCCTGCCGTTGTCTCTGGCAATTCCAGGACTGGGCAAAATGTGGAGTCTCCCCCTTTCTGCCCTGCTGCCTTCCTCTCTCTGCCGACAGCACTGATGGAGCAGGACAGGGAGGAAGGGCCAGGAACAGGGAGAGGGAGCTGCCCACCCCCAGACGCATACTTCAGGGGGTGAACAAGACCAGGGACAGGGAAGGGGATGCCGCCAGCAGGCCTACAGGGTGCTTGGCCTGAACTGGAGGCCTGAGCACTGAGAAACTGGGCAGCGAGATGGGAGTTTAAGATGCAGTGTGTGAAATGCCATGCAGCAAACTGAGGGTAGAGGTGATGGGGTTGGGCGTGGGGAGCAAAGGGAGGGACCAAGGTCAGAGCTGCCCCAGGAGAGGGGCCTGAACCAGGGCTTACCTGGCAGCCTGTGGTGGGCACAGATGAAGGGGTTGGCCCAGGGGCAGTGCTGTGAGCCACGAGATCTGTCACTTTGTGTTTTTGTTTGTTAGGTTTTTTTTTTTTTGAGGTGGGGGGTTATTTTTGGTTTGGGGCCAAGTGCAGAAATGCTCAGAGGTTACTCCTGGTTCACTTGGGAGTTACTCCTGGTGGTGCTTGGGGGACCATATGGGATATCAGGGATTGAACCTGGGTCAGTCATATGCAAGGCAAATGCCCTA
The DNA here is from genome assembly GCF_029834395.1 of Sorex fumeus. NCBI lineage: Eukaryota > Metazoa > Chordata > Mammalia > Eulipotyphla > Soricidae > Sorex > Sorex fumeus. The sequence goes on from NW_026606120.1 coordinate 78,601,403, forward strand.
ACTGCTGTGATATCTCTCCAGCATCCCTGCACCTTTTTGTTTTTGTTTTTGTTTTGGGGGGCCATATCTGGCAGTCCCTAAGGGTTACTCCTGGCTCTGCCCTCAGGAATTATTCCTAGCAGTGCTCAGGGGACCATATGGGATGGCAGGGACTGAATCGAGGCTGACCACGTGCAAAGCAAATGCCCTACCCATTGTAGAACTGCTCGGGCCCAAGCTTTGTGACTTTGGCCGAGGGACTTAGCCTCTCTGAACTTTCTCCCCCACTCACCTGGCGTTGAGGATCATCATGCCAGCACCTGCCACCAGGGTGGTCTCAGAGGCTAAGTGACATCGTGCATGTGACGTGCAAAGCTGAAAAGGATTGGCCTGACATGGAGTGGTGACGGTAGCATAGATGAAGCCAAGGTACAGATGTCACCAAAGCTACTGCTTAGCTAAGATATGCCACTAGATTTCTTGTGTGTATGTGTGTGGGGGGGGTGGGGTTCTAAATGGTGCCCAGAGGGGCTCGGAACCACTCCCAGTGATCTTGAGGTTCAGTGTTTGGGCCCAAGGGTGCGGTGCTGCTCCAGCCGTCCATGTGGCCACTTGAGTGGTGCCAGGGATGGAATCTGGGCCAGGCGCAGGCCTTGCACATAGTATGCATTGTTAGATGCATCGGCTTCTCTTTCAAAAACTCCTCATGTCTGACCTTGGAGAGTCATGTGAGCAGGCCGCCCTGCTGTCACCCAGAAACCCATGCCTGGTGGTGGGGAATCTGTCCTGAACCTTCTCTCCAGCCCCTGCCCCACCAGCCTTCCCAGACTCCTGACATCCAGTCACTGCATCTGCACCACCACCTGTGGGGAAGGGATCAGCACACTTCACAGAGGGGGGACTCCGGGGCAGAACAGCACTGCTGGCACCGGGTTCCAACTGGGGAGTGGTTGGCTGGAGGATTTGTGTGTCTCCAAGCCCAGTGCTCCGTGAGCGCCAGACAGATGCAGGACTGGGCGGGCTCATGGTAAAATGCACATTAAAACCACAACGTGGGGCTGGAGCAATAGAACAGCAGGTAGGCCGTTTGCCTTGCACACAGCCAGCCCGGGTTCGATTCCCAGCATCCCATATGGTCCCCCGAGCACTGCCAGGAGTAATTCCTGAGTGAAGAGCCAGGAGTAACCCCTGAGCATCGCTGGGTGTGGCCCCCACCTCCCCCCAAAAAAACCACAACGTGATACCAATATATACTCCCTAAAGTGGGTAGTATTATTTGTTTGTCATTTCATAAAAAAATGTACTATCCAATACATAAAATAATTAGAAGCCTTAAAAAATATATATTTGTTAGACCTGTACATTGAAAATCACCCTCACTTCCTCCCTGAACCTGACTTTTGTCCTGAGCACTCAAGCCCCGTGGCACCAGAACTTCTGCCCCTTCTCAGGAGATTCCAGCCAGGGGACCCCTCTGTCCTGCAGCATTTCCCCCTCTCCAGTCCCAGAAACTCCACCGCTATCCCTGAGGACGCTGGCTTGACCCTGAGTGCAGTTCTGGAGCTCAATTCCTCGGGGCTTACAGCTCAGCCAGGGACACGCCGGCCTGAATTCCTTCCCCAAACACAATGATTCTTATCATTTTTTGGCTTTCCATCTACCACCCAAAGCAATAACTTTCTTTTACACTTTCTTCCCTCCAACCCTGTTTTTTCTTGGAACCCAATTAATTTCTAAACACTACATAAAATACTTAGAAATCATTTTTTAAATATTTGCAAGACCTGTACCCTGAAAATTATCCCAAATGCTGGAAGAAAGAATTAAAAGCCTTTAATGGAGAGATAAGGACAGTTGCTAAATCAGTACTTAACAGTGTTAGAGAGTTAATCTCCTAGAAATGAGTTACAGCGTCAATGCTACCCCCCTCAAAATATAACACTCTTGTGGCCAGAACGATACCTCAGTGGGTAGGGTGTTTGCCTTGCACACAGCTGACCCAAATTTGATCCTCGGCATCCCATATGGTCCCCCAAGCACTGCCAGGAATAATTCCTGAGTGCAGAGCCAGAAGTGACCCCCGAGCATCTCTGGGTGGCACAAAATAAGCCCAAAAAAGTACAGCACTCTTTCCTATACATTTTGACAAGATGATATTAAGATTTATGTAAAGATATAACAACATGTAAGGCCCTTGCCTTACAGGTGGCTGGACCAGATTCAATCCCTGGCACCACATATGGTCTCTCAAGCACTGCCAGGAGTGATCCATGAGCATAGAGCCAGAGTAAGCTCCTAGCACCACTGCACATGGCCCAAATCTTCCCCCAACAATTTTTCTGATGTATATATGGAAAGGACCTCTAATAGCCAAAGTTTGTGAATAGAGGACAGTTAGAGAACTTATAAAATTTAGTATTAGGACTTACAGTAGAGCCACAATAAGCAAGTATGGTATTGGCATTGAGATTAGCATATAGATGGATGCAACAAAAGAGAGAGTCCAGAAAAAGGCCCTCATGACTTGTATCAACTAGCAATAAGGAGAGTAGAGGGACTGGAGTGAGAGTACGGCGGGTAGGACATTTGCCTTGCACTCAGCTTACCTGGGTTCAATCCCCGGCATCCCATGTGATCCCCTAAGCAATGCCAGAAGTAATTCCTGAGTACAGAACTAGGAGTAACCCCTGAGCATCGCTGGGTGTGACTTAGAAGTTAAAAAAAAAGTTTCCTAGGAAAATAGGAAAAAAACAATATTTTCAGCAGAGTGCTGGAACACATAACTATCCACATGGAAAACAAGAAACCCTGATGTCATATTAATTCCTACTAGACATACAAACTACTTCATATGAATCATAGGTTCACACATATAAGCTGATTACAAGATCCACGTATACAAGACGGGTTCTGGAACCTTGTATAGCTGAAACCCAATCACAACAACTTTGTAACTGTGTATCTCATAGTGATTCAATTAAAAAAAAAACATGAAATCATAAGGCTTCTAGAAAACACTGGAAGAAGCCTTTGAAAACTCTGGTAGGCAGAGATTTCTTGGACAAGAGACAAAAACTACAAACCATACCCCAAAAAGTTGAAATATTCTACTTCAAAATTAAAGCTTTTGGCTGCAGAAATAGCTCAGTGACAGAAGACATGCTTTGAATGTATGAAGCCCTGAGTTCTATCCCTAGTACAAAAACAAACAATCAACAAACAAAAATTAAAACATCTGTTCTTCATAACATGCCAATAAAAAAAAGGAAAAGGCTGGCCACAGAGAGGGATAAGGGATTGCCAAGCGTTCCTGACCAAGAATTTTTATCAAAAAAATCTATCTATATACATATATTCTTATAACTCAATAAGAAGGCAACCCATTGAAAAATACATTGAGGTAATTAATAAGCACATGAAAAAAAATGTTCTCCACACCACTGATCAATGGTAAAATGCAAACCAAAACCACAATGTGATACAAACACACACTCACTGAAATGGGTATTAAGACTCATATTAGTTGTCCAGACTACAGGACCGTGTGAAACAGTACAACCACTTTGAAATATGATTCAGAACTTCCTTACAAAGTTAAACATGGTACCAGAGGACCCAGAAATACAGTCCTGAAAATCTGTCCAAGGGAAATTTGCTTTAAACAAATAAACAGGTTCACAAAAGGACACGCACTTTCATCTAAAAAAGAGTAGCAGCTTTACTGGGAATAAACCTTAATTGGAAGCAATCGTCAAGTCCATCAACTTGAGTTAGTGAATCAACAAGTCCCAGCACATTCACGCGTGGACTACTACCAAGCAATAAAGAGGAAGGTGAACTGATCCGTGCACAAACATGGAACCATCCCCCAAACATGATTTTGAGCAATGGAATGCAGATTCAAAGGCTACATACCTCACAACTCCATTTATAAGAACTTCTATGTTGGCCAAAACCCACCTAGAGTGACAGGAACCACAGAATGGGACTGGGGGTGGGGGCAGGGTGGGAGCTGTTACCTGCAGAGAGCTGAGGGAGACCCTTTGGGCTGACAGAAATGCTTACTGGTGCACACAGAACATAGAATTGTAGGTGAAGTGAATTTTTTGTATGTTTTATTTCTCCACAAGATGACCCCCCCACAGTCCAAGAACTCCCTCCCCCAATAATGAGTCTCTCCTGAACACTTGTTTGCACCAGGCATCCTAGTCTCACTTCATCTCAGTTGAACTGGGGTTGGTTGCATGCAAGACAGGTGCCTTAACCCCTCTGTTATGTCTCTGGCCCCTCACACCAGCGTTAAGGCATGTTAAACCTGGAGAGACTGTTCAGTGGCAGGCTTCGCATGTGGGAGGCCTGGGTTTGATCCACGCCACCACAGGGTCCCCAAGTACTGATGAGAATGACTCCTGAGCACCAAATCCAGCTCTCCAAGCATGGCTGGGTTTAGTCCCAAAGAAAAACACAAGTGAACATACAAGATGTAGATTATCAGCCAAAGTCCAACAAGGTTAAGATGTTTGACCAAAATTACAAAGCTTTTGAGAGAGAAGACCGGGATTCAAACCCAGGGCCAGCTGACTCAGAAGCCCGTGGGTCTATAAATGCTTCAGTTCTGTCTCAGGAATGAAACCTGGCCTGTGCAGAGGTCATACATTAAACACCAGCAAAGGGAAGCATGCTTTTAAAAGTTGCATCCACATAATAACTTAAAACAATACAAGTTGCTTTCCCGGGATCTATTTCTAGTTATGGAGTTACTGGGATGACTTCAAGGCTGGACAAGGCTAGGAGGCGGCTCTGTGCCTGCCTTGTCCCAGTGCATCTTCATGCATAAAAGGCCATTTCATGCGTGAAGGGTCAGACCAATAGGACAGTGGGAAGGGCACTTGCCTCACATGGGGCCAACCGGGTTTTATCTCCAGCACTGCATATGGTCCTTGAGTCTGCTGGGAGTAGTTCCTGAGTGCAGAGCCAGGAGTTAGTCCTGAGCACCACTGGGTGTGGCCAAAAAAAAAGGGGGCCACTGAAGTTTATCTTTGAATCCCTAAGGCAACTGAGCCCAACGATGAGCTTCTCAGCTAACTCCAGTCTGTGCGGGAACAACCTCAGAGGCAAGTCACTGAACTAAGAACACAGAGTGGGAGCTGGAGTGATAGCACAGCAGGTAGGGCATTTGCCTTGCACGCAGCCCGCCTGGGTTTGATTCCCAGCATCCCATATGGTCCCCTGAGCACCACCAGGGGTAATTCCTGAGTGCAGAGGCAGGAGTAACCCCTGTGCATCACTGGGTGTGACCCAAAAAGAAAATAAAAAGAACACAAGAGTGTCCAGGGCCAGGACAAACCCAGGGCGCTTCTTCATCATCTGTCTGCCACCCACTTTCAGGGTCTTTTTCTGTGGTGCACCAGACACCCCGGAAGGACTCAGAGCCTCCATCACTGCTGAGGACAGGAAGGAAAATGGGTGGGTGGATGAGGGTGTCCTCTCTAGGCACTACAGACCAGACACTGCCCTGGCCCACCCTCTACAGCCAGAGGCTGTCCTCGACTCACCCTCCTCCCCACACCAACTCACTGAGTCACAGACCTCTCTGATTCCCAGCTTCCTTTCAGAGCTACTTTGACCCATCTGACACACCACACAAGTGGCCCTGCTGATCAGGCAAGAGAGAAACCACAGCAGAAAGGGATTTGTCAGCTGTGATACTAGGGACCGTGTTATCACCCAGAGCCAAACAGATGCCAGGCACGATGGTTTAGAGATGAGGATCGCTTCCTTTGAAAAATGGGAACAATAATACAGGCTTTGGACCAGGTACTCTTTTGGTAGCTGCTCTGTTTGCGGGGGTCGGGGAGCCACATTTGGCAGTGCTCGGGGTTTACTCCTGGCTCTGTGCTCAGAGACCACTCCTGGTGGTACATGGAGTACGGGAGGTGGAACCCAGGTCGGCCGTGTGCAAGGCCAGCACCTTAGTCCTGTACTATCTCCAACCCCCGCGTAGCGACTCTCAGTCTCTGCTTCTTTGATTTCAAAGGCCCCAAGAAGACACACTCTCGGGTTTGGATTTTCTGTCAAGATGCTGACAGACTTCATCTGATAATTGGACCAAGGACTTCAAATGCAAATGACCTGGAAAGAGAAAGGGATGTTTACTCCCAGTTTTACTCCAGCATGGAGGCCTGCTGGCTCTCGCATTGAACTGCTGTTACCTGAGAGTTGCTGGTGGGGTCCCCTGGGCTCCTGAACACCTCCTGGGAGTCCCCCACAACAACAACAATGATAATAATATAGTTGAGTGCATACCAGACAGGGTGTCTCACTGCTCTGATGTAGACAGTTCTCCTATAAACTAGGCACTATTCTCATTCCACGGAGGAGAAACTGAGGCACAGAGGAGCGAAGTGAAATGGCCAAGAACACAGAGCTAGCAAGTGTCAGGGCTGAGGGCTGAAACCCAGACTCCGCCCAAGTAGCTCCTGCACCCCAGTCTGAGTCACCCAGATCAAGTTCAGCCCCTTCTTTCTACAAAAGGCAGAAAGGGAAACTGAGGCTAGAGATAGAGTGGTCTTCTCAAACCACCAGAAATCAGAGTGCAAAGCCAGGATCTAGAGAGAAGCCACTGTCAACTGCCAAAGAGGGGGTCGTCAGGGGGGCACCTGGAAACCAGGCCCAACTGCCCAGAGGGAGTGGCTCTCCTGTCCCCTCTCTGAACCACCAGCCCTGGAGGGCAGGTCACAGTGTCCGAGGCCCTTAATTACCTTCTCATACCTTTGCCTCCCAGGCAGTTAGACCTCCCTCACCTGGATTCAGGGTGAAAACCACAAGAAGTGGCAAGATTGATCTGCACTGTAGGTGCCTGGAGCCGTTTTAGGTGCGGGATTAGGAAGGAAAGTGTTGAAGTACCAGGGCCCGTTTCTCACCCCGAGTTCCTGCAGTTCAGACGCCCAGAAGAAGGAAAAGCTCGCCCTAAAACATTCCCTGCTCCTGGCCCACAGTTGCCCAGCAGGGACCCGCCTCACTTCACCTCCCGGCTCGAACACCCTCACCCCTCTCCCTGCGTCCCAAGCCTGAGAAGGAACCCCACTCCAGGGCTGAGATCTGTCGGGTTTCCCCAGCAAACGAGGGGTCACTCTCCTCCGGCGACTGGGGTTGTTACTTCCCATGCTCAGGGTCCCCTCTCCCCTTTCCCTTTGGACGTGCGTGATCACCTGCCCTGGCCTCCTAGGTTACACTCCGCGTGCGCGCACCCAACCACCTCCGGGGCTCCGCTGAGCAGCAAGTGGGGAGGGAATCGCTGAAAGTCGAGGACTGTTGGCTGGACAGAACTTAGGTTGCGGGCACCGCCACTGGACCCCGGGAGGTAAGAGAGACAAGGAGAGACCTCTGGAGGTGCAGGGACCCGGTGCTCCAGTAGACAGACGCGACCAGGTTCTGAGATGCACACGGGGCGCAAGGAGAGCTTGGTCAGGGGGGTGTCGGGGACCGAGGCGGCGGGGAGGGAACCAGAGCATCGGACGCGCCCCCCAGAGCAGCCGTGGCCGGTGATGGGGTGCGAACTTCCACGGTGAGCGGAGGCCCCCCCTCCCCGCCCCCCGAGGCGCAGGGCTGAGCTGCAGGTTCCACCCGGGTCGGCCAGCGGGAGAAACCCGGCGGCGGCCGGAAGAGGGGCGCGGGCGCGCACTAACCCGAAGTAGGCGGCGGCGGCGGCGGCGGGCAGCGCCAGCAGGCAGAGCGCGGCCAGGGCCGGCGGGGGGCGCATGGTGCGGTGGGCACCGTCTCGCAGCTCCTCGCGGCGCTCGCGCGCTCAGCGCCGCCACCAGCCGCCAGCAGGGCCTTAAAGCCAGAGGGGCGGGGCTCGGGGAGGGGCGGGACACCGGGAGGGGCGGGGGTTGTGGCGAGCCCCCCACCCTATTGGCTCTCGCCGCTATATCCCCGCCCTCTTGTGGGTGTGGCTGATCCCCTGCGCGGCACGCCCCGTACACCCGCCTGCCGGCCCCTACCAGGTGAGCGTCTCCCCCCCCCCCCCGCCCCACTCACCCCCTGTGGATCTGGAGGAGTGGAGGTGGGGCAGTCAGGTGGGGACTGGGAGTCTGTGCTTCTTGGAGCCAGATGGAGGAGGCGTAGGATTTTCTCGCCCGTGGGTCCGAGAGTGAGGGTCAGAGAGGTGGTCGGCGGAGGAGGAGCGCGGGGCGTTGGTGCGCGCCTCCGCCCTAGCCTTGAGACCCCGACGGCACTGCGGCGTCCTGATGCCGAGTCGCACTTCTGGGGCTGACCACGCAGCGCGGAGAGCTCGAACTCGTCTACCCCTCGAGGGTGTCCTTTGTCGAGTGGAGGAGGAAAGGAGCGCCCTGTTCCTAAGTCGGGCGTCCGTCGAGGGACAGGCGCACCGTGCTGCGTCGCCGCTCGGTTCTGTTGCTGCTGTTGCTGCTGCTGCCGCCCTCGGGATGAAAATCCAGATTCTTGGGGTGGGAGTCCCGGGGTAATAGGTGAGCGTGTAATGCGCTGTTATCGCCTGCCTGGCTTGCAGGAAGTTGGGGCTAAATCCCTAGCACTTCGAGGAGCAAACCCTGACGAACACCAGCGTTGCACCCCAAAACAAATCCACATTCTGGGGTGGGGAGGGGAACAGGGAGTGTGTGGATTCCAGAATCTCTGTCACACGCCTGGGGGCGTTCAGTGGAAGATCTCGTAGCTAATGTCTGGCTAATTCCCAAGTTTGAGTCCGATTGCAGCCAAGAAGGTACAGGGATCATGGACATGGCTTGGAGGCTCCTATCTCTGAGGGAGACAGAACAAGCCGCACAAGCGAGCAGGATGGGAAGTGAGTCTCCAATACTGCCCCAAGTCAAGCAAAGCAAACTGAGGGGCACGAGAAGTCCAGATCTGACTCCAGCATTTCCGAATACCCAGCCGGGAGTGCAGTGCATAAGATGACAGTGACCCGGCTTCTCTTGGGCACCAGCAGGATGCCAGCTGAGAGATCAGAGAGGGGAGAAATGAGGGAACTTTGTGCCAGGCTTAGCAGAGGGAGCCCCCAGATGCCGAGCTCCACTTCTCTGCCAAATGAACAATGATGATCAAGGAGTTTTAACTGCTCTGCCAGTTAAATCTCAGGGCTGGAGTGATTATACAGGGGGTACGGTGCTTTTTTTGCATGCAGCCAACCTGGGTTCGATCCCCAACACTACGTATTGTCCCCTGAGCCAGCCAGGAGAGATCCCTGAGTGCAGAATGAGGAGTAAGCCCTGAGAACAGCTGGGTGTGGCTCAAAAATCAAACACAAGAAAGAAAAAAAAATCTCAGACCTGGAGTGAAGCCATGTAAATGATGAGCCCTGATATGACATAAATGGGGGTGATGACAGATCATCTCAGGGGGTTGTGCACAGATGCCACTGGCTAGCTGGTGCTGGCACTGGGTATGGGATGGGTACAGCTGCAGGCAGAAGCTGTGGTGTGTTGATAAGGGTCCATAGCTCCTGGGGGCTGGAGTGGGGGAGGTTCTGGGAATCTGTCTATTTCTGTCCTGTGGATATCCCCGCTCCACTACTGTTACATGACTTCCTGGAGTTATCACAGAAAGGAGAGATTTGCTCACTGGTGCTGCCAGCTAGGCGGAGCTAAGACCTTGAGTGAAGCTCTAGGCAGCTCGGAGAAGGCCACTTAGCTGCCCCAGTGTGAGTCAGAGAGGAGGAGAAGCTCCCCAAGACAGGAGCATGGACCCCCCTGGTCCTATTTCCCAGGTCACATGCACAAGTATGTACCTGCTTAGGGGGTGAGGGCTGCGGGGAGCACCTCCCAAAGAAACAAAGTGAAACTGAGCATCACACCTGGCAATGCTCAGGGCATAACTCCTGGCTCTGACTCAGAAATTACTCCAGGAGATGCTCAGGGGACCATATGGGATGCCAGAGATCGAGCCTGGATCAGCTGTGTCCAAGGCAAATGCCCTACCCAATGTCACTACAGCTTCCCAAAGCAAAAGTTTTTCAGTCTTTACCAACCTCTGACCATTAGGCCCAGGTTGCCAAAAAGTCAAAGACGCAGCAGAGATCTGCAGGTTGGACAGAGGTGGCCTGACAGTGGGACACGCATAGCAAGTACCCCCCAGGCATGTTCCTGACCTCCACAGGCTCAGGATTCAGTGCTCTCCCAGGCCTCTGTCTGCAGGGGTGACTCTTGCCTGTGTGGTGCCTTGGGCTCCTGTCCTCTTGGGCAATCATCCACAGGATAGCCACAGGGGCAGCCCCTTGGGATGCTATCCCACCCCCACAGCAGCTCCTGGGAGCCAGGCTGAGTCTGTCTGAGTGCAAGAGTATGTGAATGAGTGTGTAAGTGTGAGTGAGCATGTGTGTATGAGCGTGTGTGAGTGTGAGTGTGCAAGAGTGTGAGAGCGTGTAAGCATGCATGGATGTGTGTATGAGTGCGTGAGTGTGTGAATGAGTTTGCGTGTGAATACAACAATGTGTACTATGAATGTGTGTGAGTGTAGGTTGTGTGTGTGTGTGTGTGCGCGCGCGCACGTGCCAGACCCAGCACATGGTCTCACCCAAGCCTCATGCCTCCTCGCCCTATTGCCTTGAGAAGGAAACTGAGACTCTGAGAGTTGAGGGAACTGGAACGTCTAAGGAGCAGAGATGGGAGCAGAGCCCAGTTCCCTCGGGACTACCACACACTGCTCGTGGCTTAGGATAGGCCCTAGCAGCCCGTGCCCATGCCCAGCAGCCTTGGTAGAATTCACCCCTGGCACTTGAGCATCTCTCCAGCACCCAGACTGAGTGTGGGCACAGCAATGGGAGCAGGGGTCTCCACACCATGCCTGAGACTAGATTTGGAGGGGCAGCCCTCGGGAACCAAAGATTTCAGTCATAAATAGTGTATGCCCTTGAGCCCCTTGAGGGTTTGAATTTTACTTCCTGCCAAGGGTCAGCACCTACTTGGCACTCTGGAAACTGCCTGCACCAGCTTGGAGGTTGGGTCTGTGGCCTTCTAAGGGGGTGGAGCTCGAAAGTGTCCTAAGATCTTGCACGGTGCACACTCCAGAGCACCTGCCCCCGCTCACCCACCCTCCGCCACATGCACTGACTCTGCCATACAAGTCCAGGCTCCCCCGCTCCACCCCCATGGATGCCGAGATTCCTGGGCAGCCCGGCAGCTGCTCCCGGACCCACACGTCCACACAGGTATGCACAAGAAGCATTCTTAGGCCTCCGCATGCAGCTACCTGCCTCCGTGAGCCAGTCCAAGGCGGCCGGGGCTGGGGATGGAGACTACCAGGCCCCCAGGTGCATCTGCAGCACACACCTGGGTCACACCACATGCACACATACACATGCGTGCACGCCACACACATAGGTCACACACACCACATACATGTGTCTGCACACCACACTCATGGGTCAGACACACCACATACACACACAAATCCTTGCACACCACACATGTGGGTCACACACACCACAGGCGCACACACCACAGGCGCACACACATGCTTGTATACCACACACATGGATGTGCACATACCATGCATACACACTCATACTTTGAGGGACTTGAGGATGTGACTGAAAGGCTGACTTGATGCACAGAATCCAGCTGTAGGTCACCTCCACACTTCTTGCTCCCTGTCCCCCACCTTGTCCCCAGACCAAACCACGCTCCAAAGCTTCAGGACATCCACACTATCCCCAGGACACGGAGGACGCTATCCCCAGTTAAGCCCACAATCACAGCCCCACAGCACTCCACCCAGTCCGTGAGCTGGCAGAACCAAGGAATTCTGGGCCTACTTATAGTTCCTTGCTGGGAATGCACAGGCCCAATGGGAAGTGGGCAGGATGCCTGTGTGGGCTCCATGGAGGGTCAGTGTCCAGGTCAGGCTGCCCGGGAAAGCAGGCTGGAAGAGAGCTGGCAGGACGGGGTGGGGCCGGTGCGCTCCTGTCCACTCACTGGCCTCCCTTCCCCTCTTCCAGCTGCGGCCTCATAACTGCTTCTGTCCCCATCATGGGCGGCCACCCAGGTTTGATCCCCAGTACCACATGGTTCCCTGAGTACCAAGCCAGGAGTCGCCCTTGGCCTGCCAGATGTCGGGCTCCCTGACCCCACCTTTGAACTGGGAAGTCACTTGTGTGTTGTTGGGCTCTGAAGGATGTTGTGTGAGGTAGCACATGAAGCCACACTGTCCCTGTTCCACACACAGGACAGTGAATTCCAGAAAGGTGAGCGACTTCCCCCTGGAACTCAGTGGCACTTGGCACATCACACCGAGAAGAGACTGGAGCAAAGTGGAGAAAGCCCATATCCAGCTACCACACAAGTGGATGCAAACCCACTGAAAACTGCAACAAAAGATGACAAAGAAATACACCAAAACATTTTCTTTTTTTAAAAAAAAAGGGGGGGGGCTGGAGTGATAGTACAGCAGGTAGGGCATTTGCCTTGCATGTGGCCGACCCAGGTTCAATTCCCAGCATCCCATATGGTTCCCCAAGCAACACCAAGAGTAATTCCTGAGTGCAAAGCCAGGAGGTAACCCTAGTGCGTTGCCGGGTGTGACCCAAAACATAGGGAAAAGGGGGGGGGGGGGTTTCAGGGCTGGAGCTCATACAGCAGGGAGGGCACTAACCTTGCATGCGCTAATCCGGGTTTGATCCCTGGCATCCCATATGGTTTCCTGAGCCTCCCAGGAGTGATCCCTGAGTTCAGAGCCAGGAGCAAGCCCTGAGCACTTCTGGGTGTGACCCAAAAACCAAAAAAGTAAGAAAGAGAACATCCTATTAAACAGGGATGTCTTGGAGTTTGGGAATGTGGGGGATTTTGTTTATATCCTTTTTTCTATCTCCCATAAAAAATTATGGGAGTGTGTTTAACATTTGAGATAGATATGCTGGAGATGGTTCATTAAGGAGGAGCGTGTGCTTTGCATGTGGGAAGCCCGGGTTGGATCTTTAGTACCACATGATTCCCTGAGCACCAAGCCAGGAGTAGTCCCTGAGCCTGCCAGATATGGGCCCCTTCAAACCCCATTGGCCCCCAAAAGAGAGGAAAGAGCAGGGAGGGAACAGATGCACAAAAAGAAATCTCCAGTGCTAGCTAGCACTTGAAGACTTGGCTGGAAAGATCTTGGCTGGGGTGGAGGTATAACTTCAAGCACCTCTCCCATGGTATCTGTCCATTTGCCCTGCAAGGCTATACCACCTGCCCTGGGTCACGGCCACCACTGCTACCTGGAAACCCGCTTTGATGGACCTGACTGCAACTGAAGTGCTCCCTCCCTCCCTGGGTTTCAGACTTCAGTGGCTCTGCTTCATTCAGTGCCGGGGACTGTCCCCTGAGTGTGCATGGGCGATGGACAGTCCACCTAGCTCATGGACCGAGTCCCTGTTCCCATGTTCTTTTCTTTCCTATCTGGCCCTGTAATGGGGTTGCGCTTCCCTGCACAGGACAGATCAGTCAGTAGGTGAAGGGACAGATGAGAGAACAGTTGGAGCCGATGTATTTTTTTATTTTTTGTCTGTAGACTTACACTATTCTCTTTAATAGATGATTTTTTAAAAAAATTTATTGAATCACCGTGAGATAGTTACAAGCTTTCATGTTTGGGTAACAATCGCATAATGATCAAACACCCATCCCTCCACCAGTGCACATTCCCCACCACCAATGTCCCCGGTATACCCCCCTTTCCCACCCTCCCCCTGCCTCCATGGCAGACATGATTCCCCATAATCTCTCTGTACTTTTGAGCATTATGGTTTGCAATACAGACCCTGAGAGGTTATCATGTTTGGTTCTATGTCTACTTTCTGCACACATTTCCCATCCCTACGGATTCTTCCAGACATCTTTTTCTTAGTGATCCCTTCTCTATTCCAGCTGCCTTCTCCCCTTTGCTCATGGGGCAGGCTTCCAGCTATGGAGCAATCTATCTGTCCCATGTATCTACTATCCTTAGGTGTCAGCCTTATGTTATGTTATTTTATACTCCACAAATGAGTGCAGTCCTTCTATGTCTGTCCCTCTCTTTCTGACTCATTTCACTTAGCGTGATACTCTCCATGTCTATCCATTTATAAGCAAAGTTCATGACGTCATCTCTCCTGACAGCTGCATAGTATTCCATTGTGTAGATGTACCAAAGTTTCTTTAATCAGTCATCTGTTATAGGGCTCTTGGGTTGTTTCCAGATTTTGGCTATTGTGAACAGTGCAATGAACATATAGGTACAGATGTCATTTCTACTGTGCTTCTTTGCATCCTCGGGATATATTCCCAGAAGTGGTATTGCAGAATCATATGGAAGCTCAAGGAGCCTATGTATTGATGGCCACAAAGTGTCTTGAGTTGATCAACTTTAAGAGGGGAAAGATGTGTACTCTGGTTGGAACAGGAGGAAGTTGTGAGTGGGCCAGTTCTGTCTCAGAGTCAGGGGGATGGATAAGACTGGGTGTGCAACCCCAAATTCAAAGGGCTGCTCACTGTGCCCCAGTCAACTCCTGAACACCAGGAGGCAGTGCTAGCTTGGCCTGGGCTCCCAGCTCCCATAGGCATGGTCCCTCCCAGGGAAGCTTCTAGAAGCGTTGGCTCATCGTGGCCAAGGAGTACGCAACGGCTTTCCTCTCTCCTAGCCCAGCCTGGGTTTCTTGCTGGCCTGCCCGAGGGGAAGAGCTAACCAGAGTCTCCGCTTTGATGTTCTCTAATGGAAGAATGTTCCACAGAGACGCAGCTGTGAAAGCTTAGTCAAAGAAAAACCCGGGAAGGAAAGGAAGGAGGAGGACAAGGACGCAACTTTCTTAAGAAATAGACGTATGGGGCAGAGTGGTTAGAAGAGTGGATAGGGCACTTGCCTTGCACATGGCCACTCCAGGTTCAATCCCTAGAACCCCATATGGTCCCCTGAGCCCTGCCTGGAGTGATCCCTGAGCCAGAGCCAGGAGCAGGTCCTGAGCACTGCCAGGTATGGGCCCTAAACAAACAAACAAAAGAAATAGAGGTGAACGTGGAAGAAAAGATAAATTAAGTGGAACATTTAATGAAGAAGCTTCTGACCCCAGAGTAAATGATGACTAGAATGCAAAGACAGCCTACAGACTGGGAGAAATTATTTGCCACCACTCGTCTAATAAAGGGTTAACATCTAAGTTATATAAAATACTGGTAAACTTTACAAGAAAAAAACAATCCAACCCTATTGAAAAATGGGGAGAAGAGATGGACAGAAATTTTCTCAACAACAACAAAAAAGAAATACACATGGATAAAAGACATATGAAAAAAATGTTCTATATCACTAGTCATCAGGGAAATGCAAGCCAAAACAACAATGACATACCACTTCACACTACAGAGACTGGCACTCATCCAAAGAACAACAACCAGTGTTGGTGTGGATGGGGATGGGACGGGGGAGGGACCCTCATTCACTGCTGGTGAATGTCGACTGCTGACTGCTCTAGCCTTTTTGGAGACAATATGAACACTCCTCAAGAAACCAGGATGGGGGCTGGAGCGATAGCACAGAAGGTAGGGCATTTGCCTTGCACGCGGCTGACCCGGGTTCAATTCCCAGCTTTCCATATGGTTCCCCCAAGCACCGCCAGGAGCGATTCCTGAGTGCAGAGCCAGGAGTAACCCCTGAGCATCTCGGGGTGTGAACCAAAAAGGAAAAAAAAAAAGAAAGAAAGAAACTAGAATTTACAGAGCCAGAGAGCTGGTACAGCAGGCAGAGTACTTGCTTTGCACACAGCAGGCCGGGGTTTGACCCCTGGCACCACATCTAGTCTTCCAAGGATGTGAGGGCGATCTGGCTGCGACATCTGTCACCCCATTGATCGCCAGGGTTGATTCGGCTCATCTGGCTGGCTAGGCGGGTGTCCCCTTCCTCCCTCACCGCTCCATGTGCGTCCCTCCCAAAGCTGCGCACTCCGTCGAAGAGGACGGCCTTCCCCGATAGAGACGGACCGGTCTTTGGTCGAGGGTATACGAGTAGCTGCGCTCCCCTGCTAGAACCTCCAAACAAGTCTTCCAAAAGACAAACCAAAAACCAACAAACTAGGAATTGAGCTTCCATACTACCAGCAATTCCATTTCTGGGAATATAACCCAAGGGTCGCAAAACGCAATACAGAAAAGCCATCTGCACTGCAATGTTCATGGCAGCACTATTCACAATAGCCGAAAACAGAACAACCCAAGTGCCCAAAACAGATGACTGAGTAAAAGAAAAGCTATGGCACATCTGCACAATGGAATGTTACTCAGCTGTAAGAAAAGATGAAGTCATGGGGGCTGGAGTGATAGCACAGCGGGTAGGGGGTTTGCCTTGCATGAGGCCAACCCAGGTTAGATTCCCAGCATCCCATATGGTCTCCCAGCACTGCCAGGAGTAATTCCTGAGTGCATGAGTCAGGAGTAACCCCTGAGCATTTCTGGGCATGACCCAAAGAGAAAAAAAAAAGATGAAGTCATGAATTTGCTGCTACGTGGATGGATTTGGAGAGTGTCAAACTGAGTTAAATGAGTCACAGGGAGACAGACACAGAATGATCTCACTCATATGTGGGGTATAAAGAAACATAGGAGTGGAATAACATGCCAAAGGCAATAGAATGAAGAGCAGGAGACTGATCCTTAGTAGGAAGCTCGCCACAGGGAGCAGGATGAGTGATAGGTCAGGGAAGGGACCACTAGGACAGTGACAGAGGGAAGTGGCCACTCGGGACCAGGACAGAGTCTCAAAGGAGGGAAAGTGATCAGCACGATGCCCTATCAGTAACAGAAGGGCAAGTCACAGTGCCTAAAAGGGGAAAAAAATAAGTGAAGAAAGAAAAACAAAGAAGAATAAGAAAAGAAAAAGCTGCCTGTAGAGGCAGCTTGAAGGTGGGGGTGAGGGAAGTGAAACTGGGAACATTAATGGAGTGGACACCGGTGAAGGAATTGGTGTTGGAGCATTGTACCCCTGAAACTTAATCATTAATAATTTGTAATTTTTTAATTTGTGGGGGAGAAGGAGGAGGAAAAACAATAGGAGGCGGAGGAGGAAGAGGAGGAAGAAGAAGGAGAAGGAGAAGGAGAAGAAGAGAGCGAGGAGGAGGAGAGGAGGAGGAGGAGGAAGAGGAAGAGAAGAAGGAGGAGGCCGCAACTGGATGTGTGAGAGGCTGGAGAGATAGGACAGCTTGCCTTGCACACTGCTGACCTGGGTTCAATCCCATATGCAAACCCCTCCCCCCCACACACACACATCTCGAAGCCCTGCCTGCCAAGAGTGAATCCTGAACACAGAGCCAGGAATAAGATCTGAGTGGCAGAGGAGGAGGTGGAGATGAATGAGGAGGAGGAGGAGGAGGAGAGGTTGAGAAGGAGGAAGAGGAGGAGAAGGAGGAAGAGGGGGTAAAGAAAAGGAGAAGGAGGAGGAGGAGAAGGAGGAGGAGGAGGAAGAGGAAGAGGAGGAGGAGGAAGAGGAGGAAGAGGAGGAGGAGGAGGAGGAGGAGGAGGTGAAGAGGAGAAGGTGGAGGTGGAGGAGGAAGAGGAGGAAGAGAAGCAGGAGGCGGAGGGAGGTCACTCCAGGAGACTGACTCAAACTCATCATTGCCCCCTCTCTGTTTGAGCAGCACTTGTGGCAGGGCCGTGTAGAACCCAGAAATTCTTTTACTCTGGGAAGAGTTTAACCCTGACAGTGAGGACAGGCTCTGGCTCTCCCTAAGCCTCAGCCCCGCACTGAGAGGACTGAAAAAGCCACCAGGGCTGGGAAGTGGCCCTACACCTCCTTCCACCCAACAGCTCCCGTCACTCAACCTAGTGCTCGGGGAAACTGAGGTACGGAGATGCACCGTGACTTGTCCTGCATTCCAGGATCGTCCCAGTCTGTCAATTCAGCACATGAGGTGGGCAGGGGAAGTGTGGGAAGGCAAGTGACCGGAATGGACTGGGAAGGACGGAGAAGGGAGGACAGTGAGGTCCCCACACCGGGGCCAGGCAGAGCGGCGGGCCTCCGGGTCACCAGCCTTCAGCAGGAGCGCCCCCTGCTGGTTTCCAGAGCTGCTGCGGACTGTGGCGCAACCTTGGGGCTCCTGATGGGAACCCCCTTTACTTTGCATTTTGCACTCTGACAGTGGAGCGGGAGGCGCCGGGAGGGGTCCCTCCAGCCCATTTACTTTGCACTTGGCAAATCCGGAGCTCAGAAGATGAAGTGGTTCGCAGAGGCTTCCAGAGTGGGGGGCTGGGGCGACAGTACAGCAGGCAGGGCACTTGCCTACCCCGGCATTCCATATGGTCCCCAAGCTCACCAGTGTGCTTCCTTAGCACAGAGTCAGGGGTAAGCCCTGAGCACCGCAGGGTGTGCCCCAACAAACAAACAAAGAAACAAAAAAGGCGTTCAGAGAGCTGGGGATTTGGGTCTCCAGTTCCTCCTGCCCCTTCCTGCAGAGCCCTCCTGCTCTCCATCCTCCCTCCCACATTCCTGAGCTTCCTGCAGGCCCTCCATGGTACTGGCAGAGAGCTTTTCTCTAATGAGTTAAGATGCTACTTTAAGGGCCAGGGCCATAGTACAGCGGGGAGGGCGTTTGCCCTCCACACGGCTGACCCAGATTTGATCCCCTGCATCCCATATGGTCCCCGAGCACTGCCAGTAGTAATTCCTGAGTGCAGAGTCAGGAGTAGTCCCTGAGCATTGCCAGGTATGACTCAAAAAACAAATGCAAAAAAGATGCTACTTAAAAAAAATCTCTGTGGTGAGGGTGCAATGGATCCCCATGGTCCCCCCTGCACCATCAGGAGTGATTTCTGAGTGCAGATACCGGAGTAAGCCCTAAATATCCTTGGGTGTAGACCAAAACTAAGACAGCTGAACACACACACACAACACACACCCAAACAAACAAACAAAAACAGCAACAAAATTATTTTAATGAAAAAATAATCTACAGGGGCTGGAGATGGTAGTAGAGGGGACAGGCTGCTTGCATGCAGTTGACCCGGGTTTGATTTGGCACTAAGTAACATACCCCAAATGCTGCCGGGACTGACTCCTGAGCATAGAGCCAGGAGTAAGTCCTGAGTACCATCGGAGTCCCACATCCTCCGTCTCTGAGGTGAGAAAAAGAGGGATCTTTTTCACCCACACACCCAGCCACTTCCAGGGCACCCCTGCTCAGCCCCTTGGGCAAAGATCTGGGTGAAGACATGGGGCAGATGTAGGAAGCTGGCAGGGCTCTGCTGCCCATACAGGCCCTCCGAGTGGCCTTGAAATATCTCTTCTCCTAACAAAAGGGAATACCCTGCCACAGAGGCAGGGTGGGATGGGGGGGATGGGTGTGGGAGGGATACTGGGATCCATGGTGGTGGAAAATGGGCACTGGTAGAGGGATGGGTACTTGATCATTGTATAATCGAAACCCAAGCACAAAACTTTGCAAATCTACAACTGCACCTCATGGTGTTTCACTAATAAAAATTAAAAAGAAAAAAAGAAAAATAAATAAATATCTCTTCTCCTCCAAGAAGTATATGCAGATTTGCCTATGATGTGAAGGGCACCTCTGAGGGCAGAGGTCACATTAGCAGTGGGCAACCTACACAACTAGGCCTGGCCTTTTTATTTTTTATTTTTTTGGCTTTTTGGGTCACACCCAGCGATGCTCAGGGGTTACTCCTGACTCTGCACTCAGGAATTACTCCTGGAGGTGCTTGAGAGACCATATAGGATGCCAGAATCGAACCCATGTCGGCCGTGTGCAAGCAAATGTCCTCCCCACTGCTGTACTATCCCTGCCATCCCAGGTCTGGCATTCTTAAAGGCTCAGTCGGTCCTCTGTGTTTTGGGTGGGTCACAGAGTCTCAGGGAGCATTTTTATCCTTCTCACCCTTCCCCGTGGGGTTGCCACTGCCTTCCCTCATACTCCTGCTGGCTGGGAGTGAGACACTCTGGGTCCATAGCCCTGAATGTGAGCATGACAGGGAAAATGTAGGCCCCGATTAGCCTGCAAGCAAGGGGTGTGACTCTGATGGGGTGGGGAGGGGGGAAGGGAATGGAGATAAGAAAGATGAAAAGAACAGGGCCCCACAGACAGCTGGGGTTAAAGTGCTGGTCTTGCCTGCAGCTGGCCCTGGGTTGGAGCAACAAGGGGTGTGGCCCAAACACCTGAGAACTTGATCACTTAACATCCTTACTCATTTGCTCAAGCAGGCACCAGTAATGTCTCCATCGGTCCCTGTTACGTGCCAGTGTAGCCCAATGCCATCTGCTCGTTCTAGGAACACAAACAGCCTCAAACCAATCATTCAGGGTCTTGACGAAGTCTGACCATCTCGCAGGTGGGCGGCCACACGATCTTTGACGACCTGTGGAATCCAGTCGGTAATGGCTCTAGTCCAGCGGTCGTCTCCAAATCTCATTGCGTGTCCAGCCCATCTGATTTTTGACGCTTTGGCAAATGAGACAGCGTCCCTGATTCTTGATCATCGAGGGACGTCAGAACTTCGGATTCTTTCTCTCATTTGAGTGAAGCAGGTTATTCCAAGCATAGCTCTTTCTATTCCTCTTTGGGAACAAACACTGAGAACAAACCCAAAAATTTATAGAGCCCGTTTGGCGCACTGCTGCTCATGCCCCTGGGGCCCCGTCATCTCTACGAACCCTAATTGGAAGCCCAATGCCTCTACTCCCAGCACACTGGGCGCTTCTCCCTAGGGACGCGGATGGCGTGAGTTTGAGGACCCTGGCCCGCTCAGCACGCGCTCAGCGCCTCCCTGCTGCCACGCCGAGAACATCCAGCAGGTGTCGCTGCGCCCCGATCATCCTCCTGGGCTCCTGCTCGCAGCCTGCGGACACACCTTTGGAACAAGGGAACGCCCAGAGGCGGGATCTCACTTTCCAAGGGCCACCCCCCTCCCGCCCATCCCCCTGCACAAGAAGGGGGCAAGTGAGGGGCGAACCCCGTGTCCGGCTCCACCCATTATTTCTGGGTCCATTTTAGTGAAGAGCTGTGGTTAGCAAAGGCCCAAGGGCAAGGTTAGGAGTTATAGGGGCTGGACAAGCTGAAGTTTGCTTCTGTTCCTCCAACCAGAGGGTTCTCCCCCTCCCTCCCTCTCTCCCTCTCTCCCTTCCTCTTTCCCTCCTGCCCTCCCTCTTTCTCTCCCTCCCTCCCTCCCTCTCCCTCCTACCCTTTCTCCCTCTCCCTCCCTCCCTTTTCTCTTTCTCCCTCCCTCCCTCCCTCCCTTCTTCCCTCTCTCTCCCTCCCTTCCTCTCCTTCCCTCTCTCCCCTCTCTCTCCCTCCCTCTCTTCCTTTCCCTCCCTCTTTCCCTCCCTCTCTCTTTCCTCTCTCTCCCTCTCCTCCTCTCTTCCTCTCTCCATCTTAACCATCTCCTCCCCATCCCCCCACCTCTTTTGTTATTGAGTTACTGTGAGAGTTACAAAGTTCATGAATTATCATTACAGTTACAAAGCTGTTCATGGTTGGGTTTCAGTCATACAGTGTCCCAACACCCATCCCTCCACCAGTGAACATTTTCCATCACCAATGTCCCCAGGTTCCCTCCCGCCACCTCTCCTCCCCCCTCAGTCTGCCTCTATGGCAGGCACTTTCTCGGTTGGTTTGGGCATTATGGTTTGCAGTACAGATACCGAGAAGTTATCCTGTTTGTTCCTTTCCCTGCGCTCTTTTGTTTGTTTTATTTGGGGCCACACCTAATGGTGCGCAGGTCTTACTCCTGGTGGTGCTTGGGGGACCATATGGGATACTGGCGATGAAAAATGGGTTGTCTGTGCACAAGGCAAGCACCCTGCCCTCTGTCCTCTCTCTCTGGCCTCATCTCCTTCCTGTGTCTCGGTTTCTTTCGCTGACCGTCATTCCTCCGTCCTGGGTATCAATTTGGGTGAAGACTAAGGGCTCCTCTGTTTCAGGAATCCACGAGTGAGCCAGAAAACCCAAAGGGAGTTGTAATCAGGGAGGCTTCTGCCGGAGGTGAGTGTGGTCCCAGAAGATTAATTCCTTCATGGCTCTGTTTCTTATGAAGAACAGGGGAGATGGGCTAACCTGTGGGTCAGTACAGCCTGGGGGAGAGGGGCATGCCGGGAAGCAAATTCCTGGATGATTTTGGAGGATACAGTTGAGGTCGGGTGGGCTTCCAGAGACTCTCTAACTCCCAGCCTGCCGCTCCCCTTCTCTGTCACCACCCCACTCCTGCACTGCCTCAACACCCCATTCCAGCCACCCCGCCTCGAGCTGGAGATGTGTCTGAGAGTTACCACCTAGAATCGAGCTTGTCCCTGGCCTCAAAAGGGGTCAAGAAAAGACTTGAGAGGGGCCAGAGATAGCACAGCAGAGCAGGGCGCTTGCCTTGCACACGGCAGAGCCGAGTTCGAGTCCCAGCATCCTGTATGGTCCCCTGAGCACCACCAGGAGTAATTTCTGAGTGCAGAGCCAGGAGTATGGTCCCCCTGAACACCATCACTGTGACCCCAAGAGTTACTGCAGCAGGAATGGGAGGAAAAGTCCCCCCTCCCTTCCCATGGCCCCAGTTAGTTGATTCCAGCGAGGAGGGGGGGTGTTCCCAGAGGAGCCCTCTCATCCCACCAGGACCCACAGAAAACATCTCTATGCAGGGACAGAGGGGCGGAAGGGTCTCAGGGAAGCCCATGACTCCTTTGGTTCTAAGCTTGTATCCTCAGCAGCCAGTGTGCAGTGGGTAGCCCGTGCCTCTGACCACCGTCCAGTCCATCTGTCTGTCTGTCTGAGAAGTCGGAGGAGGGTTGACCCGCTATCTCTTTGGGGGTAGGGGGCCCCATACCTGCTGGTGCTGGAGGCTCCTACCGCCTCTCGGGGTCCCTGCGGAGCTGAGGATGGATCTTGGGGCTTTGGCATCCTCCACCAAGGCCCCACCCCGACCCCCTGCAGGGCTGCCCTGCGCTGGCTCCTGTTTGGCAGTTTGTTTTCTCCAGGGCAGACAGATGCAGGGAAAGGGAGGATGGGTGGTCCAATAAAACCCGGGGTGCTCGCCCCAGCTCCCAGGCGCCCGCACGCCCCACCCAAAGCTGCTGTGGTGTGTGCCTGCGTCTGGGATCCACAGCAGCCAGCAGTCCCGAGGGGTCTGGGCCTGGCTCTCCGCTTCCTCTCTGGGTCAGCGGCTAGGAGGATAGGGCGACCGCGGCTTCCTGAGAAGACCAGAGGCCTCGCCCTCCTGAGGCCTGCGAGGACCCGCAGCAGCCCCAAGTCAGCCTGCAGAGCATCCCTGAGGACTTCAGGGGGCGTCACCGCCCCCCACCCCCAGGGGCTCCTGCCTGGTTCCCGGGCCCCCCTGCTGCTCTCTCTGACTGAGCCCCGCGGTGGTGGCAGGGGCCAGCCCAGCTCGTGCCCTGAGTCCTTTCCCGATGCGGGCCCCCACTCTCCTTCCCCCGGAACCCCCAGGTGGGGGGTGGGGGCAGGGCTGGGGCGGGAGGGGCTCTCTGCGAGCGGCGGCGGGCGGGGGCGGCGCCTTACACGCCCAGCAACACATGTCCCCCTTTGTGGGCCGGCTTTCTGCCGCGCTCAAAGGCCACTGTGAAAAGAGCAGGGCTGATTCCCGCCGCCCAGCCGGGCTCCCGGCAACACGCCTGGCGGGAGGCCTTTCTCTCGGGGGCCCCCCACCTCCCGCTCCCCTCCGCCGCGCCCCCCTCCCCGCCCCCCTGCGTCCCGGGCTGGGGATCACTGAAACTCCCCTCCCAGCCACTTCGCAGCCGGCCGCTCGGCCGGCCCTCGGGGGCAGCTCCTCCCGCCAGGCCCGGGCTCAGGAGGCTGGCGGGGTCAAGCCCCCCGACGCGAGGAGGCTTTGTGCGCCGAAGCAAGGCTTAAACTCCGCTTGGCAACGCTTGGCACTTTTGCACTTTCGCCAGGGCCACGCTGGCTCCTCCCCGGCATCCCTCTCCTCTCCCCGCCCCCCACCCCCAGGTTTGGTCTGCAGGGAGCACCAGGGAAGGGGCACTGCCAACCCTCTGTCCGCCTCTCTCCTAGGGGGCGAATTCCTGCTGATGGCAGGGTCCAGTGGCCACATGAATGAAGGGAGGGCGGCAGTACTCGAAATATTGCCATCAGATGCATCTGGCCTCTTCTTCCATCTAAGAGGGACCCAGAGAGGGTGAGTGCTTGACCTGGAGACACACAGGAAAGACGGGTGGGCACTTGGCTCTGTCCTCTGGGGCTCTCTACGCACTGTGCTGGGAAGGAGCACTTGAGTGGTCAGAGCAAGAGGACATTGGGGAGGGCGTTTGCCTTGTACACGGCCAATCCCTGGAACCCCATACGGTCCCCCAAGCACTACCAGGAGTGATCCCTGACCACAGAGCCAGAAGTCAGTCCTGAGCACTGCAGGGAGTGGCTCCTCCCCTTGAAAAAAGGACCCCTTAATCTCTGACCTGCCCTGACCTGCCTGCCAGAACTCTCCTAGCACCTAAGCTTCTTCTCAACCCCTCTGTCCCACGCTGGTGTCCACGACTCCCACGACTGTTGCGGGGCCACCCCGTCATCCATCACCTTCGCAGGTGATCAGGAACCCCAAATCTCCCGTCTGCTTCCTCCGGGCCTGGGTGGTGCAAGGAATCCCAGTGGATCACGGCCACAGTGGTTTCCAGGCCCAAGGCTGGTGCTGGCCTATTCTGCCAAGCAGGAAGTCTGATCACCCAAGAGCCCCTGGCAGAGGCAGGCACAGGAGGGCACCCCCTTATGCTTCTGTCTTCAGATCTGGGCTTTGTCCAACCCTTCTCCTGCCTCATCCCCAAAGCAACAGTGGACCCTGGATTGGGGATGAGGGTGGAGGTTGAGCCTGATTCAGGGCTTTGCCCAGCCCCTCCCTCTTTACATCTTCTATAGAAAAAAAATTAAGAAAAAAGGTTTGTGGGGGGGCGGCTGGAGCGATAGCACAGCGAATAGGGCGTTTGCCTTGTACACAGCCGACCCAAGCTCGATTCCCAGCATCCCATGTGGTCCCCTGAGCACTGCCAGGAATAATTCCTGAGTGCAGAGCCAGGAGTAACTCCTGTGTATCACTGGATATGACCCAAAAAGAAAAAAAAAAGGCAGAAAAATGGTTTGGGCCAAACTACTTACTTCCTCTTATCTTCCACATCTTCCATGTGCAGAACAGATGCGTAGGTAGCTGGGGAGGTCCAGGTTGGAGTCCACGAAGGGGTCAGGGGAGGATAAAGCAGGAGAGTGGCCACCGGGCCTCTGACCACAGGTGTCTGCCAAGACCTAGACCCTTTTTTCTCACAATAGTCTGAGGCAACATGGCTGGAACTTTAGAAGCTGATGTGAAACCAGGGAAGCCCCTAATGGAAAGACAACGGCTGAGAGGCTTCTCCATGTGTGGAATATAAATGCCTAAAGCAAAGAGAGTGGGAGACTAGGGCAGACACGAGTCCTGGGTGCTGGAGAGGAGATGTGTGCAACGGGGGAACGGGACACGGTTCGGGTCCGGGCACCAGAAGCTGAGACACAGGTGGGGGCCCAGCGGTGCTTGTAAATCCCATAAATCGGCAAAAGGCCCATTTGCAAGCGTCCGGAGGAGCAGCAGCCTTTGGGCTCTTGAGGATCTCAGTGCCTTGAGGATCCTCAGGGTCTGAGGAGGAAGCAGCCCAGGGGAGTCACTTGCCCAGGTTTGTTGTTTTGTTTGGGTCACACCCAGCAGTGATCAGGGGCTACTCCCAGCAGCAGAGCCTTCCTGGGTTTGGACCTCAGACCGCCCACGTGTTCTCTGTAAACGCTCTCCCTGGCATCCTTTGGGCAATTTTGGTTTTGTGTTTGGTTGGGGGGGGGGTCCACACCCAACGGTGCTCAGGGCTGACTCCTGGCTTGTGTTCTGGAATCAGTCTTGAGGGAACCATATGCACTATTGGTGATGGGACCAGGGCCGATTATGTGCAAGGCAAATGCCTTCCCCACTGTCCTGTACTGTGTAGCTCCTTCAGAGACTTCCAGTATCTTCAAAGTGTTGCAGAGGGGAAACTCGGCAACCCTCACCTCTGCCTGATTTCAAAGCTGCCCGTGGGCCCAGAAGATTCTCTTGGGGCCCATAGTGGCCGAGATGCGGGCTCGAGGCACAGACAGAGGCAGCACCAGGTGGAATTCTAGTTGGGGCTCATTTTCAGCTTCTGCTCCACTGCCTTTGGCTGCTTCTTCTCCTCAAAAACTACCTTGGAGCCAGAGTCTTAGCGCCTGGCTCCAACTACAATCTTTTGGAGGAAGCCCTAAAGCACAGCAGCCCATGCTCTAAGGTGTGAATCCATCAGAGGCCTTCAATCCAACTGCCCTTGACCGGAGTCTGAGCTGGAGGAACAGCTCGCCTGGGGGAGCCTGTGGCCACAGGGAACAGCCTGGAGTTGCCTAGGCAACGGGGGAGAAGTTGATTCCAAGAGCCACACCTGGCTCTTCTGGAGTCAACAAAGACGCTGAGGTACCAACTCAGCTTCCTTCTCTCTTGGCTTTTTCTCCCCTCAGCTGGTCTTTGGGCAGCCTCGAACACATGATCGCGATCCAGGCAGCTCCAGGCATCAAGCCCAGGCACCACCTGGTCCAAAAAACAGGAAAAAGGAAGAGAACAGGCTTCATTTTCAAAATCCAAACACTGCTTCCCAGAACTCTTTTTGTTTTTGTTTAGTGTGTGAGTGTGTGTGTGTGTGTGTGTGTGTGTGTCTTTCTTTTGGCCACACTTGGCTGTGCTCTTAGCTCTGCACTCAGGGGTCACTCCTGGCAGGGCTCAGGGAACCCTGAGGGGCACGAGGCATGAGGGATTGAACCCAGGTTAGCCGTGTGCAAGGCAAGTGCTCTACCCACTGATCTATCACTTTGGTCCCTCCAGAACTCTTTTTGCACCCTACAAACTCCCCTCAGCCGTCTCCTAGGCAGGGCGGCTCTCATGTTTATGGGGACCAATCTGAAGCCATTTCTGAGCTACCAGGACACTTTGGGCCTCTGACAGACAAGCCTGAGTCATTGCTGGGCTGAGAGAACAGCCCCAAGGAAAGAAAGGGACCCTGACCACATGCTCGCCACGGGCCAGGTCAGACACTGTGGACACTGGTCTGGGGTGATGGTAGAATGGGCCAGGCACTTGCCTTGCCCACAACTGACCCGGTTCTCTCTCTGGCACCCCATGTGGTTCCCTGAGCCCACCAGAAGTGATCCCTGAACATCGCCGGGTGTGGCCCAACAACCAAAGACATAAAAACAAAACAAACACAACCTACTGCAGATGTCGCTCCACCCAACAGGTGGTAGGACATCTAGGCCCAGAGAGTCGTCAGGTGGGCATTCCTGGAGCCCAGGGTGGGGGGGGTTGAAGGAGAGGGGATCTTCTGGGAGTGCCGATGCCAGGCAGGTGCCCCAGCCACAACATCAGTGCCACCCCAACCAGCTGCTCTGCACCCCTCCTTGCCCCTGTTCAGATGTCCAGGCTCCTGGACCCGGGGCTGGACATCCCTGCATGGCACTGTAGCTGAAGCAGGCTGCCCTGGTCAGTGTGGAGATGATTAGCAAGCAGACTTGGGGCGGGCACACCTGTGACTCACCAGGAATTTCTGCGATGTCTCTATGGGTACCCTTAGGCGGGGTTAGGCCCATCTTCCTAGTGTGACCTCACACAACACCAGCACCCCTTCACACACACCCCCAAAATACCTAAGAACTTTCATGCTGCTTAGCTGAGATATAAAGGAAACATAGATTGGGGCTGGAATAATAGTACAGCAGGTTAAGGCTTTTGCAGGCAACTCAGGCTTGATCCCTGGCACCCTATCTGGTTCCTTGAGCACAGAGTCAGGAGTAATCCCTGAGCACAGATTAAGGAGTAACTCCTGAGCATTGCCGGGTGTGGCCCCCCAAACAGAACAAAAGGAAATATGATTGGCTGGTCAGATGACAGCAATGACAAAATTCAAAGTGGGTTTGGGTTTTATTTTGTTGGTTGATTTAAAAATTTTTTTTTTGTTTGTTTTAGAGACAGGGCATGGCCAGCAGTGCTGAGGTGCTGCTCCCAGCTCTGGGGACCCTGAGGTGCTGCAGATGTATCCCGAGGGTCGTTCAGGCAAAGCCTGTCTCCAACGATCTGAGATGGCTCCCTGAACTGGGCTCAGTCGGCAGTGCTCCCTGGAATGCCCTGAAGGTGAATGAATGACACCCCCCCCCCGACCTCCCGTGCACACAGAGCACCCACTGTGTGCAGCAGAGGGAGGCGACTTCACAGGCACCTTTGCTAATCTAAGGTGCTAAGGATGACGAGGCCAAGAGGGGAGGGTGGGGGGGCATCTAGTGGCCTGCGGGGTGGCCACAGAAGAGGTTTTGAGATGGGTTCTTAGAGGCTAAGAGACCCTGGACCCTCCCCTTGGATCTGAGTCACTAAGAGAAGAAAATGCAGGATTAGAGGTTTGCCCTGTCAACCGCTCCCGGCATCACAGCGGGGATCCCCTTGAAGGTGCGATGCAGGTGCACCTGGGCCCAGGCAGAAGCGGCTCTAAGAGCCCTGCGGGTCCCCTTCTTTCACCTTCTTATAGGACTCGGGGATCGCTCATTCTGACCCCCTCCTGGGGCCCGCCCCCTTCCACCTCCTAGCGGGGCGAAACTGGAGGACTGCAAAGCAGATCAAGGCCGTTCGCTCAAGAACTGCGCGCCCCCCGCAGCGCGGCGCTGACTGCCCGCCAGCCAGCGGACTTGACGCCGGGCTATCAGCACCGCCGCCAGGGGGCACGCTCGAGTCGGCCGGCGGGCGGCAGCGCCGACCCCATGCGCCCCCGGGAGTCCCAATGACATTGACCGCTCCCTCTTTAGACTTCGGGCATTTCCAGGGCTTTCTCTCCCCTCTGGGCTGTTTAAAGAAAGCAGGAGGCCCAGGATGTGGCTCTGTGGTAAAGCGCGCACTCTGCACGCGTGAGGCCCGGGACCCTCGCCCCCGCCTCCGCCCCCCACCCCAGACCTCGCTGCGGGAATTCCTGAGCGCCCCCACCGCGCTCGGGCCCGCATGCCTGCAGGTGGCCTCTAGCTGCTCAGCCTTCGGGCGGCCTCCCCGGGCGCCCGCTCAGAACCGGTCTGCGGCTCGGCTCCGAGAGATCTTAGGAGCAGGTTGACAGTTGCCAGCACCCCCCACCCCCCGCCTTGGGTCAGACACCGCCCAAGCCCCCGGCGCCGCCGTCCTGCACTTGCTGGTGGGAGCCCCGTGGCTGCAGCCGTGTCCCTCGCCCTCGAGGCCCGGTCCGGCTCCGGGACACTCGCCGCCCTGGCGGACGTCCCTGTCGAACTGATGGGAGATTAACCCTGGCTCGGCGCAGACGGCCCGGCCGCCGGTTTCCCGGAGCCCGCGGGGCCCGGCACACTCGGCGCGCCCCAGAGCGCGCATCCGAGGGCGCCAGCGCTCCGCAGGGGTGCGGTCCCCCCCCCCCCACGCATTCACAGACACCCCAAGGGCTTCCCACGTGCCACCCTCTGCCCGCGGAGCCCATCGGCCCGCGGAGGGTGGAGACCGCGGCGGGCACCACCCTCCCCGCGCCCAGCTGGGCACGATCGCGCCCCCTCCCCGGCAGGGCTATCTATTGCGGGAAGGGTGTTTCCGCTGGCGATGCGGGGCGCGGCGCGCTCTCCCCCTCCCCGGCTGGGACCATTCCTAGGTACCCACCGGCAGCGCTGGGCGGGCAGGAGGAAGGAAATTAAGCCGGTGTTGAAGGAAGGACACCTGGCAGGGGAGGGGAAAGGGCTCAGGAATCCCCTCCTCTGCTCGCTTTCAAGTGGAGGGAAATCCCCAGACAAGCTTCCACTCTCCGAGGCGCCGCGCCCGGCCACTGCAGGTTCCCACACGGCCCCTCCAGCCCTCTCCTCCTCTCCTTCCCCAGGCCGGTGGCCAACAAAAGTCCGGGGTTCCACCCTCCCACCCACTTGTTTCACTGTTCTCTGCCCTTCCCTCTCCCCCACACGGGACCTGCCGCCGGCAGGAAGAGACATAGGGGCATCAGGGGCACACGTGGTCTTGTGGGGGGTGGTCATGGGTCTGGTCCGCATCACTCAGGACCCTTGGTGGGTGCCTCGCTGGCCCCACCCCACTCGCAGCTGAGGGGGCCCTTCGCTACTCCAATTCTCCCCCGTGGGCTGGTGCCTGTAGCGTCTCTGAGGCCCAGAAACCACCTAGATTGGCCCCGGGGACTCTCGTTTTGTCTGTCAGTGACTAGGGAAAGCGTCAGAAGGACAGCTATGAGGCTCCAGAGCCCCCCAGGTGTCAGGCAGGATCTGAGTTCCAGCAGGTATTCAGAGGGCCAATTGGAGCCCCCCACCCCACCCAGTGCCCTGCTGAGTGGAACTCCAGGACAGCGTGGGTGGGGAGGGTCTAAACAGGCTCTTCATGCGCTGCTCAACCTGAAACTGGGGGCTCGGAGTGCTCTGAGTCAGGGACAATGTGGCAGGTTTACCGCAGCCCCATTACTACCTGGTGAGTACATTCAAGGCATCCCAAACCGCCCTCTTTGGGGCATCTGAAGGATCTGCACTTCTGCAGCCTCCACTGGCTGGGGCACCAGCAGGTCCCTCTGTGCCTGTGCCCCCGCCCCCAGCATCCCCCCTTCCCCTTCTCTCCAGCCTTCCCTGTTCCTCCCGCTCCCCCACCTCTCCAGGGCTGGTCCCTTTCCTCCCTCTCCTCCCCTCCTCTTTCATCTCCTCCCCCTCCCGTTGCACACGGGCTCCGAGCAGGGTTGAAGCTGTGACAAGCCCAGGCGGCTCTCCGACCCCCGGTGCCCCTGGGCCAATTCCCCAAGCTCCGGGAGCTGCCGCAGCCACGTTCAGAGCGGGCTCCCGGGCAGGGCATTGGGTTTGAGCCCTGGGCACGGGCACCCCAGATCAAAGTCGGGAGCCTCTGACTCCCTGACCTGGCCTCTTTCCCACCTTGAGGAGAGCCAGCCGCTCTGGACCTCGGCAGGACTTCCCTCTGGCCCCAATCCTACTCCCCCTCCTCACCAACTTGCCTCGCCCCAGGGCCCAGGAGGGGTGGGGAACAGGCCACCCAAGTGACAGGGAGCAAAGCCTCAGGCCTCAGCAACGCTGGCCACACAGGACTGGCCCCTGATTCTCAGTTTCAGACCACTCAGGGCTGACCACTAATTCCTGGCCTGGGTGAGGGAGAGGCGAGGAAACCGGGTGAGGGAGAGGCGAATGTCCCGAAGGGACATTTCCCTGGGGTGATCAGTGGGGTGTTTGGGCGCAATGGTGCCCCCCCCAGAGGAAACATTATTACAAGCACCCCCCACACCACACACAAACACACCGCAGGTGGTGGGAGTCCAAGACTGGAAGACTCCGCTGGGTTCGCGTGAGGGGACACCAGACCCCAGCCCCTCCCCTACAAGATCTAAATGGGACTGCGGGTCCGGCGCGGGCAGCCCCAGGTACCCCTCCAGGAGGAGAAAGTGCCGGGCTCAGGGGCGCAGTAAAAGCAAGTGGCCGCCGGTGTCAGTTGCAGGAAATGCAAAGGCAGCAGGAGGTCCCCGATACCGATCTGATCCCTGACAAAAGACTCAAATGACACTCGGCTCGGTCCCCCGGCGCCGCCCCGCAACCAGCCCTGCGAGACCCCCGCGGGTCCGGGCCACGCTTCTCCGAGCCCGGGAGAGGCCACCTCCGCGGGCCGGGGTGCGGGGCCGGCGGGCGCGCGGGCTCGGGGCGGGGCGAGGAGGTCCGACCGTCCCCGAGTCCCCCACCCCGAAACCCCCGGAGTCCCGTCCTGCCCCGAGCCTGCCCGGTGCCCAGCTCCCGAGCCTGCGCCGCCACCCCTCCCGGTCTCGACCCCTGCGCGGGCACCGTCCCCCACCCACCCCCAGCTCCCCCGCAGCGACACAGGCCGCCACCCACGGCGCCCGGGCCGCCCGGCCCCGCGGGAGCGCCCCGCCGGCAGCCGAGGGTCGGGGCGCGCCCCCGCGCGCGGCTCCCAGGTCGGCCGGCCGGGCCCTCGCGCGCGCGGGCCGGGCCGGGGGCCGGGCGCGGGCGTGATTGACAGGCGGGCCGCGCGTCCGCACCTCGGGCGGCGCGCGCTGATTGGCTGCCGCCTGACATCCCCACGCCGGCTCCGCGCCCGGCGCGCGAGGGGGGCGGCTGCGGGCGGAGGTGCGCTCGCCACCAGCCCCAAAGTCATTTCCCATCTCCCGTGCACTTTGTTCCAACTATTGGGGGCGTCGCTGCCCCTCTTCATGGTCGCGGGCAAACTTCCTCCCCGGCGCCGCTTCTAATGGAGCCCCACCTGCTCGGGCCGCTCCTCGGCCTCCTGCTCGCCGGCACCCGCGTCCTCGCCGGCTACCCAATTTGGTGGTAAGACTCGCCCCTGGGCACCCCGGCCGGACCTCGGCGCCGAGTCCCCGGGCGGTGGGGGGGCTGGGGGGCTAGGTGGGCTGCCGCTCCTTCTCCCCGGCCTCCCCTCCGGGGAAACCCCCTGCCCGCGCTCCGCCCGGCGCCCCTGGATTTCCCGCGGGTGTCGCCTTCGGAAACCCACTCCCGGCTCCCTCGGATCATCACCATTTTCCTGCGACTCGCTGCAGAGGCCCGAGCGCCCGGCCTGTCTCAGAAGGTCCCCGAGCTCTCACATTCCAACCCTGCGGTCGTCCCGTGTGTCCCCCTCCCTCCCCGACCCTCCCGTCGCTAGCCATTGGGGTTTCTGGAGAGCCCGCCTGTTCCCCCCCGCCCCCCGCCAGGGGCCCGGCCTCTCTTCTACTCCATTTTGGGGTCTCCTGGGCACAACCATCCCGTTTCCTTCATTGCCACCCCCACCTCCGCCGGCGCTCGCATGGGTGGGGGTGTGAGATTTCCCTTCCTCCCCACCCCTCCTCTTCCCCGTCGGCCTTCATCTTGGAGCCCCCCAGTAGCTTCGGGGTAGCTTCAGGGATCCCCGAAGCCCGGGGGAGACAGGGGTGGAGGTGGGGGTTCGGCTGATTTCCCCCCCAAACACACACACTGTGCTCTACATTCATCTTGCGCCTCAGAAGTGAATATGGTATTTGCTGATCCGAGATGCCATTGAATTCGGATTTTATTCATTTCTTGCTGGTCCATCCTGCCACCCCCGAGAAGGGGGGGCTCCTTGAAAAACGGAGTTGTTTCAGAGGAGGGTGGATCTGTTCTTTCACCCCAAACCCCATTCTCCATGTCAAATTCGTTCCTTTTGGGGGAAAAAAAATGAGGACGGAGGAGAAAGGGAGCCGGAGAATTCTGTCCCTGAGAAAGGCGGATACAAAAGACGATTTTCGTGTCTCGGGCTGGGGAGGCAGCCACAGCGTGTATACGGGAGTGTGTGTCTGTGGGGGGGGGGGCAGGCAGGGGTCTGAGAAATAAACAGTCTGTTGGGAGTGAGCCCCCCCCATTCTGGAGAGTCCCCTTGTTTTTCAAGCAGCGACCCCCTGTCTCCCCCCAGCAGGTCCCCGAGGCCAGAGGGGAAAGGCACTAACATGTCCTCCCCCAGTGCCCCCCGCATTCCGGAAAACTTTAATCAGAGTCTTTCCCTCTGGACACTGGACAGCCTTGGCCGCGGGGCTGGGGGGTTCAGGATCTGTGAGGGAGAAGCTGGCCCCCCATGTGTGTGGGGACAGTAGTGCTTTCAGGGTACAGCCCCACCTGGAGAACCGCATCCCCCATCTCTGCCTCAGCCGGGCACCCCCTCCCCAGCCGGAGAGGTTGGGGGGCCACACCCCAAGTCTGTCTCTGGTTGTTTGCAGGTGGCCGCATTTGTGTCTGGTTGTCTGGGGGCCTCGAGGGGGATCGGAAGGGGGGCTAGAGCGTCAGGACGGACCCCCAGGGGCAGGCTTTCTCCTGCCCAGCATGTCCTCCGGGCCAGGCTGGCTACATAAAGATGTCTGTGGGGGGGCTGGCTGCCGGGATTCTGGGCTGGAGGCTCTGCAGGTTGGGGGAGGCTGTTGGAATCGAATCTTGCGCTGGCCTTACCCTCCGCCCTGCTGGCTTGCTGGCTGCTCGGCCTGGCTGCTCCTTGTCCTTGCGGGGACCCGGGTGGGGGAGACTCGGCGGAGATGGGGAGCTCCAGGCAGTGGCGGGAGTGACCCGGTCCTCCGCCTCCCCCGCCAGAGGAGGGCTAGGGCTGTTGGGGGCTGGGGGCTGGTGCATGGGGATGTTGGGGGGCATCACACAGGGACCACCCAATAGGAAAAGGCATTGCAGGAACCCAGGCACTGGCCCAGCATCATGTTGGACACACGGCTCGTGGGGGTCTTGGGGGACAGGGATGCTGCTTTGTCTGCGTGAAGGGGGGCTCGTGTGCATTTTCTGGGTCTGTGGTCTTGGAGTGTCAGCCTCGGGGCTCTGCGCCTGCCCTGGGAAGCTGTGGGTGCTGAGGGGTGCCCGGGACTGTGGCTCGCCACGGGGTGCCATGCAGGGGGGTGGACAGACAAACCTGGGTGTCTCTGTGCCCATGTGTCCACATCCATGATGGGGTGTGTGAAGAGTGCGTGTGTGTAATATGTGGGTGTGTGGGGTGTGGCGTATGTATAGCGTGTTGTGGTACATGCTGTGTGTGGTATCTCTTGCACAGTGTCTGTGTGCTGTGAGTTATATGTGTATGTGTGTATGTGTGGTATACTGTGTGTGTTTGATGTGGAATATCCTGTGCTGTGTGTGGTGTGTGTCTGTGGTGTGTGTGTGTGTGTGATGTGTGGGATGTGTTCTATGTAGTAAACATGATATGTGGTACATGATATGTGGTATACCTGTGTGGTTGTGGAGTATGTGTATGTGTGTGTGTGTGTGGCATGGGGAGTGTGGTGTCTTGTGGGATGTGTGTGTATAGTGTGTGTCTGTGGTGTATTTCTGTATGGTGTGATGTGTAGTATGTCTTTGTGTTGTATTGTGTGTGGGGGGTGGTTGTGGTATGTGGTCTTTGGTGTCTTTCCGTGTGTTGTGTTGTGCATGTGTTATATATGTGCCTGGTGTGTCTGTGTGATGCGTTTATGTGTGTTATATGCATGTGGTGTGTCTGATGACTGTGTGTCTCTGTGTTGTGTTTCATGTGTGTGTGGAGTGCATTTGTGGTGTCTGCATGGTGTGTTGTGTATACGTGTTGTATGGATTGTGTGTGTTGCATTATGTGGGGTGTGTGTTGTGGATGTGGATGTGCATGCGTGAGTCTTCTGGCAGCGGGGGATGCCCACAGCTGGGCCTTTGTGCGTGGGTTTCCATGCTCGTGGCAAGTGTGAGGAGGTCAGGGCCTGTGGCTGTCTGTGGGGGCCAGGCTGCCTGGGTGTGGCCCGAGCCGGGCAGGGGTTGGCTAGGCCTGAGGAGGCAGCAGCAGGGCGAAGTGGGGCCCCAGATGCTCCCTCGAGTCGCAGCCCCAGGGGAGAGCCGTGGCTTTGGTCTTGGCCGTGGGGTGGAGGCTGAGTCACTTTCTCAGGCTGGGGCCGGGGGCGCCTGCCCGGGACAGGGCCAGGGCCAGGGACCGGGCAAGGGACTGGGCGTGGACCCCAGCTCCAGTTCTGCCCCTGGTGTCCAGCCCGCACAGCCTGTCCTCGCCCTCCGCCCACCAGCTCACACAACATCTCCAGGTCAGAAAGCTGGGGTCTCTGGCCACGGCACCCTAAAGGAAAACAGCCGCACGGCCAGGCCCGACCTGGGGCGGCGAGGGGCTTCTGGAAGGTTGTCCGGTGGGCTGGCGACAGGCGGGGGCCGAGCAGATCGGGAGGGTGACAGCAGCCCCACTTCCCGGCTCCTGGAGGAACTAGTCTTTCTTCTCCAGCCAGGGGGCTAGGAACCTGTCTTCTGAGGCCCAGCCTGGTGCCTCGACATTCCTGCATAGCAGCTGGCTGGGAGGGGCCTGTGCTGGGGGTCAGGGACGCACCCCTGGCCGTGCCGCACCCCTGCTCGGGACCAGTGCTCTGGGCTCTGTCCCTAACCATCCAACCACTGGTCTGGCCCCCTGGGAGCCGAGGGCAGGGACCTGCGGCAGGAGAGCCCCCCAACCCCACTCTCTTTCCATCCCCCCATGACCCATGTGTCCCCCCCCCCACTCCCCTCCCTTCCCTAGGCCCTGCCTCAGTTTCCCCATCTGCCAGGTGTCCTGCTGCCCCCCACCCCCACCCCACCCGCCTTTCAGAGGCTCCGAACATGTTCAGTCAGACCCCGTGGGGTCAGTGGGCTGGGCCCAGGGAGGCACCTGGAGAGTGCGGGGGAGGACGGCCCCAGGCCAGGTGCGAGCACTTGTAACAGGCAGGAATTACAGCGGCTGGGCTGGGCCGGGCTGGCGAGGAGCTGAGCTGGCTGGAGGCTGTTGATCCCACAGACAGACAGACAGACAGACAGATGGGCAGATACCAGAGCTGATGGCCTGGCTTGAGTTGGGGGTAGGGGGTGGGGGGAGGTCTCCCTTCCAGGTCGAGCCTTTTCCTTCCCTGGGGGGATGTGGCAGAGAACTGAACCCAGACTCCAGCCGCCACTGCCCCCCACCTGGGGGGGGGCGGGGGTGTGTGTGGTGAAGCCCTCAGGTCCTGAGTGGCTGATGATGGCACCCGGGGGAACCTGCTGGAATATCAGGGGACGAGGGTTGGGGCAGAAGATCAGGTCGGGGTCCTGAGGATGTAGGGGTGTGGACTGTCCACCTAGGGGGAACCGTGTGGGCAGAGGAGCGGCCCTGGGCACTCTTTCCTTTCCTGGTGACCAGTCCATCCTGCACAGTGCTACTGACCACGGGAAACAGGGAGGCAGAGAGGCCTGTTGGGGGAAGTGCCCGAGAGTGGACTGGCCGAGCTCTGAACCCCGTTTATGTTGGGGGGGCTGAGTCGGGAGCAGGAAAGAACTCTCCTTTCGTTTGTATTGTCTCGGGGTTCCACACCCAAGTGCTCAGAGATCACTCCTGGAGGTACCGGGATGGACCCGGGATCTGCCACCTGCCAGGCGAGCTCCTGCCGCCCCCACCCCTTTCCACTCTCTGGCCCAAGAAAGAACCTTCTGGTCTCAGAGTGCGATGAGCCTGAGGGTTGAGGAGGACCTGCTTTCTAGACTTTTCCACCCGCTCTGTGAGCCACAGACCTCTGCAAGCTCCTGACCCTGGCTGCCCACCCCCCACTCAGCTCTTCCACCTCCCCCTGCCCACCTGAAGCAGTTGTTGTTGCCCAGAGCCTATCAAGTTCACTTCTGTGCTTTTCCGGTACTGCCTGGGTCACTTAAGGCAAGTGATCCGACATCTCTGGGCCTCAGTTTCCATGCTGGTAACGGCCCCCACCTCGCAGTCTTGGTGTGCGGATTCCTTGAGAGCATCACAGCATGCTCTGGACACACTCCCCACGTGTGGTGGGCTGTTGTGTCACCTTGATATCCTGACACCCATCCTGCCTCCTCCAAGAAGTCTTCCCAGATTGACCCTCCCTGGCTCTGGTTTCTCTTCCTTCCCAGAGCCAGCTTTCCCCCTGATCCTGGGCCTTGGAAGCCTAGTGGCCCTCCTGACTCGAGAGAGCAAAGACAGGCTTCTGGGACTCTTCCTGGCCCTTCGCCTCCCACACAGGGTACAGACTCGGAGGCCACTGCCACTTCCAGCTGGGACCTGGAGCCACTGTGGGGTTGGGCCCGGGAAGGGTGGGGGAGGCGGCTGGGGGGGGGGTCCGAGTGGCGCCGGGGCTGCCGGGAGCCTCCGGGAGCTGGGGATGATTCAGAAGGTGATTTATAGACGGAAGCAGAAAGCTCTGCTCCTGGCAGAGGCCTGATGCTTAATTACATTCTTTGGGGGGTGGAGGTTGAGTGGGGCGGCGGTAGGGGGTACGCTGCGGCCCCCGCCTCCTCCCACTCCGGCCCAGGTAGCCACTCCGCTGGGCTTGGGGAGATGGGGAGAAGCAGCAGAGGGGGGCTGGGTGCAGGTAGAGACCCCTCGGTGGCTGCTGGATGCTCCCCAGGTCAGCAGCCTTGCCTGTCTCCCTCCCACTGTGATCCTGGGGGTCTGTCCCTCCTTCCTCTTCTGCCGGGCCCACTGCGTCATGAAACGGGTCTCCGGACAGGACCTCAGGGCTGGCCCACCCTGGAAGAAGAAGTGTATTTCAGGGTGACAGCTCAGTGGTCCCCTCACCTCATCATCTGCTCGAACCTAGGTCAGGTGCCAGGGACGCCGTGACCTCCTTCTGCACCCCCAGAGGTCTGGCTGTCACCTATTGGCTGCTCCCTGTCCTCAGTCACCCTCCAGAGCAGGGATGTCCCTAACCCCACTCGATAGTTGCTTAGGTGGGGGGCAGGGGCGGGGCTCTGTCTGCAGCCCCAGGCTGCCAGGGGTCAGCGGGGGGCCAGTTGGCAGCCCTGGCTCCCCCAGGGCAGGTCTCCCTTGGCCTCATTATGTGTGTGGAGTGAATTCCAACCATGTCAGGTGCACCCGGGGCGGGGGGGGGGGGGGGGGTCGCCGTGGGAGGGGTTGGGGTCGGGAGTCGGAATGAAGAGTCTGGGTGTCGTCAGAACATGGGTCCTGGACGAGCCGCTGGCCTCGGACTTTGATCTCCCGTCTGGGTCCGGGTTCGGGACACCCAGCTATTTGGGCGTACTGAGCCAGGCAGAGGGCTCATTGAGAGCCGACCTCGGGGCAGGGCGGGGTGCCGGCACCCAGCTTTATTACTCAGCTGTGAGATCAGGGCGCGTCGGAACCATCCTGCCTCGGTTTCCTTATCTACAACCTGGGTGACACTGGGCAGGGCGGCTTCGACCCTCAGGAGGACAGAGAAGTGGCAGGTGCTCTCTACCGGCCTCCCAGAACCGGGGAGAAGGGCCGTTCCTTGGCCAGAGGACCCACACCTGGCCCCGGGGATCCCACCGGGAGCCCAGTTTGGGGAACCACCCTGGTTGCAGGGGACGGGGGGAAGCGGGAACAGGGGTGCTCCTCTGGGATGCCTGAGGCTTCCAGTGAGGGAGGGGTGGAGACCGGAGGCTAAACAAAAGGGCACAACTGAGTGCATCTTAGCCCTCCTGGCTGATGTGGGCACCCCAGCCTGGGTGCAGAGGTGAGGGGGGCCGGGAAGGGCGGGGCTGACAGGGCTCTTCTGAGGCTCATCGGGAAAGGGTCAGATGCTCAGGTGAGGCCGGCACAAGAGGTGGGCCAAGTGTGTGTGTGTGTGTGTGTGTGTGTGTGTGTGTGTGAGAGTATAGGAGTGTGTGTATGAATGTAAGTGTATGTGAGTGTGTGTATGCTAGTATGTGGACATCTATGTATGTGTGTGAGTGTGTATATGTGAGTATAGGAGTGAGTGTGTATGCATGTGCGTAAATGTATGCGAGTGTGAGAACTTATATGTATGAGTGTGAGTGTGTGTATATGTGAGTATAGGAGTGAGTGTATGAGTGTAAGTATGCGAGTGTGTGTATGCAAGTGTATGAACATGTATGTGTGTGTGAGTGTGTGTATATGTGAGTATAGGAGTGAGTGTGTAAACGAGTGTGTGTCAGTGTATGCGAGTGTGTGTATGCGAGTCTGTGGACATGTGTTATGTGTGCGTGAGTGTTTGTATATGTGTGAATGAGTGTGACTGAGTTATAAGGCTGGATGGATGTGTATACATGCCCATGTGGCTATGAATGTGTGTATATATGTGGCTGTGCGTGTGTATGTGTCTGTGTGTGAATGTGTGCGTGAGTGTATGTGTGAGTGTGGCTGAGTGTGCCACGTATATTTGTGCATGTGAGATGAGTGTGTGTGTCTGAGTGTGTATATGAGTGTGTCTGTGTGAGGATGTGTATGTGTGCCGGGAGTGGTAAACCAGATTTGTGGGCACCCAGTTCTCTGTGCCCTGCTGGGGGGTGTCCTGGGCCCGAGCAGGGGGCGGCCTGCAGACAGGAGCCCCCAGTTTCCCCCCTCCCCCCGCAGAGCTTTTCCCTCTGCAGCTCTGATTTCTTGCCCCTAGGCCCCACATACTTCAGCCTCTGTCCACTCATGGTGGACGATATGCTTGTGGGCAGTGCGCATCGTGACCTGACCGGCTCACTTCACACAGGTGGACTTGGGCCTTGCTGCCGGCTGTGAGTGGCCCCAGCTGTTTCCTCCTGCCAGGCTCAGGAGCCGACTTCTGGTTTGGCGCAAGGAGGCACCAAATCTCCATTCCACCTGGCTCCACCAGAGGCAAGATGGCATTTGACTGTCCCCAGAGGGTCTGCCTGACTGTTTCCAAACCTCCAGATGCTTCTGCTGGCCTGCAGAGCTTGCCTGAGGGTCTGTGTTCCTCTTCCTATCCCCAGCACGCCCACAGACAGACCCTCTTTCCTTCCCTGACAGAGCTGACGTTCCCTGACACTTTCCGGGATGCACTGAACTGTTTTTCCCAGGGACAAGCGAGATCTGTCCTTTCAGATAAACCTGTGGCCTTTGACTGCCAGTCCACAGACTGGTGCCGATCCAGGGGCACAAAGGCTGAAGACCACCAAGATGAACTATATTCCTTTCCTATCTTGGCTGTCAGGAAGCCAGAGTCCAACTTGAAGCTCAGAGCTGGAGAGATGCTCAGAGGGCCGGATACAGGCCTTGCATGCAGGAGCCCCAGCTTTGATCCTCAGGACCACAGGGTCCCCCAGCATCACTGGGAGTGCCCCCGCAAAAAACAAACAATATAAAAAAAAAACCAGTGAACGTGGAACTCAGTCCTAGCACCTTCATCCACCCTGCCTTGGCGTTTTTGCCTTCACCTCAATCCTGACTTTCTCTTTTCACATCATTCCTTGGTCCTGTGTGTTTTGTGTTAAAACTCCCTGAGAAAGGGCAAGCCCTTCCACACGGCTGTTGCTCTCTGTGCCTGGCTCGGAGGTGTCGTGCTCCGTGGATAGTTGTTGTCTTTGGGACTAACATTTGCCATCTCTGTCCTTCTGGGAAGAGATGAGACATGTTGGAGTTAAAACCAGAACTGGACAGTTCAAGGCTTTAAGAATTTGGATTGGTTTCTTTCACTTGGGTTTTGGGCCGTACCCAGTGGTGCTCAGGAGTCACTCCCCACGGTCCTCAGCACAGGCGCAGTCGGTGCTGAGGATGATCTGGGCTCCTGCCTGCCAGGCACCTGCTCTGGCCCTTCAGGCCACTTGCAGATTCACTATTTATTGTCAGCTTTCCCCTACAGGCCCTTGCCTTTGGGGTTGTGTATGGGGGAGAGAGAGAGATGGAGAGAAAGCTAAAGGGAGAGAGAGTATGTAAGTGTGTATGTGTTAGTGTGTGAATGTGTTAGAGCATTGTGTGTGTGTGAGAGTGGATGTGTATGTGTCAGAGTGTGTGTGTGAAAGTGTGTAAGTGTGCGTGAATGTGTATGTAAGTGTGTATGTGTGTATGTGAATGTGTGAGACTATGACTGTGTATGTGAATGTGCATATAAATTTATATGGGTGTATCTGTGTGAGTGTGTGTGAAACTGTATGAGTGTGTGAGAGAGTATGTGTGAATGTGTGTGAGAGTGTGTGTGAATGTATATGTAAGTGTAATATGGTTGTCTGTGTATGTGTATGTGTCAGAGTGTGTGTGTGAAAGTGTGTGAGTGTGCGTGAATGTGTATGTAAGTGTGTATGTGTGTATGTGAGTGTGTGAGACTATGACTGTGTATGTGAATGTGCATTATAAATATATATATGTGTATCTGTGTGTGTGTGAAACTGTATGAGTGTGTGAGAGACTATGTGTGAATGTGTGTGAGAGTGATGTGTGTGAATGTATATGTAAGTGTAATATGGGTGTAATAAGTGTATGTGAGTGTGTATGAGTGTGTGTGTGAGAGTGTGTGTGTGTGAATGTGTATGTAATTTATATGTGGGTGTACCTGTATATGTGTGTGCATGAGACTGTATGAGTGTGTGTGTGTGTGTGTGTGTGTGTGTGTGTGTGTCCTCTCTGGAATCAGAGCTTCCGCTGGAGCAGGACTCTTGCTCCTAGAATTGTGCTCTCCGGGTCCGTGGTTCCCATCTGTTCTGCTGTCCGCAGGGGCTGGCCTGTGAGGACCCCCACTCCAGCTATATCTCTCTGGGTGAGGGTGTGTGTGCGGGGTAACGCGGTGTTCCTCACTTCCCACCAGGCTTGTCCACGAGTACAACGCAAGCAGGGAAAGAGCTTGGCAGAGGGGAGCGCAGCAGGGGTGGGGTGCATCCTCTGGGCTCTGTGACCCTCGGCAGTGCCTTTGGCCCTGGACCCTTCAGTGGAGAGGACACCACAGGGCTCTCCTGAAGTGACACTCCTGCCCAGACCAGGAGGCAAAAGGCGGGACCGCGAGCCTTGCCCAGCTCTGCCCGCTCTGTGGAGCCATCTCCTGCCCGCAGGCGTTTCCTGCCCAGTTACCATGAGCCTAGCACCGAGCCTCTGCTGGGTTGTCCCTCTCTGGGCAGGCCAGGCTATGGGCAGCTCCCCAGGATGTGGCCAGAGGCTGTTCTTGGGGGCTGTGGCCAGGACTGGGACATTAGGGCATGGTGGGGAGTGTGGCATGAGGGCGCTAAGGGCCAGCACAAAACTCCACCCTCCATGAAGGCTGCATCCAACCCCCTCTCCAGCCGGCACCCTAATATCCAGGTGGGGTGTTCTCTGCCTCTCTCTGGCCACCCTCTGGAGCCCAGACCAGCTAAGCTGTTTGCGACCCCTCCACAGCTAGAGACCAAAGGATCTCCAAGCAAAAGATGGGGAAACCGAGGCACAGGGGAACCCTGTAATTTGGTTTTCTGCCTGGCTTTTATTTGGGGTCATGCCCAGCTGTGCTAAAGAGCTAGAGGCTGAACTTCGGGGTACTCACCTTCAAAACATGCACCCCGATTTCGTCAGCTCTCCCCAGCCCCAGGAGTTAGTTTTTTTGATTGAAAACTGATAGGAAGGATTTTTGATGATGTGATACTGGATCCACACAGGAGGAAAAACGTGCTGTGAAGAGAGGATACAGCCAGAGGAAAGGCTGGGCTCAGGGCCGAGAGATACGACAGTAGTATAACATACTCACCTTGCATGTGTCCAATGTAGGTTTAATCCCCAGCACCCCATATGGTCCCCAGAGCCCCACTAGGCGTGATTTCTGAGCGCAGAGACATAAGTATGCCCTGAGCACTGCAGGGTGTGTCCCCCACCACTCCTCAAATTTTTTTTAACTAAAACCTGGGTCTCACTGCACTCTTGAGGGTCCAGAGCCTGATCAGGCCCATGTGGACCCTCCACACCCCGCCCCACTGTGCCCGACAGACCTAACTGTACATCCCACATTGGCATATTTTATCCAGAGAGACTTTGTGCTCCCAGCAGAGAATCTTGAGCAGTGAATTCATGTTGCTTTTGTTTGTCTCTTGTTTTTCTTGGGGGCCACACCCAGAGGTGCTCAGGGGCTGCTCCCAGCTCTGTGCTCGCTACTCCTGGCCATGGAACTGGGGGCTCAGACTGCTCAGCCTTAGTGCTGTTGCTTCGGCCTCATTCTGCTGCTTTTTTTTTTTTGGGGTTTTGGCTTTGGGTCACCCCCAGCAATGCACAGGGGTTACTCCTGGCTCCGCACTCAGGAATTACTCCTGGCAGTGCTCAGGGAACCATATGGTATCCCTGGGAATTAAACCCGGGTTGGACACATGCAAGGCAAATGCCCTACCCACTGTGCTATCCCTCCAATCCCTCTGCTGCTTTTTCAGCACCACGGCTGCAGTCTTTTGTCACTGACTTTCTCCTCTGCAGCATTGGGTGTCACTGGAGCCCCTGGCGTCCCTGGGCCTCAGAGTCCATCTCCTTAGCGGACCTGCTTATCTCCGCCTGAGGAAGGCTCTTAGCTCTGGCGCTCTGCAGTGGAAGTTTGGGCTGTGGCTCAGCGAAGGAATTTTCTTTTTCTTTTTGTTTTGGGTTTGGGTCACACCTGGCGATGCTCAGGAGTTTCTCTCCTGGCTCAGCACTCAGGAATCACTCCTGGCAGTGCTCAGGGGACCATATGAGAGACCAGGGATTAAACCCAGGTTCTCTGTGTGCAAGGCAAGTGCCTGGCCCCCTGTGTATCTCTCTGGTCCCAGCGAGTGGATTTTCTGCTTTGCAAGACGATCCCAAACTGTTGACCCAGAGGGGCTGGAGAGATGGTACAGCAGGTGAGACACTTGCCTTGTATTTGGCCAATCTGGGTTTGATCCCAGCATCCCATAAGGTCCCCCGAGCACCACCAGGAGTAATTCCTGAGCCTAGAGCTAGGAGTAAGCCCTAACCTCCCCCAGAGCTTGTGTTCTTTACTGTATTCTC
The DNA here is from genome assembly GCF_029834395.1 of Sorex fumeus. Taxonomy (NCBI): domain Eukaryota; kingdom Metazoa; phylum Chordata; class Mammalia; order Eulipotyphla; family Soricidae; genus Sorex; species Sorex fumeus. The sequence goes on from NW_026606120.1 coordinate 78,645,538, forward strand.
CTCTTTAAAAACAAAAAAGAGATTTTTTTTTTCTTTTTGGGTCACACCGGCAAAGCTCAGGGGTTACTCCTGGCTCTGCACACAGGAATTACCCCTAGCGGTGCTCAGGGGACCATATGGGATGCTGGGAATTGAACCTGGGTCGGCCACGTGCAAGGCAAATGCCCTACCAGCTGCGCTATCGCTCCAGCCCCAATTTTTTTTTTGTTGTGCCCACGTAGGACCAGGTGCATTTCTCCCCTCCCTCCCCCTGCTCCAGCCACTCTGGCCTCCTGCCTGAGTAACCTCCCAGTCATCTGCCCTGGACCTTCACTCACTCTCACTATACCCTTTCTCCATTGAACACCTCTCCCATCGTTCATCCCCTTGGTCATGACCTTCCAAAGCCCAGCCCTCTCTGTGCAGCAGCTCACTTCCGGCCGTGCTGCCCGTGGGCTGCCCCCTGCGTCCCCCCAAGTGCCCACAGCGTCCCTCTGAGAAGGGCTCCCGCGCTTGAACTCCTTTGGAAAGTGTCACCTGCAACCGGGCCTCTGATGTTGAGGGGATCATTAGCATACTGGGGTCTCGTTAGCCTGTGGCCCTGCAATTAGCTTACCCGTGTCTCATTAGCGCATGAGCAGACTAGCTGCACAGAGAGGTCAGCCTCTGTGACCCTCCCTTTCATCTATTTGATCTGTTTCCAAAGTCCTTAAGCTGGACGCTTGCTGCCTTCCTTGGTGGGGATGGAGCAGTCAGGCTCACTGGCTGGGAGTCAGGACCTCGGCTCTGGGAGGTATGGAGATCCTTTCCTCGGTCAGCTTGTCCTTGGGGTCTGACCACACAGTTGTGATTCTCTGCCTTTGGAAAAACCCTCTGAGAACAAGTTCCACCCGGGGTAGGCTTTCCAGTGCAGCCTGAGTCTAGTGATGCGCCCATTTGTACCCGTTTGCTTGCTGCTAGGTGGGCCCTCCTGGTGCCCGACCCACTCCCTGCACGCATCAGCCAGGGATGACCATGCTAGCATTAGGCCTCCTGGAACTCCCTCTCCAGTGTCTGTTCCTGAGTGAGCCTGGGAACGGGTTGAATCCACCACTGCATTCCCCCAGTCAGTGCCAAACCCTCAGCCTCTGAAGGAAGGTTCTCTCCCCCATCCCTTCAGAGGATGGGTGTGTACTGGGGGCCCTGCAGCCAGACTGTAGCATCCTTAGCCACCCGGGCAGCCTCACAACCAGACCGCCTGCGTCCCTTCCCTGGGCAACCTCAGGCTCCTTCCTTCCTTCCTTCCTTCCTTCCTTCCTTCCCTCCCTCCCTCCCTCCCTCCCTCCTTCATTCCTTCCTTCCTTCCCTCTTTCCTTCCTTCCCTCCTTCCCTCCTCCCTCCCTCCTCCCTCCCTCCCTTCCTCCTTTCCTTCCTTCCTTCCTTCCTTCCCTCCCTCCCTCCCTCCCTCCTTCATTCCTTCCTTCCTTCCCTCTTTCCTTCCTTCCCTCCTTCCCTCCTCCCTCCCTCCTCCCTCCCTCCCTTCCTCCTTTCCTTCCTTCCTTCCTTCCTTCCCTCCCTCCCTCCCTCCCTCCTTCATTCCTTCCTTCCTTCCCTCTTTCCTTCCTTCCCTCCTTCCCTCCTCCCTCCCTCCTCCCTCCCTCCCTTCCTTCTTTCCTTCCTTCCTTCCTTCCTTCCTTCCCTCTCTCCCTCCTCCCTCCCTCCCTCTCTCCTTCCCTTCCTTCCTTCCTTCCTTCCTTCCTTCCTTCCTTCCTTCCCTCCCTCCCTCTCTCCCTCCCTCTCTCCTTCCCTCCTTCCTTCCCTCCCTCCCTCCCTCTCTCCTTCCCTCCTTCCTTCCTTCCCTCCCTCCCTCTCTCCTTCTCTCCTTCCTTCCCTCCCTCCCTCCCTCCTTCCTTCCTTCCTTCCCTCCTTCCCTCTCTCCTTCCCTTCCTTCCTTCCTTCCTTCCTTCCTTCCCTCCCTCCCTCCCTCCCTCCCTCCTTCCTTCGTTCCCTCCTTCCTTCCTTCCCTCCCTCCCTCCCTCCTTCCTTCGTTCCCTCCTTCCTTCCTTCCCTCCCTCCCTCCCTCTCTCCTTCCCTCCTTCCTTCCTTCCCTCCCTCCCTCTCTCCTTCCCTTCCTTCCTTCCTTCCTTCCTTTCCTCCTCCCTCCTTCCTTCCTTCTCTCTCTCCCTCCTCCCTCCCTCCCTCCCTCCCTTCCTTCCTTCCTTCCTTCCTTCCTTCCTTCCTTCCTTCCTTCTTTCCTTGCTTCCTTTTTTTTTTTTTTGGTTCTTTGGGCCATACCCAGTGATGCTCAGGAGGGACTCTGGCTCTGTATTCAGGAATCATTCCTGGCATTGCTTAGGGGACTATATGGGATGCCGGGGATCGAACCCTGGTTGGTCGCAAGCAAGACAAAAGGCCCTACCTGCTGTACTATCGCTCTGGTCCCACATTCTTCATTCTCCCCATCTGAAGGGGAGTGATGGTAACAGAACCTCCCTCACGGGGTGCTGGTAGGGTTAAAGATGAACAATGAACCTGTGTAAAGCACATGAAACAGTGTCTGGTGTGGAGATGGCCCTGGCCTCGGTGAGCATTTCTTTTTCTGGTTAAAAATAATTATATATATATATATATGTTTGAATATATATGTCCATTGTGTGTGTGTGTGTGTGTGCATGTGTGTGAGGCCCCACCTGGCAGTGCTCAGGGCTTACTGCTGGCTCTACGCTCAGGGGTCACACCTGGTGGGGCTTGTGGGTGTCAGGGATTGAACCCAGGTCAGCTGTCCACGAGGCAAATGCCCTTCTGGCTGGACTATTGGTCCAGCTCCTGTGAACACTTGCAGCAGTGACAACAGCTGTTCGTGCTGTGGGGCCATGGGCCCGGCGTCTCCCACACATGGTGAACCTTCATTCCCCAGCCCCTCGGACATGAGTGGGATCAGCAGGGCTCCTGTGAGCAAGTCACATCCTCCCTGAGGGACATTAGGGGGCGGTGGTGGTAAAGGGTCCAGGATGCCGAGATGAGCGTTGTCCTCTCCCACCTCCCTGCCGGCAGCAGGGCTGGGTTTGGTCCGGTGATGTGTGTGATGGAGGGGGCGCACTCCAGTTTCAGGCTGTCATAGGAGCGAGGCGGGTGTCCTCGGCCGAGCGCTGGCCGCTCAGCTGTCCACAGTGGGATGGGTGATACGCGGGCGGCAAGAGGCTTCATGGTCTTCCCTGTGGCACAGAGACACAGGTTCACTGAGCACCGCTCCGATGGCCTCCTGCAGCCCTGTGTCCAGGCCCACGTCCACAGACTGTCTGTGGGCAGGACTCCGAGGGTGCTTTGACCCCGGCTGGTCATCGGAGTGACAGCAGTTCCTGAGAGCCAACAAGATGGTTCTTTCTATTTGTTTTCGGGTCCCACCTGACAATGCTCAGGGCTTCCTCCTGGTTCTGTGCTCAGGGATCTCTCCTGGTGGTGCTCGAATTAACATAGGGGGTGCTGGGGCTTGAACCCGGGTTGGCCTCATGCAAGGCAAGTTCCCTCCCTCCCTGCTGTGCTCCGGCTCTGGCTCTTCCTCCTCCCTTCTGAGTTGGAGTCACACCCGGTCCCCCCAGTTCGGAGTCACAGCTATTCTGGAAGTGCCCTGCGCTCTTCCTTGTCTCTCAGGGCCTGGATGTCCCCCTCTGGCCAGAAGTGGCTCCCGCTTGCCTTACTCATGTGGGAGGCTCCGGGGGGCCTGTCCCCAGCCCTGGAGAGGACAGAGTCCCCTCAGAGCACGGTCCTTTAAGTGCTGGAGGCTGAGTTACCACTCCCACAAGCCCCACTATGGCTCCTGCTCTGCCCCCTGGGTGGCACCCAGTGATGGGTAAGTGGCCAGTCTCCTTGCTCACATCCCCTGTGCTGTCCCTGTGTGGCCTCCTCTATTTTTTAAATTTTTATTAGTGAAACACCATGAGGTACAGATGTAGACTTACAAATTTTTGTGCTTGGGTTTCAGTTATACAATGATCGAGTACCCATCCCTCCACCAGTGCCCATTCTCCACCACCACCAGTCCCAGTATCCCTCCCACCCCCATCCCCCCCCTTCCCCCCTGCCTCTGTGGCAGGAGCCTCCTCTAGATGGCTGTGAGGAACACTGGCTTGGTGACCCTACGCCCCCCCCCCCAGATCAAGACAGTTTACGCAGGGTGACAGTGATCTGTCATGGGGAGCCGTTCAGCACCCATGGCGGGGGGTGTTGGGAGACAGGAAAGGTGCCAGAGAGGAACTTGCTGGCCTGTGGTCCCTTGTCTCAGCCTCGTGCTTGGAAAGAGACAGCCTGGGGCCCGGAGCGTAGCACCGCAGGTAAGAGTTTGCCTTGCACGCGGTACCCCATGTGGTCCCCGAGCCTTGCAGGAGTGACCCCTGAGTGCAGAGCCAGGAATGACCCCTGTGCATCACCGGATGTGGCCTAAAAACTAAAAGAAAAAGGAGGGGGAGGGACTGGAGTGATAGCACAAAAGGTAGGGCGTTTGCCATGCATGCAGCTGACCCGGGTTTGATTCCCAGCATCCATACGGTCCCCCAAGCACTGCCAGGAGTAATTTCTGTGTGTAGAGCCAGGAGTAACCCCTGAGCATCGCCTGGTATGACCCCCCAAAACAAAACAAAACAAAAACAAAAAGGGACAGTGAATATTATTTCTCAGGGCAGTGGAAGGTGAAAAGGGGCAGAGAGGGGAAGGGGCCCGGTCAGTGAGAGGGTGCCGGGAAGGTGTGGGCGCCCCAGTCAGCATCTGGATTTGGGGTCTTGAACTGGAGTGAGGTGCTCACACTGACCCTTGAGCCCCTCTTCTCCCACGCAGGGTGCCCCATGGGCCTGGCCTGAGAGGCAAGGACTAACTTTTACCGGGAAAGGTCCAGTCCCGAATGACACTCGTCCAAAGGCAGGAGGTTGGGGTGCAGGCCAGAGGCTAGGAGCCCAGACAACAGCCTGCAGACCCACCCCCACCCCCCGTTCCTTTCTCCCCTCCTCTCTCAGGCCGCCCTCGGACTGAGTCACACAGGCCTTCTCCTCATAAACTCCCCCTCGTGCTTTATTAGCTGCCAAGCTGTGTGACCCCAGACAATTACTTAGCCTCTCTGAACCTGTCATCACCCATCAAAAAGGGAAAATAATGACCTCAGAGGGTTCTTTGGCAAATTAAAAGATCTCTCCAGTGAAGGCGCTTTTCATGACTCCTGGCACTGGGCAGGGCTCAATAAATGTCACTGTTGTTGTTATTAATAATCAGTCCCAGACCACTGCCTTCCTCGGTTTCTCAGAGCAGAGTTTGGTCAGTGCCTCCCTCATGGCCCATCTCCTCCAGTCAGACAAACGCACCCCACAGCACCTTTCTTTCCTTTTTGCTTGATTTTATTTGGCTTGGCACCCAGCAGTGCTCAGGGCTCCCTCCTGGTGAGGCTCAGCTCTCTGTGGCACTGGGCGTCACACCAGGGGTGGCTGCATGCAAGGCGAGCGCCCGCCCCACTGTCCTGGCCTCCAGGCCCTAGTAATCAGGTTTGTCATCCACGAGGTTTGCCATTGTCCAGTGCTTCCTGTCTCGAGAGTTTCAGGCAGTTTATTCTCATCCCCACCTGTGTTGCTTAATACGCCGTCCCCAGGCCCATCGTCCTGCCTTGGCCCGCATAGTTCCATCTTTCTTTCTTTTTCATTTTTTTGTATTTTTGGGTCATACCCGGCGATGCTCAGGGGTTACTGCTGGTTCTGCATTCAGGAATTACTCCTGGCAGTGCTCATATGGGATGCTGGGAATCCAACTCAGGTCAGCCGCATGCAAGGCAGACACTGGCCCAGTTCTCCTCCTCCTCCTCCTCCTCCTCCTCCTCCTCCTCCTCCTCCTCCTCCTCCTCCTCCTCCTCCTCTTCTTCTTCTTCTTCTTCTTCTTCTTCTTCTTCTTCTTCTTCTTCTTCTTCTCCTCCTCCTCCTCCTCCTCCTCCTCCTCCTCCTTCTCCTCCTCCTCCTCCTCCTCCTCCTCCTCCTCCTCCTCCTCTTCTTCTTCTTCTTCTTCTTCTTCATGAATCACCATGAGATACAGTTACAAGACTTACAAACTTCGTGACTATGTTTCAGTGATCTTGTAGGTTCCATCTTTCTTATAGCCACTCATATCCTTTGTGTGATAAGCCACAGCTTCTGGATCTGTTCATCTGTTGTTGGACATTTGGGTTTTATTGTTCTGTTTTATTGATTTTGGGGTCACCCCCAGCCGTGCTTAGGGGTTACTCCTGATTCTGTGCTCAGGGATCTCTCCTGGCTCTGCGCTCAGGGCTGACCTCTGGTTCTGCACTCAGAGATCTCTGCACTCAGAGATGCTGGTGGGCTTGGAAGAAACCATATGGGTACTGGGAATCAAACCCAGGTCATGAGGGTGCAAGGCAAGCGCCCTCCCCATGGTACTGTTGCTCCAGCCCCCAATATCTAGGTTCATTCTAGATTCTAACTATTGACTCCGTGGACAGAGATGCACATCTCTCTTTCGAATCAGCGTTTCTGTGTTTGGGAAACAGATGCCAAGAGGTAGAATCACCAGGTCCCGGGGGCTAGAGCGATAGCAGAGTGGGTAGGGCATTTGCCTTGCACACGGGCGACCCGGGTATGATTCCCAGCATCCCATATGGTCCCCCAAGCACCGCCAGGGGTAATTCCTGAATGCATGAGTCAGGAGTAACCCCTGTGCATCACTGGGTGTGACCCCTCCAAAGAAAAGAATCACCAAGTCACATGGGAGTCTACTCTTTACTTTTGGAGGCATTTCCATCCTTTTCCTTTTCCCATAGAGGCTGAACCAGAGACCCTTCCCACCACCAGTGCTCGACGTTCCTTTCTCCCCGCGTCCCCCTGGCGGTTCCCTGCATTTTGGTCCATGCCTGTCTCACTCATGCCAGGGCACATCTCCATGTTTCAATTTGCTTTTTCTGATGATAAGTGGCAAGGAGCCCTGTTCACTAGCCGGAACTGACCATCCTTAGGTGTTCTTCAGGGAGGTGCCTGCCCCTCTCCTCTCCCCACTTTCGGGTGTACCCCATATTATCTCACCACCACACACCGGCCAGTAAGAGTGCTCCTCTTGAGTTCCTTTCCCACTCAGTCTCCCCATTATCTCGGCGCCCCCTCCTGTCTGTGATGAGCCGTGGTTGGAATGATGGGGTGATCCCTGAGGGCACCTCTGTTGGACCAATCCCCTTGGGTACTCTGCCCCTCTGCCCCCCGCCCCGTTCCTCGGTTTGAGCATGCATCCTTTTGTTGGAAAGTTGGCACTGGTGGTAGCTTTAACCTTGCGTGTTTTCTCTCCTTGTGTCTGAGGATGGTTTTCTTGTTTCTCTTCAACGTGTGTTTCCCTCTGGATGGATTTCCTTGGAGGACAACGGGCTGAGCACCTGCTCTGCATGCACAAGGCCCAGGTTCCATTCCTGGCACTACTTTGGAGTGAGTGGCTCCGAAGCACAGAGCTGTGGGTAGCCCCTAAACACTGCTGGGTGTGTACCCCCCTCACAAAGAAAATGCCCATAATTTCTATCTTTTTTTTTTTTTGCTTCTTGGGTCACACCCAGCGATGCTCAGGGGTTACTCCTGGCTTTACACTCAGGAATTACTCCTGGTAGTGCTCAAGGGACCATATGGGATGCTGGGAATCGAACCCGGGTTGGCCACATGCAAGGCAAATGCCCTACCCACTGTGCTATTGCTCCAGCCCCCCATACTTTACTTTCTCTACTGCTGTGATATTGACGGAAGCACGTAATGGGTAAGCTCCAGGGGTGGCGGGACTGTCCCTGGCCTGGGTGATGACAGAAGGTTGTTGGTCAAGTGCTGGGGAGGCCACAGGAGTGGAAGGAGGTCAGTGGCCAGGGTCCCCCACAGGCTGTGGAGAGGAAGCATTTCCCAGACCAAAGAACAAGGGCGGGTGTGAGGTGTCAGTCGGGGGGGAAATGTGGTGCCTGGAACCTGGGTGTCCCTTGGCATCTCTGCCAAGTTTCCTGGGACAGGAAGGGCCACCAGGAAGACAGTCGCCAAGGCAGGAGAGGCCGAGGCAGAGGGTCCCACCTTGGGTTGTCACAGAGTTCAGGAGGATGATTTTCTTGAAGGAGGACTTTTTTCCCTCTGACAAGTCTCACAATTTGTTGTGAGACGTTACTGGTGCCCACTCGAGCAAATCGATGAACAACGGGAGGGGACACACACATACACACACACACACACACACACACACACACATTATTATTATTAGTTTGCCGTGTCAAGAACTGAACCCTGGGCATGCTCACAAAACATGAGTTCCCTCACTATGTCCAGTGCCACACTCCAGGTCACCTGTGTTCTGTGCACCAGGGCCAGGGGCCTGCCTGTCCTTGCTCCCCTCGAGTGTATGGCTGGCCCAGAGGTATGAGCTGTGGGGATGGGCGGGCTGCTGGGGGAGGAGGGTCTGAGCTGGACACATCAGGACAGTTTGAATCGGGTTGTGGTGGACAGATAGTTCGGGCGGAAGCTGGGTCTGATCTTTTACCAGCATCAGGCTGGAAGTCTGAACCGGTGAGGGGCCGCCAGTCTTGACCCCAGATCCAGTAACTTCACCTTGTTAGGCCCCCGTTCCTGCTGCCTACCCTGAGCGTCACTGAGGTACTGGGGGATTTGGCCGACACATCGGCAGGGGACACGGGCCATTGGGTGAGGGCAGGTAAAAGAAGGGACGAGTGTCACAGAGCCTGAGCACAGAAGTCAACCCTGAACCAACTGTGTCGCCCTTGAGGGTGCCAGCTGGTGTGGCCAGCCCCTCAGCCCTCAGTCCAAACTCCTTGAGTTGGCCCCTGCTCCACGTACTCCCTACCCCGTGCTTGGGAACCCCTAGGCGATGTCCAGACCCCGCTCCTTGGGAAAACAGCATCTATAAGGAAGACAGAGGGGCCAGAGTGATAGCACAGCGGGTAGGGCATTTGCCTTGCATGCAGCTGACCTGGGTTCAATCCTCGGCATCCCATGTGGTCCCCCAAACACCAGCAGGAATAATTCCTGAGTGCAGAGCCAGGAGTAACCCCTGAGCATCGTTGGGTGTAAGCAAAAAAAAAAAAGGGAGATGTAGTTTGGGGTGCAGTGCGGGGTGCTGTCTTCCACCACACAGGAACGGGGGTTGTGTTTGGGATTCAGCTTCCGGGCTAGTTGGCCGAGGGGGCCCTCCCGGTCTGAGGCCCTTCCCGAGGGAGGCTCCTCGTGGTCACTGGCCGAGGCAACTCGCGTCTTCTAGAGCATCAGGCCAGCTCCAGGCCAGCGAGGCACCGCCCAGGCCCGAGGCCTTTCTTTAGTACCTCTTTGTCCCAGTGGACACCCTGGGGTGCCTGGTGCCCCAGAGTTTCTAGAATATTCTGTGTCTCTCGGCCGGGTTCTACCTGTACTCAGGGCTGTGGAGAGGTGCAGCAGCTGTGGAGGTGGGGGCTCCCCACCAGCCAGGCTGCTCTGCTGGGCCTCTGCTGCCCTTTGGGGTGCTGGACACCCTTTCACGGGGAGGCAGAAGGCCACCAGCCCAGCTCCCGGGCACGGGCGCTCCCCCCGAAAGTGCCATACCCGGGGAGCCCCTGGACTTGTGTGACCATGAGTAGAATTATGGGCAGCGGTTTCCCGCTCTGGGGGTGCATTTGACCATTGTCGACCCCTATGCTCAGGGCTTCTCCAGAGGCCTGGGGTCTGGGGGCGGGGCTGCCGCATGCCCCTCTGCACCCTGCTGTGCCCCTGCCATTCTTCCTGTCTGCCTGGGGGACTCCGCTCTCTGACCCCCATCTCGTCTCCTCCCCTGCCCCCCTCCTGCTCTGCACCCCGCCCCCCAACCTGGCCGCAGGGGATCGGCTCTGCTTTCCTCCTCCTCCTCGAGTGGGGGGGATGCCCTGGTGACAGAGCAGCAGAAACAGGCTGGGACATTTTTCAGGCAGCCTTGTCACTGCTTATCAGATCAGGCGCTCAGGGAGCTGCTCTGGAGAATTCAGAAGCTGGAACATTCCAGCCAGGCTCTGCCCCGCCCTCCCCCACCTTCCCTCTCCTCCCCAAAGACACCTCCGGGGACTCTGGGGTGCCAGGGGGCACGTGCTTCCTCCCTCCCTCTCTCCCTCCCGTCTGTCTGCAGTCTCTGTCCTGGGTGGGGTGGCTGGAGGGAACCTTTCTGGAAGTTAAGGTGTTAAAGGGGATCATCACAGCCAGGTGGAGTGGGGGGGGAGTGAGGTGGGGAGTTTAGGGAGGGAGAGGAGGGTGGGGGCATGACTCTGCCCCCTGGCCCGTGCTGGTCTCCTTTCTCATTCTGCTTTGGGGGGGTGGTCGTGGGGGGGGGGCACGCCTCGCTCAGTGTTCAGGGTCCACACCGCGTGGTGCTTGGGAGACCATATGCAGCGCTGGGATTCGAACCACTCACAAGCCAGGCAAATGCACGCCTGAATCTCGGGACTGTCTCTAGGCCCAGACCTGTCTGCTTTTCGCAAGGCGGAGGGATCCCTCCCAGGGCCTCCCAGGCATGAGGCAGTGTGCTGCCGCTCCGCCCCAGCCCTGGTCCTGTCTTGTTTTGTTTTGTTTTGTTTTTTTGAGGGTACAGATGTCTGCACCCAAACAAAGTGATCTGCTGGCCGGGGGAGAGGGGTCTTCCCCCTCCCTCACACGGGCCCCAGCGTCCCCTTTCCTGCCGTTTCCGGTCCGGTAACCTCGCAGCAGCCTTTCTAGTCCAGGAGGGGCTCCCCAGGTACCTGTTTTAGCAGGGCCAGGCTGAGCGAGATGCCTCGAATACGGTCCCAGGCTGAGGAAAGAGGTGGAGGATTGGGGCCCAGAGTAGTAGTACAGCAGGGAGGGCATTTTTCTTGCATGCAGGTGACCTGGGTTCAATTCCCAGCATCTCATAGGGTCCCCTGAGCAGAGTACAGAGCCAGGAGTAACTCCTGAGCATTTCTGGGTGTGACCCCAGAAGAGTTGGGGGTTCTGAGGACCCGGGTCAAGGGCGGGAGGAGAGGCCCAGGGGAGCAGTTGGGGGAGGGGTATGTGCGCCCTACCCAGGTGCCCTCACTGCAGTCTCCTTGGGGACACCCCCAGGGAACATGGGCTGGACAGGCCCCACCCACCGCATCTTGTGGGGTTAGGGGCCCCCACCTCTTGCCCTGGTGCTCTCACCTCTCTTGGTTGAGCTGCTTCCTGCTGGGCAGGCCCCCAGCCCCCTGCCTCCCGGGTCACCCTATCTTCGAGTTTCCTCTGGGGGCCCCTCCTGTGGCACGTGGCACCCAATGTTTCCAGTAGGCTCCTTCGTGCCATCCTGGGTGCCAGGCAGAGCTCATGCTCCTGACAAAGGGTGTCAGGTCTGTGCCCACCCTCCGATCCTCAGGGCCCCACCCTCCATCCCACACTTTTGGGATGGGGTGCCCGGAGTCCTGGGGCCCCCAACCCCTGTCATCTTTCCTCTCGAGTTCCCTTGCCAGGCTCACACCGTCCTTGTCGTCCAGTTGCCCCCACCCCCTACCCCGGGGCCCCTTGCAACCGTCCTCACTCTCCCTCTGCTCCTCAGGGCTGTCCTCCATGCGTGCTGCTCAGCCCCTTGCCAGGCACCTAACGGTCACCAGCCCAAGACCCTCTTGTGTGAACCAGCACCCAGGGGCCCAGTCGCTCCAGCCGCAGCCCACTTATGGCCCTTCCCTTTGTCTGGCCGTGGATGGTGGGAGGGAGGTCTGAGTGCTATGGCCTCGCACCTGTGCCTGCGGGGTGCTCCCTGCCCCCCCTCCTGAGCTGTGCCCCCATCCATCCTCACCCGGGAGCAGCGCCTTTTGGAACACCGCCGTCCCCTCTCGGCCCCTTCCTGCCCCTGCCGTGCGCCGTCTGTCAGCGGGGCGGCACGTGGCTTGTGAATCTCCTGCTGCTGGCTTCTGCCCCGCAGCTGCTGGAGGCCTCCAGTCCATGCACCTGCAGGCATGTCTGCTTCCTCTCCCATCCCTGTGCCTGGTGCTTGTCTTGACTCGGAACCATCCTCCCGAGCTGCTCTGCCTGCGTGTCCGGGTTCAGCCCCTGGCACTGCCTGGATGCTAGAAAACACGGCCAGGAGCGACCCCTGAGAACGGAGTTAGGAGTCACACAACATGGTGTGACCCTCAAACCAGCCCCGGAAAAAAAACCAAACCAAACCAAAAACCTCAAAAATAACCCAGAACTGGGGCTGGAGTGATAGTACAGCAGGTAGGACATTTTCCTTGTATGTGGCCGACCTGGGTTTGATTCCTATCATTCCATATGGTCCCCCGCGCACTGCCAGGAGTAACCCCTGTGCATTGCCGGATGTGACCCAACTAAATAATAATAATAATAGTAATAATAATAATAATAACAACAACCCAGAATCATCACTCAACTGTGCATGAAGCAGAGGGTGAGGATTGAGTGCGGGTTTGGAGTGGACACTTCTGGACTCTCCACCCTTTCACTGGCCTGGGCCCCATGGGTGCAGGTGTTGTTACTGGCTCATCTCCTGATCCTGGGTCCCCCTTCCCCTGCCAGAGAATCCCGAGGATCGGATGGTCGATGGCAGGGGCCTGGCGCTGGGGCTTCTAGATGCAGCAGCCATTTCAGCGTCATGTGGGCCCAGGTCCCTCCTCATGCCTTGTCCCCTTCTCTTTGCCAGGGCACTGTGGGGCCACCATCAGGCTAGGAGAAAGCATTCTGGTCCCTGCCAGGGCTGGACACCCCTGCCTCTGCCCCCAGGAACACACATGCTTGACCTGAGCTCGTCAGCCTTCCCTCATGGTGCCAGGAGGCCCCCGAGGGCCTCTGGACCTCAATGGAAAGCTCTAAAGCCATCACTGGGCTCTTTTCTTTGACCTGTTTTCAAGATTTTTTCTTCCTCTTCTGGAAACTTCCATTTGGTCCCAGTAGGAGGCCCCTTTGGACCCAGGAGCTGCTCAGGAGCCCGCAGGGAGCACTCCTGGCCCTCCTCCCTCCATGGGCACCCATGTCACCAGCTGGCAGAGACCTGAGGTCTTTGGGTCCGAGTCGTAAGAGCTGGGCCGGGGGGGCCAGGAGGGACAGGTAGCCCCGCCCGGGGAAAGCCGAGTTCCAGGGGCCCATGAGTCAGAAAGGCACGGCTGTTGGTGTCACCCTGACACCAACGGAAAGAGGAGGGAGCCCCAGAGCCTTCCCTGGGTTGCACCCCAGATCTGTCTTCCACAGTGCCACTCCCAGGGCTGGGTGACCCTCCCTGTGTCATTAATGTCCCACTGAGGGGCTACAGGGTCGGAGCCCCAGCCTGCCCCACCCTTCTCCGCAATGGTCCCATTCTCGGAGCACAGTTTGATGACGTTGAGTCGACTTGGGGTTGCGAAACTGGCACCACCATCTCTTTTCAGTGTGTTTCGTCATCCCAGACAGAAACTCTTCTCGTGAAGCAACCACCGCCCCTCCTCCCCTGCCCGTCTGGCTCTGCCCGTGCGCCGCCTCTGACCCGGGTCTGTCTGCAATAGGTCTGTCCTTTTGCAACTGGCCACTTCACTTGGCCAGGCTCACCCAGACTGTACCAGGTGCCAATACTGTGTCTCTTTAGATGTCCGTGTAATATTCTGGTGAATGGATGTACTGCACTTCATCTGCCGGGGGACTTGGGGGCCATTTCTGCCTTTGGTCAGCTGTGCATGGTATGGTTTGGGGTGTCCACGCACCAGCACGGGGGCCCTGCTTTCCTCGAAAGAGAACTAGGATCAGAACTGCTCAATACGGTCATTTATACTTTATTGTTTTAGTGCACGCAGGTGACCCGGGTTCAACCCCGGCATCCCTGATGGTCCCCCTAGCACCTCCAGGAATAGTAATTCCTTAGTGCAGGGAGGAAGCTGGAGATGAGGTGAGAGGTGACTTTAACCCCTTGATGTCTAAACTACCAGAATGTTGGGAGGTTCCGGATAAAGTGAGTCTGGGTGTCTGAGAAGCTATCCAGTTGGGTTTGGGGCTTCAACCCACATTCTATTCTTTCTGTGTGTTTTGGGGGGCCTCACATTGTGGTGCTTGATGGCTACTCCCAGCTTGGTGCTTAGCAGCTCAGTGCTCAGGAGTTGCTCCTGCTGGTGCTCACGAATTTCAGGAATGACACCAGGGCTTCCTGCATGCAGAGCTGTGGCTCAGTCCACTGGGCGTCTCCCTAGCCCCCAATGGCTCTTTAAGGGAAGCTGTGCGTGTGTGTATGAGTATGTACGTGTGTGTGAGAGTGTATGAGTGTCTACATGTATGTACTTGTATGTGACTCTATGTGTGAGCGTGTATACATACCGTGTATAAGTATGTGTATGCGAGCGTGTGTGTATACTTGTGTTGTGACTGTATGTGTGAGTGTGTGTGTGTGTGTATGTGAGCATGTGTGTATACACGTGTGCATATATGTGTATGACCTGCAGTGTGCAGGGTTGAGAGACTAAGGCATATAGTGAGGCCTATTATCTGAGGGGTCAACGTCAAGCAGCCCGTTGGGTGCTGGCCAGCATCTACTGTCCATCCGCTGGCGGCCCAGGCCTGTCCTGAGCCCTATGGACAGTGGGTGGCTGGGTAGAGGAAGAGCTGTCCTCAGGAGGTGGGGGGCGGGGCACCCGGCAGCCAGGAGCCCAGTATAAATAGCCCCTGCCCACCTGAGGAGGCCTGGCAGTGCCCTCTGCCCTCCCCCGCACCAGCTGCTGGTGCCAGGCGGGTCTCTCCTTCCCTTGGGAGCTGACCATTGTCTCAGGCCCTCAGTGAAGGAATTTCCTCAGCGGAACCGAGGAGTCTTGTTCTGTGTGTGGGCAGAAGCTCCGGAAGCCGCAGCCCTGGGGAATGGGACCGAGGGGTTGCAAGATGATGGGGTGGGGTTCGGATTAGCTCTGGGGAAGACTGTTCTTCTCTTTCTTTCTTTCTTTCTTTCTTTCTTTCTTTCCTTCTTTCCTTCCTTCCTTCCTTCCACTCTTTCTTTCTTTCTTTCTTTCTCACACCCAGCGATGCTCAGGGATTACTCTTGGCTCTGCATTCAAGAATTACTCCTGGAGGTGCTTAGGGGACCATATGGGATGCTGGGAATTGAACCCGGGTTGGCAGCATGCAAGGCAAATGCCCTACCCACTGTGCTATCACTCTAGCCCCTTCCTTCCTTCCTTCTTTCCTTCCTTTCTTCTTTTCTTTTCCACACCTGGCAGTGCTCAGAGTTTACTCCTGGCCCTGCAATCAGGGGTCACTCCTGAAGGGGCTCAGGGACCATGAGTGGTGCTGGGGATCGAACCCAGGTCTGCCATGGGCAAGGCAAGCACCCTCCCCACTGTACTATTGCTCTGGCCCTGAGAATCACCCTTTCCCTCGTGTTCCTGGCCCTTTGCTGAGGCAGGTGGGGGAGTGGCGGGGCCAGGACTGAGACTCAGCTAGAATCGGAGATGTACCGGTGCTAAGATCTGACCGTGGCGAAAACAGATGCAGGAAAGGGGGCAACCTGGGGCCCATGGAGGCCTCTGAATTGCAGGGACCCTCAGTCAGGTAGAAGGTGTGTGTGTGTGTGTGTGTGTGTGTGTGTGTGTGTGTGTGCGCGCGCGCGCCACTGGGGCTGTGGGGTCCCTCCAGGAGCAGAAGGAAACTGGAAGCCACCAAGGAGCTGCCTGGGCAAATCCAACCAAGTGGCTTCCCCTTGGCCAGGAGGCTCTCCCTGAGGGGGTGGGCATCAGCAGTGCCACATGGGGCTGAGCCTTGTGTGGAGTGCTGGGATTCAGGTCTGGGTAGCACCAGGGCAGATGCATGGGTCTGGGGGAGACCTTTCTGCCCCAGAAACCAGGCCCGCACCTGCAAGGTGAAGAGCTAAGCCCCTCCCAGAGTCCCCTCCCAGTTACCAGGAGGGTGTCTGGGTCGAAGCTGAGGTCTCTGCCGGAGGCCTGCAGATGTCCACGGCCCTGGCCCTGTGGGGAGCCCAGCACTTTGTCTGGTCCACTGAGGTTCAGACTGGGTGGCTGAGTGGAAGGGCCCCACTCACCTCTGCTCTGGCTGTGCCAGGCTGGAAGGGAAGGTCCCTCACAGAGGAATGGGCTGGGCGAGACAGGGAAGGATGGGTGCTGGGGACAGCCCCTTAGCACAAGCTAAGCCCCCTGCCCTGTGTCCAGAGTGTGTCCCCTCAGGCTCCAGTCGCGGTTTTGCTCATCACATCGAGCTCATGGCTGAGAAACTGAGGCACGGAGAGCTTGTGTCCTTGAGTGGGCTTGGCAGACAGGAGCGAGCAGGGTTGGAGGGGACGCGGGTGCCTGGGAGAGGGCCGGTGCCTCTTGGATCAGGGCTGGGACATGCTCATGTTTGGTTGGATTTTTGGTTTATTTTGGGGAGCACTCCCGGTTTTACTTCTGGCTCTCTGCACTCAGGAATCTCTCCTGGCAGGTTTTGGAGGGGGTGGCTTATGGGGTTCCAGGGATCAAATCCGGATTTGCCATGTGCAAGGCAAGTGCCCAGGGTGCCAGGCTCACACACAGAACCACAGAAACCCAGAGTTTGAATTCTGGCTTAGCCAGTTCCTTGTCTGTCAACCGGCTTCTCTGTGCCTCAGTTTCCCCCCATGTAAAACAGCACCCACTGTGCAGAGCTCTTGTGAGACCTGAACAGGGTCCCCCATGGAAGGGCTGGTGTTGGGGCTAAGCTGCTGGGAGGGATCTGGGGAGTAGCCCCGAGTCATACACCCACCTCTAGGGATAGGGGGCAGGTGGCCTGTAGGCAGGTGAGTAGAGTGATGCCCGGGTCAGGGCAGAGGCAGATGCCCGGGGCAGGGCAGAGGCTGATGCCCGGGGCAGGGAGAGACTGATGCCCGGGGCAGGGCAGTGGCTGTTGCCAGGGCAGAGCAGGGTGGCATGGACTCCTGGTGTTAGAGGCGGGTGTGCCGCTGGCCTGACCAGGCTGGGCTAGTCTTCACCTCCAGGCTGTGGTGTGAGTTGGGCCCTTGCGTGGGGGAGCCCAGCTGGGAGCCTGAAGGGCCTGGGCCCAGCGGGCAGGATGCAGGGGCTGCCCCGTGTGCTGAGGCAGCAGAACAGGCTGGTGGGTCGCCCCACACTCCTTCAGAAGGGCTCACTGGGCAGCCCCTGTGTCCTACCTCCACTCTCCTCTCTGCTTGTCCCTATTTCGGGTTCAGGAGGGAGTTGGGGAGCTGGGGCTTCTTCCCCTGAGGCCTCCGCAGCCGGGCCCCGTAATGGCCATCGGCGGAGTCCTCTGGGCCACTCTGGGCCTCAGCTTCTCTGGCCTGGACTGCTTGGTAAAGGGCGTGAGGAGAGGCCACCAGAAGGGGGACAGAGGCTCAGCACTGCCTACCAGGGCGGCTAACTTAGCACCCTGGCCTCAGTGTCCTCACCTGTCAAATAGGCACAGGAGTGAGGACAGTGGGTACAAAATTCCTCCATCGCAGAGTTGCCGTGACGGTGTCAACACCTCCAAGATGGGCCCTCTGGATGACGAGGCCAGCATGCCAGCAGGGGGGACATGAGCTTTGATGGTCACTGTGGTTGCATTCATCTGTTCATAGCAGGGACAGGAGGGACAGGCGGGGTCCTGCAGGGCAGCTGTGGGGTGTCCACGAGGCGGGCGTGCTCCATCCTGTTGAGGAAAGAGCCCAGTATGGGGGCTCAGCATGCAAACATGCTAGGGTCCCCTGCCCCCTCCCCGCAGGACCCAGCAGGCAGGATGGCCCCGGGACTGTGGTGAGTCACCAGCGCATGCAGACGACCAGGGTTCAATTCCCAGCATCCCATATGGTCCTCTGGGGGTTGGCCACAGGGCGCCGGGCCCATAGGGCTGCTGTGGGGATTAGAGGCCAGAGGCCCTGGGGAGAGTGGACAGGCCCCGGGCAAGGCGGCTGGAGCCAGAGCGGCTGTAAATAACTCACCAGTCAGCCCTTGTGACCTGATCCTTCCCCTTGGAGACCCCCTGCACCCGAGATCTGACAACATCTAATGGACAGTCCCTCTGAATCCCCAGATCCGGCTCCTCTGCCACTCACCCCAGAGTGGGCACACAGAGAAGTGGGTCCTTCTTTCCGTGATGGCTGGACGTCTGTCACAGGTAGATGGCTGCCACAGAGTCAGCAGCACCACCCAGTTTATCCCTATCGAAGCCAGAAAGCTCCATGTGTTGTTTCATCTGCCCCCACCCCACCCCACCCCCTCCAGCCCTAGTTTCTTTTTTTTTTTTAATTAATTAATTAATATTTGCTTTTTGGGTCACACCTGGTGATGCACAGAGGTTACTCCTGGCTCTGCACTCAGGAATTACTCCTGGAGGTCCTCAGGGGACCATATGGGATGCTGGGAATTGAACCCTGGTCGTCTGCGTGCAAGGCCCTACCCGCGTGATATCGCTCCAGTCCCCCAAGCTTCTTTTTGAAGGTTTCAGCCATCTCTTCACAGGGGCCTGGGGGGACTCAACTGAGGCCGCTGACAAACCAGAACCTGGCTCAGTGCTGGACGCTGGACGTAGAGGGAGAAGGACCGCCGGGGGACTCCTTCCTCCTGCACACGCTGGCCTGTGTCCACTGAGACCCAGGGGCATTTTCTCAGCATCTGCCGCCCAATGTCCTTTCTACCTTTCCTGTCCCACACCACGCTCGCAGAGCCCATGGGTGTGGGCTGAGGCCTCTCCCACCTGCCCCTGTGTTACGCTTGTTCCCAAACACCGTCACCCTCTCATCTCTGGCAAGAGAAGAGTCACGTCTCCTGGAACTTGCTGAGAGCGGCAGAGATGGCTGTGCGGGACAGGGCGGGGTACCAGGTGCATGCCCGTGTCCTGCAGGGCAGAGACTTCTCTGTCCTCTCTGAGTGGGGCTGGGGTCCAACCAGCCCCTGCCTCCTTCCACTTTCCCACAGACCCTTGGTCGTTTTCAGGAAACGTTTCCTAGTCCAGCCTGCCCGGGGAGCAGACCTAGATCTCAGTCCCATCTTCCGTCACCTGGGCCCCCGCCAGCGTGGTCTGCAGGGCTGCACGCCCCTGTACTGCTGGTGGAGCTTGCCCGGCTCTATCCTTCAAGGAACGCGTGTCCCTGAGGTCAACGAGCTGCATCTGGGTGCCGGGTTCCGCGGTCTCAGCTTTGGACTCACTGTCCTGTGTCTGCCTGCAGGTCCCTGGCCCTGGGCCAGCAGTACACATCCCTGGGCTCACAGCCCCTGCTCTGCGGCTCCATCCCCGGCCTGGTCCCCAAGCAGCTGCGTTTCTGCCGCAACTACATCGAGATCATGCCCAGCGTGGCCGAGGGCGTGAAGCTGGGTATCCAGGAGTGCCAGCACCAGTTCCGGGGCCGCCGCTGGAACTGCACCACCATCGATGACAGCTTGGCCATCTTTGGGCCCGTCCTGGACAAAGGTACACACTTCCCTCCGGGAGGGCACTGGGGCAGGGTCTGGCTCCGGCTCCGGGTGCAGATGAACCTCTGTGGCTGCCTCTGTGGGCACCTTCCCAGGTGCAGCTGGGCCCTGGGACATCTTGGCTCTGAGACCCTCTCCTGCCCTGGGCAGCCCCTCCCTGACTCTCGTCCAGCCCAGCTTCACATGTGTGATATTTTCCCAAGGCTGTGTGAAGTGGCATGGGAAAGGGGCACCATCCCCCCATGCCTGGGGCACATCATTGCTGCCAAGTATACCAGGAGATGGCCCTGCCAGGCATATGAGCACAGGGACTGGGGCTGTGGGCAGGGACGGTGGGGAGGTGTGTGTGTGTGTGTGTGTGTGTGTGTGTTTGTGTGTGTGTGTGTTGTTGGGGGGGGGGGAGGAGGTCCTGCTTGCTATAGGCTCTGGCATCTGGTGCTCCATCACCATTCACAGGGTGTGACTGCCAACCTGGAGCCTTTGGGAGAGAATGTGGCAGGGGAGGAGGTTCAGGAGGAGGGTCAGGTGCCCCAGTCCAGGGAGCTCTAGCCTGCAGAGTTCCTGGATAAAGACTAGCAAGGCTCAGAATTGCAGTCCTAAAAATTGGTGACACCCTCCCCCCCACACACACACACCAGTTGTGTCCCTTAGCAGCCACCTGGACTTTGTCACTGATATGAACTTAAGAAAAAGGAGAAAGATTGAGGGCCAATTGGCCGGGGAGTGTGTGGGGGAGCAGGACCCCACTTTATTATTTATTTGGTTCAGGGAACACCTGGTGATGCTCAGGACTTCCTCCCGGCTGTGCTTGGGGGACCGTATGTGACACTGGCTAGGGAACGAACCTGGGC
The DNA here is from genome assembly GCF_029834395.1 of Sorex fumeus. Classification (NCBI taxonomy): domain Eukaryota; kingdom Metazoa; phylum Chordata; class Mammalia; order Eulipotyphla; family Soricidae; genus Sorex; species Sorex fumeus. The sequence goes on from NW_026606120.1 coordinate 78,665,698, forward strand.
TGGCTGCATGCAAGGCAGATGACCTACCTTCTTTCTGTGCTATCATTTCTCTGACCCCAGGCCCCCCTTTTAGAGTGCGGACTCTCTCTTCTGGGCCCTAGGTGTGGGGGGCTTGTCAGACTCACGGGTCATTGTAGGGGAGAGCAGGGCAATTAGCAAATCAATGGCTGATGTTTCTGTTTACGCTTCCATTACCAAAGCTAATTACTCCTTGTTTACTTAGAAGGGTTGGCCTCTAATTGGGCCAAGTGGCGGCGGCGGTTTGCATTTCAAACCAGACCTCGCGGTGGGTCGGTTTCACTGCTTCCGGTGCCCCACCTTGGGCCAGGTAGCGCTTAATCCTACGACCTGGCGTCTGGACGCTCCCCCAAAGCAAGGCTCCCCTCTGATTTCGCTTTCCCCCTTGGGGACACCGCCCCGGTGAAGAGGATGGTGTCCTGGGGGCGTATGACTGGTGCAGGGCGGTGTTGACCGTTTCACTGATTTTTAATTAATTGGTGTGTTGTGGGTTCTGCCCCACCCCTGCAGCCTCTGCCACGAGCCTTCCTCTTTGCTAGGCGAGAGGGAAGTCAGGTGGGGTGGGAGCCTGGTGGTCTGCCTGGTACCTGATGGGGAACACGGAGTGACCGAGTGACCGGGAGAAGGCACACGCCCACACCCCTGCCAGGAGTCCGCCCGCAGCTAGGCGTAGCTCCGGCTGCTGCCTTTTGGGGGCGCGCATGTCGCCCCGGCGGGTATCCCGCGCGCTCCGGGTGGGCTCGAATTGCACCTGTGCGGGGACATGGGGAGCGCGCGGGGGGGGGGGAGGTGTCATTTTGCCCCTGTGCGTGGACACGGAGGGGGGGCTCGGGGACTCGCGCTGCACTTATGCGGCGACATGGGGGGCGGAGGGTTTGCTCTGCCCTGTGCGGGGACATGGGGGGCGGAGGGTTCGCTCTCCCCCTCTGCGGGGACATGGGGGGTCACGGGGGGTTCGCGCGGCACCTGTGCCGGGACACGGGAGGGGGTGCACGGAGGATTCCCGCGGCACCTGTGCGGGCACACCGGGGTGGGCTTGGGGGCTTCGCGCCGCACCTGTGCGGGGACATGTGGGGGGCCTCGGGGGTCCGCGCTGCACCTGTGCGGGGACACGGGGGTGGGCGCGGGGGCACCGGGGCGCGGGGTCGGCGGCCGGAAGACGAGAGGCCGCGGCGGGGGCTGCGGCGGGCGGGGCGGGGCGCGCGGCCCCGAGGGGCTTAGGCGGCTTGAAAGGGGCCCCGCGCCGCCCCCCGCCGCGCCCCCGGCCCCGCGCCCGCTGCGGCCGCCGCGCCATTCACACGCCCCGGGCCCGGGCGCGGCGGGGCGGGGGCGCCCCTTCAATGGGGATTTCGCGCGGCGGCGCCGGGGCCGGGGGCGCGGCCCGGCCGCGGGAGCCGCCCGTTGCTACGCGGTGGCGGCCGGCCCGGCGGCCCGGGCCCGGCGGCCGCATTATGCGGGTAATGCGGTGTGACACCGCGCGAACAAAGGCGGATTGAGCGGCCCAGCGGGCCCCGCCGGACGGGGACCGGCACAGCGGGGCCGGCCGCGCCGCTCCCAGGCTAATCCCCGCCGCGCCCCCGCCGCCCCCGCCTTCCCGGGGCTGGGAACCGAGCGCGGCCGGGCCGGGCGCCGCCAGCCGGAAGCCGGGCGCGGGCCCCGCGGGCAGGCCGGGGAGGGGGCGCCCCGGGGCGGAGGGGGTCAGCGGCGGGGACGCGCAGCCCCCCGGGGCGGCCGCCTGGACATGGAGACCGCCCTCCCCGCGGCGCCCGGGCGGGAGCGGGTGGGTCGCCAGGGGCAGCTTCGGGCCGCGCGCCGGGGCGCAGGGGCTGGCGTTCCTCTGCAAACCTCTGCACCCCCGTGCCCGCCTCCGCCCGGTGTTTCCTGCGGGGGCCCTGGGTGCGTGTTCTCTGCCAGGGGCGAGGGGATGGGGAGCTGGGGAGCTGGGGGGGCGGCCCTTTCCCGGACCCCCGCCTGAGCGGCGCCTCCTCGCCCCCTCCGCAGCCACGCGCGAGTCCGCCTTTGTGCACGCCATCGCCTCGGCCGGCGTGGCCTTCGCCGTCACGCGCTCCTGCGCCGAGGGCACCTCCACCATCTGCGGCTGCGACTCGCACCACAAGGGCCCCCCTGGCGAGGGCTGGAAGTGGGGTGGCTGCAGCGAGGACGCGGACTTCGGGGTGTTGGTGTCCCGGGAGTTCGCGGACGCCCGTGAGAACAGGCCTGACGCGCGCTCTGCCATGAACAAGCACAACAACGAGGCTGGCCGCACGGTAAGTCTGCTGGCCCTGGCCGCTCCTCCTGGACTGCCCTCACCCCTGCCTGCCCCTGGCTGCTCCTCCCCGGCTGCCCTCACTCCAGGCCATTCCTCTTTGGCTGGCCTCACCCCTGCCGGCCCTGGGCGTCCCTGGGCGTCCCTGGCAACCTTCTACCCTCATTTCCTGGACCATGCTTGTTTCCCCGCTGTTCACACTTCTTTCCCCTCCTCTACCCCACTTTTGGGAATGTGTCCTGGAGAGGTTAGCTGACCCCCACCCCCACTTCCTCAGCTCCGAGCAGCGACCCAAGCTCGGAGCCTCCGTGTCCCTTTCTGTGAAGTGGGCACAGTACCCCCTGGATGCGATCTCTGTCCCCGTCGGAATGTGAGGTGGAATCGGGGGCATGATCATCCCTGGAGGAGGCTTTTTCTCCCGGAGAGGGCGCTTGAGAAGCCTCCCAAAGTGGGGGGGGGGACGGGGGAGCGGGAACTGGGTGTGAGTAAGCGTCTCCTGCTCTTCCCCAGACCATCCTGGATCACATGCACCTCAAATGCAAGTGCCACGGGCTGTCGGGCAGCTGCGAGGTGAAGACATGCTGGTGGGCACAGCCTGACTTCCGCGCCATCGGCGACTTCCTCAAGGACAAGTATGACAGCGCCTCGGAGATGGTGGTGGAGAAGCACCGCGAGTCGCGGGGCTGGGTGGAGACGCTGCGCGCCAAGTACGCGCTCTTCAAGCCGCCCACGGAGCGGGACCTGGTCTACTACGAAAACTCCCCCAACTTCTGCGAGCCCAACCCCGAGACGGGCTCCTTCGGCACCAGGGACCGGACTTGCAATGTCACCTCCCACGGCATCGATGGCTGTGACCTGCTGTGCTGCGGCCGCGGCCACAACACGCGGACGGAGAAGCGCAAGGAGAAGTGCCAGTGCGTGTTCCACTGGTGCTGCTACGTCAGCTGCCAGGAGTGCATCCGCGTCTATGACGTGCACACCTGCAAGTAGAGGCCAGGTAGGTGGCGGGGCCCGGCACCCCTCTCCTCTGGCTGGCCGAGCAGGGCGGAGACTGGGCAGGGCCCCCCAGGCTCAGGAGGGAAGGCTCCCAGAGGACACCAGTGCGTGCGTGCATGCATGCATGCATGCATGTGGGAGGAAATGTGTGCGTGCATTGCATGCCTGCTGTGTGCGCATATGTGCTGGGTCTCCTGACCAGTGTCTGAGGTCCTGGAAGAGGGGCTGTGGCAAGGGCTGGGCACCCAGACCCCTGGCCTTGTGCCCACTCTGCCCCTGACCCTGCATCTTTGTTTTCCTGGGCCCTGGTTTTCTTCCGGTGAAGCAAGGGGTTTTAGTGGTATGTGGCAGGGCGGAGGTGCAGCCTCGTGGTGCCCTGGGGCAGAGTCGGTTTTTGTTTTTTTTAGCATCCGCCTTGAACTCCCAGGGCAAGCTTTCTGCAGGGCTTCAGTGCCGCCCGCCCGCAGGAGGTGGGTGGGGGGAAGCTGCGCCTTCGCCCGCACCCCCGGCAGATCTGAGGCCTGGGTGGAGGGAGGCGTTGAGGCGGCCTGGCCGGAGTTTATGGCCATGGGGAGGAGGAGGGACTCGTTCCCAGCGGTGGTGGTGAGTAAGCCGGGATCAAAGGCAGGTGCTCCCAAGCTTCCCAGAGGTGGCCTGCGTGGGCGGCACCAGCGGCCCTGGCTCCGTGGGTCCCCAGGACAGGTCAGGGTTGACACCGGGTGAAAGGAGAGGGGCTGAGGAGCCCTTTCTCTTTTTTCTTCCCTGAGAAGTCCGAGCTGGCCAGCCCCGGGAGACAGAGAGACTGGCCTGCACCGCCCCCTCTCCTACATGGGCCCCCACCCTGTGGTGCCATCAGGAACCAAGGAAAGACCTCTGGGCACAGGTCTGGGCTAATTACAAAGAACCCACCGCCTGGGCTGAGCACAGCGCGGGGGGAGCACCCCAATGGGTGATCCCATGACAGAGCCTCTCTGTAGCTCACCCGGCCCCTCGTGGGAGTCCCCCAGTGCCTGTCGCCCAGGAATCTGGAAAGTCAGCCACTGTCACTTCTCACAGCGTCTGCACAGGACCCGGTGGCAAGAGAAAGGATGAGCACGTCATAGCCCCGCGCCCTGTTCTTGGTCTGTCAGGGGGTTCCGGGGTGTGTGGTCGGAACTTCAGGAGGCTCCAGGGAGCTTCTGAGAGCAGCAGCAGGCGTGAGAGGCTCAGGAGGGGCTTCATCCCCATGGGCCTTTGCACCTCTGATAGGGAGAGAACGTGCAGGGTCCCATGGCCCCTGAAGGTGGAAAGAATGCTGGGGGCCATACGGTCACTCCCTGATGTCTGCAGTATACAGAGGCCACACTAGTGCCTCCCCTCCCCCGCCCCCAGCAGGCTGGTCTAGAGGTGTGTGGGGCATCTGAGCCAGCACTGGCTAGGGGCAGAGAGGGTCACTGAGCCCAGGTTCCTGCCTCTGGTGTGGGGCTAGGCGAGAGAGGAGATGCTGGATGTCTTTGGGGTCCATAGAAAAATCCCCCACCAGGAACCCGACTCCTGCCAGGAGCCAGTGCCCCATGGCCCTGGCTCCCCGGATCCAAGGAAAAATAGGCTCCCCTTTCCTGCTAGTGATGTGCTGTGCAGCCCAATCCAGGCACTTGAAGATCGGGCCAGACTCTGCCTTCCAGGGTGCTCTTGACCCTCACCCCCGGCCTGGGGCCCCTCCCAGAGTGACTCAGGCTGGCGAGTGACCTGGGCTGCAGGGACTCTGAGCCCCAGGACTGGGGGTGAGAACTATGTCCCGTGAGGGATGAGATGGACCAGATGCCCAGCACTGACCTGCCATAAGCATCAAGAACTCCATGTGCCGGGGGAGGGAGGCAGCAGCGCCCCCCAGCCAAGCAGAGCCCCATGAGCACCTCCAGTGTGAGATGAGGCCTGAGGGCCAGTCCTGCCTTTTTGTTTGGGTGGGCCTCACCACCGGGCCTCCGGAGGCAAGTGGGGTGGGGGGGTGGGGGTGAGGACAGGCTGGAGGCAGCTCTAGGCTTCTTCTGTGGTGGGCCTGGGTGGTCTTACAGGGCTAGCTGCACCCTGCTCCTTGTGGACACGGAGACCTGAGCCCCAGGTTCCCCCTTGTCATGCAGAGTCCCACGTGCCTGAGAGTCTGGACTGGCCGGAAGTGCCGGTGGCTCACTCATCCGCCGAGTCCTGGGTCTGCCCCTTTGATCTGGCTTCCCTCAGCCTCGGCTTCTGCCCCTATAAAACGTCTCTTGCTGCCTCCGTCAGCACTTGGGGGGAGCTGACGCCTGTGACCGCACTCGGGGCCTCCCTGGACTGCCTGGGATGCAACTAGACAGAGAGGGCAAAGTGTGCGTGGGCACCCTATGTCGCAGGGTTTGGTGCAGAATCGGTGCCTGGTGCTCAGCATCTGCCCTGGGCTTCGGAGATGGGGCTTCTCGCAGTCCGGTCATGGGGGGCGGGCAGGGGCGTGTATGGGCAGGGTTTGAGTCTGGGTCTGCCACACCAGAGCCTGCCCATTCCTGGGGATCCCCTCTTCCTGCCATAGACCCCCAAGTCTGGGAGCAGTCACCTCCCACTGCCAGAGACGTGTTGAGCGCCCACCTCCCCTGGCAGCTCTGGGTTCTGCCCTCCCAGGAACGAGCCCGTGGCTGATTTCTCCACTTCATTCCCTGCAGGGTCCCAGGACCGGGTGAAGCGTGTGGCCGGGCAAATTCACCGCAGTCCGCCGGGGAGCAGGTTCTGGAGCCGGGCTGGGGTCTCGGACTGCAGCGCCCACGGCCGCCGACCCCCGTCTCCTGCTCTGGCTGCCCCGGATGGTGCGTGGAAGGGGCTTTCCTTTTCCTTCTCTAGGGTCTGCTCGCCTCAGGCCCGAGGCTTATCTTTGCACGTGTGAAAGAAAATAAAGACGAACAACAAAACGTCTCCTTCGACACAACGGGCTCGGCGATGCGAGCTCCTGCCTGGCATTGAAGACCTCAGCTCGGGCGCAACCCCGTTTTCCAAACTGCTTCCTGGGTGTGTGTGTATGGGGGGGGGGGGACTCTCAGATGCCTGAAGGGGAAGGGGCAGACCCCTGCGACCCCTTTCTGGTCTGCCCCCATTCCAGTGGGCTGGCACGTTCTAACCAAAGCCATAGGTCCAGCTAGCAGACAGGGCTGAGGCACGGCTGGAGTAGGCAGTGGGGTTCCAGAATGTTCGGAGGGCAGCTATGGGTCCTTCTTCGTCCAGCCTCTGCTCCTGCTGTTCTGTACCTTTGGGTGGTGGGTGTTGTAAATAGGTGATGTCTGGGGTGGCGAAGCCTCCCTCGGGGGAGAAGGGGCTAGTGAGTGCCCCACCCCCCTAGATCCCCTCCTGCACGTCTACAGATTCTGCAGAAACACGGGCAGAGCAGCTGGACTGCAGGGCACATGGCATGAAGCCTGCCCGCAGCCCCAGGTTGGGACACGGGGAGGCGATGGGCCTCCTGTGAGTGGAATCTTCCACTGCCATCCCTGGCTTCAGCTCTCTGCCGAGGGAGCATGGGCCCAGCCCTGGGGAATGGCTCTCAATGCCATCCTGGCCTTCTAGAGAAATCTCGGAAACTGGCACACAGATCTGAAGGCTCGGCCAGGCCCCCAGCTCCGTCTTAAGAAGCTGCAGAAAGGAGAGAGAGATGCAGCCTGGGCATGGAATGAAACCACGTTCCCTTTCTTTTCCACCTTCTCTCTTTGGTCTAACACTGACCCACAAAACCAGGTTCAGCAGCCAGCCTTCCTGCCTGCCCTGGGGGGGGAGGGGGTGGGAGGATGGGGCTCAGCAAAACCATCTAGGAGCCAGGCCTGCCCCTGCTCCCCCAAACCTTGGGCAGCATAGCCTGCTCCGAGACACCCCATGCCCTCTCCCATCTGAGCTGCCCCTCATCTCACCAGACTCAAGTTCTCAATCATGTCAACTGGATAATGCTTGCTTCCGTGAGAATTACTTCAGCAGCGTGGATACAAATTTTCCAAGTCTTTTCATATCTATGTATTCTATATTAAAAGTGATAAAGTCATGTTTCTGGGGCGTATTCAAGTAGCTGACAAGTAATTATTTAATAATAGTCCATTGAGCGCATTGTAATGATTCTTGCTGTAGTCGGGTCATAGTATCCAACAGAAATTCCCTACCGACCTGCTGTATCCAAAGGTTTGTAAAAAGCTGTAGAAGTTGTTGATCTTTTTGATTTTATATTCAAAAAGTCTCTTTTTATAAATATTATTTATTATACAATGTATATACCTTTGAGTTAACTAAGATTATATATTATATAAATATATATATATTTGGAGAAAATATATTTCATCATGCAGTTTTTTTCTGTTAAGTCATTAAAGAGAAGGTAAACAAACTTCAAATGGATACATTGTACAATGTGTGGGGTTTCCAGACCAGAGGATGAGATTCCAGGCCTTGGGCACTGGCCCTGCATGGTTGTGGGGTTCCGGGTGGTGGCCTCAACTTTCACTATTGAATGGGTGGCCCTAATTATGGTCATTTCCTCGGAGACATCCTAAACAGTGAGATTAATGGACCCCAGGACTCCCACCCGCTGCCTTTGTCCTAAGCCAGCATCTACACTTAGCAAAGACCTTCTCGATTTGGAAATAGACCATTTGAGCTGTCTCACGGATGTGTCCAGGGCACAGATATTACAGAGAGGCAGCTCGGAGCCAGTGGACCACGGGGCTGGCTGTCCGAGTAAAAGCCCTGCCCTCCTCCATTTTCAACTTTCCATTTACTGTGAAAATAGGATTTGTGCTATTGAAATGAAACTTGACCAGAAATGGCTGGAAGAGGGAAACCATGGAGAGGCGGGGTGGGGATTGGGATGGTGGGTGTGGGTCTCTGGGGTTCATAGGGTTTGGGTGGAGGCTCTGGGAAGGCCCTCCTCACGCCCGCCCTGCCAGGCGCTGGGCTTCAAAGGGCTCCCCTGAGGCACACAGGTTACACCTTCTCCACCAGAAGATGCTAGAACTCAGTTTTATGAGAAAACCCTTTGGTCTTCACACCATCCCATAAAATGTCATCTTCACTTGGCTCAGCAAAATTCCTTTTTCTTCTGATTTACCTTTATTGGGTGCAAACCTTACTCATTTCACTTCATAGAAAAATATAACAACCACCAGGAAACCCAGGAAACCAAAACCCTGAACTCCATTCAGACCTCTGAAAGATTCTATCTAGAATCGAAAGGATTAGGAATCCTAATAAGGACACTCTGCTTATGAACTCATTTAGTTCCTGAAAAAAATCTGAAGTCACAAGAATCAGTTGCTTCTTCTGAGGGAGAAATTGGACACAGAGTCATCTCCGGGAAAGGCTCACCATCACCTGGAGCTGATACTCACCTGGATTTGTTTCGTTTTGGAGCCACACCCAGCTGTGCTCAGGGCTTACTCCTGGTTCTGTGCTTAGAGATCACTCCTGGCGGTGCTCGGGGGCATATTTGGTGCCAGTGATAGAATCCATGTTGGTCATTGCCTTACCCACCATACTATCCAGCCAGCCCAAGTACTGATTTTGTGTGTTGTTTTGGGGCCATACCCAGCAGTGCTCAGGGATCACTTGGCAGGGATTGGGGGACAATTTGTGGTGCCAGGGATCAAACCTGGATTGGTCGAGTTCAAGGCAAAGGACCTACCCACTGTGCAACTGTCCCAGCACTAATTTTGTTTTTTTTTGGTTACCATACCACTGCTGTTTAGGGGTTGCTTCTGGCTCTGTGCTCAGGAATTACTCCTAGCAGTGCAGACGCTAGGGATCAAACTGGGTTGGCCACATGCCCGGCAAATGTCCTACCTACTGTATTATCTCTCTGGCCCCAGTATTCCCCCCGCCTTGGGTCACTCCTGGAAATGCACAGGGGTTACTCTTTTTTTTTTTAAATTTTTATTAGTGAGACACCATGAGGTACAGTTGTAGACTTACAAGTTTTTGTGCTTGGGTTTCAATTATACAATGATCAAATACCCATCCCTCCACCAGTGCCCATTTCCCACCACCACAGGTCCCAGTATCCCTCCCCCTCATATCCCCCCATCCCACCCTGCCTCTGTGGCAGGGCATTCCCTTTTGTTCTCTCTCTTGGGGGTTGTGGTTTGCAAAAGAGGCATTGAGTGGCAATCATGTTTGTTCTATAGTCTACTTTCAGCATGCTTCTCCCATCCTGGGAGGATCCTCCCAACACCCTTTATTTGGTGCTCCCTTCTCTACAGGGGTTACTCTTGACTTTATACTCAGTAACTACTCCTGGCGGTGCTTGGGAGATGCTGGGAATTGAATCCAGGTCGGCCGCGTCCAAGGCAAATGCCCTATTCACTGTACTATTGCTCCAGCCCTACCCCACCCCCATTGTTTTTTAAAACCTCTAAAATTGCCTAACATTGGGCAGGAAAGAGCTCAACAGGCTGAGCACATGTCTGCAAGCAGGAGGCCTGGGTTTGATCTCTGGCACTACCTGGGTCCTTGAGAACAACCCCTGAACACTGAGCTAGGAATAGGCCCCTAAGTACTATCAGAAGTGGCCCCAAAACTCATCCCACCCCCAAAAGATTGAATTGGCGTCTATGCAGACTTTCTCAGCCCGTTGTGTTGCATTCTACCATTACTCATATTTTGTGATTAAAAGAGAATGGTTTATAGCAGTGTTTGAACATTTAGTTTCTCCTTGAGCAGAAATAGTAATAATGAGTGCATGTTCTGCACGCAGGAGCCCAGAGTTCTGTGGCAAGCCCAGAAAATCCAGTGCCTGTGGGCCGATCTCTGAACACCACTCACTGGGGACCCAAATACCAACAAAAGAAAAAACCCAAAAGGAAAAGCAGTATATTGAGAAGTTATTTTTTCCAGTAGGAAGATAGGAAGATAGGTAGGAGAGAAAATTTAAGAATGATGGGAGAACAGGGCTGGAGAGAGAGCACAGCTAATAGAGTGCTCGCCTTCTGCATGGCTGCCCTAGTTCGACTTCCGGTATCCTATCCCACATGGTGCCAGAGTCCTGCCAGGACTAATTCCTGAGCACAGAGCCAGAATTAATCTTGGAACATCACCAAGAGTGGCCCCCAAGCAAGAAACAAGAAAGAGAGGGTAAGGGTCAGACCAATAGTATAGTATAGGCCAGAGCATAGTTGATAGGGTGCTTGTCTTGCATACAACTGACGTGGGGTTGATCCTCAGCATCCCATATGGTCCCCCAAGAGCCCTGCCAGGAGTGATCCCTGAGCACAGAGAAAGTCCTGAGCACTGCTGCTGGGTGTGACCCAAAAACCAAAAGCAAACAAACAAAAAAACCCAAAACAAAACAAAAACCCCAACCAACCCCCCCCCCCACCCAACAAGCAAAAAGACCCAAAAGAGAGAAATTACAAGGTGAAAGGAGATAAGGTAAGGAAAGGGAGGGGCAAGTGCTAAGAAATTCCAGACAAGCCCCTGATGGTACCAGTGACCCCGGCATGTATATTGATACTCCTGGGTCTGTGAACATGTACTGATGTACATGGTTGGCCTGCACATGACACAGGAAGGTAATTTAGAAAAGACAGCCATGTGCTGACATCACTTCTAGCTTGAGAGAATTTTCTTTTTTTTTTTTCTTTTTGGGTCACACCTGGTGATGCACAGGGGTTACTCCTGGCTTTACACTCAGGAATTACTCCTGGCGGTGCTTGGGGGACCATATGGGATGCTGGGAATCGAACTCAGGTTGGTCACATGCAAGGCAAACCGCCTACCCGCTGTACTATTGTTCCTGCCCCTTGAGAGAACTTTCTAGGAGGCATAATGAGTGCATGTTCTGCATTATCTTACCATTAATCTCATTGCTCCCTAACTAGTGAAGCAAAGGTCAGTGTTGCGGAGAGTGGCTGTTGGAAGCTTCTCTACCCTGAGTCCTTGCAAATGGCGGCACGAGCCTTGGGATCACACCCATCACAGGTGCCGCCTATCTACCACATCTTAACCCAGTGTCAGGGGCACAGCACATGCCTGTGTGTACTCAGCTCGTGGCCCAATCCTGGAACTGTTTCTCAGCTGATAAGATACTTAAGATCATTTTGCAACAATGTCTGATATTTACATGCTTTTTTGAACACACACACACACACCCCTTTCCAAGTCACATCTTTCTTTTTTTTCTTTTTTTTCTTTTTTTTAGCTTTTTGGGTCACACCCAGCAATGCACAGGGTTTACTCCTGGCTCATGCACTCAGGAATTACTCCTGGAGGTGCTCGGGGGACCATATGGGATGCTGGGAATCGAACCCAGGTCGACTGCATGCAAGGCAAATGCCCTAGTTGCTGTGCTATCGCTCCAGACCCCAGTCACATCTTTGATGAGGTGTACAGACGGAGTTGCCAGGCAAGGGAAATGAAGCCTGGCTTTTACCTTTTGCATCTGGGCTGGGTAGGTTGTTCAGAGTTGACTCAGAGCTTCAGCAAGTCTGTTGACAGGACTGTGACTACTAAATACACCTGAATCTGCTCTGTGTTTTTCTGAATCTTAAAGGGGAGGCTGTTCACTCTTACTTGAGATAGGAAAAGACAGCTTTTCCTTTTTTTCACATTTTATTTGTTTATTTATTTATTTATATTAGAGACACCATGAGATAGAGTTGTAGACTTACAAACTTTTGTGTTTGAGTTTCAGTTAAAAAGACAGCTTTGTGTGTGTGTGTGTGTGTGTGTGTGTGTGTGTGTGTGTGTGTGTGTGTGGCTTCTTTTGGGTCATACCGACAATGCTACGGGTTACTCCTGGCTCTGCTCAGGAATTACTCCTGACAGTGCTCCGGGGATGATATGGGATGCTGGGGACAGAACCAGGGTCAGTCATGTGCAAGGCAAATACCCTACCCACTCTACTATCACTCTGGTCCAGGAAAAGACAGCTTCAACACAAAAACATATTTTACAGTTAATCTACCATCATGGGCCCAGAGAGATAGTACAGTGGGGATGGCACTTGCCCAGCAAGCGGCCAACCCCAGTTCAATGCCTGGATCATGTGCCCGGAGCACCATCAGGAGTTGATCCCTGAGCAGAGTCAGGAGTAAGCCCTTAGCCAAAAGTGGCCCACACAAAAACAAAAGTTTCAGAAAGGATGTACAAGTTTAGAAAGGATAAAATAACTCACTTTATTTTTTATTTTATTTTATTGCTTTTTGGGTCACACCCGGCGATGCACAGGGGTTACTCTTGGCTCTGCACTCAGGAGTTACTCCTGACAGTGCTCAGGGGACCATATGGGATGCTGGGAATTGAACCTGGCTCGGCCGCGTGCAAGGCAAACGCCCTACCCGCTGTGTTATCTCTCCAGCCCAAATAACTCATTTTAAAATAAAGTCCTTGATTACATGAAAAGCAAAACAAAACCTAATCAAGCCCATGTCTCGAAGCATCCAGCCATTAGCAGTTGGCTCCTGGAGGAGAGAGGTGGGTCGCAAGCCACTGGCTACCCCCCCACCACCAAGGGCAAGCCTTTGTGCCCAGGGCAGCGCTGGCTCTGCAGAGTTCTGGGCATGTTCGTGATGGCACCTTGCCAAGCTCCATCTCGGGTCCTCCTCCAGAAGGGAGTGGACAGCTCCTGGGGGGCCAAGTCCACCACCAGAGAAACACTGAAAAGGGCCTTTTTCCACAAAGCCCAGGGCCGTGCAGAGGTGTGTGGTCCAGCTCGAGTTCTCTCCGCCTCTGGACTGACTTATTTTTTTTTTAAAATTTTATTGTAATGAATCACCATGATTTGTTAAAATAAAATTACAAACTTTCGTGATTACGTTTCAGTCAGACAATGACCGAGTACCCATCCCTCCACCAGTGCCCATTTTCCACCACCAATGTTCCCCCTACCCCTCCTGCCACCCCCCCTACCTTCCCACCCCCTTCCTCTGTGGCAGGCACAATCCCTCTTACTCTCTCTTCCTTTGAGTGTTGTGGTTTGCAAGACAGGAACTAAGCGGCCATCATGTTTGGTCCAGAGTCTACTTTCAGCACACATCTCCCATCCCAAGCAAGCCCTCCAAGCATCATTTACTTAGTGGTCCCTTCTCTATCCCAGCTGCCTTTCCCCCCAGCACATGAGATCAGTTTCCAAGCAGTGGAGTGATCCTCCTAGCCCTTATCTCTACTGTGCTTAGGTGTTAGTTTCCAATTATGTTACTTTATATTCCGGACAGACTTTTGTCCTACTTCAGCCAACTCTAAGGATCAGGAGTCTAAGAAATAAATGTATATGAAAAAAAAAAAAGGGTGAAGATACCAAACCACATGAAGAGTGCATGCTGGGGCCCGAGGGGGCCCGGGGGGGGGGCGGGGGCTGAACACATGCTTTCATCTCTGGCACAGCATAGGCACAGCACTGCTGGGAGTGACCCCTGAGCACAGAGCTGGAGGAGCCCCCAAACACCTCAGGTGTGGCCAAAACAACACCCGCCTCCGCCCCCCCCCCCCCCCCAATCACAAAAGATGAGTCTCAAGGTTTGTACATTTTATATGAAGGAGCAATTTTGCAAAACAGTTTTTCTTTCTGGCTTGTTACTAATCCATTTATGGCTTGGGTAACTTTTTGGCTTTTTATAGTAAAATAAGTTTTAGATACAAATATTTTATTGTGTCCCCCTCCCTTTTTGTGTGTGTATTCAGGTCACACCCAGCAGTGTCCAGCCTTACTCCTGGCTCTGTCCTTAGGAATCACTCCTGATGGGGCCTGAGGCACCATACAGAACACAGGGAATTGAACCCAGGTCTGCTGTATGTAATAAGACAAGTGCCCTACCCACTATCGCTCCAGCCCAATAATTATAACTTCTTAAAAAATTAAACCAGGGAGCCGAGAGTTGTACAGAGGGTAGGGTGCCTGCCTGCCTTGCATGTGGTCAACCCAGGTGCAATCCTTGGCACCCCACATAGTCCCCTAAACGCAGAGCCAGGAATCATCTCTGCGTACAGCCTGGTATGGCTCCCAAAAGCTAAAAACCAAAACAAATCAAGGCCTCAAAATAAGAAAAAAAAAAAAACCAAAAAACAAAATCCAGAAATCTTGTTTTGGGTCACAGCTGGCAGTGCTCAGGGATCACTCCTGGAAGTGCTTGGGGGATCCTACTGGCAGGGGGAATTGAACTGGGGTTGTCGGTCAGCCAAGCTGGAGCTGGTCATGGTCTTCACCTCTGCACTACTTCCTCAGCCCCAAATGCGGGATTTGAAAATCAAAGTCCTTCATCTTCTAGTGAAACACGGAGATGCCTTCCTGAGTGCCTCCCCCTCTACCTGCTCACATTCATTAGATGTGTTTTGTACAAAAAATAAAAAACAAAAGAAAACTGGTCTGCAGCCTATTTTCAATTATATGTACTCTTTATTGCATTCCTTCATTTGCATTAAACAATATAGTATTTTTATTTCTCAATATAGTTTTGGACACAACAAAGACGTCAGCCTCACTTCACAAGAGACAGAAGTGGGTATAAGGTGTGCTTTGTCTGGGGGGAGAGGAGCCAGGTAAGGGCTCAAACAAATAAGAGACTCAGGGTGGGGTGAGGGTGGGACACGAGACCACTGGGAACCAGGGCCTTTTGCAATATGGTCAAGTCCACAATGTAAAAAGCCACAAAAGAAGCTTGAAATTCCAAAGTAGATCTGACGCATGAGTCTTGCAAAAAGTACACGGAAAGTTATGATCTGGAGACAGTCGGCCCTCGGCCATGGTGGCACGGCAGCAAGTGGCCCGAAGCGGGAAGCAGCGCGCGACCCTGCCTGCCCTCTCTACCTGGGGTCTTCAGCAGCACAGGGGCGAGAGTGGCCCGCTACTAAACTCCTGACACCAACAGGACAGCTGGACTCAGAGAACCCGCTCCCCCCCTCCCCCACACTACACCCCGATGGCCCTGCCGATGGGAGGCAGCAGGCAAAGGAAATGTGTTCTGAGAACTGGAATGACAATCAGGGCAGAGGTGTGGGGGTAGTCGGGCAGAAAGTGGCTCCTTTAGATGCCAGGCAGCACAGCTGATCATCTTAAAGCAAAGGAAGGGCACATCCTAAGTCAATAAATTTGGGGAGGAAGGAAAGGGGTGGCCCTTTCAGCCTCAGTTAGTCTACAAAGGAGCAGACCCACTTGACAGGGATGTTCCTCGGGGCTGAGGGTGTTTTCACTCTTGCTAGCCGAGGGGCACACGCTTCTCCACCTAGGTCTGTTCTTAGGTTTCTGCCAGGGATGCCACAGCCACTCGGTTCTGACTCTCTTGAAGAAAGATCTCTCGATTGCACCTGGGAACGGCCTCAAAAGCCACTGAGCTCAGCAGCTCAGGACCACCAAGCCCTGTTCTGTCAGATGGAAGTGACAACCAGCTTTCTGGGACCCTTCAGCCCCAAACCCCACTGCCTCTCGGGTCAGCCTGGGGGAAGCCAAGCTTGCTATTCTTGGTCCACAACGTTCCCTCGAACAGGCCAAGTGTTGTTCTGCTACATTAGGTGATTCCTTGAGAGTTTTGGGGGTGGTGGGAGGAGGAGGGAGCGGAAAAGATAGTGTTCACAAAGACAGTAGGGACTGCGCCCCCGACCCTCTACACGTACACACACACACACACACACACACACACGCACACACACGCCTGAGGACTGAGGAGGAAGGAATCATTCAGCTTGCACGGAGAAGTAAGCACAGAATTCGATAGCAAATAGAAACCTGCCACCAGGCCGCGGTCGAGAGCGGGGAGGGGGGCGGATTGCACAGGTCATGCGGGGCGAGCACAGGTGGAGGCAGGACACGTTTCACTGAGTCCAGTATCTCGAGGGAGTGGAGGGAAGCGTCGAGTCCCTCGTCACCTTGGTCATGTCTCGTGGTCAGTCTGTGCCTGAGAAGAACTCGCTTTCATAGTCCAGGGGACAACTGGAAGACACCGGGGCACAGGAGAGCATGAGGGTCCGCACATGGCTGATGGTCCCAAAGACCACTAGAAGCTTCCCCAGAGGGGCACTATGTTTCCCTCACTATGCATTTACTAGAAGGCGCAAATTTAAAAAAAAATGGTCCAAGTTCCATGCATTACAAAGCAGAGTCCAACAAATATATACCATTCAGTGTTTTTCTGCCTTGCGACAGGGAAACTTTGCGAAGCAGGAAAGGGAGAGCAAACCACCAGTGCAGCCCGTGTCCTTGCTGGATCTCTCGGGCCTACAACACAGCAAAGAATTCTAATAAACAGGAAAAAGAGTGTCCGGAGAGCTCGAGCATGCCATGGGCCCTGCAGAGCGTCGTCCAAGACTAGGCCCTGGGCTTTAACCGTGTTGAGTTTGGTTGAGGGTCTGGAGTGGGGCTGGAGAGAAAATACAGAGGTAGAGCGCTTGCTTTGCATGCAGCCTACTTGGGTTCGTTCCCTGACACCCCATATGGTCCCCTGAGCACTGCCAGGAGTAACTCCTGAGTGTGATGCTAAGGAGTAACCCCTGAACATTGCCCGAAACTAAAAGAATTAAAAAAAATTAAGTGCTGTATGTACTTACGTTCCTTCTTCTGAACGTAAAAGGGCCAGGAATTTTCTCACACGATATTCCGCATCCATCTAAATACAATGGAAGAAGGTGGGTCAATGGGAAGACGGTGGGTCTCCGAATAACTGTACTGATTTGCTGCCACGAGAGGCTCTGTTTCATACTTGCAGCCATTACTCGTTGAGCCATAGAAACGTATCACCTGCTCGTGACCAGCGTTCTGGTAGGCAGCAAGGCCAAGGTCGTCCCTGAGAGGAGTAGCGGGATTCTCTAGCATGGGTTGGTACCATGCGGAAAGCACCGAAGGCCCAGAGGGCACATCACAGGCACCTCAGCCGGGTGCCCCTTAGCTGGTGCTGTGGGAGGGGCACAGCTCTGCACAGCAGAGAGGCAGGCACCAGAGGGAGGCAAGACAGCGGCCACTCCGGGCATTCACCAGCATCTAGTCACAGGACTGACCTAAGGCCTCAGAGTGAGACCAAACCTGAAGCAACCAATGGAAGTTGGAGGGATGAAAATGTAGCTGATTAATTCTCTATAACTGAGTTTTGCTTCACCTGGCAAGGTTTTTTCTCTGCAACTAATCTATAGCACTGTCCTCCTGTGGTTCATCGATTTGCTCGAGCGGGCACCAATAACGTCTCCATTGTGAGACTTGTTCCTGTTTTTGGCATATGGAATACACCATGGGGAGCTTGCCAGGCTCTGCTGTGCAAATGGGATACCCTCGGTAGTTTGCCAGGCTCTCTAAGAGGGATGGAGGAATCAAACCTGAGTCAGCCGTGTGCAAGGCAAACACCCTGCCTGCTGTGCGATAGCTTGGTTCACAATTAATCTCACAATTGATCTAAAATTAAAAAAAAAATTGTGCTGAAACAAACAAAAAAAATGCAGAGAGCGGGTGAATTCCTTTGAGGTGATGGCCAGAGTCTGGTCTTCTGTAACTGAGCACGGTTGTGAATGGAAGAAAAGTGGGGGCGCTTGGATCAGGGGCTCGCTCACGTCCTTACTGTCCTTCCTCATTCTCATCCTACAGTCACTTTTCTACCCACTTAACTATGTTTCATTTTCATGGGTCCACTGGAGAAGTGCAGTGATCTAAAGAATAATCATTAAAGACATCTTTACTTCCTTCCAGTAAGTTTTTATTTTTAAATTCTTGTTTTATTTTGTTTTTGGGCTGCACCCGGTGATGCTTGGGGCTTACTTACTCCTGGCTCCATGCTCAGGACTCACTTCTGGTGTGCTCTGTATCACAGGGGACCACACAGAATGCCCGGAACAGAACTTAAGGTTAGTTGTGTGCAAAGCAAACACCCTACTCACTGTACTATCACTCCGGCCCCAAATTTTTATTGTAAGAAAACACACCTAAGCATAAATAAATAAATAAAGCAGGCAAGCAAGCAAGCTCAGGGCTGGAGTCTGTTTCCCAAGAGAGACCTCTCTGCCCTCAGGCTTTTAAATGCAGCTGCCAGGGGGATGTGCAACCCCTCCAACCTCTGAGGGAAAAAACAAAACAAAACAAAACTCCTGTGATTTCTTCTGGCCTATACTAGAAAAACAGAAGTTTCAAATGTATCAAAGTTAAGAGGTCAGACTACAAAGGACTTTGGAAAAAAAAGTGTGAATAGCTAACAAAAGAAACATTTTTCCCTCCTTGGGAATAGAATTACATATGAATCAATTGTCAAGTTCTTCAAAAAAAAAAAAAAAGGACGAAAGAAAGAACTAGAACTGGCTGGAGCTCTGTCGGAGTCAGCACTTGCCGGTCTTCGCCCATTAAATATATTTAATATGTGTGAGCAACGACTTACCGACTTGCCTGTAGCTATGGAATTAAAAGTCGAGAGAAAGGGAGGAAAAAAGTAATCTAGATAAATGACTTTATTCCCTCAGGTGACATCCAGTCAGAGCAGATCCTCAGCGCCCTGCAAGTTTTAACAGAATTGTGTGGCGCGCACCGCCAGGCGACATGACTGGGATTCTGCGCGGCTGCATAGCTCGGCGCTGAGGCCGGTGTCTCTCGGGCACATCTAAGGAGAATTCACTCAGCTGCACGAAATCCATTTGACATGAGGGGGTTCAAGCTCTGAGGCCTATGAAGTGTCAGCGGCTGGAGATTAGGCCTGAGTGCCTCACTCCGGCTTCCTACCCCACATACAGCAGAGGCATTAACTTGATCACTGACCTGCAGGCAGGGAAGGAAGGGCCAGGGGTAGGGAGGGAATTGGGCGAAAAACCCACATAGTTTCTTCTATGCAATTACTGGGGAAAAAAAAAATCATGCTGAAACTGGGGGTGGGTGGGTGGGTGGGTGGGGGGTAAGGGGGGAGAATGAAGCGAAGAGTGGCGCAGACTATCTGACAGATTTATCTTCTTCCAGGGAAAGCGCCAGGACATCTGTACGTCCGACGTTACCGAGAACAATCCAACGTGAAGTCATTAGCCTGCAACTCTAATTTATGATTCATACAGGGGGGAAAAATTGGCTCCGAAACAGTCCAGTTGAAAGTTCACTAGATTAGACATCGAGCTGCTGAAAGCCAGAGTTTCATTTTAAAATAAACTTCCAACAAAGGCAAAAAACAAAAACAAACCGACAAGAGAGACAAGCCCTGACGGCAGGCAGGTCCCAGCCACCCTCCGTGCACAGCCAGGGAGCAGGCCCGGGAGCTTGGCGGGTTTCTTCGACAGAAGCTACCCACTGTCCTCAAGATACAGGCTGTGTACCCTCGAAGGACACTCAGGGCCCCAGACTCCAAGAGCTGTGGTCTGGGCACGGGGCAGGGGACAGGGTGGAAATCCGGAGCAGAAGGCACGGACTCAGTTTCCTGAGATCCTGGATGCTTCAACTCAACAGCAACTTGCAGGAAGTCCTGGAGTCCAGTCACAAGCACCAACAATGCCCAGGGCTAATTCCTACAACTCAATTAAGTGCTTCCTTAAAACAGCCTCCAGGGAGGCTGGCTGACCTCGAGGAACCAAGTTGTCTCCCCTCCAACACCGACCATCCAGTGGTCGTGGACAACTGCACAGCAGCCTGGGAGATGCTGAGGGCTGGTTCTGAGATCCGAAGGGTTTGAATACTCTTCCTGCGACTTGCAAGTTTCAAGAAGGGAGTGAGAAAAAAGTTCTACTACGAGTAAGGGTTGCTCCCAGAATCTTGTTGCTGAATTAAAAAATAATACAGGAGAACTATAGCTGAGCTGAAACCTTAGCAAAAGGAAATAAAAAATACTTGATTGATTTACCTCCCGGTAAATCAAGAAGCTTCGGTGTGGGAAATCTTACCTGTAGGGACATTTCAATCAGCATCAGCAACTTCTTGATTCCTATCCAGACCTTTTTCCCTTTGACTTGCTGGGCGATGGTGGTGCGCTCCTTATCCTTGAAGTTGCCCAAAAGCTAAACATGAATAAATGAAAGAATCAATGAACAAGACAATGAAGGTGCCCACAGTGGCAGTTAGGGCTCACGGACCTCAGTGGAAGGATCAGTGATAAGAAACTACCTCACTCCTTTAAGCCCACAGGGTGCTGCTCCTGTTTAAACATCTAACCTGAACTTTCCAGAACCTTCTTAGGACCTCTTTCTGAAAGTGAACCTGGCATCTCAAACCCAAATTTCTCACGGCCTCTATTATAATTTAGAGGTACAGTTGCAGAGCCAATAGTAAGCCCTGAGCACTGCCAGGTATGGCCCCCCAAAAAAACAAACAACAACAACAACAAAAAAAAAAAACACAAAAAAAGATCAGTTTTAATTTTTAACATTCCTTTCTAGGAACAAGCTGTATGTGTCAAAGCAGACTAAATTTAATTCTCTTTCCCAATCCTGGCACAAAAGCTGCTCAAACAGGTACCTGGGAGACATTTATCATATGGATAGTTTCTGTTTTGTGGGGAATGTGGGCCAACTGTAAGGCCTGGGGGATTTTAAGGCATTTTCCTGACATGGCAGAACATTAGACCATTATTTTCTAACAGATCTGAAGACTCTTATGTATGCTGCCTGTAATCCAAAATTTGATAGACATATTTAAAAATAAGGAGAATCTCATCCTCTGGCTGGAGTGATAGTACAGGGGTAGGGCGTTTGCCTTGCAAGAGGCCGACCCGGGTTTGATTCCCAGCATCCCATATGGTCCCCCGAGCACTGCCAGGAGTAATTCCTGAGTGCATGAGCCAGGAGTAACCGCTGTGCATCACCAGGTGACTCAAAAAGCAAAAAGCAAACAAACAAACAAACAAACAAAAAATCATCCTCAAAAAAGTTTTACAATTTCTATATTATAAACTCATTAATAAAGCTTTTTTTTTTTTTTGCTACACCCAAAGGTGCTCAGAGATCACTCCTGACAGTGCTCCCAAGGGACCATATGGGATGCCTGGGAGTGAATCTGGGTCAGCTGTGTGTAAGGCAAGCGCCCTACCCACTGTCCTATCGCTCGCCTTCTAAAGCAGTTTCCTTTACTTCTGAAGCTCACTTGAAGCTCCTAAGACCTGTTTCGATTTATTACATGCGACTAGATGGGCTGGAAGATAGAGAAATGACTAGAGTTTTCTATCTATTGATCACTTCTTCGCCCCCCTTCCAAGTATCTCTGCCACGTAACCCGGAGCGTTAGTCATGCTGGGCCTGGCATGAGTCACGCCTGGCATGGTGTGAGTTCGCATGCTGGCTCTGCTGAGCTGGTGATGAATTCACTCTCACCGATACCATCTCCTTTTCTAATTCCCGAGAATGACGGAAAGTGCGTGCCAGGTCCCAGGTTCGAGGTTAAACAAATGAACCGCCAGCTGCGCTGTCTGGGGCGCTTGGCACATTTCCGGCCCCACCCCCTCCTTATAGGCAGCTCACGGTGGCCGCCGGACACTCACCTCCAGAGCCTCCATGAGCTGCTCTCCTGTGGCGATGTTGGGCACATGGATGGAGGTGCTGAAGGCATTAAGCATCTCCATCTCCTGAAGGACATCTTTGCGGCTAGTGGTCCCAATGATGAGAAGCTTGCGGCCCTGGTCATAGGGAGAAACCATGTTAAAAGCGTGTCAGACGGGGATGGACAAATAACCCAGCAGGGTCCCTGGCACCCCGTATGGTCGCCGGAGCACCACCAGGAGTGATTCCCAAGTGCAGAGCCTAGAGCAACCTCTGAGCATTGCCAGGTGTGGCCCCAAAACAAAACAAAACAAACTGCGTAAGAAAGGGCTCCCACAGAAACCAGAGTAAGCTGGAACGCGATCCATTTATTCATTTCATTTTGATTTGGGGCCCCACCTGGCTGTGCTCAGGGATCACTCTTGGTGGGGCTCAGGGAACCTGGTGCCAGAGACGTGGGCTAGGGTCAGCCCCGTGCAAGGCCAGCACCTTCCCTACAGTATGATCCCACCGGCCCCTCCAGTTCTTTAATCATAAAAAGCAAATGATGAGGTAAAGAGAAGGAAACATTCAAAACTGTCCTCATGAATATTTTTAGACAAACTATCAACAGCATGGTTCAGAGAAAGACGGCCACTGGCTTCTTGTTGGCATCAATGAAGTGATGGACCCGTCAACTGGGGTGGTCATACAAACTGAGCAGGTTCAAATGCGGGTCTGCGTCTGGAATTCATCCATCCCAGACAACGCAGCACAGCACAGGAAGGGGTGAAGGGGTGAGGTGGACACAACATGAACGCAGGGGTGAGATGGACACAACATGAACGCAGGGATGAAGTGGACACAACATGAACGCAGGGGTGAGATGGACACAACATGAACGCAGGGGTGAGATGGACACAACATGAACGTAGGGATGAGATGGACACAACATGAACACAGGCTGCTCAGGGTCCCAGCACAGCAGGGACAGACATGGAGTTCCACGGATTTGTCTCATGGAAATTTATTTTTCTTTTGGTTTTTGGGCCACACCTGGCTCTGTGCTCAAGGGACCATGGGTGAGTGCCAGGGATGGAACCAAGGTCCCTGCAACAGCCACGTGCTAGGCGCGTGCCTTAACCGTTTTATCTTTTCAGCCCAGAATCTAATTTCTAACCCAAAGTAAACAGAGACTTGAAAACATGATAGAGCTTATGCCACCAGTATTCTTTCTCTTGCTTTTCAACACTCTGAGGTTTTCGTCCTGTATTTCCTATTCTCTTTAATTACAAGGTTACACTATTATTTTTTGAAATTTTTGTTCTCAGCTTGACATATTAGTTACTTACTTCCTATCAAGGAAAATATGGGTTTAATATAAGTTCCCCTCCCCCCACCTCTATATGTCTTTTTCTCAGCCTTCCAATTTAGCTATTTCACAATTTCCAGTTAAGCCTATATTCAGTATTTATCATTATATAAATGATTTACAGTTAAGTCATGTGGTGTACTATTAAATTTCCCTTCTTGGGCAACATTTTGTTTTTATTTGGGTTAATAATTAGTTTATTAGGTACTTATCACAAGTTCATCCCTAAGCAAATATGATCATGGAAAATCCTTGTAGTCTGTCCGAATACACTACATTTTTCTCAGATCTCAAACTCTCAATCAGAACTGATTTCTGGGCCTGCCTCACACCTGTGCTTCTAGAACTTTCCTCTCAGACTCCCATGTCGCCTAACCGCCCTCATTCCCTCTCTTCTGTGGAAATGTATTTTAAGTGCTTGCTGAAATAGGGTGGTCAGGAGGTTAACACGATGAAGATCGGGAGGGTCTGGAGAAGCCTCGATCCCATGCTTCAGACCATACTCTACCTACAGGTGAGAATCTGGCGGGGCAGAGGACACAGGAGACATGGAGGCATCCTCCTTGTGACACTGGCAAGAAGATGGCCGCTAGCCTGGTGATCTGATTCTTTGTTTCTATTTTAGGGGGTGGAGATGTGGTAAGGCCACACCCAGCAGTTCTCAAGCCTTACCCAGGCTTTGTCCTCGGGGATAACTCCTCGTGGATCTTGGGGGACTATATGGGGTGCCAGGAATGGAACCAGAGTCAGCTGAGCGCAAGGCAAGCACTTAACTCCCCTACTATCTTTCTGCACCCTCCCCAAAATGTAAATTTTTTTTTCTCTTTTTTGTTCACACCTGGCGATGCACTGGAGTTACTCCTGGCTCTGCACTCAGGAATTACTCCTGGCAGTGCTCGGGGGACCATATGGGATGCCAGGGATTGAACCTGGGTTGGCTGCATAAAGGTAGGCACCCTACCTGCTGTACTATTGTTCTAGCCCCCGATATGTAATTTTTATTAAGACGGGTTTACAAGGCTGTTTATAAGAGTTGCTTCAGGCACACAATGCCCCAACACCAATCCCAAGAATCCACCAATGTCCCCAGGGACAGATAATTTTTTTTTTAAACTTTTTGGGTCACACCGGCGATGCACAGGGGTTACTCCTGGCTCAGACACTCAGGAATTACTCCTGGTGGTGCTTGGGGGACCATATGGGATGCTGGGAATCAAACCCGGGTCAGCCGCATGCAAGGCAAATGCCCTACCTGCTGTGTTATCGCTCCAGCCCCAGGGAATTTTTAAGGCGTTTTTTTCTTCAAGAAGAAACTGTGGTTTGGAGACAAGCTAGGAGTAGCACTGGATCACTGTCATCCTGTTGTTCATCAATTTGCTTGAGCGGGCACCAGTAACGTCTCCATTGTAAGACTTGCTGTTACTGTTTTTGGCATATCGAATATGCCACGGGGAGCTTGCCGTGCAGGTGGGATACTCTCGGTAGATTGCAAGGTTTTCTGAGAGGGATGGAGGAATTGAACCCGGGTCGATTCCTACCCGCCATAGCAAACGCCCTACCCGCTTGCTATCGCTCCAGCTAGGAGGAAAGAAGAAATCCTGCAACTTGATGCTCTGTGGGTGGAACGAGAGTGCGGTCACAGGCAGAAGGACAAAATCATCCCTCTCCTACGTGGGACATTAAGAGACAGAGTAAGGGGGAAACAAATGGCCGCTGCTGGCAGCAGCCCTGGGACTCACATTACAGGCGGGGATTTGCCCTGGGGTGGGCTCAGGGGTGGGAGGGGGTCATGGGACACTGGGGGGCTGACGCTGACACTCTGAGGGTGGCTGGGGTGCTGGGACAGTGTGTGCCGGAAACTGTCATTACCAGCTCTGTAAATCATGGTACCTGAATAAAAACAGAAAGAATCTTTTCTTGATCCCATGTCCTATCATTCCACAATGCCTCAGGAAATGTCTTTTTCTCCTTTCTGCTGGCACTAGATGGCTCTTTTCTAACCTGGAAACTCCAGTCACTTGATCAGGGCATCTTTTTTTTAGCATTCCTTTCATTTGATTTCTGCTTCTACTGTATTTTCCTGGAATCTCCCGTAGCTGGAGACTGTTCTAGGAACCCTAATCTCTGAGTTCCTTTTCTTTATTCTGTTTCTGGGTTTTCCTTCTTCTTCTAACACTTTCAAAGTTAACAGCAACTTTTTCTTTTCTTGTGTGTGGGGGAGGGTTAGTGTTGGGTCACACCCAGTGGTGCTCAGGGGTTACTCCTGATTCTGGCTGGACTCAGGATTCACTCCTGGAGGGCTTAGGGGAGCCATATGGGATGCCGGGGATCAAACCCAGGTCAGCTGCATGCAAGTTAAGCTATTTATCTCCTGTACTATCTCACCAGCACAGCAGGTAGGGCGTTTACCTTGCAAGTGGCCAACATGGCCAATCTGAGTTCGATTCCTCCACCCCTCTTTGAGAGCCCGGCAAGCTACCGAGAGTATCTCGCCCTCATAGCAAAGCCTGGCAAGCTACCCATGATGTATTCGATATGCCAAACACAGTAACAATTGTCACAAAGGAGACATTACTGGGCCCACTCGAGCAAATCGATGAACAATGGGAGGACAGTGACAATGACAGTGACTATCTCACCAGCCCATATTATGTTTTTCTTTATTTTTCTTCAAAATACTCTTTTTCTTTTTTTTGTTGTTTTGTTTTGTTTTGAGTAAACACCTGGCAGTGCTCAGGGCTCTGGTTCTGTGCTCAGGAATAACTCCTGGTGGGGTTCAAGAGACCAAACTATAGGGTGCTGGGGATCAAATCCAGGTGGGTCACATGCCAGGCAAGATCCCTACCCACTGTACCATCTCTCCAGCCCTTCTTTCTTGAAATGTGCTATAAACTTTTAACTTCATGGATACGGTATTTCCATTTTTAAGGAATCTAACCCATGGCCTCACACACACAAGGCAAATGTTCTATCACCAAGTCGCACTCCTGGCCCACAATCCCTGAAATCTCTGTGAACGCTGGATTTCTTAAAATGCCTGTCTGCTCTCTGTTCTGTCTCTGTTTACTGCTGAGTTCTTCTGCCCAGTGCCTGGAGATAAATGTGATGACCATTTATCTACACGAACTAAACTAGCACCTGGGAGCACAGTCCAGACACTAATTATTACCCCACGGGGATCAGAACAGACGTGGCTGCTTCCTGAGGGTCCCTCCGAGGTCAGGAGGTGCCCATTCTCCCCAACGAGACTCTTCCGGTTTTTCTGCATGCCACAAGTACCTCATCCCCAGTGTTCAGAGATGACTGGGTGCTGGGAGCCCCACATTCAGTTCAGAAACGAACTCTCTTTTCATTCATTCCACTTGCAGCCTGGCATCCCTATAGATTAATCTCTCCCTTAATAATTTTCACTACAATCCTGAGAATTAAGTACCAGTGTGATCGCTAAATTACTGATGGAGCTGTGGAGTCCCACAGATGTTTATGGTCAAATAATTAAGAAATGACAGAGTCAGGAACAGAATCTAGATCCTATATCCAAAATTTTATGTGGTCCTTTTTCATGAAGAAAAACACATTAGGAAAAAAAAAAGTTCATTTTAAGGGTTTGGATGCAAGAATCCCAAGTTCTGTCCCTGACGCAGCATTCCTGACCCCTGCCCTCCCCCTGCCCGGCATCTGGGTCACAGAAATATTGCATCATCAGCCCCAAGTACTGAGCCCAGTGGACTGAGGATCACTGAAGAGCCACACCGTGAGACCCCTGGTAAGGCTCAGGGGTACCGACCCTCCCCCCAAATACTTCACTTGGAAAATGGAAGTAGAATGAATTTTAAATGGAGGCCACTTAATTTATGGTATATACTCATTTCATAGAGAATAAACCTAGGTTTATCAATAAACCTATCCAGAAATCTGAGAAACCAAAGACATTAACATAAATGTAGAAATAAAGAAGTGTAATAAAAACGAACATAAACCACTATTATCAAAAAGCATGCTAAGGGCCAGAGTGATAGTACAGCAGGCAGGGTGTTTCACCTTTCATGCAGCTGACCTGGGTTTGATCCCCAGCATCCCACATGGTCCCTCCGTGCACAGCCAGGAGTAATTCCTTAGTGGAGAACCAGGAGTAACCCCTGTACATCGTCAGGTGTGATCCCACCCCGCCCCCCAAACAAAACAAAAACCATGCTAAGCTTCCTAATCTTCCTCATTGTTTTTGTTCATTTGCTCTGCCAAGAATGGAACAAGCACCAACATAAATAAAGGCCTATCACAGAAAAAGTTCAGAACTTCTGGTACAGTGAGTGATTGGTATACCAGTTGACTGCAAAGAACATGGGCTAGAACTATATTCATTCATCTATTTAGTGATTTATTTTTGTTGTTTGGGCCATACTCAGTGGCTCTTGGGGATTACTTCTGGCTCTGTACTCAGGGACCTATTCCCAGCAGTGCCTGGGGGACCATGTGGCAGGGGGATCAAATCTGCGACTCTTGCGTGCAAAGCATGTGTCCAGCCCAGAGTTAGAACCCTATTCATGAAACACAGAGCCAAAAGGAATCATTATCATCATCATGAAATCAACTAAAAATTAAATTATATTCTCGACAGGCATTTATCAAGTTCCTAGATGAGCCTGAAATAGGTTTGTGTATGAAGAGCTACCAGAGCGATCACAGTGAGAGTGACAGGTAGGGCACGCAGCATGGACTGTCATGGGAGCAGGGAGCAGAGGGCAGAGAAAGCCACGCTCTCCAGAGGAGCCGACACTGGACCCGAGTGCTAAGGAATGAGGAGGCTGTTTAGGAAGCCGGAGAAGGACATTCTAAGCCAGGAGTGGGTGGATATATTTAAGTCCAAAGACGGAAGCAAATAATAGCGAAGACAGAAGCCAAATTAGATATTGCTGATGCTGAAGGCATAGAGTAAAGATCAAGAAATCTGTTCTGGGGGCTGGAGCGACAGTGCAGCAGGGAGGGCGCTTGCCTTGCACGGGGCTGACCCGGGTTCGATACCAGGCATCCTATATGGTCCCCGGGGCACCACCACCTGGAGTGATTCCTGAGTGCAGAGCCAGGAATAAGCCCTGAGCACTGCTGGGTGTGGCCCAAAATTAGAAAGAAAGAAAAAGAGAGAGAGAAAACAAACAAACAAACAAACTATCCTATAAGAGAAAAGTGATGCTTTCACACTCAAAACTTGCTTTGAAGGTACTGGGGAGGGACTGTCCCCAGTCTGGTCCAAGTGAACGTCACTGTCCTCCCCTGGCCCTGAGTATCTCGGGACCCTCTTCCACTTCTACTCCCTCCCCTGGACCGGAAGCTTGGTGTGGCACTAGTCCTTCATCCCAGAGGGCTGGAATTTCTTGCCTGCTATTAGCAAATAGTGACTGGGCTCCCGGGAGTGTTGAAAGACTGGGAAAAGTCGAGGAATGGCTAATGGAGACGCTAATTTGTGTTTTGCTTTTCTGCTTGTTGAACAAGAAGGCAAACACACCGCGGAGAGGTCACGGCCCAGGCAAGTTCAGGCCTCGACTTGTGAAGCATCATCTTTAAGAAAACACCGAAAAACATTAGCAAATAATTAAATTGTGCTGGGCCATTTTGTGTATTAATGAGTGGTAATTCGCGTGAGGAGGCTTCCTCCTGAAGACGCAGCTCTGAATGTGCTCGTGTCAGAAACCCCATGGGAAATGTTCTGGGAGAAGTGGCTGGTGGCACGAAATGGGAATGCCAGTTTTAAAATTCAAAGTGGGGGCTGGGGCCTGAGACATAGTACAGCAGGGAGGGCGCTTGCCTTGCACATGACCGCCTCAGGTTCAATCCCGGGACCCCTTATGGTCCACCAAGCACCACCAGGAATAATTTCTGAGTGCAGAGTCAGGAGTAACCCCTGAGACAGATGTGAGCACCCCCCCCCCCAAAAAAAACCCTCTAAATCCACAAAAACTAAAACTAAAAAGTGGGGCTCAACCCAGGTGGGGCAACCCAACTCGCCCTGGATTCTCCCGGCCCCACATGCTCCTGATGGAAAGAAAAGGAGAGCAAGAACTTATTTCGGGAGGCAGAAAAATTGTTCCCAGCATCCACTTTACTGAGATTTGCTAGTCTCAATGCAATAAAAGAAAAGGCTTACATAAAATGACTGTATGCCAATCGGATTATGACCGACACTGTTCCAAGGTTAAATAAGTATTAGTTAACTCATTCTTAGCACCATAGGAAGCAACTCAGGTGAAAACATTACCATGAAAAAGGCAGGGCCCGGTCAGGTGGTGATCCCGCAAAAAACCCTCGTCTTTACACGCCAAAGAATGGGGACAGCAGTAAGCAGCATCTAAGCCTTTTGCCACACAAAGGACTAACCAGATAATCCACACCCTTTCAAGGGTCCTGCCCATTGATTGGCCCCAATAAACTGATTTGTAACAAAAGTTCATGTGGAAGAAAGCTTTTTTTCCTCCCTCTCTCCCTCTTCCTTCAATAAAAATGCCACTGATATAATACTGCAGTGAAATGGAAGGGCTGATTTTAACCTATGAACAAAAAGTAAAGTCAGTTATGCAGTAAAGAAAGGACCGTCTTTGCATATATTCAATGCCGAGCAAGTGGAATACAGCCTTGGCAAGAAGAATTAACTCTGAACAATTGGAAACTCTGAAATGGATTAAGAAGTGAGCCTAAAAGAGCCACTCAGAAAGAAGTGCTGCGTCGGGGCCTCAAATTCTATTTTGGGGTGGTTAGAATTTGAGGTTATTGTAAGCGGGAGTGGAAAATTGCTGAATATTAAGAGTGCATAAGCCGGTAAGCAAAAGATACAGACCCATCAGACCATTAACAAGAAATGACTTTGTTCTGAGACTTACGGAATCAGGAGATTCGCTTTGCACTTTCAAAGTCATTATGACTGGGCCGGGAAGAAAAAAATGAATTATTTAGGGCCCCGCCACTAAGCAACACCTCGGCAAACAACAACTGTGGCGGTGGGGCACAGCGTATGGAGACATCCAGGGAGGGTTCTGGGTGGACACCGGTAACAGCAGCGGGAGAAGGTGGGCAGGTGACCCAGGCAACAAAACCTGTAGTCGGGTGTGGTGGCAGGACTGGAATACTCGGGGAGAATAGGAGGAAGGCTTGGAGAGAGAAGCTCTCAGAGGAAATCTCCTTCAAAAAGCAACATGCAACTGAAGAAGGTTTTTTGGGGGGGGGGGGGGAGGGAGGACCGTGAGAGGCAAAGATGATCCTGGCAGGCCTAATGGCCTGTGCACAGTGGCTGCACTAAGAGGTGATGGGTCTTAGAGGAAGCGGCCCTGGGAGAAGGCCACCACACACACACACACACACACACACACACACACACACACTTATACCCATATACACTCACACACACCCACCCATACCCATATCCATATACACTCACACACACTGGGGGTGGCTCAGCACTGCCTGCCCGTGACACATGCACACACACATTCACGCACACTACACATGCACTCACACATGCTCACACTCAGACATGCATTCACACACTAGTGCACACACATGCTCACATTACAGATGCACTCACCCACGCATGCATTCAGTCACACGTGTACTCACACACCTCACACACTCACACATGCATGCACACTCCCAGGAGGGCTCAGCACTGCCTGCCAGGAACACACACACACACACACACACACACACACACACATGCACGCATGCACACCCACGCATACACACCACAGAGTCCCTTCTCTGCCTGGCCCAGTGCTGCTGGAAAGCAGGGCAAGAGGTGAGGGCTGGAGGGGCAGGAGGCTTGTGGGTAGAAGGCCGCGGTCTGCCATTCGCAGCCGTGCGAGCTCGGCGGGTTCCTCAACTTCTCAGCACTCCTCAGCCATAAAGATGAGGTTCTGTACTGTCAGGAGAGCAGGCAGCAGTGCTTGGAGGAGGGCATCCCTGTCCAAGGTGAGACATGAAAGGAAGCGAGTGAGCACTGTACGGGGGGCCCCTGCAGACTTGGCTCTCCGAGACGCATGTCGGGTCAGGGGACCAGATACACTGCCCAGCCTCCAGGCAGGGGTGAGGGCGTGTCCTCCTGGGGGTGCAGGGGGAGTCCACACATCCTCCTGGGTGGGGGTGCACAGGCCCCCTCCCAGTGGCAGGGAGGAGGGGGAGGAGGAGGAGAAAGAGGAGGAGGAGGAGGAGGAGGAAAAGGAGAGAAAGGAGGAAGAGGAGGTGAAGGTGGAGGAGGGGGGAGGAGGAGGAGGAGGAGGAGAAAAAGGAGGAAAAGAAGGAGAAGGTGAAGGAGGAGGAGGAGGAAGAGGAAGTGGAGGAGAAGATGAAGGTAGAGGAGGAGGGGGGGAGGAGGAGGAGGGCCCGCACATCCTCCTGGCCAGTGGGGAGAGTGTGCATTCTCCTGGTCCCCCAAGCTTCCCCAGGCTGGGGGGCGAGTGCCAATCTTCAGCTTAGCGGAGGTTTATGGCAAGGCCTAGACAGGGCCTGGAGCTACAGATCAAACAGGGCCTAGGAGGGTGGGGGCGTGCAGGGCTGGGAGTGAGGGGCTCGGCAAGAAGCAGCGAGTTCTGAGGGAGACTCAGGTCGGGGCGGGGGGCTGCCTTCCCGGTGAGGCCCCTCAGTGCACCACAGGGCCTGAGCTTCAGCCTGGGGGTGGCGGGTCCTCCCCGTCTCGTTCACGCCCCAGGTGAGACGATGCAGAGGCGGGAAGCCAAGTCGATCTGCCCGGCTGTGCCACGGCAGATGAGCAAGCCCAAGTGTTGAGGCCAGTCTACTTGACACAGCTCCCCGGGCTGTGGGAGCTGCTGACCTCTGCCCCTAGAACCTCCTTTCCTGAGACGAGGCTTTGCCGGAAAGGCGCTTTCCCTCCAAGGCCTACTCAACGCCCCTCTTCTTCCCCTCTCGGATTCCTGCATCTCTCCCTTTGCATTCCATTTGGGTTTGTTTCTGGGCCACTCCTGTTGGTGCGTGGGGCATGGGGCCAGGGATGGAATTCAGGGCTCCTGACATGGATGGTCTTTTAACTGACTAAATATTCCACTCATTTACTTCCTATACTCAGTTACTGTATTTATTGCGGGTCTTCCTTGACAGAGCTTTCGTCTCTGTGGACAGCACGCCACCTTCATACACAGCGAGAACAAGATTCATAATCTGTGTCTTGAGAATGAACAATCTCTAGAGATTTCAAGGCTGTAGGTCTCCTCCCTTCCTCCCTCCCTCCCTCCCTCTCAGCTGTGTGCTCAGAAATCACTTCTGGCAAGTGCTCAGGGGAACATATATGTCCATATATGGAGCTAGGGTCCACCCAGGGTGGCTGTATGTTAGGTAAGTGCCTTAACCCCTGTACTGTCTCTCTGGCCCTGGAAAAATACACACGATACCAAAGGTACAACAGAAAGTTCACTCTTGGCCATTTCGTATCACCTCAGGGACTAGAGCCCCGAGTTCTAAGTGATGGATGCTGAAATAAGTTGAAGAGAATCCAGAGAGAGTGGCACGCATGCTTCATGTAGAAGGGGTGCCCAGGCCCGTTGTACTTGTGAGAAAGTCAAGTGATCAGCCCAGCCACTAAGCTTGTGATTGGGTGTGGACTCTTAAACAAGAGGGAAGATTCCTTGGAAAACATCCACTGACGTACAGAGCGATAGTCCAGCGGGGAGGCATGTTTGTCTTGCAGGCAGCTGACCTGGGTTGGATCCCCAACATCCCATATGGTCCACCAGCACCGCTTGAGTGATTCCTAAGTGCAGAGGCAGGAGTAATCCCTGAACATCCCTGGGTGTGACCCCAAAACAGAAGAACAACAACCAAAAAAAAACCCCACCGAAGCCAGAGAGGCAAAGGCAACCAGCACTGCAGCTGCCTGGCTCCCCGCAGCCCTGACGGTCCCGAGAGGCAGCCCGGAGCCTGCAGGCTCTCTGCAGGCCCATGTGCATTGCTGATTTCTCATGCTCACATGTCTGCAACACAACACATTTTTCTTTTTTTTTTTGGGGGGGGGGGTAGCAAAATGTTTGAGTGAAATACCAGAGGAAGGATGTCTCAAATAAATCATGCTGCGACTCGGCAGACAGCTACACTCCGACTTTCCATTAGCTCGTACCCTGCAGCGAATTCTCCGTCTCCGGCTTTGTGACTCTCCTCCTCGCCGCGCTGCTCATAGGGCAGAGGACAACCAGGAGGGGAGCCTCACACCACAGTCTGGGTCTGAGCTGAGAAGCTTCACTGCTCAGATCATTTCAAATACTTTTCCTTAGGCAAGATCAACTGCTTTATGTTGCTAAATAATATTGCCCCATCCATTTATAAAAATGTCACAGAATCACAGCAGGGAGACGGCTCCAAGAGCCAGTACGCATGCCGAGTATGCAGGAGGCCTGGGTTCAATACCTGACACCCTGTGGGCCTGTGAGCACTGCTGGGAGGGATGCTGAGCACTGATCCAGGAGCTGCCCCTGAGCTGGGCATAGCCCCCAAACAAAATAGACATGTCACAGGATCATCAAATTTGACACTCAGAACAGTCCTTAGTCCCTGCCCTCCTCTCCCTCTTGTGGCCACTCTGCTTCTGGTTTTTGGGCCACATCTAGCAGTGCTCAGGGCTCTGTGCTCAGGGATTACTCCAAGCAGTGCCTGGGGGACCATGTGAGGTTCTAGGGATTGAACCTGGGTCAAATCGCACGCAAGACAAGTGCCCTCCCTGCCGTGCCATTTCTCTGGGTCTTGTGGCCGTTCTGTAGCTGAGAGACGTGAGCTGTGGGAAGGCGTCTGACCCCCAGGAATTGAGCTCAGCTCAGGCCTCACTGCTGTTTCCACTCTGGATTCTGTCCCTGGTTCTTATTTGTGTGATCTTTAACACAGCAGCAACGGCTGCTCTCTTAATCAAGAGTGAGGGAAATACGTGGCCTAGACACTAGGATTTGGAGATGCAGGAGAAAAAGTCTTTAAATACAGAAGATAAAGTGGTCCTGAGCAGGCCACAGTACTCTTAGTGTGGAGAGGGACAGCTTGGCGGCACACTGAACGTCTCCTAGACGCTGGCCGGTCAGTAGGTGCAAACCCAGCCTGCTGCCTGGCTTCTCCCCGCCTCGCTCGGCCACCGGCCCTCACTCAGATCAGGGTCCTTCTTCCTCACATGACCTCAGCTCAGGGCTCTGTGCTCACCACACTCTTAACAGTCCCTGAGATAGTTCCCCCTGCGTTTCTGCTGTGAGAGCGCCTGCATCCTCTCCTGTCCTCGGGGCTCTTCGTGGCAGTCCCCGCTTCACACTCTGTCCCCCTGGGCCTGACCCGGGCCAGTGAACCCCTCTGCCCCTCAGAACACGGCTCCAGTGCAGCCAGCCGAGACGGCTCTTGCATTCTGAGGTCCATTTGATGCACAATTTTTTTGTTTGCTTGTTTTTTGTTTTTGAATCATATCCGGCCTAGGGTTGACTGCTGGCCCTGCACTCAGGCATCGCTCCTGGTGGTGCTCGAGGGAACACAGGGGATGCCGGGGTTGGAACCCTGGACAGCCGTGTGCCAGGCAAACTCCCCACCTGCTGTACTATCTCTCTGGTTCAGATGAAAGATCCTCAACATGGCCAAGAAACAAGAAATTAGAAAAAAAACTCAAGGTCAGGGAGATAGCAGGGAGCAAGCAGGGTGCTTGCCTTGTGAGGCAGCCCTGGGTGTGATCTCCGGCAACCCATATGGTACCCAACATCTCCGGGAGTGATCCCCAAACGCAGAACTAGGAGTAAGCCTGAGCTGTGGCGGGTATGGTCCAGACCCCTCCCTGCTTTCCCAGCCCCAAGAAAACCCAAACCCTCTAACTTCTGGACCTGAGTAAGTGAAGCCCCCAAGGAATGCCCCTCCCAAGGATGACTGACCAGCCGCTGGGCACAGGAGACGCTGAGCCTGGGGCTCTTGCCACTTTGGCTGCAAAGGTCATTTTACCTCTTCTAAAACCATAATGGGAGGAAGAGGAAGAGAATTTTCTGGTCAAGGACAATGAAATATCAAGTCAGAAAACAAAAAGGTGCCCTCTCTGCAGCAGGGAGGGTGCTCTGTGCCCTTCTCCTGCAAGCCTCCTCTGTCCCCTTCCTGTCAGGGGCCTGCTGGCTTGCAGGGGGTCGGGATGTGTATTTGTGTGGGGGCGTCAGAGGGAGATGGACAGACTTACAGAACTTGCTCTGGTTGCACAGTCACTGTTGAATGCAAAACCATCATTAAAAAAAAAAGTCACCAAAACTCATGGAGAAAAGGCTCTGTGGGTCTACTGGGCAAGACTCAGACAGAACTTTCCATGGCAGGGCAGTTCCTGCTCTTGCTCCAGGCACTGCCCCCCCCCCCCCCCCCCCCCCCCGCCAAGCACCACCGGGCTCAACTTCTGCAGTGTTTCTGATTTTTTTTTTTTTTTTTTTTGCTTTTTGGGTCACACCCGGTGATGCTCAGTGATGCTCAGGGTTTAATCCTGGCTCTGCACTCAGGAATTACTCCTGGTGCTGCTTGGGGACCATATGGGATGCTGAGGATCGAACCCGGGTCGTCTGCGTGCAAGGCAAGCGCCCTACCTGCTGTACTATCGCTCTGCCCCCCCCCTCCCCCCCACGGCAGCGTTTTCTAGACTTTGCTTCCGCCACTGAGGATGGCAGCATTTTTTCCAAGGATGGTGGTAACTGAGATTTCCAGCAGTCACAGTACAGTCGTTTGGAACCAATGAAGCCTCAGACCTCTGCGGGCCCTGGTCCTTCCTGTGGGCCCCAAGGAGAGGTGATGCTGCCCTTGGCAAGCCTTTACGCTGCCGCACATTGCTCCGGCTGACACTGGCACGAGCCCTGGCTGCAGAGCTGCTCCTCGGTGGGACGCGGCCGCCTGGATCACCTTCACCCGTCTGTCCAGACCCGAGGTCAACAACTGCTGTGTGAGATGGGGCGGCAGATTTGCGGGAGTGAAGTGGGCTGTGCGTTCCTCACTGGAAAGCCAAGGAACACAGAGAAGCTGACGACACCCGGTTTTTGTTTCTGCAACTCTCCCTTTCACGGGATGGCCTCTAAAGAAAATCACCTGTCCAGAAGGAGAACTGGCAAAAGAGCAGTCAGGGGTTCCAGCCATGGCACAGCAGGGCGGGCGCTTGCCTTACATGCGGCCAATCTGGGGTGGACCCTTGCTACCCCACATGGAACACTGCCAGGAGTGATCCCTGAGTGCAGGGCCAGGAGTAAGCCCTGAGCATCGCCAAGTGTGGCCCCCCTCCAAAAAATAAATAAATAAATAAAAGGGGCTGTGATGGGGGCACATAGCCACTCTACCGCCTTGCCCAACCCTGGCAGTGCATGAGCGAAAGGAACCCATTTCCCTCTTCCCGAACCTGAGTGTCCCGATGCTGCACGTGCCGACTCTGATCTCACACTTCAAAGCGGCGACCCTGAACATGGGTTTCTCCGCCCTCCACCCGCCTCTGTGCTCAGTTCCTTGCTCCACCTGCGTGCCTGGCGGGGAGGGCGCGTGCCGGGGAGCAGGCCCAACGCTTCCCTCTCCTCTGTGGTTCCGTGTGAGCCATGCCTGCCTGGGCTGTATGTGTGAACAAAGGGTTCTCCTGGGGCAGTGTTCCTTGAGGAAGCATCTCAGACCTGCAGGTCCAGGGGAGTTTTCCCGAGTCCCTTCGAGGCAGCTGTCCGACTGTCCTGTCTGCTCCCCAGCCTCAGCGCACTGGCAGCCTGCCCGCAGGTCTGGCTGGCTATACAGCGTGAGGCTGAGTGCAAGGTGTGCAGTGGGGAGAGTCGAGAGGGACTTTCTATGACTTGACGCTCGCAGATCAGACCTGACATCGGTCAACTTTGATGGGTTCCACGGACAAGGGTCCGCTCCTGGGGTGGTTCTACATATTCACATGTATGAGGAAAGACAGATCATGCTGAGGGAAGAGATGAGTTATAGTCTGGTAATTGAGCTGTGCTTTGCCGTTGATGGAGAATTACAATAACCTTTATGGAATTTAACTCTTGTGAATGAAGTAGCACTCCTGTCCTCATTTAAAAAACAAGAAAACGGGCCCGAGCGCAGCCGGTAGCACTCTCAAACCTGGTGAGTGGCCGTTCGGCTTCACTACCTGGCACCCCACCAGGTGTGATCCCTGAATGCAGAGCCAGCAGCAGGCCCTGAGCACTGCTGGGTGTGGCCCCCAAATAACAACAATAAAATAACAAAAAAAAAAAAAAAAGGAAGAGAGAGAACGGAGGTTCGGAAGAAGTACGTGGCCAGACCCTGTGTCTTAGGGTCTAGACCCTCTGTCCTATTCATGGCCACTCCAGTCCTGTGAGTGGGTCACGCCCGCCCCACTCAGGGCTGCGGACGTGGCACAGGGGCAGGGCGCCTGCCTCTCCGGGGTCTGGTTACTGCACTGAAAACCTCTAGCAAGTACCATCAGAGGGCACAGGTCGGGCGGGGGGGGGGGGGGGGACTGCCTGGGGCACTCTCTCACACTCCCTCCATCAGTGGCACACAGCTGCCACAGGCTCCTGCCCCGGTGCGGGGGACCTGGCTGGTGTCCGCAGGTCCACACAGCACCACATCTCCGGGTCCTGGCATTGAACCGCTGGCCCGTTTGGCCGAGAGTCACTGGGAGTGGCCCTGGGGGCCCCTGGGTACATCTCGAGGGGACTCCCTGAGCTCAGGAAAAAAAACCCCACATGATCAAAGATGCAGTGACAGACCAAGTTGTGACTTAGAGATAGGAGCCTGGCTCCAGCTACAACCCAGTAACTAAAGCAAAGGCTCTGGTGAGGATATTGGTTGATGAGTTTCGTTCTGGCCCTAATAAATGCCCCTCTCGACAGCTCTGCCTGACCCACAGAAACCCCCAATCCCTGAGGCTCCCGTGGACGGGAAGGCAGGAGACAAGCGGTCAGGTGCTCCTCAGGAGAAAAGGGGACCTTCAGCCACAAGCAAGAAGTGCAGGAGAAGGGACAAGTGGTCAGTTGGTCGGGGCTGATGACGTTGGCCGGGGCTGATGACCAGAACCGGGCGGTTCCCTGGGGCTCATTCAGTGGCCGGGGCCCTGGCCCTCCTTTGACAGCTCTAGAATCTCCACCTTTGCTTCATCCTTCCTTTCCCAAACAGGGGTCCCCAAGTGTCCAGCCAGAGTGTGCTTGGGCTTCTGGAACCTCAATACTTCAGGGAACGGGACAGGAGGCAGAAAAGCAAGTGGCCTGTTTCCTTGGTCTCTAAATGAGGGTGTCTGTGTGCGGAAACTCAGGCCGGGGACTCTAAGCTCCCTTTCCTTGGGAAGTTAATACACAAAAGTGAGATCCTTGTTTCCCTTATTTCCGTGGAAATTTGCTAACACACAGCAATGATGTATTTCCCTGCCACCTGACAAGCCAAAAAAGCTCTGTGGAATACCTAAAGGGGCATCTCTTTACTTAAGAATAAAACTAACAAAAACCCTCCCAAAACCCAGGACCTGGGGGCCGGGGAGGTGGCTCAGTGGTCAAGTGTGTGCATAAGATCTGGGTTCAACCCCTGCTCTGCAAAAGAGGAAAACACAAAACAAAACAGAAAGTGCATTGCTAACACCATACTTCAGCCTTAAAATACCAGACCCTCTCAGAACTGAAACTGTAACCAAACAGGGAAGAAATAGGATCTTAAGATGCTCAACTCTGAGTCTGGAACAATGGAAATACCAAGGGGGGGTGGGGTGGAAATACCATGGGGGGTGGGGTAGCTGGCAAGGCACACCCAGAGGTACTCAGGGGCCACACCTAGCTCTGTGCTCAGGGGCCACTCCTGGCTCTGTGAAACAATGGAAATATTCAAATGACACAGGACAAACATGAATTCCTCATTGGAGATCTTTGGATAAGAACTTTATACACCTATTCTTTGCAAATGGCATTCTCGGGACAAGGCCCACGCCCACTTTTCAGAACCGACCTTTCGCAACCAGGCTCTCAGACCTTCCACCCTGAGGCCCAGACTCCCCTGCGCCTGACTGATCGTCCTGGGTTGTCCACAGAGCTGCGGGCAGGAGCAGTGAGCCCCGTTTTCAGAGACATGGAGCAACTAGACTAGAGACTATAGCAACTAGACTACAACTTCAAGACTATAAAAAGCAGAGGTTTGAACTAAGACTCCAACTTGGGGTTCCTGGTTACAGTTCAATGTTCTGAAAGGGGACTACTCACGAGTAACTTCATGCTGCCTCAGCACTGAACTCTAAGAACATGGCCGAAGCTTTGGTTTTGGGGTCACACCCAACTGTGCTCAGGGATTTCCTGCTGGTGCTTGGGCGAACATAAGGGGCAGCCAAAGGGGATGTCAGGCAACTATCGCTCTGGCCCTATCCTGGGGTGGAAGCCGAGGAGACTGGCAGTTAAGAGAATACCTCATCTCAGTACCCTTTCTCTGGTGATTCAAACTGAGTTGCTGGAATTATCCAAACATGGTGACTTATAGTACCTTATACTCTGTATTCGTTAGTATCTATTATTGAAGCACTTTACCAAATAACAAACTAAACCATTTTGAAAACAAGGGGTTGGAGAGAGTACAGCGGGCAGGGTGCTTGCCTGGCACATGGCTGATGCGGGTTTGATCCCCAGCATCCTATATGCTTCCCTGAGCACTACCAGGAGTGATTCCTGAGGGCAGAGCCAGGAGTAAGTAACCCTTGAGCATTGCCAGATTTGACCCAAAACCAAAAGAACCCTCTCAAATCCACATTTTTTCTTCTTTTTTTTTTGCTTTTTGGGTCACCCCCAGCGATGCTCTGGGGTCACTCCTGGCTCTGCACTCAGGAATCACTCCTGGCAGTGCTCGGGGGACCATATGGGATGTCGGGGATCGAACTCAGGTCGGCTGCATGTAAGGCAAACGCCCCACCCACTGTGCTATCGCTCCAGCCCCCCAAATACACATTTTAAAACCATTTTTGAAATCGTATTTGTGGTAATGCTTAATTAAAGCATTTATCACATTTCTTTCATAACTTTTGATAAATTTGGAAGGGCCTAATTACATATTACTATGTCTATTCTATTTACATGGAACTGTCTAGTTGCCTTTACATTGCAACTCCCATATGCAAAGTATTATTAAAGAGAATTTTATCAAATACAGCAACCTTGCGATATCACTGACTTACCTGGGCCAATCTAGCCATTTCGCTGTCACTCACCACACCTTCCCACACCCCCCCGCCCGCCAAAAAAGTCCAATGCACAAGTCACCACGCCAGTGGTTACAATTAATATGTCTGGCAAAATGACTAACCCTCTTTCCTAAAGTGGCTCTATATCTTATTGAGTCATATTGGAGTAATTCTGAGCAGATAGATGAGAGACGCTCGTGTCAAGGCCTGCACGATCTGGAGCCCATTCTATTATTTGCTTATTTCACTAAAGCACCCCAAAGCCTGGAGAGTGACTTAATATTTCCAGGCTTCCTAAGAACACAGCTGAAGTAAGACAGTCCTGTGAAGCCATAGGATTATAGGAAAGCAATCTTGTCCCCAGACTGGCGATGGGAAAACCAGCCTCCAGGAAACAAACGCCCACCTGGTGTGCCACGAGGAGTGACCGGCTGCTCCCCACCCGCACTCGCTCTGGCCCTTCCCAGGCCTGAGCTTCTTTCTTGCTAGGTGACATCGCTCGGTGCCAGTGCAGTGAGGAAATGATTTTTTTCCTTATCTTTTCAGTTTTATTTACCTTTTCGGTTTCTGGGGGCATCCCTTGGTGGTGCTCAGGGCTGAGTCCTCGCTCTGTGCTCAAGGATCACTCCTGGTGAACTTGGGGAACCACCTAGGGTGCTGGGGGTTGAACCCAGGTTGGTGGTGTATAAGGCAAGCGTCCTACCTGCTGTGACATCGTTGTGACCCCTACAGCATTTTAATTTTTAGCTGAAACTCCTAACAACAGTAAGGTCTGAGTGCTACTTCACTAATATTGCTAAAATGTGGAGTGATGATTGTTTTCTAAAAACATTTATAGCTTCTGGGGTGGGAGTGGGGCAAGAGACAGAGCAGGGGTTGGGCACATGTCTGGCATGCATGGAACCCAGGTTCTATTTTCAGCACCACCCATAGGGTCAGCCCTGGGGGCACTGGAGCACCACTGGGTGTGGCTGGGGAAGACTCTGGGGTCATCCTTAGCACCACAGGGTCCCAGCTGTAAAGATCCTCAGGCCTCTGCATTGAATAACTCAAGTTCAAAAACCATCAGCAGGCTCCCCTGACCTCCTGGGCACTGCTCGAGAGACCTTCGCCCCTCCCTGAAGTTTAAGCCTCGACACTATTTCCCAGCGGCTCTGCTGTGTAGAGTTCTAGGGTGACTAGAAATCGATTCTCTTCCACTTGTGGGAAGGCTGGGAGGGCTGGAGCAGCCGGTGGCACCTCTGGTTCACTAGCAATGGCCGTGTTCACATCCTCGGGCCCAGGCTAAGACGGGGAGGGGAGTGCAGAAGCGACAAAGGAACAGTTTTGGGGCTGGAGCAATAGTACAGCGGGTAAGGCGTTTTTGCCTTGCACGCAGCCGACCCGGGTTCAATCCCCGGCATCCCATATGGTCCCCCACGCATTGCTAGGAGTAATTCCAGGAATAACCCCTGAGAGTCACTGTGTGAACCCCCCACCCACCTCCCCCCCAAAAAAAGCAAAGGAACAGTGTCCCACAGCCAGCAGGCTGCTCTGGTCCCAAAAACCCTGCGTGCAGGCAGCTAGGCACGTGGGCACTGCTGGGGCACCCTGGGAAGTCTCTCGACAGCCCAAGGAACCCCGGGCCGGACACCACAGGAGCACCAGAGGCTTAGGAGGGCTGCTGTCAGCTTTCCCACTGCCTCCTCTGGAGCCTGGGGCCGCAGGCCCGGCCACCCCCACCGCTCTGCAGACCTTGCAGAGAGCCACACGCAGTGTCACTGATGAAAGGGAGGAAGGCGCCAGGAAGTGGTGGCAGGCCGGCCCAGGCGACAGGTCTGGCCTGGACTGCGGGGAGGTGGGCCGCCCTGGGCTCTCACCCTCCAGGCCGATTGTCAGCTTCTCTCTCACGGGGATCAGCAGGGAAGCACATGTGAGCCTGGGCTGCCGGCAAGCACCAGGGCCCTGTGTGAGTCTGCATGTAGATGAAGCCAGCCGGGCTTTCTCAGAGCAGCCCCTTTCTCCTGCCGGGCGCCCTGCTGGGACGGGCCTTTTCAATCCCTAGATCCCCCCTCCAGCTCTTCTCCCGCAGAACACAGGGAAACGGGATGGAAATAAAGACCCGGGCCACATGTTTTATTTTCTCCTGCTCAATCCATTTTAGAAAAGCTTTTAATTGGTTTTAAAAAGATGCTAAACAAAATGGGATGATGTTTTTCAGTCCTCGTGAACTACAGATACCACTTTTTTTTCTTAAAAAAAAAAAAACTTTCAAAAGGCTAATAAATCAATCATGAAATTAACTCTTCAGTTCAATGTAAAGCAAACCCCCCTGAACAACCAGGTTCATTAAAAATCCATGCATTTGCTTAAAAAAATTTAAAATTCAAAGAAAATTATCCTAGTAACTGAAATCTGACTTGAATTTTTAGTCCCCCACTGAAAATCTAGGACCAACGCCACCACAAAGGGAAAAAAGGAAGGCTTGTGAGCCGTTTAAGACAGGGGGCCAGGAGAGGGGAGCGGCAGAAGGGGGGTATCTTGATGCATAACAACAGAGCATGCCCGAGGGTTTCTCTTATTGGAGCCTGTGCACACATGCA
Organism: Sorex fumeus; assembly: GCF_029834395.1. Taxonomy (NCBI): domain Eukaryota; kingdom Metazoa; phylum Chordata; class Mammalia; order Eulipotyphla; family Soricidae; genus Sorex; species Sorex fumeus. The sequence continues at coordinate 78,708,429 of NW_026606120.1, forward strand.
CACAACATTTCGGTGCGAGAGCTGGAACTGCAACAAACACAAAATGAGGGAGTCTATGACGGATATGATTGCTGGGCCATCTATGCACATCCAATTCTTTTTTTAAAAAAAATGCAGGCAACTTTTCTGTTTTCTGGACCGTGACAATGATTCTCTACTGCTCGGTACATCCCTACTATGCTACACTCAGCTTGCACGGGCTTCTGACGTTTAACTGGAGATGTCAGAAATGCCGGCGTGACACTGGTTTGGGGGAGAGAACCCTTCGACTGGGTCAGCAGAGCAAGGATGACATGACAAGTATCCACGAAAAGGGATTGGCCTGGCACTCTCCCCTCGTTTTCCAGAGAGGAAACAAACTAATCTGAAAAGCAAGCTGGCGAGACAAAAGCACATGCTAATCTTGATAAGTGTATGTTAGCCATGAACTTCCTCTGGCTCATGCATGTTAGCGATGAACTTCCTCTGGCACAGGTATGTTAGCCCTGTACTTCCTCTGGCACATGTATATTAGTCATGATTCCACTGGCACATATAGGTCACTAGGTAGTCAGTCAGTCACCCGATTCTGGTGTTCTAGAATCTCTGCCACGTGCAGTGACTGAAACACCCAGACTGACCCTTTACTTGTGTTTGCTTGTTCTCTATTTTCGGGCCACAGTCACGTGCTCAGGGCAACTCCTGGCTCTGCACTCAGGGATCGCTTCTGGTGGAGGTTGGGAGACCATAGAGGGTGCCTGGACCCAAACATGGGTTGGCTGTGTGCAAGACAAGTGCACTACCTGGTGTGCTATCACTCCGGCCTCTACCTTTTACTTCTGACATATCCTTATATCCTTCCTTTCAGTCCTTTGAGAAATTTGTTCCACAGCCCAACTTCTTTGGAAATGCTGAAGATCAAACCCAAAGCCTCCTGAATGTAAGCTACAAGCTTGACCATTGAGCTAGAGTTCAGTCCCTGCACCCTGGCTCACTACTTCCAACTTTCCATAGAAGTTCCCTTTCACCACTGAAATAGCTGCTGAAACTCAGTAGTGTGTGTGTGTGTGTGTGTGTGTGTGTGTGTGTGTGTGTGTGTGTGTACTATTCAATGGGCTCTAGTTAGAGTCACAAATACATGCCATCATCACCATAATCAATTGGAAAAACCTCTTCATCACCTGCAAGGAAACCGAGTGCTTCTCATTCACCCTCTGCAGTCGTTCAGGCCCTGGGAACTCACCAGTCCATTTCCTGTCCTGTAGCTCTGTCCAGGCTAGACATTTTCTATCAATGGGATCATGCAATATGCAGTCTCTTGTGATGTCTGGATTCCCTTGGCATGTTTTCATGGTTCACCCAAGCTATATCATATACGGTGACTTCGTTTTGATTTTTTTATCTTGAGTAGCATTCTATTGTATCACTTTCATCTATATGTGCACATATGTGACTTCAGTTACATTTTCTCTATATTTATATACTTATCACTAAAAGCAGACTTGCTAGCGACCTTATCTTTAACCATCTGGGGAACTGCGAGCCTGCCCGGTTTTTAGATTTTCACTAGCAGTACATCAGATTTTCAATTTCTCCATACACCTGCCAACGATCGGTATTCTCTTGAGTTTGTGATTATAGGCACCCCTGTGGATGTGAGGTGGTATTTCACTTTGGTTTTATTTTTCCATTTCCCCGAGAGCTAATAATATTGCATAGCTTTTCACTTGCTTATTAACAATGTGAACTTTACTTATTTTTCAGTGTTTTTACTTTAATCCTACCTCGCACATATAAACTACAGCAATAGCAAAATATTTCAAGTCCCACCAAAATTATGGACCACTCAAAAAATTCTTTGATTAAGTGATACATGGTTTCTGTTGTTGAATTCATGAGTTAATTTCAAAAACCTTCTGTGCAGGAAGCTGCAAGATGTGAAAGGGTAATATAATATCACTTTCTTTCAGATTCTTACAATTATTTTTACAATAATTATAAACTCAATTGTTTATAGTTATTCCTTAATCCCAGTTATTCTTTAAACAAACTGTTGCATGTAATTTGTTAAGAGACTTTTTTATTTCTATTAGTATCCATTTTGGATTGTAAATAATTTCCAGCTAGCATGTCTTTGTGTTTAAGTGAATGTTTAGTCTTTAGCAATATAAAGGCAGATAATTTGGAAAATACCATTAAAAAATCATTATCCCTGTAACTTTTTTTATTTTGCTTTTGCTTTTGCTTTTTGGGTCACACCTGGCTTTGCACAGGGGTTATTCCTGGTGGTGCTCGGGGGACTGTATGGGATTCTGGGAATCAAACCTGGGTCGGCCTCGTGCAAGGCAAACGCCTGACCATCTGTGCTATCACTCCAGCCCCTCCCTATGACTTTTAATGTAAATTCTTTTTAGTTAAAAAAAAAAAAGGAATGAATTTAACTACTCCTAATTTAATAATTCTTAACATCCTAAATTATCAAAATATTTTTTGGGTGACATGGAGATACTGGGCAGTAATTATCTTTGTTTCAGCAACTAAAGAGATATTTATTTATGTGTTTACTGAAGAAATTGAAGAGGCCAAAGAAATGGGTAGGGTGTTTGCTTTGCATACAGCCCACCCAGGTTCGATTCCTGGCATCTCATATGGTCCACTGAGCACTGTCAGGAGTAATTCCCAAGTGCAGACCCAGGTTAGTAAGCCCTGAGCAGTGCTGGGTGTTGCCCCAAAACAAAACAAACCAAAAAAAAAAAAAATACTGCAGAAGATACTAAAACTTCAATTTTGGGAAATGCTCAAAAATTACCTATAATGCACCTTTATGCAAAGATGTTACTGTGTTTGGCATATTGAATGCGCCACAGGTAGCTTGCCAGGCTTTTCCGTGTGGGTAAGATACTCTCAGTAGCTTGCCGGGGTTTCTGAGAGGGGCGGAGGAATCGAACTCGGGTCGGCCATGTTGGCTGCGTGCAAGGCAAATGCCCTACCTGCTGTGCTATCACTCCAGTAACAAGTCTCACAATGTTACTGGGCCCACTCGAGCAAAATCGATGAATGATGGGAGCACAGTGACAGCGACAGCGATGCAAAGATAACTTTAAAAAATACCTTTTTATGGCTGGAGTGGCAGTAGAGTGGGCAGGGCATTTGCCTTGTTTGTGGATGACCTGGGTTTGATCTCCAGCACCACACGTGATGCCTGGAGCACCACCAGGAGGGACCCCTGAGTGCAGCACCAGGAGGAAGCCCTGAGCACAACTGGGTGTGGCCCCCAAACAAAAACCACATCTTTTCTTGAAGCTTATCTATAGTAAATTTCCAAGTTGGTGGATTTTTTCACTATTCTAGAAATATGGGATTTAAAAAATATTATCAGAAGGGAATAGAAAACCGATTATTAAGAAATCATTTACTTTAAACCAGAAAGCCAGACCAGATGATCTTCCAAAATCCTTTTCACACTAAATTTGTGTTTGTAATAGCCTATTTCTTTAGAAAGAGTTCACTTTTATTTACTTACAACTTACCAGGAAAAAAAAATCCTGTGGGAGGAAAAAAATCTAATGTTTTTACCTGCGGAGGCGCCTTCTTCAACAGCACAAGGAGAGCCTGCAACACCAGGTTGGAGAAGCGAGGGCCGATGGGGACGTAATCTGCAGGAGAAGGCGGCCGGGATTAGTGTGGACACACAACGCATGAAGCCCAAACCTCTCTGTCTTTTCCTACCTCAGGAGTGAACACAGTTCCAAAAGAAGTCATGCATTAAAACTGGGGAGAGAACGATCTCCACTAAATTTACTGCTTAACATTTGGGGGATGTGGGCCATGCCCAGTGGTGCTCAGGGGCTACTCCTGACTCTGTGCTCAGGGATAACTCCTAGACTCCTAGTGGTGCTGGGGATCAAATCAGGATCAGCTGCATGCAAGGCAAGCACCTGACCCTCTGTTATTTCTCCAGCCTCAATACTTCGATACTTATAAATATTTATTATAAATATCACTGGAGCACTGTCCTCCTATTGTTCATCGATTTGCTCAAGTGGGCACCAGTAACATTTCCATTGTGAGACTTGTTGTTACTGTTTTTGTCATATCGAATACATCACGGGGAGCTTGCCAGGCTTTGCTGTGTGGGCTGAATACTCTTGGTAGCTTGCCGGGCTCTCCAAGAGGGGTGGAGGAATCGAACCCAGGTTGGCCATATGCAAGGCAAATGCCCTACCTGCTATGCTATTGCTCCAGCCCAATACATAAATAATTCTTTGCTGTAAAAAAAGTATTAGAGGTTGGAGGTTTGAGCCACACCCAGCTTGCTCAGGGCACTGTTTGCAATGCAGGTGATGGAACAACCAAGGTCAGCTGCATGCAAGGTAAATGCTTTAAACCCTGTAAATTGTTCTCTAACCCTTGGGGGGAAAAATGAAAGCTTTTAAATAGACATTTTATGGCTTTTGTTTGTTTGTTTTGCTTTTTGGGTCACACACGGCAATGTGACAGGGGTTACTCCTGGCTCTGCACTCAGGAATTGCTCCTGGCAGTGCTCCCCAGGTTGGCTGTGTGCAAGGCAAGAAGCCCTACCCGCTGTACTATTGCTCCAGCCCTAGAGTCTGTTTTTTCCAAAGGAGGAAAATAACCCAGATATATTTTGCAAGCATTTTCAAGAAATTGCTGCAAACGCAGGCAACACTTGTCAGTATGCAGGAAATACCTGGTTCCTGAAAAGGAGGGAAAGATACTAAGTCATACTCAAGGAAGCAAGGGAGATCGTATGATGGTAGAGTCACAAGGGTTGGTCATGGCAGAGTGGAGAACTATCTCTCCAGGAACCTGCGACCAGTCGTCCATCCTGACTGCAGAAACATCCCCGCTCCGGCTTCTCTGTACACTGTACACCTGGACCTTTGAAGATGCACTGACCCCTCCCTTTTCTGAACATCTGAGACACATGGGACATTCTACCTTGCGTCCATTTCTGCCAAGGTACACCGTGACTATAGACATCAATTATTTTTGAAAATAATTCTAGCACAGAAGCGCTCCCAGCAAATACATGCTGACTAACAGAGCAAGCAAGAGCCAACAACCATTCCTCTGGCGCGAGCGCACTCTGTTAGAGAGGGCATACGTTTCCTGACCACACACGCAACTGTGTTTAGATAAAGGAAGTCGCACAGAGCCATGAGTATGGTGCCTAAAAGCTTTTACAGAAATAATCCTATAAACGGAGCTGGAAGGTATCAAAAGTAGTTGACTGAGAACTAGCAGGTTACTAGATAAAAAGATCAATTTGAGAAGACCTCTCAGATATACTTGCTTTATTTATAACAACCACTGCCTTAGGAAACGGAAACATAAATGATAGAGGATGTAAAGCAAAACCGAAAATGATGGGAAAATAGTAAGAACAGCACATGGGGGTCAGTCCCCGTGCCATTACACGGGTTCCTCCAGGTGACAGGCAGTGTTTTAGATACTGACTGCTAAGTCACTGGACTGACTCAATTTCGGGAGAATTTATCACAGCATTCGGAGTCATTGTCATAATTAATTTATTTTAGATAGATCTGGTTTTTGCAATGAAATAAAATACGAGGAACAACGCTTTCAAGCCTATGAGTAGATAGTCATATCTTCTGAATGGGGGGGGCAGAGACCGGCAGATTCACCTTACAATCCGCAAGAAGTGTGCTAACTACACACGGGCATTGTCTTTACAGCTTCTTAAGAGAGAACTACCTTTCAGAATGTCTTCCACATCCTTAGCCTATTTCAGTCTCTAGAATTCTTATCGGGAGAAGGAAGGAAGGAAACCGTGTCCCTGTTTGATGAGTGCGGAAGCTTAGCTACGAGTCCTGATGGCAGCTCCTTCTTTCTTAGCTCCACTCAGGCTCCCAAGTGGGTGTCTGAACTATAGGCAAGTCCAAGGTGCTGAAGTGCTTATTCACCCATCAGCAAAACTTACTGACCATTTACATGGACGAGGAGCCCTGAGTATAGAACGAAATAATAAATTATAAGGGTACTTAGAGGAAAGCAGTTTAATAGTGGAATCATGGTCTGGAGGCATATTCAATATTTAACATAATTCCATCATTGGCCTCAGATCGAAGATTTGTTATATTTCCTTGGAAGACAAAAAGGAAAGCATGGGGGCAGGAGCGATAGCACAGTGGGTAGAGTGTTTGCCTTGCACGTGTCCAACCTGGGTTCGATTCCCAGCATCCCATATGGTTCCCCGAGCATCACCAGGAGTAATTCCTGAGTGCAGAGTCAGGAGTAACCCCTGTGCATTGCCGGGTGTGACCCAGAAAGCAAAAAAAAGGAAAACATGTCAATTGACTCCAGTTTATAAATACCTCTTCTATATATACATATATATTATTTTTTTTCCCTCTCTCAGAATTTGTACAAAATTCCTGTGATGTGCAAATCTAACACAAAGTTTATGACTCACCGAGCAGTCTTTCGATGTCATCCACAACCACGCAGCTCAGCTGGGATTTGTACGCATCATCAAAGATCTGCAAGAAAGCAAGACCACTGGTCATCTCACTGCCCTCTACAATGACGACAATGTCCAGGAAGAGACAAAGCATTCTTGAGCAATGTTTAAAGCACAGTCCAACACCAATATTTTCCGCATACATATTCACTTAGAATTTTATAGATAAAAAGACCTGAACCTCAAACGCCCTTGCAATATGAAAACAAGCCGACTGAGCCCAGGGGTGTGGCTCCAGCAGCAGATTAGCTGTCTAGCACCTGCCAGCCCCCGAGCCTGGGGCCTGGCAGCCCTGAGCACTGCCAGAAGTGCCTCCCCCAAATAAATAAAAAACAGACAGCGGGGCCCAAAGCCATGGAATGACTTGCCCAAGATGGACATAACTGGATGGCGGCTGAGTGAGAAGCGGCCAATGCCGCTTGCCGTCCCACGAGCTGGGCATGGCACACCGGGGCACGCGGGGGCCAGCGTTCACTCCTCTACCTGCCAGCCCCATCTGTTTCATCATGACTGTCTCTCTGATCTACATCTGGGGCAGGACTTTGGTGCTGGGACTCAAGAGCTAGACGGATGCCCCCCCCCCACCACACCTGGGAGTGTGCGGGACGTGATAGGGCGTCATTTTCTTATCTCTAACAAGTGTAGTCCCCGAGAGGCAAGAGTATCGTGGGAAGAAAAAGATGCTGCCAACTCCAATCAGGCCACAGCTAAAAGTGTTTACGAGAGAATTAAAGTTGGGTAGAAAGGATCAAATATAACTGGCTCTATCTTTAGCATCAGACAAAAGATAATAGTACATTGTCTTATGACAGCCAAAGAAATGCAAATTAAAGCAAGCAGTGAAGAAAACTGTTATATTCTGAGAAGGATATAGCAATTTCAAGCCAGACAGATTAACCAGTTTATGTATAAATTGAATACAAATGCCCACGGCCTTGAATCCAGCCTTTTTGAAAGATTTGGGGATTCTTATTCCAGCAACTATAATTGGGACTTGGTTTACTCCTTGGGTGCAATCTGTAAAAACCATCTTCCACCCCAGCCCAGTCTGTTGAGGTGGTAACTAAGCTCAGGGCACCAAGATGCTAACCCTTCTCCCCACCTTGCTTTAGGTGGCTTATTTTTTCAGTGAGTGTTTTCTTAAAAAGAATTGGGGGTCACACTTGATGATGCTCAGGGATCACTTGTGGTGATGCTGGGGGTGGAGCAGTCAGATCAAACCTCCCCCTCCAGGGGCTGGAGAGATTGTACAATAAGTAGGGCATTCAGCTGACCTGGGTTCGATCCCCAGCACCCCACATAGTCCCCTGAGCACCGCCCGGCATAATTCCTGAGTGCAGAGCCAGGAGAAACCTCTAAGCATTGCTGGGTGTGTCCTCCTCCCTGTCCCCCCCCGCCCCCCGCCCCCCCCCGCCAAAAAAAACCCCCCAAAAAACCCTAAACAAATTTGACCCTCCAGCAAGCAAAGCATGAGCACTGGCCCTGTGAGTTACCTCCCTGGCCTTCAGAGGCTTTATTTTCATCACAGAGGGTGAAGTTTAGAATAAAGTAAGGGTCAGAGAGATACCACAGGCCGCAGAGCACACACCTCGCAAGCAGCTAAGACCAGGTCAATCCCTGGTACCACCTGGTTCCCTGGGCATGACTGGGTGCAGTCCTGGAAGGCCTGGGTCAGGGCTATCCCCAGCACTGCAGGTTCACAGAACACCCCCATCCTTGGGCCCCCACATCAAACCCTGGCCAGATGGGCCGAGCAGCAGCAGGAGGGAACCCCAGGCTTCCTGAGTCACCCCCCTAATGAAATTAAATTAAAAGAATAAAGAGGCCAGAGCAATAATACAGCAGGGAGGGTGCTTGCGTTGCACATGGCCTATCCAGGTTTGATATCCTGCCCCCACTTGATCCCCAAGCACCTCCAGGAGTGATTCCTGAGCACAGAGCCAGGAGTAATCCCTGAGCACCACTGTCTCTGGCCCTGATGCCGACCCCCCTAACAAAGGATATAACTGAGAATTGAGAAGAAGAAGAATAAAAGGAGGAGGAGAAGGAGGAGGAGGAGGAGGAGGAGGAGGAGGAGGAGAGGAAGGAGGAAGAGAAGAAAGGAGAAGGATAAAGAAGAAGAAAGAAGAAGGAAGAAGAAAAAAGAAGAGAGGAAGGAGGAGAGGATGAAGAAGAAGAAAGAAGAAGAAAGGAAGAAGGAAGAAGAGGAAGAGGGAGAAGAGGAGGAGGAGGGGAAGGAGAAGGAGACGAAAAAGAAAGAAGAAGAAGAAGAAGAAGAAGAAGAAGAAGAAGAAGAAAGGAAGAAGGAGGAGGAAGAGGAAGAAGAAGAAAGGAAGAAGGAGGAGGAAGAGGAGGAAGAGGAGGAAGAGGAAGAGGAAGAGGAAGAAGAAGAAGAAGAAGAAGAAGAAGAAGAAGAAGAAGAAGAAGGAGGAGGAGGAGGAGGAGGAGAAGGGGGAGGAGGAGGAAGGAGGAGGAAGAGGAGGAAGAAGAAGGAGGAAGAGGAGGAGGAAGAAGAAGAGGAGGAAGAAGAGGAAGAAGAGGAGAAGGAGGAGCAGGAGGAGCAGGAGGAGGAGGAGGAGGCGGCAATGGCGGCATTTGGGGGTAGAGAATGCTGAAATGATGAGGAGGCCCGAGAGGTGTTCCAGGAGAAAGGGTAAAGGAGGAAACTCAAGAACTCAGGACTGAATCTCAGACTGCCCTATTCCCTCCACAAATATTTTTCTTTTTTCTTTTTGTGTCACACTCGGCAACGCAGAGATTATTCCTGGCTCTGCACTCAGGAATTATTCCTGACGGTGCTTGGGGGACCATATGGGATGCCAGGAATCGAACCCGGGCCGGCCACATGCAAGGCAAATGCCTTACCCAATGTACTATGGCTCCACCCACTCCACAAATATTTTCCAGCTCTATTGTGTGTTGAGCACCGAGGGCAACAGAATCTCATCTGTCTCATTCACAATGCGGCCAGGAAAGTTCTGCCTTCGCATGCTGCTCTATCCAGCACGTGTCAACATGCGGGAGGTGATGCAGGCAACAGGGTGGAATGTGCCAGGAAGCTGTGGGAGTTGCTGGGGACCCAGGCGCCACTGATTCTCTTTATGCGGGTGGCAGCGGGTGAGGCTACTAAGTGGAAACGTGTCCCTTAGTGGAAAGTGCCCGCAGAGCCATGGCCTGACTCTCGCCTCCCTCCACCCGGCGCTGGCTACTGGGGGCCCACATGTGCTCAGAGCTCCTGGCAGCCACTTGCAGGGCCTGTGAGGCGACAACCGACAGGGCCGCTGCTCTCAGCCATGGTGGCCACAGTGTGAGCCAGAAATAAATGGTGCTTTGGGTGTTGTTTTGTGTGTGTGTGTGTGTGTGTGTGTGTGTGTAAGCCTTTTAGATTTTTTTGGGGGGTGGGGGGGCAGTGACTATTGCAGTGTAATTTAGCCTACTCAAACAAGGTTCTTGGGGTCAACAGGGTTGCCTACATTTAAATGGGATATTGGGGATGGAAAGGAGAAATAAATAGTCAGAAATGGGGACAAGTCATTCTGAGTAAGATGAAAAGGAGCTCCGGAGAGGACCGGAGCTACGGTATAGCAGGCACGGTACTTGCCATGCACCTGGCCGGCCTGGGTTCCATCCCTGGCACCTCATGTGGTCCTCCCAGCACTGCCAGGAGTAGGGCCTGAGCACTGCTGGGTGTGGCACCTCCCTCAAAGAAAAAGGTATTTACTATTTTAGCCTCTTTTTTGCTTGTTTGGGGTCAGGAGTATCTTTTTACTATTTGGGTCACACCCGGCAAAACAGAGGGGTTACTCCGGGCTCTGCACTCAGGAATTACTCCTCGCGGTGCTCAGGGGACCATAAGGGATGCTGGGAATCGAACCCAGGTCAGCTGCATGCAAGACAAATACTACCCGCTGTACTACTGCTCCAGCCCTGATGCTCAGGAGTTACTCCCCGCTCTGCACTAAGGGATCATTCTTGAGGGTGCTCGGGGGACCATATGGGATGCTGGGGATTGAATTCCAGTCAACCACATGCGAGGCAAGTGACCTACCTGCTGTACTATCACTCCCCTCCCCCAACCCCCAGAAGCTTTTTAGTCATTTTTTGAAGACAAGTCCAGCACAGTGGACAATATTCTATAAACTCATGATTTCAAGGAGTCACTGACAAATTATACTTTGTTCTTCAAAACATCTTCAGAACCAGGGGCCAGAGAGATCGTACGGTGGGCAGGGCACTGGCCTTGCATGAGGCCGCCAACACGGGCCCTATCCCCGTCACCCCATAAGATGCCCAGAACCCACCAGGAGTGATGCCCTGAGCGCAGAGTCAGGAGTAAGCCCTGAGCACCCAAGCCAAACAAAACAAATCTCAGCATTCCATGAAAGGCTGGGCTGCACACACCTAATTCTGCAGCCCTAGCATCGCGGGTGCAGTCACTGGGGCCACGGCCATCCTGGACAGGCTGTGAGCAGGAGCTGTCCACTCTTTGGACTCAGCCCTGGCCTTGCCCTAAGCAGAGCGGAGCTTCCACGGGTCCAGGGACTCCCTGAAACACTGCTGGCATCCAAACCGATGAGCGATCCGAACGGTCTCATCAGCCCATCCCAGACACCGTGGTTTGCCTTCAAAGCCTCTTCAAATCATTTCGCAGCTGACCTATGACATTTCAGAAGAAAATTACCCACAGCAATCATCTACTGTGACCTTTTTTTTTTTTTGGCGGAAGAGTTTTTAATGTACTACTAATTACTACTGCAGGGAGGGGGACGCTCACAGCTCACTCTCTCAACAATGTCCTAACCCTGACAGCGACTTGGCAATTCCAGTTGTGACCTGACCGGTTTCGAGCCGCAAGTCTACCCTCATTCACACGCGCACACCCTCTCCCGACGCGCACCTCCTCGCCCCGCTCTCTGCACTGGGGTGACACGAGGGCACTGGCTTTGCCCCAGGTTGGCGTCTCCTGGCTAGTCTGCTCCCTCGCCGCCCATCTCGGCTTCCTGGCCCAGGCCCAAGCAGCACCTCCACGAAGAACGACTCAGGGGTTGGGGAGAGAGTCCAGCAGGCCGAGAGCAGACTCTGCAGCGGGGAGGCCTGGGTGCCATCCCCAGGGCATAGAAACTGGGGTGGCGCCGAGTGCACACAGCTCGGGCCCCATGAAGCCGGGGCTGCAGGGGGCTGGTGGGATGCGGCGGCAAATGGAGCCTTCCCCCAAAAGGAATTTAAATTCTGCCCCTCTCCTAAGATAAAAGTACGGGGTTCAAGCCTTTTCTTGTTGGAGAGGTTATCAGTCGGGGATCATATAAGCTCACATGCAAACCAGAACACTTGAAAGGGGGAGCTGTTAATGACTGGGCCGGAGCAGCAGGTAAAAACCAGGATTGCTCAAAGCACACGGGATGTGCAGCCGTCCAACTTCCGCTGGGGGTTTCCGGTGGGGCAAGGAAGAAAGATACAGGATCTCTGTCCGGTGAGGAGCCGGGAAGGGAAGATGAAGGGAAAGAATGAGAACTGAAGAGGGAAAAGTAGAACAGAGGGCGAGGGCTGGAGATGGTACAGGGGTAAAGGCGCTAGGCTTTTACTCAGTGAACCCAGGATCAATCCCTTGAGCCCGGCCAGGAGTGAGCCCTGAGCACAGAGCTAGGAGTCAGCCCTGAGCACTGCCAAATATTGCCTGGGAATAAAAACAGCCTGCCATGCTCACCCCCAGCTGTGGGAAAGAGGAGAATCAGTTAATACGGGAGAAAGGAGGCCGGTCTTGGAGCTAACGCCTCCAGGAGACAGAGTCCCATCTGTCATTTCTCCCTGTGCACACAACAGATGATCATGAGATGCTTGGGGACAACCTCTCCTGCAAGCACAAGCAGAAAATGGAGGGTCATGGCAGGGACAGGGAGGGGCCACCTGGAATGAAGGGGAGGGCCCAGGCCTGAGTTAAGGGCATCCGGGACACCCACGGTGACAGGGGGGAAAGGAGACCTGGGGTTCTGGCCACTGTGGTGTTTGGGGTGGCTCTAAATATGGTCCTCAAGGCCACCACCTGCTCTCAAAGAGCTTCTAGAACCTTCGAACAAGCTGGGAGTCACCTGTGTGTAGGGGAGGGGCAGGGGCTGCAGACTCTGGAGACTACATGAATCCAAGCAGGCGCATGGAACACTTGCACCTCCATTTTCTATAGCCCCCCCTGGGGCTCAGAGGGAAGCGGGGTCAGGCTCTGGGGGCTGCAGGAGCACACCGGACTGCTCAGGCAGCTGGCACGAAGCACCTCCCGAGGAAGGATGTGATGACAGTGGGAATCTGAGCGCTCAGAAAATCCCTAATGCTGTAAATCTGTCAGCAATTAGCTGGGTGCACACTCGCCTCCTATTCGGTAGCATATAAAAACGTAAATGAGCAAATTCAAATCGGCGCTATCAGTAATAATCTCCAGTTTCTAAGAACAGCCAGTCGGAGCTGCCTCCCGGGGACACTGCCTCGGGAAGTGGACCTAAACTTTTGGCAAAGCCGGTCCGCTTCCTGGAATGACCTTGGGAGTCCCTGACTTGTCTGTTCTCTCCGCTTTTCAGGAAAAATTCTTACCTTCCCACACACATAAGTACCACGGAGGTGGGGGATTTTTACTGACAAAAAAATGCCACGATGGGCTGGAGAGAGAGCATAGAGGGCAGGGCGCCTGCCCTGTACATGGCCAACCCGGGTTCGATATGGACCAGCACCCCATACGGTCTCCTGAGCACCATCAGGAGTGAGCCCTGAGCACAGAGCCAGGGGTAAGCACACACACACACACACACACACACACACACACACACAAACACACACACACACACACGGGCTGAAAAAATCCTACGAAGGCCCAGCACTGTCTTCCTCTGGAGGCCTTGGCAGACACAGATGCCTACAGACGGCGCACCCGAGACAGAAGTGACTGCCTCAGTCACAGGGTGCTACGCTGGCTCCCCAAGTGTCCCCCGATGTGCCAGCCCAACGAATCAGCCGCCAGATATATTAGGATGTTAACCCAAAACATCCAAATTCTGTTGCTTAGTAACTGCTGTCAAAAGATCCGATTTCCAGCTCTGCTCTTTGCGCGGACTAAACCATGACAGGAGGGGGATTAGTTGGCGCGAGCCTATTCTGGGCCAGCGACAATCTGCAGTGGGATTTACATGAGCATATTCAAAGAAAAGATTACTGCTCTCTTGTAGAGCAGCTAGTGGGAAGGAAAATTTCTTCCATTAGTTTTCAGTCCTTTAAAAATAAGATCGCTGTCTCATATCAATGAGAGACTTTTATAAATCAGTGATCTTTTTGCTGGATGTAGTCCCTCCGATTGGGTCTCCTCGGACAGTTCTATTTCCCCTCTAGACTGTGTACTAGGAGAGCACCAAGACTGGCTAATGAGTTAAACTTGAGTCCTACTGCATTGTTCTTTTGTTCATTTCACTCCACAGAATGTGTGTGTGTGGGGGGGGGGGGGGGGATATGCAGTTGTGCTTTAACGTATAGGTGCAAAAATGGATAATGAATTAATATCTTAAAAGAGGATGCACTTGGGAAGGAAGAGCTGAGAGCTGTAGGGGGATCCAGGCCAGCATGAGGCCTCCTGTCCTCCTTAGACAGCGTGAAAACTCACCCATAAGCTTTCTCAGTGCTCAACTGATCCATGGAAAAAAACTCATTCCTCAGGGGAGTATAGGTGAATTTTAAATTAAGAATACACTGCCTGGGGGGCTGGAGTGATAGCACAGTAGGTAGGGCATTTGCCTTGCACTCGGCTGACCTAGCCGACCGGAGTTCAATTCCTCTGCCACTCTCGGAGAGCCTGGCAAGCTTCCGAGAGTATCTTGCCCACACGGCAAAGCCTGGCAAGCTACCCTTGACGTGACGTGACATATTGATATGCCTAATACAGTAACAAGTCTCACAATGGAGATGTTACTGGGTCTGCTGGAGCAAATCGATGAACAATGGGAGGACAGTGACAGTGACAGTGACATTGCCTGGGGCTGTAGCGATAGCACAGTGGGTAGGGTGTTTGCCTTGCACCAGGCTGACCCCCTCCCCGACCAGAAAAGAAAAAAGAAAAGAATACACTGCCTTCATTTATTTTAGCAAGAATATTAGTGAAAAAGAAATGATTGTCCACCTACAGAGAAATTTTTAGATATTCATTAAAGCAGCCCAAATGGACCTTCCTCTTAGAAAAAAAAATTCATTAGAAAAAAAATTCATTTAAGTAGTAAAGTGCTCAATAAAGACATTCTATGAATGAACTCTTCAGACCACTTCTGTAATAAAAACTAATGTTAAAATATTCCTGGACTTTATAAACTATCGTTACTGCAAAAAAAAAAACATTTTGAAAAAAAATCTAAATTTGGTGATTTAATTATCAAAATGCAGCTGAAGAGTTAATTAAATGTCAATCTTTTACCTATTAAATTGTCAAGAGTTATTTTAATAACATCAAATGTGGATAGGAGTCCAAGAAAACTGACACTGTCATATGCAGGGTGAGCAAGTATAAACTGGTACTACTTTCTGGAAATGTGGACTTTATAAATTTGTTTTTCTACAGAAGAATTCTGATAGCAAAAAAAAAAAAAAAAAAAAAAAGAAAGAATTTTGATAGCTCGACTGGGGAGATGGTTCAAAGTTCAAAGGGCCAAGCACAGGTTTTGTAGGCAGGACCCCTTGGTCTGATTCCCAGCACAGCCTGGTCCCCCAAGCACCACTGGGAGTGTCCCACAAATAATCCTATTTTTACCAGAGGGAGTTCAATTTTGTCCTACAAAAATAGCCACCTATACTTTACTGAGCACATATTATATCTCACAGCACTGTGTGATACTTTCCATAAATTACCATCTCATTAATTTCTCATAATATCCCTACGAGGCAGCTATTAGCATCATCTTCACTTCATAAATGAGGACACAGGCTTATAGCTTAATTAATGACGAGAAGAGTTGGTAAAGATGGTAGGGCTGAAATTCAAAGTTAGGTCTATTTGAATTCTCAGCCAGTACTGTTTACGGCTATTCTATCTGAAGGAACTGTAATAAGAAAATGAGGGCAGGAATTTCCCTAGTTTGTTTGGCCTACAGAATATTACTTTAATCATAAAAAATTTATAAAAAAAAAACAACAACACAAAAACAAAAAAAAAATCCTGGGAACAACCTAATGTTAAAAATAGTTTATCTAAATGAGTATTATGTTGTTATTAATTTAACATAGCAGAGATTTAGTGTCATTGAAAAAGAGACATGGTGGGGCCAGAGAGAGAGTACAATGGGTAGTGCCTTGCACACGGCAAACCTGGGTTTGAATCTCAGCACCCATATGGTCCCCCAAGTCTTCAAGGAGTGACCCCTGAGCACCACCAGGTATGGCCCAAAAATGAACAAACTAACAACAAAAAAAAAGAAAAGCAAGAAAAAGTGACATGGTAATAAAAAAAGGACGTTAAGATATGAATGTACAATGTGATCCCCAACGCTAGCTGTGTCTGAATTGAGATCAAATCTGTTCTCTTCTGCATTTTCTGAATTATTTTTGTAAAGAGGGAGGCTACATTTGGTACGGGAGAAGCATTTTCAAAGAAAAAAATGTCTTCTTCAGAAAGGGGGGTTGAGGGGGGTGGAAGATCAGATATTTGTACTCTGAAAGGGAAGGAGAAAAACACCTTAACACTTCCAGAGGGGAGAGGAGGGAGGCAGGAAGGGCGCTGAAGAAGGACATTTGCATTTCATTTTCAAAAACAAACCAGAAGTCTCAGAACCCTTACGTGGCTTTGAGCCCTGGGGCTTTTGTCAACCTATCATTAAGCTACAATGTGAAAACTATCTGTGGAAAGATTTGGCAGTATTTCCAATATATTTCTAGAATACCCACTCTTCATTCTTTACTCTGTTCTGTTAGTTGGTTACAGGGAATAACACTCTCTCCCCAAGGAGAAAGTCTTCATTTGAGTTTTTATATTTTTATACCACTGCAACAAAAATAATTGTTGTAACTGAGCACATGGATGATCCAGACAGTGAATCATGAATTGAAACCATTTTGAATAAGCTTGTGTAGACACTTAGTTTTATATTCCATAGCCTTCTGCTCATCTAAAACTCGACCTTGAAAGGCTGCAACAATTTAAAGATTAAATCGTAAGTTATTAAGCCATTAATTTAACCATTTAAGCCTCTAAAATCAGCACATATTACCTTCCCCCCTCAAGTCAATTTGCAAGGTATTAAAATAATAAAAATGATAATATCTCACACTTACAAAGCAGCTTTGATCTGAAGGTGCATAAAGTACTTTTTAAAAACTTTATAGAAAAACTAGGAGCATCCACCCACATGTCAGAGCACATCCGAGGCGGAGCCAGGCGGCCAGGAGGAGCAGCGGTGAGTGACCTGGTGTGCAAAACCCAAGTCCCTGGGGTGTGCTTGTGTTTCAGGAAGCCGGAGGAACGCAAAGGCAAAGAGAATGGGCTGCTGTTCAGTGCTAAGTTCAGTGCCCCGGGAGCCCAAGTGCTCTTCAAAGTGTCCACAGGAGAAATGCCTGAAGGACTTTCTTTAGAGGGAAAACTAAAGCCCACTTCTCCCTAACCTTTGTTGCTGTTGGTTTTTTCTGGTAACCCTTGGGTCTTGGTATTCCCACAAGGGACGGGTCCCCCGATCTATACTGTAGAGGCTGAATAAAGTGACCATGATACTAAGTCCTCTTAGTAACACTTAGTAATACTAAGTCCCAGCAACACTTCTCACTCTTCTACTCAATTGCAACGGTGGTCCTTGGATGGAGAATCTGTCTTGACATTTCAGTGTCTGGGATCCTGGGACAATCCCCACCTCTTCCATTCTTCTCAAGCAGCCCTCACAAACTAGTTTCTGCCATCCGCACAAACAATAAACAAGTGTGTGTGTGTGTGTGTGTGTGTGTGTGTGTGTGTGTGTGTCTAGTCAGCTTCATTAAATTTTATTTCTTCTGTTTTGGAGCTACACCTGGAGATGCTCAGGGCTCACTCCTGGCTCTGAGTCTCAGGGTCCCTCTGGTGGGTTTGGGGGACCATACAGGGTACCGGGGCTCAATCCCAGGTCGGTGATGTGCAAGGCAAGAGCGCCCTACCTGCTGTCCCATTGCTTCTGTCCCTGCTACTTTTTTAATATGCTTTTCCCCTTTAGTCTCTGCTACAAAGAAAAAGTGAAATAATTCTATCCACAACTCTGTAAGTGGCCTGGAGGCAAGGCAAAAAAAAGGACACTTCATTTGATTTTACTAGTAAGCTTCCAATTCTCAAAATTCTTGCCCTGGACTCAGATTCTCCCACATCTTTACAAGTTACAGTTAGAGCTCATCTATAAAAGCTCAAATATTGATGTATGGGGGAAGGGTAAAATATCTCAATTAGATATAAATTTTTTTTTCATCATGGGGAGCATACCAAATTCTACATGTCAGTGGAGACAGTGGCTGTGAAGTGATGTAACAGGGGCCTGGTTTTGTGCTCGGGGAATCACTACTGGAGAGGCTCAGGGATCATATGGGATGCTGGGGACCGAACCTGTATCAGCTGTGTAGGGTTAAGTTCCCTACCCACTGAACTCTCAGGCCCCCCTGATGTGTTTTTACTTTAATTTTATTAATTTGGAGTTTTTTGGGGGTGGGTCACTCCTGGTGGTGCTCAGGGCTTATCCTGGTTCTGTACTCAGGGGTCCCTCCTGATAGGCTTGGGGGACCACATGGGTGCTGGGGACTGGATGCAGGAGTTCTGGTGCACCGATGTGAACAGCATGGAGATGCTGGTAGAGCACCAGGCCCTTGGCATCCTCACCTTGTATCCCTCCCTGAGCTTGTCTAGGGAGGTTTTGTGATGGAGGAACTTGGTTACTGAGAAGATAAGTATTACATCCAGGGTTCGGGTTCGGATTTGGTTTTTTGGTTAGGTACTGTCTCTGCTATACAAAGCTAGGAAGCGGGGCTGGAGTGATAGCACAGCGAGTAGGGCATTTATCTTGCACGTGGCCAACCCGGGTTCGATTCCCAGCATCCCATATAGCCTCGAGCTACTGCCAGGAGTTAATTCCTGAGTGCAGAGCCAGGAGTAACCCCTGTGCATCGTGCATCGTCAGGTGTGACCCAAAAAGCAAAAAAAAAAAAAAAAAAAAAAGCTAGGAAGCTTGGCCTAAGGGGGACCTTCCTTCATGGGAGTTTCCTGTAGCCTGGAGGCCTGGTGGGGAGTATGAGGCAGGCAAGAGAGTGGATGTCTCAACAAAGACCCTGGAGTTTGTGAAAAAGATGAACGCCAAGGTCGTCTCTGACAGATACACCTCATGAACATCTCTTTCAGTGTGGTTTCAGAATATTCCTGCAATAAACATCTTTGCTTTGTCAAAAAAAAAAAAGGCAAGTGTCTTACTGTGCTATCTCTCCAGGTGCTCTTATGAGTATTTTTTTTTTAATTTCAGTAAAGAACCATGATTTATAAAGTTGTCGATAGCTGAGTTTTAGGCAAGTAACATTCCAACACCAGGCCCATCACCAGCGTCAGCACCCTCCACCAGTGTTCCCATACTTCACCCACCCCATGCATTTGTCTTTTTTTGGTTTGTTTTAGACTTAGGGTCATACCCAGCAGTGCTTAGGGCATACTCCTGCCTCTTGCACTCAGGAATCACTCCTGGGGGGCTCAGGGGACTAGATGGATGTCAGGATCAAATCTGGCTCGGCTATGTGCAAGGCAAGTGCCCTACCTGCTGTACTATCTCTCCAGCCTCCACTCCTGACGTGTTTTTAAAGAGTAGCACCTACTATCTTTGGTGCCTTACATGGCATGTTCTTCAATGCAAGAGAGGTGGACCAACGGGCCAGAGTGATAGAACCACCATCCTTCTGTAGGAACTCAGAGAATAGCTTTCCAATGGTGTGTCTGTTTCTTAAACTTTATAGTGGACTTAACTTACCCAAAACAGTTTACCTTCGTCTACTCATGAAAAAACTTTAAAAAAAACCATATGGGCTCTCTCCACCCTTGGAGAAGCCCATGTTCTCTCTGAGTGCATTGCTCTGTCTCTCTTATTCTCCATTCCCCCACTTAACCGCTTATCCCTTTCTCTTTCTCTCCAAAAAAACCCTTCAAATAAAATCTGTTATTTCACTGCTTGTCTACTCCTGAAATTCTTTTCTGCAAGCAAGACAAGAACCCTAGAAACCTGGGGTAAGGCCTGGGACTGGCCTCTCCTTTGCTGCAAAGAGCAAATCTTTGCCCCAACTTGAGTCCATGGCTCCCCGAGCAATAGAGCAGTCGGGTGGCGGGGATCAACTCCCATGCCGAGAAGACCAAGCGGACTTCAGGTGTGGCCTGATGGCCACCTTGTGGGGCTGGCGGGGCTCAGGCCCGTGCCGAGCAGGGGCTCATTGCAGACTTTACTGGTCCGAGTCTTCCCAGCAACTCCTGGGCAGCAGAGGCGGAGTGAGAGAGGGTAACCGTCCTTCTCTCCTCCCGACTCATGTGAGCCACCCATGGGGTCCACTGACATCATTTTGGCTTGAAAAAAACAAAACAGTTTTTGGAAAGCCAGGTATGAGCTGGTCATGACGGGGTGACTGAAACCTCATGGGAAGGGGGGAGTTTCCGGCTCGTCTTTCACGCCCTACTGAGGTCACGAGTTGTCCCCCGCGAGTGGCTCTCTGGCACGTCCATGGCTCCAGAAGCACAAGGATTTAATGCAGAGCCCAGCAGCTTGTGGCAGAAAAGTGAATGGACTATGCGTTAATCCACGCCACCGTGCCTGCCCGGAGGGGAAAAGGTGTTGCTTCCTTCTGCCTTTTTCCCTCTGGAAAGAAAGATGGCAGCCGCTTCGGAGCTTTATGAAAAGCCAGGTATGAGCCGGTCGTGATGGGGCGACTGAAACCTCAAGGGAAGGGGGGGTGTTCACGGCTCGTCCTTCACATCCTACCAAGGTCACAAGTTGCCCCCATGAGCGGCTCTCCGGCACGGCCATGGCTCCAGAGACACAGAAACCAATCTCATAATTATCTGACCCTCAGCAGAAATACTTCCAGGCTTAATAAGTAAAATACCAAAAATCCAAAATCACACGGCCACTATAGCGGCCGCACGACATCATTTGGTTCTTGTAACCAGCTGTATGTAACCAGCTGTAGAAAACAAATTATTTCACAATTCCTTTTCAGCGGGTCTGATTTTGGGGTATAAACTCTAAATAATAATGGTGCATCTTTTGTCGAAACAATGAATCTAATAAAAGTAGATAGAGTGTTAACTAGAATTCATCTGCCTCACAGGCATTGGGAGGGTTGGGGGGGAGGTTTATTGGGGTTCTTGGTGGTGAAAAGTAAGTACTGGTGAAGGGAAATGTGTTTGATGATTGCATGACTGAGACTTAAACCTGAAAGCTTTGTAACTTTTCCCACAGTGATTCAATAAATTAAAAAAAAAAAACCAACCATATGGCCTCGGAGACAGTCTTTAGGTTAAGGGCACTTGCCTTGCATGCTGGAACCTGAGTTTGGTCCCCAGCACTGCTGGGGGCAGCCCTGGAAGCCCCAAACAGCCTGGGTTTGACCCTGGTGGCGCCAGCATCACTGAGCCTGAGCAAAGCTGTTGGGTCAGGTCCTATCATGGAACCGTTTGGTCGGCAGAAAATTTCTGGGAGTGGGCCCAGTGCTCCCTGATTACCGCTTGGGAGGAGTTACCCCCCCCCCATCCTAAGTTTTCTCCATTATACCCAAACATTTTCATTATCATGATTCTGTCGTTCAAGTCCTAAGGAAATGAAAATGAGTTGTAATATAGATTAAGCCAGGCATAACTAAGAAGATAAAGCTATACAGAGGTATTCTAAGGTTAATTATATCTAGCAGTCATCATTCTGCTCCTGCGGCCACCAAGGAGTTCCACAGGCAACCGAGTCAACACTGTGTGTTGATGGACACAAGCACAAAGATACAGACGTGTTGTGTGCACAGGTTGGAGCATCTCAGAGCCAGATACTGAAATGAGAGTCAAAAGCCCGGCTAATGCTCTCGGCCACTCTCCATATGCTTGGATGAGCCTCACTCATGAAGGAACCAGCAGAAGAACCCAGGTATGCTGAGTTCCTCAAGCCTGCTCGAAGAAAATTCTTGCTTGTATTCTCTTATACATGGGCTTAAATGGCACCAGAATGAAATACAACAACCTTCACACACTTTCCTCTGATTGGAAGGGAAGATGCATTCTGATGGGGTGGGTGTTTGAATATTATCTGTAATGAACTACTGTGAACTACTTCATGAAAATAAAATGTATAAAAAAAACAAAAACAGCCTGGGCTACCTTCTTCATGGCCTGGCACTTGGCTGTCTCGGAGAAGCCGATCATCTTATCAGGAGAGCAGATCTTGATGAAGGGGAAGTTGGACTCCTCAGCGATCTTGGCGGCGAGGGCAGTCTTGCCACTGTGCGGAGGGCCTGCAGAAAGAGTGAGGCGGGGAACCCAGTCAGCCGAGCCCAGAGGAACCAGGCAAGTTGGAACTCTTAGCTCTGAGGGACGAAGGCCTCGACTAGTTGCTCATTAACATTTCCTGACAGGATTTCAGGGCAGACATGTTTTCGCTTATTTATTAGCAACTAAACCTAATGAACTGATTAGCATTTCTCCAAGGTCTGATGAAATCCATCCCTGCTGGCTTTCTCTCAGAGCCCTGAGTTTTCGAATGTCTGACTACATATGCAAGGTGTTTGGGACTTAAAAAAAAAAAAAGAGTGCCTTCAAATTCATGTCTGTAGTTATGTTATTATTTCTATCAAACTGTCTACCAAAAAGCCAAAAAAAAAAAATCAAAAACCAAATGTACTGGGGGCCAGGAAAACTGTCTAAAAAGAAGCAAATGGACCCAAATAAGCTCTCATGGCTCAGGCCTCTGCTTGGGGTGCCCTTGTGTGCATTCTCCCTTCTCCTCCTGTCCGTCTGTGAAACGGACACATGTCCTCTCCCGTTCTGACCCAAGCCAAGTGGTCCTCCCACTCTTTTCAGAAATCTAACATCACTGACGGCTCCCCCCCGCCACCCCATATGTTCAATCTCTTCCTTTCCTTTTGGTCTTTCCCGCATTGTTTTAAGGCAGCTCTGACTAGCTGACAGTATAAGAAGCAGCCAAAACACGATGGGCTTCACACCCCACACCATTACTCTCTCTTCTCCCTTCAGAACAGAATTTCCCTACCACATCCGTCTGCAGGCAGCTGGATAATATCTCCACTGGCCGCCTTCTCTTTTCCTCTCCCAACTTCCCGCAGGCAAGCCCCGTGGCGTCCATTCCTTCCTGTAGGACTGGCTACTGGCAGGGGCGCCGGTGACATCCATGGAGAAACAGCAGACACTTTTATCTCACTTTAGAATATTTGATACGGCTGATAACTTTCATCCTCTTTTTCTTTTCTTTTTTTTTTTTTGGAGGGAAGGGGGTGGTCATGCCCAACTGTGCTCCGGGGTCATTCCTGGTGGGGCCAGGAGTCAGCCTGGGCCGCCAGCATGCGGAGCTGCCCTCTGCCCTTGTGGCCCGTTTCTAGATTCCTGCCCTCGGCTAGAGCAATTCCCTCATCCCCACTTCTGCCTCTCTAGGTACTCCGCTGCTTCCATCTTCTTTTCAACTCAACTTACAGGAAGATGTGCCAGTTCTAGGGACCCCTCTGTTCTTCACCTCTTCCCTCTGTATAAGTGACTTTGTCTCCCCTGTGGGTTCACTACTGGTCAGACCTTTCTCCTGGGCACCAGCCAGGATACACTTTTAATTCAATAGAAATCCTGAACTCAACACATCCAAACCCGAACTCACGAACTTTCCCCAAAAAATCTTCCAATGGTGTACCGGGTCTTTGTAAACAGCACCAGCTACCAGGCATACCCTGGACCCCAGTTCAATCCCCAGCACAGCATGTATCCTCAGAGCACCACCAGGAGCAACTCCTAAGCACAGAGCTAGGAATAGCACCTTCCACTTATCTGCTTGGTGAAACTAATGGATCATTTGAGGTCTAAAGGAAACAGCTCCTCTAGCTTTCCTCACCACCTCTAGTCAAACACTTTGATTTGCACGCATTTTCAGACATATAAGTCTGTCTGTTAACAGGACTGGTCTATTTGTTAGTTTGCCTGGGGGCTGCTCTTTGCTCTGTTGGGGCCGTGGGGTGGAGTGGGTGGGCGGGTTTGCTCCTGGCA
The DNA here is from genome assembly GCF_029834395.1 of Sorex fumeus. Lineage (NCBI taxonomy): Eukaryota > Metazoa > Chordata > Mammalia > Eulipotyphla > Soricidae > Sorex > Sorex fumeus. The sequence goes on from NW_026606120.1 coordinate 78,732,143, forward strand.
GTGCTCGGGGATCAAAAAGTTCTGGGCATCAGTTTGATGTGCCAAGTATGTGTTCACCTCACTGGGCTCTCACCAGCCCCGTTCATTTGACAATTTTCTTTTCTTTTAAAAATTTTCTTTGGGGCTGGAGAGATAGCATAGTGGGTACGCATTTGCCTTGCATGCGACTGACCCGAGTTCGATTCCTAGCATCCCATATGGTCCCCTGAGCACCGCCAGGAGTAACTCCTGAGTGCAGAGCCAGGAGTAACCCCTGTGCATCGCCAGGTGTGATCCAAAAAGAAAAAAAAATTTCTTTGTATTAAAAAAATTTACTTTTTGATATACAAAGTCACTGAACCCATGACCATCAAGGTGCCCCAAATTCTCCACCATGGCCCTATGTCACCTCCAGTCCAGCCCTCATCTCCTAATAGCATAACTTTTCTTATGACCAGACAAAACTCTGAATTTTCTGCATCCCCAGCCCCTAGTTTAGTGCCTCTAGAGTTAAGTACTTGGTGACATTTAATTGGAATGATGTCACATAGACTATTAAGAAACATAGAAATGAAGATACAATCCTACGAGAAAACAAGCTGCTACCATTCACCAGTAACACTGGAACCTCAGAAAATTTAATTTATACTCGCTGGATTACTATTTTCAGAGTGTGCGCAAGCGGTGAACTGAAGAGATCACCTTTGTGGAAAGTGCCAGATGGCTTTATAAAAGTGCTTTCCTGTTAGCTCATCCTTTGTCCTCACCTTCCAGAAGGACGCTGACCAGGGGTGTGCGGTCACTGTTCTTGGTCTGCTGAACCAACAGCTCCCCATCCTCCAGAACGCGGGTGACCGGGTCACCCCACTTGATGATCCCGTTCATAATGTAACTTGCATAATCCTCTTGGTTTGTACCAAATGCCTACAGAGAAAAAGGAGCATCCTGGACATCAGTGCTGGACGGTGAAATACATGAAGGTGCAGACAATGGGTAATGAAGTCTACACATTCAAAGTGTTGAGTGCAATGTCAGTGCTAACTGTAAGAGTCTGAAGAGCAAAGAAAACTGCTTCATAATTTCTCATTTTAAGTCATTATCAACATGGGGAGAAAAGGTGCTTTTGGTGACTCAACTGATAAGACAATAGATTCCAGACTTACAGTACTCAGTCCCAGCCCCCTTAATCCTTAGAAAGGGTTTGTATGTTTTAATGTACATGTTTCTTCTGTAAGGAGTATGTGGGGTATGGACTTGCATTAAGAATAAAGAAATATAGGGCCAGAGAGATCAGAGAGTACAGCAGGGAAGGTATTTGCTTTGCACATGGTCAAGCTGGGTTGGATTCCCGGCAGGCTATATGGTCAGTTGAGTCCAATAGGAGTGATTCCTAAGTGTAGAGCCAGGAGTGACCCCTGAGCATTGCTGGATAGTGCCTTCCTCCTCCAAAAAAGAGAATTAAAAGTACGATACATTTGGAAACCAGAAAGATCTAATCCTAACACTGTATCATGGTCTGAAACAGTTATACAAAATTGTAATGAGAAGATCTTGTCCACATCCGCTTGGTAGCAGAGGATGGAAATTAAAAGGTAATGAGAATAAGCACATATGTGTGAACACAGGACTTTAGCATGAGGTAGAAAAGAACACCGCTACTAGACATTGAAAGGTTAAGTAAAGAAAATAAAGCAACTGGTTTTATTTTGTGACCACTATATACTCATTTCCAACTGATCTCAGGATTCACTTTTCATTAAAGTAGCTGCCAGAAGGAGTCAATAACCTTTGTACTTACTAAACTGCATTGTATTCTCATACAGCTAACGAAGAAGACACAAAGAGGAAAACATAACCCAGTGTAACAGAAAGGTTGAGATACATAGACTGAGAATTTTCAAATTAAAAAAATATATATATTACTAATAAAGTCTTTACATTAAACCTCAGGCAGTAACATTTGGAAGCCTGGGCTGAGAAAGGTCTTTCTGCTAGGCAGCACGGGGCAGCACGGCCAACCTTCCTTCCTCCCTTCCACACCACTTTGTTTTGTGTTTTATCCCCCAGGCCCTTGGAATAAATGAAAGCAACTCATTACTTACTCACTTAACCAAGTCACCTCAGTTTCCTTCCTTTTAAAAATCTTTCTGCAGTGCTGGGGGATGAGTCAGGGCCTCAGGCCTACAGGCAACCCCTACCCTATTCCCTTTCCTTTATCACCAAATCATTTCTCAGTTAAAGACTCTCAGGAGGGAATATCTTGGTTGGGCAATTACTACAAGTGACAGCAGCAAAAGACTAAGTCATTTTCATTGTTTAGTAATTTTTGAAATTATATATATTTCGACCTTATACCACATTCAAAAATTCTAGGCAAGAGCTTTTGACTGCAGGACTGTTGAAATTTGAGTACATTTTAAGAAAACTAACCCTTCCTTTTTTCCCCCAGAACATCCGGGATGGCTAAGTATTGTTAGAAATACTAAATCAGCATGAAAAGTGCTAGAGGACGCTGGGGACAGGTAGAGCGAGGAGGATACGAGAGTGAATTTTCAGTATCAGAGCAACAGATTGTGATTGAATACAGGTTCTGTAGCATTTATTCTTTTTTTTTTTTCTTTTTGGATCACACCTGGCAATGCACAGAGGTTACTCCTGGCTCTGCACTCAGGAGCTACTCCTGGCGGTGCTCAGGGGACCACATGGGATGCTGGGAATCGAACCTGGGTTGGCCGCATGCAAGGCAAATGTCCTACCCGCTGTGCTATCTCTCCAGCCCCAGCATTTATTCTTTTAAGAACCAATGAGAAAACTTTTTTTTTTTTAGGGTGATGCCCAAATTCAAGTGTCCTGCATGCAAAGCGTGAGTCTTAATCTCTTTCATTTATTTTGGCTTTTGGGTCACACCCAGCAATGCTCAGGGATTATTCCTGGTTCTGCACTCAGGAACTGATCCTTGCAGTACTTCAGGTACCATATGGGATGCTGGGGATTGAACGTGGGTTGGCTGCGTGCAAGGCAAACTTCCTACCCACTGTACTATTGCTCCGGGCCCAAAACTAATCATTAAAAGCCGCAACACTAATGGCCTGCTTTAAAAGGAAGTTTTGAAATTCCTTACCCTGAGAAATATTTCATTACGTATTAATTACCTGTCATAAGAGTTCTTGTATAGATACCTGCTACATCAGAAACTCCCAATATTGAGATTTTCCTGATTTTCCTAAATTCATATTTGATATACCCTCCATAATACTGGATAAATGGCACTCATTTTTCTCTTGCATTCTTATTCTTGCTTTACATCAGTGGTCATACTCACTGGTTTGATATCGTTTTCCAAAGATGCCAGGAAGTCTCCTCTTGTCACCTGCAGGCTCTCTGCTTTCTCCATGTCAACTTCTACTTTAGTGCTGGCCTGATTAGAGATAAAAACAAAACGTGAGCACTTCCAAGATTTAAGGGTCTTTCCTGCCCAAGAATGTAATATTTGAGAATTCGAGAAATGTATCTGCACAGGCAAAACCACCTCACTTTGGTTCACAAACACCGATGACCCTATGCCTGAAATGTTTACTTCTGGGCCTGCATCCCATGAATATACTGATGAATGCATGCAAAGTTCTATGTAGCAGGATATCGACAGTCATGTCTAACAGGAGACGGGAAGCATGGAATGTCTATCTGGTGGGAACCAGTCCAGTAAATTAAGGCAGGGATGAGCCAAAGAGCACCAGAGCCCTGCCCCTTTTCAAAAAGAGAAAACATAGAGGGTCTCTCAAAGACGACATTTCTCACCCCCATTTGCATGTTCAAAGAGCTTCTGGAGTCTTTATTTATTTCTGTTGCTACTTTGGGATTATGGCCCCAGAAATACTCAGGGCTTTCTCCTGGCCCTGCATTCAGGGATCACTCCTGGCAGGGCTTGGGGGACTGTACATGGTATCAGGGATTGAAGCCAAGTGGGCTGCGTGCAAGGCAGGCACCAACAGCCCTGCACTGTCTCTCCACCCCCAAACCTCTAGTCTGTAAAGACAGCAGTGTCCATGCCGCTCACTTCAGGATTTGCACCTAAGTTTAGGAGGCCAGACTGATAGCCCAGTGAGTAGGGTGTTCAGCTGACCCCTGTTCAGTCCCCAGCACTGCCCATGGTACCCTGAGGCCTGGATTGAGTAATTTCTGGGCACAGAGCCAGGAGTAAGCCCTGAGTATGGTGGCTGGGTGTGATCCAACAAACAAACAAACAAACAAAAAAGTGAATTAAGATAGCTAGGGAAATTGCATAACAATTTTTAGACACTCTAGAAATTTTAGAAGTTACCAAGTTGAAAACATTCAATATCCCAATCATAAATTACCCCATCCTAAACACTTCTCTTAGCTTTTACAATTTTATCAAGATTAGTAAAATATATTTTAAGAATTTCATCATTCTGATTTTCCCCCCTTTCCTCCCTTTTTATTTGTCTAAATTAGTGTAATTTTCTCCTTGCATTTTATTTAAAAACAGCTAATCAATATAGAAGAAGAAACATCTTTCAGCTTATACCCTCAGAAACTAATAAACTTGTATTTCAACACTAGCAAATTATCAAGTGGTCACCCTTAAATTTCATAACCTTTTAAATCTGACCTTTCAAAGTTCTTATCATTCCTCTTAAATTAAGGTAGAATGACCTTAATCAATCAAAATTATACAGGAAATAATTTTATTGAAATTCTGGAAATAAAAATCAGAACACTGATTTAGCTATAAAGTATGTGTATGTCTTCAATTTATTTTCTTACAATAGATTAGGGCAGAAGAAATCTGGGTTACGAATGTTTTCTACCTGAACTAGAAATTCCTTTCAAGATTAAAAAAAAAAAAACAAAACAAAACAAAAAAAACCCAACAACAACAAAAAAACAAATGTCACATGAATTTTAGTTGACCACAATGATCAGGTCCAGGTACAAATGAAAAGAACATCAGGTGTGATGACACCAGATTTTGCACTTGTTTCAGTAAACTTGAAAACATAACTAAAAGGAATACTTGTGTCAGTTACTCCATCTGCTCTAAGTCTAAATCTTTAGAAAAGGAAACAAAAATAGCACTAATGATGACCTTTTTGAAACACAAAGGAAGAATATTAAAATATTCGGTTGAAGGCTGACAATTATTTTTTTGGGGGGTGGGGCATATCCTATGGTGTTCAGGGACTCGTCGTGGAAGTTGTTGGTGGCCCATCTGCAGGGCTGAAGATCAAATAATGGCCAACTGCACGCAAGGCGAGTGCTTAACCCCAGTAATATGCAAGGCGAGTGCTTAACTCCAGTACTATCTCTCTAGTCCTTGCCTTCCTCCCCAACCCCCCTCCCCCGCCCCAATGTAGGAGTCCAGGGCAGAGCAGCCCAGGACAACTGGAGATGCTGGGCCTGGCGGGTGGCGCCATGACACAGCCTGAAGGCCTGGTGGCTCCAGGTCTCGGCCGCAGCCCCTCCGCTGTCACTGACGAGAATGCAGCTGTGGAGGGCACACGAACGAACCATGCATGTGTGTGCCAGTGAAACCTGGCTGACTGGGCCAGTGTGCCAACTGTGGTTGGATTTAGAACCACAGGCTGGATGCACCTGAATAACTAGATATATCCTATGTTCAGACTCCTGTTATTTTTTTCTGAACCACCAGAAAGTCCCCTCTCTTACCTTCAGTTCCCTGCTCCACAAGGCTCCAGAGCCACAGCTGCCGAACTCAATCTGTCTAGTTATGACCTTACTAGAATTTTTTCTATTTATTTGTTTGTTTATATTTTGGCTGGAGGGCCACCTCTGGCAATGCTCAGGGGTTCCTCCTGGCTCTGTACTCAGGAATCACTCCTGGCGGTGCTTGGGGAACCGTATGAGATACTGGGGATCGAACCCGGGTCACCAGTATGATAGGCCAGTACTCTACTTGCTAATTAGGACAATGGCTCCGGCCCTATAATTTTTTTTGTTTTTTTTTGGTCACACCCAGCAGTGCTCAGGACTTACTCGTGGCTCTATGCACAGGGATCATGCCTGGCTGTACTCAGGGGACCATATTAGGTGTTGAGGACTAAACCTGGGTCGGCTGTGTGCCATGCAAATGCCCAACATGCTGTACTATTGATCCGGCCCCTCCCAACTATTCTAAAAACTTGGGCCAGAGCGATAGTACAGCAGGGAGGGTGTTTGCCTTGCATGCAGCCAACCAGACTTCAGTCCCTGGCATCCCATATGGTCTCCAGAGCACCTCCAATAGCACAGCAGTAGGGCGTTTGCCTTGCATGCAGCCAGTACGGCCAAGCCGGGTTCGATTCCTCCGCCCCTCTCGGAGAGCCTGGCAAGTTACCGAGAGTATCTCGCCCGCACGGCAAAGCCTGGCAAGCTACCCATGACGTATTCGATGTGCCAAACACAGTAACAAGAAGTCTCAAAATGGAGACGTTACTGGGCCTGCTCAAGCAAATCGATGAACAAGGGGAGGACAGCGACTGTGACCGTTATGGGCCACCCCCAGCGGTGCTCAGGGCTTACTCCTGGTTCTGTGCTCAGGGATCTCTCCGGGCAGAATGGGGGGAACTATATGGGGTGCCAGGCCCACCAAGTGCCAGGCAAGTGCCGTACCCGCTGTGCCCTCTCAGGCCCCTTTGATGCTGAGGCGCCTATAAATCACCCTGATACTCGGCAGCACTATTTCGTGTCTCGGTTTCTTTGCATGTTGTTCCTTGACCTAAATGTCCTGCCAAGAGACCCATCCACCAGGAAACTCCTCTGTGAAAGTTTCTCTCATCCCATGAGTTGGCCACTCAGACACCCAACTTCTTTGCTTTGCCTGGACCTTTGTCACTCACTGCTGGTGCTGCTCCTGAGTAAGACATTTTCTTCTTTGCAGCTGTTGTGTCAGGGGGGCTGGAGCGATAGCACAGCGGTAGGGCGTTTGCCTTGCACGCAGCCAACACGGCCGACCCGAGTTCGATTCCTCCGCCCCTCTCGGAGAGCCCGGCAAGCTACTGAGAGTATTTGATATGCCAGACACAGTAACAACAAAGTCTCCAATGGAGACGTTACTGGGCCCACTCGAGCAAATCGATGATCAACGGGAGGGCCTTTACTTTACTTTACTTTACTTCCTTTTTGATGGGATGCCAGGGAGCCAATCTGGGTCAGCTGTGGGCAAGGCAAACACCCTACCCACTGCACTCTCTCCCCAGCCCCTAATCAATACATTTTGAATCGAAGTTGACTGCAGACACCCTTCACAACACAAGACTTTTCCAAGAAGAAAGATATTCGTGTTAAAAAGGAGATACAGAGAAGGCCTGAAGAAAGGGTGGCCTGTGAACCGGGAACTGAGCAGATGAGTAAGCGCAGAGGAGGGGAGATGCTTCATGAAGCCAGGGGGGAAAAGGCAGGAAGGTGGGAGAGACTGTCTGCTCCCTCTGGGAGTTTCAGCTTGACTGACGTATCTGCAGGATAGCTGGGCACACAGCTGGAAGGCCCAGGTTAAGGTCAGTGCGAGAGGTCCTTAATGACCACACAAAGAATTCTTTTTCTTCCTTTTTTGGTTTCTGGGTCACAGCTGGCTGTGCTGGGGCCTTTGTCCTGGCTCTGTGCTCAAGGATCACTCCTGCCGGGATTTGAGGGGGCCATTCAGGATGCCAGGGATTCTACCTGGGTCCACCGCGTGCAAGGCCAGGGCCCTGCCCGCTTTGTTACCACAGTTGCTCCGGGGTGGAATGGGAAGAAACAGAAACTGAAAGCTATTCCCAGGAGAAAGCTGCCTTAATATAGGACACAGCAGACAGCGGGAATCAAAGAAAATCCAGATATGGGGCACCTTGGAGCTAGAAACAGGAAGGAAAGCAGCAAAAACAATGGAATCAAATTTGGTTTGGGAGTATTATATTTGAGACCTGGTAAAACATCCACACGGAGGCAGCTGGTATGAATCATAAAAGAGACTTAGGGGAGAAAGAGACTCTGAGGAGATGAGGCAAAGATCTGGAAGTGATCTGTAAGGAGGTGACTGGTACGAACTAAAGAGAAGTGATGGCAGGGGATCAAGAGTGTTGTTTTGGGGGCCAGAGCGCAAGTCCGGCAGGGAGGGCACTCACCTTGCACGCGGCTGACCCAGGTTCCATACCCCAAGCACCACAGGAGTAATTCCTGAGTTCAGAACCAGGAGAAACCCCCAAACATTGCCAGGTATGAACCCAAAACCAAAACAAAAAAGCAGAAAAAAAGTAAACCAGTATGAGGGTCGAGGAGATGCTCACAGGGCTGGGGCATAAGGGAGCCCCGGCTTCAAACCCAGAACCGTATGGTCCCCCAGCACTGCTCAGAGTAGCTCCAAAACATCGCCTGATGTGACCCAGAACAAATAAAAATAATGAATCCTGGTATGTACTTCTTCTGTCACAGCAATAATTCCCAAACAGGTTCATTTTGGTGATTCTGAATTCCTTGGAAAGAGATGATTCTATCTTATTCCATTTTGATACCTTGAAAATAGCAGGTTTCCACAGGACCCAAAAGGAGAGAGAACAAAAGGGAATGCCCTGCCACAGAGGCAGGGTGGGATGGGGGGGATGGGGGGTGGGAGGGATGCTGGGACCCATGGTGGTGGAGGATGGGCGCTGGTGGAGGGATGGGTACTTGATCATTGTATAACTGAAACCCAAGCACAAAAATTTGTAAGTTTATAACTGTACCTCATGGTGTTTCACTAATTAAAAAAAAAAAAAGAAAATAGCAGGTTTCACACTTGCTATAGGAAGCACATACAAGACCTAACTTCTCTTTTTGGGGGGTTCTGGTTTCGTGGCCACCCCCAGGGGTGCTCAGGAGACCATGTGGTACTGGGAATCAGCCCGGGGCTTGCTGGTTTAACTCCCCAGCCCAGAATACCTAACTTCGTGTGATATGTTGTAACTCAGTAATAGCTCAGACTTCAAATGCTTCATCTTCAGGGCAACAGAGAGGGAACAGGGGTTAAGGCACTTGCCTCACACGCAGACAACCCCAGCTCAATCCCCGGGACTGCCAGAAGTGATCCGAGCACGGAGCTGGAGATGGCCACCAAGCATTACCAAGTATGGTCCCAAACCCATCCCCGGGGAGGGGAAACCAAAAAAAATCTTTATTTCCATGTGACCACAGCAGGTGGTGGCCAGATAAGGCCACAGGTCAGAGGTCAGCCCAGGTCAGAGGCTCCCATCACCTTCCTCCCTGCTTCTCTGAAGGCTCAGCAGTGGCCAGCTGACCCCACTGCCCCGACCAGGTTTCTTCTCCGTCAGAAGTCAGCCTTGCCTGAGCTCTTGGAGGATGTGTAAGGACAGAGCCCCGGCCCTGTGTCCCTGGGGGCCCATCCAACTGACCTTTATGTGCCTGTTCATGGCAGTGGACTGTGCTGCCCGCACCAGGCCCTCCAGCTCGGCACCACTGAAGTTCTTGGTCTCGATGGCCAGCTCCTTGATGTCCACGTCAGCAGAGAGCAGCTGGTGCCCTCGCATGCGGGCGGTGTGGATGTGCAGGATCTGCAGCCGGCCCTTCTCGTCTGGCAGGCCTGGGCAGCGGGGAGAAAACCAGGCTCGTCCCCCTCACGTCCCTGGCACGGAAGCACCTGCTACTCCGAACGTGCCATTCCTGGAGCCAGCGAGTTCTGTGGCTATGTTCCTGCAATGCACCCCCTTTCCCTGCCCTCTCCCCCAGCCCCCCAACCCCGACAGCTCCGTTTACCGATCTCCATCTTCACTTCCAGTCTTCCAGGTCGAAGGAGAGCCTCATCTATGAGATCCGGCCTGTTGGTCATCCCTGCACACAGATGTGAGAACAGCAGACGAGGGATCAGAGTTCAAAAGCCAGGCAAAACATCTCTCACGTCTCACCAGTATCCAGTGGACAAATCGTATTTCTGACAAGCCCAAAGTACATTTTATGAAAGTCAGAAAACCAAATTAGGGCTAGAATGATAGGACAGTGTGTAGGACAGTGGGTAGGACACTTGCCTTGCATACAGCTAACCCTGGTTCAATCCCGCGCATTTCGCACCATGTATGTTTCCCAGAGCCCTGCCAGGAGTAATCCTTGAGCCAGGAGTAAACCCTGACCAGCAACCAGTTGTGGCCCACAGAACCAATAAAAAAACAAAACAAAACAAAAAAACGCCAAGTTAATTCTCAAAAAAGAAACCCACAATTTGTTCTCGGTCTATTGCAATGAAAATACCTGGAAACGTCACTGCAGTATTTCACCACCATACTAACAAAGGGAATGTAAGAGTAATGAAAGGTTTAGGTTAGATATTTAATAAGAAACAGAAGGTGAGTCACATCAATCAGGGTTTAGGGGGAATCACACTTGGCGGTGTTTGGGGGACCGTGCAAATGCTTGAGGATCTCACCGGGGTCAGCCGTGTGCAAGCTTGAAAACTCCTGCCACCATCCGGTTCCTTTGGCAAGAAACTCTAAGGTGTGGAGACGCTAGGTCGTGTGAAAGCGAGGGAGGGCCAGTAGCTCACTGAGCTGGTGAGAACAACTATTGCTGTATTTGTTCAGGGACTACATCCTGGCTCTGCACTCAAGAACCACTCCTGGTGGGGGGTTGGGGGAGGGGGCATATGGGCTGCTGGGGATCAAACCCGGGATGGCCTCCTGCAAGGCAAGTGGCCTGCCCGCTTGGCTGTGGCCCAGTGTCCAGTGGTTTAGAAATCACCCCCAGCCCCTCTAGATTTTTCAGGCAGACACACCTATGACTAAGATGTTGTTCAGCTGCTCCACCCCGTCGATCTTGGACAGCAGCTGGTTGACGACCGTGTCGTGGACCCCCGTACTGCCAGCCATGCTCCCTCTCTGCTTGCAGATAGCATCGATCTCATCGAAGATGATGATGTGCAGACCGCTGTTAGCACCCAGCTGGGGAGGGGAGAGACAGCGGCCAGGGTCACCAAAGGCACACGTGGCCCCGACTAATAGAGGTTCCCCCAGACAAGCCTCCTTCCCTTTCCCCCAGTAAACACAGCCAATACCACCCGAGCTGGCACCGTCTCCAAGGCCTGGGGGCTGCTGCCAATGGAAAAGGCATTTCAGAACCTTGGAACCGCTAGATAACAGCCACCAAACCGAAGGATGCATTTTTACACGGAGGAAAGGAAATATTCGGCAACTAGCTGTCCACGCGTGCAGATACATCTTACTGTGTGGGCAGGAAGGGGAAAGGGCTCCCGAGTTCTCTGGATCCCATGAGAGGCTCAGTCGGAGGTTTGTGCTGCATCTGTGTGTCATGTGGTGCAGTTAAATGTCAACTCTTGTCAGAGGCCAGTTTGGAACTGGGCAAGAAAGGGAAATGACTGAACATGACCCATATTTGGCGATGTGACCTTTATTTATTTGATTGATTGGCTTTTTGGGTCACACCTGGCAATGTTTGGGGGTTACTCCTGGCTCTGCACTCAGGAATTACTCTTGGCAGTTCTCAGGGGACCATATGGGATGGCAGGGATCAAACCGAGGTCGGCCATGAGCAAGGCAGATGCCCTCCCTGCTCCAGCCCCCGCGATATGACCTTTAGAAAATGACTTCTTCCTAACAGCCAACTGAGAACACAGAAAACATTCACAGAAAGCATAGTCAGGGCTGGAGAGACAGCATAGCAGGTAGGCACTTGTCCTGCATGTAGGGGACCCAGGTTCGAACTCCGGAACTCCATATGGTCCCTGAGCCCTGCCAGGCACAATCCTGAGCACAGAGGCAGGAGTAAGCCCAGAGATTGACCAGGTATGGCCCCCTCAAAAAAAAAAAAAAAACCCAAGGAACAATCCAAGAGACACTGATTCTCATGTACAGATGTCTATCTTCGCTTAACAGAAATAGTCATCATGAAAGTTAGTTTATGTATCTTGGGGTTTTAAAGGATATAGTTAGTTTATGTATCTTGGGGTTTTACAGGATACAAATACTTTTTTTGTTGTTGTTTTTTTTTCCTGGGCTACACCTGGCTGCAAGGCAACGCCCTACCCGCTGCACTATTGCTCTGAACCCACAAGCACTTTAAAATGCAAATGATTTATTAATTTAACATGAATCTTCAATAATTTATATTTAAGTAATTAAGACGCCTATTAGGGACCAAAAGGGGAGATATGCACTCTAGGAATTTTCTTTTTTTTTTTTGCTGTCAACACAAAGAACATCAGGAATTAGTGAAATGAGACAGATATGAATAAATGCAGCCCGTGCACGACAACACAGATCATATAAATGGTGGGCACGGGGGGCCCAGGGCTAGGCACGCACCCATTCAATCTCAGGCAAAAATTTCGTCTTTTTACTGGGGGAGGGGTGCTCGAAGATTAGGGTTCCTTGGGGCCATCAGGGTCATGGGGGAGGGATAGGGTGCCGAGACAGACTCAGCTGTGCACATGCCGGTGATGCTCTGTCACTTGGGCCATATCTGCATTCATAGTTTCTTTTTCCTCCAGCATGAGGGATGGTACCTGGAATCCATGTGGAGGCCTTACACCTCAAGTAAGGCAAGTGCTTTCTCACTGAGCTAACCTGGGACCAAGGATGTCATTTAAAAATAAATCTTTACGGGCTAGAGAGATGGTTCAGTGAATAGGGCGCTTGCCTTGCACATGGCCAACCCAGGGTTCAATACTTGGGATCCTCAAGCACTGCCAAGGAGTGATTCTTGAGAGCATCGCAGGGTATGGCCCCCAAACAAAAACAAAATTAAAAAAAAAAGTCTCAATTTTTCCCTTTTTGTTTTGGAGCCACGCTGGATGAAGTTTAGGCAATTCTGCTGGTGCTGGGGACTGCACTGGGGCAGGACTGACGCGGGCACCAACCTCTGAGTCATCCCCTGATGCCCCCACTCAGAGATTGCTTGCTCCCTCCTTCCCTCCCTCCCTCCCTCCCTCCCTCCTTCCCTCCTTCTTTCTTCCCTCCCTCCCTCCCTCCTTCCTTTTTTAAAATCAATAAATGCCAATTTAAGCAAAAGCTGTAAAACAAATAGAAATAACGTCCAGAACAATTATCACCTAAAGAGAAATGCTCTTGACACAGGATAGATTTGTTTCTCTTTAAATTTTAACTGCAATGGCAAAAATTAACTGCAGCACAAACTAGGAAAAAAAAAATGAAGCCAAGAATTGGAAAGTGAGAGCCGTGTGTATCTTCCTGAACTCGGCTGTTCTTTACAAACAGGGTTCAGAGGCCCTGGCCAGCTCCCGGGGGGGATGGCCTGCCTTGTGGGTGTGAGTCGGGGAGTCCAGAGTTTGCTGCCTAGTACTGCTCGTGTGTGTAAGTATGTCTGCGGTGGCTCTGATGTTTAAGACCTCCCAGTGTCCCAGTCCTGGGTGTGTGAGCACATAAACACACAAGCAAATGGTGTGGAAGCCCTGGACGTGGCAGAAACAATGACAAAGTGGGGACCATGGAGACAGCACTGGGGGGGCGCAGGGAGGCCCTGACCTCACACGCAGCTGACTCTGGTTCCTTCCCCGGCACCAAGGATGTCCCCCAGAACCACCAGGGGTTGCTCTTGAGCACGGCTCCAGGAGAAGCCCCTGAGCATCAATGAGTGTGGTCCCCAAACCCAACCACAAAGTCAAACCAAAACCAAAACGATGTTAGGCCTACACCATTGTAAAATAATACACATATCCATGGCTATATAAGATAATCTTTTTACTGTGTGACTAGTTAAATAACTACTCTACCCTACTACTTTTTTTATAATCTCTAAATTTTTAGTATTCCATGTACTACAAAACTTTTTACACTTAAACTGTGGATGACACAGATACTTACTTACTGAAGGCAACTCATTAGCTTTAGAGGGCAAGCTGAGGGGCTGGAATGATAGCACAGTGGGTAGGGTGTTTCCTTGCCCGTGGCCGACCCGGGTTCAATTCCCAGAATCCCATATAGTCCCCCTGGCAATGCCAGTAGTAATTCCTGAATGCATGAGTCAGGAGTAACCCTGAGCATCGCCGGGTGTGACCCAAAAAGCAAAAATAAAAAAAGAGGGCAAGCTGAGAGCTGGAATTGGAGGGCACGTCTAGTGGGGGAAGGGGTGGCCCAGGCTTGCCTTCAGTCCACCGGTTGGGCCCCCCTACACCTAACCAGGAATCACTTTTTTTTTTTTAATTGATTGGGATTCTGTAATGGTGGCTTCTCGTGCAGATAATTCCAACCCATCACCAGTGTAATCCACCTCCGTCAACCATGGACCCCAAAGACCCTCCCTCTCAAAAACCCTCCTCACACTCAATCCCCACAAATCGCCGCCACCCTTGGCCCCAACTCAACTGTGTGGCTCAGTCCTCCCATTACGTTGCCTTTGGAGCTTTGCTGCTACCTTGCCTTGTGTTTTTAAGTCCCACACATGACAGAGATCATCCTGTATCTATCAACACAGGAACAGATTTGGGCCAGCCCGGGTGTGGCCCCTACAAAGCGAGGGAATATAGGCTTGAAATAGGCTATCAAATGTTTTTCCAGGAAAGACAGTACAGTGAATAAGGTTTTGGCCTTGCACACAGCCATCCTAAGCTTGACTCCCAGAACCACACAAGGTCCCCCAAGTCCTCCAGGTGTAATCCCAGAATGCAGAGCCAGGAGGAAGCCCTGAGCACCATTTTTCTGTAGAGTGTGTTTTATTCTCAAATGCCAGGCTATGTCAGGCGGGTCATCTATTGATACTGCTTCTCAACTTAAATGAGATTTTATTCTTTTGCTCCTGAGAATTACAAACAGATCTCCATTAAAAAAAACTAAAAGCTAAATTGAAATCTGAAAAATAAAAACCAACAGCCTAACTTTAATATCATTTTATTGACTGAACAGATGTCTGACGATAACAGAGTTTGCTGCCTTAAAAAAAAAAATCTTTCATTCTAGGCCTGTAATGTAACTCGGCACAGGGCACCTGCATGGGTGAAGCCCTGGGCTCAATCCTGGTACACACACACACACACACACACACACACACACACACACAAATACCAACATACTCAAAGACAAAAAAGACACACAGAAACACATAGACACAGAAACACACACAGACACACCAATACACACAGACAAAAGACACACACTGGGGCTGGAGCAATAGATAGCACAGCAGGTAGGGTGTTTGCCTTGCACGCGGCTGACCCAGGTTCGATTCCCAGCATCCCATATGGTCCCCTGAGCACCGCCAGGAGTAATTCCTGAGTGCGTGAAACAGGAGTAACCCCTGTGCAATGCTGGTGTGACACAAAAAGAAAAAAAAAGACACACAAACACACACAGATACATACACAGAGACATACATCCACCCAACCATAGAAAAGACTGAGAAAGAACAATCAACTTTGCTTGACGGGCACTCCTGTTCAAGACTGAAAATTTACCTTTTTGTTTTTATTCCTCCAGCCCCTTTGTCTTTTTTTGGGGGGGGGGACAGTTAAGACATTTTTCTTCAACTTGACTGCTAATGTGGCAGGAAACAAAAGGCAGCTTTAACACCTGAAGTTTGCTGTCCATGTGCCTTATGCTGCCACCAGGATCCTGACTTCCTTCTCAGTCCACCCCCCCTGCATCCTAAATCATCCCCGTGGGCAGGGACCCGGAGACAATAAGGACACTGTGCCTGATTCAATGACCGCAGAGGCAAGCCGTCCCGAACACAGTGCCGGACAAGTCTGACCTTCTCAGAACCCGACTAATCTTTTGACCTGTCATCAGGTCCCTTCCCCCAGCGCAGGCGGTACAATGACATCAATTTTTACAGGTGGGCTGCTCAAATAAAAGCAAGTTCTTGCTGCAATACGCTTGGGATTGGGTACAGAAGACGTTAAGATTAAAGTTCACAGATTAATACAGCTTAATCATCAACTTGAGGTCGGGTACAGAAGACGTTAAGATTAACGTTCACAGATGAATATAGCTTAATCATCAATAAACCCTTTAAACGCTCCCAAAATGCAATCGCCTTCTGCTCCCTGGCTTTTAGCTCGGGTCTTATCATTTGAAAACACTTCCCCCACAGAAACACAGCCCCTGGCGACGGCCCCGGACAGCCACTGCTCTATATTTAACAGGTCTGACCTATATGCGAGGGCTCCTCTCCCCCAGCCTGGACAGGCCAGCATCACAGGAGCGACGCTTTGCTCTGCTGTGGAACGCACAGACACCCTCCATGGGGTCATTAGTTGCAGACACCAAGCCATTTCCAGACGTGAGAACTGAGAAAGTTTATAACTGAAAAGACTGGCTAGCTATGATTAATAGCTACCTAGAAATTCCTTGCCGACTTGGTTTTGTCATGAATAGTGCCATATTTAAACTGTCTGCAGGTTTAAGAACAGCACCAAAGATGCCTCTGCAGCTATGCGGAAGCTGGCACGACAGATTTCAGCAAATGCTGCTTTGCAGGGTGTCTTAACTCACTCGGGCCTGGTGCTTACTCCTCAAAACACCACTGGGGGCCGTTAGCTCCAACTCCAGGACTTTTCTCTTTCAGGGTTTTCATTCTTTTTTTTTTCCCCTTTGCTTCTTGGTTTTTATTGGGCCACACACCCAGAGATGCTCAGGGGTTGCTCCTGGCTCTGCGCTAAGAAATTACTCCTAGTGGTGCTTGGGAGACCATATGGGACATCGAGGATCAAACCAGGGTCAGACAAACACCCTACCCAATGTACTATCACTCCAGCCCAGAGCTGTTCCCCCCCCCCCCCTTGGGGAAGACAGTTGGGACCACATGGGCAGTGCCAGGGACCGCCTCTCAGCTCAGTGCTTGGAGGTCACTTCCAGCGTTGCACAAGGGACCACACTGTGCCGGAAGAGGATGTGGGACACCCACGTGGGAGGCATGTACTCCAGCCCTTGGAGCTATTTCTCTTGGCCCTAATTTCGGTCTTTGTTTATTTTTATTAGATTGGTATCTCGTAACTTTTTTCCTTCCTAGAAGTCTTCCACAGAACCAAAAAAAAAAAATTTAACAACAGAATAAATCTCATTCTGCCTTGCAATTACCATGCGGGCCCACTGAGTCCTTCTACAAATTTATGTTATACTTTGCTATTTCAACATTCTAGGAACAGTATTGTCATTCCTCATCAAACAGATGCAATTGTGCTTAAAAAAAAAAGTAAATAAAATAATGGAATGGCTTAGTAGAATGATGCAACGCCGAACAAACATTCCAGTGATGTCATCCTTTGGCGTTCTTATGGGGTTGCCAAAGCGTATCATCATCTTTGAAGAAGGCATGAAAGTCTGTAGTGACACCCTTGCACCATCTTTGTTGCTAGATTTTTGCTTAATTCAATACATTTGAGAATTCATATTCCTTTTTTTTTTTTTCCAACTCACTCCCCAGCCATAATGGCAAAAGAGGGAAACAGACAGAGAAAACTGCTTCCCAACTGTCGGCTGAATCTGAAGATGAATGCAGTGTGGGACAACGGCACTCAGGACGCTGCGAAGACAGGGACAAGGCCGGGAGAAAGCGCAAGTGGCAGCCAGTGCCGGAGACAGGGCAGCGCCTCATGCTTTCTCAGGCTCCAGAATGGACGAATAATGTATTTCTAGGGACAAAAAACCATGATGGTACTTTTCCCCAGTTGCTTAATAGCAGTCTTTTCCATTGCTGGCTGGGGGTGGGAGTGGGGGGAGGCATACCTGGCAGTGCTCAGGACTTACTCCTGGCTCTGGGGGACCACGTGGGGTGCTGGGGACGGATCCACGCCCGTCGTGTACAAGATGAGGGCCCTACCCAGTGTTCTAACACTCCAGCCCTCAACGGTTTCTATTACACTGGTGGAGAACCAGGTCGCCTCTCGCTTCCACACACACGGGTGGCAGGTGCAGTACTGCTCCATCTGTCATGGCACCTGTGCACCCCCAGCCGCCCGCCGTGACTGCCAGAGACAGATGCTGGTGGCAGGAATCAGAGCATCACGGGCCTGCCATGTGTGACTGACGGTTTGGAGCTGGGGCTGGAGGTGTGGCTGCCGAGCTACACCCAGAGGTGCTATGGGAGGTGGCAAGGGGGGACCAGGGATTGAATTTAAGGCTCTTGCCAGCCAGCCACAGACTACAGAGGAAGATGGGATGTATGTGCATATGTGTGTGTACGTGTTACATGTGTGTATTACATGTGGGGGTGTATGTTTTCTTTGCGTGTGTGAGAGAGTACAGTGTGCTTCCCACTCTAGGGAGGGTCATCTGCTTTATTCCATCTAGACTAACTTTATCTAGAAATAACCTCCTGGATGTACTCAAAATAGTTTGTAAGTAATTGTCTGGGAACCTTAAATCAGCCTTAAATCAGTAAGCTGATTGGAGTTTTGTCTTGTTTTGGGGGCCACCCCGGGTGTTGCTCAGGGGTCAGTCCTGAGCCCCAAGGGGTGCTGAGGAACCACTGCCAGGCCTCCTGGATGCAGGCATGTGCTCTGGCCCCTTGAGCAATCTCCCTGCTTGGATTTTTAATCCAATATTTTTCTAATCGATTTGCTCGAGCGGGCCCAGTAACGTCTCCATTGGAGACTTTGTTGTTACTGTGTCTGGCATATCGAATACGTCACAGGGAGCTTGCCAGGTTCTGCCATGCGGGCGAGATACTCTCGGTAGCTTGCCAGGCTCTCCATAGCTTTCCTCCATGATTCATCAACTGCTGCTGGTCACTGAGGCCCTAACAGGTCTTGAGGGCCCTTCTGTTAGTTCTGCACATGGACCTCACACACACAAACACACAAAGACATGCACCAACACACCACCTGTCTCTCTGGGAATCTAATTATCCCACTTTACACACACACACACACACACACACACACACACACATACACACACCCTGTCTCTCTGGGAATCTAACTCTCCCCCTTTCCAAAGGATATGTGGGTTCAAGTGTCTGTAGGCAATGCAGAATGAAGTATTACCTGAAAAAGGATTCATCAGGTCGTGGCAAAACATTTGGCTGTCTGATCGTCTATCTTTATAGCCTAAAAGTGTGGGCGATACCTGCTCACATCAGGCAAAGCTCCTTGCCCTCCCCACTAATTCAGTAACACCAGAAACGAGATCCGAAAGAGAATTCCCAGGATAGAGTGTGCGGCCACAGTTCCGAGCTGAGCCCAGCACCTTACCCGCCTCTGCTCCTCTTCAGCATCGGCGAAGAGCTTTCGGATGTTAGCTTCCGATTCGCCCACGTATTTGTTCAGGATTTCTGGCCCGTTGACCACTTTCGGCTCTCTTGCATTCAACATCTTGCCAATCTGTCGTGCCAGGAGAGTTTTACCACAACCTGGAGGTCCGTATAACAGGATGCCTTTAACATGTTTGCAACCTAGAAAGAAAAAATAAAACAGCTTCGTATCAGTCAGTTAAAATCCAAGTAAGACATCAACAGGAAAACTCTTCTTCTTCATCTGCACTTTAGGAAAAACTCAGTGAATAACAGGCAGGTGTAGAGCCGGGGGTGGATCTGGGGGTGCTTTGGGGTGCTGGGAATATGGATCTCTCCTGTGTGCAAAAGCACACTCCAGCCCACGGAGCTTTCTCTCCAGCCTGAGGAAAGACGACTTATACAAAATTATCAGGAGCACTTCAATTTTGAACAGTACTCACTTAAGTACTGGAAAAAGACACAGATAATACTTGGGCGTTTGTAAGATTAATGAAACAAACTACAAAATATACAAATGCTAGAACTGAAATTCTGTAACTGTTCTACTATGTGGAAAAAAAATCTTTGATGTGCTCTGAATTGCCCCAGATCTTATAAATAAACAACTGGCAAAACCGTCCCATAAAGATGAAGAGAAAGCTAACATGCACACCCGAGGAATTCGCCACAATATATATCAGATTTACATTAGACATACACTACAGATCTTCGATGGCAGTCCCGGCAACATCTATGAGAATGCCACAGACCTCTAGTCTACATTAGAACGCCAAGTCTCTGAGGCTCTCAAGGAAACAATCAGAAACAGACATTGACACGCACAGATTTTCACAATCTACTTCCACAAAGGAAGCAGTTACTTGAATAAGCCATGGAAATGGGACTTTGCTCTGACTGTTATTCGTGGAGTCAATTCTGACCTATTAAATAAGCGCTAGTCTCTAATTTTAAATGAGTCATAAAATTTTTTTCCTAAGTAATTCCCATTCAACAAAAGTATATTAATCTCCTTGGGCTCGGCATGAAACGAGGTGGCAGGCACGCGAACATGAAAAGGGCAGTCCTCAGCTGCAGGGCATGTGGCAGGAGAGGCAAAGAAAGAGTCTTTCCACAAGGCCACACAGTACCAGAGATAGCCTACGAGAGAGATGTAGATTCTGCCAGGGCCACAGCAGAAATTTACAGATGGACCCAGGGGGTTTTGGGGGGTGATGGATTCAGTCTGGTCACTGATGGGTACCTGAAGCTTGTGGTCAGGCAAGGTGAAGAAACGGCCCCCAGAGACACCACGTGTGATCAGGTGTGGCTATGGGCACTGGGCTCAGCGACCTGCAGCAGCGGCTGAAGCCTGGAGGGGAGCACGGGAAGCCTGGAGGTGAAGGCAAGGGAGAAGCTGGCGCTCTTCACTAAAGTGGCATGACAGTCTGGGCAGGAGGGCATTTGCCTTGCAAGTGTCCCACCTGGGTTCAATCCCCAGCATCCCATATTCCTGAGCACTGCCAGGAGTAATTCCTAGGTGCAGACCCAGAGGTTTTCTGGGTATGACCCAAAAGGCCAAATGAATAAACAAAATGGCACACGTGAGAAAGCCACAGAAAGGAGGCACCGAGGAGGACCTTCCTGACTAGCTGGAGCACATGTGTACAACTAAGACCAACACAGGAGGGAACCCGGGAGATATGGAGAAGAGAGGAGGAGACAGCTTACATGCATTCTGAGGCATTTAGATTCAGGCAGTAAAGGGCGTTAAAAATAGAGGAGGTTAAGGAGCTGAATGATTGAATAGCGGGGCAGGTGCTGCCTTGTATGTGGCAGACTCAGGCTGGATCCCTGGCATCCCGATGGTCCCCCAGCACTGCCCAGAGGAGTTCTTGAGTGCAGAGCCAGGAGTTATCCTTAGCATTGCTAGGAATGCCCCAATTTCCACCCGTGTGTGTGTGTGTGTGTGTGTGTGTGTGTGTGTGTATCTGTGTGCACGTGCGCGTGCACGTGCAGGGGATTAGATGCTTTCCTCGAATGCCAATGGAATAAACGCAGTATGGAAATGTCATTGTCCACAGTATACAAAGTGAAGTGACCAGGACACAGCACTCACTCTGTATTTTTGTGGGAAAAAACAAACAAACAAACTTTGCATCTCTTGCCAGACTCCTGGTCACCTAGCATTTTAGCCATTTCCTAGACTGAACCACCAGGATACACTTGAACTGTCACCAAAGAGAGTGGCCCAAAGGAAGAAAGTGTGTCTTGTGGTCAGGTTCTAGAAAAGAATTGATGGGATTAAATGCATTAAAGAGAAGTCAAGTGAAAAGTCTGGAGAACAGGAAGAAGGCTAAAGCTGGGGTGTGGCTCTGTGGCGGCACACATGCCTGATTTGTATGAGGTCCCATGTTTGATCCCCAGCACCAAAAAAACAGAGTTAAAAACTTAAAATAGGGGCTGGAGCGACAGCATAGCGGGTAGGGTGTTTGCCTTGCACGCAGTTGACCTGGGTTTGATCCCCAGCATCCCGTGTGGTCCCCCGAGCACCACCAGGAGTAATTCCTGAGTGCAAAGCCAGGGGTAACCCCTGAACATCACAGGGCATGACCCAAAAAGCAAACACAAAAAATTAAATAAGGACTTAAAATAACAAGAAACCACATTTTTGGGAGGGTGTGGGCCATACCTGGCGACAGGCAGGGGTCGCTCCTGGCAGTACTCAGCAGACCATATGGGACGCTGGGGATTGAACCCTGATCTACCACCTACAAGGCAGGCGCCCTACCCCCCTCTCTGGCCCCAAGAACACCACCTTTCTAAGCAGACTATAGATTCACAAATGAGCAAGTTTTTTTTTCCTTTTCTTTATAGTGTCAGGGATCAAGTACAAACACTTTTACGCTTCCTCCCCATTACCCCCCACCCCTGTGAGGTGCTCATACATGCAAGGCGAATATCCCCTCCTGCTGAGCCCCATCCTCAGCTCTAGAACTTTCTGCTAAGTGGGGAGATGTGCTGTGACAGGTTGCTCAATTTTTATTTTTCAAGATGAAGATTTCCTCAGTGGACAAACCTGACTCCTCCCATCATCGACACCTCACCAAAAAGTGTAACGAGGGCTGGAGAGGTGGCCGCGTGGGCTGGGCGCATGCTGCACCCAGAGGAGACCCGGGCTGGATTCCCAGAGTCAAAGGGTGCCCTGAGCACTGAGCTGGGACTGACCCTTGAGCACTGACAGGAGGGGACCACAACCAGAAAGGAAAAAAGAAAAAAAAAGAAAATACATGTAATATCTTAGTATGAAAAGGTTGGATAGACCTAAATTCCGGATACAGGATATTTTTTGTTTGGGGTCGGTGGTCACATCCTCTAGTGCTCAGGGGCTATTTATTCCTGCTCTTTACTCAGACGTGACCCCCTCGTGGCACTTGGGGGGGCATATGTGGTATTAGAGGATGTGTCGGGGTCTACTATACGCAAGGCAAGTGCCTTTATCCCGTGGCCTCTCTCTGGCCCCCAAAACAGTTTTTAATGCATAAAGTAGTCAGTTTATAGACATTTTCCAAGAAGGTGAGCTGGGGCCAGAGAGACAGGACAGCAGGCAGGGCGCTGCCTTGCATGCTGACAACCTGGGCTCGATCCTGACACCTCAAACGATCCCCTGAGCCTACCAGGAATGAGCCCTGTGTGCAGAGCCAAGAGGAAGGTCTGAGCACCACCAGGTGTGGCCCCAAAACAAACAAACAAAAGAACAGGTGACCTGGCTTTTCTATTCAAATGTTGCCTCTTCCTGTTGCCCAGTGAGACTTCAGGATTACTGGCTATTAATAAACATGAATTCTCTCTCTCACTCTCTCTTTTTCACCAACTTGTTATGAAATGAAACCACAATCCCAACTCATTAGTGACAATTAGATTCCTGTCTGATGACTTGAAAATAAGTGGGGCTGGAGCAATAGCACAGCGGGGAGGGCATTTGCCTTGCACGCGGCTGACCTGGGTTCAATCCCCAGCAACCCATATGGTGCCCCAAACACTGCCCAGAGTAATTCCTGAGTGCGTGAGCCAGGAGTAACCCAAAAAGAAAAAAAAAAAAGGTGACTCCATGGGCCGCAAGGAGCCCTGAGCGCCCTGTCAGCACAGTGGGGCCTGGGGCTCTGCCTGGTCCCCAGGAGCTCGGGACTCTAGGACCATCAGGACTCCTTCCAGGCAGATCATGATTAGTCAGTGCTCCTGGCTCCTCTTAGTTAAAACCAACCTCCACCTATTTCTCAAGCTTTTCAAACTCATTCAGGGTTGATACAGAGCCCAACCCCAACTACAGGGCTGGGGGAGTTCAAAGTATCAGGGCGCAAGCCCGGGTGGGCCCCCAGGAACGGCCCCACATCAAAGCCAAACCAGGCAACCACGATGATCTGTCCCCTAAACACCCCGCCTGTCACCTCCCACCCTCCCCTGACCTCTCACAGTAAGTGGGTTTCCTCTCCAAAGCTTCCCCTCTGTCCCCAAGCCCAGGTACCCCGAGTCCCGCCTGCCAAACCTTAGAAAGCCGCCGCGCCCCTTTCTCAGGGCACACACCCTAGCTGCGGGCACTCCCCTGGACTGAGTCGGCTCTACTGGAAAGAACTGAGGCTATTTCTGGATCCCTCGCCCAAAGGCTGTCTGGGCGCTGCGTGACTGCAGCTCGAGCTGCGGGCGGGTCAGCACTACATGCCGCACCTTCGCCCTGGAACCGAGCAACTTGTGCTGGCGGTACCAAACCCGGTCTACTGTTTCCTGCCTGGTGCCGAAAGCCAGTGATTATGATCATGCATATTTTGGTGGGGGTAACTTACAGAGACTCGAAGGCATGTGCTACAAAATACCTTGGAAGTGATTTCTGGTCTAAAAACCTAAACAGAACAGACTCTTACCCACGAAATTAAGGCGTGTCCAGCCCAGCTGATGAAAACGATACATGAATATACCTCCGTGGTATTCACCCACTAACCGAAATCTCTTCTTGAAATAGCTCAAGGAAAATGATGTAACCTTATTTCTGTAATTATATGAATAAACAGTAATGCTTATTGCTTAAAATGTCTTTAGCACTTTCCCAACTACAACTACAGGGCTGGGAAAAGTGCCCCAGAGATGGAGTTCACGCATTACGTGCAGGGGGCCTGGCTTAGGAGCCCAGCACTGCACAGTGCACCAGCACCGTCTAATGAGGCCAAAAAAACAAAATAAATGAGTGAATGGTACAAAGTCTGGGGTCAGGAAGATAGCTGGAATGGAGGCACACATGCCTTGTGTGTGGAGGCACCCAGTCTGACTCCTGGTACTGTGTGATTCTCTTGGCACTGCCTAGGATGCCCCAGTGGCCCTCACCATGGAACATTTCCTGACCCTCAGACCTGCATAACTGGGCTGAGAATGAATCACTGGGAGTGACCAGGTGCCTCTGAGCACCTCCTGGAAGGCTTCCCAAGGAGTGTGACAAAAAAGTGACAACCCTGTATTTGCTCAATTCTGCTATTTTATGGGCTGGAGCGATAGCACAGCAGGTAGAGCATTTGCTTTGCACGCGGCCGACCTGGATTTGATTCCTCCATCCCTCTCGGAGAGCCCAGCAAGCTACCGAGAGTATCCCGCCCACACAGCAGAGCCTGGCAAGCTCCCTGTGGCATATTTGATATGCCAAAAACAGTAATAAGTCTCACAATGAAGTCGTTACTGGTGCCCGCTCGAGCAAATTGATGAATGGGAGGACAATGCTACAGTGCTGTTATTTTATGAATTTATGTAATTACATATTTATTTTTGGTTTGAGGGTCACACCCGGCAGTGCTTCAGGGCTGACTCCTGGCTCTGTACTCACTCTTGGCAGAGTTTGGGATGCCTGGGGTCAAACGTGGGCCGGTCACATGCAAGACAAGCGCCCTAACTTCTTAAACTCTGCTTTTAAAACACAGTGACCCTTGTTTTCCTCTGATACTGTCAGAGAGAGGTTTCACTAAGGAAACTCCAACAGCTAATTTTTAAGTGCCCAAAAAAGGGAAGAAAGCAGAACAATTTAACAAATTTAACACAAAAGTGAGTGGAACAATAAAAAAATGGAAGCGTCTTCTGCCAGAAGCGCAGACTCGGCTCAGTGGCAGAGTCCCTGCCTTGCATGTGTGAGGTGTCAAGTTCCATCCCAACACTGGCCCACAGCACCCAGTGCAACCTAGGCCTCAGCCGAGTCCCATCCCAAGTGGGACTCCTGGCACACCGACACAAAACGGGCCAGGGGCACAAGTCAAGCGAGCTGCCCCCTGCCCCTGCAACGAGAACAGAGGGCAGGGCAAAGATGCATGACCTGTCAACTGAGCAGCAGGGTGATTCATCCTGAGGGGAGCAGGCGCTCTGGAGCGCTGAGGGGGAAGGAGGTCTGAACGGTGGCTGGTGTCTGAGGGGAATCCCAAGCAGCTCCCAGTTCAGATGCAGACGGATCTGCCAAGTTTGCCAAGGAGGGAGGCTATCAACAGACAAGCCAGGACACATTGACAAGTCTTGCAAGCTCTCTCTATAGTTGTGCAAACCAGATCTGAATGCCCAGTTTTTTTTTTTAAAGAAGTGTGTGTACCTATAGAAAATGCAACCACAAATCAATATTAAATCTTCTGTCTTCAAGTTTGCATAATTCCAACTTGTGGAATGAGTAGCTGCCTCGCTCTATTCGGCTTATTATTTTAGAGGTATGTGATTATTTTTTCCTCCTCTAAGAAACAGTTTTGGGGCCAGACACATAGAACAGGAAGCAAACTCTGTTTTGCCTGCCACTGACCCCGGTTCAACACCTGGCACCTCACATGGTCCCCCGATCACCAGCAGGGGTCACTACTCAGCACAGAACAGCCCCCGAGAATCACTGTGTCTGCCCACATGCCTTCTCCCACCCCCAAAAGAAATAGTTCTGAGTTTTTCATCACACAATAAGTATTTGGAGCAAACGCCATCAACTCATGATATGGGAACTTGATAGTTTATTTCAAAGATGTCAATCAGCCTCTAAGCACGGTGATCCCCACTATATCTGTGGGGTGGTATGACTTATAAAATCTTTATGAAGAGGACTTTTTTTTGGAGATCAGTGTTCAGGGATCACTCCTGGCAGGGCTTGAGCGACCATATGGTATGCTAGCGATTATACCCAGGTTGGCCTTATGCAAGGCAAGTGCCCTACCAGCTGTACAAGTGTGCTGGCCCCAAGAACAGGAAGTATTTAAGACTAAAAATGCAGCTCCTGACTCCCCGTGAGCCATCAGGTCATCGGGGATCACTCTCCGGGAACCGCTTTGTCGAGTAAAGATGCACTGTTACCCCACCAACTTTAAAATGCCCAGCGCAAGGCCAGAGCGATAGTACCGCAGGTAGGGCATTCGATCACCGGCATCCCATATGGTCCCCCGAGCACCACTAGGAGTAACCCCTGACTGCAGAGCCAGGAGTGAGCCCTGAACATTGCCGGGTGTGACCCCAAAAGCCAAAACCAAAGATAAGATACCCTGTGCACTCGAGTCCTGCGTTCCGTTAGGAGGCAGTGAGAAGCCTGGGCTGGCGTGCCAGCAGCTGTGCAGGACGCCTGCCACCCGACTGGGCTCTCTCCAGGTGAGTCAGCCGAGATTGAATACAGATTTTCTCACTCGATAGCTCCACACCAAAGAAAGAGGGGGCAGGTGTAGCAACGCTCCAGACTAATCTGTGCCGACACCCCCACCCTGCTCCACTCCCTTGTGAGAGGGTGTTGACTGGGATTTTGTGAATTCTTGATGGCAAAGATCATGCTTCACCCGCGGCAGGTCCTGCCTTGCTGCCATCTGGCAGCGCGCGAACTTACTGGCTTCAGAATTTCAGAGTTTTCCTCTCTTCTTCACCACCCCCGCCCCTGTTCCTTCACTTTTCAATGTGGCTCCTCACCGCCTCTGCTTCAGATGAGCCGGTATTTGGAGCCTTCTTGGGCAGAGAGCGCATTTCTCCTTTTCCTACTCTTGATTCTTCCACTCAGTCCATCCGAGCTCTGTCCCTCCTTGATTTTTGCCACCAAACAGGTCACATACAACTCTGCTAATACCACCTAGCTATGATCCCATGGTTGGGGCCAATGCGTCAATATTCAAAGGAGCAGGGAGCAGACGTGAGCGTGCACCGAACCGCAGTGGGACTTGCTAAGACACAGCTCCTAGAAATTCAAATTCAGTTGAGTTGAGAAACCAAATATTTGACAAGCGCCTCAACAGGTGATTCTAACACAGGTCTGAAGACATTGAGAGAAGTTATGAGTTACAACTCACACTCCGCTTACGTGTCCTCTAAGAGTTCCTCAAAGAGTTTTATTTAATTTAGTGTATCTGTTCAAAAAAAAAAAAAGTTCCTCAAAGAGTTTTATTTAATTTAGTGTATCTGTTCAAAAGCTTCAATTAAATCAGAAGCTGACAAAGATAAATGTTTTCATCCCTGATAAGCTGTACCCTTAGAACAAGTCAAAAATAAATGCGATTATTTTTGTGCTTGTGTATATAGCTGGGGAAGATAGCTTTGTAAGAGATGACTGTGGCTTTTACTCAACAGTCATTCAGTAACCAGTCAAGATAGAATATGGATGTCAAAGAAGTTAATGCAATTTCAATCTATATTGTAGCACTGTAGCACTGTCCTCCCGTTGTTCATCGATATGTTCGAGCAGGCACCAGTAATATCTCCATTGTGAGACTTGTTGTTTCTGTGTTTGGCATATCGAATATGTCACGGGTAGCTTGCCAGGTTTTGCCATGTAGGAGCAATACTCTCGGTAGCTTCCTGGGCTCTCCGAGAGGGGCAGAGGAATCAAACCCAGGTCAGCCCGGGTTGGCCTCGTGCAAGGCAAACGCCCTTCCCTCCGTGCTATCATTCCAGCCCCTTCAATCTACATTAAGGAGTATTATTATTCTGAGAAAAGGATGGATCATACTGGTTTATTTTATAACAAGGACCAGGCTTTGCAATATGCCACTGGTTTTTGAGTTTCACAACTTCAGGAGTAAATACACAAATATTAAAGTTCAGAGGAATAGGATTTGGATGTTACAGGACTAAATATAAAGTTATGAACTGATTAACTGAAGAAATGAACCAGGTTGGGAGAGCGAGTTTGGAGAAAAGATGATCTGAGATTAGATTAGAACAGAATAACTTTCTTCACAGACCCAAGGGGTTTCTATAGTTTTATTTTGATTTGTATAGACTTAGGGAGAGAAATCAAATTTGTATCAGAGGCTACAAGGACATACTTTTTCCTGTAATAGAAGTAAAACTCAACTTAAACCTAAAGTTATGCAAAAAAGTGGAATGCAACATTCAAAAAGAGTTTTCAGTCACTCGAGGAATTCAAGTCTAGCCTAAGAAATTGGCAGAGATTATGCAGCAGAAATGGAAAGGAAACTCAAACAAAAGGCAAATGTATGAATTAAGTGACTTTCAAGATCCCTTGCAATGTTGAGATTATTCCATTCCTTAGATTCTCTCATAGAACTTTTGCACTTTTGCAGAGTGAATTTAGGAATATTCCAGGATGGAAGGGAAGAGACAAAAGACTGGAAGATAATAAAGAGCTATTATTATATGTCAGGTATAATTTACCAGAGCTATGTAAAAAGAAAAAAGAAATTATTTAAAAAAAATTTAGTCACTGGGACTGGAGTGATCGTACAGCAGGGATAGCATTTGCCTTGCATGTGGCCAACCCAGCTTAGATCTCCCACTTCCTATTTGGACCCTGAGCATCGCCAGGAATAATTCTGGAGCATCACAGGGTATGACCCAAAGAGAAAAACAAAAATGAATCACCACGAGATACACTGTTACAAAGCTGTTCATGAATGGGTTTCATCATACAATGTTTCTGTCCCTTCACCAGTGTACATTTCCCATCACCAATGTCCCCAGTCTCCCTTATATCACCCACCATCCAGACTGCCTCCAGAGCAGATCTATCTCTCCTCTATCCTCTTCTCTCTATTTCTATTTGCAATACAGATACTGAAAGGTACCTGTATATCTATTTACCTTTCAGCATTCAGTTCTTGTCCAAAGTGAACATTTTCAACTAGAAATTATTTAAAGACCAACAAAGTAGGAAGATTAGGAGTAACCAATAATGAATTTGAAGAACACACAAAAATAAAGCCAACTGGTCTTTGGTCAAGAGGCAAAGGTAAGATAATGAAGCAAAGAGTCTTTTCAATAAATAATTTACATGCAAAAAAAGTATAAACATAGAATAACCATATTTTATAAAAATCAATGTAAACTGAGCTGCAAGCTTAAATCTAAAATGCAGAATTGTAAAACTCCTAGAAGATAATATAGAGAGGAAAAAGAACACCTTAAAAACCCTGGAATGGCAACAGTCTTTTTAGATACAAAACCAAAGACTTATATAAAAAGAAATAATAAGTTGGAGCTTATTAAAATTAACAACTTCTGGGGCTAGAGAGATAGCATAGCGGGTAGGGCATTTGCCTTGCACTCAGTCAACCCGGGTTCGATTCCCAGTATCCCATATGGTCCCTTGAGCACCGCCAGAAGTAATTTTTGAGCACAAAAGTCAGGAATAACCCCCGTGCCTCACTGGGTGTGACCCAAAAAAGCAAATAAATAAATAAAATTAACAACTTCTATTCAGGGGCCAGAGCTACTGTACAGTGAGTGGCAGGGTGCTTGCCTTCTGCACAGTCAATTGAGTTCGATCCCTGGCACCCCATATGATCCCTGGAGCACCGCCAGGAGTGAGCCCTCGGTGCAGAGTCAGCTGTAAGCCCTGAATACTGCCAGGTGTGGTTCCCAAAACAAAACCGAAAACCAAAACCAAAATGGTTTGCCAAGAACTCACTGGGTCTCAGTCACCATCTCCCTATTTTCTCTGGACACACTCTCATCTCATCACAGCATAGTTAACCCACTAGGCTCCGGTGAAATAAAAATCATATATATATAAATAAATATATATATATGTGTATACGTACACACACACACACACACACACACACACACACATATATATATATAATTCTGGATGCAGGTTGAGCTACTCAAATGAGGTAAAGTGACATGCATGAGACCCTGGTTGAAACAGTACTGGAAAGCATATAAAATAGGCCAGGGGCAGTGGGGGTGGAAGGACATAATAAAGAAAAAGAGAACAGTGCCTGCCATAGAGGAAAGGCAGGATGGGGCACAGGAGGAAAACTGTGGACATTGGTGAGAATGGGCACTGGTGATGGGATTTCGTTGAAAAATTGTTTGTTGAAAAACTGTCTGAGGTTCATCCATGAAGAGCTTTGTAATTTTGTCATTCAAAATGATTCAATAAAAATGCTTTAAAAAAAAAAGAAAATTGAAACAAAACAAAACACCCTTCCCATTCAGTAAGAGGTAACTTCAACAAAATAAAAAGGCCAAGTCACAGACCAGGGGACAATATTGGCCAAGGACAGGAGATGTGGCTGAGGGGCAGAGCACATGCCTTTCAGGTGTGAGGCCCTGCACGTGGTCCCTGAGTACTGCTGGTTGTGACCCAAAAAGCAAAAAAAGAAAAAAACAACTTCAGAAAGGTGGGGGAGGGGACTGGCAGGGTCCCAGGATGGAGCTCTGGCACATGTGGGCATGGGTAATATCCATGATATGTGAAAAAGCAAGATACATAATAGAATAGATCAATCATGTGAAAAGTGACCACTCAGTGATATATATAAATAAATACATACAAGGACTAGAAGGAACTATTAAAATATGAACTATATGGGCATCTTGGTAGATGTGGTGTGGGAACACTGCACCCGTAAAATATACAACTATTTATACCAAGGTATTTTAAACTTACACTCGTACTAAAATCTGCATGTGGGTATTTAATGAGTTTTATTCCTGACTGACAAAACTTGAAATAACAAATCTACTTTTGAGGTGAATGAACAAACTGTGCCTAGAGAGTCTGTTGTGTTAAAAAGAAATAAACTATCAAATCATGAAAAGACATCGAGTAGCCTTCAGTGTGTGCTCTTAAGTGAAAGAGGGCAACATGGGGCGCATATTCCACGGCTGCTGCTTCTACCAGCCCCGCCCAGAGACTCATAATTAAATCTCAAAAGAGCTGAACTAACTGCAAAAGTTTCTCAGATACTCAGGCCTGGCTGAGACCTCTGGGGCAATCTCAGGAGGGTGGGGTGGGGGTGGCAGGCCAAATTTCTGCCCCCTCAATGTCTTGTCAGCCATACTCACACACCAGGCACTGCCGCTCTGCACCTATGGCTGGACTCCACAGCTTCACGACTGAGATCCACAGACATGCCAAACCACCACCAAGTTCAGGTACACAGGTCTAGGGGGTTGAAAACTCTGGGCCTTCTTGGAACTGGAGTGGGCGATCTCCCCACACCCACTGTACTTCCAGGAGCCCCAGCAGCCACACACACACACACACACACACACTCTCTCTCTCTCTCTCTCTCTCACACTCTCACACACAAGTCCCACCACCACCACCATGGAAGTCAATGCCCAGTTAAATATTCTGGATTTTCTGGAGGGACATCTCCAAAGTCGCTGACAAGGTAGCCAATGTCAATGCTGACATCCCAGCAGGAGCACACCAGGCTGGATGGGAATGTGACACAGAAGCCAACAAAGCTGCACTAGCAAAACCATTAACACAGAAGGCTCAACTAGCAACAATGGCTTAGCAAACCCTCAGACAAGGACTCAATGTTCCCATGGTGAGATACAACAATTTTCACAAATTTTATTTTTCTGGAGTATTTTTTGATCATTCCATTAGCCATTTAGTGGCAACAAGCAATATAAGATAAATTATTTTGGGCCTGCTGTGGGGGCAGGCTTGAAGGGTGGTTGGGAAAATGGTAGACAATGGTAGAGGGAAGGTGATGGTGGTGGTGGGATTGGAGTTGGAATATTGAATGCCAGTAACAAAGGTACCTTGAGCAACTTTTTAATCCACGGTGTTTAAAGAAAGAAAATTTTACAAAAGAAGGCAATTTGGAAAGAATGCATTCTGTATGGTTCCAGCTACATAACATTCTGGAAAGGGGGTGCGAGGTCAGTGGCTGGGCTGGGCAGATGACTAAAGGTGACACAATCCCCTAAGCAGTGTGCAGTGACCCCTGCGCACTGCTGGGTATGACCAGCTGCCCGCCCACGTGAGCAGTCATAGGAGCAAGGGTGGAGGGGACGGCAGATTTTCAGAAGAATGAAAGTGACCTCCAGGAGAGTATAACGATGACCCATAGCATCAGACATTTGCCCGAGGGACTGATGCGGGCTGTGGATGCAGCAGCTATGGCCACGCTCTGCCAGGGAAGGTTGATGATGGGGGACTCTGAGCAGGAGTGTGGGGACAAGGACAAATGAGGGATCTCGGGGCTTTCCCCTCAATTTTGCTATGAACCTAAAACATAGTCTTAATTTGAAAACTGCAGGTAAAGAAAAAAGGGAGAAAACTTAACTCCGAGGCCATATGAAATAGCAGTTATCGGAAAGACATAACCTTTTTGGCTTGGGGGACAGGAGGCTGGGCCACACCCAGCTTACTCCCGAGATCTTTCCATCCAGCCAAACACTTTCCTCTTTGTGGACATACTCACTTACCAAATGCCCAGAGCCCTGGCACGTGGACATGGGTAATATCCATGATTTGTGAAAAAGTCTGATACGTAATAGGGCAGATCAGCCATGTGGAAAGGGATCATAAACATAAACACATAAACATAAACATACTCAAAGACTAGAAGGATCTATCAAAATGTGAACTACTTGTGGCTATAGTATTTTTAGTTTCTTAACATAAGTGCAATGCTTTGCATAAATGTTTTTCTATAATAAGCATGCTATTTTTTTAAAGTCAAAAATTAATTATTTTATTTTAAAAAACGAATACTGATGCCTAGAGAAGTGAAGAAGTGGCAGGTCAAGGTGAGAACTGTAGCTCTGAGAAAGGCAGCGTTAAGGCCTTTAATATGTTCTCTTATGCAATCATTTAGAAAGCCCTCTGAGCTAGGTTTTATTTTTACCTTCTTTTATTCTTAATAGTTTTTTACTTTATTTTGCGGAACTCCCAGGGTGTTAGGGACTCAAAGGTCATTCCCTGTGACACTCAGCCTAGAAATACAGACCTGATTTTACCTTTTTTTCATTTTGGGGGGCAGAAAGACCTTTCAAAGGGGGCCAGATCTGGCTGGCAGTGCTCAGGGCATAGGCAAGTGCCCAACCCACTGTACTATATCACCAGCCCCAACTCTACCCTCTTTTTAAAGAAGAACTATTTTTGTTTTATTATCATTATTATAATTTAATTGAACTACTGTGAGCAACAGTTATAAAACTATCATATTTGAGTTTCAGTCATACAATGACCAAATACCCATCCCTCCACCAGTGTACATTTCCCACCACTAATGTTCCCAGTATCCCTCCTACCGCCCCCACCCCACTCCACTCCCTGCCTCTATGGCAGACAATTTCCCTCTTACTCTCTCTCTCTACTTACGCTTGGTCCTTTGTCTACTTTCAGCACTCATCTCCCACCCTGAACGATCCTTCCAACCACCACTGAATTAGTGATCCCTTGTCTATCCCAGCTGCCTTCTCCCCCAGCTCATGAGGCAGACTTCCAACTGTTTGACCCTCTTCTTTAAAGAGGTAAGGCACCAGTTAGTGTTTGGTGAGGGGATGTGAACCCCAATCTACCTGATGTCAAAGCTGAATGCTACAGACAGCTGAGCTGCTAGATACCTGGGGCACTCAGTGCCGCTGACACTCAGGGCGTAAGAGCCTGGGGTTCTGTTCTTGCTTTGAAGCTTCAGAAATGTGGCCACAGGGGGCCAGAGTGACAGCACAGCAGGTTGGGCATTTGCCTTGCATGCAGCTGACCCAGGTCCAATCCCCGGCATTCCATATGGTCCCTCAGCACTGCCAGGAGTAATTCCTCATTGCAGAGCCAGGAGTAACCCCTGAGCATCGCCGGTTGTGACCCAATAAGCAAAAACAAACAAGTCAAAAGTAATGCTGCTACAAACCAAAGGTTGAGAACCAAGGGAGCCAAAGAGGAAAGCAAGACCTTGGAACGATAACATCCCCCAAATGCCAGCCATACGGAGTGTGCTTCAGAGGGAGGGAAAAGAAAGGCTCTGAAGGATGATCCTCTGCTTTGACTCACACTCTGCATGGGAAGCCTAGTGATTCCTCAATGCCCACAAGGTTTACTAAAACTCTCACAGACTAAGGATTATGTTAAGTAGGGTATTTTCAGGAGATAAAACAGCCTGAAGTAACTAGATATTGAAAAATCAAAGACGTAACTAAACAGAAAGCAAAAGAGCCATGAGAAGGCAAACAGGAAGACAACGACTTCTACTGGAAGGTGCGTGTGACAAATGTTCCAGAGATGATGACCAAGCTGTGACTTGATAGATCCCTGCCAGAGAGGAACCAATTCTCTCTCACTGAAAGGGGATGTTCGTGAGGCAGCGTTACGTCGGCTCTTCCTTTGACTAACGAGGAAATTGAGTCTCAAAAGTCACATAGTCTGTCAGTGTCAAATTCAAAACTAACCTCCAAGTCTCTCCACACCCTTGCCCATCAATTTCCCATGAAACCATTAAATTTCTAACACTTCTAGCTTCTAAGAAGCTACATACATAAAACCGCCTATTTTATCTATATAACTTTCTGACTTCTGAGAAAAACAATAAGTCTAAATCTGACATTGCACTGATTCACCCATGTGAATAATTTTTCTGGGTAATTCAGCAGTCCCACGTCCAAGAAGTTATCCTAAATACACAAAGTCACGCAAAAATATTTGGCCTTGAGTGGAGTTCATAACCAATTCAATCAGCTTAATCAATGGCTGAACAAACAGCAGTACTCCTACATTACTGGGGGAAAAAAAAATTGGTCCCGAGGGTACACGTCATATATGCCTCATATATATTAAGTATACGTATATATGTGCATCATACTCTACAAGGTATATGCATATAAATACTTACACATGATAAGTAGAGAATGTTAAACTAATGTGTACAGGACCTAAGGCCTAGTGTGCACACAGGTATTTCTAGCAAAAAAGTTAGTAATTTTTAGGATTTTTTTACACTGATTAGTCTTTTTACTTATTGGTGTTTTTGAAACAATAAATGTGCATTGGGCCGGAGTGATAGCACAGCGGGTAGGACGTTTGCCTTGCACGCAGCCAACATGGCCGAACGGAGTTCGATTCCTCTGCCCCTCTCGGAAAGCCCGGCAAGCCACCGAGAGTATCTCGCCCGCACGGCAGAGCCTGGCAAGCTCCCCGTGATGTATTCGATATGCCAAACACAGTAACAACAAAGTCTCCAATGGAGACGTTACTGGGCCCGCTCGAGCAAATGTGCACTACTCTAATTAAAAGAATAAAACTTTTTTTTTTTTTTTTTTTTTGCTTTTTGGGTCATACCTGGCGATGCACAGGGGTTGCTCCTGGCTCTGCACTCAGTAGTTACTCCTGGCAGTGCTCAAGGGACCATATGGGATGCTGGGAATCAAACCCGGGTTGGCCGCGTGCAAGGCAAACGCCTACCCGCTGTGCTATCTCTCCAACCCCTTACGAATAAGGTAAAGGTAAAGGCCCTCCCGTTGATCGTCGATTTGCTCGAGCGGGCCCAGTAACGTCTCCATTGGAGACTTTGCTGTTACTGTGTCTGGCATATCGAATACTCTCGGTAGCTTGCCGGGCTCTCCGAGAGGGGCGGAGGAATCGAACTCGGGTCGGCCATGTTGGCCGCTTGTAAGGCGAACGCCCTACCCGCTGTGCTATCTCTCCAGCCCCTTAAGAATAAAACTATTTTAATAAACAGAGATCTCCGAAACCCCAAAGTCCTGGGGAGTCAGTGACCAGATTTTAAAGCACTGTCTTTGAGCCCTGCAGCCTGCCTGGGAGCCCAAGTGATCCAATGGCAGCAGAGGATTTTCTAACTCAGGTCCAGACTCTAGAGGAGTGAAACTTATTCTAGAGAAAAGAAGTTTGGAGGGGCTGGAGAGACAGTACAGTGGGCAAGGAGCTTGTCTTGCATGCG
Source organism: Sorex fumeus (assembly GCF_029834395.1). NCBI lineage: Eukaryota > Metazoa > Chordata > Mammalia > Eulipotyphla > Soricidae > Sorex > Sorex fumeus. Next base: position 78,768,418 of record NW_026606120.1, read on the forward strand.
ACTGCCCCAGGTTTGACCCCCAGGACCTCATATGGACCCCAAGAATCGCCAGGAGTAATTCTTGAGTCAGGAGAAACCCCTGAGCACATGTGGCCCACCAAAAAAAAAAAAAAAGGAAAAAGAAGTTTGGCTTCACATCCCAGTTACAAATTTTTTAATTAAAAAAATCTAATAATAATTTTAAGCAGCTGAATCAAGATGTCAAAAGGGCACCAGGTGGATGCTAACCTCTGCCGTGACCCCAGCATAAGTCAGTGGCTCACTCTTCTGCCTCTGCTCTCGAGACTCAATTCTCTGCACAGTAAGAATGATACAGACGAGGGAGCCCTTCCCCGACTGGCATTCTGTGGACTCTGGCAGGTTCATCCTTCATAAAGTAGGTTTGTTAAGCAATTCTAAGTAAACAGAGAACATGTAATCTAGGTCATTTCAGAGCCTTCTATGTGAACACAGTCCAACTCTAGTTCAGATGCACAGCTATGTTAATGCGTTTAATCTGCTCTATCCACAGATCTATATTCCACTTTCAATGATCTAATTAAGGACTAATTGATTGCACAAAATGGTGGGATCTTTCTGAGGTAATTTCATACGCTGACAGCAGCCACAGAGAGAGCAGAATATAAAGGGCCTAATAGCAGAAAGGGTCAGGTTGGCATTGGAGAAAAGACTGGACAGTAGGCAATGCCACTCTGCTTTTTAGTTTTCCTTCCAGTTCACTTTGTTCCATTTTCTTTAGGGGACACACCTGGCAGTGATGGGGAACCATGCTCTAGTCCTCTGAGCCATCTCCCAGGTCTCCTTCAACTGTTGATCTGAAACTTGTTAAAAATACAATTCTTGGGGGCTGAAGTGATAGCACAGCAGGCAGGGAGGTTGCCTTGCACGTGGCCGACCCGGTTTCGATTCCCAGCACCCCACCCATATGGTCCCCTGAGCACTGCCAGGAATAATTCCTGAGTGCATGAGCCAGGAGTAACCCCTGTGCATCTCTGCATACGACCCAAAAAGCAAAAAATTAATAAATAAAAAAATACAATTCTTTCAAGTCCAAGTTCAACTCATTCAATTTTTTCAAAACTTCATTTTCCCATAAAATGGTGAAAAGGACAGTTTTTTTGGTAATGGTCAATGCTAGGCCCCTTGCTCTCCTTCCGTGGACACAACACCACATCTAGAGTCGCTCGTGCTTGTAAGCCAGATCTGCACTTTGAACAGTTGAGCTCTATGTTGCGCAGCCTGCAGATTGGGATAGACTCCTACACCTGATTAATGCGCAAACTCCAGAGTGTTTGCAACTTGGCAAAGTGTGTCTTCCCTGCCTCCCTTTCTCTAAACTCACCACAGCTACACTTGGCACCAAAGGGTGACCGGGTGACAGGAAAGCACGGAGGCCCCATAAAGTGATGGACTGTGAAAGGCAAAGCCCAGTGACACAAGAAAAGTGTCAGGTAAACAACAGTTGTTTTGATCACCAGGGAAAAGCCCCTGGAATGCACTAATAATCTGCAATTTGGGTAATTCTCCTATGTATATTTGAGATTTCACTGAATATATCTAATGCGTGGATTAGCAGCATACTAATTATAGGTTTATCCTATAGTAACCATTCATTATCAAAAGGCTCTTAAGTCTTGCTAAGTTTTCTCCCTGATCACAGGATTCGAGGTAGATTTTTTTAAAAAAAAACCAAAGCACTTCCAAAAAAAACCCATGTCGTTGTATATAAATTCTAATAAAGACATATCTACATAGCAGTAGAAGTTCAAGCTACAGAATACGTATCACTGTAAATCAGATTTCAGTCACTTTAGAATAATTACAGGTCTCCAATTTTTTCTTCTCCTTTGGTGCTGGGGGTTTGAACCCTGGGCCTCACACGTGCTAGGCTCTACCCCTGGGCCATATTCTCAGCCCATGAACTAAACTATTTACTTGATCAAAGAAATGATGCCATATTAAAATGAAAGGTGCTAGCAAAGAACACAAAGTCACAAATAACTTTTGATGAGTTTCGGCGATATCACCAAAAATAACTTTCAGCGTCATTTGTCACACAATTAGTGCCTGTGCAAAAGACTTTCTGCTTCCCACTCCAACTTCTGTGAGAACCCTAAAAAGCACTGCGTGTCTCTAAAGAGTCAAGAGCCAAGAGTTGCTTTTTACAACTTATCAACATATCATAAAACAGACTGCACCAAAGTAACACCTTATATGGAACTCTGAAGAAAAAAAAGCAGTAAAAGAACTCTCCTAAATCATGGGTTGAGTTACAAGCCGGCTTTTTTTTTTTAATTAACATTATTGGCAATTCTGTCTTCCACATCCCTTTCTCCAACATTCTATTCCTTATTGTGTCTATCAAGATGACTGTGGTTTCTGCAAGTCAGGATACCACAGACAAGAAACTGACAAGATTGATAGAAATGGTAGGGCATTTATCAGCTCTTCTCTGATGGAATGCGATAAAAAGTAAATATAAATCAGCCACGGCATGAGTTCACAAATAAAGGGGGAAAATATTTCTAGGTGTCCCCTTGACTACCTTATCAACAAACACTGTTCAAAATGGGTAATTACAAAACAGCAGAAGAGGATAATCTAAGGCGTTAACTATTTTCGACAGCAACAAAAGTCTGAGATAAGGAAATGTACCTCAATCCTCTAGTGAAGAGAATGGAGGACCTTTGCCGTCTGCAGGGCTACAAAGGTGAGATCTTGCAGTGCACGACAATTGCCTACCACTTACGCAGTGTTTTCCAGTGACTCAGGTACTATATTGGGAAACACAAAGCGGCTAGGAGAGGGTGCAGACGACCACAAAGCGCGTGAGAGCTCCAGATTCATCCTGAACACTATGGTGCCCTGAGCACCAGTGGATGTGCCACCCAACCCCACCCCCCAAAAGAAAAAGAGATACAGGGCTGGAGTGGGTAGGGCGCTTGCCCTGCACACGGCTGATCCGGGTTCGGTCCCTGGGATCCCATATGGTGCCCTGCGCACCGCCAGTGCAGAGCCAGCTCTGAGCATCACTGGGTGTGGCCTCCCCTACCCCTCCAACAAAGAGGGACTGTAGAGTTAGTACAGCAGGGAGGGCACTCGCCTTGCATATTGGCTGACCCAGATTTGATCCCCAGTACCACATATGGTCTCCTGAGCCCTGCCAGCAGCAACCCCTGGGCACAGAGAAGTGAGTCAGCACCGCCAGGTATAGCCCAAAAACCAAAAGAAAAGGAGAAAAAGCAACTGTGCACATTAATGCCACACTGACAACAAACCTGCAAGGGTTTTGCCGGTGAGGTACCAAGGCCCCCCCACATGAGAATAACAGTTCTGGGCAGGAGAGTTAGGGCAGGGAGTAATTTGCACCCCACTGGGCATGGCCCAAACACCCCCCCCCCAAAAAAAGGGCAGTTCCCAGGGGAAAAGACAGAAGCTGATGTGTGCTTGAATACTTTTTCCTTTTAATTTCTTGAGTAGTTTTATTTGAACTGATGCTACAGAGTAAGAAAGAATCTATGATTTGAGTCATATACAGTAATGAACTATAAACATGTAAACATATCTGCCCTGGCTTCTTTTTTGGGGGGAGGGGCTTGTTGGAAGGGGTTATTGAGTCTTTTCTGGCTCAGGAGTGACCCCTGGCAGTGCTCAGGGGGTCCTGTGTGGTACTGAGGATCCAAACCAGGGTTGCACTGGATGAAGCCATTTGCAAGACCAGTGCCTTCCCTCCTGAGGACTCATGTCCTCAGCACTGACTGTGCAGAAATAAAGCCTGAAGGTCACGGATGTGGCTCAAAGGTAGAGTATTTGCCTGGTATATGTAAGGCCCTGGATTCTATCCCCAGCACTGCCCAGAAAACCCCAAGGCTGTTCAAAGGCAGCTCAACTGCCTCTCTCGAAGGCAGCTCAAGTCTTTGCTCCTGTAAACATCTGCTGCTTCCCCACTTTGCTCCTTTGGTTCATGATGTTCCTTGTGTTTTCATCTGTACAAGAATAGAGCTATTTGTACAGTACTGAGGGTAGGACTTACATCTGCCTAAGTTCTACATCAGAGATTAATCAGGTTCTTGGCATTTAATCATCTCCTAAAAACTAATAAGTCAGGTACCAGGGCCAAAGAAAATGCCAAAATAAATAAGGTCTCTTCCTTTTTTTTTTTTTTTTAAAGTCGGAGGAGGGATATAGACTCAGAGGATGGGGTGGATTGGAATACAGACATACAGCAATAATTATATCACAGTAATGCACAAAAGAGCATGTATCTGCTGAAACATAAAGGAGGAAAATTAAAGCCAAAACATTCTAGAAAGAGTCAGACAATAGCAAAGGCCAGAAAGATGAGCAGAGGTTGGATAAGAAGAAGATGAGGAGGGCCAGAGGGACAGTACAGCAGGTAGGGCACTTGCTTTGCACGTGGCCAACCCAGGTTCAATCCCAGGCATCATATATAGTCCCCCGAGCACCACCAGGAGTAATTCCTGAGTGCAGAGCCAGGAGTAACCCTTGAGCAATCCAGGATGTGGCCAAAAAAACTGAGGGGCTGGAGAGACAGTACAGCAGGCGGGGTGCCTGCCCACCTGCAGCTGATCAGGGTTCGATCCCCGGCACCATGGCACCACCAGAAGTGACCGTGAGACACTCTTTCACTGTTGGTGGGAATGCCCACTAGTCCAGCCTTTCTGGAAAACAATATGAACAGTCCTTCAAAAACTAGAAACTGAGCTTCCATATGACCCCGCAATATCACTTCTGGGAATATATCCGGAGGATGCAAAAAAAAAAAAAAAGCACAGTAGAAAGGACATCTGTACCTATATGTTCATTGCAGCACTGTTCACAATAGCCAAAATCTGGAAACAACCCAAGTGCCCTAGAACCGATGACTGGTTAAAGAAACTTTGGTACATCTACACAATGGAATACAATGCAGCTGTCAGGAGAGATGAAGTCATGAACTTTGCTTATAAATGGATAGACATGGAGAGTATCATGCTAAGTGAAATGAGTCAGAAAGAGAGGGACAGACATAGAAGGACTGCACTCATTTGTGGAGTATAAAACAACATAACATAAGTCTGACACCTAAGGACAGTAGATACATGGGACAGATAGATTGCTCCATAGCTGGAAGCCTGCCTCATGAGCAAAGGGGAGAAGGAAGCTGGAATAGAGAAGGGATCACTAAGAAAAAGATGGCTGGAAGAATCGGTCAGGATGGGAGATGTGTGCAGAAAGTGGACAAAGGATCAAACATGGTAACCTCTCAGGGTCTGTACTGCAAACCATAATGCCCAAAAGTAGAGAGAGATTATGGGGAATCATGTCTGCCATGGAGGCAGGGGGAGGGTGGGAAAGGGGGGGAATACCGGGGATATTGGTGGTGGGGAATGAGCACTGGTGGAAGGATGGGTGTTTGATCACTGTGTGATTGTAACCCAAACATGGAAGCTTGTAACTATCTCACAGTGATTCAATAAAATTTTTAAAAAGTCAAAAATAAATAAATAAATAAAAGAAGTGACCATGAGCACAAAACCATGAGAAAGCCCCGAGTTCCACTATGTGTGCCCCTCCCCACCAAAAAAAAAAAAAAACCCAAAAACCTTAAGAAAAAAAAAACTGTGAAAATGCTCTTGGAGGCAGAGGTAGGAGCCAGTGGGCTGGCGAGTGAGCACTGTGGCAGTGGCCGAGCAGAGGGAGCTCTGTGGTGAGGCCGGGAGGCGGCAGGGCAGAGCACAAGGCTTGTAAGCCCGGGAAGGAGTTAAGGCGAGCTACAAACGAGTTTTAACCAGTGGAGTGACAGGATCAGACTTGCCTTTTTATAAAAATCACTCTGGTTCCAGTGTGGAGAATGGATTAGAGGAGGGCAAGGCAGCAGGCTTAGGGAGCAATTCAGGCAGGAGATAATGGTGTCCTGCAGGAAGAAGGTGCGGGCGGGGAGCGGGCAGCTCCGAGACAGACGGCAGAGGGAGGCAAGGGACAGAGGAGCAGGAGCATCACCCGGGACAGGACACGGCTTACGAGACAAGGAGGGAGCAGCTGCATGTGCAAGCTCCAGGCTGAGAGCAAGGAGGCTGCGGGAGAGCTGCTGGCATGCAGAGACCGGCAGGCTCCAGAGACGCAGCTCAGGGACGGGGAGACGACGGAGAGTCGGAGAGTCGTGGCGAGGGGGACTGTGTTGGTTCTGATGGGAGCCCAACCCGCTTTGCACAACACAAAGGAGGCGCCAAAGGGACAGGCAGGGAGGGAGGGGAAGGGAGCCCAGAGACTCCTGGGAAGGGGGCTTGGGCTCCTTCCAAGCCACACAACGAGGCTGTTTCAAGAAAGTCGGTTCACTTCTCCGACGTAGGTAGACTGGCTGGAGCTAGGCTTCAGAAAATCGAAAAATCAGTGACCCTTTACTTTCCACTCGGGTTCTGGTTTCTTTCCTAGCAAGGAAAAGACACGCATTGCCAGTCGCCTGCCCCAGTTATAGCCTCCTGATTTTATCTCCAACCTTTTCTCAGTGAGGTGGCAGGGGTAGGTGGGGCTGGCGGGGAGGGGTCTCATCTCAAACTCTGTCACACATAGGAACTAATCACCAAACTCAGCTGGTTTTGTCTTTGTAATCTTTTAAGTATCTTTTCATCCCTTCCTATTCCCAGTGCTACAGCCCTAATTCAGACTCTGAATACCACAAACTAGAATAATTAAGAGCCTCCTGGCTCTCTAGAGTATTCTCCATCTCTGCCCAACAATTTCTCTTTTTCAAAGAGAAAAACCGGGGGGGGGGGGGGGCTGGAGCGATAGTATAGCAGGTAGAGCATTTGCCTTGCGCGTGGCTGATCCAAGTTCCATCCCTGGTACCCCATATGGTTCCCCAAGCACCACCAGGAGTGAGTCCTGAGTACAGGGCCAGGAGGAACCCCTGAGCATTGCTGGGTGTGACCAAAAAAAAAAAAAACCAAACCCAAGAGAGAAAAACCATATTAACATTAAATAACATAACTCCTGCTGAAAATTACCCCAATGACTTCCTCTTATGACCATCTAGTCACGATTTTCACTCATTCAACTCCTATTTGTTGTCGGGCAATGCTTCTTAAACTGTAGTAAGATCCAGTGTTGTTTCATTTTTTAAATTTCTAAGCCAATGCAGAACAGTATGTCTGGAAACATTCTGGAAAGTGGAAGCAACGCTAAGGCCTGCGGGGGTGAACAGGGGCTGAATACAAAAATGGTGAGGAAAGACCTTTGAGACGGAGGACGCGACCATGGTTCTCGGCCACCACAGCAGTTAGAACAACACCATCACTGTGGAACGTTAAACTGCTAAGCAGGGCTCCGGGCTTCTTGGAGTTTCTGTACTTGCCTCCAGGATAGTGCATGGCCTGACTGGCAGCCCTGACCCTGTGGATCTTCTCCAGTGTCTGAGTGCATTGATGCTCAGTGCAGGGTGGCCCTGCTGGTCAGCACGGACAGGCAGCTGTTGGGGTGAGAGAGGGAGTGACCTGCTCGCCTTGATGCTGCTAGACATCTTCCAGGGCACAGGAGGGCATCCTCCCTACCCCCAGCAACAGAGAGTTGCCTGGGCTAGAATGTGATAAAAGAGAAAGAGAAAGAAGGAAAGTGTCTGTCATAGAGACAGGTGGTGGTGGGGGAGGGAAACTGGGGACATTGGTGGTGGGAAATGTACCCTGGTAGAGGGATGGGTGTTAGAACATTGACTCAAACCCAATCATGAACAGCCTTGTAACTATGCAGCTCATGGTGATTCAATTAAAAAAAAAATCATGGAAAAGCTGTGGCTCTATCGTATTAGTGCAACTGAAATGAACTAGAAGACAAGAAGAAGATATTGAGGACAGTAAGAACACAGTGACCGTACAGCAAGCAGGGCCCTTGCCTTGCACATGGCGTACCTGGGCTGGATCCCCTGCAGGGCACGATAAGACAGGGTGAAAGCAGGGGTACAGATCTCCAGAGTTTTAGTAATTCTTTGCTTCCTTTCATCCCCCAAACCCATTATATCCCGAGTCTAGAGTAAATTTATGCATGGAAAGTTTTGTATATACCTTTGAAAATTCATTTACAAAGTGAGGAAAAAGTGAAACTTACTCATCACAAGATATTCACTGACATAAAATCCAAGGCTTTACCTGAGTGTGTCTGTGTGTCTGTGTGTGTGTGTGGGGGGGGGGAGGTGGGCGCGCGTAAGGGGGGACCAGAACTCACATACGTAGTGCAGGTGCTCTACTGCTGAGTCACAGTCCCGGCCCGGGACTACTTGATTCTTAACTCCATCCCACAAGAACCAACAGGCAGTTCAGACTCAGACTCCGCAAGCTAATTGGCCCGATTCCCTTTCCTAGCGCGTCACTGCCTCAGTGAACACATTCGGGAAAGTTACTTCCTGCCTTTCCTTTCTGGGTTTCCAAAGCAGCAGCCCCCAGGTTCTAACCCTCGTTCCTCCGGGGGCTGGCGTAATGATGCTGTCCACAATTTCTCCATCTGCAAAATGATGCCAGGTTCAGGCATACAACACTCGCCTTTGCACGTGTGAGGTTCTGGATTCAACCCCAGGCACGAGGGTGGGGGCGGGGGGTGGTGAATTAAAGGTATGAGCATAAATAAAGAGAACCGGGGGTGCAGGAGCTCAGTGGTTCTCAGCCACTGGCAATTTTGCCTCCGGGAGCGTCTGGCAATGACTGGAAACATGCGAGGTTGTCATGACTCGGGGCTGAGGCAGGAGCCTGACGGGAGAGGCCAGGACGGCCGTCACCACCCTAAACTATACAGCCCAGTCAGACCCCCTCCCCCAAATGGTTTTCTAGCTCCACATGCCAATGGCCTCAGAGCTGAAAACACTTCAGCGGTCACTGTGGCTCCCGGGGCTGGGCTAAGAAGGTCCCTTTTTACTGTTCTCAGATACTGGGCTTTCATGGGAGAAGAACCACCATAAAGTAACAACCAACAATATGACACGGAGGTCAGAGATGCTGAGGTCTGATGGCCTGGCTGCAAACCTGCCCTGCCTACGTGGCAGGTGAATCTACCTTCCTTCCCATACCGACAGCCGACTGCAGCCTGCTCTCCTGTGCCATAAAAGGTGGCCACCAGAGCACCACCTCCCGGAGTAGCCCTGAGGATTCAGTTAGTTAACAAAGGCAAAGTTCCTAGAGCAACACTCCAGGACCCCCACCCCCCCCCACACCTGGCTACCATGCAGGGCTCGCTGTGGAGCCGCAGCAAGAAGCAGTCCGAGATATTCTCTTTTTCGTTTGGGGAGTCACACCCGGCGATGCACAGGGGTTACTCCTGGCACTGCACTCAGGAGTTACTCCTGGCGGTGCTCAGGGGACCATATGGGATGCTGGGAATCGAACCCGGGTTGGCCACATGCAAGGCAAACGCCCTACCCGCTGTGCTATCACTCCTGCCCCTGCAATATTCTTTTTGCTTGCTCCTTTTATTGATTTTTGGTTGGGGGGGGGGGGTCCACACCCAGTGGGGCTCGGGGGCTAATCCTGGCTCTGGGCTCAGGAGAACCACGAGATGCCAGGGATCAAACCCAGCTCAGCACGAAAAACAAAACTCTCCCACATATGCTTCCTACCTTCACTTCCCTCTCATAGAAGCAAACATTTTCCTCATTTAATCTGTGTTCATAGAGACTATATGATCCATTTGCTTTTCAGTTACACCATAAACTTAAGCAACCAAATCCATAGAGTTGGAGCTATTCCATTTTGAGATTCGCCCTTCATATTCCATAATGAAGACGGGACGATATAGTTTATCTGATCATTCTCCTCCTGGTGGACATCGGGGTTCAAAACCTAAGGCTTTGTTAGGCTGAGGAGATAATGTAGGGGTTAAAGGCTCTTGCCTTGCACACAGCTGCTCCCCAGCACCATACATGGTCTCCCAAGCAATACCAGGAGTGATCCCTGAGCACAGAGCTGGGAGTAAACTGAGCACTGCAAGATATGGCTCAAAAAAACAACAACAAAACAAAAACACCCCTCACCAAAAAATACCTGAACTTTATTGTAATAAAGTAACTCAACCGTAGTTGCCAATAAATCAAGTTCACTGGTAGGTTCTATTGCCCCCAACAATTAATAGGTCCTACTGTTCCTACAATTAATTTCAATTAACAACCCCCTGAAAAATTGCTGGCAGAGAAACGGTCCACCGGCAGGTCTGCAACAGAACATCTCAACATCTTGCCAGGTGGAGTGGTCCAGGCTGAGGACTATGGGGCCTTTTGGAATGGGGCGGGGGGTGGGGAGGGGGAGACTGCCCTTCCTGCCTAAAGCCCAGTAGCCCGCCACCACATCCGACACCCCACACCCGACAGCCCAGCTCAGCTGAACCTCGTCAAACTGCCAAACTGTTCCAGATCTACAGCTCTGAGACATCTCCAAATTGCACAGCACTGTCAGCCCAGGAGGATCCAGCAAATCTGACTGAGAGCCGCCGAGAAGCCCACCCAGAAGAATGAACCTAACCAGGAACACAGAAGGCTCAGGTGGCACTGACCAGCACAGCCGCCCCTCGGACAACTGCAGTGTAACATCAGGTTGTAACAATGATCACAAACTGACTACTATCGATCTAAGGTCTGAGAATTACATTTGCCTTTGAGCTGTAACCAACAATATGAAATGCATTCAATTGTGCCTACAAGGGGGCAGGCTGGGATGGTGGTTGGGAAACAGGGACCGCGGTAGAGGGACAGGCACGCTGGTGGTGGGACTGGCATCGGAACAGTGAAGGCCTGAAACAACTGCAGTGTGAACAACCTGGTAAATCACGGTGTTATAATATGCACTGTAGCACTGTCATCCCGTTGTTCATCGATTTGCTTGGGGGGGCACCAGTAACTTCTCCATTGTGAGATGTTGTTACTGGGTTTTTGGCATATCAAATACGTCACAGGTAGCTTGCCAGGCTTTGCCATGTGGGCAGGATACTCTCGGTAGCTTGCCAGGCTCTCTGAGAGGGGCAGAGGAATCGAACCCGGGTGGGCCGCATGCACGGCAAACACCCGACTTGGATGAAACTGAAAAATAAATTTGAGAAGCAACCTATAAGTTTAAAATATGCCAACTGAATTTACTTATGATTGGGCCCTTATTAACCTAGCCACTTTCTATTCAAGTAACTCTAACTTAAAAACAATTATTATTTGTTTAACTAGTAGTTGCTAGTTTTATTATTTATTTATTTGTTTAACTACTAGTTAAACAAATTATTATTTGTTTAACTAGTAGTTGCCACTTTCTATTCAAGTAACTCTAACCTAAAATCAATTATTATTTGATTAACTAGTAGTTGCTAGTTTTCGTTTATAAAAAGACACCAATAGCACTTTATTTCAGTACAGGCTTTATTTCTAAAACTTGTTAAGGAGAGCTTGGAAGTTGCATAGCATAATCCATTTTTTTCTCCTAACTGAAAAAAAAAAAAGCTACAAATTTACCTGTGTGAAGTCAGAATTGTAAGTTAGTAGATTTTACATTCCAGATACCCAAGTATCCATCTATTGAGTAGCTGGTGGAAAATCAGAAGGGAGAAGCTTTGCGTCTCTAACTTGTGAGAATTGCTTTCTTTCTCCTTTCCTAATAAATTACAGGCAGACTTGAGCAGATGTCAGGTTGGCATTCAAACCCTAAAATATAGCTGAAAAGCAAGTTATGACTAATACAAGGGAAAAAGATGAATGTCAGAAAGCTTCATTTTTTTCCTTTCTTTCTTTCTTTTTCTTTTTTTCAAATTTCAGATAAGCTCTTTAGCCTTAGGGTTCCTTTTACAGAGCCCGGAGTTCGGCTGGATGTCTTAACCCCCATTTAAATCGCAATCTCTCCTCGTGGGGGTGAGGGGGTGGCGGGGTGGTGTGTGAAAATGCATTTCAGAGTGTCAGTGTTTATGTTAATCTTCGCAAGCACTCCCTCCCGCCCCCCAAACAGAGCATGCACAAAACCTGCCTGGCCTTTCTTCCACTGTATTTTCCTGACACTGTTCTTAGCATGGGAAAGATGTCTCTGCATGTGATTATCTCCTCAGTCGCTTCACTTCATACTGTGGTCTACTTACGGGTGTCAGAAAAGGGTCCCTTTCCTTCAGAATTTTCATGGAGATTCTAAAAAATACAGATTGAAATGGGCTTTGAGAGAACAGTGTTCGTTTTTTTGAAAATGGGAGCATAAAACTATAACCTGTGGTTCTGCACCTCACGAGGTGTCCTGGACACTTGCACGGTATAGATCCACCGGAAGACAGGCTTGCAGCCGGAGTCTCCACCTTCCTTCTCTTTTATCTCTAAAATGGGGGACTTCTGCCAAAGCCCCCTCCCTTGGACAGATGCAAAGCTAGTTCTACATGACAGTACAGGGGCTGGAGAGAAAGTACAGCCCGTAAGGTGCTTGTTTTGCATGCAGCTGACCTAGGTTTGATTCCTTGCATCCCATATGGTTCTCTGAGAATCACCAGGAGTGATCCCTGAGTACTGCCAGGTGTGACTCAAAAACAAACCCCAAACAAACAAAAACCAAAGATACTCCAAAGAAAAAAAAGTGACAGTATAAGGGCTAGAGATATAGTACACTGGCTAAGGCTGGGATTTGATCCTGGATACCTCATATGGTCCCTCAAGTCCCACCAGGAGTGATCCCTGAGCACAGAGTTAGGAGTAACTCCTGACACTGATTCCCACCCCCACCCTACTCTCACCAAAAAAAAATGTAAAAAAACGACAGTTCAGACACTACTTCTTTCACAAACATTTAACTGCTCTTTGGAAAGTTTTGGCTTAGTCTCTTTGCTTGGACATCCATAGCTGGGACCGTCCGGATGCTGAAAAGTGAAGTTTCTTTACAGAGATTCAGTCTCTGACAGCAAGAGAACGGCTGTTAACAACCGAGGTGGTCAGTGGATCCTCCCTCTGGAGGACTCCACAGAAGTGTCCACCAGGGCGTGAGGGACACTCCTGTGCCCAGTAGCTACCAGGGTATCTCTGGGTGCCCAGGACAGCTGCCAGCTGCTGTGCTCACTCAGCCACCTCTTCCTCCACACGTCTGGTTTAGGCCTCAAAAGATGCTCCCATTGTCCCATGGGACACCTGCCACTTGGAGAGGGACTGGTGCCCACCTGTGCCCGGCATGATTCTACCTTTCTTTGCCAAGATATAGAAGCTGCCCCCACCCCCACAGGCCTAGGCTCGGATAGGTCCACCTGCTACCGGCACGGTGAACATGCACTATCTACCGGTCCAAACACCATCGCCGAAACAAAACTCCCAGCTCCTGTACCCTCACCCCTCCATTCTCCCGTCTCCACGGACAGGTTTTTCTTCATGGAGAGCTCTATGTGATTTCTTACCCCCTGGAAGGTTTTTGTTGGTTTTAGTGCTATAGAAACGTAACAAGGGGACAGAGAGATAGCACAACAGAGTGGGTCAGGCACTTGTCTGGCAGGCAACAGACCCAGGTTCGATCCCCACAACCCATGTGGTGCCCTGAGCACTATCAGAAGTGATCCCCAAGCACAAAGCCAGGGACCCTGAGCACTTCCTGTCCTCCCAAACCAGAACAAATGTAGCAAAACCAGAGAGGTACAGAACATACATTGGGATAGTTCTCCCAAAGAGAAAATCTTGTGTCAGAAACTTTAGGACATTTATTCTGTGTATGTATTATCTCATGAGTACAAATTTTACTACATAATTGTGTATCTGATTAGGTCTTTAGTCTTCCTTTATATCATCAGCAATATTCCATATGTTCCGTATCTACTGTACCTATTATTCCAATATTTCATGTCAAAATTATATTTTCAATTTTAAAAAGAATGTAAATTTTTAGATGCAAAAGAACCAAATGATCTAGAAGAATAATGTAGGAAATTTTACTTTATTAGTTTGTGAACTTGAAACATATATAAGCGATAAAAATTAGTTTAGTTAGAATTCATGCTTATAAGAAGAAATAAAAGTAGACTCCATGGTAAAGACTGTGATTTGGTTTCAAGCTTAAAAAAAAATTCTCAGTTTAAAACAAAACAAAGCAAACCAGTCCATAGCCTACATAAATTCTTCTCTGATGACTGTTTTTTAGAATTGGAAATGATGTGAATCCATCACTCCCAGTGCCCACCTGCAGAGCATACGGATTTGTTAAATGTTAGTGGGGGGAAAAAAAAATCAGTCAATTTTGTTTCTACCTGGCAGGGTATAAAGAACATAGATATACATGTGTAAAAATGACTTGCAGGAAATGTAGCAATTTTCACTTTCATAGACCAAATCTTTCCTCCTATACGTGGAGTACAATAAAATAACCCTCCCCTCCCCCAACTCAAAGGGAAAAAGGAGCCTCTATTGGAGAATTCGGACTGACTTATTCAGAGCAAGGGAACTGTTTCTCAGCCAGTTCACCACCAACAAGTAGCATTAGGACATGAAGATCCAAAAACAAAGGCAACTTCATATTTATTATCTTTTCAATCAAATTAATAGTATATGTTCTTTTTGTTTGTTTGTTTGTTTGGGGGCCACACCCACTGTGTTGAGGACTTAGCCCTGGTTCTGCTTTCAGGAATCACTCCTGGCAAGGCTTGGAGAAAAGCATGGGGTGCAGGGAATCAAACCTAGGTAGGCTACATGCAAGGCAAATGCCTTACCCACTGTACTATCTCTCCAGCCCTGATACTTTATTTATTGATTGCGGGGGGGGGAGGGGGGGACAGAGAGAAAAATACACATGTTTCTGAAAAGGAAAGAATTCTTGATTTTGTTTTTGGTCTAACTAAATCGTTTGTGTGAGGGGGGCGGGGAGGGGGGAATTAGAATCAGTAAAACATTGCATACCCTGGTATGAGTTTGATCCCCAGCACTGGCTAGGGGTGGGGGGAAGGGGGAAAAGAGGGAGGGAGAGAGGAAAAGAGGGAGGGAGGGAGGGAGGGAGGAAGGGAGGGAGGGAGGAAGGGAGGAAGGAGGGAGAAAAAAAGAGAGGGAGGGAAGGAAGGAAAGATGGAAGGAAGAGAGGGAGGGAGGGAGGGAGACATGGAGGGAGGGAGGGAGGGAGGGAAGAAGGAAGAGAAATTCACAGAAAAAAGGTCTGGATAGTATCACTTATAAATAAAATTCAAATCCATGCAATTTAACCAAGTTTAGCATAGATTGCAGAAACCAAGATTAAAGTCACCAAGTCCATGTCTGCTTCGATTTAATTTCAAACTATTCAATAGCAGCTGGCCAACTCACAACCCAAACAACAGTCTCTATCCCCTGTCTCAGACAGAGGCTGGAGGGAGCAGGGGTGGACAGGGGACAGAATAGCTGGGTCCCTGGGTAATGTCCAAACTGGTGGACAATACTTACAAAATAATAAAAATCTAAAGGCTTTTTAAAAAACAAAAGTCTTCCCTATTATTTAGCCAGAAAGTATAGATATTCAAAGAAATACGATCATTAAGCTCTCTGACCAGCAACCACCCTCAAAAACCAGCGAAAATGTTCTGCATTCAGAATCAACCTTTTTTCTCTCTTTCTATCCCTGCCCCTCCTCCTCCAAATAGTTAAACATTATTTCCATGTCTTGATTTAAAAAAAAGAAAAAAAAATGGATTTATTGCACCTCAAAATACGTATTACCAATATAGTGGCCTACCGCATTTTTTACTATTTTCTAAATTAAAATTCTGATTTTTTTTTAATGGACATGGCTTTTGTGTCTTTTAGGATTTTTTTTTTTAAAAGAGGTATATTACTGCCAATTCAAGGTGTACAAAAAACTTAGGTGATGAGGGTCTCTGTCATTTTCTCTTAATCCAGTTCCAAACTCGACCTTTCCCTAGAGAACAGGTGTGTGCTGGTCCTGTGATTTATCAGAGTGAGCAACCAGGCAGAAAAGCTACCAACAATAGGACTCTAATAGAACCAAGGACTTAGTGCCTGGAAAGCAGTTCTTATCCCCACCATGAATACACTTTTATCTCCCAGTAGCAATTTAAAGATAAAGACGGATGGGGTGAGTAATAGGCTCATATTCCTTCAGGTTTCTTGGATACTGTTTGGTAGTAGCAGCCTGCCAGGAGCTTATTAGGTTAGAAATTCCTCTCTCAGATATTCTATTGCTCACATTCCAACCCAACCTATGACATGGATCTGAAAACAGTTGTGACAGCATTTCCACGAGGGCAGATGAAGCCACCTCGCGCAGAGAAATTAAATAAACCTTCACAAAGGAAGTGATAAATGAATCGTGCCTGTCTTTGTATACAATACGGAAACTCCTACTATATCCTGCATTTGTCATTTTGGATCAAACTTATCTAATTTTAAAACATGCCAAGTATCCATTTACTAGGCATGAAGAGATGTAGTAATTGGGCAAAGCAAGGGCGCCATGAAAAGCAACAGCTAATATTAGAACAGAGCCCTCAGTCCAACAGACAATTAGCCAGTTGGCTAAATCCAACCCACGGTGGGTCTTTAGAATCGGGTGAAGTTTTTTTCCCAATATGCTCTATAGGAAAAACACTTGTAGCTGATAAGTAAAATGAAATTTCTAATATGCCCTTCAGAAAGATAGACAGAATACAGTGGGGCAACTACAAATATTTCTATGGTTTCACCATAAAAATCAAATGTGATTTTTAAAAGTCTAATACTTTAATGATTTTTTTAAAAGAAAATTAAGGCATTGAGACAGAAAAAAACAACTTTGGCAGTCCTGAAAAAAAACATGACTGCAAAGAGAATTTGTCATAACCATCTTTTTAACAATAAAAGCTTTTACTAAGTTTTCCTTATCAAACTTACCCATCTGCTCCACAATCTCTGGAGGAAACACTCGAGAAGCAAATGCACGTCGAAAAATATCTGAAAATTCCTTATCCAGACCTCCTATGCCCATTTTCTCAAAGTTCCAGTCGGGATTAATGATAGACTGGCGGTTTTCCTTGGTTTTAGCTTTGCCTGGAATAAACAGAGATAATCAAGCTGTGAGGCTAAAAGTCCGTCACTGAGTGGAAAAAACAGAGACCCCTGGGCATTCTCAACGGACAGGGAGGACGTCAAAAACAAGCAACACTCTTAGAGCTGATGTCCTAAGAATGAGTCCTGCTCCGTGAACAACTTCTCTCGCCCACGTTTAGGGTCACTTTCAAAATGATTGGGCTAAACTCATGCCATTGGACATGTGTGACCCCCACACCCCCATCCCCAGGGAAAGGAGCCTGACCAACCTTTGATCCTAGCCAAGTTTACTCATTTGGTTGATTAGAAGAAACCCCCGGTTCACATCTGAAGAAGACAATGCCAGCAGCCAGAGGGACCACGGAGACGCAGCAGTCCCCAAGGCTGCTAGAACAAATGTGCTTAAAACACTCTTGATGAGGCTCACGACTGGACTCTAAGCCCTCGGCCTCAGAAGACACACTAAATAGTTTGGTATCTTATTTACTTTTCCTTTGTGGTGCACATCAGTCTAAAATCATCCCAGGGATTTTAATGATTTAGAATTTCCTATTTTTGCACTCTGAAAGTTGCGCATCTTCTAACTTAGATGGCATAGTGCCACCTAAAGTAACTCAAGGGTAGCACATTAACCGTCTCCAACGCGAGGAAAGAATTGCCCTGGTGCATCTACTGTAAGTAAAAAAGAAGGCAATTCGAAAAACAATTTTTATAATTAGAAAATAAACCAATACCCACGATGGGAAAAGTTTATTCTCTGATAATTTATGGTCAGAGTTTTATGGAATTAACATCCTTTATGAAGCACTTGAAATGTTTTTCTTATGCTCTACTGCCCTCTTGTGCCCAAATGACCTCATGCTAAATCACAATTTTCCAACTGAAAACCACCTACCAATCATTGCTTTGTGAGAATTACTTCGAAATATAGAAATACTCATATTAGAGAAAAGTAAAGTTTGATCCATGGCACCTCATTCCCCCTACATATACACCCCCAGGTGCAGTCCTTATTTTAAAAATTTTTTTTTAATTGGGCGAAGGGCTGGAGAAATAGTACAGCAGGTAGGGAAGGTACTGGCCTTCCACGCAGCTGATCCCAGGTGGTCCCCTGAGCACTGCCAGGAATGACTCCTGGGTGCAGAGCCAGGAGTGACCCTTGAGCACCGCTGCCTGGTGTGACCCAAAAACAAACAAAAATTGGGGCCAGGGACCAGAGAGACAGGACAGCGGGTAAGGTGCTTGCCTTGCACCAACGGTCCTGAGTTTGATCCCTGGCATCCCATATGGTTCTCCCAGCCCACCAAGTGTGATCCCTAAGTGAAGAGCAAGGAGTAAGCCCTGAGCACCGCGGGGTGTGGCCCCGAAACAACAACAAACTGGGGTCACACCGCACAAAGGACTGAAGTACATGCTTTATACATGGGGGGCCCAGGGTGATCCCTGGCACCACATGGTCCCCAAGGACCACTAGGGCAAAGATTTCCAAGCACCACCAGGTAATAAAAAAATTAACAAAAGATACAAATATAGGGCTGGAGTGATAGCACAGCGGTAGGGCGTTCGCCTTATAAGCGGCCAACATGGCCGACCCGAGTTCGATTCCTCCGCCCCTCTCGGAGAGCCCGGCAAGCTACCGAGAGTATTCGATATGCCAGACACAGTAACAACAAAGTCTCCAATGGAGACGTTACTGGGCCCGCTCAAGCAAATCGATGATCAACGGGAGGGCCTTTATACAAAAATATAAAATACAAAGGTACCACTTCAAGAAAGTATGGGACCAGTAACAGATTCTGATCTGTCCTACAGCCATAGAACCAGTCACTAAAAATTATGTTGTGAGAGGTATACTTCTTATGAAGCTGAAAGCACAAATTATAAGAGCTTGAAAACGGAATTTTAAAATTCTTAAATTTTACAGCTCCCCTCCATATTCCACAAAATATCTTTTTATTACTTAAGCAAGAAAAAGAGAAAATGATAATCATGAATCGAGGGGAGGAAAAAAAGAGTCTTCCATTCAAATAAAATTAAATTGTCTCGAATACAACGGTCTGTAACCAAAGAAATTTCTACTTTCTACTGGGGAAGGCATCCACATAGTCAAACCCAGCAAAAACACAAGAGCACATGGTTACTCTGGTGCACTGCTATTCCTACAGGCCAATCTTCATTCATTCCTGATGAGCAGGGCTGAGATAGGGCTCATCCAGGGCTCATAATAGGGCTCATCCGAGTGCAGGGCTCATCTAGGAATCCACCAGACAGGCTTTATCTGCACATTCCCCTTTTCCCTCAGTCACTAACAGACGTGATGCCAGGACGGCACGGAACACAGAGCCAGAGGGGATCTAGAGAACCCACGTTCTCAGAGGCCTTGGAGACAGCCAGAAACCAAAGCCCACTGCGGCCTTTGCATAACTCAAGGGAAAAATGGGATCTTGAGTTCAATCCTGGAACAGAAAAACAGGATGCAATTGAGGAAACCTGTCGAGCTCTGGCTTGTCTGCAGTTATAAGGCATGTAAGCCAGGCTGATTGGTTTTGGTAACTGCACTAAGGCTATTTTAGAGTGACACAGAAGCAGCTGGTAGAGCACACAGGCAGAAATTGAACTGTGCTTGTAAATCTTCTGTAAGCCTCAATTTACCTCAATGCTAAAGCTTTAAAAGAAATTGCTTTTTGAATTTCTCTGGTTAACGTGTTACGCGGAAACGAGAAACCATATAGGGCATTCTATCTGGATATTGGGAAATGCTGATCCAATTTTAAGTTGTTTTTCTCTGGCAGCACTAAGTGAGGGGTATGCAATGCCCCAAGTCTGGGGAATGCTCTTGGCTACCTTCCCCTCTAGAAAACCCCCATGGCTGGGCCACGGCTAATAACACAGGCAGCTCCACGTCATTCAGAAGGTTCTAAACATTGTAAATCTTACCAATAAGATTGAGTGATGAATTTTCTGCTTTTTCAAATGCAACCTGACTGTTTCCAACGACCAGTCCTACTTCAATCTATATAGAAAGACAATAATTAGTAGTTATTCTAATGCCAGACTCCTGAACTTCACAAAACAAGGCCAAATCCCAAGGGGAAATAAGGTCTCACTGTCCATTAAAAAAAATTATCTAAGTTACCACTTAAGTTACTCTTCCCAACTACCTTCTACTACTATCTTCATTTCGATGCCTACCACTTGTCAATATCTTTATTTTTATTATTTTATTTACAATAAATATCTACATTCAATCAGGATTATGACATATCCAAGTTTCCCTCTACTACTAGGCCTTCAAATAAATAATTTTGGCTATATTTTAATAATAATGCCAGCTATAAAATCGGTATTTGTCTTCCTACTATCTTAATTTTTTTGTTTGGTTTTTGTTTGGCCCTGCCATTTTCTACCTACTATCTTAAAGCAAAGACTAGACAACATGAGAGAAACAGGTAGAGAACGAGGAAAATTATATTAATTGCACGGCTACAATCAGACAATGTAGATTACCCGGCGAGACCCACCTTCTGTTTCTTCCCCGTGGCAGCCTCTCCCTTCAGGATGCTCGGGTCCATCGCCTCGATGTCCTTTACCACCAAGCCAAAGAGCTTCTCGTTGAAGCTGAATACAAGCTACACAGGAGAGAGGTGAAGGGAGAAAACCTACTCCGTGATTTGACAGCTTCACTCGCACGTTATCACCAACACTCTCCAAATGCAGAAATGCAGCTTTCAGGCCGGGACGATGGTCCAGTGGGGAGAGCATTTGCCTGCACACAGCTGACCAGGGTTCGATCCTCAGCACCCCATAGGATCCCCAGAGCCCCGCTAGGAGTGATTCCTGAGTGCAGAGTCAGAGTAAGGCCCAAGCACCACTGGATGTGATCAAAAAAAGCAAAAGAAAAGCAGCCTTCCATTTATTTTCCTCGCAAATCTGTTTCATGGGTGAAACTTCCTGTATAACCAACGAGAGGAAAATGAAAGTCCCATTTACTGAGTACTTATGGCACACCAGACAAACAACTATAAGGCGGTTATGTAACTACCCTCTTGGAACCAGAAAATGCTCCCCCATTTTACTAGTGAGGATGCTAAGATCTGGGGAGAGATTAAGCAATGGGACCCTGGGTGGCAGGGGATGGGTTTAAGCCTGGGTCTACTGCTTCCAAAACTCACCTTTCCTGTAACCAATGCAAACAGCGATAGCTTCTGAATGCTTGGTCATCTTTTCCTCCAATCCGTATTCAATGCCTTCGACAAGGCAGCCCACCTCTATGTGAGGTTATGATGGTAAACAGAGTGGGCAAAGCCAACTGCCAACAAGGTTAAAGTATGAAGGGGCATAAATGCTTTAAACAGTGAAGCGGGTTAAAGATACTTATTTCTTCCCTGTATTACGGAGGATTTCCTCTCATGGTTTATTCATGTCAGTGGGTTTTTAATCTTTACACATACCAAAACTTTTTCTACTAAAACATTCTCGTCGGGGCTGGAGCGATAGATAGCACAGCGAGTAAGGCGTTTGCCTTGCACGCAGCCAACATGGCAACACAGGTTCGATTCCCAGCATCCCATATGGTCCCCCGAGCACCGCCAGGAGCAATTCCTGAGTGCATGAGCCAGGAGTAACCCCTGAGCATCGCCAGGTGTGACTCAAAAAGCAAAAAAAAAAACCATTCTCGTAGGGGTTGGAGTGATAGTATGGCAGGGAGGGTCATACTATCGCTCATGCCTTGCCCATGGCTGACCTGCGTTTGATCCCCGGCATCCCCTGTGGTCCCTGAGCACCACCAGGAGTAATTCCTGAATGCAGAGCCTAGAGTAATCCATCAGTATCACACTTCTTGGTGTGACCCAAAAAGACAAAAAAAAAAAAAAAGCAAAACAAAACAAAAATTTAATAAACCTGCATCTGACTTAGCAGTTTATTCTTATTAGCCAAGGTGGATGTGTATGTATACAGCTGCAAACCCAGCTCCTCTAAAGATTTTAAAAGAACAAAAATTCTCTTTGGCATTTTTTGTTAAAGTACTACAGCTCCGAGAGACAGGGAAGATGACAGTGTGAAGAAGGGATCTGAGCACCTCTCTCAGTCTAATGGCGCAGGAACCCAGGAGGAAGCTCTCCTAGACCAAAGAGCAATAAGTAGGGAGCCAACAGTCAGGAGCTGAGCATCATGGTGGGAGCCTGTGGGACCATTTCAGGCAAAGCTGCGTGAGAGTGGAGTCTGCTCAGCCCCCTCCGACAGACACACACAGGCACACCACAGGAACACAGCTGACCGCATGCCCTGCCCACCCAGGGGGCGAGCTGGCTGAGGGTCTGCCCACTCCTGACGCTTATGCCCAGAGCCATGGCTGAAACACACTCAGCAGCAATACAACACCTGCTTGGAGGCTGGAGCGATAGCACAGTGGGTATCGCTCATGGCCGACCTGGGTTTGACTCCCACCATCCCATATGGTCCCCAGAGCACTACAAGGAGTAATTCCTGAGTGCAGAGCCAGAAGTTACCCCTGTGAATCACTGGTTGTGACCCCCCTCCCCCCCAAAAAAAAATAACAAAAAGGCAAAAAAAACACCTGCTTGAAGAATCCACTGGCTGACCCATGCATTCCTGTCTCACAGAAGCCCCTTGTGTCATCGGCTACTTTCCTGGATCTAAAATTTCTTATGTGCAATGTGAGGTCAAAATTAGGTTTTGACTTAAAACCAACAAAATAATCTGAATCACTCCAATTTTCTTTTGGGGTTCACTTTTTTTTTTGGTGGGGTGGTGGGGGGTTAGGAAGCTACACCTAGCACTGCTCAGAGGCTACTCCCGGTTCCATGTTTAGAGCTCACTCATGGCAGGGTACAGAGGACCATGCAGTCTGAGCTCTCTCCCCAACCTTAGTACAAGAAGGAAGGGAAGGTGGAAAGGAGGGAGGCAGGAAAGGAGCTCGGTTCTTGTTGTATTCTTCCCTATCAGCAGTTCCACTTGCTATTGCAGAGTCTGATGTTAAAATGTAGATTGGCAAAATCCCATCTTCTCCAAGAATGCTACTTTTCCGTTAAACCCTCTTTTCTTCCACTAGTCTTCTCTCCCACACCACCTAGCAGATGTCCCCTTGGGAAAGGCTGCAAAGGTGGGGCAGGTGAGTCACTGAAAATCAGGAGGCGGGGCTGGAGCAACAGCACAGCAGGTTAGGCATTTGCCTTGCACGTGACCGACCCAGATTTGATTCCCAGCATCCCATATGGTCCCCTGAGCACCGCCAGGGGTAATTCCTGAGCGCAGTGCCAGTAGTAACCCCTGCGCATCGCCAGGTGTGACCCAAAGAAGCAAAAAATAAATAAATAAATAAATAAAAACATCCCTGTGTGGGGCCGGAGTGATAGGACGGTGGGGAAGGTGTTTGCCTTGCACGCGGCTGCCCCAGGCTCGGTCCCCAGCATCCCATATGGTCCCCTAAGCACCGCCAGGAATAATCCCTGAGTGCAGAGTCAGGAGTAACCCTGAGCATCGCTGGGTGTGAACCAAAAAGAAAAAAAAATGACAAATAACCTCTATGTATCAGTATCAATCAAACATTTCTCACTTAGCAGAAAAGTGTGTCTTCTCTAAGGAAGCCTCAAGAAGGTGTTGCGCTGCCGCAGGCTCAAGTCTCCAGTGGCGGGCTCAATGGGTCCAAGCTGGGCCCACATGGGAGAGTCCGCAAAGCACAGTCGTGAGCTTTGGCAGAGACAGGAAAGACAAAGGACACCTCAGTATTCATGGGAAAGTCCTCTGACTCCACAAACCCTCTGAAAGGGCTCCAAGGGGCGCACAGGCCCAGGGACACCCTTGGTGAACCTCTGCTAGGGAGCAACGGAAGGAGGAAAGAGGCAGGGGGACTGAGGAGAACGACAGGAGAGACAGGGAACAGTGGGTCTGGGGAGCATTGTGATGAGAGCAATGTATGAATTCACATTTTTAAATCAAAGTATTGGGGTCGGAGAGATAGTACAGCAGATAGGGTATTTGCCTGCACGCAACCAACCGGGGTTCGATCTCCGGCATCCCATATGGTTCCCTAAGCACTCCCAGTAGCAATTTCTGAATGCAGAGCCGGGTGGGACCCAAAAAAAAAAAAGAAAAAAAAAGAAAGATAAAAGGGAAGTATTAGAGCCAGAAAGATATAGTACAGTGGGTAAGGGACTGCACGCGGCCGACCTGGATTTGATCCCCAGCTTCCCATATGGAACTCCGAGCCCCACCAGGAGTGATTCCTGAGCGTAGAGCCAGGAATAAGCCCTGAGTACCGCTGGGTATAGCCAAAATATGCCTCCACACCCCCTTCAAAAAGTAAAGTTTTATTATGCATGAAATCCTACCATTAAACGTTTTGTCAACTACTGTGCTTAAATTTTTTTCATTTTAAAGGAAATTTTAAAAGGAGAGAATCTCTCGAGGATGGACAGGTCACAGGTGTTTTTATCTGGCACCATAAAAACAACAAACGGACAGAATTTCTTCATAGACTTTAGTAATATGTATTTGCTGAAATCAAAAGAAAATCCAAAGGGTCACATGAGCAGCATTTTAAAGGAGAGAAAATCTGGGCGCTGGGCCTTCCATAAAAAAACCTTAAAAGTTATACACAATTCCTTTAAATTTCAGAGGCTCATAACTAAAGGGATTTTTGTTGAGGTGGTAGTGGTGGGATTTTTGGTTTGGGGCCACATCTGGCTGTGCTCAGAGCTAACTCCTGGTTCTGCACACAGGGATCACTCAGGCTCAGGGTCCATATGTGGTGCCATGGATCAAACCTGGGTCAGCCACAAACAAGGCAAACATGCTTGCTACCCACTGCACTATCTCTCCAGCCCCTTATAAATAAAGCTAAGAAATACTTTTTTATAGCCATAAATTAGTAAAAGAGAAAGATATCCAGAGACAAAACATCATCGCACAACAAGAAATCTGGAATACATACGTACCGTGTTCCCCAACTGACAAAAGGAAAAGCTATCTTATTACACACGGTAGAGGAGCCAACACATATGTCAGAATCTTTCTGTGCAGATTCCGGGAGGCTGAGCAAGCACATCGCCCCTGCTTTCCGTCGCCCATCATGGACGTAAGTGTTGCTCTATCTATAGCGCGTTCACGAGTGTTTAGGAAGCAGAATTAATGACGGACAATGGTGGGACAGGATGAAAGAGAACGCCAAGGTTACCTGCTGTCCCACAGAGAAGGCCTGGTTGTTGAACTGCTGAATAAACTCTGCTGCCATCTTATCTGTGTCGTAAGGGTTGGAGTCGATGTTTTTTTTCTGCAGGAAGTCAATTTCGATGGTCATTGTGCCAATGCACTGTTTAGCCTTGTCGAATGTATATAAGGACACTAGAAGGGGAAAGGCAAAATTAAAAAACAAAACAAAATGCAACAAAAACCAACAACTCAGAGATACCAAATACCTATTATATTTCAAAGAAAAAAATCTGGAGGGAGGGCACAGCCAGAGATGCTAAGGGCTTATTACTGTTCTGCACTCAGGGATCAGCCCTGGAGGGGCTCAGGGGACCTTAGGGGGTCCTGGGGATCAAACTCAGGTCAGCTGTGCACAAGGCAAGTACCAGACTATTGCTCCAGCCCCATTTCAAAGAAGTTTCAAGTAAATAAATCCAAACAGAACTTGACCAAAGGGCTTCTCAAGAAGGTGACCTGGGCACAGACTCTTTTAGAAATAACCACTGGAGAGTCTCCTGCCCATATGAATACTCAGATGGACTTAACAGCACATGCCCTCCTTCATTCCTCACCTGACTACAGGCATCTCACAGCCCTCCCTCGGGGTCTTCCTTCTCATTGAAGAGAACACAAAATGACAACAGGGTGAGGTGGAGGAGATTCCCAAACAATTGGTATAACATGCAATTTCCAGACAAGAATCTTGCTTGACGCAAGAAGGAGAGAAGTTGAAAGGTGAGAGGACTCTTTTGAGTTAACAAAGTTGGATACCAGAAATATAAACAAAGAGGTAAATCTAACACTGGGCTGTGATTTGTCATTTTATGAAACAAAAGACTGGACCAGATTAACCTTCGTGGTGACTTCCATACTCTAAAGTGTGCACTAAACTTATTTTCTTAATATTTAGCCACTTGACTGATATATACATATATATAAATATAAAATTGTAAATTCCTTGAAATTGCTTGTCTAACCTTATTTTCAATATTTGGGTTTGCTGTCATGAAGGAGAGGCACACATATTTTTATACAAGTATTGCAGCAGCAATAATCCAATGGGCAGGAATCTTGCCTTGCACACAACCAACCCAGGTCTAATCCCTGCCATCCTACATGGTCCCCTGAGCACCCTTGGAGTAATTCCTCAGTGCAGAGCCAGCAGTAACCCCTGAGTATCACCAGGTGTGGCCCCCAAACAAAAATTAAACAAAATATTTTTCTTTATTTTGTTTTTTGGGTCACACCCAGTGATGCACAGGGGTTATTCCTGGTTCTGTACTCAGGAATTACTCCTGGCGGTATTGGGGGACCATATGGGATGCTGGGAATTGAACTCGGGTTGGCCGTGTGCAAGGCAAATGCCCTACCTGCTGTGTTATCGCTCCAGCCCCCAAAATATTTTTCAAAAGCAAAACAACAGAGAAAATCAAAAATAAGAAATGGAAAAGGCAATGAAGATCAAAGAATAAATTCAGATCTCAATTTTCAGTGGGAAGTTTCAGAATGCTCTTCTGCTTACTGTAGGCATTTGTTCTTTTTGGGGGGGGGGGGGGCGCGGAGAGGGCACCCACACCCAGCTGTGCTCAGGGTTTAGTCCTGGCTCTGCAATCAGGGACCACTCCAGGCAGGCTTGGGGAACCATATGAGGAGCCAGAGAATGTACCGGGGTTGGACGTGTGCAAGATAAACACTATCTTTTAACACCCCCCCACACACACACACACAAAGTTTTGTTCTTTTTCTTTTCAATGGCAAGCACCAATGCAGTTCCCACTGCTATGACCACATGGCTGAGTACTTTCCCACACTGGGAAAATGACAGGGATCAGCATGTTCCGGGTGCAAGGATCAGTTGCAACCTAGGAAAAGCACCTTTGGGATCACGGTATCACCCCCGCCAGGTTAGCAATGACTTGTGCTTTCTTAAAATTGCTAGAAAGTAAGGCTAATAATGTGCAGGCTGTAACAAGAGAGCAAACCTGTTTCTAGACAGAGTTAAAGTATTTCTAAGTTGAAATATTAAAATAAAATTGAAAAAGTGAATTCAGCAATTCTACTTCCAGTTTTTGCCCCAGAAAGACAGAACGTCTTCCTAAAAAGAGCACCACAGCAAGGTTCGTCTTTGCGTTATCTGTCAAGAGCAAAACGCTGGAAAAACACAGTCTGCAGGGGAGTGAGGAGAAGAGGTGACATGTTCACAATATGGAACACTAGGGCAATTGAAACAAAATTCTGGCCCATGAGTTGGGGATGTGGTTCAGTGGCAAAGCATATGCCTTGCTTCCATAAGACCTGGTTTGATTCCCCAACAGCACAAAATCAAAAAAGTCTTAGAAACTTGATCTATGTTTAATCAAGATGACATTAAAACCTAATGTTGGGGCTGGAGCGAAAGCATAGTAGGTAGGGTATTCGCCTTGCACGCGGCCAATCTGGGTTCAATTCCCAGCAACCCTTATGGTTCCCGAAGCACCGCCAGGGTTAATTCCTGAGTGTAGTGGGCCTGCTCGAGCAAATCAATGAACAACGGGAGGACAGTGATACAGTGATACAGCAGAGTCAGGAGTAACCCCTTGTGCATTGCCAGGTGTGACCCAAAAAAAGAAAGGAAAAAAAAACCATAATGTTGAGGAACAGGGCGTTGGTTAAATGGCTGAGATGCATGCACTGTAAGCAGTAGCCCCTGAACACCATTGGGTGTGGTGAAAAACGAAAAAAAAAAAAGAAAATGCCACTTCATCTAACAAAGACTCCCAAACAATGCCATAACATTAAAATGCATGTATGTGAGTATAAACAGACATATATGCGAGCCTAGGAGTAACTGTATATGTGTGCAATTCTTTTTTGTGGGGGAGGGGGAATTTGTGGACCACAGCCAGTAATGCTCTGGGTATATTCCTGGCTCTGTGCTCAGGGGTCACTCCTGGTGGGTTCTGGGGGGGCATACATATGCTGGAGATCTAACCTGGGTCTGCCATGTGCAAGGCAAGCACCTTCCTTGCTGTCCTACTGCTCTGACCCCAGTGTGAAGCATTTGTATTCCAAAAAATTTGAGTGATTATGTGAAAACATCAGTATTACTGACTTTTGTTTTTCAAGTATATTTGAGTTTAAGATCAAAGTTCCTAAGTAGAACGGACCAAGATGTTAATTTCAGGAGCTCATCTAGCACCATGGACAGCATCACAGTCAGCACCACGGCTAGCGCCATAGTCTTTCCCAGGACACACACCCCGGTGTTTCTGCACAAATTCCCTCAAGGAGCAAAAGTGCAGCAAGCCCGTCTCTTAATGAAAGCATTCAAGCAGACTCTTTTTTTTTTTTTTTTTTTGGTGTGTGCAGAGGGAGAGCTTAGGTCACATCCGGCAATGCACGGGGATTATTCCTGGCCCTGTGCTCAGAAGAAGTCAGGGGTGAGCCACATATAAGGCAAGCACCTTAAATTAACACCCAAACTGTCTCTCCAGTCCAGACAGGTCCTTTAATGCTTTGTTTTGGTATTGGACCACACTCGATGGTGCTTATGGCTTATTCCTGGCTCTGCATTCAAGAATTACTCCCTTCAGTGCTGGGGATCAAACCTGGATCAGCTGCATGCATGGCAAGCATCCTACCCACTGTGCTATCATCTCTCTGGTTCCAAACACACAGGTCCTCTTATTTTTTATTTTTATTTATTTTTTATTTTTTGCTTTTTGAGTCATACCCAGCAATGTACAGGGGTTACTCCTGGCTCTGCACTCAGGAATTACTCCTGGCCGTGCTCGGGGGACCATATGGGATGCTGGGAATCGAACCCGCGTCAGCCACGTGCAAGGCAAACGCCCTACCCACTGTGATATCGTTCCAGCCCTAACACACAGGTCCATTTAATCAGGCAAACATGCTTCCTGAGCACCTCCTATGACTGGCTTACACCCCTCTCAATGTCTCTTATTTACATTATTTCTCATCTAAAACACCTCTCTTTCTTGTCTCTGCCATGTTATTTCTTTCTCTTACCCACTAATCATGTTTTTAAAAACTCTATTGCCCAGGCCATTTGACCTGCATGAATCTAACCCAAGTTCAATCCTTTGCACCCCACAGTCTCCTGAATTAGCCAGGAGTGATTACTGAGCACAGAGAGGATTAAGCCCTGTGCACTGTCATGTGTTACCTAGAAATCAAAAGTCAAAATAAAATTAATCAAAATTAAAAACTCTACTGCCCAGAGAAGATTTCTCAAGTGAATTTCCAGTCTCTAACCAAAGCATCCACTCCCGTTCTATCTTAGCACTTTTGCACAAATCTCCTACCAGTAACATCATATAATGACCTTTCAATACTCTGTAACTTATGAATATGTGCACATTCTTCCCTCATTCACTTTTAATTTCAGGAAGAATAGTGAAGAGATAAAAAGAGAGGGAGTTAAGTATTATGACTATTTATGTCCATTCTCAGAGATCTAACATAAATCATATGTTCATACTCATATGAACAGTAAGAATGTCCAATAGTCTTACAATTAGGAACACACAATCGTATAGTTTTCCATATTATGAAAAAATGAGGATGAAAATTTACCTCAAATAGATATAATAAATATACACCTACCGTCTATTTCTTGTCCAATGGAAAGTCCAGCCCATTTTCGCTGTAAAATAAAAGAGGGAGAAAAAAGTATGTAAAAATAAATCAATCAAAATTGGAAAAAGAGGAATTCCTGGGAACTGCAGAAATGAAGTCAAAGTCCAGTGCACAGCAAGAGCTAATTTCCAGACTATGTTCCACCAAAAGCCATTTCAACGTCTTCAGCCCCAGCATCCGTGACTAGGACGGTGTGTGGAAATAGGGCCTTTCCAGCAGCAAGGGACGGTGGGTCACACTGAGGTGGGATGACCTTTGGCCATTATGACTGGCATCGTTTTGTTTTTTCCCTTGGGTTTTTGGGCCACACCCAGTGTTGCTCAGGACTTATCCTGGCTCTGCACTAAGGGATCTCTCCTGATGAACTCTGTGGACCACATGGGCTGCTGCAGATAGAACCCAGGTTGACCACAAGCGCCCTTGTAACAGAAAGGTGGGTGACTGGGACGGAGACTGAGGTGCGGCACATAACAGCCACAGAATGGCAGGCATGCTGGCAACGCCAGTAGCTAAGCAAGTAACAGATTCTTTCCTGACACTCTCAGAGAGAACAGAGCACCTGCGAACACCTGGCTTCCAGATCTGTAGCCCAGAAACTAGGAAAGGACACATTTCTATCCCTCTAAGTTGCCCAGCCTGTGACGCTGCGTCACAGCTGCCTGGGGAAATGAACACAAATGAACACACATGCTATAGTTTGTATCCCAAACTTACCAGGCATGTCTTTCTAAGGTAAAGCTCGCCCTGCTGGGTGTGTTGCTTCTTTATGCAATATAATGTTCCTGAAGGGCTCTGCTGTTTTAGGGACTAACCCAGCATTCTAGCCCTACTATGGTTAATTACACTCTTTGTTTAAAAAGAAAATATTCAGCTCATCAAAACTTGACAGATAACCTATCCCCAGCAACCAAGCAGGGATTCAAATCAACTTGCGGGTGGTCACGCCTACTCTGCACAGCAGCCCATGATTTGGGGGCCTTTGCAACCAGATCTGAGCTTCTCCCCCGGCCCCGGCTGGTAACGACGGCAAGAATGCAGAGGCAGGCCAGATTGTGTCTTGGCAGGGACCGGGGACTGGCTTGCCATAAGGTCCCAAATTAGTAACTATTGACAGTTCTCCAAAGAACAGCGAGGAAAACAATTTTGGGCTGGGAATCAAGATTGGCTACTCCTCTGCACATCATGAATTTCCTGGTGGGTAGAGAAGAAGACACCGTGTTCCAAACTGCGCAACATCCCGGGCTGTCTTCGAGCCTCTCCCCAGCTCCCCCTTCCCCCTTCTCTGCCCTGTGCCTCCTCCCTCCTCTTCGGTGCATCCCATCCCATTCTTGTCACCCTTCAAGCCAGCGGTCTCCTTAGTTTATACTGAAACTGCGGATCATAAAGCAGCCAGACGCTGTTCCGTACTTCAATCCTAAAGACAGCCTACAGGCTGGGTAACAGTAGTATCTCTCCTATGGGTTTGTTTCGAGAATCAAAGAGGCTAATGTACGCAAAGACTATACAGAATTGCACTTGGCTATAGTAGATGTTGGGGACTTGTATCGTTGTTGCTGTTGTTAAAAAGTGGAGGAGAGGCCGCGCGATATAGCACAGCAGGTAGGGTGTTTGCCTTGCACTCGGCTGACCCGGACTCAATCCCTAGCATCCCATATGGTTCCCCAAGCAGCGCCAGGAGTAATTTCTGAGTGCAGAGCTAGGAGTAAATCCTGAGCATTGCTGGGTGTGACCCAAAAAGCAAATAAATAAATAAATAAATAAATAACTTGTCCCTTAAAAAAAACAAACGAACTAAAAAGTGAAGGAGATCAGGGAAAAAACAGTCGAAAACTTCTGACCATGAAAATACCAATGGGAGCCCTATAAAAGCTAGGAACTCGGGAGTACCCCAAGCTCCATCTAGAGAACCAAATGTAGAGAGTAGTTTAATAATCTGATCATTTGATAATTTCATGGAGGATGCAGGAGCCTTCTAGTGGAGAAAAAGGAAGAGCAAAGGGAGAGAAACTGTTGAAAGCTCCGAGAGATGTTTTGTAGTTCCCTAATGAAAGCTGAATCGATTTCTCTGAAGCCTAGGGGAGTAAATCAATGCTTATTAGTAAACCAGAAGAAAGCAGGGCTGCATTCTGGGTGCCAGGGCCGTGGGATCAGCGGCTGGAGTCCAACGACATGGGAGGGAAAGAGGGAGTAGTGCTAGCAGTGCTCCTGGCCTCCAAAGCACGGGCCTGGGCAGGGCTAGCAGAACCCCCAACAGTTCCAGCTGTCATCAGACCCTCCATGACTGCAGGCAGTGTGTCACAGCCTGTGGCCCATCATGCACCCCCACCGTCCTACTGTCCTCCTGGTTCTCCCTGGTCTTATGCCACGGTCTCCCATTTACAGTTTCATCTGCGGTCTCCTTGGAAAACCCTGGAGGCATGCAGGAGGGCCCTATGGTGCCAGCTGAGAAATGCTACTTTATCCCTACATCGTTGCCCTTTAAAATCATTATGATTAGGGGACAGAGCAATAGTACAGCAGGTAGGGCACTTGCCTTGCATGTAGTTTACCTGGGTTCAATCCCTAGCACCCCATGTGGTTCCCTGAGCACTGCCAGGAATGAGCCTTGAGCACAGAGGCAGGACTAAGCTCTGAGCACCACTGGGTGTGCACCACAAAAATATAATAATAATCTTTTTTTTTTTTTTGGCTTTTTGGGTCACACTTAGTGATGCACAGGGGTTATTCCTGGCTCATGCACTCAGAATTACTCCTGGCAGTGCTCAGGGAACCATACGGGATGCTGGGAATCAAACCCTGGTTGGCCTTATGCAAGGCAGAAGCTCTACCCACGGTGCTATTGCTCCAGTCCCCTAATAGTAATAATCTTTTAAGGGGCCAGAGAGTATAGCAGGGGAGGGTGCTTGCTTGCCTATGGCTCATCTGGGTTCGATCCCCAATACCCAAAATGGTTTCCTGAGCCCGTAAGGAGTAATCCCTTAGTGCAGAGACAGGAATAAATCCTGAGCACAACTGGGTGTGACCCAAAGACTCAGAAATAAATAAAAATAACATTATTAGTATCATATGACAATTGTACAAATAAGCGACATTTCTGTCATCTCTTCTGCTCTACCCTGAGAACTAACACTCAGGCAACCTGATGGCCAACTGTTGCCACTGCAGAATTTTTTTTTTAATTTAACAAAAAGAAAAATCAAGCCAGGCAGTTAGAGGAAAGTAAGATCTGGCAATGAAGAGTGAGTTGGTAAACTTCTGAGTGGCTAGATGTTTTCCTCCACTGCAAACCAACACAGATGTAGGGGAAGCTCGCCTTTGGTGAATCCATTCTCCCACAACTCTCAAGAGCAAAGACTCCCCCAATGGGAGTTACCTGGGGTAAGCTGAAGGCGATGCTCCCTGGAACCACGGATGGGTGGGTCCTTAGGGTGAACGTGTACCTGTGGTTGGGCGAGGTCCTCACAATTACGTGCCTGAAAGACAGAGGCAGAGTCAGCACTGCATGCCAGGGGGAGGGACAGGGAGTTCATTTAAATGCAATAACTGGATGACACCCAGAGGAAGCCAGGGGTAAAATCAGAGTCCAAGAGAATGGATCACACATTTCATTCCCAATTCAATTTGTCCCAACATATCACAGACAAAAGAGGCATCATGAAGCAGAATTAGGACCAAGCAGGGGAGGGTGTGAAACACCGACTTCATGACTTTCATCCTAAGTAGACGAAAACACTGAGTGATTGAGGGGCCAGAGAGAAAGGACAGGATGAGGGTGCTTGCCTTGCACCCTGCCAACCCAGGTTCGACCCCTAAGCACCCCACAGGGTCTCCTGACCACTGCTGGGAGCAATTCCTGAGTGCAGACCCTGGAGTAACCTCTGAGTGTTATTGGGTGTGGCCCAAAAATCAAGAAGAAAAACAGTGATTGCAATTCTTTGGTATTAAATAAAAATCGGGATCAACTTCCTCTCCTGAAAATCACTTCACACCTAAACAGAATCAAGGGGGGGCGGTAAGCCCCAGAGAGCAGGCCAGGATTAAAACAAATAAACAAAAATGAAGGTTTTTGGGCGTTTTGTTTTTTGTTTTTTTTTGCTTTTTGGGTCACACCCAGTGATGCACAGGGGTTACTCCTGGCTTTGCACTCAGGAATTACTCCTGTCAGTGCTCGGGGGACCACATGGGATACTGGGAATCGAACCCAGGTCAGCCATGTGCAAGGCAAATGCCCTACTGCTGTACTATCACTCCACCCCAAAACTGAATTTTTAAGAATATGCATTCAATTTCTTTCAGATTCTCACAACCTGCTGAAACAGTAACAATCTGCAAATTTTAAAAGATGGTAAAAATATTAAATTTCACAAGATACATTAGCTTTTACATAGCTATTATTTACTATTTCAATGCATTAGAGGTTTATTTACACTGCTCAGAACTTAACCCATAAACAATTCAAACAGAGTCATCTTTTTAGGGGCGCATTCTCTGCAATGCTCAGGGTTTACTCCTGGTTCTGTGTTCAGAGGACCAATTGTGATGCTGGGGGTAGAACCAGGGTTGGCCACATGCAAGGCAAGCTTCTTACCCTGTACTATCGCTGACCCAAAATACAATCATCTAAGATCATCTCCTACACCAGGAAATCACCAATGACTATGTGAGAGACAGCTCTGTCATTCAGCACAATGTTTGTTTTTTTGCTTTTTAATTTTGGGGGTGGGGGGTCTCACCCAGCAAAGCTCAGGGGCTACTCCTGGCGATAGTTGGGGGACCATACGGGATGCCAGGGATCGAACCCGGGTTAGCTGTGTGTAAGGCAAATGCCCTACCCGCTGTACTATCACTCTGGCCTCCACAGCACTGTTTTTATTTGGTTTTGTTTTTTTTTTTCTTTTTGGGTCACACCTAGCAATGCTCAGGGGTCACTCCTGGCTCTGCACTCAGGAATTACTCCTGGTAGTACTCAGGGGACCATACGGGGTGCTGGGAATTGAACCTGGGTCGGCTGCGTGCAAGGCAAACATCCTACCCGCTGTGCTAGCACTCCAGCCCCAGCACTATGTTTTTAAACAATTTTTTAGAAGGTGATAATATTTTGATATTAATGACTATATACTAAGTAATCCCATCATGAATACACTAAAACCTAGCATACATAAAAGAATTTCATAAACTAATTCTCACTGATTTTTGGGGGGCGGTTAGGGAGAAAGAGTCCTCCCCAGCAGGCCTCAGAGGCCAGGGATCAGCGAGGTCTGTGCTATGGTTCCAAGCGAGGGCCTAAGGGTAAGGTTATGTGTCCTCACTCCCCTTGTCAGCGGCTCCCCTCTGTGGCCTCGGGAGCCCGGATGGCACTGGACTGGAAACAGATTCTTCAGACACTCTGGCCACAGTGATGGGAACTGACTCAAACAAATGAGGACCAAATTGCCATAATGAGTCTACATTTTTTAAAGTGAAAAAGCAGGTTTTATTTGCAAGTTTTGAGGAGTGTGTGTGTATGTGTGTGTGTGTATGTGAGAGAGAGAGAGAGAGAGAGAGAGAGAGAGAGAGAGAATATGTGTGCTCAAGAGAGAAAAACTTGGGCTTCTTAAAAAATTTATATATATACATATATATATATATATACACATATATAAGTATGTATTTCTAAAATACTACTCAGCATGTTAAAGAAAGTGAGATACTCACTGGCCGGACTGGAAATCCTTTTCATTCACAACCGCACAGTTGGTCAGTGACAGCTCATCTGTAGGGCACCGAGCAGCTTGCATGCTCTAGGAAAATCAATGCACAGGATTAGGCATCACTGCTGTTACCTGGAGAAACACTCTATACTTTCCTGGACTCTTGTCCATGTTGCTGGCCATCAACACCCATCATCTGCGACCCCCGGTCCCCATTCCTCTGGACACTGTCCCTGTCACTCCAAGGGAACATGTGTGGGCCTGGCAACCACAGAGTGTGGTGGCCTCACGGCCTCCTCTCCCGCCCAGCCATGTCTCCACATGTCAGCGGAGAAAGGCACTCACTGCCTCTCAAGGCACAGGAATCTGCCCTAATGCGCCTAAAGGAGAGTAAGTCAACCAGAGAAAGGGAAAGTGACCAAGACACAAAGATACAAAGACACAATGTGTGCCTCATGGAGAAAGGAAAAGTGACCAAGATACAAAAAGATACAAAGACATAATGTGTGCTTGTCCCTGATACCACCCATAAACCAAGAAAGTCTCTTTAGATCTCAAGTTTATTTGACTTTCTCATTTCCAACTGAAAAAAAACCTTGACTCAGAAACTTAGTGAAATTAAATTCAGTGAGACTGAGAAAACGTATCATGAAAGAATTGTTCTTTTTTTTATAAGAGATCTGACTATGGACTATATCTCATATCCACAAAGAACAGTCACCTTCCAAATACCTCAACAAAATTACAATAGATAGTCTGAAAAAGACAGCAATTAGGGCTGGAGAGATAGTACAGGGCCAGGGAACTGGCCACGCATGTGGCTGATCCCAGGTTCAATTCCCACCACCCCATACGGTCTCCAGAGCACCATCTGGTGGTACCCTTGAACAGAACTGAGTGTGCCCCCACAGCCCCCACCAAGAAAAATAATCTAATCAACTTTTAAAAGTCACTGCCAGATGTGGCCCACCCAGATGGCCCTGGAGAAGAGCGGAAGAAAAGAGAAGAAAGAAAGAAACTAATAAGCAGGCAGGCCTCTAAAAACCACTGGCAACAAGATACACTTCCAGAACTTTTCCAGGAGTGATTAAAATTACTTTATTCTAGTTAGTGCTTAGCTAAATTGTATCAGAGCTAATAAGTGTCGAACCCTAGTTTCCTAAGAGGAAAAATTTTTAAAAGTCGAGCAGGGGGTCCCAGGAGCAGCATCGGCAGAGAGCCCCGGGCACCAGCAGGGAGAAGCCGCTGGATAGTTCAAAACAAAGCAAAAACAAGATGTCACAGGGGGCTACAAAGAGACAGTACAGTGATCCATGAATATTCTTTTATTGTTAACTGCAGACAAAAGCGATCAGAACAGAGTAGCTGGGACAGCTCTGTAACACAGGCTGATCAAACCACAGACATTCCCTTTAGTTCCCTTTAATGTGCTTCTGGGGTATTAGAGGAAGCAAATCAAGCACTATATTTCTCTGCATTGCATCAAAAAAGAGAGCGCCTAGGGGCTGGAGCAATTGTACAGCAGGTAGGGAGTTTGCCTTGCACGCAGCCAACCCGGGTTCGATTCCCAGCATCCCATATGGTCCCCCAAGCACCGCCAGGAGTAATTCCTGAATGCATGAGCCAGGAGTAACCCCTGTGCATCACTGGGTGTGACCCAAAAAGAAAAATAAAATTGAGCCATCATTTGACCCAGCAATTCCACTTTTGGGCATCTATCCCCAGACAGAAAAACATTCATTCAAAAAGACATATTCACTGCCACCAAAAAACTCCTAGAAACAATAGACTTGTATAGTAAAGTTGCAGGCTATAAAATCAATACCCAAAAGTCCATGGCTTTCCTATACGCAAACAGTGAGAGAGAAGAAAGCGACATGAAAAAAACAATCTCGTTCACAATTGTGCCCCAGAAAATCAAGTACCTAGGAATCAGCTTAACTAAGGAAGTAAAGGACCTATACAAAGAAAACTACAAAACGCTACTTCAGGAAATAAAAGAGGACATGAGGAAATGGAAAGATATCCCCTGCTCATGGGTCGGGAGACTTAACATTGTCAAAATGGCAATACTACCGAAAGCATGTATAAATTCAATGCAATCCCTATAAGGATACCCATGAATGACATTCTTCAAAGAAATGGAGCAAACACTCCTGAAATTTATATGGAACAATAAGCCCCCACGAATAGCTAAAACAATTCTTGGGAAAAAGAAAATGGGAGGAATCAACCTCCCGAACTTCAAACTGTACTACAAAGCAGTAATAATTAAAACAGCAAGGTACTGGAACAAAGGCAGAACTGCAGACCAATGGAACAGGGTTGAATACATTGACATCTCCCCTCAATCATATGATCATCTAATCTTTGATAAAGGTGCAAGAAATGTGAAGTGGAGTAAGGAAAGCCTCTTTAACAAATTGTGCTGGCATCACTGGACGGCTACATGCAAAAAAATGGGCTCAGAACTCTGCCTAACACCATGTACAAAAGTAAGATGAAAATGGAGTAAAGACCTCAACATCAGACCAGAAACCATAAGGTTTGAAGACAAGGTTGGCAAAACCCTCCATGACATTGAAGCTAATGGTATCTTCAAAGATGCCACGCCACTGGCCGAGCAAGTGAAAACAGAGATAGATAAATGGGACTATCTTAAACTAAGAAGCCTCTGCACCTTAAAAGAAACAGTGATCAAAATACAAAGACAGTCTACAGAATGGGAAAGGATATTTGCCAAATACACATCTGACAAGGGGTTGATATCAAGGATATACAAAATACTGGTTGAACTCCACAAGAAGAAAACATCCAACCCCATCCAAAAATGGGGCAATGAAATGAACAGAAACTTTCTCAAAGAAGAAATCCGAATGGCAAAAAAGCACATGAGAAAATGCTCTACATCATTAATCATCAGGGAGATGCAGATCAAAACCACAATGAGATACCATCTCACACCTCAGAGACTGGACCACATTCAAAAGAACAAAAGCAACCGATGCTGGCGCGGATGTGGCGAGAAAGGGACACTCCTTCACCGTTGGTGGGAATGCCGATTGGTTCAGCCCTTCTGGAAAACAGTATTCTCAAAAAATTAGAAATTGAGCTCCCATTTGACCCAGCAATACCACTCCTGAGAATATATCCCAGAGAGGCAAAAATGTATAGTTGAAGTGACATCTGCACTTGTTTGTTCATTGCAGCAGTCTTTACAATAGCCAGAAACTGGAAAAAACCTGAATGCCCAAGAACAGATGACTGGTTAAAGAAACTTTGGTACATCTACACAATGGAGTACTATGTAGCTGTTAGAAAAGATGAAGTCATAAAATTTACATACAAGTGGTACAACATGGAAAGTATCATGCTAAGCGAAATGAGTCAGAAAGAGAGGGATAGACATAGAAAGATTGCATTCATCTGGGGGATATAAAGTAACAAAATATGAGATTAATACCCAAGAATAGCTGAGATCATCACCAGGAGGATTACTCCATAGCTTATAGGCCAGCCGGGCATTCTAGGGGAAAGGGCAGCTCAGATAGAGAAGGGAACACCAAATAAAGTGTGTTTGGAGGATCCTCCCAGGAGGGGAGATGCATGTTGAAAGTAGACGATGGACTGAACATGTTTGCCACTCAATGCCTCTTTTGCAGACCACAACACCCAAAAGGAGAGAGAGAACAAAAGGGAATGCCCTGCCACAGAGGCAGGGTGGGATGGGGGGGGGGTGGGAGGGATATTATCCATGGTGGTGGAAAATGGGCACTGATGGAGGGATGGGTATTTGATCATTGTATAATCGAAACCCAAGCACAAAAAATTGTAAATCTACAACTGTACTTCATGGTGTTTCACTAATAAAAAAAAAGAAAGAAAAAAAAAGACATATTCATACCATGATTCACTGCAGCACTCAGTACTACAGCTAAGATCCGGAATCAACCCAGATGTCCACCATATCAGTAGGAAGAAACTGTATATTTATACATAATGGAATACTACACAGCTGTAAGAAATGATAAATCATGCAATTTGCTGAAACGTGGATGGAAACGGAAGACATCATGTTAAATGAAGTTAGCCAGATGAAGAAGGATAAACACAAAATGGCATCAATAATATGTGAGACTTAGAGTAGCCGATGAGGAGATGAAATGGTTTAAAGGAGGGGTGCTTTGATTACCCTTGGTCCCAAAACATAGGGAGGAGAAGGAATGATAATGAGTTGGGGGCGGGAAGGAGCGACAGATGAGCAGGAACAGGGAGCAAGGGTCAAAGTACTTTGGTGATGTTGAGGAATGAAAGAACTCAACATTAAAACCACAGACTCAAAAGATGGCAGCCGCACGAGAGCCTTGTGGACAGCAGGTTTGAGCCACGGGTGGGGGCGGCAGGGACCTCATGGGAAGGGGGGCGTAATGGGCCGTCCTTCACGCCCGACTGAGGTCGCCAGCTGCCCCCCACGAGCGGCTCTCCGGCACAGCCACAGCCCCGGAGGCACAAGGACTTAGCACAGAGAACCACCGCTTGGAGCAGAAAAGCAAATGGACTATGTGCTAAACCGCGCCAGCATGCCTGCCCGGAGGGGAAAGGGTGTTGACCCACTCGCCCGCTCCTCTCTGGAAAGAAAGATGGCGGCCGCACGGGAGCCTTGTGGACAGCAGGTTTGAGCCGGGGGTGGGAGCGGCAGGGACCTCATGGGAAGGGGGGCGTAATGGGCCGTCCCTCACGCCCAACCGAGGTCGCCAGCTGCCCCCCACGAGCGGCTCTCCGGCACGGCCACGACTCCAGAGCACAGAAACCAATTTCTTAACTATCTAACTTTTAATAGAAATTCTTCCAGGGTTAATAAGTAAAATAGCAGAAATTCAAAACCGCACGACATCATTTTATTCTTAAACCAAGTTGTAGAAAGCAAATCATTTCACAACGCTGTTTCAGCATGTCTGATTGGGGGGGGGGGTCGTAAACTCTAAACAATAATTGTGCATCTTCTATCGAAACAATGTATCTAGTCAAAGTAGATAGAGTATTAACTAGAACTGATCTGCCTCACAGGAATTGGGAGGGGTGGGAGGTGGGGTTATATTGGGGTTCGCGGTTAAAAATAAGTATTGGTAAAGGGAAATGTGTTTGATATTTACATGACTGAGACCTAAACCCGAAAGCTCTGTAACTTTTCCCACAGTGATTCAATAAAGAAATAAATTATAAAAAAATAAATAAATAAATAAATAAAACCACAGACTCAACAAGACCCAAACTAACAACCGAACTTTGAGAGCTGCCTGTTGAGATGGCAGGCAAGTGGGGGAGGGACGGAGAGGCATCCTAGGAACAAGGGGGAAGGCGGGGGAGGGAGGGAAGTTGACGCTGGTGGTGGGACTGGTGATGGAACATTATGATGGAACATCTAAAACCCAACAATGAATAGCTTTGTAAATCATGGTGTTTTGATAAATAAAATTGGGGAGAAAATATATATTTTCAGTTACTTTTAGTTCATTAATGCCATAAAAGTACAATACACTCTGGTTCATCTGTAAGAAAAATTAATGACTGAAAACTTCCCAAGGATACTTAGGTAAATTATTTCCATAAATAGTGACAAAATATTTCTTTTTAAATCAAGATTTTATTTTAAATCATCTATTTTATTGAGGGGGTGGGAAATGCTGGCTGACACTGTGCTCAGGGCTCCCTCCCAGAGCAGCACTGGGAGACTCGGCAGTGCTGGGGCTAGAACCCAAGATCCCTGAATGCAAAGCATTAGGCCCATCCCTTGGGTTATCTCTCCAGCTCTGAACCAAGGTTTTCAAAAATTAGGGCTGGACAATAAGAGAGAGATAACAAAAGGGAATGCCCTGCCACAGAGGAAGGGTGGGATGGGGGGATGAGGGTTGGAGGGATACTGGGATCCGTGGTGGTGGGAAATGGGCACTGGTGGAGGGATGGGTATTTGATCATTGTATAATTGAAACCCAAGCAAAAAAAATTTGTAAGTCTACAACTGTACCTCATGATGTCTCACTAATAAAAAAAAAAATTAGGGCTGGAAAGACAGTACAGAGGACACAGCACTTGCCCTGCATGCGGCAAAGCCAGAGTCCATCCCTGACATCCTATATGGTCCCCTGAGTACCACCAGGAGTGATCCCTGAACACAGAGCCAGGAGTAAGCCCTGACTACCAGGTATGGGCCAAACAAAACAAAAAAGAATAACAAAGCATAACTTTGCTTTCTATATTAACAGTGATATCAAAACTTATGAAACTATTATACATCTTATCTTTTATACTATATATTTCTCTATGCATATAAATTAATATATGGCATAAATAAATATATCGGGCGCATTCTGGAGCGATAGCACAGTGGTAGGGCATTTGCCTTGCACGCAGCCAACATGGCCGACCCGAGTTCGATTCCTCCGCCCCTCTCGGAGAGCCCGGCAAGCTACCGAGAGTATCTCGCCCGCACGGCAGATCCTGGCAAGCTCCCCGTGACGTATTCGATATGCCAGACACAGTAACAACTAAGTCTCCAATGGAGACGTTACTGGGCCCGCTCGAGCAAATCGACGAACAACGGGAAGGCCTTTACCTTTACCTTTTTAAATAAATATATATACACACACACACTTGGGGATAGAACACTTGAGGATACACAATCTGTTTGTATTAATGGGATTTATGATAAAATATATGAACATCATCATCGATCTAGAACCCATGGAAATGCTTGCTTTTTGAATGACAGCATTTTCCCCTGTCATCTGAGAACAACATACAGAGCCTTTTCCATTTCCCACCTCCCCTGGGGTCACTTTCCTATGGCTCTCTTTCCCTTCTGGGTTCCTTGCCTGGCCAACTCCTGCTCATTTTACAGTTCTCAGCTCAAGGCCTTCCTGGACCCCACTTGCAGTGTGGAGGTTTCCACTAAACTGATGGAAAAAACTTCGACCAGAAGCACTTGCCCGTAGCTTTGTGGTCTGTTCTCTGCTTGCACTGCATCACAGACAGTACGTTCTCTGGGACTGAGACGGCACCGGGATCTACCGTCTGTGGTTCTGGGGGCTAGAACAGGGCTCAGCACACAGTGCGGGTTCAGCAAATGCTTGCTGCCAAGTGAACTGATGGGTCAACAAGAATCCAGGTGCAGAACTAAAGAACACAGACACCAAGGACATGCCAAGGTTACTTAGGAAGTGAGGTTTCATTCGCCATCTATAACACAAAATGACACAGGAGTCACCATCACCAGAGCACTTGGCAAGTAT
Organism: Sorex fumeus; assembly: GCF_029834395.1. Lineage (NCBI taxonomy): Eukaryota > Metazoa > Chordata > Mammalia > Eulipotyphla > Soricidae > Sorex > Sorex fumeus. The sequence continues at coordinate 78,811,212 of NW_026606120.1, forward strand.
GCCTAAAAGTCTGAGGTCGTAAACCAGTTTACCAGTCAAAGAGATGATGGTGCCCTTCAAAACCAAGAGACATCCTCCAGAAATCATCTGTCTGGCCAACAGAAACAGATGCTACCAGGAAGGCTCCCCACTGGGATCGGGAAGCATCTGTGTTCCATGGTGAGTCAAGCAGGGTCTCTCATTTTCTCATCAAAAAATAAGTCCCTATAAATAGCAGCTGTTTACTGATCACAGTCAAGGCGAGGGAAAATTCCACACTTTGTTTGATGGTCACCTTCTGTCTAGAAAACGATCAAGCCCAGCTGCTGCTCTAGCTGCACAGAGACTGTGAAGTGAAAACATGACGCTAATAGGAAATGTTACATAAGGCTATTTATCTGTGTCAGCCGAACACTGAACTGGCCTCAGAATATTTTCACTGGGGCAGGAGAGAGAGCACAGCGGGTAAAGCCCTTCTTGCCCTCAGCCCACCAGGTTCAATCCCCAGCACCACAGTAGGTCCCCCAAGCCCTGAGTAAGAGTAAGCCCTGAGAATGCAGGATGTAACTGCAAACCACCCCTGCCCCCCAAGAAAAAGGAAAACACTCGAAATATCACAAATATTTACCAACAGGTGGCTGAATGGATAAACATATTATGGCTTAACCATACAATAAAATGGCCACTTAGCAAAGCAATTAGTAAGAACCTAAATCAGAAATCTATGTAACAACATGAAAAAACCTAAAAACATCATGTTAAGTAAAAGAAGCTAGACTGAAAATAAGAGTTCATCCTACATTTACAAAATTCATTTTAGCAGCAAAATTACTCTAAAAGTAACAAATAAGCAACAACAACAACAAAAAAAGCAAATATTTGGGTGAGACAATAAGGAAGTTTGGAAGGATTTTTTAAGATGACAGAAATATATATTCCTTATCTTGATTACACTTTATTCTATAAACTTGAGAAATGCAGGTCTGATTTCCCAAAAGCTGGGCAATCTCTCAGAGTTCCTATGGCAAACCTGGGATAAAAGCCAAGATGAGAAAATATAATTTAGGGGCTGGAGCATTAGTATGGAAGGTAGGGCACTTGACTTACACATGACCAACCCCAGTTCAATCCCTGGCACTGGGTTTGATATGGCCCCCAGTGCCCCTCCTGGGGTGATCCCTGAGTGCAGTCATGAGTAAGCACCGAGTACCACCAGGTATGGGCCAAAAAGGGGGTAAATATAGATATATAGTTTATATATATATTTTTTTTTGGGGGGGTGCTGGAGCAATAGCACAGTGGGTAGGGCATTTGCCTTGCATGCGGCCAACCTGGGCGACCTCAGTTCGATTCCTCCGCCCCTCTCGGAGAGCCTGGCAAACTACCGAGAGTATCTCGTCCACACGGCGGAGCCTGGTAAGCTCCCCATGGCGTATTCGATATGCCAAACACAGTAACAAGAAGTCTCAAATGTTACTGGACCCGCTCGAACAAATTGATGAACAATGGAAGAACAGAAACAGTGATATATATTTAGTATATAACTGAGTTTAAATATATGTAAAATGTAGGTTCAAGATCAAATGGGCAAGGGAGCTGGAGCAATAGCACAGAGGGTAGGGCGTCTGTCTTGCACACGGCCGACCCGGGTTCGATTCCCAGCATCCCATATGGTTCCCCTAAGCACCGCCAGGGGTAATTCCTGAGTGTAGAGCCAGGAGTAACACCTGTGCATCGTCAGGTGTGACCCCCCCCAAAAAAAAGATCAAATGGGCGAATGATTGCAACAAGACCTTGACCTTGGTACGTCCATATTTAGGTACCCCAACTCAAAAAGAGATGTGTTAGAGAGAGATTTAAACTAGGAGATTAACCCGTGACTCCATATCAACCTGAGCACAAAATCCTAAATCAGATATTACAGTCCCTGGCCTATGAATAAACTTCCTCTCTATGGGCTGGAGTGATTGCACAGGTAGAGCAATTGACTTGCATATGGCCAACCTGGGTTTGATTCCCAGCACCACATCTGGCATCCTCAGCTCTGCCAAAAGTGATCCAAGCACCGAGCCAGTAGTAAGCCCTGAGCACTGCAGGGTGTGACCCCAAAACCAAAACTAAATTATTAAAAACAATTTTTTTTAATTTGAGAAATGTGGGGCTGGAGCGATAGCACAGCGGGTAGGGCGTTTGCCTTGCATGCAGCCAAGATGGCCGATACAGGTTCGATTCCCAGCATCCCATATGGTCCCCCGAGCACCACCAGGAGTGATTCCTGAGTGCATGAGCCAGGAGTAACCCCTGAGCATCGACAGGTGTGACCCAAAAAGCAAAAAAAAAAAAAAAAAAAATTCAGAAATGGTTATAAAGTCAAACAAAATTAACGCATCTCACAGCAGATACCTAAAGAATTCTGCTGCAATAAAAAATAGACAACAGAATCCATTCACAATAGAAACAAAAGTGTATATAGTAAAAATAATTAGCAAAAAAGTGCACAAGACCCACATGAAGAAAACCCATGGGAGTACACAAAAGAATATCCAACTAAATCAAATAAAAATTATATCAATGCATGCAATGACTCAATAAGGGTCAACAACAAATTAACCACAAATTTCAGGCAATTAAAATCACAATCCCAAAGGACTTCCACCTAAGCCGCAATTGAACTATCTGATAAATGCAGCTGGGAAAACCTTTGGACCGTGGGCGAACATATTTTGAGATCTTATTATTTGCCAGGAACTGTCTGAAGAGTTTACAAACCTGTCAGCGTCCCAGGCTAAAATTCTCTTTCCGAGAGCCCTAATCTAAGCAACAATAGTATTCACTTCACTTTTTGCTTCTCATAACATATACACAACTGCTTCTCACCAAATGATTTTAAAGCAGGACTTACTCGGAATGTCACACACATGAAATGGTGGAGCAGAGAATCAAATTTTCAGGTAAATGACAGACAGCACACTTCATCCCATAACTACCTTTACTTCAGGGGTGTCCCGGAGCTCCATCCCACCAGCTTCCCGTGTTCATATTCGTAGTCCTGAGCGCACGGGGCACCTATCTCCAGGGCAGGGGGAGGCAGGACCCTTGCCCTGCAGCTCTGGCCCCTCACCTCCCCCAGACCCCTGAAGCTTCTGCCTTTCAATCTGGGGGGGGGGGGGCACTGTCAGGGAAGCACTCTCCTTCCGGGGCGGGATGGGGGGGAACACATGACATTCCCATGCTCCCTCCTCAAGGGATGAAGCTGTTCTCTCTTCACCTGCACGTTCCTCCACCTTCCCTCCCTAGTCTCCCTCCTTCCCGTAACCTGACTATCTATCCTAATCCAGGTTTGAAATTCTCTCAAGCTGCCGCTTTTCCGTCTTCCATGTTCGCCCCTTCCAAGTGCCAAGATCCTCCGGGGTCCTCGTTATTTGCTCTGATTTGCGGTTCTCATCTCGGTTACTACCATCACTGTTCTTTCAAGTCACTCAGATTCACAATTTCAGGGTCACTTGTCACTCTCCAAAACACGTACCAGTTTGGGGTACAGGTTCCCTGTCTGCACTGCCACTTGCATTTGTGGCACACCCAGCAGTGCTCAGAGCTTACTCCTGGCTTTGAGCTCAGGGGATCTCTTCTGGTGGGGCTTTGGGGACTGTATGGGGTGCAAGCATGCCAGGATGTACACTCTACAGGACTATCTCTCCGGCCCCCGTGATTCCTAAATAACAAAGCCCTAACTCCTCAGCATGTTCTCAAAACTACTTGTGATCTATCCTTATTTTTCAGTATCAAAACCTCCAAACCCCAAAGCAGCCCCATATTCGTCATATTCCATGCACATGCCTTTGTCCAGACCATGCCCTGTTGCCTGAATTGCCTACTACAAACCGCTTCCACCGTGGAAATCTTGCTTCTCAAATTAAAAAATGGGAAATGTTTGTAAAGTTAACCAAAATTAATGCATCTCACACTATCAAAATAATGTATCTCACATTATCAAGCCTGGAAATCCAGGCTCCTAGGAAGCAGGAGATCCCCACACCCCCCACTGTGCTTCTCCCCCAGTTCTGCCTCTACCCACCACAGTTAGCACGACACAGCTTAGTTGAACATCATGATTCTAAACTAGCTCTCCTGGGCTACCTGGGGAACACACAACGAACGTTAAACTTCTGATCAGCACTCTGGAGCTCTACTTCTCTACTTCTCTCATAGACTCAATGCTTGTGGGGCTGGAGCAATAGCACAGCGGTAGGCATTTGCCTTGCACGCGGCCAACCTGGGTTCGATCCCCAGCATCCCATATGGTCCCAGAGCACTGCCAGGAGTAATTCCTAAGCATTGCTGGGTATGAACCAGAAAGAAAAAAAAAAAAAGAAGACTGAATGCTTGTATCCCCAAACTCCTATGTTGAAAACCTGCTGATGGCAACAGAGGAGCCTTTGTAAGGTACTTAGGTCAGCAGGGCAGTGCCTCCTGAAAGGGGTCAGTGCTTCTCACTCTGGGAAGATCCAATGAGGACATGTGGATGAGGCCCCTCACTCGAGCAGGCCTACAGCCTATTTTGCTTGTGAGAAATTTATTTCTGTGGTTAATGAGCTGCCCAACTGCTGGTGGCTTGTAACAGCTGCCCGAACGGACTAGGAACAACCTCATTCAACAGAAAAGTTCATCATTTTAAAGTGTACATTTCAGTGGGTCTTAGTAACTTCAAGACGTGCCACTATCACCACGAATTCCAGAACATTCCTAGAACACCAAAATGAAACCCCAGTACCTTTTAACAGTGGAGACCAATTCTCCGTCCATTCCCTAGTAACCACAAATCCACTTGTTCTTTATGGATTTGCTTATTACATTTCCTACAAAGAGAATCATAAATCTGTCATCTCAGTGACTGCCTTTCATTCAGAAAGTTTTCAAGCTCATACACACATTATAGCATGCTTTTTCTTTTTTTTCATAGCCAAATCATATTCCATTATATGTATATACATATAAAACTCACCAGCTGGAGGTATTTGGAGTATCTTCACTTTTTGGCTCTTAGGAATAATGCTATTGTGAACTTCTAAGTACAAATTTATTTGAGAACAAATCTTATTACAAATATCACTAAAGAAATAAAATCCATGTTTGCCTTTACTATTTGGGGCCTTCCTAGCAGTGCAAGGAGCTGGTTATGCCTGGCAACACTCAGCCCAGCTCTGCAGCCCGGGGATTCAATGCCAGGGGCCGGCAATGTGATATGGAACTACATCTAGCAGTGCAGCAGTAGAGATATGGGGGGGTTGGGAACTGCCCTGGAGGTCTGAAACATGCCAGGGCTCGAGCCTTTGCGTGACCTCCCAGGCCGCAAGCTCTCTTTTTCTTTTTCATTTATTTCTGTGTGCACGGGGTGGGGGGGGGGGTGGCAAACTGGCAGTGCCCAGAGTTCCTCCCAGCTCTGGGCTCAGGGGTCACTCAGGGAACTATGCAGGGATCCCTCTTGAGCACAGAGTCAGGAATAGTCCCTGAGCACTGCCAGGTAAGTGCCCCCTCCCCGCAAAAAAAGGAAAGGAAAAAGGAAACGCATACAAGTGTCTTTAAGCCAACTTTTTTTAAAAAATTTATTTATTGAATCACTGTGGGAAAAGTTACAAAGCTTTCAGGTTTAGGTCTCGGTCATGCAAATATCAAACACATTTCCTTTTACCAATACTTATTTTTCACCACGAAGAACCCCAATAAACCCCACCACCCCCCCAACCCTCCCAATGCCAACTTTTTATTTAAAAAAAAACATACAGAGAAAAAAGTACAAACATCACTTGGCCCAATTAATGTCTGCAAGACTAACCGGCACCTGATTCTCCTTCAAACACGGCCAGCACCCTCCAGCTGGCCCTTGCAGCCGCAGCCCCCACTCCTAGCCACAGATATCCACAACTTTGTTTTCTGTACCCAGAGACAGAACTCATACATCACAGAAGCTTTGTCTCGAAAACCTGATAGAAACGGAATGCTACAGATGCCTAGCTTTACCCATGACTCCTACCCTCAATATGAACGTGAAGAGTCACCCATACTATCACATATGGGAGTCGTTCGCTCATTTTCACTGTTTTTAAAGTATGTAATCAGGAACCTGCCAGTATTGAACCAAGTGAGTCGTTCTGCGAGTACTCTTGCTCCAAACATTTGTTCGCCTTTTGGATAATACAAGCATGCATTTCTATGGGGCAGATTCCTTTCCAGCCTCGGGCGGTCCACTGCCAGGTGACAGGCACTAACACAGACCAGGTGTAAGGAATTCGGTCATTTCCAAAGAGGTTTTGACTCATCTTCATCCTGACCAACAGTGCATGAGCGTTTTGTTGTTCCAAATTCTTCCACAACACTTATGCCTACTAGTGTTTTTTGAAGAGGTTTAATTTGGTTTTGGTATGCTTTGGGGGAGGAGGGGCTGTCAGGGCCACAGCTGCTGTGCTCGGGGCTCACTCCTGGTGGTGCTCAGGAAACCAAACCAGGGTCTGCTGTGTGCAAGGCGAGCACGTTATCCCCTCTCTCTCTCTCTCGGGCCCCACCAAAGGTTTTCATTTGTATTTCACCGGTGACTAATGAAGTTAAACCCCTTTATGTCACAAACATACATCCAGCCTGTGTATTTAATATGGGAGACCAAGTCAACCAAGATGGTGTCCTTTGAAGAACAGATTTTGTTTGATTTTTGGGAGGTCACACCCAGTGGTGCGCAGGGGTGTTTTCTTGGCTCTGTGCTCAGCAGCGACCCTTGGCGGTGTTTGGGGGACTGTATGTGACACTGGTTTTGTTTAAACAGTGCTGCAGCCACCATAACTGCATGCAAGGCAACTGCTTTACCTCCTGTGCCATCTCACTGGCTCAGAACAGGTTTTAATTATAAGAGAAATTAAATTTTCCCTTCATAATTATTTTTGTATAACTTTTCTGCTTGCTCCAAATTTTTCAGCTACTTTTGTTTTGTTTTGGGGGAGTAGTCACACCCGGTGAAGCACAGGAGTTATTCCTGGCTCATGCACTCAGGATTACTCCTGGTGATGCTCGGGGGTACCATATGGGATGCAAGGAATCGAACCCAGCTCAGCCGCGTGCAAGGCAAACGCCCTACCCGCTGTGCTATCGCTCCAGCCCCCTCAGCTACTTTTTTTTTGGTCATCAGTTTCTAATCTGCTTGCACTATGGTCAAAGATTACACAGAGGACCGGAGCCATAGTGGAGTGGGCAGAGTGTTTGCCTTGCATGAGACTGACCGAGGTCAATCCCCAGGATACCATATAGTCCCCTGAGTACCTAGGAATGCTCTCTGAGCATAGAGCCAGGAGAAAGTCCTGGGCTCCACCAGTGTGGCCCATAAAGCAAAATAACAAAATAATGCCAGGCAAGTGCCTTACTCACTGTACAATCTCTCCAGCTCCTCTCTAGCCCAGAAATAAATAAAATAACGTTTGTTCTATTCTTTATTAGTGATCACATTTTGTTTGTTTGTTTGGCGGCCCACACCCAGCTATGCTCAGGGGTTACCCCTGGTTCTGAAATCAGGAATCACTCCTGGCGGTGCTCAGGGGGGCCATATGGGATGCTGGGTACTGAACCTAGGTTGGCATCCTGGATGTGCAAGGCAAGCCCCCGCCCACTGTGCCATTTCTCTGGTCCTGGGTAACAATTTTCTTTTTACTGGGCTAGAGAGGAGCTGGAGAGATTGTACAGTGAGTAAGGCACTTGCCTGGCATGAGGCCAACCCGGGTTCGATCCCTGGCAGTCCATATGGTCCCCCAAAACACTCCAGAAGGGGCTGGGGCGATAGTCCAGCCGGGAGGGTGTTTGCCTTGCACGCAGCCGGCCGACCTGGGTTCAATCCCCAGCATCCCATATGGTCCCTCCAGCACGCTGGGAGCTATTCCCGAGTGCAGAGCCAGGAGTAACCCATGATCATCCCCAAATAGCAAAAAACAAGCAGACAAAAAAAAAAAAAAAAAAACCTAAGCATTCCAAGCACTGTTGGGTGTGGCCCCAAAACAAAAATACATAAATAGGCTAGAGAGAGAGTTTAAATGGCCAAGTACATGCTTTGTATGTGGGAGGCCTGGGCTGGATCACTGCCCCGTTATGTTCCTCTGAGCGTCCCCAGGAACCACGCCCAAGCACAGAGCTGGGAGTAACACCTGGAGAGAAAAATTCCAATGACTGCAGCACATGCTTTATACACTGGTGCTTCCTATGCACCAGCCCAGGCTTGTGCCCAGCACCACAGGGTCATGAGGGATAGCCCCTACCCCACTCAAAGAAAAACATAAAACAGAATTTTGTTTTGTTTGGGAGCCATACCCAGCGGTGTTCAGGGCTTACTCCTAGCTCTGCACTCTGGGATCATTCCTGGTGGTGTTTGAGAGACCCTATGGGAAGCTGGGAATCGAACCCAGGTTCGCCACGCACAAGGCAAACACCCTATCGGCTGTACTACTGTTCTGTCCCCAAACACAGAATTTTTTAAAAGAGGTTTTAATTATAATCTTTCTAATGATTTGACAGAGAAAGTAATATTATAATTCAAGTACACTCCTTCCCACCCACCCCCCCAATTTCTCTCCACTCTCTCACCTCTTATTTCTCTGAATAAATCTACTTTACTTCACTTTTTCTTTTCTTTTCTTTTCTTTTCTTTTTTACTTTATTTACTTGGGCTGGAGCGATAGCACGGTGAGTAGGGCATCTGCCTTGCATGCAGCCGACCCGGGTTCAATTCCTTCGCCCTTCTCAGAGAGCCTGGCAAGCTACCGAGAGTATCTCGCCCGCACGGCAAAGCCTGGCAAGCTACCTGTGACATATTCAATATGCCAAAAACAGTAACAACAAATCTCATAATTTGTTGTGAGACATTACTGGTGCCTGCTCGAGCAAATCGATGAACAACGGGAGGACAGTGCAGTGCAGATTAGCAAAAGAGATAGCATACCTGCCTGCAGATTCCAACCCCAGTTCAATCTCCAGCACCATATACAGCTCCTCAGCACCACGAGGAGTGATTCCTGAGCACAGAGTCAGAAGTAAGTCCTGAGCAATGCCAGGAGCAGGCAAAATAACAATTATTATTAAAAATAAGTGAATGCTGATATCAAAATGACTTTATCTCTTACCTGAAATTAATTATTCTCCATTTTGTCCCTTACAAAAAATCTATATGGCTAGTGCAAAATACATTAGCACTTCCATTCTGAATATAGCAAAGGGCCAAAAATATCCTGCATTACTCATAAACAGCTGATCTTCATTTATCTGGTAGCAAATATATGGAGCACAAAGTTGTGATAAATTATTAGCTTTTTCTGGATTAACAGGAAATTTAGATCAGTTTCTTAAAGTAATTTAACTCAATTTTGAAATAATCTTGTACAATAAAAGAAGAAAATATAAGTAAAAATCCATAATAACAAAGATAAATTTACACCTAAAGATTAAAATAATTTTTGAGAAGGCATTACACTGCTTCTAAAATTCATATGTCGGGGCTGGAGTGATAGTATAGCAGGTAGGGTGCTTGCCTTGCACACAGACAACCCAAGTTTAGTTTCTGACATCCCACTTGGTCCCCCAAGCACCACCAGTAGTAATTCCTGAGTGCAGAGCCAGCAGTAACCCCTGAGCACTGCCAGGTATGGCCCAAAAAACAATCAATAAAATTCATACATAGCCAGAGCAACAGAGGAAGCAGGGCACTTGCCTTGCATGCAGCTGACCCAGGTTTGATCCTCAGCACCTGCTAGGAGTAATTCCAGAGCACAGAGCCAGGAATAAGCCCTGAGCACAGCCCAGTGTCACAAAAAAAATAAATAAATAAAATAAATAAGTAAATAAATTTCTATACTAGGGAAGATATTTTAGAAATCAATCAAGTTCAGATGGACTAGCAATTACTAACTGAATGATACCACATTTTACTCTTCCCCATAAGAGTAAACAAGATGCTTTCTCCTTTTTTAGACAGAAAAGATAAACGACAAGATTCACAGGTTACTCCAGCTGTAGAAAACAAATTATTTCACAATGCCTTTTCAGCATGTCTGATTTGGGGGTGTAAACTCTAAATAATAATGGTGCATCTTTTGTCGAAACAATGAATCTAATCAAAGTAGATAGAGTGTTAACTAGAATTCATCGGCCTCACAGGCATTGGGAGGGCTGGGAGGGGGGTGTTTATTGGGTTTCTTGGTGGTGGAAAAAAAAGTATCGGTGAAGGGAAATGTGTTTGATAAGTGCATGACCGAGACTTAAACCTGAAAGCTTTGTAACTTTTCCCACAGTGAGTCAATAAATAAATTAATTTAAAATAAAATAAAATAAATAAATAATTTTTAAAAAGATTCATAGGTTACTAATGCTATCAATGAGAATAATTAGTGATAATAAATGTAGTGAGTGGGTTCTTGGGTGCATAGCTTTAGCAAGACACTGCCAAAAATATTTAATATGCCAAAAACAGTTTACAACAAGTCTCACAATTTGTTGTGAGATGTTACTGGTGCCTGCTCGAGCAAATCGATGAACAACGGGAGGACAGTGCAGATTAGCAAAAGAGACAGCATACCTACCTGCAGATTCTAACCCCGGTTCGATCTCCAGCACCATATACAGCTGGAGTATATATAGAATATGTATAGAATATTTACAGGGTTAAGAAAAGCATGAACAGGATGGTTGGCCAACAGGAACTAAAAAACAGTGCATGATATTCTTGATGTCAGTCTGTGATTTAACGAGTAGCCTTCTGAGGAGTCCCTGATAGTCTATTATCTCCCCCATCTGTCCCATGACTACCCTTTGTCCCAAAGCTATGAGGGACAAAGTTTAATCTCAATATATGTAAGTGCTGTTGAATTTACAATAAAGCAGCTTCAGCTTCTGCTCACTATACTCTAATCCTGCTGTCTCTTTCTTTCACTCTCGCATCCTCTCCCTGTTACCCACGTTGACTAGTCCTGCGGGATGGGACAACTAACAACAAAAAAAATCTTCAATTACAAAGTGAATATATCATCACAAGATGCTGTCAGAATGCCAAAATTAATAGCCCAAAGCAATAATTCAAAATATCCTACCTCCCTCTCCCTCCCTCCCTCTCTCTCCCTCCCTCTGTCACACACACACACACACACACACACACACACACACACAAGAACCCATTAAAAGAGTACCATAGGGTCAGAGTGACAGTACAGTGAGCAGGGCGCTCGCCTTGCATGCAGCCGATCTGAATTGAATCCCCAGCATCCCATATGGTTCCCAAGGAATGATCCCTGGGCACAGGGCCAGGAGTAACCCCTGAGCATCTCCAGGGGTGGCCCCCCCAAAAAAAATAAGAAATAAAATGTGTGATACAACATATATAACAAATTATTAGCCTGGTTCCTACAACCTGGGTCCTTAATAATTTGGGCTAGGGATGTGGCCCAGCAGTAGAGTACATACCTTACTCATGTGAAGCCCTGGGTTCAATTCCCAGCACCACAAAAATTCATAAAAAAAATAACACAAACGACTTAGGTAAGGTAAATCTACCCTTCCCTCTTGCAACTCGGTAGATGAGATAAGAAACAAGATAAAACTTCCCTGACCCTACTGTGTATGCGTGTGTGTGTGTGTGACTGTGTGTGTGATGCACGATAGTTTTTGGTGGGTTTTGGGGGGGTTTTTTTGCTTTTTGGGTCACACTTGGCAATGCTCAGGGGTTATTCCTGGCTCTGCATTCAGGAATCATTCCTGGCGATGCTCGGGGGACCATGTGGGATGCTGGGAATTGAACCCCGATCGGCCACTTACAAGGCAAATGCCCTACCCACTGTACTCTCACTCCGGCCCTGAAGCAAGAGAGTTTTATTGAACAAAATTAACTTAGATGTGAGGGGAAAGGAAGAGAGGACACCGACATTCAAGAGAAGTTGTGGGCTTCTCCAGAGAGGACAAAAGCAAGCAAGCAGAGGTAACACAGAGACAGGGAGAGCTACGTAACCAAGGGGGAACCACTTCCTGCTGGCTGTGAATTTGATGGTACTAAGCTCCTCTAAGGAAAACAAACTAAAATCTACAGGGGCAGAAAGTACAGTGGGGAAAGCACTCGCTGTCCCTGGTTCGATCAACCACTTAGGCTTGAGGAAGCTATTGCACGGCGCTGGAAGGGAGCTGAGCGGAAAAGAACATCAGAGTCTTAATTGACTATAAACTCAGATGAGCCAAGGGTATGATTGACTGTAGAAGAACAGAGAATACAGTTTCACCCTGTATCAATAATGATCATCTCCAGCTCAGGAGAATAGCAGCTCATATCTTTCAACGAACACTGTGTTATACTCTGGGGTGCATTATTTAGCAAAGCAGCGCCTTCCTACAGGAAGACAGCCTAAATGATGAAGGGTTGGGAACCGGAGCTGTTTGAGGAGCTGGGAATGTTTGCCTGGCAAAAGGAAAATGAAATCTGCCTTTAGGTACCTGAAGGGCTACCTTATGAAAAAGGAACTGAGTTTATTTCTGCTTAGCTCTGAACAGAAATAACAGCCATGTGTAAAAGTTACAGGTAGAGGGGCTGGAGCAATAGCACAGCAGGTAGGGCGTTTGCCTTGCATGCGGCCGACCCGGGTTTGATTCCCAGAATCCCATATGGTCCCCCAAGCACTGCCGGGGTAATTCCTGAGTGCAGAGCCAGGAGTAACCCCTGAGCATCAGCTGGGTGTGACCCAAAAAGCAAAAAAAAAAAAAAAAAAAAAAAATTACATGTAGATGTACACTGAAAAAAAAAAATCATCTAAGTGCCAGGGCAGTAGTTCAAGGGATGGGGCAAATGCCCAGCACACCAAAAGCCCTGAGTTTGACCCCTGGCACAGTGCTCCTACCATACACACCAACATCACCTGTTAGAAGAAAACAGGGTGTGGGGGGAGGGGAAGACAGCACCAAAGGGCTAGAGAGCAGGCAACCCCCAGCACTACACAACCCCCAGGGAGCACCTCCAGGAGTGACCCCTGAGTAATGAGCCAAGCCCTGTAAGTTGTTTCCCATTGCCCCAATGCCACCCAGACAAAGAAAGAGTAAGGGGCCAGGGAGGGACCCCAAGTGTCTGAGCGCAAGCCTCCAGCATGGCACCCAGCCGGTGAAGCAAGGACCTAGAAGCAAGCACTGCAACACCACATCTCAGGCCCAGTACCTGGCTGTCAGACCACTGCGAGGAGCCGGGAGGCCCTGGGAATCACTGCCTTCCCCTACCAAAATAAATAAATAAAAATAATAACAATAAATTTTTTTAAAAAAGCGTAAGGATGAATAAAGAGTGCCTGAGCCCCAATATGACAGAGGCAAATGAGTCTGTAATGGAGACGCAGGAACGGAACTCGGGAGCCAGGCTCGGCAGATGCGGGGTGCGACAGGGACCCGGGAAATGGCACTCACGGGAGGGGCAGCTTCGGTGGGGTGCTGGGAAACCCCACTGCAGCAGGCTGAGCAGGGAAAGCAGGAGGCAAGCAAATGGAAGACGATAAAGGTGTGAACTCCACAGAGGTGTCTAGCTGGCAGAGCAGGTGAGCGCTCTGGGATGGAGGAAGGGCTGGTTTTTAGAGGGAAAAGCATGAGTGTGTTCAGAGGACGCAGGTGGAGCCACAAGAAGGGCCATCGTGAGGCGGTGGGGAGAGAATCTTTCCACAGGGCCGGAGGGGACCAGTCTCTACCCCCACCGCCTCTCAATGGCAGAGGAGGTGATGAGGGCACGAGAGAGGTCGAATGTTGCGATGGCCTGAGAGGTCTCTTCTGCCTCCAAATCCTATGACTCAGGGCTTGCAAGGACATAAGCCGGGGCAAACCGCGGATTAATCAGTCAAGCCCATCCCCACCCGCACCCGCTCCGTGCCGCAGTGGCTGTCTCCGGGTTTAGGGCCAGCGCCACGTCGGGCAGGACCCAGCCTTTGGGGAGGGCTAAGCTGCAGACCCACTGCGGAGCAGGTCCACCCTGCGACCACCCCACGCCCACGACAGCCCCGCACCTGACCCCGGGACCGCCTCCTCCTCCCGCACCTGACCCCGGGACGGCCTCCTCCCGCGCCCGACCCACGCCCGGGGCAGCCGGTGCTGGCACCTGCACCCCGGAACACCGGCCTCACCCCGCACAGCCCCGCACAGGACCGCCTGGCCCGGCCCCTGACCCACGGCCCGGCCCCGGGCGGACCCTCCCAGAGCCTGACCCCGCACCCGACCCAAGCCCGGGGCAGCCGGTGCTGGCAACTGACCCCGGGACCCCGGGACCGCGGGCTCTGCCGCACAGCCCCGCACCGGGCAGCCCCCGCCCGCCCCGGCCGGGCCGCCAGCAGCCGCCCGCGAGGAGGACGGAAGGTCCGGGGTCCCCGCGCTGACACGTCCCGCAGCGCCCGCCGGGCCGTCATTCATTCGCGCACACCGCGACCGCCCCGCGCCCCGCGTCCCCGCGCCCCTGGGACAGGCCCCCGCGCGGCGCGAGGGCGACAGCCGAGCCCCCGCAGCCCCAGCCGCGGCCACGCCGGGGTCCCCGCAGTCCCCGCCACCGCCGCGCCCCCTGCGCGGGCCACGGGGCGTGGGGACCCCGCAGCGCGCGGCGGTGGACGCGGCAGGGGCAGTCCCGAGGGGTCGCGGGGTTGCCGCTGGCCCCTCGCCCCGAGCGGCCCCGGCCGCAGGTGCGCGCGCCGCGGGCGATCTCCAGCGGCCGCGCACCGTCCAGCCGCCCGCCGCGCCCCCCGCGCCCCCCGCCTCGCGCCGCGGCTCGGCGCCCGCACTCACCCGGCCCGCCATCTTGGCCGCCGCGTCAGACTTGCCGGCTGCAGCCCCCGCGCGCGCCGCCGCCGCCGCCGCCCGCCCCCGCCTTGCGCGCGCCCGGCCCCGCGCAGGCGCGTAGCCGCCCTGATGGCCGCGCAGGCGCGCGCCCGAGCGGGATGCCAGGTTGGCCCTCGGAAGGACGCGCGCAGGCGCGGCGGCGGGGACGCGCGGCCGAGGAGCGGCGGTGCAGACTAACGCTTGGATGTTGCCAACCCGGCCTCTGGCTCCAGGTTCCTTCCCAGAGAACTCTGGCTCCTTTCTTTTGTGTTTTTTTTTTCCCCCCTCTGGCCATGATTTTATTTTTTTTTTAATTTTCCTTTTTTTTTTTTTTTATGGAATCACCGTGAGATACATTTACAAAGCTTTCATTTTTGAGCTTCAGCCATACAATGATCAAACACCCATCCTTCCACCAGTGCACACTTTCCACCACCAATGTCCCCAGTATATCTTTCCATCCCAGTCCTCACCCTGCCTTTCTGGCTGACAATTTCCCCAAATCTCTCTCTACTTAGGGGCATTATAGTTTGCTTGAATTTTCCCACCACCATTTAAGCCTGCCTGTCAGGGGCAGGTGCTTGATAATTTATTTTCTATTGCTCACTTTGAATATGACTCCTGCTCCTTTTGGCCTTTCTTGGCCTCTGGTACTTGGAGATTGAAAGTCCTATTTTCCTGTGGACTCCCTGGAGGCATGGACTGAGCACACACACTGCATGCGGGGGCATCCAGGCTGGGAATCCTGCAGAGAGGACCCAAAAGGACATCAGGGCACTGAGCTGTCAGCGGGAGGCCCAGGGGTCGGTTCCCAGCATAGTAGTTTTCCCCACCCCTCGAGTAGCTCCTGAGCATTGCCGGGCGTGGTCCAGAAATAAGCCCAAAAAATGATAATGTGGGTTGTGATTTATTTTTTAGTATGTCATATCAATGCTTTTGGGGTCGCACCTGGCTCATGGACTCAGGAATTACTCCTGGCGGTGCTCAGGGGATCATATGGGGTGCTGGGAATCAAACCTGGGTCAGTTGCGTGCAAGGCAAACGCCCTACCCGCTGTACTATTGCTCCAGCCCCAAGTGGAGCGATAGCAGAGCAGGGGACTGGAGCGATAGCACAGTGGGTAGTGCGTTTGCCTTGCACTCGGCCAACCTGGGTTGGATTCCTCCGCCCCTCTTGGATAGCCCGGCAAGCTACTGAGAGCATCCCACCCGCACAGCAGAGCCTGGCAAGTTCCCCATGGTGTATTCGATATACCAAAAACAGTAACAACAAGTCTCACGATGGAGACGTTACTGGTGCCCGCTCAAGCAAATCAATGAACAACAGGACGACAATGCTACAGTGCTTGTGTCAATGATAATTGAAAATGATCACTCTGGACAAGAACCAACTGCTGAAAGGAGGGAAAGTGATATATATGATAACTTTCCTGTATCAGTATTGTAAACCACAGCACCTAAAAGGAAGAGAGTGAGAAAGAGAATGAAAGAGAGAGAGAAGAAAAGTGGCTGCCAAAGTGGCTGGGGACCTAACCCAGGTCAGCTACTTGCAGGTGGGTGGCAGGAGGAAAACTGAGGACATTGGTGGTAGGAAATATACACTAGTGAAGGGAAGGGTGTTGCAACATTGTATGACTGAAACCCAATCATGACTAACTTTGTAACTGTGTACCCCAAGGTGATTCCATTTTTTAAAAAATGTCTTTTGTATTTGGGCCATGGAGGAGAACCCTATTCCCTACCGGGGTTCAAACCTGGCTCATCCCGCTGTCCTATCTCTCTAGCCCTACATTCCCTTCTACAAAACTTCCTGGGGGAGTCTGGTCTCTTAGCAGGTATTGTGTTTTATTTTTAATGGTTTTGGTTGGGCTGGAGCAATAGCACAGCAGGTAGGGCATTTGCCTTGCACATGGCCGACCCGGGTTCGATTCTTCCATCCCTCTTGGAGTTCCTGGCAAGCTACTGAGAGTATCCCACATAGTATCTTGGCAAAGCCTGGCAAGCTCCCTGTGGAGTATTCAATATGCCAAAAACAGTAACAAGTCTCACAATGGAGACATTACTAGTGCCCGCTGGAGCAAATCGATGAACAATGGGAGGACAGTGCTACAGTGCTACTGTTGGGGATTCACACCCATGGATGCATTGGGCTGACTCCTTGCTCTGCCTCAGGGAACTATGTATCAGTGCAGGGAGGGGTGCTGGGGACCTAACCCAGGTCAGCTACTTGCAAGACAAGTGCCTTACCCCTTTGCAGACCAAGAACACGTTTTGGTTTTTTTTTGGTGGGGGGCGGGGGTTGGGTCCACAGTAGTCTTGATGTTCAGAGGCTACTCTGAGTGGTTATCTGGTGACCCCCCCCCACACACACACACAGTGTCAGGGGCCACTCCCAGGCCTCCGGCATGCAGAGCTGACACTCAAACCTGTTGAGCTTGCTCTGAGGCCTGTGATTTAATTTTAGGTAATAACTACTCCAATAAAATATGCCCTAAGTCCAACTCTCTTTTCCCTGGGCTTTATTTCTTTCTGCCTGTTCCCTTTCTTCACTGGAATCTCAGGAGAGATGAGGATGTAACAAGACAGACTTTGCCACTGGGCTTCTACGGGGCCTTTGCTGCTTCTGCTGTCTTACATTTCTCTTCATATTAACGTGACACAACAAAATTGGATTTACCTTTACTTCTCACAGTTAATTAGCAGGGAAAATGGCTTTGTCCAGTACAATGAAACAGGAGAAAGTGAAACTGGGCATGCTTCGTGGCTTAAAACTTCTCAGTATTCACCCAAAAGGAGAGAGAACAAAAGGGAATACCCTGCCACAGAGGCAGGGTGGGACGGGGAGATGGGGGGTGGGAGGGATACTGGGACCCGTGGTGGTGGAAAATGGGCACTAGTGGAGGGATGGGTGTTTGATCATTGTACAATTGAAACCCAAGCACAAAAATTTGTAAATCTACAACTGTACCTCATGGTGTTTCACTAACAAAAATTTTTTTTAAATGTAAATGATGGAGAATGGGCACTGGTGGAGGGATGAGTACTGGATCATTGTATAACTGAAACCCAAGCACAAAAATTTGTAAGTCTACAACTGTACCTCATGGTGTTTCACTAATAAAAATTAAAAAAAAACTTCTCAGTATTAATCATTGAGTATCTGGAGAAGGGATAGGGATGGAAGAAAATATCCAGGCCATTTTCATAGATGGCTTTCATCACATGTACCTGAGCATAATAGTGCTTTGCTGGACAGGTGGAGTGTTACCTCAAACCTGAGTGGTTCCGAGTTTATCAGGGCACACTGGGAACAAGTTTCTCTTTGATCTGTTCACCTGCAGAAACTATGAGAAGATCTAGAATGAAAAATCAGAAGATCCAGATTCTTGCTACTTTTGTTGCATGCAGCTGACCCAGGTTCAATCCCAGAAACTGCAAACGGTACTCTGAGCCACACCAGGAGTGCCCTTCCCTCCCCAGAGTCCTTTCAACTCTGAGTCTCAGTTGACTTATTTGTAAGGTGAGGCATATGTCTAGGTGAGATCAATGGCTTTGGCTGACTTTTTTTTTTTTGGTGACTCACATTTTGGATATAATAAACCAGAGATCTTTTCTAAAAAAATGGCCCCATCCAAAAGATCACATGGGCTCCCAGTTCTATGACCTGGCATTGCTTTCAAGGCCAGAGAACAATGCAGTTTGATTTTATATTTATACCACTGTCTTCTTCTCTTGTTTTACTAGGTAGACAAAATTACATGTGAGTTTTTCTTCAATTTCTCCCGCAAGGAGAAATATTTTATCACATGGGTCCCAGACCCCATGAAACACAGGCCTGTGGAACAGCCTGGAGCAGCAGTACAAGCCGACCTTCACTGTAACGTTCTCAAAACACATGACAAGATCTACAGCCCTGGGCCAAAGAGACAGTTCAGGAGGAAGGTGCTCATGTCACTGTGCCAAGGGATCTAACCAAAAATAAATAAACAAAAGGCATTCAACCCGGCAGGATTCTTTATTCCCTGTGCCAGGGCTGGAAGCCAGGTCTTTGCATGGTCAAGGCAAGAGCCCATCCACTGAGCAACATCCCCAGCCATGAGCTCCGCTTCCTAGGGTGCTTAGCATCTGTCTGGGGTGGAAAGATTCTGAGAGGTGTGGTTCTCATGGGTCTTCTAGTCCATCTGTGCCTTGCTCTGATATCCAAGGTCAATTTAGAAATAGAATGGAGCTGGGGATGGTGCAATAGCACAGCGGATAGGGCGTTTGCATTGCACGTGGCCAACCTGGGTTCAATTCCCAGCATCCTATATGATCCCCTGAGCACCGCCAGGAGTAATCCCTGAGCATCCATTGCCGGGTATGACCCAAAAAGCCAAAAGAAAAAAAAAAGAAAAGAAGAAATAGATTGGAGCTGACATTCTCAGTCATATTCTCAGGTGCTATGGAGATGAGTGATAGGCAAATTGTTTTTTGGGGGGGCAATGCTTGGTGCTGACCCCTGACTCAAGGATCATCTCTCTGTGCTCAGAGACCCATATGGAGTCCTAAAAACTGAACCCAGGTTGACCACCTGCCAGGCAAGTACCAGCCCTGTTTGTTTTTAATTGGGGGCCCTATTTGGTGATGCTTGGGGGCTCCTCCTGGATCAGTGCTCAGTCCTATATTGGCAGACCTCAGATCTTCTTCACACCCATAGGTGTGCGTGGGGAACCAGCTGGTAAGGAGATCTAATTCTACGAGGCATGCTCTCCAGCTCAGCAAAAGGCCTCTCCCGGCCCGTGGCACATCCTCCCTTTTCTGCTCACAGCTTTCCTAGCTCATGCCATCTTGGAGCTTGTCAGAGGAAGGACCCTGCCCTCCCGTGGCCTACAGGAAGCCCAAACGCTCTCTCCCAAACTGCAACAATGCAGTCCCGAAACAGAACAACAGTTAGCTAGGGCTGATCCACCCACACTGCTGATACCTGGGGAAGATCACTCACGCGTCCCCCAGGCTCTACAGCGGAACTGGTTAGTTTTCTTTGCAAAATCTACCTATCGCCCTTTGTCTTGATTTCTGTGAGTCAGTCACTCTCTTACCTTCCTAAAACAAAATGCAAAACCCTCCCTCAGCTCTGCGTGGGTCTCTGAAATCCTTTTCATATGCTTTCTCTTACATTGAAAATGTAGCAAATTAGATAGCTACCAATGATTTAAATTTAGCCTGAAATAAGCTCTTGCACTGGAGTAAGAGCAGCAGGTAGGGCTCTTGCCTTGCACATGGCTGACCTGCGTTCTATCCCCAGGACCCCATATGGTCCCCAGGAGTAACCCCTGAGCACAGGGCCAGGTGTGCCCCCTTATAGGTGTGTGTGTATGTGTGTGTGTGACTTAACATCATTTCCTAAGGGCTTAGAAGGCTTTTTAGAGGGATAAGAGAATGACAGGGGACTAGGGCTAAGATGGGAGAGGAAAAGGGGTACTAGATCCCAGAAAGGTGGGGAGAGAAGACACGAAGGGATAGAGAATGCAGAACCCAGGACAGAGAGTGGGCATTCGCCAACATCTGTTCTTGCTGAGCCAATGTGCAACCCAGAGTGACGCTTAATTCTATGCGTCAACTTTTCTGGGTGCCAGACCCCAGGTATTTGGTCACAGTTCATTCTAGATGTTTCCATAATGGTAATTTTGGATGAAGTTTATATTTAAATATGTAGGTTTTGAATCAATCAGATGATGTTTTATAAAGGGGAAGGCCTTCATCTAATAATCTGGAAGCCTGAATTGAATAAAAGGATATTGTCCCCAGAACGAGAGGATTTCCCCCAGAAGGCCAAC
Source organism: Sorex fumeus (assembly GCF_029834395.1). Taxonomy (NCBI): domain Eukaryota; kingdom Metazoa; phylum Chordata; class Mammalia; order Eulipotyphla; family Soricidae; genus Sorex; species Sorex fumeus. The sequence goes on from NW_026606120.1 coordinate 78,831,841, forward strand.
GTGGCACCTGAACTCTAAGCTCTTTCCTGAGTCTTAGCCACTTCCAGCCAATGTTTGAGCTTCCCAAAACTCCACAATCACAGAAGCCTACTATTTAAATCAAATTTATGTAGCTAAGACATATGTATGTTATATGTATGTGTACATATATGTATACATGTGTGTTTATGTATATTTAGATATATGAGTGTGGTGTGTGTGAGTGTATATTTGTGCACATGTGTGGATGAGTGACTGACTTTAAAAATCTTATTGTAGATTAGGCAACATGGTTACAGTCACGTTAAAAATTAGGGGGTTTTAGAGATTTTCCAGTAACAGAACTGTAGAGAATGCAGAGGGTGGGGTGCAAGAGAACCTGGGTTTGATTCCCCACATGATATGGTCCTCTGAGCCACACCAGGAGCGATCCTTGAACACAGAACCAGGAGTAAGACCTGAGCACAGAGCCAGGAGTAAGCCCTGAGCACCATCTGGGGTGGCCCCCAAAACTAGCAAAAGAAATGAAAAAGATTTTCCAGAAACTCTGCATGTTGCTATTTGTTTTAGGTTTGGGGGGCCACACCTGGCTGTCCCGGGAATAGGTGAGGGGTGGGGGTTGTCCTGGCTCTGTGGCAGGAGTGATGTCTGGTGCTGCTTGGCAGACGCAAGGATTTGAACCATAATCAATCGAGTGCAAGATAAGTGCCTTCCCTGAAGTGCCATCTGTGCCAGAGGATGTGCTCAGTGGCTCTGTGTGACAAAGATTGGCATTGGCCCTCTTGCAGAAATGGTCTTAGGCAATTGTGAAGCAGACAAATCTGGTCTCCAGAGTCCCTTTATAAACTTTCCTCTTGGCACCATGTTTTCTCTTTTCCCAGTTCTTCCAGCATCATCAACCTCGGGTATTACTCTACTCAGGCATATATACAATTTAAGAGACTAAGGAAATGGGGCTGGAGCTATAGCACAGTGGGTAGGGCATTTGCCTTGCACGTGGCCAACCCGGGTTCAAATCCCAGCATCCCATATTGTCCCCCGAGCACCACCAGGAGTAATTCCTGAGTGCAGAGCCAGGAGTAACTCCTGTGCATTGCTGGGTGTGACAGAGAGAGAGAGAGAGAGAGAGAGAGAGAGAGAGAGAGAGAGAGAGAGAGAGAGACTAAGGCAGGGCAGAGCCATGTCTAACATGAACCAGAGGCACGTTTGAGAGACATGAACAGTTGGATGAGGAGCTGTGGTGGAAAGCGGTCCTCCTGGTGGCCTTCTGACACAGCCATGCCTGGGCTGCACACTTCTCCAGCCTCGCTGGAGCTAGCTTCTGGAACATGGTGGCTGTTGATTTTCTAGCAGAAAAGGCTCTTCCCAAAATGAGGGCGAAGGCTAGAGAACAAGAGCAAAATGGGGAAGGGAAATAGAATTTGAACAGGAAGTCACTGATGCAATGCAGTAGTCTGGCTACAGATTTTTTTTTAATGAAATTATTATTGGTAGATTTTTTAAAAAAAATTCTGATGAATATGTCTTTTCTCCTTGGAAGATCAAGGACAAAACCTATAGTCACAAAAATCAATTTATCTGCAAATCTGAGTGGGCAGGAGATGTGTCAGAATCCTCTGAGGTTTCAAAAGCAGGGGTGTTGCCATGGAAACCAGGCTGTCCTCCAGTGCCAGCCCCGCACCCAGCCCTGGGTGATGACATCATGTGGCCAGTGAGTGGCCAGTTTCTCTTTGGTTTCATTTTCTATTTTTTGGGGTCACACCCAACTGTGCTCAGGACTTCCTCCTGGCTCTGTGCTCAAGGACCACTCCTGGCAGTGTTCAGGGGACCATATGTGAAATGGAATCTGGGTTGGCTGCGTACAAGGCCTTCCCTGTACTATCTCTCCCCTGTAGCCCTCCCTCACTTCCCTTCAGAAAGGGATTGTCTGGGGCTGGAGAGACCAGCAGGTAGGGAGCTTGCCTTACACGGCCAGCCCGGCTGGATCCCCTGCATACCATATGAGATGCAGCACCACCAGGAGGAATTCCTATTCGCAAAGCCAGGATTTACCCATGAACATTGTTGTGTGTGACCCAAAAATCAAAAAGAAAAGAAAAGAAAGGAAATGTCTGGAAACTGGTCTAATGAGCTTTTAGGATCTTGAGAACAGGAACTAGAGTTGTCCTGGAAGGCAACTTCTGCTGGGTGTACCCCTCTTCAGAAGTTGGAACCCACAAGAGACCTCCAAAATCAAATCATGGGGGTGGCATTATTGGCTCCTGTGAGTTTTCTGGAATGTTCCTGAGAAAGAGGAAGGTGGGCCTTGAGCATTTCCCCATGGTGAGTTCCCAGAAGGGCTGTTTCTAGGCAGGGATTAGCTGAAGGGCTCCCCAGGGAGTAGCAGACATCCGGTGAGCAAAAATGCCAACAGAACAGAGGGATGAGATTTGGACACTTGGGGGAAAGTGGTCTGAGCAGATGATGTGCTACTGTAGTGAGAACCTATTTGATATTTCTATGTGACAACTCTATGGCATCTTAGATGAGAATTAGCTAATATTTTAATCAGAGAACCAAGGTGACTTTAGTGCCTGAATGATGATTCTACCCAGAACTTTCTGACCATCTGAAATGGGAGATATTGCAAGTAAGATGATGTGGCTCAGTGGGAGAGCACCATCTTGCATGTGTGAGACCCTGGGTTTGATCCCCAGCATCAGCAAAACAAAAAAAACAACAAACATGTCACTCATGGTGGGATTTTCTGTTTGCTTATTCCAAAAGCATGCTACACTTTTTATGCTATACTAATAACATTATATTCACAAGAGGAATTTTCTTTTCTGTTAAGAAATAAACCCTACTCAATTGATAGCACCATAAGATATTTATATTTATTGAATTGCCAGTGTGAACTTGACAAACTTTTACCAAATGTCACTTCAATGTAACCTCTTGCTTAATTATCAAGGGTTTTTTTTGGGGGGTGGAGGGGTACACCCAGCAGTGCTCAGATGTTACTTCTGGTTCAGTACTCATGAGCATTTCCCTGTGACAAGTGGGGGAAGTGCTCAGGGGACCATATGTGGTACCCAGGGATTCAAACTGGGTTCATGGGATACAAAGCAAGTGCCTTGACTCCTGTACTAACTTTATGGTTCTGTCAGTTGAAAATAAAAAGCTCAGGGCTGGAGTCATAGTACAGAGAGTAGGGTACTTGCCTTGCATATGCCACCCCAGGTTTGATTCCTGGCACCCCGTATGGTCCCCTGAACCCTGCCAGGAGTGATCTCTGAGTGCAGTGATGTCTGGGTTAACCCCTGAGCATCAGCATATGTGACCCCCAAATTAATAATAAATAAAAATTTAAAAATAAAAACAAAAGCTTATTATGTATTATAAAATTAGTATAGCATTTCGTTCATTAAAAAACTCAATTCCTCCTTCTGAATATAATCATTAGCAAGCTTGCTCTATTTTCTAGCTCCTACCCCATATAATTCTCAATGCATATTATTATAAATATGCACATAAGAGACATTAGGAGTATAAGATATATATCTCCTCTGTGTGCATCATGTATACAGTGCAATTTATTCATAATTAAGTGCTATGTGGGCAGGAATTTGTTTTAGCCATGCAGATTGAGGGAAAAAATACATATTCTTTTTGGGGGTCTGCGGGGATACCCAGTGATGCTCGGAGCTCACTCTTGAGTCAGTCCTCATTCCTGGAGGAGCTTGAGAGACTATCTGGGGTGCCAGGGATCGAACCCAGGTCAGCCACATGTAAGACAACTGCCTTCCCTGCTCTCCTATCTGTCTAGCCCCAGTACATATTCTCTAGTTGTGAGAGGGTGGAGGGATAGAACTCCTTTTTATTTTTGTTTTTGGGTCATACCTGGCGATGCTCAGAGGTTACTCCTGGTTCCGCACTCAGGAATTATTCCTGGTGGTGCTCAAGGAACCATGTGGGATGCCAGAACTTTAACTTGAGTCAGCCATGTAAGGCCATGTAAGGCAAGTGCCCTACCTCCTGTACTATCTCTCTGGACACTGAACTCATTTATTATCAGACCCAACACTCCTTCTGTGGGTACAAACAATGGCAGGCAAAGATGTTATCTTGGCTAGTTCCCTTCTTTTCAGGTAGGATGACTTTATTCAATGAACCTTCAGAGTTGCTGGCAAAAGAACTTTACATCTTTGCCTTGGAAATTAGCAGAAGGACATAACTAGAATAACAATAGTCAATAAAATAAAAATACAAATAAACACATGAAAAATAAAGCAAATAAAACCCCAAAATTTAAATCAATGAAAAATAAAATTTTTTCTTTTGGAGCCATATTTAGTGGTGCTCAGGGTTTACTCCTGACTCAGTGCTCAGGGATTACTTGTGGAGATGCTCAAGGTGCCAAGGATCAAATCCAGGTGAGCTGTGTGCAAGGCAAGAAACTTGCCTGCTATAATATTTTTCAGGCACCTGAAAATGAAATTTTTGGCATATCAAGTTTACCCTTGGATAAAGTAACCATGCCTTTTCCTTGGTTGATAGAAATGTAAATTTATGTAATCTACTCAAAAAATAATTTAACAATATAACATGAATCAAGGCCTTAAAGATCTTAGTAATATGACCCAGGGCTTCTGCTTCTGAAATTCTTTCGTGATTAGTAGGGAATACAGGAAAGAAAAATAAATACTTACTGCAACATTCTTCATAATAGAAAAAAATATCAGGACTTCCTGTTGCCCAAGGAGCTCTTAGCCAGAGATTTTGCATCTAAAGTTCTTTGAAAGGCTATTTCCTTGAATTGGATGAGCTGGGCAAGAACCAGTCTGGGTGGAATGCATCTGTTTTGATTTTATTGCTCTAGCTAAAAGAACACTATTTTATAGTGCTGAACTGATAGGACTTCATAAATTATTTCTGCGGACAGGCTGTCAGGCTATTTTAATACAGCCAGATGAACTTGAATTTAGTTATCCTGTTAGTCTTTGTGGATCAGTGACCCAGGGTTTCTCTGGTGAAGTTGCCTTTTTTTTCCTGGCATACCTATATGCTACAGAATCCATCTGTTTCTGCAGTACTACATTTAAAGTCTATGGTTCCCCAGCTCCTTCGTTTAACCTGATGAGTCTCCTTCCAGCAATCAATTCAGCATTGGTTCTTGGCCAAAACCTTTTTCACCCAATAGGCAACTACTCCAATGTAACTCAGTTCATTTTGTGAACCTTAAATCCTGTGCAGGTGAACATTCAGCAGAACAGAAAAACCAATTTCATGATGTCTTTGGTATTTAATTTATTTTTTGGGGGGAAGGCACACCTGATGGTGCTCAGGAGTTACTCCTGACTCTGCACGCAGGAACTATTCCTGGTAGGGGTCAGTGGACCATGTAGGATGCTGGGAATCGAACCCAGGTTGGTTGCATGCACCCTACCTGCTGTACTATATCAGTGTGGCCCTAGCATTTTATGTTTATATATTTACATGCTTTTATCTATTGTAATTCATGATACCTTTAAGAAAAAATATATTAAAATTTTTCAGTGTGGCCACAAGTCCCTAAATAAAACTTGACTTAAAAAAAAAAAACAGAATCAGAGCAATAATCCAGTGGGTAAGGTGCTTACCTTGCACGCACCTGACTTGGGTTTGGGTTTGATCCCCGGAATTCCACATGGTTCCCAGAACTCTGTCAGAGGTGATTCCTTAGCTGTACTATCTCTCCTCTCCCCGCCTTAACTTTTAAAAGAATTACCTAGGAAGTTGCAAGAGATGGTCGGTGGCTAAATGGACCTACCTTATAAGTCATGACTCCAATCCCTGGTGCTACCAGCATGCCTCCAGGGACCTCGAGGCATCACAATGTGCTTTCTCTGGTGCACAGCCAGGTGAGGGCTCACCCTGCAATTAAAGATGTGGGCACGCTGTGGCCGGAGTCTGACCCCTCATGAACACTGTTCGAGCACCAGCACAGTTTCCTAGGGAGCACGACCATCAGGTGTATGTGGTAGCATTTCCAAATGGACTCTGCCTCCCTCATTCCCTAAGTCTCTCCAGAGATAGCAAATCAATGCTCATTTCTCCGGGGATCTGTTATGTACCACTCACAGGCTTTTTAGCCATCCGGGTGGGCATGTAGGGGGGTTTCAGTTATGGAACGTATTCCTTAGGAAGATCCAGCCGGGGTCCCACCACGAATTCTGGGAGGGTGCAGGTGCTAGTGATCACGACCGTTAGGCAGCCTTAGTGCAGCCTGGCACAGGGCGAGGCGCTCTCGACCAGTTTCTACTTTTAGCTCCAGTGGGGCACATTTCCTTAAATATCGCCCCAAGTCGGGCCCCGCCCGCGTGCTCCCAGCGGGTTGGTCCGAACGCTCGCGGGCTTAAGTGTGAGTCTTGCCCTTTTTCTGAATTGATTGGCGGAAATGCTTCCCTTCTTCCGATTGGCCGTGTGAAGCATTGGGGGTGGGGCACGTGGGCGGGGCTCACGGGGACGCGGTGCTCGATCATTGGACGACGAACGCGGCGTCTCCAAAGCTTCTTGCGGTCGCCTAGGTCGCGCGGGGCGGGCCTCCTCAAACCTGGGGGCAGTTTGCCCTTATCATTGGTAGAATGTGCCGTCACTCACAATACTTCCAGATCATTGGCTCAGAAACTTCAAGAGGCGGAGGGTGATTGGTTGGCGGCGGTTCCGCCCCGCGCCCGTCGCCATTTTGCTGAGGGGAACTGAGCCTCTGAAGGCAGAAGTCTTGGGAGCGCCGTTCGGACCGGTAAGTGGCGGGCTGCGGAGAAGGAGTGGCCGGGCTCGGCCTCCGCCCGGCTGTCGCAGGCGGGCAACGAGGAGAGAGGCGGACGGCCGGCGAGAAGGGCTGCGGCGGGGCGGGACAGGCCCGCGGCCGCGAGCGCGTTCCGAACCCGGGACCCCGTCGCCTGCCCCCGGCTGGCAGTCTCGCCGCGCGTCCAGCGGGCGGCCTTGGGGGTCGTGGCCGGGGGCGACCGGGCGCAGGGGCGGTCCCGGGACCCCCCCGCGAGCGGACGGCGCCGTTGCTGCCTGGCGGGGCCCCGCGCCCGCCCGCCCGCCCGCCTGCCCTTGCTTCTTGGGGACAAAGACGCGGCTCCGGCTTTGTCACCCTCCAGAATGCCGGGCCGTGGGGGCGTCGGCGTCGGGCGGACGTTCCGCGTGGACCTGGTGCGGGGCCGGCCCGAGCTGTCCCCGCGCGCCTCGGTCGGTCGGGGCGGGGTCGCGGGTGTGCGGCGAGCCCCCCCGAGAGCGGTGACGGGCCGCCCCCTCCCGGCCCCTTTGTTTCCGCGGGAATCTTGGTGGGTTCCGCGGAGCTCACTCGGGTGGACGCAGAGCGTGGACGCGGAAAGGGCCAGTTCCCAGCCCCCGCGCCCCCCGGGGAAGCCTGCGAAGGCCTGCAAATAAATACAGCGTTAAATAAACCCGTGCCGACCGGGTCTTTGTTCCAGAAGCCCTAGGGGCCCTTGCTGAGAAATGAGTGTCTGTTCCGTTGAGGAAGTGATGCGGGGACCCGAGGCCTGGTACCGCGGCTAGGGCGCTGGCCTTCCGCAGGGGAGATCTATCCCAGGCACTTGCATTCGGTTCCCACCAACCCGCTAGCAGTAAGCAGCGTCGGAGCGTGGCCAAGAAACCCAGCACAACCCAGTAAAAAGTGATAGGTCCGGCGGCCACACCGCTGGTGGTCACTTTTCTTCACTTCCTGGCATTTCGCTGAACTGTCCACTTAGCATATATGCCTGCATTTGGACGAAAATTTAAAACGTTGGAAAAGTTGGGTGGACAATAGGTGCTAGTCTGCACCGGATTCTTTGGCATGCCCTGGACTCTCAGCCCACTTGATTTCTGTGAGCTTTGTGGTTTCCTGATGCTGTCTCTTCACTGAAATCTATTTCCTTCCTTCCTCCCTCCTTCCTTTCCCTCCCTTTTGCCCTCCTTCCCGCCCTCCCGCTGGTGCCCAGGGCTTACTCCAGACCCTGTGCTCAGGGATCAGTCCTGCAGATCCTGGGGTTGGAAGCAGGATTGACGCATCCAACCGACTTTTCATGCTTTATACACTGTAAAGGAAGAGGCTTCGTAAACTCTCATTTCAGAATGTCCCCCGCGCTTGGACTGGCCCTGGGCACACCCCTTTGGCTGCTGCAGTGAAAAAGTGTTTCTGGGCGCTGTTCCAAATGGCCTTGTTGGGTTTTCCTTTGAAAATAAGACACTGCTCCTCATAAGCCAGACTCAACTTAAAATTGTTCAGATTTCACTTAGGCACCGTCTCTAATCAGAGGCTTGTACCTTATGTATATTGTTTTCTCTACCTTTGCAAACCCATGAGTTAACCTGCCTTTCTTTTCATTCAGGTAACAGAAGTCATTTGCGATGGGGAACGTCTTTGAGAAACTGTTTAAAAGCCTGTTTGGGAAGAAAGAGATGCGAATCCTTATGGTGGGTTTGGATGCAGCTGGGAAAACTACCATCTTGTATAAATTGAAGCTGGGAGAGATTGTTACCACCATCCCTACAATAGGTATGTGAAGGACCTATGGGAGGGCCAGTTATGGCTCAGCATCTTTACACTTTTACAGTTTATATTACTGTTTTCTTTGTAAAAAAAAAATTTTTTTTTTTGGTGGCTACTACTGTCCAGGTTTTCAGTTGGTTGTGGGTGTGCTCTAGATCCTTCTGCTGTTGGGGATTTAATTTGGGGCTCCAGCTTGCAATGGAAACACTTTATCACTCAGCAATCTCCCTTGTCCCAGAGTCATAATATTTTGAGGCCAAATCTGATAACGAATAGTTTCATGATTGCCCCTCCCCCCCACCAGTCCTAGCACATTACTAGAGAGACCTGAGAACATGTTTAGGTTAAGGTAGTTTAACCCTTTTTGGCTAAGACAGGATGGGGATGATGAACTATGAGAACAGTCATGACCTCCATTCGCCTTCATGGGGCCCAGCCTAAGCCTGAGAAGGGAGCTTAGAGTCTGCCCTTGCCCCTGCTCCCCAAGTTAGTCTTCATTCCAGCTGGCCTTGCTTTCTTTGTTGGGGTGGGTCTGCGCCACACCCAGTGGTGCTGGGAGGGGCTTCCTCCCGACTCTGCTCAGGGGTAGCTCCCTGCGGTGCTCAGGGGACCGTGTGATACATTTGAGTGGGGGTCAGCATGCTTTCATCCCTGTGACACCTTTCCAGTTCTCCAGTAGGCCTTTTTAAAATATATATAGCAATTTTGTTTTATAAAATTGTTCACAGTAATTCTTTGCATTTAATATTCAAACACCAGTCCCACAACCATTGCACCTTCCCACCACCATATTTTTTTTTTAATTTATTTATTTATTGAATCACTGTGGGAAAGGTTACAAAGCTTTCAGGTTTAGGTCTCAGTCATGCAAATATCAATCACATTTCCCTTTACCAATACTTATTTTTTACCATGAAGAACCCCAATAAAACCCCACCCCCCACCCCTCCCAGTCCCCGTGAGGCAGATGAATTCTAGTTAACACTCTATCTGCTTTGATTAGATTCATTGTTTCAATAAAAGATTCACCACTATTATTTAGAGTTTACCCCCCTCCCCCCCAAATCAGACATGCTGAAAAAGCATTGTGAAGTTATTTGCTTTCTACAGCTGGGTTCAAGAATTAAATGTTGGTTTTGGATTTCTGCTATTTTACTTATTGACCCTGGAAGTATTTCTACTGAAAGTCAGATAGTTAAGAAATTGGTTTCTGTGCTCTGGAGTCGTGGCCGTGCTGGAGAGCCGCTCGTGGGGGGCAACTGGTGGCCTCGGTAGGGCATGAAGGGTGAATCGAAATGCCCCCCTTCCCACCACCACCATATTTTGAACGCTTCCACCTGAAATCCCAAATTGTGCCCCCATAGCTTGGTGCATCAGTGGAACAGAGTATGAGAGGTCATGCGTTCGAGGAATTCGAAAATTTAAAATACAGCTATACAGCATATTCACTCATGGGTGAGGCCCGTGTTGCTCTCATACAGGAGCTTTATTTCTGAGTCTCTGGATCATGGCCATTTATGAGATTACATGGCACCAGGGGCCTTTTATGGGTGTGACTGCCAAGCTCCTGAAAAACTTGGGAGATGCGGGGAGGAAGCCCATTCCGGCTCTGAGCGAGCTTGGAGACTTCAGTCACGGGTCACGCATACCTGGGTTTTTCTGCAAGTTCCCCCATGGGTGAGGCTCGTCTAAGCCTGTGGAGAGCAGCTGCAAGCATGATGGTAGTTGGGTTCTGGAAGTTTGTTGGGGCGGGGAGGGAAATTCAACCCTCCCCCTCTGAGTTGCCCCAGTAAAGCTCTAGCATCTCTCCATGTCAATATGCTCCTGGTGTTTAAAGATAAAGATTTCTTCTCTGGACTTCAGCTCAAGCCAGCTTGAGTTGGTATTCAGTGGAAGAATCTGATTTATAGCAGTATTAGAGGACAATCTGGCAGTGTGGTTATTTCTGTGAACCAGCTCTGTGTTTTATAGGCTCTTTGAGGGTTTTGCAAAGGCAGTTTTGGCATTTTGTGGCATATGATCCAGGCTCCTGTGGTTTGTGGCATATAATCCAGGCTCCTTCGAGAAGGTGGGATGTGAGCCTGGGTATCGACTTTCTGTGTGCTGCCTTAGGCACAGCAATCAGTTGATCAATCCATCGTGGGTAGTAGCTTCCTAGACCATAACATTGGAAGAAGCAGGAAATCGGATGGAAAAAATGTTCACACCCACAATTTAAAAAATGTTTTAATCCAAAATTGAAATTGCTTGACTACTTGACTTTTGCTAATTATGAAAGTAATTTGTGCTTCTTCATATATTCATGCATCTAAAAAACAAACAATTTTTAGAAACTATTCTAATATTAAGACTTTGGCACTGAACTTAGTAAGATATGCACATGTTGTTTTCCAGTTCGCTTTGCCTGAGACAATATGCTTGGACCTTGGAATATGTCATTTCCTCCCTCTGGAATGCTTTCCTGCCCTCTTCCTTAGTCCCCTTCCCGCTTTATCTTGCAATTGCCAGCTCATTCTTTTGTCTCGATTCAAACATTATTTCTCAGGGACACTTTTCCTGACCCTTAGACTGGTTTTCCCCTGTTATTAGTTTCCATAGCAACCTGAACTTCTTGGTTACTCGCACATTTGTCATTGCTTGCTCACTGCCTCTCTTCTTCCGGCAGTGTAAATAAGATGGGAGTCCTGTCTGTCTTGTTCACCAGAAAAATGCCTGACAAATACTTGGTGAATTGAGTTTCGGTCTTTGTGGTGGATTGTTATATTAATGCCCTGTAATGAACCATGCCCTCAGAGCCACACCCTGGGGACCTCAGCCAAGGGGTCCCTGGCTCAGGTCACCCTCGCACAGACTTGTGAGTGCACATACCTTGAAGCCTGTCCTCTTGAGTCACTGCCCTCTTTTGTGGAAGCACAATGAATGCTCTTCTGGTATTGAGTGACCATTAGAGAAAGGGGCCCATCTCAGCCCAGCCCCTAAGGACTCATTAGCTGAATGTAACTCTACGGGGACGCCCAGGAAACCCATAATTTGTGGGGGTGAGAGGGTTATCCAAAATCAATAAATTCAGGGGCCAAAATAACAACCTATGCAGATCAAAATAAAATTTTAATAACTGGTTATTACTCTGCTGATTATTTTTTTATTTGGTGGGGGGTCTCCTACCGACTTGGTGCTCTGGGGACTCTGTAGTGCCAGTGATTGAACCTGGGCTCTGGCCTGCAAAGCGTTGGTGGAGTCTGTTGAGCGCTCTTCCTCACCACAGTGTGACTTTTTTTTTTTTTTGATACATTTGCAATGGCTTGATCTGTTTTCAATTTAATCACAGTTTTTCTTATTGTATCATGGGCGGTGACTTGCTCTAATAAATGATTGCTGAAGAACCTTGGAACCCTTTTTTCCAAAAAGGCTTTGGAACCCTTTTCTTTGTTTCTTTGGGTCACACCCAGCAGTGTGTGACTTAGTCCTGACTCTGCCCTTACGGATCACTTCTGGCTGATAGGGGACCAGATGAGGTGCTGGGGATCAAACCTGGGTCGGTCATATGCAAGGCAAGCGCCTCCGCGCTGTACTGTTTCTTCAGAGCTAATGTCTTGGACATTTTTATAAAGATATACTTTATTTTCCTGTGTTGAAACCTGGTGTATATTTTGATCCAAGGATCAGACTCACTGGTGGAGCAGTTGACTTAAAAGTGTGAGGCCTTTGGTTTGATTCCCAGTGCCACCAAAGCAAGTTAAAAAGTTAAAAACATGTGTTTGAATATGGGTTCATTGTGCTAAATCACTCCCTCAAAATATGTCACCAAGAATATCCCATTGGAAATTACTCACATCTCAGTTTAGAGTTTGGATATAAAACTGTCTTTTACTTTATCAGGTACAGTCAGCTCTCTCCCCACCGGAGCCTCCCCCTACAAAATGGTGTTTCCCTCTACCTCACCCTGACCGCCACCACTTCCTCCTCCTCCTCCTCCTCTTCTTCCTCCTCTTTCTCCTCCTCCCCTCTCTTTCCCTCTCCCTCTCTCCCTGTCCCCTCCCCTCCCCTCCCCTCCCCTCCCCTCCCTTCCTCTCCTCTCCTCTCCCCTTCCCTTCCCTCCCCTCCCCTCATCTCCCCTCCCCTCCTCTCCCCTCCCCTCCTCTCCCCTCCTCTCCTCTCTTCTCTCCCTAAAAGAAAAGTTATTATTTAAATTTGCTAGTAGATGTGTAGAGAAATGATATGACTCACATTACATTTTTGATAGTTTTGATTAGAAAATGATGTATGGCTAAAGAAGGATGAACAGATACAGAGAGTATTGTGAGACTGTTTCACTCATTGAGGATAGAAATGGTCTCACATTAGAGTGATTAGGTATTTAGGAGGCTTGAGTTGACAGGTTTTGGTCATGAGAGAATTGATCTGGTTTCCAGTTTTGAGGAATAATGTCAGTGAAAGGATAACCTGTAGAGGAAACTGGGTAAAGGGGTGAGGAACCTAAGTTCAGGGGTTATTTTGTTTGGGAATTATACCTGACAACGGTCCGGCTTTACTCCTAGCTCTGCACTCAGAAATTACTCCTGGCCGTGTTCAGGGGACCATAAGTGATACCAGGGAGAGAAACCAGGTTGGCCGAGTGCAAGGCAAACACCTTACTCACTGTACTGTCTCTTTGGCCCTAAGTTCAGGTTTTGATTTACTGCCTTACTGGCACCTTTGTGACACGGAACCAAAGATGTTCGACAATGGTTATGAACCTGGAGCTCCAAAGATAGCTCTAGTTTGGCCTAAAGTAATTTTGATCGTTGTTAACATGAAGATGGTAATGGAAGTCCTAGGACTGAGTGAGAAAGTCTCAGGTGTTTGGGTGGGGGGTACAGGGGGAGAGGGTGGAAAGAGGAGAATGGATGGGGTAGGACAGTAGGGAGCTTGTCAGTTACTCATCAGTCCAGTGTGTCTGAGCTAGGAAAGGCATCCAGAAGGTCCAGCCACTGAAACAGAGGGAAATGAGGAGCTAGGGAAGAGTTAAAGAAGAGAGTGGACAGTGATGTCGAAATTCACACCTCCAGGTGTGGCCCCAAAAAAAACAAAAAAGGGGAAAAGAACATAGTTGTTGGAGGCTGGGTGTAGGTAGATTTATGTGTGGCAGGGAGTAGAAACTAGCCACACTAAGGGCTTCTGTTTGTACTTGGTGTCACCTGCTGCTGCAGGAGGAGATGTAGGGAATGCTGGAGTGTATAGAATAGGTTGAGCTATTGTGATGGACAAGGTATTCTGCTCTCTAAGCTCTACATCTCTGGCTAGCAAGGTGCTTTGCAAGTTAAATATACTGCCCAAAGTTGTTTTGAATTGTTTAGCAGCAGAAGTCTTTATTAAAACCTTTGTTTATCTTCCTAATTTAGGTTTCAATGTGGAGACAGTAGAATATAAAAATATCAGCTTCACAGTCTGGGACGTTGGTGGCCAAGATAAAATCAGACCTTTGTGGCGACACTATTTCCAGAACACTCAAGGTAAGCGTGGTTCAGTCTGAAACTTGGAGATTGGTTCAGAGAACTACTTCTCTTCTGAAGGCAGACGTGTGGTTGGCTTGATGTGTGCCATAGCTGTTCCTTGTCTAACACCTCCTTACCACACGGAAGGGGGAAGTTTGCTTCTGAGAAGTAGTTCCTGCATTCCCAGTAAAGTGACTTGAATGCCTCCTCAATAGGAAGCACCTAGGATGCTTCAGAGAATTCCGTCTAACAGACTGAGTATATGAGCCTCAACTGAAGTGCGTGTGTGTGTGTGTGTGTGTGTGTGTGTGTGTGTGTGTGTGTGTGTGTGTGTTCTGGGCCACACCCTGAGGTGGTGGTGATCAAAGGGATGAGCCCCAGCTGAAGTGCCCAGGGTGCGTGTGTGTTTGTGTGTGTGTGTGTGTGTGTCTGTCTGTCTCTCTCTATGTGTGTTCTGGGCCACTACCCTACCCTGAGGAGGTGATGATCAAGGGTTATTCCCAGTGTAGTTATTCTCCGGTAATTCCCGGAGCTTGAGGAATCATCCATCCAGTGCTGGAAATTGAACGTGGGATTCCCATATGCAGAGACTTTGCTCCAGCCCTGGGAGCCATTTCCTGGCCTCTTGAGGCTAAGCCAGAGGTTCCCCAAACTTACCCTCTTCTAAAAGTAAAACACTCAGCCCTCTCCCCTCCCCTCCCCTCCCCTGAAAGAATGAACAAACATGGGTTCCAAGCACCGCTCTGCTTTGAAACTTCAGGACAGTGAAGTAATCTTTTCTGTCTCATTTTCCCCAGCTATGAAATAGAAATAATATCCACTGCCCTGGATTATTTGACTTAAATGAGATGAACTTTGTAGAGTTCTTCAAGCTTGTGTGCATATGGGCATGTGTGTACTTTCCTTCATCCCCAGGATCTGTAGTCGGTAAGCTGGAGATACCCCAGAGAGCCACTGAGCTGCCTTCTTTCCATGACCTGTTCCCACTCAGGACGAACGTGCAGATTCTCTTCCCCTTTGTTTTCAGTGGGTTGGATGAGTCAACCCACATTGGGGAAAGGCGTCTCTTACTCAGGCTGTTGATTCAGATATTAACTCTCAAGGCCAGAGCCGTAGTGCAGCAGGGAAAGGCCTTGCCTTGCGTGCTGCTGATCCAGTTCAGTCCCTGGCACTGAAGTAGTAGTCCCCCAAGCCCCACCAGGAATGATCCCTGAGTGCAGATCCCTGAGTACAGGAGTAAGCTCTGAGCACCGTACGGTGTAACCCCCAGACAAATCAAAAATAATTAACTCATCTGGAAATCATGACAATCTGTGAGAATATTAACAGTATAAAAATGTAAAATATATAATTATATTTTATTATATATTATATTGGTCACTGTCACTGGTCACTGTCCTCCCGTTGTTCCTTGATTTGCTTGAGTGGGCCCAGTAATGTCTCCAATTTTGAGACTTGTTGTTACTGTGTATAATTATAAAATTAATTAAAAAACCCAATTATTATTAAAAATCAGCTAAATATAAAACAAAAATATTAACTCATAGAAATAACATCAATCTGGAGGTGTGAGAGTCACATCTAGAATTATGTTGTTTGCTGCCTCTAGTAGGATCGCATGTTTGAAGTAGTCCTGAATGTAGTTCCTATTTCTTCTGCCAATTACCCCAAGTTCAGACTTTTAATTTCCTTCTTCATCAGTATGTTGAGTCACTGTCACTGTCCTCCCGTTGTTCATCGATTTGCTCGAGTGGGCACAGTAAAGTCTCCATTGTGAGACTTGTTGTTACTGTGTTTGGCTTTGCTGTGCGGGCGAGATACTCTCGGTAGCTTGCCGGGCTCTCCGAGAGGGGCAGAGGAACTGAACCCAGCTCAGCCAGGCCAGCTGCATGCAAGGCAAACGCCCTACCGCTGTGCTATCGCGTATGACGGGCTTAATGATAGCCTTTGGTTCTTTTTTTTTTTTCTTGTTGGGTCACACCCGGCAATGCACATATAATTCATGCACTCAGGAATTATTCTTGGTGGTACTCAGGGAACCATATGGGATGCTGGGAATTGAACCTGGGTTGGCCGCGTGCAAGGCAAATGCCCTACCCGCTGTGCTATCACTCCAGCCCGCCTTTGGTTCTCTTTAGGACACTTTAGCTATGGAGTTTGAGGATTTGAATTTGAACTTTTAGTGGATTTGAGTGCATGAATGGTCCTTCAGTTTTTGTGTGTGGAGCTTTCTCCTTATTTGTAGTTCAGTTATCTGAAGCTGTAAATTGCAATATATTTATATGCTAGCATTCAGAAAGACTGAAGTAAATGTCACTCTATTTCTTGGTGCCCAGCTCCTCTGCCTGAGACGCCCTGCCCCCTCTTCATTATCCACCCAGAGAACTGACTGTGACTGCTACTGCTCTCTACAGAGTCTTCTCCCTCTCCAAAAACAATTGATGATACTCTATTCATGTGTAAATTTACATGATTTCCTAGAGGTTCTCTACAGAGACAGTTGAGAGTGGGACCTGCTATTTATAAACCTTTATTTGTCTCCAAATCTGCAAAGGGATGGTGTGCCTGCTTCCAAAGGGCTTTGGGGTTTCCCTCATAGACCAGGGATCTCGAAGACTCCATTTCTGAGTAGATTGATTTGCTTTTCTATGCTTTTCTATCCACAGCTACTGGGACATGCAGCTCTTTGGGGTGGAGGTGCAGGGGCGGGAGGAGGGAGGGTGCCAGCCTGCCAGGTGGTGGCAGAGCACCTGGGAAGCCTGGTGGGAAAGGACAGAAGTTCTTGTCCTGCACAGAGTTGTGAGATCTTCATGTCTATAGGGCCTGAGAGGTCCTCTCTGCCCCCCCTCCCCTTTTCTGCCAGTGGTCACTCTGCAGTGTGTCCACACAAGGCTTCAACAGGGTACAATGTCTGTGGCGCCAGGAGTGCCACCCAGGCAGCCACTGCTCCTGCTGCTGGTGGACCCTGGGCTGTGGTGTTTACCCCGTCCTTCATTCTTTGTGAATCCCTCGCTCTATTCTAACTTGATTTGTGTGTGTGCTAGGGTCTGAGCCCGACTTCTGCCTCTGAGCTGCATGTAGGTCCCCAGCATTGCGTGTCACGGCCTGGCAGGTGGGCGCTCAGGCCCCATGTCTTCTCAGCTGAGCATTTTTCCTGGGTGAACTGCCCATGCCCCCCTCGGAGCTTTCTCCAGTTTACTCCCTGGGGTGCAGCCGAGCAGGCTTTTCTCACCTCTATCCTCACAGCGACTGAACTGTTCTCCTTATCCTTGACACAGCCCTGGACTTGGCGGGACCTTTCACGGCTCCTTCACGCCTGCCCTGCCAGGCTTCAGTTGCACTCTTGCTTGATAGGTACCACCCAAGCTCTGTTGGTTCCTGCCAGTGGGGCTGTGGTCCCACGGGCAGGGCTCAGCGCCTCAGGCTTGTCCCTCTGTCTCCTGCCTCCTCCAGTGGGGGATGCTGCAGAGACTCTGGATACTGGAAGCTGGGCTGTGCTTTGAGGTAAAGAACGCAAGGCTCCCTCACTTCAAACACTAGGGGCAAGTTAGGCAGCTCAGATATCCTCGCTTCTGATCAGCTGGAGACACGTGTAGCAATCGCCCCTCTTCTTCAGGTTGTCTAATTGGTGAGAGTGACCCACGGTAAGGAAAGCATTTACTCAAACAGACCTTTTGTGACAGCTAAAGGCTCCTGGAAGGGGTTGGTCTGAGAGGTCGGTGCCCCTTGGCTGCCATGGGTGGGTTTTCTCCTCATGCAGGCAGAAGCGCTGCCCTGGCCCCTCTCAGGGCGTCTCCATTGCCTCTCTCTGGTTCTGCTGATGCAGTGCAGGCCGGGCTACCAGGGAGCCAGGCATGTTGGCCGTGGGCATGGCAAGTCACCTTGTGAGGCAGCGTACTGATGGCTTTTCTTGTTGAGGTTTTTTTTTATTTTTGGCTTTTTGGGTCACGCTTGGTGTTGCACAGGGGTGACTCCTGGCTCTGCACTCAGGAATTACTCCTGGCGGTGCTCAGGGGATCCTATGGGATGCTGGAAATCTTATCCGGGTCAGCCGTGTGCAAGGCAAACCCCCTCACTGCTGTACTGTTACTCCAGCCCCCTGATGGCTTTTCTTGGAAGCATGCAGGGAGAAGGAAGGACTGCTCAGACAGGAGACTTCCTCTGGCCCTCTGGGTCCACGTTCCTAACACACTTGCCGTTTCTTCCCAGGCCTGATCTTTGTGGTGGACAGTAATGACAGAGAGCGCGTCAATGAGGCCCGGGAAGAGCTGACCCGCATGTTAGCCGAGGATGAGCTCCGAGATGCCGTTTTATTGGTGTTTGTGAATAAACAGGTACGTGTGTGGAGGGTCAGCCAGATACCGCCCCACCTGCAGGGGCCCCTCCAAGGACTTCTTTGGGGTTTGAGGAGCAGCAGCTCTGATCAGGTGTCCCTTTTCTGTGCCCTTCTGCAGCATTGGGGAACCGAGGGAGTGAGATTAGAGTGTGGGCAAGAAACACAGACAGCCCTGGATGAGTTTAAAAAAACGCAGTAAAAATTCTAAAAGGCAAAAATAAAAATAAAAAATAAAAAAAAAGCAGACGGATAGGTTGATGACTTTGACCTTCTGCATACTGGGACTGAAATTAACTGTTCAGTTGTCTCACTTAAGAATGTGAATATTTTGGGGCTAGAGAAATTTTATAGCACATAGGACGCTGGCCTGCATATGGCCAACCTGGGTTTGATCCCCGGCACCCATATGGACCCAGAACCTGCCAGGAGTGATCCCTGAGCACCACGAGGTGTGGCCTAAAAACAACCACCAGAACAAAAACTTGATGCTTTTCTCTAAAGGTGTATCTGTGCTTTCCGGTCTACAGAAGTGTAAGAGTTAGAGGTGAAGAAAGGTGGATGTGGGCTGGAGAGAGAGTCCAGAAGTAAGGTGCTTCTTGCTTTGCATACAGCCCATCCCAGGTTGATTCCTGATGCTACATCTGGTCCCCTGAGCACAGAACCAGGAGTAAGCCCTGAGATCCACTTCGTTTTGTCCAGAAACAGAGAAATACAGACTGAGAGATTGAGAGATTTGGGGTTAGTTTGTATCCTGTAGAACAAAGTTCAATAAACCCATTTTGAAGGAGGAAGGGGAAAAAATTAAGCGTATGTTGTGTGTGTGTACATATACATATATATACACACATATATACATACACACGATAAATATATCAATATTTTATAAATAAAAATATATACCTATTTATCATATATAAATGTATACTGTGTATGTTTATGTGGATAGATGTATATATACTATATAGTATATGTGTATGTATAGTATGTATATATACTATAAATATACATAATATACTATATATATGTATGCATACATACATACATACACACATGCACGTGTGCATACACTCACTCTTAGGTCCAAAGAGATAGTGCAAAGGCTGAGTGCATGCTTTGCCTGTGAGAGGCCTTGGTTTGACCTCTGGCGCTAAGGCTGAGTGCGTGCTTTGCATGTGAGAGACCCTGATTTGATCTCCAGCACTGCATGGCATGGTCCCCCCACATACCACCAGGAGTAAACCTCCATCTCACCCTGAGACAGGAGTAGCACCTGAGTATCACTGGGAATGGCCATATGCAGTGCTGGGGATCAAATCTGGATGGGCTGTTTGCAAGTCAAAAAAATGTAAAAAAGTAAAAAAAACACCCCAGAAATGTATAAGAGTGTGTGTGTGTGTGTGTGTGTGTGTGTATGCATAGGAAGAGTCTTTGCCATTTCAAGTGCTCTCTCTCTCTCTCTCTCTCTCTCTCTTACTGGAAGTGGGAGGGTTTGGGCCACATCCCCTGGTGCTCAGGGCTTATTCCTGGCTCGCTGCCCATGGACCACTTCTGGTGGTATTCAGGGGACCACTTGGGATGCTTGGTATTGAACCAGGGATCGAGCCTGGTATTGAATCAGCTGAAGTGGCTCCATCAAAGCAAGTGCCTTAATCTCCTATACTATTTCTTTACCATTTTCCACCTCTTTTTGTTTGTTGTTTGTTTTTTAATCATGTATTTTTGCACTACGGGGATTCAAACCCAGGACCTCAAGCATGCAAGGTGTGAACTTTACTGCTGAATCGTGTCCTGCCCCATCTCATTTTTAGAGGTGAGGTAGGATCACACCTGATAATGCTCAGAACTTGCTCCTGGCTTTACTCAGAGATTAATCCTGATGGTGCTCAGGAGACCAGCAGGGGTGCTGGGATTGAATCCAGGTCAGCTGTGTGCAAGACCTTAACCCTTAGACTCTTTCCACCCCCTGTACCTCCTCTTTTATAGCTTAAAAGGCCCTCCCGTTGATCATCGATTTGCTCGAGTGGGCCCAGTAACGTCTCCATTGGAGACTTTGTTGTTACTGTGTTTGGCATATCGAATACACCTCGGGGAGCTTTCCAGGCTCTGCCGTGTGGGCGAGATACTCTCAGTAGCTTGCCGGGCTCTCCGAGAGGGGCGGAGGAATCGAACTCGGGTCGGCCATGTTGGCTGCGTGCAAGGCAAACGCCCTACCGCTGTGCTATCGCTCCAGCCTATAGCTTATAGCTTATGCTCCAGCTTATAGCTTATGTTTTATATTTTTTTACTTACTCAAGTATAAACTGAGCCTCTACTAATTTCCAGGCATTGTCTCAGTATTAATGATGTATGAGTGAACAAAGGCAGATTCTCTTTATGCATGGAATTTTCATTCTAGAGGGAGGAGACCCAGCTGGTGTGGCCGAGGGCCGGGTGATATAGCTGCTGTCTGGTGGGAGTGACGTAGAGGAAGTGGGGGGAGCCCAGCTGATAAGGTGACACAGAGCAGAACCAGCAGGCAGCGACATGGGTGGTTCCAGGCTGAGCAGGGCAGCCTGTGCAAGTGGGGAGAGGAGAGGGCAGGAGGGCTTGTGACTCCTGCAGAGCACTAAGGTGCGAAGAAGGACCAGCTCGGAGTGGAGCAGGAGCAGGCAGGCAGTGTGTGGCAACACCGGTTAAGGCAAGGGCACAGGAAAGGGCATGATCTTCCTGGTATCCACATAGCACGGCTAATTGCTTTCACATCCTCTCTTTGAAGGATCTCCCCAATGCTATGAATGCAGCGGAGATAACGGACAAGCTTGGCTTACATTCCCTCCGCCAGAGAAACTGGTACATCCAGGCCACTTGTGCCACCAGTGGAGATGGACTCTATGAAGGCCTGGACTGGCTCTCCAACCAGCTCAAGAACCAGAAGTGAGGGGCCCCTCAGCAGCCGTTCCCTGGGCATCTGGCAGTCAACTGCCTCTTCTGTGTGCGTGTGTGCGTGTGAGGCGCCGCGGGGGTGGCGAGTGGGATCAGCTTTCTCACATCGTGCCTTCGACGTGCTGCAGGAAGCCAGTCTGGTGGCGGCGGGAGAAAGCCGGCGTCCCGTCCACCTTCCATTTCCGTCGCTTGCATCACCACTTTTGCATTTGAGGGAGGAGTTCCCGGGGGTGACTGGAGCACTGGGGCCCCCAGGGTTTCCTGGTAGTAAGGCGGGTGGGAGTGCTGTGCTGAGTTCTCGTGCAGCTCTGAACCTGGCCGCTGCTCCGGGGAGTCCTGTTCGTAAGCGTGGAGGAGCAGTCGCTCTTGCTGTTGTGGTCAGAGCCAGCAGCCCCCTGGTCTGTGCTCTCAGGGGGCCCATCCCCAAGAAAGGGGAGGTACATACTTGCCCCAGGTTTGAGGCTCACATGTGAACTTTCCCCTGAAGTTTATTTGCTAGCCCAGACTTCCTGTTTTCATGGGCGTGAGTGGAAAGAACCCAGGGTGGGTCTTTCTCCTGAGAGCACCAAGATTCCCCAACTCTCGAAAGTGATCCAGTCCTTCCCTGTGCTCCCTCCTTCCCCGACTTGCCTCCTGGCTGCCAGATGGGGGACCCCTGGGAAGGCTTTTCCCTGGGCCCAGGTCAGGTGGTGAGGGGCATCCCCTCTCTGTCCAGCACTGTCGCAGGTTCTAGGCTCCTGAGGCCACTGCCCCCACTTCTCTGCTCCCTGATGAGTGGTCAGCACTTGCGGCTGGAAGCTCCTTCCTGGGGCGGCCGTGCCATTGGGTCCTTATCTCAGTCCCACTGGCTCTGGGGCTGGTTTCTGTTACCAGGACCGCAGGCCTGTGTGTTCTGAGAGTTTGTGAGGAACCCAGGTGCATTCTGGAACACGTTCCCAGCCACCCCTGGTGTTGCCCCTCTGGTGCTAAGTTTTGCTATGAAAATGTCCAGTCCAGACCTCCCTCCATGGCAGTGCCCGCCCTGCGGGTGGCAGCAGGGGTCCCGCGGGGAAATGTGCTTTATGTTATCCCCGAAATACAAGTGAGACAGGCTTGGAGAGGAGCAAGGCTGCCCAGACCCCAGGCCCGCTCCTCGGCCCAGACTCACCCCCATTGGCCCATTTTTTTACCCAAGCCTTTTCATGACTTCACCTTTTTTAGAAAACAAAACAAAACAAAAAAACACTTTACTGAAATGACAGAGGAGATGAAAGGTGAGTTTTAGCCAGCGTGAACCTGGTTTCTTGATGATGAAGATGTTGATGCTACTGGGAGGCGGTCTCATGCCGTGCTGTGGGGGTGATGTGTTTTGGGAAACTAGCTTTAGAGTATGGTCGTTGTGGTCCGGGTGTGGTTCCTGTGAAACGTGTTGGTGCCTCCAGCTGGTGGGGATTGTCTGGATTCGAGCCTCGCTTGTGTCTCGTTTGTCTTCTTGATTGGTTGGACAATAAAGACTTGCTCTGCAAAGAGGGAAGGACAGCCCCGTGGCTCCGAGTGTCTGAAGCCTCAGCCAAGTCCCTTCGCGCTGGAGCCTCCAGACGTCACCTGCTCCTCCGGTTCAGCCCTTGCTACCTACTGTATAGCCCCAGTTCTGTGCTGTGACTGGGGAGCTGCCGGGCTGGGGGGGCGGGGGGCGGCGCACTGGTGAGAAATGAATGGCTTTAGGTCAGAACAGCCTTGTCCACAGATCACCCCAGCTCTGCCCTCACTGCTGTGGCCCAGGCCAGCTGTCTCAGAGCCTCACTCGGCTCATCTGGCAAATGGGCACAGCACCTGCCTCGTGGGAGCATGGTGAGGGTGACAGATCTCAGGCCTTCCGGGCCTTGCTCCAAAACTCCCATCAGGCAGTGCTGGCCACACCTGGGCCAGGCCTTGTCTCTCTTCTGCCCTTTTCCTTTGTGACCCTGGAGCGCTCTGTCCTGTGCAAGTGTGGGGAGGGGACGGGACCAGCTTGTGGGGGAGGGTCTGTTTCAGAAAGCATGTCTCTGGGTCCCACCTCCCCGTCCCCCACCCCTCTCGTCAGTCTACTCAGAGGTGCAACCATGCTGCCAAGCTCAGATTGATGACAGCCCAGGGGGAACCCTCGATCCATTAGCCCCTTCCATGGGGCTGACCAGCGTGGGGCTGTGGAGGGACTGGGGAGCCCATGGCTGTGCCGCGAGGGAATGCCTGCCCTCAGCAAGAGGCCTGCATGGTTACCATGAGGGAAGGGGGCCCCGAGCTCTACAGAAGCGGCAGTGAGCAGAGGGGTACACAATCACCGGGTCGGAATGCAGAAACTAGATGGAGACAGAAATGGACGCAGACTCTTCATCCTCCGCCTTTGGACCCCCTCCCTGGAAAGAAAGGTCTCAGGTTTTTTTGGGGTACAGTTCTGTGTGGGTACCAGGAACACCGGGAGTTGGGCTCTGAGCTAAATGTTCTGTGGATTATCTCATCTCATCAGACCTGCCCAGGGCTGAGCCTGCTCGCTCAGGAGTTGCGTAGGGCAGAAAGGAAGGTGTCTTTCTAGGGTACTGGTTGCCAGCTGCCCGCAGGGCATACAGAGGTGAGGTGCCATCACATGTAATCCACAGGTGGGTACCAGGAGAGGCACCATCCACATGTAATCCTCACCTGGTGGTGCTCAAGGGTTACTCCTGACTCTGTACCAGGAATTACTCCTAGTGGAGCTTGGGGGCCCATACAGGATACCAGGAATTGAACCTGGGTCAGCCACGTGCAAGGCCGATGCCCTCCTCACTGTACTGTCGCTCCTGAGTACCTCCGGAGAGGACTTTTGAAATCTTTGAGATATGTATATTATACCCTGTGGGGTAGTGGCTTTATTGAGATATAATTCACATACCGTACACTTGACCCATTTCTAAGTGTGTTCTTTAGAAGTTTAAGTATTAGACTCAGACGAGTGCAGCCACCACCACAATCCATTCTAGAAAGTTCTGTCCTTCCTATTTTCCTCCGTGCCCAGTCTGGGTAGCCGCTCACCCTGATCTCCCTGGTGTTTCTCAGGGATGCCTAAAGTGGGATCATTTTTCAATTAGCAATAATCACTCCTCGAAGAAGCCTTATTTGCCACAGCACACGGCTGCGAGTGGGAGACTTTCCTCCTGTTTTGGTAATCAGTGCCTGCCCTCTTTCACGCTTCGGGGGCTGTGGTGACCCCATAGAGAGTCCTCGTGGACCTCCCGGTGCCCTAGAGTCCTTGAGGCCCACTGCTCCCACGGTTAGTCACTAGCCTACTAGCAACGGACTTGGTTTTCTTTTTTTTTTTTTTTTTTAATAATGTAGGAGTACTGCTATTTTGTTCAGCCATTGATTAAGCTGATTGAGTTGGGCATGAACTTCACGTTCCCCACATTAATTTTTTATTTTATTGTATCACTGTGAGATAGAGTTGCAAAGCTTTCATTTTCATTTGAGATTCAGCCATACAACAATGAAACAAACACCCATCTCTCTCCACCCGTGCACATTTTCCACCACCGCTGTCGGGCTTGGTTGTTCTTGCTACCACTAGGTGGTGCTGCTCTCCCACACCGCTGATCTGCATCAGGATCTCAAGGGGAAGACACGCAGGTGTTCCGAGCTGAGCACTTGAGAGGCGGGAAGAACGGAGGCAGCAGCTGCTTCACTTTAGGCACTTGCTTAGATCATCTCTGATCTTCATAACCCACAAGCTCCCTGTGTGTCTGCAGAAGAGGAAGACGGAGACCCATGAAGCAAGGGTGACCCGGTGCACGTGCACACGCTGCGGAGGACCAGACACTGGACCCAGGGCTGGGCAGAGGGCAGGACAGGAAGCGCAGTGGAAGGGCCGGGTGGGCCCTACCTCCTCACTCGCCAGGGACTGAGAGGGTGGGGAGGTCGCAGGCTCGTCACTCACGCCAGGGTCTGCCCAGGTACCAGAATGTTCTCTGGGTAGTCAGAGTCTGAACTAAATCCAATTGCCCTGCGGTGCATCCCTAATGGCCATAACATTGTTTGCTTCCAGCGGCCAGAGGTTGGGGCCCAGCGAGCAGAGGCCGGGGCCCAGTGGCCAGGAGGCCACCACGTGTCCCAGCAGTGCCCTGTTCGCTCTGGGGAGAGGAAGAAGACCATCACCCCAGCAAGCCCTGGCCGACGACCACACAGAGGCCTGGAAGCTCCATGCCAGGGAGACCAGCACGGCCTAGGCCAGACTGTCCAGATGATTTGAAAACGCTCTTTTTAATCTTAGGAAGGCAGAATCTTCTTGTCCTACTGAGCAGAATAAACTGCTTTGTTCTGCCCCATCTTTGCCCTCAAGGATAGGCTTTGGGATTGCCCCCAGCCCTAGCAATGCTGTAACAGATCACCAAGGTTTTCCCTAGGATGGACTCCCCGCTCTGCCACGTGGATCTGCTCAGGGCGTACTCCTGGCTCTGTGCTCAGATCACTGTTGGCAGGCTCAGGGGAACATAGGGGGAGCTAGAAATCAAACCCAGGTCAAATACATGCACGGCAAGTGCACTACCTGCTGTACTGTTTACCCTCTTTAGAGAAAGTTTATTGGGGAGAACATCTGGCAGTGCTCAGGGTTGACTCCTATCTTTGTGCTCAGGGCTCACTTTTGGTGGTGATGGACAATCAGATGGATTGGGGATTGAACCCAGGTCGGCCGTGTGCAAGTCAAGTGATTTATCCGCTATACCGCTGCTCTGGCCCTAAACTTTTTAAAATGAAAGTTCTTTGGCTTTGGGGCCACTCCTTGGCAGTACTCAGCAAACCGTGTGGTGTGGGGGGAAAAAACTGAGAGCTACCATGTCCAGGGCAAGCTCGGCCCACTCAACTTCTCTCAGGCCCCAGGGTTCTTGCCCCTGGTGGCCTGAGACTGCAGATACCACTGTCACGCTCTGCTTAGCGGCTGCTTCTCCACTAAGGCTTCTGAGCGCAAATGCTCCTTAATTGTGCAGCTGTGTCACTGTGATTGACAAAACCAATGGGGGGGGGGGGCGGTGTAGAGAGTACAGCGGGTAGGACGTCTGCTTGACATGTGGTCGACCTGGATTTGGTCCCCTGAGCCCACCAGGTGATCCCTGAGCACAGTGCCGGGAGTCAGCCCTGAGCGGAGCCAGGTATGGTCCAAAACACCGAAGAATTGAATGTTTCTGAGTCATGTCCATGGTCACCAACCATTCAGCCCCCACAGGTGGGCTGGGCCTGGCTGGATGGCCATCAGGGTCAGGGAGAGAGCATGGGCCCCCTCACTCCCAGCTCTCCTGGGAGCGTTGACAGTGACCTTTGCTCCCCAGGTTTCAGATAAGCCTTCGCTGATTCATGGGAGTGTCACCCCTAAGCGTGTCCGCCTGGGTCTCAGCGTAGGCGGACGTCCGACTGGGGACGGTGGCCACATGCTGCTGTGCCCTGAGTTACTGCCCTCCTGGCCTGTCTTGTCACATCCATTCCCTTGAGGAAGAGGCTTCCAGACAGGACAGGCCTGTGGGTCTCCCCGCCCACGGCCCCATTCGGTGACCTCAGACGTGACTCCGTTCTGTCACCCTGTCACCCCCTCTGGCTTTCCCCAGGCAGCCCGCAGTGGGCGTCACAAGTCTACTGCCCAAGTCTGACATACACAGAACAGTCCCCCTTCCTGTGCCTCAAATAGGCCTTTTCCAGGTTTGCTTTTAGGCCACAGCTGGTGGTGCTCAGGGCCGGCTGCTACCCCTGGCTTGGTGCTCGGCACCGTGACCCCTTGCACAGAAAGCCCACCCTCAGCCCATGGGGCCAGCTCCCCCAGTGATGCACAGGGATTACTCCTGGCTCTGCACTCAGGACTATTACTCCTGGCAGTATTCGGGGGACCATATGGGATGCTGGGAATTGAACCTGGGTCGGCCGTGTGCAAGACAAATGGCCAGTCCTTGCAAGCCTTCTGGCTGAAAGCTGTGAAAGGAGTCAAAGCGATAGTACAGCAGGTCGGGGTTTTGCCTTGCATGCACCCTCACTCGGGTTTTAGATCCGGCAGGAGTGATCCCTGAGCACTGCTGAGTGGACTCCCCCGCCTGCAGGAAAAAAAAAAAAAAGAGATGTGTAACAAATGTTCCTGCAAGTTGGTCCCAGGGCTGCTAGTCCTGGCACTGGGCCTCACCCCCCTTCCCACGTCCCATGTGCTCAGGAACTTTACCTCAGAGAGACTCTTGGAGCTTCAGTTCAGCCTGCAGGACTCCTTCCTGGGCTGTGGGGGGAAGTCAGCCCCCACCTTCCACACCCTCGAGGCCGAGGCCAGTGAGCGACACTTGTCTCTCTCCATTTCGTCTGGCTCTGGTCATCGTTCATCCTGACAGATGATCTATTACGAATTTGGACTTTGTCGGTGCGGGCACCCAGGCCCCCTCTCAGTTCTGCAGATTTGATCCCTTGACTCGGAAGTCACCATTTGAAGGGATAATAAGGAATATTGAATGAGACGGGTGAGCGCCAGCTCTGGTCAGTGCGGCGGGCATGTTCGGTTCGCTAGTGGTTTCAGCTGAGCTCATTGGACTTTAAATCTAGTTTCTCCTGCTGTGGGCAGGGGTGGGGGGTGGTTGGTGGCACTGGTTTGGGTCACACCTGTTGCCCAGGACTCTGCCCTCCCGATGGGGCCTGGGCAGAGGACCATCTGCAGGGCCGAGGACTACCCGGGGTCAGCTGCCTGCCGGGCAAATGCCTTAACCCCTGCGACCCCTCTCTAGCCCCACCCTGTTTCTGAGATGGCTGGGGGTGGGGTGTGTCTCCCAACAGTGCTTGCGTTCTGGGTTGTGGGGGAGAAAGAGAGGGTGCCTAGTCACAGTACTGGCTGGGGTTGGCCTGGCGGGGGGGGGGGGGGGGGGTTGTCACGCCCTTGGTTTCAGTACTCGCCCTGAAAGTCATGCTACCAGGACCACACCTGCCCGTGGCATAGCACAGGGGGTTGAACTGTGACCTCATGCCTACCAGGCAGGGGTTCCAACACTGGGTTCCCCCCAGGCAGGCCCTGGGTTCCCCTTTCCCTTGTGTCTTGTTTTGCGGCCACACTCAGCAGTGTTCAGGGCTCACTCCTCGCTGGATCTAAGCTGGATCGACCACGTGCCAGGCAAACACTCTCCTGCTGTGCTGTCACTCCGGCCTGCACCCGTGCCTTTATCATACCCACTGGGAACCTGGAAGGATTCTTTCAGGTGCTTTGCTAGAATTAAGTATGCACTAGGCGTAGTGGAGCCTTCATATGCCAATCTACTGACCAAGGAAGTGAGCAGATGTGACCAGATTCCCAAGAGGGCCACGTGGCAAGGGCTCGGCAGCCCTCTAACTCCACATCGGCTTCAGCTGTACTGAGCGATGTCTTCGGAGTCCACTTCCTCCTCGGACTGCAACATTTCCCGCCCTCTCCGCTCCCCACTTGGCTGGTAGGGAATCCCCTTGTCATAGGAAATTTCTCACGTGTGAAAGCCGGGATGAGCTCATGGGAGGCGGTGGGCCCTCACCACCATGTCTGTTAGTCTGTGCAGGTCAGAATTCTTCCTCTGGAGCAAAGGGAGTGGGAGAGAACCTGGAGGAAGGAGCTTTCCCCATTTCCTCAATCTTTTGTTAGTCCTGCACCATCTGCCTTGAATACTGACTCTGTCTCTTCCTGTTTTCTTTGTTCTGAAAAAAAAAATGGCCTTTGAAGGCTGCCTGTTATTTTTACATTTACTCCCAGCCTTTTCACTCTGTGATGAAACATTATTATATGAATATTACTATATAAATATATTATTCACCCCGCCTCATTTTCCTTTTGCTCTTTCATGCTCCGGGCACTGTACAGTGTCTCATCTAAGGCTCATTAGTAAATATTTCTGAGGTGAGCCTGTCTCGTTATTCTTCCGTTTTTCTGATGCCCGCCTCTTAGAATCGGAACTTGGCCACCTCAGTCCGGGGCAGCCTCTCTGAAAGGTGCTTTCCCTGGGTTTCTCGGGGTGGGTGAGCCCTGCTCAGAGGGAGGCATCGGAGTTCCCTGGGGCTCGAGTGGCCCCACCGCCTGGGCTTGGGAACAGAGGAGCTAAAACTGAGTTGAGGCTGATGGGCTCTGGGAGGGCAGCGGGGCAGGAGCCTGAAGAAGGAAATCCAGAGCCGGGGCCCATGTGAGGAGGTGGGGGCGTCCGTTCAGAATGGCGGAGGCTCCCAGTGCAGAGCTCTCGGTGACCGTTAGGTCCCTCGTGTCCACTGGACACCAAGGGGAACACAATGTAAAGTGCTCTGTGACTTTAATGTTTCTTTCTTTCTTTCTTTTTTTTTTTTAGTCACAACCAGTGATGCTCAGGGGTTACTCCTGGCTCTGCATTCAGGAATTACAGTTACTCGTAGCAGTG
This sequence comes from Sorex fumeus, assembly GCF_029834395.1. NCBI lineage: Eukaryota > Metazoa > Chordata > Mammalia > Eulipotyphla > Soricidae > Sorex > Sorex fumeus. Next base: position 78,861,445 of record NW_026606120.1, read on the forward strand.
CTCAGGTCGACCATATGGGATGCTGGGGATTGAACCCAGGTCGGCTGCATGCAAGGCAAATGCCCTACCCGCTGTGCTATCACTCCGGCTTCCACCTTGATGTTTCAAAGAGCTCCCCTGACCCCCAGCTGCTGCTAGGCTGACATGCCCCTGCCACCTCTCCCCACTGTCAACAACTGTTTTCAAGGTTTGCATGTGCTGCCAGAGCCAGGAAACTAATGTGCATGTGGCGTGTGCATGTGTGTCTGTGTGTGCGTGTGTGTGCCTGCGTGTGTCCGTGTGTGTTTTGTGGGCGTGATGCTTCCTTGCTCTCCTGCTCCCTTGCTGGTGGGCCCTGGGTCCTCCCCGAGGGCCCCATGTCCCCTGGCTCCCGGCCCCGCCCTCCAGGCTTCTCCTGCTTCTTGGCAGAAGTGTTTATAGGCACAGAAATGCACCTCCACAGGTCTGGCTGTGTGCGGACACACTGGTGCATCTAGCTGACTGGGCTCAGTTCCTCCTCCTGTAAAATGGGTATGACAGGGGCTGGAGCAACAGAACAGCGGGTCGGGCACTTGCCTTGTACATGGCAGACCCGGGTTTGATCCCTGGCACTGCCTATAGTCCCCCAAGCACTACCAGGAGTGGTCCCTGAGCACCATGGGTTGCGGCCCCCAAACAGAAGCAGCAACAACAAAATGGGCCTGGCAGTCTCTGCCCATCTCACTTGGGGGCCGCCAGAGAGAGGGCCGCCTGTCTTACTGCCCACCGCCCCCCCAGATCCCCTTCTGGGCTGGCTTTGCCACCTCTCTGCCGCCTTGGTTTAGTTCTGCCCTGCAGCAGTGCCAGGATGCTGTCGGGGACACACCGGCAGAGAGGCCCGAAGGTCCTGTATACAGGTGGGGCCAAGTGGCCTCTCACCTCCTGTCTCCCAGGACAGGCCCTTTGGGACTTCTCAAAGGACCAGCAGTTGCCAGGCCAGATGAGTGTTTCTCCTTTTCTGTTTTTTTTGGGGGTGTGTATTGCCTGGGCTTACTCCTGTTGTGGCTCAGGCATCAGTCCTGGCAGGGAACGGGGACCACATGCAGTGCCAGGGATTGAGCCGGGCCGGTTGTGTGCAAGGCAGACATCTGTTCCTTCCCGCTGCTGTTGTCCTCTCCGGCCTGGCCATGCACACTTACAGGCTGGGCCCTTCCACCTTCCTGGACTCAGCCCCCAGCTCCCCTTGACTTCTGCAATGTCTCAGCCCCTCTTTGGGCTGGGGGGGGCACACCTGGTGGTGCTGGGGGGCTACTGCTGGCCCTGTGCCCAGGGGTCATTCTGGGCAGTGCTCAGGGGAACATTCAGTGCTGGGGATCAGCCCTGAGCCTCCCTTTAGCAAAGCCTGTGCCCAATTCAGTGGACGACTGCTTTAACTCAGTTCTTTTGTTACTTATTTTTGTGGTCCATGAATTGGGTCCACACATGCCAGGCTAAGTGCTCTCCTGCTGGGCTACATCCCAGCAACTTAAAAAAAAATTTTTTTTTGACAAAGGACGAAAGAACTTTCCTTGTTCCCCCCAGTTGTTGTGGCTGGAGGTAGCACCCCTCACTCTGGCACCCACCCGCCTCCCGCGGGGCCCACACCTGTGCCTGATCCCAGCAGGGCAAGTGTCCAAAACACTGGGAGCTCCCCCGGGTGCCCCAGCTGGGAGCCGGGCAGAACCCAGCACTGCGCTGGCCGGGGCTGCGGAGGGAACTTGGATGTCTCCAGCCCCCTGTATTGTATTTGGGCTCTTGGGCCACAACCTGGCTCTGTGCTCAGGAATCACTCCTGGTGGCAATCAGGGAGCTATGTGTGGTGCCGGGGGTCAGCTGTGTGCAGATAAGTGCCCTGACCGCTGTACGGCTGCTCCGTGCCCCCCTTCAACGCCAAACCACGAACCCTTTGTGCAGCCTCTTCCCTCTACTGCTCGGGACTGGGTCGGCCCCATGGGTTATAAGAGCACAAGTCCATACACACTGCCCACATTTTACCTTCAGATGTCACCTCCAAGCACTGAGCTGCCAAGCCCTATACACACATACACACACACACACACACACAACATACACGCATACACGCATATATATACACACATGCATATAATACACATATACATATACACATACATACAAACACAGATACACACAACATACATGCACACAGATACACAACATACACATACACACACGCATATACATACACATATATACATACATGTACACATACATATATACACACTTACACATAGACATAGACATATACACACATACATATACACACACCTACACATGTACACATACACACAAGCACACGCACACATGCACACACATAAACACCCACACACAGGCACACACATACACACACATATATACCTATGCGCGCATACATATACACATACACATGCACACACGCCCTCCCAGAGCTGGCAGCGGAGGTGAGAGAGCGGTGTGGGCTGTGGCTGTCGCTGTCAGCCTGAGCTCCCCGCAGGGCCCGGGGCTGTCACTCACAGGCTGCCCTGGCGCCTCAAAGCAGCAGCAGTGACTCGGCGTCTCCCCAGACAGGGCGACAGCTGTGGCAGGGGCACTCAGAGCTCCTCACACCCCACGTCACGTGCTCCGGAGTCACCTGAAATGTCTTATGCACCTTAATGTCTTTGCCTGTGCCCTGGGCTGAGCCTGCCTGCCACAGGCCTTCCCCAGTAACCCCCCTTCCCCTCCCCCTCCACAGTGCCCTAGGCACCTCCTTCAGGAAGCCTTCCCTGGTGCTCTGGGAACACTGGCTCCTCTGAGCTGCCAGGACACTACCTGCTTTGGACCCCTGGGGGTCACTGAGTCATGGCAGCAGCTTCCTCCCGCCACCCACTGGCTGTGGGGTTTTGTGAAGGCCCAGAGGTCAGAGGGTCTGGAACTTGGGGCCTTCACCTTGAGCCCCAACCCTGAGCTCTTTCCCATGCAGTGAGGACAGACTAAACGCGTGTGCGAGTCTGAGCCGGAGCAGGGAAGCCTGGTCAGCCCACCTGGCCTGTGGGGTGTGACTCCAGGGCGGGGGCGGGGGGGGGCGGGAGAGGCCACAGGAGAGGCAGCACAGGGTCGAGCCGTGCTGCCCAAGCCACGGAGCACCAGCACCTGATGGGGCGGCCATCATTAGCCCCGGGGAGGGAAGGGACAGGCCCCAGGAGTCACCAGCACTGGGGGAGGGGTGCAGGGGTCACGGGAGATGGGAGAGGAGACAGGGACATGCACACACTCCTCGGGGACACGCTCAAGAACATGTACAGTCCGGAACACACACACTCAGGAATACACTCTTGGGAACGCACACACAGGAAATGCACACTCAGGAACACACACAGTCGGGAACAGACAACTGGAAACACTCACACTTGGGACACACATGTGGTAATACACACACCCTTAGAAACACACACACTTAGGAAAACACACACACTTAAGAACATGCACTGGGAACACACACACCTCGAGAACACACACACACTCAGGAACATGCACTTGGGAACACACACACACACACACACACACACATTTCAGAATACACATGCCCTCGGGAATGAACACACACCCTTGGGAACATGCACACCCAGGGAAAAGCACTGGGGATCATGTACTTAGGATCACACACACACACAGAGTGCCCACAGGCATTGACGACTTAATTTATTTTTGTTTTGGAGCCATACCTGGAAGTGCTCAGAACTTCCTCCTGGCTCTGTGTTCAGGGATCACTCCTGGCAGGGGCTCGGGGGGCCGCTTGGAGTGTGGGGGGGGGCCCCTAGGTCAGCTGCATGCAAGGCAAGCACCCTCCCCGCTGTGCTAATAGCTCCAAGTCCCCAAGGTTTGCTTTTTAGAATGACACATCTTAGAGTTTGTTGGTTTTACTCTTTTGGTTTGCTGTACAGGGCATCGAGCCCAGGACCTCACACATGTTTGTAGGTGTGTTTTTGCCTTCCCTGAGGAGCCCCCGGAGGCCGCACTCCTGTGGGGTGGTTGGTAGGAGCTGGCCCGAAGACGGGTTCCCAGGAGAGCTCAGCCCGACAGTCAAAACTTCCCTTCTGTTCGCTCCAATCCCCGCGGCTGCTCCAGTTCCTCTGGGCTTAGACTGTGAATGCCTCCCACCGAGTAAGCCCGCGGCGGCCAGGCGGGGTGTCGCCTCACTGTTCTGAACGGGCACGGAAACTTGGGGCATCTGCTTCCTGCCAGGCCCTGGCCTCAGCTCCGCCCTTGGCCCAGTCTTTTGCGCATTCCCCGGGGCCTGAGGCCTCAAGCTTGCCAAGAGGCTCGGTTTGATTTGGCTCCATCCTCACCAGCTCCCCCCTGTGGAGGCACATGTCACTGGGGCGTCTCGGCTCCGACCGTGCCTCCACCTGCTGCCCCTTTCCAGAACAGTCTGTAGGCCTCTTTTTTTTTTTTTAATTGAATCACCATGAATTACAGAGTCACAAAGTTATTCGTGATTGAGTTGCAGGCGTACCATGTTGTGGACTTCTTTTTATTTCTTTTCTTTCCTGCTCTATCTTTTCGATCTTGGACACTTAAATTTCCACCCCACCCCCATCCCCTTAAATCCCTTAACTAGCATTTTACCGGCATTTCAGATGGAAACAGCGAGTCTCTGGGCTCCATTTGCCCTTTGTTAAGCTGAGATGCGGGATTCAGGAGTTTTCAAGCTAGTCTGTGGTTTTGCAGCTACAGACAGAAGGAGAACCAAGAGCAGAAGTCGCCTCCTGTCCTACGTAGCTATGGACTGTTTTGCTTTTCTTTTTGTTGGTTTATTTGGGGGCCACACCCATGAATGCTCAGGGGAACAATATGGGGGATCAAACCTGGGCCAGCCGTGTGCAAGGCAAGTGCCCTCCTCACTGTACCATGGTTCTGGCCCTAGTTACGAGTTTTCTTATCCAAGTCATCTTTCTGATGTGGAAACTGAAGGTAATCCCAACCGAGAAGACTGTGATAACAAGGGATGACAGAGGACTTGTGGGCCATACCGAGGTGCTGGCTGGTTGACCCAACAGAGGAGGGATGGGTTAGTTCCTTGTTTGGGTTTGGGTTTTGTTGAGGAGCCATACCCCGTGGTACTTAGGATTTTCTCCTATACCCTGTGCTCAAGAGTTACTCCTGGTGGGGTTGAGGGACCGGATGCAGCCCCAGGACTGAGCTCCTGGTAGGATGCAGGCAAAGCAAGTGCCTGACCCATCATACTGTGTCTACAGCCCGCAAGGTTCAGGTTTGACCCCTGATAACTGCGTGGTCCCCTCGCACCGCTGTGCCCAAGGCCAGGGGGCAGCTGCAGGGCCAAGGGGAGGGTGGAGGAAGGCAGCACAGAAAGCTGGTAGCGAAGCAGGGCCACACTCAGCCAGTGGACAGAGGTGGATGCCAGGGGCCCCTGGGGGCCTCAGGCAGAGCCAGGCTGCTCTCGGGCTCTGGGCCAAGGGGGCTTTTGGGAGGGGAGAGGCGAGGCTGGGCTGTACGCTGTGGACCCTGACAGCCCCGCCACGCCTCCTGGGACTGTGGTCAGGAGGCCCTGTGTGTGGGCCCTGTCTGAGCCTGCCCGCCCGCCGTGTGCCCACTGCCATCCCTGGAAAGCTGTAGACCAAGGGGTGCGCCTGCAGCTTGTGTGTGTGTGTGTGTGTGTGTGGCGGGGGAGGCCAGTGTGGAGGCTCTCCTCTGTGAGGTTTCCTGGCTCTCCTCCACACCCACACCCTGGATTCCCTGAGCGCCTTGTCGGCCCTTTCTCTTCTCCAGCCTCGCTCCCTGTGACTGTGAAATTGTGTCCCAGTTTCTGCCGATCGATCGTGAAGGGTGATTTGGACGCCTGGGCTCAAGGTCGGGGGAGCTGACGGGAGGGGACCCCGAGCCCGGCAGTTTGGCCTCTGGTCCAGCTGCACAGCTGCTGCCCAGGGCTGGCAGGCAGTGGGGTGGAACCCATGGGGTGAGGCGGGCGCAACCCTGGGGAGCCCCGCATCTAGCCCTGGGGTTCGCAGTGCTCACCTGCAACGGGCCCTGAGCTGGGGCCAGGCAAGGCTGGGCGGGGGGCAGGGAATCAACCTTCTTAGAGGGATTTGCCGGAGAAATTTCGCATGGGGACATGTTGTACAGAACACGGACCTCCTGGAAGCACATCAGAAGGGGCTCTAATGAAGCGAAAGCAAAGCAGCTCACGGCGCCTGTGTCAGCAGCGGGGGAGGGGGAGGCACAGGGAGTTCTCAGCCAGGGCAGGGGGCCGGCAGTTGAGTGGGGAGTTGGCCTGGGGTCCCCTTTGGGACTCCCGGATCTCATCCCCGAAGCCTGGAGCCCTGCTTGCCACTCTCCGTGCCAGCTGCCCCTGGTGTTCAGGGCACCGTGCACCCTGGGCCTGGGGTGGGGGGTCTGGCCAGGGGAGTTCTCAGATACCCCTCGGTACAGCTGCCCAACGTGGCAGGCCCCGAGCCGTGTCAGGTTTCTGTCTTTCTGCCTTTCTGTCTCCCCCAGACTGTGACAGGCTGAGGTGGCAGGGGGGGGGCAGGGGGAGGGAAGGCAGGGGGCACCCTGTTCTCAGGGCTCTGTCCCCTGTTCTGACCCTCAGTGTTAGAGGATGGAGGACCCACGGAGTCTCGGGTCACCCTGCACCCATTTTTCCCTTCCCAGTGCTCTCATGAGGGCTGGAAATCTCATCTGGTGAGTGGGAACAGGTCAGCATAGGTGGGTGTGGAGGGCTGGAGGGCCTTTCCTCTGGGTTCTAGAACTTTCTTTTTTTTTTCCAGCAAGTTCTTTATTTATTTACTTATTTTCCTTTTTGAGTCACTCCCAGCGATGCTCAGGAGTTACTCCTGGCTCTGCACTCAGGAATCACTCCTGGCAATGCTTGGGGGACCATATAGGATGCTGGGGATTGAACCCAGGTTGGCCACATGCAAGGCAAAAGCCCTACCCGCTGTGCTATGGCTCTGGCCCCGTTCCAGAACTTTCTACTGAAGCTCTGTCCCTCCCAGTCTGCCACACCCTCGGTCCTCCCAGCCCTTGGCCTCCCCCCTCCCCAACCTCTGCTCCCTTCCTCCTCCCCCTGCCCTCCTGCCCCCAGCCCTGCTCCCCTCTCTCTCCTCCCCCGCTGCTCCCCATCTTCTCCAACTTTTGCATGGCTGTCCTGGCCGAAGCACTGCCCCTGATCTGGGAACCATTTCCCAGCCTCTCCACCCCAGCCTGACCCCTGCATTTGGAGCCAGTCGCCCCTCTGCGTCTTCCCTGGGAAGGCTCAGTCACGCAGGGGTCTGCCTCCCAGCACCACGGAGCACCAAGGTTCTGCTGAGGGGCCGATGGACCTCCAAGTCCTTCACCTGTGCCAACTTGGGGCAGCTTCGCTTGCGCCGAGTGTGCATTGGGGTGCAGCTAACAGCTCCGTGGATACAGAGCTTGGCCAGCCTGGGCCTCCCCACCACACGTCTCCCCTTAGCCTGAGTCTCTCTCAAGCCCCCGGGCCTGGGTTTCCATTCACCTTTGGTGGCTGGGCTGGGGCCAGGGCCTCTCGACACGGGGGCTGGGGCCAGCAGATGGGTTAAGGTGACTGGGGATGGAGGCTGGGGGAGCTTTGTGTCTTCACAAAGCCCTGAGAGGAGATGGAGCCTTTAGCGCCTGGGATGGTGTGTGACTCCGGCCCGCAGGAGGCCCAGAGGCTGGACAGAGGCGAGAGCAGCCCGCAGATGTGGCCAGCACTAGGAGGGGGAGGCCAGGGAGAGGACAGGGGCTGGGGTGGCCACTGGACACGTGCTCCCAGTAGGCATGAGCCCCCTGGAGCGACCGTGGCGAGGGCTGCTCAGCCCCCTGGAGGTCGGGAGGGATTACAAGGCAGGAGCACCACCAGGCACAGCCACCACCGGTGGGCCAGCTGCTCCCCAGGGGTGAGTGTGTGGGTGTGTGCATGTGGGAATGTGAGTGTGAGCGAGGATGTGAATGAGCATGAGTGTAAGTGTGTGTGTGTGTGTGTGTGTGTCTGTGAGGTGTGTGAGTGTATCATTGTGTGCATGTGTGAGTGTGTATAGGTAAATGTATGAATGTGTGTGTGATTGTATGTGTGAGAGTGTACCAGTGTGCGAATGTGTGTGAGAGAGTGGGAGGGTGGAGGAGAAGCAGAAAGAGAGGAAGATGGGGGAGGAGGAGTTATGGTGAGGGAGACACGGGCAGCCACAGAGGGCATAAGACACATCTCAACCCGCTTGGCCCTCAGAGCTGGGCGCTCGACAGGAGGAAGCCCTGCAGACGGGCGACCTTTGGATCTAAGCTCCACCAATATTTAGCTGGATGACTAGGGAAACCTCTCTGTATACCCGAGCTCCAGGAGCTACAAAGTGGGAACATGGACTGGAGCAATACCCAGAGGGCTGAGTGCACCCCTTCACCCGTGCTGGCCTGTCCTGGGTGCAGGAGGAGTGGCCGACTGTCCCCTTGCTTCTGCTCTTCTCTCCGACTCCTTCCGCTTTACCGTTGTGGCTGCCCAAGTGCCCAGTCAGCTGCTTCCAGGCTGAGGCTCCTGTGTGAGCTGAGAGGCTGACAGGCGAATGTGAGCACTGGAGGTTTCTGAGCATCTCAGCAGGTTCTGGTCTGAGAACTGAAAACCTCTGAGTCAGACTGATCGTGTCATTTTACGTTCCAGGGCCCTCGCATGGAACTGGGGTGGGCAGTGCCCGAGTCTCCACATCATGGGGGGAGTTGCACTCAGGAGGTTTCCTCCAAAGCTGCCAATCCAGCCTGGGGCGAGGTCAGGGCGGGGCGTCCCTCCCCCCCGCCCCCCCCCTCCCCCGCGCCTCCCCGGGGCGTGCCTCCCTCCAACTCCACTGCCCCCCTGCCTTGGTGAGGCTGTGGTTCCATCTGGAAGCGCGGAGCGTGGGACGCATGTGCTGTTTTTAGTTCCGTGGGAGATGCCACAACACGGGGTTGTAATTTCTCTGCCATTTCTTTCCTCCACGAGGCGGGTCGGCGTGCTTTGAGGCAGGCAGGGCTGTGACGGGCCCCGCGCCCCTTCCGCCCTGTGACGCCTGTGACAGGCCTGGGTCAGAATCGGGAGGGCACCTTCCTCTCTGAGCGGCTCCCATCCACGTCTTGGTCATCTCCTTCCACGCTCCATCCAGATCACATGGTCCCCTTTATTGTAGGACAAGGAGGGTGCCGTGTGGCAATGCCGGGGGCCCAGCGACCATGCCGGCAATATTTGGCTTAGCAGCATGGGCTTGGCATGTCGGTGCTCAGGCCGCCCAGTAGTCCGGTGCTACTCAACTCAGTGCCATGGGTGCCACCAGGACTGTACCTGGGTCCTGCAGGGCCAGGGATCAAACGCCCAGTCTCATGCACACCAAGCACCTCTCTGGCCTTTTGAACCATCTCTCTGGCTTCCTCTGCGCCATCCTTCATCCCAACCCGCCCGGTCAGCCCCCTCTCTGCACCAACCTGGTGTCAGATCTTGTGCTGGCTCTGGGTCATCCTCGAGGTGAACAGGAACCTCCCCAGGGCCCTGGCAATTAGGCTGCATTGACTCAGAGACACACTGGCCTGTGTTCGTGCTAATGGCAAACACGCAGGGGGTCTCGGGATGGGGGGAGGGGAGGAAGCTCTGCCCACTCCTGGGAGGATGAGCAGCAAAGCTGGAACTCGGACAGCTGGAGTTTTGCCCCAGATGAGCCAGATATAGCGGCTTGACATTTGCGGGGAGATGCTTCTCCAGCTCGGAACACACACGTGTCTGCGTTTGCCGGGTGGCGGAACGCGTCTCCTCCCCAGCATGATGCTGCTGGGAACTGCGGCTCAGTCGGATGGGCGCGTCCCGGGGCGCACTTTGTGACACCCTCACCTGCCCCCTGTACCACTGCAGGTGCCACCCTGCTGGGCTTGGTCCTTTGCCCTGGCCACAGGGCGCTGCCTGGGTGTGGAAAGCGTCCTGCAGCCGAGGGTGGTGTGGAGGGCGTTTCTGACAGGCCACATCCCAAGCACAGACATGTTTGCTGCAGAGAGAGGTGGGGCGGGGGTAGGGGGGTGGTCTTTGAGTGTGAATGACTGCAGCTTCTTTGGAAAACGGGGTGGATGTTCCTCTAACAAATAAAAACGGCGGGGTCAAGGAGATGACTCAGGGGACCCGAGCGTTACAGGAACCCCACATCCAATCCCCAGTACTGCATGCCCCCCAGCACCACCATGTGTGACCCCCTAAACAAACTGAGGAACAAAGCCTGTTTCGTAAGCTCCAGCGCTGCCGCTCCTGGGCTCTTATCCAAGGGCTGTGAAACTGCCAGTTTGTGAGGACATTTGTGAGCCCGGGTCCATAGCGTTACTCACAGCGGCCGCAGCGTGGGGCCCGCCCGAGGCTTGTGCATGGAGGTGGGGATAGAGCAGTCGTGGGCCGCACACGCAGAGGAGCCCTCCCCTGGCGCGAAGGAAAGGGAGAAATCGTGCCTATGGGGACACAATGACAAGCTTTGAGCTGATGATGCTGAGTGAAATGTCAGGACGTGAAAGACGATTTCTAGACAGTTTCACACACTGGAATAGGAGTGAAGAAAGCCAACACACTGGCCCAGAATGAACAACAAGAAACCCAGCGCGGGGACACGGTGGTGGGTCCCACGGGCAAGGGGGAGAGGAGGGCAGAGGGGTGTGTGGGGGATGACACTGGGACTCGGGGGGTGGGAACAGTGAAAACTCTACACACCGTGGGGTGATGCCGCCTGCTGATGTGCCACCCTGTTATTGATCAATAAGTCAAGGGGAGAGGGTACTTAAACCATAGGTGGGTCAGGTCTGAGGGCGCTGCCCAGAAGGAGCTGGCTTCTCCTGGGGTCTATGTGGACTGCAAGACTGAGGGGAGGGAGATGCCCAGAAGCAGTTCCACAGGGCAGGGCCACTGGTGACCAAGTTGGTATCTGTTTTCTCAGGCCTTCCTTAGTCCACCCTGGGGCATCTTAGTGTCCTGGAGATGAAAAGAGGAAACAACCCTGGTAGAAGATAGATGAATGTGGAAGGGAGGAAGGGAGGAAAGGAGGAGAGAAGGGAGTAAAGAGGAAGGAAGAAAAAGTGAGGAGAGAAGGAAGGAAGGAAGGAAGGAAGGAAGGAAAAGAAAGAGAGAAGGAAGGATGGAAGGAAGGATCGAAGGGAGGAAGGAAGGATGGAAGGGAGGGAGGGAGGGAAGAAGGGAGGGAGAAAAGGAGGGAGGTAGGGAGGGAGAGAGGGAGGAAAGGGAAGGAGGGAAGGGAAGGGAGAAAGAAGGAAGGAAGGAAGGAAGGAAGGAAGGAAGGAAGGAAGGAAGGAAGGAAGGATAGACGGTAGGGAGGGAGAGAGAGAGGGAGGGAGGAGGGAGGAAGAGGCAGAAATGCCCTTTGGGTCTGGATTTGTTTGTCTTCCTCTTGGCCCGTCAAAGTGTGTCATTTCCTTCCTGGTTGACATTGTCCCCCTTGCCCCTCAGATAACCCTCCCCCGAGCCCTTAGCTCCTATGGTGTAGGCACACCGCAGCTCCTAACTCAGTCATGGGGTTCTGTCTCCTAATGTAATTGTAGGGTTCTGTCTTGGGGAAAGATGTAGACACAGTCGGTAGCCACACTAGCATAGTTGCAGAATGCTCTGCCACTGCTGAAGCTTGTGTCCCCTCCCATCCCCCTCCCCACTCTTCATGGGACAAGACTCAGAGAAGGTTCTGGAGCGGGGAGGGACAGGGGAGCCTAATTCAGTTCCTCACACCACTCGCTCCCCCACCTGCTTCCTCCCCCTCTTTGGGTCACTCCTGGTTGCCCCTGTCAAGGCCGTCATAGAGGTTTAGGACCACCCTCCCTGCTGGTGTGGGGTCCCTGGGATTTTGGCCAAGAAAGAAAGTCCAGCCTGAACATTCCAGGGGTCCAGCAGCCTAGAGTGACTGAGGAGAGCACAGATCCGTCCAGTGCAGGGTCTTTCCACAGAGAAGGTCTGCCCACACTGGCCTCGCTGCAGTGTGGGAATAGCCCTTCTGAGGAAGAACCTAAGTGCCATTTTAGAAGCCATGTGACTGACAGATGAACTGGGCGTGGACCCCAGACTCTCCTGGAGCACATCCTGGAAACCGACAAACCAGATGGAGAGACAAAGGCTTGAGGTGCTTGTGGTACTTGCAGGTGGCACCAGTCAATTAGTGGGTTTGGGGAAAGTACCTGGTGGTTGTCGAGTCTACTTAAACTTTGGTCTGTGGTTGAAGGAAGTTGAACCCAACCATTTCTCCATGGGGTGCGGCCCTGGACAGTCAGTCTGTAACAACTCTCTCTCTCTCTCTCTCTCTCTCTCTCTCTCTCTCTCTCTCTCTGACACACACACACACACACACACACAACTCTAATAAAATCTTTAAACTCTTCATACCCATGAAGAGTGTCTTGTGTTCAAATTGCCAGGTATGATTCCAAAAGACCCCCCTCCAAAAAAAAAAGATCAGTGCCAAGAAGTGTGGGTGGGTTTGGAGAAACAGGTGCCATTGTTCACTGACGGTGAAACCTCAAGGGGAACTGCAGAGAACTCTCAGGAGTCAAAATGCCTCCACCGTAGGGCTCAGCATCTCACCCCTAGTGCCAATACAAAGAGTATAAGAGCACAACTTGGGGGTTTGGCTTGCTTTGTTTTTGTTTTTGTGCCAGACCTGTGATACAAAAGTACTCAAGGCTTACTCCTCTACTCGGGTAGGACTCAAGGAGCCTCAGTGATGCTGGGATCAAATTAGCATCAGCTGCGTGCAAGGGAAGTACCCTTCCCCGTGTACTATCTCTCTGACCCCAGGGACATGGATTGGAAAGATGCGTGCCCATCTGTGTTTACCACAGTGCTAGTGACAATAGCCAAGATCCAGAAACAACCCAAGTATTCCAGACAATTGAATTAATACCGAGGAGGCACATATACGCAAACGGAAAATGCTCAACCATAAGGGGGGATAAATGGAACTCTTCCACCCCCCAGTAATGCAAAAGAGAAAGAAAAGAACAAATGAAATCTTGCCTTTTGTGACAACATGGGACTGAAGGAGGTCATGCTAAATGAAATAAGTCAGACGGAGAAAAACAAACATCGGATGATCTCATTCCTATGTGGGATTTGGAGAAACAAAACCCAGGACTGACAGCACCCGTGGAACCAGCCCCTGAACCCGGGCCACGTGGAGCTGTGATTTCCAGCATGGAAGGGGCAGGGGCTGAGGATGGGAACACGGGTCCGGGGATGGTTTTGGCTTGGTGACTCTCTTTCAAGAGGTATGAAATCATTCCCTTAAAACACATGCCCCTGGGGCTGGAGCAATAGCACAGTGGATAGGGCGTTTGCCTGGCATGCGGCTGACCTGGGTTTGATTCCCAGCATCCCAGATGGTCCCCCGAGCACCACCAGGAGTAAAGTGCAGAGCCAGGAGCAACCCCTGTGCATCACTGGGTATGACCCAAAAAGCAAAAACAAAGCAAAAAAAAAAAAACCCCAAAAAACAAAAAAATAAAAAACATACCACTATGGAAGCCCATGTTACCCTTTTTTTTTCATTTTGGGTCACACCCGGCAATGCTCAGGGGTTTCTCCTGGTGGTGCTCGGGGAACCATATGGGATGCTGGCGATCAAACCTGGGTTGGCTATGTGCAAGGCAAACAAACGCCCTTCCCGCTTGTACTATTGCTCTAGCCCCGCATGTTACCTTAATAAAAATCAAATCAGATCAAATTCAGAGTCTCCACCCCCCTCCATGGTTTCCTCTCCCCCCTCAGTCGCGCTCCCCCCTCGGGTGCAGTGTGGAAATGATTCACACACGGCTGTGGACTTGGGGAGAGCCAGCGGTCACTCACAGGACTTGTGTTGGTGTCGACGTCTCCGCTTTGTGGTTTGTGACTGTTCATCTGTGTCTAAGCTAGCCTTTACGCTAGGCACGCATTCTGGGTTTAGGGTTTGGCCCTTCCTGCTGCTGTGGCATCCCGGGGTGGGGGTGTGTCTCAGCGCTCCCCCACACCTTCCCAGTGGTCCCACCCGGAGCCGCCAGGCTTGGTGGCTCCTCCCAGTGGACAGAATGAAGCGGAAGTGAGAGGAGTCATTTCTGAGGCTCCAGTCATCATGGGGAGACAGTCAGAAGCTCTGAGGGAGCAGGGGCAAGGCAGGGGGTGGGGTGGGGGGGGGCAGGGAACCGAGGCCTCCTGCCAGGAGGCAGCAGAGAAGCCCCTGTGGGCTGGTCCCCAGCAATGCCCCCGGCGCTCCACTGCAGCCCGGGCCCAGGTTTAGAGCCCTGGAGCCCCATCTCCGGCAGAGCTGCTTTTGAGTTGGGACCCACAGAGCCGAGAGATAATCACACAGCCGTGGGCGTGTGATAATAGGAAGATGCAGATTGGATTCTGCTGGCCGGTCGCCCTCCTGCTACGAGCTCTGCCTGCCTCCTCCCTGTCCTGGTGTTTGGCCTTTGAGGCTGAGCCCTGTCAGCACCTGCTGGCCCACAGGTTTCCTGGGCCCGGGGAGCGTGTTTGCGAGGACCGTGAGCTCTGGTAGAGTGACGGGCTGGGGGCCGCTTGACAGGATGTCCAAGCCAGGATGACAGGCTTAAATGCCCCCCACTCAGCCCAGCTTGGAGGAACGGGGCAGGGGCTGGAGCTGGACTTGGGGAGTGAGCATACCTATGTAAGGAAGACCGCTCCACACACACACAAATCCCCTGCTATGGGTTTGGGAGGGCTGCTGAGTCAGTGAAGGACCCCCATGATATGCAGACGCTTTATACCCTTGAGTCTATGGCCCAGGCTAGGGCCCTTGGGACCTCCCAATGGGCTCGTCAGCCTCGACCATATCCTCACTCATAGAGCAAACTGCAGGTCAACTGGAAAGGCAAGTCAGGTCCCTCCCAGGGCTGTGAACCATGGGGACAAATGAGCCAGCCCCAGAGGCGGGACAGGGGCTCCAACCGCGTCACTGATTGGTCAGAAGAAGTAGGGGGCACTACCCAGGGCTGCTGACTGGCCTCTGAGTGGACAGGCCTTTTTCTGTGCATTCTGACATTGCCCCCGGCTGTCCCCAGGGGGGCTGGTGTCAGGATTGAGTAAAAATGGGTGCTAGAAAATGACTCAATGGGCCCAGAAAGCAGCACCATTGCTCTGAGGACCTCGGGGAAGTGGTGGGGGAGCAGAGACAGGCGGGTGGTTGGAGCTTCTAACTTTTGGGAAAGCAGAGGGTGACCGACCCTCAACCTCTCGAGCTAACAGGGGACGGAGGGAGCCTGGTGGCCGGCACTGGGGCTTCTCTGCACTTGCTCCGGGTGCCATTCCTCTCTGTGGAGCACCCATGAGGGAGTGGGGCCCTGGAGTGCAGGGAGCCGGGACGGGGTGGTGGGGCCGGCAGTGGGGCGGGATTGTGGCTCGTGTCTGCCCCGTCCATGTCCCCCATGCGACCTCGGGGTGACTCAGGGCGACCTTGAATGGAGTCTAGACGTGCCCAGGTGGGTTCTCTGCACCAGGGCCCTGAGATCTCAGCAGGGCTGCTGAGTCGGTGAGCGAGGGTCCCTGAGGAGGTGGTCTGGATGAGCCCAGGGTGAGGGACTAGCAGTGTGGCTTTGGGGGGCCTGGTGTGACTGCATATTCCTTCCCACCTTTCCCACCCGCCCTGCAGGATTCAGGCACCACTGTCAGGGCCCTGCCCTGGCCTTGCTTCTCCTTCCTCTCCAGCCCCCAGCCTGGGGAGGAGGCTGTCGCCTCTGCTGGGCAGGATGGGTGGGGAGCCCCGGCTCAGGGACAGTCACCGGAGTCAGGACTAGCCTGGGGAGCTGCTCCACAGTCACCGGAAACTCTGCCCCTCTCGGGCCATGCAAGTCCCTTTGGCACCTCCGTGTGGGACCCCCTGAGCCCCGTCTCTCTGATCCAAGTGTGCCACCCCCAGCTCCCACACATTCCTGCCCCACCTCTTCCTTAAGGCCCTTGGAGGTGCTCCTGGGTGCTCCCTGGGAGGACCCCCGCCCTCTACACACTTCCTGAACCCTGGGCCACACTGCCCCCCATCAGCCGCTTCCAAGACAAGCTCTAGGGCCCCAGTCTCCCCAGGTTAACTCCATTCCCTGGCTCTGCTTGTCACCCATCCACGCCCTTGTCCCAGTGACCAGTAGTCAAGGTAGGCAGATGGCGAGGGGCTCTGCATGGGGGGTGGGCATGGACAGATGGACACGGCTCACTCTGCCCTTTCCCGACCAGCCACCATGGCCTTCCTGCCCCTCGTCTCAAGCGGAGAGTGTGAAGGAAACAGCTTGTGAGGGGTCTGTCATGGGAGGGTTGGTGTCACTCCGGACTGGCCCCCAGCCAGAGGCCGAGCCACAGCCCCCGTGGCCATGCCCTTGAGCTCACCCTGTGGGGGAGGCGAGGTGGGGGTGGGGCTCTGACAAGGCTGCTGCGCTCACCTGCCTCCCCAGATGCTCTGGCCTGGGCCCCCACAGTCGCCGCTGAGGCCGCCCAGCACATCTGGACTCCAGGCTTCCTGTCACGAGGCAGCACCATCTGCTCTCAAACCCCCACGACCCCCAGGAGGGCACCCAGCCTCCTTGCCCTTCTGCCCCAGCTAGGGCCCGTACACCTAAAAGCAGATCTGCCGGCAGCCTGGAGGAGGTGTCCGTCCCACCGACACTGACCCCAGCGACAGGGCTTGGACCCAGCCTACCCACTCCTGGTCGCTGGGTCTCGGTATTGAACATGGGGTTGACTCAGTGACTCCTTGTCAGGTTCTGATAGAAATGAAATGTTTTGTTTATTTAATCACTTCTTTCTTTCCTTCCCTCCTTCTTTCTTTCTTTCTTTCTTTCTTTCTTTCTTTCTTTCTTTCTTTCTTTTTCTTTCTTTCTTTGGGGGGAGGGGCACACCTGGCTTGCTCCTGGCTCTGTGCTCACAGATCACTCCTGGCAGGGCTCAGGAGATCATAATGGGGTATGTGAGAGGCAGCCCCTTACCCCGCTGTATTATTGCTCCAGCCCAAGTTTAAGTCACTTAAGTTTCTTTTATTCTCCCTGCTTCTTTCCCTCCCCTGTTGTCATTGTTGCTGTTGTGATGTTGGGGGTCACACACACGCTCGCTGGGTGTCACAAGATACATTTTCTGGGGGTCGCACACATGCTCAGTGGGGGTTGCACACACACTTGCTAGGAGTTGCACATGCTTGCTGGGGGTTACACACATGCTCACTGGGGGTTGCACACAAGCTCACTGGGGGTCACGCACATGCTTGCTGGGGGTTGCACCACAGGAGATGGTACCACAGAGGTCGGCATCCCTGGTTTCTGTGTCGCAGGATTGCTGTGGTGCCCACAGTGCTCTCCAGAGGCCACACTTTCTGGGGTGCTTCCTCCTCAGAGCAGGCCTCCGGAGAGACCCCCTTTGTGTGCTTCTTCTAGACCCCCTGTGGTGGCAGTGGCAGGACCCATTTGCATGGGACTGGGAGCCATTCCAGGGTTCTGGGGCCTGGCAGGTCCCCACCTGGGTTCCATCCCCAGGACCGTGTGGCCCCGAGAGCTGCTGGGTGCACCCAGAAGCCCCTGGCACTTCAGGACCAAGCAGCCCCATCCCCTCAGGTCCTGCTGCCCCATTGGCTGAGTATCACCAAGAATGCCCTAGTCCCCTGAGTGGCATTTGGAACCCTTGACCCCCATAAAACAGAAACTACTTGTGGTATTGGGGCTCAGAGATAGCAAAGCTATGGATCACGTGGGGTACCGGGGATTTGAACTTGCGATCACACTCCAGCAAGGCAGGTGCCATGTTGTTCCTCCAGCTCTGGGGTGTGTGTGTGTGTGTGTGTGTGTGTGTGTGTGTGTGTGTGTGTGTGTTTTAATTCCTCAATTTTTTTAATTGAATCTCCATGAAATACACAGTTACCAAGTTTTTCATGATTGGGCTTCAGTGATACAATGTTCCAACACCCACCCCTTTGCCAGTGTACATTTCCTAGCACCAATGTCCCCAGTTTCCCTCCTGCCACACCTTCCACCCACCCCTCACCCCCTCTGCCAAGCCTGCCTCTATGGCTATGGCAGACACTTTTTTAAAAAAAATTTTATGAGACATCATGAGGTACAGTTGTAGACTTACAAATTTTTGTGCTTGGGTTTCAATTATGCAATGATCAAATACCCATCCCTCCACCAGTGCCCATTTCCCACCACCACAAATCCCAGTATCCCTCCCACCCCCCATCCCCCTATCCCACCCTGCCTCTGTGGCAGAGCATTCCCTTTTGTTCTCTCTTATTGGGTATTGTGGTTTGCAAAAGAGGCAATGGGTGACAATCATGTTTGGTCTATAGTCTACTTTCAGCATGCTTCTCCCATCCTGGGAGGATCCTCCCAACACCCTTTATTTGGTGTTCCCTTCTCTATCTGAGCTTCCTTTTCCCCTAGCACGTGTGGCTGGCCTCCAATCCATGGAGTGAAATTCTTGGTACTAATCTCGGCCATCCTTGGGTGTTAGTCTCCTTTGTTACTTTATGTTCCCCAGATGAATGCAATCTTTCTATGTCTATCCCTTTCTTTCTGAGTCATTTCGCTTAACATGATACTTTCCATGTAGTACCACTTGAATGTAAATTTCACGACTTCCTCTTTTCTAACAGCTACATAGTACTCCATTGTGTAAATGTATCAAAGTTTCTTTAATCAGTCATCTGTTCTAGGGCACTCAGGTTTTTTCCAGATTCTGGCTATTGTAAAGAGTGCTGCGATGAACAAACAATTGCAGATGTCACTTCAACTACACATTTTTGCCTCTCTGGGATATATTCCCAGGAGTGGTATTGCTGGGTCAAATGGGAGCTCAATTTCTAATTTTTTGAGAATCGTCCATACTGTTTTCCAAAAGGGCTGAACCAGTCGGCATTCCCACCAGCAGTGAAGGAGGGTCCCTTTCTCGCCACATCCGCACCAGCACCGGTTGCTTTTGTTCTTGTGGTTATGGGCCAGTCTCTGTGGTGTGAAATGATATCTCATTGTGGTTTTGATCTGCATCTCCCTGATGATTAATGATGTGGAGCATTTTCTCATGTGTATGGCAGATACTTTTCTTCTCTCTCTGTCTCTCTGTCTCTGTCTCTGTCTCTCTGCCTCTCTCCCCTTTCGGGCATTCTGGTTTGCAGTAAAGGTACTGAAAAGTTATCATGTTGGCGTGCATGCTTAAGTGGATTCTACACTGAGCTGAAGAGAGGCCCGATTCCCGCAGTATCACTTTCCTCCACGTTACAGTCATTGCCAAGTGCTGCCAAGGCTTTGTTTTCTCATCCTCCGAGTGGAGCCATCCACTGCTGCACAGCCACAGCTGCTCGGCTGGGGCTGGAATCCGCACACGCGGGCTTCTCATCTGGGTTTCAACTGCATGAAACGTGCGGGAACTTCTGTCTCTTATGACGCGGCCTGCCCTCTGATTTCTCCCCTTGCGTCTCAGACTGACAGCACAAAGGGGCAGTAGACTCAGGGCTGTGCCATGTGGCAGACATCAAGGGCACTCTTAGTGGTCTGTGCCAGTCGTGGCTTTCTTTCCATCCTGTGGCCAGATATGCAGGAGCCAGCCACGGCGTCTCGAGCGATATAGCCACAGGCAAGCCCCTTCTGTGACGGTGGTGGATCCCTGCGTCTGACTTTAGGGTGGGGTGTGCTCACTGAAAGAACGATTTGGTACTGTGACACTGGAGACAGATGTCCCCCGCTCTGTTAGCACACCCTTTCCAAGTGAGCTGGGTCCAGAGCCTTCGTTCATAACATGCTGTTTCAAATAAAACCCATTGTGGAGTGGAAATGGCCTTCTCTGGGAAGAAGGGCGGCTTGCACGGGTTCTGAAGCCGGGCCAAGTCCCTGTCACACGGGGATTGTGATGAGAGGGACTCAAGAGCCCTTTTAATAATTGCCTTTCCTTCCTGTTGCAGGACTTGAAAAGGAAGAGGCCATTCTTAGATGCAATTGTGGTACTTCCCCCCAGTGTAAGAAGTTGTGGGGAGTAGCTGACGCCCCAGGTTGAGCCTCATCCTGGCCTGCCTCTGCACGTGCTCCTTTTTCCTCAGGTGTCTTGCCCTGTGGCTGGTGAGAACTCTCCAGAACATTTCCTCCCGCCCGCCCTCCCTCTCCCCCCTCTCCCTTCCTCTCCTCCTCTTTCCCTTCTTCCCTCTCATCCCACACTCCAAGTTGTGGTGCTCACACCTGTATTGCTGGTGCTCGTCAGGTTACCCAGCCCACCATGGTGCTCACACCTGCGTCCACAGTGCTCCCCGGGGTCTTACTCTTTCGTCAAGGCACGTGCTGGTTGCCGTGCTGCCCAGCACACTGCTTGCGGGCAGCCGTCCCTTCTGGCTGTGGGTTTGCACATCTGTTTCACTGGGGTGCTCAGAGAGGCTGGCACCTCTCTGGGCACTGGGGATCGCAGAGAGTAGAACTGCCAGGATCATGCTCAGCTGATAACACTAGGGTTCGAACCCATGACCAGAGGCTTGCAGTGGGTGTGAGCAGCCGTCCTAACCCCTGTGCTTTTTTTCTGGGCCCATCTATTTCTTTATCTTTCTCCCTCTTAGACTACACCCACCAGTGCTTGGGGGACCCTACAGTGTTAGGGGAACAAGCACGAACTTCCTGCATGCAGAGTGCGCACTCCAACCCCCTGAGCATCTGCCCCGCCCTGCCCTGCATTTTGTTGTCCTGAATTTCTTCGTCTCCTCTTGTGAGTGGGGTAGGTTAGAGATGGCTTTCTACACTTTCCTAACAAGGAGGGTTTGTGCAATATTTTGGGGGGCGGGCATTGAGCCACACCTAACCACTGCTCAGGGGCTACTCCCAGCTCTGTGCTTGGGGGTCACTCCTGGGCTCTTCGGGGACTATGCATTACCATGGTTGAGCCCAGGCCTCCAGCATGCAAAGCTTTTGTGGCGGCCTGTCAAGCTCCTTCTGGCTCTGCATGGTGGTCTTGACGTCTGGTACTTTGATGGCTGAATTCCAGAAGCCAGAGAGGGCGCATGTGACTCTGAGCCACTGAATATGGGGAGAGGCCAGTAGCAATGGGGAGACCACTTGTGTGTTGGCAGGTGGCCCCCAACAGAAGCAACCGGGGGCCCCGGAGAAGGGTCCTGATCAGAGATCCCCTTTCTGAGAGCCTCCTGTCATTTGCAGTCTTGGCCCCAACTTATATTTTATTATTACTTTTTAATTAATAATATAGGAGTACTGCTATCTATTCAGTCATTAGTTAAGCTGATTGAATTGGGCATGAACTCCACATGACTATTTTTTTCAGAATGTTAATTTTATTTTATTTATTATTATTATTATTTTATCCCCTTGAGATACACTTACAAAGCTTTCCTGTTTGAGTTCCAGTCATACAATGATCGATCACCAAACCCTCCACCAGTGCACATCTTCCACCACCAAGGTCCCTAGTATCCCCCCATCCCACCCCTCCCTCTGCCTCTATGGCAGACAATCTCTCCCATACTCTCTTTTGTATTGCTTATTATGCCTGGCAAGCCAACCGTGACATATTCGATATGCCAAAAACAGTAACAACAACTCTCATAATTTGTTGTGAGGCGTTACTGGTGCTGGCTTGAGCAAATCGATGAACAATGGGAGGACAGTGTTACAGTGCTATTATGAATAGCATAAGATGTTATGGCCACCCTCTCCTGGAATCTTAAAATTTTAGATGGTTATGGTCTGGAGAAATCTCTGCAAGAGCTGCTCAGTTCAGAGATTCTTTTGTGTGTCTCCGGATGACGGCCATTAAGGAGTTTGTGGGCATGACCTCCAGGGTCTCACAGGGACAAGGAGATGAGAAGGACAGGCCCATCCCCTATCCCTTGAGGCCTGGAGTTTGCATCACTGGACCCATGTACCATTACTTCTCATTGGGTTCTAGAAATTAGTGGCCACGGGGTCTCTTAGGGGGCAGGTGGAGGGACGATGCCTGCCCCTGTCTGAGGGACTTTGGTGAAATTGGCCTGGTTTAAAGTCCGGAGGCATCTCTGCAGTGAGCTGCTTGGTTCAGAGATTCTTTTGTGTGTCTCTGGATTATTGGCCCCGACTTTTAAATTCTGAAATGCAGAATTTATTTATTTTATTTTTTTATTTTTTCATGTAGGAGTACTGCTATTTATTCAGGCACTGATTAGCTGATTCAATTGAGCATGAACTCCACTTTACTTTTTTTTTTCATTTTTTATAATTTTATTTATTGACTCACCATGAGAGCAGTTACAAAGCTTTCAGGTTTAAGTCTCGGTCATACAATGAAATACCCGTACCTTCATCAGTGCGTAGTCTCCACCACCAAAAACCCCAGTATACCCATCCGACATCCTCCCCCTACCTGTGGGGGCAGATAATTTCCACATTACTCTCTCTCTACTTTGATTACATTCAATATTTTGACACCAGACCCACCATTATTATTTGGGATTTTACCCCAACACTCAGATCTGCTGAAAAGGCAACAGTAGATAATTTGTTTTCTATTGCTGGTTATGAATAACATATGATGTCGCGTGGCTGCAGTAGTGGCCATGCGATTTTGAAATTCCAAAATTTTAACACTTAAATCTGAAGGGATTTCTGCCAAAACCTGCTGGGTTCTGAGATTTGTTCCTGAATCTCTTGGATCATGGCTGTTAAGCAGCTTGTTCAGGAGCCAGAGAGGCCATTAGTGGGTGGCGACTCTGGGTCTTGTTGGGACGAGGAGGAAAGGGTTGGCTCCACTCCCATCCCATGAGGCCCCACATGTCTCATCCCTGAGGTCCCAAACCTGACTGTCCAATAGACTCTGGAGGATGGCGGCCACCGAGCCACCTAGGGAGAGCAGGCATAGGGACTACACCCTTTCCCCCCTGGAATGGCCCAGCAATAATAACCTACTGCGGGGTTCGGACGCATTTCTGCCAAAAGCCACTGGGTTCCGAGATTTGTTTCTGAGTCTCTGGGATCATGGCCATTAAGCAGCTTGATCAGGAGCCAGAGAGGCTGTTCGTGGGCGGCGACTTAGGGTCTCGTTGGAATGGGGAGGAAAGGGCCAGCTCCAACCCCATCCCATGAGGTCCCATGTGTCTCGTCACTGTGGGCCCAGACCTGACTGTCCAGTGGCCTCTGGAGGATGGTGTCCACCGGGCCACCAGGAGGAACAGGCCAAGGCACGAAACCTATATCCACCTGGGGTGGCCCAGCGCCAGTAACCTACTGCAGGGACTGGACACATTTCTGCCAAAAGCCGCTGGCTTCCATGACTTGTTTCTGAGTCTCTGGGATCATGGCTGTTAAACAGCTTGATCAGGAGCCAGAAAGGCCGTTTGTAGGTGGCAACTCAGGATCTTGTTGGGGTGGGGAGGAAAGGGCCAGTTTCACCCCCATCCCGTGAGGCCCCACGTGTCTCGTCACTGAGGGCCCAAACCTGACTGTCCAGTGGCCCCTGGCGGATGATGGCCACTGAGCCACCAAGGGGGAGCAGGCAGAGGGACAGTACCCTTTCCCCCCTGGAGTGGCCTGGCGACAGTAACATACTGCGCAGTCTGGATTCATTTCTGCCAAAAGCCACTGGGTTTCGAGATTTGTTTCTGAGTCTCTGGGATCATGGCCGTTAAGCAGCTTGATCAGGACCCAGAGAGGCTGTTCGTGGGTGGAGACTTGGAGTCTTGTTGGAACGAGGAGGAAAGGGTCACTCCACTCCCACCCCATGAGGCCCTGCATGTCTTGTCACTGTGGGCCTAAACCTGACTGTCCAGTGGCCTCTGGAGGATGGTGGTCACCGGGCTGCCATGGGGACCAGGCCAAGGCACGAAACCTATTCCCACCTGGAGTGGCCCAGTGCTGGTAACCAGTGCAGGGACTGGATGCATTTCTCCCAAAGGCTGTTGGGTTTCAAAATTTGTTTCTAGTCTCTGGGATCGTGGCCATTAAGCAGTTTGATCAGGGACCAGAGAGGCCATGCCTCCAATTATATAGCTGAGCCGGAGGTGGTTTGTGGGTATGTTTCCCACATACCTAACTTTTGGCCATTTACTTTCTTGGTAACTTTGCCCCAAGTTTTGGGGGTCTGGCCAAAGGCACAGCACCAATTTGGGGGTATCTGGAAGTCTGAAGGAGCCATCAGGCTGCTGATGTACTTGCCTCACAGGTACAGATTGACCTGCTGGCGGCACCATACCCCTTAGAATGCAGAATTTAAATTGCTCTGGTGATGGAGTGTTACAAAAGGGACCAGAGTGAGGTCAGTGTCCATATGGAGAATGGCATTTGGGTCCTACAGACACTTGGGCAGGTGTCGGTTTCCAACCCTCTTCCTGCCACGCTGCAGGACACATGGAGACACAAGCATCTTCTTGGGGGTCCCGGCTGCCTCCATCCCCACAGGACCTGGGACTCCAAGGAGGGTTCAGAGACGGACAGAATTCCACCTTGTGGTCCTGGCTGGGTCAGCAGTAACTGACCTCTAGGCACAGGAGGTCCTCCAGCTCTGGGAGACCTCACGAGCCCCATTGTCCCCCTGAACTCTCCATGGAGGTAGTTGCAGGCACCTGCCCTGCCTCCTGCCCTTGCACACTTGTGCCGTGTTGCTGAGGACGAGGCAGGACGCCCCATGCCAGGCCACCTGCGGGGACGTGCCTGTGTCCCCCTCCCCCGGCGGCACCCCCTACACCCCTGCCCTGCTGAGCTTCCCTCCAGGGTTCTGGAGAATCAGCTCCTGTCCAGCAGGCTCAGTCCTGGAATCTTCTACTTCAGCAAAGCTAACATACTTCGAAAGAAGGTCTGAGGCTGTTGTGCAGGCCCAGGTGGGAATCTGTTATAAGGGTTTCTGGCATTTAAGAAAATGGATCCTTTCCTGATTGTACAAGTAATATATAGGCTCATTGCAAGGAACGAAAAAAAAAACACAGAAGATACATTAGGTACCTCAGACATAAAGGTACATTAAATTAGGTGGTACTTTTCCTTCCTGGACCGTTTTGCATCTATCCTTTTCACTCTATGTAACGGTCGCATTTCCCCATGTCATTCTCTCTTCTCCCAAATCACCATTTTAATGAGCACCTAATATTTCCCCATTGTCTGGTTGTGCCAGAATTTCTTTAGCCCCTTCTCTATTTTCAGGCCTCTAGGTGCACTCTGATTTCTCATGATTATGAATGAAGACATGGAGAATCCTCTGGTCTAGGAAATCGTCATCTGGACTTCTAATCATTTCCTCTGAAGAAATTCGCAGAAGGAAAGTGAAGGCATCTCTGTGCCCCTGTAGGGAACCTCTCTCCTTCCAGGGAGCCTAGGGGTGCCGGCCACTCTGGTGCCCCCATCCCCAGATGGGAGCTGTCTTTGACTGCCTGGAGCCTCAGAAGGGATGGACTCGTGGATCTCTATTCAACCGGAAGAGGAGCGTGGGGGGGGGGGGCCCCACAGTCTCCCAGCTGCCCCCTCACCCCCCACCCCTCAGGAATCATTTCATAATTAACTTAGAGACGAAAGCATATTTAATTAACCATGGAAACCCTCCCTGCCATCTGCCTCTGTTTTTATTTGGAGGAGAATGGCACATCTTCCCCCCACCCCGCCACCCCCCGCCGCCACCCACCCCAGCTTCCTCTTTTGGCGAGTGGGGCTCATTTCTAGCATCTTCATTGTGGCACAGGGCAGGACCCACGTCCTGCCCGGGGTGCCCCTCAGTGGCAGAGTCAGAGGTTTAGACTGGGGTGGCAGCTGGGCTCAGAGGTGGCCACACCCTGGGCTCTGCCTCATCGAGTCTCTGTTCCACTGCAGATGAGGTTGGGCAGAGGCGCTGCCGGCACTGCAGACCTCGGCTAGCCAAGGAGCGGCCTGGGCCTCTCGGCTGCTGCCCTCAGAGGAAGGGCCTGCTGCAGGAAGAGATGCAGAAGCCCGAGCCTCCCACTTCACAGATGAGGAAACTGAGGCCCCGAGTGGCCCAAGGCGTGCGTGGACCCTGCTCTGTCACAGGGCCGGGTGATCTCAGCTGGGCTCCACAGTCAGGATTTCCATGGACACCCCAGGCCTGTCTTAGCCATGGGGCGGAGCACCTTCAACTGTGCACTCTACTCTCCCAGAGCGCTTCCTGCCACAGGCCACCTTGCCCCTGAGCAGAGGAGGGATGTACGCAACAGAGGTGAGTGCCCAGGCTGAACTGCAGCCTCCAAAGGCTCTGCTCTGAATGGCCAACAGCACGCCAGGGTTTCTTAGAGGTCCCCGACCAGGAGCTCACCAGGGAAGGCCCAACAGGAGTCGGTGAGTCTAGTTATTCCTCATGATATCACCTCCTCTAGGAAGCCTTCCAGGCTGGAAGTCTGTTCCTTTGCCACACCCAGTGTACGTGTTCACAAACCCCACATAGGCCTTTGGATTTTAGGCTTCCTGCTTTGTGCAGTCCTAGCAGAAACTGGGTGTGGATCCTATTACCGAACTACCTGAAGCTGAATAGGGACGTGGGTGTCATCACCCCCACCCCCCACGGTCTCTCTGTCCTTCCCCATGACTCTGACTGGAGCTGCGGCAGTGCTGCAGACCCAGCCACAAGCCCAGAGTATCCCCTTTGATCGTGTGTGTGCAGGCCAGACAGAGGCAGGGACAGCCACGGCCAGGCCCCCTGCACTTGGGGACAAACTGTTTTCCCCTCAGAGATGCACAGTCCCGGCTATGGGATTTAGTGGGACTCCTGCACCCTATTATTGCACTTCGTCCTCGATGCATTTATGAGGAAGCCTGGCAGCAGCCAGAAACTGCCTCAGGTCAGGGCAAAAACCCCAGATCAACTCCTGTGAGAGGGAGAGGCAGGGCTGGAGGCCCCAGCCTGGAGGAAAGCACCAAGAGCTCCCACGTCTCCATTTTTTTTTCTTTTTTGCCACACCCGGCAATGCACAGGGGTTACCCCTGACTCTGCACTCAGTAATTACTCCTGGCGGTGCTCAGGGGACCATATGGGATGCTGGGAATCGAACCCGGGTTGGCTGCGTGCAAGGCAAACGTCCTACCCGCTGTGCTATCACTCCAGCCCCGCCACTTCTCCATTAATGCTCCCAGCAGGCTGGAAATCTCTCCCCTTTTCAGATGTGAGAGATTCGCTCCCTGAGACTTGTCCTCAATCATTTTCTCTCCCTCCCTGGCCACTCCAGGTGGCACTCAGGCGAGCGGTTCTGGGGCAAGGGATCAGGAACCACGGCCCATCCTCCCGGCGACATATGCTCAATGCATGTCTTGGCTCACCAGAGTCAGATACACAGAGGGAAGCAGAGACGGGGTCGCCCAGAGCTGCACCAGGCACCCGCTTCCATGCTTGCAGCCGCCGCCTCCAGTTATGGTCTGAAATCCAGTAAAATGAGGGCGAGAACTTATTTATTTCTCTCAAGGGCATGACCCACAAAATGGAAAAATAAATCAATGGAAAGGGGTAAGCATAAAAGGCAGCTTCGTCCCAGGAGCTCCGGCAAGAGAGAAATGGGAAAAGGTTTCCATCATTTGCTTTTAAAACTCAGGGCTGGGGGAGCAAACGTGACATTCTCTAGTAAATAAGACGGTGGCAAAAATAGACTTTGATAAACTGGTCAGTCATGGGAGAGAGGCTGATAGGGAGATGGATAGACACAGAGATTGTGATTAGAAATGAGGAACATGGGGCCGGAGCAATAACACAGAGGGGAGGGCAAGTGCCTTGCACGCGACCAACCCGGGTTCGATCCCCAGCATCCCATATGGTCCCCCGAGCACTGCCAGGAGTGATTCCTGAGTGCAGAGCCAGGAGTAACCTCTGAGCATCGCCAGGTGTGACCTAAAAAGCCCCCCACCAAAAAATAAAAAAGAAAAAAAAAGAGGAACAGGTGAAAAAAGTCAGGCGGAGAGAGACAGAGACACAAAGAGAGAGTGACAGAGAGGCTGAGACAGCCGCAGAGAGTGTGGACAGGCAATAGATGCTGACGGGAGACATCCAAAGCATTTAAGGGGGACCAGAGAATCACGTGGAGCTGGAGCAAGTCGGGGGCTCCCCCTGCAGGGAGGGGCCAAGGCAGCGAGAGAGAATCATCTGGGGAGATGGTTCCATCCAATAAACCACACACACATTTACACATTTAGAGCTTCTTTTTTAAAGACAAACAGGTCTAAAATTGCTCCTTTTTTTCCCCCCCAGAACAACTTTGTAATGTGTTTTTATTCCTGTCTCCCCGGGAGAAGCATGGGCGTTCTCCACCATCCATTTTCCTAATCATTCCTGGGAGAGACACCCTGCTTAAGATTGGGGGGCAGGGAGCCCCAACACCTCCTGCCACAGAGCCTTCTAGGAGCCCCAGGCACCCCTGGAAAGCACGCTGGGATTTCCCCACCCCTTCTCATGCAGGACTCGCCCCTGCAGGCAGGCCCAGGAGACAGTTACTCCCCGCCCCTGGGGAGGGGGACCCCAGAGGCCTTTGGAGCACTCCCATTCCAGTTGCAGCAGGCGTGGCTGATTCTTGGCTCCTCCTGGGCCCAGAGCTGCTGGAGCCCACTGTGACGGTGACGGTGATGGTGACGGTGACGGTGACGGTGACAGTGATGGGAGGAGGATGGCAGAAGGTGGAGGTGCAGAATGAATGAGAAGAACAAGCACCGTACGGGGGGGTCTCAGCCACTTCGAGGCCAACATTCGCCCCTGAACCTGCCACATGCTTGCCCTGCCAGGAAGGCCCCCTCCTTCCTCCCCACCTCTGCTGCCCAGCTCCAGTCCAGGCTTGTTTGCACTTGCACACTCAGGACCGAGCATCTCTTTGGTGACTCCTGCCCCAGAGCCCCCGCCCCCGCCCCCAGGGCCCCCCCCCGCCCCCAGGGCCAGCTCTTGGATGGGTGGGTCATTTTAGACTTTGCAGGTCACCTGCTGGTCTCTTCTCCTCCCTCCCTCCCTCCTTCCCTCCCTCCCTCCTTCCCTCCCTCCCTCCCTTCCCCCAGCCTTCTCTTTCCAACCCTTTGTTTCCTCTTTCTTCCTCCATCATCCTTTAAACACCCGTAAAAAATTCCTAGATCTCTCAGAACAGATTATGGGCTGCAAACATCCCCGAAACTGGCTTGGCTGAGTTGCTTCCTCTTGGGGCTTTCTACTGCGGTGGGGGGGGGGGGGTCCCTCTGGACCAAGAATGCAGTGACCAGACACAAATAGAAGTCAAGAAGCTTTGCTCTAGTCTCCGCAGGGATGAAGCCCTCAGAGGGACAGGCTGCCAGTCATGGGCCTGCAGTACCAGTTCTTTGTCCTGTGAATGAGTCGCCTCCCACCCCAGCCCACCTCAGGGCAGAATCTCATCTGTAGGGCAGGGTTAATGAGGTGCATTCTTGGAGGTTATGTTGGCTTTCAGCCCAGTCATTGTGCAAAGTGCGATATATATATATATATATATATATTCCACATAACAGGATAACAGGAGCTCTAGAGAGAGAATGCTTTCTCCATAGAGCTATTTATAGGAGTTTTACTATATATATATATATATATATATATATATATAGAGAGAGAGAGAGAGAGAGAGAGAGAGAGAGGAGTTACATACATAGGAGCTCTGCTATAATAGGATAGATCTAGTAGAAAATATATATTACAGGATTTCTACTTAGACAGTTGGACCTCTACTTAGAGTGTTGGGGCAATGTGTGTTGGAGAGCTACCACATGTAGTAGAATAGATCGTAGGGGTTCCACGTAGTTGAGGTTACACGAGTAGGAGCGCTACTCTACACAGTGGAGCTCTACTTGGAGAGTCGGGGTTCCGCTAGCCTAGGGGCAGTCCCGGGGAGCGAGAGGGCAGGAGCAGAGGCAAGGGAGACTCTGCAGGCGCTGTTCCTTCTGTCTGGGTTGTGAGGAAGCGGGTGGTTGCCAGGGGCCACGCATGGGAGATGCTTGGGTAAAGGCCTTGAGGACCATGTGCGCCTGCAGGAGGAAGCAGGTGCCTGGAGGTGGGAGGAGCCCGCACACCTGGGCAGGACCTGGTGGCTTTGCAATGGGCCCGAACCCCTGTTCTGTGCTGTGAGGAGTGGAGGGAAGCAGGTCACTTCTTCCCATTGCCCATTGCAAAGAGAAGGGGGGCTTGTTCACCGTTCCACGGCATGCAGGGCAGGGGCTCAAAACCCAGTGCTCTTCCTGCTGCATGGAGCACACGCTCTGCTGAGAGGTGGGGCCGGGTAAGGAGGGAGCCAAAGGCTGGCCTCTGGACGGGGTTCAGCTGGGAGGACGGGGAGCCGCCTGCCGGGCTGGCTGGGTCTCCCAGAACTCAGCATGGCACCGAGCAAATTCTTGGATTCTACAACCTCTGTGAACTTTCCGGTGCTTGGCACGGTGCTAGAACATCTGCCTTGCGTGTGTGGGGCCCCTGGGTCCACCCCCGGCTCTGCTCAAAGTGGGGGCAAAACAGGCAGTAGTCAGGAGACCCTTCAGGGCGGGGGCGGGGACCAACCCCCTTGGGGAGACCACACAGGCAGCCTCGCCAGCTCTTTGCTCCCCGCCAGCCCCCCTGGCGCCTTGTCCTCTCCATTCGGTCTCCCCCCTTTATCCTTGACTGCTCCTCTCAGCTCTGCTAGGAACGCTGGGGGCTAATGGCTCTGCAGGCACCACCCCGGTGTGACTGTGGGCCAAGAGCCAGCTTTCCAAATTGCTTTGACATCCGCTGAGGAAGACCATTCCAGAAAGATCAGCTGTTCCCTAGATCTGCAAAGGGATAAGGCCAGAGCATCTGGTGTTTCCTGGGAGGGGAGAGGTGTCTGCAGGCAAATGTCTTCCCCCTCCCTATGCAGTTCCTCCCATCCCCGGTCCACACTGTTTCCCTTTTATTAAAGAGAGGAAGAAAGTGGAATGACGATTGCTGCCCTCTGGTTTCGCGGAAGGCAATCAGGACGGAGGCGAGGGAAGAAGTGGGCTTGGTGCTCACCGCAGCTATTAGGGAGCAATGATTTCTTCAGCGGCCTGTGAGTATTGAGTGTTGGCGGGGGTAATCACCAGCCTAGGTGGCTGGCTAGGCCAGGGCGTGGGGGGAGGGGCAGCTGTCATTTCCAATTCACCAGCCTCCATTGGCTGCGTGGTCAAGGGGTTCAAATGAAAAGGTTAATTAAGAATCAAGGGATTTGCTCATCAGGTTAAGTCATGTATACACAGCACAAAGGCCATGTCTATACATGATAGCTGCTTGAAAAAAGCCAATTCCGTTCTGCATGCTTCTCTTCACACACTCGTCTTTCTCGGCCCGGCACACCCCCCCTCCCGGGATCAGGTGCAAGCATCCGTCTGTCTGTGATGGGGAGCACAGGAGCAGGTGATGCGTGGGCACGGCTCTTGAGTGCTCACTTGGGGAACGAGGCTCACACCCACCCCGGACAGAGCCCCCCACGCATGTGTGAATTCCTCTTCCACGAGGCACTAGCCTGCTGGGAGTCTGAACACATCCTTTATCTCGGAGAAGCTCGGGGTGGGCCAGTTATAACAAACTGTCTCTCACACCTTCAAACCACACCCCCGACTCCCCTCTGAGCTGGGCCCTCTAGAGGCCCCTGTGGTCCACTTTCATTGGTACTTGTAGTGGATACTAAGGGGCATCACCCCAATTCCACCCAGAGGACTGGGGTGCTCATTCCTCCTGTTGCTGGCAGTTTGGGCAGGAAGGTGATAATTTGTGTTCTTTGTTGTTTGGTTTTGGGGGCCACCCCTGGTTTGTGGCTGGGGGTCTGGGCACCAGGAAGTGCCAGGGACTGAATGAGTCTCCAGCCTGCAAAGCCTGTAGCCAGCCTCTTGAATGATCTCAACCCTCAGCACAACTTCTAAGAAGCGCCCTCGTCAGAAGGGCCTGGTCACGTAAGGTCATGCTCTGTTCCTCAGAGCAGCCTGACCCAGCTTCTCATAGGCCCGACCGAGACCTGCTCTATAACTTCATCCCAGTCCAGCTCTTCTCTCAGCCCAATTCTGCTTTGTCTTCATCTCTTCCCATTCTCCGTCAATTTCCTGCTTTCAGGTAGTTGGGTTTTAGAGACTATTACCCAGGTGATCCATCATCATCATCATCGTCATCAATAAATACACTCAGAAGATCCAGGGGTCGCAGAAACCATGCATTCATTCACTTTGAGAAACCTCTGAAAACTCCAGCTCACAAAGCTTCGAGATGAGGAAGACTGAAGTGGCCCTTGGCGTGAGCCCTTCATGTGGAAGGAGGGAGCTATGATGCATGGGCCAGAGTCACTGCCAGTGTCACAGTGGTCATGATTGCCACAGTGGCAGCTTGGGAGTGTCCAGCAAGGTGGCACACAGCCTGCAAGCAGAGGTTTGAAATGACTTTGACTTGCCAAAGTTCCCAATGCCAACTCCTGAGTGGCATGTTTGGATTTTAGTGCATGCTTGATTATTGCCCCTTGGGAATCTTCTCTTATTCCTGACCCTGGTTGGTCATACTGATACCCACTAACTCTGAAGAGGGGACCCATGGCCACCCACAGCTGACATCGAACACGGGGAAAACCCAAGACCCAGGGTCATAGTTGAAGCCCGTGTCTCAAACTATCACCTCATCTCACTGCCGCTATATTTTCTGGACATTCCACAGAGACCTCAGCTACTGGCCCTTTGCCCAGGCCCCCTACCCTGGGCCTTGGACATGCTCCTTCATCTGCTGCCCACCACTACACGCCACCACTCAGCCTCATCACTTACAGCACAGACACGTCCTCCTCTCCTCTGCCTCCAGCCACACTAAGCCCAGGCGCTAGTCAGCATTGTCCCAGGTGGTCGGTCAGGGGTTGGAATGGCCTCCAGCCTCGGACCACAGACCAGGCCCAGCATCATCGGTCAGGGAATCTGCCGCTCTTGTGGGCTCTGGGATTCGTGGCTCTGGCTGAGGCACCTCCTGGGGATTGTCTCCTTGTTGTCAGAGCAAGAGCTGCTGGGAGGGCCCCATCCTCTCTCCCAGGCTCCTTTCTTTCGACATTGGGCTTCTGAAATTGCCCCTCGCCCCACAGACTCACACATTGAAAGGCAGGTGTGAGTGGAGCTGAGCCCTCTGAGGCTAATGGCTTCACAGTGAGCAACAGTGACTGGAAGGCAATACGCAGCCGGGGGGGGGGGGGGGTGGGGGAGGAGGAGGAGGAAGAGGAAGAGGAGGAGGGAGAAGAGGAGGAGGAAAAGGTGGAAGACGAGGAGGAAGAAGAAAGGGAGGAGACAAAAAACTCTGTCCGTGGTGCTGAAATGCACTCCTGGCGATAATTAGTGGAGCTTGCTTTGGAGGCTCAGCACTTAGCTGTTCCCTGTGAAGTGCCCGGAGGCCACGAGGGGTCCAATTCCTGCCATCAAGGACTTTTAATCAAGCTGAAGACCATGAAACAAGCACATGAGCACGTGGGGGAGTGACGGCACCGGTCAGAGGGTGGGTCTGAGACAGCTGCTGGGAGAGAGGGTTCCGGCTGTCTAGAAACAGGGGGCTCAGTGTCTGCCCCACGCCAGGGTCCGTGCTGGCGGAAAAAGTGCCACTGAACTGTAAAATGTTCTTTCTTTCATCACCGCGCCCTTCCCTGGAGCATCTGAAGCCTTAAGGTCTTGGGTATAAACTGGTTTCTCTAACTGCAGCAGTGCCATGGTTTAAATTTAGGTGCTATTACTGTGGTGGAGGGGGGAGTATGTGATTGGGGTGTTAGTTATGTCTTTAAAAAAGGAAGGGTGAGTAATGTTTGTCTGGGGCCACAACCCGCTGTCTCTCAGCCCCTACTTGTCACAGTTGCATCCTGCTGACCCGGAAGCAGAAGGTCCCTGGGCTTCCCGCCAAGAGCCCGCTGCTCTGCCTCCCCTTCCTGCTCTCCGCAGGCCCCCTCCCGCCCCCGGAGAGGGGGAGATGCACTTTCCTCCCCCTCCTCGGAAGATCTGGAAGAGGCAGTTGGCCCGAGCCTCCATCCAGACGGTCTGTGACGTCCCTTTTCTCAGAGGCAAGTGATCGCTTAAGCTCTCTCACCACAGGGACTGGGCAATGGACATTTCTGCAGATCAGGGCACCAGTCCCTGACTCATTTGCTGCGTGGGGGGCAGGTCACAGTCTGACCATCTCTTTCCCCTTTAAAATGAGAGGAGTGAGCTGGATGGGTGGACCGGGGTGCTGCTGGCTGCCCATTCCCCTGAGTCTGAAGGTGTAGACGGGGGGGGGGGGGGGGGGAGGTTGGGGGAGTGTTACCCGGCCCCACCCCATCCATCCTCTCCTTGAAGCCTCAGCCCCTGACGGCAAAGGCAGAGGGAATTCACACACACACACACACACACACACACACACACACACACCCCACATGCATTTTCCTCCCCTGGAGGGCTGGTACTCTTGGTTCTATTTGGTTTCTAACCGGTAGCACCGGATCAGACCTGGGCCCTTGGAAGGGAAACTCTCACCACTCCTGACTCCCAAGAGACCTTCGCTCGGGGCCCCACCAGGGGCTTCTATGCCTCCCAGAAACTCTGAGGAAAAAAGCGGTACAGTCACATCCTGCCCGAGGCCTCCCTATCTTGGGGAGGGAAGAACAGAGAAAACCAAGTCTAGCCCTCAGCCCTGCAGCCGGGGCTGGCTCTCGGCCAGGGGCCGAGGGACAGAGGGAGCAATGGGCACAAGAGCCGGACCCCCACTCAGCTTGACACAAGCTCACCCCGGCAGGCTGCTCCGGGGAACATTCAGATGTGGGGAGTCGCGTTGCTCTGACAGATGGATTGTGTTTGGGGTGCAGGAGGTCCCAAGTGGCCTTCCCTCAGCCTGACCAAGCGGGTGTGAGAGGTGTGTGAGGGGACACAGGACTGGGCAGGGGCCATGGCCAGGTTTACTGCAGCAGGACTGAGCAGGGTCTTCGTTCTCATGCTGGGGGCTCCGGAGAGGGTTGAGGGTTTTTTGTTTTGTTTTGTTTTGTTTTGTTTTTTTGCACTATACTCAGTGGTGCTCAGGGTTTCCTTCTGACTCTGTGCTCAGGGATCACTTCTGACAGTGCTTTGGGGGTGAAGAGGGGACCGTATGGGGTGCCAGGAATTGAACCAGGGCTGGCCACTTGCAAGGCCTGCATCTGACCTGCTGTGTTCTTTCTCCGGCCCCAGCGGGCTGGGTTTCTATCCAGGCACTCCTGCTCTGCAAAAGACTTTAGGCCTCAGATCTAGGTGGAGTGTGTGTGTGTGTGTGTGTGTGTGTGTGTGTGTGTGTGTGTGTGTGTGTGTGAGAACATGTGTGGGTGAGAGAACAGGGATGGAATTCAGCTGGGTCATTCTGGTTTGATCCAAATTAGTTTCAATTTGGTCAAGAGTATTAATTCAGTGTTTATTAGTAATTGGTAATTATCTCCGACTCAGCCCAGGCCCCGGGGACCAACTGTCAGGCTGTGTAATTGCTTGCCTGGCAGGAGACAGGACTCCCGTGTTTGGTAAACACTGGGCTGGGGAAGAAAAAATGGATTTTTTCTTTTCCTCTTCAGTCCATCAATTTTGTTATTCTCCGTCATGGTCCCCATGGATCCCGTATCCCCCCCACATGTCCCATCACATCTGGCACCGTGGGGCCTAGAGGGGAAAATCTGGGAAGAGCCAGTGGTGGGGGTGGGGGTCTGGGCCCTTTCTTCCAGGGGGTCCAGCCTTGTAGACCCCCTTCCTCTATTCCCCGCTTGGACCCACCAGAGCCTTCCTTTCTGGGGCTCACATCTCCCCCCTGCTCCTTCCCCACAGCGTCCCCGCTGGAGCCGGGGCTGGACTCTGCCCCCCTGTTGCAGGGGCCAGTCTGTGAAGTGGCAGGAAGGTTGGGGACAGCGTGTTGGGGCTGCTGGCACGAGTGAGTCACCGTGAGTGGGAGTCGATGACAGAGAGGATGACTCAGGGAAGGGAATACAATGTGGGTGACGGCAGAGCCCAGCACATCTTTACCTGCCCAAGTAAACATGGAGGCCCAGGGCCCCTGCGGGAGCTG
Source organism: Sorex fumeus (assembly GCF_029834395.1). Lineage (NCBI taxonomy): Eukaryota > Metazoa > Chordata > Mammalia > Eulipotyphla > Soricidae > Sorex > Sorex fumeus. The sequence continues at coordinate 78,897,350 of NW_026606120.1, forward strand.
GACAGCCACTGCTCCCGGTCTCCGGGCCCGCCGAGGGGCTGTGTCCAGGCCTGGTCCCCTCTGCTTTTGTCCCCTCCGCCCTGAGAGTTTTGTCTTGATCCCATTGGGCCCCCTGAGTGAACTTGGGGATCAGCAGTTTCAGGGAATCTGTAGCTGGTGGCATTCTCCCCTCGAGCTCCCCTGTTCTCCAGTTACTGGGCCCACAGGCCCCGGATGTGGCCATTGGGAACAGGGACTGCCTTGGAGGAGCACCTTGGGTCTGCCTGTCACTGATGGCCACTTCCAGAGAGGCAAAGCTGGCTGCTCAGTGGCGGCCTCTGTCTGTAGCCAGCAGAGGTCAGGAGGGCAAAGCAGGGAGACCAAAGCGCACAAAGGAAAAGCAAGGGGGTGCGGCCACAAGAAACAGGGACTGTAGTCTACTCTCAGCATGCATCTCCCATCCTGGGAGGATCCTCCCAACACCCTTTATTTGGTGCTCCCTTCTCTGTCTGAGCTGCCTTTTCCCCTAGCGTGTGCTTTCCCTTTCTTTCTGACTCATTTCGCTTAGCATGATGCTTTTCATGTAGTCAATGCCTCTTTTGCAAACCACAGCACCCCAAAGGAGAGAGAGAACAAAAGGGAATGCCCTGCCACAGAGGCAGGGAGGGTGGGGGGGAATGGGGGGTGGGAGGGATACTGGGATCCGTGGTGGTGGAGAACGGGCACTGGTGGAGGGATGGGTACTCAATCATTGTATAACTGAAGCCCAAGCACAAAAATTTATAAGTCTACAACTGTACCTCATGGTGTTTCACTAATAAAAATTAAAAAAAAAAAGATACAGGGACTGGCAATCAGCTGCCCCAGGACCTTTGCACATGCAGAAACAGCCTTTCCTGTTATGGCCAGATGGTCAATTTGCTGGCCCTGTCCAAGTATCTGTTCAGTAGCACCTCGGGGGGTCTCCACAAGGTCACCCCCCAATATTTTCCATCCCCTCCCCTTTTGTGCTCTCTCCCCCATATTGTTTCTCACCATCTTCCATGCTCATCTTTGACTCTCTCTTTACTGGATAGCTCCAGGAGGAAGGTTGCCTGAAGGTAAGGTTTGGGTCTGTTTGCTCAGGTCGTGTGGGGAAACAGAGTCAGGACAGTGACCTGTACCCCGTGCAGCTTTCTGGGCAGAAAGCCAAGGCCCACGCCAGGGCCATCGAGTCAGGAAATTCCCAGGATGAGAAGAGAAACATCTTCCTGGGTCTTTCCACAGATTTTCATGAGCAGGGTGACATACCTGCTCCCAGCTCCTTCTCAAGGCCGGGTTCTGCTCAAGCTCCTATAGCTTTGCCACGGCTCTGGGGTTTGGGTTTTTTCTTTTGTTTGACTTTGGGTCACACCCGGTGATGCTCAGGGCTAACTCCCGGCTCTGCACTCAGGAATCACTCCTGATGGTGCTCGGGGGACCATGTGGGATGCTGGGGATGGAACCTGCATTGGTCACATGCAAAGAAAAGCCCTCCTCGCTGTACTATCACTCCTGCCCTTTGCTGAGGCTCTGGACCACCTAGAACCCCACCCCCTTCCTCTGCCAGGCCAAGGTCCAGATACGCCCCGAGGAGTAGTCACTGTCTTGTCGGACACAGGCAAACAGCAAAGCGTGGGTCTCACTGGCTGGGCAGCAGTAACCAGGAGGCACTCGCCCCCGCAGACCTGGACTCACCACAGTCTCAGCAGCATCTGGAGGATCCAGCCATGTGCCTTGCTGGACAGTGATCCATGACATTAGTGTGTGGTGGCAATAGAGCAGGACACCCCGTGCCAGGGAGCTTGAGGAAGAAGGAAGATAGTGACCACTGCCTCACTCCCTCTGACCACAAACAACTCAGAGAGGTCAAGCAACGTGCCTAGGACACACAGCTCCCCGGGAGGCAGAGCAGAGATCCCCTCGGGGCAGGAAACCAGGCACTGAAAGCGGTGGGAGCATGGGCGGAGGGGTCTGTGTCTTCCCACACACACCTCGCCTCCCGAGAGCCCAGCCAGGCCTGGCCCTTTCTGTCCAGGGAGGCGGTGAGGCCGCCTCTCCCGCCTGCAAGCATCAATCATTGATGAGCTGGTCCGCAGCCAGAGTGCAGAGTGATTTCTTAAATGTGTCTTAAAATACAATATTAACGAGTCTTCTAAAGGGTGAAAATATTTGAATTAGGGGAAATGAATGTTTCACGAGCTGGCGGGCAGGGTGCTCACTTCTGCCGTGGGCGGAGTCTCAGCCGGGGCTGGCTCAGCTCTCTGGGAGGGTCCAAGTCCTCCCCTTGTGTGTGTGTGGAGGGGGACATCACAGACCCTAGGAAACGCACCCTGGATAGAGCTGGAGTCCCGAAGGGGCTCCCTCCCTGCTCTGGTTAGGGGATAGCCCTTTGGGTCAGGCCTACAACAAGATTTGAGCTTTATTTATTTTGCGGGGGAGGGAGGGGCGGCCCAGTGGTTCAGGGATCAAATCAGGATTAAATGCACGCAGGGCAAGCCCCTTCCCTGCTGCCCATCTCTCTGGGACCTCCTGTCATCAAACCCATTCTTTAACTTGCTGCTTTGCTCGTAGATGCACTCCTGGTAGGGGGGACAGAGAGACCCTATGGAACCCCCACTGGGAAAGCCCCTTTATAGCCATGGCCCAAGCCACAGACCTCTGACTTCTGTGGCACGAGACACTGGATTCTGGTGACCATTGATTGGCACCAGGCCATGGGGAAGAGCACAGTGAGAAAGAAGGAAATGTGTTAGTTTGGTTTGGTTTTGGGGCCAAACCAGCAGTGTTCAGGGGTTCCCGCCGGCTCTGCACTCAGGAATCACTCCTGGCAATGCTGGGAGACCAAATAGGATGCTGGGAATCAAACCCGGGTTGAGTGTGCAAGGCAAATTCCCTACCCACTGTACTATTGCTCTGACCCAAAGAAGGAAATTTGAATTAATCAACCTTTAAAGTGGATTTCACCCATTTGAACTCAGCTCAGAGCATGAGTTCAGGCACCTGCCCATTGCCAGGTGCCCCGAATTCAGAGATTCCGAGGTCCTTGGCGGGGAAGGGGGTAGTGTGAAATATGAACTTTTTTATGTGTTTTGTTTTGGGGTCACTCCTGGTGGTACCCAGGAGACCATGAGGTGTACCAGGGATCCAACAAGGCCTCCTGCCTGAAAAGCTGCATCTCAGATCTGGAAGAGTAAATGTGTAATGGTGCTGGCGAACCGCTTCTCAACAGAGCTTTGTCTCCTTGGTTTTCATGGGGCCACCAGGCCTACACCCAGCAGTGTTCAGGGACCCTGTAGTGCCAGGGCTGGAGTAGAGGGTCTCACATTCTACAGTTTTTAAAAACAGTTGCCTATATCCGTTTTGTGTGGACAACTCAATCAGCCATTTAGGTCATTTTCCGATATTTTAATTGGCTAACTTATTTAGTTAGTTAGGGGGCCAAACCTGGTGGTGCTCGGGGGCTACTCCTGGTCCAGTGCTCGGGTGACCATGCAGTGCTGGGGATTGAACCTGGGGTGCCTATATGCCAAGCATGTTCTCAGCTCATAGAGCCATCTCACTGTGTGTGAAATAAGACACTCTTTAATTTCATGAGAGAGGTTTTATTCTAATCAACGCCTTGAGTGTAGGAGTTTCTGGATTGATCTCTGGGATAAAGACCTAGGGGAAGAACGCCAGCACCAGATAATGGGGGTCTTTTAAATTTTGATTATACCAATTTACACTCTTACCACCAATATAGAAAAGTGTTCACAAAGCTTTGTTATCTTTGCTTATTTGATGGGGTGGAGTGGGGAAGAAATTCAAATAGGATCTAACCTCACAGTGAGGCCGAGGGACTCGTGTGTCTAAAATCTACTTGATCTTCCTCCTTCCTGGTCAACTCTCTGTTTATACTTTTTTACTTACTTGCTAGTTTTGCACCTGGACGATTGTTCCTTTTAAAAAATGAATTGGAAGCATCTTTGCCGAGTAAGCAGCAAATCCTTCGCTAAGAGATGCCAGAGTGTCGTTGGCTGGTGGTAGTTCTTCCTTGCATGAGATAGCTCTTCTTTTAAAAGTCCAACTGAATGAATCTTTCCTCTCTGACGTGCAGCTTTGAATCGTAACAGGAAAGGTCTCCTACTTCCAAATTGATAGCTCCGTTCTCTTCACAGTCTGTGCATAATTTCAGTGCATATGTGGAAGCTTTTGGCGTGCCTGTAATTTATTATAGTATAGAGTGTGAGGCAGGGATCCCAGTCTGTTATCTAAAGCCATTTAATAAATTACCCACTGAAACCTCAGTTATTTGAAACACGACCTTCACCACAAACCAAATTGCTGGTGCTATATTTTTTTTTCTCATTCTGCTGTGTGTGAGTGTGTATATGTGTGTGTGTGTGTGTGTGTGTGTGTCTGTGCTGTAATGTCTTCCTGTTATTTTAACCACCATAGCTTTATTCTATTTTACTTATGTTTTGGTGGCCATACCCAGTAGTGCTCATGGAAACCAGGTCAACCGTGTGTAAGGCAAGTGCCTTACCTGTTACACTATCTCCGCTGGCCCTGGGCTATTTTAAATATCTAGTAGCTCTTTATCCCTAACACTTCTCTCTTTCTCTCTCTCTCTCTTTCTCTCTCTCTCTCTCATGCTTTTTGGGTCTCTCTCTCATGCTTTTTGGGTCACACTCGGCGATTTACAGGGGTTACTCCTGGCCCTGCACCCAGGAATAACTCCTGGCGGTGCTCGGGAGACCATATGGGATGCTGGGAATCAAACCTGGGTCGTCCGCGTGCAAGGCAAACACCCTACTCACTATGCTATCGCTCCAGCCCCCACCTCCCCTCTCTTCTGAAAAGATTCCATCCTAGTTATGCTAGGTTATTTTTTCCATGTGAGCTTTAGCATAAGCTTGATGAGTAGCAAAATAGCATTTGGGGCAGGGAAAAGTGTGGGCTGGGCATCCCGCCTCTCCTCTGAAATCCAGGAGGACTTTCTGAAGGAAGAAGAGGTGGGAAGGGCAGAGAGGTAGGAGCAGCGGAGAGGTGGGAGAGAATTCTGGAGCATGGAAGCAAAGAGGCTGCCAGGCAGAGGGGGTCAGAGACAAGAGCCTCAGGGGATGAAGAGACCAGAGAGAGCTTCCTTGGAAGGCGAGTGCCAAGCCAGGCTGCAGAAGGGTCAGGAGTGGGTGGGAGGAAGGGGAGGCCAGCCGGGGGACCAGCGCCCAGGCAGGTCGGGGGTGGCCTGGAAATGACGGCTGTGATTAGGGGAAGTGTCTGCGTGACTCACGCTCGGGGGCCTCTCTGAGCATAAAGGAAATGGAATCACAGTCAGACTCTCCAAGAGGACCAAAAGGAAGAGAGGTGAAGCCGGGCTGGGTTTCCGTGGGCGCCTGGAAGGGAGCCCCCCATTTGCGAGGGAAGACCCTGAGCTCCCATTGTCCTGGAGGAAACCTCATCCCGGGCTCCTTCTGAAGGCAGAGGGCGTGGCTTAAGGGGGCTGATGCTGAGGGGATGGTGCCAGGTCTGAGGGGTCATTAGCAGTCTTTGGACACTATGTCCAGAAAAAGTCAGTCCCCCATCCCCATCTCTTCATGCGTTTTTTCCGGCACCATCTGTCCGTTGATTCCCTCCTTCTCTGCTCACCCCTCTCTCTTTTCCCACCTCTCCCTCCTCGACAACATGACAGGGCCAGGGGCGGGGGGGTGCGTGCTCCCCTGCCTTTGTTCCCTGCCCCAGCCCAGGACACCCATGCCTGCCCCAGCCAGCAGCCCTTGGGGATGCTAGAGAAACGTGCTGAGCTGTGCTGGAGGGAGATGTTTCCGGTCTCTTCATGCCATTGCTCAGCTGTCCCGGCCTGGGCTCTGTGTCTTCACCTACCAAAGTGGCCTGAGGTGACTTCCAGCTGGAATTCATAAATTCTGCCCAGAACTCCTTGGGTTTCCTGCGGCTGTGCCTCTGCCCACACAGGGCCCTGAAGGGAAGGAATGGAGGGGCACAGCCAGGGGCATGACTCCAGGCAGCTGGGGAAGGAGACCCCTCCTCTCAGAGCCTCTTGGAGCTGCCCCCCAGAACTAGCCTGGATTCCCCCACTGGATCCCCAGTGCCATTTCATGTATTGGTTTATTATAGCTCACGCCTTTGTCCAGGTCACCCAAATTGCTGTCACCATTTTCTACGGGGCCAGGGGAGGCCAGGCTGAACAGGCGGCTGAGTTCCTGTGGTCCTGCAGAGCTGGGGTTAGAGGCCCCACCAGCCCGGGCTGGACCCTGACCACCCCACCCCCCCACTTTCTTTGCCGAGTGTCCCTGGGGGCCATGGCAGAGATGTTAGCAGGCTCTGGAGATGGCAGGCCCAGGTGCCCGTCTGAGGGGTCCAACTCCGTGGCTGCACTGAGCTGGCCAGTGACCAAATAGCCATTCCCTGCTCTAGCCCTGCCTCTAGGGCTCCCCCAGCCACAGGCCAACCCAAGCTGGCTCACGTGAATCCTGCTCTTGGCAAGCCCTTCCGTCCCCCCGATGGCTGCAGACTCACCCCTGCAAGAGCCCACATGTCCCGGGGGTGCTAGGCTGGGGGTGTGGTGCAGAGACACAGTGCCTGCCCAGGCTGTCCCTGCAAGGGCTATGCTTCCCATCCTCTTCCCAGCTGCCAGCTAGATGCGGGGGTCTCCAGTGGGGCTTTGAGGAGATGAGAGGGATGGAATGTCCCTAGGTATCTGTGTGTGGAGCAAGACCCTCGCCATGTGGATGCTTAGAATTGAGCTGCTATTTAAGAAAAATAAATACGATCCCATGGTGTTCAGCCATCAGAGGTACTGGCTTTCTCTGAGCAATACAATCATCGCTGTGGTCCAGCCTGGTCACTCCTGTCTGTCCTCTGCCCAGCATGGGCCTCCTGCAGTTCCTCGGACACTCGGGCTCACCCCACCTCCTCCTCTGCCCAGATTCGTTCCCTCCCCCTTGACGCTCCTCTCCCAAGCCCTTCATCATCCTCTGTCTCATACCACCCACGTTTCTATCCTTCCTGAGACAGAATCCCTGGGCACCTTTCCGTGATGCTCAGAGGCTATTCCCAGCTCTTGGCTTGGGGGTCCCTCCAGGCAGTGCTCAGGGGACCATGTGGTGCTGGGGATTGATTCAGTGCCCAGGAATGCAGATCTTAGCCCCTTGAGCATTTCCCTGAACACTGACCCTTTTAGAAAAAATTTTATTGAATATCTGTGAGATAGACTATTACAAAGCTGTTCATGATTGGCTTTCAGTCACAGAATGATCCAGCACCCATCCCTCCACCAGTGTACATTTCTCACCACAAATGTCCCTCGTTTCCCTCCCACCATCCCCTAGCCTCCCCACCCCCAGTCTGCCTCTATGGCAGGCACTTTTATTCTTTCTCTCTCTTTTTGTGTATTATGGCTTGTATAGGCACTAAGAGGTCATCGTGTTTGTTCAAGGCATTCCGTATGTTTATCAGGAAGGTAAGGCTGAATCAGCCTTTTAACTGGGTGGCAGCGTTGGGGTGTGGACATGACTGCCAAGGCTTCCAGAAGTACAGGGAGGCTGAGAGAGGTAGTCCATCCCGACCCCGAGTAAAGCCTGGAGATTTCAGTCACAAAACCCGCATACTCAAATTTTCAGCAGATTCTATCTCGGTGAGGTCTGTCCTGAGACAGTGGAGTCCAGCTTGGGGCATGGTGGTGATTTTGGATTGTGGGAACAAGAGACTGATGAGGGCTCTGCTTGGAAGGGCACCAGACTGACCCGCCCCTTTCTGATTTACCCTTGTCTATCCAGCCTTGCATGGGTCAGAGATTAACTGTGGCTTTTGATCTCTTTTGAGATTTATTTGTGGATCTCTGAAGCAAGGCCAGTAGAAGAGCTTGTATAGCTGAACCAGGGGTGGCCATTTAATTTCTCGGGAAACTTGGTCCCGAGTTGTTGGGATCTGGCCAGAGGCACAGAGGCAATTTAGGGGTATTGGGAAGCCTGAAGGCACCTGATGCACTCGCCCCATGGGTACAGGTTGACCTGCTGGCAACCCTTCCCTCCTGCCCTGACCTTCTTAAAGCAGCTCCCCTCATAGGGCAGAGCCCCTCACCCTATCTGGCCTATACTCACTTCTCACTGCCTGACATTGGGTCTACGTGGCCTATGTCCTTTCCGTGTCTTTCCAGTTGGAATCTTGCCAAGGGTGCCATCAACAGGCTTGAAATAGCACGTGAACATTCTCTGCTGCCTTCTCTGCTTCCTTCCCTGTTGGTTCAGGAAAACTAAGGATGAAAAAGGACCAGGCAGATTGGAGAGTAGCCCGGCGCCACACAGAGAAGCTCCAGGAATCACAGACCCCCTGGGACAAACAGAAGCCCCAGGAAGTCAGAGTCACCCCAGGAAGCACAGGTGCCCCAGGAATCACAGACTCCCCAGGAAGTACAGACACCCCAGGAAGTACAGACTCCCCAGGAAGCACAGACTCCCCAGGAAGCACAGATGCCTTGGGGAGTCCGAACAAGCAAAGCCCAAGTGGTGGGACACTTTATCACTGTCATCCCATTGTTTGTCAATTTATTCGAGCGGGCATCAGTAATGTCTCTGTTCATCCTAGCCCTGAGATTTTAGCAGCCTCTCCTTAACTCATCTTTCCCAACAATTGGGGGCTCTTTCAGGGTCAGGGGAATGAGACCTGTTATCGTTACTGTTTTTGGCATATCGAATACGCCATGGGAAGCTTGACAGGCTCTGCCCATGCACCAGGATACTCTCGGTAGCTTGCCGGGCTCTCTGAGATATATATATATATATACATATATATTATATATAATTTGTTTCCTACTGTCTGAACCCCATCAAATATGGTGTGGTAATTATGGAAAATGGGTAGGAAATGTTTTATGATGTGTCCAGAAAGCGGCCTGGAGCATGGTGGCGATTGGGTAGTGGAGGTCAGCTGCTGGGGTTGGGTCCCTTGGGGCGGGGAGGCTCTCAACCGCCCCACTCTGGGGCGCCCCAAGTGAAAACAGCCTGGCGCAGAGTCTGGTGGCATGGTTTTGGGGGCCTCATTTTATGCTCCCTTCCAGGAGAAGCAGCCGTGAGTTCTGGAGGGTGGCCAATGAGGAGATTATCTGGTGCCGGCAGGGAGTGGCTTATGGATGTGACCCCTGGGTCATTGGAGACTGGGGGAAGCAGGCAGAGGATCTATTCTCCCAGGTCCCGTTGAGCCCAAAGTCTAAGGTCATGCATTACCTGGGTTCCGTGGGACTTCATTCATGCGCAAGGCTCGGCCCAAGCGTCTGGAAAGCAGCCTGGAGCGTGGCAGGACAGTAGCAGGAAACCCAATTCCTCCTCATCTCCATGGGTGACCCACACTAGCCCCCCACCACGCCCTCTCCATGAGAGGGAGGCATTTTGAGGTGGGATCAGCTCTAGAAGACCTGGGCCAGTGCCATGGGTATGGGGAGCAGAGCCAGGGAGGGCAACAGAGCCCAAAAGACTGTTTGGTCCCCACCCTCCCCGGAGCCAGTGAGGCGATATCCGCAGCTCTGCTCCCTGGGCTGGTTGCCAGCTACCGGTGCTCCAGGCAAGTGAGCTTCACAGGTGCAGGTAATCGAACTAATGAAGTGAACTGCGGAGGGAGGGAGGCCAGGAGTCCCAGACTTGGTAGGTGTTGGGGTTGAAGCCACCGGTAGGAAAAATTCATGCATTGCGCCCCCCCCTTGCCTCCCACTTCCTGCCTGCAGGGGGAGCCCTGAGCTCCTGCACTTGTGTGGAGGGGGTCAGAGAATGTCCAGGGCATGCTCTGATTGAATGGGGTGGATGAGGGCTGCTAAGGAGGGAAGAGCTCACGCAGAGGGTGTGCTAGTTAGGAGGCGCTGAGCTGAGCTCACAGTGCCGCACGTGCACCAGAGGACCAGCTGCTGGGAGACGCACACTAGCTGTGTGCCCCGGGCAGCCCATTTCCTCTCTCAGTGCCCCTGTTTCCTCGCCTGTTGAAAGGCAGAGAGTGCCTGAGCATGAGGTAGGAACACCTAGCTAGGGACCAGGGAGGTACCCAAAGGGCCAGAGCCATGCATGGCTTCCGGGAGCCCTGGGACGGGGCTCAGTTCCCTCACCTGGTCCCCTGGGTTCTGCCCAGAGTGGCCCCCAAGCCGAGAATGCCTTGGCTGTGCAATCTGCCAATTGCCGAGCCTTGGTGCCCCCAAATGTGTGTTGTTGAGAAGCAGGAGGGAGTAACCTGGGAGAGGAGGTCTGGCAGGAGACCTGGGATGGTCAGTGGAGAGACCCTTGGCGTCTCTCTCGGTGGGTCCCTCCCTGCCCCCGCTGCTTTCCGGATGTGCAGTGAGGGTCCAGTGGTCCCTGCTGCCATCAGGAGGCACAAGTATTCACAAGATTGGGGTCCCCTACAGGGTTGCATCGTCTGATTCCCTTAAAAGCTGTGGGTCGGGGCTAGAACCATAGCACAGCGGGTAGGGCATTTGCCTTGCACACAGTCGACCTGGGTTCAATTCTCAGCATCCCATATGGTCCCCTGACCACTGCCAGGAGTAACCCCTGTGCATCACCGGGTGGAACCCCAAAAAACAAATAAATAAATAAATAAAACAAAAAGCTGTGGGTCACATGACTCACTCTTCCTTCCCGGGAAATGGGGAGCCATCACCTCCTTCAACCCTTCACCGGAGGTGCTCTGGGTGAGTCTCAGAGACCAACGCTGTGGAGACAGCTCCACCTGCCCAGTGAAGACAAGTTAGTCCCCCAAGCATGGTGACATCTGGACGGAGGGCCTGGGCAGGCCTGGGCGAGCCTGGCAGTGGAGAGACGCCCCACCCCTCCGCTGGCTTGGGGTCTTGATCTCTGCACCCAGTCAGAGGGGCTTAGGATGAACCTGAGGCTGCCAGCCAGTGGCCTGTGGGCAGCAGGTGTGAGGGATTCCATCCGCTCCTGCGTCCCTAGGTAGGAGGTGGTGTATTGGTCTAGACTGAGAAGGACTTGTTGCACTGGACACTGCCTGTCAGTGTTTTTCCAGCTGGAGCCCTGCCCTGGCCTGCCCTGGGCCTCCCCACACACAACTGCCCGCCCAGTCCCACTCCCGCCCCCTCTGCTCCCTGGAACTCCCTCTGGGCACCTCTAGGCCAGCATGTCCTCCTGGCCTTTGGGGGAGCCCCACCAGAGCCCTATTGTTATTTTCGCTCCTGTTCTCCTAACAGTCCCCATGGGAAGAACGAAAAATGTCACCTAGATAAAGACACGGCGCATAAAGAAGCCGCAGCACCAGCCAGTGACATTTGGGGAAGTTTTGACCAGAATGGCCCCAGCTGGGGCTGATCTTGGGAGGAGGGGGAAGGTCGGACCTGGGGGAGAAGGGCGGCCAGGCCGCCTCCCGGGGGGACAGGCAGTGTCTGGCCTGGCTTCTCTTCCAGGGCGTTCTTTGAGTTCTGCAAGGGCACTTGCTGTGTGCTCAGCCACCTTTGTCTCGCTTTTAGCCACCAGATGGGCCTAGGCAGTTCCATGTCCAGCCTGAATGTGGCCTCACATTCGTTGGACCCCATAGCTGGACCCCAGAGGTCTGCTGGGCTCCCAGAGTCTCTTGTGTTCAGCAGAGAAGCTCTCTGAGAAGGAAACATCACCCTGGGGAGAACAGGGTGCAAACAGGTCCCAGGAGCACCAGAGAAGTCAACCCGAGCTGGGTTTTTCCCTCACTGTGGCATTCCTTGGAGCAATTAAAACAGCTTATTATAGTGAGGTAAAGGCTACAGAAGCGTTAACATGTCTGGTCTGGGTGTACAAAATGAGAACATCTCACCATCACTAAAGAGGCCAAGACTTTCCCTGCTGCCCTATGGCCCTCCTAGTCCACCTTTTTCTCTGCCCCCTACTCTCCCCATTGCTTTGTAATCTGAGTTTTGCAATCTGAGACCAAGGGTTAGCCACTTGTTGTCTGATACTGCCTATACCCTTGCACAGATGTGTAGCACAGATGCGTAGATCACCCAGTATTTGTCCTTCCTCTGATTTATTTTGCTTAACATGATACCTTCTGGCTCCTTCTAAATTGCAGCAAGATTGCATCCCTGGTCACTGTACTAACCACACACACACACACACACACACACACACACACACACACATTTTTTTCAAATGAATGTTTTTGTGTTGGAGGGGTCGATGCCAAGTGGAATCACCGAGACATACAGGGAAGTGTATCATCACCAATAAGTAGCACTGTCGCACTGTCCTCCCATTGTTCATCGATTTGCTTGAGCGGGCCCAGTAAAGTCTCCATCATGAGACTTGTTGTTACTGTGTTTGGCATATTGAATACGTCACGGGTAGCTTGCCAGGCTTTGCCATACGGGTGAGATACTCTCAGTAGCTTGCCGGGCTCTCCAAGAGGGGCGGAGGAATCGAACCCAGCTCGGCTGGCTAGCTGCATGCAAGGCAAACGCTCTACTGCTATGCTATCGCTCCAGCCCCACCAATAAGTAGACTAATAATATCCTTCTGCAAGTGCAGGGAGACTGTGGAGGTCTGTTTGCATGATTTCCTCAGCATCATCTCCAGGATACAGGGCTTTGGAGCCTCAGCCCGGCCCTTGATAATTCCTGCCAGCTTCCCACTGGGCTAGAACTTTCTCTGTAGAAGGCAGCTTCACACCCCTGAGCCTTCCCCTGCCCTTTAGCTCCAGCTTCTGGAAAGGACAAGGGCAGGCACAGCCGGTTCAAAAGCATCAGACCCACTGCACTGGTTTCAGTGATGACCAGAATCAAGGGCACTGGGGACCACCCCCCAGGCTTCCCCTCCTGCTTATCGGGGTGTAGACTCCCCCATATAGCTTCTCCTGTGCTGTTGTTAGGCTTAATACTCCCAGTTTCACCGCCAAAGTCCAATTCTCTACAATTCTAGTTGCAAGCAAGCACACATGATAGGATAAGGCTCCAATTGATGAAGCGTGGGTTATCCATCACCCTCTTGGCCAATTACTGAAACCCAGCGATAGTGCAGATCTCGGATTAGCCATGCTTAACCCCTGTTAGAGCAGGTACGGGTCATTTGGCCTTTTCCCAGGGTGAAAGATTCCAGGCAAATTAACAAGCACCTTTCATATTTCAACTCTCATCTCTTCCCTACTCATCATCTTTCCCAGCCAATACTGAAGCACATTTGCGTTCTGCTGCTCCCTGTCCCCGACTCTGGGGCTTAAGGCTCTGCCTCTACCCACCAGGCACACTGGCCCTGGTAAATCAGCCTGGCTTGTAAACTTGAAGCATTTCCTGAGTTCAAGGAAGCACTCCCGGCTACATTTATCTTAAGTGCCTTCCCTGGCCTGTCTGTGGCATCAGCAGTTTCACTACTGGAGTATCACTTCTCAGTTTAACCCAGTGCATTCCACAAAAACTCACATTGGTGAGCAGACACACACTGTCTGAACCATTAGCTGGGATTCTGTATGGGTGCCTTTGTCAGCCTCCACCACGCTGGCAGTGCAAAGGAGGAACTGGGAAGGGAGGACTGGCATGAGGTTACATTGGGGAGCACAAGAAGAAGGAGAAAGCCAACAATTCTCCCTCGAAGAGTCTGTTCTAGATGAGTTCAGCGCACACTGGAAGCATGGGGCCTTCTCACTGCATCTTGGAGAAACAGCATCTGGCCCCTTGTCCAGACCCAGCCCTTTTGGATTTTCTCTTGCAATTTATTATTTATTTAAATTTATTTTTTTAATGTATTCAAAATTTTGTTCTTATTTTGAGGTCATTGCATGTCAGTTCTCAGGGGGAAAAATACAACGCAGTTCCATGTGTCCTTTTTCCAGTGGTGATCCTGATGGTTCTCTCTTGCAAAGATGCACTAGACCTTCCCAGCCAGGATGCTGACACAGTACACTTCAGACCCAGAGATTCTTCCATGTCAGCCCCTTCTCCACGCCACCCTGCTCTATAATCACACCTACTACATGGCTGGCCCTTCATCAGTGGCAACTGCAAATACGTGCTCCATTTCCATCTTTTGTTATTTCAGAAAGGTTAGGTAAGTGGATGTGGGTAACCTTGGGAATTCTTTTATTCTTTTTTTTTCCCACTCAGCATAATTCTTTTTTTTTTCTTCTTGGGCCACACCCGGCTATACACAGGGGTTACTCCTGGCTCTGCACTCGGGAATTACTCCTGGCGGTGCTCGGGGACCATATGGAATGCTGGGAATCAAACCCAGGTTGGCTGCGTGCAAGGCAAACGCCCTACCCACTGTGCTATTGCTCCAGCCCCACAGCATAATTCTTTGGAGATTCATTTAGGTTTGTGTATCAACAGTTCATTCCTTTTTGTTGCTGAGTAGTATTTCATGGCTAAGAGATGCGCCTGTTTACTTCACCACTCAACAGTGGAGGGGCAACTGAGTGCTTCTCAATTGAGGCTATTTTGAATTAATTGGCTCTAAGCATCTGTTTACAGACTTTGCATGCACCTGGATTTTTCGCTTCTCTGGGATAAATACTCAGAAGTGTGACTACAGGGTTGTGTAGTAGTGGCATGGTTAGGTTTTTTTTTTAAAGAAATACCCAAGCTGTTTTCCAGTGTGGCTGCATCATGTCACATTCACACATCAATAGTAGGAGGGTGAGTCCCATCTTCAAATTCTTGTTAGCCTGATCACTTCTTATTTCTATTCTGATAGGCGGGTGGTGACATCTCCTTGTCATTTTAACTTGTATCTCCCTAAGGACTAATGACTGAGCATTTCTTCATGTGCTAATTTGCCATCTGTATGTCTTCTTTGGTGAAATCTTTCTTCTTCTTTCTCCCGTTCTTTAACTGCATTGTTTTCCAGCTTCACTTGTCTTTCTTTTTTAAAAACATAACACCGTGGTTTACAAAGTTGTTCATGATACAGTTGTTTCAGGCATTCAATGTTCCTGCGTCCATCCCACCACCAGTGTGACCTTCCCTCCACCAGTCCCCAGTTTCCCCTCTGCTCCACTGGCAGGCACAAAATAATTTATTTTATATTGCTTGTTACAAGAAAATGGCAAATGGAATTATCAGAAAAAATAGTTCAGTAGAAGAAAATTTGTGAAAATTATTATATCTCAGAATGGGGTCATTAAAGTCATTGTCAGAGGGTTTGCTGAATGGTTTGTTGCTAGTTGAGCCTCATGTGTTGCTGGTTTGTTTGCTTGTTTTAACTGAGCTTAGTTGGCTTCTGTGCTACTTTGCCATCTAATTTGCAGTGCTTCTACTGGTCTGTCAGTAGTGTAGAATTTGGAGGTGTCATGTGGCCACATATGCAGCCACATGCTCCAGTAGGTTCAGAATTTGTAGAACTGGGATGATTTTCAGCCGTCCCCCTCCTGTGGGGACCCCAGAGTTTTCAGCCCAAAGACCTGTGTGCCATGAGTTTCTTCAGCTTGGATTGGTGTCTCTTCTGAGATTAGTCGTAAATCTGTAAAACTGGGCTGTGTTTCACCCGGTGATGGCTGGGGATGCGTGTGTGGCTTCTGGGGCTCAGAAGGGGGGGTTGGGGTAGGTTTTTCACCCCCATTCTGAAAAGACCCAGAGTTTTCAGCCCCAAAACTGGTGTACTTGGGAGTTTTGTTGGCCTGGTGTATCTTTAGAGATTATTGTGAAGAAATGAAGTTGGGCTACTTGAAAAGTGACAGGTGTGGGGTGTGGCTGTGACTGCAGGAACCTCGGCAGAGCAGGGGCTCTGTCTGCCCCACTGCCAGGGATGCCACAGAGCTTCAGCCCAGAGACCAATGCACCTTTGAGTTTCAAAGGCTTGGCTTAGCGTTTCTTCTGAGATCAGTGTGAAGCTGTGAGCTGGGCCATTGTTTACAGGGCAGCAGCTGTAGGATCTCTAGCTGGATTGTTTAGGGCTTTTGTTTTGTTTTGATTTGTTTTGTTTTATTTTGAGTTTTGAACTTTGATTGCTCTTTATATATTCTGCATACTAGTTTATGGCCGGATATGTCATGTGAAAAATCTCTCTCTTCTAGTTTCACTTTGCCTTTTCATCTTCTTTCTTTCCCCATGAGGTGTTTTTTTTTTAATTGGATCACTGTACCTAGGAATCAGCTTAACTAAGGAAGTAAAAGAACTGTACAAAGAAAACTACAAAACACTACTTCAGGAAATAAAAGAGGACACGAGAAAGTGGAAAGATATCCCCTGCTCATGGATCAGGAGAGTTGACATTGTCAAAATAGCAATACTTCCCAAAGCATTGTACAAATTCAATGTGATTCCTATAATGATACCCATGACATTCTTCAAAGAAATGGAACAAACACTCCTGAAATTCATATGGAACAATAAGCCCCCACAAATAGCTAAAGAATTCTTGGGAAAAAGAAAATTGGAGGAATCAACCTCCCTAACTTCAAACTCTGCTACAAAGCAGTAATAATTAAAACACCATGGTACTGGAACAAAGGCAGAGCTGCAGACCAATGAAACAGGTTTGAATATACTGACATCTCCCCCCAAACATATGATCATCTAATCTTTGATAAGGGAGCAAAAAATGTGAAGTGGAGAAGGAAAACCTCTTTAACAAATTGTGCTGGCAAAACTGGACACCTACGTGCAAAAAAATGAGGTCAGATCTCTGCCTAACACCATGTACAAAAGTAAGATCAAAATGGATTAAAGACCTCAACATCAGACTGGAATCCATAAGGTACATTGAAGACAAGGTTGGCAAAACCCTCCATGACACTGAAGCTAACAGTATCTTCAAAGCTATCACACCACTGGCCAAGCAAGTGAAAACAGAGATAAACAAATGGGACTATCTTAAACTAAGAAGCTTCTGCACCTCAAAAGAAACAGTGACCAAAATACAAAGACAGTCTACAAAATGGGAAAGGATATTCGCCCAATACACATCCGACAAGGAGTTGATATCAAAAATATATAAAGTACTGGTTGAACTCTACAAGAAGAAAACATCCAACCCCATCAAAAATGGGACAATGAAATGAACAGAAACTTTCTCAAAGAAGAAATCTGAATGGCGAAAAGGCACATGAGAAAATGCTCTACATCATTAATCATCAGGGAGATGCAGATCAAAACAACGAGATATCATTTCACACCACAGAGACTGGCCCACATTCCAAAAGAACAAAAGCAACCAGTGCTGGCGCGGATGTGGCAAAAAAGGGACCCTTCTTCACTTCTGGTGGGTACACCGACTGGTTCAGCCCGTTTGGAAAACAGTATGGACGATTCTCAAAAAATTAGAAATTGAGCTCCCATTTGACCCAGCAATACCACTCTTGGGAATATATTCCAGAAAGGCAAAACAGTATAGTTGAAGTGGCATCTGCACTTGTTTGTTCATTGCAGCACTGTTTACAATAGCTAGAATCTGGAAAAAACCTGAGTGTCCGAGAACAGATGACTGGTTAAAGAAACTGGTACATCTACACAATGGAGTACTATGTAGCTGTTAGAAAAGATGAAGTCATGAAGTTTACATAAAAGTGGTACTACATGGAAAGTATCATGCTAAGTGAAATGAGTCTGAAAGAGAGGGACAGACATAGAAAGATTGCATTCATCTGGGGAACATAAAGTAACAAAATAGGAAACTAACACCCAAGAATAGCTGAGATAAGTACCAGGAGGTTCATTCCATGGCTTGGAGGCCAGCCGCACACGCTAGGGGAAAAAGCAGCTCAGATAAAGAAGGGAGCACCAAACAAAGGGTGTTGGGAAGATCCTCCCGGGATGGGAGATGCATGCTGAAAGTAGACTCTAGACCGAACATGATTGCCACTCAATGCCTCTTTTGCAAACCACAGTATCCAAAAGGAGAAAGAGAGAACAAAAGGGAGTGCCCTGTCACAGAGGCAGGGTGGGATGGGGGGACGGAGGGTGGGAGGAATACTAGAATCTGTGGTGGTGGAGAATGGGCACTGTTGGAGGGATGGGTACTCGATCATTGTATAACTGAAACCCAAGCACAAAAATTTGTAAGTCTACAACCGTACCTCACTAATAAAAATTTAAAAAAATAAATAAGTAAAATAAAACAATTTCTCCACACACAAAAAATTGCATTACTTTGAATTATCTTTTCATCTTCTTGATGGGTTGGTCTTTCACAAAACAGAAATTTTAACTGGGCTAAGGATCAATTTAGAAAATTCTTCTTTTGTGGATTATGCTGTTGATGACAACCCTAATTCTTTTTTGCTGAATTTGATATGATGAAGATTTTCTTTCTTTTTCTCTATAAGTTATAGGGTTTTATATTTTAAATTTAGGGATATATGCTATATGTATGTGTCCGTGTACATGTATATGTTATACACTTACGTGTCTGGCTTGGTGTACACCCAACAATACTCAGAGCTACTCTGTACTCTGTATAGCCAGTCCCCAGCAGTGCTCTGGGGACTTTGCAGTTCTGGGGTTTGAACCCAGGGCTCATGCATGCAGAGCCCATGCTCCAACCCTTTGCACCCCCTCGCCTCTCCTCTTACCTATCTTATGAGCTCATTTTAGCACCAGGCATAAGTCTTTGCTATTTGTTTAAAAGCTGTTCTTCCTACATTGAAATGGTATTGTGCCTTTATCAGAAAGGATTTGCTCATATTTGTGTTGATCTATTTCTGGGTTTTCTACTATACTCTACTGATTTATGTCTCTCTGCAAATAACAGAATCTTGATTATTGTATCTATGTAATGAGTTTTGAAATAGGAGACTTACTCCTCAGAGCTGTGTTCTTTTATCAAATTGCTGTTTTAGTTCCTTTGCCTTTTCGTGTGAATTTTAGAATAACATTGCTCTACTTACAAAAGAACAAAAATCAAATCTCTTGCTGGGATTCTGATATGGATTGCATTAAATCTGCATGTCGATTTGGAAAGAAGTGTCATCTTTATGTCAAGTCCCCCAAATCACTTACACAGTATTTTTCTTTATGTATTCCATTCTACTTTGATTTATTTAATTTTCTTTTGTAGCTTTCATGAAGATCCTATATATTCACACTTAGCTCTGTCTTTCCTTCCTACCTTCCTTTCTTCCTTCCTTCTCTTTTCACTTATTCATGGTTATTCTATTTCAAACTCTGGGTTCCATGCATTCATTTCCAGTAATAGAAATATGGCTTCTGGGTTTTTTTTTTGGTGTTTATCTTGTATCTTGTGTCTTTGTTGAAGTCACTTATTAGTTCTATTTTGTTATATGAAAATTCTGAATCTTCTCACATAAATAATCATATTATGCAAATAAGAACAGTTTTGTTTTCCCTTCGGTGGCTTACCTCTCCTCTCCCTGCCTTCTGTAATGGAGTTGGTTCAAACACTCACGTGTGTGTGTTGCAGAAGCCCCAGCTTTGCTCCTGCTCTTCAGAGACACATTTTGTCTCTCACCATCCAGTGTGTTAGCTGTAAGGTTTGGGTCAATATTTTTTTTTTCATTTCATCATTTTTTCATTTCATCATTCTGTTATTCATCGATTGCCTCGAGCAGGCCCCAGTAACGTCTCTTTCATCCTAGCCCTGAGATTATATTCAAGGCTCTTTAGGAGAATGAGACCCATCATTGTTACTGGTATTTGGCATATTTGGTACGCCACGGGGAGTTTGCCAGACTCTGCCCTGTGGGCAGGCTACATTCGATAGCCTGCAAGTTTGTCCAAAGTAGGAATGAGACAATAAGATGTCATAAAAAAAAAAGTTCTGATAAGGTTCCGGGATCTGGATTTTATAGTCTCTGAGTCTTGGCCGCTGATGGGATTACATGGCGCCAGGGGGCCAGGCGGTGGGTGTGACCCCCGCCTACTGGAATTTGGAGGATCTGGGTGGAAGATGCTCGACTCCAATCCGAGTAGGCTTGGAGGTCTCAGCCCCGGAACCCGCGTGGCTTTGTCCCTCTGCCAGTACCTTCATGTATGCGGAGAGTGGTCTCAGCATGGTGGTGGCTGGTCCTGGAGGTCTTCAGCTGCTGGAGCCCTGGTCGGGGCGGGGAGGAAAGCTCAACCCGCTCCCCTCCAAGGGGCCCTAGCGAGGAACACCCAGGCACGGGGGCAGAAGACTGCGCTGTTCTCGTCCGGGATCTGGATTTTATAGTCTCTGAGTCTTGGCCGCTGTTGGGATTACACGGCGCCAGGGGGCCAGGTGGTGGGTGTGACCCCCGCCTACTGGAATTTGGAGGATCTGGGTGGAAGATGCTCGACTCCAATCCGAGTAGGCTTGGAGGTCTCGGCCCCGGAACCCGCGTGGCTTTGTCCCTCTGCCAGTACCTTCATGTGTGCGGAGAGTGGTCTCAGCATGGTGGTGGCTGGTCCTGGAGGTCTTCGGCTGCTGGAGCCCTGGTCGGGGCGGAACTGGCTCTGCGAGATGAACTGAACGCCGGGTTAAGGCGCCCAATGCCGACGCTCATCCACGCAGTTTTATCCCGTAAAGTGAATGATTAGAGGTCTTGGGGCCGAAACGATCTCAACCTATTTTTTTTTTTCATTGTGAAATAATTCGTTTTCTATTACTGGTCTTGAAGACCATATGATGTTGCGCGACCACAATAGCAGCCACACAATTTTGGATTTCTGATATTTTACTAATTAAGTCTGGAGGGATTTCTGCCAAAAGCCAGATAATTACAAGAAAAAGGCAGAAGAGACAGACACCCTTTCCCTCCCAGGGGGCGGGGCATAGCACCGTTGTTCAACGCACGGCCCATTCACATTTCTCCTGCAAGCTACTGGGTTCTGAATTAGGTTCGTGTGCCTCTGGGGCCATAGCCGTGCCCGGGTTAATACTCTTTATTCGATTTAGGAAGAGCCTTTTTTTTTCTATTTTCTTCAAGTTTTTATGTGGGTAAAGGTGTCTCCAGGTGCCAATGGAGGGACCACCACCTCAGCCCCCCTCCAGAGTGAAAGGTAACCTCCTGGGATCCCTGCAGGCTCAGGGGGCCTGGGAACCTAAGCTTGGCTTGGGCCCCAGTGGGTGACACATGACTCCTCGGGAGGGCAGCTCTGAAGCCAGGGCTCTGGGAGCCTCCGGGGACAGCTGGGGACAGGGAGGGACAGCTCAACTTTCATCTGGGTGTAGTGATGACCTGGCTCCCAGCAGAGCAGGTGGCAGATATCAGGTCCCACTCCCTGCAGGTGACACTTGTCACCAGGAAGCTGCTGCCCTTTCCTGCTTCTCGGGAACACCTGCCCAGACTCTGGGGTCTGTAGCCTGGGAGTGATGTGAACTGATTTCAGCCACATCGAGGCATGGGAGCTGAGAGAGTCTGAGAGGCAGGGGGCAGTGGGGGTGGAGGGGCAGCGGGGAGGCAAGCTGTCTGGGCGGGGTGCTGTTCCCTGTCCCTGAAGAGTTCCTCTCTGCCTCAGTTTCCTTCTAATGTGGAGGTGTATGCTTTGCAGAAGTGCTTCGGGGATTTGTCCTAAAACACTTTGGAGAGTCCAGCACTGGGGCCACCCCCACTTCAGATCTTTCCTGGCAGAACGGGGTCGGGGGTGGGGTCTGTGCAGGGGTTCTGGCTCTAGCCCTGCTGCTCACCCCAGCAGACAGCAGGCCACGATCCCATCCCCTGTCCGAGTAAAGGCCTGGTGGATGCCGACTTTTCACTCAGTTATTCCTGGAGACAGGACCCACAGTGGTCACTCTGAACTAGACCTGTTTAGAAAACACGCTGCTCGAAGCCCTTGAGACCAGCAAGCTTGTGAGGCACATCCCAGAGGGCAGAGGGTCTGAGAGCCGGTGCGGGGGGCTGGGCAGGGGCATGGTGCCTGCGGCCAACCCCGAGTCTCCCTCCAGCATCACGTGGTCCATGCTCCTTGCTGGGCGTGGCCCTGGAGGCTCCTGAGCACTGCCGGGGGGGAGGGGTCCCAGGGAATCCTCGCACTGTGGGCCCTGGCAGCATCGTATCCTTGTACCCTTGCATTGACCCACCAGCCTGCTTAGCTTAGAGTGCTGAGTGCCTCTACGAGACCCTTCCCCTACCAGGACCCCCAAAAGCACAGCTCCCAGCCTAACCGATAGTCACATGGCACTTTACAAGAGGAATGTGTCCCAGAGCGGGTGATGACACGGGCTTGTGTGGGACAGCCACAGCCATGCTATGTGGCCATGGGAGCTGCTCTTTGCTGTGGAGGAAATGGTCAGGGAGGGGGAGGAGGCTGGGAGGTGCGGGGTCTGCTTACACCGTAGAGCCATTGTTTGAACAAACACAGCCCCTAAGAGCAGATGCGGGTGCCTGGGACATCCTGGCCAGGAGTGGCACTCGGAAGGAGCTCTTGGATGTCCCACAGGCTTCTACTGGCCTTCAGAGGAATGAGCAACTCACCACATGCTGAGTGTGGGCCCCACTGGCCAGGCAGAGCTGTACTTCCTGCGGATGAGAGCAGCCCCGAACCCCAATGGAGACTGGGCATGAAAGTTCCAGACAGAATTTCAGCCCCAGCAAGATTAAACTCCAGCACACCTCTGGGGCCTCAGTTTCTCCACCTGTATACAGGACAATGGTGGTGCAGCCCCCCTCCTCCCGAATCTGGACTCGGCGCCTTTGTGAGCTCTAGGCACAGAGCCTGGCATGGGGGAGGGGCAGTGCCAGGGTGCCCGGTACCAGCCTCTCCTCTGGGGCCCTCCTGGTTCTCCTTCCACCAAAACCCACACACCCAGAGGAGCCCCTGCTCCATCCAGGCTGGAGCGGGAGAGCCCCAACTTGAGACACCGTTTCCTGGGGTGAGCTTGTCCCACCGCAGGAAGGCGGGCGCTGCTGTAGCTTAGGGACCCTGGTTTCCAGTTGTTGTTGGGGAAGTCGCTAACCCTCTCCCTGACTTTTCTCTGGGCTGAGATTAGGGAGTTGGTGGTGAACTGTGGCCCCAGGTCCCCAGGCCTGGCCTGTCTGGCTGACCCCAAAGCTCAGCTGGCAGTGGGATTGGGCAGCGCCCAGATGCCGCCTACATGGCAGCAGGAGAATGTCTATGGGAGCCCGAACATGTGTGCCTGTGTGTGCTTGGGAGCTGGAGGCACCAGGGACCAGAGGGGACTGGGGAAGGAGGTGGCCGCTGGGGAAAGTGCCCCACAGGGCCAGGTACATGGCAAAGACATTGGCTCATTTCCTCCCAGTCTTCTAGTTCTGGGCATGATTTCCATTTGCTTTGGGGTCACACTGGGTAGTGCTCTGAGAACCAGCTGGTTCCCGGGAGCAAAGCTGGGAGAGATATTACAGCTGATTTGCAGACACCACACTTTCTTGGTTTGTTTGTTTTGGGGTCACAGTCACTGGGGCTCAGGGCTTTCTCCTGGCTCTGTGCTCAGGTATCACTTCTGGCAGAGCTCGGGGGACTATATGGGATGGCAGGGATCGAACCCAGGTTGGCTATGTGAAAGACAACTGCCCTTCCTGCTGTCTTATGGCTCCGGCCTCCAAGGGCCTCCACGCTTTGGTAGATCCGCCCTCCTTTCCACTCCCCCACCCCTAGACCCCGCTGCTGTCCCCTCCCAATTCTTTCTTCCCACTCCAAGACCTAGGTATGGATCTTGGTGCTTTTCGCTCTGGGTGTTGATGAATGAGAGTGGACTCAGGGCTCATTGATTTCTGAATAAATTCTAGAATGAATTCTAGCCCACCTTCTCAACAGTCTGTGGGCATTGCTCATGACATATTATAGCAGGGAGGGCACTTTCCTTGCACACAGCTGCCCCAGGATTGATCCCTGGCAGCCCATATGATCTCCAGAGACTGCCAGGAGTAATTTCTGAGTGCAGAGCCAGGGGTAACCCCTGAATATCACCCAATAAATCCCCAAGCCCCACCAAAGTCTGAAGGAGAGCTGCTAAGACAATAGACTGATCCCCTGTCTAATAGTGGAATCCTGGGGCAGGGCACAGAGTCAGGGAGGGGTGAGTGAGGGGGAGACGTGAGGGGTGGAGGGGGAGGGGAGCACTTGAGGGCTGCAGGACTGTGGGCCTGGGCTGGGTGGGGGTCCTCCCCTCTGGCTACCTGAAAGGCCGGTGTCTGTTCCAACCCTGGCTCCTTCGCTCCCGCCGCTCCTATTCATTGCTGTGGGTGAGAACATCTGGAAGGGATTCCCCAGAACCAGAGGAAATTTCTATGCAAATGAGCCTCTGCCAGCCCCTTGGGAGCACCCACCCCCGCCATCTGCTCCCGCAGCGGCACTGCGGAACTCCAGAGAGAACCCGGGAGCTGGTCCGTGACCTGCCTGGCATGTCGGGAGCCCTGTGCACCCCAGTTCCGAACCGCCTGGTGCAAGCCCTTTCCTCTCCCTTCCAAGGGCAGTGGGGAAGGGGAGGCAGCCCTGGCTGGTGCAAACCCACCGCCTGGCCTTTCCACCTCATTCACCAGAGAGCAGGGGCCACGGGGGACAGCAAGAGGGTGGGAACCCACGGGAAAGCCTGATCTCCCTCTCTGCCCTGCCAGGCTTCGGGGTGGGCACACCCCACCTTGCTAGTCACCACATAGCACCAGATACCAAGGGTGAGAAATGATCGTCCTCAAGTCTGCAGTTACTCCATGCCCAGGGTGGTACCCGGCGGTACCAATGGGTAGCAAGCATGCAGCATAGATGCTCCAGCCGGGACCCCTGGGAACAGCTCGCTGGCTCCTGGGGCAGCTGGAGGAGGTGGGGGGGACAAAGCGGGGCACAGCGTCTCCACCCTCCTCCCAAACCCCAGTGCCGTCTGGGGGTCCACGGACAGGAAGCCAGACCACCCCCCTGGTCATTCTATTGCCTTGCTTCAAGCTCTCTTCATGGTCTCCTTCTCCCTCCTGGGCGCCGGGTGCCTGGCCGAGAGGCTGGCTTGGCATGTGGATTAATGCAGAGCTGGTGCTAGTTGCAGGAAAACAGACACCCCCGCTGCCCCTCCCAGCTGGCTGGGCCACGCAGACCCTGGCAGGCTGCACAATAGCTCCCCCTGCACCTGACTTGCTGCAGCTTTGTGTGGCAGTGCCCTCGGCTTTCAAGCTGTGACCCGGGAGAGAGGGTGCTTGGCCGAAGATGCGCGGGTGGGGGGGGGGCTGGGCCTTTGTGGCTGTATTTGGGTTTCACAGCTTGGGGTGACAGCGACAGAGCACATTCCCCAGAGCAGACAGGCTGTAAAAGGTTCTCTAAATGCCAGGCCATGTGGGGGTAGGGGGGTGCTGGCTTGTAACTGGGAAGACAGACACTGTCATTGTAAGGGGCCGCCGCTGGGCCCCTACTCTGGGAGGAGGAGGAAGCGGGAGCAGGGCCCTGGCCTTGAAGGTGCCTCTCTGGGCCTAGGGTCCCTGTGGGAAGCCACCAACCCCTGTTTCCAAGCCAGGTGGACTCTCTCCACCTCCCTCCTCTACGTCAGACCTGGTGTCACCCAAGGGCCCAAGGGGTGTGGACCCCAGGCAAGGAGCATAGGGTTTCCAAGCCGAGTCCCCCCCCATGTTCAGACCAGGACTGTGAAGCCTGTATAGGTGACTCAGAGGCCCAGGACAAGGCCAGGCGAGTGGTTCTGTGGCCCCCACCCTGTGGGCATAGGAGTCCAGCCAGCAGAAATGGAGGCGGGTATGTCCCAAGGTCGTAGCCCTGGCTGTGTGCACTGGGCATCGTGGCTGGCAGGCTCCGGAGGGAAGATCATACCAGCAGTTTCTTTGGGGGGCAGCTTCCCCAACCAATGGCACCAACAGGAGATGGGCCAACAACCCCACACAAGCAGCCACATTTTGGGGGGAGCACCATCGAATCTCCAAACAAGACGTTTCTCCCAGAACCCCACGGCGCACAGGTCCAGACGCCGGGGCAGATGCGAGGTCAGAGCCGCTGTTCCAGCGACGCATTGTACTGCTCACCAGGTGACGCCTGAGGAGGCTCAGAAAGAGGGTGAGAACCAGTCTCGGTGCCTGCTCTTTATTCCGACCGCCAGGAAGAAAAGACTCTTTGTGGCGCAGTGAAAGCGATCCTGACAGAGGCCAGCCCCTGCCCTCCCGAGCAGAAATCATCTTTCTCATCAGCGGTTTCTGCTTTGCGTGCCGGGTCCATTGTCCTGTTGCATTCCACCAGGGGCGAGACCAATCCACTTGGCGGGATTGTTTTCTCAGCACAAGAGTCTGCGTTTCCACACAGAGACCTGCAGGTAAAGCGGTGCCAGCCACCGTTCTTTAGAAATATTTGGACAAAGAGTTTCTCTACGGGTCCTGCTGGATTCCCTCCACTCCCCCACCCCCGAGTTGTGCAGTTCCTCTTTTCCCCCCTCACATAGTCACAGCGCAGACCTCCGAGGCTGGGAGGGCCATTGCAAGGCCAGAGCCACAGTGGGTGGAAATGCAGAAAAGCTAAACACGCCAGGCTTAACCTGTAACCACATGTTAGTATTCGCTTTGGCAAGGGCTCAATGGCTCCATGGTGAGCTACAATATTCATGCACTTCCTTCTGAGGAAATATTTTTTGCATCCTTTTTAAGCGAATTATAGCAAGCAGTATAAAATAAATTATTCAGGGCCTGCTAAAGGGGCAGGCTCTAGGGGTGGTTGGGAAAATTGGAAATAATGGTGGTGGGAAGGTGCACTGGGGGTGGGATTGGTGTTGGAATATTTAATGTGATGAACCATGAGCAGCTTTATATAAAAATATAGAAATAAAAAGAAATGCAGGGGCCAGAAGAACAGTACAGCAGGTACGGTGTTTGCCTTGCACGCAGCCAATCCACGTTTGATCCCCGGCATCCCATATGGTTCCCCAAGCACCCCAGGAGTAATTCCTGAGTGCAGAGCCAGGAGTGACACCTGAGCATCACCGGGTGTGGCCCAAAAGGCAAAAAAAGAAATAAAAAAAATAATAAAAGAAATGCAGAGGCAGGTTTGTGCCCAGGTATCTCGTCCAGACCAGGCCGCGCCCCCATCCTTCTCTCTTCCTCCTGCCCATCTGGGGCTCTGAGCTGTGCTCATGGGTGGATGGACAGTCTCTGCCTGCACCACAGCTGGGAGGCAGGGGCTGGATGGGGTGTTCCTGTCGTGATGGGCGGTCGTGAGCCAGTAGAGCAGGGGACAGGGCAAGGGCTCAACAGGCAAGAGCCTCTCCTGCATGGGTGCCAGGCCCTGATTGCAAGCTCTGGTACCATCCGGCCCCTGGAGCACCGCTGGGGTCTCCCTGGGAGCACCCGCATCTCTAGAGTCTCCTTTGCAGTGAGCTGTCTTGCCAGATAACACCAGGCATGGCTTTGAAGCACTGCTGGGGAGCCCCCGAAACCCAAAACACACACATGTGCACACGTGCGCGTACACACACACACACACACACACAAATAATGCAGCCAAAATGTTCACATCAGGCAGTAAGATCTAAAGGAGACAGCGTCACTGCCGAAGGGCTTTGGGTGGCCTGAACAGGGAGACAAGCGCTTTCCAGAGTGAGTCACTGAAGGGGACCTGGTGTGTGTGTGGGAGCCAGACAGACCCAGCTGCTGAGCCGGGGTGGGGGGAGGAGCTTGTCCCCAGGCCTCTGCCTCTTGTTGAACCTTGAGCCAGCAGTGCTTGACTGAAATGCAGCAGAAGGCATGAGGGACAGGGGCGGTGGGGACGGTAGATGGTCTCTTCAAGCATCGGGGGTTGGGGTGGTGTGTGCTGAACCCACAGATGAGCAGAACTAGGGGACGTGGCCTGTGAGTATGGGGAATCTCAAGCCTCCTTCTTGAAGATGGTGCTCACCCTCTCACACCTCCTCCAGGTGACCCTTCATGCCTGGCAGCCCCATGATGAGGATCCATCTTCCCCGATCCAGTTTCCTTCTAGAAGTCCAGTTGTGGGGTTTATCGGTGCCCAGGGAAGGTTTTGGGTGCAGTAGGAGAGGAGCAGGGTGTCCTGCAGCCATGACCCCAGGGAGTCAAACACAAGTTGTGGGGCACAAAATGTGTGAGTTGTATAGGCAGGGTGGCATTGGCGACAAGGCAGGGCCCCTCAGGTTACACCCACGTGTGTGCCCTTGGGGCTCTCTCCAGGGCCCGCCACATCCCTCAAATCTCCCCTAACCAGCCTTCTTGACACTCACCCCAGGCAAGG
This sequence comes from Sorex fumeus, assembly GCF_029834395.1. NCBI lineage: Eukaryota > Metazoa > Chordata > Mammalia > Eulipotyphla > Soricidae > Sorex > Sorex fumeus. The sequence goes on from NW_026606120.1 coordinate 78,925,332, forward strand.
TCTCTGCCCTCAGTGCTGCCAGGGAGCAAAGTGAGCCCTGCCTATGTGGATGGACCCTGCCCGTGGGACATGGGGGCTGGAGGCAGGTCTGGGGGCCCCAAGTGGGGGGTCTGTGGGAAGGGGAATGTGTAAATGACCGTGGCTAAGGAGCTGAGCAGAACCCAAGCCAGGCTGTAGGCCACCCCAGGCTCTTTCTGGAAAGAACGGGATCAAAGCCTCCATCATTTTAGTTGGCTGTGTATGAGAGAGTCATCGTGAAGATGCAGTGAACTAAGTTAGAGAACAAAGAGCCAACAGATCTTAAAATCAATTTCATCTGTTTTTTTAAACTTTGTTTTGGGGGCTACACCTTGTTGGTGCTCAGGGCTTGCTCCTGGCAGGGCTTGGGAATAACTGGGTACCAGAAATGGGTCCCACATCAGCTGCATGCCAGACAAGCACCTCAGCTGCTGCACTAGCTCCCTGGCCCCTAACTTTAACTGTTTTAAATTAATATTTGTTACTATTGGGGGCCTCTCAGGCAGTGCTCAGAAGGTAAGGGAAGCCCTCAAGGCCATTTTCAAACAACTTCTCCAGAATTTCTATGTGAAGATCAGAGGAAAAGTTGCTCAGGCCTGCAGTGTTGGACAGACTGGGCCATCCTGGTGGTGTCTGTGGGAACACACGGTACCAAGGATCAAATCAGGGGTGACTACATGAAAGGTTTATAGTCATCTCTATTGACTTAAAAAAACTTTACTTAAATACCATGGCTTACAAAGTTGTCTATGGGGGCTGGAGCGATAGTACAGCAGGTAGGGCTTGCCGTGCATGCAGCCGACCCAGGTTCAATTCCCAGCATCCTATATGGTCCCCTGAGCACCTCCAGGAGTAATTCCTGAGTGCAGAGCCAGAAATAACCCCTGTGCATCATCAGGTAGGACCCAAAAAGAAAAAAAAAACCAAAGATGTTCCTGATGCATTTGTTATAGGCATTCAGTATTCTAACATTCCATCACTGTCCTTCCTTCCACCATTATCCCCAGTTTCCCATTCCCTAACCCCTCCCGCCCCAGCAAATACCCCCTTAGCAAGCACAAAGTAATTTATTTAATATTACTTATTACCAACAAAATGACTAATGGAATTATTTTTTAAAAAAAAAAACTTTCAGTAAAAGAATATTTGTGAAAATTGCTCTATCTCGCAACAATTTCATGGGTTCATAAAAGCCATTGTCCCAGGGTTGGCTGAATTATTTGTTGCTGGTTGAGCCTTCTGTGTTATTGTTTTTGTTTATCGAGCTGAGTTGGCGTCTACGCTACTTTCCCACCTCATTTGGCGTGCTCCTACTGGGCTGTCAGTGTTGTGAAATTTGGAGGCGTCCCGGAACACCAGGATCTGTCGACCTGGGCTGATGGGTTTCGGCTCGGCTCGGCTCGGCTCTGCTCGGCTTCCGATCAGGGGTGAAGCTGTGCAGCTGGGCCGTTGCTTAGATGGCGACCTGTGGGACATGGGTGTGGCTGCCCAGGCTTCAGGCAGTAAGGTGGGGTGGGCCACCCACTCTGACTCTGAGAAGACCCCAGAATTCTCAGCCCCCAAACTAGTGTACCTGGAATTCTTCATTGGCTTGGCATCTCTGCAGGGCTTCATGATGAAGGGAGAAAGTTGATCCGTTTGCATCATTTGAACGGCCGTGTTGTGTGAATGCAGCTGCTGGGGTCTCGGCAGGGGGGCGACTCGGCCCTCCCCAGAGCACCCCAGAGTCCTCAGCCCAAAAGCCAATGAGTGTGGGCAACTTGGCGCACCTTTCTCTCCTGAGATTAGTGAAGCTGGGAGGCTGGGCCACTGTGTATATGTATAAGGCTATGGAATCCTCTCTGACCTTTTCTTTTTGGTATCAGGGTCATGCTGGGCAGTGTTCAGGACTTATTCCCGGCTCTGTGCCCAGGGATCACTCCTGCCAGGGCTCAGGGGACCCTATGTGATGCTGGAGATTGAGCCCCAATTGGACTTGTGCAAGCAAGGCTAGTGCCCTCCCCACTATGCTGGCTCTCCAGCCCCTGGCCCTTTAAGAAAAAATAAGCTCCCTTTTCAAGTGTGCTGTCAGGATATTTAAAATTGTGTGTGTGTGTGTGTGTGTGTGTGTGTGTGTGTGTGCGTGTGTTGGGGAGTTGGTGATAAAATATATTGCTGCATGGAGATTGAATGCTGCTTCTAGTAGGTGCACTGATCTGGTGGAACCTGGAGGTCCCAGCTCCCACCTCCTGGATTAAAGTTGACCCTGGCATGAGCCCTGTCCCACACCCATGTTCAGGAGCATGTGTGTTTGTGTGCCCCAGTGCATGCGTGGCCCTGCCTTGTGCTGGCAGTGAGTGATCTCAGGAGATGTGTAAAGGCACGCACCGGCCCTGATGGGTGACCCCACGGGCAGCTGATGCAGAGACGACCTCAAACACTGTCTGTCCCGTCCCCCACCCCCTCCCCAGAGAGGGGTGCAGGAACTGACAGCGTTTCCTTGGCAAGTTGATGAGAATGTCACGTAGGACAGAACCCGCAGCCGCCCTGAAATCAAGATAAATGACAGCCCCACTCGCCCCTTGCCGCGGAGCCCGTCACTCCGTCACCGGAGAGGAAATTAAATTGGTCTGGCACAGTGGGCCGTTTCCAAAGCCAATTTGGTGGCTGCTGTGTGGTGCGTAATGCACTCCGGAATGGTGTCTAATTGGTCGTTGGGTTGATTGATAAATCTCCACGGCTGGGTCTGTGGCATTAACCACGACCCAGGACACCAGGCGTCTGGGCGCGTTCCTCTTCAGTGATGAGAAACATCTCTTCGTCTTTTTGTCCCTCTGTCCCTCTGTCCTGTGTCATGTGAGGAGCCCCACAGCCTGGGGGCAGCATCTGCCCAGCACCTGCCCTTGAGGTACAAGGCAGAGGCAGAGAGAGAAAGCCCGGTGGGGGCGAGGGGGGCTGCAGGGCTGGGTCCCCAAGCTAGTCCTGGGATGCCTCTACTCCCTCTGACCTCTGCTCTCATCACCCAAGGGGGGGATGGAAATGCTCAAAGCCCCTCCTCCAGCCCCACCGAGGCTTGGGCCCACCTTCTGGGCGGAGATCTCTCCTTCCCAGCCAGTGATCCTCTCCTGCACCCCACTGGGCAGTGGAGCAGTGAGGAGAGTGTGAGGGACAGAGAACCCACTCCTGAGCATCTGACTCATAGCAGTGGGGTGACCATGAAAACTTGGGGGTGACGGGCTTCTGCACAGGTGGGTTTGTTTGTGCCCCAGTAATTTGAGGGACCCATGCCATGGGGGTGTAGAACAGGGATGCAGGGATTGGGCAGCTTAAACCTCAGCCACTGTACCCATTCCGGAGGCTGAGAGCCATCCAGGGTTAGGTGAGCGCAAACTGCCAGAGGTGCCCGCCTCTCACTGTGACTCACATGGAGGGGTGCAGGGGAAGAGCTGGGCAGCATATCATCAGATTCCTGAAGGCTCCCGGAGGCCACACCTCCCAATGCCATCCCCTTGGGGACAGGAACCCAGGGAACATGCAGGCTGTCAGTGGCGGCAGAGTCTGGTGCCAGTATTTGGGAGACTGGGTCTGTCCTGGGGCAAATAGCGGTGCCAAGTGGGCACTGGCTCCCCCTCCGCAGACAGTGTGAGCATCTGGAACTTTCCACTTGTACCAGATTAGCATCCGGAACTTTCCACCTTGTGCTGGATAAGCTCCCACCTTCTCCCGCCCGTGGCCCATCCACCCACGGCTCCAAGGCTCCCCCTGCCCAGCTGATTGCCGCTGTCCAGGTCATCCTGGCTGACTGGCACAGGGGAAGGGGCACCGTGGGCTGGCGACCACGGGCGGGCGCTGAATTCCTACCCCAGGCGCCAGACAGGAGGAGAAGCCTGGATCTCGCTGTCTCAGTCACAAAGGGGCCTGACTGCACTGTCTGGGCTGTAGGTGGGCGGGGGCAGGGAAAGGGGAACAGGGAGGGGGTGCTTTAGGAGCCTCGAAGGCTTTGATCTGCCTACAAAGCGAGATTTCCACCAACACTCAGACCCTGCCAGCAAAGCCTGCAAACCCTGCACCCAACCCCCAGTGAGAAAGACATGAAAGAGTGTCCAGGAACCCCAGGGTGCGGGGGGATTGGGGGGAGACAGGAGAAGTGAGCCACACCACAGCCCAGGCTTCGGTTCTGTCGCTGGTCCCAGGAAGGGATGTGGGTTGGTGCCGTGTCCCCCAGACCCCCGCTCTGTGCCGGTCCCTGCTGTGGTTCCATAAATCTCGTGGCAGGGTAGATTTCTTGCTCTGAGAGCATCTGACATTTCCCGGTGGTAAACAGACCAAGAGAGGCTGGGGTGGCGTTGAATCATCACAGGGCATCGGTGGGTCGGGTCCCGGTGCCCAAGAAGGTGAGACAATGAAGCCAGCATATGGGGCTCTGGACACGGACAGAGAAACCGGAAGCATCTCCACTTCTGCAAAACTCGGCTGTTCCTGCCCCAGAAGAGGGACAATAAGCAAGTGCCGATTTAGGAAGCAAGATACTTCTCCACGTGCAGGTGCTGTGATGGAAAGCATGGGGGCCCCGTGCACAAGATTGGGTCAGAAATAGGAGAGCGAGGCAGAAGCAGGGAAAGCACGGGATGTGAAAAGGCCCTGGGGCTGGAAGCAGCTCTGTGGGTTTCAGGAGAGAAAGGAGGCCCATGCAGGACAGAGATGGGACATATCAGTGGGGAGGAAAGACAGGCAGACACTCAGGGCAGGGCAAAGTGCTACCAGGAGGAGCTGACCCCAACCTCCCCTCAGGCTGGCGCCTTCTGTCTGCTCCCATCAGGCTGGACTCACTCCTGTCCCCCAGGATGGAGGGTGTCCCTGCTGCTGGCCGGCCAGGGCTGGAGGGAGCTGAGGCGAGCGAGCCTGGCAGATGTCCCCAGTCACCCGCGCCGCACTGCCATCCTTTCATCTCCTGGTCTCCCTGGAGCCCGGCATCCAGCAAATAGCCCCATTGCTGCCTTTTATCTGGCGGCTTTCAACTCGCGAGACCCTCTCTGGGCCCTTGCATGGTGATGGGGCTCATTACAAAGACGTCCCCTGCGTGGGCGAAGGCCTGCATTGGGGTAATGGTGGGTAATGAGAAGGATGTGATGGTCACTGTGACACCCATTTATTAGGACTTCTGGTCCCGCCAGGCCCGATGCTAAGTGCTTTCCAGGCTGCATGTCATGTCATTCTCTCTAACACTCTCATAAGGCAGGTGTTGGGGTGAGACTTAGAGAGATTACGTTACTCTGTAAGGTCACACAGCAGATAAGGGCTAGAATTGGCCATAGATCTAAACACAGCCAATGGGGCTGGAGCGATAGCACAGCAGCTAGGTCATTTGCCTTGCATGCAACTGACCCGGGTTTGATTCCCTGCATCCCATGTGGTTCCCCAAGCATTGCCAGGAGTAAGTCCGGAGTGTAGAGTCAGGAGTAACCCCTGTACAACACCGGGTGTGACCCCAAAAGCAAAAATAAATAAATAAACACAGCCAATTCCCCAGACTCATTGGGGAGCATGTTAGTTTAGGTGGTTTGGTCTGACACTCTCTGAAATTCCGGTTCTGAAACTTTGGAGGAGGTGCCAGGAAGATGTATAGTTCTGGGAATTCAAACGACTGAACAGAATACTGAGGATCTGGGTACATCCTGTCCCGGCTGGAAGCTTCCAGAGGATCTCATGAGAAACAGACTCAGAGGAGGAAGTTTGACCTCTAACCCTTCCCTGAGCAGAGGGAAAAGGAATTGGTGCAGGGTGCTCGCTCAGGGCCATCTCCGAGGGGCGGGTTTGTCTGAGGGAGTGAGGAAATTGAGGCAGGTTGGTTCTGAAGAGAGGCAGTGCTGGGGGTACTGAGAGCTACAGAGTGGAGTGTATGCCAGGCATAGTTGATTTTTTAAATTCTTTTAATTTTTGGTTGTTTAAAGTACAAAAGATTTATTAAAAGAAATTTACTTCGGGGTCAGGGAAATAGTACAGTGAGGAGGGCGCTTGCCTTGCACACGGCAGACCCAGGTTCAATTCCCAGCATCCTATAGGGTCCGCTGAGCCTCAACAGGAGTGGTCCCTAAGTGCAAGGCTAGAAGTAACCCCTGAGCATGTTGGGTGTGGCCCAAAAACCAAAAAAAAATTTAAAAAATTTTAAATGTGAAAGGAGAGGAAGAAATACGTGTTGAGGAGAGACCCCGGGTTTCTCTGAGCAGGGAGACGCTGTTTCTCCAGCATCATTTCCAGAAGGTGTCTTGGTGCTCCCACACATGAGGGGCCAGGGTCCTCCTACAGGTCAGAATGCAGCTGTATGTCCTGGTGGGGATGGTGGGGAGTTTGCTGGGTGCTCCCATGCACACTCCCTGGGCTCTGGTGCACCCCTGTGTGTCACACTTGTGGCCTCTTTATCAAAAGAATTGCAACCGCTTGCACATCTGCAGAGAGTTCTAGACTACAGGTTTTGAGAACTGCGACCTCTGCAGAGCTTCTTCCGAGCGCTGGGACTCGGCCTCCCTTGCCTTGAACCCTGCACATGGTTCAGATGCTTCTACTGACTGTGTGGGGATTTCCCAGAGGAGCAGGTGGCCCTCCCTGGGCAGAAAGGATGACCTGGGAGAAACTGATGAGGTGTCCCAGCCTAGTGGGGGCTGCAGGGTAGGGGAATGGGGGCACAGGCAGTCAGTGGGATCAGAGGGACCCTCTGACCCCGCACCTCTCCTCACCCCCAGAACAGACTCCTGGTCCCCACGTTGCCATCCGATTCCCTTTGACACATCAGAGTGGAGTTTCATTAAAGGAAAATCAATACTACACCAGCCCACGGAGGAGAAACGAGAGCAGCTTCAGCCGTGGGCACGCCGGCCTGCAGCCCCCCACCATGCACACAGGAATTCATTCTGCACAAAGTCCCTGTTTAGCAGCGCCCCCTGCAGAGCTCAGTGCCCCCTTTGACCTCCCCCATCCTGGCAGACCCCGCCAGCCTCCTGCAAGCTCACACTCCCCCTCAACTTGGTTCCCAGCTGCCCCACCCGCCAGTCCATTTCTCGACACCTCCCTCCTGCCACCCCACAGCCTCGCCTCCCCTCGCCCCCCACCAGTATGACCACAGCCCCAAGTCACCTCTCTGCGGTCTCAAATCCTGGTGACTAAAACCGCAGATGACAAGCCTGCTTTCTCTGCGCGTGGGTTCAAGGAAAATAGCTCAAGTGTGTGGCAGTGAGTGTGCAACAGCAAGAGAGTAGGAGTGTAAAGGTGCACCAAGTATGCCAGAGCAGGCTGCCACAAGTGCCTAAGAGTGTGTGAGTGCCAGTGTGTAATGGGGAGTGTGCAACAGCAGGAGTGTAAGCATGTGTAACAGTGAGGGTGCAATAACTGTGTAAGGGCAGGTGTGCAGCGAGTGTGCTACACGTGTGTAAGGGCGGATGTGTAAAGAGTGGGTGTGTAACGGCTAGAGCAAGTGTGTGAGAGTAAGGATAAGTGTGTAAGTGCGGGTGTGTAAGGGTGGGAGTGTAAGAGTGACTGTGTAAGAGTGGGCGTGTAACAATAAGAGCAAGTGTGTGAGAGTAAGAACAACTGTGTAAGAGTGGGTGAGTGCAGCTGCAAGTGTGTAAGAGCGAGTGTGTAACAGCCAGGGTGTAGGAGCAGGAGTGTAAGAGTGGGTGTGTGACAGTGTCTCAGAGTGGATGTGTGACGGCGAGTGTGTAGCAGCCCTCAGTGTGGGCTCAGCATCAGGAGGTCCTCAGGAACGTGGCGGCCTTGGCTGGGCGTTGAAGCACTGGGAGTTTATCCTGGAGACTGAGCAGCCTGGCCGGGCCTTGCCTCTGTGTCCAGCTTCACTCCCCTCCCTCCAACCCCCGCCCAGGCAAGATGGGTTCCCGCAGGAGCTCCTGCCCCCTGGCCAGGCGAGGTGTAGCGGTGTGGGCGCCACCTCATTAGCATGCACAGGGCCTAGCTAAAGTGCAGGCTGGCAGGAGAGAAGCAGGACACAGGCCCCGGGGGACTGCGGGTGGATGCAGGGCATTGGGCTGGACCAGCCTGGCTTCTGCGCCCCTGAGCAAGCACTGGGCTGGCACCGCTCTTCTCAGGGGCCCGGAAAGCCTTCTTGTGGGCAGACTCTGTCTCCGGGAGAGGGAGCAGGGCCCTCCTTAGCTGGGTGACCCCCAGCCACTCACAGCAGATGCGGGGACGGTCAGTGCTCCAGGCCTCTTCCATCCTGCAGCCTTCTGCTCCCGAGGACACGTAATTCCCATCCAGGGGATACTGGGGCGTGGGGGATAGTGTGCGAGGACCAAGATGAGCTAAGAATGTGGGAGTGTCGAGGCCCTTTGGGAAGTCCCTGCCCATCCTCCGGAGCCCACCGCAGGAGGCTCTGGGCTGCCTCAGGAGGGTCCCATCGGGGGACCCTCGCACAGCCCAGCCGCCCCCGCCCCATGCATCTTTCTTTACTTGCTTCTTTGCATGTGGCATCAGTGGCTGTCCCTGGCGAGCAGGGGCCTGTACGACCCTGCCTGGACCCCAGCCACCTGGCCTTTCAGGCGTGCTTGTCCTAGGACTTCAGTGTTACCCTTTGGTTGGTGGAAAGTCGGCTGGGCCTCGGTGGTTCCCAGCGGCCTGGAGGTCACCGACTGCCCTGGGCTGGGCTGGGCTCTGTCTTTCTTCTGACTCCAGGCTAGTCCTGGCGACGTTCCTGCCCTGAGTTGCTGCTCAGAGCTGAGCAGGAGGACGCTGGGAGGAAACACGCCCCCGAGAGCGGTCAGAATGGACCTCGCACTGCCTCAGCAGACGCCACCCGGCTGCTCCAGCCACCGCCTTGCTGCCCCATCGTTCCCAAGGGTGGAGTGGGAGGGTCCCTTCTCCAAAGGGGCCATGGGGAGTAGGACCAGGCTTCCTCTATCCCTTTTCTGGGGGGCTCAAGGGGGGTTGGGCTGTGCCTAGGCGGGTCTCAGGGGTTACTCCTACCTCTGTACTCAGAGCCACTCCTGGCGGTGTCAGGGCCATGTGGGGCACCGAGAATGGAACCCAGGTCCTCAGCGTGCAGAGCAGAGGCACCACCTGCCATGCACCCAGACTGGCCCTTCCCTCCTCCTGCCTCTCACGGCCTCCCACGGGAAGCAGCCTGAGCAGCAAAAGAAGCCAGAGGGCAGCTCGGGCTGCAGCTCTGGGGGGGTCACCCCTCCCAGGAGCCTCGGGGAGGACCGCCCATATTCCCTGGGCTCCAGCCAGCAAGCATGAGGTGGGGGGCGCAGCGAGGGATAGAGCCAGAGGGCAGCCGTTCAGGGGGGCCCTGCCACAGTGGGGGGTGAGGCTGGGACGCCTGCATCTGAAGAAGCTCCACCGGGGAGAGGGGGCCTTCACCCCAGACTCCCACCGTGGGTTCCTGGAATCGCCCCACCCCGCCACACACACACACACACACACTTACATACCACACACGCATAGACACACATCACACATACACACACATACCACACACATACACACACACCACACACATACACACATATCACACACACATACACATACACACACCACACACACATATACACACACCACATACATATGCCCACACATACCACACACATACCCACATACCACACACATACACACACAACACACACATACCACACATACATACACATCACACCACACACACAAACACATCACACCACACACACAAACACATATGCACATGCCACATGCATATACACACACATACCACACACATACACGTCACACCACACACACAAACACATCACACCACACACACAAACACATACACCACATATACCACAGACATACACACACACATCACACATAGCACACACACACCACACAAACACACACACACGCATCAGCATGTTTCTTAAGAAATTCACCTAAGACTGGATAGATTGGCTCAATCTCTCCTGAGGACAGTTGTTATCAAATGACAAACACGCACATTCCCGCACCAGCAGACCTGCTCCTGGGAACGTTCTGTAAGCTGCCAGAGGTTCTGAAATGAGGTGGTTGATTGCGGCATTGTTTGTGAAAGCAGAGGTTGGAAACGCCTCTGCATGAGTGTCAAGGGGTGAGTGAGGAAGAGGAAAGTCTGCCAGTCGGGGGAGTAGTAGCAGCCACAGAAGGGACAGAGACACTCTGTATGGACTGGTTTGGAACAATCTCCAAACTAAACTAAGTGGAAAGAAGCAAGGCACAGGCCAGCGTGTTTGTAGGAAGCAAAGTGCCTGTTCAGCCATATCTGCTTGTTTATGTGACTAGACAAGCCACCTCTGGGAGCGTGCCCGGAGATGGGTAACCTTGCAGCCTCTGCAGAGAGGAATCGGGTGGCTGTGAGCCAGGCGGGGGAGCAGGGAGGTATCCTCAGCACCACAGCAGGTCCCAGCTATTACAAAAATACATTGCAAAGGATGTAAAATAAAAACCGTTTTTTATGTTTGTTTGTTTGTTGGGACTAGAGCATTAATACAATAGGTAGGGTTCTTGTCTTGCAAACGGCCAACCCAGGTTCGATACCTAACACTCCATGATGTTCCTCAACACCCACTGGGAGTGATCCCTGTGCACAGAGCCAGGAGTAAGCTGTGAGCACAGCCAAGTGTGGTCCTAACCGAAAAAATGAATAAACAGGAGCTGAAGTGATAGTACAGCAGGTAAGGCACTTGCCTTGCGCACAGCCAATCTGGGTTCTATCCTCAGCTTCCCATATGGTCCCCCAAGGACCAGCACGAGTAATTCCTGAGTAAAGAGCCAGGAGGTACCACAGAATGTCACCAGGTAGGACCCAAAAACAAAAACAAACAAAAACCAAAATAAATAAATGAATAAAAATGCATTTTGTAAAATACAAATAATCCATGGAGAGCAGCCATAGCCGGTTCCTGCTAACAGAGGGACTATAATGACCAGTCCTGACTGAGCATACAGCAGGCACGCTGAAGTCACAGCCAGTAGTTCTCAAGCTTCTTCTCCTGTTCAGACTCTCACCAGGCCTGCATCATCACCAAGGGGTTCCAGGCAGAGAAAATATGAGTCCAGCGAGATGCTGAATCCAAACTGTTCTTCCCCTGGTCCTTACTTGGAACCCCAGAAGTTCCTAAATCTTTCTGATACAAAGCAGAGCGCAGCCCTTACTTTATGGAGCCCTTTGCAGAGGGTAAGATAAGGCTCTTGTCCCCGTCTCTAGAAAGGAGAAGAGGAATCAAGGAGTGATGGAATGATGGAGTGATCCCAGTGTGTGACCTCCCTATGTGTGGGTACCAAGTTCTATTTCCATATTCCAGAGACCTAGAACAGCACCTGTTGGATGGATAGATGGGTCAGTGGTAGATGGCTGACTATGGATGGATGAGAAGATGGGTAATTGTATGGATAGGTGGGTAGATGGATGTGAAGAAGGGAGAAGGGATGGAGTATGATGGATGAATGGATATATCAATGGGTGAATAGAGAGATGGATGGGTGAGTGAGTAGATGCATGGATTGCGGATGGCTCAATGGGTGAATGGATAGAAAGATGGGTGAATGGATGAACAGATGAGAGGATAGAAGGATGTAGATGGACAGATGGATGAATATCTTTTTTGTCCTAGAATTCAGTCATGAAGGGAGAAAGGAGAAAATGAACACCTTTCCCCTTCTGGCTCCTGGGAGCCTAAGTGAGAGTTGATGAGCAGAACATGGGGGTTGAATGCATTTCACTTAAACTCTGAGCTCTGTCCTGCCTGCTCTCCAGGACTGTAGGGCACCATTTTTTTCCTCTGTGAGATGGGCGGAGACCCTCTCTGTAGAAAATGAAACAAGACCCCATCAAGATGCCACTCCGTCTCGTTCAGAATGGGAGATGCATGCTGAAAGTAGACTATATACCGAACATGACGGCCACTTACTACCTGTATTGCAAATCATGACACCCCAAAGGAGAGAGAGTAAAAGGGAACGTGCCTGCCACAGAGGCAGGGATGGGAGTGGGGGGTGGGAGTAGGGGGAGGGGTGGGGGTGGTGGGAGGGATACTGGGAACATTGGTGATGGAGAATGGGCACTGTGGAGGGATGAGTACTCAATCATTGCATGACTGAAATGTAATCACGAAAGTGTGTAAGTCTGTAATTCTATCTTATGGTGTTTTATTAAAATTTTTTTAAATAATAGCACCGCACTATCTTCCCATTGTTCATCGATTTGCTTGAGCGGGCCCAGTAACGTCTTCATTTTGAAAGATGCCACTCCATGCATCTGGCACAAGCAGGCTCAGCAAAGTGTTTGCTTACTTCCTCTCCTTGTTTGGATGAAGAACAACCACTCCTGGGGCCTGAAAATTTCCTGTCTTAGCTTCCATCACCCTCATGGCCCAGGGAGATTTTCGCATCTCTCTGAAAAGCCTCCCGCTGTTGCCTGAGACTGTGGCATCCTGCGCCACTCTCCACGGGCAGGAGGGCAAGTCAGCAGGTCTGTGGAAGCTCCTTCTTCACGTCTGTCATGAGTAAGGCTTGTGCCCGTGGTCGGCAGTGCTGTGGTCCCCACCCAGCTCCCATCTCTTTCATCCTCTGCCTCTTCCAGGACTCAAGAGCTCCTGGAGACTTATCTGGTACAGGGACATAAGGCTGCCCTGGTGAGCACTCCACCCCACCCCGTGCACTCCACCTCCCAGTGACGAGGAGATTGAACTCCGGGAACAGAAGCAGCGACAGTTGCATTTTACAATAAATCCCAGAAATTAGACCTCGCAAGCAGCACGGCTGTCGCCCTCCTGATGCATGGCAAGGAATGAGCTACGTGGGCCTGGCAACCGACTCGTGGACTAAAAATAGTCGCCTTGTGGGTTCACCTTTCCCAACTCAGCTTCCAGCCTTGGCTGGGTCCAGGGAGGGATGAAGCCTGAGGCCAGCTGAAGCCCCCTCCCCCGGGCTGGGAGCCCACTGGTCAGGACACCCCTGGCTTGCACTGAAGCGACTGTGGACCACCTGGATGGAGGCCAGTGCTCTGCGGGCGGGGTGCCCGCTCTGCTGTTTTATTTTCATGCTCAGGAGTGTGGAGTAGGTAGATGCCTTCTCGAGGACTCCCTGGTTCCCCTCCAGAAGTATCACCTCCACTCCACGCCCCGCCCACCGTGGTATGCACGGCACCTGGAAGTGTGAGGAACTCGGGAGGGTCCCTGTACCATATGGGTCAGCAGGCCCGGTCACTGCCCTCCTGTTGGCAGCCAGCTCTCTTGAGCAGCAAAGATGGGGCAAGCCCATGCATTCAGGCACTGACTTTCTAGACAGCGTTCACCGGCCACCTGCAGGGTCTGGTCCTGGGGTTCTTGCTTGCCAACTCCTCCCTCCCCACCAGGCAGCACAGGCCAAACTTCCATTCCATGTCAGACCCCTGGGGAGTCACTTTATCTTTTCCCTGAAATTCCTGCCCAGCTCTTAAAAAAATAAATAAATAAATAAATAAATAAAATAAAACAAAAAAACCTGCAAGTGTCTGTTAGTGTCACTGACCAACAGCGAGACACAGCCACTCCCAGAAAACAGGCCACCCCAGGTACATATCAGTCAGTCACACCTTAGTCTAAATTAGTCCAGAAACTCCTGACCTAGGTGAAGGGGAGGTGGTGCATGGAGACTTTGGGCACCCTCATGAGGCGCTATTGAGATATTGGAAGCTCCCCAATAGTCCCTTGGGAAACCAAGAACTTCCATAAACTTGACCCAACCCTCCCCCTACACAAACACACACACACACACACACACACACACACACACACACACTCCAGTCAGGCTGTTTCAGGCTAACAGGGCTTCTAAGCAGACAGAGTAGTCTCACCTAAGATCTCTCCACTTCTCCCCTCCTTCCTCAGGGGGCAGCAACCCAGCTCAGAGCTAAAAGCACAAATGCCAACAGGAGCCATGTTTGGGGCTGACGCCTTTTCACAGGGCACCACCTCGTGCTCTGTCAGAGAACCCCAGGCATCAGCTACACCAGGTACCCAGAAGGTTTGTTTGCACCGAGACCCACGGGAAGGAGTGCAACTCTTGGGGCTGGAGAGACAGTCCAACGGGGAAGGTGCTTGCCTTGCATGCAGTTGACCCAGGTTCGGTCCTGGCATCCCTTATGGTCCCCTAAGCACCACCAAGAGTGATTCCCGAGTGCACAGCCAGAAGTAAGCTCTAAGTCCTGCCAGGTGGGGCCCAAAATCCAAACAAAGAAATGGCGACAGAGACATGGACATGCCCAGAATACAATGCATTCACAGAACATGCACAGTCACGTGCAGGGTGGGTGCACACATGTCCGTGTCCACACTACACATGTGTCCAAGGGCAGCCACATGCACACATGGCATACCCATTCACAGGAGCAAACACAGACCCACGACCGCATGAAGCTTCTCCATGTGATGCGCCTCCCTCTAGGCGCTCTCCCAATCCCTGGGTTTCGAGGTGCTGGGTCACTGTGCTTCTCCCAATCTTGCAATGGGGGGACAATTTCAGATGGGAACACACTGACCTCATTTGACCCTTACTCTACAGAGCGCTGGGGTCCCAAGAGCAGCGGGGGCGACCAGTTCTGCATCCTCCCACCCCGACTGCTCCACACAGATGCCCCTCTGCAGAATGATAGCACCCCCACCCCCACCCCAAGGGTGCCGCAGCACGACCCACGAGGCTACCATGAGTGGTGTCTATGCAGCAGAGTGGTGGCCCTGGAGGAAAGGGAATTAATGAATATGACTATGAGGGCCCACGGACAAGGTCACCTGGCCCCATTGGCAGGGCTGGGCCTTTCCCAGGCTTACTTAGGGTTGCTGAGGTGCAGCAGGGAGCTGGAGGAGGGGCTGCAGCACCTTAAAAATCTGAACCAGCTCCTGGGACTCCCTGACCCGTGGGGAGAAGGGGATTGGGAGGTGGGGCGGCGGCCCCAGTGCCCCAACATTGGGGAGACTCTGAGGAAACTGGGGTTCTGGGTGGGGTCTCTCCCAGCTCTGTGCTCCGACAGGTGAGGGAGGACCTCAGGAGAATGAGAACTGGGGGGCAGGGCCCTGGCCTGGACAGGCGATGCCTCATTTTACTGGCAACATGGGCAGCTCCTTCGGCCACACCATGTTCTGGGCAGGGAGTGTGCCAGCATAGACTCCTCGTGGGGTCTCTGATTCTGGCCCCCACTTCCCATGCACCCCGAATCGACTCAAATGCAGCTCTGGCAACAGGAGTCCCTGGGGCTTGGAGGAACCAGGCCTGACCTGGGGTTACTCATGGGCAGAGCTGCAGTATGGGGGGCGGTGCAGGGGTAACCCAGAGCTTAGTTTGGGAGGAACAGCAAACAGAGGGGCCCGAGGAACCAGGGAGACCCGCCATGGGCCAAATCGCCTTTCTAGAGCAGGGACAGTTTAAGGACAGATCTCCAAAGAGAAAGATGGGTGTTTTTAAAACTGGAGTGCACTGGGCGTCTGGAAAGTTCCGTGTTCGGTCGCAGCTGCCAGCCTCGAGCGTTCGGTCCCTGCAGCCCCGGGACTCGGTTGCTTCACCTGCCTCCAGTGGGCTGGAACTCAGCAGGGCTGACTCACAACCAACAGCCCTTCCAGAGACAGAGTCATCTGTCAAGATGCCAGTCTGGCTTTCTGGAACGGAAGCGTGTTTGGCGAGCTCAGCCTCGCTGGCGGCCAGCATTGGGATTGCAAACCTGGGTGTTGGTCTCCAGCCCACGTCACATCAATTTAGAAACTTTGCACGAACCTTCAGTCCTCTCTGAGCCCCCGGCTCCTCCCTGAAGCGGGGACGAGAGTTGGTGGTGCCCGGAGAGGCGCTTGCTCTGTTCATAAGCCTATTTACACGCTGGCTCCTGCTTGCGTGTGAACGTGTTGTTGAATAACTGATAAAAGCATCCAGCACATTGCCCAAGGACGAGCAGATGAGTCGAGAAAATCTCCGCTCTGCACCCGCCTCCAATCTCAGCCACCCAACTCCCTTCTTGGAAACAAAGAAAAAAAAAATGGCAACCTCTTAAGTCTGATTCCCCCCCACCCCACACACACACACACAAAAAGACTCCTTTGTATTATCAAAGTAACTCCTAGTAGAGAAACAAAAAATGCAACCTAAGGACAGGCGTGGAGGAGGATGGTCGTGGGCATTTGGGTGGGGATGTAGGTGTAATAACAATCCATCAAAACCATCAGAGATAACACACCTGTAGCCACGTGACCTAAATTACAATCAAAGCAGAAAAATAAAACATAATCCATAATTGTTTTGAATCCCAGAAGGCACATTCCTTGGGAAGCAGGGCCACCCGCACCCCAAAGTGTATCATTCCTTTTACTAGATAGGGTTCACACTCCTCTCTCCTATTTCCTAATTAAAATTATTTGGCTTTTACACACTGAAAGCAGCCCCAGGAGAACAGAGGGGGCTGAAGAGAACACGGCTTCCTTCACACAGAGCACACCCGCCCTCCAGCTCATGTTCTTTCGGGTCTGATCAGTGACTCGCACCCCTGGGTCATTGGGGTTTCTGCCCAGGAGACCTGGGTCCAGACGAGAACATGTTGGATTAGTCAGGAAGTAGGCAGAGGCAGCAGGGCAGCAGGGGTCCAGGGCACTCCTTTCTGCTCTGAGGGGCCCTGCATCACCCACCTCTCCCCTCCCTGCTGGCTGTGGGGGTCCCGGGGAGAAGGGGCCCAGCTTTCTCTTTTGTTGTTGTTAGTTTTTTTCTCTTAATTGAATCACCGGGAGATACACAGTTACCTCGTTGTTCATGATAGGGTTTCAGTTATTATATGGTGTTCCATCACCCGCCCCTTCACCACAGCACATTTCCCAGCACCAATGTCCCCAGTTTTTCTCCTGCCACCCCCCACCCCAGCCTGCCTCTATGGCAGGCACTTTTCTTCTCTCTCTTTCTCTCGCTCTCCGTCTCTGTTTCCTTTGGGGCATTAGGGTTTGCAATACAGGTACTGAAAGGTTATCACGCATGTCCCTCTACCTACTCTCAGCACGCAGTTCTTGTCCAGAGTGATCGTTTCCAACTATCTTTGTCATGGTGGTCCCTTCTCTATCCCAGCTGCCCTCCCCGCAACACCACTCGTGTGGCAGGCTTCCAAACGTGGACCAGTCCTCCTGGCCCTTGCTTCTGTCCTTGGGTGCTAGTCTCATACCACGAGACACCCAGCTTTCTTCTCTTGCAGACTCTAGCTGTGAACAGAGCACAGATCTCACGGGGTGTGTGTGCACCTGAAAGGGACAGAAGGGGACCAGGCCCCTAATCCACCACCCACCCACCCACCCACCCTCCCATCTCCCAGACAAGGAAGTGGAACCAGAGAGAAAACTGCTTCTGCAACCCCTAGGCTACGTGCTCGGGAAAGATATCAGGTAGTACTTGAAAGCGCCCTACTTTGAGGCGCAGAAGCAGAGAAAATGCACCATTGGCATCTGCTGAGCCCTCTCCACCCCCCGCACCCATCACCCAGATTCCAACCACTTGCACCCCTGGCCATGCTCATTGGTGAACGTCTGCACCCACTTCTCGCTTTTGAAATGACCCAAGCACAGCCCGGGGGAGGGTTCGCTTCACCCACCGATGCCACCGCCTTGTTGCCATGCGCTGAGCAGAATCCATCCTGGTCCAGGTGAGAACCATGCATGGCAGCTACCCAGCCTGGCTCTTCTTGCTCTGGGACTTGTGGGTGGCAGTGAACCTGAGTGGCTCCCTTCCGTGGGGCCTCTCTGGGCCAGTAGTAGGGACAACCCAGGAAGCTGGGGGTCGGGGAGGTCTTTTGGGGAATAAGTGACCTGCTGGGCTGAGCCACAAGGCTGTGTTTCCTGCGCAGGGCTGAGGAGAATTTGCAGAGGTATTGCCTGGGGACTGGAGCCTGGGGTCAAACCAGGCCCCCCAACACACACCCCAGACCAGAACACTGACCGCTCGCCACAGCCGCTCCATTGGCATCTGCTGAGCCAGAGCTGTCTGCCAGGGCCTGGAACTGCTGAGACAAATGGGCAGCAGCCTCTGCCAACCAGAGCTCCCAACTCTCGGGGAACAGACGGGCACAGGGTGCATCTGACCTGGAGACTTGGATGCACTCGTCAACACACAGACTCTCTCACTGGCTCCTGCTCGGCTAGACCTGCGGGTTTCTGGGGCTTCCTCCATCTAAAAGGTGCTTTGTGCATAGGGGCAGGTTCTTCCTATAAAAGACAGAGAAGGCCCCGGCGATTGTACAGCAAGGAGGCCGCTGGCCTTGCACATAGCCCACCTGGGTTCAATCTCAGGCATCCCGTATGGTCCCCTGAACACCGCCAGGAGTAATTCTTGAGCACAAAGTCAGCTCTGAGCATTGCTGGGTGTGGCCCAAAAACAAAACAAACAAAACTAAAGATAGGGGTGGGGAGGGGAGGAAGCATGAATGTCCACAGGAGACCCCTGAGTTCGAAAGTGCCTGCCCACCTCCAGCTGTCATAAGCAGCCTGCCACCCTGACACGGGAACGGGAACGGGGAATGAGAACAATATAGAGGGGAATCTTGCTTTTCTGGATTTCCAGGCAGAGGTCAGAACTGCAGGGGAAGCCGGGCGGCATCTGCTGTTCTTGTCACCAGCCCGCACTGGGCCAGGAAGCTGGGCCTCCAGGGAACTTCCTTAGTGGAGGAGTCACTCTCTGCCTGGGGGACGTTGTTGTTTTACTTTTGAGGGGGGCAGTTTGGGCCACATCCAAGTGCTCAGAGGACACTCCTGGGTCTGCACTCAGCCATGGCCCTGGCAGCACTGGGGATAGAGCCCGAATCTGGGCTGAAGCGAGCCAGGCAGGAGCCATTCCTCTTCCCTCTCTCCGGCCTAGGGGCATATTTAGGGGCATCCCTTGCTCTACCTGCCCCCCTGCCATGGGAACCCACCCCCGCACTACCCAACACGGCACCACACGCGGCCAAGAGTTTCCCAAGGGAACTCGGAGCCCAGGGTGAGAATAGAGGCTGGCTTAGGGGTGCTGTGCCTAGGGGGTGGGGCGGGGGGGACTTACATGCCCTTCCTTCCTCTTTGCACAGCTGGCTGACACCTCTCATCTGTTTGCACTTCCAGAATGTTCCCAAGGTGCCAACCCTTCTTACTCGTGTACCTTTAAAAAGTTTCCTTAAAAAAAAAATTAATAATGGTCTTCCTGGCCACACTTAATAAATTCAGAAATGGGGTAGTTGTGCCCAGGGTAAGGACACACTTGCCCTTGATCCAGACTTGGGGAGAGGATGAAGGAAGGAGAGAGGGAGGAGGGAGAGAAAGAGGGGAGGGGGTGAGGGAGGAGGGCAGAAGAGAAGGGGGAGGATGAGGGGGAGGGAGAGGCTAGGGAGAGAGGAGGAGAGGGGAGAAGATGAGAGGGGAAGGTAAGTGAGAGGAGAAGGAGTGGGGAGGAAGGGAGAGGAGGAAGGCAAGAGGAGGAGGAGAGGAGGGGGATGGAAGAGAGGGGGAGGTAGAAAGGGAGGAAGGGAAGAGGAGGGAAGGTAAGGGAGGGAAGGGGAAGGAGAAGAGGAAGGAGGAGGGAAGGAAGAGGGAAAGGAGGAAGGGGGAGGAGGGGAGGGGTATGGGAGGAGAGGGAGGGAGGGGGAGAGCAGAGGGAGGGGAAGGGCAGGGGGAGGGGAGGAGGGGGAGAAGAGAGGGGAACTCTCTGGCTGCACTGCCCACCCGTACCTGCTGCCACTGCCCTGCTCTGTCCCATGCTGGTGTCGCTGCCCCCATCCCGTGGGCCCAGAACACTGCGAGGCTCAGCCTGTACCCTCGGGCTAGAATCCAACCTGTGCACCCCGCACCAAGCCCTGAGCGCAGCTTCCCTCTGCAGCCCCCAGTCAAGCTCCTTCTGGCTCCCCAGCGGATTAGATAAGAAAGTGTGTGCCAGAGCGATGGGGGCACACGGTCACTCAGATTGCGGTCAGCAAACACGAGACAGCAAAGACTGGCTTGCATTGTTCTTAACTCCTAGAGGCCACCCATGGATGATGGTTGTGGTGGTGACAGTGATGATGCTGATGGTGGTGATGCTAGTTCTGGTGGTGATGCTGATGGTGGTGATGGTGGTGCTGGTGGTGATGGTGCTGGTATTGATGCTGATGGTGATGATGATGCTGGTGGTGATGCTGATGGTAGTGATGATGGTGCTGGTGGTGATGGTGCTGGTAGTGATGCTGATGGTGATGATGGTGCTGATGGTGATGTTGATGGTGGTGATGATGGGGCATTAGTGATGTTGAGGGTGGCACTGGTAATCTATTAGATTTTATAATAAAAACAGCTCATATTTCCAAAGCACCTACTAGGTGCCAAACACTGTGCCAAGCATTTGATACTCATTACTTCACTTCTTGAGTCCCAGCAAGCCAGGGGGCAAGGTGCCTGCCCCTCTGACTCCAGGCCCAGCTCATATCCTTTCCTTAGTAGAAAATTCCTCACTGGCCCTGGCAGGATTAAGATTCCTGCCTCTGTGCCCACAGTGTTTACCCAACCTTTAATTACTTATCTAAATGGTTATCTCCTTCCAGTCTGTGAAGAACTTGAGGGCCAGGGCCTTATTTTATTAATCTTTGTTAGCTTGACCACTCAACAGTTTCTGGGGCATGGCTGCTGCTCATTAAATGCGTGTTGAATGAATGTACAAATGAATGGCGTAACTAGCAGCACCCTGTGCTCATTATAGACGTTGACCCATCTGTGAGGCCGTTCCTGACCTTAGACCTCAGAAGTGTTCTAGACGGGTGCTGCTCTGAGCATGATCCTTTGCAAACATCCATGTCAGATTATAAAAGGTAAGTGCTGAACGGAGAGAAATGCATTTTAAAATGTTTAAGCTATTTGAAAAAACAGTTTTATGCTCATTGAATCCAGTGGTTTTTATTTTTAAATGGAGCCCTATTTTGGATTTTTTTTTTTGCTGATAATTTATTCCCACTGCACTTTGCAATAATAGCAATCTCCAACAGATCAGAAATTTAAAAATTTTTAAAAAATGGCTCTTTGATCGTCTGAGAAGCTTCCAGACAATGTCCTCCGTGGCATACCCGTGGTGAGAGCCAACAGCTCCCCACAGAGAGCGAGGGGCCAAGTTCCGCCTCCCTTCTGGGTCCTGCAGGCACTGCTTACTCTCACCTCTGTCTCCCCAACACTTTGGAAGACGCTTGTTTTGGTCTGCCATTTCTCCCACACTCCTTACATTCCTCCTTTCTTCCAAAGCTGGCAGGAGTGAAGCCTTCACAGGCTGACTTCTCCAGGTTTAGGCCTGGAGATCTTTGGGGATGGCCCAGGGAGGGGTGGGACAGAGTCTGGAAAGGGTCGGGTGAGGGCTTTTCCTGGGGAGGGGACAAAGGCGGAGTAAGGGATCCACCCTGAGCCACCAGGCTGGCTAGCTGGTGACTGGCACAGGGGTGACATGACAGGCCTCAGGACTGCTGTCCTGGAGCTGAGCAGAGAACAGAGTCAAGAGGGTGGGAGGTGGGGCTGGAGCGATAGTACAGGGGGTAGCGCATTTGCCTTGCATGTGGCCGACCTGGGTTCAATCCCTGGCATCCCATATGGTCCCCCAAGCACCACCAGGAGTGGTTCATGAGTGCAGAGCCAGGAGCAACCCTGAGCATCTCCGGGTGTGACCCACAAAGCACTGTAGCACTGTAGCACTGTCCTCCCGTTGTTCATCGATTTGCTCGAGCAGGCCCACCCAGTAACGTCTCCATTGTGAGACTTGTTCTTACTATGTTTGGCATATCGAATACATCATGGGTAGCTTGCCAGGCTTTGCCGTGTGGGCGAGATACTTTCGGTAGCTTGCCAGGCTCTCTGAGAGGGGCGGAGAAATCGAACCTGGGCCGACTAGGTCGGCTGCATGCAAGGCAAATGCCCTACCAGCTGTACTATCGCTCCGACCCAAAAAGAAAAAAAAATAATAATAATAAAAGAGGGTGGGAGGAAGCTGTTTCAGGCCAGATCGAAGGGGATATGGCCTCTTTGCAGAAGGAACTTTAAAGCATAGATCTGTCCTCTAACCCCCTAAAACGGTCAAGGCTAAAACTATAAATAAGTGGGTCAGAGAATAATGCAATGCACCTGCCCCATCCTGCCCCCGCGGGGAGGGGATGTTGGGGATGGAAGTCTAGAAGTCAGTGAGTTCAACCCCGACAGCAGTGGAAGGGTGAAATATGGCATCTGTAGGTGCCTCTTTAGAAAGAGAAGGTCTGAATCCCAGGCCAAAAAGCCAGGAAGAGCAAGACTTGATTACAGCCCGATCGATGGCATTAGCATATCTAAAGATCATGTCAAGGGGAAGGCGCCACTGAGCAGTGTTTATTAAGCAGAGAGTCCAGTCTCTGGGAGATCTGCTCCAAGTTGGGGCAGGACTGGGGAGCGGGCTGCTACAGGGCCTGGGCCAACTCCCGGAGGCCCTGCAGCCTCCTCTCCTCAGATTCTGGGGCCTTTGCACAGAATTGCCTAGAAGGAAGAACCATGGCGTGGGTACTCTGCAGCACCCCCCCCACGCCCTCCCACCCCACCCTCCGCCTGAGGAGGAGGATGCTCCGAGTCTAGCTAACCTTCATTAAGCCCCAGCCAGGCTCCGCTCCAAGCCAGTTACAGACATGAACCAGTCCAGCTCCCTCAGTCCCCCTGTGAAGGAGGACTTCCTGCCCCCATTGCAGAGATCAGAACACAGAGGCTCTCCTCAAGAACGTCCCCAGGCCTGAGCTCCTCCACCACACCATGTGCACCTGGTTTGGCTTGGGACAATAAATCCTCAAGCTGGGGATTGCCCACATTGCTTCTGGGTGTGCTTGGGGCGAGTCAGCGCTGACTCAGCACAGCTGTTTGTGCGCGTGTGTGCGTGTGTGGTGGAGGGGGGTTCACATCTCAGATTGTGTGTCTCATCTAGAAAGTCCCACTCTGGGTGGCCAGTGCCACCCGCTGACCTGGGAAATGTCCCTCCACACTGCAGAGCCCCAGGAGGTGGGGAACGGGCAGGTTGAGAGTCAGGTATACCAGTGAGGGGACTATGAAGGAGCCGGCATGCACCTGTGTGCCTCAGTTTCCTCACCCCGGCAACTGCGGGTTGGGGCGCAGTGACCCTCTTCCTCAATGAAAATTGTAGGATGCTGGCTAAGGGAGGAGTACGTGGACCACCCCCCCATGCCCCCGCCCTGCAGGTCCGGGTGGGTTTCAGGTGCCACCAGATGAAGGCAGTTCCCTGTGTCCCCTTCCAGCCATGGTGAGAGGAAGCGGAGGGTTCAAGTCAAACATTCCCTCCCGCTGGGAAATTTGGGGGGGTACCCAAGGTGAAGGCTCCGGAGTTTGGGGCCCGACCCCGAAGACTCACTCGGCCGGGAGGGGGCGCTGTGTCCCCCGCCCCGCCGGCTCCTCGGGTCCCCGCGGCCGCCCGCTGCGCACCCCGCTTTGCCCCCTGCGGTGCTTAGACGCCCTGTCGGGTCCCCTGCGCCAGAGACCCCCAGGTCCAGGCCCTCGCCGGGACCCAGCTGGCCAGCCGCTCCAGCTCCCTGCAGGAATGATCGGCCGGTCGCGCGGCCAGAGGGAGGGAAACGAATGAATGGACGAGGAGGCTCTTCTCCCCGCAGAGCTTTGGCGTCTCTGCGCGCACCGGGCGTGTCCGTGCCAAAGGCGCAGGGGGTCGGGCCCGAAGCCGCGCTCGGCTGTGGCGGGGGCGGCGGCACCTGCCCGGGCGCAGTTGCCAGCTTCGCGCGGTCTCGGCGGCGGCGCGGCTGTGTGCGGGCGGCCCCGTCCCCCGGCCCGGACCGGTTCCCCTGAGCGGCCCCCGCCTCCGAGCCCCCCGAGACTCCTTGGCACTCCCCAGCCCCGGACCTCACGCGCGCGGGAGGCGGGAAGCTGCCTCCTTTCCCCGCCCCCACCCCCATCCCCAGCTTCTCCCCTGGCTGCGGCTGCTGCAGACCTGGGCGCCGGGAAAGGGGGTCAGCGCGGCCGGGGCGCGGGAGCCGGCCGGGGCGGCCGGGAGGGAGCCGAGCGGGGGGCGGCCGAGGGGCGGGCGCGGGGCGCGCGGGCAGAGGGGGTGGGGAGCCGGGCGCGGGAGCCACGGCGGGGGCGAGGCGGGATTCGGGCGGGGACCGGCGCTTGCGGGCCGGGCTGAGTCCGGAGGCGGCGGCCGGACTTGCCCGGGAGGCGGAAAGCGGGGCCGGAGAGCGCCCAGCCGGGCACCTGCGTGCCAAGCAGGTCCCCCCCGCGCGCCTCCCGCGCGCCCCCGGCCAGTCGGCCCCGCGGGGATGTCCGAGGGACCCAGGCGCCCAGCACCGTGACCGAGCGAGCCCGAGGATGGGACAGCGCCCGCAGCTCCGGCTCGTCAAGGTAAGGGCGAGCGGCCGGTGCGCGGCGCGGGCGCGAGGCGCGGGCCTGGCGGGGAAGGAGCGAGGGTCTCTGGGGAGCGCGGTGCCGTGGTCGGGGGCGCCCAACTTCCTCTCCCCGGCCCGTGGAGGGGCGGCGGGGTGGGGGCAGGGGAAAGCTCGGGTGGAAAGGGAAGCCGGGGGCGCCGGCGGGATGAGGCCCGCCCACCCGGGCCACCGGCTCTGCGGGGAGCCGCGCGGGGCTGTGTGGCGCGCAGCTGGTTCCACCTCCTGCCCCACCCCGCAGACCCCTGCCCGGGCTGGCACCCCTCCTTCTGGGTTGGGCCGCCCCGCACGCCCCTTCCCGGGAGCCGGCGTCCCCTCCCGCCGCGGAGAGCTGCGAGTGCGGGAGATCGGGGTCCCCCCGCGCCCCGGGGCCTGCGATGGCTATCTGGGGAAACGAGGCGGTGCGGTGCGGGGGCGCCGGGCAGGGTGTCTGGGACCCGCCGGCCCGCGGCATCGCGCATTGGCGGCTGCGGGCGCTGCTCTCCCGTGCCCTGGGCTGCGGGTGCCTCTCCGGCGCCCCGAGTTTAGCAAAGTAGCGCAGCCACACGTCCCGCGCCTCGACGGGCTGAAGTTTGGGGGTGGGGTGCGACATTGGGGCCGCGGGCAGCCAGGGTGCCCCCAGGAAGGGCTGGGGGTCGCCAGCCCGGCCCGAGCCGACGACAGGCGCCGCCTCCCCGCCAGTGGTCGGGCGTGCGCTGGTGGACGCGAGCGGCAGCCGCAGGGGAGGTGGCCGGGCTGGGCGCGCGGGAGGGTCGCGCCCCGCAGGCTCGGGGAACCCGCCCCGGGCCCCCAACGGGACCCATGGAGAGCCGCCGGCTCAGCGCATCTGAGAGCCGTTGCGTTCCCAGGAGTCAGATGCTTTGGGGGAGGGGTGGGCTTGATCAGACTCAATGTTCCATCAGTTACTATACCATTTTGACGAGTCCCAGTTCCAAAATATCTGAGTCCAACGCCAAGGTTTTCAAATACAACCGTTCAGAGAGGTTACCAGTTTCTCCCAGCCTCTCCTTCCCTGTCCCACATATTTATAAGATCGTTTGGGGTTTTTGTTTTCAATTAATGTCTGACGGTCAGGCTGTTTGAACCCCTCTCCTGCCCCCCACTGAGGACTGGGGGTGAACCCAGAGATTATTTTCTGGGTGATTAAGGAGGCGGGAGGGAGAGAAGGTTGGAGAAATGGCTAAGAGTGGAGGTTTTCCAGAAGGGAGATGTGTGTGTGTGTCACATCCAGTTTGAATTCAGAAATGAAACTGAGGTGAATCTTTTAAAGGGATTCAAAGGATTGAACTTTTTTTTTTTTTTAACGTTTGCGTGGTGATAGGTAAGTGTTCCTTCTCCAGTCTTTCTTACAATACGCAAATCTTAGCACAGTGTTACTGCACTTTCCTAAAAGAAAAAAAAAACACATTTTTTTTCCTGAGAGGGGTGTGTGTGTGTTTCTTCTCCTGCAGGGTCAGGTGAAGGCCCTTTATGTCTGGTCTAATGAGTTCCAGAGGTGCTCAAACAGTGCAAAAAGACTGAGAGGCAGAGGAATGAAGTTACCTTTTACTTGGATTTATTTACAAAGCATGTCGACTTGCTTGGCGCACAGAGGAGCCTTGAGTCTTTGTAACAGCCCTAAGATGTGGGAATCAGTACAGAGAGACAGGATAGAGGCCGTGAGTGGTAGAACCAGGACCCAAACGCAGCCACATTTGTTAGTTTGCAACCCAGAATACTGAGTCACTTAAGTCTCACTCCAGGCCTCTGCCTGCCTAAACCTGGGGTGTTTGTTACCATAAAATTATGAAGCTAAGAGCCAGAGCGGTAGGACAGTGTGAGGGCATTTGTCTTGCTCGGAGACTACCCAAGCTTGATCCCCCACATTTCATAGAGTTCCCTGAGCACCACCAGGAGTGATCCTGAGAGCCGAGTCGGGAGTAAGCCTGGAGCACTGTATATATCGTTTTGAGCCACACTGTTATATATAGTTTAGTCCCACGAGGCAGCTAGTGCTGGAAAGCACCGTGGCTGGATCTGCAGGGATTCCAGGGCCCTGAGGGAGGGATGGGAATTACTGTGTGTGTGCATGTGAGTGTGCATGAGAAAGTGTGTGCATGAGGCAGTTGTGTGCCTGTGCATGAGAAGGAGTGTGTGCATGACTCAGGGGTATGAGTGCGCGCATGTGCGTGCATGTATGTGGGAGTACGCATTCTTGGATTCGAAGGATGACAAGTGAAGTCCTGTCCTCCTGCCGTCCAGCACGTCTGTGTGACCTGCCTGGCAGCCATTGATCCTCTCAGGGAAAGGCAAGTGTGACTAGCCGGGGTGGTGAAGGCTGGGCTAGATGGTTTTTTTTTTTAAGGAGAGAGTTCTAAGGGAAGGAAATGGGGTGGTTGTTGTTGTTGTTGTTTTGCTGTTGTCAGGAGTAACCCCTGAGCATCCCTGGATGTGACCCAAAAGGCAAAAAAAAAAAAAAAGACAAAGAAAACCAGAAGAGGAAAGGTTTAGGAGCCCACTTTCCTCCACCCCCTCTTTACCGCTTTAAAAATAAACCCTCAAGCCCTTTTCCCTAATTGTCCCATCAGGAGCCCTCTGCCCCAGACAGGAGGTGTCGGCAGTCGCCTGAAGCCCGGGAGTGGGCGCCTTTCCCCAGACAGGGGCACTGCAGTTCTGTGCGGGCAGTTTCTTGGACAGACAGCTCGAAGCCAGGGTTTTGAGAGCATTGGCTGGAAAGAGGAAGTGAGGAAAGGAAAGGTGTGAGCCCCAGGTGAGGCCACACAGGCTGGGGTAGGGGGCCAACCCGGCCGGAGCAGGGGGCCAAACAGGAGAGGGGCCCAGGCTGAGGGCTCAGGACTCAGCGGGACTCACACCACGGAGAGATCTGGCCCAGGTGCTCGAGTTTTCGAGGACAGAAAAGATCAGGGCCCTGAGCCAGAGCTGCCAAGGACAGGCTCAGGCAGAAAGAAAGACCAATTTTCTAGTTTTCTCTCTCTCCCCCCCTTCTCCCTCTCTCTTTCTCCCTCTCCCTCTCTCCCTCTTCTCTCTCTCTCTCTCTCTCTCTCTTTCTCCCTCTCCCTCTCTCCCCCCCCCCCCCCTCTCTCTCTCTCTCTCTCTCTCATTCCAACACTTGGCTGCCCCAAGATCCGCCACCATCAGCAGAAAGTCCATTTTTCCATTCTCCCTGCCTCTCTGTCTCTCTTTCATTCCAACACTCGGCTGCCCCAAGGTCCGCCAACATCAGCAGGTTTCAACTGCCCAGAAGGAGCCTGGAGGGTCCAGGTTGCCCCCCTCCCAGGCGCCACCCCTAGTGCTACAGTGCTCACTAGAGCACCCTGTGGGCTTGAACAGGCAAGTATCCTCAGTGCCAGCGATACTTGTAATTCGTGCTGTGGCTTCAGGCATGTCACTTTCCCTTTCTGCACCACAAGTCTGCTGGGAAATTGGCCAAGATGACCTGTGACCTTTCAAAGCTCCCTGAGAGGTCTGGAAGCCCAGGAGGAGTGGGGCGGGGAGGGGGGGGGGGGTCCAGACTCTGCTGGAGAAGCAAGCCCAGGCTGCTTCTGTGGTTAGGGGGGATGCTAAAGGTGGGGGCCCTACCCAGGAGTGCCTGCAGGGGAGCAGGCTGGGCCCTTCCACGGTTCCTCCTCTGTAGAAAGGGGCCGAGATGGCCTTTCAGGAACAGAGAAAAGAGCGAATCCCTTCCGGAGCAAAGGTCAGGTGGAGGGCTGCTGCAGGTTGGGATCCAAGGCTGAAATTGGCTCATTACCCACAACTCCTGTCGGCAGAGGCCCTTGGAGGTCTCTCCTGCGCTAGTGCTTGTGTCGGCAATTGTCACTCTCCAGCCGCCACCACCACCATGAGCTCGCTCGCACCACCCCCACCCTGCACGGCAGGACTGGTGAGGGAAGTGGATGTGGGCTTGAACCCTGGCCTCGGCCGCCACTCTGAACCTCAGTTTCTTCAACCGTGAAAAGGAAGAAAACAGCACCCCGCTTCAGGGGCTCCCGGTCAAGGCTCCCGCGATGAGATTCGGGTGTGAGAGCAGCCGGAGGGCACCAGGCCTCATGCATATGAATAAGCGCTTCATAAATATTAGCTGTGTAGACACCAACATCTTCCCCAGGAAGGCCAGCAAAAGCAGGGTGGGAGGAGGGGGCTGCTAGGCCTTATGGAATCTCTTTGTCCCGGTCCCCAGCAGGAGGGGCAGGGTCACCTGCCTTCAGTGAACCTGAAAGGTCAAAGGTCGGAGCATCTGCAATTCTGAGAAACAAAAAGGGGGGGTGGTCGGTGGTGGTGGTGGTGGTGGAAGCAGAATGCTTTGTCTCTGCTGGTAATTCTATTAAATGACAGCTATTAACCATTTCTTCTGGGTTGGTGGGATCCGAGCAGCGGTGGGGTGGGCTGAATGGGACCTTCGTTCCTTTGCTGTGGGGTAGGCAGGTCAGTTTGGTGACTGATGGTCAGGGTGGTCAGTTGGGTTGGTGAGATGCCCAGGACAGCGCCTGGAGTTTCTCTTTGGGGACTGTCCCCTGCAGGGCAGGTGAGGGCATCTGTCTGTGGGCGTCCCTGTGAACTCTGGCCCTGTCCTGCGGGCCCCAGGGAGGTGCTTGGGGGTCTGGTGGGACGCTCAGCTGCCTGCTGCCCCCACAGCCCTCCCCAGCTCCTGTGAGTCTGGCCTGAGCCAGGATCCTAGGTCAGTGTCCAGGACAGAAACTGACCAGACTGGTCCAGTTGCTGCCCAGAGGGAGGGGCCTTGCTCTGGGCCCTCTGGGGCCCTTTGGATGTTCAGCACCAGTTCTAAGAGGGAGAGGGCCGGCGGGAGGCCGAGGTGGTGGGGGGGGGGGCGGGGCAGGGCGGGAGACACCCTCCCTGGAAACTGCCAACACTGGGGGCCAGGGCCTTCCAGGGTAAGGCCGGGGATGCCCAGCACCTGGCAGAAATGCAGGCTCGGCCTTTCCACTGGCTGCGGGGACCCCCACTTGGCCTGTTTCCCATCTCCTTGAGAATGTAAGAATTTGGGCAGGGTGGG
Organism: Sorex fumeus; assembly: GCF_029834395.1. Classification (NCBI taxonomy): domain Eukaryota; kingdom Metazoa; phylum Chordata; class Mammalia; order Eulipotyphla; family Soricidae; genus Sorex; species Sorex fumeus. The sequence continues at coordinate 78,954,716 of NW_026606120.1, forward strand.
GGTGAATCTTCCTGGACCAGCCCCACACTGGGGTGCTGTGAGCAGAGATGTGGGTAGAGGGGGACCTGGCACGCGGGTGGGGGCACCTGGGGAAGGGTTGGGGGTGCCCTGGACTGTCCCCCACGATCCAGACAAAAGTCACAGTTGGCTGGGAGCCTGTGGGCCAGCCCGGGATGGTGTTAGTTTGTGTCTTGCAGCGGGAGCCTGAGACAAGGGTGAGGCCGGGGATCAGGCAGAGACTGGCCCTTGTCAGAACCAGCCCAAGGGCAGGATGGACAGAAACATCTGGAAGAAAGAGGGAGGCAGAGAAAATGGGGGTGACAGGAAAGAAAAGGCTGTTAGCCCGCTATTCCTGCTTGGCACAGTCCCCAGCACTGCATAGCACTTGTGTCCCCTTCTGAAGCCCGAGGGTCCATCCTGGGCCCCTCCACTTCTTACAGGAACCACCCCCACCCCCACCTGCTGTGAGCAGGGGTGGAGAGTGGGGGGCACTAAGGAGCTCCCCACCCCGTGGGGCTCCCCCAAATTCAAATGAACAGGATCTTTGGGGCCTTAAGTGGGCCCCAACGGCCTCCCCCTTCTCTATTACACATACACACACACATACACACATACATACACACACACATACTCCCTTCTTTCCTGTCACCCTCATTTTCTGTGCCTCCCCCCTTTAAGCAGCCCCTTGGGGGTCAGAACTCTGGCCAGGATCCAGGTCTGGCTCTGTGGGAGTCTGGCCGCGAGCACCTGTGTGCCACCGGCTGGGTCTGGGGTGCAGCTGAACAGAAGCAGCAGAAGCGCCTATGGCCGGGGGACAGAGCCTCGGGCACCCCCGCACCTACCTGGTCTTTGTGGGGGAGATCCTTGACATCCCGTCTTAGGGTTCTGCAAGCCTTCCCTTGGGGGGTTTGCCCCAAACTTGTGCAGTGTGGTTTCATCCTTGTCCCAGCTCCTCCCTTCCTCCCCCTTCCCCCCCCCCCCCAACACATAGGAGCTCCGCTGGCCCCAGCCACCTCGGGACCTGGGCCTGGGCCGGCCTTCTGGCTCCAAAGCACTGGCCATGGGCCGGGCTGAGCCTGGCAGAGCCCTGCCCTGTGCTCTAGGCTGGGCTGGCTACTCTGCACTTCATGCCCCCTCCCTGCCCCCTCCCTGCCCACTCTCTGCCTGCTTCCTGCCCACTCCATGGCCCCAGGATGGAAGCTTTGAGTTGGGTCAGTTGTCCTCCATCCTGGGGACCCTGCAGCGTCCCCGGGGGAGGAGGCCAGGGAAAGCCTGACAGAGCCGGGCTTTGCTTGCAGAAAATCTGGGTTCACTGGGAGTACCCAGAAATCAAAAACAATACAGTCCCCTGGAGAGGGTTAAAAATGGGGAGTCAGGCTAGAGTGACAGTACAGCATGGAGGGCGTTTACCTCGCACGCAGCTGACATGGGTTCAATCCCCGGCATCCCGTAGGGTCCCCCAAGCACCACCAGTGGTAATTCCTGAGTGCAGAGCCAGGAGTAATCCCTGAGCATCGCCGGGTGTGATCTGAAAAGAAAAAAGAAAAAAATAGGAAAGAAAAAGTGGGGAGCCCCTGGGCTTCCCCTCAGACTTCCTGAACCCTCTGGAAGGGCCTCGGGGTTGGAGCTGAGAAATAATTATTTCTCTCCAGATGCCTACCCCCCCTCCCCCGAACAGTCTTGAGTTCATGGAATTCCCTTATGCACAGACAAGATCTCCCTGCCCCCTGCCGGCCTCTGCCCACGGGTTGGCGGGCTCTGGAGTAGGCTGGGAGGGGCCCCCTTACCGCCCCTCTAAAAGCAGCCGTTCAGAAAGGACATGGCTGGTGGTGACACGGAGGTCCCTCACCCCATCTGGCAGGGAGCGATGGACAAGGCAGAGCACGGGAGAGTGGCACCCCACCCCAGACACAGTCCCACTGAACCAGACTGATTCCACTGCCAGTTCGGGGAGGCCAGGCTGTACCTAATCTTGAGGTGCTGGACCCACGGATATTTGCGGGTCTCTGAGCCAGGATGGAGGAAGCTGGGAGTAGGAGGCTGGGGCGGGTGAGGGTTGCCCGGCCAGGAACCAGGCTCCTGTCTGCGCTGCCAGATGTGACCCGTGTGGGTAGGAGGACACAGGCTGCCACATCTTGGGGCTGAGATGTATGACACAAAAGTGAGCACAGGGCCCAGGGCTGGGGGAGCCTCTGGGGAATGCTGGAATGCAGAAAGGGGGGACAGAACCCCCAGAAATTCTGCCCGTGGTGGTCACTGGGGTGCAGACTCCCGCACAGAACCATTCCCGCTGCCTCTGTTGGACTCTGCCTCCTCCAGACAGGCTGCTCTCTGGTCTCTGGAGGTGGGGGGACCCCCCCTGCTGTGGGGGGGGGGAGGGGGCTAGGCAGCTGTGGAGAAGGACAGAGCCCCAGGATGGCGCCTCATCTGGGAGCTACAGAGACCCAAACGCAGGGGCAGGAGGTACCCAAGGACGATGACTCTTGGGCTCTGGATACAAAACTGAGTTTACAGCCCCAAGGGGGCAGGGGACTAGGAGTGACGCAGGACAGGGGGAGGGTCTTGGACACTCCAGTGGCAATGAAGGGGCAGGATATCACAAGCACGGAGAGAAACTATGGAAACCCTATGGAAACCAGGTGCAGGGGCGGGGCGGGGGGGGTAGGGGGGAAGGAAGGGAAGGAGGGAGAGAGAAGGGTGGGAGGGAGGGACAGAAGGAGAAAGGGAGGGAGGGAGGGAGGGAGGAAGGAAGGAGGGAGGGAGGGAGGGAGGAAGAGAGAGAGAGAGAAGGGAGGAAGGGGGATGGAAGGAAGGAAGGAAGGAAGGAAGGAAGGAAGGAAGGAAGGAAGGGAGGGAGGGAGGGAGGGAGGGAGGGAAGGAGAGAGGGAGGGAGGGAAGGAAGGAAGGAAGGAGGGAAGGAAGAGAGGAGGGAAGGAAGGAGGGAGGAAAGGAGGGAAGGAAGGAAGAAAGGAAGGAAGGAGGGGAGGAAGGAAAGGAAAGAGGGAAGGGGAAGGAAGGAGAGAAGAAAGGAAGAGGAGGAAGGAATGAAGGGAGGGAGGGAGAGAAGGGGGAAGGAAGGAAGCAAGGCGGAGCAAGGTGATTTGTGAGGGTCCCACGGATGCTGCCCACCTTTCCTTCAGCTCTACCCTGACGGAGGCAGGGTCTGGGCCAAGAAGAAGAGCTTGGGGGAGACAGGAAAGAGGGGGTGCCTGTCCATCAGTCCATCCGTCCATTCGCTCCATCATTCAGTCCGAGACACATGTGGGGCCAAAACAGACCCTGCCCTCTGGGAGCAGAGTCCCCACCCCAGGAGGCCTGGGCTCCCCCTACCCCAGGTCTTCACAGGCCCTGCTGGGGGGCAGGTAGCTGCCTCCCTGGGAGCGGGAATGAAGCAGGGGGTGGCGGAGGCCCCAAGCAGGCCCGGAGGTGGGGTTTCCTCCCTGCTTCTTCCACTCTGCACAACAGCGATTTAAGTTAATTAAATGGAACAATACATGATTTCTCATCTGCCTGGAATAAGTTTCCAGCACTCACCCACCTTGAGGGAAGCACAGACTCTGCCAGCGGCAGGCACCGTGACTGCCCGCGAGGTGTGGCTTGGGCAGCACCGACCGGGGGGCAGGATGCCTGGGGCCAGGGCTACTGGGGGGCCAAGGAAGGGCGCTGATGTCCTTTGTCCCAAGTCCAGACTCATTTCAGAGCATCTGTGCACGCACCCATGAAGCATCGCTCCTGGCCTGGGGGTGCCTAACTGGACCTGCCTCCAGCGAGCTGAGCTCTGACCTGCCCTTGTAGCTGGGCAGAAGCTGCCCCACCCACCCTTTCCCTGCCCTCCACTGCTGGAAAGGGCGGAGAGGACCCCCCCCCCCCCCCGCCCAGGCTCCCTGAGGAGCTCTTGCACACTTTTCACTCTGCAAGGCGAATCTTCGCCTTCACTGGCAGCTGGAGGCTCTGTTTTCAAGTGACCTTGGCCCAAGAGGCCCCGGTTTCCTCCTTAAAGGTTCTTCGCTTGACTTGGCTTGGAACAGCATCACCTCATCGAAGGATGTGCGACCTCCAGGAGGGCTCCACGGTAGTGAAGCAAGCCATTTGATTTTTAAAACATTTGACAAAGGGCCCAAATGCGTTGGTTTTTCAAACAAAGAAGTTCCATTAGTCAGTTCCTGGGTCCATGGGAGGGTGCAGTGCCCAGTGTCTCTCGAGATCCCTGGGGGAATGCAAGGCAGGAGGTTGTGAACCGAAGCGTGAGGAAGGCTGTCCTCCAAAGGACAGCCAGCCACAGAGGTGGGGGAGGGGGAGGCGGAAAGGGGGCTCTAGGGTGCTAAGGTGGGCATTGTCAGTTGATGCAGACTCCGGAAAAAAAAATACTGATTTCCTCAACAAAAGGGTCGCCTGAGCCTGCCAGGAGTGATCCCTGAGCACAGGAGTGATCCCTGACCACTGCTGATGTGGCCCCACCCCCACCCTCAGCTCCCAAAAAAGAAGTTGCTGTGTGTGAGTGTGTGTGTGTGTGTGTGTGTGTGTGTGTGTGTGTTAATGGCTCAGAGAACAGGCTTGGTTTTGGGGTTTGGTTTGTTTTGATTTGGGGCCACACCCCACAGTGCTCAGGAGCTGTTCCTGGCTGTGTGCTCAGGGATTGCTCCTTGAGGTGCTCAGGGGCCCACACAGTGCTGACAGGGAACCGGGGCCTCCTGCGTGCTGAGATGTGTCAGCCTGATGCATGCTGTCCCTCCCAACAGTGGACACACATACAAACTGTAACTGCAGGAGGCGGTTCGCGCATCAGACGTGCGCATCAAATCAAGCTTACACAAAATCTGTGTCAGTCAGGGCTGGAGAACCGTGTTGAGTTTGAATCTGGCTTGAAGCTGTGAAACTCTGGGGGCTGGGGAACCTAGGGTCCCCCAGATGGCAGTAGTGCCTTTCTTGGCCAGCAGGTGGCACTGTTCTCAGGGGCGGGCTGTGGGGGGAGGGGGTTTGGAGTAAATCACCATGGAGGGGAGGGGGGGGAGGCCTCTAGGCTCCCTTGAGACTGGGTCACTGTCTCCCCAGCCAGGAGACTCAGCCAGGCCCTGACCTACTGCAGGGTCTCCCCAAGTAGGCACTTTTGGGCCTCAGTTTCCATACCTGTATCAGATGCAGTCAGCCAGCTCAGGGGCCAGCTGCTGAGCCAACCCCATGGCCCCCACAGGCCTGTGGGACCTTCTCAACCTATAGAGCCCCTCTGGGGTGCTGCCTGCCACTCCCAGGGTGCGGGGAGGATCAGGGTTGGGGGTGCCTAGAATGGTCCAGCCTCTGGGGGATATCCTGAGGGATTCTGACACTTCCCAGTGTCCCTCCCCCAATCCCCTGGGGACCCAGGGATGTACAGGTGAGAAGCAGGGGCCCCAAATGGGGCTCAGGACGCAAGCCCCTGGGGAGGGGTCTCACTTTCCTTGGCCAGGCCTCCATCAGGGGTCACTCTGGCCATCATTGTGAGGCTGGAAGGGCAGCCCCTTTCTGGGCCCTTCAGGAATCCCAGGAGGTGGGGCCAGCTCCAGCTCTGTGGATCTTGGATGACTTGTCTCCCCTCCCCCAGTGGCTGCAGGATCCTCCCAGGAAGGTTAGTCACCAAGTCATCCCACCAAGGAAATGGTGCTTGTGTACTCTGAGGACCGGCCAGCAGGCTCTGCAGTTACTTAGGGTCTGCTCCGGGCTTTTCTGGGGATGACCACCCCCAGAATGAAGATGCAGTTCCCATTCTGGCCAGGTTGGCATGCCTGGCAGAGTGCATAGGAGGGCCCCGTCCTGTGCCTGTCCCAGGGACACCCACAGCCATCGTCTGGGGCTTGCACTGTAAATCATGGATCGCGGAGAGCAGAAGAACAACTCATCTGCGCCCCATATGCCAGGGATCTGTGCTCTGGAGTGCTGGGCAGCAGCTGCATGCCAGGGTCCGCCCCCTTGACCAACTGAGATAGTCCTGGGTGAGGACTGTCTCACCCCCCAGGAGACTTTAGGGAGCTCAGAGGCTGCTGCTCTGGCCATGGCTCCTGTGCATGGGGGGTGTTAGTCACTGCAAGAAGTGGGAGAAGATTGTTCTCGTCTGAATCAAGCGTCAGCAGCAGGAGGCAGTGAAGGAGGGTGTCACGCCCCTGTGAAGAACTCGGGGGATGGGGGAAACAGCACAAGCTGCACCTGGGAAACTCGAGGGGCTGGCAGGGGTGGGAGCGAAGGCGCAGGGCCCGTCTCGCTGCCCGGGGACTGTGACCTGGGACGCGCCTCAGTGACGCCTTTCCTGACCCATCCCCAGAGCTGGTGTAGCCTGGTGCAGTGCTACAGGTCATTTTCCTTCACATAATGGAGAAGGAGAAGCGGCTCTTTGTGGCAGAAAATGGCTTTGTGAACCCATCACCTGTAAGAAGGACATCAACATCTGGCAGAGAAGGGGGGACAGCAGGTCGGGATGATAGCAGACTATAGTAACAGACTGGGTGACAGGCAGACTGGGGTGACAGGATGGGTGATAGGATGGTGATATGCAGGTCAGGTAACAACACACTAGGAGACAGAGTGGGTGATGGGCTGGGTGACAGGCTGTGGTGACAGGCAGTGACAGGCTGTGGTGACTGGCTGAGTTATAGGCCATGGTGACTGGTTGATTGACAAGCTGGATGACAGGCTGTGGTGACTGACTGACAGGCTGAATGACAGGCTGGGGTGACAGGCTGGGTGACAGGCAGGCTGCTGAGGAGACACTGGCCTGTACTCTTCGACATCGAGCGGGCCTTCCTGATGTGTCTGGATGCTCCACGCTTTGGGGGGTCACAGCACTCTGAGGCACAGGTGAGCCACTCCCAGCCAGTGTCTTTGCCATTGAATTGGAGCCCTGGGGCTAGAGAGGGTCCCACACAGCTGAGACAGGCGTCTGCTCAGGCCCTTGAGTCCAGCACAGGTGTCCTGCAGCACGGGGGCCAGCCTGGGCTTCTAGGGACTTGGGGGAGCTGCTGGCTCGGGGGCGGGGCCGGGGACTGGCGTATGAGGAGAAGGAGTGGCTGAAACTGCTGGGGAGGGGCGTGCAGGGAGGGCTGAGGGCTCAGCATGAGGGGGTCCCACTGTGGGGGCTGAAGAGGTTCCACATGGGGAGGGCGTGGAGGTTCGTCCCGTTTCTCTCATCTGGGTGAGGGACCCCACTTCCCGCTCTATATGACATGTATGTGTGTATCAGATGATGTGTGTGTCTGGGTGACTGGCTGGCATGTGTATGTATGTGTGTGATGTGCTGGGTGTCTATGTGTATCTGAGTGACTGACTCGTGTGTGTGTGTGTGTGTGTGTGTGTGTGTGTGTGTGTGTGTGCAATGTGCTGGATGTCTATGTCTGGTGACTGATTCCTGCGCACGTGTGTGTGTATGTGATGTGCCTGGGTGTCTGTGTCTGTGTGACTGACTTGTGCATGTGTGTATGTGTGTAATGTGCTGGGTGTCTGTGTGACTGACTCATGTGTATGTGTGTGTGTGTGTGCGTGCAATGTGCTGGGTGTCCGTGTGTGTCTGGGTGACTGACTTGTCTGTATGTCTGTGTGTCTGAGGGCGTGGTCTGAGCCCCCATCCCTCCAGCCCAGCCCTTCTTTGGGTGCCTGGTTGGCGGTGGCAGCAATGAGATCTCGACTCAGCTTCTGTCGCGGTTGCCGACTGGCTGGGGATTGGTCGCGCCGCCCCGGATGATGCAGCAGGAGCCCTCTCCAACCCTCTGGGGCTTCCCGGAAGTTTAATTACTGAGTAATAAGTGTTGGAGATTGCTCTGGTCCCAGAGAAGCCCCAGTGTGTTCTAATCACCCCTGAGCCCCGAGGCGGCCGCCAGCCCCGGGGGGTCAGCTCAGCAGTCCATGCGGCTGGCTCGGGGTGGGGAGGAGGGCCGGGGTGCACTCGGGGCCTGGAGCTGACCCTGTATGAACCTGAAACCCCAGGCGACAGGCCAGACGCCTGCCAGTGAGGAGAGAGTGGCTCTGGAGGACAATGTGGAGAACAAGGGGGAGACCTCCTGCAGAGGCAGTGAGGCCCCTGGACTGCATGAGCCTCCATCCCTCAGAATGCAGGTGGGAGAGAGGGGAGCAGGTCTGCTTTGGTCGGGGACAGGGATGCAAGGGAGGGGAGCCCGACACAGTGGGGGGTGTGTGTGTGGGGTGACATTAGTGACAGGTGAGCCCAGAAAACTCAGCCCTGGGAAGGGGTGGGTCAGATCGCATCGGAAGGGGGGTGTCAGTCCTGCTGCCCTGAAGGAGGGTTAGTCCAGGGCGAGGGACTCTGCATGCACAGGTATGTGTATGGGCACACGTATGCACACCTATCTCAGTATCGAGTGCACGTCTCCATTGCATGCTTGTGTGCTTATAGGTCATGAGTGTGTGTGCATGTCGGTATTACACGTGTGTGCATACATATGGGTCCATGTGTGTGCATGTGTGTGCATAGATGTATGGGTGCGTGTGTGTGTGTCTAGGTATGTGCTCGTGTGTTTCAGTATTGCATGCATGTGTGTGCCTGCACATGTATGTGTGGGCACGTGTGTGCACACATGTGAGGGGGACGCCTTATTCAGTGGTCACCCTCTCCTCGGTCCAGGAAACCTGAACTCAGCTCCCTAGCCCCCTCACCCTTGCCCCTCCCGGGCTGGGCACATGTGGAGGGGAGGGAGGGTGCAGGCAGCGGGAGACCGCAGCTGTCAGCTCACCTGCCTCCCTGTGCCACAGGCCCTCCTCCTCCTGGGGCTGAACCCCGCCTCGGCCTCCCTCCAAGACCAGCCCTGCGAGAGCCTGGCCCTGCCCAGCAACTTCTCGGGTGAGTCCCTCCCTGGCCCCACGGGCTTGGCTGCCAGGGCTGTGCCCAGAGCCTGGGCTGCAGTTGGGAACCCAAAGAGCCCCCGAGTCCCCCTTCCCGAGGGCTGTGCCGACAGTGGTAGTCATGGACACTGGGGGGCACGTGCCAAGGGAGGCAAGTTGCCCCACAGCTGTGCAGGGTTGAGCCAGAAGCGTTGGCTGCTGGGAGGGTGGGCAGGGCTGCCGTGGCCAGGGCCCACGCGGGAGAAAGCTGTCATTCCAGGTGCCAGCCCTGCGGGGGGCTAGGGGAACACGAACCCAGTTTTCAAAATGGCCCTCTGAGGCCAGTGACCTCTGTCTTACACAGAAGAAAACTGAGGCCCAGAGAGCTACTCATGCCATGCATGACCCCGGCAGTCTGGCTCTGGGCCGCCCTCCCCCACCAGGCCCTGCACTGTGTAGCAGCAAGCAGGACTGCCGCCTGCGGGACCCCATGACTGTACTGCAGAGGCTTTGGAGTAACAGCCTGTCTCACCCTCACATGTGTCTAAAGCCCAGCATGGCTACTGAAGGGAAGCCGAGGAAGCGGGAGAGTGGGGGTGCGGTGTAACCCCCCCTCGGATCTACTTCCTGTGTTTGAGCTCCCGAGGCAGGGGGCTGGGGTAGGGCTGCCGCCTGGCAAGGAAGGGTCTTGGCAGGGCAGGGGGTGGGGGCTGGTGCTCTGTGAATTCTGTCCACCTCCTGCAGAACACTCAGCACGCGACTAAATGTCTTCACCCTTGACAGGCACACGAGGCAGGTATCACGTGTGTCCGGGCAAAGTGAAAGGGCCGCATGATCCGGCCAGGCGGGATATGAGCTGTGGAATGCACCCATGCTGCAGATTTGGCTTTGGAAGCTGAGCTAGCAGGGCAGAGGGGGAGCACCGCCTCTGGTGGAGTCTGGGCAGAGGGAACACTGCCTCTGGGGAATCTGGGCAGGGGAAGCACTGCCTCGAGGAGAGGCCAGGCAGAGGGAGCATTACCTCGGGGAAGCTGGGCAGGGGGAGCACTACCTCAGGGAGGCCGGGCAGGTGGAGCACTGCCTCTGGGGGAGTATGGGCAAAGAGAGCACTATCTCTCGGGGAGGCTGGGCCTGGGGGAGCACTGCCTCTGGGGGAGGCTGGGCAGGGGGAGCACTACCTCTGGGGAAGCCGGGCAGGGGGAGCACTGCCTCTGGGAGAAGCTGGGCTGGGGGAGCACTACCTCAGGGAGGCCGGGCAGGGGGAGCACTACCTCTGGGAGAGTATGGGCAAAGAGAGCACTATCTCTTGGGGAGGCTGGGCCTGGGGGGAGCACTGCCTCTGGGGGAGGATGGGCAGGGGAGCATTGCTCGTGGGCCTGTCAGGGTTAAATACATTCAGTCTCATGGCACTTTTGCAAACCATGAAGTCCCTCACCACTGCTGCTTTCTTCGTTATTTGTTGGTAGCATGAACAGGCTTGACACACTGATTTCTGTGTAGCTGGAATAAGGGGATGTTACTGGCCGTGGATTATCCCCCAGGGGAATGGTAAGAGTCAGTCAGGGAGGGTGTGAATCCAGAAAGGCTACCTGGAGAAGGAGGAGGTGAGACTTCGAGCTGATACCAGTCCAAAAGAACCAGTGCTCTGAGCCAAGGTTCTTTAACTGGGTGCCAGTGAATCTGTTTGCTGGAAGGGCAGGGCAGAGGTGAGGAGGGAAAGGCAGAATCCTGGGAGCTACTGACACCAGGAGCACCTGGGCCAGTCTGCAGCCTGTGAAACTGGGAAGATCCTGAGCCAGAGTCTGGAGTTCTAGGGCCTAGGGAGAAGGAGCAGAAGGCTGGAGCACATGCAGAAGCCCCCGGTTCAGCACCCCGCACCACGTGGTCCTCTGAGAGCTGCCAGGAAAGCCACTGGACACTGCGCTGATGTGGCCTCGGAAATAAACAGCAGAATGAGAGCGTTCCTGCAGAGGGCAAGGAGGATTCCCGCCCAAGCAGGGACCGGCTCCATTAATGTGCTCGCACTCGGGAGCCCACCAGGGTGTCGCCTGTTCTTGGTGGACGGTGCTCCCTCCCCTGTGCTGCGTCCTCTGGATTCCACCTGTCCCAGCAAACAACCCGTCACCCTCCACGACAGTCTCTGACTGGGTTATTTCTCTCCCGAAGCTGAGGCCTGCTGGACTGATGGGGCCTGGCAGAGACAGATGGCGAGGGTGGGGAGAGGGGCAGGGACAGATGGATGCGCCCGGCTGGGGCAGCTGGTGCTGAGCCCGGGCCTGAGGCCCTCCTGAGTGCCTAGTGCCAGGAGCAGGAGAGGCCCCGCGGGCCACGGCTCCGTTCTGCCACAGACCGCAGGCCTGGAAACTCACGGAACCATGGCAGGAATATGGCAGAACCACATCCCGGGGTGAAGAACCAGTGACACCTTGGAGCAGCAGAGTCACGTTGCCAGCAGGCCCCAGCTCACTGACCCCTGTCCTGTCTCCCGATGTCGGCACTAATGTTGGGGGTTTCGTTAGCACACGCCCCTCCCAGCTACTTCCATCTCCTTAACCCTCACAGAGGGGAAGCTAAGGCTCAGAGAGGTCACCTGCACACATAGCAACTCAGCAGTGGCCCGCAATTTGAGCCATAAGGGTCTGACCCCAGACTTCCCAGAGAGCTGAGGGACCCGGGGCCCAGTGTGGCCAGTTATGCCAGAGTGCAGAGTCTCCATTGCTGTTTCTTGTCTCCGGATGGGTTTACACACTGCTCCCAATTTTCCTCCAGGCCTACTGGGTCCTGTGCTGTACTAGGAGCTGAGAATGAGAAAGGGGAGCACCCACAGAATCACAGGACAGGTCATCTGCTGGTCCAGAGCCACAGAACAGGAGGTCATACACTGCTCCACAGAGTAGGAGGCCACATGCTGGTCCACAGAACCACAGAGCAGGAGGTCACGTGCTGATCTATCCATAGAACCACAAAGCAGGAAGCCACGTGCTGGTCCACAGAACCACAGAGCAGGAGGCCATGTGCTGATCTGTCCGTAGAACCACAAAGCAGGAAGCCACGTGCTGGTCCACAGAACCACAGATCAGGAGGCCGTGTGCTGATCTATCCATAGAACCACAGATCAGGAGGCCACATGCTGAGCTGTCCGTAGAACCACAGAGCAGGAGGCCACGTGCTGGTCTACAGAACCACAGTGCAGGGGACCACGTGCTGATCTATCCATAGACCCCTAGAGTAGAAGGGCCACGTGCTGATCTGTCCATAGAACCACAGAGAAGGAGGCCATGTGCTGGTCCTGATGGACCACAGACCCCACAAAGGTCTCTTTCCTTTCTGCCCCAAAAGAGAAGGTGAGCGAGCCCAGAGAAGGGCTTTGACCTGGCCTCTGCCCCACCTCGTGCGTTGGTGCCAGCAGCCCCGTCTACATGAGCAGGTGCGCCTGTGCCTGAAGCTGTCCTTGCCGAGCAGCCTTGAGGGAGGAGGGCCTTGCTGGGCTTAGCCAAGGCTGGGTGGGCTTCCTGTAGGACCTCCAGGGCCTCCGAGGACAGGACCATGCTTCATTGCACTTGGGACCAGTCATCATGGGGCACGCAGGGCATGTACGTAGGGAGAAATCCCAGACCCCATCCACTCTGACATGCCCTGCACAGCCTCCTGCCCAGATCCCCTTGACCCAGGCTGTGGGTGGGCGGGGAAGTCCTGGCAGGAGACTTCCCTGAGAGGCGCTCAGGGTGTAGCAAAACCTATAAAACAGTTGAGCTGGGGAGCCTAGGAGGTTGGCATCCTCTTGCCCAGAACATGACCCAGGCTGGCCGGCCATTCTATCCTGGACCTCTGGGTCTCACCTTTCTTTTCCTTCCTCAGTTTCCTTGTCTGGAGACATGACCTCCCCCATCCACCTTTCCACCAGCCTCGGCACTAGGCCTGATGCAAGCAAATGGCCCATCCCCCCATGCATACCTCCTGGAGACCCCATGCCACCGTCAGAGGCCCTTGTGTGGCAAAAGCCAGGGCTCACCCACCCATCTGGCTGCCCTTGCCTCCCTTAGCCCCAGCCCAGCCTCCTTTCCCTTCTGATGAAACCTTGCCCCCCACCCCAATTTGCATGAGCACCCCTGAGTAACTGGTTCAAGGGAGAGCCAGCCAGGACAAGCCCAGCTGTGCACTGAGCCCCTGGACAGAGACCGCCCTGAAGCACAGGCATGGCCTGAGAAAGCCAGACTGCTGTGGACACGTTCTGTTGAAGCAGGAGGGGCAGTGTGGTGAGGGGGTCCCCGACTGTCCTCAGCCCAGCCCTCGCCCTTGGGAGACCAAAGCCAGCCCACCTCTCCACACACTCACATCCACCCCTGCACACACACACACACCTGCACACCTACAGACTCAGATATACACACTCACACACACTGTATACTCATGCACTCATACACACACACACACACTCAGACCCACCCTTGCACACTCACACACCTGCACACTCATGCACTCATATGTGTACGCTCACACCCACCCCTGCACACTCACCTGCACATTCTTATATATACATGCGCACATCCACCCTTGCACACACACATCTGCACACTCACGCACTCTCATACACTCACTCACACCCATGCCCTCCCCGACATAGCCACAGACCTGCACACTCACAGACTCCCCCCTCTGCACACTCTGCACACAGACACACTCTCATCCATACTCACACACTCCTGCAGACTCACCCCCACACACTCACGCACACTCACACTCTCACACCCACACTCCAAAAAGTGGATTCAGGGCCGACATCTGCCAGGACCCTGGTTTCTGCTCTCCAGTTCAGATTTCTGTCCTTGTGGGCTTCCCTTTGGGAATCTACTGAGAACCTCAGAGCACATTCCCAATTCAAGTGATACAGAGAAACCATTTTTTAAGGCTTTTATTTTTTTTATTTGTTTTGAGGCCACAAAGGGCAGTTCTCCGTGTTTACTCCTGGTTCTGCACTCAGGAATCACCCCTAGCAGGCTCAGGGGACCACATGGGATGCCAGGGTCAAACCCAGGTCAGCCATGTGCAAGGCCAGCACCCCACCTGCTGTACTATCGTTCCAGCCCCGAGTAGAACAGTATTTCCATTTATCTCAGTCACTGTGAACCTCTAATGCTTCCTAAAATTCAGAATTTCGATCTGGTGCAATGATTCTGCTTTTGTACAGAGGAAAACACAAAGGCTGTGAGGGGCAGAGGGCAGAGGGCAGAGGTCACTGGCATGGGCTCGTGAGCAGCAGGTCCGGGTTCCTCTGTGTCTAGCCCAACCCCCGGAGGGCCCTTTCTCCCCGAGAGAATGTCCTCCCTGAGCTCCACCTGCTGTCTGCCCCTCTCTGCCCTGTGCCCACACTGGCTCCTGCCCTTCCCGGGTGCGTGCTTTCGGTCCGGGGGGGGGGGGGGGTAAGGTGCTCTGGAGGCTCCCGCCCTGCCTCAGTGCCGCCTCTGCCCCCAGGTCTGCAATGCAACGCCACGGTGGACCTCATTGGCACTTGCTGGCCGCAGAGCCCCGCAGGGCAGCTGGTGGTACGGCCCTGCCCCGCCTTCTTCTACGGCGTCCGCTACAACACCACGAGTGAGTGAGCCCCAGCCCAGGACAGGGAGAACAAAATGCCCAGAATGGTGATGCCACAGGCTGCAGACGGTCTCTGAAGGCCACAGAGCCCACCACTGCCGAGTCTCTGCGTGCAGTACAAGACACAGTGACCCTTGGACACAGGGCTCGGGTCCCGGGGGAAACCGTTCAAGGTCACCGGCTCCCACGGGGTGGGGGGGTGGGGCTGGAATCCGCATCCCATGCCTGAGCTGGCGGGCCAGCCCTGTCAGGCAGAGCAGCGGCCACTCTAGCTGGCCCTGAGCTCAGAGGGGCGAGGGCTCCTGCTGGATTCCCGCAGGGTGTGGGTGGGGCTGCTCTGATACCTGATCCCAGGTAGCCGCCAGCTCCTCACCTGCCTCCCAGAGGTCTGACCCTCAAGCTGGGGCTTTGCAGGTTCCTGTGATGCCACCTGTTACCCCAGATTTAATTTGCAGTCCCCTGTCAGTGACTCACCCCTGATTATCGACAAAGCCACAGCTGCAGGCCGGGGGCCCCTGGCCCCCACAGGGGAAGGTGGGGAGCCCTGGGCGGGCCTGAGCTCAGCTCCTAGGCGGGCAGCAAGGCCAAGCAGACACCTGGAGGGTCCACGCCAGCCTGGGCTGTAGCACACTCCCAAACCCCCACGGAAGATGGAGCGGGCAGGACGGCATGGAAGCGGCCCAGTTCCATACACCCACCTGCCGCTCTACCATCTCCTTTGTCCGGTGGATGGCAGGGTCAGGCTGCAGCTGGGAGACCCCTGGGCCTGGGTGGCACCTCTATGCCTCTGCACCCCTGTCCAGGGCCCAGAAGGAAGGGGAGACTGTGGAGGGGGGTGGCGAGGGGAAGGGCAGAAGGACTCGAGGAGGGTGTGAGGGGCATGGTCAGGTGGAGTCCAGCTCAGGGACCACTTCTCAACAGGCACGATCGGGCTGAGAAGCTGCTGGGCACTTGGTGCAGCACCAAGGCTGGTTCTGAGGGGACAGCCCTCTGCTCGGAGGGCAGAGGGCCCCGAGGGTGAGGGGTTGGTCAGCGCTGAGGTTGCAGCACAGAAGGCAACTCCCAGAGTGGACACTGTACCCCGACGTGGTTTTCAACTCTGGTCCCTCTGCTGTCCATGCGGTGACTCTGCCAGGTGCCTCACCCTCTGCCTGGGCCATCCTGTGGGGCTCCCCACACCCTCCCCGAGTGGGGCTCTGTCCAACCCCCAGCCCACAGACACACGGGACTGGCTGGACAGCTGCCCCCAGGGCCCGCTGCCTTCCATGGGGACAGGACCTTGGGTTCTTTTGCTTCTGGCCCTCTTGGGGCTCACATCCCCGCCTGCAGGGGGTGGCGTAAGGGGCTCTCTTCCCTGCAGCCCCCCCGAGGTGGGGGCAGGGCTGGAAGACCCCCGTGCCCAACCGATCAGGAGTATGCACGCGGGTGGGACTGGCTGCGGGGATCCTGGGGCTGTGTCTCCTCATTAGGCCCCAATCGACTCATTTGCGGCTGAGAAGCAGCCGGGACACCCAGGCCTGCCTCCCGCCGCCCCCCTCCCGCTGCATTTCCAAAAATACCCACGTTCCCGTGATCCCCCGCGCGCTCCACTCGGCAATTAAAGACAAGGCAAACGCATCTTCCTGGCAACCAGAGCCGCTGAGGCTGGGCCCGTTACCCGCAGGGCTTCCTCCTCCTTGCCCCTCCCCGCTGCTCCCCGCCCATGTGGAAGTCCACGCACCCTGTGGACCCGGTTCCAAGAGGCCAAGCGGCCTCACTCCCAGCAGTGCCCCCTCTGAGAGGCGCTGGGGACATGTTCTGAATCTTACCAAGGTTATGTAAATGCACCCGAGACAATAATAACACAAAGAGCCGCACCCGCACCCCGCACCCCAGGGGAGCCCACCAGTCCTCCCCGCTCCTCAGAGACGCAGCAGCCCGCTAAGATGCTTCCCCCAGCATGGACGACGGAAGCCTTGAGGTTACCCAAAGTCAGCACCCGCAGGTGGGCACCCTGTGAGCCCAGGCCAGGGACCTGCCGCTGCTTCTCAGGCCAGACCTGCCCGTCCCACACCCACCTCTGCCCCCCACGTTCCTTTCATGTTGGTAGCCACGACTCTGCGCTGCCCAGTCTCTGAAAAGAGAGTGTATGCCCTCCACACTGGGCGAGCCCCCCAGCCCCAAGGAGACTCCACCGCAGCTAGGCCAACTCTGCCCAGGGGCTCAACTAGGGCTTGGCTTTGGGTCCTAGGGTCAGGCTGGGGGGGGGGGAGGGGGAAGCACCTGCCTCCCACTCTCTACCCAGGCCGCTCCCAGGCCCATGAGCCCGGGGTCTTGGCAGCTGAGGCTGAGTCTCAGGCGCCCAGAGCAAGGCTGAGGCCCCCACACTGTGCTCAGGGATGGAAACTAGGCCCAGGAGCAGGGTTGGGGGGCACAGGACTCACTACCCCTCCAGCCTGGAGTCATGGAAGCCCCTTTAGGGGTGCTGGTGCTGGGCAGGGGTAGGGGCTGCAGGCGACCCTCTGCTGGGATGGGAGCAAAGCTAGAGATTTGGCAGTATCCTGGGAGGGCCACACCCTGGGCTGGGGACAGAAGAGGGTACAAGGGGATGGAGGGTCATGGTGCCACCGCAGAGCCCAGACCTCGTGCAGACCTGGAGGAACCTCTAGACTGTGGCTGTGGGGACCCCTTCCCGGGCTGCTGCTTCCTCCTGATCACAGTGGGAACCCAAGACCCCCTGAATGAGATGAGAGGAGTGGCCCAGCCCCCTAGGCCCAGCCCCCCAAACCATCCCAGCCCCCCTCGTCTACACACTCCCAGCCTCCCCCCCCACACACACACTCCTGATCTGCCTTTCTCTGTCGCGGGAGATTGTGCATAGACACCCCCCCCACCAAAGCCGGCTGTGAGGGGAGACCCTAGGGACCTGCCAGGAGCCCCGCCCTGTGCCCATGATGCCATGTAAGGGCCCCCCATGGGAAGCCCCTCCACAGCAAAACCCATCATTTCAGGGCGTCTCAGCCTTGCACTGGGGACCGTGGAACACGTTCTTTTCCCAGGAGACAGCCCCAGTTCTCAGAAGCCCACGCAGCACCTGAGGCTCCCAGGAAGACAGCCCAGGGGCTGGTGAGGCCAGTCCAAGGACCGTGGCAGTGCTGCTCAGAGGGCAGTGCTGGGGCCTGCAGATAGGTGTTGGGCTCCCCTGTGCCCTGGCCAGTGTCCGAGAAGTAGGAAGCTCGGGGTCAGGGGACAGGCCTCCCCCTGGCTTCCCCACCCCCCGGGCCCCCTGCAGGCAGGCCTGTGCGCAGGCTCAGAAAGGAGGTGGGGAGATGCCAATGGGTGGGCAGGGAGGAGGGGGACATGGGTGGACGGGGACTGGCCAGGAGGCAACTCCACTCTCTCTTGCAGACAATGGCTACCGCCAGTGCCTGGCTAACGGCAGCTGGGCCGCCCGCATCAACTACTCCGAGTGCCAGGAGATCCTCAACGAGGAGGTGAGGCTGCGCCCTGGGCCAGCAGCAGGCTCTGGGGGGTGGGTGGGGGGTCAGCAGCTAAGGTGCTGGGGTGCTGGCGCTTCCTTCCAGAAGCTGCAGGGCTGAGAAGGGGGTGCCGGGCAGCAGGGTACAGGCGATCCTGGACCCCAACAGTCAGGTGGTATGACCGGGACAGAGGGAGCGCCACCTGGCAGCACCCACAGCGCAAGCCCCTGTGAGGTGTCCTGGTGGGAGTTGACACTGACCTCATGGGGCAGCCATGGGGTCTCTGGGCGGCTGGGGAGGGAAAGGAGAGTGGGAGGCGCTGTCAGCGGGATGGTCTGAACCTGTTGGGTCTGTCCTCTGTTCTTTTTCTTCTCCTTTTGCTTTTGTTGTGATGGGACCACATACTCTGGGTTATGGGTGGTGCTCTCAGTTGTGGGTAGTGCTCCCTTTCCGGTTGTGTATGGTGCTCCCTCCCGAGTGTGGGTGATGCTCTCAGTTTTGGGTGGTGCTCCCCTCCAGGTGTGGGTGGTGCTCTCAGTTGTGGGTGGTGTTCACTTGGTTGTGGGTGGCGCTCTCTTAGTTGTGCTCAGATGCTCAATAGCGCTTGTGGCATACATGGGGGGAGGGCCAGGAATCGACCTTGTGGCCCTAGACTGTCTTTTGGCCAGTGCCTCTCAGGATCACAGTTCCTGGCCAGAGAAGGGAAGCAGGCAGCCAGGGCTGAGTGAGAAGCTCCGTGCCAGGAACAACATGGTTCGCCATCCCCGGCTGTGATAAGCCTGCCCTGCACGTGGCTGAGCACCCTGTCCCCTACACCCTTTGAAGCCTGACCCAGTCAGCACCTCCTGCCCAGACTCTTGCACCCACTGCCCAGACAGGGCTGGCTCTCCACTGGGGGGTCAGCCTGAGGGTTGGGGAACACCCCTCCTGGCTAGGCATGGACCAGCATGGACTTTGAGGCTTGACTGCAGGTTTGGGCACAAAGGTGCCCTGTGACACGGGCAGGGCCATCAGCTCAGTCCATTGTCCCTCCCCACAGGCAAGGGTAGCACAGCGGGGGTGGGGTGTGGGCGCCAGCCGCTCTCTCCCACCTGGGGCTGGACCGTTGATGTGGAGACCAACGGGCATCATTACTGGTTTAGAAGGCCAACACTCCCCAGGGTCCAGACCCAAAGTCCCTGCCCGCTGGCCCCTCGGTCAGCCCCAGCATCCTCAGCACCTTCCCCCATGCCCAGGTTCTGGGGTGACCCCGAGCAGCCCCAGACGGGGTGTGGGAAGCTCTCCCTAAGGGTTGGAGTCTGCACTCACCAGAACTGGGGCTGTGGGGGCATGAGGTTAGAGCACAGGGCAGAGGGGTGCCCCGTTCTGTGATGAGGGGGCCCACGGGGGGATGTGAGGCTAAGGGACCACACCCAAGGTCTACGGACAGACTCGGGGATGGGCAAACAGCCTGAGGCGAGAGGCTGGGCAGGGTTTTAGCCCTGGGCTGGGCTGTGCTCAGGGGAGGGGGGCCTTGCAGTGGGGGGCACCATGCCGCTTCTCTCCCCCGCAGAAGAAAAGCAAAGTGCATTACCATGCGGCCGTCATCATCAACTACCTGGGCCACTGCATCTCCCTGGTGGCCCTCCTGGTGGCCTTTGTGCTCTTCCTGCGCCTCAGGTGAGACACCCCAGCCCTGAGCAGGGGAGAGGGGGGCAGCGGGTGCCCCTGGGAGAAGACTCACCTCCAAGGACACAGGGCTGCTGCTCCCAGATCATTCGAGTGAGCCGGACTGGAGTTTTCTGTTATTATTCTTTGGTTTGGGGCCATACCGGGTGGTACTCAGGGGTTCCTCCTCGGTCTGCACTCAGGGATCGCTCCTGCCGGTGCTCGGGGGACCATAGGGGATGCCAGATCGAACCTGGGTCAGCTGCGTGCAAGGCAAACGCCCCCCCCCCCCCACGCTGTGCTTTCTCTGTCCCTGGAGCTTTGATCTGGGGGTGAGGGTAGGGCTCTGCAGAAGGGCCCTGGAGGCATCAGGGAGTCCTGCTCCCAGCCTCAGTTTCCCCACCCGCCCAACGGGTGCAAGCGAGGTCTCTCGGGCCCAGGAGCATCCGGTGCCTGAGAAACATCATCCACTGGAACCTAATCTCCGCCTTCATCCTGCGCAACGCCACCTGGTTCGTGGTGCAGCTCACCATGAGCCCGGAAGTACATCAGAGCAACGTGGTGCGTGGAAGTGGGGCCTGGGGGCAGAGGGCAGGGGCTGGGGGTGGGGGGCTGCCCGTGCCCCTCCCCCACACAGGCTCACCTGGCTGGGGCCGGCCGCAGGGCTGGTGCAGGCTGGTGACCGCCGCCTACAACTACTTCCACGTGACCAACTTCTTCTGGATGTTCGCCGAGGGCTGCTATCTGCACACGGCCATCGTGCTCACCTACTCCACTGACCGGCTGCGCAAGTGGATGTTCATCTGCATCGGCTGGGGTGGGCTGCCCGCGGGGGGGTGCGGCAGGGGGGCACGGGACATGGAGCAGAAGCAGGCTGCAAGGTGAGGTCCTGAGGCTGTGCAGAGGGTGACGGCCATCCCCCCCCCCCCCCCCCGCCCAGGTGTGCCTTTCCCTATCATCGTGGCCTGGGTCATTGGGAAGCTGAACTACGACAATGAGAAGTAAGTTCCCTGCTTCCTCTCCCCAGCCCGGCCAAGGATGGACCCTCTGGACCCTCTCCCAACCCCTGGAGTCCTCCAGGGCCAGTTTCTTCATGGATAAAGGGGCCCCGAGGCATCCTAGGTGGAGGTGCTCTGTCTGGGGGCGGGGGATGGACAGCATGTCCAGGACCTTTGCTCTGCTCACGGTCCTGGGGTGCATCTGCTTTGTGGCTTTGTCACTGTGGGGCTTTGTGAGCTGGGGCTGGCCACTGTGGTCTCCTCATCTGTGAACTTCTTGAGGGGCCAGGGAGGTAGCGTGGAGGAGAGGACGGGCCTTGCACGGTCGAGCATGTCAGGCAAAGCTAGGCTTCCCATACAGGGTACACGAGTCTGGGGCACAGGGGGTGTTTCCCATTGGTGAGCACTTAAACAAGAGTCCAGGGAGCTCACCAACACCCATCCTGTGTCAGGGCTCCTCCAGCTGCCGTCTGAAATGCGGTAGTGATCTGCCACAGTGCTAATGTTACAGTCTCCCCCATGGCTTAGAAAAGAACTGGGTCCTGGGCTGAGCCCCCAGAGAGTAGACGCCGCAGTCTGGGGTATGGCTCCAGCCCTGGGGAGCTTCTCCTGGCTCGGGTGCTCCTAGTGCTGGCGAGGTGGAGCACCTCTGAGGAAGGCGACAGGCATGGGGGCAAAGTAAGAGGCGGCACCTTCAGTATTGTTCTAGAACCTTTTAAGTGGGATTCTGGCCACTTCCAACGCAGTGCCCCCCACAGTGAGGGGAGGGGGCCACCCCGTCCTGGGTCTCCACAAGGGGTCTAGAATATGATGAGCATGTTTGGGCAAGACCTCTGGACATTGGTCAGCAGAGCAGGTCACAGACACCTGAGGGTGGTCTGTGTAATGCCCCAGGGGCATTACTTGTTCAGGTGTGTGAGTGAAATGAGGGAAGGGAAAAGAGAAAGAATGGCAGTGGTGTGTGTGTGTGTGTGTGTGTGTGTGTGTGTGTGTGTAAAAGGAGCTAGAAAACCTGAACAGCCCTGGTGTGTGTGTTCTGAGCAACTGTGTGTGTGTGTGTGTGTGTGTGTGTGTGTGTGTGTGTGTGTGTGTGTTCTCAATGGCTCTGGGCCGCCACCTAGTGGTCACAGGCTGATACTGCAGCAGCAGGGGTGAGGGTGAGACTCCACTCCGGCTCCTCTTTTTGAGACAACCTTTAAAGCAGTCGAGCATTTTCACCTAAAATATCGGCTCCTTGTTCGTGGGCGCCTCCTGAGGTCCAGGCACCAGGTCTGCATGGCCGTGTGGGGCATCCCCTCTGTCCTGTGCCCCCTCCCGCCCCAGCCCTCCCGTGGAGCCCCTGTGGGAAAGTTCCAGCAGTTCTGGGGCAGAGGGCGGAGCACTGAGAATCTGGGCACTGGCCCTGGACAGGTGTGGCGCGGGCCTCCAAGGGGACACTGCGCCACAGTGCACATGTGCACGGCTCCCCATGGACCTGCTGGGCGCCCCCCCCCAACACTGCACTGGTGTGCATGCACGAAGTCATACACTGGGGGTGGGGAGCAGAGGTGTGCGGTCAGACCTGCTGCACTTCGGGGTCTCTCCCTTGACCCCCACCTTGGCACAGTGTCTGGTCCCACTGGGCCTCTCAGGGTCCAGGTGTTGCCCATTCTGCAGTTGTCCAGTTTGGTCTCTCCGGTGTGGCTTGGGACCCTCTCCCCACCACTGACCCACCTCCAGACGCTGCCTTTCTCTCACCCCCCTTCTAGGTGCTGGTTTGGCAAAAGGCCCGGGGTGTACACCGACTACATCTACCAGGGCCCCATGATCTTGGTCCTGCTGGTATGAACCTGGGCGGGGACAGGAGTGTGGCAGGTGGGGAGGAGCTGCCTGTGCCCATTGTGCCCCCAAGGGAACCCTTTCCCCAGAAAGGGGGGAGGGGAGGTACAGGGATGGACTCCAGTAATAAAGCTGGAGGGAGGACGGGGCACCCCACGCCAGATTCGGGGCACCATCCTTTGCACCCACAGATCAACTTCATCTTCCTGTTCAACATCGTCCGCATTCTCATGACCAAGCTGCGGGCATCCACCACGTCGGAGACCATCCAGTACAGGTAGGTGGCCCCGATGGGGGAGGGGATCACGCCCCCCCAGGCCCCGCCCCATGGCTGCATCCCTGCCCTCCCCCACCAGGAAGGCCGTGAAGGCCACGCTGGTGCTGCTCCCACTCCTGGGCATCACCTACATGCTGTTCTTCGTGAACCCTGGTGAGGACGAGGTGTCCCGCGTGGTCTTCATCTACTTCAACTCCTTCCTGGAGTCCTTCCAGGTACGCTGCTCGCTTGGCCCCGGGAGCGTGTCCGCCCACCTCCGGCTGTCGTTGACTCGCCCTCTCTCCCCTCGCCAGGGTTTCTTCGTGTCTGTCTTCTACTGTTTTCTCAACAGCGAGGTAAGGGCCCCAGGGACCCGGGGCTGGGCCTCCCTCCCCCCCGCTCCTCCCCCTGCCCTGCCCAGGTCACTCTCCCCTCACTACACCCCTGCTCAGTGCTGCTCGGGGATGAGCCACCTCTCTGCATGGTAGGCCGGGGACACCTGTCTCATGAATGAGTCTGTGAAATGGGTCATTTAGACCCCAGAAGCAGGGGCCAGGGAAGTAGCTCTGGTGTAGCCTCACATGCGAGGGCCCCGGTTCTGCTAAAAAGTAAACCAGACAGGAAACTGAGTCTGGGGCAGCAGTGCTGAGTGAATGTGGCCTCAGATGAGTCCCAAACAGTGCCCCCCTGTGCGCTGTCCCCCCCCCCCGTGCACTGTCCCCTCCATGCACCATCCCCCCTGCCCCCTCCCCCCTCCCCTGCACTCTCTCCTCCTACCCTTCACCTGGAGTCGTGCAGCCCTGGGGTGCACGGTCCTCAGACAGGCTCTACTCTGTGCCCAGGTCCGCTCTGCCATCCGGAAAAGGTGGCACCGCTGGCAGGACAAGCACTCGATCCGCGCCCGGGTGGCCCGCGCCATGTCCATCCCCACGTCCCCCACACGTGTCAGCTTCCACAGCATCAAGCAGTCCACAGCGGTCTGAGCCGGTGGGAGGCCGATCCCCAGGCTTGGGGGAGACTCTTCCTCCCCACACCCTGTGCCCCAGGAACAGCTCCCCACAACGGCCTGGCCAGTCCCCGCTGAACAGATGCTCAAGGGCAGACAGAGCCAGAGGCCGGGCCAGCTCTGGGGCCCTGGTCCCTGCCCCCCAGGAAGGGAGGGTCCCCCGAGGGTCTGATCCCAGTCCCTGCGGCTGTCCTCAGTGGTAGGCGTCCACGAACCTCACCGGAAGTTACAGAAATTGGGGGTGCCCTGGCCTGAGAGTTCAGGAGTCCCTGGCAGTGTCCTGGTGATTTCCTGGTCCCCGGGAAAAGCCCGCACCCCCAACCCTCCTCACGCCACCTCAGGAGGGGCCCTGCCTCGCTGCCTTGTCCCCTGGGCTCCAGTACCCTGGCCAGTACTCCCCGCCCCCGGCACCCACGCTGCGCTCATCGGTGCCCCACCTCCCACCCGGTCGCTTCCCATTCCATGAGAAGATGGGGTGTGGGGGTGACCCATGATCTGAGAGCAATAGCCAGATAGTGCCCTGGTCAGAGCCAGTCTGCTGGGGGCGGTCACTCTCCCCGCAGGGCCCAGCCTCAGTCTCCCCGCAGGGGCAGTACATGGACAAGCAGGATAGTGGCCCATGGGGCACCAACTCACAGACCACTCACACCCCAGCGTGGACTAACCCCTCCCCCACTTCTGGACCTTTGCCATCCAGACAGGGTTTTGGGGGATGTGGGCTGAGAGGTGAAAGGTACCGCTGTAAATAACACTATTTATCTTTCAACCACATCTTTGTCGGTCTTCATCTGAGGGTGCCTCAGGGGCACGGGGGCTGCTCAGCCTTTGGGGCCACCGTGGGGCTGGGAAGGGGTGCTGGGTGGGCCTGGGGGATGGGACAGGCTGGGGGCAGGTACAGATACACCCTAACTCTGAGGACATTTTCCACCAGTGTCTATCCACAACTTATCCCACCAGGCACCTGGGGACGCTACAAGTCACAGAGCCTGAAATATCAGGGCCCAGAGCTGGGCTCAAGATGGGACTTGGGGAGCTGGAGTGATAGCACAGCGGGTAGGGTATTTGCTTTGCACACAGCCGACCTGGGTTCGATTCCCAGCATCCCATGTGGTCCCCCGAGCACCGCTGGGAGTGATTCCTGTGTGCGGAGCCAGGAGTAACCCCAGTGCATCGCCGAGTGTGACCCCCCCCCCCAAAAAAGATGGGTCTTGGGAGGAGCTCAGGGTCCTGGGACCAGTGTTGTAGGGGGTAAAGGTTGGGGATTGGGGGTAGGGGTTGGAGATTGGGGTGGGACTAGGGAATCCGGGGTACTGCGGTGGGGACATCAGGGACTCAGGGCCGGCCTGGGGGTCCTGGAATCTGGGCGAGGGAGTGCCAGGAAAGCAGCCAGGGGTGCAGACTGCCACAAACAGGTCCTGAAGTCCCGCCTTTGGTGACGAGTCGCTTGAGAATCCTTTGTCCAGGGCAGCGGGGCCCAGGGTCAGCGCAGGCCCTGCTTGGGGTGCCTGTGTATTTGTGGCTGGATCAGTAGTCCAAGGAGGCCTGATCCAGCACAGGGCAATCTGGTTTTAGATGTAAAATGCTCAGAAGCTAGAATGGACCCATTCAACCATGGCGGACCCCATTAAAGACACCTCACAAAGTCCACCTGCCACCACTTCCCACTTCCAGAACTTTCTGACCTGCCTGGTGCCCTCATTCCCACTACCCAGCTACCCAGCCACCCAGCCTTTCCTGTCCTCCCTACAGCCCTCACACAACTGCCTCCTGTCATCCCTAGGCCCCAGCCCCTCAGGATGGAGGATTCTGACAAGTTCTTTCAGGTCTGCTTCTTCCCTTTCCAGGACATTCCCCAGGCCCGTTGGCACTGCAGTCGTAGGGCTTACCCTTCACGCAGAGATAAATACATAGACCACCCACCACCAGCCTCCTGATGGGGCCCGGGATGGGGCCAAGGGGTCCAGTTCAGGACTGGAAGAATGAACCTTCCACAACGGATTTTCTTTCTAACGCATCTTTCATTCTTTGGGGTACACCTGCAATTGCTCGGTCAAGTAGATAACTCTGTTGGACAGAGGAACCCGCCCGCTACCGTTTCTTCCGCAGCTGCTCCAACTCACTCTCCTTCCAGCCCAGCCATCGGGGGCTGCATCCCTCCAGGGCTTCCCCATGCTTGTCACTTGGATCCTCACCATCCAACTCTTAGTCTTTGTACTTGGCCTACACCTGGCTATACTCAAGGGTTACTCCTGGCTCTGCACTCAGGAATTACTCCTGGCAGTGCTCGGGGGACCATATGGGATGCCGGGGATCGAACCCGGGTCAGCCACATGCTAGGCAAGCATCCTCCCCGCTGTACTATTGTTCTAGCCCCTCATTGCTTGGTCTTAAAGAACCCCATTGGTTGTGAAGATCCTCCCAGGATGGGATGTGCATGCTGAAAGTACACTATAGACTGAACATTATTGCCACTCAATTCCTCTTTTGCAAACCACAGCACTGAAAAGGAGAGAGAGAACAAAAGGGAATGCCCTGCCACAGAGGCAGGGTGGGATGGGGTGATGGGGGGTGGGAGGGATACTGGGATTAGTGGTAGTGGAGAATGGGCAATGGTGGAGGGATGGGTACTCGATCATTGTATAACTGAAACCCAAGCACAAAAATTTGTAAATCTACAACTGTACCTCATGGTGTTTCACTAATAAAAAAAAACAAATAAAAAGAACCCCACTGGGCCAGAAAGATAGGCTAGCAGGAAGGCACTTGCCTTGCATGAGGCCCGACCAGTTTCAATCCCTTGCAACCCAAAGTCCCACCAAGATTAAGCCCTGAGCACTGCTGGGTGCAGTCCCAAATTATAAAAACAAATAAAAAAACTTCCCCATGGGTTCCAGGAGCTAGCGCTGGAGTGAAGGCACAGCCCCAACACCACATGCACCCCGAGTGTAGCCAGGTACATCCCTGAAAGCCCCCAAACACCACTAGGGCAACCCCAGTACATCTCCAGCACCCTCACACTCTTGCATGGAATCATTAGCTCGGTCAGCCGAGAATCTCAGCGAGGGGCCCTATAGTCTCCTGAGCTCAGAAGACCCCAAAATAAATGATAAGATAAAAACTTATCTGTCAAGAGCAAGGCTCTGAAGGAGACCCTGGCTGGAATGTCGGTAGCTGGGGAGAGTCTGATCACGGTACGGAGTGCCTGCATGTAGAGACGTGCCTGTGGGGACAGGGGCAGCGCCAGGAGCTGCCTGTCCCTCTGCACCCACTGTCCGTCTCACCGGGCTCTGTTCTCCCGATGAGTGTCCACTCACCAGCCTCTGTCCTCCGCTGCATTTCAGACCTGAGCTTGTTGCTGGGACTTAATGTTGGTGTTCTAACGTTCGATCTGTTTGATCCACAAAAGCGAGAATAACGTGCTCTCATGATTGTGCAAGACCCTGAATTGAGTCAGGCAGTCAATGCTGTGAACCAGGTGTGAGCAAGACGGTGGTCCAGGGCGGGACTGGACCAGACAATCCTGAGCCTCCAAGGCCAACTGCCCACCCGTGTGCTCTCCTGCTTGCCCCCTGCTGGCCTGTTGAATAAGAGCATGACACTGACTAAGGTGTGTCAGGTGTGTCAGGTATCACAGGACCAGTGGAGAGACCAATGTCCCTTTCTAGCCAAAAGTAGTTTTGGAATATGGACCTTCTCCCCAGATCCCTAAAAGCATTTAATGCACCTCCTTCTGGGGGAGGGGACAGAGGACCTGAGGGGGCGGGGAACCAGATAATCAAGACTTCTAATGAATCATCTTACAAGCCTTAAGGGCAAATGCAGGTATCTCATAAACCCTCTTAAGGACAAATGGAATCTGATTGGTCAGTCCTAAAATCCTTATTTGCATAAGGGCATATGCAAATAAGCATTTTACAAACACTCTTAAGGTTATACGCAATCTAATTGGTCATCCCACAATCCCCACAAGCACCCTCATTTACATATGCTACCCCATTGGTTTTCCCAGGATAACAGGATAACCAGAAATAACGAAGGGGCAGGGCTTGTACACAGGTCACTGCAGAGCAGGGCAGATGGCAAGGAAAAGGGAGGAGGAGCCAAAAGAAGACCAGGAGAGGCCAGGAGGAAATGAAGAAGTGGTGAGCAGGGAGCAGGGAACTGCAAATGACATGGAGGAGGCAGAAAAAGAGAAGAGGAAGAGCAATTGGGGTTGCTATCTGAGATATGAAGGCCGGGGTTCTGGGGCTGCTGACGATTAAACCAGAGTCAGCCCATAGATAAGTGCCTTCGTGAACTGTAAAATAAAAGGCTGTGAAATAAGAGGCCGAGACACTGGAGACACCAGTGCTGGATGTGCTCACCTCAGAGGGCCACGCACGGCACCTAGGGGACCCAAGGCAGCCGGACACAGGAACTGAAGGACAAGGACCAGGGGCCAGAAGAAGAGAGCAGAGGGTCACCAAGCGGCCTCGCTGGCTCAGGGACCTGATTGGTCCAGGTAGCTCCAGAGATGTGCCAAAGGAGAGAGCTAACTAGCCCCGGGCCATTCTAACCCCCAGGGCATTGCCTCAGGGAATGACATTTCAGTCATGCAGAACCAATGGGGGCCACAGCTAGAGGGATGATGCATAGCTACAGGCTTCGACTGTGCAGTGACCCCACGTTGTAGGGGTGCAGTGAGTCCATATAACAAGCCCAGCCTCAGTGCTCACTAACTGCCTGGCGTCCTGGGGGCCATCCCTGTGCTGGTGCAAGGGTCTCATTGCTCAGCAGCTAAACAGCAGCAGAGGACAGAGGTGGCTGAGGGGCGCATGGGGCCAGCTGAGATTCTCAACACCCTTCCCCTTCCTTCAGGGGGGCAGCCCCCAGCGGGCAGGGCTGGGCACGGGCTCCCAGCTTTGTGACTTGATAGGTGTGGCCCCGCTGCTCTGTGACAAAGAGCCACACCCTGCCTGCCGGTGAAGGGACCAGGGGGCTGAGAGAAGGCTGCCTCCCCAGCATGTGGCAGCGGTAGGTGGCCGAGGAGGATGGCATGCCAGGGACCCCTCCTCCTGCTCCTTCTCCTCCTCCTGGCCCGCACCACGGTCCAGGGGGAGTATGGCGTGGCCCATGTGGTGGCGGGGACATGGAGCAAAGACTACTGCGTCCTCTTCAGCTCTGACCAGGTCACCCTGCCCAGAGAACTGCGCCACGCCCCACTCCTGCCCCTGCACGATGGCACCACCACCTCCTGGTGCCCGGGCGAGACCTCCTCCTCCTCCTCCTCCTCCTCTCAGGTCCTGGCCCGTGCCCCCCGGCCCCTCCACCACACCACTGCCATGGTCCTGAGAGGCAACTGCAGCTTCCACGCCAAGGGCTGGCTGGCTCAGGACCACGGCGCCCACGGGCTGCTCATCGTCAGCCGGGCCAACGGCCAGCAGTGCTCTGACACCCCAGGAGCCCCCCAGGAGCCCATGAAGGCCCTGCCTGACCTGGCCATCCCTGTGGCTGTGCTGCGCTATGCCGACATGCTGGACATCTTCAGCCACACGTGTGGCCACCCTGCCCCAGTGCGCGTGGCCCTCTATGCGCCCCCTGAGCCCATCCTCGACTACAACATGGTGGTCATCTTTGTCCTGGCCGTGGGCACCGTGGCCGTGGGCGGCTACTGGGCTGGTGTGACCGAAGCTGACCGGCTGCAACGGCACCGGGCCCAAGGAGGTGGAGGCGGGGGGCCCGGTGGTGACCCCCACACTGAAGCCACGGCTGTCACCACCACTGGGGCCCAGGCCAGGCTGCTGGAGGAATATGATGAAGACACGCCCGTGGACTTCTCCCCGGCCATGACGGGCGCCGTGGTGGCCATGTCCTGCTCCATCATGCTACTGCTCTACTTCTTCTACGACCACTTCGTCTACGTCATGATCACCATCTTCGGCCTGGGCGCGGCCACGGGCCTCTACGGCTGCCTGGCGCCCCTGGTGCGTCGCCTGCCCCTGCAGCAGTGCCAGTGGGCCCTGCCCGGCCACCGTGCCTGCCTGCCTCTGCCGCTACTGCTGCTGGCCGGCCTGTGCGCCATGGTGACCGCCCTCTGGGTGACCTACCGCAACGAGGACCGCTGGGCGTGGCTGCTGCAAGACACGCTGGGCGTGGCCTACTGCCTCTTGGTCATGCGACGCGTGCGGCTGCCCACGCTCAGGAACTGTACCTCCTTCCTGCTGGCCCTGCTGGCCTTCGACGTCTTCTTCGTCTTTGTCACCCCGCTGTTGACCCGCACAGGTGCGAGCATCATGGTGGAGGTGGCCTCGGGCCCCACCAACTCCCTGAGCCAGGAGCGGCTGCCCATGGTGCTCAAGGTGCCGCGGCTGCGGTTCTCAGCCCTCACGCTGTGCGATCAGCCCTTCTCCATCCTGGGCTTCGGGGACATCGTGGTCCCCGGCTTCCTGGTGGCCTACTGCCACCGCTTCGACGTGCAGATCCACTCCCGCCAGGTCTACTTTGTGGCCTGCACCGTGGCCTACGCCGTGGGGCTGCTGGTCACCTTCCTGGCCATGCTGCACATGCAGATGGGCCAGCCCGCCCTGCTCTACCTGGTGTCCAGCACGCTGCTCACCAGCCTGGCCGTGGCCATCTGCCGCCAGGAATTCACGCTCTTCTGGACGGGCCAGGTCAGAACCAAGTGCCCCGCCCGGCTCCCGGTCAGCCAGTGCTGGGTCCCTGCAGCCGGCTCTGGGCGGAGGGGCCCGGCCAGTGAGCTGGAGGACTCAGCCGAGCACCGGCCCATGGCTGCAGGCGACAACCTGGAGGAGGAGGATACAGCCGAGATCATCACCATCTCCGAGGACGAAGCCAGCGGCCTGGGGAGCCCCACGGAGAGTTCGGAGGGCTGGAGCGACACCGACCTGGATGCCGCCGGGGCCTCGGACGAGCGGCTGCCGCTGATGCCTGTGGCCATGCTCATTCCACTGATGCCACTGATGCCCCCACCCTCGGAGCTGGGCCACACCCACCCCCAGACCCAGGACGCCAGCATGCCCTGGATGGGCTTCCACAAGCGAAGGGGCCTGCACGTGAAGAGGAGCAGATCCACCCAGGCGCCCCTCTGAACGGCCGCCCCGCCACGCAGTTCAGCACGATCAGGTGGGGAGCCACGGAGCGGAGAGAGATCGAGGCATTAAAGACATTCACTACACCCCAGGCCCAGCTCTGTGCTTGCTAGGCTGTCAGGAGCCATCACAAAACACAGCCGGGCTGGCACCGAGGCCCACAGAGGGCCCGGGATTTGAACAGACTTCAAGCAAAGTCAGGATTCACTTCCAGAACTTAACCAGGCAGCAGATCCTTCCACCCCCACCCCACCCCCAGCTCCTACCTTGGCCTTGCACAGCCCCTGCCCTGTCCTGCAGCGTCTGTCTGACCCCGCTGCCCCCATGCTCACGTGGCCGCGCTACTCCAGCTTCACCACAGCTCCAGTGTGAGGCATTCCCCCCAACCCCCGTTCCTTGCATGCTCCCATGGCCCATTGGAGAAGAGAGGACTGCGCATGTGCACATGTATGCACATGGATGCGAGCACGTGTGAGTCTGTGTGCTTGTGAGTGTGTGGGTACAAGCGTACAAGCGTGTATGTGGGTATTACAAGCACATGTATGTGTGCTAGCAAGCACTCACGTAGGAGTGAATGTGTGTGTGAGTGTGTGTGCATGTGTGTGTGTGAGCTTCCTGGTCGCCCCAGTCATGTTAGCTGCTTTGGCAGGGAGATCCCTGTCCCTTTCTCTGCCCAAGGGGTGTTTTGGTGAATGCAGGAATTAAGGAGCAGGTGAATGTAGAACTAAACGAACAGGAGGTGAATGCGGGGGTGGAGGAGAGCGAATGAGGGGGTGACCCAGTCTCTATGTGAAGGAAAAGGGGAACACACAGGGCAGCCCCCCAGCCTGTACCCACCCTGTGCTCTGCAGGCCCAGGGTGTGCAAGTGAACCCCTAGGGGCCTTGAGTTGCGGGGGAGGCATCCAGGCAGGACAGGCAGCCCCAGCTTGGCCAAGAGACCCCGCCTGGTGGGGGCAGCGCCCCCTGCTGCCAGCACCATCTGGCCTGGACACAGGCTTGCTGGCCCTGGCACTGGACCAGTCCAGACAGCCTCCCCATGGCTGACCTGCGTCAGTGGGCCTGCAGGGGGCTTCCATCAGACCCAGGGAGGGCTGCACAGCGCCTGGACCTCTCCGTCCTCCCAGGGCCTGGACACTGCAGATGCCAAGGCCTCTCCACCCCCTGGGGCCTGGAAACTGTGACTGCCAGGGCCTCTCCATCCTCCCAGGGCCTGGACACTGCAGATGCCAGGGCCTCTCCACCCTCCTAGGGCCTGGACATTGCAGATGCCTCAGTCCCAGGAACTTGAAGGCCAAGAATGAGTCTCCTGGCTGGCAGAGGGAGCCTGGGGAGGAAGGGTCAGTCCCAGCCTGTCCACCCAGGGCTGAGGAGTTCCTGTTCCTCTCCTCTCACTTGACCTGAACTTTGTGGGGAGCATAAATGACCCCCCAAGAGGGTCCTGAGATCAGACCCTGGTGGACACTGCTCAGGGGGCAGCGGGTGCCGGGGGCACAGACACTGTCCCCCAGCACAGCCTGAGGGCTTGGGTCCTCACAGGGCAGGACCTCTGTGCCCCATGCCAGCCCCCCTTTGGCACGCACACGTGGACCTGAGACACCCCCACATGCAGCCGTGCACGCAGGACCGAACTCAGCACTAGCATGTGTCCTGGGACGCCCCGCCTGACCCTCTGCCAGGCCTTGCCCAGGGTTTTCTGGGGCTTCATTCCTGCCCAGGGGCTGTGCTTTCCCTTGTGTGACCTTCGACCCCAGTGAGGACCCCAGGAGAGTTTGATGCTAGAGTTTGCGGATTCCCCAGACTGTGAGAACCAGAGAGGGGCAGGGGCTGCCCGAGGTCACACAGTTAGTGGGTCAGCAGAAGTGGAACAAGACTCTGGTCCTAGGCTGCCCAGGCCAGCTGCTGCGCCCAGGCCCTGTTCTCACCTCCCTTGCCCCGGGCATTGCCCTGAGAGCAGACTATGCCTTCCTGGGGCAGCCCATAGGCAGTTTCCGCAGAGCAGCTCTGTGTGCCGCTGAAGAAGGTCTTGCTTCAGCCAGAAGTCCGCCTCCAGCTGGTGCAGAGCCATTGCCATGGGCTGGAGTCCAGGGGCTGTTTCTTGCACTGTGACACCAGCAATGGAGACCAATAGGTGGGACCAGCCCTGGGAATGCCTCTCTCTCTTTCTCACTCACACTCACACTTCCCCTGGGACCTCCGCTTCTTCTTCTGTCAAATGGGCTGCTGTGAGCAAGATCACACAGGTGTGTATAACCAGAGAACCCTGTGAGCACCGTCGAACCAGCCCCCCATTGTCTCCTTCACTACACTCAGGTCTGACTTAGAAACGGTTCCCAGGACATGTCGGCAGTCTCCATGTGAAGGAAAAGGGGAACCCACGGGGCATCCCCCCAGCCTCGGCACACCCCCAAATGCCAGCATTCCTGCACCTCATAGCTCCTTGGGGCTGAACATCCCGAGGTGGGATCTTTCTCTTCTCTTGGTCCCACTCATGCCCATGGGGGGGTCAGTGCCTGGGTCGTGGAGGGGTGAGGAGGGCGCAGAGCCAAGGGTTTTTCTGAGTTCACCTGTACCCTGGGTTTCCTGAAGGTTGTTCCACGTGCCTGTGCTGCCACCTGCTGGTCACTGGTATCAGAGCAGACGGGTCACACCCTAGAGATCAGGTTAAACCTTTGGAGGAACTAGTCAGGATGATACTCAAATATATACTCCCCAAATTTAGATCTGAGACCCTGATATCCCAGACTGTTAGGGGGTAGAGGTGTTCTGGAGAGGCATTGAGAAAACCCCGGCAGTTTCTGGAAAGAAGCACAGCATCCTCCATGCTTGAAGATGATCCGGGGCCTGAAGCTCCCCCCAAGTCAGAGTTCACAGCCCAGGGCTAGGTCTGCCCATGAAAGGGGCTCCCCAATGGCCTTCCCTGCCCCCAGGGCCCCACACAGAAACCAAGGAGCCCACAAACTCCCCGTCCTCCCCACCCCATCTGAACACACACACACACACATATACACACATTCATAAACTTACAGTCACATATACAGACTCACACATGCATACTCACAATCACACATTCATACTCTTACACAGTCACACCATACTCACATACACACATTCACACGCACACACACCTACTCACATTGGTCACTCTCACACTCTATCTCATAACATTCCTACGCTCACACTACAGATACACGTGCACTCACATATACTCTCACCCCCACATAACACATTCACGTACACAGTCACACACTGACTCACACATTTACTCACACATTTATGCACACTTACCTTCATTCTCATAGTCACTCACACATTTGCACACTGACATTCGCGCATACAAAGTCACACACACACAGTAGTGATGCCTCCTGTGACTGCCAACGAATCCCACCCAGCACGGCTCCAATTATCTTCAGGAGGAGCTTACGGGGTTCCCCTTCGTGGCCTCTCGCCGAGAGCTCTCCTGGGTCAGTGGGCTGAGCCCACGCCCCACTCCCAAGCCCACCTGGGATGGCAGAGAGACCCAGGAAGAGGTGGCCAGGAGGGAGACTGAGGCCACTGCTGGGAGAACCAGGGGCTCTGAAACCCCAAATCATATCTCAAAGTGCCTTGAGATGACTTCGCCGGCCCCCTAAGGCCAGAAGTGGGAGGCCAGAGTCATAGCACAGTGGGAAGGGCGCTTGCCTTGCACACGGACAACCCACATTGGATCCTCAGCATCACCTCCAGGAGTGGTCCCTGAGTGCAGAGCCAGGAGTAAGCCCTGAGTACCACCAGGTGTGCACCCCCCCCCAAAAAAAGGGAAAGAAATGTGAAATCTTGTCGGGGGGAGGAAGGCAGTGGGTTCTGGATGATGGTGCTGTCGGAGCATCCAGCTTCCTTCTGGGACATGGTCACACAGCAGGCTGGTAGCAAGAACCTGGAACTAACCCAGACCCTGGGCAAACGGGAGGCCTTTCTGGGGCACAACTGCTGCTTTGCAGGAGCCACATCACATGCCCCCGTGACCCCAGCATACTTGCTCTCAAGGTAGGAGGCCCCTTGGTCCAAGGAAAGAACATCTCTGGGGAAATCTCAGCTTCTCCTAACATCGGCAGGGAGATCTTTGCCACTGCCTACATTTTTGGGGGGGGATGAGAGGTGGTTATGAGTGTGTGCATGTGTTTTAGTCATATCCAACAGTGCTCATGAGCTACTCCTGGCCCCATGCTCAGAGATCACTCTCAGGTGGTGTTCAGTGGATCACACAGTGCCAGGGATCCAACCTGGGGATCCCACATTCAAAGCTCCTTTGAGCCACTTCCTCGACCCTGTCTGCAGTTTCTGATCAAAACAATGACATGAACCTACACACA
This sequence comes from Sorex fumeus, assembly GCF_029834395.1. Classification (NCBI taxonomy): domain Eukaryota; kingdom Metazoa; phylum Chordata; class Mammalia; order Eulipotyphla; family Soricidae; genus Sorex; species Sorex fumeus. Next base: position 78,989,731 of record NW_026606120.1, read on the forward strand.
CACACACACACACACACACACACACATACACACACACACACATTACCTCCAGGAAACCTCATCCATCACATCCAGCTTCCAAGATTTGAGCCCAGGGTAGGTCTGGTCACCATCCACCCTGTCTAATCCCTAAATCTGGTCCTGTGCAATTGAATAATCCACCCTACCCAATCAAAACCTAACCCCCAGAATCTGCTTGCGTGGAAGGAGAAACAGGGCTTTGCAGATACAGTTAAAGAGGCTGAGCTGGACCGTTGTCCTGCATTATTACCAAGTGGGTTTGAAGTGCCTTGAATGTAACCCCTAAGGCCCATGTAAGGGCAGAGGAGGTCATGTGAAGATGAGACAGAAACTGGAGGGCTATGACCACAAGCCAAGGACTGCGAGCAACCACCAGCAGCTGAAAGAGACAAAAATTGGATTCTCTCCAAAATATCCCGAAAGCCCCTTGGTCAGCAGACTCGGTCTCTCAGCTTACCGATGCCCCTGATTTCCACTTGATTGCAGCCCTCTGGTCACCAGAGCCACCAAGTGCTTATTATGTGTTTGTTGGGTCTGGGTGGATGAGCCACACCTGGTGATGCTCAGCGCTTACTCCTGGCTCTGAGCTCAGGGATCCCTCCTGGTGGTGCCCAGGGAACTATATGGGATGCCAGGGATTGAACCTGGGTCAGCTGTGTGCAAGACAAGAGCCTTCCCTGCTGTTCTCCCTCTGTGGTCCCTGTGCTCTTTGTTCAAATGTGTGGAGGGAGGCCAGGGCCAGCCACATGGCAGACACAGCCCCCTGAACCCATCTCCTTCCTGCAGGGGCCGAGTGGCTCCATACCGAGGGTCAGTGAAGGACAGGCAGAAATTGGGGTTCCAGCAACAGTAGACAGTGTATGTATTCCCAATTCCAGGTGCTATATCAGGTTCTGGGGTCCTATTACTGGTCATCCACTGTGATTTGGTGAGACAATAAACACATTTTCTTTTAAGCTTTTGGTTAATTTTCATTTTGTCCTTTTCTTCTTGCCTAGCTTTTTATTTATGTATTTCACTCACATTGTAATAACCAAACAGAATATACACCCAAGCCTTTTGCTATAAATATCCCAAGTAACCCTTTGACAAACAGTGTAGTAATCATGGTCAGGTCAGCTTCATGGATGGTGTTTATCTGTCTCCTACTTCACAGATCATCTTTATTATCTACTTTCAGAGAGGGCTGGCATAGTAGTACAAAGGTTAGGGCATTCGGGGCTGGAGTAATAGTACAGCGGATAAAGAGTTTGTCTTGCAAAGAGAGGAAATACATGTTCAAGAGAGAACACGGGCTTCTCCAACCTGGATTCAGTTTCCATCACCCTCTTTAGTCCCCTGAGCTCACCAGGAATGATCCCTGAGCACAGAGCCAGGAGTAATCCCTGAGCACCCCAGGGGTGGCCTCCAAAAAAAGTTAGGGTGCTTGCCTAGCATGTGACTGCAGCCATGATCCCGTTCAAATCTTGGCACCACATATGGTCCCCTGAGCACAGGCAGATGTAGCCGCTGAGTACAAAGTCTGGTGTTACACTGAGTACTGACAGGTGTGGCCTAAAAGAAAAAATGCAAGAAAAAAATCTAGTAATCTTATTTCTGGGAAAGTAGGAATCTGGAAATCTTTGAAGAGTATAATGAGTTTGCGAACCACTTTGTGAATCGTTGTTTGTTCAACGCGTGTATATCTGTATGTGCATGGAGTGTGTGTGTGTGTGTGTGTGTGCGCGCGCGCGCGCGCACGCGTTGAGGAGTCCAGGAGACTTCTGACCACCCCTCACCACATCCTTGCTGCTTGTTTCTCTGGCGTGAGAGAAGACTGATCTCTGATCAATAGGAGATAATTGTGCTGGTCTCTGATCAACAGGAGGTAAAATGTGTTGATATTTGATTAATAGGAGACAAACGTACTGATCTCTGATCAATAGGTAAAAGTGCTGATCTCTGATCAACAGCAGGTAAACATGCTAATATCTGATCAATAGGGAGCTGAAATGATAGTACAGCAGGAAGAGTGCTTTGCACACTGCTGAATCAGGTTCAATCCCTGGCATCCCATATGGTCCTCCGATCCGGCCAGGAGTGATCCCTGAGTACAGAACTGCCGGGTGTGGCCCAAAGACCAAACAAACAAACAAAAAGTCTTACATCACTATAAGGAAATAATAAGGAAGTAAACATGCTGACGTTTGATCAATAGCAGGTAAACATGCCAATCTCTGATTAATAGAAGGTAAACATGCTGATCTCTAATCAATAGCAGATAAACGCATGACCTCTAATCAATAGGAAGACTGGCCTTCTTTTCCCACTCGTTGGCCTATTGACAACTGTCTCTGTGTCAGCCCCATCACTGCCTCTTGTCATCCTACACTGAGAAACTGGTTTCTTTTTCTTTCCTTTTTTAATGAAGCAAGAGCGTTTTTACTGAAACACAGAAAGATGTGAGGGGCCAGAAAGAGAGGAAATACATACTCAAGAGAGAACTCGGGCTTCTCCAGGGTGGAAAAGGCAGAGAGACAGAACGAAGCAAATGAGATACCGGTTCCAAGGAGAACATGGGCTTGAAGACCAGGCACCCCTGCTTCTCCGCCCTTTTAAGGCAGTGGTGTTAAACTGGCCTAGATCTCCCCGGAGGAATCAATCACATGAAGATAAGTTGCGATGCAGTAAGCAAAGGGTCTTCCTTGGCTAGCTCGGCTAGATTAAGCTAGGGCCTTCATCCAGCTCACAGACACAGTGGCAGCCTTCATGGAACAAGCGGCCCCAAGCCTCAAAAGTGAGGGGCTTTTATACCATAGCATTATGTAACAGGGACTTTCTGCAGACCACCCTTTTGGAGCAATCTGAGGGGCTTTCCACTACCTGTACTTAGCTGATTGGTTGTAAGTCAGAATTACATAAGGGGTGCATAAAAGTTACATAAGGGTTATATGGGGGGAGGCTTCCCTACCTGCATCTGATTGGTAACCCTTAGTTGACCTCACCATGGCTATCTCACTTTGGGATAGCCAAATCATGACTCAATTCCAGGTATCTGCTCTCAATTCCTGGAATTCTGGAACCGAAACCCAGGCCTAGCTTCTTCTGGCTTCTTTATGAGCCTGTCATGGCACCTCCTTTGCTTCTCTATTTCTCAGTGGGATTCTAGGTGGTTGGGACTCAGGAGGGGCAGCTCCAAGGCTCTCAGGGGGGCAGGGTCCCCCGCGTTTGTCAGAGGCCCACGATGAGGACACATGTGACCCCACAGCCTTCTGGGTGAGCCCCTTACCACCCACTGTATCTTCAGATTCATTGCGTTAAATTGGATTAAACCTCCTTGGAGCCTTGGGATTCCTGCTGCCAGAGAATTTGGACTCGGCCCAACACAGAGTCTCAGTCCTGTGCTCTTTATTCTGTAGCTGGGCACCGGGCCTCGGCCAGTATGCACCTGCGGGAACCTGAGGTTGGACAGCCTGAGGGCAGATGCAAATGTCCACGAGCAAGGGCTGTGTCCAGAAACCCCAAGGGTCTCCAGAGCCCACAGACGCCCTGGAAAGCTGCAGAGTCTGACCCCGTGGGTACAGCAGGGGGCGACCTGCCCGTTTGGCTGCAGATTCTTCCCATTTCTTCTAACAGGCTATTTGGAGACCTTAGTCCTCAGCTGGCCCCCGGGAGTCTTGTCTCTTCTCCCTCATTCCTGCCTGCTAGAAAGACTCAGAGGCTCCCTCCTGCTCCGCCCCCACCCCAACTTCCACCGGCAGCCGCGGAGACGCTTCGCTGAGCCAACGCCCGGTTGCCCCTGTGTGTGGCCCTGTGCCTGGGGATGGGATTTTCCCATCTCCCCACAACCCCGCCGGCTCCTTAGAACAGCCTGGGCAACAATGTTTCCACTTACAACCCTCCCACCTGCCCTAGCGCAGGGCTCTGTCCGAGGTGCTGGCGCAGCATCTGGGCGCAGGGCGCAGCAGCCGAGTGGGCGGGGAGGATGAGCGCAGACGCCTCCGGATGAATTATAGTCCTTTTGGCTTCAAGGAAGCAGAGCTCAGCCCCAGTGCCTTCATCCCGAAGATGAGCTTATTGGAAAGAGGCAGGGTTTCTCAGAACTCGAGGGCAAACAGCCCAGCCGGGCTCCTGGGGGACGGGAAAGCAGCAAGGTGTAAGCGAACGCGCGGGTGCGGCTGGACCCCCGCCTGGTCCAGCGGTTTCTGTGCCCCTGAGGGAGGCGGAGTCCAAATGCCGCGCCCCCTACCTGCCCCAGTGTCGTTTCCAGCAACTGCAGTGACAGCCCCCGCAAACGGAGCCTCTTAAACCCCACCAACGGGGGTGGTGGGGCTCACTGCCTTCACCCCTCATCCAGCGTCCTCTGGCTTGGGGGACCTCCTGATCCTTGAGTGTGGCGCCTTACCCCACCCCTGCCCCCACCTGCACCTCTCTCCAGCCACACTTGTCATCTTTTAGGGACCCGCAAAACCCAGCACCCTCATCTTGGCTCAGGACATTGACAAAAACTCTCTAAAGCAGATTTCCTGTGCAGCTTCTTCTTTTTGTTTCTATTAGGTTTTTTGTTTTGTTTTGTTTTGTTTTGAAAGCAGAAGGGAAAGAAAAAGAAACTCTATAGCCAGGGAGGAATTTAGGATTAAACTCTCCGCAGGGCGTGGGGGGACTTTTATCCAAAAGGTGGCGTCTCCCTTGATACCAAAAGTTTAGGAGGTCCCCGCTCTACCTCCATCCTTATCCAGAGTAACTACAAATGCCGAGGTTGCTGCTAGCCCTGTGTTGGAGCCAAAGGGAGAGAAACATCCGCGAGTACCAACTTCACCCATTACCGCCGATCCCCCACCCTGGCTGGAGGAAGAGCTCTGAGAGAGAGGGTGGGGGCCTTGGGAATTGCAGAAAATCGCGGCCCTGCCTTCCGCAGCTTCCGTCCCGCAGGGCTGGGCTTCTTCACCACTGCCAGCTTGCCGATTAAGGCTGGGACTGTGGGCCAGCTGGTGTCTCTTGGGCCTCAGCAGCCCAGCCAGTATGCTGCGAAGCCTGTGAGGAGCCAGGGAAGATGAGAACGTGGACAAAGGCCCACCCACCCCAGGCGGGAGGGGTGAGTGAGCTGGCCAGGAGGAGCTCAGGACTGGAGACGCTGGTCTTGCATGCAGCCCACCCAGGTTTGATCCTCAGACTGCACAGGGGTCTCTGAGCCATGCTAGGAGTGATCCCTGAGCACAGAGCCAGGAGTAAGCCTGAGCACTGCCGGGCATGGCCCCAAAACACACAAGGACAAAGTCTCTGCCTGCAGACCCCCCCCCCCCCACACACACACACACGCCAGGAAAGGGGAAGCCCCTGAGAAGGACTAGGCCGGCAGGAACCCACCTCCAGGTTCAGCTGGGGTCATGCCCCAGCGAGGCCATGAGGGACAGCTCAGAAGACCCTGCCAATAGGGAACCTCTGCAAAGCCTTAGAAAAAGAAAGACAAATGATCCAAAGTGGGGGCGGGGGGGCACACACAATGGGCAAAGAATCTGAAGAGGCCTTTTACAAAAGTTACACAGATGGCCCGAAAACATGCGCTAAGATGTCTCTCCAGCAAAGCCAGCACACGAGCGGGCAGACTGCGCAGAGCTGAGCGTGCAAACCCATCTCGCTCTGCTCTCCACGCGGGGGTTGTGCGCGTGCGAGCTTGGAGACACGGCAGGAGGGGGTGCATTTCTGACTTTTCGGTTAGCCTAAGATGACTTTCAGATAAAAGTAGGACGTGGTAATTGCCCCAGCAGGGTAACAGAAAACAGAGAGATGGGGGCTGGAGTGATAGCACAGTGGGTAGGGTGTTTGCCTTGCACATGGCCGACCCGGGTTCGATTCCCAGCATCCCATATGGTTCCCCTGAGCACTACCAGGAGTGATTCCTGAGTGCAGCGCCAGGAGTAACCCCTGTGCATCTCTGGGTGTGACCCAAAGAGAAGAAAGAAAGAAAGAAAGAAAGAAAGAAAGAAAGAGAAAAAAGAAGGAAAGAAAGAAAGAAAGAAAAGAAAGAAAGGAAAACAGAGAGATGCCAATAGACATACCAAGCTTATTGTCTAGTTCTCATTCTTGGAGAACCCGGCAGGCTACTGCGAGTATCCTGCACGCACAGCAGAGTCTGGCAAGCTCCACGTGGCATATTTGATATGCCAAAACCCAGTAACAATGATGGTTCTCATTCCCCTAACCCTGAAAGAGCCTCCAATGTGGCGCTTGCTAAAATCTCAGAGCTAGGACGAATGGAGACGTTACTGGTTCCTGCTCGAGGAAATCGATGAACAACGGGATGTCAGTGATACAGTGATACAGTGATCCCATCTATTAGTGGGTGAGAACCCTAGAAGACAATCCAGCCCCAGGGACTGTGCACAGGGCCCTCTCGGGGAGCACTTTGGCAGGTTAGCTCTCTGTGCATCCCTCTGAGCCACAGAATCCACAGCAAGGCATTGACTGGACCCAGGTCCAAGGAGGCAGGCCTAGAATTGTCACCCGAGCCCTCTGAGACGCCCCCAAGGGCTGCCTGCATGCTCCGTCAGAGGTAGGATGAAGACGCCGTTTCTGAGCCCGATGCCCAGAGGGCCATGTGATGCCAAAGGGAAAGGTCTCAAAGCAAACGATAGTCTGGCCTCATTAAATACACCCAGGATAGGTTGCATCCGGCCTGAGGTACTTCTGAGTGTCCCCATCTGGGCTGGCCCCAAGTCAGGAAAGTCGCTGATGCTCCCTCACTCCTCACTAGGAGACAGGAACTGGGGCGACAGAGGGACCTGTGCATGGTAAACGATAAAGCCATTGAGCATTACTTGCACTGTTTTAAAATAAATTTTGGTGGAGGAGGCAGTGTTCGGGGGGTGCAGCCAGCCCAGCCCAGGTGCGATGCTCAGACCTGTGGATATGCTGTGGCTGTGGCCCAAGGTGCGAGGACCACTAGGGCTACCCGGTGCTCTTTGTTCCAGGATGCACGGGACCTCCAGGGCTGCCCCTGGTGGCGCTAAGGAGGCCATGCAGTACCCAATGCCACATGCTAGCATTTTCCCTTATAGTATCACTGTATCACTATATCACTGTCATCCCGTTGTTCGTCGATTTACTCGAGCGGGTGCCAGTAACGTCTCTATTCCTCTATATTCCATGCCCTTATAGTATAACTAATATTTTCCATTATTAGTTTTACTAATAATACTTGGTGGCCTTAAAATTTTAAAACAGGGTGTTCATGTCCCTCATTGTCCTTCTCTCAGAAGAGAGAATAAAACATCACTGCCAGAGCCATGATGCCAGGCCCCGTGCCAGGCTGTTTCATTCAGGGCTCCCCAGAGGGGGGTGGGCGAGGCCCCACCCTGCCCTAAGGGACCCAGCCCCGGCAGCCAAAAACCTCCACAACTCAACTGTGCCATGCTCACGGCCGCTCTCCACACGCTTGGACCGAGCCTCACCCATGAGTATGGCCACATGACGTCTCAGTCCTCACACCCCTCATCTCCAGCAGTAGCACACCACACTTGATGGGGTTTAAAGTAGAAGGCAACCAGTCTTAGAGGGAAATATATTTTTCTAGACACACACACACAGACACACACACACACACGGCTCAATTCTTAACATATTAGCAATCTCTTATAGAAAGGCTTAATGGCCCCTGGGTGAAATGCAACAATCTTCACACAGTCTCATTTAAGGAAAGTTTTTTGGAGCATTTTTAGCAGTTTATTCATAACAAACAATACAAAACAAATTATTTTGGTTCTACTTTGGGGCAGGGGTTGGGGTTCGGGATGGAAACATCCAAAATATGGTGGTGGGAAGGTGTAACAGTGGTGGGATTGGTGTTTGAATATTAAATGTAATCAAATATTGTGAACTACTTTATAAAAATAAAATTAAATTTAAATTAAACAAAAGAGAAGGGAAATAAATTAAAACAGGGCTTTACTATCTCCAAAAGAAAGAAAGAAAACAAGAAAGAAAGAAAGAAAGAGAGAGAGAGAGAAAGAAAGAAAGAAAGAAAGAAAGGAGATAAAAGGAAGAAGGAAGGAAGGAAGGAAGGAAGGAAGGAAGGGAGGGAGGGAGGGAAGGAGGGAGGAAGGGAGGGAGGGAGGGAGGGAATGATAGGAGGGAGGGAGGGAGGGAACGGTTCAGAGTGATAACGGGCCAGGCCCAAGGGCCCTGGAGCAGGGCCGAGCACGGTTGGCTCAGCACGCCTTGCGAGGAGCTGCAGTCTCTCTCCTTTGTCTCAGGCTCCTTTTCCTTTCTGGCAGAGGCCAGGGGTGCTCAGGGAGGCTCAGGGACGCCCCACCCCCCACTACCAGGACAGCCTCCACCGCCAGCCTGCATGCTCTAGACCTGTGGCAGGGCCCAGAACCCCCCAGGTCCTGCCAGGTTCACATTCTGAAACCAAAATTCAAAACCAAACCCCAAAACTAAGATGAACAGAGAGTCTGCCTGGCATCCACCATGCACAGGTGCGATTAGCCACCAGGTGCTGTTGGGGCTGTACTTGGGGGTTAGGGGGGCCGGCACAGGGCAGGGAACAAATGAGCTTCTTGAGGCCCCTAAGAAGAGCCCCAACTCTCCACACCCCAGCACTATGGCCTCCTGGGAGTGACGAGTGAATGTCTACAGCATCCCATGTTCTGAAGGTGAGCACCCTTGTTCTGACAGGTGACGCAGGGCGGGAGTGGGGGGAACTGTCAGCTGCCCCCCGACTTCGATAAAACCTTCCTTCTCATCCTCAACTTGGTCTCATGCTCTTGTTGGGTGATGATCCAGCTTTCTGTCCTGGGAAGGTCATTTCTGCTACTCAGCACTTCATTCTGCTGCTTCTATTTCAAAACCAAAGGAAACTTGTATTGAAAAGAAGAGAAAGGAAATAGCGCCTGCTTGCCCAGAGCCCTGCTCTGTTCCAGCCGCTGAAGAATCAACCTGGAGCTGAACTTAAATCCAGCACCCATTGCCTCCATGCCTCCCTCTTGAAACCTCGGTTTCCCTTTCCATAGAGTGAGGTGATTGAATGAAAAGATTCTTGAAATCAGGATGGAACTTCTGCGGCTCTGGAGCTCGGCTTCGGACATTTTCAGCCTCACTTAAGGCCACATCTGCTCCTAAACATAGTGCTGGAGTGAGGATGTGACATGGATTCTCTGCCTGGCAGAAGGTCTGGGGACAGGTGGGCATGGTGAGGGGGGAGGGTCGGTGGCCTGTGGGGTGGCTGGGAAAGAGGCAGATTAGGGAGGTTCCAGGCATTGGGGTCAAGAATGCCCTAAAAGAAATTGTCTGCCATAGAGGCAGGGGGAGGGTGGGATGGAGAGGGGATACTGGGGACATTGGTGGTGGAAAATGTGCACTGGTGGAGGGATGGGTGCTCAATCACACCCTCCCCCTACCTGGGGGGCAGATGATTTCCACATTACTCTCTCTCTACTTTGATTACATTCAATATTTAGACACCAGACCCACCATTATTATTTGAGATTTTACCCCAACACTCAGATCTGCTGAAAAGGAAACAGTAGACAATTTGTGTTCTATTGCTGGTTATGAATAACATATGATGTCACGTGGCTGCAGTAGGGCCATGTGATTTCGAAATTCCGAAATTTTAACACTTAAATCTGGAGGGATTTCTGCCAAAAGCCACTGGGTTTCGAGATTTGCTCCTGAGTCTCTGAGATCATGGCCGTTGAGCAGCTTGATCAGGAGCCAGAGGGGCCGGTCGTGGGCGATGACTTGGGGTCTCTTTGGGACAGGGAGACCAGGACTGGCTCCACCTCCATCCTGTGAGGCCCAACAAGTTTCGTCACTGTGGGCCCAGACCTGACTGTCCAATGGCCTCTGGAGGATGACGGCCACTGGGCCGCCAGGGGAAACAGGCCAAGGCATGAAACCTATTCCCACCTGGGTTGGCCCAGCACCGGTAACGTACTGCTGGGACTGGACGCATTTTTGCCAAAAGCGGCTGGGTTTCGAGAATTGTTTCTGAGTCTCTGGGATCATGGCCGTTAAGCAGTTTAATCAGGAACCAGAGAAGCCATGCCTCCAAATATATAGCTGAGCCGGAGGTGATTTGTGGGTGTGTTTCCCACATACCTAACTTTTGGCCGTTTACTTTCTTGGTAAACTTTGCCCCAAGTTTTTGGGGTCTGGCCAAAGGCACAGCAGCAATTTTGGGGTATCTGGAAGTCTGAAGGCGCCATCAGGCTGCTGATGCACTCGCCTCACAGATACAGATTGACCTGCTGGCGTCACCATACCCCCAAAAAAGCCATCTGTGACCTAAAGAATATGAAAGAGCTGGCAAAGGGTCTTCAGAAGAGTTAAAAGGCTCACTTTGGGCAATAGAGAAAATAGCAAGGCACCTGAGAATGGACGGTGTGTGTGTGTGTGTGTGTGTGTGTGTGTGTGTGTGTGTGTGTGTGTGTGTGTCTAAAAGAGTGATCCCTGTATTGGGGAGAGAAATGACACAATTCCAGTTCAGTTGGAATCTGCCTGTAAATATTAGGATGCTCATTCCAGGATTATTGGGTTTGCTGGTCTCTTGCTGGTTCCTGTCTCCCGCCCAGCTGTAATCAGAAGATGGGGCGAGAGGAGGGAGGAAGCAATGCACATTTCCTCCTGGCCTGTCTCAGAGTCTAATGAGGCCTGGCAGTGAACTTGATAGGGACTGAGTGCTTCTCAATCAAAGCCTTTTCAGGGGAACAATGACTCAGTGACTTTTCTGGAAGCTGGACACGACAAGCTGGCTGGTTCCTTCCAGGGCTAGTCCCCTCTAAAGCCTCAAGAGTGTAGCTTTTTTCTCCTTTTTTAATTAATTTTTAAATTTTATTTTCATACAGTTGTCCACAATAATTGATTACATTCAATATTTCAACACCAATTCCACCATCATGACACCTTCCCACCACCATTATCTCTAAGTTTCCAACCACCACTCCAGCCTGCCCTATAGGCAGATGCTAGATGGTTTATTTTGTATTGCTTGTTATGAATAGCATAAGATGTCTGTATAAAAGGTCTATATTACAGTAATTCAACAAAAAAGCCACGGTCACGGTCACGGTCCTCCCGTTGTTCATCGATTTGCTCGAGTGGGCCCAATAACATCTCCATCATGAGACTAGTTGTTACTGTGTCTGGCATATCGAATACGTCACAGGTAGCTTGCCAGGCTCTGCCGTGCGGGCGAGATACTCTCGGTAGCTTGCCAGGCTCTCTGAGAGGGGCGGAGGAGTCGAACTCAGGTCGGCCATGTTGGCTGCATGAAAGGCAAACGCCCTACCGCTGTGCTATCGCTCCAGCACAAAAAAGCAAAAAAATAAAAATAAAAATAGTATGAGATATAGCATGGCCACTCCTGGGATTCTAAAAATTAAAATAATTGGGGTCCGGTGCCATCCCTGCAGCTAGCTGCTTGGTTCCTAGAGTCATTTGTGAGTCTCTGGATCATGGATGTTAATGTGTTTAAATGGCATCTGGAGACAGTTCGTGGGTGTGACACGAACTCCAAAGGGGCAGGGAGATGGGAAGGGATGGCACAGTCCCGACCCTTTTAGTCTGGTGTTTTCAGTAACTGGTCCTGCATACCTGGGCTTTCCAGTAGATTTATTCTCTTGCATTGGGGGCCCATGACGAGCCTGTGAAGATGGACCATGAGGTTGGCGGTGCTCGGGTTCTGGAGGTTTGCGACTACCGTGGTTGGTCTGGTACAGGTGGAGAGAGAGGACGCCGGCTTCCATCTGAGATTCATTTGAGTCTCAGTGTAGCTTTTCTGTTGTTTTTTTTTTGTGGGTTTTTTTTTTTGGCTTTTGCTTTTTGGGTCATACCCAGTGATGCACAGGGTCTACTCCTGGCTCTGCACGCTCGGGGGACCATATAGGATGCTGGGAATCGAACCCGGGATGACCACGTGCAAGACAAACGCCCTACCAGCTGTGCTATCACTCTATCCCCTTGGTGTAGCTTTTCTTGAACTGAGGTTGGTACTTGTTTAGTTCCCCACCTCCTCCCCCCGTCCCACCCCGTCCCAGCGCATCCACACTTCTCGGCATTTCTAAGGAGCTGACCTCCAGGTCACACCACCTGCCACGTATACTGCTGCCTCTCAAAATTATTTCCTCCGTTTCCTGAATCCACCCTGTCTGCTACCCCCTCAGACACACTGCTTTGTCCTGTGGCCGAGAAGAAGTGACTGACCCGAGTCAGGCCTCACAGGTATAACACGGGATAGGCCAAGGCATGGATACTCCCCAAGTGACCCCCCCCCCCGCCGTGGGATACTCAAGCAAGGTACCCGGGGTGGGCCTGAGGGGAGGCCTTTGAGGATTTAATCTCTGAACTGAGACTTAAAGGAGAGCCAGGAGAGGGCCTGGAGGGATGGTGCAGGCACTAAGGGTATAGCCATGTATTTAAATTCCGGGTGCTGGGCCAGAGAGATAGCACAACGAGAAGGGCATTTGTCTCGCACACAAATGACCTGGGTTTGATTCCCAGCATCCCCCAGCACCGCCGGGAGTGGTCCCTGAGTACAGATCTAAGAGCAAGCCCTGATTACAGCCAGGTGTGATTCCCAAACAAACAAACAAATATATAAATGCTGGGAGTCCCCCACCCCAGAGCTCCATCCCAGAAGCCATGTTGTTATGGTCCCAGCTCCACAGTGACTTCCAGCCACATCACAGGAGGTGTAGGTGAGTGCCACCAAATGGGGTGTGATCCAGGGCAACTAGGAAATAGGTGTGTCCCCTAACAGGCGCATGTGTAAGCAGGTCAGGAGCTACAGGGAAAATTTGTAGAACACGGTTCCCAGACATCCATCTCCCAGGGACCCCTGATTTCTTTTATCAGTCCTCAGAGTTTGCTGTTCGAGGAATATTCCAAGTGACTTCAGTGGTGTCTAATGCCAATTTTCTTTTCTTGTTCCTCATTTATGTCCCCATAGACTTTGTTGCGGAGGGTGGAGTTCCCATAATCCCACACCCTGCCACTCCACCCACCCCACCACACATGGCCACATCCACTAGATGCAGGGTCCGAGTTTGCTTCCACCGCCATCCACAAAGCTACACTGGTGGCTCAACCTACCCTCTGTTCTGAGGGTTCTGAGTAGTCTCATCCCCTCGAGGCCCCTGCATGCCACTCACCAGTCCCCGCCCCCAGAACTGTGCTGCCTCCAGAGTTGGCCTTTTCTAGAAGGCCGCGGAGTTGGAATCCTACACTCCAGGATGTTTGCAGATGGCAGCCCTGCAAGTGCTTGCTGAAGCATAGGTGGGGAAGCTTCTGACAGAGGCGGAGGGGCCTCGGGCAGCTGATGTGACCCTTCCGGGTCTGTCCCATTATGTCCCAGGGCCAGACTCAGGACTCTGCAGCCTCACATGGCCCGTGTGCCGGATATCCGCCCCCAGCCCTGTGTTCGATCAATGTCAATTAGGCGCCTGCAAATCTCCACACTGACAGTCGCCCAATGTCTCTGCTATGTGTGTTTTCTGCAAGAAGAGTTACCTACATGTCTGTCAAAAGGGGGAACCACAAAAACAAACAGAGCATGAATCACAGTGTTAGCATGTAGAACCAAGCACCACTTAGGAAAAACGATGGTCATTTACGCCGACCGAATAACAGCCTTTGAAAAATAAAGCTGTAGACAAACGCCAGCTGCTGGGGCTCTGTCCCTCCTATGCTGGGAGCTCTTCGAATGTGAACGAAGCCTCCAGAGTGTGGGGTCTGGCGGCTGATGACCTGCTTTGAAGGAGATTCCTGCTCCACTGTGTCAAGTGTTGTACTTGGGGCCTCCCTTGGAGCACTCCCGAGTTCCCTGTCATGCCCCTAGCAGGGATGGCCAGAGAACAGGGCAAAGGCAGGCCAGAGGGGAGGATGATCTCACCGCGCTTATATGCCTTGTCCCTATTTCTCGGCCCCACGAGCATCCGGGCTTGTTCTGACACCAGAGCTTGGGTGCTGAGCCATGTGCAAAGCAAGCACCCTCAGGTGCCCCCAGCCTGCTCCCACAGAGCCCACACAGCTGCCCTGGACTCACTGGGCTCCCCTGCAAGTGAGGGCTGGCCACACACCTGCATTCTAACAGTGACCATGACTAGAGACCCTCTCAGAGAGCCTCCTCCTTCCAAGATGCACCCCACCTCCACCCAATGGACGGTAAGAGCATAAGCATTGGCAGAACCCGGTTCCCCAACCTCACTGAGAGAAGGCCACCCCTAGCCCGGAACCAAGGCCCCCTCAGTCTGGGTCTGCCTCCTGTCGGTTAAGGCCGTTTCTTCCTATAGTTTACCTTACCTCCACCCAACAGTCTCTGACGAGGTTTCGAAACAGAGCATCCAAATTCTGTAAGGATTCAAATCTTAGTTCCCGTTTCTGCTAGGGCACAGATTACATAAAGAAATGCAAGACCAGGAGCGATAGTATCGCATATAGAGTGCTTGCTTTGCACACAGCCAGGTCAGGTTTGATTCCCAGCCTCTGAGCACTGCGTTAGTGTGGATAATTCCTTAGTGTGGGGCCAGGAGAAACCTCTGAGCATTGCTGGGTGTGGCCTCAAAGGAGGAGGAGGAGGAGGAGAAATGCAAGCTCAGAAAAGTTGATGGATTTGTTCGAGGTTACACACAGAGGGCTAGATGAGGACCTACCTCATTTCTTTATTTAAAATTAATTAATTAATATTTGCTCGGGCTGGAGCGATAGCACAGCGGGTAGGGCGTTTGCCTTGCACGTGGCCAACATGGCCGACCCGAGTTCGATTCCTCTGCCCCTCTCGGAGAGCCCGGCAAGCTACCGAGAGTATTCGATATGCCAGACACAGTAACAACAAAGTCTCCAATGGAGACGTTACTGGGCCCGCTCGAGCAATTAATATTTATTTTATTTTGAGCGATAGCACAGCGGGTAGGGCGTTTGCCTTGCATGCAGCCAACATAGCTGACCCGAGTTTGATTTCTCTGCCCCTCTCAGAGAGCCCGGCAAGCTACCAAGAGTATCTCGCCTGCACGGCAAAGCCTGGCAAGCTACCCCCTGACATATTTCATATGCCAAACACAGTACCAAGTCTCACAATGTTACTGGGCCTGCTCAAGGAAATTGATGAACAATGGGAGGACATTGACAGTAATTTTATTTTTTTTAATTAAAAATATATATTTAAAGTAAATATATATTTAAAGTAGGAGCACTGCTATTTATCCAACCACTGATTAAGTTGAACCTACCTCATTTCTGACACAGAATCAAATTTCCTCTCACAAAGCCCAGTCCTGCAGGTTCTGTGTGCTGTGCTGAATGTGGCACCAAGATTTCTGTTTCAGCAAGGGGGAGGGGCAGTGTTTCCTTGTCCTGAAGTTGTGAGCTGTTAGCTGCCCACACAGGGGTTCCGTGATCTGAAATAGCCGCTCAGCTCCACGTTACATACAGTTCCCAGATCTGCTCTGGCTTCTGCTGGCATCCATTACCTCAGTCTAAAGCAGGGAAAGGTGATCGCTCAGTAGCGGGGAACCAGCCTCATCAGGTAGCTTAAAGGAGAGAGCAGGAGCAATTTGGCTAGAGGAAGGATTGTTAATTCGACGGCTACAGTTTCACATAGAGAAATTTTCAAAATGTATAGCCAAGGGGTTGATAATGAAGATGAAATCTATACACAGAGATATTCGAATGAGGGAATGTGTTTGCTCATTTACTCCCCATATCTAAGCAGTATTGCTGTGGTGACAGCTCTCAAAATCTCAGTGAGAACAGATATCTATATCTTCTCCATATTATATGTACTTCCCTGCATTTTCTCACTCTGAGGGTCAGCCTGGGGTGGAAGCGAGGGGAATGGCAGGAACTTGTAAAGACTCTTAAGGTTTCTGCTCAAATCCTTCGACATGATACCCATCTGTTTCAGGAGCCAAAGAGCACTACAAGGCCAGACCAAACACGAGTGGGGCTGCAGAAGATCCCAGTGATCTACCAGGACAAACAATCTCCATGTTGGAAAAAAGGAGGGAAACAACTGGGAAAATAATGAAACTGAGTCTCGCAAAGCCCACATTCAGATCCCTCTCTACTCTCAGCAGAAGGGTAGTAACTTTGCTAGATCCTGGAGATTGGGAAGAGTCTTTCCAGGTGGCGAGATCTGGGGAGGTGCTGGAGAGATCTGAGCTGAGGGCAGAAGACAGGATACCAAAGGGTGTACCAAAGAGGATACCAAAGAGCAAAGACTGGGGTTGGAGCGATAGGATGGTGAATAGGGCATCTGCCTTGTATGTGGCTTACCTGGGTTTCATCCCCGCCATCCCATACGGTCCCTCAAGCACTGCCAAGAGTAATTCCTGAGTACAGAGCCAGGAGCAACTCTTGAGCATTGCCCGGTGTGACCCAAAAAAAAGCCTAAAAGAACAAAAATAAAAAGAAGAAAAAGCAAGCAAGCTAGAAAAGGCTGCAAGCAGAGGAAAATGCCACAGTAGGGCTGGGAGAGTGTCCCAGCCAGACAAACTCAGTAGAGGAGAGAGATGGGAAGGGCTGGGGCTCAGATCAGAGGTGGCAGGAGGGAAGTGTTGAAAGTTGGTAAGTTTGAGGCAGAGCAATAGTACAGCAGGGAGGGCATTTGCCTTGCACTCAGCTGACCTCGGTTCAATCCCTGGCATCCTATGTGGTCCTCTAAGCACTGCCATGAGTGATTCCTGAGTGCAGAGCCAGGAGTAAGCCCTGAGCATTGCAAGGTGTGGCTCAAAAACAGAGAGAAAGAAAGAAAGGAAGAAAGAAAGAAAGAAAGAAAGAAAGAAAGAAAGAGAGAGAAAGAGAGGAAAGAAAGAAAGAAAGAAAGAAAGAAAGAAAGAAAGAAAGAAAGAAAGAGAAAAAGCTGATATGTTTAAGACTCAAGAGATTAAGTTTCCTAGAGGCCAGCCGGGTATCCTAGAGGAAAGGGCTGTTCAGATAGAGAAGGGAGCACCAAATAAAGGATGTTTGGAGGATCCTCCCAGGAGGGGAGATGCATGTCGAAAGTAGACTATGGACTGAACATGTTTGCCACTCAATGCCTCTTTTGCAGACCACAACACCCAAAAGGAGAGAGAGAACACAGGGGATTGCCCTGCCACAGAGACAGGGGGGATGGGGGGATGGGGGTGGGAGGGATATTATCCATGGTGGTGGAAAATGGGCACTGGTGGAGGGATGGGTATCTGATCATTGTATAATTGAAACCAAAGCACAAAAAAATGTAAATCTACAACTTTAAAAAAAATAAAATAAAATAAAGGGAAAAAAAAATGATCCCCCCCCAAAAAAAAAAAAAGAGATTAAGTTTCCGGGGCTGGGGCAGGAGAGATGGCACAGGAGTAAGGAACTTGCCTGCACACAACCTATCTCGTTCTGCGCCTGGTACTAAGCGTGGTCTTCTGAGCACCACCAGGAGTGATCCCTGAATGCAGACCAGGAGTAAGCCCTGAGCACAGCTGGGTCTGGCCTCCCTCCCCATCTCTCACCAGCCCAAGAAAGATGAACCTCTTTCCATACTTGGAACAGGAGCAATCAATGACGGAAAGGATTGCTCTGAAGATTGATGGGCAGGAAAGGCCGAGACGGAGAGAAGCAGCAGAGAGATGAATAAGGTCACATGTCCAGAATGACATTTGAATTAAATGCCTTTAAGTCAAACAGTAGCTGCTGGAACAACACAATAGCTGCCGAAAATAAACACTTTTCAGAAAATAAATAATTCCCCAAAATCCTAATCCCATGCCCCAAACTGATCCCTTGTGAACATTTTATTTATTGGAGATAGAAATGTTTATCAGAAAGCAGAAGGGAAAGAAGCGCCCAGCCCGGGAGGAACTTAGTAGAGGAGTAAGTTAGAATAAAGCATTTTAATTCCCTGCTATTGTATGACTCTAGAACCTACACTTCCATTATTTTTTTTAAAGGATCCTAAGAGGCATATAAATTAAAGCTTCAAGACAAGTTGCTGCTCCTGAAGACAAAACAGCTGTGTCCAAGTAAATGGGACACTAAGCAAAGGCCAGAGTCGGAGAGCGTGAATGTGTCATTCATGGAGAGACGCTTAGCAATTCAGACCTCAAGGGGCCGGGTAGGGCGTTTGCTTTCAAGAGGTGGACCAGGGTGCGATCACCAGTATTCCATATGGTTCCCAGAGCACCGCCAGGAGTGATTCTTGAGTACAGAGCCAGGAGTAACTCCTGAGCTCTGCCAGCGTGGCCCCAAAATTGAATTAAAAAAGAGAAAAAACGTAGACCTCAAGTTGCCCTTACAGTTAAACGTTTCCACGAAAGAGACTAAAAGAACTCCATGTAAAATGTTTTTTAAGTGCCACTAGGAGCTTCACCTAACTGAAGATTTTATTCTAAGGTCACTGTGTGTGTGTGTGTGTGTGTGTGTGTGTGTGTTTGTGTATTAGAATGTCCCTTGGGTGTGGGGGAGGGGAGAGCCAGACTGGGCAGGTAACCAGGGGTCCATCCCTGGCACCTCCTGGTCGCTCCAGCAGCCCTGGGTGTGGCCATTGGGGATCACAGCGGAACCAGAGCATCATTCACCCTGCAAAGCGGTACTGCAAGCGTCTCCCTGAGCTTTCTGGGAGCACGCTGCCTTCCCCTCCACCCCAGCCTCCACCCCCCAGAAAAGAGTCCGTGTATTTTAAGAGGATTTGCTAAGCGAGGAATTCACCTTATCCAGTAACAAAAACAGTGTGAAAAAGATTAAAAAAAAAAAAGCAGGTTGTCAGGAGGGGGCTTCAGAGGAGCGTCGACAGAAGGAACTATTTTGGGAGAGTCGGGAGCGGGGGAGAGCAAGGGCGGGGGTGCCGGGCTAGCACCCAGCGGGCGCGGCGGCGGGGCGGACTGGGATGGGGTGGGCGCCCTAGGGCGGGGGGGGGGGGGCGCATCCGTCCATCCGTCGGGCACCGGCCGGCGACCGGACGGCAGCCCAGGGCCAGGCGAAGGGAAAGGGCAAGCGAGCCGGAGGCCGAGCGCCCGCCGGGAGGAGCCCCTGTCACCTAGACAAAGGCAGCCCCGGAGCGCGCGTGCGCGTGGCGGTCAGCGCGGCGACCCGCAGCGAAGGGGGAGGGAAGGCGGGCGGGGAGCGGCGAGAGGAGCCGGCCCGGGCGGCCGCCGGCCGCGAGGCGGGGCACCCGCGCGCGCCCACTAGCGGCCGGAGGAGAAGGCGCCCGCCGAGGCCCCGCGGCCCGGGCCTCCCTCGGGGTGGCGCGCGCGCTCGCCGCTCGCGCCTGCGCCGCCCGGCGGACTCGGGAGCGCGCTCTCTCGGCGGCGCGCGCGCTCTCAGTCTCCGCCACCCACCAGCTCCCGCACCAGCAGCCGCGCCGCCGCCGCCGCCGCCGCCGCCGCCGCCCACCTTCTGCCGCCGCAGCCGCTCTCCCCTCCACCGCTTCCCTCTCCGGTCCTCGCCCTCTGTCGACCATCAGGTAAGCACGAGGTTCCCGGACCTGCCACCCCGTCCGCTTCCTTGCAAGCCCCCCCTCGCACCCTGCTCGGGTGCAGGCGGCCCTCGCCCCCCTCCCTCCCCGCCGTTAAGGATGGGTTTCACGCGCCGGGCATTGGTCGCGGGCGACCGCGGGGGTTCCGCCCTGCACCCTCCGCGCGCTGGCGGCTTGCAAAGGGCCCCGTGCACACGGGGATGCACGCATGCATGTGAATGTATGTGCGTGCGTGTGTGCTGGGGAGGTGTGTGTGTGTGGGGGGGAGGACCAGGGTCCGCACGACACGCTTCGCCACGGACCTGGTGGAGACTGTGCCCGCAGGGTGGGGCATGGATGCCCTGACCTGGGGGAGGGGGCTGCAACGCACGTTCCATTCCTTCGCCACCGTCTTTTGCCGCAATGGGCGTGTGAGTGTGTGCGTGTGTGTGCGCGCGCGTGTATGTGTGTGTGTGTATGTGTGTATGTGTGTGTGCGCGCGTGCTAGGAGGGATGTCTAATGACGACCTCCAAAAACGAATCTGCAGCCTGATTTATCCGCCGAGGTGTGCCGGCAGCCCTAGGGATGGCATAGTTCGGGTTCTAGAAAAGACGACTTCTTCCCGGCCCCTCCCTTCACCTTCCCATTCCAAGGGCCTGGCTTCGCAGCCCGGGTTCGAGGCGGCGGCCCTCCCCCGGTTTCCACCTTCAGAAGCCCGCAGGGGACATTTGGGGGCTGGGAGGGGAATCCAGGAGATGGGGAGGGGTCCAGGCGCTGTCACTTTGGTTGCCCTTCCCCCTGCGCGCGCTGGCGCGGAGACGCGGGCTGCGCCGTGCCCGAGACCTGGCGGTGCGCGGGACCCAGGGTGCAGCTTCCAGCAGGCCGGGGTCACCTGGGCAGCGGCCGACCCCCGCTCCCCGCCGCAGCCCCCCACGGGCGCGCGCGCGGGGGGGTGCAGGTGCCTTTCGGGGCGGGTCCCTTTTTCCGCGCGCCCCGCCAGAGTCGCGGGGCTGGCGCGTAGGGCTCGCCCCTCACTGCGGCAGTGGGTGTGGACCCCGGTGGGCGAGCGGGGGAGGGGCGGCCGTGCCTCCTCCCGCCCCCACCCCCGCCGCACCCCTCCAAGAGCGAGGTGCCATCTTTCCGCGGCGTGGTTCGTCCTTAGCGGAGCGCGCCGAGTCGGCTGGCGTGCGAGGACCCGGCGGGACCCGCGTTCAAGGGGGTGGGGGCCCCTCCCTGGGCGCGGAAATCTGGGCGTACGGCCGCGGGGGGGGGGGTTGGGGGCGTTCCCCGGGGGGATCTCGACGCTTTGTGTTTTAGGGTTTGTGGCACTTGAGTTGCCCGCCAGGTGGGCTTTTTTTTTTTTTGGTTTGCTGAGGTTTTTTTTTTGCTTTTATTCTGAGGGTGTCGAACAAGGGGCCCCGACGTTTTTCGCCCCCCGTTCCCGAGCCTTTTGTTTGATCTCGCGGTTTGCAGAGGCCCTTGGACTCGGGTCACAGCCCCTGGAGCACGAATAGACGGGCGTGACCCCGCGCCGCCCCCTCTCCCCCCGCACACACACCCGGGAGCCGGGCGGCGCTCCAGGAGCGTCCCGGGGCTGCGACGCGCGGGTCTGGGTGTCCGCGCGGGGGGTGGGGGTGGGGTGGGGAACGACGCCCCTGCAGCTGCACTTGCGACCCCCACCCCCCCGGGGGCGAGGCCCAGCTGCTGGCGGGTGCTCGGGCTCGGCGCCCTGTTGCTTTGCCTCGCTGGAGAACGTGAGAAGGGGCTGGAGGTCCCTTGGGGTGCTGCGGCCACACCCATCTCTCCGGGGCTCGCTGGAGGGGGCGCGCAGGGGAGGTTGCCACGGAAACCACACGCGTCCCGAGAAGGGACCCTGGGGCGTTGCCGGGTCCCTTCCCAGCTGAGATTGAGAACCCTAGGGTAGGTGGCACCCCGCCCCCTGGGCCTTCTCGGGGGGCTTGGGAGGAAGAACCCCCTCCCAATCGTGAGACTCCCCCTGATTGGCCTCCGGGGTCCAAGCCTCCCTAAGGGGGGAGCGGTCTGCGCGGTTCTTTTTTTTTAATTTTTTTATTTTTTACGGTGGCTGAGTGTTATTTCAGAAACGTGCGGATTTTCACCCGAGAACGGGCGGGCGCACACGCTTGGACGCAGGAGAACCCGTCCGAGCCTCGCCCGGGCGGCGGTGCCCGGGTCCGCGCGGCTTTCTGGTTCGTTCTAAAAGCCTGGGAACCGGTACGCGGGCGCCGTCGAGAGAGCCGAGCGTGTCGGGGTCCGAATAACGGCCCCCACCCCCGCCCGGAGGAGTTCGAACATCCGGGACTGGCGACTGGCGGGGCTCACGGGCCAGAGCCCGCCGCCCCCTCGCGGCTGGGCCCCGGGAGCGGCGCCGGGGGCGGAGCAGGGGCGCGCCGTGGGCTGCGGGGCCGCACCCGCCCCGGGACGGGCCCACGCGGCGTCGCGCGCCGCGCCCCTCCCGTGCCACCCGCGCGCGCCGCAGGAACGCCGCGAGAACGCGGGTCTGGCGGCCGCGGGGAGCGGGAGCCCCTGTCGGCTGGGGGGAAAGGAGCCCCGCGGGGGCGAGCGCGTGGAGCCCGCGGCCGGGAACAAAGCGCCGTCCACGCGTCCGTGATTTCCACGCTCCATTTTGTATTTCTTTTTCTCTTTTCTTTCTCTCTCTCTCTCTCTCTTTTTTTTTTTTTTTTTGGCTTTTGACTTTTGACTTTTCGCCACACCCGGCGATGCTCAGGGCTTACCCCTGACTCTGCATTCAGGAATCACTCCTGATGGTACTCGGGGAGACCGGGATGGGGTCCCAGGGTTCGAACCCGGGTTCGCCTCGTGCAGGGCAAGCGCCCTTCCCGCTGTTCTATCGCTCCGGCCCCCTCCACACTTCATCTGAAAGCGATTAACGGTGGTCTGGGGGATCTGCGGGTGGAGAATCCGGGCCCGAGGGGAGGGGACGAGGGGACGGTTGATGCGGTGGCTTTAGCCCGGGGATTGCTGGCTTCTAGGAGGGATCGCCAAGGGATGCAGCTTTTGCTCCCTGGGAGTGCGGAGCCAGACCCCTGGCGTGGAGGAAATGCAAGGGAGAGCAGAAAACAGCCAGTGAGGGCCCCCCAAACTCCAGCCAGTGCACCCACTCGGTCAGCCCTGGAGCCTATAAACAGGGCGGGGTCTGCTGCCCATCTGGGTTGGTCTGCGTGAGGGACCCCTGGAGTGAAGGCGTGTCCTCCCCTCCCTAATCAGTTCTGAGCTCTCGCCTTGAGTTTTATGGTGACGCCCAGGCTTTCCCTTTCATCCTCCCATCTCCCAAGCCTTCCTCTGCTCCCGCAATCCATCCTCCGGCCCCCAGCTCCCCCTGGGTTACTCTGGGCTCTTGGGTCCCTGGACTGACTCCGCTGCTGTAACAGGTGTGTCTTCTTGGCTCTCCTGCTTGGCGCTCGCCCTAGGACAGGTGGGAGGAAAGGCTCCTCGGCTGGGCTCTGCTGGAGGGACAGTCCCTGCGGTGGCTTCCCAGACTGCTGCCCCTGTCTGCAGACGGGCGTGGCTCTCGGTGCCCCAAGTAGGAGGCTGGGCAGACAGGAACAAAAGAAGCAGAGCTTTCCAGGAATGGCTGGAAGGAAGGCAGCACCCCCCGGGGATGGAGTAAGCTGCAGGCTTCTCTCTGGAGGCGCCAGAAGCCCCTCAGGGAACCAGCTTGCTCTTTGACCTTCTGCCCCTGGAGGTGGGCTGCCAGCCCAGAGGCATCAGAGGATGGTGGGGCCCTTTGTTTCAGCTGAATTACCCTCCTTTGCTCTTAACACCTCGAAGCTGCCCTGAAGCTTATTTCCAGAAGCTGTCCGGGCACTGTCCCCTCAGCATGGGGAAGCTGAATCCATTTGTGTTCGTTCTCTGGCTTAGAACTCAGCCTGCTGGGAAGAGAATAACTCACAACCAGACATGCTCAGAGGCAGACTCTGATGCCAGGGAGTGTTTGACCCCGACTGTTATACAGATAAGCAGGGAAAATGGGAGACTGTGAGTGAAAAGGGGGTGAAGAGAAAGCAGGGGGCAGGGAGCATCACCTGAGGCCAGGGTGGGCAGCGGAAGGTTTGCAGGCTCAACTCTGGGTCCAAGCGCCAATGGTGCCCCCCCAGCCCCTCCCTGCTGGGCAGCACTCCCTGCTCTGGTGGCCCCCTCCCCCCTTGAAGACCAGAGGAAGTGGAAGAGAGGAGGGGGGTAGGGGTGCCCCTGACCTTTTCCATTCCTGTTCAGAGGCCCCTCCACCCCTAACTGCCTGGGGGGGGTGCAGCAGGTGAGGGGGGAGAAGGTAGCCACAAGAGCTTCCACCCCCCCACCCCACCCCCCGCCTCCAGAGGGCTGCCTGGCTTTTCCTGCCCTCTCAGTGTTACCCTGTGAACTGGCGGTTCTCAGCCCCAGTAACATCAGATGTCCAGACACATTTGTTTATTGTTGTTTGGGGACCTCATCCACAAGGGCTGCTGGGGCTATTCCGGGTGATCCTGGGCATTTTGCGATGCCAGGAGCAAACCAGTACCTCCCACATGCAAAGTCTGTGTTCGGGGGGCCAGAGAGATAGCACAGTGTGGAGGGCACTTGCCTTGCACCCAACTGACCTGGTTTCGATCCCTGGCATCCCGTATGGTCCCCAAAGCAGTGCTGTATCACCTATGGGAAACCTGAAGAACAGAGAGGCTTGTAACTCATTAAAGGTCACACAACCAATGAGAGACAAACCTGGGTGTCTGGTACTACCTCCGCTATCCCCCCCCCTCAGTTATATCCCAGCTTGATAGACCTCTGGGGGACCCAGTATCAGCATTGACCCAGTGAGATATTTTGATTCCAAAACCACTCACGTGTGTGTGTGTGTGTGTGTATGTGTGTGAGAGAGAGAGTGAGAGAGAGAGAGAGAGACTGTAATGAGATCGCCAGTGTCTAATCTGGCCTTGGCAGATGGAGAGAGGGATTTCACTACCTCTGTGCCTCTGTTTATGAAAAAGACCCATAGTGCAGCAGGGAGGGCACTAGTCTTGCATGCGGCTGACCCAGGTTCCATCCTCAGCACCCCATAGGTTCCCCTGAGCCCACCAGGAGTGATCCCTGAGTGCAGAACCAGGAGTAACCCCTGAGCATCACTGGGTGTGGCCCCAAAACAAAAAAACAAAATTAAAAAAAACAACAATTCTCTGCCTGTCCCAGGCTCCCCCGCCTACATCGCCCCTCCCAGGCTCCTCCCTCCAGGGATGCTGCCAGCTGTGCGTGGGAGCAGGGGGCGGTGAGCTTTTTGGGGTGTTTGCTCTACTTTTCAGATCTTTGCTTAGGAAACAGCATCAGGTGCCACTGACAAGTGCTTCCACATGCACAGGCTTGAATGGCAGCCAGGTGGGGACCTTTGCCAGGGGCTCCAGGCATGGGACACGAGGAAACTGGCCCCTACTGGAGACATTTCAGGGGAGTTTAGGCAGCGCGAGGATAGCCAGCCCAGTGGACAGCACCTAGTGCGTCTCGTGACCTCATCGTGAGGGGCTCAGCGGTACAGTGACAAGGGTGTGGGCTCAGAGCGGGTCACTGCCTGGCCGGCCTAAGATGTATTGTTTGGCCTCTCAATTGTTTGGTTCTCTGTAAACTGAGCTTACCTGTCATCTGCATGGCTGTGGGTGCCCAGGCCCAGGCCAGCAGTAACTGCTGACAAATGGGGGCAGACCTTCACATACATGGTCCGACTCTCATGTAGGGACCCACATACCCACTCATGCACCTCCATACCCACACACACATGTATGCACCCACAAACATACACACACACAAACACGCACCCATATACCTGCTCATGTACCCATGTGCACACACATGTGCCTGCACACGTATATGCCCACGTTTCCACCCACGCCTGCACACACACACACACGCACACACTTGCCCATGCATCCATGTACACACATGCATGCATGCATGCACCCACACATGTACACACCCACCTACACAGGCACACACACACCCGTCTGTGCACTGATGCACACACCCATGTACCCACCTACACACCCACGCATGCATACATGCACTCACACATGCATGCGCACATGCCTCTGCACATCCACGTGAACACACACCTCGTCATGCACTGACTCATGCATATTCATATGAACCATACATGCACATTCATATGCACCCACACATGTACACTCACGTGTGCAAGGGCTTCTACAAATGCTGGAGACGGGACCATTGTTCCTGAGTGAGCATCCAGATGGGGCCATGGACGGCCACCCTGCCCCTCTGCAAGCAGGCATTGTTGTTTGGGTGGACGCTGATCCCTGAAAGCTGCACACACCCACCTTAAATGTACACACAGCACTCGCCACAGGCAAGCCCAGTGACTTATCATCTGTTGTCCCGCCGCTGTCCTCTTCCTTCCTGAAATCCACTCCGTGCCAGGAATAGAGCATGTCCTCTGGCACCAGTCCGCACTGGCCCTGCCCCCATGGGCTGGCCACTCAGCTGAGCGGCCGCTGGAGCGCTCACTAGGTCACCAGTGATGAACAGGAGTGGAACAGAAATAACGGAGAGATTTTACCAGTGAAATCACCAAGCCATGTTGACGGTGGCAATCTGGCAAGCGGGCCTCCCCGTGAACAGCTGAGCGCAAGTAGGAAACGTGTTCAGTTAGAGCAAACTTCTGGGTCCAGGGAGCTTGCAACAGGTGAAAATCAGTGTCCTGTCTGAATGAGTGAATCCGGTTTCAGAATCCTTCTTATGGCTGATCTGCTTGATGACTCAGGTGTGCTCTGTCTCTACTTGACTTCTGCCTAGGTCAGGTAGATGTGTGTTTTGACCCTATCTCTGCAGAGAGGCCTGGCCCATCGTGCTTGGGTCGGCTGAGAGAATCCGTTGGTCTTTTTGCCTAAGCTGCATTGTGATGCCTTGTCCTGGTCAATGTTTCCCAAAGTGGATATACAGCCCGCCAAGAGGGCCCTGGAACAAGCCAGGGGG
Organism: Sorex fumeus; assembly: GCF_029834395.1. Lineage (NCBI taxonomy): Eukaryota > Metazoa > Chordata > Mammalia > Eulipotyphla > Soricidae > Sorex > Sorex fumeus. Next base: position 79,016,148 of record NW_026606120.1, read on the forward strand.
GAATAATAGTTTGGGGTGCCACTTAAGAGGTGCATATTGTTCACTTAAAGCAGGTAGATTTGCACCTGGGGTGTTGTTGTTTCTGCAGGGGCAGTAGATCAGATAAGTTTGGGAACCTCTGTTCAGGTCCTTAGAACAGGCCTTCCAGTGCAGAACTGCAGAGTATCAACCCCTCTGCCTTTTACTTTCTCTTTCCAAGGCCTTTAATATCCCCTTTGACAGAAAAACAAAAAAATAAAAAACAATGACCTCAATACTAGAACGAGAGAGTGCAGCCAGTGGGGTGCTTGCCTTGCACACAGCTGACTCTGGTTCTATCTGGCGCCACATGTGGTCCCCCCAAGCATTCCCAGGAGTGACCCCTGAGCACAGAGCCAGGAGTAAGTCCTGAGCATCACTTGGCCCAAAAGCCAACAAAAAATTTTCCTCTATGAAATTATTCCAAAGCGTTAGATTTGGCTTTCTCAAAATCAAGGGCCCGGAGCGATAGTACAGCGGGTAGGGCTTTGTACAGCACCTTGAATGCGGCTTACCCCGGGTTTGATTCCCAGCATCCCATGTGCTCATCCCCCAAACACCACCAGGAAGAGTTATTCCTGAGTGCAGAGCCAGGAGGAACCTCTGACCATCGCTGGGTGTGAGCCAAAAAGAAAAAAAAAAAATCAACAAAGCGATAGTACAGCCAGTAGGGCGTTTGTATGTGGCCTGGGTTCCGTCCCTGACATCTCCTGTTTCCTGCTGAGGCTGCCAGGAGTAACCCCTGAGCATCCCCAGGTGTGGCACAAAAACAAAAACAAAATCGATTGGCGGTTCTCAGAGGCGATCTGCTCTTGGCCTTGGCCCCTCAGTGGCCTGCGTGCCATGTACCGTCCAGGGTGACTCTCCTGGCTAGGGGTGAGAGTAGCTGGTGCAGGCGTCAGCCCTGAGACCAGACAGCCTTGCACCTGCTTCCTCCCAAGACAGCCTTCACACCTGCTTCCTTTCTCCAGAGCGAGCCCCCTGGAGGTTGTACCGAGGAACCCGCGCATGACCCCCCTCCCCCTCCGCCTGCCCTGCTCCTCGGCTTTCCAGGACCTTTGATTCATTCACATAGAATCCCAACCCCAAGACTCCCCACCCCCACCCCCGTGGGACTGAAAATCCATTCCGATTCCCTTTGCTCCATCCGCTCGCCTTTCTGAAGGAGTTACACCCATTAAAAGTCCATTTTAAATCTGTTGGTTAGTACGAAATCTGAGAATGATGTTCTTTCACTGGCTTCCCTTGGGTCCTCTCCGCAAATCTGCTCAGAGATCAGAGGGATTAGGGGCCCTAAAGGTTCTGCTCCCCCACTCCCAGGCGCTGTGGGAGATGGGGGCTCCGAGCCCAGGCGCAGGGCTGGGGGGAACAGGCAGAAGGTGTCAAACCTGGGTTGTTCGCATGCAAGGCAAGCGCTTAGCCGCTGTGCTCTCTCTCCAGGACCCCCTCCCTATCTCTCTCCCCTCCCCCCCGCCCCCCAGGCTGGTGATATGGCAGGACCCACAATGTCGTTCTAGTAGAGGAAATGCAGGTGTCCTCCTTCCCGGGTCACCAGGGACAAGAGCAGAGCCCCGGGTCCCTCGCTGCCTGTTGTGTGAGCCACAGCCCGCAGACAGGAAGGAAGTGCTGGGAAGGGCGCGGGCTTTCCCGTGACCTCCCCTGGGAACGACACTCAGGCCCTGATTGAGAGCCAGTGTCCCCAGCCCCGTGTCAACAGCTCTGTCCCACAGCATGCCCAGGGCTGTCAAGGGCTCTGGGCGCAGCCCCCAGGCGCTGCTTCTTAAATTGGTCCTAGATGTGACATCAGACCATCATGATTGGGGGAGGCAGGGGCGGGGTGAGCTTTGTTTCTCCCTGTGGGGATCAAACGCAGGGCCTCACACCTGCAGAGCAAATGTCTTCCCACTGAGCCCCAAGCCGTCATCTTTCCTCACCCCTTCTTCATGACTGACCCCAAAAGAGCTCCAAAAGAGCTTCTTGGGTGATTAATAATAGAAAATCCAATGTGTAAGTATCGGCGGGCACTGGCTCAGCAGGCTGGGGCATTTGCAGGGCATACAGGAGGCCCCTCTTAGGCCCAGCGAGCTCCACCAGGAACAAACCTGAGCCTGCCTGGGTGTGACCCCCCCACCCCCCAAAAAAACCCAAATGCATCAGTGCCAGAACAAGGTCCCAGTGTAAAGAATCTCTTTGGTTTGAAAATTTATGGATAGGAGCTGGAGCAACAGCACAGCGAGTGGGGCGTTTGCCTTGTACACAGGTTTGATCCCAGCATCCCATATGGTCCCCTGAGCACCGCCAGGAGTAATTCCTGAGTGTAGAGCCAGGAGTAACCCCTGTGCATCGCTGGGTGTGACCTAAAAAGGAAAAAAAAAAAGAAAGAAAATATATGGGTGTACAGTTATTTTTGCGTATACACTATAAACTTTCCTACACACTAGTGTACATATGCTGCGTGTCCATATACTCACACAAGGTTACTTGTGAATACTCAGCCCGCTGGTCTTGTGTGTCTTTTCATATTGCGTCTCTTGGAAATCTGAACAACTCTGGGCTTGGTCACGTGTCAGAATTCAGGCCGCTCTTTGTTCCAAGACCGAGACCAGGGTGGTATGTTGGACAGAACGTTTGTACAAAGCCTGCAGAATTGGGGCAGTGTACAAATCTTGGGAGGGGGTGTTCAGGACTCCGCACTGCTGAGGTTTCCAGGAGGGGCTCTGCCCACTTGCCGTTCGTTTGCCAGTCTTGCCTTTCCCCACTGGTCCCAGCCCCTGTGGCGGCTTCCGTTTGTGCTTCCCCATCCCCCGCCAGCCTAGAGACCAAGGTTCTCAGAACCTCCCTAAGCCCACTTGGACACTGGAGCGCTCAGACTCACTCACTGGAACCTTCTTTAAATCTACTTCACATCCCCCCAGCCCCTCTAATCTGCCAGAGGATCGCCCCTGCAGGGATCAGCTCTTCCTCCTGTAGTTGGTGACCTCCTCCCCGCCCAGCCCCGCAGGGCACTGGCCTGGCTGTGTTCCTGCAGGGTTAATAGAGACAGATAAATCCCCCTCGATTTGCCTGAAGTGCGGCAAGCAAGATGCAGCAGTGTTTGGTGTCTGATGGGAACCGAGCCATCCACGTGGCAGGAGCTGCTGTTCTCAGTTGATAAGCTGGGCCCGGTGGGGAAAAAAAATTCTAACAAGATCTGCTGGGTGGGCTGGAGAGAGAACTCAGTGGGCTAAGATGACGCTTGCATGCAGCAGGCCCAGGCTCAATCCCCAGCTTGTATATGGTCCCCCGAGCACTGCACAGAATGACACTGAGCTGGGGGGGTCGCCCTGAACACTGCCAAGATCAGTGGCACCAAGCCGAACGAGAGATCAGCTGATCGATGGCAAAGAGGAATTCCAGAAGTTACCCCGCCTTTTGCTCTGTGGGTGTGAAGTCCTGCCAGGTTGGGTTTAATCACAGCCTGTTTCTCCATTAAGAACTGTGCAGGGGCTGGAGCTATAGCACAAAGGGTAGGGCATTTGCCTTGAACACGGCCCACCTGGGTTCGATTCCCAGCATCCCATATGGTCCCCCGAGCACGGCCAGGAGTAGTTCCTGAGTGTCTGAGCCAGGAGTAACCCCCGTGCATTGCTGGGTGTGACCAAAAAAAAAAAAGCGGAAAAAAGAGCCTGTGGCAGAGACTGAGATGACTGATTCCGCTTTTTTTTTTTTTTTTCATCTGCCTCATGGGGTATGCAGCCGACCCAGTCAGCCCAGGCTCGATTCCTCCGCCCCTCTCGGAGAGCCCAGCAAGCTACCAGAGTATCTCGCCCGCAAGGCAAAGCCTGGCAAGCTACCAGTGATGTATTTGATATGCCAAACACAGTAACAAGTCTCACAGTGAAGATGTTACTGGGCCTGCTCGAGCAAATTGATGAACGGGAGGACAGTGCTGCTACAGTGCTCATGGGGTAATGTGTCCTCACCGAGAGCATGGACCCTAAGGTGCTGTCTTTCTCCCAGCGTAGTCAGAGAACTGAACTAAAGTAATCTGTGCAAATTCCTCCCAGCATCTGGGAAGATGAGTGCCCTGGGGAGGCGGGGTTGATTCTCTGGGGATGAGTCTGGAGCCAGATCTGAAGCCTCTGGGGGTGGTTAACAGAATCTGAAACAGTGCCGCTACGCCCGTGCGGTCCCTTAACCCCATCCCGACGCACACATGGGCCCCCCGGGAAGTGGGGGGTGGGGCGCGGGTGTGTGAGCTGGGCCTGAGTCCTGGAAGGATCCAGAACCCCCGTCCCGGCTGCCCTGGTCTGCTCAGCCCCTTCTGTAGAGGGGCCCAGGGCCAGAGCAGGACTCAGGAGTGTCTTGAGTGTCACCCTGAGTGCAGCCCACCCCCCGCTGGTGACAGCTCCTCTTCTGGAGACCCCAGAGAGCCCTTTGACTCCTGTCTCAAACCCCTGCGGGGAGTCTCCAGGGTACCTTTTGATTTCTTGAGGCATTTCATCTTCCTAGTCAGGGACTCCGAGCAAAATTTCTTTGAGTGGCCCTGAGTAGCCTGTGGTGGGATCTGCGATGAAGGCAGGAGTGATTCAGGGGGCTCAGCCCCAGGGCATGGGAGCGGGGTGTGGAGGGGCTCCTGCTCCGTGACGGCTTGGAGGCAGGAACTGCTTGCATTTGGAGTTGGAACTGGGCTGGACTCGCGCTGGAACTGAAATCCTCTATGAGGTCTTCCCACGCAAGGGTGCAGGAGAGCACGGCGGGACAAGCGTGCGTGGGCCCCATGCTGACCTGCCCTCTTTTCCCCCACCTCGGTCACTGGAACTTCTCACCTCCAGATCCCCGTGTGGCACACTCGGCGACCTGAACTCCTTTCCTCCCCCTCCTCCTTTTCCTCCCTCTCTCCCCTTCTCTGCAGTGCCAAGAGGGGCCCCACCCGCAGTGCGTTCGGGAACAGTGCCCAGTTTCACATCCAATTTACAGCCCATGGCTGTATCCCCTGCCTCCCCGCCACCCCAGAGCAGCCCCATCATCCTGCCAACCTCCCTGATGTATGCTGAAGGGACTCAGTCTATGGGCTGGGCAGCCCGGGCACTGTGCCCGCCCCTCAGCTGGCACTCAGTCGCAGGGTCCTGCCCCTTCCCACTCCTCCCCTGCCTCGCTCTCCCGCTGGGCACTCTTCCCACCAGCCGCGCTGGGGCCCCGGGGGAGCGTGTGTGTCCTACCTCTGTGAGGCTCTGGGTTGGGTCCCCAGCCCTTCAGGGTCCCCCACAGCTACCATGGATGGCCCTGCTTGTCCCGGACCCCTGCTGGGAGCTCTCCCCAGCTCTCCCTGCCCCATTTCAGTTACTCTGACCACCCCATTTCTCTCAGCTCCTGCAGACCCGGAGGCCTTTACACCACACTCCCCACCTCCTCCACCCCCCTCCGTGTTCAGGGGTCCCCATCCACCTGCCGTGTGTCCCTGAGGGCTGGCTTGTATCCTGTGTGACCTGCCTATCCTGCTCGCCTGGCCCAGAGCTGGCCATGGTCACAAGGGCCGCAGACTGGTGTCTGGTGGTTTTGACCTGTTGGATAGAGCCGCCTCCACCTCCTTGAATATAACTTGTTTCTGGGCCCGGGGAGTGGCTCAAAAGGCTGGAGCACATGCTCTGCAGGGGGCAGGCCTGGGTCCCATCTGCAGACTACCAGGAGTGACCCCCAAACACTGGGCTGGGATAGCCCCAGTGCCCCAGCATCATCTGGGGAGGAAGGAGGGAAGGAAGGTAAGGAAGGAAGAAAAGGAAGGAAGGAAGGAAGGAAGGATAGATGGGAGGAAGGAAGGAGAAAGAGAGTGAGAGGAAGGAAGGAGGGAAGGAAAAAAGGAAGGAAGGATGGGAAGAAGGAAGGAAGGAATGAGAAAGGAAGAAAGGAAGGAAGGAAAGAAGGAAGAAGGAAGGACAGACGGACGAACGTTAGTACGTTTCCTGTCAGATTTGCCCTGGTCGCTTCTCTCCCCTAGCAGAGCAGCTGACACTCGCTGTTGGCGCAGGTCGGCCACCATGCTGATGTGGGTGTCGCCAGGCCACCCCTCCCCCCCCAAGGCTGGGAGTTTCATGTCTGACAAGGCCCCCTGGGGAGGAGGGGTGGTTTGGGCTTCATCCTGGCCTGGCCTGCAGTGCTCTGAGAACCCCGGCCCTTGCTCCTACCTCCCTCAGGCGCTGTCCAGCCTCACACATGGGTCAGCTGTCACCCGAGCTGGGGGAGGTATTTTAAGCCCAGAGCCAGCCTCCCTCTAAACTGGGCAGCCGCTTTCCTGGTGACGGTGACGGCGGAACCAGATTTAGAGCCTTGTCGTGGGCAGCTCCTTGATTCTTACACGGGGAAGCTCCTTTTCCTCCAAGCCTGCCCCGTGCAGCGCTCACAGCTGCCGCTTTTTGGGGACCCCTGGCCAGAGGCTGGACAAGGGGCTGCGAGGGACTAGGGTGCCAGTTTGGGGGAGCAGACCATGGGGGCCGCCAGACCGTGTGCCCGGGAGAGGGAGAGTCCAGACCTGCAGCAGTCAGCAGGGAGGGTCCTGCGGGGCATGGCCAGCCTCCTGGGGTCCAGTCTGAGCCCCCTCGACTTCCCCCTGCCCACAGAAATGGGGTGCACCCCTCAGAATCAAAAAGGGGGAGCGGTGGGAGCAGAGAGGGACGGGTGTGTGGACGATGTTGGGGTTCACCTGCTGAGGGTTATTCTGCACGTTGCTCCAACTAGCGACCGCACTGGCCCCTTTGACGAGATTAAATACATTGGCGGGGCCAGAGCAATAGTCCAGCAGAAAAGGCGCCATCTGGCATATGACTGACCTGGGTTCAGTCCCCAGCCCCCTCCCACAGGCCCCCCACCCAGCTCCTCCAGGAGTGATCCCAGAGCGCTGCTGGGTGTGAACCAGAAAATAAAAAATAAATGTACTCGTCACGGCCGCTCCTCCATCTGCTGGAGCCAGCATCTTCCTCAGCCCTGTTCCTGCCTCCCACCTTCTCTCCTGTCTCGTCTTGAAACCAGCCAGCTAGAACGCCGAGCGCCGCGTGTGAGAAGCTAGTTCGTTTCTGTCTGTGGGTTTTTCTGAAGGGAGCAGGAGTGCAGGGATAGACCATAGTCGGGTGGAGCTTCATTAGAATTCTTGGGCCGGGAAGATGGATGCTCAGAGGGTGGGAGCAGTAGCTTTGCACGCGAGAGCCCAGGGCTTTTCCCCTGAGTGCCACAGGGAGTGGTCCCCAAGCAGCACAGAGAGTGACCCATTAAGAAAGAAACTTCTGGGGCTGGAGCGATAGCACAGCGGGTAGGGCGTTTGCCTTGCACGCAGCTGACTTGGGTTCGATTCCCAGCATCCCATATGGTCCCCTGAGTACCGCCAGGGATGATTCCTGAGTGCATGAACCAGGAATAACTCCTGTGCATCACCGGGTGTGACCCAAAAAGCAAAAAAAAAAAAAAAGAAAGAAACTTCTGACTTCTGACTTCTGGGGCTGGAGCGATAGCATAATGGGTAGGGTGTTTGCCTTGCATGCAGCCGACCCGGGTTCGATTCCCAGCATCCCATATGTTTCTCAAGCACCGCCAGGAGTAATTCCCGAGTAACCCCTGAACATCGCTGATCGCTGGGTGTGACCCAAAAAAGAAAAAAAAAAGAAGAAGAAGAGAGAAACTTCTGGAGAGTAGTCCAAGCCAAAGCCAGGCAGCCAGGAGCAATGGTGTGGGCTCTGAACTCAGGCCTACGGGGACCCTGCCAGGGTTTGACCCTCATGGTGGGCCAGGGGCAGTCTCCCAAGGCCCAGAGCATGCTGATGCCGTGGCCTGCCCTTGGGGCTCCTCATTCCAGTGATCCAGGGACTACTGGGTGGACTGAACCCCTCCCTGACGGCTGCACCACTAACCTCCTGGGGTCACCAGCTGCCAGCGGCTGCCCTGAGTGCAGGCACTGGGGCGCAGCGGAGGGTTCCGGGGATGCCAGCTGCCGAGGGGGGGGGTTTCCTCCTGGAACACCTGGGGCATCTCAGCACCTTACTCCCCCACAGGTGGGAGCGGGGAGCAGGGGGGTGGTGGGAGATTTGAAGCCCAGGGCTTAGGGATGCAGGCTTGGCCTTTGAGCAGCTCCCAAGAGGTCTGGCCAGCTTTTTTTTTTCTGGTAGTTTCAAAGCAAAGGTTTATTTGCTATTCAAGAAATACAAAGAAAGTTACAGTGTGAAAATTTATCTCTACAAAAATATCAAAGCATTTTAACCGAGACCCAGCTAGAAATCATAGGAGATGCTAGATTTTGGAAAAATAAAAAAAAGAATTATAGAGACAGCATCATGAAAATCAAATTATCACCAAATTATAGTAAGTGGTCGTGGTATTACTTCTTATGCATGGAAATTACAACATGATTGACAATATTCACTGTTCGAGGAAATAGATGACAATTATTTCTATGTTGTAGGTTTCCACAGGGCAAAGGAATGTTACCCATCTTTGAAAACTCAGATTCTAACTTAACATAGTACCTGGAATAACAGTAGATGCTTAGTAAGGATATGCTGAATTAACACTTTAAAAAATATAATTAAGGGGCTGGAGAGATAGCACAGCGGGTAGAGCGTTTGCCTTGCACGCAGCCAACATGGCCAACACAGGTTCGATTCCCAGTATCCCATATGGTCCCCCGAGCACTGCCAGGAGTGATTCCTGAGTGCATGAACCAAGAGTAACCCCTGAGCATCTCCAGGTGTGACCCAAAAAGAAAAAATATATATATAATTAATGTAAATTCTTGAGAAGTCCTCTATTATATATTATCCTATAGGTAGTTATTTTTCAAGAGTATACTAACAGTATAGAGTCAGGGATATAGCAGCCACTGTGGCCTCCCTCACTTCCTGCCTTTCCCCCTTGAGCCCATGGCCCTTTGCGAAGGGGCAGTGGGGACACCCAGCGGCCAGTCCCATCCCCCCCACCCCCAGGTCCTCTCGCGTGTTCTTCCCATTCAGATGGGAGCCTGTTGCCCTTCCCTTCTCCAGGTGGGAAACCGGACCTTGGGGAGGATGCTGCTGGGCTCATGCAGCCCATGGGAGGCAGACACACCGCTGGGCCCTGACACCGCTCTCCAAACCCAACCCCTCCTGGCTTTCCTGTTGCCCATACCTTCTTGATCTTTTGTGGGGAGCCGTGCCTGGGCAGTACTCAGGATTTACTCCAGGCTCTGTGCTTAGGAATTGCTCCTGGTGGGCCCGGGGGTTCCAAATGGGATGCCAGGATCGAACCCTAGCTGGCCTTGTGCAAGGCATCCGCTGTGCTATCATTCTGGCCCCCTTCTCAGGCTCATCAAATGGCCAGTGAGGGGGGGCTGAGCAGACAGTACTACACCCCCCTACCAGAACCAAAGGACCCCAGAATAAAACTTCACTTTCTTGGGGCTGGAGTAATAATGTAGCGGGGAGGGCATTTGCCTTGCACACGTCTGGCCCAGGTTCGATCCCTGGCATCCCCTATATGGTCCCCTGAGCACCACCAGGAGTAATTCCTGAGAAAGAGCCAGAAGTAACCCTTGAGCATCACTGGGTGTGACCTAAAAAGCAAAAAAAAAAAAAAAAAAAAAAAAAGTTTGCTTTTTTTGCATTGTTCTTAAAGCATTTCTCTCCCTTTGCTCTGCATGGTGGCACTCACAGGGTTGGGGGAGGTTGAACATGTGGCTTGGGTACATGCTGCACCCCCGACTCTGCACCAGAGACCCTTCATCCCAGATAGCAGGGCCACTGGGGACTGCCTGGGCCCATGTGGGCGGCACCAGGGATCAAACTCAGGGCCTCACGCTTGCCCGGCAGGTACTTGTAGCCCTAGAACCATCTCCGCCTTGAGTGGGTTGAGACCTGGACTTTCAGCCTGGGGACCCCTACTCTAGGATTTATTTGATGCGGATATTTTCCCATAGGAAGGAGCGGGTGTGGGATGGGGCAGGTGTCTCCTGTGCCACCTTGTTCCCGTGTGGGGCGGGAGGGGCCGCAGTGAAGGGGTGCCACCAAGTCCTGGGCTTCTCCCCCAGAGGTAGAGGCCGAGGCTGGGCACTCGCCACTCCCCACCCTGACAAGAATCCATAAGTCGAGGGGAGCCAAGAAGGCAAGGTCAGCCCGGCTGAGCCGTGTGCCGGGAAGGTGTGATTTCTTCCACAACTAAGGGCTAAAAATGGCTGCGCTCGCTGAAAGATAATTAGACGATTAATTGGGTTTCTCTCTGGACTGTTGGTTTCCCAGCAAATTGATGAGCCTTTTCTGCGCTCACAGTACCAGTGTTTTATTTCCACTGCTTGCTCTCGTTCTCCTCTCTCTTTCTTTTTTTGGTTTTTGGGCCACTCTCAGGGCTTACTCCTGACTCTGCACTCAAGGATCCCTCCTGGCAGTGCTCAGGGGGCCACACGAGGTGCCAGGGATTGAACCCAGGTCAGCTGCATGCAAGGCAAACGACTCCCTCCCCGCTGTCCTGTCTCTCCGCCTCCCCACTCTCCTCCTTGAGCTTCCCCTGGGGAACCAGGCTCCCTAAGGCACACACAGGAAATGCTCACTAATTTTTCAGTGATTGAAAAAATGGGTGACAGGCTGAGAGCTCTGGGATTCTGGGGGGGAAGGGAGGGAAGGGTCAGCCTCCTCTCCCCCCCTACTTCCGGAAGCCCCTCCCACAGCCTCCCACGTGTAAACTCATCGGCCCAGACCATAGATCCTAAAGTCTCTGGGTTCCATAGCTCCGCCTCATTCCTGAAGACTGACATCCCAGTAGGAGCACAGCAAGTTAGGCGGGAAAGTAACACAGAAGCAAACGAAGCTCAGCCAACCAAAGCAGTAGCACAGAAGGCTCAGCCAGCACCACACAGCCTAGTAAATCTGCGGACAAGGACTTAACAAACCCTGTAGTGAGATATAACCATTTTCACATTAATTTTTTTTGATTTAAAAAAAGTATCGATTTTAATATTGGAGCTTTGTTAGCGAATCAATTTCAACTCTATAATTGTACCAGTAGTTGTGGATTTTGTCTACGTTAAAAAAAAGGGGGGGTGGTTAGAGCCATAGTACAGCAGGTAGGGCATTTGCCTTGCACGTGGCAGACACGGGTTCCATTCCCAGCATCACATTTGGTCCCCCGAGCACTGCCAGGAGTAATTCCTGAGTGCAAAGCCAGGAGCAACCCCTGTGTATCGCCGGATGTGACCTTAAAGGCCAAAAAAAAAAAATCAATTAAAAAAAATGGGTGATTGGGAGAATTTCTTACTGAGTTGGGGGCAAGGGCTTGTTTCTTAGGCTTGGGGAGAAAAAGGCCACCAGATGCCTCACCGTGTATTTATCCCTTTGTTCCCCCTGGCACTTGACCTTGTAAGCGCTGAGCACGGACAGGCTCACACAGCTACAACCCCCAGTGACCAAGCTTTGAGGGCCTCCTGAAATCTGAAGGCACCTTAAAAAGCTCCGCCTCCAAGGCCAAAGACCAGGTTCAGGCAGGCCCGGCAGAGGCATCAGCAGCTGCAGGGAACTGAGTTCCATTTGTGTTTCAGATGCACATTTTATTTTCCCAGTCCGAGTAGAGTAAAGACACATGATATCCCCCAAAGAGAGCAGGCCCTAATCCCAGCACCTGGAAACGGGGCCTTCCTGGGAAAGCCAGGGCTTTGCAGAAGTGATTAAGTTCCGGGTCACCAGCCGGGTCTCGTGTCTGGGCAAGCTCTGACTGCTCTCCTGTGGGTCCTCACAGCAGAGGCAGAGCGAGATCTGAAACCTGAATGAAGGGACGCTGGCACCAGGGGAATTCAGGAGGGCAAGCTGGGGACCCTCTTCTAGAGTCTTTGAGGGTCGGGGCAGTGCCCGGCCGGCACCTTCTTTTTTAACCCCAGCTATACTAAGTGTGGGCTTCTAGGTTACTCATGTTTTAAGTCATTCCGTTTGTGGTCCTTGGTGACGGCCACCAAGAAGCTGATTAAATAGCCTGTCTCCTGCAATCTTAGGGGCACGCTTACACTCGTAAATTATGTTGCCCTGAAATTCCAGTATAACTGAGCATTCTGCTGTCTCGGCCAGCAGCCCTGACTCAAGGCCAAAGAAGGGAACTTATTAAGTTTGAGAAAGCTGGTTTGGACTTTCCGGAAGCGGATTTCCTTGTGTTTGGAGACTTTGCAGGGCCAGTTTGGCCAATCTGAACCTTCCTAACTATTCTCTGGACAAAAGATGGGGGCATTTAGGCAGGTGTTAATGATTTATTCTTTCAGCAGTCATTTGAGCACGTCCCATAAAAGAAGCAGGTGGCAGAGTTAGCCATTAATCCGGCCCAGGCTGAGTTACAACCCAGGCCAGAGAAGTGCATGAATCGTGCCTTTTTAACGGGGCTCTGGGATAGCTGAGCTGGCCCCAGGACTCCTGCACCTTTCCTGGGGGGGAGACTCAGGTGGCACAGCCGAGTGGCTCTGGTGGCTCAGAGGGGTTCCCCAGAGGTAGCTGCGGGAATGGGGGGCCTGGGTCCCTAGGAGGCGCTCTGGGCTGCCCTGAGGTTTCCCTCCATCATGCTGGGAAACTGGCTGCACCCAGACCTGCAGAATTCACATTGTCAGCTTCTGGAGTTTGGAACAGTAGGAGGTCCTCGGGCACCCCAAAATGGACCCAGATGCTTTCCCAACAGAACAGTACCTGGGGAAAGTACCTGTTTCTACAGGTAGTTACACAGAACGGGGAGTCGGGTGGGGGATGGGCTGAGCGTGAAAGGAAGCTGGACCCACCCAATTTCCAAGTTCAGCTGATAAGAAAACACTGGAGAGAGCTCAGAGGTAAGGCGTCGACCACACACTTTGCAGACCTCTGTTCTGTCCCCGGCACCACATAGGGTTCCCTGAGCACCACCAGGCACTTTAGCACGGTAGCACTGTCCTCCCGTCGTTCATCGATTTGCTCAAGTGGGCCCAGTAACGTCTCCATTGTGAGACTTGTTGTTACTGTGTTTGGCATATCGAATACATCACAGGTAGCTTGCCAGGCTTTGCCGTGAGGGCGAGATACTTTCGGTAGCTTGCCGGGCTCTCCGAGAGGGGCGGAGGAATCGAACCTGGGTCAGCCGGACCAGCCGCATGCAAGGCAAATGCCCTTCCGCTGTGGTATCGCTACAGCCCACCAGGTGTGGTCCAAAAATCTACAGTCAAATACCCCACCATGAGAAGCCAGTGGGCAGGTGCCGGTGGCAGAGGGACAGGTGGGGGTAACCCGCAGATGGCCAGCCCAGCTCAGCCCGCAGCCTCCCTCCACTGGTGCCCCTGCGGGACAAGCTTCCCACCCTCACCTCTGACGGGGGATACCCTTGCCCCGTATTGGCCAGGGGACGCAGCTGTGTGTGTGTGCATGCGTGTGTGTGTATCTGTGTGTGTGCGTGCGTGCGTGTGTCTGTGTGTTACACGCCTGGGTGGCTGAGCACAGCAGCGCTTTCTAGATTCTTCTTGGAGCGGGGGGGAGGACGACAAGCTCTGTGACCAGCCAGACCAACCCCGAACCATGTGGCGTGCACGGCCATCTGGTCCTGCTGCCGAGTCCCAGGGCAGGCGGCCGCCAGTCACTCCCACAGTAGCTGAGCCCCTCCCCGCTGTGGCTGCCCCTGAGCTGGCCCCGGTGACCTCATTTCACTGGCCACTGCAGGCTGGTGGCCTTTGCTGTGCGTGAGGGGAGGGGGCTGAGCAGTGGCGACCCGGGTGCAGCTCTTGGGGCTCTGCCCGCCTGGAGGCTGGTGCTCCCCAAGAGGTGTGCACCCTATAGCCTGCCCACCCCACCCCAGCTCTCTGGAACCTCCCTACAGCCAAGAGCATGCAGCTCCTCCCCGCATCCGTGGCGAGTGCAGAGCCCACATCTCTGGGGTACCCCCTGCCTGGGAACCCCCAGACCCTTGGTCTGGGTGGGGTGCAGAGGGCGTCCCTCACCTCTTCCCGCCACACCCCCCCCCCCCGCCCCCCCGCTGCAGCCTCATTCTCCCGAACAGCTCAGGCTGTTGGATTCTGTCTGACCCCAAGGCCTGGGCCGGGGTTGGCTCAGCCCCAGGGCTGTGACCCCTGCCAGGACCCTCTCCCTGCCCAGGCCACTCTCTAGCCTTTCCAGGTGCCTTCCTCTTGAGGGTGGCTTCCAGTCTTGCTGACCCCGACAAGGGACCCTCGGGGCCTCCCAGAGAAAGCAGGGCTGGAAGGGGGTGAGGAGTATGTGGGGGCAGCCCCAGGGGTGTTACCCCACCCGGTGAATCACCACTTTCCCCCACTCCTGCGCTGGGAGTCCCTTACACACACCTCTCCTGCTCTCTGGGTCCCTGGAGGTGAAGGTGCGCTCAGAGGCAGTACCAGGGTTAGGGCACAGCCTTGCACGTGGCCGACCCGGGTCCCATCCCCCGCACCATGTTGTTCCCTGAACTCCTCCAGGTGTAGCCCTGGAGGCTCCTGAGCACTGCAGGGCCAGAGCTGCACCATGTCCTGGCCACCCCTTCTCCCCAAAAAATAAGGTGACAGAGGCCATCTCTGGGCCACATGAGGTAACTTCTAGCTGGGCAGCAGCTTTCCAGAACATTCCATTTTCTTTGTTTGGTTGGGGCCACACCTAGCGATGCTCAGGGCTGACTCCCAGCCCTGTGCTCAGGAATCACACCTGGCCGGCACAGGGCACCATACAGGATGGGGGGGATTCAACTCAGATTGGCTGCATGAACGGCAAATGCCGCACCCACTGTCCCATCACTCTGCCCCCACCCCCATTTTCTTCCACACATGGGGGCCCCCTCCTGCAGCATTTCCTGTGGTTTCCTCTGGAGACCCTGGGTGTTGCGTGGGGGTCGGCCGGTCCCTCTGCAGAGTGGGCTCTGCCCGGGTCGAGTGCCCCCTCAGAGGAGCAGGAGCGGAAGCTGGAGCTGTCCTCAGGAGTGGCCATACTTGTCTTCAAGGAGAAAATTCGAACTAAAGCCAAGAACCCCCCAAAAAGACGGACCAAACCTCATGCCTGGCCGAGAAACAACCCCCAGGAAGGTCCTTGCCTGGAGAGGGAAACACCAGCTGCATCGGAGGAGAGAGAGTCCAGCGGGGGGGCGTTTCCCCTGCACCTGCGTCCCATCCCTGGCATCCCTAGGGGTGACTCCTGAGTGCCTGAGTGTTGAGCCAGGCATCAACCCTGAGCATCATCACTGGTGTGAACAAAACAAACAAAAAACACTGCGGACGGCATTGGTGTTGGAGGGGAGATGAGGGGATGAAGGAGGAGAGGGGGGAAGGGGGAAGAGGGCAGTTAGGGAAAGGAGAGAGGGGAGGGGAGGGAGGAATCTGAGTAGCTGCTGTCCCCTGGGCTTCCCTCCGTCCAGGGTCGGTGTCTGCTCTTGGCCCCGTGGGCCGCGTCCAGTCTCGTCGCTGTCCGGAAGTGGTCACATAGGGTTGTGAGACTTTGCTCGGCCTGGGACAGCACTGCCAAGGGCAGGAGCGAGAGCTGCAGGGAAGGCACTTACTTGCCTTGCACCCGGCTAACCTGTATTTCACCCCTGTCACCCCCCGAGCACCACTGGGTATGGCTGAAAGTCCCCCCAAAAGAGAGAATCAGAAAGGACCCCCATCTGCTGCTCAGCCCCAGCTCGCAGGGAGCCCCGGGAGTTCCCTAGGGCTGTTTTCCCTTCGTAGCTCCATCCATCTTGGCTCTGTTCCAAGTCAGCCCGTCCACCCTAGCCCCGATGCCACCCGCACAAACTCATAGTCCTCCCCCGAGACTTGCCCAGCCTAGTCTAGCCCCTTACTGGCCCCCACCCAAGTCTTCTTTTTAATCATTCTCTTGTGGCCAGGCCTTGCTAAAGAAGCCATCTACCCACCTCGTCCTGCCCTCCTGGGGAGGGGAAAGGCCCAGGCCTCGGAGCAGGGCTGACCAGGCTTGACTCTTGGCTGCCCCCTCCCAGCTGTGTGACCCCAGGAAAGTGGTGTGCCCTCTCTGAGCCTGGGTCTGCACCTGGAAGGTGGGAATAGCAGCAGCTATGAGTGTGTGTGTGTGTGTGTGTGTGTGTGTGACTGGACAGGGAGTGACTGGCCATGGGCCGCACTCTCCCCCGAAAGCCTGTATTCTTAATAATGAAATCGACCTAGAGGGCCACACTGGGTGGCACAGAGCTGGGGGACACTGCTGCCCTCATCTGAGGGTCTCCTTCCTGCGCCTGTTCAGGGGCTTCCAGCCATGTGCTGTGGCAAGGTGTGGGGTCTACATGGGCTCCATCTCTTCAGAGGCCTCCAGGGCCCTGGAACCCACAGGTGCACCTGACTTGGGGAGTTCCTGCCATGGGAGCCATAGCGGGATCCCCAAGATCTTGGGGGTGCTCTGCAGGACCTGACCTCGGACCCTGCATGTTTGCCAAGCCCCCCACACACCGCCACACATGGTCACACTGGCTCGTGCGAGGGCAGCAGCTTAGATGCGGGGATGAATGTGGGCAGGAGAGAGGTGACAGCACGAACTGGGGCTTGCAGGGGGAAGGACGCTCTTTCCCGCGCTCTCTGCTGGGACTCCTATTGTGAAGGGCCGGCATAAGGCCCTTCCCTGTCCTCTGTGTGCATCCAGGCATCCTGCAGGCGTCCCTGGGCAGGGGCCTCCCAGGAAAGGGTGGCCACATCGCCGCCGCCACCTACTCTCCCGCACCAGCTGCAGTGCTGGCAGCCCAGCAGGGCTCGTGTCCCAAACAATCCGGGTCACAGCACGCCGGCCACTTAGCATTCCACCGGCGTACTGGCCGTCCCCAGAGTGACCCCCAACTCACACAGGCATACACAGACACCTTCACAAGCACACAGGCACAAACATGCACGCAGATGCACACACACGTGCACACACAGACACGCAAAGAAGTGCATATGCAGGCGCACACAGGCACCGATTGTGCACACACATGCACACTCAGGATTGTGCACACACAGACCCACACATGCACACATAGACACACAGAGGTGTATATACAGGCACACACAGGCACATATGTGCCCACACATGCATACTCAGGCTTGTGCACACACAGACACACAGACACACACAGATATACACATGCACACACACAGGCACAGGCATACATATGCAGGCCCACTCAGACACACATAGAAGCACACACAAGTAGACATAGCACACACAGCTACATATGTGCACAAATACCGGCACATACACAGCACACACAGGGACACATGTGCACACACACAGGCATACTCATAGAGGCACACACAGGCACACACATACAAGCACACACAGGCACACATATACAAGCACACACAGGCATACAGAGCACACACAGGCACACATGTGCACACACATGCATGCACACATAAGCCCACATACATTGGCGCATGCGCTCACACACATCCAGGCCAGCCTGCCCTGGAGGCAGCTCGGGGCTGGCGTGGGCTCACCAGCCCTGGAGGGATGCTGGGGTGGGGTGATCCGACTGCTCAGCAAACAGTAGGTGACAGTCACCCTCAGAGGCACAGCTGCAGAGCCCCGAGGAGTGCCATGTGCAGAGCCCACGTGGAGAGTGGGGGAGGCCCTACCCATGATGGCGCCTTGCGGGAGCAAGGACTGTGCATCCACAACATCCCTGTGCTCCCAGCTGCTGGCACTGTTCGTGGGCGGCAGGTCTCACTTTTGGCCCGTGTGGCCCACAGGCCTGGCAGAGCCCCACAAAGGCCCCGCTGCCTGGAGGAAGGGGAGCCCGCAGCCTGCGAGCCAGGCACTCCCTAGGGCGAGGGCATGGGGGTCTTTGGGGAACGTCAATGCCATTTTGCTGTAAAGGAGAGGCAGTGACCAGAGGACTCCCACAGGGAGCACGGAGACCACGACCTTAGCTGCTGGCCCTTGTGACACTTGTGTACCCCCATCTTCTACGTAGCAGGGCCCTGGGCAACTCTGTGACTCCCACAAACCATCAACTCTGCTCCCTTCACCTGATGCCTGTGGACCGCCAGCTTTTGGGGGGAATCCCAAGTGGTGCTCAATGGTTCTGGGCTCATGCCTAGCAGTTCTTAGCCATTCGTGCGGGTGGTATACACCATGAGTCCTGAAGATGGGGTATATCTTGGGGCCCGCGGAGCTGGGCGTCACCAGCCCACCCGGATGGTTCTGTGGCCAGTTGCACGCAGGGCCAGCACTCTTTCCCTGGACCATGCCCAGGATCTGGCATTCTGTCCAGATCCCCCCCACACTGTCTAAACTAGCTCTGCCTTTGAGTTGGGGGCATCTGGGTGTGCGGGGAAGGCCTGATCTGTGCCAGGCACTGGGTGTGGGCGTGCTCAGCCCTGGTCCTTGAGGAACACAGGCAGGCAGGTTGGGAAAGCACCAGGGGTGCTAGGAGCCACTGTGCAGACACGGAGACGTGTCGGCCGCTTGCAGGGGCCCCAAGAGTACCTGGGGCCGGGATATAGTTCACAGGAGAGCTAGTTCCTTGCATGTGTGAGGCCTGGGTTTGATCTCTGGAAGGGGGGTGGGGGGCAGGAGAGAGAGAGAGAAAGAGGAGAGGGAGAGAGAAGGAGAGATGGAGAGAGAGGGAGAAGGGGTGTGGGTGGTGGTCGGTGTCTTACTTATTATTTTGCTTTTTTGGCTCACAAGGGGTTACTCCTGTGCTTTGCACTCAGGAAATACTCCTGGCGGTGCTCAGGGGACCATATGGGATGCTGGGAGTTGAACCCGAGTCAGCTGTGTGCAAGGCAAACACCCTACCTGCTGTGCTATTGCTCCAGCCCTGGTGGGCAGTGATTTAAACCCCACCTGGGATCCGGCTAGGCAGGTCCCCAGAACCATCAGGAAAAAAGGGCGCCTCCCCAGCTCCATTAGCCCAGACCCCCCTGTGGAATTTGCCTGCCTGCAAGGTGCTCAGGCAAGACCAGTCTGGCTGTGGTCTGACTCCTTGGGCTTCCTCGTGGGCAGTGGAAATGTGTGTGCAGCCAGGCAGCCCTTGGGTGAGTGGTCGGGTCTCTCCAGGCTCCTGTCCTGGGCCTGGCCTGTTCTCTAGGGGCTGTCCCCCTTCCAGACAATGATGTGCCAGGCAGGAAGGGGGATGGGGCTGGTGCCTGTGAGGGGCCGTGAGCACTCCTGCACGTGCTCTCTCTCTGGCCCCCACCCCCACTACCCCCCCTACTCCCCCCACTCAGCCCTGACCTGAAGCTGAGACACTTCTCCCCCCCCCCCCGCCCCCCGCAGTCATTCTTGCTCTGTGCTCGCCCTGCTCTGTGCAGGGGTTGGCAGAGCGCACACAGACTCCCCACTCTGCTCCCCGTATGGCATGGGGGAGCGCAGGGCCAGGCTGGACAGTGCCCATCTTCCCCCTGCGTCCTGAGGGAAGCCAGCCTTATCCCCTGGCCCCGTGCCCTTGCCTCCTTGCACTGCACTGCGTGATTCTAGCAGAATGGCAGCAGGAAGGGAGAAAGCAAAGCACCCACTGTCCCTTCCTGCCCAGGGGTGCTCAGGGCACTGCTCCTCAAGACCTGTGGATGGTGTGGAGGGCCACCCAGGGCGCCAACCATCAGCAGAGTCTGGGGGAGGGTAGGAGTCCCCACCTGTTCCTGCCTCGCCTACGGGGACATGGATTCGTCCCCAAACTGCTTTGGGGCAGGAGCTCCTGGAAGCCCGTGACCTCACAGACCTGGCTATGCCCAGGCAACTGTGATGTCAACGGCCCTCCCTGTCCCTTAGTGCCGGGCTGCCCTACTGGGATTTCATCACTCATGCACGCCTGTGGATGCCGTCCCCTCCCGAACACCCCCCGCTGTCCTCCTTTGGTAGGACTCTGGGGACGGCTCGGGAGGAGATTGTGGAAAAGCGTCTACTCAGAGTGACAGCGCAGGACACTCCACACCACACGGGGACCCCAGCCCTTCTGTGCTGTCACAGTGGCCAAGCAAGAGTTGCCCCACGGGTCGGTAGGTACCGGGGCTGTGTCTCTGGGGCGTGGCATGGGTGGCTGGGACTCCTCTATGGGGGAGGGGCAGCGACCCTCCCAGGCCTCGGGACATGCTGCAGAAAATGAGGAGTTGGGACTCAGAGAGATGGCATTGCGGGGAGGGCACTTCCCTGGCACAGTGCCACCCCAGCAGTTTCGATCCCCCAGCATTCCACAGGGTCCCCCAAGTCCTGTCAGGGATGATTCTGGAGTACAGAACCAGGAGGAACCCCTGAGCATTGCTGGGTGTATTCCCTCCCTCAAAAATTGCAGGATGGGGCTGGAGTGATAGCACAGCAGATAAGGTGTTTGCCTTGCACGCGGCCAATCCAGGTTCAATTTCCAGCATCCCATATGGTTCCCTGAGCACCGCCAGGAGTAATTCCTGAGTGCAGAGCCAGGAGGAACCCCTGTGCATCGCCAGGTGTGACCCCCCCCCCCCAAAAAAAAAGTAAAAAAAAATGCAGGGAGTGGGGCCAGAGTGATAGCATAGTGGAGAGAGTGTTTGCCTTGCATGCAGCCAACCTGGGATCGATCCCTGGCACCCCATATGGTCCCCTGAGCACCGCCAGGAGTCATTCCTGAGTGCAGAGCCAGGAGGAACCCCTGTGCATCACTGGGTGTGACCAACCCCCCCAAAAAATGAAAAAAAATTCAGGGTGAATGTGGTGGGACCCCTGTTCCTCTCTATCCCCCTCTAGCACATTTTGTTCCCCTATCCTGTGCTTCACCTGTTACTCTCTGGCTCTCGGGGATTGGGACAGGGTGGCAGGAGTGTGGCCTGTAGACTTATTTGCTCAGGCACTCTGGTTCCCAGGGGCCTGTTGCAGGGTCTGGATGCAGAGATCCTGGGTGGGTGGGGTCTCCTCCCTTTCCAGGGGCTCCAACCGAGAGTGAGTGGGGTTGGGGCCTCCCCTCCCAGTATAGTGAAAGCCTTTTCCCCTAGAAGCTTTCATTCTGTGCTAGTGGGAACGCCAGTTTAGGCAAATGCACAGGAAGCAGTTTGGCAGGATGTGTATAAGAAGCTTCACATGCCGATGATACCCTTTGACCCAGGAGTCCGCGTCTGGAGTCCTGTTCTCAGAAACTAATGAGATGACAAGAGCTGCCCCCACGAAGCTGCCCCTGACGGCCTGTGTGCAAGTCCCAGCTGTGGAAAACGCTCCTCTCGAATAGTGTGACTCTAAGGTTCTCTGGTGCGAGTCGGAGATTCAGCCTCGTCTTGGCTGTGTTTTAAAATGCCTAAGAAGGCGGAGAGCGCGCACAGGGCTGAGCTCATGCTTTATTTGCGGGAGGCCTGGGTTTCGTCCCTGGCACTCAGCCAGGAGCCACCCCTGAGCACTGCTGGATGTGGCCCCCAAACAAATAAACAGAGTATAGAAAAAAAATTAGGATGTTGCACCATGGTGGGATGCATGCTTTTCATGTTTAAGGCCTGGAGTCAATGCCCAGCACCCACCCCCTCCCCGCAAGTTGGGGTTAAAATGATAGTGCAGCAGGTAGGGCATTTGCTTTGCATGCAGCTGACCTGGGTTTGATCCCCAGCATCCCATATGGTCCCCTGAGCACTGCCAGGAGTAATTCCTGAGTGCAGAGCCAGGAGTAGCCCCTGAGCATCGCAAGGTATGGTCCCCAAAGCAAAAAAAAATTTTTTTTAAATAAAATAAAAACCCCAAAAGATTTAAAATGTACAGGAGAGGGACCAGAGCAGTAGTACAGCAGCTAGAGCAGTTACTTTGCACGTGACTTACTGGGATTTAATCCCTGGCACCCCATATGGTCCCCTGAGCACTGCCAGGGGTGATCCCTGAGCACAGAGCCAGGAGTCAGCCTGAGTGTGACCCGGCATGGCAGAAAGCCAAAATGAAATAAAAATAAAATGCATAGAAGAAACGGGGAGGTGACCCACAGGGTTATGCTCAGTCTCCCTGACTCTGACCCCCAGTACCGCTGTGAGCAACCCTGAGCACAGAACTGGGAGTAGCCCACAGCACTGCTGATTGTGGCCCCCAAAGCAAAAATGATGAATGCATAAACCTGGGCAAAAACCAAGATGAAAATATTAACAGAGACGTGTCTTCTACTTCCTACTTTCCTGTATGTAGTCATGTACCTAGAGAGTGATAGCGAGGAAGCAAATGTTGTGAATATTCACTTTGGGTGGGATGAAAGCAAAGTCATTTTGTACATCAAAACCACAAAGTTGGGGGCTGGAATGATAGCACAGTGGGTAGGGCGTTTGCCTTGCATAGGGCCAAGCTGGGTCTGATTCCCAGCATCCCATATGGTCCCCTGAGCACCACCAGGAGTAATTCCTGAGTGCATGAGCCAGGAGTAACCCCTGTGCATTGCTGGGCATGACCCAAAAAGCAAAACAAAAACAAAAACAAAAAACAAACCAAAAAAACCCATGAAGTTGGCACTACCATAGTGGAGTTGCCTAAACTGCTCATGACAAAACAAAACAATAGGGTCAGAGGGGTGTACAGTGGATAGGGTGCTCACCTTGCACGCAGGTGACCTGGGTTTAATCCTTAGTACTCCATCTTGTCCCCCGAGCACCACCAGGAGTCTGATTCCTGAGTGTAAAGCCAGGAGTAAGCCCAGAGCATTGAAAGACTTTCAGGGGCTGGAGCGATAGCACAGCGGGTGGGGCAGTTGTCTTGCACGCAGCCAACCTGGGTTCAATTCCCAGCATCCCATAGTGTCCCCTGAGCACCCCCAGGGGGTACTTCTTGAGTGCAGAGCCAGGAGTAACCCCTATGCATCGCTGGGTGTGACCCAAAAAAGCAAAAAAAGAAAAAAAGAATTTCCGAGTAAAAAGTTGGGGGTGGGGGCCTCCAGGCTCCCTAGTCCCCTGGAAATACCGAATTAGAACCAGTGTGAGGGCTGGAGAGACAGCTCGAAGGGCTGAACAGAGATTTTGCATGTGGGCGTCGTGGGTTCAATTCTCAACACATGGTTCCCCAAGCACCACCAGGAGTACGACACTCCCCAAAAAGCAGAGCGAATGAGATTTCTGTTTCTGGCCAACGTTTCTTACTGTCTGGGGCTGGAGGGTGGGAACTGCAGGTGGTTTGCATATGCCCCTTAGGCATGGGGGAGCCAGAGTCCAGAGCCCAGCATCATCAGAGGTGCTTGACTGGGCTGTGTCTCACCAGCTCTCTCCTTCAGTGTGTTCTGTTCTCGGCCAGGGAGCACCACACACTTCACGCCCCAGGCCACCCTCTGCCCCCCACCCCCCCCGCTTGGGGCCCCTAGGCCACCTCTCAGCTGTCCAGGAGCCCGGCTTAGCATTCTGCTTTCTGCCTTCCAGCTTCTGCCTTCCTTTTCTTTTCTGACTCCTTCCTGTGCATGTTTAGGGGACTTACACCATTCCCTCTTTAACACGTCAAAGGCGGTGCTGCAGCTGGTGTGAATTAGGCCACATTCGAGCAAGCCTTGGGTGAGCCCCTGCTGGTATGCTCCACCGTCTGCGTGTTTACGCAATTGTC
This sequence comes from Sorex fumeus, assembly GCF_029834395.1. Taxonomy (NCBI): domain Eukaryota; kingdom Metazoa; phylum Chordata; class Mammalia; order Eulipotyphla; family Soricidae; genus Sorex; species Sorex fumeus. Next base: position 79,039,577 of record NW_026606120.1, read on the forward strand.
CCCTTCACCCAGCCATCCTCGCTCTCTCCTCTTCCTCCCTATAGACTCAGAAGCATCCTGGACTCTCTCCGCTTCCTCCGGGTCAGTCCCCCAGCCAAGTCCAGGCTGGGCGTGGCCCACTCTCTTTCTCTCTCAGGCTCATATATGAGTCAGCCAGGCTAGGCAGATGCTGTGGAACAAACAAGTCCCCCAATGCCTCTGATATCTCGCATCAGCACCAGGGCCTTCCTCTTCTTGAAGAATCCCGAAGGTCATTTGAGTGCCTTGAAAACTTTTCTGCAGTTTGCTCTCTTGGCATCTGTGCATGGGCTCTCCCTTGCTGGCAGGTTCTCCCTGTCCCTCCCTCCACTCTCACCTGTGCTGCTCCATTTGGCCCCAGGAGCCTACCAGGCGTGATCCCTGAGCACAGAGCCAGGAGTAACCCCTGAGCACCGTTGTGTGTGACTCACACATGAACACACACACACACACACACACACACACACACAGTTTCCAGGCCTGAGCTTCCAGCAGGTGTGTGGAGAAACACAGTCCTGCATACTTTGGCTCTGCCCATGTGGAAAATATCACGGTGCTAACAGCTAACCATGAGGAGGCTAAGAAGACACGGGGTTTTCAGAAATAGACTCCTCTTACTTCACCCCAGCAGCCTTTTTTTTTTTTTGGCTTTTTTGCTTTTTGGGTCACACCCAGCAATACACAGGGGTTACTCCTGGCTTTGCACTCAGAAACCATTCTTGGCGGTGCTCAGGGGACCATATGGGATGCTGAGAATCAAACCCGGGTCAGCCGCGTACAAGGCAAATGCCCTACCTGCTGTGCTATCACTCCAGCCTTATCTTGGCAGCCTTGAGGGGGCACTTAAGCCCCACATGACAAGCGGGGACCTGGGTACTGGAAGAGATGGTACAAAGGGCCAAGCCCATGTCCTGCGTGTAGGAGGCTGGCTTTAGGGCCTCCAGCACCACACGATTCTCCCCAAGCTGCACAGGGACCATATCCTGATTCAGGAGTAACCCCTGAGCACCCCCAGGTATGACCCTAAAACCAAGAACAACAGCGAAAGGAAACTAGAGCTCAGAGAAGCTCAGCCTCTTGGCCGGGATCACAGAGCTGGGGAAATGCAGACGCGGCGTTTGACTCCGGAGCTCTAGGGGCTGATGCCAAGAGGCCCACTGGCCGCTGGTGGGTGTTTCCTGCTTCTATCTGTAGCCCCTGCCCACCTCCCAGCCCCTGTCCACTCAGAGAGGACAGACACTGCAGGAAGGTGTTGAGCGTGGGCACACTCCAGATCCAGTCATTCTGCAGCTCCTGGCTGGCCGCTTCCCAGCTGGGAGACTGAGAAGTAGGTCACTGCTGGAGGGACACCACGGCCATGTTGTGGGATGTAGGGACTGTGGGGGCTGCCACCACAGGCCACCAGCTTTGCTCTAGCTCCCTCCCTGTGGCCACAGAGGAGGGGATGGGGAGATGAAATGCACCTCTTGCGGATTTGTGGGTGACGGGGGGGGGTCAGAGGTCACTGGAGGTCAGCTCAGCCATCACAGCCATGCTGAACCATTCTTTGGCCTCCGCCTCACATTAAATTAATGCTATTTAATGTGAGTTGTTTGGTCACTGAGACAGGAACTTCAACAACCAGGAGCATCACAGATGTCGCCCATGACTAGGCGACACTAAATTCTAAACTCTACCACCGAACTCTACACTGAGATGTGCCCTTTTATTTTCTTGCTTCATTCTTTAGTTTGCAACAGTTTGACTCAACTATAAAAAGAATATTAAAATAAAATAAATAAAACATTTAAATATAACAGGGACCAGAGTGATAGGATACTGGGTAGGGCCTTACAATGTGGCCAACCTAGGTTTGATCCCCAGCATCCCATATGGTCCCTGAGCACCGCCAGGAGTAATTCCTGAGTGCAGAGCCAGAAGTAACCCCTGAGCATTGCCGGGTGTGGCCCAACCCTCCACCCCCAAAAAGTGATTGGTGCAATCTATGTCTATCCCTCTCTTTCTGAGTCATTTCGCTTAACATGATACTTTCCATGTAGTACTACTTATATGTAAATTTCATGACTTCATCTTTTCTAACAGCTGCATAGTATTCCATTGTGTAAATGTATCAGAGTTTCTTTAACCAGTCATCTGTTCTTGGGCACTCAGGTTTTTTCCAGATTCTGGCTATTGTAAAGAGTGCTGCAATGAACAAACAAGTGCAGATGTCACTTCGACTATACTTTTTTGCCTCTCTGGGATATATTCCCAGGAGTGGTATTGCTGGGTCAAATGGGAGCTCAATTTCTAATGTTTTGAGAATCGTCCATACTGATATTTGATCATTGTATAATTGAAACCCAAGCACAAAAATTTGTAAGTCTACAACTGTACCTCGTGATGTCTCACTAATAAAAATTTGCTCGAGCGGGCCCAGTAACGTTTCCATTGGAGACTTTGTTGTTACTGTGTTTGGCATATCGAATACATCATGGGTGGCTTGCCAGGCTCTGCCGTGCGGGCGAGATACTCTCGGTAGCTTGCCGGGCTCTCCGAGAGGGGCGGAGGAATCGAACTCGGGTTGGCCATGTTGGCTGCGTGCAAGGCAAACGCCCTACCGCTGTGCTATCGCTCCAGCCCCAAAATAATAAATAAATAAATAAATAAAAGTGATTGGTGGAAGCAAAGGGAACACCTGTCTGGTCACCCATTGTGTGCCCTCTCTGCCCCAAGGGCAGAAGCCAGGCGGCAGGAGTCACCTGTGCTCCATCCTGCTGGGCAGAGCCCTGGGGCAGACACTGCACCCAGAGCCCATCCCCACCACTTGGAAACCTGCAGAGTTGGTCGCTGCCTTTTCGAGAATTGTCCCTCCACGCACCCCTCCAGGGCATAGAGCCGCCGTCTCCTCCCTCCGCACCCTCTCCCCTCCCCCTCCACAGTGCACATGCCCCCCTCATCCTCTCCTGTAAGGCTTTCTGCTGCTTCAGCTTTCTAAAGAGCGGTTTCTGGCCACCGCCGCCGCCTCACAGCTGAATTATGTAATCTGCGTGACTCCTGGCCCAAGGATCAGAGGTGGGCAGCTGGTCTGGGTCAGGGTACTCCCCGTGCCCCCTCGGAATGCTGGGGCTCAGCAGGAATCCCAACTCAGCAAGAATGAACAGCTTCCCCGTGGAGCCTTTGCTGGTCCCGGGTATGTCTGTTCTCTGCTACCAGCCCTCCAACCAGTGACGCCCCCTGCCAGGGCTCCCCTTGTGCCCGGAATAACCTGCTTCCCCTCTGCTGCTTCCTTTGCCCTCCGTGCCCCCCCCCCCCCCCACACACACACACTTTGCTTCCAGAAGAGCAATTTCTGGGGCATAGACCATCTGCGGGCTCCTTTGTGTCTGTGGTCTTGGCCACTTTCTCTCTGTGTCCCTCCTCTATCTGTGGACAGCTGGGTCAACACCTCTGCCCCTACATCCCTGCCAGAGCCCGCTCAGGGCGGGCAACTTGGTCAGCAGGACTTAACGGTGGCAGGGGAGGGGGTGTGATTTGGCTCCCAAGGGACCTCGTGTCACCCCGTATTCATGTCTGCATCTGCCGGGGAGAGGGGGTAAATCCAAGTGCAGGAACTCTGCTCTTCCACTGGCTCCCATATTCCCCAAGGCCCCCTATGGTCATTTGCCAGGGTTAGTCTCTCCTCATCCTGCCATCCTGTCCCTGCCCGGCCTCCCTCTCCTGGGATCCCCCCCTTAGGGATGTACATGTGAGCACTGACTGGGGAGCAAGGCAGAGCCAGGAGCACAGAGCCAGGAGCAAGCCCTGAGCAGATTTTCCTAAGGATCGTCAGCTTCTGTGCAACCCTATTGAGTCATCTCACGTTTTTAATTTTTTCACCGAGTACAAATTTATTTTTTGGTGGGGGAGAATCACACCCAGCAGTGCTCAGGGCATACTCCGGGCTCTGCACTCAGGGATCACACCGGGCGGTGTTTATGGGACCACGTAGGGTGCTGGCCACTGCACTCAGGTCGACCACGTGCCAGGCAAACACGCAGCTCTCTGTCCTATCACTCGGCCCTTCAGAACATACTTTTAGCTTATGTGAGGTGTTGAGACATCCTTTGTCCCTCAGCTACTGCTTATAAATCAAGGTTTCGCGACTCCCTGAGAACTGCTCTTCAAGGAATGAGCTAAGAAGGAAACACAGTGCCCTTTCGTTGTCAACGGTTTGCGGGGGGGGGGGGGGGGGGGGGGGCTGGGGTGGCGATGGCTCGGTTGTGGCTCCTTCCTGGGGCATGCAGCCCTGGGTTCATTTCTAGGCATCGCTTTTTCCCAGGCCACCACCGGGTCTGGCCAGCAACAGGCTGCTTCAGGGGAAATGGGTGGGGGGTGGGGGGAAGAGTAATGTCCAGGGGGATGGAGCAGTAGCACAGCGGGTAGGGAGTTTGCCTTGCATACGGCCAACCCAGGTTCGATTCCCAGCATCCCGTATGGTCCCCTGAGCACCGCCAGGAGTAATTCCTGAGTGCAGAGCCAGGAGTAACCCCTGTGCATCGTCGAGTGTGACTCAAAAAGCAAAAAACAAAACAAAAAATAAACCACACAAACGAAACCCCACATCCTTGCCCCCAAAGAGAAGGAGCATGGCATACTGGCCTCTTCGTCCCTGGCGATGCTCAGGGGACCATATGGGATGCTGAAAATTGAACCCAGGTCAGCCGTGTGCAAGGCAAACATCCTATCCGCTGTGCTATCGCTCCAGCCCCAGTTTGTGTGTTTTAATAGAAAGGTTTATTGGGAAAGAAACTCCCTAGCCAGGCATGGACATAGTATAGGACTAAGTTCACACGGGGTGTTTCCTCGTCAGCAGAACTGCCTGTCACCTGTGTTTTCCCGAAGCTTAGCAGTGTTACTCTGGAAATCTCTAGTTTTCTGCCTTTTCTCCATCTTCCTTTCCATCTTCGCCGGGAAATGCTGATTTGACTGGAACCTTTGCTGGGTTCACCATGGCTGTGTGGCCACTTGTGACCATGTCCGCATGGGTGAATGACCCCACCTCTCGGCTTCCCTGTGCGTTCTAGGTCTTGGTGGGCTCTCCCTATGAGTGGAGGTGAGGCCGACGGTTCCATATACTTCAGAATACTGAGTGTTCGGATGACTTCCTTGTTATCAAGGTTGTTATGTCCTGGCCCCTAATTTTTGATTTTCCAAAAATAAATAAATAATAAGTTTACTTTGTAGCCTCTTTTGCCATGTTTTAAAGGCATATTTATTGGGTCAGAGAGATAGTACAGGGCTCAAGATGCTTGCCTTCTACACAGCCAAGCCTGGATCTGTCCTTGGCACCATATCTGGTCCCCTGGACACTGCCAGGTGTAAACCCCGAGTACCCCAGGGGCAGCCTCAACCCCTAATGCCAAACAAACAACAGAAAAGTCCTCACATCTTTACTGAAGACAAGGACTCATGTTCCATAAAGTGTCACCATCTAGAGGGACATCTTGGGCCAGGGAGATAAGGCAGAGGGCAGGGGAACATGCTTCTCCTGGTGGGATCCCCAGCACCTCTTGGTTCCCCAAGCACCGCTGGGAGACACCCCGAAGCCGAGAAGCCAGGAATAGTTCTAAGTACCGCTTGGGCTGGGCAGAGGGGGATGCTGCAGAGACCAAACATAAGGACTAGGTAGGGAGTCGAGCGTTCAGGCTCATGCGCTCAAACCCGGTTCCATCCCTGCAGCAAATGCTGCCAGCACATCACCAGGTGTGACCTGGACCCGGGCACCACAGGGCCCAAGCTGCAGGACCACGCCCCTTCCCTTTCCTTTGTTGCTGTTACTGTTGCAACTGTAGGCTGCAGCTCTGCTGTCTATGATGTTGCAAGAACAGTCTTCATTGTCCATTGTTCAGACGCTGCTGTGGACCCTTCCTGAGTACATATGTCCCTAAAGTGAAGTCTCTGAGGCCCGGCAGAAATGCTGCTGTTTATGGGGGGCACCTCGCACCCCTCCTTCTCCGGGTCCTTTGGAACAAGGCGGCTGGAGCTCACGAACCGGGGCAGCCCCCAACCCACACTGGATGGGAGAAACTCCACTTGCTGTGGGCAGAGCAAAGGCCTGACCCCAGAGTCCCATAGACAGTGGACGTGCGGGTCTGTGGACGGGTGGACTGTGGGCTGTGGGCAGGTGTACTGTAGACAGGTGGGCTGTGGGAAGGTGGACCTGTGGGCAGGTGGGCTGTAGACATGTTGACCTGTAGTCAGATGGAGTGGACATATTGGTCTGTGGGCAGGTGGCTGTGGAAGGGTGGCTGTGGGCAGGTGGGCTGTGGACAGGGGCCATGGCTCCCTGTACTCAGCATGGACCCACAGTCTCTTACGCAGGATTTTTTTTTTTTTTTACGCAGGATTTAGAGCACACTGACCCTTGGTCTTTTCATTTCCATCTGGTTTCTCTCTCCCAGGGGCCCTTTGCTTTCCTTGGTGCTCCTGTGCCCCAGTTAAGAATCCCCCCTCCCCGGGACTGAAGCAATAGCTCAGCGGGTACGGCATTTGCCTTGCATGCGGCCAACCCGGATTCGATCCCCAGCATCCCATATGGTGCCCTGAGCACTGTCAGCAGTGATTCCTGAGTGCAGAGCCAGGAGTAACCCTTGTGCATCGCTGGGTGTGACCCAAAAAGCCAAAAACAAAAAAACTTCCCACCTGGGGTCAGAGCGATATTACAGCGGGTAGGACATTTACCTTGCACACAGCTGACCCAGGTTCAGTCCCTGACATCCCGTATGGCCCACCGAGCACCACCAGGAGTGACCCTGACCCTTGAGCATCACTGGGTGTGACAGAAAAAGAAAAAGAAAAGGGGCTGTCGTGATAGCACAGCGGGTAGGGCATTTGCCTTGCACGCAGCCAAGTCGGGTTCGATTCCCAGCATTCCATATGGTCCCCTGAGCTACCGCCAGGAGTAATTCCTGAGTGCAGAGCCAGGAGCAACCCCTGTGCATCGCCAGGTATGACCCAAAAAGCCAAAAAAAAAAAAAAAAGAATCCCCCACTCACACGGTTCCCCTCAGTGACCTGTCTCCCATTGGCCCCATGACTGGGATCATGGTGTAGGGTTGGCCCCTTGGTCCCACCAGCCACCAGTAGGTCTTGGCGTGAGAATAACGAAGCGGCCCAGCATCCATCCTCGTGGCAAATGACAGGGTCACAAACAGGCTTTGTTTTCTAAAATAGCATTGTCTTTTTATTTTTTATTTTGGGGCTAATTGTCATGTTATAAATGTGATCTCTGTCTCTACACCAGCAGAATAAACAAACGGATGCCACCCACAAGACAGTCCCCCTAATCCCACTTCCCTTCCCAGACACAATTCCATCCCCACCCCAGCCCCCCACACACTCTCACACACACACTCAACACATACATACACACATGTACACTTATACACACATAGTCATACACATACACACACTCACATACTCACACACTTATAGCACACACTTATACACTCACACACACTCATACACCTACACACACAAACTTATACACATACACACACACGCACACACACACGCTCATACACAAACCCTCACACACTACCAGGGACTTAGATTGTCCTGAGCCACACTGGCTCTCGTCTCCGTCATTCCCTGCATGTAAACGGCCGCTTCACCCTGCGGGCGATCCCGGCTGCGCTCTGGCCAGCGTGCCTGACCCCCTCCTCAGGACGGGTCGGCTCCTGCGAGTGCTCCAGGTCACAGATTTGGCGCTGTCCCCAGGCGTCACGGGACCGGGCATGAGCTCACTGCGTCCACCATCTGCCCTTCCTGGCCCGGGGTGGCATGGGGACGGCCAAGGGGCACCACGTGTCCCTGGTTCCTGGTGAGGAGGTGCCCCGTGCCCCAAGAGCCTCTCTGGTCTGCTCGTGGGGGTGACAAGACTTCCCCGCTGGTGGTCGGACCCCGGAAATGTACCGGCAACTCACTAGTGCGTGGATCCCCAGTTTCCCAGACACGGCCGGGCGCCTGGGAGATGGGGGAGGTGACCTCTATGAACTCTGGCCCTGCCGCCCCTGGCAGCGTTGGGGCCTGGGCTCAGGCAGGGCTTAGGGCTGGCCGGGGGCGTCTCTCCTGCTCTGTTTATTTTCTTCCCAGCAGAGCCGGGTGCCCCTTCATTACTGCCTGTAACTGCTGGTTAGCGAGACCCGCGTCCTCCCCCGTGCCCACCCCCCTTCCTGCTGGGCCTGTGTCCTGACTCTTCCGCCAGAAGCCACTTGCTGTCCTTCCTGTGGCCTTGCTGCTCCTGCCTCTTAGTGCCCGGGGCTGGGGACCAGCGGCTCCTGTGTCTCCCCCCACCTGTGCCCCCCCGCCCTGGCTCTAGGAGAAGAGGGGTGAAGAGACCCCCAGCCCTGCTTCTCACCGCTACCCCGGCCCACAGCCTTCCCGGGGGATCCCCCCACTGTCCCCAGGTGACCCCACTGACCCTTTCTTCTGGCTGTCACTTCCCTCCAGCAGAACAGAGGGGCGACCTCCGCTTGGCCCCTGATTTTGTCCCTTCAGGTTAAGTCCCCTCTTCATCTTCTGGAAACTTCTTCCTCAGAACACCCATGTGAGCACAACAGGACTTTACCACAGTCTGAAACTTTCCAGCTTACTGACATACTCGCTCTCTCTCTCTCTCTCTCTCTCTCTCTTCTCAGCCCATGGCCCCTCATCCCCCTAACTGAGTTGGAATCAGGCCCCCCAGGGGGGTTTGGAGCCAAGGGCTAAAGGTGGGTCTGGTCCCTCTGCACTGGTACCCCGGCACTAACCAGGCTGGGCTTGGGCAACCTGCCAGGAAGTAGGGGTTCGGCAGCCAGTGTGTGGCTCTGAGGGGGGGAGATATACCGCGTCTGGTATCGGCGGAGCGTCCCCCACAGGGAGCACCCGCACCATGGGAGCCCAGGGGAAGGGACCTCCCAGTGCTGGGAATGAGGCTAGGCAGTGCTCCCAGAGGGCCTTGAAAAGGGGGAACTTTAGTATAGCAGGGAGGATGCTTGCCTTACACATGGCCAGCCCGGGTTTAATCCGTAGCACCCCATATAAACCCTCGAGTGTGACCCAAAAACCAAAAAAAAAAAAAAGAAAGCAAAGCGGTTGCCCCAGTAGCAGCCCCTGGGATGACCAAGGAGCAGGCGTTTCCCAGAGCTCCGACGCCCTCAGCACGGGGCCATGGAGATTCTGTGGGCACCTCCAGCTCACCAGGTGCTGAGGCAGGAGCTTGTCCCCACACGGGCCTTCACGGCCACCACCCACTCCCTCTGGCCCGTGAGCACCACTCTCGCTCCTAGATGCCTCCCCATGAGCCCTCAAAGCCCTGCCTGTGCCAGGCTCCATCCTGGCTCTGGCCCCTACATGGTCCCTCTGCCTTTCTGACTCAGTTTTCCCAGAGGCCACCCAGCATAGGTGTCTGTGCCCTGGGCTGGGTAGGGACTCCGGGTGGTTGGTGGCAGTGTTCAGAGACACCCCACTGACTTTGTGGAGATGAAGGATGGCACGCTCAGAATGCCTCAGCCTGGCCTGTATCCAGCTGCAAAGGGACATACCAGAACGTTCCCTGGTCACACAGGTGGTGATGGGTGTGAAATGGCGTGCTGGGGCTCAGAGCAGGTCAGGCTGTGCTTGGCCAACCTGGGCTTGAAACAGGTTGTCACAGGGTTTCCCGAGCACCCCCAGGAGAGATCCCTGAGCAGAGCCAGGAGTGAATCCTGAGCGCCACTGGGTGTGGCCTGAAAACCAACCCCCCCCCAAAGGGGAACTTTAAAAAGTCTCCATTGGAAGTATGGCCTTGTGTTGGCTAATGGATGGGCGGGGAGAGACTGTTCCATACATGAAGGCCAGGAAAGATGCCCGGGGGAACACCCACCCGAACCCAGATGGAGCTTCTTCATGCCAGCTGTGGCCCCTGGCAGTGCTGGGACGTCGGGGATCAAACCCCGGGTCCGCTGGTGCAAGGCAAATGCCTTCTCCACTGGACTATCTCTCTGGCTCTGTTCAGGAAAGTATCTCACTTTTTTTTTTTTTTTTTTTTTTGCTTTTTGGGTCACACCAGGCGATGTACAGGGGTTACTCCTGGCTCTGCACTCAGGAATTACTCCTGGCTGTGCTATTGTTATTTTGTTTCAGTTGTTATTTTGCTTCTCTCAATCACATCTTCATATTCGAAAGTATTTTTTTTTTCACATTTGACCTTTTTTGTTTGTTTTTTGGGCCACACCGGCTGTGTTCAGGGTCATTCCTGGCAGGGCACAGGGAACCATATGGGTGCTAGGGATGAACCATATGGGTGCTGGTCTCCTGGGTGGGCCACATGCAAGGCAAACGCCCAACCCACTGCATTATTCAGCACCCTTCATATAGGACTTGTACGATTATTAATCACTTTCATGAAGCAGGAAGTCCCCCCTCCCCTTCACTGATGAGTGGGTTCACAAGGAGAGCAGGGGTTTGCTGTGGTCTCTCAGCTTTACTCCTCATTTGCGGCCAGCTCTGAGTTCAGGGGCTGCATGTCGGGTGGAATTAGTGGCACCAGGCCACTGAGGGGAAGGGGGTCCCTGAACAGTGCGGCCACAACCCACCCCCTGCCCCAGGCATCACCAGGTGCCCTACCAGGGCCAGAGGGCCACAAAGGGGAGGTGGGAAGCCCCCCAGTGTGACTCCCACCCCAGCGCTAGGGATGTGTAGTTTTAGGCTTCACTAGCGGTTAAAAAAGAGGTAGGAAAAAAAAAAGAAAAACACCAAAAATGCCACAGATTCTAAGCTTAAAACCAGAATTGTCCTGGAACACAATCTGTGGCTCTTTTCCTCCCGTGGCCATTAGCGGGTGACATCAGCCATGACACATTGTGTGTGTGCTGAGGTCCCGCCTCCCCCAGCAGCCTCCATTCAAGCTTCCATACAATTCTGGATTGTTCTCTCTGAATTGGGGCCCAGAACTATTTCAGCCTCTCCTCACTAGCATGAGTCTTTCGTCTCTGTGGCTTCCTTTATCCTCTCTCCACTTAATTTGGCAGTTCTTAAAATCTTTTTTTTCCCTCTTGAGTATTCAAATTTGGTTCTGGAACATTCCGTGATAGGCTGTGAGGCGATGTGACCACAGGCTCTGGCCTGAGAGCTCCTCTGAGGTTTGTGGAGCCGTCTTCTCTCCCACAAGGCTGGTCTCCTGTGGCCGGATGCCACCTGAGGCAGGGAAGCGCTGGTCATAAAATCTGCCACTTGTGTGTGTGTGTGTGTGTTGGGGAGACACAGCTTGCTGTGCTCAGGGCTTAGTCCTGGCTCTGGGATCAGGGATCCACTCCTCGGAGGGCTGGGGATGGGAGAGGGGGACCATATGGGATGCTGGGGACCACACCAGTGTCTGGTACATGCAAGGCAAGCGCCCTCCCTGCTGGACTCTCTCCCCTGAATCTGCTGCCTTTGAGACTCCAGAAGCCACCCCCAGGGGGTGTTTATCTGAGCCCTGGGGCTCTTTCTTTCCCTTTGGGGCCCACAGGCACCCAGCCTCCTGGGTACCCCGATTTCCTAATGACCTTGATTGGCCACCACCTGCATTTCACCCCTGAGACTGACTGCCCCGCCTCTGAAGGATCCTTTTCTCTTAAAATTAAACAGCTGGAGGTGACAGGGATGCACAGGTGCCCATCTGGGGCTGGATGCCCAGCACCACTGCCCCTCTGAGCCTTGCCAGGTGTGCCCTAGAAGCCCCTAGCACATCTGGGTTGACCCTGGGAGGCCCAGGCAGCACTATATCCTCTGTCCCTGGCACTGAACTGCTGGCATGAGTGGCTGAATATTGCCAGGAATGGCCCCCAGAAGCCCAGAACTGCTTGGGAATCCCCCCAAAAAAACCCAGCCAAATCATCGGCATTAAAGAACAAGTTGTAAATGCACAGAGAAATATCGGGAAGGCATGGATCTTGAGCGATAGCACAGCGGGTAGGGCATTTGCCTTGCATGCGGCCAACCCGGATATGATTCCCAGCATCCCATATGGTCCCCCAAGCACTGCCAGGAGTGATTCCTAATTGCAGAGTCAGGAGTAACCCCTGTGCATCGCTGGGTGTGACCCAAAAAGAAAAAAAAAATCTGGAAGGCAGCAAAAGCTCTAGGGAGTTAGTTGGACCCATTCCCCAGTGTTCCTAAAAGGGCCATTAGGTGCTGCTTAATCTCATCATCATTGTCGTTTAATCAGGTCAAATTCTGGTGCCTGGGTTTTGACCTCCAACGTAGTTACATTCCTGTTGTGTCACCTTGGCAAGGTCACTGCTCTGTGTCTCAGTCTGCCCATCTGGAAAGGAGGCATAATAGTTGGTGCAGGGTTGGAGAGAAAGAGAGAGTACCGTGAGTAGGGCACTTAATGTTGCACCGTGCCGGCCTGGGTTTGATCCCGGCATCCCAGAGGGTCCCCTGAGCCCTCCTGCAGGAGTGATTCCTGAGTGCAGAGCCGGGAGTAAGTCCTGAGCACCGCTGGATGTGGCCCTAAATCAAAAATAAACAGAGAGGGGCCTGAGTGATAGTACAGCCGGTAGGGCATTTGCCTTGCACACGACTGACCTGGGTTCGATCCCCAGCATCTCATATGGTCCCCCACGCACCGCCAGGAGTAATTCCTGAGTGCAGAGCCCAGAGGAACCCCTGAGCATCACTGGGTGTGACCCCTAAAAAAAAAAAAAACCACCGAAGTGAAGGTGACGCTGCTGAAGTCGCCTGAACGTGGCCCTGTCCCCAGCCGGCTAGTCGTTTGCCACCTGCTGGGCTGGCACGCTGGTCCAAGAGCCAAGCCGGATCCAACAGAGGAAAGAAGGCCCTCGGGGCCAAAAATAACCTTGGAGAGCAAGTTCATTTTGAGGCTATTTTGGGAATTCTGGCTTTGTGTCTCTGCTGACCCTGGGCTCGGGCGTTTGCTCGTGCTCCTCTGTGGAGCACCTTTGTGGAGCGGCAGCACCCTCAGACAGCCCAAAGCTCTGCAGTGCCCTGGCAGCGAGGCCTGGCCTGGGCCCCCCGTTCCCAGGACTGTACCGGGCCTGGCAGTGCTGAGTCACCGCTGGCGGCGGTTCCAGTCTTGGCCCCAGAGGATGCTGCCCCCTCGCGGGGATCTGAGCACTAACACTCACTGCCACCTGGCCCCCTCTGGGGTTCTGCCCAGAGCCTGAATTTCTCACAGTCCAAAGGCCAGGGTGACTGATGTCTGACGGGTCTGTTTCAGCACCCAGAGGTCTGCACTCAAACCCTGCACCCCTGCTTTCTAGCTGTGTGACCCTAAACAGGGCACTGAACCTCTCTGAGCCACGGTCTCCTCCTCCAAAGGGTCTGGCAGAGGGATGGTGATTCCTCTAACCTAACCGGTGGTAGTCCTCAAGAGAAGTTTTTTAAATGTGTATCTTTCACTGTAGGGTAGTAACATGGTTAAGAATGGCAGCAGCCCTGGCTTGGATGTTCAAGGTCCCTGCACCAAAGTACCCCAGATCCGAGGTCTGTTCACTGCTTCCTCTCCCCACTGCCTGGAGACCTGATTTATAGCCTGGGTCCAAGGACTTGTCATCTTTTGACCCTATTTCCGCTTATTGTTTGTTTACTTGCACTTGCAGAGATTCTTTTTCCCATTCTCTCCCTCCCTCTCTCCCTCCCTTTCCCTCTCTCTTTCTTGCTTTCTCTCCTCCCCTTTCTTTCTCTCTCCCCTCCCCTCCCCTCCCCTCCACTCCCCTCCCCTCCCCTCCCCTCCCCCTCCACTTCCTCCCCTCCACTCCCCTCCCCTCCCCTTCCCTCCCTTCTCCTCTCCTCTCCTCTCCCCTCCTCTCCTCTCCCCTCCCCCTCCCCTCCCCTCCCCTCCCCCTCTCCTCTCCTCTCCCTGCTCCCAGTATTCCAGAAATGGGGCTAAACACCTCACACCGATGGCAGAGCGTTTGCTCAGCACAGCGAGAGCCTGAATCCGACCCCCAGCACTGCATGCCCTCAGTTCCCAGCTCTAGAACACCAGGTGGCAGGCCCACACCACTGGGAATGACCCCTATTTATTTTGTTTTGTTTTTGTGGGGGGACTCCACCCTACAGTGCTCAGGTTTATTCCTGGCTCTGTGCTCAGGGATCACTCCTAACAGTGTTCAAGATTTATTCCTTGTTCTGCACTCAGGGATCCCACCTGGCTGTGCTCAGGGGATCCTATGGGATGCCAGAATTGAGCCCAGGTCGGCTGTGTGCAAAGCAAGAGCCATACCCGCTGTACTATCTCTTGGGCCTCATGGTCCCTACAAAAAAAAAAAAATTTTAAACATTGGAATATTCTAAAAGTGTTCCCGCAGTTGCCCTGGCTCATGGTGGAACCTGAGTGACTCTGCCAGAGCATAGCAGCAGGAAGGCTGGGGGATGACGCGTTCCATGTCCCCGACCCAGCTGGCCTGGAAAGCTGTGCAGCAGCCAAGCTGGGCTTTTGAGTTGCCCCAGGGAGGCCTTTCAGAAAGGGGCAGTGTGGAGACTGCTTCAAAAGTGTCCCTCCTGGGGCCGGAGCGATGGGGTGTTTGCCTTGTATGCTGCCGACCTGGGTTTGCTCCCTGGCATCCTGAGCCCAGAGTAAGCCCCGAGCATCATGGTGTGTGCCCCCAAACATAAAACCAAACCAAAAGAAGGTGCCCCTCCAGATCCAGAGACAGTCCAGTGGGTAGGGCGCTTGCCCTGCACGTGGCTGACCAGGCTCCATCCCTAGCACCACAGAGGGCTTCTGAAGCACCGCCAGCCAGGAGTGATCCCTGAGCACAGAACCTGGAGTTAGCCCTGAGCGCCCCCAGGTGTAACCCAAAAACCCAAAAGTCGAAAAAAATCCCCAAATTGGTGAATGTATAGAGAGGCAGGAAGTAAGCGAGTGGTTGGCAGAAAGTGGAGGGAGAGGGGAGAGGGGAGATGTGCTTGTTGGGCTCAGGGCCTTGGGGGGGGGGGGGGGGGCAATGGGCATGTCTTGGAGCTGGAAGGTTTGGCCACTGCAAGCAAGTGTGGTGAAAGGCCGTTGCATTAAGACTGGCCGCAGTAAAGCAGTTACTTTTCTGCTGGATAAGTTGTGGGTTTCTTTGTTTTGGCTTTCTGGGTCACTCCCGGTGATTCACAGTGGTTACTCTGCACTCAGGAATTACTCCTGGCAGCGCTCAGGGGACCATATGGGATACTGGGAATCGAACCCGGGTCGGCCGCGTGCAAGGCAAATGCCCTACCCACTGCGCTATCGCTCCAGCCCTCACTGCTGGATAAGTTTTAATCGTGAAGGAGGGATGGGGGGTGGGAGGGGCGGGAGGAAGGTGAGGGCAAGAAGGGAGGAAGTCGGCCTTCATCCCCCGCTGCCGTCTTCCTTCTGCACCCAGGTTCACCTCCTCAACCCTGCAGACACTTTTCTCCCTTTCCCGACTGCACCCCCATGGGTAACTTTGGGGCCCGGAGCTGCCCCAGAGGACTCAGTTTCCCTTGTCCCCTGCAGGTCCCCATTTGTCTCCGGCCACAACAGGACAGGCCCGAGACTCCTCTACATCCCGATTTCTCAGGTCCGGAAACAATACTTTTACCAGGGTCCCCCCAAAAGCATCTCCTTTCCAGCTCCAAATGTGACTCGCTGCTTCTGCCCTGCAGTGAGCCCTTCCTCCGAGGCCTCTGAGTCAGGGTCTGGCAGACAGGGGGGCGGAGATGAGGGAAGGGGCAGAGGAGCAGGAGGAGCAGCTGTTTACTTCCTCTTCTGTGTGACTCACTTAGATTACAGGGATCTGCCTGGTGATGACCACACATCCGGGCTGGGCGCTCACCTCAGGGCCAAGCTTATTTTTGTGCCTTTGAGTCTGCGTGGACGTCCTGGCCCTGGGGCCTGGCTGGCTTGGCCGTGGGCTCACAGGATCGGTGCCCCCTTGGAGGCTCCCAGGAAGGAAGGCAGCGGCAGGGTGGGCAGGGCAGGGGGCATCGGGGGAGAAGGAAGGAGACAACGGGGAGAGAGAGGAGCAGACCCTCGACTGGGATGCCAGCGTCCCTCGCCTCTCAGCCAGGCTCGAGCACCGCCTTCTTCTGCTGTCCTCAGACTGACCCCCAGGGCCCTGAGCACGAGGACAGGCTGCTCAGCCCACCCAGAATAAACTCCCAGAGCAGAGGGGAGGGGGGCGCCTCCGGGTCAGGGTGACATTCGGGGAGTGGAAGAGAGGAGGGACTTGGTCACAGGGCTGTGGCCCGGAGTCCTGAAGAGTGACCCTCCCACACCCCAGAGGATGGTTCTGGGGGACAGAGGATGGTTCAGAGTGGGCAGCAGGGGCAGCTGAGTTGATCGGTCAGCACCAGGCCTGGCTTCCTGGTGTCCCCTCTTGTGCCTGAGAACAAGTCCTCACGGGGTCGTTGTGCTGCTCCATACAATCCCCAGTGGACTGGCCTTTCAGGGACACAGTCTATTTGCCACTGGGCACAGTGGGCACTGCCAGCCCCAACCGGAGCCTCGAGCCTCACGGCCCCAACTTCAAGAGCACAACTGTGGTGCTGGGTGCTGGGTGTGGGGTGTGGGCAACATGTAGGCTTCTAAGTACTGAGTGCGGAGTGCTGGGTGCAGGGTGTGAGGTGCTGGACGCTGGGTGCCAGGTGGCTTTCTGCTACACTTGATGCTCAGCGTCAGAGAGTGTCGCTAAGTTTTGCCACCAGCGTGGACAGACCTGCAGGACCCACGCCATTGTCTGGCTTTATGTGTGGAGGCAGGGCCACTGGGAGGCCATGTGGGATTCTGAGGCAGCTGGGATTCTGAAATAAAACATAGCACCAGGGCTAGCAGATATATCCATGGGCCAAGCATATGCTTTGTACGCAGGTGTCCCACACCAGCTCCTCAGCACTGTGTGCTGTCCCTCAAACAGGCCAGGAGCAACCCCTGAGCACTGTGCTGGGAGTAACCCTCGAGCACTGCTAGGCATGGCACAAAAACAAAAACAGAGGGGAAAAAATAAAAAAGTAAGACCCAAAGTGACTAGTTTGAAGGGAGGAAGTGGCTCCAGCTAGCATGGAAGCGTTCAGTCCCCAGCACCCCATATTGTCCCTGAACATAGCCAGGAGTGATCCCTGAGCACAGAGTCAGAAACAGGCCCTGAGCACTGCCAGGTGTGGCCCCCAAACAAGTAAAAATAAAATCAAATAGGGGGCTGTAGCGATAGCACAGCGGGTAGGGCATTTGCCTTGCCATGGCCAATCCGGGTTTGATTCCCAGCATCCCAAATCGTCCCCTGAGCACTGCCAGGAATAATTCCTGAATGCATGAGCCAGGAGCAACCCCTGTACATCGCCTGGTGTGACCCAAAAAGGAAAAAAAAATCAAATAGATGCAATGTGGAAGAGATATTTTTTTTTAATTTGGTTTACCAGTCTCCTTTGCAGGGGAGGATTTTGGTCCCTTCCCAGCAGTGCCTAGGGCACTTGTCTTGCATATATCAGGCACAGATTTGATCCTTGGCACCGCATACATTCCCCAGAACATACAATCTCCAGATCCCAGAGGAGACCCTAGGCACTGTGGCCGAAAGATAAAAAAATAAATGCAGAATGGGGGGCTAGAGTGATAGCACAGTGGGTAGGGCATTTGCCTTGCATACGGCCGACCCTGGTTCGATTCCCAGAATCCCATATGGTCCCCCGAGCACCACCAGGAATAATTCCTGAGTGCAGAGCCTGCATCACCTGTACATCACTGGGTGCGACCCAAAAAGAAAAAAAAAAGCAGAAAATTGCTCAGGAAGGGCCCAGTGTGCTTTCCTCGCCAGGTACCCCCCTTTTCTGCTGGACCGCCCCCATCTTATTAAAATAAACCTCTTACTTCAGCGCTTACTTCTGGTGAGGTGAGAAGTGCCCTGGGTTTGCCAAGTCAGGCCCGCAGACCTGCCCTGCCTGGCATGCTGTCAGTGAAAGGAAAGTGCAGAGATGGGCACAGCTGCACCCAGGATCAGGAGGAGCTTGGGTGTCTGCGTGGGTGGGGGGGGACACAGGAGCCGGGAGACTGAGGTCTGCCTGAGCTGGGGAGCGGGCACCCCTGGCCCGTCTCTGCCCCTGGCAGACCCTCCAGCTAATGCTCCCGTCTCCTTTCCCCAGGTGGGCCTTGAACCAGGATGGCTGATCCCCGCCAAGAGCTCAATTCTCTGGATGACCACACCTCGGTGTACGGGATGGGGGAGAGGAAGGACCTCCCATCCCAGGGTGGCTACTCCGTGCTGCAGGACCACGCCGGCGACTCCGACCGTGGCCTGAAAGGTCAGTGCTGGCCACGCTGGGCACTGCAGCTCGCTCGCCGCTCACGGGCGTCGGAACAGATGGATCGCCTTCACTGAAATGGGCCAAGAACACTCAGAATGGGGCTCTCGAAAATGTGCCTTTCTAACAAGGAGGCTGTGGCCCAGGAGGCAGAGGGCTGGATGGTCCAATTAATGCAAGGGGGATGCTGAGTGCTCTGGTTTCCCCATTAATGGGGGTCTACCTAAGCATGACAGATCCATGCCTTCTATCTGGGAGCTCCAGGTTCCGTCCCCAGCTCATCACGGTTCCCTGCAGACACAGCCACCTGCCCCATCACTAAAACATACACAGGGGCCAGAGAGGTAGTACAGCGGGTAGGGAGCTTGCCTTGTACACGGCTGACTTGGATTTGAGCTCCAGCATCCCATCTGGTCTCCTGAGCACAGCCTGGAATAATTGCTGAGCACAGAGCCAAGAGTAACCCCCTGAGGGGCACGAGCAATAGTACAGTGGGGAGGGCGTTTGCCTTGCACGACCCGGGTTCAATCCTGGCATCCATATGGTCCCCCGAGCACAACCAGAAGTAATTCCTGAGTGCAGAGGAAGGAGTGACCCCTGAGCATCACTGGGTGTGACCCAAAGAGTAACTCCGGGGCATTGCCAGATGTGACCCCAAAACAAACAAACAAAAGAATTTTTAAAGGTTTTATAACATAAAATCTTTCTAACGTAAGCTCAGGTGAGGAGTAGGTCTCCCCACTCCTCCTATTTTGAAGGGAAAACTAAATTCAATTTGTAAAGCAAGGCAAGTTTTTGTCCAATTATTTTATGGTCTTGAGTGACCTAAAGTACGTTTACCCAAAACGATTCAGTTCTTTGGGCCAGAGTGATAGCACAGCGGGTAGGGCATTTGCCATACATTCAGCCGACTTGGGTTCAATCTCCAGCATCTCATATGGCCAGGAGTAACTCCTGAGCATCCCAGGGTGTGGCCCAAAAAGAAAAAAAAAAATTCAGTTCTTTAACATGAAATAAGGTGCGAGAGAAGCTCTCGGCTGAAACCCACATGATGTGTACGTACATAGGTGACATATACACATATACATGTGCAAAATTAGAGTCGCCCCTTCTGTGTGGGCTCTGGCAGGAGAAAAGACAAAGAACTTCCCCTGAGAACACTCTCCCCAAGAAAGCAAGTGACGCGCGGGTCTTTTTGCTGTTCTCATCAGATTCCTTCTTGCTACTAAGACTTTGGAACGAGGTGTTTTCAGATGGGTGGGGAGGGGGGTGTCAGCTCACAGAAGGTGCCACCTCAGCCGCATCCTTCCAGAAAAGCTGGCAGAGACGATTCTGCTAACAAAGGCCCCATGTCAGAGCCCTGTCTCCCACCACCAGGGAGCAGGGGCTGAGTCAGGACAGGGAGGTCCAGGTGCGACCTGATGAATTAAAAGGTGTCTGTGGGTTCAAGTGACACCCCCTCCAGATACCACACCTGACAAGGCTTCCTCCTTTCTCTGCTGGTGCAGGAGGAGCGGCAGGGGCTGGGGAGGGGAAGGTGTTGGGATGCGGGTGGGGTGGAGGGTGGAGGCACCTTCGCGTGCAGAGGCTCCAGGCAGGGGCACCGAGGCTGAGATGCTGCAGACAGTCTGTGGGTGCTGGGAGCTGCCAGAAGCACCCCCTTTCGCCCTTCCTGGGCTCTAGGGGACTGCCAGAGACCAGGTGTCTGTTCTCTGCACCCTAACACCACCTCAGCGTTCTGCCCCGGGCACAGGTTCAGATCCCTACTCTGAAATGGACTCCAAGGGGCCCCCAGCCCAGGTCAGCGAGGAGGGGGTCTTCTGACATCCCCTCCTCTCCTTGGCTTTGGATTTGCAGGGGCAGATTTTGTGTGTGTGAGTGACGGGCTGAAATGCACGAGCCAGGGACAGGCCTGGAGAAGAATCCAGGCACAGGGCCCGTGTCCCCCTGCTCAAAGGAAAGCGTGTGTCTCCGGGCTGGACAGTGATGGCCCCTGATCCCCCTGGCAAGGCTCGGCCCCTGGCCTCCTGCCTGCCCGTCAGTGCCGGAACCCGTTTCCACTGTGACCCCCACACCTGGCCCCGGCTCTGGCTCTCCTTGCCCTGAGGTGGGGGTCAGGGTCCAGTTGAGCAGGGGTGACACTGGTCCCCTCTGCGGCTTCATCATCACGGACCTGCCTTCGGTGCCTCTAGGTTTCCTGGGGCTGCTTCCTGTCTCCCCACCCCACCCCTGCCCCAGGTCCCTCCCTGCCCCCCGTGGAGGGGTGGGGTGGGGCGAGGCGGCCCTTCTGAGGCCTCATGTGTATGTTCCAGAGTCTCCCCCGCAGGCCCCCGCCGATGATGGACCCGAGAAGCCGGGCCCTGGGACCTCTGACGATAAGAGCTCGCCGACCGCCGAAGGTGGGGCCCCTCCTCCCGCGGCGCCCCTGCTCTAGCCTGCGCTTGGCCCTGCTTGGCTGCTGCCTGGACGCGTCCCGAGGAGCAGGCGGCCGTGTGTGCTTTGGGGCAGCTGCGCGGGGAGAGGCCGTGACCCTGGGTGCAGGCCCAGCTGCCCAGAGCCCGCACCCCCTGCCATCCCTTCCTCCCCTGGCTCTGTCTCAGGCTGCTGACAAAAGGGACAGGTCCCAGCGTGTGGTCAGGCGTGGGGGCTGGTCTTGAGCCTTGGCCGTGGGAGCTGTCCCCTCTGGACTCCTGGCATCTGGGTCCTTACAGAGTTCCCGCTGTGCTCACCAGAGGGACCCTATACCCTGGTCTGGAGAACCTCCTGCCCTGCCCCTCTCTGTCAGCCAGGAAGGTGGCAGATGAAGCTCCTGGCTAGGTGTGTGGCGAGGGCGGCTCAGCCCAGAGCTGTCTGCACTCGGACAACACTCCCCAGGGTCACCAGGAGGCTTCTGTCTCTGCCTGTTGCCTGCCTTCATGGCCGGAGTGCCGCCTTGTGCCACAAAAGGGCTGCTGCCCCTCCAGTCATCACGTCTGCCTCCGGAGCAGAAAGAAAATAGTGGGTCAGGGGCCAGAGAGAATAGTAGAGGGGAAGGGTGCTCACTGAGCACACGCAGACTTGGGTTTGCTACCCAGCACCCCGAGGGTCCCTCGGCCCTTCCCTGAGCAATCCCGGAGAGCAGAACCAGGAGTAAGCCAGAATACTGCTAGGCGTGGCCCCCAAAATCGAAAAGAAGAATCAAAAGTAAGGAACTAGCAAATCAAAGAGGCCTGAAAAGCCTGAGACCAGCCGTGCCCTCGCCCTGTCAGCAAGCCCAGAGCTGAGTGTCAGGGTCACTCCCCCCTGCTAGGGTGCCTGCGGGGGCGGGGAAGGACTTTCTGCTCACCCACCCAGGGTGCCTCCCTCCCTGGCAGGCTCTAGGCTCCTCCAGGCCCTTGTCCTCACCCCTTCTGTGGGGTGCAGTGCTGGGATAGACCAGTCCCTCCCCAGGGCTCAGGAAGGGATTCGGGCAGGGAGCCCGCATGCTGGACCTCGTCCTGAGAGCTGGTGCTGGGCCCTGCCCTGTTGGCGTGTGCCCTGAGCAGGTCCAGGCATAGGAATCCCAGAGTCCCTGTCAGCCCCCAGACATTGCTGGGAAGTGAAGACAGAGGGAGCCCAGCCTGCAGGGGGGTGCTCAAGGCACGGCCTGGGAAGCTCCCACATCTGCCCACCCGCCGTGGGGGCATGGCCTGAAAGTGGGTTAGGGAGGAGAGCCGGGAGCTGGTCCTGGCGGCAAATCAGCCCACCCCTCCTCCCATCTCTGCCCCGAAGGTGGGGACCCGCCCGCACCCACCCAGACAGACAGAACCAGCCTGCCCATATCCCCGGGACTCTCTGCTTGAACCATGGGTCAGGGGCTGGGCAGGGGAAGGGCTGAGAGTGGAGGGTACTTTGGAGCCCCCCCAGACACTTCCCTACTGCAATGAGGAAACTGAGTCCCAGAGAGGACGCAGATGTGCCTCCAGGCTGCAGACCCTCCCCTCCTGTCCTCTGACCACCTTCTGCATTTCTCTGTAACCCCCTGGGACCATCCCAGCCGGGTCTCTCTCTCTATGGGTTGAGAGGGACCATCCCTCCCCACCCCCACTTTCCTGGCCCATGAGCGGGCACCCCTCGGACAGAAGCTCGCCTGCTTGGGGGGGTCATTGCTTTCATTGCATGTGGCTGAGTGCTCCCTGGACCCCATCCTGCGTTGCTCCCGCACAGGAAGCAAAGGGGGAGGGTCGCTCGGCCCCCCTAAGGCACTCTTGGTGGTTTCCAGACGTGACAGCACCCCTAGTGAATGAGGGCATCCCTGGGGTGCCAGCAGCCGCTCAACCCCACACGGAGATCCCAGAAGGAACCACAGGTGAGGGTGACCCCGGGGGCGTGTGTGAGCGGTGCCCCATGGAGCGGGGGCCGGAAGGGGTGCGCTGGTCTCTATATGAGGCAGAGACGTGGTCCCGAGGACTCGGGTTCTCTTTCTGGAGCCTCAGTCTCCCAAGCAGGGCCCAGAACCCAGAACTTGCAGCATCTTCTCTCCTGTCCCCCTCCTCCAGCCCTCACTGCACAGGGACGGGGCACCCCCCTACCCCACGCGTGCGCAGACACACACACACACACACACACACACACACACACACACACACACATACGTGCGCCGCCTCTCCAGGGTCACTTGGAGTCCAGGTGACTGAGCCGTTACTTGAAGGTTCTTCTCTCGGCTTGGTGTCTGGGACCATACTTGGTGACACTCGGCAACCAGGCAGTACCAGGGCTAGAACGGGGACTGACACTCAAAGCCTGTGCTCCGGCAAGACTGGAGTTCTGCAGTAAGACTGAACTCTTCAAAGGAATGTCCTGCCTCGAGCCGGGGAACAAGGTGGCCCTGTCCATGTGGGTTTTGGGGACCAGCTGCCACAGACCCCAGCCAGACATGGCAGAGCTGTGAGGCTGTCACCTGCAGGGACACTGGCCCAAGCCAGCGGTGGGGATGCTGCTTCCTCTACTCAGCTCAGCCAGACACCGCCCAGGCCCCCACCTGCCCCTCTCGGCCTCCTCTGGGTTAGGAGAGACCTCAGGAGCTGGCTGGGAATGGAGGGCCGCGCCCTCCACACTGCAGCAGTGTGAGGCCCCGGGAAATGTTCCCAGGCAGAAGCTGTGTTTCC
The DNA here is from genome assembly GCF_029834395.1 of Sorex fumeus. Taxonomy (NCBI): domain Eukaryota; kingdom Metazoa; phylum Chordata; class Mammalia; order Eulipotyphla; family Soricidae; genus Sorex; species Sorex fumeus. The sequence continues at coordinate 79,062,957 of NW_026606120.1, forward strand.
TTTCCAAGGCCCATGCCAGGGAGCTGAGTCACTCAGCCGAATGCAGGAGACCTGGGCTTGGGCCCTGATACCGCACACTCACTCAGGCACCACCGTGCCAGGAATAGCCCCTGAGCCCCGCTGGGTGTGGAGGGCAGCCTTGGGGAAACTTCCACCCAGGGGAGAAGCCCACAAAGTGCCTTACCTGGCTCCCTTCCCCACATTCTTTCCCTGCAAGTTGGTCGAGATAGTCGGAGCCCAGTTCCTGGGCCTGACCCACAGGGGCTGCCAAGAGTGGGTGTAAGGTCCCAGGTGACTTTCCCTCCCTCTGGCCCTTTCTCCTTTGGGGAACTTGGCCCTGCCCTGTGTGTGACTTAGCTGTCAGTTCTGGCAACCAGTGCACGGGGGGGCGGGGCTTGCGGTGCAGGTCTGGGGCCCTCCACAGTCCCCAAACCCCAGGGCTGGAATGTGACTTCCCTAGGGAGAGTCGCGGGGGGTCCCCCAGCACTGCCAGGAACAGCCCCAAACCAAAAGGAAAAGGGAAAAAATCAGTCGAGCACAAAAAGCAAAGCAAGAAGAAACAAAACATAAAAGAGAACTGGAGCAGGTGGGGCTCTTGCCTTCCATGTAGTCGTCCCGGGTTTGATCCCCGGCATCCTATAGGGTCCCCCCCAAGCACTGCCAGGAGAGATTCCTGAGCACAGAACCAGGAGTAACCCCCAAGCATCGCCGGGTGTGGCCAAAGAAACCAGAAGGGGGCTGGCGAGTGAGTGCAGAGGTTGAGTTTCTTGCCTGCTGACCCCTTTCCACCCATGGCACGTGGTCCCCTGGAGCAGTGAGGGGCATGACTACCAAGCACAGAGCCAGGAATTGCCCCTGAGCTGGGCGTGCCCCCCAAAAACCAACGAAAATAATAAATAAGCAGTAATGCCTGAGAGAAAGGTCAGGTGGCACGTCCAAGCTGGTGCCGGGGTACGGGCACGGCCCGGGGCTGGGGGCAGGGAGGCTGGGAGGGGACAGGAGAGGGCTTGCTTGCAGCCCTGCTGTGGGCTGTGTGGGGGCCCAGGCACCCTCTGCACTTGATTCTGGCAGACTTTCTCTTTCCTCAGCCCCTCGGGGTGCACAGACGGCCGGCCGGCCCCGCGCTCCGTGCCCCGCTCCTGCTGGGGCCATGGGGCCCTCCAGGGCTCCATGGGCCGCAGCCCTGGGTTCGCAGATCGCAGTGCCCACCTTTGCTCTAGCCCTCCCAGGTGGGGTCCTGTCTGCAGCTCGCCCGTCCCCACCACCAGGCGGTGCCCTGAGCCCAGGGCACTGGGGTGACCTCTCTCAGTAAGTCCCCCCGACGCCTCGGTCCTCTCTCCCTCTTCCCCATCCTTCACATCCCGGGAGCTTTGACCGGAAAGGTCCCTCGGCAGAACGCCTCACCTCAGCGTCCATCACTGGCTGTCTTCATGCTCTGGTGGGATCCCGTTGGGGGTTCAGTGTCGTCACCCCACTCAGAACCCCCTGTACTACCTGGCTGGGGGCCCCTGCCTCTGCTCCCCCAAACCCAGCACCACCCCCCTTCCTGGGTCAGGGTGTCAGCCTCCCCGTTGTGGAGCCAGACCCAGGCCAGGCAGGAGAGCAGTGGCTTCGGGCATCCTGACCCTGTGTCCCCCGTCCACGCCTTGTCCCCCCAAGGGATCCCTCTGCCATCTGGGCCTGTAGGAAGTTCAGTCCAGCTCTGCTCAGCACCACCTCCCAGGGCAGATGCTCTCATGGCTTGACGAGGAGCACCCCACCCACACACACACCCCCCACCAGGAGACCCTGCTGGGCAGCGTGGGGACCGGGGGGCCCAGCCATGGGCAGAGAGTCAGCCTGTAGGCAGGGTACCAGGACCGGTACTGGGGTGCCCCCCAGAGGGTCTGCAACTCAGGGCTCCCTCCTCGGCCTTGTGCTGGCAGGGGTTGTCCACCAAGTGTTTCAGGTGGGGTGGAGCACAAAGGAGCCCCCACAGGCGAGGAGGGACTGACTGGGCCCGTGGGCCAATCCCAGAATAGTGGACACTGTCCACCCCCCACACATACATGTTGGTTTTGCGGTCAGGCAGCCCAGGCATGTGCTGTGGCTGATTTGCTACATTAGCGCCTCCCCCTGGTGTCTGCGGTGGTGCCCTGGCATTGTCAGGACAGGCTGTGGCGTTGTGTGCACGGGCAGGGCTCAACCCCCTCCCACCCAGACACACACATACACGCACACAGTAATCTCAGGAGCAGCATGTCTCGCACTGAATCATTGGCGTCAGTGCGGTTGTGGATGGGTCAGGAGTTGGTTCGTCTGTGCATGGGCCTCCTAAGCCGGGGACACCCCCCAAAAATTACCTGCTGCTGATGCTCCCTTAGTCGGCAGCTCCTGCTCTGGGAGAGCAGGAAAAGGGGGTGCCCAGAGGTTTGGGGTTTCTGCCCATCGTCAGGTGCTGAGCTGAGCTTCCTCCCGAGCTCTCCTAAGATGCTCTAAGACAAACTGGAGGAGGCAGTGGGCTCCGAGAGGGAATCAGGTGGTGGGTCCCGGCCACGACCCCACCCTCACCCCCAGCCCCCAGCCACGTGCTTCCCACCCACCACCCGCTGCGCCCCCACCCATCCCGCCTGCTGTGCTCAGGCCCCAGAAAAGTGCCCGTCCTTCCTCTCGTGTCGTGGGTTGGGGTGTGGGTGTCGGGGGCTCTGCTGAGCTCACCGTTTATGCAGAGGGCCAGGCCTCCGGCCCCTCAGCACCCTGAGACGTGCCTTTCTCGAACATTCTGGGGAACCCTCGAAGTGGCAGGGTTTGGTGTCCAACAAGCACTGACCTTCTTTTCTTTTATCTTCCTCCGTCACTGGTACGCCCCGCAGCTGAAGAGGCAGGCATTGGAGACACCCCCAACATGGAAGACCATGCAGGCGGACATGTGACTCAAGGTGGGTGAACTGTGGTACTGCCCCACACGGGGGACGGGGAGGATGAGAGGGAGGTGGCCATTCCCAGCGGGATTGTCCCCTGAGGCATTCTGGCCAGGACCTGGGTCCTGACCCCTTGGAGTTCGGGGCCCGCTGGGAGCTAGCTTATACCAAAGCTGGATGGCTGAGGGGCGTGAGTGTTCCCGAGTTGGTGGCCTGGCCTCGGGAGCGGGGAAGGGTCAGCCAACAGATGTCCAGGTATGGGGACAGGCCAGGTCCCCTCAGCCTCAAGGGAGCCAGGCCTCAAGCTGGTCAGCACCACGTCCACTCCGGCGATTCTCCCTCTACACCCCTCGAATGTCCTTGAATGTCCTTTTGTCAGAAATGTCTGAAGTAGGGCATTTGCCTTGCACATGGCCAACCTGGATTTCAATCCCTGGTCTCCCCCCGCACCCCGAACCCCTCCGGGAATGATCCCTGAGCACCACCAGGTGTGGCCCAAATAACAAACGAAGGAAAAACAACAGTCTGAAGAGCCTGATTCCCCACGTCGTGGGAGGCTCTGCAGGCCGGGGTAGTTTTCCGGCATCTGCTGTGTAAATGAACTCCTCTGCTGTCACATGGAAGTTTCTAGACTACAGACAGCGACTGGGAGGACACTGTTATTTTCTCCCAGGAATGGTTTGGCGCCTTCCCTGCATTCAGCGCTGCAACGGGGTCATCTGGCTTCAGGGATCCCCAGCCCTGAGGTGTATGTGTGTGTGTGTGGGGGGGGGTGAACCCTGACTCCGCGCCCGTGGGTCCCTGCGCCTCCCCGCCAGGTGTCTCATCCCGGGGCATGGAGGCAGCGTTCACACAGCCCCATTCTGTGTGTTAGATAACTAGAATCCTGGCTGCCGGCTTTCTTAAGTCACAATTTTCAGTTTAAGGTAAAATTAGACACTTTTGTCGCCTCTAGAAAGGATCAGTTACCTCCATAAAAGAAACATATGTGAAGGTCTGTCTCCACACGTGTCCCCCCTCGGGCTGCCTGCGTGTCCTGCACAGAGAGCTGACCCATTCCAGCTGTGTTTCCCGGGGCCCAGCCGCACCCAGGCAGGAGAGGAGCCCAGGGCTCACATTCCTGCCTGCAGCCGGGGTTTCTCCCTGCCTCCCCAGGGCCAGTGCTCAGCACCAGGTTTGGGGTCACTGGGCTGAGGTGTCCCTCCCAAGACACACGGGGAATCACTGATCACAGACTGTCATCAGGCAGAGCCCACCCGTCTGCTTTGAAGGGAAACACCCGGGTCGGTCTGGGTGAGCTCCTCCCCCACTCCTCCCTGCTGTGCAAGGGGAGCCTGGGAGCCTGTAGTGCTGACGTCTGTCCCTCTTAGATAAAGGTGCTGCAGCCACCAAGCTGGGGGCGTGGGAGCTGGCGGGGCTGGGGGGCCCCTCTAGGTGGCCTCCCGAGGTCATCGGACAGGGATTGCCTGGTTATGCTTGCCGGTGAGGCCGATGGTCATTGCCTGCCCAGGCTGCAAGAGAGGAATTGTCGTAGCTCAGGACTGGCTGCCCAGCCCTGGCTTTGCACAGGACCCGGGTCTCTCTCCTGTCCGGCTGGCCCAGCGCCATCTGCAGGGAACAGTGAGGTTCCTGGAAGGTTGGGGGCACTTGGGGCTGCCAGGGGCCAGAAGGACCAGCAGCTGCTGCAGCCCCCTCTGGACTTCAGTTGGTCAGCTCTGAAGTCTAGGTCCAGAGCGTCTGCAGGGCCTCACCCCACCCTCGCCCGTGTCTGGCTTCTCTGCTACCTGGGTCAGCGGAGAGCAGGGGCTGTGCCCTGGCCGCTTAGGGCAGCGGCTCTGAGCTACCGTCAAGAGTGAATGAGGGGGCTGGAGTGACAGCACAGCGGGTAGGGTGTGGCCCACCCAGGTTCGATTCCCAGCATCCCATATGGTCCCCCAAGGACCGCCAGGATAATTCCTGAGTGCAGAGCCAGGAGTGGCCCCTGTGCATCACTGGGTGTGACCCAAAAAGCAAAAAAAAAAAAAAAAAAAAAAGTGAGTGCAGGAGGGCAACACCAGCTGGGCAGCCACATACGTGACCCTTGGTGGGTGGGGCCCTGCGTGTCAGTCCAGAGAGAGCAGACTCGAACCCTCCACATCCTCCTCCCCCCCCCCCCCCCCGCCCAGGCCCTCATCCAGGGGCTTCTGAGTTTTGTCTGCAGGACCACTGGGTTGCTGTGTGGATCATTCCACAGGGCTAGGTATGAGGGCTGGGGGCTTGGGAAGAAGAAAGTGTTGCTAAGGGGACCTGGCGCCAAGCCAGCAGTGGGTACAGGTAAGCTGCGTTCCTGTGGGTGGGAGCACTGAGGGGGGGGGTCTGTCTGTGTCTGTTCCTGGGCACTTGGGGGGGTCCGTCTGCATCTCTGTCTGGCACACAGGGGGCCCATCCATGTCTGTTCCTGGGCACTTGGGGTCCATCTGTGTCCATCTCTGGGCACTCAGGGATCGGTCCTTATCCATCCATGGACACTTGGGGGGCCCATTCGTGTCCATCCACGGCACTTAGGGGGTCCATCTGCATCTGTCCCTGGGCACTAGAGGGTCCATCTGCGTCCTTTCCCGGATATCGGGAGGCCCGTCCACATCGTGCCAGGCTGGTCCCTGTGCACAAGAATCTCGCAGGCGCTGTCTGCATGACGGTCCCAGGACCCGCCATTGTGGGAGCCCGAGGGCAGCTCCATGCTCCTCTTCACTTCCACCTTGGACAGAGGGGTGCAGGCAGAGCCGGGGGGTGCAGTTCAAAGGATCGGGGCACACACCTCATGCGAGTGGGATCCACACACGCACATGGCTTGGGGTGACCCTGATAAAGTCATTTTAAACAGGGAGTGGCAGGGAGGCTCCTGAGGCTGGTGGGTCGCACTGCTTCCACCCCCAGGGGACCAGGCTCCGGGGGTGAGCCAGGGGCACCCCTTTCTCGCCCGGAGAGGCCCAGGCTGTCCCCTTGAAGAGTCAGCGTGTCCTCGCCTACCTTCCCGCAGTGTGGGGAGACTCAGGCCCCAGAGGCAGGTGGCGGCGGGGTCCTGGTGGAGGACCCCCATTTCCCAGGTCCAGGGGACACAGAGGAGCTTTGGGGGGTCCTGGGAGCTTCCGACCTGGTGACCTCTCACCTCTCAGCCCCACCCCAGCTGCCTCAGAGGCCCTCAGGGGCCCGTCAGCCACGGGCTTCACGCTGAGGGGGCAGTCGTGCCCACGTGGGTCTGACCTAGGGATATCCGGCATCTTGCTGGGGCCAGGGCTCCAGGATGGAGTTGAGGCTACAGATCTGGAGACCCCAGGGGTGACCCCCACCCTCTGTTCATCCTGCCTGAAGGCACCGGAGAGGCCGCGCCCTCACCTTTAGGGACCGAGCCGGACCACCCCCAGCTGCTGGAGCATCGGTTCTGGGGAGACCCGCCCCAGGGGGCACCATCTCTGATGGGGGACCAGGACAAAGAGAGGCTGGCGGGCGAGGAAGGTGACAGAGACCGGGACATCGATGAGTCATCTCCCCAGGCCTCCCCATCCTCGCAGGACTCCCCGCCCCCTGAGACGGTCCTCAGCGTGGACCCCGACAGCCCTGTCACCCCTGCCGAGGGAGACATCTCCCCCACCCACGTTCCAGCCGAGACCCAGAGCCCGGGACCCCAAGAACCCAGCCCAGGGGGACAGGACAGCCCCCGCCAAGTGACAGTCCAAGCGGGCCTTGAAGTTAGCGGGCAGGAGCCGGGGTGTCCCGAGGTGGATTCGGAAGGGGTGGCACTTTCTGGGGGGCATCCCGGAGATGGACAGGAGCCCCAGGGCCACGCCGTGGACGAGGACACACAGCAGACCGCCCCGCCAGAGCCGCCAGGAAGGCAGCCGCCCAGCCGGGTCCCTCAGCTCAAAGGTGTGTGACTCCTGCCCGGGCTGCTCCCGGAGACTCAGGGACCCCCAGGCTGTGGTGCTGTCACTGAGCTTCCAGCCCTGCCCTGGCTCTTGCCGCACCAGGAGGCAGCGGAGACCCCCCTACTCCGCTGCCGCTCCTCCACCCCCACCGGCTCTGCACCATCAACACCTCCTGCGCTTCTGCATGATGCCAGCACCCCCCATGGCGCTTTCCGCCCTCTTTCTACTACTGGCCCTTCGGCTGCCAGGCACCGAGGTCAGTTGCTGCTCCCTGCTGAGGGGCCTCTTGGGTCCCTTCCGAGACTGCATGGAGCCCGCCACATATCACAGCCACCGCACCTTGTGGAGGAGGAAACCAAGACTCTGGTTTAAAAGAAAAAGTGAGGGGCTGGAGTGATAGGATGGCAGGGAGGCGCTTCCCCTGCACACGGGCTGACCTGGGTTCGATCCTTAGCATCCCACATACAGTCCCTCACGCCCCACTAGGAGGGAGGAAGTCCTGAGCACCACTGGGTATGACCCAAAAAGAAACAAAAAAAAAAAGAGAAAGAAGAAAAGGTGAAAAAGTAACCCAGGTCAGGATAGTACAGGGGTTGAGGCACTTGCCTTGAATGAAGCCAACCCAGGTTTGATCCCTGGCACCATGGATGGTCCCCTGACCCCAGTCAGAAAGGACCCTCAAGCACTACTGGGTGTGCCCCCCCCAAAAAAAACCCCAGAAAGTCACCCAGTGACCATGACTGAAGCAGGCTGGAGTTTTCTAACCCAGCGATGCAAAGTGCACACGCCTGTCTTCTGTGCTCATGGCAGTAGACACCCCTTCCCATGCAGCCGGTGATAGCTACGGGGCCCAGTGCGCTCTCCCATCCCACATGCCTGGTGGCAGAACAGACGGAGCGGAGGGACGGGGTCCTGCCTGCCCCCACCACCTCCATCAGCAGAGCCAGGGGAAGATTAGCTATGAGAACCTCTGCAGGCCGGAGAGGAGAAGGGACATCCCCATGAGTCGGGAGCCAGCAGGAAGCAGACAGTGGCTGCTCCAGAGGAAGTCCTGGGGACACGTGTTGGCACGTTCTGACATTTCTCAATATTCTCATATCGTCTGCAGGGCCAAAAATTGCTGGGACTGAAACTGTCCATTAACATCTGCTGGGTCTGGATCCAGTACTACTTGTCAAGAAAACTGAGCTGTCATTTAGAAATGAAACTATTAGAAATTTTAGATGGCAGGGGGTGGGACAGAGCGATAGTACAGCAGGGAGGGCATTTCTCTTGTATGTGGCCGACCCAGGTTTGATCCCTGACATCCCATATGGTCCCCTGAGAATCCCACCAGGAGTGATCCTTGAGTGTTGAGCCAGGAGTCAGCCCTGAGCACCTCTTACCACCTGGTGTGGCCCCCAAATAATTTTAGATCAGGGGTGTTTGGGGCAGGGGGCACTGGTCCTATTTTTAAAGATCCTGAACTCTAGAACATGAGGGTACAGAGAGCTGTGCTTGGCGGTGTTGTGCTTCTCCCTGACAGGGGCCTGGCCATGCTGGGCATCAGGAGCAGCTCAGGGCAGAGTTCCACACTGGGCCAGATTCAGGAGGGTTTGCTGTAGCAGGGCTGAGCCTGTGTGATCCCACACAGCCCTGGGGGTGGGGGAGGGAGCACCCCGAATCTCTCCAAGTCCACTATGACATTTCCCAGATGAAGCTTTGCTCAGCCCCACCCAAGCTGGCTGCTGCTTCCCTAGTCAGCAGGGATGCTGGTTGGTTTGGGCGGAGAATGTGGTGGCCGGGGAGGTGCCTCAAGTACCCCCCAAGTGTGTCCAGCACGAGAGCCCGAGTTCTGGTCGGACACCACATGCCCCACCAGCACAGCTGCCATGGCCCTGGGGGCCCTGAGCTCAACAGCTGTGACCCCCGCAACTGACCAAAGGGCTGTGAGGCCGCCCGCTGGTCTCAGGGACCTGTGTGAGCAGCTCCCGCTGTCAGTGGTGGTCCCCAAGAAAGCCCAGCTCTTGCCACAGTCCCTGGGGGCAGGGGCAAGGGCAGTGAAGCGCAGTGGGTTGTCCGCCCGAATGCCAGCAGGTGCAACTGAGACAATGCTCAGCTGTACGGGTAACTCCCCCCTCAGCAGGTCCAGGTCTTAGTGCTCAAATGATGGGCAGTAACTAGACTTGAGCAAACTTGGGGGGGGGGACCTCCTGCTGATAAGAACTCTGGGCACAGCTGCCCACCCATCCAGCTCAGGGGGTCCTGATCTGCCTCCATCAGAGCTCCCAAATGCCTCCTTGCCAAGGGCTTGGTCTCAGCTGGCAGAACCTGGGGTGGGGGCAAGACTGGGGGGGGCACTACCCTCATCCTTGAGGCCCCCGTGCCCACGGGTGCCCCACTGTTTCCCTGTGTCCCTCGCATGTCGCCACCCTCCCCGGCTGGCCTGCTGTCCCCTCTTGCCAGGGTGCTTGCAGCAGTGACCCAGTGTGCTGTGTGGGGACTAACAACACGACACTAACATCCCAGGGGCAGAACCAGCTGGTTTCCTGCAGCCCAGCTGACCCTGCGGCGGGCAAGCCCTGAGGAGGCGAGCGAGCTGGCCTCCCCAGGGTGCCCGCTGCCAGCTGGGGGGCATGGTTGTGACTAACATTCCCTTTGTCGCTTCTTTCAGCTCGCATGGTCAGCAAAAGCAAAGATGGGACTGGAAATGATGACAAGAAGAACAAGGTAAGCTGGGGAGAGTGTGGCACGGGGAACTGCATTCTGCCCCGAGGGTCACTCTCGCATCACGGGGCGTGTTTGTCACAGAAACGCCACTGTCATTCACTCAGGGGGCTTCACATCTTCGCTCTCCTCTGCTTGGATGCTGAGGTCCGGGGAGGCAGTGGAGGCTGTTGGGGTGGGAACGAGCGCTCCCTTTCCTGAGCTGTTTGCGACATCAGTCAGGACTGCATCATGTGCGTTGTACACGCCCCACTCCAGGTCTTCGCTCTGCCTGTGCCCACCCCTGTGAGAGACAGTGAACGCCACTCTTAGGGGACACTTGGCCTAAGAGCCATCTTGGTGCTCACCAGTCTAGGGGGGGTTCTGGAATTGTCCAAAAGGAGGGAGCTAGAGGCTGTCGTGAAGGGAATGCTGGAGGCTTGGGGTGGAGTGACAGGAACCGTGTTCCTTGCTGTGGGGACAGCTCGGGAAGGCAGAAGTGGACCGAGCACCTGAGCAGATGGGGTTGGCGGCCACAGAGACCAGAGTTCTGTGGGGGCCCCCAGGGGATGATGTGGGCAGGTGGTTGGGAGGTGACCTGATGTGCATCCTGAAAGCGATCAGGGGGCCATAGGGATAGCACAGCGGGTAGAGTGCTTGCCTTGCACACTGCTGATCCCAGTTCGATATCCAGCATTCCGAATGTTCTCCTGAGCTCCACCAGGTGTGATCCCTGAGCACCACCAAGTGTTGTCCCCAAACCGCACGCCAAAAGCAGAGTGTGCGTGGCCCAATGTACACAGCCTAGAGCCCTGAGCAGTGCACTGTCCCCCCATGGGCACCCGTGGCTGAGTTCTAGGAGATGAAAAGGGGCATGCGGAGGCCATGCCCTGACTGGTGGGTCAGGGGCTGCACTGATTCAGATCCTGCTGCTTCTGAGCTGCGAGAAGTGAAAGGATTTACCGAGAGTGAGACAAGTGGGATGGAGCGATAGCACAGCAGGCAGGGCGTTTCCCTTGCACGAGACTGACCCCAGGTTCAATTCCTCCACCCCTCTCGGAGAGCCCGGCAAGCTACCAAGAGTATCTCGCCCTCACGGCAAAGCCTGGCAAGCTACCCGTGACATATTCGATCTGCCAAACACAGCAACAAGTCTCAAAATGGAGATGTTACTGGGCCCGCTTGAACAAATCCACGAACAACGGGGGCAGGGGGATGGGGGGGGGACAGTGACAGTGAGACATGCAGGCAAGGGCAGAACAAGTTTATTAATGAGAAACAGTGCCCACTTGGACAGTGGAGGCCTCCTGAGAGCCTGCTCAGCATCCTGGGAAAGCTTCTCCCTGTTTCTGGGTGACCGAGGTGGGGAGTTTCTGCTTTTTGAGAGCTTCCTTAGCCTTGGGCAGGGCGAGCAGAAGCGTGGAATCAATTCTGAGGAGGAAGTGGGATATAAAATGTTCTGAACCAATCACATGGAGAAGAAATGTGTGAAAGGATTTGAGTGGATTATAAAGGGTTCTGAGCCAGCCATGCAGAAATACTGAAATGCACATAAGATTGTTGGAGCTTATGTGGGGCTGGGAGTGGCCAGGCCAGCCCTCGGCATTGGGTGGCAGAGGCACGGGATGGGTCATCTTGCAGGGTGCTCTGGGTATCTTGCTGGGTCAAATTTGTGAGGTGGGGGTGCCCAGGCCAGTTCAAGGAGCTGAGCAGAATAAAGGGACACAGTTTGTAAGTCTGTAACTGTATCCCAAAATGATTCATTAAAAAATAAAAATAAAAGAATGGAAGGACGTGGTGGCACCTCTCCTGGGCACAGCTGACCGTGTCAACAGGGGTGGTCTCAGCCTCTGCGGCCTCTGAACTTGGCACTGGGCTAGACATCTGCGGGGGTCCCTGCTGAGCTCTTTGGTAGGCAATGCTTCCAGAAGTCCCCAGTGCCTTCCAGGGAAACCCCACTGAGGACCTCGATGAAGGTGTTACTCTGGTTGTCAGAACAATCCTGTACAAACCCTGCCTGCGGGAAGGGGAGCTGCCGTGTCCACCCCCATCCTCCTTCCCTCATACAGTCCTCAGCCTGTGCCCACCCCCTGTACCCCCCTCCTGGTGGCTGAGGCAGCCCGAGCCATTGCTGCGACTCCAGGGCCCCCCAGTTTGACACCCGGAGAAGCGTCTCTGCCGTCCACTTCCCCATCAGACCCCACTCCACCCGCAAGGGGCCAGACTGTGACTCCCAGGAGCTGGAGCAGGTGTCCTGCATGCTAGGCCCACGGGTCTGGTCCCCTGCCCCACACAGTCCCAACAGGTGTGGCCTGGTGGTCTCTAGGATGGACCCCAAGCATGGTCGGGCCCTAGTATTGCTAGGAGTGACTCTGAGGCCCCCTCCAGCACTGCTCAAGAGGATCCCCAAATACATACTGAACCACCCAGTCCCTGTAGCTGTCCCCTGCAGCCAGCCCCTCTGTGAGGTCAGCCGCTACGGACACCTGTCCCCTGCCACTGCCCCTGCCCCACAGACTGTTGCCTCCACAGGGGGGGGCGTTGTCCAGACCAGGATTCCCGAGGCAGTGACGATCCCTTTTATTTGTAACTTGGGTCTGCAAGAGCGTGTGTGTGATTTGGGGGTGTCGGGTGTGACTATGGCTTTAGTGAGCCTGATCCCACCGGCGTGGAAGAGGGTCCAGGGCTAGGGGGCCCGTGGAACTGAGCAGACAGTGGGGTGCTTGGGCCCCCTCCACAAGTATCCTGGTGGTCTCCTTTGAAGCTTGTAGTGGGGTGGCTGGGGCCGCGGCTTGAAAGGCACCAGAAGATGAACTGGACAGACAACCTCCTGGAACTCCTCTCCATTTTCCATCTTCTTTTTTTCCGATTCTGTCATATGTAAGTGTTGTGACGTGCACTGCAGGCTGGCGGGATGACGTCGGTGATGAACTGGCCAAGTTTCAGTGTCTAATTCTGTCCCTGCGAGGTGGACGGGTCCAAAGACAGGCGGGGCCCGGGGCTGCCACCGCCTTGACTGTCTTGTCTCCATCCTGTTTGTTTTGTTCTGCTCCCTGTGTGCTGACTTTCGATGTCATTTATGTTTTTCGTTGAAGACACCCACACCTTCCTCTCTGCTAAAACCCTGAGTGCTAGGCCCCGCCTTAGCCCCCCAGGCCCCACTCCTGGTAGCTCAGACCCTTTGATCAAACCCTCCAGCCCTGCCGCGTGCCCAGAGCCGCCATCCTCTCCTAAACGCATCTCTTCTGTCACACCCCGAACTTGCAGTGTTGGAACAAAGCTGATGAAACTCAAGGTAAGGAAAGTGCCTCTGCCAAGGGCCAGGCTGCTCTCACGGGCCGCCCATGGAGGGAGTTTCTGCGCCTCCAAGGTCTTTGCTTCACATAAGCTGTTAGCCACCAGTGCTGGGAAGGAGTTTGAATCCCTGCTGAAACAGGCCCAGGGGAAGTGCTCACTGCCTTCTCTACCTCCCCACACACACACACTGTACACCTCCAGGGGGCGCTGGTTGAAAAAACCACTGCTCTCCCTGGGTTCCTCCCTCACCCAATTTGCGGGCAGACAGGAAATGCTTCTAGAGGCCCTGGTTTGGGCAGGAAGGTATCACATTGCTCATGAGTTGGCAGTGAATGTCAGTTTCTTGTTTTGACTTTGCCTTATGTATCAAGGTCATTGACAGGGTCACTGGCCCCAGCCACTATGCTTTCCGCCTCTGGCAAGTGTGTCACGGGTGGCTGGACCCCGAGGGCCAGTTGAGCAGGGGAAGAACCCATCACCAGTGTCCAGGCAGGCTCAGCAAACAGTGGCTCTCGGGGCCTCCAGCGGAACAGCTGGACAGGGTGTCTGCACAGGCCATCTGCTCAGGGCCGGCCTGTGGTGTGGACGGGAGGGAATAGCCCCAGCTCTGGCTCCCACTCCTGCTGGAAGCATCAGAGTAGGGCCTCTCGGTGGACACGGCAGTCAGGCCACCTGGTATCTGGGGGCCAGCAGGCTCACGTGCCAGCAGACCCCTGTGACTGCAGAGTCGCCCCGATCTGAGCCTTGTTCCGAGTCAAGGCAGCGGATGGGGTGGTGGAGGCAGAGGCAGAAAGACCACCCTACACTCTCCCCCGTTTTGTTTTTAGGATAATAAAGCTGGAACCAAGATCGCCACACCCCGGGGAGGGGCCCCTCCGGGCCAGAAGGGCCCATCGGGCAACACCACAAGGATCCCGGCCAAAACCACGCCCAGTCCCAAGACCCCACCAGGTACGGGTAAGAATGTGGCCGCACGCAGCCGCCAAGGCCCCTAAAAATCAGGTGACTGAGCCCCAGAAGGTTCCCTTTCTTTCTCCCCCTTTTGACAAGTCTGCAGGGCACCAGCTCATTCCAAGTGTGAGAAAATTGGGGGGGGGGGGGGTCAGGAAGGGCGCGTGTTTCATCAATGGCCGGATAAGGGCTTCCAAGAAGCTTCTTCCACCTGGGGGTTGTTCTCTCCCAAATGAGACGTGTGGTGTGGGGTATCTCTCTGGAGACAGGGCAGCCTGAACAGGTTACTTTGGGTGACTTCACACAGGGGCTGGCCACCTCTTTGTGACAAAACCCAAAGATCTTAGCTGTGCCCGTTCTGAAGGCTCCGAGTACAACCTACTGCATTTAGAATGCAGGGCAGGGCCTTGGTCAGCAAACTTTCCCTCCCATAGAGCTAGCAAAGAATGGCCACTCTCTGGGATGGGGGTCACGGGATCCAGAGCCCCCAACCCCAAGGCCCCCAGTCTGCCACAGACTCCTGACTTTCTTCTGCCTGGCCAGCGTTGGCTTCTGAGTGGTGTCATGGGTGTGTGGCTTTTGCCCCGGCGTGGGCTGCTGTGGGCCCTGGGCTTTGCGTGTGTGCTGCTGGTGGGCCTTTTGTCTGTGGCCCGGGGCTGCTGGTATTTGGGGGCACTGACACAGCTCTGGAACCTGTTTTCTCACATCCTGAGTCTTATGCATGATCGTGTGTGAAATAGTGGTTGTCTGATCTGTGAGTGGGCGTTAGAGGATTCCTCTTACCTGCTTGGGGGACCGTGTGCTGCAGGGATGGAACCTGCTACCCTCACGTGCAAAGCATGCCTGCAGCCCATGGCGCCCTGCTGAGGCCCGTGGAGGAGTCCATCACGCTCCTTTGTTGCGCCCATTACTCCCACTGATCTACAGCTGGGCCACGACTTTGACCAGATTGAGCAATCCCCTTTGGGTTCTGCCAGTTTCTCAATGCCGGGGGATGAACCCAGGTCTTATGCACGCATGGCATGACTTTGTCACTGAGCCACATCCTGGGCCCTGGGTATGCCCGGAGTGGCAGCTGACAGGTGGCCAGATTCTGTACCCTCCCCAATTCTGTGCCCCCCTCCCACCCATCCCATTTCCTTAATTCCTGCCAGGCAAGCCCCCCTGAACCCCTCTGTCTGGCCCAGCTGGGCGTACCCAAGCATGGTGGCATGCAGAACTTCTGAGCGCCCAAGGAAGCTCCAGTATAACGAGGCTTTCTGTGGCTTTTTCTTTTTAAGCTGTCAAGCAAGTGCAGAGAAAGCCGCCCCCAGCAGGGGCAAAAGCCGAGAGAGGTAATTCCGAGCCTGCGTGCTTGCCTGCATGCGGCTTGTGCTTCCAGAGCCTGCTTTTGGAACGGGCTCTGGTGCTGCCCCGGGGTGTTGGCTGGTGCCTCCTGGTTCCCTCCTAGCACCAAGGAAGGTAGCAGGCACGGGGAGCATGTGCCCCGAGCTCTTTGCAGGTGCCGGAGGTTTGGCACATCCCTTGTGGAGTGCAGGTGTGGAATTCTCGCTGGTACCTATCATAGGGCATTAGGAGCGCCTGTGGCCAGTGGGGCTCCCGGAGCCTCCTAACAGACCTGCGGGCTGGGCCTGCCATCCTTCGCTCCCAGGGAGGCACAAGGTCAGGGAGGGCGAGGGGCAGCTTCAGGCAGCTCTGCAGTTAAGTGGCACAGAAAGGACTTAAAGCCGCTGCCACCAGGCCCTGGTCTGATATTTGCCTGGCTACGGGTGGGGCTGGAGGAGGCTCCGCTGGTGTTTCTGTAGGTGGTTAGAGAAGATGAAGACGCGCTCCGTTTGTGCTGTTGTGGTGGAAAGGCAGCGGCGTTACAGGGCGGGCAGCCGAGAGCCATTCAAGCTCTAACCCTGGGAACTGATGTGGGGTTCCCGGGGACAGGGCAGGAGGCTGCCTGGAACAAGCTTCCTTCTCCCAGCTGGGAACTGCGGGGGCATGTGTTACAGATGGCTCAGGGGTTGGGGGGCTCTGCAGGGAGAGCCAGGCCACCTGGTGCATCCAGGTCCCAGCTCTGTCTGCTCAAGGATCCAGGACTGGGGACTGGAACCATAGCACAGCGGGGAGGGTGTTTGTCTTGCATTCAGCTGACACAGGTTCGATTCCCAGCATCCCATATGGTCCCCCAAGCATCACCAGGAGTAATTCCTGAGTGCAGAGCCAGGAGTAACCCCTGTGCATCGCCCAGGTGTGACCCAAGAAGAAAAAAAAAAAAAAAGAAAAGTTTCTTTAAAGAAAAAAAAAAGGATTGAGGAATTTGGGGCTAGAGAGACAGTACAGGGGCAAGGCACTTGTGCTGCACACAGCTGACAGTGTTTGATCCCTGGCACCACATATGGTACCCTGATGTGCCAGAAGTGACCACTGAGCAGAGGAAGGAGTAAGCCACGAATACCAAAGACTCAGGACTCAGGGGCTGGGAGGATCTTTCCTCCTGCAGTCTCAGGTCCGTCTGGGGCCTGGGAACCTGGCTTTCCATGTCCCAGGGGCGCTGAAGCTGGGGTCCTGCCTTCTCCGGAGCCCTGGTCCTCCAGGTAGACAGGGAGTAAACTGTTGTGATGGGGGAGTGAGAAGGGCTGGGCCTGTGGGGAGCCCAGGGTACTAGGAAAGGTGCCCAGAGAGATGGTCAGGGTCTGCAGTTGGGGTGGGGGATGCAGGAGGACCCAGCTGGCCTCTCCGATGCCTGGGAATGCAAACTGGCATTTGTGGGACAAAGGACTTTCTTGGGGAGGCTTGGAGGATCTGCTTGGATGGCAAGGGGCTCCTGGACACAAAGTTGACCCTGTGCTGAGCCCAGGTACCCCCGGAGGCTGAGAGGGGGATGGTGAGTGCAGCTGCGGGCTGATTCTGGGGTCCTGTCGCCCTGCCTCCATGCCAGCCTACTACGGTTTCCCTTTTTGAGACAAAGCCTGCAGGCTTGGGGAGGGGGTGGTGGGAGAGGATGGAGCCCCCCAACCTGAGCCCAGGGCCATGCACTGAGTTGGCTCTGCTGGGAAGGGGTGCCGACCCTGGAACGAGGCCGGGAGGGGAACCCGTGTGTGCGGGGGTGGGGTGGCGTGGGGCGTGCGGCTGGGTGGCCTGGGAGTGAACTCGCGCCCCCTGGGCCTTCCCCAGCCTCACGGCCTCCTGCCGTCGTCTCCAGGCGAATCCGGGAAATCTGGGGACCGCAGTGGCTACAGCAGCCCGGGCTCTCCCGGCACCCCCGGCAGCCGCTCCCGCACTCCGTCGCTGCCCACGCCACCCACCCGGGAGCCCAAGAAGGTGGCGGTGGTCCGCACCCCGCCCAAGTCGCCGTCCTCAGCCAAGAGCCGCCTGCAGACCGCCCCGGTGCCCATGCCAGACCTGAAGAACGTCCGGTCCAAGATCGGCTCCACCGAGAACCTGAAGCACCAGCCGGGAGGTGGCAAGGTACGCGCAGGGCGGGTGTGCGCGTGCGCGGACCGGGAGGCGGGCGGAGAAGGTCGGGCGTGCGCGTGCGCAGGGCCCTGGGGGCGGGGTGGGGTGGGTTGTGCACATGCGCGGGGTGGGGCGGGGTGGGGCGGGGTGGGGCGGGGCCGGGCGGCGCGTGCGCCCTGGGGCCGGTTTTTCTCGGCCGCGGGGCAGAGGTGGGAGACTCCGCTGCCGCCTCCTGGGTAGAGGCAGCATCTTGACGCTGTACTGAGGTCCCCGCCCCGCTGTGTTTGTGGAGTAGCCCCTTTCTCCTGCTGATGGGACAGGATCGGAGAGAGGGAGGCGGGCTGCTGACCGGGCCTCCGTCCTGGGGAAACCCGGGGCCCCGCGCAGAGCAGCGGCTGCTCCCGGGCTTGGCGTGCTGCTGCTGAGACCTCGGGGGCAACCGGCTACTTCCCGGGGCCGAGGCGCTGAGCGATGGGCCGGCCTGGGCGGCTCCTTCCTGCACGGGCCTCCCAGTGCTCCTTTCTAGCGTGGCGATGGGGGCGCACGGTTAGGCATCCCCGGGAGACCCAAGCCCCCTTCTCAGCACCTCAAGGACCATTTGGGGCGCACCCAGCCCTGCTCTGGGGTGCTGGGCTGGACTAAGCGATGGGTACTGGAGGCACGGCCGTATGGATGCCGCCGCTGGGATGGACCTTCCCGGAGCCAGGGTCTCCCGAGCCCTGCGCCCACCCAGCGCAGCTCTCGCTGTTGGTTCTCCAGGCCCGGGTCCTGCCTTCCCTGACTCGGGTCCTTCCTGAGTGCCCTGCAAAGCCAGGAGGGGTGGGTGTGTGTGTTGGGGGGGTGGGGGCGAGGGTCGTTCTTTCCATCGTTGCCTTCTCTTCTGCCCTGTCTCTTTACTGGGGCCTCTGGTAGCTGTGTGGCCTGAGCCCTCAGCACTGGGATCCAGGCCTCGTACCCCATCTCAGCACTGGCAGTACTCTGCGTCTTGGACCCATGTGCCTACGTGTCTCTGCTAAGGAGGAGAGCCGGTGCCTCCCATCCCACCTGTACCCCACTCAGTGGGTGGGAAATGCTCCATTCCAGGCTCTGTCTGGGACCAGGCCCCCAGACTGTCTTTCCCCAACTCCCAGGAGCTGCCAGCTGGCCAGGTGACCTCTAAGAAGACAAGGACCATGAGCCCCACATGGACCCAGGGTCAGAGCAGAAAGGGTGACTTTTCTTGGGGCTCATTGGGCGGGGGGGATGTGATGGGATAAGATTTAACAGCTGCACCTTAGATTCCTCAGGAAAGCTAGCAAATGATAAAACCTCAAATGCCCCAGCAGAGATCAGCACCTGATCCTGGGGAAAGAAGAGAAACAAGGCAGAGAACATGGCCTGTGGAGCCTGCTTCCGGAGGGAAGAGGCTCCCTGGAGCCTGGAGGAGTGGGGGGGGGGGGGGAAGAGGGGAGGGAGGGGGAGAGAGAGAGAGAGAGAGAGAGAGAGAGAGAGAGAGAGAGAGAGAGAGAGAGAGAGATTGTGTTGGGGAGGCAACCTGCCGCCCTGCAGCTCATGGCAAGAGTTTTATGGGTGTTTATTCAGCTGCACAGGCTGGCTCCAAGAATCCAACCCTGGCTCTAGGGATTAAATCAATGCCCTAAGCACAAACCTGCACCCTCGGGACACAAACCACAGGCTGAGCAGAGTGTGGACCAGTGGCTGACTTCTGCAGTGAGCCCCTCTTGCTCCAGGAGTCAGAAGGAAACATTGTTATTATGTACTTATATATTTGTATATGGGGAGGGTTGGCCACACTTAGGTGTGCTTAGGTCCTTTTGTGCAGTCACTCCCAGCAGTGCTTGGGGGACCACATGAGATGCCGGGGATCAAAACCGGTTCAGCTTTGCGCAAGGCAGCACCTTCCTTGCTGTACTATCACTCAGCCCCAAGGAGACCCTGACACTCCCTTGGCCATGGCTGTCGATCTCTTGGGGTCACTGCATCTGGAAGAGGCGGAGCCCTCAGAGCGGCCTTGCATATGGCCCTGAGTGCTTTGCTTACGGGAGGCCTCAGACCCATCCTCTGGCCCCAGCATTCAACTGGGAGCCGCCCCCAATCCCTTTACCACCAGGTGGGGCCCAAAATAAAAAAAGTCCTTGTGCCAGAGCACCTCCAGCCATGTTGGGGGCTCTGCCTTCAGGATTCCCCCACACTCCAAGGCTCACTTGTGTATGGGGTCCCACCCCCCCAGGTCAGCAAGTCTGACGGGCCTGCATCAGTGTAGGGGTTAAGGCAGTTGTCTGGCACGTGGCTGACCCAGGATTTGATCGCACTGCATCGTCCTTAGAGCACTGTCAGTAGTGGCTCCTGAACACAGCGGGGGAGCCCCCAGGTGTGGCTGGATTGTATCCCAATTCCCTTCCTACCTTCAAAAGGACAGCAAAAATTGCCCCCCCCCCCCCCCCCAGTTGCCTTCAACGCTAGTGAAATGAGCTGCAGTGAAATGAGTGGCCAGCAGGTGGCGAAGGGACGCTGTGAACGTCCGTCTCCATTCTGGGGGGAAAGAAGTGCTTGAATGACTTATGCTGCCTTAGCAAAGGCCCAGATGTCGCTTTAAAAATCCTCTGTGTTGGGACCAAAGAGATAGTACAGGGGTTAAAGCACTTGCCTCCCATGCGACTGATCTGAGTTCAATATCCGGCACCATATATGGTTTCCCTGAGCACCACCAGAATCCCTTCTGAACACAGAGCTGGGAGTAATTAATAAGCACTCCCTGGGGTGACCAAAAAAAAAAAGCCCGCAAAACAAAGTCCCAAGTATAGATCACGTATGCAATGCGAATAAAGTGAATTTGTCCTTAGGGCTTTTGGCTTCTCCTAGATCAGAGCAGGGACTCGGGCCCTGGGTCCACAGTGTGTGGAAGGTGTCACAGTTTCCAGGGACATTCTTGTCCCTGAGACCTTCTGGGTTTCTCTCCCTAGGCACTGCGTTTGCACTTCTGAAAGGTTTGGTGTCAACAGGAAGAATTTGGAGGGACTTAGAGGGGTCGCGATTTAGATTAAGGATGACAGTGGCTGGAGGAGGCCCCCGTCCCTCGGCCTGATGCGAGCTTGCTGTGGGGGTTCAGAACCCATCCAGGAGCATCCCAGTCCCCGGCCTCAGCGCAGGGCCTGTCACCCTGGTGAGGGAGCGAGGCCGAGCTGGGAAAGCCCCAGACAGGCTGGTGGCCTGGAGCACCACCAAAGAACTGAGCCCAAAGGGAACCAGAAAGAGGGATGAGTCCCCTGGGCCCCACTGCTGCCCTCCAGGGGCCAGCCTCAGGGATTCCTCCCACTTGGAGTCCCCAGAACTGCCCTTTGACGGGTGTTTCCAGTGTCTTTTCCAGGATGTCTCTCGCTACCATTCACCCCCTTCCCTCTGCCTGCAGGGTCGTTCTAGGACTCAGTTTCACAATTCCAACCATGACCCTTTCTTCTCTTTTCTGCGAATCTGGCATTCCCTACAGGGGTTTGACTTGATCTGGCCAGCATTAACTCGCTCTGCTTTGGAAGTGCACGCGGGCTTGCTCTCAGCCCCACAGAGCTTACTGCCTTTTCTTTCAAGTGGGATGGTAATAGGAAAGCACATGGAAAAAAGCATTCCTGTTCTGTTGCAAATCTCATTATTGTTTAACGAGTGGCTCTTAATTCGATGGATTTCTGGGGCAATTGGTACAGAAAACAGACTGTCTTTGGGAAAGCTGGTGAGTTTTCTTGCTCAAAGAGGCGCAATTGTGGGCACGGAGTGCTTCCAGGAGTTGTGGAATTGAGGGTCCCGATTCGTTTCCGAGCCCCACTCCCCTGGCCTCACTCTTTCACCATCACCCTTCATGTTTGGGGTCCTGTGTGCGGGCACATTCGGGGAGCTGCTCAGGTCCCGCTGCGATGGCAGTTCCGCTCCTCGGACTTACTCCAGTGGAAAGTTTCTAATAAAATAAGATCCCCAAAGGAGTTCATGTGGGATTCCCAAATATGTGCGTGGAGGTGGGGGCGGGGGGAAGGGTGTGGGAGGGGGCTGGCTCAGAGAACCCAGTGGAATGGAGCAGGTGGGGAAGGAGTCTCCAGGCATGCTGGAGAAACCGTTGTTCCCAGTGGTTTAGGGGCAACCATCCCCAGGATGGGGAAACTGGTCAGTGGAAACTGGTGAAAGATCATTCTGGATTCTTTTTGGTTTTTGGACAAGGAGCCAGGCCCAGTTAATCTCAGGGCTTACTCCTGACTCTGCATTCAGGTCAGGTGACTGTGTGGAGTGCCAGGGTCTGAATTTGGATCAGCCTTTTGTAAGGCCACCACGCTACCTGCTTCTCTCTCTCTTTCTCTCTCTCTCTCTCTCTCTCTCTCTCTCTCTCTCTCTCTCTCTCTCTCTCTCTCTCTCTCTCTGGCTCTGGTGAAGCATCTGCCATTCCATTGGCTGAGAGGGTATGAGTGTCTGGGCTTTCTGAGGGGAAACAAGGGGTTGGCACCAATGTGGAATTTGTAACTCACCTGGCCTTTTGGGAAGGATGGTCTTAATTTTGAACATCACAGAAGAGGGCCCCAGTACAGAGGGGAATGTACTTGCCTTGCACATGGTTGACCCAAGTTTGATTCCTAATACCATACAGGGTTTTCGAAACACTGTCAGGAGTGATCCCTGAGTGCATAATTAGGAGCAAGCCCTGGATTTGATGACCCCCCTTAAAAATAAACTGAAAAAGAAAGCAAATCAGAGAAGAAATTGCAAAGAATTTGAGCATATATAGGAATTGTTTTGTTTTATGTTTCCCCACTAATACACCCAGCTGCCTGCAGGGGGCAGAGGAGAGCGTTGTACAGTCGCCGAGCAGCCTGGCCGTAGCCCTGCTGGTTCATTTGTACCACAGGGCAGCGGGTGGGAGCACTTTCCTAGCTGCGAGCTCGCCCTCGCCCATGGATAGATGAAACAGAAGCCACTGGCCCGCTGAAGAGTGGAATTTCATCCAGAAATTCTACTTCTGGAACTCTTGTTTTCTAGGCTGTGGAAGTAATCCACAATAGGGAAAACTCCATACCGTCAGTGAAGTTGTTTATTAAAAATGAAAGTAAAGGCGCTGGAGCGATAGCACAGTGGATGGGGCATTTGCCTTGCATGTGGCCAACCCGGGTTTGATTTCCAGCATCCCATATGGTCCCCTGAGCACCGCCAGGAGTAATTCCTGAGTGCAGAGCCAGGAGGAGTAACCCCTGTGCATTGCTGGGTGTGACCCAAAAAGCAAACAAACAAACAAACAAAAATATAAAATTAGAGGGGCTAGAGCGATAGCACGGAGGGGAAGACACTTGCCTTGCATGTGGCTGACCTGGGTTCGATCCCCAGAATCCCTTATGGTCCCTGAGCGACTCCAGGAGTGAGTGATCCCTGAGCACAGAGCCAGGAGTAAGCCCTGAGTTCCACTGGGTATGGCCCAAAAATTTTAATTAAAAAATTATTATTATTATTTTGCTTTTGGGGTGACACCCAGCGATGCTAAAGGATTACTCCTGGCTCTGCACTCAGGAATTACTCCTGTCAGTGCTCAGGGGACCATATGGGATGCAGGGATTGAACCCAGGTCAGCCGTGTGCAAGGAAAATGCCCTACCTGCTGTACTATAGGTCCAGCCCCCAATAATAATTTTATTTTAATTTTTTTTCTCTTTTGGGGTCACTCCTGGCAATGCACAGGGGTTATTCCTGGCTCAAGCACTCAGAAATTTCTCCTGGCAGTGCACGGGATACCATATGGGATACTGGGAATCGAACTCAGGTTGGCCACGTGCAAGGCAAATGCCCTACCCACTGTGCTATTGCTCCAGCCCCCCCCCCCCAGTAACAATTTTTTGATGGAAACAATGTGGGGCCAGGGAGAGAGCTCACAGGGCAAGAGCACGTGCTCTGCATGTGGGAGGCCTGGTTTTGGTCCCCAGCATCACTTTTGTTCTCTGAGCACTGAGATGGAAATAGCTCTGGAGCACCCCAGGTATGTCCCCCAAGCCAAAAAAATTAATAAAATAGTCAACGTAAATACTTGATAGCACAAAAACCAAATGAAATATGACAGATTATTGGGTTTTTAGATCACACAGTGCTTGAGGCACCACAAGAGGAGGGGGATCAAACTCATGGTCTTCCTCAGAAGCCTGGAGCTGTCTCCCCCACCCTATGACATTATTGAACAGAATCTTTCTGCTGACTGCAGAGCGTGGTCAGTGCTTAGGAAACGTCACTGGATTAAAGACGAGTGTGAAATTGAGCTGAAGGAGGCAGAGTGATAGTTCAGCGGGCAGAGTATTTGCCTTGTACACAGCCCACCCGGGTTCAATCCCCAGCATCCCAAATGATCCCCCGAGCATTGCCAAGAGTATTTCCTGAGTGCAGAACCAGGAGTAACCCCTGAGCACTGCCAGCTGTGACCCAAGAAGCCAGAAAAAAGAAAAAAAAAAAGGCTGGAGCAATAGTATAGCAGGTAGGGCAATTGCCTTGCAGGCAGCAACCTGGATTTAATCCCCAGCACCCCAATGGTTCCCTGAGCCTACCAGGGGTGATTCCTGAGCACATCGCCAGGAGTAGGCCCTGAGCACTGCCGGGTGAGGGCCCAAAACAAGAACCCCAAATAAGAACAATAAACATTACTATTAATGTAATTTAATAACAGTTCGGGCTGGAGCGATAGCACAGTGGGTAGGGCGTCTGTCTTGCACGCAATCAACCCAGCTGACCCGGGTTCGATTCCTCCACCCCTCTCAGAGAGCCCAGCATGCTACTGAGAGTATCTCACCCTCATTGCAAAGCCTGGAAAGTTCCCTGTGATGTATTCGATATGCCAAACACAGTAACAAGTCTCACAATGGAGACATTACTGGGCCCGCTTGAGCAAATCGATGAACAACATGAGGACAGTGGGACAGAGGGATAATAATAATTCAATAAAAGATTTAAAATATATAGGCACCAAAAAATAAAACAAGAAAACAGGCAGAAATGAATAAGCTTACACATCTCACTATCATGCAAAGTCCTCATCCCCTGCGGTCAGTTCTGACTGTCAGGAGTTTGAGGTTTAGATCAGACCCCTAATCCCTTGATGAGCCAGGGCAGGCTCACCTCCTCGCCGTCCAGGCCGCCTGCGCTCTGCGTCACTCCTCCCTGGAAAGGCAGGACGGTCTGGGAGCCGCACGGGGGAACTTGGCTGACTGTTACTGGTATTTGCGATCAGTGGAAACGGTCTCCTTGCTTGCAAGTGGAGTTGCTGGTGCAAGAACCAAGAGGGCTTGCGTCATCGCCTATCAAACTGTCATTGCCGTATTAGCAGATCCTGTTCATTATTCTCAGATGTCCTTATCCTGGTAGCACAAAGTACAGTGAATCTCTTACTTCCTGTCCCGAGATGATGTCACCACTGAGCTAGAAGTCAAAGCATCCCGTTTCCCCTGCATCCTGCTGGTGCTTGTATTTCATAGTTTTGAGGCAAAGTGGGTAAAATCTCTTGCGTACAGTGACTCCTAGATCCCCACCCTTCTCCCTGCTGGCTGGAGAAAGAACCTTCCAGAGATGCAGCAGAACTGCTACCCTCCGGGTCTTGGTGTCAAGGAGGAACAGAGAGAAGACGAGACACCCCCTCTTTTGCTGTGTCCTTGGGCCCCTGGATTTGGAACAGGGGGCGGCACCACCCTGCTGCTATGAGACAAGGCTCTCCATGGAAGGGGGGCACCTGGATTTGTCGTTTCTAACATCCCTTGGTGTCTTTTCAGCCATGGTCCCAGAGACCAGCGGTTGTCAGAGCCCGCAGAGCCGGCCAGGCAGCAGGGGGCCCCTCAGCGCAGGTGCCGCGCGGGGCGGGTACGGCTGGGGTGCGTCCGTCACTCACCCTTTTTTCTGGCTATCAAAGGTGCAGATAATTAATAAGAAGCTGGATCTTAGCAACGTCCAGTCCAAGTGTGGCTCAAAGGATAATATCAAACACGTGCCAGGAGGCGGCAGTGTGAGTACCTTCACACGTCCCCTGCACCCGCCGGCATTGCACGGAATAAACCACTGAGGTCGGCAGCCCCACACCCTGGCGCTGAGGGGTACCAGGCTCCGTCCCCTGCCGCCCCGGTCCCTGCCCCAGTGTGCTCCCCGCAGCCTCCCTGGAGCTCGGAGCTGGTCCCCTGCTGCAGGGACTGAGCTCTGGGAACCGAGTCTCTGCTGGCTGGAGCGCTGGTGCCCAGACGGGCCAGCCTGGGTTTATTCTTGCAATGTGCACCTCCCCCGCTCACGGGCGGGGTGCTAGGCCGCGCAGCTGCTGCATGGCACTCCCAATGGCTTTCCCTGCAGTGTCTGCCGAAGTCCTCCGTGTCCCCTCTGCCACCTTGGCTTTGCTGAGAGCAGGGCTGAGGAGGTGGGTGTCCTGCTCCTTCCTGTCTGCCTCTTGGATCTCTGGCTTCAGCTGCAAACCTGGGCTGGGGGGTGGGCGACAGCGTGCCTGTGGGTCAGGGAGCTTGGGATGGGCCTGAGGAGAGCCAGGGAGAGTGTGAAGCCCGCCCCAAGAGAGGTGCAGGGCCACCTCCACTGTCCTGCTCCAGTCCATGGCCTGGTCCCCATGGTCGCTGCAGGTCTGTGGAGGGAGCCTTGCAGAAAACTCAGCAGCCTCCCTCATGTTTTCAGCGCTGCCCCCTCCTCTCCTGCTGGACCCTCCCCCCTGCAGAGTGACCCTGCTCCTCCCGTCTTGGGCTTACCCCGCCTCCTGGCAATGTGGGGCTCCCTCCTGGCCTCCCCAGGCCCCCCACCCTCCGCCCCTGTGTCTCACCTTGGCCTCCAGGAGGAGAAGCGAGTCCAGGCCATCAAGGTGCCCCCAGAACCCCCTCATGCTGAAAGGGGTTCCCCGGCCCCAGAGCGTACCCCCCGAGACCTGCTCCAGAGCCTGCCCTTACCTGCCACCGGGCAGAGGGGTCACCCCTTCTCCGTGACCACTGACCTCTGCCGTGCAGGACACAACTCAGGCCAACATGGCCTTGAGCTCACCGGATTTGGGAATGTTCCAGATGGTTCATCCAAAGTGGAGACTGTCCTTCTCCGTACGCCCTTGCTGCGGACAGGCGGGGAGGTGGTTCCCCACGCCTCAGCTCTCCACCGGGGGCAGGGCGGGGGTAGAGCGGGGGGCAGAGTATTTGTCTCCGACCTGGGGTCCCCCCTGCCCAGCCACAGCTTGGTGGAGACTCACCCGCGGGAGCCTGTGCACCAACACGGGGCCTCAAGGGGCGCTCTCTCAGGGAGTGGAGACGAATGGCTGCGGGCCGAGGGGCAGGGGCAGTGGGCAGCGGGGCTGGCCAAGTCCCCACTGTGCCCCCTGACCCACAGGGCCCTGGGCCCATGTGCCTGGAGTCAGTGCTTGCCCATGGGGTCCTGACCGCTGGGGTGTTGCTGCTGCGGCCTGAGCACCCCTCTCCTCCTGGAGGCCCCGCTCTGCCTCTCCCCTGCAGCCTCCTCCTGCTCGGCCCTGTTCGTCAGGAATAACCTGTCGTTGTGTGTGTTGCTGAGCTGGTGGCACGGTCCTGTCCCGGGCCATGTCCCGGGTGTGGCTGGAGAGGGGGTCCCGGTGAGGGGGCAGTGTTCCTCCACACCCCCCCCGAGCATCACCCCTTTCGGTCTTGCTCTTTGTTCATCCTTTCTCTCTTGCAGGTGCAAATAGTCTACAAGCCCGTGGACCTGAGCAAGGTGACCTCCAAGTGCGGCTCGCTGGGCAACATCCATCATAAGCCAGGTAGCCCCCTGGGAGTGGGTGGGGGGCGGTCTGCCAGGGGATGCAGGGTGTGGCCATCTGGAGCACTCATGGGGCGGGGGAACCAGGGTGCCGGGAGGGAGCGGGGCTGAGTGGGTCAAGGTGAAGGAGGAGGGAAGTGGGTGCTGACTACCGGTCAGTCCCCTCATCTGCGGTCCCCACCAGCTGTATCCCAGAACCAGTGAAGGCTTGGTCTCGCCCTGGGAGGCAAGTTATGTGGGTTTCCCTGGGAACCTGCTTGGTTTCAAAAGAAAACACCTCTGGGACTTCCATGTGTGTTCCTACCCTACATGCTCTCTCGTCCCCACCCCTGGTCTGTAGAATCTGTGTAGATCTGCAGGTCTTCCTGCTGTGGCCATACTGGTCTGTACAGGACTCACTGTCCAGCGTGGGGCCACTAAGTGCATGAAACCTGCCTGGGCGAAGGAAGTTGGCAAGTCCCATGTTGGGGACGGGTAGCCCAGGCCGGGCAGTCACCGCCCCAATGCAGATGCATCCTTCCTGCCGGGGGTCATGGTCAGGCCTCCTTTGGGATGGGGTTGGGGAAGGGTGGTCCAGAGCGCGCTCCTCCGCTCCATGGACTCGGGGCGAGCCCCATTTCCCGGAGCATGATGGGCAGCCCCTCCGCCCCATTCGGCCTGCCTTGGCCAGTATCTGCCGTGCCTGGCCCAGCACAGCGAGTGTGAGGCCGGAGAGGGCGAGCGGCTCTGCTGCACGTTTGAGGACCCACAGGACCCACGTCCCTCCTTGGATGGCGCCCCACGGAGTGTAGATTTGCTCCCACGCAGCACTGCCATTTTCCTTTGGGGATCCCAGGCCCGGCCCACCTGCTTCACTGCTGGGTGCTGGACCAGACAGCCCAGAGGGAAAGGCATGGGTCTGGGTTCTAGCCCCGGAACTGCGTGATCCTGAGAGTCACCAGGGGTAACTCCTAAGCAGAGCCAGGAACAGTCCCCGAGCAGCTCTGGGTGCGGTCCCCGCCCCACCCACACCCCAGAGTGGAAAAGAATCTCAGGGCTCTGGTGTGTGTTGGGTTCCAGGGGGCGGCCAGGTAGAAGTGAAATCTGAGAAGCTGGACTTCAAGGACAGAGTGCAGTCCAAGATTGGCTCCCTCGACAACATCACACACGTCCCCGGTGGAGGAAATAAAAAGGTGAACGGGGCAAGGGCGGTGGCCTGGGAGCCTCGGGTGGACGGGTCTGACCCTAGGGCCCCAGGAAGGAAACCAAGGCCCGGGGAAATATTCCCAGAACTGGGCTGCTGCTGTTGCTGTGGTGACCTGGGGCCCTCACGCTTTTGATGTGGACCAGCTGGAGTCCGGAGTCCCGGGGCTCGGGGATGGCCCGGATGTTTCAAGTCCTCAAATGACCAGTATTGCAGACCTAGGGAGAACTATGGTTGCCAGCCCCCATGGAGCCTCCCTCCCCCACGCCCATACCCTGGGCTGGAGAGAGGACAGTGGGGAAGGTGAATCCTGGTAAGCAGCCGACCTGAGTTTCATCCCGGGCACCACCAAGAATGATCCCTGAGCACTACCAGGAGTGATTCCTGAGCACCACCAGGAGTGATCCCTGAGCACCACCAGGACTGATCCCTGAGCACAGCCAGGAGTGATCCCTTGAGCACAGCCAGGAGTGATCCCTGAGCACAGAGCCAGGAGTGATCCCTGAGCACCACCAGGAGTGATCCCTGAGCACCACCAGGAGTGATCCTTGAGCACAGAGCCAGGAGTGATCTCTGAGCACAGCCAGGATTGACCCTTGAGTACTGTCAGGAGTGACTACAAAGGCAGGAATAATAGGGCCAGGGAGAGAGTCCAGCAGGTGGGGCATTTGCCTTTCATGCGGCAGGCCTGGGTTCAGTCCCGGGCACCCTCTATGGTCCCTGAGCCATGCCAGGAGCGATTCCTGAGTGCAGAGCCAGGAGTCAGCCCTCAGTGCTGCTGAGTATCTGGCCTGTGCCAGCCCAAATGACCCAACAAGCCATGGGCACCTCCCTGGCTTTTTTCAGGCGTCCAAAGTGTGACGTGCTGTGGGTTCCCAGGAGGCCTGGGTGTCAGGACGTGTTGGTAGGGACAAAGGGGCAGTCTGGGGGGTGTGGCCCTGCCCAGGGCACTCTGTCTCTCCCTGGTGTGAAGTTCGTGGGGTGGCCTGCTGGATTCTTTCCCAGTCTGGGGAGTGGCTGGAGGGAGCAGGGCGGGCCCAGAAGGGGTGAGTTAGGGGGTTCCCAGGGGCCTCAGCTGCACACGGGCACCCCCTGACACCCACAGTCCAGCCACTTGAGCTCATTCCCTTTGAGGGGATTGGGGATATTTCTAAATGCTGTAATATTTTTTCTTTGGGGGAGGGGGGTGCAGGGAGCTGGGGCATACTTGGTGGCGCGCAGGGACTCTATCTGGGACTGAGCTTGGCAGTGTTGAGGGATCAAATGGGGTGCCGAGAAGAAAGGAAAAAGAACAGAGCTTTTCAAAGCATTCGTCTCAGTCTTCTTATTAAAGCTTGCATCACGCTGATTGTTTTTTAAAGCAATGACCCCAAATAAACAAAATCAAGGCCAGAGAGATAGCACAGTAGGTAAGGCACTTGCCTCACATTTGGCTAACTTGGTTCTATCCCCAACAACAGATAAAAATTTAAAAAAAGAACAAAACCCAAGTTGGGAAAAAAAAAACCTACAGCAAAAATCCCACATGAAGAAAGTCAGTCCATAGCCACCGTGGGTGCCTGGTTTTCCTCACACTGACATGTCCTTCGCCTGCAGAGCAGGGACCACCGCACTGGGATGGAAATTTTGTCACGGTCTGGGGAGGGCCCACGTGTGCCCGCTGCCCGCGGGATGCAGGAAAGGCCGAGTCTGGCCGTGTCCTCGCTTAGCCCTGGCACTGTGGGAGGGCAGAGCTGCCGGGCTCCTTGGCACCCCGTTGGGGACTTGTGGCTGCATGCTCATTGTCTGCACAAAGAAATGCTTTTCTTTTTCTTTTCTGGTGCCACAGGCAGCTGTGCTCAGGGTTTAATCCTGGCTCTGTGCTCAGAGGTCACACCTGGAGCTCGGGAGCCCCCTCAGGGTGCCGGGAAGCAAACCAAGGTTGGCCACATGCAGGGCCAGCCCCTCCTTCGCTGTGCTCGAAACAAGAAGCACACGCTGGGGCTGGAGTGATTGCACAGCGGGAAGGACATTTGCCTTGCACGCGGCCGACCCGGGTTCGATTCCCAGCATCCCATATGGTCCCCTGAGCACCACCAGGAGTAATTCCTGAGTTCAGAGTCAGGAGTAAACCCTGAGCATTGCCGGGTGTGACCCAAAAAGCAAAGAGAAAAGCAAAAAAAAAAAAAAGAAGCACCCGCTGTTGTACAGGCAGACAAGTGAACATGCTGGTGTTGCAGCCCGGTCACTGCAAAAGGTCGGCTGCGGCCCCGGCTGTGGCCCCTCAGTCATCAGCCATTCCTGTAGTGCTTCATTCAGTGTGCCATTAGGCCCTGTCAGGTGTACTCTCACCTGTGGGTGGAGGTGCCCAGGGCCACCTCTGGTGGACGTACCTTCAAGCACGGGGGAGCCACGTGGCAGGTCTGCGCAGCTGTTTGCAGGCAGCATGTGGGCACTGCTCCTGCACCCGGGAAATACAGGAAACTGCAGCGCTGCCTGGTCCCCGGAAGGAAGTGGGAGGCTAGGATTGAGGGACGAGAGGACCCTGCACGCCACCCCTGTACCCCGGCAGGCAGTCGACAGGGACGTCCCCTTCCCTCTCCCTGGCTTCTACCCTCTTACCCACCGCCCGGCCTCCTGCAGATCGAGACCCACAAGCTGACTTTCCGAGAGAACGCCAAAGCCAAGACCGACCACGGGGCCGAGATCGTGTACAAGTCGCCCGTGGTGTCGGGGGACACGTCCCCGCGCCACCTGAGCAACGTGTCGTCCACGGGCAGCATCGACATGGCAGACTCGGCCCAGCTCGCCACGCTCGCCGACGAGGTGTCCGCCTCCCTGGCCAAGCAGGGCTTGTGATGGGACACGCGGGCGGCCGCGACCACGCAGAGAGAGTGGGAAGGAGAGGATGACGCCCCGGCCCTCGCCCTCGCCCCCCTCAGCTGCTCCGCTCAGATCTGGTCATCGGTCAGTCACTTAACCTGCTTTTGTCGCTCGGCTTTGGCTCGGGACTTCAAAATCAGTGACGGGAATAAGAGCAAATTTCATCTCTCCAAATTGACGGGTGGGCTCAACAGAATAAAATATTTTTAAAAAACATGGAACAAGCCGGCCACCCCCCCCCTTTTCCCCGGGCGCTCACTTTGGATTCTTTTCCCCCCTTTGAGGAGAAGAGGGCGAAGGAGAGGCTCTGAAGGCTGCTTCTGGGGGACTTGAAGGGACTTTTCTTTACCCTTTTTCTGCGGGGGGGTGTCTAGAGAGGGATTGCTAGAACCAGGCACTGTCCACCGTGTGTGAGCAGGGTTCTGGAGGGGACAGGAACAGGCTGGGGCGGAGGAGGGGAGGGGTGCAGAGCACGCGGGGCGGGGCAGGAAGTGTCGCCCCCCACCCACAAGGCCAGCTGGACAACTGCGTGGCCTCTTGCTGGTGGCAGTCTGGGGGCCTGCTGCTGCCGCAGGCTCAGGGGACAGGATGGGGCATGGCGCCTGTGCGTCACTGCCCAGAGACTGACCTTGTGTCCAAGGTGTGTGGCCCCTCCCTCCCGGAAGGGCCCGCCCCACGGAGACCCCGCGTCATCGTGTCCGAAGGCCGGAGCCGCAGCCACGATTCTGGCCACCTCACGGATCTGGGACTTTAGGGCTAACCAGTTCTCTCTGTAAGGACCTGTGCCTCTTGGGACACCCGCTTGTTCCCCAGCCTGGGCCTCTGGCGCGCCTGGAAGGGGGTCCTGAGCCTCCAGCCCCCCTCCTGGCCACCACGGCCACCCATGTGCCCCCCACGCCCGTGTCTGCTGTGCAGAGCCCAGTCACTGCCTGTTCCCCATCACGTCACTGTCCCTGTCCCTGGCTTCCCCATGCCCTTCTCAGGGGCGGATGCTGCTGGAAACCTGGGGGGACTCAATGGAGGGGCCGCCTCCAGCACCAGATGGGCGGTCTCTGTCACTTCCCCAACTGGGCTGCTCCTCACAACCCCCCCAGGACCTCCTCAGGCCTGCCCCTCCCCCACCCGTCAAATGGGGCCCTGGGTGAGGCCCAGTAGGGACCCCCGAGCTGTTCCTCCCAGGTCTGGTCCCCTCCCCGTGCTAGGCTGGCAGCAGGTCGGGCATCTGCACCACGATGGACAGGCCATACTCCCTGTCCCCATGCCCCTCCCCCCGGCTTGACTGCCAGCCTCTCTCGGGGAGCCCTGCCGCAGCCCAAGTGCATGGAACTGGCCCTCCACACCCCAAAAGAGGAACAAAGACCCTTTGGAAATGGTTCTCCCCCGAGCCCCAGCAGTGCTCTGTCCTGTAGGAGCAGCTGACCATATACATAGATGTCGACCCCCCCTCCCCCTGCCCCCGTCACGTTGTAGTTGGATCTGTCTGTTTATGCTTGGAGTCACCAGTGACTATGATAGTGAAAAGAAAAAAAAAAGGACGCATGTGTCTCGAAATGCTTATTAAAGGGGTTTCTCACCCACTCGCAGGCTCCTCGTCTCACCCCCACGCGGGCCTCAGTTCCAGGAGGCCCACAGGGCACTGAACATTGGGGTCTTGGTCTTTGAAAGGTTCAGCATCCAGGACCCCAACAGAGACCAGATTCTGACACCTGAGAAGGCTCAGCTGCTAAGGCCCAAAGCACAGGACTAGGGCAGAATCGCTGGCGCACCCGCCCTGGCGGGTAGGTGTCGGTCCTCTCCGAGGTCCACCTGGAAAAACCCCAGAAGCCCTGAGGGTGTCCACCCTGTGGTCTGTAGCACCCCAGGGCCTAGCAGCAGCCTGCCCCTCTCCCAGCTTCTCGAAAGGCCACCACGCCCTCCCCGCTCCTCCATCAAGGACTCAGCCCACTGTGGGTTCCCAGAGCCTTGGCAGGAGATGCCTCCCCAACCCCTGAAAGGGAATCTCCTTTGCAGAAACGTGCTGTGTTAAGGATGCCACGTGATCTGCCACTCCTGGGATTCGGGCGCAGCTGAAAGCCCCTTGGGGAACTAGAAAGTAGCCATGGGGTGTGGGTCAATGGGTCAACCCCCTCGTGGCTCAGGATTCACTGACCACCCAGGGCTGCTGAACCCACAACTCTTCCTGCCAGGCTGCCCACTGTCCCCAGCCCCAGCTGTTCCGAGGATTCTAGGGACAATAGGAGGGTGTGACTTGGGATTGGGCAGCCCCGCTCTGCTGCTCTGCTGTGCCCCTCCCTCTTCTGCACAGCTGTGAGGCTGTGGCTTCTGAAATCTCAGTGCCCTTGAGGAGGAGATGGGAGCCGAGCCCAAAGACCATGGCTTGAGGGAGCAGGTCGGGACTGGCAGAGACCTTTTAAAAGGGTGCTGGCCTGAGACCTAAGATGGGGACAGGCCCCAGCCTCCTGCCCAGCACCCCAGAGCCAGTGTCCCACGGGTGGCCAAAGGAGGGTGCATTATCCACCTGGCTCCTTCCAGCCCCTCCTCGACTCAGTTCCTGTCAACTGACTTCAGTGGTGAGACTGTGTCCTGTTTGCTTGTTGTACTATAGGGGGTGGGGGGAGGAACCTATAAGATAGGACCATGGGCAACGCCAGGTCTTGGAGCGCAGTAGCGAGTAAGCCTGGAACCCTTTTCTTCATGACGGCAGCCACCTTCACTAGAGGCCCTGGGTTTGGTCTTCCCAACATGCATGTCATTGCAGCCGGTGGCAGCACATCTCCAACCCCTTCCTGGCCAAGAGCACACGGGGCAGGCAGGTTCTGGGGTGGTCCCAGCCCTCTCGCCTCGTGGGAGCTCTCTGATCATGCCCGCCAAAGACCCTGGGACTCCCTCCTCTGAGCTGCCGGCACCCACTGACCCAGGTTTCCAGCACTCGCCGAGATCTCTCTAGCAGCCTCCAAGCCAAGCCAAGCCATGGGGATGAGGGCAGGGGCGAGAGCCTGACAGCTTGTCCCACCTACACACGTGTAGCTTCATGAGACTTCTGAGTTCTCTTCAACCTTGAGAAGGGTTACCCCTGGCCACTGGCCCCGTTTCATCTCCGAATCAACTTAGCCCCGCGAATTTGCAGTGTTGGGCAGGACAATATCTGGCACTTGCAAGTCCCATGAATTTCTTGGGTAAATTTGAGGGTGGGGGGAGGGACATGAAATCATCTTAGCTTAGCTTCCTGTCTGTGAATGTCCATATGATGTACTGTGTGTTTTAACAAATGATTTACACGGACTGTTGCTGTTGAAGTGAATTTGGAAATAAAGTTATTACTGATTAAAATGCGGTCTCTGTGCATGGGTTTGAAGGTCAGGAAAGCAAGACACGGATGTGTGGGTTGCACGCCCTCCCCCAGCGTTAGGGAACTTGTCTCAGAACCTAGACGTAAAGAGTCGACCAGCTTTCCGGGCCCTGAAGGTAAAAGCAATTCTAAAGCTTCTTCAATCTCGGTCTCTCTCACTCCGGGGCCGGCAAATCACCTCAGTTCAGCTTTGGCAAGTGAAGTCACGTTAAGACCTGACCAGTGTGTCCAAACCCAAGAAGGCCGGGGCAGGGGTGGGTGCGTGGGATTCAGTGATTCAGCATCGGGGCCTGAGGCTGAAGCCGAGTATTGGCCAGTCAGCTCAAGGGATGGCTGATTCCTCTCCTCACAGCTTTACCAGACCAGGGAATGTCTCAGAAATCAAGGGGTGGGCACACCCAGCAGGCCCCAGGAATGCCACAAAAGAAAAAACAAAAACCTTCGAATGCTTAGTACTTAGGCTTAGGGAGATCACAAATCTTTAGATTTTCAGAGTTTTAAGATACTTTTCCCAGCGCATTCCACTGTATGCAAGCAGAAACGGACAGGCCAGATCTCAGCGGCAACTAGGGAACAGAGACAGAGTGACAGGCTGGCAGACTTGGAGGGGAAGGGGAGAAATCTCAGGGGTTTCAGAGAATTTCCTTGTTGGTGCTTCTATTCCTGCCCCACCCCCCTAAAAAAAAGAAAAAAAAAGAGCCAGGCTAGCCCATTTATTTATTCATCTTGTACAGAGAAAATCAAGCTGACCTCTTAGAAGAGGCTCTGGTTCCCATCAAGTAGGTGCGAACCAACTTTGGCTCCATGAAGAGTGAAAAGTATTAAGATGGTTTCTCACTGACCAAAACCCCTCAGAAATAGTTGATAGTAAAACAAATCATCAAAAAAAAGAAAAAAATCAGCAGGCAGGAGCGATAGCACAGGGGTTAAGGCGCTTGCCTTGCATGTGGCTGACCCGGGTTCAATCCCCAGGACCCCATGCGGTCCCCTGAGCAGTGCCAGGTATGGCCCCCAAACAAACAAGAATGTAAAACATCACATTGCCGGCATCACTAAAGAAAACTATCAAGGGGCATTCAATTACTCAGTGACTTCCAATGACTTTCCCCAGAAAACAAAGCCTGCCCTCTCCTGTGCCCCCCGGCCCGCACCTGTGAGACTGTCATCAGCCTCAGGTGCTCCGAGCCCTGGGTGGAGATTTCCTGAGTCCAGGGTAGACCCAGAGGCCTCAGAGCTGCTCAGCTATGGACAGTCTGACTTCAAGCAACGCCTTGGTAGACAGTACTCTGTAACTTTTTTTTTATTATTTTTTTCAATTTTTCCTTCTTTTTTTTTTTTTAAAGCACTAGTCTGTGCTTTGCGAACAGAATCAAGACATTAACAAAGATCAGCTTCTCTGAAGAAAAGCATTTCTATAGAACAAAGACAGCTACATGTTTCGCTGCCAATACACAGCTCAAAGCAGGAAAAGAAAATATTTACAAAATACAATTTTTCTTTTTGTTTTTTACAATGCTAAAAGGGTTATTCAGAATTTTCAACGTTATAAATAGAAGAAGCACTTTATGCATAGGGATATGGTGCATTATTGTTTTTTTTTTAAAGAAACAATGACAAACTTGCAAACAAAAAAAAAAAAGAAAAAACGATCACTAATGTTGAAAATTGTGAAAAAACCCCAACCATTAAGCAGTTTGCCTATTATTTTCATACGATTACAAAATGGCCAAGAAAAAAAAAATGAGTCCTTAAACCCCCTTTTTGGTGATCATACATAAGACAGGCACAAGGTCAGCCAAGGTTTGCCGGGAGGGGCAGGAGCGGAGCAGACAGTGTTCCACAGGCAGGGGACGCGCAGGGGACGGGCCTGACGACACTCAGCGAGGACACACCAGATGGGCAGAGGGGCGGGGGCAGCAGGCTGCCCTGCTCGCCTCCTAGCTCGGGACAGGCGTGCGCACTTGCCAAGTGGAAGGGCCCGGGCTGGTGAGGCAGGTGACACTGGGGAGGGGACCTGAGCAGTGCAGCCGGGTTACTGCAGTGGACGAGTCGGGACCGAGATGACCGGATGCCAGGGTGCCTGCGGGAGACGGCCGAGATCTGCATGAGAAGGAGAGCCGCCTGTGGGCTGAGCTCAGAGTGGACAAATGGCTGGCTGCGAGTGTCCAGCCGGGGGTCGGTGCGGAGCCACACACAAAGGGAGGGACACGGCGGGGAGGTGTGGGCACGAGCCCGGAGCTACGTCCCCCCGCCCCAACCCTGGGAGACGACACTGAGCCGCAGGTCCTCCCGCCCGGGACCCAGTGACCCTTCACCTGCCCACAGGTCTGAGGGGGAACATGGCTAAGTCCAGTGATTCAACAGTGCAGAGGACGTGCAGGACCAGGCCCGCGGGCCAGACCCCAAACTTCTGTTTGCCAACTGGAGGAAGTGCTCAGGTGTGTGACGACAAAACATGGAAACCGAAACAAAAGAAATCAAAAAAAAAAAAAAAAAAGAAAAAGAAAAGGAAAAAGAAAGTAGAATCTAAATTCCTTAAATTCACTAAAAACTGTGAAAATTTCCGGCATATGATGTTTGAATATCAAACGCAGAGATTTCTGAAGCTTTAATGCCAATAATCAGTGAGTCTGTTTAGATTCTTGGGTCCCGCTCATCTGTGAGCTGGGCGCTGGGCTGTGACCGTCGCCGCGAGGTGCCGACTCTTGAGGGGGACAAGGGGCGGGGAGGTGGGTGCCGCTTCGGTCTCCCGGCCAGGCTTGCCGCCCGACGTGCGCCGAGTGCAGCGGGCTGCCCGCTCCTGCGCGTCCAGCTGGTCCTCACACTCCGCCTGGGGACTGTAGGGCAGGGGGAAGGTTCGCCGCTCCCAGGGCTGGACAGACTGTGGGAAGAGAAGTCGTCCGGGTGAGGCATGTCCCTGCCATGGGACCCCCGCCCATTCTGCACACAGCACGGTCCCTTCCTGCAGGGCCAGCCTGCGCCTTCCGGCTCAGGAGTCCCCCCCCCCCCCCGCCCCCGCCCCAAAGCAGGAGGGAAGACAGAGAGGGTGACCCGCGCTGCCCTCACCTGCTCGTCCAGCCCCAGCTCTGGTGTGGAGCAGCGAGTGTCCTCGCTGGCGAGGTGCCGCAGCGCATCCCGAGCCACAGGCGTAAGCGGCGCCGAGTGCAGTTCCGGGCTGATGGGGCTCCGGGGGGACTGGCCGTGGGAGAACTCCGACAGACAGTGGCTACTGCTGACGTCGGGGGAGGCAGGCTGGGGCGTCGACGGGTTGGCACTGCCTAGCTGGGGGGTTGTCCGGCCATCTGATGACCTGTAAGACCTGTGCAGCGAAAGCACACACCTGAGTGGGCAGTAAGGGGAGAGTCCTGCTTGGTCCTGAGGCCTTGGTGGGGAATTGGAAAAATACAGAACAAAAAACCCAGCCCCTGTCGAGAGGCTGAGGGACTCCAACCAACAGCTCCCAACACCCAGCACATTCTCTCATTTCCTTCCACCCCCACTGAGTCCTGGGAGTGCCCAGCGCCCTCAGGGGCCTGGACCCAGCCATGCCGAAAGCAAACCGCCAGCTGACCACTGCCAAAATCCCCTGGCAGGGCACTCCAGATTCACAGGGAAGTCAAGCTAGACCTTGAAGACTGTGGTCAAATGAAAGAAACCAAAAACAAGGGCTCCAAATGCTTTCCGCTGGAGGGTCACTGCTAAGGCCCACAGAACCACACTGTCCAATGACCTGTTCCAGATGAAGGGAAGCTGGGCATGACTGGAATTTGTCGGGAGGAGAGGAACAACTTAGCGGAGACCTAGGGTAGGATCGCTTCGCTCAACAAACCGACACGCTCTGGACGCTTGGCCTCCGTCAGCGGAGGGCTGAAAAGCGACTGCAAAGCAGGGGACCTGTGCCCGCCCTCTAGTACCTGCTGCCGCGACGCTGGGGCGGCACACTCGTGGTCCACAGCCACCGCGCCCTCTCCATCTCCTCACATTTGGCATGCAGGGCGGCGAAGGCTGCGTCTGACAGGTCCTCGATCTGCAAAAGAGTGACTTGGTGGGCGTGTGCCGAGAACCAGCCCTCTCCCATGCTGGGCCCGTGTGAGGCAGGGCAGGCCTGGCACCAGCTGGCACCCGGCACCCACGGGTCCTAAGGCGTAAGTGTGCACGTGTGCTTGTGAGGACTCCCTAATTGGATTCCCGGCAGGGCTACCACAACAGAGAATGACTGTTACCTCCTCGCTCTCCTCGTCAGGGCTCCCCTTCAGAGAATGCAGGTCGACCTCTCGCCAGCTGCAGAGCAAGAAGGGACAGGCGTGAGAGGGCAGGTGGGCGGGCGGGCAGGCTCCTGGGGCCCAGAGGCCTGGGATGGAGGTCCCGCCCTCACACAGACACGTGGGCAGAAAGGGAACGAGGCCAGGACTTGACAGACTCGAACAAAGGGAACTGGGAAGCGGCCCTCCACTCTCTGGCAGTGGCTCATCACTGCACGTGAAAATTCTGGGGGAAGCGGCGAGAGCGAGAGTACAGCAGAGAGGGCGTTTGCCTTGTTCACGACCGATCCCGGAGAGCTCCCCGGATCCTGTTGTCTCCCAACCACCACCAGGAGTGATTCCTGAGTGAGTACAGAGCCAGAGTAACCCCTGAGCACTGCCTGTGAAAGCCACCCAACCAAAGGGAAAAAAAAAAGAGAGGAAAAAATGAAAAATTCAGGTCGAGGCGCCCAACAGTCTGGCTTAGGAACTGCCTTTCGTGTGGGCGTACTGCCAGGGCCGACCCCCAAACAAAACAAAATGCACTTTCTGATTTACCAATAAAATCTGAAAATAAAAGGTCAACACCTGACGTCCTTACGATTTCACAACAAATCGTCACTTTGAACACAGGCATATGTCAAAGCCAGGAATGCAGCACAGTTCCACATTGTCCAGACACCAGGACAAACAAAAACCAAACCAGATCACGCTTGTCCACAGAGAAGAAATGGCCCCGCCAATCTGTGGAGTGAGAGAACTGTATACAAAAATAATTCCAAGGACCAGCGCCGATGGTGGGAAGGGCGTTAGCCTTGCACACGGCCGACTGGGTTCGATCCCCGGCATCCCATATGGTCTCCTGAGCACCACCTGGGTAACTCCTGAGTGCAGAGCCAGGAAGAACCCCTGAGCATCGCTGGGTGTGACACCCGCCCCCCCCCGGGGAAAAAAAAGGAGGGGGGAATAATTCCACGTGTATCAAGTAAGATTTTCTCTTAAAAAAGAGAAGGCTGGGGGCTGTAGTGATAGTACAGCAGGTAGACCAACTGTCTTGCATGCAGTGATCACCACCACCCCATATGGTCCCCCCCTTGAGCCCTGCCAGGAGTAATTCATTCCTGAATGCAAAGCTAGGAGTAACCCTGAGCATGGCCTGGTGTGACCAAAACACAAAAGACAAACTAAGAAAAAGCTAAGACTGAACCCCAGGCTCGGTGAGGAGAGAGAAGGCCTCCCAGAATGGGAAGGGAGCCTGCTGTCTCAGGGCCTCTACCTGGGAGTGAGGATTTCCTTGTACTGCAGTTTCTCCACGCGGGTGGTTGCGGCCACAGACATGGGGATGACGATGTTGTTAATATCGAATGAGCTCTCTCCTCTCCGCCTCCGTACCGGCTGCTGTGAGACAAAGGCAAACTTACAGGGATGCACAATGCTGCAGGCGCCACACCAGACACAAGCAGCTGAGTCCCCACCAATAAGCAGGCCTGTGCCCGTGGGGCCTGGGCTGAGGAGGAAGCACGAGTCAGCATGACAGACAGGCCTGAGGAGGTTCCCAGAGAAAGCCCCAGAGGCCAGGCTCCCTCACAGGTCCTCAGGAAGAGACTGCTGCTGACTTTCCCAGGGGCTGGAACCCCGGGCCTTGGGTCATCTGTGCCCCGCTTTCAATATACACACCTCTCCACACTATCCCTCCACACAGTGCTCAAGTCTCTCTTTCCAGGTAATCCCTAGGAGTTGGGCCCCCCAGTGGCCTCTAAAACAGCGTCTAAGGCTCAGGGGACCCTGCGTGTTCTGAAGGTGAACCCCCTTATCCCGAGCAGCTGGCCCTGCAGGCCACGAGCGTGCCCCTTCCCGGGGATCTGGACTCTTTGGCTGTATCTGGACCCACCATTTGTTCGGTCCTCATGTGACCTGCCTTTCTGGTCATTACTCTGAGCGGAGGGAAAGGGAAGACCGGGCCCTGAACTCCACTCCAGGAGGAAGAAGAGCCACTTCTACTGGCAGCCGAGCGGAGGCTCGCACAGAGCGAGATGAACTCCAATCTCAGTGGAGAGGTGCGCGCCCCGGCCCAGAGACGGCCGGGAAACAGGGCTTGGTTTCTCAGAACCCAGGGGGAAGCCCGCGCTGCTTATGCCCAGAGAGCAAACACCTACCCTCAGACAGACTGGCAGTGAACCGTGAGGGGCCAGAGGCAAACCGTGGATGACAGGTTTGTCTCTGCCTCGGGCTTTCTGGGGTGACTCAAGCACAGCTATTTCAGTACTAGGGAAACCAATGCAAGGAGGATGACAGGAGGTCAGATACCACGTTCACTCAAGCTGAATGCCCGTAAGCGCCCTGGCCTTCGCCCACTCTTCACGCTGCCTCCCAGCACCGTGAAGGAATGGGGGACCGTGTGGTACTTACGGACGAGCCGGCTGTGACCTGTGAGCCAGAGCTGGTGGGTGCAGAAGTGTCGGACGAGGTGGAGAGCTGTCGCACCAGGGGGCTGTGTGGTGGGTGGTGGGTGGCTGTCAAGAAGCTGGAACTGCTAATGTCTGTGTGATGCTTCAACACTGCAGAAGTCAACAGAAAAGAAAAGGGACGGGAATGCGGCTACCTCAGCCAGCTTTCCTCCGAGCACAGTCTAGGAACGCCAGTGACACCTATTAGACAAAAAATGCTCCCTAAGCCTAGGAGATAAAAAGGCGAAGCGACGGGCTGAGACAAGGAAGGGCACTGGGCAGAAGCTGGTGCAGCAGCAGGAAGTGAGCTGCACTCAGACGCAGCCAGGCCTGTCGCTCTGCCCTCCTGGGAAGCGAAGGACAAAGCTGGGTGCGCTCTAGACCAGCCCAGGTGCCCCAGAAAGCCCTGAGCAGTTGCAAATGCAGGGAGAGGTGCTGGGCCTGGCCCTACCTTCACTTCTCTCGGATGAATGGTCTCGCAATCGCATTTTGCTGTGGTTTGGGTCATGGACAGGTGGTGGTGGGTTGAGCAAGCGCTCTGCTTTGGGCGCTGTCACTCTGTCCCCCAGAGGCACGGCCCCCAGATCGTCTAAGTGCTGCCTGTGGGTCCTGTCAGGCCGGGTTTGGTGATGGGACAGCTCTGAAGAGGGGAACAGAAAAAGAGCTGTGAAGTATCTTCTTGCTTGAGTTCCAAGCTCTGAGATCTCTTTAGGCCAGTGATAAGACACCAAGGGCAGCTAGACAGTCCTCTGGGATGGAAGGTTTTAGCCAAGAGCACAATGTCTGAGGTGGACACGGGGACACGGGGGGGGGGGGGGGGGGAGAGCCTCAAAGTCAGCAGGAGAGGCTGTGACCCCACGGCAGCGTGCCCACAGAGGGACCCTGTGCCACACATGCTACTGCGGCTGTTCACTGAGGATTGGGGGCTTGCCCCCAACAGCTACTCAGTCTGGAATGGGTTTCAAAGATCGTCTGCGAGCATCCAAGGAGAAGTTGTAGAGAGTGAGTTGAAATTACAGTAGTTAATGTACTCTCCCGACCCTCACTTCACAGAAGGCCACGGCAAACGGTGATCGGAGAATGTAAACGCAGAGCAGTAACCGGGGGGTTCCCCTGCCCCCAGAAACTTACTGGCTGTTGTTAGGAAGGAGTTGACCAACTTGTGCCTGTCTTTACTGCGAGCTGCGTCGGGGAGGCTGCCTGGTATGGGTGTTCTGTGCTTAAGTGAGAACTTTTTGGGAGGTTTGAGTTTGTCGAATGGCTTGTTCTGCCACTGGGACTTCAGCGTGCTCTGGAAGTGCAGGCTTGTGGGAACATCTGCAGGAGACAAACAACACCACAGTTAATGCCGACACCCAGCTCTCCATCCCCTTCTTTTCTCTCTGCCTTGTGCCACGATGACTAGACCATTTCCGCACTTTCCACCTCCCACCTCACTAGGCTGCTGTTAGCTGCTGAAGACCTGTTATCACAAGTCAACTGCCATTTTACTTTTGGCGCAACGGTTTTTGTTTTTTTCTTTTGGGCCACACCCTACAATGCTCAGGGGTTATACCTGGCTCTGCACTCAGAAATGACTCCTGGCAGTGCTTGGGGGACCATATGGGATGCCGGGGAGTGAATACCCTACCCAGTGTTCTCGCCCCTCACTAGTATTTCTTCTATCTTTCCATTTT
Organism: Sorex fumeus; assembly: GCF_029834395.1. Lineage (NCBI taxonomy): Eukaryota > Metazoa > Chordata > Mammalia > Eulipotyphla > Soricidae > Sorex > Sorex fumeus. Next base: position 79,105,658 of record NW_026606120.1, read on the forward strand.
CATGGGGTTTTCATTTGGAAGAGGGGGTTGGAAGTGATGTGAGGAAGTGAACCCAGGGCACTGGGCCACACATCTCCAACCCTATTTGACTTTCCCAAGGACATATATTTTACACGCCCCCCCCAGGTGTGGGGCCCTGCATCAGAGCCCGTCCTCACCAGCCCCTGCTGACATTGCTGGCAATGCCCTGCAACAACTTAAGACACATTTTCTCAAATCTCTGAAGTCATTCTTGTATTTGCTGTGCTATTGCTCCAGCCCCAGTCATTCTTCTGTTCTTTTTTTTCTTTTGGGGTCATACCTGGCGATGCTCAGGGGTTACTCCTGGCTCTGCACTCAGGAATCACCCCTGGCGGTGCCCAGGGGACCATATGGGATGCTGGGAATCAAACCCAGGTCGGCTGCGTGCAAGGCACACGCCCCACCCACTGTGCTATTGCTCCAGCCCCTATTCTTGTATTCTAACCTCTACACTGCCGCCTGTCTTCTAATCTTTTGAGCTTGTCCTGTCCTGCGTATGGGGGAATGTGGGAAGAACTGTCACTGGGTCTTGCCACCCAAGAACAGACCCTGTGTCTAATTCGAGTCTCTACTCCAGCATTTCATGATGCACTTCTGACTCATCTTTATTGCGGGGCACATCTGGCAGTGCTCATGTCCACACCACACTATGCTCAGGAGCTGTTTCTGCCAGTTCCAGAGATCGAATGTGGGCCTTTCACAGGCAAAGCATGTGTCTATTTGGCTATCAACAGTCCCCAAACGACAGTGATTTATAGTGTTCACTGCCAGTAAACAGGAGTACAATGATTTGGGTGCATATCCTGCCTGAGCCCATGTGCTGCTTGTGTCCACATGTCGCCTGAGCACGTGTTGCCCGCATACCCTCTCTGGAGATGTGTACTTTCATATTTTCATATTTAATGTTGGATGTATGTGAGGGGTTCTCTCCGCCCTAGGAGAAGCCCACATTCTCTCTTGAGCACATTACTCTCACTTTTCCACCCTCCTCCCCTTTAGAACCTCCAATAAAATCTGTTTTACTTAAAAAAACAAAACAAGGGGCTGGAGCGATAGCACAGCGGGTAAGGCGTTTGCCTTGCATGCAGCCAACATGGCCGACACAGGTTCGATTCCCAGCATCCCATATGGTCCCCCAAGCACTGCCAGAAGCAATTCCTGAGTGCATGAGCCAGGAGTAATCCCTGGGCATCGCTGGGTGTGATCCAAAAAGCAAAAAACAAAAACAAAACAAAAAAACCAGTTAATTGTAATATATTGACCTGTATCCAGTGACTTTGCTAAGTTACTAATAGTCTTTTTGTTTTTCGAGGTTAACACTTGGCTATGCTCAGGACTTACTCCTGGTGGTGCTCTGGGGCGCAGACAGAGCTGGGAGTCAAACTCGGGTCAGTGTCTTAACCTCTGTACTATCTCTCTGGCCCAAGATTTCCCTTTTTATGGTACTGACATTTCCACCATAATGAATACAGGTAAGAGACTAATTCTAAAGTTCTGAAAAGCTTCTCAGGGTCATTTTAATCCTTTAGATGAATGTTTCTCTTTAGCTCCTAATTCCTCCTGAGACAGTATTCAAACTTCGGGTCTTGAACCAGATCGAAAGAACGGCAGGTAGGGTGTTTCCTGCCTTGCATGTGGCTGACCTGGGTTTGATCCCCGATACCCTACCGGGTCCCCCGAGCCCCGCTGGGAGTGATCCTTGAGCACAGACCCTGGAGTAAGATCTGAGTACTGCTGGGTGTGGCTCACCCTAAGATCTGAGCTCAGATGTATGAATGGCAAAACCTCTCCAAATCAGAGCACCTGGGGAGAAGAGTGAAGAAAACAAACCACAGTCTAGAGCAGTCGCTTTTACCGTTTTACACTTGTGGACCAGTTCCGGTGAACAAGTGTTGGCAGCAGGATACCTCAAACTATTCTTAAAACTATTCTGGCTGGAGTGGACAACTGTCACGAGGGAGCCTGGGGGAATGGCATGAGGAGTCATTATTTTTCATTCTGGTGCCATACCTGGTCATGTTTTACTCCTGACTCTGTGCTCAGGGATCACTCCTGGCAGGGAATTGAACTTGGGTCGGGTGCAAACAAAGCAAGTGCTCTGCACCCTGTACTATCATCCCGGCCCAGAGCCTTTGCGCATGTGACCTTGAGTTCGAATCTCCAACACGGAAATACACTGGGGACTGACCCTGTCAGCTGGACGCTGCCTGTGGAGCAGCGCTGCAGGGCTGCTGGGTGAGAGGAGGGGCCAGGCCTGTGTGAAGTAAATAAGCTACACTGGAGCGACGACTAACACTGGAAGGGACAAACAAAATGAAAATGATCAGAATCAGAAGCTCACTTAGGGGACTTACAATCCATGATTCACTTGACCTTTTTTTTTTGCTTTTTGGGTCACACCTGGCGATGCACAGGGGTTCCTCCTGGCTCTGCACTCAGGAATTACTCCTGGAAGTGCTCAAGGGACCATACGGGATGCTGGGAATCAAACCCGTGTTGGCTACTTGCAAGGCAAATGCCCTACCCGCTGTGCTATTGCTCCAGCCCCCACTTGACCATTTTGTTCATTACTTTCCACCACTTTTTTTCGGGGTGTGGGGCCTGGAGCAAAAGCACAGAGGGTAGGGCATTTGCCTTGCACGCGGCCGACCAGACCAACCTCAGTTCGATTTTTCCGCCCGTCTCGGAGAGCCCGGCAAAGCCTGGCAAGCTACTCGTGACGGATTTGATATGCCAAACACAGTAACAACAAGTCTCAAATGGAGACGTTACTGGGCCCACTCGAGCAAATCAATGAACAACGGGAGGGCAGTGACAAGTGGGGACCATACCTGGTGATGCTCACGGGTTACTCCTGGCTCTGCACTCAGGGATCACTCCTGGTGGTTCTCAGGGGACTATATGGGGTGCCAAGGATTGAACCTGGGTCAGCCGCATGCCACGTAAGCACACTCCCTTCTGCATTAACTCTCTGGCCCCCTCCACCATTTTCTTAAGTACTTCTTTGGGTGTTGTGTAATGCTCTCTTCCTCCTCCTACTGGGAGCTGTGTGAGCTTCCCATCGACAGCTAACTGCTATGACAAAATAAAGGACATAGCTCATCATGGCCAGCAGGTGGTGCCCTCATGCAGCGCAAAACCCCAGTGCCTATTCTTCTCCCAAGGTTATATATACATCATCTTTCCAGCTAAGGAGTGATTGAGAAGATAGACAAGTTCCAGCTCCTGGAATACCAAAGAGCCACCACACCCTCAAGCTTTCCCTTCAGGCATCTAGTTCCTCAAATTCTATCAAGTCTAGCCACAATTACTGGGTGTGGTTAAAGCATGGTCAAGATGGAGACAGATTTCTAGGATTAAGAGCTGTAAATTTGAGGCTGGATAGTCACAGGGGGTTAAGGTGCTTGTATTTTTCTTGCTAGCAGCTAACCCTAGTCTGGGCCCCAGCACAAGAATCCCCAAGCGGGGCTTGTATGCGGCCGACCGGGGTTCGATCCCCAGCATCATCTATGGTCCCTGAGAACCACCAGGAGTGATTCCTGAGTGCAGAGCCAGGAGTAACCCCCGAGCATCACCAGGTGTGGCCCCCAAACCAAAAGAGTCCCCAAGCATCTCTGGGACAGCCAGGAGTTGGCTCTACTGGGTGTGGCCCAAGCCCCCCTCCCCCAATAAAATAGAATAGTACCCAGAGATGTGTGTAATGATCTACAGAAATCAGTTTGGGAACAGTAGTAAAATTCTACTAACAACTAGTATCTGGGGGGCTGGAGTCAAAGTACAGTGGGTAGGGCACTTGCCTTGCACAGGGCTGATCTGGGTTTGATCCCTCGTACCCCATATGGTTTCCTGGGCCTGCCAGGAGTGGTCCCAGAGTGCAGAGGCAGGATTAAGCCCCTGAGCACTGCCAGTTGTAGCCTCCCAAATCAAGAAATAAAATAATCATAACAATATTAGTGTTTGGGGGCTGGAGTGAGAGTCCAGTGAGCATAGCCTTGCACATGGCCAACCTGGGTTCAATCCCGGAGCACAGACCCAGGAGCAATGAGCTCTAGGCACAGCTAGATGTAACCTGAAATCCTAAACAGTGTCTGGAGGAGGAAGGGATGGTTCAGGGATTAAGGCCTGCGCCTTGCCATGATCCCTGAATACAGACCCAGGAGAGCACCACTGGGGTGACCCCCAAACAAAACTAGAAAAAAAAAAATAGTGTCTGTATGAAAGGGGCCAGAGAGCAGCCAAGTATCACTTTAAACTACCTAAATGCGGAGAGGGAGAGTCAATAAAAAGACCAGTATTATTAACAATCACAAAGTCAGGTTTAGATGAAACCATCCATTAAAAAACAGTACAATGATAGTACAGTGGAAGGGTATTTGCTTCGCACGCGACCAACCAGGGCTCCATCTCCAGCATCCCATATTGTTCCTTGAGCACCACCAGGAGTGATTCCCGAGAGCAGAGCCAGGAGTAACCCCTGAGCACCATGAAGTGTTGCCCCAAAACCTAAATAAATAAATATGAAATCAGGAAAAAGAAACCCACACATTGAAACTGGGCCAAAGCTCAATCATAGACAAGACAACTGTCTTGGGGGGTGGCAGGGTGGGTGGTGAACTGTCTTAGGAAAGAAAAGAAAAAAACAAAGAATCAGTCAAAAATCCTACATACAATGCCTTCAGAAAGTGCCAAGTTGGACGTCCTGCTATCTTTGAATTTCTCTTATGTGCTGGAGTTGCCCGTAATGTCCTGCTAGCTGGTCATCCTCACTACTGAGCACTGTCTGGACAACTGATAGATTGGGATAACCTTCAAGCTGTAGTGGGCACTGTGGAGCTGGGCAGCTCTGTGGCTCTGGGGATCTTCCAGGTAACAGAGGAGACTGCATGGTGAATATGGCCGCTGTTTGGCTCAAAGCACAATTATCCCCAAAAGGAACAGCATCAGTCTAAGTCAACCCAAAGAGAGTCTGATTTCTCTGTAGGCAAATATGTCCATAGACTCAACTTGGACTATAGCCTCAAGAGGAGAATTTAGTAATTCAGCTCATCCAAATAACACAGTATGTGGGGGTGGGAGTGACTAGAGGAAGGGAAGGGGAATTTAGAGCAGGCAGGAAAATAATGTTACGGATGGGAGAAAAGTGGACCCTCTTTCTCCAGGGACGGACTGGGGACACCCGCAGAAGAGATGGATGCAGCCAAAAGCAAGTAGAGCACCGAAAGGGAAAGTACGCTTCATGGTCAAGATGCCAAGGGATGGAATCACAATGGACTGGGAATAAGAACTCCACTGGGTGACACGTGACAAAGGGACGACCACCATGTTTATCAACTAAAAACAGGTGTGGATGAGAGAGGCCTCATCAGTGTATGAATAATTACAGGCTTCAGGCTTCTTTCTCGCTTTTCCTCCAATATGATACCATACAACTTAAAGCTGGAGCAATAGCACAGCAGTAGGGTGTTTGCCTTGTGCGCAGCTGGCCCGGCTGAGACGGGTTCGATTTCTCTGCCCCTCTCGGAGAGCCCGGCAAGCTACATGTGACGTATTCGATATGCCAAACACAGTAACAACAAGTCTCACAATGGAGACGTTACTGGGACCACTCGAGCAAATTGATGAGCAGGACAGTAGCGCTACAACTTAAAGCTACAATATTATCTATTTTGGGGGGGAGGGAGTGGGGAGGAAGGGTCACATAGCTGGCAGTGCTCAGGGCCTACTCCTGGCTCTGCATCCAGGGATCACTCCTGGGTCAGCCACAGGAAGGCAAGCACCTCTCCACTGTACTATTGCTCTGCTTCCTCGAAGCTCTAGTTTTTAAGTGATTCAAGAAACATTCCCAAGTCTCCCAAGTGGCATCCTCGGTAGCCAGATTGAGGAAATGGTTTGATAGGGAGACAGACACATGGATCAGAGACCAAGAGGCACCAAATGACCGGAAACAGATCTAGAGCTGTGTAAACTCATTCTGGTCAGTTAGGGCAAGAAAACGATGGTCTTTACATCTATTTTTTTTTTTATTTTTGGTATTGGGCCACACCCAACTGCACGCAAGGCTTTCTCCTGGCAGGGCATGGGAGACTGTAGGTGGGACCAGGGCGCAAACCCAGGTTGGCCACATGCAAGGCAAGTGCCCTACCTACTGCACTATTGCTCTGGATCCTAAGGCTATTTCTTGATCTGAAATTGCCGATCAAAAAACTAAAGTAACACCGCATAAGATAAACGAGAAAAGCAGATGAGGCAGTCTGATAAAAGAGTTCTGTAAACTAAAAAACGCTGTGAAAGTTACGTAAGCTGCAACCCACATAGTGAAAGGCCACCAGAAGTCACACAGAAGTGCTGTGATGTCCCAGGGCAGTGACTTGCCACTAGTCTGGGACCAGGACGCATCCTGTCCAGTGTCCCACTGGTCCCCACTTACTGCTCCACCACCCCGGACCGAAATCCTTGTTCCTATTAGCTTACTGAACATACTTGCCCAATTTTCTCAACTTATCTTCTCAAGTAATATGGCAGCAGGCCTATAATAGGATGCAATCCATTTTCCTACAGCGAAGGCAGTTTTGATAACAAGGCAAAGTAGTTACAGGGTTTAGGTAGTCAATAAAGAAATGAAGAGTAAAGAGGGAATTACAGCTATTCTATGTTCCATCAGCTGCCAAGAGGAGGTTCTCTAAGGCTGCTACCAGCAAAATCTGTTTTATCGGAACACACCTACTTGTTTACTTTTTGTCTGTTTTCAAGCCACACAGGTGGTGCTCAAAGCTCACCCAGGGGACCATGTGGCACAGTGCTCTAACTTGGGCCACAGATAGCTCAAGACGTCTGAGCTAGAAAGAAGACTATAGACCGAACATGATGGCCACTCAATGCCTCTGCAAACCACAACACCCAAAAGGAGAAAGAGAGCAAAAGGGGCGGGGTGGGGCGGGGGTGGTGCTGGGACCATTGGTGGTGGGAAATGGGCACTGGTGGAGAGATGGGTACTTGACCACTGTATGACTGAAACGCAAGCACGAAAGTTTGTAAGACTGTAACTGTACTTCACAGTGATTCACTAATAAAAATTTTTTTAAAAAAAAAACAACCTCTGAGCTATGTCCTGTGGGATTCAGCTTTAGGAGCCACACAAACGTCCCATGTTCTGACTGTCCAGGTTAAGAAATACAGGAGCAGGTGGAAACATTAGAAATATGGTGGTGGGTATTTGCAATGATGGTAGGATTGGTGATGAAATACTAAAACTAACAAATTACTGTGAACACCTTTATAAAAAAAAAAGGGAGCAAAATCCACAGTAGGAACCAATATGGGAAAGAATGACTTTGGTTTTGGGGTAACACTGGCAGTGCTTGGGGGACCATGCAGTGGTGGGTTCTGAGGTGGAACTCCCTGAACTGCAAAGCACTGCTTAGCCCAGTGAACTTTCTCTCCAGCCCCAGATGATCTCACTTTGTGAAAGGTAAAAGTATTATTAATAGGGAGATTAAAAGGGCTGGAGAGATAGTACAGAGGGCACGGTGCTTGCTTTGCATGCAGGCAAGCCGGGTCCAATCCCTGGCATCCTACACGGTTCCAAGAGCACCACCAGAAGTGACTCCTTGAGCAGAGCCAGGAGTAGTCCCTGAGCACTGCCAGGTGTGGCCCCAAAACCATTGAAAAACAAAAACCAGAAACAACCCTGGGCAAAGAGCCACAGCATGTGCTTTGCATGTGGGTGATTAGGGTCCAATTCCCGACACTCAGGATTCCCCAAGCACCATCAGGTGTGGCCTAAAAATTATACCTGGGTTACACAGGAGGTTGGCTGACTTGTATCCTCAAATCTCATTTTAACTAGACTTTATATTCAGAGGCCTTTCTTACCATCAGGAAATGCCAGAACTGGGTGAACACAAGAGTCCAGCTGGGAAAGGCGTTCCAGCAGGGGGGCTGCATAGTGGATTTCAGGAGGCATGGTGCTGGTGCTGCCTGAGCCACACAGGGCGCAGGAGGGATTCACATCACAGCCAGAGCGTGTGCTGCTGTTCCGGTGAACCTGTGAAGCCAGACAAACGCAGAGTTCAGCATCTGATGAAGATTCAGCTTCCCACTCATTACCCTAAAGACTCAAAAAGTCTTTTCTATACACGCATGTGACAATGCTAACAAAAAGTTTGATTAGTTAGTATATGAATTTTGACGTTCAACGAAAGTGGCAATTCAAAATGAATGAGCTTGGGGAAGGGGTGGGGGACGACAGAGAATAAGCAGGGAAGGCACCTGCCTTTTGTACGGCCAACCCCGTTCAATCCCCACCACAATACTGGTCCTTCCATAATTTTTCAAATATATGGATCAGGAAACCAAAAAACCTATTTCTGTATTTATTTATTCTTTGGGCTAAACCCGGTGATGCTCAGGATTACTTCTGGCTGGGGACTGAGGAATTATTCCTGATGGCACTAGGATGAAGATATGGGATGCCGAGGATTGAACCCGGATCAGGTGTGTTCAAGGCAAAAGTGCTCCCCGCTGTACTATCTTTTTAAAAATTTTTTTAAAAAAATTTTTTGGCTTTTTGGGTCACACCGGCGATGCACAGGGGTTACTCCTGGCTCATGCACTCAGGAATTACCCTTGGTGGTGCTCAGGGTACCATATGGGATGCTGGGAATCGAACCCGGGTCGGCCGCGTGCAAGGCAAATGCCCTACCCGCTGTGCTATCACTCCAGCCCCCACCCTCTAACCAGAGAACCTAGGATCAGGCCCAGAATCACAGCAGCAAAGCACACACTTCCAATCCTCTGAGCGTTTCCATAGTCCAGAAACAAAATTTAGTGTTAGTCGTATCTTACATAAAAATTAATTTAAGAACAAAAAGCTTAAAGACAAATAGTACCCTTGAAAGGCAAAACAAAGAACATATGGCAAGAAAAAATATTTAATAAGAAATAAGCTAGAAGTAAACCCTGGGCACCACTGGGTGCTCCTTAATGCCTGCCACCCCCCCATAATGATGCAAATACAATATCACTTCCTAATGAAATGATAGGTCCCGCAATGACCACCTGGGGCTGATGACAGCAAAACCAAAGGTATCTTTTGTGGAGGAGGGGAATTGGGGGGGGGGGGGGTGCGATGGCGGCATACCCAGTGGTACTCAGGGGACAATATGGGGCTCTGGGGATTGAATCAGGGTCACTCGCATGCAAGGAAGCACCCTACCCCGCTGTACTATGACTCTGGTCCCCAAAAATATGTGTGTGTGTATGGTTTTTTTGAATCTACATCCAACAGTGTTCGGGAAACCATATGGGATGCTGGGGATCAAACCTGAGTCAGCCACATGCAAAGCAAGTGTCCTACTTGCTGTACTATCATCTTCTGTCCAGCTCTACATCAGTGACTTTTAAAAATAAGATAAATGATTAATGGATAAAGACAAATACGTGATAAAATCTTGTAAAAATGTTAATAGTAGAGCCAAAGATAGTAAACAAATAGCTGTTCACTGTAAAATTTAGGGCCAAAGAGGTAGTGCACAAGTTATGGCACTTGAATTGCTTGTGGCCAACCCCGGTTTGGTCTTTGGCACAACATATGGTCCCCTGAGCCCTACAACAGTGAGGCTCTGATGACAGAGTCAGGAGTAATTTCTGAGTCCTATTAGGCCTGGATCAATTAATAAAAAATCATTCAGCTGAACTATCTTAGTAATTTTGTCATGGAACTTAGGGATCGGAAACAGTGACACACAGGATTATTTTGTCCTTGATCTAGTAACGGGCCGGAGTCATCCTTTAGTCATAAATAACTGGGCAATAAGTAACATAAGATTGAGACTCCAATGAAGCGACCTCTACAGTCACCCTTGGTTTGCTGCTTGCAGACAAACGCAAACTCTACTGTGGGTCAGGGCAATCCCAAGCAGATCATGATGGTTTCACTGAGTTATGAAAAAGCTACACACAAAAAGAGCTCCCAAATCTTTATGCAATCACCCTGAATATTAAGCAACACAAGCACATGACGAATCTCCATCCATCAGGCAGAGAGCTGAGGAGATGCAGAAGCGTACCCAGGCAGGGAGGCTCTGAAGTGTGTGGCCAAGGAATTGGTATGGGAGCGTTCAAGGTGACAGAGCATCCCGAGTTAGGAGAGGGGCTAAACTAAGTGGGCCGCCCTCTATTTTCTCTAATAAAGGAAAACTAAAACTCCAGTCACTTTTGGGCCAACAAGACACAGCCCCTTTAAAAGGAAACAACACACTCCACATTTCAACCGCATGAAAGTAAAGGTTCGGCATCCAGAGCCTCTAGGAGAGAGAGAGAAGTGAAGGCCTTGCACAGGCCAACCCTCCTCCCAGTCCCTGGGAACAAAGGCAGCAGTTAAGTGCTAAGCACACTGGGTGTGGCCTCCCACCAAAAACCTCAACCAAACATTGAAAGGATATGCTAGGAAGCCAGAAAATAATACTACAGGGAATTTAATCAGAAAAAAAGCTCAGCCACAGAGTACTAATACACAGCCCAGTTTTCTCAACAAGTAAATGAGAAACAAAAGGTGTGATAAATAGCTTATAGCAAACCAATCTCTGAGAATTATGAGAAAAACTAGATTGAAACAAAATTTAAATATGAGAGAAATGCTGAAACAGTGACAATTCTGAGGAGTCCAGGTTTGAGAGAGGACACAGAAACCTGGAGTACTTTCTAGGGACACATGCGTGTTTCTGGAAAAGAGGCTTAGAATTAGATGTTCTTGTAGTGAACAGAGAAATGAGCAGAGCTTTTTAATGGTCTTTTATAAGACTGGAGAATTACAGAGTCTTGAAGACTCAAGATAACTGGGTGAAGAAACTGTAGAGTTTCAGATATGTGAAAGACTATTCTCTAATAAAGGAAGAGAGCAGGAAAAAACCTTCTCAAAACCAAGCAAGCCAGAAATAACCTCAGTTTCTTTTTCAATCCTTAACGATATATGCCTGGCAGGGGAAAATAATGCATCTCCCTCCAGAGAGAGACCATATCAAAAGCTGATAATGAAAGAGGATCTTGGAGTGGCAAAACTGCACATGCACAACAGGAATACTGGTTCCACTATTAAAAACAAAACCAACAACATAAATAGAATCCACAAAGATATAGATTTCGGAATTAGCAGCAAAGGATTTAAAAGTAATTATGATCAACATATTTCACCAAGTAGTCTAAGATGATAATGGACATAGGGAGCATGTATGTGAGAAAATGCTCATGGTTCACTTGTGTATGAGGGAAAAATAAACCATGGAATGGTTAAGACCAAGGAGATAGTTCAGCAGGTAAGGTGCCTGCCTTGCACACACTGGACCAGGTTTGATCTGGACCTCAGTTTGATCCCCTGAGTCTGCCAGGAATGATGCCTGAGAGCAGAGCCAGGACTCCCTGAACACCTGCCAGTTATGACCCAAAAGGGGGGCAGGTGGGGCGGAGGAAAATAGCACCACTGAGTACTACAAATAGTAGCACAAAAACAAACATGAAATTAGCCTGTTAAAGGACTCTGGTTGTGACTCAGAGCAAGCACAATATACGTATGTGTGGCCCTTGATTTAATTCCTAGCACCACAAAAGTCTCTTAAAATGTTTAAGTAAACGAGGGGCTGGAGAGGTAGTAAGTAGGTGAGGTGATTTTCGAGAATGCATCAACACCCCCGGTTTGATCTCTGACACCACCATCCCTGAGTGTGGAAGCCCGAGGTGAGGGGGTGTCGCCTCAACCCCCTGCCCTGGCCCCGCCAAAGTTCAAAAAGAGACCAGGGACATCGCTTAAAAGGGCGCGTATACATGCTACTATGCCAGTCTGATCCCTGGCACAGCACGGTACCCCATCCCCCAAGCAGTGCCAAGTGTGCCCCCACTAAAGCAAACAAAAAAATTAAATTGCTTTTTAAAAGATAAAGAATGAAAACTATAAAATGAGAAGAGGGAAATAAAAAAGGATATTTCTACATCTTTACAAATGAACTGAATGAAAAGCACATTTAAAAAGAAAAGAAACAAAACCCAACTAATGGACTGAGATAGTTAAACACAACTGGGGGAAAATTCTCGGAAGTCAGAAGACTATACAGAATAAACCGTAACAAGGAGGCACACAACAATGTTCCTAATGTGCACTTCACGAAAAAAAAAAAACCCACAAAAAATTAAACTTTCAATAGAATGTTTTCAAAATTCAAGACAAAAACTTTTAGAACAAGGCATTATACACAACTCTTAAAGAGGTTGAAACTAACTTATACATCTAAATATATCCCGGGATATTGCAAAACAAACCAAAACCAAAAATAGGGAGGGGTGATGGACTTAAGTTACCAGAGTTAACCTGTAATGACGACTGAACTGACACCAGCATTTTTGCCAATCCTAAGGCAATGAAATACCTTCAAACTGCTGAACAAAACATCTAAAAAGACAAATTTGATACTGTCTTCACAAATACACACGAGTATGATGTTACACAAAATATAATTCTACATGTTTATAACACATAAAAACAGGCTGTATTTACAACTCATAAACCAATGCTGAAAGGTTCTTAAAAGAACAAAATATAAACAAAGGATGGAATGTGCAAGAAGGATGGCATAAAAAGCAAGATGCAGCCATGAACACAAATGCAAGAGCAATGGTAAGGAGCTGGAGCAATAGCACAGTGGGCAGGGCGTTTGCCGTGCATGTGGTTGATCCGGGTTGGATCCCCAGCACCCCATATCCGAGCACTGCCAGGAGTAATTTATGAGTGCAAAGCCAAGAGTATCCCCTGTACATTGCCGGGTGTGACCCAAAAAGCAAAACAAAACAAAAGAAAACAAAAAGGGAATGGAAAATGTAAAGAAGCATGAACTTTAGTCACTGGAATTTAGAAGAAAACCACAAGGTTTCTTCCTTTTCGATTTTTGGCAATGCAAGGGTCTCATACATGCAAGAAAAGTGCTCTACCACTAAGCTACAGCCCTGGCCCTGAGGAATTTCTTTATAAAGAGGTATTTAAAAGTCCTGTTGTTCCAGAGAGAGAGCACGAGGATCGAGGTGCTTGCCTTGCACTGCAGCAGACCCGGACTCCATCCCCAAGCACAGAGCCAGGAACTTAGCCCCGAATTCCAAACCCCATCCCCAAAGAAAGTTCGGTTGTTCCGAAAGCAGTGGGAGATGTAAACAGCACTCACCTATGCCAATAGACGTCAAAAAAGGCATTAAAAAAAAAGGAAAGAAAAGGCAGTGCCTAAAAATATACTGTGGCATCTCCCAACGTAGAATTGCACAGCCTCTATAAGATGACATGGGAGAATGAAAAGGGCAACAAAAAGGCACAAAAGGAAACAGAAAATCTGCGAAGATAAAAGAATCATTTTTTGGGGGGTGGTGGTGGTGCTGCTGGGGGCTTTTGGTCTACACCCAGCAGTGCTCAGGGAGAACCATATGGGTCGCTAGAGATCCAAACCTGGGTTGGCTGTGTGCAAGGCAAACAGCCTCTCCACTGTACTATCTCTGTGGTTTTAAGAAAACAATCTTTAAACCACAGTAACAGAATAAAATCCTACATAAAATGATGCTAGAGAAGGTTTAAAAAGGACATGGGCAGCAATTATCTTTCTCCTTTGCACCATGCAGAATCAAAAAAAAAAAATAAATAAAAACAGGAAAACAAAACCAAACCCTAACATCTAAATAAGTGCCTCTCAACTGGACAAATCATTCCCCCATATCCAATCTAACTGGGCCTGGGGCTGCAGCTCGGTGGTAGAGCATTTCTCTGCATGTGTGAGACCCTTGGGTCCATCCCTTGCATCGCCAAAAGAAAAAAAAAAGCTAAATTTTAATCTTTTTTCTAAATTCCTCTAATATTGGTGCAATATTACAGGTAACTGGTACACTTAGAGGCAATTATTAAGCACGGTCCACAGTCCTCCCATTGTTCACCGATTTGCTTGAGCAGGCCCAGTAACGTCTCCATCGTGAGACTTGTTGTTACTGTGTTTGGCATATCGAATACGTCACAGGTAGCTTGCCAGGCTCTCCGAGAGGGGCGGAGGAATCGAACTCAGGTCGGCCATGTTGGCCGCTTGTAAGGCAAACGCCCTACCGCCGTGCTATCACAATTATTAACTTAAGGAAATTAAGACCCAAAGCTGTTACTGAGGGAAATCTGAGAGCTAGATTTAAAAACAAAACAAAACAAAAAACTACACAGCACTGACCACTGCAGTTCTGCGGTGCCAAAGGGTTCCTTTATTTGAGGCCACAGACGTGGCGCAGTGGAAGGCTCTTGCCATGCTGATGTTGTGAGCACTGGGTTGGACACCTGGCACCTGATGGTATTTCCCAAGCACCACAGGGGAAAGATTCCTCTCTGTTCTTTAATCGTATGATAATACACAGCAGCTAACAGTCATGTGCAGCTATTCAAAACTTGAACAGGGGCTGCTACACTGGATTATGTAGAATATAACCACTATCCAATATAAAGGAATGAAAATAAATCAAAGCAAAACAAAGAATAAGTGCAAACTAATGGCAAATCAACACAATTTGATTTAAAAAATGAGAGAGAGAAAGGGGCCAGATAGCACAACAGGCTGGGTGCTTGCCTGCACATGGTGGACCAGGACTCAATCTCCAGCACCCCATAGGAACCACGAAAGTAGCCAGGCGTGATTCCTCCACACAGAGCCAGGAGTAAACTCTGAGAACAGCTAGGTGTGGCCCAAAAATGAAATAACAAAACAAAAAACACCAACATTATGAGATGAGAAAAAGCAGAGACTATACATGACATCTGTCAGAGATAAACAAGTCTATAAAGAAACTAAGATATCCGATAAACATGCAAGAACACACCAACCCTTTTTCAAAAAGGAAGGTATCAATTTTACATGATGTAGAAAGGGCAGATTTAGAGATAAATACTTGTGAGCTGCATGGATTTTTTTTTTTTTGAGTCCCAATTCTGCCAGTAACTGGGTGTGATTCATTGAACTTCTTTGAGCTTTAGTCTTTTAATTTAAAAAACATGAGCAACAGGGCCCGGGATGTGGCTCTGTGGAGGGGTCCAGGCCTCAGCAAGTGTGCGGCCCAGAGTCTGGTTCCTGGATGTGGCCCCTATTTAAAAACAAACAAACAAAAATCTCACACATAACAGCTCTTGCTTCACACTTTTCTGGGGGATAAAGGGGGCAGCTGGGACAGTTTTGAAGGACAATGATTATGAGCCAAGAACTTGAAAAATGTTCAAATTGCTGTTTTTAGTACTTTAAGAGATGCAAATCAAACCAAGAGGAAAAGGTGCAGAGAGGACAAGGAGCTGCCAGGCGTGAGGGGCCAGGTCCCAAGCATCGCCCTCATGGTTCCCAGCACCACGGGTCACAGCCCCACACACTGACCGGGAAGGGGTTCTGAGCACTGCCCACGGTGAACCTGACCCAAAGCAAAACAAACAGACAGGACAATAAAATGGAGTAAAAAATAAGCCAAAAGCAGCATTCAAAATCTTGTTCAAAACTAAGTACAATATCAAAAATTATATACTCAAATTCACACTAAAAGACTTTTGTGGGTTGAAGACAAAAACTCTCCCTTGGAGGAAAGTTGACACAGGAGTGGCACTGGTGCTGCAACATTGTATGTCTAAAACTAAGAGTAACTCTGAAAATCACAGTGCCTTAGTTAAAAAAAAAAAGTGGCAAAAAAAGAATCACGAAGGGGGAAGTTAATGAATAGAACTGAAGAGGAAAAAACCACTCATGCCTGTCTGCTTGTACGCTGTTTCAAAGCAAAGGGGGAAAAATGCCCAAAGTAAATAAAAAGGAAAAAAGAACGCACATACTCCAACATTAATATGAAGGCAAGGAGAGTACAAGGCAAATACAGTTATCGGTGACTGGAGATAGCTGTGAGACATCAAGATACCATACTCAGATAAAAAGTCTACATTCTACCAGACACCACTCAAATTTTATTTTGTTTCTTTAACGTCATGCCACAACACTGTCAAATCATCTGATGATAAATGCCATTTGGAAAATATTGGAAAATTCAGGGGCTTGGGAACATCGGTGGGGTGGAGAGGTGGTGTATGTATGTCTCTCTAAACCATACAGCCGACAACACAAAGCAGGAGACCCAAACTACAGGAAAATTAAAATCGAGTCTGTTCCACTCCGGGTGCAAGAAAAAAGCCCGTGCGCTTTCTGCCTGCCTGCCCGTGGCAGCCCAGATTGAATGGGGGAATACAGCAGGGGAGGGAAGGAAGTCTGCCAGAAAGTGGGCTGGGGGTGGGAGGGAACCCGGGGGCACTGGTGGCGGCAAGTTGACACCAGTGGTGGGATTGGTGCTGGAACACTGTATGCCTGAAATTCTCCTACGAATAACTCTGTGAATCACAGCAGCTTAATCCTTAATAATAATAAAAAGCAAATAAAAAACATAAAAAGGAATGTTATTAAAATCAACCTTAAAATTTTAACGTGCATTAAAAAAATACTTCTATTTATAATTTATCAAATAACTATTTAACAAGATAAAAAGCAATCTACTTTGGTCTCTCAAACTTGCGTTGACTTAAAATCTTGCTATCTAGAAACTACTGTTTGAGATTATGTTATAAATACCACTTAGGGGGGCTGAGCAATAGTACAGCAGGTAGGGCATTTGCCTTGCATACGGCTGACTCAGCACCCCAAACAAACAAACAAAAAACCCCACCAAAACAAAACAAAACACCAACCCCACCACATAGCAGCAGCAGCATGGAGGTTAATAAAATAACATAGGATTCTAAAAACTCCCCAATTCAGTGGGTTTGGGTGTGGGGCAAAGGTGGGGGAGAAGAGTTGGGCCACATCCAGAGATGCTCTGGGCTGGAGAGATAGCACAGCGGGTAAGGCGTTTGCCTTGCATATGGCCGACCTGAGTTCGATTCCCAGCATCCCATGTGGTCCCCTGAGCACCGCCAGGAGTAACTCCTGAGTGCAAAGCCAGAAGTAACCCCTGTGCATCGCCAGGTGTGACCCAAAAAGCAAACCCCCCCCCCCAAAAAAAACAACCATCCAGAGATGCTCAGGGGTCACTCTTCATTCTGCTCAGGGGGCCATATGGGATGCTGAGGACTGAACTCAGAACTCAGGTCAACAGCCATGGCAAAAGCCATACCCGTTGTACTATCACTCCAACCTCTCCCAAATTCAGTGTTTCTTTACTGGCTACATCTGTTATATCAGATCCCAAATATGATGAAATACGTAGCAGCTATATAGGCAACATACATGTTATGCTTTCTGTCTTATTTCAATGAACTTAAGACAGAGGATGTAGTCCGTGTTCCCCTCCATTCTCAAAGTTAGCAACACTATAGGTTGTCATTCCCCTACACTGTTGCCTTAGTGACTCTCCCTGAGATTGCTTCTGTTTTGTCTGTGTTTGAGACACATCTGGATGTGCTCAGGGCATATTACTACTAGCTGGGTATTCAGAGGATGATGCGGTGTTGGGGATCAAAGCTAAAGCTCTCTGGGCACCTTGATGCAAAGTATATGCTCCAGGCCTTGGGGCTACTTTTGGTCGTGTTTGCCCCCACATTCTGAAAGAACATGCTAAGATTTTGGTAGGATCACATACTTTTATTTTTTGCTTTTTGGGTCATACGTGGTGATGCACAGGGGACCATATGGGATGCTGGGAATCGAACCCGGGTTGGCCACGTGCAAGGCAAACGTCCTACTCGCTGTGCTATTGCTCCAGCCCCGGATCACTTAATTTTAAAGTCCACATAGAGGCCAGAGCAATAGTATAGCAGGTAGATGTTTGCCTTTCACATGGCCGACCCACGCCAGTCCCCAGCACCCTATATGGTCCCTGGAACCCGGCAAGAATGATTCCTGACTACAGATACAGGAGTAAGCCCTAAGCACTGCCGGGTATGGCCCAAGAACCAAAAAATAAAGTTCACACAGAAAACATTTAAAAAGCAAACAAACAACCCTTGGGGCAGTGCAAGAGCACAGGGGCTTCTTAAGCGCATGCCATGCAGGTGGTGGATGCGGTTTGGGCCCTGGCACCCAGGGGTGCTCCAAGCAGCACCTGTGCAGGTGCCGCTCCCCACCGAATTCTCCTGGACTGTCCAGAGATTCAGTCTTTAGGCAATTCAGTTACTACGGGAAATGTTGCTGCCTCCAGGCCCTTTTATGCCTATCACTCCAGTTAGGAAAAAACAAAAACCAAACCCAAGCCATTTCTGTCTTCCGAAACTCAAATCTGAAGGCTAAGTCCACATGGAGAACACTGCAAAACAGAAGCCTCCGTTTCGAGGCGGGCTAAGCGCCCCCCAGGCAGCGCCCCGGAGGCCCAGGTGATCCCCGCCAAGTGTCCCCCACAACACTGCAAGCTTCCCCCACCAGGTTCTGGGCCACCTAGTGGTGCTGGGGACCCTGTGGTGAACCTGAGCTATCCCAGGTCACTTCATTATTTATCCATATACCGTTTCCATTTTTTCCTAGTAGGTTTGTTTACCAAAAGCTTTGGTTTAGACACTGATTTTTGGTGCCGAAAATATTTATTTGGGGGAGGGACATATATGATGGTGCTGAGAGAACTTTAATCAGTGCCAGGGATCAGATATGGGTCAGCCACGTGCAAGGAAAGCTCCCATCCCTCTGTAGTCTTTATGGGTCCCAAGAATGTTTTTATTGTTCGGAAGGCACCACACCCAACAGTGCTCAGGATGACACATGGTGCCATAGTGCCTGGTGCTGACCCCAGGTTTCAGTATGCTCTACCACTTGGGACACATACCTGGCATGCCAGTGACATTAAAAAAATTAAAAAGGCCGTTCAGAATCAGGCACTGTAGCTCACGGCACAACACTTGCCACATGTGTGAGGTCCTGGGTTCAATCCCCAGCCCCACAACTACATACTGTTTGTTGTTTGGGGGCAACAATCTGCAGTGCTCAGGGTGCTGTATGCGATGCCAGACTGAACCCAGGGAGGCCTCCTGTAAGACTCGGCCTTAGCCCCTGTTCTTATCTCTCTGCCCCCAAATACCTTTTAAAACTTCATTATGTGCTGTCAAAAGCACATTTTGTGTTTAGACTTTGAGGGGAGGGGAGGACTGCCAGGGATCAAACACAGAGTCTCAAAATGTGCCAAAAGCATGCGCTGGACCACTCATTATATCCCACGGAAAAGAACACTTTTAGGCATGGATGAGAAGGTAAAGAAAAGTTTGTTACTTCACAGATTAAAAAACAAAAACAAAACAAACAAAACCGTGGGGGTTAGAGTGTTAACACAGAGGATAGAGTGCTTGCCTTGCACGTGGCAGACGGGTTCATAACCCGAAATCCAATATGGTCCCTTGAACATCACCAAGAGCGATTCCTGAGTGCAGAGTCAGGAGGAAGCCCTACCTGCTGTACTATCGCTCTGGCCCTGTAACTGATCTACCTTAAGAAACTCCCTCCCCAAATCAAATAGGCTTATTTCTCTGACATTCTTTGAAAGCATAATCTGCACAGAGTGCACTAACTATACATCTCTCTTCTTTTCCTCCCATTCTTTCCTAAACCCACTCCAACCATCACTTCAATGCTCTCCCTCTAACAAAAAAGCTCACAGAAGCCTCTTGACACACTCAGCCCATCAAGTGCAACGGCCAGATCCCGGCGTTGACGGAGCCTGACTCACCTGTGAGACACTCTGGCCCACACACACTCTTGAGACTGTCCTTCCCACTTCACTAGACAATGCTTCCCCAGCTGTTCTCTATCTTTCATTTGGAATGCCAGGAGGCTAAACTCATTCACCTTATTCCTATCCGAATGCTAATGTCCCTGGCCCTGCCTTATAGGGGACACGTTTCCTATAATGTACTCAAAGTGCTTCCTCCAGAGCTGGGAATAGCCACTGAGCAGTAGCTGGGTATGGTCCACCCCCCTCGTCCCTGAACTCAACGCTCTTAACTACTGAGTGGGACTCATTTTGATTTTACTACAGTATTACTTTCAATATTATGGAGTAACCCCAATTCTATTTGAAGAGTCAGCAATCCAGTTTCCCTACAGTTATACACTAATCCCCCCTACTCTTTTTTTGTGGAAAAAAAAACTCATCTAGTCTCATCAGCTTAGAAATTTTACTAAAGTCTAATTTCTTTATTTTTATGTGTTTGTTGCCCTCTTCCCTTCCTCTACTATTGCCATGGTGAATCACATGTGGTGCTAGTACCTCTGACTGAAGTGCTTACAAGGGTCCATACTGGTTTTGCTGTAGTGCTTGTTAACTGGAGTGCCCACAAGTGGCAGTGGTGGGGGTTCCAGATGGCAGAACCACCAAGATCGGGTGTGTATATGGCACCAGGGGTTGGATTCCAAGCTCCAAAGTTGCAAGAAAGGAGCTTGTTGCCACTGAGCCACATTCTAGGCCCACAGGAGCTTCTTACTTAGGACACACCACCAAAGCTCAAGAGCCGGGGCCAGAGAGAACCGAGTAGGCCTCGCATGTGCAGGAGGCCCAAGTTACATTCCCAGCACAGCACAGCCCCGAGCAGCACCAACAGCAGACCCCAAGCACTGCCGGATGTGACCCCAAAACAAACTCAAAAGCTCACAGCCAGGGCTTCCCCAATCTGGCTGAAGAATCACATAAGCGCTTTTGGGTTCAATCCCAGAGCAACCAAATCAAGAGTTCCTAAGACACAGGACTCAAGGAACCCAGTATTCTAAAAAAAGACACTCCCATTCCCCCCACCAGAAAACTTGATGATTAGCCAAATTTGGAAACTTAGGGAGGAGAGGGCCAGCTGGTGGTGTTGGGCGGGCCACATGCAGGCAGGTACTTAACTGTGGCACCATCACTCTGGCTGGTTTGGAAAATTCTTAAGCGCGAGTCAGCAAGAGACAACCGACACTTCTGATCTAAGGACCCAAGTCTCAGGGGTACTGACCTTCTTGGAAAGAGGAACGATGCTGCTGGGTCGAACAAGCCTCCGTTTCTTACAGCTCAGTACAGGACGTGTTCTAGCTGCCACACAGGTGCCGTCGGTTGATGAAGAAACTAGATTCAGCCGTTGCTTTTTATGTAACTGTTCCTCAGCATCACAGCTATCACCTGGAATGTGGTCGGCCAAAACAGGCTGAAGACTACACCGGGAAGAAAGAACATCCATTTCTCAGAAGCAGCAGGGAACAGAGACTCTAGTACTGCTTTAACCTCCACTTCAACTTCAACTTGCCAGTGGGGACCCCTTGCACCCAATAAATGTTTACTTGATCCCAGCTACACAAGCCAAACATTTACTGATTAAAAAGCCACAAATTTATTTCATTTATTTTAGAGAAGCAAGGTAGTTTTACTGAATGAAACTTGCTAGGAAACACGTGGCAAGAGAGAAAGAGGGGGAATGGGTGTTCAAGAGAGAACACTGGCTTCTCCAGACTGGAAACGGCAAGCAAAGAAAACCAAGTAAGCGAGATATGTGAACATGGGCTTGAGGAACAAGCCCATAATTCCATAATTTTATTTTAAAACAAAATTTTCAGGACCCCCAGTTTAAGAAACTAAGCTGTAGAGCAGGAACAGGGCACCCCTTGATGCTGCGATCTGGTAAACTTTAGTATTTAACAGCTTTCACGTGAATCTATTTGTAAGGATTTTGATCTACAGTAACTCTGAGCATGTCTCACAAACTGTGAACTAGCAAGTGATCGCAGGCTCTAGTAATAAAGCTCTACAAAGGAAACGGAACAGAGGTGAGAAAACAGTAATGGCTAAGAAAAAGAGGAGTGAAGCAAATGTCATTTCCTGTGAGATCTAACTTTCAGAGATGGGGCACACTGCATGCTGGATGCGCACCAGTCCGTTAGGATGCAAACAGTCAGAAGCTGAATCTGACCTAGAATAGGATTTTGTGTAAACGCTCCTGAGGAACGTGAACAAGATGAGGACTGTCATAATTAATCCCCAGTAACCACACTACCTTTTACCGCGCTCCATCCTGTGTGGACGATAGGACATAGGAAATTAAAAAGAAAACAGGGCCCCAAAGCAGCACAACAGGACACTGATCCACGTAACCCAACTGGGGGATGAGGGGGACGCAGTGTGTGTTGAAAGGGATGGTTGGTGGGGTCCTGGGGAAGGGAGGAGGGTACATGGGAGACAGGAGCAGGGCTGGACTTATGTACACAGGAAACCAACAAGGACAGTACTGTAAACCAAAGACCCTCAATTAAAAAATACATTAGTATACTAAGTAGAATATAGGAAACACGAGAAGTATAAATAAGCCGTGGTCTCTCTCTCTCACTGCCCCCCCACACCTACACCCATACACGTGGCAATGTTCAGGATTACTCCTGGCTCTGCACTCCTGGGTCAGCCCGTGTAAGCCAAGTGCCCTCCCTGTTGTTCTCTCTCACCAGCCCCTGTTCCTGTGTCTTTGAAGAAGTACTTGTTAGTCTGAGCTAGGGGTAATGGTGAGTGCCAAACTCAGGCGTTTTAAGTTTGCTGAGCTTAAGAAAATGAGGAAATAAAACTTACGTGTTAATAACTCCGTTGACAGGTCTCAATGCTCCACATGATTTGGTAGTTAATGACTCTGAAGGATGACCAGAGGCACCATGGTTTTCCAGTGACTGAGTAACAGACTCGATCTGAGTAAGGACAAAAAATTAAAAAAAAAAACAAAACACCACATTGTCAATATTTAACCAACACTACCCAACCTGAAAAGCAGTACCACATCATTGAAATAGAACAGTTATTTCTGATCACTAACTTGAAAAACAAACCTACAGTCAAGGGAAGAGAAATTAAGAGAATGAGCTTTTGTTTTGGGGAGAAGTGAGGTGAGAAATCAAAATATTTAACAGACTAAAACAAATAACTGACGCCGATAGGGAAATGACCAAACGATTCCATGGAACAGACGCTTAGCAAGAACAAATCTATAGTAATGCCTTTATGAGTCAAGGAGGAGACATAAATTCAGTATTAAAACATACCAGAGATAGCCTCGTGGACAGAAAGCATGTTTTGCATTCATAGTGCCTGGTTCAATCCCCAGCACCTTGAGTTGTGCCCCTGAATACCACCGTCTCTAGCCCCAACCTGCTGCCCAAAATACAAAAATACAAGAGGGCTTGAGTACAGGCTTGCATGCAGGAGGAGTTCTGGGTTTAATCACCAGCACCAACTGTCCACTGAAGCACAACGCAGAGTTATCCCCAAACATGGCTGGGTAAAGACACCAAAACTTAAAAAAAGTGTGTGCGTGTGTAAATCCCCCCCCCCCACACACACACCTTGGACTGGAGCATACACCTCACATGGTACTCTGAGCCCGCTAGGAGTGATTCCTGAGCACCACTGGGTGTAGCCCCCAAAGAAAAATCGGCCATATGAGCTGAAGAAATAATGTAATAATTCTGGGGTTACTGTCAAGGTATGCTTGCCTGACATGCAGCTGACCTGGGTTTAATCCCGAGCACCACATACGGTCCCCTGATCCCTGCCAGGAGATATCCTTGAGCACAGAACCAGGAGTACTGCCAAATGTAGCCCAAACAAAAAACAAAACCAAAAAAAAAGCCACATCTGATGTTTTCTCTTTTGGTTCTAGGATCAGCCCCTCAGCACCTCTGAGTACAGTTCAAATCCAGAGCCCTCCCCACCTTAATTACTCAAAATGCTCAATCCAAGAAACAGACTTGTTTCTGTGTGAAGAAACGCTGAGAAGAACGGGGAAAATGTTCTTTATGTCCTCTTTGTTAGGCCATGGTACTCATCTACAGCATCACAAGTACCCTGAAAATTAGTGATTGCTGACAAAGTCATGGGTAGGCAGACACACGTGCTTTCACCGCCATTTCCCCCCTCTTGCAAAGTGTTATGGTGTAAGGGGCAAGAGTTATAAAGATGTTCTTATTCTCTGACAAAGCACTGTATACAAATCTAAAAACCCACTTGGAAGGAAGAACTCAAAAACAGCCCCTGCCCCGACTTCTGCTCTCTGAGTTGCACCTGGCAATGTTCAGGGGACGAGAACTCTGACAGCTCAGTGCTGGTCTTTGAGCCTAGGGCCCAGGCACGCAGAAACATTTGCTCAGGTTCTCTGAGCTCACCTCAAAGCCTCATCCCCTAAACTACATACACAGGTGGGTCATCTCACCATCAATAACCTTAATGCTCCATACTTGAATATAATGTTCGGGGTCAGGCTATGCCTTAGCGGAAAAGTGCAGGCCTGAAGCCCCGGGTTCCATCCCTAACACTGCAGCCAACTAAGACTATTTCTCCACAGGTCAGGAATGGGGCTTAGCAGTAAAGCATGCAGCTCACATCCATGAGACCTGGCTTTAATCCCCAGCACTGTTAAGATTTCATCTTCCTCTATGCCAGAATATTTAAGGATAGAAAGTACTACTATCTTCTATTTATAAACTATCTTGGAAAAGGGCTAAATTTAAAATATTTTGATACAATGGTATAGATTAAATATGTTTAGAGAATAAGGGGCCAGAGTGGAAGTACAGCGGATAGGGCTTTTGACATGTATGCAGCCCACTCAGGTTCAATCCCCGGCATCCCATAGTCTGCCGGGTTGAGCACTGCCAGGATGTGGACCAAAAACACATAAAACAAAAAGTATAGATAATGAAAGCACAAAAATGATGTTATTTTGAAAATATATATTGTTCATCTTTAGATTTAGGGGCCGGGGAGTTGGGCCACATCAAGAGTGCTTGTGTCTTAGGGCTGGAGTGACAGCACAGCAGGTATGGGGTTTACCTTGCACGCGGCCGACCCGGGTTTGAATCCCAGCATCCCATAGGGTCCCCTGAGCACTGTCAGGAGTAATTCCTGAGTGCAGAGCCAGTAGTAAACCCTGAGAGGTATCACTGGGTGTGACCCAAAAAGCAAAAAAAAAGGAGTGCTCAGGTATTTCTCCCAGCTCTGTGCTTGGGGATCACTGGATAAACTGAGGTCTACTTCATTCAAGGTAAGCTTCTTAAGGCCTGTACTATCTCTCCGACCTCTATTTAGATATTTTTATTATAAAATCAAATTACAAAGCTGATAAAATGTACTAGTAAACCCAAACACCCTCCTAAATCAGTTACTATGCATGGAAAGCCTCAAAAAGTCCAAATAAATACTATGGTATGACAAAAAGACTGTAAAGTACAAAGGCCCTAGGACTCAAATAGAACTCGTCAAATTACTTGTTTCACTTATAATTGCAGCTTACAGCATTAAATTATGGAAGATCACTAATCTACGTATCTACAAGATGCTTTTTTAAGTAAAAGGTTGATCCATTAGATTCTCGTTTACAAGAAAATGAAATGCAAGAACACTTTCACCCACTGCCAATGTTCAATTCAATCTCATTTTAAAGCAAATTATCGTGGGGCTGGAGAGATAGTACAATGGGTAGGGTGCTTGCTTTGCATATGGGCGAACCCAGGTTTGGCCCTCAGCTTCCCATATGGTTCCCAGAGTAATACCAGGTGTAACTCCTAATTATTGCCAGATATGACCCCCAAACCAAAAACAAATAAATAAAACGAACTATCTTTCCTTAAGAAAGTCTGAAGAAGAGCACAAATCATCAGTGTTCTAATTACCAACACTACTACTAAACACTGCTTAGAGATAATCATTTTTGTGTGTCTGGGTTTATTTTTGTTTTGCTCTGAAGGCAATGTGACAACTAAAGGTAGTGAAGAGGTTGCTTAACTGTTTCCTTGCAAGAACTATGTGCACAGGATAAAATGATTACTACAGCAATGACATTTAAATGTGATTAATATAAAGCAGGTACTTAGTTTATTACTCGAACCTCTTGGACAAAACAAGTGTTGGGGCTGGAGAGAGAGTTCAGAGGGAGAGCGCTTGCTTTGCACGCGGCCCCCTTGGGTTGGGGTTGGATACTGGGTGTCCCACATGGTGCCCTGAGCACAGCTCGAGTGATTCCTGAGTGCAGAGCCAGGAGTAATCCGAGTGTCGCTGGGTGTGGCCCCCAAACAAAACAACCAACCAACCAAAAACCAAAAACAATTAAGAGGGAGAGTCTTTTAAAAGCTAAAACAAAACCTATGAAGTAGGGCTATGGCTCAGGACATGCTTTGCACGCATGAGACCTGGATTTGGTCCACCGCACCTCAAATAAATAAAAGTTGAGATGAAATTAGGTTATATTTTTCTATTTGTGATTGACCACTGAGTTTATTTTGCTAAAACCCAGAAAAAACAAAGGGACAAAACCCAAATGGTACACACTTACAAAAACATTGTGAAAAATGAATTTGACATGCAAGAAGCATATTTGTATTTTAGTCATTCACGCAATAAGATAACTCCTTAAATACTACTTTCTAGCTTGCTAGGAGCTGTCTGTCTTATTTTTGTCTGGGGGCCACCCCTGTCTATACTCAGGGCTCACTCTTGTTTCTGCTCAGAAGCCTCTCCTGGTGATGCTCAGAAGACCATATGTAGCACTGGGAATTAAACCAGGGCGAGTTGTTCAAGGCCGGCACCTTAAACTTCTCATACACTCACTCTGGTCCAAGAAATACTACTTTCACGAAAACTCACTTTGACTGTTTAGAAAACTTTATGGTTCACTTTCAGTCAGTCTTTTGATAACAAAAAATGGAAAGGGGCTGAAGAGATAGTACTGTGGGTAAGGCAGTGGCCTACACAGTTGACCCAAATTTGATCCTTGGCACTACATACGGCCTCCCTGAACACAAAGTCTGGAGAACAGCCAGTGTGGCCTAAAAACCAAAAGGGGGTTGGGGGTCGAGTGGGAGAGAGGAAAAGAACCTAACTAGAAATAAGAAAATCAATTCCTGTTGCGGGTCAAATAACTTTCTTATTTTATGTGAATTATCTCATGTATCAAGCTGCTCATCTTAATCTCACTCAATGCAGTCTTTCATAGATTCACAAAGTACTGCTGGCCCATCAAAAAAGGGTCATTCTTATAAATTTGCGCCATGGCTAGAAAATAGCACTACACTGGGAGCCGACAGGCTGTAAAGCCGACTCCATGAAACTACTCATCTTCTATTTCTGCATATTCAAATGGGACCATGTAGGCACAGAGCTACTGCACTCAGAGTACTGCCTTGCCAAGTGTATGGTCATGAGTTCGGTATCCCCGGGGTCCCACGTGCACCAAGCACCATTCTAGCAGCTCTGCCATTTGAGCTGTGATCCCTGTGTGTACTGCAATCATTATAAAGGTGTATGATGTGGCCAGGGCGACAGCACAGTGAGCAGGGCGCTTGCCTTGCACGCTGCAATACAGGTTCCAACCCCAGCGCCCTTATGGCTCCCCTGAGCACCGCCAGATGTGGCCCCAACCAAACCAAACCAAACCAAACCAAACCAAAAAGGTGTGGAATCCCGGGGTCAGGAAGTGACAGACAGTGAGCTTCACAGGGTCCACACACGACCACTGTCAGTAAAGGGGCACAAATCTGGGTCATCACTGCAGCCAGGTGAACAAATGCCACAAGCTGATGTGCAACCCTCTGCCGGGACTGTGTGTGGTCCAGGTCACGGGAGCATGGGAGCAGTACCAGTGACCACAACGTTGACAATGATGGAGAACAACAAAGACAAAGGAAGGGGGAAAGGAAAAAAAAATTTTCCCCCATCTCCAATGTGAGAAGAAAACCTTTGCAAATATGTGGTAACTATTTTGAATTATTCTCCCTTAAAAAGTTAGGAAAGGTGGGGCTAGGCTTGCTGACGACAGTCTTTGCTGTGGACTGAAGCCAGCCCTCCCCGTGCAGTGACAGCCCTAGCCCTCAGAGCTGTCTCCTGTCGAGCAGTATTTTTCCTTTTTTGTTTTGGGGTCACTCTTGGCAGTGTGCAGAGCTCTGGGCTTGGAGGTCACTCCATTCAGGGGCTTCCCAGGACCAGGCCTCCCACAAGCAAAACATGCAATTCCAGCCCACCGGGCCAACTCTGCAGCCTGCTGCTCAGTATTCTTGATCCTGCGGCTAAATCATTCCTGAGCGCACCTACCTCATGGAGCTAACGCTTCATTCATCATCCCTGGAGACTGCAAAACTTCAAGGAAGAGGGTGTTCCGCCCCCCCAACCCCCGCCAAAAAACCTCTCTCCGTGAAACCAAATGACAGGAAGACTGTTCATTAGAAACAATCCCGTACATTTTCAGCATGCCTTTCTCTTGGAGAAGCACCAGTCTTTCACTTAGAAGCTCATTTGTTATCCTACTACACTTGCATAAAATAAGGAAAAGGTAAAGGGAGAATGCTCATTTCACAAACGGAAAGACACAAAACAATCAAGCTGTTAAAAAACAAAACAGGCTACACTATTCGGAAAAAAAAAAAACCCTCGCAATTTCTTCAAGGTTTTTAAATAAAGTACTTATCCAGTAATCACCTTTATATTGATAAAGAATAATGTCGGAAGGGATATAAAGCAGTATACGTGTAGCTGCTTATTCGTGTAAAAGAGACATAGGGCAGATAATTCTAAGCGAATAAACTTGGCTACCCACAGAGGGTGTGAGAGAAGAATGAAATAGTGATGATAGCTCTTCTTCTGGATAGCTTTGATTCTTAAAACTATAGACTTTCACTTACTCAAAAAAAGGACCCATTACTGTGTGTTGTGTGTGAATCTAACTGTGCTACAGAAGTCATATGCTCACAGTGAAAACATGTAAGAACCCAAGTAACTTGTATTACATGCAGCATTATACTCAGTTCTATTAACACACACAGACACGAGTGTTTGCTTGTATTAGCATGCGCACAAGCACGCACGCACACACGCACACACACACACACACACACACACACACACACTTCGCTTCACCTGTCAAGAAAGTCCTATAAACAATGAGCATAACTAGTAGACAGGTATTGTTTTTCTTAACATTATTCTTAAAAAGAACCAGAGCTTGGGCTAATAGACAGTACAGAGAATAAGGTGCTTGCCTTGTAATAGGCTGACCCCAATTTAAGTCCTGTAGCACATGGTTCCCCGAGCACTGAAGATAGCCTTCTAACCTCTCCAGTAAGAACCAGGGCTGAAGCAGGTAAATTACAAGGTGAGTCTGAAATATCTAGTGGTAAGAAAAACTGAATGTTTGAAAAAAGTGAGTGTAATTTGCAAGGATGAGAAGTCAATTCGAAGGTTTCAATGCCAAAAGTTGAGACAGATGGAGCAACCAAATAACAGCAATATATCATAACACACACACACACACACACACACACACACACACACACACACCAGTATTTCTGAATCTAGTCTCATATAAGCAACTGAATGACTGACCAAGAAAAGTGTTCCAATCATTGGAAGCAGAAAAGAAAATGACTACATATGGTAAACATCACTATAAATTATTGTAAATGCACAAAAGTATACTGCAAGGTATCCCCCCAATAGTCATTCAAGGGACCAAGGTGATAGTACAGCAGGTAGGACACCGATTTCCTAGCACCCCATATGGTTCCCCAAACCCAGCTAAGAGTAATCCCTCAGCACAGAGCTACGAGTGAGCCCTGAGTAATTCTGAGTGTGGTCCACAAAAAACTTAATTAAAAAAATAATAACCATTCATTTCAAAGGGGGAGGAAATACTATCTTGACAAAGGTCCTACCTTAACCAATTTAAGATATCTTGTGTAAATGTCATGAGATATAAATACCTAGGAAATCTCTGAGACTGGAGAACACTAAGATAAAAGAAAATGTGCCAGGGAATTTTGGACCCAAAAAGGGGGACACCTGTGAGAAATATCAGTAAAATTTGAATAAAATCTACACAATGTTTATCAATTATCTAGATATGATCATTATGCAAGGGCTTCGCAAGTTGTTCGCTATAGGGGTGGACTGGTAAGGGTTGCTGGGAACTGTGTGCTACCACTGCAATGTTTCTGCAAGACTACAATCATTGTTACAGTTTAAAAAGGCAAATTCAATCATACACAAATCTTATTATCAGTCCACTGCTTGCTGTCACCTATAGGATAAGAAAAGTAAGTTCATGGTGCTAAACACAAAACTCTATTATGAAGTGGCTTCATCAGCCAACACACCACAAAACACTGTAGTTCCTTGATAAATCAGGCTTCTGGAAGTCTCTTCAACACTGTCTATGCAAATATGTTCCCTGCTTGAAATCACTCCCCACACATGACTCAGCATGTGAACATCCCAGGTGAACAGCCTTTCCTACAGTCTTTTCCTGACCTTAATGTAGTTTTAAGTTTTATTTATTTTTTTCTTTTTTAATTTTTTTTTCTTTTTGGGTCATACCCGGTGATGCTCAGGGGTTACTCCTGGCTCTGCACTCAGGAATTACTACTGGCGGTGCTCAGGGGACCATATGGGATGCTGGGAATCAAACCTGGGTTGGCGGTGTGCAAGGTAAACACCCTACCTGATGTGCTATCGCTTCAGCCCAAGTTTTAAGGAGAACATTTGAGTTCTTCTGTAATTTTCCTCTTCTCCCATCATTTTGTGGGATAAAAAACAACCCATCTCACAGAATATTCCTAGTCACAATGTCACCAAAAAGTCTCATCTAAATATTCAGTCGCTAGTACTTTGCTCCCCCCAACCCACCTGCCAAGTGATTCTCAGAGAGACCCAAGGCTCCTCCACTTGATCCCAGTCACCAGACCTGCCTGGCTCAGTGAGACTGCCCAGGGGTGCAGCGCTTCTCAGGAAACAAGGATATTGTTCCTTAGTTTATAAAATGGTGAACTCTTTAACAATTTGAAGACTATATGCTTTGCAGGCTCAACCACTAACATAACAAACGGAAATGTACTGACTTCTGTTTGTCTTTTGGTTTCACTCAGGAAGTAAAGCTACCTTTTTCAGAATGCGTGTATAATCCGTTAAGACAGAATGGTGAACTTCCTTGAGTAATTTTTAGCGAAAAATTACTTGAGTAATTAGTATTTATTTTACTCAACCCCAAAAGGATTCTAAATGTACCTTGTGGGACCTACTGGGTAGCACAATGATGAAGTTGATCTTGACCTTTAAGAAACTTAGTCAACATACATATGTAAGGAAAAGATGGGCAGAAGGAAGACGGCACTTAATGCACACACCCACAGAATGTATAAAAGTACTGAGGTACTCAATGTTCTGGAATCACTAATATCTATACAAATCTTTACCCTCAATTCCATGGGCCAAGTATCTACAGTACCAGCACACCGCCACCAACTATCTATGTGTTCTCTCTTATTTATAATACCTATTATGCCTACAGTAATCACTAAATAGTCTCACAACTCAGGGGCTGGAGTACTAGTCTAGCTTTAGGTAGGGCATCTGGCACCCTGTATGGGCCCAAGTCAGGCCTGATCCCTGACTGCAGAGCGAGGAGTAAGCCCTGAACACTGCCGGGTGTGCCCCCTCACACCCCCACAAAATAGTAAGCTTTTCAAAACAGCCTCACACTAAACTTTAAAAAATATTTCTGGGATCGGAGCAATAGTACATACAGCTGGTAGAATGCTCGCCTTGCATGAGGCTGACATAGGTTCAATCTCCGGCATTCCATACGGTCACCCAAGCCTACTTGGGCAGTGAGGAGCCAGGAGTAAGCCCTGAGCACCATCGGCTGTGGCCCACAGCAAAAATTCTGTATGGGGCTGGAGAAATAAGCGTAAATAATAGTAAAAATAAAGAATTCTGTAAATTGTGTAAAATGGACTCACATTATGAATCTGATTAACAGTAAAATATGGCAGTGCTCTTTAATTTTCAAACTATTATCCAGGGATTGGGAATAGTTTAAGTGATCGGAGCAAGTGCGTTGCATGAGGGAGCCCTGGGTTCGATCTCTGCTCCTGAGAACTGCACGCCTTCTACATAATCGACTTTTGAATCATCGTTTCTTTTCTTCATTTATTGCTAGCATCAATATTAAGATCTTGAAGAACATCTTGTGTTCTTCAAGATCTTCAAAAGGGATACCTGAGATGGCTCAATGAACGGGAGCGCATGCTCTGCATGCAAGAGGCTCAGGCATAATTCCTGACATGACAGTCCCCCAAACACCACCCAGGTCTGACCTCCTGCCTGCCAGCCCCCATCTTTATTAGGAAAGTTATTTACCACAGTATTAGATGAGTTCCTGGCTAACAATGATAAATTACAAAAGACAAGCTTTGCTGATCTGAAGATGCCAAATAGACTGATTCAACTCTCAAATAAAGAAATGTTAGCATTCATAAAAGCCAATGATTTTCTAGGGAAAGTGAAAGAAATAAGATGTTCTTGCAATGTAGAAGGAAAATTAAAAAAAAATTTTCTTTTAAGAGAATGAGAAAAAGAGGGAAAAAAATTCAAGAATGAGGTAAATTTTGAATTACACTCTCAAGAGACAGAAACTTTAAAAACAAACACAACAGCTTAGGGACTAGAAGAGAGAATACAGCGATAGGGCACGTGAATAACACAATCCCTAGCACCCCACGTAATCCCCTGAGCCCCGGCAGGAGGAAGCCCTGAACACCATCGGATACAGTCCAAAAACCAAAACCAAACTGCATAAAGTGAGGAGCTGGGGGTAGAACTAAGGGGCTGACACAGACTCGAGGTCTTGCACTGATCTGGCACCACAAAACAAACACACCTCCCCGCACCCCAGAATCATCAACTCCCTACTTCTTCCTTTCCTCTCTGCGCTTGGTAATCAAAAGTAAAATTCTAAGGCTAGAGAGACAGTAAGGCAGGTAGGGTGATAATTCAAAGGTCAGCCACACACCTGTAAAAGGGGCCTTGTGCAGCCCTATAAGGAAATTCAAATCTTGAAAGGGCAGAAGTGATAAAAGGGAATATGGTATTGTTGCTTCCTTCACCTAGCACAAGTATCCCTGCCACAGAGATGTGACAGAGGCTTGAATTCTCAATCGCTCCTTCCATTTGTTGGTTTTAAGACCACATACAGTTGTGTTTAAGGAACCAGGCGGCGCCAGGGATCAAACCTGGGTTGTCTATACATAAAACAAGTGCCTTCATCCTTCATCTATCTCGGCAATGTGTGTCTTCTCCTTACCAGTTTATCATTCCCGGGTTCCGTCTTCACTTCAGTACTAAGCGGAAGAAACAGATCTGCTGCATGCTCTGGGGAAGGTGCGTCCCCGAGAACTACCAATCCCTGCGGACAAAGAGAAACATGGCATAAGTGAATGACATCAACGACAATTCTAAGTCAGGACTTAATCGAGAAAGAGCTTGGGGCAGAGGCCTGTTTTACCAGAGGCCCTTTCCTTTCTTTTATGGTTCTGAAATAAAGCATGGCACTAACAGCTTGGCTTTCTAAGAACAGTTTCAACAGAAGTCAAGCAGAAGCAATGAGCAAGGCCTAGTTCAATAATCCAAACTCAAGCTTCCCATTTCTTCTGTGAGTGCTCAGAGCTTTAGCACTTGTTAGTTATCATTTTACATCTCCCAGATGTAGAAAATGCTATCAGAGCATGGTATCCTATATTCTATTATCACTATACTATGTTAACCCAATGGAGTTTGTAGTGAAGAATTAAAAACTGAAGATGAAGGTGGTAGAGGGTTACCTTGAAGAGTTTTTTAATTCACTGTGAACATTTAGGTTTCTATTTTCAGACAGGAGAATTTCAAGAACAAGGAGGGAAAGTGTCTGATTTATGGTTTAAAGGGCTTAATCTAGCTACTGCGTTGACATGATTGATGGGTGGGTGGTAAAGAGAGAATTTGTTGGCACAAAGTGATTCTTGATGATCAGTCAACAATGATTTACTGAAGATGCTTCCTGCGCTGTGAGAGAAGGGAATAGTGGGCTTGGTCAAGGTTTCTGGTCTTTGTACCAGGAAGGATGGCTCAAAGGGCTAGCGCATGTGGGAGTCCCAGTTTTGATTCCTGGCACATGCCCAAGCACCATGAGGAGTGCCTGAACCTTAAGCACCCAGCTGGAGAAGCCCCACACCTAGCTCTGTACTAAGGTGGGGTATGGAGCCAGGTATAGTTCCCTAAACCTCAAGAAAGTAGTTCACATCTATCTCTTATTTCGGGAGGGTGGGGGCTGCAGGGTGGGGGACTTGCCACACCTCCTGCTCAGGGATGACCCTTGGCTCTGGGCATAGGGAACTGTATGTGGAATCGCCTATTCAACTGGGGCTGGCCACGCCTAAGACAGTAACCTTAACCAGCAATGCTATCTCATCAGCTCCTGCCCACTACATTTTTTTAAAAACTGAATCACCGTGAGATAGAGTTACAAAACTGTCCATGTTAGGGTTTCATTCATACAATTCACACATTCCAACACCCATCCCTCCACCAGTGTACCTTTTCCACCACCAATGTCCCCAACTTCCCTCCTGCCACCCAGCTGCCAGCCTGTCTACTTTTACTTATCAGAAGTCGAATCCCGTGTTACCCAAGCATGTGGTGTCCCAGGAACACTGCCTGTGTGGAGAGCTATCTTTTCCTTTATTTGATTTGGGGTCCTGCACAATGGTGCTCAGGACTTACTCCTGACTTTGCACTCCAGAATTACTCTGGTGGGCCACATGCAAGGAAAACGCCCCACCATTGTGCTCTCTCTCCAGGCCCTAAACCCTATAATTTTTATTGTAGATCGGTTGCCTAAAATACTTTTTACATTTTGGGTTTAGCTTTTGGATGACACCCAGCTGTTCTGAGGGCTTAGAACTGCTCTATGCTCAGGGATCACTCCTGGAGATACCCCAGGGACCTTACGTGGTGCTGGGAGTTGGCTGTGAGCAAGACAGTGCCTTTCCCGTTATACATTCTCCAGTCCATAAAATACTTAAAAATAAATCTCCCGGGGTTGGAGTGATATAGCACAATGGGTAGGGTGTTTGCCTTGCATGCGGCACGACCCAGGTTCAATTCCCAGCATCCCATATGGTCCCCTGAGCACAGCCAGGAGTAATTCCTGAGTGCATGAACCAGGAGTAACCCCTGTGCATCGCTGGGTGTGACCCAAAAAGCAAAACAAAACAAACAAACAAAAAAACAAAAAAACCCCCAAAACTCTCTTTGCAAACACGTTTGAGTGTCATATAGATACACCTAATACTTCATCTATACACAGCCTTTTCTCTTCAAAATATGCAATTTCACTAGCATACAAAAGCAGTTAGATTTACTATATTATACTTCATACCCAAAAGGAAGAAATTAAAATCTCTAAGAAAAGTGATTAAATAGCCAAGTAGTAAAAAAGAAAAAAAAAAAACAGTGAGTTCAGGTAATACCACTGAGCCTTTCTGGGTGGTAGAGAAACAGAGGGGGGTGTGGTGCTCCAGGGCTGTGGACCCAGCCCGAAGGGAGTGCAGGCCTGTGCGCCCGAGACCCCAGGTCTGATCTTAGCTTTTGGATGATACCCAGCTGTTCTGAGGGCTTACTCCTGGCTCTATGCTCAGGGATCATTCCTGGAGATACCCCAGGGACCTTACGTGGTGCTGGAAGTTGGCTGTGAGCAAGACAGTGCCTTTCCCATTGTACATTCTCCAGCCCATAAGATACTTAAAAATAAATACAGACAACCCCTGCCCACCACTGCCTATTATATCCCATTCATCAGGGAAAGTCACATTATCTTCATCTAGCTTTGGATAGAAGGGTGGACTCTGTATAAAGTACTCTGCTATCCTGCTGCAACAAAAGTCGGAGATAAGGTGAAAGCAGAAAAGAGAGTCTCTCTCATTACTTAAAATTGCTTCCCAAATAAGATTACTATAGTTAACAGGCATAAAAGAAAAGGTTAATAATGACAAAGAAAATAGCATCAAGCTCCATTCCACCCCTGTCACGGCAACCCCACGCTGAGTTTTCTAGCATTCTGAATTTCCACTAGATCAGTGATGCAATGCTGTGGCAATAACCCAGAGTGGCTGCACTTCAAAACAGTCAGCAACCAGTAGGGCCAAAAAAGTCTGGACGCATCTCCCCACCCTTGAGCCCTGCTTAAGACAAAACCAGGATAATGCCTGGGATGTCCTTGCCCAGGCATCCTACACGTACAGGAAAACCCAAGAAATGGATTTAGGTCCCAACTGCATGCAGATATAACTTGTCCCTACAAATAACTCCTCTATGGAAACACAGAGCCATCCAATACATGCTTCGTTTTGCTTTCTTGGTTTTTGGGTCATATCTGGCAGTGCTCAAGGGAGCACCTGTGGCGATGGGGATAGAACCCAGGTTGGCCACATGCAAGGCAAGGGTTATCCACAGTACCTTCTCTTCAGTCCCATTAACTTCTTTTTCTTTTTAAGAGAAGGGTGGGGAAAAAGAAATTAGGCTAAAAAGGGAGTAACTAGTAGGAGGAATTGTGCTAAGCCTGATCATAAAACACAGCTATCCTTCTGCATCCTTCAGAAAAGGAAAAATAAAACTGAGCTGTGTACTTCAGTTAATTGCTCCCCCTTTACCAATTTCAGATAACATATGGAGTAAAAATACAAGATAAGGAACACCACCTCATAATTTGGAGTTAATTACATATATTCACTATTCATCATAAGTAGGTCAATCATCCCATCCCCATCCATCTTAAAATAATTCGTTAACCTCACTGCAGACCAGTTCTACAAGAACCAACTTGGGCAGTCTGGACAGATGCAGCTATCCACAACACTCTCTAATTTCATTCAGACGAGAACTTCAACTGCTTTACATCAACCGAGAGATAAAGGTGTGCTGGACTTGTTATTCTCATCCAGCTCCTCTGTCCGGAAGATTCAACACTCTCCCACCCCTCATTCTCCTGAGTATTTCTACCGCTAGCCATTCCTATAATTTCACAGAAAGTAAAAATGAAGATACAATGTCTTATACCGGACAAGGATGCTGAAGACTACGTTAAGAGAAAATTCTCTTCAGTAACAGAACTTACTTCATCCACGTGCTACTATCCCCACACCCCCTCAATTTTATTCACCAGGTTTGGAATTTGAAGGAATATACCCAAAGAAAAAGAGGAAAAAACAGAACTGTAGAGAGTTAGGCAAGAAAATGCACTGGACTCATAAATAGCCCTGTATCATACAGATTTAGCTGTGCTTCTTCCAATCCTAAAAACTAACATTTACTCTGGAAACTAAACCTAAATGGTCTTATGGAGAGTATACACTGGTTTCCTTTTAAGACACTGGGGCAGCAGCGCTCGCGTAAGCACTATAATATGGAGAAGAATACAGAGGAGCTCCTGGAATCTGTTACCCTTTCTCCAAAGAGAAACAAGAACTATGACTGCCAGAAAAGACTTTCCCACCAAAACTCACGATGAAAATTAATACCAATCTTCTGGAAGAACAGAAACTGGCAACTATCTAGTAAGAGGTCTCAAATACTTCCCCACTTGGACAATGTCAGTTAAAAAAAAAAGAACAAACAAAACACATTGCCAGGGGATGGAGAGATATAGTATTAGATATTAGAGATACAGGTTAAGGTGCTTGCCTTACGTGTGGCCAAACCAGGTTCAATCCTCAACACCTTTTAGGGTTGCCTGCCTGAGCAGAGGACTAGGAGTCAGCCTTGAGTACTGCGACATGTGGTCCGGGGGAAAAAAAAAGAAAAAAGAAGTAAATAAATAATTGGGAGGGGTCAGAGAGAAAGAAGAGGGGTCAAGGTGCCTGCCGTGCAATCCCTGGCCCCACAGGTCCCCTGAGTACTACTGTCAGGAGTCATTCCTAAGCAGAGCACCAGAACAGCCCCTGAGCACCGCTGGGTATGGCTCAAAACATAAAAACAATAAACAAGAAACTTGAAAAGGCCCCCTTGATCTCTTCCTAACTAATACAAGGAGGAAATCTTGACTTGCAGTCACATCAGAAGAGTACCTCAGGGGACCAGTTTCTGAGCGAACTTATGGACCACCACCAGCCTGTAACTGGCTGTCCCCAAACTGGGCTTGCTTGTTCTTTTGCTCTATAAAAATTTTCTGGTTAGGTAGGCAGAGAAGATGTTGTTTGGAGAAGAGACGTCCCCCACCCCCCACCCTGCTGGCATGTTAAGAATAAAGCTCTTCCCTTCATCATCACCGAGTCTTTGCTTTGACCGGATCTTAAGCAGCAGTGCGGTCCCTATATATGTGCCTTAAGTCTCAACTGTCAAGGGCCAGCAGGCTGAGAACTGCTGGGTGCAGCCCCAGGCCCACTGCTGTGGTTATAGCCTGTGAAAACAGAAACACCATTCCAAGGACCAGACGGTAATTCCAAGGGCTGCAGATTCATAGGTTTGAATCCTGGCACCATAGGATATGACACCATCTCCTCCCCACAGGGCTGAGGGTGAGGTAAAGAGATAAAAGGTTAGATACTAGATGGAAACTTGATTTTTGGCGATAATCATACTTGGGGGCCACATCCAGTGACTGGATGTTGGGCCACAACCAATAACGCTCAGGGCTTTCTTATGGCTTGGTGCTCAGGTAACACTCCTGGTGGGGTTCAGGAGCCATATGGGGTGCCAGGGATCAAAGCTGGATGAGCCATGTACCAGACAAGCATACTATCCACTGTACTATCCGTCCAGTTCCCATTTTTCTTTTTTGGGTCACACCCAGCAAGGCTCAGGGGTTACTCCTGGCTCTGCACTCAAGAATCACTCCTGACTGTGCTTGGGGGACCATGTGGGATGCCAGGGATCTAACCCAGGTTGGCCGTGTGCAAGGCAAACACCCGACTTGCTGTACTATCCTTGTTAATTATAGTATTTTATCTATAGAAGTTGATTATTATTATTTTTTTTTGCTTTTTAGGTCACACCTGGCAATGCGCAGGGATTACTTCTGGCTCTGAACTCAGAAATTACTCCTGGCAGTGCTCAGGGGACCATATGGGATGCTGGGAATCAAACTCAGGTAGGCGCATGCAAGGCAAATGCCCTACCCGCTGTGCTATCACTCTAGCCCATCTATAAAAGTTGATATAAAAGCTGTTCATGGAAATTTAAGAGACTAATATTAATGCTCCCTTAATTTAAATAAAAAATTTTTAAAAAAAGTCAATATTTAAATTTCTAAAAGAGCCTTAGCCCCCAGGACAAGAGATAATACAGCAGGTGAGGCACTTGATTTGCATGCTGCTGACGTAATATCATATAGAAGGTCCCCCAAGGACCACCAGGAGTGATCCCTGATCGAGGAGTAAGTCCTGAACATCACCAGGTGTGGCCCAAAAAAGAACAGAAATAAACAATTTTTATCCTCCAAAGACAGAATAGAACTCTCCAGATGACTGTGGTTAAATTCATAGGGGTCCATACAATACAGGTGACTGTGGCAAATCTTGGAGTAGGATGGGAAATGGAACTTTTGAGGGATAGGGGGCACAGCTGGCTGTGCTCAGAAATAACTTCCTGGTGGTGCTCAGGGGACCGTATGTGGTACCCAGGATCAAACCCTAGTCAGCCAGCCTAGAGCAAGCACTTGCCCTACTCACTCAAATATCTCTCTGGGAACACAAACACGTGTTGCTAAAATATGAAGGGTTAAAAACCTCTTATTTAAGTAACTCAGCCACCAAAAGCAACCACTGACTTGAACAACAGCTACAACAGCTATGGGGTAGACAGTCAAAGCCCAGCAGGACGCTCACTTGGTTGTATGAACAAACCTGACCTCTTTGACCCTTTGTTCTTAAATTTGTGATTAAAGTATTTAGCAGTTTCTGGTGCACATAAAAGCTCAAAGACCTTTTTTCCTCCTCCTTTTCTTTGGGGGCGGGGTAGGTGGGAAGGGAGACACACATCCAGTGATGCTGCTCAGAAATCATTCCTGGCAGGGCTCAGGGACCCATACATGGTGTCAGGAATCAAGCCTGGGTAGCATGCCAGGTACTCTACCTGCTGTATGACTGCTTCGGCTCTGAGCCAAAGACAAAGCTCAACGATTTCTATTATTACAGTGCCACATACAGACCAACTACAAGTCACCTTACCATTTTCCCTCCCTTGTCCCCCACTCCCCCCGGTGCATCTGTGTGGTAAATTATGCTGCTCATATGTTACAGGTATTCAACCCTCAGCCTGTCACAGTCATGTTTATCCAGAACCTATGTGACCTACGTGGAAGCAGACGTCATCAATACAAGATAAGCCCTAGACAGTTGGCACTTAATCGCCAAAAATGTTAGAAAAAGCCAAGTTGAGAAAGGAAATGTGAAGATGGAAGAAGAAATTGAAGTACTATACCAAGAAACAAGGAACTCAAGCATTTGCCCGAGCCACGAAAGGAAGGAGGAGGCCAGAAAAAGGGGTAAACTAAGGATTTTCTCCTAGAATCTAAGAAAGAGCACAGCCATGCCTATAAGTTTCTACTTTCTAGTAGGCAGATTTTAGAGAGGTAAAGGTAAAAGGTAAAGGCCCTCCCGTTGATCGTCGATTTGCTCGAGTGGGCCCAGTAACGTCTCCATGGGAGACTTTGTTGTTACTGTGTCTGGCGTATCAAATACTCTTGGTAGCTTGCCGGGCTCTCCGAGAGGGGTGGAGGAATCGAACTCGGGTCGGCCATGTTGGCCGTGTGTAAGGCGAACGCCCTACCCTCTGTGCTATCACTGGGTATGACCCAAAAAGCAAAAAAAAAAAAAAAAAAAAATTTTTTTCTTCTAGGGATGGTGCATGTTTTCCTCAGTTCTTCGCAAAGGAAAAAGCAATTAAGCAATTTTCTTTTTTTTAGGGAATTTTATATATATTTACCACTCAGTTTATGGTACTTTATTAAAATAGCCCCAGAAAATGTACATGTTTATTTTAAAGACTTCAAATAAGTCTGCATATTTAATAAAGTCATGATTTTTCTTGATATATCGCTTATTGAAATTACCATTCTATCTTTACTCTGCCAGTCAAAAATTCGTGACAGACGTTGTGTATTCCTACTCTAGAGATAGAGCAGTAGTGCAACCCAACAGAAGGTGTACGCTGGAGACCTGGCTTATCCCTGACACCACAAAAACAACCAACCTTAAAAGGAATAGAAAAGCTAATCTTAAAATGATACTTTTATAGACCAGGAAACCAAGACTCAGAAGTGAGACCTTCTTCTCAAGGCAGTAAGACAGTAGCAAAGCCAGAATTACCCACAAAATTGTCATGTTTAAGTTCTGTATTTCTTCTAATAAACTACGCTCTGATGGATAAAGTCCCTAGGTAATATAGGTATAAAATGAGAACAACTGCTTTCCAAAAATTTAGAAATGACTAGGACCTTGAAACTTTCCAAATACAAGAATCACTGCTGCTGAATTATTAAAGAATATGGGAGGGGCCGGAGAGATAGCACACTGGGGAGTGTACTTCCCTTGTCCCAGACAACTCAGGTTTGCTTCCCAGCATTTATGTTCTCTGAGTCCCACCAGGAGTGATCTTTGAGTGACGTCAGGAGAAGTCCTGAGCACTACCATATGTACCCCAAAAACCAAAAGAGTAAGGCAGAGATAAAAACCAAATTAAGAATTTCTTCTCATAGTTGTTTTTCCCTTCTCATAGTTTTGATGTAAACCAATGCATATTGTTAAAAGAGTCAAATGAAGTATACATCAAGAACTTAAATGTACCTACACATTTTCTACACTTTGACCAAGTGTTCCTAAATCGTTAATTCTTATTTTATATATGAGCAGTTTTAGGTTCACAGCAAAACTGAGAGAAAAGTCAGAGATAATATTCCATTACAGGGGCTGGAAACAGTACAGCAGAGCAACTTGTCTTGCACGCATCCCACCTGGGTTTGTTCCCCAGCATTCTATATGGTCCTTTAAGCAGTGCTAGGAGTAATTCCTGATGGCGGACCCAGGAATAACCTCTGAGCATCACCAGGCATAGCTCAAAAGCCAAAAATAAAAGAACCATATTTAAAAAAAGTTCCATTCCATGACAAGTATTTTTCCTTCCACACTTCTCTGTATTTTCCAAGTTTCCAAGTATTTCATCTATTCTTATATACATATATATATATTTGGTTTAGGGGGTCACACTTGGCAGTGAGCGCTCAGTGTTTACTCCTAACAGGACTCTGGAAACACTTTGTGGTGCCAGGAATTGAACTCTGGTGGGCCGAGTGTAAGTCCTTTCCAGCTGTACGCCTACAATTCTATAATATTTTAGAATCTTTAAATAGAACAGTTCTTACAAGCAAAGTATGTCTGAGTTTAGCTAAAATTATTTATTAGTAGCAGATGAAATAATGATATATCTTACAACTAACAGCATCTATGATTTATTATACATGGTAGTTTTACAGAGAACTTATAACAATATACATACACAAACATTCATAAATATATAAACAGAAAATGCAACAATATGATTACTAATTAACCCCAATTGTCAGTAAGATACTAAATCTCTCAAATATGGAGATTACAACTTAATGACTATAAAAACCCGCACACACTCTTTTCCTCCACACAGGCCATATACTACCATTCCAGATCATATTTTACAAACATCACTTTGTGGGCCACATGGATCAAAGGATTTGAGCAGGTGCTTTCCTGTGCCACACGGTCCCCCCAGTAATAAGTGTGGCCCAGGAGCATGAGCCAATAGTGGTTCTCTAACACGTCCTCCAAAACCATACAGAACAAAATTATAAAAACAAGAAATTGTGGGGGGGATGGGGGATGGGAGGGATACTGGGATCCGTGGTGGTGGGAAATGTGCACTGGTGGAGGGATGGGTATTTGATCATTGTATAATTGAAACCCAAGCACAAAAATTTGTAAGTCTATAACTGTACCTCATGGTGTCTCACTAATAAAAATTAAATATATATATATATATACATATATATATATATATATATCACTGTCACTGTCCTCCCGTTGTTCATCGATTTGCTCGAGTGGGCCCAGTAATGTCATCACTGTGACAATTGTTACTGTGTTTGGCATATCAAATACATCACGGGTAGCTTGCCAGGCTTTGCTGTGTAGGCGAGATACTCTCGGTCGCTTGCCGGGCTCTCTGAGAGGGGTGGGGGAATTGAACTCGGGTCGGCAATGTTGGCTGTGTGCAAGGCAAAGGCCCTACCTGCTGTGCTATCACTCCAGCCCATGTATATATATATATAAAATTCCCTAAAAAAAAG
Organism: Sorex fumeus; assembly: GCF_029834395.1. Taxonomy (NCBI): domain Eukaryota; kingdom Metazoa; phylum Chordata; class Mammalia; order Eulipotyphla; family Soricidae; genus Sorex; species Sorex fumeus. Next base: position 79,148,838 of record NW_026606120.1, read on the forward strand.
AAAATTGCTTAATTGCTTTTTCCTTTGTGAAGAACTGAGGAAAACATGCACCATCCCTAGAAGAAAAAAAAAAAATTTTTTTTTTTTGCTTTTTGGGTCATACCCAGCAATGCTCAGGAGTTACTCCTGGCTCATGCACTCAGGAATTACTCCTGGCAGTGCTTGGGGGACCATATGGGATGCCGGGGGTCGAACCTGGGTCGGCCGCATGCAAGGTAAACGCCCTACCCGCTGTACTATCACTCCGTTCCCCTAGTAAATATTTTAAATTTTAATTTTGAGCAGCGCACTTACTCCATTTTTTCACCCCAAAGGGGACAATCTATTAACAACAACAATTTGTTTAAATATTTTAAATTCTTACCCTCAACTATAATATACACTACTGGAGTTTTGAAGAATTATATGAACACTTTTGTTTGTTTTTGGGTCATACTTGGAGATGCTCAGGGGTTACTCCTGGCTCTGCACTCAGGAATTACTCCTGGCGGTGCTCGGGGGACCATATGGGATGCTGGGAATCGAACCCGGGTTGGCTGCATGCATCCGCTTGCAAGGCAAACGCCCTACCTGCTGTGTTATCGTGCCAGCCGCATATGAGCACATTTTTGGACAGAGGGTGAAAGAATATGTCAATAGAATTTAAAAAAATGAAAGACAAAAAAATTTTACTTCAACCTGTTGTGTCAGCTGGTCCACTTTCAAGTCCTGGCTACTCATGAATTGAATGAAGCCAGTTCACCGTACCAAAAAAAAAAAATTAAGGATATGCGTGGCATTTAGGCAGGACAGAAGGTCTGTAACAATCATTTTTAGGAGCAGATTATTCATCTAGATTTATGTGTCCAGTCACATAAGCATCCTTATGATGCTTAACTGCATCAAACTACAACAAAAATACCTCGTGAGAATGTAAGTGCCACAAAAATAGGAACTGTATTCACACGAAGGAGCGCAGGACCAGCAGAGGCGCACTCACAAAGGAGCTCTTTCAGGCACAGTCAGCCCTCAGTCAAGCCCAAGTGGAGCAGAAAAATCTTCCCCAAGTTGACTTTAAGAGGAAAAATGATTCACAATGCCACTATCAAAGACAAAAGCAAATAAAATGGCAAAAACTAGTTTTGTTGCAGATAGAAGTACAGAGGGGAAGATTCTCTAATCATTAACGTTTAACTTTGCCTCCACGGTTTTCTAGAAAAAATTTTACTTCTCCTCAAGAAAGCAAAAGAAAACGTCACAGCAAAACAGAAAATAGATGAAAGTCCTTGGTGGTCACCACTTTTTTTCCATGACCACAACAATATTACGGTTAAAGTCAATGGCCCACATTAGTCTCATTTTCCATGTTTCCTGTTAGCCCTGATACACAAAATTGTTCTAAATACATGTTTAATTTACCCATTATATTCTAACACTGTTATCTGTATTATACTAAGCAACAACAGGCTCAAACAAATTAAACTAGATCATATTAAACCACTCTCTTTGACATAGTTAAGAGTTACTGAGGGATGGGAGAAAAGGGATAATGGTTATTTTTAGCTGGGCTGAAAAAGACCAGACACTTATCCCTTACCTTATTAGCACGTATCTGTTTGTAAATATCTGTTTGCTGCCGAATTCGATATTCCAAGTCAGAAACATGAGCTTGCAACCAATTCCAGCGGCTGACGATCGCGGCTCGGTCCGCAGCCCATCTCCATTCTGACCTGCGCCTCCTACAAGAAAACAAGCGGTACAGTAAGATACTAAGTGGCAGCGGGCAGGTGTGAACATATCAGTATACAGACTTCAAGCTATGCCAAAAAATGGACATCTGGATAAAACTGTACCTGGCTATGTTCAGGACTTGAACCAGGGCCAGCCTGCATGCAAGGCAAACGCCTAAACTCTATAATGTTCTCTCTGGCCCTTGTGATGGTGATTTTAAAAATTAGTACTTTCTGGGGCTGGAGAGATAGCACAGCAGGTAGGATGCTTGCCTTGCACGCGGCCGACCTGGGTTCGATTCAAAGCATCCCATATGGTCCCCTGAGCACTGCCAGGAGTAACTCCTGAGTTCAGAGCCAGGAGTAACCCCTGTGCATCGCCAGGTGTGACCCAAAAAGAAAAAAAAAATTAGTACTTTCAGACTGAAGAGACAGTACAGGGTTTGTGCTCGCCTTGCAAAGAGCAGACCCCAGCACTGTGTATGGTGGTCTCCTGACAGCACCAGAAGTAGTCTGTGAACACAGAATCCGGAATACGATTCGAACACCAGAGTATGGTCTGAAACTTCAAGAAATTAAAATGCATATGATCCCTTAAGCTCTACCAGGAATGATCCCTGAGTGCAGGGCCAGAAGAAAGCCCTGAGCACTGCCAGGTATGGCCCCCAACAAAAACCAAACAAACCCAAAAGACACCATAAAAAAAAATTACAGCACTATTACAGTACTAACAATAATTTTACACAAATAACAGAAAAGAGTAAAACCTAAAAAGCATAAAGTAGAAAATAAAAAACAGGAAGTAACTAAAGGCAGAAACTAGCTCTACCAATCTTAGTCTTAAAAAGGATAAGGTGGGGCTGGAGCGATAGCATAGCGGGTAGGGCGTTTGCTTTGTATGCAGTGGGCCCGGGTTCGATTCTCAGCATCCCATATGGTCCCCTGAGCATCGCCAGGTGTGACCAACCCCCAAAAAATAAAATAAAAATTTAGAAGAAACTTTCTTAAAAAAAAAAAAAAGGATAAGGTGGTACAGAAAAAGACACAAAGACCAGTAACTATTTCAGTACTCTAAAAATAAGAAATGGATATATCAAAGAGATAAGTATTAATATTACTGAGAAAACAGTAAATCACACAATAAAAGCCCTGATACTGTCAAACTTTTACATGGAAAATGTTTAGTCCTTTTTACCCCTGTAAAATCACACCAATTAATTAAAAAAATATATTTTTCTGAGGGGCACACCTGGGGGTACTCAAGGCTTACTCCTGGTTCTGTGCTCAGGCTCATAGACAGTACTGAGGATCCAACTGGGGGCTGCTGTGTGGAAGGAAGAGCCTGAACCCTTGCACCATATCTCTGGCCCCGTGACTACTGATTTTGGAATTACAAAATCTGAAGCACCAAGAATGAATTCTTGAATGAATTCAAGAATGGATTCTTAAAACAGCTAATTTTCAAAGTATAATAGAAGAGTTAACAAAGTTAAAAAAAAAAAAAAGGCATGCAACTGGTTGACAGAATCAGTAACACACACAACTAAACATTAAAGACCAGAATGTAAGGGCCGAGAGAAATCGCCCAACCAACTGGAGCACATGCTTCACCTACAGGAGGCCTAGATTCGGCTCCTTACATGGCCTGCTCATTTCCCTGGGCACTAAGCTGGCAGCACCCCCCAAGCACTGCCAAATGTGGCACCCAAATCAAATAAGCAACTCAGTGAAAGATGAATAGAAAATACAAATATGAAAGATTTTAAAATGTCAAAACAGGTAAAATGTACCATGTGCCTCATTAGATTTTGATTTAAGTAGTAGTATTGTGTCAAATGTTGAGTCATCTCAAGTCTAGATTGAAAAAACCAACTGTTTGTTGAGATGTAGAAAACAGAAATTGAGACACCGCTTTTAACAATAATAAGCAGCACTAGCACTAACACTTTCGCAGAGTAATTTGGAAATACCTGACTAGGTGAAATAGTACATACCTTTTATGAAATTTTATTTCTGAGGTCATAACCTGAATACTGCATGAAGAAATAGGATCATTGCAATAAGGTTTATAATAGTTTAGTTACAATATAATTTGCTCCAGTAGGGAATAAATAAGTAAGCCACAATTCCTTTAATGATTTTTCAACAGTAATAAAAACAAGCCACAACACTGTTATTGACCTGACTAAATCTCAGAAGACAACAGAAAAACTCACATAAAAAATAAATACATAGGGGGCTGGAGAGATACTACAGCAGCAGGGTGCTTGCCTTGAAAGTGCAGACCTGGGTTTGGTATCCAGCAACTCATATGGTGCCCCGAGCACCAGAAGAAATTCCTGAGAACAACGAAACCAAACCAAAAAAAGTGTCATAGAATGGATGTACCATTGTTTCAGGGCCAGGTTCCTCTACCAAGAAGAAAAAAAAAGTTGGGATTTTAGTTCTAACAATGAAATGTTTGACTATTTCAATCCCTATGATCAGCAGTATCCAGTTATCTCCTTGTTTTAGTAACCACATATTCTATAGTTCTGTAATCTTACAGAAATAGATTAAGATAAAAGATAACTTTCTTCTTTAAAGTACAATTATAATTGCTTCAATGTTAGCTGCAGTTCTAACTTTAGCCCCAATTTAGGAAAGTACCCCCAGAGGTCAAATATAACCCTGGGATCAATCCTGAACTATAAAAATACACAGGCTAATTTCACAAGCAGTGGAGCACTTCCTTGAATGCGGATGACCCAGGTTTGATCCTCAACACCAGGCATGGCTCAACAAGCCCTAACAGGAGTGATCCCTGAGCACAGAGTCAGGGGATCCTAAGCTCTAAACAATGCCTGGCAGGGCCCACAAACCAAAACCAATTAAAAAAATTTTAGAAAAGGAAAAACTGTAACGCTAACTTACCCTCACCACCTAGTCCCAACTTTCATTTGTGTTCAAGGGTTATGAAATGCTAGTTTGACATGTTGATTCTTTTTCTTTTGCTGCTGGGCCATTCCCAGTGATGCCTGTGCTATTATTTCAGGTCTGTATTGACCACAGTAGCAAACTCCCACCTTACTGCCATTGGGTGACCCTAATTTCCTCCTCAGCCTACACTCCTAGTATGTCACATTACTTTTCCTAAAGAAAGTTACCTCAAACCTAATTTCTTCTCCCTCTGATGTGTAAAAAGCAAACAGAAGCCAAAATGTGATCAATAAAATCAATGCAACATCTATTTTATGAAAAATTATCCACCACATGTTTTAATAATAATGGCTAGCCAAAATAAAATTTCGAATATTGAAAACCAAAGAGAGTGTGTGTGTGTGTGTGGGTGTGAGTTTTTGGCTAAGTCACAGCACCTCTGCCCTTAGTCATCCTTGGTGGACTGGACAAGGAGGCCTGGGCACTCTGTCCAGTGATCCTTAACGATGAGCTTAGCTGACAAGCACCACAACAGTATTCAAGGATACCACACTCTACATTAGGGAGAAAGATAAAGACTAAATTTCTTATCTTTGTAGTTGACATAAAAAAAAATTATTCAATCAAAATTTTTATTCTTGTTAAATGTCAAGGGGGAAAAAAAGGAAACAAAAACACACTGAAAGGTTAAAAAATGAAAAACAAAACAAAACCCCAAAACACCAAAGCTCCTAAAACTTTTTAGACAGCGCTTTGATGGTCCCCTTTTCTTTGATATTAAAGAAAAATCCTTTTCAACTTTCCTAGGATCAAAACTTAACAAGCCTGCTTGACAGGTACTGTTCCAAATACCAACACAGAACTCACTCTCCTCCTGATAGTATTTTTTCTGAGATTGGGCAATAACTTTTTTTTTGTTTAAAAGTCGCACACAAGGGGGCAGAGCAAATAAAACACTTGTTTCCCATGAAGCCGACCCGGTTCAATTCTCAGTCACTCAGTAAAGTCCCCCAGCCTGGAAAGGAGTGATCTGCGAGTGAGGCCCCAAAACACAAGAAACAAACAAAAATGGTCGCACACTAAAGGAAAGCAAGAGACCATCAGTTTATGAGTAGGCTTTATTCTAAAAACAGATTTCACAAAAGAACTAGGTATGATTTAATACAATGTTGCCACTGTTATAATGGAATGAATGAAAAATAGAAACCCTCACTCCAAGTATGCTCAGTATCTTTCTTGTCAAAGTGTCACCAACTCTGGGTCTGGTGTCAAAATATTGAATGTGATCAAAGTAGAGAGAGAGTAATGTGGAAATCATCTGCCCCACAGGTAGGGGGAGGGTGTGGGATGGGGGTATACTGAGGTTGTTGGGGGTGGAGAGTGGGCACTGGTGAAGGTACGGGTGTTTCATTGTATGACCGAGACTTAGACCCAAAAGCTTTGTAACTGCTCTCATGGTGATTCAATAAATAAAATTATTAAAAAAAAAAAGTGTCACCAACTCAGGCAGACAGCTGTTAGCAGGAGCCTGCTTGGCCAGGTGAGCTGACCCCTGGGCAGCGAGCACTCCAGGCCCAGTGCAATCCCTGGCGCCAGCACATGCGCAGGATTCCAGCCATACCACAACTAAACACCTAAGCCCAGGCCATCACAACAATGACCGAAACAAAACACCTAACAACCCTATAAGTGAAGTTGCAGAGTATGATATTTTTGTTTGGGTTTTTGGTGGGGGGAGGGGGCCATACCCAAGGATGCTCAGGGCTTATTCTTGGCGGGGCTTGAGGAGTCTATATGTGGTTACTGGGGATCAAAACCAGGCCAGCTGTATGCAAGGCTACCCACTGTTCCCACTCTGGTCCCAGTACTTCTCCCTCCCTTCTTTAAGGGCCACACCTGGCAGTACTTGGCGCTTACTCCTGAATCTGTGTTCACGGAACCATGGGTTAGCCGTATGCACGGCACCTTACCTGCTGTATCTCTCCAGGCCATATGCAGAATATAATTTAAATACAACTCTTGTAAAATTTTTTGGTTTGGCTGAAAGTAGGCACAGGAATTTACATGGCAACCTTTCAGATAACCTTTCGGTATCTATATTGCAAACCATAATGTCCAAAAGGGAGGGAGAGGTGGAGGGGGAGGGGGGGGGAGAGAGAGAGAGAGAGAGAGAGAGAGAGAGCGCGCGCGAGCGGGAGCTTGCCACAGAGCCTGGGTCAGACAAGTAAGTAAGCCAAACCTCTGTACTCTCTGGCCCCTGAAGGCTAGTTTCTAACATAGCATCAATGATCAGGAAAAAAGGGGAGGGGTCTCGTGCCTCTGGGCAACAGCAGAGGTAAGGCTGACCTGCTTATTACTGATGCAACTGATTCTGGTTCCATCCTAAGACTCCATATGGTTCCCTGAGTACCGCCTGGAATAATTCCGGAGTACAGAGCCAGGAGTAACCCCTGAGCATCACCAGGGTGAGGCCCAAGTATATAATCCCTAGGCATAACTAGGAACATCCCAAAATAAAAATTTAAAAATTTAAAAAGGGAAGAATATGTGAACTCCAATGCAATGTCCCCGTTGCCTATTCTGTACAGACAACTATCGAAATTATGTGAATTGTTAATTATGCAGAACACTATAATGTCTTTCAACATTATATTTTGCTGTTTATCACAAATTATAATAAACATTAAAATATTTCTTAACATGTACAGGTCCTGAGAATTTATTTGAACTCATATTTGGCTATTTCTCTTATAAACTCTATTGGTAAATATACTTTCTCTACATGTCATGTATGAAGTACAATTAAAAATTACATTTTGGACTGGAGCAACAGTACAGTGGGTAGGGTGTTTGCCTTGCACAAGACTAGCTAAGGTTCGATCCCTGGCACCACAATTGGTTCCCTGACCCCCTCAGAAGTGCTCCCTGAATACAGGAATCTGAATAATCTCTGAGCCTGGCTGGTTGTGGCTTAAAAATCAATAAAAATAAACAAATATACTGAAAAAAGAGTCAGGGGAAAATAAAATTGCTTTTTGGTTACATTAAGTCAGTAAGATGGAGTTCCAACATTTATTTTGATAATGCCTCTGTTACTTGTCACTGTCCTCCCGTTGTTCATCGATTTGCTCGAGTGGGCCCAGTATGTCTCCATTGTGACAATTGTTACTGTGTTTGGCATATCAAATACGTCATGGGTAGCTTGCCAGGCTTTGCCGTGAGGGCGAGATACTCTCGGTAGCTTATCGGGGTCTCCGAGTGGGGCAGAGGAATCGAACTCGGGTCTGATAGTACCTCATCAACAATAAACTTCAATGTTGCCAATGAGGTACCAGCATTTATGTGTATAAAATAACTTATGGTGTAGAAAGTATTGAATTTTAAAAAAATTAAAAGCTATCTTAATATACTTTTTGTTTTTTGCCTCCCAAGTGGTAACCAGAGGTTCAGGGGTCTCTCCCAGCAATACAATTACTTAGTCTGACCAGTTCAGTGCTAGGGTCAAGGCATACGCTAACCTTCTGGACTATCTTGCCCACCGCTGAGCCAGTGATAACACAGCAGGAAGGGTTTTTGCCTTTTATGTGTCTGACCCAGGTTCGACCCTGGCATCCCATAAGGTCCTCAAAGTACCTCCAGGAGAAACCCTGAACATCATTGGGTGTGGAAAACAAAAAACAAAACACCAAGCCTATATAATTAAAAAATCTGGTGGTAATTGAAACCCAAGCACAAAAATGTGTAAGCCTGCAACTGTACCTCATGATGTCTCACTATTAAAAAATTAAAAAAAAAAAAAAAGATCTAGTGGTCAGGGCCAGGAATGTGGCTTAGTGATGGGCTGCATATGTCACACGTGTAAGGGCTCAAAAAAAAAAAAAAAAAGGACACAAATAACGAAATAAATTTAGGCTTCTTCAGGTTATATATCTTGTCAATGCAGTAAACAAAGAATCCATTTTTGAAAATCATCTTGAAAAGTAATGCTAATGGGAGTGTTTCATTCAGAGGGACACAGAGATAGGCACAGGCACTTTCCGTAAGAAAGTGCTCTGATGGTTATTAGCACTGCACTGTCCTCCTGTTGTTCATCAATTTGCTTGAGTGGGCACTAGTAACGTCTCACAACAAATTGTGAGACTTGTTACTGTTTTTGGCATATTGAATAAGTCACGAGTAGCTTGTCAGGCTTTGCCGTGTGTGCGAGATACTCTCAGTAGCTTGCCAATCTCTCCCAGAGGGGCAGAGGAATTGAACCCGGGTTGGCCAAGTGCAAGGCAAACACCTTACCTGCTGTGCTATTGCTCCAGCCCACTGATGGTTATTACAAATGAGAAATAATACACTGACTCTTCAAAGACATCACTGAGAGCACCTTTTCCACTGTACAGTAAGAATGAATATTTGGTGGTCTGGGTGGTGGCTCCGTGGACCAGAGTGCGTGCTTTCTGCATCCAGGAAGAATGGGTCTGATACCTGGCACCTTATAGTTACCCGAGAATACGGATATTGAGCACCACTGGGTGTGGTCCAAACGACCAAGACTTAAATAATCTGAATAATTTATTCAAGGATTCTCATCACCGATTTTGCTAAAATAAAGGTGTAAGAAACTGCAATTTCTGTTAAACAGAAAAATGAGCTTGAAAAATAAGATACCATATCCTGCAGGTGTCAATAAGTTCAACAAACACGGTTATCTATGTATCACTTCTTTCTATTTGATAAACCTTATCTCCAAGGCAAAGCAACAGAGAGTAGTAGTAAATACCTTTTTCTCCTCAAAGTTTTTACCTTTGTAAAAACTTTGGGTCAGATGGTACAAGAGGCAGGGTGCTTGCACTGTGGCGAACTCAGTTCAATCCCCAACAAGGTATAGGGTCCCCCAAGCACTGCTGTCACTTCAGAGCAAAAAAAAACCAGAAACAAGCACCTCTGGATGTTGCCCAAAAAAAGCAATAAGTAAATAAACAAATGATAAAACCAGAAATATCTGAATTATCTAACTAAAAACAGCACTTAAAAAGGCACTGAACTTGCTCCAAACCCTTGAACTAGCAGAACTAATTGCTATTTTCAATTAAAGCACCTAATTCTAGCCCATGATGGAAAATCTGTTAAGTCCAGCACATGTATACTGTGGTGCATTAAAACTTTTTCACAATCTAGAATTTTGTTCCCCCTCCTCTTTGTTTGGGTCACACCCGGCAATGCTAAGGGGTTACTCCTGGCTCTGCACTCAGGAATTACCCCTGGAGGTACTGGGGTAACCATATCAGATGCTGGAAATTGAACCCGGGTCAGCTGCGTGCTAGGCAAATGCCCTACCTGCTGTGCTATTGCTCCAGCCCCAACAATCTAGAATTTTTAAAAATATGCTGGAAAGACCTGAATGATGGGTAAAGTCACAGACTCTCACTTCAGTCCTATCTCCAGCTCACTGCTCTGACACAAAGGTTCTACTAACAAAAGACAATTGCTCACAAGAAGTTATATAATATTTATGTTCAACAATAACAACAATGAATGGCAAAATCTGACAACTGTATCTTAAATTCTGAGTGTTCAAAGAAATCTAAGACACCTAAATTCCAAAATCTCCAGTTCTTTCTTCATGTGACCTATAAAACCAATAAAATGAAGTAAAATTAAGACCATCTTCAAGCATTTAGAATACACAGTTGCCAGGGTCACTGTTCAGCATTGGAATGGAACATTCACTTTACTGAGAATCACGCTTGAAATAAAACCAATAAATACCTTTACCTAGCTCAAAGTCATGTGAAATAAAAAGGAAAAAGACCAGAAAGATAAGGTCAAACCAAGTTCTCACCATTATATACTTCATATGATCCTAGCACATACATTCTTCTCTGGAAGTAGCAGCATATATATGTAAAGTGAGACATTCATAAGTGGTGATACCTATGTATTAGAGAATAATAATAATTTGACTTTCATATCATAAAATAGAAAAAAGGAGAGAGGAGAAAAATAGAGACAAGAAGAAATCTCTAAGTGACAGACAAATCTAGGAAATAAGTTGTTTTAAAGTAATTCTGAGTAATTCCAAGTTTCCCGATTCTGGGCTCCAGTCATCTAAAGCACTACTTCTCAACGTGGAGTCCTGACCCCCTCTTGATCTGGGAGGCCCCTCTCTTAATGGCTGGCTTCCGGTCTCATGACAGTGGAGCCCCATTTATAAACTTTCACCCAGTTGAGAAACACTGATCAAAAAGGACTATTCTAACTAGTAAAACCAGTGTGATTCATTGGAGTAAACAAAGTTATTCAACCAAAATCTCCTATCAATACTCTCCAAATTTTTAAAGAAGAAAATTAATATAAGGGGGAAATTGAATCAAACTACCAGAGTTAAGTTAAACACCCCACATGACTTAGTTGTAAAAAAAACCCCACACAAAGAAATTTAGATGTCAACAAGTTGAAAGTTTGTATCTATACTAGATGGTTGCATCAGCTTCCTAGAAATGTGTATATATAGTAACAGGAAACCAGTACCAGAGCCAATGATAAGCTTCCAATTTATCTTGAACTTCAGGGATTGAACACTTAATCTTTTTGTCTAACTGCTTAAACCAGACTCACTGCTTAAACTTTCAATTCATCATGAACTCTTCCTCCCCTTCCCTTTCATTTAACAAGCATTTAAGCACATTCTTTAAAAAATCTGGGGTTGTTTGAGATACAACAATCTCCACACTTTCTTCTAAGCATAGCCAAGAAATACAAAATAAATTATTTAGGGCCTGCTATTGGGGCAGGCTTGGGTGGTGGTTGGGAAAATTCGAAATAATAGTGGTGGGAAGGTGTTAGAATACTGAATGTAATAAATTACTATAAACAACTCTATAAAAATAAAATTTAAATAAATAAACCCAGGGCCAAAGAAATAGTACAGGTAATGAGATGCTTGCCTTGCACATGGTAGCCCTAGTTCCTGAAAAAGCCCCCAGTACTGCTACCCAGTGGCCTTCAATTGCCCCCTCCCCAAATCAAAAACAACAAACAAATAAGAGCACAAAAACAAAACCAGACATTACACAGGGTGCTGAAGGTAAAATGGAACAAAAACTGTGATTCATTAATCTTCACACTTCACAGGTGAATTTCCTTTTGATATGGACTGTTTCTGGACCAGTTTGCCCAAGTGCTGGGCTCTACTAGTTTATATAAAAATGTTAGGCTAATTTTGTATATTATGTACAAATTAGAAAATGAAAATGTGTGAATAACATTGTATGAGATAAATCTGGTCCTGTGTTTTTTCTCTAGATAAAATTAGTTACAAAATGAGTAAGGGCACCCCCTACCCCCTTGGAGGCTAGAGAGACAGCACAGCAGGCACAGCAGGTAAGGCGTCTCTCTTGCACAAAGCAGACCCGTGTTTGATTCCCGACATCCCACATGCCCCTCCCCCCCCAAGCACTGCCAGGAGTGATCCCGAAGTGGAGCCAGGAGTAACCGGAAAACAAAAAGGGGCGGGGCCCAGAACCACAGAACTGTGCGTTGGGCACTTGCATACACAGATGGTCCCCCAAGACAGAGTACAGAACCAAGAGTAAGCTTCTGAGCACCTCTGAGTGTGTTGGTCACCCTTCCCTGCCAATAATTTACTGAAGATTGCATGGTTATTAATAAAATAATCATGCAAAATGTGGGACAACATAACATCAGATTTGGATTAGGGAATCTGGAAGGTTTCACCATGATATAAACATTTAACCCAAGCTTCAAAGAATATATTAGGACTTCAACCAGCAAATATGTCCGCGATAGGGAATTAAGGCAATCTGAGTAGATGAAAGATCTGGGAAAGTGGTGTGTTTTAGAAAGAACAAATTTGTATATGGGTGTTTGATCATTGTATGACTGAAACTCAAGCATGAAGGCTTTGTAACTATCTTGTGGTGATTCAATTAAAAAAATTTTTAATAAAAATAAATTTGAATACAAGTTAAAGAATATGGCCAGCATGATAGTGCAGGAGAGTGAGGCATTTGCCTGGCCAGTGGCTGTGGCATGGCCACTCCTCAAGCCTCCAGCACCACCAGAAGTGACTCCTGAGCATAGAGCCAGGCAGGAACAGCCCTTGAGCACCAGCAGCTGTGACCCCAAAAGGAAAAAAAAAAAAAAACCAGGATAATAAATTCCCATATAACAACAGTCAACTAACTTAAAAAAGCATCAACCCCTGGGTCCTTGAGTCAATCTTATCTCATCTGTAACATCTGCTCAACATATGCATCTATTTTTTTTAATTACACCTATAGCATTTGCACTGTAGCACTGTCCTCCCATTATTCATCGATTCGCTCGAGCGGGCACCAATAACATCTCCACAGTGAGACTTGTTACCGTTTTTGGCATATCGAATATGCCACGGGGAGCTTGCCAGGCTCTGCTGTGCGGGCAGCATTTGCATATACCTCTAAAAGGTGAATTCACTCAAAACACACAAATAGGGCTGAAGGAAACAGTTTAGCACGGGAGCCTGCCCTGGCACCATCGTGTCCCTACCACCTAACCAGCAATGCCAGGTGTTGCCCTGCGGTGGTCCTTGACACGCTGGATCAAAAGAGCTTGCATCTTCAAGATCTAACATTGCACTACCTGGACTGGACGGACAAGGATGGCCAGGAGCCCTGGGGCGCCCTGAGGTGCTTGAAAGTACTTCCTCCTCCCTGTAAGCATACACATATATACTCCACTACTTAAATGAATTGTATTGCCTAACTTTCCCTTTTTTTGTTAACCCTCTAGACTCCAACTAAAAAGCCTGAATGACTCAGAATGCCTGGGAAACATAAACGTAGCCTAATAGAGAAGGATCGAGTAAGAGTAGGCCACTTGCCTTACCCACAGCCCGCTGTGGTTTGAGCCCCGGCATGCCCTATGGTCCCCATGCCAGCTAGGAATAATTCCTGAGTACAGAGGCAGGAGCAACCCCTGAACATCACTGGGTATGGCCTGAAACTAAAAGCAAAAAAACAAAAAGTAGCCTAGTGGAGAAAAAGTGTGGCAAGGGTGGAAGTTGCTCACAGTTCATGGCTGGCGGCAAGAATGGGCACAGACCCTGAGCACGAAGATTAAGAACAAAACACTAGGCCAGTTCTTTAAGAGAATAGGACTCTGTTATGTTAAAAGGATCAAGTAAAATAACAAAGTTAACAGTGGAAGTCTCAATTATTCAACAGCTGTACCAAACTATATTTTCTGCCTAGAGTTCATCATTTTAGAGTCAATTTTCAAAATCAGACAGGCAGATCTAGAAAGATAGTATAGCGGGTAGGGCGCTTGCCTTGCACAGCTGACCAGGTTTGATCCCAGCATCCCACATGGTCCCCTGAGCATCACCAGGAGTAACTCCTGAGCATCACCTGGTATGGCCCCCAAACAAACAACAACAAAAATCAAACAGACAAAAAATTCAAACTTTGTGAGACTAAGTGTTTCTGCAAATATCCTCAATAGGGGCAGAGAGATAGTATAGCAGTTAAGGCGCTTGCTAGCCTTGCATGCAACTGAAACTGGCTTTGATCTGGCCACCATATATGGTCCCCAAACCTGGTAAAGGAGTGATCCCTAGTACACCTGAGTGTGGCCCAAAAGCCAAGCAAACCAAAGATTAAAGTCACATAGTTCACTCAAAACCTGTGCAGTCTATTATCTGATTCTGCTCACTCACTAAGTGAGACTGTCAAGGATTACATCTCCAAGTACCTCTTGTAAGCAGCAGGGGACCTAGAAAGTTCTCACACACACTATAATTAAAATTTCTCCTCTATCATCTTTCCCCAACTTTGCAGCTAGGGGGCTTAATGTCAAATGAAGGAGCAGGAAAGTATAATGTACTGGCAGGAGTAGGGGAAGAAGTCTTTACTCCATGGAAGAATTTGTTTCTGGCTATCTCCAGAACACTCCAAGAAATAAATGCGTTTAGTCCAACAAATCCAAATCGTGGTCCCATTGAAAGAATAAAAGTTCTTATCAATACCTAACCTCTAGGGCTGATGTCCCCACGTTACTGTATATAAAACTACCTGTGAATTGAAATGAAGCCCCATCATTTTTAGGTAAGACACATACAAGACAAAATTTTAGAAATCTTAATTTCAGAAATCTTGTAGCTTAGAATTCTCAGGACTGTGGAGGTTTAGATATAAAGGGTACAATTTTAAAGAAACAAAGTAGAATTTTAAAAAGTTTTAAATAAGTCTAAAGGACTTCTGGTAAGGCAAAACTGAATTCCTTTCTCCCTGCATATCCTTGCTAAGCACAATTATAAACGCAGGTAAGAATGAATTAGGAATCAATGAGAGAAACGCTGAAAGTTGGAAAGGGGAAGGCTTATTAACCAGGAACTTTAAGACTAGAAAAACTGGGGTCAGAGAGATGGTACAGTGACTAAGGCATTTGCTTTCAATTCCTGGCACTCCACATGGTCCCCAAGCCCGTGTGGAGTGATCTCTTGAGTGCAGAGCCAGGAGTAAGCCCTGAGCACTGTCGGGTGTGGCCAAAAATCAAAAACAAGAGCAGTAATAAAAACTTCATCCAACAAGCCAAGTCTGGTGCTTTCTTCCTTCCAAAACTGTAACACCCCACCCCTAAATGGACGGGGAGTCTCACCCACAATCGCACAACAGCACAGTAAGCCCTACAGCAACAGTTGGGGCTGTGGATCGGTCCTGCCCTCAAGAAACACACTATATTGTCTCATTTCTTTCTTTTCCTTTTACAGCATCTAGTCTCTACATCTGATTTCTTTCCTAATATTTCTTGAATTTCCCCTCCTCCCACTGCAACTGCCAGTCAAACTGCTAGTTCAGTGCTCAGTCCCAATCATCCAACCATTCTCACCTCTTTCAACTGCTTTCTTCACTGACCTTATTAGGGGGCTGAAAGGGGGTAGGCTATACACCAGGTGTGCTCAGGGCTCCTGGCTCTGCATTCAGGAATCACTCCTGATAGGGCTTGAGGGATCACTTGGAGCTGAGATTGAACCACGGTCAATTAGTGTGGAGGCAAGTGCCTTCCTCATGCTACGATCTCTCTAAACATTTCCATCTCTCTAAGCATTAGATTTAGTAATTCTCCTCTCTTGGTCCTTAAAAGCCCTTCTAGACATGCTTCAGTTGGATAAACCTGTTCAGGCCAAAGAAACCTCCCTGACTCACTCTACCTCTCTCAAAACACAATACCTGCTGGGATGTGATTCAAGTGGAGCACATGCCTAGCATATTTGAACTTCAGCACTCCATAGCTGTCAGGTGTAGCCCACACAGTATTTTTTAAACATCCACACACAACAAAGCTATGCTCATATATCCCATGTTCAGCACAACAGATCTAGTACCCAACTACTTTTGTTTACTGGGCCACAATGGCTGTGCTCAGGGCTTACTCCAGGCTCTGCACTCAGTCACTCCCAGTGGGACTTGGGGGCCAATATGGAGAGGCAGGGACTGAGCCCGGGTCAGGCACGTGCAAGGCAAGCAAGCATCCTACCTGCTGTACTTTCTCTCTGGTCCCGCTTCAACCACTTCTTGCCATCTCACTGTCACTACTTTGGTTGAAACGTCCCAGGTTATTCTAAAAGCCTCCAAAATAGTATGCACTCAGCCTGAATACAGCAGAGTGGTGCTGTATGAAAGGTCGGGTTAGAACATGGAACTGCCCACCTCTAAATCCAAGTGGCTTGCTTTTCATCTGTGAGTTAAGTCCGCAAACTTACTGGCAGTATCTTCAAAACATAGATCTAGTATTCAACCATTCCAAGCCACCAGTTATGGTGCCCCCCACCTCTCTCCCTCTCCCTCCCCCACCCCTCCCCCTCTGGAAGAGGTGTGGGTGGTGGGTAAGAGATCCCTGTACAGACCTGTGTGAGTAACCTGCACACAGAGGGCCAGGTTCAATTCCCCAGTGCTGCACAGGGTCCCCTAGGCAGTGAGCCAGAAACAGCCCCTGAGCACTGTTGGCTGTAGCCCCCAAACAAAAGACTTTAACATCCAGATTATCATTTGCCTGCAAATGGCAACAAAGTATCTTATCCCTGTAACATCTCTGGTTGCATCTATTTTCCTCTGGGCTCAAGCCCTTCAGTCCCCCTCACTGCCCCGCCACAGACATGCCAGAAAGTTACTAGTCCCAGGTCCGTTTTCCTCGTGATCCCTAGAGAGGCTCATTTCTTTCAGGTTATTTCCTCAAAAGTCACTTCAATGAGGACTTTTCCCTTAACTACACTATCCTATCTTGAAATTGCAAGACTTCACATCTTTTCAAGCAAACACATACCATTTCTTTCTAGCTCACTCCTGGCTTTCTGAACGGTACACATCAAATAGTTTAATTTGTTGGGGCTGGAGCGATAGCACAGAGGGTAGGGCGTTTGCCTTGCACACAGCCAACATGGCCGATACAGGTTCGATTCCCAGCATCCCATATGGTCCCCCGAGCCCCGCCAGGAGTGATTCCTGAGTGCATGAGCCAGGAGTAACCCCTGAGCATCGCCGGGTGTGACCCAAAAAGAAAAAAAAATAGTTTAATTTGTTTTACATATCATGTTCTCCACTGAAAGAGCAGAAATTCTTCTCTTGTTCAGGATTACATCACTTTATTTTTTAAAAACAATTCCCGGTTCATGGTAAGTACTCAACAAAAAGGAAGAAAACAGAAACAGGAAGAAAGGGAAGAAAGGAGGGAGGGAAGGAGGGATTAGAACTAAACTGCAGTAGATAAAAAACATGGTCATTCCAGATTAAAAGAATCCCTCTCTCATTTGGTGTCAGCAGATGTCATAAGTCATTTATTTCAGCCCCCCTTTTTTAGCCAAAGTAGGCAACATAAAATTATACTACACTCAGTCCAAATCTACAAAGCTTGAGAAAATAAAAGTATATTAGAGTAAAAAGTGCCAGCAAGGTATTTGATGTATATTTTTAAACTAACTCCATGTAATTTGAATGGATGTTTACTAGCCGTACAATGAATGTTCTAGATAATAAAAAAAATTGGCAACAATTTGGCTCCCATGTTCTTTCAACGCCCTTCACTAATACCTAAAGCCTTTACTTACATATACTGGCAAAATATTCATTGCAAATTGGAAAGGGGGAGAGGGAGAGAGGGGGAGGACCTGCTCTTGCTCACAAGACTCCCGAGCAGAAAAATCTTCTGTGCAATGTAGTTTTGGGGGAGCCAATTTTCAGTCGGTCTAGTAAGAACACACAGTGGTCAGATAATGAGTTTTACTTATTGTCAAGTTTACTTTGAGTTTTACTTCATTTTACTACAGGTTCCTCATGAGAATTAAGTAACAATTTGTAAAAATCACAAATATAGTGTTTACTATGTGCACAGCAACGCACATCACATATGTGAATTCAGGACGCTAACGACTTTGATTGCTTCTTTTTGTTTGTTTTAGGAGCCACACCCACAGTGCTCGGCAGCTACTCCAGGCAGGGTCAGGGGGCCATATGGGGCGCCAGGGATCAAACCTAGGATGAACAAGTGCAAGACAAGCCCCTTACCAGCTGTACTCTCTCTTATCCTAAAACTTCAAGATGGCACTATTAAAATTATTTACTTTACAAAGAGGCATGTAAAGAAAATGGTTAATTTATTCAAGGTCATTCTGCTGAAAGCAGAGTTAGCCCTCAACACAGGCTTTCTGGTCTTTTTTTTTTTTTTTAAGTTCTTAACAGTCGGGACACATCAATTTAAGAGCATTATTCCCATATCAATTTTCTCGATTATTATGTCAAAGGGGGTGAGGGCATTTAATATGGAAAGATTTTGTGAAAAGATGTTGAAACAGAATACTAAGCTGCCACAACAATGCAATTCCAAAACTTGGTCGTAAAGAGCTGTGCAGTAAAGAGCTGCCCTGCAGTGGAGAAGTCCATCCTTGGCATCGCCCCCATCATGACTGAATGTGAGCCCCTGCCCTGATTCTCAGTGCTACATAGAGCGTGAGCCCCCCAAACCAAACAGACTGAAAATTCTGAACAGTTAATTGACTGAAAACCCTGAGCACTGCCAGGTGTGGCCCAAAAACCAAAAATAAAATAAAAATTAAATTAAAACTAATGATTCTTAGAAATAAGCGAGTACCATAAAATAGGGCAACATTTTCATCCAAATGACATCATCTATACTGAATCCCTCTATTAAAGGTAGTCAAATCCCTGAGCTCTACAGGCCTCCCAGTGCTGGGGGTGGGGTCTGGTCAACCAGGCCCTTGAATGGGGTTAGGGTCTCCAGCTGAGCCTCCTGATGGAACTCAGGAGGGCTCCAGTGCTATACCAGGGACTGGCTGCATACAAAGCATGTATCTTAACCCCTGTCCTCTCTCTTGCTCTCTGGTCCCTGAAATACTGTACACTTAGATGGCCTTCGAGTCTTCTCACTTGTAAAACTGTTCATTATGATCAATCAGCTTTTAGCTCTAAAATTTTACACATCTGTACTCCAAAGTGTCTTAATGAAAACCATCCCTCCAACCCCAACATTAAGCAATTTTCAAGCCTGTTCTACAATAGCCAAGATCTGTAAACAACAACCCAAGTTCCACGCAGCAGATGAGTGGATAAAGAAATCGTGGTAGATACAGAAAAAGGACAACCATGCGAGCAAGCCAGGTTCTGAAAAGGATTCAGCGCAATCGACCATATCCACACAGTGACCAAGCTCATTGAGGTTTCTTGGGAGTTCAAGATGCTGCTCTAACGATCATTGATTTAAAAAAGGCCTTTGATTCTGTTTTCAGCAGGGTGATACCATTTCACCGAAACTCTTCAGTGCCACCCTCGAGAACGTCATGTGACGACTGGAATGGGAAGAAATGGGAATGAAGATAGATGGTCGGCAACTACACCACCTCTGCTTCGCTGATGACCGTTCTAATAACACCAAACATTAGCCAAGTGGCACAAATGCTGGCTGACTTCGACTCTAAGTGTGGAAAGGTCAAACTTCAGCTTAATCTCACCAAAACGATGTTCATGAAAAACGAACTAGTCCCTGACGTTCCATTTGCTCTCAACGAAACGAACATCTCTGAAATGCAGCAGCTATGTGTACCCGAGTCAAGAACTCAACATGAGGAATGACCTGGCGCCAGAACTGCACAGGAGGAAGAAAGTGGCGAGGAACACCTTCAAGAGCATTGAAGAAGTTGTTAAGAGGACGAAGAAACTCTGGCTCCCGGCATATCTTTTTGACTCCACCGTTCTTCCTGCACTAACATACACCTCAGAGACCTGGGCCCTATGAAAATAGGACGAGAACGCTATTCAGGTATCCCAAAGAGGAACTGAAAGAGCTATGCGCGGAATATCATATTTCACTCAAGTAAAAGAAGGAACCCAGAGTTCCGACCTCTGTCAACGATCAAGAATCAGGGACACTGTCTCGTTTGCCAAGGTGAGGAAAATCAGATAGGCCAGACACATAATGCAATTTAAAGATGAACGCTGGACTAGAGCTGTTACTGACTGAATAACACGGGACAGACATCAAAAGCACATGTGGCCGCCCACCTACAAGATGGTCAGACTTCTTTGTCAAAACCCTGAACAAACAGTTTGAGGCTCTTCATGTTCCTGGAGTCAGCAGACGTGACTAGACTACACTAGCACGCAACAGGGGCGAATGGAGACGTTACTGGTGCCTGCTCAAGCAAATCAATGATCAAGGATGACATGTGATACAAGTGATACTCAACTATGGGCAACATGAAATCTTTGCAGTTTCTTTCAACGTAGATAGAAATGGAAGGTGCTGTGCTGAGTCAAAAAGAAAAAGATCGAAGTACAGGACACATTTTAAAATAAAGTATGTTTCTTCAAAAAAGGTGCCTACTAATTAGCAGGCATTGCTGCTGCTCTACACATGCATGCAATGCCAGGACTTGCATGCAAGACAAGTGTTTCATTGTGGGGCTGCATCTCTGGTCCTCACCATCCATTCTTAATGCAACAATCTTTTAAAGGGACCATGAATCATCTTTCACTGTTTTTATAAGGGCTACAGCATGTAGCTGGGAGGGAGGTGAGTGCGCTCAGGCCTTGCCATGTCAGGAATGTGCTCTATCACTTGGGCAATCTCTTCAGTCTCTCCGATTATTTTTATTTAAAATTTTTTTGAGGCAGCAGATTTTTCTGGACCACACCTAGCTGTTCTCAGGCCTTACTCCTGGCCTTATACTCCGGGCTTACTCGTTGGCAGTGCTCAGGGGACCATATGTGGTGCTGGGAAATCAAAACTGGCAAGGCAAACACTTTACCTGTCTCTCTGGCCCTCAAATAATTTGAAAACTAAGAAACAAAAATGAATAAGCAAGGCAATGAAACCCATAGCAATCTATCATACCTTTAATGTGAATACCAAGGTCTTTACAAAGGTCTTTCCTCTTAGGCAATGTAACAATTTTTTTTTATTTGAAAAGAAAAAAATATTGTGGGTTGAGATGAGCTCAGCAGCTCAGCACTTACTTGCCTATGTGACATGGTGGATTCAACCCCTGGTACCACAAAAATAAACAGGAAACAACCAGAAACACAGGCTAATAAAGTGGCCAGATACAGAAAAATGTCCCTAAGCTCAATTTTTTTGTTGTTGTCAGTTTTGCACCACAACTGGCTGTGCTTGGGGCTTACTACTCGCTCTGTACTCAGGGATCACTCCTGGTGGGCTCAGGGGACCCGAGGGGATGCCCGGGATCAAACCAGGGTGAGCCGCATGCAAAGCCAGAATCTTTTATTTACTTATTTACTTTTTTGGCCTCTTGGGTCACATCCAACAAAGCTCGGGGGTTACTCACCACAATGCTCAAGGGACCATAGGGGATGTTGGGGATCAAACCTGGGTGAGCCGCCTTGATGTCCTACCCTACTATCACTCCAGTCCCAAGGCTAGCACCTTATCTGCATCTGCCATATCATCTCTCTCCAGCAGGCTGACACACTCAACTTCCTTTATCATTCCAAAAGCCTGGCTAAAACTGGCTAGCAGTACTTACCCCAAATATCCTTGGGCAATGGTCCCTTTTTCCCTTGAGGTCAGCTCACTCAAACCTTTTGTCTTGGTGAGGAGGGAAGGGGGTATGTCTGGGCCACACCCATTGGTACTCAGAGAATCGTGAGTGGCTGTGGATCAAACCCGAGCAGACCACATGCAAGGGGAGCACCTTAACCCTGCACCTTCTCTCTGGCTGGCCCCCGTAAGTGCCTTGACAAAAACAACTCTGCCTTTTCGGGCCTGTTTTAGTTCTTTTCCACAGCATTTACTATTTGAATATATTTATCTCTGCATGGAGGGCAGGAAGAATCCAACCTCCCCACACCCACATTGTGATTGTGCTGGAGGATCAAATCTAGGGTCTCAAACATGCAAGGTAAGTTAAGTACTGAGCTACACACCTAGCCTCAGAAATTCTTTTGACTTATCACAAGAATTTTACCTGTCTTATTCTCTAAAATATCTTCTGATACAGTAAGCAATGAATGCATGCTAAATGAATACCGGAGATGGGAGAAATGAGAAGAGTATTCCTACAACCATGGTTCATAGTAACAACTATGCGCAGGCCTGGGAAACGAGCCAAAAACCTTTACTGAGGGTTATTAGTTTAAAAATTTGATCTAATTCCAATTAAAATCCCAGTAGGATTTTTTGGGTGGAATTTGACAACGACTGATGTATTTGATTACACATATTTAGAACTTTTATAGTTAAAATAGGCACATATAGATGAGATTAAATGGCCAGTAAAAATCTGAGGAAATGGACGAGATAGAATAGAGGGGTGAGGCAGCTGCCTTGCATCCCAACCACACGCAGTTCCATGAACAACACCAGGGGTCACTCCCAGCAGAGCCAGAAATAGTTCCTGAGGATGCCAGGTGTGATGCCAGGTGTGACTCAACACTCTCCCAAAAAAATCTGAGGAAAACACTGCACTAACATTATCAATTTTAAAAACAAATCAAAAGCAGTCAATTAGTCAATCTTGAAGCCTGTAGGACATTAAGATTGTTGGTTCCTCCCCCCACATTTTCTATACATCTAGAATAGGGTGCTAGAATTTACATTTCCAACAGGATCCAGATGCTAATGCTTATGGTCTTGTGACTACACTCTGGGAATTTTTCACTGACTAAGGTTCCCTACTGGGGCCAGAAAAGTACACAGTCTTATACTACTAGACAATTGTAAGTATTTAAATAATATTGGAATCACCCGTTAAGGGGGAGGGGGTCATAAAAATCGATGTACATCTTATACGAAGGTTAATTAAAATGATTAAAGACACTGATCTCAAACCTGTCTCTGCAAGTTATACTGAGGGAAACAGGTAGGACTCCCCAAGATCTTAACACCAGAGGAGTCTTCAATATGATTGTATTAGCAAAGAGAATAAAAGCAGAAATAAACTGACATATCAAAGTAAAAAGCTTCCACATGATGCAAGAAATGAGGTCTAAAATAATGGAGAAGATATTTGCCCACACACATCACACAAAATGCTACTATCCAAGATATATAAACTATTCCCAAAGCTCAACAAGAAAAAACCCAGCTGATCAAAAACTGGGGCAATAGCACAGCAGGTAGGGCATTTGCCTTGCATGCGGCCAACACGGTTTTGATTCCCAGCATCCCATATGGTCCCCTGAGCACCCTCAGGGGTAATTCCTGAGTGCAGAGCCAGGAGGAACCCCTGTGCATCGCCAGGTGTGACCCAAAAAGAAAAAAAAATCCTGGGAGAAGATGGGACGTTCAGAAGGTACGTGCTTGACTAGAAAGAACATGGCCGGTGCTGGCTTAATCCCGGCATCATATATGGCGCCCCAGCACCACAAGAAGTGATTCCTGACCACAGCCAGGAGTAAGCCCTGAGCACTGCTGGGTGGGGCTCAAAAACTATAAACAAAGAATAAAAAAAAAATCCTCTTGGGCCAGAAAGGTTAAGGTTGCTTGTCTAGCACCTGGTTGTGACCCTGGTTCAAATTTCAGCACCATATTTAGCCCCCTGAGCACTGACTGAGGTATGGCCCTAAAACCAAAATTAAAAAATTAATTTAAATTTTAATATATTTTAAATTGCTCTCTTTTTCAAAACTGTGGGAGGGGTCATTTGGGCCATACCCAGTGGTACTGATACTAGCTGGCTCTATGGTCAGGATAACTCCTGGGGTGCTTGGGGTTGGTGTCAGAGACAAGATAATCATCTTAGCCCTGAAAACATTTTTCCTAATTATGTTAAATGAAGTATTTGAAAGAGAACGAAGAGAAAAACTGGTGGATAAACAACTGCAGAAGTCATAAAGCAACCCATGCCCACCCATTATTATCAGAGGTGGACAAACTCGGCCTTCATTAAATTTAGAAATAATGCCAGAATTCATCCTTAGTCCTACTCTACTTTCTCTTGAATTTTCTTTCTCTAGCTAGAAATGACATATGGTGATCTGTTGAATGCTTCCTTTGTTCTTGGACATTGCTACAAGTACACTTGACATATATTTTTATCCTTTTATCCCCACAGCACTCCATGCAGGAGAGCCTACCACCCCCCAACACCAACACAGGTGGAGAATCTGAGGCACCAAGGGACCAACATCACCTACCCAGAGATGGATAGAGACCTATGTCAAAGCCTAAGTAATCTGGCTCCAGAGCGACCAACCTGAACCACTGCACAAAATGTAGTTCTATCACCCTGCATGTCAAAAGTCTAAACTCTCCCCCAAACCTGGTTAGCTGTTCCTATTAATTTGCCAAGTGTCTGAAAACAATCTCAAGTTCTTCATTCAAAACATAAAATTCTTACAAAAAGGAAGTCTTAATTTTACATCTGTCCTTTTCTTTTCACTTCAATTGATGGTAAAGTTCTTTAGATGTTTTAACCTGTTTTTTCAATGTTCTACTCAAAACATTATCACTACTAATTGAAAACAAAGCTTTGAAATAAAAAAAACTCAAACCCCTTTCACCAACCACTGACAGCTCACATAGAATCCTAAGTATGCGTTACACTTAGACACAGTGTTAAATGTCAACTATTTCATAGAGCTGGCGGTGGGGGGAGGAGGGGCGGGGAGAACATGAAAACGTTGAGGCATCATAACAAAATCTGAAGGCCAAAGTAAGTTTCACTCTCAAACCAGCAGTGGGTTGCCAAGCTCTTGAAATAACATGGACTTTTAGCGGCCACCTAACAGGTGTGTGCCTTAAATAGAGAAATGTGAGCGAGTACTTTAAGAAAAAAGAGGTGCAAACTAGACAAACGTGTTTAAGTATTTGCTTTTGTGTGAACCTGGAACCTTTGAATGTCCATTCCACCCACCCATTTATTTGAGCCTGTTTCCATAAGAAATGAGCTGGGCCAAGGCAACAGTGTACACTGGCAGGCCTGCTTCACGTGCAGGAGGCCCCAAGTTTGATCTCCGGTATTGCAGGTCCCCTGGGGAGTGACTCCTGAGCATGAACCGGAAGCAGCATCTGACCACTGCCTAGTATGGTCCAAACTTTTAAAGGTAAAGGTAAAGGCCCTCCCGTTGATCGTCGATTTGCTCGAGCGGGCCCAGTAACGTCTCCACTGGAGACTTTGTTGTTACTGTGTCTGGCATATCGAATACTCTCGGTAGCTTGCCAGGCTCTCCGAGAGGGGCGGAGGAATCGAACTCGGGTCGGCCATGTTGGCCGCGTGTAAGGCGAACGCCCTACCCGCTGTGCTATCGCTCCAGACTTTTAAAAACAGCAAAATCTGGACCCAGAGTAATAGTACGGCAGGTAAGGTAATTGCTCTGTGCTGCTGACCTGGGTTTAATCTGTGGCATCCTATATGGTTCCTTGAGCACTGCCTGAAGTGACTGTTGTGAAGAACCAGAAATAACCCTTGAGCATCACTAGGTGTGCCCCTCTTCCCCAGAATCATCAAACTGCAAAGGGTTATTGTACCTACCAGGAATTAAATGTGATGCTATGTCTGATCTGATGCCCCTAGCACAGCACAGGTAGTACAAAAAACTAGTATCTTCCGAATAACCCTATTATCTAATGTCAGAGTTAACTGAGTAAAGGGATCACTGTGATTTACTGTTCTACTTCGTTATTTCTCCCCTTGTGTGTGTGGGGGTGGGGGGTGGGGGGGCTGTCTTTTGAGGCAATATTCAAATGGCCACAGAGCTTACTCCTGGTTCTGAGCTCATGGATCACACCTGGCGGGGATCAGGAGACCATAAGCAACACTGGGCAGCTCCCTCACCCCTTGGACATTCTCTCCAGTTCCTCCACAGGTTTCTTTTCTCTTTTCAAAAAATGTAATAATTGGGGTCAGAGAGACAGGAGAGCAGGTAAGATGGCCCATGTTTGATCCCTGGCACCATATGGCTCTAGCATGGCAAGGGAAGGGGAGGGGAGGGGAGGGGAGGGGAAGGGAAAAGGAATTAATTCGCAGTTATTTTATTATAAAAATTTTTTGAAAAAACCTAGAAACTGAAACTTGAATTATCTAGTATATTAACACACCTATGCATCCACATAAGCCAAACTATTCACACCACAAATAACATTCAAATAATCTATTTATAGTCTCAATGTTGTGATTGTTTTTACATTGCATATACTATTCTTCCCAACCATCTTAGGCCTAGAAATCAATTATCTAAAAGTATCACACTATACATTAAAAGAATCTCCTGGCTAAGTTTAATAATTTCCATATACATATTTTTGTAAGATATACAAAATAATAGTCCTTAGTC
Source organism: Sorex fumeus (assembly GCF_029834395.1). Lineage (NCBI taxonomy): Eukaryota > Metazoa > Chordata > Mammalia > Eulipotyphla > Soricidae > Sorex > Sorex fumeus. The sequence continues at coordinate 79,175,260 of NW_026606120.1, forward strand.
ATTTGCTTGAGCGGGCCCAGTAATGTCTCCATTGGAGACTTTGTTGTTACTGTGTCTGGCATATCGAATACTCTCGGTAACTTGCCGGGCTCTCCGAGAGGGGCGGAGGAATCGAACTCGGGTCGGCCATGTTGGCCGCGTGTAAGGCGAACGCCCTACCCGCTGTGCTATCGCTCCAGGCCCTCTCAGAGAGCCCAGCAAGCTACCGAGAGTATTCGATATGCCAGACACAGTAACAACAAAGTCTCCAATGGAGACGTTACTGGGCCCGCTCGAGCAAATCGACGATCAACGGGAGGGTCTTTACCTTTACCTTTTTATACAAAATAAAAAGCATTAGTCCCCGCCTTTTAGATAGGCATAAAAAATGGAAAAAATTAAGAACCTGCCAGCTGTGAATTCCACAAAGGGACCATCAGGACTAGTTTATATGCTAGAAATCTATGTTATGAATCACCCTGCAAAACAAAGAGAAGGAGCACACAGCAAACTAAGTAAATATCCCCCAAAATAAAGCAAATGGGGACAGAAAATTCAATTTGAAATTTATAATTAAACTCAGACTGAGTCTAAGCAAGGTCAGGTGAAATACAGGATTATGGAGGCTGGCAACAACTGATATTTAACAAAATGTCCCTATGGAACACCACCACTGCCACAGTGAGAGCTCAAAAGTCATTTTCACTCCTCACAGTTGTACTAAAAAAGGGCAAAGAGGTCATAAAAGGCTCAGAATAATCGATTTTCTGAGAACGTATTCAATTTAGCTTTTTCTTCAGAATTGTATTTTCCCTGTAACAGGTAATACATTTTATAAATGAATCTGGGAGGGGAAAGACAGACACACACAAACAGCTGTAGCATCTACTGTTTTTAGTGACTTCAAATGAGAGAAAGTAAAACGCTGATGACCAAATGCAGCTGCAAATTTTGGACTGGAAAGCATTTCCCCGAGCTAATTACTAGTACCTGTTAATGAGAGAAATACAACCTAACACTTCACCATCATATAACTAGGAACTTAAAATGACAACACATTGTTACATCGAAGACATTGGAAAAAGAATAACAGGGGAAAGAGGAAAGGGAAGGGAAGGGAAAAGAATGGAAGCCCTTTCCTAATTCCTAACCGGAACCAAAAGGCTGTGCCGGATGTGCTTCCCACAGGTCCTCAGCATCAGCATCTCTATGAACTTTCTCCAAACATCTGCTCTTTATATGCTATGGCACTGTGGAGGGGCCCAAAGGAAAACTCCAACTGGCCCGTTCACAGAATCTCTGTCCTTTGCTATATTTATCACCAGTCATTCCAATCATTTGATTCAAGCATTTCTTTAATCTATTTCAAAACACTTTTTGCTTTATAGTAGTAAACAAAATGACTTTTTTTACATGCAGGAACCAGGGTTCAATCCTCAAGAAAGCAAGGTATCCTGGGCACTGCCAGATGCGACCCCTTTAAAAAAAAAAATAAAAGATTTGCCAATGGAATAGAACACAGTGAAGTAAAGTAAAGTAAAGGCCCTCCCGTTGATCATGGATTTGCTCGAGCGGGCCCAGTAACGTCTCCATTGGAGACTTTGTTGTTACTGTGTTTGGCATATCGAATACATCACGGGTAGCTTGCCAGGCTCTGCCCTGTGGGCGAGATACTCTCGATAGCTTGCCGGGCTCTCCGAGAGGGGCGGAGGAATCGAACTCAGGTCGGCCATGTTGGCGTGTGCAAGGCAAACGCCCTACGGCTGTGCTATCGCTCCAGAACACAGTGATGAAAGAAAAATCTGCCAACCCTTCTCTAGGGGAATATATGACCCTGTAAAAACAGGGGCCGTGTTAGATTCAACTAGGTCCCACTGAGCAGAATGTTCTGGTTAAATGAATTAATTGATCAATGTCCTACATTTTTCAACATAATAAAAGCAAAGGCATTTATTACTTTTGCCGACAAATACCAACTGGGTGTCAGAAGATTCTGGGGCCGGAGGAATGGAATAGATAGGCAGGTAGTCCGCCTGAGAGCAGACAAGAGTAACGCCTGAGCAGAGTCGGGTGTGGCCTAAACACAAAGAGCTAAAAGACTCCCAGACTGCTCACAGGCTTAGTGCAAGCAGCAGACAGGGGCTCCAGGGGTTCAAGTACCAGCACTGTGGGAGAGGTGAGGGAAGAAGGAGAGAGAGAGGAAGAAGAGAGAGGCCCCAGTTGGGTGAAAAATAAAAGCCTATCTAAATTGAAACAACGTACTTAGGCAAATTACAGATTGTAAGTAGTTACGGTTAAGGTTTTCTGAGTTATCAAACTCAGACGCTGGGCTCTATCCTGAGACCTTCTGCACTCCCCAACACAGCCAGGTCGGGCCTCCACCCTAAGACAACAGACTGACAGTCAACTTCTCTTTCTGAGAGCTAAGAAAATAAAGTTTGGGGTTGTCCAGACGTTTCAATTATCTCGGGAGGCTTTTACACACAGCGCTGGAGGCCCACACCGAATCGACCACAAAAAAACTGAACCGAGGATGAGAGTGATGGAAGAGAGAGCAGGAAGGAAGGGCCTGGAAACTCTCCTTCAAAGTTTCCAAAGTGTTTCCATGTAGCAGCCCCAAGTTTCAACCACCAATAGCAATAAAGATGAAAGCAGGTTTTAGATAAGCAACGAAACTCACCCAAGTTTCCTGAGCCAACAAAACTAAGTCCTCATATTGAAAGTGGCTCAAAGTGGGCACTGTTGTGGAGAAAGAAGGACCTGAGCTAAGAAAGACAACAGTTCTGTTTCATATACGAAATGCTCGAGGGAGGACAGAACAGAATTAAAAACAACAAAAACACAAAATACCCCAAACACAGCTAACTCATATTTCAAGTGCTTGAACTTTTTTAATCGAAATGTTACAACAGCAAGAAAACTAGTCAATTCGAGTGTCTTCAGTAACGCTTTGTTACTGCCAAACAGCTAATGATCCCAATTAAAGAAATGTTCACCAACAACTACAAAGTAATATCACAGGATTCTGAATTACCCTTCCACCCCTCTCTTAGCAATGGCATTGAACAAATAATATGGATTCACTGTACATAAAAATAAAAGACTAAAATTCCCAGTCCTCTGCTACAAAATAAGTACAATTCCTTAATAAATTCTATAGAGCACAAAAGTAAAGCAAGACTATACTAAAAAGGCTGTCATATATTACTTTTTCAATTACACTCTAAAAAGCTTGCCCCAGTTTTAAAACATAAGCTGATCTTCACATCATTATAGATTGTTCAAACTAAAAGGTGGATAGGAATGTAAGTATAAACATAGGAAGCATTTCATATTACAGATTAGGCTATAAGGATCTACACAAATTCTCTTATATATCCAGCCTCTGGAAACCTAAATGAGAGCAGTACACAGGGTTTCTTTTTTTAACTTCATATTTGCATGAGAGACTTAGTAATCAACTAAATATCCTCAATAAAAATCATTTCTGGGGCTGGGGACAGAGTTCAGAGGCAGAACACATGCCCTGCATTCATTAGGTTCTGGTTTTGATCTCTGGCAACAGGAAAAAAATCAGTAAGACAAAATTACTGGTGGTTCCTTACATTAATCATATACAAACAATAAATAGAATTCAATGTGATAACAAACTCAAAATAAACTGCTACTCCCTCAGCATGGCTCAGCATCAAACACTGGCTGACACGTGAAGCCCTAGGGTTAGCTCCAGCAAAATATAAATACAAAATTGGAGTGTAAAACAGGTTATCTACCAATACTACCATGATGCTATTCTATCTTCTTCATGTGAAGCATTACAATGTGAACATCATTCAACTGGACACAGCAATCATCAATAATCAATAATCAAAGCCAGGGCCCACATCCTCGAGCAATTTGCAGATTTGATAAGAGAGGAGACTGAAAAACAAGGCAGCAATAAAACACATGCTATGGGCCTACATCAAGCAGAATAAAAGTTTTGGGTAGGTGTTCCCAGCCAGAAAGCCAAAGACAACAACAACAAATTATAAACTAACAAGTAAAATTTTATCTGGGAGTCCTTAAAAACTTGGTCATTCACTTGGGTCAAGAGAAAGGTTGACACTTTAGAACATGGCTGGAAAGGAAGGACAGGGGATGAGGTACTAAGTGTCTTGCACGTGGCTGACCTTGGTTCAATTCCTGGCACCATATGGTCATTGTAGCACTGTCAGAAGTAATCCCTCAGCTGCACTGGGTGTGGCCCCAAAGCAAAACAAATACAAAGAGACCTTTTAGCTTAACCACTAGCACCAGCCCACGAAGGTTAAAAAGGTTGAAAACCAGTTTTTGAAGATATAAGACTTACTAGTGGACTTCAATTATTTCCAGATTAAAATACTTCAGCACTCAGCAGAGAGACAGCCCAGTGGGTAAAGTGCTTGCCTTGAATGCAGCTGACCCTTGTTTAATCCCTTACCCCATATTGTCCCCTAGCCTGCAAAAAGTAAACTGGGAGCACAAAGGGAAAAAGCCCTGAGCCCAGCTGGGTGCGGCCCCAAACAAAAGAACAACTATAAAAAACTAAAGTACCGCCTTCAATACGTGGGATGTGAAGGTACAGCCGGGCTGGAAAACAGTGGAGCACAGAAACAGAGAGCAGAAACTATCTAGATAGGGCTATCAAACTTCCTCCCCAAACATCACCTTTCTGGGCTTCTGCTCACATTCACATTACTGTGACTAAATTTTGTCCCAACGCTCCTTTCTTTCCCACTTTATGCTCTAGTCCAGCACTTCTCAACTGGCATAGCCCCTCCTCCAAAGTAGGGGGGCGGGCGGCACATAGGTAAAGTTCATTTTACTGGGAAAGGGGTCCACAACACAAGACTAGGGGCCACAGGAGAAAGTGAGAAGTGAAGAAAACAGAAGTGACGGACACCAGGAAAGGGCAGAAACACTGCTTGAGTCACTGCTCTCTACCCCCAACTTCTCTAAATATCTGGTAGGCAAAAAAGTCACTGTCACTGTCCTCCCATTGTTCATCGATTTTCTCGAGCGGGCCCAGTAATGTCTCCATCATGAGACTTTGTTGTTACTGTGTTTGGCAGATGGAATACGTCACGGTAGCTTGAAATACTACGTCACGGGTAGAGGTGAAATACTCTCAGTAGGCAAAGAAGTACTTCACACTAAAGCACTCTGAAAAGTTTTCAGTCTCTTTTCTCTAAACCGAAGAAGAGTCTTACATTTTTTTTTTTTGAGAGGAAACATGCATCTGTCCTATATTTAACTGGACACTCTAGATGATGTAGATTAGACTCAGCATCCTTAGTCAAAATTGAACAACTTACCCCCTAAAGACTAGGAAATAGCCTTTCCTTTGGTGGGGGTAAGGGGTGTATTGCCATAGCTGGTAGTGCTCAGGGCTTATTTCTGGCTCTGTGCTCAGGGATCATATGCAGTGCCAGGATCAGACTGGAGTTGCTGCCCCCACATACTTTCTCTCTGGTCCCTAGAAAATAATCTTTATATATAGTGGACACCAAATGAACAAAGATTGTTACTGTGTCTGGCATATCGAATACTCTCGGTACGCCCTATCCGCTGTGCTATCGCTCCAGCCGCTGGGGCCCCAGCGGCTGGAGCGATAGCACAGCGGGTAGGGTGTTCGCCTTACACGCGGCCAACATGGCCGACCCGAGTTCGATTCCTCCGCCCCTCTCGGAGAGCCCGGCAAGCTACCGAGAGTATTCGATATGCCAGACACAGTAACAACAAAGTCTCCAATGGAGACGTTACTGGGCCCGCTCGAGCAAATCGATGATCAACGGGAGGGCCTTTACTTTTTTTTACTCTTTATAGTGAACACCAAAAATTTAAGGGGGAAAGGGTAATCCAACCTCCTACACACATACATAGAATTGCCAGCTTTCAATGTACACAATAAGCAATGATGTGTCTTCCTGTTCGGAACACTGACAAGGAGGATACATTCTTCAATGGAAAAATCCTGATACAAGGGCATCTAAAACCTGACAATCAGCTCTCCAGCCTGTTCAAAGATGAACAGTGTCTGGTCAAGTGGGCTCCCCCTTGTCCACCAGGCTATCCTGGAACAGAATCCGCCTTTCCTGTCTCCCATGCTTACAGCTTTCATACACACAAGGGGCATTCAGCTAATCTCTAGATTATTTTGGATATGTATATATGTGAAGATTCAAAGATCAGTACGAATACGAAGTTGAATACAGAGATGAATAAGTTTTTTACCTATTCCAAGACTGTACCTAATAGCAAGAAGTGGAGTCAATGGGTTATCACTGGGTTGGAGAGAACAAGGGGATTGGGAGGGGTGTTTAAGGCACCTACATGCTGTAGACCCTGACAGCCGAAAGTGATCCTGAAGCAGAGTCTGGATAAGCCTCTGGGTACCCATGCGAGGGGCCCAATGGTACCTCCCACTCCCACAAGTCCAATCTCAAAGAAACAAAAACAAGGTTTGCTCTACAAAGCCCCTTTTCTTCTTAAACATATATCTCGCTGGCTTTTCACTTTGTTTCTTTGTGGCCTTTTTCCACTCTTGCTCTCACTTGAACACCTATTCTTTCTCCTTACACATCTAAGTTTCCTTCTATGAAAACTATCTTGCCTCCAAATATACAAATGAAAGGTTGCCAAAGAGTGCTCCACTCATAAGATCAGGAAATCCCCCAGAATAACAGAAACAGAGACTATACCCAATTCTTTCCGTTAATCAGGAAGCCTATGTAGAAGTTGTAAACATCCAATTGTCCGACCATTTAGCACTCAATCCCTAAGGCACCAGAGACAGAGGATACCACCCAGAGTTTCTAATTTGTTATGAAATACTTACATTTTGTGAAGAAACAAACTAGTGTCAATTCAGTAAAAGGAAGCAAAGAAAATCTGAAATCCTTCAAAAGTTACTGTTCGATCCCTGAATCTAGACTATCAAAGCCATTTCAGGAATATAATAAGCCTTTGTTAAATTGCCAAACTATGAGAACTGTGACTAAAACAACATTATCACCAAGATCAAAAGCTCTAGTTCCTGATGCTAAAGTCATTTTACAATTTTCATTATTGCATTATTGATCTTCCTTTCCCTTTATTCCTCCTTTAAGAATCCTTCATCCACTGTGTCAGATTCATCTACCTACCTACCTACCTATCTGCCTGCACACGCTCTACCAAGCATTCAGCCAATTTTCCAGTGTGTACTAGTCACCACAGAAAAGCACAGAAAAACCTACCATTTTGGAGTGATAATCCTGGGTTTTAGTTCTTGCTTTTAATCAATTACTAACTGTATCGCTCTGGCAAGTCATTCGTTAGATCTACTACTTATTTCTTCCTATCTATAAAAATGTGAGGGATTAATATGTACATAAAGGCATAGGGGCACTCAGCGAGTTCCTTTTTCCCTTTTCTTTTCCAACAAAGGCACCTGACTCCAAAAACAGAAAAACAAATTTATAATATAGACAAGCCAGGGAAGCAGAGCTTTGGGCTGAGTGTGTACTAGGCATGTATAGGCCCAGGTTTAATCCCTGGCATCCCCAGCATCTCAAGCACTGCCCCTGAGTGTAGCTCTGATGTCCTCCAGCACTGAGTGGGGAAGAAAACACAAAAAATATGCCTTTTTTAGAGAAAACTCACAACGGAAGTTAAAGAAATCTGGGCCCGATAAAATAATTGGCAAAATCAAGAAGAAATTATTTTCCTTTTTTAAAATCACACCCCAAAAAGCTTAGAATAAATGCCATCATTTCATCTTTTATTCCCATCCCATCCTTCAGAAATGACTGTCAATATTCTGGTGTTTACTTATAATTCAGTTGCCAAATTTTTATTTCTGATATTTGGAAAATGAAGGAAATGTAACATATATAATCAACAAATTAAAAAAATTATATATGTACTTTGTCTTAAAATACATGCTGTACTCTTTTATTTAAATAAAAGGTGTTGGGGCTGGAGTGATAGCACAGCGGGTAGGGCATTTGCCTTGCATGCGGCCAACCCGGGTTCGATTTCCAGCATCCCATATGGTCCCCTGAGCATCGCCAGGAGTAATACCTGCGTGCATGAACCAGGAGTAACCTCTCTGCATCGCTGGGTGTGACTCAAAAAAAAAAAGCAAAATATAAATAAATAAATAAATAAATAGTGCTATGACAATAAGCTTAAAAAAAAAAAGATTTTGGTTTTGTGGATCCCTAGAGCTCACATACTGAAAAACTAAAGATAAAATGAACTATATCAAATTAAAATATTGTGTGAAATGAGACTTGAAAGACTATAAAAAATTTAAATCAAGCTTTTTCTTTGTTTGAAAACACACTTTAAAATTGGACAATAGGGGCTAGAGTTCAATGTGATGAGTGCATGACTGATCCCTGGCACCACTAAAAGTGACTCAGCAACACTGGAGTGGTCCAAATCCCTCACGCCATGCCACAAAAGCAGGGCAAAGGGTGCTAGATACTTTTTCAAAAATGAGATAAACAAATGAGTAAGCACCTGACCTGAAGTATACAAACAGACCAAAATCATCAGTCACTAGAGAACTGTATCTGACAGCACAGTAAGATACTTTACAGGGCAGGAGTGATAGTACAGTGGGTAGGACATTTGATTTGCAAGCAGCTGACCCAGGTTCATCCCCAACATCCCATATGGTCCCCCGAGCACTGCCAGGAGTAATTCCTAAGTGCAGAGTCAGGAGTAGCCTCTGAACACCACTGGTTGTGACCCAAAAACCAAAGGGAAAAAAAGAAAGATACTTCACACCCATTAACATGGGTACAACTGAAAAGACAGACAAAATATGTTGGCAAGAGTGTCTAAAGCACTGTTGGTGGGATGTAAAATGTCCTTGGAAAATTTCCTCAAAACTAATTTTCCATAAGACCCAGCAGTTCTTTTCCAACAAGAAAGAAATTTAAGAGGGCCTACACAAAAATATACATATAAACATTTCAGAGCAGCATTATTTGTAACAGTGACAAGGTGGAAACAACCCCAAAGTCCATAGATACAGAAAGAAAACGGTATTAAATGTTTATCATATGGACATGAAGGAATTAGGAAATGAAAGAATTATATGCCATAAGGAATGAAGTACTGACACATGCTATACAATTTATAAACCTTAGAAATACTGTGCTAATGTGAAGGGCTGGGGCTGGAGCGATAGCACAGCGGTAGGACGTTTGCCTTACAAGCAGCCAACATGGCTGGCACCGAGTTCGACTCCTCCGCCCCTCTCAGAGAGCCTGGCAAGCTACCCGTGACGTATTCGATATGCCAAACACAGTAACAAGTCTCATGATGGATATGTTACTGGGCCCGCTCGAGCAAATCAATGAACAACGGGAGGACCGAGACCGTGAATGTGAAGGGCTAGATGCTAAAAGATGCATATGCTATGACTGCATTACTCTGAACTGTCCAACAATGGCAAATCTGTAACCAGAAAAATTAGCAGTTAGAGCTGGAGAAAGAGTACAGAGTAGTTAAGGTTCTTGCACTGCATGCAGGTAACTGGGGTTCAATCCCCAACACCTCAATGGTCCTCTGAGTCTGCCAGTAGCAAGCTCCAAACATTGCCGGGTGGCCCCAAACATAACAAAATTAATAGAGGCTGCCGGAGGCTTGTGAGAGGGATGAATGGGAGACTGACAGAAATGATTGGGGGGGAGGGGGAGGAGAATGGACCAGAAACAGCAGTGAAAATTGCACACTTTGGTGAATATACTAAAAATATAATGAATTCTACACTTTTATTTTGGTATTATTTGTGGACCACATACAGCTGTGCTTAGGGGATGGTTCCTGGCCTACAGCTTGAAAGTCAGGGATAGAACCTGGAACCTGGTGCAGTCTTCTGAGCCTTCTCTCTGGTCTTAAGTTTCATTTTTCTAATGAATGTTATGGTATTACTAAGTGCATCTCAATTTAAAATCATTAAAAAAAAAACCTTCAGCAGTTTATTACTGGGGTTGGACAAACAGCTCTGAGAGCTGGACACATACTTTGCATGCTTTGTGTGCAGAAGGCCCAGGGTCTATCCTGACACCAGAGTCCCTGAAACCACCAGTACTCCCCACTTCCAAACATTTTTTTAAATTTACTAACTGCACTGTGTCATACCAAAATGAGAATTGGCACTTGGCAGCATATAAAATTCTTCAACACAAAAATCTTCCAGAAGTAAATTTTTATAAAGACATTTATAACTTTCGAAAATGTGGTCTGTTTTAGTTGACTTCTTTCCATTTTAATTCTATGTATTTGTTTCTGGTTTAGGGGCCACACCCGACAATGCTTTGGGCTCACTCCTGGCAGGCTCAGGGAACCATATGGGGATCCGGGGCTCAAACCCAGCTTGGCTGTGTGGAAGGCAGACACCCTGCCCACTGTACTAGAGCTCCACATTTTATTTACTTTTATTTGTTTTTGGATTTTGGGGGGCCTCACTCAACAATGCTTAGGGGATTCTCCTGGATTTGCACTCAGGAATCACTCCTAATGGTAGCCAGGGATAGAACCAGGGTCGGCTGTGTGCAAGGCAAGTACCCTATCAGCTGTACTGTTCTGGCTCCCTATTTCTTTCGATTTTGAATAGTGACAAAATACGCAAAACATAAAAATCACCATCTACATTATTTTTAAGTGCATGAGTCTGTGGTGTTAAGTAATTCACATTTTATCATATATTTTTTATTTTTAAATTCAGGCACTATGGTTTATAGTGCTATTAATGGTAAGGTTTTGGGCATAAATCATTCCAACAACACACCCTCCACCACTGTCCGAGTGTTCTCTCCCTCTACCCTGGAGACAAGCTCTCAGTTTCTGTTGCATCTGGGCACTTGTTATTCCCTACTGTGTATCTTTTATCCCAGATATGAGAGAGATTATTCAGTGTCTGTCCCTCTCCTTCTAACTTCACTCAACACAATACTCTCCAGATCCACCCACACTGCAGCATATTGTGTGATTTCATCTTTTTTAAAGTCAAGTAGGATTCCATTGTGTATATGTACCACAGCTTCTTTATCTAGTCATCTGTTCTTGGATACTTAGGTTGTTTCCAGATTTTGGCTACTGTGAACAGTACTGCAATGAATATGGGAGTACAAATGTCTTTTCTGAAAGAGATTTTGGACCCTGAGCATAGCTGCCAAGAAATGGAATTCCTGGGGCACATGGAAGTTCAATTTCTAATTTTTTGACAATACAACCATCACCACCACCCTGTACTTCCTCTTAAAAAAAATTTAATGTTTTAACATATTTTTGAATTTTTCCTGCATTCCTGAGTTTTTCCTAATGTTGCACAAAGACAGCTTAGTAATAATCTATTTTTAAGTAATGCTGGTACACACACAAAACAACTTCACATCATGTTCACGCCCCACTTTTTTACCCAAAACAAAGGAGAGGTACAGATTCTGTGATAATTATGGGGTGAAATTCAGCATTAGTCTCCTGAACTCTTCTATCTTGCAAAACCTGAAATCCTACATCCACTAGCTCTCCTGATCCCCTTCTAGCCAATTCCTGACAAAAACCTTTCTACTTTCTTTATAACTATTCGAGGAACCTCATGTAACTGCAATCACAACGTATTTGTATGTTAGTTCCTAACACACTCATTTATTAAAAACCAGACTTCGTTAACCACCATTGTTAAGTGAAAAGACAGATGTAATGGTCTAGACAAAACAGAAAATATTCATCAGAATTATATTATACTTCAGTAAATATTTGAAATAGCAAAAAGAATAAGATTTCATTTGTGCCTATTTTTAAAAAATAAAACACTTATTCAGATTGTGTAGTAGATCAATATACTGTAGAAAATCCAGTTAGTCGCATGGGCAGAGTGCTGGGCTTGCAGGTGGCTGACCTGTGCTTGACTCAAAGTACCTTTTGTCGGCCCCTTAGTCCTTCCAGGGGCGATCTCTGAGGGCAGAGACTGGATTAAGCCCTTGAGACTGCTGAGCATGGCCCCCAAATTAAAAAAAAAAATTAAGAAGAAAAAGTCTCTCAACATTTGTAACTTTGATACAAAAGAAAAAAAAAGGTTTGAGTGGTATCCATTCTAAAAAGAGTTCTTACACAAAGTAACAACTGATACAAATTGTTTTCATTAGGGAAAGTATTTCACAGAAATATCAGAGTGCTGGGGGACCTTGAGAATTAGAGCCGCCTGGGCACCCACAAGCACTCAGCCTATCCTGAAGCTGTCGGTTGTCTTAACTTCTGGAACCAGAGCTATGTAGGTGTGTGAGAACCACAAAAGGGCGCAAGCCTCAGCAATCAAGCCTCAGCTCCGATAGAGACCCTCTGCTAGAGCACGCGTCCAACAGCTAATAATGTGCAATCCCCAGTCACCACAAGACCTACAAGGGAGAAAGGGAAGGAAGGGAAAAGACAGAACTGGAGGGAGAGAGAAAAATCAAAAGGTCTGCATCTCAGGCGACATTCCCATACAGAGTTCTGGGACAAAGTCGTTAAGAGATCCGAGGATAACCAAAATCATCTTGCTAATCTCCTGCTTCTCCTCTGCCTGTTTCTCTTCGGTTTGTCCTCTGTCCTCGAACCTGTGAGACTCTTCGTCCTACCACACATCAATTTCAGGGGCCCTCAGCAGTTGGCACCTGCCTTGCAGGTATGAGCCTGCTGAGTGCAATCCCCAGGGCTGTCCGCACACTGCTGGCACTCTGCTGCCTGGGTCCCCAGAGCCGCAACAGTCCATAATCTTTGGTACACAGCAAAGTGCGTAAATACCACAACTGATTAAGTGAGCGCCTCAGCCAGAGTTTCAGCCCTATGAAGCACTATAAAACGAGAACATTCACCAGCAAATCTAAATGGGTGTAACCCCCAGAGTGTGTACAAGCATTCCAACTAGAAGGCCTGACCCTCCCACCCCACCCATGAGTACCAGGCAATACAATCAAGTTCACTGCCAAAACAGCAACCCAGGGAAGGGAGGGGGAAGATCCCCTCAAAAGTTAATTTCATTATCTCAGAACCACAAACAAATTTTAGCTATTGATTAACAGGGTTGGAAACAGCTAACCAGGTTGAGTGCAGGTTTTGCAAACGGGAGGTCTGGGGGCCCTAGCCCTGTGTGGTCCTCAGAGCAAATGCCAGAAGAGACACCCAAACACAGAGCCCGGAATAGTCCCCAAGCATCAAGTGGTGTGAACCTCAAAATAAAAACAAACAAAAAACCTTACCTACAGCTTAAATCTGAAACTTTCCCATTCACGAATGTTTCTCGCCAAGAGATTTTAATGTGACTCTGGTATATAGGCATACAAATCACAAAGAAATAAAATTAATGCATGGAGTTAATGCACAATTCAATCAGCCTAATAAGTGGCTGAATAAATAGCAATACTCCTACACCTGATCATTGCCGGTTGTGATCCCCCCAAAAAATGAAAAAAAATTGTTTACATATGGGCTGGAGCGATAGCACAGCGGGTAGGGCGTTCGCCTTACAAGCGGCCAACATGGCCGACCCGAGTTCGATTCCTCCGCCCCTCTCGGAGAGCCCGGCAAGCTACCGAGAGTATTCGATATGCCAGACACAGTAACAACAAAGTCTCCAATGGAGACGTTACTGGGCCCGCTCGAGCAAATCGATCAACGGGAGGGCCTTTACCTTTACCTTTACCTTTACTCCTACATTAAAAAATAAATAAAAAATTAAATTAGGGCTGGAGCAATAGCACAGCGGGTAGGGCGTTTGCCTTGCACCCAGACAACCCGGGTTCGATTCCCAGCATCCCACATGGTCCCCTGAGCACCGCAAGGGGTAATTCCTGAGTGCAGAGCCAGGAGTAACCCTGTGCATCGCCCGGCGTGACCCAAAAAGCAAAAAAAAAAAAAAAATTAAAATGCTACCCCCTTCCACACACGCACACATTCAGTTACATGATGTCATAAAGGGCTGAGAGCCACAGCTTAATAAAGGAAAGCATTCTCAGTTCTTCCCAGTTCTTTTCAAACCACCCAACTTAACTTTACCACTACTCTACTATTAACTCAATAATAGTGATAGCAATCTACTCACTGATTTTAGAACACCATAATTAGATCAAAGTCATGTGAAACTAACAATGCATATTTGAGCTAGGACAAAAGAAAATACAGTTCTGGACTGGAAGAATTTAACTTACAATTAGTTCCTGGTCACATTCCATTTCCTAGTAGATGGCTTAGCAATCCACACTTGACTAGACCTCTCTCCCCCCACCCCCCACCCCAAGTTCCCCAACTTAGTCAGTTCAATTTTAAATCATAATGCTACTTTTCATGTGCTTTCTTAGCCAACCAGGTCAATCACCATTTTCCAACTGGAAATGGTTCAGGAGTCCTTTAACATTATCAAAATATTCAGTGAAATAGTCAAACCAGTTCAAAGAAACAGGAAAATCTAAATCTTGAACGGTCTCTTCTAAGTGAAGTTTGATGACTTATTAGCAACACACACAACAGCTTTGTGTGTGCCAGTGACCAAACACTGCTTTGGTCTCACACATCCAAGGTATGTGCTCTACTGCTGAGCTACGCCTCCAGTTCGGATCACTAACTTTCCATGTATTGAATTTTAAAAAATATGTGAAGGACCAAAAGTTCAGATACTGAATTCCCATGGATCAATTCTCCACGTCTGTGAAAATAGACAACATCTGCAGTGCAACCTAAGTATTTATTGTTCTCTTCACAAGACTAAATTGAATACTGCACACACTTGAACATGAAATCCCATTTGTCTAATACTCTATATTGAAAACCTTTTACATTTCTACCTATGAATGTTCAATACCAAGCGAAATAAAGAAGCAAACCCAGCATATCTAGAGATACATGTTATCCCAGAGTAGATCCAAACCAAAATTTTACAATGAATCATTTAGCAGAATCCTAAGTTTATCTACTTTTAAGACATAAAAAATTAACAGCACAGGGGCTGGAGTGATAGTACAGTGAGTGGGGCACTTGCCTTGTGTGTAGCCAACTGGGGGGAGGTTGCTCCCAGACATCCCGATGGCCCCCATGGCCTTGCCAGGTATAATCCCTTAGCATAGAACCTTGTAGTACTTGTAGGAGTAAGCCTAAGCCCCAAGCCCAGTCAAGTGTGGTCAAGAAAAAACTGTCACTGTCCTCCCGTTGTTCATTGATTTGCTCGAGCGGGCCCAGTAACGTCTCCATCGTGAGACTTTGTTGTTACTGTGTTTGGCATATCGAATACGTCACGGGGAGCTTGCCAGGCTCTGCCATGCGGGCGAGATACTCTCGGTAGCTTGCCGGGCTCTCGGAGAGGGGCGGAGGAATCGAACTCGGGTCGGCCATGTTGGCTGCGTGCAAGGCAAATGCCTTACCTGCTGTGCTGTCACTCCAGCCCAAGAAAAAAACTATTAGAAAATATACATATAAGACACAAAAACAGCACAGAAATTTAGACGTCAGATGTTCTCATATCTATATAATATTTCTTCCTTTTGTTTTTTGCGGAAGGGTTTCCTAGGGCCATACCTAGCACTCCAGGTTCAACACTCAGGGGAAAAGTAAGGGACTCCTGCAAGCAAAACATGTGTTCCAGCCCTTTTGAGTTATGGCCATGCCCACGACCATAAATATTTTAAAAAATGCAATGACTCTCTGACCTGGAAAAGCCTAATAATTTTTATGCATAAATATGATCCAATTAAAAATGTATATGCTCACAATACAATGTAAGTATTTATAAGACTGATTTTAAAGTTAGAACATTTTAGAAATGTATAAAAGCAAATAGACATATAACCCCCATGCAACCCCCCTGCCCACAAAAAAAGAAAACAGACACTGAGATGAAGAGAACAGATGAGTTATCCGAGAGCAAGAGGGGTGGAAGAGTGGAACAATTCCTGCAACAGAGGCAGCAACTAGATTTTTAGTGTGACTAACACAGCACAGATGTCAAATTATAAAGCTGCATCACCTGACAGCTACATTATAAACCCAAGTTACTTCAGTAAAATAAAATTCTAATCTATTTTTAAAAGGATGAAACCTTTAACTGATAAGACACTATATAATCACTTTTTGCTTTTAAAGTTTTGGGGGCTACATCTGACAATGCTCAGGGGTTTAACACTTGGGTCTGCAATGCTTGGAGGCATCCATAAGTGCACAGATGTTTCAAGGACAATGTGTTCAGGAATTAAACCTGGGTTAGGAGGCATTCTAGGCATGAGCCCTAACCACTATTCTATCTACCAGCCTTAGTTTTTGTCACATCACCCATGGTGATGTTAGTGTACTTTAAAACTTAGAAAGCAACATGGAGGCACAAATGTTAAATAGGTCAGATTTCCCAAGGTCACTTAAATAAAAAAGAAAATAACATTCTGAAAATAATTTTTTTGAAAAATAATTAAAAGCTCTGACAAATAAAATATATAAGTTCCTGAATAATTCTATACCATAAAAAAAGTTTTAAGGGTAGATTAACTTCTCTGCTCAGATACTAATCCAACATTGCAATATTATCTTTTACAACCAGAACACAAATACATTAAAACACATTTCAGGAGCCAGGGAGACAGAACAGGGTTAGTTAAGGCCCATTCTTCACGTGCAGACAATCCTGATTTGATCCCCAACACCACATGGTCCTGAGAGCACCAATGGATCGCAGCACCACTGTGTCCCTAGGCCCTCCTTGAACCTCTGCCCAAATGGTCATGAACCACCAGGAGGCCTTCCCCACGCCCACCATTTACTTATTGATCAAGTACATTATAAAACCTAAATATATCAAGAACAACAAACTACAAACTAATCTAATTCTACAAGTATGAAAACATCAGTAATTTTATTTCAAAAAAATTTGAAGCAGTGTGTTTCCACCAATGAACAATGTCCTCTTTTAACCGCTACTGTCCTACAGAGTGGAGTTAGGTGAAACTAGCATTCATAGTCTAAAAGAGGAACATGAAATTTCAGAGGTATCTTTAGATGTCAAAAAGGATTTGAAAAGAGCTGTTGTCAGTTAGACTGACACAGATGGTAGCTGCTTGTTTTAGTACAAGCAAATATTACATAACGAGTGAATTTATTGTTACCTAGAGTATCAGATTACAGGTTTTTATACCATCACCCAAGCAGCCCCATTTTAAAAATTATTGGCAGGATAAGAGAGAAATGCAGAAATGCTAAGTATCTTAGGAATAAAGAACTCCAGCGAAATTGGAGTACTTAGTGGTAAGTAATTTTAAAGTCAGGATACTTAGAATTACTAAGGAACTCAATCCATGTAACAGAAGGTTCTAAGACATCTGATACAGAATATGAAAAGTGTAAAAGTGGTTACATCAGAACTTTTGGAACGAAAGCTGGGCTCTGAAGCCCAATCTTCCCTGGCCTGGCCTTCTCAAGACAGAGCTATAATATTCTGTCTGATAATGTCCCTTGTCAAGGAAGTGAAGTACAAGTTTTAAAATGATCAGCCCTCTAAGCACTGCTTCGCACCCTTTGTCTCCTTGCAGCTGCGATTCTGGACTCAGTTCTATCTCCCTCTACCTCAGATGCAGCCATTTGAAACCATCCCATTTCTCCTATTTATTGACTTCTAGATTGCAGCTGATGAACCAACCTGAATAAAAGCATTCCAGGATAAAGGTGTTGCAGTGATGCAAAAGGAAAGGAAAAGACGACTAGAAAGGAAAAGGGAAAGAAAAGACTAGGAAAGACCATCATGGTTCATGATCTCAACTTCAGCACCCCTGAGAAAGCTGACCACATACCCATCTCCCTGACTCAGGTGTAGTCAAAAAATAAGGCTGGGTAAAGGGAACGGACTCTGATTGCACCCTCAGGATACCAGTCCCCCTCATGAGTGTCCCTTAGGAATTTCATCTTCAGCAAACAGTACTGAGAAAAATGGGCACCCAGGGCTGGAATGATAGCACAGCAGGTAGGGTGTTTGCCTTGCACGTGGCTGACCCAGGTTCGATTCCCAGCATCCCATATTGTCTCCTGAGCACTGCCAGGAGTAATCCCTGTGCATTGCCAGGTGTGACACACACACACACACACACACACACACACACAATGGGCACCTACTTGCAAAAAAAAAAAAGAAAAGAAACTAGTCCATAATCACACAAATTCAAATTAAAAACACCCAAAACATAAAATACACAGAGGAAACCCAAGACAAAGGTAGAGGCTTTAATGTTATCTTTGGAGACTCAACTGTAACAGTCAGAGAAATGAAAGCAAAAATGAACAACAGGTGGGTTCTAGGGGATAAAGGCAGGGGTCAAGGCATTTGCCCTACAGAGGGCAGACCCCACAACTGACCCCCAGCATGGCATATGGTTCCCCCAGACACCGCCAGGCATGATCCTGCGTACAGAGCCAGGAGTAAGCCCTGAGCACCACTGACTGAGCCCCGCCCTCCAATTAAAAAAGGCCTGAAAATATGCACATTGGGATTGGAGCAGTAGCACCGTGGGTAAGGTGTTTGCTGTGCATGCGGTCATCCCGGGTTTGATCCCCCAGCACTACCAGAAGTAATCCCTGAACACCGCTGGGTATGCCCTCCCCCCACACGCACACAAGGTGAGGTGGTGAGGTAGTGCTCTGTCCCCTTCTCCCAAGACAGGATAACTAATCTCCAGTGGTCTCAACCAGGGGTAGTTTCCAGCAGTTCTCAGGGGACCACACAATATCAACGATCAAAATGCACTCAGCCCATTGGGCTCTCCCTTCTATTCCATGTATTCTGCCCAGATTCAAACAATTTATTTACAACACTTGCTTTTATGTCTGCTCTGCACCAAATCATTGGCACTTTCATGAAGCCAGTCCATGTCACTATCAGAGGCTTGTTTGTAGTCTACAAAATATACAGTGGTTACAACTGGGTTCTATCCCTGGCACTGTATATGGTCCGAGTCCCACACGAACAGTCAGGAGTAAGCCCTAAGCACAGTCAGGTGTGGACCCAAAATGAAAAACCAAAATAGGTTCTTCTGTGTACACTTTAATTGTGCCATTTCACATTATTCTCCACTATTCTTAGGATTAAATTCAAATGGACTACCTTAATATTTCAGAAAACAAAAAACATGTGATCCTAATCTCATCTCCCACTTTCTTCAACCTTAGTATCTGTAAGAACTCTTTCTTGTTACCCAACACATGTATTCCTTATCATTACATGTGAAACATCCAATTTCTTCTTGGAAGTATTTAAGTGTCATCCTTGATACAAACTTAAAGTTTCACCTCAGGAGCCCAAGTGACAGGACAGGGGACAGAACTTCTCTTACACACAGCTGGCTGATCCAAGTTCAATCCCCCCAAAGAACTGCCATGAGTGATCCCTGAGCACAGAGCCAGGAGTAAGTCCTGAGCACCGCTGGGTGTGACATCCCCCCCCCACACACATACAATCCAATAAACAAAAAAGTTTCATCACAGATCTCTGACAGTATCAGCACAAAAATAACTACTCCTTCCTCCTAAACGTCATCACTTAATGCTGATACCATGAATGTAGTACTGAGCAGACTTCTGAGCCAACACTTTTTTACCTGAAGAGAACAAAGAACCAGTCACACATTCTTTGTGGAGGTTTGGTTCTCCCCCAGCCACCACCCCTTTGCTAGATTCTGTGTCACACTCGACAATGCTAAGGGATTACTCCTGGCTATGCATGCACTCAGGAAATCACTCCTGGCAGTGCTTGAGGGACCATATGGGATGCCGGGTCAGCCACATGCAAGGCAAATGCCCTACCCAACTGTACTATCACTCTGGCCCCTCCCACATACTTTGTGTTTTGTGATCACACTCAGCAGTGCTCAGGGCTGCTCTTCCCACTCAGTGCTGGGGTTCACTCCTACAGGTACTTGGGACTATGTGGTGCCAGGGAATAAAGCCCAGAGTTCCTGCAGGCAAAACATACACATTCCAGTCTTCTGAGCTATCTCCCAGACTCCCCATTTCTTAAAGGCAGGAAAAAGGTTCTCAATTCTTTTTTTTTTTTTTTTTTGCTTTCTGGGTCATACCTGGTGACGCTCAAGGGTTACTCCTGGCTCTGCAGTCAGGAATTACTCCTGGAAATGCTCCAGGACCAAACTCAGGTTGGTCGCGTGCAAGACAACCGCCCTACATGCTGGACTATTGCTTCAGCCCCTCTTTTTTTCTTTAAAAAAAAAAATCATGTTTTTAGGTATTATTTATGTTGTTACATCTTTATTGCTACTCTAATCTTTTACTTTAGAAAAAAATATTTTTTATTTTTTTTATTTTAAGAAATTTTTATTTAATTTTATTTTTTGT
This sequence comes from Sorex fumeus, assembly GCF_029834395.1. Taxonomy (NCBI): domain Eukaryota; kingdom Metazoa; phylum Chordata; class Mammalia; order Eulipotyphla; family Soricidae; genus Sorex; species Sorex fumeus. The sequence goes on from NW_026606120.1 coordinate 79,195,612, forward strand.
TTTGGGTCACACCTGGTGATGATCAGGGGTTACTCCTGGCTCAGAACTCAGGAATCTCTCCTGGCAGGGCTCAGGGAACAACTATATGGAATGCCAAGGATAGAACCCATGTCAGCTGCATGCAAGGCAAGTAAGCTACCTGCTGTACTATCACTGCAGCCCCAAGTTTCTCAATTTTTAAATGCTTGTATCAATCCTTAGTTAACTGACTGAAGCGTTTACATGTTTTTTTGAAGCAAGAATGATCTTGATAGCTAATACCGAAAGACTTTTCTCTTCAAGTAATTAGGGAGTTAACATTTTTCTTCCTATTTATTATTCTTTCTACTAAGATCATCAAGGACGATAACTGACTTCGCTGATCTACAGGAATACATACTGCTGCTCTTTGAAGGCTGGCCTGCAAAAAAGAAACATCTGAGTATTTTCTTTTTTCCTGCGTCAGGAATCCAACGCAGGCCTCACCCATCTGAGCATGTGCTCGACTGCTGAGTCACATCCCTGGCCGCCTGAGGATTCTGTACCGCACCCTTCCACAAGTCCCTCAGTGAAATTAAAGGCAATTATATCATGCCATTACACTTTATATTGAGAACCCTGTTTTTACATAGTTGCAAATAAAACGTAGAACACCAAGTGTATGTATCTGCGCGTGCATGCATGTTTATCCACGTCTCTCTGTATGTGTGTCTGTCTTGAATATGGAAATATGACAGTACCAAAGTCACTCCTTATTAACACTTAAACAAGTAAGAGAATTCTCATCTGGGAGGACAATGACTGTACCAGACTAACTTCCAACAAACACAAAATTAATCTTTCCACTTCCAAGTCAAATTACTTCTATGAATGTTTAAATGTATTTGCTTAAAAGATCAATTTTAAATATAGCTTGGGAAAAGAAAAAAGGAGTCTGAAGCAAGCCTTACTTGCTTTTCATCTTTTATGTTTGTGGTCCACACCGGATGGTACTCAGAGGGCTACTGCTGGCAGTATTTGGGGGGAGGAGGGTGGGTCAGAATTGAGCCCCACCTTCCTGCATGCAAAACAACTGCTCAGCCCAGGGAGCTATTTCATTGGAGACTGCCTTCACCTTAACAGGGAGAAAATTAGCCCGGCTTCCTATCATGGAACAAAGACCTTGAACCCCTCCCCCCCATGTCCAAAGAATACTTGCTGGAAATCTGCTGGGGGAGTGATAATTTTCTTTTTCAAAAGAAAAGCATCTTGGGGGCCAGAGCGATACATAGTACAGCAGGGAGGGCATTTACCTTGCACGCGGCTGACCTGTGTTCAATCCTTGGTATCCCACATGGTTCCCTGAGCACCACCGGAAGTAATTTCTGAGTGCAGAGCCAGGAGTAACACCTGAGCATTGCCCCGTGTGACCCAAAAAGTGATCCTCCCTCCCCAAAAAAAGGAAAAGAGAAACATCTTCACCCAGCTGAAAATCTTAAGAACCAAGAGTGGCAGCAACTCCACTAAAAAGAGCAACTCCACTAAAAAGAGCTGCACAAAAAAGTTTAAAGTAAAACAACATTCTTTTCATTGTCAAAGTTTTATAAAGGTGGGGCTGGAGGAAGTGTACAGTGGGTAGGGCACTTGCCTTACATATGTGGCCAACCCAGGTTCCACAACCAGCTTCCCAATACGGCCCTGAAGCACCATCAGAAGTGATTCCTGTGCACAGAGTTAGGAGTAAGCCCCTGAATGCAGCCCAAAACCAAACTAAACAATCAAAAAGGCAAAATTTACAGTCCAGGGAGGTAACTCAAAGTTTAGAGCATGGTATTTTGAATTATGCATTAAACACACAGGTACAGCAGCACCTGAGCAATGGCAGGTGTGGGCCCCCAAAATAAAGGAAAAGGCTGTAACTAACATGTTGACATTTGACAGTGTCAAGGGCAACTGGAGCTAAAAATGTGGTGCAAGTGGTAGAACACGTGGCCTGGGCTTGCATGTGCAAGGCCCTGGCTTGATCCTTGGCACCACACAAGCCCTCTGCACCACTACATGTGACCCCCCACTACTTTCCCTAGGAGGGAAGCCACTGGTCCCGTATTTCTCAAGTATTAAATCATTTTATTCCAATTGTTTCTGGGAAAGAAGTAAGAAAAACTTTTGTTTAATGGAGGGGAGAGGCAAATGACTCTTTTCCATTAGGGATCTTTCTTTCCAATGCATCACAACTTCTGCTCCATTAAATGACAGAAATACACATCTGGTAAAAGTCTTTTCCTTCACTCTCATGACACCCCATTCTCAGGGTCCATGCTCTGTAGCCCATTTTCAGAATTCTTCAACGATTTAAGTAGATCAGAATAACAAGAAAAAAAATTAAACAGCGCCACAGGCACACGCTCTGGTACCAGACTGTCTCAGGAGAGCGCCGGCTCTGCACCAAGTCCCCAATGAGGGCCAGTCTACCCACTCCCTGAGGACACGCACAGGGTGAGTTCCAGGGAGGCAATTCATGCCCCAGCAAAATGGACACTGTGAACAAGCACAAACAACTCTCCCATTCTAGCATGAGCCTGACCACGACAAAATCCAAGCAGCATTTCCCCAAAGCTAGGATTCAGGGTTTTATTGGGGAAATCTGGGGTGTTTTAGAGCCACAGTCAGCTAATGCTGGGGCTTATTCCTGGGTCTGTGCTCAGTGGGCCATATGTGATACTGGGAACTTGAACCAGGGCTGAAATATGCAAAAAAAGCACTTTAACCCCAGTACTGACCTCTATAATTAGTTCTGTGTGTGAGGAATTTAAGCGTGGGAAAATTAGAAGACAAAAGTAAAATTGGGGACAGGGAGTGTGGTTAAAACACTTGCCCTGCATGTGGTCAACCCTGGTTCCAACCTGTCAACACGTATGGTCCCCAAGTACAGCCAGGAATGACTCCTGAGACAGAGCCGAGGAGTACACCCTGAGCACAGTAGGGTGCAGCCCCAAAACAAAAACAGGCAAAATGAACACTTTTCAGTGTTAGACTGGAATATTTTCTAGCCTAACACCGCTTGCTCTTCAAGTAGTAATTATATAAAGGCTTTCTGATGATCAAATAAGTTATCAAAATATTAATTTGAAAACCCAGTGGAAAGATAGAAATCCATGTCACTAGATAAAACATAATCTTTATCTGCTATATTATGCCTTTCAAGTTCTCACATTAACTGGTTCTGCCATAAATGAGGCTTACTGAGGAAAAAAAAATTTTTTTTTCCTGGCCTTTTGTGTCTTACGATGCTGGGGGTTACTCCTTGCTCTGCACTCAGGAATTACTTCTAGCAGTGCACCGGAAACCACAGGGGATGCTTGGAATTGAATCCAGGTCGGTTGTGTGCAAGGCAAACGTCCTACTCACTGTGCTATGGCTCTGGCCCCATGAGAAAATATTTTAATGAGCACAGAGTACCAGCCTACGATTCACCTATCAACTGCAAGCACAAGTGAAGACTAAACGAAAAAGAACAAACACTTACATTTTGAAAGATATTTCTAGCAACTTGGGAAATAAGTTTTTCACGTAAGTTTAAACATAAATCATCCCTTTAGAACGTAAAAAAAAAGTTTATCTTACCCATTTCACAAGAAAAAAATGACCATAGGTTACTTTTCTAGATTATGTATTACAGCAGAAGAAAGTTATTTAACCTTCCATTATCTCTCATGGTCAATGCAACGCCCATTGCTCTACACTGCCTAAGGGAGTTTTGCAAACAGCAAAGCTATGTACCTCAAATCACTTCATTTCTCAAAACAGAATCTTCTTTCTACTCATTCCTAATCAATTTCAAGACAAAAATAGTAAAAGAAAAATATAGAAAAACAACTTTAGTCTTTTCATCATGACCTCAAATGACTTAACATACCTGTTTATTTTAGGTATATTAAGATAAATATCTTAGGCCTCAACTCTATTTTTTTTTCTTTTTGGGTCACACCTGGCAATGCACAGGGGTTACTCCTGGCTCTGCGCCCAGGAATTACTCCTGGTGGTGCTCAGGGGACCATATGGGATGCTGGGAATCAAACCCAGGTCAGTCGCGTGCAAGGAAAATGCTCTACCCACTGTGCTATCGCTCCTGCCCCAGGCCTCAACTCTAAATGGGAATCTGTCTTACTCCCACCCCCTGAGGTGGGGGTGGGGGGTAGAATATTTTGTTTGTTGCCATACCTGGCAGTCCACTGTGACCAAATGATGCAGTCTATCTCCCTGGTCCATATAAATGTTTCAAAGACTAAATAAGCTTTTGTATATAGGTCATCTAACAGGTAGAAGGTGTGCTCCAGTAACACACAGTAGAGGAGTGCCTCGCTTCCTAAAGACTTCATGCTGCAACCGCTCAAAGGGCTGGATGGAATGCAAGCACAGTAGATGGCCTGCGCTTCTAGAGTCCTGGTAATATGTAATCAGCCCTCCAAGCCAAGGGTAATTCCCCCTACCCTAAAAACCCCCCAAACAATAGACCATTACATCTTTTCACAAAACGTCTAATGTGAAATTAATATTTCTGTCTTTTGGCTTTAAATGTACTATTTACATGTTTGGTAGCTCTCTTTCTCAAGGACAAGGTAACGATTCCACTAATAAGATTCATGCACCCAGACAAACAGCCTGGATTATTACCTTTTTGTTCTGTTTTGGTTTCTGGGCCAACCCAGCAGCACTGGGGGTGGAAGGGGGATAGGGAGAGAGACACTGCTCTCAGTGGTGCTCGGGTCGCCTGCACGCAAACACGCACTCAACCAACCCACTGAGCTCTCTCTACAGGCATAGTGCCTTAATTTCTTATTTGCTATGGGGTATTAAGCAAAACTTGACTTTCTATTCCTCAGTCTCAGCCTGAAAAACTAGAATATCTACCTGATTATATTGCTGTGAGGACTAAATACATTGCCTAGCCAACAGATTTTTTTTCAAGTAGGCTATGATTGTTTCCTATTAAGGTCTCAACTCAGTGGTCTGTTTAGGCCAAGTTGGTTAAAAATGTTTCTAAGCTCAAGCTGAGTTAAAATCCTCCTGGGGCGCTGTGATCTCCCAGGTTTCGGATTAATTCAGTCTCAAAGGCCCGCAACTGTCTCCCTCGGTTTTCTGTCTTCCCAGGATGCATCTCCCAAACACAAGAAACAGTGGTGCCGGATGGCCAGTGGGTAGGGTGCTTGCCTTGCACATGGCAACCTGTGTTCAATCCCTGGCACCCCATATGGTCCAATGAGCACAGAGACAGTCCTAAGCCCTGAGCACTGCTGGGTGTGGCCCAACACAAAACAAAACAAAAACCCCATAAGTAAGTTATTAGGAAACAGTTGGATAAAACGGTGAGCAAGAAAATAGTCCCTACACATATTTGCCATCATTCAGTTCCCTGGCTCGTGGTCATTATTCTTTTAGGCAAAGCTAAAACAATTTAGGGGCTTGAGAGCTAAAAGGCAGCTGGAGCACAAACATCCATGCCTATATGCCTGGCCCACGCCCTCCAGCTCCTCCAGGTGGCCCCAGAATGCTGGACTCAAGATGAGACATATCCAGGGAACAGTGACCCTGGGCCCCAGGAACACAGACCAGGAACCCATCTTCCTCACCCAAAACCAAACAAGAAAAGCATAAGAAAATGATTTTAAACTCCTCCTCTTCCTGGATGCCATTCCTCAATCTTCTTCACCCTTCAAAATCATTTCTCCACAAATCTTCCTATTTGAGTTCTGGTTTTGTTTGTTTTTCTGTTTGCTTGTTTGTTTTTAGTCCCCCCTCCCCGCCTGTGCTCAGAGCTTACTTCTAGTTCTGTGCTCAGGGATCACTCCTGGGGCAGTCCACAGGTGCTGGGGATCGAACAGAGGTTGGCGATGTGCAAGGCCATACTTGTACTATCTTGGGTCCTTTGCCTGAGTTCTGAAGATAACCTATGACTGCTACACTGTGTCTGCTCCATGACTGCAAGCCCAGGTAACATAAAGGAGTATACTGTGCTTGAGGATCAGTGATGCCTTTATCAGACTGAAGTTGATTTCAAGGCAACTGTATTTACCACTTTGGTGCAAAAGAACCTTTCTTCATAATTAAACAAATATAAAAATCAAAGAGATTGGGCCAAAGACAGTCCAGAGCCAAGGCACATGCCCCCAACCCCCGTTTGACCCCCAGGCACCTGAGCATCATAGGATGCAGGCCTGGAGGTCCCAAGTAATGCCAGCCTGTCAAGAATCCCTCTGCACCGAAAAGTGCTTGATCACAACTGCATCCCAGAGCCCTGGCATTCAAGCGCGGGCAAGACTGGCAGTACTGCTGAGATGACCCCCCCATACCCTGCCAAGTCCCTAAGCAATCCCTGGGAGATCCCTCCCTCAAAAAAGAGGTGGTGGTGGCTAACACTGCCATAAAGTATTAATTAGCGAGAATCAAATGAAGATTTTTACAATTTTATAGAACCTCAACACTCATTCATTAAATATTTTCCCTGAAATGAAAAATTGGAAAAAACCAAAAACCAAACTGGTTACATAAAATGACATAATCTTAAGTACTGATTTCTCCACCGTGTGAAAACAATCTATTCCACTTTTATTTTTGCTTAGATAAAGGATAAAACCAGCGAATTAAGCTACTATTCATTTGAAATTAATGGGGTGCCAAGGTTCTCCCTCTTCTAGTAAACTATTTTACCACACTGTTAGAATCTAAAACCAAAAATGTTTAAATGAACATTAAAGAATGCCCATCACATTCAACAGTCTTCCCTGCCTGCTCCTATCTATCCCAACATTTCCATCCAATCTCATTACTCCAGTTAAAAACCATGGAAATCTGGGGCTAGAGCAATAATACAGTGGGTTGGACATTTGCCTTGCATGCGTGGCCGACCTGGGTTTGATTCCCAGCAGCCTATATGGTCCCCTGACCACCCCCCACAAAAAAAAGAAACAAAATCATGGGAATCAACGATCTTCCCACTCAGTCCCAAGTTCTAGTCCCCTTACTAACAATATTTAATGTTCTCATCTCACTCTCCCCGCCAAAGATGAATGACACCATTCTCTCCTTCCTGGCTTATCAACAGCCTGCTGGCCTCCAAGTCTCCTATCCCAGTTTTCACCTAGTAAGAGTCTCCAATGCCATTCAAAGAAAGGTCACAGATAGTACAAAGGGTAAAGTGTGCGCCCTGCCTTTGCATGCAGCTGATGACCTAGCATCGATCTCTGAGCCCAGAGCCCAGAGCAAGCCCTAAGCACTGCTGAGTGTGGCTCAAGCACTGCCCCCTCCCCGCCCAAAAAAAAAAAAAATCCAATGAAGGTCAAAGAGATAGCTCAATGGGCTGAGACCAAGCTTTGAGTGTGGGGGAGAAACAGGTTCTAGAACTGATTCCTGGCACCACAGGGTCCCTGATAACCAGAGCTGCCTCTAGACAGTCAGTTTTGGCCTCCAAATCAAAACAAACCAAAAACTGTTTTAATAAAGACAGGGACCAGAGCAATAGTTCAGCAGGGAGGGTGTTTGTTTTGCATGCAGCTGACCCAAGTTCAATCCCTGGCATCCCATATGGTTTCCTGAGTTCACCAGGAGTGATCCCTGAGCACAGAGTCAGGAGTAACTCCTGAGCATCACTAGGTGTTACCCAAAAACCCTGTCACTGTCCTCCCATTGTTCATCGATTTGCTCGGGCGGGCCCAGTAACGTCTCCATTGTGAGACTTTGTTATTACTGTGTTTGGCATATCGAGTACATCACGGGTAGCTTGCCAGGCTTTGCCATGCTGGCAAGATACTCTCGGTAGCTTGCCGGGCTCTCCAAGAGGGGCAGAGGAATCGAACTCAGATCAGCCATGTTGGCTGCGTGCAAGGCAAACGCCCTACCGCTGTGCTATCACTCCAGCCCCTTTTAAGAAAAAAAAAAAGGTAAAGGTAAAGGTAAAGGCCCTCCCATTGATCATCGATTTGCTCGAGTGGGCCCAGTAACGTCTCCATTGGAGACTTTGTTGTTACTGTGTCTGGCATATCGAATACGTCACGGGGAGCTTGCCAGGCTCTGCCGTGCGGGCGAGATACTCTCGGTAGCTTGCCGGGCTCTCCGAGAGGGGCAGAGGAATCGAACTCAGATCAGCCATGTTGGCTGCGTGCAAGGCAAACGCCCTAGCCGCTGTGCTATCGCTCCAGCCCTACCCAAAAACCCTAAAAAATAAATAAAAAGAAAGATATGGAGCTAGTTATAAGGGCCAGAGCATGCCTGACATACAAATGACCTGGAGTTTGACCCTGAGCACTGTATCAGGGGTAGGCTTAGTAGCCCAAGCACTATTGGGACCTGAATGGCACAAAAATGCCTCCTTGCCAGGTCAACAGAAGTGGCTTCCAGGGTCCCTGAGAATCACCCTGAGCTCCACCAAACACAAAAAAATTCCAGTAATATCCAAACTGCTTCAAAGCCATCTCTGAAATGGCTTCACAGACGATCAATCCTAGAGACCTACAAAGTCACCAATACGACCTACCCCTAGCTGCCCCTGTTGGCACCACTCTCCCCCTGATGCTTCGTTCAGTTCTCGACAGTCTCAAGTACCCGCTTCTCCAAGGCCTTAGAATAAGCTCTTGCCCTACAAAATCTGTAGGTCACCCTTCACGCCCGTCACTCCAACAATTCCCATCTCAGTTTACATGGTACTTTTGGGGAAACTTGCTCTGACATTTCCACCCATCTTAATCATATGTTTTGGATATAAAAACCATGGCACTCTGAACTTCATTTCTGTAGCACTAAAGCCACTGTAATATACCATTAGCAATATGGTTACTTGCTCAAACACTCAATCTCTCTTCCTACCTAACCTGTATTTCTGTGGGGGCAGGACATGGCCTGTCACTCTTACATGCCTTTATATTCCAAGTACAATCTCATCACAGGCATTCAACATATCTGGCAAATCTTTCCCTTTTTTATCCATTTATTTTCTTTATGTACATTACAAGGTCTGTCACCACCAAATCCTAAGCTTTTTAGTGTCTGTTTATGTATCTTGCGCTATCTGCCTGTAATGATCAGCAAGTTCTGTGTAGCTCTGCACCAATGCCTACAACCTAAGCCATAAGCAGAAGTTTCTATTCAAGTGCTAAACACCCACTGAGGCCCCTTTCTAACAGTCTTTCTTTCTAATCCCATCAACCAACCAAGATCTCTCCTGACTACCTGCATCCCCAGCATTTGACTTACATTACGAAGTACTAGGTACTGCTTTAAGTGTTCAGCCTTATCTTACCATGTCTTCACTCCACATTAAAACTAAACAACTTTTTGGACCACATCCAATGATACTCAGGGGTTAACGCAGGAATTGCTCCTGGCAATGCCCAGGGGACCATATGGGGTACCAAGGGGTTGGTCGCATGCAAGGCAAACACCCTACAAGTTCTAACCCTCACCTGACAATTCTTACACAGTTGCTCTTTCAGTAAGTCCTTATATGATCACTTTAACATCATAACTGCACTTTTTGCACTAAATTTCAGAGGAGATTCAAGGCGACTACAACTAAGGCAACAGAACAAGGGGTATTTAGATCTACAGCAAATGGATAAGCCCAAGTTCCCACTGGCTAACTTCCTTCAGAATTATGTAAATCCAAGAATAATTCTCAACATCTACATATCTTCTCAGGAAAATTAAACAGAGGGGGTGTTAGGGAGAAAATACAATTCCATCACTGAATGACATCTTAGAGCAAAGCAAGGGGCATTAAATAAAGGTGTTCAGGTTCACTCAGCTCTGAAGTAACTTCAAATAAGAACACAATGGCTAGGAATGTCACAGATGAGACTCCCACAACTCAAGAACATCTGCATGAACTAAGGGTGAAATGAAACATCAGTGGACTAAAGTTTTCCATCAAGTCACGAAGGCTGTTTCAGTTCAAGTTATACCATTACACGCAGAACTTTTGCCTCAACTTCCTCAAATGTAAAAAGGGGTGCAAAATTTAAGTCCAACAATATTACTTATTGGTCTGGCTTTTGGGACTCCAGGGGAGTTGCTGCTGGGGAGTGAATCTGAGTGCTACAAAAATGCAAGGCAAGAGCTCTGCCACTGAGCTATATATTCCCTGCCTTGACAGTGTATTTTTTTTTTTAAGAAAATAATCTCAGAGAGGCAAGAGTGTACAGCTGCTAAGTTGCTTGCCTTGTACATGGCCAATTCAGGTTCATTCAATTCCCAGCACCACATACGGTCCTCCAAGCCCCGCCAGAAGTAAGCCCTGAGCACCACTTGTGAGGCCCCAAAACAAAACAAAAATCATTACAGGGCAAGGGGGGGGCGGTGCAGAGCAACAGCACAGTGGGAAGGGGAATGCACAGGGTGAATTCAATCCCCAGCACCACACATAGTCCCCTGTGCCCCAACCCCCGCCCCCAGGAGTAGCCCAGAAAGAAAAAAAAACGCGCAGTTTGGGGCTGGAGACAGTAAAGAAGGTAAGGGCACTTGCTTTGCATATGGCTATCCCAGTTCAACCCCCTGTACCAGACACGGTTCGGCTCCTCCCCAACCTCAGCAGGCCAACAGTTACTCTGAGCACCATCAGCTGTGACCCAAAAAGCCCCTTCCCCTCACAATTCAAAGCTGCTTGAGCCATAAAGCTCATCTACTCAAAATCCTGTTTTATTATAAAGTGGTTACATGCTTAGCCCATAACTAGTTTGTAGCAGTGGAGGTTTAAATCTGAGTCCTGTCTAATATCTCATTCCATTATTTGTGGGAGGAAGAGGAATAGAAAAATAAGAACAAATTCAAGTCGACTGCCACATCTGGCAACACCATCTGTTAATACTTAACAGATTGAAGTATGTCACTATACAAAAACATTCTTGGGCTGAAGAGATTGTAGAGTGGGTCAGGCACTTGCCTTGCACAAGGCCGACCCAAGTTCAACTCCTGGCATTCCATATGGTCTTCTGAGCACTGCCAGGAGTGATTCCTAAATGCAGGAGTAATCCCTGAGCACCACCAGTTATGTCCCCAAAACAAAATTTTTTAAAATCCCTGTGTAGCTAAAGAGGAAAGCCTATTACACTCTAATAATTCATTATTCCTGAAAGTTTTCAAATCCAAGAGGGTAAAATTCCCTGAAAATAATGGAGTAAACACACTCAAGATAATCCAGAATTCAAGTAAATTCTTTGCTGTCACTGAAGGAAGCACCGTTTATTTCGTTGCAGAAGTGCACATCCCCAGCGGTACTCAGAGGTCCAAGGGTGCGGGGAGCACTTCCTGACCTACTCAGTTCTATGTCACGGTGCTCAGAGGTCACCATGCTGTACAGAACATGGAATCTGGGCCTCGCACATGCCACACAGGCATGGGTTCCACCACTTCAACTATCTCTCCAGACTGCATCGCATTTACTTTTCTATATCCCGAATTTGGAACAGACTTCAGAGGCCATCAGACAAAACACAGGTTAACCCAAAAAAAAAAAAAAATTGAAAATAAAACTTCAATAGGAAGAAAAAAACTAGGAATGAGGCTTTAAAACATGGCAACAGAGGTGGGGAGACAGCTCGACAGACTGGAGCCCCGGGGGGGGGGGGGTCTCCCCCAAACACATCTAGGTGTGTCCCAAACCCACCACAGAGTCACAACAATTATACCAACAGAGATTGGGTCTAAACTTGCCCAAAAAAACCATAAAAATAGAAACCTAATGAACAACACAAATAATGGTGTCCAAGTAATAAAAATAAACTACAAGCTTGGAGAAAGTATGTACAATTATTTCATAGCCTCTTTCCCCCTGAGGTTCCAGAAAGAAGACATTGTGCATATAAAGATTAACATATTATAATCAACCGTTTTCTGTATTTGTTTTTGGGTCACATTCAACAGATGTAAGGCAAGCAGCCCTACCTGCTGTACGTATCATTCCTGCCCCCAATTAGTTTTTGAGGATTCTTTTTATACTGACCCTCAAGAGAGGTGACAAGATAGTTTAAAGAGAAAAAAAAATTTTTTTTTAATGTGTTCCAAGGGCCAATTGAGATAGTACAAGTGGGTAGGGCGCTTGCCTTACTCCCTGATGATCATCAGGAGTGATCCCTGACTGATCAGGAGTGGTCACTGAGCACCACCAGGTGTAGCCCGAAAAAATAAAAAAATCCCTTCCACAGTGATGTTACTATGTACTGTAATTACACAGGGGAAGCCCAATCTAATGCAGATTATTCAAAGAAGTCTTGGGGAAGTAGCTATAAGCACCAAAACACAAATATATATATATATATATATATATATATATATATATATATCGAATACGTCACGGGGAGCTTGCCAGGCTCTGCCGTGCGGGCGAGATACTCTCGGTAGCTTGCTGGGCTCTCCGAGAGAGGTGGAGGAATTGAATTCGGGTGGGCTACGTTGGCTGCGTGCAAGGCAAACGCCCTACCACTGTGCTATTGCTCCAGCTCCCAGCCACCAAAGGATAAAAGTTTTAAACTAAACAAAATCTGCTCAACAAAAATGTAGTCAAGGAAAGAAGAGGAAAAAATTCTCACATGTCTAGCTTAGCAACATAGAAATCACTAACTGTATAGCACAGCACTGTAGCACTGTCGTCCTTGCTTGAGTGGGCACCAGTAATGTCTCCATTATGAGACTTGTTACTGTTTTCGGCATATTGAATACGCCATGGGGGGCTTGCCAGGTTCTGCTATGCAGGTGAGATAACTCTCAGTACCTTGCCGGGCTCTCCGAGAAGGACGGAGGAATCGAACCCAGGTCAGCTGCGTGCAAGGCAAACACCCTACCCGCTGTGCTATCGCTCCAGTCCACTAACTGTACAATGCAATGATAAATATACAATTTGCCAAAAATTCAACAACACAAAAAGCAATCATTGTGCTTCTTCTAGTGCCCAAAATTTAGTGATCATGCTGTTCCTCTTGGAGGTTGTAAAGAACACACATGAATTAATTCTTGGTGAAGTAGGGTGTGTAATTTTCACAGAACCATCCACTTGTAATTTAAGAAACATCATTAAAAACAATTCACTGCAAGGGTCAGATGGATAGTACAGCAGATAGGATGCTTGCCTTGCACACGGTCAACTAGGATTCGATCTCTGGCTCCCCAAAAGGCCTTCTGTCTGATCCCTGAGCTCAGAGTCAGTAATAAGCCCTGAGCACCAGCAGATGTGGCCCCAAAATGATAATGATAATGGTAAAAACGACTCACTTCACAGGCAGATAGTAAAGGGGTTGAGGTGTCTGCCTCACATGTGTGAGCCCACAACGTATAAGTCCCCAAAGCACAGAATCTTCAGAAGTAGACCCTGCTAAGTGTTGCACAAAAACCACTCCACTCCTTAAATAACCCTACCCCACCCCGGACTAAAAGAACCCTTACTCACTCAAGTCCACTAAGTCACTGTTAACTGCCTAGACTGAATCAAGACTACTTAACTCTGGGAGGAATACTTCAGGCAGGAAGAGGGAAACAGCTGAAATTCACCAGGTGATCATCTTAAGAGTTAAGCTTCTGAGGTCAGAGCAGGGAGGATGCTTGCCTTACTCGTGGCCAACATGGATTGGTCCTCAGAATCCCATATGGTGCCCCCCCTCCCCTGCTGGGTCAGAGTAATTCCTGAGTGCAGAGTCAGGAGTATGCCCTGAGCACAGTCTGTGTGGCGCCAAAACAAAGTGAGTTAAACTTCTTATATTCTAGGACTCAAGAATTCTAAGTGGGGGCTGGAGAGATAGCATAGCGGGTAGGGCGTTTGCCTTGCACGCGGCCGACCCAGGTTTGATTCCCAGCATCCCATATGGTCCCCTGGGCACCGCCAGGAGTAATTCCTGAGTGCAGAGCCAGGAGTAACCCCTGTGCATCGCCAGGTGTGACCCAAAAAGCAAAAAAAAAAAAAGAATTCTAAGTGCAGTTATGAGATGTGGAAGGAGCCATTTGTCTCACACACACACACACACACACACACACACACACACACACACGGGGGGGGGGGGGGGGAGACGACTTCTCGATACCCAAAGAACACCCTACCCTTGTTTTTGTGCGGGAGGCTTTGGGCCACACATCAGGTGGTACTTGCAGCTTACTCCTGGTTCTGTGCTCAAGGAATCAAAGCCAGGTTGGTCAGGTCCAAGGCAAGTGCCTATGCCCTGTACGATCTCAGCACCCCCACTTAATTAAATCAATGCCTCCACTCATTTGGTCTAACCCATTTCTGAAAACCACTTTTTTTAAAAAAAAATTTTTATTAGTGAAACACCATGAGGTACAGTTGTAGACTTACAAATTTTTGTGCTTGGGTTTCAGTTATACAATGATCAAGTACCCATCCCTCTAACAGTGCCCATTCTCTAACAGTGCCCACCACTAATCCCAGTATTCCTCCCACCCACCCCCACCCCCCCATCCCACCCTGCCTCTGTGGCAGGGCACTCCCTTTTGTTCTCTCTCTCCTTTTGGGTGCTGTGGTTTGCAAAAGAGGAATTGAGTGGCAATCATGTTCAGTCTATAGTCTACTTTCAGCATGCATCTCCCATCCTGGACAGATCTTCCCAACACCCTTTATTGGGTGCTCCCTTCTCTATCTGAGCTGCCTTTCCCCCTAGAGTGTGCAGCTGGCCTCCAAGCCATGGAGTAAACCTCCTGGTATTTATCTCGACTACTCTTGGGTGTTAGTCTCCTATTTTGTTACTTTATGTTCCCCAGATGAATGCAATCTTTCTATGTCTGTCTCTCTCTTAATGACTCATTTCGCTTAGCATGATACTTTCCCTGTAGTACCACTTGTATGTAAATTTCAAGATTTCATCCTTTCTAACAACTACATAGTACTCCATTGTGTAGATGTACCAGTTTCTGTAACCAGTCATGTGCACTCAGGTTTTTTCCAGATTCTAGCTATTGTAAACAGTGCTGCAATGAACAAACAAGTGCAGATGTCACTTCGACTATACTTTTTTGCCTCTCCGGGGTATATTCCCGGGAGTGGTATTGCTGGGTCAAATAGGAGCTTAATTTCTAATTTTTTGAGAATCGTCCATACTGTTTTCCAAAAGGGCTGAACCAGTCAGCATTCCCACCAGCAGTGAAGGAGGGTCCCTTTCTCGCCACATCCGCGCCAACACCGGTTGCTTTTATTCTTTTGGATGTGGTGTGAAATGATATCTCATTGTTGTTTTGATTTGCATCTCCCTGATGATTAATGATGTAGAGCATTGAAAACCACTTTTAAAAATGCCCAGGAGCTGAAAAGACAGGAAAGAGGCTCCTGCACATCACTGGGCCCGACCCTGATGGTATAAGGCACCGTAGGTCCCAAGCTGCACCGTACGCTAGAGCCAGAGCACTCCCTGGCCACCCTGGTTGGCCAATTCCCACAAAGTGGTCCCTTGGACCCCTGAGCACTCCCTGAAGCTCCTTCCCCCTAAAAATGCTAAAAAGGGGCCAAGAGATTCAAAAAGAGTAAACATGCGGCTAACAGATCGAAGAGGAATTCTGGTTACCTTGCTCAACAAGGAGGCAGAGCGAAGAAACAGCATGTATGGCACTTGCCTTGCATGTGGCTGACCCAGGTTTGATCCCTGGCAACCCAGGCCCACAGGGAGTAACCTCTGAGCACAGAGGCAGGGGTAAACCCCAAGTACCACTATATGTGGCAAAAACAAACACAAAAAAACTAAGTTAACTGTGTGAGGATTCAACTCACGTAAGAGGTCTAAAACAATCTTTCAACTATCCATATACTTCACATATACTCCCATCTAGATTGAGATATCCTAGAACTAAATAGAAATTTAATGGACTAAACAGTCTTTGGATTATCCCTGAGAATAAGATAGTTAGATATTTTAACTTCACTAGACTGTCCCACTTATCCACAACATTAACAAACTACAATACTGTCAACACAATGTATCCAACCAGCTGAGTACATACTTTGCATACAGGAAGTCCAGGCTCAATCCCTGGCACTAAACGGTGCCCTAAGTACAGAGCCAGGAGTAGCCCCTGAACACCAGGCACTGAAATCCAAGAACAAAAAACCAAGAAAAGCCAACAGAGCCTAAGGATTTTTTCCTCAATTACGCAAATCGGTTTAGAGCCTAAAATGCTTCATTCACAATGTTGTTATATAAAATTACTCATAAGCACAAAATATTTCATGTTAACCAAGATTTTTTTAAAACAGTGGTTTCTGAAACATTGCAAAAATACTGTGAAGCTGGGGCTGAAGTGATAGCACAGCAGGTAGGACATTTGCCTTGTAAGCGGCCAACCCAGGTTCGATTCCCAGCATTCCATTTGGTCCCCTGAGCACCGCCAGGGGTAATCCTGAGTGCATGAGCCAGGAGTGACCCCTGTGCATTGCTGGGTGCAACCCCAAAAAACCAAAAAAAAAAATATTGTGAAGCTGTTTAAAGCTACTAATTCATTCAAGGCAAAATAACTACAATAACAAACCTGTTTACATTTAAATATATGTTCCTAAAATATTGGTGTAAACTAATGTGATCTCAAGAAGGAAAAAGGTCTCTCAAGCACATTAAAAAAATATATAATGAAACCAAGTCTACAAAGAATGTCAGCAAGATTATCCAGAGCGATAGCACAGCAGTAGGGCGTTTGCCTTGCACGCAGCCAACATGGCCGACCCGAGTTTGATTCCTCCGCCCCTCTCGGAGAGCCCCGCAAGCTACCGAGAGTATCTCGCCCACAGGGCAGAGCCTGGCAAGCTACCCATGATATATTCAATATGCCAAACACAGTAACAACAAAGTCTCCAATGGAGACGTTACTGGGCCCACTCGAGCAAATCGATGATCAACGGGAGGGCCTTTACTTTCTCTCAAAGAAGACACATAAACCAAAATTTTATATTCAGATAGTTATCCACATGGATAATATGAACAAAATCAAGAAAACGTAGACATGGTTAAAAGCGTGTAAACGAGCCATCAGTGACACCTCTCCAGCGCGAGGAGAAAGGGAGTCCCCCAACATGTCCACTCATTTCAGCCTTCCCTAGTAATCTCCCAAAGGCGCAATGACAAGAGGACCTCTAGCCAAGGGAATCTACTCCCACCCTGGCTCTTTGCTAGCTGTGCATCAAATTTCCTTCTCCCATATGTCACACATATGTAAGTAGATAAATATCAGCATCTCTCTTTAAGGAGACATATTTATTCCAGGGGAACCCCCAAGCACAACTCAGGCTTGGCAGTGCAGGAAGGGAGAGAGAATGCAATGCTGGGGAATCAAATCTCAGGTCTCATGCCCTTCGTTCCTTTGAACTACCTTTTCACTGCGTAACTGTCACCACTGCATAATCAGCGCATATGTGGTGCCAGGGACCAAACAAGGCCAGGCTACATGCAAGGACCCAACCCACTGCACTATCGCTCCAGTTCCTACACCCAGTTTTGAGGAATTACCTGGCACAAATTTATTGTATAATTTCACAAAGTGTTTGCGCCCCACTTCTTAGCAAAAAAAAAAAAATTGCCAAAGATTCCGTGGCAATTATGCAATAAAATGAGTTATCTTCCAGCACTACAGACAAACCTTATAGCTTCGTTTTCTGATAAAAACAAACCAGAATTAGGAAAGGAATACTGTGGAGTAAAGCATCTCTGACTATAGAATACAATAAAGAAGAATCGTTCTCAAACCAACAAATTCAGAAAAACCTGTTAAGAATATATTACAGATATGTCGATATATTAAACTTGTCTAAGATAATAAACTTCAAGGGGCTGGAGCACTATTACAGTGGGTAGGATGCTTGCTTTATATATGGCCAAACTGGGTTCAATTCCCAGGACCCTATATGGTCCCCTGAGCACTGCTAGAAGTGATCACTGTGGCCCCCAAAACAAAAAAATATTAAAATAAAATTTGTATCTTTCAAGATGGGGTCTTTCAATATTATGAATCAAGCTGCAAAGTGAACTGTGCTTGGAGGCATCCTGTAAAGTTCTCTGCACATTTTCTAATCTTTAGTCCTTAAAATCTAAGAAATTATCATGCTCAAATTGAAGACTCTATATTCTCAGCTAAAAGCTCAAATGAAAGTAACCAAAAATTCCAGAGACGTCAGCTTCATCAACTAAACATCTGTCTCCACTTAGTAGAAGAAACAGAATCTGAAGTCAATGAAATCTAAAACTCTTAGTTTCAAAAAAAACTCAAGTATACTCTAAAAGAAGTATAGGTACAAATAGTATACACAGAGTGCTCTAGTTTTTTTTCTTATTTCAAAAGAAAATGGAGAGACACAGAATACAACCCTACCCTGGAATACTTTCCATTTCTGTACTAGCAGGCATGTGCATCTAGGCAACCTGAAAATCAGGAAAATGAAAATGAATCTAGACACTTATATGCAGAGAGGTCTGTTCTCCCCATAAGGGAGAGTCACTAATCTTCTCCCTGGCCCCCATGTTGCTCAAGAATGACATTATTCATGGTTTCTACTCACAGGGGCACATGGCGCTGCTCGGGATCGGCTCTGGAGAGTTCTTCCTCTTCAATATCGGTCTCTCCTCCGGAACTACTGTCAGTGACATCTGAATCAAACGCCTGTTCACTGCACCTCAAGTTGGCGATACCACTAGCTGTAAATCTCTCCAGTTCTTCCGAAACCGAATCGCTTTTCAGGAAGTTACTCAGGCCTTCCGAACTCGTGGTCTCACTGGCAGCTTTTCTCAACGCAGCCTCGGCCTTCCGAGTGAGCATCAACTGGCTCCGGGGCCTCAGGGATTCCAAGTTTGGCAGTTTGCTCAAAGTCTTCTCTAAAAATCCACCTAACTGATGCTGTATGTGCCTCTCCACCTGCTTGGCTTGCACGACCTGTAAGCGCTTCTGCAACCTGCGGGCACGACTCTCAATATCAGCTTGTCGCCGGAGCAAAGCTGTTATCCTTGTGTCAGAATCTAAAGCACTGAAAAGAATGGAAGACAGGGGAGACTTCTTACCCTCTAACCTGACACTCCCAAAGTTAGAACTCGAGTCTGTGCCAGGTGATAACCTACTGCTTCCTTGAAGTGCAGGTTGCTCCATGGAATTGACAGAAGATTTGTTTGCAGTGCTATTATTGCTAAAGATAGTTGTATGTTCTACATCAAGGCTTCTATGTGGAAGAGTGCAATTGGTCATACCCCCCTTCAAGTCCCCAGAATCAGATGCCACCACTTCACCCCCCTGAAGAGAAGATGAAGTGAGAGCTCGTTTTCCCCCATTGAGGGAAGTGGAATTCTCATGATCAGAATGTGTTGAACTTTTAGTCAATTTCTTAGCCAGCCCATTTACAGGCGCCTGGGGCAAAGCTGTCTGACCACTCGTATTCATGGTTCTAAGATTTTCTAAGGAAAACTCCAAAACTGGCTGTCTCCCCAACAGCTCTGCTCGGAGTTCATAGGACTGAGATAAAAGAGGGTGAGATTTAAGGACCGTCTGCTTGCTGAAGACACCTTGCAACTTTAATGACTCCTTTGAGGAAACCGATGTCACATCAGAACAGAGGTAAGATGCCACCAGTGGTTGTAGCTTTCCCAAGTCTTCCTTGGTAGGGTTATTTCGGAAGTCTAGACTGGGATCCTCTGAAGCAATGGCTTTTCTTTTGGTTCCGTTGGCAGCAATAAGGATGTTGGCGTTGCCGTTGTTTTCGGCAGTGCCCGGGGATAAAGTGGAGGATGGGGGAGCCAGTTTGAACCGGATATGGTGTGCTTCAGCTGCTGCGTCAGTGAGAGCGGGCGCCATCGCAGCCATTCAGCACAGAGAGACAGGAAGTCCAGCCTCTCCCGGTGCCGAGGCCAGCTCTGCGGCCCCTCACTGCCTCCCCAGAGAACAGACTAGAAGAGAAAAAGGAAAAGAAAGTTAGATATACAAGCATGGAAGTAAACAACACACACATTTTACATACAAACACTACTTGATGTTGCAGTCCAAATTTTGCTTTCAAAAAGAAAACACTCAAACCATCAGGAGATTCAATTATTTTGTACCTAGGGGGATGGAAGATTAGGTAACAAGGACATAATCCCTGCACAAATAATTCCATTCTTCGTTTTTGCCATTAGTTACCACAGACTGAAAAAAGATCAAGAGAAGTTTCATTCTTAGAGAATCAAAATTTAAAATTTCAATCATCTGCAGTTAAAAGAAAAGCCGCCATATTTTGGGGTAAGGAGATGGACAAAAAGCTAGAACACATGCTGTCAACACAGGTGGCCTGATTCATGATTCCATCTGATCTGGGCACTAAGGTCCTTTCAAGAACAAGGAACACCACCTACCCCCGACCACCATGAGGTATGCCCCACCCCTCCAAAAAAAATAACTAACAAAAACTCCTTAAAACTTCTTGAGCTGCGGCTGGAGTACAGCGGGTAGGGCACTTGCCTTGCATGCAGCCCACCCAGGTTTGATCCCCAGCATTTCATATGGTCCCTGGAGCATGCCAGAAGTGATTCCTGAACACAGAGACAGGAGTAACCCTTGAGACCACCGGATGTGACCCAAAAACAAAAAGAAAACTTTCTTGAGCTTAGTAGATTTAAAGCAAACGTACCAAGCTAAAACGCCTAGAATTATAAACACAAAAGGATTAGCTAGCAAGGAACTCCTATGCTCACCAGAAAGATTGTAAGTCAAAGGTTGTATAAACATGTGTATTTTTCTGGTCAGAGAACTTCGTCTGGATCAGCCTCTCACTGTTCTCCATCCAAGTACAGTCTCAGAAACTAACTGAATCTGAGCAGTAATATCAGCTTGCTTCAGCAATTCTCTCTGCTTTCACTGAGTGTAACCTACCGGTCAATTAATTGCCCAATGTGTCTTTCCCTTTACCCCAAAAGGTCTTCAAGGAATGGGACACATAACTCCCTCTGGATACTTCACCCTGCTATAATCTGGTTGCTACTTCTGTTCTCGCAAAGGTCAGCCGTAATCTCTTCCAATCCAGTCAAGTCTCAGCGTCCAATCCACCTGGCTTCTCTGAAACATTAGGTGGTGCTTGCTTGCCAACCAAATCTCCTGAATGCTGCTTTTTCTAATGCCTCCCCCAGCAGGTCTCCCGGCCTCCTGTTCTCAATACTCTTCCATGGCAGCGGCCACTCACATGAGGCCATCCTGATCCTGAGAAAGGCTTGCTAACCCGCGCTAATCAACACTCCCACCTCTATCTTCTTCAAACTCCCTGAAATTCAAATTTCCTTCTTTCTTTCTAATACTTGCTCTTCACCCTTTAACAACCAAACTGAAATTCTCCATTTTTTTTCATCCCCACCTTTGATCTGGTCAGATAGTCAAAGAAAGTCCATCTAAAGAACTGTTCTTATGTGGTTCAAGAACTTCTGGAAATCTCAAAACACTTGCGGGGAGAGGTATTCACAAGATCCAAGCTGTTTTCATAGTAAAACCAAAATACTATCTGCCCCTTTTCAGTACTGACATTTGTAATATGGGCACAAAAAAATAAGAGTAAGCTGCATTGTTGGCAATAAGCACAATCCAAGGCACAAGTACCAAAACAGTTACTGTATTCTCAAATTGTTTGGGGTTTATTTATTTTAAATATTAGTTTCATTTAGCCAGGCCCTTCCTTGATAAAGCAGTAAAAGACAGGAACTTTCATTAAATCTTAAATGAAATGCAGTCTTTTTAGAAACCATTCTGTGTGAAGCCGAAAGGACACATGAAACACGTTCAGCTGCTTTCATAAATCCCAGGAATGTCAGAGAGATAGTACAGTAGATAAGGCGCTGTCCTTGCGTGTCAACCCTGGTTTGGTCCCAGAGCACTGCCACGTGTGGCTCAAATACAAAGACACTGGGAGTTTGGGAGTGAGAAAGGGTCCAAGGAAAGCACTTCACGGAGTTGGCAAGCTGAACTAGAAATTTTTTTCATGGACCATTGTATTAACACAACCGCACAAACTACAGTTACTCAGGCTTGGGTAGTTAACAGCCATTTTCATACATGTGAATAAAATGAAGTTGTCATTTTAAGAAAAACCACTGATTGCTTGCTGCCAATGATAAGAACCTGAACTTTCAAGCAAAAGTAAGTATTTTTAAGAAGTATCCACCATGAAATTGGAATTTTCCCAATACTTAAAAATCCATTTCTGGGCCCAAGAGATAGTATAGGGGGCAAGGCGCTTGCCCCACATGTGGCTGGTATCAATTTGATCCCTGGCACAGCATACCCTTCCTCCCCCAAATTTATTTCTTACTAAGTAGATCAGCATAGATGTAAATGTTAAATTTTAATCCCATATACTGAAATTCACTGATATTTCTAAGTACCTCAGCACATAGATATATGCCCTGGCCAGATTAACAGATTTTAATATGAAGAATTCATTGATTTTATTTTTAATTTTTTTTAAATTCATTGACTTTAGACTGTACGCTCCAACTATCCTTTATGAAACTATTTGAGTGTAGGTCTGTGAAAAAAATAAATATTAAAATATTTCTATTTTTCAAGTATATGTTTGTTAGTGGATTTTTCTTTTGGAGGGTGGGGCACACCTGAAGAATCACTCCTGGTGGTGCTTAGGGGGATGCTGGGAATTGAACCCAGCTCTGCCACATGTGAGACAAGCAACCTATCCAATGTCCTATCTCCCCACCCCCTTAAGTACAAGTTTGTATGTGACCAGATTTCTTTTATATACTTCAAAGCAAGACAAAACAATAGAATGGAAGCAAACGCAACTATGGAAAGCCAGCTATTTTCTATTAAGTAACACATGGAAAGATTTGAGGCTGGGGATGTGGCTCAGCACATGTCAGGCCCTGCATATAATACCTAGGCACTGGAATGGGAGGAGAAAGGAAGGGAAGAGCGAAAAGAGAAGAGGTAGGAGAAAAGGGGAAGGAAAATGTAAAGCAACTATTTGTGGGGCCAGGGGATATGGCATTTGCCTTGAATGGGCTGACCTCGGTGACCCAAGTTTGATTCCTGGCATCCCATATGGTCCCTGGAGCACTGCCAGGAGTAATTCCTGAGTGCAGAGCCAGGAGTATGCTCTGAGTACTGCTGGGTGTGGCCCAAAAAACAAAACAAAAAAAATAAACTATTTGTTCTGGTATAAAGGTGTTTTTTTTGGTGGTATGTAATGGGTTTGTTATTTTACAGTAATGAAGTACATGATCATGTGAAGAAATTCCTGGAGGAACCCCAGCATCATTAACTGTGGCCTCAAAACAAAGAAAAGCAAAGAAAAACCTCAAACTTTCTAATGTATCAACTATTAATAATCCATGAGAGGTCTCCTTAGGTTCTCAATTTCTAAGAGATACAAAAAGTTGCAATCACAAAAATAAAGCAACATTTACCTGCTCAAAAGAACAAATAAAAAAAAGGAAGAGTTTGAATGTCTCAATTTGGTCAGACATTCTTTAATTCAACACTTTACCAAGTAATAGAAAACAATTTTCTTTCTGTTTTGAGACCACATCCAGCAGTGCTCAAGGACTTTAGTAAAACCTGGTAGGGATCAGGGGACCATATTTACTGTCAGGTATCAAACCTGGGTCAATCACATGCAAAGCAAGTGCCCTATCCGCTACCTACAACTAGACAAAGCTTCCCATCTGTCCCCTTACAGGAGGTAATTGGCTGGAGAGAGGAGAGCACTAAGTGATTTTTTTTAAAGGTCTCCCCCTCCCCCCCCAAGGGGGAAATAGGCCAAGTAAGTTTGGGAGCCTCTGCACTACATAACTGCCAAAAGTTTTTTTAGCCCAGAATTGCATTGTAACATACTATGAAATAACTAGGTCTCTGGGGGTCAGAGTTTTTATTTTTGTGTATGGATTTTGGGGCCACACCCAGCCATGCTCAGGACTTAGTCCAGGCTCTGCAATCAGGAGACCATAAATAAATAAGGGACCATAAACGAGACCCCAACAGAACCAGGGTCAGCCTCATGCAGGCAAGTGTCTTAAACCCTGGTACCATCTCATGGGCACTCAGGATTTTATCTTTATGGCACTCTGTGTGACACAAACTGCATTTTGTTCACTTTTTGTATTTCTATCTTTTAGCAATAATTTCTAATACAGTGGGGGAAACGGTGCTATGATAGGCCAACTGGCAACGGAACAAATGCAATTTATATGTAAATACTTTGAGTCAGTTTTACAATTCACGAAGCATTTTCTCTGTAAACAAAACCCACACTCAGATCTTTCCCTTTCAATGTCCTCCTCTTTTGAATTAAGATCAATACAAAGCTGACCCCAGAGCTGGCATGCATGCTTTGCATGCCAGAGGCCTGGGTTTGATGGACCACAGGATCTGCCACCCGCTCTGGACACCACCCCTCACCCCCTCCCCCGCCCTGCAGGCACCATGGGCTGATGACTAAGTCGGCACCTACTACCCAAGAGCCAAGGCCTTCAGGACAGCCTCACTCCACAGATGCAGGCAAGAACACAGGGCTGACTACACAAGGCTTTTGCAAGGAAGATTCAGGCTCACCCAGGATAGAGAAAATACTTCAACAGTGAACTTTCCAAAATTATTTTAGGATTGAAGCTCACAATTTAAAAGAACAATCTACTGGCTCAGATTCCATCTCTCTCGATAAAATTACTCGGACCTTCTACAAAAGTACATCTATAAATTTAACATTAATCACAACTGTTTCAAAGGCAAGGGATTGTTTACAGTCACTCTCCTTAGTCTTAATATCCCTTCAGGATCTGCTGCAAAGAGAAGTTAAATAAGTAGTGAAGGTAAAAGGAGAAAAAGACCTTCGGAAGAATTCCCTTTCCTAGCTATCTTAAATCTTTGACTTCCCATACCAGAATTAGGCTACTGTTAAAAAATAAAAAGATCAAAATCTACATCTCTCTTCACTTACGAACTTGCTGAGATTCCGTACTACCTCCCTCCCCTCCCCGCAAAGCAGTCATAGAAACGATGTGGAATGTCTAGGTTCATTTTCTGACTCAATTCTTGTTTAAATTATTTAACTAGGAGATGAGCTGGGCATGCAGCTAAATGGCTGATACAGTATATGCCCTGTATGTGGTAATGCCTTGGGTTTAATCCCTTAAACCAATCCTTTGCAAATTCCTCATCTGCAAATAACAAGTCTAACGAAGCTGCTGTGATAATTAAATAAAATACTTAAAACCACTTAACCTACTAACACAAATACCCACTATTAAAACTATTATAAACACACAAATCTATATGTGAAAGGAATGTCTATAAAATTTAATGCACACAAGCCAAAAAGACAGTGCAACAGATAAAAAGATAGTGCAATGGATAAGGGTGTTTGCCTTGCCAAAGACTGACCCAGGTTCAATCTCCTGCACCAGATATGGTTCCCTGAGCACAGCTGGGTGTGCCTTCTCCTTCCCAGAAAAAAATATCCTAATGCACAAACAAAAAAAAAACAAACAATCTCTAAAACATTATTATACTTATTAACATATGGCACACAGGAAAAAGAAAACATCCCTAAAAAAATATTAAAGACAGCAAATCTACTTCGCGCTCATTATTAAGAGAACCTTCACTCTTAACAATTTACAGGGGTGGTTGGTTTCTTTTTTTTTTTTTGGGGGGGGGGACCACATCTGTTGGTAATGGGGCTTTACTCCTGACTCTGCACTCAGGGATCACTCCTGTGGGGGTCGGACCCATCACAGTGTGCAAAGCAAGCGCCTTACGCACTGTACTCTCTGTACACTATCTGATCACTCACTCTGGCCCCCACAATTTAGTTTAACAAGAACAGCACTGTAACACCAAGAGATAAATCACTTAAAAAAAAAAAAACTAACAACTGGGGTGGGGAGGTGGGATCTGAGCCACAGCTGACAGTACTTGGGTGACTGTGCAATCAATGCTGGAGACTGAACCAGGGTAGAGAGCCCAGCTGGGGCAAGCACCTCAACCCCTGTATTTAGATAAGCCAACTTTCTCGAAAGAACACAGAGCATTTAAAGCTATGATTAACTTATTAATCTAAAAACAAACTGGGCAGTAGGTTTTGTGCTGGGACTATAATTTCCAATTTACTGGTGGGAATGTATAATAAATACTATTATATTCATACTGTATATACAGAATAAAAAATCTATCCCCATTTTTATTTCATTTAACTTTAAAAGACAATGAAGCTAATGTACTTGATGTCACTGACATAACTTAAAATTCTGGACTTTTCTTGTTTATTTTTGCACCATAACCGGTAATGCTCATAACTTACTCCTGGCTCTGCACTCAGGGATCACTCCTGGCAGGCTTGGGGGACCACATGGAGTGCCAAGGAACAAACCCAGTTAGGCTGGGTGCAAGGCAAACACCCTATTTCCTGTACCATCATTCTGGTTCTCAAAACTTAAGATTCTGCAGTAAACTCTGAGATGAAAGAAATGTGCAATGGAATCAAGGTCTGTGAAAAGGTCAGAACAAGGGGCATCTTTGGATGCCTCTCACAGCTCCTCAAAAGCATTCTGAGGCTGGGAGATTTAAACACTCAGCAGGCAAACATTGGGGAAGAAGTTCCCCAAAGGATATTATTCACCAAACACCTGATCATGCTGAATACTCTCTCCAACCTTTGCTTTGATCCCGAGAATCCTGCAGAACACAGTACTATGGTAAACAAGCTGGGCCAGAACCATAGGGCACTTGCCCTGCACGCAGCCGAACTGGGCTGGATCCCTGGCACCCCATATGGTCCCCTGAATCCCCGCCAGGAGTCAGCCCTGAGCACTGCCGTGTGTGGCCACAAAACCTTTTTTTTTTTTTAGAGGAGGGTTCCCAGGAAATGCTCAGGCTAACCAGCCTCTAGTTCTCAATGTGAGGATGCTTGCAGTGCTAAGCACCTCTCCAAGGCCACTGGCAGTGCTTGAGGAGCCATGCAGGGTCAGGAATCAAAGCCTGATGAGGCACATGCAAATGATGGCACCCTGGGGACAGAGGGATAGTACAGCTGGTAAGCTTGCATGTGCCCAATCTGGGTTTGATTCTCAGAACCACAGGCCTGATGCATGCGCAAAGAGCCCAGGAGTAAGTCCTGAGCACTGGCAGGTTTGGCCAAAAGAACAAAACCAAAAAATCAAAACAGCAACAAATTATGCATCCCTCAACCCTGTGCTAGCTCCCTGGTCCCACTATTAATCAGATACAGGTTACGAGATCAACTTCCACCTACCACACACACAAGTAGCATATGTGGGAAACAACGTTTACCCCTACTCTAGTTTCTCATCCTCAATACTAATGACATCTCTGGCTAGATAATTATGAGAGCCAAGGGTGGATGTGCTCAGGTATGTGCACGCAAGACACACACACGACAACCATCTATCCTGTATGCAGTAGGATGTTTACAGAAAAGTGCCTGTTTTCCTATAACGTGTCAAACAATCCCTAAGACAAAATCAGCTTCTCAATTGAGACCCACTGCCTCTCTTTATAGTTCCAGAAAGAAAAACATTCAGCTGTTTCAGATACCGCAAAAATCACAACTTCGTACCTACAAATGAAAGCTTCATTTTATTCCTTTTTAAGTTACCAAGACAGGACTCCAGGTACACTAAAGGTAGAGAAAAACCTGGAAATGTTGATAAACTGCAGAAATTGAAGGCAAAGGACTCACCACTTGGCTGGTCAACAAACGTGCTTTCACTGCAAACAGAAGCAACAAACAAATGGGAAAGACAAGTCAGCCTATAAAGCAACTTCCACTGACCTCTATCCTCTGCTAGTATCACTCTGCATAAAGGAAACAAACAGGAAGAGGAAGGTGGGTTGCAGAAGAGTCCATTAAGTTGTTCAAAATGTACTACAAACTTAAAAGTTTGCAAAAATTTTGTATGTAAAAGACAAGAGAATGGCAGTGTTGTGAAAGAAAACGGCAAAGGTAAATGGCAAGGCTGTAGAATAACACAGGACATCATGGGGACTGAAAGACAACTTTAAAAAAAAGATACAATGCTTGAAATAGAAAGCACAGTTTAATAAAGAAAGCAGTACAAGGGCTAGAGCAGATAGTGAGGTGGGCAGAGCATTTGTCTTACACGCTGCCTAAAAAATTTTCATCAGGCACCACAGTGCCCACCAGGAGTGATTCCTGTGCACCACTGGGTGTGGCCCCCAAACAAAACAAAGCCAAGAAGGCAGTACATGACAAGGTGGAGCTGCAGTCTGAAGTCAGATCATTAATGGAAAACCTTCAACAGCCAGACTTTACCCAACCTTGCAGGCAGCTCATTAAAGGCTTTTAAAATGGGGACTGCCACATGTGAACTGGACTTCAGAGAACAGCTGGGTAGGACAGATGAAAAAAAAAAAAACAGTAAAAAGGCAAAGACTAACCAATGAAGGAACTGCTGCAACAAATCAGACAGGATGTAACAAGAACCTCAACCAGGCTGGTCACCACAGCAGAACCGTCAGAGTTTCCTCTAAAGCCTACATCCAGAAATGAGAACTAAAGACTCTAACAGAAGGACCAATACACAGAAAACACACAAAGGCTTCCCCCGTCCGCCACAGCTTTATCACCTTTATAATGAAATCCTCTCCGTTCAGTTCTTTGCAACTTTCAGGCTTGTGTGGCGCATCATCTTGTTCCAAACACAACTACCTCCCCACCCCTAGTCCCCACCAACTCCTACCAAGATCATCAGTTTCAGGGAGAGATGTCTCAGCTCTCCAATACACTTCCTACCTCTTCATCACACCACACTTCCCTATTCTAGAAGATCTAGTGTCTTTTTTTCACGAGTAGAAAATTTTACAAGACAAAACCTAAGACAGTGTTACAAGTACAAGGAGTTAGAACATTAAGAATCCCAACTTGATCATCTTTGCTTATGTGGGCAGCTTCCGATTAGAGGGCTCCTAAATGAATTCTTTGCCCACAGGACATCTCCATGAACATTCTTCAAGGAGATTCTGATTCCCTGCATTGTGTTCCCGTTTCAACTGTGCAACGCACCGATGATGTACAAAGGTACAGTCACTCGATTCAAATCATCTGAATGGTTCCTGTCAACTAATTCTGTTCCCAGGACAGGCAAAGTTCCTTAGCTTCCTTCTTTGGCTTGCTCACTAAATTTAACAAGAACACTGGGGCTGGAGTGTTAGCACAGCAGGTAGGGCGTTTGCCTTGCATGCGGCTGACCCGGGTTTGATTCCCAGCATCCCACATGGTCCCCCCGAGCACCACCAGAAGTAATTCCTGAGTGCATGAGCCAGAGTAACTCCTGTGTGACCCAAAAAGAAAAAAAATAGAACATTACTTACAATAAACAACGCTGGCACTCAATGATTGCTCTAGAGTAGTAGACTGAATGAGATGAGTCTTCAAGAATGAATAAGCAGATAAAGATAAGGAGACTAATCAAGAAACTAACTCAAGTCATGCACGGTTTAGGAGATGATCCACTTAACAGTGTAGAATCAAGTGGTACCTTACAGCTTCTCAGGAAAAGGGAAGAAAGCAGCAGTGGACGGACATGTGGTCAAGCACTAAAAGCTACAGTAAGAGGCACACTGGCACCAGTATTTTTTTCCACATATATAGACTTGCTGTGGAATACAAAGGGAGCGAAAGGCAAACTTTTGATAATACAACATAGAAATAGGGGTCAAAAATATAGTACATAGGGTTAAGGGTTACATTAAATATATAGGGTGAAGGCACTTGCCTTGTATGAGCTAATCCCCAGCATTCTATATGATTTCTGAAGACCCACCAAAGATCAGTTCTAAGCACAGAGCCAGGAGTAAGCCCTGTGCACCACTGGGGTGAGGCCCCAAACCCCCCCCGCAAAAGAAATAATGCTGACACCATCAGATAAGGCAACTGTTTTACAAGGGACCACCTGGGTTCAATTTCCAGCACAGCATTTGTTCTCCTGAACCCACCAAGAGTGATCCCTATGTGCAGACCCAAGAATGTTAGCACCACAGAGAACAGCGAATAAGGCCTTTGCTTTACATGTGACCAACCTGGATTCGATCTCCAGCATATCTGTTCCTCCTGAGCCCATTAAGAGTGACCCCTCAGTGCAGAGCCAGGAGTAAACCTGAGCACTGCAGGGCGTGGCCCAAAATCAAAAAGATCTTTAACTAAAAGTCCAACTTGTAACTACTATACGAGGTAACTTAAGGCTAGGTTTAAATGAGAAGGGCCTCAATTGCCAGACACTGCAGATTTCTAATTTTATTAGAGAAAGTCAGTGAGGAACACAAACTACCTACTGAGTATGTCCAATAAATGTTTTATGAAAATGCCAACAGCAGACCCAGTGATGTGGCTCAGTGGTAAAACACCAGCCTTGCAGGCGTGAGGTTGTGAGTCTAGAGTCGGCAACAGCTCCACACCCCTGAGAGCATTCTCCAGAGCACCACAGCTATGTGGGAAGCCCCTGGACAGCAACAATGACCACAACAAAGGGGAAAGTGAAATACTGTGGGACTGGAGAGAGTACAGAGGGAAAGGTTCCCAGCACCTAACATGGTGTCCTGAACACTGTCAGGAGTCAGCCCCGAGTACAGAGCCAGAAGCAAGCCCTATGCACAGTCAGGTATGATTCCCCAAAACCAAAATAATTAAACAAGGGGCCAGAGAAATAGATAGGGGTTAAGGTCAGCTACTTTGCAGGTAGCTGACCCAGATTCAATCCCCAAGCACTGAGCCAGGAGAAAGCCTTCAGAATGCCAGGTGTGGCCCAAAAACAAAAACCAAATAAATTTAACGTCATTTATATTCAAGGCACAGCACTACTTGCCTACAGAGATGACAAGGACCACTAAGGGCAGATATCACTGTCTTATAGGGAAATCTCTTGAGAGTCACTGTTGAGACCCTTCAACAGGCTGAGAAATTGGGGGGGGGGGGGGGTCACAGAGAAGGCTTCACAGCGTAAGCAACATCTAAATTCAACCAGAAGAATAAGTAGGATCTAACACTGCCCCTGTAACTACTTCCATATCAACATCAAATTCAAACTCCAAACTAATTACAGTCCCTCACACTCCCCATGTGAGTGAACCTTGATTCTAACCACTGACACTGATGTACTATCACAGATCTCTATACTAACACCAGACGTGAATAGCTCATGGACCAAAGTTGAAGACACGAAGAATTACAGCAGTTTCATGAATGCTGAAGATGACAGAAATTAGGTGCAAATGTAAACACAGATGATAAAGCACTGTTTTGCCTAAAGGAATCAAGGAAGGTCTCTGGGAAAAGATGACATCTGACTGAACTCCGAAATGTACTCAACAGGCAGGATGATGAGGCATTCAGTGCACCCTGATGCCACTGCTTAGTTCAGAACCCCATTATGTACTGTGGCACTCCAGGCAGGAGTAATCTCCAAAAGCTGACCTTCCTGTCTCAGCAAGTGTTCAATCTATCTAGATTCCACTATCAAAATGATTATTAGGAAGGACAAAGGAAAGGAAGGCACGCATGGGTCAAGTTGGTGACTCAAAGAGTGGAGTGCAGGCTCTGATGCGAGAGCTTGGGGTTTGATCCCCACACGACATGGTCCCCCAAGCACCCCCAGATGCGTGGTCCCAAATCAAAACAAAGAAATCTGACCATTTTCTGTGTCCCTGGTTAAAATCCTCCAGTGACTCTAGGGCAAGGTTACACCAAAACTCTCCACACAGCATAGATGGGCCCCTTTTCTACATTCCGTCTCATCTCCAACGCAGCCTTACATCCCATCACAAGCTCTTCCATACTTCCATACCCTTCTTCCATCCCCTTGCACCTTTACTCTTGCTCCTCTCTGCAAAGCTAAAAGATCAGGTGGTTTTCCAAGCATTTCCTAGGCACCGAGGGTCTTCTCTGTGCTACAACACGGAACAAGCAGTTCCTGGTATACCATAAATGCCCTGGTTTTTTTTTTTCTGTCCCCTTCTTTCCCTCCTCTACTAGAGGGTACTCCTTTAGAGGGTACTTACTGCAGCATCTTTGACCTCCACCTCCCTCACCAGAGGCATGCTTCATGTACACTAAATGTGAGCATTCACGTTGAGGGCCCCGGATGGAGTCCAAGCACGAGGCTATGATCTAAACAAATAACTGAATCTAGGACAGACTTCACCTATCTCAAAATCTAGTCATTTACATTGCCAAAACCTATCCTCAGACTAAAAAAGGTCACGAGGCTGGAGAGAGAGTACAATGGGTACGATGCTTGCTGTGCACATGGCTGGCCTGGGTTCAATCCCTGGCACCACACAGGGTTCCCCCAGTCGCTGCCAGGGGAGACCCCTGACTGAGTGCTGCAGAACCAGGAAAAAGACCTTAGAACTACCAGCTATGACCAAATTTCTTTTTAAAAAATTTTAAAAAGAGAAAAGGGAAAATCAAAATCTGGTCACATTGTCTTTTGAAAGCAATACCTAACAAAACTGCAGATGCAATAACCAACCTCACCCCGGTGACTGTTCTTCTGCACCTATTCAACAAAAATATATATCCTTACAGAACAGCAATTCATTGAATACCATCCCAAAAACTAAAGAACTGTGCATGCTAGTGTGAAAAACCTGTAAGATACAGATAGATAAATGGGAAGGGGAAAAAGACTTGACAAGTATGAGTCTGCTTGTCTTAAACGTATATATACATGTATATATAGTGAGGGGGGAGACTAAAATTAAGATTTGCTAAAAAGACAAGAGAGACAGCACTCAACAGACTGGCGCAGTGCGTGGATGTGCGCTGCCCAGGTCCCGTCCCTGAAACTGCACAGCCCCACACACACCATCATTGGTGGGGCCCTTGTGGCTCCTGGAAGTCTGAGCAACGTGTCATGGCCACATCCAAATACGGAACCAATCTGACCGGCCAAGTGTTGCAGGGAAGGTCTCCAGGCATCCAGAACTTTGTTGGAGAAGTCCTCAGATGCATATAAGCAACTATAAAGTTATAGAAACATATACACGGATCTGGATTGAATCCCTGAAGCAAACAAAAGAGAAAGCTGTTTTGCAGAATGACTGCATATCAAATCATTTATTGGCATTTATCCTATTACTTTCATGTCACTGGATTCAAATTTCCTACTAGTCTAGCTCACAAAAGACAAAGGGAAAAAAACGTACTTTCATCTCGTCTCTTTCTAAGAAACCCTATAGGCTATCCTGAGGATAGGGTGAGGGGGTTCTTGGATGAACTCAAAGGATCTCATGAATGTCAACCACGTCTCTTTGAAATATTAAATTAATTTTTCCAATGCCAAAGAAATATTATAAGTTAATATTAACATCCTGTTTTCATTCCCTAGGGAAGCCAAAGGGAAACTAGGAGCTAAGCAGTAAATCAGTAACCATTAAAAAAAAACAAGCAGTCCAGTTTTTCTGAGAGATGCTTAAGGTATTCAAAAATAATTCCCCATGGCAACACACGAACAATTTTATGAAACATTCCTGACAGTTCAACTTAATCAGTCTAATATTTCTACAAAGAGCTGCTATTACCGAAGTCTCCATACTACCAAATATCAGAAACTAAATTAGCTTTTCATATTCATCTCTTCACACCCACTGGTGGAAGTGCCACTCACAAAGGCCACATAGGAAGAAACAAGAGGAAGGTTTGGATACCAACCAGGTTTTAGTGATTTTGGTTTCATGTCCTTACAAACAAATGAAAAAAAAATTGGGTTTTTGTTTGTTTTCTTGGCCACACCCAATGGCACCCAGAATGATTCCGGGCTCTGTACTCAGATCCTCCCGGAGTGTGTCAGGCATTGAACCCAAGCTGGCTGTATGCAAGGTAAGGCAAGCATGCTACACACCTTAGGTGTTTTTTGGACCTGAATTGTTATTTTCTGAATTTCTCTTCTCTTCCTTCTCTTCTTTAGCCCAAGAGAATTAGGCAGGTTTGACCTTATATGCTGCACCCTTCAAATACTTTTAATTAGAGACTCTCTATTAAGTTTAATGCCATGCAAGCAACTTTTTCCAAACAATGTCAGAATCTTCTGTACTTAAAATTCAGAGGGGGGCCAGAGAGATAGTACAGTGAGTAGGCATTTGCCTTGCATGCGGAGGACCTGGGTTTGATCTCCGGCATCCCAAATGGTCCCATGCATCACCAGGAGTAATTCCTAAGTGCAGAGCCAGGAATGACCTCTGAGCATAGCAACGTGTGACCCAAAAAAAAAAAACAAACGAAACAAGACAAAATGAGAGAGGGCGGCAGAGCAATAATATTACAGTGAGTAAGACACTTGCCTTGCACACACACAACACACAAATTCAATGCCTGGCACTCCTGGAGCCCTCCCAGAAGTAATCCCTGAGCAGAGAGCTGAAATTAAGCCCTAAGCACCACTAGGTTTGGCCCAAATATAGCCACCTGACCCCCCCCCCAAAAAAAAAAAAACTCAGAGAGATCTCCTTTGTGATTCCTGGTTCAAGTAACAAGAACCAAAGTTTTTGATAATATTTACATAAAACTCCACTTCACCTTATATTTCTGGACTCAAAAAGTTTGGGGGAAAAAATCAACTCTTAAAAAAAAAAAAGTCTAGGGGCTGGACCAATAATACAGTGGGTAGGGTGCTTGCCTTACCCAGGCCCAGGTTCTATCCCCAGTACCCCATGTGGTCTCCCAAGGATTGTCAGGAGTGATCATTCTTAGCAGATAAGACAATTCAAACAGTAAAATTCTAGAAACCTCTTTTAAAATCTTAGAAAAGAAAAGCTAACAAAAGGTAAAATTTCTTAAGCAGCTGTTATCTGCCAGACACCACTAAGGGGGGGGGGGGGGGGGAGTTAAAGTAAAAAGTCTCCACTGAACCAAAGAGACAGAACAGGTATAAGGAGTTTGCTGTGTATGAGGAACCAAGTTCTAATCCCTAGTATCACACACTAAGGTTCCCCGAGCACCTACAGGGGTCACTCCTGAGCACAGAGCCAAAGATAGCCCCTGAACACCACTTGGTACAGCCCCCAAAATGAAACAGTCTCCACCTTGATAGGCTCTAAACAGTCTTTGCGAATGAAAACTTTAAAATTTTATGTGGCTGGAGAGAGAACACAATGGGTAGGGCACTTGCACTCAGCAAACCCAGATTTGATCATTGGTATCCCATATGGTCCCCTAAGCCCTACTAGGTGTGACCTCTGAGTGCAGAGCCAGAAGTAAGCCC
Source organism: Sorex fumeus (assembly GCF_029834395.1). NCBI lineage: Eukaryota > Metazoa > Chordata > Mammalia > Eulipotyphla > Soricidae > Sorex > Sorex fumeus. The sequence continues at coordinate 79,230,783 of NW_026606120.1, forward strand.
TGATGTCTGCCTTGCACATGCCTGACCCCGGCATCCCATACAGGTCCCCAACCACTGCCAGGAGTAATTCCTAAGTATAGAGCCAGGAGTAACCTCTGAGCATTGCTGGCTGTGGAAATTACTCCCAGTAGTGCTTGGAGGATCGTATGGGATGCCGGGGAAGGACTCCCAAGTTGGCCGCATGCAAGGCAAGCAAGGCAACCAGACTTCCCCGCTATCCTATCCTATCGCGCAGGCCCCAGAAAAAAGTTGTTTAGTCCTTCTGGGCATATCACACCCACAGGCTTATTTTCTCCCTTGGGAAAGAGGGGCACACCCAATCCAGCAGCTCCCAGTGGTACTCCAGCGGGACCAGTGGATGGGGATCAAACCTGAATCTCCTGCATGCAATTCTATATAGTTCACTCTACATACTAAAGGACATGATAAGGCATAACATAAGAACACATAACTAATGACTCTCTCTAACCATAGAGATTGCTCTTCTATGATCTATACAATTCAACCATGCACTTATCTTTTATTTGGGGTTTTTCTGATTTTGTTTTTGGGTCAAACCCAGCAATGCTCAGGTTACTCCTGGCTCTGCACCCTGGAATCACTCCTGGTGGTGTTCAAGGGACCACATGGGATGCTGGGGATCAAACCCGGATTGGCTCCATGCGAAGGAAGTGCCCTACATGCTGTACCGTCACTTTGGTCCCATCTGTTTTCTTTTACAGCAACATGAAGACTCAAAAAACTAATCTTAATACAGTTTTCCAGGAAATAGGTTTAAGTCCTGTTTCAGGGGAAAAGCATGGTCCAAAATCCTATTTGTGTCAGCAGGCCAGGTGTTGGGGGCCTTATTCCTTAGACCTGCATCTCCATGTTATAGAGAAAATGGGTTCTAACTAAAATGAGTTTCCTGAGACCTACAACTCCTAAACAATGAAAGTAGAATCTTAAAACAGAGAAAAGGGGTAAAGAAAAGGTGATTTGTGGGGCCACAGAGAGCACAAAGGGGAAAACACTTGCCTTGAATGCAACTGATCTGGTCTGCTACCCAGCACAGCATCTGCTGCCCTTGAACTCGAACTGAAGTGATCGCTGAGCACTGCCCTTCCCCACACACATCAAAAAAGTGATTTAAAAGGTTAAATATGGGACTAGGTCAATAGCTCAAAGGGCTGCAGCACAGGCGTTGCATGCTGGAACCCCAAGTTCAATCCCTAGCACTGCATGGTCCCCTGAGCATTAAGGAAGCACCCCCAAAAGAAACAGGGTTGTAAACCCTCCCCCTTCCCTAGCACCGCCAGGTGTGGCTCAAAAACAAACAAAATTTGGGGCTGAAGAGATAGTACGGCTGGTAGAGTTTCTGCTATGTACCCTGCCAACCTAGGTTCGATCCATGACATCCCATATGGTCCCCAAGCATGAGAATCCCAAGTGCAGAGCCAGGAGTGATTCCTGGGTTTGGCCCCCCCAAACTCCAAAAAAAAAAAAATCAAAACCAAAAAACCCCAAAACACTAAATAAGTCACTTCATTTTTAGATTTGCTCTGGGGCAATCAATTTAAGACAACATACTTAGTCTACATCATTCTCTCCTTCCAAGCTCAAGGGAACGAAGAGATTCTTAGGAAGGGGGAAAAAAATCAGTTAATTAAAAAAAAAAAATCCCTTCAGGAAGTCACTTAGTTTGTGTCTTAATGATCTCACCAAGAAAAAAAAATTACTCCCACCAAACCCCCCTAGGGATGTCGAATTCAAGAGTAAGCATTTCTCTTTAAAGGAAAGGTTTTCTAAGGAAGTCCATTATCGATTCACATGTAGACTATTTTACATTTAAAAATTACATACTTTTGTTTTGGGGCCACACCCAGCTGTGCTCAGGGCATATTCCTAGGGCGGATGGTGGGGGAAACAGACCTTATATGATGTATAGGATCAAACCCAGGTTGGCCACATGTAAGGCAAGAGCCCTACCATGTATACTATCACTTTGGCCCCTTTTGCTTCTTTTTGTTTTGTTTTTGGGTCACACCTGGCAATGCTCAGGAGTTACTCCTGGCCAATAGAGGAAGTCCCGGGGTTAAGGTGCTTGCCTTGCATTACCCTGGTTCAATCACCAGCAACATACGGTTGTCCCCACCCCTCACTGTCAGGAGCCTCCCACACCCACACCAACTACGTCCCCGCAAAACTTACAGAATACTAAAAACCTTCTCACACTTGCACCATCGACCATAATGGCCTATGTGTTTAAAGTTTATGAGTCAGTTTTATCAAACACAAATCTAAAACCAATTACTGACTTTAAAAAGCACAATCTTTGGGTTAGAGAAATAGTACAGGGGTTAAGGCCTTGCTTAGCAAGTGGCCAACCCCAATTCTAGCCACTGAGGGGGATGTTCCGCAGCACAAGGAGTGACCAGGGAATCAGTGGGCGTGGACTTAACACACTGGCCCCACCCCCATCACTCAAGCAGAAAAAGAAAGGGGGTAGGGTGTGTCTGCCTCACATGTGGCTGACATGGATTAAATGCCCAGCATCCCATATGGTCCCCCAAGAGTAACCCCTGGGCACTGCCAAGTGTGGTCAAAAAATTTAACAAGGAAGGAAGGAAGGAAAGAAGGAAGGGAGGGAGAGAAAATTGGGGACAGGTCTGTAAAATGTAGATAACATGGTTACAGTGTAGCATTAATAGAGATGAAAGAGTATTAGTAGTGTCTGAAGAAAAAAAAATGGAGTACCTTTATCCTCGCCTCAGCTAGATAAAAAGTTCACAAGGGAACTAAGGCTTACACATTATCTAGCTTCCAGAATTTTCCTCAACAGGATAATGATAAGTCACCTAACAATCAGAGTGTGCCAGCCAGATTGAGCCACAGGAATAACACGTGTAGGAAAGAAGAGAAAATTTAAGATCTCACTTTGGGGAAGTACAAACGTCAAATATTTCCAAGTAAGGTTTTCAGGAAAATGTACACTTCAAAACACTTCCACAGAATCACCTAAGTGGTGGGGCAAGACTCTACCCTACAGCCTGTAACTGATCACTTTTTAAGAGTTGATATAATAACACCATGATCTACCAAGTTGTTCATAATACAGTTGTTTCAGACATTCAGTGTTTCAACACCAATTCCTTGATCACTCTTTCAACCACTTACAGACACAAATCATAAGTCCACGTGCCCACCTCGACTTTTCTACCCTGGCTTTTGAGCCACGCCCAGTGGCTGGAGGGCTGCTCCCATAGGTGCTGGAGGGACCCTGGGGTGGAGGTGGCCACGTGGAACTCAGGGGTCAAACATCCCACGCCTGTGCTCAGTCCCTTACTGGCCCTTCACGTACACTTGAATGAGGCAGTCATCGAGACAAGCCACAGTGACCATAACACTGACGTGAACAATCTCTGTCATACCTAATTCTACCCCTTCAAGCAGTACACCCCGGAGAACCTTAATCAACTGGACTTGGGAGAACACTGACAGAAAGGTCAAAGGCATCACGTACTTAGCTGGATAAACCTAGTGGAAATCTAAATCAGAATTCTATGACGGAGAATAGTTATGTACATTTATAATACATTTTTAAAATTCCCAAAGGATGAGCATTTCTACCTTTCTTATTTTTAGAAGTACCCATCACATTGCACAAGTCACATGACATGATGTAACTATTAGCAGAGAAAATGATCCAAACCCATGAAAATATACATGGAAGGAGGAACCAATCACCTTATACTCCAGTCGCCACATTTCATATGTACTTTTGTTCTTAAAAAAAAAAACTTGCTAAACTCACAAGTTCTCCTTTATTAATTAGTAAAGTAGGTAATAATCTGTATAAAGCCAGCAAAGACATCTACTCAGTACTTTATGAAACGAGATTGTACCCAATTAAAGGAAAACTGATAGGAACAGATAGATAGCTTTGCACCTTCCTCTGAAACTGTTAAGATTAAAGCAAAAATTCCCGGATTAATACGCAACAGAAAAATTAGCGAAACAGTTTAAGGTAGGAAACAGCTTATCACTCACTAGTACTCAGTGTTGTTAGGAGAAAGGAAAAGTTCAAGCTGACAACGCCTGCAGACAATTGAGCATTTCGAGCTGGGCCGGACAGCGAGCAGGAAAAGGAGCGCGTCCAGCGGGAGGGGGAGGGGAACACACCCACGGGCCCTGGGTCAACAGAGATACCTGCAAGGGCCCCGTTAAAGCAGGCACACAGAACTGCAAACAATTCTGAGAAACGGAAAATGAACTGCAACGGGCCACTTTTCACACCCGAAAAGTGCCTTAAAGACCAAGTTCGCCAACAATCTAGAACTATATCATGATTATGCAAGGCAAAGATTATGTAATTTTATCGTTTATTATGAACGTTCTCCGACTCTTTAACGAAAACGCCTCGATTTCGCCAATGCGGGGTGGGGGGGCGGAGGGAGGTGGTTTAAGTTCTTCGGGGCTACGTGAGCTCCGAATCCAAACACACACACACACACACACACACACACACACACACACGCGCGCACGCGCGCGCGCGCACACACACGCACACCCCAAAGACGAGCCAGCAAACAAAACCCCCACAATGATCGCGCGCCACGTGACCGAGGCGCTGGCAGCCCCGGGACTGTGGGGCGGACGGCCGAGGCGCGGCCGGGCGGCGGCGGGGCGCGCGGGGGGCCCCCCGGCGGGACCCCGGGGTGCGGACCCGCGGGGCGGCGCGCGGCCCCGACACGCGGCGCGCGCACCCGGTCTCGGGCGGCCCCGCCGGCAAGTCGCGGCAACAGCCCCGCGCGCGGCCTCGGGGGCAGACGGGGGTGACGGCGGCGGGGGAGAGGGCGATTTAAAGTGGCGCCATCATGTCACCCCGCTCCCCCGCGGCCGGCGCGCCGGGCAGGGGACGCCCGCAGACGCGCTCGCCCGCCCCGGGCGCCGGCCACCGGGGCGGACGGGCGGGCGGGCGGGCCGGGCGCTCCAGCCCGCCGCAACACAATCGCACAGTTCGCCGGCAATCAGAGGACCGTCAGCCGGAAAAAGGGCCCCCCAAACTCGCCCCGGAGCGCATCGGTGCCGCTTCCTCTTTGGCTTCTTTTTTTAATAAATAAATAAATAAATAGAAATAAAAGAAATGGAATTAAAAAATAAAGGGGAAAAAAGGTAAACGCGTCCGCCGGAGGGAGCCCGGACGGAGCGCCTAAGTGACCTGGATTCGCAGGCGACGGCGAGAAGAAATAAGTGGAGCGAGCCGCGCCGGGGCGAGCGGCCGGCCCGGGGTCCCGGCGGCGAGCGGCGCGGGACGCGCGTCCCGGGCGGGCGGAGAGAGGCCCGGGCGGGCGGGCGCGAGAAGTTGGCGGCGCGGGGACGGAGTTGGTCCGCCGCTCCGGGGACGGGACGGCGCCGGGGCCCCGCGAGCCCCCGCGCAGCCCCGCGCGGCCATCAAAGTTCCGGGACGTGCCCGGCCCTGCCCGGCCGCGGCCAACAAAGGGCGGGCGGCACGGGAGCCCCGGGGAGCGCGAGCGAAGGAGAAAGGGCAGCGGGAGGCGGAGGAGGCGAGCAGCAGCAGCAGCAGCACCTACCACGTGATGGAGGAGCGCAGCCCGGGCGGATTCGGCCCCACAAAATGGGCGCAGTTTGCAAACAGCCCCCGGCCTGGGCGCCCCGGGCCCGCGGCGGCGGCGGCGGCGGCGGCGGCTGGGGCTCCGGCGGCGGCTCCGGCTCGGGCTCCGGCTCCGGCCCGGGCCCGCCGCTCTCCTCCCCCCCGGCGCCCGGAGCCGCCCTGACTTCCCGGGCGGGGGGGCGAGGCGGAGGGGGAGGGGAAGGCGGCGGGGAGCGGCCGCTTTTTCTTCTCTTTCGGGCCCTTTCTCCGGCCTTCCTCGGCGCCGGCGGGGCCTGGGCACGGCCGGGGACCGCAGCCCGGCGCGGACGGCGGGGGCAAAGGGTGAGGCCGCCCCCCCCGCCCCGCACAAACAAGCGCCGCCGCCGTCTGCAGCCCCAGCCCGCGCCGCGCCCGCGCCGCCGCCCCCGGACGCCTCCTTCCCGGCCGGGGAGCGCTCCCGGGCCGCCCCCCCGCGCCGCCGCGGCCAGACGAGTCGGCTTCGCTCGGGCGCCCGCTGCTCCCGCCGGCTCGGCGAGCGGTGGCGGCGGTGGCGGCGGCGCTGGGAAAATGGCGGCCGAGCTCCTTTTCCCTCCCCCCCTTTAATCTGAAGCGGAGGGAGAATGGAGCGAGCGAGCGAGCGGGCGAGCGCCGGGGACACGGGGAGGAGGGACAGCAGCGCCTCCGCCGGCTGCGGCTGCGGCGGCGAAGGGCCGCTCCGCCCCGGCGCGCCGCCAGAGGGCGCCCGCCGCGCCGCCCCCGCGGGCCGCCGAGAGGCGCGGCCGCCCTTCGCCGCCGCCGCCGCCGCCGCCGCCGCCGCCGCCGCCTCAGTCATGGCTCCTCGCCTCGGCCGCGGCCGCGGCGCCCGCGCCTGCCTCCGAGCGCGGCGGCCGGCGCGCCGACCCCGAGCGGCTCCCCGGCAGGCCGGGCGGCCGGGCGGCGGGCGCGCGCGGCACTGCGGCGGGCGGGAACGGCCCCGGCGCGGCGCGGTCGACCGCGCGCTGACCGCGCCGCGGCTGCAGGGGCCGCGCGCCGGCTCCGAGGGGCCGGGCGGCCGGGCGCACCGGCCCGGAGGACGGGAGCCAGGGACGGTTGGGGCTGTGGGGGGCGTACGCTACTGCGGTCGGTGCCACACTACTCCGGGGCCGCGCGTGCGCGCCATCGGGGAGGGAACCGTCTGACCGGGGAGGCGCTTTCTGGCGCCCTTTGTCCTAGCAGCCTGCCTCGAAACACTGCAGCGTGCCTGGGCACTCGCCCCAGCGCCCTGCTCTGCAGCCGCCAGGGTGGAAAAAAAAAAGGCGCACGTCACCAGTGCGCAGGCGCGGCCCGGCCCGCGCGGGGCCAGCCCGGGCAGGGCAGCGGGAGCGAGGAGGGAAGGCGAGGCCGCCGCGCGGCGCCCGCCGGGAATTGTAGTTCTCCTGCAGAAACGGCGCGCCGCGCCCGCCGGGAACTGTAGTTCGCCTGCAAAAGCACGCGTCTTGTTTTGGGTGTCAGGGCTTGGCAGATCCGCCAAAACAGGCGAATGGCATTGCACAATGAGTGTTTTTATGCTTCCTGTCGCCACCAAAAGGAAGTTCACTGCTATGCTAAAAGTTTAACAAAGAACGCCACTGAGAAACCCAGGTCTCACCACGAAAAGCAAACTTGGCACTTTCCTACCAGGCTTGCCTCAGAGCAGTAGCACCTGATCATTTCCCATGACCAGTTTGTCGTCACTGCAGTATTCTAGTCCTTTCCCAAAACCTTGAGATCGTTTTTTAAAAATTATAAAAATAAAAATTAAGACCAGCGATATAATGCAAAGTGTCGCAAAGTATACAAACTATAATTTCACCATCCTTTAAAAGAAAAACTTGCCAAAACACAGGTGCACCGTTTTGTATTTAAAAAAAAAAAAAAGCTCTGCGGGCTTAAAGAGACTCAGAGGTGAGCTCTGGGGCCCGTTGGGTCTTTGGCACCACATGGTCCCACAGTGGGTCAAGAGCAGCCCTGCGAGGTGTGGCCAAAAAAACAAACCTACAGGCCAGAGAGCTCGGCAGAGCACGCTTCCCTTGCACGTGGCAGACCCAGGTTCAATCCCAGCACAGCGCATGGTCGCCCCACCCCAGCCAGGAACAATCCCTGAGCACCGCAGGGCGTGGCCCAAACACCCTAACAAAGTGAAAAGTAACTCTGGGATTAACCCGTTTATAACTTTAGATGATTAAGGGAAAAAGTTGCAACATTAAACTTGTTCAGCAGAAGCTGAACATGATGAAGAAGAGCATGATGTTCTACTACCAAAACGGAAGATGAGAAATGCTCAATACTGTTTTGTGGTTTACCAGAACCAATATCCGGTGCAAGGCACAGCTTCTAGTCGAAAAAACATCCTCCCAGTTTCAGTCCCCCACAAAGTCACAATGACTTACATGCCCTACAGTGACTGCACCTGCATTTCTCTGAGCTTCCATTTGTGCTCTTAAAGTCACACTCCTGTTACGGTTCTCGAATATCAAAAGCAGGCAGCTAAGACTTGAAGAATTACAGGTCAAAACATAAATATATATATACATATACATATTATCACATACATATCTTTGTATTCTCATCTCAAAGAAACCCTAATCTTATATTTTTAATTTACAATCCCGGAGGAAAAAAATTTAGTTGGTTAAGAAAATATTCCACACACATAACCGCCTTCACATCCACAGTCATTTACGAAATAGCACAGAAGGTATGTACCTAACACACAATTCCAAGACCAATAGATGGCGAGCTAGAGCCCAGATCTGAGGATTCTGAAATCTAAATGAGCAGAATGAAAACACCAAATAAGGCAAAGCCGTTTGCAGTGTAGACTTAAATATTATGTTCAAAGACACCCACCATAAAATAATCAGAGGAGTGGTTCAATGCATAAAATCCAACTGCCATAATTAACTAAGTTCCCAAATCACCAGGTCTGCAAAATCTGTTGCATTAGGAGAAAGGTGAAAGTGTTCGTTTTTAAAACATGAATTTCGGAGGAAATTCCCACATTCCCATTCTCTCAATGCTTAGTCCGAGCAGCAAGGCAGCTTACAATTATTATCACTTTACTCAGTCCCTGCCTAGTTTATATCCCTACCTCAAATCTTTCCATCTAGGCTTACAAATAAGAATATCCAAAAGTGAGTCACCACAGACTCAAAACTCTCAAGGACATGTTTCCTCAATATTTCCCCCCAGAACCACAGTGGGACGTCAAGGCTGATAAAGTACAACACAACACACTTTCCAACTCAATCTTGATTCTAATATCCACTGCAAACTAGGGGGCTAATTTGAAATCCCGCAGGGCTGGAGAGCTGGTTCCAGAGGATGAAGGCTAAAGCCCATGCTTTGCACACAGAACCCCAGTTTCTAACCCTGGTACTGCCAGAAGAACGCCCAATTACTGAGCAGTACGCCTGAGCACTGCCATTTGTGCCCCCCCTCTCCACCCAATAAAGAAACAACCAAACATTCCTGTTGGCAGTGATTGGTTAGGAATGGACGGAGCACCAGCCCCTTGCCCAAGTCCACTCCAAGTCCTGAAGGCCACCAGGATGGGAGCCAAGAACAGAGCTTCCTTCTGTCCTGATGAGAAGGCAACTGTCCTTCCTCAGAAGGCGCTAAACATGACACCTCCACCAGGGCTAGTTATCCTGAAGTGAGCCTAGACATCACAGAATGAAGAACTGACAAGATCCTTGTCCTTGGTGATAGTGGGAAACCATGACATCAAATAGCCTTGACCTAGGCCAGACTGCTGACCTCCAGCGATACTAAAACAATGTACCATCAGACTTTATTTAAAGTCCATTTAAATTAGGCTTCCTAATTTCCTGAAGTCAAAAGCCCACGATTTCTGATATTAGAGTGCACTATATTACCTCATGATTCCACATAGTGTCTCTTTTATGCACCATTATTTAACCCTCAGAAAAGTCTTTCCTTCCTGTATGCAGCTGTGTCCCATGCCTGCAATCTGTGTCTGACTCTCTATGTAGAAAGGAGGATGAAGAACCATCTCCTCACTATTCGCTCTTGCTCATTCTCCCTCAACTCCCTCCAACTTATTTCTCCAAATTATACCCTACCTGCAGGGTCAGAGCAATAGTGTAGTGGGTAAGGTGCTGGCCTTACACGCGGCTGAATTGGTACAATCCTCAGCATCCCATATGGCCCCCCAAACCCATCAAAAGTGATACCTGAGTGTAGGGCCAGGAATAAACCCTGAGCATCGTCGGATGTGGTACAAAACTCAGACAAAAAATACATCCCACCAAAAGGCAGCTCAGATAGAGAAGGGAGCACCAAATAAAGGGTGTTGGGAGGTTCCTCTCAGGATGGGAAATGCATGATGAGTAGACTATAGACCGAACAAGATTGCTACTCAATGTCTCTTTCGCAAACCACAGCATTCAAAAGGAGAGAGATACCTCTGCCACAGAGGTAGGGTGGGATGAGGGGATGGGGGATGGGAGGGATACTGGGACTGGTGGTGGTGGAGAATGGGCACTGGTAGAGGGATGGGTATTCGATCATTGTATAACTGAAACCCAAGCACAAAAATTTGTAAGTCTACAACTGTATTTCATGGTGTTTCACTAATAAAAATTTAAGAAAAAAAATTTCATTCCACCATGCAACCATTATCACTTACTTCAATTAACAATAATGTTGGCACTACAGTACCCTGCTTTCCATTCCCTATTCCCTGGAACCCCTCTGAGACTGTTTTCATATACGAGTCTCACCTCCTGAGCCTGAATACTCATAGACATGCACTATGGTCATTGCATCTTCTAATAAAGATATTCCCAAAAGGTTCTAACTTCTCCACCACCTATTTTCTAAGAAGCAAAAAGTTCCGAAGCAATATAGTATACCACAAACTTAGTACCTCATATGTCAAAACTAAAATCTCAAAAAAGCACTGGGCTATTGTTTCACACTTTAAATATATATATGGACCCCGCCCAGGGAAATGGCTGGAAGGGCTGGAGCACAACTCAGCATGGGGGAGCCCTGGACTCAACATCACGTGGTTACCAGGACACTTCAAGCTGTGGCTCCCCTCCCCCCAGACCCAAAGAAACTCAACTCAGGATCAAGCACCACCAAAGAGCACTGAGCCAGGAATAGTATCTGAGTACTGCCAGGTGTGGCCCCCAAATCAAACAAACAAATGAAACTGTTGAATGTACATAAAATATGGAAGGCGATCTCTTTCAAACTCCAGAGTTTAGGAGAAATCAGGTCAAGAGAAAAGTTAGAAAACCGCACAGAGCTACAAAGGCAAGGACTCAGGGCGTCAATCTGCAAGGCTCATCTCCACAGTGCGCCTTGCCTTTCCCAGGTCACGGCCTCCAAGAGAAACATGCCACTCACTCGTGTGTAAAAAGAGAAAACAAAACAAAACAAATCCAAAAAAGGAAAATAGAATGAAATAAAAAGAGAAAACATGCTAGGGACTGGGGAGGCAATAGGGGATAAGGCTTGCTCAAGGCCAACGTGGATGCAATCCCCGGCACCCTGTTGACCCCAAGCAATATTTCAGTTTCACAAGTATCAAGGTTTGGCCAAACCTTAAAAAAAGAATCTCATACTGACTGCAATGAAATATAGCTCGGATATCGAGGTCGTGAGGCCGGAGATTGGACAGCGATTAGGGTACATCTGCCCCCACCCTGTCCAGCAACACCTGGTTCCCCCAAGCATCACTGGGCATAGCCCTGGAGGTCCCCACACACCACTGTGGAGGTCTGGCTACTTCAACACTCCAGGGCTGGCCAAGGATGGCCAGGGAGAACTCGGGAACCTCCTGAGCACTGCCTGGGAGCACACTCCCACCCCCCTCCAAGAAAGTCAGCTTTGGTTTGGTATGGGGCACACCCAGCAATATTAGGCTCTGTATTCAGGGATCACTCCTGGTGATGCTCAGGGCTTACTGCTGGCTCTGCACTCAGGGATCACCCCTGGTGGTACTCAGGGGCCCGTATGGGATGCCAGGGATTAAACCCAGTTAGCTGCATGGAAGGCAACTGCCCGACCCACTGTACTACTTCTCCAGTCCCCTTTTTTAAATTAAGGTTTTTGGTTTTGGTTTTGTTTTTTAGTACAGCTGGCAGAACACGTGCCTTGCACGCAACTGACCCAGGTTCAGTCCCAGGGCATCGCCTGTCTTCCAGGAGTGATCCCTGAGCACAGCCAAGTGTGGCCCAAACACAAAACAAAACAAAACAGAAAAAAGGAAGCCTCTAGGGGCCAGAGAGGAATAGCACCGGGTGAAGCACTGCTTACAGGCAGTCTACCCTGATTCAATTCCCCAGCATACACTGCATGGTCCCCAGAGCACTGCCTGGTGTCGCCCTGGAGGTCCCCACTGCCCCACCCCCGCTGCCCCCAGCATGACTTCCCGAGCACCATTTGGGAGAATCCCCGAAGTAAAAGAGGTCTGAACTGATTAAAAAATCAGTATTAGGGGCTGGCACAATAGCACAGCGGGTAGGGCGCTTGCCTTGCACGCAGCCAACATGACTGACACAGGTTCGATTCCCAGCATCCCATATGGTCCCCTGAGCACCGACAGGAGCAATTCCTGAGTGCATGAGCCAGGAGTAACCCCTGAGCATCGCCGGGTGTGACCCAAAAAGAAAAAAAAAACAGTATTAAACAAAGGATTTGAAAAACTTTTGTATATAGCAATGTATTATTAGAATGCAGAGCATTCTTTAGTTTCAATACCATCTAAAAATAAGGTAACTTGGGGGGCAGAAGGCGGGGAAAATAAATACATAAAAATAAGATAATTTTTTTCCTCATACTAGAGATTGCATGTACTTTGGAATTTACATAAAGATATTATCTTATATCTCACACAGAGGTAATCCAATAACTCAATGAGAAGGAAAACTAAGCTTATTCAGTCTCATGATGTAATAACAAGCAATAATGAGTACAATACCTACTGTTATAGGTTAACCCGAAAAGCCTCTTAAATTTGGCAACAAATTCTTTGGGAATGACTCAGAGACAGCGCTAAAAGTCGACTGCTTAGAATCACATCTCTTAAAGAAACCAGTAAGTTTCCTCAGACAACCAGCTAATTTTCAGATCTACATATTGATTTTTTTTTTCTATACCCTGTGGTACTCAGGGTTTATCCTGGTTCCTATACTCAAGAATCAGTCCGAGGGGGGCTGGAGCGATAGCACAGCGGGTAGGGCATTTGCCTTGTATGCGGCTGACCTGGGTTCGATTCCCAGCATCCCATATGGTCCCCGAGCACCACCAGGAGTGACCCAAAAAGAAAAAAAAAAAAAAAAAAAAAAGAATCAGTCCAAGAGGGTTCAGGGGACTGCTGCCAAGGATTGAAATCAGGTCAGCCACATGCAAGGCAACAAATGCCACTGTACTATCACTCCGGCCCTTAGATCTAGCCATTGAGAGAGCCATTAATCCCAGGTTTCATAAGCAATGACTTTTTTTTTAAGTAAAGCAGATTTTATTTGGAGGTTTTGAAGGTGTGGGGGGAAGAGATGGGGAGGGAGCGAAGGAGGGGGAGAGAAAGACAGAGAGAGTGACGAGATCAAGAGAAAATAATGCAGGCTTCTCCAAAGGCGGAGAGAGCCCCTACACATATGCCAGCATTAGACACGAAGCATGAAAGTACATATCTCAAGAGGGGAGATGCAGGCGACACATGTGCTCGGTCACCACATGTGCTCAGCCACGTGGGCACAAGCAGCACATGAGCTCAGGCAGCATATGTGACAAGCAATGACTTTTAATTCATAGTTTAACCAACATATTATAAGATTTTGGAGGACTGAGGTTTCTCTGGCAGTGCTGAGCGCTACTCCCGATTCAGTGCTCAGAGGTCACTCCCAGCACTGGTCAGGGAATCATCCTTGCGTTTGAACTCAGGTCACCCACATGCCAAGCATGAACTGAGACCTTTGAACAATCGCTCCAGCCCTAATGATAGTTTAATAGTTTTTCAAAAGAGTTAAATGTAGGTAGTTGATTTCAATTGACTAATGCTCTGAAAAATTTACAGATAGAACTATATATAAGCATAGCAATTAGTATATAGAACAAGTTTAAATTCTTATATAACAAAAGAAATGCACTGATATTCTAGGATTTTGCAGATGCTTGCCTTGCCCATGGCCAGCCCCTGGCACCCCATTTGGTTCCCGAAGCCCCCACAGAGCCAGCACTATGCCCTAAACACTCCTAGCGGTGGCCCAAAAACTGAAATAAATCAATCAATAAAATATTTTGCAGATAAGATCCTTTCAACTGTATCTACCTGCCCAGGAACTAATAACTGTATCATCTAATAAGCTTTCATGTCAGAATTTGCCCATAATTACCAAGAAATTACCAGGTCTTTTCCAAACAAAACATTAAAGGCAGAAAAACTTCAAGGCAGACTAAGAGATAGTACAACAGGTAGAGCATTTGCCGTGCATGCAACCAACCAGGTTATATCCCTGGCACCCCACCTGGTCCCCCAAAGCCACCCTGGAATGATCCCTGGAGCACAGAGCCAGAAGTAAGCCCCAAGCACTGCCAGGTGCAATCCAAAAATCAAAACAAATTGCTTTCCAATATTGAATTAAATTGGCAAAAACAGAACCAAGTTCTGAGTAGCTAAATCCATATTCCAAATTAAGTCAACCTAATAAACATAAATTTCTCTTTAAAATTTACACTAAATAAACTACAACTAGCAAAGCAAAATAATAAAATCCGGAGCTCAAGTCTCTCGCTCTGGGAGAGACCCAGGGGCCTCGCAGGAAGAAGGCCAGGCTGTGCCTTTGCGCACTGCACATCACCTCCATGCCCGTGCTGGGCGGGACCCCTGACATGACTACAGCCCCCAAACCAAATTTTTTAACAGAACTGAATAACATAAACCCGGACAATAGCGCAAGGGTTGTTTGTATGGTTTAATTACAGGGGCCCAGGAGTCAACCCCCAGTACCACAGAGTCCCTAATAGATGTGCATCCCACACACACCCCAAAAACCTGGCTATCCTCTACAGCATCATCCCTATCTCCCATTCATTTACTATTAACAGTTCTTGAGTGCCTCTCATACACTAAAAACTGCAATTATGTCCCTATCACACCATGAAAAATCCCCTCCCGCTCCCTGATATTTGAGGTGGAGAGGCTGTACCTGTGGTGATGGGGGCTGGATCTGGGCTCCTGGAGGTACAGGGGGACAGTGCCAAGGAACAAACCTGGATCTCCTGCATTCAGAACATTCCAGCCCACTCAGGTATCTCTGCAGCCCCTGGGATTTTATATTTCTTCATATGTTGAAGAGATATGATAGTGTATCCCTAAAAGCCTTATAAGCCGATATTAACTAAATTTAAAAATATATGTAATAGAAATAATAAATGTTGCCAATCTAAGTAAACAAAAAAAAAAAATCTGCATTTCTGGTGCAGTAGAGGACACTCAAGAAAGTAAATAATGACTCATAGAATGGGAAAGTATTTGAAGATTGGGGCCAGGGATAGTACAGAGGTTAAGGACCCTGCCTTGCACTCAACTGACCCTGGTTTAATCCCCACACCACATACAGGCCCCCAAGCAGAGTCAGAGGTGATCCTGACCTCAAAGCCAGGAGTAAGCCCAGAGCACCACTGGGATATGGCTCAAAAACATAAACAAACAAACAGAAAAGCACACCCTGTATTATTCCATTCAAATGAAATCTTCAGCATCGACAAATCACAAAGACCAGAAGGGCCTGAGCAATCCAGGGCAGGTAATGCTCTGGCTCTGTGCTGTGCTGACCTGGGTTTGACTCCAAGCACCCCGTTCGGTTCCCAGAGCACAGCCAGGAGTGATCCCAGAGTGCTGGGAGTAACTGCCTATAAATCAAGGGTTTCTCTTTCAACTGTCAAAAATCTAAAATTAGAATGTGGTACTCAGAGGTTCGAAAACTTAGTTGGATTATCAGATGTCCCCTTTACAAAATACAAAACAAAATACTCAGCAGCCCCCTGGAAATCTTTTCTTTTCTTTTTGTTTTTAGGGTCATACTTGGGGGTACTCGGGGTGCTCAGGGCACCTTATGTGGCACCAGGAAACTCGGTTGGGCATGCAAGGCAGGGACCTTATCCACTGCCATACCGCTCTGGTTCGCTGTCGAGCTTTTTTAAACAAAAAAATACCCAATCATGGGGCCGGAGAGATAGTACAGTGGGTAGGGCACTTGCCTTGCCAGCAGCTGCCATAGGTTTGATCCCCCCCAGCACCCCATATGATCCCCGACCCACCAGGAGTGATCCCTGAGTGCAGAGCCCAGAAGTGTGCCCTGTCCAAAAAACAAAACAAAACAAAACCAATTGTGCACCAATTGGATGAGGCTACTAGGGCGCTGTTCTTGTATTAACCCACTCCCCAGGGTGGGGACAATATCACCCCATTTTGGGAACCTCTGGTACACTGGTAGTAATGGCTATAAAACACTCTATTCTCATTGTTTTAAATGAGTATACTAAAAAAGTAAAGTAACTGCATATTTGGGGGCATAGGGGAGTTTGGGCCACACCTGGCAGTGATCAGAGAGGGTTCATGACTGTACCCAGGCAGAGCTCAGGGAAACATATACAGTGTCAGGGATCAAACTGGGTCAGGCACAAACAACTGCACTTTTTTTGAGGGGTGGTGGGGTCATGCTGACAGGACATTCCCCAGGGGAGTGAACAGGGGAACCATATGTTGTAGCAGGGATCAAAGTGAGGTCATCCACAGGGAAGGTAGATGCCTGGATACCATCTCTCCAGCCTTGCACGTGTTAAACAGGTATGCAGTACACTTAAAAAGATGAAACAAAGACAACAAACCCTGCAGGGTGTTGCTCCCTTACAAGGCTTCCCTCCCGTTGCAGTGTCTGCTTACTTTCATCTTCTTAAATAAATGCTTAAACTCTCAAAAGATTAAAAAAATAGCACTTAATTTCCAAACAATTTAGCTTTGCAAATAGCAAAAAATGTAGAGCCTCTTACAAAATGTCAGAAGGCAAGCCACATTCTGCCATTCATTTTCCCCAGAGAGATTACACCAATGCTCTCGTTTGCCTTCTTATTACACTTGCAAATTCACTGCCAGCTGAATACAGAAGCAAAAATTAGGTTCCCATGGAACTCAAGCTACTCAGAGTCACTCTGTGTAAGAATGAAATGAGGAACCCGAACAAGTCCAGCAGCTCTGAAAATGACCAATCGAAATAGTAACAAGGGCCGAAGAGATAGTACAGCAAGTTGGGTGTTTGCCTTGCACACAGCCGACCTGGGTTCAATCCCCAACATCCCATATGGTCCCCCAAGCACTGCCAGAAGTGATTCCTGAGTGAAGACCCAGGAGTAATTCCTGAGCATCACCTGGTATGACCCAAAAAGCCAAAATAAAAAATAATAATAATAATAAGAGAGTGGAATGTTTAAGGAACACTGAACTATTCCAAGAGTTGGGAGATGGGATTAGAATGCATCACTATTTTAAGTGAGCAAACAAAAAGTGCCTAAAGAATCTTATAAGAGATGGTTGGCAAGGCTTCTACAAAGGGGTAGTTCATAGACAAAAAAAGTTGGCAGTAGGGGCCAGAGAGATAGTACAGTGGGTAGGGCACTTTGCCTTATACACGGCTGACCTAGATTTGATTCCCAGCACCCCATACGGTCTGGAGTGACAGCACAGCGGGTAAGGTGTTTGCCTTGCACACAGCCCACCCAGGTTCAATTCCACCGCCACTCTCGGAGGGCCCGGCAAGCTACTATCTCGCCCACAAGGCAAAGCCTGGCAAGCTCCCCGTGACGTATTCAATACGCCAAAAACAGTCACAACAAGTCTCACAATGGAGATGTTATCCCAAAATGGGGTAAAGTGTAATAAGAAGGCAATGGAGATGTTGCCCGCTCGAGCAAATCAAGAGACAACGGGAGGACAGTGACATGACAGTGACCCCATACGGTCCCCCGTGTCTACCAGGAGTGAACCCCGAGCGCAGAGCAATGTTTAAGCCCTGAGCACCGCCAGGCTCCAAAACCAAAATAATAATAACAAATAAGTGAAAAGCAAATGTGTAATACAAGGCATAGAGATGGATTTATGAATACTAAACTGCAAGATGTCAAAATTTTAATTCAAGAATCAGTCTTTTTTTTTTTTTGTGGCTTTTTGGGTTACACCCGGCAATTCTCAAGGGTTATTCCTGGCTCTGCGCTCAGGAATCACTCCTGGTGGTGCTCAGGGACCATATGGGATGCCGGGAATCGAACCTGGGGCGGCTGCGAGCAAGGCCAACGTCCGACCCACTGTGCTATTGCTCCGGCCCCAGCCAAAATTTTTAAATAGCTGAGTAGCATGAGAGTGGAAGAGGGGAGACTAGGGAGGGAGATAAAGAGGAAGAAAACAACTTTTCTCAAAATAAGTAACAAAATAAGGAAAATCAGTAGGACCATCAATTAATCATAGCTGATTCAGCACGGTAGGGCTTATATAGGGGAAAGGCTTAAAACCCTGCAGGAGCAGCTGGAGAGACAGACCCGGGAAAAAGGCGCTGGCCCTCCCTGCAGCCGACCCAGGTCTCACCCAGGCCCCACACAGGGTCCTCTGAGCCTAGAGTCAGGAACAGCCCATCAGCACAACCTGGAGGGCCCCAAAACAGACCCAAACAACAACAAAACCGGTTTTAGATAATGTCTCAGAAATGTTACATTTAGGAGCTGGAGCCATAGGACTGTGGTAGGGACCTAGCTTGCACTCGGCTAACCCGGGTTGGACCCCAGGCATCCCATATGCCCAGATGGCCCCCAAGGCACAGCCAGGAGTAATTCCAGAACACAAAGCCAGGAGTAACCCCTGAGCACTGCCAGTGGGTCCTCCCCGCCCCCCCTCAAAAAAAAAAGAAACAGAAATATTACATTTATCATATTGATTTATAAACGATATGTAGAAAATTCCCCATTTTTTGACGAAATAAGCATCCTGGTAATAAAATACTGCACTGACTTGGAAAAAATAAGAGAACTAAGGGGCTGGAAAAAGAGTATGAGAGCAAGGTGCTCGCCTGGCATGCAGCCAAGCCAGTTCCAGCTCCCAGCACTCCAGCTGCCTCTCCACCCCCACCCAACACAGAGGATGGCCCTTGGGTCATTCCTGAACACAGCAGCCAGGAATAGCCCGAGCACCAGGAGGTGTGAGCTAAAAAGGAGAGAGAGAGAGAGAGAAATAAGAGAGGAGAGAGAGAGAACAAGAGAGGAGAGAGGAGAGAGAAGAGAGGAGAGAGAGAACAAGAGAGGAGAGAGGAGAGAGAAGAGAGGAGAGAGAGAACAAGAGAGGAGAGAGGAGAGAGAAGAGAGGGAGGGAGGAAGGGAGAGAGACAGAGAGAGGGAAAGAGACTGAGGAGAGAGGGAGGGAGAAGAGAGACAGAGGAAGAGAGAGGGAAAGAGAGAAAGTAGAGGGGAGAGAGACGGAAAGAGAGGGAGAGGAGGGGGAGGGGGGGGGAGAGAGAGAGAGAGAGAGAGAGAGGATTGCTCCCTAAAGTGCTCAGTGGGGATGATGCAGAGGAGAGATCCAGGGCTTGTTCATACAAAGCACGCGCTCCAGCCCTCTGAGCTTATCTCCTTGGCCCTGGAAAGAATTTTTTTAAGTGTTCAGAATGAGAAACGCTTGCAAAAGCCAGAATTTATTTTCAGTTTAGGAAAAACTTTCTAAATGAAAGTCATCTAAATATCCAAAGGGCTGCTGAACAGAAAAGAAATGAGCTGCTGGAGGCAGTTCCTGTCTAAACAAAAAGTAAAGGAATTCACAAGGCAAAAAAAACAAAAAAAGCAAAAAACCATCATACCTAAAAGAGCCACAGCCTCTAGTCCAAAAGGACAAGTTTAATAATCATTAAACTTTCACAGAAGACCATGTGATATCCTATGTAAAAAGGAGGGAAGAGCTGGAAATAGTGTAAAGGGCTAGTGCCTGCTTCGGGTGCCAGAGGGTTCCATCCTGGGCACCCTGGGTACTCCCAGGGCAGGGAACAGCCTCCAACCCTCAAGCATATTTCCAGATATGGCTCCTACCACAAAAAAAAAAAAAGTGAAAAACAAAAACTCTACAAATGATGTCGGCGATAACAAGGAAAAGAACATATTCCTTGTTAATCCCTGTCAATAGCACCTACGTTCCTAGCCTTCTCTGAATCATTCTACTTGAAGGGTCGTTCTGAAAGGGACAGCGGTACTGACCAGCACCCAGAGGTGCACATGGAATGACCTAGGGGGCAGGCAGGGGGGCCCAGGCCTGCCTGGCGCGGGGCATGAGGCAATGGGTTGGGTCCCCGGCACTGCATGACCCCTCCCCAACAACAGAAAAAACAACGAAGATGACATCTTCAAGTCAGACAGCTCCGACCCAGACCGCAAAATCCAAGGGACAATATGACCTCGGTCAGAAAATGCTGCCAACCTGGAAAACAAACTACTCGGCAAATCTCAGCATCACGTTAACAGTAAGGATAGCTTTCCAGGACTGAAGTGCAGACCAAGCACTCGGAGTACAGAGGCAGGGTTCGAGCCCAGTGCCTCACGGAACCACAGCGGGCAGAGAGCAGAAGAGCAAAGGCACAGGGGCTGGAGTGACAGTACAGCAGGTAGGGCATTTGCCTTGCATGCCGCTGACCTGGGTTCAATTCCCAGCATCCCCCGAGCACCACCAGGCGTAATTCCTGAGTGCAAAGCCAGGAGTATCCCCTGTACATCGCCAGGTGTGACCCAAAAACCAAAAAAAAAAAAAAAGAGCAAAGGCACAGAGCTGGCAGGAACCTCCTATCACAGCAGGCCATGGCAAACTCACACACACACACACACACACACACACACACACACAAGCACCACATTAAGATTTTAAACAAGGGACACAGATAACTCCACAGCAGAGAGGCTAGTAATACGATGAGTCCAGTCCCCGGCGCCTCCCCACATGCCAAGCTCAATCCCAGAGGCTTTGCTGCTTGAGATCCCTGGTGCCACAACAAAGCAGGCAGAAGCACCACGATTCGAGTGTGCACTATAGCAGGTGTCTGACACACCACCATCCCAGACACAACCACAGGGTGTGTGTGTGTGTATGTGTGTGTGTGTGTGTGTATGTGTGTGTGTGTGTGTGTGACTGGGGGGTGGGGGGGGGTGGTTAGGGGATTAACTTATTTGAAAGAAGTCTAAAAGAAACCCAAACCAGAAAGTACACAAAGAAAGCATTAAGCGTAATTTTCTTTTTTCCATAACAAATAAAATGGGTATTAAAAATACTGGGAAAAAAATACTCAATACTGAATTACATTATAAGTCCAAAATAGGCCTTGATCATTATTTTTTTATGTTAAGAAAAAATGAAAATGCTTCAATCACCACCTTTTTGTGCTAAAAATAAAGTCTTTTAAAAGTGAAAAAAAAAATACTGAAGAAGGACCAGAGAGATAGCAGGGAGGGTGCTTACCTTGCATGTGACTGACCGGTTTTCAATTCCCAGCACCCCATATGGTCCCCCAGCCCAGTCAGGAGAAAGCCCTGAGTACTGCCAGGTATGGCTCCCCCACCAAAAGAAAAAAAAAAAAAACCGAAGAAGAGTATAGATTTAGGTATGCTACATTCAAGCCAGGACCTTACAAGATTTTACAAGATCCAAGCACTGTCTAAGCTAAGGCCTTGATTTAAGAGCTAACAAGATAACAATGCCTCCCCACAGAGCACCAGTGCCAATGAGAGAACAGCTGGTCCATGCACCCCGGCTAACAGGCTCAGGGAGCACTGCTGCTGTGGCTCCTTTCTTCTTTGACCCACCTGCGCAAGTACGCCTGTGTAATAAACATTCTTTGCCTCTTACCCACTTAGGGTGCTCCTCACAGGGGCCCAGAGCAACTGTATAGCAGGATAGTACAGCGGATAAGCAGCTTTTGCCTTGCACGACACCAACCCAGGTTTGATCCCTGGCTCCATAAGGTTCCTGGAGCAAGGCCAACAGTGGTTCCTGAGGGCGGAGCCAGGAGTGCACTGCCAGGTGTGGGCCTCAAGACCAAAATAAATAAAAATAAAATCTTCCTTATAGAGCTCTGTATCTTGGATCTTCCATTTACATTAAGATATTAGATGTTCTATGTTTGCCACTCAATGCCTCTTTTGCAGACCACAACACCCAAAAGGAGAGAGAGAACACAGGGGATTGCCCTGCCACAGAGATAGGGGGGATGGGGGGATGGGGGTGGGAGGGATATTATCCATGGTGGTGGAAAATGGGCACTGGTGGAGGGATGGGTATCTGATCATTGTATAATTGAAACCAAAGCACAAAAAATTGTAAATTTACAACTGTAAAAAAAAATAAAATAAAGGGAAAAAAAAGATATTAGATGTTCTATAAAAACCTTTCATGATTATCTGCTCATCTTAAATCTTTGTTTTTGTTTCTGGGCAACACCTGGCAGTGCTCAGCGCTTACTCCTGGCAGTATTCAGGGATCATGCCTGGCAGGCTCGGGGAAGCTGATGGGGTGTGGGGGATCAAACCCGGTCAGACTCATGCAAGGCAAGCACCCTCCCCATTGTACTATAGCTTAAATTTTGGGCTGCAGAGCTGCTCAGAGACTAGAGCACAGCTCTGTGTGCAATCCATCTCAATTCCCAGGACTCAAGAGTCATATGACCCCTCCACACCCTACCAAGCACCACTGGGTGTGGCCAAAAACAAAAACAAATCTTAAACCACTTTAAATATATCAGAATTTAAATTTTCTCCATTATCTCCTCAGTAATTTAAATTTATTCCCAGTCTCATTAGTAAATAAGCTACAATAGATATATTTTTTAAAAAATATTTCTATGTATTTTCCTCCTGAGACAATTTCTAGAAACAGAATTTCCTTTTTCTCTCCCCACCCCCCTACCACGTGCAAGACAAGCACCCTACCCACTGCACTATTACTCTAGCAAAAAAAAAAGGATTTCTGCGTTCAAAGGCATATTTGTATTTTTCTGTAGATATTTCCAAAATACCTTCCAGAAAAACTAGGTCCAAAGCACACTTCCACCAGAACTTTTTTAACACTGTCCCTCAATTGTCAGTTTCATAGTTAAAAAAATATTAAGAGGGGCTGGAGCAATAGCACAGCGGGTAGGGTGTTTGCCTTGCACGCGGCCAACCCAAGTTCGATTCCCAGCATTCGATATGATCCCCTGAGCACCGCCAGGAGTAATTCCTGAGTGCAGAGCCAGGAGTAACCCCGGTGCATTGCCAGGTGTGACCCAAAAAAGCAAAAAAAAAAAAAAAAAAAAAAAAAAGAAAATATGAAGAGATGGAGTGGGGCAGATACAGTGGACTATGTATGGATTATGTGTGATCCCCAGTACCACACAAGAGCACCCACTGGGTTTGACCCCCAAAAACAAACCAGTGAAAAATGAGACTCTGGGGCCAGAGAGAACACAGCAGTAAGGACCTTGCCTTGCATGCAGGAGCGCCGGGGCTGGTCCCCAGCACCCCATATGGTCCCCCAAGCACTGCCAGAAATGATCCCTATGCAGAGACAGGGGTAAGAACTGAGCACAACTAGGTGTGCACCTCAAAACAAAACAAAACAAAAGAGAGCAATCTGCATTTATTTACCAGAATAAAAAATGTTCCTCTAGATCATTGTTTTTCTTCTCTGCAAACTCTCAAACTCTTTTGTCACTAAGGCTCTGACAAATTTAGTCAGCTAAGAGGAAACACGTATCAGTGACTTTAGCTCCCCCTACTGGCCATAAAGTTAATAAACTAAACACAAAGCTCACAAACTTGTTCATTTCCTACCTATCACCAGCTATTACAAACATAAGTTACACACTGTAATGAAAAGCAGAATGTCATATGGCTAAACTCAACAGATTTTATGAAGGAGAGATGCAATGCTGGACCACAGTGTACAATGACTATTGTCATGGGTGTAAGGAGCTTAAGGCACTTGCCGTGCCTGTGGCTAACCAGGTTGATCCCTGGTACCCGAAGGTCCTCGGAGCACAGATCCAGGAGCCCCTGAGCACCACAGGTATGGACCATGGCCCCCCACCCAACCCCCAAAAAAGGATTAATGGCACAAGTCATTCTTAAATTGTAATCAGTTCACAAATAGACTGCCTCCTTTGAATATCACAAGCCAAAATATTTCATTCATAATTTTGTGAAAACACTGTAGACGACACTGGATGATTACAAGGAAATGGATTCTCCTTCAAAACAACTAAGAAAACAAAAATTCCTATGTTCTTGCAAAATCTTTCAAAGGAAAAAAATAAAACTCTTTGCAATCCTTCCCGAGTCACGGAGTTGCTGCGGCTGAGGCGAGAGCTGAGGGCTGGAGCATGCGGCTGGCAGGAGCAGGCCAAGCTCGATGCCTGCAGCACACGGCCTCCCAGCCGCCACTGGGAAGGAAGGGGAAAAGCTACAAAACTGCACAATCTAAACAGTATGAGCTCTAGAGGGGAAAGCAAAGATGGGCAAATGGACTGGCTCTTCCATCAATATCCTTCAGATGCCTGTACTTCACAGGGCAGACAACAGAGCCCCGAGACAATTCACTCAGCACACAAGGTCACTCGGCACACAAGAAGGGCCACCACTACAGCAAGTAATGATCAGAAGAGACCAGACAGAGCTCCTATTCACAGGGTACAGTGAGAGTAGCCAACTGTTACTGCTGCACACATGCAATACATACACACACACACACCCCTCACCAGTCATGCCTGGGACTGTTACCATAGCTCTTAAGGAACTGAAAGGAAGAAGCAGGCTAGAGCTATAGAACAGGGTGGAGGGCATTGTTTTGGGGATTTTGCTTGTTTGTTTGGGGGCCAAACCCTGTGATGCTCAGGGAATACTCCTGGCTCTGCACTCAGGAATTACTCCCAGCGGGCTCGGGGCACCACGTGGGATGCTGGAGATTGAATGTGGATCAGCCATACGGGATGCCGGGGATTTTCCGTGGTACAAGGCAAGTGCCCTACCCACTGTACTTCCGCTCCAGCTCCAGGGTAAAGGGCAGCAACAATAGACTGTATGGGGCCCAGTGGGAAAGGAGCAACTGGGTGCATAGAGGAACAAGAAGTTCAGCACTGCTGAGTATACAGAGTGCCCAGAAAGGAGGAGAGGAGAGGGGAAGGCACAGCCATGCCACCCGGGAACTGAGTGCTGAGCAACTGTCCAGGCTAGCAACGGGAGAGGAGGCACAGGATCATACAGTGAAAAGATGCCCTGGGCAGCAAGTTGGAAAGAGACTGCCAAGTAAAACTGAAAGTGACTGAAAACCACAGGGATAGTACGGCAGGGAGAGCGTTTGCCTTGCCTGGGCTGAGCCAACCCAGGTTCAATCCTTGGTATCCCATATGGATCCCTCAGCCCTGCCAGGAAGAATTCTTTGTTTTTTTTTTGGGGGGGGGGTTTGGTGGAGCCACACCTGGCCATGCTCAAGGTTTACTCCTGGTGGTGCTCAGGAGACCATATGGGATGCCAGAGATGGAACCTGGGTCAGCCACATGCAAGGCAAACACCCTCCCCACTGTGCTATCTCTCTGGCTCCGGGAATAACTCTTGACTACAGCCCCAGGAGTAACCCCTGAGCATCACCAGGTATGGCCCCCAAAACCAAAAAGAGCAGAAAAGAAAGCAAGTGACGGAAGATCAAACAGATAAAGAGTGATGAACTCGGGTGGGGGTGGGGGGACCCGAGGGAGACATTATGAAGCAGAATCTCAATTACACAGAGACAACTATGCTAAAGGCAAGAATACTGAGGGTGACTGGGTGAGGGAACGACAGCACCATGCACTGCAATGTGAAAACAGCAGGTCGGACTGTGGAAGGAGGTGATGAAGTCATTCAAAAGTGAACATGGGGCTGGAATTCACAAGACGACTTAGAGCTGAAAAATATATAGATAGATATATTTATAAATATATATTATAAATATATCTGTATTTATAATATATAATAAGTATATCTCTATATATTTGCACAGCATCGGTCTGCGGAAGGCAAGCGGGGGGCACCTATCTTAGAAGCCACCCAGGAGCAGCACGGCACAAGAAAGGAGAGTGAAGGCGAGCACAGGCGCGAGAAGGAAAAAAAAACTCCTGCAATTAAAACTGAGGAAAACGTCTGCAATTAAGGCCAGGATCGAGCAGGCAGGGCCGCAGGGCGCCCGCTGGTGCCCACTGAGCCCCACAGGATGCCTGCTTCCTCTTCCCACAGGCAGTTCGGCTTCATTACAGCGTCATTATTTCCCCATTTCTCTGAAGAGCTCCAGGAAGCACAAAGAGGCCAAATTACATTCCCAGGGTCACGAAGGGGCAGCGCTGAAATCTGAATCTCCGAGTCTGGTTCCTACCTCCAGGCTCTGGATTACTATTCGCAAAACTCCCTGACAAGAAATAAACACCCAAGGCCCTGAGGAACCACCGCCACCACACCACAGCCAGGGAAAACGGGTCCTGGGTCCTGGGTCGGAATCTACAAGGAGACCCCAGAAGGGATGAGCGAGGAGGAGGGGGGTGCAGGGGGGTAGTCCCTCCTGAATTCGGCATTACAGATGGATTTACAAGGGCAGTTTCGTTGGGACACACAGATGGAGCAGGACAGGGACCAACAAGCGCAGGTTCGAGTTTTGTATTCTGGGCCGGAGCGCTAGGAGAGTGGGGAGGGCGAGGCCAACCTGGGTTTAATCTCTGGCATCCCATATGGACCCCCCGAGCACTGCCAGGAGTGATCCCTGAGCACTGTCCAGTGTGGCACCAGATCAAAAAAAACAACAAAAAAAATTTTAAAGAAAATTTTGTATTCTTGGGCAAAAAAGACAGTCCTGGGGTTCAGGCACCTGCCTTGCAAGGGACCGACCTATCTGATTAGCAGCAGTCACACTTCACCCCCAGCCAGGAGAAGCCCCTGAGTACGACCAGGCACAGCCCACCACCCTTCCCTCAAAGGAAAGGTCAATGGCATTGTTTGGGGGTGGGGGGACACACGCAGCAGCCAAGGGCCACAGCTGGTGGTACTCTGGGGACCAACTGCAGTGTCAAACCACTGTCGTGGCTGCAGCGACATGCAGGGCCAGCACTGGACCTCTGTCCTTCCTCTCGGGCACCCCAACACAGGCTGTGCATCCTGCGAGAGTGAGAGGCTTGCAGTGTCCGCAGGCTTCAGAGGAAGTGCCCACAGGAACGCGAGGCTGAAGAGCAGCGGGAGAGGCCCACAGGCAGCTGGAGGCCGCTCTGAAGAGGGACAGGGCAGCTCGGGAGGCGGGAGCAGTGGGCCGGCGTGGGGGCAGCCACAAGGAGGGGCTGGCCAGGGGTCTTTCCTGAGTCTCTGTGCCCTGGTGGAGGAAAGGCCACAGAGGCGCAGAGGGTGGGGAGAGGGGCCTTGGAAGCAACACAATTATTTTCACTTCTAGGTAACCCCCCACTATAATATGCTTTTAACCTAAATATTTATTTTATTCTTTTACTGTTTCATTCTGATCTGAGTGCATCACTTATTAAATTATGGACTAGGTTACAAACAGTTCACAAATAATTTGTAAGCAAAAGGAAAAATAATTTAAATCGCAAGGGGGTGGGAGTGATAGCACTGCAGGTAGGTGGCTTGCTTGCATGTGGCCCACCCAGGCTCCATCCCCGGCATCCCTATAGCCCCTCAGGCCCCGCCAGTAGTGATCCCTGAGCACAGAGCCAGGAGTAGCCCTGAGCACCACCCAAAATCAAAAACAACAACAAAAAATTAAATCCCTAGGCTGTTTAGAATAGTGTTTCCAATGTCTCCAAATTAAACACCCAGCCCGAGGAGATGGTCCAAAGGACTGGGGCACATGCTCTGCTTCACAGAGGCCGAGTCAGAACCCCAGTGCCACACGGTCACCCAAACATTACCAGGAGTAACTGGGATTGGGTATGGTCCAAAAAGGAAAAAGAAAAAAAAAAAAGAAGATAAAATTTTGAGCTGGGTATTTTTGTTAAGGATTCAGAGATGCCCATAATGCTTTTTTTTTTTTATTTTGCAGGGGTTGGGGGCTTGGTTATGGGGCTACACCTGGCAGCTCTCAGGGGTCACTCCTACGGGTGCTCAAGGAGCCCCATGCAGTGCAGGGATGGAGCTCAGGGTGCCTGGATACTCCATCACACTAAGCTCATCCCAGCCCTGCCAGACCTTTTAGAATGCAGCGGCCGGAAGAGAGCACAGAGGGCTGAGCATGTATACTGCATTCAGGAGTCCGGAGTTCAAGCTGGCACTGCCTCATCCCTCCAAGCACTGCCAGGTGCAATTCCCGAGCACTGCTAGGTGTGGTCCCTGCCCCCAGACCCTAGCCCCAGCCCCTACTCCAAAAAAAAAAGAAAAGAAAAACAAAAAGGTTTTCACCTAAATGGTGAAATTTAAGTCCTAACACAGAAAGTATCAGGAGAGAAAAACTATCAAAGAAAAAGGTGAAAATTAGGTTTGAAACACAAGACAAAGGCTGGGGCGACAGATAATACATCGGAAGGTCATGTGCCTTGCACACAGTCAAGTTTAATCCCCACCCCCTATATAGCCCCTCAAACCCACAAGGGGTAGCCCCTGAGTACAGAGGCAGGAGTAAGACCCCCTCCCCCAGAACAGGTGGGTGTGGCCCTAAAATAAACAAAAAACAAAGACAGAGGCCAGAGGGATGTGCAGGGATTCTGGCACCTTGCATGCAGCTGACCCAAGTCCAAATGGACACCTCATGGGACCCCTGCACACAGAATCAGAAAGAGCCCCAACTACCTCTAGTTGTGGTCTAAAACCACCTCCAAAAATAAATTATTCAGGGCTGGAGTGATAGCACAGAGGGTAGGGTGTTTGCTTTGCACATGGCCGACCCGGGTTCGATTCCCAGCATCCCATATGGTCCCCTGAGCACCGCCAGGAGTAATTACTGAGAGCATGAGCCAGGAGGAACCCCTGTGCATCGCCGGGTGTGACTTAAAAAGAAAA
This sequence comes from Sorex fumeus, assembly GCF_029834395.1. Lineage (NCBI taxonomy): Eukaryota > Metazoa > Chordata > Mammalia > Eulipotyphla > Soricidae > Sorex > Sorex fumeus. The sequence continues at coordinate 79,259,443 of NW_026606120.1, forward strand.
AAAAAAAATTGACCTTTAAAAACTAAAACTTTTAAAAAATAAATCAATAAAAATTAGACCTTTAGGGGGCTGGAAGGATTGTACAGCAGGTAAGGCGCTTACCTTATACAGAGTGGACCCAGGTTCGATCCCCAATACCCCATAGGGTCCCCCACGCACCACCAGAGGTGATCCCTGAGAAGCGAGCCAAGCGTAAGCCCTGAGCACTGCCATATGCAACTCAAAACAAAAACCAAACAAGGGCCAGAGCGATAGCACAACAGGTGAGGTGCTTGCCACGCACACGGCCAACTCGAGTCCTATCTCTGGCACCCCATAAGGTCCTCTGAGCGAGCCAGGAGTGATCCCTGAGCTCAAAGCCAGAAGTAAGCTCTGAGCACCGCCCAGAGTTCTGATATTAGAGGCCTTAGCTAGGCCAGAGTTAGTCCTGGCTGGGCTTGGTTTCCTGGCACCACAGGACTGAGGCGGTGCCCGGTGCATCCCGGAGTACTGCAGGATGGAGTTCTGAAGGCCCCCAGAACTGCAAGGAAGAGCCCCACATCCTGTGTCCGTGCATGGCTGACCATGTCCGGTGTCCCCAAGCTCCGCGAAGCACTGCCTGGGAGCCCCTTTTTGTATTATGCCAGAGGCAAATGGGAAGGGCGTGAAAGCAACGGCTTGGCCAGCTCAGATCTTCCGATTTCTGAGGTGACCCACACGGCCTACCCCACAGATAACCCACAGATGACACTGCAGCCCAACGCTGCAGGCTGCTGCCAGCTTGCTCGAACACGGCGTCTGATCAGAGACACACAACTCTACAGCCACACACGCGAAGGGGTGCAAGCGCCACTTTCACCTCCGGCTTCAGGGCATCAGCCCTCATGACTCACACTGCAGGACACCCCAGCCTGCCCCGGGCTTGATCCTGACAGGTGAAGGAAATCCCAATGTGCCACCAATTTCCACAAAGGAGATCTAGAGAACAAGGCTGTAATCCTGACCTTAATATTTCAAATCAAAATTTACGCCGATGAGCTTCCTGGGAGGCGGCTCTGGGGGGTGCCGCACGGGCTCTGCACGTGGGAGCCCCAGGTTTGGGCCCCAGCACTTCCTGGTTCTCCAGGCACTGCCAAAAGGGCTCCAGAGCACCTTGCCAGGGAACAGCTAAAATTTTTTACCAGCTTATTAAAGAGGGTAATTTTACATACTAAGACTTAAATTTTGTATAAATCTAAAGTTTCAATAATAGGAAAAAGAAAAAAAAAAAGGAGGGGGGCTGTAGCGATAGCACAGAAGGGAGGGTGTTTGCCTTGCACACGGCCGACCCGGGTTCGATTCCCAGCATCCCATATGGTCCCCGAGCACTGCCAGGAGTAATACCTGAGTGCATGAGCCAGGAGTAACCCCTGTGCATCGCCGGGTGTGACCCCCCCAAAAAAAAAAGTTTCAATAATAGGAGCCGGAGTAATTTCAGGAAGAAAACCAGCAGCTTAGGCACTAGAGTGATAGTACAGTGGGGAGGGCATCTGCCTTTCAAGTGGCCGATCCAGGTTTGATTCTCAGCATCCCATATGGTTCCCCAAGCACCGCCTGGAGTAATTCCTGAGTGCAGAGCCAGGAGTAATCCCTGTGCATCTCCAGGCATGACCCCAAAAGTCCAAAACAAACAAATAAACAAAAATGAGCAGCTCATACTTATGGAGCACATGTCCAGCATTATTCTAAGCTCTGTGCATGAAGAAACGCATATAACCCTTACAGTCAGCCCTGCTGGGTACTCTAATTATACCCTCTGCACAGCTGAGGACGCCCAGGTGCGGGGAGGCTAAGGCACAGCCGGAGGCCCCACACTCAGCAGCAGACTGTAAGGAAAGGAGGTTTTATTGTTGCGCAGGCCACATGCAGTGGTGCTCAGGAACTACTCCTGTCACAGTACGAGTGCATCAGGAGCCAGGTAGGCCAGGACAGAAGGTGGGGCTCCAGCATGCAAAGCAAGTGCTCAGTCCCCTGAGCTCGCTCTGGACCTCATCAGAATCGTTTTAAGGATATCTAAAACTTTTTTTTTAAAAAACAAGCTTGGGCGCCGGAGCGATAGTACAGCGGGTTAGGCGTTTGCCTTGCATGCGGCCGACCAGAGTTTGATCCCCAGCATTCCATATGGTTCCCCAAGCACTGCCAGTAGAAAGTCCCGAGAGTCAGGAGTAACCCCTGAGCATGGCCAGGTGTGACCCAAAAAGGGAAAAAAAAAAAAAAACCACAAGCTCTCTCTCTCTCTCCCTTGATACTACAAAGTTAATGCTTTCTACTCCCCGCCTCCCCGCAAGAAAAAAAAAAAAGGTTTTTCCCTGAACAAAATTCTGTTCCTTTATATTTTGAAGAGCGCCATATCTGGCACGCTGCTGGTTGGGGATCACTCCTAGCGGTGCTGGGGTCCACATGGTGCCAAGAAGGAAACTCTGGCCTCTCACATGCAAAACCTGAGTCGCACTTTCTAAGCCACCTCTCCAGCCCCCAAATGCTAAACGCTAAGTTTTTTTGGTTTGGGGCCAAATCCAGCTGTGCTCAGGGCTTGCTCCTGGCACTGTGCTCGGGGATCATGAGACAAGGGACAGGGATCAAACCTGGGCCAGCCACGTGCAAGGCAAACACCTGCCCTGCTGTACCTCTTTCCGGCTCCCCTCAAGGTAAAGTCTTAAATATCACAACATAAGAAGTGGGCATACTGTACTCCCAAAATCAACGACCCAACATTAAAACCAATTCACATTACCAAAAAAAAAAAAAAATCAATACTGACCCCAATTTCCTTGAGTTTCCAGAGAATAAGTACCCACTGATTACCCACTTGCTGCTTCCTAAAGATCAGAAACCTGAGGCTGAACATTCCAGTGTCAAAGAGAAATATTCTTGTGCAAGGGTCCCCTGTGCCTCCAGGGTGGGCCTCCAGGGTGGGCCTCCAGTGGGCGCCCCAGGGGCCATCCAGCACTACAGAAGGTGGTGAGGCCCTCTGACTCCCTGACACCAATGTAAGTGCACATTGGCCAGCAATAGCAACTGGAGCGTAAGTGAAGACGAGAACTCACTCTGCATTTACCCCAAGATTCCCAACAGTGCCCAGGCAGGGCACTTGCCACGCACGCAGAAGGGCTCCTGATGACCTGGTCTCCACAAGGAGAGCCACTTGTGCTGCCTCGGGCCATTCCCGCCTGGCTCTCCTCTGGGCTGCCATTCTCACTACCCACACCTAAAGCTGTGTCCTCTGCTACTTCAGTTAACTATGAACGAGAGGCTGGAAGGAGGCGAGAGACTGAAAAATCACACCAAAAAGAACTTTCCCAGGGCCAGGGAGGCAGTCGGGAGGTTTATGACATTTGCCTGGTAAGTGGTCAACCCTGGTTGGTTGGAGTCCCAGACCACGGAGAGTGGTCTCTTCAGAGCACAGAATCAGGTACAGCCCCTGAGCACTGCAAAGGGAGGCCAAAAAAAATAACCCCCCCCCCCCCACACACTCCAAACCAAAATAAGTGCTTTTCTGTCTTAAAATTCATCTGTCCACAAAACCCAGAAGAGGCTTATCCTGTGGTATAAAATTAAACACAAAGTACTACCTGTTGAGAAAAATAGTGAAATTTTTCCTGCAAGACTCTGGAGCTGGGGCAAAGAATACAGGGAGTTAAGGAGATGCCTTGATTGTGGGTGACACCAATTCTGTCCCCAGCACCACCACTTGGGTCCCCATGTATGGTCCTGGAAGTGCCAGAGTCCCCGAGCTCTGTCAGAGTGGCTTTGTGACATGCCGCCTGAACCCCCCACCCCAGTGCAGACCCTGGACATCACCATATCTCAGGCCCTCACACTGAACCACCAGTCTGGTTGGCTGGGAACTTCTGGAAGGTTCTGCACTGCTCGCTGGGCTCCCCTCTTGAGCAGAGCTTGGAAAAGTTCCACAATAACACACACACACACACACAGACACACACACACACACACCCCTTGGGAGCAACAAGAGAGCTCTGCAGCAAACTTCTCCAAGTAAACCAGCAGGTCTTAAAGTATTTTAATATACTAAACGAAGTCTCAAAGTAAATAAATGGTTAATGACACATCTTTAGTAACACATGAATCAGCGACCCGGGGGGCCACACCCTAGTACCAACGACTCTAAGTACCTGTTTGGAAGTGGACCCGGACACCTCAATACATCCATCCACTGGGACTGGAACCAAATTTTACAACTAAAAGAGTTCTTTTTTTTTTTTCCAGCAGGGCCAAGAATTAAAACTCAGGTATCTTGCGTGCAAAACATACACTTTCCCACTGAACCAAATCCCCAGTCACTGAACTGCTGTGATATGAAGACTAAAATGCCGAACACAGGTCAGGGAAACTTCATGGGCAGGAGCCCGAGGGACTAGCCCAGTACCAGAGAGTCCCTGGAGCACGGAAGCAGAAACAGCACCCCAGCGCAGCAGGGGATACCCCCTAATCACCACCAAAACCAGAGACAGGAGTGTCGCTGTGGCTGAGCCAGGTTCGATCCACATGAGCATGCCACGCAGTCTGGGTCCAGCACCGAACCGCAGGCCCCAGTGGCCAGGTATCACCAGCAATGGGCCCCAGGCCCCCTGGACACACTTGGGAGGCCCCCCCCAAAAAGATAAAAATGATTATATTCATTATCTTTATAATGGGCGTTAATTTCAAAACTTTTTTTTTTTTTGGCTTTGGGGCCACACTCAGCAGTGCTCAGGGCTAGCTCCTGTGGTTCTGTGCTCAGGGATCACTCCTGGCGGGGCTTGGAGGATATATGGGATGCCAGGGGTCAAACTCTCATGGACAGCGAGTGCCCTACCTGCTGTACTCTCTCTCCAGCCCCCATTAATATTTTTACAATCAACAATCAGACACAGTGGCCACACAAGGTTAAGGGCTCAATGCTGGGAAGCAAACACCACAGGAGTTTTTGAGGAGCACTGAGTTTTTGAGAGGCCTGTCAGACCACAAGTCAAGAGTTAGAATATTCTCAGCTTTAAAGGAAAAGGCATAAAATGAGGACTTCAATGGAAAAACCTGCAAGGCTTACCTTCAGAAGCATCCAAATAGTATTCATAGTGTCAGGAGTTCAGACAGTACTCAAAAACGAATGAGAAGTGAGTCTTAGTAATTCCAGTAGTCACCAAGTATGAGTAGGTAGGAAATTTGTTTCAAGATTGTATCTGAGAGAACATTTATTTACTGGAAAAAAAAAAGAAAAAAAGCAAGAATAAGCAATTCAAACTATCCAAGCAGAAATTTGAAGTACTATCGCCTCATTGTTCTAAGAGATGTACAAAGTGCAGTGCCCTCTGGAACAACGTGTATCCATCTATATGCAGAAATACAGTTTACATTAAAAGTGGAATAAATGTGCAGCACATATTTAAATGACATAAAAATTGTGTCCCAAATAATTGGAAAAACGAAATACAACCCCTGATTATCCAGGGTACGTACTTTCTAGACAGTACTGAAAAGTGATTTGCTGACTGTCGAGGGGAGAAAAAAAAAAAGGCTCTTGCCACGTTTACTTTGGGGTCATAAATCAGAACCCCGCTGATGATCCCACTAGTCCTGAATTTTATCCAACTTAAGTTTCGGAGGCGAGTGCCCAGAAGAACAAGCGCTACTCTGGACTGTCCCTGGACCCGAGAAGAGCCCCCTGCTCGCTCGCTCGCTCGCGGGAAGATCCTGAAAAGCACGGCCGGGGCCTGCAGCTGGAGGCAGGGGCAGGTGGCAGGTCGGCCTGGTGGCAGGGGCTGGATTAAGTGACCTCTCGTGGGATCCTCGCTCGAGACCGAGGCCTGAATGAAATTCCAGCTTAACCAGTTACTGCTGCCCTTAAAATGGAGGCTGGCCCGAGCAGGGACACAGGCAGCGGCGCCCACCGCCTCGACGCGGCTCTCCGAGTCGGCCGGGCCTGCTGGACCCCTGGCGTCCAGCGGGAGCTGGAGACGAGACCCCCGGGGGAGCGGCTCTGCCCCCGCGGGGCGCCTGTCAGCCCGGCCTCGGGACTTGGCATCACTTTCGCGAGCGCCCGTCGGCACCCGGGGCCGCGGGAGGCGTCCGACTCTCGGGCCGGCTCTCGGGGCGGGGGGCGTCCGAGAGCCCCTCGCGCAGCCCGGCGCCAAAGCAGGGGGCCGCGCGCCCCGGGGCCCGCGCTCCCTCCCCTCCCCCACCCGGGCCCCCCGGGCCCCAACCTACCCCCACTCCCGCTCCGGGGCGACTCCTCGGGCCCCGGCCCCATTGTTCGGGCGCGGGCGGGGGCGGGGGGCTCGGGCAGGGGCGCCCCGGCCGGCGCCCCCCGGCCCGGCAGGCCGGCGGCGGGATGCAGCTTCCCGTCCTCCCCGCGTCGGTCCGTCCCACCTCGGCTCGGCCTGGCGCCCCGGGCTTCGCTCGGCACCCCCGGCCCAGGGCCCGGCGCCGGCCCGGGCCGGCCCCCAGAGCCGCGGCCACTCGGCCGGCAGCCCGCGGCCCAGGCCGGCGGGTGGGCGCGGGCCGGGGGTCCCTGCGCCCCGCACACGCGTCCCCGCTCCCCCAGCGCCGCCGCTTCCAGGGCCCTTGGCGGCGCCCGTTCCCCGGGCCCTTCGGCCCCCCGCCTCCCGGCCGAGCCGCCCCGCCGGACGCCGGCGGCCCGGGCCGCCGCCCCTCGCCCACCATCACCCCTCCCGACTCGCGCCCCCACCCCCACCCCCGGGCACCGGTGCCAACGGCGGCTCCCCCGGCCCGGACCTACCTGCACGGCTCAACCAAGCCTAGAAGTGGGGGCGGGGCGATCTTCCACCCTCCTCCGCCTCTCATTGGCCCTTCCGGGGCCCGTCGTGAACGCCATTGGCTGACGGTCGGTGTCCGTCAGAGTGGTGAGGCGGGACCCAAGGGGGGAGAGGGATGCTGGTGCCTCGGCGTCTCTGTCTCTGTGTATCTCGCTGTCTCTGTCTCTGTCTCGGCGCTGAGAAACGAGACATTCGGACGAGAGCACTGCCGGGGGCCCGAGGTGGGACGCCCCCCCGCCAAAATAAATGAGAATTTTCCCCGAGCTTCCCACCAGCCTGCCACTCCGAACCCTCCAAGTCCCCGGCCGAGCCTCCTCTCCATCACCCCTGGCCCGTCCCCTCTCCCCTGTCGCTTTTTCATCTAGGAAGCGACGACGTGCAGAAAACTCAAGGCCGGAAGGCCACGGGAGGAAATTTTTACTATGTGAATAAAATGCACCCATATAATTACTTAGAGTCAACCAGATAGGCGGCTCGTGGGGGCTTGGAGAGGAAAGGCGCGGAGTTGGCGAGCAGGGAAGGGTCTGGAAACCGGTCGAAGCGAGCAGGGATCCAAATCACACACCACCGAGAGCCGCTGCTGGTGGCTTCCTCCCGGCAGGGCAGCGCAGCGCCTAGGGACCCGGTGGGAAGGGACACTCACATTTCTCTGCGAATCCATGTCAATGGTCTGGGGTTTTTGGGGGTTTTTTTATCCCCACTTATCAATTTTTTTAATGAACTTATTTACATTTTAAAATATTTCTAAGGCCGCAAAATGAGAGGGGCAGACAAGATGGTAGCTCTCACAAAGTGGGGCGGCCTGTAGGTTTGAGCAGGAATCTGAGTTTTTCACAAGCTCCTTTCCAGAAATCAGGAGCAAAGGCAGGTGCAGATGTCCCAGAAGCAAGAGGACTTGGGAAAGGGCGGAAAATCGAGACTGGGGGACCTTCTCCACTCACTGAGGAGACGGAGAATGTACTGAAGGATCAATTTCCACAGGAGATAGCTAAAGACATTTTCAATAGAAGTTAGAAAGATAAAAAGAGACAAAAAGAGATCAGGGAGGTAAAGTACAGGCAGAGCCAGTAGCACTAGGGGGAGGGCACTTGCGTTTGTTCCCCTGCCCACCAGGAATGCTCTCTGAGCACAGAGTCAGGAGTAAGTACAACAGGCTGTGACCCTCCACACACACACAACACACACACACACACACACACACACATCCTTCTCACCCATGACAGGCTGTAGGCTGCCCCCCAGTCCTTGCACCCCCCCTCTCTATTTTTCTCCCTTCCCAGTCTAGTCCCCAGTGTGTTGCCAGATGTCTGATGCCTCTATGACACAAAGAAAAGAAATTCTGGGGCCAGGGGAAACAGTTCAGTGGTCAGTGAGTAAGTCTTGCATGTTCTCAAGGTCCCCCAGCAACTCCACCTGGGAGGTTAAAAAGCAGAAAGAACAAAGGGGGGAGGGGGGAGAGGCAGGACTGTTAATACAGCCCGCCAGGTGCTTGGCCTGCACACAGCTGATCAGGGTTCAGTTCCTCACAACGCTGAGCTCCACCAGGAATAAGCCCTGAGCACCCAAGAGTGTGGACCAAAACAAAATACAAAAATAATAAAAAACAACAATAACGAGGGATTTGAATGAGAATTGGAAGATACACACTAACACATTATATATATAATTTATATAATATATAATATATTATAACACACTATATAATATTTATATTGCACTGTATAGCACTGTCCTCCCGTTGTTCATTGATTTGCTCAAGCGGGCACCAGTAACATCTCCATTGTGAGATGTTGTTACTGTTTTTGGCATATCGAATACGTCACGGGGAGCTTGCCAGGCTTTGCCATGCAGGCGCGATACTCTCGGTAGGTTGCCGGGCTCTCCGAGAGGGTCGAAAGAATCGAACCCGGGTCGGCCCAGGTTGGCTGCAAGCAAGGCAAGCGCCCTACCCGCTGTGCTATTGCTCCAGCCCATAATATTTACACTATATATAATACATAATGTGTGTATGTCTTTATTTAAAGGGGGGGAAGCTATGAGGTACATTGCAAATCTGAGAATACAATGGGATATCAATTACTCGCAAGAAGAAAAACAATTTTTTGTTTGTTTGTTTTTGGGCCACACCCAGGGGTTCTCAGAGCTTCCTCCTGGCTTTGTGCTCAGGGCTTCCTCCTAGCTCTGTGCTCAAGGATCACTCCTGGCAGGCTAGAAGGAGTATATGTGGTACTGGATATTGAACCGGGTCAGCCTTATTCAAGGCAAATGCCCTGTCCACTATACCATCTCTCCCGCTCTGGGGGAAAAAAAAAAACTTTTAATTTTCCAGTTAAGATTCTTCACTGGGTTTTCTATTTTAAAGAAGTATCTTTACTGAATTTTACAATTTTGCTTGTTAACCCTAGAGAGGAATCTTCATTTCAGATTTCCCCCACCCCTTTTTTTTTCTTTTGGACTCCTACTTCCCAGAACCTCACTAAGAATGAACCCTGGTGGAAGTTGGGTCTTCTTTACAGCAAAGGTAATCAAGTTTAAAGGGGGTCTTTAGATGGGGTCCTAAGCCAGCATGACCCGTGTTTTTTTTTTTTTTGTACTGTTTCTGAGTGTTCAGGGCTTGCTCTTGGCTCTGCATTCAGGGGTTACTGCTGGTAGGCTTGGGGACCACTTGGGGTACTTGGAATCAAACTCAGTTGAGCAAGTGTCTTACCCACTGTACTCTCTCTATGATACCAAGATCCTTAGTTTTCATATGAAAATAAATAAATAAATAAATAAATAAAATCCTAGGACTGGAGCAATAGCACAGCAGGTAAGGCGTTTGTCTTTCACATGGCTGACATGGCTGGCCCAGGTTCGATTCCTCTGCCCCTCTCGGAGAGCCTAGCAAGCCACTGAGAGTATCTCGCCCGCACGGCAAAGCCTGGCAAGCTACCCGTGACATATTCAATATGCCAAAAACAGTAACAACAAGTCTCAAAATTTGTTGTGAGATATTACTGGTGCCCCCACAAACAAATCGATGAACAATGGGAGGACAGTGCTACAGTGCTATTTCCTAAGGTTTTCTGAATGTTAAATGTCCTAAAATATATTAGGGCTGGAAAGTTAGTACAGGGGTTAAGGTGCATGCCTTGCATGCTGCGAACCTGGTTTCCAGGATCTCCTGAGCATCGTGGGAAGTGATCCCTTAGCACAGAGTTAGGAGTACGACCTGAGCAGGGCTGTGTGTGGCAAAAAAATAAAATCCACTATATATAATAATATATGTGTGTTAGGTCATATATAATATATGTATAAATATTTAATATGGGTTGGAGCGATAGCACAGTGAGTAGGGCATTTGCCTTGCACGCGACCAACCCGGGTTCGATTCCTCCATCCCTCTCAGAGAGCCCGGCAAGCTACCGAGAGTATCCTACCCCACATCAGAGCCTGGCAAGCTCCCTGTGACATATTCGATATACCAAAAGCAGTAACAACAAGTCTCACAATGGAGACATTACTGGTGGCTGCTTGAGCAAATCGATGAACAACGGGAGGACAGTGTGCTACAGTGCTATGTTAAAAATATATACACACATACATATATGTGATCTAAACAGTTTCAGACACAATTGAATCTAAATACCCAATTTTTAACTGTTATTATTGTATAGGAATCTTGTATATTAGACCATTCCTTGAAAATTTCTAGTGTGATTACTTGTTTCTCGAGAGTTTAAGATGCTGCTCTGTCTAACCTTCATTGATTTAAAGAAGGCCTTTGATTCCGTTGAGACGGAAGCGGTCATTGAAGCCCTAGTCAATCAGGGCACTCATACTCAATACATCAGGATCCTCCGTGAGCTATACTACTGATTCACTACAAGGATCTCACCATTCTACAAAGAAGTGATCATCGATGTCAAGAGAGGGGTTTGGTAGGGTGATTACATTTCACCGAAACTCTTCAGTGTCACCCGCGAGAATATCATGCGATGACTGGAATGGGAAAGAATGGGAGTGAAGATAGACAGTCGGCAATTACACCACCTCTGCTTTGCTGATGACATCGTTCTAATAACACCAAACATTAGCCAAGCGGCACAAATGCTGGCTGACTTCGACCCTGAGTGTGGAAAGGTCAGACTACAGCTGAATCTCACAAAGACAACGTTTATGAGAAACAGTCTTGTTCCTGATGTTCCATTCGCTCTCAACGAAACGATCATCTCCGAATGCAACAGCTATGTGTACCTAGGTCGAGAAGTCAACATGACGAATGACCTGGCACCTGAGCCGCTCAGGAGGAAGTGAGCGGCTTGGAACGCCTTCAAGAACGTCGAAGAAATAGCTAAGAGGACGAAGAACCTCCGGCTCTGGGCACATCTCTTTGATTTCACTGTTCTTCCTGCATTAACATATGCCTCAGAGACCTGGGCCCTACGCAAACAGGATGAGAATGCTATTCGGGTCTCCCAAAGAAGAATTGAAAGAACTATGCTTGGAATATCACGTTTCACTCAAATGAGAGAAAGAATCCAGAGTTCCGACATCCGTCAATGATCAAGAATCAGGGACGCTGTCTCATTTGCCAAGGTGTCAAAAATCAGATGGGCTGGTCACGTAATGAGATTTAGAGATGACCGCTGGACTAGAGTTGTTACCGACTGGATTCCACGGGATGTCAAAAGACCGCGTGGCCGCCCACCTACCAGATGGTCAGACTTCTTCATCAAGATCATGAACGATCGGTTTGAGACTCTTCATGTTCCCAGAGCGAACAGATGCCATTGGGCTACACTAGCACACGACAGGGACAAATGGAGACGTTACTGGCGCCCGCTCGAGCAAATCGACAACTAACGGGAAGTTAAGTGATTAAGTGATATGGGGTGCCAGTTATCAAACACAGGTCAGCCATGTGCCCGGCAAATGCTTACCCACTATTCTATTGTTTCAGCATAGCCCAGAACACTTGCTATTTATTTAAGTGCTTCAGAAGTAGAATACCCATTGGGACCTGATGATAGTACAGTGGTTAGGGTATTGCCTTGTACACGACCAACTCGAGTTTTATCCCTGGCACCCCATGTGGTCTCTCCAGCCCGCCAGGAGTGATCCTTGAGCACAGTGTCAGGAGGAAGCCATAAGCACTACTGAGTGTGGCCCAAAACAAACAAACAAATTAGAATACTTAACTTCTTCCTGCAATGTTTTATTCCTCTAAAGGGGAATAACGTCAATGCTCTTAAAAGTAATAGTAAAATAGGGAGGACATTTTTTGCTCATATTTGTAGTTCATATAAAACTAATTCCCAGGGATGGAACAATAGCACAACAGGTAGGGTGCAGAGCCAGGAGTAACCCCTGAGCATTGCTGGGGGTGACCCAAAAAGCAAAAAAAAATCTAATTTCCATAATACTATTTATAATTTATAAAGACCTTATATAATAAAATAAATAAATACCAGTAGCATTGTAGCACTGTCCTCCTGTTGTTCATCGATTTGCTCGAGCGTGCCCAGTAACGTCTCCATTGTGAGACTTAGTACTGTGTTCAGCATATCAAATACGTCATGGGTAGCTTGCCAGGGTTTGCCATGTGGGGGAATTACTCTTGGTAGCTTGCCAGGCTCTCTGAGATGGGCAGAGGAATCGAACCCAGGTCGACTGACCCGGCCGCGGGCAAGGCAAACTCCCTACCCGCTGTGCTGTTCAGATATTGTTGATGGGTGTGTAAACTGGTAAAGCCATTTTGGAAAACACAGATATAGCCTAATAAAATTTAAGATGATCCCAACAGTTGGACTACTACTACTGCACACACACACACACACACACACACACACACACACGAGGAAATATAGAATTTTATGTGCCAGAATTGCAAGACAAGAATAAAATGGTTAGGCTGTAATATATTTGTACAATGAAAATTAACTATGATTATAGTCAGAATAAGGGCCGGAGCAATAGCACAGCGGGTAGGCGTTTGCCTTGCACGCAGCCAACATGGTCGACCTGAGTTTGATTCCTCTGCTCCTCTCAGAGAGCCCGGCAAGCTACCGAGAGTATCTCGCCCTCACGGCAGAGCCTGGCAAGCTCCCCGTGACGTATTCGATATGCCAAACACAGTAACAACAAGCCTCACGAAGGAGACGTTACTGGGCCCGCTCGAGCAGATCGATGAACAACGGGAGGAGCGTATAGTCAGCAATACATCAGGATCCTCCGTGAGCTGTATTGCGGATTCACTACCAGGATCTCACCATTCTACAAAGAAGTAATCATTGATGTCAAGAGAGGGGTTCAGCAGGGTGATACCATTTCACCGAAACTCTTCAGTGCCACCCTCGAGAACATCATGCGACGACTGGAATGGGAAGGAATGGGAGTGAAGATAGATGGTCGGCAACTACACCACCTCCGCTTTGCTGATGACATTGTTTTAATAACACCAAACATTAGCCAAGCGGCACAAAAGCTAGCCGACTTCGACCCTGAGTGTGGAAAGGTCGGACTACAGCTGAATCTTACGAAGACAATGTTTATGAGAAACAGCCTCGTTCCTGACGCCCCATTCGCTCTCAACGGAATGACCATCTCCGAATGCAACAGCTATGTGTACCTAGGTCGAGAAGTCAACATGACAAATGACCTGGCACCCGAGCTGCGCAGGAGGAAGAGAGCGGCTTGGAACGCCTTCAAGAACATCGAAGAAATAGCTAAGAGGACGAAGAACCTCCGGCTCTGGGCACGGCTCTTTGATTCCACTGTTCTTCCTGTATTAACATACGCCTCAGAGACCTGGGCCCTACGCAAACAGGATGAGAAGGCTATTCGGGTCTCCCAAAGAGGAATTGAAAGAGCTATGCTTGGAATATCACGTTTCACTCAAATGAGAGAAAGAATCCAGAGTTCCGACATCCGTCGATGATCAAGAATCAGGGACGCTGTCTCATTTGCCAAGGTGTCAAAAATCAGATGGGTTGGTCACGTAATGAGATTTAGAGACGACCGCTGAACTAGAGCTGTTACTGACTGGATTCCACGGGATGTCAAAAGACCAAGTGGCCGCCCACCTACCAGATGGTCAGACTTCTTCATCAAGATCATGAACGATCGGTTTGAGGCTCTTCATGTTCCTAGAGCGAACAGACGCCATTGGGCTACACTAGCACGCAACAGGGACAAATGGAGACGTTACTGACGCCCGCTCGAGAAATTGATGATTAACGGGAAGTCAAGTGATCAAGTGATCATAGTCAGCAACATAAATAAAATTTTACAAGAGTAATATTCACACACAAAGAAGCAGAATGACAAATATATATACATATATGATTCTGTTTATATAAATTTTGAAAGCAGACAAACTAAACCATGTTGTTTAGAGAAGCACTGAGAGATGGTTAAATTAGAAGAAAAAAGTAAAAGGTACACATAGTAAAAGTCTAGACATTGTAGGACAGAGTTTGGTTGGGAGGGTACTTTTAGGGGTTGGCAAAAAACTTATTTTGGTGAGGGGTCTTTGGGCCACCCAATCAAACAAACAAGGGACTGGAGTGATAGCACAGTGGGTAGGACATTTGCCTTGCAAGTGACTGAGCCGGGTTCGATTCCCAGGATCCCATATGTTTCCCTGAGCACTGCCAGGAGTAATTCCTGAGTGCATGAGCCAGGAGTAACCCTTGTGCAACGCTGGGTGTGACCCAAAAAGCAAAAAAAAAAAAAATAGAAACAAAAACAAACAACAAAAGATATTACAGGTATCTCTGCATCCTTAAAGAAGAATCCCTGCACAGGGCCTGGAGAGAGAATGCAGCAGCTTGGGCATTTGCCTTGCATAACATTAACCCTGGTTCAGGGTTGGAGCAATAGTACAGCAGGTAGGGCATTTGCCTTGCACACAGCTGATCCGGGTTCGATCCCCAGCATCCCATATGGTCCCCTGAGCACCGCCAGGAATGATTCTTGAGTGTAAAGTCAGAAGTAACTCCTGTGCATTGCCAGGTGTGACCCAAAAAGAAAAAAAAAACTGGTTCAATCCCCAGCAACCCATATGGTTCCCTGAGCCCACCAAGAGTGACTCCTGAACACATAGCCAGAAGTAAAGTCTGATCACTGTTAGGTGTGGCCCCAAAACAGACATAAAACTTGCACAAAATTTTATCTCTTCTTTTATTGTTTCTTTGGGCAGCATCTGGCAGTGCTCAGGGCTTACTCCTGACTCTGTGCTCAGAAATCACCTTTGGGGACTGAGCTTAGGGGATTTCGGGGACTGAGCTGGGTTTTATAGTCTCTGGGTCTTGGCCATTGATGGAATTACACGGGCGGGGGGAGGGGGACAGTTGGTGGGTGTAACGCCTGGAAAATGGGGAATCTGGGTGGAGGAGGCTCAGTCCCAATCCCAGCAGGCTTGGAGATCTACGCCCCGGGTCCCGCACACCTGGGTTCCTCTGTCTGTTCCTTCATGCATGAGGCTCATCCGAATGTCTTAAGCATGGCTGTGGCTGGAACCGGAGGTCTTCAGCTACCGGGACTCTGCTAGGTGTGGGGAGGGAAACTCAAACCACCTTCCTCCAAGAGGCCTCGGTGAGGACAGCCAAGTGCGAAAGCAGGAGACTCTGTGCTGTTCTCTTCCGGGAGCTGGGGCATAGATCTCCAAGCCTGCTCGGATTGGGACAGGGTCTCCTCCACCCAGATCCCCCATCTTCCAGTAGCTAGGCGTTACACCCACCCACTGCCCCCCGGCACCGTGTAATCCCATCAATGGCCAAGACCCAGAGACTAAAAAACCCAGCTCCCGAAGCGCACGGCCACATTGCGGCCGTGCGACATCTTATTATTTAGTTCTTACTCTGGAGAACCTAGCAGGCTACCGAGAGTATCCTGCCCACACTGCAGAGTCTGGCAAACTCCCTGTGGCATATTTAATATGCCAAAAACCAGTATCAATGATGGGTCTCATTCTCCTGACCTTGAAAGAGCCTCGAATGTGGCACTTTCTTCAATCTCAGGGTTAGGACGAAGGAGACGTTACTGGTGTCTGCTCGAGGAAATAGATGAACAACAGGATGACAATGATATAGTGACAGTGAGGAGACTGAACCCAGGGTAGGCTGTATGAAAAGTAAGTGCCTTACCTGCTGTGCTGTCTCTCCAGTCTGATCTTGTGTTTTTAACAAACACTGTAGCCGGGAGTCTAGCTCAGAGGCAGTTCATTTGCCTTGTCTGTGTGTGTCCTTGGCCCTGGGTTTGATCCGAGGCACAAACTGGGTTGGAGAAGATAGTTCAGGTACTAGCCTTGGATGCCGCCGACCTCAGTTGTACCCCCAGCATTGTGTATGAGTTCCGTCAGGGATGAACCCTGAGCACTACGGGGTGTGGCCCCCAAATCAACAGACAAGCAAACTTTTTTGTTGGAGAGAGGGAGCTACATCCATCATGCCTGGACCAGCCTGACTCTGTGCTCAGGGAATCACAGTGGCACTGGGATTCCACATAGGGTGTCGCCCACAAGATAGGCAAGTACCTTAATCTTTATACAAACTCTTCAGCCTCTGCAAACAAGCTTTTTGTTGTTGTTTATTTATTTATTTATTTTTGGCCATGCCCGAAAGTGCTTACTCCTGGTTCTGCATTCAGGGGTCATTCCTGTCAGGCTCGGAGAACCGGCCTCAGTCATGTGGTGGGCAAATGCCCTAGCAGCTGTACAACTGCTCCAGTTCCCAAACAAACTTTTTGTAGAAAAAGATGAAAAAAATAAAACCTAAATAAACCTCTTTTTTTTTTTTTTTTTGCTTGTTGGATCACACCTGGCGATGCACAGGGGCCACCCTTGGCTCTGCACTCAGGAGTCGTCACTCCTGGTGGTGCTCGGGGGACCATATGGGATGCTGGGAATCAAACCCAGGTCGGCTGCGTGCAAGGCAAACACCCTACCCGCTGTGCTATCTCTCCAGCCTCCAAACCTCATTCTTATAGAATTGGATAAGTCAAGTATTTGAATCCTGTTCTGTCACCAGGTTTAGTTTCGTGGGCCTGTGGTCTGTTTGTCACACAGAGCCTCACTTCTGCTACTACTCTCTTAATTTTTTTTCTTTTTGGGTCATACCCAGCAATGCTCAGGAGTTATTCCTGGCTCTGCACTCAGGAATTACTCCTGGCGGTGCTCGGGGACCAAATGGGATGCCGGAGATCGAACCCGGGTCGGCTGCATGCAAGGCAAACGCCCTACCCGCTGTACTATCGCTCTACTACTCTCTTGAAATTATCAGCAATTATAGTTCTGTTTTTGTTGGGTTTTGGGGTCACACCTGATGGGGCTCAGGGGTTACTCCTGGCTCTGTGCTCAAGGTGTACTCCTGCACAGGGATCATTGAGGGCTCAGGGGTTGGGAGGCAGGGGTGCATATGTGGTGTCAGGGGAATAAGGGTCAGCTCCACAGAATTGACTTAAGGACAGAATTGACTTAATTGATAAGGACAGCACCTTATCTGCTGTTCTATTCTCTCTGGCCCCCCAAATTTTTCTCTTTAATTTGGGTTTGTACATGAAGTCCTATGGGATTTTGACACAAATACAAGAGTCAGAAAATATACATAGTGAGGCATCACCAGTTTTGTTCTCCCGTTCACGAACAGCATCTGTGGTGCCCCAGGAGTACAAGAATTCTGGTGCTTTGCTACATGGGAGTACAGCAAGACTCCCTGTGAGAACAAGATAAATTCTTGTATTTAGGATAAGTTCTAAGAAGCCATTTCTTTCTAGTCAGCTGAGAGCTTGTTTTGAGCACAGAAAGAACACATTGGCACTCTAGGAAATGTGAATGACAAAGAACTAGATCATATCTCGAGGTGGTGGTGGAGGGTGGGGGAATATTGGACCACACCTGGCACTGCGTTAGTCACTCCCAGGAGGGTTATGGGGACTTGGTAGTGCCAGGGATCAAATTAGACACAGCCTGGAGACAGAGAGATAGTACAGCGGGTAGGGCAATTCCCTTGCACATGGCCAACCTGGGTTCAATCCCCAGCACCCCATATGATCCCCCGAGCCCACCAGGAGTGATCCTTGAGCGCAGAGCCAGGAGAAGGCCTGAGCATGGCTGAGTGTGGACCTCCCCCACAAAAAAACTAAAACAAAAAAACAAAACTGAACGCAGCCTCCGCCAACAAGCGCCTATCTCTCTGGCTCACTATATCAAAGTGTTCCCTACCAGATATTTTTCTGTATTAGTCAGTCCCTTATGCTGGAAACAATGACAGATTATAGTCAGTCCCTAATGTTGGAAACAATGACAGATTAACAAGGCAATTTGGAGATCCTGATCCTTTCCCCTTTACTCCTTTTACACTCGTCAGTAAGTTGAAGGCAGAGTGTTGGTAGTATGCGTGAGTATCAAGAAATGAAATCAAAACACTTGCGTTAGTTTATCCAGAATTTCCACTATTCTGGATGTGCAAATTTACACTATAAATTAAAGATTGTAGCTCAGGAGGAAGCTTAGAGGTAGAATGTGCCTCACATGTGAGTGGCCCTGGGTTTGAGCTTTAGCCTGAAAAATATGGGGAAGGAAGGAGGGAAGGAGGGAAGGAAGGAAGGGAGATAGAAAAGAGAAGGAAAGAGGAGGGGGAAGAGGGAATAGGAGAAAAGGAAGAAAGGAAAAGAAATACAGAAAGTCACAACAAAAAAACAGACTGTGGTCCGGCCAGAGCGATAGTACAGCAGGTAGAGCGTTTGCCTTGCATGCAGCTGACCTGAGTTCAAACCCTGGCATCCCATAAGGTCGCCCAAGCACTGCCAAGTGCAGAGCCAGGAATAACCCCTGATCATCACTGGGTGTGACCCAAAAAGCAAAAAATAAATCATTGTCACTGTCCTCCTGTTGTTCATTGATTTGTTTGAGCAGGCCCAGTAATGTCTCCATCATGAGACTTGTTACTGTGTTTCGCATATATCAATATGTTATAGGTAGCTTGCCAGGCTTTGCCGTGTGGGCGAGATACTCTCGGTAGCTTGCTGGGCTCTCTGAGAGGGGCGGAGGAATCGAACCTGTGTTGGCTGGGTCGGCCGCGTGCAAGGCAAATGCCCTTCCCACTGTGCTATCGCTCCAACCCCTAAAGGATAAATAAATAAGTAAATAAATAAGAAACACAAACTGCATATTATATAATTTTTGGTGATAAAATATATGAGTGAAGGGGGTATGGTGCCGCCAGCAGGTCAATTCGTACCTGTGAGGCGAGTGCATCAGCAGCCTGATGGCACCGTCAGGTCTTCAGATACCTCAAAATTGCTGCTGTGCCTTTGACCAGACCCCCAAAACTTGGGGCAAAGTTTACCAAGAAAGTAAACGGCCAAAAGTTAGGTATGTGGGAGACACACCCACAAACCCACCTCTGGCTTAGCTATATAACTGGAGGCAAGGCCTCTCTGGTTCCTAATCGAACTGCTTAATGGCCATGATCCCAGAGACTCAGAAACAAATCTCGGAACCCAAAGGCTTTTGGCAAAAATGCGTCCTGTTCCTGCAGTAGGTTACTGGGGCTGGGTTACTCCAGGTGGGATTAGGTTTCGTGCCTTGGCCTGTTCTCCTTGGTGGCCCGGGGACCGCCATCCTCCAGAGGCCACTGGACAGTCAGGTTTGGACCTGCAGTGACGAGACACACGGGGCCTCACTAGATGGGGGTAGAACCGGCCCTTTCCTCCCCATCCCAGCAAGACCCCGAGTCGCCGCCTACAAATGGTCTCTTTGGCTCCTGATCAAGCTGATTGATGGCCATGATCCCAGAGACTCAGAAACAAATATCGAAACCCAGAGGCTTTTGGCAGAAATGTATCTGGACCACATACACGGCCATGGCTCCAGAGGCAAAAGGACTTAATCCAGAGCTCGAAAGCTTGTAGCAGAAAAGTGAATGGACCATGCGTTAAACTACGGCACCTTGCCTCCCCAGGAGGGAAAGGATGTTGTTCCCTTCCGCCTTTCTCCCCCCCGGCAGCAAGGTGGCCTCCCTGCCTCAGAGCTTATTGGAAAACCAGGTATGAGCTGGTGGTGACAGGGCAACTGCAGTCTCACGGCAAGTGGGGCGGTACCGGTTCATCCTTCACGCCCTTACCGAGTCACAAGTTGCCCCCCCATGAGCGTCTCTCTGGCATGGCCATGGCTCCAGAGGCAAAAGGACTTAATCCATAGCCCGGCAGCTTGCAGCAGAAAAGTGAATGGACTATGAGTTAAACTATAGTGCCATGACTCCCCAGGAGGGAAAGGGTGTTGCTCCCTTCTGCCTTTTCTCCCCCCTGGCAGCAAGGTGGCTGCCGCCTCAGAGCTTATTGGAAAGCCAGGTATGAGCCAGTGGTGACAGGGCAACTGCAGTCTCAGGGAAGGGGGGCGGTACCGGCTCGTCCTTCACACCCTCCCGAGGTCCTGAGTTACCCCCCATGAGCGGCTCTCCGGCACAACCATAACACCAGACGCACAGAAACCAATCTCGTAATTATCTGGCTCTTTGCAGAAATCCAACATTGTGTGGTCACAATAGCGGCCGCGCAACATTATATGATTCTCATAACCAGCTATAGAAAACAAAGTATTTCACAATGCCTTTTCAGCAATTCTGATTGTTGGGGGGGGGGAATTCTAAACAATAATGGTACATCTTTTGTCAAAATGATGAATGTAATCAATGTAGAAAAGAGTTAAGTAGACATCATCTGCCTCACAGGCATGGGTGGCTGGGAGTGGGGTATACTGGGGTTCTTGGTGGTGAAATGTGAGTACTGGTGAAGGGAAAGGTGTTTGATCATTGTATGTCCAAGACTTAAACCTGAAAGCTTAGTAACTTTTCCCACAGTGATTCAATAAATAAATATAAGACAAAAAATAAATAAATAAAACTGTGGAAAAAAAAGTAAGGTGGAGTTCATGCCCAATTCAATCAGCTAATCAGTGGCTGAATAAATGGTAGTACCCTTACATAAAAAAATATATATATATATACATATATATATATACATGAGTGAATTGTTCCTTAAAATTGGCCTTGCAGAGGGATATGGCTCAGTGATAGAGCCTTACCTTGCATGCATGAAACCTGGGTTCAGTGCCTGGCACCACTCACGCATACCCACAGGGAAATTGGTACTGCAAGTGTTGGGGTAAGGCTAAAAGTGGTGGTGTACGTGCTTGGCATGTGTGAGATCCTCAGTGAGATTCCCTGGTGCCTCGTGCCATTTCCAGTGCTCTGAGAGTGTTAATGGTGGCCCCTGAGCACCTCCAGGATGGCTCTGAACCCTCAGCATCAGCCTGAAAAACACTGAACCAGCTCAGCACTAGACAGTGTCAGGCCTGCACCAAAGACTGAACATCCCCGGGGGGTGGAGACTCCAAGTCCACTCAGCACTGCTGGGCGTGACCCTGATGAGAGATGCCTCAAAGGGTGTTCTTTCTATTTGAGAGACTTGGGTTCGATGCTCAGCATCATATGTCCCTGGGCACTGCTCAGAGAGACACCCAAGCCAGGTGTAGCCCCCTCTTCACTGCCAGATATGGCCCAAAGGAAGGGAAAAAAAATATAAATGAGGGGTTGGGAGGGAGGAGTGAAAAAAAGTATTTACATAAGTACACAAATAAAACTCATCTTGGCAGGCTGCACATTTAAGTAACACTGCTTCTGAAGCAGTGTATGGGGAGAACATTTATAACTGCAAATCTAGCACCCACTGGTGAGTCTGGTATGATTCAATCTTTACTATCATGATTACAGATAAGTTCCACACTCCCTCCACACTCACCAGCCCGCACTCAGCGGTAGGTATGAGATCTTCCCCTCCTCAGTTCTACAAGGCAGGCGACCGAGATGGAGAGGTTCTCAAGCCTGATGGTCTGATGACATTTGCCTCCTGAGAGTTTGGCTTTTGGAGGACCAATCCTTTTCTCCCTCATGCCCTTCCCTCCCCGCCCCCCTTTTTTTTCCTTTTTGGGTCACACCCAGCAATGCTCAGGAGTTATTCCTGGCTCTGCACTCAGGAATTACTCCTAGCGGTGCCTGGGGGACCATATGGGATGCCGGGGATTGAACTCAGGTTGGCCATGTGCAAGGCAAATACCCAACCTGCTGTACTATGGCTCTGGGCACTCCCCCACCCCCTTCTATTTCTCTTTATGGAATTAGAATAGCTGTCCTATTTCTGTCTTGTATTTTGGACCTCTCTTTCTTTGCTCGGTTTCATAGGTTCACACATGGAGAGGAATTTGCCTGTTCAAACCTCACTAGTATCTACTGAGATGAGACTTTGGACTTTTGTTTTGATGCAGGAATAAGACTTTTGGGTTGCTGGGAAGAAATGTGTATATTTTGCATGTGAGAAGTCCATGCATTTGTAGGGGACCACCTAGATCCCAATGTGAAAGGAAGTGATTAGGTCGTGAGGGTGTTACCTAGTAGTGACTCTAGGGCACCTCTTTCCTATTCTGCTGAGTGAGACGGAGCTGAATGGCGGCTCTGAAGCAGGAAGTGGGTGCTCTGCAGATAACTGCTCTGCTAGGACGTCAATCTCCATAAGAGAATGTTGTTTGAGCCACTAAGATGCTGGTACTTTTGTGACAGCAGCCCGAATATTCTCTAAGCCCTTCTTCTTTATTCCCTTATTAAATTTTTTGGGGGGGCCCTGTGATGCTGATTGAACCCAGGGCTTTAGTTCTCTTCTTATTCCTAAGGGCTCATGAATCCCCATTTTACTTCAATGATTTATGATTCATTTTGTATTTGTTTGGGGATCAAATGTCTCAGGACTTTTTTTAGGGGGGGCGGCGGTCACACCTGGCAATGCTTGGGGGTTGCTCCTGACTTTGCATATCAGGAATTACTCCTGATGGTGCCTGGGGGACTATACGGGGTGCTGGGAATTGAACCCGGATCTGTTGATTGAACCCAGGAAAAATGCCCTTCGCTAATCTGTCCGATCTCAAATGTCTCAGGTTTGGCCAGTGGAAACTCCTTCAGATTGGCTTCTGTGTTTGTGTGACACATAAGAAGTTCATCTTTATTTTTGTGACAGGAGCGACAGTATAGCAAGGAGGGCATTTATTTGCCTTGCACATGGCTGACCTGGGTTCAATTGCTGGCATCCCATATGGTGCCCCAAGCACCGCCAAAAGTAATTCCTGAGCACAGAGCCAGGAGTAACCTCTGTGCATCTCTGGGTGTGACCCAAAAAGGAAAAAAAGAAATTCATCTTTTTAAAAGAGGGTTGGGCCACTTCACTGTGTTCGGGGCTTACTCCTCCTGGCTCTGTGTTCGGGGATCACTCCTGGCAGTGCTTGTGGGGAATCATATATAGTGCCAAGGACTGAACCAAGGTGAGAAACATCCCTTGCCTTGTCTTGATCCTCATCTCTACCCCCATCTTAAAAAAATATGTGCTTTGATCTGAATTTATAAAAACCAGCTCCCGGAACCGCGCAGCCACATTCGCGGCCGCGCGACATCTTATTATGACATCTCATTCCTACTTTGACAAACTGGCAGGCTACTGAATGTAGCCTGCCCACACGGCAGAGTCTGGCAAACTCCCCGTGGCGTACCCAATATGCCAAATACCAGTAACATTGATGGGTCTCATTCTCCTAAAGAGCCTTGAATATAACCTCAGGGCCAGGATGAGGCAATCGACGAATAACAGGATGATTTGTGATTTGTGATTTGTGTGATCTGAATTTTGTCTCCATTTTATTCTTCCCCTCACTTCCTTATGGACGCTGTGGTGATGATCCAGTTTGCAAAATGCCTGGGGCAGTGCTAGGTTGTACTTTTCCCACTTCTCCATGTACTCACTGGGGGTCCCTGTTGTGGGGCTCACTGGTTGCAGTGCTTGCGGTGGGCTGCACCTCCTTGTCTTGGTGCCCGTACATCTTACAGTGGTGGTGCTCACCGGGGGCTGTGCCCCTTTAGTTCTGATGCTCACACACATATCCGGTGTGCGTGGAACACTCACAAAGGCTGCCCGTCCTGGTTCCACACTTTCATGGCAGCAAGGGCTATGCAACTTTTGCATTCATCCCCCGCCCAAAGACTGTACTTTGTGTAAGACCTCTAGTCCTTTGGACTGTCTCAAAGAATAATATTTTGTGTGTGTGTATGTGTGTGGAGAATATCTGGCAATGCTCAGGGCTTACTCCTGGCTCTGCACTCAGGAATCACTCCTGGAGGTGCTCAGGGACCATATGGGATGCTGGGGATCCAACCTGGGTTGGCCGTGTGCAGGGCAAATATCCTAACTAACCACTATATTATCTCTCCGGCCCCTAAGATCTTTCATTTTTAAGAAACTACATACTGACAATTTTTTTCTTTTGTAGCACCTTGCCCAGTGATGTTTAATCAAAGTATTGAGAAACATCTAATACTTCAGGCACATTACTTGCATAATTTGCAGTTATGCCAATACTGCAAATTTTACTCCAGAGTTGCAAAATAGAAAATGTCAGATTAAATGTGTAGTATAATCTATACTATGTGTAATATATATGTATATATATATATATATATATATATAGTGCTTGGAGCGATAGCACAGTGGGTAGGACTTTTGCCTTGCACTCGACCGACCTGGGTTCGATTCCTCCACCCCTCTAAGAGAGCCCAGAAAGCTACCAGGAGTATCCCGCCCGCATGGCAAAGCCTGGCAAGCTCCCCGTGATGTACCTGATATACCAAAAACAGTAACAAGTCTCACAATGGAAACGTTACTGGTGCCCGCTTGAGCAAATCGATGAACAATGGGAGAATAGTGCTACTATATATATATATATATATATATATATATATATATATTAGACAGTTAGCCCAGGACAGTATATAAAATGGATCCAGTAAATTTGTTTGACTGGTATAACAAAATTAAACAGGCAGTGGGTTTATTTACCCTATAGACTCTAGATAGTGTTTTAAACTAAATATGTATAGTTTTGCAGTCACCTGTTCTCACAGTGAAAATTTCAAAAAAATTGGGGGGGGTTATTTGGGTCATACTGGAAGATGCTTAAGTCCTTCCTACTCCCAGTCAGAGGCTTGGGGGTCACTCTAGGCCATGCTAGGCAGTAGTCACATGAAAGGCCAGTGCTTTGACCTCTTGCACTATCTCTCTGGCTCCATGACAAGATGGATTTTGGGCCACACCTGGAGGGGCTCAGGGGACACTATACGGTGTTGAGGTCAAGGATGCATTAAATGCCTTTTGTTGTTGTTTTGCTTTTTGGGTCACACCCAGCGATACACAGGGGTTATTCCTGGCTCTGCACTCAGGAATTACCCCTGGCGGTGCTCAGGGGACCATATGGGATGCTGGGAATCGAACCTGCATTGGCCGCGTGCAAGGCAAATGCCCTAGCTGCTGAGCTATCACTCCAACCCCTAAGTCAAGTGCTTTAATCCCTGTACCTCTCTGGTCCCCCATGATAGGAAATATTCATCACCTTTTTTTGGGAGGTGGAGGGTGTTGTCACCCTTCCACTGCTAAGTGCACTCCACTGCACTCCATGCAGTGCTGGAGATTGGGTCTGAGGCACCGTATACAAAGCATGAGCTTCTGTCCTTTGAACTATCTCCTTGTCCCCTAAACAAGGATTTTTCTATTTCATTGTTCTGATTTTTTTTTTAATTGACTCACAGTGGGATTGAGCATTACAAAATTGTTCATGATTGTCATTCGGCCAATGCTCCAGCACCCATCCCATCACCAACATAATTTTCCAGCACGCGTCCTGTTTCCTTCCCACCCCTTCAAGCCACCCTCCACCCCAGCCTGCCTGCCTTTCAAAACTTTCTTATTCAAAACTCCAATGAAACATGCCTTTTCAAGAATTTGTATTTCCCCCTAATCTATAGCTGTTTTTGATTCTTCAGGAGTTGGCGTCACATTGGCAGTTCAGGCGTGCTGGGGGAACATATGTAGTGCCAGAAAGAGAACCAATGTCGGCTGTGTGCACAGCAAGTGCCACACCATTGTATTATCTCCCTGGTCCTTAACTAACTAAAGCTTTTAGAAGTAGACTGAAAATTCTATTTTAAAGGTGATGAATACAACAGGCATGCCCAGGAAGGAGGGGAATTAGTAATAAAAAAAGCTTAAGAATGGAACGAAAGTGGCAAATTGAAAAATTTTTACTTTAGGTCTGGAGAGAATATAGTGGCTAGGGCACTTGTCTACCTAGGTTTGATTTCCAGCACCACATATGGTCCCCAACCCTACCAAGAGTGAGCCCTGATCAGGGTCAGGAATAAACCCTGAACACAGTCGGGTGTGGCTCTGCCCCAATTCTACTTTATACTGACCAAAGTCCCACCAAAGGCTTTACATTTATACCTGAACCAATAGCTAATATCTGTCCTCTCTGCAAAACCAGAACTTCTATGACACTATAAAATAAAGTAAAGGCCCTCCCGTTGATCATCGATTTGCTCGAGCGGGCCCAGTAACGTCTCCATTGGAGACTTTGTTGTTACTGTGTTTGGCAGATCGAATACGTCACGGGGAGCTTGCCAGGCTCTGCCGTGCGGGCGAGATACTCTCGGTAGCTTGCCGGACGCTATACAACAGAAAATTTCAATATGGCACAAGACACCTAAGTGTTAACACTAGATATAACCTTAAATGTCCAGAAGTTCAAAAATATACGGTGTTTTCCTCACCCCCTTTTCTTTTTGGGGGGGCCACACCTGGAGATGTTCAGGGCTTACTCCTGGCTCTGCACTCAGGGATCACTTCTGG
The DNA here is from genome assembly GCF_029834395.1 of Sorex fumeus. NCBI lineage: Eukaryota > Metazoa > Chordata > Mammalia > Eulipotyphla > Soricidae > Sorex > Sorex fumeus. The sequence continues at coordinate 79,285,992 of NW_026606120.1, forward strand.
TGGTACTCAGGCGGCCATGTAGGATGCAAGCACCTTACCCACAGTGCTCTCTCTCCAGTCCTACAAGATTTTGATTATACAAAATGACAACTGTCCAACTCTTAAAATACCTGTCTTTTTCTCCTGTATTAAATGGACTAATCCCTACCTGAAAGGTTTGAAAAGGTAGTCATTATTCACAAAAAAAACCTAGAGTAACAGGTTACATAGCAAGATCTCGTAAAACACAGCAACTTAGCTAAGGATAACCTTTGGTAGACCCTAGGTTCATATTAAGTTTGAGTTGTTCCCTCTGATTTTCCCAGCGGATTCCACTTTTGCTATTTTTCTCAGTTGCTTACATTTTCTTCAGTGAGGCTGGAGAAACAGTACAGGCGTTAAGGTAACTTGCCTTGCATGTGGCCAGCCCTTCTTCTATTCCTGGCACATGTGGTCCTTCGAGTACTACCTGGAGTAAACCCTGAGCACAGAGCGCCAGGAGCTAGGTGTGGTTTGAAAAACAACCACCCACCCAACCAAACAAAACACCTGAAACTAGCAACACTTTCTAAGATATTAAATTAGAATAAACATTAGTTTCTTTCAGATCTTCATCTTTAAGAGATTTAAGCAGGGGCCCAAGCAATAGTCCAGTGGGTAGGGCCTTTGCCATGCATGCGCCTGACCCGGGTTTGATCCCTGGCATCCCATATAGTGCCCCAAGCACTACCAGGAGTAATTTCTGAGTGCAGAGCCAGGAGTAACCCCTGAGCATCACTGGGTGTGACCTAAATATGGAACTTAAAAAAAATGATGTCATTTTGAATGAAATTTCACAAACCACTTGCAAAGTAGTAGCTGCTGACGTGGGGCTTCTAGTTTTTTGGGAAAAAAGTCTTTTGGGGGGAGAGGTTTGAACGCAGTTCCACCGCGTGTGAAGTGCCTTACTTGCTCTATCAACTCTCTGGTTCCCCACCAAATTTTTGATAAATTACCATTTTTGGGGTTGGAGAGACAGTACAGCAGATAGGTACTTACCTTGCATGCAAAGAACCAAGTCTGATTCCTGTCACCCCATATGGTAGCCCAAACCCTCCAGGAGTGATCCATGAACGCAGAGCCAAGAATAAGTCCTAAGCACCACCAAGTACGGCTCAAAACCAAAATATTACCATTCGGTCACAATATTTTGAAATTCCAGGGACAGAGCAATAGTACGGCAGGCAAGGAGCTTGTCCTGCTTGTGGCAGACCCAGATTCTATCCCCAGCACCCTATATGGTCTCCCGAGCACTGCCAGGAGTGATCCTTAAGTGTAGCGCCAGGACTAAACCCTAAGCACTAGTGGGAGTGATCCACAAAAAACACCAATACTCAAAACACATTTTGAAATTCTAAAATACTAAAAAATGCATGCAGTAAAAAATCTAATATATACACACATATATGTATGTACACACATATGTATATACTCACATATGAAGAATGTAAGGGAAAAAAAGGTTAACACTACCTCAACTTCTTGGAACATAAAACTGTAATCTTGTACCTCTTGCTAATTTTGCTGTGCTTTAGATAAAAATACAGATGGCACAGCTCTGAGAGAGCTTTAACAACTTGATTCTAAACTGCTTTCAAAAGTAATTTATTTTGATTTTCCATACCCTTTAATGAATTGCAAATACATTCAGAGGAAACTCTCCCTCCCCAAGACTGAAAATTTCTTAAGTCAGGAAAAGTGGGGAAAAAAAAAAAAAAGACAAAAATTACATTGTTTCAATGCAAACAGAACACACACACCCCAAGGCCTGCAAATCACAGACACACACACACACACACACACACACACACACACACACACACACACACACACACACACACACACACAGTGTGCGTGCCCGTAGTGTGCAATTTTCCAGGTTTTCACAAAGAAAACATCCTCCTATTTCTCAGTTAAGACCTATGCATAGCTATACTCTCACTAATCAGAGACTGTCAAACTTGTTTCTTCAAAAAGAGCATTTTTAATAGACTAAATACTGGTTATCACTGAGTTTTTGTTTAAGGTACAACAGCAGCATGGTTCAAATGTTACTTGCAGTTCTTGGGGAAAAATGAAATACAGAAAATGTAGGAACCTCCTTTCATTACGTTAAGTACCATTGTTATCTTGAAAAAATATTTCCAACTTTCTAAAATCCCAGAGTTAAGAACCATTTCCAAGGGAGATGGGGTCATCCAATGCCAAAACACAACTTCTGAGCACAAGTATGGATGTGTGTTTCTGTGTGCACATGTACACGAGAAAAAGGTCAAAGAGAAAAGAAAGACGCCAAAGTTCTTAGTATTTTTATTTTCCTTCAAAGGAACTCCTGAAATTTGAAGCAGACAAAAAAAAATATATTTATATATATGTCATCTTCTGGTTGTTTGATCCCCAATCCATGAAAAAGAAAAAAAAAAAAGGCCAGAAACAATTACAGGGTGGAATAAGGCTTCAAATACCTAAATGACTTTGAAAACAGGCATGAGGAAGCCTATGCTGAGGCCAGTGGACTGTCCCTTGCCAGTCGCTGCCCTGGTGTGCCTTCCACAGCTGTCCTTCCCCTTGGTCTCAAAGCAGTGCCAGAAAGATGCCCTCTGGCACAGGACATACGTTTCTACTACAAAGACATAACGAAGTATGCACTAGCAAATCATCTTCTGAGCTTAAGTTTGTTCCCCCCAGGCATTATCACAGAGTTCAGGTTGAACTTTCTATTGAAATTATATATTTGGTATTGTTAAATAGCTGGCTTATGATTCACCAATTAAAAAAGTGAAAGAAGCTAAAATTAAATATTACAAATTAATGGACAATGAAATATTTGTCATGAGTAAGTGCTAGCCTTTGGGAATTAAAAAGTTTTTTTGTTGTTTTTTTGGGGTCACACCCAGCAGTGCTCAAAGTTTTACACCTGGCATGCTCGGGGCACCATATGGGGTGCAAGGGATCAAACCCGGGTTGGACATGTGCATGACAAGCACCCACCCCTTACACTATCTCCCCAGCCCTACTTTTGGGAATTTTTAATGTATTTACTCTTAAACGTTCCTCCTTCTCTTCTTTAGGCAGCACCTAGATTTAGATAGGAAGTTTTGTTAAATACCTCTGGTACCCAATACCTAATCCAAGACTGACTTGAATTAATTTATAATGGTATCTAATCCATGTTCAAATGAGAAGATTAAAAGTATATGATAGAAAATTACTGAGTCTACAGGCTAATTATTTCACCCAAATCTTCTGTAATCCACGTTATTTTCACAGTTTGACTAACAAATACAGGTAACCAGTAGAGAAGTTTGTCCTTCATCAAATTATCCAAAATAATAACTGCAGGCCTGTCATTCATAAGAAACTATAATTTGTTTATACTCTGACATTGGCACTTAATAAAATGTTAACATCTAAAGGGTATCTAAAATTTTCAATACATTACAATAAAGGAGATACACAAATTTAAGACTTTAAATCTGTTACCATGAAATTCCAATAATTCCCATTTTATTATGCATAATTAGATCTTTAAAACTGTGGCATTCCCCAAGTTAGCAACCTATATTATAAACTCAGGAGAGAACCCATCTCCTTCATAAGAATGTTTCATTTTGATAGCTAAAATTTTCCAATATACTAAACCCAATCACTCTTAGTACATGTATTGGTGACTCAAACTACTGAAAATAATTTGAAGCAGAGAGCTTAAAAGAATGGAAATAACTCATCCAAAGGTAATCACACTTTCTTGTATCCTGCTATGGTTGAATACTTAGAAAAGTCAAAGGGATACTGTCGAACACAGACTAGATTCAAGGTCACGGTGTAACTGTGATTGTATTAAGGCTTCCACTATTACAATTTCTTAAACCATCTCTGCTTTAGTGTTCTCATTTCGATTCTTATGGTGAACTTAAATGGTTATTAAGGGCCTTGTTTTGGCATATCAGTGGGTAACCATTCTCATCTCTGATTGTTAAAGGTCATCCCACAGAGGTCAAAGAGTAGAGGCAAAATGGTAAGGACCAACTTGAAAGTTTGCAATACCAAGACAACAATGATCAACACTTCATAGAAAGATGAATAAATTAAAATTCTTGGTCAGACAATAAAGCGTTCTTGCCAAGATTAGGTGTACACTGTGTGGAGGGATATTTGATTCTTATGCAAGAGTCCCAATATGTCCATTACACTTGTTTAAGTGAGAAACTGCAAGTTTAGGGTAATTTACATTCCTTGGCAATCAAGTTACTTTGTTATAGGCAATGTCTTTTATTGTTCCATCTGGCACTTGCTAACACCATTCTTGAAGAACCTAGAAATGAAGGTCAGTCACTCTGTTTACCAGGATCAGAACCAAATAAAAACAAAATTTTTGGAAAAACAACCACAAAATTCTGGCTCATCACTATTTTCCGCATCTAATGGTTCCTTCAAGATAAAACGTAACTCTTCCTTCCATGATAGCTTTCCAACAGAGAGATTAAAGGAAAAAAACAAAAAAGAAAGTTCCCCACCCTACCCCCCTAAATTGTCATTCATACTGGTGAAAGAGCCAGTCTGGTTAGCAGCTAAATATTGCACTGCCTTTCGTTCTGTATGCAGTCAGGGTCCAGTGAAAGTGGCACACGCATGGTACAAGTGACGGATGATGACACTGCTGGCTCAGGAGAAGACTCAGAGTATGGAGGAACAAAAACATGTCAGCACTAGTCACACATCCAGTTGAAAAAGTTCCATTTCCAGAAGTTAAAATTCATCACTTTCAGCTGCATGAAGCTGTGTGTCGTCTGCATCTGTCATGCTGCTCTCCTGGGATTCGTCTGTTCCCACTTTAAAATAAAAAAGAACAACAAAGTAAGGTGCCTGGCAAAAGTTTCCTGGGGGTTCACGAAAGCAAGTAATGCAAGTGCATATTTAGAAAAATCTTACAGGCCCTTATAAGCCCTAGTATCCTTCAACAAAGCGCAATTCAAGATCCTTGTTGTACAGTGTGTTTGAAGTTTATTCCAAATTAGGTGAGGCAGGTGCTCTCGACCACGGAGCACAACTGCAGACATGGTCAACTGCTTCCAAGCCTTCCATCTGTTTTTGGGAATTTGCTTTTATCTCCCCCAATAAAAACTTCTCTCTCATCCCCAACCCCAGTAACACCAAGGTCACTCCCAGCAGAGCCAAGAATAAGCTGGAGCACCTCTGGGTGGCCCAACTCTGCCACCCAAAAAACCTTGAAAAACAAACAAACTCAGTGTAACTGCATAGTACTTAAATAAATAATTTTCTTTTATTCCCTTCTTGTGGGGGATGGGGTGGAGACCGGTTACACCCAGCTGTGCTCAGGGTTTACTCCTGGCTCTGCATTCAGGGGTCACTCCTGGTGGTGCTCAGGTGCCAGGGATGGAAGCCAGGCAGTCCATTAACCCCATGCAAGGTAAGTGCTGCCTTCCCTGTTGTACTATTTCTCCAGCAACTCAATTTTCTCTTACAAAAGAGCAGGACTGGAAGGCGATGAAAGTAGGACATACACAGTGCATGTGCAGAGAGCTGGGTGTGAGCCCCAACATTGCCAGACACGGGCCTGCGGGCCCCCAAAACAATAACTTTATAAAGGATTATCTAGATTTTAGGAACCACAATCTTTTTTGGTTTTGGGGTCGTATCCAGTAGTGTATGGGGGTCGGGTAGAGTGAGCAACCTAATGGGACCTCGCTTGCCAGGCATGCACTCCGGCATGCTGAGCTCTCTCCAGCCCAGGAATGATGATTGTATGTATGTTTGTGCGCATGCATGTATGTATTTTTGTGGGCCACACCCAGCAGTGCTCAGGGGACCATGTGGTGTAGGGGATTGAATTCGGCCTCTGCATGCAAAGCATGTGCTTTTTGAGCACTCTCCCTGGCCAGGAATTATCACTTTAGTTAGAATATTTCACAATGTAATATATGAGTTATTTTATCACTAAGCCTGTGTCCACCCCACGCCCCCCATTTTTATTTTATTTTGTTTTGGGGCCACACCCATGGTACTCAGAAACCATGGGGTGCCAGGAATTGATCCCAGGTAGCTTGTGTGCAGGGCAAGTGCCCTACCTGCTTTCCTACTGTTTCAGCCCATAGTTATCTACTGTTCCAGCCCGTAGTTTCCTGTTTTCTTATTACAAAAATATTAATACAGGGGCCAAGGCACTTGCCTTGCATGGGATTAATCTCTGGCACTGCCTGTAGTGTACTAAGCACCACTAGGAGTGATCCCTTTGCACAGAAACAGAATAAATACTGAAGATAGTTGGGTGGAACGCTCCTCCTCCTTCAAAAAAAAAAGTTGATACATTATTTTGTTTCACATTAGTTATTTCAAGGCATATATTTGGTTTATGTGCCACTCTTGGCAGTGCTCAGGACCTATTTTTGCTCAGTAGTCACTCCTAGTGGTTCTTGGGGTACCATATAAGTTGCTGGGGACTGAACAGGGACCAGCCGCAAGCAAGGCCCCGTACTATCTCTCTGGCCCACAGAATTCTCTTTTTTTTTTTTGGTGGGGGCTGGGGACACACCCAGGGCTGCATGCTCCTAGCTCTGTGCTCAGGGGTCACTCCTTCAGTACTTAGAGGACAAGTGTGGATCCAGGGATCAAACTGGGGTTACCACCATTCAAGGCAAGAGCCTTGACCCAAGAATCAATGTTTTGGATCAAATACATCACACACACACACACACACACACACACACACACACACACACACATTTTCTTGATCCTTCAATTTCTAAATTTGGCTATTTCTGCTTATTTTTCTTTCTTTTTTTGGGACACACACAGCGGAGGCTCAAGGACTGCTCTGGACTCTGGTCCTTCCTGATGGTGCTCAGGGAACCGTGCAGTGTCAGGACTGAATCTTCCCGTAGGCCAGCATGTGCTAAGTTTCCTCTAGTCATATATTTGGATTTTGAATTTCCAAAGAGATTGATTAGCTACTAGTAAAGGTCTATCAATACTTTAAAATATTCTCAAATTTATTACTTAACACTGACTTTTCAACACACCTTCACAACTATCACCCCCAACCCCTGGCTACATTGCTATAATCAGCAATAGATTGGTCTATTTTTAAAAAATTCTATTTGACACACATAAAAAGAGAGACAGACAAACATACATATCCATATGCAAAAATACAAAATAATAGACTACAAAGGAAAAAACAAACCAACACTCAACCCTTCATGTACTATTCTTTGTCATAAAGGCATTATCTGTCCCACCTTACCCAAGAGGTGAGGTGGTGTCAACTAACTCACTGGTCTGAGTAACCAGATACAATCTATTTCACATGGAGGATACTCACTGATCTGTTCTTCTTGGGTTATTGGCTCCTCATCATCTGGAAGGTAGCGCTTATCAATTGCCTCTTTAATCTGATTATTGGCTCCTTTAGGATCTAAATCCATAGCCCAAGAGAAATTCATCAGGGCGAGGTGCGTTTGACCTAATTTCTTGTAAACCTAAAAATAAACAGCAGCACTACATTTTTCATTAAGTTGTGAGCGTCACTATACTATCCTAGACATTTATAATTCAAATCAGATTTCTGGTTTATGTCCTTTAAATCCATTCATGAGTATACATTTTCATCCCAGGGAAAAACTCAAGACTTGCTTTTGAGTCCTTTTAAATATATCACGTAAATATATCACATAGTATTCTCATAACTATCTTTTAGGTAGTGAATTTGCAAATCTCACAGTGACCAGGACAATGTCCGTGGAAAGAAATGAACTATAAGTTGCTTGTTTAGTGATCATTCACACTGATCTTCAACAAAACCCTATCAACTCCCAATATTAGTCCACTGTACCCAGCTGCCATAATCCACTGCCACCTGGAACCTATCTGCAAACCCCGACTAGCCTGATGCTGAAAGTCTGATCTTCCTTTGTGGGAAGAATAAATATCCATAAATGGCTTAGAGCTAACAATCTCAGCTGTGAACTTACTACTGACCACTGACTATAAGTCCCACATTCATGGCAGGTTAGGACGACATAGTTTCATTTTCTTGGCTGCTGAAACTAAATCCATTCTTTATTCACAGAGCACCAAGTTCAGAGTGCATGCTAGCTGATTCTCCTTGGCAGATGCTGTACAATTTCTAGTCTATTCTTCAAAAGTTGATGACTATAAAAGTCACAGTTTATGACCATGCCCCCAATCTTTACCTTTCCTATTAAGAAGTAAACGAGGGATTCTTTGGGTACAATTTGTTTCAATTCTTCAAGTTCTTGCAAAGCAGACTGGAAAAAAAAAGCACAGAAAACTAGCAAAATTTTAAAGAATGTTTACTGAGCAAGTATATTTTTTAAAAAAATTTATTCTTCATCTTTGGGTCACACCCAGCGTTGCTCAAGGATCATTCCTGGCTGGGCTCTGGAGAACCATAAGGGGTTCTGGGGATCAAACCGGGTTGGCTGCATGCAAGGAAAGTGCCCTACCTGCTGAACCTGGCCCAGAGCAAGTGTTTTTATTTGACTTCTCAATCATCTTTTGCTTGTTTGCTTTTGGGCTACACCCAGCAATGCTTGGGGGTTACTCTTGGTTCCAAACAGAGGAATTATTCCTGGCAGCACTCACTAGGCCATATAGGATGATGGGGGTGGAACCCAGGTTGGCTGTGTGCAAGGTGGCTTCGTGCAAGATAAGCACCCTAGCGGGAATACTATCATTCCAGCTCTTCTCAAATAGTCTTAACTAAATTGACGAGATCTTTATTTTATTTATTTTGGGCTACACATGGCAGTGTTCAGCGCTTATTCCTGGCTCTCTGCTGAGGTGTCTTTTCTAAGAAGGCTCAAGGATCAAATGGGGTGCCAGGGATCGGGGGACCATGTGAGGATATAGGGAATTGAACCCAGGTCAGCTGCATGCAAGACAAGTGCCCTACCTGCTGCACTATTGCTCCAGCCCTACATCTTACAAATCTTAATTGCATTAGTTCTCAATGTGAGATCCTAACTGCATTAGTTCTCAATGTGAAAATAAAATACATGAAAAATACTTATGACAAAAGGATTATAGTGCACTGAGCATTCTTGGGACACAATAGGAGGTGACAACTCTTGTGCTGTCACATTATCTAAGAGAATACTCTGTTGCACGGTATATGAAAGTGCTTTGAAAACTAAGTTGTAAAAACAACTCAGAGACTTCCACCAAAAAAACATGAAGTCTTGAATACCAACCTGCCATTTTAATTAACGACTAAGAACCTAAAACAATACTTCTAGTGTGTAAAACTGTCTATAGGATTGGAGGAAAATTACAGGAAAGATAGAAAAATTAGAATTGCAAAATAAAGATATAACTAAAAATAATGGGCTGGATAGACTACAGTATAGTGGGTACGGTGCTTGCCTGGCATACAGCTGACCTGGGTTTGATTCAGAGTGATCCTTGAGCGCAGAGCCAGTGTTAAGTCCTGAGCACAACTGGATGTAGCCCCAAATCAAAACTAAACAAAAAAAAATATTTTTTTTTCTGTGTGCAGTATCATACATGATCATCAAACTGCTGCTAGGATGCTCACACCTGTTACTGCAGATGCGCCCGGGAGACACTTGTGCTCCGGGGCGTTTGCTGTAGGTCAGGGTCACGCTGCCCGGTATGAGGCCGCACCCGCACCGCGAGCCGGCACACGGGAGCCTTTCCCCAGACCAGAAACGGTTCTTTTGTAACAAAACATATATACTAAGCATACATATACACAAATGTTTTATGATACTTTTATATGGATACATGCAAAACATGGCAAGAATCATTACATACGTGACCCTACACAAAGTAAGGAATGTGGGTAGCTTCTAGATGCCCAGAAAAGGAGGGACCACAGCTTCCAGAAAAGAAGGCAGCCAGGCAGACACAGCTGTAGTCCCCAGAGGCTCATACTGGGCTTCTCCGTCATAACAGAGAAAGATAATAAATGTGTCCTATTCACAGTAATTTGTTATGACAGCAATGGGAAACTAATAAATCATGCACAATCCTGTACAACTTGCAAAAGCAAGTTCACTCAATGCTCATCTGTAAAGAGATAATTTTTGAAGCTAACATTGGACTTTATTAAAGAAAGCAAAAAGTAGATAACCTCCATGGACAAACACACACACACACACACACACACACACACACACACACACAGATACATATAAAGAAAAACTATTCATAAAGTTAGGAAATTTCTGAAGTAGAGAAATATTAGGGAAAAACGAAAATCCACCTCGTGCCCCCTTGCCTTAGTCTTCCATAATTATTCCTTGCTTATGTCCCTTTATGCCTCTTTTCTTTCACTTTTCCTTTTTATTTTGTTCCTGGGCTACAAGAGCAGGTGTGCAGGGCTTACTTCTGGCACTTCACTCAGGGATCACTCCTGGCAGGATTTGGGGACCATAGGGTGCTGGGGACTGAACTCAGGTAGCTCTCTCTTTCCAACTAACTACACTTTTCCTTTATGTATCCAACACGCATTATAGTGATTGTTATTTGATCAATGTCTGTTCTCCCTTTAGAGGTGGGAGGTAATGGGAGGCTCTTCAAAGGCAGGAAATGGAACTGCTTTGCTCACCACTACATTACTAATGCCAGACACGTATTAGGTATTCAGTAAATATTTGTTAAATAATATAAACACATATCTATCAACAGTTTCACCTATTTTGATCCTAAGAGAATGGCTGAGATCACTAAGATAATTCTATGATGGAAAAGTTGCTTTTTCATGTAGATTCTTCACAGAGATATTATGTGAACATATCCCCAAACATCCACACTTCTAAGCTTCCTCTGAGTATTCCATAGAGATAAAATCACAAAAGGAAGTAGAATTCACAGCTTTTGGAAATGGGGATAACAAACGAACAAAATCAAAGCATTATTTGGTGTGGGAAGGAGGGGTTCTCTGACAGTGCTCGGGGTTCCGGAGCACTGTCTACTCCTGTCCACACTTGGTCCAGTTCAATGCTTTGGCTGGAGGTTGGAGACAGCAGAGGGGTTAGGTACTTGCCATGTTTGGTTCAGTCCCGGGACTGTATCTGATCCCCTGAGTGCTGCCAGGAGTGACTCCTCAGCCCTGAGCACAAAGGTAGAAGTAGCCCCTCAATAAAAAAAAAATCCAATTCTCTAGGTGGGGCCAACGGGGCCAACAGGGCCATACCCAGCACTGCTTGGTGTGAAGCCAGGGATAAATTCAGTCCTTGGCACTCTCTCCTAGCCCTAGAGAGCACATTTTTCACATGCATGAAATCCTGGGTTTGATCCCTAGCACCAAATAAAAAGGCATACATATTTCTGTTTTTTTTTGGCTACCCCCGACATTGTTCAGGGGACTATGAACAGTCCGGGACTTGAACTAAGGCTGTTAGTGCAAGGCAAGAGCCTTACCCTGTACTAACTCTCTAGCCTGTTAACTTTTCTTACGGAGGTAAAACTTAACAAAATGTTGAAGATCATTATTTTACCTTGTATTTTTCATTTGCAAATAAAACTGAGGCTCTGTGAAATTTGCATAGAGGGTTCTTGGGGTCAATGACGATGGCTTTGTTCAGGGTATCCAAAGCCTTCTCAGATTTCTTCAGTGCATGCTGAACCTACAAGAAATAAAAATTCAGTGTTTAGTTTTGATAATCTTGAAGATTATCAAAGGGAGTTGTCTTCAGAGAGGCAAAGACTTAATGAGGAAGAAATTTATAATTACATAAACACGGACATAAATATGCACTCATAAGTGATTTGGATTCCTAAGTTCAGTCAATGTCAGATCTCCCATGTTTTCTCCTGCTGTACATGCTCTGGTCTCATGACTTCACCTGGGAATGGCATATACAAGTTTAGCTGTTGTGTGTTTGCTTCCTGTCCTACACAGAGGTCTGGTGTGTACCTGTAGGGCTGCTATGTTGTGCTCCCTGCCAGAGACACTGTAGTGAGTTGATGTGCTCAGACTCCTTTCCAAGGAAGTATGTATGGAGCAGTATAAGCCATGAAGCTATTCCCTATCTACACCCTGCAGTAGGTGTTAAACAAGATGCAAAAACAACACTTCTTTTACTCTTCAGATTCCCAGACCCCAGTGAAATCAGAGTGAAGAACCAGGTACACATTCCCTCACCCCAAAAGAAAGAGAATGACACATATACTTGCTCACAAGCCAGAATAAAATAAAACTATTTAAAGATAGAGGTGTATGATTTAATTGGACTGTATACTGTGTTAAATAGATCTATTACTTAATTACTATATTTTTGTTTTGTGTGAAGACTGGGTCTGAGTCAAAGGCCTCATCCGGGCATGGCAAGCATTTTATCAATGAGCTGCAGCTACACTGAGTTGCTGGACCTAAGCATCAGACTTTTAATTTTCTCTGCAATCTCCTCTCTCTCTCTCTCTCTCTCTCTCTCTCTCTCTTTGGATCACACTGGCAATGTTCAGGGGTACTCCTGGCTCTGCACTCAGGAGTTACTACTGGTGGTGATGGAGGACCATATGGGATTGAACCTGGTTTGGCTGTGTGCAATGCAAGCCCCCTACCCCCAATCTCATTTTTATAACAGTCCTATAAAGGCAGTAGGCAAGAGGATACCTATAATTCATAAAATAGAAGCTGAGAGAAATAAGTGATTTACCAGAGCATTGACACTTGAGATTTCAGGCTCTTACTTTAAGATTAAAAATGATAATAAGAAAGTCCTAAATTTCATCATAGCAATCAAGTCAATTAACAAAAACACTGCAAAAGGGAGATTAACAAAAAGATTTTAAAAGATTACTTACTACTCCAATGTGGCAGAGTAAAACTGAACTTTGAGGGTTGATATCAAGTGCTTTCTGGAAATGCATTTCAGCAAGGCTGAATTTTTCTTGCTTATAATAAATCATTCCTAAACCATACCTGAAAAGTATAAAGCCAATATAATTTTAAGGATATAAACATTTTTTTTCTTTTTGGGGTCACACCCGGTGTTGCACAGGGGTTACTCCTGGCTCTGCACTCAGGAATTACTCCTGGCAGTGCTCGGGGAACCATATGGGATGCTGGGGATCGAACCCGGGTCAGCCATGTGCAAGGCAAACGCCCTACCCACTGTACCATATATAGCTCCAGCCCCAGGAGATGAACTTTTGACTGCAAATTTAATTCAACTTATAAAAGACTTATGTATGGAATCTAACGTTTTAACAAATCAGTAGAAATTACTGGTGGTCTTAGGGGAGGCAAAACAAAAACTACTGCCCATGATAGACACCAGAGCATTTTAGACAAATCAGTCTATTTATTTGGCTTTGGGTCACACCCAGCAATATGGGGTTACTCCTGGCTCTGTACTCGGGAATTACCTCTGGTGGTGTTTGGAGGACCATATGAGATACCAGGGATTGAACCCTGGTCATCTGCATGTAAGGCAAATGCCCTACTTGCTGTACTACTACTCCAGCCCATGTGAGTCACTTATAAGTGAAATCAACAATCAGGTCAATGAAATATGCGATGGAGAGAAAAAAAAAATCCAAACTTCTGCTACACTGTGTATGGGAACTACACTCAGCAGTGCTTAGGACTGACTCCTGGTTCTGAGCTTAGGACTGACTCCTGGTGGTGTTTGGGGGACCAGGTGGGATGAGGGGATCAAACCTGGGTTGCCATGTACTAGGATAACATCCTACCAGCTCCTGTTTTGTTTTGTGGGCTACATTCCCACAGTGCTCAGGGCTTACTCCTAGTTCTGTGCTCAGGGATCACTCCCAGTGGACTCAGGGGACCCACATGGGGCACTAGGGATTAAGCCCAGGTCATCAAGGTACAAGGCAAGCACCCTACCCACTGCATTATCTCTCTGGCCCCTCCTGGTACATAGATCTAATAGCTAATTTTTACTAAAATCAGGTGCGTGTGAAAAACTTTGCAAAATTCTTTATTAAATGGTTTCATTTAATCCTAGGAAAAACTAAGGAGACAGATAGTTATCATACATGTCTTCACTGTATCACTGTCCTCCCGTTGTTCATCGATTTGCTCGAGCGGGCCCAGTAACGTCTCCATTGGAGACTTTGTTGTTACTGTGTTTGGCATATCGAATACATCACGGGTAGCTTGCCGGGCTCTCCGAGAGGGGCGGAAGAATTGAACTCGGGTCGGCCATGTTGGCTGCGTGCAAGGCAAACGCCCTACCGCTGTGCTATTGCTCCAGCTACATGTTTTCAAAAAAGCAAATAAAGTAAGTAATCCAGAAGTTTAGAGTTCAGTAAGTTGGCCAAATTTATATGGTTAATAAGGATTCTAACCAGATTCTGTATCATTAAAAATATAAAGTGTCCTTTTGTTTACATTTCTGGGCCATATCAGGTGGTCCTCAGAGGCTACTCTTGGCTCTGCGCTCAGGGATCATTACTGGAGGTGCTTGGGACCATATGAAGTGCCAGGGATTGAACCACGGTTAGTTATATACAAGACATGAATTGTATCTCCACTATTTTTCCAGCCTATTTTTTGGTGGGAGTGGAGGGTGGACATATGGTCCATTCCAGTGGTACCTGGGATCACTACTGGCATTATATACACAGGTTTCTCCCAGCGGTGTTCAAGGGGCCATACAGTGCCAGGGATTGAACCTGGCTCAGTAACCTGAAAGGCAAGCGCCTTAACCTCTACATGATCTCTCTCATGTCCCTATCCAGTTTCAGTTCTAATCAGCATTTCAGTGTTCCCAGAAAAAGCAACAATTCAAGTTAACAACTTGATTTGTGTGTTTGCTAGAGAAACAGTTGAAAAAAACATTTTTTAAAATTTGTTTTGTTTTGGGGCCACAGCCGGCAGTGCTCAGGGCTTACTGGCTCTGCACTCAGGAATCACTCTGGGCAGTGCTGGCAGGACCGTGTGGGGTGCTGGGAATCAAACCGGGTTAGCCACCTGCAAGGCAAGCACCCTACTCACTGCACCACTGCTGTGGCTCTCCACTCTATTTTTATTAGTCAATTTGTTTGTTTTTGTGCCACAGCTGGCAGACATTAAGTGCCCAGGTCTGCTGAGCCCGGGCCTCCCAGTGAGAATGCATACCAGCCTTCTCAACTACCTCTGTTCCTGGTGAGTTAAGAGTCTAAAGGACACATTTCACATAAAGAACATTTTGTAAATAAATCATTGAACTACATGCCATTCTTAAGTAACCAAGTCAATCACAATAAAGAGATAACTAACAAGAAAAACTAATGGGAATCAGTCCCATCAACAAGACAATATTTCAGCATGCCATTAGCACTTACCATGCGTTATAATGTCTAGGGTTGACTCTGATGGCATTTCGAAAACAAGCCAATGCTTTGTCTAATTCTTCCGTTAACACAAACTCGTGCCCTAGTAGAGTATAGGCATAAGCATAATTTGGATCAACCTGGATCGCTCTCTGGAAGAATTTAATTGCAATATCATGTTCCCGTTGCAAACTGAAACAGTTTCCTGCAGCACACCAGGCCTTAAAAAGAATGGAAACAAAATCCACATGCACAATTAAAATTGTTATTTTTAACAAAAACAAACCTATGACTAAAATCAAGACTCAGATCAGAAAGACAGAAACAAACGTTTTGAGATAATATGCAAAGTTTTGAATCTGTGCATTTTCTAATCAGCTGCTGAAGATGTGTGTGGTGTGTATTTCTCCTAGGAGCCATGGTTCAACACTGCTAATTCAATGCTCATGAAGACTCTGGAACATCATTACTGAGAATAGGAATAATGAGAATTTATGATTTTTAAATTCTGTGATCTCAGAATTTATTTATCTAATAAAATGAATATTTAAAATTTGAAATGCGCATTTTGTTCAATCTATGTAATTTCTGCTTTATGAACTCTCATCTTGGGACACCAGCGTTTTTTAAATTTTGTCTGTTTTTGAGGCCACATCTGGTAGTGTCTGGACGCCACTCCCAGCTCTGTGCCCAGTGACAGGGACCACATGGTGCCTGGTTACACACAAAGCTTATCCTCTCGCTCTTCGAGCTACTTCTCAAGTCCAACAGCAGCCATTTTAACACTGCCAAATATTTATCGAAAATAATCTGCTTTATGATTTTTTAAAATTTGTCAATATGTACATTCTAGGACTTCTTTGGGTTCCTATTATAGAGACAAAGATGGAAAATTCAGTGGAGGTAACACTAAAATGGCATTTGAATGATCTGTTTATCTTCCCCTTTTTGTATGGATGATCAAAAGCGAAGAGCTTTGGTTCCTACCTCCGGGGAATTTTTGTCCATGTCTGTTAGGTCTTTTGAAAGAACTGAAAGAGCAACATCTTTCTGAAGATGCCAAAGTGTTGTAGAGTAGATCTCCATGCCTTCGACTCTGTAATTCTCAATCCTCCTAACCTCTGAAAATATTCTTTCAGCCTGAAATACAATAACTAGTAAGGGGAAAACAAGTTGATACAATTGACATATATGTACAGGCAGAACACTGGGTAAATCTCACAGGATCTACGCGCTGCCTTGGTTTACAGTTCTCAAGTTAATTAGTAATAACATAAGGCCAAATTGAGCAACCATGCATGATAAATCAGTACTAAAACCATCCTATTCAAACTTCTCCTTATAGACAAGCCACGGTTAAGAACATAACTCCTGTGTGGAGCGACAGCTTAACGGACAGAACACAAGCCGTGCACGTGGGAGCCTGGGCTCCATTCCCAGCATCGCACGGTCCTCTGACAGCCATGGGGAGTGTGCGCAGTGCGAACCCCCAAACCCCCAAAAAGGACATAAAATCTGAGGGCCAGGGAGATGCTACAGAGTGCGAGAGCACAGGCCTGGCACCCTCAGAGCCGTGGCTCAACTACCACACCGCGTGTCTCTCCGAGCACTGCTCTGAGCCGGGGGACTCTCCCTTCGCCGGGGGCCCCCCCAAACAAACAAAATCTGAACATGTCAGCTTCTACCACATGACAGAAGAGAAAGCTAGTTACAACTGAAAACAAAAATCTGATTTTTATTTCTTTACTGGATTTTGGGCCACACATGGCAGAGTTAGGGGTCACTCCTGGCAGTGCCGGGGCACCATGAAGTGCGATGAAGGGATCAAACCTGGGGCTCCTACACGTGGAGCTGCAGCTTACCCATTTTATTTGAATTTTTGTTTTTGGGCCACACTTGGTGGTGCTCAGGGCTTAATCCTGGCTCTGTGCTCAGGGATCACTCCTGAAAGGGCTTGGGGGACCATATGGGGTATCAGGAATGGAACCGGGTCAGCTGCATGCAGCGCAAGCGCCTACCTGCCTTACTACCTTTCCAGCCCCTATAGTTAAAATTTCAAAAGAACAAGTCAATGACTTTATTCTCAAAAAGTCACATTTCTAAGTTTTTTTTAACTGACTTTAAAGAATAACACTCTTACAAAAGTGGACCTTTGTAATATAAAACTTAGTATTATTATTAGTTTTTTTTGACCATACCTGGCTATACTCAGGGAATCACTCACTCCTGGGGGTGTTCATATAGGTATATGGAGTACCAGGATCGAACCCTGGTCAGCTGCAGGCAAGGCAAGCACCCTACCTGCTATGCTACCTCTCCGGCCCAACAGAAAACTTACTCTGTACTGATTTTTAAAATTGTAAAAATTTTCAACATTCATGGGGGCCGGAGCGATAGCACAGCAGGTAGGGCGTTTGCCTTGCACGCAGCCAACATGGCTGACACAGGTTCAATTCCCAGCATCCCATATGGTCCCCCAAGCACTGCCAGGAGCAATTCCTGAGTGCATGAGCCAGGAGTAATCCCTGAGCATTGCCGGGTGTGACCCAAAAAGCAAAAAAAAAAAAAAAAAAAAAAAAAAAATTTCAACATTCAGCTAGTTGCTAATCATAAAGCATGTTGAACACATCCACCAATGTGATATGGTACCACTTGGAACTGACTCCTACCCAGCAACCCCCTCTTCCTTTGTACACTCTCTTGACTTTAAGGCACCTCAATTATATGGTCAAATATTTCCCTTTTAGTTATAAACCCCACAACTGGACTTGTCTCCCTCTTGAAATTTGAAACTTTGGATTATTTGAAACCAACTAGTTCCCTGTTTATCAAATTAAGACGAAGTCCACAACTCTAACAGACAAGTTTAGTTTAGAATAAGGGATCAATGTTTTTTTAATGAGAAATGGTTAAGACTGTTCTTAATGAAATGAAATGGCAGAAATAAAATAGCATTTACAAAACTACTAACACCCCTCCCCTTCCCCCGAGTGTTTGGGACATACCTGGCAGTGCTCCTGGTTCTGTGCTTAAGGATCGTGCTTGATAGGGCCCAAGGGACCAGATGCAGTGCTGGGACTGGAGGTTAGCCACATCCAGGGCAAGCATCTTACCCATTATACTATCTCTCTGGCCCAAAACTAGCAATTATCTTAAGAAACACCCTACCTGTTGGACTATTCCTCTTGCTCCCATATAGGTCTGCTTAAAAAATCTTTTGGGGTTGGAGTGATAGCATAGTGGGGAGGGCATTTGCCTTGCACGCAGCCGACGTGGGTTTGATTCCAAGCATCCCATATAGTTCCCTGAGCACTGCTAGGTTTAATTCCTGAGTGCAAAGCCAGGAGTACCGCCTGTGCATTGCTGGGTGTCACCCAAAAAGCCAAAAACAAAAACAAAAACAAAAAACCAACAACTTTTGGTTTAGGGGCCAGTGATAGTACAGTAGGTAGGGTATTTGCCTTGAATGTAGCCTACCCAGGTTTGATCTCTGGCATCCCATTTAGTTGGCAGGAGTAATTCCTGAGTGCAGAGCTAGAAGTAACCTGAGCACCATGGGGTATGGCCCAAAAACAAACAAACAAACAAAAAAAACAAAAATAACCTCTTCCCCCCAAAAAACACAAACCCCCCCAAACTCTTTTGAATATTTTAAAATCTATTGTTGCCACTGAAAAGTGACTGTGGCATAAAATTAAAAAAAAAAACATATAAAGTGGCTATCGCTCCAGCCGATAGCACAGCGGGTAGGGCGTTCGCCTTACAAGCGGCCAACATGGCCGACCCGAGTTCGATTCCTCCGCCCCTCTCGGAGAGCCCGGCAAGCTACCGAGAGTATTCGATATGCCAGACACAGTAACAACAAAGTCTCCAATGGAGACGTTACTGGGCCCGCTCGAGCAAATCGACGATCAACGGGAGGGCCTTTACCTTTACCTTTATAAAGTGGCCAGAAAATAGCTCAACAGGCTAAAGCGTGGGCTCTGCGTGCAGGCAGCCCGGTTTGATCACGGTCCTCCAAGCACTGCCAGGAGCGACCTCTGAGCACCAAATGGAGTGGACTCCTGAGTAGTCTTATGGAGCCCCCCAACAGAAACCTAAACCACGACGAAGTCAAGCTGAAACAAAGGTCTTTAGAGCTTCTGCTTTTGGACCAGCGAAGTGCCACAATCTAAGCATGAGTTTTTTGGGCAACGAATTGGCTTTCTGTTTAAAACTTTTCTTTCAGGGGCCATAGCAATAGTAGCAATAGTACAGTATGTAAGGCACTTGCTCTGTATGTGCAACCCAGGTTCAATTTAGGGGCACCCCCAGATGATCCCTGAGCTCGCCACAAGTGATACCTGAGCACAGAGCCAGGAGGAAGCCCAAAGCACTGCTGCATATGGCCCCAAAACAAAACCAAAGAAACTTTCAAAACTTTTCATTTTCCCTCTTGATTTCCCGGCTACACCTGGAGTGTTGCTCAGTGGCTGCTTCCAGCCCCGGTTAGGGAGCCATATGGTGCTGGGGACTGAACCCAGAGCTCCTGCATGACAAAGGTGCTCTTCAGCCCCTTAAAGCTTTATTTGACTGGTTTTCTTTATTTTTACAGAAATAGATAAAGCAGTTAAGAATGTGTCTTGGTGGGAAAGTACTTGCCTTGCATGTATGAGGACCTGGGTTTGATCCCCAACACACCATAAAAGAAAAAACATAAAGAAAATGAAGAAATTTATGATGAGATAAATGAGAAGATGTTGTCCTGAATTATATATAGATTTCTTCACAGCATCTTCAAATTATAAAACATAACAAATGCTGATGGGCTGGAGTGATAGCACAGCAGGTAGGGCATTTGCCTTGCACAAGGCCGACCGGGCCGACCCGTGTTAGATTCCTCCGCCACTCTCAGAGAGTCCAGCAAGCTACCGAGAATAGCTCACCTGCACGGCAAAGTCTGGCAAGCTACCCGTGATGTGTTCGATATGCCAAACACAGTAACAAGTCTCGCAATGGAGACATTACTGGGCCCGCTTGAGCAAATTGATGAACAACGGGAGGACAGTGCTACAGTGCTAGTAAATGCTGATAATTCTGTTTACAGCAGAAAAAGCTCTGATTTAAATATCACACACACACGCACACATATATATATATTTTAAGATTCAAATGAGTGAAGTATAAAAGGTCCTTATTAGAATGTGTAAGTGGGGGAGTACACCACAAGGGGTCACTCTTGAGCACAGAGCCAGGATTAGCCACCAGGCCTGCCAGGGAGGATCTTACAATACCTTCTCTCTCCCCCACCTAGAAAAAGGGAATGTTTGACTGGGGATGATCAGCTGTAAAGAACTTTCCCTGGGTTTGATCCCTGGCACTGTGAAAGAAAGAAAGGAAGAAAAGGAAGAAAGCAGAGAAAAAAGAAAAAGAAAAAAAAAAGAACATACGGGAGTGGGGTAGGAAGGGTGAGGGTGGGGTTGGGGGCGCACCAAGAAAATAGCCCAAAGGGCTAAAAGGCATACACTTTGCATGCAGGAGCCAGGTATGGCCCAGAACAAAAGAAAAAGGATAAAAGTTTAAAAAGAATGTGCGAATGACTTGGGTTCTTTAATCACCGCATTTAATCTCAAGGAATTTAAATCACTCACCAGTTAATACAAGCTAGAACAATATGTATATTACAAGTACTGAGAAAATAAATATAAATATAGTACATAATAAATATCAACCTCAAGCACTGCATTTAAAAAAATTTAAATTATAACATAACATTTTTCTACTTACTTGCATGTACTCTGAAAGTTCAAAATAGGCCCTTCCAATTTGGCACAGTACCCAGCCAGTATTGTAGTGGTGAGAAGGTAGGTGGCTTAAGATATTTATAGCTTCTTTGCAGTTGTATGAACACAAAGCTAAATAACCTTTCCCCATTTCACGAAGAAGGCTCATCAAACCTTCTAGGAGAAAACAACATAGTAAATAAAGAAGAAAAGCAAAATGAAACAGTTTGATTTTCTAGTAAATGCATGGAAAAAAAAAATTACAGATTCTAACATTTAGAAAAAAAGAAAACAAATCTACTTACAGAAATTTACTTACAATGAAATACAGAGAAGATATTAGACATTTAAAACAGACCTGCTGCTGCTTTCTGTAGATTAAACGCCTGAATTTGAGGTGAAATTGTAGAGATTTTCCCTTCTGAAATGATTGAAGAATCCAATTTTGTAATTTCCAGACTATCATTTATATTAGGTTGAGTTATTCCTCCTTTATTAGTTTTGCTTTTTGTTTTTCTGTTTGGGATTTTAGGTGGAAACTTCATTTTTAATTTTTTGCTATTCTCCTATTAAAAAAATGAAAATCCCATATTTAGTATACTCATGTATTCAAGATACCCCAAAATCCTTTCTCAAGCATTAGATTATAAAATAAATATGGAATTTTGATTTATCTCTATTTTTCTCCAAAGAAATTTTGTAAGAACAATCTTTGGGGCCAGGGAGCAGGCTTATAGGACTGCAGGTGTTATATGGATTTTATAGGCTTCCACTGAGACTTTGGGAGGAGGAGGTAAAATCTTAGTCTATGCCATATAACTTTGACATTTCAGCAATGTTATATAATACTTACTAAAGGACCAAGACAATCTTCAAACACTGTAGGCAGTAAGCCAAACAATGAAACAAGAAACAAATTTAGTGTCCTAATTTACTAGAGGTGGAATTAATGATCAACAGAAATTTTAGAGGGGGAAGTACTAAGTAAAGGAACATAGAAGAATTGTAAAATCACCTTGGTTGTGGAGCTGTCACTAGTGAAAAGTCGTGAGCTTCTTCGAGGCAGTGCATTAGGGGGTGATGTGATAGTGGGGCTCAATACCTGAGGTGTTGTACTGGAAAAAATAAACAAGACATTTAGATACCTTGGTTTAGGACTTGCTAATAACTTGGTTCTCAAACACACACTATGCTTGTAGTCTAAAGCCAAAGAGTTTCTTCATTTTTTTGGGGTTCCTTTATAAAAAACAGAAATTTGAAAAACCAAACTTTGGTTTATCACGCATAAAGTAGTAAAATTAGGGCACATGGTATCTATCTGAATTTGCTAACTGGAACTTAAAACAATCTAGAGAAAAATTCTGGGCCAGCGGTTTAGGGAAGAACTCACAATGCACATGCTCTGCTTGTGGGAGGCCCAGTCGAGATTCCTGGCTCTGCTAGGAGGGAGCTCCAAGCAACATGCAATGGAGTAGCCTCTGAGCACACAAAAATTCTAGGCAAATGAATTATATATTGGCGATGGCGGGGTAGAACCAAGGATTTACTCTAGGATCTCACATGTAAGCACTCATCTCTTCTGCTGAGTTATACCCCAGGCTTCAAAATATATTTTTCTTTTAGTTTCTTTCTGTTGAGGGGTCATTCCTGACAGGGGCGTATTCCTGGACAAGTGCTCTGGTGCTGCTTCAGGGAACATGTGCTGCCAGAGATTCAACACACCTCCCACATGCAGCATGCATTCTAAAGTCCTTTGAACCATCTCCCCAACCACATTTTATTTTGGTTTTGGGTCATACCCAGTAGTGCTTAGGGCTTACTCCTTGCTCTGCACTCAGGGCTCACTCCTGGCAGGGTTTGGGGAACCACATGAGGTGCCAGAGATTGAACCTTGTTGGCCGTATGCAAGGTAAACACCCTACCCTGCTCCAGTAGTAGTAGTACTATTGCTCCAGCCCCACAAATCACATTTTTAAGCCAATTATCTGCAGCCTTTATTTGCAGCAGGGTTTATTCTATTTAAAGCAAAAAGGAATCTTGCAATACTCAGACACATATTTTACTTCATTTAGAGATCTGTTTACAGCAAAACTTGGGTGAAGGTACAGAGACTTCCCATATGTCCCTGTTCTCGTACATAGTACTGGTCCACATTATCATGTTAGAGTCTGACCAACAACAAGACATCATAATCTTATCTAATCCAAGTCCAAAGTCTATTTCAAAATTCACTTTTCTTCATGTATATTCTATGGATTTGGACAAATGTGGAACAAATCTATAGTCATTGTTATGACCTCTTACAGAATGGCTTCATGTCTCCAGAGCTTGTCTTTTTAGAAACTACTTTATTGTTATTTATTTATTTTTGCTTTTTTGGGTTACACCTGGTGATACAACCAACATGTTGCCTTGCACGCGGCCGACCCAGGTTCGACCCAGCCAACATGGCCGACCCGAGTTTGATTCCTCCGCCCCTCTCGGAGAGCCCGGCAAGCTACCGAGAGTATCTCGCCCGCACGGCAGAGCCTGGCAAGATACCCGTGACGTATTTGATATGCCAGACACAGTAACAACAAAGTCTCCAATGGAGACGTTACTGGGCCCGCTCAAGCAAATCGACGAACAACGGGAGGGCCTTTACCTTTTACCTGGTGATACACAGGGGTTAATCCTGGCTCTGCACTCAGGAATTACTCCTGGCAGTGCTCAGGGGATATGGGATGCTGGCAATCGAACCTGGGTCGGCCGCGTGCAAGGCAAACGCCCTACCCGCTGTACTATCATTCCAGCCCCTACTGTTATTTATTATAATTATTCAGGACCTCTTAGATAGATCTGGGGACTCCACCAATGATTCTGAATCAACTGGGCAAAAAACTTAATGCAAGGTGTGGTCTCCGAGCACAGGAACCCGGGGTGCCTCCAGGTCTGTAACCAGAGATGCTGTGAGGACCATGGCGTGTGGGGAACCAGACCCAGCTGGGTGCATGCTAGGTACCTACCCTAAACACTGTCCTAGCTCCCAGTCCCACCGATTCTTTTTTGCGCTTTCCCTGCTGAACTCTCTCCAGTCACCCCACCCATACATTCTTTTAATAATATAATATCTTTGTGTGGTAGAAACAACTGTGTCTTTATTTTTTTTTTTTGCTTTCTGGGTCATAGCTGGCAATGCACAGGGGTTACTCCTGGCTCTGCACTTAGGAATTACTCCTGGCAGTGCTTGGGGGGGGCCATATGGGATGCTGGGAATCAAACCTGGGTTGGCTGCGCGCAAGGCAAACACCCTACCCGCTGTGCTATCGCTCCAGCCCACAACTGTGTCTTTAAAACAAAAATGTGACTGAATTATCTAATAAGTGGAGTAGCATTTTATAGGACAGATGAACTGGAGTCAGATGCTGTGATTTCTCTTTGAATAATAGAAATCTTATGGGGTTAGAAGTTAGAGGGTGCTAGGGCTAGGAGTTTATCTTATTTTGTTTTTAGAGCATACCTGGCAGGTGCTTGGTTCTGTGGGGTTGGGGGTTCTGCTCTAGGGGGACCATGTGAGGTTCTTAAACCAGCTCTCCAGCCCCGGGACTAGGAGCTTAAAAAAACACACACACACACAGAGAAGAGACGAAACTCTATAATACTCATTAGGATTCCATTAGCTTCAAAGGGCCACTGCCTTAAAAAAAAAAAAGCATGGGGTACGGGTGAGGGACAGGGACAGTCCAAGAGGCCAAATATATGCAAGCTCCAAACAGATCCTGATCCCACGATCTCCCGAAGAGATTTAGGAGTATCCGTGGCACTAGAGTATGGTCCCTAAAACAAAAAAATAAACTAATTCAAACTTGGGGCTAAGAAACGGCCCAAAGGGCTAAGTGTGCATGCTCAGCTCCCAAGAGGCTTGGTTCCATCCCTGGCACCGTGTGATCCCTGAACAACGCGCCGTGAGTGATCCCAGCACTCCCATCGGCTGTCCCCAAACCAAAACCAATCAAGTTTGACACATTCAAAATTTGTACTAGTCATTTTAGAATCCTCAGGAGCAGAAACCTCCCTAAACTGAACTCTATAAAGAATCAAGTTTTACGGCAGGAACGGCTAATGCTGACAGGTGCCGACAGCATGATGGATACCTTGTTTGGGGCCCAGAACTCTGTGTCTGTGCGACAAGGACTGGAGTTACTTCTCGACTATTTCCACTCTGGGAGAAGACAGACTTTGTTCCAGTTTGGCCGATTCTGGCAACAGACTGTAAAACACAAAAAGTCTAAGGTTTGTGAATTATAAGTTGTATTGTAGATAATAAAAGTCACCATGATCCTGCCCTATTTATATTTTCACAATCAGTCTAAGATTTCATAACAGACTCATCTGAAACCATTAACATCACTGTTACACGGAACATCACCCTTAGTTATTTATTTGGGGGCCACATCCGGTGATTCTCAGGGGATACTTCTGGCCCTCCACTCAAGCATTACTCTGAGTTGTGCTTGGGATGCCGGGGATTGAATCCAGGTTGGCCACATGCAAGGCTAGTGCCCTACCTGCTGGACTATCACTCCCGCACCTTCATGCTATATTTGAGCAACTGAAAATCAAATGGAGTCACAAAAACAGCCCAGTGGTGAGGTGCACATGCTTTGTCATGTACTAGGACACCAGTGTGAACCCTGGGACACAGGTCTGAACATCAGCAGTAGTGGTCCTGAGGCCCCCTAGAGCACTGCTTTGCGGGCCCCCCAAAAAGATACCAAACATAATGGCGAGGACAAAGAAAAACAATTTCTCTTTCCATTTTTAAATCAAAACAATTTTAGGGGGCCTCCCAAACACTGCCCAGCATAACAGGGGGCACTCCCAACAGGGCTAGACTACTCAAGGGCCCAGAGGACACAGCCCTGTTGCTTGGGTCCTGTGGTACTGGGGACACCAGGACCATATCTGACGGCGCTGGGGCAGGACCAGCACATGGCTTGTGGGGTGCCAGGGATGGAACCAGGATCAGAAGCACATCCCTGTGCTATTTCCCTGAACCCTGATTTCCGGTAGTTGTGTTAAAGATAGATAGAAATAGGGGTCAGAGAGAGATTACAGGGGTAGGCACTTGCCTTGTAAGCAGCTGGGTCCAGCTCGATCCCCAGCACTGTGAATGGTCCCCTAGCATCATAAGGAGTGATCCCTGAGCACAGTTGGTTATGGCCTAACCTGCCATAAAAAATTAAGAATTTTTTCCCCCTGAATTCCGATTTTTTTTGGGGGTGGGAGGGTGTTAAACCTATTAGTATTCAGGACTAACTCCTGGCTCTGTGCTCAGGCATCACTCATGATGATGCTGGAAGACCACATAGTGTTCCAGGAATAGAAGCAGGGACAGCCACATGTAAGGCAAGGGTCCTACCCTCTGTACTACCATTCTGGCCCCTAAAATGATTTTAAGAGATAAAAGAAAGGGAAAGGGGCGAGAAGTCTTGCCAAGAGGGAAGGGTCATCTAAGCAGGATTCTGTTGAGTTTGTTTTAGAGTAAAAGAAAAATCTGGAAGCTTATTTAGCTATATAATGAAATAGATATACTTCTAAGGAATAATTTTAGATGGTCAATAGTACACAACTAGGGCCTGGATATAGCTCGAGATAGACTACATGCCTACCAACTGTAAGGCCCTGAGTTTGGTCCGTGGCACATAACCTCCAAGCACTGTTGCTGATCTAGTAGCAAACTGGACAGCCACTGAGCATCACTGGAAGTGGCACCGCACCTGCCCCAGCCTGCTAGATGGGGTTCAGTCAACTTCGTGTCTTCTATTATCATCAGGAGCTATGACCACTGTGACCCTCCACACTGAAATCAGTAACTTTAAGGCAACTGTACAAAGTTAGGTCCTCCTCGGAAACTACCCTCAGCAGAGTGGATTTTACACTTGTCTATCATCAACCCCAAACTGTATCTTACATGGAAAATACCTTTTTTGAAGGGGCTCCGGTGGATGGCACGTCAATTACAGAAGTTGTATTAGTGTAGTTTTGTAAATAGGATCCATCTCCAGGACTTGGGGTTTCTAATGGCAAAATCCCAAAACTGAGAAGAGGTTGAAATCAAGGTGTCAAAAAGTCATCAAGGCATATATAAAGCAGCAGTATACTTAAATTAGAAGGTCTAAAAGGAAGAGAATGGCAAATCAGTCTTGGGGGCAGTGAGGATCTGAGGGGCAGATTAAAAATAAGCTATGAGACTGTTCCACCCACCATAACTAATTTTTTTTAATTTAAATCATTTACGGAACTGAATTGAGCAGCAACGAGAGATCTCAGAAGATTTATTCAGAGCAAATGATGAAACTCTTGGAACTCATGGGATTCAGACATTAGAGAATGAATGTATCTGCTCAGAGAATCTATCTGTGGATATTGTAGTTTCATGGCTTGCTCTTTTACTGTTCCTCACTCTGGGACCCAATTTACCTCTGTCCTAGCAAATAATTTTTCATATGGATACTTTTGGATATATAGCTAGTGGGCTGAGTTTGTGTGTTTACGTACAGATTTCTAATTATCTGGATGAAATGGTCCACATTGATGGGTACCAGTCTTTCCTCCGTACTCTGGACGACAGCACTTTAACGACCTGCTGTGTCACTTGGGTTCTATGCATGGGCACCCGCAGTGCTTCCGGAGGCTTGCTGCCGTGCACTGGTGCTGTCATAAAGACAGGACCTTTTCGAGTATATGCTGGCTGATTAAGCTATCTTTAAGAGCTTAAAACATTTCTCCAATATTTAATACTTAATAAACTCTTATCACAGGTGCTATCCTACTTCTTCTTCTCAAAGCAAGTCTGTTATAGACAATTTAAGTGCTTATTTCTATAATGACTTAGAAGCTACTGTTTATATTAATCTGTAATAATACAAGTTGCGGTAAGATCATTTGTGAATATAGAATATTTTAAAGTGTCTTTTGTTTGTCTTACCTTGGGGTTAATGGACTAAGAGCAGGTGGTCCTCCTAATAAGCTTCGACCAGTTTTTGGTTTATTTTGAACCTGTTTAGATAATATGGAAGTTCCTGTTCCAAGAGGGACAGTATCTGGTGAAATTACAGCGGAATCAATGTAAGACACTGAAGAATCTGTATTCAGGGAATACTTTGAATTGGAAGATTCTAAATTCAGCCTGTTTAATTCCTGAAACAGAAAATTTCTACCATATCATTTCTGAAGCATTTAGTTCTGATCATTCTTCTTCTTTTTCCCCCATAATACTTTACACATTAGAGTCTGATACACTTACAATTGTGTCCTGAGGTGTTTCTGTTAAAACTGTCTCAGGTTGCCTGTGAGATAAACTATGATTAGACACTAGTGTTGTACAAGAGTTGGGCAGACAGTTGCTAAAGTTCTGTAAAGATGTTAATTTAAATGTTTGGTCAGGATCTGGCTTTTCACCTGTGAAGAAAAAAACAATATTTGCTTTTGAGAAAATGAGGATTATTAATTTTATTCAAGTATCTATAAATCAGTGAAAATAGGCCTTTTCTAGTTTTAAAGTTTTCCTAAATAAATATTTCAGCTAATGAAATTTACCTCTCTAATGCCCACTATCTTCCATTAAGCTTATCCTAAATGAAAAAACTCATTTTAGGATACCAACTGAACTGCAGGAACAATGACTTTAAAGACAAATTACAGGAACATGCAGATTCCTGTTTTTAAAAGCAGAAAGCAACTCGTGCTCGTTCTGCATTCTGCTCGAGGTGAGGCGGCCAGCGACGCTGGTCGGTACCACAGCAAAGCTGTCAGCACAGCCGGGAAACGGCCGCCACAACGCGTCTCAAAGACCTCTTGTGTCTCATGGAGCATGTCCACTGGGATGCTCTGTCCCCCTCCTGTCCTGGTCTTGTCCAGACCAGCTTCAGCTTCAATCTATGCCTTTTCTCATCCAGGAAGCTACTATGGTTACTGCTATAATCCAAATACGGCTCAGACCAGATGATCTGATTTCTGGTCACTGTATTCCTGAAACAGAGGATTCTAACCACTTTCTGTGTCGGAGGAAGGGAATTCCAAAGTACGCTTGGTCGTATGTGGGCTCGGCCTGCCGGTTCCAGCTGCTCAGGATGAGCAGTGCTGAGGGCCACCAGAGCTATACCAACTGGTGGTCAGGGGATCGTGGTGGCCTTGAGTCAGAGAATGAACTCTGGAACTTGCGCATTCTACTACAAACTCAAGCCGACTGAGCTATCTTCCCAGTTCGATAACTCAATCCTTACTCCTAATTTTAACCACCCTTCATCTTTGAAAAACATTTGTCTTATGGATAGTTTTTATTACTCTAAAAAATTAAGAGGAGGGAGAAGAGGAATTAGGGGACCCTCCCCCAGTCACCTCTACAAACCTACCTATTTCACATAATGATTCAAAGGGGGACCAGAGGAAAGGATTTAAACTAAGGCTCTTTTGGTAACATTCTGATCCTTTGGCAAGCCGATCTGTCTTGCTGTAAAGACAAACACATATATTAGGCAAACTACAAAATTCAAAACATTATAAATAAATTTTTGGTCTAGAAAACTAGGTAGATCTCTTAAATTTCTGAGTGATCTTACTACTTTCCTAAGATCACTCTTCCTTTCTTCCAGCCCTCAACCTGTATTATTTAGAGCAGTACAAGAAAGCAAACAGATCATGAAGGGGAAAGAAAAAAAAAAAAACAAACCCAAAACCCTTTCTGAATGTTAGAACTTTTAATTTTTCTGTTATGACTTACTGAAGAAGATATGGAAAACATAAAAAGGTCTCAGTCTTGTTCTAAATTATAGTACAAATACCCAGTGGTTATTGTAAAATTGGCTTCAATGCTTGTATGTTTTTATGGGGTGTGTGTGTGGGGGGGTAAATGACACGTACCAGACTATGCTCAGGGATTACTCTTGGTTTTGTGCTCAGGGGATCATATAGTGCCAGGGGTTGAACCAGGGTTGAAAGCATGCAAGGCGAGTGCCTTAACCCCTGGGCTTAAATGTTTTATGCATAATATAATTTTGTTACAGTTGTTGTTTGGGCCATACCCCGCTGTACTCAAGGCTTATTCCTGGCTCTTATTCAGGGGAACTGTATACAGTGCTGAGGGTCCAACCTGGGTTTGTCGCGTGCAAGGCAAATGCTTAAACCCCCTATACTATCTTTCTGGTCCTACAGATAACGTCTCAAGTGATCACTCTTCCTAACAAAGTAGAGGCAGCAGCATTTTTTGTTTTTAGTAGGAAAGTGGGTACTCCCAGTAATGCTTGGAAATATTGGGTCACCTAGACCAGATGAGTCAATGTCCACGCCTAGTGCTGAGGTCACTGGCTGCATCCCTTATGGTCAGAGGGCCATGCAATGCTGTAGATGAAACTCAGGGCCTCAGGCCCACAGAGAGCAGACTCCAGTCCTCTGAGCTCTCTCTTGGCCTTGAGGTAATAACTTTCATGGAGTCTGTTTGGGGGGCCATACCTGTGGTTCTTGGGGCTATTCCCAGCATAGTGCATGGGGGACCAAGTGGTGCCAGGGACCAAAGTCAGGCCTCCTGCATGCACTCAAGGCCACTCAATTGTTTTTTTTTAGTACCTGAGGGGGTAACTCTTAGAGGGCAAAAAAGTAGTTTACATTATTTTTCTTTTGTCATTTTTGGTGCTCAGGGCTCACTCCTGGCAGGCTGGGGGAAAGACTGTGACTTCCTTGCTGCACTATCTGTCCAGCCCAGTTTATATGTATTTCTGAATCATATTTTGAAGGGCAGATTACTTTGGCTAGTAGGGATCAAACTCAGTAGGATTCAGGCAGAAGCTGAAACTTGGAAGATGAGTGACAGGGCTCTTGACAAGAGCCCCCTCAAGCTCTCATCTGAAAATAACAGACCACCTGGTCTGAGGTTAAGTCTTCCTGACTAGGGCTGGGGGACACAGTTCAATAGGTTAGAGAGCATGAACTGTATGCAGAAGGCCAGGGTTTGATCCCAAGCATGGTTAGGAACAATCCCCAAACAACAAGTGCTCAGCAGGAGGCCCTGAGAAGGAGGTGGGGCATGAAACAAAAACAATCTCAGAGATGTGACTAAGGTAGGGGGCTGGCTCAATGGGCTGGACTGCAAGTTTTTTGTTGATGGGTCACAACTGGGGGTGCTGAGGGCTGACTTCTGGCTCTGTGCTGAGAGAACAATCCTGATGGGGCTCAGAGGGACTATATGAGGTGCCGGGGATCAAACCTAGGTCAGCCACATGCAAGGTAAAAGCCCTACCCACTGTGTTGTTATTCTGGCCTCAGCTTGCTTTGCATGCATGAACATGGATTTGATTCTTGGCAGTGCGGGAGTAACCCCTGAGTACCATAAGGTGGGCCAGACAAACAAAAATCTTTATTATCTCTGAGGGTGAGGGGATGGAATGGGTGGGAGACACAGCAATTGGTCCCAAGCCCTACCCCCACTCTCTTACGCCATCCCCCAAATGAAACCTAGAGCACCCCACATACAAGGCATGCGTTTTACCACTGGACTATGTCCGTGGCTCCAAATTCTAAGTTTTATGAAGAGCCAGATGGCATTTAATCAGGATTTCAAAGAAAAGACAAATG
The DNA here is from genome assembly GCF_029834395.1 of Sorex fumeus. Taxonomy (NCBI): domain Eukaryota; kingdom Metazoa; phylum Chordata; class Mammalia; order Eulipotyphla; family Soricidae; genus Sorex; species Sorex fumeus. Next base: position 79,317,671 of record NW_026606120.1, read on the forward strand.
AGATTATCAGCTGAAACAGACCATCTGTCCATGTCGTTCAGGGGGAGCTGGGGTAGATGTAAAGACCCCTTGGGAAAACACTTGGGAAACGCCTTGTTGGCCTCACTTTCAAATTTTAGCCAGGGAGAATTCTACCACCGAACAAACAATGCATCTGTCCCTTCCAACTTTGGTAGAGTAGAAACTAAAATAAAGGATGATGAAGTAAAGGTAAGAGAGTAATGAAAGTTGACAGCTACCTCCCCACACTTCCCTCCTCTGAGCCACTAACAGACAAAGAGGGAGTTTTGCCCTCAAAGAGTTACCCTCTCATGTACTAAGAGGAAGCAAACTTTCAGAAATGTAAACAGATTTTAGTCTGTCTATGCCCAAGGTCATTAAGATAAAGTTTTTTTTTGTTTGCCTTGGAGTTACACCTGGAGGCTATTCCCAACTTGGTACTTGGGCGTTGCTCCTGGCAGACCATGTGGTGCTGGGAACTGACCCTGGGGCTCCTGCTTGCCGAGCATCACTTCGGCTTGCTGAGCCATTTCTACTGGCTGAGAAAAAATTTATTAAAGGAAAAAGATGTCATAAGAACAATAAAATCACTGACAAAGGATAGAACTAGGGTGGGGGTGAGGGGGAGATAAGAAAGACATAAAAAGACCATTTTCTAAAAGTATTAATTCCAGGTGGGAAGTGGCAAGTCAATACTCAAGATTTCTTAGCTCCAGGACTCCTCCCAACTGACGCCTAGGGGCTGTCCCTGGCAGAGCCCAGGGGACTTTGCGGCTGGACTAAGCCCGGGTCTAGCCTGCGAAACATGCATACCAGCCCCAAAACATGCATACCAGCCCCGTGAGCTTCTCTGGATCACAATGATGTGAGGTGATGGGTAACCACGGACTACCACACACAAAGGTTATTCTCCAGCCCTTTCTTTTATCTCAGGCCTTATTGCTTTTTTTTGGGGGGGGGGTTGGGGGGACACAGTTGTTTTTTGGGCCAGACACCTAGTGATTCTCAGAGGTTACTCTTGGCTCTGCACTCAGGAATTACTCCTGATTGTGTTTGGGGGATCATATGGGATGCTGGGTAGCAAACCCAGGCTGGCCGTGTACAAAGTAAGACCCTTGCCTGCCGTACTCTCTCTCTAATCTCATCTGTTCTGCTTTTAACTAAGGCCAAAATAAGGAAAATACAGTGAAATATCAGCATTTGAGTTTTATCCCAACAGTTCTTACTGCTTCTCATCGAAAGCAACTCGAGTCATAGAGAACCCCTATCCCCAATCCTAGTCAATTAACTAAGGTTAACCTCTTCATCTTTCATGTGTTCTCTCATGCAATTAATTGTGTTTTCTGAGGAAAGGAAATTAGATCTTTGTTTTGCTTTTGCTGTTCTGTGGGGGAGGTAGTTTTTGTGCCGTATCTGTAAGTGCGCAGAAGAACCAAATGCAATTGCAGTGTCGGGGATTTGAACTGCCATTAGCCACATACAAGATCAGTTCTTGCCTCCTGTATCCAATTAGCTCTCTCCCGTCCACTTAGCTCTTTCTCAATGTGCAGTTCCTGGCCAGTAACACCCAGAAAGCGGGGCTGACACAATTACCCTGAACATATGCAGCGTCACTGAAGGCATTTCTTTGGCCATGAGCCATCATGCCGGATCCCAGATCTTTTTCATGTTTTGGGTGGTATCTTTCATGTTCTTAAAGTAGACCCATCCTTGATTCTACTTGCAAATGTAACAAAACAGACACCACAAAAAGGAAACTCTTTTCAGGGGTGGAGCAATAGTACAGGGGGTAGCATGTTTTCCTTGCATGTGGCCGACTTGGGTTTGATCCCCAACATCCTATACGGTTTCCTGAGCCTGAGTGCAGAGCCAGGAGTAACCCCTGAGCAACACCTGGTGGGGCCTCCACACAAACAAACAAACAAACAAACAGGATTGGGAAAGGGGTTGAAGAGATCTGGTACCACTTATGGTCCAGTACCCTGAGCACTGCTATGACTGACCCCTGAGCAGAGCCAGGAGCAGACCCTAAGCACTACTAGGTATGGCACTGAGAAGGGCTGCAGGGATTAAGGTGATTGTCTCACAAAAGGTGACTGTAGTTGATCTTTGGCAGTGCTTATGGTCCCCTTAACACTGCTAGGTGTGACCCCCAAACCCTCCTCCTACTACCAAAACTAGCGGGGAGAGATGAAACCTTCGTTCACTGTTGCTGGGAAAGCCACCTGATTCATCCTCTATGGAAAACAGTATGGAGACGTCTCTAAAAACTTTGCTGGGTCAAATTTATAGCAAGGGTTTTGTTAAAACATTTGTTTTGCATGAGGCCAACCCTGGTTCTATCCCTGGCATCACCAGGAGTGAGCCCTAAGCACCACCACATGCGACTCAAAAGCAAAACCAAGAAAAACCCTCAGAGCTTCCATATATGCCAACAATTCCACTTCTTGGCTTCTATCCCTAAAATAATTAGAAAAAATGCATGCACATCTATGTTCACTACAGCGCTAACTAAGCACAACAGCCAGAACATGGAAGCAACTCAAAATCCCAAGGGCAGGTAAAGAAGCTGTGGCGTATAAAAACAATCGGAACACCATGCATCTGTCAGAACAGATGAACTTGCAGCTGCTGCTATTTGGTGGAAGTTGAGGGTATCATATTGAGTGACCTAAGTCGGGGCAGGAGAAATTCTACATGATCTCATTCATCTGTGGTATACAGACAAACAAGGGAATGGATCTATTAAATGATGAAAACCCTTGGATTGGATTACAGAACTCAGATTACCGAGGAGTGGGGTGATGGGTTGGGAGGAAGAGGCAGACGAGCGGTGACATAAGGATAGTGGTGCCTGACACTTTGGTGGTGAGTTGCAGTAATTTTGTACATCAAAACCATAAGTGCTAACATTACTGTAATATGTTAACTAAACAGTAATTAATAATAACAATAAAGAAAATGGTGTTTTAGAAGTTCCTTGATTTTCAATGAAAAACCAGCCTTTATATTCGGCAAACAAACTTTACTTGAGTGTGTGGTATGACTGTTACTTTTGTGTTAAAATATACTTAAAAAATTGCTATTTTATTTATTTATTTTTTTCAGTGCCAGAGACTGAACCCAGGGCCTCACACACAAGGACAGTAAGTGCTCTGCCACTGAGCTCTCTCTCCCGTCTTTTTGTTTTGGGATTGATCCTGTACTCAGAAGTAACCCCTGGCAGTGCTTTAAGGATATATGGGGTGCCAGGGATCCAGCCTGGACTGGCCACATGCAAGGCAGAATCTCTTGCCTCCTATACTCTCTTTCTAACCCCCCATCTCCCTTCTTAACACCACTTTATAGTTCAATAGTATTAAATACACTCACTGTTGTGCAATCAATTTCCAGAATTCTCAATCTTGAAAACTAAAGTCCACCCCCCACTTAAAACTCTTCAATCATCCCACCCTGGCAGTTACCACTCCACTTAGTGAAGTGGAGTGGAGTGGATGGAGTGACTCAGTACTTGTCTTTTTGTGACTGGTTGAGCATGTTCTCCAGATTCATCCATGCTGTTGTACGTGTCACAGATTACTTGTGCTGCCACGTGTCACATAACACATACCATGTAGCAGGTGCTGGAATTTCTTTCGTTTTTTTTTTTTTTTGGTTGTTGTTGTTGCTGTTCTTCTTCTTCCCATTTTTGAGCCACATCTAGTTCTGCCCAGGGCTTACTCCTGGCTCTACACTCAAGGATCACTTCTGGAAGTGCTCAGGAAAAGATGGGGTGCTGGAGATCAAACCAAGGTTGACCACATGCAAGGCAAGCACCCTGCCCTCTGTACTATCTCTCTGGCCCTCTGAAGTGTTTTCTATGCTTCCATTTCAAACGGGGAGGGGAACTGAGCTATTAAGGCATGCATTTCATTCCTTTAAGTTTTCTCCCTATCCTCAAAGATTCCAAGATTTGTTGCTAAATTTCCAAATATTTTGGAAAATTCCTGTTATGTCTGATTTTCTATTATCTAAACAATTCTGATTTTTTGGTTTCTATAACGAAAAGGTCAAACCCAGGACCTCACACATTCAAGGCAGGTGTTCTTCCACTAAGCCACATTCCTCATCTAACCAATTCTTTTTTTTTTTTTAATGTGTCTCCTGTTTCTGATTGTGGTTTCATTTATTTATTTATTTTTATTAGTGAGACACCATCAGGTACAGTTGTAGACTTATAAACTTTCAAGTTTGGGTTTCAGTTATACAATGCTCAAGTTACTGAAGTGTAATTTTTATGCAAGATACTTCATTTTAGTTAATAATCTAGAAGAATCTAGTGGTGGGAACAATGAGCTGGCACAGGAGTATCCCTGGAACTGCATGGATCTGAGCACCGTTAGGCATAATTCCAAATGCTCCTAGCACCACTGACGGCTCCTAGCACTACAAGATCCTAGCATGGACCAGTTTGGCCCAGTTTCACTGGGAGTGGCCCACTTGGTGATGATCAGAACCAGAAACTCCTGGTTCTGTGTTGAGGAAATCACTCCTGGTGGTGCTCAGGGGACAGATCATATGCAACACTGGGGATCGAACCTGGGTTGGTTATGAGCATAGCAAGTGCCCTACTCACTTGGGCTATCTCTCTGGCTCAATTATGCTAAGTTTTTTTTTGTTGTTGTTTTTTGGGTCACACCTGATGATGCTCAGGGGTTACTCCTGGCTCATGCACTCAGGAATTACTCCTGGCGGTGCTTGGGGGACCATATGGGATGCTGGGAATCAAACCCAGGTCGGCTGCGTGCAAGGCAAATGCCTACTCACTGTGCTATTGCTTCAGCCCCAATTATGCTATTATTATTATTATTATTATTATTTTGCTTTTTGGGTCACACCTGGCGATGCACAGGGGTTACTCCTGGCCTGCACTCAGGAATCACCCCTGGCGGTACTCAGGGGACCATATGGGATGCTGGGAATTGAACCCGGGTTAGCTGCATGCAAGGCAAACACCCTACCCGCTGTGCTACTGCTCCAGCCCCATGCTAATTTTTTAGGTCAGCAATAATCAACAATTTCTCCAAAGATAAACAACAGATGACATTTATATAGCTGATACACTAATCTCAGCAATTTAGAATAACTCCTGCTACCCTATTATATCTCTCCTACCACCCACCTAAAATCAATGTGGGCAAGCCAGAGCAATAATATAGGAGGCAGGATGTGCAGCAGGGAACAGATCAAGAGCACGTCAGGTGTGGCCCCCAAACCCAAAACAAAACATTAATAATACTGGAGTTTCAACTTTGAATTCACTCATATTCGAATGACTTTAAAATACATAGATTTTTTTCAAAAAGCCACCTTTTGGGGAAGGGCAAAATCACTATTATTTTAACTACCATTTTAGGAACTTGTAAAACATTTAAAAATCATTATGATAATGCTATTTTTTCTAACTTGCTTTCAAGTTTCTAAGAGGTAGCAGTAATATTTAATATTAGAGAAAAACTTCACACTTTTCTTAGGTACATAATGTGAAGATATGTTTCTTAAAAACCAACATGTACATTAAATTCCGAGGAAATGCTATTCTACCTATTATTGGTAAGGCTAAGTAAGCATTCAAAATACGATCAAGGGGGGCCCAAAGAGAAAGTATAGTGATAAGGTGATGGACTGCCTTGCACGCGGCTGACCCAGTATCAATCCCCAGAACTGGAATAAATATGGTTCCTTGAGCCACACCAGGAGTAATCTGTGAGCACAGAGCCAGGAATAAGCCCTGAACATTGCTGGAAGTAGCCCATCCACGTCCATGCATCCCCTTCCCCCCAAAGGAAAAAAAACAAAAACGGGATCCAAGGGCCAGAGAGACAGCTCAAAGGGCTGAATGCATGCTTTGTATGCTGGTGGCCTGGATTCTACTCCTGGTATGACATTTGGGGAGCACAGAGCCAGGAGCAGCACCCAAAAACTGGTATGACCAAAAAGACCCTGGTGCAGGCCCATCCCCATCAACAAAGGGGGACTAAAAAATACCGTTTACAAGTTTAAGGACACCATGGAAATAAGACTGTATACTACTCAGTCAAGTGGTATTTTAGTAAACACAGATCAACACAAAACACAGATACTGAAATTTTCTTGTAACTCAAATCATTCTTACTTACCAATACACATGTCCCAACAATGAAAGAGTAAAGCAAGCTGAATCACCAAACTCAGTAACAATATCATCATAGCTTTTCTGCTTATTAAACACTCCACCAGATAAGATCTGTTCCCCTTCTGCAAGTCTTTAAAAGAAGCACACAGACAAAGAGTCAATGTGAAAATCACTGCATTCAATCATTACCATTGTATTTTTAATTAATTTTATTTTATTAAACTTATTTTGCTTTTTGGGTCCCACCCGGCGATGCTCAGGGGTTCCTCTGCTCTCAGGAGTTACTCCTGGTAGTGCGAGGGGACCATACGGGACGCCGGGAATTGATCACAGGTTGGCCGCGTGTAAGGCAAACATACTCCCTGCTGCACTATCACTCTGGCCTCACACTATACTTTTTATAACGGAGACTAAAAGTAAAAACATGGTACCTTCAGAATAGTGGCAAATAGATACTTAGAATCATCTGGAAAGCTGGGAAACATAAAATTCTAGTTTGCCTTTAAAGGCAGAGCCATTAGGGTGCCGGGAGACTGGTGAGCAGTTGGGGCGCGTGCTGAGCACACACCTGATCAGGCACCACACGTTTCCTGGGGATTGCTGAGTGTTGCTCTGGAGGCCCCAGCACTGCAGAACGGCCAGGGAACCCCAGAATCACAGAACCTGAGCAGCCTCGCATTCTTGCACTCTTGCAATGAAAGGCTAGACCAGATGCTGAGTATGACAGTGGGTTCCCCTGGCCTCTGGGCATTGCCTGGGAGGCCCCCCCCCACCACCAAAGGAAAAAAAAAAAGAAAGCACATATCAAAAAAGCTAGAAATATTCAAATTTGATTATGCTTAAATCTAGTCAAAGCAAGACATGTCAAAACAAATGGAAGAAAACCACCACACTGGGGAAAAATATATTAATGTTCTTTCATTAACACATACACTGGGCCTTTTCAGTTCTATAATTTCTTGAAATAGAAATTTGCAAGCACATTAAAAGAGATGAACATTTTAATTAAAAACTGCATACTTAATAGCTCAGACATTTTTTAGTTTATAAATGAAAAGCTGGTGGAGGGAAGTGGACACTGGTGAAGGGATTTGACACTGGTGTGGGATCAGTGTTGAAACACTGCATGCCTGAAACCTGATCATGAGTAATTTTGTAATTTCACAGTGACTAAAAGAAACCAAAAACTAAAACCAAAACCTGAAGAGCACTTCAGGTTTCCTTTTTTGTATTTTCTGTTTTCCGTCACACCTGGTTGTGCTGGGGGTGGGGGGTTTGGGCTGAGCACTGAATAATCAGGCCCAATTAGACAAGTATTGCCAGAAGTGCCCCTTGACTCCCCCACAGCAGTGTTTGGAAACCTGTCCCCTCCAACCCCCCCCCCCCCAAAAAAACCCCAAAAAACCAACCCCCACCCAGGTCCAGAGAGACAGAGGATAAGGCACTAGCCTTGCATGCAATGAGGGTTCAATCCCCAGTACCACATAGGATTCCCCGAGCCTTGCCAAAAGCGATCTCTGAGCGCAGAGAATAACAGTAATACATGGCACTGCTCAGTGTGGCCTCAAAACAAGCACTGTAGCACTGTTCTCCCATTGTTCATTGATTTGCTTGAGTGGGCCCAGTAACATTGTAAGACTTGTTGTTACAGTGTTTGGCATATCAAATACCTCACAGGTAGCTTGCCAGGCTTTGCTGTGCAGGCCAGATACTCTCGGTAGCTTGCCGGGATCTCAAAACAAAAAAGGTCTTAGGATGAGACAGAGGTCTTAGGATGAGACAGAGCTCAAGAGTAGTGCATGTGGGAACACTGCCAGGAGCAACACGGGGTGAAACCCCAAGTGACATGCAAATTAAGAAAGACCCTAAAAAAGTCACCAGAATATTTGGAATGAAATTAATCAGTAACACTGTCTCAGTAACTTACAGGGATTTTAGTTATCATTATATTAATAAAATTAATTAGTTAAGAGTCATCAGTTAAATAAACAAAACAAACATTTACTGTTTTATAGACTTTGAGGGGTATCTGTATCTTCTCACTTGTTAAGTATGCAAAGGAGATCCATGTACTGGATTTCATAATCATGTCTAGTCACCTTTACTACTAGTTCACCTCTTACAGTGCACAGAACAGTTTACAGAACATAACTATCTGTATATTTCTTGCTGCCTCCAGATTCAGAGGGACAACGGACTTGCTTAAAGATGCTGTGCAAAAATAGTGCTCTCCTGCATTTGACCTTGCTTCAAAGGTCTAGAGAGAGCTCCCAAACAGCACGATCTTTAAAGATCATTACACAACTACTTAGACATAATGGAGCATTAACTCAAGTGAACTGTAAATAGGTTTTTTGGTTCATTTCAATTGACAAAAAAGAAAAAGAAACAAAAATTACTTTAGAAAGAGGGATTATTGGGGCTGGTGCGATAGTACAGCAGGTAGGACGTTCGCCTTGCACACGGCTGACCCAGGTTGGATTCCCAGCATCCCATATGGTTCCCTGAGCATTGCCAGGAGTAATTCCTGAGTGCAAAGTCAGGAGTAACCCCTGTGTATTGCCGGGTGTGACTCAAAAAAAAAAAAAAAAGAGGAATTATAACAAGTTTCTTCAGATAACATATCAATAAGAATAGGTTAATAAATAACATTATTAGCACAACAAAATTTCTCCATTACAAAAATAATACCATTAAGTGCAGCACCTTTAAATGTTCAGACCTTTAAAATGTTACTGAAATAGATGAATCTCTCTACTAAATTTTTAAATAGAGGAGAGAAAGGGAGACAATGACAATTCAATCCACCAAAATAATTAAATTTCTACAGTGTAAATAGAATAAAATCAGCTAGAAACAAATGAAAGACTTACTTGCTGAGATCAACACAACATTTTGCAAGCAGGTATTTACATTGAGGTGTAGTACAGCTGTGTCCTTTCAAGAGTCTATATGCTTTATATGCCTTTCCTGAGCGGTAATAGCAGGTTGCCAGCAAAAACAAGGCTTCTTCTGAGTGTACTAAGAACATGTATGAAAAAAAAAAAGATACTGTGATTTAGTAGACTGAACGGTAATTTGTCAACAAACAAGTTTACCAACCAAAAAATAGCTTGTATAGCTTGTTATACATTCATAAAACAAGAATGTATTAATTCAAATTAAATTATATACTTAACTGATAGAAAAATCAGTATCTCAAGCCCTGATTACATTTTCCTACGAGGAAACAAAATGAAAACGATCACGTAATTGCTTAAAAAAACAAACATAAGCTGACGTTTAAATAGACTACCAAATTGAGAATCCTGGGGTGGGTGGGTTGGGAAATACCTGGCGATACTCAGGGCTTACTCCTGGCTGTGTGCTCAGGGATAACTTCCGGGGAGGGGGGAAGGGATGGGGAGGGGGAACACAAGCAGTGCCAGAGATGGAATCAGGGTCAGTATGTGCAAAGCAAATGATAGACTGGTGGTTTAGTCAAAGTTTAATTTTAATAAAACTATATAAAAAAATCTAAAACAGAATGATGGGGCATGAAATACAAAGAGACGGAAACTTTCTGAGGCCTCTGAGAAATAACTCAACAGCTCTAAATCCAACTACTGAACTAGAAGTTAGTGGCTATGGTAAATCTAAAAAGCACAGAGTAAGCTTATTGGATAAGATTAATAGATTTCATTTGGAACAATGAAACGTCCACTGATAGTGGCTGCCTCCAGTGTAAACTTCGGACAATTCTGAGACAGGCCATAACTCTTCACCTACTAACTATGCAGAGACTGAAATAACACAATATGGAAACAGTTCAAAGATGCCTTGCGTGGCACTTTTTTTACCATGCTTTACTTAGAGCCTTAATTAAAACACGTGGCTGGGAATTACAAGGTCCATAATCATAAAATGAACATTAACTTAATAAGTCAAAGTAGATCTTAAATGTTTTTCACAGGATGTGCCATCTCTCTTAAATCAGAACCATGTTGGCACAGCGGAAGTGCCAAAGCGATAGTACAGCAGGTAGGGAGTTTGCCTTGTACGTAGCAGACCTCGGTTCAACCCCCAGCACCATATATGGTCTCCTGAGCACTGCCAAAAATGAACCTTGAACTGGAGCAACAGTACAGTGGGCAGGGCATTTGCCTTGCATGTGGCCGACCCGCGTTTGACCCCAGGCATCCCATATGGTCCCCCAAGCACTGCAAGGAGTAATTCCTGAGTGCAGAGCCAGGAGGAATCCCTGAGCATGACTGGATGTGATCCAAAAAGAAAGAAAGAAAAAAAAAAGAACCCTGAGCAAAGACCCAAGAGTAAGCCCTGAGCACTGCGTGGTGTGGTTCCTAAAACCAAAATAATAACAGTAGCATTAGTAGTAATAATAATAATAGGTCTGACAGGAAATTATGGTCTTATTAACAGACAGGTGAAGAAGTAAGGTAGTTTGCCAAGATATTTTGAAAGGCTCTTAACTTTTTGGGGTGCTAAAGTGATTTTGTATTTAAGCTTTAAAAACAAAACAAAATTAAAAAGACTGCTCTGTGGATAAGATGCTTGCCTTGACTGAGTACGCATGGGACTACATATGGTCCCCCAGGAGCATCAGGAATGATCCCTCAACAGGAATAAGCACTAGACATAGTTGGGTGCGGCTCCAAACAAAAAAACCAAGAAGCCATATTAATCTTAAGAAATCAATCTTGTGCTAGTTAAATTAAGATATAATCCAAATGCTGGTGAACTGTCAAGAAACCTGGCATCAAAATATTTCCTAGTGAAAAAAAAATTGTTAGTGAAAAACAATTTTAGTTAAATTTTAGTTAGTGAAAAACAAAACAAAACAAAACAAACAAAAAAAACATACTAAAAAAATTTTTGTTTGGTGTGGGGTCAACCCTAACAGTGCTCAGGGTTTACTCCTGGAGTGGCTCAAGAGAACAAATGTGGTATCAAGGATCCAACTGGGGTTGACCGAATGCAAGGCAAGAGCCTTAAACCCCTGTACTATTTCTTAGGCCTGTTTGTAAAAAACACACTTGCAGAAAAATGCTGACGCTCCACTTCTCAGAAGTGTGTCCTTCTATTTAGATAAGGCTTCAAAAGTTGAAAAGTCATTTGACAACTGGTAGGTCCAAAATAAGTAAGAAGATTAGGATGCTGAATTAGTCCTCAGCATTTTTAAACAAGAGATATATCTTTTTCTCATGCTTATGATCTAAATGAGCAGCCTTTTCCAAAATGAGCCAGTTTTGGCAAGATTACTGTTTGTTGGGATGAGTGTTCTCTTAGTTAGCCTGATCAGTCACAAGTATCAGAGACCTCCTTGGAGGTTAGAGTACTCTGCCGATTGTCCTAGCATAAGCGCTATTGTTGTACATCACCAAAGGACACAAAGAATCACCTATGACTATGATACATATTTCATCTTTATTATCTAAGAGATAAAAGCATTTTTACAACAGGTTTTATGAATTTTAAGTTGATATTGCTATAGGTAATAGAGTAAACGAATGAGAAAACTGACCCAACAGTCTAATTAAATGGGTTTACATTCCAGCACCATCATTTTATAAGCAAGATAATTTAGACAAGTTAATTTTTCTTTTTTCTTAGGTTTTTGAACCACATCTAGTGATGCTCAGGGGTTACTGCTTACTCTGCACTCAGGAATTACTCCTGGCAGTGCTTGAGGGACCATATGGGATACCAGGGATCAAACCTGGGTTGGCCACGTGCAAGGTAAATGCCTCAACCACTGTATTGTTTCAACAGCCCCACAAGTTAATTTCTTACCCTCAGCTTTTTTCAACTGTAAAAGAAGAACATAGGGGCTAGAGTAATTCCTGAGTGCACACACATCACTGGGTGTGACCCAAAAAGCCTAAAAAAAGAAAGAAAGAAAGAAAGAAAGAAAGAAAGAAGAAGAAAAAAATAATATCTTTCTCTAAGCACTGCTGTTCAGATTAAATGACATAGGCTATTTAGGGCGATGTCCAATAGACAGCATGGGCATTATATGCTAACTTTACAATACCTGAATAATCATCTAATGTTAATGTTAAGTAAACATTCCTGATACTGAGCCACAAGCTCAAGTAATTCCATTCCATCACTAAATTGTTTTGCTGATTTATCAACTGCATGAGTGTTATACTTCTCATGTGTTTCATTCCATTCTTGAGTCATTTCTGTTGAACATTTATTTATACAAACAACTTCAGTGTGTTCAGTGTATGTGTGTGTGTGTGTATGTGTGTGTGTGTGTGTGAGTGTGTGTGTGTGTGTGTGTGTAGGGGGGAGTGTGCTTTATTAACGAAAGAATTCTTTACCTGATTATTTATAGTGGTCTTCTTCCGTATAGCTCCTAACTCAACTTCACAAAATTTTTTTGGTATCTCTAAATGTTTCTTTAACAATTCTGTGTTAACTTTGTGCAAAGTTTATATTCTTATCTACACTTTTGATGTTCTTATCCCCTGTTCACTTGCAACATACGCTGACAAACTCCTAATATGTACCTTCTTATGTTTGCAACCAGGTTACTTAATACTACAAAAAAAATCATGTAATACTAGAAATACTAGGAAGAAAATATATAATTTGGCAAAAAGATCATGCAATTAATTCATGCAGAAACACGCAAAATACACAAAATAAAAGCTCATGTGCAATCATGATTTTACGAATTTAAAATCCTTGGCAAGTAGTCTAATACAGGATTACAGGCTTACCCAAAAAGTAGAAAAATTAAATTAAACAAACACTTGAGTAAAAAGAAGACGACAATGGAGTCAAAGAGATAATAGCATAGTGGGGAGGGCATTTGCCTTGCATGTGACTGCTCCGGGTTCGATCCCTGGCATCCCATATGGTCCCCTGAGCACTGCCAGGAATAACTCCTGAGTGCAGAGTCATGGGTGAGCCCCGAGCATCACCGGGTGTGACCCAAAAAGCCAAAACAAACTAACAAAAAGAGACAGGCAACTTGCCATACATGTGGCTGACTCAAGCATTTTGATCCCCAGTACCCCATTTGGCTCCCTATGTCCACCAAGAGTGTCCTCTGGGCAGAGAGCCAGGAGTAAGCCCTGAGCACAGCTCATTATGGCCCAGAACAAAACAGAGAAGACAACACTATTTCTGGTCGGAAAGGCTAGCATAGAGATAGAAATATCAATACTCACTAAAGTAATTTATAAAGCTAAACTTAATGAAAAATTTAACATAAAACCCAGTAAAGTACCATTTGGGAGAAAATGTTACTTAATAAATATTATTGAATAAACTGATAAATGCTTTAATAAAAAGCAACACTATGGGACAAACATGCAATAAATAAAGACCTGGCTCATAGGAATAGGAACAATTTAAAAGAAACATTTGATGGGAGTAAAGGTATAGGTCATTCTGGTGGTGGGATTTGGGCTGGAACACCAAATGCCCATAATAACTGTATGAACAACTTTGCAAGCCATGGTGTTTAAAAAAAAATTAAAATAACAATTTTGAAACAAAAATTAAAAAAATTAAGACACATCTGAGAAAATAAACAGTATTTCTTAGTTAAAATAAATGTAGGACAAAAATAGCTCACATAAGCAAAAACACATCAAAATGGCCCAGTGATTATCAACAGGATTATAAAGGCTATCTCCCTTTGGGGCAGGAGTGATAGTACAGCAGGAAGGGCGTTTGCCTTGCATGCAACCTTCCTAAGTTCGATCCCCGGCATTCCATATGGTCCCCTGAGCACTGCCAGGAACAATTCCTGAGTGCAGAGCCAGGAATGACCCTGAGCATCAACAGGTATGACCAAAAAAACCTAAATCAATCAATCAATAAATAAAGGATGTTTCCCATTATGAGATATTCCATATCATTATACTTCTCTGTTAGGTCATCAAGTAGGTGGGAGAAAATTTATTGTACAACTGATCACACCCTTAACTTACAAACTCCATTTCAGGGTATACCACCCAAAGAAATGACTCAAAATAAAAAATTGTAAATAAGTGTCTGTAGAAACATATTAGGGAATTTTACATCATCCAGTTTAATTGGCAATATCTTTATTTCACAAATGAGAAATACGTAATACTCAGACTGCAAATATCTTCCTTGCAACTGTATTATTTGAGGGACAGGTTTAGGGTTTGTAACGATTCTAAAGTGATGCTCTGAGCCGCAAGTGTTCTTAAACCATTTCGCACCCAGGGACAGGTCCATGCCCTGCAACTCGAGTAGCAATTATAACCAAGGCACAGTTGAGTGGTTTTCAACACATCTACACTCAGACTGGCACCAATCCCTGGTGGTTGAAGAACACTGGTACTCTGTTCAAATGGAAAACGTGAAGAAGGGAACACCTGAAGCAACTACAACTATAAAAAGTCATATATGGGAGCTACACATTTGCAGTGTTAAGTTTTTATGAACTACTGCCAGTAATAAATAAAAAGTGAAACCCAGAACCTTTTTGCAGTAATGATGAAATCTATGTATTTTATTTATTTATGATTCTATAGGAGTTAACAGAATACCAACCTTCTGCATACAGTCGTTCGGCGAGGAAAACAGCATCTCGGTAAGCATAGTGATTTAGTGCTTGCCATATAGCAGCCTGGAAGAGGAGGGAAAAGAACATAAGAATCGCTTTCACGTAACCATGTGTACAGTGCCTTGCATAAAATACTTAAACCAACCTTCTTCACTTAAATGAGAAAACCTCAGTGTCCACAGTGCAAACACCACTGCATGGCTCCCAGTGTAACTGAGTTAATTACTCAACTCTCGATGGACTTTTGGGCCTCCGTGCCTTTGTACTTCCTTTTCCTTCATGAATAATTTGGACTGCTCTACCTACTTCTCACATGTAGAATCTAAAGACCAAGCTAAAAAAAATAACAAGCACCTCATAAATCTTTCATGGCTTTTATTTTTCTCAAAATTGCCCCTTCTAGCAGAGTGCCTGTATTATGTCAGTTCCCTGCTTACAGGTATACCTACCTCCCAAGACAAGCGCTTACAGCAATGGTTCTCAAAGAATTTCACATCTTTGAGGCAGATGTTAAAATACACAATACAGGGGCTGGAGCAACAGCACAGCGGGTAGGGCCCTTGCCTTGCACACGGTTGACCCGGGTTCGATTCCCAGCATCCCATATGGTCCCCTGAGCATCGCCAGTGGTAATTCCTGAGTGCAGAGCCAGGAGTAACCCCTGTGCATCACCAGGTGTGACCCAAAAAGCAAAAAATAAAATAAAATAAAATACATAATACATAACACCTCCCACAAAAACTTCCCTCTATTAAACCTCCACTCAAAGAAGCATGATAGCAAACAAATGAGTAAAACTATCTTAAAACTATGTGAATATTCATTTTTCAGTTATGAAATATCACTTAAGGCATAAATAATATTTTAAGCAATATATTTAGGCCCATGTACTTAAGCTAGGAAACAAAATCAGCCCGCCTATCTCCAGTCCAGAACTCAACATTATGTAGAAATCTGTGCCAACATCTACCATTCTCCCCCAAAGGTTAGAACTGCCACAAGACTGCACTCTTTCATATCTCACAGAGATCGTACACTGGCATCCTAACTGTGGTCACCTAGCCACACAACAACACACAAAACTAGTTGTGGAAATAAGAATTAGATTATAGCTAGAATAGTGGCAGGGCAAAAGAAACTGTGAAAGACTTCTTGGGACCAGAACAGGAAAATTGAAACTCGTGTGTAACAATCATCTGATGAAGACAGCTCCGACAGGGAGGAAAGAGAGCAACACATACCTGGTTCCCTCAGACCTCCCAGGCAGTGGGGGGAACGTGAAAGGTGAACTGAAATGGCCAGCCTCAAGACTGCCAAGTCACAGCGGGAAAGAAGAATGAGACCCCACCAGGCCTCCTGAAGGAAGATGTAGCACTAAAGACCCAACCAATTACAGAACCTCTCTGACAAAGATTCAGGGAGAAAATGTTGAGGATGGTTACGGAGCTCAAAGAAACAATGGAACAGACAGTCATTAAAACACAAGAAGATATGAAAGTTGAAATGAAAAAACTACAAGCAGAAATGATGGAGATAAAGAGGCTGAGTGGTGAAATGAAAAACTCACTGGAAGACAGAATAACAAAGAGTAGCTGAGGAAAAAAATTAGTGAGTTCCAGCTGTAGAAACTTCCAGACAACAGCAGAAGATGGGAAAAAGTCTAAAAATAAACGAACAGTAGGGAAGAGAATTTTGGAATGAATTCAAGAGGGACACCACAAGAATCACCAGGGTCCAGAGCCCAGTGAAGGCAACTCTCATGAAGAAGCAACAGTCAAAGAATTATCAGCAAGAAGTTTCCTGAGCCGAATGGCGCATGCACCCAGATGCAAAGGCCTGAAGGGTACTAGCTAAAGAAGATGCGAATAAAAGAGCCCAAGACACATCCTATTCAGAATGATGAGAGAGACAGAATACTGAAAGCAACAAGATCACCAAAGAAAGCACATTCAAAAGAGCATCCTTAAAGATTTATAGATTTATCAAATGATTTTCTGAGGCCCAAAGATATAGCAAAACAAACAAACAAACAAACAAAACCACCCTTCAATTAAGTGAGTGCCTCACCAAGAATACTTTACCCAGCTAGACTTTTCTTCAGATTTGAGGAAATGATACACAACTTCATGAATAAAACAGCAGACCAGGAGCTTCATAGACTTAAAACCAACTTTACGAGAAGAGCTGTAGGGGCTACTTTAAGACATGATGAATCACAAATGCACCAACTTCTACAGAAAAATGGCACGAAACTCCATAATAATTTCACTCAATATCAATGGCCTAAATACACAGTTTGGCAGGATGGACTAGAAAATTGAATCCACTCTTCTGCTACCTATTAGAAGCACATTTGAACAGTATAGGCAAATACACACTCAAAGTCAAAAGTTGGAAAACAATATTTCAAGCAAATAATCCCCACAAAAAGTCTGGGGTGGCCATACTTGTATCAGACAACATTAACTTCAGGCTTATAAAAGTCATAAGAAAGAAACTAGAGCAATACTACAGCAGGTCGAGTGCTTGTTTTGAATGTAGTCAACTCGAGTTCGATCCCTGGCATCCCCTTTGGTCTCCAGAGCACCACAGGAGTAATTCCTGAGTGCATTTCTGAGCGCAGAGCCCAGAGTAATTTCTGAGTGCAGAGCCTGGAGTAACCCCTGAGCATTGCCAGGTTGGTGCAAAATCCAAAAAAAAAAAAAAAAAGAAAAAAGGTGTGTGAGGGTGTGAGACAGAGAGGGTCATTTCTTAATGTTCATATATACATCAGGAAGAACTCACATTCCTAAACATGGGCAAGGGACCAGAAAAATTTAAAAAACAGGGGCTGGAGCGACAGCACAGCAGGTAGGGCGTTTGCCTTGCGCGCGGCCAACCCGGGTTTGATTCCCAGCGTCCCATATGGTCCCCTGAGCACCGCCAGGAGTAACTCCTGAGTGCAGAGCCAGGAGGAACCCCTGTGCATCGCCAGGTGTGACCAAAAAAGGCAAAAAAAAAAAAAAAAAAAAAAAAAAAAACCACCACCCAAAACTGCTACTAGTCTTGAAGGAAGACACTGATAGCAACACAATGATTGGAGATTTCCTCACCACTCTGTCACCTCTCAATTGATCAACTAGACAAACTCGCAAGGAAATATTAGCTTTGAAGGAAAAGAGGGGTTTATATGGCTTTTCATCCCCCAAAATCTGAATACACATTCTATTCTAACACAATGAGACATTCTCCAAGACAGACCACAAGCTGGGACATAAAACATATTTCCATAAAGTCAAGAGGATAGAAATCCCAACAACTATCTTTTCAGTCCATGATGCATTGAAAATAAAAGTTAATCACAAATAGAAGTGGAGAAGTAACTGAAACACCTGGAAATTAAGCAACTCACTACTCAACAACCAGTGGGTCAGAGAGGAAATCAAAAGATTTCCTGGAAACAAATGAGAATGAAGACATGCACTATCAAAACTTGTGGAAAAAGCAGTGTTAAGAGGAAAGTTTATAGCTATGAAAGTTTTCATCAGGAAGGAAGGAAGAGCCCACATAAATAACCTAACTACACAGTTTAAAAAACTGGAAAATAGCTGCAGAGAAACAGCCCGGTATCAAATCTCCAAAAGACTATCTGATACAGGGGCCAGAGCAATAGTACAGCAGGTACGGCAGTTAGCCGTGCATGAGGTTGACCTGGGTCAGATCCCCAGCATCCCATCTGGTCCCAGGAGTACACCACCAGGAGTAACCCTTGAGCATTGCAAGGTATAACCCCCCCCCCCCAAAAAAAGGCAAAAAAAAAACAAACAAACAAACAAAAAAAGAATAAGATTAAGAATATGGTACTGCCAAATCTTCCACTCTAGGGCCCTCTCAGGTTAGGGGCGGACAGAGTCACTTTTCTGCCTGAAGGCACAGCAGCCTGCACCTGACAGAAATGGCCCAGCCTCACATAACTTCAAGAAGAATGACAAGCAGCTGGATCTTCCCAGGAGGGACCGATCTATAGGTTGAAAACTCTGGGGTAGTCTCGGAATGGGGTTGAGGCAAATAAATCTAACAGAGCCCCCCATCCCCACTACAAAAAAAACCAGCAGCCCCCACCCACACTTGCCATCTTGCCAGTAGAGAAACGGTCCAGCATTACATCTTCAAAAGAACATGAGGGAGTCAGAGCGATAATACAGCGGATAGGGCATTTGCCTTGCATGCGACCGACTTGTGTTCAATCCCAGGCATCCCATATGGTCCCTGAGCACCGCTAGGAGTGATTCGTGAAGGCAGACCCAGGAGTAAGCCCTGAGCATCACCAGGTGTAGCCAAAAAGACCAAAAAAAGAGAAAAGAACATGACACTCTCTGACACAGAAAGGGCCCAGCTCCACAACCGAACCTCATCAAACTCCAAGCTACTGAACTATTCCAGCTCTATAGCTCCTGGTCCTCACAAGTCCAACTTCATAGTACACTCAGCCCAGTTGGATCACATCAAAGCTGACTGTTGGATTACAGCAGAAGGGACGAGCACGCTGGTGGTGGGACTGACGTTGAAGCAGTTAAGGCCCGAAACAACTGCAATTATGAACAACTTGGTAAATCACAGTGTTATGTAAAAACAAAAAACAAAAAAAAAAAAACAAAAAGAAACTGGAAAAAAGCAAAAGAAGCCCAAAGCAGGCGGGAGAAAGGAAATAATAAAATAATAAAAATAATAAAATAGAGCAAACATTAATAAATTAGAAAAAAAATCCAAAGGATTGATTAAACCAAGAGCTGATTCTTTGAACAAAAACAAGATTGATGTGTGTGTGTGTGTGAGAGAGAGAGAGAGAGAGAGTGAGAGAGAGACTCTAACCAAATCAGAAATGAAAGAGGGGACATAACAACAAATATCACAGAAATTCAGAGGACCATCAGAGATGACTTCAAAAAATCTTTATGGCACAAAATGTGAGAACCTAGGAAAAAGTGGATAAATTCTTGTACTACTATGACCTCCCAAGGCTGAACCAAGAAATAAGGAACACCTGAGCAGATGGATCATTGTTGAGGAATTCGAAACAGTAACCAAAAGCTTTGCCCTAAACAAAAGCCCAAGCCCAGATGGATTCACTAGTGAGCTCTTTCAATCAAACCTTTAAAGAAGACTTACTGCCAATCATTCTCAGACTTCAAATTCAGGAAACTGAAGAAATAGAAACACTCCGAACAGTTTTTATGAAACAAACATTACCTTGATATCAAAAGAGACAGAGACAGCACAAAAGAATTACAGACTGATAACCCTGATGGACACAAGATGAAAAGATCCTCAATAAAATACTAGTAAATCAAATCCAACAACTCATCAGAAAGATCATAAACACGCCCAGGTGGGAATGCAAGGCTCGTTTAAAATGCAGAAGTCAATCAATGTAATACACCGTCTGAATAAAAGGAAAAATAAAAATCATATGATCATACCAATAGGTGCAGAGAGCATTCGATAAGATCCAGCACTCACTCATGAAAAAAAAAAAACTCAATAAAATGAGAACTGAAGGAGCTTTCCTTAACACAGTCAAGCACTTAACCACAAACACAGTTGAGGCAATAGTAAAGTGGGTAGGGCACCTGGCCTGCATGTGACCAACCCAGTTTCAATCCCTGGCACCCTATATAGCTTCCTAAGCGCTGCCTGAACTGACCCATGAGAGCAGAGCAAGGAGTAAGTTCTGACCACCGATGGGTGTGACAGCAAAAACCAAAAACATTATACTCAATGGGGAAAAGCTAAAAGCCTTCCCTCTAAGATCAGGCACAAGACAAGATTGCTCTCTCTCACCACTTCTATTACAGTACTGGAAGTATTTGACAGCATTTAAGTAAGAGAAAACTATTAAGGCATCCATCCAGAAAGGAGAAGAGATAAATGGATCTAGAAGGTCACTTTTTCTTGCATTTTATCAGCCACTACATTACTAGAGTCTTGAGCATACTCCTGTTAGGATTAGGAAAGAATGTTTCTAGTTTGAAACTCAAAAAAAATTTTTTTAATTCATTTATTTTACTGTATTTAACACTAGGGCTGGAGCGATAGCAGTGGTAGGGCATTTGCCTTGCACGCAGCCAACATGGCCGACCCAAGTTCGATTCCTCCGCCCCTCCCTCCCTCCCTCCCTCCCTCCCTCCCTCCCTCCCTCCCTTCTTTCTTTCTCTCTGGGTCACACCCGGCGATGCTCAGGGGTTACTCCTGGCTCTGCACTCAGGAATTACTCCTGGTGGTATTCTGGGGACCATATGGGATGGTAGGAATCAAACCCGGGCTGGCCGCATGCAAGGCAAACAAACGCCCGACCTGCTGTGCTATCACTCCAGCCCCACCCCAGGGTTTCCAACCCCGAGACTGGTGTCCTCATCAATTGAAACAGCTTGGTTTGCACCTCTTCCGAGATTTAGCCATGAATCTGGAGCGCTGGGTTGATGGATGCATTTATTCAGCAGCTGTGGGATGTGGGTGTGGCTGGGGGGAAGAGGGTGGGGCTGTTGGGGCGGGGCTTGTTACCCGAAACTCGAAACTCGGGATGATTTTTACCATGCAAAGTCCGATAAAAATAAAATTAGATGAAATAATGAGTATGTCAGTAACTTAATTTTTGGAAATTACAGATTTCCAAGTTTAACAGACTAAATTCAACCATCATCTACAGAGCTGATGCCAGAGAAATAGAGAAACAAGCTTTGCATATGCAGGACCCGAGTTCGACCCCTGGCATCATACAGTTGAGTTCTAGCACTGAACCACGTAAGTCAGCTGGCCAAATACTGCCAGGAATGGGCCTGGGGTCTCCTGGGCCCCTGGATGAGGGGCCACCAAAAACAAACAAACGAAAAAAAACCCTAGAAACGAAGAAAAAAGATATTTAGAACCCACTTTCTCTTGTCGAGACCCAGTCTATAATAGAAACTTTTCCTTTAAACTTTAGTTTCCTAAATAGTCTTCTTGCCTCTAGGCTGTAATGAAATGCATGCAATCCCAGGATTACCTCTCTCACACATAAATCTCACCACCAAAGATAGATGAGAATGAGAAAGTTGAGTTCAAAATTCATGTTCTAGGACTACTATTTCTATGTCTTAGAGAAATATTTGAATGTCTGTAGTCTTAAGTCTCTTCATTTGAAATAAGACTCCAGACACAGACAGCAGGTAGCGTTCAATCCCCAACACCCCATATGGTTAAAGTCAGTAATATTTGAACTTGTTTTTAGCACCAGAGTAGGTTTCTAAGTTTGTAGAGCAGTAAATGTAAAATAGACCCAGAGTTCCAAAACAATTACTCATCCAAGAAACACTGAACATTAGCTATGTTAAAGACAATTATGATAATTAGGTAAATAACAAGTAGGATAACCAGCGAAACGGAGAAAAAAAATAAACTTATTATTTTGCCTTCAAGAAGTTGTAAGTCCCAAAGTCATGGGATGAACAATAAATGTCCTTAGGGAATCTCAACTTTCGGACAGCAGAGCTAAGCAAAATATCTTATTCAGAAAATAATAAAAGATATTCAAATCTAATTCGGCCCAGCAATTATTTTCTAAATGCTTAATATGATCTTCCAGCCCATGAGAGATAAACAAGGACACACAGACACAGCTACAAATCAAGATGACCAAGTCATTTCTCTGAGCTTTGGTTTTGATTTGGGCTAACACCAGGTGGTGCTCAGGGCTTACTCCTGGCTCTGTGCTCAGGGATCACTCCTGGCAACCTACCTGTTGTACTATCTCCCCAGTTCCACTTAGGAGAATATTAAAGTAATGTCTTTTTCACTGTAACATAAACTTAAAGAGGCAGAGATCTGTTTTGCCCAGTGTTATGCTCCCAGTATCTACTTTTTAAAGTGGGTTTATAGTGACTCATTACTAATAATGAGTCATTACTACTGAATGAGTAAACAACTAATTGCTGACTTATGGTAGTCCTCCCACTGTGGACCTAAGTTTCTCTTTACACCTATATAGCCAACAGTTAAGGAACTCTGGAAATCTCTACTCACGAGAAACTCGAGAGCATACAGGAGAATGATTTTGTAGTGCAAATCAGATCACCTATGGACTCTTCAATTAAATATGAACATTTCCTAAGAATCTCCTTGCTCAACTGATTGTAAGTGAAAGAACATGGTGAGTAAAAAGAATATACCCAGGATTTTGGTCCGTACTCAAATTTGTTTGCCAGTACTTATAGAGCAGTACGAATTAATTTTATCAGCTCTATCTCTTGGAGCTGTGTGGACTAAATGAAAAAATACATACACTTGTAACCCTACTATATTGATGGGCACATATTATTTGCTGAAAGCCTTTTCTCTCTCTCTCTCTCTCTCTCTCTCTCTCTCTCTCTCTCTCTCTCTCTCTCTCTTCCCTTTTTGAGTCACACCCGGCGATGCACAGAGGTTATTCCTGGCTCATGCACTCTGGAATTACTCCTGGCAGTGCTAGGGGAAACACATGCGATGCTAGGAATTGAACTGGGGTCGGCCGTGTGCAAGGCAAACGCCCTGCCCGCTATTGCTATCGCTCCAGCCCTGCCCATCTCTTAATATAAGCAAATTTTAAAAATACAGGCTCTAGTTCCCAGGGGGCTGAGTGATAGTACAGTGGGTAGGGTGTTTGCCTTGCATGCAGCTGACCTGGGTTTGATCCCTGGCAACCCAATTGGTCCCCAAGCAACATCAGTACAGAGCCAAGAGTAACCCCTGAACGTCACCAGGTGTGGCCCCCAAACCAAATAAACATCTTTCAGAGTATCCACCACAAGTACTTATCATATAGATATGTCATAAAAGACCCACACAATCCACTATCAACCTTAGATATATTTATTACCCAGAATATTTGACACATATACTATGATCATAAGAACCTAGAACTTTGAGCTATTTCCTTTTCTTTTCTCTATTTTTGGCTTTTGGATTCCATTAGTGTTCAGGGAATCACACCTGGTGGGGCTCGGGGGACCATGTGTGGTGCCAGAGACTGAACCCACATTGGCCACATGTAAGGCAAGCGCCTTACCGGCTGTACTATCTCTAAAGCCCCTGTTTTCTTTTGGTTTATGGGCCACACCCAGCTGTGCTCAGGGCTTACTCCTAGCTCTGCACTCAGAGGTCACTCCTGACAATACTCAGGGGACCATATGCAGTGCCGGGGAATCAAACCCAGGCATCCCATGTACAAGGCAAGTGCTCTTTCCACTCTCTCTAGCACTCCTTCCTCCCTCTTTCTCTTTTTTTATTTTTGTTTTTGTTTTTGGGTAACATATGGCAGTGCTCAGGACTTAGCCCTGGTTCTGCCAGACTCAGGGATCACTCCTGATGGACCTGAGGAACCATACAGGGTACTGGTGATAGAACCCAGGTCGGCCACATACAAGGCAAATAAATGCTCTATCCTCTGTACTACTGCTCCAGTACCTAGTCTTCTTTCTATTTTTTTGAACTCTTCTTTTGAAAATTAAGCAGATGGCTCAAGAGAGTAAGTGCAAGCTCTGAATGCTGGAGGCCTAGGGTGAGTCTAGGTACTACACCTAGTACCTAGTCTCGGTGTCCTGAACACCACCAGGAGAGCCTCCTGAGACTCAAAACTTTTTAGCAGCACCTTGTCCATTTGGCTTTAATTGGCAGGTGAGACCCCAAAACCAAAAAATAAATTTAAATGGTAAAATAAGGAAATAAAAGGCTTTTTTAAAATCCCGCACACTCAAGAACCCTATTCACCTCTGATTTAAAAATCAAACTTTGTTCAGAGTATCTTTCCTTTACCACCATTTCTTATTTTTAAAATTTTTTTTTTTATTAGTGAAACACCATGAGGTACAGTTATAGACATATAAATTTTTGTGCTTGGGTTTCAGTTATACAATGATCAAGTACCCATCCCTCCACCAGTGCCCATCCTCCACCACCACGGGTCCCAGCACCCCCCCCCCCCCATTCCCCCCGTCCCACCTGCCTCTGTGGCAGGGCATTCCCCCTTGTTCTCTCTCTCTTCTTTTGGGTACTGTGTTTTGCAAAAGAGGCATTGAGGGGCAATCATGTTTGGTCTATAGACTACTTTTAGCATGCTTCTCCCACCCTGGGAGGGTCCTCACAACACCCTTTATTTGGTGCTCTCTTCTCTATCTGACCTTCCTTTTCACCTAGCATGTGTGGCTGGCCTTCAAGTCATGGAGCAAAATTCCTGGTACTAATCTCAGCCATTCCTGGGTGTTAGTCTCATGCTTTGTTGCTTTATGTTCCCCAGATGAATGCAATCTTTCTGTGTCTATCCCGCTCTTTCTGACCCATTTCGCTTAACATGATACTTTCCATGTAGTACCACTTGTATGTAAATTTCATAACTTCATCTTTTCTAACAGCTACATAGTACTCCATTGTGTAAATGTACCAAAGTTTCTTTAACCAGTCATCTGTTCTCAGGCACTCAGGTTTTTTCCAGATTCTGGCTATTGTAAAGAGCGCTGCAATGAACAAACAATTGCAGATGTCACTTCGACTATACCTTTTTGCCTCTCTGGGATATATTCCCAGGAGTGCTATAGCTGGGTCAAATAGGAGATCAAACTCTAATTTTTTGAGAATCGTCCATACTGTTTTCCAAAAGGGTTGGACCAGCCGGCATTCCCACCAGCAGTGAAGGAGGGTCCCTTTCTCGCCACATCCGCGCCAGCACCGGTTGCTTTTGTTCTTGTGGATGAACCACCATTTCTTAGGATGGTCAGAAATGGATGGTGAAAGAAGTCAACTCAAACTCCTCAAAAAAAAAAAAAAAAAAACCCGAAGCAAAATTTGCTATTATAGGAGAGCCCGGCAAGCTACCTTGCTGTATTCAATAATACTGTGCCAAACACAGTAACAAGAAGTATCAAAATGGAGATGTTACTGGGCCCCATGGAGCAAATCAATGAACAATGGGAGGACAGTGCTACAGGAAAAACGTTACATATACTTTTACAGCCTTCTGTTCAATTACCTCTAAGTTCCTGAGTGACAGCATCTTTGGGTAGAATTGGGGGGGGGGACAGAATTACTCTCTAAGGAACTATAAACTGCTAGATGATGACCAGCAGGGCCAAGATCAGTTCCCTGATTATTAAATTACTTTTACCCAACTGCTGGTGTGCTTATGCCTCCTCAAAAAGGTATCACTCAGAACATTATCTGGGCAGTTCTCCCAATTAAAGCCAAATGGACAATGTGCTGCTAAAAGAAAGCTATGAAGCTAAATAGAGCTGTCCCAATCCTTTGATTAAGTTAATAGGTCTTAGGTTGTATTAATTAAAAATATAAATAAATCAGAGGCCAGAAAGATAGCACAGAAGTTATGATATTTGTCTTATAGGTGAAGATGTTTGTCTTGTACGTAGCTGCAGCTATGAATTTCATTCAAATACCAAGCACCATATATAGTCCCTAGAGAACCACCAGGAGTGGCCACTGAGCACCACCGGGTGTTGTTCCCCACCTCAAATACACACACACACACACACACACACACACACACACACACACACACACCATATGTAACCCAAACCCTTACTTGCTCTTCTTCTAAAACATGAAATACTATTTAAAATATAAATAGGGCCAGAGAGATAGTACGGGAATCAATTAAGGTATTGACTAGGTGTGCATGGAGCTGACCCTGGTTTCACCTCCAGTGTCACAGAGCTCCCAGCACTGCTGGGAGCAGCCCAAAGGCTGTGCCAGGAGCTGCCCCCAGCATTGCAGGGTGTGGCCCACATCCCACTTCATCCCAAACATAAACAGTGTTCTTTTAAAAGGCTCAAATGTGACCAAATAAATTGTTTTGTTACAGTTTTCCTCAAAAAGAAAACAGCGGCTGGCTTTTTTCAGTCCATACAAGCAGGTCTTGAAAGCATTAGATACAAGACGGTATAAGAAGAAAACAAATCACCATGGAAATCTCCCTGTTACACATCAACAGCGTTATTTCTATAACTCTCATTCAGTTTAGGTCTAAGTCAGTGGTTCTCAGTCTGAGTGCATTTCTTTTGGGGGCCTCTCAGGCAGTGCTTAGGGCATTCCAGGGTCACTCCTGGTGACACACTGCCAACAAGGCCAGGTGGTTTTTGCCAGGTCCTGAGGACTTGGAGCTATGTTCAGGCCCTGGAGTGTCAGGGATCCCCAGGGCCACCCCAGCACTGCTGGGAAGCCCTGTCCCTAGGGTCACGCCTGGTGTTGCTTGGAGCCTGTGCTTAGGTGACCATGTGGTGCCAGGGTTGGGACTTGGGTGCCCCTAACCCTTCAATCTGCAAAACTGTGTCCACCAACCAATGGCCACTGAGCAACCTCTCAGAGGAGTTTCTGGTTATCACAAACAGAGGAAGGTCATCTAGTAGAAAGAGCTAGTGGATGCTCTACAACACTCCAACACTGTACAGGAGAGCCTCCCCCACCTGATAAAGAATTAGTTTTCCCAAAATGTGAACTGTCTGTGCATTGCCAGAGGTGGCCCCTATACTTTACCAAGATTGAGGACTCCTTGTGATTATTACTACATAACTGGATTGTTCTACTTCTCTGTATTTTTCCCAATCTCTTGCCTCTTTCCTCCTTGCCAAGAACACCAGATTAATCTTCTGAAAACTGTGCTTTTATTGCATTACCTCCTGTCCAAAAATCTATACTGCCATCTATCAATACATTAAATCTAACCCCCCCGCCCACCAAGATGTTAAGCCTTTTTCTAAGTCTGATTCTTCCTTACTAGCAGAATCTTAATTCTTCCTGAACTCCCAAGGTTCTACTATTCTACTGTTCTCTTGTTCCGAAACACTACCCCGAACGTTGGGCTTCTGCTAATGTTATGCCTTGACAGGACTATTCTTTCTCTTCTCTTCCAATTCAATCCTTTCTATCTTCTGAAGTTTTTTATTCTACTCCGTCAAAAAACCTTCCCCATTCTCCATCTACACTGAGCTCTCTTTTCTAAAGTTTTAGCTGTGCAATCAAATGCACCAATTTATAACATTATCCAAAGATTACTGCTAAACATTCATCTTCTCACCAAGACTGGACCTCACAAAATATTAGCTACTAAGCCCTTGCAACTGCTTTCACAAGGATTTCCGACTCATTTGTTCAAAATGATTTTTGGGAAGAGGTGGTTTGGGAATACCTAGTGGTGCTCAGGGGTTATTCTTGGTTCTGTGTTCAGGAGTGACCCCAGATGGTGCCTGTGGCACCATTATGCTGTGCCAGGGATAGAACTGGTTCTATCTTACCCACCCCAGAAATGAAATTCTCTCTTATTTGGGGGGTGGGGTGGGGCACTCTCAGCATGCTCACAGCTTATTCCTGACTCAGTGCTCAGGGATCACATGTGGTGCTGGGGATCAATGCCAGGTGGACTATGTGTAAGACAAATGATAATACTATTTGTCCAATCCCCTCATAATTTTCAAAAGTTTTAGCATGTCTTTTACAGGGCTCTCAGCTTGACTCAGGAGTGTGACTTCCTTTTCATTTAGGTTACATCTTAAATTTTTAGTCTTTTGATGCTGCTCCTGCTGAAGCATAAACCAGGGCCTATCAAGTTCCTTTTAGGTCTCTCTCATACAGCCCCGCCTCAAGTGGACACGCAGTGTGTAAATACTACGCTGTCATGTTCTAATGCTTTCTCTCTTTAGGTAATAAACACATGAGCTGCATCAGGACACTAGTTCATAAAGGAAATACATATTTGCAATGACTTCCTCATTCACCTCTATTTCCTAAAGCCTATTTTTTTTTTCAGTTGAGGTATTAGTAGCACTACATTCATGAAGGGGCTGGAGCTATAGCACAGCGGTAGGGTGTTCGCCTTACAAGCGGCCAACATGGCCGACCCAAGTTCGAGTCCTCCGCCCCTCTCGGAGAGCCCGGCTACCGAGAGTATTCAATATGCCAGACACAGTAACAACAAAGTCTCCAATGGAGATGTTACTGGGCCCGCTCGAGCAAATCTATGATCAATGGGAGGGCCTTTACTTACTTTTACTTACTTACATTCATGATACTATAATGTACCACAATACAAAATAAACCCTAAATACAGGCAATCTGTTTTAATAAAATAAAATCTCCTAAGCAAATGTTTCAACTAATTCGAATATATATCATACACGTGCCTGTGCATGTACATACACACATATTACTGTTAGGGTCACAGCCAGCAATGCCTGGGGTCTTCCAGGACCATACCTGGTGGTCCTACCAATTGAACTCCTAGGTCAAATACGTAAGTTTTAAAATAAAGACCAAATAGTTCAATACTGATTTATCAATTTACATACTGTTATAGGCTGGAGCAATAGTACACCGGGTAGGGCGTTCGCCTTGCACACAGCGGACCCGGGTTCTATCCCTCCGCCCCTCTCGGAGAGCCCAGAGAGCCTGGCAAGCTACCGAGAGTATCTCGCCCACACAGCAGAGCCTGACAAGCTACCCATGGCATATTTGATACGCCAAACACAGTAACAAGAAGTCTCACAATTTGTTGTGAGATGTTACTGGTGCCCACTTGAGCAAATCGATGAACGGGAGAACAGTGCTACATGTTTTTAAAGTCACAAAATATATTTAGACTTTAATTTCTTTCTATCATTGCACAGAACAATTTAACTGAAATAATTCAAATATTACCTTCAAAATCAAAATGTCTCTTCATATTTGGAGGGGGAAGGAGGTATCTAACAAGACTTTCCTGAATTCTAAGTTATCTTAATTCAAAATTATTTGGATCAAAAAAAGTTGTTTGGGGGACTGAAGAGACAGTGCAGCAGGTAGGGTACTTGTTTGCAAAAGCAGCCTACTTGAGTTTTATCCCTAACATTTCATCTGTTCCCCCGAGCACCACCAGGGGTAATTCCTGAGTACGGAGGCAGAATCGGAACCCAGGACCTCACATGAACTATATGCCTAGTCCCAGAAAGTCTTTGAATCCATACTACCCCTGTACATCTTATCCTAGACAAAGTATGTATTAACTATTTAATAATCTCTAAAGTATTATGTACAGAACCTACTTACTATTCTGCTTCATAAGGCAATTTTTACAGGCTTATTTTCAATTTCAGCACTTCTAATAAAGTCCTACCCTCTGTGATATATGATATATCAATAAAAATACCCTTGCTTGTAAATATATATTATATATACATAATATATATATTTTTTGGTTTGCGGGCTCACACCATGTGGTGTCTAGTGCCTATGTCTGGCTTTGTGTTCAGGAGAGACCCCCAGGCAGTTCTTGCCAGTCACTGAACCAGGGTTGACTGCACTGCAAGGTGAGCAAGTACCTTATCTATATTATCCTATATTCTCCCTCTGACCCTTAAAACTAATTTCATCAGAATTTTTTGTTTTGTTTTGTTTTAATGCCACACCTGGTGATGCTCAGGGCTTACTTCTGTCTCTGAGCTCAGGAATCACTCCTGGTGGGGCTCTGGGACCATTGGGGTGCAAGGAATTGAACCCGGGTCAGCTGCGTACAAGGCAAGTGCCTTACCCACTGTATTATCTCTCTAGCCCCTAATTTCATCAGGATTTTACAAGTGCCCCAAATAGCACTGACTAAAATATTTTAAGCTAGTTTGTATCAATCACATTAAAATGAACTGATAGAACTTCTGCTTCATGAAAGCAGAGTCTTGGTTTTATTTTGTTAAGACAAATATAAATTTCATCAGGATTTTACAACTACCCCAAATAGCATTGACTAAAATATTTTAAGCTAGTGTGTCTCTATCAATCACATTAAAATGAACTGATAAAACTTCTGCTTCATAAAAGCAGAGTCTTGGTTTTATTTTGTTGTTAAGACAAATATAAATGAATACTTTTTGATGAAAGACAGTTGGAAGAGTTGCTCATACTTAGCAGCATGAAAAAACTGGTTATTCACACCAAAATGCTCAAGAGGTGGGGAGATACTTCAAAGGGCAGGAGCCCATGCTCTGCATGCAAGAGGCCCAGGGGTCCACTGCCAGCATTACATAGCCCCCTGAGCATCACTGTGGTTCCAAAACCGAAATAATGATGATGATGATAATAATAATAATAATAGTGACAACATGGTTGCTCCTATTTCCTCTCAATGACTTCCCGTGCCTAGTAATGCCATGAACACTGAAGAATACCAAGGAAAAAAAAAACTTTCTGACTTTCTCATTTCTGTCCAAATAGATTAAATAATTCAACATAAATTAAAAAAAAACAGTATCTTATGATCTGTTCTATTTTCATCTTTACTTTTTTATGCACTGTCCCATTTCACTTGGTATTTACATCTTAGTGACTTACTCTTCCACCTGGCTCCGGATTCCTTCTTGAACAGTTTCTCATTACAATCAAAACTCTCACTTAGCCATAGCTTAAAACTTTTTGTCACAAAGGTAGAACAGAAGCAGGGAGGTGTGTGTGTGTGGGGGGAGGAGGGGGAACAATTTTTAAAAAGCCTTGAAATGCCTAAAATTATTATTAAAGAGTATTTTAAGGAGAAAAGAGTTTGCTAGGAATAAGGTGCCTTTTTTTCCCTTTTCCATGCTTTTATTTTAAACAAGTCGGAATAATTATTAAAAAGTAGTTACATGGTATCAATGAAACGAGTCTCATATCTTTTTCCTGTTAGAAGTCGTCTGGGGCGAAGGAAGGCAAATGTATCGTCAAGGGGGGGGGGGGAGGAAATTTACAAGAATCTGAAACAGAAATCAAACAACCTGTGTGATCTGCCCTTCCATTTCACAAGTTCCAACTTCCTGCGAGTTCCGAAATAAAAAAAAGCAAAGCAAAGCAAAGCAAAGCAACCCTCAGAAGGGTCTCTTGGACTGGGGGCCAGGGAGGGAGCCGGCAGGCAAGGGCTGTGGGCTCGGGTGCAGCCCGCAAGATGGAACCCCATGGCGCATTCATTCAAACGCTGACAGCCGCTCTGAGGCTAGAAGGAGCCAGAGAAGCCGACCCTGGAGCAGTGACGCGCCCCGTCCCCTGCAAAGGGGGTAAAAAAATAAAACAAAATAAAATCAGAGGCGCGCGGAGGGGGCAGCGATGCGGGAACGTCCACCGGCTGCCGCGGCCGGCCGCATCCAAGCCCCGATCCCGATGACAGCAGGGGACCCAGGGCGACTTCCCGAGGCCGCGTCCACGACCCCGGGAGGGGCGGAACGCGGGCCAGCCCCGAAGGACGGAAGGACCCGCAGGCTCGGCGCGGCTGCCCGGCCCCGAGGGGTCTCCTTCATCCCCCCTGGGACGCGCACTCGGCCCCCCGCGAGCCCCAGCCCCGGCGCTGCGGCGGCCCCGCTGCCGGCCTTTCCCCGGGGCTCGCCCCGCAGGGCCGGGCCTCTCGGACCCAAGGGTCCGAGCAGGGACTCGGCCGGCGACCCGGGGTGGGGGTCCGGGGGTTGGGGGTGGGGGCGCTCACAGGGAAATTCGTCTTGAAATGCCGAACCCAGCCTCCCTCCAGCCCGCACGTCCCGCGAGAAACCAACCCAGCCCCGCGCCCCGCACACCCGCGGCGGCGCCGCCCCGCCGCTCCCCCAGGCTCCCGGGAGGCTCCGCGACGCCCCCTTCGGCTCCGGCCCCTCGTCCGGGGCGCCCCCCACCCCGCCGCCCCAGCACCCCAAACCTCCGGCGCCGGCCCGGAGCTGGCCGGAGGGGCGGGCCGGACGCGGGCTCGGCGCGCAAAGGCGCGATTTAGCCGCCCGACCCCGCGCCCACCCGGGGCAGGAGGGACCGCGGGCGGAGGCCGCACTGCTCGGGACGCGGGCGGGGCGTCGGGGCCGCCGAGACGCGAGGCCCGGGCCGGCCCGGGGCAGGCGGGAGAAGCGGCCGGGCCTAGGCCGCAGCAGGCCGCGGAGTGGCCGTCCCGCAGCTTCCCGAGCGGCGCCGCGAGCCGCGCCTCGGAGCCGGCAGCGAGCGTTACCTGCACGGGTTCCTGCAGCACCGTCATCCTGGAGGCTCAGGCCCACTTTCTGCAGTGCCTCAGGCCCCCCCCGTAGCGGCTTCGGCCCGGCCAGCCCCGGCTCATTTAAACTCACCAGCGACCGTTACCGGGGGATGGGGGAGGCCGAGCGATGGCCGAAGACTCCCGAACGGGACTCGGAAATGCCCGAAGCCTGGGGGAGCGCGCCGCGCGGGAGTCGGACGGAAAAACCCGAGCGCGGCCGGAAAGACACGAGGCGGCTCGGTGGAGGCGGAGCCCGAGACCGGAAATCGTCGAGGGCGACCGGAGACTGCCGAGCGTGCGGGCGCGCGTCGCTTCCTCTTCGCGGGGGCCCCGCCTTCGCCCGCGCACGCCCCGCCCCGTCGCCTGCCCGCCTGTCTCGCGGCGAGCGTTACGCAGCCCCGCGTCCGTCGGTGACGGAGCAGCCCCCCCCGCCCCCACCCCAGCCTCTCGGGCTTAATTAGTCGAGGCCAAGGGCGAAGCCCCCCGGAGTCGGGGCTGCCTTAGAACCGTCGAGAAGAATTTGTCTCTTGAGCTCAGGTCGTTCGTGCGCTCGGAAGTGCCTCGTCACGGTTCAGAGGGGGAAGGACCTTTGTGAAAACCCAGGGGGTGGTCCCTGCCCTCCAGTCGGTCAAGATGAGGGGTAAAGCCGGGCGACGAGGTCCCGGGTGGGGCGCCCCCGGGGAGGAGAGTGAAAAGATCCGGTGTGGCGCGAGCCTCGGGACGTGCCCTTGGACGGGGGCGTGCGACGCGGGTGCAGGGACCGTGCGGCGGGGACGGAACCACACGCGGGGGGTCGCCTGCGGCTGGCGTGTGTGGAGTGACTGCGGCGCGCCTGGGCGGCGCCTCGGACCCCGTCGTTGCCTGGTGGAGAGCGGAGGGACGAGCTGGACTTGGAGGCTGAGGGGGATTGAAGGGGGGAGGAAGGAGTGGAGGAGAAGAGCAGAGGGAGAGATGGGGAGAGCCAAGGGGTCTTCGCTCCATCCCTCTCTTCCTCGCGCCCTCTTTTCTCCTTTCTCTCTCCCTCTTCCAGGCATTCTCACCCCCACCCCCACCCCCGTGTGGCCCCAAGAGCATTTGTTGAGGGGCTGGAGCAATAGCACAGTGGGTAGGGCGTTTGCCTTGCACGCGGCCAGCCCGGGTTCGATTCCCAGCATCCCATATGGTCCCCTGAGCACCGCCAGGGATAATTCCTGAGTGAAGAGCCAGGAGTAACCCCTGTGCATCGCCAGGTGTGACCCAAAAAGCCAAAAAAAAAAATTTTTAAAAAAAGAGCATTTGTTGAAGACTTCCCGTGTTCCCCTCAGTGCTCCCATCTCCTCGGTGCTGTTTTTAACTGGGCCCTCGGTGCTGTGTCTGGGAGCTGATGAAGTGGGGGGCTGCTATTCCCCCCCCCCGCATTCTGTTGGGGCAGCGTCCCTTTATAGCTTTGGATAAAGGGGGGGCACTTTATGCCTCACCTCTCCTCCCCAAACCCCCACAGTAGTGCTTTGGCTATTCAGGGAGTTTCGTGGCTTCAGACACGTTTTAGCAAGTGTTTGTTCTATGTCCATGAAGAAACGCCACTGGAATTTCCACTGGAATTGCACTAAATTTATCTAAGATTTGGATAGTGTGGTCATATTTTGTTTGTTTTGTTTTTGAGGCACCCCTGGTAGTGCTCGGGGTTTACTCCTGGCTCTGTGCTCTGGGATCACTCCTGTCTGGCCCAGGGGACCACATGGGCTGCTGGGGGAATGTAGCTTGTGAGGCAAATGCCCTGTCCTCTGCACCATCTCCTGCCCTATGGTCATTTAAACAAAGTTACCTTTTCTAATCCAAGAATGAAGGATAGGTTTTCTTTTCCTTGCATACTCTTCAATTTCTTTTAATTCTGACTTAGAGTTGTCAGTGTTTCACATTCTTTGTTGAGTTTTAGGTTCTTGATGTTTGGAACATAATAGTAAATGCTTGTAAAATTTCTTTCTCTTCTAGTTCAATGTATATAGAAATGCAACAGATTTTTGTGTTATTTTTGTAGCCTACTTCACAGTGCTGGTTTATTATTTCTAGAAGTTTTTCAATGGAGTCGTTAGAGTCTTCTATATATATTATTACATCACCTGCTAATAGTGATAGTTTTAACTTCTGTTCCCGTTCGAATGCCTTTAATTTGATTTTATATTATTTTGGTTTTGGGCTACATTCAAGCAGGGCTCAGGGCTCACTCTTGGCAGGGTTCAAGGGACCATATGCAGTGCCTGTGATCCAGCTTGGGTCACTGCATGCAAGGCAAGGGCCTTCCTTAGTTCTTGTGCCATCTCTACAGCCCCTGATTTATTTTTCTTGACAGGATGCCATGACTAGGACTTCCAATACTATGTTGAATAATAGTGGTGAAAGTAGACATTCCTGCCTCATGCCCCATCTTAATGGAAAGACTTTCAATTTTTACTTGAGTATGGTGTTAGCTATGGGTGTGTTGTGTATGGCCTTTACTATATTGATGTAAGTTCCTTATATTTCTACTTTGTTGAGTTTTTATCATAAATGGGTGTTAAAACATGTCAAAAGCTTCCTCTGCAGCTGCAGAGATAGCTCAAAGGGCCGGAGCATGCATGAGATCTGGGTCCAGTCCCTGATACCACATAGTGCTCCCCTGAGCACTGCCAGGAGCAACTCTAAGCAATAACTAGGAGTAACTCTTGATCACAACCAGATATCCCTAAAAAATAAGATTTCTGTTCATCAATTATTGATACTATCATATACTTGTATTTTTCCTTTGTTTAGAAAAATAATTTTGTTGTTTGTTCTTGCATTAATTGATTTGTGCATATTGAATCATTCTTGTATCTCTGAAATGAATTTCACCTGACCGTTATGTATTATCCTTTTGATAGATATTTTAGAATTTGGTTTGCTAAGATTTTTATGGAGGATCTTTGCATCTATGTTCATCAGGGATATTAATTTTTAATTGTCTCTTTTTGGATCAGTTTTTTTTTTTTTTTTTTGGATCATACCTGGCGATGCTTAGGGGTTATTCCTGACTCAGCACTAGGAATTACTTCTGGCAGTACTGTTCAAGAATGAATATTTAGTTTTGGGATGTATGGAGAGCCTTATATATTTATATGAATTCCATTTCCTCTTTTAAAGATTTTTATTTCCTTACTGATTTTCTGTCTGGTTGATCTGTTCAATGAGAGTGGGCTGTTAGTCTCCACTATTGTGCTGTTGATGTACCTCCTCAGGTCTGTTAGTAGTTGCTTTATAAACTTTGCTGCCCTTTCATTTGGTGCATTTGTGCTAATAAAATTTCAATACTCTGAAATTTTTTATATATTCCAGTACTTTGGATATATAGATCCCTCAATCAGTAATGTCCATCCCTATATCTTATTTAAAGGCCTTTTGATCTGATAAAAGTATGGCTATCTGTGCTTTCCCTGCCCATCTCCCCCTCCCCACCCCTCCGCTTTGCCACTTATTTGCTTGTATGACTGTTTTCCAACCTTTTAGTCAGAGCTTGTGTTTATTATGAATGTTCAGGTGTGTCTCTTATAAGCAGCAGCAGGTTGGATATTTATTTCCTGATCTGTCCAACCCCACTGTAAGGCCATATTATTTAAAATCTTGATTTGATGAGTCTTTTAGAAGATTCTTTTCTGTTCCTGATTGACCTACTTAAATTCTCAGGGCAGTAACCACTTGGGAAGCCTATTGCTATCCATAATCCACATGTTTAGCTGATGAGTGGAGTTGGATTCCAACAAACATTTTTTAAAACCATGGTCCATTATCTTGCTCCTTTGCTTGTTCCTTGGTCTATTTCATGTTCAATCAGCTTTGAGGACACCAGTTTAGAGAATTATTCAAGGTGCTGGACAGGTCCCCTTGAAAAAGTCAGTAGCTGAATTCCTTCAGTTTCTTTCTCTCTCATCAAGCCCCAGAACCCCACACATATAAGACATGTGCTGAGACATCCTTAAGCTCTGCTTTTTTTCTTGGTTAAATCATTTTATTCCCTTGCTTTGTTTTTTTCTGATGATACATTCTCCTGAGATTTTTTTTACTGTGATTTTTTTTCTTTTTGGTGGGATGGAGGGGTGTGGGGCTCTCTTAAGTAGTGCTTAGATATGGTGGTCCCTTCTGCTGATTCTTGGCTACAGTGTCAAAAGATTCCAGGTTTGTACCCAGTGCTTGGGGTACCATGTGGTGTGGGGGTACAACCCAGGTCAGCTGTGTGCAAGGTAAGCACCCTAACCCCATATCTTTCTGACCTCTTTTGTGAGTTATAAATCCTGGAGGAGCTCAGGATTTACTCCTGGCTGTGCATTTAGGGATCACTCCTGGTGGTCTCAGGCCCATGTGGGATGCCAGAGATTGAACCTGGATCTAGTCTCTTTTAAAATTCAAAAAATTATTTTCTTGGTAGTCCTAACATTAGAATCTGTTCTAGGCTTTCTCCGCATTCTATACACTTGCCTAGGCAAACTTCTCTTCTCCAGTGCTCCTGTTTTGTTTAGTTTTCTCTGTGGTGTGGAAGTCTCAGTAGTCTCTAGTCTAGAGGCTACTCCTAGTGATACTTGAACCTAAGTACCCTGACCTGATGGTTAGGTGCCAAGTCCTAACTAGTATTACACTTTTTCATTTTATAGATAAAAATCTACAATTGTGCCAAAATCTGCATCCCGAGCTAGACTGCTTCTTAGAATTCCAGAAGCAAATACCTAGTTGTCAGTGGGATGTCTTTATTTAGATATCTCACAGATACTTTGTTCAGAATGACATTCCTCATTGCTTACACCAGAAACTTTTTCTGTTCCAGTTTAAGGCTTCATCATCATCTTCATTACTCAAACCAAAAGTCCCTCTCTTGGAGCTGGAGTGATAGCCCAGCGGGTAGGGTGTTTGCCTTGCACACGACTGACCCAGGTTCGATTCCCAGCATCCCATATGATCCCCTGAGCACCGCCAGGAGTAAGTCCTAAGTGCATGAGCCAGGAGTAACATCTCTGCATCGCTGGGTGTGACCCAAAACAAACCAAAAAAAAAAAACCCTCTCTTTACCCAAACCTCTAAGAATGCTCTTCAAATTTTATTTCTTAAAATACC
Source organism: Sorex fumeus (assembly GCF_029834395.1). Classification (NCBI taxonomy): domain Eukaryota; kingdom Metazoa; phylum Chordata; class Mammalia; order Eulipotyphla; family Soricidae; genus Sorex; species Sorex fumeus. The sequence goes on from NW_026606120.1 coordinate 79,355,465, forward strand.
TTTATGTTTTTTCCTTCCGCTAGACTTACCTCCCAAAATAAATCTGATCATGTCAGGATCTCCCCCATCTAAGCTATACAACTCAGGATTCCCCATTGCTCTCAGGATATACTCCCAAACCTTAACATGCCTTACAAATCCTCTAACTTATGGCCCCTGCCTTTTTGTTCAGTCTTGTCTGACCTATCATCCTCTTACACTCTTTCTTCCAGCAAAGCAGGTAGAATATGTTCTTTTGATGAAAGGATTATTCTGAGCTGAAAGCAGTTAAGAAGAACAAATAAAGAGAAATCTTTGCCCTTCTCCACGTACCTAAAAGCAGAATATAAATTTCAATTTATGAAGATGTTTCCTCTTTCCTTTCCAGTACTACTGAAGACAAACAACCATTGTCACTGGAGACAGAGTTGGCAATGAGTTGGGTTTGCATAAATGAACATTACTAGAATAACCCTTATTCTCTAGTAGTTTCTCACAGAGGTTTACCTTACCATAATTTATCACTCTGAAAGTTCAATTCTTTTTTTCTTTATCTTGTCACTTATGTACCAATTGATTGCCATTTTCCAACATGTTATATGTCCAAATGCTAACATTTTTGAGCATCACTAATTATTTTTACAGGGATTCAGGGTCTCAGATTTTGTCCTCCAGTAGTCAAAATTGAAAGTAAGGGACTGCAGATTGGGAAGTATCTCCTTAAACAGTGGGTTTGGGTGAGTATAAGGCAGGTGGGCTAGTAAAACAGGGTTAGGATGTTTGGTGATTATCTCTGGTGTCTGTTCATCTAGATTATTCAGGTTAGTATGGTATGTGGAGAATACATCCTAGAACAATGTACACAGAGCTGCTCTCCTCTAACCTCCACAATACATAGAAAGTAACTAAAGCAAGTCATTACAGTAAGGGTGGTAAGAGCAATGACAAGTATACCAACAGAACAATAGTAGGAAGAGCCAAACTATATCTGTATCCAGTAATAAGAAATGATCTGAAGTGTATTTGGAGGAGGACAGATATCTAGGTGAAGAGTAGAGAAAAATTACATGCAAAGTCTCTGAGGCAAGAGATTAGATTAAGAAGTTCCATTTTGATGGTGCAGTGGAGGGAAAAACTTTTCTCCTGTACACTCTTATGTTCTTCGGCTTTGGTACCAGCAGAGGAACAAAGGCATGCAGGTCGGGGCTGAGCATCCTCCACCCAGATCCTCCAAATTCCAGTAGGCAGGGATCACACCCACCAACTGGCCCCCTGGCGCCCGTTTAATCCCATCAATGGCCAAGACCCAGAGACTATAAAACCCAGCTCCCGGAAGAGAACAGCACAGAGTCTCCTGCCCCCGTGCCTGGCTGTCCTCACCAGGGCCCCTTGGAGGAAACGGGTTGAGTTTCCCTCCCCACCCTGACCAGGGCCCCGGCAGCCAAAGACCTCCAGAACCAGCCACCACCATGCTGAGACCACTCTCCACACGCATGAAGGTACCGGCAGAGGAACAAAGGCATGCGGGACCTGGGGCTGAGATCTCCAAGCCTGCTCGGATCAGGGCTGAGCATCCTCCACCCAGATCCTCCAAATTCCAGTAGGCAGGGGTCACACCCACCAACTGGCCCCCTGGCGCCGTGTAATCCCATCAACGGCCAAGACCCAGAGACTATAAAACCCAGCTCTCGGAAGCGTGCGCGGCCGCATTTGCAGCCATGCAACATCTTATTATCTCATTCCTGCTTTGGACAAATAGGCAGGCTACCGAATGTAACCTGCCCACGCGACAGAGTCTGGCAAACTCCCCGTGGCGTACCCAATATGCAAAATACCAATAACAATGATGGGTCTCATTCTCCTAACTCTGAAAGAGCCTTGAATATGGCACTTTTTAAAAAAATCTCAGGGCTAGGACGAAGGAGACATTACTGGGGCCTGCTCGAGGCAATCAACGAATAACAGGATGGTTGTGATCATGACTCTTATGTTCATGTCTGGTGCCCTGTCAATTAAACATATGTGAATTAAACATTTTTAACATGCAACATATATATGTATACTCACACACACACACACACGAGAAATTAATTGTGACAGGGGAATAGACAGGATGAGATGAGGAATATGGCTCTAAGGAAAGGATTACTGGTATGGAATGTCAGCAAGGTGGGGCCTGATTCAATAAGATTAGTGTCCTTATAAGAAGAGACATAACAACTCACTCTTTCCCTACCACCCTCCCCTGTATGTAAGCACCAGAGAAAGGTCACCTGAGGACGTGGCAGGAAAGCAGCCAGTTGCCGGCCAAGAAAATAACTCTTTCTAGAAACCAAATTTGCTAGCACCTTGATCATGGACTTCAAGCCTCCAGACTGTGAGAAAACAAATTTCTGTTATATAAGTCACTTAGTCTGTGGAATTTTTTAGAAGACAAATACAATTGCTTATTCTATGTCTTTCCCTAAGGAAAGACCAAGTATTCTATTTTCAGATATTATTCTTTGAAGAACATTACATATTTAGTAAATGCTTAAAAATTAAACTGAATCATTAAAGTGAAAGTTCTTTTACTTCTTTCTAAATCTTTTTTGCCTTACTTTTTTTTTAAAAAAAATCTTTTGAGGGGCATGGTGATTGAACCAAAGACATTTAAATACCTAAGATGTACCTCAACACTAAGACTACATCCTCAGTCACCCTTATTCTTTTAATATTGAAATCATACTCATCTTTCAGGTATCAACCTTAATAATACATCCTTAAACTATTTCCCATCCTGCCTAATCTAAATTGGGCTGGAGTGATAGTACAGCAGGTAGGGCGTTTGCCTTGCACATGGCTGACCTAGGTTGGATTTCTCCCTCCCTCTCTGAGAGCCCAGCAAGCTACAGAGAGTATCTCGCCCACCTGGCAGAGTCTGGCAAGCTACCCGTGGCATATTAGATATGCCAAAAACAGTAACAAGAAGTCTCACAATGGAGATGTTACTGGTGCCCACTCGAGCAAATCGATGAACCACGGGAGGACAGTGCTACAAGTGCTACCTAGTCTAAATTATCATCTATATTCTTTTATTTGCTCTTACGGCATCTTTTCTCACTGGTATGTGTGGTAGTTTTAACTATATTTGCTCCCTGTAATGACTCTAATGCCTACCAGAGTGCCTTCACAAATAAAAAAAGGCATTAAAGCAGTTAGGGATATGACTTAAATGAGTGGAACACATGACTACATGTTCAAGGCCCTGAGTTCCATCCCTGGAGAGACCTTGGTCCTGCATATGTTCTTCCCCATCCCCTGCCTTAAACACTTGGCTGTGGCCCAGGTAACCCCTGGAACAGCACCACTAAGCCAAATGGCCCTAGACCTCAGCACTGCTGGAGGGTTTTTATATTAAAAATGAACTTAGAGCCACAGCCTTAGTACAGTGTATAGGGCACTTGCCTTGCAAATAGCCAATTTGGGTTCTGTCCCCAACCCTCTATATGTTCTCCTGAGCCTGCTAGGAGTGATCCCTGAGCCAGAAATAAGCCCTGAGTACTGCCAGATGTGGCCTAAAAATAAGAACAATTCATTTAAATAATATAAATTTAGAGGGCCAAATGGCTCAAAGGACTGGAGAGCAGGCTGTGCATATGGGAAGCTTAAATCTGATCCCTAGGACTACATGATTCCCCAGCACCACTGAGAGTGGCCCCCAAATTAAAAAAAAATGTTTTGGGGGTATGGTTCCATCAGCAGGTCAATCTGTACCTGTGAGGCGAGTGCATCAGCAGCTTGATGGTGCCTTCAAACTTCCAGATACCCCAAAATTGCTGCTGTGCTTTTGGCCAGACCCCAAAAACTTGGGGCAGAGTTTACCAAGAAAGTAAACGGCCAAAAGTTAGGTATGTGGGAGACACACCCACAAACCACCTCTGGTTCAGCTATATAATTGAAGGTATGGCCTCTCTGGTTCCTGATTGAACTGCTTAATGGCCATGATCCCAGAGACTCAGAAACAAATCTGAAAACCCAAAGGCTTTTGGCAGAAATGTGTCCAGTCCCTGCAGTAGGTTATAGGCACTGGGCCATCCCAGGTGGGAATAGGTTTTGTGCCTTGGCCTGTTCCCCCTGGCAGCCCAGTGGCCGCCATTCTCCAGAGGCCACTGGACAGTCAGGTTTGGGCCCACAGTGACGAGACACGCAGGGCCTTGCGGGATGGGGTTGGAGCCGGCCCTTTCCTCCCCAGCCCAGCGACCCCGGGTCACCGCCCATGAACGGCCTCTCTGGCTCCTGATCAAGCTGCTTAATGGCCATGATCCCAGAGACTCAGAAACAAATCTCAAAACCCAGAGACTTTTGGCAGAAATGCATCCAGACCTGCAGTAGGTTACTGTCACCGGGCCACCCCAGGGGGGAAAGGGTGCTCTCCCTCCACCTGCTCCCCCTTGGCGACTCAGTGGCCGCCATCTGCCAGAGGCCATTGGACAGTCAGGTTTGGGCCCGCAGTGATGAGACACGCGTGGCCTCACAGGATGGGTGTGGAGCTGGCCCTTTCCTCCCCATCCCAACAAGACCCCAAGTCGCCACCCATGAACGATTTTTCTGGCTCCTGATCAAGCTGCTCAACGGCCATGATCCAAGAGACTCAGGAACAAATCTCGGAACCCAGCAGGTTTTGGCAGAAATCCCTCCAGATTTAATTGTTAAAATTTCGGAATTTCAAAATCGTGCAGCCACTACTGCAGCCATGTGACATCATATGTTATTCATAACCAGCAATAGAAAACAAATTGTCTACTGTTGCCTTTTCAGCAGATCTGAGTCCTGGGGTAAAATCCCAAATAGTAATGGTGGGTCTGATGTCAAAATATTGAATGTAATCAAAGTAGAGAGAGAGTAATGTGAAAATCATCTGCCCCACAGGTAGGGGGTGTGGGATGGGGGTATACTGGGGTTTTGGGGTTGGAGAATGGGCAATGGTGAAGGTATGGGTGTTTCATTGTATGACTGAGACTTAAACCCAAAAGCTTTGTGACTGCTCTCACGGTGATTCAATAAATAAAATTATAAAAAATGAAAAAAATGTTTTATGGATATAACTGATCAGTATATAACTCATTATATTTTATATTTTTAGAAAAGCACCAGGCTTTTCTAACTGGACCCGTCTTTGGACCCAGAGGACATAGTGACTGAGGGATGTCAAGGCAACATATAAGTTCCTAAGGGATGTCAAAGCAAGGTATGAAGAGCTCATGCTAATCTAGAAAATCCATCATGGTTGAAGTGGGCTCTGTCATGTGCTGCAAGGCCTTTAGCCATGAGGAGAGTAAAATGAGTTGAAAAGCAGAGGAAAAGAAGCAAATTAGTTCGTCTGGAGTGGAGGCTGCTATTTGAAATAGTGGTGCAAAGGACAGTTGCTCTGCTTTGAGTTCCGAGCTAGTGACTTTAGATTCAATAAGCCTAGAGAGCTTTTAGTGATGATCGATTTGGATAGTGACCTCATGAGAATGGAATTTGAGCAAGATCATGCTAACAGCTGAGTACTTGAAAAAGGAGTAGGAACTGGGAATGCAGTGAAGAGGCTTGCTTGGGCAAATAGCTCTAAATTTCCATCCTAGGATCTTAAATAATCAAATCAGGAAGAAAAAAAAAGATGGAAAATGCAAAAGGTTGCTCATTTACATTAAGAAAACCTTTTTTTTTTTTTTTTTTTTTTTCTTTTTGGGTTACACCTGGCGATGCACAGGGGTTACTCCTGGCTCTGCACTCAGGAGTTACTCCTGGCGGTGCTCAGGGGACCATATGGGATGCTGGGAATCGAACCCGAGTCAGTCACATGCAAGGCAAACGCCCTACCCGCTGTGCTATCTCACCAGCCCCGAGAAAACCGTTTTGAGTGGGAAAGGAAACACTCCTGGTGATGCTCAGCCCTGCGCCTGACAGTTTTTGTGCTGCTCAAACCATCTGTCATGGGGGCCACCGGGGCTGCACCACCACTGCTGGAGGGAGAGACAATGTGATGCTTAGGAAGCAGGTAATGTTAGGGATTGAACTCAGGATATCATGCCTACCAGACACACATTCTAGCCTCTATCTTCTTAAACCTCTGAGAAAAAAAAAAATTAATGCTTTCTGCTTCGCTCATGAAGATTCTAACCAGAAAGTTGCTTGATGATAAGACATAGAACCAAAAGAGTAAATGAAATAATTTTCTCCTTTTTCTCAGAAGGGACATACATGCCTGACACTAAATGAAAACATCTAGATCATCTGGAGAAGGTGCTCCCCCTACACACACACACACACACACACACACACACACACACACACACACCCTACATACTAAGATTCTTTGTTTTTTTGCCTTTCTAGATTCTTGGCAGACTTTTTTTTTTTCTTTTTGGGTCACACCCGGCATTGCACAGGGGTTACTCCTGGCTCATGTACTCAGGAATTACTCATGGCGGTGCTCGGGGACCATTTGGGGATGCTGGGAATCGAACCCAGGTCGGCCATGTGCAAGGCAAACGCCCTACCCGCTGTGCTACCTCTCCAGCCCTGGACTTTCATTTTTCTTTAAACAAATTGCACAGCAATGGGTTAAACACAGGACACTGAACTTTTTATTTGTTTTAAGTCTACACCATAATTGTCTTGGATAAACTTTGCTATTGTCTACCTTTTGTTTTCTTGTGTCACAAATATAAGATAGATTTAGGACATAGGATAGAAGATAAAACTATGTTTAATATATTGGTTTTTTCTTTCATTGTCTCTCTCTTTTTCTGTCTTCCTCTTTCTTTTCTTTCTCTCTTTTATCTTTCCTTTCTTCAATCTCTCCCTCCCTTCCTTCCTTCCTTCCTTCCTTCCTTCCTTCCTTCCTTCCTTCCTTCCTTCCTTCCTCCCTTTCTTCCCCTCCCTCCCTTCTTTCTTTCTTTCTTTCTTTCTTTCTTTCTTTCTTTCTTTCTTTCTTTCTTTCTTTCTCATACCTGGCAATGCTCAGGGGTTACTCCTTGTTCTGCACTGGAATTATTCTGGATAGTGCTCAGGAAACCATATGGAATGTCAGGTATCAAACCTGTGGCTGGTTTGTGCAATGCAAATGCCCTACCCACGGCCCTCCCTCCTTCCCTCCCTCCCTCCCTCCCTCCCTCCCTTCCTTCCTTCCTTCCTTCCTTCCTTCCTTCCTTCCTTCCTTCCTTCCTTCCTTCCTTCCTTCCTTCCTTCCTTCCTTCCTTCCTTGGATCAAACCCAGGTCTCACATGCAAGGCATTACTTTACCTTGCCAAATCAAATGCAAACTTGAAGCTTAGACAATTTGGAAAAAAGTTAGAACTTGGAGATAATAGATATTTTGGGTAGAACTAATTATTTTATTTTCTTTTATCCTGTAAAACCTTTGGAGAGAATTTATCATCATATTTTATCATCATATTTTAAAAAATGTTTAATAGCAAAAAAAAGGTATATTTGGAATTAGCCAGCTAGACTCAGTTTAGATGATCCTAATTTTGTTAGCAACATCCCAGACATCCTTGTTGGTAGCCAGCTAAACTCATGCCTTCTTCTCTTCATCCGGTCTGATCAGGGGTTTGACCTTGGCCACCTCCATCTCACAGACCTTCTCAGCCTGTTCTGGCACCTGTTGGCCTTGACATCCATAATGTACACAAGTGTGCTGTTGGCGTTTGCCTTCTTCACAGCTAACTCAGGGATTAGATGGTGGCAGGGTGGTCGGGTGGTTTCTCTTCTAAAAATATTTGTACCTCCTTCTCAGCCAGTTTGGGGCCTTTGAGAGGTTAATGTAGTGCACCTCTTATTTTGTAAGGTGTGAGGGCAGAAGGGTGGCTGTACTGTGGATGCTTTCTTGTGCTGTTTTCTTGGCTTTCAAACCTTCTGTTTTGGCTTCAGCTTTGGGACAAAAGGGCTTATTTGCTTTTGTGAAAGTGTTTTTCTTTTTTTTTTTGGTGGAGTGGAGGCAGCTGGGGCCACACCCAGCAGTGTGCTCAAGGGCTATTCTTGTCGCTGTGCACAGGAGTAACTCCTGGCAGAAAGTTTCCTAAAACATGTTTTTTTTTTTAAACAAACAAAAAACAAGAAGATTTTTTTTAATTTCTAAAATTTTTTTTATTTTATAAGTTAGCTCACAATATTTGATTACATTTAATATTCAAATACCCATCCCACCACCATTACACCTTCTCACCATCAACTTTGGGATGTTTCTATCCCAGGCCCCAATCCCTGTCCCAAAACACAACCGAAATAATATATTTCATATTGTCTGTTATGAAGAACTGCTAAACATGCTTCCAAGAAAGTGTTCATATAGGAAACAGTGTGAGGATTGTTCTATTTTGGCAGGAGCCATTAAGACATTCTATAGGATATCACTAACATATTGTTAAAGTTTGGGTGATGTGAACTTAGGAATATATATCTGAAAATATGTATATATGCACATATATATATATATTTCCCTCTATGATTTGTTGCCTGCTATCTGAACCCCATCAAATGTGGTGTGGTAATTATGGAGAATGAGTAGGGAGTGTCTTATGATGTGTCACGAGGCCACGCAATCCAGGAATATATTTTCTCATATGTGAGGCTCGGCCAGAGCGTGTGGGAAGTGTGGCCTTGAGCTTGGCGGTGGTTGGGTTCTGGAGTCTTTTGGCTGCTGGAGCTGGGTCCCTTGGGGCAGAGAGGGCTCTCACCCGCACCCCTCTGGGGCGCCCCATGTGAAACAACCTGGTGCGGATTCCACTGGCATCGTTATAGGGGGCCTCATGTTGTGCTCCCTTCCGAGGAAAGCAGCCCTGGGATCTGACGGTGGCCAATGATGAGATTATCTGGCCTGGCAGGAGGTGGCTTATGGGCGTGACCCCTGCGTCTCCAGAGACTAAACCAAGAAGATTTTTAACCAATCCCCCCACCCTTTTTGGTTTTGTTTTATTTGGAGGTCACACCTGGTATGCTCAGGGCTTACTCCTGGCTCTGCACTCAGGAAGAAATCATTCATGGACAGTGCTCAGGGGACTATGTGGGATGCCTGGGATGTAACCCAGGTTGGTCATGTGCAACGCAAGCATCTTTACCTGCTGTACTATTGTTCTAGCCCTGAAAAAAACCTTTTATTTGTATATTTGCATTCTCAATATCAGTAAGCTCCTTGGGGCCAGGAAGTTGCCTTGTTTCATTTATTTTTGTTTGTTTTGTCTTTGGGCCACACCCAGAGATGCTTAGAGGTTATTCCTGGCTTTGCACTCAGATTACTTACTCCAAGCAGTGCTCAGGGAACCATATGGGGTGTTGGGAATTGAACCCTGGTCAACCATGTGCAACGCAAGCACCCCACTCACTATACCATTGCTTCAGCCCAGGAATTGCCTTATTTGTCTTAGTGATAGTACCTTCTCAAAAGTATTGAGTGAATCAATAAATGAGAGTAATTTTGATAAAGAGGCAGGTCAGGGACAAATCTTGGTATGATACGTAAAACAGAGAAGACCTGACGACAAGATGAGTAGACAGAGGAGTTGATGGAGAGGCAAGGAGGAAGTCAGAATTCCAGAAGTAAAAGAAGTTGGTGGAAAGGGAGCCTAGGAAAGAACCACATTAAGCTTTAAAACCATATCCCCAGTGTCAAAGAGATAGTATAATGGGTAGGACACTTGCTTTTCACACAGCTGATTCCATTTGATTCCCACAACTGCATCTGGTCCATTGCCTACCATCAGAATTGATCCCTGAGGAGTCAGGAATAAACCCTGAGCACAGGTGAAAGTGACTCACTGTACCCTTCCCCACCCCCCACCCCCAAAACAAGTATGTGTTCTAAGGCTGAGAAAAAGTGCTAGCTAACTGTGTGTCTTTTTTTCCCTTTTCGTTTTTGTTTGGAGGCACTTAGAAGTACTCCAAGGCTATTCCTGACTATTTTCAGGAGTGACCTCTGATGGTGCTCAGGAGACCTATGGCGGAAGCGATATATATCTAGAAAATACCTTAACCTTTGAACTATCTTTCTGGCCTCTATGTCCTTCATTTTTTTGTTGTTGTTTATTTTGTTTTGTTTAGGGGCCATTCTTTTTTTTTAATTTTAATTTTTATTAGTGAGACACCATGAGGTGCAGTTGTAGATTTACAAATTTTTGTGCTTGGGTTTCAATTATACAATGATCAAATACCCATCCCTCCACCAGTGCCCATTTCCCACCACCACAGATCCCAGTATCCCTCCCACCCCCCAACCCCCCATCCCACCCTGCCTCTGTGGCAGGGAATTCCCTTTTGTTCTTTCTCTCCTATTGGGTGTTATGGTTTGCAAAAGAGGCAATGGGTGGCAATCATGTTTGGTCTATACTCTACTTTCAGCATACTTCTCCCATCATGGGAGGATCCTCCCAACACCCTTTATTTGGTGCTCCCTTCTCTATCTGAGCTCCCTTTTCTTAGGGGCCATTCTTAGCAGTTTTCAGTTACTACTCCTGACTCGGTGCTTGGGGTAGCTCCTGGGGTATTCAGGAGATCAATACTGCTGAGAATAGAATCTGGGCCTGGCACTCTTATAGAGATTAAGGCGTTTGTCTTGCATACAGGTGACCCAGGTTCAAAACCTGGTACCTCATCTGGCTCCCTGGATGCCAGGAGTGATCCCTGAGCACAGAACAAGTAGAAAGCACTAGCTGCATTGCAGATAAACTCTTATTTTCCTTAGAACTTTGTCTTATTCATATGTACTGTCAGTGAAATGATATACAGATAATTTTGTTTATATGAATGTTTATTGTATTTGTGTCAAATACCTTGCTTTTAAGTGTTACACACTCTTTCATGTGTGTGAAAAGTACATTTTTATTTTTATTGAATCACTGTGAGATACATAGTTACAAAATTGTTTCCAATTGAGTTTTTATTTTGGTTCTTCATCACCTGGTGATGCTCAGGAGTTACTCCTGGCTCTGCACTCAGGGGTTATTCCTGGAGGTGCTTGGTGTACATATGGGATGCCAGGGATCAAACCCAGGCTGGCTGCGTGCAAGGCAAACACCCTACCTACTGTGCTTTAATTTTGGCCCCATGTTTCAGTCTTGTAATGTTCCAAGACTCATCCCTTAACAAGTGTCCATTTCCTACCCCAGTTTCCCTCCTGTATCCCTTGTCTCCAGCCTGCCTCTATGTAGACACAAATTTTTAGTAGGATGGGGATCCCAAGCAGTGCTTGGGGGTCCCTATGGGTGATTTTTGCCAACCTGGTTGATAGTTCACTGTGAGAGTCTGAGGGTGTGGTGCTGCTGGGTTATCTTTGTCACCCAGGCAATGCTTGACCATGCAGGAGTGTACCAGGTAATGCTTGTGGGACTGTGGTGTTGGGGGTGGGACTGGGGTCCACCACATGCAAGACATGTGCCTTAACTCCTGTGCTATTTCTCTGGCCCAGGAATCTTTGTCCTTATCTCTAGTGCTCACATATATGCTTGCTGGGGCTTGCATACCTGGCCATCGTGCTTGACTAGTTTGAGCTTCTTTGCTTGCTAGGGAGTACACAGTTGTGGTGCTTGCACACACCAGGTCATGGTGCAGCAAAAATCACACACTGTTACTGTGCTGGGGTCCCAAAGAGCAGAACTACTGGGACTTGCTCAGTGTACATGGGCAGCACCAGGTATTAAACTTTCAGTCTCATTGCTAGCAAGGTGGCCACTTTTGTCACTTAGTCATTCTGAGTCCCCTCAGTTTTTTTGGATTTTCTTCAGGTATTATACTGGTGATATTTTCTTTGATTTCTTTTTTCATGGCTTTATACTTAGGGACAACACCTGACAGTGTTCATGGCCTACTTCCTGAGTAGTCCTGTGCTTGGGGGTCACTCTCAGTGGTCTGAGGGGCCCATGGTCCTGGAGACAAACCCTCCTGCATGCACAGCATGTGCTTAACCTGTTGCGCTATCTTGCCAGCCCCTTCTTTAATTTCCTTTAGCATATTTACTAGGCTCCCCTTTTTGTTTTATCGCTGTTGTTATTGTGGTGATTGAGGCTCATACACTTTAGTTGCAATGCTTGCACATGTATTTACTGGAACTCAGACTCTCTTAGTTGTGGTGCTCACATACACCTGGCTGTTTTGTGGCCCAGGGGTTCCTAGGCTGCAGAACTGCATGGGTTGAACTCAGTTCATGTGGACAGCATGGAGATGAAACTCAGGGCCTCACCTGAGCTGTGCCCCAGTCCCCATTCTAACCTGCTTCTAGTCTGGGGCTGGAATAATTAGCACAGCAGGTAAGGCTGCCTTGCATGTGGCCAATTCAGGTTCAATCCCTAGCATTCCAATCCCCCAAACCACCAGACATAATTTCTGAGTATAAAGTGAGTACAAAGCCCAGAGCAATCCCTGAGCACCACCAGGTGTAGCCCAAGCAAGAAACAAAAGCAACCTCCAAACTGTTTGCTGTCATATTTGCTGTCATATTTCCAGATGAAGTCCAACCTATAGTCAAGGACTCAATATCTTTTTGAATTCGTTGCTCTCTTCTTCTCTCTTGTTATTTTGCCCCCAGGTGCACATGTTGCTCTGTCAAACAGTGCTCACCAGTACCACTGAGTTTGCTGATAAGCCTTAAGACTGACTCCCAAACTCCCAAGTCAGTTGGGCTCCACTCCCTAGAGTGATACCCCACAAGGAGAAGCAGCCACAGGGAGGCACTTCTTAGATTGTCACTCACTGACCTGATAGTTTATTATTTATTGCCATATTGCTTAGAGATGAGAGGAATCAAAATGACCTTTCAAGTTCAGTTGCCCCTTCCTCTTTCTCTCAGCTTCCCACAGCACAGTAAATGGGCTGTGCCCTGGAGTCCCCTTTCTCACCACCCAGATCAGACTGCCATCGCGTGGGTGGAAGCACCGCTGATTCTAAGGCAGTGGAGGCCGGCAAGAGGGATCAGCACCCCAGAGCTGTTCCTCTAGGTTACCCCACAGCCGTGCCTGGCTACCTCCCCACAACCAAGACCACACTCACTCATCCCAAAAAGGTCCTCCCTTTCCCCATGGGCTTTCTCACAATGTTCTTCTCCATTTCCTGGTGTTTTTCCTCTTGATTATTCTGTCAAGTTTGATCTTGGAAGAGGGAACAACAGATCCATGGGTTCAGTCAGGATCCAGCCTTGAGAATCACGAGTGTTTGTTTTGCATGAGGCACTCTTCCAAGCGCAGCATCCCTATGAACTGATTCACTTCTCACAACCATCCTCTGAAGTTATGTTAGTGCCCTGTTTTGCTAATGGAAAACTAAGGCATAGCGAAGTTAACTAGGTAGGCCCAGGAATGAACCTAACTGGGACCAGAGCTAAGGTAGTCAGGGTCCTCTGTGGCTCCTCTAACCTCAGCCTTGAAACAGCAGGATCTGCCTAGAGCCTGTTGTGGGAACAGATGAAGGGAATTGTTCTCCAGGGCGTGGTCCCTTGCTGTGTAGCTGAGGCTGAAACGGGGAAGGAGAGCAATGAGGACAAAGGCATCTGCAGCTAGGCCTGCTGTCAGTGACATCTAGTCTAGGCAGGGGACTCGAGGGTCTCTTGGGCAGGACACAGACCCTGTAAGATTAGAGGGGAAGAGAGGAAGTGGGGTTTGTGCCTAGGCCCAGCACCAAATATGGGCAGAGGTCAGTTCTCTGCCCTGTGTGGGTCTCTGAATTTGATAAACCAGTTGTATGAAATTCTGTCCTGTGTTTTCCAGCTCCTGAGTTAGAAGTTCTTCCGGGGCTCATGTGCGTGGGCACGAGTAATTCTGGAATTGCACAGCCGCCCCCAGAGGTGGTTGTTGGGCTTCCAGCACCTGCTTTGTCCGGATCTCTGCAGTCTCTTCTTCTCTTTGCTCCGGTAGGTGCCCAGGGACTAGCGAGGAAGACCTTGTCCTAGGTCCTCTGAAGGTTTTTCTGGTGGGACGAGATCTGCAAGTCAAAGCCTGTGACTATGGACATGAAGGGTAGACCACGAGGAAGTGAAACATCTGACCTCACTTACTGCGCTCATGAGTTTCAGTGATAAGAAGTCAAAGACAAGCACATGCTGTCTAGGAAACCACAGCTCTCTGCTACTCATTGCTGTGATCCCCCTGATGCCCCCCCCCCCAACACCCCCATGGCAGAATCAAAGACACACATGCAAGGCAGGTGTGGTCTATCATTGAGACACATTCACAGCCCTCTGCTAGTCCTGAAGTGCCAGACACTTTCTGAAAGGTGGGGAAGCTTAAAGAAAAATGAATGGATTGAAGAGCACCTCCTCCCCTTCTGCGGTGCCTAGGGCCTAAGGTCTCAGGTCAGTGGGCTCCTCATCTAAGTTCTGGCTGACAGGTCTACCACCAGGCCCAGGGGATTACTCATGCTTTTGGAACCACAGACATTTCAACCAGGGAAAACAGCTTCTGCCATCTTCCTCGCCCGTTCCAGTTCACGTCTCCCTCACTCCTGAGCCCATACTTGACTTTCCACATTTTCCACTGCCCTGTCTCTTGTGCCTCTGTCATAGGGGTCCCCTTTCCTAGAGTTTCTCTTGGGAAAACCTGAGCATACCCCCTGCTTCATCTGTCTGAGAAAAACCAGTGTGAAATTCAGTACCTGTGGCTTTCCTAAGAGCTAAAGTTGGTGTACGAGGCCTAACACACTCCAGTCCATACAGATGTGACAACTGGAGAGGGAAATGGTCCTGGTTAAAGGTCCCGAGGGCGCTGTGCTAGGCTCTCTGAGCCCCACACTCTCTGGTGTTTGTGGATGTCCCTCAGTCCCACACAGCTCTCCCAGCTTCCTGACTCCTTAGCTCTTCCCAAACAGCCAGGATAGCTGCTTCTCTCCAGAATTAACCAAGAAAAAGAGCAAAGAGAGAAAGAAAAATGAAAGCCGACGGCAGGAACTCTCCACTCTGTTTTTTGAAGGTTCTCCTTCTTTCTCAAAAGACCAAAATAGCTGCATTTCAACTGGGTGGGGACATATCAGCACATCACATCCAGTGGTTATTTTAAACCTTTGAGCCGTGGAGGATCTTTCTTGGAAGATGATCACGGGGTGCTCAGCATATCAGACACATGGGAGTGGTGCTGACTGAAGGGTCTGGGCTGCCCATTTCTCTTACACCGGCCAGCGGCAAGTCAGGGGAGCCCCAGGTGTCTCTGCACATGCTTTGAAAGCTCTTGTCTTATCTTTAGAGATAAGTGTGCAGAGGCACCAAGAGGGGAAGTGGCTGGCAGGTCAGGATAGTTGCCTGGGTCTTCCAGACTGGCCTGCAGCTTTGCTGTCTTTGGGTATCTGAGCAAATCCCACAAGGCTACCTACTACAGGAAGAAGGTGAGGGTGGGAGCTGAGAGCAGGGAGAGGCTGGGCTTCCTCTTTCCTCTTGTCACCCCCAACCTGAACCTCCAGGCTTCCAAGGACTGAGATAGGAGGGAACTGCAAGGGAACAGAGAAAGGTTTGAGCAGGCACCCGGGGAAGAGAGGAAGTGAGACAGAAGAGAGAAGAGGAACCGGGAAAGATTGAAGGAACTGCCAGCCCTGCCCAGGACCAAACAGGCTGAGTGCTCTGTGGCCCCTCAGGCCAGACCTGTTCTCCTTTCCTGTGTGGGTTTCCTTTCAAGACTTCTCTGCCCACCAGCAGGGAGAGAGGAGACAGACTAGAGCAGGGGATAGACTGTCTTAAGGACCTGCACACAGGCAGCCAGAGCCAGTGGGCTCAGCTCAGCCTGTAGCTAACCAGATTCCGCTCAAATGTTTCCCAGGGCCCTAGGCTCCTTGAGTGTAATGAGGTGGGACTCGATCACCTCCCAGTGCCCTGTGGACTCTGACTGAGCCTGGCATGAGATCAGGAGACAAAGCCCATGCTGTCAGGCACTTGTACTCCAGAGCTGAGGAAACAGGACTGGAAGGGCAGGGACTCAGCCATTTCTAATATATTCCTGTTTGTCCTTCGAACTACAGAGTTCAGGAATCTCAAGATTCATCTCAAAGTAATTCTGTGCAATGGATATGTTATTTATGTTGTTTTTCAGACCATTTAATTGGCATTCAGTACTGTTTTTTTATACGAAAACAGTACACGCCTATTTAAAAATTTTCCATGAACAGAGGAAGTGAGAAAAATACCAGCCCTGCCAATTGCTGTCATCCTCCCCTGCTCACCACCTTGATCTCCAGGGTTATCTCTTGTTTGTAGCTTAGTGTGTATCATTCCTGACCTTTCTGATGAACACATAAGCTTTTATGTCTCCATTCCCATAAATGGTGTAATAATCTTAATTATTCATACATAAGCTTTCAAATCAGACAGCTAGAGTTCTAACTGCAGCTCACATTTAATTAGCTAAGTGACATTGGTACTAAACGACTCGTCTCAAGTTCCCTAGGTATAAAATGGGGGTAATAATCACACTTACCCTATAGGATTGGGGTAAGGATGTAATTAAAAAGTCTCTATGGGGATCCAGAAATATAGTTCAAAGAGTGTGGGAATGTGTTTTGCATGTGGGAGATCAAGGTTTTATTCCCACCAATGCAGCATTCCAAGATCACTGCCAGAAGTGACCCCTGACCACCTCCAGATGTGATTCCCAAATCAGACAATAGCTTATATGAGTAATTCTTTCTCTGGGTGAGAGAGTTCTTTCCTCTGGTTGCACTCAGCTCTGGTTAGGGCTTACTCTGTGCTCAAGGGCCATCTCTGGTGGTACATGGGGGGATCATATGCAGTTCATGGGATCAGATGAACCAGCCATGTGCAAGGCAAACACCTTATTCTGTACCATCCTTCCCTATGAGCAACTCTTACTAGCATCTTGTGCACAATAAGCACTGTGAGCACACACACACACACACACACACACACACACACACACACACACACGAGTCCACAGAGCACAGAATTTTGGAGGAGCAGTAAAATCAGCTCAGAATTTCTGACCCCTACTCCCACCAACTTTCACTCATACCTCTGTTTCTCTGTGAAGTGCGGAGTAGGTGAGGGTGTTGGTTCTGGGATTTAGGGTCTGTGGATTTCCTGGGATGCCCACTCTGGAGGATGAGGGTCTTGCCCTGTGGATTGGGACAGTGTAGGTTGGCCAGACCATCTGTTGCTTTCGAGTTCCAGGCCAGAGAGTTGAGCCTCAGGGCAGAGCATGGCCCCACAGTGGCTCTGAGTGTAGAGGATCTTGGCGGAGATGGAATGTGCAGTGGGCTGCCTCTGCTCAGGAGGGGCTAAAAAAAGCCTCCTCCTCCCCTGCGCATTGTGTGAGGGTTATCAACTGCTCAAAGCTCATCTCTTTGGCTGCACGCTGACAGTTTGGAGAGGGTCTGTTTTCCTGGCCCCTCTGGATTTCCACCAATCGTCAGGAAGGAGCCAGCCTGTCTCGGAGGTGGAGGCTGAGAGGGGTGTGAGGTGTGGGGGGAGGCAGGCTGGTAGCCCCAAACCTGGTGACAATACATAGTTGTCATCTGTACCCTGTTGGTGTTTTTTTTTCCTTTTATAGTCCTCAACAGTCACTCTTGCTCTCACCCTTTCTCCCTGGGGGGAGGGGGACTCCTGTCCAGGATAAAAGGAAAGGAGGTGACCTAGCCTCCTGTCTCCTCTCTCACGAGCTGACTCTGTGGGTTACCTCCTAGGTCTCCCCTCCACCCCAACCATACGCAGCATGGCGCCCAAGAAGCCAGAGCCTAAGAAGGAAGCGGCCAAGGCGGCTCCAGCTCCGGCCCCTGCTCCTGAGCCACCCAAGGAACCTGCCTTTGATCCCAAAAGTGTGAAGGTAAGTGAGCCTCAGCCCCAGGGAGTGGGGAGGGTGCTCATTCAGAATCCAGAAGGCCCTGAAGCCAAGCGACTTACTTCCCAGAGGAAGAGCCGGGCTGCAGCTCACAGTCCCACAGGGTGGTGGAGCAGGCGTCAGGGCCACTGAGGCAGGGTATTGACCTTTTCCCTCTGAGGAAGTCCTACTCTGTCCCCCTAACTATGCCCAGTGACAGATTTGGCATCCAGCCTTTCCTAAGGCAGGGGCCCCCTTCCCAGCTAGAGCTAACCATTCCTCAGAGATCAGTGGCTTTCTGGAGAAGAGACCAAGACAGCTGCCTGTGGAACTGGCATGAGGAGCAAAGCAGGGAAGGGCCATGGGGCTGCCCTGCGCAGCTGCGAAGGGCTCTCATAGAAGCCCTGGCTGTGGGGGGCCCTGGAGGGCAGCTGTAGGTAGGCAAGGTGAGGTAAACCTGTTCTTTCTCTTCCCTTTGAAATTCATTTCTGGGCTGGAGTAGGTAGTAGGCATTGTGGGTAGGGCATTTGCTGGGGTTTGATTCCCGGCATCCCATATGGTCCATCCCATATGGTCCACCAGGAGTAATTCCTGAGTGCAGAGTCAAGAGTAACCCCTAAGCATCACCAGGTGTGAACCCCTTCTCTAGAAAAAGCTGAAAAAATTTTATTTCCCTATTCCATTTTTGTCACCCTCGTGGCTGTGAGGGCCAGGGGTGACTTACGTGTCTGGCTGTGATATGCGTGCATTTCAGCTGTGCTGCTTGCTGCAGTTGCACATCAGACGGCATTTTTTACATGCTGGGCTGCAGTGTTCCACAAGCATGGTGCTCCCTGAGCTGTGGTGCTAGGGCTGTGTTCCCTGTGTGTGTGTGTGTGTGTGTGTGTGTGTGTGTGTGTGTGTGTGTGTTTGTGTGTGTATTGGTGGGGGGGCAGCGATCAAACTCTACCGCAGAGCTACATCACTGACCCTTAGGGATTGCACTTAGGGATTTTTGATTTTTGTTTTGTGTGCTTACCCTGTGGCAGTTGGGGGTCTACTTCCAGTTCTGTGTTCAGGGGTCAATCCCAGTAGTGCTGAGAATCAAACCTAGGCCTCCATATGCAAAGTATGCACATAGCCCTTGCACAATCTCCTCCAGGCCAGGGGTCACACTATTTAACTCTGGCACTTGCGCACATTCTGGTTGACATGCTTGCTGGGGGTCACTGTTGTGTTCATGCGGGCGCTCACCAGGACCCGTACTTCTTGACCATGGTGGGCACGTAGACAGCAGAGCTGCCAAGTTTAAGCAGCTGCCTCACCAAGATCATACTCTGCGTGTGTGGTGGCACCAGGGACTCATGGCCTTACACCACCAAGGGACGGTGTTCTAAGTCACCAAACTATCCCCAGAGCCCCCATTCTTTTCTTCCTGAACCCAGATGGGCCCCTCCTGTGGCCTCAGCCTGGGCTGCTATCTGGAGTATGCAGAGGACTGGGCTGTTCCTGCTGAGATCATCACCCCTAACCTGCAAGTGAGCTAAGCATGGTTCACTCTGCTGTCACCCCTATTCCCTCTCTGCCCCATGTCAGAGGAAGGTTCCTCTTCTCAGAGCTGCTCTAGGCCCTGGATGCTGACTCAGCCATTCAGGCCTCCCAACCATCTGGTTCAGCATCTAAAGGAATGGAACTGGAAAGGGAAGGGGCAAGGAAGGGAGAGCTCGGAGGTCTCTGGAGCGCAGGCGGTTCTAAGGCTTGGCATCAGATTCTAAGAGGTCAATGGCTACTGGTTTGGAGAGTTATTAATAACAGGTTGGGAGTGGTGGGTCTCTGGGGATATCAACTCTAGAGTTGGGCTGGAGCGGGGAGGAATTAGATCAAAATAAGAGTATAGGACCAAGATCTCTGACAAGTAGGCTGGGAAGCTAATGTCAGTGCTCTAGTCGCTTTGTCCTCCTTGGCCCTTCAGGCTTTGTCCCAGCACCCACATCCACACAATCAGCAGCAGAACCAGGGGGGCCCTGGGTCTATCTGTGGCTCCCTCCAGGGGCAGGGGGTGTACAGAGCTCTCTGGACATCATGTAAGACCTTAGATATAGCTGAAGGAAGAACGTGGCTTAGAAAGCCCAACTCCCCCACCTCGAGTTAGGATCTGTCCTGGTTAAAGTCCTCCACTAGAGAGATAGGAGCAGCTGTTTCAGGTCAAGAGAAAGCCTTCCCTTTCATCCCCCATCTCCCCTGATTTCACACTCCCAGTTGCAATCTTCTTGCACATCCACCTGGAGTTTCCGATATGGAATTGTTGCAGTTTCATGAAAGTGGAAACAAAATCAGGCATCCCTTTGGACGACCATTAAATAGAGCAAAAGTGGGCTGGGAGGTTAGTACAAAGGCACTTAGTAAGGATAGTTAGGCTGTTTTCCTGGCATGCAGCTGTATCTGCGACCCTGGTTCAAATCCTGGCATCACAGATGGTCCCACAGCCAGGCATGGCCCCTGAGCACACGTAAAACAAAACAAAAGTAAACTGAAGCCCAACATATTCTGAGGGTTATATATAACCCTTGGGAAGTCACTCTGGCCGTGTGTCAGGGACCACACACAGTGCCAGGGATTGAATCTGGGGCCTCCCACATGCAAAGCGTGAGCTCCATTGAACCATCTCTTCTGTTCCTGATGTTATATGTTTGTGCTAATTTCTCTCATGTGTTCGTTCCTGGGGCTCAAAGTATCACAAAGCAAGGCACGCTGCAACTTTTTCCTCAGAGAATTCATGCCGATCACCCTTTGCCCCATTTATGGAATTGTGGTGACTTTCTCAAAGGTGGTGGCTTCCCACTTTTTGCAAAGTGGATATATGTCATTTCTGGCTATTGTGGGTTTCCTTTCCAATCTGGGGTAACCCTTCTTAGGCTCTCCTAGCTCAGTTCGGGAACCAGGGGTCCCGATAACGAAGGTCAGCCCGGGATGACACAGCAGCCAGACTGGGACTAGTAATGAAGCAACATGAAGGGGAAATGCCCTGTGGGTGCCTCCCCAGTGTAGGGGGGACCAGGGTGGTAGGAAATGAGGATGATGAAGATCCTAAATTAAAATAGTGACTCATGCCTCTTCTTTATCACTCATTCTCGGAGCTTCCCTCGGCTGTATTACACATTGGGAGGGGATCCTAAGTGTATTCTTTTGCCCACAAATATTTTTTGAATACCTACCTTGTGCCAAACATTTCACTGAACAATGATACGAGCTTTCTGTCTGAGGGAACACAGGCTTCAGGGAGTCAGGGAACACTTAGGCAGGGTTGGAAACTGGTTAGGACACCAGGAGGGCCCTCACTAATGACCTTGCTGGCCCAGAGAATAGGATGAGGAAAGACTCCTCTGAAGACACTCAATTTTTTTTTGTTTTTGGGCCACACCCTATAATGCTCAGGGGTTTCTCCTGGTTCTATAATCAGAAATTATTCCTGGTAGTGCCTGGGCAACCATACGGGATGCCAGGAATCCAACCCAGGTTGGCTGCATGCAAGGTAAGTGCCTAACCACCCTACTATCAGTCCAGCCCCTTAAAAAAATTTTTTTGAAGGCACTCCATTTAAAGTTTGCATCAGGAGCCAAAGAGAGAGCATGAGGTGAAGGCTCTTGCCTTACATGTGACTGACCCTGGTTCAATCCTTGGCACCGTATATGGTTCCCATCTGTGGTCCATTCATCAGGAGCCTGGGGCTTCACACGTAGCCCTTATCTCCTTCCCAAGGGCTGTTGAAGGGGAACCCACTCCAGTGGAGGTCACTTCTGCTTCTCTCAGGAAGCCTTCAGCAGGACCAGCCCTCATGCCTCTGTGTTCCCTCCCCACAGATAGACTTCACCGCCGACCAGATTGAAGGTGAGTCCTGTCAGCCGCACACCCTCCCCCTCCCCACCACATGCACCCACTCCCTGTTTTCCTGCACTTCCCTGAAGGAGGAGGAGCAAGAGGAGGAACAGTTGTCATCACCGAGGTACTAAGTAATAGTCGTGGTGATCCTATATTTGCCATCGCCTTTTTATTTGCTTGCATTCACCACTACGTGTCATCACTTGCATACTGCATGGGCTGCCGCATTAATTCTCACTGCTGCTCCTGGTTTAGGTCGAGGGACTGAGTAACTTCTTTTGATCACACCTTGGTTTTGTTACTTCTGAGAAACTCATTGCCAGGTATTCCCCGCCCTGCTACATTTATCTACCTACTTCAATATGATGTCTATTTATTTTTTGATTTCTAGCTTCTGAACTTTGACTTT
This sequence comes from Sorex fumeus, assembly GCF_029834395.1. Lineage (NCBI taxonomy): Eukaryota > Metazoa > Chordata > Mammalia > Eulipotyphla > Soricidae > Sorex > Sorex fumeus. Next base: position 79,377,476 of record NW_026606120.1, read on the forward strand.
CTTCTCTGGTTCCATCTAGATTTTCATATTTTTTCAGATAGGAATTTTTACTTTTGCAGATTGCTCTAGCAAGCAGCTGACTTCCTGGCCTAGGAGCATCACCTCTTATCATCCAGAACACAGTGACTTTGCATTTTCATAGTCACATCCCTAAACTTCAGTGTTTAATTTTGATGTGTGGACCAGGCTTCCCAGGAATTTGGAACATTAGCAGATATAGCAGGCTGTTTTCTTTTCCTCCTCTTTTTCCTTCTCTTCCTCTCTGCTCCTTCCTATTCCCTTGGTTGTCCTGTTGGTCAGAAGTCTCATCTACACTTATATGTAAATGAATTACTTCATTTAACTTCATTTATAATACAAAATTTTGTTAACACGAATGAGATGGGTTGGAGATACAACTGTGGTAAGACTTGACTTGCATGTGTGAGGCTCTGAGTTCAATGCCAGGGACCACCAAAAAAAAGAAGAATGAGGTTACTAATGAAAAATTATCAGTTCAGTGTAAAAGTGCTCAAATTATAGGTCGTTGTTATTTTTTACTTTCCTTTTTTTGTTCCACCCATCTTATCATTTTTGTTTTGTTTTGCTTTGGTTTTGGGGCTATACCCCACAGTGTTCAGGGCTTACTCCTGGCTCTGTACTCAGGTATCACTCCTGGGCAAGTTCAGGGGACCACATAGGGTGCTGGGAATTGAACCTGGATTGGCTAGGTGCAAGGCAAGTGCTCTACCTACTGTACTATCTCTCCAGCCCCCATCCTTCTAATTTTTGCATTCTTTTATCTGAGGTGATTTTTCCTCTTCTAATGAACTAGGGAAAAATCAAAAAGTGTGAGTTCAGATTTAATTAACAAATACTAATCTGTAAAACTCAGAATTTGTGCCTGAGGCAGAATTTGTGTTAATTGCTTTAAAAAAATTCTTTTTAAAATTCTCCTCACAAGTGAGGTGACTTTTCTTTGTCTTTTTAAAAGATTTTAAATTCATCTTCAAATTTCATGTTACCACACCACCACCACAAATTAGTCTTCCTCCATTACAGTCTATGGGGCTCCCCTTTCCTCCACCCTAGTAGTTTTGACTCTACAAACTGAGTTCAAGGGTTTATTTTTTCTTGTTTTTTTTTTGTTTGTTGTTTGTTTCCTTTCATTATTTCTCTGTATTGCACATATAAATGTCTCTTTTCCTTTTGAATTACTTCATTTAACTTGACCCCTTTCTAGTTCTATCCAGATTACTGCAAGAGGCAAGATTTAGTGTTCCATGGTAGCTGCAAAGTATTACTTTGTGTACACATACCACATCATATTTATTCACTCTCCTCTCATAGGGTTTTTTCTGCATCTTGGCTATTTTGTGTTTGGGTATCTTCTAAGCATCCCAGGCACTGTCTATGCATTGTAAGTGCTCACTAAATGTTTATTGAATGAAAAAAGGGGGAAAAGTTTAAATTGAATCCATGTTATTTGTGATTTATAAATTCCTGACTATATTCTGCTGCTCTTTTGGTTACAACCTTCCACACCCCTTCTTATCCTTGGCCAGCATTATTTGTTCAGCAGATTTGTGATTGCTATTTCACTATTATTATTTTTACAGAATGCAGCGTAGTAAAGATCTAAACAAGAAGTCATGGTACCCACCTTCACATACACCAAAAGGAAATAGCACATGCACTGTATAATTCAGGGCACATTTTTTTTTGAATGTGAAGGACAATAGCTAGTATAGAGTACTTATTAATAGGATGCTTCCTGGAACAGAAAAGAATTTTTAAGATAAAAATAATTCTACAAGTAGCATAATACATTACATAATTGTTTGTATAAGGCTATACCTTGTATTATATTCATCTACTTTGTGGTCTAAAGAGTTTTGGCATTTCCAGGAGGGAATTACTAATACTGGTGCTCAGGTTGGCTGACGAAGTCCATGAGTCAGAAAAGAACGTTTGTCCAAAGATTGCACCTACTGCCACCCTCATTCACCACAAGAAGAGCTAGCAGGAAATAGACATGTCTGCATGGTTCTCACTCCCCACTAAATCAGCCAAATCAAAACTTGGGGTATAATGTAACAGGGAGTGTTGGAACCTTTGGTATATCAGGTTTTTCCCTGGAGGAAAGAAGCCATGGCCACCACAAGTGCAAAGCCACATCATTGCCTTAGGTATGACCTTGAGTTCATCTCTGCTGCTCTCTGCAAGCCTTGGCCAAGAGAAAGTAGTGACTGTCACATCAAACGCAAAGTTTCTGCTGGATTAGCTGGTTCATGAAAAGGCTCCTATATACATACTGTGCTTCAGGCAACCCAAGAACAGAAGAATACTGGGAAAGGAAGGGAATTAGGATTGCCCCTAAATGCTTTAATTTCCAACGCCACCCCCCTCCAGTTTTTATTTATTTTACTTTTATTTTTGGTCCACGACTGGCAGTTATCAGGGCTTACTACTGTCTCTGCACCCAGGGATTATTCCTGGTGGGATTCAGGGGCCATATAAAATGCCAGGGATTGAATTTTGTTGACTGCATGCAAGCCAAATGGCCTCCCCACTGTATTATTGCTCTGCCACAGCCCCACCCTACACACACTTTCTATTTACTTATTTATTTATTTTTTATTTGCGAATTTTAGACATTTTATTTTCATAAAGTAGTTCACAATGGGTTGGAGTGATAGCACAGCAGGTAGGGTGTTTGCCTTACAAGCAGCCAACATGGCCGACCCAAGTTTGATTCCTCCGCCCCTCTCGGAGAGCCCGGCAAGCTACTGAGAGTATCTTGCCCACACGGCAAAGCCTGGCAAGCTACCCGTGACGTATTCAACATGCCAAACACAGTAACAAGTGTCACAATGGAGATGTTACTGGGCCTGCTCGAGCAAATCCATGAACAATGGGAGGACAGTGACAGTGACAGTGATTAAATCACCATGAGATAAACCATTACAAAGCTGTTCATGATTGGGTTTCAGTCACACAGTGTTCCAAAACCCATCCCTCCACCAGTGTATATTTCCTATCACCAATGTTTCCAGTGTCCCTCTGACCACCCCCACCTCCCCCAGTGCCTTTTCATAGAAGAGACCAAGGTTCCTTCCTGGAGGCAAGGTAGCTTGACCTGAGCTTACAGTTCAGTGGTAGAATTGGAATTAAACTCAGTAACACTGACTGCACTGTTTGTGCATTAATCTTGTATGTGACAAGACCAATGCTTTAATATTTTTATATTTATTATTTTATTTAATTTGAATGTAAGTTAGGTAGTATACTGTAGTAAAGAGACTTATAGAAGTTAAACATTTACTTACCAAGCCATACAGTTATGAAGCAATACAAATGGAATATGAACTAAATTATTCAATAATGTGAGAGACATATGGTTTGATATCTTTTAAACTCATACAAAGCCTAACAAAGAGCTGCAAGTAAACCTCTCTAGACACCCATTTTGATATGTGGAATGGTTTGTAAATAATCCATATGCAACCTGTAAAGAAATTAGTTTTTCTGAAGTCCTTCATATCATTTGGAGAATGAAAAACGGCTTTTCTTGTAAGTGGCTGAAGCATTCCTCTGTGATTAATATCATTAATCTGCTTAGCAAACCATTTCTTTTTGGCTAGAGTAACTCCAGTGCCATTTCCCTCCATATTATCCCCAGTAATAAATTGGTTGGATCCACATTAAAGAGAATTAGTGGGTTTTTTTTTTTTTTGCAAAGGACCCATGATTGCCTTAATTCAGCCCTACTCCTTGAATATCAGCCCTGGTCTCACCAGTTCTCAGATGGCTCCAGAATTAGGAAATTTAGTAATAACCGCCAAGTGGACCAGTCCCCAGCCCTACTTTGCCGTGGCCCAGGGTTGTCAGCCGGCTCTTCTCTCTACAGAGTTCAAAGAAGCCTTCTCCTTGTTCGACCGCACGCCGAGCGGAGAGATGAAGATCACCTACGGGCAATGTGGGGACGTGCTGCGGGCTCTGGGCCAGAATCCCACGAACGCCGAAGTACTGCGCATGCTGGGCAAACCCAAGCCCGAAGGTCAGGCGTCCAGCATGTTCCCCATGCCCAGAGCTGCTTGGCCTTTGAGGGAGGGCCCCCAGCAAAGCCTCCTTGCTGTCCCTCATGCTTCCTGGGTTTTGGCACCTTCCCTGCTTCCTGCAGCTGCTGAGCCCAGAGTTGGTGGGGGTGTGGGCAGGGAAGGCCTAGAAAACCAGGAGCCTCTCTTTCATGAGGGTTTCTTAGGGACCAACTCCTAAGCAGGTTCTTCCCTCTCCTGGGCCATTACCTGGGCATGCAAAGAGCACCGTTTGCTTTTCTATTGGTTGGTTGGTTTGGGGGTCACACCCCACAGTGCTTAGGGACTATGCACATAGACCTTTATATCTGCAAAGCATACATTAGCTCTGAACCAACATGTCTGGAATCAAGAATTGGTCTACATCCATCACCTTAAAGCTTTGGACATGGTACAATGTAGTCTTAGGAGCCGGGCGCTTTTACAGAGGAGCTGCACATTTAGAAGGGTTGATTCTCAGTCAGCTCTGGCCGTGTGGTCTAGTAACAACATCTGAATGCAGTTTGTAAATGTGAAGAGGGCCAGTTTGGGCCACATCTGGTATTTTGGGGGGACCATGTGGTGCAAGGGATCAAACCTGGTCTTGTAGCTCTATCTCTCTGGCCCCTGTGCACAACTCAGTGCCATCAGCTTCCCTCTGTGACTGTCTGTCACCTGTTGGAAGTCTGAAATGTGACTGTCAGGTCTGGACTGAATGGTCCGTTGGGCACCTTGTATCCTGCCACTCAGAGCTCAGAGACCCTTTTCCTCTCTTGCCCTTGTCCTTTCAAGGAGTGCCTAGAGCCAGGGTCCCCCTGGACCAGTAACCAGATGCCCCAGCCATGAGTGGCTGCCACTAAGTGTTGGTGTTGTGGTGGGTCCCAGCCCCACAGATCTGTGTGTGTGTGGCGGGGGGGAAGGGAGGTCTCGAGGGGGGCTTTCCCTACCCTCCACTCACACCCCTACTCACCTGACTCTATTTCTCGTGCTCTGTGCTCCTGCAGAGATGAACAGCAAGATGCTGGACTTCGACACCTTCCTGCCCATCCTGCAGCACATCTCCCGCAACAAGGAGCAGGGCACCGAGGAGGACTTTGTGGAGGGGTTGCGTGTTTTTGACAAGGAGAGCAATGGCACAGTCATGGGCGCTGAGCTGCGCCATGTGCTGGCCACCCTGGGTATGCCAAGCGGGAGGCAGGCCGGGAGGTGCTGGGGTGAATGGGGGAGGAGGGTCTCTGCCTCCCAAGGGTCACAGTCTAGTCCAGGCTTTACGCTCCTGGGCAGGATACCCTCCTTCAATCAGCTTTACTTAACAGGTTTAGCAGAGCCTGGTCCCGAGGCCCATTCAGAAAAATATCCTTGACTTTATTTTATTGCACAGCTGGCTCTGTGCTTGGGGCTCACTCTTGGCCCATGCTCAGGGGACCTTGTGGCCTTGGGGCTGCAGTTGTTGCCTCCTGAACTTGCTGTGTATGCACTTAGCCCACGGAGCTCTGTATGGCCCCTGTGCCTGTCACAAAGCCCTGGTCTGCTCACCCACTGAGGCAGAGGGTGAGGCCCAGGGGCCTGGAAGCCCTCCCTGCAAGGCTGCTGGGGGAAGCCTGGAAGGCTTCTCAGATGAGGGAGCCTTGATTGAGCCTGCAGGCCAGAGGGTACTGTGTTTGCCTGTGCTCCCTTTGCTGTCTGGAGTGAGAGTTCACTGCCCTCACCTCAGGAGAGAAGATGACTGAGGCGGAAGTGGATCAGCTGCTGGCTGGGCAAGAGGATGCCAACGGCTGCATCAATTATGAAGGTACCAGGTGCCAGGGCAAGAGCATAGATTGGGCAGAATGGGAGGGAGCCTGGGGCCCAAAGGGGTCTGGCACCACCTGCACTCCAGGGCACTCCTAAGGCATGTGTTCTCTATGCTGGGAGCGAGCACCCAAGGGTAATGGAGGGGAAATGGACATGGGGGAAGCTCAGGGTACACTAGCAATGTGACCTCTATCAAGCTGCTTGCTCCCTCTGAGCCCTGTTTCCTCCTGGAAGAATGGGGTGATACGGGTGGATACCTTGCTCCAAGTATTGGGGGATAGCAGAGATGCTGGAGTTCTGTCTGCCCGAGCAGCACCTTAGCTTCTCTGCTCCTGGCACCACTACACCCGCCCCCAATGGGAAAAGTTCCACAGGGCAGGCCAGAGAAGGCGGAGCGGGAGGTTTAGGTCAGTATGGGAAGGAGCAGGGAGAAGCGGTTTAAGAGGCCAAGAGGGGTGGGGTGCGGCACTGATTGGCATCTTTGTTCTTAGCCTTTGTCAAGCACATCATGTCGGGGTGAAGCGGATCCCTCCAGGGTGAGTGCAGCCTCTCCCTCCTGGTCTCTTGTGGCGTCCCACATCACCTGGACCCCCAACAATTGACCTCCCTAGACCCCTGCTGTCTTGTCCAACCCCCTGGCTGGAAACTGGGCTGCAAGTGCGCACCAGTGCCTCTTTTGCTCCCTTCCTGCTGACTCTGCCACCGTGGCCCTTTGCAACTCTCCTGCCTGAGCTTCTCCCAGGGCCCCATATGACAGGACCACTCCCATGGGCCTGGGGTCTCCTGTCCATACTGTAGGTGACAAGGCTGTTCCATAGGAGAGAGGGTCCATGGCCTGGTGCCATCCTGGAGGGGTGTGGGAGGAGGAGGGAGGCCCTTTCTGCCTGCTCATTGGTCCAGGGGCCGGGCCTGGGCATTAGCCCTCCCCAGGTGAGGGAGAGAGCAGCATAGGAGGACACAGATGAGGTTGGGCTTGTCCCTGAGCCAAAGCCCCAAGGACTTTCTGGGCCCTGAGCTCTAGCTCTAGAGAAACAGCTCTGGCAAGACTGGGCTGACCTCTCCACTCCCAACTAGTCTCGGAGTCAATTTTCTTTAAAAAATGGAATGAATTTAATAATCAAGTGGGTTTTCCCAGGAGCCACTGTCCCCCGAGGGCTTCTGTATCCCCAGAGAAGAAACAGTATCTGGGGGCCAGGGGAGCTGGGTAAGGCCCTATGCGGGGCAGCGAGCAGAGAACTGGGCATGTGTGCCGGGCAGAGGGTACTCAATCCCCTTCTCTCCTCCAGGGCATTAGCAGGAAGATGGATGCCAGGATGACCAGGAGACACCAGGGATGCCTCAAATGGTTCTTCCTGCTGCTGCTTTTTAAAATTTGTGGTACAATGCCATAATGTAAGAGTTCTTTCTCAACCATTCTGAAGCGTTCGACTTTTCAATTTATAGAGTTAGGCATATTCACTGTGTGCAACTGAGCCTTTCCATCTGAGGAAACTACTTGGCACCCCCCTCTGCCTCTCTCTGTGTGTCCTCTCTGTTTTCCACGAACTGCACCGTTCTCTATAGCCCCATCAACAGAACCACAGTCATTATCCCTTGGTGACTGGCTGGCTCACTTTGTGCAATGTCCTGAAGGCTCGCACACATGATAGCCCATGCCTCCTTTCTTTAGGATTCCACAGTGCACGGACACCTGTGGGGTATAACCCAGCTTTGAGCCTGGGGCCGTTAGGGGATTGTACTTCCTGTTGTTGAGGCCCTGACACATGATTTAGCACAGCCTCTTCTGAATCTCTTACTGGCTTCTAGCTCAAACACCATGTGCCATGCCCAGGACTCCAGCTCAGGGACCCAGAAGGGGTCGGCTCAGGGGGCACACAGACTGGGAGGGTGGGAGAGTGGGGAGAGGCAAGTGGACAATGGGGACAGACATGAAAACCGGCACTGGACAAGAAGGATAAAGGAGATGTGAAATAGTTCAGGACACATGCACACAAGCACCGGCACTGATACTGGAGGTACAGGCCCATGCTCTCCCCCCATCTGGGGGTCCTTGCACCCCTGAGGTGGGGGGGTTCCCTCTCCCCTTGTAGGAAGGCTTCTCACTTTGTGGAGATAATTGGAGTCCTAACACTGGAGTCTTTGTAGAGTTTGGAGTGAGTCCTTGGCATCAGTGATTTTCAAAATCAGTTCTGTAGGGAAGCCTTGAGGAGAAACAGAAGGAACAAGCTTCTCTGAACTCTGGCTGGGTCAGAGCTCCATGGAACACAGCCAGGACACTGATGGAAACAGAATATCGAATTATCAAGCTAAGGAACAGCTCTTGGGGCAAACTGATTTTGACCCATGTCACAGCTAAGGGAAGTTGAGTGTAGGTTCCTGGAATTTTAGATTTTTCCTTTTTCAACAAGCCAACCCTTCTTGGAGATTGTCTCTAAGTTAAGCTCTGGAAGGCCTTCTCTCATTTGGTCCCTATTATTCTGACTGTTCTTGTTTATGTTTGCTTTTTTTTTTTTTTGCGACACTTGGCTATGCTCATGGCTTACTCCTGACTCTATACTTAGGAATCACTCCTGGTGGGCTCAGGGGCCCATATGGGATACCTAGGTTGGCTGTGTGTAAGGCAAGCACCCTACTATTACTTATGTGTCCCTACTGCTTGCTCTTTTTATTTTATTTTATTGGTTTTTGGCCTACACACAGTGATGCTCAGGGTTTACGCCTGGTTCTGCACTCAGGAGTGCACTACATGGGATGCGGGGATCGAAACTGGATTGACTGCGTGCAAGACAAGCACCCTCCCCACTCAGCTATCACTCTGGCCCTGACTGCTCTCTTTCGATATCTTTCATTACTTCTTAAATTCCAATTAGCGTGCATGTGACCTACCTCCGATCCCCTGCACTGCATGGGCAGCTGCCACTACCAGGAGCTGCAGCCAGGCAAAGATCCTGGGTAGCCCCTGAGCACTGCCACATGTAGCACCCCAAAAATCATCTCTGCCAGCTGGAAATGACGACATACCTCTTTAGTATCGGAATCTGGTCAGGTTATCCTTCCCCGCTTTATTGCTGCATTTCTTCACAAAGTTTTGTGCCCAGGATATTTGGGAGATTCAAGGTAGAGTTCCCAGTTTGGGCTGAGAGAGAGTGCCACAGACTAGTGCAAGTTCTGTCTGTGGGTGGCAGTATTTGATCCAGCATGGTCCCCTACAAAGAGCGACCCCAAAGCCTAGCTCTGGGCGTAGCCCCTGCACACCACTGGGTGTGCCCCTTCCTCCAGAAAAACAAAGCAAAATAGAAGCTCCCAATTATTAAAAAACTGAAGGTGGGTCTAGTGAGATGGCTCAAAGGGAGGGAGCACAGACTTTGAATGCATGAGCCCCGGGTTTAGTCCCAAGCTACCGAGAGTATCTCACCCCAACGGCAAAGCCTGGCAAGCTAGCCATGACGTATTCAATATGCCAAACACAGCAACAAGAAGTCTCACAATGGAGATGTTACTGGGTCCGCTCGAGCAAATCGATGAACAACGGGAGCACAGTGCTGCAGTGCTGCAGTGCCACATGGTCCCCCAAGAACCAATGGGAGTGGTCTCTGTTGCCCTCCACCCCCCACTCTAAAAAAGAAACAAACCAACCACGAAAGGCTGTTTTCCCTGCCAAAGTAGCATGTAATCTAGTGAAACCAGACACAACATCCAGGGCTGGCTAGAAAATAAGCCCAAATAGCACAACTGCAGGACACGGCAGCGTTCAATTCCACCCCACGGAGCAGACATTCCCAGGGGCCCTTGGGATGTGAAGGGTGAACAGGGAGCCTGAGTGAGACCTTCAAGGAAAACGCACCCCAAGGGGAGTGCTCAGACCCCAGGGCCACCCTTCAGCAGGCTCTTTACTGAGAACTGGGGCGCCAGCTCAGGCCCGGTGACACATACATCCCCTCCCTTGTGTGGCTCCCGAACACCAGACAGCTGCAGTCCCGTGACAGAGAAACAGCAGCACCCTTTGGCTTTGAGTCGTGGAGACCCAGGCCATGAAGTGGTGAAAATGCTTCTCTCGCTCCCATTGAAGGCCTGGGGGAGCAGCAGCTTTCCCCCCAATAGTTCTTCAGCCCCAGGTGCCTTTGTCCTGGGATTGCTCTCCTGCAGGTGAGCTCCCTCTGGGCCTGCTTCTACTGAGAGAAGAGGTTCTTTTTTTTTTTTTTTTTGCTTTTTGGGTCACACCTGGAAATGCTCAGGGGTTACTCCTGGCTCTGCACTCAGGAATCACTCCTGGCAGTGCTCGGAGGACCATATGGAATGCTGGGAATCGAACCCAGGTTGACCGCATGCAAGGCAAATGTCCAATCTGTTGTACGATCACTCCGGCCCCTGGGAGAAGAGTTGAAAAAGCAAGACATCACTTCCTCAGGAACCACAGGGATCCGTGGGAACTAACCTTGGGGTCTATCCCTCAGCAGACCATTGCAAGGCTACTTCAGTAGAAGCCAGGACAAACGCTCCTCCTCCTCCTGCCTGGTCCATCTTTCAGGTGCTGCTCTGGCCCCACCTGGGAAGAAGCAGGGCTAAAAGGTGACCTTACTTCTGAGGTTTTCATGGCCTTATTACAGGTATTCCAGTATTGCAGGTATTCCAGTATTGCAAGTGAGGATTAGGTGCTATGTGAGTGAACCCCGTGTGGTGAGTGGTGATGTCAGATCTCCCCTCACAGAGGCTGGAAGTCGGGGCTCAGCAGCCACAGTGGAGTTCTTGAAGCAGGCAGACAGCTGGGCTGGGGGTGGAGGTGGGGCTGGAAGTGAATTCTCAAGTAGAAATAACACTGAGAAGTGACTCAAAGAGTCTACTCTGTCACTAGGCCTAAAATAGCCCCCCAAAGGGCACGAAGGTAAGCCCTCAGAGTGGGCACAGAAACGGAGAAAGATGACAAATTGCCATCAGCCCAGAGGAAGTGGGACCCTCAGGAGAGGGGAAGCTCCTGCAGAAGCAAAAGGCTGTGGTAAGAGTGCGAAAGTGGGCCACCGCTAAAAGCAACACCCTGGGCAACACCCTGGAAACAGACGTAGCTACACAAAGAGCCCCAAGCGGGGGCAGTTTGGGAGGAAATATGAGAGACTTTGCAAAGGCAAGCGGGTTGCTTCCGCACACTGGGGGCTGCCTGCAACTCAATTTGAGGTGTAGAATTCCTTTCTTTGACTCTCTCCCCTCTTGAGAAGCCCACATACTTCCTCTTGAATGTGGGACTCATTCCTTCTTCACAATCTTATCTATAAACAAACTATTCTATTTCACTTTTTGTCTCTTCCAGAACTTTAAAAGAAAATTGTTTATTTTGGTTCACTCAGGACTTAATCCCAACTCTGTGTTTGGGAATCCCCCCATATGGAGCTGCCCAAACTCAAGCCCAGCTCTGCAAGGCAAGAGTCCTGCCCACTGTGCTCTCTCTCCGGCTCTCCTCCTGAAAGGCTCTTTTTCTTTTTGGGTCACACCTGGTGATGCTCAGGGGTTACTCCTTGCTCTACACTCAGGAATTACTCCTGGTGGTGCTCAGGGGACCATATGGGATGCTGAAAATCGAACCCAGGTTGGTTGCGTGCAAGGCAAATGCCCTACCCACTGTACTATTGCTCCGGCCCCAAGATGAATTCTTGTGCAGTGTCGACCAAGTGGGACTCAGGCACTGTCCGATGACAGCTGGATGGAGCTGGTGGAGTGCCAGCGTCCCAGCTGGGCAGGTGCTCACGGCAGATTTGATCAGTCCCAACCCTCCCAGGCGTGTCCCCAGGTGACCAAGGTGAACAGAGAGGAGAGTGGTAGACGCCCTCCCGGGGCTGCCACCTCTCTTCTCCCCACCTCTAAAGTCACCTATCACAGTTCTTGGGCAGATGGCTGCCTTCTTGCTGCAGCCCTGGAGAGATGGGGGGAACATTCGTCAGGAAGGCTTCATCCTCATGGCTTGCCAAAAGCATAATTATCACAGGCTCCAGCTCCAGCTTCTGCCACCCTGGGTACTAGGGGCGAGGGCTGCTGTGCAATTCTGTGCCCTCATGAATCAGTCTCAGAGACGCGGGTCTGAGCCCATGGAGGGCACCAGAGGTCAGGTGAGGTGGCGGGGGTGGGGGGTAGGGAAAGTGTGCCCCAGCTCTCGGGCAGACTGAAGGAGCTTGTGATGGCACTGTGTGCATGGGGCAGCAGCTGCTTGTGAAGGAGACTGACTGCCTGGAGTGGGGTTCCTGCCCCCCTGAGACTGGCAAAAGAAAGTGCCTGGGCAGCTTCCTTGCCATCCTGCAGAGAGAAGCTGCTGGCAAGCTTCCGGGTCAATTCAGAGAAGGTGGAGCTTCGTTTCAAATTCACTGTGCTTTCTTTTTTCTTTTTTTTTTGGGGGGGTCACACCCAGCAATGCTCAGGGGTTACTCTTGGCTCTGCACTCAGGAATTACTTCTGGCGGTGCTCTGGGGACTCTACGGAATGCTGGGAATCGAACCCGGGTCAGCCACGTGTAAAGCAAACGCCCTGCCTGCTGTGCCATCACTCCAGCCCCTCCCCATGCTTTTAAGATCACATTTCCTATAAAGAAATGTAATTTTGCTGTTAACGCTGTACTTTTTTTTAATTGAAAATGTTTTATAACTTTGCTTTTAAAATTTCTTATGAAACCCCATTTGCAAATTACATGATTAAATAAGATACTTTGGCCACACACACACTCAAAAAGATCATATTTCCCCTCTAGCGAATGCTGGGGAAGACCAGGCCATCAGCTCCTTCCCTGCGTCCTACCTAAAGGTCACTCTGGCTCTTGGGTTCCGAGTGTGCCTGGGGCCTTGCCTACCTCCCAGTAGAGAAACTGCATGAGGCAGTTACTAGAGGGGAGGCAATTGGGCAGTGGGGTCCCTTGGCATCAAAAGCAATAAATTTCAGAAATGGGACTAGTGTGGACAGGCAGTGGGGCACTTGCCTTGCACAGGGCTGACCCATGCTTGGTCCTCAGTACCACATATGGTCCCTGAGCCCCTCCAGGAGTGACCCCTGAGCACAGAGCCAGAAAAAAAATCCCTGAGCATTCTGGGTATGGCCCCCAAACAGATCCCAGTCAAGCTAGCAGTGTGGTCACTTTGGGGAAGCTCCTGCATGCTGGGCCTTCTTGATCTGTCAAAGCAGTGCCGGGAAGGAGCTATCAGGTCCCCGACAAAGACCCGAAAACACCATAACCCTGACTGCTTGCTGCAGCTGATGGAGTCCAGGGGGCTCACACGTGCCAGGCTGTGTTCTGTTGCACACCATGTCCCAGCTTCCACTCTTGACCCCTCATTCTTCAGTTCTCCCCTTCTCATTCAGGGCACAGTATCAATGTTCCTTCCAAATTGTCTTTTTTTTATCAAAATGCTCACCAAATTAGGACTAACCTTCCCTAATGCTTCTTCCCTTTCTGCAAGTTTCTAAGATCTTCCTGTATCTTTCCTTGTCTAGAAAAACACCCCTCGCAGCAGCTGGTTGGCTGTTAGCTCCGGGACTCTGCACCCCACCACCCCACTTCTGTCTTCCTGCCTCATGTGTCCATTCCTTCTGTCCTTTCGATGCATCTCTATCCTTCACAGCAGAGTGCAGTTCCCAGAGAGTAGCATTTAGCACGAGACTCTGGCATTCTTTTTTGAATAAGGAATTCTTTGGTTAAAAAAGGCATTCCAATCTCAGCCATTCTTGGGTGTTAGTCTCCTATTTTGTTACTTTATGTTCCCCAGATGAATGCGATCTTTCTATGTCTATCCCTCTCTTTCTTACTCATTTCGCTTAACATGATACTTTCCATGTAGTACCACTTGTATGTAAATTTCATGACTTCATCTTTTCTAACAGCCTCTTTTGCAAACCACAACACCCAAAAGGAGAGAGAGAACAGAGGGGAATGCCCTGCCACAGAGGCAGGGTGGGATGGGGAGGATGGGGGGTGGGAGGGATACTGGGATCCGTGGTGGTGGGAAATGGGCACTGGTGGAGGGATGGGTATTTGATCATTGTATAATTAAAACCCAAGCACAAAATTTGTAAGTCTACAACTGTACCTCATGGTGTCTCACTAATAAAAATTTAAAAAAAAAGGGCATTCTATCAATTCCTTGTGTTGTGGTATCTACTTTTAACACTAGATGGCACCATTTCAGCAGCTTGCTTCCAATAGAAATCTTGGAGCACTTCAGGAGTCATTTAGATTATCCATTGCTTCCGCTAAATGGAGGTTTTACTTACTTTCAAACACTCACAAAGATGAGTTGACTTGTTTCAATAGGTCCACAAAGGTTCGCAATGAGAGGTCAAGGAGAAGATGTTGTTCTGAACTGATGGAGACTTGTTCTGGTCCAGTTCTTGCTCCAACTCAGCCTCAGGTTTGTTTGTTTTTCTTTTCCCAAAAGGAAAAAAGGTCACACCTGGTAATGCTCAGGGGTTACTCCTGGCTCTGTAGGAATCACTCCTGGTAGTGCTCAGAGTACCATATGGGATACCAGGGATCGAACTGGGGTCGACTGCATGAAATGAAATCCTGCTTTACTATCACTCCAGTCCCTCAACTGCAGTTCTGTAAGTTGCAGGGCTGAAGGGTTTGATTACACCATCTTTAATGTCCCATTCAGCAATCTGATATTGATCAATCAGAACTGATTTCTTCTTACTAGATTCAGCTTTCTGTTTATCTTACTTTCACTCTTATTACATACAAATGTTTAGAACAGTAAGAGGCAGAACCATTCATTTAAAACAGTTGTAGTAAGCAGTAGGTGCTTCAGTACATAAAAACTAAAATAGGCTCTGGAGTGATAGCACAGCGAGTAGGGCATTTGCCCTGCACGCGGCAACCCAGGTTCAATTCCCAGCATCCCAGATGGTCTCCCAAGCACCGCCAGGAGTAATTCCTGGATGCAGAGCCAGGAGTAACCCCTGTGCATCTCCAGGTATGACCTAAAGAGCAAAAAACAAAGCAAAGCAAAACAAAAAAAAAAAAAAACAGAAAAAACTAAAATAACCCATGGTTATTTACTTGATGAGTTTATGCTCTAATAGAGGAAAACAAAAGATCCGTATGTGAAAAAGTAATCTATGTCATAGGGCAAAAATAGAAGAAAAGAAGGCAGGAAGGAAAGTACAGAAGTTACGGCACTTGCCTTGCATGTGACGGGCCCTGGTTTGATTCCCGGGAATTCAGGAGTTCCTGAGTACCACCAGGAGTGACCCCTGAGCACCGAGCCATGAGTACACCCTGAGCACCACCATGTGTTGCCTAAAAGTTGAACCTTCCCTCGCAAAAACAAACAAAAACCCAGAGGAAATGAAAGCAGGGAGCATCAAAGGAGAGAGTTGAGACCAGAGCACCAGCTTGGCCGAGGAATCATCAAGAGGGATTCAAGGAACCATCTTGATGGGATATAGTTAGAGAAGAAGTTGGAGTTAGAAAGCTCAGAATGCTAAGTATAACCACAGTCCCTATCTTTTAGGATTTAGGTTAAGAAAAAAAGGTGAATAGTAAGAAAAAGAACTGAAGAATGAGGCAAGAGGCAGGGAGAAGAGAAGGAAGACCGGGTGAAGGGACAGGAATGCAAGGGACATGCACCAGTGCAGGGAGTGTAGCAAATGCAAAGGCAGCAAGGAAAGTGCCCGTTCTTCCTCCTGATATTCTAGAACCACAGAACCAGACCTTCTGGCTCAGAGTCGATATTCTAGAACCTGATATTCTAGAACCACAGAACCAGACCTTCTGGCTCAGAGTCGATCTCTAGCTCAAAGTCTTCCATGCAACTTCTATAGGACAAGTGCTTGGTGTTCAATCAAATACCTACTCTCACATGGAACTCATTACTCCCAAGGGAGCCTACTGCATATGGGAAAAACTCAGTTTGATATTCTTGGAACTTTATGTTTATATCCCTAAGATTTCTATCCACTGGTCCCAGATTTGTCTCCTAGAGGGACCCAGAAAAGACTGCACATCATGCCTCACGTTAGATGTTGGCCTTTCCTCTGCTAAGTACCTCCCAGCAAGTACTTGCACCAGATCAAGATTCTTGAATCCATTTAATGCAGCCAAGTCGATAACCCAACTTGTATCCTGACTTTCGGTTTCTGTTGAGTAATGCAGTTCACACTTCAGAGAGTGGAAGTGAATCTTCTGGTAGAACAGGTGAAGTAAAGGTGAAAACTGAGATTGAGGAACTCAGCCCTTGTCATGTCCCTAGCACAAAGATCTGTGCTCCTTCTGCTCTTGCTCAGAACGAAGGGGCAGCATATTTGTGTTAATGTCAACAAAGGAAAAATTCCACCCCACCTGGGGCACACAACTGCTTGCTCCCACTTGACGTTCACAATTGGCTCTCAGCTGTCCCTCCTTCACCTACTACAGATAAGGACCCTACTGGCCCTCTTTCCTCCTCTCCATCAGCCTCTTTGGAGTCCCTTTCTTGTTTATTTAGTTGTTTACAACTCACTTTTGAGTACCAGTCATTCCTCCGGGCACAGGAATGAAGATTTTAACCACAGAGACCCTTAGGGACTCATTGATATACTTTTGGCCAAGAAGAGAGAGGGGCTAAAGATCCAAAAAATGGTTAAGAGCCACTGTTCTGGGCAGTTGTGGGATTCTGTTTATCTTTGCCCTGAGTGTTTTGACATTGCATCTGCTGTGACCAGCCCAGCCTTCCTCTGGCTCCCAGGAACCCCAGCTCATCTCTCTCTCCCGGCACTTTCTTCGTTTCCACCTCCACCAGCTGTCCCTAGGGTCACCTTCAGGTTTAGAGAGGCAGTTCCACCTTGTCCACTTCTTCCTCTGTGATCCTGCCTTTAGCTGAGGAAGTGTTCCCGCCGAGCTCCCCTGAGTCTTGCTCCAGCTTAACTGGATCTACAAGGGTCCTACATCCCCATGCTCCCTGCTTGCATCCCTTAGCTGGAGCCAAGGACCCACAGGCTTGCCATGGCGCTAAGGGCACTGTGGGCACTCTGGCACTACTCTTTCTATCAGGTTCCAATGGGCTTCCTTCCTTGGGTGGGTGGGTTTTCTATTGATGGAACTTTCTTGAAGGTCAGCACACACAATGCAAACCTCCTACCTATTTTTCTTTAGAACAGAATCCTTTGGTAAAAGGAGATGATTTCCATCTCATAAGTTCTTAGTCATAGCCCAGAGAATTTATGTCCCTTGTCAAAAACCTGAGCCACTTAGAGTTTTTTACCAAAAAAAATCTTTTCTTTTTTTTGGGGGGGGGGTTGAGTTTGGGGACCACACCTGGCAGTGCTCAGGGCTTACACTGTGCTCAGGGATCACTCCCGGTGGTGCTCATGTGTCACCAGGGATTGAACCTGGGTTGTTGGCATTTAAGGCCATCACCCTATCCACTGTCCGGTAGCTCCAGCTTGCTCCTGAAGACTCTTCTGAGGTATTGTTATTTCATTACCAGAAGCTGGGGGCTGAGTGTTCATGTCTCAGTCTTTTTGGTGGTGCATGATTCTGGTCTCAGAAGCTGAGAACTTCACCCAGCATGCCTGGAGATGCTAGGATCAGGGGCCCTCATCTCCCCAGGCCGCAGTTTTGGAAGGAGGTTGATGAATGAGTTCCTTGGCCCTGGCCCTCCCCCTATCTTTTTCCCTCCCACGCTTCAGCTTTCAGCTCAGCCCAGCCAGGCGTCTGTGTTAAGGAGAAGCCAGAGGTCAAAGATCTGGCCTTCAAATGCCGGTGACCAGCTGGAATGCAGAGAGCTCTCTTGTATAGTCAGTTTCACAATCATTTACTAACGGCATTTTATTGCTGGTATTTGAGTTTTCATTTTGATTTCAAGTTTCTTTTGGGGGGGCGGGGGTGAGGGGGTGCCACACTTGGCGGTGCTCAGGGCTTACTCCTGGCTTTGTAAGGTAAAAGGTAAAGGTAAAGGCCCTCCCGTTGATCGTCGATTTGCTCGAGCAGGCCCAGTAACGTCTCCATTGGAGACTTTGTTGTTACTGTGTCTGGCATATCGAATACATCACGGGGAGCTTGCCAGGCTCTGCCGTGCGGGCGAGATACTCTCGGTAGCTTGCCGGGCTCTCCGAGAGGGGCAGAGGAATCGAACTCGGGTCGGCCATGTTGGCTGCATGCAAGGCAAACGCCCTACCACTGTGCTATCGCTTTGTATTCAGGAATTATTCCTAGCGGTACTAGGGGACCATATAGGATGCCAAGGATCGAACCCGGGTTGGCTGGCAAGGCAAACAAACGTCCTACCTGCTGTACTATTGCTCTGGCCTCTAGAATTTCATTTTTGAGAGCTTTTGACAGCGTTTCACTTCTTGTAAGAAATCTGATTTTTTTTAAAAGGCATTGGGGATTTATGTAATTGAATAGGGTCTGGTGCTTATCCTCAGAGACATCAAAACTGATAGCAAAGCTATATACTATGCATAAGCCAAAAAATAACCAGGGACTGGAGACATAGCACAGTGGGTACAGTGCTGACTTTCATGTAGTTGGCCCAGATTCAATCCCTGCACCACCATGTACATGGCTGAGACACCCTTCCTGTGAGTGCTCAGGCACTTGTGACTCTCCCCAGCCCATGAGCAAGGTTTAGGAGGCCGAGAGAGGGACACTCACCATCACTGAGTGAATGCAAAGAAACTTTAGGACCCCTGTGTGCTTCTGCCAAAGCTGACTCAGAGCTGGACCCTGGCAACCACCCTGCCCTGTCACAGCATGGTGGGAGATGGTCTCCCTCATTTCCAGCTCTGTATCCACATCTTTTGAAGGTGAGGCTTCCGATTTCAGAGGCTTCCTTCCAGCATGTGCTGGGCGCCCATTCCCATTTGAAGGGTCTTGTTTCTTTTTTCCCCTCGCAGTCCTTTGAAGCTAATCCTTGGCTGTTGTACTGTGTGGGCCCTGGGCATCCTTCCAAGAGCGAGAAGCTGGGATGAAAGTGAAGCTCTTGGTCCCTTGGTGTCAACCTGCACAGTAGTTAACAAACAAGTGAGCATGTGGCAAAGTTGGAGCAAAAACACACAAGGGGAGACAGATACTTCCGGGAGTGCAGCCTTGGGGTTCTGTGGGAAAGTGGAGTGAAGGACTCACTTCCTTGGTGATGCATCATTCTGGTCCTTTTTTTTGTGACTTCCGGGGTCTCAGGTTGAGATGAATCTTGGGGTTATTTGGGGAGAGACAGAGGAGGAAGAAGGTATACTTGGGAATGATAGGGGTGGTGAGTCACTTTTGCAATATGATTTGTAGCTTATGAGAACATCCATCTTTCTTTCTTTCTTTCTTTCTTTCTTTCTTTCTTTCTTTCTTTCTCTCTTTCTCCTGAGGATTTGGACTTGTTAGGTGTCAGCCTGCTACATGATAATTCAATGTTTAACTTTTTATTTACTTTTGTTTTCCTCCTCCTCCCTTTCCTCCTTTTTCTGGTAGTACCAAGGATCAAAAACAGGATCCCATGCATATAAGGCATGAGATGCCTGGGAACTCATGGGTAGAGTGGCCCAGCCATGGTGGTGCAGGGGTTGAATCTGAGTCAGCTACGTGCAAAGTCAGCACCCTGCCCACTGTGCTATGTCTCCAGCCCCTGGTTATTTTTGGTTTTGTGCATAGTATATAGCTTTGTTCTCAGTTTTGTTATCCCTGAGGATACCATATTCCTAGTAACTATTCTCTCTCTCTGTATGTGTGTGTGTCTGTCTGTTTCTCTTTTCCTCTAATTAAAGATACAGAGCGAGTGAGAGCGAGAGCAAGAGCGAGAGCAAGAGAGAGAGAGAGAGAGAGAGAGAGAGAGAGAGAGAGAGAGAGAGAGCAGGGGATAGTACAGGCACTTTCCTTGCCTGCAGCTGAGTTTGGTTCAATCCCTGCACGTGGTCCCCTGAGCATTGATAGGAGCCAGCCCTCCCTGTGCACAGAGGCAGGAATAAGCCCTGAAAAACACCACAGACACTGAGAACCTCTGGGGAGGTCCTAGTGGGATCTTTCTCAGTTGGCCCTAGGAGCACTGCATTGCTTGATGGACACAGCTGTGAGACCCATATGGCCAAGATGGGCATGACCCAGACTGACCCCAGGCCACTTAGTCCTGCTGGGAATCCTACCTGCAAATTGCCACAGACTGCGACTTATGTCTTCTAACCCACTAATTTTTTTGGGGGGGGAGGGGGTCACACCACCGATGCTCAGGGGTTACTCCTGGCTTTGCACTCAGGAATCACTACTGGCGGTGCTCTGGGGACCATATGGGATGCTGGGAATCGAAGCCAGGTGGGCTGTGTGCAAGGCAAACGTCCTACCTGCTATACTATTCCTTCAGCCCCTAACCCACTGGTTTTAACTCCTCCCCCTGCCAATCTTCTGCCTCGCTGCCATCAGATTTAAGGGACACTGAGATTTCTATACCCTCTATCTCAGAAAGCACTTGCCCTGGCTCCCCAAGTGCTCACCAATCCTCAATTCTTGTGAGGGAAGGCTTTGGATGTGCTTGTATAGGGCCGGTTACTGAGTGCATGGCTGAGTGCCAGCTTGAGTGGGTTTGGAAGGGAGGACTAAGTTTAGCATTGCCATGACCAGCCATGATCTGGACCGCTCTTTTCCTGTCTCTGCACCTCATTGACCTGATCTGCGTTTAAAATGGGATTAAGACAATTCCCGACTCCCTGAGAGGCACTGTGAGGATTTGGCAAGGCAGCAAGGCTAGAACTCAGCAGGCATTAATGTCAGCTCAGAAGCTGTGCACTAAGCTAAGGCGTTGTCTTACCCCGTGGGGTGCCCAGTGGAATCCAGAGGCTGTAGGAAACACATGTTCACTTGGTGACCCAGGCAAAAACAGGTTCTAGAAAACAGGATATTCATTAGCTAGGAGGGTCCCATTGGGAAGGTTCGACCACATACAAACTTTCAGGATGGGGTCAGGCAAACAGAAATGGTGGCTGTGAGTAACCGCCACGGGCAGATAACACAGCTTGGGGGATGTTATAGGTGTCTGAGTCCCTGATGGAGGAGACTGGAGTAAGGGTTAGTCTGGGGGTGGGATGGGGGCAGGCTTCTGGCCTCTCCCTCCCTCTCTATAGTCAGGTTAGAAACCTGCAGGTTTCGACAGGGCTGGAAACAGCCAGAGCCATGGGGAAGTGGTTTGAGGTGCTCATCGTCACCCCACTCCTTGTCACTCAGTCCTTCTGGGAAAGGCTGAATTTCAAGGGCCCTCAGTGGTGCCCACAACCTGCCTTCTGCCCAGGTTTTCCAGTGTGATCTTCCTCTCAGGAGTCAGCAGGGCATGGTGGCAAATTCCTGTAATCCTCAGGACAGGAAGTGGTCAGGGCTGGAAGCCAAGTGGCCACAGTGGGGTGGGTGAGGATGAGACGACCCTGTGTGCCTTCCTGGCTGGGTGCTCCCAGTCCCCACTCAGTCTGGGCTGCAGGAATTCTCACCATCGCTTCCTCTTTGTGGACTTCCCAATTTTATTTCAGAAATAGAATATCTGAGAGTATTTTATTCCAGGATCTGGGTGGAAGATGCTCGACTCCAATTCGAGTAGGCTTGGAGGTCTCGGCCCCGGAACCCGCGTGGCTTTGTCCCTCTGCCAGTACCTTCATGTGTGCGGAGAGTGGTCTCAGCATGGTGGTGGCTGGTCCTGGAGGTCTTCGGCTGCCGTAGCCCTGGTCGGGACGGGGAGGAAAGCTCAACCCGCTCCCCTCCAAGGGACTCCAGGAAGGAACACCGAGGCGCGGGGGCAGAGACTGCACTGTTCTCGTCCGGGATCTGGATTTTATAGTCTCTGAGTCTTGGCCGCTGATGGGATTACACGGCGCCAGGGGGCCAGGTGGTGGGTGTGACCCCCGCCTACTGGAATTTGGAGGATCTGGGTGGAAGATGCTCGACTCCAATTCGAGTAGGCTTGGAGGTCTCGGCCCCGGAACCCGCGTGGCTTTGTCCCTCTGCCAGTACCTTCATGTGTGCGGAGAGTGGTCTCAGCATGGTGGTGGCTGGTCCTGGAGGTCTTCGGCTGCCGTAGCCCTGGTCGGGACGGGGAGGAAAGCTCAACCCGCTCCCCTCCAAGGGACTCCAGGAAGGAACACCCAGGCGCGGGGGCAAAGTCGAGCATCTTCCACCCAGATCCTCCAAATTCCAGTAGGTGGGGGTCACACCCACCACCTGGCCCCCTGGCGCCGTGTAATCCCATCAGCGGCCAAGACTCAGAGACTATAAAATCCAGATCCCGGACGAGAACAGTGCAGTCTCTGCCCCCACGCCTGGGTGTTCCTTCCTGGAGTCCCTTGGAGGGGAGCGGGTTGAGCTTTCCTCCCCGTCCCGACCAGGGCTACGGCAGCCGAAGACCTCCAGGACCAGCCACCACCATGCTGAGACCACTCTCCGCACACATGAAGGTACTGGCAGAGGGACAAAGCCACGCGGGTTCCGGGGCCAAGACCTCCAAGCCTACTCGAATTGGAGTCGAGCATCTTCCACCCAGATCCTCCAAATTCCAGTAGGCGGGGGTCACACCCACCACCTGGCCCCCTGGCGCCGTGTAATCCCATCAGCGGCCAAGACTCAGAGACTATAAAATCCAGATCCCAACATCTTAACAGAACTTTTTTTTTTATGACATCTTATTGTCTTATTCCTACTTTGGACAAACTTGCAGGCTATGAATGTAGCCTGCCCACAGGGCAGAGTCTGGCAAACTCCCCGTGGCGTACCAAATATGCCAAATACCAGTAACAATGATGGGTCTCATTCTCCTAAATAGCCTTGAATATAATCTCAGGGCTAGGATGAGAGAGACGTTACTGGGGCCTGCTCGAGGCAATCGACGAATAACAGGATGATGAAATGAAAATGAAATGAATTTTATTCCAGAGCAGTTTCTGCCATTACCTGGTAATTAATGCCCATTGACAGCTTTGATAGTGTCTGGCGTCCTGTCCCCACGCTCCTCCTAAGGGGTAAGGGGCATTGTAGGATTTGGACCTATCTCTATTTCTTTTTTTTTTTTTTGGCCTGGGGGCCACACCCAGTGGTGCTCAGAGCTTACTCCCAGCCAAGTGCTCAGGGATCACTCCTGGTGGGGCTCAGGGGATCGTATGTAGCACCAGGGGTTGAACTCGGGTCAGCTGCGTGTAGGACAAACGCTTTACCCATTGTACTCTCTCCAGCCCTGACCCACTTGTTTCTCAATTCCCAAAGTTGCCACTCAGTACCTGGCTGCTTCTGTTCATCCCTTGGAGCCCCTCCTTTTTCATGTGTATAATCATTATTCTGGTGCTTCCCTTTTTGAGGAAGTGGGATGGGATATGCCACATCCAGAGGTCCTCAGGGGATACTCCTGGCTCTGTGTCTGGGAAACCATAGATGGTTCCAGGGATCTAAACACAGTCAGCCACATGCAAGGCTTGTCACATACTGACCAAAGTCCAAGAACGTTCTTAGCATCATATTTCGCACATAATAATCACAAAATAAAATGTCAACTAACATGGTAATATAAAAAGCAGTGAATGATTCCTTCACCTCTCCAAGTCATAATCTGTAAAATGAGTTTGAGTGAGGATTGAGGGAGTTGTGTGTTAAATTCTTGTGAAAAATATGGGCTATTGGGGACTGACCCATTAGCTGAACGAGGGTGAACTTGACCACCTCTGCTCTCCCCAGAGCCTGTAACACCTGCCTCAGTTCCACCAACATTGCTGGGGACAGGCAGCAGCAATGAATTGGTGAGTATCTTGACTTGTAGGCAGACTTTAAGGATCAATTAGTATTAGATAAACATAGATTATTGATTCCCAAGGGAAAACTATAGTTCACCTTTTTTTTTTTTTGCTTTTTGGGTCACACCTGGCAATGCACAGGGGTTACTCCTGTCTCTGCACTCAGGAGTTATTCCTGGCGGTGCTCAGGGGACCATATGGGGTGCTGGGAATCGAACCCAGGTCGGCCATGTGCAAGGCAAACACCCTACCCGCTGTACTATCTCTCCAGCCCCTATAGTTCACCTTTAATGGACACTTGCAAGATGACAGTTACTGTGCTAAATGAGTCATCTTAGTGCTTAAATCCCATTTCAGAGATGGGAAAATTGAAGCTGAATGCAAAGAAATAATTTGCCCAGGGTCACTGAGCTAACAAATGGTGGAGGTAGGAGTTAAATGTTGGCCACTTCAGTCTAGTGCAGGCAATCCTTGCATTCCCTGTCAAGAGTAGGAAGGAATAGCCCAAGAGGTCTAAAATATGTGGCTGGAGTCCAGGTGCAAGTCTTTATTCATTGGAGCAGGGTCCGAGAGATGCAGCTCTATTATCAGAGCAGGCATCACTCTGGCCCGGGGGGTGTAGAATGGGAAAGGTCTGGACAGCCATGCACTATCCTTTGGGTGCAGAACTGAATCCAGATTTGGCCAATTGGTACCTGATATTCAAAATTGGTGTGAAAAATTCTTGGACCCTCACTTTTTGTTCTTGACAGAGGAAGATCTGGTGCAGGTGAGGATGGGGACTCATAGACTCGAGTTTCTTAGCTCAGACCCCACCTGGCAGGACAGGGCCCAGAGCTCTTCTCCACTGCATCCTTAATGTCCCAAGAAGGCCCTGGCACCCCATTGTTGCATGATGTGGGTTTGTGGCTGGTCAGTAAGTGCCCAGTGCTGACTTCATCCCTCTACAGTGACCTTGACTTTCTCAGATAACTCCCCAGAGACCAGAAATTCATTCAGGCCAAAGGAACATCTGGGTTCTCTCTCAACAGACAGACCATATGTGCAGGAGGAGAAAATTCTGAGCCAGTAAACGACTCTCTGGTCTTCTTCAGTAGAGGCCCGGATCTGTCACGAGAGCTAAACAGTCACGAGAACTTAACAGTCTCTCCATGAGTAACAGCAGCAGCAGGAATATTCTGTTGTGTTTTTCACATTCCAAAGGCCTTTTATATGTGTGGGCATATAGAACCTCGTGTGTGTGTGTGTGTGTGTGTGTGTGTGTGTGCGTGCGCGCGCGCGCGCGCACGCGGGTGCGCATGAGTGCACATGAGTATTTTGATGAGAGGTTAAGTGGTTAAGTGGCCTGGGAAGTGGGGAAACCAGCAGAGAACAGATATTTTATATAGATTAGAATATTTAGACGATATTAGAATATTCTAAATATTAGAATATTAGAATATTTAGACGATAGAGACCTCTTAGTACAGAGGACAATTAAGTATGACAAAAGGTCTAGGAGGTGGCCTGGTTGCTCTATCTTAGATGTTGAGGAGGAACTAAAATGAACAGGAGCAGATTCCCTAAGGAGGAAGACTACTGAGGAGAAGCCAGGGCAGGATCCCATGGGTCAGCCAAGTACGATGGGTTATGTCTTAAAGGGCATTTCTACCTTGAGTGGATTGATGCCACGATACCACGGATGCCCTCCCTGGTGCTATCCCCTAGGGAGTAAGGCACTTGGGCAAACCACAGACTAGCCACTCAGGTCCCCCAACATCTTTGCACAGCGGGTAAGGCGTTTGTCTTGTACATGACCGACCTGGGCTCGATCCCTGGCATCCCATATGGTCCTCCAAGCACTGGCAGGAGTAATTCCTGAGTGCAGAGCCAGGACTAACCCCTGAGCATTGCTTGGTGTGACCCAAAAAGCAAAATATTTTATTACAATGAACTTCCGTGCTGGAGAGACAGTTCAAAGGACTGGAACATGTGGGAGTCCCAGGTTTGATACCTGATCCCCCAAACACTGCTGGGAGCAACTCCCTAGCAATGAGCAGGATGCACTACCAGGTTTGGCCCCAAACATGCCCCCTAAATAGATAAAATTAACTACCAACTGTGGATAGGTAGATCAAGAGATAGCAATAAAGGATTGGAGTGATAGTACAGTGGGTAGAATACTTGCCTTGCATGTGGTCAACCTGGGTTTAATCCCTGGCACCCCTTATAGTTTCCTGAGCCCTATCAGGAATGTCCCTGAGCACAGAGCCAGATGTAAGGTAAGCTCTGAGCACTGAGGGGTGTAGCCCCAAACAAACAACAAAAGAAATAGCAAGGGTTTTCTCCTTTTTCACTTACCTGAGGCCTGCTAGGGGATAGAAAAATAATAAATTCTGACCCAGAATTCAAGAATCATATTCCGGTAGATAGAGGTAGAAGAAATAATCCACAGCACTTTTATGACAAAGTTAAGTGGTCTGGGACTCACTGTCCCCACGGCTAACTGTCAGCTTAGGCCACTTACTTGAGGACCTGGTGTAGACTCTGAACACGGACAACACATCTGTTACTCCAAGGGAAGTGAAATGCCTGGGGTGAGACTTCCTCTGGACTCAGGGTTCTACCCGGGGAAGTGAATCTTCTGGGTGGAACCAGAAAGTGCATGATGGTCTCATGGAGCTGGGAAAATAGAGAGAGCTCAAGGTTCCAGGGGAGTACTGCCTGGAGGAGGCACCCGAAGGGGCTGATCTCTGGGGTCCATGGAGGTATTCCCAGGGTCTCTGGTGCAGGATGGGCTGCAGGTGCTTCCCGTGCAGAGAGGACCTGAGAGCTGAAGTTTGCTGGTAGCTCAGAGATGGGGGAGTTTTAGCTCAGAGCGAAAACGTCTTCCTCAAAACTGAGTGCTTAGATGGTCCTGAAAGTCCCGGAGAGACCCCTGAGTGTCTGCAGCCTTAAGAGCAAGGACTGTGCTGTGTAGTAAACAATACCCTCTCACCCTCTAAGGGCGGAGAGAAATAGACCAACCCCCATAAGAACAAAGCCTCACCTGACTAGGTCAAAAGAATCTGCCAATAATTTAACAGCCTAACAGAACAAAACATAATACTCTTCCCAGGAAGACAAACTCTAAATAAGTAGCCCACAAAGCGTACTATACGGTCTAATATGCATGGGGGAAACAGTGTTTTATGGGCACGAACCAGACAGGACAAAGGGGGCTATTAGCAAAGGGGAAAGAAGAGTTGTTTCAGGCAAGGGCACTTTCTCTTATGGACACAAAAGGGGCTTTATATGGTCAAATACGTCACTACTATGTATTGATGAAGTCATCTTAGACTGGTCGGTTAACAATTCCACTCCAGGGAGAGACTGACACTTCATATAGGTTAGTTATCAAGTCTTGGGACTTAGCATGAGTGGCTCCATCTTGGGCGATTAAATATATACATAAGTGTGTGTGTGTGTGTGTGTGTGTGTGTGTGTGTGTGTGATATCCTCCCAGGCCATCAGCGCTTCCCCCCCCCCGTCCGCCAAAAAGAACCAAGTAATGAAAGACTGAACGGTGCTGGGCACAGAACAGGCTTGCGACAGATCTGTCAGTTGCACGAACGGAAGTGTGAAAGAATGGAACATGGGGTACAGAGAAATGTCCCAGCGGAGCAGGTGGAGGAGCGCCGTGGGTGTCCCCTAGGCGGAGGCCCGAAATCCGGAGAGGAGGCGCAGGTCCTGACCGTTCGGAGCACGCCGAGCAGCGGGACGCAGACCCCCCAGGAGCAAGGGCGCGCGTCCTCCCGCCCGCTCGGGCCGGTGGCGCGTAGCGGATCCTCCCCGGAGAGGCGAGGCGGGGGCAGGAGCCGCCCCCACCGCCCCCTCGGCTCGCCGGCTCCAGAAAAGGGCCGGAGTGTAGGAAGCGCGGCCCGCGGCCCGCCCCGTCGCGTCCCACCCACCGCGTCCCTCCCCTCGGCTGCGGGGACCGCGGGTGCGGCCGAGGCTCAGCGCGGCGGCGGCAGCGGCGGCTGCGGAGATGCGGGCGCGGCCGCTGGGGGCGGCGGCGCTGGGCGCGCTAGTTCTGGGCGCGCTGGCGGCCGCGGGCGCGGGTGAGTGGGGCGTTCGGGGCCCGCCCGAGAGGGGGGCGCGCCGGGGGCCGGTCCCCGGGACCCCGCAACCCCAGAATCGGGCGGGCGCCTGTCTGGGGTGGGGGTGGGGGAACCCGCGCTGGCATTCCCGGGGCCGTTCCCGCGCTCGCGGAGGGGCGAGGGTGTTGCCTCTAGGGGAACGCGCGCGTGCAGCTGGCGCCGGGTGCTTCTCTGGCTCTCGGCGCGCTCCACTTTGTCCCACGTTTCTGTTTGCTCGGACGTGGCGGCTGCTCGCGGGGGGACGCGGGGCCGCCTCCTGCACGGTCCTTGCGCGGACTCCGGAGCAGCGCTGCCTCTCCCACCCGGCCCAGCACCCTCGAAGTTTCCGCGTCCCGGCGCTGGCAGGAGTTCCCGCACGTTCCCTCCTGCAGGGTGAGCGGGGCCCGGCCTCCGGGTGCTGCCCGCGGCCCTGCAACGCCTTCCTAGGGACAGCTCCGGCTCCGGGGTCAGCGAGCGTCTCCTCCCCCCCACCCCCCCCCCCCCCCGCACCACCACGCAGAGGGGCCCCGGGGCGCTTCTATGCACTTTCGGTAGAGAAAGCAGAACTTTCGGTCCTGCAAAAGAAGGTATTTCAAGAAGTGAGATGTACTGATAGGTCCATTTCAAAGAGCTCTTCTGAAATGCTTTGATGAAGCCTCCAAGACTCTCGCCAGCCTTTAAGAGATGCGTGTTTGTGCTCATACATGACAGGGCTGCGCCATCAATATGCTTTTTTGTAAAATGACTGTTGAGCTGTGTTTAGACGACAAAACGCGCCTTTATGTTGGCCTGGAGAAACTGTATAAGGGTTAAAGCACTTGCCTTGATTCCAGTAACACATGTAGTCCCCGGAGCAAAGCCAGGAGCCATCCCTGACATAGGCAGGTGTGCCCTCCCAACCCCCCAAATCTCCTGGTGTTTGGTATGGACAGCTGATGAGGTTTTTTGTTGTTGTTGTTGTTGTTGTTGTTGTTGTTTCTGTTTGGGGGGACACAACCAGCAATGTTCAGGGCTTCCTCCTGGCTGTATGCTCTGTGACCAGAGCCGGGAATGGAACTGGGATGTTCTGTGCCTTAGCTGCTGTACCATCTCTCCAGCCCATCCTGGTGAGTTTGAAGATAATCACCCCCGCTCTGATAGGAGCAGTTACAGGTGATAGAGAGGATTGTGTCAGTGGCTGTTCCCAGTTTGATGTCCTTAAGCAGCCCAGAGCAACCTGATGACCCCCCTACAGAAATATGAATCTCCAGCCTTTTGCCCGGGGAGTTGGTTGGAACCCTGGTTCAGATCTGCTCCGTGTGTGTGTGCTAGGTGGGATTCAGGTGCTACTCAGTGATCTGGGGTCACTCCTGGCTGTGCTCAGGGAACCTTTCCAGCTTTGTCAAGGACCAAACCCCCCACTCTGACCTGCAGTGCATGCACCCTAGCCCCTTGAGCCATCTCCCTAGCCTTGCTGTTAACAAGGGCAAGGAAGAAATCCAGAAGGGCTTCTCAGCTGTATTCTATGAGATGCCTGCTTCTATAAACTTGATTTGTTTTTCTTTTTTGGGCCACACATGATGGTGCTCAGGGCTTACTCCTGACTCTGCATTCAGAGATCATTCCTGGTGCCTCAGGGGACCATATATGGTGCCCAGGTCAGCCACGTGCAAGGCAAGCACCCACCTACTGTACTATGGTTTTCCAGCTTGGTTCCAGCTTCTGAACTTAGAAATATGTCTTGCTTTCTTTTCACATCTATAGTTTTCTTTCTTTCTTTTTTTGTTTTTGTTTTGTTTGGGGGCCACACCCAGCAGTTCTCAGGGCTTCCTTCTGGCTCTGCTCTCAGGGATCACTCCTTCCAGGGCTCAAGGGACCATATGAGGTGCCAGGGATTGAGTCCAGGTTGATCATGTGCAAGGCAATCTTCCTACCTGCTGCACCATCTCTTCAGTCCCCAACTTCCTTTATTTTGGAATAATCTCTACATCTAAACATTGTATTTACTTGTGGTCTAGAAGTGAATAAGGTCTAGTTGGGTTATTGATCTAAGATTAGTGATGAAAAGCACTGTGCTATTTGGGCATCTCCCTCCACACCTGGCTCCTAGTTCATCTTTTGTTGATGTGTTTCACAGCATAATAACAGAAGTTTTGTTTGGTCCATGTAACAGAGGGAAACCCTGAAGGCCTGAGACAGTAAGTTATTTAGCCCAGATCACACAGCCAGTGGCAAAGTCGCAATCACATCTCACCGTCTTCAACCCACAACTGCCTTTTTCTCTAGCCAAAAGTTTTCCTATGTGTCTCCGGGTCCGGGGAGTTTCTGTTGGAAAGTTTTCAGGAAATAAACGCAGCTGATCTTTATAGGACCGCCACTGTGCTTCTAGAGTGCCTAATTTACCCTAAACATCCTCTAGGAGAACTTTTCACAGATTCGTCCTCGTGACGGAGGTGATTCCACCAGCATGGATGTACTCCTTTAGCTCCGGACTCCCTCTGAGAGGAACAGTAGCCCAGTAGGCAAGTAGGAGCTCCGGGTCAGACCCGCAGAGTAGTAAACCCAGAAGTAAGTCCCTCCCGGCATTGTACTTAGTCCAGCTCCAGTGTTGGTGGCCAGCTTGAAGGTGTCTGGAGAGCCTGGAGTGGTGGAGTGTGGTGTGGGACACCTTTTGTCCCAGAGCAAGGAGAAAGGGAAGGAGGGGAAGTTATCATCCCTCCCAGCCCCAGGAATCCTTCTGCCCTTGCTGGCAGAGGTCACCCCAGAGTTGGAGAGCTGAGGATGGGGAGAAGAGAGGTACTTTTAGGTAAAATAAAACCTGAAGTTTTACTGGGTTTTGAAATTCTATATATCAAAGATGATGATGATGATGATGATGATGATGTGTGTGTGTGTGACTTACCAGGGATGGAACCCCGAAAATCAGTACTGCCCTAAAACAACCTCATACTTGCCAGCATGTACCGTCATTTCAGCCTTACCCATGCAATGTTGCTTGGTTTTGTGACTTTCCCATTTAGATCTTGATTTTACCCCAAGGGCAAACGGGTTACAAGTTGTTTTTTCGGTTGAGATTTTTTATTTGGGGGGGGGGGGTGTCTCACTGGATTACTTCTGGCTCTGCACTCAGGAATTACTCCTGACAGTGCTTAGGAGACCATATGGGTTGCCGAGGATCGAACCCAGGTTGGCCACGTGCAAGGCAGGCGTCCTCCCCGCTGTTGTCTCCTCTGGCCCCATGGCTTACAAGTTCTGCTTGCTTACAAGTTCACCATCTAGGTGTACTAGCTGTGAGCTGAGCTGCTCACTTCTCTCGCGGAGTTTATTTCCTGAAAACTCTGCCACAGACACATAGGAAAACACTTGGCTGAGGAAAAAGACTGCTGTGGGCTGACGGTGTTCAGGTGTGGGCGTGATAGCCGACTTTGCCATTGGTTGCATGACCTGGGCTAAATGACTGACTGTCTCAGGCCCTCAGGCTTGCTTTCCCTCTGTGTCCAGAACCAAACAAAGCCTCTGTGAGTGTGCTGCCTGTGTGAGAGAGAGGGTGAAAAAGGAGTGCTCAGTCAACGGCAGCTTCTTTCTGCCTGTGCTGTCTACTCTGCTTCATGTCTGAAGGCTCTGGAAGGAGAGTGAGAGGTCCTCTCTCCATGCCTCTGTGTGAAGGGGCCCATTCCACACCGGCTGCGGCTGTGGGGCGTTTCTCAGCCACTCTGAACCCAGCGTAAGCCCCATGGTGGAGGCCACGGAGGGGAAAGGCTCCTGCATTTGCTCCCTCCCTGGGGAAGCGTTAAGCCTTGTCTCTGGGAAGGAGGAACATCAGCCTCAGGCTTCCAAGCACCAGAAGAATGCCAGGTCTGTCTTGCTCAACATTTGGTGCTCAGTACCTGGCACAGAGGAGGCACGATAAGTGTCCGTGGGAAGCTCGGGTGGGTCTCTAGAGATGACAGCCACATGTCAGAATCCTGATAAGCAAATCCCTGCGTTCATTAATTCAGCCATCCTGGGACTCAGCGGGACCTTCAAGAGGCTGTTCGCATTTGGCAGACCAGGGCTTCTCTGGGCACACAGAACTCTGTGTGGTGTCTGCTGTCGGCCCCTGTTTGAGTTTGCTGGGGCTCAGGGAGCTCTGTGAGGGCCCCTCCTGGAGGAGGGCCAGGCGGCACTGCACCCTCCCTTGTCAGGGTGGCCGAGGTCTCCTGGGGACATCACCCTTGGTAAGGAGGCCACAGTGAGGAAGGGGAGTTTGGCGAGGACTCCGGAATTTCCTAATAGAAATTCTCCTCCACTCCTCCCCACCCTTCTAGGGCTCTCTGGTTATCATCCCTCCCAGCCCCAGGAATCCTTCTGCCCTTGCTGGCAGGAAGAGCCAGGAAGCATGCCCGCAGAAACCACAGTTCTTGAATCAGCAGACAGATAATTATGGGGGGGGAGTGACTGAGCAACTTCAGGAAGAAGCCACTTGATGTGATGCAGCCCACGGGCTGGCCTGCTACTCTGGCCCTGCCTCTCTTCTCCCCAGCCCTCAGCCTTGCTGAGTGGGGAGCTCAGTCCCTTACACTGGGGCCTGGGCACCCCTGCTGAGCCAGGTCCAGGGGCAACAGCTAGTACTCTCCCTGTTTCCTTCCCTCCCTCCCTCCCTTCTTTCTTTCTTTCTTTCTTTCTTTCTCTCTCTTTCCTCTCTCACTCTTTTTGTTGTTGTTGTTTTGGATTTTTGGGTCACATCCGGTGATGCTCAGGGGTTATTACTGGCTCTGCGCTAAGGAATTACTCGTGACAGGGCTTGGGAGACCACATGGGATGCTAGGGATTGAACCCAGGCTGGCCTCATGCAAGGCAAATGGCCTACCAGCTGTACTATTGTCTGGCCTTCTCTTTTTCTTTCTTTCCTTCCTTCCTGTCTGCCTGCAGTGCTCAGGGGACCATACACGATACTGGATGTGGATAGTGAGTCACCATCACTACAGTCAAGATGGAGAACTTTTCCTATACTCGTAAATGTTCTTTCTCTCAAGTTCCTTTGTCATCATTTTCCTGTTCCCCCCTTTTGTTCTTGACAACCACTGGTCCCTTTCCTGTCCCTTTGGATTTACCTTGCAGGGACTCACAGCAGTGAAACCACACCGTGCTCAGCCTCTGGAGTCCGGCTCCTTCCACTTAGTGTGGCACCTCTAGAGTCCTCTGTGGTGATCTGCCTATCCGAGGGCTGAGAGGTTACCTGAGGCTGCTCTGGTTTCCTCGGATATTGAGACTGTCACCCTGAAAGCTTATTTTTGTGGCCATATGTCACGTGTCACAGACCAGGGCAGGAAGAACGTGGGTCTGTCATACCACTTAATGTTTCTGTTAGCATCTTTGAGAAAAACAGTGCACTGTGTTTCTGTTTCTCTGTCATGTGCCCACGAAAGAGCCTACTCCAAATCACTGCTCCCTGCCTCCGTCCACCAACAGCGTTTCTTAGCTCAGTCAGTGTAGATGCTCAGACATTCAAGGAGTGAGATGTAAGTGCGTGTGATGAGAAAACCCGGTTCTGGACTCAGACGCTAGTGCAAAGGGCTGGAGAGCAGCTTTGCATGTGGATGTCCCAGTCCTGAGCCCTGACCCCTCGTGTCTCCTAGCAGCACCACTTATAGCCAATCTCTTTCTTATTATTGGGGTAGGGTGACTCTTTGGGTCACACCTGGTGATGCTCAGGGGTTGCTCCTGGCTCTGCATTCAGGAATTACTCCTGGCGATGCTTGGGGGACCATATGGGATGCTGGGGATCGACCTGGGCAAGCTCCTTACCCTCTGTGCTATGGCTCCGGTTCCAGGATGCACACTGTTAACAGTTACTCCTATCGTTGATGTTTATGTCATCCTAAGTCACTAGAGGATTATGCACCATAGGATCACTGCCATTTAATAATATACCCTGATGTCTTTCTATGTCAGTTAATGGCTTTTTCTCTTATTTATCCCAAGAACAATAATTCTAGCCAGAAGGCATATTGCTAAATGAATATACCTGAAGTTATTTAATCAACCCAGTAGAGAGGAAGTGGAGTCATTTCCAATGATTTTGGCCTATACATAAAACTCAAGAGCTTCACTCATTCACTTTTATGTATCTTTGTTCAAGTGTTTCTATAGACTCAATTTCTTGAATGAAAGCTGCGAGATCAAAGGATAGGGATCTTTAAAATTTGAATCAGTTTTGCCAAATTATCCTTTAAAACAGTAGGACCAGTTTGTCTTCCTGCCGAGGCAGGCCGGCAGTCCGACTTGGTGACCCTGCCGTTGCCTACTGTTCATCCCACAAGGCAGGAGCCAGGGGAGAGCTGGACAACTGGATGCCAAGGAGGCCACTAGCAGGATACTGCTGGGCTGGGCCTCAGTCGAGCTTGGTACAGGCTCATCTCTTCTCTCACTGAATGAGTCAGCAGCAAGGTGGAGCCCGTTCTGATAAAATTTTCCAGAACTTGTGATGTAGCATTTGAAAATATCATGTGGACCCTTCAGAAGAAATTGGCACATGCGCAATGTTTGTGGGGTCTTAGGCTGGCGTCGCTGGGCCTCCCTGAGTCTCGATCACTCTCGAGGCTAGCTGGCTGGCCTACATCCTCTAGGCCCGGCCACACCTTCTAGCTCATCTAGCCTGGGAACTTTTCACAGGAGCCAAAGAAGGAGACCCTGAGAGGTGAAGTGACCCACCCAAGACCATATGGCTGGTGTTTTTTTTTTTTTCTTTTTGGGTCACACCCGGCTATCCACAGTGGTTACTCCTGGCTCATGCACTCAGAAATCACCCTGGTGGTGCTTGGGGGATCATATGGGATGCTGGGAACTGAACCTGGGTTGGCCGTGTACGAGGCAAACACCCTACCCACTGTGCTATCGCTCCAGCTCCATATGGCTGGTTTTGAGGCATTGGCGTATCTAAGTCTGGGGGATGCTCCTGTCCCTTGGGATGTAAGAGATTTCCTCCCTGTTTTCAGTTAGAGTCAAAGAGGAATCTCTTTCCTGACCCTGATGGGGTGCAAGGAGGCTGGACATGCCTGGGACAGGAAGTGATTAGAACAAAATTCAGGAAGAAGGAAAACTGATTTATTGAACATCAGTTATAGATGGTTGCTAGACATGCTATTTCATTTCAGCCTTCAGGTCTAGAGGTCAGTATTCTACACATATGTGGGACCCTGGGAGAAAGGAGTGTTTATAGAGGGTCTCCAGTGCTTGGTTGCCATGTCTGGGTTAGAATACTGAGGGGCATGTGGCATGGAATCAAGTGCCCGGGGGATGGGGCCAGGCCTGAGGTCACACAGGCATGGAAGTGGCCCCAGTGGCTTTCGACCTGAGGTTTCCTGTTGCTGGTTGGCAAGGGGACCACGTCACATCCACCGTTGCACAACGCGTGTGGTCTCTGTTTCCCCGCTCCTCCCCGTCAGCATTTCCGGGGGACTCAGGTATCATCTTAATCCGCACGCTATGCTGGTAAGCTTTCTGCAGCGGTCAGCACTTACTTGCCCAGTTAACCCGTTGGACATGATCTGGCTTCGCTTACAAGGGCAGCGCCTGCTGCCTCGAGGCTCTGTGCCAGTGCATGGCCGGTGGTAGAAAATTTTTGACTTTGTCCATGTAGGAACCCACGTGCTCAGGCCCATGTCTTTTTCGCTGTCATGTTCCATGTGCCATTCATTGGCAAGTCTCGAGAATATTCCTAGAGTTTCACCACATTATTACTGCCTCTACCATCCAAGTCCAGCCCCGCGTTGGCTGCTGCCTGGTCTGAACAGCTCCCCCACTCCCCCCCTTCACCCTTTGCTGTCTGCTCTCCTTGGGGGGTGGGGTGGGGCAGGAGGATCCTTTTATGCTGTTTCTGCTCAGCTTCCTCCAGGGGCATGAAAGCCACACTCCCAGCAGCAGGCTTCAGTTTCTAAGGGTCCGGTGTCCATCAGCCTCGCCATCTTCCTTCCCTTCTTTTTTGGGGGGCTTTGTGGTCACACCCAGCAGTGCTCAGGGCTTACTCCTGGCTCTGTGCTCAGGAATTACTCCTGGCGGTGCTCAGGGGACCATATGGGATGCTGGGGATTTAACCCTGGTTGGCTGGGTACAAGGCAAATGCCCTCCCTGCGTCTATCGCTCCAGCCCTCCATTTTTCTTCCCTTCTTGGCCACCCCTGGAAGGAACACTTGAGCTCTAACCCTCACTTTAGAAGCCAGATTTGGCCATCGTCTTACCCTTGCTTGATGGTTCTGGTTCTGCTCCCCATGGCCCCAAGTTTGCGGCCTCCTTAGCCAGGTGTATAGAGTCCTATGGAAAAGTGTCTGTCCATGGAGTGTATCATGCTAAGTGAAATGAGTCAGAACGAGAGGGACAGACATAGAAGGACTGCACTCATTTGTGGAGTATAAAACAACATAACATGAGGCTGACACCTAAGGACAGTAGATACACGGGACAGGGAGACTGCTGGAAGCCTGCCTCATGCACAAAGGGGAGAAGGCAGCTGGAATAGAGAAGGTATCACTGAGAAAACGATGGCTGGAGGAACCAGTCGGGATGGGGGATGTGTGCTGAAAGTAGATAAAGGACCAAACATGATAACCTCTCAGTGTCTGTATCACAAACCATAATGCCCAAAAGTAGAGAGTATGGGGAATCATGTCTGCCATGGAGGCAGGGGGAGGGTGGGAAAGGGGGGGTATACCGGGGATATTGGTGGTGGGGAATGTGCACTGGTGGAGGGATGGGTGTTTGGTCGTTGTGTGATTGTAACCCAAACACGAAAGCTTATAACTATCTCGTGGTGATTCAATAAAATAAAAAAAAAAGAAAGAAAAGGGTCTGTATCCAGGGAGAGAAAAAAAATAATAAAGCATTTGCCTGCTCTAAGCTGCTTAGAGCTCAGGGTGAGCACTGTTGCCGTGAGGCAGCAGCTTTCACTGAGCCCCTTCTGGCTGCCAGCGCTTCCGTCAGAACTTACCAGGATTCTTTTATTTTTTTTAATTAATTAATTAATTTTTTATTTTTTTAATGAATCATTGGGCTGGAGTGATAGCACAGCGGGTAGGGCGTTTGCCTTGCACACAGCCAACATGGCTGACCGAGTTCGATTCCTCCACCCCTCTCGGAGAGCCCGGCAAGCTACTGAGAGTATCTCGCCCGCACGGCAGAGCCTGGCAAGCTCCCCGTGACGTATTCGATATGCCAGACACAGTAACAACAAATCTCAAGATGGAGACGTTACTGGGCCTGCTCGAGCAAATCGATGAATAACGGGAGAACCATGAACCGTGAACTGTGACCGTGAGGTACAGTTACAGACTTACAAACTTTCATGCTTACGTTTCAGTCATATAATGATTGAGTACTGAGCCCTCCACCACTGCCTGTTCTTCACCACCAATGTTCCCAGTATCCCTCCCACCACCCCCACCCCATTCCCACCCCACTCCCCCCAAACTCTGACCTCTGAGGCAGGGAATTCCCTTTTACTCTCTCTTTCCCTTTGGGTTTTGTGATTTGCAATACAGGCATTAAGTGGCCATCATGTTTGGTCTGTAATCTACCTTCAGCACATATCTCCCATCCTGAGTGGGCCCTCCAGGCGTCCTCTACTTGGTGTTTCCTTCTCTGTCTGAGCTGCCTTTCCCCCCCAGCGTATGAGGCCGGCTTTGAAGCTGTGGAGCAATCCTCCTTTGACCAGGATTCTTTATCTGTTTTCCCCTCTCAAGCTTCGGTGGGAAGCAGGGCCAGCCCACCCACCAGTGTCCCTGCTCTGGCTAAAGGGGTCAGAGGAAAGGGGTGCTAAGACTTGTTCATTTTTCCAAGTGACGAAACAAGACCCCCCCCCCCCACTTCTCCTGCAGGCCTGGGGCTAAGGCTCCTGCTTGCAGACAGAGGCCCAGTGCCTTCCACACATTCAGGAGGAGGGTGCCCACAGAGCCGCAGCTCGCTGGACCAGTGTGGCCTGGCACAGAGGCCAGTGAGTCAGTCCCTTCAGCTGCTTTCTAGAGAACCTGACCTTGGTGGCAGGGAGGGTCATTGGTTCTCACCAAACCAGCCTGCAACTCATTAAAAAGAATTGTGATAGTTCTTCTCATAAAAAAGAGGAGTGATAGTAGAGTGGGTCCGTGTTTGCCTTGCACGTAGCTGACCTGGGTTCAATTCCCAGCATCCTATCTAGTCCCTCGAGCAGCACTAGGACTGATCCCTAAGTACCACAGGGCATAGGCCCCTCTCTCCCCCCCAAAAAAAGGAGGTAAGAAAATGTGGGTAATGATGCCCCTCCAGAATGCTCAGACTCCAAAGTGCCAGGAACCACCAGGGCACCTGGGTGATGCTTAGGGGCCTTCAGAGCCACGCCCAGTGATGCTTGGGAGTGTTGGGGATTGAACCTGGGTTGCCATGTGTAAGGCGCATGCAGGGCACATGCCCTAATATCTGTACTATTGTCCGAACCTCAGAACTCTGTACCTGTAAAATCATCTCTGTAGGCCCGGGGATGGAGTTCAGTGGTACAGTACTCACCTTGCATGCGAGAGGCCCTGGGTTCAATCCCTGCCTCTCCCCATACATGCAGGTGATCATTCCTGGTTCAACACCCTTCACGGTATAGTCTCCTGAGGACCCCTGGGAGTGACCCCCAGGCACAGTAGCTCCTGTGTAGCACCACCAGGTGTGGCCCTCCCTTTATCCCCCCCAAAATGGTAAAATATCCTAATCTGTAGAAGTCAAGCCAAGTCAGATAACCCTCACCCCTGGGGCTCTGTGCCTTATATTAATGGCCCCTGAGGCACCCTCCCTTGATTCTCAGCCCACCGGAACTGCAGGTCACTGCAAGGCTCTGAGGATGCACTGCTGCTTGGGCCTTGCAGTGTGGGGATGATGGGGGACACCCTGGAGTCTAGGGGGCCTCCAGGACTGCACCTGGCAGTCCTGGGGTCCCTGTGGTGCCAAGGACTGACTTGCAACTGCTGCAAGGCAAGTGCCTTGAGCCCTATGCCATCTCTCTGTTTGCTCCCGTTTTGAAAGAAAAGAATTAGACACTGTGACTTGAATGACTGCAGCCCTGTTGTGTCAGGTATGCAGTGATGCAGCACACCACCTACCCACTGTGTCAGAAGCAGTACCTCCTGCCCCACTGCCCCAGTTGTACCCAAGGCAATTACTGGCCCCCTTTGGATTGTTCTAGGTCCCCCCCAAGGGGGTAGTATTGATTGCTTGGGGAAACACTGGGTTACACAAATAGCTTCAGGGACACAGGGGAAAGCACCCTGCGGTCAGGATGCTGTCTCTAGAGATAGACTTGCTGGTCTTCCCAGCTGGGAGCCAAAGGGCTAAAAAAGCAAACTGGGTATAGGCCTGGTCAAGATAAGTGGTCACAGGGTGGACTGGGACCTCGTTATCATCGTTATCGTCCTTTTGTGGGCAGAGGCCTTCTTGGGGACATGAGGAGGAGGAGGCTGATTTGACGGTGGTGGGAAGGCTGAGCCAGGGAAGTGGGGAAGATGCAGGTCTCTATCCAAGCGGAGGCCTGAGGTTTGCTTCCTGCCTGGGCTTCTCAGGGCTATTTTGGTGCCTTTGGTTGTCGCCTTCCCCCTCCCTCCCAACCCCCCCAGCCTTTTCTCTGTCTTTGGGCAGGAAGAAGACTTGGTCACATTGACATTTATTATTTAATTAATTAACTATTTATTTTGCAGTGCTGGGAATCTAACCCAGGACCTCAGGGTCTTATACATATATGGCAAGAACTCTAACCACTGGGCTCCATCCCTGGCCCCCTCAGTCAGCCTTTTGCAATTGTTTCTGTACTTCTTACTGAGGTGCCCTGTGCTCGGATCCTGAGATGTATATCCTGGGAATCCTGAGTTTAAACGATCTACATTACTCTGCCCATGGCAGTGATGAATTTCTCTCAGCCTTTCACATCCTCCTTCCTACCCCAACAGCCTGTGTTTGATAAGTACCTGAAGTCGGGGGTGGTGTAAAACTGAGTGTGTGGGAATGGCGGCAAGGACAGGGGGCACCATTTACTCCAGTGCACTGCTGGGAGCTGACGCCTTTGTCTCTGTGTTGCAGGCCCCAACATCTGTGCCACCCGGGGCGTGAGCTCCTGCCAACAGTGTCTGGCTGTGAGTCCCATGTGCGCTTGGTGCTCGGATGAGGTAAGGAGCTATGACACCGGGCCTCACTCCCCCGGCCTTTGCAGGGATGGATGCCCGGAGCTTTCTCCTCGCTCCTCAGTTCACCAGCCCCTGGTTTTTCAGAGCAAAACGGAGGTGGAACTCTTCCCTTAATGCACACCGAAGGAAGCTGCCCTGGGGGTGTGGCTGGGAGCTTCATCCCGAGTGTGTCCCTGAGGGCCCGGCTTTGGCCATTTTGGTTGGGGCTCCTGGCCTTCCACTAGCCATTGCTTCCCTTGACCATGCGTGGCTTTCCTTCTCCGAGAAGTAGAGCACCCCCAGAAGCAGGGTTTCTACCTCAAAAGGACACACAGGGGAGCATTATTGGTATTGAGGAGACACTAGCTTTCAGGCATCAGAAGGTGTTTTTATTTATTTATTTGTTTATTTATTTTTTGCTTTTTGGGTCATACCCGGCAATGCATAGGGGTTACTCCTGGCTCTGCACTCAGGAATTACTCCTGGCGGTGCTTAGAGGACCATATAGGATGCTGGGGATCAAATCCGGGTTGGCCGAGTGCAAGGCAAACGCCCTACCCACCGTGCTATCACTCCAGCCCTACATCTGGAAGTTATAGAAGGCAAATGAAGGAGCTGCAGAGCTAGAACAGAGGATAGGATGTTTGCCTTGCATGTGGCCAACCCTAGCTCGATCCCTGGCACACCAGATGGTCCCCCCGAGCACCACCAGGAATAATTCCTGAGTGCAGAGCCAGGACTAATCCCTGAGCATACGCTGGATGTGATTCCCCACCACCCCCCCAAATAAAAGGCAAACGAAAGCGGCATGTTGATGTGTGTGTGGAATGTTAGACAGTGAGTCTTCTCTATTCTCCTCACCTCTTGGCTGACAGCGGCCAGTGGATCCTCCTCTTCCTCTCTCTCTCCTCTTCCCCTCCTTCCTTCCCTCTCTGTGGTGTTGATGAGGGAAGCTGGCGCAAGCTGGCACAACTTGTGAGGCTGTGAGGGTGACCGGACGGGGCTCGCTGTGTCTAGGAAGAAGCGTGTTGTGTCTGGGTCCCGGAGGATGAGTGTGTCTGAGAGAACGGCACTGTTGGGGGTGGGGGGCGGCGGGATTTTGGAGCTGGCCAGGGCTGGGGGTGGTGCATGTGACGGGAGAGAGTCCGGTGATTACAGAGGCTGAGATGAGTCATTGCTCATCTCCCCCCCCCCCTGCACCCCAGGTGCTTACCTGAACACCTGTGGGATGCTCTCAGCTGCCTGAGGCGCCCTCGGTCACCACAGCCCATCCCTGCTCTAACCCAGTCCCTCATTCTCCGTCTGCTTCTCTTCCCAATTGCTGAGTTTCCTAAAAAAGGCAGCTAGCTCCCTGCAGGGTGGGGGTGCGGGGTGGGGGGGTGGAGAGGAGGCTGCGTTCCTCCCAGCACAGAATTGCCACGAACCGGCCCAACGAGCTGCTTTGGCCTTGCTGCAGCTCAGCACGGGAGCATGGAGCTGCCTCTCCAGGCAGCGGCCCAACATCTGGGCCACGTTGACTTCATTTAGCAAAACGGCAGTTCCCTGGGGCTGGGAGGGGGTGCATGGAGGGCTGAGCTGCCCTCCACCCCCAGCCCCTGCAGTTCCCCGTGCCACGCCTCTGCTCAGGGGGGCTGCTGAGTGGGATCTGGTCCTCACCCTTCCGATTGGCTGGATCCTCTTGGTCTTGGTCCCCACTGGGAGGTGATTGAGTTTTTGCCAGCGAGTTGGAATTCTGCAACTGAACCCTGGAAGAAGGGAGGGCTGGAGGGGAGGGGTGCCCCCTCTCTGTCTCTCTTTTGGGGGTTTGGAAGCTGGCCGGCTAATGAGGGAGATGGGAAGCCAGAGGAGACATCCTGGTGCCACTCAAAAGGTGTTCCCCTCCCTGCCTTCAGGCACGCGAGAGAACATGCAAGGAGCCGTGTCCTGGAGATGGGGGGGATAAGGAAAACATCTTCTAGGAGTATCTGTCACTATCTTGGTCTTCACAGGAACACACCATGTAACTGAGGGATGTTAAGATCTGGCCCCGTGTCTTAGGTCACATGACCAAGTTTGGGAGTTGTGAATGTGTGAATGGGGAATACTTATGAATGGTCATGATGAATTTTGACCCTGGAGTAGGCTAGGGGAGGGCAGTGGGGGAGGACAAGCCCAGGACCAAAGTGTGTGTGTATATTGGCGGGTGCAGGGGTGGTTGGGAGGTGGAGTCAGGGAGGAAACAGATGTAGCTAGGAACAAGAGAACTAGTGAGGAATAACTGACCTCCTCCAGGACAGTGAGCCGGAACAAGTGAAGGGGTGGCCAAGCGTTTAGTGAATGACGGCAGCCATTTCTGGCAGGAGGGAGGAGCGAGGACTCAGAGGAGAAGCCCAGTATGGGACCAGTGTGTCAGCAGGGAAGAATCCCAGGTTGTAGCCGGAACAGGACTGCTATTTTTTTTTTCTAGGACTTCCCTTACACTGAATTTAATTGCTGAAAATGTCTTGGTCATTGGATTAAACAACAAAAACAACAAAATGCTGAGTCTAGAGATTGTGTGTGATTTGTTGAACAAGCCATTCTGGGGAGCCTCATTTGCTACCCCGCTGCTTTGGCTGTTCCAGGCCTGGTTGGCAGAGCTTGGAAAAACAACTGGTTGGGCTCAGCTTCCCTTGGTCCTGGAGGGGAGCAACGCTGGGTGTGTAGACAAGCGTTTGGCTGGGTTATGGGAAAACACAGCCAATGAGGATGAGTGTGGCGTGCTGGGCCCATCTGCACTGGGTGTGTTCTTGGGGGGTTGGCTGTTGACCTGAGTTGGGGTGGTTGCTCTCTCTGGATGGTGAATCTCACAAAAAATTAAAATAGGCTACCTGCACATGGAGAGTCAACTTGTGGTCTTGGCTTTAGAGACGCCATGTTGGAATCTAGAAACATCCAAACTTTCCTGATGGTGAGTAACACCAGGGCTATCTGGAGGTGCCTCTGAAACATAAAGGTTCCTAGGATGGACCGTGGACATCAGAATAGGTTGAGATGAAAGTGAATGTGGCAAATCCTGCCATTGGTGGTGGTGGCCTATTGGCTTCCCGGTGGATAGAGGTGGAGTTAAATTTGTCAGGTAAGAC
This sequence comes from Sorex fumeus, assembly GCF_029834395.1. Classification (NCBI taxonomy): domain Eukaryota; kingdom Metazoa; phylum Chordata; class Mammalia; order Eulipotyphla; family Soricidae; genus Sorex; species Sorex fumeus. The sequence continues at coordinate 79,420,339 of NW_026606120.1, forward strand.
ATGGGGCACCAGTTACACTTGAATTAAACAACGGGTATGTATTATATAAGTATGTCCCCCATGTTTGCTAAATTTGGCAGTCCTAAAGTGGAAGGAAGTACTTAAAAATATATAGAGGAGAGAAGGTAGAGAAACTCCTACTCAGCATGATGTCCAGAGATTTGCTGGTGTAGGCAAGCAGAAGTTTTCTCTGGGCGTTTTGTTTTCTTTGTGTTTGTAGGGAGAGGTATAAACCTTTCCTTGTATTTGTAGGGAGAAGGTATAATATTATTTTATTTCTTTTGAGTAATGTCATTTTGTTCTTACTTGTCTGCTGCTTTTCCTTTCTTTCTCCTTTTCCTTTTAAATATTTTTTATGGTGCTGGGGGTAGAATCCAGGGCTTCATACCTGTAAAACGTGCTCTCCTACTAAGCCATGTCCTTTGTCCATTGTTTCTTTCATTCTGGAAGGTAAGCAATCTTTTTTGAGAGTTTTGTCTTGACTTCTTGTTGTTGCTGTTGTTGTTGTTATTGTTTTGAGACCACACTGGTGGTGCTCAGGCTTTACTCCTGGCTCTATACTCAGGGGTCACTCCTGACAGGCTCAGGGGACCATGTGCAAGGCAAATGCCCTACCTGCTATACTATCTCTTCAACCCTTGTTATTATATTTTTATTATTTATTATTTATTATTTTATTTTTGGGTCACACCTGGCTATGCACAGGGGTTACTCCTGGCTCTGCACTCGGAATTACTCCTGGTGGTGCTCAGAGGGCCATATGGGATGCTGGGAGTCAAACCCGGGCCAGCCACGTGCAAGGCAAACGCCCTACCTGCTGTGCTATTGCTCCAGCCCCTTGTTATTATATTTTTAAAGTACATTAAAAGTGTTCCTCCCCATTAGCAATAGCATTTGATACTAATAACTGAAAAACAAAAATGTCTTCCTCTTCCACTACTCTTTCTTTTTTTCTCCTCCATACTTTCTGTGTGTTCAAGTGATATTTTTTGTTCTCACAAGATGTCCATGAAGAGATCTGTGTTGATTTTTTTTAAAATTTGGGGTTGTTTAGTAGTGATCTGGGAGAAAATAAATACCAAAGTCTATTGTACCTTGTTCTCAAGAAAAGGCCAGAGAGATAATAGAGTCTGTAGGGTGTTTGCTTGCATGTAGCTGACCTGGGTTCAATCCCTGGCATCCCATATGGTCCCCCGAGCACCACCAGGAGTAATTCATGAACACAGTCAGGAATAGCTGGGTGTGGCCCCCAAACAAAACAAAATCAAAAAGAAGAGAATCCCTTTCTATTTGCATTTATTTGTCTATACCCTATCAAATAAGGTTTGAGTATATCTGATGTATATTGAATATATCTAAAATATATATGTGCACATATATGTTCTCCCCTTATTTCTTTTAGTTTTTGAGCCACACTCAGAGGTGCTTACACACCCGAGGTTAACTACTGGCTGTGATCAGGGGTCACTCCTGGCAATACCCAAGGATCATAAGTGGTGCCAAGTATTGAACTAGAGCTGGCTACCTGCAAGGCAAGCACCCTGACCTCTGTACTATTTCTGTGGTCCTGATCCATGTCTATTTTTTTGCTTTGGAGGCCACACCCATAGGGCTCAGGGGCTATTCCCAGCTCATTGCTCCGGGGTTCATCTTGGTCCTGGCATTTCTGCATGCAATGCAGGTGCGTCTGTCTGTTTGAGTCATCTCTCTGGCCCTCCCTCTTTAAAAATAAAAAGGGTTTAGAGTTAATTTCAGAGTTAGGTTTATGTTTATGGTGAGGGGATAGGGTTAGTCTGATCTTAGGGTATAATAATGTATTTTGGGTTAGCAGTAGGGTTGGTTTAGAGGTTAGGTTAATGATTAGGTTTAGCATTAGTGGTAGGGTAGGTTTTTGATTATTGCGATTTTTGCATCTTGAGAGCATTTCATATTCATGGTTTTATTTTATTCCTTGACCAATCCGATGATGCAGCAAAGATAATGGTAATTATTCATGTTGTACTTTCCCAATTTTGCAGATGGGATTAATGAATGGTAGGAGTAATGGCCTGTGTCATTCACCCAGGAAGGGGTGGGGACTCAGCTTGCGCAGCTCTGTGGATTGGAATTTCCTACCTCGATGCTGGGGATCTTCCCTTGGGTCTTGGTTATTTTTGCCCTTCTCTGTAATATCCGGTCTCACTGGGAACTGTCACTTAATATTCCCCCCCTCCCCATTTTCTCTTGGAGTGACCTGGACACAGTCCTTCTACCTTTCCTGCCTGGGTTACTGAGGGAATGTTGCCTGCGGGGGTTGAGGTCATTGCCTTTGGGGACAGAACGAGTTTAGGGAGAGCTTGGCGGGAAGCCTGTTGTATTCCTGACCTCTGATGTCACTGGCCACAGAGAGAGGGAGGGAGGCAGTTTTGTTTCTCAGTGTTTATATTTCTAAGGAAATCCATAACAAACCAGAAAGACTGTCAGAAGACAGCACTTCAAATCTTCAATCACTGTCATGTTAGAAAACGAGGGGCCAGGAAATTCCCTCCTAAAGGTTTCCTCACTCTGCTCAAGCAGCCCGAAGAGGCAGCCGGCCTGGGCACTTTTGTTCAGTCTTCTTTGTCCCTCCTCCAACCCGTGTCTCAGCACCGGAGAGGATTAGCCTTCCTACACCCTGGTCTGTCCAGTTTTACTTTCTTAGGAAGCTTTCCTCGAGCTCTCACTTTTGCCACCTACTTTGGGCAAGGTACTGAACTTCTCCAAGCCTCAGATTTCTTACCTATAAACACTGGCTTCCTTGGTGCAACCTCTCAGCCTCGAGTGTTCGCTCCAGTCTTGTAAGAACTGTGACGGTCCGGTTGCAGCAGCCCCTGGGGAGTCCTTATCGTTCCCCTGACAGGCAGCAAGTGTTCAAGAAACAGTGAGAGGCTTGTTTGGGGGTCCTGTTTGGGGTATTCATCGAATTTCTAGATATGGTTGTGTGGGCGTGGGGGAGGACCTCAGCCTAGATATTGTGAAATGGGTCCAGGGAGGGTTTTTCCTGCCATTTCCGGCCAGTCCCCTCCTCCTGGCAGAGTGCCCTCATGGACTTGGGTCCGTACCAGGCTGGCTGCGTGGGCCGAATGTCAGAGCTGGAGGGGACCAAAAGTGTTGTGTCTCCTCATCCCCTGTTGGAGCGGGGAAAATCTGGGGCACAAAGGAGGGAAAGGGAACGTCCGGGGTCACATGGCTAATCAGTGGCAGACCTGGCCCTGACCTTTCCGGATTCCATCGTGCTTTCTAGTACAACGGGTCCCGTTTTCAGGACTCATGTGCAACATACACAGGGCCCCCAGAGGTCCAGGGGATGCGAGCCAGAGTTTTTGGAAGGGTACTCAATGTCCCCTTTGTTCTGGGCAGAGAAGGAAGAGGCAGCTGTCAGTTACCCTGTTAATCAGTGGCCTGGAATCATGGGAGTTTCCCAGGCTTGGAGCCTTCATTCATAAGTGTATTATCCAGGAACTATTTAGAGAGCATCGCCTAATACTGGCTAGCCTTTGTTCATCATATTTACTATTAGTTTCTTTGCAGCCTTGCCCACAGTGCTGGGTGCCACCAGGCTTGTACCTGGTGGCACTTGAGATGCTGTGGTGCCTGGCACTGGAGCCGAGCCTCTGGCCCGCTGAGCCTGCACTTGAGGCCTTGGAGTCCTCTCCTGGGTGATGCTGCAGGTGCTTCCTTCTGTACAAGGGACCTAGGGGTGTCTTGGGGAAGACCACCCAGCTCATTTCTGCAGCCTTTGCTTTGAAGTACCTTAAGCTCCTGACCCCTGGGAGGGGGCCCCTTCCACCCTGGTCACAGGGATCCACCGGGCTCTCTGTCTTGCAGGCCTTGCCTCCGGGCTCACCCCGCTGTAACCTGAAGGCGAATCTGCTGAAGGATAAGTGTGCCCCGGAGTCCATCGAGTTCCCCATCAGCGAGGCCCGCATCCTGGAGGCCAGGCCCCTCAGCGACAAGGCCTCCGGAGACAGCTCCCAGGTCACTCAAGTCAGTCCGCAGAGGATCGCTCTCCGACTCCGGCCAGGTAGGAAGGGATCCCGGAGAGACGGGGCGTAGGGCGCCAGGTGGAGGGCTGGGCGGAGACTGAACAGGAAGCAGCTCTGCAGAGGAGCGTGAAGAATGGAAGGCAGTGCCAGGGTCTGGGACTTGAGGCGAGGCCTCGGTTTTGATCTTGACTCTATCCATTCTAGCCCTTTGACTTGAGGAAGGTCGTAAACCCTTCTCTAACCTGGCAAGTATTTGGAAAACCTTTGCTGCTTTTCCCCCCAAATTCTACCTAGTGCTTTGTGTTGAGGGGCAAGTGAAAGCCAAGAAAGCAATTTGGAAATCCCTTTAATATGTGAATTTGGGGGCCAGAGCAATAGTACAGTGGGTTTGGCATTTGCCTTGTATCGACCGATCCTGGTTGATTCTCAGCATGCCACATAGTCTTCTGAGCATTGCCAAGAGTAATGCCTGGGTGCAGAACCAGGAGTAACCCTTGAATATCTCGAGGTGTGACACCCTCCCCCCCAAAAAAAGTAAAAAAATAAGCATGTTTTTGGAATAAAGCCCAAGGTGTAAGGTTGGGTGCAGAGAAAACCGGGATAGGGAGGGAAGAGATAGGCTAAGAGTTTTTTTTTTTTAACATTGATTTTATTTTTCTGAATATGCCAGAAGAATTTCAGAAGTACCTTCTATAATGGACTGAGGGAATAGGTCTGCAGTGGGGCATTCGCCTTGTGTGTTTGAGACCTCTGGGATTGCTCCTTGGAACTGCAGAACAAATATACAAGAAAGAAATAGGCAATAGTACAGCAAGCAGGGCACTTGTCTCGCACTCAGCTGACCCAGGTTTGATCCCGGCATCCTATTTGGTCTCTTGAGCCCAAAGTGAGTGATCCCTGAGCACAGAACCAGGAGTAAGCTCTGAGCACTTATGGGTGTGGCCCCCAAATAAAACAAAAACAAAACAAGATTAGGAGAGTCAAGAGATAGGAGAGGAATAGACCTGGCCGGGGTTGAGGAGAAGGGACCAGCGCTTTCCAGTCTGGTGTGATCAGGAAGTTACTTAATTCCAACTTTGACCAAATCCACTCATCAAATGTGAGAGGGAGAAGAGAAAAACAAACTTCCTTCTGCTTTCCAGATGATTCCAAGAGTTTCTCCGTCCACGTTCGGCAGGTGGAAGATTACCCTGTGGACATCTACTACTTGATGGACCTGTCGTACTCCATGAAGGATGATCTGGGGAGCATACAGAACTTGGGGACCAAGCTGGCTTCCCAGATGCGCAAACTCACAAGTAATCTGCGGATTGGCTTTGGGGCCTTTGTGGACAAACCTGTGTCACCATACATGTACATCTCCCCACCAGAGGCCCTCAGAAATCCTTGCTATGAGTAAGTCTTCTCGGTATCAGTGCAGCACCTCCCCCGTTTGTCTCAGGCATGTCCAGCTTCTGATTTTTGTTTATTGTTTGTTTTTTTGGGCCATACCTGGTGATGCTCAGAGTTGACTCCTGGCTCTGCACTTAGGAATCACTCCTGGTGGGCTCAGGGTACCCTATGGGATGTTGGGGATGGAACCAGCTTGGTCGCGTGCAAGGCAAACACCCTCCCCGCTGTACTGTTGCTTCCCCAACCCTACAAGTCCTGATCTTTATTTCTGGCTCTTGTGTGTCTTTGCCAGCTGCCTTCTGGCCAAGTCTTCTCTCCTTTCTACTTCGGCCTCCCCGGCTGGCAAGCAAGCTGTTCTGTTGGTGTAGAGTGGTAGAAATCTCCACTTCCCAATCTTGGTCACAAATAAAGGCAGCAGGAAAGCCTTGCTGGTAAAGGAGGCACAAAGTAGATGGGAATCTATGAAATAGTAAATCGAGGAATTATAATTTCAGAAGAGACGATTCCATGGTTGTCTTACCCCTCAAGTGTGAGTCCTGCAGGATTAAAATGAAAGAAATTAAGTTCTGGAGAAATAGAAAAGAATAAAAATGAGGGCCAAAGTGAGAGTGCAGCAGATAGGGCACTTGCCTTGTATGCAGACAAACCAGGTTTGATCCCCAGCATCCCATATGGTCCCCCGAGCACTGCCAAGAGTGATTCCTGAGTACAGAGCCAGGAATAACCCCTGAACACAGTCAGGTATAGCCTAATATATATATATATATATATATATATATATATATATACACATATATACACTGTAGCACTGTAGCACTGTCCTCCCATTGTTCGAGTTGCTCGAGCAGGCCCAGTAACGTCTCCATTGTGAGACTTCTTATTACTGTGTTTGGCATATCGAATACAACACAGGTAGCTTTCCAGGCTTTGCCATGCCGGCGAGATACTCTTGGTAGCTTGCCAGGCTCTCTGAGGGGGGCGGAGGAATCAAACCCAATATTTATTAAATCCTTTGATATATCTGTATTGACAACTAGTTTACGAGTAAATAATTTATTTCTTATTATTTGGGGGGTCATTGAACCACATATGGCAGTACTCAGGGAACTGATTACATATGATTTGGTTTTGTTTTGTTTTGTTTTGGGGGTCATAGTCAGTGATGTTCAGGGTTTACTCCTGCCTCTGCACTCAGGAATTACTCCTGACGTTGCTCGGGGAACTATATGGGATACTGGAGATTGAATTCAGGTTGGCCATGTGCAAGGCAATTGCCCTTCCTGCTGTACTACTGCTCCAGCCCCAGGCCTGGCTTTATGTGGTTGGCTGTAGAATCCAACTGGGGTGGGCCTCATGTGAGGCTGGTGTCTTACTCCCTGTGTTATCTTTCTGTTCCCAGGGCTTCTTTTTTAAATTGGTGGAGACCTGCAAATTCATGGATTTTCATGATTTAAAATGATGGCTAATGAGTCCGATGAAGTGTGAACTAATCTTTAAGTTTTCAAAGTTATGGGATGCGATCATATATTTCCCTGATATAGATGTCACCATCTAGCAAGCAGATAAACACACCATAAGGCTGGGGGCAGATGCATCTCCTTGGCACTTCTTTATTGCTTTATTGATTGCTCAGGAATGTTAAGTTACAGATAAACTGGTGCTCTATTGCGCTTAGCGTGATGTCAGGGTGTGAGCAGAGGTAGTAGCACCAGAGCCTCACATATGCGCACTGCTTTAACACCTATCAGTTTAGATGCTGACGTGTCACAAGGACCTTTCGGAGACAGGGATTCCCCTTAGTTTTCGGGGTAGGGGCCAAACCCAGAGGTGCTCAGGGGCTCCTTGTGACTCTGGCCTTGGGGGTTACTCCCAGCAATTCTCAGGGGACCATGGCGGTGCTGGGAATGAAGCCTGGGGCTCCCTCAGGCCCCACATGTGCGTCTCCCTGACCCCAGCCCCTTCTCCTTCCCTCCGCTCCCTTGCAGCTTTCCTTCGGGTGTTTGCTCTAATGGTCTCCCTCCTCCCCAGCATGAAGACCACCTGCTTGCCCATGTTCGGCTACAAACATGTGCTGACGCTCACTGACCAGGTGACCCGCTTCAACGAGGAGGTGAGGAAGCAGAGTGTGTCACGGAACCGAGATGCCCCTGAGGGGGGCTTTGATGCCATCATGCAGGCCACAGTGTGTGATGTGAGTAGGAGGTGGGGTGGGCACAGCAGGGAGGGCAGGGGGTCAGCTGGGGGCGCGTCGGTGGGGCAGCAGAAGCAGGAGCTCAGCAGGTCTCTGTGGAGGATGGCAGACCTTCCTCCTCCTCCTCCTCCTCCTCCTCCTCCTCCTCCTCTTCTTCCCCTTCTCATCCTTCCCTCTTCCTCCTCCTCCTCCCCTCCTTTGTCCCCCTTTCTCCCTCCCTCCTCCTCCCTCTCCCCCCTTTCCTTCTCTCTCTCTCTCTCTCTCTCTCTCTCTCCTTTCTCTCTCCTTTCCCTTTTTGTGTCATTTGCGTCTGGTGGTTAGCAGTTACTGAAAGTGTATCATGCACATCACTTTATCTCCTTTCAGCACTCAGTTCTTGTCCATCATTTCCAACTATCATTGTCATAGAGGTCTCTTCTGTGTCCTAACTGCACTCCTCTCCCTTGTGGTAAACTTCTTAGCATGGACCAGTCCTCCTGGCCCTCAATTCTGTGTTCTTTGGGTGTTAGTCTCATACTAGGTTATTTTTACATCCTGCAAATGAATGCGGTCATCTACGTCCCTCTCCCTCTGATTCATTTTAATCAGCGTGATACTCTCCATGTTCATCCATGTATAAAAAAATTTCCTGACTACATTTTACCTGACAGCTGCATAGTATTCCATTGTGTAGATCTGCCATAATTTCTTTATCCAGTCATCTGTTCTTGAGCACTTGGATCTCCAGATTCTGGCTATAGTGAAAGTGGAGGCAGTTTTTTTTTTTTTTTTTTTGGACCATGGAATCATCATTGAAAAACTTTGACTTGGAACTGAAAGGGAGCTTTTGGAGACTGTTCTCCTAGAAGAGAGCCTGTGCAGTTGGAAAGATCGAGCGTGTGTTTTGAGACCTGGACTGAGGCTGGGCGGGGGGGTGGTCCTTTCTAGACCTGGGGCAGCGGGGAGGGGGAAGCTTGTGTGTTTGTTTTCTACCAGTGACACAGCTAAAGTTGGTTTCTCTCCTTTGCCCTTGGTCCTGCATTCTTTTAAGGACAAGGTTGGCTGGAGGAACGATGCTTCCCACTTGCTGGTGTTCACCACAGATGCCAAGACTCACATCGCCCTGGATGGGAGACTGGCCGGCATTGTCCAGCCCAATGATGGACAGTGCCACGTTGGCAGAGACAACCATTACTCTGCCTCCACGACCATGGTGAGAGTCTGGAAGGTTCCCTACCTGGGGCTGGGGCAGGTGTGGCCCAGGGAAGGGCTTTCTGTGAATGTCTGGGTGGGAGTCTTCCCTCTGGGCAGCGTGAAGGCCGGTTCAGTCTGCCCCAGTACAGACACCCTGGACACTCCCCTCCAGGGCCCAGCCTGCACTAGCCCCAGAGAATTAGAGATGTTGTGGCCCGTGGTTAGTAAGACCCTGTGCACTTCCCGCCCCCTGTACCACAAACAACGTCATGGCAACCAGAGCACCCCAAAGGGCTTGCCCAGGTCCAGCTAGAGAGGGCCTTTACCTGTCCTCAGGATCCGATGAGCACTCAGTGTACAGTGCTCACTGCGATTATTGGGAGAAGATAGAAAAAAATGCACAGATGCTCCCTCTTGGCGACTTGGTGGCTGTCATCCTCCAGAGGCCATTGAACAGTCAGGCTTGGGCCCGCAGTGACGAAACTTGTTGGGTCTCACGGGATGAGGGGGGAGGTGGAGCCGGGCCTGTCTTCCCCACCCCAATGAGACCCCATGTCATCGCCCACGAATGGCCTCTTTGGCTCCTCATCAAGCTGCTCAACGGCCATGATCCCAGAGACTCAGGAGCAGATCTCTAAACCCAGTGGCTTTTGGCAGAAATCCCTCCAGATTTAAGTGTTAAAATTTCAGAATTTCAAAACCACTTGGCCCTACTGCAGCCACACGACATCATATGTTATTCATAACCAGCAATAGAACACAAATTGTCTATTGTTGCCTTTTCAGCAGATCTGAGTGTTGGGGTAAAATCTTAAATAATGGTGGGTCTGGTGTCGAAATAGTGAATGTGATCAAAGTAGAGAGAGAGTAAGGTAGAAATCATCTGCCCCACAGGCAGGGGGAGGGTGAGGGGTGGGTGTATACTGGGATTTTTGGTGGTGGAGAATGGGCACTGGTGAAGGTACGGGTGTTTCATTGTATGACTGAGACTTAGACCCAAAAGCTTTGTAACTGCTCTCACGGTGATTCAATAAATAAAATTATAAAAAATGGAAAAAGAAAAAAAAAGTAAGGTGAAGTTCATGCACAATTCAATCAGCTAATCAGTGGCTGAATAAATAGCAGTACTCCTACAAAAAAAGAAAAAAAATGCACAGAGCATCCAAAGGTGGGAGACAGCATGTGTGAGGCTGGGCGAAAGACTCAGGGACATTTTACATCAAGAAAAGCTGGGGGGAGGAGTGGGCATGAACCCACCCACGAGATTTAACTGTATTCTGTTGTTGCATTGTAGCACTGTCCTTCCATTGTTCATAGATTTGGGGTTCAGTGAAATCATTGTTCATAGATTTACTTAAGCAGGCACCAATAATGTCTCCATTGTGAGACTTGTTACTGTTTTTGGCAAATTAAATATGCCACAGGGAGCTTGCCAGGCTCTACCATGTGGGCGGGATACTCTCGGTAGCTTACCGGGCTCTCTGAGAGAGATGGAGGAATCAAACCCAGGTCAGCTGCGTGCAAGGCAAACGCCCGCCCTGCTGTGTTATTGCTCCAGCCCTTTGTTGTATCAGGGAGGGTTAAATAAGAGGGGTTTAAATTAAAATGGGAGAAATTTCTATAAGTCAGAAAAAAATATATATATATCCAGACACTAGGAAGGCTGATACTGACCCTGAGTAGGGCTGGTGAGTCTGACATGCAGAGGCCCTGGATTCTACCCCTGGAACCGTGTGGTCCCCTGCTAGATGTGGCCCTTGTGTCCTCTGAGCACTCCACTCCTGGCCAGAGCAACACTGTATAGCTGGACCTGAGCTTGGACATGCCTGGGCCTGCAGAACCAGAAGGAATATCACCAGGATGGCCCCTGGACCGCCTAAGCACTACTTGAAGGAAGAGAACAACTCTAGCACTCTGCTCTGCCTAGTTTGGCTGGAGAAGGTGGAAACTCTTCAATCTCTCTTTTTTTGGGGATAGGGGGTGGAGGCAGTTTCCATGAAGCGCTCAGGGTACCCAGTAGCCATTCATGCTGCTACTTGACCAACCAGGCCGGACAGCTCAATGCAGGGGCCCCAGGATACGGCCTCAGGGACTACACCCATTGGTTCTTGGGGAACAAACTATGTGGGCAGCAGGGCTCAAACCAGGGTTGGGTGCCCCTGACGCCCATGTCATCTTCCCAGCCCCTTCCTAGCTCTATTTAAAAGTTTAGGCTCAGGGCCAGAGCGATGGTACAGCAGGTAGGGTGTTGCCTTGCATGCGGCCGACTGGGTTCAATCCCTGACATCCCACATGGTCCCCCAAGCACCGCCAGGAGTAATTTCTGAGTGCAAAGCCAGGAGTAATCCCTGAGCATCCCTGGGTGTGACCCGAAAAGAAAAAAGAAAAAAAAAGTTTAGGCTCATTTCTTTCTTTATGGGCTCTCCAGGCAGTGCTCACGGGACTTGGAGTCACTCCTGGCAGTTCTCAGCCAAGTGGTGCTGGCGATGCAGAGTAGCTCTGTGGCCCTGGCTCCCAAGACCTGCTGGATACTGGGGGGAGGATAAGGGTCCAAGGAATAAAGTCAGGGTCTTGTGCCTGCCAGGCAGATGCTCTAGTCCCATGAATCCTCCCCTGTCCCTGAACTCTTTACATCTTTATTTATTGGCTTTTGGGCAACACCCGGTGGTACCCAGTCTTACTCCTGACTCTGTGTTCAGGGATTATTTAAAGGCCATATAAGGTGCCAGGGATGGTAGCTCAGTTACCCTGTGGAAGGTAAATACCTTACCTTCTGTACTATTGATCCAGTCTCTCTCTCTCTCTCTCTCTCTCTCTCTCTCTATTTGTTGCTTTATTTTGGATCACACCCAGTGATCCTCAGGGGTTGCTCCTGGCTCTGCACTCAGGAATTACTCCAGGCAGTGCTTGGGGGACCATATGGAATGCCAGGGATCAAACCTGGGTCAGTCGTGTGCAAGGCAAACACCCAACCCACTGTCTTATTACTTCAACCCCCGCCTCTTTATCTCTTTAAAGACCATAGAGCCGCCACTTTTTTAGGTGACTTAAAGGGAACCCTGTGTTAAAAGTAAGGGACTGAATGGGATGATCTCATGAGCTCCCTCGGACCCCCAGGACACATCCCCAGCTCACCAGGGTCCCCAGTGTCACCTGAGTTCCTTAGTGCTAGCCATACCCAAGGCAGTAGGTGAATTTGTGCAAGGCACCTCAGCCTGGATGCAGGGAGATGAGAGACACTACAGAAGCCTCCCCTTTGGGGGTTTCAGGGTTTGGTGGAGGAGCTATCCTACTAAAGAGACAAGCAAATGGCTAGTGCTAACTGGGTAACTAGTAAGGACTTGAGGTGTTGAGAGGGGGCAAGCTTGTTAGCTGGGATGGTCAAGGAGGGCCTCAAGAGAAAGTGGGGCTCAAGTTGGGTCTTGTGGAAGGAGGATAATGGAAAGGAAGGCTAAGCCAGGTGAGAGAATGAGAGTGAGCCCAGTGGTGAGCAGAAGGAAAGTAGTAAATGATGACGGGAAAGGGGGGTCGGAACCCCACGGTGGGAGACTTGGAGTGCCTAGCCAAAGCGTTGCAGAAGGTTTCAGAGAAGAAAGACGTTTCCAAATGAGAAGGCCCACCCAGACCCTGGCATGTGGAGAGGGTACCTAATTCAGGTACCACGAGTCTGCAGCTCTTCATATCTCCTTGGGGTTAATAGTTAGGATTAACCTAACTATTGATTCAATTCACCTTTTTTGCCTTATATTGAGCAGAGGGTCAAAGGAGCGCCACTGTTTGGGCCATTAGCCTAGAGAGCAAATGGCCTATGCATAAGGTTCATTATCCAGGGATCAATCTGGGTGATGCATTTTGACTCACTTCCGTGTCCTTCCTTCCCCCAGGATTATCCGTCTCTGGGGCTAATGACAGAGAAACTATCCCAGAAAAACATCAATCTGATATTTGCTGTGACTGAAAACGTAGTCAAACTCTACCAGGTGACTGTTTCCTGCGCTTCCTGGTTTGGGGGTGGGCGGCGAGGTGACCTGTCTCTGCTGTTGGCTGTGGTCCCTGTTCCGGAAGGGCCTCTCCAGCTTGCTCCCGGAGCTAAGGATTCCTCTCTGCTTCTCTCCTGCTCTCTGTCTGGATAGGCTGATGGTGCAGTCCTTCGATCGGTGGAAAATCACCGGCTCTTTTCCTGGCAATAGCGAGCCAGCTACCCTGCCTTTCCTTTAGGCTCTGTCTGATTTGGGGTGGGGGGACGCTTTCAGAGACTCCTCCCCCTACTCCCCTGCCACCCCCCCACCCCCACCACACACACACCCGTCTGCTGTCCTGCTGTACTTTAGCTCTCTCACTCCTGAACTTCTGTTTTTCCTAGAACTACAGCGAGCTCATCCCGGGGACCACGGTGGGGGTGCTGTCTGCTGATTCCAGCAATGTGCTCCAGCTCATCGTCGATGCTTACGGGGTAGGTGTCCTGTGCTGGGAATGGGCCTGCTGAAAGCCCACCTTGCTTGGGCCTTACCCAGACTGGCTCAAATGTGGGAATCCTGGTGGCACATACACCAGGCAGCCCTCCTCCCGTTCTTCCAGGCCCCTGGCAACCCCCGGGCAACCCTGCAGCAACACAACCTCTTGAGAATGAAATGACACAAAAAGCCAGGCCAGCGAGTGTCAGGAGGGAATGGACATTTGGAGGGGATGGGGGTGGCTAAGAAGACGTTGAGGATGGTGATGAGGAAGGAAGGTGGGATTGATGGAGGGACTTGGGAGATGCTGCTGACCGCAGTGACCTGCAGTGACCTAGACCTTGGGATGCTCTGGTGGCTCTCAGGCCAGCCAGAGGGAGCCCAGGGCTTCCTGGAGTTTCTTAATTCATTTCCTGTTCTTCTTCTGCCCTTTCTGCTCAGAAAATCCGCTCTAAAGTGGAGCTGGAAGTGCGTGATCTCCCCGAGGAGCTGTCTCTGTCCTTCAATGCCACCTGCCTCAACAACGAGGTCATTCCCGGCCTCAAGTCTTGCGTTGGACTCAAGATCGGAGACACGGTGAGGTGGGCTGGCTCGGGGCTGGTGCGTCTGCCTCTGGCCTGTGCCTCCGAGTCTCTGCAGGTGTCCCCCAGTCCCTGTGCTTTCCTCCTGAAAGCATGACACGTTAGGAGTAAGGGGTCTGCCAGTTTCCATCACCTTCAGTACTCGCCGGGGGGTGGGGGGGTGGGGGGGGGAAATCTTTACTAATCATTTAGGTTCCTTCTCTTTGTTCAGTCATTTGCAAATGAAATAACTCCTTCCCTTCCACCTTTCCAGTGAATACCTTTCTTCCCTTTCACACTATAAGGTAGAGTCTCGGCTACACATGTTTATTGGGCACAGACTCCATAACTGGCCATGTTCTGGGAATTGCAACTTCAGTGAAAGAACAGGCTAAAATACCCACCCACATGGCATTTCAGGCTGCAAAGGGTTTTTTTTCTGCTTTTTGCGTCACACACCAAATGTACAGGGGTTACTCCTGGCTCTGCACTCAGGAATTATTCCTGGCGGTGCTTAGGGGACCACCTGGGATGCTGGGAATCTAACCCGGATTGGCCGCATGCAAGGCAAATGCCCTATTCACTGTGCTATTGCTCCAACCCTCTCAGGCTGCGAAGTTTATATCATCCCTCTGTTCTTTCTCTGACACTCCTCCTTGGTGCTTGGGTCTCCTCAGCTTCTGCCTAAAGATTTTGTGAGGAAGGAGGGAGGGTAGGAGATGTCTCTCTCTGTACGGAGAGGTACCATCTTTGTATCTTCATATTTTTTTCTTTTGTATATCTATGTCTCCTCTTTCTGTCCACTTATTTAATTCTAGACACATGTGTACATTCTGTGTAAGGAGAATTAATTGGTTTGAAATATGTTTAATTGGAGGACAGAGTGATGGTATAGTAGGTTGGACACTTGCCTTGCATGCAGCCAACCTGAGTTCGATCCCTAACACCTCGTATGGTCCCCTGAGCACTGTCTGAGCACAGAGTCAGGAGCAACCCCTGAGAGTTGTCACATGTGGTCCAAACACCACCACCCCCAGCAAAAAATATGTTTGCACAAGTGCTGAAATGTCATGTGGAAAGAGAAGCAGAGATTCTGAGCCTGTGTTGGGCTGCTATGGAGGAAAGAAGTACCTTGTGCTTCCTGCAATATTTCTCCACCAGTCCAAGCTCTTTTAGTTGGCCCGAGTGCCACATCACAGGTTCTCTTCTTTTTGAGCTGCTTTATGTCATATGTGCTATGGAAGGAAAGACAGCATCTCACACTATGGGCTGGGGTCTGCACCCGACCCGTATCTCTCAAGTATACAGCAATATAAACAAGCCACAGATTCTTGTTTTTCTCCACAGACCCTAGGAGTGGGAAGGATGTCCTCGGGTTCTGGGAGAAGCCCCCGCACCCTGTCTGGGCTTGTGGGGCAGGGAAGGGAACAGGTTTCCTATAGGACCAGAGTATTAGGTCCAGGTGCACCTGCAACTCAGTCCGCCCTTGCTTCCTGTGCAGGTGAGTTTCAGCATCGAGGCCAAGGTGCGCGGCTGCCCCCAGGAGAAGGAGAAGTCCTTCACCATCAAACCCGTGGGCTTCAAGGATAGTCTCACCGTCCAGGTCACATTTGACTGTGACTGTGCCTGCCAGGCCCAGGCAGAACCTTCCAGCCAGCGCTGCAACAACGGCAATGGGACCTTTGAGTGTGGGATGTGCCGCTGTGCACCCGGCTGGCTGGGGTCCCAGTGTGAGTGCTCCGAGGAGGACTATCGTCCTTCCCAGCAGGATGAGTGCAGCCCCCGTGAGGGCCAGCCTGCCTGCAGCCAGCGGGGTGAATGCCTCTGTGGCCAGTGCGTCTGCCACAGCAGTGACTTTGGCAAGATCACAGGCAAGTACTGCGAGTGTGATGACTTCTCCTGTGTCCGCTACAAGGGAGAGATGTGCTCAGGTGAGTACGACCGACCAAACTGTCTTCCCATGGCACTGTACATGCATGACTCATGCGCACGTGCACACACACACACACACACACACACACACACACACACACACACACAGTGGGCAGAGCAGAGGAGATGCTGCTGTCCAGTGGCAGAAAACAATAAAGGTTTCTCAATTCCCTGTGTCTTTGGAAGTAAAAGGAGTTGGAAGTGAGCCACTACTTCTGGGGGCTTCCCCTTTGTGTCAGTGTAGGAAGAATGAGGGAAGTAGAAAGTGAAAATAGTTGTTTTTTTAACCTTTTCTTTCATCTGTTTTTCTAATAATTTAAAGTATGAAATGTTGATTTTTAAAAATATTTTTGAGGATAAAAATATTTTTTTCTTTTTGGGTCACACCCAGTGATGTACAGGGGTTACTCCTGGCTCATGCACTCAGGAGTTATTCCTGGCGGTGCTCAGGGAACCATATGGGATGCTGGGAATCAAACCCGGGTCGGCCACGTGCAAGGCAAACGCCCTATCCGCTGTGCTATGGATCCAGCCCCAGATAAAAATATTTTTGAGGATTCAGTGGGTTGGACACTTGCCTTGCATGTAGCCAACCCAGGTTCGATCCCCAGCATCCCATATGGTCCCCTGAGGAAAAAAAGAAACCCAAATGTCACTGATGATTACATTTTTAGTATTTACAGATTTGGAAAGGACATGTTATTAGACTATAGAGCAAAGTTAGTAATTATTGTTATCACCTAATTTTTTTTTCACCACAAGAAACATGGAAAAAAGGAGCATATAGATAGGTAAGACATTGGAGCACGTTTAACAGCCAATACATTTAGTACAATGTTGATCATTGATTTGCTCGAGCAGGCCCAGTAACGTCTCCGTTGGAGACTTTGTTGTTACTGTGTCTGGCATATCGAATATGTCACGGGGAGCTTGCCAGACTCTGTCGTGCGGGCGAGATACTCTCGGTAGCTTGCCGGGCTCTCCGAGAGGGGCGGAGGAATCGAACTTGGGTCGTCCATGTTAGCCGCTTGCAAGGCAAACGCCCTACCCACTGTGCTATCGCTCCAGCCCTAGTACAATGTAAGTTTTCTTAAATGTTGGCATTGTTTTATTCTGACTGTTGGTACTATTATTTTTGGATTCCACTTGTGACTAAATTTTAATTAATAGAATTCAGTTTATTTACACTTTAATTTAAAAATTGCGCGGGGGGGGGGGGGGATTTGGGCCATACCTGATGGTGCTCAGGGGCTACTTCTTGCTCTGTGCTTGGGGGTCATACCAGGAAGTGCCAGGAGACCATGCGGCAGTGGGATCAGACTCGAACCTCCTCCATGCAAAGTCTATTCTTAATTCTTTGAGCTAACTCTGCTTCTTTGATTACAACTAACTTAAAATAACTTAGGTCTTCTGTGACTCAAGTGTCACATGTGGCTAGTGGCTATCATGCTGGACAGCACAGATATCTGTCAGATGGCAATGCCATACAGGCCACAGAGGCAGGGGCAGTAAAGATTTGGGGTTCTTATCTGTAGAATGCCCAGTTGTCTTACTAGTAACATATTCAACACATTGGCAAATTGGTTGAGACTAATTTATGAGGATGAGTTTTGGCTGATTGAACAGAGATTACTTGGCTCTTCTGAATGATCAGATCTATGGTCCCAGTTAGCTTCATTTGCACTGAGGTTCAAATCCATCCAGATGTTCACTTTTATTTATTTATCAGAATTATTATTTTTGGTTTGGGGGCTATACCCAGTAGTGATCAGAGACTACTCCTGGTAGTACTTGGGGAACCATGTGATGCTGGGGTTTGAATCAGGACTCTCATGCCAAGCATGTGTTCAGCCCATAGAACTCTCTCTGGCTCCAGGGGTTCACTTTTCGTACCAGCCTTTAAGAAGGCTGGATTAGAAGGTGGGCGAGACAGCACAGAGGTTAAGATGCTTGCCTTGCACGCAACCACCACTGGCTCAAACCCCAGCACTGCCTATGGTTTTTTGAGTACTGTCAGGGATCATTCCTGAGCCTGAAAACCACTAGGTGTGGCCCAAGCAGCCCCAAGTCCCCTCCCAAAAAAGAAATTTTAGGAAAAAGGAAAAACAAGAAGTTTGATTAGGCAGGTTCATCTTTGTCTTTCTAAACAAAGCATGCCCAAGTAATCTACATATGGCTTCTTTTTAATTTCTTTTTCTTTCTTTCTTTTTTATTTTTTTTTGTTTTTCTTTTTGGGTCACACCTGGAGATGCACAAGTATTACTCCTGGCTTTGCACTCAGGAATTACTACTGGCGGTGCTCAGGGGACCATATGGGATGCTGGGAATCAAACCCTGGTCGGCCGCTTGCAAGGCAAATGCCCTACCTGCTGTACTATCACTCCAGCCCCTCTTTCTTGTGTTATGCTTTTACTCTTGCCAGCAAAACTTGAAAGCTTGGAGAAATGCATAATAGAGAGATCAATGGGGAGATCAGGAACACACGAGAGCACATACAAATCACAGTTTAAATTGGGGGTGGGGGGGGCAAGGCCAGAATTTCAGTTTATTTTAATATTTACATCATATTCAGCATTTAGTATCATCTAAATATCTAGTGTTTACGGCCCAACCAAAGTACCTCAGGAAGAGGATAACTATGACTTGGGTGACCCCTGAGGAAAAGGTTGGGCCAGAGGGGGCGGCCCAGAGGGGGCCTCTGGGGTCAGACGGGCTGAAGGCAGTCCACACCTCCTCAGAGCCTGATTGTTTCTGGTCTGGTGTGAGGCAGTGGGGCAGGCATAGATGTATTTCCTTTGGCTGCCAGCCCCACTGAAGCCACAAAACAAAGCACCCAGGGCCAACAGCCGTGGTTCCTGCCTCCCACCCATGCAAGAACAGCTCATCCTCTTGCGCTCCAGACCCATTCAACAGGCAGCCTCCGTCCACCACTTCCTGCCAGGGTGCTGGGTGCCCCCTGGGCCTTAGCTCAGAACCTTGGGGTGCCAACGTCATGTTCCGCATTGAAGACTCCTGGGGATACGGACACATGGAGTGCATGCTCCAGGCCAAGCACACAGTCCCTGTGAGTGAACAGGGTCAGACGTGATTTCTGAGTTAACCCACCATGAATACAGTAATAATAACACAGTAATAAGAATCAGAATCTAACTCGCCATTGTTCCTTCCAGAGTTACTGTGGTCTGTTCTTTGCCACAAGCGGGCATGCTGTGAGTAGACTAGGAGTTTCCTCCTGCCCCCGGCCTCCCCTCTCCAGATCTTCCCACTGGGGAGAGTGTCTTCTTGGTGGTCCCTTCCCAGCCCTCCTGCTTCAAACATCAGGGCACATGTCCATGTCTTAATGGGACCCTCACCTGCCACATCCCTGGGAGTCAGGTTCTGTTCAGGATTGTTGTGGGGTAGGGAGACTGACATAAGCCAGCTTTGCCCTTCATTAACTTACCAAAGGATGATTCCCAACACAGACAGAACCTTCCAGATCTTGGAAGAAGCATGGTTCCCTCCCAGAGCGGTACAGGAAATCTGCAGAGGGAGAGACTCAGTGAGGACAGGGGAGGCCTGAGCGGCTTCATGGAGAAGATGAGATGTTGGTGGAGAGGAGCAGAGTGAGGATGCATGGACCCACAGGGGAAAGCCATGACATTCCCTGGGACCGGAAATGCTTCTCCCTTCCTGTCTCCTCTGCAGGACTCTCTTCTCTACCTGCCTCCTCTTCCTCACCCTCTTTGATTCTCACCCCCTTCCTCTGACTTTCCTATGAGCCCAGGCCCTGCCTCTCGTTTTCTGGAGGAGGGCCAGCTCTGTGACATTCTGTGCTATGGCCGCCTTCTGAGAGCTGCCCCTGCCAGGGCATGGGGTCAGCCTGCCGCCTCTGGCCGACTTCCACTCCTGCCCCCACTCCCTGTTGGCTTGCCAGGCCCAAAGGCCTCTTTGTTCAGCTTCACAAAGGGAAGACGATGGCACTAGGGTTTCTGGGTGCTGCCAGGCCTCTGTGGCATGGCCTTCCCCTGCCTGGGAGTTCTGGTCCAGAGCCGGGTATAGTGGACACTGTGTGGCCCCACGCTTCCAGCTGGCACCCCACGCCCAGCTGCTAGCTTCCATTGCCCCTTCTCCGGAGAATTGCCTCCCTCTGACAGGAGCAGTCTGGCTTTAGCCGTTGGCACATCTCAGATGGACATGGGGTTACACAGGCCTGCCCCTTTGCTCCCTTACCCGTCACGCTCCAGGGCCCACCACTGGCTCTGGCGTGGCCACATTCCTGTCAGCTTCTGACTTGTGCCCTGCTTCCCTCTTTCCTTCCTGCTTCCCCCGCAAGTCATCCAAATAAGAACCTCACCACAACTGTCCTCCTAGGGCAGGACTTAAACTTTACCTACTTGTGACCCCTCTTTGCCCAAAAGAAATGCAACACGGGCGACACCGGCAAACATACCTGATTTCACAAGTTGATTTTGAATTAATGTTTGGTCACTGCATGTTCACAAACCTTTTACTATTTCCAATTTTTTGGTGACCGCCTCCTCGTCCCAGGTTCAGCTATGTGACACCATATGGGATCACGACCTACAGTTTAAGATTGGGTCAAAATTGGGTTCTTGGGAGCGATAGCACAGCGGGCAGGGCATTTATCTTGCACATGGCTGACCCGGGTTCGATTCCCAGCATTTTATATGGTCCCCCAAGCATAGCCAGGAGTAATTCCTGAGTGCATGAGCCAGGAGTAACCCCTGTGCATCGCTGGGTGTGACCCAAAAAAGAAAAAAGAAAATTGGGTTCTTCTCTCCTTGGTTCCCTGCCCTCCTGCTGGTTTCATCTCTTCTCCTCGGGTGGACATGGTAACTGGACCAGATGAGGTTACATTTTCCATTCTTCTGGGAAACAGATATTTCTCTCCAGGATGGTGAAGGCGTGTCTGAGTCTTGATGTCAGTGTGCCTAGAGGGTGGTGCTGGAGTCACAGAAAGGGGGACTCAAAATTGCTCAGAGCTACTAGCTGGACCCAGGCGAGTCACCAGGGAGTAGCAGGCGCCAGTTCATTGCTGTTTGAACCTGGCCATGTGCATCATCTTCTGCTCCTCCCGGACCCATTTTCCACCCAGTGTTCTGGAGTTCAGATCAGTAAAGTTACTTCCCTCTTGCTGATTAACAATCAGATTTTTATTATTCATTCACTTCTTCCTTATCCAGAGTCCTGGAGAATGAGTCACCTTCCAGTAAGGTTTAGAAACCACTACCAAAAGGATTTTTGGATTTAATTTTTTTTTTTTTAGCCCGGCAAGCTACCGAGAGTATTCAATATGCCAGACACAGTAACAACAAAGTCTCCAATGGAGACGTTACTGGGCCCGCTCGAGCAAATCGACGATCAACGGGAGGGCCTTTACCTTTACCTTTACCTTTACCTTTACCTTAGAATATTATAGGGTTTCAGAGTATAGGTTAACACCTTTATATGAATATAGGATTCACTGCACCCACCACCCAAACTCCAGTGCCATCACACCCCACCAAAATGTCCCATCCACCCATTCCTCCAACCCAATTTCCTTTTCCTCTGGTGACCTACACGGCTTTTATGGAATTCAGGATTTTTTGTCATCATCATTGTTTTTTTTGCTAGTTCATTTGCCTTAGTTACGTGCATTCCATATACGTTAAACCATCTGGAAATTAATTACCTTTCATTTCCTGACTCCATTTACTTATTATAACTACCTCAAACTCTATACATTTTTTTTAAGAAAAAGACTGAAAAATTTTAAATGCACTTTTCATCTTTTTAACAGCAGAGTAGTGTTCTCTTGAGTATTTATACCACAGCTGCTTTATCAGTTATGTTTATTGGCATATAGGATCATTCCTATTTTAGCTAGTGTGAATAATGTTGCCATGGGCATAGGGGTGCAAATGTCTTTTTTAGATTAATGTTTTCGTATCTCCCTTGGATAATTTTTTAGGATGGGTATCTCTGACTCATATGCTATTCCATTTATTTATGCATTTGTAGATATTAATACATATATACCTTTGGTGGTACCAGGGTTCAGTTCCAGGGCCTGGCACATCCCCGTGCCCTCTCCATCCCTGACCTCTCCATTTACATATTTTTGAGGAACCTCCTGCTTTTCACAGTTGCTGCTGTGCCAATTACCACCAGAAGTGTACTAGTTTTCTCACTGCATCCTTGCTTGTGTCTCTTGTGTCTAATCTTTTTAAAATAGGCCATTCTCACTGTTGTGAAGTGATATATGATCCAATTTTTATTTTAAGTTAATTCCTACAAGGTTTTGTAGGATCGACACCCAGTGATACCCCATCTGGAGATACTCAGCCCAGTGGAATATCTGATGGCTATGCTCAGCTCAGTGGTATTCAGTGGCTGCTGTATTCATTGTATTCATTGCTATATTCATTAGGGATTGAATTCAAGCCCCAGACATGTGATGCATGTGTTCAACCACTTGAGCTTTCTGCCCCCTTTCTATAAAGCTACTTTCTAAAGCCCCAGTAAATCATAGTCGGTGCAAGCTAGGGAGATAGTTCAGAAGGCCAGGGAGTGTGCTTTGCATGTGGGAAGCCCAGGTTCAATTCCTGGTATTACATTTCTCCTGCATATTTCCAGGAGCGACTCCCAGCACCACCAGTGACCACCCTCCCCCAAATAAAACCAAAATAAGACTAAAACAAATCATCTTAGGGGCTTTGACCGGTCCTTCTCTCCTATTCCTATGCTTTTGTAGCAAACTGGTCTTTCTCGCCAGGGCTTATGTGCAGTTCCGTTCATCAATACACAACAGGGCGCAGGTTAATGCACATGTGTTGTCAAGATCTTGTCTCGTTGTGCCCAGATCGTGGTGTTAGATCAATAGGAATGGATTATAAATGCACAAATTGTGGCTGGAGTGATAGCACAGTAGGTAGGGCACTTGCCTCGGATACTGACAACACAGGTTCAACTTTGGCACCCCATATAGTCCCCTGAGCCCACAAGGAGTGGTCCCTGAGGGAAGGGCAAAGGAGAAAGCTTTGAGCACTGCCAGGTGTGGCCTTCCTTCCCCCTCCCAAAAAAAAAAAAGAAAGAGGGGAAGGGGAAAGCCCACCAATTGTATGTTTCTCTATATCAGTTTTTATGCTACATTTGATGGAAATTTTCCATGATATATTTTCCCCATCAAGGAACTCATAATTTAGAAAAAGAGAAAGAAAGGCAATCAAATGGGTTGGACATATGGACTGATAGAGGAATATGTCAGTGCTGGGAGAATTCTTGGGAAGACCTTTGATTCCTATGTCAGAAAAAGTGACAGGAGGAAGGGAACTCTGAGTTGGGCCTTCAAGGCTAAGAGGGGTTTGGAGAGATATTATAGCAGGTAGAACACTTGCCTTGCAGGCCACCAACCTGGGTTCAATCCCTGGCATCCTATGTGGGCCCCTGAGAACCACCAGTGCAGAGCCAGGAGTAACCCCTAAGCATCACTGGGTGTGGCCAAAAAAAGCAAAACAAGACCCAAAAAGAGGAATTAATGAGTTTGGTGGTAGTTGCAGGATGAAAGGGAATTCGCGGAGGGAACAGCATGGCCCTTCAAATGTTTTGTGGTATCAGACCTTACCCAGGCAGGGCTTTGTATCACTGAGCCACACTGCCCACTCCAGAAACAGCCTGGATAGAGCATTGGGCTGTGCAGGAAGCATGGAAGATGTTGGCAGTTCAGCGTGGTGGCTGGTGTCTGCGCCATGATGAGAGGAAGCGCTGAACACAGACTGAGCCAGCTGGAAAGGCCTCGAATGTTGTCCAAAGACCCTGGGCTGAATCCCAATTTAGGCAGTATAGACACTTGGTGGCTTGTTAGCATGCAAGTGGCATGATCTAGGAAACTGGTATAATGCTTCTCAAATGGGAGGAAGGGTTGTTTTGTCTCTTAGGGGACGTGGAGCATAAAGTTTTACTTTATGACTTACTGTCATATAATGATCACAATAGGACCAAATGGTCACAAATGGTTGCAATTTACTTTATGAATTATTGTCCTATAATGGTCACGATTGGACCAGATGGTCACAGATGGCCACAATTTACCTTATGAATTATTGTCATATAATGGTCATGATTGAAATATACCATTTGGTGGGTAGAGGCAGGGTCGCTGCCCACAGATTCCTACGACAGCACCTCACAAACCAGGGTTCTTTGTGGCTCCAAATGGTGGTTGGTGCTGGTTTGAGAAATCCTGTTTTCAAAAGCGAATCCCATCCTCAGAGGAAGGGTAGATTGAATTGAGAATAACCTCAAGAAATGATTTAGCATGGTCTGGGGATGAGACTGCTCTAGATTCTGATTTGAACCGTTCAGTAAGTAATTTACTTTTTTTTCCCCCTTTGGGTTTTGGGGCCACACCTGTGTGTGCTCTGGGTTTACTCCTGGCTCTGCAGTCTGGGATGACTTCTAGTAGGCTGAGGGTGATGGGGTGCCAGGGATTGAACCTGGGTCAACCAGTGAAAGCCAATGTTGTTGACAGCCGATGTTCCCTGCTCTTGTCTCTCTCCAGCCCTCTATACTTTAAAATTCTAAGCTGTCCTCTGACTCAATTCCTTCCATTTCAGTTACTCTTTTTTTTTCTTTTTGGGCCACACCCGATGATACTCAGGGGTTACTCCTGGCTCCACACTAAGGAATTACTCCTGGCGGTGCTCAGGGGACCATATGGGATGCTGGGAATTGAACCCAGGTTGGCTGTGTGCAAGGCAAACAAACACCCTACCCGCTGTGCTATCACTCTGGCCCTTCATTTACTCTTTTTGTCCCACTGGCCAATTGTGTGTGTGTGTGTGTGTGTGTGGTGGTGGTGGTGGTGGTGGTAGTGGTGGTGGTGGTGGTGACGGTGGTTTTGGGATTTACAAACACAAGCCAACTGCATTATGTTGGGACCACATCTGGAGCACCCCACTTCCCCCCTAGCACTGGGCAGTTTGAATAATAGTTAATTTAAACAGTGCCACCTGCAAAACTTCCTCTTTCCTCAGTGCTTGAGCAGTGCTCTGTGGCGTATATGTCCCCAGCTTCTTTTTCCAGTCACCTCTCATTGGGCCCGTGGCCCTTGTCATCACTGACAAGGATGACAGTGGTCAGCTGCCCAGGTCAGGGCCCACTCCTCTGTTTTGGTTACCAGAGATACCACCATCAGGTCACAGTACCATGGCCTCTGAGTGCCCCATCTAGGCTTGGGGCCAGTATCGCCCCCTGGGGTAATGAGTTCAGGGACTCAGGAGGGAGCACAAGAAAGGGATTTGCCTTCGGGGAATCCTTCTCTCCTTGGGCCCTCAGACTCTGTCCTGCTGCCCTGGGGAGACCTAAAGGCACTGAGACTGTCTTGTGGCGTGACCCCACCCCCACTGAGGGCCACCTAGGAAGGGAGGAGGGGGGTCAGAATCTGCCTGGCTGGGAGAGCAGATTGACCCCCCCCACCTCCATCCTGACGCGCTGCTTTGCTGTCCCCCGCCTCTGCTTTCAGGCCATGGCCAGTGCAGCTGTGGGGACTGCCTGTGTGACTCGGACTGGACAGGCTACTACTGCAACTGCACCACGCGCACCGACACCTGCATGTCAAGCCACGGGCTGCTGTGCAGTGGCCGCGGCAAGTGCGAGTGTGGCAGCTGCGTGTGCATCCAGCCGGGCTCCTACGGGGACACCTGTGAGAAGTGTCCCACCTGCCCGGACGCCTGCACCTTCAAGAAGTGAGCATACAGAGGAGGTGGGGGGAGGGGCTTCCTGAACATGCACGTGTGCATACACACGCGCACGCGCATGCTCACACACACACACACACACACACACACACACACACACACACACACACACAGGCTTTAAGGGAGAAGAGTTTGCTCCAGTCGAAGGGTTAGCTTTCCATCCCCCAGCCTGAAAGATGGAACTGGAAATAGAACCTACCATAAAGAGGAGCAGTGCCAGCCAGACTCCACGGGGACAACTCCCCCGGGGAAGCATTCATCCCGAATCCCTCTGATTTCGGAAGAAGCTAACCCAGATCCCTTCTGGTGCTGACGCCCAGACTCTCAGGCACCTGGGCCTGGAACGATTAGGACAGTCCAAAGCTGGCAAAGTTGGTCTGTACTTTTCATCTTTTTCACCCATGGGGGAATCAAAAAAAGCCCCATTAACCAGAATCTGTGCCCATCCATTTCTTTTGCCGCTTTAAGCTGGATCTGTGGGTCTGCAGCCTTCAGAGTTCGAGCCCTCTGCTAAGTAGGACCCCAGGCTTGGTTTGAGGTTCTGCTGTCTTGAAATTTTTAGTAGTTTTTGAACATGGGATGTGACGTTTTCTTTTTTGCATTGGGCCCCCAAATTATGGAACTGGCTCTGACTTTAGGACTTCCAGAGGTGACATAGGGTTCACTTTTCCATCACAGCCCTCATGGGACATGGGGGAACCAAAGACCTCGGTGTATCTGCCTGCCAGGCCCACCCAGCAGAAGTCTCTAGCAAGGTCTTGTCTGGCAGATACTTTGGTGCTTTCTCAGCTGGAACAGCCTTTGCAGATCTGCAGGGCAGAGCTGGACAGAAACACACCTGGGTTTGCTCCCCCTTGCCTGAATCCTGCATCCTCTCTCCTCCAGGGAGTGTGTGGAGTGTAAGAAGTTTGACCGAGGAGTCCTGCATGAGGAAAACACCTGCAGCCGTTACTGTCGTGATGAGATCGAGCCTGTGAAAGAGCTCAGTAAGTTCAACTCAGATGCGTGCACCAGGTTCTTGGTTTTCACGGTTGGATCCAGAGCCTCACTGGTTCTCATCTGTAAAATGGAAAGTTCGCATCTACCTCAAAGATGCTCAGCACAGGCTTGATACAAGGCAGGCGCTGAGGCTGAACTGGCCACCTGGGGTCCCCCTGCCTCTCTACTAGCCTCCTGCATCTTTTTCCTGGGCCCATGGACTCAGCAAGTATGTTTTTAATATGCCTGAATCAGGCAAACTTAACTTTAACTGCCCAAGGAAAAGTAGGTAAGGTACCCTATTTTAGCATGAGGAAACTGAAGTGTGGGTGTCCACAATTGTTACCATCTTGGTTTAGTAGGCTGGTAACCTTTTACAGAGATTTCTTTCTTCTTCCTTTCCTTTCCTCATCCTTGTCCTCGTCCTCTTCCTCCTCTCCTCTTCCTCCTCTCCTCTTCCTCCTCTCCTCTCCCTCCTTTCTTCCTCCTCCTCCTCCTCCTTCTTCTTCTTCTTCTTCTTCTTCTTCTTCTTCTTCTTCTTCTTCTTCTTCTTCTTCTTCTTCTTCTTCTCCTCCTCCTCCTCCTCCTCCTCCTCCTCCTCCTCCTCCTCCTCCTCCTCCTCTTCTTCTCCTCCTTCTTCTACCCCTCCTCCATTCTCCTCCCAAGCAGTGCTCAGGGGGGCACCAGGTTATTCCCTGAGACACTAGGCCAATGCCAGACCATGCAATGCAGGGCCAAGGATGCTGCTCAAGCTGTGCAGTATCAAGAACTACCTGGCAACCATAATGATGCTCAGAGCCTCTAGGTCTACACCTGGAGGTATTGTTTAGGGGTCATACAGTGCCAAGGTTCATACTCAGGTCTGACATATGCTTTTCATGTGCCCTGACCACAGAATTGTAGCCCCAATCCCTACAAAGTTTTGTTTTGTATAAACTACACAGTTATTGAAAACTGAGAGTGTAAGCAATCCCCATGCAAACAGCTTTGCTGGTTTGGAGGAAAACCTTAACCTTATGAATTTGTAGCCAAAATCATCATCATGAAGCCCTTCATCTCTTTGGACTCCCTCCTGGGATAAGAGACAAATATAGTGGAAAGGAAAATGCCATTGCCTACAATTATACTTTTGTGTACTTCATCCTGACTTGAGAGGAGATGGTCTTTGCCACTGTCAGCAAGTCTGATGCGGTTATCTGGGTCAGCTGGGCTGGGGTGTGCCAGGGAGCGGGCAGATGAGAATCTGGAGATAGCAATCACTCTTGAAAGCAGGAAACGCAATTTCAGTGAGAGCCATGGTAAGGCAAGCAGCTTCTGGGTGGGGCTGTTATTGGAAATAATCAGATCTCTGGACCCCTTTGGTAAATATGGAAGTGGGCTGGTGTAAATGGGGGGCTGAAGTCTGAAGGGGCCGCATTTTCTCTGGAGGAGACTTGGCTTGATTTGATGGGCATATGGGGGTGGTTGGGGGTAGACTGCTGAGATGTGAGATCTGTTTATTTGCTCAAGCAGGGCTTCTTCAATTTCCCTTTTTGTGATCATGTTTTGCCTGAGAAATGAATGCAATACAGGCAAGCACGGCCAGAAATACCTTGGATTCATAACATGGTTGATTTTGAATTAAGTTTTGGATGTTTATTGCACATTCAGAATTTTTTACTGTTGCAACTTTCAATACATGACCCCATATGGGATCACAGCCTATAGTTTTAGAAGCTAAAATCTAGACTAGATGGGTATTATAAGTGAAGTGATAAGCATTTCTTCTGCCTCTCTGCCATAAAAATAGTAAAAGTAAAAGCTTACTTGAATGGAACTTTATGACTTAGGAGAACTATAAAAACATATTTTGTGGGTGGCGGGGAAGGGAATTTGGAGATGGTACCAGGGTAAGTTTCAGACAAGGCAAGCACCATGAACCTGAACCCCTGTGCTATTTCTCCTGACCATAACAAAAATCTTTTCATGCACATCTTCTGATTCTTCTCCTAGTAGTCTAATGAGGTAGAACTATAGTGCCATTGTTTTGTTCATTTTGTAGACGAGAAAATTGATTCTTAGGAAAGTTAAGTAGCACACTCAAGCAAATTAGTGGTGAGTGAAGATTAGAACAAAATTCTGAGATCCTTACTCTCTCCACTGTACCTTGACTCCAATGGCTGACTGGAGGCTTATTGAGCTCCTGACTGTCAGATATGCATTGAAACTCATCTTCTCCTCCTGTCCCATCACTGCTGGCTGTGTGACACTGGTACTTGGCTCATTCTCATTGTATGCCAGTTTTACATAGCTGGTTTTATCAGCAGAGGGCACAGTGCAGCTGATGAAGGGTACTATATAATTCTTTTGTCAGAATAACAAGATTAATTTTTTGGTTTTTGGGCCACTCCTGGCTCTGTACTTATTAATTACTCCTGAAGGTGCTCTGAGGACTATATGGGATGCTGGGAATCTAACCTGGTCGGCTGCCTGTAAAGCAAGTGCCTTACCTAGTGCTCTGGACCCAAACTCTAAACAGAGTTTTAGAATTCGTTATGAAACACAGTGGGAGTCAAAGAGGAGAGGAGGGCTCTCAGCTCAGAAGCTAAAACAGAAGAACTAGAAATATAAGAACTGAGTTGATGGACTATTTTGAATCACTGGGCCAGCAGAGAAAGGAAAGAGAAGGAAGGAAACACCCCTGTGAGTTAGGTGCACTTGACTGATGCTGTTTCATGCCTAATTAATCCTTCAGAGAGGAAGAGAGACTGGGTGGGGTCAAGTGACTTGCTCCAGATCATGCAGCTGGCAGTTGGTAGAGCTGGCTCTTTGAGTGTGATGCTATTATGTCATGCCCCTTCCAGAGGGAAGAATGGAGGAATGAGAACCAAAAAGAACCAAACAGAGTTCTTCAGAGAGGGTCATCTGGAGACAATTGGTGGGCACATTAGTCATCTCAATGTAAACATCTTGCCTAAACTCAGGCATAGCCTTTTCTGTTGCATATTTTCCCAGGAATTCCATGGCTGGGCTTGAGTGGGTAGGCGGGGTCGAGGCTTTCTTGGGAATAGACCCGTTTTTTCATTCTCCTCTCTTGGCCCTTCCCCAGGGGACACTGGCAAGAATGCCGTGAATTGTACCTACAAGAACGAGGATGACTGTGTTGTCAGATTCCAGTATTATGAAGATTCCAGTGGAAAGTCCGTCCTGTATGTGGTGGAAGAGCCAGGTGAGCCTGGGACAGGGAGATCCGGCCATCAGCCATCACTCCACACAGGAACAGCCCAGCATGCTAAGTTAGGGCCTGCCATTTGGTATGGGGAATATGTAGATAGAAATGTTAGCAAGAAAGTGACATGTTAACTGAGAAAACAGGAAATTAAAGTATGGGTAAAAAGAGGAAGAGGTAGGCAAGTGGAGTCCACCAAGAAAAAAATATTTATCTTGATTTTCCACCCATTAGGGAGTGGGGGTGGGGGCGATTTTTGGGTCACACCCAGAGGTGCTCAGGGCTTACTCCTGGCTTTGCACTCAGGAATTCCTCCTGGCAGGGCTTAGGAGACCCTATGGGATACCGGGAATTGAACCCAGCTCAGCTGCATGCAAGGCAAGTGTCCTACCTGCTGTTGCTCCAATCCCGAGATTTCTGTGTTCTATAGATTTAATTTCTTCTCTTGGAGCCCTGTACCCCTGGGAACACAGCTGCTGGGACCACACAGCCTCTCTCCAGACACTCCTTTAATTATAGACAGGTTGTAATTTGGTGGCTTGGGCCGTAGCAGCTTGGGTTTGTGGTGGCGGTTGTTTGGGGGTAGTGTGTAGGGACCATAGGGTATATGTTTAGAGAAGAAGGTAGGAGATGATTTGGAAAGTGGGTGTAGGTCACTCTCCAGTCTCTTCGGCGCTCCTAGATACATACACCTAATTACATAACTGGAGCAGTCACTGAGCCTGATCGCCCACCAGACGCCTTGGTTTCTGGGTAAGAGGACTCTGCAGGCCAAACCCAGCTGGACCTTCAGAGGGTGACGCATCTCTCTGTGGGCTTTTGACTGGGTTAAACAGGAAGTTAAATGTTATGTGACTAAATATTGTTGGAAGGAACCCAAAATATTATCTTGACTGGCAGCCCTGCTGGTTGGAGTTTGCTAAAAAGGCCTTTCGTTTCCTAGCCCTCAGGGATATAAATATCTGAATCTGGGTAACAAAATACCTATAGGAGCCATGTAAGTTAATTAGTGAAAAAAAGTTGATGTATGAAGAACATCAGTAGCAATGTAGTTGAGATTATTGGGTTAGATTCTGAGTCTTTTGTTTTTTGTTTGTTCTCAAACGGTGACCAGAGGGGCAAGGGGCCACTCCCAATGGTACTTGGCCAACCAAACTGAATGGTTCAGTGGGGACAGAGCAATAGCACAGCGGGTGGGGCACTTGCCTTGTATGCAGCCAATCTGGGTTCAATCTCTGGCATCCCATAAGGTCCCCCAAGCACTGGCAGAAGTAAATCCCTAAACGCCTAAATGCAGAGCCAGGAGTAAGTCCTGAGCACCACGGGGTGTGACCCCAAACAAACAGCAGCAAAGTAACTGAATGGTTTAATGCTGAGGCCTGAATGATTCCCAGGTTCAGCTCATTCTAGATGCACCTTAATCCCTGAACAATCTCTCTGACCTCACAATACTGAGGGTTTTTTTTAATACTTTAGTTTAATTATTCCCAATAATGAGTTTTTAAAGGAAGTGCTATTATTTTCTCTACGTTAAGAATGGGGAACTGGGGCTGGAGAGATAGCACAGTGGGTAGGGCGTTTGCCTTGCACACAGCTGACCTGGGTTCGATTCCCAGCATACCATATTGTTCCCTGAGCTACCACCAGGAGTAATTCCTGAGTGCAGAGCCAGGAGTAACCCCTGTACATCACCAGGTGTGACCCAAAAAGCCAAAAAAGAATGGGGAACCATAAAATTTGTGCACAGAAAAGATGGAATAATTTACAAAGTTCACATAGCAAAGTATGTGATAAATTGAGATGGAAACCCATACATACATTCTTTCCAAAATGCAGATTGAGTGAGAAATTAACTTGACCCATATTTGGGGGAGAACAGAGTGGTGAGCACCCTGGCAAGCTAGAGAGCACATATGCCATCTAAGAGCGGAGTTGCTCCTAAGTCTGGGACACTCGTTGCCTTGTAGGGACATAGTTGTAGCTTTAGTTCCAGTTTTTTAGATTTTTTGGTGCTTTTTAAAGCGAGGAAGAATAGTCTGACATTATAGGAGGAGAATTTGTTCATCAGTGTTACCCAAAAATGAAATTTTCAGCAAACACTTGTTGGACCATGTTAAGTAAATTGGATCCTATCTGTGGTGACTATCTCATGACATCCAATTTGCACTATCCAAAACGCATTATTGTTCCAAAGACTGTTCCTCCACCTTTATTATTATTTTTTGGTTTTCTGACCACACTCAGCGATGCTAAGGGGTTATTCCTGGCTCTGCACTTAGGAATTTCTCCTGGCAGTGTTCAGGGGACCATTTGGAATGCCAGGGATCAAACCGGATTGGCATACCAGGCCCCACCAGCTGTTTCTCCAGCCCTATTCCCCTCCTTTAAAAAAATCAATTCAGTAGCCAGGGATGTGGCTCAGTGGTAGGAGAATTATGTTGCATCTGCAAGACCTCCAGGTTGCATTTCAGTATCCCTCCCCAACCTACCTTCACAGACACCAGTTTATTTTCCACTTCAGAAAACTTTCTAGGACTCTTTTACTTGGTCAAGAAGATCTTATTTATAGTGAGTTCAAGTGACCCTACCCCCTTGACAGGCAATGCTGACTATGCTCTCTCTCAACAGAGTGTCCCAAAGGCCCCGACATCCTGGTGGTCCTCCTGTCAGTGATGGGCGCCATTTTGCTCATTGGCCTTGCGGCTCTGCTCATCTGGAAGCTCCTCATCACCATCCATGACCGGAAGGAGTTTGCTAAATTTGAAGAAGAGCGAGCTAGAGCAAAATGGGATACAGTAAGAGGCCAGGCTGTGTGGGACTGGACACTTTCCTATATTATTGATTCTAGCGCATGAAGGGCTGAGGTAGCCAGGTTCAACCATAGTGTCTTCTGAAATTTGGAGAAAGTCTGACTCACTTGCTGTTTTTATGTTTCCCAGAAACCATCTGATTCTCTACTAGTCCATAGCCATAGGCCATGTCAGTGACTACTAACCCATCACAGATAGCACCCAGGTCTGTGCTGAGGCACTGTGGAGAGTTGGAAAGCAAATATATTTGCCAACTGAGGAAAGTAGGAAAAACATGATGATCAACATATTGAACATAAGCTTAAAAACCAAAACGATAGGATTTACCACATATCAGAAGTTGTCATAAAAGCTTTTATGTCATAACTAATTAAATCCCTAGGTGATAGGGTTTTGGGGAGGTGGGAAAGGGACCTTTCCTGCAGTGATCGGGGACCTTGAGGCCACTCCCAGCAATACTTCATTCTATAGTGTGAGCTCAACAGTTGAGCATTCAGCCTGGCAATGCAGTACTGCAGACCCAGCCCGTGAGGGCCACCAGGCCTCCCTGTAGTGCCTAAGGACCACCAGGGCTACAGCTGTCATACTCAGAGAGCCTTGTGACATTGGAGTGATCCAGCATGGGTAGCACAGCATATTCTCTAACCCTTTGAACTATCTTTCCAGCCTTACAGAATTTTTATTACCATTTTATAGACTAAGAAATTGAACACAAGGCCAGAACTATTATACAACGGGTTTGTATGTTTGCCTTGCACGCAGCCAACACAGGTTTGATCCCTGGCATCCCATTTGGTCTCTGGAGCACCACCAGGAGGGATTCCTGAGTGCAGAGCCAGGAGTAACCCCTGAGCATCATAGCCAAGTGTGACACCTCTTCCCCCCTAAATAAAAGCCAGGAAAAAAGATACTGAGCACAAAGAAGTTAGCTACTTTTTTCGATTGTGGGAGGAAATCATATTGCCATCAGAATTAACTTTTTGGGTCAGCCTCTTAGAAATAGTGGCTAGATGGCAGTCTGCCTCCTCTCTCCTCTTATTTCCTCTCTATTCCTGTTTTCAGAGCCAGTGTCTGAATAGATTGAACATGTTTTTTTTTTTAATGAGGTATCCCAGAAAAGGGTGTTTTGTCTTTTTAAACAATTTTATGTTTTTGATTTTTGGGTCACACTTGGTGATGCACAGGGGTTAATTCTGGCTCTGCACTCAGGAATTTCTCCTGGAGATGGCTCTGGGGACCATATGGGATGCTGGGAATCAAACCCGGGTTGGACGTGTGCAAGGAAAATGCCCTACCCGCTATACTATCGTTCTAGCCCCATGTGTTTTGTCTTAGATAAAACATAAACCTGGAGGCTAGGGGAAGTTTGAGGGACTGACTGTCAGATACTTTTCTGTTCTCTCCACAGGCTAACAACCCACTGTACAAACAGGCCACATCGACCTTCACAAACATCACCTACCGGGGTGCTTAATGGCAAGCATTCATCTTCAGACATACCATAGGGCCCAGGATTGTGGAAGTCGCTGCTCTCATGTTTACAGGGGATGATATCTGGGGGGTGGGACTGGGGACTTGGGCTGGAGTAGGCTGAATGAATGTCAGCATGTGGAAGTTTTGGTTTCTGTGCGCGCGCGCGCGTGTGTGTGTGTGTGTGTGTGTGTGTGTGAGAGAGAGAGAGAGAGAGAGAGAGAGTGCTGCATGTGAGAGAGTGTGTAATTTAAACTTGTGATGTGTCCCGGATAAACAGGGCTCCTCAGCCTTTGTCCTCAGAACACCTTCTTCAGGGATTCTTCCTGTTGAACCTGAGGGTCACCTGTGCAGCTGAGCAGGTGGTCCCTGTTACCTCAGCGAAACGTCAGCTTTCCTTCTTGGGTCACGCTCTCTGAACAGAAGGGCGGGTCTGAGGCCTCTCATGCCCAAGGAAGGGATTCCAAGCCTGGACTCTCCTCTCAGTTTAAGGCTCTTGGGCCTGACTCTCAGCCGCTCTGGTAGAAACTATGGTGCCGCCTTGTGTCATCTGGACCTCCCACTCCTTTCCTTTCCCTCATATCGAAAAGGAAGTTGGAGCTGGGCCACCTGTACGCCTTCTGGTGCATCATGGTTCTCTCATCAGGGGAGACCCAAGTTCTTGGTCTGTTGGGAGTGAGGAATTCAGAACCACCTGGGGGCTGTACATTGCCTGGGACATTGTACTAGGATCCCTCAGTAAAGAAAGCCCTTCAGATTTGCCCCCACTGTGCAACTCTGGAGGTTTGTTTAGAAGAAGTGTATCACCTCAAGACCAGCACCACCTCCTTACCTCCTGTTTTCAGGCCCTCACTGCTGTGGATATTTGCTACACACTGGGAATTTCTCTCACGATCTTAATGATGCTTTTCCTCCCAAAGAGAGCACTCTGGGTGGAGGCAGGAGCTGGTCCTGCCCTTCAGGCATTCTGCCTCTTGTCCAAGGCACTCCCCACAGACAACCCTGTTTCTATGTGCTGTATTCATCCATGGGGCTATTTATCTACCTCTTGGGTATCTTGTGAAGGAATCATTCCCATGGGTCTCTGAATCTTCTGGGCCTAAGTACCAGGTAGAATAATGGACCAGCCATATCAGCATGGATGAGTGTCTCTGATGAATGGGGCAAACTCATTTTCACTCAGTCTTTAATCTGAGAGGCCACAAGTGAAATTTTACTTCCTTTTTCTCACTGGGTTATCTCACTGGATTTATGATGAGGCTTGCCTAATCTAAAGGAATATGGACATTCTGTTTGGAATTTATTGGATAATGAGGAAGGAGAATATAAAAAGTCATGCAGAGTTATTCTGATGAAGGTACTTCCACTTGACATCTTTTATAGTAGGTTACTGCCCTGTTCTGGGTTTGTAAGGGTTTTCATGTCCAAAATGATGATGGGGTGAATATATGGACAGCATTGACCTTCTCTGAGGTAGAGGAAATAACTATTCTTTTAGTTTTTTTCCTGTGCTATGGATCAAACCTAGGCACTCACACATGTGAGGCATGAGTTCCACCATTGGACCGCATCCCTGGCCTACTGTTCTTCATTTGCTAGCAAGAACAGTTGCCTTGTTGGCATTTACATTTGTCCAACATTAACACCCCTATCCCCCACTTTCCCACCAAGAAAGAAGGAAGAATCTCCAAACTGTTTGATGATCAGGGATTATAAATACTGGGCCCAGGATTGCAGCCAAAAAAAAACATTTGACTTTAGGCAAGTCACTTTCTTCTCCCCAGGATCCAGTTTCCTGGTCTAATAAAGGATAGGTTTGGTTATACCCACCTAGGAGGTCCTTTTTAGTATCAATATCCTGAGATGCTCAGAGCTGCTGCAGCAGATCAGCCATGCAGTCAGCATTTTATGGAATGTTGAAAACAGTGTTTAGTTGGGAGATCAGGAGACATGGCATTGGCAAGAGCAGATGTTATTCAATGTCATCTTTCTCAGTAAAATGACCTCAGTTGGGTGGAAGCAATAGTACATACAGCAGGTAGGGCACCTGCCTTGCAGGTGAGTTTGATCCTTGATGGTCCCCTGAACACCGTCAGGACTAATCCCTGAGTGCAGAGCCAGGAGTAAACCCCGAGCACCATAATGCATGGCCTAAAAACCAAAAAAGGGGGGGAAATGCTTCATTGTTGCCTTTCTCAGAATCCCTTCTCTAACTTTCATCTCTGGATGTGACACTTAAGCTTCACTTTGTTGTTATTGTTTCGTTCACTTTGCACACATTTCACTCATATATTAAGGAAAAGGCATACATAAGTAGCTAACATGTATGTCCTGTGTCCATGTGTTCACATTGCAAATAAACCTTGGAATTAGAAATGGGCCAGGTGACTGAGAATCTCACTCATGAATTGTTCTCACTGTAGAAGTCATCCTGGGTAGATAGTGGTAGGAGGGATGAACTTGAATCCAAGAAACTTGGAACCTAATTATGACTTTCAGCTACTGAGACAAGTGTTAGAGGAGCAGTTAGACATTTTAAAGATATGATTCCATGAAGAAATACCATCAAAGAAGGGAGAACCCATTTTCGAAGGATGGCGGTATCAGTAGGAATCTCATCTGACCAGCTAGATGAAGTTCATGGCCTTGAAAACCAGTACACTGTCTATATTTGGAGAGAAAATGTAGCAGCATAAGAAAGTAAATAACGGTCAATTTGGGAATCATGTAGGCTGAACATCTAAATAGTGTTTTGGCATCAGACAACACAGCCCAAAGAGATTATTTGACCCCAGCTTTTTGGGAAATAAATTGTGTTCATTCTCAGGATCTGTGGACAATTATAGGAAACTTTAGAACGTACCTGACAGGTAGTAATATATGGAGTTGGTTCTTAAACTCTTAGACATTTCTAGACCATCTGTTATTTCAAGATATTTCCCTTTGTAAAGTATTCCTGGTTGAAATGACTTAAGTGACTTCCTAACCACCTCCCTGTTTGAGTTGTGCAACAGTGAATTAAATGTGCTTTTCCAAAAAGAATTGGCCTATGGCTCCCCGGTACTTCCTGTGTTGTTATTTCGGTTTCCTTTGGGTGAAAAGAATAAGTGTCATTGCCTCACAAGTGATTATTTTAGAACAAGCATGTTTTCAAATGAATGATGATGACTACGGGAACTGATCTTAGTTTCAGAACCCAGAGCCTTTCTTTAGACTTGAATAATATTTTTAAAATGAGTAGATTATCCCTGTTCTGAGTCAAGAGCTTTTTTATTTTTTTAAATGGGCATTAGGAATGTTTTCTCAATAGAACACTGTTGATTTGGCATAGGTTTTGTTTGCAGAAAGAATAGCATCGGTAAAATAAAGACTCAATGGCAAATTATTTACAAGACTGTTTGAAGGCCCAGCTTTTATTTAAGACATGTCTCAAAAGTGTGGTCCCAAGACCAGCCTTGGAATACCAGCAGTATGACTTTCGGCTGGGAACTTGTTAGGAATGTAAATTCCCACAATGACAGAATTAGAAACTCTGGGGCTGTGGCTCAGTCATCGTATTTTAATAAACCCTCCTGGTGATTCTGATGCATGTTTAAATTTGAGAACAACTGATTTAAGGAGTCACATATATTTCTTCCTGGTCTAGAAACAAGTTTACAGTAAGTCCACTCAGTTCTTATAGGGTTAAGGATGCAACTTGGTTTACGGATTCGGAAAACCAAATATCAATGCACACAGAGTGAAAATCTATGTTTGATCTACTTTCCAAGTAAAATGATCATAGGCTGCTTGGGTTCACTCACCGCCACAAATTCCCATGAAACACCAAAAAAAGTAATAGATCAAAATCTCAGTGAGAAATAGCTAGCAGAATACTTGGCAGGCACCTAAGAAAACCTTTTATGTGAATCAAGTTGGAGGAAGAAAATATTCTCCCAGCATTTGTTCACAGGAGTTGGAATCAAAATCTTAATGATTAACAGCCCAGAATATGACTTTTGAATTTATAACTTCCATTTCTTGC
Source organism: Sorex fumeus (assembly GCF_029834395.1). NCBI lineage: Eukaryota > Metazoa > Chordata > Mammalia > Eulipotyphla > Soricidae > Sorex > Sorex fumeus. The sequence goes on from NW_026606120.1 coordinate 79,458,278, forward strand.
CATTTAAAATTTATTATGCACTGACAGTATAGGACTTTCAAAGCACTTTATAGAACTCTCATTTCCAAGTTTTATATTCCTGGCATCATGTACAATTTTGGTACACACTGCAGTGTATGACATCATGAAAAGAATATGTGAGCATAGGCTGTCTTTTGTGTGAATTTTTCCTTAAGATTTGCTGTGTTTTATATACATCATGATAATTGATGACTAAATGGAGGGCTTTACATGGAAATGAAAAGCTATATGTCAAGACATCTTTGTTATCCTTTAACTCTTGGCCATTGTAGTCTGAACTCCAGTAACCAGCATCTAATGATCTCTGGGACCAATTATAAGCACATTGTCTTGGAATCAGATTGCACTAATTTTTCCACTAATGTTAGGAAACAATTGCATATGCTTTGCAAGTAAACCGTTTTAATACCAACTGAAAACATTTCTATTTGGTTTTGTAATATGTATGCAGCACATAATATTACACATACATTAATTCCTAGAAGTATATATCCCTAATTTGTTTCTGTTTGATTAAAACAGACAGGGAAGTAGTCTTAAGTGTTTGTGATCGGGTTAGCCATATTCTTTAATAAAAAATTTTAAATCCACTTAATGTGGTTACCAGGAATGATTTGTAAGTTAAATCAAATATTAGTCTGGGACATGATTGTGTTCTTTGCAGCTGCTCACAGTATCTCTCCAAACTTTTGCATAAAGGGAACATTTTCCATTAGCTGTGTATTTTCTGACAAAATACAAAAGAATGCGTCAAGATACTAGAAAGCAACACTTAGGGAATTTAAGAGGCTGTATTCAAAACCTTTACTATAAATTATTTATTTTGAAGAGTTTTGAGAGGAAGGCAAGAGGATCAGAGTGGGCATGAGAGTTAGAATAAGTAAATGCAGGGATGGAAGGGATTTAGAGTGAAGTGTTCATGGATGAACTAAGAAATGTTGGGAATATATGTATATATATTTTTTCTCTTAGAATTTCCAGGATTGAAGCCTGTTGGACCCATTTTGGACTTCTGATCACCAGAAATATAAGATTTAAAAATTGCTTATGCTGAGTCAGAGTGATAGGACAGTGGGTAGGGTATTTGCCTTGCACACGACTGACCCACGTTCGATCCCTGGCATCCCATATGGTCCCCCAAGCACCGCCAGGAGTGATTCCTGAGTGCAGAGCCAGCCAGGAATAATCCCTGATCATTGCCGGTTGTGACCCAAAAAGCAAAAAAAAAAAATGCTTATGCAAGTAAATTGTGATAATTTATTACACTGGCAACAGAAAACTAAGCACCAAAATATTCTGGCCACACATTATGTGTAGACTTCCATGTGCAAATACAATCATCTCTGCCAAGGCCCCAGAGTCATCTCATTATAGCATCAGCACATGCTCAGAGTCAAGTCCTCCAAATATTTTGTGGGGCGAATAAATTTTCTTGAATTTAGTTCCTATAGATAGCTACTTGAGTACTGTACCTTTCAATCTAAAGTTCTGTAACCTGGGTGACAAGCGGAGAGGAAGGGGGTGGGGAGGGGGAACTATGTGCTCACTTTCCCATCAACCAATGAGAAGTGTGGGGACAGACAGGATAACTGATACAGACATTCCTGTTCCAACAGGCAGAAAACAGAAGGTGCATAGAAATCATTATCCCATAGTAAATCCAACATACAGTTCTTTTTATAAAAAAAAATTATTTGCTGCCGCCAGCAGGTCAATCTGTACCTGTAAGGTGAGTGCATCAGCAGCCTGATGGCACCATCATACTTTCAGATATCCCAAAATTGCTGCTGTGCCTTTGGCCAGACCCCAAAAACTTGGGGCAAAGTTTACCAAGAAAGTAAACGGCCAAAAGTTAGGTATGTGGGAGACACACCCACAAACCACCTCCAGCTCAGCTATATAATTGGAGGCATGGCCTCTCTGGTTCCTGATCGAACTGCTTAATGGCCATGATCCCAGAGACTCAGAAACGAATCTCGGAACCCAAAGGCTTTTGGCAGAAATGCGTCCTGTTCCTGCAGTAGGTTACTGGTGCTGGACCACTCCAGGTGGGAATAGGGTTTGTGCCTTGGCCTGTTCCCCTGGCGGCCTGGTGACCGCCATCCTCCAGAGGCACTGGACAGTCAGGTTTGGGCCTGCAGTGACGAGACACGCGGGGCCTCACCAGATGGGGGTGGAACTGGCCCTTTCCTCCCCATCCCAACGAGACCCGGAGTCGCCGCCTACAAACGGCCTCTCTGGCTCCTGATCAAGCTAATTAATGGCCATGATCCCAGAGACTCAGAAACAAATCTCAAACAAAACCCAACGGCTTTTGGCAGAAATGCATCTGGACCGCAAACAAGGTGGCCACCGCCTCAGAGCTTATTGGAAAGCCAGGTACGAGCCAGCGGTGACGGGGCAACTGCAGTCTCATGGGAAGGGGGATGGTACTGGCTGTCCTTCACGCCCTACCGAGGTCACAAGTTGCCCCTCACAAGCGGCTCTCCGTCACGGCCATAACACCAGACATACAGAAACCAATCTCATAATTATCTGGCTCTTTGCAGAAATCCAAAATCATTATATGATTCTCATAACCAGCTATAGAAAACTAAGTATTTCACAATGCCTTTTCAGCAATTCTGATTGTTGGGCGGGGGGGGGAATTCTAAATAATGGTGCATCTTTTGTCGAAATAATGAATGTAATCAATGTAGAGAAGAGTTAAGTGGAAATCATCTGTCTCACAGGCATTGGGAGGGGTGGGAGGGGGGTATATTGGGATTCTTGGTGGTGAAAAATGAGTACTGGTGAAGGGAGAGGTGTTTGATCATTGTATGACCGAGACTTAAACCTGAAAGCTTAGTAATTTTTCCCACAGTGATTCAATAAATAAATATAAGAAGAAAAATAAATAAAATTATGAAAAAAAAGTAAGGTGGAGTTCATGCCCAAATCAATCAGCTAATCAGTGGCTGAATAAATAGCAGTACTCCTACATAAAAAAAAAATTATTTGGAGCTGGAGCAATAGCACAGTGGGTAGGGGTGCTTGCCTTGCACTCGGCCAACTCGGATTTGATTCCCAGCATCCCATATGGTACCTCGAGCACTGCCAGGAGTAATTCCTGAGTGCATTAACCAGGAGTAACCCCTGTGCATCATTGGGTGTGAACCAAAAAGCAAAAAAATATAATAATTTAAAGTAGGAAAAAAGTAACAACTGTTGATACAATTCTAGGATTAAAATTTATTATACAGTTTCAATTATTATATCAACATATGTAGAAAATAAATTTATGTGAACATTGTTATATCAGATTGCAGGATTGGTAAGGCCTCATCTAAAAATGTATTAAGCTTTTTGTTGCTACAGGGGGTGTCCCACAGCTGTGAATGCAGCCACGTGGTGCAGATGTTTCCAGATCTATGGTCTGGGCCAAAGAGTCAACCAAGCGGCAGATGTGAGTTTTGGGCAGGATTGCTGGAGCTTCCGGGAGTATGAGATGTGGGGGAAGAGGTTTCCCACTCTGACTCTGAAAAAAAAAAAAACATGTGTTGTCAGACCAGGTGCCAGTACCTGAGATTATTTGGAGATTGGTATCTCTGTAGAGAATATTCGTGGACAGTGGCATTGAGCCCTTGGCATAGCTATTGTGGTGGGGATGGGTGTTACTGCTGAAGCCTTGGTTTGGTGGTGCTCCAGGTTTTCAGCAGTTGAACTGGCATTTCCACAAAGTTCAGCTGCTTGGCATGCATCTCCTGGGAGATTTAGTCAGGATTTGGTGGAACAGGGATAGTGGGTGAGTCGACATGGGGCAGATGCAGATGGTGGGACATATTTGTTTATTTCCAGATTCAAGGCCTGGGAATAATTTTCCATGGCTTTTCATTTCACCCTCTAGCCTCTTGATTTTTTTTTTTTTTTGCTTTTTGGGTCACATCCAGTGATGCACAGGAGTTACTCCCGGCTCTGCACTCAGGAATTACCCCTGGCAGTGCTCAGGGGACCATATGGGATGCTGGGAATCGAACCCGGGTCGGCCGCGTGCAAGGCAAACGCCCTACCCGCTGTGCTATTGCTCCAGCCCCTAGCCTCTTGATTTTATATTCAGAGTTACCCCTTGTTTCATAAAGGTAGAATGTATTTTCACCTAAAAATTTTGCTCAACCTATTTCCCGCTAACGGAAGTTGAAGATGCAAAGATGCTTTTCCTTTTTGTACTGTCTTGTTTTGCCTTATTATTATTATTATTATTGTTATTATTATTATTATTATTATTGCTTTTTGGGTCACACCTGGAGATGCACAGGGGTTACTCCTGGCTCATATACTCAGGAATTATTCCTGTCAGTACTCGGGGGATGATATGGGATGCTGGGAATCGAACCTGGGTCAGCTGCGTGCCAGACAAACTCCCTACCTGCTGTTCATTTAGCCTTATTTAAATAGCAATAAAATTATATTTTCAAAATCAAGTCTCCTTAGAATCTTCTTGTTTTGTTCCATAAAAATATAAGCCATATTTGTTAATGTCTTTGAGATAAATGTTTCTTTACGTTGTGTTTTCTGCAAAAGGACAAAGGCCTCCCTTTTGTTTGAATGAGGGAATCTACGAAACACACACTTAAAGTCTTTAGCTTTTTGTCTGAATAATACTGGGAGGTACAACCTTCAACCACTGCTGACATAAAAGCCAGTAGAGCAATAAAATTGAAACCTGTGTCCCTACATGGTACATAATTGTTAGTTATCAAGGATTATCTCTGAACTTCTTAATGTAAGGGAAATAAAACTCTTTCTTGATTAGGACAAGTTCATTACAGATTTTCTATTACTGGTAAAAGAATCTAATCCTAGCTAATGTGGAATTACGTTGGCATAATACAGATCAGTAAAATTAATATAGTAACTCATGAATAGATTGAAGGGGACTTTGCCGTGCGGGCGAGATACTCTCAGTAGTTTGTCAGGCTCTCTGAGAGTGGCGGAGGAATCGAACCCGGCTCAGCAGAGCTGGCTGCACGAAAGACAAACACTCTACCACTGTGTTATCACTCCAGATTCAATACTAAAAAATAAAACCTCAGTGCTCACGATTGTTAAGTATTCACAATCTGTTGATCTGCCCACAGACTAAAACTGTCACAATCCTGACACAATAGAGGCTGGTGCTTGAGCTAGGGAGATCAAGGCCCTGGCACCTCATGGTACCCAAGTACCACCATGTGTGGCTCTTATGCACAGCTGTATAGCTGGAGCTTAGCATTGAACTCTCCAAAAAGAGTTAAATCCAGTGTTAGGAGATAGTACAGTGGGTAGGCCACTTGCCTTCCACGCAACTGACCCTGATTTGATCCCCCCACATCACATAAAGTCCCCTGAGAACTGCCAGGAATGATCCCTGAGCACAAAGCCAAGAGCAAATCCTGAAGTCCTTGGATGTGTCCTGCCCTCCCCCCGCCCCCAGTGGCATCTTTAAGAATAGATGGAAAATGTACTGAGTCCATTAGAGATCCCTAAAAACAGAGTGGGGTGGGAGAAGTGGAGTATGGAGGGTAGGGTTGGGTGTTTACCAAAAACAAATAAGTAAATGGATATTTTCAGCTATCAGACTGCTTAGTTTAGGAAGATGAGTGTTACACATTAAAAACTGTAAAGAAGAGGCCTCAGCAATAGTACAGAGGGTAGGATGCTTGCCTTGCATGCCGTCATCTCAGGCTCAATTCCTGACATCATACATAGTTTCCATAGCCCTGCCTGGAGTGATTCCTAAGCGTGGATCCAGGAGTAAGCCTTAATACCAACGTGTGACCCAAAACCAAATGAATAAAAATTGAAAGAATGCCTACGTATCAGGGCCTAAGATAGAAATGAACTGAAGGAACCGACTGTTGTCACATTTATTAAGCACTGTACATATTTTTTAATGATCACAATCTGAAGCATGAGAACATTCAGACTTAGAGCATAAATAATTTACTCCACAGCATACAATAAATAACAAACAAACACTGTCCACCCGTTGTTCATTGATTTGCTGAAGCAGTCTCAGTAACGTCTCCATTTTGAGACTTGTTACTGTGTTTGGCATATTGAATACGTCAGGGGTAGCTTCCCAGAATTTGTCCTTCGGGTGAGATACTTCGGTAGCTTGCTGGGCTCTCCAACACGGGCGGAGGAATAGAACCGGCTTGGCCAGACTGGCTGTGCACAAGGCAAATTTGAATATTTAACTATGGGGGATATTTGAAATATCTGCTTTACTTGACAACATCTACGAGTTTGGTTTTGAGAACCTTAATCCTCACTGGTTTTATCGAACTGGATTTATACTTTTTAGGGCAACCATGGAATATCAATTTGCATCTTTTCCAATTGTCACTTCATCTGCAGGATGCACAAAAAGGAACGTCATTCTTTTGGTTTTGGGTTGAAAAAAAAAAAGTATTACTACCCAAAACTCCCTGCTGATAATCTTGGAACAAATCTCAGCAAAGTAGTGGAACCAATGGCTTCGAGCTATTATTCCCAGAGTAGCAGAAACCTGGAAAGCAGCAATGTTTTAGAAACGAGGGAGGCATTCAACAGCAGGAGAGAAGCGTGAGTGGAAAGGGGGTGGCTAGGGTAGGCAGCACCCCTGAGAATGCACAGAGCTTGGAGACGTGGTAGAGCCACGTGGAGGCAGACACAGCGGGAGCGCAGCCGTCAAGATCCCCGCTCACTCCTCCTGGCTGGTCAGTTGACCTTGCGGGTGGGAGCATTGGAGCGCTCAGGTGGCCTGGGGGCGGGGCGTCGACGTGGTCAGGTGACCTGGGGGCGGGGCGTCTTAAGTATGCTCTAGGCATGGGTTATAACACGGTCCTCCTACTGCACGCTCAGGTGGCCTGGGGGCGGAGCGTCAGCGCGATCAGGTGACCTGGGGCGGGGCTTCTCTGCGCTGGAAGCTGGGAAAGTGGTGGCATGTGGCCTTCGAGTGGGTGAGGAACTGAGACCCGGTGGCGGCAGGAGGAGCCGGGCAGCTCTGAGTAGGGGGAAGCGCACAGGGAGGGACCCTGAGGAACGGTTTCAAGGTGGGGCAGCGAGGGGACCAGGGCCGAGCAGAACCCTTTCAGAGGTGGGCGAAGGTTCCAGAAAGGGCAGCCAGGGGCCGGAGCGGGGGCCGTCGAGAGGGCCAGGGCAGGGCTGTGTGGAGCTACGGGGTGGCGGCAGCAGGCACGTGGGCCCCCGTCAGGGCACTAGCTTTCACGGACCAGGGGCTTTTCTACTTGATCCCACCCAGAGACGTCCCACAGCCCGGCCGGCCCGTGGGGGTTGCTGCGCCCTCAGAGCCTGGGAGGCGCACAGGTGGCAGTGGCAGAGCCTCTGTGGACACGATGAAGTCACCTGAGCAGCAGGCTCGTGGACATGTGATGGGAGTGGCAGGGGAGGGACGCCCTGGTAGGGGCAGCTTGTTGGTGCTGGGCAAGAAAGGGGACTTCAGCCGGGTGGTGGCAGCCACCCCTCAGCCGACCCAGGGGGGACGGTGCTGTGTCAGATTAAGTCAGTAACCCAAGAAACCCTTAGGATAGACCTGCTACCGCCTCAGCCCTGCGTCTCTCTCTCTCTCTCTCTCTCTCTCTCTCTCTCTCTCTCTCTCTCTCTCTCTCTCTCTCTCTCTCTCTCTCTCTCTCTCTCTCTCAGCTTCCTGCCTCTCATTTGGGAGCTCTTCCATCTTCCTCTCAGCTGCTGTGAGTCGGCTGGTCTGTTTTTTTGTTGTTGTTTTGTCGTAAGGGTCCCTGCTCTATCTGAACTGCCCTCTCCCGGCAGATTGTAGCAAGCTTTCACATCCATGGGTCAGTTCTCCTGTTCCTTATTTCTGCCATCTCATACTCCGCTTTATATATCCCACAAATGAGTGTCCTCATTCTATGTCTGTCCTTCCCCTTCTGACTCGTTTCATTCATCATGCTATTCTTCATGTCCATCCATTTATTAGCAAATTTTATGACTTTCTTCATTTTCCCTAATGGCTGTATAGTATTCCTTTGTGTAGATGTACCATAAGGTTTTTCTTTTTTTTTAAAATCCAATCGTCTGTTCTCTGGCATTTGGATTGTTTCCAGATTCTGGCTATTGTGAATAGTGCTGCAATGAACATAGAAGTGCAGAGAGCATCATAGTACATTTTAAAGGTATGGAAAGAAAGGTCTCCCATCTTCCCCCTCCAAGGATTGCTTTGGATTTATGAATTTTATTACTCTATACATTTTACTGCCGTTCAAGTGAATTGTAAACTTGAACAGCAGTACTTAGTTTATAGATAGCATTCATGTGGGTGAGTAAATAATTAGATGAGAAAAGCGCCTACCTCCTATGTATTCTTGGAAAAAACATTAGTCACACTGCCAACATCTTTTTTGTTTTTCCGCTGTTGCAATGACCGGATCACACAAGCTTGTGATAGTGTTGGGGTTGCACATCTTATTGCAGTGCTGACAACCTGACTGCAACTGTTATTTCTTTGGTCAGATTTTACTTACCTTCTGTAAGCCTTTTACACAAAGTTTTAATTCGGTGCTTTTGGAAAGAAAGATTTACAGGAAGTCATATAATTAATTTTGACCAATTAATGTTGGCTTTCTGGAAATGCATTTAAACTGTGTTGTGATAGGGAAATTCATTTTTAAAATTTTAAAATTCTATTATCTTTGTGGGCTAGAGAGATAGTGCATTGGGTAGGGCGTTTGCCTTGCACGTAGCTGACTCAGGTTTGATTCGTCTGCCCCTCTCGGAGAGCCCGGCAAGCTACGAGTGTATCTCGCCTGCACAGCAAAGCCTGGCAAGCTACCCATGACATAGTCAGTATGCCAAAAACAGTAACAGCAAGTCTCACAATGGAGATGTTACTGGTGCCCACTCGAGCAAATCGATGAACAACGGGAGGACGGTGACAGTGATATACATTTTAACAGTATTTGTTCTGTGCCATGGATATTTTAACTCATAAAATATTTTAATAAAATATTAAGATTTATTAAAATATTCTCTTTTTTAATTCATAATTTTAAAAAATTTTAATATTTTAATTCATAAACTATTTTATTGAAGAAAATAAAGATGGGGAAAGGACAGGAAGCCTCCCATAGTATGAGAGGGAATCTTCTAAGTATTCCCACCATGGAAATTTTTATGGGGACTGCACTTACTTTATATAGTGGTTTGGATAGCACGGTTATTTTATTTGATTAGTTTTTGGTCTTAGGGTCCTGCCTGGCAGTACTCAGGGGCTATTTCCAGTTCAGTGCTCAGAAATGGCTTCTAACAGTGTTTGAAGGAACCATGAGCTTCCAGAGACTGAATTTGGGCATCCTGCATGCAGAGCTTGTGCGTTAGCCACCTGCCTGCCCCTCAGGTTTGTCATTTGATGATACAATGATGATACTTTCAACAACAAAAAGAAATAGTACACATGTTTTATATATGCAAGACTAACTTTTACCTCTGACACTGCATGGGTCTGAGCATTGCCAGCTATGTTCTCCTCCACCCCACCCCCCCCCGAATAATGCATTTAACATGTTTAGTGAATATATTTTTATATTTCAATATAATTTTCACCGTGGTGTTAGCTAACATCATGTCACAAACTTAAAAACAAAATTTTTTTGGTTTTTTGGTCAGCCAGGGCTTACTCCTGGTTCTGCACTCAGAAATTACTCTGGGCAACACTTGAGGGACCATATGGAATGCCGAGGATCAAATCTGGGTCAGCTCCCTACCCACAGTATTATCATTATGGTCCCACAACTTGAAATTTGTTCTGGCGTGAACATTTAGGATCAACACCTCTTAGCACCTTTTAAATATTACTGTCAGTAATATCTATTCTATTTGTGTTACCTGTGTCTTTATTTTGTATTTGATTTTCTATTTCTACTCAGTCTGTTGTCTGACTTTAGTCAGCTCGCATTTCAAGTTTAAGAGTGCCCTCTTCAGTATCTGCAGAGAAGTACGTTTGATACTGTTTATGAGGGACTTTATCTTTAACTGTCTTCCCTATTCCTTCATCAACAAAATTCATGCAATGCTCTTCCCTAACAAGACTGCTTCCTTTGGTGATGTGTATTTACAAGCTTCTGTCTTAAAAATGAGGACTGTGATCCATCATAGTTTTGAGTGATTCTTAGAATTTCCCCTTTCGAAGTAACACTCTCTTACTGGCTGAACTCTAGCTATTAATATCTATCTTACTAGAAATCTTCCTCAGTTTTGCTTCTATAGAAATTATCACCTAATTTTCTACTTGATGTGAGTTCTGGAGCCAATTACATATTCGTCCTATATTTTTATTCCCTGATTTACATATAAAATGTTTAATTTTTTTTTCTCTTAAGTATGCTCTAGGCATGGGTTATAGCATTGTCCATAGCACTGTCCTCCCGTTGTTCATTAGTTTGCTGGGGCGGGCACCAGTAATGTCTCCATTGTAAGACTTGTTACTGTTTTTGGCATATTGAATACGCCACAGGGAGCTTGCCAGGCCAACCACGCAGGTGGGATAATCTCAGTAGCTTGCTGGGCTCTCCAAGAGGGACAGAGGAATCGAACTCAGGTTGGCTGTGTGCAAGGCAAACGCCCTACCTGCTGTGCTACTTTATTTGTTCAATTTTTAGTTTGGAGGCCATGTGTTGAGAGTAAATGTAAGTGGTTAACATTATCTTAAAGATGTATTTCTTTTTTTCACTTTATTATTGTAAAGTTAAAAAAATGATTAAGGGCACTGTGATATACAATACTGTTTAAGATAGGGTTTCATACACACAACGTTCCAACACAGTGTTCTCCACCAGAGTGTCTGCTTCCCTTCATCACTGGTCATTAGTTGTGTTTCCTAGTCTCTTCAACAAATGGTCCTGGGAAAGTTGGGTAGCCACATGTGAAAAAAGATTAGAATTATATCTCACACCATTAATAAAAGCGAACTCAATGTCAATTAAGTTGACATTATTGGAGAAAAGCCTCATAACATTATTGGAAAAAAACAGGTAGAACTCGACAGAGGTGTCCTCAGTGAGTTGACCAGAAACAAAGACAACATAGCAAAGTATAAACAAATAGGACTACATCAAATTAAAAAGCTTTTGCACAGTGAGAGAAACTCAAGCTCCCTAGAAGAGAGCACTGCAGAATGTCCTGACCTCGGGTCAGGCTGTCTTCACCACTGCTCCTCGGAACAGGGTAGGTTGAGTTTCCCTCCCCGCCCCAAGCAGAAAACTGGCAGCCGAAAACCCCACCACCATGCTCAATGCCATTCTCCACACCCTCTGATAATCTCACCCAAGAGAGGATGAGCCTTACCCAAGACGGGATGAACCTCACTCAAGACCAGACTAGCAGAAAAGCCCAGATGTACCAAAACCCGTGACTGAGATCTCCAAGCGCCCGCCTCCAGCTCCCCAGTTTTCCAGTAGCTTGGCAGTCACACCCATAAACTGCCCCTGGCACCATGTAATCTCATCAACAGCCAATACCCAGAGACTAAACTAAAACTCCCGGAAGAGAGCGCCACAGAATTTCCTGGAGCACGCAGATGCATTTGCAGCCACACAACCTCTTACACTTTATCTCATCTTACTTATCAAAAGTAGCACACATTTGTTTGGTTTTAACATACTTGCTTGTATTCTCCTATATTCGGGCTTAAATGGCTCCAGAATGAAATACAACAGCCTTCACACACATCCCCCTTGGTGTGGTAGGAAGGTGCTCAGTGGTAGGATTGGTGTTTGAATATTATCTGTAATGAACTATTGTGAACTACTTTTATGAAAATAATATATATAAAGAAACTCAAGGTCTAATAAAAAGACACCTTACTGAATGGAAGAAAATATTTGAACATCAGATAAAGAGCGTATGTGCAAGGTTTATAAAGCATTCACGCAACAACAAAAATATTCAACAACCCTATACAAAAATGGGGAGAGGAGATGAATAGACATTTTCCCAAAGACATGCAGATGGCCAATAGGCATATGAAAAGGTGCTCATCATGTTATTAGGGAAATGCAAATCAATGATTTAAAGAAGGCCTTTGATTCTGTTGAGACGGAAGAGCTCATAGAAGTCCTTGCCAATCAGGGCATTCAAACTCAATACATCAGGATCCTTCATGAGCTGTTTTACGGATTCACTACCAGGATCTCATCATTCTACAAAGAAGTGATCATCGATGTCAAGACAGAGGTTCAGCAGGGTGATACCATTTCACCGAAACTCCTCAGTGCCATCCTCAAGAACGTCATGCAACAACTGGAATGGGAAGGAATGGGAGCGAAGATAGACAGTCGGCAACTACACCACCTCCGCTTTGCTGGTGACATCGTTCTAATAACACCAAACATTAGCCAAGTGGCACAAATTCTGGCCAACTTCGACCGTGAGTGTGGAAAGGTCAGACTCCAGCTGAATCTCACAAAGACAATGTTTATGAGAAACAGTCTCATTTCTGACGCTCCATTCACTCTCAACGGAACGACCATCTCCAAATGCAACAGTTATGTGTACCTAGGTTAAGAAGTCAACATGACAAATGACCTGGCACCGGAGTTGCGCAGAAGGAAGAGAGTGGCTTGGAACGTCTTCAGGAGTGTCAAAGAAATAGCTAAGAGGACAAAGAATCTCCGGCTCTGGGCACATCTCTTTGATGCCACTGTTCTTCCTGCATTAACATACGCCTCATAGACCTGGGCCCTATGAAAACAGGATGAGAACACTATTCGGGTCTCCCAAAGAGGAACTGAAAGAGCTATGCTTGGAGTATCACGTTTCACTCAAATGAGAGAAAGAATCCATGAGAGAAAGTATCTGGAGATCCAACCTCCATTGACAGTCAAGAATCAGGGACACTGTCTCGTTTGCCAAGGCGTTAAAAATCAGATGGGCTGGATACATAATGAGATTTGGAGACAACCGCTGGACTAGAGCCGTTACTGACTGGATTCCATGGGACGTCAAAAGACCGCGTGGCCACCCACCTACCAGATGGTAAGACTTCTTCGTCAAGACCCTGAACGATCAGTTTGAGACTCTTCATGTTCCTAGAACAAACAGACGCCATTGGGCTACACTAGCACGCAACAGGGACAAATGGAGATGTTACTGGTGCCTGCTTGAGCAAATCGATGATTAACGGGAAGTCAAGTGATCAAGTGATCATATAGAATTGGATACTTTTATTATAGTATTTGTTAAATTTATTCTAAGTAAAAAAATGAAGATATAATTATACATAATAAGAACGGAAAATGGAAATAGGATGTTTTCCTTAATATCCATTCAGGGTAATCATCTTCTTTCCCATGAAAGGTGATTAATGAAGAATAGTTAAGTTAAATGCTTATGGTAGCAACAACAACCAAACTATACAGTTCTAGCCAGAAAATAGTGTTAGAAACTTCTTTCAGTGCTGGAGCAAGAGGACAGTGGGTAGAGTGTTTGCTTTGTATGTGGCCAATCCAGGTTTGATACCCACAAACCCACATGGTCCCAAGCCTTACCAGGATTGATCCCTGAGCACAGAGTCAGGAGTAATCTCTGAGCACTGCCAAGTATGGTCCCAAAACAATACAAAGAAACAATTGCATTACATGAAATAATTGAGACATACTTAATAGATACATATAACAATTCCCATCTCCTAAGATAAATATATAATATTATTCTTAAGTACACATGGTACATTCTCTAGGATACATTACATAATGAAGCAAAAAAATACTCAGTGAACATGTGAAGACTGCGATAATGTCAGCTTCTTTTCTGTTCACAGTGAAATGAGACTAGAAGTCAAAAATAAAAAATAAAATGGAAACGCCTCAGCTGTGAACATTAAACATGTTTCTGAATAAATCTCAGGTCAATGAATAAATCAAAGGAGAAAATGAAATAATCTAAAGAACAATGAAAACGGGCTGGAGCTAGGGCGTTTGCCTTGCACGTAGCTAACTGGGTTTGAATCCCAGCAACCCAAATGGTCCCCTGAGCACTGCCAGGAGGAAACCCTGTGCATCACCAGGTGTTACCCGAAAAACCAAACCAAAACAAACAAAAGAAAAACAATGAAAACAAAGAAATGAGCCTTAAGGGTCAGAGTCATAGTTCAATGGGAGGTTTTCCTTGTATGTGCTGGGGTTCAATCCCTGGCATCCCACATAGTCCCTGAGCACTGCCAGGAGTAACTCAGAAGATGTACCTGTTATCTTCCCAGGCTAAGTGAGGGGAAAAAACAAGCAGGCTAGTCACAAATCTAAGTCTAGTCCTGAGGCACCTTTCATCTATCAAGTACTCCATTCTGTGGACAGCTAGTGTACTTGGGGCATGAATCTGCAAATACCTATCTTACCGAGGCCTCTACTCTAAGCGTCTATGATATAATAAGTAAATTAGGTGATATCAGCCCTTTGGCCCTTTTGGTTCTGTATACATGACAATTGGGCTGGAATGATAGCACAGCGGCTGGGGTGTTTGCCTTGCACGCAGTCAACCTGGGTTCAACTCTTCCGTCCTTCTCAAAGAGCCCAGCAAGCTACTGAGAGTATCTTGTCTTCACGGCAGAACCTGGCAAGCTCCCTGTGGCATATTTGATATGCCAAAAACAGTAACAACAAGTCACAATGGAGACGTTACTGGGCCCGCTCGAGCAAAATGATGAACAATGGGAAGACAGTGCTACAGACAGTGCTATAGATGACTTTCATTTCTTTGGGGGGAGGGGGCGGGGGGTGGAGAAACTGCCACATGTAGCAGTGCTTGGAATTACTCTGAGCTCTGTGTTCAGGGATCACTCTGGGTGGGGCTGGGGTTCATATGGGGTGCCAGAGAAGGGACCTGGGTTGACACCATGGAAGGCAAATAAATCCCCTACCTGCTGTACTATTGCTCCAGCCCCACTATTGTATCTAAATCTTAAAGCATGCCTTATTCCAAGTATACTTTATTGCTTATATAAACAATAGCATGGCAAAGAAAACAAATTTTGAAAAGGGAATATAGAGATACTGGCCAATGTGATAGTACTGCAGTCAGGACTTTCACCTTGCATTAGACTGATTTGGACTCGATCCTCAGCATCCCATATGGTCCCCCAGCCCTGCCAGGAGTAAAAACTGAGTGCAGAGCCAGGCACTGTCCTCCCGTTGTTTATCGATTTGCTTGAGCGGGCCCACTAACGTCTCCATTTTGAGACTTGTTACTGTGTTTGGCATATTGAATACATCACGGGTAGCTTGCCAGGCTTTGCTGTGCGGGCAAGATACTCTCAGTAGCTTGCCGGGCTCTCCAAGAGGGGCGGAGGAATTGGACCCGGCTCTACCGGGCTGGCTGCATGCAAGGCAAATGCCCTACCATGGTGCTATCACTCCAGCCCAATAATAATAATAATAATAATAATACATAGCAAAAATTAGTATGGGGATTAAGACCTTGCGCATAGCTGACCAGATTTAATCCAAAGCCGAATATGGTCCCTGGAGCTTCACCTGAGCACAGAACCAGGAGAAGACCCAAAGCACTGTGGAGTGTGGCCCCAAAACACAAACATTAAGATTTTAAATTTTATGTATATTTTGTTACAGGTTTTTAAAAATGATACCTTCTACCCTCTCAAATAAAACAATATAATGATAAAATTTTACTTCTCAAGCATACCATTCAATTGTAACATTATCATAACCCTTTTTATTTTTTTGTTTACTTTTATGTCTTGCAGAGTTTTGGGATTATACCCAGCAGTGCTCAGAACTTACTCTATTAAATCCTAGTAATCCTTAACAAAGTAGAGACACATTCAATTATACTTAAAATAAATCATGTCCCAGAGCAGGAGGCACAGCCCTTAAATACTGGGCATTGTGTGGAGCCTGAAACAATTTTAGGGAATCAAGTTAAGCCATAGATGCCAAAGGTGTCTGTACTTTAATAAAGACTGAAGATGTACCAAACCTAGAAAATTTACAATGTTATGAGACATGTCATATCTTAAATATGGTTTCTGATTAAATCATAACCTTTGCTCTTTTTATGTTGCCATTTTCATATTCTAGACTACAAGCCTATCGCTTTTTGTTTTCTTTTGTTTTTGTGGTGCCAAGGATTAAACCCAGTTCTCAAATGTATCACTGTATCACTGTCATCCTGTTGGTCATCGATTGCCTCGAGCAGGCCCCAGTAATGTCTCCTTCGTCCTAACCCTGAGATTTAAAAAATTGCCACATTCGAGGCTCTTTCAGACTCAGGAGAATGAGACCCATCATTTTTACCGGTTTTTGGCATATTGAATACGCCACAGGGAGTTTGCCAGACTCTGCTTTGTGGGCAGGATACTTTTGGTAACCTGCCACGTTCTCCAGAGTAACTAACTCCAGTTACTCTGGAGTTTCAAATGTGTGAGGCATAAATTCTACTGCCTAGCCTCATTCCCAGTCCAAATCTGTTGTTTTTGGTCATGCATCCTGGGTTTCAACAGTGAAACAGTTTTTTTTTTATATATAGATCAATAATGCATTCTCTTTTTATTCCCAGTATTTCCATTGTACAAATACTCATAATTTGTCTGTATATTCCACATTTGGGGGACAACTGGTTTGTTACAGTTTGGGTTTTTTTTTTTTTTTGTTAATAAAAAGGCAATGAAGTTGTTTTCATACACGTATTTTATAAACATATCTTCATTCTCTTCAGTAAATACATGAGTGAAATTCTCTGGTCATGAACATGATTGCCACTCAGTGCCTCTTTTGCAAACCACAGCACCCAAAAGGAGAGAGAGAACAAAAGGGAATGCCCTGCCACAGAGGCAGGGTGGGACGGGGGGAGGGGCAAGGGGTGGGAGGGATACTGGGATCCGTGGTGGTGGAAAATGGGCACTGGTGGAGGGATGGGTACTTGATCATTGTATAATTGAAACCCAAGCACAAAAATTTGTAAGTCTAGGGGACATGGTGCTGCCAGTAGGTCAATCTGTACCTGTGAGGTGAGTCCATCAGCAGCCTGATGACACCATCAGACTTTCAGATACCCCAAAATTGCTGCTGTGCCTTTGGCCAGATCCCAAAAGCTTGGGGCAAAGTTTACCAAGAAAGTAAACGGCCAAAAGTTAGGTATGTGGGAGACACACTCACAAACCACCTCCAGCTCAGCTATATAATTGGAGGCATGGCCTCTCTGGTTCCTGATCGAACTGCTTAACAGCCATGATCCCAGATACTCAAACGAATCTCGGAACCCAAAGGCTTTTGGCAGAAATGCATCCTGTTTCTGCAGTAGGTTACTGGGGCTGGGCCACTCCAGGTGGGAATAGGTTTTGTGCCTTGGCCTGTTCCCCTGGCAGCCCGGTGACCGCCATCCTCCAGAGTCACTGGACAGTCAGGTTTGGACCTGCAATGATGAGACACGTGGGGCCACACCAGATGGGGGTGGAACTGGCCCTTTCCTCCCCATCCCAATGAGACCCCGAGTCGTCGCCTACAAACGGCCTCTCTGGCTCCTGATCAAGCTAATTAATGACCATGATCCCAGAGACTCAGAAACAAATCTCAAATGAAACCCAGCGGCTTTTGACAGAAATGCATCTGGACCGCATACAAGGTGGCCACCACCTCAGAGCTTTTTGGAAAGCCAGGTATGAGCCGGTGGTGACGGGGCAACTGCATATGGTCCCCTGAGCACTGCCAGGAGTAATTCCTGAGTGCAGAGCCAGGATTAAGCACTGAGTATCGCCGAGTGTGA
Source organism: Sorex fumeus (assembly GCF_029834395.1). Taxonomy (NCBI): domain Eukaryota; kingdom Metazoa; phylum Chordata; class Mammalia; order Eulipotyphla; family Soricidae; genus Sorex; species Sorex fumeus. Next base: position 79,476,050 of record NW_026606120.1, read on the forward strand.
CCCAAAAAGCAAAAAATTAAATTAAAATTAATAAATGAAAACAATGCTGTGTATTTTTCCCTAATCTTTTTTTCTTAAAGCAACATCATATTGTAGCAGCATATATTTTAGTGTGTGTCGCTCAAAATTAAGTTCTCCCCAGAAAGCCCTATTCTGTCCATCATACATTGGGCTCCTTTGTCTTGTTTTGTCTACACCCTTTCCTCTTTTGTTCTGGTAATCACTAATTGATGCTAGAATCCCAACGCTCTTTTGTTTTTAATTTAGTTCATCTTTTTTTTTTATCCAAATGCCACATGTGAGTTAAATAATCAAATGGTTCTTAGCATCATTAAAGAAAGTAAAATTTTCTACAGCTTTCAACTCATTAATATTTAACATGAAAGTGTGTTAATACAGATTTTTAAAACTTTTCTTTTCCTCAAATCCCAAGTATAAAAATATTGTAATAATGTAATAATGTAATTCTCATCCTCGCATAATCCCAGGGTGCTAAATGAACTGGTTTGAAATCTCAATGGCTCTAAAACTGAAAGCAGCTTACATATCCTTCAGATCCTGACCTGAGACTGAGTAGTGTATGAGGTCACAGTTGTATGATGGAACAAACCCTTTATTAGATTCTTGATTTAACTGGAGCCCAGAAATAGTAAGAAGCACAGCTTAAAAGAAGGTAAATTCTCAGATTTTATAGAAATATAGTTATTTTTTCAAGTACGTCTTCTCTATGAAATATTGAAGGTAACTATTTTAAGTAATGATTATTCTGAGTCACAAGAATGACTACACAGCTCTTTTCAAGTGTCTGAATTACTAATCCTGAGTTTCCTGCTCTGTGGTAAGTTTCTAGATATTTACTAAATCATTCAGTTGTTTAGAGCTAACAGCTGCTCTACAGACTCTGAGAAGACCTGAGAAAATGAACCAGATGCTAATCATTTAGAAACTTTTTATTCACAGCTTAATATTTTATTGCTTCTTCTTCCTAAGCCAGAAATTCAGCTTTCTTGTCAATGACCAAATGTGTCAATGATGCATATTTTGAAAATATAAGTCACCAGGGAAGTGGCCCAGTGGACTCACTTTGTGTTTGTGAGGCCCTGGTCTTGACTCTTGACATTGAACAGAAAAAGAAAAAGACAACTGGAGTCCCTGCCAACCCAACTTCAGATCCATAAGCCCTGATTCTCAGACCATGCAGAAGTGCAAAGAAAGAGTTAGGGCAGCCACTGAGGGAGGTTAAGAGCCCACTCAGGATGGCCTAGGATAGCAGAGCAGCACTGTCACTGTATCCTGTATCTCATTCCTACTTTTAAGAAATACAGTGGGATAAAAACTGACAGGGCAGAAGTGAACTTCTCTGAAGGAAATCCTGAAAAAGTCTGCTTATTATCAGGTAGGTTTCAAAGATTCACATAATTAGGTAAATATTTTAGAAATACCATATGATTTAAATCTCTCATGACAAGAAATGTTAAACTAATTTGAAAAATTAGTTTTGCCTCTAACTTTTCATGTGTTTTCAGGATGTTTTACTTGGAACACTTGTTACCATTTATTTTTATGTAGTGCCATTGGAATTTCACAATTCAAAAGGGAAGCAGTAGCAAGAAATTTTGCTTAGCAATCTAGGGAGGGTAAAGGAGTTCTCCATATGGCCTTTCAACTTTTATCAGAGTTCCAATTTGGATCTTCATATATGTCTATTCCTTGAAGCCCTGGATTGCAAACTCCAATTCTTGAACTTGGAAAGTTACAAAATAATATAGAGAAATTAATCTGTGCTTTGATCTCTAATTGTCTCTTCTGAATTCCAGTGTTACTGACCAAATGCAAGTTGCTGATTGTAGAGGAAAATTTAAACTTAGTCCTCTAACAAAAAGTTCCCACAGTACCAAGACGTAAGTAATGAATTAAAATTATAAATACGTTAAGATAAATGGGGTATGGTGCCGCCAGCAGGTCAATCTGTACCTGTGAGGAGAGTGCGTCAGCAACCTTATGGTGCCTTCAGACTTCTAGATACCCCAAAATTGCTGCTGTGTCTTTGGCCAGACCCCAAAAACTTGGGTACAAGTTTACCAAGAAAGTAAATGGCCAAAAGTTAGGTATATGGGAGACACACCCACAAACCACCTCCAACTCAGCTATATAATTGGAGGCAAGGCCTCTCTGGTTCCTGATCAAACTTAACAGCCATCATCCCAGAGACTCAGAAACAAATCTCGGAACCTAATGGCTGTTGGCAGAAATGTGTCTGGTCCCCACAGTAGGTTACGGTTGCCGAGCCACCGCAGGTGGGAAAGGATGCTGTCCCTCTGCCTGCTCCCCCTTGGTGCTTGGTGGCCACTAGCCTCCACAGGCCATTGGACAGTCAGGTTTGGGCCTGCAGTGACAAAATATGTGGGACCTCAGAGGATGGGAGTGGAGCCGGCCCTTTCCTCCCCATCCCAATGAGACCCCAAGTCACCACCCCCGAACGGCCTCTCTGGCTCCTGATCTAGCTGCTTAACGGCCATGATCCCAGAGACTCAGGAACAAATCTCGGAACCCAGCTGGTTTTTGCAGAAATCCCTCCAGATTTAGTTATTAAAATTTTGGAATTTTAAAATCACATGGCCACTACTGTGGCCATGCAACATCATATGTTATTCATAACCAACAATAGAAAACAAATTGGCTATGGTTGCCTTTTTTTTTTATTAGTGAAGCACCATGAGGTACAGTTGTAGATTTACAAATCTTTGTGCCTGAGTTTCAGTCATACAATGATCAAATACCCATCCCTCCACCAGTGCCCATTTCCCCCCAACCCCCCTCCCACCCTGCCTCTGTGGCAGGGCATTCCCCTTTGTTCTCTCTCTCCTTTTGGGTGTTGTGGTCTGCAAAAGAGGCATTGAGTGGCAATCATGTTCAGTCCATAGTCTACTTTCAACATGCATTTCCCCTCCTGGGAGGATCCTCCAAACACCTTTCATTTGGTGTTCCCTTCTCTATCTGAACTGCCCTTTCCCCTAGAATATCCGGCTGGCCTCTAAGTTATGGAGTAATCCTCCTGGTGTTGATCTCAGCTATTCTTAGGTATTGATCTCATATTTTGTTGCTTTATATCCCCCAGATGAATGCAATTTTTCTATGTCTATCCCTCTCTTTCTGACTCATTTCGCTTAGCATGATACTTTCCATATTGTACCACTTGTATGTAAATTTCATGACTTCATCTTTTCTAAGAGCTACGTAGTACTCCATTGTGTAGATGTACCAGAGTTTCTTTAACCAGTCATCTGTTCTTGGGCACTCAGGTTTCTTCCAGTTTCTGGCTATTGTAAACAGTGCTGCAATGAACAAACAAGTGCAGATGTCACTTCGACTACACATTTTTGCCTCTCTGGGGTATATTCCCAGGAGTGGTATCGCTGGGTCAAATGGGAGCTCAATTTCTAATTTTTTGAGAAACGTCCATACTGTTTTCCAAATATGGTTGCCTTTTTGGCAGATCTGAGTGTTGGGTAAAATCCCAAATAATAATGGTGGGTCTGATGTAGAAATATTGAACGTAATCAAAGTAGAGAGAGAGAGAAAGAGTAATGTAGAGATCATCTGCCCCACAGGTAGGGGTAGAATGTGGGATGGGGAGTATACTGGGGGTTTTGGTGGTAGAAAATGAGCACTGGTGAAAGGACGGGTGTTTCATCATTGTATGACCAAGCTTCCCAAAAGCTTTGTAACTGCTCTCACAGTGATTCAATAAATAAATTTATAAAAAAGAAAAAGAGTAAGGTGGAGTTCATGTCCAATTCAATCAGCCTAATCAATGTCTGAATAAATAAATGTTTAATGTAAATTTTACATTAAAATTTTAAAAAAAATTATTTCTGGGGCCGGAGTGATAACACAGTGGGTAGGGTATTTGCCTTGCATGCAGCCTACCCGGGTTCAATTCCCAGCACTCCATATGGTCCCCCAAGCACCACCAGGAATAATTCCTGAGTTCATGAGCCAGGAGTAACCCCTGTGCATTGCTGGGTGTGACCCAAAAAAAGCAAAAAAAAAAATGACTACTAAAGTGATAAATGATCATAAAGACTAAGGTGAAGTAAATTAGAATGTTCTTCTAATATCTATTCTGATAATTTATCTATAAAACAAAATACCTGAATCTAAGATAAAGTTTTATTTCCTTTCCCCCTTCCCTTCATTGTCGTTGATGTTATTTAATGACTGAAAGTTGTACATGCAACTGATGATGGTGTTAACACTCCCATCCCCCCCCCATAGTACTTTCCCAGGGGTCCCTGTGCTGCTCACGTACATGCTCACCAGGTCACCTTTCCTGAGTATGGTTCCCTCATACAGTTTTAGTGGTTCTCACAAGGGTTCACATTGTGTCCTTTTTGTGATACTTTAATGTGGCATCACTACCCGAATTTAGTGATACTGAAAATCTCCTGCAGCTCCAGAGATCACAAACAGCAGGGCTGCAAGGCTCAAACAGCAGAGATAACAGAATTACACTCAGTGCATGTGGGACTCCAGGACTTTGAACTCATGACCACATGTTTGCAAGGTTACAAGGCAGGTGCTCTCAGCTACTGTATTGTTTCTTTAGGCCAAATGATAATTGTTATTAAAAAAAAGAAAATATAGGGCAGAAGAGATAATACAGGATGTATTTCTTTGCCTTGAATGTGGTCAGTGCCAGTTCTATTCCTGGCACCACATATGGTCCCCTGAGCACTGCCAGTTACTCCTAAGCAAAGAACCAGGAATCGCCTCTGAGCACCAAAAGGTATAGCCCAACCTCCCCACCTGCAAGAAAAAAGAAAGGAAATATATTCGTTTTTTAAGCAAAAAGTTATCATTCCTGTCCTCCCAAATGACATATTTCTGTGAGGGATCAGAATACATTTGTAGACTTAAGTTATCATTAGGTGGTGGCAGAATTCCTAATTAAAATTCTATGGGGAGGAAAATGAAAAACTCTAAGTTTCATAGTCAATGCCAGTTCTATTCATTAGGGATAAGAAGATATCTAAAGTGGTCAAGCATGTGCCTGGCATGTACAAGGCCCTGACACTACATCACACCCCCAAAGCATTTTCTGACCTGACCCTAGGTACCTCCAGCACTTCAGGGTATAACTGTTATATTTTTCAAAATAGTTATCATTACTGAGCTGGAGATATAGTACAGAGGGTACGACATTTGCTTTGCATACATCTGACATGAGTTTTTGGTCCCTGGTACCCTATATGGTCCCTTGAGGACCACCAGAGGTGATCCCTGAGCTCAGAGCCAGAGTAAAGCCTGAGCACTGCTGGGTGTGACCCCAAAACAAAAATGTAAACAGTTTTCATTATAAATCAAGATATTTTTGTGCCAGTTAGAAGGAGAATAAACTTACTGGATTATAAGATATACCCAAATCCTTAAACTAGTCAGAGTATTATAGAAAGAAAGATCTTTAATTCAGATGTGACCAGTAAAACGAAATCTAGTAAATTGACCACAATTGACTTTGGGCTAAAATTGAAAACAAGTTGTCTTGTAACATTAACCATAGAGTTCTCTTAAGTGACTACTAATCAATAGTTGTCACTAATTACTGAAAGTGAAAGTTAGATCTGTGTTTTATTTGATCAGTTTTCTTTGTCACTGAGATTATTTCTTTTAATGTTCTTGACTGTGCCACTGGAATATATTAACAACTGTCTAGAAGGATGAGAAAAGAATAAATTTTTGGCAGTCAAACCTATTGATTTCATTGTTCTTATACTTTGCATTATAAACTCTTATCACTACAAGTAGTTAAGCGAAGACAAGATAATATCACATGCAAAGCAAATTCCTATATGAGATGAGAGGCTAGATTGGATTCATTACAGAACTAAGGTGCTTCAAACCTTTGAAATATTATAAGAATAAAAAGATCTTTCCACGTTCAGTCTAAGATGAGGTTTGGAAAAAAAATTTTTGTTTCTCCCCATATGGAGGTAGCAATCCTCAGCACACTGGGGAGCAGTGGGGCTTGAATCCATAGCCTTGTACTTGCTTTGGAAGCGCTTTAAGCCACTAAACCATCTTCTGGACCTCAGAATGTCCTTTTTTCATTGAGGAGGTGGAGCAGAGATGGTGGAGGCACCTCCAGCTATGTTCAGGGGATGTTCCTGACTCTGCTCAGAAATCACCCCTAGCTGTGTTCAGGGGACCAAACATGACTTACCTCCTGTACTGTCCCTCTGGCACCTGAAGAATCTTTTTTTTTTTTCCAGTGTTAGACTACCTTGCCTGACCTTCTATTTGCTTCTTCTTAAAATTTGCACTTTGGGGTTGTCAGAGAGATAGTATAGAGGGTAGGGTGCTTGCCTTGCACATGGCCAACCTTCGTTCAATCCTGATATCCCATATATAGTCCCCCAAGCGCCTCCAGGAATAATTCCTGAGTGTAGATCCAGGAGTAACCCCTTAGCTTTGCTGAGTGTGGATCCAGGAGTAAACCCTCAGCTTTGCCCAAAGCAAAATGAAACAAACAAACAAAAAAACTGTACGTTGGTAGTGATTGCGTGTAGTAATTTTACATATCAATACCATAAATTTTAACATTATTAAAATGTCCTCAAAAAATTTTAAGAACTTTCTATTTCATTATTGCATTTTTTTCAATAAATATTAATCAAAGTAGCACTGTAGCACTGTCCTCCCGTTGTTCATTGATTTGCTCGAGCGGACCCAGTAACGTCTCCATTTTGAGACTTGTTGTTACTGTGTTTGGCATATTGAATATGTCACGGGTAGCTTGCCAGGCTTTGTCGTGCAGGCGAGATACTCTCGGTAGCTCCCCAGGCTCTCTGAGAGGGCGGTGGAATTGCCCTCTCCTCACTCCTCACATCTCACTGCCCTGGTAATCTTTGTTCTGTAAACCAGTTTTAGGTTCTGTTACTTTGGGCCATTTGTTGTTTCTTACTATAGCACTGCACTGTCCTCCCATTGTTCATAGATTTGCTTGAGCGGGCCCAGTAATGTCTCCGTTGTGGGACTTGTTGTTACTGTGTTTGGCATATAGAATACGTCACGGGTAGCTTGCCAGGCTTTGCCGTGCGGGCGAGATACTCTCAGTAGCTTGCCGGGCTCCCTGAGAGGGATGGAGGAATCGAATCAGGTTGACCAAGTTGGCTGCGTGCAAGGCAAATGCCCTGCCGCTGTGCTATCGCTCCAGCACTATATGTTTTTATATTCCAAATATAAGAGAGATCATTCTGTATCTCCACACACACACACACAAACACAGAGACACACACTACTGACTGATTTCTTTCAGCATAATACATTCCAGTTCCGCCCATGTAGCAGCAAATTGCTTGATTTCATCTTATAGCCAAATAGTATTCCATTGTATATTATATCATAGTTTCTTTAATCAGTCATCTTCTTGGACACTTGGGTTTTTCCAGATATTGGATATGGTGAGTAATAGTGCCATAAAGATAGGCACATAAATGTCTTCTGAGTAGAATTTGTTGACCCTTGAGGTAGATCCACCAAAGTGGAGTTGCATGTGAAAGCTCAAGTCTAAGTTTTTTGAGGGGTGTCCATATCCTTTTCCAAAAAGGTTCAACCAGTCAAAATTCCCACCATCAGTGGATGAAGGTTCCATTTCCCCCACATTCATCCCAACACTGGTTGTTTTCTTTCTCTGTGATACTTTTTAACTAGTTCTCATAGAAGCACAAAAATTGGAGCAAGGAAGATAGCTCAGGGTTCATGAACCTTGTATGCACAGGCTTCTAGTTCTATCCCTGACACTAAATGGTCTCCTGAGGAAAGCCAGGTGTAGCCCTGCAAGCCCCTAAGCACTGCTGGGTTGGCCCTGGTATCCCCTAGCACCACTAGCACCACTAAAATGTTAAATTGCTGGACCTATTGACCAAGTAGCACCAGAAATCGCCCCTGAACACTGTTTAGGAGGCCCCAACAAAAGTCACAGAAATATAAGAGGTTGCATATTTTAAAACCCTTTTTCTTATAACATTTTATTTATTTTTTGCAGTTCCAGGGATGGAACCCTATACACATATGCAAGGCAAGTACTCTATTGCTGAGCCACATCCTCAGCCTTTTCATAAAACTTTTACTTCTACTAGTATCAAAGTGAAATGGTTTTAAATAAAATAAATTTATACAATTACAAGATTATTTTTGCTATAAACAAACCCAGGTGTTTTTTGGGTTTTTTTTTTTTTTTTTTGCTTTTTGGGCCACACCCAGCAATACACAGGGGTTACTTCTGGCTCTGCACTCAAGAATTACTCTTGGCGGTGCTCAGGGGACCATGTGGGATGCTGAGAATCGAATCTGGGTTGGCCGCGTGCAAGGCAAACGCCCTACCCACTGTGATATCGCTCCAGCCCCCAAACCCAGTTTTTGAATAATACATTTTTATGTTGCTGAACTAACAAATTACAAAATATATACAAAATATCCTAAAAACATTTTTCCAGTTTTTTTTTCTTTTTGGGTCACACCCGGAGATGCTCAGGGGTTACTCCTGGCTTTGCACTCAGGAGTTACTCCTGGCGGTGCTCAGGGGACCATATGGGATGCTGGGAATCGAACCTGGGTCAGTCGTGTGCAAGGCAAATGCCCTACCCGCTGTGCTATCACTCCAGCCCCTTCCAGGTTTTATTTTTCTGAAAAAATAATGTTATGCAAGGTGTTATAATACCCAGAAGAGAGAAAGGGAGAAATCTTCTCTTACACAATTTGTTAATTGGTTGTAAAATAATTATAATAGAAAAATTTTACTGTAATGATATACTCATCATAAATTTATGTCTTAGTAATTTTAAATAGCTTATATTTCTAACAATGGAAATAGCATGAGGCTAACAACCTTGAGCTTTGGAGTCAGGTAACCCTGGTTTGAGTCACAGGATTACACTTGCTATATGAGTTACTTGAGGTAAGTTTATTTAAGTTTAAGTTTCCTCTTGTTAAAAATGGAAAAAGAGTAATGGACCAGTACAGGGCAGAAGGGGACTTCCTGCCAAACCATTTCTTGCTGTCTGCTCTTTCACTAATAGAAGTTGCAGTAAGAGTTACCTTAGGTAGTGTGATGAGACATATTATGATGCCTACAGTTATTCTGATCTGCACAACTCATGAACAGAACTAATATTTGCTTGCTTTGTTTATGCACTAAATCTTTTCATATATTTTTTTCAGGGAAAAGGATTTATCAGGATTTCTCCCATGTCATTTTGACAGCATTGAAAATAAGTTGACTCCTTCACAAATACAAGGTAATGAGAATCATCCCCTAAATGAAAGCATAAGCAAAAGTCAATTAATATAGCTGCTCAGGGGACAGAGAAGTAGTACATAGGGTAGGGTACTTGCCTTGCACAGGGCCGAACCAGGTTTAATCCCCAGTACCCCAGATTTGTCCCCCTGAGCACAGAAGCAAGTAATTCTGAGCACTGCTTTATAAGAAATGTCTATGATGTGACTTTGAAAAATACTTATTTCGGGGCTGGAGCAATAGCACAATAAATAGGGTGTTTGCCTTGCACACTGCCAACCCATATTTGACCTCTGGCATCCCATATGATCCCCCGAGCACTACCAGAATTCTTGAGTGTAGAGCTATGAGTAACCCCTGAGTATCACCAGGTGTGGCCCACCATCCATAAAACGTGATTTATATAATTTTCTCCAAACAACTGTACTGTCTGTCTTAATTTCATTAGAATATGTATTTTTCTTGAATAACTCAACTAAATTTCATTTTCTCCAGCCTTCAAAACTGCCTTCAATTTCTTTCACAAGGATAAAAATGGCTGTATTGATTTATATGGAATGATGCGCACTCTATCAAAGTTAGGCATGAATCTAAACAAGCATGATGTCTGTAATGAACTAAGATATGCTGATATTGATCGTGAGTACTTTGACTTGTCATCACTTTTCTCATAAATTTTTATGAATATATTTTCCCTTAGTGATAATATAAATATGAGAACTTGTTTTATGAAGAAATATATATATATATACATTTCTAAGTATCAATGAGGTCACTGTCACTGTCACTGTCCTCCCATTGTTCATCAATTTTTGCTCCAGAGGGCCCAGTAATGTCCCCATTGTGACACTAGTTACTGTGTTTGGCATATCTAATACATTATGGGTAGCTTGCCAGGCTTTGCCGTGTGGGCAAGATACTCTCGGTAGCTTGCTAGGCTCTCCAAGGGGGCGGAGGAATCGAAGTTGGGTCAGCCGGGTTGGTTGCATGCAAGGCAAACTCCCTACCGGCTGTGCTGTCGCTCCAGCCCTATCAATGAGCTATGTATACAAATTATGAAATCAAATTAAAACTTGAAAATGGTATTGAAAAATCCTATGTGTAACCTAAAACTGACTCAAGTTTTTATATCAAATTTTCAAATTTAGATTACCTATCATGATGTTTTATTTTGGGGAAGTTTGTTTGTTTAGATTCATTTGTTTATTGGGGTTTGGACCACACCTAGCCATGCTCAGGACTTACTCCTGGCTCTGCCCTCAGGAATTACTCCTGGTGGTGCTTGGGGACCATATGGGATGCCAGAATTGAACCCTGGCCACCCATGTGCAAGGCAAACACCCTATCCACTGTACTATCGCTCTGGCCCCAAGATGTACATTTTGGAATTTGCCTTGAAAAATCACTGGGGCCAGAGTGGTCATGCAGTGGGTAGGGCATTTGCCTTGCACGTGGCTAACCTGTGTTCGATACCTAACACCCCATATAGTCTTCTGAGCATTGCCAAGAGAAATTCCTTCATGCAGAGCCAAGAGGAAAGCCATGAGCATCACTAGGTGTGACCTAAAACAAAAGAGGGGGTGGGGGAAGGAATAAAAAACACACGAAAGAAAGCATCAATAATTTTTCAAAAATGCTATTTACTAAGCAAGTAAATACATTCCCAAGACTTGACGCATATTAATAAAAGCCTTCTATTATTAGAGCCCACCTACATTATACTTTTTTTTATGTAGGAGTACTGCTATTTATTCGGTCACTGATTAGCTGATTGAATTGGGCATGAACTCCACCTTACTTTTTTTTCATATTTTATAATTTTATTTATTGAATCACTGTGAGAGCAGTTACAAAGCTTTTGGGCTTAAGTCTGGGTCATACAATGAAACACCCATACCTTCACCAGTGCCCATTCTCCACACCAAAAACCCCAGTATAACCCCATCCCACACCCTCCCCCTACCTGTGGGGCAGATGATTTCCACATTGCTCTCTCTCTAGTTTAATTGCATTCAATATTTTGACACCAGACCCACCATTATCATTTGGGATTTTTTAAATAATTTATTTACTGAATCACTGTGGGAAAAGTTACAAAGCTTTCAGGTTTAGGTCTCGGTCATGCAAATATCGAACACATTTCCCTTTACCAATACTTATTTTTCACCACGAAGAACCCCAATAAACCCCCACCCCCCACCCCTCCCAATGCCTGTGAGGCAGATGAATTCTAGTTAACACTCTATCTACTTTGACTAGATTCATTGTTTGGATAAAATATGCACCATTATTATTTAGAGTTTACCCCCCCAAATCAAACATGCTGAAAAAGCATTGTGAAATGATTTGCTTTCTACAGCTGGGTTCAAGAATTAAATGATGTCACGCGGCCGTTATTGCGGCCACGCGGTTTTGGATTTTTGCTATTTTACTTATTAGCCCTGGAAGTATTTCTACTGAGAGTCAGATAATTAAGAGATTGGTGTCTGTGCTCTGGAGCCATGGCCGTGCCAGCGAGCCATTCATGGGGGGCAACTGGTGACCTCGGTAGGGCGTGAAGGACGAGCCCGGAGCGCCCCCCTTCCCATGAGGTTTTAGTCGCCCTGTCACCACCAGCTCATACCTAGCTTTCCACAAGGCTCCCAAGCGGCTGCCATCTTTCTTTCCAGAGGGGAGAAGGCAGAAGGGACCACCACCCTTTCCCCTCCGGGCCGACATGGTGGTATGGATTAATGCATAGTTCATTCACTTTTCTGCTCCAAGCTGCTGGGCTCTGCATTAAGTCCTTGTGCTTCTGGAGCTATGGCCGTGCTGGAGAGCCGCTCGTGGGGGGCAACTGGTGACCTCGGTAGGGCATGAAGGACAAGGCCGGAGCGCCCCCATTCCCATGAGGTTTTAGTCGCCCCGTCACCACTGGCTCATACCTGGCTTTCCACGAGGCTCCCAAGCGGCTGCCATCTTTCTTTCCAGAGGGGAGAAGCTATCATTTGGAATTTTACCCCAACACTCAGATCTGCTGAAAAGGGAACAGTAGACAATTTATTTTCTATTGCCGGTTATGAATAACATATGATGTCACATGGCTGCAGTAGTGGCTGCGCGATTTTGAAATTCCAAAATTTTAACACATAAATCTGGGGGATTTCTGCCAATACCTGCTGGGTTCCGAGATTTGTTCCTGAGTTTCTGGGATCATGGCCGTTAAGCAGCTTGATGAGGAGCGAGAAAAGCCATTCATGGGCGGCGAATTGGAGTCTTGTTGGGACCAGGAGGAAAGGACCAGCTCCACCCACATCCCGTGAGGCCCTGCGTGTCTCGTCTTTGAGGGGCCAAATCTGACTGCCCAATGGCCTCTGGAGGACAGCAGCCACCGAGCCAACTAGGGGGAGCAGGCGGAGAGACAATACCCTTTCTCCCCTGGGGTGGCCCAGCGACAGTAACCTACTGCGGAGTCTGGACGCATTTCTGCCAAAAGCCACTGGATTCCAAGATTTGTTTCTGAGTCTCTGGGATCATGGTGATTAAGCAGCTTGATCAGGAGCCAGAGAGGCCGTTGGTGGGCAGCGACTCAGGGTCTCGTTGGGGTGGGGAGGAAAGGGCCGGTTCCACCTCCCATCCCGTGAGGCCCCGCGTGTCTCATCACTGCGGGCCCAAACCTGATTGTCCAGTGGCCTCTGGAGGATGGGGGCCACTGGGCCACCAAGGGGAACGGGTCAAGGCATGAAGCCTATTCCCACCTGGGTTGGCCCAGCGCCATTAACCTACTGCAGGGACCGGACGCATTTCTGCCAAAAGCCGATAGGTTTCGAGATTTGTTTCTGAGTCTCTGGGATCATGGCCATTAAATGATTTGATCAGGAGCCAGAGAGGCAATTCGTGGGTGGCAACTCGGGGTCTCATTGGGATGGGGAGCAAAAGGGCCGGCTCCACCCCCATCCCGTGATGCCCGTGTGTCTCATCACTACGGGCCCAAACCTGACTGTCCAATGGCCTCTGGTGGATGGTGGCCGTTAAGCAGCTTGATGAGGAGCGAGAAAAGCCATTCATGGGCGGCGAATTGGAGTCTTGTTGGGACCAGGAGGAAAGGACCAGCTCCACCCACATCCCGTGAGGCCCTGCGTGTCTCGTCTTTGAGGGGCCAAATCTGACTGCCCAATGGCCTCTGGAGGACAGCAGCCACCGAGCCAACTAGGGGGAGCAGGCAGAGGGACAGCACCCTTTCCCCCCTGGGGTGGCCTGACGACAGTAACCTACTGCAGGGTCTGGATGCATTTCTGCCAAAAATCGCTGAGTTTTGAGATTTGTTTCTGAGTTCTGGATCATGGCCTATAAGCAGCTTGATCAGGAGCCAGAGAGGCTCAGGTGGCGACTCAGGGTCTCGATGCCGTCAGGAGGAAAGGGCTGGCTCCACCCCCATCCTCTGAGGCCCCACGTGCCTTGTCACTGCGGGCCCAAATCTGACTGTCCAATGGTCTCTGGAGGATGACGGCCACTGAGCCACCAAGGGGAACAAGCCAAGGCATAAAACCTATTCCCACCTGGGGTGACCCGGCGCTGGTAACCTACTGAAGCATTTCTGCCAAAAGCCTTTGGGTTTCTAGATTTGTTTCTGAGTCTCTGGGATCACAGCTGTTCAGCAGTTTGATCAGGAACCAGAGAAGCCATGCCTCCAATTATATAGCTGAGCCGGAGGTGGTTTGTGAGTGTGTCTCCCACATGCCTAACTTTTGGCCATTTATTTTCTTGGTAAACTTTGCCTCAAGTTTTTGGGGTCTGGCCAAAGGCACAGCAGAAATTTGGGGGTATTTGGAAGTCTGAAGGTTCCATCAGGCTGCTGATGCACTTGCCTCACAGGTAGATTGACTTGCTGGCTGCACCATACCCCCACCTACATTATACTTTAAATACCATAACATTTTTGTTGATATTTGTTGATATTTTAAAGGCATATGGATAATATTTTCATTGAATATTCTGCTTTAGTCATGAGCAGTACACACTGGTACATTATATGGAATAGTCAGTGTATTTTCTTCTCTTCTCTCCTTACCAGGCTGTTAGTGTCCAGTTCAATCAGCATCAAAGTCACATGTGAGCCAGTGTCACTAGGAAAATGTAACCTGTTTTTATGATCTGCTCCATTTCTGGTTTTTTGTTTGTCATACACTCCCCTCACATAATATTCACCAGCCTTTTATTTTCAAAGAAACAGGATGAAGTTTGGAGATTATAGTAATCAAAATAGTATCAGTAGGAAAGCAGAAAGCTTCGAGGAAATAAATGAAGGAACAGTTGCCTGGAGTGGGACTCCTTAATTTCGTGACCATTTCAGTGCTTCTGTGGACTGTAGGTGCTAAGACCTCTTTAATAGTTGTGCTTACCTGAGTATATCTCCAGTCCTAAAATGCTCTCTGATTTTTAACTATTGAACAGTGATTGTGAGGTATTTCAACTTTTATATTTAATGTATGTTCTGGCAATGAAAATACATTTTGAATCCTTGTTCTGAGACCTGGATTTCTGTTGCAGGAGATGGGAAAGTGAGTTTCTCCGACTTTATCAAGGTGCTAACGGATAAGAACCGCTTCCTGAGAGCTGTGGGTAAGTGGAGACTGTCCCAAATAGATGACAACTGGGGGGTGCAACTCACCGCAGAGCAAACAGTACTCATTTCCTTTTCCAGTTAGGAGACGAAGCAGGAAGGTGTAGTCTGGGATGTGAGTGACTTTGTATTGTTTCTCAAAAACAGTATTTGCTAAGGAAATTTATAGTTTTAGAATTTTAAATCTGCCAAGCAGACACAGGCATTGTCTAAAGTTCTGCTGCAGGAAACTCTGGTTTTTGGTCTCTGATAAGAACACTCATAGTTTCTACATGTAATGTAGTAAAATTTCATCTCCTTTATAGCATTTTAGTTTTTATTTTAATTAAAATTGTTTTAATTTTAATTTTTATCACACCCAGTAATACTTTGGGGCTACTCCAAACTTGGCGTTTGAGGTTTGCACCCAGCAGTGTTTAAGGGACCCTGTGATGCTAAGAATCTAACCTGGCTTGCTTGCATACAAACGATGTGCTCCAGCCCTTGGAGGCATCTCCCGAGCCTCAATATTTTAATTCTTTTCCAAGTGCTTGAGCTGCTTTGGGAGGCTTTTCCTTTGAAAAGCAAAGAATACTTTATGAGGGGCTGGAGCAATGGTACAGTGAGTAGGGCGTTTGCCTTGCACACGTTGGTCCAAATTCTGGTTCCATCCATGGCATCTCATATGGTTCCTCCTCAAGCACCACCAGAGAATAACTTCTGAGCTTTGCCAGATGTGGCCCAAAAAAAAACAGCAAAATAATTTTTTTAAGAAAAAGAAAAATGATGCGGCTGGAGCAATAGCACAGTGGGTAGGGCGTTTGCCTTGTACATGGCTGACCCAGGTTCAATTCCCAGCATCCCATATGGTCCCCTGAGCACTGCCAGGAGTAATTCCTGAGTGCAGAGCCAGGAGTGACTCAAAAATTTTTTTAAAAATGCTCATGAAACTAGAGATATAAACAACTTCCTGTTTCTGAAAATGTCTTTTCATCCTGATGAAGCTACTCACCACTAGAAGGACTGAAGATCCTACTAGGGGTTGTGAGGCTGTTCTCACCCACCTCATAAATGATACATGAAATATTTGAAATATTGTTAGTCTTCTAAAGGTTTGTTTATAGGCTATTTATGGTCTGCCCTTCATCTGACCACCAAAATCTAAACACTATTCACACCATACTTTCTAGGATAAAAGCATTTCAGGTGTCAAATACTTTATGTACTTTTTTTTAAAAAATAGTGCCCTATAAAATATATAAAACATAGTTCAGTTGTATGTTTATAGAGCTATAACCTCTGTTTATTAGAAATGGAAGTTACTGCTTCTGAGTACTAATAACAGGATTTCCCTGCAAATCAGAAATGAGGGTGATAGTACAAAGGTAGGGTGTTTATCTTGTATTGGTTAATCTGGGTCCAATCCCATTTAGTACCCTGAATACCTCCTGAACGTGATCCCTTCGTGCCAATCCAGGAGTATTCTCTGAGCACTGCTGGGTGTGGCCCAAAAACAACAACAAATCAGAAATGAAACTTAGTCCTATGTTAAGTTCCTCCCTACTAGGAGAGTTCCTTTTCCTTTCTTTTCTTCTTTTCCATAAACTTTTCTACTTCCTAAAAAAAAAATCAAAAATGTATTTGTCAGTGATTATTTGGAAGAACAGAACAATAGACCTTAACACATAATTCATATTTAACTGCATTAATATAAAAGGTAAAGGCCCTCCCGTTGATCGTCGATTTGCTCGAGCGGGCCCAGTAACGTCTCCATTGGAGACTTTGTTGTTACTGTGTCTGGCATATTGAATACTCTCGGTAGCTTGCCGGGCTCTCCGAGAGGGGCGGAGGAATCGAACTCGGGTCGGCCATGTTGGCCGCTTGTAAAGCGAACGCCCTACCCACTGTGCTATCGGCATTAATATAGTTAAAAGGTAAGGTAAAGGCCCTCCCGTCGTTCATCGATTTGCTCGAGCGGGCCCAGTAACGTCTCCATTGGAAACTTTGTTGTTACTGTGTTTGGCATATCGAATGCATCACGGGGAGCTTGCCAGGCTCTTCCGTGTGGGCGAGATACTCTCGGTAGCTTCCCGGGCTCTCCGAGAGGGGCGGAGGAATCGAACTCGGGTCGGCCATGTTGGCTGCATGCAAGGCAAACGCCCTACCGTTGTGCTATCACTGTTTAATATAGTTAAACAGAAGTGACTGGATTAAAAGCATTTTTTATTCTATATTATTGTGTCTATTTAGCAACCAAATCAACTGAATAAAACAGACTTAATGTTTATTTTAATTTTCTAGACCTTTGGTATTAATATCATAAATACTGTGTTGTGTTTTGTTTTGGAGCCACACCCAGAGGTACTCAAGGCTTGCTCCTGGCTCTCAGGGATCACTTTTGGTGGGCTCTAGGGGTTGTATGGCATGCAGGAGATCAAATGTGGGTCAGCTACATACAAGGCAAACACCCTACCATATGGTGCCAGGAATGTAACCCTGCCCGTGCATGCAAAATAGACCCTAGTCCTCTAAGTTACCTCTGCGTCTCTGATGGCATTTTGAAGTCTGTTTTTCCCCTTCCATTTTTCTAGGAAAAGACACCTGTTTAGATTCAGACGGCAGCACAGGGATCCTGTTGTTTGAAATCCTATCGAAACTTGTGGAGACTTCAGCCCTACCCAAAAAGACTATAATGGAAATAGTAAGGTAAGTGGAAAACAAAGGACCAAAATCAGCCTTCTCATATCCACTTATGAGGAGGCTATTAACCTCTTACTAACATTCTACTTCACAGGCTGTGTTGAAAACAAAGGTGTCTCACATGAGACCCCACTCCTATCCCCACAGTTGTGCAGAACTCTGTGATCACTATGTTAAGCTCTGACCAACTCATAGTCCCTCTCCAGGTCTCAGAGAGCCAACCCAGTTCAGACTTTCCTACCCCAGGCTAGGTAATCCTAGAGGACAAAGACTCTTCCAGGATGATTTTAAGTGGGTTTGGAAATCTGCTTTGCAATTCAAGACACTACCATTCTTGCTGGAATCACCATAGGATCAAGATGCCCTTATCTGGGGCCAGAGGGATAGTACAGTGGATAGGGCATTTGCCTTGCAGGCGCCTGACCCAGATTTGATCCCTGGCATCCCATATGGTCCTCCAAACACTACCAGGAGTAATTCCTGAGTTCAGAGCCAGGAGTAACCCCTGAGTATCACCGAATGTGACCCAAAAAAGAAAAAAAAAGATGTCCTTAGCTTCTGAGATGTGGAACACCAAGTTTAGAACACACAAGGTATATAAAAACAACATAACATGAAGCTGACACCTAAGGATAATAGATACATGGGACAGGAAGATTGCTCCATAGCTGAAAGCCTGCCTCATTGAGCAAAGGGGAGAAGGCAGCTGGAATAGAGAAGGGATTACTAAGAAAATGATGGCTTGAGGAACCGGTTGGGATGGGAGATGTGTGCTGAAAGTAGATAAAGGAACAAACATGATGACCTCTCAGTGTCTGTATTGCAAACCATAATGCCCAAAAGTAGAGAGAGAGTATGGAGAATATACTCAAAGGGGCAGAGTCTGGCAAACTCCCCGTGGCGTACCAAATATGCCAAATACCAGTAACAATGATGGGTCTCATTCTCCTAAAGAGCCTTGAACATAATCTCAGGGCTAGGATGAAAGAGACGTTACTGGGTCCTGCTCGAGGCAATCGACGAATAACTCAAAGGGGGAGGGTGGGAAAGGGGGGGGGTATACCAGAAACATTGGTGGTGGGGAATGTGCACCCAAACATGAAAGCGTGTAATCTCATGGTGATTCAGTAAAATTAAAAAAAAAAAGAACTCACAAGGTAGCCTTTGGACTGGAGCCAGAATTAAATTTGAAATAGAGAGTGAGGGACTACAAAATTGAACAGCATGTAGGGCACTTGCAGTATTCTACCCCCAGCAGCAGTAACCCCTGAGCATCACTGGTTGTGACCCAGAAACAAAAATAGAATGAGCAGTCTTTCTATACTTATTTCAGCAAATACATGTATAATAAATTTTATTGGTCTATTTTTATCATTATATCAAAGAAATCAAGTATGGCATTATCAAATCTTTTCAACTTTCAGCTCTTCCAAAGCAGTCAACTATCCCATCTAGATGTAAAAATATAGAATACCACAATTTTTTTAAAAAATTTTATTAAAAAACTTGATTTACAGAGCTATTGATAGTTGAGGTTTAGGCATATAATATTTCAATGCCAATTCCACCACCATTGTCAACTCCCCTCCACCAGTGTTCCCATATTCCCTCCCCACCCCACCCCCTTACCCATCCCCACCTGTAGACATTACAAAGTTTCAGTGGTGCTGCTTAGATCTAATGTTTTTAGTTTTGACTCTCTGTTTTGGATATATTATACCACTCACTCATATCACCAGTTTAACTGAGGCCCTAATGCCTATTTATCCATTACTTCTCATTCTCTTCTTCCCCCACTTGATTTATTTCCTTTACTGTCCTTTCCTCTCTAAACACTGGGATCAAGGGTGATCTAGGCTTCCTCCTTTTACTACAATATGTCTCCTCATCCAGTATTCTATATACCACAGGTAAGTGAGACCGTCCTGCATTTGCCTTTCTTCATCTGGCCTTTTCACTTAAAATAAAGTTTTCCAGTTCCAGTCACGTTGCAGCAAATTGTATTATTTCATCATTTCTTGCAGCTGCATAATATTCCACTGTGTATATATACCACATCTTCATAATGTATTCGTCTGTTGTTGTGCATCTAGATTGATTTCCTATCCTAGCTGTTATACTTAGTGCAGCAATAAATAATGGTGTGCATATGTCCTTTTGAGAGACTGTTTTTATGACCTGGTGGTAGATGCCAAAAAGTGGAATTGATGGGTCATATGGCAGCTCAATTCCAAGTTTGTTGAGAACTCTCCATACTGTTTTCCACATGGCTTGTACCAGACAACATTCCACCAGCAATGGATGAGAGTTCCTTTTTCACCACATTACTGCCAACACAGATTGTTCCTACTATTTTTGATATGTGCCATTCTCACTGGTGTGAGATGATGTCTCATTATCATCTTGATTTAGATTTCTCTGATGAAAAGTGATGCTGAGCATTTCTTCATGTGCCTGCTAAGAACCTGCCTGTCTTTCTCTGTTCGTTTCCTTTACCCATTTTTTGGGCAGGGTTTTTTAATTTTGTTTTGTTGTTGTTGATATTTGTGAATACTTTATGTATTCTTGATATCAGACCTTTATCTTATATGTTGAATGCAAATATTTTTTCCCATTCAGTTAGCTATCTTTTAGTTTTAGTCCATGTTTCTTTTGCCATGCAGAAGCTCTTTAACTTTATGCAGTCCCATTTATTTATTTTTTTATTATGTTGCATTTACCAGTGGTACCAGATCATTGAGGAAACCTTTGAAGTCCAAATCTTGAAGTGTTCTGCCTATATTTTCCTCAGTGTACTTTATAGCTTCTGGTCGTATCTCCAGGTCTTCAGTGCACTTTGAATTGACTTTTGTGTGAGGTATAAGAAATGGATCTAGCTTTAATTTCTTACATGTTTCCCAGCACCATTTGTTGAAGAGACTCTATAGTTCGTTTCATGTTCTCAGCTCCTTTGTCAAAAATTAGCTGCTCATGTTTCCCATATACATGGGGTTTTGTCATAGGTATTCAGTTCTAACCCACTGTTCTGGTGGTCTGTCTTAATTACAGCACCATGAGGTTTTGGTCACAATAACTTCATAATATAGTTAATGGTATATCTCCCAGTTTCTTATTTTTTAGTATGGTTTGACTAATTGTAGTCTTTTCTGATTCTATACAAACTTTATTACTAACTTTTCTAAATTCTGGAAAAATATCCTCTGAATTTGGATGGGGATTGCATTGAATCTATATAATAGTTTAGGTAGGATAGTTATTTCAATAACATTGATTTTTCAAATCTATGACCATGGGATATTTTTCCACTTGTAAGGTCTTCTATCTCTTTTTAGCTTGCAAAAATCTCCTTTGAATTAGAATTAAGGGTAGAATTTTGTGTATCCTCTGTTCCACATCTGACAGAGAAATAGGGTATTATGAAGAGATTACCTACTGAGGAACAAAATAATATATGCATATGTTTTGTTTTGTTGTTGTTGTTCTTGGCCCACCCAAGCATGCTTAGGGGTTCACTCCTAACTCCTGATAGTGGTCAGGGGAACATGCAGTTCCAGGAAGGGAATACAGTCCTCCTGCACGCAAAGCATGCACACCAGCCCATTGAGATATTTCTCTGTTCCACCAAAGGATATTTTAAATTTGTGGTATTTCAAATAAGCTCCTTAAAACAAGAAAACAATACAGCAAAGTGCTCAGCTACAAAGTTAATACATCAAAAATTAGTTGCATTCTTATATACAAAGAATGAAACAGAGGAGAAAGTGATCAAGGAGTCTATCCCTATTTAAAATAGTATCCAAAACCATTAAGTTAACCATTAAGGAGTCAGCTTAACAAAAGATATGTGAGATATATACCATCACTGTCACTGTCACTGTCCTCCTGTTGTTCATCGATTTGCTCGAGCGGGCACAAGTAACATTTCACAACAAATTGTGAGACTTGCTGTTACTGTTTTTGGCATATTGAATATGTCATGGGTAGCTTACTAGGCTTTACTGTGTGAGCAGAGATACTCTCGGGAGCTTGCCGGGCTCCCCGAGAGGGGTGGAGGAATCGAACCAGGGTTGGCCACGTGCAAGGCAGATGCCCTACCCACTGTGCTATTGCTTCAGCCCGCTGTAAGAGAGAAATGGAGAAAATAAATAGTCACCTTACCCCTGGCTCTGCACTCAGGGATCACTCCTGGCAGGATCATGGGCTGCAGGGAATATATCCCAGGTCAGCTGCGTGCAAGGCAAGTGCCCTGCCTACTGTACCATAACTCTGAACCCTAATTTTCAAAATAATAAATATACACAAAGCCAGGACCAGGGAGATAGCTCAGTGGTAGAATAGATGCCTAGCATCTGTGAGACCCTGAGTTTAAAAAAAAAAAAAAAGACTTGGAGGTCTTGGGAAAAAGGAAGAAAGTCAAAGCCCAGAGGTATAAACATAAAATAGACCAGTGACCTGGTCACTACAATGTCACAAAAATAGGCACTCAATAAACAATATTGAATGAATGTACAAATTAAGTTTAAAATAAACTTATCCAACACATATAAGTTGCGACTTAACTTTTTTTTCTTTGTATCCAACTCTCAAGCACTTTTCAGCAGGACTTAAGGACTTTTTCCCTCCTCCCTTTCATTTTTTGCTGCGGTAGCGTGCACAACTCCAACCAGGCCAAAAGTGGCACTTGGTGATATGAAGCAGTTCTAGGAACTGAATACCGTGCCACTTATGCAAGACAGGTGCTTAGCTACTGAGCTAACTCCCCAGATCCAGAGCTACAAAACTTGATCCATTTCTGGATTCTTATTCTTAAAGGTATTTCCGAAGAAAACTCCAGGAGAGTACCTCAGGAATAGCATGGAGTTCCTATGCTACAGATTATTCAAGAAGGAGATTTAAGTCAGACATCTGTACACCTCCACACTCAAGCACAGCTGCCTTTGCCAATGCTGCCCGGATATCGATAATGAAAGAAACGGATTTATTTAAATTTCTGGAAGAACTCAAGAGTAAGAGCCGTTATGTCCTCTCTCCGGTGTTGTAAAGTCTTTTTTGTCTTTCTTTATTTTTTTCTCTGAGTGGATGTCACACCCAACAGAGGGTGAGGGGGATACAGTGCTGAGGAACAAAGGCAGAACATGAGCTCCTTCACTTTAACCATCTCCCGAAACCAGTGTTTTTCAGATTTATTTCCATATTACTAATTACAAATACATACCAATGGAAAGTGGCTCTGTAAAAGCAGAACCACTCCCTACTCTGAGTGACTGTCTTATGTGTATCATGTGAAAGCAAACATTGCCCTACTTGAATTCTACGACACCCAGATGAAACCTCAAGACTGTGGGTGAGTGGGAGGTGGCATGTGAAGAAGGTGGATTCTGGGCACTGAGGAGAATAGACAAAGCAAAACAGGAAGTTGTGTTTTAAGTATTAATTTCTCCTTACCTCATTTGTGATGCCATTGTTGCTTTTTTAGGATGCAATTCTACTTCAGACAGCCCATATTCAAAAATACCCGTTTTTCCATTGCTCCCCAATGTGGGTGCACTGGTGATGGGAAAACCATTCAGAGACCTACATAAATTTGAAATGCTAAGGAGAAAGGAGCCTTTGAATTTCTTTGAGAACTATTTTTTCCATAAAAGAGACTGGAAAACACAGGTGAGATTTAAATTAGTCGCATGTTCATATAAATACTTGGTTTATTTTTTGGTATCAGAGACTTTTTTTTATTGTTGAATCACTGTGAGAACAGTTACAAAGCTTTCAGGTTTAAGTCTCAGTCATACAATGATCAAACACCCATTCCTTCACCAGCGCACATGTTCCACCACCAAGAACCCCAGTACACCCCCCATCCCACCCCTCCTGCTGCCTGTGTGGCAGATGATTTTCACTTTACTCTCTCTTTACTTTGAGTACATTCAATTTTTTGACAGAAGACCCACTATTATTATTTGGAATTTTCCCCCAACAATCAGACCTGCCAAAAAGGCATAATTAGATAATTTTTTTCTGTTGCTGATAATGAAGAACATTTGATGTTGCATAGCTGCAATAGTGGCCATGTGATTTTTGATTTCTGGTATTTTAGTAATTAAGTCCAGAGGGATTTCTGCCAGAAGTTGCCAGGTTCCGAGATTGCTTTTTTGTGCCTCTGGGATCATGGCCGTTCAGGAGCAGAGGAGCCATTCGTAGGCGGCAACTTGGAGTCTTCTACAGGCGGGGAGAAGGGGTGGTTCCGGCCCCCATCCAAAGAGGCCCTGCGCCCCATCACTGCAAGCTCGTACCTCTCTGTCCAATAGGCTCTGAAAGATGGTGGTCACCATGCTGCTGCCAAGGAGAAAAAGGTGGAGAAACAAACACATTTCCCCTCCCAGGGCAGCACAGGGCCATACCTTAGTTCACAGTTCAGCAGCATTTCTACCAGAAGCTGCTGGGTTCCGAGATTGGTTTGTGTGCCTCTGGGATCATGGCCCTATATACTTGATTTTTTAGGTTCTAATTTAACAGAACTAGTAACATGCTTTTATTTAATTTTTTGTTTAATTTTTCCCCTTATGTTTTATAAAAACACTGTCTTTTACAAAGTTGTTCATGATGACTTGAATAACATGCTTTTAAATGACAAGTATTTTTAGGTATATCAAACCCAGATTCCATAGCCATGGTTCTAAATTTAAGCCCACTTATAAATATTTAGTTTCAATAAATAGTTGAAAATAGATAAATAATTAATTAATGAAATTAAATAATATATTAAATAAATATAGTCGGCAGAGCCTGGCAAACTACCCATGGCATATTCAATATGTATATATATATATATCCAGAAAAACTGAATTAACTCATTTACAAGTCTTCAAACACCAGATTAAGAAGGCTTAGACAGGTATTGAGGGGAAAGGGAAAACAAGAATGTTCTAGTTATTAGAATTGGAAGTAGAAACCAGAATTGTGGATATGATTCAAAGTGGTAGAGCAGGGGGCTGGAGCGATAGTACAGTGGGTAGGGCATTTGCCTTGCACACAGCCGACCCAGGTTCGATTCCTAGCATCCCATATGGTCTCCCGAGCACTGCCAGGAGTAATTCCTGAGTGCATGAGCCAGGAGTAATCCCTGTGCAACACCGGGTGTGATTCAAAAAGAAAAAAAAAACAAAAAGTGGTAGAGCATATTTGCAGCATGTGCAGGTCCCTGGGTTGTAACCCTGGCACCACTTCCCCCCCTCCCCCGAGCACCACCATACATGTACCCCTGTATGTATGTATCACCGGATTCGGGGTACAGTGGAGCCCATGAGCACTGAGTTACAGAACCAGGCATTACAGACAGGCCCCAGGCCTCCCACCAACCCCTCCACACCCAGTAAATTTTTAAAAATTTAGAGGGACAGAATGATAGTACTTCTGTTAAGGCTCTTGCTTTGCATGTGGTCATGCCCAGTTTGATATCTGGCACTATATATGCCACCCCCCCCAAGCATGCCTGCAATGACTATAAGTACAAAACCAGGAGAAAATCCAGAGCACCATGGGGTGTGACCCAAAATTCAAAAAAAATTTAGTAAAATAAGGAAAACAAAGATTAGGAAGGGCATTGGAAAAATAAGAAAAAGTCAGTTTGGGAGGGTCCTCAGAGAAAGGCACAGTAAACAAACGTATGGAGATTTAAGTGCTCCATTCTTCATTAGAAAGATAGATAGGAGGGCTGGAGGGCTGATAATACAGAAGATAGGAGACTTGCCTTGCATACAGCAGACCTGGGTTCAATCCTTGGCACTACATATGGTCCCCCAAGCCCTCCAAGAGTGAGTACCTGAGTACCACCACCTGAGTACCACCAGGTGTGACTCCAAACAAAAAATATATAGGTTAAAAAAACATAAAAAATACAAAACTGGGTTTGATATTGGGTTAAGAAATATAACAAATAAATAAGATTATAGGATTAAATAGGAATATTTAAAAAAAAAAAGCTCTTGGATTCTGCCTTGAACTGCATTCCCAGAGAACCAAATCTGCATTATTTTATTTATTTATATATTTTTTGCTTTTGGGGTCATACCCAGCGATGCACAGGGGTTACTCCTGGCTCATGTACTCAGGAATTACTCCTGGTGGTGCTCAGGGGACCATATGGGATGCTGGGAATCAAACCTGGGTCGGCTGTGTGCAAGGCAAATGCCCTACCCGCTGTGCTATCTCCCCAGCCCCCTGCATTATTTTAAAGCTTCACTTTTTAAAAATGTGTTTGGTTTTTGTTAGGGAGCCACACCCAGTGATGCTCAGGACTACGCCTACCTCAGCACTTGGCAGTCACTCCTGACAGTGCTCAGGTGACCATGTAGTGCCAGGGATGGAACCCGTGCCTTTGTACACAAAGCATGCACGCTAGCCTTCTGAGCTATATCTTTGGCCCTGGAAGCTTCTTTTTCATCTTCATCTACTGGCTCTAGATCATGATTGGGTCAGACAATCACAGAATGACAAGATCAGCCACACAAGTTGGTGGGGTAGTGTAGTGATGTACCACCAGGTGTGGTACATCACTACACTACCTATTTATACTCCGGGAGCACATTTGCATCCTTTTCAACCTTGGTTGCCTGTCATTATTTGTCCCCTTCCCAAGATACATGCAACTGTCATGTGTTTTAAGATCTCTGGTGAGTTTGTCCTAGTTTCTGGTATTTCTGGTTTTACACAGGTTTGTCACAGGATTCCCTCACTGGTCATAGGATCAATATTTGTGAGATTTTTACCCACAGATAAACCACCCTGTGAGCATCTTTGGGTTCCAGAGGTCCATCTGTTGCTCACATCATTCAGGTTCCCCTAAAACTGCCTTCCTTCTAGTCATAGGATTTAAGAACCCCAAAAACTGGGCGAGGGAGAAATAGAAAGTTGCTAATCAATACACATAAATTTTCAATTATGCAAAATAAATTTCAGAGAGCAACTAAAAACAGTGTGCCTATAATTAAGAATACAGTAATGACTCAAAAATTGTTAGTATGGGTAGATTTCATGTAGTATTGGGGGGCTCGGTTTGGTTTGTTTTGGTGTGGGCACACCCAGTGACTCTCAGAAGCTATTTCTGGTTCTGTGCTTAAGAGTGACTATGCCACATGGGGATCAAACCAGGGGTCACAGCGTGCAAATAAGAACCTTAAGGGCTGGAGCAATCATACAGTAGGTAGGGTGCTTGCCTTGAATGCATCAGACCCAGACTTGATCCCCAGCACCCCATTTGCTCCCCTGAGCACCTCCAGGAGCAATCCCTGAGTGCAGAGCAGGAGTAAGCTCTGAGCATGGCCAGGAGCAGCCCCCCAAAACAAAATGAAAGTGCCTTAACCTTTGTACCATCTTTCAACCCTTTGCCATCATATTTGTTGTTGCCATTGTGTTCTTATCACAACACACACACACACACACACACACACACACACACACACACACAAAATCCCAGAGGAAGTTTCTATCTCTCTAGATGAAGTGATACCCTTAGACAAATACCATGACAAAAGGAAATGAAAGAATGTTTTGCATTACTTTAAATTACTTTATTGCATTAAACTCTTTACCTGCAGTATTTACCTATTTATTGTAATTGTGGAGCGATAGCACAGTGGGGAGGGCATTTGCCTTGCAAGCGGCCGACCCGGGTTCGATTCTTCCGTCCCTCTCAGAGAGACCAATTAGTTACCAAGAGTATCCCGCTTGCATGGCAGGGCCAGGCAAGCTCCCCGTGGCATATTCGATATGCCAAAAACAGTAATAACAAGTCTCACAATGAAGATGTTACTGGTGCCCCCTCAGCAAATTCAATGAACAATGGGAGGACAGTGCTACAGTGCTATTGTAATTATAGTTTATTGTAAATTTTCCAACTAGAATATAAGGTTCACTTAAGCAAGGACTTTATTTTTTCACTGAGGGATCCCTAGAAACTAGAAATCCTCCATCCAGATTTTTATTTATTTGTTTAATTTTTTTTTTTGCTTTTGGGGTCACACCTGGCGATGCACAGGGGTTACTCCTGGCTCTCCACTCAGGAATCACCCCTGGCGGTGCTCAGGGGACCATATGGGATGCTGGGAATCGAACCCAAGTTGGCCGCGTGCAAGGCAAATGCCCTACCCACTGTGCTATTGCTCCAGCCCCTGTTTTATTTTTCTTTGTTTGTTTTGGGATCTTCAGGGTCAGGTGAATGAGACCAGTTGTAGTTACTAGCCACAAAAAAAGCCTTTCTTCGAAAACTCTTGAGCTAATTCGCCAGCATGGTTTGGCGCATGCCTCAGGCAACCGCAAGCTAACGTCCGAGCTCGCAAAGCAGTGCAGAGATGCGATCAAGGAAGACCTCAAAGAGAGAAGAGCAGAAGTACTGGTAGATGCGGCAGAAGCTGGGAAAAGTATTCGTAACGCCCGCCTGTCCTTCGCCAACTACAAGACCAAGATGACTGCCCTCCGACGTCCTGATGGATCCATCACATCCTCCAGAACGGCAATGGAGAAGATTATCCATGACTTCTACTCAAATCTCTTCGATAGCCATGTCCACTTGCCGACATACCAAATTCCACAGGATGGATATGTCGTTCCCAACGTTCTCCCTTCCGAAATCGAAATCCGACACGCCATTTCATCGGTAAAGAAACAAACAGCACCCGGCCCAGACAAGGTCAGACCTGAACACCTGAAGAACCTGCCATCAGTACTCATCAATACACTGGCTCGGCTCTTCACTCGCTACCTGTCTGAATGCAAGGTTCCGTCCCAGTGGAAAACCAGCAGGACCGTACTACTGTTCAAGAAGGGAGACATCCATGACATTGGCAACTATCGCCCGATCTGCCTATTGTCTGTCATCTACAAGTTGTTCACTCGAGTCATCCTAAATAGGATTGACAGAACACTAGATGAAGGACAACCATGCGAGCAAGCTGGGTTCCGCAAAGGATTCAGCACCATCGACCATATCCACACAATAACCAAACTCATTGAGGTTTCTCGGGAGTTCAAGATGCCGCTCTGTTTAACGTTCATTGATTTAAAGAAGGCCTTTGATTCTGTTGAGACGGAAGCGGTCATTGAAGCCCTAGCCAATCAGGGCATTCAAGCCCCATACATCAAGATCCTCCATGAGCTGTATTGCGGATTCACTACCAGGATCTCACCATTCTACAAAGAAGTGATCGTTGATGTCAAGAGAGGGGTTCGGCAGGGTGATACCATTTCACCGAAACTCTTCAGTGCCACCCTCAAGAACATCATGCGACGACTGGAACGGGAAGGAATGGGAGTGAAGATAGATGGTCGGCAATTACACCACCTCCGTTTTGCTGATGACATTGTTTTAATAACACCAAACATCAGCCAAGCGGCACAAATGCTGGCCGACTTTGACCGTGAGTGTGGAAAGGTAGGACTACAGCTGAATCTTACGAAGACAATGTTTGTGAGAAACAGCCTCGTTCCTGATGCCCCATTTGCGCTCAACGGAACGACCATCTCCGAATGCAACAGCTATGTGTACCTAGGTCGAGAAGTCAACATGACAAATGACCTGGCACCTGAGCTGCGCAGGAGGAAGAGAGCGGCTTGGAACGCCTTCAAGAACGTCGAAGAAATAGCTAAGAGGACGAAGAACCTCCGGCTCCGGGCACATCTCTTTGATTCCACTGTTCTTCCTGCATTAACATATGCCTCAGAGACCTGGGCCCTACGCAAACAGGATGAGAACGCTATTCAGGTCTCCCAAAGAAGAATAGAAAGAGCTATGCTTGGAGTATCACGTTTCACTCAAATGAGAGAAAAAATCTGAAGTTCTGACATCCGTCGACGATCAAGAATCAGGGACGCTGTCTCATTTGCCAAGGTGTCAAAAATCAGATGGGCTGGTCACGTAATGAGATTTAAAGACGACCGCTGGACTAGAGCTGTTACTGACTGGATTCCACAGGATGTCAAAAGACCACATGGCCACCCACCTACCAGATGGTCAGACTTCTTCGTGAAGATCATGAACGATTGGTTTGAGGCTCTTCATGTTCCCAGAGCGAACAGATGCCATTGGGCTACACTAGCACGCGACAGGGACAAATGGAGACGTTACTGGTGCCCGCTCGAGCAAATCGACGACTAATGGGAAGTTAAGTGATTAAGTGAAGTTTTGGGACCACATTCGGCAGTACTCAGGGCTAACTCCTGGCTTGGCACTGAGGGATCACTCTGGTGTGACTGAGTGGACCATATGAAGTACTGGGGATAGAACCCAAGTGCCCTGTGCAAAGCAAGTACCCTACCCACTACACCCTGAAATCCTCTGTCTAGTCTCAAGACAGCAGCAGTGGCTCTGCTAAGCTTGTATACACTGACCCATTTGATCCCTGGTACCACATATGGTCACACACACAAGATAGAATTAATGTTCATTAGATAAACTTGAAATGAAAAAGCTCATTAGTTTAGAGAGTTCCAAAGTTTGGTGTTTGCAGTCACTGTATAAAGAGTTAACAGCAGCAAAAGAGAAAGGTTGCATCAAGTAGTACTTGAGGTCCCGGGCTGAGGCTGACATGCATTTCCAGAGAAAGCAATAGGTCTGTTTCTGTGATTTCTTTTTTGTTTGTTTGTTTGTTTCTGTGATTTCTACCAGATTTGACCAGCAGAAAAGGAAAACAAACACCACAAGAGAACGTACATTACTTGTAAACTTCCAGAGAAGTTTACAAATAATGTAGGTTTTACTCTTGTATGCATTTGTTTTCAGTGCTTTATGATGCCTTAGAAAATTTGGTGAGGATGGAATTGACTCCTCTACCCTTCAAATCCATTCCATAAAATGTCTTCTGATTTATATTTGTTTTATCAATAGATCATTGTATGAAAGAAAATGTGGTAATGGTTCTTTTACAAATGTCCCTATAACCTGATGTCCACAGACAACTGAAAGTGTGTAACAATAACTTTATACATCATATACAAATCCTTTCATTGTGTTTATTTATTGTATGTTCACGGTCACGGTCCTCCCGTTGTTCATCGATTTGCTCAAGCGGGCCCAGTAACGTCTCTATCACGAGACTTGTTGTTACTGTGTTTGGCATATCGAATACATCATGGGTAGCTTGCCAGGCTCTGCCGTGTGGGCGAGATACTCTCGGTAGCTTGCCAGGCTCTCCGAGAGGGGCAGAGGAATCGAACTCGGGTCAGCCATGTTGGCCGCTTGTAAGGCAAACGCCCTACCGCTGTGCTATCGCTCTAGCCCTATTGTATGTTATGTAATTCAAACTAAAATGCGTTACTAATCTTCTGTTTTAAATTTTCATATAGGCAGCACACTTAAAACCTATTAGTGCTACTTCAGGCTATCCACCTGAAATTCTTGCCATTAGCCATATGTTCAAGAAAAAGTCCCATTGGACAGTGGCTGATGCAGCAGCGATCAAACAGCAGGTGAGTACTCACTGTTGAGTACCTTCCCAGAAAGCAGTGACAAAAACATTTGCTCAATACTACTGCCATAACCAAGGACTTGATATCTACACTCTCTTTACCATAAGGAAAGATCGTTTCTTATTTTCGCCTATTGTGATGACATCTTTACTGTATAATCATCATCACAAGGATTCATTAACTGTTCCAGTTCCTATTGCTAATCACCCATGAGCATCTTATGGACATAATCCCCAGCACCTTTTTTGAGGGTATTCATTTGCTTCATTCTAGAAACAGCAGCTAATTAAGATGGTAGACATACGTGAGTGGTTACAGTGAGTGGTGAGTGAAAGCATCTTTATTATAGCATCTAAGAGAATAATAGTTTATGTGTGCTTTATAGGTGCCAGATCCTGTGAAGAAACAAATGCTCCCCAGGCAGTACTTCACTCATCACAGCAATCTTTTGGTTGTTAGCAGTGTTATCATTCTTTGTCATTTTATAGATAAGCATTGAGAGGTTAAAGGACTTACCCAAAGCACACAGCTATGAAGTAATATAATTAAAGTAGTAATTGGACTGTAAAAATATTACAAGGGTTATGGTGCTTGCCTTCATGCAGTCAATAGCAGTTCAATACCCCAGGAACACATATGGTTCCCCAACCACTGCCAGGGGTGAACTCTGAACACAGAGCAAGAAGTCACCCCTGAGCACTGCTGGGTGTGTCCCCCAAACAAACAAAAAGGTAACTATAAAATAATTTAAGAGCATAGTATAAGACTGAACTGATGTGATAGTATAGCAGATAGGGCACTTGCCTTACACTTGGCTGAACTGGATTCAACCCCTGGTATCCCATGTGGTTCCCTGAGTACCACCAGGAGTAATTCCTGAGTGCAGAGCCAAGAGTAACCCCCAAGCATTGCTGGATGTAGCTCTACTATAAAAAATATTTTTTCAGCATATGCCATTTCATTTTTTCAGCATATGCCATTTCATTTTTTCACTGTTGACAAAGTTCTGAGATTAAGATATAGCACAAGGGAAAAATAAAAATGTACAGAATTTAAGGGTGAGGGTTGAAGGATAGGGAGAAAGAAATATGAGAAAGAAACAGTCGGCGCTGAGGAGAGGCTCAAAGGGTTGGAGCACATGCTTTGTATGCAGGAGTTCCAGACTCAATCCTAAACACTTCATGGACTCCCAAGGTGTTTCCCAAAAACTAGAGAAAAGATTAAAGAAGAAATGAGCAGTACTATTACATCTGGATAGAAGGAACCACAGGTATTCAGTACTGCAGGGCATAAGAACACAAAAATGTGGGTGCCCATTCTTTGTCTCATCATGATAGATTCATACTGCAGACAGTGGGTGCTGTCTATAGTTCAGCTGCCCCAAGAAATAAGACATTTAAGGGGTGGGAGAGAAAGTACTGTAGGTAGGTGCTTGCCTTGCACACTGGCAACCTGGGCTTAATCCCTGGCATCTCATAAGGTCCTCCAAGCTTACCAGGAATAATTCCTGAGCACAGAGCCAAGAATAGTCCCTCAGCACTGCTGGATACGAGTCAAAAAATCAAAATTAAAAACTCCAAAACAAAAACAAAAAAAGATGGCTCGTTTGGCATCCCTGTAACAGTTGCAGCAGACCATAGAGACCCTCTAGTTATGTGTAGGAACAGCTAGGGCAAGCGCACTTGGGGCTCTCTACCTATATCTTATTTCAGCTGCTGATACTTCTTAAATCTGTCACTAGCCAAAACTTTATTCTAGTATTTCTTTGGTTTGAGTTTGATTTAATTTTGATTTTAGGACCACATCCAGAGTTGTCAGGGCTGACTCCTGACTCTGCACTCAGGAGTCACTACTAGCAGGCTCAGTGGGATCATGTGGGGTGCCAGGGATTGAACCTGGGTCAGCCACATGCAAGGCAAAAGCCCTACCTGCCCCTAGTATTTCTGACTTGGCTCATGGACTAATGTACATTTCTAGCTCACTGTCTCATAGCATATCAACACAGACATGTCAACATGTCCAAGACTGAACTTATCTGTGGAGTTTGGGTATTTCAGTTGTTGATGCTATCCGCTCCTGAATCTGGAAGGCCAGGAACTAACCTTAACTTAAGATTTTTCTTCACTCCCTACCACAGCCAGCCAAATGTGGCTACTCTTGTTCTCCTGGAGTTTTCCAACCTTCTTCTTTCACTCCGTCCTATCACTACTGTCTTAATTGAACCCCTTAATAAGGGCATGCCTGGACCACAGCCTCTATTCTGCTATCCCTGCCCATAGGTGCTCCCCAGCACCTATTCTACAATGATCTCCTAAAAGAGCCAACCCTATTACTTTCCTGCTTAAAACAAACCCTTCCCTCTCAATGATAGCAGGGTTTCTCAGCTATGCTTTCTGCTCCACACAATTGAGGAAGTTAGTTCTTGTCCATAATAAACAGTGGCTCTAGAGGAAGGATTGGGGAGGGGGGAGAAACACTAGGGATATTGGTGGTGGGAAGTGTACACAGGTGAAGGGATGTGTGGTGGAATATCATATGACTGAAACCCAATTATGAACAACTTTTTATCTTTGTATCTCACGGTATGAAAGAAGGAAGGAAGGAAGGAGGGAAGGAAGGAAGGAAGGAAGGAAGGAAGGAAGGAAGGAAGGAAGGAAGGGAGGAAGGAAGGATAGGAAGGAGGGAGGGAGGAAGGGGAAGGGAGGAAGGGAGAGGGAGAGAAGGAAGGAAGGGAAGGAAGGGAAGGAAGGAGGGAGGAAAGAAAGGAGGGAAGGAAAGAAGGAGGGAAGAAAGGAGGGAAGGAAGGGAGAGAGGAGTGGCTTACTGTAGCCTGATTTTCTTCTCTTTTTTCTGGTGTTTTTTTTTCCAGTCTGTTTGTTTTCATTGAACCGCACCTGGCTGTGCTTAGGGCTTACTCCTGGCTTTGCACTCAGGAATCACTCCTGGAAGGCTAAGAACCATATACATACGGTGCTAGGGATTAAATCTAGGTTGACTACATGCAAGGCAAATGCCTTCTTGACTATCTCTCCAGCCCCTCCAAGGTGTTTATTGCCTTTGGGTCTGTTTGTGTTTTCCCCTCCTGGAACACCTTTCTGTCTCCACCCACTCTCCCTCAATTTGATTAAATGCTTCAGGACTTCTTCCTCTCACATACCCACATCCTTCAGGATCCTCTCAGCTTGACATCTTGTTCCTTTATTTTATTTTTAATTTTATATTTATTTATTTTTCTTTTTAACCCCAGCGATGCTCAGGGGTTACCCCTGGCTCTGCACTCAGGAATTACTCCTGGTACTAATCAGGGGACCACATGGGATGCCAGGGATCAAACCCAGGTTGGCCATGTGCAAGGCAAACACCCTACCCGCTGTGCTATGGCTCCGGCCCCCCATCTTGTTCCTTTATACCCTAGGCTGAAATGAGGCCCACCATGGCACCCCTGTTATATCCAGAGCCAATCTCTGGAATCCCTTGTTATCAATATTAATACAATTGTCTTGTTATTTTATTCATATGTAATAAATGTTTTATTCTCAGTTAACTCCAAATTCATGTGTCCTCAAGAGGCACTACCTTGAACATGTGCATTAAGTTCCTTTTAAGTAACTTGAGATAAGCATAATCTATATATGTATAATTAAGGTCTACAGGTAAAAGATGCAACAACTGTAAAACTCTGCTCTCCCATTACAGGTAAAGAGAGCTACAGATAACTATAACTTAGGAATTGCTCTTGAACATCGAAAAGAAATGTTAAACCTCTGGCGGAAGATACGAGGGGATTTGATTGGGTTAGAAGCTAAAAATGAAGCCTTCTATGATACTTTTTCTACTTATTCATGGTCCTGGAATATTTGCCAAGAGTTACTTTCCTCAAAGGACTTAAGATTATATGATGCCCACATGAATAGAAATTCCTTCCACCATTCCGCATACACTTCTTTGAGTTCCAGTGAAAGTAATACAGAGATAGGAGATAAAAGAAAACGGAAAAGTTTCAAAGGGTTTCAACAATAAAAATTTCTACATTTTTCTTAACAGCTCATCACAAACTATTTTTTCATAAATATAAAAAAGTGTATTTTTGCTTTTGTGTTGTACATTAGCATCTGGAAATGTTGACATCCTTAAAACTCTGATAAGTAAAAAAAATTGTCATAAAACAGTTTCTCTTTCTTAATTCTTAATTCTTAATAAGAATAGATCGCAACCATTGGGGCCAGAACAATAGTACGCTGTAAGGCACTCTCTTTCCACACAGTCGATCCGGGTTCGATCCCTGGCATCCTGTATAGTCCCCTAAGCCCACCAGGAGTGAACAATCCCTAAGCATTGCTGAGTGTGTCTCAAAAGAAAGAAAGAGAGAGAGAGAGGAGAGAGAGAGAGAGAGAAGAAAGAGAGAGAGAGAAATTGCTGTTACTTACCCAGCAGTCAGCTGGGCTCTACTGCCTGGGCCACAGTAGAAAGGAGAAACTTGCAAGGGGTCGCTCACAACCACCACAGTTCATTATGGTGGAACAGCAACAAACTCCAGAGTTATGTGACTATAAGTAACATCAGGTTGGGCTATGAAAGAGACCAGAGGCGGCAAACAATAGTGACCTTTTATTAAGGCATAATATCACCATGCTTCATGGAACCTTAATAAAATTGGGATTTTCTAAAGGCTCCTTTCCAAAAAAAAACAAGTCTCATCCTTGTGCTGTCTTTAGTACATGTAGTAAATATAATATTTGAAACATAAATATTGAAACATAACTATTATGGGCCCGGAGCGATAGTATAGTGGGTAGGGCATTTGCCTTGCATGCGGCTGACCTGGGTTCTATTCCCTGGCATCCCATATGGTCCTCAAGCACCCCCAGGAGTAATTCCTGAGTGCAGACCTAGGAGCAACCCCTGAACATCGCTGGGCGTGACCCAAAAAGCAAAAATCAATAAATAAAACATTTTAAAAAAACAACTATTACAAGTTTGAGAGGACTGCAATTTTTTTTGAAAAATGCAAATCACATAAATTTTACTACTTTAACCAGGTCTGTGTCCTTCATTTGTTTTATTTTCTTTTATTTATTTATTTATTTTTTATAAATTTTATTTATTGAATCACCTTGAGAGCAGTTACAAAGCTTTTGGGTCTAAGTCTCAGTCATACAATGAAACACCCGTACCTTCACCAGTGCCCATTCTCCACCACCAAAAATCCCAGTATATCCCCATCCCACACCCTCCCCCTGCCTGTGGGGCAGATGATTTCAACATTACTCTCTCTCTACTTTGATCACATTCACTATTTCGACACCAGACCCACCATTATTTAAGATTTTACCCCAACACTCAGATCTGCTGAAAAGGCAACAATAGACAATTTGTGTTCTATTGCTGGTTATGAATAACATATGATGTCGTGTGGCTGCAGTAGGGCCATGTGGTTTTGAAATTCTGAAATTTTAACACTTAATTCTGGAGGGATTTCTGCCAAAAGCCACTGGGTTTAGAGATCTGCTCCTGAGTCTCTGGGATCATGGCCATTGAGCAGCTTGATGAGGAGCCAAAGAGGCCATTTGTGGGCGATGACTTGGGGTCTCATTGGGGTGGGGAAGACAGGCCCGGCTCCACCTCCCCCCCCCATCCTGTGAGACCCAACAAGTTTCGTCACTGCAGGCCAAGCCTGACTGTCCAATGGCCTCTAGAGGATGACAGCCACCAAGTTGCCAAGAGGGAGCAGGCGGAGGGACAGCACCCATTCCCCCCTGGGGTGGCCCGGTGACAGTAACCTACTGCGGGGTCCGGACACATTTCTGCCAAAAGCCGCTGGGTTTCGAGATTTGTTTCTGAGTCTCTGGGATCAAGGCCGTTGAGCAGCTTGATGAGGAGCCAGAGAGGCCGTTTGTGGGCGATGACTTGGGGTCTCGTTAGGGTGGGGAGGACAGGCCCGGCTCCACCTCCCCACCCCATCCCGTGAGACCCAACAAGTTTCGTCACTGCGGGCCCAAGCCTGACTGTCCAATGGCCTCTGGAGGACGACAGCCACCAAGTCGCCAAGAGGGAGCAGGCGGAGGACAACACCCTTTCCTCCCTGGGGTGGCCCGGCGACAGTAACATACTGTGGAGTCTGGATGCATTTCTGCCAAACGCCACTGGGTTTTGAGATTTGTTTCTAAGTCTCTGGGATCCTGGCCGTTAAGCAGCTTGATCAGGAGCCAGAGAGGCCATTCATGGGCGATGACTTGGGGTCTCGTTGGGGTGGGGAGGACAAGCCCGGCTCCACCCTCATCCCGTGAGGCCCTGTGTGTCTCGTCACTGGGGGCCCAAATGTGACTATCCAGTGGCCTCAGACAGATGGCGGCCACTGGGCCGCCAGGGGGAACAGGCCAAGGCACGAAACCTATTCCCACCTGGGTTGACCCAGCACCGGTAGCCTACTGCAGAGACCAGACGCATTTCTACCTAAAGCCACTGGGTTCTGAGATTCGTTTCTGAGTCTCTGGGATCATGTCCATTAAGCAGTTCAATCAGGAACCAAAGAGGCCATGCCTCCAATTATATAGCTGAGCCGGAGGTGGTTTGTGGGTGTGTTTCCCACATACCTAACTTTTGGCCATTTACTTTCTTGGTAAACTTTGCCCCAAGTTTTTGGGGTCTGGCCAAAGGCACAGCAGCAATTTTGGGGTATCTGGAAGTCTGAAGGCGCCATGAGGTTGCTGATGCACTCGCCTCACAGGTACAGATTGACCTGCTGGCAGCACCATACCCCCATATTTTCTTTTAGAAGAAGAATGACACATTGAATAATAATGGGGACTGTGCCTTCTAACGTAAAATGACAGAAGTCATCTCTGCAAGAGATACCTTCCAAGACCACCTCATCCTAATGGATGCCTGAAATCACAGGTGGTACCTGTGAAAAGCTGCTGTCTCAGGCCAGAGAAATAGCACAGGGATTAAGGTACATCACTTAGATGTGCCCAGACCAGTTCAATCCCCAGCATGACCTGGGGGATCAGGCATGGTTTCATGTAGTCCTGGAGACCCCTTAAGCGCAGCATCAGCTTCTTATTGAGTCACTCGCTGGGTTGCTGAAAATTACCAGAGGTAGCTCCCAGGTCACCTGAGGACTGCTTGGGAGGCAAAGAAAAAAAAGTTCATGTCTGTAAATTAAAAGAAGTTTTTTAGTTTATCTATTTGCTCATTGATCTGGTCCCACTATTGTCATGGGGACTACACTCAGCAACTGCAGGACTCAGAGGTGTGACCAAGGCAGAACTTCAGACATGCAAGGCTTGTGCTCTATCACTTCAGCCACACCCCTGGCCCTTGAGAAAACATTTTAAAATGTTTTTGAGGGGCTCGAGCATTAGCA
Organism: Sorex fumeus; assembly: GCF_029834395.1. Taxonomy (NCBI): domain Eukaryota; kingdom Metazoa; phylum Chordata; class Mammalia; order Eulipotyphla; family Soricidae; genus Sorex; species Sorex fumeus. The sequence goes on from NW_026606120.1 coordinate 79,514,453, forward strand.
CAGTGGGTAGGGCATTTATTTGCCTTGCGGCCGATCTGGGTTCGATTCCCAGAATCCCTCCCATATGGTCCCCTGAGCATCGCTCGAGGTAATTCCTGAGTACGAAGTCAGGAGTAACCTCTGTGTATCTCCAGGTGTGACTCAAAAAGCAAAAAATAAATTTTTTTGAATCACCATACATTACAGTTATTTGTGATTTAGCTTCAGGCTTAAAGAGTTGCAACACCAACCCCTTAACCAGTGTCCACTTCCCTCCACAAATCCCTTAACCAGTGCCCACTTCCCTCCACCAATCCCCAGTTTCCCTTCAGCCTCCCAGCTTGTCTCTATAACAAGCATTTTTTTTCTTTTTCTTTTTTCCTCTCCTCGCTCCTTTTTAGGCACTGTGCTTTACAGTACTGTTACTGATAGAGTATGATGCATATCATTTAACTGTAATTCAATAACTAATGAGGGGTTGGAGATAGTACAGTGGCAAGGGTTCTTGTCTTGTTCGCACCTGACCCGGGCTCAATCCCCACCATCCCCAAACACTTCCAGGAGTGATTCTTGAGTGCAGAGGCAGAGTAACCTCTGAGCATCGCTGGGTGTTTGGCCCAAGAACCAAAAATAAATGATGATAAAATAGAACAATTATAGCAGCATACCATAATAAGGGGCTGGAGTGATAGCACAGCAGATAGGGCGTTTGCCTTGCATGCGGCCGACCTGGGTTCGATTCCTCCACCCCTCTCAGAGAGCCCGGCAAGCTACCGAGAGTATCTCACCCGTACAGCAAAGCCTGGCAAGCTACCCGTGACGTATTCGATATGCCAAAAGCAGTAACGACAGGAGCTATTACTGGTGCCCGCTCGAGCAAATTGATGAACAATGAGTGGGAGGACAGTGCAGTGCTACTGTAATAAGAGGTATGTGACTTATTTTTCATTCTCAAAACATTTATTGTAGGTGAAATTTTCAGACAGAGGTTGACTTAGGGTAGCTAAATTATAAAAAATGAAAGTATAAGGGATAGCCTAATAAATAATAACTTACCAGGAAAAAGCAGTGGAGACTGCCAAGGCTGCCAAAACTCTTCAAAGGAAATAGCCATTTCAGTAACTTTGTTTACCTTGAATATAGAAACTGAATATATTCCCTGTTCTCTATAATTTATGTTATTGAGAAATAGGAATAACCTGATAGCTAAGTGGCAATCATTTCTAAGATTTTGTGTGTGTGGTGTGAAAGGTAATGAGTGTAACAGGCAAACTAAGTGATGTAATTTGAATGTCAAAATATTAGAATTTTTATAATATTTTACCAGATAGAAAAGATAGAAATGTTAAAGTCTATTTGTACTGAGAAATATAACATGCACAGTACTTTCTATTAAATTTTCATACATTGTTGATGACAGTATAAATTCACATCTTTGTAATGAATAATAGTATGACAGGTACTTAACCATTCATTCACCAATTATTGAGCTGCATATTCAGTGCTGAATTCTTATTCATATAAAATGTTCTGATAGGGGCTGGAGCGATAGCACAGCAGGTAGGGCGTTTGCCTTGCACGCGGCCAACCCGGGTTCGATTCCCAGCATCCCATATGGTCCCCTGAGCACTGCCAGGGATGATTCCTGAGCCAGGAGTAACCTCTGTGCATCACTGGGTGTGACCCAAAAAGAAGAAAAATAAAATAAAATAAAATGTTCTGAGAGGGCTGGAGAAAACTCAGTGGTCTGGAGCATATACTTTGCATTCAGAAGACCTGGCAGAGAATGATCCCCCAATTAGTGCCAGGAGCGACACCTGAATACCAGGCCTTGAGTAGTCTTTGATCACTACTCCTGGTATGATCACAAAAACAAACAAACAAACAAACAAAAAATCATCATTCTGACCCTGGTTCAATTCTTGGTAGCCTAGTCCTTTAAATCCTCCAGGAGTGATTCCTGAACACAGAGCCAAGATTAAGGATTGTTTTCCACTATGTGTGGCCCAAAGCACACACATAAAGAAGGAAAAAACTCAAAGAAAAAAGAAAGCATGCAGGCAACAGTTAACTGCTCTGTCCTTGGTACACCTAAGATACGAGCAAGAAATGTTCAGTGCCAACTGAGTTTGAAACTTTTGCTACTGACCAGCAGGGGGACCCTGAACTCTAAAAGGTTCTGCTACAGGCATCTGAAAACACAGTACAGCCAAGTCTTCCCAAAAAATCATTTTAGGTGCTTCAAACGGTAGCACTGCACTGTAGCACTGTCCTCCTGTTGTTCATCGATTTACTCGAGCTATAGAAGAAAATTATTTATACAGATCTACAAAAGAAAATTTTGTTAAAAGTTTAGGTTCCAACCAGAGCCAGTGTTGGTAAGGTTGTGGGGAAAAAGGGCATCTCATTCACTGCTGGTGGGACTGCTGAGCTGACTGTCCAGCCTTATTTGAAGACAATATGATTACTCAAAAAATGAGGAATTGTGGACTGGAGTGATAGTACAGCAGGTAGGGTGTTTGTCTTGCACGTGGCTGACCTGGGTTCAATCCCCGGCACATCCCATAAGGTTCCCCAAGCACCACCAGAAGTAATTCCTGAGTGCAGAGCCAGGAGTAATCCCTGAGCATTGCTGGGTGTGACCAAAAAAAAAGCAAAAAAAATGAGGAATTGAGTTTCCATATGACCCAACAATTCCACTCCAGGGAGTATACCCCAAGGTTCCAAAACACAACACAGAAAAGACATGCACTCCTATGTTCATTGCCACACTCAAAGACAGAAACCAAAAATATGGAAACAACCCAAAAGCCCATGAACAGATAACTGAATTAAAAAACATAATATATATTCACAATGGAATATATCTCCACCAGGGCCCAACAGCTGAAGACCTCCGGGGCCCAGCCAAGACCATGCTGGGACCACTCTCCACACACTTGAATGAGCCTCACGCATAAAAGAACTGGCAGAGGAACCCAGGTGTGTGGGACCCGGAGCTGAGATCTCCAAGCCTGTACAGTTTGGGACTGGACCTGCCAGTAACTAGACAGTTACACCCACCAACTGCCGTGTAACTCCAACAACGGCCAGGATCCAGAGATTATCACACTCAGCTCCCGGATGATAAGATGTCCCAGCGCGACATCTTATCATCTCATTCCTACTTTGGACAAACTGGCAGGCTACCAAATGTAACCTGCCCACACGGCAGAGTCTGGCAAACTCCCCGTGGTGTACCCAATATGCCAAATACCAGTAACAATGATGGGTCTCATTCTCCTAACCCTGAAAAAGCCTTGAATATGGCACTTTAAAAAAAAATCTCAGGGCTAGGACGAAGAAGACGTTACTGGCACCTGCTCGAGGCAATCGATGAACAACAGGATGGTCGTGATCGTGAATGGAATATTACTCAGCTGGAAGAAAAGTTAAAATCGTACACTTTACTGCAATGTGGATGGATCTAGAGAGTATCGTGTTGAGTGAAATCAGTCGGAGAGGAACAGACTCAATGATCTTTCATATGTGGGATAGAAAGCAACTTTGAAGGGGTATATCAAATGTCCAGTGGCAAAGAAACAAAGAGGAGAAGTAGTGTTCAGTAGGAAGCTTGCCACTGGGGAAGAGGTGACAGGGATAAATTAGGGAAGAAACACAGGACAATGGGGGAAGGGCAAAGCGCCTGCCACAGAGCCAGCCAGTTTCCGGAGAGAAACTGAGGACATTTGGTGGAGTGAAGGGATTGGTGTTGAACAACATATGCTGGAAAAATCTTATCTCTCTAATCTTGTAATTCAAAAAAAATTTTAAGTTCAGGTTCCAGGGTCTGAGACGATAATATTGTGGGTAGTGAACTTGGCTTGCAGCACACAGTTGATCCAGGTTTGATTCCTAGCACCTCATACGGTACCCTGAGCCTGCCAGGAATGATCCCTGGGTGCAAAAGCCAAGGGTAATCCCTGGGTATTACTGAGTGTGGCCAACAAACAAACATAATTAAATACAATTTTTAAAAATTCAGGTTCCTTACTGTCGCCGGGCCACCCCTGGGGGGAATGGGTGCTGTCCCTCCGCCTGCTCCCTCTTGGCGACTTGGTGGCTGTCATCCTCCAGAGGCCATTGGACAGTCAGGCTTGGGCTCGCAGTGACGAAACTTGTTGGGCCTCACAGGATGGAGAGGGGGGGAGCCGGACCTGTCCTCCCCACCCCAACGAGACCCCAAGTCATCGCCCACAAACGGCCTCTCTGGCTCCTCATCAAGCTACTCAACGGCCATGATCCCAGAGACTCAGGAGCAGATCTCTAAACCCAGTGGCTTTTGGCAGAAATCCCTCCAGAATTAAGTGTTAAAATTTCAGAATTTCAAAACCACATGTCCCTACTGCAGCCACACGACATCATATGTTATTCATAACCAGCAATAGAACACAAATTGTCTATTGTTGCCTTTTCAGCAGATCTGAGTGTTGGGGTAAAATCTCAAATAATGGTGGGTCTGGTGTCAAAATAGTGAATGTGATCAAAGTAGAGAGAGTAATGTGGAAATCATCTGCCCCACAGGCAGGGGAAGGGTGTGGGATGGGGGTATAGTGGGGTTTTTGGTGGTGGAGAATGGGCACTGGTGAAGGTACGGGTGTTTCATTGTATGACTGAGACTTAGACCCAAAAGCTTTGTAACTGCTCTCATGGTGATTCAATAAATAAAATTATAAAAAATGGGGGAAAAAAGTAAGGTGGAGTTCATGCACAATTCAATCAGCTAATCAGTGGCTGAATAAATAGCAGTACTCCTACAAAAAAAAAAATTCAGGTTCCAAAACATATGGTAATTCCCAGAGTGGGAGGGGAAGTGGTGGGAGGGAAGGGGAGAGATGGGAAGGTGCTAGGACTGTGATTTGGGTGTCGTGAAGCCCCTGCGCAAAGCAGTGATGCTGTACTGCTGAAATCTACGTAGTACGAGGCTTGTATCTGGGTTTTTTTGTTTGGGTTTTTTTTTTTTGGTACAGATCCACACCTGTTTACTGCTTGGAGGTCACTCCTGGTTGTGCTCTGGGACCCATGCACTACAGGGGGTTGAAGCTGGGGCTCAGCGTGCAAAGCCTGTCCCCAGTCCTCTGAGCCATCTCCCTGTCCTATATTTTTTTGAAGGAAAACTTAAATCTTATTTATTTTTTAGATCCAAACCACTAGGAAAATATATCACAATCTTGAACAGCAAACAGACAAGCTATAATATCAAGTAAAACATTGGTAAAAAGACAAGGCCCTCATCAAAATGGTAAGGTGCTGGTACTGGGACAATGAAGGATGTAAAGCCCCAGGCAAAAGCATATTTGGTAAATGGGTTGTTTTCCTTTCCTCTATAGGAGTCACAACTCCTGCCAACCCCTAGCTACTTGCTTTTTCTCTCTGTTGCCAAGGGATTGCTTCCCTAGAGCTCTGTTATTTTAGGGGACCAGTGAACAACATACAATACTGAGTTTAGGCTTTCACTGCATTCTACCCATGATAGCCAGGTTTTTCTAGATCCAGTCAAACTCAACAGTGAAGAGTTGCTCTATCAATGTTCATTCTTATACACTGGTATACACCCAACCAACTCCCCTCTCTCTCCCAGGGAGAGAGTGTCAAAACTATCCTGTCACTCAGTTGCAGAGAGCCTCAGGTCCATTCTGGCAGCCAGTAAGAGAGAAACTCCACCTCAAACTCACTGTAATATTGCCTGTCATGTTTCTGCAGGGTCTCCAAGCTGAAAGATGCAATGCTGGAAAATTTCAAGTAGTGCACATTTAAATTGTAATGACCACAAATAGACACAAAGAACTTAAAAGTTCTTAAACTATCTTTGTTTTCCAACTCTGTACCTTAAACCAATTTTTTGCTCTTGCACATAAAATAAAACCAAGCAAAATACAGACCCAGTTCTCCCCCCTGCCCCACACCTCCCCCCACCCCAAATTAGGGACCTCATGGATTTTTGATTTACCGGTTTATAAAAAATGATGAAGTGATCTTTATGGACAACAGGAGGTTGGAACAAACATCTTTCTTCATTCTCTGTCAGATCACTGGCAGATGAGAGGAACCTGCCAGCTTCCTGGTACCCAACGGAGTGCTAAGAAGCAGCTGGCACATTGGAGAACTATGGTCTGGTATGAGAGATTCTACAGCCAGGACAAGCACTTGCCACCGATATTTAGGTTCTCAAATGTCTCCTGTATTATCTCTGATCCAAACTTAAGCACCAGTTTTTTCTTTTTCACTTCTAAAACTGGAAAAATAAAGGAACCAATATCCGGAGGCAAGTAACCAGTTTTAAACTTGCTGCCTTCCTTTTTTTCTTCATTTGTTGACACGGTTTTAAAAGACCAAAATTCCCATTTCTCTCTTTCAAAGAGACTCCTGCCCTTAGTCTCGATGGTGTGGGACACAGATTTCTATTTTGCAATGGATGAGAGAGACTCTTTCATCTTCTTGGTCATGGTTGGGATGAGATGCATGTGGTCATTCACACACTTGGTCACACAACTCTCCAGCTGTCGTTTCATCTGAAACTCTTTACTCCCTGAATCCATTGAATCTTTGGCTATGTCGTTGCAATACATGGTGCACCGGGCCCCCCTGGTCTATTTTATTTGTAAAAATGGTCACCAGTTGTTTTAATCCCCCCTCGCCTTTCCCTTTCTGTTGCACACGTGACTGGCTGAGGTGCACTCATGTTTTCAGATGTGCACACCAAAAGTCACACACCAGGCCATGGTGCTTGCACACTCACACTCAGCATCAGCACTCCCCTAGGCTTGCACTTGCATAAGTGTTCACCAAGTTCATGCTTCTAGATGAGGCACACAAGGTATGGTGGTGGGGCTCATCAGAGGTTGCTGCATGGCCCTTGTTCTCTAGAGGTCACACTTCCTGGCCACAATATTCTGACATCTTTTCAGTAGTGGTGCTCCTTGGAATCAGGCCCTTACACACATGGCTGACATGCAAGCACTTAACGTGGGGTGGTCACTCAGCAGAGCTGCTTGGTTCTCGCTTGATGTATGTGGGATACCAGGATTTAAACTCTAGACCATCCAGTTACAAGACTGGCTGTCTGTCCCCAGCACTATTTCTCCAGGCCCTGGTTGACATCTTATTTGGGTTTTGTTTGTTTTGTTTTGAGGTCATACTCAGCAGTGTCCGAGATCTATTTTCAGCTTGATGTTTAGAAAGTTCTCGAGGCAGTGATTGGGGGCGTCCATGCAGTACTGGAGATTGAACCCAGAGCATGGAAGGCATACATGGAAGACAAATGTTCTATCACTGAGTTACATACCCAGTTCTGCTTGACATTTTTCAGTGTGTTGTGTGTGTATGGGGGGTGGGGGAGACTACTCAAAAGGCCTATGGCCTCCCTGCATTTCTCTGCCCCCCCCAAGATTGGTGATTCAGTGCACTGAAGATTCAGTGCTACTCAGACTCTCCGGTACTACCCCTGGTAATTAAAGGCCTCTGGGGGTGCATCCAGCAATGCTCAGGGGACCATGTGCTGACAGAACACAGGTCAGTCACATGCAAAGCTAGCACCTTAACCCTGTACTCTCTCTGACCATTGATTGACATTTCGAATAGCTATAATTAATAATATAAGGTAGTAATGTAATTAGTTCTACAAGTGAAGACAGACCGAGCCCTCAGTAACTGAGCCCTCAACAGTGGGGCTGGGGTTGTAGGTCAGTGATGATGTTCTTCATGCTTGAAGGCTTTGGGCTTGGTTCCCTGCTAAAAAAATAATAATAATAATATCTGCAGTGGGATTGTTGATTGGGAGCACAAGCAACTTTTTGTGTTGGGGAGGTAGGAAATAGATGGGAGAACAAGATGACAAGAATATGTAGAAATCAACCACCATATCTGCAAACAACTGACCTTGAAAAATAATAGAAATCCTTTTAGTACTTTTTTTTTCTTTTCAGAAAGGAGGTTTTGAGATTTGTTCAAAATGTTTCAAAAGATTATGAGAATTTCAAAAGTATGTTTGTTCTTTCCTATCTTATCTTTTAAATTCACTTGTGTAATTTTTTTCTTTGTGGTTAGAGAAAGGGCTAGTTTGGGGCTTGTACCTATTTCCTTGGTGGGAAATGTGTAGAGTCTCTAGTTATTCCCTTTAGTTTTGCCAACTGAAAGACTGCAGTGAAGCAGACAACCCCTGATTACCAGTGTGCTTAGTGCTGCACTACTTAAATCACTCATTTGCGCATTCTTTTTTATTTTTTAATGAATCACCATAAGATACACCATTACAAAGCTGTTCGTGATTGGGTTTTAGTCACACAATGTTCCAACACCCATCCCTCCTCCAGTGTTGTAGCCTTTGAGATGTCAGAAGGTTCTGTATTTTTATCAGGAAGGTACAGCTGTTGTAGATTTTCAACTAGGTGGCAACTTTGGGGTGTGGATGTGATCGTTGGGGCTTCCAGAAGTACAGAACAGTGGTGGAAAGTAACCTATCCCAACTCCAAGAGAGCCTGGATATTTCAGTCACCAATCCTGCGACCTGAAATTCCAGCAGTTTAACTTCTTGGTGAGGTCCATCCTGAGATGGTGCAGTCCGGGTGCATGCAAGCCATTTAAGACTGTGGTAGCAAATGGCTGCCAGGGGCTTGTTTGGTTGGCCACTGGGCTAACCCACCTTCCATTCATGTGCCCTGGATAATTCAGCCATGTGTGGGTCTGACAAGAATTTCTGGGGCTAGAGCAATAGCATAGCGGGTTGGGCGTTTGCCTTGCACGTGACCAACTCAGGTTCTATTCCCAGCATTCCATATGGTCCCCCAAGCACAGCCAGGAATAATTCCTGACTGCAGAGCCAGAAGTAACCCTGTGCATCGCCGGGTGTGACCCAAAAAGAAAAAAAAAAGAATGTTTGAGGTTTGATCTCTTCCAAGATTTATTTATGAGTCTCTGGAGCAAGGCCAATAGAACAGCTTACATGGTGGCACTGGAGGTGGCTGAGAAGCCCTCAGGGAAAAAAGGGAAGGGGGGAAGCAGCCAATCCCTACTCCTAGAAAACCTGGAGATTTCAGTCACAAATCCCACATATCTGAATTTTCAGCAGATTAATTTCTCAATGACGTCCATCCCGAGACAGTGGAGTCTGACTGTGGGCATGGCAATATTTTTTTTAATTTTTAAATTTTATTTTTATAAGTTTGTTCACATTAATTGATTACTGTGTAAACTCACACAAGATAGGGGGCATGGCACCCAACTCAGCGGTCGTGGCTCTATCTCTCCCGCCGCCCGCGTTCGGTAGTCTCACCCTTCTCCCACCCCGGAGAGGTCGATGGCGATGGTCAGGCAGAGGAAGGAACGAGGGCCAGGCTGGTAGGTATTAGTCGTAGTTTATTCTGATTCTCTCCTCATCTCTCCTTCTGTCTCTGCCCCCATGCTATTTCATTCTCCTTCTCCATCCCCCTTCATCCTCCTCTTCCTTCTGATCCTCTCTGAACTCTCTTCTTCCTTCTGCCTAATCTACAGTCTCCTTATATCTCTCTTCAAGAGAAATTGGGGGAACAATTACATAGGTGCGGTCACAATCAATAGGGGTGGAGATCAACAGGGTAGAAATCTTAGCCTCAGGGAAGACCGCTCCTAGGACAGATCCTTCCTCAGCAGGAGGACCCACCCTAGAGCAGAATCCCATGGGCGTGCCTCTCCTCTCCTTGTCCGACAAGTATATAAGAAAATAATATAAATCATTTTGTATGGATATAGTAAGAAATATCTTAAACTTATAGAATTGCTCTCCTAGGGCCATCTCGATCTCAGACTACAGTGCTCAGGCCAGATAGTCTTTCCCACCCCTAGCAGGATCCTAGTCTTGTCGTTACCTTTGGATCATGACAGCATTTGTCTGTGATCAAACTCTTAACTTATAGTTAAGAATCGTGGCACCTTGGCCTGGCCCATTTCGCTGCCAGGGTAGCTCACCGCTTGCCCTGGGTCCATTCAGTCCCTCGTCGGGACCCTGCTTTTGGGGTGTTAGGAACTAAGGGCAACTGAGGCTTAAGTCGAGAAAGCAGATGCCCAGGAGTGAATAATACTCAAGGCCAATCAAATCCTAAATTACAAAGCATAATGTTAACGGTCTTCCTGTATCTATACAAAAAGGATATTACTTTAAAGTAAACTGTTCATAAGGCATAAGGTGAGGAGAAAGGCAATATTTCAATCATACATATAAAATCATAGATTTCTGGGAAACTGATCTTACAAATTAACAAAGTCTGATTAAGGGGAAAGCTGATTAACTGGGTGGGAAGGAGAACGTAGGGAAGACTGTTTACATGTTTACATGTAAACACAATGGAAGTGGAAGTGCCTCTGGAGCACTGTGGTGGGTGTAACCAGATTGATGGGTGTAACCAGATAAAACCTAAGCTTCTAGAAGGACAAAGCAATGTTACCCAACAGATTACATTCAATATTTCAACACCAGTCCCACCACCATTACACCTTCCCACCACCATTATTTTGAATTTTCCCACCACCATTCAAGCCTGAGAGCATAGTATCATTAGCCCATTCTGTTTCCAGTGATAGTTATCACTCTTTGGAAGTGTTCCCAACTAGCCTTGTCTTTTTAGTAATCACTTGTAATCAGTTGTCATTCTGTTGTTCATCGGTTTGCTCTAGCGGGCTCCAGTAATGTCTCCATTCGTCCCTGTCGAGTGCTAGTGTAGCCCAGTGGCATCTGCTCACTCCAGGAACACGAAGAACACCAAACCATTCGTTCAGGTTCTTAACGAAGAAGTCCGACCGTCTCGTAGGTGGGCGACCATGTGATCTTTTGACGTCCCATGGAATCCAGTTGGTAACGGCTCTAGTCCAGTGGTCATCTTCAAATCACATTATGTGTCCAGTCCATCTGATTTTGGACACAGTGGCAAATGAGGCAGCGTCCCTGATCTTTGATCATCGGTCAACAGAGGTCAGAACTCCGGATTCCCTCTCTCACTTGAGTGAAGCATGATACTCCAAGCATAGCTCTTTCGATTCCTCTTTGAGTGACCCAAATAGCATTCTCAACCTGTTTTTGTAGGGTCCAGGTCTCTGAGGCATATGTTAGTGCAGGAAGAATGGTGGAGTCCAAAAGATGTGCCGGGAGCCGGAGGTTCTTCATTCTCTTAGCTATTTCTTTGACGCTCTTGAAGGTGTTCCAAGCTGCTCTCTTTCTCCTGCACAACTCAGGTGCTAGGTCATTTGTCATGTTGAGTTCTCGACCTAGGTACACATAACTGCTGCATTCGGAGATGTTCATTCCATTAAGAGCAAATGGAATGTCAGGGACTAGTCCATTTCTCATGAACATTGTTTTCATGAGATTCAGCTGCAAACCAACCTTTCCACACTCACGATTAAAGTCGGCCAGTATGTGTGCTGTTTGGCTGATGTTTGGTGTTATTAGAAAGATGTTATCAGTGAGGCAGAGGTGTTGTAGTTGCGAACCATCTATCTTCACTCCTATTTCTTCCCATTCCAGTCATGGTATGATGTTCTCGAGCGTGGCACTGAAGAGATTCGGTGAAATGGTATCACCCTGCCGAACCCCTCTCTTTATGTTGATGATCACTTCTTTGTAGAATGGTGAGATCCTAGTGGTGAATCTGTAATACAGCTCACGGAGGATCCTTATGTACTGAGTTTGAATACCCTGTTTGGCTAGGGTTTTGATGACTGCTTCACTCTCAACAGAATACAAGGCTTTCTTTAGATCAATGAATGTTAGTCAGAGTGGCATCTTGAACTCTCGAGAAACCTCAGTGAGCTTGGTCACCATGCAGATATGGTAGATCGTGCTGAATCCTTTTTGGAACCCAGCTTACTTGCATGGTTGTCCTTCGTCTAGTGTTCTGCCTATTCTATTCAGGATGACTGGAGTGAACAGCTTGTAAACAATGGACAACAGGCAGAACAGGCGATAGTTGCTGATGTCGTGGATGTCTCCCTTCTTGTACAATAGAATGATCCTGCTGGTTTTCCATTGGGACAGAATCTTGCATTCAGACAGGTAGTGTGTGAAGACCCAAGCCAGTGTATTAACGAATACTGGTGGCAGATTCTTCAGGTGTTCAGGTCTGACTTTTTCTGGACCGGGTGCTGTATGCTTCTTTACCAACGAAATGGCTTGTCGGATTTCAGAAGGGAGAATGTTGGGAATGACATATCCATCCTGTGGAATTTGTTATGTGGGCACATGGACATGGCTATCAAAGAGATCCGAGTAGAAGTCATGGGTAATCTTCTCCATTGCCCTTTGGAAGATGTGATAGATCCATCAGGACGTCGGAGGGCAGTCAACTTGGTTTTATAGTTGGCGAAGGACAGACAGACGTTGCGAATACTTTTCCCGGCTTCTGCCGCATCAGCCAACACTGCTGCTCTTCTCTGAGGTCTTCCTTTATCACTTCTCTGCACAGCTTTGCGAGCTGGACATTAGCCTGTGATTGCCTGAGGCTTGTACCACGTTAATGAATGAGCTTGAGAGTTTCCGAAGACAGGTGTCTGTTTGTGGCTTTCCTACTCTCGGCATTCCTCACGCAGTCATGGAGGTGCTGAACTAGTCGATCATATTCCTCGTTGATGTTGTCAATGGAGGCATCTTCTTGTACTGCCACAATAGTGCCAAAGAGCTCCCAGTTGGTGGTCATTCTGGGAGTGCTCTTCTTAAACCTTGCAACCCTTTCAACCCATTCTGTGAAGTAGAATTTTGCACGAAGGAGATGGTGGTTTGATCCCATTTGGAATTTTAGGACAACAGCGATGTTGATCAGGCAAAACTGTCAATCGAATATGATATGGTTGATTTTATTGTGGAACTGTTCACCAGGAGACTCCCATGTCCAACGTTTAGATTCAGCCTTCTGGAACTGTGAGTTACCATGGATGGTCTTAGTTGACATGATGAACTCAGACAGTCTCTCATCCTGTTCGTTCCATTCTAGGCCATGGATCCTGATGTGGAGTTCTTTGGGTGATCTTCTCGGTTCTATCTTGGCATTAAAATCACCGACAATGATCTTGGAGAAGGTGTGGTCTTCTTTATAGAACTTCTCCAGCTCCACATAGAACTTCTCAATTTCTTCTTCATCGTAGTTTGATGTTGGTGCGTAGACGACAAAGATAGAAATTGCGAGCAATGAGCCACATCTATTCAAGCGTAATCATTCGATTCGAATTGTTAGGCATTTAAATGAATCAATGCTCATGGCCAGGTTCATGTTGATGAGGATACCAACACCACCGATGCCTTTGTTATCAAATGTTCTGAGGAACAGTTCTTCTCCAGTGTCGAAAGTGGCATGATGTGATCGATGCCTTCTCCTCTCAGTCAGACCAATGATGTTGTACTTGATCTTCTGTGCTTGCACTATCAGGTCCTTGATGGATGCTTCCGAAGCCAGCGTATGTGCGTTGAAAATACAGACAGTCATTTTAGTCCTTCTTCATTTTGGCAGCCTAGTTTTACCCTGAGACTTTATCAGCCTCTCCTTGCTCGTTCTTAACGCTGCTGCATTGGGGGCTCTTTCAGATTTAGGGGAATGAAGCCCATTATTGTTACTGGTTTTGGCATATTGAATACGTAACTAGGCTCTGCCATGCAGGCGGGATGCTCTTGGTAGCTTGCTGGGCTCTCCGAGAGGGACAAAGGCTTTTAGGGTGGCCTCTAATCGCCCTTACAGGTGCTCCCAGTCTACCGAATGCAAGCTTTTGATCGACTGGCATGTTGTAATGAACTACAGCACCTGTTGGTTCACTCTTTGCAGGTCAGCACCATTGCCACCCCCCACCACAATGAGGCAGTGAACCATATGGCTCACCACATTTGAACCCCATCAAGTATGGTGTGGTGTGGTAATTATGGAAAATGGATAGGAAGTGTCTATGATGTCTTTTTAGTATAGATACTAATATATTGTGATTTACAGTAGTGGTAAATGTAGTTTCATGTGTTACATCATTTTAACACCATATCATCACCAGGGTACCCGTCTCTCTCCACCAAGATCCTTTTCCTTTGACCTCTCTCCCAGGGTAAGCTCTAACCTACTCTCCAATTCTGTTGACTTTGGTGATTTGTTGCTCTGTTACTGTGTACCTTTAAGTCATATCTGAGAACGATCACTCTGTGTCTATCCCTTTCCTTCAGATTGACTCCATGTTGTCACAAACTGAATGACTTTATCCTTCTTATAGCTGCACAATATTTAATTTTGTATATATACCACATATTCTTGGTCCATTTATCTGCAATGGATCATTTGGGTTGTTTCCAGATCTTGGTTGCCATACTAAGTGCTGCATATGTCCTTTCAAATGAGTGTTTTTGTGTTTGAGATCAGATGCTAAGAAATATCGATAAAACTTGTGTTAACAATCTAAGCTTTCTTCTAGCTTCCAGGGTTTTTGTTTGTTTTTGGGTCATACCCAGCAGCACTCAGAGGCTAGTCCCACCACAATACTGAGGAGTTGTCAGGTGGTATTGGAGTGGAGGGACCATGCAGTGTTGGGGATGCACTTCAGCCCTTTGAGCATCTCACCTGCCCAACATTTGTTTTGGGGAGGGCATATCCAGCAGCGCTGAGGGCTGCTACCTCCCAATGCAGTGCTTGGGACAGAGGTCCTTCTCGCAGTACTAGGGTGTGTGTGTCAGAAATGAATCTGGGCCTTCCTCGCACAAAGCATGTACCCCAAGCCCCAGAGGCATCTTCAGTTACAGTATTCTTTTTATTTATTTATTTATTTTGGTTTTGAGTCCACACCTGGTGGTGCTTAGGGCTTACTTCTGGCTCTGCACTCAGGGATCATTACTGATAAGCCTTGGGAGACCCTATGAAGTACCAGGGATTGAATCCAGATTTGGTTGCTTGCAAGCCAAGCGCCCTACCAGTCCCTTCAGTACTCTTTTTAATATTTTAATGTTTTTGTGGTGCCTGATAATGAGTTCAGGGTCTTAAATTTGTCTAGATTCTTTTAAAATAACTCTTTGGGATGGAGAGATAATACAGCAGGTATGGCACTTGCCATGTACATAACTAACTTGTTTTCAATCTCAGGCACCCCGTGTAGTTCCTTGAGTCCTTCCAGGAGTGAACTCTGAGCACAGAGGCAGGAGTAAGCCTAAGCACTACCAGATATGGTCGCAAAACCAAAAATAATAATAATGATAATAAAATCGGCAGAGTCTGGCAAACTCCCCGTGGTGTACTCAATATGCCAAATACCAGTAACAATGATGGGTCTCATTCTCCTAACCCTGAAAGAGCCTTGAATCTCAGGGCTAGGACGAAGGAGATGTTACTGGGGCCTGCTCGAGGCAATCGACAAACAACAGGATGGTCGTGATCGTGATAATAAAATCATTCTTTAGAGCCCAAGAGATAGTACAGAAGTTAAGACACATGCCTAGCATATTGCCAACCGTGGTACAATCCAAAACATCATGTGGTCACTCCAAGTATGGCTGGGGACCGCCCTGGAGGCCTGGAGCACTACCACGTGTGGCCTGGGTAATCCCTGACACTGCAGAGTCAGAGAGTACCATATCTTCCGGGCTGCACAGTGATCCACCAGACGTTGGTCAAGAATCCTTGAGAGGGACTTCTGAACCTCCCGAGCACTGCTTGGGAACCTCACATCTCTGCAATAATCATCAAAATGTAAGGGTAAAGATAAATTCATGTTCATGAATTTGTGTGCATGTATTACAATCTTATTTGTGATAATAAACTTACGTATGAATAATTTTAGTAAGAGGGTAAAAAGATATACATTTGAAGAGAAGCCAAAGTATGGATACGGGTAATTTTTAAAGTGACTGATCAGTCAGACTTGTCCTTAAATATTCTATTTTATTTGACAGAAAAAATAGCGCAGAGTCTCCTGCCCCCGCACCTGGCTGTCCTCACTGGGGCCCCTTCGAGGGGGGCGGGTTGAGTTTCCTTCCCCACCCCGAGCAGAGCTCCGGCAGCCGAAGACCTCCAGAACCAGCCACAACCATGCTGAGACCAATTTCCACATGCATGAAGGTACCGGCAGAGGAACAAAGGCATGTGGGTCCCAGGGCTGAGATCTCCAAGCCTGCTCGGATCGGGGCTGAGCATCCTCCATCTTCCAGTAGGCAGGGGTCACACCCACCAACTGACCCTCAGCACTGTGTAATCCCATCAACGGCCAAGACCCAGAAACTATAAAACCCAGCTCCTGGAAGCATGCGGCTGCAAATGTGGCCATACAACATCTTATTATCTCATTCTTACTTTGGACAATCTGTCAGGATACCAAATGTAACCTGCCCACACGGCAGAGTCTGGCAAACTCCCTGTGGCGTACCCAATATGCCAAATACCAGTAACAACGATGGGTCTCATTCTCCTAACCCTGAAGGAGCCTTGAATATGGTACTTTTTAAAATCTCAGGGCTAGGGCCAAAGAGCCGTTACAGGTGCCTGCTCAAGGCAATCGATGAACAACAGGATGATCGTGATCGTGATTTATTTGACAGATTAGCCATATGTTCTCAGAATTCATTTCACACCCTACCCTCACAAAATACTAATCTGGAGACACACAGATATTCCATAGCCTTTCACAGCTTGGGAAAACTCACCGTGGAAGCTAGAAAACTCTATTTCCCTGTATGCTACCTATTTAAAAATTTTCTGACCATCAGCTCTATACGGGATCAGGTAAACTTTTATTATTATTATTATTATTATTATATAGGGTCCACATCTGACAGTGTTGGGTCAGGTGGGGGACTCCCTGGGTACACATCCCTGCTGGGATGGGGCTGGGAAGGAGCATGTGCGGCCATAACTGAACCAAGAGTCTTGCTCAGCCAGGCATGCTGCTCTACCTTTTTTTGGTCACTCTTTTTTAAAAAATTTATTTCGGGGACACTCAAATAAAACGTCACACCCAGCGGTGCTCAGGGCTTATTCCTGGCACTCTTCCTTCATGAGACAACTGAGGACTTGGAGGATCCCAGGCATGAATGCAAATTCAAGTGGAATGTCTGCTCCTTTCTGGCCCCCACGCACTTCCTCCCGGTCTCCTCGGCGCCTCAAGGCGCCTGGCTGCACCCTGCGCCCCTTCCCGGGAGAAGCCCACCCGCAGAACCCAGAGCCGCCCCGGCCCCGCCTCCGTCTCTTTCCCGCCCAGACCGAGCTGCTTCCGGTCGGAGGCGCCGTCGCGCCGGAAGTACCGGCTTCCGAGAGCCGGGTACTTCCGCTTCCGGTACCATGGCCGACTCCTCCACGGAAGAGCCGCCCGCCGCGGAGGGTGGGAAGAGGCAGCAGTTTGGGAACCGTTTCCTGAGCGACCCGGCGCGCGTCTTCCACCACAATGCCTGGTAAACCGCCGCGCCCCTCACCGGGCCGGGTGCTTCCCGGCCCGCGCCCCGCCGCGCGCCCGTGCGGGAGGCCACTCGCGGCCCCTCAGCCTCCCCGTTTGGTGTTCCCAGGGACAACGTGGCATGGTCGGAGGAGCAGGCGGCGGCGGCGGAGGCCCGAGTCCGGGAGAACAGCGCGCAGCGGGTGTGCCCGGAGAAGCGAGGTGGGGCGCGCGGCGGGGCGCGAGGGGCCGCGAGGGGCGGGACGGGGCGCACAGGGAGCACCGGTCTGGAGCGTCTTCTCTCACGAGTGTTGAGCCGGGTTGACGTGCTCCGTGCGCGGGCAGCCCTCGAGGGTACGTTGCGGCCGCAGCCGGGTGTTGACAAGGGGGTTAGGTGGCCGCGCCCCGGGGACCAAGGGCCGCTGCCAGGGGAGCCCGGGTGATGGCCAAAGCGCTTTTCCGGAAAGGTGAGATGCGCTGCTCAACGCGCCTGGAAAAGCTCATCACCGGAACCTGCCGGACCCAGGTCGCCACCGTCACAGTCGAAGATGGGGCCGGAATTTGTTGAAGAGTGGGTCCCCTGGGTCCCCAGCGGGATGCTGGCGCCGGGAGCAGATGGAGGGGTGGGGACGCGCGCTGAAATCCCGGATCCCGATGTGGTCCCCAGAGCAAAGAGAGGCAAGAAGATTCCCGTTAACGAAAACGCGCGCTCTCCGCCGTGGTTTGACCAGCTAGAACAAAGCAAGTCGGGTCTGGAAGGGACTCTGACAATCCTGTGCTTCACAGGGAAAAGAAATTTGTTTTTTCTTCATTAAAATGGGACCACCAGAGAGTTAAGTGCCTGACCCAGACGTAAGCAGTTGGTGATAGCCGTGGCAGAACTGAAATGTGATTTTGTAGGTTGTTATTTTGCTGCACTAATCTTTGTGTTGATAACAGATCACTTAAATCTAGTACTGGTGATTCAACCCAGACCTTCAAGCATGCAGGGCGCTCAGTGCTTCCCTACTAGCTACACCCTCGTGCCCCCAAACAACTTTTTTTAAAATAATCCCCCCTTTGTGTTTTGTTATTAGAACTGTAGTCATCTGAGATTTTTTTTTTTTGCTTTTTGGGTCACACCCGGGGATGCTCAGGGGTTACTGCTGGCTCATGCACTCAGGAATTGCTCCTGGCGGTGCTCAGGGGACCATATGGGATGCTGGGAATCGAACCTGTGTCAGTCATGTTGGCTGCATGCAAGGCAAACGCCCTACCCGCCATGCTATCGCTCCAGCCCCTCATCTGAGAATATTTTCTTCTTAGCTTTTTTGGGGAGGAGGTGGGGGTCCTGGCTCTGCCCTCAGGTATCACTCCTGGCATACTTAGAGGATGATATGGGGTGCTGGGGATCAGATCTCCGTCAACTGCATACAAGGCAAATACCTTATCCACTGGACTGTCACTCTGGCTCCCTCTTGTCAGCTCTTTTTTCTATGTTTTTTGAGAGCTGTGTGTTGAGGGTTACACTCATGGCTTTACACATGCAAGGCATGTACTTTACTACTTGAGCTGTATACCTGAGCCTTCTCAGTTTGATTTTTCCCTTCATTTAAAAAAAAAAAAAAAACTTTTTCCAGAATGGTTTCTATTTTCAGTATTAGTCAAATTCATTACTGGGTTCAACACTCTAAAGAACCACAGAGGAACATTGTGGTATCATACATTGTCTGACTGTATGATAACCATCGAGTTTTTATGGGGGAAAGCTCGAGAACTTGGGACATTTAGCTTGTAATAGCAATTTAGAGGGGGAAGTAGCAGCTTTCACATCCAAGATTGGTGCTGTCTGGTCACCAGGAGTGATCCTTGAGCACCAGCCAGGAGTAAGCACTACTGGGCTTGGCTCAAAATAAACAAAAAATCCTGGACTTAGCTAAAAACGGGTTTGAATTTTATAGCACAGCGGGTAGGGCGTTTGCCTTGCACACAGCCAACGTGGCTGACCCAAGTTCGATTCCTCCACCCCTCTCGGAGAGCCCGGCAAGCTACCAAGAGTATCTCGCCTGCATGGAAAAGCCTGGCAAGCTACCCGTGACGTATTTGATATGCCAAACACAGTAACAAAAAAGTCTCACAATGGAGACGTTACTGGGCCCGCTCGAGAAAATCGATGAACAACGGGAGGACAGTGACAGTGACTGTGAATTAGTTAAGACCTCACAAATGTGATCGGGTGATGGCTAGGTAATAAGTTCAATGGTAGGAGCTGGCCTTGGGAAGAAGGGGTTACAGAAGGAATTCACCCATGACTGGTGGTAGCACTGCATGATTTCAGAAATGCCTCCATCTCTTGGACTATGGCTCTACTTAAGTATAGTTTAGTATAAAATGGTACTTATGAAGCTGGGTAACATGCTTTAGATAAAAATAAAATGTTGAGAGGTGGTTCTTAAAATTTGTTTTTTAATATTTGCAGTTGATTATGAGATTAATGCCCACAAATACTGGAATGACTTTTACAAAATCCACGAAAATGGGTTTTTCAAGGATAGACACTGGCTTTTTACTGAATTCCCAGAGTTGGCTCCTCACGAAAGCCAAAATCACTTGAAGGATTTGCTACCAGAGAATAACAAACCAGAAATGTCTGAACATAAAAGTAGTGTGGATGGACCTGATTTAGTAACTGAAGAACAGCCCAGGTGTTCCTCAAACAGTCTTGGACTTAAAACACTTTCTGTGGAGAAGAATATAACTCAGAAATTTGGCGATATGGAAATCTGTACTGAAGCGTTCCCTGGCTTCTCAGCCACCTACCGAATACTCGAGGTAACCTCATCATTTTCCTCTTAGTGGGGTTTGTGATGTCCTTTTGTGTACCAGGCTGGCAGAGGAGGCTGGCCCCAGGAGTAGCTTCTGTTTGATGAAGTGGACTAGATTTAACTCATAACCTGGAGTTATCTTCCTCATTTTTTTTTTGTTTGTTTGTTTGTTTTTTCTTTTTCTTTGCACTCAGGAATCACTCCTGGCAGTGCTCGGGGGACCATATGGGATGCTGGGAATCGAACCTGGGTCAGCCATGTGCAAGGCAAATGCCCTACCCGCTGTGCTATTACTCCAGCCCCCTCATCTTCGTTTTTGAGCAAACAAAATACCCTGAATCAAATCCAGTAACCTGCTGGTTGAAATAGACCCAGATCATGTGAGGTGGAGCCGAGGGGGATTGGATTGGCTTGAAAGGTGCTGTGTCAGCCCCCTGAAAGGAGGCAGATGATGGAAGTCTTCTTACTTCTTCTCTTCCTCAGTTAGCTCAAGTGGTGCCTGTTTCTGAGGTGTGGGAGAATTCTCCTGAGTTGAGATGATGTTGCAGAGATTAGGCTTGATCTTGAAAAGAGTAGGTGGGGGCTGGCTGTAACCCTATGTTCAATAATGGTTACTGTATGTTCCACTGAATGTGGTTTGGGCACTTGGAATTGAGTCTTTTCACAAGCATTTGTCCCATTTCCCAAGCAAAATGCTACTTCTAAAATGCTACTTCTGTCTCCCTTCCCCTCCCCCCTCCCCACCAGTGGTTATGAGGATTGAGATAATGCCTTTAAAAGTGGGCCGGGAGAGATAGTACAGTGGGTAGGGCATATGTCTTGAACATTGCCGACTCAAGTTTGATCCCTAGAACCTCCATGGTCCCCTGAGCACTTCTGGGTGTGGTCCCAAAACACGTATGTGTGTGTGTGTGTGTGTGTGTGGGGGGGGTGTGTGTGTGTGGTGTCTGGCACAGAGTAAGCCCATAGTGTGTGTGTGTGTGGGGGGGGGGGGGGGTGTGGTGTCTGGCACAGAGTAAGCCCATAGTGCATGGTCACTGTTATTACCACACCAGCACCAACTGTAATTAGATAGTGTGCAGTGTTTCCATGATCATCTTTTCATGAATTTTCCAGCCCACTCTATTAGAAATATTTCTCCAGTAATGTAATAGTAGAGCTATGTAGGAAAGCACTACGTCTCAAGCCAGTGAGATATGGTTTAAAGGACTGAGACTGCTTTAATACACAAGGTCAGGGAATGTCAGGGGACTGCTTACTACTGGTCACTACACCTTCTCTAATCCTGGCAGTCAGTGTTATCTTGTCTGGTTTCAAGGAATTTTTGAGGAAGTTCTGAGGCTAATATTTATTTCTGTCCACAGGTTGGTTGTGGTGTGGGAAACACGGTCTTTCCTATCTTACAAACCAACAAGTAAGTATGTGTAAAATTTACACAAACTCTTGCTCCAAGGCTGGTGATATGTGTAAGAGCATTTGCCTTCAATGCACAGAGCCCTGGATTTGATTCCCAGCATCACGTGGTTCCCCAGGTTCACCACTGGAGCAAGCTATATAGGTAAATGGTGTGGCCCAGAAAACACAACAAACTGATGATAGCATTAGTTATTAGAAATTTGAGATAGAAGATTAGGCTTGGTGGGGGGGGGGGCAGGGGGGGGAAGGACACCTTACAGTCCTCAGGGGATACTCCTGGAAGGCTCAGGAGAACCATCTGGTATGGAACCTGGGTTTACTGCATGAAAGACAATTGCCCTACCTACTGTACTATCATTCAGCCTCCAGGTTATATTTATCTGCTACCCATTTATAAATTATTTCCACTTCATTTGAATCTTGTATTACCGTTGTTACGGGTTAGTATGATTTAAAACTTACAAGGGCTGGAGAGATAGTACTGCAGATAGGGCCAGCTTGCCTTGCATATGGCTGACCTGGGTTTTATCCCTGACATCCCATGTGTTCCCCAAGTACCATCAGGAGAAGTTCCTGAGGGCAGAGCCAGGAGTAACTTTGAGCTTTTTTGGGGTGTTGGGGAGGGTTGGGCTAGAGTGATAGCACAGCGGTAGGGCGTTTGCCGTGCGTGCAGCTAGCCCGGCCGAGCCGGATTCGATTCCTCTGCCCCTCTCGGAGAGCCTGGCAAGCCACTGAGAGTATCTCGCCCACACGGCAAAGCCTGGCAAGCTACCCGTGACGTATTCAATATGCCAAACACAGTAACAAGAAGTCTCAAAATGGAGACGTTACTGGGCCTGCTCGAACAAATTGATGAACAATGGGAGGACAGTGACAGTGACAGTGTCACTGTCACTGTCAGTGGGGGAGGGTTCGGGAGCATGGGAGAGTGGGGAAATGAAACAAAAAGAACAATATTTAAAACTGTGATGGGGTTTTTTTGTTTCGGTTTTGGGGTTTTTTTTTTGTTTGTTTGGTTTTTTGTTTGTTTGTTTGGGGGGCCACAAAAATTTCAGTTTGGCTGTCTTGGGGGACCATATGGAATGCCAGGGATATAACTGGGATGTTGGCCACGTGCAAGGCAAGTGCTCTACCCGCTGTACTATCTCTCTGGCCCAACACAAACAAGTTGTAAATAGCCAATTTACTCCCCCTAAGAAATCTCTACTATTAGCAATCACCTCTTCTCTACCTGTTCCCTCACCCCCTGCCACAGCCTAAGCAACCATAAATCTATACATGGAAAGTAACAAATCTAATTTCCACGTTTAGATTAATCTCATATGAATCTTTTAAGTATACAGTGGAATAGAGAAATTATTTTAAAATGTAGTTCTGTCTGCATAGCTCCATTAAGAACTCTGATTTGTATAGCTTTATAAGAATTTGTTTTTCCTCATATCTCTTACCGTATTCTAGTTATGAAGATGAAAGGTGTCTGGTAGAAAGTTTATAAGTAAAGGAAAGCACAAACATGCCTTGTTCATAGGGTCTGAAAGGGTGTACCTTGTAGCATGGCAGATAATACAATGATACAGAGTACATACTTCACAAGTGTGCATACCTGGGTTTGGTCATAACCCTACATGAAAAAATAAAAATAATACAGTGGGTAAGATGCTTGCTATGTACGTCATCCACATTAATTTGATCCTCAGCATCCCATCTGCCCCCCTGAGCACCACCAGGAGTGATTCCTGAGTGCAGAGTCAAAAGTAACCCCTGAGTGTTCCTAGGTGTGTCTCAAAAACATAAATAATACAGCAATAAAGAGGATTTAAGTACAAACGAAACCAAAATCAAATGTACTGTGGCCGATAGATGTGGTTTCTTTGAATGGTGTGCTGCCATTTTCTGTTTCCACAGGAAAGAATAAACATAGTTGCTTCTGTTCGTAATCTTAATTGTTCTGTTTTTTTTTTTTCTGCCCAAATCAGTGACCCGAGTCTCTTCGTTTACTGCTGTGATTTTTCTTCTGCAGCTGTGGAGCTAGTCCAAGTATGTGCAATGGCCCTTTTAATCCTTACTCGGGAAAGGAAATAGGGGCTCCTAGAACCAGGGTTTCTGCTATTTGTTTACTGTTTTGTGGTCTGGAAACACAAAAGATTTACTGAAACTGCATGAAAACTTACCAGCTGCTGACTTGGCCTGTCTAAAGTTAGATTTCTTATTTTTGGTTGTTTTTTTTTCTGCCTATACCAACAGTGCTGTATAGCACCTGCTAGCTCTTTACTCGGGCTGCTCAGGGCATACTCAGCGCTGTGTGTTTCGGGGGATCGAGCCTGGGCCTCTGAACTGAGCCCATTTACCTATCTCCCTGACCCTCCCTTACTCTTTTACTGCCAGGTGTAAGCACTGGCACTGCCGGGTGGGACCCAAAGACAAACTACATATCTATAAAAACACCACTAGATTCCATAACCTTTGAAGAAGACTATGTGCTATAATGATGAGAACTGGATCCCCAATGTGAAGTAGAAGCAGTTATGTGTTAGGCAATGAGCTCGGTGAGCCTTTTCCAGCCTGTGTCTCTCCCACTGTCTAGACAAATCCAGCCTATGACCCTTCCCGGTGCTTTGCCTTTGTGCACGATCTGTGCGATGAAGAGAAGAGCTACCCATTGCCCAGCGGAAGTCTCGATGTCATCATCCTCATCTTTGTTCTTTCAGCAATTGTTCCAGATAAGTAAGTCTCACCACCCTTCAGCAGGAAAAAACTTGCTTTTGGAGGACTACTCGCTGTCTCTGGACCTTAGGGATCATTCCCGATGGGCTCAGGGGACCATATGGAGTGCCAGGTATTAAACCTGGGTTGGCTGTGTGCAGGCTTATACCCTACCAGCTGTACTGTTGCTCCAGCACTGAGAAAATGAGGCTTTGGTTTTTTTTTTGGGGGGGGGGGTTGACTTTTGGCTTTTTGGGCCATACCTAGTGATGCTTAGTAGTTACCCCTGGCTCTGCACTCAGAAATTACTCCTGGCAGTGCTCGGGGGACCATTTGGGATGTCACAGATTGAACCCAGGTTGGCTGGGTGCAAGACAAACCCCCTACCCACTGTACTATATTGCTTCCGCCCCAAGAAAATTAAGCCTTAATTGAAGAGCTTAATTCAGGATTTATCTGGGCCTTAATTAAAAAGGACAGGAAGGAGGCATTATATCCAGAGTGAGATGAGTGCCCAAATGTTCCCCTAAAATTTTTGAAGTCTAACTTCTTTTGGGGGGTGGGGTGGGATTTATAACCTGTGGTGCCCAGGACCCCTTAAAGTCTTAACTTTTTTAGGTTGTGTGGTGGGGGGGTCAGAGGGAGTGTTATATTCAGTGGTGCTCAAGGCCCTTTGAAGTCTTAACTTTTCTTCCAGGTTTTATTGCTTGTTTTTGTTCATTGTTTCAGCTTCTAAACTCTGTCAACTGTAGGTGTTTATGGTTCGGTCTTAGTTGCTACCAGGGAGAGCAGTCTTTAGTGAGTGTGTGACTCCCCTGTTGGGGCCAGAGAGATAGTAACAGGGGGTAGGGCACTTCCCTGCACGCGGCTAACTCGGGCTTGACGACCCCCCCCCCCCCCCCCCGCCAAGCAATCCATATCAGTCCCTCCAGGACTAATTTGTCAGCACAGAACCAGGAGTAAGCCCTGAGCACAGCTGGATGTGGCCAAAACAAAATTCCCTATTGATAACTACATAGCTTTCTATGCTATAATTGTGGGTATCACTTTTACTAGATAACCTCTCCTTTGCCCTTTTTTTGTGATGGTTTTGTTGTGCAATCACATCCAACTTTTTACTCCCAACTGCACTCAGAAATCACAACTCACAGTGCTCAGGAGACCATATAGGATGCCAGGATCAAAGTGCAGATCAGAGTGCAGATCAGCCATATGCAAGGCAGGTGCCTTACCTGCTGTGCTATTGCTCCAGCCCCTAGTAGCCCCTTGGGGACACATGTGGTTGTGCTCAGGTGCCAGTCTCATGTGCTGTGCCCCTGCCCGAGCCCTGTCTTGTTTTAATTTGGAATGTGTGTACAGAGGGTGGCACTCCTGGCAGTGCTTGGTGAACTCTGCTGTGCCAGGGGTCAGCTGTTACGTCAGCTGGAGCCCTGACCCTCTGCTGCCCATCAGGATGCAGAGCGCCATCAGCAGGCTGAGCAGGCTTCTGAAGCCCGGAGGGATGATGCTTCTGCGAGACTATGGACGCTATGACATGGCTCAGCTTCGCTTTAAGAAAGGTACTTTAAGGGTGGGAGAGAGGATGGGGTTAAAGCGTGTGCTTTGCATGCAGCTGACCTGGATCTTCCCAGGCATCACTGAGTGCACCTCGGGTGGCCTGGGTGACATCCAGCACCATGTCCTCAGGCCCTCATATTGAAATGCCAGCTCCGTTGGCTGAGAATTAACTCAAACGGAGCCGCTGGGTCTCCTGAGCATTGCTTGAGAGACCACCAGAAAGTATTTAGGAGGCCAGGGCTGGAGCTCAGTGATACAGCACCTGCTACGCGTGTCTGAGACTCTTCGTTCAATCTCAGCACACACCACGCCCCACCCACACATGTGCAACCAAGAAAGGATTCTGTTCTTTGTTGGAGAGATTAATCACATGGTGTACATTTATTTGACAGTGAAACTCAAATGCATTCAAGTTTCTCTGATTTTTACTACATCATTCTGCAGGTCAGTGTCTGTCTGAAAATTTCTATGTGAGAGGCGACGGCACCAGAGTTTACTTCTTCACACAAGGTATAAAAATACTCACCTATATTCTAACAACTCCCCCAACACCAGGTGAAATTTTCTTCAACTTCCAGAAATGACACCTCTGGCTATGTGCTTGCACCTTCACTGTTCCCTGGACTCAGCCAATATGAGCCTTCTCTCCTCGGCATTGCTTTCTGCTCTTCCTCACAATCGCTTTGTCCAAATTGAAAAATTATTTTTCAAGATTGTACTTTGCAAGAGCTGTTTCATCCTCTAAATTGGACTATCTGGAGTCAGAGCAATAGTACTTTGGGGCAGGCATTTGCCTTGCATTGAGCCAACCCAGATTCAATTTTTTTTTTAAGTAAACTGGGCTGAGCTTATTAGTAGCTGCAGATAAACTCCTTTCTCTCCAGCTTCAGTTTCAACTCAGAATTACTCCTGTTTCTGGGGCTGGAGTGATAGCACAGCAGGTAGGGCATTTGCCTTATAGGCATCTGACCCAGGTTCAATTCCCAACATCCCATATGGTACCCCAAGCACCACCAGGAGTAATTCCTGAGTGCGTGAGCCAGGGGTAACCCCTGTGCGATGCTGGGTATGACCCAAAAAGAAGGAAAAAAAATTACTTCTGTTTCTTTTCCTGCTACAGGTTTCCTCCTTCGCTATGCCTGAAAAAAAATCATTCCAGGGCTGGAGAGATAGCTTGTGGGCTTTGAATGTAACTTTGCATGTGGGAGGCCTAGGTATGCCCAAAAATAGACAATAAAACAATAAAGAATGTTTTCAACAATAAAGTATCTCTGGGGCTGGGGAGGTAGTACAGTGGCTAGGGTGCTTGCCTTACATGCAGTCGACCTGGGTTTGATCCCTGGCATCTCATATGGTCCCCTAACATTGCCAGGAATATAATCCCTCAGCATCACAGTGTATGGACCTCAAAACAGAACCAAAAAAAATGTTTATTCTTGGTCTTTTTTTGACCTCTTTTTTGGGAGGGAAACTTTATTTAAAGCAACAAAACCCCTTTTCTAAAATAAAGTAGAAAAGGAATTGGACTGGAAATTAGGCACTTTTGCCTTCAGGTTGCTGACCCTGGTTTGATCCCTGGTATCACATGTTCCTCTGATCACAGCTGGGTATGGTGGAGAAAATTAATTTTTTTTGTAAGACTTTGACACATACGTAAATTTTTACATGCGATTCTTAAGTATCCATAGCATTTGTCTGGAAAATAACTCATCAGCCCACCCTTAGAAATGGTCCCTGTTGTGGGGGAAGGGGCGGATTTCAGGCTGCCCTTTTCCCTCAGATGGTCTGAGGACCAGGAGGTAGCTCAGAGTAGTAGAATATGTTACCTTGTGGGGTCTGATTTTGATCCTGACCACTGGCAGAGAAATCCCCCCTCCCACCCAAACAAGACAAACCTAAATATTGGTTGGTTTACACATAACTGAGGGGCCAGCTAATACCACCCAGTAATGGGCTTGTGAGCTCATAGCTGAATGGGAAGTAGGAACTGCAGTGCTCTGCTTTGCGGGAAATACAGAAACTTCTTCTCCAAACCAGATGAGCTGCACACACTTTTTACTACTGCTGGACTGGAGCGGGTTCAGAACCTGGTGGATCGCCGCTTGCAAGTGAACCGAGGGAAGCAGCTGACAATGTACCGGGTGTGGATTCAGTGCAAGTACCGCCGGCCTCCTGTGTCCAGCACCAGCTAAGAGACACCCGTTGCTGACATGCAGCCTGCTCAGCACGGTGCCTGAAAGAACTGCCACAGATATTGTCGTCTTGGTGTTGGACAGTTCAGATGACCAAGCAAACCTGAACCTTGAACTTAGGAGAAATTGCTTTTTTTCCCTTCAATTAAAACTGAAAATTCTACCTTTTTATTTGTGAAACATTTTAATATACATTTTTCGCATGAGTTTGAGGTCCCAGTTTGTCTTTCAGTTTTGCGAAGATTTAATAACTGAAATGTTATTTGTGGTTAGTCATGAATTTTTTTAAAAAATCAATTTATATATATCCATGTGAAAGTATATAATAATGTACCATTTTTTAAAAATAAGGCACCATTTGAATATGAGTTGCATTCAGCGATTTGATAATTGGTGGAAGAGAGATAGGACAGTGGGGAGGGCATTTATTTGCCTTGCCCGTTGCCGCCCAGGGTTTGATTCCCTGCATCCCTTATGGTTCTCTGAGCCTGCCCAGGGCTTCCTGAGTATAGGGCCAGAAGTAATCACTGAGCACTGCTGGGTGTGATCACAAAAAAAAATTATTTGATAATTACAACACTTGGGCCTTTGTTATTGATGCTTTCAGGGATGGGTGAGGTCTCCTCTGGTCCTAAGCAAGTTGTTGGGAAGAATTGTCTTTGAGTGTTGCACTGACTCAAAAGTATTGCTATAAAGTATTTTGAGATATATATTTTGTTAAGTCGTAACTGTTTTTTTTGTTTGTTTTTTTGTATTTTTTTGTTTATGTTTTTTGGGTCACACCCAGCAAAGCTCAGGGTACACCTGGCTCTGCACTCAAGAGTTACAAGCATTGCCAAAGGTCAATAGTGAATTCCACCAGGTGGAATGCTGGGGATTGAACCCAAGTCAGCTCTGGGCGAGGCAAGTGCCCTACCCACTGTACTGTTACTCTGGCCTCTCTTTGTTTGTTATTTGGGCCACACCCAAGCAATGCTCGGGTTACTTCTGGGTCTGCACTCAGGAATCACTCCTGATAGTGCTTAGGGGAACATATATGGTTTGGGGATTGAGTCTGGGTCAGTGCACCTTACCTACTCTCTGGCCTTCTGTATTTGTAATTAAAATTTAAATATTGTCATCTTAATGTGTAACTTCTGCAACTTACGACATTTTGTATCACCAAGTATATCCATCAAAAGTAGAAAATTCACAGGTATGAGATCTCTGTTGTCCCAGGAAATGCCTTTTATCAGTCCAGAAAGTTGACAACAACATTGTGTTATGCTTAGCAGTCCTATCTGTTTTCAGTCTGTTGCAGTCCTTTGAGCTCTTTTTAGTGACCTGGATTTGAAGATTACAGGTTGTTTTGCAACTGCCTGTGAAACTGGGTTTGTTGATGCTTCCTTGTGATTTGGCTCAGATGGTGCATCTTGGCATTAATACCAATTGAGGCTATGCACCTCCCTGCATTCTGTCAGGACACGCGGGATTTTGAACGATCTCATTGGCGATGTTAACTGCAACTGTCATATCATTGAAAGGTAGTTTTTGCAGGGTTTCTCCATGGAAAAATTACTAATAGAAATTTTGTCATGCTCTGAAACTTGAGTTTATATGTTATCAAACTTTACACTTACTGGGGCCAGAGTGATAGTATAGCAGATAGGATGTTTTCCTTGCACACCCAGGTTCAATCCCTAGCATCCCATATGGTCCCCCAAGCACTACCAAGAGTAATTCCTGAGCTTTACTGGGTGTGGCCCTAAAGCCAAAGGGGGGAAAAAAACCTTTACACCCTACTTTCAGCATCTGTTGCTATTTTCATTATGTTGGCAGCCAAATAGCGTTTCTGAATTTCACCATTCATTCTATATTTATTGGTTAGCATTATATTAGAAGGAAAGAGTTTTATTTTCGTAAAAAGAAAAGAGTTCGATTTTCTCTATTCACTTTTTAATTTCCATATAGACTCAAATTTCTGTTTTAGTCAGTGATTATAATTCATTGTCGTCATTATTTTGATTGCCTTGTGGTCCCGAATCTGGCCAGTGGGAGGGAACCCCTGGAAATGTTTCTGTGACCTTTTGATATGTCTCCATTATTCTGTGAGCACTTAAAGAACAAGTTGTACCAGGCTCTTCTTGTTCTTTTTCTGCCTCAATCTGAATTAACCATTACACACAAGGATTTCTACATGCTTTTAATGGAGAAAATTATTTACAAATCAAGAATTCTAAATGTGCTCATTGCTCTTGAGTGCTCCTGTTTGGAATGGATAGAGCTCAGGATAGACATGCGCACACACACCGCATTTGTGTTTCTGCACTTACATCGATATTGAGAACTTTCCATTCAAATCAATACCTTTGATTCCAGTCAGACCCAGAATTTAGGATTCAACTGCCCTCTACACTACTACGGATCTAACTGCAGCATTTCTCCAGATGGTCTTCAGTGAAGCTAAGTGCTGTGTTGGTTGAGCTGGTTCTCCATGTGGGAAACAACAGGATGGGCCATTTAGAATGGAGTCTTGAATATTTCTGAAATGGATAGCATTGATTTGGCCAAATTCAATGTGAGCAAAATAAGGGCCCCCTCTGAGGGAGGTGCCCAGTAGACTTGAGGGGAGCCCTATTCTGGAAGGTGATGGTGAGTCAGAGAAGATCTCCAAGTCACTTCCCCCCCCACTCCCCCCACCCCCCGGTGTGGTGTGCCCCATCAGGGGTGGGCTTGCTGCCTCAGATGAGTGCTGCTCTCGCGCTCTGACTGGGAAATTAGGGCCGTGGAGACTTAGTAGGAAAAGGAAAACCCCATGTGTTAAGACGAGCTGCTTTGCTCTAATTGATTCCTGCCTTCACTCGCAGACATTCCTTTAGTAATAGTGGGGAGTTCTATCTGTGGCCTAAAGGACTAGCTCAAGACAAGCAACTTCTTTTACTCTGTTCACAAAGGCCTGTTCTTTAGTTTGTGGCTTCAGCTGCTATTTACAGAGTCCAGCTGCAGCGAAGTGTGGCAGATTTTTATATGCTCGATTTGTTGTGCCTGTTATGATTTGGGAATCTTGGTGGAGAGGTGTGGATGGTGAATTTCTGAAAGGGTACATGACGCTCCCTCACTTTATTTCAGCAATTTCAGGGTTGAAGCTCAAGCTTTTTCCTTCTTTTAAAATAAATTTGGTATCTTTTGTTATTTTGTTGGCTTTGGGGCCATACCTAGCACTGCTTAGGGCTTACTCCTGACTACTCAAGGGTTACTTCTTGCAAGGCTCAGGGACCATTTGTGGTGCAGGTGGTCGGATCCAGACCAACCACATGCAAGGCAGGCGCATTATTTGCTGCACTGTCTCCTGGCCCAGATATTTCCTCAATGGAGTTAATAGGCCATGCTGCAAGACCAAATGACAGTCAGGTTCCAGTGAGTGCCTGCACCCCAAAAGCCTTGACCAAAGTTTTTTTTTTTCTTATATTTATTTGGGGCTGGAGCGATAGCACAGCGGTAAGGCGTTTGCCTTGCACGCAGCCAACATGGCCGACCCGAGTTCGATTCCTCTGCCCCTCTCGGAGAGCCCGGCAAGCTACCGAGAGTATCTCGCCCGCACGGCAGAGCCTGGCAAGCCACCCGTGATGTATTCGATATGCCAAACACAGTAACAACAAAGTCTCCAATGGAGATGTTACTGGACCCGCTCAAGCAAATCAATGAACAATGGGAGGACAGTGATATTTATTTATTGAATCACTGTGGGAAAAGTTACAAAGCTTTCAGGTTTAAGTCTCGGTCATACAATGATCAAACAGCTTTCCCTTCACCAGTACTCATTTTTCACCACCAAGAACCCCAATATTCCCCCCCTCCTGCCCCTCCCAATGCCTGTGAGGCAGATGATTTCTACTTATCTCTTCTCTACATTGATTACATTCATTATTTCGACAAAAGATGCACCATTGTTAAGAATTTCCCCCTGAACAATCAGAATTGCTGAAAAGGCATTGTGAAATACTTTGTTTTCTATAGCTGGTATGAGAATCATAATGTAATGATTCTCATATACATATAATGATTTTGGATTTCTGCAAAGAACCAGATAATTACGAGATTGATCTCTGTGCGTGTGGTGTTACAGCTGTGCCGGAGAGCCACTCGTGGGGGGCAACTCGTGACCTCTGTAGGGTGTGAAGGACAAGCCGGTACTGCCCCCCTTCCCATGAGACTGCAGTTGCCCCGTCACCGCTGGATAAGCTCTGAGGTGGCGGCCACCTTGCTGTGTGTGTGTCGGGGGGGGGGGGGGGGGGGGAGGAGGCAGAAGGGAGCAACACCCTTTCCCTCCCGGGGAGGCATGGCACCATAGTTTAACGCAAGGTCCATTCACTTTTCTGCCACAAACTGCTGGGCTCTGAATTAAGTAAGTCCTTTTGCCTCTGGAGCCATGGCTGTGCCGGAGAGCCGCTCATGGGGGGCAACTCGTGACCTCAGTAGGGCATGAAGGACAAGCTGGTACCACCCCCCCTTCCCATGAGACTGCAGTTGCCCTGTCACCACCGGCTCGTACCTGGCTTTCCAATAAGCTCTGAGGCGGTGGCCACCTTGTATGCGGTCCAGATGCATTTCTGCCAAAAGCCACTAGGTTTCAAGATTTGTTTCTGAGTCTCTGGGATCATAGCTGTTAATCTGCTTGATCAGAAGCCAGAGAGGCCGTTTGTAGGCGGCGACTCGGGGTCTCGTTGGGATGGGGAGGAAAAGGCCGGTTCCACCCCCATCTGGTGAGGTCCTGCGTGTCTCATCACTGCAGGCCCAAACCTGACTTCCTGTGGTCTCTGGAGGATGGCGGTCACCGGGCCGCCAAGGAGAACAGGCCAAGGAATAAAACCTATTCCCACCTGGAGTGGCCCAGCACCAGTAACCTACTGCAGGAACAGGACGCATTTCTGCCAGAAACCTTTGGGTTCCAAGATTTGTTTCTGAGTCTCTGGGATCATAGCCGTTAAGTAGTTTGATCAGGAACCTGAGAGGCCATGCCTCCAATTATATAGCTTAGCCGGAGGTGGTTTGTGGGTGTGTCTCCCATATACCTAACTTTTGGCCGTTTACTTTCTTGGTAAACTTTGCCCCAAGATTTCAGGGTCTGGCCACAGCAGCAATTTTGTCTGGCCACAGCAGCAATTTTGGGGTATCTGAAAGTCTTGACGGTGCCCTCTGGCTGCAGATACACTCACCTCACAGGTACAGATTGACCTGCTGGCAGCACTATACCCCCTTTGACCAAAGTTTGAGCTTGCTTTTTTTTTCCCCCTTTCCGGTGAACCTTAGATTGTGTTCATTCCTTCCCTATCTCTTAGTCAAATCTCCATTAAAACCTAAAATATCCTGGGACCAGGATGAAAGTTCATTGTAGAGCGCTTCCTTATCAAGGCAGCCCACGATTTGATTCCAGAGATACTTGGATTACCCTAAGGAGACATCACTGTTGGGGGCTAGGGACTTGGCCCTGCACCTAGCAGAGTTCGGGACCATATGGGGTACCGAGATTGACCCAGGTTGGCCATGTTAGGAAAGTGCTTTAAGCCCTGCGCTCTCTCCAGCCTACAGGAGCCATCCTGAAAACGTCAGCAGTAGCATGTTAGACACCTTCAAGGGGATGCTGAGCAGGACCAGAGTAAGCCCTGCCATGGGTACCCTGCTGTCCAGAAGTCCATTCCCTCTCAGCCAGTTGGGTTGATTATTAGGAGCCTCATAAAGAGAAAAAACAAAGATGCCTTTGGAATAGGCAGTTCATCCCCAAGATGGTTTTTGTTGCTGTAGGAGTGTCACAATTACTCGCTTGATCTTTCTTACATTCTTAAACTTACAAAGGAAACTTTGCTCTCAGAGTCAAATAGATGGCTCAAAGGACTCCATGCATTCTTTAGATGCCAGAGGCCCAGGTTTGAGCCCCAGCACTACCTGGTGTGGTCCCCAAGTAAAAGCTAATATGGGGAGCCAGAGTGATAGTACAGTGGGTAGGACACATGCCTTACACATGGCTGACATTTGTTCTACCATCAGCACTAAATACATCTCCTTGAACTCCACCAGGAGGGATTTCTGAGCACAGAGCCAGAAGTAAGCTCTGAGCATCATCATTGAGTGTAGCCCCCAAAATGACCAG
This sequence comes from Sorex fumeus, assembly GCF_029834395.1. Lineage (NCBI taxonomy): Eukaryota > Metazoa > Chordata > Mammalia > Eulipotyphla > Soricidae > Sorex > Sorex fumeus. Next base: position 79,548,616 of record NW_026606120.1, read on the forward strand.
ATTGTGGAGCAGGGGTTAAGTCCCCTGCTTGCACATGGCCATCACCAGTTGCACCCCTTGAGTACCTCTTGGAGGGGCCCCTGAGCACAGAGCCAGGAGTAAGCACCATGGATGTGACCCAACCTTTCTTCCCCTCCCCAAAAGAGTAGGAATAATTTTGTCTCTGGGTGACCCACACATCCAGGTTCTACATTGTTTCTCTTTCATCTAGAGAATGTATGAAATCTGCCCATCGTGCAAGATCTGATATATAACCCTGAATTAAAGATCTGTGATCTAAAACATAACTGATGAGGCCAAGGGGAACTGTCCAGGAAAGGAAGCTGCTTGAGAATTGTGATAAGTTAATTTTTGGTTAAATTTGGGGCCACACCTGGTATTGCTCAGGGCTTCCTTCTGGCCCCTCCACCTAGGGGTCACTTGTGGTGGGGCCGAGGATTGAGCCTGGGTTGGCCACAGGCGAAGCAAGTGCCTACTTGAATGTTTATTTCTGGCCTAGAAATAAACATTCTTAAAGCTGCTCAGAGGTTCACCTTGTTCCTGCAGGTGTGTGTGTGTGTGTGCAGGGGTGTTGGGGGGGGGGGCAGGAAGGAAGACCACTGGCCCCACCCCTACCCCGGTCCCCCAAGTGAGACACATGCAGTGACAGTGGGAGAGGGAGGTGCTGCCGAAGCCTATGCAGCAACTGCCTCAGCTGTGTCAGGTCTGTGACCCTGAATAAACCAGCCTCATGTCACACTGGAAAAACCACCGTAGGTCTGGGGCCCAACTAATTGTGGAGGTGCAGCAGAAAGAGAACTCAGCTGCCCCCGGCGGGCTGTAGGCTATGCCCTGTCTGCTTCTCATTTCCTTTCCTCGCCAGCTGCCTCATGCCACGAGGCTGGGCCGCTCACAGCACGCTCTGCCCACCTCAGCTCCTCTTGCCTTTTCACGCACCTCTCTGGGCTCCTGCCAGCCGTGGGTCCCTGGGTCCAAAGAAATGAGCAGAACAGGCTGTCCCACTTGACTTTCCTCAAGGGGCGGGGGTTGAGGGGGAGGCCTCTGACAAGGGTGCTGAGCATGTCCCCAGCTTATCGTCTGGGGGTTGCTCCTGGTAGTGCTCTGGGATCGAGTCTGACCCCCCGGCTCCCCACTGTCTTCCACTTTGAGTCATTTAATGCCAACAAGACTCAGGTTCCGAAATCTGCGGCACGAGCTGAGGATCTCAGCTCCTAGGCATCGCCTTCCTGGAAGGCCCTTGGGCATGTCAGACTCAGTTTCCAAAGCTGCTCTTAAGAGCACAGACTGGGGTGAAATGTGTCGCCATTCCACCTGGTCTCTGTGTCCTCTTGGCCCTGACACTGGGTCCTTCTGACCCAGTTTCCCTAACTGTAACTTAGGAATAGAAAGGAAATACATAATCCAGCACGCCCAGTGCCTTGCAAAGACAGCGTCTGTTGTCAACCTCAGAGCTGCTATGTGTTTATAAACAACCACATGCTATAAATTCAGCAGTTTTGTTGATGTGTTCTTCGGCAACTTTTTAAAAAAATTTTTTAATTGAATCACCGTGAGATACAGTTACAAGCTTTCATGTCTGAGTTATAATCACACAATGATCAAACACCCATTGCTCTACCAGTGCACATTCCCCACCACCAATCTCCCCAGTGCACCCTCCCCCTGCCCATGGCAGGCAGTTTCCCCCATACTGTCTCTCTACTTTTGAGCATTATGTTTGCAATACAGACACCGAGAGGCTATCACATTTGTTCCTTTATCTACTTTCAGTACACATGTCCCCTCCTGACTGATCCCTCCAACCATCATTTTCTTAGTGATCTCTTCTCTATTCCAGCTGTCTCCGGCAACTTTTGTCTTGAGAGAACAAACTTTGGTTGATTCTTGATAATAAGATAGTACCAGAAAGATGCTGGTTTACCATACTCTCTAAGCTGTCCAAGAACAGTGAGGAGAACAGATGTTCAAGAGATGGTAACAGAACCAGCAGAAACTAATTAGTAGGAGTTTTCATCAGCTGGTGTCATTGTGGTTTTCCCCTGTGAGAAGGTGACGTTTGTGAAGTCATCCTTCAAATGGGCCTCGTCAGCCATTACAGAAGGCGGTAGCCATCAATCTGGACTGGCCAGAGACCTTTTAAACATGGCCAGAGAGGACCCGGAGAGACTGCCCAAGGTTAAGACACTTGCCTCATGTCAGCCAACACTGTTTGATCCCTAGCACTGTGTAAGGTCTCCTGAGCACCACCAGGGGTCGCTCCTGGATACAGGGCTGGGATTGACCCCGATCACTGGAGGGCGTGGGCCAAACACCTATAAACAAATAGGCCACTGGACGAGCCAAAGGCAGTCAGAGAGGAAGAGGGACTGGGGTACTGGGCCACACCCAGTAGTGCTCAGGGGGCTGCTCCCATCTCTGTGCTCAGGCGCGACCCCTGGTTTTGCCGTAAAATTAGAACTAAGAGGGGCTGAAGCGATAGCACAGCGGGTAGGGCACTTGCCTTGTACACGGCCGACCCAGGTTCGATTCCCAGCACCCCATATGGTCCCCCGAGTACCGCCAGGAGTAATTCCTGAGTGCAAAGCCAGGAGTAACCCCTGAGCATCGCCAAGTGTGACCCAAAAAGAAAAAAAAATTAGAACCAGGTATGACCCTGTGCAGGGCAGGTGCACTCTCTTCAGCCCTGAAAGCAGTTTTAAGAACTGTCAAGCAGGGGCCGGAGCGATAGTACAGCAGGGAGGGCATTTCCCCTGCACATGGCAGACCTGGGTTTAATCCACAGCATCCCATATGGTCCCCCGAGCACCACCAGGAGTATTTCCTGAGTGCAGAGCCAGGAGGAACCCCCGTGCATTGCCAGGTGTGACCCAAAAAGCCAAAAAAGAAAAAAGAACTATTGAGCAATTCGAAGTCATTAACCACACAGAAGTGAAGATGATGAAGATTTTGTTACAGACTTAACATGTAGCCCAGCTACATGTTACTGTGTACTAGGGACATGACTCAGTCGTAAAGTATGAGGCCCTGGGTTTGATCCTTAGCATCAGAAAAAAATTTATTAACTCAGGGGAGGGGAGGGGAGTGGATTGATAAGACAACGGGTAGGGTGCTTGCCTTGCACGCAGGTTCAATCTCCAGGGTCCCATCCTGGTCCCCTGAGCCTGTAAGGAGTGATCCCTGAGCTCAGCTGAGAGTCAGCCTTAAGCACTTCTTACCCAAAACAGCAACAAGAAAAAATTGTTGTCTCTGACATTAAAAGGGGCCTTAATTTTGTATCATTTTTTTTGTGTGTCATAGTGATCTGTGGTTTTGTAAGAGAATCCTAGTTCTTAGGAGACACATCTCTTATCTTTTTGGGTTTTTTTGTTTTGATGCTAAACCCAGTGATACTCAGAAGTTACTCTTGATTCTGCACTCAGGAATCACTCTTGTCAATTTTCAGGGGACTATATGGGATGCTGGAGATCAAATTTGGGCTGGTCACATGCGCAGCAAGTACCTTATGGACTGTATTCTCTGACCCCAGGAGATACATCTTGATGTTGTTGAATAGTTAGTGTGAAGTACCTATTCCAGTTGTGTTTGTAGGTATCTGAAGAGTGCCAAAATGATAACCAGAAAATCTAGGAGAATATTTACAATATTTTTCAACAATATGATTAATTTTTTTCTTAAAATATTAGGCAGGAAGGCCAGAGCTATAGTACAGTGGTTAGGGCTCTTTCCTTGTATGGCCTACTTGGGTTCAATCCCCAGCATCCCATATGGTCCCCTAAAGCCCACCAAGAGTGACTCCTGAGCACCAGCTGTGGTTCCCCAAAGGGTAAACGGGCCAGAGAGAGAGAGCATATAGGTAAGGCACTTGCCTTATGAACAGTCACCCCGGGTTTGATTCCCTGCACCACATCTGGTTCCTTAAGCACAGTCAGAGGAATCCCTGAATACAGCTGGGTGTGTACCCCCAAAAAACAAATTTTGGGAAAGCGTTATATTATAAAGAAAAGGTGACAGGTGAAGAGGAAGTGGAAGCAGCAGTGTTTTCACAGAGATTAGACACAGTAGCCGGCGGGAGCATGAGGTCAAGAGAGGATTTTCTGCAGATTTTTTTCAAAAGGGTATGTGTGTCTGCTGACGGGAATGTTCCTGGGAAGGGGGAAAGTGATGTAAGAAAGGGGTGAGAGACTAGGGACAAAGTACTGGGGAGACAGGCAGAGGGCCCAGAGCAGAGGGAGCAGGCTGTGGCCTGAGGGGTCACTCCTCGAGGAACTGAGGGTGTCGAAGAATAACTTTCACTGGCCCCGATGCGAATCTAAAGCTCTTCTCAGAAAGGCTAAGGGGAGGCTGGGAGGTGCAGGCATATTGGGGTGCCCGACCAGACTGGAGAAGTATTGGATGTTTTGTGTTTAAGATCTCCGGGAAGATTGTTCATGAACAGGGGTCTGGAGCAATAGCACAGTGGGTAGGGTGTTTGCCTTGCACGCGGCTGACCCGGGTTCAGTTCCCAGCATCCCATATGGTCCCCCGAGCACCGGCAGGGGTAACTCCTAAGTGCAGAGCCAGGAGTAAACCCTGTGCATTGCTGGGTGTGACCCAAAGAGCAAAAAAAAAAAAAATTGTTTATGGACACAGGGAAGGGCACAGAGACGGGGGTCCATACCCCTCGGTACTCAAAACCCAACATACTCAGTCTCTGTGACCCTGAGGAGCACTGTAGGGGTTAAGAATTAAGTATAGGGCAGAAGGGAAACTAGGGACAGTGGTGTGGGACATGTACACTGGTATGGGACGGGTATTGGACACTGTCTGACTGAAATCCAATCGTGAACAACTTTGTAATCGTGTATCTCACTGTGGGTCAATTAAAAATGGCAGGGGGAGAAGCGATAGGGCTAGAGAGAGAGAGTATGGGTAGGATGCTTGCTTTGCATGCCGCCAATATGGATTTGACTCTCACCACCCCATATAGTGTTCTGAGCCTGCCAGGAATGATCCCTGAGCACCACCAGGTGTGGCCCCAAAACAAAGAATTAAGGATAGCCGCAGCGCCGGAAACAGTGATGAAACGGCTGACCCCAGTTCTGTTCCACAGCACCACTGGTCTCCTGTGCTCCCCCAGAATGACCCCCCAGCACAGTGCCAGAGTGGTCCTGAGCACTGCCAGGTGTGCTCCCCCAACCTCTCCAAACTCCCCCAAAAGAATTAAAGATAGTTTTCAAAAAGTAAAACTTTATTGTTTTAGCTTTTTGAGTCACACCCAGCGATGCTCAGGGGTTACTCCTGGCTCTGCACTCAGGAATTACTCCTGGCGGTGCTCAGGGAACCAAATGGGATGCTGGGGATCAAACCCGGGTCTGCCACGTCCAAACCCACTTAAGGACCCCCTTGAAGTGAGGAGACCCTGACCAGCCCCTCTGGGCCTTGGGCGTGAGCCCTGCTCTCCTGGCCCTGCTGAATTTGGCATTACACAGCAGGAGGCAAAACAGCACATGAATGCGATTAGCACGGCAAGCCTCCCGGTGAAGAAGCGGGATCCTGAACCTGGCAGACAGCAGCTGGTTCAGGAGGTGGCTCCCAGGGTCCCGTTCCCGCCAGAGGCTGCTGCCCTGCTCTGCGCAGAGGGAGCCGGGGCTCTGCCCAGGTCCTCGAAGGCCCTTATCTTCGCCGCCCCACTTCATAGACAGGAAACGAAGAACACTGTCAACACTGGGCTTCTAGTGCCACGGCGGGCTGAGGCCACGGTGACTCACTGCTGGCTCCCCGGTAGCTGGTGACTGGCAGGGTTCCAGGGGCTGAGATGGAACGCCTGAGCCCCAGGGCCACCCACTGCCAGCCTGTTCTGCGCTCCAGGCCCTGTACTGAGCGCTGGGTGCAGATGGTCTCACTTAGTCTCGATGACAACCCTTGGCAGTGGGATTATTAACCTCAAGAGGAAACCGAGGGCAGAGAGATTAAATAACTTGCCAAAGGTCACCCAGCCGACTCCAGATTCCAGCTCAGATTTGTTTGAGCGGAAGCTGCTGCTGCTACCGCCTTCCCGGCCTGCCACTATCTCCCAGGGGATCGTGGTGTGGACTCAGGGGTTCTTGCAGCTACATTAATTGAAAGCAAGTACTTCTGGGCAGAGCGCAGGTGGCTGTGACCAGAAGGCCAGCTCCTGATCAGAGAAACAAGCTCCTATCAGCAGGAGGTTGGGGAGTGGGGAGGCGGGGGTGGTCTTTCATGTTGAAGATTTTCCCCGTAGTTCACAGTGAAAAGGCATCAGAGAATCGCAGGCCTCTTCTGCCAGCTGTTTATATGTCGATGTCAGGGCTCGGGCGTTACCACCCTGCCTCTCCTCTGCCTCATCCTACGCAGAGCACACAGTTGCCCAGCAGGTGTTGAAGCGATAAGGTGACATGACTGCACACCGTCAGGTCTCTGCTGGGCTGACTCTCAGCCCAGGTGCCATGTCATGTCTGCACTGCAGTCTAGATGGGCAGGGAACAGGCCGAAGAGATAGCTCAGGGGTTAAGGCACCTGCATTTGGCTGACCCTGGTTCGATCCTTGGCGCCCCTTGTGGCTCCCTGAATAAGGATAACTAAGAATAACCCCTGAGGGGCTGGAGCAATAGTACAGTGGGGAGTGCCTTGCACGCGGCTGACCCGGGTTTGATTCCCTGCATCCCATGTGGTTCCTCAAGCACCGCCAGGAGTAATTCCTGAGTGCAGAGCCAGGTGTAACCCCTGTGCATCGCCGGGTGTGACCCAAAAAGAAAAAAAAATGCTGACTCCTGAGCTAGGAGTCAGCATTGAGTACTGCTGTGGCCTTAATACCATAAAACAAAGAGTAGAGAAAGTTGGGCTGCTCAGGGAGCCTGTGGGATTGGGATGGGGAGGGAGGGAGGGAGCTCTACGGCTGAGCTGAGCCATGCCCAACAGTCAGTCTGTCTGGGAAGGAGAGGCGGGCAGGGGTGGTCTCCAGCAGGCAGAGCCAAGGAATGCCCAGTAGGATTGTGGGGCCTCTTGGAAGGGGTGACGCCTGGCCCTGAAGACCCATGGGTGGCCAGTAAGTTCCAGAGGAGGATGTAGACCACGGGGTGCTGCCCAAGAAGGGGTGGGGCTCCAATGTTCCTTTGCATCAGGACCAAACCTGATTGGAGGAGAAGCACTATCAGGTCTTGGGGGCAGGATTCTCCGGGTTGATCTTCCCCCCCACCCCCCCTCCACCCCCGCCCACGGGACGCAGGAACAGGGGCAGTGGCATTCCCTGAGCCAACCCCCTTCCCACCTCTGTTTTATCTCTTTAGGAAGCAGCCCAGAGGCCAAGGTCTAGTCTGCATGGGGGGGGATGGTCGCCTTTCCTGCTTCTGGTTCTGTTTCTGGGCCGCCAGGGGGCAAAGTTCCATTTCCGCTTTCCTGTGGTAGGGCCTGGCCAAGGCTGCCCTGAGCTCCAGAGAAACCCGCCAAGGTGCAGAGCCTTGACCCCGCCTTGAGCTCAGTCAGCTGATGAGCAGTGGCTCATGCTGTTGCCAGGGACGAGGATGGGGCAGTGATGACACACAGAACAAACGCTGTGTGTGCTCCTGGGATCTGTTTGAGGTGTAGCACTCTCCACTGTCCTGTAGCACTGTCCTCCTGTGTACTGTCCTCCCGTCGTTCATCAATTTGCTCGAGCGAGCACCAGTAACGTCTCCATTGTGAGACTTATTACTGGGTTTTTTTTGTTTGTTTTTTGTTTTTTTTTCTTTTTTTCTTTTTTTTTTTTTTTGGTCGCACCCGGCCATGCACAGGGGTAACTTCTGGCTCTGTACTCAGGAATCACTCCTGGTGGTGCTGGGGGACCATATGGGATGCTGAGAATCGAACCTGAACCTGGGTTGGCCGCATGCAAGGCAAATGCCCCGCTCGCTGCGCTATCCTCCAACCCGTTTGAGGTGTAAGGATAGAAAAGGGGTGGGTTGACTTCGGCCACTCTCAACCCCGCAGCCGCCGGCCACCTCACCTGGGAAGTTGCTCGAAATGCAAATGAAGGCTGCACGCTAGAAACTGAATCCGGAAACTGGGCAGGGGTGGCGAGAGCAACCTGCGAACCGACCCTCCAGTTTGCTCCTTGGAGACTCCTGCAGGGGGAGGCAAACTTCTTCGCCCTCACAGTCCCTTTTTGAGAATCAGCCTACCACGACAGTAGCCAGTAGCCAGCCTTGTCTGCGCCAGCTGAGCGCGTACAGACCAGGGGACCTGCGGTCCGAGCTCAGCTTTGCTCTCTGACCCCCGCGGGGGGGGGGGGGGGGAAGTGGGAGGGGGCATTGGCCCCCTGCTGTGATACTGGATCCGTGCATATTTCAGGCAGCTCTGTGCTGGCTCTTCGGTGCAGTTCGAGAACTTCCTGAGAGCTGCTCCCAACGCTGGGCTGTGGGGATTGCCCCTGGCGGTCCTCAGGAGACCTTGTGATGTTGAGAGGTTCGAACCAGGGTCATTGGGCTGCAGGGCAAAGTGACTTAGCCCCTGCACCATCTCTCCAGCGCTCGACTGGGTGCTTGGAACTTAGCTAAGGCTGGCTTTATGTTTTCTTTCCAAGGATTTGCACGTGAAATTTTATTTATTTATTTTTTAGTTTAGGGGTCACACCCATGCTACTTGGTGACTTCCCCTGCTCCGTGTTCAGGGGCTGGTTCCAGTGATGCCGGGGGACCGTGTGGTGCCAGTAGAACTTGGGTCACCTGCAGGCAAAGCCACCAGTCACTGCTCTTCTGTCCTTTGGGCTCTTGCTGTGCCTGAATTTTCAAAGTCAAATGTGCATGAGGACTCACAGTTCCAGGTGACCCTGGGTCCTCACTGCCTAGTGGGTGAGGAACTACATTTGATACTTTGTTTTAGATTTTTTTTTTCTTTTCCTGTGTTTTACTCTTTGGGTCACACCCCAGGGGTTACTCCTGGCTCAGCGCTCAGGAATTTCTCCTGGCAGTGCCCAGGGGACAATATGGAATCGCTGCTGTACTATGGCTCTGGCTTCTATTTTGCTTCATTTTGGAGCCACACCTGGCAGTGCTCAGGGACCACTCCTGGCAAGTTTGGGGAACTATGTGGGATGCAGGGGTTTGAACCCAGGTCAGCCGTGTACTTGCAAGCACCCTGCCCGCTGTCCTGTCCCCCTGGCCCGGTCACTCCAGCTAGAGAGATGACCGTCTGTTTCCATTTTCCAGATGGGAAAGCAGAGCCTGGGAAGATGAAGACACCATCCCGTGTTCACAGACCTCCCGGGGCAGAGAGAGGGCTGGCCCTGATGCAGCCCTACTCACACACCCACTGCATCCGTTTCACTGTGGAGATGGAGACTTGCCCCGTGGGCCAGGGGCACTACACAGGGGGCTGTTAACAGGAACTTGGTGAGGGAGGGGCCCGAGGAGCAGCACCGCCACAGGGCAGGGGCCCAGCTCTCACTTCTCTGAGCTGAGCTGGCAGCAGCGCACAGGCTGGGTGTCCCGTGCCTCACCTGTGGGGCTCTGAGCAAGGGCCCCCGGAAGGAGGACTCACTGGAGGAGGAGGCGATTCTGGGAGGAGAAAGTGTCTTGGATGGTTCCTGCCCTGCCACAGGGGTGGAGGGGAATAGGCTGCTCAGATGCCAAGGTTGCCTGTCACTCACTGTGACATCCTTGCAACATCCATGCTGGCGACGGGAAGGTGGGTCAAAGGTAAGCACTGCCCTCCTCCTGCCGAGGAGCCCTGGGGGTACCCGGGACTGCCACCCTGTTCCTGCTTATCTCCAAAGGCCCTACTAGAAGAGCAGGACAAGAAACATTCTTTTCTTTGTTTTTGGGCCACACCCAGTAGTGCTCAGGGCTTACTCAGTGACTCCTGGTGGGGCTGGGAGGACCAGATGGGGTGCCAGGGATGGAGGCAAGCGCCCTCCCATTGGACTATTCCTCTGGCTCCCTGGGACAAGGAACATTGTTTTAGGCCTGGGGAATATCACAGCGGGTGGGCCGACCCGGGTTCGATTCCCAGCATCATATATGGTTCCCTGAGCACCGTCAGGGGTAATTCCTGAGTGCAGAGCCAGGAGTAACCCCATGCTTTGCTGGATGTGACCCAAAATGCAAACAAACAAACAAACAAACAAAAAACACGTTTTGCGCGGTTCACACTCAGCAGTGCTTAGGACTGACTCCTGGCTCTGCACTCAAGGATCACGCCTGGCAAGACTCAGGGGAACATAAATGGGTGTGGGAGATTGAATTCGGGTCTGCCACATGCAAGGCAAGTGCCTTGCCCGTTATACCGATGCTCCGGCCCCAAGAAACTTTCTTACACAAACACAAGAGCTTAGTATGTCAGGCCATGGTAAAAGCCTCTCTTGTGTGGGTGGGACCTTGCGGCTGGCAGGAGGGTCACAGATTTAAAAAGAGGCAAAAGCTCTGAGGCAAGTGAGCACTGGGAGGAAACTGGTGAAAGAAATACTGCTTTCCTCAGGAGACACCAGGGATACTATTTTTAAAAGCATCGTGGGCGCTCGACAGACAGTTCCCTCAGGCTGCATGTAGCTGACCTGGGTTGATCCCCTATGTCGTATATGTTCCCCCCCAACTAGGAGTGATCCCTGAGCACAGAGCTAGGAGTAAGCTCTAAGCATAGCTGGGTGTGGCCCAAAAGCCAAAAGGTTTTTTTTTTTGTTTTGTTTTGTTTTGTTTTTTACCTGCTGGAGTCATAGCACAGCGGTAGGGCATTTGCCTTGCACACAGCCAGCCTGGTCGAGCCAGGTTTGATTCCTCTGTCCCTCTCGGAGAGCCCAGCAAGCTACCAAGAGTATCTCGCCCACACGGCAAAGCCTGGCAAGCTCCCCGTAACGTATTCAATATGCCAAACACAGTAACAACAAGTCTCAAAATGGAGATGTTACTGGGTCTGCTTGAGCAAATTGATGAACACGGGGAGGAGAGTGTTTTTTGTTTTTGTTTTTGTTTTTTTAAAAAAAAAGCATCACTGGTGGGCTGGAGCGATAGTATAGCCGGTAGGGCATTTGCCTTGCACACAACCAATCTGAGTTCAATTCCCAGCATCCCGTATGGTCCCCCGAGCACCTCCAGGAGTAATTCCTGAGTGCAAAGCCAGGAGTAACCACTGAACCCTAAAAGAAAAAGGGAAAAAGCATCACTGGGGCTAGGGATGTGGCTCAGAGGTAGAGTACATGCCCGCACTGTGGGCCAGGGGTCCGATTAGATAGCAGCTGATTTCCTTTGACCAGGTGACCCAGTCGCCAGCTCACATTCCTCCTCCAGAGCCTGAGGAGCAGGTCACGTGAGTGTGATGGCAGGACCTGAAGGCAGGGCTGGGGAGGGCCCTGTAGCACTTGGCTCGGACTGAGGGGAAAGCAGGGACACCCTGGGCGGCCTCCCCTCTCTGCACGGGCAGGTTTGTCCTGTAGGGAGCTGCTGTTCTGGGGGCGCCAAGCAACAGGGTAGCCCCAGCCCACCGGGTGGTGTGGCCGCTGCTGGCCAGGAATGGGGCAGGATACAGCTGCCATCTCAGGCTGGCCACTAAGCCACGGCCCTGGCCCCATAGAACCTTCTGGGAGGTAGTTCTTGGACCAAATGGAACCACACACACTCAGGGATGCTGTACCGAGTTGCTGTTTAGGCAGGAGGCCTATAGACTGGGCCATCAGGCCCCCACTTTCCCCTTGTTGGAGAGTCCTTTGAATTTCCATGATACTTTTGTTGTTTTCATTTCAAAAGATTTGATTGTGTTAACTGCCTTAATCCTCAGGGCATCCTCTGGGGCACTGGTGTCAGAGCTCAGTGGGACACAGAGAAGCTTCTCTGAAATCCGTCCCTCAGGTTTCACCAAGGGGCTCACTTGGAAGACTCAACCAGGCGCTGGAGGAGCCCCACACCTCAGAGCATAGGCCAGGACAACCAGGCGGGCGCAGCCCAGAGACATGTGACCGGGTCAGGCCTGTGGCTTCAGAGCAGAGGGGCTTTGCCCTCTGGCATCTCGAGGGCAGCACACCAGCGTGACTCAGTGTCCTTGGCTTCTCAGAGCAGACAACTCTCTCAGGCACGTAGGCACCAGCGTGAAAGTCACTGGACTCTCTCCCTCTCTCTGGGCTCGCTCTGGAGACATCTGGCCGGGCTTGCTTGGCCTTTGCAAGGAGCAAGTAGCTTCCTAGTGAGGAGTGGGCTGACCTCAGGACCTTGGCTCAGCAGGCTGGTATGATTTCAAATTGGGTACACGACGCATGCATTTGGTGGCTGAGAACCGTTTCTCTAGCCATTCAACAGCAACAGACACATGGGGGAACGAAGGAAGAAGGGACCAGAGGAACAGGGCCCCAAGCTGGTTAGTAATCAGTTACTGTCTATTTTCTCCACTTCTCTCTTAACAGCGGGCTGGAGCGATAGCAGGGCGGGTAGGGCATTTGCCTTGCATGCAGCCGACCTGGGTTCGATCCTTGATTCCTCCGTCCCTCTCGGAGAGCCTGGCAATCTACCAAGAGTATCCTGCCCGCATGGCAGAGCCTGGCAAGCTCCCCGTGGTGCACTCAATATGCCAAAAACAGTAACAACAAGTCTCACAATGGAGACATTACTGGTGCCTACTCGAGCAAATTCATGAACAACGGAAGGACAGTGCTACAATGCTCTCTTACAGCATAGCTCCAGGACAAAAATCTCATCTGGGGGTTCAGCACTCTAGATTTCTAGGAGATCTGCTCAAGGGCGGGATTCCATCTAAAGGCGTATTGCTTTCTCCTTTCCTTAGCTAGTAATGCATTTAAACAAACATATTGAATACTAATATTTCTAGCCATTTCGTATGGACACAGTCACTGTCACTGCCACTGTCCTCCCGTTGTTCATCGATTTGCTCGAGCAGGCCCAGTAACATCTCCATTGGAGACTTTGTTGTTACTGTGTTTGGCATATCGAATACATCACAGGGAGCTTGCCAGACTCTGCCGTGCGGGCGAGATACTCTCGGTAGCTTTCAGGGAGGGGCAGAGTAATCGAACTCGGGTTGGCCATATTGGTCGCTTACAAGGCAAACGCCTTGCCCACTATGCTATCACTCCAGCCCTGTGGACACAGTAAGAGACATATTAAGCTTAGGGGGCTGGCAAGATAGCACAGCGGGTAGGGCATTTGCCTTGCATGTGGATGATCCAGGTTCGATTCCCAGCCTCCCATGTGGTCGCCTGAGCTCCGCCAGGAGTAATTCCTTAGTGCAGAGCCAGGAGTAACCCCTGAGCATCACCAGGTGTGACCCCAAAAAACAAAGAAAAGGGAAAAAAAGAGATATATTAAGCTTAAAGTTTGGCTCTTCCTGGGGACATCTCACTATATAGTCCTCAGGCCACGTTAGTCTTTCCTAACCCCAGCAGCGTCCTTATTCAGTTACTTCTTTTTAAGATCATGATAGAGTTTGTTCCATGACTGTACTCTTAACTTATTATACTTCTTGTGGCGCTCAGCTGGTCTCTTTTTGATGCCAGAGTAGCTTACAACTTGCCCTGATTCTCTCCAAGTCTCTTGCCAGGACTTCCTTTTGGGAGTATTAGGAAATAAGGGCAATTGAGCCTTCAGTCAAGTACATATGATGGATGCCCAGGAGTAAATGTTATTTGAAGTCAATAAACTTCCATGTTATAAAAGCATAGCATCAACTATCTTCCTGTATCTATACAAAAATTACATTGCTAAACTATGCAAAGGACAAAGGACTATTATGTCTGGTGGAAGTGGGTGTGTCTCAGGAGCACTGTGATGGGAGTAACTAAATAAACCTAAGTTCTCTGTGGGAGGAGCAAAGACAGACCCATGTTATCCAACAGGCTGGGTTATGCATTGCACGTGCAGGAGGTCCCCAGCACTGCACGTCCCCCTAAGCACCATGGAAGAGAATGAAACCGGAAGTAGCACCTGAGCACTGTCAAGTTGCTCCCCCAAACCCAAACCTAAACAAAAAACCTGAGAGAAGGTTTCAGCTGCCATCGGCTGCAACCAGACAAAACCCTCTGGGAAGGAAACCAGGAGTACAGAGCACTTGCCTTGCACGAGTAAGACCCTGGTATTGATCTCTGGCATTGCAAAAAGAGAGAAAGAGAAATTCAGTGGGGGTGGGGGTGAAGAAGAGAGGGGAGCTAGGGGAATAGGTTAGTGCCCAGCCAGGGGCGAGCATCAAAGCTGAAAGTGTGCAGCTCTGGCAGGCACGAGCTTCGCCCCAACCCCCACACTACAACAACAGTAATGAGGGAAGGAAAAAGCGAGCACTGGAGACGAGATAAAATAACAGAAAGAGCAGCTGGACTGACAGTGGGCGGGAGCCTATTGAAGGGCCAGTTACCAGCTCCGCCTGTTTGGATGTCAGAGGAAAAAAGACTTTTATCTGGAACAAGCAACTGGGTGAAGATACAGCGTTGCGACTGGTCCGACCAATATCTCCCAGGGGTGAGTGGAAGTGACGACAGGGGAGTGGGGTAGAAGTCAGAATTCAGGGTGCCTGATAGAGCCGCGGTGGCACCAAATGGGTTCTGCACAGACACAGACACACACACACACACACACACACACACACACAGAGCCCCCTCAGAGCTCCAGGGCACCTGTCTGTCCCGGGGCTGCTTGGAGGGGGGCGGGGAGGGAACCCAGTCTCAGTTCTTCCTCTCTCCCTTCCTCTGCAAGGCGGAACTCCTCAGTCCAGAGCACCCCTTCTTTCAGCACCCCACAGACATTAGGCAAGTGCTCCCCTGGCTTTGCCCTGCTGGTGCTGCAGTGATGGGGCCCACACAGGGCTGGGGATGATGGCCGTGCCCCTGGCAGTGTCACTCCTTCAGGTGTGGTGCTCACACACAGACATGCTGGTTGTAGGGTCTGCCCAGGGGCGTACTCCTGGTTGGCTGCTTCCTCGTCTCTCAGTCGTGGTGCGTGCGGGGAACACCCCTGGCCGTGACCAAGAATGGCAGCATCGGGAGCACCGAGAGCAGAGCTGGGCCATGCTGGGTGGCCTCAGGGGTTGTGTGCTTGGTGTCACGGTGCAGGATCCTCTCCCAGGGCTGCTTTGCTTTCAGATACAGGGCACCAAAAGCACATTGTTTCAGGGCTGGAGCCATAGTAGAGTGTGGGGAGGGTGCTTGTGTTGACTGTGACTAACCTGGGTTAGATCCCCAGCATCCCCTGTGCTCCACCTGAGTACCGCCAGGAGTCATTCCTGAGTGCAGAGCCAGGAGTAGCCCCTGAGCATCACCAGGTGTGACCCAAAAAGCCAAAAAAAGAAAAAAGCCCTCATCATTGCAGGACTGCAACAGAGTATTGAATTGAACTGGTCACAATTAGTCTGACATCTGTCACCATATATAATTACTTTTGGGGGCCAAAGCAATAGTACAGAGGATAGGGAACTTCCTTGCATACCATACAATAGACGCAGGTTTGATGCCCAGCATCCCATGTGGTCCCCCAAGCACCGCCAGGAGTGATTCCTGAATGGAGAACCAGGACTAACCCCTGACATCGCTAGGTGTGCCCCCACCCCCAAAAAAGACCCACAAAAGCCTTTATAATCTTAATTACTTTTTTTGTCATAAGAACAATGAAGTGGGGTGTTGGGCCACCAGATGGTAGGGCTCAGGGGTTGGGGTATTCCTGGCTCTGCCCAGGTGTGACCCTTGGCAGTGCTTGGGGGACCACATGCAGTACCTGGGATGGAATTGGGGTCAGTCACAAGTCAGGCACATGCCTTTCTTTCTATACTCTCTCTCCAGCCTTACAAATAAAACTTCTAAGATTATGGGCTAGAATAATAGTGCAGCAGGTAGGGCGCCTACCTTGCATGAAGATGACCTAGGTTGGATCCCTAACAGCCCATATGGTCCCCACCAGGCTTCTCCAGGAGTGATCCCTGAGTGCAGAGCCAGGAGTAAGCCCTGAGCATCACCAGGTTTGCCCCCCGCCCAAGAAAACCCAAAATATTTGCTATTAGCAAATTTTTTAAAATATATGATACAGTATTTTGTTTTTATTTTGGGGCCATACCTGGCTGTGTTCTGGGTTCTCTGCTCAGGGATCACTGTAGACTCGGGACCTACAGGAGGGTTTGCCAGAAATCCAGCCTGGCTCTGCCACAGGCAAGGCAAGGCCTCTACCGGCTGTACTACCCCTCCAGCCCCAATTGTGTGTGTGTGTGGGGGGGTGGAACCCTGGAGATGCTCACGGGTTTCTCCTGGCTCCACACTCAAGATTTACTTTTTTTTTTTTTTAAAAGCATTTATTTATTTTTGCTTTTTTGGGTCATACTGGCTTTGCTCCTGGCGATGCTCGGGGGACCATATGGGATACTGGGAATCGAACTCGGGTCGGCCACGTGCAAGGTAAACGCCCTACCTGCTGTACTATTGTTCCAGCCCCTTCAAGATTTACTCTTGGCAGTGCTTAGGGGACCATACGGGATGCTGGGAATCTAACCCAGATCGGCCACGTGCCAGGCAAACTCAAAACCTCCTGTACTTCTGCTCCGGCCCTCCAGCCCCAATTTTTACAATGAGCAACTTCATTGATACTATGTTCCTGTGATATCTTTTATAAAATTACTGTTTTGTTAAAAATTCTTTTCAGGCAGTAAACAGAGTTAAGACCTTGAAACACTAGAGTCTCTCTCTCTCTCTCTCTCTCTCTCTCTCTCTCTCTCTCTCTCTTTCCTTTTTGGGTCACACCCAGCGATGGTCAGGGATTACTCCTGGCTCTTCACTCAGGAATTACTCCTGGTGGTACTTGGGGAACCATGTGGGATGCTGGGAATTGAACCTGGGTCGGCCGCATGCAAGGCAAAAGCCCTACCCGCTGTACTATGGCTCCGGCCCCAACACGAGTCTATTGAACCTTCTCCCACCATCTCCTGGTGGAATTGTAGGCTTTCTCTTTGTGTGCTCTGTCCCAGGAGGTACAGATATTGCAGCTGCTCCTCTGAACCAGCCTCGAGCCTCTGTACCCTGGCAATCCTGCCCCTGTGCACTCTCACCGTGACCCAGACAGAACTGACGCCCTGGTTTCACTCAGACACCTGCTCGGGTGGCCCTGCCATCCCTTGCTCCCTGACACAGTGTCTGCTGTGCTGAGTTCAGTGTTCTGGTCTCCAGTGTGTTTTTTGTCCATCTTGGCACAGAAGAGCACACAGGAGTAAGGTGTGGGTCCAGGGCCTATGTTCCCAAACTGCCTTCCCCACTGCTTTCTTGGAACCCTTGCATCATTGTCCCTCTAGAGAGGCCAGAGGCTCTCACCCGCCAAAGAAGGTGGCTGTCTGCCAGTCACAGTCATTATCGTGACACCCAGAGCCAGGACATACTCCAGGCAGTGGAATGTGCAGCAGTGCCTGCTGGGAGTCTGGAGAAGTGTGTTCTGGGTGGAAGGAAGTTAGTGCAAAGGCCCTGGGGTTGGAAGCAGGCCTACTCCTACCTGTGGCTGGAGTAGATGAGGAGAGGGAGTGGCTGAAAGGAGAACCCAAGGTTCTGCAGTGAAACAGTGGCACTGACGTTAGATAAAGGGAACAACTGGGGAAAGAGGGCAGAGATACAACACTTGCCTTGCCCATGACTGGCCCAAATTCAAGCCCTGGCACCCCAGGTGGTCCCCCAAGCCCCACCAGGATAGATGTGGGGTTTTTTTTTTTTTTTTGCTTTTTGGGTCACACCTGGTAATGTACAGGGGTTACTCCTGGCTCTGCACTCAGGAATTACTCCTGGCGGTGCTCAGGGGACCATAAGGAATGCTGAGAATCGAACTCAGGTCGGCCGCATGCAAGGCAAACACCCTACCCGCTGTGCTATCACTCCAGCCCCAGGATTGATCCTTGAGTGCAGAGCTAGTCACAAGCCCTGAGCACCACCAGGTACAAGAAAGCCCCCAAACTGAACATAAATAAGTCAAAGTGCTCGTGGCCTCAGGGGCCATCTCGCTGCTGGGAGCCTGGACTGAGGGTCCCAGGCTCCACCCAGACCTGACTCAGGACCTGCGGTTCAGCGAGGGCCCAATTACTTGAGAAGCCTTAGCCCAGAGCAGAGGTCGATAACCTTTGGGGAAAGATAGGAAATATTTGAGACTTTGCCAACTGCTTGTTACACAAAAGCAGCAGCAGAGTTGGGAGGAGACAGTGGGAGGATGTTCTGTATGATTTTGTGTGGATATGGGTACGGTGCTAAAGGCTGAACCAGGGCCTCACCCATGCTCGCTGTTGCTGAACCATAACCCCTCAAAGAGTACTTTGGGGGTTATGCCTGGTGATCCTCAGGGATTGTTCCTGGTGGTGGTGGGAACCAAACTGGGGTGACCTGAATGCTAGGCAAGAGACTCAACCTCTGTACTACATCTCCTACCCAGAGAATGTTTTTGGTAATAGGGGTATAATATTGCCGGAGCCCCCCAGCGCCACACTTGGTAGTGCTAGAGTGGGCAGCATGCAGGTGACACGGATCAAATAGGGGTCTCACTTGAGCTCTCTCCTAGAGTGGTTATGTTCTAATGGAACTCTGACACCAAAAATGTCTTTTTGTATTGTATAGAAATAATTCAAAACTTTACTGATTATAACTTAAGTTTATAATTTAACTTATAATTTATTATAATTTAACTTAAGTGGGCTGGAGCAATAGCACAGTGGGTAGGGCATTTGCTTTGCACGCGGCCCACCCGGGTTTGATTTCTTCACCCCTCTTGAAGAGCCTGGCAAGCTACTGAGAGTATCTCACCCGCACAGCAAAGGTCCCCGTGGCGTATTCGATATGTCAAAAACAGTAACAACAGGTCTCACAATGGAGACCTTACTGGTGCCCGCTCAAGCAAATCAATGAACAGCAGGACAGTGCTACAGTGCTAACTTAAATACATGCAATGAGGGAGTTTTATATCAGTTATCCTAACACATTTCTTCCTTCCACACACACACTTTATTTATTTTTATTGAATCACCGTGAGATACAGTTACAAAGCTTTCGTGTTTGAGTTTCAGTCATACAATGATCAAACACCCATCCCTCCACCAGTACACATTCTCCACCACCAATGTCCCCAGTATACCCCTCCCCCCCACTTTCCAACTCTCCCCCTGCCTCTATGGCAGACAATTTCCTCCATACTCTCTACTTTTGGGTGTTATAGTTTGCAATACAGATACTGAGAGGTTATCATGTTTGGTCCTTTATCTACTTTCAGCACACATCTCCCATCTTGAACGATTCCTCCAACCATTGTTGTCTTAGTGATCCCTTCTCTATTCCAGTTGCCTTCTCCCCCAGCTCACGAGGCAGGCTTTTAACTATGGGGCAATATTCCTGGCCCTTGTGTACACCCTTTGTTCATGATTATTTGTTGCTGGCATTCAGTATTCCAACCCCAATCTCACTTCCATTGTCACCTTGCCTCCACCATTGTCTCCAGTTTTCCCAACCACCCCTCAAGCCTCTCCCTGTAGCAAGCCCACAATAATTTTTTATACTGCTTGTTACCAATAAATTGCTAAAGGTAAAGGTAAAGGCCCTCCCGTTGATCGTCGATTTGCTCGAGCGGGCCCAGTAACGTCTCCATTGGAGACTTTGTTGTTACTGTGTCTGGCATATCGAATACTCTCGGTAGCTTGCCGGGCTCTCCGAGAGGGGCGGAGGAATCTAACTCGGGTCGGCCATGTTGGCCGCTTGTAAGGCGAACGCCCTACCGCTGTGCTATCGCTCCAGCCCAATAAATTGCTAATGGAGTGATTAAAAAATATTTCCTTATTAGAAAATTAGTGAAAATGGTTGTCTCATCCTGGGAATGTTAAGTCGTTGTCTGAGGGGTTACTAAAATATTGCAAGCTAATCCTTCTGTGCTAATGTATTTGTCAGTCGAGATCGGTTGGCTTCTGCTTTACATCCCACTCAATCTGGTGGTGCTTCTACTGGATAGTAAGTGTTGTAGAGTTTGGAGATATCGTATGGCTGTGAATGTGACCGTGTGCTCCAGGAAATCCAGAATTTTTAACTGGGTGGTCCAGCTGAGTTAAGTTTTCAACTGGACGGCAGCTCTGGGGAGTGGGCATGACTGCCATGACTTCTGAAAGTACAGGGAGTGGGGGAAGGTAGCCTGTTCCGACTCAGAAAAGTCCTGGTGTTTTCAGTCACAGGGACCCATCTGTATAGCTGAGTTCTCGGCAGGTTAAAGTCTCAATGGGGGCTGGAGCAATAGCACAGCGGGTAGGGCGCTTGCCTTGCATGCAGCCAACATGGCTGAAACAGGTTCTATTCCCAGCATCCCATATGGTCCCCCAAACACCGCCAGGAGCAATTCCTGAGTGCATGAGCCAGGAGTAACCCCTGAGCATCGCCGGGTGTGACCCAAAAATAAAAAAAATAAGTCTCTATGGGTCTCAGTCCTGAGGTCATGGAGTCTGGGCAGACGCATGGCAATGACCTTGGGAGTGTAGGAACAATTTGGCCCTTCCTCCCATTGAGAGTATACCCCAGATGTCTCAGCTGGGAACAGTGGATACCAAATTTAACATTTTACTTAATGTTCATGTGTCATAAACTTTTTTTTGGGGGGGCGACACACCCAGTGGTGTGAGGAGCTACTCCCAGCAGTGTGCTCGATCATGCAGTGCTGAAGCAGAGTTGGCCGTCTGCAAGGCAGGTGTCTAACCTCTGAGCTATCTCTTCAGCTCCTACTACTGCTCTTCAGATTTTCTGTTACTCATCTCAGATTGTCAGTCATTCATGGCCCATGTCTTTCTCAGCACATCCTCCTGCCAACACCTCCTCTTTCCCTGGGGTCCAATGCTGCTGACCTGTGTTTCAAGGCTGATTACCTCAGCCCAATAAGAAATCAAAGGGAAAACAGATTTTTTTCTTTTTGGGTCACAACTAGCGACAAACAGGGGTTACTCCTGGTTCATGCATCAGGAATTACTCCTGGCTATGCTCAGGGGACCATATGGGATGCTGGGAATCGAACCTGGGTCGGGCCACGTGCAAGGCAAATGGCCTATCCACTGTGCTATCACTCCAGACCCGGAAAACAGATTTTTGTTTTGTTTTATTTGAGGACCACACCTGGTGGTGCTCAGTGCTTACTCATAGTTCTGTGCTCAGAGATCACTCCTGGTGGGCTTGGGGGACCATTTATTGGTTTTCTTTTCTTTTCTTTTCCTTTTTTTTGCTTTTTGGGGTCACATGGTAATGCTCAGGGTTTACTCCTGGCTCTGCACTCAGGAATTACTTCTGATGGTGCTGGGGGGGACCATATGGGATTCCGGGGATTGAACCCAAATCAGCCACTTGCAAGGCAAATGCCCTACCAGCTCTACTATCGCTCTGGCCCAGTGGGATACCTATTGTGGTACTGGGATAGAATTTGGGTCAGAAGGGAAAACAGATTTTTTATAGTACAAGGTACGTTTGCTGTGGGTTTTTTTTTTCCCCCTGCTGGGGATCAAACCTGGGGCCTGGAACAGGGTGATGGCTGTACTGCTGAGATGCACACATCCTCAGTATTTTTCACCTCAAGGTTTCTTCTCTGAGAAGGAGGATTCAGTAGCTGTGAAGGGGATTGTTCATGAATGTGGATTTTATTCTCTGGTCCTCTCAGCTACCTTTTGTCTACCTTTCAGCTGCTGCGAAGAAGGGACACATGTGGGTGTCAAGAAGAAGTCACATTTGGGGAGGGAGTTGCAAGAGGAAATGAGAGAAGTGAAGTGCTCTCCAGGAGGAGAGGACTGTTCAGCATCAGGGGGCCGCAGGCAAGATTGCCTATCTCAAAGCAAACTGTCAATGCGCCTTTCAGAAGAGGAGCTTCTGAAGCAAGTCCAGTGGCAGGAGGACATGCAGACCTGTGTGCGCGCGAGGGTGGGGGGGGTGGGGGGTTGGAGGGGGTGGGGGGGGTGGGGGCAGGTCTACAAAGGCTGAGGTCTGAATGCTCGAAATCGGGAGTGCCCCATCATGGCAGCCAGATGCCACTGTCCCTCTGGGTGGGCATAGATAGAGGAAGTCACATGGCCCAAAGCCTTCTACAGAGGATGGGCACAGCTACCAGATCTCTCCCCTCATTCATGTTTTTGTTTTTGCTTTGGGGCCACACCCTGCAGTGATCAGGGCTCACTCCTATACTTTGGATCACTCCTGGTGGGATCACTGCTGGCGGGGCTTGGGGGCTTATAAGGGGTGCCAGGGACCAAGGATTAACCCAGGCGTGCCATGTGAGGGCCCTACCCACTGTACTCTCTCTCCAGTCCCCATTCTTTTCGTTGTAATGGAATCACTCAGGGACTCAGTCATGCTGGCCTGTTTGCAGATGTGGAAACAAGAGGGGAGGAGATGGACTTGGACCCCGATTCTGGCCAACCATAAGTACTTTGTCTCTTCCCAGGACAGGGGTGTGGAGAGAACAGAAACACACCAGGAGACTTTCATTTTTCCCACTTCCCCCCACCAAATGTTAATTCTTTCATATGTTGTTTTTATGGGGCTTGGGGGACATACCCAACTCTGCTAAGGGCTTACTCTGGGCTCTGTGCTCAGGGATAACTCCTGGCTGGGTTTGTGTGGTCACATGTGGTGCTGGGGATTGAATCTGGGTCAGCCACATGCAAGGCAAGCGCTCTTCCTACTACAGGCTTGCTCCAGCCCATCATTGCAAATATTTTTGGCTTGGGAGCCACATTTTGGCTCGGGAAATACACCTGACTCAGTGCTCGGGGTATTTGGGGACATGTGGTTCTAGGGGCTGAACCACGGCCTCCTGCATGCAAAGCGTGCTCTCATTTTGTTGCGCTCTCTAGCCCCATTTATTTATTTTTTTTGGTTGTGGGGGAGGCCAGCCCTGTGACATGGGGGCCACCCCCAGTTCCATGTTCGGTTATCATTCCTAGCAGTGCTTGGGGAAACCAAACAGAGCTGGGGATCAAACATGGGGCTCCCACATACAAAACCTGTGTTCCAGCTCTCCCTAGTCCTTCGTTTGAAAAGAAACCATTTTGCCAGGGATCAGCAGCACAGTTGCTGCACATGCGTAAGGCTCTGAGTGTGATCCCTGGCATGCAAAAACACTCAAAGTCAATAAAAATTAAACAAAATTTAGTCAAAAAACTAAAAGTCAAGGTGCCTTTCCTTTTTCTGTCCTGAAGAAAATAGCAAAACAAATGGCTGGGAATTGGGGAACCACGTACCGTCACATCAGTCTAAGCACGGATGCATGAAGGGGACTGTTTGTCTGGGACTGACTTTATCAGGCACATATTTTTATTTATTTATAAAAAAATTTTATCGTTGTTCATGATGATTTATTATATTCAGTATTCCAACACCAGTCCCACCACCATTGTACCTTCCCACCACCATTATTTCCAGTTTTCCCAACCATCACCCACGCCTGCCCTCAATAGCAGGTCCTAAACAATTTATTTTATATGACTTGTTATAAATAATTCACTAAAAATTATCCAAAAAAGGTTTCCTTAGAAGAAAGTGTGCGAAGATTGTTGTATCTCACTCAGGCACGCATTTTTGTTTCATTGAATCTTCTCACAGTCCCATGAGGCTTTAGCACCATTTTAGGAATGAGGAAACCAAGACTCGGAGAAAGTATATTAAGGCTTTCTTAAGGCTGGTAAAGGGCAGGGTCAAGGGAAAACCAAGCATCTTGACTGGAAAGTTTGTCCTGAGTTGCCCCGCACTGCCTTTTTCACAGCAGCATTGCAATCACACAAGTTTACATTTCTGAGCATGGTCAGTTTGCAATGAGCTGTGTTGTGTGTGTGTGTGTGTGTGTGTGTGTGTGTGTGGTGGAGGTGCTCCCAAGTGGTGCTCAGGGTGCCAGGAGGCCACACCCAGTGAGAGTTGACCAGCTAGGCTGGTGGTTCAATGTTTGAGCCTGAGGCTGAGGTGATGCTGGGAACCAGCAGGACCACATCCGGCAGTGCCAGGGACCTCCAGGGCTATATCCTTGCTGTGCTCATGGATCTGTCTCACTGCATCGGGGCATCCTGGCACTACATCAGGACCATGTGGTGCTGGGGACCCAGCCTGGTCAGGCATGTACAAACCTTGCATCTTAACCCCTGAAATACCTCTCTGACTCCTGCAACGAGTTTTTCCATTTCATTTTGATTTTATTTTTGTTTGGGGGCACTCTTGGCAGCAGCAGTGAGGTTTTTGGCTAAAGATGGTAGAACATTCAAGAAGATGCTGGGTGACCATTTGTGTGGTACAAGTGAAAGGGAATTAAACTATTCAAATTTCCCCCAGTTTTCAGCAGAATCCCAGAATCCCTTTCCAAAGTGGTACCCTGAAACATCCAGGCATCCAGGGTGGTGGTCTGAAATCAAATAGTAAAACAGTGAACATCCAGCCCCCTCCTGGAGATTGATATATTCACGTCACACACACACACACACACACACACACACACACACACACATATTTGTTGCTTTCAATATAAATAACAGTTTCTTGTGGACATTATTCTGACACCACAGCCATCCCCAGTGTACCCGACTCCCTCCCTTCCACCCTCCCTCTTTCTCTCATCTCACCGAGCCCCCAACTCAGTTGTCAGGCCCCCCACCCCATTATGTTGCTGTGTGTTTTCAAGAAGCCGGTGGCGCTCTATCTCTCTTGCCACCTGTGTTAGGTGGTCTCGTCCGCTTTCCCGACCCTGGGGAGGCGGCCAGCAATAGGCAGGCAAAGGAATGAGGACCAGGCTGGTCAGTATCAATGGTAGTTTATTCCAATCTCCATTCTCCTCCTGCTTCTCTCTCAAGCCTGAGCCCTGCTCACTTCTGACTCCGCCCCTCATTCTCCTTCTGGCCTCTGGATCTGACTCTGCCTTCTGGAGCCCGAGCCCCTCTCACTTCTGACTCTGCCCCCTGGAGCCTGAGCCCCCTCCGCTCTTACAGTCTTAGTTTATATAGCAATCACGTAGGGTGGTGACACAAAAGTGGGTTGATCATTAACAAATCAACAAAGAGAGGTAAGACCAATCCTCCAGGAGATAAGGTAAAGGTAAAGGCCCTCCCGTTGATCGTCGATTTGCTCGAGCGGGCCCAGTAACGTCTCCATTGGAGACTTTGTTGTTACTGTGTCTGGCATATCGAATACTCTCGGAGATAAACTCAAGGATAAAATCTCATCTAACGAGATTACTCCAGATTACTAGGAGATCTGCTCAAGGATGGGATCCCAACAAGGGTGTGTTCTTTCCTCAGCTAGTAATCCACTTAAATAGTTGTAGTAAATCTACTTCCAATATTTCTAGCAGTGTCATTCTGTATGAACATAGTAAAAGATAAAAAATTAAAGTTTGGTTCTTCCTGAGGATATCTCACTATATATTCTGCAGTCTTCAGGCCAGGTTAGTCTTCCTAGCCCCAGCAGGGTCCTAATCTCGTCATTGCCTTTAGATTATGATAGCATTTGTCTATGATCATGCTCTCAATTTATAGTTGAGTATTGTGGCACTTTGGCCTGGCCCATTTTGATGCCAGGGTAGCTCACAGCTTGCCCTGAGTTCATTCAGTTCCCCATCAGGACCCTGCTTTTGAGGTGGTAGGAACTAAGGACAATTGAGTCAAGAAAGCAGATGCCCAGGAGTAAATATTATTCGGAGTCAATCAACTTCCAAGTTACAAAGCATAATATTAACTGTCTTCCTCTGTCCATACAGAAAGGACATTGCTTTAAGGTAAACTATGCATAAGACATAACTTATAATACAAGTTCAGTGTCCTTAGAAGGATCTGATCTTACAAGTTAACAGAATCTAATTAGGGAAAAGGCTGGAGAGGAGAGCTCAGAGAAGAGTCTACAGATGAACAGAGGAATGGGAGTGACTCAGGAGCACTGTGATGGGTGTAACCCAATAAACCTAAGCTCCTGGTGGTAAGAGAGAAAGGACAAACCAATGTTATCCTACATGTTGCCTATGGATTTTTGTTGCTTCCTTACTGTGCATCTTTAAGCCCTGCCCATGAGAGATCATTATGGATCAGTCCCTTTCATTCTGACCACTCAACATGATGTCCTCTAGCTCTATCCATGTTGCAGCAAATTGCACAATTTTTTTCTTTCTTAGAGCTGCATAGTATTCTATTGTTCATATATGCCACAACTTCTTGATCCATTTATTTGTTGTTGGACATTTGCGTGTTTTCATATCTTGGCTATTGAAATAAGTGCAGTGATAATCATAGGAGTGCAGAGATCTTTTCAAATTAATTTTTTTAAAATTCTTTTTTTTGGCTTTTTGGGTCACACCTGGCGATGCACAGGGGTTACTCCTGGCTCTGCACTCAGGAATTATCCCTGGCGGTGCTCAGGGGACCATATGGGATGCTGGGAATCGAACCGGGATCGGCCGCATGCAAGGCAAATGCCCTACCCGCTGTGCCATTGCTCCAGCCCCATTTTTTAAAATTTTTTGAGGGGGGGAGTTTGGGGACCACACCTGGTGACACTCAGGGCTTACTCCTGTCTCTGCTCAGGAATCAGTCCTGGTGGACCTGGATGACCATATGGGGTGCCAGGGATTAATCCTGGTTCAGCTGTATGCGAGGCAAGCACCCTACCTGCTGTACTATCACTTTGGCCCCTTGAATGAATGTTTGTATTTGGGGGATAGATGCCAAGAAGTGGTGTTACTGTGACCTCTGGGAGTTCTAGTCCTATTTTTTTTGAGAAATCTCCATATTGTTAGGGTTTGGACTAGATACTCCCACCGACAGTGGATGAGGCTTTCTTTCTCACCACATCCCTGCCAACACAGCTGTTTTTAGATTTTTTGATATACGCCATTCTCACAGGCATAAGATACTATCTTATTGTTGTTTTGATTTGCATTTCTCTAATTATGAGTGATGATTAGCCATTTTTCATCTGCATGTGTAAATGTGTAAATCACGTTTTATGTTCTAGTTAATACTGAATTGGAGGATTCTGTCTTAACTTTTTTTTTTTTGATTCTGTCTTAACTTTAACCCAGAATTTCCCAAGGACTCGGCAACATTTATTGACCTTTTTTTTTTCTTTTAATCTGTGGACCTCTCAAGCAGTGCTCAGGAAACCCAAGAGTCTCTGCCTGTCATATCTGGCTCAAGGTTGTTGGACAGCACTATGGTCAGGCCCAGGGATTCCAGGGGGCACAGAATGGTATTGTGGAGGCAGGTTGGACAACATGCAATGCTATGATGGATCCTAGGGCTTCTGCATGCACCCCCGAGACATCTCTCTGTGTCACTTGTTTTTTTTTTTTGCAGTGGCTGATCTCAAACTCAGCCTCAGAAATGTGAGGTATGTGCTGTGCCACTAAACTACAGTCCAGGCCGCTGCTCCTTTAAGCATGTTGGCTTCTTAAGACCCACCAAGCACTCACTGGAGGACAGAACTAGTCAAAGCACCTCCAGACATCCCTGTGGTCCTCTCTGTGGCTATGAATACAAACCTGGAGGACTTGCCATCTCCGCCTCTGACAGCTGGAAGGACCAGGTGATCTGATTGCATCTTCTAGTGGCATGTGTGTGTAAGCTCTTCATGGCTGGAAGAACTGGGCCTTTGCATGGGGTGTGTCATCATTTGCCAGTCTGTGACAAGGTGAGTCACAGAACTGCCATGTAATCAAACATTTTCAACAAGTTGGGTCATGACCTCCACCGTAAATGGAACCACCTGACAATAGAATTTTTTTTTAATTACCCATGTTTCTCTGGGAAGGCTGAAAACCATCTATGCTCTTTTGCTTCATTCTTGATATCTGGTATTTTTCATTTATATGATGCTTATAAATAGAAGCATCCAAACTCTGTGATCAGCAAATTCATTTAAGTTCCTATGCACAGTTCTTTTTTGTTTTGGGGACACACCCAGAAGTGCTCAGCTAATTTCTGCCTGCACTCAGGGATCATTCCTTTATTTTTTTTCTTTTTGGGTCACACTAAGGCGATGCTCAGGGGTTACTCCTGGCTCTGCACTCAGGAATTACTCCTGGCAATGTTTGGGGGACCATATGGGATTCTGGGTATTGAACCCTGGTCGGCTGTATGCAAGGCAAATGCCCTCCCTGCTGAAAGGATCACTTCTGGCAGAGCTCAGGGAACCATATACAGTGCCAGGGACTGAAATGAGGTTAGTTATATGCAAGGTAAGTGCCCTATTCACTATACTATCTCTCCAGTCCCTATGAGCTGTTCTTTTTGTTTGTTTATTTAGGTCACACCCAGTAGTGCTCAGGGCTTACTCCTGGCTCTGAGCTCAGGGATCACTCCTGGTGGAGCCTGGTGGTGCCCGAGGGACTGTATGTGGTGCTGGGGGATCAAATTCCGGTCAGATGGGTGCAAAGCAATGGCTTAATCCAGTGTACTATGACTCAAGACCCTCATGAGCAATTCCTATTAGGATGTGTTCACTGTAGAACTGGGCTGCTAGGCCATGTTAGTATAATCTGTCATATAGAGAAAATCCACTAGGAAAAATGAAACTGAAAGTCCATCTTTGTGTGCCAACAATGGGATCAGGAAAGGAAACCCCTCCTTCACAACCGGTTGGCAAGGCCTGAGAAGGTTAGGGAACAGTCATGGAAAATGTTTACAGAAGCCAGGCTGGACAGCAGTTGTCCAGTGGGCTTGTCTGAGACCCCTTTGTTACTTAAGGTGTTTCAGTGTCACTTCAGGTCTGACCTTTTTTTTTTTTTCTTTCTGGGTCACACCTGGCATACACAGGGGTTATTCTGGCTCATGCACTCAGGAATTACTCCTGGTGGAGCTCAGAGGACCATATGAGATGCTGGGAATCGAACCCTGGTCCGCAGCGTGCCAGGCAAATGCCCAACCCGCTGTGCTATTGCTCCAGCCCCTGACCTTTCTTTTTTGGTCTGGGGGGGTCACAGTCACAACTGGTCATGCTCAGGGCTTACCCCCGGCTCTGTACTCAAGAATCCCTCCTGGTGGTCCTCTGAGGACCATATGGAATGCTGGAGATCTGACTCAGGACGGCCCATTTACCCCACTGTACTAGCTCTCTGGCCCTGACTTTTTTTCTGGGGGAGGTGGGGGCCACACTTCTCCAAGTTTAGGATTGCTCCTGGGGACCATAAGCGGTGCGGGGTTGGGGTGGGGAACTGAACCTGCAGGCAGGAAGCGCTCTACCTGCTGTAGTATCTTTCTGGTCTCCAGACTTGACCTTTTTGGGGGCGCGGCGAGGCCAGCTGGGGAAGCTTATATGGTGCCCGGGGATCAAATCCGGGTCAGACCGGATCAAGGCGAGCGTGGGAGGGTCCCTGGCCTGACTTTCCTGATCCTTCACCACTGAGACCAAACCGTCATTTTCTCCTGGGGCGGAAGGCAAGTCACTCACACACTTGGGCTGGGAAGGTAGCTCCAAGGGCTGGCTTGGAGGGGGACTCCCCCGCACTGCACGGTCTACAGACGCCACCGGGGAGAAGCCTGGAGCACCCCTGGGTGTGACCCCAAAGCAAAACGAAAAAATAACCAACCTCCCCTCGCCCCCCAACTAAACTGTACACCCGCTGCCGCCGCCCGCCTCTCCCCAGCCCTCCGCCGGGCCCGGTATTCCGCCCCGTCCCCAGAGTGCTCTTCACCCCCGTCTTCAAAGACTGTGACGTCGGGAATAATGTGTGCGCGTCCCCTGGGGCCGGGCGGAGCGCGGGGGACCCCCGAGGATGGACTTTTTCTATCGCGCGGGAGCGGGCCCCGGCCCCGAAGACCTGGAACGCGGGACGGGTAAAAAGTGCCGCTGCGGGCGCTCCCCGCAGGCCCGTAAGGCGCGGACGCGGGCGCAGCCCCGACGCCGCGGGCGGGGAAGCCAGGCGGGAGCCCCCGTGGGGACGCGCAGGGGCGCCCCGGGTCCCGGCCCCTGGCCCCGCCGTCGTCGGCGGAGAGCGGGAGTTGGGGCCCGGCCAGGAGGTAGTGTCGGGGCTCCGGGCGCGGGCGGAGCACGTGACGGGCGCCTGGGCCGCGGGGGCGCGCCCTGCACCGTCCTGGTTCCTCGGGGGTCTCCACCCCCCCATTCTACCTCCTACCCTCCGAGCCCCCGGGCGCCGCGTCTGCGGTCGCAGGTGGAAACGGAACCTGCCCCTGGCCGCCGTGACGAGCCCCCCGGAGGGCCCCCCGCTCGCATCCCGGGGCGCCCTGGCGAGCGGGCGCGGGGCTCCCCCGACCCCCGGCTCCCCGCTCCCGTCAGCTCCATCCCGGGCCCGAGAAGCCCCGACTCGGGGAGCTCGGGGCGCGGCGGCGCAGCTCGGCGCCGGCCCAACCGCCTGGGCCCGGCGGGGCGGGGCGGGCGCGCAGGTTCCACAAAGGCCACGGCGGGGGCTCGGGGGCGCCGGCCCCGGCGGCTCTCGGGGCGCCCGGCCGCCCGGCCCGCCTCGGCCGCTGCGGGGTCCCCCGAGTGCCCCCTGCCCGCCGGCTCGGCGCTGATTGGAGGAGGCGGGACGCCGGGGCCGCGGGGACCCCCCTGCCCCCCTCTCCCCTCCTCCTCCTCCTCCCCCACAGCCGGCGCTTCCCCCCCGCCGCCCAGCCGTGCAAATCTCGCGAGGAAACACGCGCTTTCACTAGTGTGTTTACACCGATCACTACTAATCCGGACCGAACCGATCCGGATTAAGGGGCCGGAGGCGGGTCCCGGGCACCAGCGGTTCCGACCCCCCCACCCCCGCCCTCCGAGCCGCGCCCGAGTGGCCCCCGGCCGCGCGGGCCCCCACCTCCCGCCCCGGCCCGGGTCCTCCTGCGCCTCCTTGGGCCTTTGTCCGGCGCCCCGAGGCCGGCCCCGCGCCCCCCCGCGGCCGCCCGGGCCCGGGCCCACGTCGGGCGCCTGGCTCTGCACGCGAGCCCGGGGATCTGCGGCCTCCGCGGCCCCCCTCCCCCGCCCGCCCTCTCGTGGAGCCCGGCGCCGGCGGCGGCTGCCCGGGCGGGGGGTTGCGGCGCTCAGGAGAGGCCCCGGCTCCGCCCCGGGCCTGCCCAGGGGGAGCGCAGAGCGGCCGGCGGCCGGGTCGGGTCGGGGCCGCTCCCGGGAGGAGCGCGGAGCCGCGGCGGCGGCGGCGGCGGCGGCAGGTGAGAGGCTGAGCCCCGGGCGCGGGAGGGCGCCGGGCCCCGGGCGCTAACCGTCCGGTGGAGGGGTCCCCGGGGCCCGGCGGGCGGCGACCCGGGCCCCGCCGCGGGGGGCCGCGGCCCCGGGGCGCGGAGGCGGGCCGGGCCCCGAGGGCGGCGGGCCTCGGAGGGGCCGCGCCGGCGCGGGGGGAGGCCCCGGCGGCCCCGGCCTGGCGGTGGGTCGGCGGCCGCGGGGAGAGGGGGCGCCGCCGGCCGCCGGCCCGGCCGCCTCCCGTGACAGGTGGGCCCGGAGTTTGGGCAAAGTTTGGAGCCGGCGGGAGGCGAGGGGCGCCGGGCCCAGGCCCCGTCGGCGCTGCTTCCCGGCGCGGGCGGCCGGCCCCGTCGCAGCCCCAGCGCCGCCGGCGCGGGGCCGGGCGACTGTCCCCTCGTCATGAGTTGACAGTAAGGGGGGCCCGCGCCGGGCGCCGTGTCCCCGGAAATGTGCGCAGGCACCCCGAGGTCGCAGAGGCGGCCCCCGCGGCCGCTCGGGCCTGGCTTGGGCAGGGCGGGACGCGGGCCAGGCCACCGAGGGGGCACCCGCGCCGGCCGGCTCCCGTCGCCGGCCTTTTCCGCACCTTTCTTTATCCCCTCTCGGAACTGCCCTGGATCGCTCCCCACCCCCACCCTGGGGTGTGTGTGTGTGTGTGTGTGTGTGTGTGTGTGTGTGTGTGTGTTGGGGGGAGGAGGAGAGAGCCGGGGGGGGGGGTGTCTTGAATTTGTTGCCCTTTCACCCCCCCGGTCGCTCTCAGTCCGGGAAGGGAAATGAAACCGGAGGACTTTGCAGGGGCTGTTCGTGGCCATCGCCGAGCTGTTAGGTGGCAGGGGAGACTCTGAAGCCCCGTGTTCAGTGCACTTGGATGCTTGTCAGTCATTCCAGTAACTGTTTTAAGAATGTCTTCCGGTGGGGTCTTACCTCGGGGTTTGGTGCTTCCAACCCCCACCCTTTTGCGTCTCACCCCCCACCCCCCGCTTTTACTAGTAAAGAGAGGTTTCCCATGAGCGCATTCCGGACAAAGCATGCACGTATTCATTCGCCCCGAGTAAGTTGGTGCAGAGATCTGTGCTGGAAGTTTAAACATGGTGTCCACCCTCCCTGCCTGGACGGGCTGCCCGGAGCAGACGTGCAGAGTGGGCAGAAACCCCTCTCCAGGTGGCCAGATCGATCCGGTGATCAAGGGCTGGCTCTGGGGCAGTTTTAATAGCCTCAGTGAAGGGTTTAAGTTGATGTTTTTTTTTTTTTTACCATGGGTTCTCCATTCAATTTAAAATAATTAATTCCTTTCTTCATGAGCTACTGCGAGCTCTTCGGAGAAAGGAACTGTATTAGAGTGTTATTTGAAGTTATTTGTAGCTTCTGATTCATGCCATATTATTTTGAAATTACTGTTAATGATTCATATTTTTAGTGTAGGAACCGGTTGCTGTGTTTGGGAAGGAAGTATCCAAACATACTTGGCTACATACAAGTAATAAAATTATTCTAAGTATGATAGAATGATTTTTTTTTTTTTGAGCAAGGCAGCCCATGGTTTGGTTTTTCCCTTTCTAACTTTGAAGGAGATTATAGGAGGGGTTTGATGTCTGTCTTTGTTAAACTCAAATCAGAAAAAGAGAGGGCTTTCCTAGAAGAGGACCGTGAGCTGTTTTAAAACTGTGAATATTACTTTTGAATGTATTACTTTTTTTTTTTTTGCCGCAAGCCTGAGTATACCTTGTCATTTATGCACTGTGTTTACTTGATGAGGTTTAGTAGTTCAGTCAGGTGAACTAAGTTTGTTCTAGCTCAGAATCAGCCCCTCACATTTTAGCTCTCATGGTCTCACAGTCTACTTTTCTTTTCTCGTTAGAAATGATGGAAGAATTGCATAGCCTGGACCCACGACGGCAGGAATTATTAGAGGCCAGGTTTACTGGAGTCGGTGTTAGTAAGGTGAGTAAAATGATAGTGAACTTTGTTCATAGTCTAAACACTAAAAAGCAAGTGAGGTGGTAAGAGAGTACACGGGTTAAGGCACTTGCCTTGCTTGTGACCCCTTTGGTTCCATCCTGGCACCACAAGGTCCCCTGAGCATCCCTGGGAGTGACCCTGAGTATGTAGATCTGGGAGTTGCCCCCAACACCTTTGGGTGTGGTACAAAACAACAACAAAATCAATGAAGAGTAATTTGGGTGGCTTCCTAATTACAGTGGAGATGATCTGGCTTTGTTACCAATGAACTTTTAAAATCTTACTGTCAGTCTAATGATCATTTAATAGAAAGTTTGAATGATATGCTTCTTTGCTAGCCCCTAAAATGGAGAGGTTTCCCTTGAGTATTGTTGCAAGAATTCTAATGGGATGTCTGTCTAGAGAGTATGCTGTATTTTGTTAAAACTACTCAGTTGCTCCAGGAAAAAAAAAAAAAAAGCACAACTCCTTAAAGATATTGGCATAGTTTTGTGGTAGCACTGTCCTGTAGCACTGTTTTGTGGTAGTTGTGAAAAATCACTCTTCTGAATCTGTAGGTGCTCCAAACCTGCATTTCCACATGTGTCTCCGGATCATATCTCTAGTCTGCTTTCTCACTTTTTTTTTTCGCTGGGGACTTGCACACCTGGCCTTGCACAGGGATTGCTTCCGCAGAGACACCTCTCTGTAGAGGTAGTGCTAATGGTGGGGATGGTGAATAGTGTCAGGGTTTGAACCCATGGTTCTGCATGCAGAATATGATGACCTTTTGCTTCATCTCCCTGGCCTCCCTTTTCTTACTCTTCATTCTTGTTCAGTGATTCTGTTCTTGTTCTGGGGATGAAAATGAGATTGCGCCCCAGTATCTGACGGGTGTTAAGCGGTGTTGTATAGTTTTCCCATACATCATCATGTACTTGACTACTCTTCTACTCTCCTGGGGTGGTTTTAGTACAATATGTAAAAACATTTAAGATTTAAAAACCACTGGGGCCAAAGAGGACAGCAGGTAGGATGTTTCCCTTGCATGTGACTGAGTTGGGGTTGATCCCTGGCACACCATATAATCCCTTGAGCACTGCCAGGTATGTTCCCAGAATCAAAACGAAAAAAGAAAAGATCTAAAAGTCATTAAAATATATTTGTAATTTGAGCAGGGGGCTTGGTTTTGGTCTGTTACTAGCTCGGTGCTCAGGGATCACTCCTGATGGTGCTCATAGGTCATTTGTGGTGCTGGGTATTGAACTGGGGTCACTTGCATGCAAGGGAAGTTTCTCACCCCCTGTACTACCTTCCAGGCCCCTATAATGTTTAAGTTTCACCAATTCAAGATTGTTGTGTTATTTGGGCTTGACACTTCTGAATTTTTGGTCTTTGACTTTATGTGATACATTTCTTTTCTTTTTTTGTTTTGTTTTGTTTTGTTTTGTGAGAAGGGGGCGCACCCGACAGAACTCAGTGGTTATTCCTGCTGCTCTGGGATCACTCTACTGGGTTCAGGGGGCCATGTACTGTGTTGGGATTAACTCTGGTCAGTTCCTGTGCAAGGCAAGAGCCGTAACCCATATACTATCTCTTCGGTTCCAACGGTTGGTACTTTTTAAGACTTTTGGTCTCAAAAAAAACTAGAAGTTTTTCTGATGCTTTGGTTATTATTAGCTGCTTTTTTGGGGGAGTTCGGAGTGGGGGGTGGGGTGGACATACCTAACAGTGCTCAGGCTTACTTCTGGCTCTGCATTCAGGGATTACTCAGGTGGTCCTCAGGGGTCCATATGCAGTACCAGGGAGCCCTTCCGGGTTGGCAGGAGCAAGGCAGACACCTTCCCTGCTGTCCTATCTCTCTGGCCCTGGTTAGTAATATCTGAAAGGAGAAGGTATTTGTCAAGGTTGAGTTGGAAAAACTGGCTGCTTTGATGGATTTCATAATTTTGGTGAGCTGGAATAACTTGTTAGTATTTGTTCATTGGGTAGATAGTGAGCTGCTGCCTTCTAGGCACTGTGCTGGGGTTACGGGCGACTCCCTCCTCTGGTCAGAGAACCAGAGTGAAGACGGGGTGATGGTGAGAGTTTGACTAGAGCTCTGGCAGGGTGCTCTGGGAACCCAGGCTTGTTAACTGTCCTGGTACTTTGGAGAGACTGTTTTTCTGACCTCTGGGTATTGATGTTACATACGTGAGGGTTAACTCACGAAGGGAGCAGTGTAGTTAGTTGAGTATTAAACTGGATTTGGTAAAGGTGCTTGATGTGTCTTTCAACTTGGGAATTCAAAGGTTTCACTCCCAAACATCTGATGATTGCCAATTGAGTAAAAGTAAGTTTGTATTCAAATCAAATGGCATCTAGTTGGAACTCATCAGCCTTTGTTGTTTGTTAATGGTACCTTTCTTGCCTCTATATTAGGTTTATCATAGCTATATCCAAGTATACATTAGTGAGGTAGAATATAGGTGAGTGGAATAAATGACCTTGTGAATTTTATGCAACTTTAAATCATGTCACTAAGGTGTTAGAGAAATTGAATGTAGTAGGGCGGAGAAATTGCTCAGAGGACTGAGGTACATGTTTCGTATGGAAGAGCCTCAGTTTGACCTCTGGGACCACATAGTCTCCTAAGCATTGCCCTTGTCTCCATTCCTGTTGGGGGTGGCCCCTAAATACAGAAATTGTAATGCAGGGGTTGGAGCGGAAGTACAGCGGTTAGGGTGTTTGCCTTGCATGTGGCTGACCGGAGCTCATCCTGTATGGTCCCCTAACACCATCAGGAGTGATTCCTGAGTGTCGAGTCAGGAGTGATCCCTTGAGTATCTCTGGGTGTGGCTCAAAAACAAGAACAAAAAACCAAAATTTTAGTGCACTAATCTGAAAGTAATTAGGAAGTTCTGCCTTTAATAAGTTAACAAGTTGGGACCAGAGGGTGCAGGCAGGACGTTTGCCTTGCATGCAGCTGACCCGGGTTCGATTCTCAGCATCCCATATGGTTCTCCAAGCAAAGCCAGGAGCAATTCCTGAGTTGCAGAGCCAGGAGTAATTTTACACCTGATCATTGCCGGTTGTGATCCCCCCAAAAAATGAAAAAAAATTGTTTACATATGGGCTGGAGCGATAGCACAGCGGGTAGGGCGTTCGCCTTACAAGCGGCCAACATGGCCGACCCGAGTTCGATTCCTCCGCCCCTCTCGGAGAGCCCGGCAAGCTACCGAGAGTATTCGATATGCCAGACACAGTAACAACAAAGTCTCCAATGGAGACGTTACTGGGCCCGCTCGAGCAAATCGACGATCAACGGGAGGGCCTTTACCTTACATCCAGATGTGTTTATGCTATTAATTACGTGATTTTGATGTTGCCAGTTATGATAAATGCATTGATTTTAAGGGTCAGAGAGATAGTTCAGTGGTGAAGGCATTCTCCTTGTGTGCGAACAACTCAGATTTTTTCCCCTGGCACCTCTTTTGGTTCCCTCAAACACCACCAGGAGTAAGCCCTTAGCACAGCCCCAAACCAAAACAACAACAACTACACACGTACACATGCACACACAAATTGATGATAGTGTGTTCTTTTCGGATAAAAGAATATTTTTACTCTTCAAAAAAACTTGAGTAGGGGCTGGAGAGATAGTACAGCGGGTAGCATGCTTACCTTGAGTCTGAAAAATCTGGGTTTGAGCTCCACACCCCATATGGTCCCCTGAGCACTGCCAGGAATGAGTCCTGAATGTAGATCCAGGAGTAAGCCCTGAACACAACTGGGTGTGACCCAAAACCCAAACAAAATAAAACAAAAAGTTGAAGAGAAAAAAAAAAAGCCAGCAAGTTATTTTGTAGTTTGCTGTTAGGAAAAGGAAATCTTCTCTGTACCGCTTCTTTTTCCTCCAAGGCATTATGTCTTCCAGACTGCTGATTTGAAACAGCTCTGGGGTAGGACCCAGGGTGCTGGAGAGTGGGTGCCTTTGTGAAAAACCCTCCAAGTTTTGAATTCTGTTGAGAGTCATAATTTCTCAGTGAGGCTGTCTTTCACGGAGTTGATGACGGGTTTCAATTCTGCCAGGATCAGGAGCAGTCTCATGCCTTGCCCCAGACGGAGGCCGGACGGACTGCCCTGTGTCTCCTGTGAGGGTGCCATCTAGTGGGGCTGGCGCCGCCTCGTGCCCGGCTTGCACTTTCTCCTAACCATAACATTTTCAGGACTTTTTGATGTCCATAGAAGGAAGAAAGTCATTGCCACTGTGGATTCTTTCCTAGTTCACAGAGTGCTTTAAGTAGTTGCAGTCTTTGAACTCCCTGGTTATTGTAGATCTTAAGTTGCTTCTTAATTTTATTTAGGCTTTTTTTTTTTTTTAGTGTGCACATTGAAAATGTTCTTGCGTTCTTGGGTTTATATGCATGTAGTTTCCCTTTTGTTAATATAATTTATAATAGTTGGTAAAGTTTATTTTGGACTTTGGGATACATCTTGTGTTCTTTGGTTTAAAAGTTACGGTTTTATGGCCAGAGTGATGGTACCGCTGGTACGGAACTTGCCTTGTATGCAGCCGACCTGGGTTTGATCCCTGGCATCCCATATGGTCCCCGGAGCACCGCCTAGAGTGTTTCCTGAGTTCAGAGCCAGGAGTAACCCCTGAGCATCACCGGTTATGACCCTAAAAGCGTCCCCCCCCAAAAAAAAGTTAAGGTTTTGTTATTTGATTGAGTAAAGTAGCATAATTTGTTCTGAAACCATAACTATCGTTCTTCCTCTGTTCTATGCCACTTTTGGGGGGGATGTGTGTAGGGGAGAGGTTGAGAACATATTTGGCTGTGCTCGGTTTACTCCTGGCTCTCTTCTAAGGGGTCACTCCTGGTGGTGGTGCTGGGGATTGAGTCAGGCTAGAGCTTTCCTCTCTGAACTTTTTCTCTGATCCCTGTTTTTGTTTGTGTATTTTGCCTGACAGTGCTCAGGGGTTTCAGGGCTCTGTGCTCAGGAGTCACTCCTGATGGTGCTTGACGGAAAGTATTGGCTGGGGTCAACTACATGTAAGCAAGCTCTTAATCCCCATTCTCTCTTTGGCCCACTAGCTGCCACTCTTTCTGTTCATTTGTTTTTGGGGCCACACCACACTCAGGCTTCACTTCTGGCTCTGTGCTCCGAGATCACTCCTGGCCGGGTCCAGGGACCATATGTAGTGCCAGGGATTGAACCTTGACCTGCATGTGCCTTACCCGCCGTACTACTGCTCTGTCCCCAGTAGCTGCCACTCTTTAGGAGAACCTGAAACCATCATCTTAGGATCCTTGAGGTGATAGGTCAAACCTGCTTGTTAGATTACTTTTTTATTTGGGGGAGGAGCAGATAGTCACTGGCCTGGTTCAGGTGTTCCTCGGGCTCTGCATTCAGGAATCACTCCTGGTGGTAGCTCAAGGAATCATATGGGATGCCGGGGATTGAATTTGGGTCAGCCCCGTGTAGTGCCCTACCCACTGTGCTGTCTCTCCAGCCCCAAGCTTCTTTTCTTGAACTACCCTGGCTTGGGTGACCACATGGGCACCAAACCCAAGTCGGGTTCGCACACAAAAATCACCCTCCCTGCTGGACTGTCATCTGAATTCTGGTCTCCTATCCTATGTTTTTGGGGGACAGGGGGTGTTTGAACAACACCCTGCTGTGCTCTAGGTTTTCTCCTGGCTCTGAGCTCAAGGATCACTCCTATTGGCACTCAGGAGACTATTCAGTGCTGGGGATTGAATCCTGGCCGGCTGTGTGCGACACAGCGCCTCAGCCCCTGTACTCTCTTTCTCTGCCTTCCTGTTTCAAAGTCTCTTCTTTAAGCATGGGATAACTCACTTCCAGTAAGATGAAACTGACTCTCCCTGTATTTGTATGTTTTCATAAGGACCCATCACGGTTTATATTGCC
This sequence comes from Sorex fumeus, assembly GCF_029834395.1. Taxonomy (NCBI): domain Eukaryota; kingdom Metazoa; phylum Chordata; class Mammalia; order Eulipotyphla; family Soricidae; genus Sorex; species Sorex fumeus. The sequence goes on from NW_026606120.1 coordinate 79,587,542, forward strand.
TATTCTGCTCTCATTTGACAATTTAAGAACAGGTCATCTATGATTCTAGAATCTGTAAAGAAGTTGAACTTTTACCCTTACATGTGCTAATACCTATCCCTACTTGAAATTTAATGCTAATAGTAAGAATTTAAATCTGTGCCAGATACTGTTCCTTTTTTTTCCTTTTGTTTTTGTTTTTGTGCCATACTTGGTGCTGCTCAGGGCCTACTCCTGGCTCCCTGAGTGCAAGAGCCAGGCAGTGTTCAGGAAACCATATGGGACGCCGGAGATCAAATCCAGGTCAGCTATGTGTAAGGCAAGCGCCATCCCCACCGTACTCTCTTCAGCCCCAGAAACTGTTCCTTTTGAACCACACTTGGTCATACTTGGGGACTGCTCCTGCTCCTCATTCATTGTACTACCTCTCTAGCTCTCAAGTCACTTTAAATAAAAAAATTATTTTTGTTTGTTTTTGGGCCACACTGAGCAGTGCTCAGGGGTTACTTCTGGCTCTGCACTTAGGAATTACTCTTGGTGGTACTCAGGGGACCATATGGGATGCCGAGAATCGAACCCAGGTCAGCCATATGCAAGGCAAATGCTCTTTCTACTATACTATCGCTTTGGCCCCTCAAGTCACTTTGAAAGAAATTGAAACCAGAAATTGTAGACCATGCATTATGGGTGTGGTTTTTGTGAGACTGGAACTATAGTCAGTGAATCTATAACTCAAAAGTCTGACATCAAATATATTCTGTATTAACAAATATAAGTTTAAGTTCAGAGAAAATGTTGAAGGTGTCTTTTCTTTTTGTATGTCTTACTCGCACCTACTTTTTTGATTGTATTGATATGAAGAAATTTGAGTATATGACTAGAATTGAAAGGAACAAAATGAGAAGCTGCAAAAAGTGGTACTGTTTATTTTGGCACAGGCGGGGTTTTGGAACCCCTCCTCTGTAGAGCCTGCAGTAGGACTGTTACGGGGGTGGAGTGGGGCTGCCAGGGAATGACCCTCATACTGTGCAGCATGAGAAGAGTAGATACTTGCATCACTGTTGCTCAGGGCCACTCCAGTGCTTGGGGTAAGTCCTGGCCATGCTTGGGGAACTGTATTTAAGGTGCTGAGGACCCAGTGCAGGTTGGCCTCATGCCTGGCAAGCACCTTACTCCCGTTACCATCTCGCATGTCTGTATGACCGCATGTCTGTATGTTGGCTTCTCCCTTTCATGTACTTCCGTGCTGATTTGCTTCCGTCCTCCTCACAGGCACTCCAGTATTACCACAGGCCCTTTGCCCCCTGAGATTTCTCAGCCAGACCTTTTCCATCCATAACAGTAATCCCAGCACTTTCTCTAAGGGGCTGTTAGTTACAGTTATTTTATTTTATTTCATTTTTTTAAATTTTTGCTTTTTGGGTCACACCCGGCGATACACAGGGGTTCCTCCTGGCTCATGCACTCAAGGAAGTACTCCTGGCGGTGCTCAGGGGACCATATGGGATGCTGGGAATCAAACCCGGGTTGGTCGTGTGCAAGGCCCTACCCACTATACTACCGCTCTAGCTCTATTAGTTATATTTCTAAACTTGTTACCACTGGCCAGTGATCCCAGGATTTCGATCTCCTTTGCGCGTGACGTCAGCAAACAGCCTCCTGTGTGTCCTCCCTTGCTTTTCTATTTATTTGCCTGATGAACTTTGTTTCCTCTTTAAAAAAGGCCCTCCCGTTGATCATCAATTTGCTCGAGCGGGCCCAGTAACCCAGTAAAGTCTCCATTGGACACTTTGTTGTTACTGTGTCTGGCATATCGAATACGTCATGGGAAGCTTGCCAGGCTCTGCCGTGCGGGCGAGATACTCTCGGTAGCTTGCCGGGCTCTCCGAGAGGGGCGGAGGAATCGAACTCGAATCGGCCATGCTGGCTGCGTGCAAGGCAAATGCCCTACCGCTGTGCTATCACTCCAGCCCTTTAAAACAGAAAAACAGAATCCGGATTTTTTTTTTTCTTTTTGGGTCACACCTGGCGGTTCTCAGGGGTTATTCCTGGCTCTGCACTCAGGAATCACTTCTGGTAGTGCCCGGGTGGGATGCTGGGAATCCAACCCGGGTCGGCCATGTGCAAGGCAAAAGCCCTACCCGCTATGTTATTGCTCCAGCCCCCGGACCTTTTTTTTTTTTGGGAGAGGGGCGGGATGTCGGAGAGTGCTACTCACCCATTGGTGCTCAGGGCTTATTCCTGGTTCTGTACCCAGGGTTCCCTCCTGGCAAGGCTGGGAGACCATATGGGATGCTGGGGATCTGGCCTGGGTCAGTCATTGCAAGGCTGCTGTGTTATCTCTCCAGCCCCATCTTCAGCTTTTCTAGACACCTTCACCTGTCTAGTCCTGTTAATTATTTAGCATTTGCTTTTATTACAATTATCATTTTTCCTCCTTTGACAACATGGGTTCTTTGTATCAGACTATTCACAGGCTCAGCATATTGTACCAAGTGTTTAGGGAAATTAAGAAGATGAGGTCATCTGTATAAGCATTTTGACTATCTTTTCTTTGCTATTTGTTGGAGGGATAGTGGTTGACCCAGGTTCAGTCCTTGGAACTATATGATTCCCCAGAACTCAGGAGTAAGTCCTGGGTCTAGGCGAGAGTACAGGTAGGGCATTTTCTTTGCATGGGGGCAGATCCGGGTTCAATCCCTGGCATCCCATATGTTCCCCCTAGCACCACCAGGAATAATTCCCGAGTGCAGAGCCAGGAGTAACTCCTGTGCATCACCGGGTGTGACCCAAATAGAAAAAAAAAAAAAGTCCTGAGCACCTTCGGATGTGGCACAAAAAAACAGGAACATATAAAAGACTAGTTTTAGTCTTCCTTCATTTATATTTAATACAATGGCCAGACGTTAATGTTAATCAGTATTTTTTCCCCCTTTTATTAGTACTGTCATTGAAGATTTGACTTGTGTGCTTTTGGGGCACATCCGACTGTGCTCAGGGCTTATTCCTGGCTCTCTGCTTATTCCATTTCTCTCCATTAAGAAATGAAAGAATTCCTTTTGGCAGGGCTTGGGGGACCATATGTGGTGCTGGGGATTGAGCCTGGGCCCTCTACGTGTAAGCCACCTTATGGCAAGCGGCCTACCGGCTGTCCTGTCTCTCTGGCCCAGAGTTAGCTCTTTTCAGTCATTTCCTGATACACGTTCTCTTGTTCAGTTTAATTGTAATTTATTTATTTATTTATTTATTTATTGCTTTTTGGGTCACACCCAGTGATGCTCAGGGGTTACTCCTTGCTCTGAACTCAGGAATTGGCAGTGTGTGGGGGACCATATGGGATGCCCAGGAGTGAACCCGGGTCGGCCACGTGCTTGGCAAATGTCCTACCTGCTATACTATCCCTCCAGCCCTTGTATTTTAAAATAATGTACACTGTGTGTTTTGCTCTGTACCTCACGCTGCTCAGGGGCTGCTCTGGCTTTGGTGCTCAGGCGTTGCAGTGTCAGAAAGTGACCCTGTGCTTTGTTTGTGCAAGCTGTACCTTGCTTGTTGAGCTCTCTCCCTGGCTGTTGCCTCTTTTCTCCCTTTGGGTTTTGGGCGGGTATTTGTGTTTGGCATTTGAAGGACCCCACTGTACCAGGGATTGAACCCAGCTTTCAGCTCTTTGAACAACTTCCTTGACCCAATAATCGTAATTTTTCTAGAGAAATTTTAGGTTTGCAGAAAACGAGGCAGGTAGTACAGAATTGGCATATCCTCTTCCTGAGGCCTCTTCATTAGCATCTTGTATTATTGTGGTAGAGTTGTTACATATTGATCTGAAGTATCGATACATTATTCTTGACATTACTGCATAAAGACTTTGGTTACCAGTTAGCTGTTGGGGCTAGAGTGATAGTATAGCAGGTCAGGTGCTTGCACAGGCTGACCTGGGTTGGGGTTTGATCTCCGCATCCCATATGGCCCCTGAGTACCTCCAAGAGTGATTCCTGAGTGCAAAGCCAGGAATAACCCCCGATCACTGCTAGGTGTGTCCCCCAAACAAAAACAACAAAACCCAAAACAAAATAACAGTTCACGCTCTTATATAACCTTATATAAAAGTAGAAGTCTCCTGTGTTCAATTGTATATGTACATACATAGACATTTATATTGGAGACTAGATTATTAAATCTGTTATATTTTATTTTAAAAAGTTTTTTAGCCACAGCTGGTGATGCTCAGGGCTGACTCCTGACTCTTGCTCACTCACCAGGGATCACTCCTGGTGGGGTTTGGGGGGTCATTGGGTATTGGGGATTGAACCTGGGTTGGCTGTGTGTAAGACAAGCTCCCTCCCTGCTGTATTATTACTCTGGCCCTTGTTGAATCTGTTTTCAGTGGTCTTCATTGGGTCTAACTTTTTGCTCTTTATTCTTTTGGGTTTTTGGATTCTACCCAGAAGCGCTCAGGGGCTGGTGCTGGATGCCCTTCTCTGTGGCACTCAGGGATTTGAATCCAGGGTAGAAGTGCCAGCCGTCAGCCATTTCCTGGCCCCTCTCTATTTTTTTTTTCCTCCTGGGTTTTGGGCCACACCCAAGCCAATCTGTGGGTTTACTCCTGGCTCTGTGCTCAGGGATCACTCCTGGCATGCTTGGGGGGACCATATGGGATACCAGGGATTGAACCTGGGTCAGCTGTTGAGCAAAGCAAACACTCTACCCGCTGTACTGTCGACCTCTTTATTCCTTTTGTGTCATTTGACCTTCTATCTGAAATACTTTTGATTTTACCCGAAAGAACTATTTGGAATTCCCCTAAAACATTTAATTTTGGCTTTATTTCTTTCATTTCTTAATGGAAATAACATGGCTTATAGCTATATGCAGTTTTCAGGTATATAGCATTTTGGTTACTTAGCATCTGTATATACATCCTTCTGACCCCTGCCAATTGTCTAGTTACATGGAACTTTTTTTGCTTTTTTTTGTGTTTTGACTTTGGGCCACACCCGGAGGTGCTCAGGGCTTATTTCTGGCCCTCTGCTCAGGAATCACTACTGGAGGTGTTTAGGGACCATATGGGTCCATCCATGCAAGACAAATGCCCTATAACCACCCTATTGGTCTGCCCCCTGAGGGACTTTATTCTTGAATGGTGTTTTGCTAAGTCTGTGTATTTATTTATTCTGGGTTTGAGGCCAGCTTGATGGTGCTTCAGGGTTCCAGGTGTTGCTCAGGGGATAATCCTGGAGTGCCGAGCGTTCAGCCAGGCACCTGCTTGCAAGGCAAGCAACTTAACGTGTTCTCTTCTGCTCTATTTGGCTTGATTAAAATGTCTTGGTTGTCCATTTTCAGCATGTTATTCATTATTGCCCATGCGCTTCCATTATGCCCTTTTTGAGTTTTTCTTTTGGTTTTGTTTTTTTTTGGGCCACACCTGCTGTGTTCAGGGGTATTTCAGGATGGTGCTTTGGGGACCACCCCGTGGCGAGCTCAAACCTGGGCCTCCAAATATGAAGCTTGTGCTCTAACCCTTTGACTTCTGTCCCCGACTCGAGTTAGGCCCCTTTGTTTTCGGTCCTGTCGCTGTTCTGTTTTGTTGAAGGTAATCTTTCTGCCTATTTTCTAGTTTTTTCTCTATCTTTGGTTTTATACAACAGGAATTTAGTAACAGGAGGTGTTTGACGGCTTTTTAAAATTATTCTCTTGTGGAATACTACTTGGCTATGAAAAAAAGTTGAAATCATGCCATTTGCTGCTATGTGGATGGATTTGGAGAGTAACGTGCTGAGTGCAGTCAGTCAGAAGGGGAGGACAGACAGAAGGAGCTCGCACTGTGGGCTGTAAAGGACCAGAACTGGGGAGTAGCAAATGCCCAGAGACACAGAACTGGTTCTCAGTAGGAAGCTTGGCACGGTGGTGGTGGGGGGACACTGGGACTTGGTGAAGGGAAGTGGACACTGGGGGACGGTGTGGTAAGGAATTGTGTTATTCATGAGACCCTGTCATTAACAGTATTGTAAACCATGGCTTCCAAACTGAAATTTAAAAAATTACCCCTGTATCTATTAGCCACCCACCCCATTATTTTCTTGGGTTTTTATTTTTGGAAACCTGAGTGAATATGCTTTAAAAAGTATATAGGACTTTTAAAAAATATTTTGTTCTGTGCTTGGGGATTGGATCCAGGGCCTCGTATGTGGCACACACTGCCACGAGTTGAATTCCCTTGCCTTTGTGGATTTTGTGTATTTTTAATATTAATTTTTTGATTGAATCACCATGAGATAGAGCATTACAAAGCTGTTCATGATTGGGTTTCAGTCAAACAGTGTTCCAATACCTGTCCCTCCACCAGTGTAATTTCCTAGCACCAATGTCCCCACTTTCCCTCCTACACCCAAACCACTTCCCAACCCAGCCTGCCTCTATGACAGGCACCTCTCCTCCCTCCCTCCCTCCCTCCCTCTCTCCCTCCCTCCCTCCCTCCCTCCCTCCCTCTCTCTCTCTCTCCCTCTCTCTCTCTCTCTCTCTTTCTCTCTCTCTCTTTCTCACTCTCTCTTGCTCTCGCTCTCGCTCTCGCTCTCTTACTCTCATTTTAGGTATTATGATTTGCAATACAGATGCTGAAAAGTTATCACGCATGTCCCTTTACCTTCTTTCAGTACTCAGTTCTTGTCCAGAGTGATCATTTTCAACTAATGTTGTCATAATAGATCCTCCTCTATATTAACTACCCTTCACCCCCACCACACACACACTTGTGGTAATTTCATAGATAAATTAAAAAATTAAAAACATTAATGGATTTAAATTTATTTGTTGAAAATTGAAAAAACAGACAAACCATAAACTCACTGTGGTATTGAGTTTGGGAGTGGAGAGATTTTCTACCTCCTGCCCTCCTGTATGTCTTAGTAACGAAGTCATACTTTGCTCACAATTGCTGAACCTACCTTGACATGTTATTTCCCAGAATCAGTGGTTTACCTGTATGTAAACTCCTTCAGTTGTTGATGTTGTTATTGTTGTTTTTGGGCCACAACTGGCGATGGTGAGGGCTGACTCATGGCTCTGTGCACAGTACTCACTGCTGGCTGGCTGAGGAGACCACGTGGAGTGCTGGGGATCAGACCCGGGTTGGCCACGTGCAAAGCAAATGTCTTACCTACTGTATTATTGTCGTGACTCTGTAAATTCCTTGTTATATTCTGTAGATTTGGTCAAAGTGTATAGTGATGTGTATCTGTTTAAGCATCACCCTTGAATTCTTCTGTGCTCCAACTGTTCATCCCTCCATTAAGTTTTGGCAAAAAGTTTTTGGTGGTGGTATTGGTGGTCCTGGGAATTGAACTCAGGACCTCAGACCAGGGAAGCCTGTGCCCTGCCACTGAATAGCGGCCCTGGCATCTGACATTGTCTTCGTGGTTTTGCCTTTTCTGGAATGTCATATATTTGGAATGATATGGTAAATTCCTTCTTCAGATTGGCTTCTTTTACAGTGTATATTTATTTTTATGTTTTTGGCTTTTGGGCCGCATCTGGCTGTGTTCAGGGTCACTCCTGGCAGTGCTTGGGGAACCATGTGGGGTGTAGGGATTGAATCCGGGTCAGTTATGCAAGGCAAATGCCCGTTCGCTGTAATGCTCTTGCCCTTCAGTATAGTTTTTAAATTTTCCCCATGTCTCTTAATATCTTGATGTTTCATTTGTTTCTAACACTGGAACCTAGTCATTGTCTGAGTGTACCACAGTTTTTCACTCACCTTCTGAATAACCTCTTGGATACTTATAAGTTGTAGCATTTACAAATAAAGCTGTTATAAGTAGGTGTTTGTGTAAATGGTTGAATTGCTTTTGTTCTGCTTGAGATTTTATTGCATCCCCCCACCCCCGCCTTATTGGGCTGCTTGAATTTGTGGTTTATTGTATTTTATCAGTTCTAGAATATTCTCAGTCATTTCCTCAGCTACTGACACTTTTCTGTCTTCTCTGGTGCTCTTCATTCCTCCCCCTCCCTTGGTTGTCACAGGTGTGTTGTCTGAGGTTAGTTGGTGTGCGCCTGGGGTCCTGTCTCTTTTTAAACATCTTAAGTGCTCATTCTGTATTTTTTCTGCCTCTTGCTCTTTCTTTATATTACTGATCTTTAGTTCCCAGAACTAAATATTGAGTAGTTTTTCTGACTTGTCAACCACTTCAAAATTTCTCTTTCAAATTGTCTAATCTACCATCACCCTGTGTATTGCATTTCCATGACAGCTGGTTTATTTCGGGGATGCTCCTGTCCTGAGTATAGTCCTGTGCCTTTGGTTTATTTCTGTTTGTTTTTAAAAATTTGGGTCCTAGCAGGTAGGGCACTTGCCTGTACTCAGCGGATTCATCCCCAGCATCCCCAAGCATCCCAGATGATCTCCACCCCTACCCCCCTACCCCACCCAGCACTGCCAGGGATAATTCCTTAGTGCAGAATCAGGAGTAATCCCTGAGTATTATGGGGTGTGGCTCAAAACCAGAAACAAAAGCAATTTATTTTGGAGTTTGGGCCACACCCAGTACTGTGGTGGGGGAGGGGTGTTACTCCCAAAGTACTGAGGGATCACGTGGTGCTGGAATGCTGCAATGGAACTTGAGCCTCCTGTGTGCAAAGCATGTGCTCCGCCCATGGCCACGCCCTGTCATTGGGGCCCTACTCTCTCTACCTTCTGGTTAACTGTTCAGCTCACAGCTGCAGGGCTGCTCTGCTTCTGCCTCCTCCTCCCCTACCCTGGCCTCCTTGGTCTTCTTCCTTCTGTCCTTTGGACCACACCCGATGGTGGTGCTCGGGGCTTAGTCCTGCTCTGTGCTCAGGAGATTGAACCCCGGTCCGACAAGGGTGCCAGGCAAGCGCCCTGCCTGCTGCCCTGGGGCTCCTACCCAGAGCTGCTGCTTTTGAATTAAAGTTAGCAAATACTCTCAAACAAATCATTTTATTTTGTGTGCTGGGTTTGGCTTTCTGGGTTCTTTTTTTTTTTTTTCTTTTTGGGTCACACCTGGCAATGCACAGGGGTTATTCCTGGCTCATGCACTCAGGAATTACCCCTGGCCGTGCTCTGGGGACCATATGGGATGCTGGGAATCAAACCCGGGTTGCCTGCGTGCAAGGCAAACACCCTACCCACTGTGCTATCACTCCAGCCCCGGCTTTCTGCGTTCATATCTTATGGATTTTGATATAGTCATAGAGTCATTCCTGTTTTCTTTTTTCCTTCCTTCCTCTCTTGCTTCTCCTCCTCCTCCTCCTCCTCCTCCATCCTCCTTCTCCTCCTCCTCCTCCTCCTCCTCCTCCTCCTCCTCTTTTCTGCTGTGCTAGAGATTGAACCCAGAACCTCACATATGCAAAGCGTGTGTTTAACTACCGACCACATTATTGGTCTCATTTTATGTTTTTGATTTTGTTTTTGGACCATACCCTGAGGTGCCCTGGGGTTATTTCTGGCCATTTGGCACCAGAGATCATACAAACCCGTGTGCCTCAGCCATTTAAGCTGTTCGCTTTGTCCCTCTTGTCACTTAATAGTTATTAATATGAAACTAGTTAATGCTTATAAATTGTACATGAACTCTTGTGCCACAGTGGGTACGTCTCATTTTTTACTTCTTACTACTTTCTTCCTGTGTATAGTCTATATTGTTGTCATACGTAGCCCTTAGAACCATTCAAGTTAATGGTTTTCTTTTTTACTTTTAAATAAGTATTACAGTTCCTCCCACCCCCACCACTTTATTGTTCTGTTTTGGGCCCATACCTGGTGATGCTCAGGGGTTTGCTCCTGGCTCCGTACATAGGAATTACTCCTGGTGGTGCCCTTGGGACAATATGGGATGCTGGGGATTGAACCTGGGTATGCAGTGTGCAAGGCAAATGCCCTCCCTGCTGTACTCCAGTCCCACTATTAAAACTTTTTTAAAACTTCATTGATCATGCTGCTGATAATTGAGCACAGGGCTCACACATATGAGCATGCTCTGTCCCACTGAGACATATCCCTGGCCCTTGAAGCTCAATTCCCCCCTCTCCTGATGTTTGTTGTCATGGTGATGGGAGTTGTGATACTTGAACACTTAGTTGCTCTGTGCCAGAGACTGCACACTTTATTTACTTATCCACTTATTTATATAGCCTTAGGGTCACCCTTGCAGTGCTTTGGGACTTACCCTGTCTGTGCTTGGGATTTGCTCCCAGTGGTAGTTGAAGGGCCATGTAGTATTGGGGAGCATGTTCAAAGCATGAGCTCAGTCCTGCACGCTTAATCTCTGTGGGCGCGGGAGAGAGGAAGGCCATACCGGCTGTGCTCAGGGCTTCCTCCTGGCTCTGCACTCAGAGATCACTCCTGTCTGCTTGGGGGACTGTGCTGGGTGCTGGGGATTGAGCCTGGGTCAGCTGTGTGCTTGCTGTCCTATCGCTCCAGGCCCCTGCACTCATTTTTTTTTTTAAATTTTTTATTAGTGAATCACCGTGAGGTACAGTTGCAGACTTACAAACTTTAATGCTTACGTTTCAGTCATACAATGATCGAGTACCCATCCCTCTACCAGTGCCCATTCTCCACCACCAATGGTCCCAGTATCCCTCCCACCACCCCCACCCCGTCCCCCCACCCCACTCCACCCCACCTCTGTGGCAGGGCTTTCCTTTTTGCTCTCTCTCTCCTTTTGGGTGTTGTGGTTTGCAATATAGGTATTGAGTGGCCATCATGTTTGGTCTATACTTTTTCCAAGCCGTGGAGCAGTCCTCCTGGTACAATTCTCTACTATTCTTGGGTGTAAGTCTTGCATTATGTTACATTATATTCCACAAATGAGTGCAGTTTTTCTATGTCCCTCTCTTTCTGACTCATTTCACTTAACATGATACTCTCCATGTCGATCCTCTTATATGCAAATTTCATGACTTCATCCTTTCTAACAGCTGCATAGTATTCCATTGTGTAGATGTACCAAAGTTTCTTTAACCAGTCATCTGTTCTTGGTTTTTCCACTCGGGTTTTTTCCCCAGATTCTAGCTATTGTAAACAGTGTTGCAATGAACATACAAGTACAGATGTCATTTCTACTATACTTTTTTGCATCTCTGGTATATATTTCCAGAAGTGGGATTGCTGGGTCAAATGGGAGCTCAATTTCTATTTTTTTTTCTTTGCTTTTTGAGTCACACCCAGCAATGCTCAGGGGTTACTCCTGGCTCTGCACTCAGGAATTACTCCTGGCGGTGCTCGGGGGACCATATGGGATGCCGGGGATCGAACCCAGGTTGGCTGCGTGCAAGGCAAACCCGCTGTGCTATCGCTCTGGCCCTCAATTTCTAATTTTTTGAGAATCATCCATACTGTTTTCCAAAAGGGCTGAATCAGTCGGCATTCCCACCACCAGTGAAGGCCCTTTCTTGCCACATCTGCGCCAGCACCAGTTGCTTTTGTTCTTTTGGATGTGGGCCAGTCTCTGTGGTGTGAGATGATATCTCATTGTTGTTTTGATCTGCATCTCCTGATGATTAGTGATGAAGAGCATTTTTTCTTGTGTCTTTTGCCAGTCACTGCACTCTTGATTGTGTGCTAGTGATGCCAGGGATTGTGCTGCCTGGGCTCCAGTTCAGCTTCATGTGAGCAAGGCTGGCTGAACCACGGAGTTGTCCTTGGGCCACCTTAGAATTTTATTTATTTCCTTGATTTTATTATTTTGCTTTTAGGCCATACCTGGTGGTGCTCAGGACCTATTCCTGGCTCAGTGCTCTGGGATCCTCTTTGCAGGGCTCCAGGAACTGGGTGTGGTCCTGGGGACCGAGCAAGGCAAGCATTTTATCTCTATCCTAGATTTATGGCCCCCATTCCCCCCCTCCCTTTTGGGGGCTGTGGGGAGCCACATCTGTTGATGCTCAGGGGTTACTCCTGGCTCTGCACTGAGGAGTGACTCCTGGCAGTGCTCAGGGGACCATGTGGGATGCCAGGAATCGAACCCAGCTCGTCCACGTGCGGGCAAGTGCTCTGCCTGCTATATTATTGCTCCAGCCCTCATTGGCTTCTTTTACTTTTAACAAAGCATAGGTTGATTCTCAAGTAGTAGCAGCAAGTGACTATTCAGATTGCTGTAACAGAGCTTTATTTAAACCACGATTGCTACAGTGAAAGTCCTCTGAAGGCGATCAACGTTGGCCCTGTAAGATAGAAGGGTGCTGGTGGGATGAATTCGACCTACACCATTGATCACTGGCAGAATTCTACAGAGGGCAGATATGTGATTCTTATCACATAAAATTGCTGCAATAGTTGGTGTTAATTTAGTTTTTGTGTTGCCTGACTCTGGGCTGGAGCAATAGCACAGCGGGTAGGGTGTTTGCCTTGTAAGCGGTCAACATGGCTGACCCAAGTTCTATTCTTCTGCCCTTTTCGGAGAGCTCGGCAAGCTACTGAGAGTATCTCGCCCTCATGGCAAAGCCTGGCAAGCTACCCATGACCTATTCGATATGCTAAACACAGTAACAATTGTCACAATGGAGACAATTGTTTCTGGGCCCGCTCGAGCAAATCGATGAACAACGGGAGGATAGTGACAGTGATTGCCTGACTCTGGTCTGGAGTGATAGGACAGTGGGTATGGTGTTTGCCTTGCACGCCGCCGACCTGGGTTCGATTCCTTCGCCCCTCTTGCAGATCCCGGCAAGCTACTGGGCAAGCTACTGAGAGTATTCCGCCCGTATGGCAAAGCCTGGTAAGCTACCCGTGTTGTATTTGATATGCCAAAAAAAAAAATAAATAAATAAAAAACAGTAACAACAAGTCTCATAATGGAGATGTTAGTGGTGCCTGCTCGGGAAAATCGATGAACAACTGGAAAACAGTGCTATTGCCTGACTCCAGAGGAATACTTAAGGATTAATTGTCAAAGCAATTTGAGGCCCGGAGTGATAGTGTTCTTGCTTTGCACGCAGCTGACTCTAGTTCCATCCCTGATACCCCATATGCCCCCCTGAGCCTAACAGGGGTGATCCCTGAATGTAGAACCAGGAGTAAGCTCTGAGCACTGCCAAGTGTGGTCCCCCACCCCCCTAAACAAAGTAGAAAATGTAATCTGAGGGGTCAGAGAAGTAGCACAGTGAGTATATACTACTCACTGCTGATGTAGCTTCAATCCCTAGCACCCCATCTGGTCCCCTGAGTACTTCCAGGAGTAATCCCTGAGCACAGAGCCAGGAGTAAGCCCTGAACACAGTGTGTATGGCTTAAACACCTTGCCTTCCCTCCCCTTAAAAAAAAAGTTTATCTGAGGGACCAATCAATTTTGGGAGATGGTACCTCCAGTTTAGAACACTTTCCTAATTGTAGGATTTGTGAAATTGCTCAAAGGGCTTAAGTGCGTGCTTTGTGATTTGAACTGGAGTGTAGTACCCCGGGTAGGGCACCTGGCATGTGGCAGGTCTTGGTTGAATTTGGGCACTGCCAGGGATCACACAGCCAGGAATAGCCCCAGGGAACTGCCAGGTATGGCCCTCAAACCTGCTTTACCCACTTTCCCAGAAAGTTCTGTAGCTCAAGATCAGAAAGTCACTAACAGTTACCTCAAATTAGAGTGCATTGCTTTGTATGCACAGCGGGTAGAGCGTTTGCCTTGCACGCGGCTGACCCAGTCGGCCCAGGTTTGATTTCTCTGCCCCTCTCAGAGACCCTGGCAAGCTACCGAGAGTATCTTGCCCGCACGGCAAAGCCTGGCAAGCTACCCGTGACGTATTCGATATTCCAAACACAGTAACAAGTCTCACAATGGAGATGTTACTGGGCCCACTCAAGCAAATCGATGAACAACGGGAGGACAGTGCTATAGTGCTTGTATTGCCACTCCTATAGGAAGTATTTGAGCAGAATAATATCTCTCTCTCTCTCTCTCCCCCCCCCCCCTTCCACTCCCCTCTCATTTTGGGGTCATACTTGGAGATGCTCAGGGTTTACTCCTGACTCTGCACCCAGGATTCAGTCCTGGCCCTTTGAGGGAACGTATTATATTGGGTGCCAGCCACGTATCCACTATACAGTTGCTCCGGCTCATGTGTTTCAGCCCAGGGAGCTACTCTGACCCAACAAGCACCTTTTGAAAGGACGCAGCACAAGGGTGGAAGGGGGGTGTGGTAGAACAGGGGGCAGTTGCTTGTCTTGCACGCGGCAAGCCTGGGTTCAGTTCCTGGGTCCCCATTTGGTCCCCCAAACCCAGCAGGAGTGATTGCTGAGCATAGAGCCAAGACTAACCCCTGAGCACTGCTGGGTGTCGCTCCCCTAAAATATATAACAAATAAAATATTTGACAGTTGAGGAACTGGTAATAATTTTGTAGAAGGATTTGGTTATCTTTTACCTGGTCTACAGTCTGTTTCTGGCTTTGTTCTAATAAGGTCTTTTATAGTTGCTTGGTTTGCTATGTTTTAGGTACATGTTCCTATCAAGGGTCATGCATTAAATTTAAATATGCTTTACAAATTAAAAGCTGTGTGTGTATGTGTGTGTGTGTGTGTGTGTGTGTGTGTGTGTGTATTTGATTTGGGCCCACATTTGGTGCTCAAGATTCTACTTTCACTGGTAAAGAGATGATGGGTATTGGAACATTGTATAAGTAAAACCCAATCATGAGCAACCCCGTAACTGTGTATATCATGGTGATTCAATTAAAAAAAACAACAACTCTACTTTCAGCTCTGTGTTCAGGAGGTTGCTTCCTGTGGTGCTTATGGGACCCTTTTGGTGCCGTGGACCAAACCTGGGTCTTTTACATGCAAAGCATAATTCAGCCCTTTGAGATAGCTCTCCAATCCCAGGTCTGTTTATCAAAAATTGGAGGGTGGGGCTGGAGTGGTAGTACAGTGGGGAGGACGTTTGCCTGGTATGTGGCCCACACTGGTTCGATCCCCAGCATCCCATCTGGTCCCTTGAGCACCACCAGGAGTTATTTTTGAGGGCAGAGCCAGGAGTGACCAGGTGTTCCCCCGCCTCAAAAACAACAACAACAACAACCGGGGAGAATGGTTTGGGCTGCACTCTGCTGTGCTCAGGGATCACTCCTGGTGTGGACAGGGCTTGGAGGATATATGCTGCCATGTGCCATGCTAGAATGGAATCCGGGTTGGCTCTGCGCAAGGCTAGTGTTTTACCCACTGTACTGTCTCTCTAGCCATTATTATTATTATTATTATTATTATTATTATTTGTTTGGAGGTTCTAGCAGGGAACTGGAGCGATAGCACAGCGGGTAGGGCGTCTGCCTTGCACGCAGCCAACATGGCCGACCTGAGTTCGATTCCTCCGCCCCTCTCAGAGAGCCCGGCAAGCTACCGAGAGTATTCGATATGCCAGACACAGTAACAACAAAGTCTCCAATGGAGACGTTACTGGGCCCGCTCGAGCAAATCGACGATCAACGGGAGGGCCTTTACCTTACCTTACCTTATTATTATTATTATTATTATTTAGCACGGCAGAGCCTGGCAAGCTACCTGTGGCATATTCGATATTCCAAAAACAGTAACAATAACGGACCTCATTTCCCTGACTCTGAAAGAGCCTCCAATATGGCATCGTTGGGAAAAACAAGTAAGGAGAGGCTGCTAAAATCTCAGGGCTGGGACGAATGGAGACGTTACTGGGGCCTGCTCGAGTAAATCGATGAACAACAGGATGACAGTGACAGTGACAGTGATAGTGATTATTACTTTTAATTTGTAGGAGCCAAGCCACTCCTAGTGTTGTAGTAATCAGGAGCCGCAGAACCCACTTTTATTTTTTTTTTTTGGTCACAGTTGTTGGACTCAGGGCTTACTCCTGGCATTGTACTCAGGAGTCACCCCTCCTGGCAGTCTTTGCCATGACTTGCACTCACCCAGAAGCACACTCCAAATTACCTTTTGGAAGCGATTGGGAGGGGATCTGGCAGTGGACAGGGGCAATTCCTGGCTCTGTTCAGCAGTGATCCCTCAAAGTGTTTCAGGGTATTTGTGATACCAGGGATTCAAACCAGGGTCAGCAAGGCAAGTCCCTTATACCCTGCGCTGTGTCTCCAGCTCCATCCTGAATATTCTTTTTTATGCTAGTTTGAATAAATTTTTATTCATTCCATCTTCAGATTGTTTATTTCAGTTATAAAAATAAAATTAATTTCATATATTGAGCTTGTATACTGTAATCTTGCTTGAACTCATTATTTCTAATGGTCTTTTACAATGGGTCCTTTGGAATTTTTTACACACATACACACATTCTCTCTCTCTCTCTCTCTCTCTCTCTTTCACCCCTTCCTTCCTCCCTCCCTCCCTCATTACTATTTTTTTTTTTACCAGACTGAATACTTTGTACTGTTTGTCTTGCCTGGCTGGAACCTTCCATAGAATGTTCAGGATTTATCAGGAGTGTCTTGTTCCAGATCTGTGAAAGGTCTGTTCAGTCTTGACCTCTAAAAATGATGTTAGCTGCACTTTTTTGGGGTCGTTTCCCTTAGCAGATTGAGAAAGTGTTTCTTTTGTCTTCATTTTTGGGTTAGTACTTTGTTGTTGTTTTGGGGCCACACTCAGCTATGCTCAGGTGGGTGTGCCGTAAGTCAGCAGCTTACTCCGGACTGCTCTGGAATCATACCAGGCAGGCTCAGGCAGGGGATGCCAGGGATCAAACTCACGTCAGCTGCGTGCAAGGTAAGCGCACTACCTGCTGTACTAGCGCTGTGGCCCCTACTTTTCTTAATATAGTTATGGTTGATGTTTTTCCTCAAAGCACTTTGAATATGTTCTCCTACTGTCCTCTGCCCTCCAGTTATTTTTAAGGTCATCTGTTAGATTTTATTTGATTCACCTGTATATGATGATTGTTACTTCTGGTTTCAAATATTTCTTCTTTGCCTTGGAGCCTTTCTTGTATGATATGTTTGTGGGTATCTATATTATTATACTTTTTTTTTTAATACATTTGAGTTTTCAACCATTCTTTTTTCAACCATTATGTAGCATAGCGGTAGGGCATTCGCCTTACAAGCGGCCAACATGGCCGACCCGAGTTCGATTCCTCCACCCCTCTCGGAGAGCCCGGCAAGCTACCGAGAGTATCCGATACGCCAGACACAGTAACAACAAAGTCTCCAATGGAGACGTTACTGGGCCCGCTCGAGCAAATCGACGATCAACGGGAGGGCCTTTACCTTTTTTTTAACCTCCCTCTTTCTCACCACCCCCTTCTCTCTTTCTTTTGGGTTTTTGGGTCACACCTGACGATGCTCAGGGCTTACTCCTGACTCCTGGTGGTGCTCAGGAACCAGGAATCCCCAATGCTGGGGATTGAACCTGAGTCAATAGCATCGAGGCAAGTGCCCTATCCACTGTCTTTCGCTCCAACCCCTATCCTCTTGATCTCGTTCTGTTTCTAGTTTTGTGCTGTGTTTGACAGTTTTTCACGTTTTCCTGAAGATCTGTTTATTTTGTTTTCTCTGATTTTCAACTGTGTAATCTATATTTGAAGTTGTTTTTTTTCTGCCAGTTCAGTTCTACTTTTTTTTTGGCTTTCTGGGTCACACTCGGCAATTCTCAGGGGTTACTCTTGGCTCTACTCAGGAATCACTCCTGACCATGCTTGGGGGACCATATGGGATGCCGGAGATCAAACCC
Source organism: Sorex fumeus (assembly GCF_029834395.1). Lineage (NCBI taxonomy): Eukaryota > Metazoa > Chordata > Mammalia > Eulipotyphla > Soricidae > Sorex > Sorex fumeus. The sequence continues at coordinate 79,605,164 of NW_026606120.1, forward strand.
AGGTCGGCCACATGCAAGGCAAACGCCCTATCTGCTGTACTATCACTCTGGCCCCTCAGTTCTACTTATGAGCCTCTCTTCAGTTATTGTTTTTTTTTTTTTTTTGTTACATCCAGCGATGCTCAGGGGTTATTCCTGTGCACTCAGGAATTACTTCTCATGGTGCTTGGGGGGCCATATGGGGAGCCAGGCAAGGGAAACACCCTACCTGCTGTGCTATCGCTCCGGCCCTGTTGTATTTTTCTTTTCCCCTCCCTCCCTCCCTCCCTCCATCTCCCCCATCTTTTTTATTGATTCACTCTCAGAGGGACCCTTACAAAGCTGTTCATGAATAGGTTTCAGTCATACAGTGTTCCAACACCCATCCCTCCACCCATGTGCATTTGTCAGCACCAGTGTCTCTAGTTTCTACTTGTTGCTATAGTGTCATCGTATCTTTCTGTATTTCTTTAATCATGTTTCCTTTATGTGTGTTTGATTCTTGACCACACCTGGCTCTGCCCTGGGGCTTCTCTAGGCTCTGCGCTGTGGGGCTGCTCTGGTGTCTGGGGACCTTGTGCCAGGGCTTGAGGCCAGGCTTCCTGCATGCCGGTGGAGTCCAGCGCTGTGCCGGCTCGCTGGGTCTTTAGTTGCTATCCTCAAGTATTTTGTTATATCTAACGTGGTCTTTCTTACAGGTAGTTTCTTTTTTTCTTTTCCCTTCCTCTTGTATGCACCTTATTTACCTGTTCCTTGATTTTTTTGGTTGTTATTGTTGGAAAGTAGTGTTTTAAATGATAACATTAATCAACTTTGGGTACTAATTTCACTTTCTACCCCTTGGGGCTTTTATTGTTATTTGCTGTGTGTTTGGTGACTGGCTGGATTACTTTGGTAGTCTGTCTCACCTGCCTATTCCCCCAGCAGTCAGCCTCTGCTGGTGTTCCTTAGGGAGCTTTGTCGGTTTACCCTGGGTCGCTGATACTAGGAAGGGTCCCTTGAATTGCTCAAAGAGCTCTATTGTTTCCAACATTGCCCTGAATTATAAATTCTTTTTGAGAGTAATCAAATTGAATGGGGCTCCTTGAAAGGAAGAGAGTCTGAGGGCTGGAACATGTCTAGATGTTTTGTTTTCTGGTTTTAGTTCAAAAATTTTCTGGCTTGCAGTCCACAAGGTTTTACCTCCATAATGTCCATGAATCTTATTATAATTGTCTTTAATCAGAACCTGCATTATTATTTTGGACTCTTTTGTTTTGGGGCCACTCCTGGATGTGCTCAGGAGCACTCCTGAAGGTTATATCAGTGCTGGGGATCAAATCCAGGTCAGTCGCACGCAAGACAACAAGCACCTTACCCTACTCTCCTTCCTCTCTAGCCCCTTTTGGATTTTTGCCATGCCAAGGATAGAATCCAGATTCCCAGACTTGTACTTTATCACGGGCCACATTCCTGGTCTGGGAACGTCCACTGTTCTTGAGAGCAACATGAAACTTAAACTGTCCACACTATTGGAGATGAATTCAGGACCTTTGCAAAGAGATCTGCTCTTGGTTGCTTTTGCTTTTTTCATGAGGGACAGTATGGGTCAGGATTCTGGGGGTGGGACATGCGCCAGTGCTGGGAGTGGGCTTGGCTTGTCTCTCCTGGTACGGACCCAGTGGGGAGGGAGGACTATTGTGGCCCCGGGTTTTCAGTGTTTTCCTTTCCTCAGTCAGAGCCTCTGCTCCACTGGGGGGGTTTGGGCGGAAGGGAGTACCCCGCCTTGGCTGGTGCTTGCCTGGGTCTTACTCAGCTGCAGGGGACTGGGGACCAGACGAGAAACTGGATGTTCCTGTTCATCCCAGGAAGTACTTTGGTCTCAGCCGAAGTCCAGGATGGGGAGGGCCTCTAATCTTCTTGACTAGCAGTCTGAGGTCTTGCTGAGATGGAGCAAGGAGCCAGGCCATGGATTGGGTTCAAACATCATAGACTTGCATCTTTCAGACTGGGTTTTCATGGATTTTATTGAGCAGTTGATTCTTCAGTTGTAAGTTGCCCTTAAAGACTTTTTTTTTTTTTTTTTTTTTGGTGGGGAGGGCATACCCTGCTGTGCTCAGGGCTTGCTACTGGCTCTGTGCTCTGGAATTGCTCCTGGCAGTGTGGTACCAGGGATTGAACGAAGGTTGGCTGCTTGCACAGCAAGTGCCCTCCCCTCTGTACTATTGCTCTGGCCCCTGAATGGAGGTATTCTGTTTATTTGTTTGTTTTTGCTGTTATTTTCACCAGTTTCACTGAGAAGTGGTTCAGCGGAGCTCCAAGCTATTATGTCAGAAGTCAGTCTTTTACAACTTTGTGGTGCTGGTTTTTTTGTTTTTATTTTCCTTTTGGGTCACACCTGCAAGGTGCTTCGTACGCATGGGATACTCCAGCCCTTTGCGCCATATTTCAACCCTGCAACTTTGGTTTTGAGTTAGCACTCAGCTTCCTTAAGGCATGACTCAGGAAAGCATTTCCGATGGTCCCTGACCACCCTTTATAAGGCACCCTTGATGAATCCCTTAGTATCCTAACTTTACTGTTGCTTGCCTCAAAGAAGGGGTGGAGAGAATGATTTCCCCTGCTTACTTTCTGATGAATTTATTACATGCAGAAGTAACTGTAGAAGGGAAATGTGTCTTGAGTTTGTAAAGGAAATGAAAATACCAACTGAGGATTCTGACATGTGGACACTCGCTGCTTTATGGTTGATGGGTTCTTTCAGGTTGGCTTGGCTGGCCTTGCTGCTAATTAACTCTTGCCCTTTTTGACCAGACTTAGACATCGGATCAGCAGATTCTTCGGTGTTGGCTGTCATCTTAGTTTCTTTTGATTTCCATTTTTCTTTTCCTCTCCAGGGGCCACTCAATAGTGAGTCTTCCAACCAGAGCTTGTGCAGCGTGGGGTCCTTGAGTGATAAAGAAGTAGAGGTAAGGAGCCGTGTCCACTGTAAGACCTTTCCTGTTCCCTCATCTGCCTGGGTGAGAATCAGCTCTGCAGAACTGCAGTACGGGCTTCAGTTAGGGTCTGTGGGGTGATCCCCGTGGGGCTGCGCTCTCCGTGTCTGTCCAGCCCTTGTGGCCCCGACGGGTTCATTAGCATCCCTTCATACTGGGTCTTGCCTCCTTGTTTGTTTTGTTAAGTTGTTCTGAATAAATGGCAGATTTGCAGTTGTAGCTGAATCAGCTCGATCACTTTAACTTCAACTCTCATTCCTCCATGGAGTGGGTCAGTATAGCCTCATAGAATTGGAAGACTTTTTAGGCATAGAATTTAGATGCTTAGATATGGGTTTAAATTTGCAAGTTGAACTTAGTAAGTTAGAACCAGTTGAGTAAGCAGGTAGTTCGTGAGGAAAAAAAAAGGATTGGATTTAATCTCTTTTAAAAGTAGAAATATCGTTAACAGCTGTTGTCTGAGAGCCTGCAGTCTGCTAGCTCTGCATGCAGTATAGGTACTTTTAAATAAATAGTCTATTTAAATTTTACAGCAACCCTGTCCTACAGATGAGCAAATTGAATCTCTGATATTGTTGGCATTTGCCTAAAATTATGTTGCTGATTTGGTTACAGATCCTGTACAGTGATTTAGGGCTTGTTTTCTTCAGATGAGTCTCCTTAAGTTTTATATTTTGTACATAGTCTCTGTTTTTCATAATGTGAAAAATTTAACAAAGTGCTAATTGTGATATATTTTAACAGACTCCTGAGAAAAAGCAGAATGACCAGCGAAATCGAAAAAGAAAAGCTGAACCATATGAAACTAGCCAAGGTAGTAATAATTTCACACCAGAGAAAATTATTGAAATAGTTTTTTAAAAGAAAAGGAAAATACTAAATTCTTATGTACTTAGGTAGGATTTTCCAGCTCACACTAAGTAGTGTACAGGGATTCCCAACAAAGGAGATTTGTGTATCTTCAGGGAATACTAGCTGTTTATTATAGATTTAACATTTGATATACACTTGACAAAACTGTCAGTTCTTTGGGGACTTTTGTTTTCCCAAATGCAAGATAACGATCTTGGTCTCACCACAGGCTCTCCTTCAGACTAAGCCAGTGTTGTACAGAGAAGAGGTTCCACCAGAGTTGTCACCGTCCTGAATTAGAGCAGTGATTTGTTAGCAGTGTGCCACAAGACCTGGTGTTATTGGCCTGGCTTGTCCTTTCCTGCTCTTCTTCCTCGTCCATTTGTTTAGTTGAATACTGGGACCTGGTGGAATAAATCTGTAAACATGGTACTCATAATGTCCAGTATCCTTATAAAATTTAGGAGAGAATGATTGGTTTGGGTTCCCCAAATTGAAATTTCTTAGAATGCATTTTCCCTCCTTTTTCTTAATTCCACAGAACATTTCTTTTGAGGGAGATGATCCTCCTACAGTGACAAGGTCACTTGAAGTATTTGTGTAAAGTAGCAGAAACCCCTTATATATTTTTTGAATTAAAGTAATATTTTTTTGGAGGGGCCACATCTTGCAATGCCTAGGGTTCACTATTGGCTCTTTGCTCAGGAATCACTCCTGGAAGGCTCAGGCGACCATATGGGATGCTGGGGACCGAACCCAGGTTGGCTGCATACAAGGCCACGCCTTACTTACTTTATTATCACTCAGGCCCCAGACTCTTCAATTCTGCTAAGTTTTGTTTTGCATGTTTTTTTTTTTTTTGGTGGGGAGAGGGATGAGGGGACATTGGCAACTCCTGGCTGTGCCCAGGGATCACTCCTGGCAGGGCTTGGGGGACCATATCGGGTACCCAGGATTAGACCTGGATCTGCCACACGTGCAAGGCAAGTGTCTTAGTCATCCGTTGGACTGGCTCTACAGCCTCGTTTGACATTCTTTGTTCTCTTTGTTTTCTTAGTGAGGGAAGGATATGCATTGTAGATTAGTTTTATTTTGGGTATCTGAAACTGAAAAAAGTCTTTCTCTAGCTATTCAAACTCTGTTTTTAGGATACAGATATTTTGGCTCATTTAAAAAAGTAAAGCCACCTTTCAAATTGATGACCCACTGGTGCTGTAATTGAATATGAAGTACATGTTAGTGGTTTACGTGTGTATTGGAAAACTCTACTTACTTTGGTTTCATTTTCAGGGAAAGGCACTCCTAGGGGACATAAAATTAGTGATTACTTTGAGGTAAGTTTAATTTTTAGAAAAACAACCTGTAGTAATTTGTCTTTTTTCTTTTAAAGCTAAATCTGTGTGTCCATTTAAGGCTTTAGGAAGCAGTATTGTTTCTTGACTCTGCATTCCTCCTTCCCTCCCCAGTGTCATTAACACTGTCTGCCCCACCTCCCTGTAAGAGGAAACTGTTGCTGCCTTCCTCCATTTAAATTGATTGGGTCTTGTCTGTGATGATATAAGCATTCACAAATGAGGCGGTTTTCTTTTGGCCAGGCTAGGATTCACGGCTTATAAAGGTGGAAGTGGGATGACTTTGGCTCTTCTTTGATCCTTTTCTACCCCGTTAGCCCAGTGGGCCCATCAGTTAGTGATTTCTCAAGCAGACGTGGCCATCCACTGTGTCTCTGTGCTCTTGCTTTGTGTGTCAGGGCATGTGAAGGAAAAATGTTCTTTGCTTATGTATTCGTAAAGCCATATGTACCTTCAGCTTTCTAGCCATGTTTCCTTTACATCTTTGCATATTGTAGCTGGTGGTCTTTCTTAAAAAAATCTTACCGAAAAGACAAAAACGTTTAACATACGTGGCGTTTCTCTGGCATGGTTTTATTGTCTTCACGGGCCATATATAATTCAGAGCTGTTTGTGTATTAATCTATTACTCTCCTTATCTGAAGCACAGTATTGTTTTGAATTATTCATATCCATTTTTCCCTGTTGGCCAGTTTGCTGGGGGAAGCGGGCCAGGAACCAGCCCTGGCAGAAGTGTTCCACCAGTTGCACGATCCTCACCGCAACATTCCTTATCCAATCCCTTACCGGTAAGCATCCACCTGGAGAAATATGACACCCGTTACAGGAGCCCCGAGCAGTTTCCCAAAGGGGATGAATGGTACATTAAGGAGAAAGGTTCATAGTACTCCTTATGAATCACTTATTTATGTTCCAATATAGATCAATAAATTAACTTATTATAAGAGCTAGCCCTACTCTCAGCATAATAAATCGTATCTAATCCTGTAGATCAGTGTTTTGTCAATTGAAATAATGTCCAGTTCAAACAGTATGTAAATTTTTTTTCTTTTGCCAAACTCACATGTTTTTGTAACTAGATTATTGTTTTTAATTTGTTGAGCTTCTAGGATTTGCATTATTTTCAAGGTTACCATGATGTAGTGAAGAAGCTGATGTATAAGTTTGAAATATGTTTGTTTCATGCTCTCAACAGATCCAAAGGTCTTTAAAACGTTGTAGCTAAGATAGTGATTTTATTCTGTTTCAGTTTTGGGCCATATTCAGCAGTGCTCAGGGGCTCTTGGTTCTGTGCTCAGGGATCACTCCTGGCAGGGTTTGGGGGGGCTGTATGTGTACCATATGTTTGATTCAGGATTGAACTGAGGTCAGACGCATGTAAGGCAAGTGCCTTCACTTCTGTACTACCTCTCTGTACTATCCTAAGTTAGTTATTTTTTAACCTAAGGGTACTGGTCCTCTTCATGGGACATTAGGCAGTACTGGAGGCACTTTTGGTCACACCTAGAAGTAGACCACTGAGGCCATAAGCCTCCCGTGGGACAGTGGTCAGGGATACTGGTAAACGTCCTACAATGCATCGAACTACCCACAGCAGATATTCATCAAGTCCAGAATGTTTCCAGTGGTGAGGTTGAGATCTAGATAGCTGATGTATTTTATACTAATTTGCTTAGGTTACTTTGAGTACTTTGTTACTACCATAATAAGACCTCTGTTCAAGTTTGCAGTGATGCTTCAGGCATTGCTCTTGTGTCTTGCAACAGCAGGTTTTCTTAAGCTCCTGACCAGCATAAACCCATTCTCCTTGAGCAACTAGGGATGTCTGTCTTCCAGAGAACTTATTACAACAGCCTGTGATTGGGAGGGGTGGAGGGTGCTGACACTCTTGCTGTTGCTTCTGCAAAGTGTCCCCACCCCCCTGCCTGCCTTTGCCTCTCTCCCCAGATGTTTCTGATGGAGGAGGAGTTCATGGGTCCAGAAAGCTTCCAATAAATTGCTTTCACCTGTTTTTATTTTTATATATTTATTTAAGCTTTTTGGTCACATCCAGAGGTGCCCAAGGCTGACTCTAGGCTCTGCACTCAGGGATCATTTCTGGAGGGACTCGGGGAACCATATAAGGTGTTGGGGATTTAACGTGGGTTGACCACATAAAAGGCAAATGCCTGACTGGCTGTACTATCACTCTGGCCTCATGAAGGTGTTTTTTTTTTTTAAGTCCCTCACACCTTTCACTATATTCCTAATCTTTCATTCTTGGTGACATGAATATTTACATTTTGATGCATATTTTACTTTTCTCATTTATTCATATTTGTGCATATAGGTACATATTTGTGTGTGTTATGTACATATGGGTAATTAGCTTTTCTAAACCATTCTTTTTGTTGTTGTTAAAAACATATTTTATTAATATAAAAAACCACATTTATGTATTTTTTAATATGTTTTTTGGGGGGCCACACCCAGTGATTGTCAGGTTTACTCCTGACTCTGCTCAGGGATCACTACTCCTGGCAGGACATAGGGGACCATATATGATGCTGCGGATTGAACTTGGTTGGTCACAGGCAAAGTGAATGTCTTACTCGCTGTGTTATTGCTCCGGTATAAAACAGGAGCCTAAGAATTAATTTTCGATTTTTAAACAATTAGAGAGATAAGAATATATCATGATACATTCAGCCGTGCATCATTTGATACTTATGTCTGGCTCATATAAAGAGTTTGCGGAAAATCATGTAGATTAACTCTGTGTGGGTTCAGGGAAAAGGCTCAGTGGCGCACTCGCTTTTGCAGGAGCGATCCCTAGGTTTGATCCTTGGCACTGCATTGCCCCTAAGCACCACTATGTGTGACTCAAGGAAAACCTAAAACAGAATTTATGTATCATTCCTTTGGTCATGAAGTAAAATAGTTCCAGCTTCCTGGGAACGGATATGCTCTTCCTGATCGCAGTCTCCTCTTCTAACCTACAATTGCTGTTCTTCTCATTTTTGTGCTTATCGTTGACTTGTTCTTAGAGTTTGATCATCTGTGTAAGGAGCGCTAAACAAAATAGTTTTGTCATTAAGTAAGTTTTTATTAATCATGTCTTTTGATCACAGTATTTAAGTCTTCTGTATTTTGATTTTTGGTTGTATGTTTATCAGTTATAAGGAAAGCTGTATTTAGTTACATTTATGTCTTATCTAGGGGTTATGTTTTTCCTGTGTTTATAGTTTTGCTGTACATACATATTTGTATGTGTGTTCTTGTGTGTTTGTGTGTTTTTGTTCTTGTGTGTGTGCTTGTGTGTGTGTGTTTGTGTGTGTTGGAGTGGGCAGCGTTGGGGTATACCTGGCAGGCTGCCTGGGGGAGTACAGCTGTGGTGACCACCAAGGGTTGCCCTGGCTGTCCTTAGGCCCTTGCATTGAATTGCAGAAATCGGGGGAGCCCCTGAGCACTTTCTCCATCCCCCCACCCCCGCCCCACCTCTCCCAAATAGAAATCATCACATGCATCTTGAATTTGCTAAGTTTTGATGTTATTGGTATCTTTACTTTCCTCTCATATAAATAATGACTTCAGAACTTTAGTGTATTTACCTGCCCCTGACTTGGTAGTGTGTTTTTATTTCATCAATATTTTTAGGGAGTTAGGGTTTCATCACACCTGGGTTGACTCCTGGCTGTGTGCCAGGAATCTTAACTGAGGTTGACTCCATGCAAAGCAAGCAAGCACCTCACCCATATTTTTTGTCTCTTTAAAATCCTCATAAAACATTTATGCACTCATTGCTCAATTTTTCTGTATACTTATTCTTTTCTGGTGTTCATAATGATTTGATATTTATACATATTATAAAATGATTATCACCAAGTTTACTTGATTGAATCTGCCATCACACAGAATTTATAATATTTTTCTTGTGAGAATTCTTAATATCTACTCTTCAGAATAATGGAATATGGTATTAGCTTTCATTATCCTTTTGTGCCTTATGTGTCCTTGACTTCTTCCTTTCCTTTTCGTTTTTGGACATACCTGTTGGTGCATGGTCTGTTCCTGAGTCTGTGCCTGGAGGTTGTTCCTTGAGGTGCTCAGGGACTCCTGCAGGCCCAGAGATTGAGCCTCGCCTTGTTGCATGCAGAGCCTGCGCTCGGCTGTCTCTCAGGCCCTGGCAGTGGTTTATTTCATAACTGTAAGTTTGCATCCTGTGACCTGCCTTTACCCACTTTGACCACTTTCCACCCCCTGACCTCAGATAACTTTATGTGTTTTTTTTCTTTTTTTTTTCTTTTTGGGTCAAGAGATGCACAGAGGTTCCTCCTGGCTTATGCACCCAGGAATTACTCCTGGCGGTGCTTGGGGGACCATATGGGATGCTGGGAATCGAACTCAGGTCGGCTGCATTTCAGGCAAATGCCTTACCCCCTGTGCTATTGGTTTAGTCCCTCTGTTTTGTTTTAACCTTTCACATAAAAGTGCAGTCTCATGGTTCTTACACTCTGTGCTCCATTTCTTTCATGTACTGTAATAGCCCTAGGTCCATTGCTTGTTGCAGTGGCAAGATGTCATTTTAATTGCTGCATAATATTCTAATATTCCCACATGCATCTCACATCTTGCATGTAGGATCATTTTCCTTCTTCCTGAGATGGCACTTTAAAATTCTTTGAGTATGTATTTGATGAATACATGAATACTTCGTGGGTTTTTTTTTTTTTATTGTTTTGTCCTTTTACTTGAAACAGACTTTTGCTGTATTTCTAGATTGGCAGTTTTTCTTTTAACACAATTTAATATGTCATTACTATCTTCTGTCTCCCATTGTTACTATTGAGAAAACAGCTTTTATTTGTGACTTTGAAAAAGCAAGGGAATTTTTCCTCTTTGGATGCTTTAAAAATCTTTGTTTGAGGGTCACACCCAGCAATGCCCAGGACTTACTCCTGGCTCTTCACTCAGGAAGCACTCCTAGTGAGTCTGGGGTGGGAGCGTTTGTGGTGTTGGCAGCTGACTAGGTCTGCCAACTACAAGGCAAATGCATGATCCACTGTACCAACACTCTAGCCCCATTGTATATCTTTAAGTCCTACACATGAAAGAGATTGTTCTGTATGGATCCCTTTCTTCTGACTTTACTCAGATGTAATTCTCTAGTTTTATCCTCGGTGCTACAAATTGCATGATCTTATTCTTCCTTAGAGCTGTATAATATTCCATTGTGTATGTATACTACAGCATCTTGATCTATTCATTCGTATTTGGACATTTGGTTTGTTTCCATATCTTAGCTGCTGTACTAAGTGTGACGATGAACAAAGATGCGTATATTTTTTTCCAAATTAATGTTTTTTGTTTGGGGCTAGTTGCCAAGAAGTGGTATCACAGGTATGGGAGTAAAAGGTAAAGGCCCTCCCGTTGATCGTTGATTTGCTCGAGTAGGCCCAGTAATGTCTCCATTGGAGACTTTGTTGTTACTGTGTCTGGCATATCGAATACTCTCGGTAGCTTGCCGGGCTCTCCGAGAGGGGCGGAGGAATCGAACTCGGGTCGGCCATGTTGGCCGCTTGTAAAGCGAACGCCTTACCCGCTGTGCTATCGCTCCTGGGAGTTGTATTACTTTTTTGGAATAGATTTCTGTATTGCTTTCCATAGAGAGAGGCTGAACCAGATGCCATCCAGTAGTGGATGCCGCATCCGCATTTGTGTTGGGCTATTGAATTATTTTGTTGTTGATCTTTGTGAGTACTATTTTAGATATTGGTCTTCTAGCTGATGTATAGTATGCAGATGTTTTTTATCACCTGTGTGTGTGTGCGCGCGCGCTACACCAGGTGGTGCTCAGAGCTTTCTCCTGGTGGCACTGTGTTCAGGGATCATGTCTGGCAGTGCTTGGGGGATCATATGCGGTGCTGGGGATAGACCCTGGTTTGGCTGTGTGCAAGGCAAGTCCCCGCCCCGCTCTACTATCTCTGGCTACCCAGTTGGGTGTCTTAAAAAATGTGTTAGCCTGAGTTTCTCTTGCTATGCAAAGCTTTTAGATAGATGCAGGCCCATTTGTTTGTTTTTGGTTTTGTTTTCTTTGCCAGTCAAGTCTTATCATTGATGACATCTCTGAGGTCTTTGGAAATTTAAAAAGAAATTTAAAATTATTTCTTCTTTTGCAAGGTGTTTTTTTTTTTTGTCCAGCCCCTGCAGTAAATTAGGGATTACTCTTTTTTTTTTGTTTTGGTTTTGGGGTCACACCTGGCAGTGCACAGGGGCTACTCCTGTCTCATGGACTCAGGAATTACTCCTGGCGGTGCTCAGGGGACCATATGGGATGCTGAGAATCAAACCTGGGTCAGCTGCCTGCAAGGCAAATGCCCTACCCGCTGTGCTATTGCTCCAGCCCCAGGGATTACTCTTGGTAGTGTGAGGGATGGTAACTAGGGTTGGTCACGTTAAGGGAAGGGGTATAACACCTGTATTAATTTCTCTAGTCTGGAAATGGAAATTCGTTGTTTTTCTTATTTTGTTTAGTTTTTGGGTCACACCCAGTGATGTTCAGGGGTTACTTCTAGCTCTGCACTCAGGAATCTGGCGGTGCTCAGGGGACTTATGTGGAATGCCAGGGATCAAACCTGGATCGGCCACTTGCAAGGTTCTAAAACTGTTGGTAACCCTAATGTAAATGTGACTTCACATTGGGATCAGACTTGTAAAAACATGTACACTTTAAAAAATATTTACCAGACCTTTCTCATATCTGAAATTTAAAAAAAAATTTTTTTTTTTGCTTTGAGTTGGGGGCATACCAGTAGTAACTTGGGTTCTGGTTGGTGCCAGGCAGAAGCCTCACCCACTGTACTGTCTCTCTAACCCCAGAACGCCTTGTAGGGCTTCCATCCCCAGCACCCCATGAGTCCTTCGCCGACCCCTGCCAGGAATGATATCTAAGCACAGAGAGAGAGAGAGAGAGAGAGAGAGAGAGAATATACAGGCCACCCCTATTTCTACTTACTATTTTATCACATAGCAGGTTGTCACCAGCTTGAGGGTTCTACTTTCTGCACATCCTTTTTCTTTTGACAGGGTCGAGGTAGGAAAGGCCCACAATAAAATAAAATAAATTTTTTTTTTTTTTGTCCTGGCAGATCCCTGTGTATACAGATTCCTGGCAGATCCCTATAAAGTTTGGTCACTGTCATTGTCCTTCCGTTGTTCATCAGTTTGCTCAAGCAGGCCCAGTAACGTCTCCATTGTGAGACTTGTTACTGTGTTTGGCATATCGAATACGTCTCTCCGAGAGTGGTGGAGGAATCGAACTTGGGTCGGCCATGTTGGCCGCTTGCAAGGCAAACACCCTACCACTGTGCTATCGCTCCAGCACATAAAGTTTGGTACTTTAAACATTTTTTTAAAATTGATTTTTGTTTGCTTTGTTTTCAGGCCATTTAGGTATGTTCAGGGCTTACTTCTGGCAGGTCTCAGGGGACCATATGAGCTGTTGGGTTGGCCGTGTACAAGGCAAGCTTCATACCTGTTGTACTCTCACTTCGTCCCTTGCTTTTTATATTTCGTCCTATCTTCTTAGTTTTTTTTTTCTTTTCCTTTTTGGGTCACACCCTGCGATGCTCAGGGGTTACTCCTGGCTCTGTACTCAGGAGTTATTCCTGGTGTTGCTCTGGGGACCACATGGGGTGCCGGGGATCAAACTTGGGTCGACCATGTGCAAGGCATATGCACTACCCATGGTACTACCACTCTATCCCCTCTTTTTTCTTTTTTAAAAAATTGTATTTATTTTTAAATATCCTCATAGTTTTCTAAGGGAAGGTTAATTTAAGCATTTCAGTCTGCTTAACTTCCAGGAGTATATTTAAATCCTTTAGCCCTTGACAAATATTTACTGAGTATAGACAGAATGATGAATTGTATTTTATGGCTTCAGGGTTATATTGTCCCAACTGGCAAGAATATTGTGTGTGGTATCTTTGTTCTGGAGCCTGAATTTAAACTGTTGTGTGTAGTAGAATAGGAGGAGCGTGGGTCTTTTATTTTTGATTTTTGGTCATACCTGGCAGTGCTGTGGGTTATTCCTATTTCAGTGTTTAGTAATCCCCTGGTGGTACTAGGGGATTGTGTGGTGCTGAGGATTAAACCTGAACCTCTCACATGCACAGTGTGTGCTCATCCCATGAGCTGTCTCTTTGGCCTTCTAGACATTGGGTTATTTCGTTGCTTCTTGTTTTGACAGTTTTTTCCAGCTGGGCTGGGCCACCAGGCTATCTCGGGCAGACCTGGAGAGAAGCACTGTGTGCCAGCCATGAATTCAAGCCCTTTGAGTTCTCTTCCCAGCCCTGCATCTACTTCTTAAATGAAAATGTTAAATATCTTTCCCTTGTAGACATATGTGTTAATTGTGAGAATCCATTAGTTCAGAGATGGTCAAATGGAATGTCTTTACTGGTGTCAGAATCAGTGCTGGAACATTGTGTATCTAAAACCCAGCTATGAATAACTTTGAAAATCATGGTGCTTGAAAAAGATGTTTTTTAAAGAAAAAAGAATAATAATTATTAAAGAGTTTAATGGGTAGGGTGTTTATGTGAAAGTATATATCTCATGATAATTTTCTCATTTTCCATCTTATTTATGTAAATAATATCCTATTTTTTTTTCTTTTTGGGTCATACCCAGCGATGCTCAGGGTTTACTCCTGGTTCTGCACTCAGGAGTTATCCTGGCCGTGCTTGGGAGACTATATGGGATGCCGGGGATCAAGCCCAGGTCGGATGCCTGCAAGGCAAACACTCTACCTGCTGTACTATCTCTCCAGCCTCAAATTTTTGTATTTTATAGTGAATTTAGGCAACCCCCTCACACCCCCATATTAAGTTTCTAAAGTGTAATTTCCAAGACAAAATATATGCTTAATTTTCAGGCTGAAGAGATAGTACAGTGGGTAAGGTGCTTGCCTTGCACGCTGCTGACCAGGGTTTGATACCTGGCACCCCATGTGTTTCGCCAAGCCTGCCAGGAATGATCCCTGCCAGTGATCCTCAGCACAGCACAGGGCATATATTATATATATATATATATATGTGTGTGTGTGTGTGTGTGTGTATATATGCGGGCTGGAGCGATAGCACAGCGGTAGGGCGTCTGCCTTGCACGCAGCCAACATGGCCGACCCGAGTTCGATTCCTCCGCCCCTCTCGGAGAGCCCGGCAAGCTACTGAGAGTATTCGATATGCCAGACACAGTAACAACAAAGTCTCCAATGGAGACGTTACTGGGCCCGCTCGAGCAAATCGATGATCAACGGGAGGGCCTTTACTTTACTTATATATATATATGTATATTTATATATGTATATGTATATATATGTATATATAAGTGCATATATACATATATATTTATAAATACACACACATTTACTTTGGGCCAGAGAGTGTATAGGACGTAAGGTGCTAAGACCTTGCATGTTGCTGATTGCATTTTGAATCCCCCAGCACTGCATAGAAGCACCACCAAGGATCACTCCTGAGCACACTGCCGTGTATAGGCCCTGAACACCACTGGGTGTGAACCTAAAACAACAACAAAAGGTTCACTTTGAAATACCATCCCGTGGCTAGGGGACGTGCTCCCAGGGACACATGCCTTACATTTACAAGGCCCAGGCCTCTCCCTCTTCTGGCCTTCCTCTTCATTGCCAATGCTGCATTGCTAACCGCACACCCAATCAGCAAGCCCACCAGGCCCGTTATCACAAGTGGCCTTCATGGCCCACCATCCCTGGGGAAATCCTTCACACCCCCCCTCTCCCCTACAAAAACCAAGCAAAACAACAAACCAGAGAAATGTCATCTCATAGTAACTAGCAGATTGTCACCAGCTTGAGGGGACCAGTTTCTGCACACCTTTTTTTCTTTGGACGGGGTCTAGAACAGTGCTCAGGAGACCCAGGGTCATTCTTGGTACTGGTCTGTACAAGGCTGTGCAGTTTCGAGGACCCTGGGTTGCCGGTCTACCTGTGCCTTCTTGGCAGTTCTCAGGGGTCTCCGGCACCACACCAGCGGGTGTCTGAGGACCTCCAGGCTTGACCTCAGCAGTGCTGGGGGACCATGTGGCAGCAGGGACCAAACTGGACTGGTGTCTCTCTGGCTCTCACACTACTTTTTGTATGTATATGTGTGTGGACTTGGGGCCACACCCGAGAGTGTTCAGAGATTACTCTTGGCTCTGCATGCCGGAATTATTCTTGGTGGTGCTCAGGGAACCGTATGGCGTGCTGGGGATCAAACCCAAGTGAGCTGCATGTAGGGCAAGTGCCTTACCCACTGGACTCTCTCTGGCCCTCCCTCTGGTACCTTTTTTAATTATTATTTTTAGTTTTTTTATTGAATACCCATGAGATAGACCATTACAAAGCTGTTCATGATTGAGTTTCAGCCATCCAGTGGTCCAGCACCTGTCCCTTCACCAGTGTACATTTCCTACCACCATGGTTCCCATTTCCATCCCACCGTCTCCCAATACCTCCTTCCCCCGCAGCCTGCCTCTATGACAGGCACTTTTCTGTATACTTTTAGTGCTGAATTTTATCAACATGAGCCTGCTAGTGAGAAAAGATACTAGAAGGTGCATTAAAAAAATTAAAGATATTAAAAATAATTTTAAGGGGTCCGAAGATAGTACAGCAGGCAGAGCACCTGCTTTGCACGCAGCTGACCCGGGTTCCATCCCCAGCACCCCATAAGGGTCCCAGGAGCCCTGCCAGGAGTGATCCCTGAGCACAGAGCCAGTGAGACCTGAGCACAGCTGGTGGGCCCAGAACCAAAGGAAATAATGGCCTTTTGAAAACGTTCGTAGACCTTTGTGGCTGTGTTTCTGTGGCCGTGCTCTCAAGCTGGCTGGGCTGCGGCTCTCCCCGCCATGGTGCTGCCCTGCAGGGGCTGTGCATCCGTGTTCTTGCTCCCGGCTCCGAGCCCTCTGAGAGCTGTATGCCTGGACTGTGGTGCTTGCACCTGTCTCACTGGCAGCTGCTTGGAATTGAGGCACACAGGTCACAACGGTGCTCCCTGAGTGCCTGCCCTGCTCACACGGTCTAGAGGCTGCGTGTCTTGGCCACGGCGCTTGTATATGCTTTGCTCATAGCATGGCCGACCCCTTTTTGTGGTGGCTGCACACGTGTGGCTGTGGTAGGGCGGAAACTGTTTGTGGAGCCTGGGTGGCAGACAGCAGTGCTGCCATTATGAAGCCCTGAGCCCGGGATGGGGAGAGCGGCCGACATGCGGCCCCGAGCACTGGCTTGGGAAAACCGCCACTGGCACAAGGTACTGTCGCTTGATTCAGGTCTTTGCGCATGTATCTGCAATGTAGGTTTTCTTTGTGTGTAGTCTGAATAATTTTAAATTTACTCCCAAGCATTTTCGCTTTTTCTTTTTGGGTCACACACAGCTATGCACAGGGGTTACTCGTGGGCCTGCACTCAGGAATTACTCCTGGTGGTGCTCAGGGGACCATATGGGATGCTGGGAATCGAACCCAGTTGGCCGCGTGCAAGGCCAATGCCCTACCCTCTGTGCTATGGCTCCAGGCCCCTACTCCCGAGTATTTTATAGGCTTTTTGAATCTCCTTTTAGTTCTGTGCTTTAACTGACTACAGTCGGTCATTGTTGGTATATGTGTTTTGTCTATTTATTTCGTGTTTGGTCATCTTACTAAACTCTTATTTGTTTATCATTTGATTTGCTTGGTTTCCTTTGTGAATCGTTATATCATCAAAATGACACCTCACACAATATTATCTTTAATATTTTCCCATAGTTTTGCCTTGTTTTTTCTTCCTTATCACAATGGCTGAAACTTCCTATAGAAGAATATTTAATAATCATGATATTTGTGTATTAACCCCTGTCCAGTTGTTAACTTTATTGAAAGTATCTTTCGTATAGTTAATTGCATTTATTTTGATCACTAAAAAAAGTACTCTTTGTTGTATTAAAGTTGAGAAGAAGAACATTCCTTTACTTTTTAAGATTAGCCCAAGAATCAATCCTTTTTCACATATGAAGAGATTAATTTTGGTATTTCCCTACACCCAACATTAAGTTGCAAAGGTAGATTTGCTAATATAATACACTATTCTTCTATTTTTGGTATAAACCATATATAATTGGTATATTAATCTACTAATATAAAGCTTTTTTGTTTCTATTTTAGATTTTTGCATTGTAGTATAGTTAAGAGTGAAATAAACACCACCAAAAAAGTCATGGGGCAAATGTCTTAATCTTAATTTACTTACAGGATTGAAATAACTTTTCCTTTGTAGGTATGAGAATATTAGGAAGTTGATTCGTGGAGTCTGCAAAGCAGAACAAATGTTCCAAGTTAGGCAAAAGCTTTGAAAAGAGCTGGTAGATGTCATTTTAGGCTCAGGGATGGGCGTAGGTGACAGGAACCCCTGGTTCCTGCCCTGCACTTGTTAACACGTTCCTGACCTCATCAGCTTTGATGGGAGGGGTGAACCCAGTGGCCCCCAAACACCTCTGGGAGTATCACAGCCCCCAAAAAGGTCATTTTACATAAATTGAGTAAGGTGTTAGCCCAGGTTTGCAGATAAGCTGCCTCATGGTGTTAACACCATTATGCTCTGGAGAAGGTGCTCGGGGAAGGTCCCATTCCCTCCCTGTCCGTTGATGTGTCGCATGCGCATGCTGACTTCTCCTCTGAGCTGGGTATTGTGCTTGGTCTTTTGCAGCGGCGAGTAGAGCAGCCCTTGTACGGGTTAGATGGCAGTGTTGCGAAGGAGGCGTCCGAGGAGCAGTCAGCTCTGCCCACCCTGATGTCAGTGATGCTGGCGAAACCTCGGCTCGACACAGAGCAGTTGGCACAGAGGGGAGGTGGCCTCTGCTTTACCTTCGTTTCAGTGAGTATGAGACTTAGTTTACTTTGTTACGGGGGTCCAGCCCGATGGTGCTGGGGGCCTCCTCCCGTGGTGCCAGGATCGGACTATCAAACTCTGCAACTTGAGCTGTCGCTCTTGCTCGTTAGGATCAAGGGCTATATAGGATTGTATATATAATATTATAATATCCTTTTTGCTTTGCAACTCCTTGATGAAGATGGATTAATTATTTTCATGATTTTTAGGTTGGTTTTTTTTTTGGCCACACCCAGCTGTGCTCAGGACTTTCGCCTGGCTCTGTGCTCAGGGGTCACTCCTGGAAGACTTGGGGGGGCTATTTGGGGTGCTGGGGATTGAATCCAGGTTGACAGCATGCAAGGCAAGTGTCGTGCCTGCTGCACTATCGATCTGGTCCTCATGCTGCAGTATTTGCACGTGCAGCTGCTGTGCTCACACGTGTGCTTGCCAGATTTCATACTTCCTGGTCAAGGCACTAGCATGTCTTGTGTTATTGTTTTGTTTGTGGCACCAGGAATTGAGTTAGGATTTCACACATATAGGGCGTGCTCCTTACCACTGAGTCATGCCCATAGTTCTATATGTCTTCCTCGGTGCAGTGCTTGCCAGGTGCCTCACCTTTGCATGCCCACTCGAACCTGACTAGTGCAGCTAAAATTGGTGCTGGCAATCACAGACACAGAGCTCTGCCAGGCACAAGTGGCAGCAATGCCAGGATTGTGCTTGGTGCTTATGGGATGTTACACTTTTGAACTTGTGACCATATGCTTGCAAGGCAGGTGCTCTTATGGCCTTTGCCATTCCTCTGGGTAGGACTTTGAGCTTTTGGAAGGATGTTTGGAGTTTGGAAGGTTTATTTTAAAATATTCCAGTGTTGGGTCAGAGCGAGATATATTGGATAGGGCACTTACTTTGTATGTGGTGGACCCGGGTTTGATCCCTGGCCTCCTGTATAGTCCCCTTGCACTGCCAGGGCTGAATCCTGAGTGAGCTTCAAGAGTAAGTTCTGAACATTACCAGGTGTGGCCCCAAAACAACAAAACAATTACCAATAGCCAGAGATAGTACAGTGGGTAGGACGCTTACATTGCATGTGCCACCCAGAATTGACCCAGGTGCCATATAAGGTCCCCTGAGTGTGTAGCCCAGTGTGGCCCCAAAACAAACATGAACAAAAAAACTATCAATGAGAATATAGTGGATGTCAAATGTATAAAAATAAAGGAACTATTAAGTACCTTTTGGTAATTATTATTGCTTTACTTCAAGAAAGAATTATATAATTTTAAGAAATGATTTTTTAACTGGATTGGAGCGATAGCACAGCGGTAGGGCATTTGCCTTGCACGCAGCTGGCCCAGCTGACTCGGGTTCTATTCTTCTTCCCCTCTCAGAGAGCATGGTAAGCTACCGAGAGTATCTCACCCGCACGGCAAAGCCTGGAAAGCTACCCATGACGTATTTGATATGCCAAACACAGTAACAACAAGTGTCACAATGGAGATGTTACTGGGCCTGCTCGAACAAATTGATGAACAATGGGAGGACAGTGCTACAGTGTAGTGCTAATTTTTTAAGTGGGACCAGAGCAATAAGTACAGCAGGTACTTGCAGGCGGCCAACCTAGCTTCCATCCCCAGCATCCCATATATTCTCCCGAGCTCTGCCAGCGCAGAGCCAGGAAAAACCCCTGAACACCACTGGGTGTGACCCCAAGACCAAAAAGCAGGGACTGGAGACATAGTATAGCTGGAAACTGCTTTCCTGACATGCATCTGGCTGACTGACCTGGTTCGATCCCCAGCATCCCGTGTGGTTGCCTGCGCCCACCCAGAGAGATTCCCAAGCATGGAGCCAGGAGTAGCTCCTGAACACTGCTAGATATGACCTTTACATTTCTAGATTCAGTTCCCAGTTCCTCAGAACGTACCCAGCATGGTTTAGTAGCTACAGTACATGATTCCTCCCTTCTCTTCCCAACACACGGTGTTTTCTGGCGTTGGGCTTTTTTGTTCTTTCTCATGTTCCCTATCTGTAAATATCGAGTGCCTTAGTCTTCAGAGCCTTGTTCACTCTTACTCTCTCTGTGTAACCCCATTTAGTGTTTGCCTGTAAGTGGGGGACTTCCAAGTGTCAATTGTAGCCCTGGGTTCTGCCTTCCAGGCCTGGGTGCTCAGGTGTTTCTGTTTATCTTCTCTTTATGTCTAGTAAGCAGGTTAAAATGTCCACAACAGAATTCTTCATTTTGTGACTCCATTCCGGCTTATTTCTCCCTGGTCTTCATCTCTAATTGTTAACTTTCTTCTATTTGTTTTTATGCTAAAAATCTTGCAATTACTCATCTCTGTATTTTATACTTCAATTCCAAATTGGAAGCAAGTCGTAATTGATGTTTGTGGAGGTGCGGGGTGGGGGCTTGGGCCACACCTAGTCCTTCCCAGGGTGTGGCAAGTCCTTCCTGGCTCTGTTCTCACGATGACCCCTCACTGCTCAGACTGGGGTGTTTGAATTGGGTCACCAACCTGCAAGGCCTCCTGTCCTTTGTTCAGCCCGAGCAGTACTGGTTTTACCTTCAGAATGAATTCAGAGTTCTCTGTGGTCTACCTTTGTTTCCTTTCTCCCTGTTCTTTTTATTTTTTTAAAAAATTTTTTATTAGTGAATCACTGTAGGGTACAGTTACAGACTTATAAGCGTTTGTGCTTACATTTCAGTAATACAATGGTCGAGTACCTATCCCTCCACCAGTGCCCATTTTCCACCACCAATGGCCCCAGCACCCCTCCCACCACCCCTGCCCTGTCCCCTCCACCCCACCCCGCCTCTGTGGCAGGGCATTCCCTTTTGCTCTCTTTCTCCTTTTGGCTTTCTCCCTGTTCTTTTTTTTTTTTTTCTTTTTTGAAGTAAAACAGATTTTATTTGGAGGTATCAAAGGGGAGAAGGGTGAGGTAGTGGGAGTGAGTGGAAAGAATGAAAGAGTGTGATGAGCTCAAGAGAGAACGCGGGCTCCTCCAAGAACAGAGAAAGCCTATACACATGTACCAGCATTAGACATGAAAGCATGAAAGTACACATCTCAAGAGGGGAGATGTGGATGATATGTGCGCTCAGCCGCTACATGTGCTCGGCTGCATGGGTGCAAGCAGCACGTGGGCTCGGGCAGTATGCCACCTTTCCCCCTGTTCTTAACAGCTCAGAATGGTTCTCTTGAAACTAGCCAGGCCACTCCCCTGC
The DNA here is from genome assembly GCF_029834395.1 of Sorex fumeus. Lineage (NCBI taxonomy): Eukaryota > Metazoa > Chordata > Mammalia > Eulipotyphla > Soricidae > Sorex > Sorex fumeus. The sequence continues at coordinate 79,626,464 of NW_026606120.1, forward strand.
TCCCAAATGCTTGGTTTTTTTTTTCAGTTTTGGGGCTTGGGGGCCACAGTTGGCAGTGCTCAGGGGCTGCTTCCATCTGGTAGTGCTCCAGCTCTGTGCGCCCTGTGTGCCCAGCACGGTCTGTTTCCCACCACTGCCCGGCTCTTCAGTGCACTCTGAGCCTCACAGCCTCTTCCCTGTACTGCCTGCATACTGCCTCACTTGAGGAAAAAAAAATTTTTTGGACATACCAAGTAGTGCTCAGGGTTTATTCCTGGTTTTATGCTCATAGGTCACCCCGGCAGTGTTCAGGGATTGAACTGGGGTTGGCCTCATGCAGGCAACATCTTACCCCCTGTGCCTCCGGCCCTTCTCTTGAGGATTATTTCCATGTCCCCATGGCCTTACTGCTCTGACAGATGCCATCCTGCCTTGCTCCCTCCGTTCCTCCGGACTCTGCCTGCCTATGCCTGTGTCGAGCAGCCCCGCCCCGCCCGCCCCCTCTTTCTCTAGCCTCTGTGCCTGCGCTGCTTTTCTTAGGCTTATCACCAGCTGACCTGCTATAATTTACTTCTTTGTCTTACTCCACCCTTCCCACCCCCCACGTCCCCCTGCAGTCAGGTCAAGGATTTTGCTTTGTTCATTTCTGTATCTCCAGTGAAGAACAGGATCTATTCTAAGAGACACAGAGTATAATTATCTTGCATGAACAAAAGCATCCTACATACAGGGACTAGTTAAATAAATTATAGTACATGTATGCAATGGAATGCTATATAGTTGACAAAGGAAGGAAAATACCTATACTAACTTCAAAATATCTAAATGTGTGCTGATAAAAATAGGTGGCATTATAAATTTGATCCCTTAAATATTCAAAGTTTTATTGATGCATGATTTTCTATTTTTTACCTTAGGTACTTTGATTTTTTTAAAATTCAGATACTCTTCTAAATGCTAAAACTAGTATATCACATGTTTCACAAAATTATTGAAGTTATGGAAAAGTGTAAAAATTCTTTCCTTTGCATTCATCAGAAAGTTAACTGTTGTTGATAATTTATACTTCATATTTTCCACCGATTTCCATTTTTAACTTCAAGTATTCTCTTATTAAATTATTTTTAATTATTATCTATTCCCTTACTATGAGATGACTTTAACATATCACTCAGCTTCTTTTCTAATCTTTTATTTTTTAGTTATTATTACAAGTTATTATTACACACACACAACTATTACTCCTGGCTCTGTGCTCAGGGATCACTCCTGGTAGTGCTCAGGGGACCATACGTGGTCCCAGTGACAGGTCAGTGTTGACCACATCCAAGGCAGTTGCCTTCCCCTGTACTATAATTCCTTTTTTGTTTGTTTTGTTTTGGGGCCACACCCAGTGGTGCTCAGGGCTTACTCCTGGCTCTGCTCTCAGGAGGGCACCATATGGGATGCTGGGGATTGAACCTGAGTTGACTGTGTGCAAGGCGAGCACCCAGCCTGCTGTCCTATTGCTCCAGGGCCTTCAGCCGCATTAATTCTTTGTGCCTCATAAAGTATCTAAAACTTGAAATGATTTAACGAGAACATGTGATGCTATGATTTTGTCATTATTGAGCATTATAAAAACAACTGGTGCTATTGAACTTGTTTACATTTTTTTCTTTTCTTTTCTTTTTTCTTTCTTTTTTTTTTTTGCAGTGCCAGGCATTGAATCCAGGTGGCACGCATGCAAAGTATTTGCTTTGTCACAAAGTTGCGTTCCTGATCCTGGATATTTTAAATTTTTATTTAAATTTGTTTTTGGTTTTTGTGCCACACAGTGATGCTCAGGGGTTAGTCCTGATTCTGCACTCAAGAATTACCCCTAGCAGGGCTTGGGCGATCAATGGAAACAAGGGATCAAACCTGGGTCTGCGTGGTGCAAGGCAAGTGCCTCCCCACTCTACTGTTGCTCCCACTCCTTTATGTCTTTGGACATAGTACAGAATGTTCTTAAAAGCATGATTTTTTTTTAAATTTATTGAATCACTGTGAGAACAGTCACAAAGCCTTTCCGTTTAAGTCTCGGTCATCATACAATGATCAAACACTCGTCCCTTCACCAGTGCACATTTTCCACCACCAAGAACCACAGTATACCCCCCTCCCACCCTCCCCCCGCCTGTGTGGCAGATTTCCACTTTACTCTCTCTCTCTCTGTTGATCACATTCCATATTACGACAAAAGACCCAACATTATTATTTGGAATTTTCCCCAACATTCAGACCTGCCAAAAAGACATCATTAGATCATTTGTTTTCTATTGCTGATTATGAAGAGCATATGATGTCGTGTGGCCAGAATAGAGGCCACGTGAATTTGGATTTCTGATATTTTAGTAATAAGACGATCAACGGGAGGGCCTTTACCTTTACCTTTACCTTTACCTTTAGTAATAAGCCTAGAGGGATTACTGCCAAAACCCCCTGGGTTCTGAGATTGGTTTGTGTGCCTCTTGGATCATGGTCGTTCAGGAGCCGGAGGACGCTTTTGTGGGTGGCAACCCGGGCCATTGTCATGGTGGGGAGCAGGGCCGATTCCACCCCCCATTCCACGAGGCCCCATGTGCCTCGTCAATTCAGTCTCATACCTGGCTCTTTTTTAGGCTCTGAAAGATGGAGGCCACCGTACTGCCACTGCAAGGGGGTACAGGCGGAGGGACAGACACCCTTCTCCTCCCAGGGCAGCATAGCACCATAGTAAATGCACAGTCCAGATGCATTTTGGTTGGGCGTTATCTTTTGCTCAGATTTTCCCACCACCATTCATGCCTGATTTTCAGGGACAAATGCTAGATCATTTACTTTCCATTGATCACTTTGCATATCAGGAAATGTCAGTTTGGAAGAATAGTCCTGGTACCCACATACCGGAGCCATGCTTGTAGAAGCTCGTGGTCACCGGGATTGATTCCATCTGGAGAAGGCGGGGATATAGCACCCACCCCATTTGGGACCTCAAGCTTGATTATTTTTATTCAATCCCTGGTACCACCCACTGACCCCTCCCCTCTGCACCCCACTTTCCCACCCCACCCCCACTCCCCAGCATACTAGCACAGCACTAGGAATAGGCCCAGGCACTTCTGGATTGATCCAAGAGCCAAAAATAAGTAAAATATAAATATCTTTTTTTCTTTCTTTCTTTTTGGGTCATACCCAGCAATGCACAGGAGTTACTCCTGGCTCTGCACTCAGTAATTACTCCTGGTATTGCGTAGGTGACCATATGGGATGCTGGGAATCGAACCCAGGTCAGCTGCGTGCAAAGCAAACGCTCTACCAGCTGTGCTACCGCTCCAGCCCCCCAAGTGTAAATATCTTAAAGATTAATATTTTAAAGATAAAACATAAGTGGAGGAAGAGGTCTGCTGAATCGGGGCAGGGTTGGGGGCATGCAGGAGGAAGGAAGTCAGTCCAGTGCCCCTGCCATTCTTCCTCAGTGGGAGCAGCAGAGAGGAAACAGAACGCAGTGCGGAGTTAGTCCTCCCATCACAGCCACTAGCCAGGGAATTCACAGGGTGTGCCCAGCGAGAAGAAACGTGAGCAGAAACTGACAGAGACAGCAGACAGTTTCAAGACAGAGCCAAGAAAGTTCCAAGTGGGTAACAATCCGCTCGACTCTCTTAGCTTCTAAAGAACTGCCATGGGCACAGCCAGGAGTGATCTTGCCACACAGCTACTCCACAGCAAGAGCAGGAACAAAGAGATTCACAACTGTAGGGTCCAGCGTAGGGCAGTTCTCAGCTGGGAGCTACAGGGCTCCTTGTGTGGCCTCTGGATATTCCAAAGGGTCCATAGGTGAAAAGGGGGGGTCACAGCATGAGGTTCAGGTGCCAACCAATAGGACAGGGGAGGAACAGGAAAGAAATGAGGGGCCAAAGAAGTAGTATGGTGGGTAGGGCATTTGCTTTGCAATGTAACTGACCCAGGTTTTCAATCCCCTATGTACCACCGGTAGAGAAGGAAGGAAGGAGGGAGGGAGGGAAGGAAGGAATTAGAAGGGGGCATCGTGGGCTGCAGAGATAGCACAGCGGGTAGGGTGTTTGCCTTGCATGCTCCCTAATGGTTTTTAACCCTAGTATTCCATGTGGTCCCCTGTACATTGGCAGAAATAATTCCTGAGTGTAGAGCCAGGAGTAACCCCCAAGCGTTGAAAAAGAAAGGGGCGTCAGGAAACACTGAGCCACACAAGACGAGGACCTGCTCCTCAGGAAAGGCCTGGCTGGGTTTGCCAGCACCGGCTGCACAGCCCTGCCGCCCCTCGTGAGTGGGCAAGTGGAACTAAGGGCAGCTCTTCCCTCTCACGGTCGCTTGTCGGAGAAGGGCTCTATATGTTGGCGTCATCTCCTTTTTCTTTTTCAAGGTACTGTTTTTTTTTTTTTTTTCCATTTTCACGAAGATTTATTTTTCCTGAACCATGTCTCATATAGTTAAACATTTTGCAGTTTCTTCTCATTGAGTCATGTATAAGAGATTTTTTTTTACAGAAAATTTTGATTTCTTGAAAACAGTCCTCTGAGGCACCCTTGGTTTGCTGGCAGAAAACATAGAACTGGAAATGAGCACATATTGGGTGTGTGTGTAAAATACACAAAACCTGTGTGTGTGTCAGAGCCTGGAAGATTTATCCAGCCTTCTCTGCCATTCGTGTGATTGTCACTGGCTCCTATTGTGAGTTCAGTTCCATTCATCGTAATTGTTTAGAAGCAGACTACCCTGGTGCGGGCCCCCGCAGCCCCCAAGCAGTGCTCAGGGGGCACAGGGGCACCACCAGTGACTCTGGGTGTGAGGGTACCCTGAGGGTGCCAAGCCTTGCGGCCCATGCTGGACACTCCAGTCGTGTCTGGCCATCGGCGGGGGCCTCTCTGGGGCCAGGGCGTTGGGTGCATGCCTGGTGTGCACCCTAGCCTGGTACTACTTCCCAGCCCCTAGAAACAGGGTTTTTTTGTTTTGTTTTGGGGTCACACCCAGGGGAGCTCAGGGCTTACTCCTTTCTCTGGGATCTCGCAGTCTGGGGGGCCATGTGGGGTACTGGGGCTGAAACCTGGGGTGTCTGCACGCAAGACAGGTGTCCTGCCCTGAGGATCGCACTGTGAGAGCAGTCTCCTGCACGCTGGGGGCTGCTCAGGGTTGGGGCGATTGTACAGCGGGAGGGCACTCGCCTTGCTTGTGGTCATGTAGGTTGGATCCCGGCACCACACATGTTCCCTGAGTCTCTTGGGAGGGAGCCCTGAGCAACACTGGGTGTGGCCCCCAAACAATAAGACAAACCAGAAACTCTGTTCGGTCATGTGGACTTCCCTAGTCCTGGCGCTGGCTGTAGCTGTCTCCGTCCGGCTCCTTTCTCTCCACCACCTCGAGTTCTGTTCTGCAGTTGTTGTTTCTCCGAACCCCATGTTTCTCCGGTCCCTGAGGGCGCTTCTTCATTCTTTCCTGAAATGACCCCGATGTCTTCTCTCGCTCAAATCTTAACTATCATCATGCTTTCTCATGGAATCCATCCCTCTTTAGGCTATGTTACCTGTTACATACTCAGGCAGCCCTCATCCCAATGGTAGTTTCCCATTTGCTGTATGATTGCTTAACACTTTTTCTTTCAACAAATCTTTGTTGCACGTTTAATAAGTCTACTCTTGGCTTGTAAGCCTCAGTGAGACAGTAATGAGGGGCCGGGGGAGAATATTTGGTGTTGGAGCACTTGCATGTGTAAGCACGTGTAAAATGATAACTTTTTAATTTCTGTTTTTCTTGTTCATTCTGTCTCTACCGCCTGAAACAGTACTTTTGTCTTGGGAGTACTCAGTGAGTAGATTGAATGAGTAAAATGGATACAGAAACCCTGCTTGCCTTACAGAGGTGAGCCTTTGTGCCTTCAGTGTAGCTCTGGGTGGGAAGTGGTCAGCCTGCTCAGGGCCTGGTTATACTTGGTCACTTCCTGTTACTGGGACGTGGCCAGGCTCCTTGGTGACTGCACCTGGGGTTTGTGGACGCACATCACCTCAAGTCTTAGTTCCCTACTTACTGACTTGTGTTGATATTTAGTAATTTATATTTTCTTGTAAATAGAAAAAATAATGTATAGGAAGTATTAAAAAATTACATATATGGATCCATTTAATATATTGCACATTTCTTTGTTCATCTAACTGTTCATTATTTACTGTGTGTGTGACAGAGTACACTGTGTTACCTGCAACTGTGTTGGGCTTTTTGTTTTTGAGCCTTTCCTGGTGCTACTCAGGGTTTACTCCTGGCTCTGTGCTCAGAGATCACTCCTGGTGGGCTCAGGGGACCATATGGGTTGCTGGGGATCAAACCTGGGTTGGTTGCAAGGCTAGTGCCTTACCTGCTGAACTATTGTTTCACTCCCCACTGACAACCTTGTTTTTATAGGGACTTCTGGGAATGTCATGATTGTGTATACTTTAATAGCTGAATTATATTAAATTTAAAAAGCGTAGACATTTTAGAATGTTTTAAAGTCTTTGTTAATGTATGAAGGTCACAGTCAGCAGGTGGCTGTGACTGTTGGAAATCAGCCTGAATTGTGGCCCACAGTATGTTCACGGGGGTGTTTGTGGACTCAGGAGACAGCCCTTGGCCTGCCGTCACCAGCATTCTGCACAGTGGAGTCTTTACCAGCCTTTGATTTCTTTCTTTCTTTTTTTTTTGTATGAAACTTTATTTAAGCACTGTGATTTACAGAATTGTTCACAATACAGTTGTTTCAGACATTCAGTGTTCCAACATGAATCTCACCACCAGTGCGACCTTCCCTCCACCAATGTCTCCAATTTCCCATCCACCTCCAAACCTGCTCCCTTAGCCAACATGAAATAATTTACTTTGCACTGTTACAACATTTGTCACATAGTGATGTTACTAAAGTCCTTGCCTGGGGATTTGCTGAGCTGTTAGATGCAAGTTGGGCCTTCTGTGTTACTGCTTTCACTCATCAAGCTTAGTGGGCTTTGACATAACTTTCCCACCTAATTTTTTGTGCTTCTACTGGGCTGTCAGCTCTGTGAACTTCTGGCTGTGTGCTCCAAGAGCTTTGGAGATGTGACGATCAGCTTCCAGTGTGTCTCTAGCAGCGCGGGACCTAGATGTGAGTGGGTGGCGCACTGGTCAGCCTCTCTCCTGCAAAGACTGCAGACATCTTCACCAGCATTTTCTGACAGTGGCACTTTGAAATACAATTGGAAAGGACTTGTTATTACAGAAATAACTTTCTATCACTGGGGCGTTACCTAACAAACTGTATGCACGTGTATGCAGTTTGAGTCATATTCCCAGCTCTCAGGAATAACTTCTAATTTTCTCTACTTAGTGTAATTAAAAACTCATTCATAAGTACTTCTTATTTTAAAACGCTTACAGCTTTCCGGAAAGATAGCACAGGGGAAAAAAGTGTTCACCTTGCATGTGGCCAACCCTGGTTTGATCCCTGGCACTGCATATGCCCCCTGAGCACCACAGGGAGTGATTCCTGAACACAGAGCCAGGAGTAACTGCCGAGTTACACTGTGGCACAGCTGCCAACCCCCCCCCCCCCCCCCGACACACACACACCTCCCAAAGGCGTTTTTAGGAACACAGTCCGAGCCACTATGCGTATCCTTTTTTCCTTATTTGAAGAGTTTTATTTCACCCACTAGTATCCCAGACCAAGGGACTTCCTGGCATCCCATAGGTAATCGGTGGCACTGGAGATTCATCTTTGGCCTCAGGCTTTCAACTCATAGCCCCAGACTTTGTGCTGCTGAGCCATCTTTGGATCCCTGAATTATTGTATTATTTATTTTTTGGGGGGTCACATCCAGCGATGTTCTGGGCTTTACTCTTTTCTCTGTGCTCAGGAATCACTCCTGGCAGGACCATGTAGAGTGCCGGGGATTGAACCTGGTTGACCCTGCTCACGGCAAGAGCTCTCCTTGCTCTCTACCCACTGTCTCTCCCATCCTGATCAGTTTACACTTCCATTCTGACTGCATGGCCCTGGCTTCTGACTTTAGTCAGAGAAATTTTGTTTTTATAGAATTGTTTGCATTTATACAAATGTTTGTAAAGAAAGATGCGAAACTTTCTTTTGATTGACCTTCCTTTATCACAGGCCCAGCAAAATAGTCCCTCTTCTACAGGATCTGCCAATACAGAGCATTCCTGCAGCTCCCAGAAACAGATCTCCATCCAGCACAGACAGACCCAGGTATGCTGGGGATTCACGAGCGGACCAGGAAACGGCCTGCTCAGGAGCCCATGCGAACCACGCGCGGAGTCTAGAACCCTCTCAACTCTGCCCTTCTCTAATCTTACCTCAGTATTCATGTGTCTATATTTCCAGCTTGCGTTATGAGTATTAAAACCTTCAGAAGGTGCTTTAACTTTCTGAGGTGTTTATCTTTCTGTTGTATTGAAACAGAAATACTTACATTCTGGGATGGTGTTGAGGAAAGAACATCCGGAGAATTCTAGGCCTGGGTCCACATTCTGGCGTTGTGATTTACATTTATCTTTTAGGGCTTCCATTTCCTTGAGTACAAGTTCTTGCTGAAATGTGTTTTATTCTGATGATCTCAGTGTATACGAAATGCTCCTTAGGATGGTGCTGCAGTAGGCTTGAGTGAGTATTGTTTCCAAAGAAAGTGGCTGCTTATTTGGCAGGACCTAACAACTTAATATGGCACACCAATATGGTTTTTCTTAGCTAGTTTTCAGGAACTATTTTTAATTTAGGAAATGGTGAACATTCAGGTTCCCCTGAAGGATAGTGTATCTATCTTGTCTTCTGTCTTGTGGTGCTGAGCTGTCCCTAGGGTATGCTGGGCCTTCCTTCTTTTTCTTTCATTGAGGGGGGCAGGAGGTCAGGAAGGCCTCCCAAACTCTGCTCAGGACCCTGAGGGCTGCTCCTGGTGATACTTGGCCAAGCCTGCCGGTTGGTTCAGTCAATGCGCAGGCCATGACGTGGCTGTGTGGGAGTTGCACTGGAGGCCTTACTTATGCAGGCCTGTACCCCGACCCTGAGCTCTGCTTAGCCCTCCTGAGCGTCCTCGAAACCTCTTGGCACTATGTTGTGTTGACTTCAAGACAAGCTGCTTGGCAATCAAGGAGAATTTCCCAAGGCCCAGGAGCTAATTTAAATTTTATTTGAATCTTCTCCTGTGAACAGTTGAACAGAGACCCTCACGCTTCCCTGTCTGCCCTTTGTGCCCACTAGGGGGCAGGTTGGTTCGTTTAAACACTGGGTCCTATCTCTGAGGTTCTTTTTCTTTTTAGTTGGTTTATTTCTGTAGTGGAGTGTTTCTATCCCATCAGTGCACAGAGGCTTGAGAATGCAATTTTATGCTTTGACATGTTTTTGCAGTGCAAATATAGCAGAATATAAGAGTGGTATAGGAAAAGCATATTTCATTTCTCGAGTCATATGATTCCTTACTATTTGTGTTAATACGTGCTTGTTTACAGGAAAGTAATGAGAAAAATGTGATGACATGATATTTTGAAATTCTAAATTTTTTTTGTTTCGTCTCTATAGTCTGACCTCACAATAGAAAAAATATCTGCACTAGAAAACAGTAAGAATTCTGACTTAGAGAAGAAGGAGGGAAGAATAGATGATTTGTTAAGAGTGAGTATTAAAATGTGGTAAGAGTTTTTATAAGTTCCTTTTATGGTGTTACTTATATTTGGATTATTTACGTATCGATGAGTATAGAGTGCATATCAAAGATAACTAGCCAAATAGTAAAATTAAATAATAAATATTTAGTTTTTTCCTTTTCCATTTTGTTCTGAATTTCTGTTTTGCTTTTGGGTCACACACAGTGATTCTCAGGGGTTACTCTTGGCTCTGCACTCAGGAGTCATTCCTGGTGGTGCTTAAGGGACCATATAGGATGCTTAAGATTGAGCCCAGTACTTGCTGTGCTACCTCTCCAGCCCTTAGCTTTTTTGTTTTTAATTTTGGCTTATGGGCCATACCTAGAGGTTTCAGAAGCTTGTCCTGACAGGCAGTGCTCTGGAAATCTGGTGTAGGGGCTTGAACCTGGGCCTCTGTGCAAAGAACATGCTTAGTCCATTGTGCTGTCTCTAAACCCAGGATTTAATCTGAGTGAGTCTGGTACATGCTACTTTCTAAGCATTGCCTTTAAATTGGAAACTTATGTTGTAGATTTATTTTGTTTGTGTCTTTTGTCTGGGGGCCAAACCCAGCGATGCTCCTGGATCACTCCTAGTGGTGCACAGGGGACCACATGGGATGCCAAGATGGAACCTGGGTCGGTTGTGTGCACAGCAGTGACCCTACTCACTGTCCCATCTTTCTGGCCTCATCCATATCTTTTCTGTTTATTGCAGCCTAGGTGAATTTTGACTTTAATATGGATGCTATTAATATATTGCATTTTTTCTTCCCCACTTCATTTTCTTACCCCATCCTGTGCATTCCTCATGATTTTGGGCTCACATTCCACAGATGTCTTTTCCTCCAAATGTTACAGATTATGATGGCACTTTTTTACAGTGTTCTTTTACTTTCTCCAGCGAGATACTTTATACTGGACTGAACTCAGCTTCGTTTCTTAATTCAGAAATATTTCTTCCTTCAGTATTTTTGTTTCCTTTTCTCCAGTGAATGAGGAGAACCTTGTGTGGATTTAGTGTATGTGTTTTATCTTCCCTTGTTAGCCTGTATTGTTGTTGGAGTTGGTCTTATTTTTGATTCTTTTCACTTGAGTATTGACTAAATTGTCAAGATTTATAATCAAATGTATCATGAATCTGAAAAGCTATTGCTTTTTAAAGTACTAAGTACAAAGGACTGAATGGAGAGCTGTGTGGAATGGATTGTAGAGTCTGATGTACCCACCCCAACCTCCACACCCTACCCCCAATCAAACACAGGGCCAGGAGATGCGAGATGCTCGTAGGACAGGCCACATCCCTCACATGAATGAGGCCCCAAGTTCAATTCCAGATACCACACGCTCCCCTCCCATCCCAGCACCACAGGCTACAGCCATGGTGGCCCTGAGCATCCCAGATGGCCCTGGTGGCTTAGTACTGAACTACCTGGGCAGGAATGTCCACTGGGCTGGCGAGACCCTCCCTCCACCCTCCAGATAAATGAGCACAAGCCTAGTTCCAGTCCTGGCAGGGTTTTGCTCAGAGTAGGTCTGCTCGATTAAAGAGGGAGAAGCTCTTCTTCCTTCCTCGCTTTATGGGGGGGCGGGGTGTAGAGCGAGGGAGCCAGTGGCTGAGCACATGTTCTGCATGCATGAGGCCCAGCTTCAATCCCTGCTCCTTCAGTCCCAGGAGTGCCCCTGGGCCCCTGAGCTGGGGACACCTCAAAACCCGAAAGAGAGAAAGGGTTGAGAAAATGAAGGATAGCAAAATCTGGAATCCCCCTTTACAGTTCTGTGGGGCTTCCAAAGAAGTGTCTGTCTTTTCTCAGAAGCCACAGGCCTCCTTCCTCGCCCCCAGCCATCCTGGTTTTCTGAAGCGGCAGGTTTTTTTTTTTTTCTGTTATTTTTCTTTTTGGGTCACACCCGGGGTGATGCACAGGGGTTACTCCTGGCTCATGCACTCAGGAATCACTCTTGGTGGTGCTTGGGGAACCATGTGGGATGCTGGGAATCGAACCCGGGTCGGTAATGTGCAAGGCAAACACTCTACCCGCTGTGCTATCACTCCAGACCCCCTAGACTTCTTTAAGGTTTAAATGAACAGCCAGAGATCGATTTCATACATTTGATTACAGATTTTAAGGAAATACTTCTCTTCCAAAATTAGATTGAGGGGCAAGAGGTATTAGCAATCGCCTGGCATGCATGTGCCCCTAACTCCAGTTGGAATCCCAGCACCGCAAATGTTCTCTGAGCACCATCGGTCATGGCCCCAGACAGAGCCAGGGACAGCCCTAAGCATTGCTGGGTTTGGAACAAGCGCAGCAAAAGTAGACGTTCAGATAGGCATTACGTGATCTTTGTCTTTCAGAGTCTTTGGTATAAATTAGTTACAGTTACCCACATGTACTTATTCTTTGTGTTTGATAATGTGGCCTGTAGAACCCTCAGAAAAAATAATAAGAAAAAATTATATTCAGGAGAAGGTAGAAATTTGGAGATGAAAACTGCTGTTCATGGGTACAAGGGCACTGTACTATCTTCTCTTTATGCTTTTTACTGTCTTAGAAACGTTTAGTTGGGAAATGCCAGCATTTTTTTATAATTTTAAGCAACTTATTATGATACAGTGTGTATTTGCTAACAGAGTAGCAAAGCCTTTTGTTTAACCCAAGAATAAGTTCAGGAATCATAAGTTGGACTAGATGTGAATTAGTGGTTCTTTCTTTCTCTTATACTGTAGGAGGGTTGGATTTTTCAAAGTATTTAGCCCATTCTTCTGACCACAGCTTAATTAGATACGTGTTTAAAAATTCTAGCATGTTTTTTCTTTTGTGGTGGGGAGGGGGGCACATTTGGCAGTGGTCAGGGCTTACTCCTAGCTCTGCACTCGAGGATTACTTCTGGCAGGGCTTGGGAGACCATATTGGTTACTGGAGATCAAACCCAGGTCAGCTGCGTGCAAGACAAACACCCTCCTGTTGCTCTGGCCCCCAACCTAGTATTCTTAAACTAGAACCTTCTAGTCAGCATGTTTGTTCTTTTTTGTTTTTATTTTGGGGCCACACCCAGCCATACTCAGGGCTTACTCCTGGATCTGTGCTTAGGAGTCCTTCTGGCAGGGCTCAGGGGACCATATGTAGTGCTGGGGATCATTCCTGGGTCAGCTGTGTGCAAGGCAATCGCCCTATCCACTGTACTAGTTCTCCAGCTCCTGTTGTTTCTGTCTTAGGTGTGCATGGGTGTGCTTAGACTTTCTGCTAAGAAACTTTTAAGTTAATGTATTTTTCTGTTTGGAAATAAGAATAGAAAAGCAAGGACCAATCGAACATGTTTTTGTACAAGATACTATAGTGTATATATTTTAAATATCTCATTCATGGTAGCTTTTTTTTTTCTTTATTGTGTAAGCTTTTGGTCACACCCAGCGATGCTCAGGGGATAATCCTGGCTTTGCATCCAGGAATTACTCTTGGTGGTGCTCGGGGAACTATATGGGATGCTGGGGAGTGAACTCATGTCAGCTGTGTGCGAGGCAAACGCCTTCCCCGCTATACTGTTGATCCAGCCCCTCATGATAGCTTTTTTGTTTTTTTTTCCCCCCCTCACCTAGTAGTGCCCAGGGCTCAGAGTTTACTCCTTACTCTGTACTCAGTGATCATGCCAGGCTCAGAGGCTCAGGGGTGCTGGAGTGGGCTACATGCAGGACAGGAGTCTAACCTCTCTTCTCTCTCTCTGACCCTTCATGGTAACTTTCAGTTTTTTTTTACTTTTTACTTCTTTGTCTTTGGGCCACAACTGGCAATGTTCAGGGGTCATTCCTGGCTTTGCATTCAGGAATTACTCCTGAAGGTGCTGAGAGGACCGTTATGGGGTTCTGGGGATCAAACCTGGGTCAGCTGCGTGCAAGGCAAGTGCCCTCCCTGCTGTACTATTTCCAGCCCCTTCATGGTAACTTTTAATTGTTGTTTTGTGCCAGGATAGGCATATGTGATAGATGAAAATGAGCTGTAGCTGAAAATAAGATACCCTGAGTAGTAAAACATACTTCTATAACAATTCATCTGTAACAAATAGTGAAGCCTATTAAGAGAGAATAAAGGAATAAAGTGTATATTTCCTTTTTAAAATTTAAATGGCATAATTATTTAACAACAGAAATTAATTGTGAAGTCCTTACAAACTGCTTTTGTAATACTCTAATTTCCTTGGTGCTAATTAAGATATTTATTTCCATTGAAGGCCAACTGTGATTTGAGACGGCAGATTGATGAACAGCAGAAGATGCTAGAGAAATACAAAGAACGATTAAATCGATGTGTAACAATGAGCAAGAAACTCCTTATTGAAAAGGTGAATAGTTAAGTGCCTGTGTTACCCAGGATGCTCAGTGTATGTCATTGTTGGGACACCTTCATCTTTACCTGAAATTTTCATTTTATTTTATTTTTTTGGCATTTGGGCCAAACCCAGCTGTGCTCAGGTTTACTCCTCATTCTCTGCTCTGAGATCACTCTTGGTAGTGCTGGGGGAACATACAGGATGCTGGAGATCAAATCTGTGCTAGTTGTGTGCGAGGCAAGTGCCTTACTCACACTGTATTATTGCTTTAGCCCTCAGAGTTGCAGTATTTCTGTTTATGAGATGATATTCAGAGTAGCTTTTATATATTGTATTGTTGTACTGTCTGTGCTATAAAAAAGCTGACATACACTTTTATATGACTGATTGGCATGTCTCCTTTATTATTGTGATTATTTTAACTTGCTTTTAATAACTATTTAAAAGGTTGATGAGAGTTTATTTGTATTACATCTCCAGCCCTTACTTTATATTAAGTTGGAATTATTTCCTAATGAGATGATGCCACAGGTTTTTTTTGTTTGTGTGTTTGTTTATTTCATGAATCACCGTAAGACACAGTTACAGACTTACATACTTTCATGATTACATTTCATACAGTGTTCAAGTACCCATCCCTCCACCAGTGCCCATTCTCCACCACCAGTGTTCCCAGTGTCCCTCCCGCCACCCCCTGTTTCCCACCCCCTGCCTCTATGGCAGGCACATTCCCTCTTACTCTCTCCTTTTGGGTGTTATGGTTTGCAATATAGGCACTAAGCAGCCATCATGTTTAGTCCATAGTCTACTTTCAGCACACACCTACCATCCCGAGCCAGCCCTCCAACCATCATTTACTTAGTAGCCTCTTCTCCGTCTCACCTGCCTTTTCCCCCAGCACATGAGATCGACTTCCAAGCCGTGGGATGATCCTCCTTGCCTTTATCTCTACTATCTTAGGTGTTATTCTCCAATTGCACTGTAGCACTGTAGCACTGTCCTCCCGTTGTTCATCGATTTGCTCGAGTGGACACCAGGAATGTCTCTATTGTGAGACTGTTGTTACTGTTTTTGGCATATTGAATATGTCATGGGTAGCTTGCCAGGCTTTGCTGTGCGGGCGAAATACTCTCAGTAACTTGCCGGGCTCTCTGAGAGGGGCGTAGGAATTGAACCCGGGTTGGCCATGTGCAAAGCAAATGCCCTACTTGCTATGCTATCGCTCTGGCCCATTCTCCTATTATGTTACTTGATGTTACACAAATGGGTGCGGTCATTCTGTGTCTGTCCTGCTCTTTCATACTCATTTTGATTAGTATGATACTCTCCATGTTGATCCACTTATAAGCAAATTTCATGGTTTCATCTTTTCTAATAGCTGCATAGTATTCCATTGTGTAGATATACCAAAATTTCTTTAACCAGGATGCCACAAGTTTGGGGCAGATGGTTGCTTTTGCTGAAATCGTTGGATTTCTGTACAGAAGACAGCAGTCTTTTATGATCCCTATGATCATAAAATCTATGATTCCCTGAGCCTGCCAGGAGTAAGCTGTGAGCCTAGCAGGGTGTGGTGTCCTCCCACCCCTCCCTTTGACCCCCCATAAAAGAAGAAATGAAACCACTGTTTCCACTTTGATTACAAAAACAGTAAGACATTTTAATACAGATAATTTATTTAATGCGATTTGCTCGAGCGGGCCCAGTTTGGCATATCGAATACTCTCGGTAGCTTGCCGGGTTCTCCGAGAGGGGCGGAGGAATCGAACTCGGGTCGGCCAGCAATAGCACAGCAGTAGGGCGTTCGCCTTACAAGCGGCCAACATGGCCGACCCGAGTTCGATTCCTCCGCCCCTCTCGGAGAGCCCGGCAAGCTACCGAGAGTATTTGATATGCCAAACACAGTAACAACAAAGTCTCCAATGGAGACGTTACTGGGCCCGCTCGAGCAAATCGACGATCAACGGGAGGGCCTTTACTTTTACCTTTAATTTATTTAAAGTTGAAGATACCTGTTCTAACAGGAGATTAAGCTGTTTGTGTGAAAATTTGAATGTAGCAGTACAAAAGATAACCAGCATATTAATTGTAACAGTATTGAACATAACAGTACAAAGATAACCAGAATATTTGAGCATAAAAGTAGAAAAGATAACCAGAATCTTCTTAGTGCATTCTCACAGGAAAAAAAATGACTTTCCATGTGTCCTTTTCTCTTAAGTCAAAGCAAGAAAAGATGGCCTGTAGGGATAAGAGCATGCAGGACCGCTTGCGACTGGGCCACTTCACCACTGTCCGGCACGGGGCCTCTTTCACTGAACAGTGGACGGATGGCTATGCTTTCCAGAACCTCATCAAGTAAGTGGTTGTGATGATTCGATTCGGTTTAGACTTGTTTCAGTTCCAGAGTTGTCATCTTTAGTAAGACCGCAGTAGTGACATAGTGCTGGCCAGATCTGAGAGGCACCGGTCCCTCCGCTGCAGGCCAAACTGCCTGACCTTTGACACTAGTTACTTCTTAGGTTGCAGCTTAGCATGTGTGAGGACATTGTCTCCAAAGAGATAGTGGGATTGTAAAGAGAAAGAAGGTGTCACTACTTTGGGGGGGGGGGCGGGGGTAGGGTGTTGGGCTTCAAACCCAGAGTCTTGCACTTGCCAACACATACTCAGCCACCAAGTTCTACTCCTGTCTGACGTGATTACTTTTAGAAAGGAACTGCAGCTCACTCCAAACCATAGATTTGTTCTATATAAATCTTTTTGTGTTGTAGTTAATTTTTTTTTAAACTTTATTTTTTATTTTATTTATTTATTGTTGCTTTTTGGGTCACACCTGGCAATGCATAGGGGTTCCTCCTGGCTCTGCACTCAGGAGATACCCCTGGCGGTGCTCAGGGGACCATATGGGATGCTGGGAATCGAACCCGGGTTGGCCGCGTGCAAGGCAAATGCCCTCCCCGCTGTGCTATCTCTCCAGCCCCCTGTAGTTAATTTTTTAAAAAATTGAATCATAGTAAGATACACTGTTACAAAGCTGTTCATGCTTGGGTTTCAGTCATGCAGTGTTCCAACACCTGTCCCTTCACTAGGGCACATTCCAGCCACCAATGTGCCCAGTTTTCCCACCTTCTCCTTCCTTCCTCTCTCCCTCTCTCCCTCTCTCCCTCTTCCCTTGTCCCTCTTTTGCTCTTTCGTTCCCTCCCTCCCCCTTTTCAGCACTGTGGTTTGTCGATCTTTTAGGTGGTTGTTTCGGAATTCTTTGTGGTTTGTTGGGGACCACACACAGGGGTGCTAGAGGACTTCTGGAACTTGGTCCTATGTGTGTGGGCTGGGCACATGCACTAGCCCTTGGAGCTATCATGAAAATTTCAGCCCATGAATTTTTTTTTTTTCCTTTTTGAGTCACACTCGACGATGCACAGGGGTTACTCCTGGCTCTGCACTCAGGAATTACTCCTGGTGGTGCTCAGGGGACCATATGGGATGCTGGGGATCAAACCCGGGTTGGCCGCATGCAAGGCAAACGCCCTACCTGCTGTGCTATTGCTCCAGCCCCCATGAAATTTTTTTTTTTAAAGCTTTGGCTTATATTCTTGAATTCTTGTGGGCAAGATAAGTCGTAGACAAATTAATTAACACTGTAGTTCATCTACTGGGGGTGGGGGTTAGTTGCGTGGGGTTGGGAGGAGGGAGCTCCCAAGTGGTGCCCAGCCCCCTTGGGACAGTGCTCCTTGGGCCACAGAAGCTGCGGAGCATGCCTGGTGCTATACCTGGTGGTGGTGGTAATGCTGTGCCAGAAATTGAACTGGTGCCTCATGCATGCCTTTAAACTGCTCCCTTGTTGACGGCTTTGAACCTTCTGAATTGAAAGGTAATTGGATGGGATGTTTTCTTAGGGGATTTCTCATTGTGTCATTTATCCAGTTCATGTTCATTGTACCCTAATTCTTCAGTGAGTTCTGGGAGTTCTGAATGGAGCATCTAGAGAGATAAATAACAGTTAATCTTCGTTTTCAGGGACTAGAGAAATAGTATAGTAGGTAGGACGCTTCCCTTGCATGCAGTTGACCCAGGTTCTATCTCCTGTACCCCATACGGCTCTCCAAGCACCGCCAGGAGTAAGCAGAGCTAGGAGTAGGCCTTGGGTACAGCTGTGGCCCTGTAACAATAACAGACAAACAAAAGCTATAATCTCCATTTCCACTCTTCATAAGTTTGGAATTAAGAGAAGAACCCTAGAAAATAGAAAAAAGAATACAAAGCAGTTGAATCTGCCTAAATGATCTCATAAGGAGAGGGATGGAATAAACTTTTTAGGTTAAAATAATCCCAAGGGCCTGTTTCTAATCAGAATGGGCATCAATGAAAAATGCATCAAACAGATAGAAAAAGGAAGACGTGATTACAACTTTTGCTGATAGTTGCAGTAACATTTTTTTAAAGTTCCCAGTAGATAGGCACCAAAGGAAACCCTTGGTGCCTATCTACTGGGAATTAGATTTTAGATTTAGATTTAGATTTCCTAAACTAAAGGAAATCTCTTGTCTGGATATCCTGGTGCTGTCTGGATGGTGCTGTTCGGCATTTTGCACAAGGGCCACGGCTGTGATTGGTAGAGTACATGCCCTGGATTCAGTTCCTGCTTCCACTCCCAAAATTAAAATTTTTGGTGAAAATGAAAATGCGTACATTTGGTGTTTAGTACTTCTCCTAGTCATCCATAGTATCATTGGAACCCGAGAGGCAGCTTCGCTGCTGTAGGAGCCGAGATTCATTTCCTGGGGCCCGTGTTTGAAGCAGTGCTTACTGCGCTCTGGCAGTTGAGGCGTCCAGAAATCTGGAATGGAGGTGCTGGTGGCAGGACCTGGCCCCGGGTGCCTCTCTCAGGGACCCTCCTGTACCCTGCGAGGCCTGTGGTACTGTGGCTTCTGTCTCTCTCTCTCTCTTCTCCTGCTCTGTCTTCTCATGAGACATGATCAAGTGGAACTAAAGGTCCACCACCTCCCCATCCCTCCCCCTTCACGATGGCCTCATTTTATGTAATTACATCTTCCTTTCCAGAGGACATACTCTGAGGTGCTGGAGGTTGGACTTGACTGTCTGTCTGGGTAACACAGTTCTATCTGGTACTGTTGTTTGGCTGGAGCGATAGCACAGCGGTAGGGCGTTTGCCTTACAAGCGGCCAACATGGCCGACCCGAGTTCGATTCCTCCGCCCCTCTCGGAGAGCCTGGCAAGCTACCGAGAGTATTCGATATGCCAGACACAGTAACAACAAAGTCTCCAATGGAGACGTTACTGGGCCCGCTCGAGCAAATCGACGATCAACGGGAGGGCCTTTACCTTTATAGGTCTGAGTGAGATGGAATTATCAGGTCATCAGTACTTTTAAAAGATAATAAAGGTCACAGTGGGTAGGGCGCTTGCCTTGCACTCGGCCGACCGGGTTCTATTCCCAGCATCCCATATGGTCCCCCGAGCACTGCCAGGAGTAATTCCTGAGTGCAGAGCCAGGAATAGTCCCTGAGTATTGCTGGGTGTGACCTAAAAAGCAAAAAAAAAAAAAAAAAAAAGAATAGAGGGACCAGAGGGATAGTGGAGCAGGTAGGGCATTTGCCTTGCAGGTGGCCGACCCAGGTTTAATCCCATGCACTCCATATGGCCCCCTGAGCCTATCCAGGAGTGAATACTGAGCCCAGAGCAGGAATAAGCCCTGGACACCACCGCTAGGTATGACCAAAACCAACCCCCTTCCTCCCCCCAAAAATTACTGGATCAACAGGTAGTGTGTTTGCTTGCATGTAGCCAACACAGGTTCAACCCCCAGTACTCCATACAGTACGCAACAGTAATTCCTGAGTGTAGAACTAGGAGTAACCCCTGACCATTGCCAGATGTGGCTTAAAAATAAACAAAAAATTACTATCTTGAAAAATTACTATCATGAATAATAAACAGTGAGCACTCTTTAAATTGAATGCAGTGCAAAAACGTAATACTTCAGCTAAGGGGATTGTAATACAAGTTGGGAATATGGAGTTGATAGGACCTGGTTCTTCCTCTAAGAAAAGCTTGTTGACATGATTCGAAATTGTACACCCAAACTCCCCAAATAAAACATTACTGACAGTCTGTTTTTAGATGAATTTTGTTTATTTTTTATTTTTATTATTTTTATTGAATGACCGTGAGCTAGTTACAAAGCTTTGATGTTTGAGTTTCAGTCATATAATGATGGAACACCCATCCCTGCACCAATGCACATGTCCACCACCAATGTCCCCAGTATCCCCCATCCCACCTCCCAGCCCTCCCCCTGCCTCTGTGGCAGACAGTTTCCCCCATGCTCTCCCTCTACTTTTGGGCATTATGGTTTGCAATATAAATACGGAGAGGCTGTCACATTTGTTCCTTTATCTATTTTCAGCACACATCTCCCATCCTGAGCGATCCCTCCAGCCATCATTGACTTAGTGATCCCTTCTCTATTTCAGCTGCCTTCTCCCCCAGCTCATGACCCAGGCTTCCAACTATGGAGCAATATTCCTGGCCCTTGTGTCAACTGTCCTTGGGTGTCAGCCTCATATTATGTGATTTTATATTCCACAAATGAATGCAGTCATTCTTTGTCACCCTCTTTCTGACTCATCTCACTTAGCATGATACTCTCCATGACCATCCACTTAGAAGCAAATTTTATGACTATCTTTCCTAACAGTTGCATAGTATTCCATTGTGTAGATGTACCAAAGTTTCTTTAATCAGTCATCTATTTTCAGGCACTCGGGTTATTTTCCAGATTCTGGCTATTATGAACAGTGCTGCAATGTACATACAGGTGCAGATGCCATTTCTACTGTGCTTTTTTTGCACCCTTGGGATATACTCCCAGAAGTGGTATTGTGGGGTCATATGGAAGCTCAATTTCTAGTTTTTTAAGGAATGCCCATATTGTTTTCCAAAAAGACCGGACCAGTTGGCATTTCCACCAACAATTAAAGAAGAATCCCTTTCTCCCCACATCCACGGTGGTTGTTCTTGTTCTTTTTGATGTGTGCCAGTCTCTGTGGTGTGAGATGATATCTTATTGTTGTTTTGATTTGCATCTCCCTGATGATTAGTGATGTAGAGTATTTTTCATGTGCCTTTTGGCCATTTGTATTTCTTTTTTGAAGAAGCTTCTGTTCATTTCCTCTCACATTTTTTGATGGGGTTGAAGGTTTTTTTTTTAATTCTTGTACAACTACTAGCGTCTTGTGTATTCTGGATATTCACCCCTTATCAGATGGGTTTTACTGTATTTTGATCACTGTTTCTTTTGAGATGCAGAAGCTTCTTAGTCTAACATTTGTTTGTGTTTGTTTCCACTTGCTTGGTCAGTGGTGTTTCATTCTTAAAGATGCTTTTAGCTTCAATGTCATGGAGAATTCTGCCTACATTTTCCTCCATGTACCTTATGGATTGGGGTCCAGTATTGAGGTCTTTAATCCACTTTGACTGACTTTTGTGCCTGGTGTTAGACAAAGATCAGAATTCATTTTTTTTTTGCAGGTAGCTGCCCAGTTTTCCTAATACCACTGTTAAAGAGGATTTCCTTGCTCTACTTCACATTTCTTGCTCCTTTATCAAAGACTAAGTGATCATATATTTGAGAGCGATTACTTTTATTTTTTAAGTGTAATCAGTTTTAAGAACATCAAGAATTAATAGAGAGGGCCTAGAGTGACAGTACAGCAAGTCAGATGTGGGCCAGAGCGGTATTACAGCAGGTCGGGTGTTTGCCTTGCACTCAGCCGACCTGGGTCTCATCCTCTCATCCCATATCGTCCGCCAGGAGTGATTCCTGAGAGCAGAGCCAGGAGGAACCTCAAACATTGACAGGTTGTAACCCTAAAAGCCAAAAACAAAAAATAAAAAACCCAGCAAGTAGGATGTTTGCCTTGCACATGGCCAACTTGGGGTCAATGCCCGGTATGCCATATGGTCCCCTAAGCACCATCAGGAGTAATCCCTAAGTACAGAGCCAGGAGTAAGCCCTGAGAATCGCCAGGTATGGCCCTCTCAAAAAAAGAATGTAGAAATATCTTAATATATGTACATATACATATAACAGTTTTGGTCTCTGGTGCTGTTTCATGTTCAGTAAAGCTCTTTAACTCTTAGATTGTAAAATTTAAATTTCCTCAAAACTGTTCAGTAAACATTGTGTTTATGGCTTACTTTTATGATGGCTGTTGGTAGGCTTTCTTAGTAAACCTACTAAGATTAAATGTATGAATTCTCCCTGAAAAAAATAGAAAATCAACTTTTATATTTAATAAAGGGGATTGCTAAAATTTTGATCTTCAAAAAACTTATTAACCTTTAAAGATAAAATGTTGTGTATGCCACTGACTCAGTATAGTTTATACATTTTTTATTTGTTTCTTTGTGGGCCCCAGCGATACTCAGTGGTTACTCCTGGCTCTGCACTAAGGAATCCCTCCTGGTGGTGCTTGAGGGACCATAAGAGATGCCAGCCACATGCATGTCAAAGGCCATATCCACTGTACTATTGCTCTGGCCCCATGTGGTTCATACTTTAAACCAGTAACTTACAGTCATTGTGGACTGGTGCTGGTTTGCAGAGGTTAAAAATGTTGGAAATCATTGCTTTAAACTATCTATTATTATGGTTATCTCCAAAGAGTTCAGACTGACTTCTGTAAGTCATTTGGCCCTGAAAAGATAGAAATGAGCTAAAGATAATTTTAGCATTTTTTTTGGTTGGGAAACTAATGTTCGGAGAAGATAAATGTTTTTCTCAAGGACAGTCATTGAATCAGAAGGAAGATTGTGTTTCAGCTCATGAATTATTCATAGATGTACATTTTGGTGCTGTTGGTAGATATTTCTAGTGATAGTTAATATTTCTTTAAGGAAGCAGAAAATTCTTGAATTAAATTCTATTTTTCTATTTTTAAGTTGATCTCTAATCAGTGACCCAGTTCATCTCAAAATTCTAGGAATTAGTTGTGTTATCAGTTTAATTGTTATTTGCAGCACCTTGGTGATGTTTACCTTGCTCACAGTATTGCTGTAGAGCATTCGTTGTATTATAGCGGTCTGCTTTGGAGTCTCGTCTCAAATGTCTGGTTGCCATTCTTCGTAGCAGGTACACCAAATCTGGAGAAGGTCTAGAGTGATGAATATAGTTCCAGGGACTTGTAGAATAGATTTCACTTGAAAATGGCTAAAATTGTTACAAGATTTCATCATGCTGCTAAATTGAAGGTGGGAATGATTGAAAAAGGAGCTAGCATTTGGGGCATCATCTAGATTGCTGATTCAAAGATTATAGTGTGTCCAATGGAGTACTATGTAGCTCTTAGAAAAGATGACGCCATGACATTTACATACAGGTGGTACAATATGGAAAGTATCATGCTAAGCGAAATGAGTCAGAAAGAGAGGGATAGACATAGAAAGATTGCATTCATCTGGGGAACATAAAGCAACAAAGCATGAGACTAACACCCAGGAATGGCTGAGATCAACACCAGGAGGATTACTCCATAGTTTAGAGGCCAGCCGGGTATTCTAGGGGAAAGGGCAGCTCAGATAGTAGAGAAGGGAGCACCAAATAAAGGGTGTTTGGAGGATCCTCCCAGGAGGGGAAATGCATGTTGAAAGTAGACTATGGACTGAACATGTTTGCCACTCAATGCCTCTTTTGCAGACCACAACACTCAAAAGGAGAGAGAGAACAAAAGGGAATGCCCTGCCACAGAGGCAGGGTGGGGGGGGGGTGGGGTGGATATTATCCATGGTGGTGGAAAATGGGCACTGGTGGAGGGATGGGTATTTGATCATTGTATGACTGAAACCCAAGCACAAAGATTTGTAAATCTACAACTGTACCTCATGGTGCTTCACTAATAAAAAAAAATAAATAAATAAAAATTAAAAAAAAAGATTTTAGTATGTCAAGCAGTTAATGTCAGCTTTCGGTATGTTTTTATATGTAGGAATTCTTTCTCTAGAGGTGATGGGTAGGCCATGCCAAGGGTAGGCCTGAGGCTCACGCCGGGCCTGTCTCGCACACTTGGGGTCCTCTCCCAGGCCCCTGTCTTTATGTACCAGGTCTGGAAGCCTTCCTGTTTTCAGTGGTATGCTGTATGAGAGCTGGTTTTCTTAATACCTGTGTTTTTATTGACTAATAGTTTGTAGAATTTTATTATAGAAAATTAAGTATTAAAAATGTTTTTTTTAAAGTTAAATATTTTATTAGGAAATATGTTTGTGGTAACTAGTTAGGTACTTGCAGATTATTTATCTTTTTGTTAATGCATTTCATGTACTATTCCCTTTAGGAGGTTTTGCTTGTTTTTCACTAGTTGTATGGTTTCCTTATATTTTCTCTGAACGTCCTTGTTTTTAAAAACCTTGGTTTAGGTGAGTAGATATGACCTGCAGGGTAGTAATGACTCACTTAACACTAAAATGTTTTGGGGTGGGCTGGGGGTAGGAGTAAGACTTAAGTCCAGAGCCATAGAGCAGATAGGCACTTGCCTTGCACATTGCCAGCTGGGGTTTGATGCCTAGAATCCATATGTTCCTCTGAGCTTACCAGGAGTGATCCCTGAGCACAGAGTCAGGAGTAAGACTGGAGCACGACTGGGTGTGACCCAAGAACCAAAAAAGAAAAAAAAAGAAAACCTAGAATAATTGAGAGAAATCTCTTTATTGTTTAGTATCCTATAAATCTGGTTTCTTTCTAGATATAATTTGAGGAGATTTTAGTTCAAGTACAAAGGGAAAAGGTACTTTTACCCTCATAAGAGATTAATTTTTTTTTTTGTGTGTGTTTTTTTTTTTATTTATTTATTGAATCACTGTGGGAAAGGTTACAAAGCTTTCAGGTTTATGTCTCAGTCATGCAAATATCAAACACATTTCCCTTTACCAATACTTATTTTTTACCATGAAGAACCCCAATAAAACCCCACCCCCCACCCCTCCCCGTCCCTGTGAGGCAGATGAATTCTAGTTAACACTCTATCTGCTTTGATTAGATTCATTGTTTCAATAAAAGATTCACCACTATTATTTAGAGTTTACCCCCCCCAAATCAGACATGCTGAAAAAGCATTGTGAAGTGATTTGCTTTCTACAGCTGGGTTCAAGAATTAAATGTTGGTTTTGGATTTCTGCTATTTTACCTATTGACCCTGGAAGTATTTCTACTGAAAGTCAGATAGTTAAGAAATTGGTTTCTGTGTTCTGGAGTCGTGGCCGTGCTGGAGAGCCGCTCGCGGGGGGCAACCGGTGGCCTTGGTAGGGCGTGAAGGGCGGAGCGAAACGCCCCCCTTCCCATGAGGTTTTAGTCGCCCCCACACTCCCGGCTCATACCTGCTGTCCACAAGGCTCCCATGTGGCCGCCATCTTTCTTTCCAGAGAGGAGAGGGCGAATGGGGCAACACCCTTTCCCCTCCGGCAGACTTGATGGGCTGGATCAACGCATAGTCCGTTCACTTTTCTGCTCCAAGCTGCTGGGTTCTGCATTAAGTCCTTGTGCTTCTGGGGCCATGGCCGTGCTGGAGAGCCGCTCGCGGGGGGCGACTGGTGACCTCGGTAGGGCGTGAAGGACGGACCGGAACGCCCCCCGACCCATGAGGTTTTAGTCGCCCCCACTCCCCCGGCTCATACCTGCTGTCCACAAGGCTCCCATGTGGCCGCCATCTTTCTTTCTAGAGGGAGGAGGGCAGAAGGGAGCAACACCCTTTCCCCTCTGGGCAGAAATGATTCCCTGGATTAACGCATAGTCCTTTCACTTTTCTGCTCCAAGCTGCTGGGTTCTGCATTAGGTCATTGTGCTTCTGGGGCTGTGGCCGTGCTGGAGAGCCGCTCGTGGGGGCAACTGGTGGCCTCGGTAGGGCGTGAAGGGCGGACCGAAACGCCCCCCTTCCCATGAGGTTTTAGTCGCCCCCACACTCCCGGCTCATACCTGCTGTCCACAAGGCTCCCATGTGGCCGCCATCTTTCTTTCCAGAGAGGAGAGGGCGAATGGGGCAACACCCTTTCCCCTCCGGCAGACTTGATGGCCTGGATCAATGCATAGTCCGTTCACTTTTCTGCTCCAAGCTGCTGGGTTCTGCATTAAGTCCTTGTGCTTCTGGGGCCGTGACTGTGCTGGAGAGCTGCTCGTGGGGGGCAACTGGTGACCTCGGTAGGGCGTGAAGGACGGACCGGAACGCCCCCCTTCCCATGAGGTTTTAGTCGCCCCCACACCCCCGGCTCATACCTGCTGTCCACAAGGCTCCCATGTGGCCGCCATCTTTCTTTCCAGAGGGAGGAGGGCGGAAGGGAGCAACACCCTTTCCCCTCTGGGCAGAAATGATTGCCTGGATTAACGCATAGTCCTTTCACTTTTCTGCTCCAAGCTGCTGGGTTCTGCATTAAGCCCTTGTGCTTCTGGGGCTGTGGCCGTGCTGGAGAGCCGCTCGTGGGGGGCAACTGGTGACCTCGGTAGGGCGTGAAGGACGGACCAGAACACCCCCCTTCCCATGAGGTTTTAGTCGCCCCCACACCCCCGGCTCATACCTGCTGTCCACAAGGCTCCCATGCGGCCGCCATCCTTCTTTCCAGAGAAGAGAGGGCGAATGGGGCAACACCCTTTCCCCTCTGGGCAGAAATGATGGCCTGGGTTAACTCATCGTCCGTTCACTTTTCTGCTCTAAGCTGCTGGGTTCTGCATTAAGTCCTTGTGTTTCTGGGGGTGTGGTCGTGCTCCAAACTTAACTCTGATTTTCAGGGAGAAAGATTGGGTCGTTTACTTCTCATCGATCACTTTGTATATAGAGAGATGTTGCGCAGCCGCATAAGCGGCCGCGCGGTTTTGAGAAAAAGTCCTCGTTCCCGCATACTCGAGCTGTGTTTGTAGAGGCTTCTGGTCACCGGGGTTCCATCTGGGGGAGGCGGGATGTGGCACCTACTCCATCTGGAACTTGCCGGTGCTCTCGGCTCTTTTTGGAACCTGTTTTTTCTTTTTTTTTTTCCTCCGGGATCCCGCACCCTCCATGTGTTCCTTCTCTTATCGAGATTAATTTTTTTTTAACTGTTAAAAACTGAATCATAAAATTAAGTCACAATAGAGATTTGATGTTAGTCCTTCTAGCCCTTTTTCCTATTTGGCTCTTTCAAATTAAAATCAAATCTCTACTTCATTTTAAAAGTGTTTTTTTTCCTGTAGTCTATTAATCATGCAGATGGCAGATACCTGTGTTTTATCTGTAGCCATATTAGTTTCATTTTTACTTACATCCTCTGTGCAATATATTATTTGTAGGCAACAGGAAAGGATAAATTCACAAAGGGAAGAGATAGAAAGACAACGGAAAATGTTAGCAAAACGGAAACCTCCTGCCATGGGACAGGCGCCTCCAGCAACCAATGAGCAGAAGCAGCGAAAAAGCAAGACCAACGGAGCTGAAAACGAAACGTATGTTCTTTATCAACATGAACTCTGCGCGAACACAGCACTCTCCCAAAATAGAAGTGTCTGGTTGAACGTCTCTGGAAAAAACTGTGTGATGGCCAGTGTAAATCTAAGTTATCTCTTTTCGGTTATGCTAATGAATTTGCCCGACTCTTAACTATTATCTCATTTTCATAGTGCTGCTCTTGTTTTGGGCAGGTTTTTTGTTTTGTTTTGTTTTTTTGCTTTTTGGGTCATACCTGGCGATGCACAGGGGTTACTCCTGGCTCTGCACTCAGAAGTTACTCCTGGCGGTGCTCAGGGGACCATATGGGATGCTGGGAATCAAGCCGGGTCGGCCGCGTGCAAGGCAAACGCCCTTCCCGCTGTGCTATCTCTCCAGCCCCATGTTTCGGGCAGTTTTGAGTGAGGTGGGAAGGTATGTTACTTGACTTGATGTGATGATCTTT
The DNA here is from genome assembly GCF_029834395.1 of Sorex fumeus. Classification (NCBI taxonomy): domain Eukaryota; kingdom Metazoa; phylum Chordata; class Mammalia; order Eulipotyphla; family Soricidae; genus Sorex; species Sorex fumeus. The sequence continues at coordinate 79,654,372 of NW_026606120.1, forward strand.
AACCATTCTTAATAACAGATGTCATGTCTTCATTGTGTTCAAATTACATAATTACAGTGTGTAGCTTCAGGGATGGCCTTATGGGGATAGCCTGGCTGTTCTTTCGGATTGAAGAATGCACAGCTAAAGGATGCTCTTTTTTTTTTAATTTTTTTATAATTTTGTTTATTGAATCACCGTGAGAGCAGTTACAAAGCTTTTGGGTCTAAGTCTTGATCATACAATAAAACACCCATCCCTTCACCAGTGCCCATTCTCCACCACCCAAAACCCCAGTATACCCCCATCCAACACCCTCCCCCTACCTGTGCGGCAGATGACCTCCACATTACTCTCTCTCTACTTTGATCACATTCAATATTTTGACACCAGACCCACCATTGTTATTTGGGATTTTACCCCAACACTCAGATCTACCGAAAAGACAACAGTAGACAATTTATTTTCTATTGCTGGTTATGAATAACATACGATGTCGCACAGCTGCAGTAGTGGCTGCGTGATTTTGAAATTCTGAAATTTTAACAATTGAATCTGGAGGGATTTCTGCCAAAACCTGCTGGGTTCCGAGATTTGTTCCTGAGTCTCTGGGATCATGGCCGTTAAGCAGCTTGATCAGGAGCCAGCCCGTTCATGGGCGGTGACTCAAGGTCTTGTTGGGACAGGGAGGAAAGGGCCGGCTCCACCCCTATCCCATGAGGCCCCGCGTGTCTTGTCACTGCGGGCCCAAACCTGACTGACCAATAGTCTCTGGAGGATGACAGCCACTGGGCCGCCAGAGGGAACAGGCCAAGGCACAAAATCTATTCCCACCTGGGGTTGGCCCAGCACCAGTAACCTACTGCGGGGTCCGGACGCATTTCTGCCTAAAGCTGCTGGGTTTCGAGATTTGTTTCTGAGTCTCTGGGATCATTGCCGTTTAGCAGCTTGATCAGGAGCCAGAGAGGCAGTTCGTGGGTGGTGACTCGGGGTCTTGTTGGGACGGGGAGGAAAGGGCCGACTCCACCCCCATCCCGTGAGGTCTCACGTGTCTCGTCACTGCGGGCCCAAACCTGATTGTCCAGTGGCCTCTCGAGGATGACGGCCACCGAGCCGCCTAGGGGGAGCAGGTGTAAGGACAGCACCCTTTCCCCCTGGGGTGGCCTGGTGACAGTAACCTACTGCGGAGTTTGGATGCATTTCTGCCAAAAGCCGTTGGGTTTCAAGATTTGTTTCTGATTCTCTGAGATCATGGCCGTTAAGCAGCTTGATCAGGAGCCAGAGAGGCCATTCGTGGGTGGCGACTCGGGGTCTCATTGGGACGGAGAGGAAAGGGCCGCTCCGTACCCATCCTGTGAGGCCCCACGTGTCTTGTCACTGCAGGCCCAAACCTGACTCTGGCCTCTGGAGGATGATGACCACCGGGCTGCCAGGGGGAACAGGCTAAGGCATGAAACATATTCCCACCTGAGGTGGCCCAGCGCCTAACCTATTGCAGAGACCGGGCGAATTTCTTCCAAAAGCCATTGGGTTTCGAGATTTGTTTCTGAGTCTCTGGGATCATGTCCGTTAGGCAGTCTGATCAGGAACCAGAGAGGCCATGCCTCCAATTACATAGCTGAGCCGGAGGTAGGTTGTGGGTGTGTCTCCCACGTACCTAACTTTTGGCCATTTACTTTCTTGGTAAACTTTGCCCCAAGTTTTTGGGGTCTCGCCAAAGGCACAGCAGCAATTTGGGGGTATCTGGAAGTCTTAAAGACGCCACCAGACTGCTGATGCACTTGCCTCACAGGTACAGATTGACCTGCTGGATGCTCTTTACTGGTCTAGAAAGCTTTTAGTGAAGAGTCACAAACTAACAACAGCTATTTCAGGAGCAGGATATTTTTTTCAGTGTCAAGTTATGACATCATCAGTATTTTTTTCCTGTTCTGGGAACCAGAGGAAAAATACTAATACCTTAAGCAATTATCGTTGCTGTAGCCACAAATAAGAGAGTAATTTGTGTATAGCCACAAATAAAGATTTGTGTTTTTAACTCAGTTCACTAAAACACAACCCATAATTCTCAAGTGGATTGCACCATCATTACTTGTATTATTACCATCATTAAAAAGTCCATGACATTTTGGAAACTGACCTTTCTTCATTCTAATGAGAAAGATGACTTACCAGTCCTCACTGCATAGATTTTGTATACTTTTTTTTTTTAGATTTTTATCAGTGAAACACCATGAGGTACAGTTGTAGACTTAAACATTTTTGTGCTTGGGTTTCAGTTATAAGATTTTGTATACATTGAGAGGGCTCTTCCCTTAATTTTTTTAGTAAGACTGTTCAGTGTTTATATGCTTGATCCTGTTCTGGTTGCTGGGATACAGAGACAACGGGCATGCCCCTCAGCTTTAGGCACACACATTTTATCTACTTATGAGTGAATCAGTCCACATTTGCACAGTGATTAAATTGGGAGAACATCTTTATTCCTGTAATTCCAAATATGTAAAGACTACATTCTCCATAAAATTTAAAAAAATTTTCCTTTTTAAAATGTCCAGATAGGAGCCCAAGTTTGAAAGATTCTGAAGACAGACGTGTTTACTAACCTCAGGAGTGTTTTCTTTTGTTATTCTTACATTTTGTCAACATGGTACTACATTAAACCATTGGCTTAAGAATGCACAGGTTGTTTCCTTGCCATTGAACGGTAATTTTGATTCACTCCAGACTAACAGTGTGTCAGTAAGCAGTTGCCATCTGGAGTCCAAGCTGGAAGGCCTTTGATCCACTTTTTAATTAGAGTCTCTCTGACTTGGCTCATTCCTTTGACCAGAAGCCAAAAACAGCCTGGAGTTTTGGAATGAGTTGCATTATCCATTCCTGTCTTCAGCCTGCTTAAGGCAGAGAGAATTCTTAGGAATGATTTTTCATTTCTCCCGCTTTAGCAGTTTGCAATGGAGTAATGAAGTAAGCACCTGTGAACAGAGAGGTATAAAAGCCTGAGTGGGTGTATTTCTTCTTTTATTATTCTTTTTATTTTCTTTGAGGAGACCTTAAGGGCCCTTTATAGCCCTTTCTGGTTGATCTGGTTGATAGGATAGCTGTTTCTTCTTTCTCCTGCTATTTAGAATATATCTAAGCAGTGACATCTAAAACTTTGAAGTATATGTGTGTGCTTCTAGAATGTGAAGAGGGTGAAGATGGAGGAGTAAGCTATCACTTCTTACATGCTCATTCTTGAGATATGAGGATGCCATTGGGGTAGGTAGACTGTGACGTGAGTGGTCACCCATCAAGTCAGCCCCCTGTCAGTTGTGTATAAATTAGCATTTGATAACTGATACACTCTTTTCACATCTTCTTTTTTAGTCAGCAGCTTTGTTAGAATAGGTGTCCTTCTTGCTACTTTTTCAGGAAACTGAGACTTGAGAGATCAAGTTGCTTGACTAAGGCCATGTGGCCAGAGGCCCATGTTATCCATCGAACTCCAGTTCTCACAATCCGAGTCCTGACTCTTTCCAGTCTTTTTGCTCCTTATTGTTATAGTCTCAAAAATCACCAAATTCGTGGGTTTAATATTTTGTCCCTTAAAAAATTTAGATGTACACATTTTGTCTATCTCTCCAATGGACTTCCTTTTGAATTAAGTTTTGGAGATAAAGTTTGTTTTATAAAAAAAACAATGTAAACATGTAACTCATTAATTTTTCTCTCAAAAAAAAAACAAAGCAAAATAGACTTCTTACTTTGAAGTCCTTCTGTCACATCACATTTGATAAAGTACATATATTTTCTCTTATCAAAAAATTGCATGATAACCTATAACCTATCTTTTGGTCATTTTTAACTGAGCGTGAATGAACTGTATATAGCATGCTTTGGTGTTTCTCTTTAGATAGGCTCTGGAAGATTTACTGAAACTTTTGCTGTTTTTTTTTTTTCCAGGTTAACATTAGCAGAATACCATGAACAAGAAGAAATCTTCAAACTCAGATTAGGTCACCTTAAAAAGGTGAATATAGTAAAATAACTTGTGTGGAGCATTGCTGTTCGGAGTTTATCCTTGTTGTGGGGGCCACTTGGTCCTCTGGGCCAATTGTCTGTTCCCAGTGCTCACGGAAATCCCGAGAGCTCTGCCTACCAGCCCTGCCATTAGAGGGGGCACTCAGCTCTCTCTGTCTTCAGCTCGGCTCCAGAAGTCACTTTCCACCACTGCATCCCAGTGGATGGTTCTTTGTAACTCAAAAGATTTACAAATAGTTAACCTTGCTGCATAAATTAAACATGCAGTAAGATGGGGGTGTGTGTGAAATTGTACCATTTTTAAATGACATAATAGTTCTTGTTTAGTGCCTATATTGTCTGAGGTTTTGTGCCACTCATGTGCCATTGCAAGGTGCCCCCTGAGGTGTTCTGCTGGAGGTGGCGCGTCTGTAGGATTCCGCAGACCGTAGGTTGTGGCTGATCTCTGTAAGATGAGGTTGGTCAGTAAGCATTTTGAATAAGTTGCTATTGCTGTTTTCCCCCTGCTGAGTTCTCAGATCTCATTATATCATTGGAATTTAAGGCACTAAATGTAATTTACACTTACAGAACAGAACCACCATAATCAGAGATATACTTTTATTTATTTATTTTTTTAAAAAGATCAGATTCTGCATGGATATATATAAAATATTTCTGGAAAGTTACTAAGAAACTTAACCTGGTTTAAGGGAGTGGGCGGAGGCAGAGGACTTTGGCTTCTGCATTCCTGTGTATGGTTTGAATTTTATTCATTTTTCTTGGACTTGGGATTTTATGATGATTAAAATTCAACTCCTAAAAGAAGTCTTTCAGGGGGCTGGGACATGCTCCGAGTTAGAGAACATGGCCCAGGGTAGAGTGGGAGGGGGGGAGTGGCAGAGCCTAGGGGCCGCTTGGGGAGATGGGGCACTGTGAGTTGGCTTGGAAAACTCATGGGCCACAGGAAATAACTTTTTTTTTTAAAGAAGAGAGTTATCCCCAACCCCAACCCCAACTCCAACCACACAGCTACACTTCAGAGTAAAGTGTCAGCTTTAAGTGGGGCAGAATTGTGAATTCTGAACACTTTTTTTTTTGTTGTTGTTTTAGTGCTGAACATCCTCCTTTAACTTTCCACAAGAGGAATGTGTGCTATTGTTTTTGAAGTGAGATTCTGGAAGGATTAAATTCCCTGTCTTCTGAGTTGTTTTTTTCTTTTTCTTTTTTCTTTAGGAGGAAGCGGAGATTCAGGCAGAGCTGGAAAGGCTAGAAAGGGTTAGAAATCTCCATATCAGGGAACTGAAAAGAATACATAACGAAGATAATTCACAGTAAGCAAACTGGGGTGTGTTGGGGCTGGTGGTTACTGGCAGATTCTGACCTGAAGTGTGTAGAGTGGTGATGGTGCTAAATAGAAATTTGGCAAATTTGACGCTCCGGCAGGGTAAAATACCATTTTGTGAAAAAAAAAATTGCGATTTGTTTTTAGTTTGCATATGTATAAATACACTAGATTTATATTTTAAATGCTTGTACATGACAGCATTTTTCATGAGCATAGGCCACTAAAACAAAGATTTTATAGTTCGTAAATGGTTGGGAGAATCTCTCAGACCTACCTACTGAAGCTTAATTACGGAAATCATGTGAAATTATGTGTATTTGAATATTATTGAAATGACACATAGTTTCAGATTGATTTCCGGGGCTCATTTTGAATATTGAGATCTTTAAGAGACACCCTCTCCTCCCCCTCTTTCCCCCAGAAAATGCTAGTTTCTTTTAGGCTCCATGGTGTATAATACTGTAAATGGTAGGGTTTCCTTCACCACACCCAGAGCCACAGTGAAGGAAAACTTTCTTGAATTCAGCACATTTACAGATAAATTGTCTGCCTTTGTTTGTAAGTCATTTAAGGGATGAAAATTGGGGGAAACAGGTTGCAATTGGAAATGGTTCTATCCATAATCTGTTCCTTCCCACATTTTTCTGAGTCCAGATTTCTGAGGGCTCGGGCAGGATGGAGCTAGAGTGAATGCCAGGCAATAGCGTGACTAGTGCTCAGCCCTCTTAGTGTTGGCCACAGTGATTTGTGCCAGAATCTTTCATTTCTTTTTCTTAGAAAACAACATATGGGGGCTGGAGCAATATTACAGTGGGCAGGGCACTTGCCTTGCCTGCGACTGACCTGGGTTCCATCTCCGGCATCCCATATGGTCCCTCAGCACCACCAGGAGTGATTCCTGAGCACAGAGCCAGGAGTAACCCCTGAGCATCTTTGGGTGTAGCCAGAAAAACAAAAAATAAGAAAACAACATACCAGGTAGAACCCTTGTGTGGAAACAGTTGATCATGGAAACTTCCTGGTCTGGTTGTGATTGGTTTTTGAAGACTTTCTGTTTTAAAGAAAGTGTGTGGTTCTTGAAAGAACCTGATAGTACAGTCTGAGTCTACCCGCTTCCTGGGGGCCGAGCAGAAGAGGCCGCTTCTCTGACTGGCGTGCTGAGACACGCCGTGAGTACCGTGTAATTCCTCAGCCTCTGAGTGTGTGCCTTACTGTGTGCTCAGAAATAGCCATGTTGGAGTTGATTGCCAGCAGCCTGAGCTATAATTATGTGCTTAGTATGTTAGATAATCTGGAAGTTTTGCAAATATGGAAGAGTTTGTAGTCCTTTACTTTAGGATGTTACGTATTCCTGTTTCCACAGATTTAAAGATCATCCAACGCTAAATGACAGATATTTGTTGTTACATCTTTTGGGTAGAGGAGGTTTCAGTGAAGTTTACAAGGTCAGTATGAAGAATTGAGTACAAAGATTGAAGGTTAAATTATTATTATCAGCTTGGAGAAGAACATTTAGAATAATGATAATTGCAGGTTGATATCTATTGGTTGAAATGAAAAAACTTTAAGAAACTTGTACCTTTGGGAGAAATGTTCCCAGTTAACATCAGAGAATAAGGATAGAATAATTTGCCCTACTTTCAAATTTGAAAAATAAAAATGAAGATTAAAAATGAAAACTCAGGCGATTGGGGATATAGCTCAGTGGTAAAGCACATGTATGAGGCCCTGGGATTGATCCAGAAAGAACCCAGGGAAAAGGAGAGCAGTGTTCCTATCTGGAATGTAGAGTGATACTGGATTTCATTCCCATTTCGTACTTTCCAGCTTGCCACATTGTCTCTCTCCCTCTCTCTCTTCCCCTCCTCTTTCCCTTTCTTTTCCCCTTCTCTCTCTGACACCCCAACTCTTCTCCCTCTCTCTTCGTCCCCCCCTCTTAAAGTTATTTGCAAACCTGTATTTTGTTTATAAAGTGACCTTTTAAGTCAGAATATATAGTCTAGTCACGCTGCACCCTGTGTGCACACCTGGAGTTTCTTGCTTATGGGTTTTCAGGGGGCAGCAAAGTACAGAGCATGAACACCCCCGCTCAAGTTTTACTAGATGAGGAATTTCCACCTGTGGTCTGTTTATCAGCCTCAGCCCCCTTAAATTTTTCTAGATGTTTCTGGCGCCAGCCTTCTAACTGCAGAATTGGTTAACGAAGTGGTTTTCATTGCATGAATCGTTGGGGCTTCTGTTTTCTAAAATGTTACACCTATATGAATTTATGTATGAGAAATCTTTTAAACTATTAGAGGTTTTTTTGGTTTGTTTTTTGGGTCTCTTTTTTTCTTTCTTTTTTATTTATTTTTTGCCACTCCTGGCTTTGTACTCAGGAATTACTCCTGGCAGTGCTTGGGGGACCACATGGGATGCTGGGGATCGAACCCAGGTCAGCCACATGCAAGGCAAATGCCCTATCATCTTTATTATCACCCTGGCCCCCTGAAATTACTGGTTTTTATTTTAGATAACAAACAGCTCTGCTGTGTCTCCCACCATTTTCTTTGGCTTCCCAAGCAGCTGGTGCTCAGAAGGTCTAGGGCCTCACCAGTGATTCATTGCCCACTGCTGTAGTGCTTCATGGCCAGAGTAAGGTCAGGTGCTGCTTGGGCCTGAGTGCCATGGGTGCTGGGTGGGCTGGGGCCCAGGGCTGCAACCCTCAAAGCTCAGGGGACCACATGGTGCTGGAATTGAACGTGGATCTGGTGGTGCCAGCCATGTGTACTAAGCACCTCCCTATCTCCTGGCTTTTTTTTTTTTTAAAGTGAAATAAGATCGTTTTTATTGAGTGGAGTTTAAGAATTTTCCTAGAAGGACTTGAGAGGAGTGGGTGGGAACCTTGGTGGAGGAAAGAAGACATTATGGTGGATTCATAGTGTATCTGAAACCTGGCTATGAATAGCTTTGTAAACCATGGGGCTTTAATAACAATTTTTTAAAAAATAACAAACCTTAAGTAGAAAAAAGAAAGATGTGAGGGGAGAAAAGAGGAACATGGACTTATCCAGAGTGGAAAAAAGCAGAGAGAGGTAAATGTTCCAGGGACATGTGGGTCTGAATGAGCAAGCTAACACACAAGCAAAGAGAGGCAGAGAAATGCATGTTCACCAGAGAACACGGGCTTGAGAAAACAAGCTGTAGTTTCTTTTCCTCTTTCCTCTTCACTGAGATATAAACATAAACTTAGTCATTTTACTCATTTTTAAGTGTTCCATGGCATTAAGTGTGTATTCGAAGTGTTCATGTGACTGTCCCCACTGTTCATTTCCGGAACTGTGGTGCCATTTTAATTGTCCTGCTGATTTGGCTTTCTAGTATCTTACCCATATTTTTCTGTGTTGATGGTGGAACTGGCCATAGTCCTCTCCCTGTGTAGGCAGCGTTGTCTAGCTTTGCTGTCACGGTTAGGAGTTTCCTGCTCCCTCTGAAATGCTTTACGTGACACAGGCTGTGGCTCCTGGAAAGTTCCTTTCAGCCAATTCAGAAAATGGTCTCGGTAGGTGTCATTGCCATCTTTGGTTGTCCTGGTGGATTCTGCACTGCTTTGTGGTGTGGGGGCTCGATCTCAGACTCACGCATGGTGGCTGCACTATGCCTGGAGGCCTCCCTGCACCCGCCTGTCCTCTGGAGGAAGGCGTTGGCCCAGCCTTCCAGGCCCTGATGGTTGAGCCATCATGCCCCTCTCCTCTTTCTGAAGAGGAAAGGTGGACCCCACCTAGCAATGATCTGGGGTTACTCCTGGCTCAGCACTCAGGAATCACTCCTGATGAGCTGGGATGTTGGGGATCAAACCCAGATTGGCAGCGTGCAAGGCAAGCACCCTACCCACTGTACTATCTCTCCAACCTTGAAGTCAGTTTTGGTTGTTTATTTTTTTCCACCAAGTCTTTTTACCTTGACCAAAGAATATTAGTCATCCCTTAGTCATTTTTGTATTTTTTGACTAATAGACCAGAGATAAGTTTTATGTTTCCCTCTTATGAATCAACTATTTTTTTGCAGGGAGGAGGTGTGGTGTGGGCCATACCTGGCAATGTTCAGGGCATATTCCTGGCTCTGCACTCAGGAATTACTTCTGACGGTGCTTGGGGGACCATATGGGATGCTGGGAATCGAACCTGGGTTGGCTGCATGCAGGGCAAACGCCCTACCCGCTCCAGTCCCATGAATCAAATTTTAATTAAAATTTTTTAAGTTTATTTTTTTTATCTTTTATTTTTGGGCGAGACCCAGCAGTACTGTCGGAAGGGGACACTCCCCGCAGTACTCAGGTACCATGTGGTGCTGGGGATGGAGTCTGGGGTCCTGGGCGCCTGGGTTCCTCTAGCCCACTGAGCATCTGTCTGAGCACTGAACTTTAACTTTTTTTTTTTAATTAACCATTTACTATTTTATTTTGAAAAATATGTGTTAAGTATTACAGGATTTTAACCGGGCACTAGTTGCAGTAATACAAACACAATTTCCTTAATAGCGAGATTAATATGACTTCAATCAGCTTCTTCACAGTGAATCCAAAGAATAAAATCCTAAACCTATTTAGACTTAAAAAACAAACACGCCACAACCTAATTAGACTTTACAAGATGATATTTTTGCCTTTATACATTCCAAACTCCCTCCATGTCAGTTTTCAGATTCTAATCTGGTCCTATACTATGAAACAGGGGAACTTGATCATAGGCCAGTTTTCTAATTCTTGCTGTTGATTTATTTTTCTTCATCTTGCTCTCTAATTCTATATATGCCAGAATCTTTAATTGATTTATAATCAATTTCCAAGATGAAAGGGGAATCTCTTATTGTTTGCCTGAAATCTTGGCTTGTGCTCATCTTATTAAGTAAAAAATAGGCTCCACAAATACCCCAGGTCTGCCACCAACACTGCTCTCACGGTCTTCTCTGCCGTTGGTTCCATGGAGCAGGACATCCTGGTGGTGGACCTGGATGCTTACTTTAACTTTCTGATGTAATAAATCAGATCTCCTTTGTGATTCGTTTCTGCTTAATTAGCTTCTATCTTGCTTTGTTTTATTTGTTCTTCAGTCTTGTGTTTAGTTTCTTAGATTTTGTGTGTGTGTGTGTATTACCATCTTAACCATGTCCAGTTTGTAAGTGCATTGTTTAATTCTGTTAAGTTGACTCATGTTGTTATGAAACACGTGCAGAGCTTTTTCTGTTTTTTTTTGGTTTTTTTTCTTTGTTTTTGTGTTTTTGGGCCACATCCAGCAATACTCTGGGCTTTGTGCTCAGGGATCACTCCTGGCAGGATTTGGGTACCACACATGGTGTTGGAGATTGAGCCTGGGTCGGCTGTTTGCAAGACAAACACCTTCTCCACATACTGTCCGTGCAGCCTGCAGAACTTTCTCATCTTGCAAAACTGAAGGTTCTTCACTTAGGAGGAGTCATACAGTGGTTGACTTATATCAGTTAACCAGTGCTTCTTAAAGTTTATTCACCTTGAAGAATGTCATAGGCTCTCCTTCCTTTATTAAGGCTTAGTATACCTCTGCATGCATGTACATCATTTTTGTTGTCCATTTCTCTGTCAAAAAAGAAAAGGATCCAAATAAAGAGAAGATACTGTTAAAAAAAAGAGTGCTGTTTGGCAGTGACTGCTGGCCACGGACTCCTATTCTGTGGGTGGTGGATGCTTGGTTTTACTATCTAATGCCCTTGGTGCCAGCATGTCTGGAGACTTCCAAATGATCTGTTCACAGATTTCAAGATGGTCGCAATTCTGAAACAAGAACGTGATATGTTGTTCTCCACTGCTGTTTATATTTATTAATGTACTATGACTTAAGAGTGTGCTAGTCTGCTAAATATAGAAGCTTTAAGTTAGTTGCCTGTAATTCCCATTAGCTTTTATCCACAATTATGATCTATTCCTTTTCATTGTAGGCATTTGATCTAACAGAACAAAGATACGTAGCTGTGAAAATTCACCAGTTAAATAAAAACTGGAGAGATGAGAAAAAGGAGAATTACCACAAGTAAGTGATACTGTTGTATCTGATTTTTCAAAATTTGGTAATAGCTATAATTTGAGCACTGTTCTGTTTTACGTTCATTGTTACTTCATTTCATCCTCACAGCCGTGCTAGGGAAGAGACTTTATTCTCTTACCGAAGAGGGAGCATTTGAGTAGTGGTTAAGAAATGGCTGCCTGTGTTGAAACATCAACTTTCCATCCCAGGCCTCTGAGTCTAACCAGCTCCCCTCCTGCGGTGGCTAAGCTTAGTCACATAAACAAGTCAAGTCTCCACAGTAGGGGGACGGGTGCTGGAATACTGTGGGCCTAAAACTCAAATATCTGGAACTTTGCGAATCACAGTTCTTAAAATGTTAAGAAACCGAACACTGAAGCCAAGTGTCAGAAACTGTTATCTGTTATCTGTCATCGTTACCCACAGTGCTGGCTTAGGGAACTTGGGGGTGGGGGGCTTTTCTGCTGCCTCAGTAGTTTTATTATGCAGGAGACAGTGTGGCATCTGATGTGCCTCCTCGTTGGTACTTATTTGCCTGTACCATCTCTTTAGTAGCGCCATGCCCACCCTCTCTCCCCCCGCCTTCATCCTTCGTAGTTTACCACCTCAGTGACTGTCTGCACTGTCCCATTACTTGTGCTTGTTTCTCACAAGGAGGCCACCGTGGCCTTCCTCTGTGCCTGGGGTGGGGTTGGAGGTCACCTCGGCAGGAATCGTGCTTACAGGTGCAGTTGTGAGTTTCTGCCTTCCACTAATGTCAGGTTTTCCTGTCTCTGGCCCCCCGCCCTCCAGCGCTAGAGTGTTGGAGTTTGGGCCCTGTAGCTTTGCATGCCCCAGAGTGTTTGCTGTTAGGTCCCCCCGGACTTGGTATTGTTTCCTTGTTGTAGGCACTCATACTGAGCTAGACTAGCCCAGTCCCGACAGGAGGAGATGGCTTTTATGGTAAAGCCCCCAAACTTCTTTATATAAAAGCAGTTTTGTCTTATATAAGAACTCATATTTTGAGGGCTAAAAGCAGTGAACGTTGATGTTATCTTTTCATTCACTTCTATAACTAATGGGAAAAATGAAACATTTTTATATCTTTGTTGTTGATCTTTGTGACTGACTACTTCATATATCGTGGATATATAATGTGTTGAGTGCAGTTTTTTTCTCCCATTCAGTTGGGTGTTTTTGCCTTTTAGCCCATATTTCTTTTACTATGTAGAAACTCTTTTTGATTTTGGACCACACCTAGTGTTTGGCTCTCTACTAAGGAATTACTGCTGGCAGTGTTCAGGGGACTATATGAGATGTTGGGGATCAAATCCAGGTCGACTTTGTGCAAGGCAAGCACCCTACCTCGATCTGGAGGCTTGTGTTTGGGTTCTTGATTCTAACCTTGGGTTTGGAGATTCAGTCCATATTCTAGGACCATGCTATTTTGGTCTTTATAATATAGTTTCAAGTTAGGTAATAAAGTAACTCCCAGTATTTTATTTTTCGATATGACTTTGGCTGTTTGGGGTATTTCATGGTTATGTACAAAGTTTATCATTTACCATTCTAAATCCTTGAAGAATTTAAATGAAGATTGCATTGAATTTACATAATAATTTCAGAAGCACCACCATTTTGACAATGTGGATTCTTCTAATCCATGAACATGGGATATTTTTCCATTTCCTAAGGTCTTCTGTCTCTTCTTTTTCTTTTGTTTTTGTTTCTGCTTTGTTTTGTTTGCTTTTTATTTCTTGTTTTGGGGCCATACCCAGCTCAGGTCTTTATTCCTGGCTCTGTGCTGAGGGATCACTCCTGGCAGGACTCAGGGCAAACTGTATGTGGTTCTAGGGATTGAACCTGGGTCATCTGCCTGCAAGACAAGTTCTCTCGCCACATATTATCATTTTGTAGCACTGTGGCATTGTCCCCCTGTTGTTCATCAATTTGCTCAAGCAGGCATCAGTAATGTCTCACAACAAATTGTGAGACTTGTTATTACTGTTTTTGGCATATTGAATACAGTCAGGGGTAGCTTGCCAGGCTTTGTTGTGTAGATGAGATACTCTCAGCAGCCAGGCTTTGTTGTGCAGACTAGATAACTCTCCCTGGCAAGGCCTTACTTACCTGCTGTGCCATTGCTCCAGCACTTGTATTTCTTTCTTTTGTTTTTGTTTTTGTTTTTGGGCTACACCCAGGGGTGGTCAGTGTTTACTCCTGACTCTGCTCTCAGGGATCACTCCTGGCAGTGCTCTGAGGGATTAAACCCAGGTTGTCTGTGTGCAAGGTGCGCACCCTGTCTACTGTTCTATTTCTCTAAATCCTCTCTTCCCTTTTGTTTGGTAGAGGGGTGGCCCACCCGGTAATGCCTAGGGGTTACTCCTGGCTCTGCACTCAGGAATTATGCTGGCAGTGCTGGGGACCATGTGGGATATTGAGGATCAAACACGGGTAAGCCACATGAAAGGCAAATGCTCTGCCTGTTGTACTATCGCTCTGGTCCTCTCTCTCTTTATTAAATGACTTTGTTTTCATGGTATAGATCTTTCACCTCTTCAGTTAAGGTGATTCCTATGTACTTGTTATTTTTGGACACTATTTTGAATGGAGCAGTCTCTGATCTCTTTCTCTTCTAGTTCATTATTTGTGTATAGGAGTGTGATGGACTTTTGTGTTGATTTTGTAGCTGACCACTTGACTAAATTGGTTTATTGTTAATAGGCGCTTTTTAGTGGACTCTTTAGGTCTTCTATGTATATTATTCAGTCAGTCACAAATACAGATAATTAGACTTCTTTTCCAATTTGAATCCCTTTGATTTATTTTTTTCTTGCCTGATTGCTGTTGCTGGGACTTATAATACTATATTTAATAAAAGTAGAAACAGTGGACTTGCCTTGTGTCTGATCTCAGAGGGCATGCGTTCAGTTTTTCACCACTGAGAATGATACTGACTTTTAGATGGATTTTATTTTCCGATGTATCCAACTTCTTTTTTTCCCCCCTCCCTTTTTGGGTCACACCCAGAGATACTCAGGGTTTACTCTTGGCCCTGCTCAGGGGATTATATGGGATTCCGGGATTGAACCCGGTCTGCTGCATGCAAGGTAAATGCCCTACCTGCTGTACTATTGCTCTGGCCCCATCCAACTACTTTTGATGGGAGAGTTTAGTCCCTCAACAATCAGAGGAATTAATTTTTTGTTTGTTTTTGAGCCACTCCCAACAATGTTCAGAGCCTACTTTTGGTTCTGCACTCAGGGATCACTCCTAGCAGGCTCAGAGGATCAAATGGGGTGCCAGGGACCAAACTTGGGTCAGTTGTGTGCAAAGCGAACTCCCTACCTACTGTACCATTGCTCCAGCCCCCCAGAAAGATTTTGATATAAAAAACCGAGTCACCATTTTTCTGTGTGGGGATTGGTTTCCTTTGCAGTTGGCCACTGCTCTTCATACATGGCCTTTGCGTAATTCTTGCAAGGTTGGTTTATTTATAGCAGATGTCCCCAACTTTCATTTCTCTCAGAAAGATTTTATCCCTCCTTCAAATCTAAAATGATACCCTTGCGGGGTAGTTGACTCTAGGTTGAAAGCTTTTTTCATTTAGTGCTTTGAATATTCATTAGTACTTTATTTAGCATTTTCCCATTTTTCTCCCTTGCTTATGTGATTCAATATGGGAGATTGTTGTTATTTCCCTTGTATTTGAGGTTTTTGTTTCTCTCGTGGTGCTGTAAGTAGTCTGTCTCTGACTCTCGCCATTTTGATTAGTGTGTCTTGGTGTTTTGTTCACATCTATTTTGTTCGGCACTTTTTGGGTTTCTTTGGGCCCCTTGAATCTGCAGAAGCCTCCCTCCAGAGTCTAGAGAGAGAAGTTCTACCTCAGAACTTGTCTTCCACCAGTTTCTGTTTGTTTTATTTTGGGGGCCACACCCAGCAAAGCTCAGGGGTTGTTGTTCATGGCTCTTCACTCAGGAATCACTCTTGGTGGTGCTTGACAGGCCATATGGGATGACAGGGATTGAACCACGGTCAGCTGCATGGAAGGCAAACTTCCTCCCCACTGTATTGTCCTCCACTCCAGCTCCTCTTCCACTGATTCTTCTTCTTCCCCTTTCTCTTTTGGTAAGGGTCTTAGCTGACCACAGTGTCTTGCTGACGTGGTCTTTCACACCTTCAGTTTCATTTGTATGGATTCGTTCATGATCACTCTTCTTTGAGTTGATTTCGTTTCTCTTCCAGTGCTTGCTTACTTTCCATTGCCTCATTTGTGTGGATGTGAGTGTGGACTTGAGGTCCTCCTCAACTGCACTGGAGAATTTTGATGAACTCAAGGCTTGCCTGGACTGTGACTGCAGGTGCAGCCCAGGGCCTGTTCGCATTGTTCTGAGAGTCTGTGAGCGCTGGCAGTGGAGCCTTAGACCCGATTATCTGAGTACTGGCCTGATTTGTTGTTTTACACTGACAGATGACTGTTAGTGTATTCTATTTCCATCACTACTTAATGGTACTGCAGTGGGACAGGCAAGTGTGACTCCACCTCCGTTTGTTGCGGGGCTTTTATTGGGGATATTTTGAGTTCTGTCCCCGGCATCCCACCAGGTTCCCTGAGCATCGCCAGGAGTATTTCCTGAGTGTAACCCCTGATCATCACTGGGTGTGACTGAATTCCCACCCTGCATTTTCCCACTGGCCTTAGCATGAGGTTCAGTGGTGTACAGCAGTCTCAGGAAATGGGGGACTGGGTGTCGGCAGGGCCACTGGGGCTGGGGTGGAGAGGGAGGGGCTCACCTTAAAGACAGCCGCATCCTGAAGCGGGACCCCGCTGCTCTGGACGGGAGGGTGGGGGTAATGAGTCACTCACGGCTCTAGCCACTGAGAGGGGAGCCCCAGATTGTTTGGATTTGAAACCCCCTTTTCATTGCTCTTCTTTGGTTTGCAGAATTACCGAATTTCGGGAGTGTCCTTTTCTTCTTTTGGCGTGAGAGCTTTCTGTGTATATGTTGGACAAGGCCAAGTTTAGAAATCATCAATTTTTTGGTTTTATTTTACCATATTATAGAAAGTTTTTCTTATATGACACTTGTACCTGAATGCCCCAAACTGGTGCTAGATTTTTTGTTTTGGGGTGGCACCCAGTGATGCTTAGGGGCTGCACTCAGGAATTACTCCTCGTGGTACTGACGGAACCATATGGGATGCTGGGGATTAAACCCATGTCAACTGTGTGCAAGAGAAGCGCCTTCCCCGCTTCTTCTCCAGCGCCTTCTCCAGCCCCATAAATTCTGCTAGATAATTTGATATAGTTGTTACTTGCTGCCCTCTTTGTAAGTAGGCGTTTGACTATTTTTAAAATTAACTATATTGTATAAACTTGCTCTATTATTTTTGCTCTATTATTTTTAAATTTATTGTATGAATATCATATAGTACATTTTGTTTCTAACCTTATTAAGTGATTTTCAGCTAAAAAAGTACTTTATAAAACATATCAATACAAATATTAAACTATTGTTTTTTTAAAAAACAGGGTTCCATGATTTCAATATTTCTTCTATAAAAATAAAACTGATAGCTCTTAAAATTTTTTTTTGTAAGGAAAGGAATCAAGCACATCTAAATCCAGGGCTCCAGATGTCCTAGAGAGTATTCCTCATGTGGTTGTGGCTCTGGATTCATCCCTGCCACCACAAAAGCTAGGAAGCACAAAACACTTACAATTATCTTTTGTAACCCATAATCCTCTTTTACAAGGAGTTTGTGTGCTCAAATTGACCCCCTTGTTGTAACCCTTGATATAACGGTAGATATATTGGTAGATGTGACTTACATTCAAGGAGAAAAGTGTCTGATATCTAAATATCTGCTGTGTAACAGAGGTGAAATGGTCATAAAGTGATCGTAAGAGAATAAAAGATTACTACAGCTATTAGTTCAAAAATTTGTGAGCACATTCTATTTTCTCAACAGCTTGACATATAGTAGTCAAGAAAGTAGGATGAGGAAAGGTAAGACAACCAGTTAGATGAAAAGGAATAGAATGAAATGTGGAAACAGTGAAGAAAAAAAAAGACTATTTAGGAGTATACTCGAAGAGTTCTAAAAGGCCACATAACAAAATGTTTTTCTTTTCAATGTTGTTTTGTAGGCACGCATGTAGGGAATACCGGATTCATAAGGAACTGGATCATCCCAGAATAGTTAAGCTGTATGATTACTTTTCACTGGACACTGACTCGTGAGTATTGTTGTGCCATTTTTTTTCTTGCAATATGTTGAACCCTCATGGAAAAGTCTCATTTGGGTCCAGGAAATACTTTTGAGGAAATACTTCATAACTAAATCAAAGCAAATAGATTCAGTTGTGGACAAAAATGACATAAGAATTAAGATTTGGACTAATAATACTTTTTGGGCCATAACATATGTACAGCCATGCCATACAAATGTTGACAGCTTGGAGAGAGGGTTTGCCCATTTCTGTTGCGTAAATGCTCCTTGCACTTGCAGTCTCAAGCTATCAAATTTGAAGAGAAAAAAAAAACAACTTTTGAGATACAGTTTTCCTTACAGGTCACTCATTTAAAGTATGCACTTCAGTGGTTTCTTGCATATTCACAGATAATGTGTAACCATCACAATAATCCATTTTCTGACATTTTCACTATCTCTGAAAGAAATCTCACACCTTTGCTTATATCCCTCCTGTTCCCTAGCTCTTAGAACTCCTGCTGATGTACTTGATAGATAAGCTATTCTGCACTCTAATTTGCCTGGAATCACATATCTATCAGAATTCGGGTGTCTCATATATATATATATATATATATATATATATATCATTTTATTACAAAATTTCTCTTGGAGACCGGCTGCAGCTCTTGGTGCCCACGTTCCGCACCCTAAGCAGCAGCTGAGTGTGGTTTGGGAAAGGCTTCGCCTCACTTTGGGGTGGCTAATGAACATTGACAGATTTGTTTTTTAGAAAAACGTACCAGAAATGTGAGCTTATTCTAGAATGAGAACGAAAATGGCACAATCAGAGACATGACAATCAGCATGTCAGTTACTTCCATACTAATGCAGGTTCAAAGCTGAGAGGATAGTAGCACGGGGACAGATCTCAGGCCAGCTTCTCGCCACTTGATCGTGAAAATTCTGGAAGACCAGAGAAGTTCTGTCATTTCTCTGGCCTTCAGATATGTCAGAGCTTTGATGGCTTTGTTTTATTACCTGGAAACCTAGCACTTGTGGATTTATGCAGGATTTTAACCCCCAAAATTAGCATTTGTGTATACTCGACAAGAGTCTAAAGTGAATCTCAGAAGATAGCCTCGCTCTGGCCTACAGCCTTCCCTTCTGGGCGCCCGGCATGGATTTTGCTAGTTTGGAGTTAGTACCTGTTCCAGACAGCAGTTGTCTCAGAAATTGCTGTGTGAGAGCCCACCCACATTTAGAAGTTATCATACAGTTCCCTTTCAAACATAAACTGTCCCCTCTTCCATCCACCCAGCTGCCCCTTTCCTTAGGGTGACCCTGGTACAAGGCATTGTCATGTCTTTTAGCCTGGAATGGGATTCAGAAAAATAGACAGTGTGCGGGTCAGAGCGATAGTACAGCAGGCAGGGCACTTGCCTTACATGCTGACATCCCATATGGTCCCCTATGCCCGCCAGGAGCCAGGAGTAACCCCTGAGCATCACTGGGTGTAACTCAAAAGAAGAAAAAAAAAAGAATAATAGCTAGTTAGAGAGCAGATCTCCACAGAGTGACATCGCTCTTCTGTTTTGAGTAAATTTCTTGATTATTGAGTAAATTTCTTGATTAATGTTACTCTCCTTTAAATGTAAATCTAAAAAACATTTCAGGGGCTGGAATGATAGTACAGTGGATAGAGTGCTTGCCTTGCACATGACCTATTGGGTTTTGATCCTCGGCATCCTGTATGGCCTTCTTGCAACCTTTACCAGGACTGATTTCTGAGTGAAAAGCCAGGAGTAACCCCTGAGTATCACCGGGTGTAGCCCAAGCCCCCCCCCATCCAAAGGAAGAAAACATTTCGGAGATGATGTAGTGATTTGGATTATTACTGTCTTGAGTCATATACACACTAAGCCAGAGAGACTGGGTTGATTCTATATTATTCTTGAGTTATGTTTACTTTTTCCTTTCTATTGTATGTGATAAATTTTTCACCAAAAGTAAGTCAGAATGGGGCCAGAGAGATAGTACAGTGGGCAGGGTGCTTGCCTTGCACACAGCCAACCCCTGTTTGAACCCCAGCATCCCATATGGTCCCTTGAGCCCCACCAGGAAGCCCCAAACACTGGTGGGTGTGGCACAAAAACATAAAAGTTAGACTGTCATAGTCTTTTGAGAGTTGTTTGGGTATTAAAAGATTTTAATTTCCACTGTGCCTTTGGGTCAAATCATACATTTCACTGAGCATGAACATTTGTGTCTTAAATTTCAGACTTCAATTAGAGAGCCATTTTTGTCACTTCAGACATTTTTTCCCAAATATATGTTAAGATTTTCATAAGGAACATAGAATGTTGATGTGATTCAGCATCCAACAGACTGCGTATCCAAGTTTCATGGCTGCGGGCCTCAAAGTGCCTTGAGGCCCACAGTGCTGGTCCCAGAGTAGTCCCTGTTATGTACCTCAGAAGAACTGATGCAGCAGGGTCCTCTGGGTTCCACTGGGTGAACTGTGATGAACTGATGAACTGTCCACCAGGGTCCTCTAGGTTCCGCTGGGTGTAACCTGTGGGGAAACAGCATTAATGGTAGTTGGGTTCCAGTTTCCTGCATGGGGGTTTCATCTCCTCTTCCCTCTGACCCTCTTGTCTCAGGATGCTAATTGGCTTCCTGCTCTGAATGATTTCTGGGTACTGTTGCTCTTTCTGTATCTGTGTGATTTGCTCTCTGAATTCAAGCATCTCTGTTTCACTCCTCTGGTTTTATTTCCTGACTAGACCCGGAGTGATCCCCACTTTGTCACATTAGACTTGTTCAGAAGGTTTTGTTTTGGGTTTTTCTTTTCAGCCATGCCCAGCATTCTCAGGGGTTACTCTTGCCTCTGTGCTCAGGAATCACTTCTGGCGGGGCTCAGAAGGTCATATATAGTGCTGAGGACTGAACTCCGGTTCACCATGTGCAAAGCAAGCGCCCTACCCTCTGTACACTATTGTTTCGACCCCTATTGAGAAGGTGTTTATCTCTCAAGAATATTCAAACAATTTAGAAAATCTCTCTTTAGCTTGTAATGGCCTTGGGTGATAGACATATGGTCCTTACTAAATAGTATGTAGGTTTTTTTGTATACTGTTTTTGTAGTATGCAAATAAGGTCTGTATGATAAAGTGATACAACAAGGGGAAAAACTCATACCGTGTGATTAATTATTAGAACCACAGATACTTTTAAAGCTCTTTTATACTTTGTTTTAAAGAGACATTGTAGTGCAGTTTTGTGCCAAACACGAAATGTAGATGCAGACAGTGCTTGGGTCGTGGGCAAAGCCTAGTGTCTTCCTCAAGAGCCCACACACGGGGCATGTGGAAGGTCTGCTGTGAATCTGTGCTTGATCGTGTGTTTGTTCAGAAGTGCAGCCTGTGGATCCTCCCAGGATGGGAGAAGCATGCTGAAAGTAGACTATAGACCAAACATGATTGCCACTCGATGCCTCTTTTGCAAACCACAACACCCAAAAGGAGAGAGATAACAAAAGGGAATGCCCTGCCACAGAGGCAGGGTGGGATGGTGGGGCATGGGGGGTGGGAGGGATACTGGGACCCGTGGTGGTAGAAAATGGGCACTGGTGGAGGGATGGGTACTTGATCATTGTATAACTGAAACCCAAGCACAAAAATTTGTAAGTCTACAACTGTACCTCATGGTGTTTCACTAATAAAAATTAAAACATAAAAAAGAAAAAAAAGAAAAGAAATGCAGCCTCTGATGACCGTTTGAGCTATCTCAAAGAGAAGATTCCACAAAGATATGTATAGAGCTAGTATTCTTGGTCAGTGTTCTTAATTGTCTGGATTATAGAAGAGGTTTGTCAAGGGGGGAGATTGGCAGGACAGATTCCAGAGGAAGGGGAGAGAGCCTCTTCCCCAGCTGGTTTTCTTCCTGTAAACCACTCAGGTATGCTAAAACTGAGTAAAGAATGGGATAGGAATATTTTAAGGAACAAATACAAAAGGATAGAGGCACTAATAACCTAAAATTTTCTCTTGAAAAATGTATTTAATCTATATGCTCTATAATGGTCAAATGTTGGGAATTTCCCCCCCCCCCCCCCTTTAGGTTTTGTACAGTATTAGAATACTGTGAGGGAAATGATCTGGACTTCTACCTGAAACAACACAAATTAATGTCGGAGAAAGAGGCCCGATCCATTATCATGCAGATTGTGAATGCTTTAAAGTACTTAAATGAAATAAAACCTCCCATCATACACTATGACCTCAAACCAGGTATGTCCAACTCTCGGTAGGCTCTTTGCTGGATTTCTTTGGTCTGATAATTGACTTTTAGTTTCATAAAGTTAAAGCAGGTGGTAGGTGCCAAGACGGCCTGATGACATCCGGTGTTCTGGGCGGCCTGGTGGGTTGGTGCCCTGTGGGCAGGTCCTGGCCATGAAGCCCCAATCTCAGGGTGGCCGGACACAGCGGCTCTGCAGAAATGAGGGTACTGCTGAGGGCAGCTCACAAGGACCGAGAAAGCTTCCTGGCAGGCTCAGTTTTGGTTTTGTCCCATTACTCATGCCGTGTAATGCATTCTCAACTTTGTTCAAAGTCCAGAAGCTAATGACTGATTTTGCACGTATGCCTCTCATTCCAGTGCCTGTGAGCAGAGATTTTCATTACATTTAGGGAGGGGGAGTACAGTAGGGTGAAGCCCTGCCTGGCATTGCTCAGGTGGACCTGAGGGCCGAACCCAAGCGTCCTTCATGTGGAGCATGAACCCCAAGGTCTTCTTAGGCCTAAGATTCTCATCTTCTTGTATGGTCACTAACTTCCCATAGCTCTGAGCAGAGTAGAGGCCAGTTTAGGTTTCCTCCCTTCATTTTACATCATTGTCCTCTGAGAATTGTGTGAATGTTCGCTTGACAGAGATGGCTGACTCCTGGGACTGGGGAGATGGTACAGGGGTTACAGCACTTGCCTTGCGTGTGCCCAATGGAAGGCTGTAACCTCAGTCCCCAGCTCCTCCAGGAATAGCCCTGAGCACCACCAGTGCTCCACACCCTTCGCTGCTCAAATGTAGGCGGTTGTTGACTTTGCATTTCTCTTCTAGCTGCTACATATTAAGTCTTACTGTTCACTTTTCCCCCATTCTTCTTTTGTTTTACTTTGGGGCCACACCACGCACTGATAAGGGCTCTGTGCCCAGGAATTTCACCTGGCAGTGCTCACAAGACCATGGGATGCCAGGGATTGAATTTGAGTGCAAGGCAAACACCCTACCCGCTATACTCTCACTCTGGCCCCTAAAATACTAAAATTTAATTACATTAGGGGCTGGAGCGATAGCACAGCGGGTAGGGCGTTTGCCTTACAAGCGGCCAACATGGCCGACCCGAGTTCGATTCCTCCGCCCCTCTCGGAGAGCCCGGCAAGCTACCGAGAGTATTCGATATGCCAGATACAGTAACAACAAAGTCTCCAATGGAGACGTTACTGGGCCCGCTCGAGCAAATCGACGATCAACGGGAGGGCCTTTACCTTTACCTTTACCTTACAATGGAGTAACTTTTTTTTTTTTAATGACAGTTGTATGATTGGGTTTTTCATCACTGGATTCGGAGTATTTTATCTAAAGAATTTTCCTGCCATAGGAGCTGTAGGTGGCGCTGTGGGACTAGCTTTGAGTCTCTCACACATTTTTTTTTTTTGTGATTTCCACCCTAACTCCCTTAAACTCCCTAGAAGCTGAATGGTTAGAGATCCTTACTGGAAGTTCAGATGAAACTTCCTCATTACTCTTGACTGCCTGTACAAATGAAATTTTATTTTTTCAAGTAAATTTTTCTACTGTTCATACTGGTGGTTTTGGCACATTAAACAGATGATTCTTGGAAAATTTTGTAGCCAGACACAGATGACATTCCCCCAGCACCTGGCCTCCATATCGCTGCTTCCAGGGATTTGATGTTTGCTGTTGGCTGCAAGAGTCGCCTTCTCATCTGTTGTCACTTTGGATTTTTCTCTTAATTAGTAAGATTTTTTAAAAAAATTATTCATGAAGAGTTTTCTCTTTTGTAGGTAATATTCTTTTAGTAAATGGTACAGCGTGTGGAGAGATAAAAATCACAGATTTTGGTCTTTCCAAGATCATGGATGATGACAGCTACAATTCTGTGGATGGCATGGAGCTGACATCACAAGGTGCTGGTACTTATTGGTAGGTATCCGGGACATCTGCCGGTGGGACACCCGGGGGAGATGTGACTGGATGTGCGCCGAAGCAGTGGTGCTTGCTCACTGCTATCCGGCCACGCAGGTGACAGTATAGTGGCCCAAGATTGTACTTTAGCCCCAGACTACTCTCTTTCAGATGTTGGGCTCGGAGTTTACATTGATTTATCTGATTTTTGCTTTACTTTATTGAACACCGTTATGAGAGAGACTGTGTGGCCAGGTATTTAGATTGAGAGTTTGCTCCATGTCTGGCACTGCTGAGAATGGGTTGCTCATGTGGAGAATTGCCCATAGAAAACACAGATGGGGCCTAGAGGCCTTGTGCTAAATGAGCTCAGTCAGAGAGGTGATACAGATTTCAGGGCAGAATCAGCAAACAAGGCTGAGAAGCAGATTGTTAGGGGTTGCAGGCCAATTGCATAAAAGTGGGGGTACACAGGGTCATTGGCTACAGACTTGCAGTCACATAGCAGCTCTGTCTGGGCAGTGGTGGCCAGTATAGATACCTGCTAACAGCAAGCATAGCCTTGCTTAAGAAAGTCTCTCCACCATTCTTGTCAGGGAGCAGCTCATAGCCATGAATGCCGAGGATGTTAACAGTGGTGGAACATTTTCTTAAATATCTGTGCATGTCCTCCTTCGGACAGGGAGCACCTGAAGGACGCCTGCAGTGCAGATACTACATCCCTCTGTGACATCCTTCTGGTGTCCAGTGGTAACTCATGGCAGCTGCATATTGGTGTGGGGGATTCTGAACCTGGACAAGTTGCTGTCCGGGTTGCTGTTAGACCTCAGGTTAGGTGGTCAGATCACTAGCCCGGGCCTTAGCCAGAGTAGTAAGAACGTGGGGCCACGGGCGGTGCCCTAAAGCAGACGCCACGGGGTGGCCCTCTGTTCAGCCAGATGTGATTTATGCAAATTAAAGAATATCAAATTTTGCTAAAAACACTATGTATACAAAATTTCTCCTTTCCATTGCTTCTTACTGTTTGTGTAGATAATCCCTGTAGTGAAAATCTGTCTAAAATATGAGGCTTCAGGTTTAAAATAGAAGCTGCATTTATGTTTATTCACTATGGTAGTTATTATGGGTTTGTGTTCCTGTCACTAAATGATACAAAATATCTGCTGTTGGAAATTCTGGAAACACTCTACTCTAAACCCCTGCAGTGTAAACTCTGGACCTTGGTTTGAACTTTTCTGTAGGACAGAGACTTTTTCATATTTAAGTTAGTTACTTCCTGGCTAACTTTGCTCTGGTAAGCTGTATGTTCAGCATTTGAAATTTATTGTATTTATTTTTTTATTTCAACGAGTTGCTTCATTGCTAACTTTGTTCTCTTTCCTAAGCTATATGTTTGGCATTTGGAATTTATTTTTTGTTATTTCATCATCCGTCCCTCTCGGAGAGCCCGGCAAGCTACCGAGAGTATCCCACCTGCAGAGCAGAGCCTGACAAGCTATTGTGGTGTATTCGATAATGCCAAAAACAGTAACTACAAGTCTCACAAATGGAGACGTTACTGGTGCCTGCTCGAGCAAACGATGAACAACAGGAGGACAGTGCTACAGTGCTATTTCATCATTATTTGGAATTCAAATAAAAATAATATGTTTGGGATCTGCTTATCTTAGGGGAAGTGTCTGTGAGCAGGATCAGCCACACATCAATGACTGTGGAGTCCAGATGGTGCTTACTCTTTACATCTGAAGAGTTTTCACAGTAAACAAGGAATAGGACTGAGAGGTGGCTCAGTGCTGGGGCTCATGCTTTGCTTGGAGGAACCTCCGGTTTGATTCCCGGTATCACCTGGGCCCCAGAGCGTTGCTGGGTGCAACCCTGAAGGGCCCCAAGCACCCGGGGTGACAGGCAAGCCCCGGAACTGCATCCCTGCCTGGATCTTTGCATTGAACCTCTCTGTCTGGGTTAGCCAAGCACCACCAGGGGGACCTTAGGCCTCCTAAGCACGGCTTGGGAGCCCTACTCCCCGTCCCACCCCCCAAAAAAGAAATGCAGTAGAAATTTTTGAATCAAGTTGCTAGTTTATTTTTTAATTTTATATTTATGTATTTTAAAGAACCGCAAGAATTAGGCTTTGGGAGATTTTAATGGAATTTGGAAGTGCTGTCTCTCAGATTTGGGGGCACACTGAGGGCCTGGGGAGGCAGGTGGGCTTGGGGAGCCATGCAGCCAGGGACTGAACCCAGGCCTCCCGCACGCAGAGCTTGTGCCGAGCGTGGTGAGCTCTTGCGTTCAGGAGCTGTCTGTCTTTTTTGAAAAATAAAAATCTTTCCTCTGTATATTAATGCTTGCCTTCTCTACTTTTTGTGAGTGCCTTATTTTTTCTTTCCTATGTGTTTTGGGCTAAAAATTATCATAAAAATTCAGCTCAGAGACTTTAGTCCAAAAGTGACTAAGAAATGAAATGAACTTTAGAAGGAGAAATCTCATTATCTGAGCAGTTTCTGCCTCTCAGCTTTTGTGATTTCTTCAAGCTATATGTTTTGATTTTTATACCAGAAGCACAGCAGGACCTGAAATAAAGTTTTTCACAGAATTGATTCTGCCAGCATGAACTCTCCAGACATCGATCTGTGTCTTCAGAATGCTGCCTTCCAGCTGCGCCTGAGCTGAGCCGGCAGGCTCCGGGGAGCCGGGAATTTGTCTGGCTTCCTAAATGCCAGGAGGCACTTACCTTCTGCACCATGCAATTTGGTGTGGTTGGCTGTCCAGCTAGTCTTTTTCGAGACCAAGTGGGAGATGGGGGGAGGGAATTCATATGGGGGTTGAACTTTGCTGGCAACTGTGTTTTGGGTTTTCTGTTCTCTCCGAGCCTTCCAGTAAGTCCCTGATTACTCTTAAAGCAGGGAATGTGAAGGGTTGTCTGGTAACTTGAACTTAGTAGTAGTGAGCGTAAGTAAAAGTTCTGGGTCAGATTTCTAAGAGGTTACCTTAAGAATACAGAGGGCTTCTTTGCTTAGAGAGTTGTATTGGGTTCTGAATTCCTTTGGACTTTTAAGTGGTTACTTTTTTGTTGTTGTTTATTTGTTTTCAGACCACACCCAGGAGTGCACTCAAGTGTGTGTGTATTTGGGCCATACCCTGTGACTCTCAGGGCTGACTCCTGGCTCAGCGTTCAGGAATTACTCCTGCTGGCTCATGGTTAACCATATGGGATATTGGGGATCGAACTGGACCAGCTGTGTGTAGAGCAAGTGCCCTCCCGACTGTACTATCACTCCACCCCTTTGGGGCTTACTCTTGGTCTGTTCAAGCCTGGTTGTACTTGGAGGACCACGTGTGGTGCTGGGGTTCAAACTGGGTGGATCACATGCAAGGCCCACTATCTCTGATATGTACTATCTCTCTGATTCCTAAAATGATAACTATAGGAACATGTTCAGGCAACACGAAAAGAAACCCACACCTCTTCTGCTTATATTTGAATGTTAATGCAGTGATCATAAAAGGGTATCTACTTATTTTAGGATTCTGTCACTCACCCCCTTAAAAAAAATTGGTTGACCGATGTTTCTGAGGCATAGCCTTAGGCCAGGAGGGTAGCTGGGTGCAGTAGAAACCAAGGACAACATTTACCTCATTAGCTGTGAAGTATATTTTAAGCCTTTTTGGGTTATTTTTGTTTGGTTTTGGTTTTGGGCCACAATTGGCAATGCTCAGGGTTGTTACTTCTGGCTCTTCACTCAGAGATGACTCCTGGTGGTTCTCTGGGGACCATATGGGGTGCTGGGGAACAAACCTGGGTCTGCCGCGTGCACGGCAAGCACCCTGCCTGCTGTACTATTTCTCTGGCCCCCTATTTTTTAAGCCTTTTTAGTGGATAAGGGTTACTGCTGAAGTTAGAAGAAATCACTTTTCACTGACTTTCTCCAGCTAGACCTGTGTTTTTTTTTTTTGTAGCAGTTAAATTGTCATTTTGAGTTTCAACAAGGTCTTTACTTAAGTCTGTTGGTATATGTCTTAGATATTTCTAAGAATTTTTATTTCCTTTTCATCCTAGGTATTTACCACCAGAGTGTTTTGTGGTTGGGAAAGAACCACCAAAAATCTCAAACAAAGTTGATGTCTGGTCAGTGGGTGTGATCTTCTACCAGTGTCTCTACGGGAGGAAGGTAAGGCGGAAGGCCAGATGGGGTCATGTGACAGCCCTTCTGGGAAGCACCAGTAAACACTGGCATGGAGGGATGATTCTCCTGAAGCTAAACACGGTTAAACAAAATGGAGCCCTGAGGCTCGAGGCATAATACAGGGAGGGGTTAAGGTGCTTGCCTTGAACGTGGCCAACCCCAGTTCAATCCCTTATACTACGTCTCATCCCTTGAGTACAGCCAAGGGTCACTCCAGAGCACAGAGCCAGGAATAGCCCCTGAGCAGCACTGGTTGTGGACCAGCTCTTCCCCACCCCATACCCCCCAGAAAAGGAATAAAAGTTCTGAGGGAGTTGTGAAGAAAAGAGGGTCTGGCAAGTGGTACAGCAGGGGTGCTGTCTTCAGGACCTGCTCTCGCCAGCACTCAGGGATCATGTGTGGTTGGCCACATACAAGGATCTAACTCCAGCTCGGGACAAGATTTTATTCTAATGTAAAGGAAAACTGTGAAGTTCTTACTGAAGTATACAGTTTCCCAGGAGTGACTGTTCTCAAGGTTCCAAGAACTGAAACGATATTTGCAGTGCCCCTTAGTCCCAGCCACCCATTATTAAAGTTACAACTCAGAGAATGCATTTTTTTAAAAATATTTCTTTAATAGTGAGGAGGTCACAAAGTATTTGTTAGCTCAAATATATCTAAATAGCCTTGTTAGTAAATTATCCCTAATTGGGTCATAATATGAGGTATGCTTATCTTTGCTTTTTTCCTTATGAGCATAATACCTCATATTAAGGTCCAATTTTACTTATATTCATACATTTGCCTGTTGTGAAAGTACCTGGATGTTTCACTGTTCCCATCTGACCTGTGAGTAAAAAGGGCCTCCAAAGACTATTAATTTTTTATTTACACTCTCCAGATGAAAATTTATATTTCAGTTTCCTCTTCAGCTAAACCTTGGTCTTTGATTTTTGTTGCTATTTTGTTTGGGGGCCACAGCTGGCAGTGCCCAGGGGTCAGTCCTGGCTCTGTGCTCAGGGATCACTCCTGGCGCACTCAGAGGACCCTAAAAGGTGCTGGGGTTGAAAGTAGGCTGGCCGTGTGTCAAGCAACTGTCTTGTCCCCTGGCCTGTCCCCTGGTCCCTGACTCTTCATCCTATCTTTAACAAGAGGAAATTACTTGGAATCACAGGGGTTTGGTATGATTTCTACCATGTACTGACATGGAAGGGGCCTGCCCCTGGCAGTAGAGGTCATCCAGGATGGATGGTTTGTGATCTCTCAGTAGTAGCTTTGAGCTGGAACATAACTGAGTCTGTAGGAGGGCAGCTCAGGAGCCTCGACAGGCCTGCTTTTTGTCTGTTCCTCCCCGGCCCCCAACTCTGCCTTTCCTTTTCTATCTTTTCACTGTCTTGTCCCCCTCCTTCATCTATGTCTTGGGTCCGCAGTGGCACCTGTAAGTCCATAGGAGTAACTCAAAGCAAAGGGTGTTGCTGCTCTTGCTCTGGGTCCCTTTCCCTGTGTGGTCAGCGTCGCTTACAAGGGCTGAGGTCTTAGCCGCTGCTGCATCTGGGCGCAGCGCTGCCTCCCCGAGAAGCTGCTGGGTGGCAGAGGGAGGGCCTGGGGTGCCACACTGCCTCCCCCTCCCCTGTACTTTCCAATTGTGTTTTCTTTCCTCTTAACCGAGACCCACCTTTGCTTATCCCTTTGCTTTGTTTTTCTGCCATAGCCCTTTGGCCACAACCAGTCCCAGCAAGACATTCTACAAGAAAATACTATTCTTAAAGCTACTGAAGTGCAGTTCCCGCCAAAGCCAGTAGTAACACCTGAAGCAAAGGTAAGTTCTGTGCCGAGAGACACTGAGCCTGTTTCGCTTTTTATTTCTCTGGGTGGGTCATGATAGTGGCTTATCCCATACAAAATTCACACGTGATTTAAAAAACATCTTCTGGGGCCGGAGCAATAATACAGTGGTAGGGGGGTTGCCTTGCACGCAGCTAACCTGGGTTCGATCCTGGCAAGTCATATGGTCCCTCGAGCACCACCAGGATTAATTCCTGAATGCAGAGCCAGGATTAACCCCTGAGCATCACTGGGTGTGACCCAAAACAAAGCAAACAACAAAATGCTCCTGCTAAAAGTGTATTCCTCCAACTCCTGTCCTTGCCCCTCTCCTCCCAC
Organism: Sorex fumeus; assembly: GCF_029834395.1. NCBI lineage: Eukaryota > Metazoa > Chordata > Mammalia > Eulipotyphla > Soricidae > Sorex > Sorex fumeus. Next base: position 79,684,446 of record NW_026606120.1, read on the forward strand.
AGCAAACAGTTCAGGGCCTGTAAAGTGCAGACACTGTCTGATGTGGTAGCCTTGGCACTGTAAGTATGCAGGAATGAACTGCCGACAAGGCCTCTGCCCTAGAGGAATTTACATTCCACAGGTGGGACAAACAGTAACTAGACATGAATATATTCCAGATGGTGATAATTGTTATGAAGAGAATTAATGGGAGTAACTGTTTCCGATGGCTTGTTAGGGAAAGCCTCCCTGATAAGGCGGAACTTTGTGTAGTCTTGGGTGCTGCCATGGTGGGAGCCGTGTGTAGAGGTGGGAGAGAACTGCTCCCAGTGAGAGGGGAGTGAAGCCCAGGGGGGTGAGTGTCTGGAGTTGGGGAGGGCAGAGCAGGGCAGTGGAGGTGAGGGCACAGCTGGCTGATGGCATTCTGGGCTGGGCTTGCTTGGGGCATCCGTTTCCTGCTTCAGAGCCCAGCACTAGCGGTCCCTTGAGGAGAAAACCCAGGACTATGGATTGGCAGCGTACCCTAGGTTCCTTGTTTTAAATTGCAGTTCCAATTATCTCACAAGAAGAAATGTTTCCTTTTTTTTTTTTTTAATTTTTTAAATGGAATCACCATGAGCTACACAGTTACAAGATGGGTTTACGTGATGGGTTTCAGTCATAACAATGTTTCAGTCATACACAGTTACATGATGAGTTTAGGTCATACAGTGTTCCAGGTACTTGTCCCTTCACAGTGTACATTTCCCACCAATGTCCCAGTTTCCCTCCCATCACTCTCTGTTTTGGGGCCACCCTCAGTGGTGCTCAGAGCTTGCTCAGGGATCACTCCTGGCGGGGCGCTGGAGATCATATGCGGTTCGGGGACCAGACCCTGAGTCAGCTGCGTGAAAGGCAAGTGCCCTGTCTGCTTTACTTTCTTTGCAGTGAAAGAAACCTTCATTTCTAAAGATCAAGGGCTGTTATTTTTGTTTCTGTGAATTTGTTCTCATCTTCCAGATGCCGGCAGATAAGCAGCTATCTTCAAGTATCTTTGGCTTAAACAAAGCTGAATTGATATTTTTTTGTTAACAGGAATGATAGAGAATCAACAGATTGCTTTATGCTCTAGATTTTTTCAGTAGACTATTAACAATTTCATAACAGACTGTTTAATAGACCAGTTTTTTATTATCAGCAGTTTTAGATTCATGGCAGAACTTACTGGAAAAGTAGTTAGGTCATGCTCCTCTCTCTCCCAGCACACCGACAACCTCCCTCTCCCCCTGGCTGGCCCCCCCCTCCCCGGCAGAGTGTCACCCCTCAGTAGACCTACACTGGCATAGTGTCCCCTCAAGCACAGGTGTGGGCTTTGAGTAATAATGTCATTTTATGATCTATGTGGCTTTAAACAGTTTTTGCTGTTGTTTTGGAGGGGCAGTGTTTGAGCCACACTCAGAAGTACCTGGGGGCCACTCCTGGCTGTGTGCTCAGCAGTGCTTGGGAGATAGATTGCCCAGAGCGAGGGCTCAAACTAGGGTGCCTGCATCTGCACTACAGCTCTCTGAGCAAGCTCTGTGCCCGTGACACTCTGTAGCTTAATAAGTAGTTAGTTCATTTACAGTAGTTTGATGTTGAGGGACCAGAGCAATAGGGAAAGGGAAGGGCCTTTGCCTTGTGTGCAGCTGACCGGGTTCAGTCCCCAGCATTCCGTGTGGTCCCCTGAGTATCGCCAGGAGTAATTTCTGAGTGCAGAACTGGGAGTAACCCCTGAGCATTGCTGGGTATACCCTACCCTCATCCCCTCCAACCCCCAAATTTGGTGTTACATTTGAAGATTTTTACTGAACAGACCCTTCCGTTTAAACATAGGAAAAGCAGAGTGCTGGAGAGGTCGCACAGCAGGCAGGGCGCTTGCATTACTGGGAGCCAACATGGGTTCATTTCTCCACAACCCCATGTAGTCCTCCAAGCCCAGCCAGGAGTGATCCCTGAGCACAGAGCTTATAGAGTAAGCCCCAAGCACTGCCAGGTGTGGCCCAGACACCAAAAAGAAAATTATAGAAACCACAGAATCCTTCATACTTAGGCAGAGGAATCTTGTATTGGCAAGTTAGGACTCTGAATCGAGCCTCACAAAATGTTTCTCACAGGGCTGGAGAAATAGCACAGCAGGTAGGGCATTTGCCTTGCATGCGGCCAACCCAGGTTCGATTCCCAGCATCACATATGGTCCCCCAAGCACCGCCAGGGGTAATTCCTGAGTGCAGAGCCAGGAGTAACCCCTGTGCATCGCTGGGTGTAACCCAAAAAGCAAAGGAAAAAAAAAAGTTTCTACACCTGCAATGCTACTGAGGCCACAAGTCCTGGTCAGGCTTTTCCAACTGTGCACCTGATCATTGGTTTAGCGAGAGGGAAGGAGATTCACCGGGGAAGCATCCACTGGTCTGTGGCACGTTGGTGTTAGTGTGTATCCTTGCCCTGTATGGGACAGCAGTTTGTCATGGCATATTCCTGGGGGGGTTCCCGGGGCTGTGATGTGTGCAGAGCTGTGCACACCAGCCGACGCAGAGCCACAAGGAGGGCTACTTGGTGGGAGGGTTTGTGCTTTGTGGCTAAGGTGTTGGAGGTGCTGTTGCCCTTCCTTTGTGGAATGACTCAGCCAATGGCTGGGGGCAGAGGCGGGGTAGGTTGATGGTCCCAAGAAGAGCTGCTGCCACCCCAGGCCTGTCTCCCTCCCACCCTGCCACAGCCCTGGTTTTGGGGGTGTCCTTGAAATGTTTGCCTTGGCAGCTGCTCTGGGTCCTGGGCCTGGGTCTCCTGCTTCAGGCTGCTTTAAGCACCTTTCCTTTCAGGCGTTCATTCGACGATGCTTGGCCTACCGAAAGGAGGACCGCATCGATGTCCAGCAGCTGGCCTGTGACCCCTACTTGCTGCCTCACATCCGGAAGTCGGTCTCCACGAGTAGCCCTGCTGGTGCTGCCGTCGCCTCCACCTCCGGGGCCTCCAATAACAGTTCTTCGAATTGAGTCTGACCCAGGCCGCGAACTGTTCAGCTCACATGGTGGACAAATGGCTCAGCAGCGGGTTTGGAACATAGCGAATCCGAATGGATCTCATGAAACCTGTACCAGGTGCTTTTATTTTCTTGCTTTTTTCCCATCCATAGAGCATGACAGCATTGATTCCCATGGAGGAGAACCCTTGGGCAGTCCTGGCCAGGCCTCGTAGGAAGAGGCCCCGCCCAAGGCTCCGGCGTCAACGGCCACTGTGAGTGGCTGCTCTGAGTGAGGAAAAAAACGAAAAAGAAAAACTGGTTCCATGTACTGTGAACATGAAAACACGCAGACTCAGGGGGGTCCCTGACGCAGTGCTTCAGTGAAGAATGTGGACTTGAAAATACAGACTGGGCTAGTCCAGTGTCTATATTTAAACCTGTTCTTTTCTTTTAATAAAGTTTAGGTAACATCTCCTGACAAGCTTGTAGCACAAAGTCTCAGCTGGGGATGGTGTTTGACTTTGGAGGAAAAAAGTTGCTATTGCCCATTAAAGGCACTAGAGTTAGTGTTTTATCCCTAAATAATTTCAATTTTTAAAAACATGCAGCTTCCCTCCCCCGTTTTTTATTTTTCAAAGAATACATTTGGTCATAAAGTGAAACCCGTATTAGCAAGTACGTGGCAATGTTCATTCCAATCAGATGCAGCTTCCTCCTCCTTCTGGTCTCCTGTTTGCAGTTGCTCCCCTCCTCTCCGAGGGGCGGGCTGAGGGGAGGACTGGGATGTGGGGTTTGCCATGGACAAAGAGTGAGCTTAGAAGGCTGCAGCTTGGAGTCTCTCTAGGTTTCCAACTATTTCTTCACAATTTGAACACTTGACGGTTGTCCCTTTTAATTTATTTGAAGTGCTATTTTTTTAAATAAAGGTTCATCTGTCCATGCAGTCCTCTTGGATTCTCTGAATGTAGAAACTCTTGAAACTGCTTGAAAGATAGGAAGGACACAGGCTGGAGAGCCCAAGACTCGGGACCAGGATTCCAAACAACGTCTCGTGCTTGCTCAATGGTGTACATTTCTTGTTAACCACGTTATTAAAACTTGATCAGCACATAAGTATTCCTCTGTTAGATCTTTTGGCAGGTAAACAGCCTCTAGTTCCCATTTTGTGGGTGTGTGCTAGGGTGACGGATATCTGTACACACTGATTTGGGGGCCACACTTGGTGGTGCTCTGTGCTCTGGAATCACTCCTGGTGGGGCTCACGGGATGCTGGGGGTTGAATCCAGGTCCACTGCATGCAAAGCTAGCACCTTCTATACTATCTCTCTGGCCCTAACACAGTCATTTTTATAGGTTCATTGAATGGAATTAATCCCAAGGGAACTGGGTGTTTTGGATAGAAACTTTCTTTTTGATCTTCTCCCAAAGTTTGGTTGTTTCTAAGCTGTGTGATGAACTGGTGATGGAGCTGAAATGGGAGCCAGTGCCACTGATGGCCCTGAAACCACACCAGGCCCACTGCAGAGTGGAAAGGAGGCCAGAGCCGCAACATGTGGTGACCAGCTTGGAGTGTGACTGACAGACGTGGCAAGAGGGCTTAGCCAGAAATATTTAAAGATGGAGCTTGCCAGCAAGCAGGTTGAGTGTGTGTGTGTGTGTGTGTGTGTGTGTGTGTGTGTGTGTGTGTGTTCAGAAAGGGCAGGAGCTCCCAAATAACTCACGATGCCAGTATTTCTTATCTGTGTGAAATGTCACCAGTGGTGACATTTCCTAGGGCTTTTGTCTTGCCCTGGTGTTGAGCAATCTTTCTTTCTTTGGCTGTCACACCTGCTGGTGCACAGGGCCACTCCTGGCTTGGTCCTGAGGCTCCAGTGGGGCTCTCCCCTGTCAGGCATCTGCCTTGGAGCCTTGTCCCTGGCTCTGGAGCAAGAGATTTGTTGTTTTGGGAACCACACCTGGGGGTGCTCAGGGCTTACTCCTGGCTGTGTGCTTAGGGATTCACTCCTGTAGGGCTCTGGAGACCATATGCGGTGCTAGGGATCAAACTGGGTTGACTGCATTAACCCTTGCACTATCACTCCAGCTCCAAATCAGGCACTCTTAAAGGAAGACGAAGTATAGTAAAACGAAGAGAAGTTCCTTTGTTGGTGTAGACTCTGTCTTGGGAATTAGTCCTTAACCCTTGGTTCTCCTAGCTTCCCCAAAGTTGTTTTGTTTTATTTGGGTTGGGGTGGGGCGGGCTGAGGCCACTCGCAGCAGAGCTGGAGGCTCTGCGCTCAGAGGCCCATGCAGTGCGAGAGATTAACCAGACCGGCCATGTGCAAGCTAAGCACCTTAACTATGTGCTATTTCTCTGGTCCCCAAGTTCTTTTATTATAATACATGTTGTCATATGTGGGCATGCAGTATCTCTTTAAATTTTTTAATTTATTTGTTTTTGATTTGGTGGCCATGACTGACAGTGCTCCAGTTGGATTTTTTTGTTTGTTTGTTTTTGGTCTCTTTGGCAGGTTCTACTTCCTGCTTGTCTCTTTGGGGTTGCTTCCACTGGTGCTCAGGGGACCATGTAGTGCCGGAGATCTAACCCTGGTTTCCTAAATGCCGAGCTCACATCCCACCCATGGAGCATTCTCTCCCAATTCTTTGAACCATTGCTAGCAGAGCTTTCTCCAGGGGGTTCCAAGGTTGAACGCATCAAAGGGATTATGTGAAAAGACAGATGAAATTGAGTGGCCTTTTTCCTTTCCACACTCAGTGATCTTGCATATTGTTTTTAATTTTTCATCTTTTTTTTTTTTTTTGAGGATAGGAAGAATGCCTCCCTGCTGTGAGCGTTCTCTCTGGCTTCCTGCCTCGTTCCCCACACAGGCTTAGGCGTGAGCTCTGAGCTTTACTTGTTGGTGCTCTGCCTTTTCTATACCAAGTCAGAAGGAAGAGAGGCCCTTTCCACATGCCTTCATGGGCGCCGGGGCTCTGGCATGGGCCGTGCAGGTGGGGTGGGCTGCGCGTGGTCTTGGCCACATACAGGCTGGATGGAGCTGGTAGAATCACGCAGGTGTTTTCCGTTGCATGGTTTGTTAACAAAGGCTTCACTTTTTTCCAAAGACAGTCACAGATTACATCTAGTGCCACAGTGTTCATTTGCTTTGGACAATGACAAGAAAAAGTGTATAAATTGTTTTGTTTTATTCTTTCTGGGCCACACCCAGTGGTGCTCAGGGCTTACTCCTGGCTCTGCGCTCAGGGATACTCCTAGGGGCTGAACCCGGCTTGACCGCCTCGAGGCCAGTGCCCTCCCCACTGTACTGTCTCCTGCCCTTGGTGTACAAGTGTGGAACTAAACCCGACCAGGGTATTTGGGCTGGGGAGCTCTCTAAATGAGAGTTTTAGGGAGTGAGTTTCTCAGCCTCTTAAGTTCTTGAGTGTTGTGCAGGTGCTGCTGGATTGGGGGCCCAGGGCCATTCAGGTACGGCGAGGCCCTCACCAGCATGCTGTGGGTTGCCAATGCAGGAATACAGTGAGAGGGAGGCCACCAGCTTACCATCCAGGTGAAGCCCTGCACCCCAGAGAGTTAAATGGGCAGCTTTAGAGGAAGACTGCCACACAGCTCACTTTCGGGGCTGACCTAGACTCAGTCATGTGCCTTTTTAGTGGGTCTGCCCTCCCTCCCTCCACCTTTCCTTCTCAGCCTCCCTCCCTCCCTCCCTCCCTCTCTCCTTCCTTCCACTGTGGTACCAGAGGTTAGAATTGGGCTCAGCGGAATGCAGGGCAGTGTCCTTAACCCCCATACTGTCTCCCTGGCCCCTGGAAGGAGCATCGTTTCAGACCACTGTGGCCTCTGGCCAGCAGCATGACTTGGGGTGTGCTGGAAATGCTGGATTCCCAGCACTGCTCTCTCCTGGGTGGCACAGGCGGGCACTCTCACCCCGACAGGGTGTGGGCGTGGAGACAGTGCTCCCAGACCTGATCTCACCCTGCCGCACGACGCAGATGGCATTTTCTGCGTGTGCAATGCAGACCTGCTTCATCCCTGTGACTGAGAGCTGCTGTTCTGTGCAGACCCCTGTGTGAGGACCCCCGTAGGTCCCTCCCTGACACGGGAGGCACCCCCGGGCAGTGCCTCACTCTTAAAATAACAGCAGCCGGGAGGGGTGGGGAAGCTCAGTGGGCTAAGCACAGAGCTGAGAGTAGCTCCCAGGCACTGCCACTTACGGCCCCCAAACTCCAGGGAGAAAGACAGCGGCTCCTCAGTTCCCTGTGGACAAACTACCCCACCCCCTCCTTTACCTGGGGCAGGCAGAAGCGCCTGGAAGGGCTCTGCCATGAGATGGGGACTGGAAGGGCGGCACGCAGGCTGGGCGAGCCAGTCTGGGCCTTGAGGAGCACCAGGGGCAGCTCAGCAGGGACAGGCTGGAGTAGCCCTGGGGAGTGTGGATTGTCAGGATGTGAGCATCCCCGCCCACTGTGTGTGTGTGGTGCGCGGGAGGGTGGTCAGGCGGCTGAGAAGTAGCCAGCTGAGTCCTCATGCAGTCTCATCTGCGGAGGCCACAGGGGTCTGGCCAGCCCTAAGGACCATTTCAGCAAAGGCCAGAGGCTTAGCGCTTGAGTGTGCTGCAAGTTTTCTAGTGCTTATCTGACTGATTTTACAGATCAGGAAATGGGGGTGGGAAGGGCAGGGCTGCAGGCCGGGAGGGTGAGGGGCTCTCTGCCAGCCCGCAGTGGGGGAGCAGCACCCGGAGGCCTCTCCCACCCTCACCCCCAACTCTGCCAGGCCTCTCCCACCCTCACCCCAGACTGCCATCACACACATCCGTCCTCCTGTCCTTCTGCCCTTCTGTCCTACTCCTGCCCCCAGCCTGCCCACTCGTGCCTCCGGCTGGCACTGAACTTGGCACGGGGCATGGCTTCCAGAACACTCGGCGATTAGAGAGCACAGGGTGGCCCTGCCCCATTCTCAGTCCCCCGGGGTGGGAGCTGGGAGCTGTGCTCAACAGCTGGAAAAACAGAGAGAGGGCAGGGCGTGCTGGCCTACTAGGGGCCGGCATCTGGCGGGGGGGGGGGGGGGGCAGGGGGGACAGTCTTGCCCTAGAAATTAATGTCGGAGCCCCTGTGTCTGGGTGACCACAGGCTTCCAGAATCTTCCTCATACCCCTATGGCCCTGGTGCTAGCTGTGCTCCTCAGAGACAGCTGCCGGGTGAGATCAGAGCTGGAGCCCAAGTGCGTCCCCTGAGCCCCACTCAGCACCTCCACGGGAGGACGTGGCCCGGGCGTGGCTCCTGCTTGGGGAGAGGCGCTGGACTGGCTCCAGAGGGTGGCGGGTAAACGGGAGACACAGCAGCTCTGCAGCAAGACCCCGCAGCCCTGCACTGCCAGGAGGCCTGTGCCCTCGGCTCCTCGCCACTCCTACCCTGCACCCTGCTCCCATCTCTGCCTCACTCGAGGACAGCCAGCCTTTGTCCAGCCCCTCACCATTTTTACATGGTTTAGATGGCTCCGGATTCACAGGAAACTCCAGCTAATCTGTACTTGGTGGGACAGAGCATAGCTTGAGGGTAGTTGCTGTTCTTGCGGTGGGGTGGGGAGGAGATACCCAAACAGTGCTCAGGAGATGGGGGGGGCGCCCCGCAGCTGGTGGGTAACCAGGGGTGGGGCCAGGGTCAGTCACATGCAAGCATTCTCCGGCCCACTTTGGGGGTGTGGGGGGTGGGAAGGAGGCGCAAACACGAGGTCTCACCTCTGCCAGGTGTGTGCTCTAGCACGGAACTGGCTTCCGGGCCCTTCGGCCTCGGGGCTGTGGGCGATGTGGGCACCTGTTCCAGCCTCAGTGGTACAGAGAGGTCCCAGGAGAGTCCAGCAGCCCCATCCCTGGGCCACCGTCTGAAGGACTCTAAGGAGGGCGAGACCTCATCCTTGGTGCCAGGGTTGGCACCCTGGCAGAGCTGATAACCCTTCAGGGCTCAGCCGGAAGGAAGCGGGCACCACAGCCTCTAGGCATTCTCTGACCAGAAGCAGATCCCAGCATCTGGGCAGAGTTTCCTCAGCACCATTGGCTGCCAGCTGGTGGAGACAGTGCCTGCGGGTGCCCACCTGAGGGGAAAGATGTGGGGGTCTCTGCATGGGAGAGGAGACCCTGCGGGAGGGAGCAGCAGCTCGCCCCCTGCATGGAGTGGGGGGATGTCTACCCCGGGGACGGTGCTCCGGTGCTCAGGCCAGGGCTGCCTGCCTCTTGTGGCCATCTGGGACATGCTCCCAGCCCACGTCCTTCTGCGGGTCCTGCAGCACTGCCCCGCTTTCCCGAGCACGGTGAGTGACAGCAGAGCTTGACTAGCCCTTGGCGCTTGATGGCCGGGCTGGAATTCCCACCCACCCAGCCGGATGCTTCTCCCTGGGGGTGCGGGCCCCCACTTCCGCAGGCCACTGTCAGACTTGGGTGGAGGAGGATTCTTCTGGCCCCATGTGGGGCTGAGTGGGAAGGCACCGGGCAATTCTGAGACTCGCCAAGGCTGTGCAGTGAGAATCAGCGGAAGCACTTGGATTACATCGGGGCCTCCTGTGCCGCATGTGCTGCCAGGGTCCCCTGCACCAGCTCCAGGGCCTCCCTATGGGCTTGACCCGAATGGGCGAAGAGTTCCTGAAGGCACAGAGGACACGGGCCCCTCAGAGAGCTGCCGCTCGCAGCTGACCACCTCCCAGCGACAGACAGCAGCATTCAGCCAGGCTGCAGATGGGTGTGGTATGGAAAGGTGGGAAAACACTGGTCAGCCGCCCTGGTTCTGACTGGGCAGGAACTTAAGTACTGGGGCACCTGGCTGCAATCACAGCCGGGAGAACTGCCCAGATGCAGGCTGGCGCCCTGCCCTGCCAGCTCAAGGGCCAAGACAGATGGCGGCTGCAGAGTGGGCACACACTGCGTGCAGAGTGGCTCCGGCTCCTGTCCTGCAGCAGGACCCCTCTCCCAGCTGACTCCAAGCCCCTACAATGTGGCAGTGTGGCCCGCAGCCCCCCCCCCCCCCCTAGAAGAACTCCGGGGCTGAGACTGGCTGCTCACCCATTTTGGGGGGTTTTAGTTTTGTTTTGGGTCACACCTGGCAGTGCTCAGGGCTTACTCCTGGCTCTGCATTCAGGAATTACTCCTGGTAGTGCTTAGGAAACCGTATGGGGTGCCAGGGATTGAACCCAGATCAGCTGCATGCAAGGCAAATGCCCTACCCACTGCACTATCTCACCAGTTCCCTGGCTGCTCACCTTTGATGCCCTCAGCAAACTTGGGGGGGAGGGGAGAGAAAGTGTGTGTACATGCACACGTGTACGTGCAGGTGTGTGCGTGTTACGTGTGGGTGTGTGCGTGTATGCATGTATGCGTGTACACGTGTGTACATACCCAGGTGCTGGCAAGTGGGGGCTTCCTGTGCCAGGAGCTGAAAGGCTCCCTACCTGGAGCCCTGCCTGCATCCGTGACAGAGGAGAGTGGCCCCGGGGAGAACCGAGGCCAGCCAGATGGGCTTGTGTCTGAGGACTTAGAGGAGCAGCACTTAGAGGAACAGCACTGCAGCGTCCTGGGCTTGGACCACTCGGACCCAGAGAAAGGAGAGGGAGCCTCACTGCAGCTGGCATGTCTGGGCCTGCCCAGCAGCGTCCAGCTGGTCCACAGGTGGGTGTGCAAAGGTGGCAAACCACTGGTCAGCCACCCTGGTTCTGCCTGTGCCAGGATGCTTTTGCAGGGCACTTTCTGGCCAGTGGGTGTAGAAACGTTGAAGAATGGTGAGAAAGGACAACCCAGGTGTGGGGGTCTCTGAGCTAGCCCCAGGGTAGCCAGGAGCCTGCCGGCACTGGGACCCAGGACCCAACCCAACAAAGGAACTGAGCAGGAGTTGGTGGGCCAGGCCAGCGAAAGTGGTGGCTGACGGCAGAGCCTATGTTCAGGCAGGAAGCGGCAGGCATTTCCAGTGGGTACTTGAGGATCTGCAGCCCGGCAGCTTTGTTCTGAATCACAGCCCAGGTGGGGCAGAGTCTAGGGGTGGAGGTGCTTGCCTTGAATGTTGCCGACCCTAGTTTCTCTTCCAGCACCCCTAGGGATGACCCCTAGTAAAAGCCAGGAGAAAGGAGAAAGGGGGAGCTTCTTCCTCACCACCCCTCCCGGACACACATGCAGGAGAAGCCCATCTCCCCACCCCCCACCCCCATGAATCTCAGCCCCGGAGAGAGGGAGGGGGCTAGTGCTAACTGGCCCACTGCCCACCCAGCCCCAGTGCAGAAAATGGGGGAAAACAAGCAGGGGCAGGAAAGAGGGGAGATTGATTTTGTTGCTTCCCAAAAATAGGGGACAGACAACGCAGAACACAAACCATTTATTTATGTCAGAGTTTCAGGGGAATTTGTTGGATTACTTGTGGTTGGAGGGTCTCCCAACTGTCGGAAAAACATGGATCTGAGCGCAGCGATGCGAACAGCTAGCTGCTGGGGCCGGCCTGGGTCCGAGGCCCGGTCCGGGGCTCGCGCGGGGCTGAGCCGCTGCGGAGCTCGGATCACTGGCTTTTTTTCCTTTCCATGGATTTTCCACTCGGACCACGGTGGAAACGCCAACGCTCCGCTCGCTGCTGACGTCGGACGGGCCGCGTCCCCCCACCCAGATGTTGGACGCGGCCCCAAGCAGCAGAAAGCAGCCAGGGCCGTGGGCCCGGGGTCACAGCCAGGCTGAGAGCCGAGCGCGGGGGGCCGCCTCCCCTCCCCCGCCCGCGGCCGGGGGACTGTCCTTCGGGGCCGGGGGCGGCGCCGGGAGGCGGGACGCGGGGGCGCCCGAGCCCCGGGGCTGGCAAACTTCTGGCCACGCCGCGAAGTTTGCGGAAAGTTCTGCTGCCGCCTCCCTGCCCGCGCCGGTCGGGGAGCCGTGACGCAGCGTCTGGGGACCCTCCCCCCAGTCGGGACGGAGGGGGGCCCGAGGCCCCACCCCCTTCCTCCGCCCCGCGCCTCCTCCCCTGCGCCCCCCACGCGGCCCGCGGCCCCCCGAGCCCTCCCCCCGCGCCGCGCGCCCCTCCCCGCGCCCGCCCTCCGCCTCCGCCTCCCGCCGCTCCCCGGGCGGCATCACTTCGGCCCGGCCGCGAGCAGGACCCGCGCCCCGCGCCCCGCGCCCCGCGCCCCGCGCCCCGCGCCCCGGGCATGGCCCCCCGCGCCCGGGCCCCGTCACCTGCTCGGCTGCGCGCTGCTGCTCGCGGCGCTGCCCGCCGCGCTCCCGGGTAAGGCGCTGCCCACGCGGCGCGGCCGCTCGCCGCTGTCCGGCCTGGCCCCGCGCCCCGGCGCGCGTGCGGGGACGCGGGGGAGGGGCGCCGGGCGCCGGGCGGGACCTGAGTGGAACCAGATGTGGCGGCGGCGGGGGAGGGGCGCGGGGGTCCGGGGGCCCCAGGCGGGGCGGGGGGCGAGGGTGGGGGCTCCGGCCTGGACCCCGCCGCCGGGCGACTGTTGTTCCCGAGTTCCTGGGACGTGCGCCCCGGGGTGCTTCCTTCCCAGTGGATGTCGAGGGCGCACCCCGGGAACCCGGGCCCCTCCGTGGGGGCCGGCTTGCGCCCCCGGGCGCCGCGCGTGCGGTCGGAGTGGAGGGCGCTGGCCCGCCCCGGCACCCCCGCAGCGGGGAAGCTTCTTGGCGGCAAAGAGCTGCGGAAAACCCACCCTCTTGAGTGACAGCGAAGTTGGGGGGCCGCCGGGACGACCCCGGGCGCGGCCCACCGCCCCTGGGCGGGCTTCCGGGCGCCCGAGCCGAGCCGGCCCCCGCGCCCCGCGCGTGATTCGGGGATGGGGCCGCGCGAGGCGCCCGCGGGGTCCCGGCCTGGAGCTGCGTTCCCGCCGGGCGCCCCCACTGGGACTCCAGACCCGGCCCGAAGGGGAGACGGACACGCCGGCGGCGCCCCCAGCCTCTCTGGCGGGCGCACGTGAAAACCGCGGGGAGTTGGCCAGGTCCAGCCTCGCCCTCCCCCCAACACCCCAGCTTTGCGCGGGGGTTGCCTCCGAGATGCCTGCGAGAGGGGTCCGGCGGTGCGGCCTCCTGGTCTTGCAGAGAAGCTTCGAAGTGGGCCTGGAGGAAGCCGGGGGTGGGGGTGGGGGTGGGGGTGGGCGTTGGATCTGCAGCTGGGTCAACCCCACTGGACTGCCAGGGGGAGGCGGGGGAGCGTCCTGCTCAAGGCCCCTCCTCCCGCAAGTTTCTTGTGGGTCCCCCGGCCTGAGGTGCAGGGGTGGAGCTGCGTGGGAGGAGGGCTTGGGCCGGTGGCCGTGGGATAAGGAGGGTCAAGGCTGCAGGGGAGTGTTGGGGGGGGTGGCGGGCCTCTGTCGTGCGTTGCCCGAACCGCCCCGTCCCCCTCTCACCAAGTGCTCTGCAGTAGTCAGGCCTGTGTGTAGCCCTCTGCTCAGACCCCTGCGCAGGCGGGGTATGGGGCGGGTTCTAGGGGAGGGTCTCCCTCCCCCCAACTCCCCACAGGCAGGCTCTCCTGTAGCCTGGGTCTAAGTGGGCGTCATTTGGACCCAGGTTGTGGCTGTGGCGGTGAGGCTCAGCAGAGGGGCCTGAAGGCTGGAGTCAGGAGACTGGGCTTCAGGCTCCTGCAGTGCAGGAAAGAAGAAGGGGGCTCTTCAGTTGCCAGAGTGGGGTTAGTGGGGGAGAACCAGCGGCTCCCCACAGGGGAGTGAGGTGGGCTGGAGAGAGGGTGCCTGGGACTGTGGGGCCCCTATCTGTACTTCTGCCTCCCAGTAACCCTGAGTACTTTCTTTAACCCATTTTCCACGATGGGGGGGGGGGGGGCCACAGGGGCGAGGGAGGAGACCATCTTGGGCCCTTTTTGCCCACAGAGAACTCGACCGACTCTGGTGCTTGAGTGGAAATATGGTTGGGACAATGCCGTGGTTTGGGGATGTCAGTGATTCCCAAGGGAACGTTCTCTTGGAGCCCCTACTTGGGCGGGGCTCTGCTCCCCAAGGGCCCCCACTCACTGAATTTCAGGGCTGAGAAATAGTGACAGGAGCAGCCCGCAGGCCACAGGCCGCTGGAGGTCACAGTGCCATTGCCTGTTGCCTGTTGCTGCAGAACTGGGAAAGTTCAGCTTCCTCCCTGCGCCCTCCCCACACCACACACACACACACACACACACACACACCCGAACACACTCGGTCTCCACATGGCCCCTGAGGCAGGGAGCCAGCCCCCATCATGTCCTGAGGCCATCTGAGTGCCCACTTGGAGAGCAGGAACCCACGACTAAAGGGGCCACGCGTCGGGACCGTTGCACCTGGCACCCACCTCCCCCAGATCACGGACCCTCCGACAATGCTGTGGTTGCCAGAGTCCACTGGCAGCCCGGGTCCCCTTGCCCTGTAGTCTGACCAGAGAGGTCCTACACTCGGAGGGCCTGTGCCATGCTAGCAGGGGGTGTCTCTGCCGTCCAGCCCTGGCAGTGGACAAGGCCTCTCCCCCATGACTCCATCCTCCAGCCTATAAATCTGGGTGGGGTGCCAGCGGCAGTGACACAGCCCTGGAGCACACCCCGGGACGCACCCTGGTGCGGGCAGCCTGGAGGGGGCTGTGTGGAGCTGCAGCCAGCCCCTTGGAGCAGGTTGCGGGACCCCCGCCCGCGCCAGGAGCTTCCGGCCTGGCCCTCCCTCCCCTAGCTTCTCCATCTGCTGCTCCTTCTAGCCCCTGGCGGGGCCCCTGCTCCACCTCCTCCCACTTCATGACTTCCCGCTCACGACTGTCCCCACAGCTGTCCCTTCACAACTCTCCCTTAGGACTCCCGCAAACAATTGACCCCTGCTCTGCACCACTGCCCCCCCCCAGGCTCTGTGTGCCCAGCACCCCATCCCCAACTCTTCCTCCTTGCCTGTCCCCTTTAAGGAACCTGAGGACATTGTCCCTCCCCTCCTGGGTGCATCTGGGCAGAGGAGACTGTCTGGGCACCCACAGTGAGACACTGAGGTTCTCTCTCTCTCTCTCTCTCTCTGTCTCTGTCTCTCTCTCTCTCTCTCTCTCTCTCCCTTCTCTGTTCTTCCCCCCTCTCTCTTTCTGTCTCTCTCACTCTCTCCCTCCCTCACCCTCTCTCTCCCTTCCTCTCTCTCTCTCTCTTTTTTTTTTTTTTGTTTTTGGACCACACCCAGTGCTCAGGGGTTACTCCTGGCTCTGCACTCATAAACTACTCCTGGTTGGTGCTCCAGGAACCATATAGGATCTAGAGGTTGAAATTGGGTCAGTCACTTGCAAGGCAAACGGTCTGGAGGGGGGCGTCTCCTCTTTCTCTTTTTTTTCTGGGGGACGATGTTCTAGGAGGACAGTGATGTCATGATGCTCCCAAGGCTGGCGCCCCATTAAGGGTAATGCTCACCCATGTGCCTCCAGGCAGTATTCTTTGTTGGGGCACGTCACCCAGGGCTCTGAGGGCTCACGTGTGCTCGCTTGGGGCCTCACTTCTGCTGATGTGCCGCCCACAAGACTGTGTCCTTTGTCATGGTGCTGTCACCCCCTCCCCCTACCACTGTCAAGGATCACAGACAGCAGAGCTGCTGGGATTGGCCCAGCACATGCTGGGTCCAAGATTCGAACTTGTGACCACATGCTCACAGGCAGGTGCCCTATCCCACATCTGGTCAGTTGCATGCCGGCCAAGAACCCTGCCTGGTGGCCTTGGAGCTGTTATAGGGGGAAATCAAGGACTCAATTTTCCATCCTTCCCTGCCCCCCTTACAGAGACCAGGGGTACTGCCCAGTGTGTACAAAGACAGTGTTGGAGTGGCCAGGAGTGAGCCTGCCTGTCCTCTGGAAATGTGAACAGGGCAGGATAGGGGAGACTGTGACTCATGCCGACCCCAGGGGTATGACGCCAGGGAAATAATCGTCCCTGCTAGGGACAATTGGAAATAGGGCAATAAATAGCCACAAGCACGAGACGCTGGCTTAGAAGCACCTGGACACAGGCATTGTGGCTTGAGTGCGAGTAGAAAGCAGGAATTCAAGAGGGAGCTTGAATGTGATCAAAGCCCGTCGCCTTAGTACAACCATTTCTTTCATCAGAGCATATAGAAGCTGTTATTTCTTGGCGAAACTTTGCCAACTGAAGTGACCAACAGTAACTCCTTAAAGCAAATCTAAATGTTAAAAAGAGGGGCGGAGCCATAGTACAGTGGGGAGGGCATTTGCCTCACACACGGCTGACTCGGGTTCAATCCCTGGCACCCCATAGGGTCCCCCAGCACCATCAGGAGTAATTCCTGAGTGCAGAGCAGAGCCAGGAGTAACCCTTGAGCATTGCCGGGTGTGACCCAAAAACAAACGAACAAAAAAACCCAAAAAGAGGGGCCCAGAGAACTAGTGCAGGGCATAAGGTGCTGGCCTCATATCTACCAATCAAGGTTTAATTCCTGGGCTCCACGTATGGTCACCCTCAGCCCCACCAGCTGAAAAACCTGAGCCCTGCCGGGTGTGTCCCCCAAACTAGACAGAAACTAGACAGAAAGCAAAGAAAAAGTCCTTGAAAAGTAAAACGGAGAGCATTGTGCTGTGATCCTGGGCTGTCCTGCCATCAAGCGCCTGCAGCTTCCCTTGCTAACCTTCACTGTGGCCAGACCCGGGTGGGCTGGACGCCCTCAAATCCTTGTCCTGCTAATTGACCTCACCTTGCAGTGCCTTGAATAGCCTGTGTTAGTTTGCTTGCCCCTTTCTTTGTTGAGTTTGCAGTGCCCGGGGTGGTACACGTGCTTGGCATGGTACCGGCCCTCTGGCGCTGCACACTTGAGGGATATGCCAGGTGCCTCAGGTGTGATGCCTGTGGGCCCTGTGGGCGGCGCCAGTGCTGAACTTGTGACCTTGTGCTTGCAAAACTGACACCTTGAGTCCCTCAGCTTTTTCTCCGCCTCTTTAACTGCCTTTTCCTGAGTTCTGACAGTGTGCAGGGGGCAGGGTCC
The DNA here is from genome assembly GCF_029834395.1 of Sorex fumeus. Taxonomy (NCBI): domain Eukaryota; kingdom Metazoa; phylum Chordata; class Mammalia; order Eulipotyphla; family Soricidae; genus Sorex; species Sorex fumeus. The sequence continues at coordinate 79,701,332 of NW_026606120.1, forward strand.
TGAGGAGACCAGTATATCGAGGTAGGTGTTAGCTGGTTTCCCATCAGATAAAGTTTTTTTGGTTTTGGTTTGGGGCCACACCTGGCAGTGCTCAGGGCTTACTCCTGGTTCCATGCTCAGGGATCATGCCTAATGCCTAGTGGGATGACCATCTAGGGTTCCAGGGATTGAAACCTATTCAGTCATGAACAAGGCAAGCGCCCTGCCTGCTGGGCTATGTCTCTAGCCCCTAGATGCCATTTTTAAGTCAACAGAAGGTGCAAGTGGTCAGGCCCGGGACGTGGCTTAGTTGTAGAGTGTTTCCTCTGTGTGTGTGAAGCCCGGGGTGGCCCTGGGGTAGCCCCAGGTCGAATCTGCTGCTGTGAGACTTCAAACTCAGGGTCCGTCTGCCAGCAGAGACAAGCTCCAGAAACGGCCTGGTAGTCAGCCTTATGGATACCCAGGGAAGAGTTTTCTGGGGTCCCTCAGATCAGAAGGATGGCGAATGGAAGAGCTTTGAGGGTGGGTGTGTTTTATAGATGTGGTTTTTTAAAATTTGTTTTTGGGCCACGGCTGGTGGTGCTCAGGGCTCACTTCTGGCTCTGTGCTCACAAATCCTGGTGGGTTCAGGGAACCCGATGGGGTGCCTGGGATTAAATTTGGGTCGACTGCATGCAGGGCAAATGCCCTCCCTGCTGCACTATCACTCTGGTCTCAGATAGTGCCTACATACTTCAACCCTAGATTGGTCTCCTGAAATCAAAGACATTTCCCCTGTAGCATCCACCAGGATCTCTGGAGAAACGCCAGTTCCAGCCTTCTCTAATTTGCACTCCTTGCGCCCTTGGAATGTGCTTTCTAGCCAGTTTCCCAAGCCCAGGCCGTGTGGTACCCTGTTTCTTCTTTCATTTACAAGCTGCTTGGTCTCTTTGTCTTTTGTGGCATCGCATGTTGGATAACTCCGGATAGAAGTTTGTAAACTCCACTTTTGCCTGGCCATTTCCTCCTGCATTTTTTTGTGAGACCTTTTCCGGAAGAAGGCAGTGGAGGTGAAGAAGGCTGTGTTCCCTTGGAGCTCCCTGCAGTCAGCCTTTCCTTCTTTAAAATGCAAGGTTGTTTATGTCTCCTTTTGTTTGGGGGGGAGGGGGATCACACTCCGTGGTGCTCAGGGCTTACTGCAGGCTCTGTGCTCAAAGATCACTCCTGGTGGTGCTGGGGGACCACATGGGTGCCAGGATTCAAACCTGGGTTCGCCATGTGCAAGGCAAGTGCCCTCCCACTGTACTCTCTCTCTCTGGCCCCTAGCACTTTTTTTTTGGGTGGGGCCCACACATGGCTCTGCACTCAGGAATTACTCCTGATGATGCTCGGGGGACCAAATGGGATGCTGGGGATCGAATCCTGCTCTGCTGCATACAAGGCAAGTGTCTTGCGTATTGTACTATCTCTCCAGTTCCAGCCCAGCACAATCCTTAATCACCCCAAAGTGAACCTCCCCGAATACCTGGCAGCAGCAGAGGGTGTTGTGGCTCAGGCTGGGGGCACTTGGCACCTCACGCTCAGGTGGAAGAAGTATAGCCCAGGTGGAGTTAGCCCTTCCCAGGAGTTCGCCAGACAGACCAGTGCAGAGATCAGGAGGGGGGGCTCGCTTAGTCGGGAAAGTTGTGACTCCCGGAACGTAGGAAAACAAACTGGGGAGCGGTGTGGGTAATACGCATGTTAGGAAGTTCATCCAAGCAATGAAAATACACAGAATCTCCAACGGGCTTAAGGCTCCAAGGGTCAGACAACAAAGGCTAGAGTACGGGGCCAAGAGCTAGCTCAGACATGGCGGGGGGTGGGGGTGGGGAGGGGCTAGGCTTGCGTGTGACCCCCAGCCCCCCCCCAACAGAGCCTCAGTATCGCACGGCCCCTCCAGCACTGCTGGGCCTTGCCCTGGTGACCCTCAGCACCAGAGGCTAGCTCTGCGGGGAGTCAGCCCCCCTCCACCCCATCCCCGCCTCCCCTCCCCGCTCCCCCTCCGCCCCCCCCTCGTGCCCCGGAATGAAAGGACTCCCATTCATTGTCTGAGAAGCCTGTGGAAAAATGTTTGAAATCACTCACAATCAGAGACTTGCCCTCTTCACCCCTTACAAAGACGGCTGTAACAGCATGTCTCAAGGTAACGCACTGTATAATCTCGAAAATCGGGGCTGGCGCGTTAGTACCGCAGGCGGGGTGCTGGCCTTGCATGTGGCCCACCCACAGGAGTGATTCCTAAGCACAGCCAGGTGTGTCCCCCCCAACACCTGAGTCCTGTCCTTGGCTGCACGTGTGGTACTTTGAGCACCAAGCTGGGAGCAGCCTCTGAGCACAGAGGTGGGTATGGCCCACCCCCTCCCCCAAATCTTTACAAATTTCAGGTGGGTCACAGGGGGTCACAGGCAGGAAATGCATGAGGATGGACCCTCTATTGGTGCCACTGCTGCTGGGGTGATGGGGTGAGGCTCTCCCCTGGGCTCAGTCCAGGAGGTGAGCCTCCTGTGTCATACTCCCAGCACCCCAGTTTCGAGACTGTCTGCAGGGGATAGGCAGCCCCAAGGACTCCTTGCTGGAGCTGGTGGACCCCCTCCTTTTGGGGGGGTGGGGGCACACCTGGCAGTGCTCAGGAGACATATGGGATGTTGGGGATCAAACCCAGGCCAGCTGCATGCCAAGCAGAGTCCTACTGCTCATCATACTGTCTCTCCAGCACCTCACACTCTTCAAAATTTTTCAATTAAAAAATTTTGGTGGGGTACTGGAGCGATAGCATAGCGGGTAGGGCATTTGCCTTCAGGCAGCTGACCTGGGTTCGACTCCCAGCATCCCATATGGTTCCCTGAGCTCTGCCAGGAGTAATTCCTGAGTGCAGAGCCAGGAGTAATCCCTGTGCATTGCTGGGTGTGACCCAAAAAGCAAAAAAAAAAAAAAGAGAAAAAAAAAAGAAAAAATTTGGTGGGCTGGAGTGATAGCACAGCAGGCAGGGCATTTGCCTGGCTTACGGCTGACCCAAATTTGGTCCCCAGCATCCCATATGGTCCCCGAACACTGCCAGGAGTGATTCCTGAGCATTGCTGGGTGTGACCCAAAAAGCAAAAAAAAAAAAAAATTGGTTGTGGTGACAGGGGTGGGGGGCGGCGTCCACACCCAGTGGTGCTCAGGAGTTACTCCTGGTTTGGGGCATACCAGAGAGTAAACCCCCGTTCACTGGGTACAAGGCAAACGCCCTACCCGCTGTCTGAGTTCTCAGCCTCCAGACTCTCATCTTCAATGGTGTTCTCACACATGGCCAGGTGCTGGGCTCAGGCCCTGCATGCAGGTGGGCACCAGTCAGGAGAAACCGACGGTGCCCCCCCATGCCCTGAGCGCCAACTTGGACCGCCTTTCTGAGCCCCCTCATGAACACCACAATTAAGCGCTGGCTTGGGTGTGGTGTCGTCCTGACTCCGGGGCTTCTTCCCCCAACACTTCTGTGATGGAAGGGGGAGAGACCCCAACTGTCACTGGAGGGCCCTAGAGCACAGTGAGGTGCATGGACAGGCTCGCCTCTGAGACTGGTAGCGCGGGGGTGGGGGGGCAGCTAGCCTGGCCATAGGCGGGGAGACTCGCGCCATCCCCGGTGGTGCCCAGGGGTCATTCCTGGCTCTGTACACAGACTCCTTGGGGACCGTGCTGGGGACTCAACCCCGGTGTCGGATGCGGCGCTGGTTGCTCTCGCCGGACTCCTGGCCCAGCTCACGGCCTTGGTCACCCTCCACAGCTCTTCACTGCCAAGACTGACCAGAGTCTGTTTCCTCATTGGCTCCTCTGAGTTTCCTGCCGTGTTTGTTTTCTCTTTCTCCTGTTTGTTTTTCTTTTAAAATTTTATTTGGAAATCACTTGGGATTTTTTAACTCTCATCCCATATGCACATGTGGACTCTCCAGGCAGGTCTGAAAAGCCCCTTGGCGTCAGGTGGTCTGTGTTCACCTTCCTCAGGGGCCCCTGCCCCTCTGCTGCCCTCCTGCCGAGTGACCCCCCCTCCCCTCCCCGTGCCTCCACCCAGGACTCCCTGCAGCACTTCTGGACATGGGGGGCATGGGGGTGCACCTGGGAATCCTGTCAGCTGAGTCGTGGAAAGTGCGAGAATGTACATTTGTGACCGTGAGGAAAGGCTCCCCGTTCCCTATGTCCCATTCGAATCTTAGAGAAAATTACTGACAATAGAAAGCGAGAGGCCAGAGGGAACGCGAGTCCTGAGAACAAGAGAGCCTCACACCCCGTTCCCCAGCTCTGCGTCGTGGGAGGAAACCCAAGCACCACCAGATGTGGCCCCAAACCAGAAAGAAAAAAAACAGAAAAACAGGAGATGTCGCCCGTAGGGAGCCTTGAAGGCCAGGATAGGATTCTCCCAGCTTCTCTGGGCAGTCTTGCTGGACCCGCTCACCCTTGCCAGGATTCTTGTCCCCGTGTGCCAGCGCCTCCTCAGAGTTCGCTGCCCGCTGCTTCCCTTCGCTGGGCTTGTTTTCACGTGGTGGTCTCCCCCCCTCCCCACGATGGCACACAGTCTTGCTGGAGCTGGTGGACAGAGGGGTTCCTGAATGACGTAGCTTCTGAGGGGCCCCAGATGCCACGGTCTCTCCCAGCCCTCCTGAGGTCCAGTGTTGTCACACCCCCCATGAGTGTCTCTTGGTTTAATTCCTTTACCCCTTTCTAGATGGGCCGAGTTTAGTGTAGGACTCGGTTACATAAGAGCAAGTGCAAGGCAAAAGATTGGAGCAGATATTTTTTTTTTTTTTGCTTTTGTTTGGGGTCACACCTGGCGATGCTCAGGGGTTACTCCTGGCTCTGCATTCAGGAATTATTCCTGGTGGTGCTCAGGGTACTATATGGGATGCTGGGAATCGAACTTGGGTCAGCCGCATGCAAGGCAAACATCCTATCTGATGTGCTATTCAAACGGATATTTTTAATCTTCTTAAAATGACCAAGTCTGTTGATTGAAGACGAACCACCAGCCGTCCCTGAAGCCAGGAGTCCAAGCCTAGTCCACCCAAGCCGCCTCTCCTTCGGGCAAGACTCCTGGTGCCTTGTGCCGTGGACCACTTCCTTATAACTTAAGGTTCTCATTCTGTCGTAAGCGCATTGGCGTGGCGGACAGGCTCCCCGGATGGTCTGGCTGCCCATTCAGGAATACAGGGCCAGAGTGATGGCACAGCTCCAGATGTCTCTGTGGGGAAGGCACTCGCTTGCATGTGACTGACCTGGTGACCTGGCTTCAGTTTCCAGTACCACCTGGGTTCCCTCGAACAGAGCAGGAGTAATCTGGATGTTGCCCCCAACCTCCCCTCCTCCCCCAAACACAAACATGTCTTGGTATGTTTCAATTGATTTATTTTGTTTTGAAGGCCACATCTATAGGTGCTTCTAACTCTTCCTTGCATGTTGCTTGGGAAATTGGTTTGGTTTTTGGATCATATGGCCCAAAAGCCCAGCAGGTACTCAGGGCTCTTTTCTGGCTCTATACCCACGGTAGGGTAACTCACGGTAGGGTCTGGGGGACCACATGGGATGTCAGTGATCAAGTCAGTTGCATGTAGCGGTGGTCGCCCTGCCCACTGTGCTATCTCTCCGGCTCTGTGCTTGGGGATCTTGTGGTGCTGGAGCTCAAACCAGGTCCTCCTGCATGTGCTCCAGCCCGCTGAGCCGTCTCCCCTCCCCCCATTACCAGGTCTGTTGAATAGCAAAATATTTTTGCAGGCGTTCTTAATAATATCTGTAAATTCTGGAGTCAAAGATGTGTGCTGTTGGATGCTTTTGAGAATGAATATATATATATATGTGTGTGTGTATATATATATATATATTTTTTTTTTTTTTTTGGCTTAGGTCACACTCAGGGGTTACTCCTGACTTGGCAGCGCTCAGGAATTACTCCTGGCGTTGCTTGGGGGGCCATATGGGATGCCGGGGGTCCAACCTCGGTTGGCTGTGTGCAAGATAAATGCCCTCTCCACTCGGATGCTTTTGAAATGTGCTACTGTGTGTTCTGGAGAATCCCCCTGAGCCCCCTGGGGGACACTGCCACCTTGAGCTCACGACATGGGGGCTGTGCTGTGAGGCCTTTCTATCTGTGATCTCATCTGTGACCTCCTGCAACCCCTCACCCAGTGGACACCCCCGGGGCTGCACGAGCAGCCAGCCAGGGTGAAGAGGTCAGAACCCCAGTTCCCAAGCGGAAGTTGGGACCCCGCCAGCCTCGTCCCCAGAGCCTGAGCCCAGCCTGGGTCATTGAGTTTCCTCAGTATCAGGGCGATGGAGAAATGGTGACTTCCTCTTTCTGTCCCTAAATGTGGGTGGAAGAAATCAGAAAGGAGATAAAGCAGGGTGGGGGAAGAGAAGTGATCTGGGGGTGGGTTAGGGGTTGTCCAGGACATGGCCACTTAAAAGTCACCAGGAGGGCTGGAGAGATAAGACAGCGGGTTGGGCACTTGCCTTGTAGGTGGCAACTGCAACCCTGATTTTATCCCTGGCACCACATACGGTCACCCAAGCACCCCCAGAGGTGACTTCTGAGGTCAGAGCCAGGAAGAGCCCCCAGCATTGCTGATTGTGGCCCAGACCCCATTTAAGAAAAGCCCCCGAGAGAGGCATCCAGAGAGACTTGGTTCCTTCAGGAATGTCAAGCTGCATCCCGGGTCTTCTCTTTCCTGGGCGTCATTTGCTCTGGACACAGGATCCTCCACCCCCTCTACGCAGATCTCCCCTCTCCATCTTGGCTCTGGGAAGGGGCGGTGGGGGATCACGTCTGAGTCCCCACAGATGCAGGCATGTGGTGTCACCATCAAGGGTGCGGTCAGTCCGGCCCCCAGCCTGCCCCCGTGGACGTGGTCACTCCCCACCTCCTTCTGGAGCTGCCGAGTTTGTGACCTCATTTTCCCTCTGTGGCTGCCCTGGGAGTGACTGCTGCAGGGTGTGACGGGGAGGGCAGCCCCCTCCAGCCTGCCCCGACGCCCCCTGAAACACCCCCACTTGCCCCTCATCACCTTCCTGCAGCATCCCTTCTGGGATCACTGAGTGGGGAGCCGGGGAGGGGGGGTCCGTAGGTTCAGAGGTGGGGTGCTCATGGGGAGCCAGGGCGGACTCCACATCTGTGCTCTCTGTTTATTTTCCTTTTCCGTCTCTGAAGAGCAGCATCCACACTTGAGTCCTTGCCCCCTTTGCTCTCCTCGTTCCTCTTACCCAGATGGCAGTGGCCGCCTCGCCCGTTCCCAGGCTCCTGCCGTGAGACAAGCTCTGGCAGCCAGCCCCCGGGGGAGCCGCACTCTGGCCTCTCAGCAGAGACACCATGGAGCCCTCTGGCCTGGGCCACCAGGACCTTCCGCCTGTCCCCAAAGTAGGACCCCCGGCATTGTGGCAGCCAGCCTCAAGGCCCGAGCCAGGGTCTGACCCTGCTTAGTCCAGAGCTCAGCACTGCCCCGATTGTTCCCCAACTGTGGGGCCTCTTGCAGGTGCTGGGGTTCTCCCGCCCTGAGTATGTGGAGAGCAACACACACTTCATCATTGAAGCTTAAGGAATTTTTGGAGGGGTCACACCCAGTGATGCTCAGGGCTTACTTCTGACTCTGCACTCAGGAATTACTCCTGGCGGTGCTTGGGGAACCATATGGGATGCCAGGGATCGAACCCGGGTTGGCCACATGCAAGGCAAATGCCCTACCTGTCGTACTATCGCTCCGGCTCCAGTTTAAGGATTCTTGCAGCCAGGGGACTAGTGCAATGGGCTGGAGGCCTTACTTCTGCCCCTGGCAGCATTGGCAGGGGATGGGCCCAGCCCAGCAAGACTCTCACTTCAACTCCGTTTATTTGATTTGGTTTGTGATTTCCCCCTTTGCTGTGTTGTGCTAAACAGGGCATGCACGTGCCCTCCTGGTTGTGGCGCCCACATGTCCAGCTGTGGTCCTTGCTGGGCCAGGCAGCAGGCGGTGGCGGCACACTCGGGCACCCCCCACCCCCACCCACCCCAGTCACTGTGGTGCCCACACTGCTGGAAGGACCCTGCACATCTGCTTGGGCACACGCACACACGCTCCTGCCAGGAGCTAGAAATGGCTGGCAGAGCTGTTGGGATGGCCCTTGGCCTGGGCTAGGCACCACAGGGGATCCACCTCCCAGCCTCAGGCTTGCGAGCAGGTGCTTTATTTATTTATTTATTTGATTTAAAATTTTTATTTTCATAAGGTTGTTGACATTAATTGATTACATTCACTATTTCAACACCGGTCCCCCCACCATTACACCTTCCCACCAGCTTTATTGCGGATTTTCCCACCACCACTCAGGCCTGCCTGCCACAGCCAGATGTTAGATAGTTTATTTTCTATTGCTTGTTATGAATATCATAAGATGTCGTGTGGCTGCAAAAGCGGCGTTAGCTTTAGAGTTCAACCTCCCCCCAGCCAACACCTTTTGTCAAAATGATTTTTTTTTAATTGCTGGGGAGGGAGGCAGCTCAGGGGGGGAAGCATGCTTTGCCTGCATGAGGCCTGGATTCTTGAGGCCCTGGCACTGCAAGAATAACATGGTCTAGTTTCCAATTAAAAATAAAAAGTAGCTGCTCCTTCCAAAACCGTCCTGCATGTCTCCAGGTCACACATCCCCCCTGGGCGGGTATTGGGCTGCTGTCCTGGACTGGGGGCGCCCTGTCCTGTCCGGATTTCATTGAACTATTGGCTCACGCCTCCCTCCCTCCAATCAAGATAGACTGGGGTTCAGCAGAGGCCCTGGGGCACCATCCTGGGCAGATGGTGCCCTTGGCCTGGGAGCCAGCAGGTGGCTGGGGTGCCCCCCCCTGTCCCTATCCCCCCTACACACATATCCGTGCCCTTCCTGGCTTGGAACAATGCTGGCGGTGGAACCCATCCTGGCAAAGCCAGGCTAGGTCAGCTCAGAAAGCCACTTCCTGCCACGGTAGGAGCCTCTGGGCCGTGGAAGCCCCCCACCCCCACCCCCAAGGAAGTGGCTTGGGGTGTTTATTTTGGCTGCAGGCTGGCAGACGGCGCAGGGGGGCGGGGGGGGGGGGAATGAGAGCTGGACATCCTTCCCGCCAGCCCTGGGGTTTCACTGTGGAGCGGGGCACTGCCACATCACAGAGGCACGGCTCATGGCTTAGTAGGGGTGCACCGCGGTTGGGGGTGCAAAAGCCCCCAAAACCTCAGAATCGTTGGGTCACAGCACCTCAAGGTCTGGGAGTGGGAGTGCGACCCCCCCCAGGATGTTGTGAAAGGAAGGGATCTGAGCAGTCCATGGTCCTTAAGGGTGTCTGCCCACCCCACAGCCCCTTTCATTGTGCCAAAGGGATTCCTAGGAAGGAAGAATCTGACCCTGGGGTCCAGGCACCCCTCCCCCCACCACACACACACAAAGAGCCAGCAGGGATGCAGATGAACAGCCTGAAACCCGCAGGGGTGGGGGAGCTGGGTTTGCATTCCCAGACACCTGGAAGGGGATGGCTCTGTCTGTCTGTCTGTCTGTCCGTCCGTCTGTCCGCACCTGTCTGCACCCGGGACCTGAAGAGCCTGGGGAGGGAATAAGTGGCCTTTCTGAGTGGACACACCTACCCTTCACTCCCCACCACCTCTCTGCCCATCTCCTGCTCAAGTTTGCTGGGACTTCTTCCTGCCAACTGTGGGGGCGGGGCCACATTCTCACCTTGAAGAGGGGGGGGGGGTGGAGAACCTCTAGAAATGGGAGATATTTGGTGCGGCCCAGCCCTTGCCTTGCAGGTACTAAGCCTTAGGCTCCAGCCGCACTTCCTGCTGTGTAAATGGAATAAAACCCAAGGAAGGAATGAGCGAGGCAGGACCTGGGATTTTGGGTTTCTGGGTATCGTCTCCTGCCCTGAGCCGGCCAGCCCCGAGTCCCAGCAGTGGGAGGGGGAGGGAGGAGGGTGGGTGTGGGGGGGCTTGCTGCTGTGCGCCCCCTGGGGTGCCTCCCCGTGCCCCCCTGTGCATGCGCCCACCCTGCACAGTCTCTTACAGGGGTGCCCTGGGTGGGAGTTGGCTCGGGCTGGCAGCTTTGCTGACTCAGGGACATTTCCTGGCCTCGGGGCCAAGTGGCTCATTGGAAACAGCTGCTCCCGTTGGACGGGGTCCCTGGCGGGCGGGGCGGCCCCTGCCGATCCCCACGATGACCCAGGCTTCGCAGAGGCCTGGAAAGGGGCAGCTGCACCTGGGCCCCATCTCCGCTGGTGGCGTCTTGTCTTTGAGAGGCTTGGAGGGTCTCGCCCTCCCCACCAGCGGGTCTTTGCTGAGTGGTGGCTGAGGGCCAGGCTCAGTGCCAGCCCAAAGCTTGGGGTCCAGCCACCACCTTCAGCTTGGAGGCCTGGCTCTGGATGCCGCTGGCCGGGCGGGACACAGGGCGGTTGCTGGACACAGGCGGTGCGTGGACGTGAACCTGTGCTGGCTCAGCTGGGGTCACACCAGAGCCTGACTGGGAGGCCAGCAGGGAAGGAGATGGGGTGACTCGGGGTCACCTCATTCATCCACCCCCGTGGACTCGGGCCGCATGGCCTGACTGTCTGGGATTCCCGCCACCCTTCGGCTGTCCAGACACCCGCATTCCCCGCCCCCAGGATAGCCCAGGCCTGACGTGAGCGCTCAGGGTGCTGTGCTTCTGGATGGACTCTGCCTCCCAAGTCCGGCCTCTCTGGCCTCGCTACAGACGGGCCTCAGCAAATGTGACCGGAAACCCAGCAGGGCCCGGCCTAGCTCAGGTCAGGGTTTTTCTCAGGATTCTTGTAAAGCCCAGGGCAGACGAGCTCAGCTGGGAGGTGGTACGGGAGCCCGCGGGGCTGTGAAAGGTTCTCAGGGACCCACAGGATGCAGGGGCTCTACCCCTCACATCCTCATCCATCCTGGCTTGGAGCCTTCTGCCTTAGTCCCCTTGTGTCTGTAGTGGAAAGGACTTTCCTCAGCGGGGAGCACTCTCAGGGCAGTGACCTCGTGCCCTTCCAGTGAGCTGAGATGCCTACGGCGGCCTGGACACATGCTGAGGCTTGGTGAGCTGGTACTGCCCACACTGCCCAAGGTGGTGAGAAGGGCTTTGTGAGTCAGAAAATGGCTGTGGCCAGCAGCCCCTGCTCGGCCGCCAGAGGGCAGGACCCTAGCCTCGGGCCTCCCATGCAGAGCTGGTAACTCTGTCCCCAAACCAAAGGGAAATAGGCCGGTAATGTGTCCAGCGCTCACCCCCCCCCGCCCTTGCGCCTCGGGAACGGTCAGTGAAGTGAGTGGACAGTCCCATAGGTGTTCATAGCTGCCTGCCGCCTGGCGTTGCTCATTCTCTCCAGGACACCCCTGCAGTCATGGTTCTGGGCACAGCCCTGCGCCGTCCAGTCCGGCTCTCAGAGCGTGTCCAGGCCCTTCTCTCCCCTGCCAGGGCCACCTTGCTGATGGCTGCCCCTGCTCAGGGGAGATTCTCAGGACATGTGGCCAGGGCCAGGGCAGGGGGAGCAATGACCATCCTGGTGGCCTTCAGGTAGTCACCGGTGTCTTGCTCAGGAGGGACCATCACTCCAGCACCGTGGAGGGACAGAGGGACTATGTCCCTGCGCCCCCAGCTCCCCTGACTCCCGGGTGTTGGCACCATCAGTGGCACAAGCCGTGGGTGCTTTGCCCCAAGGCTGCCATGGGTTCCAGCCTGGGAAGGGGCTGGCTGGGTGGAACTGTTGCCTGGGCGCGGGGTTCACTCAGTGACCTGAAGCCCCGCTGTGTCAGGTACAGCTCAGAAGTCTGGCAAGAGCAAGTCCTTGGAGGCGTGGGAATAAGCAGGCACCCAGAAAACGGAGTGTCGGGGAACGGGTTCTGGGAAGGATGGACTGACGGTTTTGACGTCAGACTTGGGCCCAGATTGTTTTCAAGCTCAGGATAATGTCAAGTAAAGGGCTCCCTGGTGAATGTCTCTGCCCTGTGAGCTCAAGGCCGAGAATTTGATCCCAGGTGCTGCAGGCGGTTCCCACAGGTCTGCCGTCTGAGACCCCTGGCCACACAGAAGAATGTGGGGCTGGGGGAGCTGGAACAATAGTACAGCAGGTAGGGCACTCAACCTGTATGCAGCTGACCCAGGTTCGATCCCTTGCACCTATATGGTCTCCTGAGCCCACCAGGAGTGATCACTGAATGCAGAGCCAGGAGTAAGCCCTGAGCACCGCTGGGTGTGGCCCAGACCAAAACAAGGGGGAAAAAAGTGATCTCTGCCACCCAACTAGGTATGTGTGAGCATGAGGCCAGGAGTGCCCCCTCCCCCTCCTCTTGCACCACTTGTAAAAGAATGTAAGAATGTGGCTCCCCCACCCCCCAAGAGCCACGTGCAAGCAGGACATGTGAAGTGAAGTGGGTAGACTTTCAGTCATTGCAGCGATGGGAGTAATGCAGAAACCACAGTGGTCTGGAAAACCCCATGGGGAGGGGACACAGACAGATCCTTGGGGGTGCGGTCTGTGTGTCTGTGTGTGAGTGTGAATGTGTGTGTGTGTGTGTGTGTGTGTGTGTGTGTGTGGTGACTCCCTCGCTCAGGTACGCCGTCCCCCTCCTTCCGTCAGGTTGGGTCAGATGTGGGGTTGCTCCTAGAGGGGAAGATCTTGGAAAGGCAGGAGCCGTAGTGCTTCCTCCTGCCAGCCCTTACCCCCAGGCCTGGTCAGGCTGCATGTGCAGAGTGAGGGACCCTGGAAGGAAGGAAGCGGGGGGGTGGGGGGTGGGGGGCCCCCAGACAGGCTGGGGAGAGGAGTTGCCTGTGCTGGGGAAGCAGAATTGGAATCCGCAATTTGCCTAGTAGAGGGGGTTCGCAGTATTGGGTAACTGCCGGAGGTTCTGCTCTGCGAAGGCAGTGGGGCCTTGCCTTTCGACTACACCCACACCCGAGAGCAGAGGCAGCCCCAGCTGTCCCCGCCCAGGCACGGCCTGAGCCCAAGCCCGAACAGGAGCAGGGAGCAGTAATTGAGCTGCCTGTCAGGACAAAACACAGCATTCTTTTTAAAAAGACAGGAAAATGGGGGGAGGGTAGTGTTGGGGGGAGAGGGCTCTGGCCTCCCACTAATGTCTCATCCACAACCCCCATGTACAAGCCACAGGACACATGGCAGGACAAAGAATGGGCCAGGCACATGAAGCATCAGCAGACAGAGGCTGGCACTGGGCAACTGGGCCCTCGTCCGGGAGGTGCGGGGCATCAAAGCCAGGAGGCTCGGCTTGGTGTGGCGATGTGAGATCAGGTTGGCAGAAACAGGAAATGCCAAGGAGGACAAACCGCAGAGCTTGGGGCAGGCGAGCAGCCACTGTGCAGGGAAGCAGCCTGTGGCACTGAGACGGGACGCAGGGTCCCAGCCCAGTCCCACAAACACGCAGGGTAGTGAGGCCGGAGCGACCGTACAGCGGGGAGGGCATCAGCCCTGTTGATGACCAATTAGGGTTCGATCTCTGGCACCCCACAGGGTTTCCTGAGTACCTTCATAAGTTACCCCTGAGCACAGAGCCAAGAGTAAGCCCTGAGGCTAGCCAGGAGTGGCCCTGAAGCAAATTATGTTATTGAACTCTTCACTTTTGGGGAGTTTGTTTTTGGGTCACACCTGACAGTGCTCAGAACTTATTCCTGGTTTTGCTGTCTGGAATCACTCCCGGCAGAGCTCAGGGGATCCTATGGGATGCCAGGATCGAACCTAGGTCAGTTGTTTGAAGGCAAATGCCCTATCTGCTGCACTCTCTGGCCCCTTCATCACTATTACGATTTTTTTTTCTATTTGGGCCACACCCAGCAATGCTCACAGGTTACTCCTGGCTCTGCACTCAGGAATTACTCCTGGGATGCCGGGGATTGAACCCGGGTCAGCCTCATGCAAGGCAAATGCCCTACCCACTGTACTATCGCTCCAGCCCATTATTATGATTTTTCAACTCTGCAGCAGCGAAAAGCATTTCCAGAACTGATGTCTTCCCCCCACCCCCCCGCCTCCCATCCTCTCCACTCCTTCATTGCTGCTTTTATTGCAATGACCTCCAGGGTTTAGACACCTGCCTTTAGTGGACCTAGAAGCACATTCTGGCTGTAGTGAGAGCGGGGTGGCGGGAGGGGTGGCTGTGGTGCTCCCACTGGGCTCCCGTTGGGCTCCTACTGTGCTCCTGGCCTTGGTCTTCACACATCTTGAGTTGGTGACACTTGTCAGGATCAAGCAAGTACTGTGATACTTGATACTTTCTCAAGTACTTGCAAGGCAAAAACCTTCAAGCTTGTACTATACCTCTGGCTATGAACAATATTTTTGTTTTGTTTAGTTTTGGGACCACATTCTGTGATGCCCAGGGGCTGCTCCTGGCTCTATAGGCAGGAATTACTCCTGGCAGTGCTTGGGGGCCATACGGAATGCTGGGGATTGAACCCGGGTTAGCTGCATGTAAGGCAAACTCCCTACCCGTTGTACTGTCCCTTTGGCCCCCGTGGCCAAGTTTTCCAGGACATTTCCGGCTTTCTCAAAAGAACCCAAGTTTCAGCTTTTGCTGCTCAGCACCCCCCCCCCTCCACCTCCCCCACCAGCCCCAGGCAGCCACTGATAGGCTTCCTGCGAATTTCACACCTGTTGGGGTCATCAGAGGCCAGTGGGACTCAGTTTCTGTGAGGGGAGAGAGGCAAGACTGGGGGCACCAGAGAGCATGGATCGCACCTGGAGCAGTGGTACCCTGGTAGGTTGCTTGCTTTGCCTGCTGTTGGCTGGGTTTGATCCTGGCTCTGCATACAGTCCCGTCATCTCTGGGAGTGATCCCTAAGTGCAACAGATATGGCAAAAAAACAAGACAAAAAAAAGTTTCAAAAGGAGTGAAGCGTCTGTGGGGGCCAGGAGATGGTGGGGCACTGGGTTTTCTAGGCAGGAGAATAGGAGTTGATGCTGGGAGGGACAGGCGGGGGACAGCTGTGCTCCAGGGCTCAACAGCAGCTGCCTGTAGTGCCAAGGGGCAGACCCAGGACCCTGTGGTCTGGGTGTACATGACCAGAGTCCATCTCCCTGTGCTCACGCATGTCCGTGATGGGGACTCGGTCTCCCTTTGGTCATGACACTGTAACACTGTCCTCCCATTGTTCATCAATTTGCTCGAGCGGGCTCAGTAACATCTCCATTGTAGACTTGTTGTTACTGTGTTTGGCATGTCAAATACATCGCGGGAAGCTTGCCAGGCTCTGCTGTGCAGGCAGAATACTCTTGGTGGCATGCCAGGCTCTCTGAAAGGGGCAAAGGAATCGAACGCAGGTTAGCCAGGTAGACCGCGTCGGCCACGTGCAAGGCAAACGCCCTACCCTCTGTGGTATCACTCCAGCCCTTTGGTCATATATGTATATCATGAGATCTGCGTCTCCCTGTGGTCACGTATGCATATTATGGAGACTGTGTCTCCCTGTGGTCATGTATGTATATGATGGGGACTGGGTCTCCCTGAGGTCATGTATGTATATGATGGGGACCAGGTCTCCCTGTTGTCATGTATGTATATGATGCGGACTGGGTCCCCCTGACGTCTAGGTATACATGATCAGATCCAGTTTCTGGGGTGTCTGTGATGCCCCCTGCCCCGAGAAGTTCAGCAAGTACGTGCCACCTGTGTTGTGTGTGGAAGGGGTTGCCGGGAGCGGGGCTGGCACGCCGAATCTTCCTTTTGGGGGTCATGGCTGCATCAGAGTCTTCAGGTTCACCTCAGCTGGGCCTGGGGGGTACAGTGCCTCTCTCACTCAGAGGGTGGGCATGGGGTGCTAGGTGACTCGACTTTCATAAGAGATGGCCCAGAGCCAGCCTTGGGACCTGTGGCACAGGTTGGAATGCTGCCGGGGCACCCTGACGTGGCTGCCGGCCTGCCCTCTCTTCCAGATCCCAGCGTCTTCCTCATCTTCAGCCACGGGCTGCAGGGCTGCCTGGAGGCCCAGGGCGGCCAGGTCAGAGTGTCCCCGGCCTGCAATGCCAGTCTGCCCGGCCAGCGCTGGAAGTGGGTCTCCCGGAACCGGCTCTTCAACCTGGGCACTATGCAGTGCCTGGGCACAGGCTGGCCGGGCACCAACGCCACGGGCACCCCCGGCATGTACGAGTGTGACCGCGAGGCCATGACCCTGCGCTGGCACTGTCGCACGCTGGGGGACCAACTCTCCCTGCTCCTGGGGGGCCGTGCCAGCAACACATCCAGGCCTGGGGCCCCGGAACGCGGTGACCAGACCCGTGGTGGGCAGTGGCGCATCTACGGCAGTGAGGAGGACCTGTGTGCTCGGCCCTATTACGGTGAGAGGCTCTGCGGGCGTGGGTGGGGCGGGGCGACTCCCGGGAGCTGCAGCCTTGCCCCTCCTCCCCTTGGGCAGTCTCATCTTGCACTGTGGTGCTGGGCAGTTAGGGACACAAGTGAGAGCCCTGGGTGAGTGGTTAAGGAGCAACACATGCTGGCAAAGCCCGCAACTGTACCAGCGTATCCACTAATACCAGGGCCCGGGGGCAGAGTACAGCAGGGAGGGTATTTGCCTTGCACATGGCCCGTTGGGGATCCCATATCCAACTCCTCCCTTCCCACCAATCAAACAACTTGATCCCTGAGCTCAGAGCCCAGAATGACCCTTGAGCATCACCAAGCGTGCCACCCACCCTTAAGTGTACCCACTCAAACTGAAAGGGCCTTTGCTCCTTCTCCCAGCCACAGGGAAAGCCACTCCTTGTGCCTGCTTGGAGGGAGACAGTTTCCTCTGTGCCAGAGGGGACTTTGCGAGGGGCCGGCTCCCTTAGGGTCTTTTCCCTCTGAGGCCTCCCTGAGACCCCAGATGAAACTGGGGGTGGGGAAAGCTAGGGGGAGGCAGGGCTCAGATCTCTGGGCGACCTCCAGATACTTCCCCCAGCTGAGTTTGTACAGGCCTGGGGAATCCAGAGAGGTCCCACCCCCCTGCCCGCCACCAAGCCCACCTGGAATCTTCTGGAACCTGACTTCAGAGGGAGCTTATAAAGCCAGTTTGGCCCCCTGCTCCCCACCCCACTTCCTTGGGGTTTTCCCCGGGACTGAGCGGGCAGGGGGCTCCGGGTCAGGCGCTGAGACTCCCTGCTGCCCGCAGAGATCTACACCATCCAGGGCAACTCACACGGGAAGCCGTGCACCATCCCCTTCAAGTACGACAACCAGTGGTTCCACGGCTGCACCAGCACCGGCCGCGAGGACGGGCACCTGTGGTGTGCCACCACGCAGGACTACGGCAAGGACGAGCGCTGGGGCTTCTGCCCTGTCAAGAGTGAGGGGGCGCCTGGGGGTGGGGATGTGGGGCAGGGGTGAGTGGTGGGTGGGGAGGAGGCAGGGAGAGAGCACCCAGGTGGGCTGTGGCGGTCCTGGCGGCAGGTAACGACTGCGAGACCTTCTGGGACAAGGACCAGCTGACCGACAGCTGCTACCAGTTCAACTTCCAGTCGACGCTGTCGTGGCGGGAGGCGTGGGCCAGCTGCGAGCAGCAGGGTGCCGACCTGCTGAGCATCACGGAGATTCACGAGCAGACCTACATCAACGGTGGGTGCCGCCCCGGGCTGCCCCCTCTGCCTCCTGCCGCTGGGGGGTGCCGGGCTGGGGTGACCTGTTTGGTGGCCCCTCTTCCCGGCAGGACTGCTCACGGGCTACAGCTCCACACTCTGGATGGGCCTGAATGACCTGGGCACAAGTGGGGCCTGGCAGTGGTCAGATAACTCGCCCCTCAAGTTCCTCAACTGGGAAAGCGGTAAAGGGGCGTGGGGGGATGGGTGGGCACCTCCTGCTGTCCAGGACCGGCGCACATTGCAGTTCCCAAATCCTGGCTGGGCCCCATGAGTCCTCTGAGCCCCTTCCCCAGACCCAGGCGGGGGTGAGTTGGGAGGGGCCCTGGGTCCCAGCCCCCTCAGGTGCTTTCGGCCAAACCTTTGGGCACTGAGCTCTGGACCTCAAAGGCCGGCCAGGGGAGGTTGGGGTGAGAAGTGGTGAGAGTCCCGCTGCCCACCCCCCCCCGGATAGTTTAGGGAATGGGCACACCGGGGGGGGGGCCGGGCGTGAGTCTTGCTGTGCTGGGGTGCTGGCACCCTGCCCTCCCCACAGACCAGCCGGACAATCCGAGCGAGGAGAACTGTGGGGTGATCCGCACCGAGTCTTCGGGGGGCTGGCAGAATCGTGACTGCAGCATTGCCCTGCCCTACGTCTGCAAGAAGAAGCCCAACGCCACGGCCGAGCCCATACCCCCCGGTGAGTGGGGGCCCCATGGCCCTCCTCAGGTACAAGCTGCTCAGGGCACTGGGTCCCTCTGGGGAGTGTTTGCAGGAGCTGTGGAACTCGGTCACCCCTATCCGCTGGAGGTGGCCGACTTGGTCCAGTGTCGTCAGAATCTCCCCAGGACCCTGCGTTCCTGAGCCCAGGGCAGGGTGGGCCAGAGCCTGGAGCTCACATGCCCGAGGCCTGAGTTTGATTCTCAGCACTGCAAGGTTCCTTCAGCACCAGACCTGGACACCACCAGCTTTGCCCCCTCCCCCCACCCCCAAATTTTTTTTTAAGCTCCAAATGCATATTAAGTTCTAGAGGAGAAGGTGATGCCTAAGAGAAAAATCAAAGTTCTAGGAATTCAGAAGGGCTTTATGGACACATTTGTGGATTTGGGCTTTTCCCCTGTGGGGCAGAAGTTGAAAGAGGCTTGAGGAGGTGCCAGGAACAGCGTTTGGGTGGAAGGCACAGCCCATGCAAAGGGGTGGGGGCACAGAGGCATGCATACGGCAGCTGGAAGGACTGGGAGAGCTGAGGTCTGGCCGGAGCACAGAGCAATCTCCAAGTGTGGGCCTGAGCTCACCCAGCATCCCCTGGACCTCGTCAGCTCTACTGGTGTCAGCCCTGCTCCAGACCCTGAGCTATGTGTCACCAGCTGCAGCGCTGGGCTGAGAGCACCCGCAGGTTGTGAGGGACGTCCTGGGGGCCAGGCTGGGCAGGGCAGAGGCTGCAGGGTGCCCCTGGGGACTTTCCGCTCTGGGGTCTGGCCCATGGGTGGGGCTCTGCTCTGGGGGGGGGGGCGGTCTGCCCCTTCTGCTGGCCCTCTGGTAGGCAGTTTCATCTCTCGGTGGGAAGAGACTTCCTCTTCTTTTATTGGGGTTGTGGGCCTGGCATGGCCCACTGGAGTTCCCCGCACATGGGCATGAGAGGGAGGGCTGCAGTGATGCAGTGGGGGTGACGAAAGGGGGGTTCCTGTAGGACCACACCTGCTGCTTCTGGGACGAGCATGGGGTGCCCGGGTCAGGCCAGCCTCACGCATGCTGGGCATGTGCTTGACTACGCATGCACCTCCCTGGCCCCCAAAGATTTTTTTTTTTTAACGCGGGAGATGCAACAAAAGCAGAAGCAGTTCCCAGACACAGAAAGCGAAACGCTTGCGAAGCATGGGGCCTGCTTCTGGCTGAGTCCAGACAGTCAGTGTAGCCGCCGGCCCAGAGGGCTCTGACGCTGGCATCCTGCATCTCACCCTTTCTCAGAGAGAGCTCAGCCCTGGGGCTGCCCCCCCCAACTCAGCCCTGGGGCTGCCCCCCCCCCCCCCCGAACCTCCAGGTCTCTGCACGCGCCAGAGGTTCTCAGCACTGTTGTTGGATTTTGTTGGTTTGGGGCCACCCTGGCAGAGCTCAGGGCTTACTCCGGGCTCTGCGTTCGGGGATTGCTCCTGGTGGGACTTGGGGGACCCTGTGGGGTGCTGAGGATCAAACTCAGGTTGGCGGCATGCTAGGTGATGCCCTTACTGATGTGCCATCGCTCCGGCCCCTCAAGCCCTATCTTCTCAAAAGCAGGTGCTGCGGCACCCCCCCAAAACTGTGTCCACATTTCTGGAACTCCTTTCCTCCCACAGCCGACTTGCCCGGGGCACTGGACACCTATTGAACGCCCCTCTGGGGCAGCCCAGCTCCTAATTCAGGGGCCAGCAAGAGGCGGTGGGCAGGACCTGGGGCACAGATGTGGGCATGTGCCCCACCCCCCACATGGCTGGGTTCCCCGTGTGCCCAGAGTGGGCCCGTCCCAGAGGGGCCGTGTGTGAGTAGGCGCAGGCTTGCCAGTTTACCGGGCAGGGTCCTGCCTAGCGGAATATGGCAGGAGGGGAAGTGAACCTTCTGCTGCCAGGGCAGGCGGGGCTTGACCTCAGCTGCTCTCAGGCTCCAAATCCCAGATCGGGACCCAGACGTGCACGGAAGTGGCCACAAGGAAAGCCTGGGTGTCAGCCTGGGGGAGGGGGCAGGGAAAGGAGTGGAGGAAACCCATGGATTATTTGGCTGGGGAGGGGACCCCGCTTCCCCGCAGAGCCCACCCAAGAGACCGCAGAGGGGCGCTTGCTTATGCTTTTGTCTCTTATGGTTTCTGGGTCGTGTCTGGAGGTTCTCAGGGATGCTCCCAGCCCTGTGTCTGGGGCTTGTGGTGCCGGGAGGCGGAGCCAGCCTCCCAAGCATGCTCACTCCAGACCCTGGCATCGTCTCCCCAGTGTGTGGCTCCATTTCTTCCTAAGGTGGATGTGAGCTAGTTGGAAGTAGCCCCGAAGTCCCCTACTCACACAGGAGTGGCAGGGTCTCAGCCAGTCTGCGACGGATCCCCTTCTGGCCTCTCTGAGACGCTCCCAGGGGTTGGCCTGCCCTGGACAAGCCCTGCCTGCTCATCCTGGGCTCTGTCCTGGGCCTCTGGCTGCCCCGAGGGTTTGCGTCTTCCGCCTCCTTCAGCTCCAGGCCTGGCCTGGCGGGCTGAGCTTGGCTGGGTGGGGCAGGCGGTGGCCCATTCCCTGAGCAGTGCCATGTTCTCTGCAGACGTGTGGGCCAACGTGAAGGTGGCGTGCGAGCCTGGCTGGCAGCCCTTCCAGGGCCACTGCTACCGCCTGCAGGCCGAGAAGCGCAGCTGGCAGGACTCCAAGAGAGCATGTCTGCGTGCCGGCGGTGACCTGCTCAGCATCCACAGCCTGGCCGAGCTGGAGTTCGTCAGCAAGCGCGTCAAGCAGGGTGAGTGAGCGATGGGTGCCTGGTCTGGCCCTCCGGGGAGGTTGACCCTGGGGCAGCTGGCGGAGGCGAAGCTGACCCCACCCTGCCTTCGCGCCCCTCTCGCCTGTGCACCCCCAGAGGTGGAGGAGCTCTGGATCGGCCTCAATGATCTGAAACAGCAGATGAACTTTGAGTGGTCAGACGGGAGCTTCGTGACCTTCACCCACTGGCACCCCTTTGAGCCCAACAACTTCCGGGACAGCCTGGAGGACTGTGTCACCATCTGGGGGCCGGTGAGAACTCCGCTCCCTGTCCCACACCTACCCCTCTCCACACCTGCCTGTCACCGCAGCCCACAGCCTCTCGGAAGCCGGCTCTCCCTCCTGACCCCCACAGGGACAGAGCCAGCCCGGGGCCAGGGAGTCTGTGCCTCTCTGTGCCTTGGTTGCCTCATGTATGGGTGGGGCTTGCACACTTCCACCCTTAGAAGGTCATAGGAGGGACTGGAGCAATAGCACAGTGGGTAGGGTGTTTGCCTTGCACGCGGCCAACCCGGGTTCTATTCCCAGCATCCCATATGGTCCCCTGAGCACTGCCAGGAGTAATTCCTGAGTGCAGAGCCAGGAGTAACCCTGTTCATCACTGGGTGTGATCCAAAATACAAAAAAGAAAAAAAAAGGCACAGGAGACTGGGAGTTAATTCTCACAAGGACTGAGGATATCCTTGGTGCCACCTGGGACTGCTTCCAGCTTCTCATCTCCACCGGCAGGTGGCATCAGAACCCATGTAACGTGGACACTCCCTGAGTCCCATCTGCTCCTGAAGCGGTGAGATGATGCAGGTTTGCTGTGGCTTCATCTCGGCCTCTGTAGGCAAGCCCAGGAATGGACTCTGGGCATCTGGACAGAGCCCCAGGCATGGACACCCCTCCCCCACCCCGAGGGACAGATTGGGCATTCTGCCCTGAACTGCTGAATTCTGGCTTAGAGAATGTGATTTTTTTTTTTTTTTTGGTGGGGGGAACCACACCCAATAATGGTCAGGGCTTACTCCTGGCTCTGCGCTCAGGAATCACTCCACTTAGGGTGCTGGGAATTGAACCCGCATTGGCTGTATGCAGGTGAGTTCCCTACACACTCTCTTCGGCCCCTGAGAGGATGCAGTTTTTTTTTTTCTTTTTGGGTCACACCCAGCGATGCACAGGGTTACTCTTGGCTCTGCTCTCAGGTATTAACTCCTGGCGGTGCTCAGGGGACCACATGGGATGCTGGGAATCGAATCCGGGTCAGTCACATGCAAGGCAAACACCCTACCCACTGTGGGTGGAAGGACGGCGCAAAAGGCTGAGCACAGGCTGGCCGGCAGCAGGCCCAGCTCATTTCTCTTAGTGGGGCGGGGCAGGCTGGTGGTGCTCTGGGCGTGCTCCTGGAGGTGCTCAGGGGATCAACCGGCCAGCTGCACGAGAGGCCAGCACCTTACCCCATGTCTCTCTGGCCCATCGAGGGTTAGGTTTGATTCCCAGCACTGCTTGGCTCCCCAGGCACAGAGTTAGGCCCGCGCACTGCAGATCACAAAGACAGACAGACAGACAGTCAGTATGCATCTGTCTCGAGGCGCCAGGCACCCCAGCGGGATGTGCGGAGCAGACCCTGCTCTCCACCACTTGCAGCCTGGCACGCGGAAGGGGCTGTTGCTGAGACCCACCCAGCACCCGGTGGCCCGCCCAGCAGAAAGCGAGGCTGGGTTTGGGACGGCTGTGATGCCCCCTTGTTCTGTATCCCCAGGAGGGTCGCTGGAATGACAGTCCCTGTAACCAGTCCTTGCCGTCCATCTGCAAGAAGGCCGGACAGCTGAGCCAGGGGACCGCCGAGGAGGACCACGGCTGCCGGGAGGTGAGGGTGCTTTGGGGGTTCCCGGGGAGGGAAGGCGAGAAGGAATCCCACCCTGCCTTGGGCCGCTCCTTCCTTCTGCTCTGCGAGCCGCACTGGGTGAAGTGGGGGCTGTCGATGGCTCCTCCCGCCCCTTCCCCAGGTGGAAGCCACTTGCCCCTTCCCTGCAGAGAAGAGGTGAGGTCGTCACCTGAGGGGAGGCTGCTGGGCCTGAGGGACAGGCAGACCCAGGCTTTTTTCTCCCAGTCTTCTTTTGGTGGACGCCTTGTCCGTCCCCTCCGGAGGAGGGCAGCCTGTCTGAGGTCTCCCTCCTCTATTCTCAGCCCCAGATAATTCCAGAAGTCAGCGAGGGAGGGGTTGGGGAGGAAGCTGGCGTCAGTGGAGGAGGGGCTCGGGAAGAGCTGGGATGCAGTGAGGTGCTTATCTCCCCCAGGCTGCCTGGCTCAGCGGGTGTGTGTTGGCTGCGTGAGTGTGTGTGGCTCTTTGTGTGTATGTGTGAGTGGATGGCTGTGTCTGAGTGTGAAGGTGCCAGTTTGCAGTGTGGTTGTGAGTGTGTATGTTTGTGTGTGGCTGTGAGTGTGTGTGTCTGGTCTGACTGTGAGAGAATGTGTGTGCATGGGCCGTGTGTGTTTGTGAGCATGTGTGTCTGTGTGGCATGGACTCTGTGTGAGCATGTGTGTGTGTGTGAGGCTGTGAATGTGTTCATGGCCTATGCTTATGTGTGAGCATGTGTGTGTATCAGTATGTGTGTGTTTGTGAGCGTGTGTGTGACTGAATGCGTGTGCATGGACTGTGTGTGTGAGTGCATGTGTGTGTGGGCCTATGAATGTGTGAATGGTCTGTGGGTGTGTATGAGCATGTATGTGTGCAAGCATGTGTGTTATGTGTATGTGTGTAAGCGTCTGTGTGAACGTGTGCGTGTGTGTGTGTAAGCATATGTGTGAGTATGTGCGTGTGCGTGTGCGTGTGCGTGTGTGTGTGTGTGTGTGAGTGTGAGCATGTGTGTGTTGGCCGGGTGCAGAGTCTGCCATAAAGGACACTTTGTGGGGTTTGGGCCCCTCCCACAGCCCCTGGCTGCCAGTTCTGCTTCTCCCTCTGTTTCCTTTGGATTCCACCCCTTTACCACACCGCACCCCACCTGCACCCCATTCCCTCTGCGGGCGGAGCAGGAAATGCCAGCAGACTTCCAGTGAGGTGGGGGGAGCAGCCTGGCCTGGCTTGGGGTCAGAACTACAGGGGCCGCCTGGAATGTGTGTGGGGTTGTCGTGCCGCTAAGTCCATCCCCCAACCCCAAAACACGGCTCTCCTGGGCCCTCAGGGACCCTCACTGCCCTCCAGGACCCCCCCCCCCCCCCAGTAGCCCAGAGGCAGATGTGTGCAGGACTCTGGTATCCAGAGGAGGCGGGCGCCGTGATTCATGAATCCCTCAGGGAGAGGGACGCGGGGAAAGGGGAGGCTGGTCTTGGTCCTGCATCCCCTCTGGCCTGCTGCTCCGAGCCATCACCTCCAGGCAGCCCTCCTGGCTCCCACTCTCCTGTTCTGCTATCAGTGGTGTAGCAGAGCTCTGGAGGGTCCACTCCTCTCACTGCACCAGGCCCCACGGAGTCCTGGCAGCCCCCCACTCCCCTGGGCCTGGTAGTTGTGGGTGATGGTCAGGAGATGGGGCCTGGAAGATGGGGCACACACAGCTCTGTCACAGCTGTCCTCTGTTGCCTGAACTGGCAGGGCAGGGAGGAGAGGGCGTGCCACCGATGCCCCCTCTGCCCACTCTCTCGAGCCAGGGCTGGACGTGGCACAGCCCATCCTGCTACTGGCTAGGAGAGGACCAGGTGACATACGGCGAGGCCCGGCGACTGTGCACGGACCACGGCTCGCAGCTGGTCAGCATCACCAACAGGTCCGGAGGGCCGGCGTTGGGTCTCGGGGGCCCCTGCCACACACATGGGTGTGTGTCATGCCGTCAGGCGCACGGCGACCCGTGTCCTGGGTCTTGCTGGGCATGTCCCTTGAGTGAACCCGCGTAGGCAGGGGCGGGGGTGTTTGCGTGCCCAGATGCCCACAAGAGGCTAGTGTACCCGAGTATCTCTTCCTTCCCCTCGGCATGGCCCAGGCACAAAGACGGGGGTGGAGGGTGTGGTTGAGTTGCTGCGAGTCCCCGGGCACCCCCTTTTCCCAATCCGCAGCCCTGAGCTGGCCCGCCTCCCCGCAGGTTTGAGCAGGCCTTCGTCAGCAGCCTGATCTACAGCTGGGACGGACAGTTCTTCTGGACAGCACTGCAGGACCTCAATGGCACGGGCGCCTTCCGCTGGCTCAGTGGCGACGAGGTCACGTACACCCACTGGAACCGGGACCAGCCGGGTGAGCCCCCGCCGGCGATGGCTGCGTGTCTCTGAGCCTCAGTTTCCTCATCTGTCTGGTGGGGGGTAGTGATTCTGTCTGCTTATGACTGATCGGAGGTGCTCATGGGCCAGTGGAGGGAGCACCATGCATGTGTTTGCTTTCTTCTTTTTTTTTTTTCCCTTTTGGGTCACACCCAGCGATGCTCAGGGGTTACTCCTGGCTCTGCACTCAGGAATCACTCCTGGCAGTGCTTGGGGGACCACACAGGATGCCAGGATTGAACCCAGGTCAGCCGCGTGCAAGGCAAATGCCCTGCCCACTGTACTGTTGCTCCAGCTTCTGCTTTCTTATTCTTTCCTGCTCCTGATCTTTGGTTGCCCTTGGCCCCGCTGAGAGTCTGAGTCACAGAACTAGGCATTTGCTTTTGTCCCTGTCCCACCCCACAGGGCTGGCTCAGGGGGGTCCCACTGTGCCCACAGGGATGTGCTGGAGTTCTGAGTCCTCCTCCATCTCCTCGTTTCCCGGCAGGCTACAGTCGCGGGGGCTGCGTGGCCCTGGCCACCGGCAGCGCCATGGGGTTGTGGGAGGTGAAGAACTGTACGACCTTCCGGGCCCGCTACATCTGCCGCCAGAGCCTGGGCACGCCGGTGACGCCTGAGCTGCCCGGGCCAGACCCCACCCCCAGCCTTACTGGCTCCTGCCCGCAAGGCTGGGCCTCGGACCCCAAACTCCGGCACTGCTACAAGGTAGGCGGTCTGTTAGTAGGAGGGTAGGGAGAGCATCCCCGGGACACAGCTCAGAGGGCGGAGTGCAGGCTTCGCTGGCAGGAGGCCTGGCTTCTATCTGCAGCTCCCTGTGGGCCCCGGAGCACCAAAACAGGTGTAGCCCTCGAGTGCCACAGGGTGAGCCCCCAGAGAAGAGCAGGATACTTGAAGACCCAGCCTGGTGGGCCAGAGGCACCTCCTGCAGTGCAGACAGACAGTCTCAGTAGACTCCGGTGCACAGTAGGTGCTCATTAAACAGCACCAGAGAGAGCCTCAAGGTTAAAGCATGTGCCTTTCAGACAGCCGACCTGGGTTCGATCCCTGGTACATCATATGGTCCCCCAAGCCCCTCCAGGAGTGGTTCCTGAGTGCAGAGCCAGGAATAAGCCCTGAGCACAGCCAGGTACGACTCCCACCAAATGAAAACAAAACAAAAATATATATCAAAACCATGGAGGTAGTTGAAGAAACAGTAGAGGTCACTGGTCTCTGAGGTTTCCAGATGTAGGGCTGAGGGGCCTGATACTCTCAGGTGCCAGTGGCAGGGGGTGGGGCCGCAAATCGCTGCTCTGAAATCCTGCTGGGGTAGGGAGCTCCTGACAGCACGGAAGATATTACCGGAAACTGAAATCCAGGGGGCCAGGCACAATGGTCGGGCACAGGCTTCATACCCCACCCCGCCATCCACCACCCCCAGGAGGAAACAGAAGGCAGAGGACCTGCCCATAGCCAGTTACGTCTGAACTGGGATGAGCCGAGATGTCCCACTGTTTGAGGGACCAGGCAGGGCCATTCTCCAGCCCCCCACTCTGTCCTCCCACCGAACCAGCCACGGGACCATGCATGCGGACTGTGTTCTCCATCCCGCAGGTGTTCAGCTCTGAGCGGCTGCAGGACAAGAAGAGCTGGGTCCAGGCTCAGGGTGCTTGCCAGGAACTGGGCGCCCAGCTGCTGAGCCTGGCCAGCTACGAGGAGGAGCACTTCGTGGCCAACACTCTCAATAAGATCTTTGGGTACTGAGCGTATGCATGTGTGTGCATGCATTTGTGCGTGTGTGCGCATGTATACATGCATGTGCACGTGTGTGAGTGTGTGTGTATATGCATGTGTGCGTGTGTGCATATGTGTGAGCATGCATGTGTGTACATGAATGTACATGTGTGAGTATGTGCATGTGTGTGAGTGTGCACCTGTGTGCACATGTGTAAATGTTTGAGTGTGCATGCGTGTGCACATGTGTGTGTGTGTCTGTGCACGTGTGTAGGAGGGGCTCTGGGTTCTATGCGATGAGGTGGGACTGGGACTGAAATAACCTGTGCTCCTACTCTGAGCACTGGGGTCTTCTTGGTCTTCCCTCGTGTGGCCCATCCCTGTTACGACCAACAGGTTTCTCTCAGGTTCACGACAGTGGCCTCAGGAACCACTCTCTCCTCTCTGCACACCCACCCCTGGATGAGCACGCTGGCCGGGGAAGAACCTCTTCCTCAGAGCGAGGAGAAAGACAACAAATGTGCTTGCCTGAGGGTCCCCCAGGGTTGCTACCATTGTGCTTTGGGCTCAGCCCCCTGCAGCAGCACACAGCACCTTGGACCCCCAAAGCGCTGGGGTGGGGGTGGGGATGAGGGGGGAATCCAGGCTTGTCAAGACTGGGATCCCAGGCATGTGTCCCTCAGCGGACAGCTGGTGGGGACAGTTTGGCGAGTCGCTCTTATGGCTCACATTCTAACCTCTCACCAGACACACCTGATCAACACCCTGGTGGGCCAGAGGCACCCTGGGAAGGGGCCGTCACTCCTGACCGGGAGGTGGGCTTATTTGCCCAAGATGCCAGAGTTGGTTCACTTGGGAATGGCAGAGAGCAGAGTGGAGGTGGGAGGCCCTGGCAGCCCCCTGCAGGCCGCAGTCCCAGCCCCAGGGCTCCCTGGCCCAGCCCTCTGGGGGTAGAACTATTTCAAGTGTCCCTTAAATATTTTGCTTTGGGAGAGAGGCAGGGGACTGCTCAGGCTGCAGCGGTAGGGTGCAGGGGGCCTAACCCCTCACCCTCACATTCCCCATCTCTGCCCCCACCCCTGGGTTGTGCCACAGCGAATCCGAGCCGGAAATCCACGAGCAGCACTGGTTCTGGATAGGCCTGAACCGGCGAGACCCTGGAGTGGGACAGAGCTGGCACTGGAGTGACGGCCTGGGGGTGAGGGGGTCTGCAGGGGCGGGCAGGGGAAGCCGCGGGGGTCGAGAGGGGTTGCTTGGGGACCTGAGGCCTGTTGGGATGGGGCAGGGCCCAAGGTCTAGCATGTGGTGCAGCTAGCAGGTGAAGGCAGAGTGGGCAGAGGGCATCCCGCTGAGACCAGGCTCCTCATCCATCTGTATCAAGGGGGACAGCCTGGGTGTGGGCCTCAGCACCCAACTTCTCCCCCTCTCACCTGCCAGTTTTCTTACCATAATTTTGACCGGAGCCGGCATGACGACGACGACATCCGGGGCTGTGCGGTGCTGGACCTGGCCTCCCTGCAGTGGGTGGCCATGCAGTGCGACACACAGCTGGACTGGATCTGCAAGATCCCCCGAGGTTGGTGGGGTGACACTGAGAGACAGGGTTGGGGGACGGGCAGCAGGGCAGGGACTCGGGGGTGCCTTGCCCTGCTGCACCCCTGACCATGCTGTCCCCATAGGTGCAGATGTGCAGGAGCCCGATGACGGCAGCCCCCAAGGTGAGGACCCCTGCTGCTCCCACCATGGAGAAGGGATGGGGGGTGGTCTCTGGGCCTCCGTCTGGCCTGGGCAGAACTAAGGGGATTGGAAACAGAATTGGATCTGGGTATTGGCCAGCAGGCTGGATTGGCCTTCACTGGAAAGAGTTATCAGCCTGAATCCTAGGGCGTACCCCCACCCCACTATGTGCGGTGGGTGTGAGGCACTCTGGTGGCCTGCCACACCACAACCACGCCCACACTGCCAGACATACCCACATCATGGCCATGCCCACACCGTGGGCAAGCCCATACCACGGCCACGCCCACACCACTGCCACGCCCACACCAATATACT
This sequence comes from Sorex fumeus, assembly GCF_029834395.1. Classification (NCBI taxonomy): domain Eukaryota; kingdom Metazoa; phylum Chordata; class Mammalia; order Eulipotyphla; family Soricidae; genus Sorex; species Sorex fumeus. Next base: position 79,730,351 of record NW_026606120.1, read on the forward strand.
GCTACGCCCACATTGCACCCACACTTTATTGTCACACCCTCATGCCACTGCCACACCCACACCACAGACACACCCACATCATGACCACGCCAACACTGTGGGCACGCCCACATCACGGCCACGCCCACAGCACTGCCACGCCCACATCCACATCACTGCCACGCCCACACCAATATACTGCCACACCCACACTGCACCCACACTTTATTGTCACACCCTCATGCCACTGCCACGCCCACCCCGCATGCTATCCTGCAGGCCGACTGGAATGGCTGCGTTTCCAGGATGCAGAATATAAGTTCTTCGAGCACCACTCTACGTGGGTGCAGGCCCAGCGCATCTGCACGTGGTTTCAGGCCGAACTGGCCTCTGTGAACAGCCAGGCCGAGCTGGACTTCCTGGGCCAGAACCTACAGAAGGTGGGCACGCGAGCCTGTGGGAGGCCAAGGGCAGAGGGCTAGCTGTCCGGGAGCAGGTGGGAGAGTTCCTCTGCCCAGCCTCATCTGCCTGCCCGGCTTCCCAGTTCTCCCGGGGCCAGGAGCAGCACTGGTGGATTGGCCTGCACACCTCAGAGACCGATGGGCGCTTCAGGTAGGGACCTGCCATGCTGGGCCTGAGGCTGGGGGATGTCAGGGCAACTAGTGGTTGCCCCAGGATGAAGAGGGACAAGGACGCCAGCAGATAGTAGGCCTGGATTTGAATGTAGCTCTGGGTCTCACTGGCTGTGTCTTGGGGCAAGTGATTAACCCTTCTGAGCCCTGGACAATGAGAATGTGAGGGCTAAAACTGAGGCATATGAGCCACTGTAGCGTCCAGCGCCTTCTTAAGACTGTTAGTCACTGTTCCTTTTGATGGCATTATGCATGCTCAGAACGTGGGCCTAGAGACGTGAGGGTCCAGTGGGGCAGGAGGAGGTCCCAGGTCCAGAATTGTGGGTGCAGCCCACACTGGAGTCACTCACCTCATGGCCTCGGGGCCCCTTGCTCCCCTCACAGCCTGGGGTTGGCAGAGGCGGGCCCTGGGCAGGGGTCACCCCTCCGTGGGGCCATTGCAGGTGGACAGATGATTCCATCGTAAACTTCGTCTCCTGGGCGCCCGGCAAACCGCGGCCCCTCGGCAAGGACAAGAAGTGCGTGTACATGACAGCCAGCCGAGGTGAGAACTGGTGGGCCAGAGGGGGTGGCCGCTGCCCCATTGAAGGGAGGGCCTGTCCCCAAACATCCGGCAGGGGGTCTTGAGTTCAGAGCCGGACACAGGCCTGAGCAGGAGGGTGGTGGGGGATAGTGGGGGACTGGGGTGACTGCCCTGTCCACCCTTTCTGCAGAGGACTGGGGGGACCAGCGGTGTCTGACTGCCCTGCCCTACATCTGCAAGCGCAGCAACAGTTCCAGAGAAACGCTGTTCCCGGACCTGCCCCCCACAGCCCTGGGGGGCTGCCCCCCTGGCTGGGACAAGTTCCTCAATAAGGTAGGAAGAGGGTCACATGGGGACGTTCGGGGGAGGGTGTGTGGACCTGGGAAGAGGTGTCCTAGGGTTTCTGTGCCTTAGCTGTGTCAGTCACAGCCTCTTGCCTGTGTCCATCGGCTTCCTCTTCCATCAGCCTGTGTCCACTGGCCTCTCTCTAGCTTGGCATCATGCCAGCCAGGATTCAGCGACCTGGGAAAGTGCTGACTGGTGTCTTGGGAGACGGGGATGTCCTCAGTGGGGCAAGTTTTCTAGATCAGGAATCACCGGTTTGAAAACAAACTCCTGTCTGTAAAGCAAAGTGTGAACACAGGAAGCGTGTGTCTACACGTTGGCATGTGTGCCAGTCACATACAGCTGTCTGTTTCCCTACCAACCTGTGTTCCAGGAGAAGAATATGCTTGAGAACTAAATACACAGGAAGGGCCAAAATCCTAAAAAGAAGACTTCTTTCTTTCTGGGGGGGTGGGGGTGGGGGTGGTGTCACCCCTGGCTGTGCTCAGGCTTACTCCTAGCTCTGTAATTGGGGACTACTCCTGACTGTGCTCCGGGGAAGAAAACCAGCAAAAAATGCATTTCTGGGGGCTGGAGCGATAGCACAGCGGGTAGGGCGTTTGCCTTGCACACGGCCAACCCGGGTTCGATTCCCAGCATCCCATATGGTCCCCCTGAGCACCACCAGGAGTGATTCCTGAGTGTATGAGCCAGGAGTGAACCCCTGTGCATCGCCAGGAGTGACCCAAAAAGCAAAAAAAATGCATTTCTGCATTTGATTTGATTTGATTGGTCTTGGGGCCATACCTTCTTGTGCAGAGGCTTAACTCCTGGTTCTGTGCTCAGGAATCCCTTCTGGTAGGCAGGCTCAGGGGACTATATGGTACGCTTGGGACTGAACACTTTACCTATTGTACTCTAGCCCATTTCTGCATTTTAAATAAATTTTCTTCAGAAATTAGTCAGATCTGATTGATCAACAGGAGTAAAAAAACATAAAGGTTTTTGGTAGATTTGCTTGTTTAATTTTAAAATTTTAATTATTTGATAATTATTATTGGGCTGGAGCGATAGCACAGCGGGTAGGGCGTTTGCCTTGCACGCAGCCAACATGGCCGACCCGAGTTCGATTCCTCCGCCCCTCTCGGAGAGCCCGGCAAGCTACCGGGAGTATCTCACCCGCATGGCAGAGCCTGGCAAGCTCCCCGTGACGTATTCGATATGCCAGACACAGTAACAACAAAGTCTCCAATGGAGACGTTACTGGGCCCGCTGGAGCAAATTGATGAACAATGGGAGGACCGTGATAATTATTATTATACTGATAATAATTATACTGGTAATATGGAATGTCAGGGATTGAACCCAGGTTGCCTGCATGCAAGCAAGCTTCCTACCTACTGTACTATCTCTTTTATTTTTGTGTTTCTTCTTTTTTTTACAGAATCACTGTGAGATACTTTCATGTTTGAGTTTCAATCATACAATGATTAAACACCCATCCCCTCCACCAGTGCACATTCTTCACCACCAATGTCCCCAGTATACCTCCACTTTCCAGTCCTCCATGGCAGACAATTTCCCCCATACTCTCTCTCTACTTTTGGGCATTATAGTTTGCAATACAGATACTGAGAGGTCATCATGTTTGGTCCTTTATCTGCTTTCAGCACACACCTCCCATCCCAAATGATTCCTCCAACCAATATTGTTTTAGTGATCCCTTCTCTATTCCAGCTGCCTTCTACCCCAGCTCCTGGGACAGGCTTCCAGCTGTGGGGCAATATTCCTGACCCTTGTGTCTACTGTCCTTGGTGTCAGTCTCATATTATGTTATTTTATAATCCACTAATGAGTGGAGTCCTTCTGTGTCTGTCCCTCTCTTTCTGACTCATTTCACTTAACATGATAATCTCCATGTCCATCCACTGATAATAAGCAACTTTTATCACTTCATCGCTCCTAACAGCTGTGTACTATCTCTTTGGCTCCATTATTTTAATTAATTTTATTTGGAGGTGGGGCCTTCAGGTGTTACTTAGGGGTTCACAGGGCCCTTTCTGGCAATTCTCAGCCAGCTGGGTGTGAGGGTCCCAGAACGTGGCCCTGCTCAGGTGCCAGGAGTTGAGCCCACCAGAGTTGTCCTAGTGGTCCCAGGGACCTCCAGGGCCACACACCTCAACCCCTGTATTACAGTCCTGTGGTAGGTTATTTTTTAGAACATCAGGTAGAAATTCTCTGTGCTGGTGTTTTGAGTGTACAGGTAGAATTGTGGAGGGCAAAAGTCTTCATTTGAAGGACTACTTCCTAAGTGTGTTTTCCAAGTGTCCCATAAGGGTTTTTGTTGCTGTTGTTGTTGCTGCTGTTGTTGTTAGTTTGCTTTGGGGCTACACCTGGCGGTGCTCAGGGCTTACCCCTGGCTCTGCACTCAGGAATTACTCCTGAAAGGGCTCAGGGTGCCCTACGGGATGCCGGGGATCGAACCCAGGTCAGCTGCGTGCAAGGCATGTGCCTGGCCTGATGCACTGTCTCCTCTGCCCAGAGAGTGGGTTCTCCCCAGAGCGGTGCCTGCCACCTGTGGCTGATGAGCCTGACCTGCGCCATCTTGGTGCTCCTCCTTGGAGGCTGGAAAGCTGCGCCATGCCCCCTGGGCCCCACCTGTCCACAAACTGGGGGCCCCCACCACAGACCACAGAGCCAGACTGCAGGGATACAACTCGTTAAGTCAAGATGACAGCAGGGTGGGTGAGGGGCTGGGTCGGACATCAGCCCCAGCCTTAAGACATCAGCCTTTGTGGCAGGCGGCACCCACTCTCCTCCCAGTTCGGCCTACAGCAGACCTTCAGACAGAGGAAAGCACAGCAGTGCATTACGAAAGCTCGGGAGATGCTCTGGGAGACAGCTGTGTCAGGACTGGCTTCCTCCTCCTGCCTGCCCCACCATCGTGGGGAGTAACAGCTTCCCCGGCTTTTCTTTTTCAGTATTCTGTGGGGGGCAGTTTCTTACCCATTACCTTTTCCAAGAATTTAAACATTTGGGGGGGCTGGAGCCCTAATACAGCGGGTAAGGTGTTTGCCTTGCATGTGGCCAACCTGGGTACCCCATCCTATACATTGTGCCCCAAGTACTGCCAGGAGTGATCCCTGAGCCCAGGGCCAGGAGGAAGCCCGGAGCATTGATGGCTGTGGCCCCCAAACCAATGGCACTGTAATGGCACTGTCCTCCCGTTGTTCATCGATTTTTTCGAGCAGGCCCAGTAACGTCTCCATCATGAGACGTGTTGTTACTGTGTTTGGCATATCGAGTACATCACGGGTAACTTGCCAGGCTCTGCCGTGCGGGCGAGATACTCTCGGTAGCTTGCCGGGCTCTCCGAGAGGGGCGGAGGAATGGAACTCGGGTTGGCCATGTTGGCTGCGTGCAAGGCAAATGCCCTACCGCTGTGCTATCTCCCCAAACCAAACCAAAGCAAAAACTTATACATTTTCAATTTTTTTTTTTTTTTTGCTCTTTGGGTCCCAGCCGGCAATGCACAGGGAATTGCTCCTGGCTCTGCACTCAGAAATTACTCCTGGCAGCAGTGCTTAGAGGACCATTTGGGATGCTGGGAATTGAACCCGGCCCAACTGCATGCAAGGCAAACACCCTACCCGCTGTGTTATTGCTCCAGCCCCTCAAAAAAAAATTTTTTTTAATTAGTGAAACACCATGACGTACAGTCATAGACTTACAAATTTTTGCGCTTGGGTTTCAGTTATACAATGATCAAGTACCCATCCCTCCACCAGCACCCATCCTCCACCACCACAGGTCCCAGCATCCCTCCCACCCCCCGTCCCACCCTGCCTCTGTGGCAGGGCATTCCCCCTTGTTCTCTCTCTCTCTCCTTTTGAGTACTGTGTTTTGCAAGAGAGGCATTTGAGTGGCAATCATATTCAGTCTATAGTCTACTTTCAGCATGCTTCTCCCATCCTGGGAGGAGCCTCCCAATACCCTTTATTTGGTGCTCCCTTCTCTATCTGAGCTTCCTTTTCCCCTAGCACGTGTGTCCAGCCCCTCAAATTTTTAATGATAGTTCAGGTAGCATAGTTAAAAGTGTTGGCATTTATGGTTTTATATACAAAGTATATAAAAAGTACAGTATATATACTGTACCTTCACCCCCAGTGGAGAGCGGAGACCCTCCCCCTCCCCCACCCACTGGCCCTCCCTTACCTCCAGTCCGCTGCTTCCTTTCCTCCAGCCTCTCTTCCCTCTCAGAACGTTTTGTCGTGGCTCTGTCCGCCTGATGTGTTTTGTGGTTTCCCGGCTCAGCCCCCCCCCCCCCCCCTGTCCCATTGGCTGGTGGAGGCCTTGGCCAGGCTGCTGTTCCCTCCACTTCTGGCTCCCAGCATGTGGCCGACCTGGTCCTTCCTGACCTATCCCCCTGCCCCCGCCGCGCCCCCCCACCCTCCTGTTTGGCTGCAGGGTCCCGGGCTGCCTCTAGGCTTGAGCCCCCGGAGGAGGCTGTGCAGTTCCTCCATCTGCTGCCTGGGGGAGGGCTGGGTTGTTCACGGGATGCCCCCATCCCCCCCTCCCCCCCCCCGCCCCGCAAACTCCCTCCCTTCGGCTCTTTCTCTTTTCTCTTCTTGCTGTCACAGATACCATGTACTGCTTCTAGTCTCCGGACCAATCTGACTGGTTCCTTTGACCAGCTGCAGAGTCCGGCCTGTGGCGTGGGTGACGAGCCTCCCCAAATCCTGTCAGGTGTTCTTGTTCACGGCATCCCGCTCACTGTGTTTCTGCTCTTTCTTTGTTGGTGTCTGGGCCACACCTGGGGGTGCTCAGGGGCTCTTCCTGCTGGGCGTCCAGAGAACTGGAGCTGGCTGACCTCTCCTCTCCTTCACCCCGCAGTGTTTGCGAATCCAGGGCCAGGACCCCCAGGACCGAGTGAAGTGGTCTGAGGCCCAGTTCTCCTGTGAACAGCAAGAGGCCCAGCTGGTCACCATCAGCAACCATATAGAGCAAGGTAGGGCCGGCCCTTGGGGGCTCCCAGGGGCCTCTGACAGGGGCTGGGGCAGGACTAGCGGAGGGTCTCCCCGGCACTCACAGCTCTCTCTCTGGGGGCACCGCAGCCTTCATCACCGCCAGATTGCCCAATGTGACCTTTGACCTCTGGATCGGCCTCCATGCCTCTCAGAGGGACTTCCAGTGGGTGGGGCAGGAGCCAGTGCTCTATGCCAACTGGGCACCCCTGGAGCCCTCGGGCCCCAGCCCTGCGCCCAGCGGCAACATTCCGGTGAGGAAGCGCCTCCCCCCAACCCTCTGACATGGGCCTTGTCTTCATTCCCGGGGTCCCTGGTTTCCTCCTGCTGCTGCTTTGCACCTATACAGCCATAGCCCACGGGGGGGTGGGGGCGGAGGGGGTCAGCTGCAAGAGCTCCCCTGAGCGGCTCCCTCCCCCCAGACCAGCTGTGCAGTGATCCTGCACAGCCCCTCGGGCCACCTCACCGGCCGCTGGGATGCACGCAGCTGCATGGAGGAGAAGCACGGCTTCATCTGCCAGAAGGACACAGGTATGAGCCCCTGGAAGTGATCCCAGCAGGCCCAGGCTCGGGGACACAGGTGTGAACCCCCAGAAACCCGCCTTGATAGGCCCAGGCTCAGGGACACAAGTGTGAGCCCCAGGTACCCACCCTGGCAGGCCCAGGCTCGGGGACACAGGTGTGAACCCCCAGAAACCCGCCTTGATAGGCCCAGGCTCAGGGACACAAGTGTGAGCCCCAGGTACCCACCCTGGCAGGCCCAGGCTCGGGGACACAGGTGTGAGCCCCCAGGAACTCTCCCCAGCAGGCCCAGGCTCAGAGACACAGGTGTGAGTACCTGGGAACCCACCCTGACAGGCCCAGACTTGAGGACACAGGTGTGAACCCCAGGCACCCGCCCTAGCAGGCCCAGGCTCGGGGACACAGGTATGACCCCCAGGTACCCAGTCTGATAGGCTCAGGCTTTGGGACGCAGGTGTGAACCCCAGGTACCCATTCTAAAAGGCCCAGGCTCAGGGACACAGGTGTGAGCCACAGGCACCCACCCCGACAGGCCCAGGCTCAGGACTGGCCCAGGGTCGCAGGACAGGGAAGGGGTGACCCACAGAGGATAGTGAGGGCTGGGAGAATGAACAGGCAGAATGGCGAGGTGCGCCCATGGGACGGCTGCGAGCACCCAGGCTCTGGGTGGGGGTGAGGAGAGCCAGACGCGGGTTTGTGTGGAGCCGGGTCCTAGGGCCACCCCAGGCTCTATCTGCCTCTGTGTGTGCTCACAGAGACCCCAGGTTTCCAGAACCAGGGCAACCACAGGCGAGGGAGTGGGAGAGGGGTAGCCCGGCCTGAGCCCGGCCCCTTCCCCGCAGACCCCTCTCTGAGCGCCGCCCCAGCATCCGAGGCCCCAGCCCCTGGTGTGGAGCTCTCCTACCTCAACGGCACCTTCCGGCTGCTGCAGAAGCCGCTGAGCTGGCAGAATGCTCTCCTGCTGTGTGAGAGCCGCAACTCCAGCCTGGCCCGTGTGCCTGACCCCTACACCCAGGCTTTCCTCACGCAGGCCGCCCGGAGGCTGCACACCCCACTCTGGATCGGGCTAGCCAGCGAGGAGGTGGGCTCCGGCGGGGCAAGAGGGGTCGTGGGGTGGGGGCAAGTCCGGCAGCCTCCCCGTCGCTCCTCTCTTGTCCTTGGTTGGTGGGTCCCGGGCCCTGACGGCCCCACTCTGCCCAGGGTTCCCGGAGGTACTCCTGGGTGTCAGAGGAGCCCCTGAGCTACGTGAGCTGGCAGGACCGGGAGCCCCAGCACCCGGGGGGCTGTGCCTACATGGATGTGGACGGGGCCTGGCGTACCACTAGCTGTGACACCAAGTTGCAGGGGGCTGTGTGTGGAGTTAACAGTGGTGAGTGACCCCCCCCGCCCCCCGCGAACTCCCAGCTCCCAGGATGGAGAGGTGGGCGCCCCCCCCCCCCCCCCGCCACAGAGGACCATGGGCCACTCCCCGCCTCCTGCACCCCACAGGGCCCCCTCCGACTCGGAGGATGAACTACCACGGCAGCTGTCCCCAGAGCCTGGCCGACTCGGCGTGGATCCCCTTTCGGGAGCACTGTTACTCCTTCCACCTGGAGCTGCTCCTGGGCCACAAGGAGGCGCTGCAGCGCTGCGAGAGAGGTGGGCGCTGGCCAGGCGAGCGGGTGGGCGGGGAGGAGGAGCGGGGCCCAGGGTCAGGCAGGCCAGCACAGTCCTGGTGGCCCCAGCCGTGTCAGTGGCCCTTGTGCTGTGGTCAGCGTGAGGAGCATCCCACCCACATCCCCTTCCTCCCCCTGTACACGTATGCAGTTGTCCTCTGGGGACGGTTGGGGTGGCTCTCCTGACATGGGCTCCCTGTGTCCAGCGGGCGGCGCGGTCCTGTCCATCCTGGACGAGATGGAGAACGTGTTTGTCTGGGAGCATCTGCAGAGCTCGGCGAGCCAGAATCGGGGGGCGTGGCTGGGCATGAACTTCAACCCCAAAGGTGGGTACCTCTCTGTGTCGGGGAGGCGGGGTGGGGGATGCCCAGTGGGTGCCCGCCCCCGACTGCTCTGCCCATGCACCCCTGCTTCCCTGCAGGAGGCACGCTGGTGTGGCAGGACAATACCGCTGTCAACTACTCCAACTGGGGGCCCCCTGGCCTGGGCCCCAGCATGCTGAGTCACAACAGCTGCTACTGGATCCAGAGCAGCAGCGGGCTGTGGCGGCCCGGGGCCTGCAGCAACGTCACCATGGGGGTGGTGTGCAAGCTGCCCCGAGGTGAGCGCCCCCCCCCCATCCGTCCATGCAGGGGCTCCCCGTGTGGTGGGCACAGGGTGGGGGAGCATCCTGCCGGCATTCATGCTCCATCCCACTCTCTCCCCACAGCCTTGGAGAGCAGCTTCTCCCCCTCAGGTGAGCAGGCGTGGGCCGGCCACTCCCTCCTCTCCCCCTTCTCCCCCTCCCCTAGAAGGTGAGCGGGGTGGGCCGTGGCAGGGCGCCCCCCCCCCCCCACGCCCCCAGCATTCGTCTGTCTGTCCGCTGCAGCCGCGCTCCCGGAGAACCCAGCGGCCCTGGCGGTGGTGCTGATGTCCATTCTGCTGCTTCTGGCCCTGCTGAGCGCCGCCCTGGTCCTCTACCGCCGGCGAAGGGGCGCGGACCCCGGGGCCTTCGAGGGCGCCCGCTACAGCCGCAGCTCTGCTGGTCCTGGCGAGGCCACCGAGAAGAACATCCTGGTGTCCGACATGGAAATGAACGAGCAGCAGGAGTAGAGCCGAGGGCGGGAAGCGGGGGCTGGAGAGGCCCCCAGCCGGGGTACCCCCACCCACCACCAGTGCAGCGGCAGAGGAGGGAGGCACCCTGGGGAGACTCAGGCAGGCCCGACTGGGCCCCCGTGGGCCGGCCAAGACCTGACTGGGTGCAGTGAGGCGTTTCCTGTTGGGGATGTAAAGGTCTTGTCACCTGGGCCTGTGCCCTCCACGGGCACCAGAGGCAGGACAGGAGCCCCTTCTGCCTCCCTGCTGCTGACCTGCGCCCCAGGACCCCTTTCTCAGTACCTAGCTCCAGGGGCCTCCCCGGAGCCCCCCACCAGCCCGTTGCTTCTCCTCAGCAGCCCCTCCTCCTGAGCTAGGGTCCTGGGCTCGGGGGGATGGAATCAGTCATCCCCGTGTCTGTGGGGGGTGGCAGAAGAGGCCTGGGCTCAGGCTGAGAACCTGCCACCCCAAGGGCTCCACAGAGCTGGAGACAGGACTGGGGGGCACCCCAGCCTTCTAGGGGTGACGGAATGGACAGGGGTGTCATCTCCTGCCAGCCGGGGAAGGCTCTGTCCCTGGAGAGTCCCCTGTGGGGATCCGAGTTAAGTTCCTTAAAGAGTTGTTCCGGGCCCTGGAGGGGGTTTCTCATTGGGGGGTTCTCAGGAGGAGGAAACAGGGGAGCTCAGAGGAGACCCACCCTCTAGCCGGGCCCTGAGGGGCTGACCCAGTGCCTTTCACAGTCCCTCTGCAGGGACAAAGTGAACTGACTCCGAGACATGGTCCTTTCTGGTAGTTCGATGTTTTGTAATGTGCCATTATTGTTTAAAAAAAAAAAAGAAAAAGAAAAAGAAAAGAAAGCAAAGAAATAAAACACCTTTAAGAGGCTTGAGAGCAAAGGGTTCTGCCCTGGCCCGTCCATGGGCCTGCTGGGTCCATGCTGGGTGAGGGTGGGGGGGTTGGGGGGGGGCGCCGCTGCTCGGCCCCAGGTGGGCTCTGCTCCAGAGTGACCCAGCCCACCATGCGCCTCTGTTCCCACCCCCCTCCCTCCATGGCCACTAAGTGCCAGCACCTGAAGTTTACTACCCCAGGTGCCCTCTGCAGCCCTAATGCCTGCTGCTGGGAGAAAATGTGCATGTTGGCTGCCTATATCCTTGGGGGAGGGGGGCTCAGGAGAGGCCCAGCTGGGTGTGGGAACACCAGACCTGCCCACTGTGAGGGTCCTTGGTGCTGCAGGCTGAGGAAGGGAACTCAGCCGGACCCCTTGAAGGTTGTGGCAGAGTGTGGACGTTCTTTGGGGGGCCTGAGGCAGCGATTTGGACCTGGCCCCTGACAGCAGCAGCTGTGCAGTGTGGATGCGAGTCTCCCTGGACTCTGCGGTTCTCCGGGCCACTTCTCTTCGGAGCAGGTACCACTGCCATGGGGTTCTGGGCCGGGCAGCTGTGCCGGGCACACCCCCAGGTTTGTGTCCCAACAACGGGTAAGGGGCCACTTGCTGGACAGGCCCCAGGGAGAATGTGGGTGCGGCTGGGCTGAGCCTGTCTAGTTCTCCAGTGAGTTTAGCGTCCCCTGCCTGTGCTGGGCCAGGGTGGCCATGCCTGCTGTCCAGAGCCCATGGCTGACCTTGGGAGGAAAGGTCAGTCACAGGAAGTGGGATGCAACTGCCCAGCACTGCCTGGAGGTGATGGCCAGGGAGTGTCATTTCAAAATTCCTCCAGAAACCTCTTTTCTCCCACCCGTTTCCTTGCTCAAGCCCCGTTTCCCACCCTCGAGCATTTTAACAGGGCCCTTGGGGCTCCCATTTTAACAGGGCCCTGCCCCTGACTTCTGGCTCTCGGAGGTGTGTGTGTGTGTGGGGGGGGGGGGGGTGGAAGGGGTCTGGAGGAAGGTTCTGGATTCTGGGTCCCTCCCTCAGGCTGCAGACTGCACAGTTGTAGATGGGCCCCTGTCTGCTATTCTTAATTTAAAACTTTTTTCCTTCTGGTTTTGGAGCCACACCCAGTGGTGCTCAGGGCTTACTCTTGGCCCTGATTCAGGTTACTCGGAGTGGGTGTCTGGGATGGAACCTGGGTAGGCTGGGCGAAAGGCAAGTGCCCTTTCCTTTGTGCTACGGCTCAGCCCAGCTTTTCTTCTTCATTGTTGGTTTGTAGTGGGGGATCCCAGGGGCTCAGCCTCATACCTCCGTGTGAGTACCCCACCTCAGCCACCGTCAAAGTCCTAAGGTGTCCCAGCCCCCAAGGACCCATCTGCCCAGCCCTGGGCTGTCCTGTTGACCCTGGGACTTTGGGGCCCCTCAAGGGAACCCCTGAATTGCCCAGATGGCAGCAGGCCTTTCCCTGGCGTCCTGCCAAGCCGGAGCTGGCCATCCCTCGCGAGTCCTGGCAGGGTGGCCTGGCCCAGTGGGCAGCACTCAGAGGCCTGGGGACCGGGAGCCTGCCAGCCACACCACCTGGCACTCTGGAGCTGCCAGCCTGCCAAGGATGGAAGCTGGACCTCCCTAAGGCCACTGGAGGGACCAAGGAAAGAAATGAGGTGGTACTCGAGGCAGGCAGGCGGCGGGTGGTGAGGGGCTGGAGCTGGAGGAAATAGCAGGCACAGGGGAGGGATTTTGTCCCTGCTTGAGCTTTGCCATCATCTGCCATCCATCACCAGCCTCTGGGCCTGTCACTGGGCTCTGCTGGTCACCCCGGTTCTCGGGCCTTCAGGGGTGACCGGAAACCACAGCCCCAGCTTCCATTCAGCACCTTGGTCCCCAGCACTGCCCAGTCAGCCCCTCTCCCATGTCTGCATCCTGTTCTGTTCCTTGGGAGACCCCCTCCTCCAGGTTCCTTCCCCCCACCCCCTCCCCCACAGATTTACATCTGCCTTGCAGCTGTGGTGAGGGTTAGAGACCAGCCCCCCCACCCCTGCCCTTTGTGCCTCTGCAGGAGGTAGTCTGTGACCAGTGAGATGTGGCGGGCACCCTGCATTATCCTGGCACGTGATTGCCAATTGACATTCAAGGTCACATAGGGGTTATGGTGCTTGCCTGGTCTGTGGCCAAGCCAGGTTCCACCTCATGGCATCGTATACACTCCCCAGAGCCCTGGCCACCGCCAAACACGGTCCTTCACCCCCTCCAAAACATATGTTTGTCATGATATCATGGCCAAAGACCCCAAGTCCCAGCCACTGTGCCTCAGTTTCTCCATCTTGGTGTTGTTCCTGACCTGACATAGTCCGAAAAGTTCTTTCAGCCCCAATCTTCATAAACAGGGCTTGTACACGAGCACCCCAGTACTCAGTGATATTCCACCCTCACAACACCCCCCACCCCCTCGCCTCACAGAGAAGCTCCGGTGTGGGTCAGTCCTGGAGTTTCCGAAGCCCCGAGGCCAGGCCGAGGTAAACCCCGGCAGTCTCCGCCCAGAGCTGCTCCTACCCGCTCCTCTTCCTGTGGGTCTGGCCCACGGGGGCTGAGGCAGCCCTGCTGGATTTCCAGGTGCCACCAGGCTTGCAGTCCAGTTTAAAAGTCAAGACTCCCAGGAGACTGGGCTGTGGCTCAGTGGCCTTACCCTGAACACGCTCACTCATTCTCTGGGCCCTGCACCCTCCCAGTACCCCCCCCCCCCCCCCCCATGAAATCAAGAGCAGTTTTATCAGAAAAACTCAGGCTTGGGACTGCGTTTGTGACTGGGGTGTGGGTGGGGACACACGCCTTTGACTTTGGGGCTCGTTGGAGATGGCTCCTCTGGGGACCTAGGCAGCAGTGCTCTGGGGCTCAACCCTGGCACTGTGGAGGTGGTGCCAGGGTTTCAACTTGCTTCCTCACACCCACCAGGTTAGTGGCTTGTCTCTGAGTTATCCTCAAGTCAGGGGTCACTCCTGGCAGTGCTCAGGGACTGGGCCAGGGTCGACAGCGCATGAGGCCAGCGCCTTAGCTCTGCGCTCTCTCCGCCTCAGGAGTGGAGAAATTTCTAATCTGGCTGATTCTTCCGGGCTCTTGGCACATCTGTGTTTTGTTTGTTTGGGCGCCACACACAGCGGTGCTCAGGAATCGCTCTTAGTGGTGCTCAGAGGACCATGTGGTGCTGGGGGTCCGACCCAGGCCTTCCACCATCTCCCCGGCCCAGCATGCGGGTTTGCACGTACCGAGGGTGGTTCCTGCGTCTGTCTCCTCTCCCCGCACACACAGTTCCCTCGCTAACCTCTGACCTTCCTTCACTCCAAGGCTCCATCCGGTCTTGGGGGCCTTAAGACATGAAGTGGGAGTCCCGCTGGATCCTAAGTAAGGGGGACCCGGGGTGGCAGCTGGTCCAGGCTGTCTCAGCCTGTGGGGGTCCTGGACGTATCTTCCCCAGGGGAGAGGCATGGCGGGCGGGCCTCTGAGCTCTGTGGCCTTCCCAAGGCCTGTGTTCAGGCAGACAGGCACAAACGTGAGACAGGTGGTGAATAAAGAGTTTACTGAGTTCGCAGCGCTGTTCCGCTCGGGTGGGGAGGCCTGAGCCAGCATTTCAGCAGAGGGCCTGACGGCCACTGAGCTTGCCAGGGCGGGCGCGGCCCCTTGGACGGGCGGGCGGTGAGGCCCCTGCTGTCTGGGCCTGGGCTGGTCTCTGGCCATGTCCCAAGCAGAGAGCAGCACAGGGTGGCAGTGGCCTCACGGACACACGGGCGTGTTGGGGGCAGGAGGAAGGAGGGGGCAGGGGCACTTGAGGGGCGCCTGTGGGATGGTCCTCCCTAGCTCCGGCTCTCTTGCTACATGACCCGGCGGTTGCTCGGCTGGACCCCGCTTTCCTCTCCCACCTCGTAATCTGGAAGGCAAGAATATGTCTCAGGCTGGAGGGCCGTGGCCGTCGCGGGGTCTGCCAGGGAGGGGCTGGGGCAAATATGCCAGATGCTGCTTCTGTCCAGGGACAGAGTCTGGGAACTCCACACACTGCCCCTGGCCCAAGCCTGCAGTCTGCCCTCGCAGCAGGGGTACAGGCAAAGAGCTGGAGTATGTCCCCCCCTCCCCCAGTCGCGCCCTGCCCCCAACTCCTGCCTCTGAGCCAGTTAGGGGAGTGGAGAGTCCTCAGGGGGGAGGGAGACTGGGGAGGTGGGTGCTCTCCTGGCCACTCTTTCTTCTCCTGGGACGAAGCCTTACTGGGGGCAGGAGCGGCAACACCCACCCCTTCCTGGCCTCTCAGCTTCCCCGTCCCTCACCCTTCCGCTTTTCCTCACAGCGGGTGTATGTGTGTGTGGTGTGTGTTGAGTATGAGTGCGTGAGCATATGTGTGATGCGAGTGTGTGTGACAGTGTGTATATGTGAGTGTATGTGTGTGATTGGGTATGGGTGTGTGTATGTGTGTGTATGTGGGTGTGAGTGTGTGCAGAGTGGGCGTGAGTGTGTGTATAAGAGATAATGTGTGTATGTGTGTAAGTGTATGTGTGTGTATCTGTCTATGTACGTGTGATAATATTTGTATGTGTGTAAATGTATGTGTGAGTGCATGTATGTGTGTGATTGTGTGTGTGTGTGTGTGTGTGTATGAGTGTGTGTCCTGCTCTGGCCTGCTCTTTCTCCCACCCTGTCCACACTGGTCTCCATGGCTCCCAGCCCCTTGGGGCTTAGCTGTGGTGACAGCCATTTGTGCCAGTTGGGAAGCAGCTGCCTTTGGTGGCACCTGTGTGTAGTCTGCACTTTAGATAAAGGGGAGGGGCACGGCAAGCAGGCTGGCACGGGCGCCACAGGGACACAAAGATGTTGGCACCTCGCTGTGCCACCTGGTGTGCCCTGGTGCCGAGCCTTCCCCGACAGGATGGCAGGTCACAGCTGTGACTCAGCTCTGGCGGCAGGTCTCAGCCAAACGCTGCCAGCCAGGTGAGTCACGCCAGGTTCTGGGGACCGAAGTGTGCTCGGGGTGCCCCCCCCCCCCAAGATCCGCCTGGGGCCGCCCTGGGTCCTGGCTGGTGGCCCTGGCAGGAAGCCAGGCAGAGGCTGCAGGCACCAGCTGCCAGGATGGGCGCTCGTGCGGGACGCGGGTGCGAGCGGCTGGGCCCTGGGGCTGGCTCCTGGGTTAGGATTCCTGAAGAAGGGGGGCGCAGCGCCCTGGCACGGAGCACCCCTTTCTAAGCACCACCCCGGGATTGCTTTTCTGCTTCCCAGAGACATTCATTGCCCCGCTGTCCCTCTGCAGAGAGAACCCCACTGTCCCTCTGCACAGCATCCCCATGACCCCCTGCATCGTGAGCCCCCGTGTCCCTCTGCTCAGCCTCCCCCTACCCCGTGCCTCACTGCTCCCCCGGGGAGGCTCTCGGGCCGCAGTCCGCAGAGCCCCGCTTTGGGCACTAGGGGTCGCCCTTGGCCGGCCGAGGCCTCTGGGCGCGCCCTGAGCGGGTCCCGCGCCGCTGCGGAGAAGGGCGGGAAGGGCGTGGCCGAGCCTGGACACCTCGGGGTCCTGGCGTGGGGCCCGTCCTGAGCCGGGCTCAGCATCTCTCTGCAAAGGCGGGGTCCAGACCTGCGGGGCTGCCGAGCGCGCCGTGGACACAAGAACCTCACAGACCGCCCCCTCCACGTCCCCCCTTCCCCCCCCCCCCCCCCCCCCCCCGCTGTACTGAGCCCCCGCGGGTGTTCCAGGGACCCCTGCTCTGAGAATGGCCCCTGCCGCTGAGCCATAAACAAGGGGCTACCCTAGGGTCCGCGGCCTTGGGCCCCCCAGGCCCAGCCTGTCTGACCACAGAATCTGCATTTATATGCCCCCTATCGTCCCCCACATCCCTGTGTAGCCCCAGAGCCCCCCAAACCCAGGAGTCCTACGGCTTGAAGGAAAGTGGGGCAGGGAGCCCCTATTCTCAACCTTCTGCATCAGCAGTTGTCAAATTCCTACCAGGAAAGCCTGTGGGGACACAGGAGCCCAGGGAAGTGGAGTGCCACAGCCTTCTGCCAGAATTAGGGGTCCCGTGGGCCCCATGCAGAGCACTGTCCCGCAGAGGCGGCTTTTTGGCAGGTTGGGGGTGGGGTGGGAAGCGGGAGCATGGTCCCTGTCACTGGGTTAACTGCCCAGACACTTGCCTGGGCTGGTGAAAGAAAATCCAGGTCACTGGCCAGGACCCCCGACTCACCTAAGCAGCCCCCTCAGAGCTTCTCCAGGTCCCGGGTGGAGAGCCCCAGGGGGCAGGGATCACGTGACCGCCTGGGGGGGCTTTCTGTTGCTGACAGGAAGAATTAAAATCCTCATCTTGACTTTCCCACAGGGACTCGCCCTTTCCAACAAGCTGGTCTGCCTCTGCATGGAGTCACTCCTTCTTCCCCCAGGTTCAACACCGCGACAGCCCAGTGAACCAACATCCTCAAACCCAGCAGGACCGACCCCCCCACAACCTACTTTCATTTTCTTCCGGTCTGGGTTGTGTGTAACTTCTTGACAACTATGAGAAAGGAGACAATGAGAAATGAGTTGTTTTCCCAAGGTAGCTGGGAACAGCTGTGTGGCTGCCCTGAGTCTGAGGATGGTGCCAGGACTCCTGGGTCTCACCTGGAGCAACAGGGGAACAGGGCGAGGCTAGGGGAGCCCGGGTAGCACCGGTCCTCAACACCCAGGGCTAAGGTCACCTTCATGGAGCAGAAGGGCTCTTTCTGGCGGGGTGGTCAGCCTCCTCTTCCTCACAGCCACCCGTCAGGAGCCGCAGGGGTGAAGGGCAATGCTAATTGGCCACTTGCCTCACTGCTGGCTTTTAAACAAGCGCTTGTGTTCTCGGCCAAGCAGGAAGCAGGAGGGCCCACTGAGGCGCTCGCTTCCTCTTTGTTCTGGCTTTCTGGCATTTGGAACCACAATGAGAATCACTGTGCCCCCCCCCCCCCCCCCCCGTGAACCCACTGTGCCTGGGCTCGGGGTATGGACCCCCAGAACACTGTCCCCCAGAGGAGGGGCTTTGTAGCAGGCTGGGGTTGGGAACAGGAGCATAGGCCCCTGTTGCTGGGGCAACGGCCCGGCCAATGTGGAGGCAGCTTGAACCCGGAGTCTCTTTCCGTGCCCAGGATGGATGTGGTTTCTTCCAAAGAAGCCATCCTGGTGGCAGGCAGTGGGGTGGAGAGACCGGGCATGGAGCTGAGCTTGGCGAAGGCACACTGGGACCCCTGGAGTAGGGGAGTTTCCCCAGATGGCTTCCTGTATTTGGGGGTACAGTTGGCCCACTGAGGCAAGAGTTTTTGCTTTCAGAGGAAAAGTTCATTCAGTCTCTGTAGGAGTGAACTGGTGAGGCGGGGGAGTTCCTCTCAGGGCCTGCCTGTCCCCTGCTTTCACGGGGTGAAGGGGACCCTAGCACTCTGGGGCTCCTGAGGGCTGGAGTGTGGGCTGACCTGGGGAAGCCCATTCCAGGCCCTCCTCTGTACGGCTGCCCCATTCTCTCAAAATTGTAAATCTAGACCAGGCCAGTGACCCTTCGGGCTTTCCACAGCTGCCCCCAGCCCCCTAGGGCTCACTCCTGGTGGGGCTTAGGGGACCATATGGGGTGACAGAGTTTGAACCCAAGACAAGGGCCTTGCAAGGCAAGGGCCTTCCCCACTGTGCTATCTCCAGACCCCAGTTCCCACTTTTTCTCATGACAAATGAGAAACAGCACTAGCAAGCTTCATTGCTTGGCTCCACCCCACAGACACCCCCAGACCCCTGGTGATGTCCCCTGAACTTTAGGGTAAAATAGCAGCAGGGGCCCTGGTGTATTTAAGCTGTCTTCTTTGGGACAGTCCTCGCTGCACGGGTGTGTGTTGTGTACGAGTGTGTGCGTGAATGTGTGAGTGCATGTAATTGTGTATGAGAGTTTAAGTGAGAGTGAATGCTTTGAGAGTGTACGTGTGTGTGCATGCGTGCAAGTGTGTGTGAGCATAGGTGAGTGGGTGTGAGTGGGTGAGAGTGGGTGGGTGAGAGTGTGTGAGAGTGACTGGGGGTGAGTATATGGGTGAGAGTGAGTGTGGGTGATGGTGTGGGTGAGAGTGTGAATGAGAGTGAGGGTGGGTAAGAGTGAGTGTGGGTGAGAGTGTGGGTGTGTGGGCGAGAGTGAGTGTGAATGCGTATGAGTCTGCCAGTGTGTGTGTGAGAGTGCATATGGTTGGGTTTGAGAATGTGAGTGACTGCGTTTGAGTGTGAATGAGTGTGTGAGTGGGTGCAAGTGTGAGTATGTGTATGTTTATGTCTGTGGGTGCGTGTGCCCCTGACTCTGCTGATGGTGTTTTGGTGGATAGCTGGCCATAGGCCCCCTTACTTGACTGGCCACTGACACCCTTATTGACCGCGTATGTTTAATGTGAGCTATTTGGTGGTTGTCACTCTTTGGCCAAAGGGCCACTGTGTATCCACCCAGCTGCCACTAAGTCTCCGTCCTCACATGGCCCGTGTCCTGTCCCACCAAGTGACCATGGAGCTCTCACCAGCTTGCACCCAGGGTCTGGGTTGACCCTACTTACCCTCTCTATGTTGACAAGGTTCGAGTTGAGTCTCATGAGTGCTGCAAACCTCTGCTCGTAGAGGTGAAGCAGGAGCACCAGGTACAAGCCCGAGTTCATCAGCTGGTTCTGTACCTGTGCAGGGGGAGACAGCGCTGAGGGTCCTTGGAGAAGTGGGCACATCTGTGAAGCGGGTCAGGCAAATACTCCGTGGGCTGGAGTGTGGCTTATGTTCCAGTAGCCCACGGCCCTTGAGCACCACAGTGTCGGGAGAAGTAACCCCTCAAACATAAGGTTCACGCAATACAGCATGCGGGGACTGGGCTTTGGAGAAGGAGAAACAGATGGGTGCCCACAGCCCGTGGCCAGGCCTGACCTGGGCTGGTGCAGAGACTGGCAGCCACAGGAATCCTTACCCACCTCAGCCCAAGGGTGCCCTGGAAAAGCTCCAGGCCTGGGACCGTCAATGTTCAGTGGGCAGAGCAGGGCATGTGGGAGGGATGCCCGGTGGGGGAGCTTGGTCAGCAGTGATGGGGGGAGGCGGGGAGAGGGGGACGTGGGGGCAGGGAACCCTTCAGGAGGGGGCATGTGTGTGCCCTCCTGGAGTGGAGGTGGTGAGGGGTGCTGGGGTCGTGCTCATGGAGGGGGCACAGAGGAAGGTAGGCAGTTGTCCCTTTCCTGGGGTGCCTGGACCATCAGGCTCGGGTCTTTGCTCTGGAATTTTCACTAAAGTGTTGCAGAACTGAGTGTGTTGTGGAAGGGTACTGAGGGGTAGAGAGGGCCTGGATGCCTGTGTGTGTGTGAGCTGCTGATGCCAAGGCAGACGCTGCGACACGTGACTGTGCAGCAGGCCTGCCCGAGGGGCCAGCCTGGGCCGTGAGGGTCCTGCATCAGGGGAGCCTTATTCGCTGAGGTCCCAGTTTGCGGAGTTCGTTTCTGGTTTTTCTCACAGAGCCCCACCCCACCAGGAGGAGCTCTTCCCAGGTTACCCAGGACTGGGGCCTTCCCCCACGGACTTGTTTTGTACCCCCTGCCCCCATTTAAAAAATTTGGGGGCCACATCTGGAGATGCTTAGGATTTACTCCTGCTCTAGGCTCAAGTATCATTTCTGGTGGCCTCGGGAAACTCTATGGGATGCTGGGGATAGAACCTGGGTCAGCCACATACAAGGCCAGTGCCCTATCTGCTGTGCTTTCACTTTAGTCCCCCTGCTCTGTGCCCCCAATTTTTTTTCTTTTTTTGGGTCACACCTGGTGACGCACAGAGATTACTCCTGGCTCTGCACTCAGGAATTACTCCTTGCGGTGCTTGGAAGACCATTTGGGATGCTGGGAATCGAACCCAGGTTAGCTGCATGCAAGGCAAACGCCCCACCCACTGTGCTATCACTCCAGCCCTCTGTGCCTCCCCTTTTTTTTCCACATTGATTACATTCATTATTTCGACAAAAGATGCACCATTATTGTTTAGAATTTCCCCTCCAACAATCAGAATTGCTGAAAAGGCATTGTGAAATACTTTGTTTTCTATAGCTGGTTATGAGAATCATATAATGTCACGTGGACGCGATTTTGGATTTCTACAAAGAGCCAGATAATTACAAGATTGATTTCTGTGCGTCTGATGTTATGGCTGTGCTAAAGAGCCGCTCGTGGGGGGCAACTCGTGACCTCAGTAGGGTGTGAAGGACGAGCCGGTACTGCCCCCCTTCCCATGAGACTGCAGTTGCCCCATCACCGCCGGCTCATATTTGGCTTTCCAATAAGCTCTGAGGCAGCGGCCACCTTGTATGCGGTCAAGATGCATATCTGCCAAAAGCCACGGGGTTTCGAGATTTGTTTCTGAGTCTCTGGGATCATGGCCATTAAGCAGCTTGATCAGGAGCCAGAGAGGCCATTTGTAGGCGGCGACTCGGGGTCTCACTGGGATGAGGAGGAAAGGGCCGGTTCCAACCACATCTGGTGTTGCCCTGTGTGTCTCATCACTGCAGGCCCAAACCTGACTGTCCAGTGGCCTCTGGAGGATGGCGGTCACCGGTCTGCCAGGGGGAACAGGCCAAGGCACAAAACCTATTCCCACCTGGAGTGGCCCAGCGCCAGTAACCTACTGCAGGAACAGGACGCATTTCTGCCAAAAGTCTTTGGGTTCCAAGATTGGCTTCTGAGGCTCTGGGATCATGGCCATTAAGCAGTTCAATCAGGAACCAGAGAGGCCTTGCCTCCAATTATATAGCTGAGCTGGAGGTGGTTTGTGGGTGTGTCTCCCACATACCTAACTTTTGGCCGTTTACTTTCTTGGTAAACTTTGCCCCAAGTTTTTGGGGTCTGGCCAAAAGCACAGCAGCAGTTTTGGGGTATCTAAAAGTCTGACAGTGCCATCAGGCTGCTGATGCACTCGCCTCACAGGTACAGATTGACCTGCTGGCAGCACCATACCCCCTTCTGTGCCCCTTTTGGAAGGCCCCTCTCCTACCTCCTTTTCCAGGTGACATCTTCCTGACCATTGATCATCCCCATCGTCACTGTCCCTTCTGTCCACCCTACTGGCCTCTGTGCTCCTTTGGGCTTTCCTCTGGGTGGGGTCTGTTCCTTCGCTCCATGGGGTGAGGGTAGGCCGGTCTGGCCTGGATGCCTGGGGCTGCTGTGCTGTCAGGCCTGATCCTTGCACTGTCCTGGACTGCCAGGAAGTCAATGACCTCATCCCCTTCTGTCCTGTGGGTGGGTGTGGGGGCTCCCGGGATGGAAGTGTGGGGACTGAGTTCCCAAACAGGAAGACTTGGCATGGTGACCTTATCACCTTCCTCCCACGGCAAGCCCGCAGTGCCTCCTGAGCCTGTGTCCCAGGCCCGTCACCCGGAGGCTCAGGAAGCAGGCCCAGAGCATCCTTCCATGATGAAGCCGCCGAGGAAGGGAGGGGCTCACAGAGCTCTACTTGCTGAACTGGGACAACTCTTGGGGACACAGGCCGAGAGGTGACCTAAGCTCCAGTTCCTTCCACCTTTAACAGCTCCAAGCAGGGGCCAGAGAGATAGTACAGGGGTTAAGGTGCTTGCCTTACATGTGGCATCCCATGTAGTCTCCTGAGCATTGCCAGGTGTGACCCCTGAATTACATGGGGTGTGGACCAAAAACCAAAATGAAACAAAGCGAAAGGCCTCTCCGCCCGTTTTCAGCCATGTTCTCAGGGCTCCCCTGCCGTAGCCAAGAGCAGGCAGAGGAAAATGCTTTATCCACTGTTCTTAGCCCCCTCTCACCATGGCCTGGCGCCTTCCTTCAAATCCATCCCTTGTGCCGCCTCCTCCAGAAAGCCTTCCTGCCCCCTCCTGTTGAGTGCCTTCCTGGGCACCAAGCCTGGTGTCAGGCGCATCCCCTTGGCCTTGGGCATCATCCCCTGGTAAGCCTCGAAGTGAACCCCAATGCTCGATGGCAAATCAATTAGCTGGAACCTGGCAGGGAACTATGGGGCTTGTCAAAGCGCTCAGGGAAACCGTCTGCGTTTATGACTCAGTGAGGCCCGGAGGCATGCAGATGGGGAAATATCCACTAATGTTTTCTGCAGATAATTTGGAGAGTCGCTCCTAGCAGGCTGCATCTCCTCTCTGGGCTGTGGGAGGGAACCTGTCACGAAGCCCCATAAATTGCGGCCGGCTCCTCTCTGTGCGCCCTTCACGGGGCACCTGGTGCGGGGCCGGCCCCTCGGAGCCTGCGTTTCCCATCATCCCCTTGCAGCCCCCTTTGAGGGATATGACCTAGAGGTGGTGCCATGTGATTTGGGACTCAGCTTTGGAGGCGACTCACCATCCACCCCTGCTCTGGTCACACTTGTGAACCCGTGTGCAGTGTGGGGCACATTTGGGGGAAGACATGGGAACCCCCCACCCAGCACCCTGGAGTACTAGCCCACTTCTCTCTCTCCTGCCACCCCTCCCTGCCACCGCGGCACCGCCCCCCCCCCCCCACCCCAATTCATTTTGTTCTTATTCACTTCAACTGGGAGCTTGACTCCGTGTGGAAATTCTCCATCTAACCCACGCAAAGGAGCAAGCAGCCTGGGGTGGGGGTGGGGAGGCTCAATCAAGCCTTGCAGTATGTTCCAGAGACACTCCCGGCTTTGAGGGGGGCGAGGGGACAACAAGTGTCCAAGCACATCCATCTGCAGCTGAGCCCCAGTGGGGCCGGGCAGCAAGTTACTGCTGGGTGGAGCACCCCACTCTGCCCTGCACCCCCTTCCACCATGGCTATGGACCCTCACACCCTGCTTCAGCAGAATCTTAACTGCGTGTGGCCTAAGGGGACTCCATTTATAGAAAGGCAGGCACCAGCCCTGCCTGCTCTCGCCCTCGCCCTCAAAGCGTTAAGGTAAAATGAGTTTTTAACTGTGGACACGGGGACATGGGCTCTCCCCAGAACCAATCACCCTACCCCCAGGCAAGAATCCTAGACACAGTCAGGTCAGGTGTCCGGATGTGAGATGGGGAGCTTGAAGAAGCCAACTGCCTCCTTGCTCCAGGGTCCCTGTGCCCGGCTGTGTCTGCTCAGGGGTGTGGGGATGGGATGGCAGAAACATCTCATTCGAGGTCAGATGACAGACGGCTCAACCATGACTTTTGACTCTAGTGGCACCAAGTCTAACTACCAGGCATCAGAATGGCTAGCGAGGCTTTGTCCAATGCAGTCACTTTTCAATACCAGTGGCCCCCTCCACGCTGAATCCCTCTCCACGCCAAGACCATGCTGATTCATTCGGTCCTGGGTGGGAGCCCCAAAATGTCCTTCCCCCCACTAAGTTTTTAATTAAATCACTTTGAGGTAGACAGTTACAAAGTTGTCCATGATTGGGTTTCATTCATACAGTGTTCCAACACCCGTCCCTTGCCCAGTGCACATTTCCCACCACTGATGTCCCCAGTTTCCCTCCTTCCACCCCCCACTTCCAGTCTGCCTCTATGGCAGACCCCCCCGCCCCCCCCCCCCCCCCGCCGCTTCTCTCTCTCTGGGCATTATGGTTTGCGGTACAGGTACTGACAGTTTATCATGTATATCCCTTTATCTACTTTCAGCACTCGGTTCTTGTCCAGAGTGATCATTTCCAACTGTCAAGAATGTCCCTTTCTAACAAGATCCCAGCGCCTGCCACTGCCTGGGTGCCTCCCATCTGTGAGAACTTCTGCTCCAAGCTGATGGCTGATAAGTGGTCCTCTAAGCATGAATAGCCAGGAGTGAGCCCTGAGCACTATCGGATGAGGCCCCAAACCACCTAAACTAAAAAAGCTAAACTTCCAGGTTATGTGGTTTTTGCTACACTTGAATAAAACGTAATACCTGGCCTCCGGGAGGCTTTTTTTCTCGCTCTCCTTCCTCCCCTCCATTTATGCCGCTGCTGCCATGTACACACTCCTGCCTGAGGGCACTCACCTGGAGCCACACCCTCACTTTGGTGGTGCTTGCTTACACACACCTGGCAGTTTGGTGTGTGTGTAAACGCTTGTAGCATGAGGCTTACAGACTGCATGGCGGCCGGGCTCATACAGCAGAGTTGCCAGGATTTGCTACTTGCATTATGTAGAACACCCAGGATTTGAACTCATGACCTTACGTTTGCAAGGTAAATGATCTAAGTCACTGAGTTTATTCCTCAGCAAAGGTTTTGGTGGTGCTGGGGATCAAACCCAGTTCTCATGCATGTAATACATGCTCTTTGCCACTGTGCTCATTCCCTAGCCCCACCTGAATGTATTATTTTGGTTTGGGGCTGGCCCCAGCTATGTTCGGGAACCATATGGTATCAGGACTAAAACCCAAGGCCGTACACATGCAAGACAAGTGCTCTGCTCTGAGTCACAGTCCCAGCCTATATTTGGTCTAATTTAATTTGTGTGTGTGTGTGTGTGTGTGTGTGTGTGTGTGTGGTGCTGAGGATTGAATTCAGATCTAATATATGCAAAACATGCACTTGACCATTGAGATAAATTCCAGCCATGTACCAGCATTTTAAAGGAAAAACAAACCAAATGGTGCAACTTAATAACAGTTTTGATTATAGAAGTTTTTTTTTTCAAGGATCCAAAAACAGTCCTCAAGTGACCCAGGGGCCTATCCGGTGATTCCCAGGAAACCAGGTTAGTCAGTGCAAGGGCTCTGCAGTGCCAACAAACACTCAGGTGAGCCCAGTGATGTTTAGGGCTTCCAGGGCTACACCTGGCAGAGCTCAGTGCTGGGGACCAAATCAGGGTCAGCCATAAGAAGACAAATGCCTCACCCCTGTACTAGCTCTTGAGCAATTATGCAAGAGTTTTGAGTTCATGATGTTATAATCAAAGATGAGCAAAATAAAACTCTAATGGGAGGTGTCTGGGGAGATAGAACAGTGGGTAGGGTGCTTGCTTTGCATGCATTCAATGTGGGTTCAATCCGGGTACCCAATATGGTTCCCCAAGCCCACCAAGAGTGATTCCTGAGCATAGCCAGGTGTAGCCCCAAAACCAAAATAAAAATCTAATAAGAACCTGTGCCACCATAAATGAGTTGGCTGACCAGTTGAGACTCAGTGAAAATTGGATGAGCGGAACTCAGTTTTAGGGTTCCAGAGACCTATTTTCTCTGAAAGGGAGTGAACAGCACTGATGATGGCTGAGATCATGGGTCCAGATGAGACAAACTTTGGGAGCTGGGGGTTGGGCTCATATATGGGGGGGGGCATGCCAGGCAGGTTTGGAAGGTCTCTCCACTAATGAGCAAAGTGTGTATCACACGCTCGACCTTGGTGTTTTGGGAGCAGTTGCTGTGGTTATTATTCTTGGAGAACCTCCCC
The DNA here is from genome assembly GCF_029834395.1 of Sorex fumeus. Lineage (NCBI taxonomy): Eukaryota > Metazoa > Chordata > Mammalia > Eulipotyphla > Soricidae > Sorex > Sorex fumeus. The sequence continues at coordinate 79,756,292 of NW_026606120.1, forward strand.
CAAGTCCCGGGTGACACGGCTTTCTGAGACTGTGTTTGTCGTCAGCTTTCGCAACTGGTGGGTCAGCACCCAGGTCTGACCCATGTGGGCCCTCATCAGTTCTGTTCTCTCATGCATACACGTGGTCCTGGGGTGCCACACTTTCTCCCTGGTGTCCGCTGGGTGCCTGGAAGGTGGCTCTTCTTGGTCTCAAGTGTCTTCTCCGCACTTCTCTGGCATCCGGTTCTGTGAGGCCTAACCCCTCATTGGCCATATATGACGTGAGCACTGAAGTCCAGAGTGCTGGTGTGGCTTCCTCTGGGTGAGATGCTGACTTGGTGGGGGGGGGGAATGCTAAGATCTAGCTCCATATCTCAGTCAAAGTCGGGTGCTTTTGGGCAGGGGGAGCTGGAGGCTGCCTCTGGCCATGTGAGTATAAGCTACCGGGCAGAGGTGCCATTAGTGAGTCAGTTCTACAAACATCACAGCATGACAGGGAAGTATGGCAGGGAAGTGCTCAGATCCAGTGGGCATGCCTGGGGGCCAAAGCGATAGTACAGTGAGTAAGGGACTTGCCTTGCACACAGCTGGTCTGGGTTCGACATCCCATATGGTCCCCCGAACACTGCTAGGAGTGATCCCTGAGCACCACTGGCTGTGGCGCCCAAACAAGAACCAGTGGGCATTGCCTGGGCTGCCTGATATCTGGGAGGTGGGCACGGTGGGCAGGGGTGTTCCAGGGAAGCTGGTCTCCTCTGGACATATCCTTCCAAGGGCCACTGCTGACGCTGCATTTCCTGTAAAAATCCATTCTCTGACATGCTTCCTGGAATCTGTCAGCACCCACAGGCCCCCAACCTCCTGAGATGTGGGGCCCTCATTGTATTGCCTCTGAGTCTGCAAGGCGATGGCTGATCAAGCTGCGACTCTGAGGACAGACAGACTCCCAACACCAACTTCCTTTCTGAGGGAGCCCTTTTTCCTGCCTCTCTTCCACTTGCTGCTTCCTGGGCACTGTGGCTGTTCCGTCCTGGTCTCGGCTGCATGTTCAGTTTCCGTTCAGAAGGGAATTTCGTTCTTTGGTCCAGCAGCCTGAGGATTTTTGGAAGAATAGCCACAGATCCACCCAGACTTGTACCTGTGCCATCTTGCCTTTTGTCGAGAAGCTTGGCTGTCTCACGGCTCAGGGGATGCCACCTTTGAAGGATGGTTTTTTTTATTAGCTGTCACACCAGAATCCTGCAGGTTTAAAGTGATGTGCTTCACAGGAGGATGAGTCAGAATTTCTTTATTATTGTTTCTCTGTTTGGTGCTCCTGTAAGGATTGGGCCCCACCCAGGACCTCACAGTGCTTTAGCCGTGAAGGTCCCCCACTCCGGGCTGCAGTGCCCAGGTAGTCTCCAACTGGGCTGTGGGCACCAGGATACCATCAGCAGAGCTGCAAGCATCATTCTGCCATGTAGCGTGGGCCTGGGGCTTAGACTTGGCTCACCAGCCTCACGCTGAGCTATCCGGACACCCCAATCACTTTTTCTAGTGATTATTAGAATCACTATGGGAGGTGAGTGGTGTATAATCTTAAAGATAATGGTAAGAAGTAGTTATTTTCATTTGATAAATTTTTGTGGCTTATTTGATGCAGGACACTAGGTTAACACTAGCCTGGGGAAATGAACCATGAGCCACAAAGTCAAGCCATGCCTGTGAATCAGAAATTCCTAATAGTGGGGCTGGAGTGATAGTACAGTGGGGAGGATGCTTGCCTTGCATGCAGCTGACCTGGGTTCGATCCCTGGCATCCCCGAGCACCGTCAGGAGTAATTACTGCGTGCAGAGCCAGGAGTAATCCCTGAGCATCGCCAGGTATGACCCAAAAAGCCAAAAAATATTTCCTAGTTAGGCACATGAGAGAAACAAAAAGAAACGGGTGAAACTCATTTTAGTAATGTATCTACTATACCCAAATGTTTGTCATCTCAATATGAAATGTATCTGAAGTGGTGATATGGTCCAATCCTTTCTCGGTAGCCTCACTTTGGGTATGACTGAAACACTTCGAGTCCATGCACATTGGAAGTGACTGCTGGCCACCCACAGCTGGGCCATGACATCCGTACTGACAAGGCAGCTCTGAATAGAAGGGTATTAGCCTGTGCATTAGGCTATTCAAGACTGTTATCTTGAATAGGATAACGCCTTCTCTCAGGCCCACCTGAGTAGAAAAAACTCTTCACAGCAGTGGAAACATAACCCAGCGCCCTGGAATATTCATTCACCAGAAGCCAAAAGAGCCCCCAGGGGCCAAAGTAATGGTCTCAGACTTGGGGTACTAGTCCTACATCCCATGGACCCTCTTTGAATCTCCTGCGCCATGTGTGGGTCAGTCCCGAGCACAGAGCCAGAAATAGCTGGTCTGGCCCCCAAAGGAAAACAAAAACACACAGTAGGTGTGTTGAGAATGTTTATTCACCTTGAAGCCATTTCCTAGAGTTATCTGATGTATAAGTTCTCTGAGACTGATTAAAAAAACAAACTGGAGGTGTCACAAACAAATTGTGGTGTTGGTGTTGGGCGACACAGTTGGGTTGTGTTGTACTAGAGGGCCTCACACTTGGCGGTGGTCCTGAGGGGGGGGGGTCACACCCAGCTGTGCTGGGGGTCACTCTGGGTAATGTGGGAATCTAACTCGTGACCTCATACCTCTGCCACTGAGCCCCGTCTCCAGGGCCCGAGACCCTGGCCTTATTTTCCTTTGCTATTCAACCAAGACAGCGTCAGTAAAGTAGGGCAGCGGACTGGTCAGACACGGTGACCTTCATGTGTCCACTTCAGCCAGAGCAGCTTCCTGCTTTTATCCCCGACAGCTGCTGGTCAAGTCTTTGCCCCCCTCCAGGGCTCCAATTTAGTAAGAGGCCTCGTCTGAGGAGTGAGTCCAACTGTCTCCCCAGCCCACTAGCCCAGGCCTTGGCCATCTGTGCCTCAGGAAGGGCCGTCTACACACCTGGCCGGCAGGCGCAGGGCCCAGCCGCTTACCCGGAACTGCTGGTGCTTCTGGAAGAACTCGGTCATGTTGAAGTCATCTGGGTTGATGAGCAGGCCTTGCTTACACATCTCACAGGTCTTCACGGAGCCCAGGTCTGCTCCTGAAACCAGAGAGACAACTCTGTGGGTCCGGGGCTTCTCCGTGACAACCCTTGGGGTGTTGGTGTGTTGCCATCGGGGAGGGAGCTCTGTGTGTCTGTGTAGTGACTTCTGGGTTGTAAAAACCATTTATGTTTTTCTGATGCCAGGCATCAAACCCAGGGTCTCACTCAGACAAGGCACGGGCTCTGCCACAGAGCCTTATTCCCAGCCCGTCAGTGGCCTTCTTTTTTATTTTTATGATTTTATTAAAAAGAATGTTTTTGAGGGGGGTGGGAGGAGTGTGCCTGTTAATGTTCAGGGCTTACTCCTTGCTCTTCCATCAGGATTTACTCCTGGCAGTACTTGGAGAACAACATGGGATGCCGGGGATCGAACCCAGGTCAGGTGCATGCAAGGCCAGCAACTAACCCACTCTACTATCTCTCCAGCAAACTCCGCCCCCCGCCCTGAGTTTGTTTTTGGCTTACACTCGGTGGTGATTGGGGGTTCCTCCTATCCCAGTGCTCGTGGTCACTCTAGCCCAGTGAGCTCACTCTCTGGCTGGCGACCTTCTTTTCAAAGCCAACCATCTTCTGGGAAATGACCTTGACTCTGAAACCTGAACCGGTTCCTTGGCACTCCATTTCATTGTTATGTAAACTTCCTATAGAACCCGTGACTGTGGGAGCAGGTCCTGCGCTCTGTTTCAGTATAAACAACACACCCCGATGCCTACATCCAAATCACCAGCCGGAGAGGCCCCGCGTCCCTGGACAGGTGTCTGCCCGTTGCCAATTGGACAGAGGTTTTCTGTCCACCTACCAGCTCTAAGCCAAGAAAGTGGGGGCAGGGGTAGGCTGTGATGGCACAAGTTGCCCTGACACTGTGGCTCTAGAGTGGCCCTCCCTGCGTCAGAGGAGCCTGGGAACATGAGAAAGTCCAGGCTGTCGACGCGACCAGGCCACCTTGCATGCGAGTAGACTCTTTCTGGGAAAAGAAACAACAGACGCTTCCTTTGTGACTATTCTATTTTGAAAACGAGCCTCTAGATCAGCGTTTTTTTCCCTTCTGCTTTTCCTGTGCCCAGAAGTGGCTGGGCCGTCTGTGGCTATGCATGTGAGCAAACCTTGCAGCCGGCACCTTCCCCTGTAGACGCGGGGGCTGCTTGGTGGCAGAGGATGGCATTTCGGCTGTGCATTTGGAAACACAGGATCCATCCATAATCTGAGATGGGGCTGGTGCAGTTTTCAGAGCCCAGTGCTACCCACTTTTCCCCACCGGAGCTATGAAAAAAAAAAAACAATGAAGCATTTCAAAGGGGTCTGGAGGCTTGCTTGCTTGTTTGTTCCTTAGCATCTCACCGCCAGGCCTTAGGCTGGGAGGGTCTCACAGAACTCCAACCCTTGCTTGTGTGCTCATATAAACAGGGACGAGCTGGCATTTACCAGCAGTTATTAGCAGCACTTTCACCACACATTTCATGGGTGATTTTTTTTTTCCTCCCTGTGCTAGATGTTTAATTGGCCCAAATTTCTAGTAAGATAAAGCATTGCCTGGCAGAGTCATTAGCGGTGATGACAGCCAGCATTTTCTTTGCTCTCTGAAGGCCTGAGTGTTCTGGGGTGGGTTGGGGGCGGTGCATCCAGGCTCCGGTGTGGGTGTGGGGGGCCCTTGGCAGCAATGATGACTGGGGGGAAGAAGTAGGAAGAGGGGGAAGAATGGGATCTGGCTCGGGGCTAAAGCACTTGGAGAGGGCTGGGTCCGAGACAGCAGTTTGCTCTTTGCCTGGATGTCTGCAGTGCCCTGTCTCTCATTCCTAAAGCTATGGGCTTTGTTTGTTTGCTTGGTTCTAACCCTCCTCCCCCCAATACCTGAGGCTTTACACAGGGAAGTCAAGTGCTCTAGCTCTCGGCTCCAACTCTGGCCACCCAAAACCATCTTTTAAAGGAATCTCCTGCTCTGCTGAGAAAACCAGGGTCGGCCTGGTAAGGAGGCTCCCAACAGGGAGGATGGGCGTCCCCCCAGGCACGAAGGCAGCTCTGGGGTGGCTTATCCCAGTGGGGCCTGGGAGCCAGGCGGCCCCTCCCCTCGTGGCCCTCCTGCACAGAGGCAGCTTTGCTCTGTGTCGTGGGTGACCCCCCCCACCCAGCCATCCCCCGCAAGAGAAAGGAAGCAGAACAGCATGGCCAGCATCCTTGGTTTGATCACTGAGCACCCTGGTCTCCTTTCTCCTGGGAGGTCAATGTGGCTTCTCCAGCCTGGGTAGAGATTAGCTGTCTTTGATTTGGGGACCTTCTCTCAGTGTTTGGGATGAAAATAAGCCCCTCCCCTCCCCTAATCTGCACAGAGCGGACTCGTGTGGGGGCTGTGGGCAAGCGAGCTCGGGAGGAGGGTCTGCGGCTGTCGACTGCCGGGCCCAGCCCACCCTCGCTCCCGTCTCCACCTACCTGATGTTATTTTCACTTTGAGCCACGTTTTCAGGCACTCTTGGTGGACAAACTGCAGGCTTCCCACACAGGCGCATGGCTCCAGGAGGGGGTTGGCCGGGGACCCTCCGGGGATCTGGCAGATGCGGCACAAGTCTCCCTCCTCTTCCGAGTCCTCCTCCAGGAGACTAAGGGACAAGCAAGCCCCGGGACCGGGAGTCACACAGTGCTCCTGGGCATGTTGGGGGAAGGTCTGGTGGCCTCCCCGCCATTCTCCCAGGGCTCCCCTACCCCCACCCCGCTGCTCCCTTGGACCCTCTCGATCCTCCTTGGGTGGCTACTGCCCCTGCCACCCCATTCTTCCATAAGGCTCCTTCCCCGACAACCCGCACGGCACCCACAGATGGAGGGCAGGGCCTCTGCAGGGACAGTGGGACCCTCCCCCTTGCTGCCCCCACCCCTGCAGAAGGTGTCGACACTGTGATGATGGGTGCGTGGTCAGAGGCCTGCCCCCGAAACCGCGTGATGTGAGCACACAAATGACTTAGCCTTCCCACGCCCCACCGTTGTCCTCGGCGTGCCCACGGAGATGCTCACCCTTCTGAACTGCCCACTCGAAGGGGCCACGGACAGGCCAGAGGCGAGGCCTGAGGTGAACCTGCTCACGCACTGTGGTTTGCGCCAGGGTCACGCGGGGGATTGACACAGATGCCTTGAAGCAGAGGCTGGTTGTGATGCGTGATGAAGTATGGGCCCAAGCTCACCCATCGCTTCACGCTTACCGGCAGGTGACGTCGGCGTTTTAGGATGTACCCTCTGCCTGGGAGCCCACGGGGACGGGGCGGGGGAGAATGTGCGTGAAAGTCTTCATGTGGAGTAAGTGGGGAGGGAAGGACAGTAGGTGGATCTGGAGGAGGGAGGGTTTTAAGAAGCCCCGAGGATGTTTTTGGTTCTTTTGTTTCTCTTCTGGGTCCCACGCAGGGTGCTCAGCGGCTATTCTGGGCTCAGTGCTTGGGCGTCACTGCTGACGGATGCTCAGGGAACAGAACCTGGACCTCCTAACGCAGAGCAGCGGCTCCCGCCTGTTGAGCCATCTCCCCGGTCCTATTTTTGGTGCTTTCGTATTGTCAAGGGATGAGGAAATGTCTGGTCAAGGAAAGGGAACTCAGGAGAGGAGGAAGTTTCTGAGGCTCCTTTAGAGACCTGCCTCTGAGGAAAGGAAGTTGGAGGAAAAGGGGCGGAAGCGGCTGTCTTTTCTCTGTCAGGGGTGCAAACCCAGGGAGAGCTAATGCCATGCTTGCCCCTCTCTCTGTGGGATGTGAACACCTTCCAGAACAATCTAGAGAGTTCATTTAACCGCAATGAGGGTTCATTTATTTAACTGCTTTCAACTGCAGTGAAAGTCCCAGCTAACTAACACTTAGGTGCAAGAACCAAAGACTCTTTGGGAACCGAGTGGAGAGGGAGGTTTTAGACACTCAGTATGAGAACTGCACATGTTATGATAATGTAGAAGGTTAGGGAGAAACACAAAGACCAAGATGACAGAATAGAAAGCTGAGGTCAGCTTAGTTTATCATTATATGACAGAGGGGGGAAGGCTCTGGGGGCTGCCGGGAAGAAACCTGGGAACACAGGCTGTTTGTAGGTGTCCTTCGTACCCCTGAGATCGCACTGTTTTATACTTTATTTTTTTTTTAGTTTTAATGTTTATTATTATATTTTTTTGCTTTTTTGGTCACACCCAATGATGCTCAGGGGTTACTCCTGGGTCTACACTCAGGAATTACTCCTGGCTGGGCTTGGGGGACCCTATGGGATGCCAGGGATCGGACCCGGGTTGGCCGTGTGCAAAGCAAACACCACCCGCTGTACTATCACTTCCTCCCCACTGCTCTATACTTTAACTCCAAACTGTAGTTGATACGGAGTTCCAAGTTTCCAAAGTAAAATTGCAGAGATTTTAGAAGGAAATAGCAAGACTCTTACAATCATCCCAGGTTGTCTTGAGACAGATACAAATTACACAATCCATAAAGAAAGTGGATGCATGTGAAGGCATTCAAAGCCAAGAGTTTATTTTCATTAGAAGCCATCAAGAAAGAGAAAGACAAACTACAAATTGGGAAATGAGAGTTCACACGACTGTCAAAGGTTTAGATTAGAAGCCAGAGTATATAAATGGCTCTTAAAATAAAGGGGAAATGTTCGAGAAGAAAAATGAGCAAAAGATCTAAGCATTTTGCAGGAAAGGAAACACAGATGGTCATTTAACATTTAAAAGAGCACATAAAATGCCCAACCTCATTAACAGTCATGAAAATGCAAATTCAAGTCACAATTTCATTTTGCTCCCATCAGACTGGCAAAAATGTGAAAAGCCAATCAACGCAAGTGCTGGCAAAGGTGCATGGCAGGGCATCTCCGAGGAGAGGATAAATTGGAAATCTTCAGTGGGCTGCTGCCCCACGCCAGCAATCCCTAGATAAATATCCCAGAAGAACTCTTCCCAAGCACACCAAGGGACATTTACAGGAGAGTTCATAAGCTATGGCTTGCAGGAAGCAGCAAAGAACCCAAGTGTCCATTGGCAGGAAAAATGACTAAATTGTGGCACATTCCTATGATGAAATGCTTTGTAGCAGAGAAAGTGAATTAATTGAAGCCATATATATCAACAAGCTTGCATCTTTCTAAAGATGAAAGGGGAATAGGGAGAAACAAGTTTATTTTTCTGGGGGGGGGGGTGGCGTTTGGGCTCTCCATTCAGGAATTACTCCTGGCAGTGCTTGGGGGCCATACGGGATGCCTGGCATCTGTGGTTGGCCACGTGCAAGGCAAGCTCCCCACCCACTGTACCATCTCTTCACCTCCAGGGAAAATCAAGTTGGAGATCAGAGGTCCCATACCTACTGAGTTTGAAAAAGAATTGTATCATTTCTATAAACTAAAAAAAATTAAGACATATTTAGGAATACATAGCTACAAATGATGACACCTAAAACAAAATCCCTCTAACAGTAACATAAGGCAAAAGAATTATAGACAAGTGTAAGAAAGATATGGGGAAGAGGGTTTTGAGGGGTTTGTAAGGGTGGGGGAGAGGGAAGGGCGATAAGAATAGGGTGATTGAACGATGCCTGGGGTTTCAGTAATATTCTCTTAGTTGGAAGGTGGGCACAGGGATGCTTTGATTTTGTCATATTTTTTAACTCTGTAGTGTGTATGTATGTTATGTACTATTATATATAATCACTCGTATCACTTGTCATCCCGTTAATCTTCGAGTTGCTCAAGCAGGTGCCAGTAACATTTCCATTTGTCCCTGTCTTGTGCTAATGTAGCCCAATGGCATCTGCTGGCTCCAGGAACACGAAGAGCCTCAAACCATTTGTTCAGGGTTTTGACGGAGAAGTCTGGCCATCTCGTAGGTGGGCAGTCACACGTCCTTTTGACGTTCTGTGGAATCCAGTCGGTAATGGCTCTAGTCCAGCGGTCGTCTCTAAATCGCATTATATGTCCGGCCCATCTGATTTTTGATGCCTTGGCAAATGAGACAGTGTCCCTGATTCTTGATCGTCGATAGACAATATATAATATTATTATATATTACTATTTGCTGTATCACTGTCATTTCATTGTTGTCAATTTACTCAAGCGGGCGCCAGTAATGTCTCTATTCCTCTGAGCCCTGAGATTTTAGCAGCCTCTCCTTACTCATCTTTTCCAATGACTGGAGTCTCTTTCAGGGTCAGGGGAATGAGACTTGTTATAGTTACTGGTTTTGGCATATCAAATACACCACGGGGAACTTGCCAGGCTCTGCCCGTGCGGGCAGGATACTCTTGGTGTCTTGCTGGGCTCTCCGAGAGGCATATATATATATATATTTCTCTCTATGATTTGTTGCCTACTGTCTGAACCCCATCAAACATGGTGTGGTAATTATAGAAAATGGAAGTAGCTTATGATGTGTCCAGAAAGTGGCCTGGAGTGTGGCAGCAGTTGGGTAGTGGAGGTTGGCTGCCGGGGCTGGGTCCCTTGGGGTGGAAAGGGCTCTCATCTGCCCCCCTCTAGCCCCCCGAGTGAAAACAGCCTGGATATATATTAAAGGAACCAATGAAAATGTTTTAGTATAAGTGGCATTGGGAAATGGGCTTGAAATATTAAAATAAAGAAAGCATATTATAATACATGAACCATGGGCTGGAGAGATAGTATGGTGCGTAAGGCATTTGTCTTGCATGTGGCTGACTGGAATTTATCCCCAGAACCACAAATGGTCCCTGGGGGCCAGCTAAATGTAAGCTCTGAGCACTGCTGAGTGTGCCCCCAAACCAAAACTGTAAACCCTAACCAAAGAGCCAAATACATGACATGAACCAATGTTTTCTAAAAATTTCATTTCTATGTAAAAGTAAAAATCTGGAAAAAAAAATTTTAAAGCAGAGCTGAACTCTATAGTGATAGAGCTATAGATAAATTTCTTTTCAGTGTATGTTTAGTATTTTCTAAGGTGAATCTTTTTGACATAATAAGAAAAGCATAAGTTCATTAGATACAGAAAAGAGAGAGTTTTGATAAACAGTGTACAAATAAGAACGGTTAATGCATTGCCAGTTGCTAATAGCTTTTTAAAAGGCACCATTTTTAGTACTATTCCAGACTCCTGGAAAGTGGATCTAAAGTTGTATTTTGGCATTGGAGAGAATGGGAAACTTTGAGGCCTTTTTGTCCTTAATGATGGGTTTGGCTTGGGGCACTTGTTCCATGTGGGAAATAAAGATGTGCTAAAGATTCATTTATTCCTGTAACTGGACAAAACACAGGTAAGAGCACAGATGTCTTCCATATTTCTATTTCCCCTTTCTTTTTGCAGTTCCAATTACTTGTCACAGAATTTTCAGAAATTACAAAGAATTACCAACAGGCTAATAGGTAGCCGGAGTTCAGAGGCTGCCAGCTTCCCGGCAGCCAAGGTGAAAGGTGAGAGACCCCCCTCCCCCCACTACACACACACACACACACACACACACACACACACACACACACACAGTGACCTGGTGGGTTTCACACAGTGTTTGGTGGCAGCTTAGAAAGTATCCAGTTTCACAGCTGCTAAATAGCCCAAGAAGCTCCCCCAAGAAATGTATCAAATAAAGGGGTGTTTGGGGGGGTAGATCTTATTTTTCGCTCCCATCATGCATGAAGCAGAACACCACAGCCTCTTGAGAGCCCAGTAACTGGATTTGTGTCTTGTCCCTGAGGGAGAGTGGGTGAATGTCATGTGTTTATTCTCTGGATACAGAGCAACTTTTCCATTAAAAAAAAAAAGAGGAGGAGGAGGAGGAGGAGGAAGAAGAAGAAGAGGAAGAAGAAGAAGGAGAAGGAGAAGGAGGAGAAGGGAGAAGGGAGAAGGGTGAAGGGAGAAGGTGGGAGAGGAGGAGGAAGAGGAGGAGGAGGAGGAGTGGGGAGGAGGAGGGGGTGGAGAGAGAGAGGGAGAGGGAGAGGGAGGAGGAGGAGGAGGAGGAGGAGGAGGAGGAAGAAGGAGGAGGAGGAAGGAAGAATAATCTTGGCTCCCAGCTTCCAAGAGTGGGCCAACGCTGTACAACAAGCAGAAACTCTTGGCACGATATAACTTGCCTTTCCCAAAGTTCGGGTATTCAAGGGAAGCACACTATCCCAAAGAAATTCAATAGATCCTAAAGAAATTCAACAGGAACCCCGAACACAACCTTTTTTTTTTTTTTCCCAGAGACTGCCTTTGTTTTTGGACCATACTTGGCAGCTCTCGGGGCTTATTCCTGGCTCTGCTCTCAGGGATCATGCCTGGCAATGCTCAGGTACCATGTGTGGTGCCAGGGTGGTACCAGGGATCAAACCCAGGTCAGTTGTGTGCAAGTAAATGCCTTACCTGTTGTACTACTCCTGCCCTTGAGAGAGTGCTCTTTACTTATTTTTAATTTTTTTGTTTTTGATTTCTTTAGATGACAATTTTATTTATTTATTTTTTAGAGTACCACAAAGCCATTCTTGATTGGATTTCAGTCATACAGTCTTCCAACACCCACCCCTGCACCAGTGTACATTTCCCAGCACCAGTGTCCCCTGCCTGCCTGCCTCTTTGGTGGGCATATTTTCTCTCTCTCTCTCTCTCTCTCTCTCGTGTTTTTTTTTAAAGAGACAAACCCAGACATTTTCCTCCCTATCAGCTGTCAGAAAAGATTTCAAGGAGGGAGCTTATCCTTGGTTTACTCAAAAGAACCTGCTAATAAAGCGTCACTTATTTCCACATCTGAGAAATGGAATGAAACAGGGATACCCAGAGTGATGAACATTCCTTACCTTTCCTGCAGCTTCTTGAGTTTCTCGGGGTCTCCCTTTGTCTCAGGGTCTCCCTTTTCCTCTCCCAAGTCAGAGGCTGTTGCTCTGTTCCTATAATCATTTTGATCTGGGAAGTCTGACACCGCAAAGAAGGTAAAAGGGACATTTTCTTGCAGGGATGCAGGGACTTGCAAGTGGTCTTGCAAGTTCATCCTTGCTGGTGAGGAGCTGGTGGGCTCCAAGGAAAAGCATCCTTGAGGGTCGAGTGCAAGTTCTTCTGCATGGAGCGGAGCTTCCCTGGGCGGGCTGGTTAAAGCGGTGTCACCTGCTCTCCCGACATCTTGTTCTTGCATGCCATTTGCTGTAAAATAGCTTTGGTTTCCAATACCAGCCAACAGATTCCTGTGTCTAATGGGACACAGTGGCCGATGCATAAAATCCCTCGAGTTGACCTCTGAGCCGGATCTGTGAGCTGAGGTTGGCGCCAAGTCGACTGGCATAACGTGGCTCAGAGCAGAAGGCACAAACGAGCCCGGAGTAGGATAAGTGGAATTCAGGGATACTCTTGGAGCTGTTGGTCCCAAAAGAAAATAGTCCAGGGAGCTGCTGAAGCTGTTTAAGCAGGTGTGCCAGGACCCTCGGTAGCCCCGGGTGCCGGGCCTCTCTCCCCGAGAGGCAGTGTTCCAAGACGTGCTTTCAGCATGGAGGTTATTGTCGAGATTGCGGTGAGCTGTGGTGTGAGGGTTCTGCTCATGTTCGCCATCACTGCTGTCATCCTCCTTAGCAATGTCCCCCTTGGGCAGTGCAGGGTCTCTGACGGGGCTCTGCCCAGGGGAAGGCTGCCGTGCCTTTGACTCCCCTGCAGTGCTCACTCTTGTCTGGCCACGGCTGAACTCGCTTCTTGCTGGACTCTTCCTGCGAGTTTCAGGGTTTTTATCAAAAGGCTTAGTTTTGCTCAGAGCGGCTGAGGCACCAAGAAATCGGCTTTTCTTCTGACGGGAATGAGAGTGGGACGAGCACATGCGGGCCAGCAGGAGTTCTTCCTCGATGTGGGTTTCCTCTTCGGTTTCGTTGCCGTCTCCTCCAGGGGTCGAAGTCAGGATGGAACGAAAATCTTTATCTCGGAATCTAAACGGTGAGTTCCTAGGCCCTTCCAAGGTGGTGGCGGAGATGAGCCGTGACCCCAGAGGGTTGCTTGGGCCCTGGAAGGACTGGACCAACGGTGGGTGGAGCTCACTGTGGGGAAGAAGTTTAGGGTCTCCTCTTTTGCTTCTCTTGAGGGTACTCTCAGTCGTTGCCAGCTTCTGCGAGTAGGGGACTAAGTTTCTTCTCTCTCGCATTGGCCTCTTTAGCTTCATGTCCCCTGCCCAGAGTAGGCCTTCCTGTTGGACGGTTTGTTCTGTGGTGAAAAAAGACACAGCCGTCATTCTCCCCCCACAGGGAGTGACCCTTGAAGTCAGCCACGGGCCCTAGAGGACAGAAGCAGGGGAGGTCAGAGGCCTGGACACATGTGTGCAGGGCTGACTGGGCCTCTTCACTTTTGGCTTTTTTCCCCCATTTGTTTGTTTGTTTGTTTGTTTTGTTTTTTTGGGTGATACCCGGCAATGCACAGGGGTTACTCCTTGCTCTGCACTCATGAATTACTCCTGGTGGTGCTCAGGGGACCATATGGGATGCTGGGAATTGAACTTAGGTGGGCTGCGTGCAAGGCAAACACGCTACCTGCTAAGCTATCGTTCCAGCCCCCTTTCCCCCATTTTTATTATTTGTTTTTGCTTTTGGGTTACATTCGCTGACCTGAGTTGGATCCCCAGCATCCCCTATGGTCCAGGAGTGATTCCTGAGTGCAGAGCCAGGAGTAACCCCAGAGCATCACTAGGTGTGACACCCACTTCCAAAAAAAGAAAATAGAAAAGCAAAAAACAACCCCTACTGTTACTGAGGCTAGCCTCGTGGATGCAGGAAAGCTCACCCAGAGCCATAGTGCATTTCATGCAGGTCACTGGCTGCCTGGACAGGAGAAACAATGAGGCAAGGTGCTGGGGAATTGTCAGAACAACTCAGACATGTCTGCACTTCCCCAGTCTTCCTCTTCAGAAATCCAGCCAGCACTTCCCGGTGTGTGTGTGTGTGTGTGTGTGTGTGTGTGTGTGTGTGTGTGTGTTTCCAGTGAAGGTGGCAGACTGTGCCATTCTATCTATTTTTACCCTGTTGTCTATTGTTTATCAAAGAGGGAGCAGATTTCTGTTGCTCCAGGGCCGGGGAATCAGCCAGGGCTGTGCTATCCATAGATCAGGCCCTGCAGAGCTGCCTGAGGCCTCCCTGGCCCCAAGGGTTCTGGGTGGGACAGGGAGGGGGCCTGGAATTCCCAGGAGGTCAGCGAAGGCCGAAGGCCGCACCTCAGGGGTCTGCTCAAAGGCCACCTCGCAGCTAGACTTCATGGGTTTAAACTGTGGTTTCAGACGCTTTGTTCCTCTCATGGTTTCCTTCTGGTTGTGATGCGGTTGACGCTCATTGCAGGAAGTCTGGCAAATCCCGACGGTAGGAGTAAGCTGTGGGATCATCCCGGTCCAGAGCTCAGTGCCTGGCTGCTGCTCAGGGCTGCAGACTGAGTGCTCGGGGCTCAGCTCCCTGCTGAGGCCGTATTTGGTGGAGTTAGCACTTCCAGGTGGGTGTGTTCCGGTGACACAGGCCCCACTGCCCTGGCACATACTTTTTCATGCCCTCCTATACCCTGAAGGCACCAGAATTTATAGCCCAAGTAAACATTAAAACAAAAATTTGGGGGGTATTTGGGTAGATACAATATTATGGTTTGTTTTCTTTTTCTAAATGTTTTGTTAAGGGTGTTTTCTTTTGCCAAGAATTATTCTCTAAATGTACGACATTCATTTTGTATGTGATTTTCATTATATAGTATAAATAATAAATATATAAGTATATAATAATTTATTTACCTTCTCTACTCTCGGGGCTATTATATTATTGGGTATATACATTCTTTCAAGATTTTTTGGGAGGTCGTTTTTTGGTCTGGGGGTTACATCTGGCAGTGTTCAGTGCTTACTCCTGGTACTGTGCTCAGGGATCACTCCTGGCAAGGTTTGGGGGACCATATGTGGTGCTGGAGATGGAACTCTGGGTTGGCCACATGCAAAGCAAGTGCCCTACCTGCTGTCCTATCTCTCCAGCCCCTCTCCAGCCCTATTTTAAGCTTTGGCTGCCACAAATTACATAGTGACAATGTCCTTGCACAGACAGCTTTGACTACACGTCTTTGTTTTCTTAGAATAGATTCACAGAAGTGGAACTGCTAAAGGCATAAACTCTCTAAAGACTTTGACACATTGCCACATCCTAGGTGACACTGAATTAGCCTACATGGAGGATGTAGAAGCTTCTCTCCTAACTGGGTGGCCGGGGGAGCTTCCCAGGAGGTGCCTGCTGTGAACTTCTCTTCCCAGCTCTGAATCTGACTCTAAAGACTTACCCAATTGGGTGGATGAAACCAAACTCCTTGTGAATTCATTTTTTTTTCTTTTTGGGTCACACCTGGCAATGCACAGGGGTTACTCCTGACTCTGCACTCAGGAATTACTCCTGGCGGTGCTCAGGGGACCATATGGGATTATAGGAATTGAACCCAGGTTGGCCACATGCAAGGCAAATGCCCTACCCACTGTGCTCTTGCTCCAGCCCGTGAATTCAATTTTCAACTTGTTGAGTGGCATCCTCTTCCCTTTCAAACGCACTTTTCCCCCTTATCAAATTAGTCTTAGCTACCCAGTATTTCTTCTCCTGCGTGCCTTCCTCCATTCTCTCTGTTAAGGAGGTCTGTCTACCTTACTGATTTGCAAGAACTGTCTGTAGAGTGCCTCTTTGCCACACGTGCTTCAGATGGCTCATAGATAGAGTGGACAGTTTTTTTCTACTCTAACTTATGCAAACCACTCTAGAATGTAAGAAAATGAAGCGGTTACTGGGAAAAGTTAGAAGCCCTGGTATAACAGGAAAAAATGTTGACACGTTCTCAGCAGGTCTTAGGATGCCTTAGAATGCAGACAACCAAGGGATTTGTAGCCCTCCTGGACCCAGGCCCCATACATACTGTGCTGGGGGCGGGGGGTGGGGGTGGGGGGATGTGGGGAAGCTCAGCTTGCAAACATCTAAGAGCTCACTGAGGGTTGAGGAGGTGGCAGGAATAAAACTTACAATAGTTCGTGTTTGCTCCAGCTAAATCTGTGGATTACTCCACTTCACTATCCAGCAATGCAGTGCACTTGCTTTCATTATCCACCTTCTAAGACAAGGGAACTGTAAGTTGGGTGGCTACTTACTACCCCATGGTATAAAGAACCCGCCATCAGAGCGAGGTAGGTCTGTGCTGCCCGAGGAGGGGAAGGGGAGGGATCTTAGCTGTGACAGTGGTCCGAGAATAATATGACAATGCTCAGCTTGTCCCTCCTTCCTAGCCAACCCTACCACCTTCATCCAGATTTGCACTAATCCTCACACCCACAATACAGATGAGATGCTAGAACAAGGGCCCCTGTGTTCCCGGGTGGCAGGGAAGTGGGTGCCCTGGGCTTCCCAAGGGGAAGAGAAAGTCAAGAGGTTGGCCACCAAATGTCTCTTTCCTGGAGTCTCAGGACGCCTCCTTTGGTCCTGTTCCCTGAGCTAGCTCAAGACAGGCTGACGTTGGGACCTTAGGCAGAGTGCTCAGGAGGAGGCAACCAAACTGGACTTGTGGAAAGAGGCGTTGGTTTGTTATGATGTTATTTCTTTTTCTCTCTTCCTCCCCATCCCCCTTCCCTCCTTCCCGTCCTCTGTCCCTCCTCCTCCCCCTTTCCCTCCTTCTCATCCTCCCTTCCTCCCCCTCCCCCTCTCCCTCTCTCCCTTCCTACCCCCTCTCTCCCTCCCGCCTCTCACCTGTCTGCCCTCCCTCCCTCCCTCCTTCCTCCTCCTCCTCCTCCTCCTCCTCCTCTTCCTCGCTCCCTCCCCCCCCATCTCTCTCTCTTTCTTTCTTTCTTTCCTTTTCTTTCTTGTCATTGGATCATACTAGCCGGTACTTAGGGCTCCTCCCAACTTAGTGCTTAGGGACCAGGGTGTCAGGGGTGGAACCTGGGCTCCCCACATGCAAAGCACTTGCAGCAGCCCTTTGAGACATCTCCCCTGCTCCCCCTCCCACCCCCACCAACTCAGAGCCACACTCAGTCATACTGACAGAGCGACATCAAGGTGAAGACAAGAAACAGGTCCTCGTCTTACCTTGTCTTGCCTTCCCCCAACTGGCTTCCCTCAGCAAAGAAAGCCAGAGCCTGTGGTTTGCTTCCCCAAACCTTCCAAGCATCTCACATTTTAAGGCATGTGCACCTCCAGATAAAAGCACATGCAACCAAGCCGTCTGTCTTTCTCGGGATAGCAGCACCCGTCACTCCCATTCCTCTCTCCTGGGACCCAGACCCGGGCTCCGTGGGCCTCACCTGCTCCGCGGAGGGCCGACACCTTGACCGGCAGCTGGGCCTTCCGTCTGCCTCTGTCCCTTGCTGCTGCCGGGCTCTGCAGCTCCGGGCTGACGGTCAGTCTCCCCAGGTTCGGCCTCCTCTTCCTGTACAAAATCTGCGGTGCCTGGGCTGCCGAGAGGTGCAAGAGCTTTTCAGTAAGGAACTTGTCACAGGGAAAACTCTCCCACATAAAGACACTCTAAGGGCCCAGCCACAGGGAGGGAGGGAGGGAGGCTCAGTGAGCTGACCCAGGGTCTGAGAGGAGCAGATCTGAGACCTGTTCACTGCCTCCTCGGAGCATGTGAACTTGGGGGAAATCGCGTCGCCTCTCGAAGAATCAGTTTCCATCCCCCCCGCCCCCACCACAGAGTTATCACTACAGGTTTTTATGGATTCCCCCCCACCCCCGCCCAGTGCTGGGGATCAAATCAAATGCAGGGCTTTAAGTGTCCCCAGGCCTTAAGGTGATCACCAATATTGGACATCCGTGCCCCCTGCAATGCTTGAGTCTTTCCTTTGGCTAAGAAATTTCTAGGTTCCAGTTTGTCAATGTTGGGATGGACCTACTGGCAGCACTGCCAAGAAACTTCTAACCTTCTTCTGCCATGGACACGGGCCTCAAAGCCTGGCTTCCCAAATATTCTCCCAAAAGTTCAAGTTCACAGCTTTTGAAAAAAAAATTTTTTTTTGCTTTTGTCCACATTTGGGGATGTTCAGAGATCACTTCTGGCTCAGGGATCCCTTGTGTTGGGCTCGGGGGATCTACGGGGTATAGGGGTCAGACCCAGGTTGGTTGTATTCAAGGCTGCCTGCTGTGCTCTTGCTCCAGCTTCACAGTGTGAGTGAGTGTGTGTGTGTGTGTGTGTGTGTGTGTGTGTGTGTGTGTGCGTGCGCGCACTCACGCCTGTGTATTCATGGCTTCAGGTGGCTTATTTGTGGCTCACATGGCCTTTCAGAAAGCACCAGGCTTCTGGGAACCTCAAACCTTTCTTGCCTCTGAGCGACACACCGCTGGACCAAGACAGCAGCTGGGGCACTGCTGGCTGGGTCCCCACTGAACCCAGGTCTGCTTAATTCCTGTTCCTGACTAGGTTGCTCGTGGGAGTGCACCATGCCCATGTTTCTACTTCACCCCTGTGAAGTGCCAGCGCAGGGGAAGGAGGTTTGGTATTTTCCACTGCAGGTCTACAAGTCTCTGGGCTCGCAGAGGAATTAAACCGCAACTAACTAGAGGCTCCCAAATGAATGTGGACTTCCGCCCATCTTTTCAGGGGGAAAAAAATTACTCAGTGCGTTCCTGGAAATTTTTTTTTTCCTTTTCGGTTTTTGGGCCACACCTGGTGTGCTAAGGGCTTACTCCTAGTTCTGTGCGCAGGGATGGTTTGGGGGACTCTATGGGGTGCTGAGGATCGAATCTGGGTTGACCACATGGAAGGCAAATGCCCTGCCCACTGTACTGTCTCTCTGGCACCACCTTCATTCAGCCAACAGCACTTAAGCTGGTATTGTGTCCCCACATCATCCCAGCGTCCCCAGCCCCAGCAGGGCCCATGGCGGGGCAACATCTAGAGGCTTCTCCCCTCTTAGACAGTTGGGAGGTTTCCCAGCAGGCCACAGGGGAAAAGCTGGGCAAGGGGCTGGGTTATGTGAGAGTCACCAAGATGATCAGATGGGTTTCCAGAGGGAAAAACTCTCCAGAAAATGAGGCTGGTGGAAGGTTTGTGATCAGACATGGTTCCACCAACCACAGAAGAGATAGAGGGGGTGGTGAGATGGGCACCCCCCTCTACTCCCCCGGAGTCAGGGACACTGCACAAAGGCCCCGGGGCACCTCAGCCTCACCAGCAGCCCACCTCCAGCCCCGAGGCCTTGGTTTTCTTGTGGCGAGGCCTTCCTTCCCGGCTCTCAGTGATCAGAAGTGTTCTGCTGCCTCTCACTTGCTAGAGGACAGGCCAGGGGCTCAGGCCACATCCCTAATACTCAGGCTGAGATCTCTGGACCTGGCTCAAAGACCCAGTTCACCAGGAGGATCCCCACTGATTCCAAGCATGCATCGAGTGGAATATTCACATTTCCTTCATGCCCTCCCATCTCCCACAGATACCCTCTCAACCCACCCACCCCCTCATCACCTGAAAGACCCCGACCTTCCTTCCCCAGTCTGCACCCACCAAACAGTCCTTGGAAGACAGTTTCTAGTTTTCCACCCATCAAGTCTGTGCTGTCTCTGCTTTGGACAAAACATTCAAGATTCTCAGGACCTATGGCACTTCCATAGTCTAAGACTGCCTTAGGTATGTGTCCTTCCTGTTCAATACTCCTTGAGGACGAGGAGCTCATGAATTTCCCATCATTTTCCTGCAGGACAAAAAATCACGCTCAGTAGGATCCCGGGGCTCTAGAGGATGCATCCGGCTCAAACTATGAGGAATCCCTAAGGCGGAGACAAGGTTTTGCTGTATGAGACTTCCAAGATGGCCTTCAGAAGAGGTGACTGTGCTTCCCGGCTCAGAAAAGGGGCTTTCTTTAGTGCAAAGAGCAATGCGAAGGGTTCCTAAGCTGGTTTCCATGACCCCATTTCTTCTCGGATCCAGAGTGGGGTGAACTAAAGTAATAAAGCTGAAAGAGTGGGACTTGTTTCCGTTGGTCTGACCATGAAGTGCTTGCTGCGGCTTGTACGGACCCTCAAATGTTTGGAAAACCCAGACCTCAGTGCCTGCCCCTGCAGTGGCTGCTGTAAGGCCGAGCGCTCGTGTGCCCTAGTAGCGTAACTGGGAGGCTGGGGTCTCTGAGCTGCTGGAGAAATAGCTGCTGGCTTTTCTCTCACAGTGATAATCATGCAGTAATAATACTGGGAATCTGACATAACTCCCGTCAGAGAACTGGATTTGGCCAGAAATTTCACCCGTAGGCCTCAGAGGTTGAGGATAACATCTTCAGCTGCGTCATTCCTGTGTTCTTGCTTTCTCCCCTCAATCCTCACTGTAAAATCCAAAAGTCAAATAGCAGCTCCTCTTTTTCCGTTTTTTTTTCTGAATGTGATTTGCCCAACAGATACCTGTGCACCCTGGCTTTATGCAATAATTGTAGAGTTGTACTTGTCTTTGTTAGACAAGTAAGGTGCTTTGGTCATGACCTTCAGGAGCTTTATCTAAATTGGCTGCAGTGCTGACTCCTGCCCTGCGGTGTCCTTTGGGGTCTAATGGTGCGAAAGCTCTTGGGCACAATCCTTCCCCATCCAGGCTCGCAGCCCCAAGAGATGTGCCCCAGTGTCATAGGTCGGATGGACATGAATTCAAGAGTCTCAAACAGGGGCTGGAGCGATAGCACAGTACGGCATTTGCCTTGCATACAGCTGACCCGGGTTCGATTCCTAGCATCCCATATGGTCCCCCTGAGCACCATCAGTAGTATTTCCTGAGTGCAGAGCCAGGAGTAACCCATGAGCATCGCTGGGTGTGGCCCAAAAAGCAAAAAAAAAAGTCTCAAACAGCCTAGCGTGATCTCAATCCCCTATTACCTCCTGACCCCCAGCCCCCCAAGGGCAGGTGAGGCCGACCTTGGGTCCCAGTGACATTCTTGATGGGGCACATAGTCAGTCTCCAGGAGGACTAAGTCCTATTGGGAGATGAAGAACTTCCTCTTCAGGGATCAGTGGAGGGAAAAGTGGGGGGCAGGGGAAGCTGGGTTCAGCTCTGTCATGGGGACCCCACATCCTGAAGTGAGTTAGAGTCTCTGGGAAGACTGTGGTTGTCTATGGCTGCACAGAGCCCAAGGCCCCTGCTACTATCTCTGAGCAGGGGGATGTCTTGGGGGGGGCAAAGACACCAAAACAGTGATTTGGACACGAAGGTCCCCATTTGGGCCCCCGGACAATGCAAAGAACATGGCAGCACTGACAGAATGGTTCCTCACTTGGTGGGCAAAAGTGGGGAAGACCTAAGTGCCCTATTCATCCACGATGCTGATGATGGAGCATGAGTCCCGCTGACTGTCCACTTCGTGCAGGCCTGCCCCTGGCCACGGCCCTTTCTCACACCCCTGGCCACAGTGATTCCCGAGAGATGGAGTAGAAAAGACAACCCTGACGCCTCAGAGGCATCAAGATTGTCTCAGAGAAGCCTCCGTCTGGCTAGGGATCAAGCCCTTTGGCTTTCTTTGGCTCCTCTGGGCATCCTGAGGTGACACTGGGCACAGGTGCAGCGCCTGCCCTACCCAGAGATCTTCATGAAAGTCTGGTTAGGGACACAGATACATTTTCTTTTTTCTTTTTTGTATTAATTTTTACTGAACCACCGTGAGATAGTTATAAGCTTTCATGTTTGGGTTACAATCACACAATGATCAAACACCCATCCCTCCAGCAGTGCACATTCCCCACCACCAATATCCCCGGTATAACCCCCTTCCCCACCCTCCCTCTGCTCCATGACAGATATGATTCCCCATAATCCCTCTCTACTTTTGGGCATTATGGTTTGCAGTACAGACCCTGAGAGGTTATGATGTTTGGTCCTTTATCTACTTTCTGCACACATCTCCTATCCCGACCGATTCCTCCAGTCATCTTTTTCTTAAGTGATCCCTTCTCTATTCCAGCTGCCTTCTCCCCTTTGCTCATGAGGCAGGCTTCCAGCTATGAAGCAATCTATCTGTCCTGTGTAACAGATACATTTTCTTTTGGAATCCAGTCAGTGGGATTTGGCACCTATTCAGCAGGCTGGCGGGGGTGTGATAGCCCACCGAACCCTCCCACTCGTCATCCCTCCTCTGTGCACTTCTGAACAGGCCTCCCCTGACCCATCCCTGCCCCCACAGCCCTCAGGGCTGGCTCAGCGCCGGGCCGCAGTCGCCTTCACCCGGGTGGGATCAGACATCAGGCGTGTCTGGGGTCAGCCCTGTTCAACTGTGGGCCGGATGCAGGAGCGAAGAAATCAAAGGAGTCTTGAGAGGTGACGGGACTTTATTGGTCATTCGCTCCCGAGTGCTAGAGGCTTGAGGGAAGTGGCAAGCAGCGTGTCATCGTCCTGCTCCCTGACACTCCTGGTGACACTGGGGTGTGCTCTCCGTCCCCTCCCTGCCGCCTGCCTGCAGGAGCCTGAAGTTCCTGCCCTAGTCCTCTGTGCTGTGGGCCGCTTACCACAAGAGGTAAATGCGACTGGGCCTCCGGGGGGCCGGGAGACACAGTATGGGGGTCTCGGCCGGGGTGGGGCGGGAGATGGGGAAGTAGCAGAGGGAGGCTGGAGACTCAGGCAGGGGTGTGGGGTGGCAGGCTGGGGAGCCCAGGGGGTCAGGGGGGGAGGTGGGGTTCATGGAGGGAGGAGGAAACAGGACTGGAGGGAGTTGGGGCCCTGAGGTCTGGGCCCCCAGGGGGGCAGGTGGCACCAGAGGGAGGAGGAGGCTGCAGTAACTGGTATTGGGCTGCTGGACGGGGGAGAAAGCAAAGACGGAGCAGAAAGGGGAATATTCAACACAGAACAGGGGGTGCTCGCTGCTGTCACCTGCACAAAAGAAAAAGAGCAATCAGGAAGCAGCACTTAGGAAACTCAAAGCCTGTGAGCGAAGCCAAATTCACAGTGTCGGGGTGGGAGGGTGACGGGGGGGGGGGGGGGCTTTTTGTGTGCTGGGGGCAGCAGGGTCGCATTTGATGGCCTCTGAGGCACCAATGCCACTGTCCTATCCCAGAGAAGTACCCCCTACAGACGCAGGGGGTTCACTGTGCCCTGCCCTCCAGATGCCCCCTAGGAGGTGTGGGCAGGCGGGAGCTGACCTGAAAGTGGGAGAAAGGGGGAAGTAGAGCGCTCCTGGGGGACCCCCTCTGGGAAGAGGGGTCTGGGGGCAACCTGGGGAGATGGGCTTGGGGGGGAGTCAACACAGCAGAGGAGGAGGGTCCAGGGGAAGCTCCCAGCACCCTGGAGGCCCGCGCAAGGGCACCTGGCAGAGCCACCCCCAACCCGCTTGCCGGATTTCTCAGCTTTGCCACCCAGCAGCAACGAGGTCCTCTCGGATCAGCCGCTGCCCCTCGCCTCCCTGTACACCTGGCACTGCCCCTAGTTGGAGAAGGGGGTGCTCCCTGGGGCAGTGAGGGGCGCCACCTGCAGAGAGCCGCCAGACACAGCCGCCAGACACAGGCTTGCAGGCCCTTCACGCGCTCAGGGGCAGAAGCCAGGACGTGCTGTTCTCATCGGGGAAGTCTGAGAAGGCCGCAGTTCAGACAGGCTCGCAGACCCTCGGGTGGGAAGCCACTCACCACAGCGGACCCCTCTTTCTTCTTGTGTCCCAGGGTCTGCCATTGCCCAGCAGGTCCTTCACACTCCACCCCTCCTCGGGGCCCTCAGCCTGGGCCAGGGAAGCCCCAGTGGTGTCCTGTTCTGGGCTCAGTCCCTGAATTCTCCCTGGACCCGCGGTTCTGCCGGTGACTTCTGGAAAGGGCTTGTGGGCTAGGCTTCCTCCCAGCTTCTTCGGGACGACACCCCTCTCTCACTGTCGCCTGCTTGTCCGTCCCCTCAGCCTCTGTGGGCCCCTCATTCAGCCCTTTCCTAGCTGCAGCCAGACTCAGCTTGTAAAAGTGCCGGTGGGCGTAGTGGGGGAGGGAAGCAATGCAAGGAGATAAGACGCTTGCCTGGCACGTGGTCAATCAGGGTTCGAGCCCCGGCCAGGAGTGATCCCTGAGCACTGCCGGATGTGTCCGGAAGCCCTAAACACAACCCCTAAGATAAAAATACAAATGCCTGCCTGCTCACTTCACTACCCTGCCTGACCCGTGTCACGGCCGCTGGCCCACCAAGGGGCAGGGCCTGACCTTGCGTCTCAGGCAGAGATGTGTGTCCAGATTCCAGCCACCTTGAATGAGTCCTGAGTCTGTATGCAGAGCCGAGGCCCTGAGTTTCTTTCTAACCAGGTGACTCCTCTGCGTCAGGTCCTGGGGACACTGGAGGCATCCTGGACTACTGGTCGTCCTTGAAGTCTGTCTCCACCACGACTGTGGACTCTCAGCACTACCCACTGGGCAGACCCTCGCCTCCCTCCCTTGGCCCAACTCTCCATCCTTCCCCACAGCCTCTTAGCATTTGCCCTGGTCAGGATCTACAGGCATCCTGCTCTCCTATTGGCTGAGAGCCCATATGGCTGCACCCCGGGGCCCTCTGGGTCAAGCCCCAGTACCACAAGGACAGGTAAGTGTCTTTGCTAACCTTGCCAGGGGTTCTGATAAAATAAATGGGTAACTTCACTAAGAAGCAGACATTTCTGTTTCCCCAAAATAATCCAGCTATCCCTCTCTTCCATCTCTAGATTGCATTGGTGGCTCAGTTCTCTCAAAGACACTAAGCCCAGGAGGGACCAGGAGCCGGTTCCTAAGCAGGGCAAGGCTCAGAGACCAAACCCTCCCCCCAAAACTAGTCCATCTCCAGGATTTTAGCCCCACTGAATGTGGAATACTGCTAATAGCTAGTGAAGAAGAATTCCGAACTTTCAAATTCTAGGCTCTGTAGCAACCTCCAATCCCAACCCCAAATATCAGCCCCTACCTGTCCAACAAAAGTCAGTAGAAACGAACTAAAAAGTATAATTTTCTTCATAAAAATGGGACATTCCCTGATGTGGTTGCTTTCTAATTTAGGGAGATGGTCTGGAAAGTTGCCAGACACCAGCTGGACTTGTCTGGGAGCCTGTTGGCCTTTCAGAGGAGATTGCATCGGAGTTTACCTCAAGGTAACTTATGAAAATGTGGGATTTGCCCTGAAATTTCTCCCCTAGGCTTCAAATATTCTAGTTCTTCAAATATTGCCTTGAAGATGCACTCCTCTTGGGCTGAGTAGGTCGGGTGTTTGATGACTCATGGGGCTCTCGGCAGTAAGTGAGGAGGATGATTTCAGAACTCAGTTTTATGTTAAAGGGCAAGATTTTGGAAGGAGGCTCCCAGGGCTCCCCACCAGAGCCACTTTTGGGGAGCTGGCTGATCCCCAGGTGCGAGGAGAGGTGAGAGGGCATGCACCTCTGTCTCACATCAAGCCGGCACTTGCAGCCTTTGGGAGCTTTGATGTGTCCTGGGAGGGCCAGGGGGGACTCTGTCCAAGCTAGTTTGGGGCTGCAAGGGGTCTTGGTGGCAGGCAGGAGGTGAAGACCTCCCTAACTCTCTGCTGGGCTTATTTCAGTGACTTTGGTGTTCACCCTCCCACCCTTTTAAAATTGAATCACCTTGAGATATGCAGTTACAAAGTTGCTTATGATTGGGTTTCAGTCCTATAATGTTCCAACACCAACCCCTTCACCTGTCACCAATGTCCCCAGTTTCCCTCCTGCTTCCTCCATACCAGCCTGCCTCTATGGCAGACACCTCTCTCGCTCTCTCTCTCTCTCTCTCTCTCTCTCTCTCTCTCTCTCTCTCGCGTGCTCTCTCACACCTCCCCCTTTTGGACACTATGGTTTGCAATATAGGTACCGAAAGGTTGTCATATATATCCCTTTACCTACTTTCAGCACTCAGTTGCTGTCCAGAGTGATTATTTCCAACTATTGTTGTCACAGGGGTTCCTTCTCTATCCTAACTGCCCTCCCCCCCGCCCCCCCCCCCCACACATGTGGCAAACTTCCAACCATGGACCAGTTCTCCTGGCCCATTTCTTCTGTCCTTGGGTATTAGTCTCATACTGTGTTTTTTAAGTATCCCACAAATGAGTGCAGTCATTCTATGTCTCTCTTTCCTTCTGACTCCATTCACCAGAATTATACCCTCCATCCATTTATAAGCAAATTTCATGAATTCATTTTTCCTGGTGGCGGCATAATATTCCGCTGTGTAGATGTACCATGGTTTCTTTATCCAGACGTATGTTCTCAGGCACTCGGGTTGTTTCCAGATTCTGGCTATTGTGGACAGTGCTGCAATAAACATAGAAGTGCAGATGGTGTTTATGCTGAGTGTTTTTAGGCCCCCAGGGTATATTTCTAGAAGTCGTATTACTGGGTCATCTGAAAGTTCAATTTCTAGTTGTTTGAAGAATATTCACTTTGTTTTCCAAAAGGTTGGACCAGTCGACATTTCCACCAGCAATGAATTAGAGTCTCTTTCTCCCCACCTCTACACCAGCACTGATTGTTCTTGTTCTTTTTGATAATGTGCCAGACTCGTGTGAGACGATATCTCATTGTTTTAATTTGCATCTCCCTGATGATTAGTGTTAGAAAGCATTTTTTCATGTGCCTCTTGGGCATCTGAATTTCTTTTTGAGGAAGTTTTTGTTCATTTATTACCCCCTTTTTTGATGGAATTGGATGTATTTTTCTTGTGAAGTTTGGATGTATTTTTCTTGTGAAGTTCTACCAGGGCTATATATATATATATATATATATATATATATATATATATATATACACATATATATATCACTGTCCTCCCATTGTTAATCGATTTGCTCAGGCCCAGTAACGTCTCCATTGTGAGACTTGTTACTGTGTGTTTGGCATATCAAATGTGTCACGGGTAGCTTGCCAGGCTTTGCTGTGTGGGCGACATACTCTCGGTAGCTTGCCGGGCTCTCCAAGAGGGGCGGAGGAATCGAACTTGGGTCGGCCATGTTGGCCGCTTGCAAGGCAAACGCCCTACCCACTGTGCTATTGCTCCAGCCTATATATATATATATATATATATATATATATATATATATATGTAACACCTTATCAGATGGGTATTGGGTAAATAATTTTTTCTATTATGTGGGTTGTCTTTGTATATTGGTCATCATTTCTTTTGAGGTGCAGACACTTCTTAGTTTAATGTCGTCCCATTTGTTTATCTTTGCTTCACTTGCTTGGTCAGTGCTGTTTCATTTTTGAAGATTCCTTGGGTTTCAGTGTCATGGAGGGTTCTGCCTACGTTTTCCTCCATACACCTTATGGATTCAGGACTGATATTGAGGTCTTTAATCTATTTTAATCTGACTTTTGTGCATGCTGTTAGAGGTCCAAGTTCTTTTTTTTTTTTTAACATACAGCTGCCCAGTTTTCAACATTGGTGTTTATCTGAATCACGAAATAGAATTTTGGAATCAACAGCTCACTGGATCACTGGGGCTTGCCCCATGGCTCATTTCTATCTGGAGATGAAGCAAATCTCTGGTCAGTGAATGTGTTTGGCTTATTTATTATTTTCCTATTTGGTGTTTTGCTTTAGAAATTCAGGGTGCAGTAGAGGTATCTGTTTCTGCATAGATAGGATTTAAAAATTTTGGCACTGATTTTTGGTCAAGAGAAAAGACTGGGGAGAACGATATTAAAGACAAAGCGTTCTGGAAAAATCTCCTTAATGTAGCTCTTGTGCGCTGGGTCCCACCAGCTGTCGGCTGTGGAGTGTGGATGGCACCAGGTACTAATATAAGGACTGGGGACACACTTTATCATTGAAGCTTCATAGCCGTTCCCAAGGTGGGTCCTGGTTTGGCACACTCCACCCCATTTTACAGCTGAGAAAACTGAGACATTACTTGCCCAAAGGAACACAACCATTCAAAAATGGGGCTCCATTGCTAATCTGAGCCTGTTGACTCTGAAGCACACACCTATAAATTTCTCACAAATGCACTGCGGGGGAAGGAAGAGCTAGGAGGAGGAGGAGAGAGAGAAGCACAGGTTTCCTCCCCCCCTTGGAAACACATGAACTTAATGGAAAATGCGTGAATTCCTTCTAATCGAGCGAGAAATCTGGCTGTGGAGGGCCCGGCTCACTTCCTGTGCTGAAGGAGCTGCGTGGGGGTTCTAGAAGGCGGGTGAGGACAGAGGTCCTTTCTGACAAAGATTGACATTAGATAGATTTGCAGGGGACTGAGCCACCTCCCAGCTCAGCAGGAGGTCAGCCTTGGGGGTGTGCATTGCATAGGGGCTCACTGTACCCCTGTACCCCACAGGCAGCTCCGCGTCATGTAGATCTGGTGTGGGGAGAAGATGGCGCAACTCACCGTTGGTGTCCTTCCACAGATGCTCTAGGAGACAATTTCTCTGTGAGGTGAAGAACACCAGAGACTGTGCCAATGGGAGGGCAGACCTGCGGACTCAGGGTCTCCAGGCCCCAAATTCTCTTTTCTTTTTCTTTGTTAATTCTTTTAAGTTGCTATTCCTACTGGTTTACTCTTTTTTTTTTAATTGAATCACTGTGAGAACAGTTACAAAGCTTTCAGGGTTTAAGTCTCGGTCATACAATGATCAAACACCCATCCCTTCACCAGTGCACATGTACCACCACCAAGAACCCCCAGTATACCCCCCCCATCCCATCCCTCCCCCTGCCTGTGTGGCAGATGATTTTCACTTTACTCTCTCTTTACTTTGATTACATTCATTTTTTTCAACAGAAGACCCACTATTATTATTTGGAATTTCCCCCCCAACTATCAAACCTGCTGAAAAGGCATCATTAGATAATTTGTTTTCTATTGCTGATAATGAAGAGCATATGATTTTGGATTTCTGGTGTTTTAGTAATTAAGTCCAGAGGGATTTCTGCCAGAAGCCACTGGGTTCCCATATTGGTTTGTGTGCCTCTAGGATCATGGCCATTCAGGAGCAAAGGAACCCTTTGTGGGCGGCGACTCCGGGTCTGGTCCCGGTTGGGGGGGAAGGGCCAGTTCCTCCCCCCATCCCTGAAACCTCTTTTCTTTTCCTTTTTGAGACATATCCGGTGGTGCTTAGGATCTACTCCTGGCTCTGTGCTCAGGGATTACTCTTGGTGGGACTGAGGGGACTTTTGTGATGCGGGGGAGCAAACCCTGCTCAGCTATGTGCAAGGCAAGCACCCTCCCCACTGCACTGACACTCTGGCCTCTAAGTTCTTGTATGATAGCAGCAGGGAGGCTATCTGAATGTTCTTTTTTGGGTGGTAGGGTGGGGTTTGGGCCACGTGGAGGTGCTTAGGGGTACTCTTGCTAGTGCTCGGGGGACCACGGGCAGATCAAACCAGGTAGGGCGCAAGCAAGAGCCATACCCTCAGCCTGTCTCTCTGACCTCCTAGCTTTCTGAAGTCTCACCTCACTCCCCTTCACTTTCCTGAGGAGACACGGCTGAAAATGCTGCCCTCACTCTCTGGCTCCCCAGGGCTGACTCAGGGGCGTTAGGGTGAGTCTACACCGGGGAAGTGGGTGGATCCATACACCCAGCCTTGACTTTCCACGATCCACCCAGTGACTGCACCACTTGCTCAGCTCTGTAGTGACTGACCTCTGGCTGGGGCTGCTGTGCGGGGCTCAGCTATGCTGGGGCCAACTCTGCCCAATGTGTGGAGGTTTTTAAAGGCTTTTGCTACAAGTAACATCTGGTGTTTGATGAAGGCAATAGCTTCCTGCCAACTTGGCTCTCTTGCCTAAACCTTGGCGCTTCCTAGCTTAGTGATTCTTCCAATGCGATGTTTTATAGGATGTAAAGTGAGTTTGTTCTCCCTTCCCATCAGTATGTCAGTTCCGTATGGAGTTGGCGAAGTCTGAAAAACATCTGTATTAGGCAGACAAGCTAACTTGATGGAGTGAGCCCCAAATGGCTCATTTGACTGGCTTTCTCCACCGAGGAGATTGCGGATGATACAGATGTTGCCTCGCTTTCACAGGAAGGCTAAAAATGCCAGCCTCTGTAAGGAGTCACGTTACATAAACCCAGACTCAATTTTATTTTTAGTATTTGAAGATGTCCTCCCCCTTCGATGAATTGCAACCTGGGGAATGATCTTATCAGCCCCGTTTCCCTCTCAGCAGCTTCATTAGTGACCTCAACCCAACCAAGAGTCTTCAGCATGAGACCTTGTCAGTTCTGATGCCACTGTCCCCTGTTAAAGGAGGAAAGGAGCTGACACGACAGCGTCCCGAAGGCGATTTGTTTCCTACTTCATTAAGGCAACGAAGCGTGGGTGGTTAATCTCAGCGCAAGCTGCTGTCTATTGGAGACACGGTCGGGGATTTATCTGGACCCGTGGCTGTGGGACAGGAGCTCTCTGGGATTAGCAAGTGGTGGTGACTTGGATTTAAATAAACCGCGTGCTCTTTCTGGATTCTTCAGCCCCTCCTATGGGTTCTCCTGGACCACAGGGAGTAGAAGGCAGAGCTTCCCGCCTGGTTACCAGGGTGAAGCTGTCTGGTGACCTCGACCTCGCTGCAGTTCCCCGAGGAATCCAGTTTGTTGTGCACATGTTACCTTTGATGGGGTGAGCCCGAGGGATTCTAACCTTTCCATGGCATTTCTCCATTTTCTGGATACCGTTAAATCACTCCCGCCTCAAGCAGAGGACTGTTTTTTTGCTTCAAAGGCAGCTTAAGAGTGAATTATTTACCAAAATCTCACAAAAGAGAGGATTGATCAAGACCTGCTACTTTCTCCTGAGAGGACAACCACAGAACCAGAACACTTTATTGCGCTTTCCTGGGCCATAAATCATGCCACTCAGATGCTTTTGAAAGCGGCTCTTCACGCTCTAGGCTGGAGTCATAAAACTTGATACCTGGGGGCCAAATGCCTTTATCCCCACCAAAAGGGTGAGGAAGATGAAAAGACAACAATTCTAGGCTTGTGACTGGGGAGAAAAGGTGGTCAGGACCCTCCCCCCCCCCCCCCCCCCCCGTCATTTCCGTTCCCTGCATAGACCCTCTGCCCTGAAATGAATCCCACCCTTGATGTCAGTGCACCCAGAAACCTCAATCAGCCCCTCAGGAAACACTAGGTGTAACCAAGGCCACTGCAGCAGCCCTTCCCCTTCAAACCAGGCATTCTGATTTTTGCGAATGTCAGTAAACCAGCCACTCACCAGGAGAGGATCTGCCCGGGTCCGCGCCCTCTGGCTTCCTTGGAGTCATGGTGCTTTTGTGTTTCTGCCTGACTAATGTATGGTCGATGGCTGGAAGTCTGGAAGACTCACACTTCCCCAAAGAAGACTTGGCCGCTGGTCTGGTTTCAGCTAGAGAATTGTCTTCTCCAGAGCTCTAGCAAAAATAATGAAAGGTGTCCGAGTGTCAATGAGGAGGCAGAAGTGAGGAGCTGGACCACCCCCCCTCCCCAGTGGCAATCCTGGGGCAGTCTGCCCCCTCAGGGAGGTCCAGAAGGTTGGATGGGGCAGAGTCATCCTGGTCTGGAATTTAGAATTTAATGGTGAGAGTCAGGAGGCTGTTTTGTGGCACAGTATGAAAGATGCAATTGACCCTAAGTAAGTGAATGATGCATAAGCACTTTTCGTGTTCAAAGGAGAAGAAACAGTGTTTTTAAAATTCTTGCTGTTTTGTGTTTGAATGATCTGGTGGGGTGACTGAGAGGAGAGCTTCCTTAACTAGTCGGACACTTGACAACAACAAGGAACATTAGCTGCAGCTTCTCATTTTGTTGGGACTGGATTAAATTAGATCTCTGTGAAAATTCTGGATTTGGGGGGCTGGAATGATAGCACAGCAGATAACATGCTTGCCTTGCACGTGACCGACCTGGGTTCGATCCTTGGCATCCTGAGCGACAACATAGTGGGTAGGGCATTTGCCTTGCACACAGCCAACATGGCCGACCGGGGTTTGATTCCTCTGTCCCTCTCGGAGAGCCTGGCAAGCTACCGAGAGTATCTTGCCCTCACGGCAAAGCCTGGCAAGCTACCTGTGACATATTTGATATGCCAAACATAGTAACAAGTCTCATGATGGAGACGTTATGGGCCTGCTCGAGCAAATCGATGAACAGCGGGAGGACAGTGGGACAGTGATGCCCCCAAACACCACCAGGAGTGATATTTGAACGAAGAGCCAGGAATAACCCCTGAGCCTCACCGGGTGTAATGCCAAGACAAAACAACAAAAATCTAAAATTTCTGGATTTTTGGGTGCAGCAGAAGACAGAGCTTTTACGAAAGTTCCCTCCTGGTCAATATTCTGTAGAGAGGTCAGGATAAATCACCAGCTCATATTCAACTGGTGGTGCCTGCAGCCTCTGGCCAGTAACAGCTATTCAAGTATTTAACCTGGGCTGTGCTTACACTCATGAAAGACGTAATGAAAATAATAGAGATGAAGTGATACCTGGTGTTGAAGGGTGATGCAGGACTTGCACTATGGTTGTTAGGATTTGCGAGCAAGACGTGTTACAGTGAACCAAGCTGCAAGATCCCCTCCCCGCTTTCCCCAGAAATGGTCAGAAAACTGTCCTGCCCACATAATTAGCCCAGGTTCAGGGAGCCCCGGGCAAGTGCTGCCCTTGGCAGACACAGCAGGCAAGTAATTGCCCCACATTCCCCAGCGATGGCAGTTTGCATTGATCTCGCTCATCATTTGGAACTTCTGGCATTTTTATTTCAAGGCTCCTGACTCAGGAAAATATTCTGAATTGCTATGGATTCCTCGGTGCCACAAACCCTACAAAAGTCGTCTACTTGTCAGTTTTCTCTAAGGAAGTCTGCACACGCCTATCTAGAGGCGAACAGATCATTTTCCACCAAGCATCTCGACCCTGTTTGATCACCCTGAGTTTGGATCCAGCCTCCAAACTACTCTTGTTTTCCCCTTGTTTCCAGAAGCAGGACCACCCTCCGCTGAGAGAGAGGGCTGGGGAAGGAAAGAACAATGTGGGGCTTGTTCGCCTATTTCCTTTCACTTTTGGACTTTACTCGAGATCCTGGAACATTATTCTGAAATGTCAAAGATGAGACATGAGGTTATTTTTGGACGTGAGCGAGGCTCTCCATTGTAATAAGGCAGAACTGTGGGTGCATGCTAATGAGGTTGATGGAGACTGTCTTGGTACGAAGAACAGCACAGGGCCCTGGTGAGATGCAACTTCCCAAATGCCCATTGCACCCCCGGGCACTCTCAGCAGTGCTCACAGCCCTTCCTTTCCAGCCCACGCTCTGGGGGTAGGCTCCTGGTGATTCGGCCTCGGGACATCCATCCTGCTCACCCGGCAGTGAGTTAGTTGCTGGGATGCTGATAGAGACCCCTTTCCTGCTGGTTTCAGTGCGGTGGGACTGGCAAGAGCATTGTGGAAGTGGAGAGTGAAAGGCTTCTTCCTTGAAAAGGGGGTTAGGCTCTGTTTGTCCTCCCTTTCCCCACTCCTGACGCCCCTCCAGACATTAGTTGCACCCAGAGGGCTCCAGGGGGGCCCGGTTCATGCCCCAAGTCTGACTGTATGCCTGTGTTCTAAGCACTATCTCTCCAGCTCCAGTGTCTGTCAATCTTCCCCAGGGTGATCCTGGTTCTCGGAGTGCAGAGACTGCAGCTGAGACAGGGTGTGGGTCTCCCAGGGTGTCTGGGATCTTTTCTGCAGGCTCTACCCCGCTTTCTGGGGTCATCAAACAAAAATCACTTCATTCATTTCCTCTCAGCCCTTCTCCTTGATGGATTCTCCTGAAAACGAAGCCCAGCTCCCTGGGGAGCCGCCAGGAAGCCCCTACAGGCCCCGAAGTGTGTGTGCCCAGCCCCATTTTTTCCTGGGCCTGAATGCTGGCAGTTATTCTGTGGTCCAGGGTGAGCTTCTATCAGCTTATCTCCGTGACCCAGACTTTTCTCACTGGGAACAAGAGAAGCTACCTGGTTGACAGTTCACAGAGGACTGAGGGGTTTCGGGCATGTTCAAGCTCTTAAGGGGGCACTGTGGTCAGTGATGGCTGACCACTTGATCAGTCATTTTTTAAAGTAGTTAATGACCGAACATGAACTATCCACTGTGGACATCAATAGGAGAAAGAGAGAGAGAGAGAGAGAGAGAGAGAGAAAGAGAGAGAGAGAGAGAGAGAGAAACAGATTTGGTTTCTTCCTGCGCTATTGTGATGGTTTCAGTGACAGTGTAAATCAATCTAGTCTTTTATTTTTTGGGGAGTGTGTGTGTGGGGAGTTTCCTCCCCAGGAGAGCTCGAGAGGTCCAGGGGCTCTTCCTAGGGACTCTGCAGGTTGTGGGGAGACTGTGGAGGGTGAGTTGGGGAGGGCATGGCCTGTGGCCACTTCAGGGGTGCGAGGCCTCCAGTGCTACAACCCACTGCCTGAAATTTAGTGAGTCTTTTTGTTTTCAGGCCACACCCAGCGGTACTCAGGGGCTACTCCTGGCTCTGTGCTCAGCACCCCTACCCCCACCCCAACGTAGTGCTTGGAGGAACTTCTGTGTGTGGTGCCAGGATCAAACCAGGGTTGTAAAAAATATTTTACAACATCTAGAATTTATCAAGCAATAATTGAGTGAATTTCAAGTTGATTCTAAACTCTTTTTGTTATTAAAAGAGTCCCTTTCCCTTTGTTATAGCTGGCGCTGCTGCAGGGGGTCACGCTCTCGCCTGACTGGGTGCTTGGGGGCCCCACCGGGGGCTCATCCAAGTCTGCGCCCCTTTGGCTGCGGGGCTTGCATATGTGCTCGCCAGGCCACTCTCCACTGAGGTGCTCACGTGCCGGCTGTGGGGCTCACGGGGGTCACTACGGGACAAGAGGCCATGCTTGCTGGCTGTGGCCCTCGTACTTTTTTTTTTAAGTTTAATTTAACTAATTAATTTATCTTTTTTTAATAGTCATGATAAGATATACAGTTACAAAGTTGTTCATGATTTGGTTTCAGTCATATAATGTTCCAGCATTTATCCCTCCACCAGTGTACGTTTCCTACCACCAATGTCCCCCGTTTCCTTCCCATCCCTCCAACCCTCCCATCCACCCAACCACCCACCCTGAGCTTGCCTCTATGGCCGGCCCTTTCTCTCTCTCTCTCTCTCTCTCTCTCTCTCTCTCTCTCTCTCTCTCTCTCTTTCTCTCTCTCTCTCTCTCTACTTCTATTTTTTTCTTTCTGACAATGCACAGGGGTTACTCCTGGCTCTGCACTCAGGAATTACTCCTGGAGGTGCTCAGGGGACCATATGGGATGCTGGGAATCAAACCTGGTCATCCGCTTGCAAGCAAATTCCCTACCTGCTGTGCTATCGCTCCAGCCCCTCTTCATACTTCTTTTTAGACAAATTTTCTTTCTTTATTTTTGACTTACAGTACTCTTATAGTGGTTTCTCATAGACATGATTCTCTTACCACACCCATCACCAATGGACCCATCTCCTGCCCTCCCTCTCCCTTGCCTCACCTCCTCACCCCAACTCAATTGTGCGGATCAGTTTCCTCATTATGTTGCCTGTGGATCTTTGTTACTGCCCTGTTGTGTATATTTAAGTCCCCACATTGAGAGAGATCCTTTTCTTTGTCCTTTTTCTTCTGACTGACTTCCCTCAGGCATAATATCCTCTAGCTCTGTCCACGCTGCTTCAAATCGCATGATTTGTTCTTTCTTAGAGCTGCATAGTATTCCACTGTGTATATATATGCCACAACTTCTAGATTCATTCACCTGTAGTTGGGAATTTGGGGTGTTTTCCTATATCGGCTGTTGTGCTGTGATGAACAAGTGTGCACAGATCTCTTTGAATAAATGTTACTGTGTTTTGAGATAGATGCCAAGAAGTGGTATCTCTGGGTCATAAAAGAATTCTATTTCTGATTTTTTTTTGGGGGGGATATCTCCATCTAGCTTTCCATAGAGGTTGGACTAGATGACATTTCCTCCAACAGTGGATGAGCATTCCTTTCGCACCACAACCCCATCAGCACTGGCTATTTCCAGAAATTTGGATATGCACCACTTTCACAGTTTCCTTACATTTCTTTTTAACTGTGGTGCTTCTTGGGGGTTTCCCCATTTCTCCTGGTGCTCTCATACATACTTGGCTGTTGTGTGGTCAGAAATGGCTTATGACAACCAGGGCTCACAGCAGGACTGCCTGGATTGCTCCAGGCACATGTGGGATGCCAGGGATTTGAACTTGTGACCTAGTGATAGCAAAGCAGGTGTACTAAACCTAAACCCAGCACAATTCCTCCCAGGCACCTTTATGTACTTTTTAAACAGCTAATTACAATTTTCACTACTTTCCTTATACATTCCTAAGTAGAAATGCCATGTGGAGAAGGAGGTGACAGCACGGTGCTATTCCTTTGGGGGAAGAAAACCAGCTCTGTCTTTCAAAATCAAAGTCTAAGACACATTGAAAATAAACAAACAACCTGAAAAAAAAAAACAAGTGAAAAACCAACTATGCAGTTCATATAGACACTAAGCTCTCTATTGGGAATTTGATGGGAAAGTCTTAAAGTTATATTGGTGATAAAACTTTGTTGTCCAAACTAATCAATAATTTCTGGGGTATTGTTATATTTTCACAAGCAATATTTTCCAAAGACTGCCACCTTGCTCGTCTGGTGTCAGGGAGAATAAGATGGAGATTTTTCCTGCTCTGGCCAGGCTCTCTCGGAGGAAGGGGCTTCTCCAAGTCAGTGTCACTGAGCACTGTGACTGAGCACTGGAGTGCTGACTTAGCAGTGATTCTATTGGATCTCCCAGGGGGTGGAGACCCAAGCATTGGGCTGCAACCTGCACTTGCTAGGGACAGAGGTGATCCAAAGAGCAAAAGACAATTGCAGTCAAGGACAGTAAAGACAAAGTCACTTTCCGATGCTGACTTAGTGTCCCAGGAACTAGGCTCAGCTGCTCTGACTCCCACCTCCGGCCCTAGTCAATTCTGATCCATGTGTGCAAAAATCTATTTTTGCCACATGACGTGTGATAGGCTGAGCCAGGTGGATCTTACCATCTGGTATACACCAGGGTGTGTCTCGGTGAGAGAGAGAGAGAAAGAGAGAGTGGGGGGGGGGGGGGGGGGGAGGCAGAAAGTCGTGTGTGGCTGGGCCAGAGAAAGATGGTGTGTCTGCGACATATGAAATAAGCTTAGTTCCAGGAAGTGATCACAGATGCAGTGCATCTTCTGAGCAGTGTAGTTACTTGGAAAGGTGAGTGCTGTCCCCAGAGAGCCCGCATAATTCAGATTATGCCTCAAATGCAGGCTCTGCCTGGGGAAACTGAGGGGGGCCCATGGGATGTCTTTGCCTACGCAGGCAATGGACAGCCAGGATATTCAATATAGATCCCGCTGTCCAGCAAGGATTTTGGCTGTCTGATGGAAAATCATCAAGGGGAATCCCTCATGTAGGAGTCAATGGAGAACAATCATAGGCATTGTGGTCTGCAACCCCAGGCCAGGTGCCAGGAAGGAAGGTGAACACCGAAAGTCCAGAGGAATGCTACATGTAACATTGAATGTGTGCTGAACTGGGTGGCACCATTTCAAAAGGTCAATGAAGAGAATAAAAAGGGTGAAGCTGAGGAGGGGGTATTTTGGGGCTCTGAAAGGTAAGTAGGAGTGAGCCTAGACAGATGCTGATATGGGGCAAAGGCAGGTCTCAAGAGAGGTGGGCGATGAAGCGGGGCTGAGGGTAAGATACGGCGGCTGGTGCTCTGAGCCCAGCAAAAGCTTGAGAGCCAAATGGGGTAGAGAACAGGGAAAGACTCTGAGTAGGGAGATACTGACAGTGCTCTTACAGACGGAGCTTGTGTACTTTGGAAGAGGAGAAAGAAAGCCTCCTGAAAAACTGCCAGCAAAATCCCCTTTGGTTGTTTCCGTGGCTTATTGTTAAGCCATGGTATCATTCTATATTACATTAGAAATACATGTGCATAATGGAAAAAATAAAGATAGGCTTAAAGTTAAGACTTGAAAACATTCAAACCCCTGTTAACCCTGAAACAGAGGCTGCAAATAGCTTGATCTGTATTAGTTCAGCGTCACCCCCCTCCTCCCCTTTTCAATGACTGATGGAACAAGACTAGTTTTCCAACAAAATCCTTTGCAAAGCCATAAGAGGTGAAGCCGGGATGTGGCCAGGCACCTTGGCCTGCTGGTTGTGGCCATGATGAGGTGTGGCTTGGGAGTCTCAGCCTGGGGAGTGGGAGGGGGTGTGTGTGGGTGTGGCCTGCTGCTGAGTGGAGCCCCTAGGGCTTCGTGGAGGAGGGGGCATCTCAGGTTGAAGACCACAGAACCACCCCCAACCTAAGTCCCTGGAAATCAGAGAGGAGGTGCTGCCTCTTGGACTAGTTATCCAACCTGACTCTCTTGGCTTTCGCCTGGCTGAGTCATCACATTTTGGGGTCCCTTTGTCATAGCAGTTGACATGGCCTGATGGGCACACTTCTGCACATATATAAAATTTTTTCTTATGACATTGGAATTTTACTATCCTTAAGTATTTCACTTAAAAACATTGTACTGTAGTTACCTTCCTCTAATTCAACCATAGTTTGAAAAATCTCCCATCTACAAATTGAAAGAATAATATAAATCAAACCCATTACCTCCCCGTCCGCCTCTCTCTCTCTCTCTCTCTCTCTCTCTCTCTCTCTCTCTCTCTCCCCTCTCCTCTCTCTCTTTCCTGAACAATCTCAACATGACCACAATTTATGGTATTCATTCATAAATATTAGCGCATCTTCAAACCATATGTCCCCAAACAGCTTTTTGGCTTAAAAATTTGTAAGCCTATAACTGTACCTCATGGTGTTTCACTAATAAAAAAAATAAATAAAACACAAAAACACTAAAAAAAATAATTGAGCCAAATCAAGTACCTGCATGTCATGTAGTTAGTGTGTTTCTTTAATCTTTTGTTCTCTTCCTCTTTTTGATTTTTTTCATGATTTGTATTTTCTGTTACTTAGGAGTTCTCATCTCAATGAAAATTCTATCTGACCATTTTGTAGCCTGTAGGGGTCTCTGTCAGGGCCTGGCTATGCTTGGTGAGTAATGCTAGGTGGGAGGGAACCACCAGATTTCTCCAACAGGGAGCTTGGGGACACCAGATTTCTCTGACAGAAGGTTGGGGATTGCCAGATTATTCCAACATAAAGACACCTCATACACATACACCCCATATCAGGTCATCTCAAAGATTATTCTTCAGCACCGAATAGTCCATTTGGAAGCAACAACTCACATGGTGATTCTACATCTTTTGATATGCTTTGCTTGAATTGTGTGTGATGTGGGGGTAGCAAAATGATGACCTTCCTATTTTTTCTTCTGCAACTATTGGCATTCTCTAAAGAATATTTCTTTCCCCACTTCTTTTTTTTATTTCTTTTTTTTTTTTGCTTTTTGGGTCACACCTGGTGATACACAGGGGTTACTCCTGGTTCTGCACTCAGGAATCACCCCTGACAGTGCTCAGGGGACCATATGGAATGCTAGGAATCGAACCCGGGTTGGCCGCGTGCAAGGCAAACGCCCTACCGGCTATGCTATTGCTCCAGCCCCTCCCCACTTCTCTTTTTAATTATCATTATGGCCTCATGTATGTAGTTTGCCCAATTATATCATCATATTATTGTTGTTACTAATTCATTTTGTTTGGTGTTTTGCTAGTGGTTGGTAGTGCTCAGAGGCTCCTTCTGGTTCTGTGCTCAGGGAGCACTCCTGGTAGTGCTCAAGGGATCATCAGTATCAGGGATTATTGAACCAGGGTCCCCTACATGCAGAGCACACACTCCAGCTTGCTGGGTCATAGCCCTACCCAGTCACATTGTTTATTTGTTCAAACTGTATTACCAACAGTATCAGGGGAGTCTGTTGTCTCTTGCCTTAGTTGAATTTGAGGCTATACAGGGACAGAGAACTCCGTGGGCCCCACCTACCTTAGCAGATGGGAACAATGGAAAAACAAACACTGCCCTCCCAGAGCCGATGGGCTAGGTGGGGAGGTAGATAATTGCTCAAATAATTATTTTAGAGAGATAGCAAAAAAGGGCCATAAGGTGCTTGTCATAAATGTGGCTGACCCTGATTTGATCCCCAGCACCCCATCTGGTCCTCTGAGCCCTACCAGGAGTAATCCCTGAGCACAGAGCCAGGAGTAAGCCCTGAACAGCTTTGGGCAGGGCCCAAACCTTGCTCTCTCACCAAAAACCAAACCAAAACCAAAACCTCACACCATAAGTATTAAAAAATAGGGCCAGGGGCATGGCTCAGTGGCAGAGCACTTGTCCTGGCACTACAAAATAAATTTAAAAAATGAAAAATCGTCAGAAATTTTAGCAAAAGAAGTAGAAAGACAACCAAGAGAAGATTGGGCAGATGTCGCTGAGAGAAAGGCAGCTGGTGGGGGGTGGGGGTGGGGGTTGGTCAGGAAGGAAGATCCCCGAGTGCAGAGACCTTCAGCGGGAGGCATCTGTCACACAAGGGAGCATCAAAGCCGCTGTGAGGGGTCCCAAGCAGGAGGGAGGCCTGGTCCTGTGGGCCTTGTTGGCTAAATGATGGATGCTGGCTCCCATTTCAGAAGCCACGGAGAGTCAAGGGGAGGGTTTGGACAGGCCAGTAAAGGGTCTGAGTTCCACTTGTCAGCATCACTATGGAGCATGAAGCGGAACTGCGGGCGGGTGAGTGTGAGTTTACGTCAGGGGGTCTCTGCAGTATCTTAAGCAGGCCATTCAGAGCAGAGAGGAATACTGAGATGGAGGAAAAGGGTATCATGGCCGGAGAGACAGTGCAGGGGTTAAAGCACTAGCCTTGCATGTGGCTGACCCTGGTCCAGATCCCCGGCACCAGATATGACCCCTCAGCACCACTAGAAGTAACCGCTGAGCACAGAGCCAGGAGTAAACCCTGAGCACAGCCAGTTCTTCCCCACCCCATTCACCAAACTAAACAAACTAAACAAAAAGGGTACTGGTGAGGAGAACAGAGAAATAGTATCACACTGTATCACTGTCATCCCGTTGTTCATTGATTTACTCAAGCAGGCACCAGTAACGTCTCCATTCGTCCCAGCCCTGAGATTTTAGCAGCCTCTCCTTACTCGTCTTTCCCAATGCTGCCATATTGGAGGCTCTTTCAGGATCAGGGGAATGAGACCTGTCATTGTTACTGTTTTTGGCATATCGAATACGTCACGGGTAGCTTGCCAGGCTCTGCCGTGCAAGCAGAGAAATAGTACAGGGGTAAAAGCACTTGCCTGGCATGCAGCTGACTTTGGGTAGAATTCCCAGAAACAAAAATGGTCCCCAGCGTACCACCAGGGGTCATTCCTGAACACAGGGCCAGGAATAGCCCTGAAGCACTGCTGGGGATACCCCTCCAAATAAACGAAATCATACTGGGGCAGTAGGAGTCTTGGATCCTGGTCAGTGGCAGAGTGTAGACTTTGTATGTGTGAGGTCCTGGGTCTCTAGCACCACAAAGAAAACCAAAAATAAAGAAACGAAGGTTTTAAAAGTGGAGAGCGGGGACATGACTCAGTGGTAAAGTATCTCTCTGCCTTTAGTTTGATCCTGGACACGACCTCACATGCTGACAGCAATCAGACGGCCCACGGCACAATGCCCCCACCATCACCACCACCACCACCACCACTACCACCCCAGGAACAAATGCCAGGGGATGGGAGGAAGGGTATGGGACTAGTAGAGTGCACAGGACTTGGTAATGGATTGGACGGAGGGTTAAGGAAGAGAGCGTTTGATGTGCCCCACGATCAGAGTGTCTGATGAGATCTGCTGTGATCTCACACAGGGAAGGTGGGAGGTCAGGCTGGGAGCCTCAGCATCTGTTGAGTTTGGGGGTCCTTGGAGTAATTCCAATCAAGATTACAGACATGCAGACCTGGGGTCGTGGGC
Organism: Sorex fumeus; assembly: GCF_029834395.1. NCBI lineage: Eukaryota > Metazoa > Chordata > Mammalia > Eulipotyphla > Soricidae > Sorex > Sorex fumeus. The sequence goes on from NW_026606120.1 coordinate 79,798,173, forward strand.
AGCTAACATCTTGCCTTCAACAGTTAAAAACTTGAGGAGATTACCTAAGGAGAATGTTTAGAGCAGGGCTTTCTTGAGGGCAGGGTGAAAATCATGAGGGGACCACAAGTGGCCTCATGGCGTCCACCAGCCTCTGCTGAAACCTGAGCTCCCCCCTTGCCTCTTCCTCTCCTGCAGGCTACAGACCGAGGTAGTATTAGCTGCACCTGTGATTTTTGTCACCAATAGGCATCACAGATACTTCCACATTTCCTTAAATCGGTGGCTGATGTCTCAAAATACCCTTTCCGCCCGTCACTTGTTATTTAATGTGCTAATAAAGAGCCACATATATTACTGAATCACAGATTTCTAAAAATATTTGGAAGACGGTTCCAATAAAAGTGGTTCCCTCTGAAATCCTATGTATCTTATTTCCATGCATTTGAAGAGGTTATTTTGAGAGGAGCATCTACAGCAGGCTCCAGAGTGGGCGATCCCGCCCCCCGCCTGGGGACGCTGGGCCCATCTGGGAAAGCGGGCACAGCCTCAGGAGCACTGCGGAGGGGTGCTGGTTCGCTTAAAAAAGGCAGATTTCAAGCGGGTGTGCTGAGTTTTTTTTTTTTTTTCTGAAAAGGGGGCAGGCCAAGTAAGTCTGGGAACCTCTGACCCAGAAAGTTCTTTATATTGCGGGGGAGGTGGGTGCCCCCAAACTAGGATGGAGCTCCCAGGAGTAGAGGGGGGGGGCTGAATCTTGAGGAATTCCAGAACTGGGATCCTGGCTGGAGGAGGAGTGGGAAGGTGGAGGAGGAGGGTAGGGAGGAGGAGAGGAGGGGCCTGCTGGAGAGAAGAGAGTGGGTGCCCGGAGGGTGGCGCCCTGGCAGCAGCAGGGCAGGCTGTGTTTGGGGGAGGACGGCCTCAGCTGTGAGGGTCGAGGCCAGGGAGGGCAAAGGGAACCCCATGTGTGCAGATGGGCTCATCCAGCCAGAAGCTGCTTCCATAGGGTGAGGAGTGAGCACGGAAGCCAGATTGGAGCAGGCTGCGGCGGGCGTTTGAAGGAGGCCGGGAGAAGCATCAGCGGAGGGGCTGGGGACTGATGGGGTTATTTGTGTTTTGGGGGGCTTTGGTGGGGAGCTCTCACACAGGGCCAGGGACACAGGCATGGAAGGGGGGACTAGGGGAGCACAGTGAGGGAGGAAGGGGTTGTGGGACCCCCCCATCTGAGGGCCACCCTGAGGTGGGCTGGGGGAGGTGCTGCGTCTGGGTGGGAGAGGGTTGATCTGGCCACAGGGCAGCCTGGAGGGGCCCAGAAGGCCAGTGGCTGTGACCTTTCAGTGGCCACTTTTACAAATTGGGCGACTTTTCTCCAGCAGTGGATGGAAGCGGGTGGGGAGACCCCAGACCACCAAATGGGCAAGATTTTGTCAGAGGTGTGAGAAAAAGACAAAGGGATTTATTAGGGGGAGTCAGGCACATACTCTAGGCTGTGGGGGCAGGGCAGGGAGCCCCTGTGGGTGCTGGGAACCCTGGACTGGGAGGGGCAGGCCTCGGCGTGGGGGTGGCAAAGGGGAATGGTGGGGCTCACTCATGGGGCAGCCAGGAGAAGGCCGTCACAGAACAGTGATGGACATCTGGGAGACCTTCCCAGGGGGCGGGGCAGGAACTGATTGGGGAACAAGGGTGAGGGTGAAGGGGTGACGAGAGGGAAGCAAGTCCCAGAGCCTGGGGTGGTGGTCAGTGAGTTGCAGGGGAACAGAGGCCTGAAGTAGGAAGGACTCCCCTCTGGCCCTGGTCCTGACAGATGGGTGCAGGAAGGCGGTGAGCAGCGCCCCAGGAATGCGGAGCTCTGGCGGAGATGACGTGTCCCTCTGATGCTGCAAGGAGACAGGGTGCTCACAGGCTCCCACCTGGTTCCCCCCTCAACTGAGGCTCCTCCTCCTGTCCCCAATTCCTGCTCCCAAATCCTGCCCAAGCCTTAACCCCCGCTCCTGCTGCACCCCCACTGTCAATCTGGGTCTTCCCCAGGCCTCCCGTTCCTTTGTCACTGTCACCTGTGCTATTGCCACAACGCAGCACCTCACATGGCATCTTGGATGCAAGAGGTTTCGAAGTTCTTGATGCAGAAAGCAAGAGGGTTTTGGGCCGCAGGGCTGTATGCTATAGAGTACGGTTAGTCAGGTAGCCCTGGAACTGCGCAAAACTCTTACCACTGACGAACATTTTATGTTTCGATACCTGAATTTTAATAGGATTTAAACAAGCTTTTTTTTTGTCTTTAAAATTAATGAGTACCATTTTTAAAAGTAAGGTATGGTATTTTAGTAAAACAATAAATTTAAATGCAAGATACCCTGTATGATGTGGAGGTATGCAGGGAACGCTGCTTCTTGACCCTCTCCTGAGCATTTTCGGGCTGCTGGAGGGGGGTCACTGGATGCTGGAAGGGAGCCCCGGTTCCTCTGGCACACAGATGTTCCGCATCTGGATGCCCATCACCAGGCCACGAGGACGCGCGCCCCAGCCTCTCGGCAGGCACGGTTGCCCCATCTGCCTACTGAGTCCTTTGTAAACACCATCAGGTGTGCTTCGGTGAGGTGCAAACAAGCAGAGCTCTGGGCTGTTGGCCTAGGTGGGGCTCGCCCCCGAGCTGCCTGCAGGGCCCGTGTCCCCGTGGGGCCCTTGTCCAGCCAGAGCAGCAGCGTCAGCTTGGTATGGGGGGTGGGGGGGGACACAAGTCGGCAGTCATGCAGCCACCAGCGAAGGTCTCTTGTGTTCCTATGGTCCTGCCAGCCTGTGACAGAGGCAGCTCACCCTGTGTTTCAAGCAGCCACTTGCCCCTCTGCACGGTGGCTGGAGGGCTGCCCCAGCTCCCGACCCTCTTCACGACCCCCTCTTGGTGGCTTGTCCTTTCTGTCATCACGCCCAAGCTGGCCATTGAGCATGGACCAAGCCGCTGGCCTCTTTGAGAGAGCTGAAGCCAAGTCAGGGAGGCTGCCCAGGCCCACGGGCCAGTCCCCTCGCCTCACTCAGGCTGGGACGCCCCCTCCGGCTGTGCTGACCAGTGTGAGGAGGGCGGGTGTGGAGGGTGCAGGAAGCATAGACCTGCCGCCTCTCCTCCCGCAGCTGGAATAAGAGAAGCCACCAGGGCCAGGACAGGCCCGGAGACCCATTCTCAGAGTTGAGGCTCAGAGGCGGGGAGCAGTGCCGGCAGGGCCTGGATCCCTGCTGGGACAATGCAAATTCCTGTCTAGGTAGCAAGCAGAGGGGAGAGGTCAAGGTGTTCGGCACGGTGAGTCTTGAGGGTCTCGGGAACCTGCGGTGAGACCACATCAAGGGCTCAGATGGGAACTGTGCCACAGCGTCAGTTCCCACAGCCGGGCACTGCCTCCACCCCCCCACACCCCCCTCCCCAGCCCGGGGGCTTCACATTCCCGCACCATGACGTGTGCGTCTGGGCTGATGCGTGTGGCTCAGGTGCACCTCCAGGGCAGACGGCCTGCTCCCGAGGCAAGCGGCTGCTGTGACAAGCACCAGCCAGGTGTGAGAGATGACTCACAGCCTCCCGGCTGCTGGGGGGGCCCCAAGTAATCAGAGGCCCCGCACTGAGCGGCTGTGACCCACCTCATCCACACACTGGCCTGGGGCCAGAAAGAGGGAGCCCAGCACCCCGCCCCCCCCATCTGACAATGGACAAGGGAGAGAAGATGAAAGGTGTGACTCATGGAGCACGTATGCCAGATGCCAAGCTAAGCTGTGGCTGCTTTCATAGACACGGCACCGTTGGCGGTGGCGGGCCCTGTGAAGGGTGTCGGTAAGTTGACAGTGACAGATTAATGGGCGAGTGACTCCCAAGAGATATTTGAAAGAGAAGTTGAAGGCTTCCCGGGCAGGTAACAAAGGAGTCATGCAAACATGCCCAGGTGGGCAGAAAAGTCCCAAATGCAGAGTCAGCCCCGGACAGCAGAGTCCGGTGGGGGTGAGGTGGGGGAGAAGCGGCATTTGCACAGAGTGTGGGATGCAGTGACGGACTGTGGTCTGTGCGGGGCCATGGCTAAGAGACATTCCTGGCCATTTCCATGCCTGCACGGGCCGATGCAGTCACAGATGCAGTGACAAGAGGCTGGCACCAGAAGAAACAGGTTTTTTTTTTTTGGCAGGGGGAGGTGTTGGGGGCCATTCTCAGCGGTGCTCAGGTCTTACTCGTATCTCTGTGCTCAGAGCTCACTTCTGGTGGGGACCAGGGGACCATATGGGGTGCGGCAGGTTGAGCAAGCAAGGCAAGCGTCCGACCAGCTGTACTACCTCTCGGCCTCTCCATTTCATTTTAATTAACTTAAAGAGCCACACGAGGGGCGAGGGGCACAGTTTTCGACTTCTGATGGGATTTCTGCTCCTGAAGGCCACTGTTACTCGGAGAGGCTTTATTTTTCCCCTTCACTTCTCGAGTCTACGAGGGTTATCAGCAACCAAACCACTCAAATGTCAGTGCTGGGCGGCAGCCTTCAAGCTGACCTCACTTCCTGGGCCTCTGAGCTCACCAAGCCTGGCCTGAGGCGGTGCCAGTGGCCACTGCAGTGTCAGGTTAACTGCCTCTGGCTCCTGCCAAACGGGTTAACTTGGGTCCCCTGTGACCTGGAATCTAAATATTTCAGTGGCTCGGTGGCTGCCGGTGATAGGACAGTAATCCTAGTCCTGCTGGCTGAGCCAACAGCGCTCCTGGAAAACCGAGAACTGATCTTTCCTGCCCACAAAGTCGCTGAGGTGACATAGGTGCTAGTGTGGCACGGGCTCCCAGCGAGGATCTGGGCACTGGAAGTCAAGACGGGTCGGGGGGATGTCTCTCTTCATGGAAGGCTGCTGTCCCCGGAGTCAGGGCTAACCATTTTCTTCATTTCCTGTGCACCCCCTTCTGTGTGAGTGCCCTCAGGGTCTCAGCCAGCTTAGTTGCCCTGGGGACTCAGGGAGGGAAGGCAGGGTGTGACCTCGCCTCAGAGGCTCCGTGGCTTTTCTGCCCAGGGAGTCGTCCCTTTCCAGATGGTTCTGCCGTCGGTCTTCCTGTTAAACTCGAATCCAATCCAGCAGTGCATGCACTCGTATGCAACTTCGAAAAGGGTCCGAGAAGAAGCCGGTTAGCTTTCTCGCTTCCCTTCAGAACTGTGGCCTGGGGCAGGGTGGTGGCAAAAGGAGGCAGGTGAGGAGCCGCCACACAGGCTCCTGCCCGGACACCCTGGGAGCTGCTGGCACCAGCACCATTTCCAGAGTGGCCTGAAGTGATTCGGTTGTTTCTGAGTCTCCTTTGCTCTCCCCGGAGATAAGCATCATAATAAGCGGCTCCTGAGTGGGAAGGGAAAGTGCCAAGGGCTTTGCCCGAGTTCACGCTGTGGTGAGGACCAGCGCTGGCCCCAGGATGGTAAGCGCCCAACTCTGCCAAGGCCATCCAGAAGTGTGGTTAGATGTGTGGTTAGAAGGTGCCACTTTCAGGAACCCCTCAGCAGGGGGCACTGCTTCCCATGGGGGCTGGGGTTTAACACAGCAGGGACAACCTCAGTGGGAGGGAGAGGGGGTGGCATTTCCTGAAGGCGGCCTTTTTTTTTAATTTTATTTTTTCTTTTTGGGTGTGAACCCGGTGATGCACAGAGGTTACTCCTGGCTCATGCACTCAGGAATTACTCCTGGTGGTGCTCGGGGAACCACATGGGATGCTGGGAATCGAACCCGGTCGGCCGTGTGCAAGGTAAACACCATGCCCACTATGCTATCGCTCCAGCCCCAAGGCAGGCCTTTTGAGGCTCCTCCTAGTTAGAAGTGGGGGGTCTGGCATGATGACTTGCCATTGGATAGTTCCTCGAAGGGGAACTCCTCTCCTGTTCCAGGCCCACTGGGACAGGGACAGTCTGAACCTGTTGTGGGGCTCAACAAGTGACAGGAATTACAATCCAGGTAGCGGCCACCTTCGCCTGGTGACCACACACATGGCGGAGATGTTGCCAGGACCACTCACTGTGGCAGTCCCCACTCAAGGAAGCAGGAGACAACCTCTCCCATCAGAGGAAGGCATTCCCTAGGGCTGCCGGCCACTGCTGACTCAGGCAGAAGCAAGGGGCAGTGTGCACGCAGGGCTCTGGCAGGTGTGCCCCTGGCAGCTTTAGCGTGACTTGGCTGTCTCTCCTGCCCCATGCTGACCCACAGGGGTGCTTTTGCAACTCTTGTGCTCTGACGTCACGTCCAATCCTCCGGGTGGTGGAAATCAGATGGGTTTGGCCTGGCCTCTCCTCTGGGAGGCCCCAGTCTCCCCACCTGTGACAGGTCGGGGAGCTGGGCCCTGTGACCTTGCTTGGCATTCAGGAGGCTGTAGGAGGGGGCATCAGTTTGGCTGTCCCTGAGGGTCTGAGACATAGTCGCCAGGCCGTAACTGTGGTGGCTGCAGATAGCAGATCTCTGGAGAAATTTGGATTCAAATCTGGGAAAGGGCAGTGCCCAGCCAACCCTAGAGCAGGATTTCATTCTTTGAGCCTGGAGGCAGGCTGAGGGGTGACCTTGTCCCAGGTTCTGGCCTCTGTGACTCCCACACAGAAGACGGGAGGGGGGCTATCCGGAGGCACCATTCGGATGGCCAGGAGTTCCGGATTCCGTGACATTTCCTCTCCCCCTGCCCTTCCTGTGCTTCTGCATCCGGACACAGAGCCTCCAGGATCCCCCAAAGAATAACTGTAATGCAGAGAGTGAGGCAGAGGTGAGCTGCACTGTGGAAAATTCTAATTTTGTCACTCTTCCTGGATGAGAAGATGTGACCTTGAAGATGCCTGTGCACTCCAGGCCCAGCCCTGGGGACATCATTATCTGCGAAAACTGGGGTTATGTAAGAAGTACAGCCGCTGTCTCGGGCAGAGTGAGGTCTCCCGACAGAGTGCAGACAACCCCCAGGTTGCTATGTCAGGAGTGCACCGCCCCCAAACACACACAAAGGGTGCTCTACTGCAGAGCACTGTATTCATACCAGAACCCCGCTTTTCCCCCTCTTTTTGGGTCACGCCTGGTGATGCTCAGGGGTTGCTCCTGGCTCTGCACTCAGGGATCACTCCTGGAGGTGCTGGGGGACCATATGGGATGCCGGGGATCTGACTTGGGTTGGCCACATGCAAGGCAAACGCCCTCCCTGCTGTCCTATCACTTAGACCCCTCTGAATTATGCTTGAATGTACAACCGGGGGAGGGGTGCTCCTTTTTTGGGGGGAGGGGGGAGGAACGCGTGCCTAAGTCATGCTCAGGAGGTGCATGGGGTGGTGCTCCTGGCAATCCCTCAGCAAGCAGGCCAGATCATCTAATGTCACTCAGATGTGCTGGTGCCCACCATGGCAGTGCTTGGGGTGGGGGGGAGGGGTATGCGGTGCTAGGGATCAAATTCAAGGCAAGTGTCCTGACCCCCAAACCAACCCACCAGCCCCAAATGTGCCCCTTCTCAGGTAAGCTTCCCAAAGAGGAGTTCTAGAACGTGTGATTTGCACTGCAGGGGAGAGAAAATGACAGCGATTCGTCACCAGCTTGTCCCCCAAAGTTTGTGGGGGGAGAAACATGACACTCCAAGTCCTAGAATATCCCCCAAATGTATATGTGTGTTGCCACACAACATGTGCCATGGCTCTGCCTGACTGTCCTCCTGGCACGAAAGCAGAAGAATCTTGTCATGTTAGTGTAGGGAGTCCCATCCAGGAAGACTGTGACATGCCAGTGTCTGACAGGAGGAGAGGAGAGGGGAGGGGGGAGGAGGGGAGAGAAGGGGAGAGGAAACGTGAGGAGAGGAGGAAGGAAAGAGCGAAAAGAAAAAGAAAGGAAGACTGTCCTTGTTGTTGTTGTTGTTGTTGTTGTTTGGGGGGGTTACACCCAGCGATGTACAAGGGTCACTTCTGGCTCTACACTCAGGAATTACTCCTGGCAGTGCTCGGGGGACCATATGGGATGCTGGGAATCAAACCCGGGTCGGCCACGTGCAAGGTAAACGCCCGACCTGCTGTGCTATCACTCCAGCCCCTGTCCTTATTTTTTTGTTTTTAAGCATAAAAAGCATGAAACTCATTTGATGCTCAAAAGGTTGGTTCTGGCCAAACTAGACTGAAGGTCCAGATCAGCTCCTTCCCAGAGTCCAACGCAAAGAAGGAAAAGCCACAGTCTGTGGAACACAGGAACCTGTAACCTCAGCGCTGCCAGTGCGCCTTAATCGGGAGTCCAGCTCTCCCAGGGAAACATCGACAGCCATGAACATCAATCAGGGACGCTTTCTAAGAGCTCCTTTGAACATTAAATAACCACAGTGTGAGCATTCTGGATTAAGGAAGAAATCCCAACCAGAACTTGATTGATACCAGGTAGCCAGGCTCAGAGGTGGAGGGTATGGAGGGGAGGAGAGACAGAAAATCCTCTGGAGTATATTTCATCTATAAAATATTAACTAGGAATTCATAAAAGGCATATTCGTCATCTTAAATCAATTCACCCTGCAAACAACTGGTGTCGAAGGCAGTTTGTGGTATGCGGTGCTTACCCGGGGTAAGTCAGATTCTCACCTGGCTAAGCCCGTGCGTGTGGAAGAGGCCTGCAGAGCTTGTGGCCTGGAGCCTGCCCTCTGGGGTCTGTCTGGTGGGGAAGCCCCACCCCACCCCATTGTGGGGAGTTTCTGAACTCTCCTCAAGCTCCGTTTTCTCATCTGTAAAGTGAGGCAAATATATGTAAACTTGTGAGAAATCGATGACAGCACTGGACCACTGGAGCACTCAAACTTAGGTTACTTCCATGGGGCTCATTGTTGCATGCTATTGTGTTGGTTTTTGTTCTTTATTAAGTTTTTCATCCCAAACAAAAATGGCAACAGTTGCGAGTTGCTCCATGGTGTGGCTACCTTTGAGGCTTTTCCCCCTTAAAAATATACCAGACTGAGTGATGCCAGGGTCACTAGTCCATGGACCAGAGTGCTGGCCTGCTGCTTGATTGTAACTGCTGGCCCATGTGCTTGGATGCAGGGCAGGTGCTGAGGAGGCCTTCTGTGGTCCCACGGCCAAGGAAGAGCGGGGAGGCAGGGGGTGATAGGGTTGTGGCAGCACAGAAGCCCCTACCTCCCACTCCATGGTATCATCTGTAGGAATCTGGGCATTTCCCTTTCCAAGGTGGTCTTCCCTTGGTTGCACACTCTCTGACACAGGCATATACACACATACACACTCTCACACATACACTCACTCTCACATACACATATGTGCATGCGCACGCATGCACGTACACACACACACACACACACACACACACACACACACACAGAGCTTTAACAGTAGCTATAGAATGTCTCCTGGAGTTCTAAGTACCTGTTTGGAAGATGACCCACTAGAACACCGGGTTCTCTCCCCACTGGTCTCTGGCCCCCCGAACTGATCTTTCTTCTTCTCATTTGGGTCTTGTCTGTAGTCCTGTCGTCTCAGATAAGCCTAGAAGACAGAAAGCGATGTGGCTTTGTTTTAGCTCAACAGCTGGCCTTGCTTGCTTTCTGCTCCCTTCCCCTTGGGGACCTTCAATGCATGGGTCCTGTCTCTGGGGCTTAGCAGCCCTTGGAACCGAGGGTGAAGATGGTCACCTGACTACCACTTCCTGGGCCTTTGGCCCAAGCGCCAGCTCAAAGCTCTTAAGTCAACTGGTTTAATAAAGCCTGGTGGCAGGCTTAGTAGAAGGTGTTTGGTTCAGTACCTGCCCAATAAACACCTCTTCTTCTTGTGTGTGTGTGTGTGTGTGTGTGTGTGTGTGTGGGGTCAATCCCATTGCCCATGCCTGCAAGACAAATGCTTGGAGTTACATCCCTGGGCTCAACAATAGCTTATCCAGGAAGGTGCTACCAAGTGCACCTGTACTGAGGTTTCTCTGTTCTCCTCTTCTTCCTAGCTGCTCCCGTCCAGTCACTCGATCACTCTGCCCCCCCATGACTCCTTCACTTCCGGACAAGGATTTTCAGATGGGAATGCCAACCTGTTCATGGAATACCTTCCAAAAGTTCTTCCAGAAAATTCTGTGGCTCTGACCATCAGCTCACGCGCCTTCTATTTTTTTTCTGCCTCACTAGTTATTCTCCCTCCTCCAGGGGGATGAATCGGTCCTTTCACATACTTACATTACCTGAATTACATAATTCCCTCCCCTTCTGTATTCAGATGTTTTATTTTTGAGCCTGCTTCTCCTGCAGATCAGGGAAAGAATTTCATATTTTCTAAATATTCCGCCCCACCCCCCTCCCGTTGCAAATCTAGCATTTAACCTCAGTTTAATTGCAATGTGTGTGTGTGCGTGTGTGTGTGTGTGTGTGTGTGTGTGTGTGTGTGTGTTGGAGGAAAAGATCAATTTCCAAAGAAAATAATAAAAAGAAAATCTATAATATATATATTTTTAAGCAACTTCAAGGCCTATCTTGTAGCAATTGTTTCTCCTCCTGTAGAACGCCCTAGAGGTTCTCTAAGGCAGGTCTCTGCTATGAGGAGGGCCCCCAGTCATGCTCAGGCTACCCTGGGGCCACTCCCAGGAGCACCTCAATGCTGGTGTTCGGGAGTGTGATGCTGCTGGGGCTCAGTGGTGATGGCTTGGGGGATATTTAGGTGACATTCAGTGATGCCCCTGCCCAGGTGGTGCCAGGATTGGAGCTGGCATCATTGTGCACAGAAGGCAGGTGCCCCAGACCCCCGAGCTGCCTTCCCAACCCCTTTGGGGCTTACAAGGGTATTTGAAATAGTCACTCTTCATGGAGGATTTCTTGGACTCCAGAGACTGGCTTCCATGAGGTGCTTCTGGAGCGACACCATGCCCCGCCACCCCCGCCCCTGCCTCCGAGGAGCCCTGCCATCCCTGCCTTCCTGGCTGTGCTAAGAAAGGAAGGATTCCTGGGGCATGTTTTTCTTTTTCTTCCTCTGTGAGTGAACGTGTTTCCTTCCGTGAGATGGAAGATCTGTCAGAATTTCATGCCACGGGGAAAGTCTAATATTATGCTACAAGGTTCAGAACGGAAATGACCTGATAGTAACCCGCCATTTCCACTTGGAGTGGGGAGCCCAGCGGGGACAGGCTGTCGGTGCCCGGTTTTGAGTCCACACTCATCCCAGAGGCCATGTGACAAGCTACACAAGGTGGGCTGGTGGGGGGCAGCTTGGTCCCCAGGAGATAGGTGCAGAGTACCCCATCTGGTTTGGAGGGAGCAAGCTCTCCGGAGTGGTCATTTGGTTTATTTCTGTCCCACAGTTAATTTCCTTTTAAGACACTATGACACGTAGATGATAAACCATTTTAATAAATACCATGAAGAGTTTTAATAAATAATTGAAAAAGGACACCACCCCCCTGCTAGATAGTAACCATAATAAATCAACTACACCCACAGATAGCAAATGTTAAACCTAGAGAATCAGGGTTTACTGAGGTCCAGTTAAATATGAGCTTTATTTCCTGTTCCTACTGCAATGATTTCAGCTCAGAGCTGCTCTGGGTGGCAGGGAGACCCCGGTGTGGGGGTGAGGGTGGCTGTTTCCTGAAGCAGCAGTTGTGTGAGTGACTCTGACCTACTGGGATTAAAGGCGCTAGCAGGAAATGCTGATGGGCTCACAACCTCGGAGCCCGCCCCGTGTTGCAAATGCGCACAGGACTAAGACTGACTTTGTGGGAGGAACAGAATTCTTGTGGGTTGAGTGTTTTTTGAAAATTCTCTCCAAGAATGCATGCGACTTAAATATTTCTTTACCAAAGGGGAGGAGGAATAGAATAGTTTGCAATGGAGAGAGAGAGAGAGAGAGAGAGAGAGAGAGAGAGAGAGAGAGAGAGAGAGAGAGGAGATAAAGGGGAGAGAGGAAAGAGAGGGAGGGGAGAGGAGAGAGAGGGGGAGAGATGGGAGGAGGAGGAGAGAGAGGGAGAGAGAGAAAGAGAAAGAGGGAGAGGGAGAGAGAGAGAGGAGAGAGAGAATCCCCCGGTTGTAGAGAACCAGAACAGAACAGATCAGGAACAAGGTCCCTCCCTCCTAATTCTCGAAGCAGCCAAGCAATCTTTCTGTGCATACCAAACACAAATGCACTCAGACTTCGCGCTTTGCTGAGAAGGAACTGAGGCAGAGACACAGGCAGAGAGCCAAGCGCAGACTCCAGGCCTGGGAAGAACCTGTGAGCTTTCCCCAGCTCCCCACCTGCCCTTGCTAGTTTTCTTAGATTTCGAAAAGTCAAACTTTTTTCTGTCCTTGGTCAGTGTTTGGAGTCTCCTGAAATCTACACACCATGGTGTGAAATCTACAGGATGGGGAGGAGGGATGGATTTGTAATTCAGAATCACCAGGGGCTCCCTTTACCCCTGGAGCTGTTAAAAACCTTCTTCCCATGCCTGTCAGGAGCTAGGTGCTATAAATAAGTTTCTGTTTCTGTGACAGCCTGGCTGAGGGCAGACTTGAAAGGGGAGGTGCCAGGTAAGCGTTCTTTCTCCTACTTGGGAGTATTGGGGCTTCCTCCTCATCTCCTCTGATAGTGCCACCCCCTTACCTCCTCTCTGTGCGCCTCCCCGCCCCCCCCACCAGACCTGACCCTCTGACTGCAACACTCCAGCCCCACAGAGGGGCAGAACACAGAACATGCATACGTGCCTGTGGGGGGTGGCGTGGGTCCTGGGACTCACTGAGACTCAACACTGGTACATGCGACAAACCCCAGCTCTGCCACTTTCTAGCATCGGCGACCTTGGGCAAGCTGACTAATTCCACTGATTCTTGCTTCCCTCGTCTGTAAAGGGAGATGTCTTGATGCTGCAAAAGTTTAGGGAGAGCATAAGGAATTGTTGGCAAGATGCTCAGCAGACTGACTGCTTTATGGTGTGTTCAATAAGAAGCACTACCACCACCATCACCACCACTACCACCATCACCATCACCACTATCACCACCACCACAACCTACCACCATAACCACTACCACCACCATCACCTTTACCACAACCATCACCACTATCACCATTACTACCATTACCACTGCCATTACCACTATTGCTACTAACACTACCACCATCACCACCATCTCCCCTGTCATCACGCTACCACCAGCACCACCATCTCCACTGTCACCACCACCACCACCATCACCATCACTGCTACCACTATCACCACTACCACCACCACTATCATTACCTTCACTACCATAACCACTACCACCATTGCCACCACCACCACCATCACCACTATCTCCATCATCCACCAACACTATCACTCTAACCTAATCACCATCTCCACCACCACAACCACCATCATATCGACCACCACCAGCACCATCACTATCATCATATCTACTACCACCCCCATCACCTCTCCTCTCTCACCATCGTCATTATTATGGTTGCTGTCACCATCACTAGGATCATTTGTGACCATCATCACCAGGCTTTTAATAGTTGTTTCCAATCCCATTTCCTGGTTTACTCTGCTTACAGTCAGCCTTTGCTCGAGCGGGCCCAGTAACGTCTCCATTGGAGACTTTGTTGTTACTGTGTTTGGCATATCGAATACGTCACGGGGAGCTTGCCAGGCTCTGCCGTGTGGGCGAGATACTCTCGGTAGCTTGCCAGGCTCTCCGAGAGGGGCGGAGGAATCGAACTCCGGTCGGCCATGTTGGCTGCGTGCAAGGCAAACGCCCTACCGCTGTGCTATCGCTCCAGTCAGCCTTGTCAAATGATGTGGCTCTGATCTGGTCACAGAAGAATCTCTATCTTGGCTTGGGTCTGTCTTTACTTTTGTGCCCAGAGTAGAGCTGTGCTTCCTAGGCCTGTGCTTCCACCCACCTACAGCCTGCTCTCACTCATTCCAAGTCTCTGTAAACCTCTTTCCCTACCACACTACAGCATATTGTTTTTTGAGGCCATACCAAGTGGTGCTCAGGGATCACTCCTGATGGGGCTTTGGGGTCTTATGTGGTTCTGGGGATGGAATCTGGTCTCTCTCACGCAGGACAAGCATCCTACCCACTGTACTATCCCTCCCCTCCCCCCTCCCCCTACATTACAGCTTTCTAAGCCCACAGGGATAGTCAATGTTTCTTTTGCTTCTTTTATTACTTGTTCCCACCTCCTAGTCACCAGTCAGGTTCCTGGGGCCTTCTGGGGTTCCATGGGAACACTCTCCACCTCTCAGTGGGGTATAAAAACCATTGTGTGCCACAACCCTCCATCTTGGTCAGCTGTGGCACTTGTGGAGGTCACTGTTTTGAAATGTGGGAGTTGCCACTTCCTTCAGTTGGTTCTATGGGGTTGTTGTTCTTATCTGGTAAGAAGCTTGGAATTTAGCTTTGAGAGATTAAGGAAGCCATGGTGTAAAAACTGTGAGTTTAGACTGGAGCGAGAGCTCAGGAGCAACGATTTGTGTGAGGATGAGAATTTCATCCCTGGTGCCATAAGAGCACCATCAGGGGTGGCCTTGGAGGCCCCCAGTACTGCCAGGCTTGAGTAATATTGCACCCCTATAGTGGAGAGAGGAGCCCCCAAGTCCCAGATCCCTGCTTGCTCCTATATCAGCTAAATAACAGTGAGACATGCAATTCCCCTCAAACCAGTCCAGGTCCCACTTTCCGGTGTTGACGACACTGACACTTAAAGGTGAACAGGGAAGAGAAACTCCTCCCACCCCACCCTGCTCAGCCAAATGATATCATGCCCTCAGTCCCAAGTGGATGGAGCACACAACTGTGCCACCCTCTCCAGTCATTCTCGTGTCTCTGCATGCATGATGCTATATCATGATGTTTAGTTGTTTGATCTGCACTTGCTGGTATCAGGATAAAGAAGTGACGTGAAAGGGAACTCATTTAATTATGGAAAAATCATTCTGTAATGCCAAGCGTAACCCAACTTTCAGTGGACGTTAGTGACTAAGTCCCGCCTCCAGTTATATAAATACTTTTGACCAAAAGAAGTGGGGAGGGGAGAGAGAGAGAGAGAGAGAGAGAGAGAGAGAGAGAGAGAGAGAGAGAGAGAGAGAGAGAGAGAAGCGAGACAGCATGAACATCCTTGAAGAAACGGAGCCAAATCCTGAGATGGCATATATAATTATGTACTAGTTACCAGATTCTGAAATAGCATGTAATATGCCAAAGAGATGTTTATTCCCGCTCGCTTTCTCAAAAAGGGTCCCACCCAGTCACTGAAAGGAGAAGCATCCAAATAACCTTGGGTGGGTTTAGTCCTCTACAGCTCACGAAGAGACGAAGGAGGGGACTGCCAATTTGGTGCAGACCCACCCTTAGCAGCATCTGGGATGTTTCAGGATCAGCGAATGCAGGCGATTCCCAAGTGCTTCAGTCTGAGCCTGTTCATCACAGGTGAGGCAAGCACAGAAAGGAATCTAAGGCAAGCATGTGTTGCTTGGAAGGTGAATCTAGTTAGTGGGCTGAGAGGTACGTGGACATCCTGACATGGGAAGCGTCATGTCCAAGCAGGACTCTGTACTGCAAGCGAAAACCGGGATTTCCACCAGAGGTAATTGGCTACGATCACCGGTCACCCACGGTTTCAATTACTTTCTTAGTACAAAGTCTACTTTGTAAACTATCTAAACACACCTGGGTCATCTGCGGGCCAAGCTACAGAGAGCTCATTGAAATCATGCGACTGATTCTTGAATCACTATTCTCGATTCTTTCTAGAACAAGGCGAGGGAGAGAGGAAATGGCACAACTAACTCATGGCTATTGTCCTCAGAGTAGCTTCTGTGGGTGGCATGGGCGATGCTCGGATCATCTTAGACAGCCACGTTTGTTTTCACAGACCTTGTGGTGAGCGGTTTACAAAGTGCTCAGTGAGGGTGGATTTGGCCTGTGGGAAGAGTGGTGGGAAGCCAGCTGCGTCTGTCTGCCAAACCCAGCTGGTGATGGAGCTAGGTGATACAGGCCTTCGGGAATAAGGTGTTGGGTTCAACACAGAGGCGTGAGTTGCCCCCCACTCTGCCTTTGCTTTGTACACACCATGATCCTGTGTGAGGGGATGTCACAGAAGACAGTTATAGTAGCTTTGTCATTGAGATGACGATTCCTTCCTTCCTCCCTCCCTCCCTCTCTCTCCCTCCCTCCCTCCCTCTCTCCCTCCCTCCCTCCCTTCCCTCCCCTTTTCCTTCCTTCCTTCCTTCCTTCCTTCCTTCCTTCCTTCCTTCCTTCCTTCCCTTCTCTCCTTCTCTCCCTCCCTCCCTTCCTCCCTCCCTCCCTCCCTTCCTTCCTTCCTTCCTTCCTTCCTTCCTTCCTTCCTTCCTTCCTTCCTTCCTTCTTCCCTCCCTCCCTCCCTCCCTCCCTTCCTCCCTCCCTCCCTCTTTCTTTCTCTTTCTTTCTTTCTTTCTTTCCTTCCTTCCTTCCTTCCTTCCTTTCTTTCTTTCTTTCTTTCTTTCTTTCTTTCTTTCTTTCTTTCTCTTTCTTGGCTTGGAGGTCACAGCCAATGATGCTCAGGGCTTCCTCTTGGCTCTGCACTCTGGAATTACTCCTGGACATATGGGGGACCGTATGGAATGCGGGTGATCGAACCTGGGTCACCTGTGTGTGCAAGGCAAATGACCTACCCACTGTATAATCCTCTGGCCCCATGAGGTGACAATTTCAGTATCTATGTGACTGGGGAATGGAGAGGAGGGGCTATGATGTTGGAATATGAAACTTTCTAGACTGGGTGGTGGCTATGGCTTACATTTGGCAAGCTGATCACAAATTGTTAGAAAAGAAGGTAAATTTTATGATGTGTAGATTGATCACTTGACATCCCATTACTCATCGATTTGCTTGAGCAGGCGCCAGTAAAGTCTCCATTTGTCCCTGTCGCGTGCTAGTGTAGCCCAATGGCGTCTGCTCATTCTGGGAACACGAAGAGCCTCAAACCAATTGTTCAGGGTCTTGACGAAGAAGTCTAATCATCTCCTAGGTGGGCGGCCACACGGTCTTTTGACGTCCCGTGGAATCCAGTCGGTAATGGATCTAGTCCAGCGGTCGTCTCCAAATCTTATTTGGTGTCCAGCCTATCTGATTTTTGATGCCTTGGGAAATGAGACAGCATCCCTGATTCTTGATCGTCGACGGAGGTCGGAACTCTGGATTCTTTCTCTCATTTGAGTGAAGCGTGATAGTCCAAGCATAGCTCTTTTGATTCCTCTTTAGGAGACCCGAATAGCGTTCTCATCATGTTTGCATAGGGCCCAGGTCTCTGAGGCGTATGTTAATGCAGGAAGAACAGTAGAATCGAAGAGATGTCCCGGAGCCAGAAATTCTTTGTCCTTTTAGCTCTTTCTTCGACACTGGTTGAAGGCATTCCAAGCCGCTCCCTTCCTCCTGCGCAACTCAGGTGCCAGGTCATTCGTCATGTTGACTTCTCGACCTAGGTACACATAATGTTGCATTTGGAGATGTTCATTCCGTTGAGAGCGAATGGAACGTCGGGAATGAGACTGTTTCTCATAAGAAGAATGTGTAGATTATAAATCAATAAAAGCCTCTTTTTTTTTGTTTTGGGGCCCACAGCCACCCCAAAACCAAAAGCAGTCCTTGGTCCACACCCAAAAGTGGTCCTGGTTCTGTGCTCAGGGATAATTTCTAGTGGGGCTCCAGGGCCCCTATGTGATGTTGGTGATCAAACTTGGTCGAGCTGTGTGCAAGGCAAAGCCCCTTACTTCTTGTACCATTGTTCCAACCCAATAAGGGCTTTTTAAGAAGAGTGTTAAGGGAGCACAGAGGGCCTCTTTAGTTTTAAATTCAAATGATGGTCCTATGTTTGTTGAGAGAGAAAAGAAAGAGGAGGAACTGGCTGGACAAGTGGTTGTGTTTCTGACTAAGTCCAATAATGGGTGCTGGTAAGTAAGGTGAAAAGACGGATGGGTTCTCATGCCCTTGGATGGCCAAGTCCAATTCATACCTCTGGAGAGCAGCGACCAGGCTGGCACACAGGACGTGGGGATAATCTTGGAGAGAGACCACAGGGGTGGAGGCAAGGAGGTGGGAGGTGGCAAGGAAGGCATGAGCTCATGAGCCCTCAGGTAAACCTGGCACTGTGGGGCCTGGTAGGCTGTGGGTGAGAAGGCAGAGGAAGAAGGTTGAGGCCATTCCCACCAGAGGGAGGGGCAGAGGACAGTGGCAGGACAAAGAGCATGTGGGGGCCATCGTGGACCTGCTGACAGCCAGGGAATGTCCCACAGACATCCCTTGCTTATGACTCGGGCACTGGCGTGTGCTGAGCAAAGGTTCAGACCGTAGGGTGGGTGCGGAGCCAAGGAGACCCCTTGAATCAGAAGAAAACTGGGCTGATGGAAACTGGGCAGAATTTTTAAGGGGTGGCCAGGGAGAGAAATACAAGGGAAACAGGAGGAGGAAGATGAGGAGTATGATGTCAGAGAGTCCAGGGAGGAGTGAGAGCCCAGAGCAGGGAAAGCGGCTTTGGAAAAAAGTGGATAAGGGGGCAGGGGTCTCTGGAGTCTGACTCCAGGGGAGTGGAGGCAAGAGCCAAGGACACTTAGGGGATGAGAGGGAGGGGAGGCTGTGGGGGGCCGGAGAGGGCAAGGCCATCTGAGCCATCTTGGGGGTTGACCCCAGAAGTCCTGGTTCTTCTGTTCTGAGGTGGGATTTGCCCTTTGTGCTGTGGGCTCAGCCCAGGAGGGGGTTTCGAGGAGACAGCTGCGGAGCCAGGGCTGGGCCTCACGGGGCCCTAGCAGGGCGAGGGCACCCTTCATCCCGGGGTGTGGGGAGGTGCAGCCTGGCACAGAAGCGGGGCCCTAGCAGGGCGAGGGCACCCTTCATCCCGGGGTGTGGGGAGGTGCAGCCTGGCACAGAAGTGCCTTGTTCCACCCCAGGACCTCGAGTTCTTTGTTTTGCATAAAACAGGAAGAAAAGTTCCTGGCTGAAAGTATGGGCGTTGGGGATTTGAATAAAAGTGGAGCAGCTGGCAGGCGTGTTGTCACTGAGGGCACTGGATAGAGTGGCCGCTCCTTCATGCCTCGCTCCCCTCCTTGCCCGGCTGCCTGCTCTGGGGTCTTCCCTACCCTTGAGCCCTGCTCTAAGCTGCCAGCTTTTCTTCCCAGTGTCTTCCCCAGCTTCCTGACTCGTTTTCTAGCAGTTTCTCTGAGCCTTTGAGTCAGTCCCCCACAGAGCAGCCAGAGGGAGCTTTAACAGACATGAACACGCTCCCACCCCAAATACCAGGCAATTCTCACCGTGGTAAGCTTGTCCTGGGAGACCTCGTCACTGTCCCTTGGTGTGTGACTGCTCTGGCCATGCCTGAGCCACCTCCTCTGTCCGTGCCTGACTTGCCTCGTGCCTGAGGGCTCCATCCCATCACCCCCCAGCCCCAGCCACGTGCCATGTCCTCCAGTCGACCTTCCCTGCCCTGGGAAGTGTCCCCATGCTCCATCACCTCTGAGGATGTTTTGGGGGTTTCATTTTTGCCTTAAAGATTTTTAGAGGAAAAAGGGACCTTGTCTTACATAGTTGCTAGTATGTTTTTCTCAGTCTTAAAGAATGCCAGAAGAGAAGGGCCTTTGCTTAGGAGATGGTAGGCTTTTTTTTTTTCTTCCTTTTTTCCTTTTTTTTTTTTTCATTTTGGGTCACACCAGTGATGCTCAGGGGTTATTCTTTTTTTTTTTTTTTTAATTTTTAATACTGAGACATCATGAGGTACAGTTGCAGACTTACACATTTTTGTGCTTGGGTTTCAATTATACAATGATCAAATACCCATCACTCCACCAGTGCCCATTTCCCACCAACACGGATCCCTGTATCCCTCCCACCCCCCCCCCCCCCCCCATCCCATCCTGCCTCTGTGGCAGGGCATTCCCTTTTGTTCTCTCTCTCTCATTGGGTGTTGTGGTTTGCAAAAGAGGCACTGAGTGGCAATCATGTTTAGTCTATAGTCTACTTTCATCATGCTTCTTCCATCCTGGGAGGATCCTCCCAACACCTTTATTTGGCGTTCCCTTCTCTATCTGAGCTCCCTTTCCCCCTAGCATGTGTGGTTGGCCTCCAAGCCATGGAGTAAAATTCCTGGTACTAATCTCAGCCATTCTTGGGTGTTAGTCTCCTATTTTGTTACTCTGTGTTCCCCAGATGAATGCAATCTTTCTATGTCTATCACCAGGGGTTATTCTTGGCTCTGCACTCAGGGATCACTCCTGGCGGTGCTTAGGAAACCATATGGGATGCCAGGGCTTGAACCCGGGCCAGCCACATGCAAGGTAAATGCCCTACCTACTGTACTATTGCAACGGCCCCTAATAAGCATTCTTGTATTTGTAGAGGACTGTGGAAAGCCCAATTAGGTCAGGAAAAAAACAAAAAATCCCAACGATGTGGCTGCAAGCTGCCCATGAGGTGAGTTTCTTTTTTTCTAAATTTTTTTTTGTTTGTTTTTGGTTTTTGGGTCACTCCCGGCGATGTTCAGGGGTTAGTTGCTTCTGGATCATGCGCTCAGGAATTACTCCTGGCAGTGCTCAGGGGACCATATGGGATGACAGGAATCGAACATGGGTTGGCCCCGTGCAAGGCCCATGAGGTGAGTTTCTTGGGCAGAGACCACCCTGTGGTGAGATTCCTGCATCCTGATCCCAGAGATTCAGAGGAATGTTCCCAAACAGGAGAGTCGCGGAGGCGGAGGGAGGCCAGCCCCTTCCAGTCTCCCCTTCCATTTAGTTGACAGAAACCCCCAGGTGGGTTTCATTGCCTCGCAGGTAGGTTGGCGTGGTGAGAAGAAATGGCTGATTCCACATGCAGTCCCCCAGCAACCCAGAGTTAAACTAAGATCAGGTGACAGAGCCAGGGCTGGTTTCCTTGGAAACTCCGGGGGGTTCCTTCCACTTGAAGTTGCTCTGAAGAAGAATTCTTGAGCCCCTGTTAGGTTTTCCTCAGAGAAGAAGTGTTCTGTGGTCCTGCTGGGGGTCTCCCAGCTGACCCCCCCCGCCAGCAGGCTGTGTGCCACTTTCTAACAGCTCCCAGAACCCCACAACCCAGTCTGGCAAGTTTGTCCTGTGCCAGCCCTGGGTGACCACCTCCAGGCTCTGCTCGGGGCTCCCGTCTGTTGTCATTTTGCATGTAAACACTGTAACTAGGGTGACCATGAGTTAGCTTGTTGTAGAAAGTGCCAACCACCTTTCTTCTGGCCCAATGACAACCAAGATGTTTGTGGATGGGAGAGAGTCAGTTAACTCCTTCCTGCCTTTTCCCTTCATGGCTCAAATTTAAACCCCGATGCCGCTTGTGGGCAAGGTCTGCATGTGGAGCCTGGGGTTCAATCCTTCCCACATGTTCCCTCATTTCATTTGTTTGTGGCAGCATGATGAGGTGGGGCTCATCCGTACACTACAGGTGTGGGAACTGTGACCTAAGAGGTAGGGTGGCATTCCCGGGTCACTACTGAGTGGCCACTCTGGAAGCTAATAACACCATTGCTATTTATCCCATGCGGGTCCTGGAACCTGAACTCCATCACCACTGTAAGCGGAGGCGGGAGAGATCTCTATTCCCTGCAGTTACCTGATATTCAGAATCCACCTTATGCTGTATGTCCCGCAGATACTGAACATCGCTGACGAACTTCTGCCTGTCCTTTGCTTCATGCAACATGATTCTTAATCCCCAACCTACAGGTAAAAGATAAATAAACGCACTGTGGGATAATCCTGTGCTGCTCTGCCCATGGTCTTTATCTTAGTTTGATTGCTCTAGTTCTCTTATTAATCTCGTCTCCATTGTTTGCAAGGCACAGCTGTCCTTTCCCAAACCAAAGGGCCTCTATGTACAGTGTCATTGCCCCAGGGCCCCCCCGTTCCAGGTATAAATAATGCAGCCACAGTCGTCAGCTGGCTTCAGGGAGCCGGTCCTGGCTATTTGTAGGGAGTTAGATCGACAGACATTTGATTCAGAAGCAATTACATGTGATATAAACCAAGAGCCCTAGCTAAATTAGCAATGGCGGAGGTTCCCGGCCCTGGAAGCTTAAATTCATTGATTCAATCATGAATGCGCTCCTGTTCCAATCCAGGCGCAGAGCCAGGACCCGGGACAGAGCCGTCAGCGGGATGAACGTGGCCCCAGGCTGACTGCCGCTCACTATCTAGAGTGGGGGACCAGGATGGGCTGAGGGAACCCCAACTGGGGTTGGTAACTGCTCTGGAGAAAGTACAGTGGGCTCTGATGGAGTTAGTGGGGAAGGGAAACTCCCCGGCCAGGGAGGCAAGGGTTTCCTTAGGAAATGACCCAGGCAAGGTTTGACAGGGAGTGAGTCGGAGCGGGACACTTCAGTCCAGAGGGCCGATGAGGGGTTGGCATAGATGGGGCATATGGAGTCAGCACTGTCCAAGGAAGAGCAGCAGGGCCCAGTGAGTGTGCAGCCTGGAAGGGTAGGGTTTTAAGGTGCTTTCTAACCTTCTGGAAGGTTCCAAACTATGGGTGAGGTTGGCAGTGATTACAAAGATTGCATGTCTACAAAGTCACCTCAGCTGTAGTTTGGCATAAGGAAGAGGTGGAGATGAGGGAGTGGAATGAAAATGGGCCTGGAGAAACCTGGGGACAGATGATTGCAGAGAGGCTAAGAGGGCGGCTGGGGTAGGGGAGACAGGAAGCAACTGAGGTACTGTCCCAAGCATTTATACACAGTGACTCATTCTATCTTCACCACACCACAGGGGGGACTGGGGGAGGGAGGACATGTGAAGATAAGGAAATTGAGATGGAGGAAATTGCATCAGCTGCCCGAGCTTGCTTCCGGGTGAGGGTGGGGTTGGGCCTACCAGCTGTACCCAGCCCTCAGCTGGACACGCACGCACTGGAGGGCAGCCTGATGGCTCACGGGGAGGCTGCTGGGTGCCTATATTCCCTTCAGGAAACTCAGGAGAGCTGGTTTGAGAGAAAACAATGGGGAGACAGACGTGACTGGGGCCCAGCTACTGGAACTGTTGTGAGGGAAGCAGGTTGTCTGAGAGGTGGCACTTGTTGACATTTTTGGCAGTAACTGACCTTGAAGACAGAATGGGCACTGAGGAGAGAAGAGTCCAGCACAAAACCCTGAGGGACTAAGAGGGAACAAGGGAGCTAGAGAGAAATTATGAGAAGCCCAGGGTGGGAGCAATCCCTGGAGGCCGAGAAGATGGTTTTTCATCAGGGAGGTTGGTACCGCCCTGGTGAGAGCACTTGAAGGGGGCAGTGGGGCTGAAGATGGACTTTGAGACGCTGTCCAGAAAGGGTCAGGGAGTGGAACCAGCTGTTTCACCTGCAGTTCTGAGCAAACACTGAGGATCACCAAGCTGCCTAAAAGGGCAGCTCATAAGGCAGCATTCAAGGCCACTTCCCTCAGCTCCCCAAGGCCACACTACTTTCTCTGGCAGTGTGGCACTTCCAAACATTCTGGCATGCTCTTTGTGCTGTCAAAGCTTGGAAAGCTACAATCAGATGATGTTCCTGGCCCAGCTCACCCTTCCACTCTTTTTTTTTTTATTTTGCTTTTTGAGTCACAGTTAGCGATGTACAGGGGTTACTCTGACTCATGAATTCAGGAATTACTCCTGGCGGTGCTCAGGGGACCATATGGAATGCTGGGAATCAAACCAGGGTCAGCGGCATGCAAGGCAAACGCCTTACCCACTGTGCTATCCCTCCAACCCCACTCTCCCTTCCACTCTTCCTTCTCCACTTTATCCCCTTCTGGCGATGCTGGCAGCAGAGCCAGGGACCACCTCAAGGTCACTCCGCATCTGACTGCCCAGAGCCGGTGAGTCTTGAAATCAGAGGGAGAACTCGGACTGGTCCCTCAGAGACTACTTTTCCTCTGCTCTAGAAAGCCGGTTTTGAAGGTTGGAATCAGAAACTTCAGTCTGGGAGCTTGGCTATGCAGCATTCAAGCACAAACCTAACTTTTGTCCCCATGCATTTTCAATCGTCCTTCCTAAACTTGATTTTCAAAAAGCACTTGCCCCATGAATTTGTACCAATGCAGAATCAAGTTATGCTCCCACCAACTGCAGAAACAGAGGGTGTTAACAACAGGCTGAGAGAGATAGATGCACCCCTGTTGCTACTACTGGAAAGAAAAGTGCCTGAATATTAATCAGGCAGAGAATAGAAGGATTCGGAATTAAAAATGCATCAGTGGTCACTAAGAGGGCATATCCCAGAGTCCATGTGGATATTTGTTTGTGAAGTTAGCAGAGAAATGCCAGCTAATTATCACACAGTGTTATTTTTCAGGTGTCTAAATCAAGAGGCATGAAATAACTTTGTCCAAGTAGGTAAGAAATAACTATTTGAACTATTTGCTAGCTTGCCTCTGACTTCACAATCACCTAGCAAATAAAGGACTCGAAACCTGCTGACAATCTCTTCTCTCCTATCTCCCCTCCAGCTAATACTGTACTTGACTATATAAACATTTAGAAGTATCACAGTGCCACATACAATTTCTTCCTAGACACACTGATTCGTTGTGAGATTAAGCAAATACCATGGGCACCAAGGAAGCATTAGTAGAGCTAAATCAAGATGGCGTGTAGGTCCTACAGTTTAGGCAAACATTCTTCCTGTTTCTGAAGGGTCACTTGAGCTTCATGCGACAGTGTTGGTTTGAGAAATGGATCAAAATGAACAAGAAACAAATCGCTGCATAGAAACACGTCTACGCAAGATCAGACTTAATTCGCGAATTTCTGCTTTGTGGGCCCACTCAACCAGATGGCCATTTGAAGTCAGAAATTTCTCAGCAACAAACAGACAGGTGGAGGGGGGAAAGGGTGAGGGAGAATGATGATAAAATGTGGGCGAGCTGCATGCTTCAAAAATAGCATGCTGGATTCTCTGCTGTTTTCACCTTTGAACTGCTTGGTTTAAAATTGCCTCATGGTTTTGCACGTTTCTGTTTTAAGTCGTTGGTGATAAGCTATTGAGCCAACTTTGTGCTTTAGAAATCAACAGGAGGAGTCCTGTTAAATTGGGAGAGAGAGAGAAGGAAAGGGGAGAAAACGAAAATGCCTGCAGGGAAGGGAGGTTGGCTGAAAACAGGAGTGCGTGGCTTTTGACCTGGAAATTCTACTGTCTGTGCATTTGAGGGCTATTCTAGGTACTCTGTGACATATGCATTCCTTGTCTATTTTTTTCATTCATTTCATCATCCTGTTATTCGTCGATTGCCTCGAGCAGGCCCCAGTAACTCTTTCATCTCTTTCATCCTAGCCCTGAGATTAATATTCAAGGCTCTTTAGGAGAATGAGACCCATCATTGTTACTGGTATTTGGCATATTTGGTATGCCACGGGGAATTTGCCAGACTCTGCCCAAGTTTGTCCAAAGTAGGAATGAGATAATAAGATGTCATAAAAAGATGTTCTGATAAGATGTCTTGCAGCCGCAAATGCGGCCACATGGTTCCGGGAGCTGGATTTTATAGTCTCTGAGTCTTGGCCGTTGATGGGATTACACGGCGCCAGGGGGCCAGGTGGTGGGTGTGACCCCCGCCTACTGGAATTTGGAGGATCTGGGTGGAGGATGCTCAACTCCAATCCGAGTAGGCTTGGAGATCTCGGCCCCGGAACCCACGTGGCTTTGTCCCTCTGCCAGTACCTTCATGTGTGCGGAGAGTGGTCTCGGCATGGTGGTGGCTGGTCCTGGAGGTCTTCCTCTGTCGGAGCCCTGGTCGGGGCAGGGAGGAAAGCTCAACCCGCTCCCCTCCAAGGGACCCCGGCGAGGAACAGCCAGGCGCAGGGGCAGGAGACTGCACTGGTCTCGTCCGGGAGCTGGATTTTATAGTCTCTGAGTCTTGGCCGTTGATGGGACTACACAGCGCCAGGGGGCCAGGTGGTGGGTGTGGTGGTTTTTTTTTTTTTTTTTAGAGAACTGAGAAATTATGCCATCCGATTCTCTTCTCTTTAGGGAGTTGTGCTTTGGTATTATTGGAAATTTATAGGCAAGGACCAGGATCACACCCACCACCTGGTCCTTGCCTATACATTTCCAATAATACCAAAGCACAACTCCCTAAAGAGAAGAGAATCGGATGGCATAATTTCTCAGTTCTCTAAAAAAAAAACCCCTCTCTATATGTATCTATATATTGGCCAAAGAATTGATTGGATGGGAGGAGGGCTTTCTAATAGTAATCAAGTTGTTTTACTGTTTTCTTTTGTGTTCTCATAATAGAAATATTAAAGTGAATATCTGACTGATTTAGCAATAAAGAAGAATGTAAATTTAAAGTCCCTTTTAGGCTGAAAGTGCCTTTGAGACAAAGATTAAGTGGTTAATACCCGGCAATCAGGCACCCCTCCCCTTGGAAGGTGGATTTCAGGGCGGTCCTGTTCATCCTTCTTTACAATTAATCGACAATGGCAAACATCACCGGAGCTGATTTTAAAGGGCATCTTTAAAATCGCCCCAACACATCTCAGCAGAGGGAGCACAAGGAGGGACTGGGGGTGACGGGGAGACAGAGGGCCCTATCCAGTCCTTTGGGCGGAAGAGAGCAATCGCGGGGCGGGCAACAGCTCTTGGGCGGGGACTTCAACTGTGAACCCACAAAAGCCAGGGGCGGCCACACGCTGGTCAGGGAGCCCAGAAGAGAGGCTCAGCGTGTAACTGGGGCAAACCTGGAACTGGGGACTGCAGGGGGTGACGGCTTGACCCGCAGCTGGAGTCTGGGCTGTCTCCTCTTCTGCGAACCGGGGGTGGGGGGGGGGGGGAGGAGCAGAGGGTCGCACAGTCTCGCAGCCCGGCCCTTCGTGGCAGCAGACAAGGGGGCGGCCGACCCCGCTGGCCTCCAGGCCGTCGCCTGCAGAACCGTTCAAGGGGGTGGGGACGGAAAGGGCTTTCGGGTGGCGGGCGCCGCAGGGTCGGCCGTTACCTGGCGGGTCGTCCTTTCTCCCCGGCGCGGGGCTAAAGGGGCCGAGGGACGGGGCTGGCGGGCAGGTCCGGGGCGCAGGCGCCGCCCATCAATCGCGCGGGGGCCGCCCCTGGTCTCCTCGGCCTGGTCCTCTCACTGCTCCCCTCCCTCTGCCAGCCCCTCTTCCTCCTCCTCCTCCTCCCCGGAGGCTGCTTTCCGCGGCGGCCGAGGCCTGGCTTCGTCCGGGCGGAGGCGGAGGGGGCGGCGGCGGCTTGGGCGTCCTCCCGTTTCCTTGGCAACGCCGTCTCCTCCCCTGGCGCGCGCGGGGGGCGGGGCCGCGGCGCGGGTCCCGGGCGCGCACGTGGGCGCCGTGCCGGTTGCCGTGGGAACGCGTCCGCGCCGCGGGGCGGAAGTGCAGGTGGCCAGGGCGGCGCCCGTGGGGGGCTCGGGCTGCACCAAAGCTTCCAGACCCCAGGAGCGATGCTTTCTTTCCCTTCCTGTCCTGAATCCCAGCCGTGCTTTGTGAAGGCAGAGGCTGAAGGATGAGAGAGGGAGATATATGGATGGAATAAGCAAACAAACGGGGCAGTACCCGGGTGGAGAGAAAGGAGAGTTTGGGCTCTGCAGGTTCTCTGAGATGTGGGCTGCAGCAAATAAGGAAAGACCGACTGGAGAGATAGTAAATGGGTGAAGGCATTTGCTTACATGCGGCTGACCCGGTTTTGATCCTTGACATCACATATGGTCCCTTGAGCATCTTCAGGAGGGATCCCTGAGCACTACCATGTGTCCCCCCCCCCACACACCCCAACAACAGTAATAATAATAAATTCCTAAGGGGAAGCAGAACTGACTCAGGACCCGTTTCTCTGTTTTTCTCCGC
The DNA here is from genome assembly GCF_029834395.1 of Sorex fumeus. Classification (NCBI taxonomy): domain Eukaryota; kingdom Metazoa; phylum Chordata; class Mammalia; order Eulipotyphla; family Soricidae; genus Sorex; species Sorex fumeus. Next base: position 79,825,887 of record NW_026606120.1, read on the forward strand.
TGCCGTAACCAAGAAAGGAGGGTTAGCCTCTATCCAGATTTGGAAGGTTTTAGAACCCGTGCTTGCCTCGCCCTCTCACTCCCAGGTTTATTTCTGTCCAGTTTTCACAGGCAGAAAGGGCTCTTCCATTTATTTTTGCATAGTTAGGCGTTCAGTAACTTACCGACTAACGTCAGCAAGGTTTTATTTGGGTAGAGCACAGAGAGAAAGCAGGATAGAAATACTTGGTCCTTTCATTCGTAGCTAGAATCTCTAGGTGTCTGTGTTTGGGATGCCCCTTAGGTATTCTTGTCTCTGGCAGCTTGGCACCTTGGCACCTTGAGAGAAAGTGCTACTCGCCACCACCCTGTCTTGGGGCTTCTTGCTGCAAAACTAAAGGTCTAACCATATCCTGGGCTCCAACATCCTCTCCCTCACAGGCTTATTCCTTAACCAACAGAGGTCTCTCCTGGCTGGTGCCCTGTTAAGAAAGAAGTCTGGATGCTGGAATAGAGTCAGATTTTTGTTTCTGCCTTGCCCAATGCTATGCCCCAGGCTCGCTCCCTTGATCTCTCCTCCATTGCCACGTTTTCACTTACGCTTCAGCTAGAACAGATTGGACGTCCCTCTCTGCTGTCATTGATGGTTCTCTGGCATACTGAGCCAGATAAGAGTACTCAGGCGAACTCATGAGTACTCATTGGGCCTCCATTGTTCCTCCCCACTGTACCTCCCCTCTCTAATAGCTCTGTCCACCTTCTCCTTCTCAACTGATTACCAAGCAATCATTATTAAAGCATTAACTAACAATTAAAGCAGCATATTCTGCTATGTCTTAACTTCTCCTGGGGTTTTCAATTTTTTGCCATTCAAAAGGACATACTTAAAGAAAACCTTTAAAACACTGGATCGAAACTCAAACAGCAGTAGCAGAGAGCTTATTCTAGTGGAGCTAGTATCCCCCTCAATTAAAAGCAATTATAATCAGAATAATTTTTAATGATGCATAGAAGGGAATGGAAGTCCAGAGGTAGTAGAGAGAAGTAACGGGTAGAGAGAGGGCTCAAAAAAAAAAAAAAGGACTTCCTGTTCAGAACCCTCTTGTGTTTTTTTCCCCCTTTTTCCACTTTAAGGCCTGTTTTCAGTTCTTCACTGGAAAGAGAACTTAGAGGTATAGAGCACAGGTTTGCATGGGGGAGGTTCAAGTTCTATTCCCAGAACAATATAGTCTCCTGTACCATGGGGAATGCCCCTGGAGCACCATCAGGTGTGGCCCCCAAAACATAGATCTGTGTCAAATAATAGTATCTACCACAAAAGCTGCCCATAAGATTAGAGAAGAACAAGCATTTAACATCATACGCTTGGTGTATAGTCGATACTCATTAATTGGTTGCTTTACTGGGGCAGGAGAAATAGTACAGTATGTAGGACATTTGCCTTGCACACATCCAACCCAAGTTCAATCCACAGCACCATATATGGTCCCCTGAACACCACTAGGAATGATCTTTGAGTGCAGAGCCAGGAGTAAGCCTGAGCACAGCTGGGCGTGGCCCCAAAAGAAAACAAAATGAGCTGCTTTGCTTTCTGAAAACTAATTTAATATTCTATTTAACCTATATGAATGAATACAAGAAATATTTGAGAATTTTAAATAACCAGCTTTGGAGACATTAATTCCTATCTGTTTTAAACCTTCCTACATTTAACATGTTTGTGAAAATTAAATGATATGAAAAGAATCACACTTCCTTAGAAAGAAGAATGCTTCTCTTGGCAGTGCCAGAGGCTAGTCTTGTCCAAAGTTATGGAACAAGGTTAGTGTATAATGAATAAATGAATGCTTGGTGTGTAAGCTCCAAATAAGCTCTGTCATTCAGAAGCGAAATAGCACAGAAGAAAATATTACAGGGAAACACAAATTGTGGTTAAGGAAAGAATTCTTCCCTTGTTCTTTGTACTGTGCCCCTGGTAGAAGATGAATACATGAAGAAAAAAATTAACATACTCTAGAGAGTGGTTCTAACTACTGAGATATTTGGTGTTTGCAAATAAGCATCAAGAATTTCTTTCATTTAGGAGCTCTATAAAGGGCAACTTCAAGAATAAAATTTCAAAAGTAGACCATGTGTTGATTTTCAGAAATAGCATCTTTGAGGGGAAATATTTAATTCAGTGCAAAGAAGCTCTCTAGAGGGGTGTCTGTGTATCCTAAGCATTCTTGCTTCTGGGACTAAGATGTCCATCTGACTCATGGAGATTAGCATGATCTGGATCAACCCTCCTTCCTAGGAGAGTTTAAGAGGTCTCTGTCACTTTAACCAGGAGCTACTCCAAAGGGCAGAGAGCTTTAGGTCAAGTGGTTTGAGAAGCTGGTGACCATCCCCTCTAGACAGCACAGTCCTTTCACCTTGGACCATAACTAATGGGTTATGTTCTAATCGGCGGACATGAGTGTGGTGCCTTTGCCTTGATTCCACGAAAGGCTGTAAGCTTTCCAGAAGCATCCGTAGGAGAGGCTTCATGGGCTCGCCTGTGTAGGAGGTTGACTTGACTCATTTTAATAAATAATTGCCTACTGGCTTATTTGGCTTATTGAATATACCATGGCTGTTGTGACATTTGGGCTGTGGTCACTAAACGCAGCCAGAGTACCCCATATCGAGGTGATTGAAGTGATGAGAGAGTTTGGTAGGCTGTGTCAGGATGAGCCCTTTGGGCTATATTGACAACCACTGCGATGGCTGTCATTGAGGACCTGGGATCGAGACCTTGGTTTTGTAGAATAAGAATAAGAAATTCCATTTTAGTTAGTACAGAGCATATCCTTCTGGGACTTGATTACCAATAATAACACTCAGCAGGGGAGGTAGCTCAGCAGTTGAACACTTCCTTTGCTTGTTTGAGGCCCTAGGTTCAATCCCCAGCACCACAAACATCAACATTCTTACTCGGCAGAGGCTAACCACAGAGCAAACTGTTTTATCCTACAGCACAGAGCTGGAAGCTAACCAGCCTTGGTGAGGCTTACAAGGTATGCCCTCCTAGGGGAAAGGCATTCCCAGGAGATCAAATTAAAGATCAGAAGGTTTGGCAAATATTGAATTAGATCAAAGGGAATTGAGTGTTCTTGAGGGATATTTCTCGCAGGCTGAGGAGCCCTTAAGGGATAACCTTCCTTTCCGCCAGAGATGTTTCCATGCAGATAAAGGGTTTGGATTAGTCACCTCAGACTTTTGGAGACTTTGTTTGAGTTCTGTGCCTTGGCTTATTCGTGGGGACCCATTTTCTTCTTGTGCTGTTAGTAGCAGAGTTGGGACCTGTGTTAGAATTCATGCAGTATACAATTATACAATCTGATTGTATAATTGAAACCCAAGCACAAAAATTTGTAAATCTACAAATGTACCTCATGGTGTTTAATAAAAATTAATAATAATAAAGAATTCATGCAGTAGTACTGACTGGAATGATAATGAGAAATTTTGACATCCTTAGCCTCTGAGCACCCTCAGTGTCAAAGTAGGAGGAGTCAGAACCTCCTTAGTTCTGGAGATAAATGGAAACTTTGAGTATCTATAACGTGCCCAATATGTCGTAGCTGCTGGACAAATGTTAGCATTATCCTTTAGATTATGTAGACTTAATTCTCCTTGCTAAAATTAGAGCGCACCTCAAGGTACATCATCCACACGGTCCACAGTCCTGCCATTGTTCATCGATTTGCTCGAGCGGGCCCAGTAACGTCTCCATTGGAGACTTTGTTGTTACTGTGTCTGGCATATCGAATACGTCACGGGGAGCTTGCCAGGCTCTGCCGTGCGGGCGAGATACTCTCGGTAGCTTGCCGGGCTCTCGGAAAGGGGCGGAAGAATCGAACTCGGGTCGGCCATGTTGGCTGCGTGCAAGCCAAACCCCCTACCGCTGTGCTATCGCTCCAGCCCCACGTCATCCACAAAATGTCTCTAAAGACTTGTTTCTTTAAAATGTTAGTCTTATGTTACTGATATTGTGGTGGTTAAACTCATATTGGTGACATTTTTTTTTTGTCCTGGATTTCAAGAGTGTGACATTTTATCCCCTCATCCCTAATTGTGAGGGTGTATCCAATTTAGGGCTTTCAACCATCCATGAACTCTATAAAATCTAGTAATGCCTCCTGGACTTTCGTAGGTCAACTATTCAAGATCTGATTTTCTTGTGGAATAAAGTAAATTGGCAAACTCCCTGCAATTAATTAAAAATGCATGTCCTTTGGGGATCCTGTAAGAATTCTCTTCATTCAGAGCTGGCATTGGTCTTTTATGCCATTTTACAGAGCGAGGGCAAACCTCATTAAAGGTTTTGGATCTGACAGTGTCGAGTATTTTTCTTGAATACACTCTGATTTCTCGATCCATTTTGGAAGCCTCACACTTTTCAAAACCCTCCATTATGGCCATTTGCTGCTTCTGATACAAGATTGGAGGTGATTGTAAAAAACATTGGGCACATAAAACCCATTGCTTTTATAAATTTCCGAGAAATTATTACCAAAGGGAAGAATTTGACTTCTGTCCAGAAGAAGTATCTGTTTTGTTTGGACTTTGGATAAACTCAAGGCACACATGTTTGGCCCGGAGTTTAATTTGTGGACTAACCATGGAGGCCTGAGAAAGCCTCGGACAGCATCAGGGATTCACGTGACCCTTAGACATGTTCCTGGACAGATACATGCTCAGGCCAGATGGAACAAACAACCCCTGATGCACTGGGCTAGGAAACAGCGGCAGAACCAAGCAACTCCCAGGCCTTCGTGTTGGGTTTGGATAGACAGGGCTGGGCTAGGCACCAAGCACAAACCACCTTGCTTGTGGGGGCAGGGGCCCTTGTTCAGTCATCAGTACAGCAGGCTCTTTTGCCAGCTAGCCTGCCCTCTGGACTGCAGCAGGAGTGTTGGAGATGTTTCTGTCCATGCTGTGTCCATTGGGGAGCCATCCCTGACGTAGAACATCACCCTTGCCTTCCTTCTCTCTGGAGCTCTTTATTTTGTGGTTCTTGTTCTGTTTGTTCTAATTACACACAAGGAACACAAGGATAACTGTTGCCAATGCACGTTGCTTTCTCTGACTCTTCACCGCCTCACATGACCTCTGTGCCACCCCAGGATACTGCATCCGGGCCGGCTGGTCAGGCTATTCTAAGCAGCAGGAGATTTCGGGCTGAGGCAAGAGAGTGATACGGAGCTGCAGAGAGGAGGAGGTGTTTAAAGAGAAGATGGGAATGGCTGGCTGTGTTCAGAGCTATGCATCTCAAATCTGGGAACTCTGGAACATTCTACTACTTAACCATTTGGTTAAGTGGTGTCAAAGACAAATTTCGTGGACGAAAATCAGTGATTCGAGACTGATATGTGGTCACTGGCATCAGGACACAAATAAGGAGAGTGACAGAAAACTGGGACTGGCCAGGCTTGGGGTGGAGGGGGGGATTGTGGGCGTGCTGGGGGCAGGGGCAGTAAGGCAGTATGAAGGGTGGGAACCTGTTTAGACAAGGAGGTTGACCTCTAGGTTGGCCTCTCAAGGTGAACACTCTGGGGGTAGAGAAGGGGTGCAGGGAGAGCAAACTGTGATGGGAAGGCGCTGGGGCGAGATCACTCAGTAGTCAGAGGGAAGCCAGGGTAGGGAGAAATCTCCCCCAAAAGGCTGGCAAGTTCCCCGACTTGGGTTGAATTCTATTCTAGGGACAGTGGTGAGCCATGGAGTGTGTGTGAGTTTGTAGGGGGGTGGGTGGGAGCTGGCAGGAAGAACCTCGTGAGCCTCCCCCCACCCCCCAGTCTTGAGGAAGCCTCCCCAGCAAACCCTCGTGCACACATGGGACAGGGTGATTGATGGCAAACTCTCAAAGCTTCCTTCCAGTTCCAGGGCAAGGACAGGGTCACGTGTCCTATACCCTTTTTTTTTGGTTTCCTTATTATTATTATTATTTATTTATTTTCTTTGGTAGGGCGTTTGCCTTGCACGCAGCCAACATGGCCGACCCGAGTTCGATTCCTCCGCCCCTCTTGGAGAGCCCGGCAAGCTACCGAGAGTATTCGATATGCCAGACACAGTAACAACAAAGTCTCCAATGGAGACGTTACTGGGCCCGCTCGAGCAAATCGATGATCAACGGGAGGGCCTTTACTTTTACTTTATTTATTTTCTTTTAAAAATTTTTCTTTTTTTTTGTTTCCTCATTATTATTTATTTTTCTTTTTAAAATTTGTCCTATGTCCATTTAGAACATACCCTGATTTTTGATTTGGGAGTCTGGGGGACCATACCCAACAGTGCTCAGGAGTTACTCTTGGCTCTGTATTCAGGGGTCACTGCTAGTGGAGCTTAGGACACTATACAATGCAGGGGGTTGAACTATAGCGTCAGTTGCATGTAAAGCAAGAGCCTTAACCCTGTGCTTACCCCTGTACCTTCTCTCGGCGCCTATCCTGAGTTTGAACCCAGTCTGTCCCTGAACTGCATTCATTTCCTCCTGATGTTCCTTTCAGTTGAATCTGTGTCACCTACCATCTGGCTTCCTTGACTACCCCCTCTGTTTCCCCCCTCTTGCTCTTTTCCCTCTTTGCTCTCCTCTCCTCCCCTCATCACCCCACTTCCCCTCTCTCCTCTCTCTGCCTTTCTCATTAAGGGGCAGAGTTTCTTGCCAAACCACAGCTCTTAGATTTCTATTTTCCCAAACAAATTTCTTGGCTGGTCTTTTTGGTCCTCGATTCTCCACTCTTGTCCCAAGCTCCTGCCGTGCTCATCCAGCCCCATTCCACTCAACCCTCCCAGACCCTCTGCTCCCCACGCCCCCCACCCCCTTCCTCATCAAGCCTTAGCCCTAGGCTGAAGGAGTTTTTTTTTTTAAATGTCCACAGGACAAAAACACAACTTGGCTCTAGCTCAGTAAAGAGAAGACATGAAGGAATGAACAGCTTGGTGACATCAGCCTGTGGCCGTGGTGATATCAGCCTGTGGCCGTGGGTACAGTGGAAGGCAGGCTGAGAAAGTAGGCAGAACAGAGGTGCCCTGTGCAGCCTCCCGTGCGTGGCTCATTGCACCCTCTGAGTCAGGATAATGAGAGAACATTCTTCAAACATGACTTAACTGTGCACAGGCCTCAAACAAATTCCTGGATGTGTGTGGAACACGCTCTCCCAGCAAGCCTGTGCACAGACGTGCAGGCAGCCCCAGATGCGGTTCTGCGGCACCCCTCACATGCCACCTTGACCAATCCCTCTCCAGCTGGTTAGTTTGTGTTTAAAGGTGGTTAAGCTTATTTTTTCCCCCCCAAAATGTCAGTCTCCCCGCCTGGCGCTGCAGGGTCTCTTCTGGCTATGTTTTTGTTGTCACGTGCTATGGTGGCTGAATCTTGGAGCACTTGGGGGTCCTTGACATCACATGTTAGCAGGAAGTAGTTATGAAAAATTCTGGTCAGGATAGAAAAAAAGGAACAGGATATTGTCTATTTCTAGAATAAAGCAGAGATAGAGTCAGAACAACTGTAATTTATCCCTTATTTTACCTATACCTGGAGGGAAGTGAGTGTGTGTGTTTGTGTGTGTGTGTGTGTGTGTGTGTGTGTGTGTGTGCGCGCGCGCGCATGCGTGCACACATATAATTCAAGTGATTTATCTGAGTGGATTTTAAGAAATTAATTTAACTGAAACTGATTCAATTACAAAGAGAGGAAAAAGCATTTGGTTGGCATCGTGGGGGTCAGAGGCCACCGCTAATGCAATTTTTCATCAATTGACTCATTGCTATTCTTTCATTGATATGATTTAGTTTCTCAAATTGCTCTTATTGTCGCAGAGTTGCATTGGATACACTATACAGATGCCTTATAATCATTTCAGTGTGTTTACTTAAAAAACTTTAAAAGCAATTAAGCAATTTTAAATATATGCATATGTGCACATGCATATGTATGGAGGGGAGGGTGTACGTACACCCACACAAAGGTTTGATAAATGTTCGGACAAGGGTTCTGCTTGAACACTAGGGCGAGTGTTAAATTTAGTCACAGCGGTGCCCTCCATGCATTTCAAAGAGGCTTCATGAGATTCGTGTTAAGCTTTCTTCATACCCATTGAATATCCCATTATCTCCTTGAACACGCTGAGGAGACCAGTGCACAAAGCATCTCCCTGTGTTCCTTGCCCAAGGCCACACAACCGGAGCTGGAACCTTGAGCTTGCAGCGTGCCAGGCACTTCCTGGCAGTGAATCACAAGTGCTGGAAACCAGTGGCGGGTCAGTTTGTGAAAGTGCAGAATAATCTGCCGGGGGTGGGGGTAGGGTTTTGATATACTGTATTTCTTGTGATACGAAAGAGAAGAGAATTCATAATAAGGGTCTTTCTTGGAGAAACCTACCATGGTTGGGAGGGGTTGGCAAGGAAACTGGGACAGGAGCCTGTGGGCCAGGGCAGAGGGACCTTTGGCTGTGGGTGAAGGAGGTGTGTACATGGGTAGCACCTCCTTCATGCCTGACCCGGCAGGTGTGGGTTGGTGCTGAGGTTTGGAACCAAGACCATGGGTGCCCCGGGGAGCCGGGGAGGAACCCGCCTCAGTCATTCTTCAAAGGCTTCTTGAGCACTTGAGTGCAGGGTCCTGTGTGGGGACCTGGGCGCTGGAGGAAAGAGATGGCCTTTGTGCATGTGGGTGAGGAAGGAGAGGAAGGGGGAGGGGATTAACACTATAATAGAGGTGAGGGAAAGAGGGGAGCTGAGTGCTAGGGGAAGGTTCTCACAGGCCTGCTGGCTTCCTCGGTGGCTGGAGCTTGTCCTCAGGGCGATTGTCATTTGCTCCCTCTGCCTTCCTGGCTCTGCCCTGGTATCTTCCTCCTGGCCTTTTCCCTCTGGTAGGGCAACTCCTGACATGCTGCTTAAAGCAGCTGCACCCCAGCAATATTTATTCAAGGGTATTGATTTGAAGGGCTGGAGCAATGGCACAGTGGGTAGGGCGTTTGCCTTGCACGCAGCCGACCTGGGTTCGATTCCTCTGCCCCTCTTGGAGAGCCCGGCAAGCTACCGAGAGTATTGTGACAGCACAAAAGGGCCTGGCAAGCTCTCCATGGCGTATTCCATATGCCAAAAACAGTAATAACAAGTGTCACAATGGAGACGTTACTGGTGCCCGCTCGAGCAAATTGATGAACTATGGGAGGACAGTGCTTCAGAGCTATTGATCCGAAAAGTGCACATTCAGGCATGAGTGACCAAAGATGGAGCGTGTGGGGACATGCATATTCACGAGGACCCCCAGCTCCCCTGAATCCATGCCCTGCCCACAGCTACTGCCTCTCCCTGTGCTTAGAGCTGGCCCCGTTTCCAAACACTCCCTCAGACTCCCTTTTCCTCCTCGGCCCTCTGTTGTGGCTGTTTGATAAGGCAGGGGTGGGGGCTGGTCTTGGACTCTTCGGCTAGAGCCTGCAGAAACTGGAAGCAGGCGGGGCGGCCCAGATGAAGGCAGTCATGCAAGGAGGGGCATGTGAGGATGTTGCCCCTAAGTGAGCTCACGCTCACTCCTTTTCTTCCTTCTTTGCAATGTGGATAGAACGTGTTAAGGACAGACACTGACAGCGTGTATTTACATGGGGTGGGGAAAACAGCAGGAAGAGGTACATGAAAATTACATTCCTCAAGCATTTGGTAAGATCCGGCATTCATTTATGATAAAAATGCCCATCAAAAGGGGTGAGAAGGACTTCTGTCAACACGGTGAAAGCCATATATTACAAACCTATGGCTACCATTGTACTCAATGGCAACCAAACCAAACCAAACCAAACCAAACCAAACCCAGAAGTCTTTTCTTTAAGATCAAGCTCAAGACAAGTATGGCCACTCTCGCTGCTATCATTTGGCATGATTGTAAGCAACCTAGCCACAGCAAATAGACAAGAAAAAGTTTAGAGGTCAGAGAGATGACGGGTAGGGTGCTCCCCTTGCATGTGACTGAGCCCAGTTTATCCTAGGCACCCCAGAAGGTCTCCCGAGTGCCACCAGAGTTATTACTGAGTGGAGAGCCAGGAGTAAGTGCTGAGCAGGGTTGGGTGTGACCCAAAACCCCCACAAAAACAAACCAAAAACCTCTATCCAAATAATGGGGACAGAAGTTGAAAAGAGACTTCCTCAAAGAAGCCATACAAACAGTAAAATAAAAAAGAAGTGAAAGAAAAGAAAATAGAAGAAGACATACAGAGGTCCAACTGGGTATATGCAAAAGTGTTCATCATCATTAATCATCAGGGAGATGCAAATCAAAACAACAATGAAATATTACTTCATACCAGTGAGACTGGCACACATCAAAAAGACTGGAAATAACCAGTGTGGAAAGGAATGTGGTCAAAGGGTGCCCTCATTCACTTTTGGCTAGTGGGAATGTTTGGTTTGACCCAATCTCTATGGAAAACAGTATGGAGATTTTGAAAAAAAAAAAATTAAGAACCAAGCTTCTATATGACCCAGCAATTCTACTTCTTGGTATCTACCCTAAGAGCACAAAAACAGCAATTCGAAAAGGCATTTTCTCTCCTATGTTCATTCTGACTCTATTCAGAACAGCCAAGATCTAGAAACCACCAAAGTGCCCAAGAACAGATGAGTGGATAAAGAAATGAACAAACGTACAAAATAGGATACTACTCAGCTACATGGCAGGCACTTTTCTTCTCTCTTTCTCTCCCTTTCTCTATCTCTATCTCTATCTCTCTTTTCTCTCTCTCTCTCTCCCCCACCCTTTTCAGCATTTTGGTTTGCAATACAGATACTGAAAGGTTATCATTTGTATTCCTTTACCACCAGGTGAACGTAATTTTAATAATTTAACCATTTTGTGTAAACCGATTCTATTAAAACATTATCATGCCAACATGTGGTTGATATAATTAATGAAAGATTTTGTACTATGAAATGGAATGAAATTTTTGTACTAGAAGAGCAGTGGATAGCTGAAGGGTTACCTTATTATACCATCAAGCACTTATTATTGTTGTTGTTGTTATAAGTAAAGGGGTGACACCATTGGTGTGGGGGTGGGATCTCCAGTAAGTTTTGAGGACTTGTACTATGCTAGGGAGAAATCTCAGGACCTCATGCGTGCAAAGCCTGTGCTCTCATGACTCTCTTTCATTGTTTTATATCTATGGTTTCTGGGGCCACACCTGGCTGTGCTCAGGACAGTGCTGTGACTTGATCCAGGCTTCGGCCATTGCACTCGTGTGCAAGGCAGGGAGGGGCCCTCTCTCTTTCTTTCAGTCCCTAGTTTGCTATCTTTCAACTGTCAAAAATAATTTTTTTAAAAAAATATTTTACTCAGGATGAAAATGTTTTCAATATTCCAGAGCTCCTGAAAGAGTGATCCCTGAATGGGATAGTGGAGAGGGCATTTCCAGGGGCAAGGGTCAGAATATGGGCTCCTGGTCTATCCGCTTTCAGTATTTGAATGAAAATGAAAAGCTCTGACCCTGGCCCTGGGCAGGTTTTATAGTGCAGGGTGAATAGTCTTGCCTGGCAATCTGACAAAGGAGAAAACGGGCCAGTGCATCTTCTCTTGACTCCTGCTTCTAAGGCACTGGGAGCATGGCCCTGGAGAGGGGAGCTCCTGCAGTGAGCCCCACAAATTCCCTCTCTCTTGGGAGAGCATGCGAGATTAACCCCCTCTATGCCTTGAAGCCACAGAGGAACAGGGACAAGACTAACTCTGGAGGCCCAATCACTGACCGCCAGATTCCACTGGCGTGGGGTGGGTCCTGGCTGTCAGGGACTCTTAAAGACCCCCGAGGACTTCGATGAATGGCCTGGGCTCTGGTGCAGAAACACCCTTTCGATTTTGGTTTGTTGGTTGGTTTTTTGGGGGGTCAGTTTGGGCTGTGCTCAGGGGAGGTTCTCCTGGTGCTGCTAACATCTCCTCAGCCCCTCTGTTTATCCATCAGGAAACAGAGGACATAAGTGCCTTCCCAAGAAGGCCCCCGAGCTCACGTGGGGCCCAGAATCTGGGCATTCTTCTGTGCCTCGTTTTATGTGCAGAGAAACCTTCCAACAGCACCTCCATCCTGGCTCTCTTTCCTGTTTGGCTCCAGCACTGGTTTCAGTTTGAATTGAACTACTTTCCCCTACTCAACGTCAATCAGACTGAAACGTCAAGGAAGACTCAGAGCCTGATTCCCCAGGTAAGCTTCAGAGCGCTAAAAAGCCTCAAGAGATTCTCAACTTGCCCAATGACCCTAAATGCTCCCTACTTGAGATGCAGTTGGGATCTTAAACCCCTGGCATCGCAGAGATTTCTTGGCAGGATAAGGAAGAAACCCTTCCCACTCGCCTCCCAAGGTGGGAACGCCTGAATCTGATTTGTCTTTCTTCACTGACCCACAGCTGAAGTCCTTCAGGAGGAAGCGACCCTTGACGGATCCCATCTCTGCCCAGCTCAGACCTCCAGTGCCAGGACCCTGGACTGTCCTGCAAGAGTCACCACTCAGTCTTCAGGTGTGTGGTCATTTCGGTTCTTGTGAAAAATTCTGATTTGGGAATATTTGCAGTTCATTCGATGATTAGAAACAAGGGTGGTAGCAAGCTCATACCCACTGCCTGCCTCTGCATGCCACCTTTAGGTCAATTCCAGATCTCTCCGGGCTCCATCTTGAGTTTAGCAGACTTGCAGAATATTGTCCTGATTTCCGGGTGTTGTTTTTGCCCTCCCCTTGTGGACTTGCTAAAGGGCAAAACCCAATTGGGGGACTATCAGGTTCTTTTATGCCTCTTCATTGTTTCACTGGCCATGTATTTTTTCTTGGAAGTCAAGGTCACCATGGTCATAAGATACAGTTGAATTTATTCTTTTTTTAATTAAAATGTGGCCACATTTGAATGCCATCTGCATTTTAGGAGGTCAGCTCCACCCATCTCTCTGCACAGGGCTCCTGGTACCCGCCCTAAAGTTTTAGGGCCGTTTTCCTAATCAAGAGAACCCTCTTGCTCCCCTACTCTCCCCCCTCAGCTCTGGTAGCCATCATATTTTTCAAAGTCTCAGAGTTATTTTTGTTGCAATGTGTTGGTTTGTTTGCATTGGTTATTTTTATTCTACATTGGAGAGAGATCATCTGGGAAACATCTTTCACTTTCTGACTGACTTCACTTATCATCTCAAATTCCATCTATATTGTTGCAAAATTTCTTCCTCAACTCTCTTTGAACACACCAGGAGTCAGGTGATGGGGTAGACAGGCTTGTTCGGCCCTGCACAGCTGTATAAGGAGAAAATGTTTGCATTCCTGGTAAAATGAGATGGAAGTTTCCATTGCAGTGAGGAGGCAATCTTTTGGCCAGGGATATGATAACCCTAATAATAATCAAAATTGCTCTTGTCCGTGTTCTTCGTTTCAAGAAGAAAACACTCTGGATAAGTGCTCAGCATGACATTGAGAGCCCTTGATTTGAAATAATCTGAGCCTTTAAATAAAAACAGGTGAAGTCTTTTCCGTTGAAGATTTAAAAGTTGATGCTAAATTGTCCCTTTCATCTGCAGTATTCATATAGCAAAAATGAATTTATGACTATAAATTCATAAGCTATTTGTGAAACCCATTAGAGATTAATGTGAGCTAGGTGTATCATTTGTGTCTTGGTGATTCTCTTTTCATCTAACCTTGAATTTTGCCTCTGGTGGATTTTTTTTTTAAATTTAGAAATTTTAAAGTTAGAATACGTAAGTGAAAGAATCTGTTCCAGGTATATTTCTGTGAACAGTTGCACTGTCCTCAAATACCTGCGGTGGTGGGCTGGAAGTCCTCTCTCACGTAATGTGGGAGGGAACAGGGTTAGGCAGGAATTAAAGCGATTATATTTTCTTTATCTAAAACCTTCAATTCTTTGGAAAGCTGCTCACTTTCTATTTGGAGACCTGCTGCCCACATATCTTAACGACAGAATTTTTTGCATAATTTGGCTCTTCCTCTTTTTATCTCTGTTTGGGTGTATTTATTATTTCATATGTGATGATGCACAGCTCATTAAAAGGTCCATTTATATTCCTGTTATCTGTATGGGGATCTAGCTGTTTTTCTCTTTCTGTTTATAGAACCCTCACTGCAATATTCTGATTAGCTGGCAGCGGGCCCTGTCTAACACAGTGTATACATTCCACAGTATCCCCGCACCCCTCAGCCCAACCCCATAGGAGAGGTGATATGATTTACATGAGACTAATGCAGTATACAAGGATGGCTCATGGATTTATCCATCCATGGAATTCTAGCACTTTCAGAAGGAGGTTTAGCTGTGCTCATATTTCCCTCCACCCCCCTGCTCCCACCCAATTTAATTAAAACAGTCACCACCATCACCACCACCACCAAAAAAAAAAAAAAAGCACATTAGTTCAAATGAGTGACAGTTGGCAGGTCTGTGTTATTCATCTGGAGGGACTCCAGAGTTTCTGATGCTTGGAGATGGACAAGTAATTACCTCCTGTCTGTGACTATTTTCTACCAGGCTAAGCCCAATGTTTATTGTAAACTATCTGCCATTAAAAGCTGTAATAGCAAGCCTTATGTTCCCACACCATAAATTTGACTTGCTCTGCTTTTTTTATTTACCTCCATGTTTTATTATATTCCTTGAAATGCTTTATTTTGAAGGAAGATAAAGGAAGAGTGGATATTGAGCAAATTCCAAATTGGAAGAAAAAGAGAGAGGTTTGGCATGCATATTTCCCTCACATGCTCCTGATCATCCCAAAGGCCACTCTGGTTAGCGACAGCTTCTGTGTAACTAACTATTAGGGTAGGTTGCTATTAGTATATCTCTTGGTAAATGGTCTAGAAAATAGCCTAAAAATTAAAGTTTAAACAAACTACATAGGCTCAGGGCAGAAGTTCTCATTTAATGGTCTTGGGATTCCTTTATACTCTTAAAAGTTTCTTGAAGCTTGTGTGTGTGTGTGTGTGTGTGTGTGTGTGTGTGTGTGTGTGTGTTGTATCTACCAATATTTACTCTATAAGAAATGAGACCTAACTTAAATTATTTTAATTAAATTTTAAAACCCATGGCATATTTACATAAATAAATTTCAAAAATAACTTATCAGGCAGCTGATATATGGGTCAACTGATAGATTACAAGTGCAAAATACTGTGTTTGATCCCCAACACCAAGTGGCCTTCGTATTATTGAACAGGCAGTCACACACAAATACACACCCACTCATAACCTCTGTCTTCAAAACTAAAAAGTGGTTTGAGAAGAGGGATTGTTTTAGAGTTTCTGTGACTTAAAAAAAAGACAAGTGGGTTCTCCTATCTGTCTTTTCATTCAATCTGTTGTGATATGTTGCTTTGGGTGAAGTATATGAAGAAAATCTGGCTCTCCACAGATCTCTAGTTGGGAAAAAGAAGTGTTTTAACAGTCCTTTACAATAATTATGGATATTCTTCATTAATCCCAATCCACAAATTGACAAATGATGGTTCCCTAAAGGTCAGTTGCAATGAGGCATCAGTGAACTTTTAAAAGATACAACAGACATATTTTATTATTATTTTTGAGCAGTTGTGGAATTACAAAACTATTGCAGAATTTCCATATGGTTTTTCTCGATGCATTTTCTCTATTATTAGCATCATGTGTCATTGTGGAATATCTTTTTCAATGAATCAATATTGATTTGTTATTGACAAGTCCATGGTTTACGTTAGGGTTCTTTCTTGTGCTATTTAGTTGTATGGATTTTCCCAAATGCACATCCACCATGACAGTAAGATATAGACTAGTTTCCCTGTCCTGAAAATCATTGGTTTCTGCCTAATTCTCCTCTGCCACTTTCTTGAACTTCTAGAAACCTTTCCTCTGCTTCCTAGTGTTATGCTTTCCAAACTATCTTATAGATGGAATTTTGCAATATATACCCAACTGAGACAGGCTTCTTTTGCTCAACAATGTGTACTCAATGTTTCTTTATGCCTTTTCATGGCTTGATAGTTTCTTTTTATAGCTGAATAATATTACGTTGATAAATATCTCATGATGAACATTTTGCAATTTGTTCACCTTTTGAGGGTATCTTTCAGTTTAGGGATATGATGAAGAATCCTCTATAAGTATCTGAGTGCAGGTTTTTGTGTGGACATAGTTTTCAACTCATTTGGGTAAATTCCAAGGAGTGTGATGGCTGGATCCTCTAGTAAGATTATTTTTAGCTGTGTGAGAAATTGCCAGACTGCTTCCAACGTGGCTGCACTACTCTACATTCCCATAAGCAATGAATGAAATTTATTGTTGTTCCATATACTTGTCATTGGGTAGTTTCGAGGTTTTTTTTTTTTATTTTAGCCATCCTAATATAGGTGTATAGAAAAATCTTGTTTATATTTTCAACCCCCTGATGGCACGTGATGTTGAGCATCTTCCCCACACTTATTTCCTTTCTGTGTATCTCCTTTGCTGAGGTACCTATTGAGATCTCCTTCCCATTTTAAAGTTGGGGTGTTTTTAAAGGAGAGAGGGAGCAAGAAGGAAAGTGCCTGCCATATAGGGAGGCTGGGGGTGGGGGGGGTGTTGGGGGATGGTGGTAGGGAAACAGGGGACATTGGTGGTGGGAAATGTACACTGGTGGAGGGGTGGGTGCTGAATCATCGTATGACTGAAACTCAATTATAAACAGCTTTCTAATGGTCTATCTCACGATATTCAATTTTTTTAATTAAAAAAAAGTAATGTGGAGTTCATGCCAAATTCAATCAGCTTAATCAATGACTAAGTAAATGGCAGTATTCCTATGTTAAAAAAATAGAGGTGTATTTAATGTGAATTAGTATCCTGCTGCCTTTCAGTTTTGATGTGTGTGAAGCAGGGGCTGTCTACTTGGGACACAACATGCTTTGTCACAGTAAAGAGGAGAGTTCTGTAAACGAGGCTGCTCTGGTTGGGTTTTGAGAGTTCTTTAGAGATTCTGAATATTAAAATTTTATCAGCTATATTTTGTTTTCTGTGTTTTTTTTTTAAATTTTTGAAACTTTGTTTAAACACCATAATTTACAAAGTGGTTCATAATGCAGTTGTTTCAGGTATTCAATATTCCATCCATGCCCCCCCCCATGTGATCTTCCCACCACCAACATACCCAGTTTCCCTTTCCTACTCCCACCTCCAACCCCCACCCTATCCTTAGCAAATATATTTACTCTATATTGCTTGTTACAACACATATCTCACAATGGTGCTGCTCTAGTCATTGGGTGAGGATTTACAGAGCTTTTAGATGCTATTTGAGCTTCTATGTTATTGTTTTTGCTCACGAGCTTAGTGGGCTTCTGTGCAACTTTCATGTAATTCGCTGTGTTCCTACTAGGCTGTCAGTATTGTGAAATTTGGAGATAATGTGGGAGTTGTGGAACTAGGATGATTCAGCAGCTTGGTGTCTCTTTGAGATTAGTTTCGGAGCTGGGCCTTTGAGCAGAGCAGAGATTTGGCCTGCTCCCATCCCAAGAAGGTTACAGAGATCTCAGCCCAGCCACTGGGCCTACCTGGAGAGATGGGTGCTGAGTCAACTCAGCTCTGGAGTCTCCTGTGTGTTGTTTTTTTTTAAAATATAAATTGATATTCTGTGGTTTGCAATACTATTAATAAGTTTCTCATGCACCTAATCCCAATAACTTCAATAGTGTACTCACCTCCATATTCCAAGGACCCCTCCACACCCCTCCCTCTCAACTCTCCCCCCACTCAATTGTGTGGACCAGTTCTCCCATTATGTTGTCTTTGGACCTTTGTTGCTCCCTTGCTGTGTACCCTAAAACCCCACATATAGGAGAGATCATTATATATCTATTTCCATCTGACCGACCACTCTGGATAATAACTTTTTATTTCATCCATATTGCTGCAAATTGCACTGGGTTATTTCCATACCTTGGCTATGAACCAGGCTAAGTGCAGAGATGAACGTAGGTGTGCATATACCCTTTTGAATCAATGGTTTTGTGTTTGGGGAATTGATGCCAAGAAGTGGTGTTGCTATCAGCCATGTTTTATAAATATTTCCTCTAGTCTTTGTCTTTTCATTCTCCTAAATCAATGGACCTTTCATACTAGTGCAGTTTGGTTCCACTGCCCTCACCCATTGCCAAGGCACCAGCAATTTTACCCTCTACTACTCTGTAACATCAGTGTAAATTTCAACACAGAAAACACAAAGAACATCTTAGTAGTATTGGGAAAGTGTTTTTTTGTTACCCCTGAAAAGGTCTCTGGGCCCTAGACCATACTCGGAAAACTAATAACCTAGAGCAAACAGTGCCGCTACCTGGTTCATATACCACTCTTGAGCTCAAGACAGACCAAATGTAATTAGGACTTTGAATTTTCTAAATGTGAAATATTAAGTCTCCCACAAAAATGACTCAGGAGGCAGAGAAAAAATACTTTGCACCAACAAGTATAATGTTCTAATTTATTGACTGGAGTCAATTTTATTCTCAGTGATTTTTACTAGTCAAGAAATTCAGGGGTCTGGAGCGATAGCACAGTAGGTATGGCGTTTGCCTTGCACAAGGCCGACCCGGGTTCGATTCCCAGCATCCCATATGGTCTCTGAGCACCGCCAGGGGTAATTCCTGAGTGCAGATCCAGGAGTAACCCCTGTGCATTGCCGGGTGTGACCCAAAAAGCAAAAAAATAATAAAATAATAAAATAAAAGAAATTCAGGGTATGTACAAATATTTCAGCTAAAATTTGAGCTCTTGCAAATAAATTTGTATTTATCAGCAAAATAGGAATTTCCCAACATTCTCCTTTTACTTACTCTTTCATCAGTGGGTGACAAGCATAGAAATGGAAAAACAACTCTAGTTTTGCAAACCAGAGAGCTGTATTTGAATCTTGGCGATGTAATCTAATTTATCTTCTGAGCCTTGTATTCTCCATCTGTTAAAGGGAAATGATATAATTTCACAGGCAAGGCTGTGAAGATTATATATATATATACATACACATATATGTATATATAATCTGCATATATATATATACATGCATATGCCAATGTTTGTGAAGGGTCTAGAACCTCACAGGTACCATCACCATCATTAAACGTTATAGCCAACATCACCAAAAGTCTCTTCTTCATTTCTAACAGATTTCTAGTATGTTCTTATTTTCTAGACCAGGAATTTTTGCCTTAATGTGAATTTACTGAAGAAAATAGTAATCAGATGTAATATAGCCTCTCACATTACTTTGTTTTTTATAGGGACTAACTCTTTCAAACAGAGGGGTAAAAAGCTCTAGTAGTGCCAGTGTCCAGAGAGAGACTAATGAGGTAGATGAACATGAGAAGCAGGTAGAAGGGAGCCTGAGCTGGGACTCCTCAGGAAGTGGGATGTGACTCATGAAGTGCTGGGGTCCTTTCCTAAGCAAAGGTCTGGTAATGGTCAGAGTTAAGGGGGAAGGTTGGGCATGTAGTCCTGTGACAGAGCACAAATTTTGCATGTACCCAGCCCTGGGTGTGATGATCCCAGCCCCCCCGCCCCCTGCCAATTTATTATAATAAGGAGGAATGAGAACAGATCATGAAATCTGTATTTTAGAAGTAGCAGGAGAGGGGCTGGAGCAATAGCACAGCGGGCAGGGCATTTGCCCTGCATGCTGCCGACCCAGGTTTGATTCCCAGCATCCCATATGGTCCCCCAAGCGCCGCCAGGAGTAATTCCTGAGTGTATGAGCAAGGAGTAACCCCTGTGCATCGCAGGGTGTGACTCAAAAAGAAGAAGAAGAAAAAAGAAGTAGCAGGAGTGGGAAATTAGGAGCAGACCACCAGATAAATGTCACAAAAGGCATTGACCTACAGAGATTCTGGTGGATAAAATTGGCTGCATCTTGCCTTCTGTGATGCTCATTGTTGCTTTTGACAAACACAACCTTTTAGAAGACGGACCAGAAGGAGCAGTATATTTTAGGGCAGCGGAGTCCTTCCAATTTCTTCCCCTAGTAGAGATTGGATTTTGGAGCCACCTTATTTGTGGGCTGG
Source organism: Sorex fumeus (assembly GCF_029834395.1). Lineage (NCBI taxonomy): Eukaryota > Metazoa > Chordata > Mammalia > Eulipotyphla > Soricidae > Sorex > Sorex fumeus. The sequence continues at coordinate 79,845,913 of NW_026606120.1, forward strand.
AGCGATAGCATAGCGGTAGGGCGTTTGGCTTGCATGCAGCCAACATGGCCGACCCGAGTTCGATTCCTCCGCCCCTCGCAAGCTACCGAGAGTATCTCGCCCGCACGGCAGAGCCTGGCAAGCTCCCCGTGGTGTATTCGATATGCCAAACACAGTAACAACAAAGTCTCCAATGGAGACGTTACTGGGCCCGTTCAAGCGAATCGATGAACAACGGGAGGGCCTTTACCTTTATTTGTGTGATTTGAAGATTAGCTCTCTGCTTGCTCCTGTGCTTAGGGCTTCTGTCCACTCCAGTTCTGACTGTCTTCTCATCCGTAAGATGGGGAGTGTGTTCTTTTGAGGGGCACACTCTCTGGAAAGCATCCAGAAAGATTCAGGGTGCAGAGAAGGGTTAGATGTATGCATCTTTGAGCGCCTGTCTGCCATGTTCCTGGCTTGACAGACCAGTGGGAGTCCTGCTGTGTGAAACCCCCATTTACATGAAGGCTGGCTTCTCTTGGATCAGTGACCCTAATGCTTGGGATGGAAGATACATCTCCCTCAGGCTTCCGCTTCTCTTTCCAAGTTGATCAGGACCAGGATTAGCACTAACTAAACAGCAGGATTTTTAGACTTTAGCTCCTCCCTTCATGATCACTGCCTCGGGTCACTGAGTTTGTAAAGCTCTTGACCTAACCTTAAAATGATATTATTGTTTTACTCTTTTCAGATAATAGCATGTTAGCATTATAGAAAACTTAGGACACTGAAGAAGTTCAAATCTCCCATTATGCTAGAATTAAGCCTGGATTTTTTGTTTTGGGGGACACACCTGGTGGTGCTCAGGAATGACTCCTGGCTCTACAGACTCAGTAATCATTCCTGGCAATACTTAGGAAATGATATAGGACACTAGGAATCCATCTGAGGTCAGCTGAGTGCAAGGCAAGTACCTTTATTGCTGTACTATCTTTCAGCCCCTGGAGTTTTGTTTTGAAGTATCTCCTTGTAATCATATTTGCACACGTACCTATAAAGTTGGGCTGGAGCAATAGCACAGCAGGTAGGGCATTTGCCTTGCACGGGGAAGAACTTGGGTTCGATTCCTCTGTCCCTCTTGGAGAGGCTGGCAAGCTACCGAGAGTATCCCGCTCCCATGGCAGAGCCTGGCAAGCTCCCCATGGCATATTCAATATGTCAAAAACAGTTAACAACAAGCCTCACAATGGGACGTTACTAGTGCTGCTCAAGCAAATTGATGAACAACGGGATGAAAATGACAGTGACAGTGACCTGTAAAGTTATATTATTCCACCAAGAAATGCCAATACCAATTGAGTATTTCATTTTTATTTCATGTATTTCATCTTTATTCATTGGCAAGTTAAATTTTAGTCAAGGTTTGTTCTAATTGCTGAGGTTTTTAAGTGTGCTCTTATGGAGATAGCAATCTTTAGAGACAAGTAACTGTACTTGGCTTAAAAAAAGTTGGAAGCACCAGGGATGGTTCAGAGCTAAATGTGCTGCCTTGCAAGCTTGAGACTATGAGTTCATTCCCTGGTGCTGCTCGCATGCTCAAGCTTGGTCCTGGCAGTTCTGCTTTGTAGGCCCTGAGGAGCAAGCATATTTGAGTCACAGGTACAACCAGGCATATATGAACCCAGCCCCTGAGAATGTGTTGACACCATGGCCAGGAGTAGGATCCTGCTAGCGCGTGTGTACGTACCACAGCCAGGAAGCACTGTAACCAGAATTGGCTATTAGAACTGGTGCTAAAAGGACTATTTTGATTGTTCAGATGTGTTTCTTGTAGACAGCAGAATGTTGGGTTCTGTCTTTGAATCCATTTGCCACTCTGTGTCTCTTAATTGGTGAATTTAGACCATTGATGTTGAGAGAGATTATTGTTATGGGGTTTTGTGTCATCTTTCTGTAAGGGTTTGTTGTGCTTGTAGGGGTTTGTCTAGTCTTACAGTGGACCCTTTAGCCCTTCTTTTAGGTTCGGTTTTGAGTCTATAAAGTTCCTGGACTCTTGTTTATCCAGAAAATAGTGTACTGTTCCTTCGAGTTTGAGTGATAGTTTAGCCAGATAAAGCATTCTTGGTGAAGCGTTCATTTCAGTGAGTTTTTTTACTATATCCCACCATTGCCTCTGGGCTTGAAGGGTTTCTTCTGATAGGTCTGCAGTGAATCTAAGAGGTGTTCCTTTGTATGTGATTTCCTTCTTTGACCTTGCTGCTTGCAGTATTGTGTCTCTATTCGTGGCATCCATCATTCTAACTATGATATGTCTTGGTGTGTTTTTGTTAGAGTCTCTTTTAGCTGGCACCCTTCAGGCTCCTTGAATGTGGATACCTGCATTGCCTAGCTCTGGGAACTTTTCAGCAATGGTTTGTTTAACCGTGGCTTTTTCATTGGGACTGTTTCCCTGACCTTCTGGTACTCCAATGATTCTAATATTGTTCCTCTTGGAATCATCCCACAGGACTCTGATTCGCTCTAGAGCTATTTCTTGCCATTGTTTGTTGTTGTCTGTAGTCTTTGTGCAGCTCATCTTCCAGCTCACTGATTCTGTCTTCAGCTATAGCCATTCTACTGTTCAGGGCACACACAGAGTTTCTTATTTCATCTACAGAATCTTTTATTCGTGACATTTCTGTGAGTAGCTTTTCAATTTCTGCTCTCATTTCTTCCCGTATTTTCTCTATTGTTTCTTTCATGTCCTCCTTTAATTTACTGGATATCTGTCTCACTGTTTTGTTGAGTTAATTGAACATCTTCATTACTTCATATCTGAATTCTTTCTCAGAGAGCTCCCTTATGTGAGTAACACCTATCGAGGCTTCTGGACGATTTTCATCTCCTCTCCTTGTGGTGGAGATTTGCGTTGTTTCTTCATGTTGGTGTGGTGGTATAGAGACTGAAATGTTACACAAGATTGCTGGGTATGAGTAATTGCCGGCCCCAAATTAGGCCATGCCCACTTCTGTAGAGTCCATGCCCATTTCTGAAGAGGCCATGCCCCCTACAAGTACCTGGTGTATGTCGGGGGTACAATCTGGGAGAGGAAGAAAACCAGGCACAGCATTGGAGATGAACGGGAAGAGGCTCAGGGATGGCGGGTGGCCCAGGGTCCCAGAGGACACGTAAAAGGACTATTTTGAAATTTGAGTTAATTATTTCATTAAATTCCTAAATTTCTAGATGCCAGTGCCATATAAAAACTTGTGGAGCAAATGAATGCCCCAAGGTAAGATCAGCGCACAAAACTCACCATTTCTTTATATTTGCAATGAACATTCATTCAGATAGCTGTGCTTAAACTTAAGTACTAGTGAGGCCAGAATGATAGTACAAAGATTAAGGTACATGCTTTGCATGCAGCTGACCCCAGTTCCAACTCCTGGCACCTTACAATTCTTGCCCTAAGTACTACTGGGTGCCTCAGGTGATCCTTGGAACTGCAGTACTACATCCTGGGTCCTTGCTTCAGCCTGGTTGGCTGAGAATTATGGGAGGGGCCCCAGGCCTCCTGGGAATCATTTGAGAAGATTTCTCTACCTTATGTGTATGGTGGGTATATATATATATATATATATATATATATATATATATATATATATATGTGTGTGTGTGTGTGTGTGTGTGGCTGTCTGGCTCGGCTCTTCACTCGCTACCTGTCTGAATGCAAGGTTCCGTCCCAATGGAAAACCAGCAGGACCGTACTACTGTTCAAGAAGGGAGACATCCATGACATTGGCAACTATCGCCCAATCTGCCTATTGTCTGTCATCTACAAGTTGTTCACTCGAGTCATCCTAAATAGGATTGGCAGAACACTAGATGAAGGACAACCATGTGAGCAAGCAGGGTTCCGCAAAGGATTCAGCACCATCGACCATATCCACACGATAACCAAGCTCATTGAGGTTTCTCTGGAGTTCAAGATGCCGCTCTGCTTAACGTTCATTGATTTAAAGAAGGCCTTTGATTCTGTTGAGACGGAAGCGGTCATTGAAGCCCTAGCCAATCAGGGCATTCAAGCCCAATACATCAGGATCCTCCGTGAGCTGTACTGCGGATTCACTACCAGGATCTCACCATTCTACAAAGAAGTGATCGTTGATGTCAAGAGAGGGGTGCGGCAGGGTGATACCATTTCACCGAAACTCTTCAGTGCCACCCTCGAGAACATCATGCGACGACTGGAATGGGAAGGAATGGGAGTGAAGATAGACGGTCGGCAACTACACCACCTCCGCTTTGCTGATGACATTGTTTTAATAACACCAAACATCAGCCAAGCGGCACAAATGCTGGCCGACTTTGACCGTGAGTGTGGAAAGGTAGGACTACAGCTGAATCTTACGAAGACAATATTTATGAGAAACAGCCTTGTTCCTGACGCCCCATTCGCTCTCAATGGAACGACCATCTCCAAATGCAACAGCTATGTCTACCTAGGTCGAGAGGTCAACATGACAAATGACCTGGCACCCGAGCTGCGCAGGAGGAAGAGAGCGGCTTGGAACGCCTTCAAGAACGTCGAAGAAATAGCTAAGAGGACGAAGAACCTCCAGCTCCGGGCACATCTCTTTGATTCCACTGTTCTTCCTGCATTAACATATGCCTCAGAGACCTGGGCCCTACGCAAACAAGATGAGAACGCCATTCAGGTCTCCCAGAGAAGAATGGAAAGAGCTATGCTTGGAATATCACGTTTCACTCAAATGAGAGAGAGAATCCGGAGTTCTGACATCCGTCGACGATCAAGGATCAGGGACGCTGTCTCATTTGCCAAGGTGTCGAAAATCAGATGGGCTGGTCACGTAATGAGATTTAAAGACGACCGTTGGACTAGAGCTGTTACTGATTGGATTCCACGGGATGTCAAGAGACCGCGTGGCCGCCCACCTACCAGATGGTCAGACTTCTTTGTCAAGATCATGAACGATCGGTTTGAGGCCCTCCATGTTCCCGGAGCGAAGAGATGCCATTGGGCTACACTAGCACGTGACAGGGACAAATGGAGACGTTACTGGCGCCCGCTCGAGCAAATCGACGACTAACGGGAAGTTAAGTGATTAAGTGATTAAGTGTGTGTGTGTGTATGCATTTATGTATGCAGATTATGTGTGCCATTATACACACATACATAATGGCAACTGTACAATATGATGAAAGATAACAAAAAGGTCTCATGGAAGAGTCCATGTTTCTGAATTAGTTAACAAAGTTGTCAATAATCCCCAGTTGGACATAAAGTTTTGCTGTCATTTTTATCAGCTAGAGACAGGTTTATTCTAAATGTTATAGAAAAATCATAAAAAGTTTTGAAAAAACAGTGAAAGTAGAGGTTATCTGTGATAGCTCTCTTAATTAAGATCACAGGCATCACAGAGACATATTGCACAGATATAACAAAGCAAAAAAGAGGACCTAGAAATAGACCCATGCAAATGTGCTCAATGACTTTGGACAAAGATATAAACACAATTCAGTGAAGGAAAGCCTTCTCAAGAAATGCTGCTGAAGCAATGTGTCCTTGGGAAAAGCAAACAAGGGCAGGGGAGATGACTCAAAGAGCAAAAACACTTGCTTTGCATGCCAGAAGCCAGGGTTGAATCCCCAGCAAGGTGGGGTTTAATCCTCAGTATGGCATGGGCACCTAAAAACTTCCAAGAGCAACCGCTGAGAACAGAGCTGGAAGTAGCTCCTAAGTACTGCTGGGTGTGGCTCCAACGTCCAACGTCCCCCTGAAACAACCAACCAAACAAAAAATCCAAAATGTTAGCCCACATGGTTTACATGGGAGAACCCCAGGTTCCATCTCAGACACCAAATGGTCCCCAAGGACTGCTGTTTCACTCCCCACACCTAAAATAATTAAGTTTAAAAATATCAAACTTAGGAAGAGGGAGATATCTCAGTAGGGTGGAGAGCTTGCTTCACATGCAAGAGGTCTAGGTTTGATGCCAGGCCCCTTGTCCCCTGAGCATCACTGGGTGCAACTCCAGGTTCCGTTCCCCCCCGCCCCCATCAGACTTAGTTTTGAAATGTAAACCTGCAGGAATTTTGAAAATAGAAAAACTTGGGGATTTAGGACCAGACAAAGAGTTCTCATTCTTAACACCAAAATCAGGGTTCATAAAAGGTAAAAATTGATGTTAGACTTTAAAGTAAAAGCCAGTTGGAATAGACAAGTGACCAATAAGTCAATGATGGTTGGAGGGATATCTCGGGATGGGAGATATTTGCTGAAAGTAGACAAAGAACCAAACATGATGGCTTCTCAGTATTCGTATTGCAAACCATAAAGCCCAAAAGTAGAAAGAGAGAGACTAGGAAGGAAAGTGTCTGCCACAGAGGCAGGGGTTGGGGTGGGGTGGGGGTGGCAGGAGGGATACTCGGAAAATTGGTGGTGGATAATACACTGGTGGAGGGATGGGTGTTTGATCATTTTATGACTAAAACTCAATCATAACAGCCGTGTAACTGTATCTGATGGTGATTCAATAAAAAAGAAAACAAAGCTTTAAAAAAAAGACAAAAGAGGATTTAAAAAGGCAGTGAGTGCATATTTCTACAAAGTAAATATTTGCAAGGCACATACCTAGAAAAGGATTAGTATTTAGAATACATAAAGCATCCTTAAACTCAAGGAAGTAAGCAAAAAATTTTATTAGAGATTGTCAAGAGACATAAAGAAGGCATTAAGGATGATAACTATACCCATAAAAAGATGTTAGCTCTAATTGGCCACTAGGCAAATTCAAATTAAAACCATAAGCAATGAATAGTACTGGACTGGTGATCTTCAACTATTGATCTGTGAACTGGAGCAGGCCAACAGGTATAGAACGGCTGAAAACAGCTAACCGACCACCTTGGTGACAACTGTGAACTGGTATGCAGGACAGGGGCTGATTTGCAGGTAAAAGGTTGCAGAATGCTGTAGTGGACTTAGGATAAATAGCTGAATTAGAAAAAGGACAGCAAATGCTGACTGGATTCAGAGAAACTTGATCTCTCATACTTTGTGAACAGGGCTGTAAAATGGTACAGACCTACTGGAAAATATGCAATTTCAGGCACTGGGGTGATAGTACAGTAGGTAGGGTAGGGTACATGTCTGTGGTTGGCCAATCTATGTTCAATCCCCCATAGTACATAAGGTTCCCATAGCACCGCCAGGAATGATTCCTGAGCACAGAACCAGGAGAAGCCCTGAGCAGAGCTGGGTGTGGTCCCCAAACCAGGAGAAGCCCTGAGCAGAGCTGGGTGTGGTCCCCAAACAAAAAATGAAATTTCAAAAAACAAAAAAGACCACCCAAAACCAAACCAAAATAACAACCATATCATTGCTGGTTGATCTTAGCGGCCCCCAAGCACTTAGTAGCAAAGACTGTCAATTCTTACCTGGAGTGGCACAGGTCTTCCTGGGGCACTATAGAGTGTGGCCCTTATAAAATAAAAACTGAAAATTAAGCATGTCATGACTGTATGATCAACATATATTTCAGAAAAATGGATATATTATGTTTACACACAAACTGTACAGGAATGTTAATTTTAGTGTTACCCATTACAGATCAAAACTGGAAACAAACCAGATGTTTTTCAACAGGTGAACGGTGAAGCAAACTGCTACATTCCAAATATGATAAAAAGGAATGGACAATTATTACACATAAATACCCTTCCTGGAACTCCAGAGGATTATACTGAGTGAATAAAATCAAGTCTTGAAGGTTATGTATGATTTCATTAATGTGACAGGCTTGAAATGACAAGATTATAGAAAATGAGTGGTTTTCGGGGGTTAAGGAGGGACTGGGGATTGAAGGGAAGAGGGTGTGGTTATAAAGGGCAATGCGGAGTATCCTTATGTGAAGGAAATATTCTGTATGTTTACTCTGTCGCTCACTGTTAGTTTCTTGGTGGTGACATGGAGCTATGGTTTAATCAGATGTTACACTAGAGAAACTGGATCCAGGTCTAGGAGATTGTTTGTAGTTCCTCTAACTGCATAGGGTTCTACAGGGACCTCAAAACTAAGCACTTAATTAAGACTCATTAGGAAACGTTTTGCTGCTCGGGTGAGGAAATGACAGATGTCTAAATAAAGAGCCCTTCAGCTTCATTCTGCTCCACGCCTACCTCAGAGCAATGGTTCCACTGCTACCTCCCTGGCTTCGTTATCTCTGGCTATAACTCAGTCCTCTGAGGAGAAGCCTGGGGTCACTGAGGTCCTCTGACTCACCTCCCCCGCACCCCCCAGGTGGCCATCCCACTGCTCAAATTTTCAAGATTGTGCTCCCAACTGCCAGTTCCATGCTAATTCCTGTGGGTAGAGTAGTCAGTGTCACTGTCACTGTCCTCCCGTTTTTCATTGATTTGCTCGAGCGGGCCCAGTAATGTCTCCATTGGAGACTTTGTTGTTACTGTGCTTGGCATATCGAATACATCACGAGTAGCTTGCCAGGCTCTTCTGTGCGGGCGAGATACTCTTGGTAGCTTGCCAGGCTCTCCGAGAGGGGCGGAGAAATCGAACTCGGGTCGGCCATGCAAGGCAAACGCCCTACCTGCTGTGCTATCGCTCCAGCCCCGGTAGAGTAGTAGAGAGGCATTTAGAGTCTGCGCATCAACCAACAGCAAACCCAATTCTAGTTCTTCACGTGCCCCATCCTGTTTTGATGGCGCTTCCCAAAGACTGTGCCCTCCACCTTTCTAGAGTTTCTCTTCCAGAGCCCTTTTGCCCAGATTCTCCACAGCCTGAGCCTCTGGTTCAGCACAGTCCTCCTGCTCATTGGTCTACCTCCAGATGTGTCTACTGCAGACAAACGTGTATCCTCAGGGACCACTGCAAGGTGGTCAAGAGGATGCAGTGGGAAGAGGAAGTGGCAGGGAACTAGTGTGACAAATGGGTAATAAAATATCCCTGGCTAGAGGAGGAAATGGAGCTTTTGTGGCATCCAGTGAAGAGTTGAATCAGAAGAGTCTTAGCCGAGCATTGAATTGACTCTAGTCCCACACTATAAGGGAAGAGTGGGGATTAGGTTTGCAACCTGGGCATCAAAACCCAGAGAAATAGAAAGATCCAGGTTCCTGGAACAGCCGGGCTTCTCGGAACGTGACTGGCAAGGGGGTCTTACCTGGGGCCAGGTAAATAAGGGTCTAGTGTCTAGGACTCTGACTTCTGGTGGACTCACCTACCACAATGGGAAAACCCTTAAGACTGGCTGGTTCCACCTTTGTCCCAAGAAAAAGATCAAAATCATGACGCGGTAGCTATGTCCTTGTTCTGGCAGTCAATCACGTGTGGGATAGAATTCCTCATAGGGTTAATATGGACAAATGACTTTCTTGACATTTGCTTTTAATGATTTCCTAAGTATTTGCTGCCCATTTGAAGATGCAGATATCCAAGAGGATCCTCTTTCCATAATGGACAAACCAGATGCCCTGTTTGGCGGTTTCAGCATTTGAGCTGGACTTACATGGAGTCCTATCCATTCTCCTACGCTCAATTTCTCACAAATATCCCACTCTGGGGAGAATTCTGATGGCCCGTACACTGTGTAGGTAGGAGACAGATGACCAAACTGATGGAGCCATGGGCAGTATCACTTTCATTCACATCATACTCTATAACCTCACTAGCTAGAAATGCTAGAGTTGGGTTATTTCCTTTCCTTCCTCAAGAGCTGCCCTGTCAGGATAATCTTTTAAGCCTTGCAGATCAGTCACTACTTACCTAATGCTCCTTGACACCTTGCATCATGCTAGTCCCTACAAGGACTCTCCTGGAGTTTTCCTCTCGACCCCCAGCCCCTGCCCTGCTTTGCATCAGTGTTTCCACCAAGAGCTCAGATCTACATGAGTGGGTCAGCTTGGTGGGTAAGCAACCAGAAACCCCCTCTCACCCCAACGTGTGTATACACAGCTCTTTATTTTTAAATTAGTTCTCTAAACTGTTCTCCCTGCAAGTTTCCGTTTCTGATAAAAGGATCAGAGGAAGTTCTATTATATATATTTTTAAAAAGAGGGCGAGAGGCTTGAAATCACTCACCATTGTAGTTATAAGTGGAATAGCTGGGGCTGGATAATAGAGTAGCAGAGTCTGTTCACGGCCTATTGAGACCAAAGCAGGGACAAGGAGGGGGACTTGGAAATAGCAAAACGGGAGAGTCAGAGAAAGGGGAAAACTATGAATGCCCATGTAGTGTTTGGGGGCCACACCTCCCTAGAAAACATACACATGTACATAGTTCCCCTGCAGACCTGCAAATAATCTGTAGACATACCACTTCCTGCGGTTCAAGTTCTTCAGAGAGGAGTAGAGACTTCGCCTCGGTGTAAGGGGACCCTGCTAGTTAAATATGGAGAACATATGGATTCTCAATTTCCCTTGAATGCAGTTCTGATGGTGTTATCTGATTCCCCCCTTTGGATGCTTCTATGAACTGTTCCCAAGGTTTGAGACTTGGGTTTTCAAATAGGTTACTCAGCATTCAGATCTGTTTTAATAGCTTTCCTCTTCAGATTTGATCAGTTTTGCCACGTAAATTTTTTGTTTTAATTAAGACACTGTGATTTACAGTTATTCATAGTTGATTTTCAGGCATACAGTGTTCTAACACCAATCCCACCATCCACGTCAACTTCTCGCCACCAGCATCCCCAGGTTCCCTCCCACTCCTCAGAAGAGCTCCTTGACACATTTTGAAATGTAATGGTAATTTGCTTCTCCTGATTACAGAGTTGTTGTCTTGGTGGTTTAGAGATATACACATACCACACTTCTACCCCAGCAATGTGCCTGAGTCCTCAAACCCCACCCCTGTTACTTCCTGTCATGTCTTCTTAACTCTCCTATTCAACTTCTTACCTTCCCTAGCCTTCCTTAATAGCATTGATGTATTATTTTACAATTTGTATCTTTAGCTCCTATCTGGAGAAAAAGCGTCATTTTCCTTGGGTTAGTCTATCATGCAGCTGATGAGATTCAACAGTTCGCCTGTTAGTGGATTCCCTCTGCAGTGCAGCCCATGGAGGCTTTTGCTGGAGGCATCCACAGTTTTTCAGGTTATTTTAATAGCAATAACATCCCAGTCTTCCCAGATCTCTTATCTCTTAGGCCTAGATTGCTATCGATACCCAAACTTTAATTAGCCTCATTCAGACCTCTGGAGCAAATAACCTGCCAGGTCTCACAGCCCTGGTCATCACCCCAAGTAATTTGTCTCTCTGGTTGCCCACCTTCTATTTATTTAGATTTGGGGGCCATGCTCAGAAAGGCTCAGCGGTTTCTTCTGGCTCTGGCTGCAGGGCTTACTCTTTTTTATTTTATTATTTTTTAAAAATTTATTTATTGAATCACCATGAGAAAAGTTACAAAGCCTTCAGGTTTAAGTCTCAGTCGTACAATGATCAAACACCCCTCCCCTCACCAGTAATTATTTTTCACCACCAAGAACCCCAATATACCCCCCCACCCCTCCCAATGCCTGTGAGGCAGATGATTTCTACTTAACTCTCTCTCTACTTTGAATTCATTCATTATTTTGACAAAAGATGTACCATTATTGTTTGGAATTTCCCCCCAACAATCAGAACTGCTGAAAAGGCATTATGAAATAATTTGTTTTCTATTGCTGGTTATGAAAACCATATGATGTTGTGTGGCCGCTTTTGCGGCCACACAATTTTGAATTTCTGATATTTTATTAATTGAGTCTGGAGGGATTTCTGCCAAGAGCCGGATAATACGAGATTGGTTTCTGTGTCTGGTCCATGGCCGTGCTGGAGAGCCACTTGTGGGGAGCAACTCATGGCCTCAGTTGGGCGTGAAGGACAAGCCGGTTCTGCCCACAGGGCTTACCCTTGATGATGTTCAGGGAACCATATTAAGGTGCCAAGGATCAAATCAGGATCAGTCACAAGCCAAGCAAACACTTTAACCCCTGCACTATTTCTCTGATTCCCACCCACCTTCTCTGTCACCAAGTAGGAATAATTCCAGCTCCAATAGTTTCCTCCCAAGTTCCACTGTCACATATCCAGTGGATTTGTGACAACTTAAACTTAAGAAGCCTAGAGGTTGACTGTTCTCTGTTCCAAAGCGACTCTCCCTTCCTCCTCCCCACACACAGAACCCAAGACACAGATTTCAACTTCTTCCTTCTCTCCTCTTGCTTCCAAGAGAGGTTAAGATCTGGAAAGTTTCAGCATCTAGATAGTTAAGCACTTAAGCTCAGCCCTTTCTCCTTTTGGCTGATGGACTGCAACAACCTAACAACTCTTCTGAACACCCAAGGTCAGTGCTAGTCGGCTGCCAATGACTTTTCAAAATTACACCTTGGATCTTGTGACCATTTCTACTGCAGAATTCTTCAACAGAATGATTTGAGTTCAAAATGCAGCTAGAAACTCGTTAGCATGAAATTCCAATTTTGCTTAGATCTGTCTCTGCAGTCCCCCCGGTCAGCTCCAAAGCCTTGTCCCATGCAAACCAGCTTCTCTTCTTCTGAATGGCAGTCTCCACTCTCTTAGGCGTCTTTCTTCCTTTGCTTGATAGCTCATTCTTCAGAACTATGTGAAATGTTCATGCTGATATTGTTTGGGGTTTTCTACACATATAATTTCTAATCTTCTAAATGATCCTATGAGACTCATAGAATTTGCTAGAGATAACACAGCTAATGAGGAACTAAATGGAGATTCCAACCTGGGCCTGCTTGGTTCTAGCGTCCATGTTCTTTACAGAAAGACAAGAGGCATCACCTCAGAACTGTTCCCAGAGGCTATGTTCTCCCAGAGGCCTCTCCTAGTTCCTCATCTCACCCATTTGCTTGGTAAGCACCCACTGAGGCTCAGTGAGCAACATGAGTGACCGTCTGTCTGTTCTATGCTGTGAGCTTCCAGAAGGAAGATATTGAACCTTTGTTTTCTTTTTGGGTGCACACGGCGATGCACAGGGGTTACTCCTGGCTCATGCACTCAGGAATTACTCCTGGCAGTGCTCAGGGGACCATATGGGATGCTGGGAATCGAACCTGGGTCGGCTGTTTGTAAGGCAAACGCCCTACCCACTGTGCTATTGCTCCAGCCCCAAAGAAGATATTGAACCTCTGAAGTACTTGAGTAATACCTGTTCATAAATGTTAACATTCTGGGGGCTGAGAAGACTGTTCAATAGTCTGAGTGCATGCTTTGCATGTGAGAGACCAGTGTTCAATCCCTAGCATTGCCTGGGCCCCCAGCATTGCCAAAAATAACCCCTAGATGTGTCCTCAAACATCAGGAACAAACAAAACGACAAAAACCTGCAAAACAACTTACACTCAAGTAATGAATAGACTCTTACTCCCAACCCGGCTTCCTATAAGTCACCAACACTAACTCACTTCTTGTGTAATATTTCAAAACATTTCCTGATTATGGAAATACATATACATTACTCTTTCCCCCAGCATGTAGGTTCATACTGATTTTTTTTTTAAATCTTATTTATGTGGATTTTTGGTTTTGGGCCTCACATGGTAGTGCTCAGGACTTACTCCTGGCTCTGCTCTCAGGAATCATTCCTGGTGGTACTGGGGGACCATATGGGGTGTTGGGGATCAAACTGGGTTAGTTGTGTACCAGGTAAGCACCATACGCACTGTATGATTGCTCTAATTCCTCATACTATTATTTTTCTACCATTTGCTTTTTATCTTAAAATATCGAGCAATTTTCTATATTCGCCCATGTAGTTCTACAGCTATTTTGTGGAAGTAAAATTGTGTCTACCATGTTTATTATTCATCCAAATGAATGAACCTGTTTAAAGGTTGGTGAGCCAATTGTGCTCTAAGTGGTAAGCGCCTATGTTGTAGGTGTGAGACTGAGTTTGATCCCTGACACCCTGTAACACTGCCAGGCGTGATCACAGCAGCATTGTCATAGCGCCACATGTGCGTGACCTGTAGCACACCACAACTAAATGTGTGGAGAGCATGGCGGCTGAAGGGCACCAATCCCACAAGTGCCTCAACCAAGCATGCATCACAGCAAAGGGAAAGGAGGAGGGGGAACAGGGCATTTTGGAGTCCCCATGGCATGCACAGGGGAGCTAGGGACCACTCCCAGTGATCTAGCCAACTGGGCTGGATGATTCTTTGCTCAGGTCCAGTGTTGCTTGGGGACCAGAGCTTCATACACTGATGTTAGGGATGGCACGTGCAGTGCCAGAGATCACACTTGGGGTCTCCCGCTTGCAAGACTTACACTTCAGCCCCTTGTACTATCTCCTCAGCCCCAGTAAAATAATTAAAAATAAAAAAGAAACTGAGATGCAGAAAGATGAAAAGTCAAGGAAATCATTGAACAAAATAAGAAACATGAGTCCAAGGGTTTGTGTATGTGTGTGCATTTAAATAAATTTTAAAAAAATGGGCAAAAAGAGAAACCACTGAATGGTCAAAGAAAGCCAATAAATATGGGAGGAATGAAGGAAATCATAAATTACTAGTTGGCGACTATCATAGTAATAGCTGCATGTAAGATCATTTATTTTTTTCTGGTTTCCTTTTTTTTTTTTTTTTTTTTTTGAGGTGGGACCTCCCAAGCAAATCCCCAGTGCCTAGGGCCTACTTGCGGTGATTTTAGAGCCCAGGATATGGTGCTGTTCTGTGGCTACTGGCAGTTCTGGGGTGGGAAGTGTGTGGGGTGGGTAGTGGGTTATAACTGTACCCCCGCCCCAAGGATAATTAGCTTTTACTAAAATGAGAGAGCCAAAACTTGGGGAATAATGGTGTTTTTATAATATTTTCAAAATTTTACTTCAGAAGAATTTATACATTGCAAAGGGAAAAAGGACTTTCCCGTGAGGAGGCTTGATAGTTACTCCTTAGCCAAGTTCTAGTTCATGGTCTCTCAGACATTTTCCTTTCCCCCCAGAAATTTCTTACATTACCATTCAAACATTTTCTGATTAAAAAAAATCTAAATTAAAATTTCTTTGTGACTCCCCACATTTGGGGCTGAGCCACCATATGGGGTGACAACCCTCACTTATAAGAAACCTGGCTCTCCAGTAGCTCCGCAAAAATGGGCCTATTGACACCATCTATGCTGGGAGGATGCGCACTGCTTTGGGAGTTGTTGTTAACAAAAAACCTGAATATAAGAATATGTAGGAACTGGGGCGATAACACAGCGGGTAGGGCATTTGCCTAGAACGCAGCTGATCCAGGTTTGATTCCCAGCATCCCATATGGTCCCCTGAGCACTGCCACTGCCAGGAGCAATTCCTGAGTGCAGAGCCAGGAGTAACCCCTGTGCATCGCTGGATGTGACCCCAAAACAAACAAACAAACAAAAAAAGAAGACATATATAATTAAAAAAATGTGTCCAGGGGCCAGAGTGATAGTACAGTGGACAGGGTGCTTGTCTTGCATGCGGCCAATCTGGGTTTCATCCCTGGGATCCCATATGGTCCTCTGAGCCCTAGCAGGAGTAATCCCTGAGAGCAGAGGCAGGACTAAGTCCCAAGCAATGCTGGGTGTGCCTGCTCCCCCTTCCCACCAAAACAAAGCAAAGCAAAACAAAACAAAACAAAATACCCTGATTATAATCCTGATGAAACATCACATAGCAAATTAAGGAACATTCTGAAAAAAAAAAAAAAACCTGACCAGATCTTCCCCAAATACCAAGTTTATGAAAAACAGTGAAAACACTGGGGATGCCTTTCCAGTGAAAGGGGCCAAGGAGCCTGGATTTCATTGTGCTCTAAAGCAGCTTTTCTCCATGGACCCCCAGGATATTTCAGAGGAGTCACAAGTCAAAATCATGTCAAATCAGGGCCATAGCATGAGACTCGGGGCTCAGATGGTTGAATGGGACCACAAGAAGAACACACGGTCACGCATGGGCCACAGTTGGAGAAAGGCTGAGACACTCTGCTCTAAAAGACGTCACAAGGACAAAACCCAGCAACCTTTCAGAATGACACATTTCCCCCTGCCACCACTTTTCCTTTCAATCCTTCAGTCCATGTCCTTTGTCTTCATTTACAGCCCAAGCTCCTCAGCATAAATTCAGTGCTCTGTGTAAGCTGCCCCATCTGCATGTGCTGCGTGTAGCCAAATGACATGGTATTGTGATTAATGCAGCCTCGGTTTCAGGCTGTGCTGGGTGTGGAAGAAGTGGAAGAATCAGCCAGGTTCCTGTCCCCAACCTCGGGCAGGGGGATGGCTTTACCCTAGGTGTCCTTCCTGCAGGCAATCTGAAGCCTAGATCTGGGTGATTCTTGGCAAGGGTAAGCTCTGTGTGTGTGTGTGTGTGTGTGTGTGTGTGTGTGTGTGTGTGCGCGCGCGCTCCTGCCACACCCAGCAATGCTCAGGGATTACCCTGGCTATGTGCTCAGGGATCACTCTGGGGGGCTTCGGGACCATATAGGATGCTTGGTGTTGAAGCCTGGGCTGGGCAAACACCCTACCTATGTCCTATCACTCTGGCCCCTTGAAGGGGGAGCTTTTATTCACTTTTCCTTCCAGGCGAGTAGAAGGAATTAGAGTAGTCACTGGGGTCAGCCTCTATTCTTTCCATCTTCAGCTCAGTTGCCTGGTAACCAATAGACTTGACTTGCTATCCCAGAGGCTTTGCCCTGCTCTGCCCTCCTTGAGCTGGTTCCTCTGGGATTCTGGAGTCTTCTGGTGTTGCCCCGAAGGCTAGGTGTCTTCCACGTTCCTCTTTCTTCCCTTGCGAGATCATAAATGGCAACACTACTTGGAGAAGTTGTGCCTTTATTCCAGTGGGAATGCCTTTGCCCACTAATTTCTTTGTTTCTCTTCTCTGAAAGCCTCTATCTATCACACTATTTTGGAATTCTTTTGTGACGGTATTCCAGAGATTGGCTTGTTTTTTTCAAATGACCAGGTGTTATCCAGGGTCATGCCCAATAAGGAAGCCTGAGATCAGACATGATCCCTTCCTTTGTGTCGCTTGAGAAATAAAATTAATTTTCTTTTTGCACTTGGTAAACTGGGCTCCAAAAAAAAAATTCCAGTCAACGCACAAGGGCAGGGCCTGTCTTTGTTCTGACCGTTGATTTATGTTTGGCACCAAGAAGAGGACTTTGGAAAATCATAGGAGCTTAGTGCATGTGTGGAAGGAATAGAAAGTCTTTCCAAGAAGGGTGGGACAGAAGTAGCTTCATTTGAGCAAGCAGCTGACCCCTCGGGCTGAGTCCAGAAAGGTTGATAGCGCTTGTTCCTCTCCCCATATTCCTTTATGCTCACATGGATTCCTACTGCTGATACATTGCAAGCCCAGAGTCAGTGACAGTGAAATCAGTTACATTTGGGACCAGCTACATGTTGAGGCCATGTGTGCACACGTCACCCGCCCCAGGACTGGTGCCGAGACCACTGGACAGTATAACACGTCTGAGTCTCTCCACTGTAAATCACTGTTTCCAGAAATTTTCTAAAAAAAAAAAATGTTTTCAAGCACAGCTCAGTGCTTTAGATAGACTTGTTTTTTTTTCTTCATGTGGTAGAATCACATCTGGACATTAGTTAGATACATTTCATCTAAAAATAGCATTTATCCAATTTACTGTCACTTGAGGAGAGAAATTTTTTTCTCTCTCTCTCTTTGAGTCAGATTCTACTTATAATTCTCTGTGGTTTTTCATGGCTCACTGCCATCTAATATTAAAAAATAATAAAGGTGTGTGTAAGAACAATGAAATAATTACTTTTACAGACTGGAAAAAAAAATAGACCACTGCTTTCTCATCTCCTCTTTCCTTCATCTTTTTTTTTTTTCCTTTAAAGTTGTGGCAGTGGCTGATCTTTGTGACTCTGTTGGTAAGTCCTGAACTCATCGGACTTCAAGGCTTCGATCCACAAACTCGCGGGGGTTGGGGGGTGGGAGGGTGGGGGGTGAGGAGGAAGCAGGGGTTGTCTGGTTTCTTTCTACTCAGTGATTCTGTTCACACATCAATCTACCCTTTGGGCCTTAGAGGGAAGACGAGAGATGAAAAAGGAATCGGGAATAAGAGATGGAGGGCGAACGAGGGCGGGCCAAACCCCAGGCTCTCAGGGGCCTTTGGAACGGTCGGCACACATGTAGGACAGAAACGGGAATGAAATCCACTGGCAGGAGAGCCTGGGCTGCTTCTTCTCTCCTAGGCCCTGCTATGAGTTCTAGTAAATCATAGTTGGCTCTGGAAGAGGCTGGTTGGAAATAAGGAAGCACTTACTAGTCATTCCCAGCTTCACAGTCCTTAGGTCCTTGGTAGTTTTTGCATCATTTGAGTGAGGATTTGGGGAAGGGGTGGCACACCCAGAGATGCCAGGGGGATGCTCCTGGAATGTTGCTTGGGGTTTGCGCCCAGATCCCTGGGACTCCAGTATGCAAAGGACTGAGACTGAGTCTCAGTCTCTGAACCCTTTGCTCTAGCTCAGACTAATTAAGTATTCCTGAAAGTATTCAGGAAATTTTGTCTCTGAGGACAACCTTTCTTACCACTGGCATTCACCTGCCTTCCTGCCTTCCTGGAGAGAACTCGGGCTTTTGCCTTTTTTTCTCTGCAGCTATGGTCCCTCCCCCCATGCTTGCCCCTTCAGTCGCTTATCAATGTGCACCTTATTGTCATACATGATTCTGTGATGGATGTTTTCCTTTTTCTGTTCTCCTTTTTCAACACACCTTCACTCCTCTAGTGTCTGACCTATCCTGGTTATACCAACTGTTGTCCCCAGACGTCGGGGGGGTGGTCCTCACTAGAGCTTGCCCCTTTGGATGCTGCAGGGAAGGATTTGCCTGACTTCCTTCACATCCTCATCCCTCCTCATATGTGACTTCCCAAAGTGGGGATGTAAGAAGCGAAACGGCAGAGAAGGAATCAGGGCTATGAGCTGAGTTACGGAACTGAGCCACATGGGTTGAGTTGTCTGCGAAGTCTATCCAGGACACTGATAGTCTGCACCATGCTCTCAGCCAGCCTGCTGATGTCCACTTTGCCACTGGGACTGAGCTAAAGCCTGTCTCCAACACTCTGGCTTGCTACACAAGGCCTTGGTCCCTACACACATCCAACCTGGAAACACTTACGTAGTGCCAACCCTGGGACTGGACCTGCTGGACCATTTTCACGTTGTGAAATGTTATTCTAGATTTTTCTTCAGATATATACTTGGCATTAGTGCACTAGCAGACTTAACATTTGAAGGGGAGATTCACATTTGACTTGGGTTATTCACATTTGACTTGGGTTATTTGCAACCTTCATTTCTCAACTATAAAAATTAAACATATGTGTGAGTATCATAGGTGAAATGAAATTAATTTCTAACGCCCACAATAGTTCATTAGTGAAATAAGGAAAGTATTTAATGCACTTGGTGTGCCTAAAATTATTTCACCATAACAAAGGGTCTTGGAAGACTAAGAAAAAAGTATGATGACAATTAAATTGCCTCCCTGAACAGTGTTACTGTAGAGAAGGAAAACAGTCTCAAAATAGCTCATTGTAGAGCTGAAAAAGATGGAGGAAGCCACAATGGAAGCACAAAGGTGCTGCAAATGTAATGAAATCTTTTAAAAACACCAGTACAGTTCTTGTTCTGGGTTACACAAGCCCCAGCTTTTCACAATCCTCCCCTCTTGCATTTAGTCTTCACGAGTGTGGCTTGTTTCAGGTCCAATGTTGATTTCTCTGCTTTTCAAAGGTAAAGTTCCTTTCTTCCCAGTGTAAAGCTTTGGCATGGTTTGAAACCTAGTCATTAAGAGCTTGACACACACACACACACACACACACACACATACACACACACTCCTCTCTCTCTCTCTCTCTCAAAAAAAAAAAAGGGGGGGCCAAGAGGGCAAAAAGGCAGTAGGAGGGAATGTTTAACAAACAACCCTACCTCCCTCTGTTATGTCAGAGGTACAAGGGACTTCAGCTGCCTTCTGGTCCAACACCCTCTTGGCAAATGAAGGAAATGAAACAGAGAAGAGGAGTGATTTGCTTAAGGGCACACAGCCAGTTAGTGGTCAGAGAAGATACTGGTTTCCAGTGCCTTCCCTCCCTGAGACACTGAACACCAGGGATAGCTGTGTACTCCAGAGAATCTGACTGCAAAAAATCCATTTTAAAAACTGGTAGACGTTAATACATCCAATGCAAAGAAACAAAGCATTGTAGCACTGTAGCATTGTTGTCTCGTTGTTCATAGATTTGCTGGAGTGGGCACCAGTAACGTCTCCATCGTGAGACTTATTGTTACTGTTTTTGGCATATCGAATACACCACGGGGAGCTTGCCAGGCTCTGCCTTGCGGGCGGGATACTCTCAGTAGTTTACTGGACTCTCCGAGAGGAATGGAGTACTTGAACCCCGGTGGGCCGCGTGCAAATGCCCTACCTGCTATGCTATCACTCCAGCCCAGCTTCAGCTCCAGCAAAGAAACAAAAGGCTTCAGAAATGCCCAAGAACCAGACCATTACAGGTTAGGATTATAAACCACAACCTTTCCTGGTCAACCTAAGCCATGTCTGAGCACTGATGTGGGTAATGTTACATGAAAAATACATCTTTCTCTGGCTTCTTATTCTTTCCCCAAGCTAATCAGGGCCAGGGTTAGCAATAATTAGACATCAGGATATTCAGAGACACCCAGATCCTCCCCTAGTAATCACTGCCTGCAGCCACTGAGTTTGTTAAGCAATTCAATCTAGAATGAATTTATTTAGAATAAATTTATTGTTTGACTCTTTTCAGATGATAGCATGTGAACGTTATAGAAAATGTCAGAGACTGAGGAAATTCATCTCACCCATGATTCTAGAGTTAGCCCTGGGATTTTGTTTTAAAGGATTTCTTTGGAATCATATTTGCACAGTCACCTGTAAAGTTCACCCAAAGTTCTTTCCAACCCAAAATGCAAAGACCATTGGGAAGGCATACGTTGTCTTTGTGTATTGGTCAGTTCCTTCTCAGTCAAGCTTTGCTCTATTTGTGGGGGTTGTAAGCCTGCTTCTGGAACCCTCTTAGTCAGAGGCGTCTCTGCCGACTGCACCTCCCCCTGCTCTTCCGGGCTCTGAAAGGGAAGCGCCAGGAAGGAAACCTCAAATTTCCTTGTCAGGATCTGGTCACACTGTGCCCCACAGCTGCTCTTCTTTCTGACTTTGCCAACTGCTGGGCTTCTATTGTCCGGACTCTCCGAGAACTTGGAATGATCAACTGCTGTCTGATGGGCGGCAAGAGGGCTGGCATGTGGGCGGGGCCTGGGGGTTCACTCCCAGAGCTCAGTGCCCACCTGGGTGCCTGACATGTTGGTGTGAGGGGCAGAATGGGAAAAGAACACAGCGAGGAAGATCCCCAAGGTATCAAAGGATTTTTAATTTGGGGCAACAGAAAAGCCTTGAAATCATAGGTGGGTGAGATGGGTATTAGCTCCCAGTAGGCACTTTGACCACTGGGGCCAATGCCTCTGCCTGGCTGGCACCCCATCTTCTCTCACCCTTCATAGGGTGAAGACAAGGAGGCAGGTCCTTGCCTTAGGCACACAATGTCAGGGGCTCCAAAAACCCAGAAGCCAGGTCGAACTTTTCTTGTTTGTTTAGTTGTTTGGGGGCCACACCTGGAGATGCTTCGGGCTTACTGCTGGCTCTGCCAGGGATCACTCCTGGCAGACTCGGGGAGTCCTGGGGAATCTTTGTCCTGGGGTGACAAAGATCCAACCCGGGTCAGTAGTGTGCAAGGCAAGTGCCCAAACCCTCTGTCCTGTCTTTCCTGCCCAAGGATTAGCATTTTTAATGCCATTCTTTAAACATTGCAAATTAAAGCCAAAAGCAAAGACAAACAAAAATCCCCTGGTGAGGTACAGAGTGTCAATAGTTTCAGTAAAAACTAGAAACCTAGAAAGGGTGGGTTTTGCCTCAGACGCTGCTATGGCTCAGGTGGCATTCAGAATAAGCGTGTGTATGAGACAGCAGGGGAGGGAGACATGGGGGGAGTACCCGGAAGGTCCTTCCCATCAGGGAAACTGAATGGGAGAAACGTGGCTACCATGAAAGGCTCCCGTCAGTCACAGGGGGCTTAGAAACCACGAGAGCTCAGGGCTCCTGCTCAGGTTGCCCTCCACAGCTGGGAGACCTGCGCGGCCTCAAAGACCGGCTGGCAAATTGGTCAGATATGGGCATCTTGTTGGAACCCACAATACCAGAGGCAAATTGGCCTCTTTAATAAGAGCCCAGAGCAGTGTTATTCTCTCTGCTACATGAACCTAGGATTCCAAAAAATTAAGTACACCTTAAAGACATGTCACTGCCTCTTTGGGGTGCCTATGATTTCAGGAGCTTGTGGGAGAGGAGGGCTCTGTGCCAGCAGCCCTGCTGGTTCCACCTCTTGGGGGCTCTCTGCCTGCTGGCTCACGCACCCTCTGCTTTTTTTTTTTCTTTTTGGGTTACACCCAGCAATGCACAGGGGTTATTCCTGGCTTTGCACTCAGTAATTACTCCTGGCGGAGCTCAGGAGACCACATGGGATGCTGGGAATCGAACCCAGGTCTGCTATGTGCAAGGCAAACAGATGCGCTACCCGCTGTGCTATCGCTCCAGCCCCACTCTCTGCTTTTGTCTGTGTCCCTGCTCTTGGTGACCCTCCTGGATTGGCTTTTCCTTGCTTTGGAGGGATTTGGCCTCCACTTGGGGTCTGTGCTTTAGCTGTGACTCAACTAGGAGGAAATCCTTTCAGTGTCCAGGCTTGTTACTGGAGTTCCTTCACAGAGATGCACCGAAGCACTGGCTAAAAGTGTCTTTTTGCTGTGTTGTCCTCAAGGAGTGTAAATTCTGCTGGCAGCCTTGCAGGGAGGCTTGTTGAGAGAGGAAGTGTCTGAGGAATTCAGCCCCCTGGCCTAGTTCTGTCTCATCATTTGCTTCTTCATGTGCAAATCACTATCAACATCCCCACCTCTGTACCTTCCTTTCCTCCCACACCTGAGTCTGGGGGACAAGACTATGTGACACAGACACACACACACACACACACACACACACACACACACACCGGGTTGAAAGACAGCAAGCATTTTGAATAAGGCAAGGGGCAAGCCATCAGGGCAAGCAGTCCAGACTCTCTATCACCCATGGGTTCTGGCTGAGCTGTGGGATGCCATGGATGCTGGGGAGCTGGGCTAATAGGCGAGGGAGCAGTTAGAATGAAGGTGATCATTCACCTGGGGTGTAAGACCCTCCCTATATTTGCACCAAATGTCCCCAAGTCCCAGGGCACCTCTCAGGTCCATGCAAAGCAGCACTGTTGTCTCAGCCTGAGTGATCGTTACTGGTGGCCACTGATCTCCAAGCCACCCAGAAATCTTTAGTCACTTGACCTTTTCTCAGGAACAGTGGGTGCTGTGAGTACGGAGGAATGGGTCAGATGGGCTTGCTTTTCAAGTTGGAGTCTAGGAACTCAGGTCAAACCCATCCATTGGTCGATAAGGATCAGAGGCTGGGGCACAGGTTCGGTGCTCCTGGAACCTCTCCCTGGCAGAGAGGATTTGTGACTGGCCCAGGCCAGTCTGCAGGCAAGAGGGGGGCCCACGAGGACCCCTGGCATACCACATAAGCATGGATGCTGACAACTCAAGCTACCACCAGTCCTTAAAATCCAGCCATATGGAATCAGGACCCAGGGGATGAAGGCTGGAGCGGCTGAATGCAGACCACAAGACGGGTTATTTAGGGTGATATGACCTTCTGAAGGTCAAATTCAGTCACTGGGCCAAACTTGGCCTTGGAGAGAAGTACAGCTTCCTCTGAAGACAGGGCTGAGAGACAAAATGCTGGACACAGAGGATCCCACCCCGCCCCTGCTCAGTGACGGCAGCCTCTCCCCTGCACTTTGAGGAGTAGCTATGGACAGGAAAGCCAGAGAGGGATGAGGCCTGGCAAGCTCTGGCAGCCCTCTTATCCCCTCTGCTCAACGCAGGAGGGAAATCAATGAGTGGAGTGAATGTCTCGGCAGCAAAAGGGACCCAGGGGCTGGAGACTCAGGCATATTTTCAGGGCCCAGGGCCTCCCTGGGACTTTTGTCACCTTTTTGTCCAGGTGACTCAGGGCCTCTTAAAGGCATGACTAAGGCTTAGTAATAACATCCATCACAGCATTGGAATGAAGGAAGGTGGCGAAGGTGCCCCAGAGATCAGAAGCCACAGCAGGATCTGACAGGATTGTCAACTCACAGAGAAACTAGGATGAAAGCATGAGTGGGACGGAGACCGAAAGGGATGGAGACGTAAGCGAGGAGAAGTGGCCTGAGAGCAGGTGGGCTTGAGGGACAGCCCAGAGCCTGAGGACATATGTGGCTATGGGCATATGTGTCTGGTTGTGTCTAACACTCCTTTCACACAGCCCCTTCAATGACCAGTTCCAGGATTCTGGTCTTTCTCAGCTTTGTACCCACTGAAGGGATTAGCATGCTGCAATTCAGGAATTGAGGTAATTGACAAAGGTGGAAGTAGAAATTAAATTCCAATTTATTAGAGTTTAACATACCCATCTTGGGACAGAGCTTCTCTCCTGTATACAAAAATCAACCAAATAAAGCAAAGTGAAATCCCCGTGAACTATAACAAGCTACAGCCAGTTCCCCAAATCAGTGATGAATATTACACACACACACACACACACACACACACACACGTGAGCACACACGCACGCATGCACGCACCAAGAGATCATGCCATTAAAATATGTTGAAGAGTACTTGGATCTCCTCAAGATCAGGTACACCTTTTCAATGGATACAAACCTCTCTTTCTTAAAAACCTGGCCATACGGGGACTGAGTAGGGGGCTTGCCTTGCATATAGTTGACCAGGGTTTCATCCCTGGTCAGGAGTGATCCCTGAGCACAGAGCCAGAGTAAGTCTTGAGCACAGCCAGGTGTGCAACCCCCGTCCCCCCCCAAAAGAAACCAATAAAAATCTAGCCACAATATCAGAACATAAATTATATAAATTAGACTGACCAACCCAAGTATACGAGAATGCACCTCCCAGCACCTCTCTCTGCATATGGCAGGAGGCTGGTTCTGGGGTCACAAGGAGTACCACTTGACTGCTCCAGTGAGCAATGAGGGCAGAAACTGGCATCTGTGGCAGTTCATCTCTCCATTTCTGTTTAGCTTCCTTTCCTCTTTGGTTCTTATTTTTTTTCTTCCCTACCCCTCTGTTCTTTGTTTTCCTTTTGTCTTTCTATATTGGAGAATAACCACCTCATATCTGCTCCCTTCTAGGGGCAGCTGCACACAACTCTGCCCCTCCCCTCCCCCACAACTCCTCCCATAGTCACTGATGCCACTGGCCCCTTCTGCCACGCCTGACTGGCTTGGAATCCAGGTGGCCTTCAGGCCGCCACCACCACCCTCTTAGCTCATCTAAGTAGGTTTCTAGCCAAGGTGTCCCAAGCCTTCCTCCCAGTTTAGGTGGACCTGTCAGGGGCACCCCTGGGAATGGCCCTTCTCTCCATGTCCTTCAGGGCATAAGAAGGTGACTGACCAGTCTGTGCAATGAAGCATCAGAACATTTGGAAACGGGTAGAAGTTCGGTTGTGTTTTCAACCTTTTGACTTTTTGTTTCTGGGCATATCCAGTGGTGTTCAGGGATTAGTCCTGGCTCAGTGCTCAGGGATCACTACTGGCAGTGCTTGTGGGACCATATGGGGTGCTTGGGATGGAACCCAGGTTGACTGTGTACAAGGCGAACACCCTACCCTCTATACTAGCTCTCTGGCTCACATTTTCAACTTTTACTGAAACTTTTTAACATCTTGTAGACAAGGTGCTGAGCCCTTGTCAAGACCAATAAGTGAACTTCGCAAACCAAAGAGGATTAATATGGATAAGGTCATTCCACCTGCCTTTGTGGTATATTCAGCCAGAAATGGTCAGGGATTTTAAATATTTTTTTTTAAAGAATGGCAAACATTTCAAATCGAAGACTAAAATGGACTTTATCTCCCAATAAGGAATGGCCACTGAAAAAGCAAACCTTTTTCTATCCCCAGGAGGAAATTGTGGTGAGAGAATAGAAGATTTACGGGGAATTACTGGTATTATCAAAGGCTTTTCAAAATAGACTTGAAATGAATAGTTGTGCGCTAGTTTTATTACTGCTTTGTGAGTTTACATTTTATTTTGTATGGTGTTTTTCTCCCCCCTATGAGATGGTTGCTAAGACATGAGCGCAAAATAACCTTTATTGTGTTGGATCTGAGACTGAACATAATTATATTATAATTGGGGTTCATGGTGACATTTTTTGACAGTCATATTCTGAGAATTTTGAGGAAAATTGAGCCCACATGCTGGAAGCTGCTTCCCATCCAGCTGCCCTTCAAGTCAGCATGTCTCTGCTCCCTGTTCCCCTGGGTTCAGATGTTCCTGGGAGCTGCAGTTGATCCACCCAGTACCACCAACTCCTGCACCAGCTGTTCTGAGCAGACCCTGGTCCTCAGGCATTGGGTCTTCCAGTGACTCCACTGCCTGAGCCCTGAGTGATGCTGGGACTGGCTTTCACTATAAACATGAAGCCACTTGAGAGACTGGGAGAGAGCTCAGGACCTTTGCACATACAAGGACCCAGTTATACCCATAACTGCATGCCCAGACTCACCCCCAGCACTGCTGGACCCTAGTAGTGCCACACTGCAGGACTGAGCATTGGACTTCCCAGTCAGCAGCATATTACCCAGGAGGGGAACCCAGCACCCTGGGAACTGCTTAGAAAAGCATCTTCTAAAGACAGCTCTGTGACTTGAGCCGATGTTCCTACTGGAACCTCTCAGGAACCGCCTCCATAACCATCTGAGAGTCACCTTCACTTCTGCCCCTCAGAGGAAGCCCCTCTGCCAAGTCCCAGCCTTCTCAAGTCCATCTTTGGGACACCTCGGGGAGCATCTGGCTGATGGAAACCCTTCTTTGAAAGGACCTCCCTCTTCCCCTCGCCCCTCCCATGGCCCTAGCAGAAGCAGGCCATGAGATAACGGTTTACAAAGGAGATAAAGCCCAGCACACACCAGTGGGGGCCGGGGGAGGGGAAGCCACAGAAGTTCCCAGGATGGACAAAGAAAGAAGCAAGTTTCCACTGCAGAAAGGCAGACTTAGTCCCATAGAGGGCCACTGGGAGGCTGTGTGGCAGAGACACCACGCACTGGTCCCAGCAGAAGGGTGAAAGCTGGTGGTTTACCTCCCGCCCCAGCTCGTGGAGAGAGGCCTGCAGGGAATGGGGGTTCACTGCTCAGCAGTCTACCATCTACATGAGCCAGGCTACCGGGAACTCACAGGTGCAGGCCCAGGGCTGGGCACCACAGAAGAGAAAAGGGTCACAGCGTGGACAGTGGACACACGGGGCACCCTCACTCTGCTCTGGGACTCACCCCCTGCTTTGAGACACTGCACCCGCCCCTGCTGCTGGGACCCCCCTCCTCTGCTGTGGGAATACCCCCCCTCTGCTGCTGGGATATGCCCATTCTACTGCAGGACGTCCCCACCCTCTGCTGAAGGGACTCTGCCCCCCATCTACCGCGGGGAGCTTCTTGGAATGTGGGTGAGGATCAAGAAGCTCCAGTGCAAAGTGTCCACTGCAACCATGATCTCCAAGCATAGAGACTCCCGAATAGGGAAGCCTAAGACTTTTCCTCGGTTCCTTCTGCAGAAATCCTAGGACACGGGAACAGTGGATATGGCCACTGACCAGCCCGGTCCTTTTCAAAACGCACATGGCCCCACAGCAGGGGATGGGGGAAGTAGTTCACAGCTGTGCAGGCCTGTGCTGTGCCGGCGTGAGCGTCGCACCACTTCACGCTTGAGGAGTGACTGTCCCTGGGGACCTCCTGGACTTCATGAACTGGCGGCAGGCCAGGTGGGACGTGCCCCAGCTCGTCTCTGACTCTGTCCTTTATTCCTGCTCCAAATGCTGACAGCTGGGAGGTGGTTAAACTGGGCCCCTTAATCTCCTGCCTTCTCAAGGTGTCTCTGGAGCCCTACGAGTCCTGGGTTTCTTCTCATCCCCAGGGGCTCCCTAGCAGAAGAGCCTTCTGGGCTCTGGTTGGGCCGTTGTCTGGAGAAGCCTCAGCCTATGCCCCTAAGCTTGAGCTCCAGATGGATCTCAGCGTTGCCAGAAATGAGCCCCATTACCCCACCGAGCACCACGATAGATTGGCATCATGGCAAAATGGAATCCAGAACAGTCCTCCAGCTGGACTGTGCACTGGATTCACTGGCCATTTCTGGCTTTCTCCTCACTCTGGCCCCGATCATGAGTGACTTGGGGGTTCCAGAGCTGACCTGTCTGTTCTCCTGATAAGGACACCACATTCCAATGTGGTGAAGTCATTCGCCCAGACTCAAGCAACCAAGCTGGGCCGCAGGGAGAGCTGGGCTTCCCTATGTTCTATTCAGCAAACCAGCCTCAGCAGCGTCCTTCCTTCTGGAACACCACAGAATAAATGTTTGTTTTCTTCTCAGAACAGTGCTGGACATGGTAGGGGTGTTGAAGAGCAAGACATCGTGTCCTTCTGGCACCGGTGAAATTGGCGGGAGAGGCTGGCAGTTTTAATAGGAAGGCATGTGGGAGAAAGGGAGATGCGAACCCTTGTGTTGTGTTCTGGGGACTCTATTGCTACTGATGAGGAACCAGCCTTCACACACAGGAGGAGACAGTGAATACCCACTGGGGTCCAGGGGGAGGGGTTCCTGCCCCGGCAGTGCTGGGCAGACAGTGAGTGTTCGTTACTGCTGTGTCCCCAAGTTGCTCCCTTCAGGTCACCCCAGAGAGTTCTTTTCCTCCTGTCATGCCTTTCCAGCATCCCCTAAACTCTCTTCTTCTCAACATCCCCCCTAACCCCCATTATCTTTCACTATCTGTTAAGCTTCTTGCTTCTCAGTTCTCTCCCTATTTCTGGTCCTGCTTCCCTTAACCACCTCTTATTCTTGGTGGTGGGGGGAGGGGGCACTCCCCGTGACAATGGTGAGGAAACATAAGATACCAGGGATCGAGCCTGGCTTTGAGTTCATGGCTTGCATGCACACCTTCCAACCCTCTGAGCTAGCTCCCTGGCTGGGACACTCCCCATCACTGTAGTCCTGTACTTCCAATTCACCCTCCATTCATGTCTTGTTCTTGATTATCTTACAGAATAAGATCTTTATTCCAGCTCCTATATTTCTTTTCCCCTTCTTAGCTCCTTTCCAAGTCCTTGTTGGTTTTCCAAGCTCCATGTCACACCTGATGGTGCTCAGGGGTTACTCCTGGCTCTGAACTCAAAAATTACTCCTGGTGGTGGTCAGGGGGCCATATGGGGGTACCAGAGATCAAACTTGGGTTTGCCCTCTGCAAGGAACAGGCCCTACCTGCTCTGCTTCGCTAGAGCCCTCCATGTCCACTTTGGGGTTTTGTTTTATGTTTTTGTTTTTAGTTTTTCAGTCATACTCTGCAATGCTCAGTGGTTACTCCTGGCTCTGCACTAAGGAATTACTCCTGGTTGATGCTCGGGGGACCATATGGGCTGCCGGGGATCATACGCAGGTTGGGCATGTACAAGGGAGTACCTGACCCACTGTACTGTCTCTCCAGCTCCTCTATGTCCACTTTAAAGTCTGTTCCTTCACCACCACCACCCACCTTCTCCCACTCAATTCAGATCCTGGAAACCTACTTGGTTGGAGCAGTGGACAGAGTGTCTTAGCCACCAAAATGGTACCCCTAGAGTCCCTCCACGTTCATTTGTGCTAGACCTAGCAACTCCAAGCAAATGCCTAAGTAGGACAGCAAAGGCAGGGTGTCCTCTGACAAGGCTGTCCCCTGAGCTCCAGTGGAGATCCTCAAACCTTGCCACTCCTGTGCTCTGAGGGGAGAAGCTGGCAGCTGTGTTATAAACTCAGAAGCTTACAGACAGTGCAGAAATCTCCAGCTCAGAGCCAGGGAGTACATGGGCCCCCCAAATCCCCACTACGAGAAGTTCTCCTCCAGATGATCCCAGAGATGGCTGAAACCCCTCTTGATTGTAACTCATCAGACACCTCAAGTCCAAAGCAGCAGTGAATGTGCTTCTAGAAGAATCCTGACAGGTTCTCTGTGCTCCCAAGGGCCCACCATGCTTGTGAATCTTGGGAGAGAGCAAGAGCCCAGTGCCCCATTCTCCTGTCCGTGAGGACCAGTGCTGTGGCGTCACCCCAAGTCTCTGTTCCCAGCTGGGCACGGGCAGCCTGGGGACCTGTGCATCTCCACACAGGCCTGACCTCGCTCATGCCTGTCACCTGGAACCTTTCTAGTTCCTCATAGGACTGTGGTGACCTTTGTGCCTGGCAGTCCCTGACGTGCTGGATTCACTCGGGAGTCACGGCTATTGCCTTATGCTCTGCCAACCTCTCTCATTTCACAGAATTCTTATTGGACGTGTGGACAGAGAGAGCTGCCTTTGTGCTGGATCTTGGGGTTGCGTGGACCCCAACAGACAGACCACCAGCCTGCCACCGCGGCATCTTTTCTTGCTTAAGAATTTGCTTTCCAGATTGCAGACTCCCTTCCAGTCCTCGCGAAGCCTGGAACGTATTAAAGAGAAGTAGAGCTGAAATTGCCTGGAATGTCTCAGCTGCTCAGATTCAGACCTCGCTTTCAGGGGGAGTCGGTGGGAATGGGGGTGACAGAGGGAAAGCAGGGCGCACACCTTGCGTAGCCCCGTGCCTTTTCCCTTCAGCGAGGTCCTGTAACTGGGCTCCATCACTTATGTATGGTGTCCATGGCAACCAGGCGAGGGTATGGGATCCCATCTCGCTGGGGAATTCCTTTTATGGCTCATTTCAAACCAGCATGGCCAGTACGCAAGCCTGCAGTTTCCCGGTTGCTTAGCAACAGGCTCCTATGCTCTAGTCACAGGAAGCGCAGACAGGTCTGTTTTGCTAAGTGTTTGTCGTCAGAATCATATGTTACATTCTCTCGACTTTGTCTCTTTAGAATAAAATAATTAGTGTGCGATTGGGATGCGGGAAAGGGCAACCGCTCCCTGTGGTTCGTGCCTCCGCGGCTCCTGCTGGTGCAGGCGGCAATGCTGGGCAGGAGAGCTGGGCTGGCAACGAAGCTGAGAGCACGGGCCAGCAGCCTGCGTCCCCACCACCCACAGGTGTCACTGGCCTCCTGCTCACCTGGAGGGAGGGAGGCAAGTGGGTGTGTTGGGGGGAGGTGAGAAGAACAGGTGATCACGTGGCCCCTTTGAGTTCGAGTGATTTGCTTTGTTTTTGTTTGGGGGCCACACCT
Organism: Sorex fumeus; assembly: GCF_029834395.1. NCBI lineage: Eukaryota > Metazoa > Chordata > Mammalia > Eulipotyphla > Soricidae > Sorex > Sorex fumeus. The sequence continues at coordinate 79,877,214 of NW_026606120.1, forward strand.
GGCTGTGTTCAGGGCCCTCTCCTTTCTTTCCACTCAGGGATCCCTCCTAGTGGGTTTGGGGGAACCATACAGGGTGCCGGGGATTGAACCCAGGTTGACTGCATGCAAGGCAGACTTCCTACTCACTGTACTGTCTCTCTGCCCCCCTGAGCTCAAGTGATTTTCAACAGGAGTTGATTTTCTGCACACACAACCCTACCCCTTTCAGGGGACCTCTGGCAAGGTCTGAAGATGTTTTGGGGAATCACAATAGGTGAGCGAGAACTCTTGCTGACATAAAGTGGGAGTGGGCCCAAGGGTGCTGCTAGCCTGTCTTCTGTGCAGAGGACAGGCCCCCAATAACAAAGAAATCTCCTACTCACTGAGTGGGCGATGCAGAGGTCTGAGGGTGGAAACCCTGGATTTGGAGAACTGGGAAGATCCTTCTGGTAGAATCTGCTCAGAGCTGGCAGAGAAACATGCTGAGGAATAACCGGGGCTAGCCTGGACTGCCGAGATCCATCCAACAGATGCCATCGCCCCCATTTGTCTGGCGAGGACCGTCTCCATCCTATACTGTGGAGTGGAGACTGCTGGAGTAAGTGGAACAATGGGGGCCTTCCTGGGGAGGCGGGGGGGGGGGTGCTCAGCTGTCTGCCTGCTTTAACCCTGCACCTGTGTTCACACTTATCACCCCACCTTGGGGCTTGGTCTTCTCAGCTCCAATGCAGACACCAAGACAAGTGTGGTGAAGGTCACAGGACAGAACCCGCCAAAGGCTTGCTTAATTCCCATGACACCCAGCCCAACTCTCTTCTCTCTCCTGCTGGAACCCTGAAGTCTAAAGCAATATGAACCAATACACCAGGCAGAGGGCACGGGCCATCTCTAGAATCTGGGCTGGTGATCCTAGAATAAGTTTCTGCAGTACAGCAGAGAAACCAGAGACACATAAGGTAAGAGGCAGAGAGTCGTGGGTCAGCCGTGCCAATGAGGCACAGAGGATCGGCGTAGGGGCCTCAGTGCACCTGCCTTGCCAGCATTTGGTCATGAGTTCAAACCTCCAGGGTCTCACATGCACCAAGCCCAAGCCTGGCAGCCCTGCTCTGTGCCAATCCCGCCACCACATCTAGCACATTCAGCATCATGACACCCAGGGGTATAGGAGCAGCAGAAGTAGGGGTGTCCCTAGGTGAACACCACAGCTCATAAGATGTGTCAGAGCTGCTGTTAGGAAATGTCACCCCTGGTGATCAATGTGAGCACCGTGCCCACCCCCATCGAGTACCACAACCCTAACTCATGGTCCTTACTAAGTGCGACCCTGGAATGTGTGTCCTTGAGGAGTGCAAGTCACCAGGGAGCATGATGACTAGATGTGCAGTCCTTTCCCCAGAGCATTCCAGCTGATGATGCGTGGGCACCACAGTCAGGCACGTTGTGACCCCCGGTCACAACAAAACGAATGAGATTAGGAAGGGGGTGGGTAGAAAATAGTAGGGAAGGACTTCAGGCTTCAGACATGTGACTGTGGTTGGTTTTTCTCTGAAACAATGGTAATTCTTATCTCTTGTAGTACGATAAGAAATAAAGATCATGTGTATTAAAATACCCCTCAAAATTCCCAAGGTCTGGTCCCAGGTAGGCACCGGATCACAGCAGTACACGCAGAGAGGCATTCTGGAGCCAGCAATCCCGGGCACATGAGTGTGGACCAAGCCGGACGCTGGAGGCCATATAGTGGAGACAGCCCGTCCCCCTGCTCTCCCCTCCAGACCTCTGATCTCCCTCCCTCACAGTTCCACAGGCCGTGACATTATGTAAGCAGTTTTGAAGCTATTTCTATTTTCAGCCCTCTCTCCCTCACGGGGGGCAGTGAGTTCCATACATTGTGTAACCATTTTTCACTCGCTTGAATTCTCAAGAATATCTCAGAATCTGGCCGAAGTGTAACGGATGAGCCGGGTTTAGTCTCTCATCCCACGATCTGTGCTTCTCCTCACAGCAGCGTATTTGTCAGCCTCCACCCAGATGTCAAACACACACCCCCCACATCTCTTGTGAACCCCGTTATTGCGTTCCGGAAAAGCATCCGCCGGAACTGCACACATTGCAGTCTGCTTGAAACCCAAGTCGTGTTTTCTTTGCTAGGAAGAATGAGGAACCAAAAGTCCAATTCCCTAAAGGTGGTCCGCCATGCCTTGGCGGTGAGTCTCAGGTGCTTCTCCTGGGTGGCCTCAGCTGGTTCCTCCTGGCAGTGTCTTATCCTCTAGCAGAATTTCCTGCAGTGGGTGGTACCTCGTGCACCCACCTTGCAGGGGTCCAGAATGATGGGCAGGGGAGCTAGTCGCCTTGGAATCAACCTGGACCGCTGAGTGACTTTTTATTCTTTTTGAAAAGGGAGCGGGGGAAAGAAAGATGGCGGCCACATGGGAGCCTTGTGGACAGCAGGTATGAGCCGGGGGAGTGGGGGCGACTAAAACCTCATGGGTCGGGGGGCGTTCCGGTCCGTCCATTACGCCCTACCGAGGTCACCAGTTGCCCCCCACGAGCGGCTCTCCAGCACGGCCACAGCCCCAGAAGCACAAGGGCTTAATGCAGAACCCAGCAGCTTGGAGCAGAAAAGTGAAAGGACTATGCGTTAATCCAGGCAATCATTTCTGCCCAGAGGGGAAAGGGTGTTGCTCCCTTCCGCCCTCCTCCCTCTGGAAAGAAAGATGGCGGCTACATGGGAGCCTTGTGGACAGCAGGTATGAGCCGGGGGTGTGGGGGCGACTAAAACCTCATGGGAAGGGGGGCGTTCCGGTCCGTCCTTCACGCCCTACCGAGGTCACCAGTTGCCCCCCACGAGCGGCTCTCCAGCACAGCCACGGCCCCAGAAGCACAAGGGCTTAATGCAGAACCCAGCAGCTTGGAGCAGAAAAGTGAAAGGACTATGCGTTAATCCAGGCAATCATTTCTGCCCAGAGGGGAAAGGGTGTTGCTCCCTTCCGCCCTCCTCCCTCTGGAAAGAAAGATGGCGGCCACATGGGAGCCTTGTGGACAGCAGGTATGAGCCGGGGGAGTGGGGGCGACTAAAACCTCATGGGTCGGGGGGCGTTCCGGTCCGTCCATTACGCCCTACCGAGGTCACAAGTCGCCCCCCGCGAGCGGCTCTCCAGCACGGCCATGGCCCCAGAAGCTCAAGGACTTAATGCAGAACCCAGCAGCTTGGAGCAGAAAAGTGAATGGACTATGCGTTGATCCAGGCCATCAAGTCTGCCGGAGGGGAAAGGGTGTTGCCCCATTCGCCCTCTCCTCTCTGGAAAGAAAGATGGCGGCCACATGGGAGCCTTGTGGACAGCAGGTATGAGCCGGGAGTGTGGGGGCGACTAAAACCTCATGGGAAGGGGGGCGTTTCGCTCCGCCCTTCACGCCCTACCCAGGCCACCAGTTGCCCCCCACGAGCGGCTCTCCAGCACGGCCACGACTCCAGAACACAGAAACCAATTTCTTAACTATCTGACTTTCAGTAGAAATACTTCCAGGGTCAATAGGTAAAATAGCAGAAATCCAAAACCAACATTTAATTCTTGAACCCAGCTGTAGAAAGCAAATCACTTCACAATGCTTTTTCAGCATGTCTGATTGGGGGGGGGGGATAAACTCTAAATAATAGTGGTGAATCTTTTATTGAAACAATCTAATCAAAGCGGATAGAGTGTTAACTAGAATTCATCTGCCTCACAGGGACGGGGAGGGGTGGGGGGTGGGGTTTTATTGGGGTTCTTCATGGGAAAAAATAAGTATTGGTAAAGGGAAATGTGTTTGATATTTGCATGACTGAGACATAAACCTGAAAGCTTTGTAACCTTTCCCACAGTGATTCAATAAATAAATTAAAAAGAAAAATAGAAAAAATAAAAATAAAAATAAAATGTCAAAAAAAAAAAAAAAAAAAAAAAGAAAAGGGAGCGGGAGGTTAAACTGTGGGAACCTCTGCACATTTTTGTCCTTTTCCTCCCCAACTCCCCCTTGTTCCCATCACTCTCACCCTCACAGGCTTCACTCCAGCTTCCTTCCATCGCACGGTTGCACAAAGCCGCGGAGCCCCTGGTCTCCACAGCACAGAGATTTCACTTCCTCTCTCCTCAGTGCTGCTAAATTTTTCCCACTTGTGCCCCCTTTCCCATCCAAAAAAGGCGACACAGATGAGCATTGCCAGAAACACCCCAGATCCATGATGTGTTTGAGTTTGAACGAATTTTGGGTCATGGCGCATTCAGAAGAACTTTCAAGTGTCGCCACGTTTTTTTCCTGAGCCCCTGGGGGCTCAGAGCCCACGGTTTGAGAAGGGAGCTTTGGGTGGTTGATGATCTCACAACAGTTGGCTCCATCCCTTCTTGGGCATGTGGCTCTCAGGCAAGTGACCCCTAAGAAGGTTACCCCAAAGAAGGGGAGTGGGAATGATTAAATGCAGATAAGTTTAGAGGCTGCTCTTTGGTCCTTCCCAAGCCGAACTACAAATCTCACCTGGAAACCATTACCCCTGGGAAAGGGGCCCAAGGGCTGTTTATTGGGCAAGCCTGAGCCCAGTGCCCCAGAATGTGGCACACAGGAAACTCCTTCTGAGCCACTGTCGCCCCCAGGCAGCAGGAGATGGGGTCACTCAAGGCTTACCATGAAAAGGACACTTGAAGTATGTGGGGGTCAGGTCAGATAGTGGCCAAGGAAGGGTTCAGGCAGGGCTGTGGAGGGGTCAGGGGGTTCCAAGACAGCCAAGGGCAAAACAGGGAGCACATCTGGAGATGAGGATGACAGCTGGTGATTCAGAACAGGGGCTCGTTAGTGCCCTGACCCAGGCTCGGATTTTGTTGGGGCAGGAGGGGTCAGAGCAATACAACAGGGCCCAGCTCGGAAGGGGTCAGAGGGCAGCAGCTGGAGGCAGAGCCTTGCAATAACCAAAGGGGCAAACTGTGAGAGATGCTGTGGATGCTTTCTTTGGGGCAGACAATTTTCACACTGTTCTGCTGCAGGAGCGGAGATTTCTTGCTCAGCAGGTGAGGCCGAGAGTTCGTTCTGCCTCGTTCCTTCCAAGCTCCTCCATAGCATCGGCGGCATGTGGGATGCTAAGAGCAACATTTCTAACATCACCAACTTTGGGAGTTTTGCAACTGGAAATTCTTGAGGTCTAGAAACAGGTTGTATTTCAATTCAGCGTTTCTCTATCCTAGTGGATGGACCCTGGACTCTTTTTGTTACCTCCCAACGGGCTCCTTTTAGCTTGTGGCCACAGCTGGAGAGAGGTGACTCTAGAACATTCTTAATCTGGTGCCCCTGGCCCCTTGTGCCCCAGCCTTACCTGTCCCCATTTACCCTCTCTTTCCCTCTCCACCCCCAAACTGCTCTCCCTTTGTGTGTGCCCCAGTGTTGAATTTCGCTTCTTGTTCCAGCAGGGATTCTGCCTCTGCCCAAACATGGAAGAAAAGCCCAGTCCTGTCACCCCCACCCCATTTCTAGAAATCCTTTAAGGCCCTCCTCAAAAAAAAAAAAAGAAGCCTGGATGCATTTCTGGGCCGTGTCTCTCCTCCCTGCTACTATAAACAGGCCTTTCTCCTCTGATCTCTATTACTTTTAGAGCACTTGGCACTTTCCAATTTGTGTAAGACCAGCAAGGGCTTTCTGAATAGGCGATAGCTGATAGCTGTCCAGGTGGGGGTGGGGGCTAGCACACAGCACATCTGCTGGCCGGGGAGAGGCAACAGGAGGCAGAGTGCTCTGACCCTGCCACTCCACCCCAACACACACACACACACACACACACACACACACCCATACCCCTGCCATGAAGGGCGTTTCTCTGTACATTAGCTTCAGCTCAGGCCAGAGAGCGCTGCTCTCCACTCTCCCTCAGCCAACCACACCCTTACCTGTGGCAACCTAATGTTCATTTCCCTCATGCCCCCAGAATGCTGCTCCCCAGCATCAGAACCAGTGCTCTAAGGTTGGGCTGACAGAGGAAATAGACTTCTCATTCTCAATTTTGACTGTTCTGCAGCCAGAATTTCCATTTTAGTTTCTTTCTTTCTTTTTTTTTCTTATTATCTTATTATCTCATTCCTACTTTGGACAAACTGGCAGGTTACCGAATGTAGCCTGCCCACACGGCAGAGTCTGGCAAACTCCCCTTGGCGTACCCAATACGCCAAATACCAGTAACAATGATGGGTCTCATTCTCCTAAAGAGCCTTGAATATAATCTCAGGCTAGGATGAAGGAGACGTTACTGGGGCCTGCTCGAGGCAATCGATGAATAACAGGATGATTTGTGATTGTGATTGTGATTGTGATTTTCTTTCTTTTTTATTTTTTCAAATTTCTGAGATTTTTATGTCTTTTCCTTGAGGAGAGCAAATTTTCTTTTCTATTATTTTTCTAAAGGTGAATTCAAATCTTTGTCTTCTAATTCTGTTTAGGGAGCAGAATATGGGGACTTTTCACACACCAGATTAGGAGCTGTTCATCAGAGAGAAAAACCATCAGCATAACCACTCGCTGTATTTCCATGTTCCCCTGTAGACTCAAGGCTAATTATTTATATAATTAAAGTGTCATCAAAGGCAAATAATTGATGAGCCTGATTTCTCAGAATGAAATGTGAGTGTTGTGAAATGTAAATACTGAATAACCGTTTTCCTGTACATAGGTTTTCAAATAGGGTAATGTCCATAAATTTTTAAAAATATGCATTTTATATTTTAACTGTATAATTATTTTATTATATAAATTATATAAATATATACAATTTTACATAATAAATTTTTATAATTTCTAAAAAATACCATATAGGGGGAAATAGAATGAGTGTATTTAAATGCATAGAAAAAAACCAGAAGCTTTAATTCTCACTTTGGCCCTTTCTAACCAGGTGATCTTGGGCAGTTCACTAAATCTTAGTTTATTCCTGTTACTTATAAACCTCAGATTTCCACTCTTAAAAGTAAATGGGCATAGGACAAGAGAGATAGTACAGTGGGCAAAGTACTTGCCTGGCACACAGCTGACCTAGGCCCAATCCCCATCACCCCTCTGTGGTTCTCTCAACCCCACCAGGAGTGATCCCTGAGCACCACTAGGTGTGGCCGCAAAATCTTAAGAAGAAATACAATTAGGAAATGAAAAATCTTTGCACTGAAAAATACAAAAATATTATTGATAGAAATCAAAGGAGACAGAAATGTAAAGGCGAAGGTATCCAATGTTCATGGACTGAAAGTATATTCATGCTAAAATGTACATACCATCTGAAGCCATTTGTAGGTTAAATGTTGTCACTAATAAGAAGATTTGCAATGACATTTCTTAGAAAAGTAGTAAAAACAGTCCTAAAATATAGAGAAGCACAGAGACTATAACTAGCCAAAGTAACCCTTAGAAAGCACGAAGGAAAGGTGATCATGTTAAGTACCAGGAGGTTTACTGCATGGCTTGGAAGCCAGCCACACACACTAGGGGAAAAGGCAGCTCAGATAGAGAAGGGAACACCAAATAAAGGGTGTTGGGAGGATCCTCCCAGGATGGGAGATGCATGCTGAAAGTAGACTATAGACTGAACATGATTGCCACTCAATGCCTCTTCTGAAAACCACAGCACCCAAAAGGAGAGAGAAAACAAAAGGGAATGCCCTGCCACAGAGGCAGGGTGGGATGGGGGTGGGGGTTAGGGGTGGGAGGAATACTGGGATCAGTGGTGGTGGAAAATGGGCACTGGTGGAGGGATGGGTACTCGATCATTGTATAATTGAAACCCAAACACAAAAATTTGTAAGTCTACAACTGTACCTCATGGTGTCTCACTAATAAAGGTAAAGGTAAAGGCCCTCCCGTTGATCGTCGATTTGCTCGAGCGGGCCCAGTAACGTCTCCATTGGAGACTTTGTTGTTACTGTGTCTGGCATATCGAATACTCTCGGTAGCTTGCCTGTTCTCTGAGAGGGGCGGAGGAATCGAACTCGGGTCGGCCATGTTGGCCGCTTGTAAGGCGAACGCCCTACCCTCTGTGCTATCGCTCCACTAATAAAAATTAAAATTAAAAAAAAAAAGAAAAGTGATCATGTCCCCAGATTATAAAGCAATACTGAACAGGTCAGCAATGTATCGGCATAAAAACATCTATGTAGATGAATAGTACAGAATCAAGAGCCTAGAACTAACTTGTGCATCTGATCAAATAATATCAAATAATACTTGCAAAGGGAACCACGAAGAACATTTGATGAAGACAGTCGAAAGGGTTGAAGAGACAGTTTAGTAGGGATGGCATTTGCCTTACATGTGGCTGACCTGTATTCCATTTCTGGCATCCCGTATGGTCCCCTGAGCCTGCTGAGTAATTCCTGAGTGCAGAGCCAGGAGTAAGTTCTGAGCACAACCAGGTGTGACCCAAAGTAAATTTTTAAAAAACCTTGCCCCCTTAACTGCCCAAAAACAGTCCTAAGAAATGAGATCTTTGCAAGTAAAACAAACAAAAAACTAGAATCCTAATATTTACTTATAAAAACTAATCAAAAATAGATTAAAAATCAAAAAGTATAGATTCTCGCATCTTGTTTATTGCAGCTTGGCTGTGTGCTTTCATTTCTAGTGTTTCTTGTAGTTGACCCCCCCCCCCCCATATTCACTGGCTGTTTTTGTATGCTTATTCTTTTATATCAACTAAATTTTTTTTCTTTTTGGTCGCACCCAGCGATTGACAAGGGTTACTCCTGGCTTCGCACTTAGGAATTACTCTTGGCGGTGCTCGAGGGACCATATGGGATTCTGGGAATCGAACCCAGGTCAGCCATGTGCATGGCAAACTTCCTACTCGCTGTACTATCACTCCAGCCCCTCAACTAAATTTTTCTTTGCTAAATTACCACTAATATAGTCACTTTAGTTCTACTAAATAGAAATAATTTGTAGAACATGGGTATCCCCACCGTATTTATGCTTATCAGGTATCTCTTCAGGTCTAAACTGCTTGCTTTTATTTTCATCTATTGTTACTGGCAACCTGATCCTGATGGATCTTAGTCTATCTTTGCCAGAGTCCAGCTCCCTCCCCTTTGCCTTTTGTTTACTCCCCTTTCTAGGCAATATCAATTGCTCCCAGTAGATTGCTGTTGGCTGATATGGTGGAGACCAACAATTCTCAAACCCACCATGCAGACAAGCCACTCCAAGAGCTGATTAAATTGCAGATGTTCTGGTGTGATAGTTCCGGGATTAGGCCCTCAAATTAGCATTTCTAGTAAATCCCTAGGTGATGCTCTTGCCATATAAACCAATTCTTTTCAAATTTTAATATCCACACAGATTGCCCAAGCATTGTGTTAAATATAGGTTCTGATTTAGTGGGTCTTCACCAGGGCCTGAGATACTGATCTTTTTTGTTTGTTTATGGATCACACACAACTGTGTTCAAGGCTTACTCCTGGCTCTATACTCAGGGATCACAACTGCCGGTGCTCAGGGGACCCTATGGGTGCCGGGTATCAAATCTTGGGAGGCTGCATGCAAGGCAAGTGCCCTACCTGCTCTACTATTGGTCATATCCTGAGATTCTGATTCTTCCAAGCTGCTTGATGAGTATACAGAATGAAGACTATAGGTTTTTAAGTCAAGAAGAAAAATGTCTCTACTTACTTTTGTGTGACCTCCTTGAGCAAATAAGTTATTCAACTTCTCTTAGCTCCAAATTTTATTAATAAAATACTTTATATAAAATCAAGAATAAGAGAACCTACTTAATGAAGTAATACTATTGGCCACATAGCAAGTACTTGAATACATATTTGTTCTCTGCCTCATAACTCAGAATTAAATCTTCCCTACAGAGTAACTACTGTGTTCTAGAGCGAAACCAAAGCTCTAGAGTCTTCCTAGGCTCAGAGCTTTACTGCAGATACCTTAGCTTGAACCTCTAAGGTAGAATTTCTCAAACTCTTGTTTCTCAGAGCTGTTCTTCAGTATTCTGTGATCAGAAATGTGGGGAAACAAAGCCACAGTTCATTTTTCTCTTTGAGATTCAATAAACACATGGACATATATTAAAACTCAATATTAAAGAAATCTGTGTGGTTTTCTGAAAGATATTTTTCATGTCGAGAATTTCCATTTTAGTTTCTATTCTTTATCTGAGATTTTATGTCTTTTCATTCAGGGGAGCATATTTTATTTTCTATTATTTCTATCGCAGTGACTTCAAATCCTTGTCTTCTGATTCTATTACCTGGGGCCTCTGTTGTCTTTTTCTGTCCTGTAGGAGTCACATTTCCTGATTAGTATGGTTATTCATTTTAAATTGCATTCTGGACATTATAAATGATACATTGAAGAAACTCTAAAATTTCACTCCTTTAAGGAGTTTCAGTTTTACTTTAGAGAGAGAACTTGGCTGAACTCAGTCTGCAACTTCTCTTCCCTGAGATGGGCATCAGTTGAGATGGGTTTAAGCTCAGCTGGACCATGTGGGATCTGCTCACACATGATGGTTTGGCCATCAGCCAAATATTCAGGCCAAGTTTTTACGCAGAATTTTGGCCTTCATCTTCTGGTTCTGCCCTTTCTGAGGTGCCCTCCAATTTCTAGTTCCTGTCGCCCAGGCTGGTATATTCCAATTTGTAAACCAGTAATCCTGATTTTCTGCTGAAGGCTTAGCCACTCTGCCCAGCACAATGCTCTATGGGACCCATTGAACCATTTCTCAGAAATTTGGTTTTTAATCTGTGGAGAGTTATTCTAACATGAGTTACTTGGCCATCACCAAAAATGGAACTGGTATAATTTTCCTTAATTTTTTATGCCCTAAAAAGATTCTTTATTTGATAATTTGGTATAAATGTTTTACCAAACGGCACTTTATAGAACTCATTTTGGGAAATGCTAATCTTTTTATTCTGAGAGATTTAGAAATGATGGTAAAAGTTACAAAGATTGGGTGAAGTTATGAAGCAAAATAGCTTTTGAAGAAAACATGATGGAGATAAATTTGGAAAATACATTTTAAATGCAATTGTTCTCTTATATTCTCCAGATACTGGTTTATAAGGAAGAATGGTGGTTTTCTGTGACATTGCTCTTAGAAGTCAGGGACATATGACCAAACCCCATAATTCCTGTTGACATAATTCTTGTAGACAGCTGGGACATGAACGTGCACACACGCATATACTGTCAAGGTAATATGGCCACAATAATGCTCAAGTTAATGGTTTTGAAGTACAAAGCTACAGCACCTTCACCACCACCAAAGGGCCCAAGGCCCTCCACCACTGTCCCTGTAGACCCTCTTCTCTGATCCTCATTCCCTGTGACTCTCTCTCTACTGCTTGGTAATTGTTTTGTTTATTTTTATTTTTTTGGATTTTGGGGGGTTGGTCACACCTGGCTGTACTTGGGGCTTACTCCCGGCTCTGTGCTCAGTGATTACATTTGATGGCACTCAGGAGACCATATGTGATCCTGGGGATCAAACCTGGGTCTGCAACATGCAAGGAGAGCACCTTCCCTACTATACATCTCTGCAGTCCCTGATAATCAGTTTTTAACCCAAGGCCAAAGATTTGTCATTGTTTGATACTATTTACCCCTTTGTCTTGTCTCTGTCCCACGGATGGCTCTTCTAGTATTTGTCCTACTCCCTCTGATTTATCTCATTTTGCCAAGTGCGATACCCTCAAGGTCCATCCATGTTAAAGTGTTCTGCATGATTTCATCTTTTCTTATAGCTGCATAGTATTCCACTATGGTGTATAGATACACCACAAATTCTTTATCTAATTATTTTTCATTGGAAAATTGGGTTGGTTCCACATCCTGGCTATTGTGTTAAGGGCTGTAATGAACATAGGTGTGTATACCCATTTCTGAATGTTTTTGTATTTGAGAGGTAGATGTCAAGAAGTGAGATACATTTTTCTCAACCTTTCTTGACCCTCTCTTATATAGTCAAATATTATCTAGCAAAGAACAAAATGTTTATTGACAGAAATTAAGGTCAGAAACTGTTTTCATTTAAAGTCTCAGTCTCCTAAATTGACAGGGACAGGGACCCATTTCTAATTTCAAACACAAAATAAATAATACCAAAAGCTATACAGAATTCACAAAACCAAAAGGTTCAAATACTTATGTTTTCTGCCTTCTCATTTTTCTTAGAAAAGGCAATTAAAATAAATAATTTAATTCTGGAATGCGGCATAGAATCAGTGTGGCAGGATAGCGTCAGCCTAACCTACTTTTAGCTTCAATGGATATAAAAAGCTGAAACTAAGTCAAGAGAGTAGTTGTTTAGAAAAATAAACTGGGATAAAGCAGCTTTTTGGTCACAACATTAAATTATTTTCATTATGATTTTACTGTCAAGTAAATTTCATTATGTTCTATTTCTATGAGAATTAGCAAACCATGTGCCATAAATGGAATACAGGGAGAGGGGCCACATTCTGGAACCAGACCCCCCTGGGGTTTAATCATTCTTGAGTGTTGTGAGAGATTGAATTAGATAGCATTTATGAAATATATACGATAGACAAAGCAGCTAGCACAATGTCTGTTTTGCAGTAAATGTTGGTTTTCTTTTTTCTCCTGTTTGCTTTCTGGGACTACAATAAAGGAAATTCTTTGAGAGCAAACATAGCTAGAAAATTTTGTTTTCGATTCATTTTTATTTAGAGTTACTTTCAATTCTTACTCTCCGTAAAGGAAAATTTTTTCTTTCAAAAGTCAAAGGAAAAGACAGACTGTGTCCTCTGTTGATTGACTGGCAGTCTGGAGCCCAAGCTGGGTCAGAATTTCCTAAGGTGAAACTGATCTTGTAACAATTTTCCTTCGAATTCCTGTGCATTTCAAGAGAATTGTTTTTCCCATGGCCTATACCTTTCCTGTCAAACTGTCAAAATAGCAGCTTCCTACTTAAGCTCTATTTATACAAGCATATAAAGTGCCTTTTATTAAATTTATGTTTGGTTGAATTAGATGGAATCTTCTAGAGGAAATAAATCATTCTTATAGGAGTATGGAAGTTGACCCGATGGGCTCCTTTCCTGAGAAGGATGGTTCATGACTGTGGGATCAGCTTTGGGGCGGTCTCTGAGACAATCTGTGTTTGGGGACCCCTAGCCGTGGTGTTCACGTCTATATTCTGCTCAGCTTGATGCCTGGATTCTAATTCACCTGATGGTAGCTTCCTCTGATTGTCATGCTTTGTCCCTATTAGACAGATCAGTGATTTGAAACAAAATCACTCAGAAGGCAGGAGCAAGGAACAGTCTCCAAGCTAAGCATCGTCCTTAGGTCAAGCTTTTAAAGATGGAAATGAAAATGAAGCTGTCCCCTCTGGTCCGTTGCAAGAGAGGTCATTTGGCACTCATCCCATAAATGGGGATTAGAAAATGGGAGGAGTGCAGTCAGATGGGGGAGGGCGACGTGGCCACACAGCAATGATCAGGCAAGTGGTTATCCTCTCTGACTCCCAGCGTACAAATCCTACGGTTAGGTCTGGGTACTTAGAACTTTCCAAAGCTTGCTGGGGAGGAAGAAATCATGTATGAGCTGAGTTCTGCTAGCTGGAATTGGAAGGGAAAAGGCTTTACCCAAGACCTCTTTTTTTTTTTTTAACTGCAGTTCCCTGTGCCGGGCCTGGAGGAAATTGATGGTAAGCAATTGTCTGAGTGCTTTGTTAGCGCCCCTTTTCTGCTGGGCTGAGCTCCATAATTACCAGAGCCCTTGAGAATGCTTATTGTCAATGGGAGTCATTTCACATCCCATCCATTTAGTGAAAAGATGTGAAAATTGATCTTGGTTCTGCAGGAACACTGGATCCAGCATGCAGGCTACAAATGCCTTGGAAATAAATATGTGCCCATCATTGTTTTCATTAGGTGCTGCTCTAGCCCAGCCTCCAGGGAAATGAACTCCGGTCCTATCTTTCTGGAGAAGTTCAGGCCTGTTTCCAAGCTGGCCGAGTAGCCTGTCAGTTTCATTTATTGTTAAATTTTTGTAGTGGTTGTCAAGGAAAGGGGGTGGCAGCCCCCAAAGAACACAGTTCTCCCATTTTATCCAGACAGGGGACTAGGTAATTTGACACGTATGGCCAGGGAGGAGCTCCAATTCCAGCTCAGCTCATTGTCTTTTTGTTTTTTCTTGTAAATTCCTTTTTTTAAAATAGTTTCCTCAAAAGGGCATCAAAATTAGCCTTAATAGTATTTCTTGGATAGCCTTTTAACAACTGCAATAAAGCCAGTGTTTCTCCTCTTGAAAGAAGTGGTTTTATTACAACTTGATTTTTATCTTGCCAGAATAAGCAAGAAACTTGTTTTCATTATGACTAAAGACCATGTTTTAACTGCCTCTCTCCTGCTTGGAGAGGCTTGATTATGTCCTTCTTTCACTTTGGTTCCTATGGGTAGTTTGTTTGCTCTGTGTAAAGGACTTCCCCCCATTCCACAATGAACATCCCAATGAGAAGCTGCAGCTCAGGGACCAAGGGCACATGTCACATATTCCAAAACGGAACCACAGGACTCCCCAAGTCTGCCAAAGTGGCTTGTGTGGCCCCTTGCACTGCTGGCCCTGAGCATTGAACCACCCAGTCCTAGTGACTGTGTATTGCCAGAAGTGGCCCTTGGGTTCCCCTGAGCCCCGATTGGGAGGCCAGGAAAAAAATAAATCATAAAGGACATTGTATTGTTTGTTTCACTGCATGGAATTAGACTTAAAATGGAATTCCTCTACCAAGAACTGTAATCACCATGAAAATCCTTGATCTTAAAAGTGAACCTTGGAAACAGAAGGGCAAATCATGCCAGAATGCAGTTTCCTAAGTGTTCTCCCCTTGCAGGTGACATTAGCCTTCTGGTTTGTCTTTGATCTGTAGACGTGATATCATCTCCAGGGTGTGCCCAGAGCCAAGCTTCTGCATTCTTTTGGCCCAAACTGTGGTTTTTGCGCAGCCCTACAGATACAGGCTAATAGCTTCAGAGTTGGCCCGCCCGCGTCACAAACAGGTCAGAGCAGATTTGAGTTACCCAACTCGACAGACAGAGCCTTTGCTCCTGGCCAGCGGGGAGAGTTTGCCTTTCTCAATTATTTCCTTCAGGGCCTGGCTCAGGATTCATTTCCTCCAAGACTCCCTGTAACAAACTTACCTTCTTCAGCCGTTCCCCTGGACCTCATGTGCTTATTACTCATCCAGGGCTCTTTGTTCTCTCTGTCTCTGTCTCTCTCTGTCTCTCCATCTTTCTCTGACTCTGTCTGTCTCTCCTGCCCCAGGTCCTTTCTCCTTATCACTCCATCCTTCAGCCCAACTAAAAGCACCTCTAAAGTACTGCCTTCCTGCTACTTTTGTACACTCCTAGATCTCTTTATTTAGAGGCTCAGGTTAGGAAGGGGCTGGGAAAATTTAGAGCCCAATGGTTGAAATCCTTGTTGATTCGAAGGAAAATGAGAGGTTCTTAGAGCATCTTGGAAATAAAGTTAGAAGAATTCCCCAAATCCTTGGGGGAATTGACAAGGTGTTGGAGGAGGATAAAGCAGGGGGAACAAAGCCCTTTTCTGAACAGTTGAGGAACCTTTCCACTGCAAAGGAGCACATGGAAGCAAATCCACCCCTTCTTCTAGATGGATTTCAGTTCACTTGACAAACCCAGGATCTTCAGGTCAGGCTGGATCCAGGTGCTTTTGATAAGCTCATCAGAGCTCTGACTCCTTCTTACTGCTATGCTTGACCTTGTTCTGTGGGTCAATTGTCTCCAAGTCCCGGAGAAGCTGATTGGTGGCAATTCCAGACACTTATTATTTACCTTGCTTAGTTGAAAAGATACAGAACTTCTTTTTCTTCTTAGCCAGACACTCATTTATAAGGGAGGCTGGGCTGGGAACGTGGCTGAGAAGTAGAGTACATGTCTCACACGTGTGAGGTCCTGGGTTCAATATTCAGCCCCACAAAACCCAAAACAGACTCCAGTTGGTACTACTTGAGCTGTGCCCGTGGGCCACCATGACTGACCTCACCCTTATCAGCCTTGTGACCAGGGCAGGCTGGCAACCGCGATGTCCTTCAAGGAAAAGGTACATATGACAAAAACAGCATCTCCCTCACATTCAACTTGAAATAATTTAAAACATGTTTATCTTCAAATATAAACATATTCTGGGCTGCCGAGAGGATTTACTTTTCTCTGCAGGGTTTACTTTATTTCTGCTGATAATGAAACTTTGATGAAAAAGTTTGAGAATTAATGCAGGAGGCTTTTAAAACCCACATATGGGGTGTTAGGCATGTATGCACTTATACTGGACACGTGTGTTTTTCAAGGGGGAAAACAGAAAATATTTGAAGATGTAAAATCACGAGGCCTGTGCTTTTAATTTCATGGATAAGGCCCTCTTCTGGTTCCATGGGCCTGAATTGTCAAGCTTGGGGGCAAAAGAACCAGCCTCTACTCCCAAACCCCATCTTCACCTGCAGTGGACACCCTAGAAGGGACTGGGAAAGCTTCAGGGGTAAACAAACCTCAGCGTGAAGGAGCAGTTTGCGCTGGTCATCCTAGTGCCCTGGTCTGATCTGTACAACTTTGACACAAGTAGCGCCCCTTGCTTCATATTTCATATCTTGCAAGTAGAAGTAGGACCAGCACAGAGGGGCTGTTTTCGCCCAAGTGGTAGGTCATGTGTGAGGCTCTGAGTTCAATCCCTCCCTGGCACATATGTTTCCCTCCCCCAGCACTAGTGCCCTTGAGACAGCTGCGTATAATGCCCAAAATAAAAGATCGGGGATGTAGCTCAGTGGTAGGACACTTGCCTTGCATGGGTAAGGCCCCAGGTTCAATCCTGATACTGCAAACGTATTTTCAATATATAAATAAACAAAACAATGAGACTAGCAGACAAGGGCCATGCCTGCCCATTTCTTTGCCTTCTCACTCTGGGTTCAGTACTAAAGTTTCCAATCGGAGCAGAGGTTCAGGGGTTACGGCACTCGCTTTGCATTATTTGATCCCCAGCACCCCACGTGGTTCCCTGAGCACCACCAGAAGTAATCCCTGAGCACTGCCGAGTATGACCCAAACCTCCACCAGGTTCCCAATGACCAACAGCTGCATTTCTGGCAAGATTGGGCCAAATGGCTGGATATGTTTTCTCTTGTGCAATCCCTAACCAGTGACTGGCAGGGCCTGAAGAGGTAGCCCCACTCCCAGTCTTTGGATGGGGTTACCCTGAGCCATGTTGTACTCTGCCAGGTGAAATTAAACTGAGCTGCCTCTAGCTGGGTAACACATCCTTTATTGTTCGCTGTTCCTCCCCCAGCCCGCCCACTCCCAGACTTACACCACTTAAATAAACTACTTATGCTTGGAGCCTTATCTCAGAGTGAACTTCTGGAGAAACCCAAGCCAACACAGAGCTTTCCGGAAAAAGTCTCGGCGTCCTTCCCTTGGACTATGAAACATTGTCTGGGGTTTTGCATGAGAATGGTGAACTTATTATAAAAATGTCCACTCGGGTCTCTAGATTCATTTTGTCATTAAGCCTTAATGATATTAACACTATTCTAAAGTTATAGAGCTGCCCAGAGCACCACTGTGACCCCATACCAACTCTATTTGTTAGTTATTATCGTTCAACAATAGTGTTGCACCAGAATAATAGCAGTCATCATTGTGAGAGTTCTTGCAGTTCATTTTTAAACCCTCAAGCTAGAGAAAACTCTGATCTGGACATGGCCTTCTCATGAATAGGCTGTGGTGGGTACTCCTGTAGACTGTGTTTTGTTGGGCAACTTTGGTCTGAGCTTCTTTCGTCCACTCCCCAGGCCTGCTGGACAGCCAGACTCTGTCAGTAAAGATAGAGGTGGAAGAGTCAACATATCCAGTTGGCTCAGCAGCTCAATGCAAGGACCTCAGGATGCGGCACAGTGTGGGGACAACCCAGGTCACCCCAGCAGTGCTCAGGAGCCTGAAAGGCTGCACCTGGCAATACTTGGGTGCAGTGGACAAGTGTGGTACTGGGGACCAAAAGGGTGGGTGGCATACAAAGTATGTACCTTAACCTCTGTACTATTTCTCTGACGTCGAGCAAATAATTTTTCAAACCCATTTGTATTGTATATGTGAATGTGTGTAAGCATAAACGGTTGGCCTAAGGAGATTTTATCTCCAAATGCAAAGGATAAGAAGGCATACTCTTCTCCAGGGTATCAATGCAAAGTCATATTGCAAGGGACAGAGAAAGCAGGAAGAGGTCACGATTTGAGGCCAAATCTATCAGATATCACTATATTTGCCCTCAGAATCTCCACCCTCTGGTGCTGGATTGATAGTACAGTGTGTAGGGTGTTAGCCTTGCACTTATCCAACCCAGTTAGATCCTGAGCACCCCATGTGGTCCCCCGAGCATTGCCCTGAACATTGCCAGATGTGTGACCCAAAATGAAAAAAAAAATCATCTTCTATTCCTCTGACATCTTAATGAGTTCTACAGGAGATACTTAGCTGCCAGAAACTTTTTTTTTTATTTTTGGGTTACACTTGGCAATGCACAAGGGTTACTCTTGGCTCTGCACTCAGGAATTACTTCTGGCAGTGCTCAGGGATGCTGGGAATTGAACCCGGGTTGGTCATGTGCAAGGCAAATGCCTTACCCGCTGCGCTATCACTCTAGCCTCTGCCAGAGACCTTTACACCTAGATTCTCAATTAAATTCTGACTTGTCAATTTCTTAGGAAGGACTTTCTACAAAAAGCCACCTTTTGGGTTTTTTTTAAAAGTAATTTAAAGTGGGTCCCATAAAGGTGTCTGTCTGAGCTTGTCATTGCACCAAGCTCATGAATTTGAAATGAGGAGTATATTCTCTTCACATTCTGTTACTGAAATAATCAGTCAGCAGCCAGAAGCTCTGTTTCAGGGGGATGCGTGTGTTTCCTTAAGCGTTTCATCGGAGGGTTTCTACCTGTGATGATTCAGACAGCCTCACTTTCCCAGCTCCACGCAGCCCAGACCCAGACATGCTGAGATAACAGGAGGATGGGCACTCCACCAGCCGTCACAAAGCCCCGTTTGGATTCTCAGTCCATCCGTGGTGGGGGGGACGGTGTGTGGGGAGGGAGGGGGTGTAGATTTATGACTCATT
Source organism: Sorex fumeus (assembly GCF_029834395.1). NCBI lineage: Eukaryota > Metazoa > Chordata > Mammalia > Eulipotyphla > Soricidae > Sorex > Sorex fumeus. Next base: position 79,896,345 of record NW_026606120.1, read on the forward strand.
GTTTTTCAAGGATTCCGCTTCCTTTGCAGTTTTTCAAGCTGTTTTTGAATTCCATTTTCTCTTCGCGTACATACGGCCGCTGAAGTTCTTTTTATATCCCAGGTTTGTGGGTTTACGGCCCCATCAGCAGACTGTCCAGAGCCATCTGCATTCCCGTTGCCTCTGAAACTTGGAAACGGACTTGACACCCACAAGAGAGAAAACATCCGGGGGTCCAGCCAGCGCCTTTAAAAATAATCATAATGTTTGACCCTCCTTTCGCATAACCTCGTCCCTTCATTCTGTTTCTTTAGATCTGCTTTGGAGGATTGCCTTTCGACGGTTTCAAAGTGTTCCGTTTCTGGGGTTCCCTAGGGAATCGTCCCCTTTATCTGGGGGAGCACAGGAAGGGGTTTTACAGGTATTTTACAGTGAAACACTTGCCTTGAGGCCAGAATCAACACGAGCACTTGGAAAGGTGTTCGGAAAGGGTGGGCCCAAGGGGGTGGGGACATGGGAGACGTGGAGAGGAGAGTTTTTTCACATTTGGATAAGACTCCCTGGCTCCAAGGCAAAACCGAGACAGGGCTGGCATCGTTCTATGCTTGAAACTGTCCCAGACTCAAATCTCACCAGACTTGGCAACTCCGAGCTGGTGACTTCAGCGTGGCGCAGCCGGGTCAGCTCTGCTCTGGCATCCGGGCACCGGATTCCTGGATGCTGCTTGCAGCAGTGTTGGCCCAGGCAGGCACGGCACTGGGCGCAGGGAGACAGCGGCGCCTCCCACGGCTGCCATCGCCCGACACACAGCCAGCTTTCCTGGAGTCGCTCGAGCAGGAGTGACTCACTCCCGGCCTCCCCAGACTCACGGGGAGAAGTGGTACCTTTCCCAGTGAGTGTCATTGCGATGGAGGACACTGGTTATTGGAAGGTTTGAGGGAGAGCCCCAGAGTGATGCAGACACATAAACTGGGACCCAAACTTTTCTATAGAACCTGGGCTGGAAGAGCAGTGTGTTGGCCCAGAGTCATCTTTATGCGCTGGTGAAAATTCCTCCTTCGGATCTGGGCTGCCTTGTGTCTCGTGGTGATGGTTAGGACACGGCTTGAACTGGGTTAGAAATTAGGCTTGAACTGGCCTCAGCTGAGTCTTCCAAACTCAAGGACATCCCCATCTTCCCCGAGACGGAGCCCAGCCATGGGGCTGTCACAAGCCCACGTGTCAGCACTGGCGCCAACAGCCGCACTCCCTTCCCCAGCTACACTAACTATCTCTTCAGATGACACCAGCCCTTGCGAAGGTGACACAAGCTCTCCCGAGGAGTACACACCCACTGCGACTGTTGGACACGGCATATAGGGCTTCTGTTGTCACTCTCAGCCATGAGATCCAGCAATGTGCCTCCCAGTTGTGGGCAAATGACAGAAACGACACCTCAACTGCTGGATGCGGGGCAACGGAGTCAGCCGCGGAAGAGCCCTCGCGATGGCTGTGTTTACTCACCGCTTCACTTTCCCAGTCAGGCTCGACGGGGCAGACGTGTGCCAGGCGTCTTGCCAATCTCTAGGAACACAGTGATGAACAATTTAATTATGGTCCCTGCCTCCGAGATCCAGTAGGGAGAGATGACAACAAGCCAACCCAGTAACAATGAAGTCAGAAATTAGGGCAAGCTTGTTGGTTTTGTCCAAGGGCCACGCTTGGCAGTGCTCAGGGGAACAGGCAGTGCTGGGGATTCTCCCAGGACTCCGAAATGCAGAGAAGGAATGCCAGCCCACTGAGCCATCGCTCAGGCCCCAAGTTATGGCAAGTTTCATGATCCTGTCTGACACGGGGGCAGGAAAGTTCTTTGTAGGGGCGGCTTTTCCATGGGTATCTGAACGATGAGATGGAGCCGGCTGTGCTAGGGTACAAGGGGGTCCCTGGGATAAAGGAATAAAGGCTTAAGGCAGAAGGAGCGTGGGGTGCTAAGCGTGTGTGTATTTGGGGGGGCACTCAGGGGAGCCTGGCAGGCTGCTGTAGGCACTTCTTTCAGTCAGGAGGAGCAGCCTGGATTTGCTCTCAAAGGCCAGGGGAACTGGAAGAGGAGTGACAAGATCTAGTTCACTGTTACTTTTACTTTTGGGTTTTGGGTCACACCTGACAGTAGTCAGGGCTGACTTCTGGCTCTGTGGTCAGGGATCACTCCTGGTGGGCTTGGAGGACCTTATGGGGTTCTGGGAACCAATTCAGGTTCCCAGGTCAGCCGACATGCAAAGCGAGAGTCTTCCCCACTGTACTATTGCACCCACCCCTTCAGTTCACATTTTTAAAAGTTTATTCTGTGAGCCGCAGAGTGCTCTGAGGTTGGGGTTTGCATGTGGGAGGCCCCAGTTGGACCCCCAGCACTGTGAAGCCCCCTGAAGCCCTGTGAGTCATAGTCCCTTTAAGTAGGGGCCGTGGGCTCATGAGGCCACCTCAGACACCGCTGCTCTCTGTGTTCCAGCTGGTGGAGGAACAAGGCTGACACTAGCCCATCCCAGGGGGGTCGTCGGTGGCGGGGGGCACATGTTCAGTGTCTTCCACAAAGCCTGCTTCCCTCATGCACCTCTCTCCAGGACCTCCCCAAAATGTGCACGTAATACCCTTCCCAGGGGGCTGAAGCGAAAGCACAGCAGGTAGGGCTTTTGCCTTGCACGCGGCCGACCCAGGTTCGATTCCTCTGTCCCTCCCAGAGAGCCTGGCAAGCTACCAAGAGTATCCCGCCTGCACAGCAGAGCCTGGCAAGCTCCCCGTGGCGTATTCAATATGCCAAAAAGAGTAAGAACAAGTCTCACAATGGAGACGTTACTGGTGCCTGCTCGAACAATTCGATGAACAAAGGGAGGACAGTGCAACAGTGCTACAGTGCTACCCTTCACCCTTCTCAGGTGGCCTGTGTGGGAGCACCCTGCCTGGTGCCACCGTGACACATCCTGGCCAGCAAATTGGCTGCCCCTGACCAAGCTGTCTGTCCTCACCTGGGGGCTATTGCTCCTGGCACAGCCCGGGCTTGCTGCTGCTGTGAAATTAATTGTGAATCAAAGGGCAGCAGGGTGAACACAGCCCCAGTCCCTATAGGTTGGTGAAAACCCTGTCGATAGCAATTATTCCCCAGGATTGTCATCACAGAGGTATTTAGCGCTGCATGCTCAGCTCCCCTCTGACTTCGTTAGGATTTATAGATCCTTCATAGGCGCTGCAAGCTGCATTTCTGACAAAACGAGCTGCTTAGACATGGTGGGGGAGGTCTGTGTAGGGATGTGTACGTAAGCGTGTGTGTGTGTGTGTAGGGATGTGTGTCGGGGTCTGTGTGTAAGGGTGTGTGTTGTGTGTGTAGGGGAGAGAGAGAGAGAGAGAGAGAGAGAGAGAGAGAGAAAGAGAGAGAGAGAGACACTGAAGAGAGCGCAACCCACTGGCAACACCTGGCAGCCCCTCACTGACTATCTGGCTCCGCCTGCCCCTCACTGCCTGGCCCTCTCTGCCTGTTCTGCCCAGCTCCGCTGCCACACAGCAACCCCTCCACTTCACTTTTTGCATCCCCTGCCCCCCCACATCTCCCCTCTGCAACATCCCTAGCTAGACATCAGCCTTCCCAAACCCCAACGAGTTGGCAAACCAGAATCCGGAGGTCCTGCTGTCCACTTGTGGATCCAGTTCTATCAGAGCCTCACCATGCCCATCACCTAGAGCTACTTCTGTGCTATGACAGCAAAGCTGAGTTCATGCTCCCCAGACCGGGTGGCCTACCCAGTATTCACTACCTGGTCCCTTAGAGAAGAATGTTGCTGGCCCTGTCATATGCAATTCCTTCTTCCTGAAACTCTCCTTTTATGTTCTCTCTCCAGTTCTAATATTTTTCCTTCCTTCACCTGCTGGCATTTAGCCTAAAAATCACTTCCTCCAGGATGTCCTCCCCAACTACACCCCCATGCCCTGTTAAGCTTTTACAGTGCTCTGTTGTTTCACAACAATAACTACAATGATCTTGTTAGCATTTCCTACTAGTCCTCTATATCTTTGGGGACAAAGATTTAGTCTATCTTACAACTTCACTTTTCCATTTGTGAACTACGAGGCAAGAGTATAAATAAGGTCCAGTGTAACAGACCCAAATATTGAAGCCTTATTAGCTGCAAGCTAACAGCTAACAAATAGATATGAGCATAAATAAGTACCTTTATACTCTTATTTTAATAATTAATTGTTCACATATAGTAAAAAATGTGTACGGTGATGGCTTTGATGTAATTAAAAGTTGACCAAGTATTAAAGAGGCAATTTAGGGGACTAGAGCAATAGCACAGCAGGTAGGGCATTTGCCTTGCACGCGGCTGACCTGAGTTCGATTCCCAGCATTCTGTATGGTCCCCTGAGCACCGCCAGGAGTAATTCCTGAGTGTGGAGCCAGGAATAACCCCTGTGCATTGCCAGGTGTGACCCAAAAAGCAAAAAAAGAAAAAAAAAGACAATTTAATTATTTAATTATTGTCTGAGTGTTCTGACTGCTAGATTAACAGTGTCTAGATAAGTAATGAAAGTGACACATAATTTAAGTACTATTGTATATTTATTTTGTAAGATTTATGTTTCTTTATTTCAGCATAGCTACTAATTATGCTATTATAATCTAGATCGTCAGATAATGTATGTTTGATTGCTTGTAATCTAAAGGGGGAAAATAAGATTACAATTACACAAAACTTGGGTTTTTCATCAAAGAAAAACTAAAGATGAGGACTGGACAGATAATGACAGATAGTACAGGGGTTAAGGCACTTGCCTTGCATATAGCCGACCCTGGTTCATTCCTCAGCACCACACACATATGGTCCCTGGAGCACCCCTGGGGCTAATTCCTAAGCCCAGGCCAGGAGTAAGCCCTGAGCACCACAAGCATGGCCCCAAAACCCAAGGAAACACAGAAGTAAAATAAGAAATAAAAGCTGAAAACTAAGATTCAGGCTTAATTTTGTGAAAACTTGAGATTTTACTAGGGTTCATTGAGATGGGCAAACAAATAATTGCTGTTTTGGATTCTTAGGTTACTCCCAGCAGAACTCAGGTGGACCTCGCAGTGCAGGGATTGCACCAGGGGCTCCACGTGCCTAGCCGGTGTTACGTGCAGAGCAGCATCTCCCAGCCAGGGGAGACACAGTTTGGTCGGAACAATCTACTTCATTTGAGAAGGGTCTGACAGCCCATTGTTTTGCCCTCTGATCCTCCCACTGCTCAAACACTCCCTGCACGCCAGGGCATCTCCCCACCCATGGTGTCAGGACAGCTTACCCACCCGCGTGGTGCTGATGGCCACTCACTGCCTGGACAGACCGTAGGGGACACGAGGGCTATTTCTCTCGGGCCCTGAATGATGGGAGCTGCAAGTAGTTCAGAGTTTGGGGGGCCGCTGGGAAGCTGGTGGGTCAGAGGAGGAAGCAAGGAAGCACCTACAGGCTTCTTCTTCTTTTTTCCCCCTTTTGGGTTGCACAGTAAAGCCTGCCAAGCTACCCATGACGTATTCGATATGCCAAAAACAGTAACAAGAAGTCTCACAATGGAGACGTTACTGGTGCAAGCAAATCGATGAACAACGGGTAGACAGTGTTACAGTGCCACAGTGCCTTTTGGGTGACACCCAGCAATGCTCAGGGGTTACTCCTTGCTCTGCACTTAGGAATAACTCCTGGCGGTGCTCAGGGGACCATATGGGATGCTGGGAATCGAACCTGAGTGAGCCACATGCAAGGCAAACGCCCTCCCTGCTGTACTATCGCTCCAGCCCCTCTACAGGCTCCTTGTGATCAGCGCCGCCCTGGAAATGGAGGGGCCTCTCTTTTTGAGTTTGGGGGTGATTTGGGGCTCCTGTGTCTTCTGCTCTGTCCCTCCTTTTGCCAGGCCCCACAGAGGTTGGACTCGGTGCCTGCTCACCCTGCTTGAGGCCCTTTTGGTTCATCTAGAGATAGTAGCTTGACTGGTCACTGGCCAGACCGTCCTTGTCAACCGACTAAGAGGCAGGGCTGGGCACCCTTGCAGTAAAGGATCAGCTGGTGAATAGTGTGACAAGCCCTGGCTGGAGGACCGTGAAAACTGCCCCCACATTGCGAGTGGAGGAGGTGGGACCATGCTGATGGAGGAGACTGCCGGAAGGGGTGTAGCCACTGGAGGGTGAACCTCTCCATCACCCAAAGTGCCAACAGGAGTCTGGGTTGCACCTATGCAGAGAGAGGCTCAAAGCAGCCTGGAGGGGACTTTCCTGGGCGCTGCTGCCCGGGGTCTGTATTTCTCAGCTGTTTCCAGTTCTCCGAGCACTCGGTTGGTGTCTCTCCAGTGGCTGTACCCGAGTCACCCAGGAGTTTAGAGTCGACCCTCCCTCCTGTCAGTGGTGCCAGGAAGAGGCTCAAAGTGCTGGGTACAACCTTCGCATGCAGGTGGCCTGGACTTCAGCTCCAGCACCCAGGAGTAGCGCCTGGGCACCTCCAAGTGTGGCCCAAGAAACAAGAAAAAAAACTAACACATCTGTCTGGACTGACAGGTGGAAGCAGAGACAGTAATTTTTTCATTGTCTTGGGGGTTAGAAGTCTGAGAAGAAGGTGCTCGGTGGCCGGCTGCCAGCAGGATCAGCAAATGGCCACCTTCTCTGTCCATCCTTGGCCTTGCTCTGCAGGCGGGGGGTGGTAAGGTAGCGTGGGGGTGCCATTCTCAGTTGTCTGTCCTAGCCAGTGTCAGTCCTATCAGATTAGGGACCTCCCTGCCATCTCCCTTTAGCTTAAGTTCCTCACTGAGGGTCTTGTCTTCAAATGCTCTCAGGAGTTAAGGCTTCAACAAATGAATTTGGGGGAGCCTGCAATTCGGTCCTGTGATATTGTCATTTATAAGAACCTTATACTTGGTCTTTGTCCATGGTTCCAGAACCTTTATAAATTGCTATAGGGGCATCTTTTGTTTTAATATTTAATTTTACCCTCCATTCCTGAAATAGCTTCAGAGAAGAAAGGTGAAATGAGCATCTTTTGTTATTCATAACAAGCTCTTTTCAACCACTCTGAGTCTATGTTAATGAGGTGACTTTTGGAAAGCCCTTAAGAATGGGGGCAGGTTGCCAGAGGAACCAGTTATCATTAAAGGGTGGGGGATTGTGCCCTGACACCCCCAGCTCCTTCCCCCCTCCCACCTTCATCCCCACTGGCTGGCTGTGCAGAGCAGCTACCCATGGTTGATTTACTCACATGTCGATTTTATATGTATTCCACAGACCCCCAGAAAGATGGGGTGGGTGAGATCCCAGGTTAGTGGACCCGTCACTCAGTACATGCCAGGAGGAGGGTGGACTGCCAACTTCTCCAGGGCAGACATTCCCAGGCTCAGGACCTTTGGGGACCTCAGTCACCCTCTGTCTCTCATCCCCTGCCCCCTCTAAGCGTCTTTGTCATAAACTGGTCATTTAAGTGAATGGGTTTCCTGTGTTCTGTGAGCTGCTCTAGTATCAATTGTGCCCAAGAAAGGGGTCATGGGAGCCTCCAGACTATCTCCAGGTGCCAACCCGCCCTTATGTGGTAGGACTGAGCCGAGATGCGCAGGTGTGGCACTTTCTCCAGGACACACCTGGCAGAGGGTGCAGACTCTTTGATAGGTGGAAAATCCACACTGGTGCCAGGAGCAATGCATTGTTACAGCTGAGTACTGAGAGGCAGGTCAGAGGAGACAGATGTGGAAAGGGGAAAACCCCTGGTTTGCTTGCTTTTACCTGCTGGTTCCTGGGCCATAGGCAGGAAGCAACAGTATGCAGCTAGAAAAAAGTTGCAGGATGCTGGCCCATGACACCAGTTTTTTGTTTGTTTGTTTTTGTTTTGTTTTGTTTTAGTTTCAGGTGAACTCCAGGTTCTAACATTCTAACATTCAACGTAGTTAAAAAGAGAAAGTGGAGAGAGGCACAGCAGGGAGGGCAGTTGCCTTGCATTCAGCCGACCTGGATTCAATCCCCAGGGACATCATATGGTCCCCTGAGCACCTCCAGAAGTGATCCCTGATTGCAGAACCAGAAGTAAGACTTGAGCACAGCTGTGTGTGACCCCCAAACCAAAACCAAATAATAAGAAAAATTCACTTAGAATGGCATCTTGACTTGAGTCGTCGTCTTATTACAACTCTCACTTCTCCAAAGAACTCCTGTTAATAAATCCTGCTTGCCATCCATGCTCAGCCAAGCCCTCCTCTCACTAGCCCTGAATTCCTGGTACAGGGAATTGGACTGTTTGTGGAGGGGGAGGACTGGCACCAGCAGCAGGCTTGGGATTGGCTGACAGCAGGCCCATTCATTGTGGGAACTGTGAATGTGGACCTACGTGGAGCCATTTTAAAAATGAGGCCAGACAGCCATGACAGGGCAACTATGTTAACTGTCTTGTTTGAACTTGGCCCCAGATCATTGTCTTGAGAAACCAGCAAGCAGGGGACTAGGGCAATAGCTCAACGGGTGAGACACTTTCCTTACACTCTGCCCACCTGGGTTCGATCCTCTGCATCCTGCATCCCGTGTGGTCCCCCTGGGCATCACTGGGTGTGGTCCCAAAACAAACAAACAAACAAACAAGAAACCACTTAATTGCTTGGGCAGTCATCCAGGTCACAAGGAGGAAGAAACATAAACTTAAAGAAAAAATATTTTGCCTTAGAGGATAGAATCAGTAGCTAAGTATGAACAGCCAAGAACATTTTGAGCCTTTTACCACCAACTCTTCTCTCCTGTCTTTTCCCCCAATTGTATATTTTTTTTTTTAATTTTGGGCCACAACTGGCTGTGCTCAGAAACTATTCTCAGTACAGTGCTCGAGGTCACTACTGATTGTACATGGGGATGATGCAATCAAACCCAGCCCCTTACCCATAAAGCGCATTGAACTGTCTCTCTGCCCCCAACACTCTTTTTTTTTAAACTATTTATCACGTTATCTTCTTTCTATTAAAAAAGAAACCAAACTCTGACTGGCTTAAAGACACTGAGTTTTCTAGCCGAAGTCCTCGAATTGTCATTGTTTGGTCCCAAACAAATGCGCTTTGCCTTTTTAATTTCCCCCTGGGTTTTGGGGTTGGCATATCCCACCGAAGACAGTGGGGCACTCAACTTTGCTGCGTTGAGTTTTGCAACGCCTCAGAGATAGGCATGTGCTGTTATCGACAGCCATATCTGGAACAGGGATGAGGGAACTTGGCGAGACACAAAGGTTCTAGGCTTTATCAGCCAAGAGTTGGGGTTAGATGCGTGGGAATGAATGCATGGAAAAAGTGTGTCAGAAGCAGAAACCTATTAGCACCTCCAAGGGGAAAGTCAGTCCTGGAGCGTGAAACTTAGCAAGGAGCCATTTGTGCTCTTTGGAAAACCAGGAGAGGTGATACGAAAGGCAGCATAGTTAGGAATAAGGCAGGACGAACAGCCATCCTGAAGCATCCCTGGGATCTGGTTGTCGTCATGGGCAATGACAGAAGCCGGGTAATGGGGAGGGGATAGTGGCTGCCATCCGTTTTTCCTTCTCTCACCCTTGGGGCTTGCTGCTCTCTGGCTTCTGGCCTGCCTTGGTCTACAGAGAACCCTGGAACTAGAGAGCCGGCTAAGTGCTCTCTGGGGCATCCTTGTATGGTCCTTGCCACCCAGGGGCGTTCCCAGGCCCTGTGCCCATCCAGGCAGTTCCTGGCCATTTTCAGAGCTGGAGCGCCTTGCTCTGCTCTCGAGCGCACCTGGGTTCCGACAGCACCTTTGCGTGTAGGCCACTCTCCTGCTGCAGTTGCCCGATGTGAGTGCAGGCTTTGCTTCCTGCCAACATCCTGGCTGGTGCCACCGCCGCCCAGACTCAGTGGGAGGGAATGACTAGGAGGTTTGGGAACATAAAATAAGAGTTTTGAAAAGTGCCGTAAGAATCTAAAGATAATATAAAACCACCACCAAGAGGGCGGGGGTGGGGGATAGTTTATTATGCTGCTTCAGATTTTCAGAAAGAGAAACAGAATGAGATGCCATTTCTTTTGTTTCCTAACAGAGCCCTGTCTCCGAGGCCATCTCACACACACCAGCCTCTCACACATGGCACTTGTACTCTGTAGAATAGGCAGGATCCTTCTTAGCATTTTTGGGGGGCTCACACCCAGCATTGGTCAGTGTTTACTTTTGACTCTGACTCAGGAATCACTCTTGGCAGGGCTGGGTGGGGTGGGATGGTTCTGATGTGGTTCTGGGGGCCTAGTCTGAGTTAGCTGTTAGCCAGGCAAGTGCCTCACCCTTTGTGCTATCTCCTCTTGGGAACGTTTTTATTGTTTGTTATTTGTTTGGGGGCCACACTTGACGATGCTCAGGGCTTGCTCCTGGCTCTGCACTCAGGAATTATTCCTGGCAGTGCTCAGGGAACCATATGGGATACCAGGAATCAAGCCTGGGTCAGCCCCATGCAAGGCAAACCACCTTACCCACTGTCCTATCATTCTAACCCCCACCTAGAAACATTCTCAATGACACCCAGGAGCTCCTTTTCCCCTCAGAGACACATTTGAGACTATTAGTGTTGGTCTTTATAAAGCAGGGCCATTAGTTTTAACTGTTACATCAATACAAGCTATGAAATACTGTGCACTTATTTGTCCCCTGATTACTGGACATTTATGAGTTCATTTATGAGTTTCTACTATTATATACACTCTAATTAACATCATTTTCCTGATCTAAGACTGTTCCTAGGATATACAGAAAATGTTTCTCCTGGATAGATACATGGAAGGGGAATTGCTGATAATAGGGTGTAGTATACGTTTAAACCTATTAGTGATTTCTGATAATGGACACCCCCAAAATCTCCCCATGTAGTTCTATAAGCCCCTTAACTATAACTAGTAGGTACAAGTGTTCATGTCTTTATTTTGTGGCTAATTTATATTTTGAGAATTTTTAAAAGTCTGATTGCAAAATCTATGTGCAAAAGTGATATGTAACAGCTTTATGCACATATAGACTAGGTCAGTGTTTCTCAGTCTCGATCTGACTGCCTCACACTTTGGACCTTGTTTCCTTCCTGCATTTCTTTCCTTCTCTTGGCGCCCCTGCCCTGTCTAACCCTCCATTTTCACCCTCAATTTACACAATTTTTACTTATGCCCCCCTTGGAATATCCTGGAGGTCACAGGGGGCCGTGTGTTTGAGTAACACTGGAGTGGATGATTGAGTAGTTAATATTGTAGCACTGTAGCACTGTCCTCCTGTTGTTTATCAATTTGCTTGAGCAGGCCCAGTAACATCTCCAGTATGAGACTCGTTGTTACTGTGTTTGGCATATCGAATACGTCACAGGTAGCTTGCCAGGCTTTGCCATGCGGGTGAGTACTCTCGGTAGCTTGCCGGGCTCTCCAAGAGGGGCAGAGGAATCGAACCTAGGTTGGCCGCATTGGCCACATGCAAGGCAAACCATCCTACCTGCTGTGCTATGGTATAAAATTCTGGCTTGAAAGAGCATAGATAGTTAAAAACAAATCTTCCTCATCCCTCACCCCCTGACCCCTCGTCTTCTACTAATTCTCTGCACTATGATTTGTGTTTTTGAAATCTGTTCAGCACAGTTACATATTGCTGTTAAGCATCAGGATAGTTCTTTATGTTTCACTTCTTTTTCTCAATAGGATTCAGTTGCATAAATCCAATAATTCATTTTTATCCTAAGTCCTGTTTCTTCAGATCTCACCAGCATAGCTTTGGGTGATGATTAGCAAAGCATCTAATCCCAGAAGTCACAGGTTCATCACCTCTGAAGGACCCATCAGTTCTAATCTGCTGGGTGAGGGGAGCCTCTGTGGGTCTCCTCTTCTGGAGCTCCCATTAGGAGCTTGTGGTCGGTTCTATTATCTGTCATGGTACAGCCGAGAAAACAGGCATCACGAAAAGGGACTCATCTAATAAATAGGGTCACAAAGAAATGGAGGGAGTTGACGCAGATGCCATAGAAATACAGACTGGGGCCAGAGCAATAGCACAGCGGGTAGGGCATTTGCCTTGCAGGGGGCCAACCCGGGTTCGATTCCCAGCATCCCATATGGGCCCCCAAGGAATGCCAGGAGTAATTGCTAAGTGCATGAGCCAGGAGTAACCCCTGTGCAACACCAGGTATGACCCCAAAAGAAAAAAAATACAGAGATTGCTCAGAACAACTATGCTGTCAAGTTGGAAACCTTCAAAGAAATGAACATTTTTTGAATCATGTAAACTGCCAAGACCAAATCCGGAGGATTAGCACAAAAAATTAAAGAGTAATCAAAACTCTCTCCTAAAACAAAAGTCCAGCTCCAGATGGTTTTACTAATGTGATCTACCAAACCTTCAAAGATGGTCTGTTTTCTATCCTTCAAGCTGTTCCCCCAATATCTGAAGAGTGTATTCTTTCAAATACTTTATGAAGCCAACATAACTCGCAGGCCAAAAGCAGACATACATGACAAAAAACTACAGACCAACATCCCTGATAAAGATTGGTCCAAGGATACAAAGCAAAGTCTTAGCAAAGAAAATTTAATAGTATAGAGAAAGGATCATACATCATGGCCAAGTGGCATTTATTCCATGGATGGAACAATGATTCAACATATACAAATCAATTAATGTGATGTCACATCAACACAAAGAAAGACAAAAACGTGATCATATATAGAGATGCATAGAAAGCTTTTAGTAAGATTTAACACTCATTTATGAGGTCATAACAATTAGGCAAGAAAATTACAAGCACCCCAAATTGGTAAAGTAAAATCACCACAATTTGCTATGGTAATATACAGATGCCACAATAACATACAGAAAAAACCCTGAAGACTATACTAAAGGGACAGGAGGGAGAATTCAACAGCCAAGCACATGCAAGGAGGCCCAAGTTCAATCCCCTGCACTGCATATTCCCCCAAGCACTGCTAAGAGCAATCCCCAAACATGAAGCTTGGAGTAGCTTCTGCATTCAACTGGGTATGGCCTCGACCCTCTCCCCTTAAATAAAGACTATTAAATTAGACTGGGGGGTAGTTTGGGAAAACTGTATAAGCTAACTTGGCAGAAGAGAAGGGTACATCTACCCACCTGAAAAAGTGGCCCACATCTCTGCTGGACATGTATACTCTTTTGGGAACAAAACTCTTTTTCTCTCCTCATCTTCCAAATAATCTTATCTTACTTCATTATTTGTCACCTTTCTGAATTTCTATTCTGTGAGAGAGGGCAACATTCCTGGAAAATCTGAATAGAAATTAGAACTGATCTTTCTTTCCCTCATAGAGCAGTTTTTAACATTAGCCTGAATTCCATAGTCCACAGAGAAATCAGGTGGCAGGGATCACTTTCCACACCTGGAAAAATTGGGTGACATGAAAGTCAGATAAAAATGGATTAACAACCTCAATATTATACATGAGTCCATAAGATACATGGAGAAAAATGTGGGCAAATATGGGAAGAATATTCCATGACACTGAAGCTATAGGCGTCTTCAAAGATGAAACATAACTTACCAAGCCAAGTGGAAGCAAAGTCAAACAAAAGAAGAAGCTTTTACACCTCAAAATAAATGGTGACCAAGATACAAAGACAGCCCACTGAATTGGAAAAATTATTTACCCAATATCCATCTGCTAAGTAATTTATATTAAAGATATATAAGGCACTGGTAGGACTTTACGTTAATAAAAATCCAACCCCATCAGAAAATGGAAAAAGAAATGAACAGATATTTCTTCAAAGAAGAAATTAAATGGCACATGAAAAAAATGCTCTATACTGCTAATCATCAGGGAGATGAGATGCAAATCAAAACAACAATGAGATATCATCTCACACCACAGAGACTGACACACATCAAGAAGAACGAGCAAACAGTGCTGGTGTGGATACAGGGGAAAAGGAACTCTCATTCATTGTTGGTGGGAATGTCAATTAGTTCAACCTTTTTGGAAAATAATGTAGACATTCCTCATAAAACTGGAAATTGAGCTCCCATTTGATCCAGCAATACCACTCCTAGGAATATACCGCGGAGGCCTAAAAACACCCAGCAGAGATACCATCTGCACTTCTGTGTTCACTGCAGAACTATTCACCAAAGCCAGAATCTGGAAACAACCCAAGAACAAGCCTGAGAACAGACAACTGGATAAAGAAACTATGGTAAATCTACACAATGGAATACTACACAGCAACCAGAAAAAAAAATGAACACACGAAATTTGCTTATAAATGGATGTACACAGAGAGTGCTGAGTGAAATGAGTCAGAAGGAGAGGGACAGACATAGAATGATTGCACTCAGTTATGGAATATAAAAAGCATAGTATAAGACTATTACCCAAGGACAGTAGACATGAGGACCAAGAGGACTGGTCCATGGTTGGAAACTTGCCACAGTGGGGGTAAGAGAGCAGTTTGAAAGAGAAGGGGCAACTATGATGATGATAGTTGAAAATGATCACTCTGGACAAAAGCTGAGTGCTGAAGTAGGTAAAAGGATATACATGATAACCTTTCAGTACCTGTATTGCAAAGCATAATGCCCAAAAGAAAGAGAGAGAAGAGAAGAGAAGAGGAGAGAGAGAGAGAGAGAGAGAGAGAGAGAGAGAGAGAGAGAGATAAGTGCCTGCTATAGAGGCAGACTGAGGGTGGGGAGTGGAATGAGGGACATTGATGGTGGAAAATGTACAATGGTGAAAGGACAGGTGTTGAGGTGTTGGACCATTGTATGATCGAAACCCAATCATGAACAACTTTGCAACTGTGTATCTCATAGTGATTCAATAATTAAAAAGAAATCTGGTGGCAGGGATCATTTCCCATGCCCCACCCAGTGGGACAGGTGTGACTCAGGTGCAGTTTGATGACTGCCTTGAGGAGTTGGTGAGATGAAAGGTTTGCAGCACACAGTTGCTAGGGCTGACTCTTGTCAGCCCTAAACTTCCCCAGCTCATCCCCACACAACCGACATGGTAGAGGATAGCAGGAGACCTTCTTCTCGAGACTGCCATCTCTTTTCTCTCCACATCACATAAGTCACCCACCACAGAAGGATGAAAGTAGACATGCAAACCAATGGAATAGAACTAAGATTCTAGAAATAAACCCTCATGTGTACGGGCAGTTAATTTATAACAAAGGCACCAAAAGTATAAAGTCAAGAGAGGAAAGGCTCTTCAACAAATTGTCTTGGAAAAACAGGACAGTCACATGCAGAATGAAATTGGATAACTTACGGGGTGCAGAAAACTCACCTCAAAATGAATTTTAAATTTGGATATAAGACTCCAAACCATCAAGTACATGGATGAAAATAGACAAAACATTTCATGCTATTGACTTCAGTGATGTCTCCCTTGGCAAGGAAAATGAAAATAAAAACAAATAGGATTGTATGAGACTGAAAATCTTCACAGCAAAAGAAAGACTCTTTCAGGAAAAATAAATGAGAGAAAATATTTGCACAGGGTATACCTGCAAAGGGTTAGTAGTCAAGATATAAAAAGAACTAAAACAACTCAGAAAAATGATCCTGTCTAAAACTGGGAGAAGAAGTATGAACAGATACATCACCAAAGAAGACAGCGAGGGACCAGAGGCACAGAAAAGGGGATTATCAGAAAAATACAAACCAAAGGGAAAATGAGATCCACCTCACACCTGTGCAAGTGGCAGGGCTTCGGGGAAAGGAATTCTTCATTCACTGCTGGTGAGAACGCAAACTGGCCCAGTCTCTATGGAAAGCAGTAGGAAGCTTGCTTAGAAAATTAAAAATAGGGCTGAAGAGATGGCTCAACAGGCTTTGCATGCAGGAGACCCAGGACTGATGGTCCTCTGAGTACCACCAGGGTGATTCCCAAACACGGAGCCAGTTATAGTCACTAAGCACTGCTGGATATGGCTCAAAACCAAAAATTGGAAATAGAAACAGGACTGTAATTCCACACCGTGTTATCCAAAACCCACAATGCATCAATTAATAAAAGATCTACATGGGGCCTGGGAGACTTCAGCAGGCAGAAGCTTTGAATGCAGGAGCCCTGGGTTCAGTCCCCAGCTCCACAAGAGAGCCAACCTCCAGCACTGAGCCAGGAGTAGAGTCTCCGAAGCTCTGCTGGTGTGGTTCCAAACAACCACAAAGACCAGCACACACTGATGTTCATTTCAGTGCTGTTTATAAGAGTTAAGATCTGGGAATAGCCCAACAGTCCACGTACAGCCAAGGATGGCATACAGTGGAATACCGCTTAGCCCTGAGAAAAGACAGAAGCTTGCCTTGTTGTGTGTGACATGGGTATGATTGGAGGGGATCATGCTAAGGGAAATGAGACAGAAAGAGAAAGATAAACTCTGGACAAGCGCTATCATGGGCGACATATAAAGGAACAGAGCAAGGGAGGAGACATTGTTGAGCAGCAACAAACGCTGAGAAGGATCCTGATTGGAGAACTGAGGTTCCCTGGATGGGGGGGGGGAGGCTGCAGTGGAGGTGCACTAAAAGTGCCCAAGGGACACTATATTCCCTGAAGGGATATGGACACCTTTTGGTGGACTCATTCCTATAAACCAGTAAACCTCAATACAAAATAGAATTGAAAAACATACATAGAAAGGAGTTTAACAGCAGTAGGCCTGGGGGTTTGGAGCAATTCAGGAATGTGGGAGCAGGCATAACAGGATGCCTGGGCCATTTGTCTCAGCTGCCAAGAGTCCTGCTGAGAAAGGACACCCCCAAAAACTCCTAAGTGCTATAGGCAAAAAGTCCTATCAGCAGGTCTGGGAGACATCTCAAAGGGCAGAGTACATGCCTTGATGCTCAAGACCCCTAATTTTATTCCTAACACCAAATGGCCCTGTGGGAGACCCCAGGGCTCCCAAGCTCTCCTGGGGGAGGCACCCCGCACTCTGCCCACCAAAGATCTCACCAACTATCCCAACTGGGGCTACCCAAATTTCTGCCCATAATCATCTTCAGAAAACAATGGCTTCTCTTTCCCTTCCTGCCAACTAGCACACAGGAGCCCCTCATTGGGGGCATCTGGACAGAGTGCAATCTCCCACGGAGGAGGGAGAGCTCCCAGTAAGTCAGCTCTGGTACCGTCTCCCTGCAAACGACACCTGGCAGGGTTGCCCCTGGACTACCCCTTCCTGCCCAGCAACGACACTTTTACCACATTCTTTCCTTGTTAAGGAGACAGAATTGGTAATGAGAGCTGTGTGTGTCATAGATGCTTCATAGGCCAACAGTTACTGAGTCTGTATTTCTGCTCTCCAAGTCACCCATCATGGGAGAAAGACTTGGGGAAGGGCAGCAGAGAGGAAGGAGAGACCCAGTTCCTGTCCAAGAGAGAAAGTGTCATTCATTCTGCAAACTGAGAATCAACTGCATGTTCTCATCAGAGACTCCAACAAAAAAATATCTGGATATGAACCCAGACGTATTCTCAGGGGATCAAAGGCAGCCTCAGAACAATATCAAACTCAAGAGAGAGATTCCTGATGGGGAGGAGGGGATGCGGGCAGCTTCAATTGTGTGATATTTTTAACTGGGAGGATGACACACATTGGTGACTTATATTTTTATTTCTCTTTCCTCTGGGTAAAATCTTTCATTATATATATGATGAAAGATTGTATGTCTTATATGTTATATGTCTGTGTATTTATATACATATATAAATATATATGTAAATATATAAATAGATATAAATATGTATAAATACATACATATGTTATATATATACATATATATATAACAGTGGAAGTGGATCTCACTCCTTGGAAAGACTTTATGTGTTTATTTAGGTCTGGGGGCCACCCCTGTCAGTGCTCAGAGTTGCTCCTTCCTGTTTAGTGTTGAGGTTTGCTCTAAGCCCTGTTTGAGTATGCAAAGCACTTGTATTAGCCCTTTGAACTCTCCCCACTACCCCCAAGCTTAACTGTTTAATGGGAGAACCCTGTGTGCCCCCGCCCCTGCCACACACACACCTCAACATACTCACACAGCAAAGCAGACTACAATGTCAAAAACGGATGAAGGAGCAGAGAGATATAGGCTTAGACTTTAGGGCTCAGGACTTGCACGCGGTTCAATCTCTGATACCACATGTTCTCCAAGAGTTTCTCCGGGTGCAGGTCTGGAAGTCCCCAGAAGTGCTGGGTGTGGCCCTGGAGTGTGATGGCCCAGGTGTCTCCAGCACCCCTGACTCTTGATCTGAACCACAAGGCTCTGTTGGTCCAGAATTTCTCAGAAGGCCACAGAACCTCCTGAGCATCCTCCTCTCTGCAAAAAATAAAAAAATAATAATAATAAAATTTCTTTTAAATTGGTGTGCTGCTGTCTTGGTAAAACTTCCTGGGAATCAATCTTTGTGTAGTTAGATCAAGAAGACAAACTATATATAACTTTTGAGACGAAAGCTAAAGTTTGCATTTTTTTTGTTTTGTTTTATTTTTTGTTTTTCTGGCCACATTTTGTCGGGTTCAGGGGTCTCTTCTGGCAGTGCTCAGGGAACTGCATGGTGCTCAGAGACTGAGCCTGGGGTCCCTGCATGCTTTAGCATGTTGGGTTGGCTTCCTGGACCTCAAATTTTGTTTTTAAGCATGATAATCAGACTTAGAAACATCCTTGAGTTTAGAGGGAAAACATAAACCTGTCGTTCCACCTGTGTGACTCTTTGCTTCTATGTCCAGAGCACGCTAACAACCTAAAACCCAGTGCAACATGAGCATGAGAAGGGGCGATGAGCAGCAAGAGGTGGAGAATAGGTGAATTTTGATATAGACTTTGGGAAGTAGGAAGTTAACAATAAAATTCAGTGTTTAGCATAGCAAAGAAGGAAAAGCAGTAAACATTCAAAACTCACTTGTCATGAAGAATCTAATTAGGTGTCAAGGAAAGTTAAATGCAAGCGAGATGGTCCCTGACCTCAAAGAACTTAAATGACATTTGTCCAACAGCTGGACAGTGTATAATGATATTAGGAATGCCAGTGGACAGCAAAATCAGTGATGTCTGTCTCCTGGGAAAAAGTATAAAAGCTTACTCACTCCTTAACCCCTTCCTCTGCCCCACAGATAATTTTTCTTAACTCGTCGTTTATTCCTTTCCTGCTCTTCCTGGTCCCATTTCTCCGTGTATGTGTGTGTGTGTGTGTGTGTGTGTGTGTGTGTGTGTGTGTGTGTGTTTCTCTTGCTATCCCACTCCTTTTCCAAAGCCTCTCCAAAGCCAAACCTAGATGCTGAATAGAAAGCAATGCTTTTAGTTTTTCAAATTGTTTTTTCCCCTTAGAGTCTATATTTGGAGGAAATAGAATAGGTAGTCCCTAGATCAGTTTAGCAAAGCAACATAGGTTGGTTGTTCAATAATTTAATAAGTTTAATAATTCTCATATTAAAAATATGAAAAGTAACTATACATCTCAAACTTGCCCTTGAGCTCACAGGCCCCTGCAACCCTCTCTCTAATCCCTATTGATATCATTGTCTTATAAAAAATTGTTACTCCTGTTTTCATCTCACCTCCCTTTCTCCCTTTCACCACCACTTTATTGGCTTTTGTTCTTCTCTCTGTTGATATCTTCTAAGTACAAATTCACATACTCAATGTGTATGAGAGTGTGTGTGTTGTGTGTGGTGTGTTTAAGTGTGGTGTATATGACTGTGTGTTGCATGTGAGTGTGGTGTATGTGTGTGTGTTGTGTGCAGGGGTAGTGTGTGAGTGTGTGTGGTGTGTGTGAGTGTGTGAGTGATGTGTGTGTGTATAGTACTGTGGACCAAACACATGCAACCAGCCTTCCTTCTATTGTGTACTTTATATCTAATTTAAATGTTTTATTTCTGAATTAACATTCCCCTAAAGCAAGCCCCTGGGTCCCCCAACCTCAGCTTGATCTCCTTCTCTTCCAGCCAACTTTCTTATCTGGCAGATAAATACCTTCAATAAGTGCCCAAACCATGAGTTCAGCAATCAGCCACACCCTTCAGACCTCTGCCTTGAATCCAGTAAGAGTTACCCACACTTGTCTGCCGCCAGAACCTCTCTAACAGTAGAGATGTTTAGCCTTGTTCAAGACACCATCATTCTAGAATTACTGTTAGAGTCCTTTTATATAACCCCTTTTCATATGGTAGCCAAAATATTTTAAAATGCAAGCTACATCTTAAAATACTTCCATGTATTTTCATTGTATTTAGCATAAAGTCTAGTCTTCAAGGACAAAAATCCTGTGATCATTTCAATAGACGCAGAAAAAAAATTTGACAAGTTTTAACGTCCTTTTATCATAAAAACACTCAACACATTTATATAGAAGGAACATACTGCAACATAATAAAGGGCGTCCATATGACCCTGCTATAGCCAAAATCATACTCAGTGGTATAAAACTTAAAGTCTTGAGGCTGGAACGAGAGTACAGCAGGTAGGGCCCTTGCCTTACACATGACTAGTCCAGGTTTAACCCTTTGCACCCCATATGGTCCCCTAATCCCTGCCAGGAATGATCCCTAAACATAGAGCTAGACGTAAACCCTGATCACTGCCAGGTATGGCTCAAAAAAACCAAAACCAAAGTAAACCAAAACAAAACAAACAGTCTTTCCTCTAAGATCAAGAAAATAATGTCCACTGTGGCTGTTATTCAATATCATGCTGGACTTCCTAGTCAGAGCAATTAGACAATGATATAAAGGTAACTTTATATCATTGTGAGAGAAAGAATCCGGAGTTCCAACCTCCATTGACGATCAAGAATCAGGGACGCTGTCTCGTTTGCCAAGGCGTCGAAAATAAGATGAGCTGGACACATAGTAAGATTTGGAAACGACCACTGAACTAGAGCCATTACCGACTGCATTCCACAGGACGTCAGAAGATCGCGTGGCCGCCCACCTACGAGATGGTCAGACTTCTTCGTCAAGACCCTGAACAATCAGTTTGAGGCTCTTCCTGTTCCTAGAATGAGCAGACGCCATTGGGCTACACTAGCACGTGACAGGGATGAATGGAGACGTTACTGGTGCCTACTCGAGCAAATCGATGAGTAACGGGATGTCAAGTAATCAAGTGATCAAGTGATAAAGGTAACTGAATTGAAACAGGTAGAAAAAACTAGTACACTTTTGCAGATGACCTAATAATCTACATGGAAAAATCCCCAAAACTCCTCTAAAAGGTAAATAGAAATAAACACAGTAGATATAAAATCAATACATAAACCCATTGCTCCCTACAAATAATAAATGAACAGAAATAAAATCATCAAAAATAATGTAAAATTGTGTCCAGAGAGATAATACACTGGGTAAGGCTCTTGCCTTGATTGCAGTCAAACCAGGTTCAACTCCCTACACCCCATATGGTCCTCTGAGTCTGCCAGGAGTGATCCCTGAGCACAGAGTCAAGAGTAAGCACAGTAGGGCCCAAAAGAAATAAAAAAATAACTAAATATCTCAGAACAAATTTAACCAAAGTAGTAAAAGACCCATATATTGAAAACTATAAACCCCCCTTGATCGCATCTCTGCACTGCTTTGCAAGCTCGGACGTTAGCTTGCGGTTACCTGAGGCATGCGCCAAACCACGCTGGCGAATTAGCTCAAGAGTTTTCGAAGATAGGCGACTTTTTGTGGCTATCTCTCTCTTGGCGTTCCTCGCACATTCATGGAGGTGCTGAACCAGTCGATCGTATTCCTCGTCAATGTTGTCAACAATGGCATCTTCCCATGTTGCCGCAATAGTACCAAAGAGTTCCCAGTTGGTGGTCATTCTGGGAGTTCTCTTTTTGAACTTTGCAGCCCTTTCTCCCCGCTCTGTGAAGTAGAATTTTGCACGAAGGAGACGGTGGTCCGATCCCGTTCGAAATTTTGGGACAACAGCGACATCAGTCAGGCAAAACCGTCGATTGAATATGATGTGGTCTATTTCGTTGTGGAATCGTCCACCGGGAGACTCCCATGTCCATCGTTTAGATTCTGCCTTCTGGAACTGTGAGTTACCATGAATGGTCTTGGTCGACATGATGAACTCAGAAAGTCTCTCACCCTGTTCGTTCCATTCTAGGCCATGGGTCCCGATGTGAAGTTCTTCAGCTGATCTTCTCGGTCCTATCTTGGCATTAAAATCACCCACAATGATCTTGTAGAAGGTGTGGTCTTCTTTATAGAACTTCTCTAGCTCCATGTAGAACTTCTCGATTTCTCTTTCATCATAATGAGATGTTGGTGCGTAGACAACGAAGATAGAAACTGCAGGCAGTGAGCCACATCTATTCAAATGTAAACGTTCGATTCGGGTTGTTAGGCATTCGAATGAATCAATGCTCTTGGCCAAGTTTGTGTTGACAAGGACACCGACGCCTCCAACACCTCTTTTATCGCATGTTCCGAGGAACAATTCTTCTCCGGTGTCGAAAACAGCATGGTGAGATTCGTGCCTTCTTGTCTCGGTCAGACCAATGATGTCGTACTTGATCATTCGCGCTTGTACCATCAGGTCCTCGATGCATGCATCTGATGCTAGCGTACGTGCATTGAAAGTACAGACGATCATTTTTGTCTTCCTTCGTTGTGGCAGCCTAGGTCGCCCTTGAGATTTTGTCGGCCTCTCCTTTCTCATCCTTCTCAGTGCTGCCATGTCGGTGAAGCCTTCAGGGTCAGGTGAATGAGACCAGTTGTAGTTACTGGTTTTGGCATATCGAATACACAGCGGATAGCTTGCCAGGCTCTTCCGTGCGGGCGGAATACTCTCGGTAGCTTGCCAGTCTTTCCGAGAGGTATAGAGGCTTTTGGGGTGGCCTCTAATCACCCTTGTAGGTGTTACCATATTTGAACCCTATCAAATATGGTACGACAATTCCAGAAGATGGGTATTTAGTGTCTTATGATGTGTCCGGAAAGCGTCCTGGAGTGTGGCGACGGCTGGGTAGTGGAAGTAGTGTCGAGAGTGGAAATCTGCCAGTGGGGTATTTATCTGGGTAGGGTGGGTCTCCTGTGCACAATTCGATCCCTGGGTGGTTGATGGAAGCAGACAGGGCAGGGTAGGGTGGGGCTCCTGATTAGAATCCCTTTGTCACCTGTGGTGGTGGGAGCAAGCAGAGAAGCTCTGTCCCTGGGTCCGCCGAGCCCGGAGTTCAAGGTCTCAGAGAGTTCCACTTACCTTGTTCTGTGGGTCTTCAGTTGTGCGTGGGTCTCGGCCGGAGCTGCCGCGTGGGTCCGGAAAGCGTCCTGGAGTGTGGCGACGGCTGGGTAGTGGAAGTAGTGTCAAAGAAGACCTCAAAGAGAGAAGAGCAGAAGTACTGATAGATGCGGCAGAAGCCGGGAAAAGTATTCGTAACGCCCGCCTGTCCTTCGCCAACTATAAGAGCAAGATGACTGCCCTCCGACGTCCTGATGGATCCATCACATCCTCCAGAACGGCAATGGAGAAGATTATCCATGACTTCTACTCAAATCTCTTCGATAGCCATGTCCACTTGCCGACATACCAAATTCCACAGGATGGGTATGTCGTTCCTAACGTTCTCCCTTCCGAAATCCGACACGCCATTTCGTTGGTAAAGAAGCAAACAGCACCCGGCCCAGACAAGGTCAGACCTGAACACCTGAAGAACCTGCCGTCAGTACTCATCAATACACTGGCTCGGCTCTTCACTCGCTACCTGTCTGAATGCAAGGTTCCGTCCCAATGGAAAACCAGCAGGACCGTACTACTGTTCAAGAAGGGAGACATCCATGACATTGGCAACTATCGCCCGATCTGCCTATTGTCTGTCATCTACAAGCTGTTCACTCGAGTCATCCTGAATAGGATTGGCAGAACACTAGATGAAGGACAACCATGCGAGCAAGCAGGGTTCCGCAAAGGATTCAGCACCATTGACCATATCCACACGGTAACCAAGCTCATTGAGGTTTCTCGGGAGTTCAAGATGCCGCTCTGCTTAACGTTCATTGATTTAAAGAAGGCCTTTGATTCTGTTGAGACGGAAGCGGTCATTGAAGCCCTAGCCAATCAGGGCATTCAAGCCCAATACATCAGGATCCTCCGTGAGCTGTATTGCGGATTCACTACCAGGATCTCATCATTCTACAAAGAAGTGATCGTTGATGTCAAGAGAGGGGTGCGGCAGGGTGATACCATTTCACCGAAACTCTTCAGTGCCACCCTCGAGAACATCATGCGACGACTGGAATGGGAAGGAATGGGAGTGAAGATAGATGGTCGGCAACTACACCACCTCCGCTTTGCTGATGACATTGTTTTAATAACACCAAACATCAGCCAAGCGGCACAAATGCTGGCCGACTTTGACCGTGAGTGTGGAAAGGTAGGACTACAGCTGAATCTTACGAAGACAATGTTTATGAGAAACAGCCTTGTTCCTGACGCCCCATTTGCTCTCAATGGAACGACCATCTCCGAATGCAACAGCTATGTGTACCTAGGTCGAGAGGTCAACATGAGAAATGACCTGGCACCCGAGCTGCGCAGGAGGAAGAGAGCGGCTTGGAACGCCTTCAAGAACGTCGAAGAAATAGCTAAGAGGACGAAGAACCTCCGGCTCCGGGCACATCTCTTTGATTCCACTGTTCTTCCTGCATTAACATATGCCTCAGAGACCTGGGCCCTACGCAAACAAGATGAGAACACCATTCAGGTCTCCCAAAGAAGAATAGAAAGAGCTATGCTTGGAATAACACGTTTCACTCAAATGAGAGAACGAATCCGGAGTTCTGACATCCGTCGACGATCAAGGATCAGGGACGCTGTCTCATATGCCAAGGTGTCGAAAATCAGATGGGCTGGTCACGTAATGAGATTTAAAGACGACCGTTGGACTAGAGCTGTTACTGATTGGATTCCATGGGATGTCAAGAGACCGCGTGGCCACCCACCTACCAGATGGTCAGACTTCTTTGTCAAGATCATGAACGATCGGTTTGAGGCCCTCCATGTTTCCGGAACGAAGAGATGCCATTGGGCTACACTAGCATGCGACAGGGACAAATGGAGACGTTACTGGTGCCCGCTCGAGCAAATCGACGACTAACGGGAAGTTAAGTGATTAAGTGAAGTGATAAACCCCCCAAAGAATAGAAAAACATTTTATGCCCATGAATGGAAGAGTTTTAATGCTATATTAAATGACTCTATTTCTTAATACAGATTTAATGCAATCCCTATCAAAATTCCATGGTGCTTTTTAAAGAACAAAAAATGTTGAAATTTGGAACTATGAAAGGCTCCATATAACAAAAATAATTCAGAGCAAAAACAAAAATGGAGATATCATACTCCCCCAACTTCAAACTATGCTACAAAATGATCAAATCAGCTTGCTATTGGAATAAAAACAGAAGCACAGATTAATGGAATAGAATTGAGAGCCCAGAAATAAACCCACACACATATGGACAACTAATTAATAATATAGCAGCCAAGAACAGACAATGGGGCATGGAAAGTCTCTTCAATGAGTGGTGTTGGAAAAACTGGACAGCTACACACAGAAGAATGAAATTGAACCACACTATAATGCCATGCACAAAGAGAAAAGAAATTCAAGACTCAGATATTGGGTAAGAGATACGATTCAAGTGGTAGAGCAGATGACTTGCATGTGTGAGCCCCTGAGCTGAACCTCTAGCAGAGCGTGGTCCCTGGGCACTGTCAGAAGTAGCCCACTTAGGAAATCATCTGCCCCACAGGTAAGGGGAGGGTGTGGAATGGGGGGGGGGGTAGCACTGTTACACTGTCATCCCGTTGTTCATCGATTTGCTTGAGCGGGTATCAGTAATGTCTCCATTCTGAGACTTGCTGTTACTGTTTTTGGCATATCAGATATGCCAGGGGAAGCTTTCCAGACTCTGCCGAGTGGGTGGGATACTCTCAGTAGCTTGCCAGGCTCTCCGAGAGGGATGGAGGAATCGAACCTGGGTCAGCCACGTGCAAGGCAAACACCCTACCTGCTGTGCTGGTGGAAAATGGGCACTGGTGAAGGGACAGGTGTTTCATCATTGTATGACTGAGACTTAAACCCAGAAGTTTTGTAACTGCTCTCACGGTGATTCAATAAATAAATTTATATTTTAAAAAAAGTTAGCTGGAGTTCATGCTCAATTCAATCAGCCTAACCAATGGCTGAATAAATAGCAATACTCCTACATTTAAAAAAAAAGATATAGCCCACTTAAAAAACTTGAATGTTTAAAATCTGAAATTATAAAATACATAGACAAAAAGGAGATGATTCGCACTTTGACATTTGCATTAGAACTGCCTTTGGGAAACCTACTTCAAAGGCAAGGGAAACAAAATAAAATGGAACAACATCAAGCTACTAAAATGCTTCTGCACAGTGAAAGAAACTCATCAAAACAAAAAGACATCTTACTGAATGGAAGATATTTGCACGTCATATGTTTGACAAAATGTTCATATCCAAAATATGAAGAACTCATAAAAGTAAAAAATAACCTGATAAAAAGCAAGCCCTTAAGTACTGCTGGATATGTTCCCCAAACAAAACTAAACCACCCCCCACCTCCTGCTCCTCCAAACAGATGGCTAATGTCCATAATCTCTGATTGCTAAGAAAGGGCATAACAAAGCAATGACTTATCACCTCATACTGGTGAGAATGGCTATTATCCAAAAGGCAAGAAATAGCAAGTGTTGGGGGGTTGTGGTGGGAAGAGAGGCCTTCTATACTGTTGGTCTGATGGAAAGCGAGGGGCAGCCCACAGGGGAAGCAATCTGGGGAATCCTCAACAAATTACACAATTAGAAACACGGCATGATCCAGCTGCTCCATCTCCACTTATTGACCCCCAAAATTCCAAAATCCTAATTAGAAAAGATATATACACCCCATGTTTATTGCATTCTTTATAATAGCCAAGAGCTGAAAACAACCCAGCAACTCAGAAACAAATGATGGGGAAAGAGGATGTGGTTAACATACATCGTGGACTACTTCACCACTGAAAAAAAGAAAATCCTGCTACTCACAACAACATGCACTGGCCTAGTGAAAAAAGTCAGACGGGCTAGAGTGATAGTACAGCAGGTAAGGTGCTTACCTTGCATACAGCCAACTTGGGTTAGGTTCCCAGCACCTCATCTGGTCCCACAAGCCCTGTCAAAAGTGATCCCTGAGTGATAGCACGGTGGGTAGGGCGTTTGCCTTCCATGTGGCCAACCCAGGTTCAATTCCCACACACTCAGGAATCACTCCTGGAGGTGCATATGGTCCCCTGAGCACCTCCAGGAGTGATTCCTGAGTGTGTGAAGCAGGAGTAACCCCTATGCATCTCTGGGTCTGACCCAAAAAGAAAAAAATGTGATCCCTGAGTGCAGTCAGGTGTGGCCTAAAAATCAAGAAAAGAAAAAAGATAGGGAAACACTATAATTTCACTGATGCTGACATACAGAGAATTAAAATGAATAAACTAAAAACAAAATTAAACTTTAAACTAGAAGACTAAATTAGTGGTTGCCAGAGGGAGGAGAGGGAAGAATCTAAATGGATATAAGGTGTCAGTTGTATGGTCAAGGATAGAGCTGAATACTGATCTGTGAACTAAAAATTATATATAGATATATAAATACTTTATACGTGATTTACATTATGATATATATTACAATATATCACAATGCATCATTACATATACATGGTTTAGGGGCCACACCTGGTGGTCCTCAGGGCTTACTCCTGGCTCAGGGATCATTCCTAGCAGACTTGAGGGACCATATGTGGTGCTGAGGATTGAACTTGAGTTGTCTGCATGCACTTGCCTTACCTGCTCTATTATTTCTCTGGCTCCTATACAGATATTCTATATACAGATGTAGATTTATGATGCATACCTGATGCATGCTTGATTTAAGTTTAAGGTAATACTTTAATAAGAAAAAAATGTTAAGATTAAAGGTTGAATTTAAACATGAAAAAAACAAAAGACCTGGTTTCAAGGATTTAAATGGTAGTTTTAGGGTTCTCTGTATTCCCCTCTCCTGCTCCCCAAGTACCAGCCATCCAAGCTGTCTTCCTGTTTCTAATTCTAACCACATTAGAATGCAAACTCTCTGAATGCAAAACCATGGTTTTCTTGGGTTTTGCCATATGCCCAGCACCTCTAATAGTTCCTAAGATGTAACTCAGTAAATGTTTAATAAACGGAGACATAAGATCTTTGAAAGCTAAGACCATTATGACTCAAACTTAGACTCAACTTTCCCCCATAGATTAATGTCATTATTACATGGCTTAAAAATCTCAAACTATGATACATAATGATGAAAATGTAAACAGAAGATTTATGTTTAAAGATCTAGAGAGACACCAGGTAAGTAGTACAGGGTTAAGGCACTTGCCTTGAATGTTGCCATCCCTGGTTCAATCCCAGGCACCACATATACCCCAGCTCAGCATGGTCAATAAGCCCTGAGTATGCCCTGAGTACACCTGGGCATGATATCAAAACGAACAATCTGGAAAAAGGGAAAAGGAAGACCTTAAAATATATGTTTTCATATTAATTAAAGATTTTCTTTTCTCCCCCCCCTTTTTTTGAGGGGGCCATACCAGGTGATACTCAGGGATTACTTCCAGTTCTGTGTTCAGGAATCATTCCTGGTGTGCTTGGGGGACCATATGTGGTGCCGTGGATCAAATGGGTGGCCAGTCACAAGTAATGCCTTACTCCTTTACTATCTCTCCAGCCTTCGTGTAATTTTCTCATGAGAAGTTGTTAAGTTTTATCATAACAGATTATCACAACTGCAAACCCTCGAATATGGAAACTTTTCATATAGGTCCAAATCTTTAAGCCAGTAAGTGGTTGACAAGTTTTAAGTCAAAGCAATTGCCAAGCCCCCTGTGTCCATCAGCCTCACCCTTCCCTTCTGTCCTGTGGACTATAGGAACAATGAATATTAATTATTTTGTGAGAGAATACTAATATTCTCTACTTCCATCGAAAAACAGTCAATAAATTTCATGCCCTACAGAATTTCTCAGGGCTTCAGTACCTATATTATGAAACACTTTCTAAAAGTGGGTTATAGGCCCTTTTCTATCCACTCTGTATAATTCTAATAGATTGTGTAATGCCTCACGAAGGGCCTGGATGTTCACCACCCACATCCCAGTCTAAAACTAGGTTATGTGTAAAATGACAACTCGGCAAAAAAAAAAAAAAAAGGCGGGGGGGAGGGGGGAGAATCCTCTGCTTCTCATAAAATTCTCTGCTCAATTCATATCTCATTGGCGTAGAAATCCAGATTGTGTAAAGAGGTCAAGAACCCAAATGATTATTCAGCTAGTCATAAACAGCAACAGATTCTGTCAAGCCGAGAGAACTCATCTGCAGCTCAGCAGGCAAGACTGAAAGGGACTTCCCTTCATTACTTGCAAGTTCCTGCCCAACGTCATTCTGAGCAAAATGAGCCCCCCACACCTAGGGGTCCCCGAATTTTAGGCTGGAGGAGGGGCAAGAGGGAATGGAGAGGCTTTATCTTGAGGAAATATGCATTGTCTGGGAAAGTGCCCAAGTGAAAACAATCCAATACTAGTTTGTTCCTTCACAAGACTGGCTGAGTACTTCATAGACTGTCAAGCTTCAGCCAGTCTGTATCTTCTGTGAAGACATCTTTAAGGGCCTGCATTTATTCCTCCCTCTGGGGAAATACCTGCACTCTAAGAGGTTAGCCTGGGAAGATAGTCTTATCTGTAAGCCACAACAACAAAGTCTGCCCTAGCGAAATTCCTGTGCTCCACCCTGAGTTTAGGAAACCGATAAGGCAGCTGTGAAAATACAGTGTAAAACATTCTCCCATTCAAATAGGTTGGCATCGTTTGCATTTTTAAAAATGGGGCCAGAAGGTTGTTATTTTCCTTTTCTTTTTTTAATGGTAAGAGACCAGAATACAATTAAACACCCACTTTTCATTGCAAAGTCAAATTATCCACCTATTAGCTCATTTTTAGCTCCTATGTGACTATTCACTTAAAATGTTTAGTATTAAGATTTTGAAATATCAGCAAAAGTGACGGTCATAACATTAAGTTTGTCACATATTTTAACTTTTAAAATTTGGGGCAAAAGAATCACTGTATCACTGTCATCCCGTTGTTCATCGATTTTCTTGAGCAGGCACCAGTAACATCTCCATTCATCCTAGCCCTGAGATTTTAGCAAGTGCCACACTGGAGTCTCCTTCAGGGTCAGGGGAATGAGACTCATTATTGTTACTGGGTTTTGGCATATTGAATACGCCTCAGGGAGCTTGTCAGACTCTGCCGTGCGAGCAGGATACACTCGATAGCCTCCAAGAGTGAGAACTAGACAGTAAGATTCGCAGTCACGCGCTTCCCGGAGCTGGGTTTTATAGTCCCTGGGCCTTGGCCAGGGACAACATGGCACCGGGGGCAGTTGGTGGATGTAACACCTAGCTACTGGAAGATGGGGGATCTGGGTGGAGGAGGCCCAGTCCTGATCCGAGCAGGCTTGGAGATCTCAGCCCCAGGTCCCTCACACCCGGGTTCCTTTACTGGTTCCTTTATGTGTGAGGCTCACCGAGTGTGTGGAGAGTGATCTTAAGCATGGCTGTGTCTGGTTCTGGAGGTCTTCAGCTGTAAAAGAATAAAACTTCAGGGGAAAAAGAATAAAACTTCACTAATTCTAATTGGCTACAACTCCAGGTCCTATCAGTTTTGCTTTAATGAGCCCACACACAGATAATTATTGTAATATTGCTATATTTTCATGCATATTGATTCTTTTAACAAAAGTGGGTTTGGGTGGTGTTGGGGATCAAAACCGGGATGTCACACATGTGAGGCATGCACCTTCCCCATTGAGCTCTGAAATGCATCCAAAATGCATCCGTCAACCTGCTTTAACAAAACCCTGTAGATCGCAGGAACAAATGTCCTTTACCCCTAGTGACTGGAAGTACAAGAGCAGGGTGCCAGGGGTGTTGGATTCCAGTGCAAGTTTTCCTCCTGACTGCATGGCTGCTGACTCTGTTTTCCCTCTGTTTTTACACAGCAGAGAAAGGAGCAAGAGGAAAAAGCTCTCTGGTCTCCCTTATGTAAGGGTAAGGAACTACCTGGAGAGCTCCTCCTCTCTTGCTCACTTAATGGGAGGATCTCCCAAAGCCCACAGCAGCACCTCTCATCATAACAGGGCCTGGGGTTTCAAGGTAGGAACCTGGGGAAGATCAGATATCTTTTAGAGCCTTTTTATTTATGATACAAATACAAACTGTAGGTACAAACATCACCAAGTTCTCACTGGACCAGTTTTATTGCACAGACTTTACAGCACATGAAATGACCCTCCAGTCGGTTGCCTACCAGATTTTACTCTTCTTTGGAGAAGGAAGAAAAATTCATTTTCTGCAGTAATTCCCTGAACATGATTCATTTCACTACTAAAAGGCTCTGACTTTATAGAAGTAAAAATGGGTACGTTTTCTGACTTGACCTCTGTATCTGAACATAGGGGCAGAGTAGGGAGGGTAAAACTGCTTCAGAAAACAACGGGTAGGCTTAAGATTTATGGAGTCAATAATCAAAGTCAATACCAAAATCTTCACAAAGGAACCTTGTGAATGAAGAATGAAAAAAAGGGACTTTGTGAAGGAAATTTGAGCTGCCAACACCCAAAGATGTAACCTAAGGACACTCCATCACTGACCACAGAGAAGTTTTGTCTTGACATTTTCCTGGAAGTTAGAAATAAATATTGAAACTCAGAATTATGTTTAGGTTGAAGGGTAGCAATAGATCAACTGGGCTCCAGCTCATTATTATTATTATTATTATTATTTATTTTATAAGGTAGTTCATCATATTTGATTACATTTAATATTCAAACACCAATCTCACCACCATTACACCTTCCCACCACCATATTAGGGATGTTTCCACCCCAAACCCCAATCCCTGTCCCAAAGCAGAACCGAAATAATGTATTTTGTATTGTTTGTTATAAAAAAAAACCTCTGAAAATGCTACCAAAAAGTATCCATAGCAGAAAGAGTGTGAAGATTGTTCTACTTTGACAGGGGCCATTAAAACCTTCTATAAGATATCACTAACATGTTGTTAAAGGTTGAGACTTGTGAACTTTTGTATATATATATATATATATATCTGTAAATATATGTATATATTTTCCTCTATGGTTGGTTGCCTACCCCATCAAATGTGGTATAGTACTCTTGGAGTATGGGTAGGGTATGTCTTATGATGTGTTGTGCGGCCCCATTAGGTTCACTCGTGCATGAGGTTCGGCCTGAGCATGTGTGGTCCTGGAGGTTTTCGGTTCCTGGGGCTGGGTTCCTTTTTGGCGGGGGGCGGGGTCCTTCACCCGCCCCCCTCCCCTCTGGGGCTCCCCGAGTGAAACAGCCTGGCACGGGGTCCGGTGGCATGGCTATGGTGAATGTCATGTTATGCTCCCTTCTGGGAGAGAAGGACATGTGATCTGGATGGTGGCCAGATTATCTGGTGCCAGCCAGAGGTGGCTTTATGGGCGTGACTGCTGGGTCACCAAAGACAGGGGGAAATGGGCAGGGGATCTTCACTCTGGTCCCATTGAACTCAAAGTTCTCAGTCACAGAATTCCGCGTACCTGGGTTTTGTTGGATTTCCCTCTTGCATGAGGTTCAGCCCCAGCCTGTGGGGAACGGCCTTGAGCATGGTGGCGGTTGGGTTCTGGAGGTTTTCGGCTGCTGGGGCTGGTCCAGCTCATTATTAAATATATCCTGATTGATATACTGTATTCATGCTTGTGGGATTAAGAGTCTGGGCTTAGGAGTTCACAAAGTTTTGAATTCAAAACTTTTCTTTTGTTTTGTTTTGAGAGCCATATCAGACAGTGTTGGAGAGTTAGTCCTGGCTCTGTTCTCAAGGGATCACGAAGTGCTGGGGATCAAACCAGGGTTCCCACATGCAAAGCATGCATTCTAACCCTCTAAGTGATCTCCTCTACCTCTGAATGCAAATCTTGGCCTCAGCTTTTAAGTAGTGATGCGACCTCAGGAAAATTTCTGAAACTCCTTTCTTGTTCTTGTTTTTCACATCTGTAATATTGAGATAATATGGCCCACCTTCACTAAGTGCTTGTCAAAAATACAATAAATGTAGACCACGAGGCTGAGTGTTTGGTAGAGAGTAGGAGCCAAATGAATAGTGACCACTATTATTAGTTTAGCATAATTAAATGTCATCAAAGATAATTAACTGTGCTTGCAAATCTGCTTAAAAGATTGCTTTTATTACTTATCTGAACAGCCAGAAATGCCTTCTCCAGGAGAGGGAGGTGGATTCTTAAACTGTCTCTGTATTAGTTTGCATATCTTTGGGATAATTTCTTTTTAATTTTTTGGTTTGGGGGTCTATACTTGGTAATGCTTAGGGCTGACTCCTGGTTCTGTGTTCAGGGGTCATTCCTGGTGCAGCTCAGAAGATCACATGGGGTGCTGGGCATCAGACTTGGCTTGGCCACCAATTTGAACACTGGCAAGTGCCTTACCCACTGTACTATCACTTTGGCCACTTTGGGGTACTTTAAGAGATCTAAGCAGTTTGGCATTCTCTCTCTTGCACTTTCTCTCTCTCTCTCTCTCTCTCTCTCTCTCTCTATCTATCTATCTATCTATCTCTCTGAGGATTTTATTGAAGCTTTCTGATATGTAGAATTTGGCCAGTTTATATACAATTTACTTCAAAAGCTGTGTCTTTTTAAAGTCTCATTTTGCAGGAAGCGATAGCACAGCGGGTAGGGCGTTCGCCTTACAAGCGGCCAACATGGCCGACCCGAGTTCGATTCCTCCGCCCCTCTCGGAGAGCCCGGCAAGCTACCGAGAGTATTCGATATGCCAGACACAGTAACAACAAAGTCTCCAATGGAGACGTTACTGGGCCCGCTCGAGCAAATCGACGATCAACGGGAGGGCCTTTACCTTTACCTTTACCTTTACCTTTATTTTGCAGGAAATATGGGGAATACTTTACCAAGCACTTTTAGGAAATAAATTGAGAGGTAAGGAATTCAGTAATTTAGTCGGTGTGCTGGGGATAGAACTATAGTGCAACAACATGAATAAGGAGTCTCCATGTAATAGGCAATACCACTAAAAATAATAGTTTACCTCCCCAGTGAAGTACAAGCTGCCTGAATGGGCTTCTCTGAAGATCACAATCACCAGGAAAAGACCAGCCTGAGCTGCTGGTTGCCCCAGGGGCACTTGATGAGAATTCTGGAAAGGAAAGCAGTACAGGCCTCATCTACAGATTCAAGGGGAAGCTGGAGGCCGAAGATTAAGTGAGAGGATACGAAGTCTTTCAGTAAAACATTGTGAAGTGGTAATATGAAAATGATGCTCTTGAGGCAGATTTTTCATCAGTGAGGTATTGAGAATACTGGGTCTGATTAAGACCCGAACAAAAAAATTTGTGTGCCAGAAAAATGAGCAGCATAGCATTTGCTCTGTGGTCTCCTTGCTCACTACAAACATTTTCTGTGTAGTAAAGGCTGTGGGAAATTCTGTATTTATGACTTGGGTAAATCACATTTCACTCATTGAATTCTACAACAGGGACTGATTCAAGAATGGTGGAGTCAAAGGCCTCATTGGTGTGAAGCCCAGACAATTACTATGTGTGGGTAGAATCATGCATCCAGAGTCTGGGGGACTTCCAGTTTAATCTGGACCAGACCAGATGCTGACGCTGGGTGAGCTAATGGGCCTCTGCCTGTATTACAGGTGGAGTATTCAGGCTTCACCTATGTCACAGGTGGGACACTCAGGCTTCTTCAGCTTTTTAAAATTTTTTTGCTTTTTGGGTCAAACCCTGCGATGCTCAGGAGTTACTCCTGGCTTTGCACTCAGGAATTATTCCTGGCAGTGCTCAGGAGACCATATGAGATGCTGGGAATCAAACCCAGGTCAGCCCTGTGCAAGACAAACGCCCTACCCGCTGTTAGGCTTCTTCAGCTTAAAGGCCTCAATAGCGTTTCTCAGTCTTGAGAAACATATAAGTATCTGCCAAGGAGGGGTGAAAATTTTCAGTGGATTTTTCACTGATCCATACCTTTACTTAAATTATCTTTTTTAAAAAAATGGGGAGCAGCATATCCAGCAATGCTCAGGGCTTACTCCTGGCTCTGCTCTCAGGGATCACTCCTGGGATGCTCAGGGGATGATATGGGGCACTGGTGATTAAGCCTGAATCAGCCATGTACAAGGCAGGAGCCCCACTAATTGCATTATCTCTCCCTTAATATAATGTTATCTTAAGACAAAAATAAAATGAGGTATCAAAATCCTTAAGATTTATATGGTGAATTGATTTTTTTTTTTTGCTTATTTTTTTGTTTTGGTTATTTTGGCAGAGATCATACTGGCACTGGTGGTGCTCAGGGCTTACTTCTGGTTCTATGCTCAGGGATCACTCCTGGCTGTGTGCTCAGGGATCACTCTTGGTTTTGTGTTCAGGGACCACTCCTGGTATTGCTCAGGGGACCATATGCATGATGTGCATTGAACACAAGTTGGCTGCGTACATGGCAAGTGCCTTCTCTGGTATACTCCGGCCCTGACTTACACTTCAGATAGACTTCTTTTTTAGATTACGTTTGGCAAAACAATGAAGTCAGTGCTATTTAAATTGGCCATTGTAATTTAGTGAGATGGGTGGTGTTGTATTGCTGAAACTATATAACCAATTCCAAAGTAAACATGATTGCCACAGGGCCAGCTCTTTTGATTTCGGTGTATTTAGAGTGTTTGTATTTAGAGTGTTGACTTTCTTTATTTGAACAATTAAGTTACCTTTATTCATACAGTAGTAATGCATCACTGGTCTACCAAGGCCGATTCCATTCTTTGCTCACTTGCCCAGGGCAATTGGAGAATGCTTTGCTGATCACAGACCCAAAGCAAGCATGAGCACTACCATGAGATAGACCCAGTTGAAAAGTGGTCGCCTAATTCTTGAGGTTGTCTTAGATTCACACCTACCAGCCTGGGAGCCTCATGTGGCTATTGAGCACTTTATGGAGAAGAGGAGAAATTTCCATTAATTTCCATTTAAAAAGCCACATGTGGCTAATGGCTACTGTGTCTGACAGTGCAGAATCCAAGTTCATGCATTTATTATGGTTTTGTACATTACCATTAAAATGAAATCACCAGTTGTGCGAGTAGGGCAATGTATTTAACCTCTCTACACCACCATGCCTTCATCTATAAATTGGGGGTGATGAGCTAGAGCACATTTAATCACATTGCATAATGCTTGGAACAGAAGCAACCCCACCCCCACCCCAGGGACAAGTGTGTGGGATAGGCTGGTGGGAGGGGTTGTCCTTTCATCATTTCCATCACTGTCCCCCACAGGACTGTGCCTCCATTATCCTTTGAAATGTTGAATTGGCATTTTCTCCATTTTCCATGACGGGCCAGCAAAGGCGTCTCCAGAAAATATGCCTATTTGTCCCGATCCATAACAAACTTGGTAAAACTGATGCAAACAATGTAGGTTTGATTAGTCACCTTTTTCCCAACTAGATTGTCTTCCTGAACTCTTATTGTGAAATTCTAGAATGCCGTTGATCTCAAATAATTGTTACAGACACATCCAATTTTTATTTCTCTGGAAAACAGGAAACTTTCGGGGTGTAATGGAACGCTGGGAAATGAACTGTGTCCCACAACTGCCTCTGTGATGGAGCCTGCAGCAAACCACCTCCCAGTTACGTGCCTGCAAGAACTAGCATCGTGTTCCAGATACTGCCCAGGCTTCACCTCTCCTGAGCAGTTGCCTCCATCTGTCCGTGGATGCAAAAGGTTAGAAAACCACTGATCTACTTAGAGAACCACTTTCTCCTCCTCCTC
Source organism: Sorex fumeus (assembly GCF_029834395.1). NCBI lineage: Eukaryota > Metazoa > Chordata > Mammalia > Eulipotyphla > Soricidae > Sorex > Sorex fumeus. The sequence goes on from NW_026606120.1 coordinate 79,933,271, forward strand.
CTCCTCTTCTTCTTCCTCTTCCTCCTCCTCTTCTTCTTACTCCTTCTCCTCCTCCTTCTCTCCTCTTCCCCTAGTCCCCTTATTCCCCCTCCTTCTACTCCCCCTCTTCCCTCTACTCCCAATCCTCTCTTTTTACCCCTTCCTCCCTCCTATACCCCTTCTTTCTCCTCCCTCCTCCTTCCCCACCTTCCCCCTCCTTCTTCCTCTTCTTTCACTCACCCAGTAGTGCATACTCCTGACTCAGTGCTCAAGAGTCGCTCCTACTCCTGCTTCAGGGACCATATGTGGTTCCCAAACTTCCTGCACACAAAGCATGTGCTCCAGCCTGTTGAACTCTCTGGCCCCAGTCTCATTGTGACTTCAGTCACCAACCCCTCCGGGACAGCATAACTGACTGAATGGTGAATGGCAGAGAGTGTGTGTGTGTGTGTGTGTGTGTGTGTGTGTGTGTGTGTATGGGAGTGTGTGTGGGGGGGAATGCAAATATTTGGCTGCAGTAAAAGGTTGTTGAGTCCATGGCAACCAAAGCTGAACTCAAAATCAACCACATGGCAAATCGAAGGTGTTTCCGACAGTATTTGCCCGGGTTGCATTTCTCAAGGTGAAAAAGGATGAAATGTGGGAAAAGTTTAGGAAGCCACCTCTCTAGAGACCCCTTCCCAATGTACCCCATAACACGAAGCTTGTCTGTACCTCAACTCTGCCATCCCACAGTCTTTCATGCTGTCTTCTGGACCAGTGGGGGTTCCGAACCCCATGCACACATTTTGGAGAAATAAATTCACGTGAGGAATTTGGGCTTTCCTTCTTACCTTCCCTCACAGACTAAATTGGATCCCTTCCCCCCAAAACATGTGCTGTGAGTGCTAACTCAGGACCACCTGAGAACTGGTCCTTATTTGGAAACAGAGTCATTGCTGATGTAATGAATGAAACTGAGGTCACACTGGAGTTGGGGATGCCCTTCAGTCATCACAGCTGATGTCCTTACAAGAGAAGAGGGACCCAGACCCAGACAGGGGACCAACCTTGTGACCCCAGAGTAGAGGCAAGCTGGCCCCACAGGTGGCAGGAAGAGCATGAAGACAAGCCGGGAGGGTGCAGAGGGCAGGTGGCAGAGAGAGGGCTCCCTGCGTTCAGACTTCCAGCACCCCACTGTCACCCACTATGAAACAAAAGCACTTTGGTCAAAGCCATTCAGTTCATGGTACTGTTTCAGCTGCTGCCCTGGAGAATCTCATCATACCCCTCACGAGAACTGCTTCTCTCTGAGGACAGACCGCAGTGACTTCCTTCATGTCCTTGGTAGAGGTTGCAGCTTCTAAACCAATGATGTGGATGAAGGTATGAATGCACACACTTCCCCATTCCTCTGCATAATCTGGTCACAAGTTGGAAGGGCAGAAAAATTACTTCCAGCCCCCTCGGTGTTGCTACATATGGACTCGCAGGCTAGACTCCACATGCCTCCAGAGCGTGTGACGCCAAGCCCAGTGATTATTTATTACCATCTAACTTATTTGCAGCAGGAGAGTTAGTAGAACGGGGGCTCTCTGTGCCATCTGTTGGAAAAGCCACTGAAATTGTGAGATTCGGCTCTGACACGCTGCTGAACAGCAGAAATCATAAATCATTATCCTCTGGGTGAGGAATTGCTAAACGACCCCCCTTCGGCCTGCTGTCTGCTTTTGTAAATAAAGTTTTATGGGAACACAGACACTCTCACCCACTTAATGTGCTGCCCATGCCTGCTTTAGCCCTCCAGGAAGAGAGCTGACGGATCTCTCTGAGATGGGAGCTGAGCCATAAGGTCTAATATATTGGCTATTGGTCCGAGAGAGAGTTCAGCAGGCAGGATACTTGCCTAGCATATAGCTGACCCAGGTTCCATCCCTGCCACCATATATGACCTCCTGAGGAATCCCTAAGCACAGAGGCAGACGGAAGTCCTGAGCACTGCCGGGTGTGGCCCCAAGCCCCGTCTTAACTCCCTCCCAAGTGACTATCTGGCCCTTCATAGAAAAAGGCTGCAAAGCCCTGCTCTACATCATATACATCCATAGACATTGCCAGAATGTTTTATATTAAGTGCTAAAAATTCCACCTTGAAACGGAAACCATTTTATCACACTTTAGAAGCTACTTCTCTACTTCTGTCAATGTCAGCATGCCAGAAAGAAAGTTATGTGTAAAAAATAATTTATTTCTTCCTCTAAATGGGATCCATGAGTTTAAAAAAAGAGAAGGAAACAGAAAAAGTGTGGGAGCTTATTCTTGTGTGTATATGAATAGGCAGTGTGGTGGGGTAAATTCGAGGCAAATATAATACATGCAGCTTAACTCGTTAGGTGCTCTGTTTGTTGTAGGGAATTTATTAAAAACTGGATCCAGCTCCTCAAGTGAGAGAGAACAACAAGGAGAACAGATAGATAGGCCAAAGAGATAGACCAAGTCCAGGAAGAAAACTGCAATTCCAACATTTATGAGTCAAACCCTGCCTGCAGTTTTATTCCTTCTGGAAAGTGTTGTGGAAAGTCTTAGACCTTTTCTCTGAGCAGTCCCTTATGAATCGAGAACTTGGCTGCCATGGGACCGCCTCATCCTGGCGTCAGCTCTCTGGGCCAAGGCTATTCCCAAGGGGGGCTGGGTCAAAGCTGGCCCTACCCACCACATGCTCTCCTGTGAGAAGTTGAGAGATTTATGGAGACAGTGATTTCATGTACAGAAACAGAGTCCTTGTCACCAGGTTGTCAACTTAGGGATAAGAAGAAAAACTGGTTGAAGAGTAACAATATCACTGAGAACTCCTGCCATGTTCAGCCCAGTCTGTCCTGTTTTTTGTGCGACCACCCAAGGGTGTGTTAAGTGCAGGGTTGGTTGTTTCTGTGTTTTGCTGCTTCATCCTTTCTCTCTCTTTCCTCTGTCACTGCACCTGCTCTGCTAAGCTGAGCGTCAATTAACCCACTCAGTTGGCTTAGTCATATGGTTCTACCCTAGGAGAGCAAGTTAGAGTTTCCTTGGCCCTAAATATAGGCCCAGTCACTGTGTCATTGGCATTATAACAGTCTTGGTCCCTACCTCAGCTGGGCCTGCTGGTCGACCTGGAACCATATTCATGTGACCATATTTGACTCACAGTCTCGACTCAGCAGATGCTACTGAGCTCAAACCCTCCCTCAACTTCCCACTGCATCACTCACTCTGCACCCTGCTTCAGCGGAAATAGAGGCAGTGTGCTTCACTTCCCAACTCTCCCCAACAACCTTTATAAGCCCGCACCCTTTCTTGTCTGCTTTCGTATTCCCAAGGAAGAAGAGAGGCTTGTTCTGTTCAAAGATAATCATTCTGCATGTGCTCCACACCCCCAAATCTCATATTCCTGATTCCAACTCTGTTCCTACGTGACCATTTTCTCTTTCCATACCTACCATTGCTTCCAGGCATTGCTGCTTTCCTGCATCACGCATGTACATATCCGGCATATCTTCCCCTCCAGAAAAACCTTTCTTGAACCGGAGTGATAGTATAGTCAGTAGGGCACTTGCCTTGTATATAACCAACCTGAATTCGAGTCCTATCCTCCCATAGGGTCCCCCAAGCACTACCAGAGTGGTGATTCCTGAGTGTAGAGTCAGGAGTAAGCCCTGAAAAAAATAAAAGGAAAAGGAAAACCATTTTTGACTCATTGTAACTTGTATCATCTTACTGAACTCATTCCAAGACTATTCACTTTAAAGGGTAACAAATTTTTTATGAATGTGGAGAACTGAGGCAATATAAAAGAACCCCAATCCCATACTTAAGCACATAGAAATTTTGTTTAGTTAAGTCAAATGAAAGCAACTTAAAATTGTTTACTAACACAAAGTAAGAAAAATAATCCAATAATAAAAAGGGTAAAGACAATACTGTGGGGAAAAACTCCTGGGGTGTTTTGTGGACCATATGTGTGCGGGATCCCAACCTTTGTGACAGCTACATGCAGGGCAGGTCTCTCAACCTCTGCACTGGCTCTTCAGTTTATGGACAGTATTTTGTTGTTGTTGTTGTTGTTGTTGTTGTTGTTTGGGTACCACACCTGACAGTGTTCAGGACTTAATTATGTCTCTGTACTCAGGCATCACTCCTGATGGGGCTTGAGGAACCATATGGGGTATTGGGGATTAAACCTGGGTTGGTCACATGCAAGGTAAATTGTACTATCACTCTGGCCCAAAGGGACATTAAAAAAAATAGTTAAAAAATTTAATTAAAGAACTTTGACATACATAGTTGGCTGGAGCGATAGCACAGCAGTAAGACGTTTGCCTTGCATGCAGCCAACATGGCCGACCCGAGTTCGATTCCTCCGCCCCTCTCGGAGAGCCCGGCAAGCTACCGAGAGTATTCGATATGCCAGACACAGTAACAACAAAATCTCCAATGGAGACGTTACTGGGCCTGCTCGAGCAAATCGATGATCAACGGGAGGGCCTTTACCTTACCTTACCTTAATATTTCAACACCAATCCCAGCACCAGTGACAATTTTCCTCCACCAGTGTTTCCATATTACCTCAACACCCCCACTCACTGTCCCCCTCCCCACCCACTTGTCACCTTGACAGGGACACTACAAAGTTCCGGTGGTTGCAGCTTTGTTCTCATGTTTTCAGGTTGTTGATTCTGTGCTTTGGATATATAACCATACCGTTCTCCCACATCACCAATATAACTCAAACCCCAACCCCAGTTTGCCCATTACTTCCCTTCCTCTTCTTCCTTCCTTGATTTTTTTCCTTCTCAAGGAACAGTATTTTTTAAGGCATATTTGTGGGGAAAAAAAATCTAGAAATAAAAACATAGGCTTTAAAATTGAAATGCAGGCCTAGGTTGTGGTTTATTTGTAGAACACTTACTTTGCATGTGTGAGAATGTGGGGTTGATCCCTGACACTGCTAAAAGAGAAAAAGAAAGAGAAAAAGTGGTGTGTTGATTAGCATTCCAGATATAGGGTAAGCAATAATTCATGAATTGTTTAAGAAATGCAGCTCAAAAAAAGGAGATACAGAGATAATATGAAAGGGAAGTTAAGAGCCAGGGATAAGAAAACAAGAGAATTCGGCGTCTATACCCAGAGAGTTCTCAAATGAGATAGTAATCGTTATTGCTGACTTCTAAACATTTCCTGTTCGCCTTCTGGACACATGTGATTACATTTTCCAACCAGCAGGAAGTTTGCATGACTCACTCTTTTGTTTACTTTGGGCCATACCTGGAGTTGTATGTGGGTGACTCCTGGTTGTTCAGGGGCCTATGTGGTGCTGGGTATCAAAACTGAGTCCCCCTCATATACAGCATGTGCTCAGCTCTTTGACTGTCTCTCCAGCCTCCCATGTGACTTACTTTCACTATGGAAAACTGGATTGAAGTCACATCTGTCTCTTCTGGGAAAATCATTTGAAATGTGATATATTTCTCATCAACTTTCCTCGTCATCTTCTGTCAAAACAAAGAGCAACCTTGTAGTCTGTGACTGATCTGTGAACTGGGTCTCGGAATAAGGATGGCTTATGAGCAGGAACCACCAGTCTGCCCTTATTGTGCACATAGCCAATGTGAGGAATAAGTCCTGATGTTTGAAGTTACAGAGAGTTTGAGATTCTTTGTTCTGAAGCATTACATAGCCCATCCTGACTGATAAGAGAAAATGACAGGCAGAGGCAAGAGACATCATTCCAAGAGTTACTTAATAAGAATTTTTCAGAACCATTTTTTTCAGATTAAATGAGAATATTGAGTACAGAGAAGACAAATAAAAATAAGTCTACCATCAGAAAAATAATAATGAAACCACAGAACATACAAGTATATTTCATCTTGTTAAACTCTCAGAGCAATCCTATTGCATGATAACATTATTATCATGTTATACAGAAATAAGTCAAATTTCAGCCTTATGACTGAAATAAGGTATGAAGCTAGAATTCAAACACAAATCTATCTTCCAAAGCCCACCTTTTTTCAACTCTCATGAGAAATGCTATTTTTTATTTTACAACATCCCTGCAAAATAACTCTTATTTTCCCTATTTTAGAGAGAAAATCATGGGGAGAGGGCTTACAGGACAGAGCCCATGCATCGCATGCCAGCACCCTTGTTTGCTCCTCAGTGCCACGTGTTCCCCTGAACACCACTGAGAGTAGTGTTCTGAGCTCCACCAGTGTGGTAAGCCCCCTCCCCCACAAAAGTCCAAAAAGAAATTGAGGCTCATAAATGTTAGATGATTTGTCCAAGCACAGAAGTCCAGTATGGGTAGGACTCAGGTTTGCATTCAAGTCTTTGCTTTAGAGCTTGGATTCTTTTTTGTTTTTTATTTTTGGCTTTTTGGGTCACACCCGGTGATGCTCAGGGGTTACTCCTGGTTCTGCACTCAGGAATTACTTCTGGCAGTGCTCAGGGGACCATATGGGATGCTGAGAATCGAACCTGGGTTGGCCGCATGCAAGGCAAACGCCCTACCCGCTGTGCTATCGCTCCAGCCCCAGAGCTTGGATTTTTTTTATAATAACATACGATCTACCATAATTTCTATAAAATTCATATTATCCCTTCTTAAATGTTGACATATTTACTCTCTCATCAGTTGCTTGCCTGCTGTTCCTTCCTTTGGAAGGAGGTCGGGGTTGGGGCCACCTAGCAGTGCTCAGCAGAATTTTGGGGGTAACTAAGCAGTGCTGGGCATAGAACTGGGTCCACTGCATGCAAGGCAAGTACCTTAACCCCTATACAGTCTCTTCAGCCCTCCTGCTACTCCCTCAGTAGCCAAGTTTATTCCAATCTCAAGACCTTTGCATTTATTGTTCCTTCTGCTTGGAATGCTTCTCCCCTCACTCCCTCCCCCCTCCGACCCCGCCATCCACCAGACAGTTTAGAAGCCTTCAGGTTTCAGTTCAAATTTTATGTTGAGAGGTATAATCTGCTTTCCTCTTACTTGGCGTTGTTGCCTTCTTCTTTCTTTTTATGTAGAACTATCTGGCCTACAGTATCTACATTTTCTCACATCCTCTTAAATGAAAGCTCTGCAAGAGTGAGTTCTCTATTTGGTTCTTTTCTCAGCGCCTAGGACAGTGCCAGGCAGGTATTAGTGGTTCAATAAATATTCATTGGATGAATAAGCAGGGAAGCTCAGTGTCCATACTTAGAGCTTCTGGAATTCATTGGAATAAGAAGGAGCCTCTGGTAACATTCAGGAAGTGCAGGTCATGATAGAGAAAATTTGTGAGTAGAATGAGGAAGCAGAAATGAAAATACAAGGCATTAACTACACCTGACCTTGAATTCAAAGGACATCAGATGCTTTTTCTTTTAAATTGACCTGGCAGGATGTTGGATCTTGTCAAAAACATTCTCTGTATAAATTAGTATGATCATATGATTCTTATCTTTTTTGTTGATGTAGTGTATTACCTTAATTGATTTGTGTATATTGAATCATCCTTGCATCCCTAAGACGAAGCCCACTTGATCATGGTGTGTAATTATTTTGATATATGGCTAGATTTGGTTTACTGGAATTTTGTTGAGGATCTTTGCATTCATGTTCATCAGGGATATTGGTCCATGATTTCCTTTTTTTGGTAGTGTCTCTGTCTTAGGTGTCAGTGTAAAACTAGCTTCAGAGAAGTTGAGGATCCCTGTTTCCTCAAAATTTTGAAAGAGAAATATGGGCACTGAAGTTTTGGTAGAATTTGCACAAGTAAATCCCTCTCAATCTGTGCTTTTATTCTCTCAGGAGATTTTTAATTACTCAAGAAAATATATGTACCTATGTTCACTGCAGTACGTAGTACTGAGCAAAGATATGAAAACAACCCACATGCCCAACTGCAGATGAATTTATCAAGAACTTGTGGTGTGTGAGTGTCTACACACACACATAAACACACACACACACACACACACACACACATATATATATACATATATATATGCACAATGGAATACTATACATCGCTAAGGTAAAGGTAGGTAAAGGCCCTCCCGTTGTTCATTGATTTGCTCGAGCGGGCCCAGTAACATCTCCATTGGAGACTTTGTTGTTACTGTGTCTGGCATATCGAATACGTCACGGGGAGCTTGCCAGGCTAAGAAAGAACAAAATTGGTCCAGAGCAATACTACAGCATATAGAGTAACCTGGGTTCAGTCACTGGCATCCTACATGGTTACTGGAATACCATTAGGAGTAATCCCTGGTCACAGAGCCAGGAGTAAGCCCTGAGTGCAGGTGGGTATGCCCTCCCTCAAAAAAAAAAAGAACAAAATCATTCAATTGGCCACAGGATGGATGGAACTAGAGGATACCATGCTGAGTGAAATCAGTCAGAAGGAGAGAGACAGATATAAAATGATCTTTCTCATACTTGGGCCACATGAGCAATACATAATATATTTATATTATACATATATATGATTGATAAACATATGAAATGAGACACCTATGAAGTACACAGCAAGAGAGCAACAAAGGGTCAAAGGCAACACAATGGGAGAACTCATCCACAGAGCTGAGTTTGGGGGGACAGAAGGGATAAAAGGAAGGGGCATTGGAGACAGAGCAGGAAAAAGGTGGGTCCAGTGATGAGTGTGGTGTTGGAATTATTACGTAGAAAAAAATCATTAACAGTATTGTAAATAAAAGTATCTTCAATCAATGAAAAAATAGCAGAATTATAACAAATACCGAAAGGCAACAGAATCCAAGAACAAGTCTTCAGTAAAATGCTTACCTCTGGGGAGGAATAGGGGGGAGGGGCATTGGGACTATGGTGAAGGGGACTGTACACTCTGGGGAAGGGTGTGGTGAGGGATTGTGTTCATATAAAATCCTATCATTAACAGTATTGTATACCATGGTGCCTAAAATAAAAATAATAAAAAGATTTATATTAGCCTAGGGGAGCATATGGATAGGTTCGTCCATGGTAGGTTGACACCCTACCCTGTGTACCCTCATACTCACTTGCTGGTCAGAAGTGTTTTCTTCCCAGGAGAGGCAAGTGCCCAGCACTGCTGAATCACTCTCCACCTCATGTACACCTTTCTTTCCTCCTTACATTTCATAGATGAGGGGAGTTCAGCTCAGAGAGAGCAAGTGACTTACCTAAGATCACACAGCTTATAAGGACTTGAACACAATTAAGTGCCTTGGATTTGAAGTGAGATTTGATAAGGATAAGTGGTAAGATGAGTTCAACATACCTGAAAAGGTATGAGGTATGAGCTCTCAGGGAGAGTTTCATGGGCTACTGCAGAGTTAAAGTACTGTCAACAAAGCCAGGGGGATCGAAGAGAGCAGGTCAACCACCATTAGCAAGGACCAGGCAAGAAGCAACAAGGAATCTAAGTTTCAGAATTCAAGTTTCCAGATCTCTACACTGTTCTAAACAACTCAGTTTATGGTTCCTTGTAAGGACAGCTATTACAACAAGGCAAATGGCAAAGTCACCTTCCTTCTATGACACGCCCAGTTTATAGATTAAGGACAGGGGTGGCTTTTAGAAACGAGCAGAGCAAGACTGTATGTTTAGGAGGCCAGAGAAATAGTACAGTGCACTTGTCTCAGCTTTGATCACCAGCATGCTCTATGGCCCCCTGGTCTTACCAGGAGTGATTCCTGAGTATAGAGCCAGGAGTAAGTACCGAGCACAGATGTGTCCCCAAAATTGTTAAAAGACTGTGTGCTGGAAACTTTATGAAACCTGACATCTACTGGATTTTGAAGAGGCTCCAAAGTCATATTATTCCCATTATGATATCCATGACGGATATCCATAAATGTGAAGAAGGACGTTCTCCAGGTGACCAAAACCAGATTATTTTACCTGGAAGAACAAAGCAAAGATATGAGATGCTCTTCCTGTGCAATCCCCCTGCCCCCAATTATGGGAGCTACCTAGCGACCTGCCTAATTATGCCCAAGTGTACCCCTCTTCTCTTTATTTTTCATCTCCGCATCCCCTACCCCAGCAACCATTCTTTTTGTTTGTTTTTTTTTTAATCTTCTGCCCGCCCCCCCCCCCCCTTAGTTTACCTTTAAATCTGATGGTATCCTACAAAGGCATTTCTTTAATCCCACCCTAAGGAAACAGAGCCCAATATCTAATCCCTGCTCTACCACCCACATCCATATAGCTGCTGTCAAACAGTTAACACTCCCCGATGCTGTTGCAAGACAGGGATTTGGGCTTGGGCAGGGCAAGACAGAATCTGTGTGACCAGGAAGGGGAAGAGCAGGGAAAAAGGAACAGGAAAGTAGACATGACGGGGCTGACTCAGGGTCACCAGGCCGTTCTAAAGCTCTTGGCCCTTGGGAAAGAAGCGTTTTCCATTGCTTCGTTGCCTTCTGTTTCGAATTGCTGCAATTCTGATTTTTAGAAGTGGAAAAAAATATTTTGATTTAAGCCATATGGCCCCTTTCTCCTTACTCTGGAACTGCAGGCAATGCAGAGGGGCAGGTGTAGAAAGCAGTGGTGGCAGAGTGGGTGGGTACGCAGGGGCTGTGTCTATAGCCTGTGCATTCTGTAGCCATGGCAACCATGTGCAATGCCTCTTACATGGGAGCAAACATGGCCCCAGAGTTTCCCCTGGCTTTTCAACTCTTCCTCTTCAACGCACTATCTGTGCTGCTGTTTCCTAGTTACCAGAGCTCAGCAATTATATATATATATATATATATATATATATATATATATATATAATATTTAAGCATGACATATATATATATGTCATGCTTAAATATTGTTTCTGCTTGTCCAACTTTTCACAATAGTCTTGATTATCTTATTGCATGACCTATTTCTAAAATCAGCTGTAAAAAAATTACCTCTACTAAAATATACTTAGAAATATTTGTGAGGCTGTGAACAAGAGAATCACTCAAGATTCTAGTTCTAAAGGTTCATGTGGTTTGTTCTCAGAGTTCAGTATATTATTGTCAATTGACTGACTTGAAAATAATTTCTTTTGCCAGTTGTTATAATTTTTCACTATAAGTATATTAAAATGATAATTTAATTTACAACAACATGCAAATTATCCTATGGAACTTGTATACAAGTAACTTATGCATATGTAGCTTATAAAAGAAAGCTGCATTGTGTTAGTTTTGAGAATATTTATTTGGATGGCTTCTTTTGTTTATTGTTAAAAACAATCCCTAATTCTCAGAAATATTTCTGCTGTAATTAAATTGGAATGTTTTTTAAAAATTCATGTGAGTAGGCAATTTACTGTGTTCATATTTTAGCTTCCTTATGTTTGGTCATTAATCATGGCATCATAAACAGCTAAAATTTAAAGCCTTTAACCTTCCCAAGACCCAAGTAGAAGCAAGATGTCAACACCCATAAGTTATGAGCAGTATCCCAACGGGACTGTAACACAAAATACACTTATAATTGAATTAACTTGGGAGAGGATTCTGGGAGGAGGGCAGTGTCAGTAGCAGGAATTTTTATTCTCTCTGAATGCTCACAGAGGAACACAAAGAATAGCTGGCGAGCCAGACCTAAAATCCATGAACACATTTAGAAGCAACACAAGGTGACAAGAGACTCCCAGAACCCCAACTACAAATGGATGAAGCCAATCCCACCTTTGGTGACCAGCATGGACCTGGAAACCAGACTCCAAAATACCAGGAAAATTGGCTTTCTCCTCACATTCTAGTTTTCCTTTCATTTTACATTAGAAAGATTTCTGTTGGAGAAGGTAAGAATCAACTTTTTTTTTTCAAATTCACTCTTTAAGAATTTACATGAAGATGCTGAAAGTAGACTATAGACCAAACATGATTGCCACTCAATGCCTCTCTTGCAAAACACAGTACCCAAAAGAAGAGAGAGAGAACAAGGGGGAATGCCCTGCCACAGAGGCAGGGTGGGATGGGGGGCATGGGGGGTGGGAGGGATACTGGGACCCGTGGTGATGGAGGATGGACACTGGTGGAGAGATGGGTCCTTGATCATTGTATAACTGAAACCCAAGCACAACAATTTATAAGTCTATAACTATACCTCATGGTGTTTCACTAATAAAAAAATTTAAAAAAAAAGAATTTACATGAAGAGACATTAATCTTGGTGTACAGTTTGATGATATTTTTTCACACATACATATAGCAATGAAACCATCACTGGAGTTAGGATGCAGATCCTCATTCCCAACATCCTCCCATGTCCCTTTGTAGTGCTCCCTTCCCTTCATTCCACCACTTGGCAGTCCCTCACCAGACTTTTCTCCTTTTATTAGTTTTGCTTTTCTAAAACATAGAAATAGAATTATGTTTTATGTAACCTTTTGAGAATGATTTATTTTCCCTGGATATTGATTTTGAAATTCTGCTGTTTTCCATTTTATTGCTGAGTAGTATTCTATTGTTTGGATACTTAAGTTTTGCTGATCTATCTACCAAAAAGCACATTTGGATTGTTTCCAGTGTGGGGCAGTTATAAATAAAGCTGCTATAAACATTTGTGTACCAGTTTTGTGTGAAAATAAGATTTCATTTCTCTTGGATAAATCCCTAGAAGTGGAATTACACCCACAGGTTAAGTGCAAGTTTAATTTTATAAGAAACTGCCAAATATATTCAAAAGTAGTTATAGCATTTTACATCCTTACAGGCAATGAATGAAGCTCCTAATTTCTCTGAAAAATAACGAGCAATTTCTATTGTCACTTGTGTTTAGTTTGGGGCCACACGCTGCAGTGCTGGGGGGCAGAGAGGGGTTACTTCAAGGTCACTGCTCAAGGTCACTCCTAGTGGTGTTCAGGGGAACCATAAGATCCTGGGGATAGAATCTCAGGCTCCTGCATGTAAAGTATATGTTCTAGCCCATTGAGCCATTTCCCTGGCCCAAGTGTAACTTTCAAAAAAGTCCTTCGGGGCTGGAGTGATAGCATAGCGGGTAGGGCTTTTGTCTCGCACGCGGCCAACCCAGGTTCAATTCCCAGCATCCCATATGGTCCGAGCACGGCCAGCAGTAATTCCTGAGTGAAGAGCCAGGAGTAACCCCTGTGCATCGCTGGGTGTGACCCAAAAAGAAAAAAAAAATCCTTCAAAGGCCTGCAGACATGGCTTGGTAGTAGAACATATGTCTCACATATGTAAAGTTTGATAGCTGGCATAAAAAAAAATTTTAATAAATAATCAAGTATATCTCATTGCAGTTTTAATTGATATTTCCTTAATGGCATTTGCATGTTAAACATATGTATTTTTTCTTTGATAAGTATCTTTTGTTTGAAATTTTGCCCATTCTTAAAGGCAAATGATTGGGTTTCTTACTATCAAGGTTTGATAGTTCTTTCCCATCCAAGTTCTCTCCTGAACAGCCTTTGCAACTGTCAAGTCAACTGAACACAATTTGGAGTCTATTCCTGAACTTTTTGCTCTTTTCCACTGAGATACATTCCTAGACTTGTGCTACTGCCGCACTATCTTGAGTTTTGTAGATTTATATTAAATCCTAAAATCAGGTAGTATGAATATTACAGTTTCCTCTTTTATAATTCTAGCTCTTTTGCCTCTCAATTCAAAATTTAGAAATAACTCGTCAACATATTTTTTAAAATAGAAAGTATTTTAAATTCAAGGGACTAAGCTTTTTTTTCTTAAAAAAAAAACTACTTCTAAACTGGTATCTTTATTTCCACTTGCAGTTATAACTAACACTTTTGTTGAGAATGTTATAAAATCTAATTACATTGTAAAAACACATTTAAAAAAAATACCAGAGAGCAATCAAGACAGCTAGAACTTCAGGAACCTAAAATTTTTAAGAGAAGAGAATTTAAGGTAAATGAGCCTGGATTTCTAATTCCAAATCTCACCAGGCATTTGGTAACATGTAAGTTGCATGTGTGGGGGGCGAGAACCAAGGAATCCATCAAAAACTGGGTTTTAAGAAGTTAAAAGGAGGGACTTGCGAGATATTATAGCAGGCAGAACACTTATCTTGCACACAGCAGATCCAGGTTTGATCCCAGCATGTCATATGGTCCCCCAAGCACCACCAGGAATGATCCCTGAGTGCAGAGCCAGGAGTAAGTGTGCCAGGTGTGGCCCAAAAGGAAAAAAAAAAGAAAGGTTAATCAGTGATACTAGCAGTTTTATGGTCCTGGGGATACATATCCTGGAATTTGGAGTCTGCATGAGTTAGGGGGTCTCAAAAGATACAGAGTTAAAGGATAGAGAGAGATGTACAGGTGTTGTCTTGCACGCATGTAGCAGGTCCTGGTTCAATACTTAGCATCCTTGTATTCCCCTGAGGACCATCAGGAGCAGCCCCCAGCACAAAACCTTGAGTAACCCCTAAGAACAAACAGCTGTGGTCCAACCACCCCTTCCCCCACAGTTAAAACCATAAACAAAACAGGATATGTATTGATATGATGTGCATATAATATAGGTATTGTAATAGTAAGAGAAGTGATCACAATTAGCTCACTCAGTAACAGAGGCTGAGAAGTCTCATGATATGCCATCTGCAAGCTGGACAACTGAAAAGTCAGTGTATCATCTAGCCCAAGCTTGAATGCTTGAGAACCAGGGAGATCAGTGTGTTAAGTCCCAATCAGAAGCTAAAGGCTTGTAAGTGGAGGGAAACAGATGTCAGTCTATATCCAGAGAGCTAATATCTGAGAGCAGAAGATAGACATACCAACTCAAGAACCAAAGAACTGTGTGTCCTCTGTTATTTTGTTCTCTCTGGTCCTCAGAGGATTAGATAAATCTGTCACCCTTGTGAGGGCGATTGTCTTCGGCCTATCTCTTCCAGAAACACTCTCACGCTCATGAGACTTGAAGTAATGTTTTACAGCTCTCTGGGCATCATTTAGCCTAGTCAAGTTGACACATAAAATAAAATACCACAGTGTTCCTCATGGGGAAAGCGTCCTGGTAAACAAAGTGTCTAATGAAGACTCCTGAAAAGGCTATGTCTGGAATGTCCTAGAATGGGTAAGGCAGTCTTACCTGAAGAAGGGAATGGGCTTCGAGTCTTCCTCTCTGCCAGAAGAAAATGAACTCTCCTGTGGAAGAGACAGTATCATCCAGTGTCATAATTGTTAATACAGTGTCTGGAATTTAATTAAAAGATTAAAAATAGCAGCACTCAGATACAAATGACTGAAAACCAAGAGTCAAAACAGAGCACGGAAGTAAGCCTAAGGAGACAAATATACTTGAATTATTATTATTTAAGGAATTATAAGAAAAATTCTAGAGTTTTATCAGAGAACTGGTTTAAGAAAAAAGGATAAATTGAGGGAAGGGACTATGACTCCAATGGAAGAGCACATCCCTGTATATGCAAGGCCCTCAGGTTGTTCTCCATAGCTATCCAAGCATCATCAGGTGTGGTGTTGGGCGTCAACCCCTAATCATTGCTCCTCTCTTGAAAAACACAAAACAATGAATCATATATCCTTAAATTAAAATACATATACTTGAAATTAAAAATACAGTTGAGGAGCTGGAGAGATAGTACAGCAAGTAGGGTGTTTGCCTTGTATGTGGCCAACCTGGGTTCAATCCCCAGCACCCTACATGGTCCCCTAACCTTGCCAAGAGCGAACCCTGAGTGCAGATTCAGGAGTGGTCCTTTAGCAAGTCAGGAGTATCTCAAAGAAATAAACAACAACAAAAATTAAAATCCAGTGGGGAAATTTAACAGTACTAGTACCAGAAGATAGGTCAGTAGAAAAAACCCAGAAATACAGAGATAAAGATACAGAATATAGAAAAAATATATAAGAAACATATGGGCATGATGAAAGATCTTATGATTACAATCACCACTGGAATTCTTCAAACCAACAGCAGATACTTAGTCAGAGAATGAAGAAATTCAACGAATCTGCTTTAGTTTATTTTAAAATACTGAAATTAACTAGAGTAAAAGAGGCACATTCTGACGAGCTCTTGTCTCCATTTTTGAATTGAGTTGTTGATTTTCTCGTTGAGTTGTGTGAATTCTTTATGTATATCTTCAATATTAGTCCTTTGTCAGATGTATGGTGTGTGAATATTTTCCCCATTCAGCATAATGCCTTTTGTTTTACTGATAACTTACTTTTGTTTTGTTTCCCCTTGCTCTTGAAGTCAAATACCCATAGACATGACTGAAGTCAACATCATAGAGTGTTTTGTCTAAGTTTTCTTCTAAGTTATATAGCTTTGGGTAACATCAAAGTTTTTGATTAATTTTGAGTGTGATATAAGAGAGTCATAGAATTTTATTCATTTACTAGTGGCTATACAGTTTTCCCTGCCCACTTATTAAAGACACTTTCCTTTTCCTATTACCCACTCTTGATTCCTTTGTCATAAATTAACCGTTCATGTGTAAGGACTTTGTTGTTGTTGTTGTTATGTGCCAAAACCATCATCGCTCGGGGCTTACTCCTTGTTTGTGCTCAGGGATCATTCCTGGAGGGACTTGGGGGAACATATGGGGTGCTGGTGGTTGAATCCAGGTTGGTCATGTGCAGAGCAAGTCCATTACCCACCATACTATTTCTCTGGCTGTGTGTGAGAATTTAATTCCAAGTTCTTTATACTATTCAATTACTCTGTATGTCTATTTGTATTCCAGTATCATGATCTTTTGATTGTTACACCTTTACACTACAATTTGAAATTGGAGCACTTTGATATTGCCTCAATTCTTTTTTTTCTCTGGCTAGTTGAAATATTTGTTTTTGGTGCTACATGAGCTTCAGTATCTTCTATGTTCTATTTCCCCAAAGAATAGATTGGAATTTTGCAATGAATATCTGTAATGCTGTAAGTAAATGGTGATTTTAACATCGTGTTCTTCCACCCAGGAGCACAGAGTATCTCTACACTTCCTTGTGTTTTACACTTCTGACAAACAGGACATGAAAAAATTCTTATAATCACTTGCTGTCAGGAAATACAAATGAAAATGACAAAGGGATATCACTTCATACCTCTGAGGATGACCTATATTAAAAGGATTAAACACAAAGAGTGGGGGAAGGGGTTTGGAGATAAAAGGATCCTTCCATGCCATTTGTAAGAATATAAACTGGCCCAGATTCTAGGAAGAACAGTATAGAGGGGCTAGAGAGATAGTGCAGTGGGCAGGGCACTTTCTATGCACATGATCCCGGTTTGGCACCCGGTATGATCCACTGAACCCCACCAGGAGTGATCCCTGAGAACAGAGCCAGGATTTAACCCTGAGCACCACTGGGTATGGCTCAAAAACAAACAGACAAAACCAACAAAAGCAAACCAGTATAGGTATTTCTCAAAATATTAAAAGTAGATCTATCACATGATCCAGAAATTCCTATGAATCTACTTAAAAACACAGAGTCTATAACACACTGTCTATAACACTGTCCTCCTCATTGATTTGCTCGAGCGGGCCCAGTAACATCTCCATTGTGAGACTTGTTGTTAGTGTGTTTGACATATCAAATATGTCACGGGTAGCTTGCCAGGCTTTGCCGAGCAGCAAGGATACTCTTAATAGCTTGCCGGCCTCTCCGAGAGGAGCGGAGGAATCTAACACGGCTTGGCTGGGCCGGCCGCGTGCAAGGCAAATGCCCTACCGCTGTGCTATAGCTCCAGCCCCAAACACAGAGTACTAAAGCAAAAAGATGTATGCACATCTGTATTCAGTGAGGCACTATTTACAAGGACCAAGATATGAAAACAAACCATCTACCCAATGACAGAACATGGATAAAGAAAATGTGTTCTATGTACACAATGGAGGACTAGTCAGCTATAAGAAAAGCTGAAATCTTGTCTTTTGTTGTAACATGGAGAACAGAATCTTCCATCCAGTTAGTTAATAAATTATCACCCTGAGATTTGATAAAAGCAACTCTTAAGTTGTTTTTAGGTATGTATGAAAAGCTTGAATAACTTTTTACATGAAAGATCCATGAAGGACAGATTGGATGTTCACATTACATCTTTAACCTTTAAAAATGAATCTGATTCCTATTTAATAAAATCTTCCTCAGTATCCCTATCAAATGGATAAGGTTCGTTGGACTGCATCACAGGTATGGCATTTATTTCCCTTAATATGAGTCACTGGACTATTCTTGGATGCCGAAATATCCAAAGGCACAGCTACCAAGCTCTCCAGAGAATGTGAAATCTAATTGGAGGCTAAAAAATACATATATTAAGCCACTTCAGATGAAAGCCAAAGAAATACTTTAATCACGGCAAGAAAATGTGGTTAGTATAGACTAAAACTGCAATAAATGAAACAAAAATGATAAATGATCACACTTGAGGTGTTGTTTTCAGGGAAGTCCAGGGAAAGAGGCAGACTCTGGTTTAGAAGGTTGGATGAAAACAGGGACAGAGAGTTTTCTGCACAGGAAGAACATGTAAGGCACATAGGTGAAATAGTAAGCCATGCCCAGGAAACTATGTACAAACAGGCTTGAAGTGCTGATGGAATGAAAGGTTAGTGAGAGATAGAAGGGAAGCTGATAGAAGACGTTGAATTTGTTTATTTTTGAACAGCCTGGAATTCTCTTTCTCATTTCAATAGAAATAACCTTCCCTGTCAACAACCCAGGCAGACCCCTTAGCTGATATAATGACAATCCCAGCTTCCTAGGTTATTATTTGCAATAATTTCTGCCATATGGGTATAATGGGAAAAACACATTGCAAAGTGAATTACTTTAGAAATGTATTGCACGCTGACATTTGGGAAATTAGATCCTGAACACAAAGCGTCCTGATTATTTGAGGTGCCTTCCCGTCATGAAAAGATGAATTCAGTCCAACAATTCGCACATGCACAAATCTGCATGTAAAATTCATTTAAAGTTCTGACTTTTGGCAAGGGTCTTTTCAGAACTTTGGTCACTGCTCAGGTACATAACCTTCGGCAGAGATTTTTCCTCCCCACTTTGGGTTAAACAAGTGTACGTGGATGGGCGTGAGGAGGTCAGAACTGCCCACATTTAGTCAGTTTGAGCTAGCTCCAGGCAGTGACAGACTATTTTGTGGAGAATTCTGTTGAACCATTCTCTAGGCACCCAAATGTGTGCTCAAGATGATATTGCTCAGCCGGCTGCGTTTCCATTTTCTGGGAAAAGCACAACCATGCTCTCTTATGCAGAACAAATGGCTCTTCACGTCTCCATTCCCACTCAGCGAATTCCTCTGGCACCACTGGTCCGTCTCATCATGAATGACCCCGTGCCTCGTCTCTTCCTCCTCCTCTAGTTAAGTTTCTGTTTTGTTTGGCTTTGGGGCTGAGCCACGGTTAGTTCTGCAGTCCCAAATCCAGCGGCACAGCTCAGAAATGAGTTTGACAAAGGGTCTTCTGAGAGATAGCCTAAATGTTAGCATCTGAAGGCCAAGTCTTCCTTGTTTACTAAACACGTCCGATTTGTGTACTGAGTAAGAACAATGTGATGAGAGGATGGGAAGAGGGACTGGAAGGGAGAAGGACCTCACATGAAGATTAGAGAGTAAATCTGGAAATTAACCTGGAATGCCACAGAAGGAGCAAAATAGAAATGCAATAGTGAAGGGCCAGTAATTTCCATATAGAACAGACCAGACTGTTATTTTGATCCTTAAACTGATCTTAGTGTGCTTCTAACCATGACTTTACAGATCAAATAACAGCTCTTGGTCATGAACCTATACTTTGGAGTCAGAGAGACCTGAGTTTGAATCCTCATTTTGCACCTTACCAGATTCATGACGTGGATTCTATTATTTTTCTTCTTCTTAGGCACTGTGCCTAACATACAGTGCAAAATAAAGTTATTATTTTTTGAAATTTTCACAAGTCTAATTTCTGTAGGGCAAATTAGTTTATTGTTATGAGGAGGAAATGTCTAATTAAAAAAAGACATACTAAGTCTGTGGACCTGTGTGTGTGTGTGTGTATGTGTGTGTGTGTTTTCACTGAGTTGGTTTAAATAAAATTTTACTATATTTTTAATAAAAATATGATTTGACATCCCACCCCACAAGCTAGGGTGTAGAGGGCAAGGTATAACTTTAGTAAAAAGTTTAATGGAGTTTGCAATTTTTCCAAAAGAGACCAGTAAATGCCCCTAATTTCAAATCACGTGCTATATAGAAATATACAGAAATCATTGTAGTCGTCCTTACAATGCTACCCTTTTTTTAGATCAGGTAGCTGCATCAGAGGAAAATTAAAGATCTCTTGCTTCCGGACACATCCTCTTGATAATTTTCCAGGAGTCTCAGGCCTAAGTATGGTCCAAAACCAAGCTTCTTATTTTAGCCCTCAAATGTCTTCCTAAAGGCCTTTTCTGAGCCAATGATGCTACCACCTACCTAGTGCCCCAGAAATCTGAGTCACTCCAGTCTTTTCTCTCCTTCACTTGTCATCACACCAAGTCCCATAAAATTTTACCTATTAAATATTAATTGACTGTGACCCCCTTGTCTTCACTCTCCCCACCACTGTTTTTGTTCAAACTCTCTCTCTTTCTCCCCCTTACTAAGGCACATATCTGCTAACTGATCTCTGATATTAGCAAATGCTTCATATCGGCTGTCTCCACAATAGCCAGGACGATATGTCTAAAACATAAAACTGATCATGTCAAGTTCCCACTTAAAAACCTTTTAGTGGTTCCTAGGGGCGAGAGCATAACAGGGAGGGCCTTTGCCTTGCATGCAGGTGATCTGAGTTTATATTCCTTTGTTGCTCTCTCTCTCTCTCTCTCTCTCTCTCTCTCTCTCTCTCTCCAATTGGCTACACAAAGCAGTGCTCAGGGGTTACACTTGGATCTGCACACAGGAATTACTCCTGGAGGTACTCAGGGGACCATATGGGGTTGCTGCAGATCAAACCTGGATTGGCTATGTGCAAGGCAAATGCCGTACCCACTGTCACTCTGACTCCAAGACCCAAGTTTAGTCCCTGGTATATAATCCCCAAGCCCACCAGGAGTTATCCCTAACTCCAGAGCCAGGAGTAAGTCCTGGGAATTGCTGGGTGTGGCCCCAAAACTAAACCTTTTCTTCCCCTACTATTGCCACAAGAGTGAAATCCATCCCCAAGCGGACTTCTTGGTTCTAACCAAGTCAATCACAATGAAATGTGCTCTACGCTGAGTTCCACTTTGCATATTTCTAGGTATCTGAAGATGTTACCAAAATGATTGTAGCTCTCATTCATGTTTTCTTTTCTTTTCTTTCTTTTTTTTTTTTGCAGGGCGGGGTGGGAGGGTCTCCGAAGCTTGGGTGATTCAGGTCCACTCCTAGGTCACAGGCCTGGTGCTACTCCTGCCCAACAGTATGGGGAACCCCCGAGGCCACCCAGTGGTGCTCAGGAGACCACTCAGTGCCAAGAATTAAACCTAGGGCCTCGAATTCCAGCTCTTTGAGCCTTCTCCCAGGTCCCCTGGTTTTCTCCCTGGGGGCATGGGGAATATTCCCAAGGATACACACGGTACTGCTCAGACCGTGTGATGCCAGGGACTACCCAGGCCACTCAGGCAATACTTGGAGGTCTCCGGGTTGCACTGGGCAGTGCTCAGGACTGGCAATCAAACCTGGGCAGGACACAGACAAGGCAAGTGCTTTAGTCCCTGTGCTGTCTCTCCCATTCATTTTCCTTTTAAAATAGCCAAGTTGATGCTGTATTAATTTGCTGTAATGACAATGAAAATCAAGCCCTTTGTACCAAGTTTTAAGGTTTGTTTTTGGTTTTTAGGCCATACCTGAAGGAGTTCAAGCTCATTCCTGGCTCTGTGCTCCGGGATCACTCTTGGCAGGGCTCAGGGGAAGAAACCCAGGTTGTTAAGTGCAAGGCTGCTATACTATCTCTCTGTCTCCCCAATCTTTAAAACATAAGATAAAAAATATCATGAGTGTATTTTTACCATGATGGTCTCCCCTTTTTGATACTCTGGGCTCTTTAAAGGTGGAGACACAGGATATACAGACATTGTCTCTACCTGTAAAGAGCCCAAAGTGTGTGTGTGTGTGTGTGTGTGTGTGTGTGTGTGTGTGTGTGTGTGTTATACGTGTTAAATGTAATGGTGAAATGAGGTTTGAAGTTAGGTAAAACACTGTCACTGTCCTCCCCCGGTTCATCGATTTGCTCGAGCGGGCCCAGTAACGTCTCCATTGTGACACTTATTACTGTGTTTGGCATATTGAATACTCTTGGTAGCTTGCCAGGCTCTCCAAGAGGGGAATCGAATCAGGCTCAGCCGGGCTGGCTGCGCACAAGGCAAACGCCCTAAGGCTGTGTTATCACTCCAGCACTTCTTTCAGAAGTTAGGTAAATCTTTTAAAAATGATTTTATCAGTTTCATAAAATGAGATATAGTTAAAGTACCTCAAAATGTGCCATTTTAGTATATACATATTACTTATGTATGTATTTTGTATCTTTACAGTTTTATAACTATTGCCACTATGTGATTCCAAAAAGCTCTCAGGCCATAGCAGTAGATCAGCAGGTTGGAGCACAAGTTTTGCATGCAGGAGATTGGGTTTGCTACCTAGAACCACATGATCTCCTGAGTACTGCTGACTGTGGCACCAAAATTCAAATACTTTTATCACAAAAAAAAAAAAAAAACAAACCAAAAAAACCATCTCACTGACCCTCTCTATTATTCCCTCTTTCTCTTTGTGGCAGTGAAAATATAATTCACAAAATGGGAGGAGAATATATTTGTAAAACACCTTTCTGATAGCACAGCGGGTAGGGCATTTGCCTTGCACGCAGCTGACCTGGGTTCAATTCCTCCGCCCCTCTTGGAGACCCCAGCAAGCTACCAAGAGTATTCCGCCCGCACGGCAGAGCCTGGCAAGCTCTCTGTGGCAAATTCAGTATGCCAAAACCAGTTACAACAAGTTTCATCATGGAGACGTTACTGGTGCCTGCCTGAGCAAATTGATGAACAATGGGACGACAGTGCTATTCTTTTATGAGAGCATACATTGAACTCTTAACCACTCAACATAAAAGAGACAAACAACTCAAAGAATGGGCATATATCAAATGATTTCATTTATAAAATTTCCAAAATAGGCAAATCTTTAGAGACTGAGAGTAGGTTATTTGTTGCCTAGGACTGGGAGGGTTGAGGGGGAAATGGGGACTTAATTGCTAGTGGGTAAAGCATTTCTTTTGGCCTGGTAAAAATGTTCTAAAATCTATTGTGATGGTGTACAACTCTGTGAACACAATAAAAATGACAGTTACATAACTTAAATAATTAATTTTCTCTTATCATAAAAAATGCCACTACCCTTCCCACCCCACAAACCAAAACCTTAAATACAAACTGGCCTAAGACCTGAACAGGAACAACCACAAGGAGTTGATTAGTTTGCTTTTCCTGACTTGAGTAGGATTACACTGAGAATCTGACCAGGTGGGGAGGAAGAATTATCTGAGATAAACTGCTTTGAGCTAGAGGAAGGGGAATTTAAATATCCTTCAGATAAGAGCAAAGAGGGGCCTTTGGGGCAGAGGAAGACATTTTCAAGTTTACCCCAGCTCAAGCCGTCTCCCCTCTCACCCACCCCCAAGTTTTGAGCTGTTCGGCTGCTCTTGGAAATAGCTGTCTAGTCCTGCCCATTCTGATCGGTCTTGAAAGCAGAACTGTAACGTGCTGGCACAGTTGATCCTCGTCCAGGCTCTGACTTCCTGCCAAATTTAGCCTTTGGCAACCACTTTCTTTTGAGAATCCCTGGGGACTTGTTTGACCTCCTTTTGGAGGGCTGCAAGGGAATTCACTTTTGGACCATGGCCGAGAATAGGGAATGGCTCAGCAGGCAGCCTAATCCTCTATTAAGTTAATGATAAAATGTACCTGAGCATGGTCCACAGGAAGGCCAGTTCCCTTGAGGGGTTTTTTTGGACCAAAAGTTTCCCATATAATGAAAGATAATTCCCAACATTAAATATTATAATATCTTGAGAAACAGTCTTTCAGAATGTATTATACAGACATTTCTGCCTTTTTGTATCTAGGGGTTTTCTTTCAGTTTATAATGAAAATATTACCTGGTCACTGTGGAACTCAGAAAGCAGAGTACCATCCCCCTTCTGTAGTTAATCATTGCTAACAGAGTGCTGTGTATTCTTTCACATTTGTTTATAACCCCAGACACACACACACACACACACACACACACACACACACACACATCATTCACACCCACAGCAGGTGAAAAACATTTTTTGATATAAGTTGAATCAATCTTTGTCTCTTGATCCATCATGAGCTCTTCGATCTAACAAAAATATTCTGTGATCCTTTCAAAGTCAGAGGAAAAGCTGCCTTATTATTATGTTGTTATTTTGGGGACTACACCCAGCAATATTCAGGGTCTACTCCTGGCTCTGTGCTCAGTTGCTTCTGGCAGGGCTCTGGGGAACAAATGGGGTGTCAAGGTCAAATCTGTGTTGACCGTGCTCAAAGCAAGTGCTCTACCTACTGTATTATCACTCTGATTGAGTTTCAGGCATAGAATGTTCCAATACCAATTTCTTCACCGGTGTCCATTATTCCCCACCAATGTCCCTAGTTTCCCTCCTGCTCCCCCACCCCCCAGTCTGCCTCTATGGCAGACACTTTTCCATCCCCCATTGTCCTAATGTTTCCTTCCCTAACTTATATTCCACACCCCAGCCCCATTGGCAAGCTTCCTACTGAAGAATAGTTCTCTTGCTCTATGTTTATATTGTCATTGGGCATTTGGTATTCCGCTCTGAAGTTGCTTTATATCCTGCATATGAGAGAGATCACTCTAAATCTGTTCCTCACTCTGTGAATGATTTCACTCAACATGATATTCTCTAGATACATCCCTACTTTATTGTTTTTAAATACTTGCACATCATTCATATGCAAGTATTATAGATATCAGTGATACAGATATCAGTGATATAGATATCAGGGTATAGATATCAGTGATATCAGTGATATTTAACTAGTCACAACTGGTACATGTTTCCTATATTTCTAGTTTGTATCATCCAGAGTGATTGAATAAGATATCTTATACAGATATGCCTCTTCGGTATGTTGTAGGCTTATTTTTGGTGATGGATTACACTTCGCTACTTTTTGAGCATGAGTAGAAAGTAACAAAGTATGGAATAAGAGCAGTTATTGGAACACAGACTGATGCAGTGAGAAGCTGCATGGGAGAGACACACACACACACAGACACACACACAGACACACACACACACACACACACACAAGACAGGCCGTGGGAAGGCCTTATCTCCTTGTCCCTGCAATTTCTGGCCTTGCATACTTACTTTATGGTGTGCATTTGTACACTTGACTTCTTTGAACTTCTCAATGTGATATAAAAATTGCCCACATCTCAAAATTTTATGTGCCTTGTGGAAGTAAACATAAAGCTGAGTGCTGCATAACTCAGGAAATGTCTTTACACGGAATATAATTTAATTTTCTTGATTACTTGAGGGATAATATAGAATCAGTTTTCAACATTACTTCACCGAGGGTAAGAGACAGCTCAAAGGACTGAATGCACAGCTTGCATGAGGGAGATCTGAGATCATCCCTGGTACCACATGGTTCCCTAAGTACCACCAAAAATGATCCCCCTGAGCACAAAGGAAGGACTAGCCAGAGAATACTGCAGATTGTGGATTCCAAACAAAAACCAAGCAAGCAAACAAAATTCTTCCGAGGACCTCTAGAGATATATGTGGCTGTCTTCCTCTGTGTTATAGGCATTAAACTGTTATTTTTTCTTATCATTAAGCCAATTTTTATGCCTTTTCCCTCTCTCTGTCTTGCTAACAGAATTCCAGCTTTCTCTTCTCACTGCTATCTGCATGCCTGCATATGATCCTTTATCCTCCCTCTTCTAGTTTTCTGCTTTTTAATTTTTTATGAGTTTGGAAACCAGATTGCCAGACCTTTTAAAATCAAATGCAAGTAATAATTAATAGCCTCTGAGAAAATGCTTTGATGAATCTCTAAGAGTAATGGGCACGATCTTTAGGGCATGGATCTTGGGAATCTGTATTTTGTTTCAGCAAAGCCTTTTTCAATTTCCCTTATTTCCTTGGTTCTCTGGTGTGCCACAGATAGATGTGATGGTCTTATATGAAATTACATAAAAATAAAACTTCATTTCAATTATCAGTTTAGTAAAAACACACTTTTCCTCTACTGAGCTCTGATTCTTTCTTCTGTCCCTTTCACGTTGCATACTAGGCTGGGTCAACTCGACCTAGAGAATATTATAAATTGGGCTTCATAAGGTCTAATCCACATCTGCATTTCTTTTCTTTCACCTTTTCTTCCACCCCTTTTCCATCATGAAAACCTTTCTACATTTCATACAAACAAGGCTGTAACTCACTTTTACTTTCAAAAAATAAAACATCTTTTCTTGTCTAAAGCTTCTTTTGATTAAAAAGAAATTAAGCATATTCCACTATTTGAAAGAAGATAACTATTGCACGACTCAGCTGCAGCCTTCAGGTCACATGGTGGCTGGTTGGGTCGGGCTGAGTCAACCATGAAGACATGGTCATTGTCTGTTCGGCCCGTGATTCATGCTTTGGTGCTAGTAGAGTCCTACATTGATATTTCACTGTAAGTGTAGGTCTTTGCATGAAAAGATATGGCCGTTTACATCGACTCAAACTTCATGTCTTTTCACTGGGAGTTTACTAATCTCATCTTGTATTTGAACACAAAAATGCCCTTGCTAATGACAGGGTTATAATTTCTCTAACATGTTTCCTGTGGGGTAAATGTGTCAGCTATCAGTAAAAAATAGAAGATCACCAATCTTTAAGACTAAATTTATTTTTCAGATTTGGATTTTCATTACTCTTTAAGTAAAATTTTGATTTATTGTTGTCTTACAATACTATCAAAATATCAATTCAGTGTTTCACACTTTTGGGAGTACCACTTCACAGTTTCAACTTTAGATAAACTCATACTTTCTTTTATCAAACATTGTCATTTCTCAATCATTCTTGATACCCTAAGTTGTGACATTTTCTGATGAACAGACATTTTAAGCTCCTACACAGTGGCACAGTCTGCCAGTTGAGTTTATTTTCAGCAGTATCACCATTTTTGATATTTGCTTATTTGAATATTTTATTGTCCTCTTTTACCACCATAGATGAGTCAAAAATGGAAAATCAAAGATGCATATAACTAGTAATAAGAAGCATAAGTTTTAAAACTTAATGTAGTTGAAGAAAATGAAGTAATAAGTTATTATACTAACATGACTTTTTTCTTTTTACTAAAGTGGTTTCTGGGGGTGCAAAGTGGGAGGGAGGCAGAGTACCTGGAAGTACTCAGGACTTACACTGGCTTTGTGTTCAGGAATCACTCTTGGTGGGGCTCAGACACTATATGGGATTCCAGGGACTGAATTCTGGTTAGCCATGTGCAAGGCAAATGCTTTACCCTCTGTACTACTTTTTTTTTTAAATCTTGCTATTAAGAAATTCAAGTAGAATTACATTTTAAAAGGTAAGCATTTTTAGGGCGTTTGCCTTGCACGCGGCTGACCTGGCCAACCAAGTTCAATTCCTCCGCCCCTCTTGGAGAGCCTGGCAAGCTATCGAGAGTATCTTGCCCGCACGGCAAAGCCTGATGAGCTACCTGTGACGTATTCAATATGCCAAACACAGTAGCAACAAGTCTCACAATGGAGATGTTACTGGGCCTGTTCGAGCAAATCGATGAATAACGGGAGGATAGTGCTACAGTGCTACAGTTTATAAATTAAATTTAAAATATTTAGCTATCATCTATTTTATATAGCACAGCGGTAGGGCGTTCGCCTTACAAGCGGCCAACATGGCCAACCTGAGTTCGATTCCTCCGCCCCTCTCGGAGAGCCCGGCAAGCTACCGAGAGTATTCGATATGCCAGACACAGTAACAACAAAGTCTCCAATGGAGACGTTACTGGGCCCGCTCGAGCAAATCGACGATCAACGGGAGGGCCTTTACCTTTACCTTTTACCTTTATTATATGCATTATACAGATGTTGAATTCATAAGCACCACAAACATCTGGCCATATCTACATATTCCAGATATTGCATTACATGCAAGATAGCACCATGAGTAAGTCAGACATTTATGAAGTTTAAGATTTTGTGGATATAAATTATTGGGCAGAAATTAGAGTAAGTTGCATGATACAATTGTCTAATGACCCCTAGGATATGTTTGTTGATGCATCGAGCTCTATGAGAGGCATATCCCCACCAGTGGACTGGGCAGGCTGAATCCAAAGACCAAGGTATTCCCATAACTCCTGAGAGTGATGCTAATTTATTCTCTCACTTCTATTTCCTTTGTTTTAGGGTTATTAGCTCCATATTTCAATACACCAATTTTTAGGACAAGCATTATGCTCTATTAAGTGTAGTAAAAAATCTTGCCTTTTATTTTCTATTCAAATATTCTAGATCTGAATTTTAACTCAGATTTTATCTCTTATTCAAATATTCTAGATCTGAATTTTAACTCGGAACCCGCGTGGCTTTGTCCCTCTGCCAGTACCTTCATGTGTGCGGAGAGTGGTCTCAGCATGGTGGTGGCTGGTCCTGGAGGTCTTCGGCTGCTGTAGTCCTGGTGGGGGTGGGGAGGAAAGTTCAACCCGCTCCCCTCCAAGGGACTCCGGGAAGGAACACCCAGGCGCGGGGGCAGAGACTGCACTGTTCTCGTCCGGGATCTGGATTTTATAGTCTCTGAGTCTTGGCCGCTGATGGGATTACACGGCGCCAGGGGGCCAGGTGGTGGGTGTGACCCCCGTCTACTGGAATTTGGAGGATCTGGGTGGAAGATGCTCGACTCCAATTCGAGTAGGCTTGGAGGTCTCGGTCCCGGAACCCGCGTGGCTTTGTCCCTCTGCCAGTACCTTCATGTGTGCGGAGAGTGGTCTCAGCATGGTGGTGGCTGGTCCTGGAGGTCTTCGGCTGCCGTAGTCCTGGTGGGGGCGGGGAGGAAAGCTCAACCCGCTCCCCTCCAAGGGACTCCGGGAAGGAACACCCAGGCGCGGGGGCAGAGACTGCACTGTTCTCTCCGGGATCTGGATTTTATAGTCTCTGAGTCTTGGCCGCTGATGGGATTACACGGCGCCAGGGGGCCAGGTGGTGGGTGTGACCCCCGCCTACTGGAATTTGGAGGATCTGGGTGGAAGATGCTCGACTCCAATTCGAGTAGGCTTGGAGGTCTCGGCCAGAACAGTGCAGTCTCTGCCCCCGCGCCTGGGTGTTCCTTCCCGGAGTCCCTTGGAGGGGAGCGGGTTGAGCTTTCCTCCCCGCCCCCACCAGGACTACGGCAGCCGAAGACCTCCAGGACCAGCCACCACCATGCTGAGACCACTCTCCGCACACATGAAGGTACTGGCAGAGGGACAAAGCCACGCGGGTTCCGGGGCCGAGACCTCCAAGCCTACTCGAATTGGAGTCAAGCATCTTCCACCCAGATCCTCCAAATTCCAGTAGGCGGGGGTCACACCCACCACCTGGCCCCCTGGCGCCGTGTAAACCCATCAGCGGCCAAGACTCAGAGACTATAAAATCCAGATCCCGGACGAGAACAGTGCAGTCTTTTGCCCCCGCGCCTGGGTGTCCCTCGCCGGGACCCCTTGGAGGGGAGCGGGTCGAGCTTTCCTCCCCGCCCTGACCGATTCTCTGGCAGCCGAAGACCTCCAGGACCAGCCACCACCATGCTGAGACCACTCTCCGCACACATGAAGGTACTGGCAGAGGGACAAAGCCACGCGGGTTCCGGGGCCGAGACCTCCAAGCCTACTCGAATTGGAGTCGAGCATCTTCCACCCAGATCCTCCAAATTCCAGTAGACGGGGGTCACACCCACCACCTGGCCCCCTGGCGCCGTGTAATCCCATCAGCGGCCAAGACTCAGAGACTATAAAATCCAGATCCCGGAACCGTGCAGCCGCATTCGCGGCCACGCGACTACTTATCAGAACTTTTCTTTATGACATCTTATTATCTCATTCCTACTTTGGACAAACTTGCAGGCTATCGAATGTAGCCTGCCCACAGGGCAGAGTCTGGCAAACTCCCCGTGGCCTACCAAATATGCCAAATACCAGTAACAATGATGGGTCTCATTCTCCTAAAGAGCCGTGAATATAATCTCAGGGCTAGGATGAAAGAGACGTTACTGGGGCCTGCTCGAGGCAATCGACGATTAACAGGATGATGAAATGAAATGAATGAATGAATTTTAACTCAGATTTTTATCTCTTATTGTGGAGGCCTATGGCAATTTACTTTGAGCCTCAGTGTTTTCATCTAGTAAAGTTGGAACAATAATTAAATTTTATAAAGTTTTATGAGGACAACTTTAAATAATATAATACATGTCAAGTAACTGCTGTTTTGTTGGATGTTAATAGTCATAGAGACTTGCTATGGTCACTATATCCACACGCTATACTCAGTCCTTGCATCAACTCTCTAAGGTGAGTGCAGTTTTTTTGCTTTGTTTTGTTTTTAAGTCACACTCAGCAGTGCTCAGGGGTTACTTCTGGCTCTGCACTCAGGAATTACTCCCGGTGGAGCTGGGGGGGGAACATATTGGATGCCAGGAATTGAACCCAGGTTGACTGTGTGCAAGGCAAATGCGCTACCCACTACACTCTTGCGCCAGCCCCAGTGAGTGCAGTTTTTTTAATTCTCAGTTCACAGGTGAGTATCCTGAGATCGAGAAATGCAGACCAATTTGCTTGAGTCATCCTTTAAGCAAACGGTTCAACTTGGATTTGAAAACAGTAAGTTTGAGTCCAGCTCTTAATAACTGTGCCACTATACACTCCCTCCCCACCTTGAGTATCCAATTCCTTCCTATTATCATCTAAAATTCATCTATGTACTATTTCTACTTTCAGTATCTTACATCAGGAGATCTTACCTGGAGCCCATGGGTGGGTTTTCATTGATTTATTTAACCTATGAGCCAGTCAGGACTCATATGCAAAGCAGCTCAAATAAATTCAGCCATGGAGGAATACCAATCAAGGACTAAGCCATCTTTCTAGCATCCAAATATAGGACTGTAGTGAGTATATAGAGTTCAGTGCTATTAGAACGTGTTCTCATTCACCCTTTTTTTCTTTTGTGGGTGGGGTGGGGGGGTTGTAGTACACTTAGTGATGCTCAGGACTTACTCCTAGCTCTGTGCTCAGGGATCACTCTTGGTGGTGCTTGGAGGACTTTAATGCAGTACTAGGGATCAAACTGAAGTGGCCATGTGCAAGGCAGGTGCTTTACCTCCTACATTGTCTCTCCGGTCTCTCAATCTTATTTCTGTGTGTTTTCCTCTATACATAAATCCATTTCTGTCTCTCCTAAAATTCTATAATGGAAACTCTATTTTCAGGCTTACGTGTTAGGAAACACATAGAAGTATGAATACATTTGTTTTTTTCTGAATAGAGACTCACTAGCCCATCAGATTCTCAAAGAGATTAATTTGTAATCCAAAAAGCAATAAAGAACTGCTAAAACCACAAAATATACCCTAATCTATGTCTGCCTCTTCTTTCTAACCAGATCTCTAACTTCCCTTCTGCTGCCATTCTGCAGTCTTCTAGGGAGCTGTCCTTCACTGTTCTTTCCCCTCTGTGTATTTCTGCTGCCTATTTCGTCTATTCCTGCTATGATGCCTAGAAATTCTGTCTACTTCTGCTGCCTTATTTCTTGGCTATCAGCTGTCATTTCTCTGGTTCATTAAATAGCAATAACTTCATAACTAGATTCTTGTCACTGTCCCTCTTTGTTCAAATCCACTCTGTAAAATGCAAGGTTTGTTTTTACTTTTATAATTTGTCTTTTGAGTTACACAGAACAGTGCTCAGGAGCCATACCTGGCTCTGTGCTCAGGGACTGCTCTTTGCTCTTTACCCAGGGATCACATCTGGTAGTGCTTGGGGGGTCATATGTAGTGTTGGGGTTTGAACCAGTCATAGCCACAGTCACACAGTAGGCAAGAGCCTTAACCTTTGTACTAGCTCTTTGGATACAAATTTTTAAACACTGGCTTCTTTCCTTTCTTTCCTTAGAAACTCCATAGTATTTCCTTCCCTGGGCGGTGAGGAAAACCCCCTGAATACCTTTCTAGCTTCTTACAACCAGTGTTTCATCTCCTTACTGGTAAATTCTTCTGTTTAGTGGTTTGATTTATAGAATTGCATCACACTTATTTGCATTTCACATCAGTCTTCATCAGAAAAGCAACTTATTACCATAAAGAGTTCTTTTTGTTTTTATTTTGCTTTTTGGGTCACACCTGGCTGTGCTTGGGCTTATTCCTGACTCTGTGCTCAGGTTTCACTCCTGGCAGTGCTCAGGGGACCATATTGGGTGCCAGAATCGAACCAGGGTAGGCTTCGTGCAAAGCAAGTGCCCTACCCACTCTACTACCTCTCTCACCCTCGGTTTTTATTTATTTTTGACTCTTCCAAGCAGGGTTCAGGGGATCAAGGGATCACTCCTGGTGGTATTCAGTCAACCAGGCTGCGCAGACTCAGTGGTTGTTGGTGGTACCAGGGCTGTGTAGTTAGTACTCAAGAACCTCCAGGGCTACAACAGGAGCTACTCCAGGGCAACTACTATGGGGGATATAACTCAGGTCTTTGTACATGTGAAGCATTGTCATCTTACTCCTAAGTTATCTCCCCAACCCCTAAAGTATTTCTGTTTCAGATGCTGGTTTTTTTTTGTTTGTTTGTTTTGCTTTTTGGGTGACACTAGGCGATGTTCAGGGGTTACTCCTGGCTTTGCACTCAGAAATCACTCTTGGTAGTGCTCAGGGGAACATATGGGATGCTGGGAATTGAACCCGGATTGGCCACGTGCAAGGCAAACACCCTACCCACTGTGCTATCGCTCCAGCCCCATGCTGTTGTTTTGTTCTTAGGCCATATCTGACAATGTTCAAGGGTTACTCCTAGCTCTGCACTCAGAAAATATTCCTGGTGGTGCTCGGGAAACCATGTGGGATGCCGGGGATTGAGCTTGAATTGGCTGTGTTCAAGGTGAGAGGCCTACACTCTGTACCATGTCTCTAGCCCCAGGAGTTCTTTTTTTGGACCTAAGATTTTACTATGATTATTCCTTGCTCTGAATTTTTATTGATTCCCCAAGGTCCTTCTACAATAATAATTTCTATCTCCATTTACATAGGGCGTTTGCCTTGCACGCAGCCAACATGGCCGACCCGAGTTCGATTCCTCTGCCCCTCTCGGAGAGCCAGGTAAGCTACCGAGAGTATCTTGCCCGCACGGCAGAGTCTGGCAAGCTACCCGTGATGTATTCGACATGCCAAACACAGTAACTACAAAGTCTCCAATGGAGACGTTACTGGGCCTGCTTGAGCAAATCGATTCTGTTTATCTCAAGAAATGGTCTCACATGATTCTTGTCAAAATTCTCTAACTCTTATGAATGATTATAGAATTTGCTGTTTTATTCATGTTGACACTAAATTCTATAATGTGTTAATGTTTAAATGTTTTAAGCATTTTTTCCAAATAAACTATGAGATTTAGTAGACAAAACCTCTCTCAAATTAATTATATATGCCCATGGAACTTATCACAAATGAACACATACAGAAAGCAAGATTATTTGCCAAACATTTATAAATGCAATGTAAAAATATACCAGGGTTTGGTTATTCATATTATAAATGAATATTTTCACTTTCCAAAAAGAAAAAAAAGATTAGAAGCTTCTTTAAGTAGCAACTACTTACTGCAAATATTTTTAAGTGTTAGCCTTGAATTATTAAATATTCATCAAAAGACTGATATGCAAGTTGGTAGGGAAAATGTTAAAGCTATTGATTAGTTGGTAGGGAAAATGTTAAAGCTATTGATTAGTGGGTAGGGATCTTGCCTTGTATGCAGCTGACCCGGTTCAATCCCTGGCACTCCACATAGTCCCCTGAGCACCACCGGGGTGAACCCTGAGTCAGAAGCCAGGAGTAAGCCTTGAACACTGCCATGTATGACTCCAAAACAAAAACAAAACAAAAAAGCTATTGTTTAGAGTTCATCAATTGCAGGTCAAAGAAATTAGATTAAAAAAAATCAAGAAAAAATTTTTAGAAATACTTTCATTGTTGACACTTGTTACTGTGTTTGGCATATCAAATATGTCACGAGTAGCTTGCCAGGCTTTGCCGTGCAGGCGAGATACTCTCTGTAACTTGCCGGGCTCTCCAAGAGGGGCGTAGGAATCGAACCTGGGTCATTGTATTTCTAAATACAATGAATTAATGTTAATGGTAACTTTAAAAGGGAAAAAAAGAAAGATGTGGTTCCTGAGAAGTAGTGTAGGGAGAAAGGTACATGCCTTGCAGGCTTCCAATTCTGGTTGCATCCCTGGCACCACAGGGTTCCCCGAGCACTGCCAGGTGCAGACCTGGAGCATGGTTAGGTACAGCTGGGGAGCAGGGCCAGGCCCAGTGGCTTTATGCACTGCTGGTCTGGCTGGCTGAGAATTGCTGGGAGGGGCCTCCAGACTGCCTGAGCCTTAGGAGGCCTCCTCCAATGTGTGTGTGTGTGTGTGTATTCTCATTTGCATATTAAATGGCACTATCCTGAGAGTGACTAATAAGAGATAACATTTATGTTTGGGCTCAGATCAGATCATGACTCTGTTTCTTGTACCTGGTCATTTAACCTCTTAGACCTTCTCCCCAACACATTCCCCCATCTAGAAGATTAAGAGGATAGTACTCACTGAAAAGGATGCTGTGAGAATAAGATGAGTCAGCGTACCCACGACATTTAAAAAATATTTAGTCATCAACTTAGGCCATCAATGGCAGGGACTGTTTATTCAACAGGGAATAGGCTGAAAGAAAGGGGCAGAAAAAGGTGGGTCTGCTGATTACTTAAGAGAGAAATGCAAGGCAAGACATGCTAACAGGTGTGTGCAGAGCGGATAGAGCAGGAAAGGGCATTTTGAAAAACTTGGAGGTACTGGTCATGCTGGATACCTTTGTGGACAATTTTCACCAGCTCCTCTTACAGGTCACACAAACATTTTTTTAAAATATATTTTTAAATGTATCACCATGAGTTACAGTTACAGACTTAAAAACTTTCATGGTTACATTTCTGTTATACAATGATCGAGTACCTATCCCTCCACCAGTGCCCATTCTCTACCACCAATATTCCCAGTATCCCTCCCACCACCTCCCCCACCCCAAACCCTACCCCGTTTCAGTGGCAGGTACATTCCCTTTTACTCTCTCTCTCTCCTTTTGGGTGCTATGGTTTGCAATATAGGTAGTAAGTGGCTATCATGTTTGGTCTATAGTCTACTTTCAGTACACATCTCCCATTCTGAGCGAGCCCTCCAAGCATCATTCACTTAGTGGTCCTTTCTCTATCCCAGCTGCCTTTCCCCCCAGCATGTGAGACAGGCTTCCAAGCTGTGGAGCGAGCCTCCTGGAGGGGCAGGAGGATCACATACATTTTTAAGTTCAAACTATAGACTGATTTATCATTTTGGTGAGATGGAAATTTTGGCAGGTAGAACAAAACTTAATAATCTCAGGTTTTGGGGAACACAGTGATGATAAAAAAAAAAAGCCAGGGAGAGGAGTCATACCATAGCTTTCCATCCCTGCTGTACCTCTCACATCTGTTGGGGACAGACTCTCTCCTCTGTAAAGCTTAGGAGAGTGTGGCAGTGAATGGCAAGACCCAGCAGCAGAACTGTAAATTAGAAATGGCTGCGTGGAAGCATGTTGGATGCTCTAAATAGTGCAATGCTGAGGTTATTATACTGGGCTCTGGCATGGCCCCTTAAACAGGGGACTTGGGAAGGGTCAGCCAAAAAGAATGGAGGCTGATCTTTGAATGTATGATGAAGATAGTGAGTCAGAGTTACTCACTTCATCAGTGCGAGTGACTCTGTGGGTCATAGCTAGTAAAGCTTACTGTGGAGAAATTCAATAGAGTGTTGCTGCTAAAATGGAACAATTGCAGTGCTTTCCCCATTTCCAGGAAAAGAGGATTTAAAGGTTTTCATTTTAAGAATTGCTATTAAACTACCCTGTGAAAAGTTGCAAACAAATTGAAAAAGGAAAAACACATATTATTTCTTAAAACTAATATTTTAATATATGAGATCTGCACATATAGCTATGTTTAGTGCTAGTCAAAGTGTATTAAATCATTTGACAGAATTATATCTATCAATATTTCTTAGAGCTCCACAATGCATCATAATTTTTAGGTGCTGCTTTCTGAACTGGTTTGAAACCAACCCATTATGCCCTGAACGCTTTTTATTATTTTTTAGGGGGAAAGAAGTGTTATTAACTTCAGTGAAAGGATCAAGGAAAGGCTTAGATACAAAGTAACCTTCAAATGAAAGCCAAAAGAATTCAATAGGGCAATTCTGGCAGAAGAGGAATAACACAACAATGGTCACTGTTTACTGAGCACTTGTTATATATACTAGGTATTGTATACATAACTTCATTTAATCTTTACTAACATTCTCTGAGATCATCAACCACATTATACAGACAGAGAAAAGAAGGCTCAGAGACTTGTTCAAGGTCACATAGCAGTTAAGTGGTGGGTGACAGTGAAATTTAAATCCAAATTTCCTAGGCTCTGATCCTGATGGCATTGTAATACTATTTGTAAGTAATGAATTGAAAAAGAAAAACAATCTTTTTTGCACATCTATAAACCTTTGTCTAGATTGATTTCAGAAGGTGCTCAGTGCTCAATTTCTCCAGAAGTAGGGACTACTCTGCCTTCATCACCACAGATCTAGAGTGATCGAACGTTTTGGAGTTCTTGTAATTCCATATGCTATCCTCTATCTCCTTTTTTGGGTTTTGGGTCCACACCTGGCAGTGTTGGGGAACATAGGCTGTGACTGAACCCTGGTAGACTGTGGACAAAGCAATCACCTAACCACTGTTCTCTCTGGTCCCAACTTCGTCACCAAGCTGCTTCAGTTGTACATTCAACATTGTTCTAGCTTTCGTTTCTTCCTCCTTTTGTGTGTGTGTGTGTGTGTGTATGGGGGGGGACACACCCAGTTTTGTTTCGTTCTTACTCCAGGCTCTGTGTTCAGGGATCATTCTTGGCAGTGCTTGGGTAACTATACTCAGTGCTGGGCATTGAGCTCCCGTCAGTCTTATGCAAGGCAACGGCCCTACTAGTTCTCTGGCCCCAAGCCCTAATTTTCCTAGCATTCACTGTAGGCTTAGAAGATGAACATAACTTCATTTTCTTTTTTCGTTTTGGGGACACACCCTTAGATGTTCAGAGATTACTTCTGGCTCTGCACTTAGGAATTACTCCTGGTGATGCTCAGGGAACCATATGGGATGCCGTGATTGAATCTAGGTAGACCGCAGTGCAAGGCAAGTTCTTCAGCCCAATTAACATTCTAGCACTGTAGCACTGTAGCACTGTCCCTCCCGTTTTTCATCAATTTGCTGGAGCGGGCCCAGTAACGTCTCCATTTTGAGACTTGTTGTTACTGTGTTTGGCATATTGAATTGATACGTCAGGGGTAGCTTACCAGGCTCTGCCCTGCCGGAGGGATACTCTCGGTAGCTTGCCGGGCTCTCCGAGAGGGGCGGAGGTATCGCCCAGGTAGGCAGGGTCGGCCAGGTCTGCCGCGTGCAAGGCAAATGCCCTACGGCTGTGCTATCCCTCCAACATTCATTTTCTAAAAATCACAGAAACTCCTGAATGAAGTAGATTCAAAGTACTGACGACCAACCAATGCTTCACACAATCATGGAAAACAGACAGGTTGTCTCACTGAAGAGCTTGGGTGTGTCAACATTCAACATAGCCTCTCTTGGCAATAAAGGTGACCATGAAAGGTCGTCTCCGCATCAACGAGGGAAGGTGAGCCGGGGCAGATGGTGGGATGTTGACTGCTCTGCATCATGTCACAGCACCAAAACAACAGAAGTCCCAGTCACCTTCACTGTTGCTCTATGATGCGAGGGGAAGGTAGAGCAAAAGGTAGAGCGAAGAGGACAGAATATCTAGATCTAGGTGGTGGGGCACTGGCAAGACAGGGCGCCCGAATGAGTCCTCTTATCCCACTGGTGGCAACTGGCGTTCTGGTTCCGGAATTTCGGGAATGACTCTCGAGAACCTTGGCCATCTACCTTACCCTACCCCACCCACCACCACGGGGGTTTACGCCTTTTTCGGCTTCCCACTCCTGCCAGGCGTTTTGAAGCAGCGCACAGAGAGCAAGCCAAGAGTCAGGAAAAGAACAAGTGACACTCGTCAGGGCCGGCGACTGGGAGTGATAGGTGCAAGGTGGCTTACAGTGGTGCGGTGGAGGGGGCGGTGGTGGGGAGGCAGAGCTGGGGGATAGGAACGTTCTGCCCATCAAAGCCGGCCGCCAGGCCCAGACTTGGGCGCACGTGACAGCAGCACCTCGAGAGTGACGTCATCGGGGCGGAGCCTGACCATGTAGGGTCGGGTTTGCGCGCGCGCTCTCTCCCCTCTCCCCTTACTAAACGCCTCGACCCCACCCGTCCCAGGCCGCCCCTCGCTCAAACGGGAGATGCCCGGACCTCACGGAGGGGCCCAGACAAGGTTCTGGCCGCCTCTTCCTCCCGCACGCCGCTCCCCGTCACCCCCAGACCGTGGCGGGGGCGGGGGCGCGTGCGCGCGTGCGCTCCACCGCGCGCCCGCCCCCCACCGCGCACGCGCCCCCCCCCCACGCGCGCGCGCGCTCCCCACCGCGCACGCGCCCCCACGCACGCGCTCTCCCGCTGCGCGCTCGCGCCCCTCCCCAGCCCGGCCCGGAGGGGGCGGGGCCGCAGGCGGCCTCGGAGGCTGCGACGCCCCCCGGCACGGCGGCGGCGGCAGCGGCGGCGGCGGCGGCGCTCGCGAGCCGGGCCGGCCGGGCGCGGGGGTCTGGGCGCGCTTGCTCCGGCGGGGCCCGCTCGCACCGGCGCCTCGCGCGAGCCGCCCGGGGAAGCCGCGAGCGCTCGGAGCGCCGGGGCCGCCGGCGCTGCCCTGCACCCGCCGCCGCCCTCCGCGGAGCCTCGGCCGGGCGGCCCCGCCCCCGTGCCCATCCCCCTTCCCGCTCCCACCTCCCGGCGGTGCCGCGCGCGAGGCGGAGCGAGGCGCCCGTTGCTGCCGCCGCCGTCGCCGCGGAGAGAACCTGCCCCGGCGCCGCCGCCGCCGCCGCCGCTGTCAGGAGGAGCGCCGGGGGGCGGGCGGGGGGCTGCGCCGTGCGGCCGCGAGGCCCCGCCGCGCCCTTGGCGGTGCGGAACGGGCGCGGGCGGCGCGCTCCTTCCTCGAGGAGAGCCCGCGGGACTGGGGCTCGCTCCCCGCCGCCTCAGTCCTCCGAGGCGCGGCGAGTCCCCTCAGCGCGGCAGGTAAGCGCTCCGGGGAGCCGCGGCGGGAGAGGTCGCCCTGGTGACAGGGGCGCTCGCCCCGGCGCCCGGGCTCGGGGCGGGGGGCGGCTTCGCGGGCGGCCGCGCCGCTGCGCCCCGCGTGTCTCGGAATTCGGTGGCCGGCGCCTCCCGCCGACGGGCGCCCGGGCGCGGGCTGCGAGGCCCGCGGGCCCCGAGCGTGGCCGGGAAGCCGGCGCGGGCCGAGGTGCGAAGACGTGCCCCGGGGCTGCCGCCCCAAAAGTAGTTGAGGAAGGTGCCAGGTGAGGCGCGGCGGGGCTCCCGGCTCGCCGCTGGGTCCCGGGAGAGCGGCGGGAGCGGGATGGACGGTTCTTTTTGTGGGGTGGGGTGGGGTGGGGTGGGGTGGGGGGTCTCCTGTGGTGTGTGTGTCGGGGGGGGACGTGGGGGTGGAATGGGGTGGTGGGGTGGGAAAAGAGCAGATCGCGGCTGGCGGTGAGAGGGAAGAAAAGGACTGAAGCGACCCCAGGTTCTGCCGCCCGCCCGTGGGGCGAGCCCCGATGCGGCTGCGTAGCCTGTCTTCACCCCCAGGTGGGCACGGCTTCAGATGGCTTTTCACAAAACCTCGGCACCGATAACGGACGTGAGGGGAGATGGGGGTGTTTCGGGGGTGCCTTCACCCTCTTTTTCTGCCCCTCTTCAGGGAAAGAAAAAACAAAACAAAACAAAACATACCCTTTTTCTTCTCCCCCCCCCCACACCCACCCCCCCCCAACCCCCGCGTCTTGACCCTGCTTGTGAGTTCAAGATCTGGTCTTAGGCGAAGGGACGTTTTTCGTTGGATCCTTTCCGTGCCCCCGTCTTCGTTTTTTGCACAGGTGAAATATCTGGAATGAGGAAAACAAAACAACATGGTGAACAAAAGGGATAAATTTTCAGGCATTTCAAGCGTTGGGGCTAAAAGCGCTGGCAATGGTTAATTACAGTGAATGGCAGTAGTGAAATATTCTTGCGTGTTCTTGGTGTTAGGGTGGCAAAACGGAAAAAAATAAAAAGAAGCGCGGGCGGGGGGAGACAGTAAAATGTGGCAATAAAAGCAACAACATGCAACATGGATACTGTCAGTGGAGTGCTTTCTGCAGCATTGCCCATGTACATCATCTTAGGAATGTGGGCCCTAAAATCAGATATTAAATATCCCCTTTCTCTCTTGCTGCACACACACACACACACACACACACACATAATTACATATAATTGCCCACATGCCACATAACATAGTGACTTCCATTTAAGAACATCTGTGTTTTGAGAGGATTGTCAGAATACTAGCTGGAATTTCAGAAGTAACAAAAGACAGCTCGATGAACTATTTAATATAACTTATAGGTATTCATGCAATGAGTGTGGATGTTACTATAAAGCAGGCAGAAATATTGGTTTGTTTATTGGGGTGTTATTGTTATTGGTTATTTGTTATTGGTGAGACTTGAGTGTCTTGGATTATTGTAGAGAAATTGAATTGCTTGCTATACTGCTCTTCTTGTAATACAAGATCATTAAGTAATTTGCCAGCTAACCTGAAAATTCATATATTCGCTTCCTCCTGGATTCATATTCAGTCATTGAAAGATTGCTTGTTTCAGAGACAAAAGTGGCTTTTCTACGGTGATTAATGGTGGGTTTTCATCTTTTCCTTAGGTAGGTTGCCTCACCTGGAGGCTTCATTGGGGCTGAAGCAGTGAGGAGAGGTCCAGGGGAGAATAAAGAGCAGTTCTTTTGGGTCTTCCTGTTTTGTTCTGACTGTAAGCCATATGTACTGCCACCCCCTACTGTCTGTAGGAAGAGGTGTTGCAGAGTCCCGTTCTTTTCTTGTTGTCACTGCCCCCTTGTGTAAAGGAAAAAACTGATAACTGCACGCTGGGAAACCACTGGGATTGTTCTTGATAGAGCTCTCCTGTAGGCTTATTCATCACCTCTCCAGAGTTGCAACACTTTAAAATTCCTGTTCATCATCATCAACTTTGATGTTTGTTTTAAATAGTATCAATTTTGGTTTGTAATTCAAACTGCTGAGAATGTTTTCATATATTTGGGAAGATGGTCCAGTACTACAAGCTGTAGTAATTACTCACCTTTACATGGCAACCATTCTTTGCCAGCCCCGGCCTATTATACACATTTTGATAATTTCAAACACCCTATGCTAACATTGGTGACTCTATGTAAATACAGTCCAGTATGCTTTAACTACTGTCTCAGAAGTTCAATTTTGTTAGAAGATGAAATGATGAGAGAATTTAGGTTTTTTTTTAATGCACACCTTTATCTAGTAAGTGCCATTTGACCTATTTATTCCCCTTTCTTTACCATTGGTTTAGTGTGTTGCTTTCTAGGTGTAGTTTGAAAATAATGCACCGTCTTTCCAAAAATAGAGTTTATGGGGTTGAGGGGAAAAGGGAACTAGTACTGGACAGTCAAAAATCAATGATAGGGGGCTGGAGCAGTAGCACAGTGGGTAGGGCATTTGCCTTGCATGCGTCTGACCCAGGTTTGATTCTTTGATTCTCAGCATCCCATATGTTTCCCTGAGCACCGCCACAGGTAATTCCTGAGTGCAGAGCCAGGAGTAACCCCTGTGCATCACCAGGTGTGACCCAAAAAGCACACACACACACACACACACACACACACACACACAAATCAATGATGGAACAGAAAAATAATCTTCTGTTTATTAATATTCAACCATATTTATGTTGAAGATGCAAACACTAACTTACAAGTCAGATATGTTAAAATAAACTTTTTAAAATATTAAAACGTTTACTAAAATTTATTAAATATATTACAATGATCTAGAATGGGTATGTCCCTCGCGGAGAGCCCGGCAAACTACTGAGAGTATCACGCCCACATGGCAGAGCCTGGTAATCTCCCCATGGCATATTGAATATGCCAAAAAGAGTAACAACAAGTCTCAGAATGGAGACGTTACGGGGGCCCACTCAAGCAAATTGTTGAACAACAGGAGGACAGTGCTATAGTATGAATATTATAGAGCATGATCTTGGGCTGTACAATTTATTAAATGTGTTAAAGGATATATCCCAAATAGATCTTTTCATAATCCGTACCCTTTTCAACAATTTTTTATTTAAAAAATGAAAATACAGAAATAGGGGCTGGAGTGATTGTGCAATTGCTAGAGTGCTTGCCTGCACACAACCAACTTAGATTTGATCCCCAGCACCACACAGGGTCCCCTGAGCCCCACTAGTAGTGAGCCCTGAGTGCAGAATGAGAAGTAAGCCCTGAGCACTGCCTAGTGTGGCTCCAAAACAACCACCCCCCTTTTATTTTTTATTACATTAGTGGTGGTGTTTACAGAACTGTGGAAACAGTTTTCCTAAGAACATGAAAGAATTGTTACAAGAGATGATAATTCTTTCTTTAACTGGGTGGACGGTACATGAGTATTGACTGCATTTTATCTTTATGTATTTTTACAAGATTTTTTCATGTGTAGTTAATATCCATAAAACCCTGTCTGTAAGTGTGGGAAATTTTTCAGCAAACATTTTTTATGTTCTTTGCTGTTAAATAGTTGAACATGAATAAGGTTAAGTGGCAAGAAAATGAATTTGGTGATAGTCTTATTCATGCTCTTTATTCTTTTCATTCCCATAATGTTTGTTTTATTCAGTGACTACTATGTACTACCTTCAAAACTATTTTTTTCCTTATAAACGTGAAAGCTTCCAATGTCAGTTATTTAAACTGAATGTTATGATAATCTTATTTTTTTTACAAAAACCATTTGACCAGTAGACATCTTTAGTATTTATGTCACACTTTTGTGCCTTTTAAAAATATAGTCCACGTTGCTGCTTGAATGATTTTTCTCATATGGCCTTTTGATCATGTCAGTTGTTTTTAGAATCTTATAGTGATTCCTTGTCATTTAATGGTTACAATGTAAACTCTTTAGCAAACTGTATATAGTCCTACATGATCTGACCCTTCTCTTTATACTGGTATCTTGTGTTTCAGTAACACTGAATGACCTATGGTGTTTTTAGTATATAATATTCTCTTTGCTTTCCACTTGCTTATATGTGATATTTTCTATGAACTATTCTTACCCTCTCTGTGCTCCTTGGATAAACTGCTCTTTAACCTTCATGCCTTGACTCAAAGAGTAAGGTTTTGTTCACTTTCTCAGATGCATTTGGGCATGCCATTCTTATCTGCCCATTGCTCCATTGCATTGTTCATAAGTGTAATGTTATAGTTACTTATATGGGAGTTGATTTACGTTTTTTATAATCCCATCTCTTATTGTGGAATTAGAGAAAATTTTAGATATCAGGAGATACGCCTCTTTAGAGGTAACTCTAAAAAGAAACAAAATTTTATTCTTTTTTTATATTTCCTATGGTGAGGAAGGACGACTAGCAACTTCTCTATGTGAACTTTAGCAGAATTATTTTCATTATATCTTACTGAATTACTTAAATCACAAGCTATAACCAGTGGCAGAATATAACCCAGTGCCTGTTTTTGTATGACCTGGAAGTTGAGAATGCTTTTTATATTTTTTAAGGTTGGAAGCATAACAAAAGAAGAATAATGCTGTGTGATACGTGAAATTTATAGAGAAATTCAAATTTTAGTGTCTGTAAGGAAAGTTTTATTGGAAGATAGCCATGTTCACTCATTTACATATTGTTTATGGCTGTTTTCCAGGTGTAGCAGCAGAGTCTAGTAGTTATGATAGAGGCCATATGGCCCATAAAGCCTAAATATTTACTCTCTAGCCATTTACAGAAAAAGTTTATCAGTCCTTGGTCTCTTATATAGTCTGTTTCCATTAAGTGTACACTGATTGTCCTGAATTGTAGATATGGCAACTCGCAGGTCATAATCGTTTCTATTTTACTGAGAAAAGATTAGTCATATTGCCTTAGTCTAATATATCTGACAAGGCTCTTACTGTACCTTATTCTGACACCCATATTTTGTCTCATTC
Organism: Sorex fumeus; assembly: GCF_029834395.1. NCBI lineage: Eukaryota > Metazoa > Chordata > Mammalia > Eulipotyphla > Soricidae > Sorex > Sorex fumeus. The sequence continues at coordinate 79,977,754 of NW_026606120.1, forward strand.
TGAAGAAGTGTATTATTTGATTTTTGTTTTGTTTTCCCTACAAGAGATAGCCCAAGTGTGGAGGTTTATGTAAGAGAACATTATTCTTTGTTTTTCCAGGTCTCAATCTCTCATATAAATATTTTGCATAAAAAGGGATCGTATAATAAACACTTTGATTTTGTATATTTGTCAAATGTATTAAAGATAGTTACTTCAAAAACAAACAAAAAGATGTTTACTTCAATAAAATTCAGTGGCCAGTGTTGATAAGTTGCAGAAATATTATGCAAAAATATTATACATCATACATACCACTACTTCTCTTTTGAGAAGTGGTATTTATATTTTATAAATATCAGCAAGAATTGTAAATATAACTTCACAAAAAGTATATAATACTAATATAATAAAACTTCTATTTTTAACAGATTTTTTGAAACCAGTAGCTTTATGAATTATTTGTTAATACTATGTTTGAGTGATGGTAGTGGTAATGTCTGGATATAGAGATTGATAGCATGAAAGCTATGGCACCCAGTTTTCTTTTTTTTTCAGGGGGGCATACTTGGTGATGCTCAGGGATTACTCCTGGTAGTGTTCAGGGGACCAGATGGGATGCCAGGGATCCAGACAGGTGCCTTACTCGTATACTATTGCTCTGGTCCCACACCAAGTTCCTGTTGCCTTGAAAACCCCCTTATGGATCCAGCCTTAAAGATAGATTAAATTTGGAATTAAGAGTATGTAGATACTGTGATTTTGATCATTTTGACATGAGAATCCTGTTTTAGAGCACAGTAAATTTTTTCTGACTTAAACAGGAATTTTCTTCTTAGCCCTTTGTTCCTAATTTTCCACAATGGGATTCCCACAATTTCTAACTTTTGGTGCTGAAATTTAATGAGACAAACCAAGGCAAGCTATGGAAGTTTGATAAGAATTTTTTTATACTCCAGAATTTTATTTCTTTTCCAATTCCATGGAATTCTATAGCTCTCTTTAGAATTTGAATTAGGATGTAATGAAGGTTGTTGTCATTATTGTTATTATCATTATTATAATTATTTTGGAGCCTCTCCTGGCAGTTCTTGGGTAGTTGGACCAGCTATTCATTGCAAGGATTGAGGATGCTGTGCTGTGAGGGCTCTTTGTTGATAAGAGATGACCCACCCATCATCTATAGTGATGGCTTGGGAAACCGACACACCCAGTGATGACTGGGGTACTATGTGGTACTAGGATTGAACTATAGTCAGTTGCATCCAAGACAAGGACGTCAACCGCTGTACTATCTCTCTGCCCCTATTATTATTATTATTATATATTTTTTATGGAGACTCCCAGCAGTGAGACAACTCCCTGATGGTATTCATTCAATTGGGCCTGGTGGTTCAATTCTTTGGCTGGAGGATGTGGAGCTATGCAGTTCTTGTATTCTTGCTGACTACCATGGGCACCCTGACAGTGCTTGGGAACCACTGGGGCCACAACTGGTGTGTTTGGGTGACCATGTGATGCTGGGATTTGAACTTAGTGTGTGGTTGAGCTGTTTTTCTGGCCCCTGAAGGTAATTATTTTTAGTAGACTTGTGGAATAAAGACTTTACTACATACTGAAATTCTGTGCAGTGCTGAAAGATTCTTCTTTCTTTCTTCTTAGGTTGAAAGAGGAAGACAGACTTCCTTTGGAGGTCATTTTTTAGACATCCCTATTTTATAGGATCACAATACCGTTGTTCAGTTGTAAGAAGCTTTTGAAATTCTGCAATGATGAGACTCATTGTATAGTAGAAAGCACTTTTTGAGTTTTTGAATCATGAAAACAGGTCAGAATTATTGCACTGTCACTTAGCTGTATGAGGGGCAGGGTTTTTCTTGTAAGGTTTTTAATGATGATGAAATGAAATAATGTTTATGAATATGGTTAGAACAATGTCTAGTATTAATAAATGGGTTATTTTTATTAGACATTGGAAATTGTCCTAGATTTTTCTTCTTTGATATTATGTTTCACCCAGTTCCTCCTTACAATATTTTTATTAACATTGTCAGTCCAGCTTTTCCTTGTTATCATGCCTTGCTCTTCTTTTCATACTTGCTAGGTGTTTTAAGAACCTGTGGTGATGGGTACAGGATTAGGGCACTTGCTTTGCATGTGGTTGACCTCAGTTTGATCCCCAGCATTACATATGATCCTCTCAGCACCATCAGCGTAAGCCAAGAGCATAGAGCTAGGGAGTAAACCTTGAGTACCACCGGGTGTAGCCCCCAAGCCAAAACCAAATGAACAAAAACATCTGTAATGATTTGACTACTTAGATATTTCATTTCTGTCCTGAATTTTTCTTTTTTGTATAGGGTGAGGTGAGCTCACGAGCAGTGCTCAGAGGGTAAATCCTGTGGTATTTGGCCAACCTGGCTAAGTGGTTCTATGCTCAGGCCCAGGGATGTTGAGCTGCTTCTGCCCTGAAGTACCTGGGACAACTAAGGCCACTCCTGTGGTGCTGGGGGCGGGAGGAGGGGCAGATTTACCCCTGCAGTGCTCAGCGGCTTTGAACTTTTCTTCGATGAAGAATTTAATGAGAACTGAAAGAATTTAGGAATAACTATAACTTAAAAATTAAAACTCAGAAATGCTGTTGAACACATTCTTAGTATGCATTTCTTTTTAGGCTGTTTTGCCATTAAGCTCAAAAAAACAAATTCATTTTTAATATCATCAAAATAGAAAACCGTAGCATTTCTTGATTCAGTGAACCTATTGGCAGAAATTTTTCTTAAAATTTTATCATGTTAGTGTTTTCAGCTTTCACAAACTTGTCTAACTGTTGTGAATAACTGGAACTTTCTTTATGTGAAAATATCATCTGCAGCACATTTCTTCTCCCAGGTGGATTAACTCTTGTACACATTCACACTGTCACACACTGCCCTCTCTGTTGTTCATCGATCTGCTTGAGTGGGTCCAGTAACGTTTCCTTTTTTTTGAGACTTGTTACTGTGTTTGGCATATTGAATACGTCGCGGGTAGCTTGCCAGTCTTTGCCGCAGGGACGAGGTACTCTCGGTAGCTTGCTGGGCTCTCTGAGAGGGGCGGAGGAGTCGAACCCGGCCTTGCAGTGCTGGCTGCGTGTGAGGCAAATGCCCCACCACTGTGCTATCGTGCTTTATTTTAAAAAGTTTGTGGCAGTCAAGATAGATGATTAAAAAATTTTTTTTAATTGAATCACTGTGAGATAGCCCATTACAAAGCTGTTCATGATTGAATTTTAGTCATACAGTCATCACAAAATAGATGATTTTTGTTTGTTATTTCAACGCAATGAAAAAAAGGACTTTTTTTTCTTCAATGTAAAGTAATACACTCGAAAAAGTTATGGTTAGCTACTTCCCTTAAACTTCACTTATTCCTACTAACACAGAGGTAGGGCGTCTGCCTAACGCGCGAACCGCCTGGCCGAGCCAGGTTCAGTTCCTCCGCCCCTCTCTGCGAGCCCTTGCAAGCTACTGAAGAGTATCTCGCCGGCACGACAAAGCCTGGCAAGCTACCCATGACATATTCGATATGCCAAACACAGTAACAAGTGTCACAATGGAGACGTTACTGGACCCGCTCGAGCAAATCGATGAACAACGGGAGGACAGTGCTACAGTGCTACATAATTATTCATTGAATATTTTTCTTTCAGTGGACTTGACTTTGACTCACTTTCTCAGTTTTATCCACAGTTTTCTTAATATCCATGAATTGATGAGTATCAGTAGTTATAAAACAAACAGCTTATGCTGAAGAGATCTTGCTTAAGCCCCTGGGGAAGACCACTTACATGCAGCTTTGGTCCCAGGATGAATTTTTTTTTATATTTTTAAATAAATGAACTTCATGATTCTCCTCCTTGCCTTAGATTACTTAGTTGGTTTTGTCTTTGGAGGTGCTAAAGGCAGTTATTATTGCCAACAGATTTTTTACTGTCATTATTTACAAAAGATAATTGTCATTTTCTTGCTTCCATACTACCTTTAAAAAAAGAACAGAAGTGTTCTGGTCAAACCATATGTTGGTTATTTGGAGATGGGTAGGAACTAGCTTGTCCTATATTTTGTGTTGTATGTTCAAGAGTAGACAGTAAGTATTTTGACGATATAGTCTTTCAATTGATTGATACCACCCCAATTTTTTTTTTAGCATAGTACGCTAAACACTAAAACTGGGAGTGAAATAAAAATGTTAATGTTTTTCTCTTCCTCTATTTCTCTTTTCTCCAGTGTTACTCCTTCTGGTAACCAAACTCATCAGTAATTTTGAATATCTTTGACCTTCATTTCCCCCTTAAAGCTTAGTAATTTTTAAATTTAAGAATATATCATTGCTGGGCTGGAGCGATAGCACAGCAGGTAGGGTGTTTGCCTTGCACGCAGCCAACCCGGGTTCAATTCCCAGCATCCTATATGGTCCCCCGAGCACTGCCAGGAGTAATTCCTGTGTGCAGAGCCAGGAGTAACCCCTGTGTACCACCTGTATCATTGCTATCTTTCTGGTAAGTGAAACTTACTTTTTTTAAGCTGAGCTGGAGGGGCTGGAGAGATAGTACAGTGGGTAGGGCACTTGTGGATGTAGCAGTCATGGATTTGATCCTTGGGAGGAGTAAACCCTGAGCACAGCTGTCTGTTTCCCCAAATCCCCCTTTCCCCCAAACCCAAAACATACCACAAAAGCAAAAACCTTTAAAAGCTGGGGATGGAGTGAGATCACAGCAGACTAAGTGCATGCCTTGTATGTAGGAGACAGTTTTGTTCAGCATCTAGCACCTCATGGTCCCACAAGCACTGCTTGCCCCCCCTAAGCACAGAACTTGGTTATAGCACCTGAGTACCACTGGAGAAAAAAAACCCTCATAACATTCCGTAGCATATTGTATCATAATTGTATAATTATTATTCCTTAACAGATGAATTGTTAAGATTGTTTTATATAATTTTTAGCTATTAAAACATCAGTCTACTCATACTCATGACTGAGAGAAGCAAAGATTTAATATAAAATATCAACAAAATAAATCCAACAGTGTATATAAAAGACATAATCAAGTGGGATTTATAATAGACAAGACAGTTAAATGTTAGCATAACTTATTTAAAAATTCTGTATAGGGCTGGAGTATAGCATAGTGGGTAGGGCATTTGCCTTGCATATGGCCAACCCAGGTTGGATTCCCAGCATCCCATATGGATGCCCTGGAGTAATTCCTGAGTGCAGAGCCAGTAGTAATCCCTGTGCATCGCTGGGTGTGACCCAAAAAGCAAAAAAGAAAAAAAAATTTATTTAAAGCTATATGGTTATCTTTCTCTTTGGAGTGTTCTCGGGGAGTTATTATTCTATTTTTACAAAATGGTGTGGAAAAATACCATGTGGACAGTAGTCATGTTTTACACAATTCTGTGGTCCTCAAAGTTGCTAGACAAAAACATTTTTAAATAGAGACTTAATTGGAATATTTGTGGGAGCTGGGCCTTGGTTCTGAGCTTTGTTCATTACTGACCTTTGGTTACCAAAGCCCTTTACCTTGACATTATGGAAATAAGCATAATTCAAGAGATGGGAAGGATGATTTGCTCGAGCAATAGCACAGCGGGTAGAGCATTTGCCTTGCAAGCGGCCAACATGGCCGACCCGAGTTCGATTCCTCCGCCCCTCTCGGAGAGCCCGGCAAGCTACCGAGAGTATTCGATATGCCAGACACAGTAACAACAAAGTCTCCAATGGAGACGTTACTGGGCCCGCTCGAGCAAATCGACGATCAACGGGAGTGCCTTTACCTTTACCTTTGGGCTGGAGTGATAGCACAGCGGTAGGGCGTTCGCCTTACAAGCGGCCAGCATGGCCGACCCGAGTTCGATTCCTCCGCCCCTCTCGGAGAGCCCGGCAAGCTACCGAGAGTATTCGATATGCCAGACACAGTAACAACAAAGTCTCCAATGGAGACGTTACTGGGCCCGCTCGAGCAAATCGACGATCAACGGGAGTGCCTTTACCTTTACCTTTGGGCTGGAGTGATAGCACAGCGGTAGGGCGTTCGCCTTACAAGCGGCCAGCATGGCCGACCCGAGTTCGATTCCTCCGCCCCTCTCGGAGAGCCCGGCAAGCTACCGAGAGTATTCGATATGCCAGACACAGTAACAACAAAGTCTCCAATGGAGACGTTACTGGGCCCGCTCGAGCAAATCGATGATCAACGGGAGGGAAGGATGATGAAGTTGAGTTGGCCCAAGGTAGGACTCTCATCTTTTAAGATCTTGCATTTCATTATTTTGGGCCTCCTGAGCCTCTTGCTAGCCTCTGACCATTTTCCCATTGCCTTGAAATCACTGGCCTGGGTCTTTTTGAGACCTGTCCTTTTTTAAAATCTTAGAAAATTATCAAAATATTTTGAAGCCATTTCTAGAGTTGGCTAATGATATATATGATATGTTATTTATATATGATACAGATATATGATACATTGTTCTTGACCTGGCCTTATCTGTACTGGCAGCTGCAACTGTGGAAGTAGTAGAGACTGGGGAAAAAATACTCAAGGTGATAGTCTTAACAGATGCCAAAAAAGGAGTAGATAAAATTTTGGAATAATTTTTTTCAGTGTATATGGCATAATTTCTCAGTGAATGTTTTCTTGGCTGAATGTGATTTTCTCGGATCCCTCCCCCCTTCCCCCCCTCCCCCATGTATAGCATATAACACTGTCTTCAGGATTCTTGTGTATAGGTAAGTCTGGTGAGACTCTTGATTCTTCTTCTAAGTCACTGGTTCTTTATATTCTGTCTGTCCCGCTATTCAAGACTATCTTGCCACCCTGATGTGCCTTGAGATGAGCAGATCTAATCTCATTATACATCTCATACATATATATATCTCATTAATCACTTTTTTTTTGATCACGATCACGACCATCCTGTTATTCGTTGATTGCCTTGAGCAGGCCCCAGTAACGTCTCCTTCGTCCTAGTCCTGAGATTTTTTAAAAAGTGCCATATTCAAGGCTCTTTCAGAGTTAGGAAAATGAGACCCATCATTGTTACTGGTATTTGGCATATTGGGTACACCACGGGGAGTTTGCCAGACTCTGCGTGTGGGCAGGTTACATTCGGTAGCCTGCCAGTTTGTCCAAAGTAGGAATGAGAAGATAAGATGTCCGGGACTGGGTTTTATAGTCTCTGGGTCTTGGCCGTTGATGGGATCACATGGCGCCAGGGGGCCAGTTGGTGGGTGTGACCCCTGCCTACTGGAATTTGGAGGATCTGGGTGGAGGATGCTCAGCCCTGATCCTAGCAGGCTTGGAGATCTCAGCCCTGGGACCCACATGCCTTTATTCCTCTGCTGGTACCTTCATGCGTGTGGAGAGTGGTCTCAGCATGGTGGTGGCTGGTTCTGGAGGTCTTCTGCTGCCGGAGCCCTGGTCGGGGCGGGGAGGGAAACTCAACCCGCTCCCACCAAGGGGCCCTGGTGAGGACAGCCAGGTGCGAGGGCAGGAGACTGCGCTGTTCTCTTCCGGGAGCTGGGTTTTATAGTCTCTGGGTCTTGGCCGTTGATGGGATTACACAGCGCCAGGGGGCCAGTTGGTGGGTGTGACCCCTGCCTACTGGAATTTGGAGGATCTGGGTGGAGGATGCTCAGCCCCGATCCGAGCAGGCTTTTGATACTGGGAGTTAAATTCAGGGCTTCACACAGGCAAGGCAAATGCTTGTGCTGTACCACTGAGCTACATGCCTACCTGCATTTTACCCCTTTTGTAGATCAAGCAGCCCAGTACTGACAGTTTTCTGGATTCTTAATTTCCTAGACTCTAATTCCTATAACTCTGTTGTTTTCTTTTTTTCTAACCCCAGTTTGCCCACCCTTATTCTTTAAAGTTTAGTGATAATATTCTTGGTTTCACATTGTGCTCTTTGAAAAAAGTAGTTACTTTTTCCCAGGAAAGCATTTTTGAGTGATCATTTATACCAGGTTAAAATGTTCTTTAATTTTTTTTTTTTTGCTTTTGTTATTGTGCCACAGCTGGTCATGGTCAGGGATTTATTCCTGGCTCTGCACTCAAGAATTACTTCGAAAGTGCTCTGGGGACCATATGGGATGCTGGGGGTAGGACCTGGGACATCTGTGTGAAAGGCAAGCTCTCTACTTGCATAAGATCTCTCTACCCCTAATCTTTTAAACCTGTCAACTATCACCTGCCCTGGTGCTGTGCATACTCGTAGACTAGCAGTTCTAACCAAGGTAGTAGACCATTGATTTTCAACTTTTCTACATCAGTGTACTGGCATTGATCCATGGATCGTGGTTGAAAACCGCTCACTGACTTGTATGGTTGTGTACATTGCCCCCCTCAGGGGTTTCTATCATTTGTATGTCCAGTCTTAGTGGCCTTTCTCTAATATTTGTTATTTTCATTCAAATCCCTTTTATTTGTTGCTTTTTGAATTTTAAAATTTCAATTTTTTTTTAATCAAAACTAGCTGTGCTCAGGGCTTATTTCTGGCTCTTCACTTAGGGATCATGCAGGTGCTGCGGGGACCATATGGAGTGCCAGGGATCTAACCCGGTCAGATGTGTGCAAGGTAAATGCCCTATTAGTCATACTATCGCTCTGACCCCTAACCTTCTGTGTTTAAGATCTTCTGTGTTTAGGGAGAAATGATCATATTTTATTCACTCTTGTTCTCATCTCTGGAAGAATTCTTTCCTTTTGTTTTTCTATCTTTTTTTTGTTTTGAGTCACACCTAGTGGTGCTTAGAGACTACTCGTGGCTCAGTACTTGGGGCATGATACCATGCAGGCTATTGAACTTAGGCCTCCAGCACGTAATGTGCGCCAGTCTGTTGAGCTCTCTTCAGTCCATTGCGCTTTCTTTCCGGTCTTCCTTTTATTTTGAATTCTTCCCTGAGTTATCTCATTTTGAATTATTATATATTGTGCTGTTATATCTTGTTTTATTAAGATCTTCTTGTTCATTTTGAAATAGGATGTTACAGTTTGATATGTTTTATGACATATCTTTGTGACGTGTTTGCATTTTCTCTGGTGATATTCTTTATTTTCTTCTCTGATAACTTTATTATTATCGGATGCAGGGGATTGAACCCAGGTCTGGCAAGTTCCTTACTTGCTATATTACCTCTTCAGCCTTGTCTCTGATAACTGGGTTGACTTTTGTATAGACAGTTTTATAGTAATTTTGCTTGGAATTGACCTTGATGCTTTTGACTAACTTTTATTTGAAATTCATTTTAAAACTCTTTTAGAATGTGCTGGGGTTCAGGAAAGCTTTTATAACTTCTCAGAGTTTTTCCCTGTTGTTTTTGAGTAGGACCTTCCTCCCCACCCCCACCCCCCCTCCAAATACAGCAGCTTGTTGCTGAGATTTTCTGGTCTTATCCTCCAGTAGTTTTTTTTTTTTCTTCTCCAGGCTCCCTCAGTAGTACCAGGAATCATAGGGCTTGCTCCCTGCATTACTTGGGGTGTAGTACTCAGACTGGAGGCCACCAGGGTTACTCTGGCGGTGTTCTAGGATTAAAATTGGAACCTTGCACATGCTAGGCATGTAATCCAAGGTTTGCTGTGGGCTCCATCCTCCAGGAGCATGTGTGCACCTTCTCTTATCTTGCATGTGGCCCATTTTCACTCTTGTGATCATGAAACCTTTCTTTGCCTTATAGATTTCACTCAGCAATCTGCAAAACTCCCTTTATTAACCTCTTCTCTAAACATTGTCTTTTATCTAAGCAATATCATTTGCTCTAATTAAAATTTAGTTCTTTTCCTGAGGGTACACTTACTCTGAAGAGTTCTTAAGTAGTGACTCCTTATGTTGAGGGGGTTTTAGTGTCCTCTTTGCTTTCTTGTAGCTGCTTCTAGGCATCTTGGCTCATACTGACATCTCTCCTTTTCCAGTTAATACAGACTGTCCTCCTGATTTTCTAGCTTCCTAACTTCCTGTGTGATTCTTCAACCTTAGCTAGTCACTTCAAAGGCATATCCTCTACAGTTTTTTTTTTTTAAAGTTTGTATTAGTTGGGTAGTTTGAAAACTCTCAAGAGGCCTAGAAATCACTCCCACAGATAATGATTTGGTTAGACTGAGTGTGGCTAGGGATGATAATTTTCAACAGTTCTTCATGTACCTAGGAAGGAAAGTCACTGCTCTAGAATTTATTACTCAAAACTATATCTTTATATAAGATGATTTCTGGCACATTACTTTTCAAATACCATCTCTAATTTTTCTGGCCCACTTCTTCTAAAACTCAGCAGCTTTAATTTTTTGACCCTTTTTACTGAGATAATTTACTGCCTTTCCACTATTCCTGGATGTATACATTTTCTTTCTTTCCTTCCTTTCTTTTTTTCAAAGCATGTGCTTTACTGCTGAGCTACATTCTGTATTTATTTTCTTACTTCCTTTTCTAACTAGCAGAACTTCATTGTCATTACAGTGATTCTTCTGCATATGTGTTCAACCTCTTTTCTCTTGTTTCTCTTGGTTCTTCTTGCATAGCAAAACCCAATCCTAGTTAAAACCAATTCTATCTATTTAACACCTGTGCACTTGTAGCTGAGAATGGCTGGAGCCGAACAATATGTTGACTTTAAATTCTTGGCTAGTATTCAGTGACTTTAAATGAATTGGTTAGTGCTGCCAAATTACAGTATTATTCTAGTTCTTCCACACTCCCCTTTGCTTAGATGATTGTATCTTTCCCTTGCACTCAAATTTTCAGCATTTCCCTTTCCATTGTCTCATTTAGTTGATGACTTTTCTTTTTATTTTACTAAGAAAATAGAAATAATCTTTCTACCTCCTGCTTCTCACCACTGTTATTGTGTGTTCATTCTCTTTTCCTCTGCTGAAGGCCATTTTCAGCAGTTGTCCATTAGTGTCCCCCATACCCCCTTGCCTTAGGAAGGACCTTCTTCCTGCAATTCTTCCCTGTTTCTCCTTTTCTGCCATTAGCAGCATAAAAACACGTTGTAATTTCTTTTATTTTAAAGAAACCCTCTCTGGCCTTTCTCCTTCTTGTTTCCGCCCATTTCTGTTTTTATTTATGTGAGATTCCTCAAAAAGTTATCTTTGTTCAGCTTACCCAGATTTTTTCCCCCAGCCATTTTGAAGCATAATTTGCACATCACAAAATTATTCTACTCTGTTTATTTTAGGTGCTGGAGAGTTAGTACAGTGGGTAGGGCCTTTCCCTTGCACACAGCTGACCCAGGTTGGATCGCCAGAACTCCATTTGTTCCCCCCAAACCCTCCCAGGAGTGATCCATGAGTTAGTGTCAGGAATAAGCTCTGCTAAGTATGCATTTTAATGATGATTGATAAATTGATAAAATTCTTCTTGGACAGTTTATTAGTAATGTTAACTTTGATCACATGGTTAGGATAGTGTCTACCAGATTTCTTCACTCCAAGTCACCATTTTTTCTTTTGTAGTATATAAATAATCTGTTGGAAGATATTTTTGAAATTATTAAATATCTTGTTGTTCATTGAACTTTCATCAGATTTAGCATCATTAATAATTCTCCCCTTGTTTGAGTGGGCACCAGTAACATTTTGAGACTTGTTACTGTTTTTGGCATGTCCAGTACACCACGGGGAGCTTGCCAGGCTCTGCCGTGTGGCAGGATACTCTCGGTAGCTTGCCAGGCTCTCCGAGAGGGACGGAGGAATCGAACCCAGGTCGGCCATGTGCAAGGCAAATGTCCTATATAGTATCTTAATAGCAAATTTTCAATGAATCACTGGGGCCTGAGAGATAGCTGGTAAGACACTTGTCTTATTTGTTGCGGACTTGGGTTCAACACCCCTGCACTGCTTACGGTTCCTGAAGCATCTCCAGAAATAATCCCTAAGTACAGAGTCTAGAATAATCCCTGAGCACCATCAAGTATACCCCTCTACCCTCCAAAATATTAAATAATGAGTCATTAACTATTTTTGCAGGGAAATGTAATGATGAGTGAGTGACCAGTGTAAAAGAAAATTCATAGGAGTAGCATATATGTGGAGAAGCCACTATTCTTGACCTGAGGCACTGTTTAAGGAAGAGAACTGTCCGTAGCTTTGTCAGATAGACGGATTTTGTCAGAAAGAGCATGGTCGGGGCTAGAGAGATAGCACAGCGGGTAGGGCGTTTGCCTTGCACACGGCTGACCCGGGTTCGATTCCCAGCATCCCATATAGTCTTCTGAGCACCGCTAGGAGTAACTCCTGAGTGCAGAGCTAGGAGTAACTCCTGGGCATCGTCTGGTGTGACCCAAAAAGCAAAAAATAAAAATAGAGCATGGTCATGAATCACTGAATGAAGAGACATTATTGCTATTCCATTCTGGTGGAATTTTTCTAGAGATCTTCCCCCCAGAACTTTCTGGAAATCCACCCAGTCAAGGAAAGTTATACCTGGGGGAAATATCTTGCCAATGGCACTCCAAAATAAAACTAACAAAGGGGGGCTGGAGTGCTAGTACAGCAGGTAGGGTGCTTGCCTTGCGTATGGATGACCTGGGTTCGATCTCCAGCATCCCATATGGTCTCCTGAGCACCATGTGGAGAAATTCCTGAATGCAGAGCCAGGAATAATCCCTGAGTATTGCTGGGTATGACCCATAATCCAAAAATAAATAAAAACAAAAACAAGAACAACAGCAGCCTAACAGAGGGGAAGATGCTGAGGAAGGTGCTGCTGTCTGACTACCCTCTAATCTGAGGAACAGGATGTTAGAGAAGCTGCATATGCTACACAGGAGACTGCCTTTGCAGGGACCAGGTGCTGGAGAATGCATGTGCACCTCCAGAGCCTGCTGAACAAGCTTGCTGGAATTCCAGAATGAAACTTCACTTCTGCATAGGCTCTCCAGCAACTTCTACTGACAGAGCTTGACATTGTGCCAGCTGGCAAAGACAAAAACTAAAGGGTTCAGTTCTGTTTTCATAGAATAGGCAAGAATGGATCAGTTTGGAGTGGAGAGGCAAAAGCATAATTAGTGCAGGTCACATTGGAAAAAAATTCTATGGATTCTCCTAATTTTTGATCATACGCTAGGCATTTTGCATAAAAGAATAGTGGAGTCTGACGTAAATACTAATTATCTTCAGAGTGGGATGTTGCTACCTCTGTCTAGTAACTAGGGTGGGAGGCTGAATCAGTCTTATCTTTGACCTATAGCTGGGATTAGTTTATTTCTGCTCACCATTGGCTTATTTAAATATAATGACAGTGGTGCCTGAACATTTTTTATTAGGAGGACCTTGAAAGTTTTCAGATATCTGTTTGTGGGCTTTCTGAAATAAGACATTTCTCTATGTTTTACAGCTTGACTACCAGATACTTCTTTTTTTTCCTTAAAAATTAAAGGCATATGTCTTTCTTTCTATAGGAAAGGTGGCATATGAGTACTTCTGCCTCAGCATTACAAAAATATTTTTTGATACAAAAACATTTTTTATTAGTTTATGGATATGTTTTCCAGTTATATGTAGCAAGTACTCTGTAGTACCGTTTATTTCATCACCCATGGTTGGACATTTGCTTGGTTTCCCCGTGTATTTTAATCAAATATAATTCTGTAGTATAAATGTATTTGGTTTTGTGTGGTTGGAGTACAGTCTTTCTTGAATCCTTTCTACATAAGAGCTTTGCCCTCCCTATTCTAGTGAAACTCTCTTACCAAGGAGTTTAGTGACCTCCATGTTGCTAATCATTTTAGGTTCTCACATCTCACGTGAGTTCAGTCTGCACTTCCTTGATAATTTGTTTTAGTCTTAAGACTTTATTGTCTTTATGTTGATATCTCCCAGATGTATGTTTCCAGCCTAGATTCCTTTCTTAAATTCCAGTCATGTGTCCAGCTGCTTCCTGATGTCTAGTAGACATTTCAAACACGTTTGCTTAAAATAGTGGTTTTCACTATTTCCGTCCTTCCTGTTCTACCTGTAGCCTTTACTAACTTGTTGCTGGCCCTCTCCTTTCATTTGTTCAGAAGGTTGAATTGCTTTTTGGTTTCTCTCTTAGAGCATCTATATTTAGAATTACCAGGAATGACTATACTTAAAAAATATTTTTTGGGGACCAGAGTATTAGTACAATGTGTTGGGTATTTGTGTTGCATGTATCTGACTTGGGTTCTATCGTTGGCACCCCATATGGTCCCGGGACCCTGGCCAGGAGTGATCCCTGAGTGCAGAGCCAAGAGTAAGTGCGGAGCCAAAAGTAATCCCTGAGCACCACCCAGTATGGCCTAAACACAAATAAAAATTAAAAAAATGAAAACATTTTTTTTGGCTTTTGGGTCACTTCCTTCTATGCTCAGGACTTAGTCCTGACTCTTGAGTTCAGGGATCACTCCTAGTGGTACTTGGTGTACTGTATATGCTGCCTAGGACTGAATGCAGGTCAACTGTGTTCAGTGCAAGCACCTTACCCACTCTACTATCTCTCTGTCCTCTTGACTAGGCATTTGAAACAAACTTAGAGGGCCAGAGACATAATGCAAAGGGTTAGGCATTTGCCTCACACACATCTGACCTGGGTTTGATTCTGGCACCCCGTAGGGTCCCCTGAGCCTGCCAGGAGTGATCCCTGAGCAGAGAGCCAGCAGGAATCTCTGAGTACTGCCAGATGTTGCCCAAAAATAAAGCAAAAAACCTGGAATCTGATTATTATGGACCATCTAGTTGTTAACACATTAATATCACATAACTTGAATTACTGTTATTAGTTTGGGGGCCATACCCAGCAGTTCAGGACTTATTCCTGAATCTGTGCTCAGGGATCATTCCTGGTGGCCTGGAGATTGAACCCAAGTTAGCCACATCATAGACCACAACAGTGCTTGCCATATAGTAGGTAATCGTTAATTATTTGTTGAATGACTTGAATGAGGTCATTAATGTTGGAACTCTAAACCGTTTAAATCTTAAGACTTACATTTTTTTTTCAGATTAGAACAGTGATTTTTGAGCTAATTTAGCATGCCTTCAGAAAAGGATAAACTAAAATTTTGTTTATAATCAAAAACCTCTAGAAGAAGAATTTTATGTATTGTTTTTACTCTTTGAACTTGGTGCCCCTTACATGTCCTCCCCATTGTGTTTGCAGTTCTCCTACTGTGCTGAAATCTTTGTAGTTAGCCCCTTTGCGAATCTCTGAAGGAGTGGGCTGGGTGTTGCTCTTTCTTTTCTGATCATCTTCACCCAGTGACGGTATGAGTGTGAGTGAACAGTGTGAAATGTGATAAGTAGAGCTTGGCCACGTAATTTGGAAGATGTGGAGTTGGGCCTGCTGAGATGGTTGAGGATGGGCATGGAGGGTGTTGGGACCCAGCTGGAAGGGAGAGGAATCTGTGCACAGTTCCAGAAAGGACCCTGGGGATGTCAGCTGGGAGTTAGCTTCACCTGGAAGATTGGGTGAATAAGAAGAGGGCCTGAGATATGGAGGTGGGTCACTCTTGTTTCTAATTTTTTTGGGGGGGTCATACTTGGCAATGCTCAGGGGTTACTCCTGGCTCTGTACTCAGGAATTACTCCTGGTGCTACTCAGGGTACACATGGGATGCTGGGGATCGAACTCAGGTCAGTGGCATGCAAGGCAGACACCCTACTTACTGTACTATCACTCTGGCCCCCGTTGTTTTATTTTATAATGGGGCATACATGATGTGGTTTTTAGTGTTGTTCTCTTCCACACTGTTTATGCAAGTCCTCTGCCTTAAATATTTTTTGTAGCTTAGGTTTTTTTTTTTTAAATTTAACTAATTTATGGGCCATACCTGGCAGTCCTCAGGGCTTACTCCAGGCTCTCTGCTCAGGGATCACTCCTAATGGGGCTTGGGGGACCCATATCCAGTAATGGGTCAGCTGATCAGCTACCTGCAAGATAAATGCCCTACTCAGTATACTATCTCTCTGACCCCAGGTTTTTAAAAATTATTTTTATATTTGTAATTTATCTAGAATTCATTTCAGTATATGGTTTGTAAAAGTAGGAATTCAGTTAATCCAGTTATGTCTCTCTCTCTTTTTTTTTTTTTTGTTTAACATCTGGCCACTTGCCCAGCATTTACTAAATCATCTTCTTCTCTTTCTCCTTCTTAAGTTTGGCATTTAACTTCACCTGTATTTATTTTTTGAGGTCTGTACCTATTTCAAGAACTTACTTTAATTGGTAATGCTTTATGTCAGTTGAAACTTTATGATCTCTTGACCAAAAAATGAATACATTTGTGTAGATGAATTTATGTTCTTGGTTATAAATCCTATTAGTGTTTTTGAACCTAAAAAATGATTTTAGCTCCTTAGAAATTGTATCAAAAAGCCAATGTGATAATTTTAATTCACTGGGATTATTCCCACCAATTAACTAAATGTGAGTAGATAAGCGTGTATAGTTTTTGGTACTACCTTTTGTAGTAATCCCTTTTTATCACCGAATTTTCCAGTATATGAAAATATTTCTCGGATTTTTTACTCCCTCATTAGTGTATAAGTTTCTTGGGGGCAATGCTGTTATCTTTAGTACCAAGCATAGTGCTGGGTATAGACATTTAAGAAATACTTGTTTATTTAAACTGCTAGGTAATCTCTCCGTTTTGTAAACTACCTACTTTTTTATTTCTTATACCTAATTTCTTTTATTTTAAATTGTTGTTCACTTTTCCTACTCACTGCCAGAAAAGATGCTGCTTTTAAGCAGAAACTATTGATAACCTTTAATGAGCCAGAGAGACAACTCAGTGAACTGGAGAGCATGTTCTCAGAACACAGAACCTGTAGTATCCTTTGAGCACTGCCAGGTGTGACCATTCCCAAAATGACCATTCTATCAGTGTACCTTCATAAGTACAAATTTCAGTTTGCTTATAATACTGAATAAACAGAGAAGTCATTTTAGTTTTTATATTCTAGAAAAGATTTGAGAATCTTGCCATCTATATTTCACATGTTTTTGAAGTAGAAAAGCAGTCCTAAGTCCAAGAATATAATTTGTAAAGAATTTTAGCTGATACATGTTGCTAAAATAAAGCTTTTACTTTGTGTGTGTGTTTTGTTTTTGATGTTATTTATAAGACAGCATGGTGCCTGGAGTTCTCTAAAATAGTAGTTTAATTTTAACTTCCTAGGCAAGCCGGACCATTTCATTATATGGTTTAAAGAAACCAAGGTAGTTCTGCGGATACTCCCTCTTTTATTTGATCATTTTTTTCTGAAAGAAGTTATGTTAATGTCACTTTAAAATATTTTGTTAGACAACAGGTAAATTAAAAAGGAACCATTCCATTCTTTTTTCAGGAACGTGTATATTTTGGTACATGTGCTACTGGATGTATGTTGTAATGTTATAGATGGGCAGGATAACTCTGATGAGGCAGTCAACTTGAAAGGCAAAGATTTTCCTGTGTGTTCTTTCATTATTCATTCTTTGAGATTTTATTTGCATTTTGGGGATTCACAGAAAATGTATACTGACTTAATAATTAAAATTTACACTAACAATAATGAAACTTTTGGGGTGATGAAATTATTTTAAAAGTTGAAACAGAATACTTTTTTAACTAAATCACTATGAGATTCAAAGTTGTTCAGAATTGGTTTTCAGTCATACAATGTTCCAATACCCATCCCTTCACCAGTATACATTTCCACCACCAATGTTCCCAGTTTGTTTTGAAACTTGACAGATACATGCCACACTATTATTTATTACTAGTTTGTTTTAGGGGCGAAATCTGGCAGTGCTCAGGGAACTATTATGTGAAACTGGAAATTGAACCTAGACCTTCAGCATGCAAAGCATGCATCCCTCAGGGCTGTTGAGTTCTCTCTTTGGTCCCTACCAATAATATTTTCAAATGCTGTACTTAACAGGGAGTGTCTATGTATATTCACACATGAGATTCTCCCTCTGTGTATGTGTATGTATGTGTTGTATGCATGCGCGTGCGCACACACACACACATACACACAGAGAGGCCAGTAAACATGTTTTTAAAATTCTAAGATGATGTTGCTCTGGGATACTTTTTTTACCTGTTACTCTGGGTCACTTTTGTATTTAAGGATTCTAAGTGTCAGTGCTATGCATTTGAACAGATCCAGCTCCACAGGTTGGAAGATCTGTCACTGTCACTGTCCTCCCATTGTTCATCGATTTTCTCGAGCGGGCCCAGTAACGTCTCCATCGTGAGACTTTGTTGTTACTGTGTTTGGCACATCAAATACGTCACGGGTAGCTTGCCATGTGGGCAAGATACTCTTGGTAGCTTGCCGGGCTCTCCGAGAGGGGTGGAGGAATCGAACTTGGGTCGGCCATGTTGGCTGCGGGCAAGGCAAACACCCTACCCGCTATGTTATCGCTCCGGCCCATTTAAGGATAAAACTGGGAAAAAAAATTTTTTTTTAGTAGTGAATGTTCTTTTTTAAAAAAAAATACTTAAAAAATTTAAGATGTGCATTTACGTTGTTGATTTTATCTTTTTCTTCTTTCCTTCTGTAGGCCTGTATCACTGTGTCCCATAGATTTTGGTAACTTGCTTCTTCATTATTATTAGTATTATAGAATCTTTTTATTTCTTCCTTGATTTCTTCTTGATCCAACTGTTATGCATGTTGTTCAGTCTCTAGGTGTTAAAATTTCTCCCCATCTTCTTTTTATGGTTAATTTTCTATCTCCATGGCATTGTGGTCTGATAGAATACTTGGTATGATTCTTTTTTTCATTATTTACTCAATGATTTTTACTGGCTCACATGGAAACTCATCTTTTAAAATTTTATTTATTTTTATTTATGGAGTCACTGTGAGATACGCAGTTGAAAAGCTGTTCATGAAGTATGATTCTTATATTTGTGAATTTATATAAGATAGTCTTATGTCCTAAAATGTGATTTCATTTTGGAGAATGTTCCATGTGTACTAAAGAAGAATGTGTATTTCGCTTTTGGGGGATAGAAGGCCCTGAAGAAATACGTTAGCCTCAACTGTTCTAGTTTCTCATTTAGGGCTCTTGTATCTTTACTGATACCCTGTCTAGTGGATCTATCCAGAGGTGACAGTGGGTGTTAAAGTCTTCCACTACTATTATGTTCCCATCTATGCGTTTCTTGAGGTTTGTGTGCAAAAGCCTTGCAACCTTTGCTGACCTGATATTTGGTATGTTTATATTGATTAGAGTTAGTATTTTTTGTTTTACTGTTACTTTGATCAATAAGTAGTGCCCATCCTGTCTTTATTTTCTTTAGATTGAATGCAATTTGATCTGATACTAGTATGGCTATCTCAGCTTTTATTTTTTAATTGTATAATTGTTTTCTATCTTTTACTCTGAGCCTGTGTATTCTTTTTGGTCTAGGGTTGTTGCTTCTACAGTTGGCTGTTTGGTTTATCTAAGTGGCCTTTCAGTAGTTCATTGAGGTTGGTTTGGTTTTCACAAATGTCATCAGCTCTGGTTTGTCTGAGAATGTTTTTATTCCATCCATGTAAATGAGAGTTTTGCTGGGTAGTGGACTTTAGGTTGAAAGATTATTTTCTTTCAGCAATTTGAATATATTATTCCATTCTATCTGTACTGTGTCCTATGGGAGATCTCTTGTGATTCTTATGTTATTTCCCTTATAATTAAGGTTTATCTTCTCTCTTGCTGCTTTAAGAAGTTCGTCCTTCTCTTTCTTTGGTTTTTGCCAGTTGATTACTATGTCTTTTTTAAAAAAATTAGTATTTATAACTTACTAAAATTTACTTACAAGAAACACAATCAAGTATGTTAAGCCAATGGAAGTCTATACCATAATGCTGAACTTAATAATGTATATCTATGATATTCTTGTCCATAAAGCCTTATATTCCTTTAATTTTGTCTTAAAATAAACACATGCAAATAAAAGAAACTATTTTTTTTCAGCTCCAGATTAACCTTTCTTTTTATTTTATTTTATTTTTTAAAATTTTATTAGTGAAACACCATGAGTTTCACTAAACACCAGTTGTAGAATTACAAATTTTTGTGCTTGGGTTTCAGTTATACAATGATCGAATACCCATCCCTCCACTAGTGCCCATTCTCCACCACCACTGATCCCAGTATCCCTCCCACCCCCCATCCCCCCACATCCCACCCTGCCTCTCTGGCAGGGCATTCCCTTTTGTTTTCTCTCTCCTTTTGAGTGCTGTGGTTTGCAGAAGAGACATTGAGTGGCAGTCATGTTTGGTCTATAGTCTACTCTCAGCACGCATCTCCCATCCTGGGAGGATCCTCCCAACACCCTTTATTTGGTGCTCCCTCCTCTATCTGAGCTGCCTTTTCCTCTAGCATGCGTGGCTGGCCTCCAAGCCATGGAGTAAACCTCCTGGTACTTATCTCGGCTATTCTTGGGTGTTAGTCTCCTATTTTGTTACTTTATGTCCCCCAGATGCATGCAGTCTTTCTATGTCTGTCTCTCTCTTTCTGACTCATTTCGCTTAGCATGATACTTTTACATGTAGTACCACTTGTATATAAATTTTGTGACTTCATCTTTTGTAACAGCTACATAGTACTCCATTGTGTAGATATACCAAAGTTTCTTTAACCAGTCATCTGTTCTCGGGCACTCAGGTTTTTTTTTCCAGATTCTAGCTATTGTAAACAGTGCTGCGATGAACACACAAGTGCAGACGTCACTTCAACTATGCTTTTTTTGCCTCTCAGGGATATATTCCCAGGAGTGGTATTGCTGAGTCAAATGGGAGCTCAATTTCTAATTTTTTGAGAATTGTCCATACTGTTTTCCAGATTACTATGTGTCTTGGTGTTGTTTTGTTTGGATCTATTTTGCTTGGTATCTTTTGACTTCTTGAATCTTCTCAGCTGCCTCCCTGCAGAGAGTGGGCAATTTCTCAGTTTTTATCTCTCATACCACTCTCTTCTCCTTTTCCTTTTTCTTTGCCTTCTGAAATTTCTCTAATTCGGAAATTATTCTTCCTGTCTTTGCTCATTAAGTGCCTTACATTTCAGACCTGAATCTTTAAAGTACATTCAGGAAAGTATAGGTAGAATACTCCAAGAGCTAGACCTCAAAGGAATTTTTAATGGTATGATGAAAGACAACAGAATCAAAACTAAACAAATGAGACTGCATTAAACTCATAAGTTTCTGTATGGCAAAAGAAACACAGGCTAAAACTAAATAAAAGCTGAGCAGGAGAAAATATTTGCACTCAATACATCAGACAAAGGGTTGATATCTGGGATCTATAAGTACTCACAAAGTCAGCCAAAAAAAAAAAAAACCTAAAATTTAAAAACCCTATCACAAAATGGGGCAAGGATACTTCTCTGAGAAAGAACAATAGATGGCAAACGGGCACATGAAAAATTCTCATCATCACTTATTAGGGAAACCGAAACCAAGACAAAAATGAGATATCATCTTACACCAGTGAGAATGGCACATATCAAAAATACTGGAAACAATCTCTTGGCAGGGATGTGGTGAAAATGAACTTTCATCCACTGCTGGTGGGAATGTTTTCTGGTCCAACCCCTGTGGAAAATATTATGGAGTACTTAGTAAAATCAGAATTGAGGTCCCATATGATCCAGCAATTCTGCTTTTTGGTATTTGTCTCCAGGACAGAAAAACATTAATTCAAAAGAATGTATTTGTTGCAGCACTCAGTGCAATAGCTAAGATTTGAATCAGCCTAGATTGATGTCCAGTGACAGATCAGTGGATCATGAAGATGTGGTATGCATACACAATTGAATATTACACAGCCAGTCATAAGAATGAGGAAATGCATTTCGTGGCAACATGGATGGAACTGGAAGATGACATGTTAAATGTAGTAAGCCAGAAAAAGGATAAACAGGATGATATTAACTTATATGTGGTATTTAGAATAACTGGATAAGGCAATGTAGTGTTTTAAAGGGGAGATGCTTAGATCAGCCTTGGCCTCAGAGTATAGACAGGAGAAGGAAAAGAAGCGTGGAGGGAAGGGAGACAAGACACAGATGAGAAGCAGTGGGGGTCATGTCAGGGGATTCAGGTACAAAGGTGGTAAGGTTGTGTTAAGGAATGATGGAGCCAAATATCCAAATCATAGAGTCAACAACACTGAAATCAAGAGACCCAAACTTTACCAACTGAACTTAGAAAGGTGCCTATGAAGAAGACAGTCTGGAGCTCGGGAGGAGATACAGGAAGGGAGCCTGAGAACATTCTAACAAGGATGGAAGTTGACACTGGTGGTGGGATTGGTGCTGCAATATTGTATGTCTAAAACTCAGCTGTGGATAACTTAGTAAATAACAGTGCTTTAATAAAAATGTGTTGATTAAAAAGAATAAAAAATATTTTAAAATATTTTATTATAACACCTTAATTTACCAAGTTCTTCATGTTCCAACACCATTCCCACCACCAATCCCACCACCAGTGTGCTCTTCCCTCTACCAGTTTCCTACCCACCACCCCATCTTGCCATCTTGCAGGAATAATAAAATTTAATTCATATTGTTTGTTATTTTGTTATAACACAAAGGCAAGTGGAATGATAAAAATTTAGTTCAGTAAGAGTCAATTTATGATAATTGTTATATCATAATGACGTTTCTTTGTGAATTTTATTTTATTTAAAACTTTTTAAAAATTTAAATAACAGTGAGCTGCACAATTCCAAAGTTGTTTATGATCAGGTTTCAGTCATATAATGTTCCATCCTCCTGTCTCTCACCAGTGTACGTAACCCACCACTAATGTCCCCAGTTTCCCTGCCCCCGTCGCCTCTATGGTAGGCATTCCCACCAGCCCCCTTTTGGACCTTATGACTTGCAATACAGATACTGAAAGGTTATCAGGTATATCCCTTTGCCTACGTCAGCACTTAGTTCCTGTCCAAAATGATCATTTCCAACTATTCATAATGATGTTTCTAAAGTCATTGTCTAAGGGTCTACTGTGCTGGTTAGTCCAGTTGAGCCCTCTGTGTTATTGTTTAGACTAATTGAGCTTGGTGGTCCTCTATGCAACTTTCTGGTTAGATTTGCTGTGATCCTACTGGGCTGACATACTACAAAAATTTGAGGTGTTGTGTGGCCATGTATGAGGCTGTTCAGTCCCAGAGCTATTATAGGACTGGAACAATTTGTTGGCTTGGTAGTTTTACTGAGGTTCAATTGTGGAGCTGGGCTATTTCTATGTCAGGGTGTTGGGTATGGCTGTGGACTGCTGTGCCTTCAGGCAAAAAGGGGAATCTTCTCTCCCCCATTCTGAGAAGGCCACAGAGCTTGCACTATAGTCTACCTGGGTAGATTCGGCACTATCATGTTCTTTTAGAAACATGATGCTGGGCTGTATCTCTGCTGGCAAAATGACCAGTGTAGGCTGGGGGTGCTGGGTTTTCTGGTGCCCTAGTTTTCCGCTGACCCCTGCGTTTTCCGCTGTGGGTTTTGGGCGGGGGGTTGTGTATGCCTGTCCCCTTCCAAGAATACTCTAGAGTTTTCAGCCTGTAGACTGGTCATACCTGGAAATATTTAGCTGTGAAGCTGTGCTGTTTTGAGGTCAAGGGTGTCGAATGTGGCTGTGGGCTGCTGTGCCTTCAGGCAGAAAGGGGAATCTGCCCCCATTCTGAGAAGACCCCGGAGTTTTCAGCTTGGACCAGTCTACCTGGGAAGATGTAGCAGTATTTGTTTTGGAGACAATGACACTGGGAAATTGGGAAAATATTTTTTATCTTAGTTATACTGTATATTGTTTAAACTGTTACCTTGTTTAAACTGTTAATATTCCATGGTTGATGCTATTTTTATATGCTAAAAATTTACTGCTTTTATTTATTTCAGGTTTGGGGGCCATACATGGCAATACTCAGGGCTTATTCCTGGCTCTGTGCTCAGGAATCACTCCTGGCAGTCTTGGGGTACCATACTGGGTACCAAGGATAGTTAGCTACAAGCAACTACCCGCCCTATTATTGCTCTGGCCCTCAAAACTTTACTTGTTCGAATGAGTTCTACCTTTCTTCTTCATTTTGTTATTCTGTTTCCTTCTGATTTTTTTTTTAAGCCAGGGCCAGGGAGATAGTACAGCATTTACTTTGCATATGACTGACCAGGATTTGATCTCTAGCACCCCATATGGTCCCACAAGCCTGCCAAGAGTGAGCTCTTGAATGCAGAGACAACCATAAACCCTGAACACAGCTGGATGTGGACCCAAAACAAATAAAAATTAAACCAAAACGAAAGACAACTAAAACAAACAAACAAAAAACGGCCAAACCAAAACAAAACTTTGCTTTTTTAGAATTCAGAAATAATTGCTTTTTGTTTGGGTCACACCCACTGATGCTCAAACTTCTTTTAGCCCAGTACGTGGGGCTTGTTCCAGCTGGTACTTGAGAGAATTTGTGGTACCAGGGATCAAATCTGGGACTCCCTCATACAAAGTATGTTTTGCAAGCTCTCAGCTTTCTTGAGCATCTCTTTGGCCCCCAAAGTTTTGTTTATAAGAGCAGGTTAGATTCACAGCAAAATCAAACAGAAAATACAAAGAATTACTGGGCACTCCCAGAATCTACATACCACCTTCTTCGTGATGAACATCCCGCTCTGTGTAATCACAAAATAAATAAGTGGGTTGGGCGGTGACAGTATCTCTCTCTGCCACCATGTGCATTTAGTGGCCATGAGCCACTTCCCCCACCCCGGCCTGCAACCGCTGCCAACAGATGCATGAAAGAGGAAACAGGGCTGCCAGACTGGTTGGTGATCAGTTGCCATTTATTCCATTCTCCCCATGTGCCTGTTCCAGTTTCACTTGGCTCCCCATTCCAGTCTCACACTGCCCCTCAATTCCATCTCTTCCTGTCTTCCATGCTAGTATCTTCGTGCTCTGTCATGCAGCCTTCATCTAGCCCCAACCTGCAAGCATTGGGGGTAGCCACCACACCTAGGTCCCATAGCACAATCAACATATGAAAGCCCTTCCTGATATTCTGCAGCTTCTCTCAAGGGTGAAATACCACCTATGGTATGTTTTTCCTTTCCTTAGTCCAATAACCATTTAAACATTCATCTTAATTCTACTTCTTAATATTAGTCATTTTGTATGGATAAACTAAGAGATACATTAAGCTTGTAGGGTGGCTCTCCAGGGGACATCTCACTATAGATTCCAGATTATAGTGCTCAAGCCAGATGAATTTTTTCTAACCCTAGCAGGGTCCTAATCCAGTTGTTACTCTTTGAATCATGACAAAATTTTTCCATGACCATGGAAAAACTTATAGTTAAGTGTTTAACTTATAGTTAAGTGTTATGGCTCTAAGCCTGACCTGTTTCAGTGACAGGGTAGCTCACAGCTTGCCCTGGGTCCATTCAGTCCCTCGTTGAGAACCTGCTTTTGGGGTGCTAGGAATTAAGGGCAGCTGTGGCTTAAGTCGAGAAAACAGATGCCCAGGAGTGAATATTACTCAGAGTCAACTAACTCCCAAGTTACAAAAGCGTAGCATTGTCTTCTTTTGTCTATACAAAAAGGACATTGCTCTGAAGTAAACTGTGCAAAGGGACATAAGAGAAGGAGAAAAGCAATATTTCACTTACAAATACAAATCAGCAGTCTGATTTGGGGATAAAGGTTATTGACCAGTTGGGGAAGCAGAGCACAGAGAAGTGGTTGAAGATAAACACACAGGAATGGGAGTGCTTCGGGAGCACTGTGATGTAAGTAACCTAATAAAGCTAAGCTCCCTGCGGCCAGGGAGAAATGACAAACCAATGTTATCCTACACTGCTTCACAGTGATGGATTTGTTAAAATTCATAAAATCTATTTAGACATAACATCATTTAGTTCAAAATTCATAATTTATATTGGGTTTATTTACTCCTGGTTCTGTATATTTATAGATTTCGTCAAATATTTAATTACATGTTTCTCCTGTTGTGGTATCTTATAGAAGTTTCACTGCCCTGGAGCGATAGCACAGCGGTAGGGCGTTTGCCTTGCACGCAGCCAACATGGCCGACCCGAGTTCGATTCCTCCGCCCCTCTCGGAGAGCCCGGCAAGCTACCGAGAGTATCTCGCCCGCGCCCGCACGGCAGAGCCTGGCAAGCTCCCCGTGACGTATTCGATATGCCAGACACAGTAACAACAAAGTCTCCAATGGAGACGTTACTGGGCCCGCTCGAGCAAACCGATGAACAACGGGAGGGCCTTTACTTTACTTTTTTCTCCTGTTGTGGTATCTTACAGAAGTTTCACTGCCCTAGAGGTCCTCAGTTCTGCTTGTTCATAGTAGCCACTAATCCTTTTACTGTACTCTCCATGTAAAATAAAGTTGCATATGTAAAATTTGTTTCTAACATATTTA
This sequence comes from Sorex fumeus, assembly GCF_029834395.1. NCBI lineage: Eukaryota > Metazoa > Chordata > Mammalia > Eulipotyphla > Soricidae > Sorex > Sorex fumeus. Next base: position 80,004,140 of record NW_026606120.1, read on the forward strand.
CATGATTATAATGCTCAAAGTAATAAACAAAAGCAATCAAAAGTGATTAGGTGTACTTAAAAAACACCAGATAGATTGAACTCCACAAGAAGAAAACAACCAACCCCATCAAAAAATGGGGTGACGAGATGAACAGAACTTTCTCAAAGAAGAAATCTGAATGGCTAAAGGGCACATGAGAAAATGCTCTACATTATTAATCATCAGGGAGATGCAGATCAAAACAATGAGATATCATTTCACACCACAGAGACTGGCCCACATCCAAAAGACCAAAAGCAACCGGTGTTGGTGTGGATGTGGTGAGAAAGGAACTCTCCTTCACTGCTGGTGGGAATGTATACTGGTTTAGCCCTTTTGGAAAACAGTATGGACGATCCTCAAAAAATTAGAAATTGAGCTCCCATTTGACCCAGCAATACCACTCCTGGGAATACATCCCAGAAAAGCAAAAAAGTATAGTTGAAGTGACATCTGCACTTGTTTGTTCATTGCAGCACTCTTTACAATAGCTAGAATCTGGAAAAAACCTGAGTGCCCGAGAACAGATGACTGGTTAAAGAAAATTTGGTACAGCTACACAATGGAGTACTATGCAGCTGTTAGAAAAGATGAAGTCATGAAATTCATATACAAGTGGTACTACATGGAAAGTATCATGCTAAGCGAAAGGGACAGACATAGAAAGATTGCATTCATCTGGAGAACATAAAGTAACAAAATAGGAGACTAACACCCAAGAATAGCCAAGATACATACCAGGAGGATTACTCCATGGCTTTGAGGCCAGCCGCACATGCTAGGGGAAAAGGCAGCTCAGATAGAGAAGGGAGCACCAAATAAAGGGTGTTGGGAGGTTCCTCTCAGGATGGGAAATGCGTGATGAGAGTAGACTATAGGTCGAATAAGATTGCCACTCTTTTGCAGACCACAGCACTCAAAAGGAGAGAGATAACAAAAGGGAATGCCCTGCCACAGAGGTAGGGTGGGATGGGGGGATGGGGGATGGAGGGATACTGGAACTGGTGGTGGTGGAGAATGGGCACTGGTGGAGGGATGGGTATTCATTCGATCATTGTATAACTGAAACCCAAGCACAAAAATTTGTAAGTCTACAACTGTACCTCATGGTGTTTCTCTAATAAAAATTTAAGGAAAAAAAAACACCAGATAGAACTCCTAAAAATAGAAAGTATACTTAGGTGTTTTAATATAAGACGTGCTAAATTTATTTGGGAAGATAGTATTTAAAAATGATTGGGGAATGGACAATTTATGGCACATACTTGTACTATGGAAGTTGCACTGGTTTGTCAGCAGTGAAAAAGTAAAACATTTACTGCTTGTAACATGTAACAGTAACAAGTAATTGTAACATGTAACAATGCAGAATAGAAAGGGGGTAATGGATGGTGGGAGAGTTATGTTATTAAAGTAGAAATGATTGAGAAGAGAATTAGTGATTTGCAGAGAAATTGAATAGATTGTCCAGAACATAATCTCTTTAGATGAAAGATATAAAGAATGGTTAAGAGATAAGGCCCTTTCCAGGGACCCTCCTTCACTGCTGGTGGGAATGCCGACTGGTTCAGCCCTTTTGGAAAACAGTATGGACGATTCTCAAAAAATCAGAAATTGAGCTCCCATTTGAGCCAGCAATACCACTCCTGGAAATATATCCCAGAGAGGCAAAAAAAATATAGTCGAAATGACATCTGCACTTGTTTGTTCATTGCAGCACTCTTTACAATAGCCAGAATCTGGAAAAAACCTGAGTGCCTGAGAACAGATGACTGGTTAAAGAAACTTTGGTACATTTACACAATGGAGCACTATGTAGCTGTTAGAAAAGATGAAGTCGAGCATAAGAGAAGGAACACATGGAGGGTGCGGGATCCCGGAGGAAAAAAAAAAAGAAAAAACAGGTTCCAAAAAGAGCCGAGATCACCCGCAAGTTCCAGATGGAGTAGGCGCCGCATCCCGCCTCCCCCAGATGGAACCTCGGTGACCAGAAGCCTCTACAAACACAGCTCGAGTATGCGGGAACAAGGACTTTTTCTCAAAACCTTTCTCAAAATCTCTCTATATACAAAGTGATCAATGAGAAGTAAACCACCCAATCTTTCTCCCTGAAAATCAGAGTTAAGTTTGGAGCACGGCCACAGCCCTAGAAACACAAGAACTTAATGCAGAACCCAGCAGCTTGGAGCAGAAAAGTGAACGGACGATGAGTTAACCCAGGCCATCATCTCTGCCCAGAGGGGAAAGGGTGTTGCCCCATTCGCCCTCTCTTCTCTGGAAAGAAGGATGGCGGCCGCATGGGAGCCTTGTGGACAGCAGGTATGAGCCGGGGGTGTGGGGGGGCGACTAAAACCTCACGAGAAGGGGGGCGTTCCGGTCCGTCCTTCACGCCCTACCGAGGTCAACAGTTGCCCCCCACGAGCGGCTCCCCAGCACGGCCACAGTCCCAGAAGCACAAGGACTTAATGCAGAACCCGGCAGCTTGGAGCAGAAAAGTGAAAGGACTATGCGTTAATCCAGGCCATCAAGTCTGCCAGAGGGGAAAGGGTGTTGCCCCATTCGCCCTCTCTTCTCTGGAAAGAAGGATGGCGGCCGCATGGGAGCCTTGTGGACAGCAGGTATGAGCCGGGGGTGTGGGGGCGACTAAAACCTCATGGGAAGGGGGGCGTTCCGGTCCGTCCTTCACGCCCTACCGAGGTCACCAGTTGCCCCCCACGAGCGGCTCTCCAGCACAGCCACGGCCCCAGAAGCACAAGGACTTAATGCAGAACCCAGCAGCTTGGAGCAGAAAAGTGAACGGACTATGCATTGATCCAGGCCATCAAGTCTGCCGGAGGGGAAAGGGTGTTGCCCCATTCGCCCTCTCCTCTCTGGAAAGAAAGATGGCGGCCACATGGGAGCCTTGTGGACAGCAGGTATGAGCCGGGAGTGTGGGGGTGACTAAAACCTCATGGGAAGGGGGGCGTTTCGGTCCGCCCTTCACGCCCTACCGAGGCCACCAGTTGCCCCCACGAGCGGCTCTCCAGCACGGCCACAGCCCCAGAAGCACAATGACCTAATGCAGAACCCAGCAGCTTGGAGCAGAAAAGTGAAAGGACTATGCGTTAATCCAGGCAATCATTTCTGCCCAGAGGGGAAAGGGTGTTGCTCCCTTCCGCCCTCCTCCCTCTGGAAAGAAAGATGGCGGCCACATGGGAGCCTTGTGGACAGCAGGTATGAGCCGGGGGAGTGGGGGCGACTAAAACCTCATGGGAAGGGGGGCGTTCCGGTCCGTCCTTCACGCCCTACCGAGGTCACCAGTCACCCCCCGCGAGCGGCTCTCCAGCACGGCCATGGCCCCAGAAGCACAAGGACTTAATGCAGAACCCAGCAGCTTGGAGCAGAAAAGTGAACGGACTATGCGTTGATCCAGGCCATCAAGTCTGCCGGAGGGGAAAGGGTGTTGCCCCATTCGCCCTCTCCTCTCTGGAAAGAAAGATGGCGGCCACATGGGAGCCTTGTGGACAGCAGGTATGAGCCGGGAGTGTGGGGGTGACTAAAACCTCATGGGAAGGGGGGCGTTTCGCTCCGCCCTTCACGCCCTACCAAGGCCACCGGTTGCCCCCCGCGAGCGGCTCTCCAGCACGGCCACGACTCCAGAACACAGAAACCAATTTCTTAACTATCTGACTTTCAGTAGAAATACTTCCAGGGTCAATAGGTAAAATAGCAGAAATCCAAAACCAACATTTAATTCTTGAACCCAGCTGTAGAAAGCAAATCACTTCACAATGCTTTTTCAGCATGTCTGATTTGGGGGGGGGGGTAAACTCTAAATAATAGTGGTGAATCTTATTGAAACAATGAATCTAATCAAAGCAGATAGAGTGTTAACTAGAATTCATCTGCATCACAGGGACGGGGAGGGGTGGGGGGTGGGGTTTTATTGGGGTTCTTCAGGGTAAAAAATAAGTATTGGTAAAGGGAAATGTGTTTGATATTTGCATGACTGAGACATAAACCTGAAAGCTTTGTAACCTTTCCCACAGTGATTCAATAAATAAATTAAAAAAAAAAACCTGAAAAAAAAAAAAAAGAAAAGATGAAGTCATGAAATTTACTTACAAGTGGTACTACATGGAAAGTATCATGTTAAATGAAATGACTCAGAAAGAAAGGGATAGACATAGAAAGATTGCATTTATCTGGGGAACATGAAGTAATAAAATAGGAGGCTAACACCCAAGAATGGCTGAGATTAGTACCAGGAATTTTACTCTATGGCTTGGAGGTCAGCCACACATGCTAGGGGAAAAGGGAGCTCAGATAGAGAAGGAAGCACCAAATAAAGGGTGTTGGGAGGATCCTCCCAGGATGGGAGAAGCATGCTGAAAGTAGACTATAGACCAAACATGATTGCCACCCTTTGCCTCTTTTGCAAACCACAACACCCAGTAGGAGAGAGAGAACAAAAGGAAATGCCCTGCCACAGAGGCAGGGTGGGGTGGGGGGAATGGGGTTGGGAGGGATACTGGAATCCGTGGTGGTGGGAAATGGGCACTGGTGAAGGAATGGGTATTTGATCATTGTATAATTGAAACCCAAGCACAAAAATTTGTAAGTCTACAACTGTACCTCATGGTGTCTCACTAATATTTAAAAAAAAAACCACAAAGACAAAGAGAAGGGCCTTTCCATTCTGTAGTAAGCACTGTTACTCCTGCCTACATTAGTCCCATTTTAATACTTAGATGAAATGGGTGACTTAAAGGTATTTTTTATAGAAATTGACTCAAGAAATAGAAAATATGACTAGACCAGTAATCAACAATAATTTGGATTCAGGGTCAGGACAGATCGTACAGTGGATAGAATGCTTGTCTTGCATGTAGCTGACCCAAGTTTAATTCCAAGCAACCCATATAGTCCCCAGAGCTTCTCCAAGAGTGATCCCTTACTGTAGAGCCCTGAGCACAGCTGGGGTGTGGCCCCAATACAAAGACAAAAACCAAAACTTGAATTTATAGAAATGGATGGGCAAGCAGTGCTGAGAAGATTTGGTTTTATGAACTCTCTTTCCTTTGTTGAATTCCTTGAAAAAGAGATACTTTTCCCTACCTTGTCAGTAGAACGTATGCCCTGCTAGATTATATGGCATTGTTAAACAGCATAGAAAACATCTTCTCTTATGGGTCACTGTCACTGTCACTGTCCTCCCATTGTTCATCGATTTGCTTGAGTGGGCCCAGTAACATTGTGAGACTTTGTTGTTACTGTGTTTGGCATATCGAATACATCACAGATAGCTTGCCAGGCTTTGCCGTGCAGGCGACATACTCTCAGTAGCTTGCAAGGCTCTCCGAACTTGGGTCTCTTATGGGTACCCTTTGTTAATGACATTTTCATTTTGGTTGGATTCCCTGGTCTAGAGGAAATGTTGTTTTATTACTGAACTGAGATGTTCCTTTCTCCTTCCCACTTAATTATCCTTCTGTTGTGCTAACACCATTTTCTCTCTCTCTTTCTCTCTCTATTTTCCCTATATATGTCACAGGCACAGTGTAGAATCTGATGCTTTTACGTTAAAATCTGAGAGGCAGGCAGAACGATAATACGGACTAAAGCATGTGCCTTAAGTGTGGTTGACCCCAGTTTGAACCCTGGTACCACATGGTCCCCTGAGATGACTGGATGCAACTCTGGAGGCGATTGAGCACTACAGCACTATATCTTTGGGCCCTTGGATTGAACTTTTTGGGCTGATTGAGAATCACAGAGAGTGTTCTCCTGAGTACTGTTTGACCTCCCCTCCTTTTTAAAAATGCCTGTGAAAGGAAGTACATTACCTTCTTGTGTGGTAGTTAGAGAAGTTTTACTTCTTTTTTTGAGAAATAACTAAGAACTCCACCAAGTCAAGGCATGTGTATCTCTCCTCCAAGTCACTTGTAGGATGGTGATATGTGGTGTTAAAATGGTTAGTGGCTGAGGCTCTTCTCTCTCCTTATTTGGGATTCTACTGGCACGTCTTGATTTATTGGTGTCAGTTGGCAGATGGGGTGGCTCCCCTCCCTTTTTCTGACCCTGCAAGTTCTGACCCTGGTTTAGTTGTACTATCTAAGTTGGCAAGTATTCCTCTGCATCAATGGACAGCTGTTTCTAAAACTCTTAACAGTACCTTATGCCATATTCCAATAATTAGTAATAATTTCTGCCCTGTCTGAAACTGAGAACCCTATTGCCTTTGAATCTGATACTCTCTCCCCTTTGTTGATAAAAGGTGCCACAAATTTTCCCACTTCATACCTATATTCTAGATCTTATTGTAAGAAATTACTGAAGTTTTCAGCTAATGTAAATCAAAGCTGCAAATACAGAATGCAGAAAACCCTTACTTCTCTTTCTTCAATCGTTTTAGGGGTAGGGTCTGTTGATATATATTATCAATAATGAATTTTGAGATTATAGCTTAAGGGTTACTATTGTGGCTTTGTGATACTCAGTGCTATTAAGGATAGCTGTGAAGTACTCATCTATAAGTCTTTTTTAAAAAATTTTTATTAGTGAGACACCATGAGGTATATAAGTCTTAATCTATATTTAGATTAGTTTATAAGAATGCCTCTTTACGTACTCCATTTTTACTTTTGAATACTTACTTGGGTATTAGAACTCAAACCCATTAATAATGTAATAATCTTCGTATTGGGAGATTTTTGGATAGGTTTCGAACCATGTTTATTTTCCCTATGAACTATATAACATTCATCAAATATACAAGTTGTTCAGGGTGGGTATATTAAAGGTTATTGTGCAAAGCCTATTTTGGTTATGAAAAGTTATTAAATAGTCTGTTGTTCAGAATTATTGCTTGCAGGCCTTTTGCATCTCTCCCTGAAACTAGTTCATAGCTTAAGTACCTGCTTTGTAAGTATGCATTTCTCCTGCCATTTTCTTGATGAAATGCTGAGGCCTGCCAGAGTCTCTCTGATCAAATTGGACAAGGGGCTTAGTGAGAACCATATTGTCAGTCTGTAGTATCTGCTTATTTTCTCAAATATATTTTTTAAGCATTGACTTTGCACAATAAAACCTCTGAACAGAACAGAATTTTCTTTGTGTCTCTTGTCTGAGAAATTAACTTATTTAAGTGAGTCATGGTAGAACTCATCCAAGTGTTGGTTTTAACTCTTTCTTTTAGACAGTATTGCATGTGGTGAATGAACACTTGTTGTTTGTCTCCTTGGCTATTGTTCTCCTTTCCTTTGGTTAACAGTTATCAATTTTAGTGTGGAACACTGTTCCTTAGTCCATTCACCTCCCTGGGAGATGCTACTCCTAACTTAGGAGTGGAGGACATGATGTATATAGTGCTTCCATTAATTCAGTGGTACACATGATCAAAACCATTAGAGTGAGTCCCTGGACAAGAACTCTTGCTTTCTTCTGCTGGGTGTACTGATGATGTGAGTTTGAAATGTCTGGGGTCTTCAGTGGAATGTCGAAAATAAATTCAGTATTTGCAAGCAGAACTAAGAGTTGAACCTTGGTTGCGGCAAAGGTCACCCTTACCCTTGGGTTATTTTTTAAAATGATCAATTTGTTCTCTGTTTTGCTGAAGCCAGTGAGATTATTTATTTCCTTGTTACAGAATAAATCTTTACTGTTGGTAATACCTTAAAAAAGTTACTCTCATTTTTTTGTAAGGCTTTCCAGACAGTTAATATTTTTCACTAAATGTTTAGTAATAATACAGGGTTTAAAACTGCTGAAATTTTGTCTGTTCAATAAAACCCACTTAGCACAGTTAGGAAGGGCGTTTGCCTTGCACATGGCCAACCTGGCCAACCTAGATTCGATTCCTCTGCCCCTCTCGGAGAGCCCTGCAAGCTACCGAGAGTATCTCATCCGCATGGCAAAGCCTGGCAAGCTACCTGTGATGTATTCGATATGCCAAACACAGTAACAAGTGTCACAATGGAAACGTTACTGGGCCCACTCGAGCAAATCGATGAACAGCAGGAGAACAGTGACAGTGACAATAAAACCCACTTAGAAAATGCAATTCTCACGTAGAAAGAAATCCTGTTCTTATCCACTTACATTTCAACAGCAAAAAGTTTGTGCCAGGAATAGTGGGTGAAGATGAAATATATATTTACTTGATAAAATCAGTATTACACTTAATACCAAAAACTGCATTGGTGCTGATTAGGCTTGGAGAGTCTGGGTGTATGGCTCAAGTAATTTCAGCTTTCTCAATTTCCTTTTGAAATGCTAGGCTTTCTACCATGTACCTCTGAAGCCTCAACTCATTCAGCTTTTTTTGTGGAGCTGTATGAGCCAGGAGCTACAAATAGTCCAATAGAAAAGTGGAGTGGCTTGTTCTCATGGCTCGATATGCTTTATGACTTGATTTGACTTGACTGAAACCAACATTTACTGACACTCTTAGCCTTGGGAAAGGTTGGAGATAACCTGAAGCAGCACTTGGGTGGGAGATGAGTGAGGCACTGTGCAGTCCTAGAAAACCCAGTTTGGGGTTCAAAGATTATTTTTTGATCTACTCCTTTTCTGAAGAAATAGGAGATGTTCCTGGGATGAATATGTCTCAGCACATGCTCTGTTAGAAGGAGGAGAGAAACTAGAAGCCCCTCAGCAAGGAGGCCTCTCATTGTTTCCCATCTTCCGGAAGTCAGTTTTTGCCCATTTTTATTGTGGCTATCAGATAGTAAGGCATCTTTCTAAAACCATGTTTGTCTCTCACGAAAAAGGGAGTTTTTGTCAAATTGGGAAAGAAACTTCAAGTCCTGTTAACTTCTTCAAACTCAGATTGACAGTTGTCAGAACAAAATCCTGTCTTCATCTTGCTAATATTGATTGCTTTTTAGAGCAAAATTAATGAAGTATTACTATCTTGACTTGTATGGACCAAGACCCTATTGTGATATGATTTGTGTATTGGCAATTGTCATAGGAAGGAATGGACCAGAGATAGATACTGTCATTGCAAGTCATTGTATCTGCTAATACAGTTATTACTGCATTGTGTCTTTATTCTGAAAATGTTTTCTGAGTGCTTTTTATGTGTTAGAGACAATAAAACTTTTGTATTTTTACAACAATAAAAGTGGCTAGTCTTCCCTTCAAAGAACGGATAGACTAATGGAGACAGTTAAAAGAGCATTTTGATAGACTATCATGTTTTATAAGGAAAGAAAAAAGGAGGAGCAAGTAACTAGATCACCACTTGGCAGCTGGTGATCTTGGGAGTTGTCTGGAGATGTTTGAGCTGAAATTTGAAGGCTAAGTAGGAGTTAGACATAGTGAGAAGGATATTTGGGTATCTGGTTTCCATATCCATCAGTCTCAACAATTAAACAGTGATAGAGCCTAAATTTGGAGTGTCCTAAAATATAATGACTAGTACTTAATAGACTTTTACTATAAAAATAATGTGTAATGGATTTTTTTTTAAAAAAAACAAATTGAGCATTGTGCTGTTTTTATATGGATTACTACTCTCATATCATCTGTAAGTTAAAGTGAGAGTTTATCTTTTCTAACTCATAACTAGGAGGTGGAAAGGCAGTGATTCTCTACTTTTAATTATGGTAGTATGTTGTTTCTCTGGGCTGGAGTGATAGCACAGCAGTAGGGCATTTGCCTTGCACGCAGCCAGCATGGCTGACCCGAGTTCGATTCCTTCACCCCTCTCGGAGAGCCTGGCAAGCTACCGAGAGTATCTCGCCCGCACGGCAGAGCCTGGCAAGCTCCCCGTGATGTATTCGATATGCCAAACACAGTAACAACAAAGTCTCCAATGGAGACGTTACTGGGCCCGCTTGAGCAAATCGATGAACAACAGGAGGACAGTTGTTTCTCTTCAAGGACCAGTGAGTATAGTTTTTCTTCTTCTACTTGAATACCTTGCTTATAAAAGAAGTGTGTACATTTAAAAAGCAGTAGAACATTTATGAGAAGTATGCTTATACTAGGCCACAAAGAAAATCTCAAATTTTCCAAAATAAAAATATAAGAAAGATATTCACTGATTATTAAATAAAAAAGTAGACACAGTTTAAAAATTATTCCTGGGTAAAAAGAAAATTAAAAATGAAATGATGGTTTATATAGAAATAAACATCTGTGGAGCTAGAGAAATAGTACAGAAGGTAAGGTGCTTACTTTGCATGTGGCTGCCCTAAGTTTGATTCCCTGAAACACTAAATGGTGCCCTTAGCACCACTAGGAGTAATCCCTGAGCACAGAGCCAGGAGTAAGCCCGGAGCAGCTCAGAGTGTGCCCTGCCCCACAAGAAATTAACATCTGTAAGCATTTATAGGAGGTATCATTTGTAGCAAGCAGATACCTCTAGCAAATGTTATTTGAAGAAAATTTTATAGAATTAGAATGTGATCATAAAGATCATTAAAAAGAAATTACAAGTCATCCGGTAATACTCAGGGGTTTCTCTTGGCTCTGCACTCATGAATCGCTCCTGGTGGTGCTCAGGGGACCGTATGTGGGTCTCAGAATTAAATCCAGGTCACCATGTGCAAGGCCAAGCTTTGTACCTACTGTGCTATCTCTCTAGTCCAAACAGAACTTTTTTTTTAAAAAAAAATCCACATCCAGGAGTGCTCAGGGTTTACTCCTGGTGGTGCTAAGGTATCATTCCTGACGAGGCTCAAGAACCATATGTTATGCTGGGGATTGAACCCATGTTGGCCATGTCTGCCCCCTCAACAGAACATTTTAAGACAACAAGTAGACCCCAAATCTGATTCTTTGATGAGGTCAGTAAAGCAGGTAGGTCTTTGATGATACAGGAAACAGGAGAAAATATTTACAAACAGTATTCTCTTCACATTTCACATTCATTTTGTCAGTAAAGACTGAATTTTGCCGTATAATTATACTTAAGTGCAATCAGATATACATTCTGACTAATATGTTATTTCTGTCATCCTAGTGAAGTGAAATATATCAAGTTTCCTGTCTGCACTGCCTCCTATTTTTACTTAGGCCACTCCAGAAACTTCCTAGTTGGTTCCTGCAGTTCAGTGATTTTCTATCATACTAAATGAAATTCAAAATCTTAAGGTTATTAAGGTTATTTTTTGTTGTTGATAAGTAGTTTAGGTAACCTAGTTACAGTAGTTCAATGTCTATGGTTTTTATGTATATAGTTATTGCCCCCCCTCCCCCGCCAGTGCTGAGACCCTCCATAGCTCTCCTATTTTCATCACTTGTCTTACTATTCCTCTCACTCCCCCCCACTACTCATTAATCTTGAGTTTTGTAATTCAAAACCAGCAGTTTAATACTGTTTATTCCCTTGTTTTGTTTCTTTATTCTACAGATGAATGAGATCATCTGGTATTTGTTCTTCTCCCTCTCACTTATTTTGCTTAATATGATGCCCACCAGTTCCATCCAAGTTGCAGGTAACTGCATACAAATGGTGCTAGGAAATTTGGTTAAACATATACAAAAAACTGTGTATAAACATTTACAAAAAAACACTATGCATATCTCACCCCATACACAAAAGTTCATTCAAAGTGTATTAAAAATCTCACGATTAACCAATTTCCAGAAACTACACTGAGGAAAATATAGGCAGGACCCTGCAGATTTTGGGGACCTCACTGAGTGTCTTCAGTGATTTGACTCCATTAGCAATGAAAACAAAATTAAAAATAAACAAATGGACTACTCAAATTAAAAAGTTTTGCATGGCAAAAGAAAATGCACATCATGCATCAGATTAAGGGCTGGTACCCAAGATATATAAAGCAGTCACAACAATAAACAAAAAAACCCAATTAAGCACATAAAAAAATGGAAGAGAAGAGGAGCAGACACTTTTCTGAAGAAGAGTATGGATGGCCAGCAGGCTTCTGAGAAAGTGTTTTTGCCATTTACTGTCAGGGAAATGAAATTAAAACAACAACAATTAGTAGAAGGCAACCGATCTCATAGCAGTTAAAAAGAATTACCTACACAAGGCTCAATCTATAACAACATGTTAGTAACCTCTTATTCTAGGGCTTAATGGCTCCAGGGTAAGATACAACAATCTTCACACATTCCCTCTAAGGAAACTTTTTTGGATCATTTTTAGTGTATTATTCATAACAAGCTATACAAAACAAATTATGTAGTACCTGCTTTTGGGGCAGGCTTGGGTGGTGATGGTAAAATTGGAAATAGTGGTGGGAAGGTGTAATTTTAGTGGGGTTAGTGTTGGAATATAATAAATTATTGTGGACAACGTTATAAAAATAAAAGAACTCAGATGTCTTTTTTTTTTAAATCACTTCAGTTGTTGAAAACACTCCTAAAACTGGGAAGGAGGGGTTCTTTTTTGGGGGGGTGTCACACCCGGCAATTCTTAGGGGTTACTCTTGGCTCTGTACTCAGGAATTACTCCTGGCAATACTTGGGGACCATGTGGGATGCCAGGGATCGAACCTAGGTCAGCTGTGTGTAAAAGCTAATGCCCTGTCTGCTGTGCTATTGCTCTGTGTATATATCTTCTTGGAAACTTGGATATCATATAGTTTGATGGCAAGATTTGAGCCTAAGTTTAGTTTTATGTACTCTTTGCATATACAGGGCACATCCCAATGCTATAGGTCTAATACTAGGAGACTAGTGTCTTGTGAGCTCTGTATTTTGTTGTTGTTGACCACACCTGGTTATGGTAGTGCTCAGGGGAATCATTTCATGTATTGCTGGGGATAGAACCTGCATTGGTCACATATACGATAGCATTGTACTATAGCAAGTTCCTTACCAGGTATACTATCCCTCCTGCCCCCTGGTACACATTTTTTGGCAATGTGTTGTTTATTTTTGCCAAAGCTAAGTGCATTGTTAGTTCAGTGTCTTGGTTGGACTGTGAGCTGAGTTAAATGAAGAAATGTAGAATTTCTTTAAACTGTTCCCCAAACAGTGTTTTCACCAAGAACTGAAATTTTTGCTCTTAGATATGAAAAGATAGTAGTACAGTAAACCATTCTTAGATAGCAACAAGGTATTTGGACAGCCACATCAATAGTGTGGTAACTCTGCAGCTTATTATAGGCATGTGAGACATCTGATAATAGTGACTATGCATGTACATGTTGACTGCCATTTTTTTTTAAAAAAGATCAAATGTTATCTTTTATTCGTGATTTTGGCATTAAAATACTCTAGGAGGCTATTAACTAAATAAGAAATCTATTTATGTCCTGATACGAGCCATGGTTCCAGTATTATATTTTCTAAGTAGCTGCCAAAGAGCTCAACTTAGTGCTTGGGTGTCACCTATACATCCACCTGCATAAAATCAAATCTTTCATTTCACTTAGCCCAAATGCCTTAAACTGAGTAACAATAAAATCTCAATTTGCTTGCAAAAGCTCATACTCTTAGTTTAAATGGTATTTATTATACACAGTTATCCTAGAATTATTCCATTTGACATATATATGCTTATCTTGTTGACTGCTTTTTTGATCGTATATGTTCATTTCCTATAGCTGTTATAACAGATTATCACAAATTTAGTGGCTTGAAAGATCATACATATTCTTTTATATCTCTTTAACACCGGTGGAGTTTGAATTGGTTCTGTGTAACTCAAAAGGTTTTGACATGATTGTGTTTGCTTTTCTCAATGTCTGAAAATCATCTGAGTATCTTTGTGGCTTGCATTTGTTCCTGTCTTAACATTTCAGACCCCTGTGGTATTTTTCTTTGTTTTAAGGATTCTGGTAATTACATTGGGATGACCTGAATAAAATATAGGAGTATCTTTCTGTCTTAAGATCTCCAACTTAATCACATTGGCAGAAGTTTTGTTTGTTTGTATGTTTGGCCCAGTTCAGATAAGGTTGCGTTCACTATATTCTGAACACCATAGACTCTGAAAGCTTTTGTAGAGCTGTATGTTGACTTTGTTCTTCTTTTGCAGAGTTTTTTTTGGCTCTTCCAGTTCACTTCTTTGCATTTTCATATGAATTTTAGGATAAGCTTCACAGTTTCTATGAAGAAGATAACCAGGCTTTTGCCTTGAATCTGATCAATATAGAAAGTTAGTATTAAGCATTATAATCCTTGAAAATGGATATTTTAAAATTTCAGTTTCCTTCAATTTCATTCAGTAATGTTTTGTGTTTTTCAGTATGTAAGTCATACACTTTTGTAAAATTTATACCTAGATTAAAAAATTACTTCAGAAGCTACTCTAATTAGAATGTTTCAGTTTTCTTTGTGTGTGTGTGTGGGGAAGAGGGGTGGTAAAAAAAAGTTTTGTTTTCTGACCATTGGTAATCTGTAGGAGTAAAATTGATTCTATTTATTTTTGTCTTTTTGGGTCACACCTGGTCGTACTCAGGGGTTATTCCTGGCTCTGGACTCAGGAATTACTCCTGGTGGTGGTTGGGGGACCATCTGGTCCCCCATGTATCAAACCTGGGTCTGCCACATGCAAGGCAAAAGCTCTACCCACTGTACTATCGCTCTGGACCATAGAATTGATTTTAATGTATGTTTTATATTCTGCAGCTTCTTTGAATATATCCCTTAACTAATAGATTCAGGTAAATTATTTATGAATAAACATTATAAATGAACATTAATTATGTATAGACATGCGGGCTGGAGTGATAGCACAGCGGTAGGGCATTCACCTTGTGTGCAGCCAGCCTGGCCAAGCCGGATCAATTCCTCTGCCCCTATTAGAGAGCCTGGCAAGCTACTGAGAGTATTCAATATGCCAAACACAGTAACAAGAAGTCTCACAATGGAGACGTTACCGGGCCCGCACAAGCAAATTGATGAACAATGGGAGGACAGTGTTTGTTTGTATGTATAGACATATACATATGTATGTTTATATATGGTCATATTTGCAAACATGTTATTTGTGAATCTCTGTTACCTTTGGATATCTTTTATTTGTGTTTCTTTCGTCTAATTTCCCTTTCTTGAATTTCAAGTACAACTTCAAATTCATGTTGGTGAGAGCTGATGCCTTTATTTATTTATTTATTTTAAGCCTAGGGGAGAAACATTCTTTTTTTTTTTTAAATTTATTTATTTATTTAAAATTTTTTTTTATATTTCATGTAGTTTATTTCAACACTGTTGAGTAATACCTTAATCATTAATTTCCCATTTATGGATTTATATTGTACAGTGTACATCACATCTCTGGGGAGAAACATTCTTGTAGCATTAAGTCACTGTTACTGTCACTGTCCTCCTTGTTCATCAATTTGCTCGAGTGGACCTAGTAATGTCTCCATTCTGAGACTTGTTACTGTGTGTGGCATATAGAATATGT
This sequence comes from Sorex fumeus, assembly GCF_029834395.1. Lineage (NCBI taxonomy): Eukaryota > Metazoa > Chordata > Mammalia > Eulipotyphla > Soricidae > Sorex > Sorex fumeus. The sequence continues at coordinate 80,019,480 of NW_026606120.1, forward strand.
CACGGGTAGCTTGCCAGGCTTTGTTGTTCAGGCAAGATACTCTCTGTAGTTTGCTGAGCTGTCCGAGAGGGCAGAGGAATCGGACTCGGGTCAGCCATGTTGGCTGTGTGCAAGGCAACCGCTTTTACCCGCTATGCTATCGCTCTAGCCCTCAGCGGTTACTTCGGCGAACCACAGAGTAGCATTAAGTAAAAAAAAAAAAATTGGTGCCACATGCAGCAGTGCTCAGGGCTTACAGTCCTGGCTCTCTGTTTAAGGATCATGCTTGGTGGTGCTTGGGGAGCTCTTTGTTATGTTGGGGAACAAATAGGAGTTGGTCACATGCAAGGCAAGTGCCTTAATCCTTGTATAGCTCTCTGATCCATACTAAATATAATGTTAACTATAATTTTTCATAGTGTCTACAGGAGATTGAGAAGTTTTTCAGGCTGGAGTGATAGCACAGTGGGTAGGGTGTTTGCCTTGCATGTGACCGACCTGGGTTCGACCCATACAGTCCCCTGAGTACTGCCAAGAGTAATTCCTGAGTGTATGAGCAAGGAGTAACCCCTAAGCATCTCCGGATATGTCCCAAGAAAAAAACAAAGAAGTTTTTCAATTGGTGTTGAGTTTTATGGTCATGAAGTGTTGACTTTTGTCAGTTGTTTTTCTGTGTCTATAAGATGTTAATTAAGGTTTTTCTCCAGTTACCTATACTACAGTGCATTACATTGGTTGGTTCTCAGTATTATATTGATTGATTTTTTCAGTATGTTAAACCAATCTGAGTTTTTTAGGATTCACTCATCTATTGTTGCAAAAATTCAGCTTAGGGCTGGAAAAATAGTGCAGCAGGTAAGATACTTGCCTTTTGTATAACTGATCTGAGTTTGCTCCCTGGCACCCCGTAGTTTCCTGAGCCTGACAGGAGTGGCCCCTGAACTCAGAACCAGGAGTAAGCCCTCAGCACTTCTGAGTGTGGCCCCCAAACAAAACAAAACAAAATCGTCTAGATGGTGGTCTAAAGACTCAATCTGAGATTCCCTTACATGATTGGTTTCATTATCATGATTTGAGCCTACATGTTGCCATCTGATTTTTATACATTCATGTTTTTTAATAATTGTGAAAATACTTCTCTGATGATATTCTTCTCTATGACACTTTGGGTATAAAATAAGAATTTCTGCATTAACACATTTTCTACAAGAGCTACAAATGAAAGTCTTACAAGCCCATTTCTAAAATTTTTCTCTTCTTGGAAGATGATATATAGTATGGGCAAAGCAAGAAACTGGTGGAGAGTGTAATAATGATAACATATTTTCTTTAAAAATTGAACCATTTATAAGAAAATACCAGTGCATTTATTTTCTATATGTATATATGTCTATACACACATCTATTATTTTTGAACATCACCATAAAGAATAAAACAGTTTTGTTCAGCACTTTTTCTAGATCCTATTATTTTGTCTGATTAACTCACATTGCTGCAGTGCAGCCTACAGGGACTCAGATAATGTTGAAAGTGATAGTTTGGTTAGAGTGGCAAACCATTGATGCACTGATTCAAGATCAGTGATTCAGAATGTAGGATGGATTGAGAACTCAGTTACAAATCTGTCTGAACAGACCGTGATAAAATTGACTTGGTTTTAGAAGTTCAGCGGTTTAACCTAAGAGAAGGTTGGGCAAGGGTGTTAAGGTGAAGAGACATTGTGTCAGCTACCTACAAATACAGGCCATCAGGTGGCCAGAGCATTTAAGGAGTATCTAAAGTGCTTAGTTCAAATGGGTGGAAAGGGGAAGGCATTAGTATGCTCTCTGTACATTTTGTGTAAATGGAGATTTTTAAGTCATATAGCAATTATATTATGTACGAAGCTTTGTCTGCGAAGTCCATCATGAGTTTTCCCCCTTATTAGTTAATTTTCCTACAATTAATTATTAATTATTCCTTCCTGTGCTCTACAGTGTTATATATGTTGGTATAATTTGAAGCTCTTAAGTGAAGTTTGAATATTACATATTAGCGAAATTATTAGAGGTTATCTGTGGTCAGAGCTAAGCTAATTTTACTCTGGATATAACTTGAAAAGTTCTGGTATGAGCAGACATTTTATGATTGTTATATATATAATGGATACAATTTCCCTTAGTCCTCTCCACATCTGTATTTTCACCTCACCTTTGATTAAAAGCTTGTAAAATTATTTCATGAAATATATTTGAGACTTTTAACAATTTACCTCAATCAGCATTTAATGAAAATCCATTCTAGAGGTCATTCACCTGACTTTTATGAAAAAATGAAAAAATGTGAAATTTCCAGATACTGAAAACTGATCTTCCCTCCCTCCTATTCTCCCTCCCTTCCTTCCTTTGTGTCCTCCCCTGGCTGTGCTCAATGCTTGGTCCTGGTTTTGTACTTAGGGACCACTCCTGGCAAGCTTGGGGGACCATATTGGGTTCTCGGGATTGAATGTAGGTCAGCTGCATGTAAAGAAAAGTGCTTTGCTCCCTGTACTTCTCTCTGGCCCTGATTTTTCTTATGTATTCTGGTTCTATCTGTTGGTCTGCTTTTATTTTTGTGCTGTACCCAGCTGTGCTCAGGATTTATTCCTTGCTCTGTGCTCAGGGATCATTCCTGGTGGACTTGGGAACCATATGGCATGCTGGGGATTGAACCTGGGTCAGCTACAAGCAAGGCAAACACCTTACTCTACTAATGCTCTGGCACTAGTTCTATCAATGGAGCAATAGCACAGTGGATAGGGTGTTGCCTTGCACGCGGCCAACCCGGGTTCAATTCTTCTGTCCCTCTCGGAGAGCCTGGCAAGCTACTGAGAGTATCCTGAGAGCCTGGCAAGCTCCTCGTGGCATATTTGATATGCCAAAAACAGTAACAACAAGTCTTACAATGGAGATGTTACTGGTGCCTGCTCGAGCAAATTGATGAACAAAGGGAGGACAGTGACAGTGACAACAAATTTTTTGCCACTTCCAAAACCCTTGGCTTAGATTGCTAGGTTCATTTACTTAATATTTTTAAGGTCTAATGTGTTATTGTATTTGCCATTAATTATTTACTTCTTCCAGTAGATTGGAGTCACACTCTTTGAGGCTGTCCAGTCTTCCTTATCTGTCTCCTTATTTTCTGTGAGATTGATTATTCATCACTCAGTTTTTTTGAGTCTCTCTTACCTTCATCAAATGTTTACTAAATGTCCTATACCCAGTGACGGGGTGTTTGGTCTTAATGGTAAACTGACTTGTACAGTCTAGAGTGATAAACATACTAAATAAACAATAAAAAGGTTATTAATTGTGTATTTTTTGCCAAGTTTTTTTTTAATATATAGAGTTAGGCTGTGCTTTAGACATTTCCCCAACATTTCCATCATGTCTTTGTCATTAGCCACTGTATCATTTCCTGTAATATTAAAAAGGTTCTTTGAAAACGTTTGTATATGTGTGTGTTCTCTTTCCTTGAAAAATTTCTCCAAGAGGAAACTATGTTGGTAAATGCTAGAAAATGGATTGCATTTACTATAAAGATATATGGATTACTTTTCATAGTTATACCAACACACTGGTTTTTCAGGGAGACCCTGAAGGCAATATCAGTTAATTATATGGAGAGAATTTTATAAAAAGAGATTTTGCTGGTTATCTAAGTAGGGGAGATTATACATAAGTCATTATTTGGATCAGTGTGCAGTCTTGTTTTATAATTAGAATTTTAAAGATAATGTTTGTTGTTTTTCCTTCTCCTTTCCCTTTCTTCCTCTTTCCTTCCTCCTTCCTCTATTCCTTTCTTTCTTCTGTCCTTCTTTTTTCCTTTTTCTCTTCTCACCTACAGAGCCACCTTCCTGATCCTAATTTTCATTTTAGCACAGTGGGTAAGGCGTTTGCCTTGTACGCAGCCAACATGGCTGACCCGAGTTCAATTCCTCTGCCCCTCTCAGAGAGCCCGGCAAGCTACCAAGAGTATCTCGCCCGCACGGCATAGCCTGGCAAGCTACCCGTGATGTATTTGATATGCCAAACACAGTAACAAGAAGTCTCACGATTGAGATGTTACTGGGCCCGCTCGAGCAAATCGATGAATAACGGGAGGATCGTGACCTACCGACCGTGACCTTTTAAAACATTCTTTTAAACAGAATTTTACATTCTCTTAAACAGAACTTTAAAAGTATTTTAATGGTATAATTTATCTAATAGGCATAGTTCTAATGTCAGTTATACTTGTTTCTAGAAATAGAAAACAAGGAGGAAAATAAAAAAAACCCAATCTGTCATAAAAACAAATATAAGAATTTTTAAAAATCCAGGGCTATAAAAATAATATCAAGGGTTAAAGCATGCTGCTGACTCCCATTCAATAATCAGTTCAAAACCTGGCACCACATATGGTCTCCAAAGCACCACCACTCCTCATCACTGAATACTGCCTTGTATAGTCAACTACTCACCCACCTCACACACACACAAAAAGAATGAAACATAACAAATAACTTAGGATGGAGAAACATATAGAAAAAGAGATTAAAAAATATTGGCTAACAGAGTGAAAATGTTAGTCAAACACTTGTGGAAATGTAACGGACTATTTTAAATTTTTAACCTGAGTAGTGCAAAATTACTAGTGTTATTGCATCCTTAATTTTACTTATATATATGTATTTTAGATGAAATTTATATTGTGTTCATTTTCTTAGAAGGATAAGAAAGGGGCTTCAAATATGCTAGAGAGATGAACATTGTAAATGAAAATGAATGTTTTCTAAGAAAATATAGCAAGAATTTATTGTGATCAGATAGAGTCTTAAAGGGGAAAAAGAGAAAATGCTCAAATAAATTGGATCAGAAATAGAAGGGAGAAATTACAACAGAATTTCTAGAAACCCAAGACATCATGGGAACTTACTGTGAACAGCTGTACTCTGTTACGCTGAAGGACCTAGAGAAATGGACAGATTCCTAGAAATATGGATTCTCGCAAAACTGAATACAGAGAAAGTAGGAAGCCTAAACAGGCCATTCACAACAAGGAAAACAAAATAGTAATTAAGAATCTCCCCAAGAATAAAAGTCCTGGCCCCGATGGGTTTACAGGTGAGTTTTTATCAAATCTTCAGAGAAAACTTACTACTGTTTATCCTTAAACTTTTACAAATTATGAAGGAAACAGTAATCTTTTCTAATACTGTCTATGAAGCAAACATTACACTTATACCCAAAGTTGACAGAGATACTACCCCCCCCAAAAAAAAATTCAGAACAATCTACTTGATGAACATCAATGCAAAAATCCTCAACAAAATCATAGCAAACTAAATCCAACTTCATATAAAAAATAAACCATGATCAAGTAGGGTTCATTCCAGGGATGCAAAGATGGTTCAATATGTTAAAATAATGTAAATAGCCAGTATTGACATCCTGTTACTCATCGATTTGCTCGAGCAGGCGCCAGTAAAGTCTCCATTTGTCCTTGTCGTGTGCTAGTGTAGCCCAGTGGTGTCTCTTCGTTCTGAGAACATTGAAGAGCCTCAAGCCGATTGATTGTTCAGGGTCTTGACAAAGACGTCTGACCATCTCGTAGGTGGGTGGGCCATGCCATCTTTTGATGTCCCATGGAATCCAGTAGGTAACAGCTCTAGTCCAGCGGTCGTCTCCAAATTGCATTACCTGTTCAGCCCATCTGATATTTGATGCCTTGGCAAATGAGACAGCATTCCTGATTCTTGACCATTGATGGAGGTCAGAAGTCCGAATTCTTTCTCTCTTTTGAGTGAAGCGTGATACTCCAAGCATAGCTCTTTTGATTCCTCTTTGGGAGACCCAAATAGCGTTCTCATCCTGTTTTCGTAGGGCCCAGGTCTCTGAGGTGTATGTTAATGCCGAAAGAATAGTGGAATCGAAGATATATGTCCAGAGCCGGAGGTTCTTCATGCTCTTAGCTATTTCTTCGATGCTCTTGAAGGTGTTCCAAGCCACTCTCTTCCTCCTGTGCAACTCAGGTGCCAGGTCATTCGTCATGTTCACTTCTCGACCTAGGTACACATAGCTGTTGCATTCAGAGATGTTTGTTCTATTGAGAGTGAATGGAACGTCAGGAATGAGATCTTTTCATAAACATTGTCTTTGTGAGATTCAGCTGTAGTCTGACCTTTCCACACCCATGGTCGAAGTTGGCCAGCATTTGTGCCGCTTGGCTAATGTTTGGTGTTATTAGAACAATGCCATCAGCAAAGCGGAGGTGGTGTAGTTGCTGACCGTCTATTTTCGCTCCTATTTCTTACCATTCTGGTCATCGCATGACATTTTCGAGGGTGGCAGTGAAGAGTTTCGATGAAATGGCATCACCCTGCCAAACCCCTCTCTTAACATGGATGATCACTTCTTTGTAGAATGGTGAGATTCTGGTAGTGAATCCGTAATTGAAGTCATTGAAGCCCTAGACAAATAGGGCATTCAAACTCAATACATCAGGATCCTCCATTAGCTGTATTACAGATTCACGACCAGGAGAAGAAAGAGATCAGTAGTTTATCTCATTTAAAATAGTGTCCAGGGGCTGGAGTGATAGCACAGTGGGTAAGGCGTTTGCCTTGCATGCAGCTGACCCGGGTTCAATTCCCAGCATCCCATATGATCCCCTGAGCACCGCCAGGAGTAATTCCTGAGTGCAGAGCCAGGAGTAATCCCTGAGCATCGCCAGGTGTGACCCAAAAAGCAAAAATAAATAAATAAAAAATAAAATCAAGCAGTAGAGGGCTGGAGCGATAGCACAGCAGGTAGGGCGTTTGCCTTACAAGTGGCCAACATGGCCGACCCGAGTTCGATTCCTCCGCCCCTCTCGGAGAGCCCGGCAAGCTACCGAGAGTATTCGATATGCCAGACACAGTAACAACAAAGTCTCCAATGGAGACGTTACTGGGCCCGCTCGAGCAAATCGACGATCAACGGGAGGGCCTTTACCTTTACCTTTAGTATTCAAAACATCAAGTACTTAAGAATTAGCAACAGAGATGTGAGACCTTTATCATAAAAATGTCAAAATACTTAAGAAAGATAGTGAGGAAGAACTTAGGAAATGGAAAAACATTCCATGCTTGTGGTTTGGAAGAATCAATATTGTCAAAATGACGACATTACCTAAATTACCATATAGATTCAATGCAATCCATATCCAAATTCAGACAGCATTCTTTAAGGACTTAGAACAGCAATTAACAAAGTTTGTGTGGAATCATAAAACACCCTGGATAGCCAAACCCATACTGAAAAGTAAGAAACTGAGTGACATCTTATTATCTAATTAGAAGGAATACAGTAAAACCAAAGTAATCAAAACAGCATGGTCCTAGAACCAAGACTCTCTGACAATGTGTCAGAATAGAATATCCAAGGATAATCCCTGATACATATGCTCAGCTAAATTTTGACAAAGGAGCTGAGGGCATGACATGGACCAAAGACATCCTCTTCAACAAATGCTTTTGGTAGAATTGGATAGCCACATGCAAGAAATTAAAGTTGTATTCATATCTCCATATCTCATACCTTGACTAAAACCTACTCAAAATGAATCAGGAAGCAGAATCTGCACAGTACATAGAGGAAAAAATAGGCAAAATGCTCTGAGACCTAGACCTGAAAGGAATCTTCAGTGATACAAGGCCAATGGCAAAGGTTACAGGATCAAAACTAAACAAATGGGACTATATCAGACTTAAAAGTTTCTATATGGCAAAAGAAACATGGTTAAAACTAAAAGACAACCGAGTTGGAGAAAATATTTGCATTCAACACATCAGATAAAGGGATAATATCCAGAATCCATGAAGTACTTACAAAGATTCCCCCCCCCCAAAAAAAATATCCAAGGACCCCATCACAGAATGGGGGGAGGAAATAAACACTTCTGAGGAAGATCAGTGGATGGCCAACAGGCTTATGGAACCACGCTCATATCATGTAGTATTAGGGAAACCCAAATCAAGACAACAATGACCCACCAGCTTACACCAGTGAGAATGGCACAATTCAAAAATACTGGGAACAATCTCTCTCAGCGGGGATGTGGTGAAAAAGGAACTTGGAGTCGCTGCTGGTTGGAATGTTTTCCGGTTGAATCCCTGTGGAAAAAAGAATGGAGGGTTCTCAGTAGACCCAGAATTGAGGCTCCCCCCATTAACCCCAGTAATTCCAATTTTGGGTACATTATTTAAAAAAAAATATTCATTGCAGCACTCCGTACAATAGCTAATATTTGGAATCAATCTAGATCTCTAATGACAGATCAGCAGACCAGAAAAATGTGGTATATATACACAAATAGAGCACTACACAGCTGTAAGGAATGATGAAATGATGCAATTCACTGCAACATGGATGGAACTGGAAGACATGTTAAATGAAGTAAACCAGATAAGCACAGGTTATTCTATAAAACACTTATGGTATTTAGAATGATTATATGAAGGAATACAGTGGTTTAAAGATGGGATGCTCAAATCACCCTTTGCCTAGAGTATAGTGGGGAGAAGGAGAGAAGTAAGGGTAGAGTGGAGGGGAAGAAGAGACAGGTGAGAAACAATGGGCGGCAGGTCAGGGAGGTTTAGGTACATTGCTGGTCTTAAGAATGATGGAGCCAGATATCCAAACTACAGAGTCAACAACACTGAAATAATGAGACTCAGACTTTAACAACTGAACTCAAAGCACAGTAACTGTCAAGATGGCAGGCTGGGCCTGAGTGAGGTGCTGGGGTGGAGAGGTAGGAGGGAACCTTGGAACACTGGTGAAGGGAAATTGAAACTGAGGATGGGATCTGTGCTGAAACATTGTATGTCTAAAACGTAACCATGTAAATTGTGATGCTTTTATACAAGTTTTAAAAATAGAGCTATGCAAAATATAAAAACTTTAAAAATAATTTTAAAAGTAAGCTGAAAAAAAAGATACTAAGCCTTTAGTCTTGGTGGATTATTCAGAGAGAATAGTCAGTCTTTTCTCTGGATCATTTTAACTAGATTTCACAAACAAAAAACTAAGGGACTATATAGATAATATAGTGTTTGAATCAGTTGAGTTTAGTAATGATTGGAAATAATAGGAAGACTGATTAATTAGTGCAGGGACTTTAAGCTCCTGCCCTGCAAGCCTCTGGTTATGAGCTCAAATTCCTGTTGTCTCCACTCACCCAGTGTGATTGTGGGAACTCTACTATTTGAGCCTGGCAGTTCTGCTGTCAGTGATTCCTGACTCTGCAGGCAATTTCTAGTTGTACCACAGCCAGGTGTGGGTAAGACGCCACAGAAAGGGTGTAATTCTATAATTCTTCAGCATAATTGAAAAAATGAGTGAACACTACAATCAGGAAGTGCAACCTCTGGTGACTATCGGAATGAGCACCAGAACCTTAACTGTGTACTTCAACTGAGTGTTTGCTGTGTGCAAGCACTGAAACTAAGTGCAAACTTTAGATGAGCACCACAACTTGTGTGTGACTCGCAGAGCATCACACAGATTAAGATAATGTTCATGTGTAAGCTCCATAGCTAGGTATGCATGCATCCCCTGCTAATCTCAATAGCAGCAGCATCAGCAACCACAACAGCAACAAAATGAAGGATAGGAGAAGTAAAGAAAACAGAAAACAAACTAAAATAGAAATAATTGGAGGCCTGTGAATGGCATGTTTATTATTATTCTGCCAGAGATTCACTTGCCCAGAATTTATTTGACTATTTCTGAGAGTTGACATCTTAAAATTCAGATATAACATTTGGAAAAGTAGGATGAAATTTAATCATATACTACTTCTGTGAATTCAATTAGTTCAAACTGCAATTTCCTTTTAACTTCAGTTTGGTGGATTTTTTTGTATTAGTATTTTATTATAATAAATTTTTATGTTAATTTGAATAGGAAAGTCATTTTATTCAAATATAACTATGAAATGGATAATTTGCTTTAAATAAGTATTGCCTGTCTCATTTTTTAAATGTCATTTTCAATAAAATGTTTTAGGACTAGCAAAGAAATAAAAGTATTCTTTGAAACTGATCATAATTATAATATATTTATTCTATCCATCATTCTTTAAATTAACTTAGAATTACCTTTAATTTTAGATATGAGATTTTTATTCTTTTTGACTCCTAGTTTTAGCAAACTTCGGCTGGAGCGATAGCACAGCGGGTAGGGCGTTTGCCTTACAAGCGGCCAACATGGCCGACCCGAGTTCGATTCCTCCGCCCCTCTCGGAGAGCCCGGCAAGCTACCGAGAGTATTCGATATGCCAGACACAGTAACAACAAAGTCTCCAATGGAGACGTTACTGGGCCCGCTCGAGCAAATCGACGATCAACGGGAGGGCCTTTACCTTTACCTTTACCTATAATCTCTTGTACTAATAATTTATGCTTATGAATGTTTTTCTTTTGAGTCTTTGAAGAACTGTACACATATATTAGGAAAGTCTGTGTTACACAAACATTTGAAGTATGACTTCATGTAAAATTTTGAATTTGCCTAAAATTTCTATACTTTTCCCTGACTGTCCCTTGTACATTCACTCTAGGTAGGTGGTTCCTTGTTAGTTAATAACCTGTTCTCTTTTTTTGCAGGTGGGGGGCGGGGCATACCTCCTGGGTCTGTATTCAGGAATCACTCCTGGCTGGCATGGGGGGCACAATATGTGGTGCTAGGGATGAACTGGGATCCACTAGTGGCATGTAAGGCTGTACTATAACTCTGGCCCCATCATAACCTGTTCTTATCTATTAAAATTTATTGTATTGTGTCCCCTTGTACCGTTATCAGATTAATATTGTCATGAGTCAGTTTTTTACTCAGTCTCTTCATTTGCTCACTTCTAGAATTACTGAGGGAGGGAGGGGGAAAGGAGGGGAGAGGGAGAGGAGAGGAGAGAGGGAGAAAAGGAGAAAGGGAAAGGGAAAGAGAGGGATAGGCTTGCCTTGCACTGGATGTACACATGTTGAATCCTGGGTACCCTCTATGGTCCCCAGGGCCATATGGATGATTCTTGAGCACAGCCAGGTGTGGCCCACGAAACATTGATTGAGAGAGGCCAGAGAGATTGTACAGAGGTTAAGATGCTTGTCTTGTATATGGCCAACCCTCATTCAATCTCCAGCACCACTTATAATTCCTCTAACACTGCCAGGAATGACGTGTGCAGAGTCAGAAGTAAGCCCTGAGTGTTGCCAGGTGTGGCCCCAAATTCGCTTTTCAATAAAGAAGTACTATTTACTTTTAAAACACCATAATTTAAAAAGTTATTCCTAATACAGTTGTTTCAGTCATACAGTGTTCCAGTACCAGTCCCACCACCAGTGCCACCTTCCCTTCACCAGTGTTCCTAGTTCTCCTCCTCCCCTCCACATCCTGCCCCTTTAGTAGGTACCAAAAAAACTTACCTCATATTACATGCTCTAAGAAAACAAGAGGAATGACAAATGCAGTTATCAGAAAATAGATCAACAAAAGTTGATTTGTGATGATTATGATTGTTATATAATAACCCATGTAAGTGAAATTAAAATAACTAAATATAATATAATGCCTCTTCTCATTTACAGAAATAAGTTCAACTCTGGTATCTGAAATATATTGTATTTACTTTCATTTTGTTCTTGTGTCTCGTTATGGTCATAATCTTCCTTGTTATTAATAAAACTTAAAAAATTCTTTGCTAATATATTTTAGAGTTTACATGAAATAGGTGAAGCCTAGAACTATAAAATTTAATAAGAGTGAAGAGAATTAAGAAAATTTAGAGGGGAAATCTGAGTAGAAAAACTGAACTTTTATAAAAGTTCAAAGTGTTTTATTATAAGAATGGGAATTTTGAGAAGACAATAGGATATAAAATTCAAGATAAATAAGATGTTAATTCATTATTGAAAATGTATAAAATCTCTTAGCAAGCTAGGTGTAACATACCTTCCTTAATCTAGTAGAGGGCAGCCATGAACTCTGTGAGTGAATGCCACACTCAGTACCACATGCTGAGGTTTGTCCTTCAAAGAAGTTCCTTTCATGCTTTTTGGAAAACTGATTTCAAGACTGTGAATTCCCCTTGCTGTTGTCTGTCCCTGAAGCTGTGTATAGTTCCTTCAAATCTGAATGATTATCTAGCTGGGTAGAGTATTCTTTGTGAGTTTTTTAATTTCCTTGAGTATTTGTACTGTATCTCTCCATTCCTTTCTGGCTCATAGAGTCTGATTTGATAGATCTGCTGTGAATCTTTTGGGATTTCCTTTATATGCAAGTTGCTTTACTGATTTCAGTATTATGGCTCCACTTTTAGAATTTTTCATTTTTGAGTACAATGTAACTTGGAGTTTTTCTGGTTGGCTCTATTTTTGCTGGGACCCTTCAGCGTCTCTTGGATCTTGGTGCCTATAACACTCAAGTTTAGGAAATTCCTGCCTGTGGAACATAATTTCTTTAAATAATTTCTTTAAATACTGTTTCTTTATAAAATTTACTTTCCTGTTCTTCAGTGACTCTGATGATTCTTATAGTGTTCCTTTTGAGCTCATCCTCTAGTTCTTTGGCATCCTATTCATTTCTTTTTAGACTGTTTTTCATCTTTGTTGTTTTCTAGCAGTTTCCTTCATCTCATCTTGGAACTTCTTGATCTTTTGCTCAGCTGCTATTAATCTGTTGTTCAGAGCTTCAGTTGAGGGTTTTTTGTTTTGTTTTGTTTTGTTTTTTTAAATATCTTCTACCATGCTCTTCATTTCTGCTTGTAGTTTCCTCATTACAGCACTCATTTTTTTTTTTCTGCACTGCTGGCTTTGCTACCTGTGCTGTTGTTTCTTTAAATATCTCATTAAATATCCTCATAGTGTTGTCACTGTAGTCTGAGGATTTACTGAGTTGGTTGGTGCTGTTTTAGCCCTCTGTGTTCTTAATTTTGCTCGCTGAGCTCAGTGGGTTTCTACCTATCTTCCTCATCAGGTTTGCTTTTTCCAAGGTCATGCCTTTCAGGAACTGTGGAACTGGGCCTCTTGGTATGGTAAAATTCAGGTGTGGGGGCTGCTGGACCTAGCCAGAGGGAGTGGAATCTACCTGCCTCTGTTTCAAAAAGGCCACAGCTTTGTCAGCCAGGCAGTTGATCTGCCCAGGATGGTGTGGCATCATGCAGAGTTCAGGAGTTGTCGAGCTGGGTCCCTGGCTATGGTAGAATTTGGGTGTGGAGGCTAAAAATTATTATTGTTTTGGGGCCATACCTGGCCGGTGCTCAGGGCTTACCCCTGGGCACTCTGCTTAGGGATCGCTCATGATGGGGCTTGGAGAAAATATGTGGTGCCGGGAAAAAAACCTGGGCTGACAAGTGTGCAAACGAGCAACCTTACCCACTGTATTTCTCTCTGGCGTCTCTCCCAATTAGGAAAGAAAATATTGAGAGCTTATAAGAATAAAAAGAGGAAGAACAGATTTTGCTGAAAAGGGTCTGATGTGGACTGGTTTTTCTATAAGGGATTAAATACAAATAGAAGAAACAGAATTGATTAAGTTCATATTTATTTGGAGTTTATTGCTTTCAGATATTATTCTGAGACTAGTGATAGACTTGCAGTAATGAATAAAACCAGCAACTTCCTTGTGCTTTTAGAGCTGGTTTAGAGGGAAACTGTGCTTGTTTAGAGGGGAACTGGCAATAAACAAATGTTTATCATTTAGAGCAAATGAATAAAAAAAATCGAGCAAAAACCCAATTAATTTAGTAAAGAGATTAGAATTTGAAGAGAAATAAAGTGTAGAAAGAGGACTTTTTAAAAAATTTTTGGGTCACACCTGGCGATGCTCAGGGGTTACTCCTGGCTCTGCACTTGGTAATTACTCCTGGCGGTGCTCAGGGGACCATATGGGATGCTGGGAATCGAACCCAGGTTGGCCGCGTGCAAGGCAAACGCCCAACCCGCTGTGCTATCACTCCATCCTCAAAAGAGGACTTTCGAATATAAAAAATCCACCATGTGATCCCATTTTGGGTCAAGGGAGCTGGTCTTTTGTACTCTTAATCAGCCTGTGGCACTGTTGAGCTAAAAGCAGTTCTTGGAGAATGGAGGAGCAGCTTTGAGCCATTTATAGCTCAGCATGGGTACATGATCCTGTATTGGTGATCTGGGGGGAGGTGTCCACTAGAGCTGGGTGACTCTGATTGTTTCCCCAATGAGTTTTGTTCTGATTTTTCTTGATACATTTTCAAAAACTAACGCCAGTTTGTCATGTACCTTTAAAAAAAAAACTCGCTAGATTACAATAAAATGAGTTAATGTGATATCCCCCCCCCCCCCATACAGAAACACACATTTGTACATTTAAATTTTATTTGGTCTTTTGATTTTGGGACCATCTGGCAGTTTGGGGAAACATGCAGTGCTTGGAATCAAACTTGGGTCTCCAGCATGCAAAGCATGCACTCACATTATATATAGTAACTTTTCTTAACTCTTTTGAGCTGTTTCCCTGACCCAGTATTATATATATTTTATTAAAAGAGCCAAATGGAATACTTCTTCTGCAACTTTTAAATTGAATAATCAAATTAAATAGCACAATGTGTAGGGTGTTTGCCTAGTACGCGGCCGACCCCGTCAACCCAGGTTCCATTCCTCTGTCCCTCTCAGCCCGGCAAGCTACCGAGAGTATCTCACCTGCACAGCAAAGCCTGTCACGCTACACGTGACGTATTCGATATGCCAAACACAGTAACAACAAGTCTCACAATGGAGACGTTACTGGGCTAGCTTGAGCAAATCGATTAACAACGGGAGGACAGTGACAGTGACAGTGATTAAATATTTCTTAATACTAGGCACCAATGAGTGCCGCAGAGTTAGTACAGGGGTTAAGGCTCTTGCCTTGCTTGTGGCCAACTGTACCTGGTCCGTGTGCTACTTACTTAGTTTAGATTCTCTTCTTTAAAAATAATGCCCGCCCATTTTAAGGGGGCTCTTTACTAAATGTATGTAGAGTATTTTACGTATATATTTTTCGCTTATGTACACTCAGAATATGATATATAAGAAATTTAATCATTTTCTTCTAAGAAAATACATAAAGAGTTAAAACATGAAGTATATTTTTTGGTCTTTCTTACATATGGCTTTCTCAAGTCTTTTTAATAAGTGAACTACCTATTAAATTTAGAATTTCTACTTCTCAGACTTTTTTTGTTTTGTTTTGGAGCCATACCAGGCCATGCTCAGGGCTGAGTCCTTTCAACCCAGGGATCACTCCTGGTAGGGCTCAGGGACCATATGGGGTACTGGGGATTGAACCCAGGTTGACTGCATGCAAAGCAAATGCACTATCCACTGTTCTATCTCTCCTGCCCCAGCTTCTCAGACTCTTAAAGTAAGATTGGGGGTGGAGGGGAGAAAGCCAGTTCTCATTATAAATGTATAAAAGTAATTATAAATGCTTGAAAAAAATTTTTTAAAGGTTTGTCACCATCTTTACCTAATCTGATAAGGATGGGGTGGGAGGGGGTGAGAGAGAGATTTGACCAGTGAAAATATGTGAAAAAATGAGAAGTGAAAGGAAGGAATATATTTATAACTACTTAATTCTTTTTTTTCTATTTTGTGTACCCTCATTGGTACTTTTAGGGTACTCAAAGTAGAGTAAATTTTGAATGGAACATTTAGTGGTTGAATTAAATAAAATTTTTTTGTTATTCCATATCTTTAAACATAGTTAATTCTTCACAGTCATTTTTTAATTCTTAATAGTATATTGGATTAAAAGTTCAAGTATTCTAAATACTTTCCCATATTTTCTTCTACAGTTTTGTTAGTACGAAAATAGAACAACCATGTTTCGGAATAGTCTCAAGATGCTTCTTACTGGAGGGAAGTCAAGTCGTAAAAACAGATCAAGTGGTAAGTGTCTGTGCTACTTTCATTCTCTGATAAGTCATTTTATTTTTTATCTTCATTTCAATTGATATGTTGGGATTTAAAATGCTGTAAATTTTATTTTTCATGTATGCATCATTTCAACTATCATTCCATACCCCATTCTGATACTTTAGATACAGTGGTTATGGAAAATTACATGTGTGTTTATTAAGTAGTATATTTAATTTAGAATAAAGAAATTCTCTAGGCTTTCATACTTAAGAAGTAGGACTACTTGAACAAAAGTCAGGTAAACAAAAACTTTGTGAAGTAAAAGTATTTGTAATACATGTGAGAATACTAGTTCTCTGATTGAAAACCTTTTAGGTGTAAATTTATTTATTTTTATTTTTCCTTTCTTTATTTTTTGGGCCACACATGGCTACTCCTAGGTCTGTGCTCAGGATTTGCATCCTGATGGTGTCTTGGGGACCATATAGTGCTGGGGATTGAGCCTGACTTCTTACATGCAAAGCATGTGCTCAGCCATTTGAGCTGTCTCTCTGGCTGCAAGTTTACATTTGAAATTATTTTATCCTAGGTACTTATTGGAATATGAGTTGAAAAATAGAAATTGTCTTCAAAAATTTATACAATTGAAATAACAAATAAGTTGGTTATTTTTAGTCATTTTGCACAGAGTTTTATTTTGGCTTCCTAGGTGGTGTTCAGAGACTTAGGGACCAGTGAGTGATTCCCAGCCTAACTGGGCCAGCATTTCAATGTGAGGCATCGAGGGTGGAGTGTTTTGCGAGTCCTTTAGTGCTAGGAATTTCCCAAGTCACCCCCGTCAGCAGTGCCTGGGAACTCCAAAGCCACATCTGGTGGTACTTGGAGACCTTTAGGACAACAAACTGCAATGCATGGGAGGTTATGTGGTGCTGTGGTTTGCGCTCGGCTGTTGTAATATCCCCTGGCTCCTGTAATGATTTAATGATTTTTTAAGAACAAGGGAATAATTCTTATGTTTTAAAGGTAAAAATAATCTAGAATTGCTTTTTAGGAGCAATACTGAAATATACTGATTTTTTTTTCTTTTTTGAGTCACACCTGGCAATGCACAGGGGTTACTCCTAGTTCTGCCCTCAGGAATTACTCCTGATGGTGCTCAGGGGACAATAGGGGATACTGGGAATCGAAACGGGGTCAGCTGCATGCAAGGCAAATACTCTACCCGCTGTGCTATCGCTCCAGCCCCAGAAATATACTGAACATTTACTTTTCATTAATGGGTTGTGTATATTTTTTGAGTTTTTTCTAATTAGCACTTTACAACTTTATGTTGAAAAATTATTATTTTTCACTTCAAACTTTCAAACTTTTTTAACTCCCATTATAATTTTTTTTTTTGCTCCCCATGGTAAAGTATACTTACCACTATCAAAGCAATTAATGATTTCATGGTTATCTTATTAGTTTAGTTAATGATATTAAATTATTATCTTCTGTTATTAAAGACATTATCTTGTACAATTTTATTCTTTTGATATTTTCTGAGAATTGCCATAGAAAGGAGTCAGCATATGATCAATTTTGATGAGTGTACTACATGTACCTGAAAAGTAATGTGGATTCTGCAGTTATTTGGTACAGTTATTTGGGTCAGTTTTGTTAATGGTGTCCCTCAAATATTTTATATCCTTATTTTTAAATTATTTACTGAAAAAGATGTGATTAAAACTTACACTGATTGTAAAATGATTTCTTCTTTACGAAGTTTTTTCTATACATTCTTATGTATGCCCTGATATTTTGTAGACTTCTTAATTCTACTGAATCCACTGAATGATAATCCCAGTTACGTCTTTTTCCTATCTCCTTAGAGTATGGCAACTCCTAATAATCATTACTAATAATGATATAACAAGAAAGGCTGAAGATATAGCTTAACAACAAAGTGCACAGTGCATGCCTTGCATGCATGAGGTCTGGATTTGATCTCTGATGCTACCTCCCCTGCTCCCACGGCCCCCCAAAAGAAGACCCTTTATAATTATTTACAAGGCATCATTCACTTACTTGTTTTTTAGTGGGTTTGAGTCATCCATTGGTTGTTGGTGTTTTCTATTAGAACTTCATGATTTTAGGAGAGAAAATTCAGCAAGTGTCTATAAGAAAACAGAAACTTCTTATTGATACTTTTGTAAGTAACAATAGATGTCTATAATCCACCAAAGAAGTAATATGTGAATGATATATTTTTAATTGCTTCTCATAAATGAAAGAAGCACTTTCCTTTCCGTGTTTCACCCTTTATTTAAGGTAGTCTATAACTTTCTACTCTGCTAAATGATTTAAGTATAGAGAGGAATGAAAGGAGTATATGAAAGAAATCAACTCTAGAGCTGTAACATGTACTGCTTTAGTAGGGATCATATTATGAAATCCATTCATGTCAAGGTTCTACTAAAGTATTAAAGCAATACCTTTGGTTTTCTAATATTTAATTATTTCAGCAATAATTTTGGGGTCTCTTATTCATAATTTAAGCTTCAGTGATTTTTCACATAAAATATTTATAATTCAGAGTTGTAGACATCAGCATAGGTACATAAACTAGTTATTTGCATTCGGAATGGAAAAAAACTTAAGAATCCTATTTAGAGAGAATTGTATTTTTCTAAATGTTTTACAGGACTAGGGATGTAATTTAGTGATAAATTACATATTTTGCATGCATAAGACTTAGGTTCGATCTACAGCAGCACCAAAAAATTTAATAAATAAAAATATTTCAAGTATTTTCCATACCTAGAATAAACTTTAAGATATTTTGTGGAATTATTTCATTAGTGCTTTTATCATTGCTGATTTTTCTTTAATGATTAATGAGCAGTTAGGTGGTTACCTCAGTCTGTTATTTGTTTCGGAGCTTATTAATAACGTAATTTTTCTCATAGGCATAATCATTTGTTTTTGTTTTAGTAAATCAACTTAGTATTTCATCTGAAGCACTTGTAATAAAGGAAAATTGCCTGTTTTAATTTGTCTCTTAAATAGTTTATCTAAAATTCTTGTGTTGGACACTAGATATTATTTCATAAAAATTGATTTTATAAGATGTATTCTCAAATGAAATTTTTTCAGGCAAAGTTTTTCCCCTAAGGATATGTTAAAATCAGTTTTGAATTTTATAACTTGATTCATATTTATGATATAAAAGCTGCTTCTGGTACATGCTGGACTAGGTACCCCTGAATTTTGTGAAGAGACAACTTTGTGGCTCTTAAATTGTGAGTTAAAAGAGTATATGTGTGTTTCTGTGCTTTCTAAAATTTAAATGTATTTTTCTTAATATTTATCTTAAAATTCTAATGGAGAACATGAGAACTGGTCTTCAGAAGGAATTTTGCTTCTGGAGTGTGTCGGGTGGTGGCGGCAAAGTGCAATAAGTCTATGACAGTGGTGGAGGAAATTGGTCACTTGAGAAAAAGACAAGGCTTTGAAAGGTGGTTGGTTAAGTGTTACGCATGAAACCATGAAACCCCATCAGTAGCAGTACTGTAAACCACAGTGCCTAAAATTTAAAAAAAAAAGAAGAGTGCCTGTCATGGAGCCAACTGGTGGGTGGGAGGGAAACTGGAGACTTCAGTGGAGGGAAGTGAACTAGTGAAAGGATTAGTATGGAAACGTTGAATGACTGATAACCAGTCATGAATACTCTGTAATTCATGGTGGCAAAATTTAAAAAAAAAACAAAACACCAAAATCATTCTAGTAACTAGCAAAAATTTCAACCATACTCTTTCATGAAAGTAATGTCAGTATTTGCTAAGTCACTAAGTGCCATTGTTTATGGGGACCAGAGTAATAGTATAGCAAGTAAGACAATTGTCTTGAACCTAGCTGTCCCAGGTTTGATTCTCAGAGTCCCATATAATTCTTCTAGCCCATAGGAGTGATCCCTGAGTTCAGAGCCCTGAGTACCTTTGTATGTTGCTAAACAACAACAACAACAACAACAACAACAACAACACACACACACACACACACACACACACACACACAAGCTCCTCCACCCCCAAAGGTGAATGTTTTGTTAAGGGATCAGTCAAATATGAGGGTAAAAAATACTGTCAATACAAGAACTGAGAAAGTATAATACCCTAAATTTAAAACAGTCTTTGGGAGAATAAAACATTACTCAAGTCTGTGTCCCAGCAAAATAAAAATGAGAGGAAGACAAAATATGCAGAAAAAATGTTAAAGTAACTAAAACTTAATTAATATAAATAATTACTGATAATACTTCAACAAATAGAATTTGTTTTAAGAGCACAAAGATGATTCTAAATTAGAAAAATGACACATACTTCAATTCGAAAATAATTTTAAACCATCATCACATTATATAATAGTCATCACATTTATTGAATAGATAAATCAATTAATATTGATTTATAAATATTCAATGTTCAATATTCAATAAATCTAACAGCTAAACATGATACTAAACAAAGAACTATAGCAGTTATTTTCATTAAGACTGATAGAGATTTCTTCTGTTACGCTTTTTCAAATTTGAAATATGATGGTCATTATTAGGGTCAAATCTTGGATATGATGTAGAAAGTGTTGAAGATATAAGAGGTAGATTGAAGTTTAACTTGTTTGACTTACATGTAGTTCAGATGTTCATGGTGAGTTCTGTTTTGTGTTTTATTCTGTGTGAGTCATTGTACCTACCATTTGATTATAGAGACCTTATTCAACTTTATCCTCAAACTTTTGTATCCTAGATTGTTGCCACTGTGAACTTTGTCCAAGTCCTATGTGGAGAATCAGTGGGCATCAACACCTAGAATTTAGAATTTCCCCATCTTTTATAGCAGGATTTTACAAACTATGTCCTGTAGGTCTGACCTATCGCTGTTTTTGTAATAAAAATTCAATCAGGCTGGAGCGATAGCACAGCGGGTAGGGTGTTCGCCTTGCACGCGCCCAACATGGCCGACCCGAGTTCGATTCCTCCGCCCCCCTCGGAGAGCCCGGCAAGCTACCGAGAGAGTATTCGATATGCCAGACACAGTAACAACAAAGTCTCCAATGGAGACGTTACTGGGCCCGCTCGAGCGGCAAATCCATGTTTTCCATAGTTGGGACAGAAAGTAAAATATGTACTACTATGTACTATCCAGTCCGTTACAAAATAAGTTGCAGACCCCTATTCTATATTGGCAAGATAGTTTCACAGCTGTTAAAATGTTTTGCTGAGGGACTGGAGCAATAGGATAGCAGGGAAGTTATTTGCCTTGCACATGACTGACCCAGATTTGATCCCCAGCATCCTATATGGTTCCCTAAGCACCACCAGGAGTGATTCCTGAGTGCAGAGCCAGGAGTAACTCCTAAGCATTGCTGGGCATCGCCCCCAAAACAATAAGTTAATTAATAAATATAAAAAAAAGTTTCTTTGATTGGGAAAAAAAGATAGTACAGCAGGTAATGAGTGCGCTTACAATGAAGGCTAAGGGTTCAACTCTTGGCCTTTCTTCTTGATCTCCTTACTGTTCATCTTTTCACCCTCCACCATACTTAAACTGTATCCAATTATTCTTTTTACTCTTAGACTACATTTTGCTCTTTGAGGTATTTTATTTTACCTTGTTTCGATAATTGTTTATCTTGCCGATCAATGTAAATCCTGTGAGTTCATTGATTGACTTCTTCCCAACCTCTGGAGTTGTATTTGAAAATTAGTAGTTCAGTAAATATTTGTTGAGTGAATAAATACTTATTTTCTCTGACTTAGGGCTGGAGCAATAGCACAGCGGGTAGGGTGTTTGCCTTGCAAATGGTTGACATGGCCGACCCAGGTTCGATTTCTCTGCCCCTCTCGGAGAGCCTGGCAAGCTACCAAGAATATCTTGCCCACATGGTAAAGCCTGGCAAGCTCCCCGTGATGTATTCAATATGCCACACAGAGTAATAACAAGTCTCACAATTTGTTGTGAGACATTACTGGTGCCCACTCAGCAAATCAATAAACAATGGGAGGACAGTGCTACAGTGCTTCTCTGGCTTATTTTACCCTGCTGTCATTCTAATTTTTCTGCCCTGTTAATTTTATGAGGTACTAAAGGAATTTAAAAAGTTTTAACATCATCTGGCCACACCTAATTTTACTAGTTTTATTCTCAGTGCTGCTTATTCAGAAACTTCCTGCTTAATCCTAAGTCTTTCTAATACTTTTTTTCCCCCTGTACCTTTTGGTCTGGAATAAACTTGCTACTAAAAATCCAATAAATATGCCTTGTATAATCATATTCTTATAAATAGATTAGCTTTTTCTAGAGTCAGTAAGTTCTGACACGAATTCATGATTTTTCATCTACGACTAAGTATCTTGCATTCTTTTTTTTATGTCAAAAATATTTTTTCTAATTTATTTTTTAAAAATTTTTCTTCTTATACTTATTTATTGGATCACTGTGGGAAAAGTTACAAAGTTTTCAGGTTTAAGTCTAGTCATATAATGATCAAACACCTTTCCCTTCACCAGTACTCATTTTGCACCACCAAGAACCCCAATATAACCCCCTCCCACCCCTCCCAATGCCTGTGAGGCAGATGATTTCCACTTAACTCTTCTCTACATTGATTACATTCATTATTTGCCAAAAGATGCACCATTGTTGTTTAGAATTCCCCCCACCCCCAACAATCAGAATTGCTGAAAAGGCATTGTGAAATACTTTGTTTTCTATAGCTGGTTATGAGAATCATATAATGTCATTATATAAATCATATGATGATTTTGGATTTCTGCAAAGAGCCAGATAATTATGAGATTGATTTCTGTGCATCTGGTGTTAATGGCAGTGCCGGAAAGCCACTCGTGGGGGCGAACTCGTGACCTCGGTAGGGAATGAAGGAGGAGCCGGTATCGCCCCTCTTCCCATGAGACTGCCGTTGCCCCGTCAATGCCGGCTCATACCTGGCTTTCCAATAAGCTCTGAGATGGCAGCCACCTTGCTGCTGGGGGGGTGGGGAAGGTGGAAGGGAGCAACACCCTTTCCCTCCCAGGGAGGCATGGTGCTGTAGTTTAAGCATGGTCCATTCAACATTTCTGCTGCAAGATGCCGGGCTCTGAATTAAGTCCTTTTGCCTCTGGAGCCATGGCCATGCTGGAGGGCCACTTGTGAGGGGCAACTCGTGACCTCAGTAGGGCGTGAAGGACGAGCCGGTGCTGTCCCCCTTCCCATGAGACTGCAGTTGCCCTGTCACCTCCGGCTCATACTTGGCTTTCTAGTAAGCTCTGAGATAGAGCCACCTTGCTGCCGGGGGTGGGGGGGGGTGGGAGTGGAAGGGAGCAACACCCTTTCCCTCCCGGGGAGGCATGGCACCGTAGTTTAACGCATGTACCATTCACTTTTCTGCTGCAAGCTGCCGGGCTCTGGACTAAGTCCTTTTGGCTCTGGAGCCATAGCCATGCCGGAGAGCCGCTCGTGTGGGGCAATCGTGACTTTGGTAGGGCATGAAGGATGAGCCAGTACCATCCTCCTTCCCATGAGACTGCAGTTGCCCTGTCACCGCCGGCTCATACCTGGCTTTTCAATAAACTCTGAGGCAGTGACCGTCTTGTATGCAGTCCAGATGCATTTCTGCCAAAAGCCGCTGGGTTTCTAGATTTGTCTCTGAGTCTCTGGGATCATGGCCATTAATCAGCTTGATCAGGAGCCAGAGAGGCCATTTGTAGGCGGTGACTCGGGGTCTTGTTGGGATGGGGAGGAAAGGGCTGGTTCCACCCCCATCTGGTGAGGCCCAATGTGTTTCATCACTGCAGGCCCAAACCTGACTGTCCAATGGCCTCTGGAGGATGGCGGTCACTGGGCCACCAGGGGGAACAGACCAAGACACGAAACCTATTCCCACCTGGAGTGGACCAGCGCCAGTAACCTACTGCAGGAACAGGACACATTTCTGCCAAAAGCCTTTGGGTTCCAAGATTTGTTTCTGAGTCTCTGGGATCATGGCTGTTAAGCAGTTCCATTAGGAACCAGAAAGGCCATGCCTCCAATTATATAGCTGAGCCAGAGGTGGTTTGTGGGTGTGTTTCCCACATACCTAACTTTTGGCCGTTTACTTTCTTGGTAAACTTTGCCCCAAGTTTTTGGGGTCTGGCCAAAGGCACAGCAGCAATTTTGGGGTATCTGGAAGTCTGACGGCGCCATCAGGCTGCTGATGCACTCGCCTCACAGGCACAGATTGACCTGCTGGCGGCACCATACCCCCTGTATCTTGCCATTCTTGCCATACAAAAATCTTGGTTCTTTAGAGTCTTTAAAGGAATCTTTCATGTCTTACTTAGATGAAAAATGATCATGTTCTTAAACCACATATAGCCAAACTTGCTTTTTCTGGTTTGTTTTGTTTTTTTGAACCACAGTTGGTGATATTCAGGGCTTACTCCTGATTTTGTGCTCAGGGATCATTTCTCAAAGGGCTCAGGGAGCAATATGGAGTTTGGGGATCAAACCTGGGTCAGTTGCATGCAAGGCAAGTGCCAACATGCTCCGCCCCAAAAATGATTTATTTGTTCTTTTTCCAAATTACTATAAATCTTTATATAATTGAAGGCATAAGTATCATTGAAAACATCTTTGGGGCTAATACAGTAAGTAAAACGTTTGCCTTGCTCATGCCAGACCATTGGTTCAGTCCTCAGTATGGTCCCCTGAGCACCACTAGGAGTAATTCCTGAGTGTAGAGCCAGGAGTAACCCCTGCGTGTTGCAGGGCATGACCCCAAAAACCTTAAAGGAAAGATCTTTGCTGTTAGAATAAGTATGAGAGCTAACTGGTTATGGTTAACAAATGGAATGTATTGTATAATTATTTCCTATAATCAATAGGATATATATCAAGGAAGTAATATTTATATTACATGATATGAAAGATGGGCTGGAGCGATAGCACAGCAGGTAGGGCATTTGCCTTGTATGCGGCCAACATGGCCGACCCAAGTTCAATTCCTCCGCCCCTCTCAGAGAACCCGGCAAGCTACTGAGAATGTCTTGCCCATATGGCAAAGCCTGGCAAGCTACCCGTGATGTATTCGATATGCCAAACACAGTAACAAGTTTCACAATGTTACTGGGCCCACTTCAGCAAATCGATGAGCAATGGGAGGACAGTGACAGTGACAGATATGAAAGATATAATTATGGTACAAATCTATAATAAAACATGTTAACTTAGATAAGTATTTTATTGAAATATTCTCAGAGTATATTGAGAATAAAACTCGGTAAAGATAATTTGGTAAAATTATCTTGGTAAGATAATTTGGTAAGATAAAACTTGATAAGATGATTTGTTCATCTCTGTAGATGTTTGATTGAAATTTATCATATATTTAGTTACTGGGTCTGCTCGAGCAAATCGAACAACAGGAGGACAGTGACAGATATGACAGATTTAATGAATCATTTTGTATATTGTACTATATTAAATATCCAAATTATTTGAATGTTAGTTAGTATACACTTATATATTACTCAGTATACCTAACTTGAAATATACAAAATTAAAAAATTATGGAATTTTTTACTTTGCATCCACTAATATTTTATTTAAGGGAGACTATAGTTTTCATTAGAAAAAACTTGGTGAGTACATGTGCGTGCGTGCGTGTGTGCGTGCGTGTGTGTGTGTGTGTGTGTGTGTGTTGGTTTCTTTGCCATAGCTGGTTCTGTGAACAGGGATCATTCCTGGTGGGGCTTAGAGCACCATATGTGGTCCTTGTATTGAACCTGCATTGGCTGCTCTGAACTCTCTCTCCTTCCCTATTATATAAAGCTATATCATTCAGTATTTTAATGGAAAGCACTTATTATTACCCACAAATGTGGTTCATTAAATCACTTACAGATTTTTTTTAGTATTCACTATGATTCAAACATTATGATACATGCTGGTATAAAAGGAGCTCAAGGTCTAAGAGAGGAGAAATTCTTAGACCAACAGTGGCAATGCAGTTGGAGGACACACAGGGAGGAGAGGAATATGCAAGCTGAGTTCTGAAGAATAAGGAGGCATCAGATTTCATACAGAAAAAAAGCTGTATTTGTCAGTAGATAAACAGTAGACTATCTGGTTCATTCTAGTAACTACAAAATTCTCTGTTCTTTGAACCTAGGGAGAATTAGAAAGTTTCTAAAAAGAATGTAAGTTGATTTCATGAGTTAATAAAGTGGTTTTTTGTTTTCCTAACTAAAAATTCTAGATCCTTAAAGCTGTAAGGCATAGATCCTTAAGGATATAAGAGAACCATAGCAGGGTTTTTTTTTTTCTTTAAATAATGTAGGAGTGCTATTTGTTCAGCCATTGATTAAGCTAATTGAATTGGGCATGAACTCCACATTACTGTTTTATTTTATTGTATCACTGTGAGACAGAGTTATGAAGCTTTCATGTTTGAGATTCAGCCATACAATGATGGAACACCCATCCCTCCACCAGTGCACATTTTTTACCACCACCAATGTCCCAAGTACTCCCCCTCCCCCCCCCACACACATACACATCGCAGTCCTTACTCTGGCTCTATGGTAGACAATTTCTCCAGTACTCTCTCTCTAATATTGATCTGGAGCGATAGCACAGCAGGTAGGGTGTTTGCCTTGCACACAGCTGACATGGCTGACCCGAGTTCGATTCCTCTGCCCCTCTCAGAGATCCCGGCAAGCTACCGAGAGTATCTCACCCGCACGGCAAAGCCTGGCAAACTACCCGTGACATATTCGATATGCCAAAAGCAGTAAGAAAAAGTCTCACAATGGAGATGTTACCTGGCCCACTCAAGGAAATCGATGAACAATGGGAGGACAGTGCAGTGCAATTTTGGGCATTAATTTTGCTTGAATTTTCCCACCACCATTCAAGCCTATATATTTTCCGTAGCTCATTTAGAATATCATGAGAGCTCTTGTGGCCATGATTATAAATGTAAATTTCTAGATTGTAAATGGTTGGGTTCCAGAGACATCTCTATTGGCACTAATCCATTTTGGGATTCAATTGGGAATCTCTGGGCCAGGGCTGTTGGTATGCTAAGATGGTGTTCGGAGGCAAATTATGGGTGTGACGGCTAGTCTTCTGGGCGGGCGGGGAGCGGGAAAGGGACATCCTGGGACCTCTGCTGCCATGCGGCCCAGAGATTTAGTTGTGAACCCGCATACCTAGGCCTTGCTTGGGGAAGCTCTTGGTCACTAGGATTCCATCTGGAGTAGGTGGGGAGACTGCACCTGCTCCATCTGGGGTGCCCCAGTGATACTGGCTCAGTATCGGGCCTGGAAGGATCTCTGGCCTGTCGTGTCATCCGGGACTTGCTGCTGTGTCTCTGAACCAGGGCTGTTGGTGTGCTAAGATGGTGCCCAGAGGCTAGTTTTGGGCATGACAGCCAGTCTTCTGGGCAGGCAGGGCCCAGGGAGGGATAGTCTAGGTCCTCTGCCACTATGCAGCCTGGATATTTAGTCCTGGTACTCGCATACTTGGGCCTTGCTTGTGGAAGCTCTTGGTTACTGGGATTCCATCTGGAGTAGGTGGGGAGACTGCACCTGCTCCATCTGGAATGGCCCGGTGATATTGGCTCGGTATGGAGCCTGTATAGATTTCTGGTGCTGTGGTGTCTTCCGTGACTTGCTTCTTTGTCTCTGGACCAGGGCTGTTGGTGTGCTACGATGGTGCCCAGAGGCTAATAGTGGGCATAACATCCCGTCTTCTGGGCAGTTAGTGACCTGGGGAGGGACAGCCCAGGTCCTCTGCCGCCATGTGGCCTGGAGATTTAGTCCTGGAACCTGCATACCTGGGCCTTGCTTGTGGAAGCTCTCGGTCACTGGGATTCCATCTGGTTAGTAGGTGGGGAGACTGCACCTGCTCCATCTTGGGTGGCCTGGTGATATTGGCTTGGTATGGGGCTCAAAGATCTCTGGTGCTGTGGTATCTTCTGGGACTTTCTATCTCTGGGCCAGGGCTGTTAGTGTGCTAAGGTTCACATTACAAAATTTACAGCAAATTATATTTTGGTGAGGTCCATCCTGAGACGGTGGAGTCAGGCTTGGGGTATGGCAGCAATTTTGGATGGTGGAAGCAAGTGGCTGCTGGGGACTCTGCTTGGGCAGGCATAGACCAACCTGCCCCCTCCATTTTACTCTGTTCTGTTCAGCCATGTATGGGCCTGAGCTTTACTGCAGCTTTTGATCTCTTTTGAGATTTATTTAGGGGTCTTTGAGGCAAGGCCAATAGTAGAGCTTACAGGGTGTCGCTGGAGTTGATTTGTGGGAGTGATTGCCAGTGCTTCCATGTGTATTGGAAAGTGGGAGAGGTAGCCCATTCCAACTCTGAGTGAGCTTATGTAGCTGAGCCAGAGGTGGTTTGTGGATGTGACTCCCATATACCTAACTTTTGGCCGTTTAATTTTTTGGTAAACTTGTTCCCAAGTTGTTGCGTTCTGGCCAAAGGCACAGCCGCAATTTGGGGGTATCAGGAAGCCTGAAGGCAACATCAGGCTGCTGATGCACTCGCCCCACAGGGACAGGTTGACCTGTTGGTGGCACCATAGCCCCGCCATTGCAGGGTTTTAAACTAGAGAGTAAAGTAGTTTCTTGTTTTGTTTTTGGGCCACACCTGGCAATGCTCAGGGCTTACTCCTAGCAGTCTTGGCTGACCATGTGGGATACAGAAAATCAAACTCAGGTTTTCCATATGCAAGGCAAGGTCCCTACCCACTGTATTGTTTCTCCAGCCCCTCACCTATAGTCAGCTTCTTTGCAGTCAAATTTATTTAAATTGAAAAGTTGAGGGCTGGAGAGATAGCATGGAAATTAAGGTGCATGCATGTATATCTTATATGCAATTGTCTTGCCCTAGATTTTTATCCCCAGCATCGCATGTTCCCCATGAGCATAGCCAGGGTGCAACTCCAATAATCTCCACCTTGAACTCCTCATCTTCAGGGCTGCTGGATGGGAGGAAGGGCCTCCGGTGCCTCCTGAATCCTGCTTGGAGGCCCACCAAAAATGACATGAATTTCTAGAGGAAATAAATTTTTTAAAAAAATTTTCTTAAAGCACTGTGATTTACAAAGTTACTTTTAGTTGAGATTTAGACATAAAAACATTGTAGTACCAATCCTACTACCAGCATGAACTTCACTCCACCAGTGTTCCCAGATTCCCTCCCATTTCATCTCTGTTTCCCCCCTCCAGCCTGCTCGCTCGCGCTCTCTCTCTCTCTCTCTCTCTCTCTCTCTCTCTCTCTCTCTCTCTCTCTAAGTTCTGTTGTTAAAGTTTGTGTCGCTTGATTTCAGTGTTGATAACTCTGGGGTTTGAATATTTGCCTCAGTCAGCCCCTCACCACCTTTGCACCTGAATCCCCTGACCCGGCCCTGTTGCTTCTCATCTGTCTCCTCTTCTCCCTATACTCTGGGGCCGAAGTTGATTTGGGCATTTCTTCTTTAAAACATTGCATTCCCTTGTCCAATTTTTCTAAATACCACATATAAATGTTGTCATTCTGTGTTTGTCCTTCTGGCTTACTTTATTTAACATGATGTATTCCAGTCTATTCATGTTGCCAAAAATTGCATGTTTCCTTACAGCTGTGTCGTATTCTACTGTGTATATAACCACATCTTCTCAATCCACTGATCTGTCACTAGACATCTATCTAGGTTGGTTCCAAATCTTAACTATTAAACTGAGTACTGCAATGAATAATGTTGTACACAAATTCTTACAAATGAATATTTTTCTGTCCTGGGCATAGATACCCAATAGTGGAATTGCTGAGTCATATGGGAGCTCAATTCTGAGTTTACTGAGTACCCTAATCCTATTTTCCATAGGGTTTGAATCAGACAACATTCCCACTAGCAGTGGATTTGGGTTTCTTTTTTACCACATCCCTGCTAACAGAGATTGTACCAAGTGTATTTGATATATGCTGTTCTCATTTGTATAAGATGATATTTCATTGTCATCTTGATTTGGATGATGAGAATTTTTTCATGTGCCTGTTGGCCACTTTTGGTCTTCCTCAAAAGTGTCTTCAGAACAGGAAATGAGATTTTAATGTTAAAATTTGAATTTTGTTGAGATCCTGTATGACTTTTTCTGTGATTGATTTTATTGTTTTTCCTCCTTTTTGTTTGTTTCTTTTGGGGCTACATGCACCCATGCTCTGGGGGCTTTAGTTTTGCACCCAGCAATGCTTAGGGGACCTTGTGATACAAGGGGTTGCTTGCAAGACAAGTAACTTACCTCCTATACTATCTCTCTTCCATTTAAAATGACCGCTCTATAACAGAGATTTTAAGCTTACAAAATAAAGAATCTGAAAGCATGACGGTTATAGATTAAGTTAAATCTGAAACTCAATTGCTTCATCAATCACTTAATCACTTAACTTCCCGTTAGTCGTCTATTTGCTCGAGCGGGCGCCAGTAACGTCTCCATTTGTCCCTGTCGTGTGCTAGTGTAGCCCAATGGCATCTGTTCGCTCCGGGAACATGAAGGGCCTCAAACCGATCGTTCATGATCTTG
Organism: Sorex fumeus; assembly: GCF_029834395.1. Classification (NCBI taxonomy): domain Eukaryota; kingdom Metazoa; phylum Chordata; class Mammalia; order Eulipotyphla; family Soricidae; genus Sorex; species Sorex fumeus. The sequence continues at coordinate 80,049,966 of NW_026606120.1, forward strand.
ACGATGAAGTCTGACGATCTGGAAGGTGGGCGGCCACGCGGTCTTTTGACATCCCGTGGAATCTAGTCGGTAACAGCTCTAGTCCAGCGGTCGTCTCTGAATCTCATTACGTGACCAGCCCATCTGATTTTCGACACCTTGGCAAATGAGACAGCGTCCCTGATTCTTGATCGTCGACGGATGTCAGAACTCCGGATTTTTTCTCTCATTTGAGTGAAACGTGATATTCCAAGCATAGCTCTTTCTATTCTTCTTTGGGAGACCTGAATAGCGTTCTCATCTTGTTTGCGTAGGGCCCAGGTCTCTGAGGCATATGTTAATGCAGGAAGAACAGTGGAATCAAAGAGATGTGCCCGGAGCCGGAGGTTCTTCTTCCTCTTAGCTATTTCTTCGACGCTCTTGAAGGCGTTCCAAGCTGCTCTCTTCCTCCTGCGCAGCTCGGGTGCCAGGTCATTTGTCATGTTGACTTTTCGACCTAGGTACACATAGCTGTTGCATTCGGAGATGGTCACTCTGTTGAGAGCGAATGGGGCATCAGGAACGAGGCTGTTTCTCATAAACATTGTCTTCGTAAGATTCAGCTGTAGTCCTACCTTTCCACACTCACGGTCAAAGTCGGCCAGCATTTGTGCTGCTTGGCTGATGTTTGGTGTTATTAAAACAATGTCATCAGCAAAGCGGAGGTGGTGTAGTTGCCGACCATCTATCTTCACTCCCATTCCTTCCCATTCCAGTCGTCGCATGATGTTCTCGAGGGTGGCACTGAAGAGTTTTGGTGAAATGGTATCACCCTGCCGCACCCCTCTCTTGACATCAATGATTACTTCTTTGTAGAATGGTGAGATCCTGGTAGTGAATCCACAATACAGCTCACGGAGGATCCTGATGTATTGGGCTTGAATGCCCTGATTGGCTAGGGCTTCAATGACCGCTTCCGTCTCAACAGAATCAAAGGCCTTCTTTAAATCAATGAACGTTAAACAGAGCGGCATCTTGAACTCCCGAGAAACCTCAATGAGCTTGGTTATCGTGTGGATATGGTCGATGGTGCTGAATCCTTTGCGGAACCCTGCTTGCTCGCATGGTTGTCCTTCATCTAGTGTTCTGCCAATCCTATTTAGGATGACTCAAGTGAACAACTTGTAGATGACAGACAATAGGCAGATGGGGCGATAGTTGCCAATGTCATGGATGTCTCCCTTCTTGAACAGTAGTACGGTCCTGCTGGTTTTCCATTGGGACGGAACCTTGCATTCAGACAGGTAGCGAGTGAAGAGCCGAGCCAGTGTATTGATGAGTACTGACGGCAGGTTCTTCAGGTGTTCAGGTCTGACCTTGTCTGGGCCGGGTGCTGTTTGTTTCTTTACCAACGAAATGGCATGTCGGATTTCGGAAGGGAGAACGTTGGGAACGACATATCCATCCTGTGGAATTTGGTATGTCGGCAAGTGGACATGGCTATCGAAGAGATTTGAGTAGAAGTCATGGATAATCTTCTCCATTGCCATTCTGGAGGATGTGATGGATCCATCAGGACGTCGGAGGGCAGTCATCTTGGTCTTATAGTTGGCGAAGGACAGGCGGGCCTTACGAATACTTTTCCCGGCTTCTGCCGCATCTACCAGTACTTCTGCTCTTCTCTCTTTGAGGTCTTCCTTGATCGCATCTCTGCACTGCTTTGCGAGCTCGGACGTTAGCTTGCAGTTGCCTGAGGCATGCGCCAAACCACGCTGGCAAATTAGCTCAAGAGTTTTCGAAGATAGGCGATTTTTTGTGGCTATCTCTCTCTTGGCGTTCCTCGCACATTCATGGAGGTGCTGAACCAGTCGATCGTATTCCTCGTCAATGTTGTCAACAATGGCATCTTCCCATGTTGCCGCAATAGTACCGAAGAGTTCCCAGTTGGTGGTCATTCTGGGAGTTCTCTTTTTGAACTTTGCAGCCCTTTCTCCCCGCTCTGTGAAGTAGAATTTTGCACGAAGGAGACAGCTAGTCCGAAAGTAGTGAGTGGTCGCAAGGTCAACCTAAAGTCAACCTGCAGCAAACTATAAACTGCCTGCTTCATCAAAGATTAATGGTGGTGAAAAGCGGGCACTGGTGGAGGGATGGGTATCTGATCATTGTATAATTGAAACCCAAGCACAAAAAAAATTGTAAATCTACAACTGTAAAAATAAATAAATAAATAAATAAATGCAAAAAAAATTTTTTTAAAAAATTATTTTGCAGTTGAGGTGACATGTCTGTCACACTTCAGTTGTGGTGCTTACACTTGCTTGCCAGGGGGTGCACTCATTTAATTAATGGTGCTTGCATACATTCTTGTCTTGCTTGCTTACCCTGGGGTCACTGTGGTGCTCACATGGCTTAAGTCTGGGGGAAAGTGATGCTCCTGCATCACTAATTTGTGGTACTTGCACATGCCTGTCTGGACTCTAGAGATTAGATTCCTGGGTCCAGACACTCGGGGATTGTGCTCAGTGCTTGTGAGTGGCACCAAGGATGGAACTCAAAATCTCATACTTGCAAGGTGGATGCTTTTAGCCATTGTGCCTGGCCCCAGGGATTCTGTTTATTTCCATCTTTCTGGTTTGCCATTTTCAGCGTATTGATTATTGTTCTCAAGCTTGTCTTTACTACCTGCAAAAGGATTGTCATATGTTCAGCTTTTATAGTTGCAAATATTATTCAAAGACTGGTAGGACAATTGGTGCTTTCTTTTTTTTTTTATGAATGAAAATTTTCTTGAAAGCCATCTTTTCCCCTCTTACCATTCACCTTTCATTCCACAGACCAAACTATAACACACAGCATTTCTTAAACTAATTGATGTAGTTGCGTGAATTGATATTTAAATTTTTTGCTAAAGATTCCCCTTCTGAGTTTAGGTGAGAATCAGCCAGCCTTCTTATAGCTAGTACAGAAAATAAAACCAGTGTTCTGTGAAAAACAAAGAGGAATTGGCTAGGCAGCCAGTGAAATCTGCTACTTTGTTTCACCAATACTTTTGGAGTTTTGTTTATTTTTTATAAATAGTTGTCTTTTCCATCTAAAGAATTAAAAGGACAAGTCTGTATTTGGGCAAATAAAATATAGCAGCTCCACATATCTGTCAGAAAGATAGCACCTCCTTATATTTGTAATAATACTAGTATTTGCTATATAGTTTATAGGTTACATAGAGCTGTTAGCATTTTCCTTGAGTCTTACCCACTTTGAAAAATTTTTAAACACTTGCTTTCTGAGCTACAAAGTAGAACTCTGGACCCTGAACCATATAGCTTTACAACATGAGAGCTCTTCCCTGGGAAGTAAACCAGTAGAACATCCCAGAAGTGCAGTTTCTGTGATCAGGGGTATTCTTTTTGAGTTTGGATTAGGAGTAGATGGGAGATTTGTTATTTCTCCCTTTCCTCCTTGCCTTTGCAAGGTGACACCTAAACATCATGATACCTTGATGTTTAGGTGTCACCACATATTTCACTGCTCATACCTTTTTTTTTTTTAAATTTGTGGTTTTTGTTTCTTGAACACGGTGCTGGCCATAGGTCACACTCTTCAGCTGTGATGCTTATGCACTTTCTGATTGTAGAGCTTATGGGATTTGGTGCTCAGCCTTGTGCTTTCCAGGGTCACACTCCTGGCTGTGCTGCTACATATCTTTTAATTAAAAACAATTTTTTTTTTTTGCTTTTTGGGTCATACCCAGCAGTGCTCAGGGTTACTCCAATAGGGCTACCAGGCACAGAGCCTCAAACTTGAAAGACAGTTGTTTCAAACTACAGAATTAATCCTGGGCACATGGAGGGGAAAAACCCCATAATTATATTTTAATATATAATACATATAAAACATATGCATTTTAATATATAATACTTTATGTGGGCTGGAGCGATAGCACAGCAGTAAGACGTTTGTCTTGCACGCAGCCAACATGGCCGACCCTGGAGTTCGATTCCTCCGCCCCTCTCGGAGAGCCCGGCAAGCTACCGAGAGTATCTCGCCCGCACGGCAGAGCCTGGCAAGCTCCCCGTCACGTATTCAATATGCCAAACACAGTAACAACAAAGTCTCCAATGGAGACATTACTGGGCCCGCTCGAGCAAATTGATGATCAACGGGAGGGCCTTTACCTTTACCTTTACTATACTTTATGTGTATTTAAAAAATTTATTGTGGTTTCAGGCATACTCAGTGGTGCTCAGTGCTTACTCCTGGCTCTGCACTTAGGGATCACTCTGGGGGATGCTCAGGGGACCATATCTGGTGCTAGGGATTGAACTGGCATTCTCTGCAAGCAAGGCAAGCACCTTAACCCCTGTATTATTTGTGGCTGTGTGTGTGTTTATGTATGTATGTATATATTTTAACAATATGAATCATTTGTTTCTTTAAGAGGCCAAAAAAAATTTTTTTTTGAGTCAGAGGTAAAGGTAAGGTAAAGGCCCTCCCGTTGTTCGTTGATTTGCTCGAGCGGGCCCAGTAACGTCTCCATTGGAGACTTTGTTGTTACTGTGTCTGGCATAGTCATAGGGAGCTTGCCAGGCTCTGCCGTGTGGGCAAGATACTCTCGGTAGCTTGCCGGGCTCTCCGAGAGGGGAATCAGAATCTCTGATTGAGTCAGAATCTCTGTTTTATTATTTATTTATTTTTGCTTTTTGGGTCACACCTAGCGATGCACAGGGGTTACTCCTGGTTCATGCACTCAGGAATTACTCCTGGCCATGCTCGGGGGACCATATGGGATGCTGGGAATTGAACCTGTGTCGGGCTGCATGCAAGGCAAATGCCTTACCCGCTGTGCTATCACTCCAGCCCCTAAGAGGTCAAATCTTTTAAGCTCAAGTATTCAAATGAGATATGCCTGTTTTTGTGTTTTCTTTTTAAAAAAAACGGTTTTTGGACCACACCTGCCAGGACTCAGGGATTACTCCTGGCTGTGCACTCAGAAATTACTGCTGGTGGGCTCAGGGGACCACATGGGGTGCTGGAGATCAAACCACACAGGCCACATGCCATACTCGCACACTGTTGCTCTGATCCCTTTGTGTTTTCTTTTTATTTTGTTATATTTATTTTTATATTACATTAACCCAGAGAAAATATTGGCTCAGTTATTTGTTCCCCAAACCACAAGCATATCTGGCTTAATTTTGGTGTGGTATCCACCCCCAAGAATCAGTTGCACTTTGGACCAGGTTTGGGATCATCTCTGTGGGGACAGAGAAATGTTAAAGAATCAGCTGACCTCTGCTGGGCATGGAGCAATGAAAGAGGAGCCTCCGGTCATATTTATTCATGCATGCTTTCCCTTAAAGTGCTTACTGAATGCTTGCTGTGTGCTGGATACAGTTAGAAAGGGGTATTGGAAATGCAGCAGTGCTAGAGATCAAGTTACTGTCTTGGTTATATAGTGACTCAAAGAACTCACTCAAGGACTGAAGGACAGTACTCGTGGTTTTTGGCTTAGGTGACTAGGTGAGTTGTGAGTACCAGTCTTTTGAGTCTTTTGAGTTTTAAGAGGAAATGTAATTAATTTATTTTTGGAGTGTGCGGTGATGGTATATCTAGGAGAATATATATTCCATATTTATATATGTATGTAAGCACTGGAGCGATAGCACAGCGGGTAGGGCGTTTGTCTTGCATGTGGCTGACATGGCCAACCTGAGTTCGATTCCTTTGCCCCTCTCAGAGAGCCTGGCAAGCTACCAAGAGTATTTTGCCCACACGGCAAAGCCTGGCAAACTACCCGTGACGTATTCGATACGCCAAACACAGTAACATGTCTCAAAATGTTACTGGACCCGCTCCAGCAAATCAGTGAACAATGGGAGGACAGTGACAGTGATTGATATAAACGCCATATATAAATATATACATATTTATAAATACATAAAGTGGAAAGGTCGGACTGCAGCTAAATCTCATGAAGACAATGTTTATGAGAAACAGTCTCGTTCCTGACGTTCCATTCGCTCTCAACGGAATCAACATCTCCGAATGCAACAGTGATGTGTACCTAGGTCGAGAAGTCAACATGACGAATGACCTGGCACCTGAGTTGCACAGGAGGAAGAGAGCGGCTTAGAACACCTTCAAGAGCGTTGAAGAAATAGCTAAGAGCATGAAGAACCTCTGGCTCTGGGCATATATCTTCGATTCCACTGTTCTTTCGGCATTAACATATGCCTCAGAGACCTGGGTCCTACAAAGGATGAGAAGGCTATTTGGGTTTCCCAAAGAGGAATCGAAAGAGCTATGCTTGGAATTTCATGCTTCACTCAAATGTATCATTTTTTTTAAAGAATCCGGAGTTCCAACCTCCGTTGATGATCGAGAATCAGGGACGCTCTCTCATTTGCCAAGACATCGAAAATCAGATGGGCTGGACAGGTAATGCGATTTGGAGATGACTGCTGGACGAGAACCATTACCTACTGGATTCCATGGGACGTTGAAAGATCGTGTGGCCGCCCACCTACGAGATCGTTAGACTTCTTCCCCTGAATGATCGGTTTGAGGCTCTTCATGTTCCGGGAGCTGTGCTATCGCTCCAGCCCTCCATCTCTGTAGGTTTTTTTTTTTTTAAAGAATGTTATATAAATGGAAAAAGTACACTATCTGAACATTTAAGACTAGCTGCTTTTATTTATCATAATGCCGTTGAGAATCTTCCAAGTTGCATCCAGCAATAGTTTGTTCCATTTTCAATTTTATGGGTGTCTTCACAGTTTATTCATTCATTCTCTGAAGAGCATTGGGTAGTTTCCAGTTCTTTGCAATTATGAGTAGTCACAATAAACATTCACATACAGGTTTTGTGTGAACATAACTTTTCAATTCTCTAGAGTCAGTGCCTAGCAGTGGGGTTGTTGGATTACATGGTAAGTGTGTGTTTAACTTTTTAAGAAATTGCCTGTTTTCCAGAGTGACTTTACATTTTCATTCAAGCTATGTGTGAGTTCCATCTGTTTCACATCCTTGCTAGTGCTTGCTCTGTGTGTGTGTGTGTGTGTGTGTGTGTGTGTGTATGTTATTTTAGTCATCCCATGAAATGAGCTGTGGTGTCTGTCTCATTGTGATTTTAATTTGCCTTTCTCCAGTGGCTAATGATGTTGCATATATTTTCATGTGCTTATTTGCCTTTAACATATTCTCTGAGGCATTTGTTCATATATTTTGCTCATTTTTAAATTAAATTTTTCCTTTCTGTTGAGTTTTCAGAGTTCTTTTTATAGTATAGTCTAGATACAAGTTCTTTGTTGGATATGTGATATACTGGCTTTGTTTACTCTTATAACAGTTGTTTTTGAAGAACAAAATTTTTGAATTGGGTTGAAGTTTAATGTATCATTTTTTAATTAGGATGTGGGTGAGGAGGTTTGAACCATACTTGGAACTCCTGTTGTTCCTGTTTTTTTTTTTGTTGTTGTTGTTCAGCAGCCCTGGTGGAGCTGGGGCAAACCATATATGGTACCAAAGAGCAAACATGGGTCATATGCAAGGCAAACACTTTAACCTATTATCTCTTTGGCCCTTTCTTTTTGAAAAACTGGATTGCTTTGTAACTATCTCACAGTGATTCAATAAATAAATAAAACTGGATCATGCTTTATTATTTTTCAATTTTATTTTCATAAATTTGTTCACAGTAATTGATTATATTCAATATTTCAGCACCAGTCCCACCACTATTATACCTTCCCTCCACCATTATTTCGTATTTTCTCACTACCACTAAAGCTTGCCTCATAGGCAAATGCTAAGTAACTTATTTTTTTCTTGCTTGTTTTGAATAGTATATATAGGATGTCATACGGCTGCTTTTGCAGCCATGCACTCCTGGATTGGATCGTGCTTTTATTATATTTAAAAACTTAACCCATTGTGAAGCATTATCCACAGCTTTTTAAAAAATGTTTCAGTTTCATACTTAGATTAGTGATTCAGTTTGATGTTTAGTTTTTTTTAAGTTGGATAAATAACAATTTAAGATAAATTGTTAAGGTTTTAAGATAAATTGTTAAGGTTATTGTATATTAGGTTTTTTGCATAAATACATGTAATTGTTTCTTTACCATTATTAAAAAACTATTTGTTCTTTGCTTTTGAACCATTGTCAAAATTCAGTTGGCCATATTTGTATTTATTTCTGCACTGTTTCACGGGTTTCTATACTTGTTAGATTATCTCTATTACTCTTAATTTTTGATAATTTTTGAGGGGTGGACCAAACGTGGTCAAGCTCAGGGCTTAGGCTTATTTCTGACTCTATGCTCAGGCATCCATATGGAGACCAGGGGATTAAACCTAGATTGGTCACGTGCCAGGCAAGTGCCTTGCCTTCTGTACTTTCTCTCTGGTCCCAGCTTTATAGTGATTCTTAACAGAATAGGTGATTACCTCCCCCCCATTCCTTTTTTTTTTTAACTTGTTTTAGCTATTTTAGATCTTTTGTCTTATATAATTTATAGATTCTGGTCTGTTAAAATCTTTCTGGGATGTTGACATTGCACTATGATTAATCTATAGTCAGTTGCCATAGTTTATATCTTTAGCATTTGGAATCTTCCCGAACATGAACATGATATGTTTTTCTATTAATTTATGGTGTGTGTATGTGTGTGTGTGTGCGTGCGAGCCTCAGGGATCATTCTTTAGGTTTGGAGGATCATCTGGGGTATGAGGGGTTGAACATAGGTCATCAGTCCCTCATACTCCAGCATACAAGGCAAAAAACTTATTACCTGCTGTACTATCTTTCCAGCATACTATTTAGGCTTAATTTGATGTTTTCATTCAACAACTAAAATTTTCTGATTTCCAGCATACATATTTGTTAGGTTTATGCCTATTTTCACCCTATTTGTTGTGCGGACCGCTCCTGGCAGTGCTGGGAGAGCTATGAAGAACCTTGATGGAACCCAGAGCCTCAAATGTACAAGGCCTATGTCCTATCACTTGAACCACATTCCCAGCATTTCTCTTCTTAAGCTTTTATTAGTACTTTAAATATTAAAAAATTATTTAGGCAGTGTGACTTACAGTGCAGTTAACAGTAAGGTTTTGTACATATAGTGTTCCAATATTACATCCTCCACCAGAGTATTCTCCCATCCCTCTCCCCTGCTCCACTTACTAAATTCTTTTGGTTTGTTTCTTACTATATTTTGCTAATATTTAATAATATGCAGACATTAATTATAGAATTGATTGATTCTTGCATTTGGACTTGGTACTGTGATCTTACCCCACTCCCCTCTTCTTTCTAAGATGTGTTTATTGGTTTTTATTATTTGTAATTTCTTTCATTTATTTATCTATTTTCCTATTCTGGGGATTGAATCTATGGCATTGCTTAGTGAGTACTTGTAGTATGATGAGCTAAGACTGATGAGTAGTGTTCATGTCTTTTTGTGTTTGGTGACTAAATGTTATACTGACTACAGATTTTGGTAAATATTCTTTTCCATTTTTGGTGGTGGGTGGGAAGCACTCTTGTATCTGCTCAGGGTTTATGTCTGGCTGTAAGCTCAGGGATCACTCCTGTTTGATGTTCAGTGACCATACGGGGTGCTAAGGCATTGAATCTTCATTGGCCACTGCCTGCAAGGTGGAGCGCCTTCCCTGCTGTACTATCTCTCTAGCCCCAGTTATGTTTTTTTTAAATCATTAATATGATTAATTACATTGAGTGATTTCAAGAATTAAACTAATGAAGCATTCTCAGGAGAAACTCCTGTTGCTTATAGTACTCCTAGTGTTATTTTTAAAACAAAATTACTGGGTTTAATTTGTTGATATTTTGTTGAAGATTTTTCTTTGGCCATGAATGGTACTGATATGTTTATCTTTTTTTGTAATGTTTTTATCTGCTTTGATGTCAGAATATTTTTTCTTTATAGAGTTAGTGTTTTCAACTCCTGTTCTCTGAAAGAGATTTTGTAGAATTGTTATTTCTTTAAATGTTAGATTGAACTTGGAAAACTATCTGCATCTGGAAATTTCTTTTTTGTAAGGGTTTTAGAACTACAAACAAATTTCTAGAAATGTTGAGATTACTCTTTAATCTTGGGTGAGTTGCAGTAGTTACTAATTATTTACTAAAGGGTGTGTTTAGAAGACAAGTTTTGCTATTGAGCAGCTAGATGACCTTGGGAATTGTACTTTAGCCTTAACCATCTTGGCCTTTAATAATGTCCAGCTGAAAAATTAAGGTAAAATTTTATCTTCTTTAGAGTTTCAATTACAATTACCTATTTCTGGGAGATACAGCTGTATGTATAAAAAGTTTATGTGAATGGATTGTGTACCTCTTTTTTTTGATCCATTTGTCAGTTTCTCAACATTGACTTTTCATCATTGATGAAAAGATAGGTTGGAAGCAGGCATCTTGATGCAGTTGTTGTGGTATGTGAAAAATGAATTTCATAAGTAATTTTTGTAGAAAGATAACACACTTGTGAGTTTTTCATGTTATACTTTCTAGAAACAATTGAGTTTAGAATTTTTTAAATGTCAGAACTGCATTTCATTTTTGTAATTACCCCTCTGATTAAAAATAGCTATTCACTGTTAGCTCTAAGTAGTTCACGTAAAATTATTTTTCAAGAGATAGCACACTTTTTATTGAATCAAACAAAGTGAAAGTAGTGTACAGATCTGCTGCTGAAGGAAACATTAAGTTGCTGCCTGCAGCTAGAGGATTTTACGTAGGCACCTGTGGGTTTGAGTGCGTTCAATATACAGACTGCAGTAGGAGGCTGGCACTGCCTCTGCTGACTCCAGTACACTCCTTCACTGCTGCTCTGCCGATTTCCTCACTGTCCAGAAGACAAACAAAATGGTGCAGCACGTACAGGGTATGAGAATAAACTAACCGTCAATATGAACCAAAGGTGGGTTTACTGCACTGAGTAGCAGAGAAAAATATTTAAGGAGATTAAAATCTTGGATCTAGTTCAATATGTCAGATATTTTCAGCAGTTTTATATTTTGTTGTGGCCATTTGAAATGAAAATGTTCAGTTCTGAGATCTGCATGCCCTCTCTATATAGAGGTTCATTGCATGATATAGTGGTATATTGCATGTATGGTGTTAATAGATGCATGCGTGGTGGTTTATAGAGATTTGTATCTGTACTAAATATGTGTAATTTGTATATAATCACACATGCATATACATACAGGTTTTTTCTATTAATAATATATAATTTTAAAAGTAAGCACAGTTTTTATGTTTTTTTATGTTGCACATTTGTCGCAGCTCCTATCAATGCCTTTCTTTATATTGTTCATTTGATAATAGTAGAAAGCATTAGTAGGGCGGTCTCTAGTGAGATGGAAAATAAGTAGAATGAACACTGAAGTTGGCACTTCATATATTATTGATGACTGTAATGCAGTGTGAATTCGCATTGCACATAGTCATGATTTAAATGATCACCTCTTTCATAAAAGCAAAATGTTTATATGAACGGCCATGTTGTAGACAGTGAGTATAAAATCAGGAGACGGTGTAAGACAAGTGAAACATCTCTGTCCTTGGTTTCTTGAGCAGTGCTCAGCATTAACTCAGGGCACTGTCTTTTTAGAAGTACAGTGGGAAACAATTGAACATCAAGCTTAGGGAAAAAAAATGGAGGTTAAGTTTCCCACCCTTTCCCGGAAGCACTTTACCTATGCACTCATTTATTTTGGGTGTCAGTGGCTACATGGTACTGGGGAACTGTCCAGTTTAGACAATATATATTTACTTAAGCCACACCCAACAGATTCAGCTTTTTTTTATGCATTCAGACACTATTTTAATCTGGTGCTGATATGTTACCATCGTATGTGAGATGTCTATGCATTGTAACAAGAAAGGAAAACACTATATGTACACAGGTTCCTGTGTTCCTGAAAATGTGAGTTGCTGTATTAATAGCACAGAAGAGCAATGTTTAAATTATGCAGCATTATCTCTGGGAGTGGGGGTTAGGGAGAGAGAAAGAGTACAAATCTACTGCAAGTATTCTGATCATAAATGTAACAGAACTGTTGGTATACTGCTTTTTGTTTGTTTGGTTTAGTATTATAATGCTGAGTTGGACTATGACATTTAGAGTTCACATTTTATGTTTGAGAAAATATTTGCCCAAACATTTAAAATACCTCACTTTATTTTCTTCTGTTTTAATTTTTTTTTGCTAAAGATTAAGCCCAAGTCTGTTTATGTTTTACTCTATACTAGAGATATATATGGGAGAAAAATTAACTGTATGACTGCTTGTCACCCAGTTGGATTACCTTATTCATTTCAGACAAATAAGAATCAGTATTAATCTTAATAGTCTGTAGTGTGCTCACATTCTATATTTTCAGAAACTCTTAGCTGAAGCAAATTTACTCTACCAAATCAAAGGAAAAAGACTTCTCACATCTGTACTATAGTCCTTTGATTTTATTGAATAACACAGTTGAATAATAAGGTCTTTTTAGGTGCCAAATTTAGTGATAATGGATAGCTAACTGTGGGTTGAAATATACTATATTATTAGAATGCTTCTTGTATCTAAACTGTTATATAATCCTGATGGAATGTTGCAGATGAAACAGAGAAATCTGATTGGCTCTTTACAAGACACAGTGCCTTGAAAGCCATTCTGAATAGGCTTCCACAGTCCCCTTGATGGTTAGTTAGCATCACAGTGAAAACAAAATGCTGTGGAGACAGACAAGGAGTTTGGAAGATGAAATGAAGTTGTTAAAGCGCTTCAGTAATACATACACTCCTCTTACTTGTTTGCTTATTGTTTCTCCGAGGGAGCGTTAAGTTCTATTAAGTTAACGTACTGTCTGAAAAGTATTTGATTATTTGGACTAACTCTAAAAGAGTAGGTGAACAGTTTTTTGTTAGGTGATAGGATGGGTTAATGAATGCTAAAATTTCACAGCATTTATTAAATATGAAAGAATGGAACTTGTTGGGAGAGAGGTAAGGTTTGTTATGAAATTGTGAAGAAACTCTTACCCTTCTCATATTAAAATTGCATTAGATAATTTGTCATCTAAGAGTTCAGTGATGCTTGAGGAGGATACTTTGTTGTTAGCGTTAGAACAGCAGACTATTGCAAGTCAAAACAGGAGAACTGTTTACTGTCTGCTGGCTATTAGAAACACCCTTGAGATGTGAGAACAATATGTGTTAGCTTTTATGTATTTATTATACTTGGCCAGGTGGTCTGTTGGAGTAAGTTGCAAGTTATAAAACCAAATGTCTATCCCTTCTGTTTATTTTATGTAAAATATTTTAAATTGCAGTTTATTAAAATTTGAATATTCTTAAAATAGATCATGTTCATTATATTATCTATGGGAAGGGCAAATTTTTTTGAGCAGAAATGAGCACTTAAATTAAAAAATTACAGTGAAAGGATTTAGAGGAGTATAAAATAAGACCATATTTGAAGAATAATATCCTGTGTATAGTCAGAAAACAAATATATCTTTTAAATTTTATTTCTGTGCTTATTTTCTCAAATTATTTGATATGCTAATAGAGAAAGGCTGAAGGCAGCTGGCTGCTAGTGTTACTAGCTGAAAACAAAATGGCTGGCAAGGATTAGTATTGTAAATTGCAATAGAGAGCTGGATGCAATTTAGATGTCTTTTATCCAAAGCAAGTGTTACAAAGTAAGATGATGAAGGAATGACTTTTGGATGAAATGCTTTTGACATTAAAGAAACATTTTGTTAAAATGTGCAAATACTGTATTGTAGCATAAAAACAAAAGATTTTATGCCTTAAAGAGTGATTCATTTTCAGCTAAGCAATAAAGAACTCTCGTTAATATTCATTTAACGATCACAGTCTTTGTAATTCTGAGATTCAGATATTTTCTGAGGATATAATTTATGAATCGTACAGATTAATTATGTAGTTAAGGGAAAAAGAAATACAAATGAGTGCTTTCTTAGAATCTAAAGAATTCTTGATAATTCTTTGAGAATTTTATTTATGATTAGATTATGATTCTTTTAAAAGAATAGAAAAATAGAATGGGAATGTTACTAGATAAGAATAAAAAATACAGTTTATAAAATTACATCATCTGTAGATTTATATGTATCAGTAAAGAGTTTTTCACATATAACCATTGATCTTTAGCAATTCTTGAAAGAATAAAAATGTTTAAATTGTTGATAGATTGAGAAATAGTTTCAGGAATTATTAATTAGTTAGGTTGAAGCACAATAATTTGTATGCCTGTCTCCCACAGTTTAATGACAACTGTTGAAGGAACACAGTATTCATTTATGATCTCCACTTCTCCAGGACACAGTCTCATGTCTCAGCACTTAGTCATGATTGATGAATAATGACACAGTGTGTATATCTTCAAAGACACACATTCATAATTACATACCTAATTTTCATGACCTTTATAGGCTAAATTCTATTTTATTTAGTCTTTTAGCAGATGAAACAAGAGAAAGAGAAAAAGAGTTTAAGTGACTTGACCAAGGTCATATAGTAAGTGGAGGTGTCAGGGTTTGTACTTCAATTATTCAGATTGCTTTCAGCATCTCTTCCTTTCTAAGTGAAAATTAATATTTTAGTATTCAACAGAACCCTCAGGAATATACAATGTATATATAATATGACAGAAACTGAAGATAGCAGAAAAAGCCTGTTTTTATCTCTTTCAAAAATGCTGTTAACTGATATTTTGTTTTCTAAAATACTTTTTGCTTTAGTCATTAGGTACAGTTTATTCCTTATTATCACCATCAGATAATGTAGATATCAGTTATTTTAAAACCCATCCAAGTGTCTGAAGGAAGTGGACAGAATATAATTTCCATGATCCTCAAAATGGCTGTCAACATCTAATCTTGTCATTAAGTTTAAAGAAAATTTCTGAATATTTGTCAACTTTGTATTCACTTTTCTTCTTCCTTTCTCATTGCACTATTTTTAGATTTCTTATTTGCTCACTTAAATTACTGTGTAAGTTTCAGTACTCTTTAGTACTTTTTTTTTTGGTACTTAAATAAATTTCCATTTTTGGAAATCCCCTAACTTTGGAACAAAATGTGGTTTCTTTTCTCTAGTTCTCATTAGTATCCTCATATAATACAGATATATACAGTCATAAATAATACCAGTTCATATAGATTCAGAATTTGGTTTTTAAAAAAAGCTTATGAACAAAAAATATTTCTAATACAAATGTATTTGCATTTATAGTGACCACACCTGCAGTGTTGGCATTCTGTAGTACTAGAACTCAGATGTTGCTAGGGATCATCAGAGCCACGTCTGGAGATGCTCAGGAAGACACGTGGTACCCTAATGGGGGGTCCACCTCAGGATTGTGCCAGGCATGTACTCTCTACTTGGACCTGGTTCTTCATGAACAATTTGTGTTTTAGTATTTTTTTCTACATCTCACTTATTTTACTCTTGTTGGTATATATATGGACTTGGTTTGTTAAATCACTATTATAAATATTTTGGTTTTGGACTACACCCAGCAGTGCTCAGGGTTTACTCCTGGCTCTGCACTCGTGACAGAGGGGACCACTATTATGGATGCTGGGGACCTAACCCGGGCTGACTGCATGCAAGGCAAACTCTACCCGCTGTACTATTGCTCAGGCACCTGGAAACATTTCTTTTATATATTTCTCTCCAAATAAAAAATTAAGTTTATTTCAAATTTATTTTATTTTTTAATTTAATCAGTCAATTAATTGTTCTATTTTGTATGATTATAGATACACTACAGTGACTATCCTAATACATATACCAGAATTTTTCCAGGGGCTATACCTTGAAGTAGCACTGTAGCACTGTCCTTTCATCGTTCATCGATTTGCTCGAGCGGGCACCAGTAATGTCTCACAACAAATTGTTGTTACTGTTTTTGACATATTGAATACATCTGGGGAGCGTGCCAGGCTTTGCTGTGCGGGCGAGATACTCTTGGTAACTTACCAGTCTACATAACACTTTTTTTTTCCCTTGGCTTTTTGGGTCATACCCGGTGATGCTCAGGGGTTACTCCTGACTCTGCACTCAAGAATTACTCCTGGCAGTGCTCAGGAGACTATATGGTATGCCATGGATCAAACCCAGGTAGGCCACGAGCAAAGCAAACACCCTACCGACTGTACTATAACTCCGGTCCCAGGGGACCATATGGGATGCTGAAGATCAAACCTGGTTCGCCATATGCAAGGCAATGCCCTACCCACTGTACTATCACTCTGGCCCCCAAGGTATTTTTCAATTGTCTGTTAGGACCAGAGAGGTAGTATAGGGATAGGGTGCTTGCACTGCCTGCAGCTGACCCAGGTTCCATCCCAGCATCCCATATGGTCCCTTGAGCACCGCCAGAAGTAATTCCTGAGTGCAGAGCCAGAAGTAACTTGATTATCACTGGGTGTGCCCCCCCCAAACAAACAAACACACAAACAAAAAAACAAAAAGAGACATCACGGAGACAATACAGTGAGAAAGGCCCTGCAAGTGGCCGAGCCTGGTTCAAATGCCCAGCACTACATCTAGACTCCATGCACCAGGGACCAAACCTGGCATACCAGAAAGCCAGGGAAGCCCAGAGCACTGCTGGCTGTGGCCCTCAAAACAAACAACACCTGTCCTACACACACACACACACACACACACACACACACACACACACACCCCAAAACTGAGTTATTTTACTATTTGGGGGGAAAAAGAAGAAAGGGTGGGGGGTAGGGAATGGGGAAGGGAAAGAGATCCATGGCAAGGAAGATAGGGAAGAAAGAGATAAAACAGTGAGTAACACAAGAAAACTGGATTTCCCCCAGAAACCACAGCTTTCTGGTGGTGCTCAGGGCCCACACTGGGCCATGCTGGGAAAAGATGCCAGAGAGTGAACCAAGGCCCCCCCAGGCAAGCATGTATTTACCACACTGCAGGTGCCCATTACTCAACTTTAAGGCAGCGTTCAAGGTAAGATTCAGTGTAACCAAAGGATGTTTAGTGTACCACTTTCAATTTCTTTTCTTTTTTTTTTTTTTTTGCTTTTTGGGTCACACCCGGCGATGCACAGAGGCTACTCTTGGCTCATGAACTCAGGAATTACTCCTGGTGGTGCTTGGGGGACCATATGGGACGCTGGGAATTGAACCCGGGTCGGTTGCGTGCAAGGCAAATGCCCTACCTGCTGTGATATCACTTCAGCCCCGACCACTTTCAATTTCTTGAACTTCAAAATGATATCCCCTTAGTCTAAAATATGTGTGTTTCTAAATAAATATTAAATTAAGTTCCACTTGGTTAACTAAAGAAACTAAGACTCCTGTATCTAAACAGTGATATAAAGCAGTGCTTTTCATCCTTCTATACCTGAGGAAAGTCACTAGGCCATGGAGTTGGAAACCACTGACAAGAAAGGACCAGGCAGAGTAGATATCCCATAACGAAAGCAACTGACTTTTAAAACCTCTTTTGCAAAGTGTCTACTAGAAACACCACTGAATATTTTTCTATTGAAGTAGAATTGCTTAATGTGGGTTATTGGCATTTTCAGTTTTATTAGATAATTTCTCTCCTGTGTCAGTCACTATGGTATCAGTTTATACCCTTCATAGAAATGCTTGAAAGTTTCTGTTTTGCCATATCCTAGCCAGCAAAAATTTGTGTAGTTAGATTTCTCCATTTTCCCTAAAGAGATAAAGTAATATCCTACAGATTTAATTTCTATTTCCTTAATATCTGGTGATGTATTTCACGTATTTGTTGGCTTTCAGATTTCCTCCAGTGTTAATAGCCACCTCATTTCCTTTATGCATTTGTTTTCTTGGATTATCTCTTTCTTACTGATTTATAGACAGAATTTATATATTTGAGACAGAGTTCAGCTAGAATCCCCGGACCTAGGAATCTAGCTCATGACTTATATTTGTGCAGCTTGTAAGCTAAGAACAGTTTTTATGTTTATTTAAATGATTGAGGCAGGGAAACGTAAAGAAAAAATGCTACAACATGTGAAAATTATATAAAATTTAAATTTCAGCATCTATAAATAAAATTTTATTGGAACACAGCCACACGCATTTACTTACATATTGCTTGTGGCTGCCTTTGAGCTGCAATGGGAGAGTTGAGTAGTTGCAGCAGAGAACATATGGTTGCAAAGTCTAACATTTATTCTCTTTATAAATGTTTGCAGACCCCTGTTCTAAATTGATCCTTAGTCCGTAACATTTATTTTATATATCTCCTCTCAGTATCTTGTCATCAAACCTGTCTGTTGAGTTTCAATCTTTAATTTATTCACATTTAACTCCTTTTCCTTCATATTGTTTGAATAGTATTTCCTCAGAGAGCACAAATGTTTTCTGAATTGGTTATTTTTTGTTTTTACTTTCACAAAATCACAAATCATCCTGTTATTCGTCGATTGCCTCGAGCAGGCCCCAGTAACGTCTCCTTCATCCTAGCCCTGAGATTATATTCAAGGCTCTTTAGGAGAATGAGAGCCATCATTGTTACTGGTATTTGGCATATTGGGTATGCCACGGGGAGTTTGCCAGACTCTGCCGTGTGGGTAGGCTACATTCGGTAGTCTGCCAGTTTGTCCAAAGTAGGAGTGAGATAATAAGATGTCATAATAAGACGTCGCGTGCCCGCATTTGTGACTGCGCGGTTCCGGGAGCTGGTTTTTATAGTCTCTGAGTCTTGGCCGTTGATGGGATTACACGGCGCCAGGGGGCCAGTTGGTGGGTGTGACCCCCGCCTACTGGAATTTGGAGGATCTGGGTGGAGGATGCTCGGCCCAAATCCGAGTAGGCTTGGAGATCTCGGCCCTGGAACCCGCATGACTTTGTCCCTCTGCCAGTACCTTCATGTGTGCGGAGAGTGGTCTCAGCATGGTGGTGGCTGGTCCTGGAGGTCTTTGGCTGCTGGAGCCCTGGTCGGGGCGGGGAGGAAAGCTCGACCCGCTCCCCTCCAAGGGGTCCCGGCGAGCCAGGACAATCAGGCGCGGGGGCAGGAGACTGCACTGTTCTCTTCTGGAAGCTGGTTTTTATAGTCTCTGAGTCTTGGCCGTTGATGGGATTACACGGCGCCAGGGGGCCAGTTGGTGGGTGTGACCCCGCCTACTGGAATTTGGAGGATCTGGGTGGAGGATGCTCGGCCCCAATCTGAGTAATTTACTTTCAAATTACTAATATTTTTTTAATTTCCTTTAACTTTTTGATAATGGGGTTATGATGATGTGGTGACCTGATTATTATTTTATATAGAGAGAAGTCACTTTTTCTTTATCTAGTGCTTTATAATTCTTTAAATTTACTTCCAAGCCTGCTTTGAGTTTATTTTCTCAAATCTGATTCCTAGCGTTCAACTACTTAACTATTGTTTTATAATTGTAGTTACATTTCCTAGCTCTTTAGGAGAAAAATACCAAAAAAAAAAAGGTAATATTCTAGTAAGAATCTTATAATGACAACTTTAACAAAAAGAATACTTCTTAGAAATTTAGAATTTTATATATTTAACCAGAGTCATGTTGTTAGTTTTAATACTATTCTCCTTGAAAACATTTTGATCTGAAGTTGTTTTGGTTTTGGAGTCACACTTAACAATGCTCAGGGCTTACTCTTGGCTCTGTGCTCAGGAATCTCTCCTAGTAGTGCTCAGGGGACCATATAGAATGTCCGAGATTGTGAACCTGGGTTGGTCACCTGCCCTACCAACTGTACTTTCCAGCCCCATTGTCTCAAATTTTATTTTTATCACCATCATCACAGTTAAGTAATATGGGAGCCTCAAATACATTGTAATATGCCAAAGACATCTAAAATATGTGTATACATAAATATGAATCAATAACAAAGTATTATTTAGGTTCATAAGATGAATAAAGTATTTGAGAAGGCATACTTAGGCAATATATAATTTTACAACTTTTTATTACAGTGTCAGTAATAATTGAATGTATCAGCACATACTTATTAATCAAAATAGATGTACCTCTTTATTTTAGGGAGGGCAGGGGGAGGTGGACCATATCTAGTTATGCTGGTTAGGGCATGCTTTGGTTCAGTTATCAGGGATTACCTCCTGGTGGTGCTCAGGGGATCATATCAGGTACTCAAGTGCCAAAGATTGAAGTGGACTGGCTGTGCTTAAGACAAGCACCTTAAACACATGTCCTATTTTTCTGGCCCCCAGATGTGTCTTTTCTTGGGGGTTCAGTGGAGAGGGGAAATTTGAGGTTTTTGTCTATGGTTCTCATACTAACTGTTTGGAGAGGAATGAAAATAAGGGTTTATTTTATTGTGAACTATGTGATATAAGATACAAATTCTGTATATTACTGGGGTCTTTTTAATTTTTGTTTTGGGGGCTGTAGCACCGTGCTTGGGTGTTGGGGAGCCCTCATATGCAGTACTGGGGATTTGAACCAGGGTCAGCTGATTGCAAGATAGCATCCCTGTGCTTTATGTCCAGCCCTATTCATAGTGTGTTTGAAACTATCAGGTATGAAGATGGAAATTTGGATTAAGGAATATTTTATTCTAACTCCTTAGGTACATATAAAATTGTGGTTTCTCAGGTTTCTGCCTAGACATCCTGGGGGTAGAGATCAGAAATGGAAAGAACACCAATTAGGAAAACAAAGGGAGAGCTAATTAGAAACGAAACTGGAAAAGAATCATGTTAGGATTTTTTTTTTGGTATTTATTCTGATGGAAGATCATTTTAAATTAAACATTGAATGGGATAACTATTAGATTTGCATTTCCAAGTGATTACTTAGATAATCCCTTGATTTTTAACTACTTTCTGAATAAATGTTTAGAAGAGGATGTTTGAATGTAGTTTGGAGAGAAGACAGTAGGTAGAATTAGAAGGCTTTTAGGAATAGAAAATCACAATATTTGCTGATTGCTTCACTGTGAAAGGGAACTCTAATAGTATCAGGTTTGAAGAGTGAGGTAGTAGTTAGAATTTTATATTTAGCTCTTTTGAGTTTGAGGTATATTTGAGACATCCAAGTGGAAATTGCAAAAGGCTGTTGTTATTAAGTAAACCTTTTCAGTTTTTGTACAGATAGATAAGGAGTTCCCTCGTTAAATAATGGAGTTAAAAGCAAAATTTAATTTTTTTTTCTTTTTGGGTCACACCTGGCAATGCTCAGGGGTTACTCCTGACTTTGCACTCAGGAATCACTCCTGGCATTGCTTAGGGGACCATATGGGATGTTGGGAATCAAACCCGGGTTGGCCGCGTGCAAGGCAAATGCCCTACCCACTGTGCTATCACTCCAGCCCCGCAAAATTTAAATATTTAGGTTTGAGAACTGAGACTCACTATTGGCCTCTTATTTCAAAAAAAATAATAATGGTATGTATTTTATATGTATGTGTGTGTATATGTATATATATATATACATATATATATATATAAAATCACTGCAGGATTCTCATGTTTCTCTCCATCTAGTTCTAGATCTAGAATTGATGAAGCACTAAATAAAGGTTAAGATTAAATCAAATCCTTGATGGTTTATTATTTTTCCCTTCCCAACTTTTCAACTCTAATTCTCTGTTACCCATACAATGATATTCCCAAATTAAGAATAGAAAAACCTCCAGAATTTGTCTTTCATTCACTACACCCATGTTGATACGTTACTTCAACAGATATTTTGTTATTATTATTTTTTGTGTGTGTGAAGGGAAGATATACTGTATGACTTATGCTGTCCTGTCCACTGTCCTCCCGTTGTTCATCGATTTGCTCGAGCGGGCACCAGTAACGTTTCCATTGCGAGACTTGTTACTGTTTTTGGCATATCGAATATGCCACAGGGAGCTAGCCAGGCTCTGCCATGCGGGCGTGATACTCTCGGTAGCTTGCCAGGCTCTCCGAGAGGGACAGAGGAATCGAATCCGGGTCGGCTGTGTGCGAGGCAAATGCCCTATCCGCTGTTCTATCACTCCAGTCCATGACTTATGTTAGCCACAGAAAATAAAACAGTGACTACAAAGTTATTTGCCCTCCTGGTACTTAACATTTTCCTGGACTACATGAACAAAATTTAGAGAAATAAGTAAAATATAGGATACTAGTAATATGCTATGTAAGTATGGTATGTTGAGAAGGAGGCACAATTTAAGTGTGTATTGAGGGAGGGCATTAAAGAGATATTTAGATTTCCACTGGAGGGGGATGAATGAACAAGCCTTATTGATAATTGAGAAAAAAGTAGTTCAGGCAGAGGCCTTGAAATGAATGAGTATACTCTTAATGTGTTGAAAGAACAATGAGGAGGGCCCTGTATGCACCAGTAAAGTTGGAGGAAAGGCAGTAAGAAATGAAACAGAGAGGTAATGGGAGTGTCTAGACCATGTAGCACCTTGTTCTCAGGGCTTTTGTTTTATTAAGAAGGAAGGTCTTTTAAGGAATTGGAGGAGAGACATCTCCAAAACCATTCTGGAGCCAAACTTTAATAACCAAATCTAAAAGGTGCCTGTCAAGATGGCAGGCCAGGGTGGAGGAGTGGGAGAGGGAATCTGGGAACACTGGTGGAGGGAAGTTGGCACTGGTGGGGGGATCTGTGAAGAAACATTTTATGTCAAAAACCCAACTATAAAATGACCTTGTAATTCACAGCACTTTAATACAATAAAATTAAATTTATAAAAAAAGTTTTAAAAAAATCCTGAAAGCAAAACCATTCTGATTGTTGCATTGAGAACTGATTAAAATCAGGTTGGGCAAAGCAGAGAAAGTAGGTTGTAAATAAAGGTGAATTGGACCCCAGAGGAAGTATCAAATTATAAGTAGCTTGGGATATTATGAAGGTATTACTGACAAGATTTACTGTTGTCTTATATGTGCAGTGTGAAGAAAAAGTAGAGTTAATTATGATTCCAAGGCTTTTGATGAATAGCTACGAAAATGGGATTGCTCTTTACAGAGATCAGGACGATTATGAGATGAGCAGATGTGTGAAGGTATATTTGGGTATATATTTAGATTCTTCCTTGATACTCAAAGGGTGAGTTGTAGGATAAGCATATATTTTGAGTAAGTTATGGATGGATGAGGTGTATACTAAAAATATAAATTTTGAAACTATAAGCTTGTAGATAAATGTAAATCTACAAATGTGTTTGGGATAGCCAAGAAGATGTATAAAACAGTATAGATTAGGAAAGTAAGCCCTAGTATACTCCAGTTGTTAGAAACTGGGGAGACGAGAAGGAATAAGCCAGTGAATCTGAGAGGAAGAAGCCACAGAGATTAAGTGTAAAATAAGGAACTTGTGGTATCTTGGAAAGTTAAATGAAGAGAATGCTTCAAGGAATGACTCATGGCATCAGATGTTATTGATCTGCCCCAAAACAAAGAACAAACAAACAAAAAAACCCCCAAGAAAACTGGTAATTTACCATTGGGCTTTATAGATTTTGCTAAGTGAATTTTTTGCTGTGATATAAGAGCAGAAGCATAGATGGAGTAAAGAGTTAAGAAAACTGATGATAGTGGTTAGAAAAACTTTTCAAGTGGGTACACAATTTTTCCAGCTTTGTTCCAGATACTCTGTGAACCTACTGTTTCTTTATTCTTGATATTGTCCATTTATTCAGGTGTTCTTTTATCTTGGCTTATTAGAGTGATCTCCTTGCCTTTAGCATATTGCCATGTAGTCCCAATTTGTATATGTTGTTATCTGTGGTCACCATGCTGTACATTGTATCTCAAGACTTGTTTACTAATTGATTAATCATCACTTTGCATTACTATAAAATTTTGGAAGCACAGCTTACTTCTGTATTTGTGTATATCTCTCTGAGCCACCAAGACCTCAGAACAATCATCACACTCTCAAGATGACCTCCTTGACCTATTTCTTCAGGCACTCACAATAATTTTCAGTCTAACTTAGTTTTGCTGTCCTTTGTCAGTTTGTTTGCTTTGGTTACTTGTATTTCACATATGATTTAAACCATTTAGTAATTGTATTCACTAAGTTTTATCTTTTGAAAATGCTAGTGAAATCTTGCTATTTCCTTGCCCAATGTCCTTCTTTGTCTTCCCCACGTTTATAGGATAAAGTTGAATTTGATTATCATGAAAGTTATTTTGCCTTTCGTGATTATACCATAATTATGTCTGCCATCTTTTCTGCTTATGTATTCTGCCTTTTCCCCATACTCTGTTCTGTATAGCACTGTCCTGTCCTCCCGTTGTTCATCAATTTACTCGAGCAGACACTTCTGTACTCTAGCCATAAAAAAAAAACTCTGATTTTTCTCTAAGCATGATGTCTTTAAGCATATAAATCTGGTTCTGTTTCTGAATATACCTTCTCATACATTAGAAACTGTGGCTTCTCTGGGATCCAGATTATTGTGACAAAACAAAGCCTATTCTAGCTAGTATAATTTTAGGAATCTTTAAGCTGGATAAAATCGTTGTCTTGGTAGTGTAATGTCTCAAGCAAGCCCAGTTCATAGGAGTAAATTTTGATCTGGTTACTGTAGGGAAATCCTTTTCCTCATTATATAGTTGTATCTCAGTTTAGATCACAAACCCTTCAAGTCAGCAAAATTAAGTGGAATCAGTACTAAACAATAATTGAAGAGTGAACCTCCTAAGGGCTGGATCAATAGTACAGCAGGTAGGGCGTTTGCCTTGTGTGCAACTGACTGAGTTCAATCCCTGGCATCAATTATTGTCCTCCGAGCACTGTCAGGAGTAATTCCTGAGTGCAGAGCCAGGAGCAACCCCCCTGAGCATTGCTGGGTGTGACCCAACAAAACAAAACAAAAAAAAGATTGAACCTATGAATATGTAACTTTTGCTCATAATTTAAAGATACCCTTCTTTACAATTAGTATCTTTTATCGGTAGCATCTTTTAACACTGGAAAACTTCAAATGAATTTAGTTCATTGCTCTGTCATAGCACTGCTTACTCTCTACGTTTATCAACTTTGATTGCACATTACAACCATTTAAGTAGTCTTAAAGATATATTCATTTCTCGGTATCTCTCAGAGATTTTTTATTTAATTGATCTTAGTAGCTTGAGGATAAGGTCTTTAAAACACTTTTAATTCTAAGTCATCCTCGTGTGCAACTAGATTTGAGAACATATATATCATCAGCATCCAATTTTAACAAATAATATCAAAAATTATTCAATAAAAATATGTATATGACCCGTGGTGATGGATGACGGGCACTGGTGGAGGGATGGGCACTTGATCATTGTATAACTGAAACCCAAGCACAAAATTTGCAAGCCTATAACTGTACCTCATGGTGTTTCACTAATAAAAAAAGAAAAAAAAGAAAAATATGTATATCTATATTATATATTAAATATAATTTTATTTTTAACTTTTGTAAGGTTGCCATGATAGATTTCCCTCCCTCCCAAAAAGCTCCAACCTCACAGATTGTTTATTTTTTTTTAACAAATATAGATGCCATAAACAAGGAAACTTAAAATTTTCTGGCTCAGTTAGCCTGTGAACATAAGAAGTGCTTAAGAAACTCAAAGAAACTATTAAATGAAGCTTAAGAATTTGAGCGAGCTCTACTGAGTACCCAATTGAGGAGAGAAAATTAGAAACTAGAGAAAAATTCAAATTCACTTTGGAAGTATTCCATCTTTTTTTACTTTTTTCTTTTTTCTATAGCTGTAGTTTTTGGGCTCTCTCACATGCCTTTTTTCCCTCAGTATGTTTTCTGTGTTCACTGCAAATGAACTATATGCCATTTTGCAAAGAGGTGACTAGAAAGGTATAGAAGAAAACAGACTTTGGATACGGGTCTACTTTCAAATTCTTAATCCTGTGTTTCACACTTAATCACACACTTAACTTCCCGTTAGTCGTCGATTTGCTCAAGCGGGCATCAGTAACGTCTCCATTTGTCCCTGTCGCGTGCTAGTGTAGCCCAATGGCATCTGTTCGCTCCGGGAACATGAAGGGCCTCAAACCGATCGTTCATGATCTTGACGAAGAAGTCTGACCATCTGGAAGGTGGGCGGCCACGCGGTCTTTTGACATCCAGTTGAATCCAGTTGGTAACAGCTCTAGTCCAGCGGTCGTCTTTAAATCTCATTACGTGACCAGCCCATCTGATTTTCGACACCTTGGCATATGAGACAGCGTCCCTGATTCTTGATCGTCGACGGATGTCAGAACTCCGGATTCTCTCTCTCATTTGAGTGAAACGTGATATTCCAAGTATAGCTCTTTCTATTCTTCTTTGGGAGACCTGAATAGCGTTCTCATCCTGTTTGCGTAGGGGCCAGGTCTCTGAGGCATATGTTAATGCAGCAAGAACAGTGGAATCAAAGAGATGTGCCCGGAGCCGGAGGTTCTTCGTCCTCTTAGCTATTTCTTCGACGTTCTTGAAGGCGTTCCAAGCCGCTCTCTTCCTCCTGCGCAGCTCAGGTGCCAGGTCATTTGTCATGTTGACCTCTTGACCTAGGTACACATAGCTGTTGCATTCGGAGATGGTTGTTCCATTGAGAGCGAATGGGGCGTCAGGAACAAGGCTGTTTCTCATAAACATTGTCTTCGTAAGATTCAGCTGTAGTCCTACGTTTCCACACTCACGGTCAAAGTCGGCCAGCATTTGTGCTGCTTGGCTGATGTTTGGTGTT
The DNA here is from genome assembly GCF_029834395.1 of Sorex fumeus. Taxonomy (NCBI): domain Eukaryota; kingdom Metazoa; phylum Chordata; class Mammalia; order Eulipotyphla; family Soricidae; genus Sorex; species Sorex fumeus. Next base: position 80,076,649 of record NW_026606120.1, read on the forward strand.
ATTAAAACAATGTCATCAGCAAAGCGGAGGTGGTGTAGTTGCCGACCGTCTATCTTCACTCCCATTCCTTCCCATTCCAGTTGTCGCATGATGTTCTCGAGGGTTGCACTGAAGAGTTTTGGTGAAATGGTATCACCCTGCCGCACCCCTCTCTTGACATCAATGATCACTTCTTTGTAGAATGGTGAGATCCTGGTATTGAATCCGCAATACAACTCACGGAGGATCCTGATGTATTGGGCTTGAATGCCCTGATTGGCTAGGGCTTCAATGACCGCTTCCATCTCAACAGAATCAAAGGCCTTCTTTAAATCAATGAACGTTAAACAGAGCGGCATCTTGAACTCCCGAGAAACCTCAATGAGCTTGGTTATCGTGTGGATATGGTCGATGGTGCTGAATCCTTTGTGGAACCCGGCTTGCTCGCATGGTTGTCCTTCATCTAGTGTTCTGCCAATCCTATTTAGGATGACTCGAGTGAACCACTTGTAGATGACAGACAATAGGCAGATGGGGCGATAGTTGCCAATGTCATGGATGTCTCCCTTCTTGAACAGTAGTACGGTCCTGCTGGTTTTCCATTGGGACGGAACCTTGCATTCAGACAGGTAGCGAGTGAAGAGCCGAGCCAGTGTATTGATGAGTACTGACGGCAGGTTCTTCAGGTGTTCAGATCTGACCTTGTATGGGCCGGGTGCTGTTTGTTTCTTTACCGACGAAATGGCGTGTCGGATTTCGGAAGGGAGAACGTTGGGAACGACATATCCATCCTGTGGAATTTGGTATGTCGGCAAGTGGACATGGCTATCGAAGAGATTTGAGTAGAAGTCATGGATAATCTTCTCCATTGCCGTTCTGGAGGATGTGATGGATCCATCAGGACGTCGGAGGGCAGTCATCTTAGTCTTATAGTTGGCGAAGGACAGGCGGGCGTTACGAATATTTTTCCCTGCTTCTGCCGCATCTACTAGTACTTCTGCTCTTCTCTCTTTGAGGTCTTCCTTGATCGTACAATCCTGTGTTTAGTAGCTCTGTATTTATGATGGTTTGCTCTAAGTCTCAAATCCTATTTTTCATCTGTTAAAAAGAAAAATAATATTTTTATCATTAGGCTTTATTGAGGACTGAATGACGTTAATTTGTAGATCTTCTACTATAGTGCCTGTCACATGATAAAGACCAAATAGTGAATGTCCATGTTTTGTTACATTGGTATAGTCTAAGAAGATAGAGTTCCACTTAAAAATGTTATGAAGGGCAAGTATAAATATGTGAATAACAAAAAAAAGGGTTTTTGTTTGTTTGTTTTTCCTTTTTGGGTCATACCTGGTGAGACATAGGGGTTACTCCTGGCTCTGCACTCAGGAACTCGAGGGTGGTACTTGAGGGACCATATGGGATGCTGGGAATCGAACCCCAGGTCGGCCGCATGCAAGACACACGCCCTACCCGCTGTGCTATCACTTCAGTCCCAAAAGAACTTCAAGTTGTTTTTGTTTTTGTTTTTTGCTTTTTTGCTTTTTGGGTCACACCTGGCGATGCACAGGGGTTACTCCTGGCTCTGCACTCAGGAGTTACTCCTGGCGGTGCTCAGGGGACCATATGGGATGCTGGGGATTGAACCCGGGTCCGCTGCGTGCAAGGCAGACACCCTACCCACTGTGCTATCTCTTCAGCCCCTCAAAAAAGTTTTATGCTGTTGATAGTATTTACTTGAAATGGTATGATAAGAATAGTTTGTCTTTGTGGTCTTCCTCCCCAATGCCTCTAACCTCAGTCTAATCACAAAAAAGCATCAGACAAATTTCCATGAAAGGACATCATGTAGAATGTCCTTTCTGTAAAACATTAGGAGACCATTACAGCTCAAAATTGCAGAAGTCTTTCAATATAAGGAGAGTCTGTGAAATTCCAAGGAGCCTGAGGCATCATGATTTGTAAATTGGAAAATAGAAAGAGGAACTAAAATTAAGTACGATTGTTAGTAATAATAGTCATTATTAATTCTGAGTTCTGACAAAGGAATAGACTAGTCAAAGATGGGAAACTAGTGCTCACCTTCTATTATCTAGCAACTTTCCTGTAAATCTAAAACTGTTCTAAAGTCGAAAAGTTCATTTAAAAAAAAAACAAGCAAAATACATCATTGTAGATACCTTGATTCCTAACAGAGCTACTGTGTTAATTCAGTTTTAGGCATGCCATTTTGTGTATTCATAGTGCATATTCATTGGCTTTTAAAATACTGACATTATTACTGATGATTGTTCCATTTACAGTTAGCAGATCTACTTTGTTTTCTTTTTATTAGTCACCATCTCTGATGCATAGCAACATCATGAGAATCAAAACATTCTGTCTTTAGTAGACCTTTTCTTGAGCTATCCATTAGACTTTATGAGACATTTTGAATGCCTCTGGCAAATGCATATTCGTAACTTAAAAATACAGAAAAGTTACTCTCTTTTTAAAGTTTAGAGCACATTAACCAGGTCTGTAAAAACCCATGAACTTGACTTTTTTTTTTGTATTCGAACAAGCTTTGATAAAAAATTTTATAGTATACTTTCGGAAAGTAGTAGTACTGATAGCATTGTGTTAATGAGTTAGTGTATGTCAATATATTTTATTTGGTATAGAATTCTGTCTTTTCAGATATAAAATAACCTTAAGAAAACTATAACTGTTCTCTGAAAAGGCAGCTCAGATAGAGAAGGGAAAATAAGGGTGTTGGGAGGATCCCCCCAGGATGGGAGAAGCATGCTGAAAGTGGACTATAGACCAAACATGATTGCCACTCAGTGCCTCTTTTGCAAACCACAACACCCAAAAGGAGAGAGAGAACAAAAGGGAATGCCCTGCCACAGAGGCAGGGTGGGGTGGGGAATGGGGGGTGGGAGGGATACTGGGATCCGTGGTGATGGGAAATGGGCACTGGTGGAGGGATGGATATTTGATCATTGTATAATTGAAACCCAAGCACAAAATTTGTAAGTCTACAACTGTACCTCATGGCGTCTGACTAATAAAGGTAAAGGCCCTCCCGTTGATCGTCGATTTGCTCGAGCGGGCCCAGTAACATCTCCATTGGAGACTTTGTTGTTACTGTGTCTGGCATATCGGATACTCTCGGTAGCTTGCCGGGCTCTCCGAGAGGGGCGGAGGAATCGAACTCGGGTCGGCCATGTTGGCCGCTTGTAAGGCGAACGCCCTACCCGGCGTCTGACTAATAAAAAAAAAAAATAATAATAGGGCTTATCTTCTAAAAAAAAAGAAAACTATAACTGTTTTCTTAAGAACTTAACTTTTAGTTGGGTCTGGTGTTAAGCATAGAATTTCTTATTGGGGCCAGAGCAATAGTACAGAGACTAGGGCGTTTGCCTTGTGTGCAGCTTACCCAGATTTGATCCGATATGATCCCTTGATCCCCACCAGTAATGATTCTTGAGCACCACCGGGTGTTACTCAGAAACCTAGTAAATAAAATTTCATATTGATACATTTCAATGGTAGTGGTTTAGAGTAATGCTTACAGCTTTCTTCTTATTGTTTTTATTTTTGGACCACAATTGGCTGTGCTTAGAGCTTACTCCTCGCTCTGTGTTCAAGTATCACTCCTGGCTGGCTCGGTGGAACCATAGGGGATATCAATAGAGGTACATGTGCAAAACAAGTTCTTACCCCTTTATAATCTCCCCGACTCCTATTATAGTTCTTGGGATAATAAAAGAAAAACATTAATTACTTCAACTCAATCCACATCATTGCCACTTTTCCCCTTGAACATGGTTTCACTTTATGAATGCATTAATTTTAGAATTGGGTCTTGACAAAATTAATTCAACAAATTTGCCCTTTAGAGAACACCATATCAGACTCTATGGTCTCACTGAAATACCAAGATGATAAGGGCATTCAGGAGCACCCTGAATATTCTACAGTTCAAAGAGTTATATGAATAGTTAACTTCTACAGAGTGCTGTCTGTGCGTGTATGTATAATTTCCTAAGGAAGGACAAAAGAGGGAATAATCCTTCCTACTAGGTTTTCAGGAAGTCATTGAAAAGTTATTTATTAACTTAATCATTTACAATATTTATGGAATTTCGGGAGTTTAGTGTCATAGCTGTATCTATGGGCATTTATCACTATCCCTATCACCAACATGACTTCTCCGCATTCTTGCTATCCCATTTCCTTTTTCTGTAGTAACTACCATGGTTCTTAGTGAGTTCGGAAGTTAATTTGTTTCTTGCCAGTTTGTGTTAATAATTCATATTCCATAGACAACTGAAACCATGTGGTAATTGTTTTTTCACGTATTTCCTTACTGATTTCATTTAGCACTGTCACTTTAAGAAGTATCTATTTTGTTCCCAAAGGGCATGCTTCAAGATACCAACGGTATTCAGCCTACACAGCAGAGCCTGGCAAGCTACCCATGTTGGATTCGATATGCCAAAAACAGTAACAACTAGTCTCACAAAGGAGACGTTACTGGTGCCTGCTCGAGCAAATTGATGAACAACGGGACAACAGTGCTACAGTGTTCCATTGATTATAAATATCACAGTCTTTATCCATCACCTTTGGCATTAGGTTGGTTCCATGTTTTGGTTATTGTGAATAATGCTGCTTTTAACATGGAATTCTATTTTTCATTGCTTTTTTGGCCACACCCACTTATCCTCAGGACTTAGTCCTGGCTCTGCATTTAGGAATTACTCCTGGAGGAATAGGGGGACCATATGGGATGCCGGGGATCCAGTCTGGGTTAGCCATGTGCAAGGCAAGTGCCCTCCCTGCTGTAGGGCTCTTGCAAGCCCCTTCTTTTTTTATTGTTTTTATAACCTTAAGATGGGCTGGAGCGATAGCTCAGCTGTAAGGTGTTTGCCTTGCGTGCAGCTGGCCCGGCTGAGCCGGGTTCGATTTCTCTGCCCCTCTCGGAGAGCCCAGCAAACTACCGAGAGTATCTCGCCTGCATGGCAAAGCCTGGCAAGCTACCTGTGACATACTCAATATGCCAAACACAGTAATAACAAGTCTCAAAATGGAGACGTTACTAGGCCCGCTCTAGCAAAATCAATGAACAATGGGAGGACAGTGTTTGTTTTTTTTGTTTATAACCTTCAGATATATCCCTAGCAGTGCTGTTATGGAATTTCCATTTTTAATAGGACTCCCCAGACCACTTTCTTTAGAAAGGTATTCTACCATTAGTATACCAAAATTCATTTTCCTACGTAACCCCAACCAGTACTTTTCCTTTTTTTTGGCAGAGACCATTCTTAGTGGTGTGAGGTTATAATCTCATTGTGGTTTGATTTGTAGTTCCCTAATATTTTGATGTAGAGCATTTTTTCTTATGCCTGAGCCTTGTGGTATGTATTTAGTCATTCACTCATTTTTTGTTAGGTTTCTTAATTCTTTTGGTGTGACGTGTAGCACTGTAGCACTGTCCTCCCATTGTTCATTGATTTGCTCAAGTGGGCCCAGTAACATCTCCATCATGAGACTTGTTGTTACTGTGTTTGGCATATTGAATACGTCACAGGTAGCTTGCCAGGCTTTGCCGTGCGGGTGAGATACTCTCGGTAGCTTGCTGGGCTCCTCGAGGGCGGGGGGAGGAATCGAACCCGGCTCAGCCAGGCCAGCTGCACGCAAGGCAAACACCCTACCGACGTGTAAAAATTCTATATTTTGATTACTAAAATATAGAATTTTTGTTATATATTATGTATGATAATACAAACACTTCTAACTTGCTCGGTACCTTTTTTTTTTTATGGTAGATTTCAATTGCTGTGTTAGTACCTTCCAATTTGATGTTGTTTCATTTGTTTATTCTTTTTAAAAAAATTGTTGAATCACTGCGATACAAAGTTACAGAGTTATTCATGATTAAGTTTCAGTCCTACAGTGTTTAATGTTTGATCACCAATCCTTCACTGGGGTCCACTTCCATGCACTAATGTCCTCAGTTTCCTTCCTGCCTCCTGGCTTGTCTTTATAGTAAACACTTTTCTTTTTTCCTTTTAGGCAAACACTTTTCTTTTTTCCTTTTAGGCACTGTGATTTGCAGTTCTGTTACTGAAAGGTTATCATGCCTATCACTTTACCAACTTTCAGCACCAGTTCTTGTCCATAGTGATCATGTCTCTTCTCTAACCTAATTGCCCTCCCCCCACCATGGTAAGCTTTCTATTAAGGAACAGCCCTCCTGGTCTTTGTTTCTATTGTTTTTGGGCGTTGTTCTCCTATAATGTTTCTTTATAGCTCTCAAATGAGTGTGATCATTCTATGTCTGTCCCTCTCATTTCCCTCAGCATGACACTCTCCATATCCATCCATGGATCAGCAAATTTCATGACTGCATCTTTTTGGTAAAGGCTGCACAGTGAAGGTTCGTTTTGTGGCTCAGCATGTGATCTGTTTTGGGGAATGTCCCATGTGCATTGGAGAAAATGTGTAGCCTATATAGATAATAAACCTCCCTCACTTTCATTTCTTCTTTCAAAGCCAGTATTTTCTTGTTGAATTTTAGTCTGGTTGATCTGTTGAGGGGTGGCAGAGTGATGTTAACATCTCCAATTGCTGTTGCATTGCTATTAATGTCCTCCTTGGAATCTCTTACCAGTCTTCTAAAAGAATTTTTGCTGGTTCCTTTTTAGATGCATACTTGTTTAGAAGTATGATTTCTTTTCTGATATATGTTTCCCTTAAAATTATGAAATGACCCTCTCTGTCTCACATAACATTTTTGAGCCTGGAGTATATGTTATCTGATATTAGTTTGGCCACTCTGGTCTGTTTGAGGGTGGTGTTTGCTTGAAGAATTGTCTTCCAGTCTTTGACTTTGAGTCTGTGTTTGCGTTAACAACTCAGATGTGTTTCTTGCAGAGGGATAAGAATGTTGGATTCAGGGGCTGGAGCGATCGCACAGCAGGTAGAGCGTTTACCTTGCACACAGCTGACCTGGGTTTGATTCCCAGTATCCCATATGGTCCACTGAGCACTGCCAGGAGTAATTCCTGAGTGCAGAGCCAGGAATAACCCCAGTACATCACCAGGTATGACCCAGAAAGGAAAAAAAAAGCAGCGTTGGATTCAGTATTATAACCAGTTTGCCACTGTGTGTTTCTTTATTGGTGCATTTAGATTACTGATATAGAGAAAGATATTGTCATTGAGTTTGGAGCTCTCTTTCTATAGAATTTGGTGAGTTTGTAAGGTTTGTCTTGCCTTAAATAACAAACATAGTAACAGCAAGTCTCATGATGGAGACATTACTGGGCCCGCTCGAGCAAATCGATGAACAACGGGAGGATCGTGATCGTGATCGTGATCATTCTTTTTAAAGTTGGTTTTGAGTCTGGGTGAAGTTCCTGAGCTGTTGTTTGTTTCTTGAAGTTGTATATAGTTCCTTCAGATCTGACTGAGAGTCTGGGGGTGGCCAAAGTATTCTTGGTGAGTTGTTTATTTCATGGAATTCCCTCCTTGCCCCCCCCCGCCCCTTCCCCCCCCCCCCCCCCCAACCACACACACAAGTACTGTCTCTGAGCCCAGAGGGTCTCTTTCAGAGTTCTGCTGTAAAATTTAAGAATACTCCTTTGTATGTAGTTTTTTCTTTGTATTCTATATCTTTGGTGATTTTTTTTGTCATTCTGATTAGGATATGTCTTGAGTATTTTTATTTGGGTCTCTTTCACTTGATGCCATATGGGCCTCCTGGATCTGGATGCATATATTCTTGAGTTGTGTTAAGTTCTCAGCAATTATATTTCTGATTGTTGCTTCATTCTGGCAGTCTTCCTGGCCCTCTGTTCCCCTCCCAACCTTGATGATTCTGTTGATTCTTAAGTTCCATTTGAATGGTTTCATTTGAATAAAAGAGAACCACAGTTCTCTTTCCTACTATTCATTTATTTTGAGTATTTATAACTTCTTTTGCTATTATTCAAGTTTTCTGCATCTCATCTTGGAACTCACTAATTTTGTCCCCAACTACTGTTACTGTATTCCAAAGGCCTTCCAGTGAGTTTTTTCATTTTAACTAGCAGATTCTTTCGTTCTATCATTTGTGCTTGTAGTTTTCTCAGTGCTGGTCTCAAATCTTGTGTTTTACTGGCTGTCCATTCCATTGTTTCTTTAAGCTCCTTAAATATCCTGTATCTGGTTATTTCTGGTTCAGTGTTCAGGGCTATCATCTTCTTTCACTTAGTGTGACAGGGCTCTGTTTTGCTTTCCCATTGTGACTTTTGCATTTGGGGTGTTATTTGTGTGTTATTGTGTGGATAGGTAACTAGAATAAGGATGCCAGTGAGATATGAAGGGGTGAAGAAATGCGTGGCAGCATTAACTGCCACATGCTTCAGTGTCCTGACCTGGGTGTGAGATAGCAAGTTCAAAGCCCAGTTTCCCAGCTACTTCTGAGGTGCTTTGAGTTGGAAGTAAAGTCGGTGGGCCCCCATGGGTGGCTTATATGAGATGGAGAGGAGAGAGGCGGGTACTTTTCTCCTGATCCCCCTCTGCCACCCCAGGACTGGGTGTGAAGATTAGGACTAATAAAGTCTGGAAAGTCAGTTCTAGTCCTTACCCAGGATTTATAGGTTCTATGTCTTTCTCGAAGAAAGAATTTCAGTAGACAAGCAGTGAAGTAAAACAGATTTTATTTAGGGGACTTTTACAAAAGAGGAGGGAGGGGGGGAGAGGGAGAGAGGAGAGAGAGGGAGAGAGAGAATGAACCATGCTCAAGAGAGAACAAGGGCTCCTCCAGAGGCGGGAGAGCCCCTACACACATCCCAGCATTGGATATAAAAGCATCAGAGTACACATCTCAACAGGGGAAATTCAGGCAACACGTGCTCAAGCACCATGTGCTTGGCCACGTGGGCACAAGCAGCACATGGGCTCAGGCAGCATATGTGCACACTTGCTTTATTCAGGGTGACTTTTTAGGGTTTCGTCAGCCTGCCCCCACATGCAGCTTCTAGCTAGGTAAGAGTCAGTTGCTAGGTAGAGTTGGGAATGGTTGATGGTCTTCTTTGAAATTCCTGTCCTGGTCTTTTGTTCCTGCTAGAGTTTTTCTCAGAAGTGGGCATCCAGTCTTCTCTGGGTCTGTTGCTTGCACCAGGTGAAAGTTTTATCAGGTCTGAGCTCACAAAATGGGCTCTTTGCTGTGTTGGGCTATTAGTTTTATTACATCCTAGGAATTCCATTGCCATAGGCCCTTCCCAGTCTAACTGCTTACATCAAAGGGACTGGGACTGGTGCCTTCAGGGGCCTCCCAGGGGCAGAGCTGAGGCCTAGCTGGGTGCCCATGTCCTGTCATGGTGGCAAGATATATTATTGTTTTTGTTTTCTTTGCTATTGCAGTTGAATCTTTAATGCATTTTGAGATTCTATAGTGTATCACTGACTATTTTCATATATGTAGTTTATGATTTGCGATCTAATGTATGAGTATTTAATTCATTTTGAGCTAATCTTTGTGTCTGACATTAAATAGTGATCTAATTTTGTTTCTATATACAGGACCAGTATTCTCAATACCATTTGTAGGAGAGACTTTTTCTCCATTGTAGTTTTAGTTACTTTATCATAGAATTTATTATAAATTTATTTCTACTCTCTTGATATTATTAATATTTGTGCCTATTTTTTAACAAATACCCCATTGTTAGAGTTGACTTTTGGTGAAAGGACATTAATGTTGATGGTGTTACATGTTATGTGTATTCACTAAATTTGCTTCTCAGGACAATTCCAGAGGGTGTTACTATATCAACTTCACAGATAAGGAAACTGAGGTAAAGAGAATTTAATTTTCCTAAGTTAATATAAATAATAATACATCAGAGGTTGAGCCCAACTCAGCTCTGCTGGACTCCAGGCACCATTAAACTATGTTCTATACAGTTTCATTAAATATTAAGTGATGTATACTGCAGAGGAAATAATATGAATAAATGTGTTGAGGCCTTTTGTTGCATTTCCTCTACAGATATCATCAGCTAATATGGTTCTGTGAGAATATGGTAGATTTAATTATTTAGGATTTTGTGATTTACAAATTTCAGAAAATTTGACTCAGAATTTCTTATTCTGGGGGCAGGTTTATGGACTCATTGTCGTACCTATGGAACTGTTATCATTCTTTCATTTCATTTCATTTCATTTCATTTCATCATCCTGTTATTCGTCGATTGCCTCGAGAAGGCCCCAGTAACGTCTCTTTCATCCTAGCCCTGAGATTATATTCAAGGCTCTTTAGGAGAATGAGACCCATCATTGTTACTGGTATTTGGCATATTTGGTACGCCACGGGGAGTTTGCCAGACTCTGCCCTGTGGGCAGGCTACATTCGATAGCCTGCAAGTTTGTCCAAAGTTCTGAAGTATAAAGCTGAAGTGATTTCTAATACCACTGTTATCATTCTAACATGACAGTAATCATAGTTTACTAATAAAACTATATTATCAAATGTGAATTTAATGTAATTTTTTTCAAAAGTACTAGTCTTATGATGTTTAAAATTTATTTTGAAAATGTAAAAACCTTTACTAGCTCATTGGATACTCAGAAATGTATGCCAGGAGCATTGGAGATAGCTTAAATGGTTGGGGCACGTGCTTTGCATGTTGTAGGCCTGGGTTTGATCCCCAACACCACATGATCTGAGCATCTCCAGGAGCAGCTGCTTAGCACAAAGCTAACCCATAAATACCTCTAGGTGGCTTCCAAAACCAGTACACACTCATATATGCATGAAGTGGGTTATATTTGTCTTGTGGGCTAGTTTACTGAGCCCTCACTTCTTGATGAAAAACATTCATTAAATTATATAGCTTGCAGAGCCTGGCAAGCTACCCGTGACGTATTCGATATGCCAAACACAGTAACAACAAGTCTCATGATGGAGACATTACTGGGCCCGCTTGAGCAAATCGATGAACAACGGGAGGACCGTGACTGCTGTGACTGATAGTCAAAGGATAGGGTAGGGTAGTTTTCTTCAGTAATTCTACATTTATAAGGTTCTTGAGAGCTCCCATTTCTCTACATTTGTTTTAACACAGTGTTAGCTTTATCTTTTAACTTTGTGAAAGGTAGTAAGAATATCCCAATACATCTAGTTGCCTTCCATGCCTTGGGTTTACATAATCCATGCCTTGTTTATTAGAGTTTTGTATTTAAGTTTCTAAAGGAATAGGGAAGACAACTAGCTCCAAAATTTTAATTCATAAAATGAAATTCACTTGCTGTACCACATTATTCTTGTATAAACACTAAGTGTGAGCTTGGGCTACCAAATTCAAGGTCACTGAAGTTAATTATTTTCAACTATAATATTTTAACCCTGCATTGAAAGAAACATCATTTAAGGTACACCCTATTTGCAGGAAAGAAACTTTTTTTAGTTGCTTGGGAACTTTTGTATTAGATTTCTTTTAATCCCTTTACAGGAAGTCGGAAATAATGGAATTATATCTATGTAGTTGTTACTTATTCCCCCCCCGGAATATAAATGTTTATAAGTTTTAGGGGTACAGTGTTAGCATATTACATCCACCACCATTGCCAATATCTTTCCACCATTGTCCAGTGAATATTTTTTATACACCCATCACCCTTACATTGATAAGCTTCAGTTTTGTGGTTATAGTTTATATGAGTTTGTTTTTATTGGACATTGGCTAGTTCCTTGATTTGTTTTTTTGTACACCACAAATGCATGAGATCATCTGGTGGCCTCAGGATACCATATGGAATGCCAGGGATTAAACCTGGATCAGCTGTGTGTAAGATCAAGTGTTTTACCCACTTTACTGCACTATATTATCTGTCTCTCCTGACCCCTGTTTTATGTCTTTTTAATCAATTCCATTCTTACTGCTGTGAGATAATATCTCATTTTTGTTTTGCTTTGCCTTTCCTTGATAATAAATGTTATGATCACTCTCGTTTGATGCTGAGGATCGAACCAGTCTTGTACCTGCAAGGTAGTTACTCTACCACTGGGATACAGACCTGGCCATGAGTTCCTTTTTCTCCACATCCCTGTAGCATTTGTTTCTGTACTGTTTAATGTAGGATAGTTGGAATTTCTTTACCAGGATTATTTTAGTGTAGTTTTAATAAACTTACCTCAAAACTCTCTACTCTATGAGGTACTTCTCCTTGAGACATTAAAGAATTTCACCTTTAAAATTATAATAAGTTCATTAATAGTATTTCTCTGTTTGAAGTACATTTTTAACATTATTTACTGAGTTTAACTCAGTGCTGATTAAAAAAATAAAAAATAATTTTCCTGATATCAAACCCCCAAACAAGTCTTGATTGTAAAAACTAATACTTCAGTTGCAAAGTCTTCCTTTTTTCTCCTTATATCAGTTTATATCAGTAGGGTTTTGTCTGTAAATTTAATAGTGTGTATTAGAATAAGTCTTTAACTCAAATTTCATGAGTAAATTCTAACTTGGCAGGCAATACAACCCTGTTCTACCAATATACCTTCTGGCATGAGGTAATCAGTATTATGCAAGTGATTTATTGTCTGACTAAAGGTCTTTTTGTTTGTTCCTTAAATGTAGATGTCAGTTATGCGTGGGAGGTCTTTTTTTTTTTCCAGTTAAGCCACTGTGAATTGCAAAGTAATAATGATATTTCATTTCATTTTATTTATTTTATTTTTTTGTGCTATGCTTGGTGATGCTCCGGGCTTATTCCTGGCTTTTCACTCAGTAAATACTCCTGGAGGGTTATGGGGACCATGTGGGAAGAGGAGGATTGAATCCAGATTGGCCCTGTGAAAGGCAAGTGCCTGACCCACTGTGCAGTCTCTCTGGCCCCCTACAAAAATGTTGTTGATTGAATTTCAGGCATTGATTGTTCCAACTCCAGTCTGTTCACCATTGCCTGCCTACTACCTTCTATCCATGTCCCCTGTTCCCTCCTGCCCCCGAGTCTGCCTCTGTGGCAGGTGCTTTCCCTTCCCCCATTGTTTTAGTGTTCCTTTCCTGGGAAATCTGACTATACTTAAGAAATTGTGCTGAATAAAGCAAAAATATTTATATTAGTGCATATCACATAGTCTTTTCTTTCTTCTTTTTTTTTTTTCTTTACTTTTCTATGGTTTTTGGACCACAGCCTGCTTTGCTCAGGGTTTACTCCTGGCTCTGCTTAGGAATCACTCCTGGCAAGGCTGGAACTCTGCTCATCTGTATTCTTTGGTACCATAAACACTTAAAAAATGAAAACGGGTTCAAATTTTTCTACACTATCTTGAAGCTATAGTTTCTTATTTAAAACAAAACGACACAAGCTTTATCTGTTTACTTTTTTTTTTTTTTTTGGCTATTTGGGTCACACCTGGTGATGCTCAGGGGTTACTCCTGGCTTTAAAATTAATCCTGGTGGTGCTCAGAGAAACCAGTGATTGAACCCAGGTCAGCCTCGTGCAAGGCAAATGCCCTCCTTGTAGTACTATCATTCCAGCCCATTTATCTATTTACTTTTACCTGATAATTTATCTTTGAAGTAAGGCTAAAATGTGAAAAACTTTCAGTCACAAATGTAAGTTTTTTATATTTCAGCAGTTCAACCATTAAAGATTATGATGTGTCAAAATTGTTAACTTTTTGATTTGTTATTGGCTTGCTGACCTGAAAGTGTCTTAAAACATTTCTTGCCTGTTTTATTCCTATGGTTTTCTTATTGATATCCTAAAATTTTGCAGTGTGAAAATTTAATATTATTAAAGCTTTTTAACTTCTCCTTTTTATTATTTGTAAAGACAGTGTTAGTGAAGAGTAATGTCTATTTGTATTTTCACATACTTCAGGGACATGATGTTTTAAAAATTGTTTTTGTTTTTAGGTCACACCTGATTGTACTCACAGCTTACTTATAGCTCTGGACTGAGGGATACTCTGAACAGGGCTTGGGGATTATTATGGGATTCCTGGGATTGAACCCAGATTGGCTCCATGCAAGGCAAGCACCCTACCTGTGTATTATCATTTTGGTTCAGAGATATGTTTGTTTTGTTTTGTTTTGTTTTGGTTTGGTTTGGTTTGGTTTGGTTTGGTTTGGTTTAGGGGCTACAGCCAGCTGTGTTCAGTGTTTACTGTGTTCAGAGATCCCTATGTTCATGGATCACTTCTAGCAGAACTCAAAAAACCATGTGTGATGCCTGAGATTGATAGAACCAGGGCTGTCCATCACTACCTGTTGTATTATCACTTTGGCCTCAATAACATGTTTTGAAGCTGTAATTAATCTCAGACCTGCACAAGGTCTACAGACCGAAGTAAATCAGAGGGATGTGTCAGCCTGGTGGCCCTCCAAGAAGCCACTTGCTTCCACAATCCCAAATCACTACCATGCCCTGGGCCAGACTCCACCATTTCACCGAGATATAATCTGCTGAAAATTCGGGTATGAGGGTTTTGTGACTAAAATCTCCAGGCTTTCTCGGAGTCAGGATTGACTACCTCCTCTGACTTCCCTATACTTCTGGAAGCCTTTGCAGTCACATCACACCCCAAAGCTGTCACTCAGTTAAAAAAGCTACTCCAGCCTTACCTTCCTGATAAAAATACTGAATGCCCTGAACAAACACGATGACCTCTTAGTACCTGTATTGCAAACCATAATGCACAAAAGGAGAGAGAGAGAAAGAAGAAAAGTGCCTGTCATAGAGGAAGTCTGGGGTGGGGTGGGGGAAGTGAGTGTTGATGGATGGTGGGAGGGAAATGGACATTGCTGGTGGGAAATGTACACTGGTGGAGACATGGGTGTTGGATCATTGTATGACTGAAACCCAATATTGAACAGCTTTGTAATGGTCTATGCAATAAAAAACTTTTTTTAAAAAAAGAAAAAACATGTTTGGATTTTAAAAATAGAGAATGTGATGTATATATAATTTTATCCATGTAGAGAAACAGAAAAATAAAAAGCAAATGCATTTCTGAATATAAAATTTTATTGTAATGGATGTAATGTAAAGTATGGGGTAAAGATACTTGCATGAAAAATTAAATGATCACTAGAAGGAAAATTAAGTAGGATTGTGTTTTTAAAGTAATTATTTAATCTAGGGATTTGGGGCCACACCAGGTGGTGCTCTGGCAACTGTGTGACATAGGGGTTTGAACTAAGGTCAGCACGAGCAGTGCAAGTGCCTTAACCCCTTACTATCTCCCTGGCTCAACTGGATTATATTTCTATATCTTATTATGTGTTAAAAATACCATACCCTTCTGGCATATTTTCTACTTTGATAAAACTGAATCTTTGTTCTACAATAATTTAGGACTTAGTAGTGTTTTCTCCCCTCTCTGTTAAAAAAACTTTGTTTGACCTGTAGAATCTCCTACAGTCTGAATTTTGTTGATTGCAAGGAGAATTCAACATTTTCTTCTCCCCCCCCTTTTTTTTGTTGCAGTGATGTATATGCTCATTTTTTTTTTCGTGAAAACATGAATTAGCATTAATCTAATTTATATATTAAGATTTTAAAGTGCATTCTTTATGGTAAGAACTAGAATATCAAGACTAAATTATTCTTATTTGTATTTATATATGGATACTTTTGGTAGCCTGTCGGGTTCTCTGAGAGCGAAAACTAGACAATAAGAGGCACAAATGTGGCCGCGCACTTCCAGAAGCTTGGTTTTATAGTCTCTGGATCTTGGCCATTGGTGGGATTTCATGGCAGTTGGTAGGTGTAACTGTCTAGCTACTGGAAGATGGGGGATCTGGGTGGAGGAGGCCCAGTCCTGATCCGAGCAGGCTTGGAGATGTCAGCCCCGGGTCCTGCACACGTGGGTTCCTCTGCCGGTTCCTTCATGTGTGTGGCTTGTCTGAGCATGTGGAGAGTGGTCTTAGCATTTATATAATCTTTAGTATTTATATAAAAAATTATATATAGTATTTATATAATTTGCGCCACAGTACATGGAACTAATAAGGTTAAGATTGCAACTTTGATCCCTTCAAGAACAATAAAGATTTCATTAGGGGAAAACCTTATCTTTCACAGTGCATTCCACTTTTAGTCATTTCATAAATGTTTTTCTTAGTCAAAAGGAATATTGAGATATAACATGTAATTAAGCAATGGAATCTTTGTTTCTTCAAGGTAGTTTCAGGGAATTCTTAGATCTTATTCCCAAAAGATAACCTGCAGAAAGCCAAGAAAAAGATCCTTGAGCCTATGCTGCCACTAAACTTTCAGTGCTCCCAGAGTACATTAGATTTTATTTCGGGAGCTTGTCTACCATCTTTACTACCCTTTCCTTAGTTCACATCATTACTTTTCATAGAGATAGCTTTAATTGGCCTTCTCTTTGATCTCTATGCTACCAGATCAGGGACCAGAAAACTGTTTCCCACTACCAGTGTCTGATTTGATATGCTACACTAGCAGTGTTCTTTATATAAGATCAAAATTTAGAAGGAATATTTTGTTACATGTAAATATTTTGTAAGATTTAAATTTTGTTTTGTGCTTATTTCGGTTTGGAAGCCACACCCAGCTCTGCTCAAGGCTTACTCTTGGCTCTGCACTCAGGCATCACTCCTGGAGGTGTTCAGAGAGACATATATGTTGCTAGGGGATCAAATTCAGGTCGTTCAGGTGTGAGGTAAGTGCCTTAGCCACTGTACTATCTCTCTGTACTACACTAACAGTTATGTGTGTGTGATTTGGGTGGGCACACCTGCAGTGCTCAATAGACTATTTCAGGCTCTGTGTTTAGGAATGACACCTGGTTGTGCTGGGAATTTGAGCAGGATGCAACTGCTACAGGGATTGCCAGCCTAGTTAGTGCATTACCTTGTAGGACTATCTCTCCAGCCCTCCTAAATAAAGTTTTGTTATAACAGAGCCTCATATATGCATTTAACTAGAGTTGAAAACCACTGACACAGTTTCTCTTTATTCTGTTCTCACCAAGTATACCTCCACTTTACTTCAAGAGCTATGTATGTTAAATGCAGCATATTCTAGAGAAATATGTCTCTGTTTTTTTTTAGAAGCCAATTTATTTTATTTACTTATTTTTTGGGTCACACCCAGAAATGCTCAGGGGTTACTCCTGGCTTTGCACTCAGGAATTACTGCAGGCGGTGCTTGGGGGACCATATGGGATGCCGAGGATCGAACCTGGGTCGGCTGCATGCAAGGCAAATGCCCTACCCTCTGTGCTATCCTCCGGCCCCTTCTCTCTATATTTTTGTTTGTTTTTGGATGGTCTATACCTGATGTTGTTCAGATGTTCAGAACTTGCTCTTGACTTGGTTGCATAGGAATCACTTTTGTACTCTGTCAAGGCTCGGGGAGTTATATGTGGTACTAGGGATTGAACTAAGTCAGCCACATGCAAGGCAAGTGCCCTACTGTACTGTTGCTCTGGCTTGTTTAAAAATTATTTTTTAGAAACATGAAACAAGTAGATCAGGGATCTTGCTTGCTATAGTGTAATTTCGATGACACCATAGAAATCTTTCCCTCTCGACAGACATGGAATGACTGCACTCATTTGGGGAATATAAACATAATATGAGACTAACACCCATGGACAGTAGAGACAAGGGTCAGGAGGATTGCTTTGCAGTTTGAAAGCCTGCTTCATGAGCTGAGGGAGAAGGAAACTGGGATAGAGAAAGGATGACTAAGACAATGATGGTTGCAGGGATTGCTCAGAATGGGAGTTGTGTGCTGAAAGTAGATAAAGGACCAAACATGATGACCTCTCAGTATCTGTATTGCAAACCATAATGCCCAAAAGTAGAGAGAAAGAAGGAAATTGTCTGCCATAGAGAGAAAGAAGGAAATTGTCTGCCATTGAGGCATGGGGTGGGGTCAGAGGGGGGTGGCAGTAGGGTTACTGGGGACATTGGTGGTGGAAAATGTATGCTGGTGGAGATATGGGTGTTCGATCATCAAATGACTGAAACTCAATCATGAAAGCTTTGTAACTGTATATCACAGTGATTCAAAAAGAAAGTGTTTCCCTCTTACGTGCTGATTTGGCAAGAGTAATTGATTTGTCAATGTAATAAGCATTGATCATTTAAAAATAGAAAACATATCATGTTTTCATACTTGTAAGCATTTAAAATGAGTTTGATTTTCTTTTGTCTTGTTAAGGCAGCATTTTTTCTTGAATTCCCAGCAAATCACTAATACTTAAAATTTGCAGTGATAGATTTCACGTAAAAACGTTAGGAATGAATGCAAAACAGGGCCTTCAGTTCCCAACTATGGTAGTAGAGAATTTTTTTTTAAGGTTTTTGGGTCATAACTGGCAATGCTCAGGGGTTACTTCTGGCTCTCTGGGCCCAAGAATCAATCCTGGCGAGCACAGGTGATTATATGGGATGCCAGGGATTGAACCTGGGTCAGTTGTGTGCAAGGCAAATGCCCTATCTGTTGTACTATTGCTCTGGCCCTGTTAGGTCCTAAATTTTATGAGTTTTATTCCTGATATATTGAATTTTTTTTTAAAAAATACTAATATCCTTTGGTAAGTTGGAGCAGACATACCTGGGAGGGAATTTTCTGTTGAAGAGTTGATGGAGTAATCCCAAATTCATAATAATGATATAATCCAAAATAATAATTGTTTGTGGGTAATTTTTGCCATTTCATTGTCAAATGCTGGAGCGATAGCACAGCGGGTAGGGCGTTTGCCTTGCACGCAGCCAACATGGCCGACCTGAGTTCGATTCCTCCGCCCCTCTTGGAGAGCCCAGCAAGCTACCGAGAGTATTCGATATGCCAGACACAGTAACAACAAAGTCTCCAATGGAGACGTTACTGGGCCCGCTCGAGCCTTTTTACATTGTCAAAGTGCTGTCAGGAACATAATGTCTTTTGTTAAAAAGACAAAATTTGACTGGGGGCAGGGATTGATTTCTCTCTTTGTTTTTCTCCCCTTCATTTCCATTTGTTTCTATTGTGACCACTGGGGATGTCTCACACACTTGGTTGTGATCTTCGCACATGTGGCCAGTGGTGCTCTCCACTACGCATTTCAGCTGCTGTGCTTTCACATATTTTCACCAGGTGTTGCATTCATTTAGTTGTGCTCATGCTGCAAGTCACTTCCTGATTACATGTGCCAGATATTCCCCATGCACTTAGTACATGGAGGAAGAAGGGGTCCCCAGATCCCAGTTGCCTAAGTAAACTGTGAAGGGAAAGCTAACTTTTGACCTTGTGTTTGTAAGGCAGGCATTATTAGCCACTGCACCTTCCTTGGGTCCCTCAAAAGTTGTTGTGTGTGGAAAATAGATCTTTAGATTGTATATAGGAAATAATCAGTGAGATCAGATTAATATTGTAAGACTTCATAATTTTGTTAGTTCATGCTATTCTATAAAGGACGTATTGCTTTAACTTGATCTTTGACACATTTGTTATGAAAAGAAAAATGAGAACAAAATAATAACATACTTATTAATGAAAATCTGAGTAGAAATTTGTATTAAGAATTAAATAGCCTTTGTTCAAAAATCAGTTTCATCTTCTGTAGGATAATATTGGTTTGTCCTTTCTGCCTTACCACAGGGAGCCTAGGTTTATTGGGTTACTCCCATCACAGTGCTGCTATTCCTCTGTGTTTACTTGTAACCTCTTTCTTTGTGCTCTGCTTCCCTAACCTGTCAATCACCTTTATCTCCTAATCAGACTCTGTTAACTTGTAAATATTGCTTTTCTCTTCTCGGTAAATCCTTTGCATAGTTAATTCAGAGCAATGTCCTTTTTGTAGACACAGGAAGATAGTTAATGCTGTGCTTTTGTAACTTGGGAGTTAATTGACTCTGAATGATATTCACTCCTGGATATCTGTTCTCTCACTTAAGCCCCTAGCACCCCAAAAGCAGGGTCCTGACAAGGGACTGGATGGACCCAGGGCAAACTGTGAACTACCCTGGCATTGAAATGGGCCAGGCCAAAGCACCATAATACTTAACTATACGTTAAGAGCATGGTCATAGACAAATTCTGTCATAATCCAAAAAGTAACATCTGGATTAGGATCCTGTCAGGGTTAGGAAATATTAATCTGGCCTGATCATTGTAGTCTGAGATCTATAGTGAGATGTCCCCAGGAGAGCCACCCTACAATCTTAATGTATCTCCTACTGTGTCCATATAAAATAATATTAAGAAGTAGAATTAAGCAGTAGAATTAAGTTATTGGACTAAAAAAAGGAAAAAAACCCTAAGTGGTATTTTGCCCTTGAGCCTGATCAGGAAGGGCTTTGATAAGTTGATTGGACCTGGTGTGGTAGCTACCACCAAGGTGGGGAGTTGGTGAGAGACTGAGAGAGACCAGGAGTGCGGAGAGATGAGTGAAGGAGACAGGAGGAAATGGGAATGAGCAACTTAGTGAGACTGGAACAGTCGCGTGGGGAGAATGGAATAAACAGCAACTGATCACCAACCAGCCTGGCCCTCGTTTCCTCCTTTGCTGCCCATGGCATAGGACAACCCGGGTGGGGAAGCAGTGCAGGATGACCTAACGGTGGTGGCGAGAGAGCCATGGGATTTCTTAGTTGCCTGGTGATTACACAATCTTCATTAAATTTTTTTTTATTGAGGTAGTATTGGTTTATGAGAACATATACTTGGATATATTTTAGGGATATTATGTTAACCTTGTCACACTCACTATTTTTCTATAAAAAATACCTGACAGATAAGTCAGTAATTACCTGCTTTTCTGTTTTTAAATACATGTTGGAGAGAGGAGAGTTCTTGTTCATCTTGATTGCTCATCCTTAAGAAAGGGTGGAAGATTCCTGGAGGGATTAAAAACACAAAAAGTAAGAGCGTATTGACCCCATTGATATGCCATGACTTGTAAGGAAAATCCATATTGCCACACAACTGCTTACTTGGAATTTGCAGCAAAATTTGTAAGAATTTACAAACAGAAACTTCCTCTTAATGTAAAAGACAAAAGGTAAAAGGTAAAGGCCCTCCCGTTGATCGTCGATTTGCTCGAGCGGGCCCAGTAACGTCTCCTTTGAAGATTTTGTTGTTACTGTGTCTGGCATATCGAATACTCTCGGTAGCTTGCCGGGCTCTCCGAGAGGGGCAGAGGAATCGAACTCGGGTCGGCCATGTTGGCAGCGTGCAAGGCAGACGCCCTACCCGCTGTGCTATCGCTCCAGCCCAATGTAAAAGAAATAGAGTTTAAATTTTGATTTCAAGAGGCAGAGCAGTCATCTAGGGGGGATAACATAGATTTGTGGAGTTTTTCCCCATCATGTCCAAAGGAAGTTTACTATATTTGTATTGGAATTAGACTTATTTTGTCAACAGGTATAAATATATAATATATTTATATTTGAATATAATACATAGCACAGCAGTAGGGCGTTTGCCTTGCGTTCAGCCAGCCCGGCCGAGCTGGGTTCGATTCCTCCACCTCTCTCGGAGAGCCCAGCAAGCTACCGAGAGTATTTCGCCTGCACGGCAAAGCTTGTTGGCAAGCTACCCGTGACGTATTCAATATGCCAAACACAGTAACAGCAAGTCTCAAAAATGGAGACGTTACTGGGCCCGCTCGAGCAAATTGATGAACAACGGGAAGACAGTTACAGTGACTACCAGACCAAAAATTTTAATTGATTTGTGTTTTGTTTTGGGGCCCATCTGGTTGTGCTTAGGTCTTTCTCCTAGCTCTGCACTCAGGAGTCACTCTTGACAGTACTTCAGGGACCAAATATATTGCCTATATTTATACATCAAACCATGTATAAATCAAGCTCCACTAGTTATACCGTCTCTCTGGTCCCTTATTTATATTTTGAAAGTTATTTGCATATCAGGACAAAAAAAGTCTCCCTTTCATTTTTGATAACTCTGCATAAAAGTTGTTTTATGACTCAGTAATTTCCAGTTCATCTAAAAAGTTTTATATTTTCTTAAATTGCTATGATACATTGAATTTCAGAAACACAAGTATTTTCTGCCAAATTATTTATTGTTACTGTATATTTTGAACTCATTGCCAAAATGTTATTTTGGTAGGCCAGCTTAAGAACCCTGAACAAATTCATAAGAAATTCGTAATGAAAAAATATCTTTCACACTTGTATGAGTTATTGAGTTGATAACATTTCTTCCTTATATGCAAAATAGAGTGTATGTGTATAGTAGGAGAGAAGAGCACCCTCATTTTCTTTGTACTTGAAGAGGAGTGTGTAAATCTTCGCCACAAAAATAAAAGAATCTTTGCTTTATAGAGGAAAAAATCCTCATTTTAATCATTCACAATAAGGAGTTTAAAATTTCTTGAGAAATATAAACGAATAATGGGATTTTTTTAAGATACACATAATATCAGAAAAGATAGTACGTCAATGTTTTATTATTTGCTTTTGTTCTAATTTTATGCAGATGGAGGGAGCGAAGAGCCATCAGATCGAAGGCAGTCAAGTGTAGACTCTCGCCAGAGCCGCTCTGGGCAAGGTAAATTATGGCTTGCCCTTTATCAATTTCAGCGCTCAGTTCTTGTCCAGAGTGATCATTTCCAACTATCATTGTCTTAGTGTTTCCTTCTCTATCCTAACTGCCCTCTCTCCATCAATTGTGGGCAGGCTTTCAACCATGAACCAGTCCTCCTATCCTTGTTTCTACTGTCATTGGGTAATAGTCTCATACTATGCTTTTTATATTCCCAAAATGAATGCTATCATTCTATGTCTGTCCCTTTCACTTCACTCAGCACGATGCTCTCCATGTCCATCTATTTATAAGCAAATTTCATGATTTCATTTTTCCTGATGGCTGCATATTTCATTGTGTAGATGTCTCATAGCTTCTTCCTTCGACACTCAGGTTGTTTCTAGATTCTGGCTCTGGTGAATAGTGCTAAATTAACACAGAAGTGGTTTTTTGCTGTATTTTTTGGCCCCCGGGATATATTTGCAGAAATGGTATTGCTGGGTCACATGGAAGCTCAGTTTCTCGCCTTTTGAGGAATCCCCATATTGTTTTCCAAAAAGTTTGGATTAGGTAGCATTCCCACCTACAATGAATGAGCATTCCCTTTTCCTTGCATCTACCTAAGCACTGTTTGTTCTTGTTCTTTTTGGTGTATGCCAGTCTCTGTGGTGTTACATGATATCTCATTGTTGTTTTGACCATATTTACCTGATGGTTAGTGATAATGAGCATTTTTTTGGTATGCCTTTTGGCCAATTGTATTTATTGATTTACTACTACTGCTAGGGCACATCACTTTGCCTCCTTTCTGTACCTAGTCCTGGTCCAGAGTGATCAAATCCCACTATCATTGTCATAGTGTTCTCTTGTTTAATGTAATGGTCTTCCCCCCATTGTGGCAAGCTTTCTACTGAGGAACAGACCTCCTGACCTTTGTTTCTATTTTCTTTGGGCATTATTCTCCTACTATGTTTCTTTATATCTCTCAAATGAGTGTGATCATTCTATGTGTCTCCCTCTCATTTCACTAAACATGATACTCTCCATGTCCATCCATGGATCAGTAAATTTCATGACTGCATTTTTTTTCTGTAATGGCTGCATAATATCGCATTGTGTATGTGTACCATAGCTTCTTTATCCACTCCTCTGTCTTGGGCATTGGGTTGTTCCCAGATTTTGGCGGTTGTGAATAGTGTTGCAATGAACATAGGAGTGCAGATGTCTTTCCTGCATTGTGTTTTGGGCGATTAGGGTATATTCCCAGAGTAGATTTGCTGGTTCATAAAGAAGCTCAATTGGTAATTTTTTTGAGAAATGTCCTTGTTGTCTTCCCAAAAGACTGAATCCGTTTATATACCCACCAGCAGTGAAGGAGGGTCCCTTTTCTCCCCTGCATCCACACCAACAGTGTGGTTGTTTTTTGAAATGAGTGCCAGTCTCTGTGCCTGAGATGATACTCATTTTTGATTTGCATGACCCTGATGGTTAGTGATAGGTAAAAGGTAAAGGCCCTCCCGTTGATCGTCGATTTGCTCGAGCGGGCCCAGTAACGTCTCCATTGGAGACTTTGTTGTTACTGTGTCTGGCATATCGAATACTCTCGGTAGCTTGCCGGGCTGTCTGAGAGGGGCGGAGGAAATCGAACTTGGGTCGGCCATGTTGGCCGCTTGTAAGCCGAACACCCTACCGCTGTGATATGGAGCATTTTTTCATATGTCTTTTGGCTATTTGTATTTATTCTTTGAGAAAGTTTCTGTTCATCTCTTCTTTTATAATGGGGTTGGATGTTTTTCTTGTGAAGTTCTACCAATGCTTTATATATAATATTGGATTAGTGGTGGGCAAATTACTTTCCCCACTCTGTGGCTGATCTTTGTATCCTGGTCTTTGTTTCCTTTAAGGTGCAGAAGTGTCTAAGTTTAATGTAGTCCCATTTATTTCCTTTGGCTTCCACTTGCTTGATACATGGTGTTTTATCTTTAAAGATACTTCTAGTTTCAATGTCATGGAGAGATCTGCCTATGTTTTTTCTGAGTGTACCTAATTGATTCAGAACTGATACTGAGGTCTTTATTTTGATTTTTTTTTTTTTTGTGCATGGGCTATAGAGATAGCACAGCGGATAGGGCATTTGCCTTGTACACGGCTGACTCGGATTTGATTCTTATGTCCCTCTCGGAGAGCCTGGCAAGCTACCGAGAGTATCTTTGCAAAGCCTGGCAAACTATCTGTGACGTATTCAATATGCCAAAAACTGTAACAAGTCTCACAATGGAGATGTTACTGGTGCCTACTCAAGCAAATCAATGAACAACAGGAGAACGATGCTTTGTGCATGACATTAGAAAGAGATTCTAAATTATTAGCATTAATATTTGTATAAGGCTGACCAGCACCACTTACTGAAGAGGTTTTCCTTACTTTGCTTCATAATTTTGCTCCTTTATTGAAGATATAGCGGCCATAAATCTGAGGGTCTGTCTTTGGATTCTCAGTTCTATTGATCTATGGGTCTGTCTTTATTCCAATACCATGTTGTTTTTAACTACTACTGTTTTGTAGTATTTTGTAGTTTGGAGTTGGGAAAAGTTATGCCTCCCATCTTCTTTTTCCCAACATGACTATTCTGACTATTCTGGGGTGAGGGTTGGGGTATTGTTCCATACAAATTTCAAATGTGTTTAGTCTATATCTTTGAGAAATGTCATGGGTAGCGATATAGGAACAGCATTGAATGTGTATAAATGCATTGGGGAAGTATTCCCATCTTGACAATATTAATCCTCCCAATCCATGAGCAAGAAATGTGTTTCATTTCCTCGTATCCTCTTTATTTCTTTAAGAGTTTTGTAGTTTTCTTTGTATAGATCTTTTACCCCTTTGGTTAAGCTGATTCCTAGGTAATTGATTTTCTGAGGCACACTTGTGAATGGAATAAATTTCTCTTCAATTTCATTATTTGCTTATAGGAAAGCCATGGACTTTTGCTTGTTATTTTTGTAGCCTACCACTTGACTATACAAGTCTGTTGTTCTAGGAACTTTTTTGTAGAGTATTTAGAATTTTTGTAAATATAAGATCATGTTATATGCAGATAGTGGGAACTTGACTTTTCTAGCTAATACCCTTAATATCTTTTTCTTGCCTGCTTGCTATGACAAATATGCCAGTACTATGTTGAATAGAAGGTTGAGAGTGGGTAATCTTCTCTTGTGCCTGTTCTTGAGGGAAGGCTTTGAGTTTTCCCCATTTACTATAGTGTTTGCTGTGTGCTTGTGCTAAATACTTTCGACTATATTAAGGAAAGTTCCTTCAATTTCGATTTTATTGAGAGTTTTTATCATGAATGGGAGTATGATTTCAAATACTTTATCTGCATCTACTTATATGATTGTTAAGATTTTAATTTTTCTTGTATTGGTGTTATATTATGTTAATTCACTTATGTATGTTAAACCATCCTTGCATCCATGAAATGAATCCTACTTGATCAAGATGTATGATCCTGTTGATAAGTTGTTGGATTTGATTTTCTGGTATTTTATTGAGGATGTTTGCATTTCTATTCATCTGGGATAAAGATCTACAATCTTCTATTTTGGTGGTGTCTCTGTATGCTTTTGGTATCAAGGTAATGTTTGATTCATAGAAACTGTTTGCCAGTGTTTCTATTTTTTCTATTTCCTGAAGGACTTTGTAAAGATTTTTCAGTAGGTCTTCTGTAAAAGTTCTTCTGTAAATCTTACCACCAGTGTGCCCCTCTGTCCACTAATGTTCCCAGATTCCCTCCCACCTCCCAGCCTGTCCCCTTGGCAGGCACCCAACAAATGTATTTAATACTACTTGTTCTAACAAAACTTAAAGGAATGGAAAATGGCCTTATCAGGAAATAATAATATTCAGTTTGGTTGATTGATTGCATATGATTTTAATCTATGTAAATATAAGTTATTTAGTTTAACAGCATACTACCTATTCTCATTTGCATAACTAAGTTTCAACTCTGTCATCTAAAATATATTGCATGAAATTTTATTTTGTACTTGAATCATAATGTGGTAATTATCATGTCTTCCCTGTCATAAATATAACATGTTAGAGTTTCCATGAAACAGACCTCCATTTTGGAGTAGGCCCAGTAAAATCAGCCAGAGACTAACCTCACCTGGGATGGTGGAGGACAGCACGCAGAAAGTGAAAGTACTAAAGTATTTTATGCTAAAATGGGGAAAATGATATGTATCTGTAAAATAAAAATTTACCCAAAAAAACTATAGATAGAGAACCAACTGGTTTGACACAGAACATTCAGTATAAATGAATCTAAGAAATCTCAGTAGAAAGACACACAAATATAGTCATCATCACTTAATAACTTAATCACTTAACTTCCCGTTAATTGTCGATTTGCTCGAGCGGGCGCCAGTAACGTCTCCATTTGTCCCTGTCGCGTGCTAGTGTAGCCCAGTGGCGTCTGTTCGCTCTAGGAACATGAAGAGCCTCAAACCGATCGTTCATGATCTTGATGAAGAAGTCTGACCATCTGGTAGGTGGGCGGCCACGTGGTCTTTTGACATTCCCTGGGATCCAGTCGGTAACAGCTCTAGTCCAGCGGTCATCTTTAAATCTCATTACGTGACCAGCCCATCTGATTTTTGACACCTTGGCAAACGAGACAGCGTCCCTGATTCTTGATCTTCAAAGGATGTCGGAAACTCTGGATTCTTTCTCTCATTTGAGTGAAACATGATACTCCAAGCATAGCTCTTTCAATTCTTCTTTGGGAGACCTGAATAGCATTCTCATCCTGTTTGCATAGGGCCCAGGTCTCTGAGGCATATGTTAATGCAGGAAGAACAGTGGAATCAAAGAGATGTGCCCAGAGCTGGAGGTTCTTCTTCCTCTTAGCTATTTCTTCGACTCTCTTGAAGGCGTTCCAAGCTGCTCTCTTCCTCCTGCGCAGCTCTGGTGCCAGGTCATTTGTCATGTTGACTTTTCGACCTAGGTACACATAGCTGTTGCATTCGGAGATGGTCGCTCCATTGAGAGCGAATGGGGCGTCAGGAATGAGGCTGTTTCTCATAAACATTGTCTTCGTAAGATTCAGCTGTAGTCCTACCTTTCCACACTCACGGTCAAAGTCGGCCAGCATTTGTGTGGTTTGGCTGATGTTTGGTGTTATTAAAACAATGTCATCAGCAAAGCGGAGGTGGTGTAGTTGCGGACTATCTATTTTCACTCCCATTCCTTCCCATTCCAGTCGTCACATGATGTTCTCGAGGGTGGCACTGAAGAGTTTTGGTGAAATGGTATTACCCTGCCGAACCCCTCTCTTGACATCAATGATTACTTCTTTGTAGAATGGTGAGATCCTGGTAGTGAATCCGCAATACAGCTCACGGAGGATCTTGATATATTGGGATTGAATGCCCTGATTGGCTAGGGCTTCAATGACCGCTTCCGTCTCAACAGAATCAAGGGCCTTCTTTAAATCAATGAACGTTAGACAGAGCGGCATCTTGAACTCTAGAGAAACCTCAGTGAGCTTGGTTATCGTGTGGATATGGTCGATGGTGCTGAATCCTTTGTGGAACCCGGCTTGCTCGCATGGTTGACCTTCATCTAGTGTTCTGCCAATCCTATTTAGGATGACTCGAGTGAACAACTTGTAGATGACAGACAGTAGGCAGACTGGGCGATAGTTGCCAATGTCGTGGATGTCTCCCTTCTTGAACAGTAGTACGGTCCTGCTGGTTTTCCATTGGGACAGAACCTTGCATTCAGACAGGTAGCGTGTGAAGAGCCGAGCCAGTGTATTGATGAGTACTGACGGCAGGTTCTTCAGGTGTTCAGGTCTGACCTTGTCTGGGCCGGGTGCTGTTCGTTTCTTTACTGATGAAATGGCGTGTCGGATTTCGGAAGGGAGAACGTTGGGAACGACATATCCATCCTGTGGAATTTGGTATGTCGGCAAGTGGACATGGCTATCGAAGAGATTTGAGTAGAAATCATGGCTAATCTTCTCCATTGCCATTCTGGAGGATGTGATAGATCCATCATGACGTCGGAGGGCAGTCATCTTGGTCTTGTAGTTGGCGAAGGACAGGCAAACATTACGAATACTTTTCCCAGCTTCTGCCGCTTCTACCAGCACTTCTGCTCTTCTCTCTTTGACGTCTTTCTTGATCACATCTCTGCACTGCTTTGTGAGCTCGGATGTTAGCTTGCAGTTGCCTGAGGCATGCGCCAAACCACATTGGCGAATAAGCTCAAGAGTTTTCGAAGACAGGTGTTTCTTTGTGGCTATCTCTCTCTTGGCATTCCTCGCACAATCATGGAGGTGCTGAACCAGTTGATCGTATTGCTCGTCAATGTTGTCAACAATGGCATCTTCCCATGTTGCCGCAATAAGTGCCAAAGAGCTCCCAGTTGGTGGTCGTTCTGGGAGTTCTCTTTTTAAACTTTGCAGCCCTTCTCCCCACTCTGTGAAGTAGAAATTTGCACGAAGGAGATGGTGATCCGATCCCGTTTGGAATTTTGGGACAACAGCGACATCGGTCAGGCAAAACCGTTGATTGAATATGATGTGGTCTATTTCATTGTGGAATCATCCACCGGGAGACTTCCATGTCCAATGTTTAGATTCTGCCTTCTGGAACTGTGAGTTACCATGGATGGTCTTGGTCGACATGATGAACTCAGATAGTCTCTCACCCTGTTCGTTCCATTCTAGGCCATGTGTCCCGATGTGAAGTTCTTCAGCTGATCTTCTTGGTCCTATCTTGGCATTAAAATCACCCACAATAATCTTGTAGAAGGTGTGGTCTTCTTTATAAAACTTCTCCAGCTCCATGTAGAACTTCTCAGTTTTTCTTTCATCATAATGAGATGTTGGTGCATAGACAACGAAGATAGAAACTGCTGGCAGTGAGCCACATCTATTCAAATGTAAACATCCGATTCGGGTTGTTAGGCATTCGAATGAATCAATAATGCTCATGGCGAAATTTGTGTTGACAAGGACACCAGCGCCTCCGACACCTCTTTTATCGCATGTTCCGAGGAACAATTCTTCTCTAGTGTCGAAAACGGCATGGTGAGATTCGTGCCTTCTTGTCTTTGTCAGACCAATGATGTCGTACTTGATCTTTCGCGCTTGTACCATCAGGTCCTCGATGGATGCATCTGATGCTAGCGTACGTACATTGAAAGTACAGACGATCATTTTTGTCTTCCTTCGTTGTGGCAGCCTAGTTCGGCCTTGAGATTTTATCTGCCTCTCCTTTCTCATCCTTCTCAGTGCTGCCATGTCGGTGAAGCCTTCAGGGTCAGGTGAATGAGACCAGTTGTAATTACTGGTCATCATAGATTCCTTGAATAAATAGCCTCATTAGATCACTCCTTTTATCAACACTCCCAGTCAACATTTTATTTTTTTCTCTACTTAAATCTGAGCATCTAACTAGATAATTGATGGAACCCTTTAATGTATGAAAGATAGAAATTAAACTGAATAAAGCATCTTAGAGAAAACATCTTGTAAACAGAAATAATAGAGTCATTAACTTTTGTAGGGAATTAATAATACAGTTATGAAGCAAAAAGGAGAGAGTAGGGGCTGGAGCGATAGCACAGCGGGTAGGGCATTTGCCTTGCACACAGCTGACCCGGGTTCAATTCCCAGCATCCCATATGGTCCCCTAAGCACCTCCAGGAGTAATTCCTGAGTGCAGAGCCAGGAGTAACCCCTGTGCATTGCCAGGTGTGACCCCAAAAACAAAAAAAAAGAGAGATGCTATAAAATAGTAATCTGTTTTTTAAAAGATGACTTAGACATCAAAATTCTGATAGCATAAATCAAAAGATTAATAGAAATATTGGAAATTAATAATGAAGAAATCTGAAAAAGAAATTGCGTAAAGTGACAAGGGTTATGGAAAAGAATTGAGGAATGTAAGAAACTAATAGGTTCAGTTCAGGACTTTCTGTATTCAAATCATGATTTTCCCAAGAGAAAGGAAGAAATCAGTGCACTGATTCAAGGGAATTACCTTAAAATAACATGAGTAAGTTCTAAACATGGCTGGGTTTGACCCCCAAAACAAAAATCCCAAAAATTTCTGAAGGGAATCATTTCAGTTTTACTAATTCCATATTCATTAAAACTTAGCCAGGTATGAATGTAAAATTAAGATACTGACATATTTAAGATTTCAGGCGGGGGTGGGGGTGTGGAGTGAGAGGGCCATGCCTGGCAGTGCTCAGGGCCTACTCCTGGCTCTGCACATAGGAATCACTTCTGGCAGGCTTGAGGGACCATATGGAGTGTTGGGGATTGAACCCTGGGTTAGCAGAATGCAAGTTGAGCACCCTACCCATTTTACTATCACTCAGACTCTCTAAGATGGAAGTTTTTCAAAAAAAATTTCAAACTTTATTACCTGCATTATACCTTTGCTTAGGAATCTGTTAGAGGTTGTGACCCATCAAAGTGAGAAAATCAGCCATATAATAGAAATGGGCTACAGGAAATAGGAAACTCAGGGAAAAGAAAAAGGCAAATAAATCTTTAGGATTTGGAAAGGACAGTGAAAAAGATAGGGACAAAGGGCAGACCGTTCATAATGGAATAAGTTGGAAGCCACCGGAAGGAGACCTTTGCTCCTGAGGAAAATGAAATTACCTGATACATTTAATTCTCTTCAGAAAAGTTTTAGAAAAA
The DNA here is from genome assembly GCF_029834395.1 of Sorex fumeus. Taxonomy (NCBI): domain Eukaryota; kingdom Metazoa; phylum Chordata; class Mammalia; order Eulipotyphla; family Soricidae; genus Sorex; species Sorex fumeus. The sequence continues at coordinate 80,107,851 of NW_026606120.1, forward strand.
TTGTTGAAAGGAGGCTGAGGTTTGCATTGGCAATAAACACATAAACTAGTAAGTAAAATAAGTTCTAAACGTGTGAAAGAATCAATATGGGAAAGGAGATGATAGAATAAATTATTAGGCTTTCAGGTAAACACTTGGGTAACTGATACCCATGCCATTCACCTTCAGTGAATTAGCCACATCACTTTCCTCTAGTGTGGTACAAACACCTTTCTTTTAGATTTAGATCAGTATGGCTGGGAAACAGTGCTCTGAAATTAAAGTTGAGAAGATCTAGTTTGTAGACCGTTTTGATAGGTCATAGATTAAATTGCCTGAAAAAAGGGATTGATTGTTTTTGTATCTATGCCCATGTAAGATATTGAAGTATTTCTCATTTTGGTATCTGATTTTGGTATCTGTATAATTTGGCCTCGTAAAGTAAATTAATCCCTCCTCCTCCTTTTTCTCCACCCCTATTTCACTTCCTCCTCCCCCCGCCACCTTTTCCAGGTTGCTGCACACAAGGCAAGTACTCTGCCTGCTCTATTGTCTGAATCAAAAACTGAGAAATATTTGCTCCTCTTTGTTTCCTGGAACATTTTGTATAGGGTATATAAAATATCTGCGCTGGGCATTTTCTTTGTGGGAAAATATTTAATGCAAATTAAATTTCTTTAATAAAATTTCTTTTATTTCAGTAGTCTATTTCTTCTTGAACAATCTTTTGAAATGTCTGTAATCTCTGTTGGTGCTTGATACTGGTAATATGGGTATCGTTTTTCATTGTCCTTATTCTAAGAAAGATTTATTGATTTTATTCATCTCAAGAGTCAGCCCCAGTTTTCTTTCAGTGATTCATTTCACTTCATTCATTTAGAAAGGATGTACTCTTCTGTTTTTTTATCTAATTGATTTCTGCATTGCTTTTTATTAATTTATTTTTGTGGTTTTTTTTTTTTTGCTGGTTTAATGTTTGTCTTTTTCTAATTTCTTATGGTAGAAGCTGAGGTCACTGACATTTGGAATTTTCTTTTCTAATATAGAAATTTTATTTCTGTAAATTGCTCTCCATGTGCTGCTTTACAGCATTTCACAAACTTTGATGAGTGGTGTTTTCATATTTACATTTAAAAAATGTTTATTTTCCTTATTTCTTCATCTTGTTAGGTGTTTATGGGCATAGTTTCCAAAGATTTAAGAATTTTCCAAATTGGTTCTTAATATTATAAGAGAGCATACTTTCCTTGAGTTAAATCACTTTATTATATTAAATACTCAATATTTTATTGGTGTGCTATAAATATCAAACAACAAGATCAGATATCAGTCTGTTCTGAACAAACACTGACTGTAAACAACTATTTCTGTGTATGTGTAAATGCCCACTACTCTGTCCTACCTGAGTTTTGAATATAGTTATCTAATGTTTCTTCTACAGTAATAGCAGACCTGCTCTCTGATGAAGTGTCTTACCCTTTGGGCATGAGGACCATTTCCCGTATGTTAACTTTAGACTTGAAGGATCTTTATTATATTCCCTCTCACTCACCCCCATCCTCCTCCCTCTCCCCACCCTCTCCCCATCTCTCTCCCACACTTCCTGCTCCTTACATCTCTTGCTGCTTTGCTATTATCTGGAAACACTCATCTTTCACAGCTATCCTACTCATGCTCTAGGCTGTAATTTCCTCAATCCCATTATATCTGAGATTTGTCTTCTATGGAATTCTTAGCAAGTTTCCTTTATTAGTGGTTTTTTGTTTTATTTCATTATGCTTTTAGAATTTCTTCTCTTTTCTAAATTCTATGCTTTTAGAATTTCTTGTGCTGTGTCATTTCTTGGTCTGGAGCGATAGCACAGCAGGTAGGGCGTTTGCCTTGCACGCGGCTGACCCAGGTTTGATTCCTCCGTCCTTCTTGGAGAGCCAGCAAGCTACTGAGAGTATCTCACCTGCACGGCAGAGCCTGACAATCTCCTTGTGGCATATTCGATATGCCAAAACCAGTAACAAGAAGTCTCACAATGGAGACGTTACTGGTGCCTGTTCGAGCAAATCGATGAACAACAGGACACTGTCATTTCTATACCATCTATCACATTGCTTTTTTATTTTTATAAATAAAAATATTGGCAATGCTCAGGACTTACTCCTGGCTCTGCACTCAGGCATCACTCCTAAAGAGACTGGACCATATGTGGTGCTGGTGATTGTATCTGGCAATTTAACTGTCTCTCAGCCATTTATTTTATTTTAGGGCCACACCCAGTGGTGTTGGGGACTCCTGGCTCAGTGCTGGGGGACGTTGTGGCACCTGGGATCAAACCTACATGCAAAGCATATTCTTCAGCCCTTGAGTTATTGCCCTCATGGGTATTTTAGTCTGAACTAAACCATTTCTTTCTTTAATGTAATAGTGTTTTGACTTAATATTTTTATTCTTGTTGACATATAGCCTTTTGATAGGTATCCAGCTCTTTTACCTCATTTTTAAAAACTAGATATTTTTCAGCTGGAGGGATAGAACAATGCATAGAGTGCTTGTCTTGCCCATGGCCAACCTGGGTTCAATCCCCAGCACCCCATATGGTTCTGCAGGCCCCACAAGTAGTGATCACTGAGCACAGAGCCTGACTAAGCACACCCTGTGTGGCCTCAAAACCAAAACCGAATCTAGGTTTTTATCTTAAATGTTTTAAAAATTATTTTCCCCACTTTTCCCTTTATTATCTTGTGTTCTTGTGGAATGGGAGAGAGAAGAGGGGTCACATGTACTTGGTTGCAGTACTTACACACTTGATTGCCACGTGCTGTTTGTTGCTCATACTTGGTTGTTGCAATTGGTGATTTTGGAACTACAAGGAACCAAAGCTCCAAGACTCACACTTAACAAATAAGGCAGGCACTCTTGTCCCAAATCTGAAGACTCCATCATTCCCTGCATGGTCCTACCTGAGTTGCCCATTTCCTAGTACTCTTTATATATTTTTGCCACTCCCTCATAGTCCCATTCTGCTGGAGCGATAGCACAGTGGGTAGGGCGTTCGCCTTACAAGCGGCCAACATGGCCGACCCGAGTTTGATTCCTCTGCCCCTCTCGGAGAGCCCGGCAAGCTACCGAGAGTATTCGATATGCCAGACACAGTAACAACAAAGTCTCCAATGGAGACGTTACTGGGCCCGCTCGAGCAAATCGACGATCAACGGGAGGGCCTTTACCTTTACCTTTACCTTTACCTTTAGTTTAATTATGTTGAGAATTCTTTTTGCAAGGCCTTTTTTCTTGATCTTTCTTGAATAAGGGGATTATTGATTTCTGCTTCTGTCAAGACAGAAATGACCATCTACTTAGATAGATACCCAGCTTTACCTTCCAGAGTGCTTATTAGCACCTGGAATACTTATTTTTTGTTGTCTCAATTCATAGGAAATCAGTAAAGACAAATGTTTTATGTGAGCAGAGTTTTATTTGTTCACCACTCTAGCTCAAGAATACACGTATATAAAGATGAATCAGTACTGGGGCTAGAGAGATAGCTGAATGGCTGGAGACTTGGGTTCAGTGCCACCAAAGCACAGAGCTGGGCATAGTCTATGCTCCCAAATGTGGCCCCCAAACAAAATCAAAGCAAACAGATGATCAGTATTTTTTGAGTGAAAGAATGAATGAGTATCTAGTGCTTAGTGTGCTTGAGAGACTATGGAATATACACAGGCCACATATTGATCTGATGTTCACTTCTGTGAATGTTGTATGTATACATGTAAAGCAATGTGAGACAGCTTTTGAATGTAAGTAGTTTATTAGGCTATCAAATAATACTAATTCGTTAAGTGGAACTCTTAAAATCTAAATCTGAAACCAATCATGCCAGTTTATGTCATTATGGCCTTTAAGGTTAGGTAGTTATTTTCTGCTTACCGGTATTGCAGACAGCAGGTTCTCAAATAATGTAACTTTCATTATCATTTTGATAAGAAAAAAAAATGAAGTAAAATGAGATTTTTTTGAGGAACTGGTTTTATTACACCTTTTTCTTAAAGTCAGTTTCTGAGAACCTATTGATGACAAATTAGGACTTATGATAATGTACAAAGTTGGGTTATATTAGTATATTTGATCTTATTTGTCTTTTGTTTTTATGTTTATCCTAATTACCTGGAAGTTGATTAATGCTGGATTGTTTGTATCTAATGCATGATGGCAGTGTTATGCATTTAGGTTATCAAATTGATGAATGAACCTCTTCAATTCCATAATGGTTTTGTATTTTGGCAATCAGAATGGTTTTTGTTGTACTATCTATATATTTTTCCCGGTATATCCAAGGATGTGTGTATATGTTTGCAGGTGTTACTTTGAAGATTTAGCTTTAATTCTGTCCCCTCCCCCCTCTACCGTTAATAGTATAGCATGGCCATCCCTCCAGAAGAAAAATAAATTCTAATTTCTTAAAGTCTGTATAATGGTTCATATCATTAATACCCCATGATTTACTCCATCATTTTCTCACCTGTGAAAGTTCTTATTTACAAAGTAATTTGTTATAACTTGACAATACAGTAGGTTATAGGAATATTTTCAGGTAATTTTTGTGCCTGGAACATATTAAGTATTCTACTTACCATTATTATAATTATCCTAATTAACGCCTGAAGCTTTGTACAGTCCACTTCGTACATCTATATTAATGGAAGAAAATGAATAAAAAGCATAGGAACAAAATAAGATTGGGAAAGATATGTTGGACATCTGGAAAGATTTTGATTTAAAATACTCTGGAGTATTTCTGGCAAGAGATAATCATAGAACCTTTATGTAAAACTTTTAAAACTTAGCCAAATGTCTTAAATAGTGAGGATAACAAAAGAATAATTAGAACCTATTAGTAATTTACTAAAATTACTGAATAAGCGTATTTTTTGTTTTGAGGGGCAGGTTAGATTTTCCGAGGGTTTTTTTTTTCTTTTTGAGAGATTAAAGATCTGGTTCCCACAAGGGGGCAGACTAAGACAAATGAAAATCCTCATACTATAAGCAATATTTATTTTAAATTCATAGTTGACGTACTAAGAAGGATGAGAAAACATCTAGGATCCAGAAATGAGTAGAAAGATAATTGGTTGACCATCCCATGAAAGGCACCGTGTTTTGGGAACAATCACCTGCTTCTTTCTTGGTGCTTGCACAGACCATTTATTGGTCATTTGGGCACTCAGCTCAGGTTACCATCAGATTGGCCTAGGTGAGTAGAAATCGCTATTTCTGACGCAGATGTATAAACTCTGTCCCTAACTACCATGACTTCTATGATAATGAATCTATTAAGCAAGGATAAAGGGGATAAAGAGATTCACTGTATTTCCCAAACAGCTCTAGTTTATTACTGGATGATCAGACACTTTCTCAGCGGAGTTTACTTTTATTTATATAAACATTCAGACAAATCACTTCTTATTCTGTTCTCTTTCAAAGAGTTCTCTCCATATGCCACATCTCCAGTTTCCTTGTCGTTGTTATTCTAAATATTCCCCACAAATCCATGAGTACATAAAGGTAAAGGTAAAGGCCCTCCCGTTGATCGTCGATTTGCTCGAGCGGGCCCAGTAACGTCTCCATTGGAGACTTTTGTTGTTACTGTGTCTGGCATATCGAATACTCTCGGTAGCTTGCCGGGCTCTCCGAGAGGGGCGGAGGAAATGAGTACATAATCAGACCATTAAGTACTGTACATAAATTAGTCTAAAACAGTACCTGTGTAAGTACCTTTTCTTCCAAGCAAAATGAGCAATTAGGTACTCTTCAGATTATTGGCATTATCTTTCAGAACTACCTCAAAATGTGGCTACACTGTTCTCATTTGTATGTCATTGTGTGTTATTGTCATGCAGTAAACAAGTGAAATCTGTTATAAACTAAGCCTGATTTTTCTCCCCCTTCCATGAGTGGTCATTGAGAATTCTCCATTAAGATCATATATACCCAGATTAAAAGCAGAGAAGAAACATAGCAGGAGTAGGAACTATCAGAACACTTGCTGATGTAAAACTATTTGTTTCAGGACCAGTTCAAACCTGTTTTCCTCTCTCTCTCTCTCTCTCTCTCTCTCTCTCTCTCTCTCTCTTTCTCATAATGAAGTGCTTCACTCAACCATATTGCTTTGTTGGCTAACAATATTTAGTTTAAGATGGGCTGCTCAGGTGATGTGGTAACATGGTATGGGGTCTGTGGTTGGGCATTCATTCTCAGACCCTGTGGTAAGTCAAAGCTGTTTTTCAGAAAAGAGTAATAGTTGCAAAAGAAGGAACAGCAACCTTTATAAAGTACAGTAAATCTTGCCTGAGTTATTGGTCTTAGTGTTCTGCCATAAATACAATGCAAGATCCTTATTTGTCTCCAGATACTTCAAGCAGCACTGAGCTAGTGGTTTTCTACCTGGCAGAGCAGCCTTCACAATAACACATTTGTTACTGAACCGTCTCTTGTTCTGGGCCTCTCTTGTTCTCACCCTTGGGAAATGGTTCATTGCAGCATACCTAGATGAGGTACAGATGGCTTGCAATATCAAAGAGGTCTTCTGGGTATTTTATCTCTCTCTGGTAGTGAGAGAGTGGGCGCAAAACCTCTTGACTGTGGATACAATGTCCTGAGATGCTGAAGACCATAGGGAGCACACAGAATTCACCAATGTGGAAGACTTCTAAAATGTTTGTAGGACTTTCCCATTCTGTGGCACACATCTGTTTCATTTACCATAGTATATGGTTTAGTAGCTCTTCGCTGTTTATCAAGTCATGCCAGCTTGAATTTATCAGCGTACCTAGCCAGCATAGTACCCTGTGGAATGGAAAAGCAGTTAAGATCCTTATGGATTAGATCAGAGCAGAAGAATTAGTAGGAGAGAGGACACAGGTGAGTAACTGACCCTGATAGCTGCATGTGTACCGCTGGTGCTTATTAATTCTCAAGACAGTAACTGCAAATCAGATTCTAGGAGTTGTTGATTTCCTGTAACTGTAAGTCACATCAAAAAGTACTTGCAGAGTAACATAAAAAACAAAAAACTAAAACTTTTCTAAACTTTGTAAGGTTTATGTCTTGATTCACTTTTTCTTACTGTCCCAACATTATTTGTTGAAAAGACTCATGTTTACTATATTACCCTTAAAACTTTGGTGAAATATCAATGAACATAGCCATAGGGGTTTATTTCTAGACTATGTTTTTTTCTATTGTCTTTTGTTATTCATCTTATTTTTAAAAACTTTTTTAAAACTTATTTTTAAAAACTTTTTTAAAACTTTAAAACTTTTTTATATTTAAAAAACTTTTTATTTTCAGGCCACCACCTCTTACCAAAGTCCCCAATTTTCCATCCACCACCCAAACCTACCCTCTTAGCAGGAACAAATTTACTTCATATTGCCTGTTTCAACAAAATGGAAAACGAAATTACTAGAAAAAAGATCAATAAAAAAATACTTTGTTATAATTGCTGTATCTCACAGTTGTCATTGTCTGAGGATTTACTGAGCTAGTTGGTGTTGGTTGAACCTTCTGTGTATTTGTTTTTGCTCATTGAGCTTGGTGGACTTCTAATTTCCCATCAGAATTTCTGTGTTCCTTCTAGGCTGTCACTGCAGTGAAGTCCAGAGGTGTCATGCAGTCCAGAAGCTATGGAGCTGGGCTATCTGTATGTCAGAGAAGGTCAATTGCGAGGGCTTCTGGGCCTATCCAAAAGGGAAGAGAATATGCTTGTCCCTATTCGGAGAAGGTCACAGAGTTTTCAGCCCAGAGATCAGTCTCCTTGGGATGACCTAACAATTCGGTGACTTGATCTCAGGCCCCTATTTTCCCTCGCTGATATATCTGCCTGTAATCAGTTTAGCTACTCTTATTTTCTTGTGGTTGATATTAGCAAGGTAAATCAAGGTGTGTCTACTATAATTGTTACTGTTTGTTACTTTATTTCCCTTGTTGTTTGTTACTAGTTTTTATTTCTACTCTGTGCTAATTTTTGTGTATGTATATGATTTTAATTGAGCATTTTATGATTGTATTCTTTTTCTTTAGCATATTAATTGTTTCCCCCTTTATTTTTAGTGTTTGCCCTAAAGTTTGCACTGTAAATTTACTAGTAATCTGAACCCTCCTTTAAATAGTGCTGTAGCACTTCACAGTCTGTATGCAGCAACAAAATATTCCTAATTCCTGCCTCCTGTCTCTTACACATCATTGCCATCATTCATAATTGCTATTACTATTTTGGAAAAAATTACCTAGCATGTCAAATATTAATATGGAAAAATAAAGCTTTATTTTTCCCTTATTCTCTGATGAACTTCATCTTTTTGTAGAATTTCTGACCTGTAACACTTTTTTTTCCTCCTCCTCCTCCTCCTCCTCTTCCTTTCTATCTCTTCCTCTTCCTCCTCCTCCTTTCCTTTCTTTCTCCTCCTTTTTCCTCTTCCTACTCCTCCTCCAACCTCTCCTCCACCTCCTCCTCCTCCTTTTTCTCCCTCTTTTTTTCCATCACAGTCAGCTCTTATAGTCCCCAAGAGCAGGACTAAGGGTTACTCCTAGTCCTGCGCTGGGAATAATTTCTGGGTGTGGGGACCATATGGGATGCTGGAAAGTTAACCTGGGTTGCCCACATACAAGGCAAACGCCCTACCCACTGTGTTATATATCTACAGCTCAATATTTTTTCTTCTTTCTAAAGAACTTTTAATAGTTTGCAAGGCAGGTCTTCTGGCAGCAGATTCCTTTTTTGTTTCTCTGAGAAAGTATTTCTCAGCGTGTGCCAGAATAGTGTGACAGGATACAAAATTCTTGGTAAGTTTATTAAGTTTATTTCAAATTTCAGTTTATTACTGAAAGCTACTCGAGTCTTGTATATTGATTGTCTAAACTTTGAGTTAGGTAGACTCACTTATTTTATTTCAGTCAGTGTTTTCTTCAACAGGAGAAAGGTGTATATTCCTCAAATTATCTGCATAGACTCTCAAGTTGTCTGACTACATATTATTGCACTCATTGTGGCACTTTTTGTAGTCTCTTGCCTAGGACTTATGATAATAATAAAGGCAAAAAGTACTAAATTTTTGGCAGTACGAAGGACATTTGGATGTGCAGCAACACATGAATGGATAAAGAAGTGGTGGGAAAGGGGCTGGAGCAATAGCACAGCAGGTAGGGAGTTTTCTTTGCACGGGGCTGACTCGGGTTCAATTCCCAGCATCCCATATGGTCCCCTGAGCACCGCTAGGGGTAATTCCTGAGCGCAGAGCCAGGAGGAACCCCTCTGCATCGCCGGGTGTGACCCAAAAAGCAAAAAAAAAAAAAGTGGTGGGATGTATGCACAATGGAATGCTATGTAGACATTAGGAAAGATGAGATCATGCAGTTCACTGTAACTGGATGAAATACTCTGGATTATATAACTAAGACTGCAAGTAAATGGGGGGGGGGTGCAGTGAGATAGGGATGAGGTAGATGTAACATAAGGACATGAGGATCTTGGGCACTTTGGGGTTGGTGATGCAAGGTAATTATATTAATATCATAGGCATTAACACTCTTGTAAAGATGTGTCCCAAACTATAATCATTCTTTCAAAAGGAGTTAGCTATGGGTGAAGGAAGGAGTTGCCCTTGAGCAATTGGCAGAAGGTCACTGGCACCTGTGGCAGGCGTGCATTGGAATGCTGGATTCCTCTAATTCTATTTTTAACTATATTGTAAATAGTGGTAGCACAGTAGCACTGCCGTCCAGTTGTTCATCTATTTGCTTGAGCGGGCACCAGTAATATCTCCATTGTGAGACTTGCTGTTACTATTTTTAGCATATCAAATATGCCACGGGGAGCTTGCCGGGTTAAATAAAAATCGAAAGAAAGAAAAAAGATGTTATAACTCTGACAAAAAAACAGTGGTCACCAAGGTGCTAATGAGAGTGGACTAGAAGAAATACCTAAGGATATATCTGGAGGGTCTTTGGCACTTTCTTGTTTTGTTTAATTTGGGGGGCACACCCAGTGGTGCTCAGGGCTTATTCCTGTCTCCTCACTCAGGGATCACTCCTGGAGGTACTCATGGACCATATGGGGTGCATGGAATCAAACTGCAGCCGGGTCTGCTGCACACAAGACAAACCCAGCTTCTTCTCTAGCACTTTGAGGTGCTAGTAAATGAACCCAGGTCAGCTGTGTTCAGGGCAAGCATCATGCCTTCTGTATGACTCTATGGCCCCTAAACTGTATGTTTTGAATTTTATATTTTATTTGTGGTGATCATGTAAACTGAAAAAAAAAATCCAGTTCTCTGGAATAATGACTAAAGAATTTATAGTCTAAAGAACTTAATCTGCTTGAACTTTTACTATCTAATAGTCATCTGGATTTAAATTCAAGACAGTGATGACTGACATTTTTATTGAATCATATTCTCCACACTTCTTTAGTGCCAGTATACTTGTTATCCCTGTGCTTTCTTAGTTCAACTTTTTGACTATCTAATCACCTGCTATTCAACATGACAGATTTTTTTTCCTGGCAAAGTAACAGTTTATTTTATTCAGCTCTATCTCCATCATATTATTTTAGTAACTTTTATTCAGTTGACTGAAGCAGGAAAGTGGGAGGACAAACAATGTAGACAATAAAGGCACGGAGGTGACTTAAAGCACTTGTCTAGAAAGCGCAAAGCTGAGAGTTCAAGCCCCAATCCTGCTCGTTGCCTGGGCTGCTAGAGGATCCTGATCGCTTTGCTGTTTGGGTCTCTGGCAAGAAGGGCGTGGAAGATGAATCAGTAGTCGATGGAGCACCCAAGTGTGAGGCTGTGGACTCAGGTGCTGTCTCCTTCACTGCTATGATCCTGATATTCCTTATGGCCTGAAGTTCCCTGGATGGAAGTTGGAGGTTGGGAAGCACAAAGGCCGAGTAATAAAGAATACAAGTAAATAATAGCATATATCAATAGTTTCCCAATTTTTCACTTTCTGTTGTAAAATTATCCCTATTATGATATGAATTTTTCATTAGCTTCCCCAAAAGTCAACCAGATTCTTCTTGGCTCTGTTATTTGCTTGGTCTATGCAATATAATGTTACTAAAGAATGATGTTACAAGCTCTGTGATTTTACTTGATTTCCTGTACTCCTTTAATCTCTCAGAAAAAGGGCATGAAGGCATGTTTTATGTGATCACTGCCCTTTTAGTGACCGGGCCCAATGCTGAAGATTCAGTTAGATAATTTCTAAACTTCTAGCTCAGTCTAGATCAGCCAGCCCACACAGTCAGTCTGCATACTCATGATTACAAATATATGAATTTGCTTATTACCCTAGAAAAATGGACCAATATGTTCATTTTTCTAGGGTAATTAAGCAGATTCTGTAAAGTTTACCAGTACTTTCCTTTGTTTTAAACATGATTTTAGTTGTTTCTCTATAGTTACAATCAGTTCAAGCACAATTTATAGGACAAAGAAAATGGAGAAAAATATTTTTAAGCAGAAAAGTAAACTAGGGCATTCAGAGTGCACTAATTATTCCATATTATTCCGTAAGGAGTATTATCAGATTCTAAAATTACCAGCTAAATTTTAATATGGGAACAGCTCAGGTGAAAAGAGGTGCTTCACTAAACGGAATGCACTCTTATAGATATATTGCTTTTAAAAAATAAGCTGCTGAATTTTCTTATGAAAGGATCTTCAGTTAGGGAATTACACTAATGAAATGCCTGTTCATTTGTAAACCTGTAAAATACTATGATGTAAGTCAGTCTCAAGTCTTTTGATGAAAGCCTAACGATTAAAAATCTATTATGAGGGAAAGAGACTTGAAAAATACGTCAAATAGGTACAGTATTCATCAGATGACAATTTCAAGGGAGGAAAAAAGAATAAAAGAAAAGAATTAGCATAGTGAAAGAAAAACCTGGAGACAAATGAGAAGGAAGAAGACCTATCTTGGTAAATTTTGTGAAATCTAAAAATAAAGAATGAATTCTATATTTCTACTAATAGGCATTTTGGGGAAAACGTAATAGTGATCTAGATTAGCTTTTCCAGTCTAGCTTTTCTAGCTTTTCCAAATTGGGGACCATTTTGGAAGGGGACATGCATTCCAAAGGGGTCACAGGTGAAAAATGGAAGCCTGCAGGAAGGAAACAAGGTCACAAGGCAGCCACAGTCAGAAAAAGGTAGAGAAACAGTGATTTAAACTATGGTAGTAGCAGGAGAAATAGAGAGAACATGTAAACTTGAAATATATTATAGGTTGATAATCTGAGGAACTGCTAATTGATTTGTTGCTGAAAGATACGATAGGAATAAGTTAACTGGTTTTGAGGCTCCTAGTTGGAATAGATAAATGAGTTGGTTGTAAATAACTACATCATTTTAAAATTAATAGTCACCATTTTAAGGCACTAAAAAGTGACTTTAGTACATTTATGTTATTATGCAACAATATGTTCAAAGAAAATCTTGTTTCTTTCGTGGGGGTGGACTGTACCCCAAGATGCTCAGGAGCTACTCCTATCATGGTGCTGGGAGGTATCACTTCCATAAGAGCTCTGAAATTCTTGCAGTGCTAGGATTGAAACTGGACCTCTTACATGTGACATGGGCGCTTCAGTTCTGCCCTTTAAGTTATTTCCCCAACTTCAGAAATTCTGGATCTATTAAGCAGTTACCTCCCATCTCTTCTTTACAGCTTGAAATACTTGTCTGCTTTTTCTTTGAATTTGTATGTTCTGAACTAATTTTTTTTATTAATTGAATCACCATGAGACACAGTTACAAAGCTTTCATGTTTGAGTTTCAGTCATACAATGATCAATGATCGAACACCCATCCCTCCACCAGTGCCCATTTTCCACCACCAATGTCTCAAGTATTCCTCCCCCTGCCTTTGTAACACTGTAGCAATGCCTCTGTGACATTCAATTTCCCCTGTACTCTCTCTCTGCTTTGGGGCATTGTGGTTTGCAATATAGATACCAAGAGGCTATCATGTTTGGTTCTTTATCTACTTGTTCTGAACATTTCTTATAAATGAAATTGTAAAACATGTGACCTTTTGTATCTGGCATGTTTTGTTTAGGGCCACGCCTTGTAGTGCTCAGGTAATCATGCGGTACCAGAGATTATGCTTGAAGCTTCTGCATGCAAAGTATGCACTCTAGCCCTTTGAGCCATTTCCCTGGCCCTTTATCTGGTTTCTTTCACTTTCATAACCATAATGTTTTCATGGTTTATCAGTAATATAAAAAATTAATTCGGTCTTTTTTTATTGCTGAAAAATATTCCGTTGCATAGATAACACATTTTATTTATCTTTTCACCAATTACAGTTTTAATACTTCTTGGTTTTTATTTATTTTGCATTGTGTGTGTATGTGTGCGTGTCTGTGTGTTTTAAACCACACCCAGCAGTACTCAAGGCTTATTCCTGACTCTGTGTTCAGGGATCACTTCTGGCAGTGCTCAGGAGGATCACAGAGGGTAGCTGGGACTGAACCCTGGTTGACTGCATGCAAGGCAAGCACCCTACATGCTATACTCTCTGATCCCATACAGTTGAGTTATTCCCTCTTTTTGGCTTTTATGAACAAGATATCTTGTATTTTTATAGTGTTCAGATATCTTGTATTTTCCTAGTGTTCAGTGAAAAATATTTTTCTGATTTCTTTTCCTGTTTCCTAAAAATTCAGTCATAGTTTCAAAGAAGGAAGTCTAACATGAGTATGTCAGTATATTCGACTCTGGTGACAACATTCAGATGAGTAGAGGACTGCCTTCTCTATGCACTTAAATGACAGGACACAAACTGTGACATTCCCTCCTCTTCAGTACACGCATTCTCTACTGTGGTTACCACTCTTCTAGCTTCATCTGGATCAGTCTATTTCAGGAAGTTGCCACTTTCAAATATCATCTTGCAAGGAGTTGGACTTTCACCTTTTAACTTTTGGGGTACCACATGCATGAGTGAATGAGTAAATTTTACTGTTTAGTTGTTTTTTTGGCCACATCCTGCAGTTCTCAGGGCTTGTCCCTGGTTTTGTGCTAAGTGATCTCTTCTGGTGGCACACAGGAGACCGTATCCGGTGCCATAAATCCAACAGCAGTGTGGTAGAACAGCACCTTAGACCCGGATTACCTGTCTGATCCCCAAGTTCACTGATTTTAAAATAAACAGTGGGCATCTGTTCTCTAAGATTTTTTTATGCTATAAGTTGGTCGAGCTCATTTCTCAGAATATATCTTCCTACTGTTTGTTTTTTTCTGTTTTGATCCTACTTCTTATAATTTTGAGAGAATTCTTATAAGCCTCAAACTAAAATTTTTCTTTTTTTTTTTAAATTTATTTATTTATTTATTGAATCACCATGGGAAAGGTTACAAAGCTTTCAGGTTTAGGTCTCAGTCATGCAAATATCAAGCACATTTCCCTTTACCAAAACTTATTTTTTACCATGAAGAACCCCAATAAAACCCCACCCCCCACCCCTCCCAGTCCCTGTGGGGCAGATGAATTCTAGTTAACACTCTATCTGCTTTGATTAGATTCATTGTTTCAATAAAAGATTCACCACTATTATTTAGAGTTTACCCCCCCACCCCCAAATCAGACATGCTGAAAAAGCATTGTGAAGTGATTTGCTTTCTATAGCTGGGTTCAAGAATTATATGTTGGTTTTGGATTTCTGCTATTTTACTTATTGACCCTGGAAGTATTTCTGCTGAAAGTCAGATAGTTAAGAAATTGGTTTCTGTGCTCTGGAGTCGTGGCCGTGCTGGAGAGCCGCTAGTGGGGGGCAACTGGTGGCCTCGGTAGGGCGTGAAGGACGGACCGGAACGCCCCCCTTCCCATGAGGTTTTAGTCGCCCCCACTCCCCGGCTCATACCTGCTGTCCACAAGGCTCCCATGCGGCCGCCATCTTTCTTTCCAGAGAGGAGAGGGCGAATGGGGCAACACCCTTTCCCCTCTGGCAGACTTGATGGCCTGGATCAATGCAGAGTCTGTTCACTTTTCTGCTCCAAGCTGCTGGGTTCTGCATTAAGTCCTTGTGCTTCTGGGGTCGTGGCCGTGCTGGAGAGCCGCTCGCGGGGGGCAACTGGTGACCTCGGTAGGGCGTGAAGGACGGACCAGAACGCCCCCCTTCCCATGAGGTTTTAGTCGCCCCCACACCCCCGGCTCATACCTGCTGTCCACAAGGCTCCCATGTGGCCGCCATCTTTCTTTCCAGAGGGAGGAGGGCGGAAGGGACCAACACCCTTTCCCCTCCGGGCAGACATGATGGCCTGGATTAACGCATAGTCCTTTCACTTTTCTGCTCCAAGCTGCTGGGTTCTGCATTAAGTCCTTGTGCTTCTGGGGCTGTGGCCATGCTGGAGAGCCGCTCGTGGGGGGCAACTGGTGACCTCTGTAGGGCATGAAGGACGGACCGGAACGCCCCCCTTCCCATGAGGTTTTAGTCGCCCCCACACCCCCGGCTCATACCTGCTGTCCACAAGGCTCCCATGCGGCCGCCATCTTTCTTTCCAGAGAGGAGAATGCGACTGGGGCAACACCCTTTCCCCTCCGGACAGACCTGATGGCCTGGATTAACGCATAGTCCGTTCACTTTTCTGCTCCAAGCTGTCGGGTTCTGCATTAAGTCCTTGTGCTTCTGGGGCCATGGCCATGCTGGAGAGCCGCTCGCGGGGGGCAACTGGTGACCTCGGTAGGGCGTGAAGGACGGACCGGAACGCCCCCCCTTCCCATGAGGTTTTAGTCGCCCCCACACCCCCGGCTCATACCTGCTGTCCACAAGGCTCCCATGTGGCCGCCATCTTTCTTTCCAGAGGGAGGAGGGTGGAAGGGACCAGCACCCTTTCCCCTCCGGGCAGACATGATGGCCTGGATTAACGCATAGTCCTTTCACTTTTCTGCTCCAAGCTGCTGGGTTCTGCATTAAGTCCTTGTGCTTCTGGGGCTGTGGCCGTGCTGGAGAGCCACTCGCAGGGGGCAACTGGTGACCTCATTAGGGCGTGAAGGACGGACCGGAACGCCCCCTTTCCCATGAGGTTTTAGTCGCCTCCACACCCCCGGCTCATACCTGCTGTCCACAAGGCTCCCATGTGGCCGCCATCTTTCTTTCCAGAGAGGAGAGGGCGAATGGGGCAACACCCTTTCCCCTCCGGACAGTCATGATGGCCTGGATTAACGCATAGCCCATTCACTTTTCTGCTCCAAGCTGCTGGGTTATGCATTAAGTCCTTGTGTTTCTGGGGCTGTGGCCGTGCTCCAAACTTAACTATGATTTTCAGAGAGAAATGTTGGGTGGTTTACTTCCCATGGATCACTTTGTATATAGAGAGATGTCGCGCGGCCGCGTGAGTGGCCGCGCGGTTTTGAGGAAAAGTCCAAGTTCCCGCATACTCGAGCTGTGGTTGTAGAGGCTTCTGGTCACCGGGGTTCCATCTGGGGGAGGCGGGATGCGGTAACTACCCCATCTGGGGCTTCCCGATGATCTCGGCTCTTTTTGGAACCTGTTTTTTTTTTTTCCCTTCGGGATCTGTGGATCCCGCCCTCTATGTTGTCCTTCTCTTCAGCTGAATCAAAATTTTTCTGTATCTAACAAAATTTTTATTTCTCAGTTACATTTCTAATCTTGGTTTCTTTTTAATTGTTACAATACAGCGTGTTCATTGAAGCTCAGTTTTTACTGTAGACATAATCATTGTTTATGAATCTCTTTGTTTCTTGTAATTTCTCTTACATGAAATTGAATCAGTCTTAGTAATATAACACAGACCATTATATTTAGAACCTACATGGCATGTTTATTCTTAGATTTTTGAGTACAACCTTCTTATGTCTTTGTGTTATATTTATAATTTATCTTTTATAAACTCTGCAGTTATGTCTTCAATTTCTGATACTGATAACTCCTAACAATTTCATTGGAGTTATTAATACAACTGGAGCAAAAGCACAGTGGGAGCGATAGCAGGGCAGGTATGGCGTTTGCCTTGCACGTGGCCCATCTGGGATCCATTCCTCCACCCCTCTTGGAGAGCCCAGCAAGCTACCGAGAGTATCTCGCCTGCACTGCAAAGCCTGGCAAGCTCCCCATGACATATTCGATATGCCAAAAACAGTAACAAGTCTCACAATTTGTTGTGAGACATTTCTAGTGCCCGCTTGAACAACAGAGGACAGTGCTATAGTGCATTAACACAACTATACTTAATGGTTGTCCTACTAGATTTCTATTTCCTCTGTTCACTGAGTCTCATATTTAAGTTCTTAAAATTAATTGACTATTCTTATTTAACCATGACACCAGTAATTATGGTTGTTTTGCAGATTGTTCTAGAACGTAATGTTAATTTAAAAAAATTATTATAATTTAAACGTAGTCCTATACTGAGTTCCTTCCCATGTAGGTAGTTACTTTTTCTTTCTCTTTTATTTTTCAATAAACCTTTCTATTTGAACAAATTGCTATGATTTACCCTTATGAAATATTAAGCATTTTATGATAAAACTATAAGAATTGTGCTCTTCATCTTATACCATTATGATGTTCATACTATTGTAATATTCGATTGAAATATTACACTACCCAGGTCAAAATGCTAGTTTTTGTTCAATTTAGAAAGGTGTTTAAAAATAAATTACTGAATCAAATCATAATATTCAAATTTTAAAAAAGTAAAACAGGTGCAAAAATATTAAAGAATACATTGAAGTAGAATTTATAGACATAAAGAACACAGTAGCAAGACACAGCAGCAGAATTCCAATATCACGGTAATGCTCAAAGCAGATAGCACTGCAGGTAGGGCGTCTGCCTTGCACGCAGCTAACATGGCCGACCCGAGTTTGATTCCTCCGCCCCTCTCGGAGAGCCCGGCAAGCTACCGAGAGTATCTCGCCCGTACGGCAAAGCCTGGCAAGCTCCCCGTGATGTATTCAGTATGCCAAACACAGTAACAAGTCTCACAGTGTTACTGGGCCTGCTCGAGCAATACTACTAAAAGAGAAAATTTCAGACCAATCTTCCCAATGAACATCAATCTCAAAATCTCAAGCACAAAAATCTCAACAAAGTATTAGCAAACCCAGTCCAACAGCATATCAAAAAAGACTACAACATTGAAGTTAAGTGGGTTTCATTCCAAGAATGCAAGATTGGTTCAACATACACAAATCACTGAGTGTAGTTTACAACATTAGTGAATGAAAAGTTAAAATACTATGATCATGTCAGTTAACACAAAGAAAGCTTCAACAAGGTCTGTATCCATACAAAAAGCTCCTTTCACATGTAATCCCTGCACACGCGTGAGGAGCTTTCACAAAGGTCCAACATCCATTCATATCAAAATTTGTAACAAAATAGGGTTGTGAGGAATTTTCCTCAAGATAGTAATAGCCAACTCACACACAGGCAGTATGATTCTCAGTTGTGAAAACAGATAGCATTCCATCTGAGGTCAGGTACAAGGCAAGGATGTTCCCCACCACCACTTTTATTCAATATAGTATTAGAAGTTTTAGCAACAGCAGTCCGGCAAGAAAAATAAATCAACAGCATCCAAATTGAAAAAGAAGTCATATTATCTTGGTTTGCAGATGACATGATAATATGCATAGAATACCCTAAAGCATCTACTGAAAACATCTTAGAAAAAATAAAATAATACAGCCAACTAACTGGCTACAAAGTCAGCACAAAAAAACCAGTCACATTCCTTGTGCTGATAATGTACTAGAAGAGAAAGAGATCAAAGAGTATGCTCAATTCAGCATAATGTTGAAAAGCATCAAGTACTAGGAATCAGCAAAAGATAACTATGAAAACTCTTTAACATACAAAAGAGAAGCCTACCTCAGGAAATGGAAAATATTCCATTTTAATGGGTTATAAGAATCAATATTGTCAAAGTGACCATCCTAACCTAAATTATTATATACATATATATACACAATGAAATCTCCATCTAAATCCAGTGACAGGGGGCTGGAGCGATAGTACACCGGGTAGGGCTTGCCGTGCATGCGGCTGACCCGGGTTTGATTCCCAGCATCCTATATGGTCCCCTGAGCACTGCCAGGAGTAATTCCTGAGTGTAGAGCCAGGAATAACCCCTGTGCATCATCTGGTGTGACCCAAAAAAGAAAAAAATTCCAATGACATTCTCATGGAGTTAGAATGGTCAGTAATAAAGTTTGTATTGAATTATAAAATACCCTAAACAGTCAAAACTATACAAAGAAATCAGGAGTTATCTCATTACCTAACTTTTAAACTATACTTTAAAACTATTGTAATCAAAACAATGTAGTACTGGAATAAGGATAGACTCTGTCCCAGAGACAGATCCCCAGATCTCTGGCTACCTAATTTTTAACAGAGGAGCTGGGTACATTACATGGAGTAGAATAGCCTCTTCAGCAAATTTGGATGTTGGGAAAACTAGATAACAACATGTAAAAAAATGAATCTGGATCTATATAGTTTACCTTACACAAAATTAAAAGTGAATCAAAGACCTTGAGATCAGACCAGAAATCATAAAGTACACTGAGAAAAAGAATGGCCCAAGATTTGGGTATCCTGGCTATTATATTTAGGACTCCAGAGAACAAAGGTCTGCAAGCATCTGTAGAGCTAGCACAATGAAATACTACTAGGCCATGAGAAAATACTGAAAATTTTCAGTTTGCTGCAACTTGGATGGAATTGGATGGCATCATTTTAAGCAAAATGAAGACGTAAGTGAAATACTGATATCAGATAATCTTGGTCCTGTTGATGGAATGTTTTAAGAAAGGGATTGGGTGTTCTAGAGAATTAGTACAGTGATAAAGTGCTTGTCTTGCATGCAGCTGACTGGAATTTCTTCCCCAGCATGTATAGGGTTGCATCAGGAGTGATCTTTCATAAGTGCAGAGCGAGGAGTAAACACTGAGCACAGGGGTATGTGGTGCCCACCTACCCACAGCTTTGCCTCCAAGAGAAAGGGATTAGACAATTCCACAGGAAACAAATCCTGAAACAGGATCAAAAGAAGTGGGGCCTGAAGAAGCTGCTTGTGATGGGGATGGGGAATGGACTGTGGAATAGTGGTGGGGGGAACCTTGGTACGTGGGTGTGGGAATTGGTTTAGCAACACTTCAAGTATAAAACTGATTTCAGTTCTATTGTAAATTCAGATACCTCAATGAAAAAACTAAAAAGATGAAATTTGGGGGGTATTGACTTTTGCTATTACATGTTTCTTATATTTGAGAATAGCACAGCGGGTAAGGCGTTTGCCTTGCAAACGGCCAACATGGCCGACCTGAGTTCGATTCCTCCACCCCTCTCAGAGAGCCTGGCAAGCTAACGAGAGTATCTCGCCCGCACGGCAAAGCCTGGCAAGCTACCCGGGACATACTTGATATGCCAAACACAGTAACAACAAGTTTCATGATAGAGACGTTACTGGGCCCACTCGAGTAAATTGATGAACAACGGGAAGACAGTGACAGTGACAGAACCCCTTATTATATGTGTGTATAGTTCATAATATTTTCCCCTTCTTTAGATTGCCTTTTCATTTTGCTTTTTTTCCCTTTGCGTGCATAAACTTTTAGTGGATTTTTGGTATTTATTTTTTCTTGTTTCTTGTGTTTTTGATATCAACTTTTAAAATAAAAGCAATCAAAACCAATTAAGGAGCTTTCCCTTAAGTCTTTTACAGGAGTTTCATAAAATCCAGGGCTGGAGTGATAGCACAGCGGTAGGGCGTTCGCCTTACAAGCGGCCAACATGGCCGACCGGAGTTCGATTCCTCCGCCCCTCTCGGAGAGCCCGGCAAGCTACCGAGAGTATTCGATATGCCAGACACAGTAACAACAAAGTCTCCAATGGAGACGTTACTGGGCCCGCTCGAGCAAATCGACGATCAACGGGAGGGCCTTTACCTTTACCTTTTACCTATTTTTCTTTCAGTATTTGGGCTACATGTAGCTGTGGGAGGGCTTACTCATGGCTCTTTGATCTCTTTGGCTGCATGTCTGATATTATGCGCTTACCAAAATATTTTGATTACTATAAATTTGTAATTTGAAACCAGAATGCCTCCATCTTTGTTTCTCTACTCAAGATTGCTGTAGTTTTTCAGGATTTTTTTTTTTGTAGTTCCATATGGATTTTAGGATTTTTTAAAACCTCTTTCAAAAATGGCATTAAATTTTGGTGCAGATTGCGTTAAGTCTATAGATCATTGGAATTATGGTCATTTTAACTATTCTGCTATAAATGCAGATTATCTTCCCTTTTTTTTCTGTTTCTTTTTATCAGTGTTGTAAAAGGATCTTTTACCTTCCTGATTAAAAAGAAATTGAGGGAGGTAGTTTTGGCCATACCCAGCAGTGCTAGGGCTTCCTCCTGGATCTGCGTTTAGGAATCACTGCTGGGGGTGCTTGGAGGACCATTTGTGGTGCCAGGGATAGAACCCAGTAGGCTATGTGCAAGGCAAATGCTCTACCCACTGTACTATCACTCAATTCCTTGAAATTTCTTTGTAAGTTTATTTTATGACATTTTTAAGCATAATAATACTTTTAATTCTGTGCTTTCTTATTTCATAATCTGTATCTGTTATGAGACTTTCTCAGAGTTTTTCTGGTTTCCTTTTTTCATTTATTTTTGTTATTAAGCGTCTGGGCTAGAGCAATAGCACAGCAGGTAGGGCGTTTGCCTTGCACTCAGCCGACCCAGGTATGATTCCTCAGTCCCTCTTGGAGAGCCCGGAAAGCTACTGAGAGTATCCCGCCCGTATGGCAGAGCCTGGCAAGCTCCCCGTGGCATATTCGATATGCCAAAAACAGTAACGAGAAGTCTCACGATGGAGACATTACTGGTGCCCGCTTGAGCAAATCGATGAACAGGAGGACAGTGCTACAGTGCCATTAATCATCATATATTATACATGAAGAATTGTGGAAATAATTTGAGATCTATGATGATGATGATGAATGATGATGTCTTCCTCTAACAAGATTTGTTTGTTTTGGCAGTCACAATCCAAGGTTGCCTTGATTTAGTGTCATGGTAGACATTTGGAGCTGAACATTAATCTTATAAAGACAGTCTAATTTTAATTCATAATCTCAGAGAGTAGCTTTTTAGACTTCAAGACAAAAAAAAGCGCTATAATTTTCCCTATACCCCCTTGCTTCTCTCTGTATTCTAATACTTCTCAGATCTATGAAACTGGCAGTAGCTTTTTTTCCCTTTCTTGGGGGTCATACCCGGTGATGCACAGGGTTTACTCCTGGCTCTACACTCAGGAATTACCCCTGGTGGTGCTCAGAGGACCACATGGGATGCTGGGAATCAAACCCGGGTCAGCTGTGTGCAAGGCATATGCCCTACCCGCTGTGCTATTGCTCCAGCCCCTGTCAGTAGCTTCTTATCCTCTTGGGTGCTACTAAGTAAAAAATCCTAGCATTGTCATGTTTTATCTTCAACAAAAATTGGTCTGAAGTACATAATTTGTCATTACAAGAAAAATACATACGATGAAATAATTAGCCTATATCTTAACTCTTTAAAAATGGTTTACGCAGATTCAAAGGTCCCTGTATTATTATGTCAGTCCTACACACTTGTATTTTTTTACATTCTTTCTTGGGGGTGAGGGCTAAGAACTAGAGCTACTATGGTTCTCTTAACAATAGCTCATGCTTAATTGTCATGCAGGTGAATATTATCATTCATATTTGTCTTAGGGGAAGACACTGAAGACCATTGCCACAGTTGTAACTCTTACTATACATTGTACTGTAATTTTTTTTTTTAATGACTGTATTGCTCATGAGAGAGTGAGCCTCTCCTAAGGAAGAAACCCAGTTTTACTCAACTCTACTTTCCTAGTGCTAGAACTGGAGTGTAGCACCTAGAAAATACAGAAATGAATGAACGTATGTGTTGAAAATACCTTGTTTGGCTTTTCACAGTGAAAATCCGTATCAGTATATGCCATTCTGTAACATCCCAGACTGGTACTGGAGGTGGAAGAATCTTTCCTAACCAGGTCTTTTGTTCCATCCTTTTTTAAATAGGTGGCATCTCCACAGAAAGCGACTGTGCTTTTGAGCCAGACTACGCAGTCCCACCACTACCAGTGAGTGAAGGTATGCAGCACATTCGGATTATGGAGGGCATGTCTCGCTCTCTTCCATCCTCCCCCTTACTCACACATCAGTCTATCAGTGTTCGTCTCCAGCCTGCCAAGAAGTTAACTGGTAAGGACTTTCCTAAGTTTAGTATGTTTAACAGAGAACTTAAAAGTATAACTTTAAAAAAAAATCATACCAGATGCTTGTGTGCATCTTCAGGTTTTTCCTTGTTTACCTTCTTAGTGTCACAGATTCTTGGAAAGTGGATCACTTACTTATTTTAATCTGGGAAATTAGAATTGTACTCATTTAGACATTTTGATATATTTATTTTCTAAATGATCCATCTGTTGTAGACATGTTTTTCTAGGATTTCAGTAAATTTCTAGTTTTGCCAGAATATGCAATTATTTAGATTTCATTTATCAGCTTGATCATGTCACATTAACAGATGAAAACATTGTAATTTTAGGATAAGAACTAGATAGTTCAGGAAAGGTGATAATTTTATTTGAAGTTCTAATGTGTATATTTCATATCTGGTTTTGAAAACTGATATATTTTTCTTTCCACTGTACATTCCTTAGCATTTTTAGTAATATTTACTCTGATTTATAAATTTTGAATTGTATTAATTTTACTATAATATCACATCACCAGAGTATTCGATATGCCAGACACAGTAACAACAAAGTCTCCAATGGAGACGTTACTGGGCCCGCTCGAGCAAATCGACGATCAACGGGAGGGCCTTTACCTTTACCTTTACCTTTATCACATCACCAACTCCAATAAAGTTGCTATGAACTTTTTTTTCATTTTGTTTTTGAGCCATACCCTGCAGTGTTCAGGTATTAATCTTGGCTCTGCACTCAGGGATCACTCCTGGTGGGCTTAGGAGAACAAATGGGGTGCTGGGAATTGAACTCAGGGCATTTATGTGCAAGCTCCCTACCCTCTGTACTATCACTTTAACCCTTGAACTTTTCTTTAAAAGGTGAACTTTGTCTTAAGTTTTGGTTTTAGGAAATATTTTAATATATTTAGCGATACTTGTGTGTGAATTATGTAAACCTGAGTCATTTGTTTTATTTAACCATTATGGATATATGGGCTGGAGCGATAGCACAGCGGTAGGGTGTTTGCCTTGCACGCAGCCAGCCTGGCCGAGCCGGGTTCGATTCCTCCGCCCCTTTCGGAGAGCCTAACAAGCTACTGAGAGTATCTCTCCCACACAGCAGAGCCTGGTAAGCTACCCGTGACATATTCAATATGCCAAACACAGTAACAGTAAGTCTCAAAAAAATGAAGACGTTACAGGGGCCCGCTTGAACAAATCGATTAACAACGGGAGGACAGTGTTTGTTTTTTTGTTGTTTTTATGGATATATATCCAGTGCCAGCTGACGAGTTGCTGTATTATGAGTGATGAAAGCAAGAAGCATTCCTTCTCAAAGAATATATTGACCATTTCTAGTGTGTTTGGCATTGAACAATAAAGGTAAAGGTAAAGGCCCTCCCGTTGATCGTCGATTTGCTCGAGCGGGCCCAGTAACGTCTCCATTGGAGACTTTTGTTGTTACTGTGTCTGGCATATCGAATCCTCTCGGTAGCTTGCCGGGCTCTCCGAGAGGGGCGGAGGAATCGAACTCGGGTCGGCCATGTTGGCCGCTTGTAAGGCGAACGCCCTACCGCTGTGCTATCGCTCCAGCCCATTTCTAGTGTGTTTGGCATTGAACAATAGTTAGGTTTGATTGTCGTATGACATAAATAAAGAGTTGCTGTATTATGAGTGATGAAAGCGAGAAACATTCCTTCTCAAAGAATATATTGACCATTTCTAGTGTGTTGGCATTGAACAATAGTTAGGTTTGCTTGTCATATGACATAAAGAAAATTTGAGGGGACAGCAGTACACTGTGACTATCTCATGCGATGAAATATCCATGCTTTGAAATTTTCATTAAGAATCACTGTCACTATCCTCCTGTTGTTCATCAATTTTGCTCGAGCGAGCCCAGTAACGTCTCCATTTTGAGACTTGTTCTTAGTGTGTTTGGCATATCAAATACGTCACGTGTAGCTTGCCAGGCTTTGCCGTGCGGGCAGGATACTCTCAGTAGCTTGCCGGGCTCTCTGAGAGGGGCGGAGGAATCGAACCTGGCTTATTTTTATTTTGTTTTTGCATAAAACATGTCTTTACAAAAGCCATAATGGTATGCCTTTCATTTGGTATATTGTTTTTTAGTTATCTTCAAGTAACTTAGTCCAATTCTTTGATCATTAGAGGCGAATGGTAAAATAGTACAATAATAAAGGAGCACACTTGGTGTCTTCCCTAACAGTAATATACATCTTATGAGATTAGACTTAAATAAAATTTCATTACCCTACAAATTCCCCCTTTTCCTTGAAGTTTTATTACTATAATACAAATCACCAAATCAAATGCTTGTTGAAGTGTATATTTCATTTTACCACACAATATCAGAAATAGAAGAAATGTTCGGTCCTAATATAAGTGAGCTGAATTGCTTGAAAATTCCTATTCCAGTCATTATCTGAGGTTAAATTTCAGTTTAAATAGGCCACTTTTATTAAAAGATAAATTACAGATAGTAACAAAGCCAGTAACATGCCTTGCTTCATAGAAGTTATTATACAGCGAAAATCAGCAGCAACAAGGAAAGCAATATAATCAGTGCCTACATATATATGGATTTTTAAATTCTGCAAATATGTGCTCTTTTAGAAAGTTTTATTTATTTATTTATTTGGTTTGAGGGGTTATATATATCAGGGGATGCTCAGGGCTTAACCTCCTGGCTCTGTGCTCGGAAATCAAGATGTGGGTCATATGTAATACCAGGAACCTAGGTCAGCTGTGTGCAAGGCAAGTTTTCTACCCACTGCATTATCAGTCTGGCCCATAAAATAGTTTTGTTTTTTGAAGAAATTTCTAGGAGTCTCATATTTGAAGATTGAGGATACATTTTAAAATTTCGGAAGAAAATGCACTGTAGCACTGTCCTCCTGTTGTTCATTGATTTGCTCGAGCGGGCACCAGTAATGTCTCACAACAAATTATGAGACTTATTGTTACTGTTTTGGGCATATTGAATACATCACGGGTAGCTTTCCAGGCTTTGCCATGCGAGCAAGATACTCTCGGTAGCTTGCCAGGCTCTCTGAGAGGGGTGGAAGAATCAAACCCGGGTCGGCCATGTCAGCTGCGTGCAAGGCAAACACCTTACCCACTGTGCTATTACTGCAGCCCTGGAAGAAAATGAATCTTGCCTAAAATGTTGCCCTGAAATTTTTTTCTGAATTTAATCAGAACCATACTTACGCTAGTCATTTTCATTCAACTTACTTTGATCCCTTATACTTCTTGTATTCATAATGCCAACCAAATTGAGTAAGTAGGGCTACAATAATCATCTTATTTTTTTTATTTTTTACTTTCAATATTTGTTCTGTTTTTGCTATAACCAAAGTAGTTGACTTATTATTCAGCTGCATTTTTAACCTAATTGTTCAATCAATAAGCTCTTTAATTTTAGAAAATGTCAAGAAACTGCTGGCAATAAAATAGAAAATGTTGAATAAGGGGATATGGGTGTTATAAAGATAACTAAATAACCTTTTGTGTGCATAATATATTAATAGTAGGTATTTTACATAGCTCCATTAACAAAAAGGTCAGCTTCAAGTATAATTTGGAGCTTAAATACTAATTTCTGAATACATACCTTGCTGTATGCAGTACCAGAAAATTAATATAGTCAAAGTGGTTAAGAGACACTTATAGTCTTGTAGTCTTGCTGCTTTGTTTCCTAGCTCTGAGAAGTTCACTTCATTGTGGGCCTCTATTTCCTCGTCTGTTAAATGGGGATATTCTTCCTGCATCTTGCCTCATGTGTGGTCATGTCTTCTCATTGCTGACAATCATATTGTTTAAATACTTGTTTAAATCCGTGCTTGGTAGTTATTAAGTGCTCAGAAAATGCTAGTTTAAGTTTGGCAAGAAGTCTTTAAAAATTGCTTTAAAAATGTATTTTGGGTCAGAGAGATAATTGAATGAGTTGAGCACGTGCTTAGAATATAGAGCCTCTGGGTTTGATTCCTGGAACCACATGATCCCCTGAGCAATCTGGGAATGACCCCTGAATACAGAACCAAGAATAGCCCCTTAAGTAAGCAACCCTTTGCACTGCTGAAGGATGTGGCACAAAAATGTTAAGCAACAATGACAATAAAATCAAGAGATACTGATTTGGAACTTTAAGACTGCAGATTTTATGTTTGTTTGTTTTCAAGCCACACTCACCAGTGCCCAGGGCTTACCCCTGGCTCTGCAATCAGAGATCACTCTTGGTGGGTGTGGGAGATTAAATGGGGTGCCAGGGATCAGACCTGGGTTGATTGCGAGTAAGGCAAGCACCTTACCCACTGTACCAACTCTCTGACCCCAAAACTTTGCAGTTTCTTAACTTATGCTTTTGGGTGGGAAATAGTAGTAGAAATAATGTTTCTCATTTAAATGTCTATTTTGTGACATACACCTATTAGCTTATGTATTCCATATTAAGTCTTAAAGAGGTAGGAGCCAGGAGATGGTGCAGTGGTTAGGGCGCAGCTAGACATGCTCCCAGCTTTGGTTTGATACCTGGCTCCTCATGGTCCCTGAGCATCATGGGGTGATTCTGGGCTTCCTCAGCACTGTCAGAGTGGCATGGATAATCTTTAGTCCTGTTGGCTGAGTGTTACTGGTGGGGCTACCAAGCTCCCTGAGAACCACCTGAGAGACCAAGTTTCCTTAGTAGTCTTAAATCAGTAAAATGTCTTGCTTAAGATAATACAGCTAGGAAATTGTCAGTCCAGATTAAATATTCTGACCCGTAAATTCCAAATTGGTCTAATTTTACCAATTGAAAAAATGAGATTTAGAAAAATTGAATAACCAAGGCATCTGGTATATCACTTAAAACTTTTCTACTGTGGTTAGCAGAATTAATAATCAAATGGTTTAAACAGTAAAGAGAAGTGAGAGAATCTGGATGTTGAATAGGCCTCAATTTCATTTGGCTTATTTTGATAGTATTGTGCTAATTAGGGGAGGCACGAAGGATGTGTGGTAATACACATTGTTGGCCCCGATTATCTGTGGTAATGGAATTACCAGTTTCCTAGATGTAGTGCTTTTTCAGATATGTTTTTGTTCATATCATAAAGTCCTTTAGCATACCTCTTAAGATACAGATAGTAAAGAGAATGACAGTTTATCAGTTCAACAAATTTCCATGGTTAAATTTTATACATTTATATATATATATATATATTGCAAGTTCATTAGAAGTTGCATTTTAGTTTGCACATTGTTGGTAGGGCTATTAATTGTTCCAACGTTTGTTTGGGGCATTTTGACACTATGTATAAATATATATAATTAGTTTCAGCATCAGTACATATAATCTTTGATATAACCACTTTATTTCTTAGAACTTATTTTATAATAAAGTTGAAGGTTTTTGTGTATAGATACATATAGTAAAAATCTAAATATTAGTAATAGTATTTTATGTGTGTTTCAAATTTCTGAACACAGAAAAATAAATATATACACATGCATATATTTTTTGGTTTATATATGATTCTAATTCAGAAATAATAGAGTTTTGATGAATAATCTTTTATAATGTTTTCAGTTTTTTGGCAAGGAATTAAATCCAGAAACTCATGAATAACTATGAGAAAAAGGACCTTAACTTGTATTTTCTGTATGAAATTTTGCAGTTTGCTTAAAGTTTGAACTTATGTTTCCTTGTTTGTGATAAGGGGATAATAATTGGACTTCTGAAAGAATTGGATGAGTTAGTTTACATAAAGATCTTAAGAGAGTGTCAGACCTAGTGTTGCCTTTAAATGTTTACTATATTTTATCATCGTATTTAAAGATCTTTTCTTGAGTAGAATTTTATCAACAATGTTAAATATGAATTTGGAATTTTTTGAAGGTGACATTGATTTATTTACTCACCCTTAATTTTCTCAGTTTTTCTGATCAGTAACCTTCAACTACTGATGTCAAATGGATTATTACCTAGTCTCTGGGGGAAAAAAGTATTTTGACCCAGTTTATAGATTATTTGCAATTTACAGAATAATTGAATTGATTGTGTGTCAGTCCAATCTGGATAGTTAATAACTCACAATTATCAATCTAATGCTGCAGCTCATTTATTTGAGATGTCAGCTGTGGCCAAAATATTAATTTCAGCATAGATAAAATGGAAGCATTAACTTATTCTGAGACATCCTGGCAATGATGATTGTATAAGAGTAATTGCATTCATGATGTTTATTGTGAAATTCACTATTAGGAAAAATTTACAAAATGTAGGATTGCTATTATAGTTTTATTATTGGAAAAATACAGGGTGCTGTGAAAAACATTCTTGTACATAAAACCTAGCATAAAGTAAATATTGATTAATGTTACTTTCCTCATTTATACTTCAAAAAATGAAAACATTGTCTTTTTTATTCTGAGACCTCACCTGGCAGTACTCAAGGTCATACTTATATCTATGTTGGGGGCTACTCTGGCTTTATACTCTAGGGTTGAATATAAAGCTAGAGTAGTCCCTACTTTAAGATTAAGTAGGATTGTTCATAGTAGTCTTCAGGGTGCCATGCAGTGCAAAGGATTGAATAGGGTCTCCTACATGCAAAACATGACCTCCTTGAGTTGTTTGATTAGCTCAAATTTTTATATTACCTTAAAAGAATTGTTAAAAAGCTAATTTGAAAATGGAAAAAATTTAGAGATCATTAGTCTGCACAGTGTGATTTCATATATATGTAATACTGTAACACATAACTTATAACTTCAGGAAAAAAGTTACATTTCAAATGTATTACTCTTCTTTAATGTTTGTATTTTACTAAATTTGTTGATCAAAATAAGTCAAGCTGTGGTATTTTAAATTTCCATACTGATATAGTATATTAACAAATATTTAATAGTTTAAAATGTATATAGAGGCTTTTAACCTTTTTGGAATAATAGTATTAATTAAACTAGATTGAGTCAAATTCAATTACTTTTTCTGATTCCATTTCTCTACTTTTTTCTTTTTCTTCTTCCTTTGGTTTTAAGGCTACACAAAGTCTCCCCTTTACTCTGTGCTCTGTGCTTTGAACTCAGGTGGGGCTCAGTGAAACATAGGTGGTGCTGGGGATTCAACATGGGTCAGCTGTGTGCAAGGCAAACCTGATATACTGTCTCTCCAGCTCCTCCATTTTTCTAATTTTATAGGGTCAAGATTGTGATGTTTTAAACTCCAAGCTTTACTTAGTGATAGGAATAGGGGAAAGGAGCCCTTCTTTTTGTTTTTGGCCCTGAAGAAGGTTTTACTATAATCTTCAAAACCAAAAGCAAAGAATGTTTGGGGGGGGGTTATTACCTAATTCAATTTAAATCATTTTTATTTTAAACTGTAGTCAGTAGTACTAAAGAAAAACAGCTGGATAGTAGATAAAGTAGTAAGAATAGATTTTTGTTTAGAACTATTACTATAGGGGGAAAGAGAGTTCAGTATGGAACTGAGCTCAATTTCAAGTACAGTGAAGACAGCTAATAATTTATAGCTATGGAGCACAGTAGGGAGGGGAGTGGTGGTAGGTGGAAAAATTACTAAGAAAGACTTTTGGCGATGGGGAACTGACTTAGCAGAATTCTTGTTAACAACTGGGTTAGACTACAGGCTTGAGGATAAAATGAAAGATGAGACATAGTTAAAAAAAAAAAAGGGGGCACAGAGTGGCCCTACTGAAGTTTAGGTAAATTTGGATACTTTGAATTCTAATCAGCAGCACACATTATTAAATAAAGAATTCATTTGTGAGACTGGGAAGATAGTATAGGAGTTATTAGCAAGGCATGCACCTGGCCTTGCATGGATCCCCAAGTGTCACCAATTTTCGCCCTGAAGACCTGCAACACCACCATATATAGCTCTGGTGGCCCTCAAGCTCTGAGGTGGCGTAGGTGGTCGCTGGCACTATAGGCCACAAGTAGCATCATATTCTTGGGCCCTGGATAACTCTGGGTTCCCTGAGCACCATTTGGGAGGCAACCCCTACCTTCCCCCAACCCCGTGCACAAAAAAAAATAGAATTCTTTTCTGATATTTACACACCCTGGATTTTCAGTGTAATTAGATCTGCTCTTTCATATTTTATAGGAAATTAACCTGACCTCAAATACACACTGTTCTCCCATTGTTCGTTGATTTTTCTCGAACAGGCACCAGTAACATCTCCATTGTGGACTTACTGTTACTGTTTTTGGTATATAGAATATGTCATGGGTAGCTTTCCAGGCTTTATATATAAGAAAATAATTTTCTTGTATTTGTTTATATTTCTTAATTTGTTTATATTTGGATGGAACTCACTAATATAGGATGGAAGTCTTATTTATTCAACCATAGAGTTTATAATGGGTTGGAGCAATAACACAGTAGGTAGAGCATTTGCATTGCATGTGGCTGATCTGGCCGACCCAGGTTTGATTCCTCTGCCACTCTCGGAGAGCCCGGCAAGCTACCGGAAGTATCTCGCCTGCACGGCAAAGCCTGGCAAGATACCTGTGACATATTCGATATGCCAAACACAGTAACAAGTGTCACAATGGAGACGTTACTGGGCCAGCTCAAGCAAATTGATGAACAACAGGAGGACAGTGACAGTGACAGTGTTTATAATAGGACATTTACAGCCTCTATGTTACTTTCTACTGCAAAATAGTAGTAGTTCTGTCTTTCTACCTTTATTGAGTCACTACTCAGCAAAATTTACAAGAATCAAATGTTTCTTAATGGAGAAAGGACCAGCATAACAATTTACATTTTTCAATTTTTTTAAATTGAATCACTGTGAGATAGTTACAGAGCTTTCATGATGAGTTTTAGTCATATGATGATCAAACACCCATCCCTCCACCAGTGTGCATTTTCCTCCACCAATGTCCCCAATATCCCTTCTGCCACCCCACCCAACCCCCTGCCTCTGTGGCAGGTACTTTCCTTCTTTCTCTCTACTTTGGGGCATTATGGTTTGCAATACAGATACTGAGAGGTCATTGTGCTTGGTTCTTTATCTACTTTCAGCACACATCTCCCATCCTGAGTGATCCCTCCAACCATCATTGACTTAGTGATCCCTTCTCTATCCCATCTGCCTTCTCCCCCAGCTCATGAGGCAGGCTGCCAACTGTGGAGCAGTCCTCCTGGACAAAAGAGCCCATGTCTCTATTGTCCATGGGTGTTAGTCTCACATTATGTTTATTCCACAAATGAGTGCAGTCATTCTGTGTCTGTCCCTCTCTTTCTGACTCATTTCACTTAGCATGATACTTTCCCTGTCCATCCACTTATAAGTAATTTTTATGACTTCATCTTTCTAACAACTGCATAGTATCCCATTGTGTAGATATACCGTTGTTTTTTTTTTTACTCAGTCCTCCATTATCAGGCACTCAGGTTGTTTCCACATTCTGGCTATTCTGAACAGTGCTGCAACAAACATACAAGTGCTGATGTCATTACTACTGTGCTTTTTTATACCCCCAGAAAATATTCCCAGAAGTAGTATTGCTGGGTCATATGGAAGTTCAAATTCTAGTTCTTTGAGAAATGTTCGTTTTTGTTTTCCAAAAAGGCTGAACCAGTTGGCATTTCCACCAACAATGAATGAGAGTCCCTTTTTCCCCACACCCTCGCCAGCACTGGTTGTTCTTGTTCTTTATGATGTGTGCCAGTCTCTGTGGTATAAGATGATACCTCATTGTTATTTTGATTTGGATCTCTGATAATTAGTGATGTAAAGCTTTTTTTAATGTGCCTTTTGGCTATTTGGATTTCTTCTTTGAGGAAGTTTCTGTGCATTTGTTCTCCCCATGTTTTGATGGGGTTGGAGGTTTGTTCTTGAATTTACATTTTTCTTATGAAATTATTTTATCTCTGTGAGCTTAGATGACTATGCTTGGAGGCCTCATGTTAGAAAATTTAAATAATTTGGTCTCTTAAAAGAACTGTGTATTATGTTTATTATTAGGCTTCACGTAAACTACAGAAGCAGTGGGTTTTTTATTTTATTTGGTAGACATAAGCAAAACTTAATATTGAGCCTTCTCATGCATTGTTCAGGTATGAGACTCAAAAATATAATGGAAATAAGTAGAATGTTCTCCTAAATCAAATTGAACTCCAATACTATCTCTTACTGGTTGCTTTATATTAAGTTAGTTAATACGTGCTTTCTTTGATTTCCTTTGATATATAAAAAAAGATAAACAACTGCATCATACATGGAAATATTTCTGTGCTATATATGTATATACTTATGAAAAAAGATAAAATAGAAATCAGATTTGTGAATGTTATTATATTAAAATCTTCACCTATATAAAATGCTTATGGCTAGTTTCTTCGTGATTTAACGACCACACACTGAGAATATAGGAGTAATCTGAAATACTGAAGTGCCTCTTTAAAAAATGCAAATTTTTGAGTACCCAGATTTACCTCATGAGTCCCACTTCAGAAACTCTGAGTCATTAAATCTAGAGCCCAAGAATCTATATTTTTAGCTCTCTGTTGCTCACTAAAGTTTGAGAACCCCTGCTTTGTTGAGTTACCTTAGATAACTTGTTTTTCTAGTATCAAGAATTTATAAATTTATATTAATTCACAAAATACATTTTAAAATCTAAATTCCTTGGAAGAGTATATTTAAAAATGATGTATTTACTGCTGAACTTAATGTAACTTTTCTGAATGATTCAGAGTTTTTTTATGAGCTATTTTATTTTTATGGAAAACTAAAACTACAGTTTAAGATGACCTACTAAAGACATGGTAATTTGCTTTTATGCTGAATGTGTCCAAACCATTACAGTTTTTCTCTTTTCTCTTCTAAGCACATTCTCTCACTTATTAGTTTTTACTACTCTATTTTTATCTGCCCATTACAGTTCTTCATCCTCTTCTAATTTGGGCTTACTTAAGTGGAATTAAAAATTACATCACTAAACCTGTTGACCTGGTTATGGAATTTAGCAGGATGTTCTTTTGATCTACTATTCTGGTGAGGATCAGCAACACATAGGAACTTCTGGACTCAAATTCTCACATTTTAGAATATAGATGTATATGTTCTAAATATATATAGTAGGTAAGAAACAAGGCTTAATGTTGAGCCTCCTCATGTATTCCTCAGGTATGAAACTCAGAAATATAATAGAAATAAGTAGGCTGTGTCCCTAAACCAGGTTGAACTCCAACATTATTTCTGGCTGTTGTGTGTGTGTGTGTGTGTGTATTT
The DNA here is from genome assembly GCF_029834395.1 of Sorex fumeus. Lineage (NCBI taxonomy): Eukaryota > Metazoa > Chordata > Mammalia > Eulipotyphla > Soricidae > Sorex > Sorex fumeus. The sequence continues at coordinate 80,142,399 of NW_026606120.1, forward strand.
ATATATATATATGTGTGTGTGTATGTGAGTGTGTGTGTATATATATACTTAAATATATAGAATATAAATATCGTTGCTTACTGGTTTATTTATATATACACATATACATATAATTTAACCAAGTTTATGCAATATTATTAGAAACCTTGATGGTGCTTTTTACTAGAACTATGCGTCATCACTACCTATTCACAAGAACTCTTTATAAACTTGTTTTCAGTTTCCCAGTTTTTGTACCTCTCTGAAGTATCCATAACTTTGCACTTTTTCTTTTAAGGTTTAATATTTTGCGGGGAGGAAAGAGAATCATATTGGGAAAATTGTTGTGTCTGTTACAAATGAGAGTAACTCTCAAGAAGATCTTTCTGTAATTTCCCTTGGAATCTGTTATCAGGCTTCATCTATATAAAAGCAGAAATGATTCCCAGTATGTGTTCTCATTCCCAGTATGTGTTCTATTCTTTCAAATTGGTAAGCTAATGAGCTGACTACTTTTCTTTTTGTTGTTTGATTAGGATCTCAATCATAGAAAGCAGATTCTTCAGGGCTAGTCTAAACAGAAAGACAGTTAATAATGGGTTGTAGTACTTTTATAATCATCAGGAAAGCCTGAACAGGCCTACCTAGAACTAAGCCAGTTTATAATCTCAGGAGAACACTCTAATGCCTGTGTCATGCTTAGCTCCCAGGTACCAAGCTTCATTTGTGGTGTTTGCCTTAATAGCCCACCTGCCCTTCAATGTCATCCTCTTACTTTCTCATTGAAGATATAGGAAATACAACCTACGTCACATGTTTCTAATTAAAGAAATATTTAAAAAAATATAGATTTTTGGCTTTCCAACCTTATTAATATGGGAAAACAAGTTAAAAAGAGACTGAATAAACCAGAGTATATTGTTTGCCCCAGTAGTTGTCATATAGATTTTGGACTTAATGGTTGTATATTTTCTACTCTGATAATAGCACAGTCACTCATCATATTCAGGGGGAAAAAACCCACCCAACTTAGTGATACTTGTGAGCTGTGCAAATACAATAGTGGTGAATTAGTCCATTTAACTTGCCAGTTCTTAAGTATTTTTGTAGGCCTTCTCAATAATGTCAGTGGTTAAAACTGATAATGACTGATAATACTTTGAATTATATTATTTTTAATATGCTTCTTAATTCTGCTTTGGTACTTGGGGATGAATTAATGGTTTCTATTTGTGATTTGAAGTACTTGAAATTATAAAAATTGATATTTTTATCTAATTTTTAAAATATAGTTTTATAAATTATCTTAATAGTTGAAAAACTGGTGAAGTCATAGTACATATCATTTTACTCATTATATTACAATGATTTATTATTAGGCCAGTGATAATAGAAGTATTGAAATGAATTTCTTCAATTGTGGCCCCTCTTTTTCCCCTTTTTTAAATTGAATCACTGTGAGATATAGTTAGAAAGCTTTCATGATTGAGTTTCAGTCATACAATGATCAAACACCCATTCTGCCACTCCCACCCGACCCCACTCCCTGCCTCTATGGTAGACACTTTCCTTCTTACTCGCTCTCTACTTTTGGGCATTATGGTTTGCTGTACAGATACTGAGAGGTCATCATGTTTGGTCCTTTATCTGCTTTCAGCGCACATCTCCAACCAGCATGATCCTTCCAACCATCATTGACTTAGTGATCCCTTCTCTATCCCAGCTGCCTTCTCCCCAGCTCATGATGCAGGTTTCCAACTGTGAAGCAATCCTCCTGGCCCTTGTCTCTATTTTCCATGGGTTTAGTCTCACATTATGTTATTTTGTATTCAAATGTGGACCTTTTAATAAAAACTTAAAATCAGTTCCGAGAGGCTGTGTTAACAATTTTCTACTCTATTTTTGGCTTGGTTAACAAATTGCAAGTATAAGACATTTTAATCTTTGAGTTAAATCTTTTATATTGATTTAAAAATTTTAAATTTAAAAAATTTTTTGTTTTATTTTGGAGGCCTGAACCGTGTGGTACTTAGAGGCTACTCCCAATTCTGTGTACAGGGGTCATTCCTGGCAGTGCTTGGGGACCATATGTAGTGTTGGAAACCATCCCAGGCTTCCTATATGTCAAACATGCATGGAGTCCTTTGAACTATCAACTCATACCTGATGCTTTAGTTGTATCAATGCCAGTAGCACTGCACTGTAGCACTGTCCTCCCATTCATGGATTTGCTCCAGCAGGCCCAGTAACGTCTCCATTGTGAGACTTGTTATTACTGTATTTGGTATATCAAATACGTCATGGGTATCTTGCCAGGCTTTGCCGTGGGGGCGAAATACTCTCGGTAGCTTGCCGGGCTCTCCGAGAGGGGCGGAGGAATCAAACCTGGGTCACTCAGGTCGATCACTTGCAAGGCAAACACCCTACCGTTCTGCTATTGCTCCAGCCCATCGATACCAGTATAAATACCAAATAGCATATTAAAATTATTATCTTTATCTTTCATTATTACTTACTAGTTTTATTTTTGATTTATTTTTATAAGGTATCATTGATTATATCTTTAAGTTCTATTTAAATCATAGCTAGGTAAGTCAGAATGTATTCTTACTCTATTTCACTGAATAATTCACAGCACAATCCACCACACTTTTTTAAAATAAAACTGGCACAGTTCTAAATGATTTCATATAATGGACTCACTATTACATTTTTGCAGAAGAAAAACACATGACATAAAATCTTCCACAGTTATGCAGTGAAATGTTTTGTAAGAAAGAAAGAGTAAAATGAATCCTAACAGGTAAGAATAGTCAGACTGAGAGATAGCTCAGTCTACACTTCATACAACCCTGGATTAGATTAGATCCCTGGCATCTCTCACAATGACTGCCAAAACCAAAACAGAACAAAAATTTTACAATTACTTGGTATTGTTTTTGGATATTCTTTTTTAGCTGGTGCATGGTGATTCTGAAATTAAGATCTAGCTCTTTTAAAATTGAGGTACAGTAGATTACAACAGTTTCCATATGTGGTATCAGGGATTGAACTTGGGTAAGTTGCACATAATGCCAGCACCTTTTTGGCCCCAGACATTGTTTTTAAACGTGACAAGTATCATGCATAAAAGCTATAAAAATTTTTTTTTCGTTGTTCAGTTTTTTCTGTGATTTTTCCCAGGAAACTCACCACAGTTTTAAGCTACAGTTCCTGGAAAGTCTACTTGTCTATTTAATTGATCCTGTCTTTACACCAGTTCTGGAATATGAATAATTAAAATGTGTCAAATACTGAACATAAGGACCAAATAGTGTTTGTTCTTAAATCTACTTTTCAGTTAACAAAACATCATGAAAGGGATATAAATATCTGTGATTAAAAAATTCTTTTAGGGACTGACTCTTAAAATAGGAAATAAATTATGGCTTTATATAAACTTTTTGAAGAGAACAAGGCAGAATCTCCTGCTCCCGTACCTGGCTGTCCTCACCGGGGCCCCTTGGAGAAGGGCGGATTGAGTTTCCCTCTCCGCCCTGAGCAGAGCCCCGACAGCTGAAGACCTCCAGGACCCAGCCAAAGCCATGCTGAGACCACTCTCCACACGCTTGGATGAGGAACCGGCAGAGGAACCCAGGTGTGCAGAACCCCGGGCTGAGATCTCCAAGCTTGGTCGGTTCAGGACTGGGCCTCCTCCACCCAGCTCCCCCACCTTCCAGTAGCTAGACAGTTACACCCACCAACTGTCGTGTAACCCCATCAATGGCCAGGATCCAGAGACTCTAAAACCAAGCTCCCGGACCTCTTATTCTCTAGTTCTCACTCTCAGAGAACCCGGCAGGCTACTGAGAGTATCATACCCGCCTATATGCCTGACTAGGAACAACTGTAAAGGTGATTAGAGGCTGCCCCAAAAGCTTCCATCCCTCTCAGAGAGCCCGGCAAACCAAGAGTATCAAGAGTATCCTGCCCACACGGCAGAGCCTGACAAGCTAACCTCACGTACTTGTATGTCAAAAACAATAACAATGAGTGGTCCTCATTCCCCTGATTCTGATGGAGCCCCCAATATGTCATCGGGCTACACTAGCATGTGACAGGAACGAATGGGCGAATGGGAACGTTACTGGGCCCGCTCGAGCGAATCGATGAACAACGTGGTGATAGTGATAGTGATAAAACTTTGCACAGACTATTCATACTAATAAAAAAATATTAATGCTAAACCATTTTTTTCTCACTAGGAAAAAATTTTGCCCAAATTTTATGTGGTCAGTATTAATTTAGGCAAAAGCTTTATATAGCACAGCGAGTAGGGTGTTTGCCTTGCACACAGCTGACCCGGGTTTGATTCCTCCATTCCTCTTGGAGAGCCCAGCAAGCTACCAAAGAGTATCATGTCCACACAGCAGAGCCAGGCAAGCTCCCTGTGGCTGTATTCAATATGGCAAAAACAGTAACAAATCTCACAATGGAGAGGTTACGGTTACCTGCTTGAGCAAATCAATGAACAATGGGAGGACAGTGCTACAGTGCTACAGTATTTAATAAATAGGTGCATAATAGAATACTGACTCTGGTGAAACTTTTACTTATTTGTGTTGGTTTTGTTTTGGAGCAATTTTGGTGGTGTTCAGGGTTTGCTGCTGGCGGTGATCAGGGGATTATGTGGTGCCAGGGACTGAATCCAGGTCTTCTGCATGCTCCTATTCTGCATGAGCTTCTATTGTTGAGTTATATCTCTCAGCCCTCTCTGGTGAATATTTAAAACAGAGGGCATAGTATTCCAAAGGAAATTTTCCAGAGGACATTTTCTTTATTTTAAATACATTATACCATTGTTATTCATACTTTTGTATTATTGTACTATTGCCTACATTTGGAAAAACAAGAAATGTACTTATTTTGGAATTGTTCATCTATATGAATGATGTTTAATGTGCAGTGTTGTGATGTACACCATAGTTGGGCAGACACCCTTATTTTCAAAACTCCTGTTGAAGTTAGATAATGAGTAACTAAATATTATTTAGTGAATTTAATAAATTTAATGAAGTAAAAATTAGTAGTCATGGGAATGGTTTAGCCCCTTAAGTCTCCTCTACCCTTACTTTGAATTAAACCCAGTTAGCAACAAAACAAAACAATGTGTTTTTTCTTTAAAGGTACCTTATTTCAGTCAACTCTTATAGAACATAAAAAATATTGAAATGAATATAGAAAAGGATTTGTTATTCAAGTTTGCTTTTTTTTTTTTTTAAAGAATTGTAGTAGGATTAATCTGATGCATGGATCAGTTCAATTAGTTTTGGGAGAGAGAGGAACTTATTCTCTAAGGTATTGAATAATAGTTATAAAAGTTACAATTTGAGAATTTCTCTAAAAATTAACCACTGGAATAAGAAGATATTTGCCTCATTAGAGAGTAACTACATTAAAAAGATTGGACTAACAAGAAAAAGAAGATCAGATGTACTGTGTTCATGGGATGTTCAAATCAAATGTAAGTGTTCATTTGTAGTTTGCCTTGAGGTTATCTAGCTGGGAGAGACAAAAGTAATTGAACATGATTTAAACTAAGTTTCTCACTTTGAAGGATCTCTGGTATTATCATGCTCTAGATGTTGCTTCACTGTATCACTGTCATCCTGTTGTTCATCGATTTCCTTGAGTAGGCACCAGTAACGTCTCCATTTGTCCTAGCCCTGAGATTTTAGCAAGTGCCACATTGGAGGCTCTTTCAGAGTCAGGGGAATGAGACCCATCATTGTGTTTTGGAATATCGAATATGCCACGGGGAGCTTGCCAGACTCTGCCATGTGGACAGGATATACTAGGTAGCCTGTCGGGTTCTCCAAGAATGAGAACTAGACAATAAGACATTGCATGGCCGCAAATGCAGCTGCTCACTTCCAGGAGCTAGGTTTTATAGTCCCTGGGTCTTGGCCGTTGATGGGATCACACGGCACCAGGGCAGTTGGTGAATGTAACACCTAGCTACTGGAAGATGGGGAATCTGGGTGGAGGAGGCCCAGTCCTGAACCGAGCAGGCTTGGAGATCTCAGCCCTGGGTCCCGCACACCTGGGTTCCTCTGCCAGTTCCTTCATGCATGAGGCTTGTCGATTATGTGGAGAGTGGTTTTAAACATGGCTGTGGCTGGTTCCAGAGGTCTTCAGCTGCCGGGGCTCTGGTCAGGGTGGGGAGGGAAACTCAACCTGCCCTGCTCCAAGGGGCCCTCCCCTGGTGAAGACAGATGTTGCTTATACATATTTATCACCATTTTATTTTTTGAAGATGTTTTTGGAAGTCACATTTGATAACAGAACTTAATATTTTTAATATTTTTAATACGTAGTCTACAGCATTTCTGTTTACTGTAACTCTAAAATGATAAAGCTCCTTTCAACAGATGTGCAATGTGGTGAACTAAAAATATTCAATTAAACATAAAACATGGTCTTAAAAGCCATTTACTCTTTCAGACCAATTTCATACTTTTTTAATTCTGTTAAATTTTATTTTTTCCTTTTCATCTGTGCCATTTTGCTTAATTTAGTACTTTTAAGTAAAATAACATAGTTTTTTTCAGAATTGCAAATCTTTTCACTATGTTCTTTTCACAGTAGCTTTAAGAAGATTGAAATATGTTATTGTCCATGATGATAAATTTGAAGGCTTGCCTTACCCAACTTTATTGCTAGTTAGCAACAGAGACACTATTACAGTAACCACCAAACACCAGAAGACTAGATTTTTTTTCTTTTTTTTTTTCTTTTTTTGGCAGTTCAGGGCTCAAACCCAGGACTTCACACAGGCTGCCCACATAGAAGAACAATGCAACAATAAATTTACTTAATTGTTCTTTCTATCTAAACATTTTATCAGTATTGGCACTGGGAAAGAAATACATTTATAGGACATAGGGCTGGAGCGATAGCACAGCTGGTAGGGCGTTTGCCTTGCATGCAGCCAACATGGCCGACCCGAGTTTGATTCCTCCACCCCTCTCGGGGAGCCCGGAAAGCTACCGAGAGTATATCGCCCGCACGGCAAATCCTGGCAAGCTATCCATGACGTATTCAATATGCCAAACACAGTAACAACAAGTCTCACAATGGAGACGTTACTGGGCCCACTCGAGCAAATCGATGAACAACGGGAGGACAGTGACAGTGACAGAGTATCTCATATAAAATAGCTCTGTGTAAATAGGTAAATAACACTAGTAGACCATGCTTTCTATGCTGAGGCAAGATTTTTTTTCTGGACAAATCTATTCAAAGTTATATTAATGAGTGGAGAGAGTACCATCACCACAGCTAAATATGTACATTTAAACTTTCCCTAAGGTACTCCTTGCGTACTTTTTTCCTTGAAAATCTCCTGTTCATGGAAGGGAGGGCACTCCTGGATTTCTGTAAGGTGAAGGAAAACATGGGCAAAGGAAAGTATCCCAGGCCCAGTGGGAAAAGAGATAGAACAGTAATTCTGCATCATGTATAATTAACACAAGGAATTTCCTTGATAATGACTAAAGTCTGTGAGCATTTTTAGGGATGTTAATGTCTTTTGAACCTTTCTACATTTGGAAGTGTTATACCTCTCTTTGAAAATGATACCATTACTACTGCATGGGCTGGAGTGATAGCACAGTGGGTATGATGTTTGCCTTACACACTGCCGACCCGGCTGACCCGGGTTTGATTCCTCCACCCCTCTCACAGAGGCTGTCAAGCTACGAGTATCTTGTCCACGTGGCAAATCCTGGCAAGATACCTGTGACAGATTTCGATATGCCAAACACAGTAACAAGAAGTCTCACAATGGAGACGTTACTGAGCCCACTCAAGCAAATCGATGAACAGGAGGACAGTGCTACAGTGCTACTACTGCATGAATCTGCATGTTAACTGCAAAGTTAACAGTTCTCTAGATTTTGTGTAGCTGTTACTATGTATATGAATGAAAGATCTTTAATCAGATTTTAATATCGAAGTATTTAAAATAAATTTTCTGCTGTTTACATTCTGCATAGTTCCTTATTTATTTTCTAACTTTCCATCTAAATTAATTATGAAGATACTGTATATAAGCTTGCTCTAAACCTCAGTCTACCATTATTTGTTAGTTACTATATTTTGAACAGTAAATATTTGCTCAATTGATATAGAGCAGTAAAATCTGAAGAACAGTAAAAGAAGAAATTGTAGCTTTAAGGCATGAGGAACTTACAGCTTTTTAACATAAATTGTTCCCAGAATCCATGTCACAGGTCCTTATATGGTGCTGACTTTTTCCTCCCGGTTGCTATGACAACAGCAGCACTGCACCATTCATCAGCTCTGGACCTGAGCTTCATTGCTAGCCTTCCGTGTTACTCCTGAATCTTAAGAACCTCCGTGAGTCATTCACTACGTTAACACTGCGCCATTAGAAACCTAAGAACCAATTCTTCCAGAAATTTGCTTTAACAGAAGGGTAAATGCAGCTACGCCACGGGGGGTGTGGGGGGGTAATCATATAAAAATAGTTCTATTTTTCCTAAGGGGATCATGCAATCTATCTCTGCTGCAGTATTCTGAAAGGATAAGCTTATGTCAAGCAATCTAATGAGAAGAACTCGTCTCTTACCTTTCTTGAAATCATTAGATGTTCGAAAACAAATACCACACTGCATCTCTGGATACAAAAAGAAGCAGGTGATGTTGTTAAGGGTTTTATGCTCCATTGGGAGCATCACTTGTGCTTTGGGACCATAATCAACATCTGCCATAAGAAGTATAACCTGTAACACATTGGAAGTTCCGGGCAGTGTGAAGAGCAGACTGGAGAAGATTAAAGTATGAATTATTCCTGGCCTGCCAGATCTGATAACAACATGACCAGTAAATAAGAAGAAGTCTTCCAGGTATTCAGGAGAAAAATATTATACAGTATTGATTAATGAGGAAGAAAGACTAAAGTCTGTGAGTATGAGTAGAGTATTTGTGTTATATGGATTTCTAAGCAATGAGGTCTGCTTTGAGCATTGTAGAAAAAGAAATGCAACCTAAAAGAATTTGACAGTTTCCAAGAAAATCATTTAGAAAAATCATTAAGCACATTCATTTAATTTTTGTTGTGTATTAATGTTTATGTATGTGTATATGAATCTTTTAAAAATATTTTTATAGTTTAAAATAGATTTTTTGTGAGAAAAGCTGTTGACTCAATATTTTTTATGTAGTTGTGCAGGTCAGGTACTTTATTTGTTAGATTTATGATTCCAGAGTACATTTTTACTTTCTCTTACAAGATCTATCAGCAAAATACATTTTTTAAAAAAACAACCTGGAAATAGAACTTTTTTAGCGTATTTTCATAATATGTGAAATCTTATTTAATTAGCTTGCAGTGGATTATTTGCATACTTTATAGATTTTCCAAAACTGAATATTATTTGCTAGCTACATTGATTTCTGTTATTTGTTTTTTTGGTTGATAAAGGTAATTTGTATGCATTTGTATTGTGCTATATTATTAACCCCATAATGACTATCAATTTTAGATAAACTGGATTTACAAATTGGCTTTTCTCAAAGTACTATTCATTTTTGGGCATTTAATTATTTCCCATTTTCTGTTCTTCAGCTAACTATAGTAACATAAGATGGTAAAATACTAAAATTAGGAGTTGTTTTTTTCAAAATTATAGTACTGAGACTTATCTTTAGCTCCCTTAGAAAAGAGAAAGGAATTTCATGTAGGCTTATTCTGTCGGTATTTGTCTTCCTGAATTGTTCTTAAATGCACGTTAATCAGAAAAGATATACTTAAGGGCATAATTGAGTTCTCCTACAAATTTATAGGATTGGGAGAAACATTTTTTTTAGTTATTACTACATTTATATTTTTATATATATCCCTCCCATTTTTGAGATTTTTGCTTATGCACATAAACATATGACTACCAAATCTTTAAAAACATCTCTTAAATAAAAATCATTAATATATCAAATATATTAAGAGTAATGAATATACTAATTACATACTTATTAGTAAAAAATTTTTACTTTTAAGCCTGTAATAGGTAGAGTATATTGAGACATTATTATGAAGAAAATAATAGTTTTTAAAGTATCTTTTGATAACTGTTGACATTGTAAGTTAACCCTCCTTTCATGTTGTTATTTCTAATAGCCTTAATATTCTTGCTGACATTTATTTATTTTAAAGTAATTTTTCTTGGCACATACTATGATGTTTTATATGTTTGGGGCCTTGTCCAATGGGTATAATACTGAAATGTTGTATATTATCACATTTTTTGGTTTGCAAATGATATGATTTTAAATATACTTGTGAAATTCCCTATTTTAATAAATTATTGAGAAAGTCATGTTATAATCAACAAGCCTTAAAAAGTTGGTACAGTGAATCTGTATGTCAAGTGCTGGATTTTCTTAGTGAGAACCATTTGGCTTATTCTGGTGTATAGAATCAAGGTACAGATTATGTTTTTAGTGTTCTGTGAAAAAAGCATCATTTAAAGTTTATTTTGTCAGATTAAAAATAGTTTGACATCTTCAAATTGATTTTCTGAAATACTTAAAAATCTTTCACTATCTTTTTTGTGTACCATACAACTGGATAAAATTTTTAGTTAATAGTAATCATTGATTTTATTTGGGAAGGAATATATTAGTTAATAAATAGTACATAACATTTAGAAAAAGTAAAGAGCGTCTCCCAAAATTTTTATTAACTTAAACTTAGACGTGTCATTCTAAGAAGACTTCTGAGTATGTGTGTATTTGTTAGTTCCACAAATAAATTTTTATTCGGTATTAGCTGCCTCATTTTTGTCAGCTTCTGTGTTAAGACTAATAGGCTGACATTGATGATAAGTTATTTTTAAATGAGTCCTAGTTACCTTTTCTCATGGGAATCAGTCATAATGTTTATATGAGAAATATATTTTATCACCTCAGTATTATGTGTAGCAAAACTAGCAAAACTGCTGAATGAAATAATGCCTTTTTGTAGCATCATTGGAGACAATAAGAAAAGCACATGTATGGTACTTGTCACAAAAGGAACATTCACTCCAGTATTTTTTTTTCCTTTGCTTTGCCATTCTGCTTCACTTTGGGCCCAACTTCAGTGCTTTTTGGATTATTTCTTGGAATTTGAATTCCTACCGAAGAGGTATGGGATAAATCCAGGACATCTAAAAGCAAAAATAGGAAAAATTTTTCCATGGTTTTTAATTTTAGAAGTCTACTTTCTGTGTAATTATAAGTCTTTAAGATGTTTCACAAAACAGTGTGTTCTTCAAGGAAATATATCATGTTTTCTTCTATAACATTTACACATGCAGATAGATAGCAAGGTAAATTTTCCAGTTTAAGACTTGCTACTTAGATCACATAGTTTATGTTGAAATAAAGGAAACATATTTCTCTGGAGAAACAAAGTAAGAATCAAGGGGCAGGACAAGCTGAAGTCCTACTCATCAGTTCAAAGGAGTGAGTAGTGATACCATGCTGGATCAAAGTTGGTGGGATGAAAGGAATACCTTCATGTCAGAAATAAAGGATGAAAAAGAAGCTAATAATTTAGTCCCTCCTTCCCTCCCTCCCTCATATGTTCAATCCCAGGGTCTCTCACTTGGTAGGCCTGTGCTCTATCACCGATTCACATACATACCTGGACCCCATTTTAGAATTTTTAAAACAGTGAGAAATCCTGAAATAGATTAACCCCTATCTCAAAACTTATTTGATAACAAAGCTCTGTTTTCCTTGCTTGTCAAAATCATCTGCAGCATGGAATGAGAACCCTTTAAGAAATAAGTGAGTGAAGGAAATCGTGCCACTGGAAAGGCTGCAAGAGGGAGTGACTGCAGCAGGCAGTGGCAGCTGGCACTCAAAGTATTATGAAGTTATATTTCATACTGATCCCTCAGATCAATTGTGCTTTGATTTTTTTAAAAAAAAAACATTGCTCTTTAGAACTGGAGAGGTAAGTGATAATGTGACAAGTTTAAAATTGAAGCAGGGGTATATAGGACACATTAAAATATTAAATATATTAGTTTGAACATTGAGTATAAGTATGTGTGGAGGAGAAAATAGGATAGGTCAAAGAAGCCTTTGAGGTAAAACTAAGAGCAGTGAAAAAAATACAAAAACAAAGGATTTTGAGAAGTAAATAAATTGGTGACTAACCAATTAATGAAGAATCCAGAGACATGAAAAAGATACCAGAGATGATTTTAAGACATTGAGAATGTAATTGATTGATTCATGAAATGTTAGTAGGAACATTAAGACAAAATTCTCTCTTTAGAGAAAATGAGACACATCAAGTTCTAGAAATAGGGTATTAGAGTAGAAGAATACTGTAATTGTTATTATTGCCTTAAAGATAAATCACTTGATCACTTGACTTCCTGTTAATCATCGAGTTGCTCGAGCGGACGCCAGTAACATCTCCATTTGTCACTGTCGCATGCTAGTGTAGCCCAATGGCATCTGTTCACTCTAGGAACATGAAGAGCCTCAAGCTGATCATTCAGGGTCTTGACGAAGAAGTCTGACCACCTGGTAAGTGGGCGGCCATGCGGTCTTTTGACATCCCGTGGAATCCAGTTGGTAATGGCTCTAGTCCAGTGGTCATCTCCAAATCTCATTACGTGTCCAGCCCTTCTGATTTTTGACGCCTTGGCAAACAGCGTCCCTGATTCTTGACCGTTAATGGAGGTCAGAACTCCGGATTCTTTCTCTCATTTGAGTGAAGCGTGATACTACAAGCATAGCTCTTTCGATTCCTGTTTGGGAGACCCAAATAGCGTTCTCATCCTGTTTTCATAGGGCCTGGGTCTCTGAGGCATATGTTAATGCTGGAAGAACCGTGGAATCAAAGAGATGTACCCAGAGCCAGAGATTCTTCGTCCTCTTAGCTATTTCTTTCATGCTCTTAAAGGTGTTCGAAGCCACTCTCTTCCTCCTGCGCAACTCAGGTGCCAGGTCATTTGTCATGTTGACTTCTTGACCTAGAGAAGTCAACACATAACTGTTGCATTCGGAGATGGTCGTTCCATTGAGAGTGAATGGAACGTCAGGAATGAGACTGATTCTCATAAACATTGTCTCATAAACATTGTTTCTCATAAACACCTGAAGAACCTACCATCGATACTCATCAATACACTGGCTCAACTCTTTACACGTTACCTGTCTGAATACAAGGTTTTGTCCCAGGGGAACACCAGCAGGACTGTACTAATGTACAAGAAGGGAGATATCCACAACATTGGCAGTTATCGCCCAATCTGACTATTGTCTGTCATCTACAAGTTGTTCACTTGAGTCATCCTCACTAGGATTGGCAGAACAGTAGATGAAGGACAACCATGCGAGCAAGCTGGTTTCCTAAAAGGATTCAGCATAATTGACTATAGCCACACGATAACCAAGCTCATTGAGGTTTCTCAGGAGTTCAAGATGCCTCTCTGTCTAACGTTCATTGATTTATGATTCTGTTGAGACAGAAGCGGTCATTGAAGCCCTAGCCAATCAGGGCATTCAAACTTAATACATCAGGATCCTCCATGAGCTGTATTATGGATTCACTACCAGGATCTCACCATTCTACAAAGAAGTGATCATCGATGTCAAGAGAAGGGTTTGGCAGGGTGATACCATTTCACCGAAACTCTTCAGGGCCACCCTCGAGGATGTCATGCAACGACTGGAATGGGAAGGAATGGGAGTGAAAATAGATGGTCGGCAACTACACCACCTCCACTTTGCCGATGGTATCGTTCTAGTAACACCAAACATTAGCCAAGAGGCACAAATGCTGGTCGATTTCAACCATGAGTGTGGAAAGGTTGGATTACAGATGAATCTCATGAAGACAAAGATAAATAATTTTAGAAATAAATTGTAATTTATAGAGTCTATTTACAACATTAAAAATGGGTTTTACCATAGTATGAGAATAATACCTAAAGACAGAAACAAAGACCAGGAAGACCTGTCCATGGTAGGAAGCTTGCCACAAGTTGGGGGAAGTGACGTTAGGACAGAGAATAGACCACTATGACACTGATAATTGGAAATGATCACTCTGGGAAAGAACTGAGTGCTGAAAGATGGTTAAAGTGATGTACATGAAAACCCTTCAGTAACAGTATTTAAAACCACAGTACCTAAGAGGAAAGGGCAAGAGAGAAGGTGAAGGAGAGAGGTGAAGGGAGGGGGAGGGAGAGAGAGAGACAGAGATGAATACAGAGGTGTCTAGTGTCTGCCATTAGAGGCAGGCTGGGGCAGTGGGTGGGAGGGAAACATACCCTGGTGAAGGGATATATGTTGGAAGACTGTATAATTTGAAACCCAACCATAAACAACTTGGTAATTGTATCTCGTGGTGGCTCAAAAAAAATAGTAACTACATCCATAGTTCTCCACCCCCCCCCCAAAATAGATTTTAAATATCAGAAGTGAGAATAGATAAAAATAAACAGAAATGGTAGTAAATGAATATTTCATGAGTGTCACCCAGGCATTTTCATATTAACTAATTTTATCTTTTCAGTGTCAATTTGGATTGTTATCATCCTTCCAATTTTATTACAAAGAAAAATGTAAATGATTTTTTATTGATTAAAGTTTTGTGATTTATAGTGCTGCTATTGGTGTAATTCCAACACCACACAACACGAGTGTACCCACCTCCTTCCCCCAAGGAACCAACACCCTTTCTTTTCTCTAAACACGTTCCCCCCCAACAAGCTTAGTTGTGTGGATCAGTTCTCCTGCTGTGTTTAATGGCCCTTACTTTATATATGAAAAAAAAACAAGTTCTAATCAGGTTAATATTAAGCAGTACAGGGAAAAGAGATCAGGAAGTCAATTTAGCTCTCTTTAAATTTCAGTACTTGGAGGGATGGGTGATGGAACACTGTATGACTGAAACCTAATCATGAACAGCTTTGTAAGAGTCTTTCTCACCATGAGTCAATAAAATAAAAAAATAAATAAATTTCAATACTTACTCTCAGAAGTCAAGAAGCAAACACTATAAATATCCACTTAGGGAACGAAAGAGAAAAGCAGTTGTTTATAAACAGTTGAGATAAGTAAGGAGCAATTTGAAAGATATTGGAGAACTAATAAAGTTTAGCTGTTACAGAAGTTAGTCTTGACAGCTTTATAGAGAATTTAATCACTATTTTCAGATACTCTTATAAGCCAAGAATACAGTGGTAGAGGTCGTATAGTTTGCAAATAGAAAACAGTAATATGGAAACAGTTTTAAACCATGCATTTCAATAAAAATAACTGGAAAAGGGCTAGAGAGAATACAGGAGATAGGGTGCTTAACTTGCCTGTGGCTGACCCTAGTTTGATCCCCAACACTACTTGTGAGCCCCACTCCCCATCCAGGAATACCCATGAGTATGTGGACCCAACCTCCTCGACAACAGTAACAATGATTTAACTATAACTGGCAATTACAGGCTCATTCTGGGACCCCCACTTGAGAATAAATCTGCTGAAAAACCCAGGTATGCGGGACCAGTGACTGAAAACACCAGACTTCAAGGGTTCGGGACGGGGTCAAGACTTCCCATCTCCCCACCCTTCTGGGGCCCTGGCTGTCACACCCACGAACTGCCTCCAGGTGCCATTTAAGCACATTAACGGCCATGATCCAGAGACTCACAAATCTCAGAACCAAGCAGCTCACTGCAGAGATAGCTCCAGACTTCAATTATTTTAATTTTTAGAATCCCAGGAGCATACAACTAAAAAGCACTGATGGAAAGAAACTTGTTTTATCTTTATGTGACTATTATAAACAGCAAAAAAAAAAATCAGAACTTTAGAAAGTGTACTTGGGTGCAAATCTCTCACATCTAGTCCCACCTTTTTTGTTGTTGTTTTTGTGGCTGCTAAACTTTTTTCATTTTAAAGAAGCAGAACCCAACTATTTGCCTAAAATAGATCACTGCAGGTAAGAGTTTGATTTGCAGTTCAGGAAAACATATCTCATAGTTTTGTTTTGTTTCGCTTTGCTTTTTTGTTGAATCACTGTGAGATAAACCCTTACAGACATCTTATAGTATTCATAACAAGCAATACAAAATAAATTATCTTGAATCTGCCTGTGGGGCAGGCTTGAGTAATGGTGGGCAATTTCAAAATAATGGTGGTGGGAAGGTGTAGTGGTGTTGGGATAGGTGTTGAAATACTGAATATAATCAATTATTGTAAACAACTTTATGAAAATAAAATTTTAAAAAAGAATAACTGGCAGTTGAGCCAGAGCATTAGCACAGTAGGTAGGGTGTTGGGTGTTGAATTGCACATGGCTGACTCAGGTTCCAAGTTTAATGGGGTCTCTGACACCCCATATAGTCCCTTGTGCCCCATCAGCAGTGATCCCTGAATGCAGAGCCAGGAGTAAACTGAGCACCACCAGGTGTGGCCAAAAAAATTAAATAAAAATTTTTATTTTTCATATATATATGAGGCTGGAATGATAGGACAGTGGTAGGGCATTTGCCTTTCTCACGGCCAGCGTGGCCGAGCCAGGTTCAATTCTTCCACCCCTCTCAGAGAGCCCGGCAAGCTACTGAGAGTATTTCGCCTGCATGGCAAAGCCTGGCAAGCTACCCGTGATGTATTCGATGTGCCAAACACAGTAACAACAAGTCTCACAATGGAGACGTTACTGGGCCTGCTCGAGCAAATTGATGAACAACAGGAAGACAGTGCTACAATACTATGTATATATATGTGAAAAATTTTAAATTAGTTTTTAAGATTTTAAAGACAGACCCAAAAAGAGAGAAAATATCACAGTAATTATATATTCATATGCTGAATGAATAGTACGAATTAAATTCTTATTTGAATTTTTGAAGAATACAAATTCATAAAGGATCATGAATCTATTGTGCGGTTTGTTGTTTTCCGAACTGCAAACCAAACTTTTTTTTTTAATTTTATTGAATCACCATGAGATATAGTTACAAGCTTTCATGTTCGGGTTAGAATCACACAGTGATCAAACACCCAAACACCCATCCCTCCACCAGTACACATCCCCACCACCAATATCCCCAGTATACCCCCACATTCACACCCTCCACCCTCTGCCTGAATGGCAGACAATATTCCCCATACTCTCTCTCTACTTTTGGGTATTATGGTTGCAATGCAGATACTGAGAGGTTATCATGCTTGCTCCTTTATCTACTTTCAGCACACATCTCCCATCCCAATCGATTCCTCCAACCATCATTTTCTTAGTGATCCCTTCTCTATTCCAGCTGCTTTCTCTCTCCCTACCCCCACCCCGCCTGCACATGAGGCAGGCCCATGAGGAGCAGTCTTCCTGGCCCTTGTATCTACTGTTCTTGGGTGTCAGCCTCATGTTATGTTATTTTAGACTCCACAAATGAATGCAGTCATTCTACATCTGTCCCTCACTTTCTGACTCATTTCACTTACCATGATACTCTCCATGTCTATCCACTTATAAGCAAGTTTCATGACATCATCTCTCCTAACGGCTGCATGATATTCCATTGTGTAGATGTACCAAAGTTTTTTAACCAATCATCTGTTCTCGGGCACTTGGGTTGTTTCCAGGGCAAACCAAAATCTTACCTGCAGTGGTCTACTGTAGGGAAATAGTTGGGTTCTGCTTCTTTAAAATGAAAAATATAGAGCAGCCACACAAAAACAGGTGGGACTAGATGTGAAAAGATGTGAAAGATTTGCATCCAAATCACTGTCACTGTCCTCCCGTTGCTCATCGATTTGCTTGAGCGGCCTCAATAACATCTCCATTGTGACACTTGTTACTGTGTTTGGCATATCGAATACGCCACGCCACAGGTAGCTTGCCAGGCTTTGCCGTGCAGGCGAGATACTCTCAGTAGCTTGCCGGGCTCTCTGAGAGGGACAGAGGAATCGAACCTGTATCAGCTGGGTCAGCCGCGTGCAAAGCAAACGCCCTACCCTCTGTGCTGTCGCAACCACGTACACTTTCTAAAATTCTGGGTTTTTTAAAAGCTGTTTATAATTGTCACATAAAGATAAAAACAAGTTTCTTTCCATCAATACCGTAATTTATTGCTATTTTTATTTTAACATAACTGAACTATCCCTGAAACAAAGATGGTTTTATAAAAGTCCTGTGATACTATATCATAGTTCAGATTCTGCCACTTGGTGGCTTTTAGCTTACATCTCTAATCCCACCTGTTTTATGTGGCTGCTTTCCTTTTTCCTTCTTTAAAGAAGCCAGGAGTATTCCCTGAGTGCATCCAAGTACACTCAGTGAAGAAAATGTATATGAAGACTTTTCATCTTTTTGGGCTAATAGTATTAACTAAACTAGGTCTGATTCTTATTCATCTACTATTTCTTATTCCATTTCTCTAGTGCTTTTTTTTTCCCCTTTTTTTTGGTTTTTGGACCATACCCACGCCACAAATACGCCACGCCACAGGTAGCTTGCCAGGCTTTGCCGTGCAGGCGAGATACTCTCAGTAGCTTGCTGGGCTCTCTGAGAGGGACAGAGGAATCGAACCTGGATCAGCTGGGTCAGCCGCGTACAAAGCAAACTGGTTAAAACCGCGTGCAAAGCCAGTTTACTCCTGGCTCTGTGCTCAGGGATCACTCCTGGCAGGGCTTGGGGGACCATATATGGTGCCAGGAATTGAATCTGCATCTCTTATCATGTACTCACTCTCTCTGGCCACTAGGGTTAACTTTTGTTTTCTTTTCTTTTTGGGTCACCTCCGGCAATAACACAGGGGTTACTCCTGGCACATGCACTCTGAATTGCTCCTGGCTGTGCTCGGGGGACTATATGAGATGCTGGGAATTGAACACTGGTTGGCCGCGTGCAAGGCTAATACCCTACCCGCTGTGCTATTGTTCCAGCCCCTGACTTTTATTTTTGACACTAAAGTAATCAATAATATTTAGTCATGAACTTATATTCCATAGGAAACTGATTTCATATTCAAATGAAAACTTTGGAAAGGTATGTAATTTCCCCTTACATTTAAAAGAATCCTTTTCCAAAAAGAGTATGAGTAAATATTTATTATGTATTAGTGATAATCTTAGAATGATGATGTTATACGGCCAGTGCATGTCTGATGGAATTTTCATTTTAACATTTATTACAACTATGTTCTATAGCAATATATTTCAACACATAGCCTATATAGCATGCATAGTTTGGACTCAAAATGCTGGGGTTTGAATCCTTACTGTTCCCTTGGCAAGTAATTTAACTTCTCTTTGCCTTTCTATCTATAAAAAGCAGGTAATTATAACATTTATTTACATGGTTGTTGTGAGGATTAGATGAATCAAGTACTTTAGTCTTTGGATCATAATCATTCAGTCACTAATTTATTTTTCATAAGTTTTTAACCTGTTTTTCAATACCTTAAATAAACAGTAATTTCTGATTATCTTTATACTCCTTGTAGTTAGCACAAGCCGAGCTCACAGTAGAAATTCAATGAAAATCTATTGACTGAATCAATTCTGAGCTTACGTAGGGCTTTATTTCTAGCCTAAAGGCCAAAGCATATAGCCTTAATATGTTCTTTTTTAAAAAAGTCTTTGCTCACTCAGGTTTTAAAAAGTAAAATTTTGAAAATTCTTGACTTACATTTAATGATATATGGTTTTAAACTGAGTCTAGAAGTACTTAGGCTAATACTCCTGGCTGTTCCTCTTCTCCTCAATTGTTAGGATTCTCTGAAAATACAGTAGTACATATGACAGGAAGAAATAATTTTTTTATGAATGTTCTGGCCTGGTTTAAGAATTTCTTGCCGAGAAGTTAATTTGAAGGTTAGTTTTATATAAGCCTGAGACTACATGTATTATAGTTAAACTAGATTTCCTCATTTTTAAGTATCAAAAAGGCTAGATTTACCTTGGCAAAATTGAGATGAAAAATTGCTGTTATTTTCTTTGTAGTTTTTTGGGGGCATTATTGGTTACACCCAATGCTGGTCAGGGTTCACTCTTGGCAGTGCTCAAGCAGTGCTCAGGGTGCATGTAGAGTGCAGGGGATTGAATCTCAATCTACCACATGCAAGGCAAATACCTTAATTCCTGAACTGTTCCTCTGGTCCCTATTTTCTTATTCTATCACTAGGTCTTCTCTATTGTGTTGTGAAATTATCTTCATTATACCAACTATTTCTTATATAGTATTTTCTGCTCTTCCCCCATCATGGAGATAAATTATAACATGAGTGATTTTGCAGATATGTGACTATCTAGAGTATATATATTATTTCAAACAATATTTTACTTGTGCACTCTGACATAGAGTGCAAAGTTACCTCTTTCTCACTTGATTTGAATTTGACTTTAATTTTAAGTGTTATTTTCCTAGATTATGCCTTGAAATTTGAAGATATTTTGTCAGTTTTTATCTATATGAAATGGTTTTGATTTGTTTCTTAGATTGTTTTTTACACTATTTTCCAAGCAGTTTTTTTTTTCTTTTTGGGTCACACCGGCGATGCACAGGGGTTACTCCTGGCTCTGCACTCAGGAGTCACTCCTGGCGGTGCTCAGGGGACCATATGGGATGCTGGGAATCGAACCCGGGTCGGCCGCGTGCAAGGCAAACGCCCTACCCGCTGTGCTATCTCTCCAGCCCCGCAGTTTTTATTTTTCAAGTAGTGAACAGGCTCAGAATTTACTCCTGCCTCTGTTTTCCCGGTGCTCAGGGGATCGTAAGTGGCACCAGAGGTGTGCAAGGCAAGTGCCTTAGCCTCTGTACTATCTCTCTGACCCCCTCAGGTAAAGGTAAAGGCCCTCCCGTTGATCGTCGATTTGCTCGAGCGGGTCCAGTAACGTCTTGGAGACTTTGTTGTTACTGTGTCTGGCATATCGAATACTCTCGGTAGCTTGCCGGGCTCTCCGAGAGGGGCGGAGGAATCGAACTCGGGTCGGCCATGTTGGCCGCTTGTAAGGCGAACGCCCTACCCGCTGTGCTATCGCTCCAGCCCGACCCCTCAGGTAGTTTTTTATTTTGTTATTTTTCTTTTCAGTTTTTATCTATCCCTGGCTGTGCTTGAGAGTTTCTCTTGCATTTGTCCTTGGGGTCACTCCTGTGGTGCTCAGGAGACCATGTGGTGCTAAGGATCAAACCTAGGCCTCCTGTATACAAAGTATGCATTCTAACTCTATGAATTATCTCCCAGCCCACAAGTGGGTTATTAAGAAAGCTCACTAAAAAGGACTGAAGCAATAGTAAAAAAACAGCAGGTAGGGCACTTGCCTTATATGTGGTTAAATGTGAAAGAGAAAAAGAAAGGGGAAAAAATCTGGTTAAGAGTCCTTTGGAGTCTTCAGCTTAATCCTGAGTCACACATACATGAGGTGACACTCCTTGAGGCTTGAAAAAATATATATACTGGGGAGCTATAAATGAAACAGTTCCTAGAGTTCTCATAAGAATGAAAGGAGAGTTTTTCATTCTGACCAGCTGGTGGATAGAGATCTTGTTAAAAAACTGTAAGCTGCAGTAGAGATCCAAGAAAGTTACTCTTTGGCTGTTGGGCTAAACAAGTTGAACAGAAAGTTCTTCCAGACCTGCCTAAGAAAAGTTGTTAAAACAAGACTCAAAGGAATCAAACTCATTTTCTGTGACTCCTGTGCTTTGGAGAAGCAGAGAGGAGGATTTGTTTAGGCTTCCTGGTGAAAGTTAGGAATAAAGATGATGTTGACTTCCTTAATATCCTGAATGTGGAAGAGATGGACAGAGTTTAATGTCTTTTCTAGTATTTCCCATTTAATTCAACTATATTATTATATTTTTGTTGGATATTTGTTATGGAAAATAATCCAGTCTTTAAAGCTAGAAAGGAAATGATTGCTGTCTGATTATAATGAAAGTCTAAGGCTGTGAGGTGATTTATAGTGTGATTAACATTTATATTATCCATGAGTGCTTTTTAAAACTCACTTTGAAAAACATGCTTTATTAAGCTTCTTTCTTTTAATGCCTGTCTTTGCCTTGATTTTCAATTGTAGACTATTTGACAACCAATTATTAACTCACTACCATATATCGGAAACTATTCTAGGCATAGTGTATTTTAATTTTTTTTTCAAAATATGGATTCAGGTTGACCTTGAGTTCTTTTTTTTTTAATTTGGGGGGCCATAATTCATGGTGCTTAGGGATTACTCCTGGCTCTGTGTTTTGGAGTCATTCCTGGTGGTACTCTTGGGACCATATGCATTGCCAAGGATTGAACCAGGTTAACCACATGCAAGGCAAATGCCTTAACCTCTGTATTACCTCTCTGACTGCTTATCCTAAGTTTTGATGATGTGTATTCAGCTCATTTAAAAGAATGGGGAGGGGGTTAATGTATAGAAACTGCTAGTGTGTTTATTAATTCAGCATCTAGCATTTATCAATTCCCAAGCTATTATGTTCAATATACCAGAGAATACTATGATTTAAAAATCCGTTGTCTTTTCCTTCTGTGCACACACCTAAACTATATACACTCGCCTACTTGCATAAAAGTGCCATGAAATTAAATTTCCATGATGAGTGGAACTAATGTATACTAAATTCCAGACTGAGCCATGAAAGTTTCACATAACATTTCTTTCTTCCCTCCCTTACTGTTGATTGTTAACTTGATGCCCAGAGTCCTCCAGAAAACTCTGGCTCTAAGATCATGACAGAGAGTTGTGGAGAGGGCTCATAGGATGGAAGTGGATGCTTTGCATATGGAACACTGGATTGAATCACCAGCACTGTGATTCCCAGAGTACCAAGCCCCTGTGCACTACCAGGTACAACTACAAACTGAAAATAAATAAAGTGGAACCAAGCCACTGAAGGAAGGAGCTTCTTACTGCACCACCACAACCATTCCATTCACTGTATTTTACCACTGAGGATCTTTTTTATTATTATTATTATTTTTTATGTAGGAGTACTGCTATTTATTCAGCCACTGATTAGCTGATTGAATTGGGCATGAACTCCACCTTACTTTTTTCCCCCATTTTTTATAATTTTATTTATTGGATCACCGTGAGAGCAGTTACAAAGCTTTCAGGTTAAAGTCTCGGTCATACAATGAAACACCCGTACCTTCACCAGTGCCCCTTCTCCACCACCAAAAACCCCAGTATACCTCCATCCCACACCCTCCCCCTACCCGTGGAGCAGATGATTTCCACATTACTCTCTCTCTATTTTGATTACATTCAATATTTTGACACCAGACCCACTATTATAATTTGGGATTTACCCCAACACTCAGATCTGCTGAAAAGGCAACAGACAATTTGTTTTCTGTTGCTGGTTAAGGATAACATATGATCTTGTGTGACTGCAGTAGTGGCTGCGCGATTTTGAAATTCTGAAATTTTAACAATTAAATCTGGAGGGATTTCTGCCATAACCTGCTGGGTTTCAAGATTTGTTCCTGAGTCTCTTGGATCATGGCCGTTAAGCAGCTTGATCAGGAGTCAGACAGGCCGTTAGTGGGTGGTGTGACTCGGAGACTCATTGGGATGGGGAAGAAAGGGCCAGCTCTACCCCAATCCCGTGAGGCCCCTTGTGTCTCGTCACTGTGGGCCCAAACCTGACTGTCCAGTGGCCTCTGGAGAATGGCGGCCATCGAGCCGCCTACGGGGAGCAGGCAGAGGGACAGCACCCTTTCTTCCTAGGAATGGCCTGACGACAGTAACCTACTGCGGGGTCCGGACGTATCTCTGCCAAAAGCTACTGGGTTTCAAGATTTGTTTCTGAGTCTCTGGAATCATGGCCATTAAGCAGCTTGATCAGGAGCCAGAAAGGCCGTTAGTAAATGGCGACCTGGGATCTCGTTGGGATGAGGAGGAAAGGGCTGGCTCCACCCCCCTCCCATGAGCCCCCGCATGTCTCGTCACTGCGTGCCCAAACCTGACCAGTGGCCTCTGGCAGATGACGTCCATTGAGCCGCCAAGGGGGAACAGGTGGAGGAACAGCACCCTTTCCCCCCTGGGGTGGCCCAGCAACAGTAACCTACTGTTAGATCCAGTCGCATTTCTGCCAGAAACTGCTGGGTTTCAAGGTTTGTTTCTGAGTCTCTGGGATCATGGCCGTTAAGCAACTTGATCAGGAGCCTGAGAGACCGTTAGTGGGTGACGACTCGGGGTCTTGTTGGGACGGGGAGGAAAGGGCCAGCTCCACCCCCATTCTGTGAGACCCCACGTGTCTCATCACTGTGGGCCCAAACCTGATTGTCCAGTGGCCTCCGGAGGATGGTGGTCACCGGACCGCCAGGGGGAACAGGCCCAGGCACAAAACTGATTCCCACCTGGGGTGGCACAGCACCGGTAACCTACTGCAGGGACTGAATGTATTTCTGCCAAAAGTCGCTGGGTTTCAAGATTTGTTTCTGAGTCTCTGGGATCATGACCATTGAATGGCTTGATCAGGAGCCAGAGAGGCCGTTTATTGGCAGTGACTTGGAGTCTTGTTGGGGTGGGAGGGAAAGGCCCGGCTCTACACCCATCCCGTGAGGCCCCACGTGTCTCATCACTGCGGGCCCAAACCTGACTTTCCAATGGCCTCTGGCGGATGGCAGCCACCTAGCCGCCAAGGGGGAGCAGGCAGAGGGACAGCACCCTTTCCCCCCTGGGGTGGCCTGGCGACAGTAACCTACTGCAGGGTCTGGACAAATTTCTGCCAGAAGCCATTGGGTTTCGAGATTTGTTTCTGAGTCTCTGGGATCATGGGCATTAAGCAGCTTGATCAGGAGCCAGTGAGGCCATTCGTGGGCAGCGACTCGGGGTCTCGTTGGCTTGGGGAGGAAAGGGCCGGCTCTTCCCCCATCCTGTGAGGCCACGTGTGTTTTGTCACTGTGGGCCCAAACCTGACTGTCCAGTGGCCACTAGATGATGGCGGCTACCAAACCGCCAGGGGGAACAGGCCAAGGCACGAAACCTATTCCCACATGGGGTGGCCCAGTGCCTGTAACCCACTGCAGGGACTAGACACTTTTCTGCCAAAAGCTGTTGGGTTTTGAGATTTGTTTCTGAGTCTCTGGGATCATGGCCGTTAAGCAGTTTGATCAGGAACCAAAGAAGCCATGCATCCAATTATGTAGCTGAGCCAGAGGTGGTTTGTGGGTGTGTCTCCCACATACCTAACTTTTGGCCGTTTATTTTCTTGGTAAACTTTGCCCCTAGTTTTGGGGTCTGGCCAAAGGCACAGCAGCAGTTTTGGGGTATCTGAAAGTCTGAAGGCGCCATCAGACTCCTGGTGCACTCACCTCATAGGTACAGAGTGACCTGCTGGCAGCACCATACCCCCACCACTGAGTATCTTACTGAGTTTGTTACTTAGTTCTTGGCCTACCTGAACAAAGGAGGAAACGTGACTATTAGTAACTCTGGTGTTAGGTATGTGGGAAAGGGCCGTTGTTTTTATAGTTACTTGAGTCTAAAAGTTAACCTGGGAGTTTTTGGTCTTCCTCAGCCAGTTTGTATTAGATGAAAACCCTGCTAGCTCTAGTTCTGCTGGAGCTTTTGGAAGGGCTGCTTTAATATAACCCCACGTTCTGTCCCCATTTCCCTTAATCCCTAAGGAAGTTTCTGTTCTTTGAAATGAAATGAAGTACTTCTTTGTTTTTCTCCATTCTCTTTATCTCTCTCCCCCTCTTTCTCTATCCCCTCCCCTCTCTCTCTCTCTCTCTCTCTCTCTCTCTCTGAAAATTTTTCAAAGCTTTTACTTTCCTGTAAGTTTAGTGTGTGAGATCCCTCAGATATTTTAAAATGTGGTGACACAATTTAGAAATTGAGGGTTAGTGCTAACTGCCCTCTCACATTTAAGAATGACAACATGATTTACTCCAGGTTTTATTAAATAGCTGAAGCTTTCTATGGTGACATGCCTCACTTGGCTACTACCATGATATATCCCGTATATAGGTTCAGGAATTGTGTGCTTTGTGTGTAGCTGACTCACAGTGTGAGTCTTTCCCTACCTCTAGCTGTGCCGTCAGTGGCTATTATAAATGTGTAGAACTGATTGGCTTTCCAAAAAAGATGGCAAAAACATTTTAAGAGGAGGCTTCTCTGATTGTCTAATCAAATAACTGATTGCTCAAATGACCACAAACCCATTCACATAAGAAATCATTTTGTTATTAATTTGTTTTCTCCTTTTACACTTGTTATGTTCTGATTCTTTTATTGTCTTTAATGCCTAACTGTTATCTTAATCTATTAGTTCTTTTAGCGATAGCACAGCGGATAGGGTGTTCGCCTTACAAGCGGCCAACATGGCCGACCCGAGTTCGATTCCTCCGCCCCTCTCGGAGAGCCCGGCAAGCTACCGAGAGTATTCGATATGCCAGACACAGTAACAACAAAGTCTCCAATGGAGACGTTACTGGGCCCGCTCGAGCAAATCGACGATCAACGGGAGGGCCTTTACCTAAAAATACCACCTCTATCCCTTCACACTGGATACCAATTTAAATGCAGTTGTCTAAATATTTGCTCACATTTAGCACAGAGAAGGCAGAAAATAGAGACATTACATTGAGTTATCCTGAGATAGTTTGATACTCAGTTTTTGAATTTTGTTCTTTAACCTAGCATCTTCTAGACTTTTGCCACATCTTTTTATAACCATATCATTTTTTTAATCTTATATTTGTATCTCATGCTTTTATTACACAAATTTGCTTTAAAACAAACAGCATTACTATTTACTTGAAAATCATTTTCATGTATTATAAGATTAACTTGAACATTAAACTTTTTTCCCCTCTGATAAAAAGGATTAGCTACTATTGCATCACATAACTTTTTTTTCTTAATGTATTTACAGGATTGCAAGATCATTAAAAAGTGAGTAACAGTTAATTTATTAGTCAGAATATAGACTAGATTATGCTCTTACAATAAACAAATGAAATTTTTCAGTGGCTTAACCCAACAAAGGTCTATTGTAGCTCTCTATGCAGGTTTGGGCAACTCTCCAGGACAGCTGTCCTTGATGCAATCACACAGCAATCTGGGCTACAGTAATCCTGCATTTCTATCCTCCCAATTTGAGACCTACTCTCTGAGATTTATGTGAGAGGCATACTAGAAAATTCTTTCTAAACTTGACAAGAGTTGACAATTGTAGTTACTCCTTTGCCTGAAAAGGAATGAAAATTAGGATATGGGTAGGCCATAGTAAAGTCTTCCATACTATGGAATTTAGGACTATCTACTGCCATCTTTGTTGATCACTTAAAATCTCAAGAATAGGGAGGGATATGGCTCAAGTGATAGAGCACATACCCTGGCATGTGTGAGGTTCTGGATTCATTCTTAGGCAATGAAAAGAACAACACTTTAAAAATAAAACCTGTCACGTGTACAGGTTTTATTTTAAAAAATAATCCCTTTTCGGTTGCCATAACAGAATGCTTACCCACCAACAGAAGAGGTGTGGAAAATTAGTGAATTTGTTTTTGTAAAATGGATGGGCCCTTGATGACCAACTTTGTGAAGCCCTGAGATATTATTTCAATTGTGGGCTCGGTTTCTTTTCTTTTGAAAGGGTATTCACTGAACTTATCAATTGTTCAGGATTTTAAAAGATTACCCTTACCTTGGTCTTTTTTATACAGCTGTATGCTTCTATTGACCTGCTTTGTTTCTTGCCTGTTTGGAATTTCCTGATGTTACATGTAGTTTGTTTGTTTGCTTAAAAATGGCAAAATAAATAAAATAAAAATAATTCCTTTTTATTTAAAAGTCCCTTTTAATTATTTTTTTAAATTCCTTTTTTCTAGATCATTTGCTCCTACCCCAGTATCTTCCTTAGTTTTGTGACAAAGTTTATAAAAAGCATGTTATATGAATCTAGTGAGAGTCTTCATTTCCAGATGAATCTATTTTTTGTTTTTGTCTTTCTAGGAATTTGTTTTGTCTGAATTTTCTAATCTGCAATCTTGGTAAACAGAGTTCACTTTATTTTGCTGCACTACACACATTTTATATTTTTTTTTACGTAGCCTAAGTTTTAAAGATACTTGTTTTCTAACAGTTTATTGCCAAGAAGATGTATGAATATTGCATTTCTATGAATATAGAGCAGTATACAACAATTTTTATTTCAGTTTGGCATCTGACGAATTGGAAGAGAGAGATTATAGAGTATAGTACATGTGGGTGAAGATACAAGGAAAATCAATCTATAAAACATACATCACTATACTTTAACAGAAGAATCAGAAGAAAAGGCAAAATATGCTTTTCACTCTATTAATTTATAAATTTTTTTTTTTCAGTTTGTGAATTAAACCCAGATTTCATGTATTGAAGTAATGCACTTTATTGCTAAGTTCGTCTCTGTCCTTTTGTTTGGGTGGTGTTTTTTATTTGTGTGTTCTTTTTTGCTTCCGGCCCATACCCAGTGTTGCTTAGGGTTGACTCCTGCTTCTGTGCTCAGAAATCACTCCTAGTGAGGCTAAGGGATCAAACTTGGGTTGGCATGTACTCTCTCCACTATACTCTCACTGTGGCCCCCGTACTTGATTTTAAAAGAGTAATGGTTTACTACTTTAGCACTGTAGCACTCTCCTCCCATTGTTCATCCATTTGCTCGAGCGGGCACCAGTAATGTCTCTATTTACTACTTTAATCAGTTAAAATTATTTCTACAGGAAACAAACCTTTATTTGATAAGAATTATCCTCTCAACATCTTTGTTTCGGGGGGGGGGGGTGTTTGTCAGTAGTAAGGAATATATAAACTATAGATATAAACTATAGTCTTTCTCGTCATCTACTTTTCACTTGTATCTAGCATATGAAAAATTCTCAAATACTGTTACTGTCAAATACTGTTAAATTATTTTTTTAATTTTTTATTAGTCAATCACTGCAGAGTACAGTTACAGAGTTATAATGATGGAGTACCCATCCCTTCACCAGTGCCCATTCACCACCACTAATCCCAGTATCCCTCCCACCACCCGTACCCCATCCCTCCCATCCCACCCCACCTCTGTGGCAGGGCATTCCCTTTCATTCTCTCCTTTTGGGTGTTGTGGTTTGCAATAGAGGTATTGAGTGGCCATAGAGTTTGGTCTATAGTCTGCTTTCTGAAATACTGCTAATTTTTGGCTCATTTTTTTCTCCTTTGCTTTTTTGGTTTTGATTCTTCTATTTTGGGGAAGGTAGACAAAAAGAAAATCTTTGGCATTTCCCTTTTTTCAGAATGTGGTGTGTGCCATTATTTAAGCTCAGTCAGGATACTGGGTAGGTTGAAAGGATGCTATTCCCACCTAATACCAGATGTAAACCCACCATAAATTGGGTGTTATGAAGAAGGATAAGAGTTTCACAAGTACTACCTTGCCTTCTATAAACTACTTCCCACCTCTCCTCAGGAAACTCACCATGCATGAAGGCTTCCCTCTATTCTCCTCCTCTGCCCTGTTCGCCTCTCCCTACCCTCTCCCCACTCTCCTTCTCTACCCTTTTCTTTTCCCCTTTCCTGAAATGGGGCCACACCAAATGGTGCCCAGGGACTGTTTCTGGCTCTTGTTGTCTGGGGTTTTTCCCAGTGCTCCATG
The DNA here is from genome assembly GCF_029834395.1 of Sorex fumeus. Taxonomy (NCBI): domain Eukaryota; kingdom Metazoa; phylum Chordata; class Mammalia; order Eulipotyphla; family Soricidae; genus Sorex; species Sorex fumeus. The sequence goes on from NW_026606120.1 coordinate 80,172,025, forward strand.
GGACCATGTGGTGCTAGGAATTGAGCCTGGGTCAGCCATATGCAGGGCAAATACCTTTCTGCTATCTCTCTGACCCAAAATTTATTTTTTATTTAACAGTTTAGGCACTGAATGCCATGAATGAACATTATACAGTGTTTTCTATGGAAGTCCTATTTAAAACTTCTTTAAATGTAGGGGTGGGAGGGATACTAGGATCCATGGTGGTGGAAAATGGACACTGGTGGAGGGATGGGTATTTGATCATTGTATAATTGAAATCCAAGCACAAAAATTTGTAAGTCTACAACTGTACCTCATGGTGTTTCACTAATAAAAATTAAAAAATAAATAAAACTTTTTTAAATGTAGTGTTCTCTTTTCAGATAAAATCTCTACTTTCTAACTTCCTCACCAAAGTTTATCCTTCTCTTCCATTTTTTCTTAAAGATTTTTTAAATTTTAACTCTTACATTTCAGGTAGTTTATCAGTTTTGAGTTACTACTTTGAATATGTTATATAAAACAGTATGCCCAGTTTCCTATTTGTGCATGTGATATCCAGTTCTTCTATCATTATTTATTTTAAGAGGGATATTTCCCTGTTTAGTACATTTGCCAAATAATTTGACATTGTGCTTATTTCAATAATCTTATTCTTACATTTTCAATAATCTTACTCTTACATTGGTCTGTATGTATATCTTTATGGGGAAAAAAACACTTGATTATTGTAGTTCTGTAGCAAACTTTGAAATTGTGAAATTTTGTATCTCCAACTTTGTTCTTTTTAGGATCAATTTCTTATGAGATTTCATCTGAAATACCAAAACCTTCTGGGATTTCTGCCCAAACCTGCTGGGTTCTGAGGGTTTTTTGTTTTTGTTTTTGTTTTTTTCATGTAGGAGCACTGCTATTTATTCAGCCATTGATTGGCTGATTGAATTGGGCATGAACATCTTACTTTTTTTTAATTTTTTATAATCTTGGTATCTTGCTGGAGCGATAGCACAGTGGTAGAGCGTTTGCCTTGCATGCAGCCAACATGGCCGACCCGAGTTCGATTCCTCCGCCCCTCTCAGAGAGCCCGGCAAGCTACCGAGAGTATCTCGCCCGCACGGCAGAGCCTGGCAAGCTCCCCGTGACGTATTTGATATGCCAAACACAGTAACAACAAAGTCTCCAATGGAGACGTTACTGGGCCTGCTCGAGCAAATCGATGATCAACGGGAGGGCCTTTACCCTTTACCCTTTTAATTTTATTTATTGAATCACCATGAGAGCAGTAACAAAGCCTTCGGGTTTAAGTCTCGGTCATGCACCAGTGCCCATTCTCCACCACCAAAAACCCCAGTTTACCCCCATCCCACACCCTCCTCCTACCTGTGGGGCAGATGATTTCTACATTACTCTCTCTCTACTTTGATTACATTCAATATTTTGACACCAGACCCACCATTATAATTTGGGATTTTACCCCAACACTCATCTGCTGAAAAGGCAACAGTAGACAATTTGTTTTCTATTGCTGGTTAAGGATAACATATGATCTTGCGTGGCTGCAGTAGTGGCTGTGCAATTTTGAAATTTTAACAATTAAATCTGGAGGGATTTCTGCTAAAACCTGCTGGGTTCTGAGACATGTTCCTGAGTCTCTGGGATCATGGCCGTTAAGCAGCTTGATCAGGAGCCAGAAAGGCCGTTCATGGGCAGCGACTCGGGGTCTTCTTGGGCAGGGAGGAAGGGGTTGGCTCCACCCCCATCCCATGAGGCCCCGTGTGTCTCGTCACTGAAGATCCAAACCTGACTGCTCAATGGCTTCTTGAGGATGGCGGCCACTGAGCCGCCTAAGGGGAGCAGGTGGAGGGACAACACCCTTTCCCCCCTGGGGTGGCCTGGGGACAGTAACCTACTGAGGGGTCTGGACGCATTTCTACTAAAAGCTACTGGGTTCCAAGATTTGTTTCTGAGTCTCTGAGATCATGGCCGTTAAGCAGCTTGATCGTGAGCCAGAGAGGCCGTTTTTGGGCGCTGACTTGGAGTCTCATTGGGGTGGGGAGGAAAGGGCTGGCTCCACCCCCATCTCGGGAGGCCCCACGTGTCTTGTCACTGAGGGCCCAAATCTGACTGCCCAATGGCCTCTGGAGGATGGCAGCCACCAAGCCGCCTAGGGGGAGGAGAGCAGGCGGAGGGACAGCACCCTTCCCCCCAGGGGGTGGCCTGGCAACAGTAATCTACTGTGAGTCCAGACGCATTTCTGCCAAAAACACTGGGTTCCGAGATTGGTTTCTGAGTCTAGAGTCCAACTCGGTTTTAATGGATTTTTCTCTTTCTGGAAAAGTGTTATTGATATTTTGATAGGGATTACAACATAAAGATTACTTTGGAAAGTATTTTCATTTTTATAGTATTGTCTTCCAAACTGTGAAAAGGGGTATTTTAATCTTGTATTTGCTTTTAATTTTTGGAAAATGATTTATAATATTTAGTATTCAAGTCTTTAGTCTCCTCGATAAAGTTGATTCATAAATACTTTGCTACTATTTTTCAGTTGAATTGCTTTCTCGATTTGTTTTTTGAGTTGCTTATTTTTGGTATATTTTTGTGTGTTAATTTTTGCATCCTGCAACTTTGCTAAATTCATTAGTTCTAAGAGTTGTGCAATTTTTAGGGCACACTGCTCTTAAAATGATGTCATCTACAAACAATTTCTTTCTCTTCTAATTGGTATACTTTATCTTCCATTTTCTCATCTGTAACTAAAATCTTTTTATCCTGGGGCTGGAGAGATAAGATAGCAGGGAGGGACTTCTGTTGCATGTAGCTAACTTGGGATCAATCCCTAGCACCCCATATGGTCCTGCTAGCCTGCAGGGAGTGATCTCTGAATATAGAGCCAAGAGTTACCCCTGAACACTGCCAGGTGTACCCCCCCAAAACAAACAAACAAAACAATCTTGTTTATCCTTCTTTCGTATTTGACAGTGCTTCTTTAGCTTATCCTTACTGAGGTTTTTTTTTTTTTTAATCTCAAAAGCTAGCTTTGTGAAAACACTTTATTTTTATATTTATCCTTCAGATTCTGGGTGGAGCAATAGCATAGTGGTAGGGCATTTGCCTTGCACGCAGCCAACCCAGCCAAGCCGGGTTTGATTCCTCCACCCCTCTCGGAGAGCCCAGCAAGCTACCGAGAGTTATCTCGCCCTCACGGCAGAGCCTAGCAAGCTACCCGTGATGAACACAGTAACAACACCTCTCACGATGGAGACGTTACTGGGCCCGCTCGAGCAAATCAATGAACAGCAGCAGGAAGACAGTGCTACAGTGCCTTCAGATTCCAGTTTTTAAGTAGTTACTAAAATTCTTATTTTAATGTCCTTATGCTTACTTGGACTTGGTGTGCTTCGTCTACAGTCTTACAGTTTGCAGGAAGGTCTCCAAGGTGGATTCTTCTTTCTCATCTTTATCATCCCTGTGTGTTCTCCTCATTGCCCTCGTTTTCCAAATTTCAACACTACTGCCCCAGGCCCATGAAGGCACACCCCCAACTTTGGGATGAAGTGGAGTGAATACTCTGTCACTCTTTCTTCAGAAAAGGCCACCAATGATGGATTTACAACTTTGGACAAATACAGCATAGCCACAAAAGTTATATTGCTAAAGAAGTAAATATAAATCCTACCAGACACAGTATACTCTCAGAGGTTAGCCTTGTTTTGTATTTTGTAACAGCTCTTAGGAAGGTTCTCTTAGGGATCTGCTAGGGGCAATGCAGAGGTATTTATAGATGGCTTCACAAACTTTACTGCACTTCAGAAACCCTTGGGGAACTTGCTAAATACAAACTTCCTCCACCCTCCAGAGTTTCTGACCTGACTATCTGCATTTTTCCAGGTGATGCTATACTACTGGTACATTGACTAATCAGCACCTATCCTACTCATAAAAGGTTGAAAACCAGTAGTGTATCACAGGTTAGTAATTGCCAGTCAGAACTGGCACTCAGACAGGTGCTGGTCCTTTGGTATAAAAAAAAAAAATGAAAAGAACTGGTCTAAGTCATACTGTTTAACTTTCTGTATTCCATATTATGTCATTGTTCAACATAGACCTTAAATTTGAATTTTTTGCCATCTTCCAAAACAGTGTTTCCCAAAGTGGGAAAGATCCCCTCTTGGGGGTGCTGGACCCATGGAAGTGAGTGGCAGTAGCAGCTATAGATGCAGTTGAGAGTCACTTTTTGTTTGCTTACTTGGAGGTAGATTTTGAGGAGGGCACTAAGTAATTTTTTTTTCCTGAAAAGAGACCATAGACCAAAGAAGTTTGGAAACTTCTGTTCTAATGTATACTGTGTTTTCTTCAGCATGTGACTCCCTTTTCAGTTTTCAAAAATAATTGGTGATACCACTGTTTCTCCCAGACATCTGAGACATCTCCCACATGTATGAGTCAGACTTTCCAGATCCTGTTAAAGCAATAACGACAGCCAGAGTTTATAGATGATTTATTCCCTGATGGGCATTGTGAGAGCATTTTATTTGAACTAGTGTAATCCTCACACTTTCCCTATTATTTTATCAGTACTCTTAACATGAAACTGATAACTCGTTAAACTCAAGTGTGTGCACTGCAGCGGGATCTGCATTCTCACCTAGCCTGAAGTACAGGCACCCACACAAAGGGAAGCCTGTTGGCTGGATCCTCAGCATTTCACCCCCATAACCACCCCTCATGGTGTCCCTCTAAAGTCGAGTCCCAAAACTGTACGGAAGAAGTTACTTCATGTATATCCTATATTAGAGGTACCAATGAACCCAGGCATCACATTTCTTTACCTCTCCACAACTCACAGTAACATACAGAGACATCCTAACTGTTGGTTTCTAACCACACAACAACACACAAGTAACAACTCCAAATTGCAAAGCTTGCAATGGTAAAGCAACATGGAAACCCACCAGGCTTAGTGAGTGATGTCAATGGCCCAGATGACTCAACCAGTAATAATGAGCTATATAACCTCTCAGATGAAGAATTTGGAACGGAACTGTTAAAGATACATAAGGAACTCAAAGAAACAAAATGTACTGCCAATAAAATACAGGAGGATATGAGACTGGAAATGAGGAAAATACAAATGTAAATGCAAGCAGAAATGACAGATTTGAAAAACTTGGTAGGTGAAATGAAAAATTCACTGGAAGGCCTCAGCAGCAGAGTAGCAGCTGCTGAGGACAGAATCAGTGAACTCCAAGATGAGGGGCACAGAATCACCAGACAAAAGCAGAACATACAAAAGAGCCTCAAAATAAACCAACAGCTAACAAGAGAACAACGGGATGAAGTCAGAAGGAATAAGAATCATTGGGGTCCCAGAGGACAGGAAGAAAACCCTGATAAAGAAGCAGCTGTCAAAGCCATCATTGCTGAAAAGTTCCCAGAGCTGAAGAGTGCATGCACCCAAATTCAGGGTGCCCAAAAGATACAGCTAAAAGAAATCCAAATAAAAATACTCCAAGGTACATCCTAATCATAATGACAAAAACCATAGACAGAGATAGGATACTGAAAGCAGCAAGATCTAAGAGAGAAATTACTTACAAAGGAGCATCCTTAAGATTTACAGCAGACTTATCAGACAAAACCCTCAGGGCCTGAAGACAGTGGTGAGATATAGTGGAAAAAATGAAATGAACATCTCAACAAGAATACTCTACCTACCCAGCCAGACTGTCATTCAGATTTGAAGGGAAAATATACAACTTAATGATAAACAACAACTCAGGAACTTTGTGGACTCAAAACCATTGTTGCATGAAGAATTAAATGAGTTTCTTTTAGATAAGATATACCCCACAAACACACCAAACTCCTACAGAAGATAGCACAAAAGTATAACAGTAATGTCTCTCAATGTCAGTGGGCAAAATGCACCAATAAAGAGACACAGAGTGGCAGGATGGATTAGAAAATTAAACCCAGCACTCTGTTGCCTGCAAGAAACACATTTGAATAGCCACAGATTCAAAGTCAAAGGGTAGAATACAGTTCTTGAAGCAAACAACACCTCTGGAAAGCAGAGATGGCCATGCTAGTATCAGACAGCATAGACTTCAAGCTGAAGAAAGTTGTAAGAGACAGTTGTAAGAGATCATTTCTTAATGATCAAGGGAGCTGTACATCAGGAAGATCTCATACTCCTAAATGTATATGCTCCAAATGAGGGAACAGGAAAGTACTTAAAACAGCTGCTAATAGACTTGAAGAAAGACATCAATGGCAACACAACAGCAGTTGGAAACTTCAATACCACTTTTGTCACCTCTTGATAGGTTAACTAGACTAAAGCTTTGCAAGGAAATACTTTATTTGAGGGAAGAAATGGAAGAAATGTAGCTAGTACATATAGATTCATACTTTGCATCCCCCCAAAAGCTGAATACATATTCTTCTCCACTACACATGGAACATTCTCCAAGATAGAACATATGCTAGGACGCTAAACATACCTCCATAAAATTAAGAGGATAGAAATAGTATCAATGATATTTTCAGAGCTGGAGCGATAGCACAGCGGGTAGGGCGTTTGCCTTGCAAGCGGCCAACATGGCCGATCCAAGTTCAATTCCTCCACACCTCTTGGAGACTAGCAAGCTCCCTGTGATGTATTCGATATGCCAAACACAGTAACAATTGTCACATTGGAGATGTTACTGGGCCCACTCGAGCAAATCAATGAACAACAGAGGACAGTGACATTGATATTTTCAGAACATGATGCACTGAAAACAGAAGTTAATAACAGAGAAACAGAGACTCACATCAGATACATGGAAATTAAACAGCTTGCTAATGAACAATCAGTGGCTTAGAGAGGAAATAAAAAAAATCAAAAGATTCCTGGAAATGAGAATGAAGACACAAGCTACCAGCACTTATGGGATACAGCAAAAGCAGTGTTAAGGGGAATTTTTATAGCTTAACAAGCATTCTTCAGGAAAGAAGAAAGAGCCCACATAAATAATTTAACTTCACAGCTTACAATCTTGAAAAATAACCAACAAAAGGAGCCCAAACTAGACAGAAGGAAGGAAATAATAAAACAGAACAAAAATAAAGGAGCTAGAAATCCAAAAATCAATTCAAGAGATTAAGGAAACAAAGATCTGGATTTTTTTTTTTGAGAAAATAAACAAGATCAGTAAACCATTAAAGAGACTCACGGAGAAAGAGAGAGAAACCTAACTGAATCAGAATTGAAAGAGGGGACATCACAACAGAAACCACAGAAATTCAAAGAATCATCAGAGATTACTTTGAGAAATTTTATGCCACAAAACAAGAAGACCTCTAAGAAGTGAATAAATTCCTGGATTCCTGTAACCCCCAAGGCTGAAACAAGAAGATTTGGAATACCTGAGCAGACGTATCACTATCAAGGAAATTTAAATGGTAAACAGAAGTCCCTCCCAAAAGAAAAGCCCTGGCTATTGGTCCCCAATGCTGTGCCCGTCTTCTTCCCCACCCAGGTCAGTTTTTCCACCAGTATTCGAACCCGGGACTTGACTTTCTCTCTGCAAGCGTCCCAGGTGTCCTCTACAAAAGCTATAGCAATCCTTAGAGGGGAAAAAGATGGGAGGCATCACGATCTTCCCCAACTGCAAACTGTACTACAAAAAGCAGTAGTAATTAAAACAGCATGTATTGGAATAAAGACAGACCCACAGACCTATGGAATAGAGTTGAATATCCAGACACAAACCTTCAAATATGTGACCACTTAATCTTTGATAAAGGAGCAAGAAATGTGAAGTGGAACAAGAAAAGCCTCTTCAACAATTGGTGGTGGTAAAACTGGACAGCAACATGCAAGCAAAAAAAAAAAAAAAAAACGAACTCAGACCTCTGTCTAATGCCAGGTGCAAAAGTCAGATCTCACATGGATTTAAGACCTCAGATCAGACCTGAATCCATAAGGAACATGGAGGAAAACAGGCAGTTCCCTTCATAACATTGAAGCTAAAGGCATCTTTAAAGATGAAACATCACTGACCAAGTGAAAGGAATGATAAACACCTGAAACAGTTTATTAAGCTAAGAAGCTTCTGCACCTCAAAAGAAACAGTGACCAAGATACAGTGAAAGCCCACTAAATGGGAAAAATTATTTACCGAATACCCATCAGATAAGGGGTTGATACCCAAGATATATAAGAGACTCTCTCGCCCTCAGAGCAGAGCCTGGCAAGCTACCCATGACGTATTCAATATGCCAAACACGACAAGTAACAACAAGTCTCACAATGGAGACATTACTGGGCCCGCTTGAGCAAATCGATGAATAACGGGAGGATTGTGACCGTGAGATATAAGGGACTAGTAAAACTTTACAAGGAAAAAAAACTCCAATACCACCTAAAAAAAAGGAGAAGAAATAAACAGAAACTTCCTTAAAAAAGAAATCCAAATGGTCAAAAGGCAGGAGAAAAAATGTTCTGCACCACTAATCATCAGAGAGATACAAATCAAAACAATAGTGAGATACCACCTTACACCACAGAGACTGATACACATCAAAAGCAAAACATTCAGTGCTGGTTAGGATATGGGGAGAAAGGGAATCTCATTCATTGTTAGTGGGAATGCCAGCTGGTCCAGCTTTTTTGGGAAAACAATATTCCTCAAAAAACTAGAATTTGAGTTCCCTATATGGCCCAGCAATACCACTTTTGGGAATATGCCTTGTAGGCACAAAAAGACAAAGCAGAAATATCTGCACTTCTATGTTCATTGCAGCACTATTCACAATAGGCAGAATCTGTGAACAACCTGAGTACCCGAGAAAAGAGGACTAGATAAATAAACTATGGTACATCTACACAATGGAATACTATGCAGCTGTTAGGAAAAATGAAGTGATGAAATTCGCTTATAAATGAATAGACATAAAGGTTATCATGCTGAGTGAAATAAATCAGATGAAGGGGGACAGATATAGAGTGATTATGACTTATTTGTGGGTCATTTAAAAAAAACATAGTATGAGATTAATACCCAAGTAGAAACATGGGCCAGGAGGGTTGGTCCACAGTTGGTAGCCTGTATCAGGTGCTGTGGGAGAAGGCAGTTGCGATAGAGAAGGAACCACTCTGGCAATGATAGTTGGAAATGATCACTCTGGATAAGAACTGAATACTCAAAGTAGGTAAAAGAACAAACATGATAATCTCGGTATCTGTGTGGCAAACCATAATGCCCAAAAGTGAGGCGAGAGAGAGAGGGAGGGAGAGAGAGAGAGAGAGAGAGAGAGAGAGAGAGAGAACAGAGAGAATAAAAGTGCCTGCCATAGAGGCAGGGTGGAGGATGGGGGGATGGAAACTGGTGGAGGGATGGGTGTTGAGACGTATGATAGAAACCCAAGCATGAACAGATTTTTATCTGTGTATCTCATGGTGGGCCCAGTAACGTCTTCATTGGAGACTTTGTTGTTACTGTGTCTGGCATATCGAATACATCACGGGGAGCTTGCCAGGCTCTGCCGTGTGGGCGAGATACTCTCGGTAGCTTGCCGGCCTCTCCGAGAGGGGCGGAGGAATCGAACTCGGGTCGGCCATGTTGGCTGCATGCAAGGCAAACGCCCTACCGCTGTGCTATCGCTCCAGCCTGGCAAGCTACCGAGAGTATTCGATATGCCAGACACAGTAACAATAGTCTCCAATGGAGACGTTACTGGGCCCGCTCGAGCAAATCGATGATCAACGGGAGGGCCTTTACTTTTACTTTTACTTTTTATCTCATGGTGACTCAATTTTTCAAAAAATGATAACTCTCAAAAATAAGGAAAAAGTGAAAGAAATGACAACCTAATGTATAGGTTATCAAGTTCCAAAGTCCAGACCTTTTCATTCCTGTGCTCACTAGGACCCTCATCACTCTGCCTCCAATTAACACTAGTTCTAGTGCTTTGTCTTAAAATACTTTTTTGCTTTGTTCTCATAGTGAAACATTCCATGCTCTATTTTAATAAACTCATGATGAGCGCATCACCACATCCAAGTATTGTACTAATAAGTTCTTTACATGCTTAGATTTGAAACCTCATAACCCTATGACTTTATCACAAAACAGAGGCTTGGTTAGGGTGCATAATGTCCCAAATTTCTTACAATTTACAATGCCTAGATCTAAATCTTTGAAATGACTGTCTATACTCATAAACAGTATGCATCCTCTTTCTTATCCTTTGCTAGATCTCCAGTCAAGTCTCCTAAAACATTTTTTTAAATCATCTTACCAATCAGTGAAGTTCACTTATCAAAATAGAAGCTTCCTTCCATCTCTTAAATCACAGTAAAGTTTCTTGTTTTGTTTGGCAGGTGTGGCAGGGGAGGGCATTTTGGACCACATCCAGCAGTGCTCAAGGGTTCATATGTGGTACGGAGGATTGAACTGGGGTGGAGTCCATTCAAGGCAACCACCTAATTCTTGGTACTGCCTCTTGGTCCCCTGGGTTTGGTTTCCTCCTATCCTTTTCATTTCAACCACTTTTTTAATTTTATTTTTTTATATCTATTTTTTATTGATTTTTTTAACATTTTTTTATTACTGAAACACCATGAGGTACAGTTATAGACTTCTAAAGTTTTGTGCTTGGGTTTCAATTATACAATGATCAAGTACCCATCCCTCCACCAGTGCCCTGATCAAGTACCCATCCCTCCACCAGTGCCCATCCTCCCCCACCACGGGTCCTAGCATCCCTCCCACCCCCCATCCCCCCCCCATCCCACCCTGCCTCTGTGGCAGGGTATTCCCCCTTGTTCTCTCTCTCTTCTTTTGGGTACTGTGTTTTGCAAGAGAGGCCTTGGGTGGCAGTCATGTTTGGTCTATAGACTACTTTTAGCATGTCTCTCCTACCCTGGGAGGGTCCTCACAACACCCTTTATTTGGTGCTCTCTTCTCTATCTGAGCTTCCTTTTCACCTAGCACATGTGGCTGGCCTTCAAGTCATGGAGCAAAATTCCTGGTACTAATCTCAGCCATTCCTGGGTGTTAGTCTCCCTTTTTGTTCATTTCAACCACTTTTAAAAAATATTTCATAAGCCCTTTGACTCAGATTCTCTTTCTCAGTTTTTGGGCCACACTGCAGTACTCAGGAGTCACTCCTTACTCTGCACTGAGGATTCACTCCTGGTGGTGCTCAGGGAACCTTATGGGATGCCAGGAGTTAAACCTAGTTTGCCACGTGCAAGCTGAGAGTCCTATTTGCTGTTTTATCGCTCCAGCCCCTGACTCAGATTTTCTTGCTCTCTGAATCATCTTTGTATATTTTTAATGAAATATATTAAAAGCTTAGATTTTGGGGGCAAACAACATGTCCCATCTTCCAAGTTGACCTTTGTTTTGGGGTTAGAGCACTGGCTTTGTATGCAGCAGGACCAGGTTCAATCCCTGGCCCCCCAAGTACCCCAAGTACCACTGAGAGTGGTCACCTAAGCACAGAGTCAGAAGTAAGTGCTCAGCACAGCTGAGTATGCCCACCCCCCCCCACACACACACAAAATTGGCCTCTTGTTTTCCACAGGGCAGTATTGAGTCCATTGGACAGTATGTGTACTTGTGATTGTACATCTTTAGTGTGATTGACTTACAAATAACACTGTTTCTAAAAATTGGGTGAAGATAATATTGTAATCTTCCCCAAAATAGTTTAAATGTATTGTTAGGCATTGTACAGTATTCCATGGATGAAGATGGGGGAAAAATAAGCAAGTATGTACTATGAGCTATAGTGATCAACTCAGTTGCAGTTCCCTGGGAAGGGAAAGCAAGCTTATATAGTATTGCACTTCCATCTCTAGGATCTTACTTCCCCACCTTGATTTCATTCATTATTCTTGTACTTTCCTCATACTTAAACTTCTCTCCCATTCAGCTTCTTACATATCTACCGTAAGTTGATTTCTGTCTAGTAGGCCCAAATTTTACTATAAAAATTAGTGATATTGTGAAGTATGTAGTCCCTTCATCAGGGACCACAGCTGTCTTTGTCAGAGCTCAGCAGGTAAAATGATAATTTTGCTGCCATGGCAATATGCTTTTTTAAAAATCTAGTATAAGACCTAAGAGCCTTAATAATTGTAATAATTTATTTTATACTAAGCAGTATTGGTGGAAATATTTCATTATTTCTGAGTTGATGAGATAGCAAAAGAGATTCTAATACTTGTGTTTTTACCTGCAGATATGTTTATAAATCTCTTGAGAACCTTTTTTTTTTTTTTTTTTTTTTTTTTTGCTTTTTGTGTCACACCCAGCGATGCTCAGGGGTTACTCCAGACTCTGCACTCAGAAATTACTCCTGGCGGTGCTCGGGGGACCATATGGGATGCTGGGAATTGAACCTGGGTTGGCTGCGTTGCAAGGCAAATGCCCTACCCGCTGTGCTATTGTCCAGCCCCTTGGGAACTTTTTTTATGATAGCAATTTTAAAAGATAAATCCAAGTACTACACTCTTAGCAGAGATGAGAGTTGTCATTCCAAAGCTTAAGTGCAGGAGGGAATCATAAAATAACCACATTTTGTTTGTTTTTTTAATATACTTTTATTGTTTGCTTTGTTTTGGGCCACACTAGCGATGCTCAGGGGTTAGTTACTCCTGGATCTGCATTCAGAATCACCCCTGAGGCTTGGGGGACTGTATGGGATGCCAGGAATCAAAACTGGGTCAAGTAGTTGCAAGGCCATTGCCTTTCCCTCTGTACTATCATTTTGGCCCATGTTTTTTTTTAATATACTCTTAAAATAGACATATACCCTAAGATTTAATGTATTATTTTGAGTGTTAGAATACTATAAAAACATTTTAATAACTTATTTTTATTCTTCAAAGAAAATAAAGCCAAGTTCTGAGCGTTATAATGATAATGACTATGTTTTCTATTGGTCTTATACGAGGTAATTTAGGAATAACTTAGAAATCTAATGGATGAGGATTTTGAAAGACATGCAGAAAAGTTTTGAAAAAAGTAATATGATCTTAGGTACTCACTTGTCTTAGATACCATTTGTTATGACACTAAAATAAGTATATGCCAGTTGATTTAGAGTTAAGTGATAGTTTTGCTCAGTAGCTTCACCCTGTCTAGCTTTAAGTTTTGGTTTGTTTTTTCAGTAAGGATCTCTCCACCTTGCTTGTGGGCCCAGATGGTATTTGCCAGGTATTCCAGACCTGGTAGTAGTGCTCTAAACCAACAATACTGTGCTACTCAGACCCAGCAGTGCTCCAGTTCAATTCCATGTACTACAGCAATTGAACTGGGTTCCTTTGAGCTGTATTCCTGTCCCGTTATTACACTGTGTAAAATAGAACTCTGTTTAAAAGAGCCAAAGTAATTTTTGTAACTTTTAACTTTTAACATATGTAATTATTTATGTGTATGTTAACAGTATTTCTTAACCCTCCCTAAAAATTAATTTAAAATATTTCTGCAAGCTTTTACCAAGCAAAAATTTTAATACCTTATATATTATTATTTACAAGAATAAATGGATGCCATGTCATGAAATATTACTTTGTCTTAGACCTTTTGAAACTGAATCATATCTTTTTAGTATCCAGTGTCAAACTGCATGACGTAGCTAGTAACTTAGTCAGCTAGCACTTTTGACTTCTTGCCTTAGTAACTTAACAGTCAGGTGATTGATTCCCTTAAACTAAATTAATCCAGCATGGTTTTATCATAACTAAATGTTTTAAGATTAAGAAATATTATTTAAGATAAAGAAAACATTTGGTAATAATTATTAAAAAATTCTTAAATCTTAGTCCTGGATTCTCCTCAGTTAATACCTGTATTTAGAGGCAAAATAAGACATAGGAAAGATCTTTGTTTTGCAAAGCAAAAACAGCTAAAGGTGCTAGACACTTTGCTCATAGACTTGAATATTAGAATTTCAGCTTTTTCAGTTTACAGGAAATTTTTTTTATAAGACCCATCTCCTCTATGAAGAATGTAGCTAATTTTTCACACACACACACACACACACACACACACACACACACACACACACACACACACACACTAGGGTAACCTGATCTGAGTCTGACAGAGTGTGTCGTTCATTTAAGTGCTTCCATCTGTTGCCTGCTGTTCCCCTTACTCATGACCCCTCTGTGTTTCTCTCTTTCCTTTCCCCTTTTCCTTCCTTCCCTACGTTTTTCTTTCCTTTTTGTTCTTCCTTTCTATTTTTCTCCTCCCTCCCTTTTTATCCTTTGCTTTCCCTTTCCCCCTTTCTACCCCATCTTTTCTCTCTCTCTCTCTCTCTCTCTCTCTCTCTCTCTCTCTCTCTCTCTCTCTCTCTCTCTCTCTCTCTTTCTCTCTCTCTCTCTCTCTCTTCCTTTCTTTTTTTTTCTTAGCCCCTCTGAGGAAAGCAAAGTTTGTTGAGAGCCCACGAATTCCAGAGTCCGAGCTTGGCTCACCAACCCTCACTTCAGCTCAGAAACTGGACGTGGATGCATACTGCCCTGGTAAGAGTGCATGCAAATGTCTGCTTTGAGAGAGGGAGGTTTGGATCAAGCCCATCCAGAAGAGCAGTATTTTGCACATAAATTCTTAATAAAACATATTTGTTACCTTTTTGGTAACTTATCACATATTTTCCTTATTAGGACAGAGCTTGTACTTAACATCCTCCTTATTGATATCATAGAGTAAATATCAAAACATTCAAATATGATTTGTAAAGAAAATAATTTGGGTAACTAAATAGTTTTCCTAGTGATTTTTATGATAGAAGATACTTAGAGAATTTTTCTTTGGCCTTGTGCAGACAGCAATGTTAAAGATAATGGAGAACATTAGCTCTTTGCTTATGGCCACTATGCTCTATTTCTTTTGGATTTTTACATAGTTTTAGAAAATAGTTGTGATGTTAGAGACATTAATTAGAAAAGAAACATTATAGGTTCCTGATTTGGACTCTTGGACACTCACTTTTAGAAATGCTTTTTCTCATGAATGGCCAGAAAGCACATGTGGGAGTTCACTGAAACCCTTCTTGTGTGGTAGCCAAACTGAGACAGACTCATTATCAATGCTTAGATTCTTCCAAACTTAGATGAGTTGCCTGGCAACATCCTTTACACTCACTTGACAGTGAGTCTATAGAGCTGTGTCAGAAATGTTCACAGCTCCAGTTGAGTGTACAGATCAGAGCTTTAGTACAGGACCTTAGAAGACAGGGTTTTAGGTCTTTTGTTTATTCCTGCTCATTAAAAGTGATGTTAAACCATGGTGAATGCAACCACTGTGTCTTTACGGTACTAGGGGTCAGGAAAATAAAATGATATCTTGTTCTGGAGAGGTTATCAGTAGTTCTAAAATGAAATGTTATAATGATATGCCTTTGAAACTAGTAAGACATGTATTTTTAAAAGACAATAGATGGAAACATGGGCCAAAATTAATCATAGACTTTTGATCTTATTGATCAGTTTTAAATCAGTAAGACCTTGGAGGCCTCACTTTCAGAGGCACAAAATTCTGCAGTTCATTCACTGTGACTGTTTATTTTTTAAATAACATTTGTATATTAGGAGCCATCTTTTCTCTCTCTAAAAGGAAATATAAAAATTTTTAAATGACACCATAGCTGATTGTTAGAAGACTTTTTAAATGTAATTTCCTATTCTTATATTAGTTTTGGAAGCGAAACGTCATCAGAAGGAGGCCTTTTCTGTTTCAGATTTGCAAATTAGAATGATTGTTGGGGAGACTAATCTTTCGCTTCTTGGTTGCTACTAACCATTCTTAGTCTGATATAGCTATTGCTATTGTCAAGGAGCAAAAGTAGCAGCTAGGTGTTGGAATGCCAGTACTGAATCACTATTAAAAAGTCTTATCCATATTATTATTTATGTATACTTTCCACAAGTATGAATTCCTTGCTGAATTGGATTGCACCCAAACTAAACTTCAGTTAAGACATTCTAAAAGTAAGGAAGAAACTAAAACGTGTTGCCAAAATATTAATTACCATGTTCTGCAGTCTCCTTTTATTACAGTGTAAAACTCAGAAACTTCTTAGTGATTTTCTCTTTCATAATAAAGATATTAAACTCTGAAAATGAATTTTTACTAAGAGTAGTGACGAGGATTAAAGCTGTTATATTCTTTGTAGTTCCAAACAAGAAACAAATGAATTCGGTGTACTTATGAAAGAAACAAACAGCAATCCATGCTTTTAAATTTTCTTTTGTATGGAACATACTAACAGGTAATACTTGTATTTTATTATATATTCACACATAATGCACACAAGAGTTCTGGTTTTTGTTTTGTTTTGTTTGGGGGCCACACTCACAACTTTCAGGGGTTACTCCTGGAAGCACCTTACCTCCATCCTATCTCTCAAGCTCCCAGTTGTGATATTTTCTTATCTACTTCTTTTATTCACTACTATCACCACTTGTAAATTTAGAAAAATAGTCATCAATCATAACTTAAAGTTTAGAGCAATAATTTTCAGACTTCAGCATGAAACTTGTTCAAACACAAATTGGTAGGTCCATCCTGACTATTTACCTTTCTAACAGGTTCTCAGGTGGTTACTAAAGCTGTTGCTTGATTATCCATACTACTAGAACTAACTAGGTTATAGGCCACTGTAGACTTCTTAAAGTATTCTGATAAACAGTGATGGAAGTATCTCAGATTCATTCTATAATGACTTATGTAGAATAACTCGAGATGATGTTTTTATATACTCTAAATTTAAACCTTTTTAAAATTATTATTTATTTATTTTTATAAGTTGTTCGTGATTTGTTACATTCAGTATTTCAACACCAATCCCACCACCAGTGCAACTTCCTACCACCATTATTTACAGTTTTCCCAACCATCCATCCCTCAAACCTGCCCCTATAGCAGGCCCTGAATAATTTATTTTATATTGCTTGCTATAGCACTGTAGCACTGTCCTCCCATTGTTCATCGATTTGCTCGAGCGGACTCCAGTAATGCCTCCATTGTGAGACTTATTATCACTGGTTTTGGCATATCTAATATGCCATGGGGAGCTTGCCAGGCTCTGCCATGCAGGCGGTATACTCTCGGTAACTTGCCGGGCTCTCCAAGAGGGATGGAGGAATCGAACTTGGATTGGCCACGTGCAAGACAAACGCTGTGCTATCAGTCCAGCCCTGCTTGCTGTAATTCACTAAAAATGATTTAAAAATATTTTAGCACAGCGGTAGGGCGTTTGCCTTGTGCGCAGCCGGTCTGGCCAAGCAAGGTTCGATTCCTCCGCCCCTATCAGAGAGCCCAGCAAGCTACCGAGAGTATCTCGCCCGCGCGGCAAAGCCTGGCAAGCTACCCGTGACGTATTCGATATGCCAAACACAGTAACAACAAGTCTCAAAATGGAGATGTTACTGGGCCCACTTGAACAAAATCGATGAACAACGGGAGGACAGTGTTTGTTTGTTTGTTTGTTTTTGTTTTTAGAAGAAGGTCTGTGAACATTGTTGTGTCTTACCATAGAGCTATTAAGTCCTCGTAGAATAGGTTACTAACATGTTTTTACCAGTTAAGCCTTGTATGTTTATGTTTTCTTAATCAAAATTGATTGCCTTCTACTTTACATCCCATCCAGTGTGGTATGCTATTACTGTAAACCTTCTGTTTTTGTTTTAGGGCTATACGCCTGGTGCTCAGATCTTAGGCTTGCTCTGTACTCAGGGATCACTCCTAGCAGTGTTTGGGAAATCATGTGGGATTCCAGGTGTTGAAGTGGGTCAGCCACATGCAAAGCAAGCACCTTACTTGCTATACTCTCTCACTGGCCCCTACATTTAAACCTTGTGTAGCCTATTTAGATTGGAGGAAGAATAATGCTTTTGTGTGAGAAATGAACATATTTTACTTGTTTTGTCTTTTTCTGGGCTGGAGCAATAGCACAGCGGGTAGGGCATTTGCCTTGCCTGTGGCTGACCTGGGTTCAGCTCATTCAACCCTCTCAGAGAGCCCAGCAAGCCACTGAGAGTATACCGCTCACACGGCAAAGCCTGGCAAACTACCCGTGATGTAATCAATATGCCAAAAACAGTAACAAGTCTCACAATAGAGACGTTATTGGTACGTGCTTGAGCAAATTGATGAACAATGGGAGGACAATGCTACAGTGCAGTGTCTTTTTCTATCTTGTTTGTGTGTGGCTGTCTAATTATCAATACTGTTTTATATTTAAAAGGAAATTATGGATCAAATCAGAGCAAGTCTTTGATATTTGGAATGCAAATTCTAGGATAAGGAACACTGGAATAAAGCTGTTGATTCGGAGTATTTGTCTGATAAAGTTATTCTGTCTGCGTAGCATTAGACTTGTTATTTTTGTTTTTGTTTTTTTTTACCATACCTGCTGTGATCAGAGATTACTCCTAGTTCTGCGCAGGGATCATTCCTGGTGGGGCTTACGGAAACAAATGGGGTGTCAGAAATTGAAACTAGATCAGTATGTGCATGGCAAGGACCTTACATGCTGGACTGTCTTTCTAGTTGCTAGCTTCTGAATATCTACTTTGCCTATTTCTCAAATAAGATATTCTACATGTAGAAAAATGTAAGAAAAATACAAGTTAATGGTATATCTTGGTTTTGCAATGAAACCATTGACATAATTGATACTGTTATATAATAGAACTATCACAGTAAGGAATATTAAGTGTGTGATAATTGTAGTGGAAAGTAAGGCTTAGAGAAAATTTAAATGATTTGCTTAGGGTCATAAGTGAGACATATTGTTGAACTTTTGAAGTGTCCAGAAGTTCTTTGCTTCTAATTTTATTACTGTGTAAATTAATTAACACCCATTGATAGCCCCTTAAGAGCAGAAATTCAGTTTTTAAGTATGAAATAGGACTATTTTTTCAGAATGACTTAAGTCAATTTTAATTAAAAATTTTCCAAAATGAATTTTGCTACATCTATGTAATGGAATGCTATGCAGCTGTTAGAAAAGATGAAGTCATGAAATTTATCTACCTTATACTATATACTTTATACTATCTTATAAGTGGATAGTCATGGAGAGTATCATGCTAAGTGAAAGGAGTCAGAAAGAGAGGAACAGACATAGAATGACTGCAATCATTTGTGAAATTTAAGATAACATAATATGAGACTGACACCCAAGGACAGTAGAGAAAGGGCCAGTAATATTGCTCCATGGTTGGTAGTCTGCCTTGTGAGCTAAGGGAGAAGGCATCTGGATAAGTCAATGATGGTTGGAGGGATAGTTCGGGATGGGAGATGTGTACTGAAAGTAGATAAAGGGCTAAATGTGATAGCCTGTTAGTATCTGTATTGCAAACCATAATGCCCAAAAGTAGAGAAAAAGTATGAGGGAAGTTATCTGCCATAGAGGCAAGGGGAGGGGAAGGATACTGGGAACAAGGGTGATGAAAAATGTGCACTGGTGGAGGGATGGATGTTCGATCATTGTATGACTGAAACTCAAATGTGAAAGTTTTGTATCTGTATCTCATGGTCTCGGTGATTCAATTTAAAAAAATTTTTTTTCCAAAATGAAAGAATAGATTCATCCTGCACTCTTAACTTTTCTTCCTATAGCATTACTTATTAGCAGTGTGACCTTTAGCAGTCTACAACCTTCTAAACCTTGTTTTTCCTCATCTGTAAAAATGAGAATAATAATCTTGAGTCAGAAAGTACAAAGCAGATAGCAGAACACTTGGTTCGTAGTAAATGCTCATAAACTAATGCTAGGAAAATACTATATGGTGATATATGTTTAAAAATGTTGGTACAGTCATAATCATAATTGAGGTACGCCTCAAGTTTTGAAAGTGTTTTCTCAATAATTAGGGGGAAAGGCTGTAATGGTTTGGTATCATTTTTAGTTCAGTGTGTGTTACTATGTTTTAATTCTTATTTTTCCCCTTACTTTTCCTGTGATTTTGAGCATATCATGTAGCATCTGTATGCCTCAGTTTCCTATTATAACAACATAATTTATAGCATGTCCTTATTAGTTATTTTTGGTTTGGGGGTCACGCTCAGCGGTCGTTAGACTTACTCCTGGCTTTGTACTCAGGGATCTCTTCTGGCAGAGCTCAGGGGACCATATGAGGTGCAAGGGATTAAAGCCGGTAAGGCAAGGACTCTATGTGCTGTACTATTGCTCCAGCCCCTCATATCCTTATTTTTGTAATTTCACATATTATGTGTTTGTGTGGATGCACAAATAGAGATTCGTCTGGGAAAACACAGGAAAATACACAAAAAGAATGTTCTTTGGTTGCTTTCAAAGTAGAGAATGGGACTGACGAGGAAATCAGAAGAGAGTGGGCTGTGAGTCTCCTGGTAAAGTTAGGGTGCTGTATCTTGGTTGGTTGGGATTATAGGTAGTTTCAGTTTTCTCTCTTGGGCAGCAAATATTTCAGTAAAAGCTCAGTTAGAGCTGGGGTCAAATTTCTCTTACCAAACTCTGTATCTTCATGCAACTTTCATAACCTTTAATTCTTTTTCTATAAAGTAGTGATAAAAATAGGCCTTAAAATAGATTTGCTTGTTAAGATTAGGTGTAAAAGTAACGTATATGCCTATGCTTATAAAATCAGACAAAGAAAATGAGATTAGTACGTCTCCTTTTACTGTCTTTTTACTTTTTATATTCTAAAATTTCTGCAGCAAATTAAATATATATTTTTTAATGAACAGATACTGCTTAGGTTGACAGTCCTGTTTCTTTTTATCTTAGTGTTTTTACATTTTATGTTGCACATTTTAATAATACATAATTTCAAGTATAGAGATCAGCCTTGCCATAGATGTCAGGCCAGATTTACAGTTTTGTAGGAATTCTGACTACATGTGAATAGGTTAGCCTTAGTCAGACCAGTCTTCTGAAAATAATACAGGCTTTTATACACATCATATATGTACAAGGAAGTTTGAGATTAATTTTTTATAATAGATCTTTTTTAAGTTGCTTTTAAAAATTGCATTGTCTTTTTAGAAAGTGTTATTCATGATGACAGTAAAATTAAGATGTATTTGACATTGAAGAATAAAAGACTTTTTTTAAAATTTTTACTAGTGAAACACCATGAGGTACAGTTGTAGACTTACAAATTCTTGTGCTTGGGTTTCAGTTATACAGTGATCGAATACCCATCACTCCAAAAATAAATAAATAAGTTTAAACCTCAAAAAAAAAGACTTATAATTATTCGATTTATATTCTCTATGTATACATACATATGTGTGAGTGTGTGTGTGTATGTGTGTGTAGTGGGGGAAGGGTCACACCCGGACCTCTGCACTCAGGCTTCTGCCTCTGCACTCAGGTGTCACTCCTGGTAACCTTGGGGAACTATATGGGGTGCCAAGATTGAACCTAGGGTGGCAACATGCAAGACAAGCATCCTATTCCCTATACTGTCACTCTGGTCCCTGATGTTTATATATTATTTTTAACTTATAATACTTATAAATACCCTTTGGCATTTTATTTGGAATTCTTAGTAGTTATGTACATTTGATAGTATAAACTTCTGTAGATAAATAAAATACCATATCATACCATAGAAATGCTGTTAAGATGGATTAAATTAAAATACGGTAAAATATTAATAATTATGTGATCCTTATTTAGTGTTTTATAAACCTTAACTACATTTATTAGAGTTATGTTTATTTTGTATTATTTATATTAGAGCTTTTTTTTAATTAGTGAAACACCATGAGGTATAGTTGTAGACTTATAATTTTTTGTGCTTGGGTTTCAGTTATACAATGATTGAGTACCCATCCCCCACCAGTGCCCCTTTCTCCACCGCCAATGCTCCCAGTATCCCTCCTACCCCCCTATCCCTCCATCCCACCTCACACCTATGGCAGGGCATTCCCTTTTGTTTTCTCTCTCCTTTTGGGTGCTGTGGTTAGCAAAAGAGTCATTGAGTGGTAATCATGTTCGGTCTACTTTCAGCATGCATCTCTCATCCTGGGAGGATCCTCCTAACACCTTTTATTTGGTACTCCCTTCTTTATCTGAGATGCCTTTTCCCCTAGCATGTGCAGCTGGCCTCCAAGCCATGGAGTGAACCTCCTGGTACTTATCTCACCTAATCTTGGGTGTTAATCTCCCATGTTGTTACTTTATATTCCCCAGATGAATGCAATCTTTCTGTGTGTGTCACTGACTTTCTGACTCATTTCACTTAGCATGATACTTTCCATGTAGTGCCACTTGTATGTAAATTTCATGACCTCATCTTTTCTAACAGCTGCATAGTACTCCATTGTGTAGATGTACCAAAGTTTCTTTAACCAGTCATCTGTTCTCAGGCACTCGTTTTTTTCCAGATTTTGGCCATTGTGAGTAGTGCAGCAATGAACATAGAGGTACAGATGTCATTTCAACTGTACTTTTTTGCCTCTCTGGGATATATTCCCAGGAGTGGTATTGCTGGGTCAAATGGGAGCTCAATTTCTAATTTTTTGAGAATCGTCTATACTGTTTTCCAAAAGGGCTGAACCAGTCAGCATTTCCACCAGCAGTGAAGGAGAGTCCCTTTCTCACCACATCCACGCCAACACCGGTTGCTTTTGTTCTTTTGGATGTGGGCCAGTCTCTGTGGTGTGAGATGATATCTCATTATTGTTTTGATCTACATATTCCTGATGATTAGTGATGTAGAGCATTTTCTCATTTGGAAAGTTTCTGTTCATTTCATCACCCCATTTTTTGATGGGGTCAGATGTTCTCTTCTTGTAGAGTTCAACCAGTGCTTCGTATATCCTTGATGGTATTGGGTAAATATCCTTTCCGATTCTGTAGATTGTCTTTGTATTCTGGTCACTGTATCTTTTGAGGTACAGAAGCTTCTTAATTTAAGATAGTCCCATTTGTTTATCTCTGTTTCCACTTTGTTGGTCAGTGGAGTGTTGTCTTTGAAGATACCATTAGCCTCAATATCGTGGAGGGTTTACCGACCTTGTCTTCAATGTACCTTATGGATTTTGACCTGATGTTGAGATCTTTAATCCATGTTGATCTAACTTTTGTGCATGGTGTTAGGTCGAGGCCTAAGCCCATTTTTTTTTTTTTTGCATGTGGTTGTCCAGTTATGCCAGCACCATTTTTTGAAGAGGTTTTCCTTGTTTCACATCACATTTCTTGCTCCCTTATCAAAGATTAGATGTTCATACATTTGGGTTGTGTGTATGGATATTCCACCCTGTTCCATTGGTCTGCGGCCCTGGCTATGTTCCAGTACCATGATGTTTTAGTTATTACCGCTTTGTATTAGAGTTTGAGGTTGGGGAGGGTAATGCCTCCCCACGTCTTCTTCCCAAGAATTGCTTTAGCTATTCGTGGGCGTTTGTTGTTCCATATGAATTTCAGGAGTGCTTGATCTATTTCTTTGAAGAATTTCATGAGTATTCTTATAGGGATCACGTTGAATCTGTATAATGCTTTCGGGAGTATTCCCATTTTGATCATATCAATAGATGCACTAACTGGAAGATGGGGGATCTGGGTGGAGGAGGCCCCAGCCCCCACCAACTGCCCCCGGCGCCATGTAATCCCATCAATGGACAAGACCCAGAGACTATAAAACCCTGCTCCCAAAAGAGAACAGTGCAGAGTCTCCTGCCTTTACGCCTGGCTGTTCTCACCGGGGCCCCTTGGAGGAGGGTAGGTTGAGTTTTCCTCCCCACCCCAAGCAGAGCCCCGGCAGTTGAAGACCTCTGGTTCCAGCCACAGCCATGCTTAAGACCACTCTCCACATGTTCGGACAAGCCTCACTCATGAAGAAACCAGCAGAGGAACCCAGGTGTGCGGGACCTGGGGCGTAGATCTCCAAGCCTGCTCGAATTAGGACTGGGGCCTCCTCCACCCAGATCCCCCATCTTCCAATATGTAGGTGTTACACCCACCAACTGCTCCCGGCTCCATGTTATCCCATCAACGGCCAAGGCCCAGAGACTATAAAACCCAGTTCCTGGAAGCAGCCGCACGACATCTTATTATCTAGTTCTTACTCTGGAGAACCTGGCAGGCTACCAAAAGTATCCTACCCACACAGCAGAGTCTGGCAAACTCCTTGTGGTGTATTCAATATGCCAAAAACCAGTAACAATAATGGGTTTCATTCTCCAAATGCTGAAAGAGCCTCGAATGTGGCACTTTTTAAAATCTCAGGCTAGGACAAAGGAGACGTTACTGGGGCCTGCTCGAGGCAATTGATGAACAATAGGATACAGTGAATAGATGCAGAGAAAGCTTTTGACAAGATCCAGGACCCGTTTATGATGAAAACTCTCACCAAAATGGGTGTTGAAGGAACTATCCTCAAAATAGTCAAAGCCATCTACAACAAACCCATGACAAGCATTATTCTCAATAGGGGAAAACTAAGGGCCTTTCCTCTAAGATCAGGGACAAGACAAGGATGCCCACTATCACTACTTCTGTTTAACATAGTACTGGATGAAGTACTTGCAATAGCAATTAGGCAAGAAAAAGACATCAAAGGCATCCAGATAGGAAAGGAAGAAGTCAAGCTCTCACTATTCGCAGATGATATGATACTATATCTAGAGCATCCTAAATTCTCTACCAAGAAACTCCAGAAACAATAGACTTGTACAGTAAAGTAGCAGGCTACAAAATCAATGCCCAAAAATCCATGGCCTTCCTATACGCAAATAATGAGAGAGAGAGGAAAGTGACATGAAAAAAATAATCCCGTTCAAACTTGTGCCCCAGAAAATCAAATACCTTGGAATCAACCTAACTAAAGAGGTAAAGGAACTCTGCAATGAAAACTACAAAATGCTACTCCTTGAAATAAAAGAGTACATGAGAAAATGGAAATATATCGCTTGCTCATGCATAGGAAGAATTTACATCGTCAATATTTTAGAGCTTTTACTGTCTTTAATGTTGTAGCCTAACAAGGTACCTGTGACGTATTTGATATGCCAAAAACAGTAACAACAAGTCTCACAATTTGTTGTGAGATGATACTGGTGCCTGCTCGAGCAAATCGATGAACAATGGGAGGACAGTGCTACAGTGCTGCTGTCTTTTATCTAGAAATACTATTGGTAAACCCATCACATGTTTTACATGAGTGTTTCAGAGAGGATAAAATTATAACCTATAATCACTGGCCTATTTTACAAGCTATATATATATATATATATATATATATATAATATATATAATATATACTAATGTGACTAAAAAATTAGTCCAGTTTCATTGTAGCACTCTTTACAATAGCCAGAATCTGGAAAAAACCTGAATGCCCGAGAACAGATGACTGGTTAAAGAAACTTTGGTACATTTACACAATGGAGTACTATGTAGCTGTTAGAAAAGATGAAGTTATGAAATTTACATACAAGTGGTACTACATGGAAAGTATCATGTTAAGTGAAATGAGTCAGAAAGAGCGGGATAGACACAGAAAGATTGCATTCATCTGGGGAACATAACGCAACAAAACAGGAGACTAACACCCAGGAATGGCTGAGATTAGTACCAGGAATTTTGCTCCATGACTTGAAGACCAACCACATGTGCTAGGTGAAAAGGAAGCTCAGATAGAGAAGAGAGCACCAAATAAAGGGTGTTGTGAGACCCTCCCAGGGTGGGAGAAGCATGCTAAAAGTAGTCTATAGACCAAACATGATTGCCACTCAAGGCCTCTCTTGCAAAACACAGTACCCAAAAGAATAGAGAGAGAACAAGGGGGAATGCCCTGCCACAGAGGCAGGGTGGAATGGGGCCATGGGGGGTGGGAGGGATACTGGGACCCGTGGTGGTGGAGGATGGGCACTGGTGGAGAGATGGGTCCTTGATCATTTTATAACTGAAACCCAAGCACAAAAATTTATAAGTCTATAACTGTACCTCATGGTGTTTCACTAATAAAAATTAAATTAAAAAAATAATTTTATTCAGTCATAGTATCAAGATTTAAAAATCGTAAGATAATGTCATAAAAGGCAAAATCATGAATATGGCTGAGTAGCGATTTTAGAGATTAAGATTCAAAACCTACAAGTACCACTACAACTCCCCCAAAGCACTTTCAGGTATGCCGCCCCCCCCCCCATAAACAAATAAATTTTAAAAAAATAGTCCAGTGCTTACAGGTTATAAATACACACATATGTATACATATGTTTGTTTAGGATACTGGTCACAGAATCTGGGGTTTCATACATACAAAAGTGTGTGCCCTAAACACTGAGCTACATGCCAGGCTCCACTCAAAATTTTTTAAAGGATACCATTTTTTACAGTAGCAAAACATGCTCAATATTCAGAAGCTTGGATTCAGTTCTAGCTGCATCATTTAGTAGCTTTGTAATTTTTATTACTTAGTCTTTCTATTTCCCTCTTGCATGCAGCCAACATGGCCGACCTGAGTTCGATTCCTCTGCCCCTCTCGGAGAGCCCGGCAAACTACCGAGAGTATCTCGCCCGCACGGCAGAGCCTGGCAAGCTCCCCGTGATGTATTCGATATGCCAGACACAGTAACAACAAAGTCTCCAATGGAGACGTTACTGGGCCCACTCGAGCAAATCGATGATCAACGGGAGGGCCTTTACTTTTTTTACTTTACTCTGTAGAATGAAGATAGTATATAACCTTCTCTGGAGAGTGTTTGTGATGATTAAATGAAACTATACACACTATTTACTTTTTAATGTCTGGGACATCACTTCACGGTCCTCCCGTTCATCAATTTGCTCGAGCGGGCCCAGTAACGTCTCCATTGTGACACTTGTTACTGTGTTTGGCATATCGAATACATCACGGGGAGCTTGCCAGGCTTTGCTGTGCGGGCGAGATACTCTCGGTAGCTTGCCGGGCTCTTCGAGAGGGGCGGAGGAATCGAACTCGGGTCGGCCATGTTTGGCTGCGTGCAAGGCAAATGCCCTACCGCAATGCTATTGCTCCAGCCCAGGTACATCACTTATGAATAAAAATTTATCTTTTGTGTATGTACTGTTGCTATTTTATAAATTATAACACTAAACAGTATTCCTAAACAGTATTCTTATAGCCCAGCATTCATGAAAATTTCTTGGTGGGGAGAAGGGGACATAAAGTATTCTTTGTTTGTTGCTTTCATGCGGACCATACCTGGCAGTGCTCAGGTCTGACTCCTGACTCTGCTCGGGGATCACTCTGTGGGATACCTGATATTGAACTCTGGTCAGTTACATGCAAGCAAGCAGTCGCTTGCTGTACCCTCTGTTGTCCAACCCCACAGAAAGTATTCTTGACTTCTTTTTCTGTCATTCATAAAACAGTGATTTATTCATTTTTGTATCTTATATCACTATGCAATTTATTTAAGTCACTGAAAATCTTTGTCTTTTTGCTTTTCTTTATATAAAAGTTATTCATCATAACATTTAAATTTATGACACTTCGTGAACAGGGTTAAATTCTATTTATTATTAAGTATTCTATTATCACTTCCTATATTTTATCATAAAACTTTGTAGCTTAAAATAGCATCAGTTATCTCACAGTTAGGAACCTAGAAGCATCTGAGCTGCCCTAAGTGTTCCTTAACTTGTGTGCCTCTTCATAGGGTAACTCTTAACATGGCAACTTGTATCACAAGTCAGCAGACAGGACGCAGAATGTTACAAACATGGCTCTTTCATAACATGATCTCTTTACTTTTTGCATATTCTGCTCATTAGCAAGCCGTTTGGCCTAAACAAGAACATAAATGGTAATTTTGAGAAAAATCGGTTTTAATGATGCTATGAATTTCCCTGTTTGCTTGTTTTTTTTAATATATTTCCAGTGCCTGGAGACATGAATCCTCATCTTTGCTTCCCATGTAAAATAAAAATTTTCGGAGTGTCTGGTAACCTACCCTTTTTGCATTCAATTTTCTCTTTTACTCTTCTTACAATTATTTGTGTATTTTCCCACTTTCTTAATCTATATAAACTATTTACAGATTATAAATTAATTTAGATTAACATGCTGACATTTAAATAACAAATGCTATTATATCTTTAAACTTTCATCTAAGAAAATATATTCACTGATAATCAGTATAAATTAATTCATGCCAATTTTATGAGCTTTGAAAATTCTGAGTCAGGGTTTCCTATTAAGATTCTGATATTACAGTTATATTTGACTGATTTTTATCCAGGATTGATTTGTTTTTCTTCAAAGAAATGTATAAAAGAGGGGCAAGAGCAATAGTACATTGGATAGGGTATTATCAGTCCTTTGTGCAGTGATTTTATTTCCTACTACTATTCAAAACAATGGTTTTCAAAATATATTACTCCCTTCGCTAATATATTCCCTAGCCTTTAAACATATTCATGCAAAAAATTCTTGTACAAACCAAATACATGGTAGAAAATGACTATATCTAGTTTCTATCTTGTATTTGGTTTGTACAAGGATTTTTTGCATGACTATATCCAGTTATCGTCTTAGGCTATATTTACCATATTAGAACAGATACCAAGAATAAGAGCCTGAATTGTGATAAAAGGAACTGAGGTAGAAGTTGTTTCAGGCATTTTCATTCTTCTAAGGAACATCCCACCATCAGTTGTGACCTTCTCTCCTCCATTGTCCCCTGTTTCCAACCCACCTCCCAAATCTGCCTCATTAGCAAGCATAGGTTTACTTTTTGAATTGCTGTTACAAATGGAATTATTAAAAAAATTAAAGCAATAAAAGTCAATTTGTGATCATTGTTAAATGCGATATAACAAATATTTCTCAATGGTGTCACTAAAGTCATTGAGAATTTACTGGAAAAAAATTGGTGCTAATTGAGCCTTCTGTGTTACTTTTTCGCTCATTGAGCTTGGTGGGCGTGTATGCAGCTTTCTCATCAAATTTATTGTGCTCCTTACTGGGCTGCCAGTACTGTGAAATGTGGAGGTCACATATGTGGCCACACGCTCCAGGAGCTATAGACTGGGATGATTTGGTGGTTTGACAGCATGATGAGGTTCAGTTATGGAGCTGGGCTGTTTATATGTCATAGGATGGTGGGTAAGGGTGGAGGCTACTGGCCTAGTCAGGGAGGGGACTCTTCACTCCCCCCTTCCAAGAAGGGCCCAGAATTCTCAGCCCAGAGATCCATCTACGTGAATCAATTCAACAGTGTTATCAGGTTGGCATCTTTTCCTAGATTTTTGACTTTTAGCAGTACTTAAAATAGAAATATTTTAGCCAAAAATACCACAATAAGAGGTAAAGGTAAATACGAGAGACACATAATAGTGTACTTGACAAAACAGGAGCATATGAAACATAGTTAGTTCTCATAAAAGCTAGTGCAGGAGAGAATTCTAGGTCACTTCTATTTTCTTTCCAAATATATATAGTTCTTTTTTCACAGAACTAAATGCTTCTGTGTTTTAGAACTATAATATTACCATACCACACTCATCACTAAATTGCCAGTATCTCTCCACCACTGACCATAGAACCCTCTTGTCCACTCTCACCTACCTTGGTAACCTCAACTCAGTGACAGAATCTAAGGGTGTTTTCACCGGGCACTGTCTTTTCTCTTCATTAGTTTTCTTAATATATATGAGTGAGATCATGTGTTATTTGTGTTTTTGTCTCTGACATTATTTAACATACTCTCTTCATTCTATCCATGTTATAGCCAAAAATAATCTCTCTGTCAGCTCATCTGTTTGGATGGTTCAGTGTTTCCAAATCACCAACTATTGCTACCATAAACGTGGTGTATTTCTCTTTTATTTAGTGCTTTTATGCCCTTGGGATAGATACCTAGGAGTAGAATTACTGGATCATATGGTAGGTCTGTTTTTATTTTTTATAAATCTCCATACAGTTTTTAGACAGTTCTAGTTTACATTGCTCCCAACAGCGAATGAGGGTTCCATTTTTTCATGTATCTACAGGTATTTTTTTCTGTTTTGTTGTAAGCCAGTCTTACTAGTCTGAGATTGATACCTCATTGTAACTTATTTGCATTTACTCGGTAATCAGTCATGATTTTTTCATGTCTGTGTATTTTGTTTGGACGTGTCTTTGAGTTTTTTTGTCCCACTTTTTGATGGGGTTGTATGTAGACACCTTTTAGCTCGGGTGACGCTGAGTGATCACACATTAACAGATGTTCCCGGGTTCTCGAGGCAGCTCTCTCTCGCCGCCCATATTTGGTGCTCTCGATCCGCTTCCCTACCCAGGATGTCCGTTGCCATGGACCCAGGAAGAAGGAATGAGGACCAAGCTGGTTGGTGATCGGTTGCTGTTTATTTTATCTCTTGTCTCTCCCAAACTCTCCACTTCTGGCCACAGCTCTCTCCAACTCTGCCACTCACTTCACAATGGCTCCGGCCTCACCTCACAACTCTTCCCCTGATGCCTTGAGACCAGGCCCCCCCCCCCCCCCGCCCCTGATCTCGAGGCCTGCAGGGAGTAAACCAGGAGTGCCTGGCCCTGTTCAGAGCTGGGCAATGTCATGGCACCAGCCCCCCTTCCCTGTATGGATGCTTACAAATGTCCCAGGGAGTTCAAAAAATAATTGCTCTGAAGTAACTAACCATGCAAAGGACATTAAGGAGAAGAGAAAAACAATATTTACAAGTCAACAGAGTCTGATCAGGAGACAAAGGTAATTGACAGGTTGGGGGAGCAATCAACAAACCCAGGCTCCCTTTGGCTAGGGAGGAAGGGTAAACCAATGTTATTCTACAGGGTCATTTATGTTTTTGTTGCTTTGTTTTATAAGCTCTTTACATATGGTGTGAAAATAATTTTTCCCTTTAAATAGAATGTCTTTCTGTATTACTGAGTTTCGTAGTGCACAAGCATTTTAGTTTTAAGTAATTTTATTTACTTTTGATTTCCTTGTCAATGTAGTTGAATCATTAAAAATACCACCAAGAGCAATATCATAGCAGTTTTTGCTTATGTTTTCTTTGATATCTTTTATGAATTTGGAACTAACATCTAAGACTTTAATCCATTTTGAGTTGATTTTTATGCATAGTGTGAGACAGTGGTCCAATTTCATTCCTCTGTATGTGACCA
Source organism: Sorex fumeus (assembly GCF_029834395.1). Lineage (NCBI taxonomy): Eukaryota > Metazoa > Chordata > Mammalia > Eulipotyphla > Soricidae > Sorex > Sorex fumeus. The sequence goes on from NW_026606120.1 coordinate 80,203,127, forward strand.
ACCAGTTTTCCCAGCACCTTTTGTTGAAGAGAATTTTTCTTCTCTCTTTTATGCTTTTTGACTCCTTGTTAGAAACAAACTATCCATATCTCCGAGGTTTGTTTCTGGACTGTCAATTTCATTTCATTGAACTTAGCGTTTTGATACTGTTTTTATTATAGCTTTATAGTATAAAGGCAGGGGGTGTGATGCCTTCTATCTTTTTATTTCTCAGAAGTGCTTTGGTTATATGAGAGTTTTCTTTTTTTGTGGTTCCATACAAATTTTATTTTACTGATTCTGTGAAAATTTTAGAAGTGTTCTATATCCTTGAAGAATGCCATTGGAATTTTGATAAAGATTGTATTGGAATCTGTATGATGTTTTTGGCAGAATGTCATTTTAATAGTATTGATTCTTCCAGACAATGAGCGTGCAATGTTTTTCCGGTTCCCTGTGTCTTCTGTTTCTTTTAATAGTGACTCAGAGTTTTGATGTGTAAGTCTTTTACCTCCTTTGTTGTTTCCTTGGTACATTTTTTTAAAGCAATTATAACTAGAATTTAAAAGTTTTCTTTCTCCTTTGTTGCTTTGTTGTTTTCACAAAAGATTTTTGTATATTGCTTTTATAGCCTATCACCTTAGTGTATTGGCTTATTATTTTTAAAAATTTTAGTGAAATCGGGACTGGAGAGATAGCACAGTGGGTAGGGCGTTTGCCTTGCACGCAGCCGACCCAGGTTCAAGTCCCAGCATCCCATATGGTCCCCTGAGCACCGTCAGGAGAAACTCCTGAGTGCAGAGCCAGGAGTAAACCCTCTGCATTGCCAGGTGTGACAAAAAAAAAATTTAGTGAGATCTTTATATGTATATTGGTATGTCAACTCTAAGTAGTGATACTTTAACTTTGTTTCTTTTTATTGCCAAATTATTATGGCTAATACTTCAATTTTGAATCTCATAAAACCAATTACTAACTGTTCCCTACCCTTTAATGTTGTACTTTCTTTAAAATCTGAGATATACCATTCTGTGATGATTTTTACTATTGTGTCCCCAGAGTTCCTGGGGTATATCACATTCCTGGACATATATTCTGCCCAAAGCATTATACAGAATTTAAATTCAGAACTCTGCTACCCTGCCTATGCCTCTGATTTTTTTCCCTTGCCTAACCTGTAGCAACTATTATGATGTAGTGATATACTTATTTGTAGAATGGTGATTTTCTCTTTAAGCCCAGGTAATGGCATGCAATTTTAGTGAGCAGTTTCTCAAATACTTCCCAATGGAAGCCAGTAGAGAATAAAATTGCCACTTAGACAAAAATAACTTGAAGATAAAACTGTTCTTACTGTGATCAGTATATAAATACTCTTCCCTCCTCCCTTTCTCTTTACCTTCTTCCCTCCTTCCCTCTTTACTTCCTTCTCTCTCTCCATTTTTTTCGTGTGTGTGTGTGTGTGTGTGTGTGTGTTTTTGAGGGCCACACCTGGTGATGCTCGAGGCTTATTTCTGGTTCTGTGCTCAAAATCTCGGTGTCTGAATATGCCCTGTACAACTGAAAAGACTCCCTAAAATTTAGTTCTCTAACGTAAGCTCTAGAACAGTTAAAGAAAGCTGGGATTTAGAATGAAAAAGGATGGGGGAAATTAGGAAAGCTTGAATTACTTTCACTTTCAAGAGATGAGAGCCTTTAAATCAGTATTCCTTAGATGTTTTGTTGACCTACCCTAAATTAGGCAGTTGTTTTCCAAATGCATTGATAACCTAACATGAGTCTAGTTTTCCTATCTACCTTCAGGCACCATTCTTGCTTATTTTCTGCCCTCTGAACTATCTTTAATGAACTGTTCTCCTTAGGACCATAGTAAGCATTAGACAAAAGTCCAGCCTTATATATTTAACTTTTAAAAGAAGATACCATTTTCTTGAAAAGGTTTGGGGGTTTTGTTTTTTTGTTTGTTTTTAATGGGCAAGCACATATTTTTTAAAAATTAGATTAAGGGAAGGAGAGAGAAAAATAAGTGGGTTAAGTGCTTGTATTGTATGCAGCTCATCCAGGTTTGATCCCCAAAACTGCATATTGTCCCTAAGCCCTGCCAGGACTGACCCTTGAGCATAGAGCTAGGAGTAAATCCAGAGCACTGTCAAGCTGTGACCCAGAAGAAAAGAAAAAATTAGAATTAGAATGTCTTCAGTCGTATACTCTGCAGTTCAACATACACATTATTATTCCTTTCTGCCATTATCCCTTAGGCATACCAAATGTGTTCAGACAGCTTGTATTCTGAAGGTATTTGAGTTCAAAACTGTTGCTACAGATTACCCACAATTGTTGCTTTTTTTCTTTCAGGAGATAGCAAAGAACTTGAGGATATGTAGATGAAAATTTCTCTATACCCCCTTCCCTTTTTAATAATTTTAGTCATCATTGGATAAGTGACTTATTTTTCCACATCTCTCTCATTCCTCCATCTCTGTTACTCAATTTTTCATAGACTCAACCTCTTTTCTGTCACATTTTTTGCAATACTAGAATCAGAATGGGATTATAACAAATACATGGTCAGTTACTCAAGACAATTATGAATTTAGTACTGACATATACTTATTATAATCCCATCATCTTTTCCCGTTTCCTTTTGCCAATATTTTCTGCTAATTGTCTTTTTCCTAACTACTTTTTGTGCTATATTTAATCACTTGATCACTTGACTTCCCGTTAATCGTCGATTTGCTCGAGCGGGCGCCAGTAACGTCTCCATTTGTCACTGTCGCATGCTAGTGTAGCCCAATGGTGTCTGTTCACTCTAGGAACATGAAGAGCCTCAAGCTGATCATTCAGGGTCTTGACGAAGAAGTCTGACCACCTGGTAAGTGGGCGGCCACGCGGTCTTTTGACATCCCGTGGAATCCAGTCGGTAATGGCTCTAGTCCAACGGTTGTCTCCAAATCTCATTACGTGTCCAGCCCTTCTGATTTTTGACGCCTTGGCAAACAGAGTCCCTGATTCTTGACCGTTAATGGAGGTCAGAACTCCGGATTCTTTCTCTCATTTGAGTGAAACGTGATATTCCAAGCATAGCTCTTTCAGTTCCTCTTTGGGAGACCTGAATAGCTTTCTCATCCTGTTTGCGTAGGGCTCAGGTCTCTGAGGCATATGTTAATGCAGGAAGAACAGTGGAATCAAAGAGATGTGCCCAGAGCTGGAGGTTCTTCTTCCTCTTAGCTATTTCTTCGACGCTCTTGAAGGCATTCCAAGCCGCTCTCTTCCTCCTGCGCAGCTCGGGTGCCAGGTCATTTGTCATGTTGACTTCTCGACCTAGGTACACATAGCTGTTGCATTCGGAGATGGTCATTCCATTGAGAGCGAATGGGGCATCAGGAACGAGGCTGTTTCTCATAAACATTGTCTTCGTAAGATTCAGCTATAGTTCAACCTTTCCACACTCACTGTTGAAGTCGGCCAGCATTTGTGCGGTTTGGCTGATGTTTGGTGTTATTAAAACAATGTCATCAGCAAAGCGGAGGTGGTGTAGTTGCCGACCATCTATCATCACTCCCATTCCTTCCCATTCCAGTCGCATGATGTTCTCGAAGGTGGCACTGAAGAGTTTTGGTGAAATGATATCACCCTGCCAAACCCCTCTCTTGACATCAATGATTACTTCTTTGTAGAATAGTGAGATCCTGGTAGCAAATCCGTAATACAGCTCATGGAGGATCTTGATGTATTGAGCTTGAATGCCCTGATTGGCTAGGGCTTCAATGACCACTTCCGTCTCAACAGAATCAAAGGCCTTATTCAAATCAATGAACGTTAGACAGAGTGCCATCTTGAACTCCCGAGAAACCTCAATGAGCTTGGTTATCGTGTGGATATGGTCAATGGTGCTGAATCCTTTGCGGAACCCGGTTTGCTCGCATGATTGTCCTTCATCTAGTGTTCTGCCAATCCTATTTAAGATGACTCGAGTGAACAACTTGTAGATGACAGACAATAGGCAGATTGGGCGATAGTTGCCAATGTCATGGATTTCTCCCTTCTTGTACAGTAGTACAGTCCTGCTGGTTTTCCATTGGGACAGAACCTTGCATTCAGACAGGTAGCGTGTGAAGAGCCGAGCCAGCATATTGATGAGTACTGACGGCAGGTTCTTCAGGTATTCAGGTCTGACCTTGTCTGGGCCGTGTGCTGTTCGTTTCTTTATTGATGAAATGGCATGTCGGATTTCGGAAGGGAGAACATTGGGAATGACATATCCATCCTGTGGAATTTGGTATGTTGGCAAGTGGACATGGCTATCAAAGAGATTTGAGTAGAAGTCATGGATAATCTTCTCCATTGCTATATTTAATATTTGAAAATTTTTAGAGATAATCCGAAGATCGGGTGGATGATGATTTTGTTTTTATTTGGTGGGGGTTGTCATTTTGGGCTGAGGATGTAACTCAGTAGAGTGTGTGTCCTGTATGTGAGATCTGAGCTCAATCCCCAGCATGGTAAAAAAAAAAAACTCAGTTGGGAAGATTGTCATTTACTGGAGCTACGTCAGTATAGCTTCAAGGTTTAAGGTGACTTTGACTTCAGTTCCCTGACCATTCATGAGATAGAAAAACCACAGTTCAGCCTGATAATGAAATGTCTCTCTGTGATGAGTGAGGTTTCTGCTCTGAATTTCTCTATTTTTTTTTTGCTTCAATTTTTTAAAAATTTATTTATTTTGAATACCCATCCCTCCACCAGTAACCATTTCCCACCACCACGGATCCCAGTAACCCTCCCACCTCCCATCCCCCCATACCCCCTGCCTCTGTGTCAAGGCGTTTCCTTTTGTTCTCTCTTTCCTATTGGGTGTTGTGGTTTGTAAAAGAGTTAAGCCTGATTTTCAGGGAAAAACGTTGGATAATTTACTTTCCATTGATCACTTTATATATAAGGAAATGCCGCGTGGCCGCATAAGCGGTCGCGCATTTTGGAGTAAAAGTCCTGGTTCCTGCATAACCGACTTATGCTTGTAGAGGCTCATGGTCACCAGGGTTCCATCTGGAAGAGGCGGGATGCAGCACCTACCCCTTCTGGGACTTCCCGGTGATCTCGGCTCTCTTTGGGACCTGGAACATTCTCCAGGAGCTGTAGAGCCCCCCACCCCCCCCCGCGGCCTTTCTTCTCTGTGGCTGTGTGCTGTAAAGATGGCGCTGGAGAGCGGGTTGTGGGCATGACTTTCGGAATCAGAGTTTACCTGGGAGCCGGGGCAGTCCCGGCAGTTTGGAGTGAAAGTCCTGTTCCTGCATGCTCGAGCTGTGCTTGTAGAGGCTCATGGTCATTGGGGTTCCAGCGGAGGAGGCAGGATGCGGCACCTACCCCATCTGGGACTTCCCGGTGATCTCGGCTCTCTTTGGGACCTGGAGCATTCTCCTGAATTTCTCTATTTTTGATGGTTTCTCACATTCTTACTTGTTCTTTAATAACTTTGAAATTATTAAAAATATATCTTGTCAAATTCTTATTGTCATCATTGGGAGGTTCTCCAATTCTTAAAAGGTCACTACCACCATTATTTACTTAGAAAAAAATCTAGCATTTGTATTTTCAGATTGTATGTGCATCATAAAATATTTAAAAAGGAGTCTTTACTTTGCTGTTTCATGCTCCCAGTAAAACTGGATAATTGTGTTGTTAAAGTGTTGGAATGTTTCCTCTTACATACACCATTCTCCTTAAATTCTGGGAACTATGAAAAGAAATAGAAATGACATTACTAGCCACTTGATTACTTGAAATACATGGAAGTTGTCTTTTCATTGCATTTCATTTGCAGTCACTCATATCCCAACTTTTGGTGTGTCATTTTTCTTAATGGTGTTCCCTCTTCTCTCCCATACTTCCTAAATAAAACTATTTTATATTAGTAATTAAGTAAATAATTTCCCCTTTCAAACAGACTTTAGATTTGCCTCACAGTTCTTCTCTTAGAACCAGTATCTCCTGTTTAGAAACTAAACTGGGGACAGAAAGGGATCGTATTTCACATGAAAATACTAGTAAGTTTTGCTTATTGTTTTGATACTAGCCATGATAATGAGTTGTACTGAAAAACTTGTCTTTCTGCTTCTGCTTTCCATCTGGCTTTATTTCACCTGCTACCCATAATCAGGGAGGAAATCATCTACTTCATCCACAAATTCCAACTGTGTTTTATAGATCATTGAGGTCAGTTCAACATTATGGTGTTTTCTGCTTTTATCTTAATCTTCTCCAATAGCATAATAAGGGGTAACTTTGAGTTGATAGAACTGATATTTATATAGCTGCCAGTAAAATAACATTAAGTAGGGAGTAGGAATAGTCAAGTAAAGTGATTGGAGGATTTCTTTTAAATGTTTGAACAGATTCATGGAACACAGGTTCACTACAGTCTGGTTTTCTATTGCTTGGCTCGATAGCAAACCAGTTTTAAAGAGAATATTCTTATCTGCTGGTTAATGTCTTATTAAAATGTTGAGGTAAAAAAGCCGTTTAATACATTTTGTATTATACTACGAGATGCTTAGTACATATATGTTAAGACTTTGTCTTCTTTAATTCATGTAAGACACTTTTGTACTGTAGAAGACTACCCTTAAATTTTTAAGCTATTTTTAATGTAAATCTTTTTCTTTGTTATAAATATAAAAGTGAAAAAACGTCAGTTAGAATTCATTTATGTATTACTAAAACTCTTGTTATAGTCAACGGCTTAAAATACAGATGCTATTTTCTGATACCTTATCAGGGCAATAATGCTTAATTGCTTATTGAAAGATCTATACAATAAATTCTCTAGTACAACAAATATTTTATCTTTATTATAATGACACAGATGATGTATTACTTGCCCTAGAGAGAAGGAAGTATTAAACTATAGCTGAATCATCACAGCATTTTTCTGTTGAAAGCTTTTAAGTAACTTTTCCCTCAGTCTTTTTTTCCTTCAAATAATAAATATCCAAACAAGAAAACAAACACTGAAATTATCAAAATCATCCTGCTGAACAATTTAATACATTTTCTCTCTTACCCTTAACGCTGTATCCACAGTGTTGAATGTTGTGACTAACATTTAATTGTTAATTCAGTGTTTGTTGAATGAGTGAAATAAACCAGAGAAGTTAGAGGAAGGGGAAATGAAAAAATAATGTATTTAGGAATATATGTAAGTGACATAATTTTCTAAGAATATTTTCACTTTGTAACTTACTACAAATCGTTTGGGTTTATAAGCTTGAACAGCTGAAACAATGATTTCTTAGTCTGTGTTTAATAAGGTTATAACTTTATTATGGTCCTGAGAAAGGGTAATGTACTTCTTTCAGTGTCTTTTTGTTTGTCTTTGTTTTGGGACCACACCTGGCTATGCACAGGGGTCATTCCTGACTCTGCACTCAGAAATTACTCCTAATCATGCTCAAGGGTCCATGTAAGATGCTGGGGGTTGAACCCGGGTTGGCCATAAGCAAGGCAAACACCCTATCTGCTGTACAATCTTTGCAGACTTTCGTTGGGATTTTTTTTTTCTTACTTCCCTCTTTCTCATTCTAAACTCTCCTTCAGTGGAAAGAAAGGTTTGTTAAAGCGGTTATGACTAGAATATGGGGGAAAAAACATAAAGCTTCTCTGGATCAAAATTTTGCCAAGGAGCCAACTAAGATCAGTTATCTATTAGTGGAAGTATAACCAGTGGAATTACAGAGCATAAAATGAGTATAAAAAAGGAAATGAGATTTGCAGGAAACATTTATCTGCTTGCCAAATAGAGCATGATATTTCTCCAAAATCAGAAAAGGAACAAAACTCATGAACATATATCTACAATGACCAGCCCATATATAAAAACAGAATTCTGGGACTGAAGAGCTGGTACAGGGATTAAGGCTGTGCTTTCCATGTAGCTGACCACAATATGTGCACCAAATGCAGCCCTGCAGGCCTCTGAGGCGGTGGGAATGGCCCTGGAGACCCCCAGCACTGCAAAAATGTCTAGGGTGATGCCTGAAACTCAGAGTCTGAGCAGCCTAGGGCCCTTGCACAGAACAGAAAATGCATCGTAGGGAAAACCACTAGGATTTTTACTGTAGTCTGCTATTTAAGTTCGGCAGCCGAAGACCTCCAGGACCAGCCACCACCATGCTGAGACCACTCTCCGCACACCTGAAGGTACCGGCAGAGGGACAAAGCCACGTGGGTTCCGGGGCCGAGATCTCCAAGCCTACTCGGATTGGAGTCGAGCATCCTCCACCCAGATCCTCCAAATTCCAGTAGGCAGGGGTCACACCCACCAACTGGCCCCCTGGTGCCATGTAATCCCATCAGCTGCCAAGACTCTGAGACTATAAAAACCAGCTCCCGGAACCGGACATCTTATTATGACATCTCATTCCTACTTTGACAAACTGGCAGGCTACTGAATGTAGCCTGCCCACGCGGCAGAGTCAGGCAAACTCCCCGTGGCGCACCCAATATGCCAAATACCAGTAACAATGATGAGTCTCATTCTCCTAAAGAGCCTTGAATATAACCTCAGGGCCAGGATGAAGGAGACGTTACTGGGGCCTGCTCGAGGCAATGGACGAATAACAGAATGATCTGTGATCTGTGATCTGTGATTTAAGTTATGGCTGTATTTGAGTTAAATTAAATGTCTACACATTAAATGTGTACAGTGTGTACAGTAGTGCTGTATAACAAAACTTACACTGAAAGTTACAGCACCCAGAGAGAAGGAGTGTTTTTCTTACTCAGGAATTTGCAAGTGTTGGTGGAGTAACTGTTTCAGGCTGAGGAATGTCTGGAGCAACACTTAGGTCCAAGCCAGGCTTCAGTCTATGTGTGCCATGCCAGAAAACACACACCCAACGAACTGCCCATATGCCCATCTTTTCTTTTCACCAGTTGTTTCCTCTATTTTCTTTTCTCTTCTCCAAGTATATCTACAGGAGCTAAGAAGGAAGGATGGGGTGCAAGGTGGGGGTGCGGGTTAAAGATAGTGACTCGGTGAACAGGAAGGAGCTAGTGGTTGCTTTGAACTTGTTCCTTGGCAGGCAGTGATTCTCGATTTGGGAGTCAGTTTGGGGAGGGTGTGAAAGATCCCTGTGCTAGCTCCAGCCCATACTGTGATAAGTAGCAGTCCCTGCTTTTAGCGGTAACTGTTTTCCAATATTCATCACAAGAAGAAAAATTGAGGTGATCATTACAGAACTAAGAAATAAAAATATCACCAGGTTTGCTTTGGCAGTTGGGCCAAGCTAATCATGGGTTTTATTAACTCTCTTGGAAAGCATGCGTTTCATTATTTGGCTAAATGTGTACAAATTTCTAAATCTTGAAATAGATGAGAACAAGCAGTTTGTAATTAACAGATCATAAAGGAAAATAATAAACAGCCTGATGTGAAAATGCTAGGAGAACTAAGAGAGCCTATGGAACTAAACGATGGGTAGCTTGCCATGTTAGGATGCAGATTAGTGATTTGGATACATTAGCTATTAGGCATTCAGTTTTAATCATTAATCATTATTTAAGCCCTGTGCACATTGGTTACTCTAAGTAGAAGTAACCAAAATCAGAAGTATTTGTGCAAATACTGTAAAGTATATGGGGACAGGGGGTGGAATTGGGGCAGACCCAGCTATACTCAGGGCTTCTCCTAGCTCTGCACTCAGAATCACTCCTGGTAGGACTCTGGGGATCATGTGGGATGCTAGGGATCAAATCCAGGTCAGCCGCATGCTAGGCAAGTACTCTACCTAACTGATGATTTGCTACGAATAACCCAGAGAATACAAGCAAGCACATTACTTACTATTGTTGGTTGTTATAAAAGATTTCTTAAAGAATGCAAATGAAGAGCTGTACAAGGTGAGGACTGGAATAGTCCCAAGCACAAGAACTTTTGAAGCTTGGGTGTACTATCCACCTGGCATGTAGGTATGTTTGTAAGACATGTGTTTTCATAGGCGTTCCATTGTATTACACACCATTCATTAAATGATTCACCATTGGTGATTACCTCAGTTCTTCACCACCTCCCTTGGAGGTGTGGGATGGAGTGCAAGTTTTCATGCTGATGTTACCCATGGGCCCCCTAAACATTAGTTAATATATCCAATGTATGAAAAGAGCTTATTATGAAAAGTAGAAGTTGCATCTCACTCTTCAGGAAATTCCAAGAATCTGGGAAGCGTGAGGACCACCTTTCATGAAATTATGAACAAACACACATATTTCTTTTTTATCACAATATTACAAATCCTATAAGCAATGTGCTTGTTAATAGGTTTTCTCTTATTTGAACAATGTCACTATTTAAAATATTGCTTTCCAGTATAAGAGGCAGTGTAATAGGCTAATTGGCAGCCTGCCTTCCAAACCTGGCTTCACCATTTACTAGTTGTGTAATTTGGGGCAAGAGTGTGCCTTAGTTTTCTCTTCTGTAAAATAGGAGTATTATACCTATTTACTAAGAATAACTATGTGTTAAATAAATGGATCTGTAATGATAATGTATTTTTCATATAGATTCGATTTTTCAAAGTCCGTAACCATTCCTATTCCATAGTCTTTAAGACCTCACTGTACTTAGTGTTAGCATGAATGGAGAAAATATTTGGTAATTATCATAATAACTTTTAGAGAAATTAAAATGGAGTCACAGACTATCTAGAGGTCAGAAATCTATATTAAAATTATAAAAAGTGTAAAATTTTTAAAAGCTTATTCACTTTGCCCAGAGGAGAAGGGAATAATTTGTGAATTTGAATTTAGTAATTGCCTTGTATCAAGGAATAAAAAGGTTTCAGCTATCTTGGGAGAGTTAAGTATTTACAATATAAAAAACAATCATACAAATTTTCTTATTTCAGGGCTGGAGAGATAGTACAGCGGGTAGGTGCCTGCATTGCATGCAGCTGACCCAGGTTCAATCCCCATCATCCTGTATGGTCCCCCAGGCACTATTAGCAGTAATTCTGAGTGCAGAGTCAGGAATAACCCCCAAGTAACCCCCATTAGGTGTAACCCCAAAGCAAAACAAAAAGGTTTTCTTATTTCTTTTTTATGATAGAGAAATCTAATTGTGTTCACCTTTAGGAGGGAGTGAAAGAGGGAAGGGACAATAGACCCTGTTTTTCTACTATGACATAGTTCAGTGAGACTTGTGTATAATTTTGTTTGTTTGGGGGCTACACCCACTGGTGCTCAGGGTTACTCCTTACCCTGTGCCCAGGACTCATTCCTGTAAGTGCTCAGGGAACCATATGGGATGTGGGGGATCAAACTTGAGTCAGCCATGTAAGGCAAGTGGCTGCCCCCTGTACTATCTATATACCTTTTCTATAAATGAATTGACTATAATGATAGTGTATAAAAGTACACATAGAGTCTCTTGCCCTGAATCTCTATTTATGACTCTTTATTTGGGGGATTTGGTCTGCACCTCATTGTACTCAGGGACTATTTCTGGCTTTATGCATAGGACTTAACTCCTGGCACTGTTCTAGAGATCTTGAGTGGTTCGAGGGATCAAACCAGGGTCAGCCACAAGCAAGACAAGTGCCTGACTTCATGTTTATTTCTCTGACCCCAACTTTTGAGTTTAATAGAGGGGTTAAGATAAATGTTAAATTTTAACTAATATCATTTTCTAGTCCTGAAAAGTAGTTTTGTATAAAATCTAAGTAGCCTGAAAATTAAGAAACTGTGGTATTTTGGCACCAAACCATATGGCATCATAGCTAATGTTTGCTATGCTAAAAAAACATACATAATACTTTAAAAAATTAAAACATTTTTAAATGCTTTATTGGTTATCTGCTACTGTGGATTGTTAATAAGGTTCTTATTATTTCAGTGCTTCTGAATGTAAAACAAAACTTGATAAAATGTTGACAATGAAGAAAGTTAATGCATATAGATATCTAACATAGGTAAATTTCACATCATATTTCTGCATCATTTTAATAGATATTCTTGAGTTCCAACTCCTTTTTATGTAATTCCAGTAAATGCCTATTTGGAAATAAATTGGTTTGTACAAGGAAGAAATTAATACTGATTTTTGTTTCATATCTGGCTGTGAGAAGGCTTGAAAAGAGTTACTGTCATTGGTACCACTTAAAAATGACCTAAATTGAAAAAATAAAAAACCAAATTGCATGGAAAAATTAACTCTGCAAGCAGATTTAAGTAAATTTCAAAAAATTTATGGGAAGAAATGGGGTTGAGTGGGATTTCTTTTTGTAGTGCTGAAAATAGAAGGTGATCCTAGTTGCATAATGTAATAAACTAAATATCTGAATTGTAAACTTAAAGGGGTACTGCTATTTGCATAATCAGTTTTCCAGTTCTTGGCGGGGGTTCTTCCCAGATATGCTGGGCACCACCAGGGCTGCACCTGGAGCTGCTGCAGTGCTGAGGTTGCAGCTCAGTACCCTTTGCATGTGGACAGGTACTTTGAGCTACCATCCAGCCTTATGTATCATGTTTTAAAGATGACACTGAGGTCTGGAGTGATAATTTACAGTGCTGGAGCACATGCCTGTCATTCAAAAGACTCTGAGTTCAATCCTCAGCATCACAGGAACCCTGAGCAGCATAAGATATCCTCAGTGATCCCTAAAACCCCAGATACCATACCAGCATGGTATCTTGGTGCCCAAGGTTTGTACTGTCCAGCCAGTGCAGCAGAACTGAGTATTGGCCCAGAGTTCCAGAACTTCTGAGCATTGCTTAGTATCAGATGATCCTGTTAGGTATGTGTTATCTGAGTTCTATCTGGTACAGAGTAGGAACACAGCCAGTGTGGCGCGGAGGGCATCCAAGTGTAGAGAACAAAAGGAAATTGCTCTTGTGAGGAATAGATTTGATAGGTAAGGGTAATGAGAAGTCTCACTGTTGGAGAACTGGAAAGAAACACGATATTAAGTCAGGATTAAAGACATCACTATGACATTTCCTGGGGCAGGGCTCGGGTGGTTTACAGGGATTGACATAATGAATATGAAGCTGTGTCTATGTGCGTATGAGTATGTATGTACTGCTACCTCTGCCCAGTGAGTGAACCTGGAAGACAGTGGCATCCTAACATAAACAAACATTGCTGATCATTCTAAATCCCTCTCTCTACTAGAAAACAGTCAGGGCTTCTTGGTCAATCTACTCATTTGAAGGCTGTCACTGTAAGTAAGCACTGTCCTCCCGTTGTTCATCAATTTGCTCAAGCGGGCACCAGTAACGTCTCCATTGTGAGACTTGTTACTGTTTTTGGCATATCGAATACGCCACAGGAAGCTTGCCAGGCTCTGCCATACGGGCGGGATACTCTCAGTTGCTTGCCGGGCTCCTTGAGAAGGATGGAGAAATCGAACCCGGGTCAGCCACGTGCAAGGCAAACGCCCTACCCACTGTGCTATTGCTCCATCCCATTTGAAGGTTATAGTAGGGAAAATACAAGGTATAAGCTACAGTATAAAACTGTGCCAGAAAGCAGTTCATAAGTGAAAGGGTTGTGTCAGAAGACAGGAGTAATAAACTTGTAAGCACTTGCCCTTGATCTAGATTGTAGAAACATTTATCTACAAAATAAATAACAATAGTGACATCATAATCGATTGAATAAGAGAGGAATCAGTGTGTTCCTGATATGGATAGATGGATGGATTTATGGATGGATGGGTGGGTAGATTGGTGGGGAAGAAGCTAAACTATAAAAGGAATAATGGATTTGGCAGGCATTGTAGTAATTATTCCACCAACAAACATGAATGCAGGAAAGAAAGTCGCACTGTAGCACTGTTCTCCTTTTGTTCATCGATTTGCTCTAGCGGGCAGCAGTAACGTCTCACAACAAATTGTGAGACTTGTTGTTACTGTTTTGGCATATTGAATACATCACAGGTAGCTTGCCAGGCTTTGCCGTGCGGGCAAGATACTCTCGGTAGCTTGCCGGGCTCTTTGAGAGGGGCAGAGAAATCAAACCCGGGTCTGCCATGTCAGCCGCATGCAAGGAAAACAAACGCCTTACCCGCTGTGCTGTGACTCCAGTGAATGAATGCAGAAAAGAAAGTAGTGGGGAAAAGTTTATTGAGAGTGATACTGATACTTTATATCAGTGTCCATACTATCATTTATGGATAAAAACTAAAAGAGTGGAAATAGCCTTAGTGTCCAACATTGAATGAGATATATCACTGTACACATTAAATGAGATATGTGTAAACATTAAGTCAGGTATATGTCTTATTCAATGTTTATATACGTATATACATGTTAAAATGTGTGTGTTTATATATACATATATGTGTTTGGTTTTAACATACTTGCTTGTATGTTAACGCTTATATACATTCTCTGTCCTTCTCAGAGGGCCTGGCAAGCTACTGAGAGTATCCTGCCCGCACACAGAGCCTGGCAAGCTCCCTGTGGCATATTCGATATGCCAAAAATAGTAACAATAATGGGTCTCATTCCCCTGACCCTGAACGAGCCTCCAATATGGCACCATTGGGAAGGACAAGTAAGGAGAGGCTGCTAAAATCTCAGGGCTGGGATGAATGGAGATGTTACTGGCACCTGCTCGAGCAAATCAGTGAACAGTGGGATGACAGTGATACAGTGATATATAAACATGCATATATTTGGAATTCTATCATATGCTATAATATGGATGAACCTTGAAAGTGGAATGCAAAGTAGGAGAAGCTACACAAAGGTAGAACACATACTGTATTATTACATTTATCTGAGGTATCTAGAAGTGCTGAATTAATTATTGATTAATTATTATACAAAGAAAGTATAAGAGGTTATTTGGGCATAGTAAGAGGTAGGGAAATTGGGATTTTTTTTATTCATTGGATATAGAGTTTCAGTGAGAATGATGAGAAATTCTGGAAGTAGATAGGGCCTGTGGTTGCACTGCGTTGTCTGTGTACTTATTGTCACCAGATAATGAATAAAAATGGTTAAATGACTAACTTTGTGTATTTTATCACAAATTTTTTTCAATTTTATTTTATTGAGGAATAGATATATACACAGTCTCAAAGTATCCTCCCATAAATACTTATTTAAAAGATAAAAAAATACCATTTTAGAGTGAAAAAATCTGACCAACACAACTATACTCAAGTGATCAAAATTAACCAGCATTGCTTCTGTAATATTTCTGCCAGATAATGCCTAACTTGAATCAAATCATATGGTTAACTCAAATTGAGATAAACTGTGCAAAGCATCTGACCTATAACCTTAAAAAAAGTGTCAAGCTCATTAAGTTAAAAAACGACAGCTATTGGAGATCATGAAAGATAAGAGAACAGAGAACTAAATGCATTGTATAATCCTAAATTGGATTATTTTGCTAGAAAGCACATTGTTGGAACAAAAGGTTAAAAACTTAAATGGTGTTTATAATAATGTAAAATGTTTATTTCTTAACTGTGTTGATTTGGTTACTGTGATGATATGAGAGCATTCTTGTTATAGGAAGTAACATTTGTTATGTAAAGGATGTTATGCCTTTGCTTTTGCATGGGTAAGGGGAGAAACTTAGAACTATTCTTCATTTTTTGTAAGCTTGAAATGATTTCAAATTTTTAAAAAGCATTTACACAGTGCAAAAATAAATAAAAAATTAAATAATATGAATAAAGATAGTGCTTTGGGCCAGGAACTAGACTAGTTCTTTGTTTAGGCTAGTTAACCTAAGGAGTCGGAGAGATGATGCAATGGGTAAAGCACTCGCCAGGCATCCTTCCTGACACCAGTTCAAAGTCCAGGCACTACATATGGTCCCTGGAGCACCATCATGGGTTATTCCTGGGTATAGAGCCTGAAATAGTCCCTGACTACCATTGAATTTTTTTTTAATTTAGAAGGTTAATTGCTAAAGAAATGGAAACTTTAATAAATTAGAAATACTTTCTGTCAAACATTTTAAGTACAAAACTTTAGTATAATCTGAGAGGACTGATTATATATCAGTTATTTATGAATGAATGGGGAAACCATTTTCTAGATACTGACCTTACAATTTTAGATTTAGAGTGTGAAAATAAGGAAATAACCAATATATAGAGTTGTAAAACTGGTCATTTTATATTAAAAAATTCATGTGTTTCACTCTTTGTCTGTTACAGGTGATGCTGAACAGGAACTTGGCCCTCCTCCATCTGTAGATGAGGCAGCAAACACACTCATGACTCGTCTGGGTTTCCTCCTTGGAGAGAAAGTCACAGAAGTCCAGTCAGGTGACCAATACAACATGGAAGTACAGGATGAAAATCAGGTAAGCTGCTTTCTGTCAACTGTGTGGAACATGGGAGAAATCAAACTATTATGCTAGAAAAGGGAAAACGTTGCAAGGGTTGTGTGTGTCTGTGTCTGTATGTGTGTGTCTGTGTGTCTGTGTGTGTGTGTCTGTGTGTTTACCAAAGATATACACTTCTGACATTATCATCATGCAGAGCCATAAAGCAGTTATCAGTAGATTTCAAATGATTTCTAGTCCAGGGCTGGAGCAATAGCACAGCGATAGGGCATTTGCCTTGCACACAGCTAGCCTGGCCGAGCCGGGTTTGATTCCTCCACCCCTCTCAGAGAGCCTGGCAAGCTACCTGTGACGTATTCAGTATGCCAAACACAGTAACAAGAAGTCTTAAAATGGAGACGTTACTGGGCCTGCTCGAGTAATTCGATGATGAACAATGGGAGGACAGTGTTTGTGTTTGTTTTCTAATCCAGAGAGATCCCTTACAGCTGTGCTTTGCATGCAGGAAACACAATCCTGTCACCTCATCATCCCAGATCACTGCCAGGAACAACCCCCTAAGCTCAGTAGGCCCAGAGCACTGCAGGCTGTCACCCAAAAACAAACAAAAAAATTCCATTTACTAGGAAAACCATAGAATTAATTAACTATAAAATGGTGATTTAGAACATGATAGAAATCCCATACATTTGTATATTAATAACTTATAAGTAGCATTTACTTATATAAAATCACAATAAATTAGAAAACATTTATTATATCATATGTTTAGTTGTGAGGATTTTTTTGAGGATGTTTTTCTTATGTTTGCTAATATGCAATATGTAAGACTCATGATGGCAGGGATTGACGACTTTTTAAAAGTCACTTTACATTGTTACATCAAAGTGCTATGCTCTATGAATAAAAATAGGAATGATGTGTCAAGTTCAAATGTGAACTTTCTAAAAATAAGCAAGTAAAAGGACATAAAGATTACATTTTGAGATCTGAGTATTTGCTATGAATTTGTTTCTAAAATTATTTTTCTTTACCAAAATTTATACCTGTAGTTGATTTTGCTGATGTTTCATGTCACAGCATGTTGCAATGATTTCTGAATAAAGTCTTAAGTTTATTGTGTGTGCCTTAGTTATCCAGTTGTAGAAATAAATGAGTATAACTATTAGTATAATTATTCCAACATAATAGAAAAACCACAGGGTCAGAAGGTAGAAAACTTGCATTCCGCTTCCAACTCCATCACCTGCCGTTTTGTAAATGTAGACATGTCCTGTAAGTTTTCTGAGTTTCATACATCTTACTTCATCGATTTGCTCAGGCGGGCGCCAGTAACGTCTCCATTCGTCCCAGCCCTGAGATTTTAGGAGCTTCTCCTTACTCATCCTTCCCAATGGTGACGTATTGGAGGCTTTTGGGGGGTCAGGGGAATAAGACCCATTATTGTTACTGTTTTTGGCATATCAAATACGCCACAGGGAGTTTACCAGGCTCTGCCATGTGGGCGGGGATACTCTCGGTAGCTTGCCGGGCTCTCCGAGAGGAACCTCCACGTAGCAATCACTTTACATTCCAATTTTCAGGTTTAAAAAATACTGTAAACATACTGCTGGAAAGCAGTGGGATAGTACCAAATGCAAGTAGTTTGCTTTTACATTCTTTGTTCTTAGAAGCTATATTTCCATATTCTGGTATGATATGAAGTAACACCAGACAGAATTATTGTGTGAATACAATTAAATAATGAATATAAAAGTACTTCGTAATCTACGTACAGAGACTGGAGAGATAGTAGAGCAGGTAAGGCATTTGCCTTGCATCCAGCTGACCTAGGTTGCATGCAGATAGCCTCAGCACCATATGTGGTCCCCTGAGCACAGAACCAGAAATAAGCCCTGAGAGCACAGCCAGGGTGGCCCAAAAATAATTTTCAAAAGGAACATATAATATATACTTAGTATAAATTTATATAAAAACTTTATGATTTAGGGGATATTAAATTCATAGGACCCTTTGAAATTATATACAGGACCCTTTCAGTTTCACATTTCTTTTATTGAGGGGAATGGGGAGTGAACACCCAATCCATTTCTCTTCCTTTTTTTTTTTTTGATGAAGCAGGAGTTTATTGAAACTTACTAGGAAAGATGCGAAGGAATAGAAAGGGGAAAGTATATGTTTGAGGGAGAACATAGGCATCTACTGAGTAGAAATAAGAAACAGAAAAGCAAGTGATATACGTGTTCAAGAGAGAACATAGGCTTGAAAACAAGCCCATTTCTAATTTCTTAAATGGGAAAAATATTGTTCATTATGCTTCTCATATTTGGTTGATAGGAATAGGTAAGACAATCAGTATCAACTGTAAAATAATACATAAATATAAAATACTAATGAAGCTAAATGATAGGTCCTTGAAATATACTGCGAAGCAATCTTGGAACCACAAAGAAAGTGGCTAAATTATTATGAGAAGTTCTAATCTTAGAATATTAAGAACTTCCTAACACCCCAAATTTTGCCGGTGTGCCTTTGGCCAGACCCCAACAACTTGGGACCAAGTTTACCAAAAAATTTAACAGCCACAAGTTAGGTATGTGGGAGCCATGCCCATAAACCACCTCTGGCTCAGCTATCTAAGCTTATTTATTGGCCTTATCTCAGAGACCCATAAATAAATCTTGAAAGAGATTAAAAGCCACAGTTAATCTCATACCTGTGCATGGATAAATGGACTGTAGTAAGTTGGAGGGGGGCAGGTTGGCCTGTTCCTGCCCAAGCAGAACCCCCAGCAGCCACTTGCTTCCACAATCCAAAATTGCTGCCATACCCCCAGCAAGACTCCAGCATCTCTGGGCGGACCTCACCAAGATATAATCTCCTGAAAATTCAGGTACGTGGGTTTTGTGACTGAAATCTCCAGGCTTTCACAGAGTTGGGGTGGGCTACTTCCCCCCACTTCCTAACACACATGGAAGCACTGGCATTCACTCCCACGAACCAACTCCAGGGCCACCCTGTAAACTCTATTACTGGCCTTGCTTCTGAGATTCATAAATCTCGAAAGAGATCAAAAGACAGAGACACAGCAATGAGTCCAGGAAGACACCACAGAGCCAGAAATCTCTCTGGGCCCCATAATGAGCCAATTTCACCAGGGGCACCCCAGAATGGAGCAGGTACACTCTCCCCACCTACTCCAGATGGAATCCTGGCGACCAAGAGCTTCCACAAGCAAGGCCCAGGAATGCGGGTTCCAGGACAAAATCTCCATGCCACATGGGGGCAGAGGCACAGGGCTGTCCCTCCCCGGCTCCCCGCCTGCCCGTAGGCCTGGCTGTCACGCCCACAATGTACCTCCGGGCACCATCTTAGCACACCAACAGCCCTAGTCCAGAATTGAGTACCAAAATGGATTAGTGTCCTACAGAAATGTCTCTGGAACCCAACTATTTACAATCTAGGATTCCAGAAGCATGTGGCCGCATCACCCATGATATTCAAAATGAGCAATGGACAATAAATGGCCTAGTATCTGCCCCTGGCAGGCAGGCTTGAATGGTGGTGGGAAAATTCAAGCAAAACATAATGCCCAAAAGTAGAGAGAGAGTATTGGGAAAATTGCCTACCATGGAGACAGGGTGAGGACTGAGGAAGGGGGGGGGGGCGATATACAGGGGACACTGGTGGTGGAAAATGTGCAATGGCGGAGGATGGGTGTTTTGGCTATTGTGAACAGTGCTGCAATGAGCATATAGGTACAGATTTCATTTCTACTATGCTTTTTTGCATCCTTGGGATATATTCCCAGAAGTGGTATTGGGGGGTTATGGAAGCTCAATTTCTAGTTTTTGAAGGATTGTCCATATTGTTTTCCAGAAAGGCTGGATTAGTGGGCATTCCCCCCAACGGTGAAAGAGCATCCCTTTTTCCCCACATCCATGTCAGCACTGGTTGCTTTTGTTCTTTTGAATGTGTGCCAGTCTCTGTGGTGTGAGATGGTATCTCATTGTTGTTTTGATTTGCATCTCCCTAATGGCTAGTAATGTGGAGCATTTTTTCATGTGCCTTTGGCCATTTGTATTGAAGATGAATTTCTTTTTTTTTTTTAAGATGTAGGAGTACTGCTATTTATTCAGCCACTGATTATCTGATTGAATTGGGCATGAACTCCACCTTACTTTATTTTTTCATAATTTTATTTATTTTTTTCTTCTTATATTTATTTATTGAATCACTGTGGGGAAAGTTACTAAACTTTCAGGTTTAAGTCTCGGTCATACAATGATCAAACACCTTTCCCTTCACCAGTACTCATTTTTCACTACCAAGAACCCCAATATACCCCCCACACCTCCCAATGCCTGTGAGGCAGATGATTTCCACTTAATTATTCTCTACATTGATTACATTCATTATTTTGACAAAAGATGCACCTTTATTGTTTAGAATCCCCCCCCCCCAACAATCAGAATTGCTGAAAAGGCATTGTGAAATACTTTGTTTTCTATAGCTGGTTATGAGAATCATATAATGTCTTATTTTGGATTTCTGCAAAGAGCCAGATAATTACAAGATTGGTTTCTGTGCGTCTGTTGTTATGGCTGTGCCCGAGAGCAGCTCATTAGGGGCAACTCGTGACCTCGGTAGGGTGTGAAGGACGAGCCGGTACTGCCCCCCTTCCCATGAGACTGCAGTTGCCCCATGACCACCGGTTCATACCTGACTTTCCTATAAGCTCTGAAGTGGTGGCCACCCTGTGCTGGGAGGGAAAAAGGCGGAAGGGAGCAACACACTTTCCCTCCTGGGGAGGCATGGCGCCATAGTTTAACGCATGGTCCAATCACTTTTCTGCTGCAAGCTGCCAGGCTCTGGTCTAAGTCCTTTTGCCTCTGGAGCCATGGCCATGCCAGAGAGCCGCTCATGGGGGGAAACTCATGACCTTGGTAGGGCGTGAAGAATGAGCCAGTACCGCCTCCCTTCCCATGAGACTGCAGTTGCCCTGTCACCACCAGCTCATACCTAGCTTTCCAATAAGCTCTGAGGCTGCGGCCACCTTGCTGGCGGGGGGAGGAGGGGGCGGGGGAGCGGAAGAGAGCAACACCCTTTCCCTCTCGGGGAGGCATGGAGCTGTAGTTTAACGCATGGTCCATTCAATTTTCGGCTGCAAGCTGCGGGGCTCTGGATTAAGTCCTTTTGCCTCTGGAACCATGGCCGTGCCAGAGAGCCACTCGGGGGGGGGGGGCAACTTGTGACCTCAGTAAGGCATAAAGGACAAACCAGTACCACCCCCCTTCCCATGAGATTGCAGTTGACCCGTCACCGCCTGCTCATATCTGGCTTTCCAATAAGCTCTGCGGCAGCGGCTATCTTGTATGTGGTCCAGATGCATTTCTGCCAAAAGCTGCTGGATTTCGAGATTTGTTTCTGAGTCTCTGGGATCATGGCCGTTAAGCAGCTTGATCAGGAGCCAGAGAGGCCGTTTGTAGGCAGCGACTCAGGGTCTCATTGGGACAGGGAGGAAAGGGCCGGTCCCACCCCCATCTGGTGAGGCCCTGCGTGTCTCATCACTGTGGACTCAAACCTGACTGTCCAGTGGCCTCTGGAGGATGGCAGTCACCGGGCCGCCAGGGGGAATAGGCCAAGGCATGAAACCTACTCCCACCTGGAGTGGCCCAGTGCTAGTAACCTACTATAGGAACAGGACGCATTTCTGCCAAAAGCCTTTGGGTTCCGAGATTCATTTCTGAGTCTCTGGGATCATGGCCATTAAGCAGTTCCATAAGGAACCAGAGAGGCCATGCCTCCAATTATATAGCTGAGCCAGAGGTGGTTTGTGGGTGTCTCCCACATACCTAACTTTTGGCCATTTACTTTCTTGGTAAACTTTGCCCCAAGTTTTTGGGGTCTGGCCAAAGGCACAGCAGCAATTTTGGGGTATCTGAAAGTCTGACGGTGCCATGAGGCTGCTGATGCACTCGCCTCACAGGTACAGATTGACCTGCTGGTGGCACCATACCCCCTTGAAGATGAATTTCTTTAGTTAAAAAACTTTATAGTGACTGTATCCTCAAAATAATATTAGTAAAGACAATCAACACATTCAAGCCTGAATAAATAATTTTTCTTTTAAAGACAAATTGAAAGTGATATCCAACTGATATAATTTTCTTCTCTTGGTACTTTTTGGGGCATCAGAAAAAAACTTTTAGTTCTTCCTAAGCTTTGTTGTTGTTGTTGTTGTTGTTGTCTTTGTAATTATCAACCATGTGTAATGTCCAACCTTAAAGAGATTAAGAATGGGAATTTGGGGTCCTTCTGGCGAACTCTAAGGACAATAGGAAATACCCCTGAGAGGTTTTGGAAGTGGAGTGGTTTAATTGGACAACCATTGTCATCTATATCAGAGAGATTGTTAGATATTGTCTTCCTGTGCCTAGAAGAGATTTCAGTATGTCACTGAAAAATAGAGAATTTGTCCTTTAATTTATTACGGATGCTTTTTCTGCTTTGTCAATAGCTTAAAGTAGCTTTTCTTTCATCTTTGCTTTTACTTTTTGTTTGTTGCTTTTGTTTTGGAGCCACATACGGCTGTGCTCAGGGACCCTCCTGGTGATACTTCGGAGGTCGTATATAACATGAAGGATCAAACACAGGTCGGCTATGTACAATGCAAGAGCCCTACCTGCTGTCCTATCTCTGTCTCTCCAGTTCTTCCTTTTAAAATTTTCAAAACACACCTTCTGTGAAATGATTTATACGGCAAAATCTAACTTGTCAGAATGGGTTGTTGGGCCTTAACCTTATTGGCAAAATTATAAGTTTTCTTTTTCAAAAAGCAGACTGAGAATCTTGTCTAAAAAGAGAAATGGGTTGCTACAGAAGTTAAAAGACTCAATAATAATGAAAAATTTCTAAAATAGAGTGACTAGATATATGTCTACTGCAATAAAGTCTAATACAAATTATTTTATCTTTTCGCATGTTTATTAATCTAGGAATGAGATTAAAAATGTTCATGCCAGATTCTAAGGAAGAATCCTAATTCAGTCATTTTGAAGTACAGTTCAACATGTGCCCATTTTGTAGGAAGCCTTGTATGTTTTTTACGATTCACGGGTGATTCTAACAGTAGAATCAGTTAAAAATAATATTCTACTCAGTTAAAAATAATAATTCAGTGACTCAATTAAAAAACTAAAAATCAAAAATAAATTTAAAAAATAAAATGCATTGATTTAGGTCTTAGTTTGCTAAGACAGTTTGATCTTAGTATTATTGATACAACTGAAAAGATTTACTTGACTACAAGTTTCTGAAAATGTTACTTAGGTTGAGAGAACAGGGACAAGGGACCCAAGACAATGGTGGAGGGAAACGGATACTCTGGTGGGGAGTATGGTGCTGAATATTATATGCATGAAACTACATCACTGATGGTTTTGTAAATTAATGTCAATAAAATTTTTAAAAATTTTAAATAATCAAGTATATCTTTTATAGCATGATTTAAAAGGATTTAAGTTCAGGTATAAAAAAATCATTCATGATGCTAAGTGATCTCAGTGTGTAATCAATTTCTCTAAAGAAATTTAGTTTTATATAGATTAATATAATATAAACAAAACAAAAAACACCATCCTCCTGTTGTTCATTGATTTTCTCGAGCGGGTCCAGTAACGTCTTCATTGTGAGACTTTGTTGTTACTGTGTTTGGCATATCGAATACGTCACGGGGAGCTTGCCAGGCTCTGCCGTGCGGGCTCAATACTCTCGGTAGCTTGCCGGGCTCTCCGAGAGGGGCGGAGGGATCGAACTCGGGTCGACCATGTTGGCTGCGTGCAAGGCAAACGCCCTGCCGCTGTGCTATCACTCCAGCTCCTAATATAATATCAATAATACAAAATAAAATTTGTAGACAAATTTTTCAAATAAGCTTTTTTTCCTATATTCATTTATTATCTCTGATCAGCATCTTCTGTATCCAAAAAAGCCTACATATTTGTATTAAGAATGATGTTTTTGAATTCTCTGTGACTACAGAAATTTTATTTTAAATCAAAGAAAATGCTTAGGGATATTTTAGTATCTGTATTGCAAATCATAAGGCCCAAAAGGAGAGAGAGAGAGAGAGAGAGAGAGAGAGAGAGAGAGAGAGAGAATGAGGGGGAGGGGGAAATGGAGGGGGAGGAGGAAGGGCAAAGTACCTGCTAGAAGCAGGTGGAAGGAGGGAGGGAAACTGGGGACATTGGTGGTAGGATATGTACACTGGTGAAGGGATAGGTATTACTGAAACAGTCATGAACAACTTTGTAACTGTGTATCTTACTATGATTCAAGTAAATGATAATGCAATAAAAGATAGAGACAACATACACACACACAAAAAAAAAAAAAGGACAATGATTATCAAGACAGTTCCATGCCTTTGGAAAGCTTTATTGACTGGAAATAGAAAGCACTGTAGCACTGTCCTCCCATTGTTCATCGATTTGCTCGAGTGGGCACCAGTAACATCTCCATTGTGAGACTTGTTGTTACTGTTTTTGGCATATCGATACACCACTGGTAGCTTGCCAGGCTTTGCCGTGCAGGCGAGATTCTCGCAGTAGCTTGCCAGGCTCTTCGAGAGGGGCGGAGGAATTGAACCCAGGTCAGCCCAGCCAGCTGCATGCAAGGCAAACGCCCTACCTGCTGTGCTATTTCTCCAGCCCAGAAATAGAAAACTATCTTAATAAAGTGTCCCTCCCTTGGTCTATTATAGTAATAAAGAATGCTTGTGTCACTAGAAATTTCCTAAGCAGAAAAGCTGACCATGATCTCTTCATGTTAAATTTAAGTTAAACTTATTTTAAATTTAAGTTTCACTTGAATTGTAAAATCTTGTCTATCAAAACAAGTAAAACCTAATGGATATAAAAGCTATAAGTAGAGCTAGTTCTTTTCCTAATTAAAGCATATGTTTTACCGTAATATACCTTACATTTAATGGCTGATGCATTTATATTACTTGTTTTTCATTCTGATTTTTCAGACCTCAGCAATCGCCCAGAGGATAAGCCCTTGTTCCACCCTGACTAGCAGCACTGCCTCCCCACCAGCCAATAGCCCCTGCTCCACCCTCCCGCCTGTCAGTACAAATCCAACTGCCAAGGATTGCAGCTATGGGGCTGTCACTAGCCCAACCTCCACCCTTGAAAGCAGAGATAGTGGCATCATTGGTGAGTTGTTGTTTTCTTTTTTTTAATTAGTCTATCTCTCTCCACCCATTCTCTCTCCATCTGTTCTTGGGAGCCATTAGGGCCATAGTTGGCATCCAGCCCACATGTGTTGGGTGAAAGATAAGATCATACCTTGCAGTGTGATATCTAGCCAATGCTATATCAAGGCTGTACCCGGTGGTTCTTGGAGGGCCGTGTAGTGCCAATGATGAAATTCAGGGCCTTGCACATCCTAAGTATGGGAGCTATCTCCCCAGCCCCATGTTTTCTCTTTTAAAATTATACAATCTTAATATTTTTAATTAATAAAATACATTATGAACACCACGTTTTACAAAGTTGCTCATAATACAATTGTTACACACTTTCAATATTCCAACATCAGTCCCACCACCTGAGTGACCTTCCCTCTACCATTGTCCCCATTGTCCCAACCACCTCTCAAGTCTGCCTCCATAGCAAGAACACAGTGATATATTTTATATTGCTTTGCAGCTAAATGGCTAATGGAATTATCAAAAATACTTCAGTTAAAATATTTTGTGAAAATTGTTCTCTCTCACCAGGGGGTTGTATCAGTTCTTGTCTGAGAATATAAGCTGTTATGTTTCTAGTCGAGCCTTCTGTGTTGTTGTTTTTGTTTGTTGAGTTTAGTTGCCTTCTATGTTACTTTCCCATCTAATTTGGTGTTTCTACTGGAATTTCAGTATTGTGGAATTTGGAGGTGTTGCTCCAGAAAGTTCAGGATCTGTAGAACTAAGCTGATGAGTTGACATGGTGGTGGCTATGGGTGGTGGGTATAACTTCCAGGGCTGCTGGAAGCCATGGGGTGTGGGGAGGAATTAAGGGGGAGGAAGACTGCCCATTCCCACTCCAAAAAGACCCCAAAATTCTCAGCCTGGGCTGAGAACCTGCAATTTTCGAGGTTTGGTTTCTCTGCAGAGGTTATTAGTGAAGCAGTAGAGTTGGGCCACTAGAGTACAGCAGCAGTAAGGTGAGGGCACAGCTGCTGGGGCTTCAGCAGGGTGGGGACTGTGCCCTCCCTCCTCCCAAGAATGACCCCAGAGTTTTCAGCCTGGAGACCCAGGTGTCCATGAATTTTAGCTGCCTTGTCTTGCTGTTTGGCTGGTGGGTGACTCAACAAGGCAGTGACTGTGGGAGATGGCTCACAAACTTAATGTTTTAAAATTTTTTTAGAGGCTGGAGAGATAGTAACAGCAGATAAGACACTTAACTCAACCAATCCGGGTTTGATTCCCAACATCCCATATGGCACCCACAAACACAACCAGGAGTACTTCCTGAGTACAGAGCCAAAAGTAGCCCACCTGAGCATTACCAGGTATATCCCAAAACAAAACAAACAATTCTTCTTTTGAATTGTTGAGATCACGATCACGATCACGACCATCCTGTTGTTCCTCAATTGCCTCGAGTAGGCCCCAGTAACGTCTCCTTCGTTCTAGCCCTGAGATTTTTAAAAAGTGCCATATTCAAGGTTCTTTCAGGGTTAGGAGAATGAGATCCATCATTGTTACTGGTATTTGGCATATTGGGTACGCCAGGGGAGTTTGCCAGACTCTGCCGTGTGCACAGGTTACATTCGGTAGCCTGCCAGTTTTTCCAAAGTAAGAATGAGATAATAAGAGCTGGGTTTTATAGTCTCTAGATCTTGGCCGTTGATGGGATTACACGGTGCCAGGGGACCAGTTGGTGGGTGTGACCCCTGCCTACTGGAATTTGGAGGATCTGGGTGGAGGATGCTCAGCCCCGATCCGAGCAGGCTTGGAGCTCAGCCCCAGGACCTGCATGCCCTTGTTCCTCTGCCAGTACCTTCATGCATGTGGAGAGTGGTCTCAGC
The DNA here is from genome assembly GCF_029834395.1 of Sorex fumeus. Classification (NCBI taxonomy): domain Eukaryota; kingdom Metazoa; phylum Chordata; class Mammalia; order Eulipotyphla; family Soricidae; genus Sorex; species Sorex fumeus. Next base: position 80,230,497 of record NW_026606120.1, read on the forward strand.
ATGGTTGTGGCTGGTTCTGGAGGTCTTCGGCAGAGTCTCCTGCCCTTGCGCATGGCTGTCCTCGCTGGGGCCCCTTGGAGGGGGGCGGGTTAAGTTTCCCTCCCCACCCCAACCAGAGCTCCAGAGCAACACCAAATGTCGCCAAAATAAAAAACACACAGAAGACCCCACAGCGCGCTGTGCCGTTCTAGACTGGTGCAAAACAACACCATGATACTGGGGGCCGTGGGGGGGGGGGGGTACTGAGGCATGGGAACAGAAATGGGGGAGTTACTGGCTCCCTACAGTGCATCTTTCTCTTTTGAATTTGGTGCCATGTTGAAGAAAATGTTGTCCAGTGCTAGCCAGGGGCTGGAGAGATAGTACTGTAGGTGGGATGCTCACCTTGCACACAGCCGACCTGGCTTTGAGCCACAGCACTACATCTGGTTCCCCTGAGCACTGCCAAGCATGATCCCTGAGTGCAGAGCCAAGAGTAAGCCCTATGCACCTCTGAGTGTGGCCAAAAAAACCCAACAACAACAACAATCCCAGCACAGGGTCCAGGACAGGCTGACCTGTCCCAGGAGGGCTCAGGGGGTTAGAGCAGATATCTGTCCCCAGGCAGCTCCTGGTCTGCACTGCTCAGGCTCATAGCCAGCAAATGGGATGCTCTCCAGGTATGCTTCCGCCCCGGGAGCCTGGGGAGAGCCTCTCCTCCCAGCAAATAAAAATTCCAGTTTCCAGCCATTCTGCTCATCACCAGAACCGAGACCCAAAAGAGAGGAGGAGCCTCTTCCAGGGCCACACAGAAACAACACAACCCACCAGCCTGCCTGTGGAGCTGTCACTGGGCAACGTTCCTTCCAGAAACCATGCTCACAAGCTCAGGGCAAGGTGGGGGTACTGACTCCCCTCCGGAGGCACCAAGGTGCACCTCCCTGGACTCCCCCATAGCAAACTCCGTGTGTCACTCCCTTCTTTTATGCCAAAGGACTCCCTCTTCTCTCTCCTCTCCATGTATCCCAAATAAACCTATTTACAGCAATGGGAGAAGCAGCCAGCAACTCTCCATCTTTCTAACTGCTGAGTCTCCATCTGAAATGGAGGGCTGGAGAGAGAGGGCAACGGGGAGGGCATGAGGCTGACCCAGGTTTGATCCCTGGCACCACATGTGGTCTCCTGAGACCTACCAGGAGCGATCCCTGAGTGCAGAGCCAGGAGCAACCCTGAGTGTTGCTGGATGTAGCCCGAGGAAGGAAGGGAGGGAGGGAGGGAGGGAAGAGAGGGAGGAGAGATAAGGGAGGATGGGAGGAAGGAAGGAAGGAAGGAGATGGAGGGAGGGAAGGAGGGAGGGAGGAAGGAAGGAGAGGGAGGGAAGGAGGGAGGGAGGGAGGGAAGGAGGAGGGAGGGAGGGAAGGAGGGAGGGAGGAAGGAAGGAGAGGAAGGAAGGAAGGAGAGGGAGGGAGGGAAGGAAGGAGGGAGGGATTGTTGAGATGTATATATAAAATTTGTCTTCTTTCTAATGCTATGGGAGAGAAATAAAGATAAGCAAAACGAAAGACTTCTCTATTCACTTCCTGCTTAACTGCTTCCTTTAAAGATATACTTCATAAGTTGTGGATCCAAAACTTCTATGAACTTCTTCCTGTAAAGTTGGTTATGACGTGTTTCTTCAAACAAAGTGGTTCAGAATAAAAGCTCAGGGGTCAAAACAATTGTACAGTGGTCAGGTGCTTGCCTAGCACACAGACATGGGTTTGATGTCACCCCCTCCCCCATGTGGTGTCCCGAACCCACGAGGCGTGATCCTTGAGTGCAGAGTCAGGAGTAAGCCCTGAGCATGGCAGGATGTGCCTCTCCATCCCCCTATCCAAAAGAGGGAGGAGGAGAGGGAGGAAGGGGAAGAAGGAGAAGGCTCATCCTTCAATAACCCAAGTTTTATAGAAGTTTTCAGTTCTTCCTATATTTATTGCTTCTTGTATATTTATTAAGGAAAGTCAGTGGAGATGAGTGAAATTTTGGAAAATAATCAGAAGGAAAGAAATGCAATGATAAGAAAATGGGACTGAGCCCAGAAAGTAAGAATACTTTTAAATTGAGTAGGGAATTGAAGACAGAAGCAGAATTGGGTGGTGTCCAAAGAGTAGTCAAACAAATAGGGGGCAGGGGGAAATGGGTTGTTATTATTATATGTTATGATATAATTATTCAAAGCTAGGGAGATGGAATCTAAAGGAAAAGGTAAAGCGAGGAGGCCAACAAATGACAAAAGCTAAAGAGACCCAAGAAAATTAGAATGATTAAGGAATAAAGAAAATAAAACATTCAGCATTCTTCTAAAGATTTTCAAATCAGTATATTTAGATGTTATGTCTAAACAAATATTAATGTTTTAAAAAATTACGTATATCAGCTACTGAAATAAATATATATCAGTATGTGAGTTTAGTCATTTTTAAGTAAATATTAGCTAGATAAAAAGAGTAAAGTAGAGGAATACAAAATCAACACACAAAAACATTTGCATTTTCACTCCTTACCAAAAAAGTTCAAAAGAAAGTTTAGAAAAGAAATCCATTATAGTTGCATCAAAAAGAAAGAAAAACTTAGGAATTAATTTAACCAAAGTGAAAAAAATTATATAATAAACACTATAAAACATTGATGAAGAAATTTTAAAAGATTAGATAAACTAGTTGCCCGCTTGCGTTTACCAGAGCTCTCTACCAGTATAGTGAAAGGCCCTCTCATAATCCAAGCAAGCATTGTTCTTTGCAGAAGCAGAAAATACCATCCTAAAATTCATGTGAAATCTCAAAGTCTCCTGATTTGACAAAATAACCTCAAAAAAGAACGAAGTTGAAGGCCTTACATTTTTTGAACCCAAAATGGATCAAAGATGTAAATGTCACACACACACACACTGTCTTCTCATTGTTCATCGATTTGCTTGAGCAGGCCCAGTAATGTCTCCATTTTGAGACTTGTTACTGTGTTTGACATATTGAATACGTCACAGGTAGCTTGCCAGGCTTTGCCACGCGGGTGAGATGTTCCCGGTAGCTTGCCGGGCTCTCCGAAAGGGGTAGAGGAATCAAACCTGGCTTGGCCAGGCTGGCTGCGCGCAAGGCAAATGCGCTACCACTGTGCTATCACTCTAACCCCAGATCTAAATGTAAAAATTAAAACTTAGATAAAAAACAACAGGAGAAAATGTTTGTGTCTTTGGATTTGGTGGTGATTCTTTTTGTTATTGTTATAACACCAGAAGCACAGGCACAAAAATAAAAATAGATAAATTCAGTTTTGTTAATATTAAAAGTTTTTGCAAAAAAAAAAAAAACCAAAACTTTTACACATTAAAAAATACTATCTTCCCTCTAAGATCAGAGACGAGGCAAGGATGCCCAGTCTCTCCACTGCTGTTCAAAATAGTACTGGAAGTACTTGCAATAGCGATTAGGCAAGAAAAAGATATTAAGGGCATTCAGGTAGGAAAGGAAGAAATCAAGCTCTCACTATTTGCAGATGATATGATACTATACTTAGAGAACCCTATAACCTCCACCAAGAAACTCCTAGAAACAATAGACTTGTATAGTAAAGTTGCAGGCTATAAAATCAATACCCAAAAGTCCATGGCTTTCCTATACGCAAACAGTGAGACAGAAGAAAGCGACATGAAAAAAACAATCCCGTTCACAATTGTGCCCCAGAAAATCAAGTACCTGGGAATCAGCTTAACTAAGGAAGTAAAGGACCTGTACAAAGAAAACTACAAAACGCTACTTCAGGAAATAAAAGAGGACATAAGGAAATGGAAAGATATCCCCTGCTCATGGGTCGGGAAACTTAACATTGTCAAAATGGCAATACTTCCCAAAGCATTGTACAAATTCAATGCAATCCCTATAAGGATACCCATGACATTCTTCAAAGAAATGGAACAAACACTCCTGAAATTTATATGGAACAATAAGCCCCCACGAATAGCTAAAGCAATTCTTGGGAAAAAGAAAATGGGAGGAATCAACCTCCCTAACTTCAAGCTTTACTATAAAGCAGTAATAATTAAAACAGCATGGTACTGGAACAAAGGCAGAGCTGCAGACCAATGGAAAAGGGTTGAATACACTGACATCTTCCCTCAATCATATGATCATCTAATCTTTGATAAAGGTGGAAGAAATGTGAAGTAAGGAGTAAGGAAAGCCTCTTTAACAAATTGTGCTGGCGAAACTGGACAGCTACATGCAAAAAAATGGGCTTAGAATTCTGCCTAACACCATGTACAAAAGTAAGATCAAAACGGATTAAAGACCTCAACACCAGACCAGAAACCATAAGGTACATTGAAGACAAAGTTGGCAAAACCCTCCATGACATTGAAGCTAATGGTATCTTCAAAGATGTCACGCCACTGGCCGAGCAAGTGAAAACAGAGATAGATAAATGGGACTTTCTTAAACTAAGAAGATTCTGCACCTCAAAAGAAACAGTGACCAAAATACAAAGACAGTCTACAGAATGGGAAAAGATATTCGCCAAATACACATCTGACAAGGGGTTGATATCAAGGATATATAAAGTACTGGTTGAACTCTACAAGAAGAAAACGTCGAACCCCATCAAAGAAATGGGGCAATGAAATGAACAGAAACTTTCTCAAAGAAGAAATCCAAATGGCAAAAAAATCACATGAGAAAATGCTCTACATCATTAATCATCAGGGAGATGCAGATCAAAACCACAATGAGATACCATCTCACACCTCAGAGACTGCCCACATCCAAAAGAACAAAAGCAACTGATGCTGGCGTGGATGTGGCAAGAAAGGGACGACTCCTTCACTGTTGGTGGGAATACCAACTAGTTCAGCCCTTTTGGAAAACAGTATGGACAATTCTAAAAAAATTAGAAATTGAGCTCCCATTTTCGACACTGGAGAAGAATTGTTCCTCGAAACATGCGATAAAAGAGGTGTTGGAGGCGTCTGTGTCCTTTTCAACACAAACTTGGCCAAGAGCATTGATTCATTCGAATGCCTAACAACCCGTATCGGACGTTTACATTTGAATAGATGTGGCTCACTGCCTGCAGTTTCTATCTTCATTGTCTACGCACCAACATCTCATTATGATGAAAGAGAAATCGAGAAGTTCTACATGGAGCTAGAGAAGTTCTATAAAGAAGACCACACCTTCTACAAGATCACTGTGGGTGATTTTAATGCCAAGATAGGACCGAGAAGAGCACCTGAAGAACTTCACATCGGTACCCATGGCCTAGAATGGAACGAACAGGGTGAGAGACTGTCTGAGTTCATCATGTCGACCAAGACCATCCATGGTAACTCACAGTTCCAGAAGGCAGAATCTAAACGATGGACATGGGAGTCTCCTGGCGGACGATTCCACAACGAAATAGACCACATCATATTCAATCGATGGTTTTGCCTGACTGATATCGCTGTTGTCCCAAAATTTCGAACGGGATCGGACCACCGTCTCCTTCGTGCAAAATTCTACTTCACAGAGTGGGGAGAAAGGGCTGCAAAGTTCAAAAAGAGAACTCCCAGAATGACCACCAACTGGGAACTCTTTGGTACTATTGCGGCAACATGGGAAGATGCCATTGTTGACAACATTGACGAGAAATACGATCAACTGGTTCAGCACCTCCATGAATGTGCGAGGAACGCCAAGAGAGAGATAGCCACAAAAAATCGCCTATCTTCGAAAACTCTTGAGCTAATTCGCCAGCGTGGTTTGGCGCATGCCTCAGGCAACCACAAGCTAACGTCCAAGCTCGCAGAGCAGTGCAGAGATGCGATCAAGGAAGACCTCAAAGAGAGAAGAGCAGAAGTACTGGTAGATGCGGCAGAAGCCGGGAAAAGTATTCGTAACACCCTCCTGTCCTTCGCCAACTACAAGACCAAGATGACTGCCCTCCGACATCCTGATGGATCCATCGCATCCTCCAGAACGGCAATGGAGAAGATTATCCATGACTTCTACTCAAATCTCTTCGATAGCCATGTCCACTTGCTGACATACCAAATTCCACAGGATGGATATGTCGTTCCCAACGTTCTCCCTTCTGAAATCCGACACGCCATTTCGTCGGTAAAGAAACAGCACCCGGCCCAGACAAGGTCAGACCTGAACACCTGAAGAACCTGCCGTCAGTACTCATCAATACACTGGCTCGGCTCTTCACTCGCTACCTGTCTGAATGCAAGGTTCTGTCCCAATGGAAAACCAGCAGGACCGTACTACTGTTCAAGAAGGAAGACATCCATGACATTGGCAACTATCGCCCGATCTGCCTATTGTCTGTCATCTACAAGTTGTTCACTCGAGTCATCCTAAATAGGATTGGCAGAACACTAGATGAAGGACAACCATGCGAGCAAGCCGGGTTCCGCAAAGGATTCAGCACCATCGACCATATCCACACGATAACCAAGCTCATTGAGGTTTCTCAGGAGTTCAAGATGCCACTCTGTTTAACATTCATTGATTTAAAGAAGACCTTTGATTCTGTTGAGACAGAAGCGGTCATTGAAGCCCTAGCCAATCAGGGCATTCAAGCCCAATACATCAAGATTCTCCGTGAGCTGTATTGCGGATTCACTACCAGGATCTCACCATTCTACAAAGAAGTGATCGTTGATGTCAAGAGAGGGGTGCGGCAGGGTGATACCATTTCACCGAAATTCTTCAGTGCCACCCTCGAGAACATCATGCGACGACTGGAATGGGAAGGAATGGGAGTGAAGATAGATGGTCGGCAACTACACCACCTCCGCTTTGCTGATGACATTGTTCTAATAACACCAAACATAAGCCAAGCGGCACAAATGCTGGCCGACTTTGACCGTGAGTGTGGAAAGGTAGGACTACAGCTGAATCTTACGAAGACAATGTTTATGAGAAACAGCCTCATTCCTGACGCCCCATTCGCTCTCAACTGAACAACCATCTCCGAATGCAATAGCTATGTATACCTAGGTCGAGAGGTCAACATGACAAATGACCTGGCACCTGAGCTGCGCAGGAGGAAGAGAGCGGCTTGGAACGCCTTCAAGAGCGTCGAAGAAATAGCTAAGAGGAAGAAGAACCTCCAACTCTGGGCACATCTCTTTGATTCCACTGTTCTTCCTGCATTAACATATGCCTCAGAGACCTGGGCCCTACGCAAACAAGATGAGAACGGTATTCAGGTCTCCCAAAGAAGAATAGAAAGAGCTATGCTTGGAATATCACGTTTCACTCAAATGAGAGAAAGAATCCGGAGTTCTGACCTCCATTAAGGATCAAGAATCAGGGACGCTGTCTCATTTGCCAAGGTGTCGAAAATCAGATGGGCTGGTCACGTAATGAGATTTAAAGATGACCGCTGGAGCTATTACCGACTGGATTCCACGGGATGTCTAAAGACCGCGTGGCCGCCCACCTACCAGATGGTCAGACTTCTTCGTCAAGATCATGAATGATCGGTTTGAGGCTCTTCATGTTCCCGGAGCGAACAGATACCATTGGGCTACACTAGCACGCGACGGGGACAAATGGAGACGTTACTGGCACCCGCTCGAGCAAATCGACGACTAACGGGAAGTTAAGTGATTAAGTGAGCTCCCATTTGACCCAGCAATACCGCTCCTGGGAATATATCCCAGAGAGGTAAAAATGTATAGTCGAAGTGATATCTGCACTTGTTTGTTCATTGCAGCACTCTTTACAATAGCCAGAATCTGGAAAAAACCTGAGTGCCCGAGAACAGATGACTGGTTAAAGAAACTTTGGTACATATACACAATGGAGTACTATGTAGCTGTAAGTGGTACTACATGGAAAGTATCATGCTAAGCGAAATGAGTCAGAAGGAGAAGGATAGACATAGAAAGATTGCATTCATCTGGGGGATATAAAGTAACAAAATAGGAGATTAATACCCAAGAATAGCTGAGATCAGTACCAGGAGGATTACTCCATAGCTTAGAGGCCAACCGGGCATTCTAGGGGAAAGGGCAGCTCAGATAGAGAAGGGAGCACCAAATAAAGGGTGTTTGGAGAATCCTCCCAGGAGGGGAGATGCATGTTGAAAGTAGACTGTGGACTGAACATGATTGCCACTCAATGCCTCTTTTGCAGACCACAACACCCAAAAGGAAAGAGAGAACAAAAGGAAATGCCCTGCCACAGAGGCAGGGTGGGATGGGGGGGATGGGTGTGGGAGGGATACTGGGATCCATGGTGGAGGAAAATGGGCACTGGTGGAGGGATGGGTATATAATCGAAACCCAGGCACAGAAATTTGTAAATCTACAACTGTACCTCATGGTGTTTCACTAATAATAAAAAAAAGAAGAAAAAAAATACTATCAAGTTTGAAAAGAAAATTCAAAAAATAGGAGAAAATATTTGAACATCCTGTTTTTCTATCCCTGTACTTTTTTTTCATTCTTCATAGCATTTTCATTGGTAGTCTTTACAGTCTCCATATTATTACAAATAAAACCTCTCTGCTTCTCATCTAATTCTTTCTCTTTGTCACATATGTCACAAAGTGATTAACTAAAAATCAGTTATTCCTTTGATTCCTTTATCAATAAGAAAAACACAGCTACCTGAAAATCAAATCTGTTTCTATCAGTACTTTGGCTCCCATTTAACTATAAAATAATGCCTACTCCCCCTGATCTGACCATAGTCAGCTTCTTGAGCATCTTCTCCCACCCTTTAGATTTCATTGTACCTTGACTCATTAGTTTTTACATCTTTATGCTTCTGCTCATGTCATTCTGCCCCATAATCTTCTTCACCCACTTATAGTAGATGTTCTCCTACATTTTCTTACCAATTCAGCCTAAGTATTCTGTCAGTTATTACTCCCACCTCTTCACTTCTCTGTCCCAACTTCTCTCTATCCAGTGCCTGTTGTAACTTTTTGATCCACAGTACACAGTATCCACAGTTCTTTTATTACTTTTTTGAAACTCATTTTTTTTTTATTGAATCACCATGAAATAGTTACAAAGCTCTCATGATCGGGTTTCAGTCATACAATGTTCCAACACCCATCCTTCCACCAGTGTACATTTCCCACCACCAATATCCCCCATATTCTTCCTGCCACCCCTCCCCCCACACACACAGCCTGCCTCTATGTCAAGCATGCACTTTCTCTCTCTCTCTCTCTCTCTCTCTCTCTCCCCCTCCCTCTCTCCCACTTTCCTTCTCTCTCTTACTCTTACTCTCTCCCTTCCTCTTTTCCTCTCTCCCTCTCTCTCTCTCCCTGTCTTCCTTTTTTCCTCTCTCTCTCTCCTCCCTCTCTCCCACTTTCCTTCTCTCTCTTACTCTTACTCTCTCCCTTCCTCTTTTCCTCTCTCCCTCTCTCTCTCTCCCTGTCTTCCTTTTTTCCTCTCTCTCTATCTCTCTCTCTCTCTCTCTCTCCTTTTGGACATTATGGTTTGCAATACAAATACTGAGAAATCATATTTAGTCCTATACCTACTTTCAGCATACAGAGAGATCCCTTCCAACCATCGTTTTCAAAATGGTCCCTTCTCTATCCTTACAGCCCACTCCCCCACCCCTTGAGGTAGGCTTCCAACCATGGACCAAGCCTCCTGTCCCTTGTTTCTACTGTCCTTGTGTGTTCGTCACATACTGTGTTTTTTTATATCCCATAAATGAATGCAATCATTTTATTTTCGTCCCTCCTCCTGACTCATTTCACTCAGAATGATACTCTCCTTGTGCATCCATTTGTAAGCAAATTTCATGTGTTCATTTTTCCTGGTTGCTGCATAGTATTCCATTGTGTAGATATACTGTAGTTTCTTTATCCAGTTGTCTGTTCTCAGACTTGTTCTAGCATTGTTTTAGAATTCTGGCTATTGTAAATAGTTTTGCAATGAACACAGAAGTGCAAATGGTATTCTGCTGTGAGTTTTTAGGCCCTCAGGATATATTCCCAGGAGTGGTATTTCTGGGTCAAATGGGAGCTGAATTTCTAGTTTCATGAGGAACGTCCATATTATTTTCCAAAAAAGGCTGAACTAGTTGGCATTCCCACCAACAGTAGACAGATTTGCTTGGAAAATTTAAGAGACTAGAAAGAATAATATCTGGTCATAAATTTCTATATATTAAAAAATAATTATAAAACAGCTATCAAATTTTATATGAATAGATTTTGAGAAATTATTTGTTTATATTTACTTTTCTAAGTACATTGTGGATTAGAGGAAAGTTGTAGGATTGGAACAATAGTATAGCATGTAAGTATAGTATTTGCCTTGCATGTGGCTGACCCAGGTTTGATCCCGTTATTTTATATGGTCCCCCAGTCCCCTCCAGGAGTGATCCTTGAGAGCAGAGTCAGAAGTAAGCCTTGAGCAATGCTGGATGTTGCCCAAGCCCCACACCCCACCCCCCAAAATGAAGTCGTATACGGCATACATAAAAATAGTCAAGATATTTCTTGTTACCTTATAAATCTAAAAGTTGACCTATCTTAATTGTTAATTATACCCTCTAAAAGATTTTCTCCTTCTGATTACTTCTGCTTTTACAAACTACATTTTGTTTATAATTCAGAAATAAACTTCTGAAATGGTCTGTTAGTGCTTTGTATGTAAATCCTGCCCCATCAACCAAAAATGGAAAAGATATTAACTATATTAACTTACCTCTTTTATTTTCTTTTTGGATATTTTCCTGTTTTTAATTTCTCAAAGATCACCACTGTCATATAAAAAGCAAGGTACTTGGCTTGCTCTTCAATCCCATGTTCTCCATTGAACACTTATTTCACTTGCTTGTCTGTTTTCTTTACTTATGTTTTTCACTCTGGAGAAGCCCATGTTCTCTCTTTCCCGTCAACATCTTTCAAAAGCAAGTTTCATTCAATAAAAACTATTTTGCTTCACTAAAAGAGCAAGATACTTGATCAAGAGAGCAAATGATGAGAGAATAGAACTGGGACTACAGTATTGGAAGTTGCTGTTCTTCAAATGTGACACATATGTAAATTTGAATTCTAGGAATGTTTACTGTAACCCTAGTATAGTAGAGAAGAAAGAGGCCATTAAATGAGACAGAATTGGGGGGTATGCTGTCATAGCTAAAGAAATGAAAGTGAGGTAGAGGGCAGAGTGATAATACAGCGCATGGCTGACCTGGGATTGATCCTTAGCACTCATATGATCACCCGAGCACTGCCAGAGTAATTACTGAGTGCAGAGCCAGGAATAATCCTTGATCACTGTCAGGTGTGACTCAAAAAAAGTCAAAAGAAAAAAAGGAAATGAAAGCAAAAAAGGATAGTAAAAAGGAAAAAATATTTTAAATGGCAGGGAGGGTAATTTTAATGTAACCATACAAGTAATCACAGTAATTAATTTGCCTGTTTTAAATTCCTTTAGGACTCAGTTCATTGTCATCCCTTTTTGGTGCATTACATTTTGCAATTAAATTCAATCTGTTTCTGTTCCCCATCAAAAGTAAACTGTTTCAAGATCTCAGTTCAAAAATTATTCCATGTAAATTAAAAGTATTAGCATTTCCTGACCCCAAAACTCATCTTTCAAATATCATAGCAAGTAGCAATACTGTGCTAGCATTTGGATAGCAGGGTAGCCTGCTTCGGAATTCTAGCCATTTAGAATGATATATGTTCAGGCTTATGATATATGTTCATGTACATCATAAGTCTGAATATATCACTCATATATCATAAACCTGAACATATATCATTCTTACATAATGGCAGAATATCTAAAATCCTAATGATGAGGTTCAGATTATTAGAAATGCAGATTTCCTGGATTTTAAGTGTTCTAAATGTAAAAGTTTCTAGCAATTAGAAAGTTTTAAATTATTGACTTATTTTATTTGACATAGGTGATTAAATTTATACCACAAAAAGCATCCCATCTCAGATAGCATAATTTTTCTCTCATTTTCATTTTCCTCATTTTCTCATTTCTCTCCAACCTTTTTTAAGTCTGTGACATTATGATTGTTCAGTAATTTTATGTTTGTGATTATATTTTGGGCCAGAGCAATAGCATAGCAAGTAGGGCATTTGCCTTACACAGGGCCGACCCGAGTTCAATTCCTCTGCCCCTCTCAGAGAGCCTGGCAAGCTACTGAGAAGATCCCACCTGCACGGCAAAGCCGGGCAAGCTGCCCGTGAGGTATTCGATATGCCAAAAACGGTAACAACAAGTCTCACAATGGAGACGTTACTGGTGCCCACCCACACAAATTGATGAACAATGGGAGGACAGTGCTACAGTGATTATATTTTATTGATAAAACTTTTTTATATAATGGTCATATATGTGTTAGCTATCCCTCACATATATAATCTATTTGATATTCTAAAGCTTTGTGATATATACGTTATTTTTCTATTCTGTTTCTTTTTCAAGTTTAATTTTAATAATGGTCCTTTGAGGTATGATTGTATGTATTCCGTATTATATATTCTGTCTGCTTTAGCAAAAAAATATATATGGCAAAACTAAGCATGAATCAATTTGATTTTTTTATTTTTGTGGAGATCACAGTTCCTTCCAGGTGGTTATAGTTCTTGGATACATTTTTAATCAAATTTTGGAATATTAATTTCTTGAGATCGCAATTTTATTAGGAATTTTGGTCTTTATCCTATTTGCATGTATCACATAACACCTTCAAAGATGAAATGTCTGTTGCTGTGTCCACTTTTCAGCATTTATGTTTTCCTAATGTTTTCCATTAAAAACTAAAAACCAAAATCACAAGCTCCTAATGAAAGCTCCTTTTTCTTTAGTAAGGCATATTCTAGTAGAATGTGTTCTTTGATCCAAATTGCCACATTTCAGAAGTCACCTCTCTGAGTCATAAGCTGAACATTAGATAACTTCATTTATTTTTTATGTTTTTCCCACTCTTTTCAGAAATGAGCAGGTTTATCTCACTACACAACTTTTCTAGTTATTGTGCTCTGCCATCTACTTCTTTCCCTAGTTACTGGATTACTAAGTAATTTTTTGGTTACCATGGAGCTACATTTATAAGGATAATATGTTTGTTAAAGAAGTAGACATGCCCAATGAAGTGATCAGAGAGGCCAAGCAGAATATACTTGTTGCAGAATTGACCTGATTAATATAACAATAACCATCACTTAGTATAATCTATGGGCCAGATACTGTTATTTGACCCTCGTAATGATTTTATGAAAATATAATTGTAAAGTTTTAGAGGGGCTATTTTTGGTGTTTCAGCAACACTCAGCTGTGCTCGGGCTTTACTCCTGGCTCTCTGCTCAGGGATCACTCTAGTTGGGCTCAAGGAACCATATGAAGTGCCCAGGATTGAACCCAGGTCGACTGCATGAAAGGAAAGTGCCATATCCTCTGCATTATATCTCAGATCCCCTGATAATCAAGTTTTCACAAGATCAGATTTTTGAAAGGATATCTAAGACTCAGAAGAGAATGCTAACAAAAGCTTTCAGTGAGGAAAGTACAGCAGGCTAACGAGAATGCAGAAAGCAGAGGAAACAAGGTACTTTCAGGTGTGGCTTTCCAGATCCTTTCTTTTCTTTTTCTTTCTTTTACTTTTCCATTTTTATTTTATTAAAGTTCTGTAACCATGAGTTACAACGTTATTTATAGTTGGGTTATTGACATACAGTGTTTCATCACCAATCCACCACCAGTGCCAGCTTCCCTCTATGAGTGTTCCCAGGTTCCTTCTCACACTTGATCCCCACCCCCCAGCCTGCCATCACAGACAGACACCTTTTATATTTGGTTATTAAAGTTTGGGTCTCATGATTTCAGTGTTGTTGGCTCTGGTTTAGTTTCAGATCCTTTCTTAATCACCTGGGATGTGATTTGTGATATCCTCCAGAATACAATAGTTTGTGCACAGAGACTCAGTTTCAGGAGAGCTTCCCGAAAGTCACAGTGAAGATTCTTATGTCCCTCTGGTCACAGAGTTAAACCAGACTGTCTTAAACAAGCATCCTCCAGGTAATCCATAGCCAGGTAATCAACTAGTTAATAAACAACTAGTCCTGGGTGTTTCCAGGGAATTTTCAAACTTTAAACAGTAAATTATAAATCATTAATTATCCCAATTGACCTTTCTTTCCTTTTTTTTTTCTTTTGGCTTTTTTTTTAGGTCATACCTGGTGATGCACAGGGGTTGCTCCTGGCTCTGCACTCAGGAATTATCCCTGGCAGTGCTCAGGGGACCATATGGGATGCTGGGGTTTGAACCCGCGTCCACCGCATGCAAGACAAATGCCCTACCCGCTGTGCTATTGCTCCAGCCCCGACCTTTCTTTCCTTGTCCAGACTTCCAGCCATCCCCATAAATAAGCCTAGAACTGCCCTAATTTAGCTGTAAAACAACTCTATATACCCTAAGTATGAAATTTTTTTCTTAGATTTATAAAACTGAGACTCGAAAACAATTGGTCCTGGGGTCAGAGCAATAGTACAGCTGGTAAGGTACTTATTTGCCTTGCACATGACTGACCCGGGCTCTATCCCTGGCATCCCATATGGTTCCCCATCCCACCAGGAGTGATCCCTGAGTGCAGAGCCAGGAGCAAACCCTGAGCACTGCCTGGTGTGAACACCCACAAAACAAAAGAAATTTGGCCCCAAGTCACACAAAGACAGTAAGAGTCAAAGCTGAGATTCAGATTCATGTCTGTTCATAAGCCACAGTTCTTTTTTATATATTTATTGAATCACCATTGACCCGAGTTCGATTCCTCCGCCCCTCTCGGAGAGCCCAGCAAGCTACCGAGAGTATCTCGCCCACATGGCAAAGCCTGGCAAGCTACCTGTGACGTATTCAATATGCCAAACACAGTAACACGTCTCACAATGTTACTGGGCCCTCTCAAGCAAATTGATAAACAACGAGAGGACAGTGAATCACCATGAGATACAGTTACAAAGCTTTCATATTTGAGTTTCAGTCATACAATGATTGAACACCCATTCCCCTACCAATGCACATTTCCCACCACCAATTTTCCCAGTATTCCCTTTCCCCTGCCTCTATGGCAGTTTCCCCCAAACTCTCTCTCTCTACTTTTGGGCATTATGATTTGCAATACAGATACTGAGAAGTCCCAGTTCTAACTATTATAGTACAGTGCATATTTCTCAGATAATCATCTCAGGATAGATGACCAAAGACAATAGAAATTTAATCTTTATCAACAAAAAATTAAGTGATAAACCGAGATAAAAGTATTGCTGTTATTGGGGGCTGGAGTGATAGTACAGAGTGTAAGGCCTTGCACATGGCTGACCTGGGTTTGATCCTCAACATCCCATATGTTTCTCTGATCCCTGCTGGAAGTGATCTCTGAATACAAAGCCAGGAGTAAGGCCTGAGCAACGCCATTTGTGCCCCTCCCCACCAAAAAAAATCTGTTTTAAATAATAAAGTATAGGAGCTAGTGAAATGGCATAGCCCTTGGGCTCATGCATTGCATCTGTGAGGCTCTGGGTTCAACCCCTGTCTCCCAAGTAACTAAATGAATATGTCAAATAAGAAAGTAATAATACGGGGGTATGGTGCCGCCTGCAGGTCAGTCTGTACCTGTGAGGCGAGTGCATCAGCAGCCTCATGGTACCTTCAGAATTCCAGATTCCCCAAAATTGCTGCTGTGCCTTTGGCTAGACCCCAAAAACTTGGGGCAAAGTTTACCAAGAAAGTAAATGGCCAAAAGTTAGGTATGTGGGAGACACACCCACAAACCACCTCTGGCTCAGCTATATAATTGGAAGCATGGCCTCTCTGGTTCCTTATGGAACTGCTTAATGGCCATGATCCCAGAGACTCAGAAACAAATCTCGAAACCCAACGACTTTTTGCAGAAATGTGTCCAGTCCCTGCAGTAGGTTACTGGTGCTGGACCAACCCAGGTGGGAATAGGTTTCGTGCCTTGGCCTGTTCCCCCTGGCGGCCTGGTGGCCATCATCCTCCAGAGACCACTGGACAGTCAGGTTTGGGCCCACAGTGACAAGACACGTGGGGCCTCAGGGGATGGGGGTGGAGCCCGCCCTTTCCTCCCCACCCCAACGAGACCCCGAGTCATCGCCCACGAACATTCTCTCTGGCTCCTGATCAAGCAGGTTAACAGCCATGTTACCAGAGACTCAGAAACAAATCTTAGAACCCAGTGGCTTTTGGCAGAAATGTGTCTGGACCCCACAGTAGGTTACTGTCACCGAGCCACCCCAGGGGTAAAGGGTGCTGTCCCTCTGCCTGCTCCCCCTTGGCAGCTCAGTAGCTGCCATCCTCCAGAGACCATTGGACAGTCAGGTTTGGGTCCTCAGTGACAAGACACGCGGGGCCTCACAGGATGGGGGTGGAGCCAGCCCTTTCCTCCCCGTCCCAAGGAGATCCTGAGTCGCCGCCCATGAACGGCTTTTCTGGCTCCTGATCAAGCTCCTTAATGGCCATGATCCCAGAGACTCTGGAACAAATCTCAGAACCCAGCGGGTTATGGCAGAAATCCCTCCAGATTTAATTGTTAAAATTTCAAAATTGCATAGCCACTACTGCAGCCACACGACATCATATGTTATTCATAACGAGCAATAGAAAACAAATTGTCTACTGTTGACTTTTCAGCAGATCTGAGTGTTAGGGTAAAATCCCAAATTATAATAGTGGGTCTAGTTTCAAAATATTTGAATGTAATCAAAGTAGAGAGAGAGTGATGTGGATATCATCTGCCCTGCAGGTAGGGAGAGGGTAGGATAGAGGTAAACTGGGGTTTTTGGTGGTGGAGAATGGGCACTGGTGAAGGTACGGGTGTTTCTTTGTATGACCGAGATTTAAACCTGAAAGCTTTGTAACTGCTCTCACGGTGATTCAATAAATAAAGTTATTAAAAATGAAAAAACAAGTAAGCTGGAGTTCATGCCCAGTTCAATTAGCTAATCAGTGGCTGAATAAAGAGCAGTACTCCTACATCAAAAAGAAAGTAATAAATACATCCCCAGGAAGCACAACTATAGTGTGTATGCCTCAACAAAAAGTGCTCACCATAGCAAACACATGTGTGAGGAAAAGAGTGCAAATATCACTATCCTGTGAGCACCAGAACCAGCTGCTTGCTGTGTATGCACCGCACCCCACTCCCAGGCATTGCAGCAACAGCTTCAACAGCAAAGGGAAACGGGAAGGGGAGGAAATAAGAAAATATTCACTGTATCACTGTCCTCCCGTTGTTCATCCGTTTGCTCGAGTGGGCCTAGTAATATCTCCATGTGAGACTTCTTGTTACTGTGTGTGGCATATTGAATATGTCACGGGTAGCTTGCCAGGCTTTGCCATGTGCTGGCGAGATACTCTCAGTAGCTTGCCAGGCTCTCCGAGAGGGGCGGAGGAATTGAATCCGGTCGGTCGGGTCGGCCATGTGCAAGGCAAACACTCTATCACTGTGCTATCACTCCAGCCCAAGAATAAAATACTAATTTAAAAAAAATTTTAAAAAGTAATAAAATATAGTGTCCATAGGAGACTGAATAATTTCTGCATTGTGCCACAAATGAACACAATTGTTCTCAAATCTTTCTAAGGTTACATATTTTTGAAAAGTGTTTCAGCATCACTATTCACTATTTACTATCCAGTATTTTATTTCTCTCTCTCTCTCTCTCTTTCTCTCTCTTTTTGCTTTTTGGGTTACACCCAGCGATGCTCGGGATTATTCCTGCCTCATACGCTCAGGAATTACTCCTGGCAGTGCTTGGGGCACCATATGGGATGTTGGGAATCGAACCTGGGTTGGCCGCATGCAAGGCAAACACCCTACCTGCTGTGCTATCACTCCAGTCCCCTATTTCTTTTTTAATTCATCAAATTCTATTGTTCAAAGTAAAATTACTGTTGCTGTCAATATAATTTTTAGTAATCTTATAGAATCTTGATGCTGTAGTTAACTAATCTTCATTAAATATATTCTTTATAAATTATTTAAAATACTGAAAATCTTGAAGCACATTGCTACCTTTGTAGATGTTTAAAGGTATAGTGTTCATAAGCTACTAAAAATGTGCTTATGGCTTAAACTAGAGAAAAATAATATATTTTTGTACATATATCAGAGAGAAGCCATACAAGATAGAAGTAAATCATAACAAACTCTAATTTGAAACCTAATGATAAAAACTTGTACCAGCAAGAGAAGATGGAAGAATGTGAAGCGATAGTACTGGGGTTAAGGCACTTGCTTTGCATGAGTCCAATCCCAGTTCTGTTTCCAGCACTGTCAGGGCTCACTTCTGAGCACAGAACCAAGAATATCCCAAGACTACAAGATGTGATTCAATCCCCCAACCCCAAATAAACAATAATTCATATTGGGACAAAAACATACAGAAAAGAGAAAATCAGTAAATAACACATTTTTTTCCATGTAGACAATCCTGTAGGAAATAGGGCTTTCCACTCTCTGACTTTGAGTTTACTGACTGTAGCAGCTGTTTAAACTCTAAGCTTCTAGTAAGAATTACAAAGTCCATTCATTCCCTACATCTTTTTTCCAACTGAAATATAATCCACTTAAAACAATAGCATTTGTTTGGTAAAAAATTCTAATATTGAATCGAGGAATATGTAAAAGGATAATAGTTTATATCTAAGTAGTTTTATTTCAGAAATAAGTGACAACACAAAATGAGAGATCAAACTTAAAATTACCATTTGTAATAGCCCCCAAATGCTAAATAACTAGGATAGATTTTAGCAACAAGAGATATGTCCCGAACAGTGAATAACTGCTAGGGATTTGATCGGTTGAAATATTTTTTAATTGCTAAGGATTTGGTCTGTTGAAATTTATATAGAATAATAACCACCACACACCCACAAATAGCCAAAGCAATCTTAGGGAAACAAAATTTCCCTGAATTAATCTATACGAAAAAGATGTGGTTATCAAACAGTGTGGTAATGGAATAAGGACAGGCTCTCAGACCAATGGAATAGAATTGAGAGTACAGACACAGAACTCAATTATATAGATAAAGGAGCAAAGAGTATGAAGTTGAAGAAGGAAACTTTCTTCAACAGGTGGTATTGGAAAAACTGGTCACAAACTGGTGGGTCACATCCAAAAAAAAATAATTCAGAGACTCCTTTTCAACAGCATGCGCAAAAAGAGATAAACAGAAACTTCCTCAAAGAAGACATATAGGTAACCAAAATGTCTATGGAGAAAAAGTGCTCTAAGTGCTCTGCATCACTTACCAAGGAAATGCAAATCAAAACAGTAATCTAGATAGTTCTCACCCCAGTGATACTAGTGCATATCACAAAGAACAAAAACAACAAGTCCTGACAGGCTGTGGGGGAAAAGGGACCCTCATTCATTGCTGGTGAGAAAGTTGACTGTTCAATTCCTTTGGAAGACAATATGAACACTTCTCCAAAGAACTAGGAATTGAGCCTCCAGATGTTCTGGCAAATTCCACTTCTTGAAATCTACTCTAAGGGCCCAAAAGAACAGATATTTGCACCCATGTTCATTGCATCACTATTGACATAGATAATATCTGGAAACAACCCAAGTATTTGAGAACATATAGATGAGTAGAAAAACTATAGTCTATACATCCCAATAGAATACTATACTACTTGGCTATAAGAAAAGATGAAACTATGCAATATGCTGCTACATGGAAGAATCTGGAGAGTATCATGCTGAGTGAAGTTAGTGGGGGAATAAGATGAGGGGACACTAGAACATTGGTCGAAGGAAGCAGATACTGCAGGGTGTGGTGCTGGAATGTTTTATGCAGGAAACCATACAATTGACAGTATTATAAACCATGGTGCTAAAATAAAAACATTTTTTAAATTTTTATAAATAAAAGATTTCTTGCTTCTTTTAAAAATTCTGAGGGAAATTTGCAAAGATTAAAAACAAAAAATAGGGGCTGGAGCTATAGTACAGCGGGTAGGGCATTTGCCTTGCACGTGGCTGACCTAGGTTTGATTCCCAGCATCCCGTATGGCCCGCTGAGCACCACCAGGAATAATTCCTGAGTGCAGAGCCAGGAGTAACCCCTGAGCATCACCGGGTATGACCCGAAAAAAAACAGAAAAAAAATGTACATGCACTATTGAAAAACCCAAGTGATCCATGTTATTATGATGCCAGTGCTTTATAAATTTATCAGTATTAGGATCTTATAATCCATAGCAGACATACCAAATCTGGATATTCACCAAATTGTGTTGTACAAAAAATGATTTTTATATTTCTTGATAGTTACATTTTAAAATACTAAACAATGTCTAGATAACAATCTGGATGTTTCTTCTTGGCCCACATAACCCAAAATACCATCTGGCCTCTTAAAAAGGAGATTTCAAGATGATAGAGAAATGGGCTGAAGCGATAGCACAGCGGGTAGGGCTTTTGCCTTGCATGTGGCCAATACGCCAACCCGAGTTTGATTCCTCTGCCCCTCTCGGAGAGCCTGCCAAGCTACCGAGAGTATCTCGCCCACACGGCAAAAGCCTGGCAAGCTCCCCGAGACATATTCGATATGCCAAACATAGTAACAAGTCTCACAACGTTACTGGGCCCACTCGAACAAATCGATGAACAACGGGAGGACAGTGACAGTGACAGAGAAATGGTAAAGCACTTGCCTTGAATACTGCCAACCCCTGGTTTTGATCCTTAGCACCACATATGGTTCCCTGGAAACAGCTGGGATGGCCCAAAATGCACCCTCACCCTCAGAAAAAAAAATGTGTAAAGGAGAAATCCCTCTGTTTAAGAGCAGGAAACCTAGCCTCAGCTTACATCACACAGTCTCATCTCTATCTTCTCTAATTGACACCTCAGGTCAGAGTATGGAATACCACATAAGTGTTAAATGACTCAAATGTTTATTTCATTAGGGAATTTCGTCCACAATATATAAAGTATTCTTACCTTGTAATAAAAATATATATGATTTGGTTTTTGTATATGGAACTAGGACTTTGGCTTAGTCTCTGTATGCTTTTGCTTGTTTCATGATTCCAGTAACTGCTAAAAGTTAACATTTTATAGTATGAAAGAAAACTTCAAATTGCGTTTTTTACTTTCCATAAATGTAATATCTAGTAGAGGGGGCAGAGTACATCTACAACAGACAAAAGAATTAAGTAACATTGTACAGTGAAAAATGACTGGGAACCCTCATAATTAGTTGCCTAGGAGACCATTTTACTAACTGTGTGACAATGGGCAAAATGCCGAGTCTTTCTCCAAGTATCAATTTCCTCATCTCTATAATGAGGATGTTAATACCAGTCCTGCTTAATTCAGTGTTGGTGATCAAGTGGTATCATAGCCAGTCACAAAATTTAATCATAATAAAATTATATATATTTATGTATTATGTTGGGTAGTCTTCAATTGGACTCTATAATCAATTGCACAATGGAGACGTTACTGGGCCCGCTCAAGCAAATCAATGAGCAACGAACAGGAGGACAGTACAACAGTGCTACAATCAATTGCATTAAAAGCAGCATCTCATATCAGAGTTTTTCCTAGGATGTTATTTCTTTACCAATAGTCAAAAAACCTCTTGAGTCCTCTGGGTGTTGGGCCCTTGAGTTGCTTTTCAGTTCTTAATGTTTTCTCTTTTAAAACATTTAATTTTCTTTCTTTTTCAGACTTGTCACTATTTAAAATAATTTTCCAGAGGGAAATCACCTCTAGATCTTGGGTCTCAATTCTTTTAATATTAGAGCACTTAAAGTGTAAGCAAAAGATAGGAATTGACTTGTTAAAGGACACCTGGATGACATCTTTTATTCCTGTTTTATAATTATCGCTAAAGTCTTTATAATCTGGATTTTACTGTTTTGGGCTGGAGCAATAGCACAGCGGTAGGGTGTTTGCCTTGCATGCGGCAGGCCCTGCCCAGCCGGGTTCGATTCCTCCGCCCCTCACAGAGAGCCCAGCAAGCTACTGAGAGTATTTCGCCTGCACAGCAAAGTCTGGCATGCTCCCCGTGACGTATTCGATATGCCAAACACAGTAACAAGTCTCAAAATGGAGATGTTACTGGGCCCGCTCGAACATATAGAACAACGGGAAGACAGTGTTACAGACAGTAGCCCTTTTATTTTTAGGGTTGATGAAAATGCTCCTGTTTATCATTAGTGATGAAACAAAATTAAATTCTGGAATTTGAGTTTTTTATTTGAATAGAGATTTGGATATATATGGTTTGGGACTGTAAATAGTATCTGAACAAGATTGCCCCGTGTTGCTTCCCCTATGTTAGCGTCCATTATGGACTATTTTATTCTAGTTCTTTGTTACATATAAGACTAGAAATAAAGGAAAACATAGAATATAATATTATAAATCATTTTTGATACCTGAGGCATTCTAGGAATTCATTAAAATTGTGTAAGTATACCTTTGATGAAATTCTGGGATTTATGACATTCATAGGTCCTAGTTTTAGCATTAATATATGAATTTATTTAGTTCAAAATAGTAGAACTGAAAAGAATATCAGGAAAAAATCTGTGGAAAATGGTTATATTTTGGTCAGTGTATTTCTATTCATCAGAAACTTTAAAATAAAATAATTTACTTGAGATCAGATAGATAGTATGGGGTAGGCCTCTTGCCTTACACACACAGCCTACCCTTGTCTGATACCTGCCACCACTGTGTTCCCTCAGCGTTGACAGGAATATGCCTTAATACAGAGCCAGGAGTAAGCCCTGAGCCCATCGGATTGTAGCCCAACCTCCCCTCCCAACCCCCCAATTTACTAATATTCTTATTTAGTCATGAATTTGTAAAGCAATATATGTCTTGAATATTTTAATTAATTTTTCTCTCTTTTTTTTTCCAGCTACATTAACAAGCTATTCTGAGAATGTGGACCGCACAAAATATGTTGGGGAAAGCAGTAAAGAATTGGTATCTGGAGGAAACCTAAAACCTTGGCAGTCTCAAAAATCCGGCATGGATTCCTGTTTGTATCGAGTAGATGAAAACATGACAGCTTCCACCTATAGTTTGAACAAGATCCCGGAGAGGAATTTAGAAACAGTTTTATCACAGTCAGTGCAGTCTATTCCTCTGTATCTTATGCCACGGCCAAATTCAGTAGCAGGTAAGTTTGGTGTTTGTGTTTTCTAATGACCATCTTGCTGGTATACATGTTGAAGTAAAAATTAAATTATACACTATAATATTTAAATTTTCATTTCTCTTTCCTGACCAAGAATTCGTTTGTGTTTCCCTATCTGTTGTTTATCTTTTTGAACCAAATTGAAGATTTGTACTCCTCATATGATTGTCTTGTTCCCCCATCCAAAAAAACACAATGTAAGAAATGAACATTGTAAGCTATATTGTTAAACTACTAAAAGTCTTTTTCCTCATATCTGAAGATTTTATAAAGATTTCATTTTGGGGGGCCGGAGTGATAGCACAGCAGGTAGGGTGTTTGTCTTACACTTAGCCAACCCGGGTTTGATTCCCAGCATCCCATATGGTCCCTGAGTAGGAGTAATTCCTGAGTGCAGAGCCTGGAGCAACTCCTGAGCATCACTGGTGTGAGCCCCCCTCCCCCAAAAAAATTCAGTTTGGGGGCTGGAGCCATCATACAGTGGATAGGTCCCTTGCCTTGCATGCGAATAACCCAGGTTCGAACCCTGACACCCCTTATGATTTCCAGGGCCCGCCAAGAGTGATCCCTGAATAAAGAGTAAGTCCTGAGCACTGCTAGGTGTAGCCCACAAACCAAATAAATAAAAGATTTCAGTTTGAAGTTTGTTTTTGGTTTTAAGTTTTGCTTTTTTTGTGGGGAATGGGGATTAGGTTTTGGTTTGGGGACCTGGTAATATTCAGGGGTTACTCATGGCTTTGCAGAATTCCAGGAAGTGCTCAGGCTACCTCATGGGATTCTGGAGATTGAACCCAGGTTGGTCATTTTCAAAACCAGCTCCTTATATTTCAGTATAATTTGTGTTTCAGGAACCTCCATAATTTTGTTTTGTTTTGTTTCAGCTTATTTTTGTGCCATACTTGGAAATGCTCAGGATTTATTTCTGGCTCTATGCTCACTCGCAACAGTGCTCAGGGGACTGTGGTGCTTAGGACTTAAACTAGAGTCAGCCATATGTAAACCAAGCACCTTACTTTTGTACTATCTCTCTGGCCCATCATCTATAATTTAAGGAGTGACAGACAAGCAAGAACTTAACTTGCTCATTGCAAGACCTCAATTGTTTTCACTACCTTGTCTTTGTTATAGAGGAATTAATAGGTACCTATATTTCTGGGAATTAAATTAATCACCATTAACAGTCTCAAACATAAAGGAATAATAGAGGTTAAGTGACTAGAATATACACTTTTTCATTTGTTTGAGTGCTTGGGAGACCATGAAGTGTTAGGGATTGAACTTGTGCATCCCGCATGTAAAACAGGCAATCTAGCCCCTTGAGTCATCTCCCCCACCAATTTTAGCATACCATGTTACTGTACCTCCACCAGAGTGTGAATAATCCACCTTAAATTCCCACATACCCACTTCACAGCCTCAGTCTTTACCAAACATTTTTATCATTCTCATAGGATTCTTCATATTTATTAAATAATATCCGTTTCATTTTCACCATCCCCTTCAGGCATTTACTAATTTTCTCTTTCTATATAATTGCCTGTTCTGACATTTTATATATGAAAGTCATATAATACCTGGTCTCTTGTGTTTGATATTTTTTTAGCAAGTGTTTTGACATTTTTAGACCATTTGGAACTCAGAGCAACACCATTAGTTCCCATGAAACACCAGAAATAATGAAAACTGAAAGAATCCAAACACGTCAGTGGATGAGGACAGAAGTTCAGCAAAATTCTCAGCTTCATCACAACTTTTGACCCTACCCAGGGATGATCTTTGAAACAACAATCCCCTCAGCATTCACTGGAAGAGAAAATCAGTAAACTTGAAGTAAAAATTGATGGAAAAATTTCAAGAACTTGTTTGAACAAATGAAAGAACTTAAAGAATACAGTCGCAGAACTCAGCATCAGAAAGGACTAAGCCCAAAATCAATTCAGTGATCTTGAAGTCAGGGAACATGGCATCATCAATAAACTTTTTCTTTTTCTCTTCTTTACACTTGCTAAAGAAAAACATCAAACTGATTTTCTCTTTCAGTGAATGCTGAGAAGATTTATTAAAGTATTTTTTTACAGAAAAAAAATTCAATTTTATTTCTAAAGTACACACCAATTTATCTAATTATCTCTTAATTTGTATCCAAAGAGTGTTCATTAAATATTACAGTATTTATCAATTTACCTTGACAACTTATCTCAGAACCATTTAACAGCATGATTTCATAGTAAGAGTAGAACCCTGAGGTGGAAATATGTGGTTCCCTGTAGATCACTGGCTAATATTTGTATGGGATGATGATGTCCAAGGCGTTGTTGTTACCGCCACCTCCTTTAGTCTTAGCTTTCAAATAACACAGTAAGGGAAAAAAAGTTCTTATTTGTGACTGCCTACATGTAGCCTAAACGTGAGGTGAATATAATGCAATTATTCAGTCATTAGGCAACTTTTTCTTGGATTATCTGCCTTATGTGCCAGGCACATCTGTACCATTGAAAGTACTTGAGAACTATCAGTAAACCAAAGATTCTCACCCTTATGGAGTTTATGTTCTAGTGAGAGAAAGAAAAAGAAGCATGATAAATAATTTATATAATATCATAGTAGGTGATACGTGCTATAGAAAACAGTAAAGCAGATATTACTTGTTTCCGAAGGGAGAATATATGAGTGAAATTGGAATATATTATCATGGTGATGTCTGTTTAGCATTAGCAGGGCAGTGATAAGGATGAGGATAGAGCAGACAGATTTCAAATTCTGATTAGGGCTACTCAGGGATTCTGTTCTCTATTGAGCATATGAGCAGAACATTCTGACGCACACTAAAGAGTGGTTTGTCAGAGATAAATTATAAAGATTCCATCTTCTTTCTCTCAAGAACCTGTAATATTTTAATAAGGGTTTACAGACATGTAAACAACTAGCCGAATAACAAAATTCTAATTAGCAGCATATAAATGTGGCTGCTGATAGGCAGAAGGAATTGATTCTGATTAAGGAATCAAGGAAGCAGAAAAAATAGCCTGATCAAATTTTGGCCAAAAATACCATGTACTTTTCCCTCAGAAAATTACTTGTAAACAGAGACATTCAAATCACAGCAATGTACAGTTAATAGAATAAAGAACCTGAGCTCAAGGAATTTTAGGTCTCCTGGCTGATCTTTGCTATATCTGTCTCATTGCCTTTAAATAATGGTACTTGAAAAGACATGAATTTAGAAAATGATGACACAGAGAGAAATTGAAAGTAAAGTAAGGAAAATAAGAATTTAATAAGAAAAAAAAGTTCAGTTATTTTGGATTATTTGCTGAAGATTACTGTGATATTCAGAGATCAACAAAAAAAGATATTAATTGATAAATTAAGGGGAAAAACTAGTATTTTTATAAATTTAGGTAATACTACACATAATTATTATTTCAGATTAAAGCCTTCTTTAAACCATATTTGCTGATTTCAGATTTGTTCAGCGTCAGAATCAAGGTTTCAGCACTGTAAGGCATGGTAGTAAACTTCAGTGCTTTTTCTTAGTTCAATTTTTCTATGAATTTTGGATTTGTGAAGGAATGGACTATTCATTCAGCTCAGTATTGACAATATTTGTCTTTCTCCTCTAATGACATTTTGTCTGAAATAGAGAAACACATTCATACTAAAGTTTATATGCTGCATTTCTTGGCTTTGAGAAAAACAAAAAAAGTAGGATTGGTTTTTGTTTTCCAAACTTTTAGTTTAGGAATTATTTAATTTAGTGAAAGATTAGTGAAACTTAATTATGTTCATGCGAAATCATTAGACCTTACAAAAGCTACCAAGGGCTCTTCATTGACTATAAAAAGTTTAACATGAGACACTAAGACAATGACTGAAAGTATGTGCCAGAAGATTTTTTTTAGTACAAAGAAATTTTAATGTATTTTATAATTGTTAACTTAAACTTCTCTCAAAAGGTATATATCTCCCTTAGTTTAATTTAATTTTATTTTATTTTACTGGTCTTGGAGCCACACACAGCTGGGTTCAGGATTTATGCCTGGCTCTGTGCTCAGGGGTCACTCCTGACAGGGCTTAGGAGACCTTGTCAGGAAACAATATGGGGATTGCATGCAAAAGCATCACTTTACCCTCAGTGCTATCTCTCTGACCCTCGTAGTGCCAGCTTTAAAGGCTTCATAAGTGGGTATGAAAAAAGAATCCAGAATTAACTTATAATGCAACTTTTTGCTCCACTCCAGTTTGTACATTTCTATGCCTGTCTGTTTACTGAGATATAAAAATACAGCCTTATAATAAAAATATCGGACCAGCTTAGTGTGTGACCTTCTAACCATTTTAGTAAAAGAGCCTTGTTTTAAAATTATATAACGTGGTATTAATGTTATACAGTAATCAAAAAATTGTGCAGCTGTTAAGATTTCGTTTGACTTTGTTTTAATGTGAACAAAAGATTCTCAATGACATTGACATTTTCATATTATTCATCAGTTTATAGTTTATCAGTTTTAAAATAATATAGGTATGTTTTCTCAAGAAAAAAATAATGAATTTCAGGCTTTTGTTCTTTTGTTTCTCACTGTGGGAATGATTTAAAGTACAGAGAGTTTTTAAGTCTGTGACATGTGTGGTGTATTTACTTTGCACTAGGAGGACATTTCCTGCCCAAGTTTGATTATTGCTCTTAGAAGCCATAAAAAACAGAGTTGAGAAAAATGATGGAAGTTGAACAAGGGGTGAAAATTAGCCTTTTGAGAAAGTATTCAATCTAGCTTTAAAAGGGGAGGGAATTACAATGCAAATAGCATTGTAGTTCTCTGAGATGCGAGTTAAGATAGATGGCTCCAAGCCAACCCCTGGCTTTAGCATGAATGAGTGACTGTTTACTTTAGAAAAGCTACTCCACTGCTTCCTAAGCTGCAAAAAAGAAAAGATTGAGTAGATCAGGGTCAGTAAACTTTTTATTAAAAGTCTAGCTAGGAAAAAAAATTTAATTAAAAATTAAAATTAAAAAAATAAAAATCTAGCTAGGGGGGATGGAGAGACAGAACAACGGGTAAGGCACTTGCTTTACGCACAGCCAACCTGGTTTCAATCTGGTATGGTTCTCTGAGCTCTGCAAGAATGACCCCTGATCTAGGAGTAAGCTCTGAGCACCACTGGGGCGGCCCACCCCCCCAAAAAAATAGTCTAGCTATAATGGGTTTAAGTTGTATGCCTTACAGATGACCGACTCCAGTGCAATCCCTGGCAACACGTGATTCCAGAGTATCACAGAGTTTAACCCTGGCAGCCGCTAAGGACCACCATGTGTGAACCCAAGAGGCCCATGAGCACTACAGGGTGACCCAATTAATCACTACCACAGCTGAACCCAGGTAGCACTACATTCCTGGCCCTCACTTTGAACCACCAGCCCATTGATCCACTGCTACAGTACAGCTTTAGGGAACCCAAATATACATAAATAACTATATGATTAAAAAAAAAGTCTAGTTGAGAATAGTTTAGGCTTGGCTGGTTACATGGCCTCTATTGCGGGTTTGGTTTTTTGTTTGCTTTTTGGTGGTTTTTTTTTTTAACTCTGTTTAATGAAATCTACAGCAAACAGGTGAGACTATGGTGGCTGTAAAACTCTTTTCTGAAGAAATGCACAGAGGACCAGGTTTTATCCACAGGCATAGTTTGCAGACCTCTAGACTGAATGACCTTTTAGATACTTTCCATACTAGCATTCTGAAATACTGCTTTAATATCTACATCATGTAATTGAAAGGGACTGTTCACTTGACTTCTGTGCTCTTTCAATCAGGGGCAATTCAGGAGACAAAAAAAGCCATTTTAACAAAATGTTCAATATAGAAAGAATTGTTAACTGTGACTGCATAGTTTTCTAGAGAGTTGTAGTTTAGTCTCTTGCTCTCCCTGGTGTGTAATATGTGACATTTGGTTTTACTCTCTTGGTTTAAGTTCCCAAGATTAGAGAAGTGATATCTATAATTTCATTAAGTTCTTTTATCTGGGTTTCCAATAGACCCAGGTAACTAGGAGACATAAAACTTAGGTTGGCAGGCACAATTTAATCAACTCTTGCCATAATTGAGTATAGATAACATTAACATCAGGATGTAAAACTCTGTGTATATGAAGTGATAGATTAGATTTTCAGCCTGTCAAGAGAACTTTCAAGAACTTTTGCTTCAAATTATCCTTATTACTCGAGTTAATATGGAAACATAAAATGTTTCTGTACTTGATGTATAGATCAAGCAGTCTCAGAGATCTAGGCTTATGATAACTGTCCTTCGAGCTGGTAGAAGTGCTAGATATCTCAGAGTTGTATTATGTAAGCTGATTAAGATAGTTAATTCTGAAAATATCTTTTCGAAGCTTTCTGTTTCACAGAACAACACTTTGGTTTAGAAAAACAGAACTTTACTGCTTTTCAGTTCTTACAGATTGATTTTTCTCATGAACTGATATAGCAAAGTTAATTGTTTTATAGTGCTGACATTTTTAATGATCTTATTATAGTTGAATAAATAAGTGAATGGATAAGCTACAAAGGAAAAAGTATGGCTACTCAAGGTCAGTTGTCATAAACAACTTAGTTGAGATAGATTGACTGTTATCAAGCTTATTTTCTAGGCTGAATGAATTCCAGATATCACCTCTTTGGCCTCTTAGTTTTTATATCAAAGTTCATATATAACCTGTTAGATTATTATTATCATGTAAATTTTAAAACCTGATGGTTTTGCATAATCAAAAGTACACATCAGTTGTTTAAGAACAATAACTATTGGGATCATAAAAAGTATAAAGCAGACAAAAAGGGTAATTTTGGGGTTTTTTTCCCCTCTTATCTATTTAAACCAGTTATGTATTATGAGTTGGTAACTGATATTTTCAAGCAATAAAATAGATACTGCACTATTTCTCTTGACTTGCAATATTCATGAAAAAAGTTTAAAGTTTTCATTCTCAAATTTTAGAAGAATATCCGGGTTCAATTCCTCCACCCCTCTCAGAGAGCCTGGCAAGCTACTGAGAGTATCTTTGCCTGTGCAGCAAAGCCTGGCAAGCTACCCGTGATGTATTCAACATGCCAAACACAGTGACAACAAGTCTCAAAATGGAGATGTTACTGGGCCTGCTCGAGCAAATCGATAATACAATGCAAATTGAGTAATAGACAGTAACATTTTATTGTCTCACTGCAGCTCTCATGATTTCAACATTCAGAGGCATAATGGTATTTTAAATTGATGTACTGTCATTTGCTTTTCATTTTAAATGTCAAATCTTCACTTTTATCCACTTTATGAGTTTTGGAGGTTTATCTGTTTACTTTGCTTGTTTCTGTGTATTTGTATCAGAAAGTTTGTAGTTCTATTTAAAGTTACTGAATTTCTTAGTACAAATTATATCTAGTCTTAAAGTGGCAAGTAAAAAAAGGGTATAATTCTCTTAGAAAAATGATTAATTCTCTTAGAAAAATGCTTAGTCTAAATTATGTGTATTGTATATTCTGCACATATTGCACATTATATGTTACATGATTTTGTTTTCAGTGGAAGAAAAGCAACTTTTCCATTTTTCAGCTGACTGACCATTTTTGCTTCTTTTGTTTTAAAATACTGAGTAATTACTTGTAGAATTTTAATTAATATTCTGAATTTTTTTTTTTTGCTTTTTGGGTCACACCCGGCAATGCACAGGGGTTACTCCTGGCTCTTCACTCAGGAATCGCTCCTGGCAGTGCTCAGGGGACCATATGGGATGCTGGGAATCGAACGCAGGTCGGCTGTGTGCAAGGCAAACGCCCTACCTACTGTGCTATTGCTCCAGCCCCATATATTCTGAAAATTTTTGGAGGCATTGTTGATAATCCTCTTTGCCTCACAAGATGTGCACTTATATAACACATTTATTAAGCTCTAATATATCAAAACTGTGAATCCTTTATGAAAAAAATATTTAGAAACAAATCAGCTGTTTCTTTCTGAAAATATCAGGAAATAAAATCAACAAGGAGAAACAATACAGCTCAGCCATATAGGAAGCAGTTGGGTATATAGAATAAAGCTATTATTCATGTCTTTGACTCCCTGCTATGTAGTTACAGAATAAAAACTTCTAAGTGTGATTTCCTCACCAGTTACATGGCAGTAATTGAAGGAACCAGGGAAATGCTTATCTCGTAAACTTATTCTCTTGCTCTTTCCTTCCTCTTTTCTGTTTTCTCAGTGTTTTTCTCCTTTTGAAGCTCAGAGATCACCTTGTGATTATATGTTCCACTTACCATAATTCACTTTATATTATTGTTGTATATGTCTTATCCTTATTAGTGATATAAATAATTCATGAGAGCTTAAAAGCCAAGAGTGATTTCATTTTACTTCTCCTCAAAACAGTCACCAGAGGCAACTGACAACTAAGCCATGGGCAGTAGTAGTGCCTGGCACAAACTAGGCTCTCAGTAAGTAATTGTTGCTGAGTGAATGTACAGCCCCCAGCATGGTATCTCACATACTTGGCAATAGATGTAATTAGTGGTTTAATCACTAATTTGCAAGTTCTGAATAACCATTTTAGAAAAATTTAGTGTAGATATCTCCTCTCTCTCTCTCTCTCTCTCTCTCTCTCTCTCTCTCGTTCTCACTCTCTTCTCCCCCCTGCCAATCCCCCACCCACCACCCCAACCCCCATCCTTGGTGCTTCCTAGTTCCTGGTTCTTAATTTCTTTACCTTTTTGTTTCATTGTGAGTGGGCCAAACAGAAAAACCAGTACTCTTCCATTCTCTTTCACCATTTTACTCTCTCTCATTTGCGACTATGTTAGAGGCTAAGGAATTTGAAGCTGCTTATGGGAGGCTGCTTTATAATTCATGGAGATTGGCACTTTTAATTCTCTTAATTTTCCAGGTATCCACCTCTCTCTTCGTTTGTCCCACTCTCCCTCTCCTTCCCTTCATGTTTTTCTTACAGTGTAATAGGATTTGGAACTAGTTTCTCCACAGATGATGTTTATATGTTATGTGTTGCATTACAGAGGAGATTCTTGACCCAAAAGACACTAACATTAGCAATCTTTGTCATCATATATCAGTGTTACCCACTTTAATATTTAAAAAAACTGAATTTTTTGTTGAAGATGTTATTGCTAAATAGAACAAATTATATATGTGTAGGTATTATGGGTACAAACATGACAAATTGTTAGTATTGTCCATATAGAAAAGCTGTTGACAGGACTAACAAAGAATCAAAAGGCCTGAGAAATAGTAGAACAGGTAGAGTACTTGCATGCAGCCTACCCAAGATCAATCCTCTGATCTACATATGGTGCCCTGATCCACTGTACTATCCTACGCACTGTACTATCGCTCCAGCCTGTTGGGGGATTTTTATTTGAGGGGTGTGTGTGTGTGTGTGTGTGTGTGTGTGTGTGTGTAGCAAAATAGTTTTATTGAAAGAAATTTAGTTAGACAAGTGTGGGGGCAAGAAAGAGAAATATGTGTTCAGGGAAGACCACGGAATTCTCCAGGGTGGAAAAAGCAAAAAATAAATAAATCCCAACTCTTTATAACATATCTAAACACTGATAAGAACTTTGAGTTCAGCAAACTCTTCGTGAATGTGTCTACTACAGTAAGCTATGATTAAAAAATTCAGGCAATAGACTAATTGAAACTTTTCTGAACTTTCATATTCTGACTAAGTTCTTCTGTCTTGTCAGCCACGAGCTCTGCCCACTTGGAGGACCTTGCTTACCTGGACGAGCAGAGACATACACCCTTGAGAACTTCTCTTCGAATGCCAAGACAGACCATGGCTAGCGGTGCTCGCACACAACAGGATTTAAGAGGTTAGAAGTGTAGGACGGGGTGCCTGGGAATGCCCTGGAACAAATGGAAATGGGCAGTGGGCACGGGGTTCTTTTGTTTCAGTTTCAATGCTTATTTAAGCCTCTCTCTTTTTCTTTTTCTTTTTCTTTTTCTTTTTTGGGTCACACCCGGCGATACACAGGGCTTACTCCTGGCTCTGCACTCAGGAGTTACTCCTGGCGGTGCTCAGGGGACCATATGGGATGCTGGGAATCAAACCCAGGTTGGCCGCGTGCAAGGCAAACTCCCTATCCGCTGTGCTATCTCTCCAGCCCCTTAAGCCTCTCTTAAGAGAACATGTGATCTGTTTATTTTTGCTGCATATAGAAAAAGAAAAACATAAACACATTGACACATTGTAGTCATAATTAGAAGGTATTGTAACTATCAACCATTGAAAGCATTAACTCCTCGAAATTCTAAAAGAAAACAGGTGTAAAGGGCTGATTTTGGTGGGGAAATTAACCTTTTGTATGGTCTTTTTTTTTTCAGAGATGTTGTTAGACCAATTTCAGCCCCAGCCATGTTGCAGGTGAACTTTGGTGCTGATAAACATGTGTTGCTCTAGAGAATTTATTTTATTTTTATTCTAGCAGCTATTTCTCATCACATACAGTGCTTTTGTTTTCTGGGAATTTCAGATAATGATTATTGTCCTATGCTAGCAACATTGAAACAACTTGTCCTTTTCCTACTTTAGCCCCCATTTGTTTGTGGCATGATACATATTTCTAGTAAGGAACCTGATATTTTCAAAGACTTTCATATCTCATGACCATAGCTAGTTGAAAAGTCTTTGCTCTCTTCACTCCATTAAACCTCTTATCTTATGAACCCCCTCTCATCTTTATCGTGTGCATGTGTAGCACCCTATAGGAATTTATACATGCCTGCTGTTCTTTCTGAATGTCTTTATGCTGACAGTATTTCATACAGAGACAAGCAACCAGGATCAGAAAAGAACTGATTATATGACTAAAATTGCCATATCTCCCATCAACAATACAAACAAAGAAACAAACACTGTCCTCCCATTGTTCATCGATTTGCTCGAGTGGGCCCAGTATCGTCTCCATTTTGAGACTCGTTGTTACTGTGTTTGTCATATTGAATACGTCACGGGTAGCTTGCCAGGCTTTGCCATATGGACGAGATACTCTGGGTAGCTTGCCGGGCTCTCCGAGAGGGGTGGAGGAATCGAACCCGGCTCAGCCGGGCTGCCTGCGCACAAGGCAAATTCCCTACCACTGTGCTATCACTCCAGCCCCCATCAACAATAGTGAATTAATAATCTCACACACAGTATTAACTCCCAATTCTGTTATCCACCCAGCTTACTGTTTCTCTACTCGAGCCATATACTAGTTGCTTAAAATTTGTAATTTTCCCACTTCCAGACAATGGAATTGTGTCAAACACTACTTTTTGTTATATTATTTATACATTTATTTTTCCTTAAACTTTAAGAGATAACTGTGCTATATTTTATATATTCAAAATATGACATGTCACAGATGTAGAAATTGTAGTGCATTTTTGATGACTCAGGATTTCACCATAAAATATAAGAAATAGAATATTAGCAGAGCCACAAGATCAAATGTGTATTAATTTCTTGTCTTTTCCTCAGTTCCTCAGAGTGCTGACTTACTTTCATAATTTTGTCACTTTCCTGATTACTGTAACAAAACTTTTAGTTATATTCAAATAATCAGTTGTTCAGTTATGTTTATTTTTATGGAACATCAAATTACTATGATTTAATTTTTGACAGGAAAAATAATTTAGCTTTATTTTTAATTGAATTAACATTGCTCTAGAACACTATGTAAGTTTTGGGTGGGCATCATTGAAAATTACTCTGTATATATTAAATTCACCTTTAAAGCCCAGCTCTGTCCTTCATCATTCAGTTGTTTACTTTGTCCTGATTTGCCCACCTCATCCCAACCTAGTTTTCCTTCTATTAACTACTAGTTTGTTCTTAATGTTCCAGTAACCCAGAAGTCTATTTTTATGTGGTTGATCTGTTTGTTTTCTGTGACTATCACATGAGAAAAATAATAATTCTACATCTGTGACATGTCATATTTTGAATATATAAAATAAGCACAGTTATCTCTTAAAGTTTAAGGAAAAATGATTGTACAAATAATATAACAAAAAAGTAGTGTTTGATACAATTCCATTCTCTGTATTTTAATACTTTTTCTCTATCTCTTTTCTTTCACTGTAACACACTCTGGCTCATCATGTTGTTATAATTGGCAGTATTTCATCTTTTTTTATAGCTGAATAGGATGTATTGTGTGTTTATACCACATACTTATTCATATTCAGTAGAATTTAATATTTGAACATGAATGTTTCCAGCTTTGGGCTATTATAAATAATACTGCACTAAATGTGGCGATATGTATTAAGTATTTCTTCAAGGCAGTTTTTTTGTGTTTTTCAGGTAAATACCCATAAGTAGGAGAACTGGATCATGTGTAATTGCTATTTTGGCCAGGGAGGGGAAGTGAGGTAGAACTCACGAGTGAAATTCAGGGTATATTCCTGACTGTGCTCAGGGAACCACATGTGGTATCTGGGATTGAACCAGGGTCAGCCCCATGCAAGTGCCTTAACCCCTGTACTATCACTCTGACCCCTGTTTTCAATATTCTAAAAATAACCATACTGATTTTCATAATGGCTGTACCAATTTACTTCTCACAAATAGTGTACAAGGATTCCTTGTTTTCACATACTTCCCAGCTGTTGTTTCTTGTCTTTTTGGATAATGGTCAGTCTCATGGGTATGAGGTGATACCTAATTATTAGTTTTATTTTTTTCTCTAATGTTAAGATATAATGAACATCTTTTGACTATATGTCTTCTCTAGTCTCTTGAGACCTTTTGCACATTTCTTTTAATAATTTGTTTGTTGTTAATTTTTATTAGTGAAACTCCATGAGGTACAGTTATAGACTTACAAACTTTTGTGCTTGGGTTTCAGTTATACAATGATTGAGTACCTGTCCCTCCACCAGTGTCTGTTTTCCACCACCAGTGATCCTAGTAACCCTCCCACCCACCCCTACCCCACCCCGCCTCTGTGGCAGTGCATGTGCCCTTTTGCTCTCTCTTTCCTTTAGGGTGTTGTGGTTTGCAATAGAGGTATTGAGTGGCCATTGTGTGGGATCTACAATCTACTCTCAGCACGTCTCTCCCATCATGAGCAGATTCTCCAAACACCCTCTACTTGGTATTCCCTTCTCTGAGCTGCCTTTTCCCCCAGCATGTGCTGCCAGCTTCAAGCCGTGGAGTAATCCTCCTGGTACTTATCTCCGCTATTCTTGGGAGTTCGTTTCCCATTCTATTAGTTTATATTCCACAGATGAGTGCAGTCTTTCTGTGTCTGTCCCTCTTTTTCTGACTCATTTCACTTGATACTTTCCATGTAGAACCATTTGTATGCAAATTTCATGACTTCACCTTTTCTAACAGCTGCATAGTATTCCATTGTATAGATGTACCAAAGTTTCTTTTAATATGAGACCAATACCCAAGGACAATAGAAACAAGGGCCAGGAGGATTTGTCCACAATTAGAAACCTTTCTCAAGGGCTGGGGGAAGGAAGCTGGGATAGAGAAAGGACCACCATGAAAAAGATAGTTGGAAATGATCACTCTGGATAAAAACTGTGTGCTGAAAGCAGGTAAAGGAACAAATATGATAACCTCTCAGTGTCTGTATTGCAAACCCATAATACTCCAAAGGGGGAAAGGAGGGAGGAAGAGAGAGAAAGAGAAAGTAAAGTGCTTGCCATACAGACAAGCTGGTGGGGGCGGGGTGGCAGGAGGGAAAGTGGATGGTGGGAAATATACACTGGTAGAGGGAGGGGTGTTGGAGCACTGTATGACTGAAACCCAACCATGGTCAGCTTTGTATTTCTGTATCTCATTCAGGTAATTAAATAAAATTATTTAAAAAAATAATTTACTCAGTTTAATAGTGTTGGTTTACGAAACTATACATATGTTTTAGGAGTATAGTTTCATTCCTCTTTAAATGTGTACTGCCACATTACACCTTCCATCAGACTATCAATATCCTTCCACCCCAGTCCAATGAGCTACCTCTACCCTTACACCCCTCTTTCTCCCACTCCCAGCCCCTTTGACAGTTCTTCAGTCAGAATCTCAGAATTTATTTTCCTTTCACTTTGTCTGTTCCTTTGCTTTGATTTTTGTATTCACTCATTTCACAGTGAGTGAAATAATCTGATATTTGTCTCTTTCCTTCAGACTTATTTCACTTAGCATAGCCCACTCTAGTTCTATCTGTGTTTTCAAGAATGTCAAGATTTCATCTTTTTTAGACTATAGATCGAACACGATGGCCACTCAAAACCTCTATTGCAAACTACAACACCCTAAATGAAAGAGTGAGCAAAAGAAAATGCCCTACCACAGAGACAGAGGCAGGGTGGGGTTGGGGGATGGGGTGTGGGGTAGGAGGGTTACTAGGATCATTGGTGTTGGAGAATGGGCACTGGTGGAGGGATGGTTACTCAATCATTGTATAACCGAAACCCAAGCACAAAAGTTTGTAAGTCTACAACCGTACCTCATGGTGTTTCACTAATAAAAAAAAAGTTTTTTTAATTAAAGAAAAAATAATAGAATAAAAGTACTCAGACATAAAAAATAAATAAAATAAACCTGATATTTTAATATTAAAAAAAGATTTCATCTTTTTTA
Organism: Sorex fumeus; assembly: GCF_029834395.1. Taxonomy (NCBI): domain Eukaryota; kingdom Metazoa; phylum Chordata; class Mammalia; order Eulipotyphla; family Soricidae; genus Sorex; species Sorex fumeus. The sequence goes on from NW_026606120.1 coordinate 80,268,328, forward strand.
AAATTTTAATAGCTGAGTGATATACCACATCTTCTTTATCTACTCATCATTGGGCAAAAAACCAAAACACTGTTCTCCCATTGTTCATCGATTTGCTCGAGCAGGCCCAGTAACATCTCCATTTTGAGACTTCTTGTTACTGTGTTTGGCATATCAAATACGTCACACGTAGATTGCCAGGCTTTGCTGTGCTGGCGATACTCTCGGTAGCTTGCTGGGCTCTCCGAGAAGGGCAGAGGAATTGAACCCGGGTCAGCTGGGCTGGCTGCGCGCAAGGTAAACGCCCTACTGCTGTGCTATCGCTCCAGCCCCTCTTTGGGCACTTGGCATTATTTCTATGCAGTCCTTTTATTGTTGATTCTATTATGAAATAGAATATTATTCTAGTCTTCATATGTTTTGATGTGCTTTGGGGTTTTTTGTTTGGTTTGAAGGCCATGCCTGGCTGTGTTCAGAGCTTGCTTCTGGCCCTGTTCAGGGATAGCTCGTGGCAGGACTCCAAACCTAGGTCAGCCACATGCAAGGCAAGCAAGCGTCTTGCTGTACTGTCTCTCTGATCCTTCAATGTTATTTTGGATAGTAACCTTTTGTCAGACATATAATGTCAGGGTGGTAATAGTAGTAAAAAAAATGATTTGGACATAGTGAAAATGATTGGACACAAATACTAGTCCATGTAGATCTTCAGATTTAGTAGGAAATATATCTCAGTGGCAGTTCCCTGAATCTCATTAGTGGAAAACATACTAACACTGTTAACTTTACTTACTGCCTTGCTTGTCTTTGAATATTAAATTTTTATACTGCATAGAAAAACAAAATTAATGGGTTTTCATTTATTATAAGCCCCTTTGTGTTGGGCCTGTTATCAGTAGCACATGTCTGTGTTAAGGTACCATTTTTTGGTGGGGAGGGGATTAGCTTTTGGGCTACACCTGGCAGTGCTCAGGGATTCCTCCTGCCTCTGTACTCAGCAATCACTCCTGGCAGGCTTGGTGAACCCAGCAGTACTCAGGTCTTACTCCTGCCTCTGCATTCAGGGATCACTCCTGGCAGCGCTCTGGGGAATGACAACAACAAAAAAAGTGATATATTTCTGTATTTTAAAAAATTGTTCAGCCTGTAAAAAAAATAAGCATTTATATTCTTGTAAACTATTGGTAAAAGTAAAAGTAAAGGCCCTCCCGTTGATCATCGATTTGCTCGAGCGGGCCCAGTAACATCTCCATTGGAGACTTTGTTGTTACTGTGTCTGGCATATCGAATACTCTCGGTAGCTTGCCGGGCTCTCCGAGAGGGGCGGAGGAATCGAACTCGGGTCGGCCATGTTGGCCGCTTGTAAGGCGGACGCCCTACCCGCTGTGCTATCGCTCCAGCCCTATTGGTACTTCAGTTTTTAAAAATTGTTCAGATACTATGAAATACAATTTTTGCCAGAGTTCTGCTTTAATCCTGCTTCTCCAAAGAAAGTAGTTAATGTACATCATGGCATATCTATTAGTAAATTTATTGACTGATTCCAAGTATTGAGTTTATCTGACTTAATGTCCCTCAACATGTCCCCAAAAAAATGCTTGTCTAGAGAGCACTTGAAGTGGCAAGCATTTGTTGGGAGCTTGTACAAGCAGTTTTTACTATTTGAAAATGTTTAGTCCCAGGATGTCTCTGCATAATTATAATTATTGTCTTTTGTTGGTTGCTTGTTTGTTTGGAAGGGCCTCACCCAGCTCAGGGCTTACTTCTAGCTCTAAATTCAAATATCACTCCTGGTGTACTGCTGGGGTGGGAATAAGGGTGCAGATGGAGTGTCAGAGATCAAACCTGGGTCAGCTGAGTGCAAGGCAAGCACCTTACCTGTTGTACTATCTTCCCAACCCCTCTTAAAACATCTTAAAGGGACCCAGAAAGACAACTCAGTGGGCTGACAGCATGCTTTGGCCTGAAGGAGGCCTGAACTCCATCCCTGGCACCCTGAGCACTGCCAGTTATGGCCCAACCCCCACACCTGGTAATCATTAAGGATCTTAAAAAATTGTGTTTAGATGAGTTGTATCTATTTATAGTTAACACAGAGCTGAGAAATCATTTTAAAATATCGGTTTGAATTTTTTTTAATGGTAGTAGACCCATCACATTTCATGTCTGGAAAATTCCATCATATATTTGTGACAGATTGAGAGTAGAAAAAATTTCTCAGTGTTATAGAAATAGTTTTAATCTTGTGGACATTCTGAAAGTGTCTTTAGAAACCCCAGTGAAGGGCTCCAGATTATACTTGAAGATTCATTGGTGGAAAAGATATTATTTAGTACCATATAATTCTGTTTACAGAATTGGGGGGAAAAAAGAGTATACTTTGAGTGCTGATTAGAAGTTATTCATGACGTAGGTTAAGAGTAGAGAAATAGGGGGCTGGAGCAGTAGCATAGCAGATAGGGTGTTTGTCTTGCACGCAGCCAACGCGGGTTCAATTCCCAGCATCCTATATGGTCCCCCAGCACTGCCAGGAGTAATTTCTGAGTGTAGAGCCAGGAGTAACCCCTGAGTATCGCTGGGTGTGACCCAAAAAGAAAAAAAGAGTAGAGACCTAGTTTATGTAACAGTCACTTCACTTTAGCTACAATTGTTGGCTCATAATGGTTGTCTTTTGAAGCTGAAGCAGAAGTTGCTAAAATTATATCTGACTATAAATTAGGATCTTCAGGTAGACTATTAACATCAACATTTGTCTCATTAGTGAAAATTCTTTCTTTTTAAACCTCTCCAAAACAGCTGTTTGAACAACTGTCCTACCAAAATTGATGTTTCCAGAGATCCATCTTAACAATAGAGAAGAGACAAGGTCACAGCACTGTCCAGCATCACATGAAAACAAGAGAGGAGATTCCTCTCTGTCAGCCATACTAGAGTTTGAAGTCTGGTAATAAAATAGTTAGAGAAGATTGTTTGCTACTGCAGAGCATGTAGCTAGCGAATGTACCTGTGCATTTCTAGTCCCTAAACCTAATCTGTCCTTGACAGACATTAATTTGAAGTACCCTTTTAGAGCTTTAACACGCATATTAAAAGTTATTTCTAGTCCATTTTTAAAATTTTAATTACTATTATGCTAATGTAGAGCTGTGTTAGAAATTATCTACCTAAAACCACTTACTCTTTCTGACCATCTTAATGGAGTTTCTTATTCCACAGAGAATGACAGAAACTAAGTTTGTTACCTTGTTAAAGGAAAGAAGAGGTTGAGTATATGCAATAAATCTTACAATGGAATATATTAAGAGAACCAGAGGGAGTTAAAATACACAAAGCAAATCATAGTATAATGACTTCTAGCAGTAGTTACTTGGGCAAATTAGCAATAAATTATTAACAAGATTCTAACCTGTCTGATGTTAAATCATAATTACATTGTTCGCTTGAAGAGAGTACACATTCCTAATTAAACCTTCATTTTTCAATATATGTTGGTTTCTTTAGGACTTCTACTAAATCTCATTACCTAAATGGCTACTCAGAGCACTGTTTTTAGTTAATAACTGCTTTAATGGATACTCAGTTGGAGGGCCTATTGCAAATGATATCTGACTCATCAGCAGAATTTATGTAAAATTGACCCCTAAGTTATCTTTGTCAAAGCAAAAAAAATTGAATTTTTATGAAATAAAATCAGTATCATTTGTGGATTCCTTTTCCAAAACAATGAAACTTTTATGAGGATGACTAAAATGCTTGTCATGGAACTAATACTTGTGCATTAGCCACTGAGTCACATACCCCTGGGGTTGCTGAGTCATCTTGATCATTGCCTGACTGACTCTTAAATTTATAAGGAAATATTTTCATATATCTTTTCAGTATCGTTTTACATGATTTCCCTTTTACAGGATTAAATTTATTTTAGGTAAATTCAAAACCTAGGATTAGGGTGTATGAGCATAACTGCCCATATATAAATATTAGATGTATAGCCAGCTTATTTCAAAGTACCCTAACATTTAAAATTGTAGTACTCGAACTGGATCTCATTTGGTGTCTGCTAGAATCTAGTCTGTGCTCTGTGAAGTAAGCTGGCTGTGATTTTCTTTTTTTTTCTTTTTTTCTTTTTGTAGTCGTACCATAAAGGCACACAAATCTAATTTCTCTGTAATCCCATCTTATTTGGTAAATGCTTTCCTAAAGTTTGAAAATGTAAACAATAGCTAATACACACCAAAGTTCCCCTGCAAGGGAGAAATAACCATTGAGAAAGAGTAGACTCTATAGAGTAATTTTCTAATAATCACATAGTGGCCTCTTGTATTATATATATGTATTTTTAATTTTTATTAGTGAAACACCATGTGGTGTAGTTGTAGACTTACAAATTTTTGTGCTTGGGGTTCAATTATACAATGTTTGAGTACCCATCCCTCCACCAATGCCCATTTTCCACCACTACTGATCCCAGTATCCCTCCCACTCCCCATCCCCTCCATCCCACCCTGCCTCTGTGGCAGGGCATTCCCTATCTTGCATTATATTTTAAGAAAGACTGTAAAGTTAGCATTAAAGAAATTCTAATCTTGTTATCTAATTCTTCAAAAATAAATCAGTGTTGGGGGTCCTCTGCAGGTACAGCAGGTAGGGCTCTTGCCTACACACAGCCTACCCAGGTTTGATCCCCAGCATCCTATATGGTCCTCTGAGCACCACCAGGAGTGATTCCTGAGTGCAGAGCCAGAAGTAACCTCTGAGCATTGCTGGTGGTGACCCAACACCCCCCCCCCCAAAAAATGAAAAAGAAATCACCATGGCTGAAGTGAGTACAGGTAGGTAGGACACTTGCCTTGCACATGGCCATTCCTGATACCCCATATGATTCTCTAAGCCCCAGCATGTAATGATCCTTGAGTACAGAGATAGGACTAAGTTCTGAGTACTGCTGGGAGTTGCTCAAAAACAAAAACCTAGATATATGAAAATATTTTAAATGCCTCAGTGCCCTCCCCTAAAAAATGTTCAGCCACTTTGATATTTTCATCTAAATTGTAGCATTATAGCACTGTCCTCCCATTTGTCAATTTGCTCGAGCAGGCACCACTAACGTCTCCGTCGTGAGACTTGTTGTTACTGTGTTTGGCATATCGAATACGTCACAGGTAGCTTGCCAGGCTCTGCCGTGCAGCCGGGATAGTCTCGGTAGCTTGCCAGGCTCTCTAAGAGGGATGAAGGAATCGAACTGGGGTCGGCCGCATGCAAGGCAATGCCCTACCCGCTGTGCTGTTGCTTCAGTCCATTCATCTAAATTAAATTTTTAAAATGCATCTACCTAGCATCAAATTTCATGTTTTCATCTTAAAACTAAGTAGTATTCCATTGTATACATTTCCATAGTGTTTTGTTTTGTTTTGTTTTGTTTTTTATCCAGCCATTTGTTCTTGGGCACTGGAGTTGGGTAGACTTTGTCTACCATGGATAGTACTGTAATGAACATAGGGAATTAATGTGTTTTGTTTTGGGTGCCAGGGATCAAACCCATAGACATATGCTCTCTCCTATTCAGCTGCTACATCCCTGTCCCCACTGTGAACTCAGACTATCCGATTATCCACTTAGAGTGATTATTGATATATGAAGCTTAATTATGGCTATTTTATTATTTATGTTTTTGTTATAGCACAGCGGTAGGGCGTTCACCTTACAAGCGGCCAACATGGCCAACCTGAGTTCGATTCCTCTGCCCCTCTCGGAGAGCCCAGCAAGCTACCGAGAGTATCTCGCCCGCACGGCAGTGCCTGGCAAGCTACCTGTGACGTATCCGGTATGCCAAACACAGTAACAAGTCTCATGATGGAGACGTTACTAGGCCCGCTCGAGCAAATCGATGAATAACGGGAGGACTGTGACTGTGACTGTGATGTTTTTGTTTGGAGACCACAGCTGGTGGTGCTCAGGAGGCTGCTTCCAGCTCTGTGCTCAGAGACCATTCAGAACCCAGAGCCCAGGATAGAACCTGGGCTCTCACATACAAGCATGCCCTCTTACCCTTTGAATCATCTCCACAACACAACCTCACCCCACCCCTTGCTGTTTTTAATCTTTTTGTTTTCTGGGTGTCTTGCATGTGGTGTTTTTCTTTTTGTCTGTTTTTATTATTGGGGAGAGGGTACATCCAGTAGTGCATCCAGGGTACATCCAGGGCTTACTCCTGGCTCTACACTCCAGAATCAGTCCTGGTTGGCTCACGGAGCTGTACGGGATGCCTGGGACTGAACCCAGGTTGGGTGCGTGAAAGGCAAGTGCCCTACCCATTGTACTATCTCTCTTGTTCTCCTCCATGAATTTCTAAATGCCTGTGCTCGGAATTTTTTTTTTTTTTAGCTTCCAAAAGGTTTGAATCAGTCCGTCTGTGTCTCAAATAGTCTTTTTGGTGCTGATATCTAATTGTCAACTTTGGATCAACCAAATTTCATCCAATCCTTTCTCCCCATTAATACTTTGTTGTCTCATTTTATTCTTGATATTTCTGATTCTGTATCACTATTTTGTCATGATATATAAATTTTTTCCCTTTGTCTTTAAAGAAAATACTTTCAACATTTTTAGTTGTATAGGTCTATTGGTGGCGAACTCCATTAGCTTTTGTTTTTCAGGGAAAACCTTTATTTCTCCATCATATTTGAATAGTAATTTTGTAGGTTAAAGTATTGGCTTCAAGTTTGCCAATATGCATTCTAATCTTATCACCTGTAGAATGTCTGATGAAAAATCTGACCTGTCTTTATATGTTACATATGTTCCCTCTGGAGGCCTTCAGTATTTTTCTTTATTGTTGACTTTGATTTTTTTAACAGTAACGTATCTTGATATTTTTTTTGCATTAGAAATTTGAGTAAGTCATCAACTTCATATATTTCTATGGGTAATCTTTATATATGTCTATGGGTAATCAGCTTCCTATATTTCTATGGCTAACTGTTGAAAATTTGGTATTAGAATTTGTTGATTGGCTTAGTATTAGAAGCATTTTGTTTGGGTGCTTTGGTTTTATTTGGTAAGCCAAAATAATATTTTTACCTAAAATAATAAATAATAAGATATGTATTTATTTATACAATAATGAATCTTAAAGGTATCACTTGCAAGACTTTAGTTACTAAGTAGGTAGGCATGAAATCAGGATTTTCAGTAACTTTTCTAAAAGAAAGGGAAAATGGTATTTTTAGAAATCTATTCTGCCCTCTCTTTAACTGCACATTTTCTTTTTGCCCAGCTTCTCTTGGAAATACTATTCTTTGACTATCATCACCCTGGCCTACATCCAGTTCTTATTGGGAGAGTTTGGAAAATAACAGTTTTCTTTCCTGACTGTTGTGTTCTTTAATGACCCTTTTGTTTATGACAGTAGCCTTTAAACAGAAATGTGTCCTGAAAAGCCACAAACAGATGATTCACTTCTTTTGTCATCCTGGCAAAGTGCAGTGATTTTCGAAGATCTTAGTTTGAATTATAACTGTCTTCCTCTGGCCTTCCTGCAATTCCAAAACCAGGTCTATACACATTTCCCTTCAGTTGAAAATGGAAACCCAAAATTAACTGGCTTCATTCATGTGTTTGTTTATTGAACTTTCTTGAATACTTGACAAGAATTGGCTAGTTAATAGGAACCTGCTGTTGTTCATGGTAAGTTACTAAGAGGTGAGGATAGAAGTACAAGAGCTGACTAGATCATGACAGAGACATGCTTTTGGAGGCAATACACAACAGACATATGGGGAATATAAGATGATTCATTAAATACAAAAAACAGTAAAAGCAAGATACGTTAAGAACTTAAACTACATGGAAATGATTTGTTGGCAATCAACTAAATTCTGAACTAAGTAACATACATTTTTTCATTCAACCTTTGGAGGGTTGGATGCTATTACTAACCTCATTTTACAAGTAACAAAAATATGGCTTTGAATGATGTAGAACTCCTTCAAGGTTATTTATTCTAAGTAACAGTAAAGTGGGAAAAAAAAAGGGAGAGATAACCCTCAAGAATAAATTATGGAGGTTAGGGGCAGAGAGGATAGTGGGTAGGGCACCTCCCTTGCACATGGATGGCCTGGGTTCAATATCTGGCACTACAGTGGTTCCCAGAGCCCTGCCCTGAGCACCATCAGGTGTGCACCAAAAACAAACAACAGCAACAACAAAAAGATAGAGACTGTAATACATTGTATATATAGATTAAGGAAGAGACCGAGGTCACCAGTCGCCCCCCACGAGCGGCTCTCCGGCCAGAAAACCAGCCGCTTGGAGCAGAAAAGCAAATGGACTATGTGTTAAACCGCGCCTGCCTGGAGGGGAAAGGGTGTTGCCCCATTCGCCCGGGCCTCTCTGGAAAGAAAGATGGCGACCGCACGGGAGCCTTGTGGACAGCAGGTTTGAGCCGGGGGTCGGGGCGGCAGGGACCTCATGGGAAGGGGGGCGTTCTGGGTCCATCCTTCACGCCCTACCGAGGTCACCAGTTGCCCCCACGAGTGGCTCTCCGGCACGGCCACGACTCCAGAGCACAGAAACCAATCCCTTAACTTTCTTACTTTTAATAGAAATACTTCCAGGGTTAATAAGTAAAATAGCAGAAATCCAAAACCGTGCGGCCGCAATAATTCTTAAAACCCAGCTGTAGAAAGCAAACCATTTCACAACGGTCATTCAGCATGTCTGATTTGGGGGGGGGGGGGGGGTCGTAAACTCTAAATAATAATGGTGCATCTTTTATCGAAACAATGAATCTAGTCAAAGTAGATAGAGTGTTAACTAGAACTCATCTGCCTCACAGGAATTGGGAGGGGTGGGAGGTGGGGTTCTATTGGGGTTCGCGGTTAAAAATAAGTATTGGTAAAGGGAAATGTGTTTGATATTTACATGACTGAGACCTAAACCTGAAAGCTCTGTAACTTTTCCCACAGTGATTCAATAAATAAATAAATTATTTTAAAAAAAAAGATTAAGGAAGAAAAAATCCAATCCTGGTCAGCCCTAAATTTTGACCTTGAAAAACAAGGTAGATGATATTTTGTTAGCTAAGGTAGCAAATGGGAGAGAAAAGAATGGGTTAAGATGTGTGAGATGACTTTTATTTCAAACGTTTTAAGTTAGAGACTGGTTGGAATAGTAACTCATATGTGCCTATAAATGATCTATAGTTTAGAAACAGGGTTCTGAAATAGAACTATAAAAATACATCACCATAATTATGAAACTATTAGTCTATGACTTTGAGATTACCTAAGTGGTAGTGAAGGGGGGGAACCTCTAAGTTTAAAAACTAGGGTTTGCTCTGTTTTAGGGATGAGTAGAATAGAAGTGGTCATAAAAGATATATCAGGAAGAGAATATAAAAGAACTTTGAAGAAAGTGTTCTCATATGAAGTCTATGAAGAGGGTGGGGGAACGTAGAGGCTGGAGCAATAACACAGCGAGTAGGGTGTTTGCCTTGCACGTAGCCAACCCGGGTTCCATTCCCAGCATCCTGTATGGTTCCCCGAGCACCGCCAGGAGTAATTCCTGAGTGCAAAGCCAGGAGTAACCACTGTGCATCACCAGGTATGATCCAAAAAGGAAAAAAAGGGGGGGATTGTATTTCAAGAAGTGGACATTGATTAAAAGTGTTAATTACAGAGGAATGGGTATGAAGAAGTATAAAGACTGAAAATAGAGTAGTGGACTTCAGTGACTTTAACCAAAACATTTTTAGCAGAATAATGGAAGGAGTCCAGGCTCAGAATGAGTTGTTGCTGTCACAGTGAAGATTGACAGTATTAAGGAATGAACCTCAGAAGCCTTGATAAGAGAGGGCTTAAAGAGGGTAACTGTGTTTCAGTACCCTTTCTGTGAAGTTTAGTATAAAAGTAAATGTGCATAAATTGTGCTTTATACTGAGTAACTTTTTTTTTGGCTTTATGATATGGATAGTTATAGCAGCTAACACAGTTAACTATGGAAGTCTTTGTCATATATATTAGCTTATTTAACTCATAGTTATCCCTATTTTATTTTGGGACCACACTTGGCAGTGCTTAGGGAACCATATGTAGTGTGCAGTGTCAAGGCAAGCACATCCCCCACCCCCGCTATCTCTCTGGACACTGTTATCCTTATTTTTTGTTTATTTGGTTGGTTGGTTTGGGGCCAAACTTGGCAATGCTCAGGGGTTAGTCCTTATTCTTCACTCAGGAATTACTATGGCAGTGCTTGGAGGACCCACGTAGGATGCCAGGGATCGAATCCAGGTCGGCCACATGCAGGACAAGCACCCTACTAGCTCTACTATCTCTCTATCCCCTGTTATCCCTATTTTAAAGATGAGGGGGAAACTGGGATATTGAGAATATAAGAAACTTTTAGATCAGAGATCTGGTAAATGAGAGGCATTCTGACATTTTCCCCCGTGTTAAGTTCCCTGCTAACCCAAAAAGTGATTCTGCTTATTTAATTTTTTTTGAAAAATTTTAAATTGTCTTTTAGTAGCTGCTTCAAATTCTATTATATGCTTCAAAGCCTCATTTCCTGGAGCAGGAATAATTGCCTACTGTAGAGTCATCCTTCCTTATAGTATAAATCCCTGTATCCTGAGTACCAAGAAGAAACAACATCCTAAAGAAGTTAGGCTCATAAATAGGAAAGTGAGTTTTCAAGAAACTCACTAGATAAATGAGCCCTTGCCTTGATTTAATAAGTATTTCTTCAGAAAAAAAATAATAAGTTTTCTGGCTTATGTTGGATGCTAATGTGATAGCAGGTTTGGTTGGCAGCACATCTGTTTTTCCTCTGCCCTGTGAAGAGAATAGCATGCACAGTATAAACCTACAGTAAACTTCCAGGCCAGACTTTACAGTCAGTAAGGAAGAATGTGAGGAAATACCACTATGCTCCTGTTTGCCCCAGACCTTGGCTATCGTACACATACCTTTCTCAGCCAGTCCTGTGACCCTGTGACTATCTTCCTTTGAGATGATTCATGATTGTTTTCCAGAGTGAATATGCTTAAGTCTAAATCCAGTTAGAACTGTTTTGCTCCCACTTCCCTCTCCTCTTTCCCCCATGCTGTGGCTGTTTATATTTGCATTTGGGCAAACTGATCTATTAGCCTTGATGCACATTTGTTTGTTTTTTAAATATTTAGTCTTTGCCTTAGTTCAAGAAAGGTCAGTTTTCTGTGTAAGCTTAGATATATAATTATACTTATTGATAATTCCTTAGAGACTGATTCCTAGAGAGAATTCATTTGTCTGCTGCAAAGTGAATTTGCATTAAAGAGCTACACACACCAATGAAACTCTGCAGTGTTAATTAAGTTCCTTTCAAAACTGCTGTGCATGTCTCATTTGCATGCCCTTTTAAAATGTTTTTATTTATCACATATCTCTCCATCTACCTTTTTATACACCCATCACAGTTTTTTTCATTGTGAGGTAAATTACAAATATAATTTGTGCTTTACTTGGGTGTTTTGAGAAGGATGCTCTCTTGCTGGGAGGGACTAGCTCAGAGTTACAGTGGCCATTTCTCACTGGATTATTTCAGTGGTTTCTGCTTTAGAAAAAATCTCTTAGAAGCCAGCTGATACCCGAGCAAGCATTTATTTAGGTATATGAATTTCACAGAGACTGTGCATTACCTCCATAGGCATACTCTGGAGTTCACATTTCCACAGGCAGGCCACATTACCTTCTTGTTCGCATGGTCTAAATGTTTTGTTGGTGCAGAGTAAGTATGGCTCTCTTTAGCATATTGATCGACAAAACCTTAAATTCCGAAGTACAGAAATTTCTAGGCTGTTCTTGGTGTCTGCAGTTGTTTTACCATATGGTACTGGGCTAATTTTAACTGTTCTTCCCTTGAGGCTTTTGTGAATTGATTACATTTTTAGAAAAAATTTTTAAATAACTTTCTTAAATGTCAAAGCTTTCTCAGTGGAATAAAATATGATGAGAGATTACGTCAACATGAGCACAAGATATCTTAATAGAAAATTTCACAGAAACTTAAACATTTAAGTTAAATCTGTACTTCACATTCTGAATTGACATTGATCATATTCATGAATTCCCCACTGATAACAAATATAAAGTAATCGCAGACCCAAAGATATGAGTCTTTCTGTTTAGAAAGTTACTCAGTGTCTTGGTAGCTCTTCTCTGATAAGAAAAATTGTCTCTGGCCAAGCATGAGGTTGCTAAAGAAAGCACAAGGAGAGGTGCAGGAAAGGCAGTTATCCTATGCAGTCAGCAAAGACTGCATTCTGATTGTCAGTGAAATAACTTGTTTCATTTTAAGAATAAGAATAATTTATTGAACAGATATGACATAGTAGAGTAGAAAAATCCTAGATTTGGGGAATCAGAATTTGCTTTTATTCTGGTTGGGTCTCCAGTTCTCCTTAGTACTGTTTAGACTTTTCTATAAAAGTTATACACAAGTTATAATATACCACCTAAACATAAGAGCTAAAAATTATAAGATTCCTAGAAGAAAATATAGGGATGTCTTTTGCCCTTGGTTTGGATAAAATTAGAGATATCTAATTGTATGGATGTCATCAAAATTAAAACTTCCGTGCATCAAAGTCATCTCCCAGAGCATGACTACGAAGCGTGGGGTAGGAGCACCAATGACAAAGCACTGAACTTGCATGTATGATACCCTGGGTATGATACCATCTCCCAGCACTTCAATTAATAATAATAAAATAAAGTGAACCTCAGCCTTCACAAAAGGGAGAAATGTTGTAAATGTTACATCTGCTAAGACTCTGATATCCAGAATATGTAAAGACCTTGTGCATCTCAACAATAAAAAGACTACACAATTAAAAATAAACCAAGGACTTGAGTAGACATCTTTTTTTTTAAAGGGCATGCTCTAGGCAGTAAGCACATAAGATACTCTCATCTCTAGTTATTAGGGGAGACAAATAAGACCACAGTGAGATACCATTTCATACCTACTAGCATCGCTATCATAAAAACAAAAAAATTCAAGTCTAGGAAGGATGAAGGAAAATTGGTACTCATACATTACTGAGAGAAATATCAAATAGCGCAGTTACTGTAGAAAATAGTTTTCTCCCAAAAATTCAAAAATTTTCTGTATGACCTAGAAATTTCATTTCTAAGTATATATCCAAAAGAATTGAATGTTCTCAAAACAAAAGCATGCACAAATATTTATAACACTATTCACAGTAGCCCAAAAGAGGAAACAGCCAAATATCTCTCATTGGATTCATAGCTAAACAAGCTCATAGCTAAACAAACATCCATGCATGTGTGTTTCTGAGCATGAATAAAAAGGAATTAAGTATTCAGGCTACATCGATGAGCCTGTTCTTATCCTGAGTGAGAAAATTCAGACCCTGACTATCACAATGGACCAGAGAAATGGTTCAAAGGCTGGAGTGCGTGTTTTGCATGCAGAAATTGGGTTCAGCCCCTGGTACCATGTGGTCCCCAGATACTGCTGGATGTAACCACAAAACCAAAAAGTTACATCATATGTGAAGTATCCAGACAGGTAAACCAGTAGAAGTAGTGATTGATATTAAAGGGGGAAGGAAGAAATGGAGAATGACTTGTGAATATGCAATTTTTCTCTTGGAGCAAAAAAAATGTTTTAGAAGCGTATGGAAACAGTGGTTGTACAACTTTGTGAACATACTAAAAGATAGTGGTGGATGGGGGTGTGTCAGGGATGTAGCTCAGTAGTAGAACACATGCCTCTCATACATGAGGTTCATTTGGGTTTGATCCCCAACACTACCACAAAATAGTACAATAATAATAAAATAAAACAACACTACTAAGTTACTGCCTCAAATCCCTTACTCCCCAACATACTCACACTCTCTCTCACCCATACACACACACTATTCTGGTTTTCTTCAAGTCTTTCCCACCCCCAGGATGTTAGTTCCTAAACTGAAACTGAGATGTTAACCTCATTACTTAAGTGCCAGGTTAGAAGCTTATTTCTCAGTTTTTCCTCTTAAAAATAAATAAATTACTCAGAGGTAACACAAAGCCTAGAGTGAATGTTTTGTACCCTGGAGCTAAAAGTTCCATGCATAGTAGCACTAGGACCAACCCCCAAGTACAGAGGTGGGTATAGTCATGCATTGCTGGGGAAGGCCCCAAAGCCAAAAATAAATTTAAATTTAAAAATAGGGAGGGTGTTTGCCTTGCACTTGACCAACCCCGGTTCAATCCCCAGCATCCCATATCATCCCCAAAGCACCGCCATGAGTAATTCCTGAGTGCAGAGCCAAGAGTAACCTCTGAGCATCACTGAGTGTAGCCCAAAAATTTAAAAAAATAGGATATAAATCAGCCTAGAACTTTGCACAAAATTTTAGTGTAAAATTGGTTTAGGGACAAGAAGTTGAATGAGAGCTAGATTAAGTAGAAAAGATACTGTGGAATAAATGGAAATTAACCTGGATTTTAGCACATAGATGGTGTTTGGGTAGAAGAAAGGGTCATTTCATCTCAAAGGAACAGCCCTCTGCAAATGAAAGGACAGGAATGAAGTAGGGTCTGTCAAGCTACTCTGGGAAGACTACATCCTCTGCCTCAGACAGTATTATGGGCAAGCTATGAGAAAGAGGTAATCAGGTAGTGTTTTATGGGGAGAGAAATCTGGCAAGAAACTTGGATTTCATATTACAGAAAGCTGAGCCATTGGAGATTGCAGACGACTGCAGATAATGTGACCAATCTAATCAGAGAAATAAAGAATTCCTCTGGTAGAATATGTAAAGTGGATGGCCGAGGCAGAGAGCAAAGCTAGAAAAGGAAGTCAGCTAGGAAGCTGGAGGAATAACAAAAAGAAACCCTGAGCAAGACAGAAATAGTTGAGATGAGCAGAGGTGCCTGATAGATCATTCAAAGAAAAAATTCACAAGACCTGGAACAGTCTAGGATTGCTAGGGCAAATTTAATTCTTGACTAAATAGCAGAAACTTTCATCTTAATTACGATCTTGAGATATATGTGGGCTCTGACATAATGACAAAACACTTCCTTCACTTCCCCCCTTCTCCTAATAAGAGTTCTTTTTATAAAACTCTGTGATTCCCTTATTCAGTATTCATTTAGCAAATGTTTGTTGAGCCTTTGCTGTGTATCTGAGACTAGATGCTGGTGTTAGCTGTGGTAGTTTCCAGTTTCATAGAGCTCCATTCTAGATGAGGAAATAGGAATGAACAAGGAAAATAATAACAATATTGTGCAAAACTGTGATCTATAATAAGAAAGTATAAAATAAATACTTTCTTTTTTGCTTTTGGGGCCACACCTGACAATGCTCAGAGATTATTTCTGCCTCTTTACTCAGGAATTACTCCTTGCAGTTCTCAGGGGACCATATAGGGTATCAGGAATCAAACCTATGTTGGCCATATGCAAGGCAAGCACCTTACCCACTATACTATGTCTCCAGCTCCAATAATTGCTATTTTTATAAATTCTTTTTTTGAGGGGGACATGGAGATTTGAGTCATACATGGACAGTGCTCAAAGGTTTTTCCGAGACCTATGATTGGGACCAAACGTAGGCACCATGCATGCAAAGCATTCCCTCAGTTCATTGAGCTATCTCTCCACCCCTTTATAAACTCTTGAGTTTATAAAGTCCAGGCCAGCTCTAGTGATTGCATTCTCAGCCAGGAAAGTCCCTTCTACCACCCTTCTTTTCTTCCTCTTCATTGGTGCTTCTCTCCTAGTGCCTTACTCTTTCAGCCACTGTCCTTCTCCTGTGTTCTTTGAGAAACTCCTGTGAGTCTACCTATCCTTTGTGAATGTACAGATGACATTCAGAGGACTGTTCTGCACGCTTTCCTCATCACAGTGCCTACTTAAATATGCAAAGCAAATAGTTTCTGCTGCAATTTGTTTTGTAGAATTCAAACTCAGAGTTGAGGCCTTGAGTGAGCATGAACTGACCACTTCCTTATCTGGAGAAAATAAAATCGTTCATAGAAAATAGAAAAATTCTCTCTTTCTTGATAGATTGAACTCTTCGTGCTCCTCAGCCCCTTAACCTCTCAGACTTGAAATTTTGGAAAGATCTTTACCTTCTTCCCCTTCCATTCCCACCACATCTGATCGTGGAACAGTTCCTATACATCCCATCTCCCCTGCAGTCTCACTGAAATCTGGATTCAGCCTGCACTGCATCTTTCCAGGACTGTTGTTTCAAGTGGTCTCTTTATGGCTCCTCCTCTCCAGAGTGCCTCCTAGCTAGCCTCTTAAATAGGTTATGAAAGGAAATACAGATATTCTTAGCCTAGCATTCAGACCCTATCAGACATTACCTAATTTATATATTTTCTTCTCATGTTTATTTTTAAATTATTCTATAATAATGAAAATAAAAATCTAAACTACTTTTTCACTAAAAATACATATACAATGGTTGTGGAAGAAAATATGCAGGATATGCTTTTATTGTCAGTTTCAATTGATTTATTTTGAGGGGTTTTTTTATTCATATGGGAAAGTTACTTTAAATTTTAAAGAAAATTTAATAGCCATCATAGCATCTCTTATCCATTCTGGGTTTTTCTTTTTGGTTATTGTCTTGTACATATACTATCAATTGTAATCATAACATTTTCAATTTTGTACTCTTTTTGTTAAATTTTTATGTCAACATTTCTGTGAGCCTGGAAAAAATTAATATTTTTAATGACTGTGAAGTCTTTGTTTAGTATACAATAGTGCATTTAATCTTCCTAACACCATACATGTTACAAAGAACTTTGTGTGCATGTGTATGTGTGTATATGTGTATTTTGACTTCTCATAAATAGGATTCAGGTAGCATTGCTGAATATTGCTATTTATATCCCTAAAAGTTGAACAAGTTTATATAGTAACCATTAATAATTTTTTTTAATTTTTTCCTTAAGATAAATTTGAGTGTTATTTTTAATACTTATTTTTATGATGGGCTGGAGCAATAGCACAGTGGGTAGGGCATTTCCCTGCACGCAGCCAACCCATTCGATTCCTCCATCCCTCTCGAAGAGTCTGTCAAGCTACCAAGAGTATCCCACCTGCACAGCAGAGCCTGGCAAGCCACCTGTGGCACATTCGATATGCCAAAAACAGTAATGAGTCTCACAATGGAGACGTTACTGGTGCCTGCTCGAGCAATTCAATGAACAACAGGAGGACAGTTCTATAGTGGACAGTGCTATTTTTAGGATGGTATATAAATATTATTTATTTTTTATCTAAAGTAAAGCTACTTTGATTATTTTAAAGAGAAACACTTCTAAATGTGTTTACTT
The DNA here is from genome assembly GCF_029834395.1 of Sorex fumeus. Classification (NCBI taxonomy): domain Eukaryota; kingdom Metazoa; phylum Chordata; class Mammalia; order Eulipotyphla; family Soricidae; genus Sorex; species Sorex fumeus. The sequence goes on from NW_026606120.1 coordinate 80,285,654, forward strand.
TCTATATTGTGTGAATTACCTTGGAATATTTTTCGTTATAACATTAAAATTTAATGATTAATTTCAGATATATGATGTATATCTGCTGGGCTGGAGCTATAGCACAGCCGGTAGGGCGTTTTCCTTGCAAGCAGCCAACATGGCCGACCGGAGTTCAATTCCTCCGCCCCTCTCGAAGAGCCCAGCAAGCTAACGAGAGTATCTCGCCCGTATGGCAGAGCCTAGCAAGCTCCCTGTGACGTATTCGACATGCCAAACACAGTAACAACAAGTCTCATGATGGAGACGTTACTGGGCCTGCTCGAGCAAATCGATGAACAACGGGAGGACAGTGACAGTGACAGTGATGTTTTTCTGCTAAAGTGAAATAGATACCTGCGCTGACTTACAAAAACATACTACAGTTATTTCAAGAAATGTGTTTGTTTGGGGTCTTTGGGCCAGACCCACTGTGATCCACTTACTCATGGTTCTGTGCTCAGGGATCACTCCTGGTGGTTCTTGGTGGGGTCATTTGGGGTGTTGGGGATCAAACCTGGGTAAGCCGCATGCAAGGCAAGTGCCCTTTCCACCATCCTATTGCTTCAGCCAAAAAAAAAAAATCTATTATTTTTAATGAAACTCTTATGTAGAGTTTCTCTGGATTAGCCTTCAGAACTGGGTAAATAAAACAGACAAGAATTATAATGGCAGAAAAGAAAAACGTTATCATGGTAAATTTCTTTTGAAGCTATAGTTTTCAAAATCTATTGAAAAATTAACTAAAGTCATGTGAGACTTATACTGACATAGAAATGGGCTTAGAGATAAGTGGAACTAGATAACTTAAAAACAGACTCAGTGTAAGTATGAGAAAGTGTTTCAAATTAATGGTATCGGTGGGATAATTTATTAACCGTTTGGAGAAAGAAAATAAAGCTAAGTTCCTTTTCTGTATCAAACTCAAATAAAAGTGCAAGGAAAATATTGTGAAGATTTTAATCTCTTATATTAGGAAGGCCTTTTAGAAAACAGTACCATAATGACACATACCATAAAGAGACAAACCATAAAGAAAAAAACAAGTTTGATCACATAAAAGTTTTAAGCTTTTACAAGTTAAAAAAAAATAATAAAATGTGGAAAGAAAAGTTAAAGAATTGGGTAAATTATTTACAGTAAATAAGTGCATGATAAAGAATTTGTATCCTTAAAAATGTTTACTCAAGGACCAGACAGATAGTACAGGGGTTAAGATGCTTGCCTGAGTAGTTGCATAAATATAGACAATATAGGTACAGGGATGTTAGGTGACAGTTTGGTTTCCGCTTACCTAACTGCTTAACATGTTGAAGATTTTTTTTTAAACCATCAGAACTTCCAGATTTTGCTTCTCTTAAAAATATATCTGTTGGGGGTTGGAAAGATAGTACAGCAGATAGGGTACTTGCCTTGGACACAGCCAACCCAGGCTTGATCCCCAGCATCTCATACGGTTCCCTGAGCCTGCCAGGAGTGATTCCTGACTACAGAGCTAAAAGTAACCTCTGAGCACACCAGGTGTTGCAAAAAAAAAAAAAGACCCTAAAAATACATTCATGAACTTAAGGGAATTTCTGTTTTCATTCTTAAAGAAACAGTCAAATCTCCTTTGCATTCCTTTTCTACCAAACTGATATCTAGTAGAATATACATAATAGTATTAAGTATTAAAAACACTTCCCTACTGGTTGGCAAAAACCATTAGGTGATTCTGTAAACCTCCTAAATGTTCTCTCACAACTTGGCCTCTACCCCCGGAAATGCCTTGTAGCTTTTCTCCACAGAACAGCATTGAAACGATTCTGCCCCTGCCCATGGAGGAGGCAGCCTGAAGGGCCCCTCTTCTTTACAACTTTTGTAATTGTCTGGTTGCTGGTACCGATGTGTCATCTCCATTGTGTTATAGTTTTGAATGTCACCCTGACTTTGGGCCTACTCCGTAAATCATTACAAGTTTAAGAGTGTTCTGCCCATTAGAGTACCAGATGTCTCTGGCTCACATGCTGTTGCTTATCTGTGTAGACCAATTATTTTTGTAATAACCTGATACTCACACTGTAACTTAAAGAATCTCCTGAACCACACTGCTTTTTGCATTTATTTCACTCAATAAATGGTGTTTCCTAAGTGCTGTGTTCTCTTTTTGTTCCTTCTAGTTCGCTTCGCACCATATAGGCCTCCAGATATTTCCCTGAAGCCTCTACTCTTTGAAGTGCCCAGCATCACGACAGAATCAGTGTTCGTTGGCCGGGACTGGGTTTTCCATGAAATAGATGCTCAGCTTCAAAGTTCAAACGCCAGCGTAAACCAAGGGGTAGTAATTGTTGGAAACATTGGGTTCGGCAAAACTGCCATCATCTCCAGGCTGGTGGCCCTTAGCTGCCACGGGACCCGGATGAGACAGATCGCCTCAGACAGCCCGCATGCCTCCCCCAAACGTGCGTATTCTTTATAAAGAACTCCCTGCTTCATTACTCTGGGATTTTTTTTCCTGACATATTTATATGAAATCTCATCTTTTTTATTTTTGGATGTGTAAAACCCGACTTGCAGGTGAGGATCATTAATTCAGAATTGAAGGAAGGAATGTAATACTCTGTTTACATTTGACCCACATATCCAAGAGTCACCCAAGTGTGACAGAAAAAACCTTTCTCTCAGAATAAATTTATAACTCTTCCCTGCTGCCTGTATGGCTTGTCTGTCCTTTGGATAATGACTACGGCAATTGCCTAGAAGAACCATTCGTATCCATCATTGTCAGTTTTGTTCAACCTGTACTCATATTCTCTTGTTCCATGCCAGCCTGGTCACACTGCAGCCTTCATTTCATGCTGTTGTCAGTTTTGCTCTGCTTGGGCTCAAATTCGATGGTGTCCTTGAAGGGTTACTCCTGCTTCCCGGTGCAAAGATGCTGAGACATGATATATCTTCAGACTCCTTTCATCACAGGCGGGATATAGCTTAATTATTATCACCAGAATCTGTTTATTCTTCGCAAAAATGCTCGTGAGATCTGTGAGCTTTAGAAACATTAACTCACTCAAACCTCTTTTCCACTTAACGAGGAGGTTCCTATTACCGTCCTAGCACAGATCAGTGATCTAAGGCTCAGAGAGGGTGAGGTCACCTCCCAGGTTTCATCACTGGTGATGGTGAACCTGGAGCCTGAGCAGTCTGATGGCCATGGCCATTCTTCTCTCCATTATGCTGCCCTCCTTACTGGTGGAACCCTCAAGTAAAGATGGGTGAAATGTTCTTCCTCCCCATGCAATATATACAACCAGTCTACCTGGTTTCTGTTCATCAGCAGAGAACTACTGAACTATTAAAAGAGAAGAACTATTGTTCTTCTGGTCCAGTAATCTTGCTCACCACAAACTTTCAGACAGAATCCACTAGAAAAGGTTTGTTTGAGTTCATAGAAGTTATAGAGTCTGGCACTCTGCTAGACACTCAACAGGAACGCACTGAGCACTCGCCAGGCATCCTGTCAGAATTAATTAGCAGTCTCAGGTTATTGAATAGGCAGCTTACCTCAGGTACATTTAGGAATATCTAACAAGTAGCAGAATTACTGTGTAAAAAGAAACTTCGAAGAAGAGCCCAAGTGTGCAAGAATATGCTGGGAATTGTGACAGAGTAATTGTTCTGTTAAAAGAAGTACCATGCTGATTTACTCAGCTATGGTTTGGAGAGGTGGCCTCCAGGCCAGGCAGAAGAGGCTTCGAAGCCACAGAAGTACACAGACAAGCAGACCAGATGGTTTGGTGTTTGAGCCCAGAGAGAGGTATGAGGCTGCTCAGGCCCCGTAGTGCTGGGAACCATCTCCCATAGTGCTTGAGGATCTCACGGCCATATACCCAGAGATGCTCCTGGGCCCTGCTGTGCAGAGGATCCAACTCTGGGCCTTAGGTATGCAAGGCAAGCTCCCCAGCCCTTGGGCTATTTCTGACTCAAGCTTTTCTGAGGCCTACGAGTCAAGAGCCAGAGTTTGAGCCCCAACACTCAGATTAGCTACACTTTGTAATCTTAAGAACTTTGTTTCAATTCTTTAGTTTTAAGGGTTTTGTTATCTGTAAAATGAGGAGGCGGGACTAGGTGATCTGTAAGATGTGTTCCTGTGCTAAAATTCTATAACTTTTAAGAATTCTTTCATGGTTGATAATAATTTTCCATATCTATTCTATAGTTTCCCTTTGTGCATAAGTATCTCCCCAAACTACTACGCCAAAGAGATTAACTATTTGAGTATATCAGAAGAAAGCCAGACACTAAAGTCTCTCAGGTTCCTCTATATTAATGTTGCAGATAACAATGGTAGAACCACGTCTGGCAGAGGATAAATCCAAACGACAAAAAGAGTTACTTTCTTAGAAAGTAAAAGATACCTGGGAGACCCCCACCTCAAGTCTAGGAAAATAAGAGTTTTAGAAAATAGCCCATGTGTTTCCCCCAAAGTAAAGGTTCTTCAGAGATAGTTAAGTTACTCTTTTGCATCCTTTATCTTTTTCTCTCCAGAAACTCTTGAGAATACCAGTATACTCCCCTTCACAAGATAAATGTCTGTATGTTGAAATGTCTTTAAGTTGACCTGATAGTTAACTTTCAAACATGAAAGTAGTACTCTCCTCAAAGGAAGTTGAGTCTGTGGTTACATATTTATCAGATTACACAGACAGAGAATTTGCTGCATACTAAATACTGATTTTTATAATCTTATTAGGTCCACACCATAACCAACTCCATAGAACCCATGATCCTTAGAAAGGGTTGAGAATAAGTCACCAGTAAATTGTAACCTGTGAATATAAACCGGAACTAGAAATGTTACTGGCAGCAGTAGAATATTTTCCATTAATGAGAAAGAATTCTATCAATAAGGAGAGAATACACTAAATTTTTACAAAATTTGATGTATATTGAACTTGATTTGTTAGGAATCCCTCACCCTCATACCAAGAATGTAGTTGGAGCAGTTTTTAAAAAAATGACGGGAGCCCCCTGCTTCCCCTGCATCTCAGTCTGTTGTCCCTTTGGTGACCGTTGCCTTCTCCCAGCGGTGCTGCTGTGGAAGATGGGAGCAGTCTCGGCTGCAGTGCTGCACCACCTGCCTCAGTCCTTCCCCCACAGACGCTCAGCCCCCAGCCCGCCCCCTCCCTGTCATTTCCCCGGGACAGTACAGAAAAGCTGTCAAGACAGGCACTCGCCTGTCATCCTGCTTTCCACCTACACCCCATCCTGAGCCTGACTCCCCCATGCATCTCCACCACCACCACCATCACCCCCCCTGCCAGCACACACACAAGGAACAAAAGCAGTTTGTGAAGCGAGACCTGTTGTATAATTCTGGCATTATCCCGTTAACCACAAGTGTACTCAGCACAGTGGGTCGGGACGCTCTCTTGTACAGGACCCTATTTTCCTATCTCTAAAAGCCTCTGTGTAGTTATTATTTGAATCTGACATTTGCCAACAGCTGCCAGGCCCTCGAGCAGCTGTTCACTCATCCCAGCCCTCCCTACTCTGCTTGCTTCAGAACTTTGTTTTGCCATTTTGCTGCTCACACTGACTGCTGCCTCCCCAGTAGCTTTTATCTCTACTGTTCTCTGAATACCAAACAGAAAATAGTCACTCAGACAAAAAAGAGGGTATCTCCAAGAGGGAATAGTTGGAAGACAGAGGGTATTCATACCATAATTACCCACAAAATCAAATGCCAGCTAATGAGGAGTGGGGTGGAGAGAGGGAGTGAACCACAGAAATGATACAGTGACAGAGTCTCCGAACTTTCTCCCTCAGCTGACGCTTCTTCAGGGTTTTTCCCCTTCCATCTCCTCCCCATACCCACCTATAGTCCTTCCAAAGTCTATCCTTTCCGAATCTTCTCTGCCATTTGGATAGAAGTCTTCTCAATCTAGCTCTGTTGGTAGAGAAGCAAATGTGAGTGCCTTTCTCTGCTCATCAAATAATAGTGCAAGAAATAATTCTTATTTACAAATCCATATTCAAAAATAGTCTATGGTTCCTGGTAGCAGTCAGTGCATTTTTAAATAACATGAACAAATGAAAATTTTTTTAAAACGACTGTATTAAGCTATAATTAACAAACCATACAATTGACCCATTAAAATAGTTTAATTCCGTGTTTTTAGTAGTGTCACAGTATAATCACCATGATCTAATAATAGTTCATTCCCATGCCCCCTAAAAGAAGTCCCATGCCTCCATTCTCCCCCTAATGTCTTTTGCCACCCCCTTCATAACCATTAATTTACTTTTGTTTGGCCTTGTGGATTTCCCTATCCTAGGTATTTCATATAAATGCAGTCATGCGGCATTTGGTCTTTTGAAACTGGCTTTTTTGAGGAAAGTTACATTTTCAGGGATTAGCCAGCCATAATGTCACACATTTCAGCGTCTCATTTCTTCTTGTCAAGTAGTGTTCCAGTGTATGGACATATATCACATTTTACTCATTCATTAGTTGATGGATATTTGAGTTGTTTACACCTTTTTTATTAATAGGTTCTTCCCATGCAGTGCTTGGTGTCGGCGACCTGGAGGCTACTCCTGGCAATACTGGCTGGCAGTACTCATGTGAGCCTTGGACTGGGCAGTGCTGGAGACAGCCACAACCAGCCTGGTAGTGCTTGTGGGGGAGGCCAGATGGTGCCAGGATTCTAACCCAGCACACTCAACACCTTTGGATCCCCCTCCCACCCCCTTTTTCTATTTTGGCTATTAGGACTCTTCCTTCTTTAAACATTTATGTACAAGTATTTGTATAGATACGGGTTTTAATTTCTCTCGAGTGTACATTCCTAGGAGTAGATTTCAGGATCATAAAATAAAATCAGTCTTCTGTTAGTTCAGAGTACGAGTCTAAGATACAGACATCCATCTTTTTATTCCAGATGTGGATGCCAACAGAGAGCTCCCACTCACACAGCCACCTTCAGCTCACTCCTCCCTCACCAGTGGAAGCTGCCCAGGAACCCCAGAAATGCGCAGACGGCAGGAGGAAGCCATGAGAAGACTAGCCTCTCAGGTACAAATTCCTAGTTGCAGGTAGACTAGTCCCTCCCTCCCTTCTCTCCTCTCCTCCCTCCTTCCCTTCCCCTCCCTTCTCTCCTCCCTCCCACTCTTCCTCCCTTCCTGCCTTCCTTCCTTTTTCCTACCTTCTTTCCTCTTCTTTCCCTTTCCGTTCTCCCTCTCTTCCCCCCCTTATTATCTCCCCTCAAATAGGGCTCAGAGGTCACTTTGGGCAGTGCCTGGCTGACCTGCAGGCCTGGTGGTTCCATGCTTGGGCCACTGATGTGGTCCTGGTCAGACCAGCAGTACTAAGACCTCTGATCCTATATCCAGCCATGCTCAGAGGAATCAAGGCTACACCTGGCAGTGCTGGGGTGGGGGGAAAGGTGTGGGGTTAGCATGTGGGACTGGGGCTTGAACTCACAGCTCAGAGCATGCCAGTCATAGGCTCTGGGTCTCACTAGTTTTATCTTAACACCAAAGGGGCAAAGCTTGGAAGATGCTTCCTTGCAAAGTAAATAAAACTGTGCAGATATACCATGACAGTATGAAGAAAAGTTTCTTTCTGTGCTGTTTCTAGAAAAGTACTTTCTTATTACCAGTCAGAGTCTTAGAGTTGTCCCTTAAAAATATTCAAAATCTGGGGTCTTGGGATGTGGCTTCGTGATGGAGCAGCTTTGTCTGTGAGACCCTGTGAGTGCAGTCCCCGCACCACCCACATCACTGAGAGCAGTCGTCAGCACTGACAGTGTCGGCCCTGGCACCACACCCAGTTTCATATTCCATGCAACCAAGTGTGCAACTCCCAAACATAACAGCAACAAAAGGAAAAGATGTATTTTTTTCCAAAAAAATAAAGTTCTCAGGGGTAGAAAAATAGTACAATGAATAAGGTGCTTGCCCTGTGGCCAATTCAGGTTCAGTCCCCTGCACTCCTTGTGATTCCCCCCAAACACTGCCAAGAGTAAACCCAGAGCACCAGAAACAAAAACAATAAGTAAAAAATTAAGTTCTTTAATGGCTTCATAAAGAAATTGAGACTCAACAGAGTCACATGTCTTACTCATGATCACAGAATAAGGCATCAGTAGTTTCTTGTTTCCATTTTTAGCTCCAAACTCTTCCTGCTGTATGCATATTCTACATAATAATTTTGATATTTGGATTTTAAATTTTTGCCAAAGGGATATACAGGCACATAGTTTAGAAAATCCAATAATGCTCAGGGATTTATAATAAAAATCAGCAATTCTTTTCCTCTCCTTAGCCCTTTCTAAAGGTGACCTTTTCAGCTCTTATGGCTGTTTCTCTGATTTTTATCTCCATTTTCTAAATATTATTCATATGCTATCATAACCTTTTTATCAGTGTTACACATTATATATTCCTGTTATGATGAGAACTTCAGCTCTTTCACTTTCTTTCCTAACTCCCCCAAAATCTCAATCCAATTATGTCATGACTTATGTCAGAATCTATATTATAGTATTTTTAGTATTAATATTATGCAAGTGTGGCTTAAAGTAGAACCACAGATAACATTTCTTTTTTTAGCAGTTTTGTTTTTCCTGCACATTATTTAATGCCTCATTTTTTAAAAATTAGCTTGTTTTTCTGTGGCTGAGTCCATAACCATTACAAGCTTTGTACAATACCCCTCAGTACAATTTCTGCAGCACTTAGATCTCCCACCTGGAGACACCCATCCCGGAAACCTCCATCATTCTTGCTCTGGACCCAGAATGTTCTTAAGTATTCCTCCAGCTCCTACCTGGAAATGTCCTGTTCATTCCTTTTCTGTGCTGAATCCTAAATCATCTTCTTTCTGAATTTTATTTCTCATTTCAGTGGAGCACATATAGTACCTTCCAGTGTTACTACTAGGTAATCATCGTTCATCGTCATCTTAGTTCTGAATTTTTGGTGGCTTTTTATTTCCCCTCTTTGGGGGTTTGTTTTTGTTTTCATTTAGTCTGTAGTATCCAGTAAGCCCTAGACATACTCTGATTCTGGGAAATGAGTTTGATAATGTTCTCCACCATTTCCTCCATTTTCTCCTTATACAGATCCTTTTAATCCAAAATTAGATTTCCTGTTCTAATGCTTTAATTTTTTTTTAAATGTTCTCTCCTACTGGAAGATGGAGGATCTGGGTGAAGGATGCTCAGCCCCAATCTGAGCAGGCTTGGAGATCTCAGCCCCGGGACCCGCATGCCTTTGTTCTTCTGCCGGTACCTTCATGCATATGGAGAGTGGTCTCAGCATGGTTGTGGCTGGTTCCGGAGGTCTTCGGCTGCTGGGGCTCTGCTCAGGGTGGAGAGGGAAACTCAACTCGCCCCCCCTCCAAGGGGCCCTGGAGAGGAAAGTCAGCCGCATGGGGCAGGAGAATCTGCACTGTTCTCTTCAGGAGAAATATATGTATTTTATAGTCTCTGGGTCTTGGCATCCTCCACCCAGATCCTCCATCTTCCAGTAGGCTGGGTTCACACCCGCCAACTGCCCCCCAGCGCCATGTATTCCCATCAACGGCCAAGACCCAGAGACTATAAAACCTAGCTCCCAGAAGCACACAGCCGCATTTGCGGCCATGCAACATCTTATTATCTCATTCTTGCTTTGGACAACCTGGCAGGCTACCGAATGTAACCTGCCCACACGACAGAGTCTGGCAAACTCCCCGTTGCATACCCAATATGCCAAATACCAGTAACAATGGTGGGTCTCATTCTCCCAATCCTTGAATGTGGCCTTGAATGTGGCACTTTTTAGAATCTCAGGGCTAGGACGAAGGAGACATTACTGGTGCCTGCTCAAGGCAATCTATGAACAATAGGATGATTATGATTGTTCTCTCCTACTTTCTATAATTTTTCTGATTTGGATTTTTAATCACCTTTAGAAGGTTTCTTCAACATTACTGTGTTCAGACTTTTCACACACAGAAGTTTATGGGGAGCAGCTTTCATTTTATTTCCAGAATCTTTCTCTTTAACTGTCCTTTTATTTTTGTTCTTTCCTGGGTGCAGTGTATTATATTACCTCTCCCTCAGAAGCTAGGCATTAGAGTACTGACTGAACCAGCTGTTCATTCAGGACTTAATAAAGCGTGTCTTTGGATGGCCTAGTGATCTTTATTGCAAATACTCACATGTCCAAAAAGTTATTATGTACATGTCTGTTTTTTTTTTCTTGTAGTGTTTGCTTTTTCTAACAAAGAATTCTCTGGTGTCTGAAGGAGAGTATATCTCTACTGCCAACACTCTAAAACCCAGCTGGGTATACTGACTGAAACCCCTCATTTTCAGTCCTGAGTCAGATCTCTGCTTGCTCTTTGCATGTAGGCTGGATTCCGTCTAGTTTTCTTTTCTCTACTATATACAGTTCTTGTGGGTATCAGGGAAAGTTGTCACCTGGCCAGACAGGGTGAGGAGCTAGCTACCCGGAGATCTAACCACTCTTAAATAAACTTCACATAAGTTCTGTTTTCAGCCTTTTCTTCTCCATCTTTCTCAGCACCTGGTACTTCTAACTCCAGTGCTTTTTCAGACAACTTTACTTAACCCCTGCCATTATTACTTGTTTTATCTTCTTATATGTATTCTATGAATCTTGTATACATTTCTCTCTGTATAATACCAGATTATAAATATCTGTTTCTTGTTTCTATTCTTGAGAATTTTCAAGAGAACATTATGTAAGCTATCTCCAATAACTGAAAAAGTCTCTTCTCAGATCAGAGACGTCACTCAAAGTGGGGAGGCCCAGCAGTGTATTATCCTCCACCACAAGCACTGTGGGGTATGGTCACAAAGCAAAGCAAAAGTCCCTTATCATGGTTAAGTAGTAAAGAGGAAAAGGAAGTCATTTGCAGTATCTGAAGGTTCTAATTTCTTTACAGAGATCCAGCTCTCCTCAGAAGCAACATGCCCCCTCCCCCCCGATCCGGTTTTAATTGCTCACTCAGTGGTACATACACACTCATAGCAAGGCTTTTGAAAGATCTTAGAGTTCCCTCATAACCACTGCTAAGTACAGCTTCCAAAAATCCTCGTTTTCCTCCCTAAATATTCCCTCTGTAAACTGGCTGCAGCCTTTTCTTTAGAACAGTCAGAGCAGATAGCATCCTAGAGATACCTGCATGCCAAAGACCTCCCATCTTCCATCTTCACACTCACCCACCAAGAGTGTCTGGGCACCTGTTATGCAAGACTTACAGAAAACAGTGAACAAAACAGACTCGGTCCCGCTGTTATGGAGCCCACACACTCGTGGGGGGAGAAGGGAGTAAACAAATAGATAATATATTGGATGAAGTGCTAAAAAAAGCTCAAAAATTGAGACTTTTCTCATTGTCACCTCTCTCTCTCTCTCTCTCTCTCTCTCTCTCTCTCTCTCTCTCATCAAAAGAAAAAGTTTCTGTGGAGTTCATGCCCAATTTAATCAGCCTAATCAGTGGCTGAATAAATAGCAGTACTCCTACATTAAAAAATAAATTGATTAAAATAAAACATAAAAAAACTAAAAAAGAAAGTTTCAAGGTATTTATGAGTATTTAGAAGATGTTTTCTATTACTAATTGGAAATCAAAGAATTTTGAACCTAGAGGTGGGTTTTTTAATGCTTTAATAAAATAAATATAGATTAAACCAATGTAGAATAAAACTGGTGCTTGTATTTAATATTTGAAAAATGTTGAATTTTGAGGGAGATTCTCCCAAGCTGTGCTCAGGCACTCAGGAGCCAGGCCTGGTAATACTCTGAAAACTAGACCAGCACCTGGGGATGCAACGCTGATCAGACCCTGCAGTGCCAGGAACCACCTGGGCCACTTTGCACTGCTCAGGGGCCAGAGGGCTACACCTAGTGGTCCTGGGGGAAATCATTTGGTGCCAGGATTGAACCCAGGTTCCAGCGCATGCCTAGTATGTGCCCTAACTGCTATACTATCTCCAGACCCCTAGAAAATGTTTATTATAAGTAGAAAATCTGTGATTGTTTGTACTTACTCAAGGGCATATTCGAAAGTTTGTTATTTCTTCCTTCAGAAAAAAATTAATACATTTGCTCCTGGTGGTGGAATGTTTTTAAATTTAACTGATGTTAAAAATGTATATGAAACTAACCATGGTCTCTTAGATTGAAATTGAAATTTCCTAGTCATTGTGCCACATGTTAAATTTCAAGTCTACAAGTATATAGGTAGAAATTCTAGAACAGGGACCAGCAGCCTTTTTGTTTTGTTTTGTTTTTTTAGGTCACACCCGGCGATGCTCAGGGGTTGCTCCTGGCATTGCACTCAGGAATCACTCCTGGCAGTGCTCTGGGGACCATATGGGATACTGGGAATCGAACCTGGGTCGGCCACATGCAAGGCAAATGCCCTACCCGCTGTGCTATCGCTCCATCCCCCATGGGCCAGCAACCTTGCTTCTAATATCTAACAAGCTAGTCAACAGAATGATTTTTAGTTAGATTTATAAATCATCAGTTTGATAAATTAGAATTTATACATGATAGTTAAAGTGTCCTCAAAGGGCCAAAGAGTAGATACCTCCAAGGGCTAGAGTGGATACTTGCTGAAGCCCTGGCTTGAAATTGACCTCCAAGTACTGGGATAGCAATTCCAGAGTTGAGTACTACCTGGGCAATACACAATATATACACAAAAGGGACCCCCCCCCAAAAAAAAAAGCCACTGTCCTTGGAAAGTCTCTTAGTTTAATATACAAGGTTCTTAGTGTCAATTGTTATATCTATAATTACCACTGGTTTTTCATAGTACTTCTGCTGCTTCCTGTAAAGCTACTTAAAACATTTATAGTATTCATGCTGCTTCCTGTACAGCTACTTAAAAAAATGTTAGAGCACCTTTATGTCTTGAAGGAACACTTTACATATGAAGGAAACAAATGTTAAAGTAGTAAATATTGCCATGTAGGCATTTCTTAAAAGAATTTCCAGTTAAAGCTAATTTTTTTCTAAAGCAGTAGGACACACAGATCTCATTCTGGGCCTTTGCTGTATGTGTGACTTTAAGTACATTAACCATAGCTTTCCTACCCTCGTGGAGATTTCATTGCACACAGAGAAGCTTGCTTTCATTTCGCAAGATCTGGATGTGTGTTGAGCTCAGATTTACTTTTATTTGCCTTTGTTGTTTCTTCATTCTAACATTAAGATGATCATTAATATCCTCATTTTACAAAAAAAAAAAAAAGACAACTATTCATGCTATTTGTAGATGGCAGAGCTAGGATTCAGAACCAGTACTTGGGGGCTGGAGCAATAGCACAGCGGGTAGGCCTTGCACACGGCCGACCCAGGTTCGATTCCCAGCATCCCATATTGTTCCCTGAGCACTGCCAGGGGTCATTCCTAAGTACAGAGCCAGGAGTAACCCCTGTGCATCACCAGGTGTGACCCAAAAAGAAAAAAAAAACACAACCAGTACTCGCCTCTACATGTGAATTTTACTCTCCTTTTCATTTTGCACATCCAGGAAACAGAACCTGAGGTTAAATAACTAGGTAGAACAATGGAGTACTATGTAGCTGTTAGAAAAGATGAAGTCATGAAATTTACATACAAGTGGTACAATATGGAAAGTATCATGCTAAGCGAAATGAGTCAGAAAGAGAGGGATAGACATAGAAAGATTGCATTCATCTGGGGGATATAAAGTAACAAAGTATGAGATTAATACCCAAGAATAGCTGAGATCAGCACCAGGAGGATTACTCCATAACTTAGAGGCCAGCCGGGTATCCTAGAGGAAAGGGCAGTTCAGATAGAGAAGGGAGCACCAAATAAAGGATGTTTGGAGGATCCTCCCAGGAGGGGAGATGCATGTCGAAAGTAGACTATGGACTGAACATGTTTGCCACTCAGTGCCTCTTTTGCAGACCACAACACCCAAACGGAGAGAGAGAACACAAGGGATTGCCCTGCCACAGAGGCAGGGGGGAATGGGGGGATGGGGGTGGGAGGGATATTATCCATGGTGGTGAAAAACGGGCACTGGTGGAGGGATGGGTATCTGATCATTGTATAATTGAAACCCAAGCACAAAAAATTGTAAATCTACAACTGTAAAAAAAATAATAATAAAAAATAAATAAATAAATAAATAAAATAACTAGGTAGAAAAACTGGTACACTGTTTAAGGTGAAAAAGGCTGACCCCAGAGTACATATGTTCAGCCACTCTAATGTGCTTCTTTTCTGGTGTGACAGAAAGGAATTTCGCTTTGTATTCTTTTGGAAAAATTATCAATGGTTGAAGCTGGCTTTCAAAGCAGAAAATTATAAGGAATTTTAGTCATTTTGGTGGCTTAAAATTCCCTGTAAAAAAAGGTAAAGCCCTTTTTTTGGCAATGAGAAGCTCTTGTCACTGTAGATACGTTGTCACAATTGTTGTCACAGATATGTTGTTTAATCCTTAGATACAGAAGCTAGTATATTTGAAATAAGATAATTAGAGAAAAACCACCTAATTTTAATAAGTGTCACAGACACATAAAAAGCAGAGTTTTTTTTTCCTAAAGGAAATTTATGTAAGGAAATACTCAAACCTCATCCTTCCCAAGAAGCTAATTTGAGCCAGATCAGGGGATGGCAACCAAACGTGGTTCCTCAGACTGTTGGTGCCATAATTAAGGGTATCAGACCAAAAAATTCATCAGATTGAGAATGTGTAGCCAAATGTGGAGACTTAGAGAGAAAGAAAAGAGAAAGAATCAATACATAAGTGAAACATATTTGAAAGGGTATATGCACATCTCTGTTCATTGCAGTGCGATTTAATCAAGACCTAGAAACAACCCAGTATACAAAGATGAAATAGTGGAAACACAGCATTTGTTTCACACACACAAGAATACTGCTCGGAGATTAGAAAAAGAATATCCGAGACACACACACACACACACACACACACACACACACACACACACACACACACGAAAAGATGAAATCTTGTCCTTTGCTCCAACATGGATGGAACTGGTTGTGCTAAGCAAAATAAATCAGGAAAGCAGTTATTACCAGATAAGTTCAGTCATAAGTTGCATATAAAGAAGCAAAACAAGGGAACATACAGTATCTTAACAGAAACAAACCCCTAGACTCTGAGCACAGCACTCAAGTTCTGGGGTTGGAGGAGAGTGCACTGAAAGGGTCCAGTGGATTGTCACAGAGGGATGTTGGCACTTTGGTGGTGGGCGTACTCTGGTTAACACTATATTGCTGAAATATTTCATCATTTACAACCTTCTAAACCAATGAATATTACCTCAGCAATTTAAATTTTTAAAAATTACTGGTTTTATTTCCTTCACATAAATACAAAAATGGAATTGCTGAATCATATGGTAGTTCTGTTTCTAATTTAAGGGGCAAAACACTTACCTCATAATGCTTATTATGCTCTTATTATCTCTTGTTAAATGGTCTCTCTTGTTAAACTGTGAAGGGCAAAGTTATATTGCTGATCATTTTATCTCCAGAAGACAATGGCTGCATATAATGAAAGTTCAATTAATATTTACTGAATGAATTTAAATGTCTATTTTCTGTTAGGAAATCTTGGCATATTAATCCAGTACTTATAATAATTCATTTCAACCAACTTACTAGACAAATTAGAGTCAGATTTATGAGCCCCCGAAATGAATCTTGATAGGAAATTTGAAATTGCATCAATTGTCTGAAATAAACTCTTACTTAAATGCTTTTGTGCTAGATCTAATAATTATAGGAATTCCAGGTGAACTAATTTACTTTTTAAATTTTTTCTTTTGCTCCTATGTTCTTTGGATTATAATCATTTATAAGTGAATGGTAACAATTTATCAGGTAGAACTACTTAGGTCTAGAATTATAAGAAAGTTAAGCATCCTAAATTTTACTATAACTTTTAAAATTATAGATCTTTACCAGACATTTGGAGCATTATAGTAGCATTGTCCTCCCATTGTTCTTCGATTGCTCGAGCGGGCCCAGTAACGTCTCTATTGTGAGACTTCTTGTTACTGTGTTTGGCATATCGAATACGTCACAGGAAGCTTGCCAGGCTTTGCTGTGCGGGCAATATACTCTCGATAGCTTGCCAGGCTCTCTGAGAGAGGCAGAGGAGTCAAACTCGGGTTGGCCATGTCAGCCGCGTGCAAGGCAGATGCCCTACCACTGTACTATAACTCCAGCCCAGAGTGTTATAGTATGCTCCAATAATAATAATAATAATAATAAGGTTTCTATAACCAAAACAGTCTAATGCTAGTGTTAAATATACTAATAGCTGGTGACATAAAGCAGAGTTTGAAACTATATCAAAGTTTATATGAATACTTAGTATATGACACATATATACTAAGATCACGGGAATGAAGGTCGAGTTTAACTAATGCTGGGGGCGCAGAGGAATGGTGCAGTAACTTAGAATGTCTGCCTTGCAAGCACATGATCTCATGTTTAGTGGACATCCCTGGTGTGTTCTCACAACTTCAGCCACATTGTAGCCAAGTGGTACACACATTACAAAAAGGGTTACAGCTCTTAGTGAACACCACAGCCATAACTTGTATGCCTCGACCAGCAGTGTAACACCCAGAAAGGGTATTTGCAGGCACCACATCTAGAGAAGTGAAGCCTCAGGGAACATCACAGCCAAGTGTGTAGGCACCACAACCTGATGTCTGAGCATCAGAGAGCACCACAGCTAGGAATGTGTGCAGCCCTGTCATCACAGCAACAGTATTTACTAATTCAATTAAATAAATACATGGTGGAGTTCTTCCTTCCTGTGGAATTACAAATAGTAAGTGTAGAAGGACAGGGGAAATGGAAAATCACTGCTCTGCAAGCACTAGAATGATCTACAAACAAAATCCACTGATGTACACCAAAATTAGTGGCAGAAATTTTGAGAAGAGGATTTGCGTTGTCAGAGTGTCTCACCCTAAAGCTTTATTAGATGCAAAGGGGGAAATGATGTCAATCCAATAGAGGAAACTTGCAGAAATCTCTACCATAAGCCAGCTGATCAAGGTCAATATCACTAGTCACAATAATGTTAACATCAGGATCCACTTAGAAGAACTTAGTATTGTTTTTGCTATATTCTTGCCAAAAGGTCTATTAGGTTATGAGGAATGACATTCACCAGAATAGCTGAGTAACTCGAAAGTGCCAGGGTGGTGAAAATGAAAATAAAGGAGCACTTCCTGACTGCAGAATCTAAGAAAAAATAAACATTAAGTGCACTACAGAATCCTAGTAAAAGAAGACATTAGTAGCAAGCCTGGTGAATTTTGAGTAATGCCTTTAGTCAAATATATCAGTGTAATTTCCTTTAGTTCCTGGTTTTGATCATTATGCTTTGGTTATATAAGACTCCAATGGTAAGAGAAGGCTAGAAGGCTGAGTGAGAAATATATGAAAACTTTGTGTACTACTTTTGCAACATTTTGGTAACTTTAAAATTAGTCCAAATAGAAAAAGTTTTAAAAGTAAATAAAGTACTGCAAAAAAAAAAAAAAACACGAGAGCTGGAAAATTACTGAGGCAGTACCCTAGTCTCTGAGCTATTCTTAGCTTCTCGTTCTAGAGTGAAGATTAGAGTCACAGTTGAAGAACAAGAGAAAGTACTTATTTACAGTGAGCCTCCAGGTCCCTGGAAATATTAAAAGCCAAATGAACAAAGAGTTGGAATGGAAGAACTGAGCAGGAAATCAATCAAGTGCTGAGAAGTGGGTTAAGAAGGTGTGAAAGGAGAGGTGGAGTAAGAACCAAGAGCAGACCTTGAAGGAAGGACAGTTGCAACATTCGAATGATACATAGGGCAGCTATTATATCAATTAAATTTTGTGTCCAATTGAATTCCAGATCATCAAAACTGCCTTTTCTTTGTATGAGATTAAATATTTGATCCTGTCATTGATTATTAATCTAAGTAGACCTCTGTCACTGGACAATTGAACTTTTAACACAAGCCTGACAGATTTGCTACCACTCAGTCTGATGGAGAGTTTGCTTTTATTGGTTTTTCACGTGTAGTAAAATCGAAAGATTTTTTTACCAAAGACTATACTGACCCTCCCTTCTTTTCTTTTGTTGGTATAGTATACAATCCTGAATCCTGCCCTTTCTTCCTTCACAAGAGTGATTAAATTTTACTCACTCTCTTAAATTCTTGACACGTCTTATGTATTATGTAGTTGTTTTAATAGACAGATTAGGGATTTAACATAAGTGTGATGTGGAAAAAATAATCACATTACAAAGACTAAACATGAAGTTTTTATAACAAGTCATTTTGAGATGATGAGAATTCACCAAAATGACACATTTTACTTGCTGATTTATTAGGAATAGACTAATTCTACCATTTCCAAGAAGTTGGATAGTGACTAAGAATGGATTGTGTTCACTTCCTCAAAAGTGTCACAAGGCAGTACAGCGAGTAGGATACTTGTCTTGCTCGTGGCCAACCCAGGTTCAATCCCTGGCATCCTGTATGGTCCCCTGTACCCACAAAGAATGATTCCTGAGCACAGAGCCAGGAGTAAGCCCTGATTACTGCTGGGTTTGGCCCCAAAACAAACCTAAAAAAGGTATAGGAAGAGCTTATATTGTCACTGAACACTAGATATTGTACGGTAGAGATGGGGGGGGAGGGGCTACATTCCTGGATTTACTTTCTATTTTTGTGCATAAGAAATGTCAAAAATGGGGGCCAGAGGGACAGTACAACAGGTAATGAGCTCTCCTTGCACGGCTAACCCAGGTTCAGTGGCTGACATCCCATATAGTCCCCTGACTACCTCCAGGAAGGATTCCTGAGCACAGAGCCAAGAGTAACTCCTATCATCACTGGGTGTGACTCAGAGAGAAAGAGAGAGATGTATCAAAATGTAGGTATGGCCAAAAATATAGGTAATATTAATGGACAATTTAGGGAAGTATCAAGTGTTCTGAACAGATTGTATGTACAGATACATGTACAACATAACAACTTTGTAATGTCTAGTTAATAACCTATTTTGAACCATAGTGAAGATGTTGAATGATCTTTATGCCAGAAGTTCTGCAACAGAATCAAGAATTTATATTTGCAATTCCATAGAAATATTTAAAATTAAAAAAAATACTTGCATTCTCAGAAGTCCATTTCCTTGGACCTCAGATGTCCATTCCCTTGGACATGGTCACTGACAGTACTGTTCATTGAGAGGACAGATCAATTGCTGCCAGGTTTTTACTTTGGGTTCCTTACATTGTGATTAAGAAAGGTAATAAAGCAATGACCAGTCTTCCCAAAGAAGAGAGTGGAGCTCTTTTTGGTTTTGTTTTGAGGCCACAAAACAAACTCCCTGGTGTGGTCAGGGGATTACTTCTGGCTCTTTGCTCAGGAATTATTCCTGATGGGGTTCAGAGGACCTTATAGGGTGTTGGGTGATCAAACCCACGCAAGCTACATGCAAGGCAAGCACCCACTGTGCTATCATTGTAGCCCCACAAGTGGAGCTTTTTTAAAAGATAATTTCTCATTTGCAATTCCATGATTGTGCTCAGACATCATTGCTCTACTCACAAGCAATTCCTCTCCTTAGCTTCATATAGATAGTAAAATATTTCTTATGCTAAGTGAGGATTTCAGGTATGGGATTTGGGGGTTCTGGGGGAGTATAGTTGGGTCATACCCTGCCTGTGTTTGGGGGCTGTTCCTGTGTCAGAAGCAATCTGTGGTGGTGCTTGGGGGTCTGTATGTAGTGCTGAGCATCGAGCCTGGATTGACCACATGCAAATAAGAGCCTTTTCTCCTATACTGTCTGTCCGGCCCCGGATGTGTAGTTTTATTTTTCATTTTTTCAGCATTCATTAAAAAGCTAGGATGACCGTAACTATAGATAACAAGTCTTTCCAAAGCAGAAAGTTGGGGTATGACTATTCTCCGAGAGATGACTGAAGAGCTGAAATCCCTAGATTGATATATCTATGAAGACCCTTGGGGCAGATTGCAGATGCCTGTAAGCACAAAGCACAAAACTTGGAAAACAGTGTACAACCTTGTTGTAGACATTAATGATGGAGAGACGGACAAGAAGAAGGCTGTGATGATAGTGGTCTGCAAAACAACATTAGTATGTACACATCAGAGAATCTTGTTTCAAGAATAAGCTCAGTGACTCTTCCCTGCCAGGTTGATATTATCTTCACCAATGATCTTCAACCGCTGGTCCATGGACTGATCCATGGAGTACCAGTAGTTGAAGAGTATTGATCCTTACAATCACATGACTTTACTGAGTAGTGCTGAGAACTCATTGCTGATTACAATTCACCCTCAACACTTGCCCTTGTTCACACTCAACACTTGCCTTGAGGCAAGAAAGAACAACTTGAAGGGATTATAGGACCTCTATGCAAACGCAAGCCACGCCCCCCAAAAAAGGTTTAAAAGCTTCTGGCCCCACACAGACAGACCAGACCATACATTTTCCAAGTTCTTTGAATTTAAGATCGGCAATTTTTTGCTTGTTTTTTTCTTTTGAAATACAGCTATCTGTATGTTTAAACTGCAGTTTTACATATCTCCAAAATACATGTTTCTCTACTCCACCAATCACCAAGAGTCCATTTATGACCCCCACCATCCAGTGAATTTCTCCTTCCGCTTCCTTTTCTGGCAACCTTACTTCTACTGTCAGACCCGTTTTCTACAGAAATCTCACTTGTCTTCTTGTTATCTAATTCTGATTCTCTGTCTCTAAATGGGTGCTCAGAAAATATTTGATAATTTCTGAGTTTTATTTTTATAAGGCTACTTGTAGCACAACTGTAATTTGGGGGGTGGAGGTGGGCCACACGGTGAGATGCTAGGGTTTATTCCTTGCTCTGTGCACCCTAGCCATGCTGGGGGACCATATGTGGTGCTAGGGTTGTAAGCCAGGATCGGATGAGTGTAAGGCAACTATCTTAATCCCATACTATCTCTCCTGCCCAACACAACTGTAACTTTTAAAATGATCTCTATTCTATTCTACTTTGTTACAAGCTCAGACTGGTTCCTCTACTGCTCCATGCTGATTGTTAGAGAGATTGATGCTCATCTTTACTCTTATGCTTGCTTCTTGTTTCTCATAATCCAGAGGGAAAATTCAATGTATATTAGCAAATTTTGATACCACTATGTGATATGTGTGTGTATACACACACACACATACACACACACACTCAGGGAAATATATCAAATTTGTGCTTGTATATTCATGAATGGTGCCAGGGAATACCTCCCAGGCCATACACATTCCAGGAATACAGTCTGGCCCTGAACCCCATCTCCAACCCTCTAGATTTCTGACCTTGATATCTCCAATGGTTTCTGAGTTAGGAGTTTTTGGTCTTAAACTTGAAAACGTTGATGACAGGGAGATAGGAGATGGTGATTATGACTGCTGCTGAGCCTGTTGGTGTTTGCCTCTTCCTTCTATAGGTGGTTGCCTATCATTATTGCCAAGCAGATAATGCCTACACCTGCCTGGTGCCAGAATTTGTCCACAATGTTGCCGCGCTGCTGTGCCGCTCACCACAGCTGGCAGCCTACCGGGAGCAGCTGCTGCGGGAGCCTCACTTGCAAAGCATGCTGAGCCTGCGTTCCTGCGTGCAAGACCCCATGGCCTCCTTCCGGAGAGGTGTCCTAGAGCCCCTGGAGAGTCTCCACAAAGGTACAGATGAGGTGAAAGAAGGTGAAAGGTGGCGTGGGAGCTCAAGTTCATGTATTAGAGGCTATAAAAATGATTTCTTTTTATCACATTGTCAAAACCAAATGTTCCATAGCTGATGTCCTCCAGGATATAGTTACAGATGAAAGATTTTACTTAAAAAATAAGATTCCTGCAGGAACTGTTACTTCTCTTTTTATAAGAATGCTCATTCTCATTTCCAAATATAGTCCATTTTTCTTGTACTAAAGATAGTGGAGCTTCCTGTCCTTTCTGTGGAAGTCAAATAAATCAGGCAGATCCTGGCTACAGCTACCGCAGTGTGCTGGAGTTTCTGTGACTGGACCTCTGTTTTTCATGACTCCATCAATGCCCATAGAGGAATGACACCTGTGCTTGCACAATTCTGTGTGTAAGAAACGGAGAGAAGGAAATGGAATGCCCCTCTACACATGAGTGCCACCCTGTTTCCTTGGAGCATTAGTGCTCAGTGTTACTCCGTGCTGCTCGCTCATCTCTAGCTCAGCCCCTTCGAAAGGCCTTCTCAGTGCTGGAAGCAAGAGAAGCTGTTTAAGCGGGCATGAGATTCCTGGGCAATCCACCTACTCCTTTCCTGTTTATCTTTCTTAAAGACTGGGATAATGCCTATAAGAACTACATTATTTATTTTTTTTAAAGAATTTTTTATTAGTGAATCACTGTGAGGTACAGTTACAGACTTACAAACTTTTGTGCTTGCATTTCAGACATACAATGATCGAGTACCCATTCCTCCACCAGTGCCCATTTTCCTCCACCAATGGTCCCAGCATCCTTCCCACCATTCCCACCCCGTTCCCTAAAAAACTTTGATGTATAGAATATTTTTAATTATATCTTAGATATTTGATTTCTATGCATTCCTCCAAAGAGTATTGATGTTTATAACTTGTATGACTTTAATAGGTACATGGAACTTAACTATTGCTCTCAATAATTCATACTAATATTTAATATTTTACTTATAATTAGATAAGTATTATTTATATATATATGATTGCATGAACTGATATGCATGAAGTGTAGCTCAAAGATTTGGGCAAGATTTGTACACATAATTTAGTTCCTCCTCTAATTCTCTCTCTCTCTCTCTCTCTCTCTCTCTCTCTCTCTCTCTCTCTCTCGCTTTTGAGAGTCCCTCCTCAAAGAAGCAGTCATGGCTCCTGAAATTTCTACCTCTTTGTTTATTAGGCCAGAAGATCATAGTTGTTGCTTTTGATTTATATTTCTAGATCTCCTAAATTATTACCAGAGTATTTCATTAGAACAAGACCACTCCCCCTCAATAGGAAAAGTCGTCTTGTGTTGATGGCTTCTGAGTTTTGATTCTCCTCCAAAACTCTCTTTGTTAACAGGTCTTAGGTATTTTTGTTCCAGAGTTTTATAGCTATTATTTGTAGGAGTGTTGATTTACTATAGCCTTACTCCTCTGCACATTTTTTCCTTTTTTTTTTAATTTTTATTAGTGAAACACCATGAGGTACAGTTGTAGACATACAAATTTTTGTGCTTGGGTTTCAATTATACAATGATCAAGTACCCATCCCTCCACCAGTGCCCATTTTCCACCACCACGGATCTCGATATCCATGGTTTTTTTTTTCCACTAAAAAACATTTTTTTTCCAGACTTACACATTTTTGTGCTTGGGTTTCAATTATACAATGATCAAACACCCATCCCTCCACCAGTACGCATTTCCCACCACCACGGATCCCAGTATCCCTCCCACCCCCCCCACCCCCCATCCCACCCTGCCTCTGTGGCAGGGAATTTCCCTCTCTCTCCTTTTGAGTGCTGTGGTTTGCAAAAGAGGCATTGAGTGGCAATCATGTTTGGTCGATAGTCTACTTTCAGCATGCTTCTCCCATCCTGGGAGGATCCTCCCAACAGCCTTTGTTTGGTGTTCCCTTCTCTTTCTGAGCTCCCTTTTCCCCTAACATGTGTGGTTGGCCTCCAGGTCATTGAGTAAAATTCCTGGTGCTAATCTCTGCCATTCTTGGGTGTTAGTTTCCTATTTTGTTACTTTATGTTCCCCAGATGAATGCAATCTTTCTATGTCTATCCCTTTCTTTCTGAGTCATTTCGCTTAACATGATACTTTCCATGTAGTACCACTTGTATGTAAATTTCATGACTTCGTCTTTTCTAACAGCTACATAGTACTCCATTGTGTAAATGTACCAGAGTTTCTTTAACCAGTCATCTGTTCTCGGGCACTCAGGTTTTTTCCAGATTCTGGCTATTGTAAAGAGTGCTGCAATAAACAGACAATTGCAGATGTCACTTCGGCTATACTTTTTTGCCTCTCTGGGATATATTCCCAGGAGTGGTATTGCTGGGTCAAATGGGAGCTCAATTTCTAATTTTTTGAGAATCATCTATACTGTTTTCCAAAAGGGTTGAACCAGTCAGCATTCCCACCAACAGTGAAGGAGTGTCCCTTTTTCACCACATCCACGCCAGCACCAGTTGCTTTTGTTCTTGTGGATGTGAGCCAGTCTCTGGGGTGTGAGGTGATATCTCATTGTGGTTTTGATCTGCATCTCCCTGATGATTAATGATGCGGAACATTTTCTCATGTGTCTTTTAGCCATTCGTATTTCTTCTTTGTCAAAGTTTCTATTCATTTCATCTCCCCATTTTTTGATGGGATTGAATGTTTTCTTTTTGTGGAGTTGAACCAGTATTTTGCATATCCTTGAAAATTAACCCATTATCAGTTGTGTAGTTGGCGAATATCCTTTCCCATTCTGTAGACTGTCTTTGTGTTTTGGTCACTGTTTCTTTTGAGGTGCAGAAGCTTCTTAGTTTAAGATAGTCCCATTTGTCTATCTCTGTGTTCACTTGCTTGGCCAGCGGTGTGACATCTTTGAAGACACCATTGGCTTCTATGTCATGAAGGGTTTTGCCAACATTTTCCTCAATGTATCTTATAGATTCCGGTCTGATGTTGAGGTCTTTAATCCACTTAGATCTTACTTTTGTACATGAAGTTAGGCAGAGATCTGAGCCCATTTTTTTGCATGTAGCCGTCCAGTTTTGCCAGCACAATTTGTTAAAAAGGCTTTCCCTGCTCCACTTCACTTTTCTTGCCCCCTTATCGAAGATTAGATGCTCATATGCTGGGGGGCGGGGGGGAACGTCAGTATATTCAACCCTGTTCCATTGGTCTATAGCTCTGCCTTTGTTCCAGTACCATGCTGTTTTAATTATTACTGCATTGTAGTAGAGTTTGAAGTTAGGGAGGTTGATTCCTCCCATTTTCTTTTTCCTAAGAATTGCTTTAGCTATTGGTGGGGGCTTATTGTTCCATATAAATTTCAGAAGTGTTTGCTCCAATTCTTTGAAGAATGCCATGGGTATCCTAATAGGAATTGCGTTGAATTTATACAGTGCTTTGGGAAGTATTGCCATTTTGACAATGTTAATTCTCCCGATCCATGAACAGGGGATATTTTTCCATTTCCTCATATCCTCTTTTATTTCCTGAAGTAGAGTTTTGTAGTTTTCTTTGTACAGAGGACTACATTATTTAGTTATGTCAGCTTCTGTGCTGGTTGCTCAGATATCAGAGATTCTCCCTATCATCTCTGATGACCACTCTCTGTACCTCTGTTCCCTATTAGCTTCACCATATCCTAAACTTCTTTCAACCTTAGAATTGTTCCATAATTTTTGTTTGGCTGGTTTTAGTTTCTGGGTGTCACCCAGCAGTACTCCTGATGCAATGTTCAGAGAACCATGCAGCTCCAGGGATCAAACCCAGGGCTCCCATGTCTAATATATGCTTCAGCCTTTTGAGCTATGTCCAGCCCTCCACAAAGATTTTAAAGCATAAATCTTGTTACTTCTCGCATTCATTAATCTTCACTTATTCCTACAGTTAACACCCAAAGGCATGTCACCTGCCCCTGATATCATACCTGGTCTTCTCCATTTTCTGGTTAAGTGCTTCTTCTTTTACTTCATAACACACATGGAAAATTATTTTTAAATTACTTAACTTATAGGGATTTAGAAACCTTACAACTCTTCTCCTTTGAACATGACTGGCCTGAGGCTGTGTCTGTGCTGAACCCTCCTGCCCTGAGCACTGAGGGATTCATTTGTAAGTTTACCTCTGACCCACTCATGGTATTCCTGTGTCTACCCAGTCTCTCCAATCTTCTAGAGTTCTATCCACTGCTTCCAGATAAAACTTCATAAAGCATTAGTCTCATTTCTTAATCTTTCTGTTCAGGAACCTCCCTGTTGCCTGCTAAATTAACTTCTAGCTCTACTCTAGCATTGAAGGTGATTGATATCCTGGATCCAGCTTAGTTCCAACCTTATTATTACTCACTTTTATCCTTGTGAAGCTTATGTTTACACATAAACAAAAATATTCACTGGTTCTTAAGTCCTCCCTTACAGTGAACTCCTGCCTCCATGTATTTACTTTTGGTTTCCTTTTCTTCATCTGTCTTCTGAGATCTCGGCCTGTCAGAGTTCTGGGCATCTTTCAAGAAGCAGCTTTAATGCCTCTTTCATGAAAAAGCTGCTGCTCCGCCTGCCCTCCTGCAGTAATGCACAATGTTCCTGCAAATATTAGTTTCTTATATTTCACTCTGTACTACTCAGTATTTTTTTGTTTATTATTAGGCCACTCCCATTGGTACTTGGGCCCAGCAGCGTCTAAGGCCTTGTTGTACCAGGGCCTTTGTGATTTTTGTTTATTAAATAACAATGCACTTTCTCCCCAGCCCCAGTGCATTGTTATTTAATAAACAAAAAACAACAGAATTCATCAGGAAGATGCCATAACTCTAAATGAGCATGCCCTTGATTATAATGGCAGTTCTAAGTACACAAATAAGCTGATAGAACCAAAGAGGTCAATAGACAGATAATCTTAAGTTGGATATTTAAATACCTGTCTCATTAATTTTCAGAACAAGAGACAAAGTTAGTAGGACTATAGATTTGAATAATGCTATCAGCTAATTTGCATTAGTTGACATGGACCACCCTATAGCGCTGAAATATTTGTTCTTTCCAAATGATCATATTGTGGGCCATAAAAAATTTTTGAAAAATGAAATTCTTACAGAAAATATTCTCTGAATTAACGGAATTAAGTTAGAATAAGAGGGCTGGAGCAATAGCACAGCAGTAGGGCATTTGCCTTGCAAGCAGCCAACATGGCCGACCTGAGTTCAGTTCCTCCGCCCCTCTAGGAGAGCCCGGCAAGCTACAGAGAGTATCTCGCCTGCACGGCAGAGCCTGGCAAGCTCCCCGTGACATATTCGATATGCCAAACACAGTAACAACAAATTCTCCAATGGAGACGTTACTGGGCCCGCTCGAGCAAATTGATGAACAATGGTAGGACAGTGACTTCTAAATGATGGGCTGGAGCGATAGCACAGCAGGTAGGGCACTTGCCTTGCACACACCCGAACTGGTTTCGATTCCTCCATCCCTCTCGGAGAGCCCAGCAAGCTACCAAGAGTATCCTGCCCGCATGGCAGAGCCTGGCAAGCTCCCCATGGCATATTCGATATGCCAAAAACAGTAACAAGTCGTCTCACAATGGAGACAGTACTGGTGCCCACTCGAGCAAATCACTGAACAACAGGACAGTGCTACAGTGCTACTTCTAAATGATACATGCAATAAAGAAAAAATCACAAAGGAAATTCTGAAGTATTTCAAACAATAATATAAAATCATAATGTTGTGGTCTCTGATAATATAAGCTAAAGAAAATACAGTAAACAAATCTAGTATAAGCAGTAAAATAATAAACACAAGAACAGACAGTGAAATAGAGAATTATTGTTAAATAAACCTTTGACAAAACTGATCTCCAAAAAAAGAAAAATCACAACGTTTTATATTAGAATTTAAAGAGAAGATAGCACAACAGTTTATACAAGTACTAAAAATTAGAAATTATTGTGAATAACTTTATAATGAACTTAGCTACTTAAATTGGACAGTTTCTGAAAAAAGACAACTTTTCAAAAGTGACTTAAGATGAAATAGAAAAGCTAAAGAACCCTTAAATGATCATTTAATTTGTAATTTAAATGTGAAAAAAACACTTTCCAGTAAAACTCTAGGCTCAGATGGTTTCTCTATATCCAACAATTAAAGAATAAATAATCTTAAATAAATATTATTGGAAATTGGAGCCAGAACATTTCTCAACTTGTTATTTGGTAAACATAGTATTGGCAGAAAAACATAGTAGGATCTTTTAAGAAAAGAAAATTGGTGTAGCTCAAGAGTAAAGCACTTGCATGTGTGAGGTCCTATCCCCAGCCCTGCAAAAAAAATGAAAATACAGATAATTTTTCTCATGACCATAGCAACAAAATCCTGGAAAAAGCTAATTAGACTCAATCAGGAATACACTCCAACTTAACATTTGTAACCTAATCAGTATAGTTCATCATATTTGCAGAATAATGGGGGAAATCTATATGTTTCTATATGCATACAAACTCACTTAATTACTTAACTTCCCGTTAGTCGTCGATTTGCTCGAGCAGGCGCCAGTAACGTCTCCATTTGTCCCTGTCGCGTGCTAGTGTAGCCCAATGGCATCTGTTCGCTCCGGGAATATGAAGGGCCTCAAACCGATCATTCATGATCTTGACGAAGAAGTCTGACCATCTGGAAGGTGGGCGGCCACGCGGTCTTTTGACATCCCGTGGAATCCAGTCAGTAACAGCTCTAGTCCAGCGGTCGTCTTTAAATCTCATTACGTGACCAGCCCATCTGATTTTCGACACCTTGGCAAATGAGACAGCGTCCCTGATTCTTGATCATCGACGGATGTCAGAACTCCGGATTCTTTCTCTCATTTGAGTGAAATGTGATATTCCAAGCATAGCTCTTTCTATTCTTCTTTGGGAGACCTGAATACCGTTCTCATCTTGTTTGCGTAGGGCCCAGGTCTCTGAGGCAAATGTTAATGCAGGAAGAACAGTGGAATCAAAGAGATGTGCCCGGAGCCAGAGGTTCTTTGTCCTCTTAGCTATTTCTTCGATGTTCTTGAAGGCGTTCCAAGCCACTCTCTTCCTTCTGCGCAGCTCGGGTGCCAGGTCATTTGTCATGTTGACCTCTCGACCTAGGTACACATAGCTGTTGCATTCGGAGATGGTCGTTCCATTGAGAGCGAATGGGGCGTCAGGAACAAGGCTGTTTCTCATAAACATTGTCTTCATAAGATTCAGCTGTAGTTCTACCTTTCCACACTCACGGTCAAAGTCGGCCAGCATTTGTGCGGTTTGGCTGATGTTTGGTGTTATTAAAACAATGCCATCAGCAAAGCGGAGGTGGTGTAGTTGCCGACCATCTATCTTCACTCCCATTCCTTCCCATTCCAGTCGTCGCATGATGTTCTCGAGGGTGGCACTGAAGAGTTTCGGTGAAATGGTATCACCCTGCCGCACCCCTCTCTTGACATCAGCGATCACTTCTTTGTAGAATGGTGAGATCCTGGTAGTGAATCCGCAATACAGCTCACGGAGGATCCTGATGTATTGGGCTTGAATGCCCTGATTGGCTAGGGCTTCAATGACCGCTTCCATCTCAACAGAATCAAAGGCCTTCTTTAAATCAATGAACATTAAACAGAGTGGCATCTTGGACTCCCGAGAAACCTCAATGAGCTTGGTTATTGTGTGGATATGGTCAATGGTGCTGAATCCTTTGCAGAACCCTGCTTGCTCACATGGTTGTCCTTCATCTAGTGTTCTGCCAATCCTATTTAGGATGACTCGAGTGAACAACTTGTAGATGACAGACAATAGGCAGATCGGGCGATAGTTGCCAATGTCATGGATGTCTCCCTTCTTGAACAGTAGTACGGTCCTGCTGGTTTTCCATTGGGACGGAACCTTGCATTCAGACAGGTAGCGAGTGAAGAGCCGAGCCAGTGTATTGATGAGTACTGATGGCAGGTTCTTCAGGTGTTCAGGTCTGACCTTGTCTGGGCCGGGTGCTGTTTGTTTCTTTACCGACGAAATGGCGTGTCGGATTTCGGAAGGGAGAACATTGGGAACGACATATCCATTCTGTGGAATTTGGTATGTCAGCAAGTGGACATGGCTATCGAAGAGATTTGAGTAGAAGTCATGGATAATCTTCTCCATTGCCGTTCTGGAGGATGTGATGGATCCATCAGGACGTCGGAGGGCAGTCATCTTGGTCTTATAGTTGGCGAAGGACAGGCGGGCGTTACGAATACTTTTCCCGGCTTCTGCTGCATCTACCAGTACTTCTGCTCTTCTCTCTTTGAGGTCTTCCTTGATCGCATCTCTGCACTGCTTTGCGAGCTTGGACGTTAGCTTGCGGTTGCCTGAGGCATGCGCCAAACCACGCTGGCGAATTAGCTCAAGAGTTTTTGAAGATAGGCGATTTTTTGTGGCTATCTCTCTCTTGGCGTTCCTCGCACATTCATGGAGGTGCTGAACCAGTCGATTGTATTCCTCGTCAATATTGTCAACAATGGCATCTTCCCATGTTGCCGCAATAGTACCAAAGAGTTCCCAGTTGGTGGTCATTCTGGGAGTTCTCTTTTTGAACTTTGCAGCCCTTTCTCCCCGCTCTGTGAAGTAGAATTTTGCACGAAGGAGACGGTGGTCCGATCCCGTTCGAAATTTTGGGACAACAGCGACATCCGTCAGGCAAAACCGTCGATTGAATATGATATGGTCTATTTCGTTGTGGAATCGTCCACTGGGAGACTCCCATACAAACTCATATAAAATAAATACTAGACCTGAGAAATAAATAGCAAAAAGATGGGACTCATATCTTGCCTGAATGAGACCCAAGTTTGATCCCTGGCATCACTCAATCCCGCAGGCATTGCCAAGTGTATCCCTAATGGATTCCAGTTCTTCTGGGCCTGAGCATTTTAATGAACACAGTTATTTTTTTGTGTGTGTGTGCCATACCCAGTGATGTGTATGGGTTACTTCTGGCTCTGTACTCAGAAAAACTCCTAGTGGTGCTTGGGGTATCATACGGGATGCTGGAGATGGGACCCAAGTCAACCATGTTCAAGGCAAGCACCCTCCCTGCTGTACTATCCTTCCAATCCCACACACCACCCCTTTAAAAGTCCTTCCATCAGACTTGAGAGATTTTATAGTGAATAGGACTTGCCTTGCACATGGCTGACTCGGATTTGTGTTCATTAAAATGTTTCTCCACTACCTGGATTTTTACACTCAGCAACACTCAGGCATCACACTCTTACTGGTGTTTAGGAGATGTATGTGGTGCTAGAGATTAAACACATAAAATACTTCACATAAAATACTTCTAAAAAGGAAAAAATGAATACTCAACAAAGTAAATGAACCTCAAAAAATTATGTTCGGTCAAAAGAAGCAAGTGAGATCTATGGTGAATTGTATATGTAAATTGTGTTCAAAATTTCTAATTTTTTTCGTTGGAGTTTTTAGGAAAGCTCAGTGGGAAAACACTTCAGTACAATAGATATTTTCAAATTACTCACTTTTCTTTTTAAAACTGAAGTGTTTATTTTTTTTACATTCTAAGAATCTATAGATATTGCAACTAAAACAGATATACACATGAAGTTCCTCAGTGAACTTTTGCTTTAGTCACCAATGTGAAATGAAAGATGTTTTAATTTTGTTGTCACAACTAAAAAGGAAGATAATTTACACATGTCCGTCAAGCACCTTCCTTTCACCTTTGATAGTTCCTATACCTGTAATATTAATACATTAGGTACATTCCTGACTTTGATACTGGTTACCATCTCTTCCATTGCAATCCCTATAAACAATGATAAATTAAGAAAAGAACCATCTAGAATCTCTGTCAATATAAGTGGGATTTTACGTAAAAATTAGATAAAGGATGGCCCTTTACATTTTTAATGTTAACATATTTAATATTAAATAACAAGATTGTGGATAATTTTAAATGTTAGTACATGGCAATTGTGAAGTATAGATTCATTATTAATCCCAATTTGGGGAATAAAATCTTTAAAGACTACTACTATTAGAGTGTGCATTTAAATAATCTACCATAGCACAGTGGTAGAGCATTTGCCTAGCACGCAGCTGTCCCGGTCGGGCCAGGTTTGATTCGTCCGCCCCTCTCGGAGAGCCCGGCAAGCTAACAAGAGAATCTCGCCCACACGGCAAAGCCTGGCAAGCTACCCGTGACGTATTCAATATGCCAAACACAGTAACAAAACAAGTCTCATGATTGAGACGTTACTGGGCCCGCTCAAGCTAATCGATGAACAATGGGAAGACAGTGCTACAATGTTTTGAAAATGCAGGAAAATTATTGTAAAAATGGGTTACATTGGAAAGGCAAAGTCTAAAATTCATTGAAGTCGCACCTTTTGCATTTACAGTTATGAAATCTCATCTGTTAGCAAAGGAGAAGGAATTTTTTTTAGGAATAAGTCTTGTTTTTCAGTAGAAGTATCATTTTCAAATTCTTTGCCATTTAATCTGAGTTTTCCATGCTGTGCAGTACAGACAGATGCAGAGCCCTGATCACCACTTGGTGTGGTTGGGGGGGCGACGAGGGGGAGAGTGAAAAATAGTTCCAGTTTGTGGATCTCATTTAATCTGTGGATAATACAATGTTTGTTTGTTTGTGTCTGTGTGTATACATATCCATGCACACACACATATATACTCAGAGATTAAATGTGCCATCCTTATTTCTTAATAGAGAAAATTTGGGGTGGGGGGGCAGGGAGATAACAAGTAGGATACTTTCCTTACTTGTGACTGACCTGAGTTCAGTCCTTGGCACTTCCTAAAGTCCGCTGAGTCCTGAAGAGTGATCCCTAACACAAGAGCCAGGAGTAAACCCTGAGCAATGTTAGGTGGGGCCAGCAATACAGATAAAATATTTTTGACATTTCTCTTCACCTTTTTTGATAGGTGACTTCTAATTAATTCCTTCAGAGGAAGGGAATGTAAAAAGAAAATTTAGCCTAAATTAAGTGGGGTGTGTATTTTTTCTTTAATGGAGACGTTACTGGGCCCGCTCGAGCAAAATCAATGATCAACGGGAGGGCCTTTACTTTACTTTTTTATTTATACATATGTGTGTGTGTGTGTGTACAGACACATACACATATATATATATAGGTATAGATATAGATGTCATCACTTTAAACTGTTTCCCAGATCAGGCGCAGTGCTGCCCCAAAGGTAGACACTGGAATGATCCTATTATGGGCAGTAGTATCCTCAGGTGCAATTTGGGGGAACTTTCTGTTTGTTCACTTACATAAAGATGGTAGATATGGTGGTGGAGCACAGAGTGATTTTTTTTCCTAAATTTGGTAACCTTTGATTAAGAATTTGTTCTTAATCTTCATGCTTGAGAATATGTTTGAAATGTTTTTGCAAAAAAAAAAACCCTCAGTAGAACATTATCATCAGCCTTTTATCATCAGCCTTTTCTCTTAGAGAAAATCATAGCTTTCTTATGAAGCAGCCTGGATGAAATAGAGGTATAATTGAAGTGGTAGACTACCATTTGAGTTGCACTATTAAAAACAAAAAAACAAAAAACTTTTTCTTTTAGCTAACAGAGCAGGGGCTAATGGAAAAAGATAGTACACTCTATAAAGCTGAGATGCCAAGCCCAGGGTGACTAGAGTCTGCCAGTAAACTTTTAACTGCTACAGGAGGGAGGGAGGGCTGCTGGCTGGCAGATTTATATATTTGTTGATTAACAGGGCCAGAGAGTACAACAGGTAAGGTACCTTGCACACGGGTGACCCAGATTTGATCCGCAGGACTCCGTGTGGTCCCCTGAGCACTACCAGGAGTGATCCCTGAGCTCAAAGCCAAGGATCACTCAGAGTAAGCCTTGATCACCACTTGATGGGCGGGGGGTGGGGGGCCGCGGGGTAGTAAAAATAGTTCCAGTTTGTGGATCTCAAACCACCCACTGCTTAACAATCTCCTCTTGAAAATATTACAGTATGCTGACTAGGCCAGCACTGGATTTCTCTATGTTGGCAGGGTAGATGATGACACTCTGTGACCAGGGATGGTGTTCGGTAACAGTCTGTAATTAGAAAATTCCACTGTAGAAATCAAAGAACTAGTTATATCCCCTATGCTTAGGGGATCCAAGGTCTTCAAAAATCTAGAACGTAAGAATGTCTGGTTATATGAATAAATCCCAATTAGCTCCAAACAACTCCCCTGCTTACTCTTGCTCTTCTAACTCTAAATCTTCTGCACAAGCTGGTTTTATACAGAGGGTCCTTTTTCTCATGACCCTAGATTCATCCATCCCTCTTGGATACAGCCTGTTCCATACTGCAGGCATCTGGTTGCTCCTTACTCTCCTCCCCCTACTTTCCTCCCTTCAGAACCTGTAACAATGTTTGCTTGTCACTCATGGTTCATTGACACTAGAATGTTTGTCCAATCTGGGGATTTTATCACTATAATTCTTTAGAGTGACTCAATGCGATTGAAAATGGAAGCTTGAAATCTCACCTGAAATTTTCACTTAGTGAAAATGGAAGCCTGAAGTCTCACCAAGCCTTCAGCCTAGCTTAGTGAGACAAACTAAACTAAAGATAAATTAAACTAAAATGGTCAACTTGGGTGTAGTGCGGAGGCAGGAGAGAATGGACCCAAAAAATGCATTTGTCTTTTTCAAATGACTCCTCTGTCCCTTGGAAAGTCACAAAGGTCTGATCTCATTGGTGCTGCTTTAGGGTCAGTCTAAGAAGCTACTGTAGATGGTGGGCTCCAGTCTGCCTAGTCCAGACATGTCTGCAGGGACTCCTTTTCTCAGTTCTTTATTACTTCCTTCCTACTATAAACTTTCACCTGTAGTCTTAAATACTACTTAAGTCTTCACACCTCTTTATTAATTTCAAAAAAAATGTGATAACTATTCTCTTTTACGCTATCATGTAGAAGAAAACAGAGGAACACATTCTCTTCATGTATTAAATAATAATTATTATCATGTCATATATCAGTTCTCCTAACGCAGTATCATCAGTCTCTCTCACATCTGATAATATAAATGATCATGATGATGATGATGCATACACTTGATCTGTTACATTTGTGACGGACGTTTTTATACCTATTAAAAAACAAAATGAATTCACCAATATTTTTTAATTTTAAATTTTATGTACCCTGGGAATTCAGTAAATATACCTGAAAAGAGAAATATAGCCAATAAGAGTTTACTTATTCACTTAGTTATTATTAAGTAATTTGTTTTTTTCCATCTCAGAGAGAAAAATTCCAGATGAAGATTTCATCATCCTAATTGATGGATTAAATGAAGCAGAATTTCACAAACCAGATTATGGGGATACAATTGTATCATTTCTGAGTAAAATGATTGGAAAATTTCCTTCCTGGCTTAAGCTAATTGTAACAGTTAGGACCAGTTTACAGGTATGTGTTTGTTTGCTTTTGGACCATAAATTATTTTCTTTGGAAAGTGTTTAAACTGATATGCTCTAGATTGCAGTATCCTTAGGATTCTTTCCAAGCCTCTACTGTGTCCTCTGGTGCAAGTGAGAATAACTCCCAAAGAACATAGTTATCTAGAAATATCATTTTCTGTATAACCTTCTTAACCCAGATTCCCATTTGCATTGCTCTGTATAGCTTTGATAAAGTGTCCCACCCCTCACAAAAAAAAAAAAAGCACAAAAATAAAGGGTTTTTTTTCTAGCCTTTGTCCTAGGTTTGAGTAGAGTCCTTAACACTAATTTGCTATTTGACTTTATACAAAATCCAGTTTGGGGGGCTGGAGCGATAGCACAGTGAGTAGGGCGTTTGCCTTGCACGCAGCCAACCTGGCCGACACAGGTTCGATTCCCAGCATCCCATATGGTCCCCCGAGCACCGCCAGGAGTGATTCCTGAGTTCATGAGCCAGGAGTAACCCCTGAGCATCGCCGGGTGTGACCCAAAAAAAGCAAAAAAAAAAAAATCCAGTTTGATCTAGAGTCAGATTTTCTAGCTCCTCCCTCTGCCTCTACTTCACATAGTGAGGGTGGACTGTCTTCTGTGTGTTTCTTTCTCTAAGAAATACTGGCAGTTTTACAAACTTAGATTAAATTTACTACAACTGAGAGATAAGATTTTTACAAATTACATTCTCTTCAGTCACTGATTAGTTAACAGCATAGAAGGACTCTGAGAATGTGGCCCTGGGCCTGTAAAGAGACCTGGATTAAGGCTAAACCGACTGCCTTCTCTACATTCTCATCATATTGAGTTAATATCTTCCATTCATTGTGCCTTCACACTGGTTTGATATATGGGCCCTTAATCATCTTCCCCAAAAACTATTACCTTTTTTGATTAGCATTAAAATCTCACACATTATTTAGTCCTCCTCACTCCTATAATGCAACCTCCTTTACCAATTGCTAATATACAGAAAATAGTCTTAGTACTCTTATTTTCCTCCTCTCCCAAGCACTTGGTATTATTTTATATATTGAACAATTAGATTGTCACTGTTTTTACATAGAAATTGTACTTCTAATCCTAGCCATCACCTTGTAGGTGATTGGTTACTAATCTCAAAATAATTTGAACTAAAAATCATATAATCTGCCATTATCAGTCAGTGGTTTCATTGTTAAAGATGAATGTAAGTAGAAGAAATTCTAGAAACACAGTCTATATCTAGTTTTACTAAATGTATATATTCTCATTTATATCTCCACGTAATGCAATGTATAATTTTTTTTCTTTTTGGGTCACACCCGGCGATGCACAGGAGTTACTCCTGGCTCTGAGCTCAGGAATTACCACTGGCGGTGCTCAGGACCATTTGGGATGCTGGGAATTGAACCCGAGTTGGGCAGACGCCTTACCTGCTGTGCTATTGCTCCAGCCCCCGTATAATCTTAAAAGAGATTTTAAATTTGACTTGGTAGAGTAACTGACTTTAAATTTTCAGCAGTGCCAAAGAATAGGAAAAGTATATATTAATCTAGTTTTTATTTCATTGTCTTCACCCACCAGGAACTGCAGTGTCTTCTCAAATACTTCATTCTCTACAACAATTTTTTTAATTTTCCATGCAGCTATGGTAATGAAATAATTCACAGGTCTTTGAAAAAGGAAACTTTGTATTTAATTATAGTTTCCACAAATATTTTATAAGTACTTCAAGTATGCCATACACTTTCCCAGTAGCTGAGGATACAACAGCACTTTCCTACCCTCATTAACTTTTATTCTAGGAGAAACACAAATCTTTTTAAAAACTAAATATAAATTAGAGGCCAGAATGATAGTACAGCAGTAGGGCATTTACCTTGCATGTTGCTGACCCAGGTTTGAGCTGGCACCACATGTGTTCCCCTGAGTGATCCTTGAGTGCAGAGCCAGGAGTAACCCCTGAACATTTCCAGGTGTGTCCCCCACAAAAAAGGCAAAAAAAATTAATTAAAATTTTAGGTGAGCTGCATCCTTTGAGGAAAAGTGTTGTTGTTAAGTTTTTAAAAATAAGTTGACGATTTGGTTAATGTTCATTTTAAATAGGGTGGCTTGGAAAGACTTCTATAAGGGGTTGTAAAGTTAGAGGATCTAATTTAACTTGTTGAAGAATTTAGTTGCTTGTTGTATATATATATGATAAAATGAGGGTGGTCGAAATGGAAGCAAAAGCACAAAAAGATGAAAGATGATGGTTGCTTAGACTAGAGTGACATTGGTGGAAGCCCACGAAAGGAGGCATGTTTGGATTGGGGTTGGAAGGAGTGTCAAAGGAGTTGATAGTGGGATGAATATGAGCAAGAGTGAGGATTCAGGAATGCTTTACAGGGTTTAGTGGGCAATTCATTGCCAATGCTTGTTTGAGTAAAGAAGAAAGCACAGACACCTCCTGCCATTTAGTAGTAGGGTTGGTGGCACTAGGACTTATTGACACAGGGAGAGTATTTGGTGGTAGACAGAGTTCAGTACTTCTGATTTGATTCCATTAAATTTGTAAAACATCCACATGCAAGCATTAAGTGCCAGATGATGAGAGCGCATGGGAGAAGACTAAGCTGTGGAAACACAGGCATTATCT
This sequence comes from Sorex fumeus, assembly GCF_029834395.1. Classification (NCBI taxonomy): domain Eukaryota; kingdom Metazoa; phylum Chordata; class Mammalia; order Eulipotyphla; family Soricidae; genus Sorex; species Sorex fumeus. The sequence goes on from NW_026606120.1 coordinate 80,323,563, forward strand.
GCATCTAGGTACTATCTAGAACCATGGGAACTGTTTGGGAAGTGAGTGACTAGATTAAAGAAGCCAGACTTGAGCCCTGGGTGAGTGAGAAGTGACAGATGGCAGCAAGGGAGGCTGAGTAGAATAGCCAGTGTGCTGAGAGGACAATGAGAGGGACATACCTTGGAAGCAAGCTGCGTAGTGTATAGGAAGGAAGGGAAGGTCAGCCTTCCCAGATATGGCTGAGAGGCTGAGGAAGAACAGACCTGAAGCTTGCTCTCCAGATTGGCCAATCTTCTGGGCAAGAGCCTTTTCAATGAAATGGTGAGACTGAAGCATGACTGCAGCAGTGGAAGGAGGACTGGCGGGGGATGAGGGGAGTGGGAAAGGCACAGTGGGGGAAGGAGGTGTTAGAGATAGTCAGGAAACTTTTCTGTGAAGTTTTGGTTAAAATAGCAAAAGAGACAGAGATTGGTAGCTAAGAGAGGAATGTGAGGGCATTCGCCTGTATGAGCCAGTAGTGAAAAAAGTTGAGCAGGAGAAATTGACTACTACCCGGATTAAAGTCCAAAAGTACCTAAGAATAGAATCTGGAGCATAAGAGTTTCCACAAAGCTCTACTATATTCCCCTGGTATAATTTCCAACACTACTAGTGTGTTCCATTGGGCTGAGGCATCTTCAAAAGATTTACATTAAAATACGTTTGTTAATGAAAGAAGATGGCTAGGGAAGCATTTCTGCATGGCATTCTTTGAATCCTTATATATTACCCTTCTAGATTATACTTCGATGTTATGCCGTGGTCTACACCTAGAAAAATCATAAAAATAGTTATATGACAGTTCATTGCCTGTCTATTATCAGAGTGTTTTTCTAGAATAATAACCATTAAATTATTTTGAAAAAACCATTTATGATGTCCCATTAGAATTTTATTCCAAGTCTTGGGGTTGGAGTGATAGTACAGAAAGTAGGGTGTTTGCCTTGCATGCAGCCAACCCAGGTTCAATCCCCTGGCACCACACATGGTCCCCTGAGCACACCAGGAGTGATATCTGAATATAGAGCCAGGAGTAGGCCCTGATCAGTGCCAAGTGTGTCCCAAAAACAAACAACAAAAAATATATCTAAAGTCTTAATATTGGAGAAAGCTCTGTTCCTCCTGTGCAACTGATTTATTTTAATCTACAGATACGAATACTTATTCGTGTTTTCCTCTTTTCTTAGGTCACTCAGAAGTTAAGAATAAGTTGTTGAACCTTATAGTTTACTGTACAAGTTAGGGTAAACTTAAGGTCTCTCCATCTCTCTCTCTTTCTCTCCATCTATTTTAGGAAATTACCAAGCTGCTGCCTTTCCATAGGATTTTTTTGGATCGACTAGAAGAGAATGAAGCCATAGACCAGGACCTGCAGGCTTACATCCTGCACCGGATACACAGCAGCTCAGAGATCCAGAATAACATTTCACTTAATGGGAAAATGGACAATACTACATTTGGCAAACTCAGTTCTCATCTCAAGACCCTCAGTCAAGGGTCCTATCTATATCTGAAACTCACATTTGACCTCATAGAGAAAGGCTATCTAGTATTAAAGAGCTCTAGCTACAAAGTAGTTCCTGTGTCACTTTCAGAGGTTTATTTACTCCAGTGCAATATGAAGTTTCCAACCCAGTCTTCCTTTGACCGGGTGATGCCTCTCCTGAATGTGGCAGTGGCCTCTCTCCATCCACTGACCGATGAACATATCTTCCAGGCCATCAATGCTGGTAGCATTGAAGGCACCCTAGAATGGGAAGATTTTCAGCAGAGAATGGAGAACCTCTCCATGTTCCTAATCAAGCGCAGAGATATGACTCGTATGTTTGTACATCCTTCTTTTCGAGAATGGCTTATCTGGAGAGAAGAAGGAGAGAAAACCAAATTTCTCTGTGATCCCAGGTAAGCCATAGATGTGTAATACACAGTTCTGAGCTTGTTTTTTTATTGCATGAAGCATGGGTATTGAAAACCGTGAAAAGTGTTCTTTACTGAACATTTGCTGAAAGAAGCATCTCTATTTCATAAGACAGGACTGCAGTGACATTAATTTATTTCCTCACAGTGTTAATTCCATAGGATGTCAAGATAGAAAGATTTAGAGTACTCCCCCCAGATTCCAATTGGGCTAGCCATTTAACAGCCTGCCTCCGTGTTCTTCAGATACTCAGAAAGAATTGGTATGCTGTTCACCTCTTTGACTTAGAGCAGAATTATTCTAAAATTGTGATTGCCCTTTTAAGGCCAAACCATTGATAAAGTCACCAGAGATTAACTCTACATCAAAGCCTACCCAGTACTAAGCTTTATATTGGGAAATGGTGCAAGAGACTTAAAGATTCCAGCTGAACTAACCACTCTACTGTTAGGTAAATAATGTCATTATCCCCATTTTGTTCTCCAGGCCTTAGAATGCTGAATCTCTTGCTTACAAAGTCAAAAAATTAATAGATGTGAAAGGCAGAGGGACTAGAATTAGAGTGGTATACTTCCTTGGTGTGTTTGACCCTGGCATGAGGGGTTAAGGTGGTTATCTTACAGCCGACCCCAATTCAATACCCAGAACCACATATTATCCTCCAAGCACTGCCAGGAATGATCCCTGAGCACAGCGTCATGAGTAAGTCCTGAGACCCCCCGGGTGTGCCTCTTCTCTCAAAAAAGAAAAGAAAGACTCTCCATTCAACCAGACTAGGTATGAAACTGTTTCCCATTCTTTTGAGAAGAACCTGCATCTCTAGCATCATAGTGGTATATACTTTCTACCTTTCCACACATTTTTAATTAATCTTTATATTTGTTTTTGGTTTGTGGGCCATATGCAACAATGTTGGGGCTTATCCTGTCTCTGAGCTCAAGGATCACTCCTAGCAGGAACTAAAGGACCATATGGGGTACTGGGAATCTAACCTGGTCAGCTACCTGCAAGACAAGTGCCCTGCCTGTGCTATACACTCTCTAGCTCCCCATACTACCTTTTTCTGGCTTGATTTGATTTGGTTTGGTTTGGTTAGGTTTAGGGACTGCACTTAACTATTTTCAAGGCTTACTCCTGGCTCTGTGCTCAGGGATCACTCCTGGCAGTGCTTGGGGGACCATATAGAGTAACAGTGATTGAATCCAGATTAACCACATACAAGGCAAACACCCAAGCCACTGTACTGTCTCTCCAGCCACCCACCCTGCCTTCTTTAATTATTCCTATAGTAAAGTCAGTATTTGCAAAAGTATCTACATTCATAGTTTCTTAGAAACTGAAAAAACAACAACATAGCTTGCAAAGGTTGAGTTTATCCTGGTGCTAAAGAAAATAGTCCTTGGCAACTCATCCAAGAGATTTTGTTCAGGAGTTGCTCCTGGCAGTGCTGAGGGGGCCCTATACAGTGCTAGAAATCAAAGTGGACAGGGCCTCAAAGCCCTTGCACTCTCTCTGGTCCCCCTAACTGGGGTTTGATCACTCTTGAGGCAGCTTTTCATGAAGTCTTTTTAGACACTGCTGTGCTTGTGGGCATGTGCTCAGCCTGCTTTATACCAGTTCCTGAGAAAATTAGTTCCAGATTCTGATGAAAATACTAAGCCAGCCCAAAAAAAAAAAAAGATATTTTCCCTGAGAGAGAAACTTTTAGACGGAAGCATGCTGTAGTGGAAAGAACATGAACTTTTGAATCAGATTACCTACATGTAAATTTTACCTTTTCTAGGAACTGTGACCTTTGGGACATTATATAACATTTCTGAAGCTGTCTTTTTATCTTCATAAAAGGGATAATAAGTTTAGAGATGTTAAATGAGGTCATGTAGTATAATGCTTAGAATAGTACAGAGTACAAAGGAAGTGTTCAGGAAATGTTCTTTTTTCCTACCCTCTTTTTGCAAAAATAGACCCTTTGGGTTTGCCTAAATTCTGTGTCTGATTTAATAGGCAGTAACCATTTTCTGCTGTTAGCATTTTCAGACACAAAGGTTAAAACAAAGCGAAACATGAGTCTCTTCTATCAATTGTATGGAATCACCAAGAATATTTATAAATCCCAATAGAACTGCTAATGATGCTTACCACATAGAGTTGACAACTTAACACATAGAGTTAACAATTAAACATTTAAGAAAAAGAGCCAGTCTCCAATTTCCTGGTAAATACTTTGAAATCAGTCTCCAGAGTAACTTTGCTGGCTAATCGACCATCTTGTGCCTGAATGACATCTGAGGGATTAAAAGTTGGGGTTCAAAGCATCAAGTTCACAACTGAATTAGCAGCATCCTCACAACGGATAAAACCCTCAGGGACTCCCAAAGGACAAAAGGTGGTATCTGCTCAAGCATGACTTTCCAGTCTTAACATCTCCACGTTGTTTATTAATGAGCATTTTGGCAACAGGCCAATACAAAGAGATAAGCACAGCAAATACTGCTTAATTCCAGTGTTGTGTAGCCTGTTCCCTAGTGGTTGAATAACATCCAGGCCTCCTTAGGGGTCATCATCTATCATTTAATGGTAGTGACAGTAAACAGAATAGTAAATAGAATCAGGAATTATCAAAAAAGAAATTTAACTTTTTTACATTTATTTCACTTGGAATTCAGCCATTGACCCAGCTCTATTACTAAAGTATTGATCTCAGAACTTGAGGCCTCCTAGGTCAATGAGATGGAAGTTCACTAAGAATTTAATGCTTTGGCCAAAGCCCAGGCTAACCTTCAAAAGAAACTGTCTGAGATCGCTTTCCATTTCAGGCAGTTCCTTTTAGCAGGATTCTCTCTAGGCAGCAGTTAGCCTTTGTGACCTTCACCCTCAACCTCCTATGTGTTTGTTTCCCCCTCTATTCTCCACTTTCTCTCCAGCTTCTCTTGAGAGCATCTAATACGTTTTAGTAGACCAGGGGAGACCCACTCCATGCCTCTGAAAGCACACTAGCCCAGTTCCTGACACTCTTAGCTCCATGTTAGGAAGTGCTCCAAAGCAACAGAGCATCTTTATTTTTCCATGTCTGTTTTCTTGAGCTTTCAGCTCAACTTGTTCACCCTGAACTTGTTGACCTTATTTGGGAATTAGAAATGAGATTAATCTTTTGAGGCCAAAACGCAGTTGGTCTTCATCAGAAATGGGCCACCCAGGGAGGAACTCATAGTTAGCTGAAGAGAGTCAATAAACTCAGGATGATGCTGGAAAGACGAAATAGCAGAGCCAGCCATCTCTGCTATAGTCAAGATGGGTTTTCTTCCAATAGTCCTGAATCAGGACAGAATTTATGTCCCACTGAGAAACGCCTATGATGTGCACAAACATATCTGAAACACCAAAAAATTAAGTATAGACACCTGATTTGGCTTAGTAACAGAATGGGATACTTGTATTTGTGTTTTATCAACCTTTTAGTGAAGTATCACTATAAAATCTTTTCTCTCGTGGAAACATCTAAAATTGGGGATTTGCATTCTAGATATCTTCTCTTTTCCCCATTTGTTTGTTTCATTGGCAGTGCTAGTAATCAAAGCAGAGCTTCACACATGTAGGACAAGTGCTTAACTGCTGAATCACCTACTGACCCCTGGATTCTAGATTAAAAATATGCCCCCTGACATGCTCACAACCTTAGACATTACTGCCTCACTCTGCTTTCTCCTTCCCACTCTTCATCACTGTCATATTTCCATCACCCTCTGAAATTTATCTGCTCTAGATTTTATTCCCTCGAGCACTAAATTAGGAGATTAACCAACTAATCTAATAAAGAAATCTCTGCTTAGTTATAATAAGAAAAGGAAAACCCCATTTGAAGCTATGTGTGCATTTTTAGTAATGTGTTTAGGAAAAGTGGGCACTAGCCTTTGCTCCAAGCTATTAATGATATTGATAGTTGGATTGAGACTGATGAGTAGTCAATTTATGCAGCAGTTTTTATATTGGCAGAAAAGGTGGAAAGCTTTACCAACTTTATCTGTACATCTGAGAAGAGTTGGAATACTTTATTCTGTAGGTTGAGAGATGATTACTTATAAATGCTGGTCTACTGAAATTTTTCCTAATGATCTCGGCCACATTGGTCAGTTAATTACACATAGGTGATTTGAGGCATCTTTTTAGAATGCCACAAACTTATGTCAGGGAAAAAGTGGTTCATGTAAAAGACAAAAAGAGGGCATTCTGACTATAGAGAAAGCTGATTTAGTGTGGAAGCCTGCCAAGCCTTTTAAAAAAAATAGCTGAATCTGAAATGACAAGATGGTGAGCTGCAGGATAGTAATGATTTTGGCTGGTTACTTTGTCCAGTCCAAACATGAGCTCTATATAGATATTTTGCCCTCCCCTTACTGAGGACTATACTCAGCATTACTACTCTTGGTAGCCTTGCAAATCCTCTCAAAAAACCCTGAAATCAGAGAAGGATTCTGATTCCTAGCATTAGGAATGAATTCAGCAAAGTAATAGATTATGGCAAGAATAAAGAAAAAAATGACCTGAAAACTTAAATCATTCTTAGGAAATTCAGAAAAGTTAAAATGACGATGGTCCTAATTGGTAGTAAAGCAGTAGAACGCTTGTTTGCATTCCACTAACCTGGATTCAATCCCTGGCATCCCATATGGTCCTACTCAAGCACCACCAGGAGTGATCCTTGAGTACATACCCAGGAGTAAGCCTTAAGACTTGCCAGTGTGTCCCAAAAACAGAACAGACACAGTGTACCAAGCATCTCTCACTAGTGCTTGATTGTTGATACATGGTCTTTTTACTATATCCAACCATTGTCTTCAGTTCTGAAGGATTCATTTGGTAAATTTGCTGTAAATCTTAAGGATGCTCCTTTGTATGTAATTTTCTTTTTTGATCTTGCTTCTATCAATATCCTGTCTTTATGATTTTTATCATTCTGACTAGGATGTGTCTTGGAGTGGTTTTATTTAGATCTCTTTAACTGGTACCCTTTGGGATCTGGGTACATGTGCTTTCTAAACTCTGAAGTTGAGCAGTGATATATTTGACTGTTGTTTCTCCGTTGAAGTTATCTTCATGTCCCTCTGGGACCCAATGATTTTTAGGTTATTTCTCTTGAACTCATCCCAAAGTTCTTTTGTCAGCTGTTTGTTTATTTGGGGGCTTTTTTCCCATCCTTTGCTGTTGTCTGGAGGTTTTCTACAATTCATCTTGGAGCTCACTGATTCTGTTCTCAGCAGCTATTACTCTGCTGGCAAGGCCTTACAGTGAGTTTTTTGTTTCACCTACCAAGTTTTTCAGTTCTGTTATTTCTGTTCATGGTGTCTCAGTTTTGCTATTATACCCTTTTGTGTTTTATAGGGCTGGAGTGATAGCACAGTGGTAGGGCATTTGCCTTGCATGCAGCCAGCCCGCCGAGCCAGGTTCGATTCTTCCACCCCTCTCGGAGAGCCTGGCAAGCTACCGAGAGTACCTCACCCACACAGCAAAGCCTGGCAAGCTACCCGTGACATATTCAGTATGCCAAACACAGTAACAGAAGTATCACAATGGAGACATTACTGGGCCTGCTGGAGCAAATCGATGAACAAGGGGAGAATAGTGCTACAGTGTTTTATTAGTTGTCTTTTTCATTGTTTCTTTGAGCTCATTAAGTATTCTAAGCATTTCCATTCTGAAGTCCTTTTCAGAGCGATATAAAGGGGTGATTATTGATTGAGTCTTGAGAATTATAATCATTGACCACTAACCATGGTAGGATTCTGTGCTGCTTTACCTTGGTTCTTTCTGAAGAACCCCAACACCCCATATGGTCTCCCAAGTCCTGCCAGGAGTGATCTCTGAACACAGAGCCGGGAGTAAGCCCTGAGCCCTGCCAGGTGTGGCCCGAAAACCAAAAAGTAAAAGTAAATTTTAAAAACACCTATTTTGAATAATTCTCAAATATCAGTAAAATTTTCTAGGTTGATAAATATATAGAAAATGGTGTGCTTATGATAAGCTGGAGGGAAAGTATCACTTTATGACTTGGCAGGCATGCAGAAGAGTCACCTATAATGAGAACCCAAAAAGGACTTATACATGCCTGTGTTGTTTGCTACAGAAATTGGTATTGCTTTCCATGTTTAAAGATACACACACACACACACACACACACATACACTGTAGCACTGTCCTCCCGTTGTTCACCGATTTGCTCGAGTGAGCCCAGTAAGAGAGTATCCCAAGCTACCGAGAGTATCTTGCCCGCATGGCAAAGTCTGGCAAGCTACCCGTGACCTATTCGATATGCCAAACACAGTAACAACAAAGTCTCACGATGGAGACGTTACTGAGCCCGCTCGAGAAAATCGATGAACAATGGGAGGACAGTGACAGTGTTTATTCCTAGCTTGATAAGCGTTTTATACTTATTCAATATTGAGTTCATGTTTTACTTATATTGAATAGTGTCTATTTGGGGGGGGTTATATCTATATTTTTATTTTAACCTTCTACTTATTTTAACCTTCTACTTATACACACACACACGCGCACACACATATACACTGTAGCACTGTAAAATAATACAGATAATGCAAGTATTTCAGCATTATTTGTAATTTAATTTTTTCCTACCATGAAGCCAGTATTTTCTTTTTAGGATGAAACACACTTTTATGTTTTCATAAGCTTGTTCAGATTTTCCCTTAAATTTTTCTTAATTCTCCTCTTCTCACTCATACTAAATAGTATATTTTAAATATATTAGCATAGAATATTCATATTAATGTTTTTAATTTACGCTTGAAGAAAAAGGTAATTTTTGAAAAAACATTTTATCTATTTCTTGATTTATAATTTTTATGTAATTTCAGGAGTTTAGCTTTATATGTGTGTTACCACCTTCACAATAATTTTTTTTTCCATTCAAATTCTCTCATGTGGAGTATAAAGAAACATAAGGGTTGGAGCGATAGTACAGTACGCAGGGTGCCTGCCTTGAATGAAGGTGACCTGGGTTCAATCCTTGGCATCCCATGTGGTCCCCCCAAGCCCACCAGGAGTGACACCTGAGTACAGTGCCAGGAGTATGCCCTGAGCACTGCTGGGTGTGGCTCAAAAACAAACCAAAAAAGCATAAAAGGGACATCAAAGGGCGAATGCCATTGGAACTAGAGATTTTGTCTATAGAAATGAGCTTACATGGAGTGGGATGGGGAGGAGGGGGCCCTTGAGACAATGGCAGAAGGAGACAGAAACTCTGGTAATGGATGTAGTATTAGAATGATGTAAGCATAAAGAGTATATTTAATGGTATTATAAACTTTGGTACCTCAATACAGGTTTTTAAATGTTTTTTAAAAAATCTAAAATGGGAAGAAGTAAAGCAGGTGACTAAGAGAAGTTCGTGGTGCCAGAAATGGCATAGAAAAGAGTCTCCCAAGCAAGACTTACTGAATGAAAAGATGGGATTCCCATAGGCTCTCTGAGGATGTCAAACCAAGTGAATGGCACAGCAGTCAGGAGGCTTTGTCGCAGCTTAGTGGGATGTGACAGCACATTTTCTTTTTTCTAAGTAGAGCAACTCATTCTCCTTTCTCTGGAGACCATCAAAGGCAGATAAGGCCTCCACTTTTGGCAGAATCAGTACTAATCACCTTTGATCCTCTCAACTATAAGCATTCGCAGCTGTGAAACTGTAGCCATCAGCATACCCATTTGGTTCTACCACACCAGTTTCACTCTGAAATATCCATTATTTCCTTCTACTGACCACTGAGGCTCTTGTGGATTGCGTTAGCCTCCAGACTGGTCTCCTCTCCAATCCATTCTCATATTACCAACAGGTAATATGAGGTGCTTTCTTTTTGACAGATGATTTTTATAGATTTTTCCCCCATCAATTTTATTTTATTAAAGCACCATGATTTACAAAGTCTTTCATTCTTGGGTTTTTGAAATAGAGTGTTCATCACTAGTCCCGCCACCACTATCAACTTCCCTCCACCATAGTTACCAGGTTCTCTCTTCTGCCTCCCGCTATCTGCAGTCTGCCATCTCAACAAGCCCCCTTTTTAGTGTGGTTATTAAACATCTGGGTCTCATAGTTTCAGTGTTCTGGACTCTGAGGTTTGGATATTCAGTCATATCATTCCTTAACACCACCAATGTATCTTGACCTTTGCCCCCTTGTTGCTTCTCATCTCTCCCTTCTGCCCCCCGCCCCCACACACACACATTCATTGGGACAAAGGATGATCTAGATAACCCCCCTTAAACCATCTCATTTCCTCATCTAGTTATTCTAAATACCACATACAAGTGATACTGTCCTATGTTTATCCTTCTTCTTCTGGCTTTCTTCATTTAACATATCTTCCAGTTCCATCCATGTTGCAGCAAATTGCATGATTTCATCATTTCTTCCAACTGCATAGTATTCCATTGTGTGTATGTGCCACATCTTCATGATCCACTTATCTGATGTAGGAGGCAGGATGATTCCAAATCTTAGCTGTTGTACTGAGTGCTTTATTAAATAGTGGTGTGTATACGTCCTTTTGAATGGACATTTTTCTGTCCTGGGGGTTCTTAGTAAACTTAAAAATTGTGATGCCAGCGATTCCATTTTGGGGTATTTACCCCCAGGACAGTAACATGGGTTTTTAAAGAGAAATCAGATCACTTAACTGCCTTCTGAAAATCCTTCAATAGTTTATTGTAATGAAAATAAAATCAAAGCCGTATTCTTCAAAGACTGATATTACAAATGATAGCATCTGCCTTAATCTCTAAATTAAACTTATCCATTTTCCCTCTCGTAAACAAATTTCTGGACATGATTTGGTCCTCTGCCAATTCCTAGAATTTGCAGAATCTCTCTCTGGGCCTTTTCATTTAACATTCTAGAGTTCACCTTCTCAACCCATAAGGGACAAGTTCTCATTTGTCCATCACACCTCAGCTTGGATGGTGTCTTCCCTGAGAGATTACACTTATCTGAGTCAGTCTCCTGGTTTTCCATTGCTTAGCAGCCTTCTGTTTTTCTAATGCTTATCTTGACTATTATTAAGTTACCATATGTGAATTCTTGGTAATTGTTCCCTTTCCCTTCAAAGCATGCATGAGCTCAATGAGCTCAGGAATGTTTTCTGTCCCATGCACGTTGGCCTTCCTAATGATTAACGGAGGTGCCTGATTCCCAGTAAGCTCTCAGAAAGTCTTTTTAAATAATGAAATAGTGAGTGAACAAAGAAACAATAGGAAGTACTCATTTTAAACTTGCAATTGGAGGTATCTAAGACACATCTTTTCCAGTTCAATAGACAATGTCTTTTTGTTCACTCTGTTGCTGTGTGTCAGAAGTAAGTACAGGCACGCATTTCAGGAAGCATTTGGTGAGCATTTATTAAGTAATCTAGTCAAGCACTGAGCTCAACACTGCAGGGGATTCAGTATAGAGAAGATAGATCTGTCTGCCAGGTTGGGAGTTTTAATAGACACATTTATAACTTGCCGTAATTGAAGGCAGAGTGCTACCCCAGGTGTAGAGACAGAGCTGAGGAACATGCTAAAGGGGGCGAAGCAGCCAGCCTCTGTGCCTACTGTGCTGCTCTTGCTGTTTGCAGCTGTGACAGATCCCAGGGTATCGAAGCACTTCAGCCTTGTGAAGCCCTGCTGACTGCCTTAGATTTCATTGTCAGGGCACGTGAGAGGTGTCTGTGAAGTGTTGACAGAAGAGAAGCGGTGAAGGAAACTCTGTGGCAGCCAAGTGGGTAAAAACAGCACCTCTACACTCAGGAATCACTCCTGGCAGTGCTCAGGCAACCAAAGGAGGTATCAAGGAATCAAACTTTGGTCAGCCACCTGCAAGACATGCGCCCTACCCACTTTACTGTGATTCTGGCCCAAAACAGCACATTTCTATCCAAATTAGAAGAATTCAAAAAACAATATGTTCTACCCATTTGTTTTTCCTTTTTTTTTTTCAAATTAGTTTATTGTGGTCAAAGTAAAGGTAATGAACAACTGCAGAAGTTCGTTAATGTCCATGGTCTTAGTGTAGAACTCCCTACCTTAGTGTGGTAACTACCATCCAGGTACCCAGTACCCTCCACCACTGTCCTTCTGTCACTTCTAGCCCACTCTTTATTCCCCCTCCCATCAGCTCACCCTGCTCCCTTGTCCCTTTCACCCCTCCTCCCCCAACTTACCAATTTCAGTTTTTTTACTAATTATCCTAGGTCAAAGGATTTGTCATTATTACTGTATTTTCTTATTTTGACACTCTGTATACCACAGATGAATGAAATCATCAGATGTCTGTCATCCCTCTGTCTTTGCCAGACATAATAAAACTATATTGTTGTATTTATTTTATTGGGGCATGGAGCGATAGCACAGTGGATAGGGCATTTGCCTTGCATGCAGCCGACATGGCTGACCCAAGTTCGATTCCTTTGCCCCTCTCGGAGAGCCCGGCAAGCTACCAAGAGTATCTCACCCGCACAGCAAAGCCTGGCAAGCTACTCGTGATGTATTCGATATGCCAAACACAGTAACAAGTGTCACAATGGAGACGTTACTGGCACCCGCTCGAATAAATCGATGAATAACGGGGATTAAGTGATTAAGTGATAAGAAAGTCACAGGTAGGATATACCAAAGCAGTTACTAATTAAGTTAAAAATAGATGAAAAAATTTTGCAAAGAGGTAATAGTATGGGTGTCATTTTCTAAGAATTGATAGCAACAAGCAGATTCTAAGGTAGCAACCACCAGAGTTTAACTGTGGGCAGAATGCTCAGGATGAGAGGTGGGACAGATCAGGATTGTGGATCTGTGCTTAGTATTTGAGTCACAGACACTCATTTCTCAGTTGAATAGTGTTGACAGATTAACCGGCAGATTGAAGGCCAAATTGGGGAGTGAACTGGAAGGTGGATCTGGAAGTCCTTGATTTGCTCTTCCTTGAACCCATCTGCTTAGTGTTTATTCATTGATGAAACTTTGGTTGATCTTGTACAGTACACCAAAGACTGTGCCAGACACTAGAGAAATAAGATAAATAAGACCTCCACCCCAAGCATTAAAGCAATTCTCTTTTTCTTTTTTTTTCTTTTTTTTCTTTTTTTTTTTTTTTTTTTTTTTTTGGCTTTTCAGGTCATACCTGGCAATGCACCGGGGGTTACTCCTGGCTCTGCACTCAGGAGTTACTCCTGGCAGTGTTCAGGGAACCATATGGGATGCGGGGAATTGAACCCAGGTCAGCCGCGTGCAAGGCAAATGCCCTACCCGCTGTGCTATCTCTCCAGCCCCTAAAGCAATTGTTAAGGGGAAAACAGACTTACTTGGAGCAACCAACAATGTGCTATAGTACCACACACCATAGGAACCTAGATAGAGGGGAAATATTTCATAGAAGAGGTGACATTCCAGTCCATCCTTCCAAGATGAGTTGATTTTGTTAAATAGGGTATCAAGAAGCACTTCAGCCTCGTGAAGCCCTGCTTAAATGCCTTAGATTTCATTGTCAGGGCATGGGAGAGTGGGACAGCACCAAATACAAGCAAGAAAAGGTAATGTACAGCAGCAAAAGTGACAGTGATGTGAAGTTATGAAGTGCCTCCCAATTCTAATTTCAGTAGGTCACCCTAAACAACCCCCCATACTTACCTCCGTAACACAGTCCAATATTACATGCAGCTCACATTATGTCGGCCAAGTCCCAGGATAGATGAAGCAGGCTTTAGATTAAAAGTAATTCTTTGCCAGCTGGATGTAACTGTTATCACTTTATCATATCTGAACCCCACACCAAAGATTGTCAGAACACCTAAGTGTTTTCTCTGAAACAAGGAAGTGTTACATATCAAGTTTGTCATCCCAGGAATGAATAAAATATGCCTACCCGTCAGTAAGGATGACTAGAACAATGGAGGAAACATCCCCACTACAAATATTTGAGCCCACTTGTCAGTATGGTTCAGTGCCACAAATAGAAACTTGTAAGACTAGCTGTTCCTCTGGGATGCTAAGTGAAAGTCTGCTAGACAACGCCATTGTATATTGTGTGTAAAATAGCCCTTCCCCACCTTCCCCATCTGTAAGTAAGCAAGGGAGGGGCCGATTAGTGCTTTGGAAAGGATTTTCTTTTCTTTAAAAGACACCAGAACTCCAGACTCTTGAGGCATAGTCACAAGGTCCCCTGTAAGGTAACTGCCTGGAACGCTGGAAAAGCAAGAGGCTGAGTCTCTTTCATGATCCCTGCTAATCCCATAGGGAGAATGGAGGTAGGACAGGGCCTCCATCATTCCAGATGCTGTCTTCATCGTCTTTCGGAAGAGCGGGTAGTTAGTCCTCATTTAACGTTGTCAGTAGGTTCTGAAATTGTGATTTTCTGTGAAATGATGGATAGCAAAACTGCTACTACCATAGTTTTAACTGACGTAAACAAGAGTTAAACTTCTAAAGCGTATTTCTAGTCATAAAACATCACCAAATTTCTAAAGACTCAAGACACTCACAAAGCAATAATTTTCATTCATTCATTTTATAATTCGGGATTGAGAATGGCCAGAGCTGTCTAGGTGAAAACTTCGGAGAGACACATCTGTGTGTATGCTCTGGGAGGAAGGAGGGGCTGGGGAAAAGAGGGAAAGCCTTGTGAGGGCAGAGTGTGTGAACGCCACACCCAGGGGGCCCCAAACACGATGGATTTTTTTTTCCTCATCAAGATTATAACTGAGCTAGAACCATAGTATAGCAGGTAGGGAACTTGTCCTGCACGTGGTTGATCTGGGTTTGATCCCAGATATCCCATATGGTCTCCTGAACCAACCAGAAATGATTCCTGAGTGCAGAGCCAGGATAACCTCACCTCCAGGTGTGACCCCCCCCCAAAAAAAAAGATTATAACAAAATATGTCAAACTAAATGTTATTCAGTGAGCCTGCTATATATCCAGGATGCTTCTGGGGGAACTCTGATTTGTGATTCTCTCCTAAAATATATGAAATTTAATGTTGCTTGAATGTAAGTCTCACTGTCTTCCTGAAAACCTCAGGTCTGTGTGAGAAATTTATATTTTGCCTTTTAGCTTGACTTCCACCTTATTTCCTTGGCGCCATTTAGATCTGTCATTATCCTCCCTGTCTGAAATTGCATTACCAAATTTTCATCCAATGAAGGGAACAATGAACAGCAAACTGTCCATTCATTTTCCCCTAATTCAGGGATTTTTCCACTTGGTCTGGAAAGGCATAGGGGGTAATGTACGGAGGGGTAAGGATTCAGGCTAAGGAATAAGTGTCGCACCATTTATCCTGTTCCACATGTTAAAAATTAAAGTTTTAGCTGAGCAGCCATCTTTCATTCAGTGTGTTTCAAGTCATTTATGATTAGCATTCTTTTCTTTAGGGTAGTGCTGTGCTTGTGGTTATGGAGGATATAAAAGAAATAGAAAATATTTTTTAAAAATAAATCAAAGGGCCAGGGAGATGGCTCAGAGGGCTGGTGGTGCACAGGCTCTGCATACAGTCGGTGGAGTTTTAATCTCCAGCACCACACAGTTCCCAGAGCATCTCCAGGAGCTACCACCATGCTGCAAATAGCCCTGAGCATTGTGAAATTTGCCTCCTCCCCGCAAAAAAAATAATTAAAATATATTTTAATATGTTTCATTCTCCCCACAGACCTGAGCAGTATTACCACTCACTGACAGATTAAGTAGCTTATCCAAGGTTATTAAGTTCTAAGTGACAGAACTAGGGTATGAACTGAGCATAAGTCAGTTTAATTTTGTTTTAGAGTTGAGGCAGTTCTGTGACTGCAGACAGCGAAATCTTTGGGGTAACTTTGAACCAAAAGGCATTGTGTAAACCATGAGGAAATAATTCTTCTGCCTTCCCTCACTCTACCACAGCTATTACCTTTATTACCACATTGCGCTCCCAATGAGATTGATTTCTTTTTTTTGTTTGTTTGTTTGTTTTTTGAGCCACATCTAGGAGCCTGGGCCACACCCAGGAGTGCTCAAGGACATACTCCTGGCTCTGTGCTCAGGGATTAGATCCTGGCAGTGTTCAAATAACCACATATGTGTCAGATATCAAACCTGGGTCTGCCAAGTGCAAATCAGGGGTCTGATCCCTATACTATCCCTCTGGCCTCTTTCCAGTCATTTTTCATTGGAGAAGAACATAGATGTGAGCTGTCAGGTTTTTAATCATCTCATTCTGTTTCTTAATTACCCTCTCCCAAAATATCAGTCAAAAATTGTAAACATTTACCTGGGAAATTACCTCAAAAGTCTGGAGCACATATTTTGCATGCAGGAGTTCTGGGTTCAGTTCCCAACACCACATGGTCCCTCAAACACCGTGCTGGGATTAGGTAGGTCCTAAGCACCTTCAAGTGTGACCAAAATTAAACTCCTCAAAAAAAGGTAAAATTTGGGGCCAAAGCAATATTACTCCAGGTTTGCCTTGCACTTGGCCAATATAGGTTCAGTCCTTGCATCCCATATGGTTCCCCCAAGCACCACCAGGAATGATATCTGAGCATCTTTAAAAGAGTATTAGAAGTATTTTGAAAATATATAACATAGACTACAAATGTGAGAGATAATTACTCATTCGCTCCGTGAATGTGTACTTCTACTGCCTAGAGTTACGTCTGTGAGAAAGCCTAGGCTCTGTCAGTCTAGACTGCTTTAGTGGGTGCTGTGATGAGAAGTGTGCCAGGTAGAATACGAACGTCAAGGAAAAAACCCCTGAATCTGGGGAGGGTGGGGGGGGGGGGGAGACATGATGGTGTGAACTGAGACTCAGAATGAGAAATAATTTGCCTGATGAATTAAACAGGGAAGATATCTGCAAGAAGAGGCAAAACATGTTTGAAAACCTAAAATAATTTACTGTCTAGAATTAGAAGTGTACAAAATAAGGAGATAAAGGCAGATAACTGGCAAAGGATAAATTATGGAGATGCTTTTAATCCTGTGCTAAGAGAATTTTAAATCATGTATATCAAGAACAATAAAGCCAGACTTCTGCAGGTTTCTGCGGTGTAGATTATCGGTGTAGATTATCGATTTGAGGCCAGAAGCAGGAAGTGAGAGAACAGGCTTTTGCGATAATCCAGGAGAGTGTAAGGGGAAACAAAAAAATAACTTCCCAGGTTTTGGGACCCGGTAACTGGCAATACTTTTTTTTTCCAGAAAAATGAAGAAATTGTAAAGGTGGGTTAGTTTTCAGGAAAAACTTCAGCTTCAGTGGAATTTTTTGTTTGTCTTTTGTTTTGTCGGGAGCGGGGAGGAGACGACTGGTAGTGTTTGGGGCTTACTCCTAGCTCTGTGCTCAGGGTTCGTTCCTGGCAGTGCTTGGGAGAGAGTATATACTGTGCTAGAGGTCAAACCTGCCCCAGCTGGATACAAGGCCAGCACCTTAGCCCTCTGTGCTGTCCTCTGGCCTCAACTTAAGTGTCGTCTGGCCCATCATCTGGAGTCAGAGAGGCCCAGCAGGTAGGAGAGAAGCAGCGCTGTGTCTTCGTGCCAGGTGGTTCTCTGGAACCATCTTTAATGGAGGGGAGTAAGTGAGGCGGGAAAGACCAGAACATGAGGAATTAAGCTGGGGCGTGTCACTAAAGGCAGCAGGAGAAAAAGGACCAGACAAGGCATCACAGATGTCAAGAGAAGAGAAAGTTTCATCTCAAAGGAGATAAACCTTGGCACCCCATGACTGAACATCTCTGGGTATAGCCCTGGAGATCCTTTAGCAACACCAGATATGACCCGAGCACTGCCTGGGTGACCTAGGTAGTCCTCAGCATTGTAGTTCCCCCTGCCCCAATCAGCACCACATCCTTGGGTCTGAGCACTGAACCTCTGGTCCAGTCAGCTAAGTAGCAGCAGTGACTCCCAGTCCACCTTACCACCACTTGCGGGACCCCTAAAAAGAGTGAACCATATTTGTCACCTTCTTTCTTTCCTATGTCTACTGCACACCATTCATCCCTGGTGCCTGTTCAGACTATCCTCTATAACAGTGTTGTCTTAAAATGGTGCTGAAATGATTCACTGGGATAGGGACACTTTCTCTATGCTCCTTTAAAGAAGGTAGATATCTAGGGAATCACGGAGTTTTTTGTTTGTTTGTTTGTTTGTTTCCCATAAAGGAGGCAGTAAGCCAAATAAGCTTAAGAACCTCTGAGCTGTAACACACTGAAAAGCATATTGGGGAAATAGAGTCATCTTACCAGAATTTTTTATTAGGGTAGTAAAATTCTCTACTAAAAACTTCCCCTTTTTTTAGACAGGAGTTTTTAATCTTAATCTGAAAGGCATGGATTTCCTTTGATGACCTGGAGCATGGGTAGCGGATCATAGAGGCTGTATTCAGTTCCTTCCTTTCATTACAGTCTGCAAGAAGTTAGTCACACAAGGTGACAATTCTTAAATGAGGGACACTGCAATAATTTCAGTGCTAAAAACTGACTACAATTTTGAGAACTTGAGGAACTTTATTAATGCTTCTCATTTTCTTCCAACAGTATTTTTCAACGTTCTTTTTTTGTGGCCTCCTTCCAGCCTTGTTTCCTTTTTGTATCTCCCATATGCTTTCAATTTGACCCGTAGTCTTGTGTTATGGCCCCCCATTTACATGGTTTTTCACCTGATGTTCAACTTCCTTGAAATATCCAATGGGGTTCAGGTGAGCATTTGGGGTGCTGGGATTGAACATGAGTCAACCATGTGCTAGGCAAACACCCTGCCCATTGTATTTTCACTCCAGCCCCTGAGACATTCTTTCAACTGAGTAACTTCATTTCCTTTATAGTTAATCTCATTCACTCAAATATGGTGACTTAGTATCTACTAGAATTCAGAAACTTTGGTTAAAACCAGAGACTAGATCAAAACAGAATTTCTAATTTTATTTTGTTTTGGGTTCACACAGGACAATGCTCAGGGATTAGTGCTGGCTCTGCACTCGGGAATTGCTCCTGGCAGTGCTTGGGCTGGACGTCAAACCCACGTGCAAGGCAAGCATCCTAACCACTATATCTATCTGGCCCAGGATTTATTTTTTAAGTCTTCTTGGAATGGAGCTTCTCTGAAAAGAATCCTGTGTGTAGCATGAAAGTTGTCCCATCTCCTCTGGGTTCTTTACTGAACTTTAGAAAAGAAGAAAAAAATGAAGAGTGTGTTTGGTTTTCAAACTCTAGGATGAGGTATCTTGAAATGTTAAACCTGATAACTATTGTCCTTCAGGGCTGGAGTGATAGTATAGCAGGTAGGGCGTTTGCCTTGTACGTGGCCACTCCAGGTTCAATTCCCAACATCCCATATGGTCCCCTGAGCACCGCCAAGAGTAATTCCTGAGTGCAAAGCCAGGAGTAACCCCTGTGCATCGCCAGGTGTGACCCAAAAATTTCTTTTAAAAAACTGATATTTTTCTTTATGAGCAAAAAACCATCCAGACTTGCAACTGAGATAGTTGTTCACGTCCCTTTTCCCATGACATGCCAGGGACAGTGAGGAGGAGCATTGTGTTACTGGTGGCAGAAAAAACTTTACTAACCAGTATGATGGGAGTAGAGAGCAATTCTAAGGGTCTGCAGATCCTACATTCTATAGACAATTGAGATAAAAATGGAATAACCCAAAGGTGATCCATTGACCTTTATATAATGCCTAATGTTTTCTTGCCTCCAAAGTTGAGAATTTTTATATTTAACATACTTTGTTAGGCACTGTGTTTAATATAACTACACTAACTTGGACTTTTTGTCATAATGTAAATAGAAATTATGTACTATGAGTTTTACATACATATGTACACTTACAGACCAGATACATTTGCACTTAAAGCAGCCCCAAGATGCTTTGAGCTGGAGGAAAGAAAATTTCAACTTCAGTATATTAATTAATAAAACAGTTTTATTATTTCACAACCCAAAATTCCAACAGCTCCTGATGCTGGGCCATAAGACCTCAGACTCTGTTTTCTTGCATTGGTTTTGTTCTTGTGTTGGTTTGGCTTCCAGGCCAGGTTCTGGGCCACATGGACAGGTAAGATATCAACAAGTAGAAACAAGAAAAAATGCTTTCTCTTTCATGAACAGATTGGAATTTGTTTAGAAGCAAACAGGGAGACTGGGTACTACTTGGGAGGCCTACAGTCTAGTAGAGGTCCCAGACAGGACTGAGTTTACTGGGGTATGCCAGAGGCATATCATAGTATGACCAAATGGTCACAGAGGAAGTTGGAGAGGTACCACAAAGGGTAGGGCATTTTTCTTCCATGTGGCTGACCTGGGCTTGATCCTTGGTGTCTCATATGATCCCCTGAGCCTACCAGAACTGGTCTCTGAGTAGAGCCAGGAATAAGACCTGAGTATGGCTGGGTGTAGTCCAAAAACAAAACATAGTACATAAAGTAGGCACTGTCACTTTCACTGTCCTACCATTGTTCATCGATTTGCTCGAGCAGGCCCAGTAACATTGTGAGACTTGTTGTTACTGTGTTTGGCACATCAAATACGTCACGGGTAGCTTGCCAGGCTTTGCCGTGCAGGTGAGATACTCTCGGTAGCTTGCCAGGCTCTCCGAGAGGGGCAGAGGAATCGAAGGCAGAAGAATCGAACTCGGGTACACCACAGAGAAATTAGTCCTCTTTGAGACATGTTTAATTTGAGACACGTGGGAGCTCCAGGTAGGAAAAACCCACTAGACCATTACATTTTTAGTATTTTCATGCTAAAAAGTAGAGAAAGAAAAAACCGACAGATTCTAGGTGCTAGGAAAACTTTGAGGATGGGTGAACTAGTCTAGAAAGACAAAAGACCAGACCCAAAAATCAGAGCCTACGGAATACTGACATTTAAAGCATGGATGAAATAAGAGGGGCTGAGAAAGACAAAATAAAAATGAAAATCTTTTAATGCCATCTGTGTGTGGGATGGGTGTGAGCCAACTCGAAATGGCATTTTGTGATATTCACACATGTGAGCTGGGTAAAGAACTGGGAAAGGCTTAGGCGATTTTCAGTACTCAGTGTTTGCCCAGAAGCAGGTACCCTTCCTTGAGAAACCAGTTGCATGGACGAGACAGTTTTCAGTTAAGTATGATAGACTTAAATAGCTCCACCCCCACCCAGCAGAATTTTTACATGCCAGTTTCTGAAATGAGACTCTCTCCCCTCTTTTTCTCGCCTCTCTATCTCTTCCTCTTTGCTCTCCTCTCCTTTTTGTTTCTCCCTCCTCCCCTTTCCTTTCCTTACCCCCTCCTCTCTCCCTTCACTCTCCCCTCTTTTCCTCTTCTCTCTTTGCCTGTCTCTTCTACTTTCCTCTCCTCCCCACCCCCATCTTCTCTCTCTCTCTCTCTCTCTCTCTCTCTCTCTTCCCACTCTCCACTCTCTCTTCCTTCTCTCCTCTCTCTGTGTGTCTCTTTTTATTCTCTCTTTCCCTCTCTCTCTCTCTCCCTCCCTCCCTCCCTCTCCCTCTCTCCTCTCTGTGCAGGAGCGGTCACACCTTATTGGCCTTCTGGTTTTCCCGCCAAGAAGGAAAACTCAACCGACAGCAGACCATCGAACTGGGACATCACATCCTCAAAGCACATATCTTTAAGGTAAGAGAGAAGTTAAGGAGGGCCAGGGGGCTTCTTCTTGCCAACCCAGCAGGCTTTTCTAATCCCCAAATGTCTGAAGCCACTGTTGCTTCAGTTTAGTCGCTGCTTTCTGAAAGTATTTCATTGCAGTCAGTCCATCTAAAATTGATGGTGTGTGCCTCCCAAGGCCTTTGAAAAGGAAGCCACATTTGTCATTTTCCAATTGAATGGACTGCTTGGCTTTCGGGAAAGCAATCTGAAATCATTTTGCGAAGAGCACTCCTAGATGCATGTCTAACCCGTAAGTGCCCACCATTTCCTGAGGCAGTTCTGCCACAGCAGCTGGGTGCAGGTTCTCACTGAAAGCAGTTACTCTCCTCTCTCTCATTATCGTCTTAAGGGTGATTATAATAGTCCTGCTGCTGTGATTTTCAAACTGTTCATCCAGAAGCTTTAAACTACTCCCCCCACTCTCTCTTCATTCCCTTTAAGCTGCTTTCCCCATTTTCTCTTCAAAGTATGGTTCCAGTTGTTCGCCCAAAAGTTTCAAGGCTTTTACAATTTGTACAGTACTACTTTCCACCTTCTCCAGCTTGGCTCGGAGGACCAAGAATGGAGCATACAGCTGATGTGTCTGAGTTATGTTTACATGGTTCATTTGTTTATTCAACACTTATTGGAGCATTCTAAGTTCCAGGGATACAAAAACAAAAACTACATTATCCCCCATCTCAAGGAATTTCTGGTCCAAATAAGGGCTGTGGGGTAAAGCATAAAAGTCAGGAAAACATTTGTTCTCCCTCTTTTCTGTAGCCCAAAGGTTGCTGTTGCCGTGTAGCACAAATCTCCATAGTCTCCTCAGAGCTTTTTCTGCCTTGGGATTAAGGAATATGGGTATCCATTATGGGTCAGACTCCCGCGCCCCCCTCCCCAACTCCTACGGAAACCATTAAAGATAAAGCAGCTCTCTTTAGAGAAAAAGATGGCCTTAGGAACAACAGCCAGCACCTAGAATATTCTTCCTTACGTGAGAGCATACGGCCAGAGAAGCCTGTTCATCTGTTGGTCAGAAACGAATCCCACAGGGACAAGGCTTCCGTCTGAGTTGAAAGTGACTTATCTGTCAAATCACTGTACAGATGACTTTCCCTGGTGATCTTCTTGGGGGAGTACAGTAGGACTAAAGGAAAGGGGAAGTGTCTTGTACCTATTTCAAGGGACTGAAAAGCACCTGCCACTTCTGCGGCTTCCTGGATCATTTTCCTTCAGCTTGGTGGGAAAGTATCTTAAGCGTTAAGCTTCAACTCCATTAAACATGCGAGCTGTTGGCCCACTATCTGCCTAGGATCCTAGGAAAATAAGTTGATACCTGTCTTTCCTACACCGTTAGATAAACACCAGACTACCAGATAAATGGCATGAAGTTTTGTTTAACCATGGTGACTTTATCCAGTCCATGGAGATCTTTAGACCCTACAATCCCATTCTTGACACAGTTTTATCTAGGTTGTACAGACACCAAGGTTGCCTGAGATAAGCCTGGCTCCATGTGTGATTTGAGCCATAAATAGTGGGGCGTAGCGCCTACGGTGATGACATGGCTGCAGACTGAGGAATGTGAGCTGGGCTGGGTTTCCTAAGGCTGCGCTCTCCAGAGCCTTTCCATGCTGGGCAAGAATCCTTTGTCTCCACTAGTTGAGGGTCAGGAAAAGGCAGAGACAGACTGCTTAACCAGTTCCACTGAGAATCTACAGTCCAATCACGTGTCTTTCCCATTAACTTAAAATTCCCCTTATCTTTATTCATGAAAAATGCATATGATAAGATGTATCACTCTAAAAATATTAGAAAGTTAGGGTTTGTAATTATGTGTCTGGCAACTGTGGAGCTCTTTAACAGCGTTCTTGGGAAATACTTTATATAGCATGAAACTAGCCCAGGTTAAGAGTTTGGCAGTGTATTTACAGTTAGCTAATGTTCCTCACTATTAGAATATTTTCATCACCTTAAAAATAAGTCTTATGCCCTTTAGAAGTCACTTCCCATGCTTCCCCCATCCCTTTTCACTGCTCATTTATCCTTGAACTCTATAGACTTGATGAATTCTTGTCACTTCATATGTCAGGCATTATCTTCTATATCTCTCATCCTTTACTTAGCAGAATGTTTTCAGGGTTCATTCATGTTCTAGCATGTATTAGGTAAGTGATTCTTTTTTTTTTTTTTTTTTTGCTATATCTGTTACTGTGTTTGGCATATCGAATACTCTCGGTAGCTTGCCGGGCTCTCCAAGAGGGGCGGAAGAATCGAACTCGGGTCGGCCATGTTGGCTGCGTGTAAGGCGAACGCCCTACCGCTGTGCTATCGTAAAATGCTATATCATTTTGTATTTTGCCAATATATACTTTTTGTGTATGTATTGGATATATTTTGTGTATATATTTAGAACAAAAAATGTTCTAAGTGTTAAGTGGGCTGGAGCGATAGCACAGCTGGTAGGATATTTGCCTTGCACACGGCCAACCCGGGTTTGATTCCTCCCTGTCCCTCTCAGAGAGCCTGGCAAGCTACTGAGAGTATCCTGCCCGCATGACAGAGCCTGGCAAGCTCCCTGTGGCGTATTCGATATGCCAAACACAGTAACAACACGTCTCACAGTAGAGACATCACTGGTACCCGCTCGAGCACTTCGATGAACAGGACAGTGCTACAGTGCTATACTTTTTGTATATATATATACACAAAATATATGTCCACAAAATATTCCATTTTGTGGATATATTTACTACCTTTTGTCACTCACCATTAGTATCATTGGAACTTTGAGTGTTTTCACTTTATTGCTGTTGTGAGTAGTAGTGTTATACACATTAACTGGTTTCCTCTTTTTTAATTTTTATAAAATAAAAATTGGCCACTTTAACGTGAACAGCTTGGCATTTTGTTCATTCCCAATGTTAGTGTTCAGGAACATTTCATAGGGGGCATATTTCAGTTCTTAAGTAGCTGCACCATTTTAAAATTCTACAGGAAGTAGGGGCCACAGAGATTGTGTAGATGTGAAGGTTCTAGCCTTGCATTCACCAACTGGGTCTGAATTGCTGGACCCACCCATAGCCTCCAGGGTATCGCCAGGGGACACTTCTGAGCACAGCCAGGTAGAGCCCCAAGCAAACAAGGAGATAACAAAATCAAATCATGCCAGTAGTGCATGAGGGTTCCATATTTTTCTAAACTCTTTTACAAGTAAATGTTCAGACATCAGTCTTATTTTACCCATTTTAGTAGGTGTGAGCAGTACCTCATTGTGGTTTCAGTTTGCATTTCCTTGATTAACAGTAATGTTGAGCACTTATAATTCTTTCAAGTCCTCTAATTGCTATTAGGTTTTATTTTTAATCCAGGAGAAAGCAGGATATTTGTCAATCGTGGCCAGAGATATTTCAGTTGAATTAGTAATGCAGAATTTGCCATTAGGTTTAGCCACTTTCAGTGGGTTGCCCTGAGCTTGACTCTGCACAGAACAGCCTCCCCAACACCACTGGGGATAGCTCCAGTCAGCAGTCACTCTGGTGGCCTCCAGCAACATGAGCAAAGTCTAAAAAACCGTAATGTTCCTTTGATTATCCAATCCTATAACATTTTCTTAACAGAACAGTCATCCAGAGAGTAGAAGAAATATCGTTTGACATCAGACATCCATCAGAAAGCAGAGGTTAGGGGTCCGCAAGAGCACAACAGGCTGAGCACATGCTGTAGGAAGCCTGGGTTCGATTCCTGGCATGACTACCCCCAGGCACAATGCTGGGAGTGACCACGGAATAAAAATTGTTTTGGGTGTGATGCCAAAACAGTTAAGTACAAACTGTCATGTAGTGTTCTCTAAATTTGGGGTAGCGACTGACCTTGCTGAGGGGCTATTTCTGGCTCTGTACTCAGGTGTGACCCCTGACATTGACCCCTGAGGACTGTAAGTGGTGGGATTCAAACCAGATTTGGAGGAATATGAAGCAAAAGAAGAAAAAAAGCCTTAACCCCTATACTGTCTCTCAGGCCCTATGTTTATTTGTTTTGTTCTGTTTTAAAATGTTTTTTGGTGGTCGGGAAAATTTTCTCAAAAGGCTGGAACATACCTGGCATGTGCAAAGCCCCAGGTTCAGTCCCTAGCAATGAACTGTCAGGCCACACTGTTAGGCTGGTATCACTGGGAATAGCCCTGGGGTCCACTGGACTTGCAAAAAAATAATTAGTTTTTTATTTTGCCTGCTCTTTTTTTAAATTTTGTGTAGTTCTGGAGATTAAACTCAAGGCCCCATACATGCAAATTGTGTTCTGTACCTCTGAGCTGTACCCCATCTCCTCAGCCTCTTTAATTTTGTGAAACAAAAATCCACCAAATACAGTAGAAGCCCACTTTGTATTTCTCTTGCCTCATTTTTCTCCCTTCTCAGATATAATTTCTGTTCTAAAGCTATTGTATGTTCTTTTTACCTCTGTCTTCCACCTTTCCAACATAAACGTATGTTCACTTGAAATAGAATGAACCAAAAATAAGTATATAGACATGGAATATATTCATGTAGCACTGTTTGAAAAATTAATAGAGGAATATCTAAGGATTCCTTTATATTTTATGTGTTTATATTAAGTTATAATATTTGGACCTAATATAAATTTGAATTTACACCAAATCTTTATTTTTTGAATGATCCAAAATATGAAGATTATGCAAATTTGATATAATTGTTTATTACTTTTAGTGATATTACACTTTTAAGCCCTTTTAGAAATACTTACTAAAATGGTTCAGTATTGACTCATAAGGTGTCTGGAATTTAATTCTTCATAGAAAAGGGGGAATCTGAGCAGGATTGGAGTTGCTCATTCTGAGAAGAAATGTTGGGTACCTGGGAAGTTTATTAGACTCTTACCTTGACATTTTTGTGTAGGTTTGAAGTGCTTCAGAATAAATATATTTAATAAAAGTTTTTCAAAATGTTTAATAAAATTATTCTTATACACTGTCTATACATGTGCAGAGAAAATGTTTCAAATGATAACATCAATGAGTAGCAGTTTGCTTTTAGGATTGAGGTGTACAAATATATTCACTTTTAATACCATACCACCTTTTTTAAATTTGTGTTGTTCTCATAACTCCAGAACACATAACTGTAAATACCATTTTAAAAATATAAAATAAATAAATACATAAATAAAAATATAAAATAAATGGTGAACTTTAGGGGTCTTTGAACCTTCTGACCCCTTCCCTGAGATCAGGGTGAGGGAAAGAGTCTGCCCTAAACACGGCCAAGCACTAGGATGCTTCAACCTTGACTCTTGAATGTTTCATCTTTCCTTGCATTAAAATCCACCCTGGGTTGGCAGGAGGGAGAGAAGGCCAGGGAAGCCTTTGCAGAAGGGGGGCAGCTTCCCCACAGGTTCACTTTGCCTGCCCTTCAGGGGCAGAATTCCCTCCACTGGACTTTTACTCCTTCCTCACTTTAGAAAGCTTTTTCCTGCTGTGTAAACACCATGTCATGAGGTTTTGTAAGGAGAACCTGTAAACTCATAAATAAAGTATAATTTGTAGATGCTCCTTTGCTGCTCTACTAAATAAACATACCTTGCTAACTGGGACATAAATAGATATTCTAAGAAAGGGCAGCCTGCAGTTCATGGAAATGAGGAAACTGAAGGGCCTCAAATTCTGGGAGGTTTTTTTGTTTGTTTGTTTGTTTTGTTTTGTTTTGTTTTTTTTAATACGGTCTAAGATCCATTTGGTAGTTCCCAGTTTCTGCCCTCTAGATTTCCTGCTTTGACTCACTTGACTGCAGTCTTGGAGAAAAGGAAGGTGCTTGCCAGAAAGTAGCCACCAAGTCCTCTTCCAGGCCCTTTCTTTCCCACAGTCCCACAGCAGAGCTGTCAGGATAACCTCACACTGTGGCTGGTCCTTGCGGTGGAAGCATGCAGTTTTGTGCTTTCCAAACAAGCCTCTTAAGCCATTTTTTGCCACCTTCTGAGCTTCTCACTATCAGAAAAAATTAAAAACAGATTATTCTGGATTGGGGAGATGGCTCCGAGGACTGGGGCTTGTATCAGTTGTACCTGCTTCTATCAGTTTCAATCCCCTGACCTCATGGTTTCCCAAGCACTGCCGGGTATGGCCTCCAAACACATCAAAACAAATTATTCAAACGTGCGTTAGGAGAAGCTCAGGTCAAAGAGACAGGAAGATTTGTACAAGTAAGGAGACTATTTCAGTTGTACTAGAAGTTGTTCGTGGCATTCAAACCTGTGTTACCCACCTAAGGATGAGCAGACATGATCATCTTAGGGCTTATTAGAGTGAGGAATACTTGAGCAAACTGCAGAATCTTTTAGAGCACAGTGAAGGTTTATTTCTCAATTCCATTTTAGTCCTGTGCAGATCACTGATAAAGCTCCAACCAAGTAGTGGTTCTGAAAACACCAAGGCCTCAGCATTCTCCACTGAGCCTTCTGCATCCTCTAAACGAGAGGAACATCAGAAAGTGTAGAGGAAACTTTAGAAACATTAGAAAGTGAATTTAAGAAATATATTCTCAGGAAAAAAAAATCTCATAGAAAAGGTATGGAGGCCGGGAGGATGGGGAGCAAGGGTAGGGGGACTGTAAGTAAGGAGAAGAAAACAGATATTAAATTGATTTGTTGCCAGAGACTGTTAAGACCATTTAGGCTAGCTTGTTCCTGCAAGATTTGCCCCATCAGTGGATTGCCTGTGGGATTGAGGTTCCACTCCTGTTGATTAGTACTACCAACCTCGAAGCCACTATTCTAATGATGGTTTCTAGCAAGGTTAATAAAACTGTCTCTACACGGGGGGGAGGAGAGTGGGGGTGGCGTATAGCTCAGGTAGTAGAGCACATTCCTAGCACATGCAAGGCCCAGAGTTTGATCCCCAACTTTCCCAATAACTGTGTACCCGGCCTCCCTAAGCACCACCAAAAGTGGCCTCTATAAGAAAAATAAAATGAAAAACTTAAGTTCTTTGTGTTTCTCTTACAGGGTTTGAGTAAAAAAGTTGGCGTGTCATCTTCCATTCTCCAAGGTCTCTGGATCTCCTATAGCACAGAAGGTCTTTCCATGGCATTAGCATCTTTACGAAATCTTTACACTCCAAACATAAAGGTGCATATAAATTATGGATAGATTAAAGAGCTAGCAGTGAATAAAGTACAATTATAAGGATATTTAAGGAGGCTGAAGAGATCATACAGCAAGTACGATGTTTGTTCGCCTACACATGGCTGACCCAGGTTGGATCCCAACATCCCATATGGTCCCTCAAGCCCACCAGCATGATTCCGAATCTCAGAAACAGGAATAACCTGTGAGCACCATCATGTGTGGCACCAAAAAAGCATATTTAAGTGACTGATTATAATCTTTGACCTGTCTTGCAATTACTGATCTTTCATTGATAATTTAGCAGAGGCCCTCCCGTTTATCATCGATTTGCTCGAGCGGGCCCAGTAACATCTCCATTGGAGACTTTGTTGTTACTGTGTCTGGCATATCGAATACTCTCGGTAGCTTGCCGGGCTCTCCGAGAGGGGCGGAGGAATCGAACTCGGGTCGGCCATGTTGGCTGTGTGCAAGGCAGACGCCCTACCCGCTGTGCTATCGCTCCAGCAATTTTAAAAAATTTTATTCAGTGGGCTAAAGATCAGTCTTACTGGTTTCCTATAGACTTTTATAAACTGATTCAGGATCTGGTCCTGCTAGTGCCAGGTTGTAATTTGGTGTCAGCTTGCCCTTGTGTTGGTAGAAACTTTCCTGACCATGGTCACTCGGTAGAGACACCTTCCACACTGCACTCCGGTCACCTTTGCTCAGGTTCCTGTGCAGCTCTTGTTAAGGAGACACTTCACGTCCCTTTTTGTAGAGAACTATTAAAAATGAATTAATGATGATAAATTAGGCAGCTATTAATGCTACTAAGCCCTATTGTGGAATCCAAGATGATGTAATAATAGGGAACTAGGATAGGAGAAGTTGTTGGATATTTGTATAATTGTGGTTTTTATTATTTCTAGGTCAGCCGACTGCTGATTTTGGGAGGTGCCAATATTAATTACAGGACCGAGGTTTTAAATAATGCTCCAATTCTATGTGTCCAGTCGCATCTTGGTTATACAGAAATGGTGGCCCTGCTGTTGGAGTTTGGGGCCAACGTGGATGCGTCTTCAGAGAGCGGCCTGACTCCTCTGGGCTATGCTGCAGCTGCAGGCTTCCTGAGCATTGTGGTGCTGCTGTGCAAGAAGCGGGCCAAGGTACTGACCGCCCACCCCACCGTACCCCTTTTCCCTCTTTATCTCCTGTGCCCCGCCAACCTGCCTGCCAGAGGAGGTCCTGCCATGGGAGGGGGCAGGGCAGAGTGTTTGACTTGCCCGGTCCGTGCTGTGTCCATCCGACAGTTCTGAAACCTCTGAGGGCCACTGAGAAGCCACATTCATCAGCAGCTTCAAACAGCCGCTATGTGACAAGCGGGAATTTCTGAGTGAGAAGGGGAAGTGGAGCAGCAGGGAGACTGAGCGGGCAGCCCAAGTGGAAGGCGGCCTGTGGGCTCAACCACACTGCAGAGAAGACAGCTCACCTGGGAGACAGAGGGAGGCCAGCCACTCCCTGTTCTACCAGCTTAGTCAGGGCCCATCGCTCTGTTCATCCTAAGACACACCTGAGGCACTTGGTACATTTTAGTTCTGGGAGGATGTGTTAGCTTTCTAGGCTCTCAAACACCTCTGATACTAAAGGGAATATTGGTGAAAAGGAAAATGCTGCCCCAAAAAGGTAGGGGTCTGGGGGAAAGTAGGGTCTTGTGGTATTTTGTTTCAATTCTTTTTTTTAAGAGAGAGAGAGAATTAAGGCAGGTCAGGGAGCTGGTTTCAAAGGGCTGGATTGCAGGCTTTGCATGCAGTGACCCTGAGTGTGATCCCCAGCATCACATGGCCCCCTGAACACCAGTTGGTGTAACCCAAAAAAATAATAAACCAAAAGTGAAAATAACTTAAGGACTTGGCTGGCTGTGTGGTGAAATACAATGATAGGTAGGACCTGATTCTGGGGTAGTCAGCATTCAGACTGGGAAGAAAATACGCACCAAGGTACTTTCGTGATACCTCAGAGCCTTCACTGTTTGCTCTCACTCAGTGATGATCCACCTCTCATGACCTTCAGTGAATGAACTTCAGAAGCAGTGATTAGGCTCATCACTGTTGCTGTCACTTCCTCTTCTCTCACTGGGTCCTTCTAGATCCTGCACTTCAGATCTTGCACTGATGAGGCCTTGCTCTCATCATGGTGTCCCTCTCTCTTCCTCTCCCCCAAAGCAGATATGTCAGTCATTTGTGCTCTTCTCAAGACCCCATCATGCCTCTTTGCCACCCTCCATTAAACTATAATCAAGTTCTCATGAGTGTGCCTGTGTCTCATAAACATCCATCCTTGCCTACACTCACCTTTACCCCTGCTCAGAGAAAGCAGTTTCCAAAGCAATGCCTTCCACCTGTCTTTTGATTCCAAGTGTGTTGCTTATTCTTTTGTGTTTCTGAAATCAACATATTTTTCTAGACTCATGTTACCTTTGGTTTCAGCCTCTTCAAACCCTTGAAGTACCTTCTTTAACCACCAAAAGAAGCTTCCGTCTCTTCAGCGTCCCAGCTCTTCCCTATGTGTTCACCTAGCCTTCCAAAAAGTCATCTTGGCTTTCTTACTCCTCCTTAATGCCTTCAGTCTGGCTCTCCTAAGAGAGTGATCACAACCAGACACTTCAGAATCAAGCACAACTGAGTCAGATTCTGCCTTCAGTTCCTGTGAGGCCATAGACAGACTAATTAGTTCCCCATGTCTCACTTTTTTAATGTACAAAGGACTAACAAGATCAGTACGAGAAAAGTGATGAGGCCATCTCAAAAAATGAAATGATGTCTCTGAATCTCACACAGTGCCTAAAACCAATACCCTTTGAGATAAGGGAAGAAAGAATTCAAAGAACGAAGTGTGCGCTTCTATCAGAAGACCTGGGTTTGATCTTCAACACCACATGTTCCCCCCACCTACCCTCCCAGCACTGCCAGGAGCAACCCCTGATTACAGAGCCAGGAGGAGTCCCCAAGCTGCTGGAGGTGTGAGCTCCCCTTTTTTCTGTTTTTGATTTTGGCCATATCCAGCAGTGCTCAGGCTTACTCCTGGCTCTGTGCTCAGGGATCACTCCTGGAGGGACTTGGGGAACCATATGAGGTGGCGGCAATTGAACACAGTTTGGCCACTGAAAGGTAAGCACGCCTACCTGATGTACTATCTCTCCAACCCACCATTTTCTTCTTTAAAAATCATTTAAGGGCCGGAGCGATAGTACAGTGGGTTGACCTTGCATGCAGCTGACCCAAGTTCAATCCCCAGCATCCCATATGGTCGCCCAAGCACTGCCAAAAGTAATTCCTGAGTGCAGAGCCAGGAGTAACCCCTGAGCATCGCTAGGTGTGACCCAAAAATCTAAATAAATAAATAAAACTAAAATCATTTAAAAGGACTGCCTTCCCATACACAGTAAGTTGGAAGTACACAGGAGTCTGCAAAGCAAAATATAAGGGAAAAGACAAGTATTCAGTGATTTCACCAATCTGTTCAAAATGAAGATATAAAATAGAATAGACAAAACTAAATGCAAAGACAAACCATTCAACATTGTTGATAGAACTAAGGTGAGCTGAGAAGCTGAGTGGAGCTTGGGAGGTGTAGGATTTGTTTTTAAGAAAATGCAAAAAACAAAAATAGCACACCCAGTTTCAATTCCTAACACCCCATATGGGTCACCCCTGAACCCCACCAGGAGTGATCCCTGGGTGCAGAGGCAGGAATAAGCCTTGACCATTGGCCATTGTGGCCTCAAAACCAAACACACACACATACACGCACAGACACACACACAATTTAAAAAAAAAAAAAAGAAGAAGCCATACCCCCTTTTGGTGTTCAGCCAGTTTGAGAACTGCTCTGAAAAGCCATTCACAGCTGCCAGCCTACAAGTACAGTAGCTTTCTCGTTTCGCACCTCTGCAAACCTCCCCATGTGGTGGCATTGGCTACAGCTTCCACAAACTTGCCCTGCTGCCCTCAGGTTCCTCTGCCCTGCCCTTGCTTCATCACTCTCCTTGCTTGGGTTTCATCCTCTGGTCTCTAGCCTCTCCCTCTCAGCATAGCTATGGCATCAAAATACTGATGAACAACAACAAAAAAGAATACTGATGAACAGAGCCAGAGTGATTGTCAGTAGGGTAGGCAGTTGCCTTCCATGCAGCTAACCCGGATTTGATCCCCAGCACCTGATATGGTCCCTGAGCATAGCCAGGAGTCATCCTTAAGTACAGAGCTAGAAGTAAACCCTGAGCATCACCAGGTGTGACCCAAAAAACCAAAATAAAACAAATACTAATGAATGCTACCAGCCAGTTATTTTCTAGAATGTTTTTCATTTTTAGTTTGATGTTTTTAGTACTCTAGCTTGCCTTGTGGGCTGGAGCTATAGCACAGCGGTAGGGCGTTTGCCTTACAAGTGGCCAACATGGCCGACCCAAGTTCGATTCCTCCACCCCTCTCAGAGCCCGGCAAGCTACCCAGAGTATCTCGCCCACACAGCAGAGCCTGGCAAGCTACCCGTGATATATTCGATATGCCAAACACAGTAACAAGTCTCATGATGGAGACGTTACTGGGCCCGCTCGAGCAAATCGATGAACAATGGGAGGACCATGACTGTGACCGTGAGCTAGCCTTATACTCGTGGAGTATCTTCTAGGGGAGTGCTTTGAGACTAAGTGGACATTTTGTTTCTTGTACTTTGGCCTACAGATTTTAGGATCTATTAATGATTTGTCCTGCAATAATTATTTCTTGGTATTTGTCTAACGGTAATTTTCCCTTCATTTCTCAAATAATTGTTAATTGGTTCTCCTGTGAAGACCACGGGGTATAGCCCAAAAACATAAATACATGTCTTGTGATTTAGCTTTGAGTCTCTCAACTTTGTACTTTAAACTTTTTCTTCACGTGTCCTAACAAAAGGTAGAATTAATCATTTATCCCAGCCAGTTGACATAGACCTTTCCTGAATTTCTTTGGACTTCTCTAACAAAATGCCATAAACTAACAAAGTGACTTATAAACTGGTTAATTCACACGTTCCTGGAAGCTAAGACCAGATGAGTTGCTTGCATATGCAGTGTCTGCACAGAGCGCCCCTGCCCTGGCAGCACATCTCACTGTTGCCCTGATGTTGGGGACCAGACAGCCAGTGCTCTGAGGCCTCCTCAGGGGCAGCCCCTCCCAGTGTTGATCAGAGGCAGTTTCCAGCATGGTGCTTGTAGGGCCATGCAGTGCCAGAAAGTGCCATGCAGATCATGCACCCCATCCCCTCTCCCCAACCTAGGTACTTGCTTATAATGACACAGATCACATTCATGAAGGTGCAACTTCTTCCACATGCCCTGCCTCCTTAATATCTTCCCGGGGCTGGGGGGGCGGGGATTAGAATTCCACCATATGCCCTTGGGACACGCACAGACCTTCAAACCATTAATTTTTTTTTTCTTTATATCTGTTCCTAATTCTGGCTTGAATGAATTCTTCCTTCCTCTGGTACCTCCTGCACTCTGACTTTTCTTGGACTCTTACTATCCACTTCATTGGGTGTATCAGTTGCCTCTTTCCTACTTCCTTTGAAGTCTTTGAGCACAGAATCCATACATCTTGATTTTGTTCACCCTTTTATCCCAGGTGGTGAAGAGGGCCGGGAAATAGCTCAGTAGTAGAGCACATGTGGAACCCTGGAGTCCTGGCGAGTACAAGTGAAAATACAAAGTAACATTTTAAGGGGCTTTAAGCGCTTTCTTTGCATGTTACCAACTCCATCCCCAGCATCACCTATAGGGTCCCCAAGCCTGCCCAGATGTGGCCCAATAGAACTTCAATAGCGTAGGTTGGTACTTTGCACCTAGTCGTCATTGAGTAAGCATCTCTTCTATGTGTGGTTGAGTGGAACTGAAACAAGGAAAGAATTATTTCTTTTTCCTTTGTTATGGCGCCACCCCCAGTATATCCACCTCACTGCTCAGAGGTCATTCCTGTTGGTGATTGGGGGGACCATATGTTGTTCCAGAGATTGAACCAGAATTGGCCATATGTAAGGCAGGCATCTTTGTACTTTGTACTACCCTGTACTCTTTGGCCCACAAATTTAGGTTTTAAGTAACTCTCCTGCTGGACAGATGGCCTGCCACCTGCCAGAAAAGGATCCATATCTGTTGTCCATTGACACTCAGAGCTGGAGGACCTTGGGTGTATTGATCTGATGAGGCTTTTCATGCCGTCGAAAGCATCACTGCATTAGAACCTGCTCTAGCATTAAACTCCAAATACCTCTGGCCCTTTAGGCCCGATCTTTGAGGTTCTGTACTCTCATTCTAAAAGGGATGGATGGGCTTGGTGGTCAACTGAGCAACTTCTATTATGAGATATTTTGTTTCTCTGGAAGACAAAAAAAAGCTTCAAAATGTTTTTCTTCCTTTTCATGATTTCACAAGTTTCTTTGTTTTGTTTTGTGCCAGCAGAGCTATAAATCTTTCGAGTTTTGGTTTGGAAAGAACTATTTGAGAACAAAGTATAATAAAACTCAAATTTGGGTTTGGATTCCAAACAAAATTTAACCTTGAGAGAGGAGGTTCTTGGGGACATATCCCAGAGTTATAATTCAGTGATGGTCTAGCCTGGGGAGGAGAATATCCTGGACAGTTAGTTTCTCAGTCTGACTTAGAGAATGAGAAAGGATGACTCTTCGTCCAGATGTGTTCTGTGAATGAAGCAGCTGGATTGGGATTATAGCCTTCAGGTTCTGTCCTGATGGATTTCTATGTTCCCTCCCCTTAGGTGGATCACCTGGATAAGAACGGGCAGTGTGCACTGGTCCATGCTGCGCTCCGAGGTCATCTGGAGGTCGTTAAGTTTCTAATTCAGTGTGACTGGACCATGGCTGGCCAGCAGCAAGGTGTGTTCAAAAAGAGCCAGGCCATCCAGCAGGCCCTCATCGCTGCAGCCAGCATGGGCTATACTGAGGTAAGAGTGAGCAGGGAATAGTTTTTGGGTGTTTTAAGTTGAAGGACAGTAGAAACCAGGAGAAGAGGACAGCATTGTTCTAAAAATTTCCAGCCTGCTTAATGTGAATTAGACTTTAAGTCACTGCACTCAGGACTGGGAGTTTGAGCTCCATAAGGCAACTGCCAACTTTCCACTGCTACTTAACGGACAGTGACACAGAGACTCAGAGGGATCATTTATTTACCCGGGTCCACATGGATAGGCAATATGGAATAGGAAGGCACAATATTTAGGATCTCAGAGGATCAGAATTGAGTCCCAACTTTGCTACTCATATGGTCTGAACCTGGGACAGCTTATCAAATCTTAGATCCTTATTTACCCATCAATAAAGTTCGGCTAATAAATTCTGTTTAACAGGCTGGAGAGACAGTACAAGGGTAAATGTGCTTGTGTTGCATGCAACCAACCCTGATTTGATCCCCGGAACCACATATGGTCCCTGAGCATTGCAGTCTCTGAGCATAGAACTAGAAATAAACCCAGAGCAATGCTGGCCCAAACACACACACACACACACACACACACACACACACACACACACACACCAGATAAAATAATGGCAAGCTCTATGGAATTGATAATAAACTAGTAAATGTTTAATAGCTTTAGGAGGAGAGCAGTACTGTGGAGTAGAAGTGTATGTGTGTGTGTCTATTTCTGTATATCTGTAATTCTGTGACACTACAAAGCTTGCACCCAGGGATGTGGTACTGATTGGGCCCTGCGGTTCTGGGCACCACCCTGGCCAGCACAGCAGTGCTCAGAGACCTCCCGGGTACAGCAGGCAATAGTTGGAGGGGGCAGGGAGTGGAGGGCAGATAGTGCTGGGTTAAAATAAAGGTCCAGTATTATCATCCTCTGTTATCTCCCTGTCCCTGATCTTTTTGTATCCAAGAGATTTCTTGCCTCTTGGCAGAATGCAAGATCTTCCAAGCCTCCCACACTGGTATCAGTAGATAGTTTTCCTCCCAGAATTTCAGCTGACACAACTTTTCTTTCAGATTGTCTCCTACCTACTTGATCTTCCAGAAA
The DNA here is from genome assembly GCF_029834395.1 of Sorex fumeus. Lineage (NCBI taxonomy): Eukaryota > Metazoa > Chordata > Mammalia > Eulipotyphla > Soricidae > Sorex > Sorex fumeus. The sequence goes on from NW_026606120.1 coordinate 80,360,341, forward strand.
AAGATGAAGAAGAAGTGGAACGAGCACAGATCAACAGCTTTGACAGTCTCTGGGGAGAGACAGGTACTGCTGAGCATTGCTCTGCTCTCGTTAGCGTGTTGTATTTGTGTGGAGGCACCATCGTTACCTCACAGGCTGACCTGTTGGTAGCCTCTGTCTTGGGGCTTTTGTGTTAGAGATCAAATCAGCCCAACTTAAAAGGCAAACCATTTCCTTCTCTCATTCCTCTTTCCCTTTTGATTCTTCACACCATTAGCATTGGAGTCTAATGGTACGGCAAATAAAACTTTCTCCCACTCCTTACCAAATATTTTTAAAAAACCAAAATTTCCCTTTTAGTGTGCCAAACAGAACCAAAATATAGCTGAGTTCTTTCTATTTTTTAATATGATCCTTGTTATAGTCAAGAATAAATGTTTCTCCCATCAAAACAGCTCTCACCTGCAATGTAAACCAGGAGATTAAATTTGTACCCACACCTCTGACTTAACCAAGTAGTCTCATTGCAGAGAGGTCTCTAACATGGTTAAACTGAAACATTATGAATAGATGTGTTATCTGGGTGCAAGATTAAGGTACCACACTCTAAGGCTCTGCCCCCTGCAGGCGCTCTTGGTTTTCCTGCAAAGAAGCTACTCAGCTGCTTGGTTCTTGCTACAGGAACAGAAGCCTCTTCCTTGTGGCCTTTGCATGAAATCATTGTTGACATTCCCCCAAGTATAAGCTGGAACATTCTGGAGAAACATAAGTGATCTCTTGTGTGTTTTCATGAAACCAGGGTAATGAAAACCATAGAGTCATCACAGACACGGTGTCATATTTGCCAGGAAAGTAAGCCAATATTAAGACGGCTAATTCAGGGAGACTATTTTATTAGATAAGAACAGTATGTGTTTTGATTAGGGTCAAAATATTATTAACAATAAGAGAACAGACTTGTATTCACTTAAAACTTATAAGGAATTGGATTGTGCTGCTTCTACCTATCACTAAATCTTACGTTGGTTTCATGGCTCCTTTATAATGGACCAAAGCTCAGGAATTTTCTTCTCAAACAATTCCTCCCTCTGTAAGAGCCAAAGGGAACAGATGCCAGGCAGCTGCAGCTTAAGAGCCCAGGAAAGATTAGAGGAAAGTATGCAGCTGGAAACAGCTGCTGTCTCTGGGCCCCTGCCCTAAGGGAAGCTAGCAGACAGACAGGGGAAGGGACCAGCTGGAAGGTCCTCACTCTTGTGCACAGGTGATCTAGAGCTGCAGAAGGCACCCCATGGCTTACCTCTCCAGTCTATAGTTCAGCCTCCTTGGAGAGACCTGCCACACCTCTCAGCAGACCCCTCTTGTTGGCCAACACCACAGGACAGGCAGGAAAGGAGGTAGCCTAGCAGTGATTATAGACAGAAATGATAAGCCCAACAGTTATCACAGTGAATGCCAAACACATTCTGCTGAAAAGACATCCTTTGAACTCTTGTAGAAAAGTGTGGGGAGAAGGCTTATGTTGATTGATAATGTTATAGTTATACTAATAAGAAATTATTATTATAATTAATATATTATAACTAATATCGTTATACTCAGCACTTTCAAAACAGTTTATGCTTTTAAGTATGCAATAAGTTTCGTTATATTAGTTTCATAGCTTGAGGTTATAAACTATCAAAATTTTGTCAAAATTAACTTCCTAGACTTGATCGCACATTTCTTCCTCTGTGGCTCTTCCCTCCAACCTTCATGGATTTCTCTCTAATGCATTGTTAGAGGAATGCTTTTATTTATCTAACATTACTCAACCCTGTTGTTCCTTGGAGCAGAGACAGTCTTTGACAAATTGCTCAGTCACTGTATAATCAGTAATTATTTTAGGGGGTTAGGTTTGTTTTGGGGACCACACCCAACTGTCCCTGATTTGTACTGTGGCTTACTCCAGGCTCTGTGCTCAGGGATTACTCCTCGAATTGCTTGGGGGACCAAGTGTGATATCAAGGATCAAATCATACTTTTCTGGATTCAAAGCAAGCACCTCACCCCCTATACTAGCTCTGCAGTATTAGTCAATGTATAGTATTCTAGAGAGTAATAATCAGCCTGTCTCCCCAGCCACCTCCCTCCCACAGGTCCTCCATGACATATCTGTACAGTACTCTGTCAGAGTTGAAAATAGAAAAAAAAAATCCCTTCACTGCATTCTCTCCACTGCATCAGCCTCCCATCTAGGCTGACCTTGGCTCTTTCCCCAACTCTGAGCCATGTCCTGTCTGCGTCTTCAGACTCCCTAGATATTACTAGGGGACCTTTTGTGTCAGATAATCTCATCAGAAGCTGACAAGGTCAGGAAAAAATTCCGTTACTGCTTTCTTAGGCAGGGCTTGGGATCCAAGCAGTGGGGTTTGCTTGAAGAAACATTTTGTTGTTTCACAGAACTGACTTCACCTTAATCTTTTTTCTTTCAAAAACCTTTAACAGCTTTTTATAGGACAGATAAAATCCAGCCAAAGAAGTTTTGCTCTTTTGGATTTTGAGACACACAGATCCCGTTTTATGTAGTGGTGGCGTTCTGAGATGAAATTGGCTGGCTGTGTTAATGACCATGTTCCGCTATCAGCTAAAGATTGTGGCCAAATTACATCATAACTTAAGCAACAGAAAAATTCAACAAAGAAAAGGCCAAATGGAATATTCCCTCGCATATAAATGTGTTTTCCACTGGTTGAAATAGGCCAGCCTAAAGAGTGTAGCTCAATTCAGAGTGGACTGTGTGAAGTTTACTTTCAAAATAGGTACTAGCTGAACTCTTAGCTATTCTCTGTGAACCCTTGGCCATTGATGGAAGGCTTGATTCTGAATACTATCTATGTTTTCTCAAGGATACTAAAAATTCTTAAGTGAGAAGGAATTTGAATTGCCCCATCCACACACAGTACATTAAACAGTAGTTTTATTCCAATCCTGTCACCTAGTGGCTGCTTTAAATTGGATTATAACATGGGAATTAGAAAGTTCCAGATCATTTGTATTATGTACCAGCAAGATGTTCCCCAACCCCTATTGGCTTTTTGGACCAATCTGGCAGTGCTCAGGGCTTACTCCTGTCTCTGCACTCAGGGATCACTCCTGCCGGGCTCAGGGGACCATATGGGACGCTGGAGATAGAACTGGGATCTGCCACATGCAAGGCAAGCACCCTACCCACGGTCCTATCACTCCAGACACTCAACAAGATGCTTCTTAATGTTTCCTTATATTTAACAGCCAAGTTATCCTTACCCCCTATCCTTCCTACCACCAATTTACCGAAATATTGTTGACATATAATATTGTATGAGTTTAAGGTACACAGTGTGATTGATTTTCAGTCAGGTTCTTGAACTACTCTATGATCTGACCCATATGTAGAACTAAAGTTGTTTTTTAAAAAGAAAAAAGAAATAAATTTTTAGGGTCTGGAAATATTGTAAAGCATGCAGGACATTTGCCTTGCATTTGGTTGACCCAGATTCAATCCCTGGTACCACATATGGTTCCCCAAGCACTGCTATAAGTGATCCCTGGGCACAGAGTCAGGAGTAAACCCTGAGCACTACTCAGAATGGCACTAATAATAATAATAATGATAATAATAATAATAAATACATAAGAGTCAGGAGTAAACCCTGAGCACTACTCAGAATGGCACTAATAATAATAATAATAAATACATAAAAATTTGTTTAAAAATACATATGAATTTGGGAAATAGGCAAGAATATTTTGAGAATAAGAGACAAAGCTTCTTTGTCTAGTAAATCAGCACTATACTAATCTGAAGGTTGGAAATGACACTCTTTCTCAGCTGGGTGCAGACCTCTGCCCTGTGAGAATCGAACAGAAATTCCAGTGTGAATGTTTCTAAAATAAAAATGAAGATCTACTTAAAGCAAGCCATAGGTGCATCTGGTTTAAATGTATAGGATTTCTAAAATTATTGCACTTCCTGCATAAGAATAAGCCCTTGTTATTCTTAAGAAAAGATAATGTGAAGGTTTATCTAAAAGGAAATTATAGCTCAGCCCTTTGGTTTTGCTTATGAGTCAGTTGTTGGAAAATTTGGCCAAACTCAGGATAAAATGTCATAATTTGCACTTAAATGGAAAATTCTGCAAGTGACCATTTGATTTGCATTTTACTTGCTTGCTTCCCTGATTAATCTGCGACATTTGCAAACTGAAATATTTTCTCCATCTGCCAGAAACTAACTTCTTCTGATTTGTCATGAGCAAGTGGCCATAATAAAGAAAGAACCTGCTGGAACCACATTGGTTTTCCATGTCAGTCTGAGGGGAAAGCACTATCCATTTTCCTCAAAAGCCAAAACCTGCCTTCTCACAGGAATCACACTCCTCTATACCCATCCATTTTCAGAGCACTGATGAAAGGTTGAGAGATAGTATAAGGCTAGGGCACTTCTCTTGCTTCCCTTCCTTTATTGCCAGCCTCAGGTCAATCCCTTGTGGGCAGAATACTCTCGGTAGCTTGCCAGGCTCTCCAAGAGGAATAGGCTTTTGGGACAGCCTCTAATCATCCTTGTAGGTGTTCCCATGGTTCAAACCATATTTGAACCCTATCAGATATGGTGTGGCAATCCTGGAAGATGGGTATTAAGTGTCTTATGATGTGTCACGTGGCTGCGCAGTCCGGAAAGCGTCCTGGAGCGTGGCGGCGCGGCTGGGTAGCGGAGGTAGCGGAGGTCTGCTGGTGAGGTATTTATTTGGTACCAGTAGGGTGGGTCTTCTCTGCGTAATCTAATCCCTGGGTCGCCAGAGGTTGATGGAAGCAGATAGGGCAGGGTAGGGTGGGGCTCCTGGTTTTAATCCCTTCGTCACCTATGGTTGGTGGGAGCAAGCAGAGGATCTCTGTCCCTGTCCCCGGGTCCATTGAGCCTGGAGTCCAGGGTCTCAGAGTTCCACTTATCTTGTTCTGTGGGGCTTCACTCGTGCGTGAGTCTCGGCCTGAGTGTCCGGAAAGTGTCCTGGAGCATGGTGGTGGCTGGGTAGTGGAGGCAGTTGAGGTCACACACCCACAAGGCAGAGCCTGGCAAACTATCCGTGGCGTATTCAATATGCCAAAACCAGTAAATACAATGGGTCTCATTCCCCTGACCCTGAAGGAGTCACCAATACAGCAGTGGCAGCGTTTAGAAGGATGTGGAAGGAGAGTCTGATAAAATCTCAAGGCCAAACTAGGCTGCCAAAACGAAGAAAGACAAAAATGATTGTCTGTACATTCAATGCATGTACGCTGGCATCAGATGCATCCATTGAGGACCCGATGGTACAAGCGCAAAAGATCAAGTACAACATCATTGGTCTGACTGAGACAAGAAGGCATCAATCACATCACGCGAAACAAGAAGGCATCAATCACATCACGCCGTTTTCGACACTGGTGAAGAACTGTTCCTCAGAATATGCGACAAAAGAGGCATCGGAGGTATCGGTGTCCTTGTCAACACGAACTTGGCCATGAGCATTATTCATTCGAATGCCTAACAACCCGAATCGGACACTTGAATAGATGTGGCTCACTGCTGGCAGTTTCTGTCTTCGTTATCTATGCACCAACATCCAATTATGATGAAGGAGAAATTGAGAAGTTCTACATGGAGCTGGAGAAGTTCTGTAAAGACCACACCTTCTACAGGATCATTGTCGGTGATTTTAATGCCAAGATAAGACCGAGAAGATGAGCCAAAAAACTCCACATTGGGACCCATGGCCTAGAATGGAACAAAGAGGGTGAGAGACTGTCTGAGTTCATCATGTCGACCAAGACCATCCCATGGTAACTCACAGTTTCAGAAGGCCGAATCTAAATGTTGTACATGGGAGTCTCCCAGTGGACAGTTCCACAGCGAAATTGACCACATCATATTCAACTGATGGTTTTGCCTGACCGATGTCGCTGTTGTCCCAAAATTCCAAATGGAATCAGACCACCGTCTCCTTCATGCAAAATTCTACTTCACAGAGCGAGGAGAAAGGGCTGCAAAGTTTAAGAAGAGAACTCTCAGAATGACCCACCAACTGGGAGCTCTTTGGCACTATTGCTGCAACATGGGAAGATGCCATTGTTGACAACATTGACGAGGAATACAGTCGACTGGTTCAGCACGTCCATGATTGTGCGAGGAATGCCGAGAGAGATAGCCACAAAAAAATAACCTGTCTTCGAAAACTCTTGAGCTTATTCGCCATCATGGTTTGGCACATGCCTCAGGCAACCTCATGCGAACGTCCGAGCTTGCAAAGCAGTGCAGAGATGCGATACAGGAAGACCTCAAAGAGAGAAGAGCAGCAGTGCTGGTAAATGCGGCAGAAGCCGAGAAAAGCATTCTTAATGCTTGCCTGTCCTTCACCAACTACAAGACCAAGATGACTGCCCTCCAATGTCCTGATGGATCTATCACATCTTCCAGAAGGGCAATGGAGAAGATTATCCATGACTTCTACTCAGATCTCTTTGATAGCCACATCTGCCTGCCCACATACCAAATTCCGCAGGATGGATATGTTGATCCCAATGCTCTCCCTTCCGAAATCTGACACACCATTTCGTTGGTAAAGAAACGAACAGCACCTGTCCCAGACAAGGTCAGATCTGAATACCCGAAGAACCTGCCATCAGTACTCATCAATACACTGGCTCAGCTCTTTATGTACTACCTGTCTGAATGCAAGATTTCGTCCCAGTGGAAAACCAGCAGAACTGGACTACTGTACAAGAAGGGAGGCATCCACGACATTGGCAACTATCGCCTGATCTGCCTATTGTCTGTCATCTACAAGCGGTTCACTCAGTCGTCCTGAATAGGATTGGCAGAACACTAGATGAAGGACAACCATGAGAGCAAGCTGGGTTCCGCAAAGGATTCAGCACGATCGGCCATATCCACACGATATCCAAGTTCATTGAGGTTTCTCTGGAGTTCAAGATGCCACTCTGTCTAACATTCATTGATTTAAAGAAGGCCTTTGATTCTGTTGAGATGGAAGCAGTCATCGAAGCCCTAGCCAATCAGGGCATTCATACTCAATACATCAGGATTCTCTGTGAGCTGTATTACAGATTCACTACCAGGATCTCACCATTCTACAAAGAAGTGATCATCGATGTCAAGAGAAGGGTTCGGCAGGGTGATGCCATTTCACCGAAACTCTTCAGCTCTTTATGTACTACCCTCGAGAATGTCATGTGACAACTGGAATGGGAAGGAATGGGAGTGAAGATAGACAGTCGGCAACTACACCACCTCCGCTTCACTAATGACATCATTCTAATAACACCAAACATTAGCCAAGTGGCACAAATGCTGGCCGACTTCGACCATGAGTGTGGAAAGGTCGGACTCCAGCTGAATCTCATGAAGACAATGTTTATGAGAAACAGTCTCGTTCCTGATGTTCCATTCACTCTCAACAGAATGACCATCTCTGAATGCAACAGTTATGTGTACCTAGGTCGAGAAATCAACATAATGAATGACCTGGCACCTGAGTTGCGCAGGAGGAAGAGAGTGGCTTGGAACGCCTTCAAGAACATCGAGGAAATAGCTTAGAGGACAAAGAACCTCCGGCTCCGGGCACATCTCTTCGATTCCACTGTTCTTCCTGCATTAACATACGCCTCAGAGACCTGGGCCCCCGAAAACAGGATGAGAACTCTATTCGGGTCTCCCAAAGAGGAATTGAAAGAGCTATGCTTGGAGTATCACACTTCACTCAAATGAGAGAAAGATTCCGGAGTTCCAACCTCCATCAAAGGTCAAGAATCAGGGACGCTGTCTTGTTTGCCAAGGCGTCGAAAATCAGATGGGCAGGACACATAATGAGATTTGGAGACAACCACTGGACTAGAGGAGCCATTACCAACTGGATTCCACGGGACATCAAAAGATTGTGTGGCCGCCCACCTGCCAAATAGCCAGACTTCTTCGTCAAGACCCTGAACAATCGGTTTGAGGCTCTTCGTGTTCCTAGAATGAACAGACGCCATTGGGCTACACTAGCACGCAACAGGGACGAATGGAGACGTTACTGGCACCCGCTTGAGCAAATCAATGATTAACGGGAAGTCAAGTGCCAAGTGATCAGTTCAATCCCTAGTACCACGTATAACCAAAGTACTGCCAGGAATGACCCGTGAGCCCAGCGCCAGGAGCCCTGAGCACGACTGGGTGTGGTCCAAAAACAACAAATGAAATAAAACACTGGTGGATATATACCTTAGTTAAATGAGACAAAATATATGCTTGCTCAGATTTGCTTAGCAAAAGTATGTTTCTAAATTCATGTGAGCACAGAGCCAGGAATAGCCCCTGGGCATCACTACGTGTTTCTTTGTTTGATTTTTGTTTGGGGGTCACACTCAGCGACGCTCTGGGGTGACTCCTGGTTCTGTGCTCAGTAATTACTCCTGGTGGTCCTCAGGGGACCAAATTGGGATGCCAGGGATTGAACCCAGGTCAGCTACATGCAAGTGCCCTGCCCACTGGACTATCGCTTGACCCCAGAGCACCACCAGGTGTGGTCCAAAAAGCAAAATAAATAAAATTCCTTTTGCTGCTATAGAGGTAGGCATAGGCACTAATAAAATTTACACCATATCAAATATCAAACTGTGGATAATAGCACAAAAAGGAATACGTAAGCTTCTTTCTACTGTTTATTTCCCTTGTATTCACTAAACTGTTTTTGTGACTCTGTGATTTTACAATTTTGTGGGGGAAAATCTTTGTTTAAACTTTTCTCTATTTTCAGACTACTACCTTAAACAGTTCTGACCCCTCATATAAAAATGATTGCAAAGGCACTAGAAATTTCTGTCACAACTAATGAAAAAAAACAAATGAAACTGGCCCCAGGCCCTTTGGCTGCAATTTCCAACTTTCATTCTTTGGATTTAAGGGCCCAGGAGTAGAGGTCGGCCAGAGGTGGTTCCTAGGTAATTCTGAGAGACCCAACTGTGCAGAGGCTCTTCTCTCTGTGTTGCACATACACATAAAGTGTAGCCAGAGAAAGGTACCAAAAAACCATAGATCAAAACAGGACACAGTCTGTGTGAGAAAATGAAAGCAAGTGAGTTTGATTACAGGTAAGTTGCTTGATAAATTTGCCATAATTGTCTCCATATATTGTAGACCTATTTCACTTGTTTTTTGTTAGTTGGGGGGGCCACGCCCGGTGGTTCAAGGGCTTACTCCTGGCTTTGCACTCAGGAATTACTCTTGGCAGTGCTTAAGAGACCATATGGAATGCTGGGGATCCAACTGGGTCAGCCATGTGCAAGGCAAATGCCATATTCCTGTACTATCACTGTCGCCCTTTTGGTGGCCTATTTAAATCTTATTTTATGTCCTTCCTGGAAAATGTCACGGCACTCACTGTTCTTGGAAGTAAAGTAGCAGGGACTGGCATACTTAACATGGAGGCTAGAGCGGGTCAGAACACCTATCCTCAGCCTGTGTTCGCTTCCCTTAGCCCTGACAGCTGCAGCAGGAAGGGGCAAATTGGACGTGTGTCGCCTGCTCTTGGAACAAGGGGCAGCAGTAGCCCAGCCAAATCGCCGTGGGGCAGTGCCCCTCTTCAGCACCGTTCGCCAGGGCCACTGGCAGGTAAGAAGGGCAGCCTCTCCCAGTCCTTCAGGCAAGAGTGAGTTTTAGGTGGGAGTTTTTAATACAAAGAGCAAACAAATATCAAGGCTTTGGAACCCAGCCGTCATCAGTTTTGAGGGTTAATTGAGAATATGGAAGTTAAATTATAGAATCATCGTTGTGATGGGGGTGTTTTCAATGTCCGTAGATTTTCTGAAAGGCCATAGCGCAAGAGATTGTTGCTGCTCTCTTAGTCGCAGGCCTCACAGACTTCCTAGGGGAGTGTCAGGTGTATAAGTTTCAATCAGGGGATCCTTCCACCTGATTTGGACTCTGGGTAATTGCTCATGTGTACACTGAGTATGGCTCTGGAAGCTAGAGATGATGACATTTGCTTGCCCTGTTCAGTGTTGCAAAGGCAGATTTGCAACACCCAGTTGGTAAAATGACTCTTGGTTCATGTTGGAACTCCCATTTTGAGGTTGTATAATCCACATTTTTGCCTTTGGTAAAATATTTTCCTCAGTGGCTGAGTCAGACATTTAGAGTTGAACATTCAGATTTCTCATTTGACTTTTCCTGGAAGACTTGGTGAGCAAATCACATGCTGAGCTGAGCAGTGGCTTGAGGGGGCTCTTGCCATGGGAAGTTAGATGCATAAATGACGTGAAGACAGCGGAATTTAGACAGCGTAGGGAACAGCATGCACAGCCACTCGGTAGCTCTTCCCAGCTGATTGGTCCCTGTTTCTCTGCACCTACAGATTGTTGATCTGTTACTTACCCATGGAGCTGACGTCAACATGGCAGACAAGCAGGGCCGGACTCCCTTGATGATGGCTGCTTCAGAAGGCCATCTGGGAACTGTGGACTTCCTGCTTGCACAAGGTCAGTACTCGAATGCCAGAACCAGTTGTTCAGTGCCCATAATAATGCAAGGAACTCCTGATGGAGACAAGAGGTTAATAATTTATATTTCTGGAGCAGGAGAGATAGTACAGGGGTTAAGGCACTTAACCATGGATGTGGCCAGCCCTGATTTGACCCTATAGGTTCCCAGAGCACTGCCAGGAGTAAGTCCTGAGTACAGCTGTGTGTGGTCAAAAAACTCTGTGTAAATTAAAAAAAAATTATTTGTAAATTAATCCTGTAGGTCAGAAAATAAAAGTCCATCTTAATGGAGACCTTCCAACTCTGACAGTTTCTGCTTATGACTTGATAGATTTTTGGTATACAGATCAACTTAACTTCCGCAGTGTTCTAAACTCTTAATTCAAATCTGTTTTCTCCAGGCATTGATTTTTTTTTAAATGTTTACTTAGTGCTCCTCTTCAGAATGGGGTGAGAAGAGAAAAAGAGTGTTTGTGTGTGTGTGTGTGTGTGTGTGTGTGTGTGTGTGTCCAGGTGTCCAGAGATCAAACCCTGAGCTTCACACATCTGAGGCCTGTGCTCTACCTCTGAGCCACATCCCCAGTGGAAAAATTATATTCGGATATTAATTTTATTAATTCTTTTATAAGCCTGCACAACTGATTTCTTTTTCTTGTATCTAAAGGAAGCAAGTGGCAATTAAGGTAATTGAAGACAAGGGAACCCTGTTCAAGTATCAGTATATTTTTATCCTGCCATTGTAATAAATTCCTTTCGAGATTTACTAACTGAAACATGGTCTTGGTGAATGAGAAGTACATTCTAGGAATTTGTGGCCACCTCACCATTTCAAAATAATTGCAGAATCCTTTTCATTTCTGTGGCCTCACTCATCTTTGGAAAATAGTGGTGAGCGTTGGGAGGCCTTTAAAGTAAGAAGACTTCAGTGACTAACCACTTCAGGTGGTTCCCTGGTACCAGATCCAGGAGTGTTATCATTCATTTGCATGAGGTAGACGATAGTATGAGTATGACCTGCCATCATGGCTTCATTCCAGTTAGCCTCTGCAGTTAGGAAACTGACCTGAATTTCCATAGTGCTGTCCATAGCACTTGGAGATCTGTGCCCAGGTTGGAGCAGTGAGGGGCACTTTGTTTTGGCTCTGTCTTCTAAAGATTTGTTTCCACAATTTCAGGCTCAGCATCGGAGAGCAGTTTGCACTGTGCAGAGCGCAATCTGCACAAGAGTGCAGAGCAGAATCTGCACAAGAGTTCAGCGTCTCTCTCCTCGCTTCAGTTGGGCTGGGCTCAGAGAGGAAGGAAGTGACACCTCAAGTCTCAGAATGAGATGTGACTCAAATACATGACTGAGACAGTCTGCATTTACTGGAAAAATGGTCAGACCCCTTTGGCCACTGCCACCTTTCAAGAGCTACATGGAGTTGGCCACTTGCCAAATACAAATCCTTCACCACTCAGATGATCTGGTCTTTGCACACTTTTCTTAACTTATACTTGCATCAGCTTCCATTGTGCCAGTCACTTCACATTTATTTAGCCTACATCATTTGCAGAGCACTATACTAGAAGCTAAGTGATTTTTTTTCTTTTAATTAGTACGCTACAATTCATGCCCTCAATAAGGGTCTGTAATCTGGCATGGAAAGGGTGAAACAAAGATAAATACCTTAAAAAGTTGAGAATCCTAAGTTTTCTGATAAAGATATTTGAACTAGAATATGAAAGACTTTAGAGTTTAAAAATGGAAAATGTTCTGTATTTAGGAAGGGGAAATAATATAAATGAAAGGTCAAAAGAAAGAAAAGTACAATTACAGGTTTGGGAAGTTCATACAGACTGTTGAGAAATAAAATTGGGAATATATGTGGCAAGAATTTGAAAGGAACAGATTAAAGAGTTTGGATTTAATTCTAAGACAATGGGGAGTCTTTCAAGATTTTTTAAAAGGGAAGATGATGCCAGAACTATACTTCAAAAATAAATCCACTGGCAGTAATGTGAATGGTAGATTTGATGGAAAAATTAAAGTGGACCAGGGGAACAGTTAGGGAACCATTGTAATAGAGAAGACGAGAGGTAATGAGACCCTGATCCAGATGCAATTCCAGATGTTAAAATGAAACAGGCCAGGTAGAAAAAATACTTAGGGTGAGGGACTAGGGAAAATTAAAGATTAACTAGCCATAGGAAATAAATAGCTGAGTGGAAGGTACTCCACGTGTTGGGGGTTTGTTTATGGAGTCATACCCAGCTATGCTCAGGATCTACTCCTGGCTCTGCATTTAGGAAATACTCCTGGCTATGCTTGGGGGACTGTCTGATATGCCAGGCATCGAACCGAGGTCTTCCACTTCCAAGGCAAGCACCCTACCCACTGTTCTGTCACTCTGGCCCAGTACTCCAAAGGTTTTTTGTTTGTTTGTTTGTTTTGTTTTTGTTTTTTAGATTTATACTTGAGAGAACTGTGATTTCATTATCTAACAGCAAAGGGAAGAAAAGAGGAATTACAAATTGAATTTCCAAAAGAATTGAACATATGGGTTGCTTCATATGCCTCTTTGATTTCTTAAATTCCAGCTTTCCTTGTCTTTGAAAAATCACTTTATCTGTAATCTCCATCCACAGCCGACTTTTTCCACTGCCGTCTGAGAAAATTCCCTTAATTTGTCCATATTCAAATCTATTCCATATTAGAGTCACTGTTTTCATTGCAACTATAATGAAGTGATAACTCAATATTTAAATGATCCACTATGAAAACATGATTCAGCACATAAATGGCTCACATGAGGTTTTAGAGCTAAGGTACGTTTCAGCCCACCATCCTGCTTTGAGATGTCCAGCTCTCTAACCTGCAGGGATACAAAGGTATCCTGTAACACTTGGGTTTCCCCTCAGCCTGACTCTGGCCGGTCAGAAGCTTGTTCTGACATCTGTGTTCTGTCCAGCTGAGGAGGCAGCCTGGAAACTCGTCCTTGTACCATTAGGCTCATCTCTAATTCAGCCACTAGTCCTGCCAATTCTGTGAAAGACGTTGCCCTGGGTACTCTTCAAAACTAGCAAGTAAATGGCAGATTCTTTACATCCAAGAGCATGTACACTAAGAACCAAAAATTTGTGCATCTGAGCTCTTGACTACCAATCAGTGTGCGAGGTATCTTGAATCTTACCAGTCAAAACAGAAACGTTGAGAGGAAACTGATGCAGAATGTAAAAGGGGCGGAAGAAGAGGCATGGGGTTATTGAAGTTTTAACAAACTCTGGGTTTTCTCTGTGACCTGGGCTCATCCTCTTCACATGAGTGCCTTTTCTCCACTTTCTCAGGAGGGAAAGAGTAGCCAGTGGCATTGTCATCAATGATAAACAGATACTTAAGTGCCATCTTATGAGATCCTCCAAAGAGTCTATATTGTGCTAAGGCTCAAGAAAACATTCCTTGAGAACTGATCACATGCAAGCAAAATGCACACATAGTAACGGCAGGTGTATAGCTTAGTGAGGGAGCTGACCATGTTGCACATTTAAGTCAAGGAAACAGTTGAGCTGGGAGAAGCTTCTTGAAGGCAGGGGGATTTGAGATGCGTCCTTGAGGACCAATAAAAGAGGCAAGTCATGAGCAGTGGAAAAGTTTCCCACACTTAGGGGACACGAGGAGGCTGCAGGTGTGTCTGCGAGATTCGACAGACTGTATTCCTGCTCTTGTCCGAAGTAGAGAATTTTCACAAGAAAGTAGTAAAATCTAAGGATAAGGAAAAGCAACGGCCGGACCATCTCCTCCTGACACCTTGGAGGATCTGTTTAACAGCTCCATTGAGATAGCGCCCTCCCTTCTTGTATGTCCCTGCTATTCCTGTTTGCCCAGATCCGTGTTTTTCTTGTAGGTGCCTCCATTGCGCTAATGGACAAAGAAGGATTGACAGCCCTCAGCTGGGCTTGTTTGAAGGGTCACCTCTCAGTGGTACGTTCCCTGGTGGATAATGGCGCAGCGACAGACCATGCCGACAAGAATGGCCGCACACCACTGGATCTGGCAGCTTTCTATGGTGACGCTGAGGTGGTAAGTGCCTTTAAACTCTTCAAGGGGGGCTCGGAAGATAGGACAGGAGTTCAGACACGGTCCTGACATGTGGTCAGCACCACATAGCTCCTCCAGCACCAGTCCTGAGGACTACCGTGGTGGCCCAGGTACCACCAGCACCACAGGGCCAGAGCGGCACCACATCCTCAGGTCCTGGCACTGGACCTACAGCCCAGTTGGCTGAGAATCACTGGGAGGGGCCCTTAGGTCTCCTGAGCACCACTTGGTTTAGATAAACACCCCCCATAAAAAGGGGGGTTAAGGAAGGTTCTTTGTGATACTAGACAATAACGTCTATGTAATAGATTTCATACATATTCATAGAGATATATGAAGTCTCTGTGCATAAATGTTATCTAGGGCTGAGGGCAAGTATGTGTTGATGATTGCTGGAAAAGGTTCCTGGATCTGTACTGGCTGGAAGGCAAAACACAAAGATCAAGAATATGTAAGTCTGGCCTCATGTATACATGAGGGAACCCAGCCTGACTCAAACCAGCAGTTGAATTCAGGTTAGCTGAAGTCTCTTGTACCAAGTACCAAGCCACTGCATTTGTGCTAAAGTGTCCTTCTTCATCCATGTCATAGGTCCAGTTCCTGGTGGATCACGGGGCCATGATCGAGCATGTTGACTACAGTGGAATGCGTCCTTTGGATCGCGCAGTGGGGTGCCGGAACACTTCTGTTGTTGTCACTCTTCTGAAGAAAGGAGCCAAGATAGGTAGGAGAAAGGAAGAGGTGCTGGCCATCTGTGCCCAGGGGCCAGACTGGCCCAGTGGTCTGGCTGCCCTGGGTATTTGGTATGAGTGTATATAGTTCCCCCTCTGTCCTGGCCCAGTTCTTCTCTATCCAAACCGGAAGGCTCTTGGCCCAGATAAAACACCATCTGAGCCACGGTCTGCAGTCCCCCAATACTCAGAGCCACATGGTTATCGCCATGCCCCAGTAGCCGTAGCCAGGAGGCTGCTCTGACCAGGCACATCCTGGTGCTGATGCCTCTGTACCAGCCCTGCCCTGTGAGCATCCTGGATCCCTGCACTGCCATGAGCCTCTGCTTTCCCTTGCTCTGTATGTGCTTCACACTCTCCGGCCCCTGCTGCTGCTGCCCCATCCGCTCCCCGGCCCAGAGACCTAGACCAGGGTTGGCTGATATGCTGGCTTTTTTGCTGCTGCCTCTCACTGCTGCTTTTTCCTTCTTCTTTTTTTTTTCACCTTCATCCATTTTTTTTTCCTCTCCTACAACTTTTTGTTTTCTCCTTTCTTTGAAGGTTGTCAGACGTTACCGAGTCGCCCACGAGGTATATCTCACCGCTGTCAGCATCAGGCGTGGTCTGATGGCGCGGTCAGCTTTGCGTTCTCCTCTTTGATTCAGCCTGCATGAGTTCCCCACACCTCTAATCTTTTAATTTACTTCACCTTAAAAGAAGATTTTTTTTAATAACTGTTGTAGAGAATAACTTGAACTTTTAATGACTAACCCTGAAAAGCTCAGTTGTGAAATAATCCAGGCATCTGTAAACTAACCAGTTTAACCTGCTCTTTCCATTCGTGGGTAAAGTAGTCTTCTTAACACTGGCTTGCTTCATTCGAACTGTGCTCCTGGTTCCAAGTTAATCCCAGGGAGTCCTGTTCGATTCCTTGCAAATGAAGGGAGCCTGTATAGCTTCCCAAGCATTGCCCCTCTGCAAAGTACGTATTTCAAAATTAAGAGACTGAGCAACTGGGAGTCTTGAGCCCCAGTTTCTAAAATATGGCCCTCCTTTGGATTTTTTTAAAAATCTGTGATATTCATTATAAACCTCATCTTCCAATTTTCTGACTGCAAATAACTCGACTCAGCCGGTGCCGGCACACGACAGTAGGCAGGCTCTGCTGCCCCCCTGTGGTCAGCCTGCAGACCCGCACAGTCTCCGGATTCTTATTTTAAGGTGAAAACAAATCCAGTGCAGCTTCCTTGCAGAGGGAGTCATATAAGATACTCCAGGAAATTGTTGTGGAGCAAGTTGTTCTCTCAGCAGAAATTCCCCCAGGATGTTTTTTTTCACCTAGCTTCCTACCACCCTTACATTGTATGAGTTTTTTACCCATCATGCATCCTGTACACTGCAGGTCCAGCCACATGGGCGATGGCCACCTCCAAGCCAGACATCATGATCATCCTGTTGAGCAAGCTGATGGAAGAGGGGGACATGTTTTATAAGGTGAGGGAAGCAAGGAGCCGACTTTTCTCCAAACATGACCGCTGGCTGCTTTCTACAGGTAGAACCTACCAGAATCCAGACGATTCTTATCCTTGTTCTCTACGCAAAGGGAAAATTTCATCCCTCAGTGACAGGCTCATTTGGCTGAAGGCTCCTGGGGGTTGCCTTCCCAGCAGGAGAACAAGAGTGGCCTCTGTGTGCCAACAGCTGGTAACAGGTGGTTACATAGATGCTCAGTGGATCTGCTCAGTGGGACCTGGAAGCTTCAGGGACCCCAATGGGTCTGTCATGCAGATGCTTCCAGGCTGTAGGAACAAGGCCTTGATCTTAGTGTGCAAATTTATGCATATGGACTTACAAACTATCGTAGTAATCAACTTATTTGCATTCCTGAGTAAGATAGGGAAGGGTTTATGAGTCAGATAGCAAGTATAAGATATTCTTGAAGTCACACCCTAAATAACAGCCAAAGAGGAAGAGAGGGTCTTTTTGTGCTCACAGTTCAAGCTGAAGCTCCGTCCCTAACACAGACTCCCATGGCCTGCAGAGGAGATTTCATATCAGTTACCTCATACATTAAGATTAGCGGAATCATCTCCCTAAGATGACACCGGTGGCACCAGTAGGTGGCACCAAGACATCCCAGAGCCCAGAGATGAGGAAATGATTCTGATGAAGTGCACTGCTTTCCCTTCCTGCCCAGAGTCCCAGGTATCTACTGAACGCCGACTCTTGGGCTTCTGGAAAGGAGTCCTGAGCCGACTGATCCCACACAGCTTCCCCAGAAGGGAGCTCCTTCCTGTGGTGTCCTGTGTAAGGATCTGATAATGACACTGCTCCCAAGGCCGAGCACTGGCCTCTGCCTCCTGCCGAGAGGAGCCAAGTAAACTACTGTTCACACAGAATTCTGTCTTAAGAGACTCCAATATCTCCATAGTGAAAGAGGTAAAAGCGAAAACCAGCATTGTCTCGCGCTGCTCCAGAAATGGGAGGGATCTTCCAACTTTCTGTGACCAGGCATTCAGCTTAGTCACAGAAGGGCTTCATCCCATGCAGACGGCGTCACAGATTCCAGAGTTCACCTCTCTGTTACCACCCTCCCCCATGCCTTTCTCAAAATCTGGGAAAGCCGATTCCTATTATTTTTATGGCATGAGTGAGGGAAACCTCTGTTAGACTGTTTTAGTGCAGACATGAGGAAGAGTATGCCCTCTTGGAGAACAGGCATGATGGAGCACCAAATGAGAAAAGAACTTCCCACACAAGACTCAGAAGAACACCAGGGGCCGGAGTGATAGTACAGTAGGTAGGGTAGGGCACTTATCTTGTACATGGTTTAACCTGGTTTCGATCCCTGGCACCCTGTGTGGTCCCCTGAGCTTGCCAGGAGTGATCCTGAGCTCAGAGCCAGAAGTAAGCCCTGAGTACTGCCAGGTGTGGCCCAAAAACAATAATAATAAGTAAAATGCTAATTAAGTAAGTGCTAATTTTGGAGTGCTGGGACTGGAAAGTGCAATGTGTCACAGAGAGATGCACTCGGGCAATGAAAAGCTTCTCTGCAGACAGCCAGTGTGGTGTCTTGGCAATCGAGAAAGTGGGGACCTGTTTTCCTGTAACACTGTGCCCTATTGCACCCACCACCATGGGCTAAAACCCAACCTGTAGGCTGGTATGTGATTGGGGGGAGCCTTGGTAATGACTGAGGAGCAAAGGAAGACAGGGAATGGAGAGACTGGCTTCCTCCATGGACCAGTAGTGTGATTTGCCGTCTTGTACTCCCCTTAGAAAGGGAAAGTGAAGGAGGCCGCCCAGCGCTACCAGTATGCTCTGAAGAAGTTCCCTAGAGAAGGGTTTGGTGAGGACTTGAAAACCTTCCGGGAGCTAAAGGTGTCTCTCCTCCTCAACCTCTCTCGATGCCGAAGGAAAATGAACGTAAGTCCTGTTCCTCTCACCTCCTCTCCACAGTCCTCGAAGTTGGCAATTCACATGACTCACTGGCTCTTACCAGGCCCCCGAATCCTTCACTGCCCCATTTGGAACTTGGATGTCCTTCACAGAGCACTGACATTCACGATTTGAAAATCAAGTCTTTAAGTTAAAACTGTATCTCAAACCATGAAAAAGCCAGTGCTACAAGGCTGAGGCAATAGCACAGCGGGTAAAGCGTTTGCCTTGCACACAGCCGACCTGGTTCAGTTCCCAGCATTCCATATGGTCCCCCGAGCACCACCGGAGTAATTCCTGAGTGCAGAGCCAGCAGTAACTCCTGTGCATTGCCGGGTGTGACCCAAAAAGAAAGAAAAAGCCAGTACTGCAGGTACTTTATAGTTTCTGGATTTTTCTTCACACTGGAAGTGCTCAGAATACTCCTCCCCAGCATGAGCAGGGGCACTGGCATTACAGCTGCACTTTCCCGGGCCTTGGGGTCATTCGTCCAAGTGCTTTAATCATTTAAAGAAGAGCTGGGAAGAAGCAGAACAATGCACGTTAGGGCGCAATCTCTAAGACTGGCCTTGGACTTAAAGTTCTTTCCTCATCTCTCTATTCCAGCACACCAGGCCCCTTCCTATTTCACTTACTGACTCCTTGTCACTTCCATGGGTCCCTAGGTCCTTCCTGTGTGCCTTGCAGAGATGGTCTCAGCTGCCCTCAGCCTCTGCCCTCTTGGCACGCAGAATAGCCACCAAGGAGAGCACCCACTGAGATGCTGGGACAGCTGAGACTCTGGACCCATGACAGGCACTACATGAGGGTTCCCAGATCCTCTGAAGAGAGGAATCATCTTTGCTGGGGCCGGGAGATAGTAAAGTGGTTAGGGCCCCAACCATCCCAGAGGGAGGCCCTAGAGGGCCCCCAAGCACCACCTGGATGGCCCATGTCACCCCCACCACTGCAGGGCCTGAGCAGCACCACACCCTCAGGCTCTGGCATTAAATTGCACACCTAGTTAGCTAAGTGAGGGGCCCAGCACTGCTTGCTAAGCCCTCCTCCCATCCCACTCCCTGCTCCAGAAAGGCCAGTGAGCAGTGAGAATCTCAGCTGTACAGAAATGAGATTTCTGCCTCAGTGATGAGAGATGTGCTAGGGACGTCTGTGTGTCTGACTTTCAGTCATAGGCGGAGACCTAAACAGCTTGGCCATCAGAGAGCCCAAGCGTCTGGTGGGCTCAGGATAGTCTCAGCCCTACAAGAGGTGTGGCCCAGAGTGTAGAAGAGAGGGGGAGGGTGCCAGGCACGGCAGCGAGAGTCTCATGCAAAACAAAATAGCATCCAATATTATTGCACCAGCTCTTGGATTGCTGTGAGCCTGCTGGCTTCCAGGGAGCTTCTTAAAAACTGCCTCATCTTCCCAGAAACGATGACTGTTTCGACAAAGAGTGTGAGGAAAAAGGTGACCGTGGGTAGAAGAAGCTGGCAACTTGAGTGGAGGGCTTTCTCCCCAGACCCGCACTTGCTCGGGTGGCTCCCTGTCACCTCCATGGCTGACAGAATCTTTCTCTGGAGGAGAAAAACATGCCCGTTCATTTTTTTTTTTAACCATTCTCTGGCCCAACCCAGGTTCTGCCCAAGGTCCCGTTTTCTGCCGTATGCATCCCAGGTGCTTGCAGGGGCTGCAGATGCTGCTCCGGGGCCGGCATTTAGGAAGAGCAGAAGCTTCCCTTCAGTTTAGGACTCAGGGTCCTCCAGACTGTGACTTGGGGGCCCTGGCCTGCTTCCCGGGCTGCTCAGAATGTTGATGGATGAGACGAGCTTCTTCCAGGACCCTCAAGGGTCTAAGAGATGAGGTGACAGCTCAGAACCCACTCAGGGTCAGGACCACGCTTGTTGTTTTCGATTATTTTATTTTTTCCCAAGTAAGGAATGAGTTGAACGAAGGACTTGGCCAACAGGCCTCTGGGAAACAGAAAGGAGACTGCTGGGGGCCAGGACCAGTGTGTGGGCAGTGACACGGGTGTGGAAGAGAAAGTGCCCTGCACCAAGGAGCGGGCCACAGAATTGACCCAAGTGTGCCTGCCTGCCTACTCCCTTTGCGGCCCATGGCCAGGCAGTTCTTCCTGTCACAGAGCCTACTAGATCTGAACCCAGATCTGAATCCCAGGAGAAGCCGAGCACAGGCAGGAGGAGGCCAAAGAATTCGTGTCTGTTGCCTCTGTGCATTTCCAACCGCAGCAGCATTGTTGGGTTGGGCTTTGTCTTCCGGGTTTGAGAGAAGTTGGTTAGAAAAGCAGAAAGAGCAAATGTGAAAAGAATTTTAATTCTTTTGGTGGAGAGAAAGTACAGAGATTAAGGCCTTGCATGCAGCCAGCCTGGGTTTGATTCCCTTCCAGAAATGATCTCTGAGTGCAGAGCCAGGACCTGAGGACAGCCAGGTGTGGTTAAATATCTGTGTACATCCTTATGGGCAGATAAATCCCTGAGCCAGGGCAAAAGGAACTTGTTAAGAACCCTAGGTGCTCCCACCCACAAATGTCAAAGAAATGTACATATGATCTGTTTTATTGCCAAGTTGCCTGCTCACCATCTCTCTTCTGTGATTCACATGCATACCTGTTGTAATGCCAGGATTTCGGAATGGCCGAGGAGTTTGCAACTAAGGCCCTGGAGTTGAAGCCGAGATCTTACGAGGCTCACTACGCAAGAGCAAGGGCGAAGCGCAGCAGCAGGTGAGGAAAGCAGGGAGCCAGGAGTCTCGGGTCTGAAATCTGGTCCGGGCAGCCAAGTGTTCCTGGTGTCTGTCCCCGGAACTTTGAAGGGTGAAGCATTTGGAGATGGTCCTTTAGCACAGGTGTCTGAGGAAAATGGCAGATACTGCAGGCTCTGGACACGTGGAGCCTTTTCCTGTGGGAGGAAAGCACCTCTCAGTGTTGGAGCATGGCCACCTCTCCCCAGAATCCTCAGTCACTGTCCAGGTTCCCGAAAAGAGAGCTGGAGCCTGAGGAGGAATCGCCACAGCTAAGCACTGCCCGAGCCTTGCTAGAGGGAAGTGGGGGACAGTCAAGGGCTCCTCTCTATGCCCTTGGGACACCCCCCAGATTAGTCTTCCTTAGGGGGTGCTCCTGAGGTCTGGCGGCATCAAACTTCTCCCCACCCAAACCCCTACCATCACACACACGCGCAGGGAGACAGGAGGTGCTGCTGCCAGAATAGAAGGGGCCCAAGAGAAACTCCCTCACTTATCCTTCATGGCGGTTTGACTGAGGGGCAGGCAAGTCTCCAGAAAGACCCAGTGAGAAGCCTTTGGGCAGCTCGTCTTTGGGGCTCCTGCCCACACCCTGTCCCACTACTGAATGCGCAAGAGCTGCCCGGGCTCACCATCCTGGGGCAGGTGGTCCTGGAAATGAAGGTCAGGTCTAGAGAAGACAGTGGCTGTGACCCTAGCCAGGTGACAACAGAGCTTTTAGCAGAAACTCACCTCCCCGGTTCCCTTTCCCCTGGGTCTCCCCTTTTCTGAGGACTGTTAGAGTGTGGGACTCACTCCGACACCTCAGGCCATCTCTTTACAGATCATGGTCTAAGTGGCCTCATCAGCCAGCCTAACACCTGATCCACAGGATGTGGCAGTGGAGGGCCATGCTGCTGAGGTGGGGGGAGAAGGGCAGAGGACCAGGTCCCCGCCTAGATGGGAAAGGCTTGGAATTTAGAGCCAGAATGTAAACACTAAGAAAAAAATCCTGCTGGATCAGTGAGGTATTTACATATTACAGCTCCTGGTCTCCAGGTACTTGAGAGTGACCCTGTAGATGACAACCCCCTGGGGCACTGACCCTTCTCCTGAAGGCCCAGCTTCCATAGATCCTGAGGCTGGAGGAAGATAGAGACTTAGGGGCTAGAGCATCTTTCTGGACCTGAGGCTGGAGGAAGATAGAGACTTAGGGGCTAGAGCATCTTTCTGGACTCTTCTAGAATGACATCCGACCTACTTCCTTCCAAGCCTAACAAAGCCAGAAACACCCCAGACTCCCCCAGCTGTCCCCACAGTTCCCCGAAACAGTGTTGATTCAGAATAACAGCCCATACTGTGTGTACGTTTTGTCCAACAGACAGTTTGCAGCAGCCTTAGAAGACCTGAACGAGGCCATCAAGCTCTGTCCAAACAACCGTGAGATCCAGAGGCTCCTGATGAGGGTGGAGGAGGAGTGCAGGCAGACACAGCAGCCTCCAGCCCCGCCACCCCCGCCCCCGCCGCCCTCGCAGCCCCCGCAGGAGCTCCCGGAGGAGCCGGAACCGGAACCCCAGAGTGAGGACATCTACGCGGTACAAGATATATTTGAGGAGGAGTACCTGGAGCAGGATGTGGAAAATGTTTCCATTGGCCTCCAGACGGAGGCTCGACCCAGTCAGGGGCTCCCGATAATCCAGAGCCCACCCTCCTCGCCAGCCCACCGGGACTCGGCCTACATCTCCAGCTCACCCCTCGGCTCCCATCAGGTGTTTGACTTCAGGTCCAATAGTTCCGTAGGTTCTCCCACGAGACAGGGCTACCAGTCCCCCTCACCTGCTCTTTCTCCCACTCACCAGAACTCTCACTACAGGCCCAGTCCCCCCCACACCTCCCCCGCGCATCAGGGTGCATCCTACCGCTTTAGCCCCCCTCCTGTGGGAGGACAGAGCAAAGACTACCCAAGCCCGCCCCCTTCCCCTCTCCGCAGGGGCCCTCAGTACCGGGCCAGCCCTCCCGCTGAAAGCATGAGTGTGTACAGGTCCCAGTCTGGCTCCCCCGTGCGCTATCAGCCAGAGGCAAACGTTAGTCAACTTCCTGGCAGACCGAAATCTCCGTTATCCAAAATGGCCCAGAGGCCCTACCAGATGCCTCAGCTTCCTGTGGCCATTCCCCAGCCAGGACTCAGGCTGCAGCCCGCCAAGGCCCAGATTGTGAGAAGCAACCAGCCCAGCTCGGCGGTTCATTCCAGCACTGTCATCTCCACGGGGGCCTATGGCCAAGTGGCCCATCCAATGGCCAGTAAATATCAGTCTTCACAAGGAGACATAGGAGCGAGCCAGAGCCGACTGGTTTATCAAGGCTCCATTGGGGGAATTGTAGGGGACGGGAGGCCCGTGCAGCATGTGCAGGCCAGCCTGAGCGCAGGTGCCATCTGTCAGCATGGAGGGCTGACCAAAGAAGACCTTCCACAGCGACCGTCCTCGGCCTACCGCGGCGGCATGCGATACAGCCAGACGCCACAAATCGGGCGTAGCCAGTCAGCATCCTACTACCCAGTTTGTCACTCAAAATTGGACCTGGAGCGTTCCTCCAACCAGCTGGGGTCCCCTGAAGTGTCCCATTTAATCCGAAGGCCTATCAGTGTCAACCCGAGCGAGATCAAGCCCCACCCACCCACGCCCAGGCCACTGCTGCACTCCCAGAGCGTCGGCCTCCGCTTCTCTCCGTCCAGCAATAGCATCTCGTCCGCCTCCAACCTGACGCCCACCTTCCGGCCGTCCTCCTCCATCCAGCAAATGGAGATCCCACTGAAACCGGCCTACGACAGGTCATGTGACGAGCTGTCTCCAGTGTCTCCCACTCAGGGAGGTTACCCCAGTGAGCCCACCCGATCCAGGACCACACCATTCATGGGGATCATAGATAAAACAGCCCGGACCCAACAGTACCCCCACCTTCACCAGCAGAATCGGACCTGGGCGGTGTCCTCGGTGGACACTGTGCTCAGCCCCACCTCTCCAGGCAGCCTGCCTCAGCCCGAGTCCTTCAGCCCACCCTCCTCCATCAGCAACATTGCCTTTTATAACAAAACCAACAATGCACAGAACGGCCACTTGCTGGAGGACGACTACTACAGCCCCCATGGGATGCTGGCCAACGGGTCCCGGGGAGATCTCCTGGAGAGAGTCAGCCAGGCTGCCTCCTACCCCGACGTGAAGGTGGCCCGGACCCTGCCTGTGGCTCAGGCCTACCAGGACAACCTGTACAGGCAGCTGTCCCGGGACTCGCGACAAGGGCAGACATCCCCAATCAAACCAAAGAGACCATTTGTGGAGTCTAATGTTTGAACATTTGTTGGAGTGAGACCCCTATGTTTTCACTGCACATTTTCAGGCTTGGTTTCCACATCTGAGGTAGTTCTCTGGCTTAATTTCTCATGTAGTTTCTGTGTGGTGTTCAGAGGTGGCAGCCCACACGCTGAAATCCTTTGCATGCAGCCGACTGGGAAGCTGGCCTCCAGTGAGCCCGGACTTCAGTTTCTCTCGTCTGTGCCCCAGCCACATGCTCTCCCCTCCCTTCTGATGCCAACAAGGAGATTGTTGTGCCGTGTGCTTGTCCCCAGGGAGCTCAGACACACTGGCCCGCTTTTGCCAGGAGACAATCGCTTTCACTGATGTTCTCGTTTTGTAAATGTCTTCTTCTTTTTACAACAATAAGGTGTTCTTAATCGTTTTCTTCTAGGAACTTTAGAAAGAGTGCAGTGCCCCTTTGCCTCTGCCTTCTCGCCCAGTGTTATCTAGACAACCACCCCAGTGCATTCTTGTGCCATGGTCTCCTGCCCTGGACTGCCAGCTCCCTGCAGTCGTCAGGTCTAGAATGTTCAGTTGGTTATTAGCAGTTTGCCTGTAAGGGTAGAAGCTTCAAGGAGAAAGAGAAGAAATCAGTCTGCTCAGTTGAAAGAAAAAAGTCATTATTGAAAGGTCACTGCATTGACTTTCCAAGCGGCTTCTAGAAAACAACTAGCCCTTTAAGTAGCTCAGTCAGCTAAGGAAATTGGATGAGAATCGTGGTTTGGTTTGGTTTTTAATAATTCACTGAGAATCATTTTTTAGGTTTTCAGTCAACAGTTGCCTGTGAAAAAGTTGCTCGAGCGGGCCCAGTAACGTCTCCATTGGAGACTTTGTTGTTACTGTGTCTGGCATATCGAATACTCTCGGTAGCTTGCCGGGCTCTCCGAGTGAAGAAGTTACTGGTTTTCAAATAGCTATATCATAGGGCAGAGAAAAAGACTTCTTCCCTGGATTCTCAGAGAAAAAGCTTTGTAGAAAAGCCTTGTCTCAGAGAAATCTCCTGTTTCGACCCCCTGTGGCAGCGTCCCACTGAACCCGTCCTCACGCCAGGCTCTCCTTGGGCCCTCTTGAAGCGCAGATGGTATAGTGGAGAAGTGGATTCTCTGAGAGGCAGATGGAATTCCCTGGAACCTGTTTACCCCGCGTGCGTTCTGTGCCGGGTGTGGTCTCATCCCATCTCGTGTGCCTTTGCTTCATTGTGTTCTGACAGGAACTGTGTCTTCTAGGGGAGGGGAAGTTGTTGATACTTGACAACCAGACACTACAGAGTACCTTGGGAGAAGACCCCTGTGAGCCTCAGTGAGAGCACAGGATGGAAAGGACGTCCCCCTCCGGTCTCTTGCCACACGTCTTCCATGCCTGGTGGTCAGGGGCAAGCCTGTCCTGTGAGTGGCAGGGGCCAGCCTAGGATGGACGCCAAGAACACTGCAGCCAGCACCTTGGCCCAGCCTGGGGCAGAGGCACAGCCACCGTCAGCTGTTACCCCTGAGCCGAGAGCAGACCTCTGAGCCCTCCTGCTCTTGCTGGTAGAGCGCTCGGGAAGGGCCATTTCTGAGTCCTGAGTGCCTGTGGTCACAATCTCCAAGAGCAGAGGTGGGAAACTTCTCTCTACTCACGTAAGTTCTGCCAGCAGAGGGCCCTCCACCCCCGAGCCTGCCCTGGGCCAGAGCCTACTGTGCCCTTGGCTAACATGCCCTTGCCCTCCCCCACTCAGCTAGACCAGGCATCAGCATCCTGACTCCCCTTCCCTCCTCCACCTCCCCCTCTCTCCCCATATGGTACCTGTAGCCCAAGTCTGCTCTCCCACCCGCTTCTTTTCCAGGGTTCAGTCCACATGGGCACTGCATCTGCCTAATGAAGAGCTGCTGAAATACTTCTCAATGTCTAGTAGAAAAAGACCCCTGCTTCCCTACCGCAACCACACACACACACACACGCACACACGCTCATTTCACAAACCTCACTGATGTCACTTCTTCCAGGCTGTCTTCTGCTGTAGAGTTAAGGGAACACCCTTTACACCCTTACTTACACCCAACAGTCTAAGTAATTTTTGTAGCTATTGTAAGAGGAAGTGATTTTCCCTACTGGCCTCCACTTCCTTTGGACTATAAATGCCCCGCTGAACCTGATAGAGCAGGAGAGAGGTTCCCTTGCAAGCAGACTGCCCGTGTCCTGTTCTGCTCCTTCACTGCCGTGGGTGGTCATAGGTGATTTTAGGATTGTATCTCAGAGAGCCCCTGCCCGCCTTCACCCCCTCCATCCCCCCCCCACCCCTGCACTGGCTGAGTCTGTGTCTTGCTTCACAGGAAGGGGGGTGGGGCAGGGATTTCTCTACTTCCCCAACCCCATCCCCCTGAAATGGAAACAGTGGTGACAGACGTCTGCGTCCAGGTTTCTCACCAGTTGTACACCTTCCTTGCACTAGTGGTTTCCATCACATCACGTCTGTTTTGGGTGTACCTGACTGTTTGGGTCTGTAACCCTGAGAAGTGCTGGCTATGTAACTGTGAGTGATGTCTTCGTTAGAAAGTAGCAAAACCACACCTGTCTTAGTGTATTTTTCAAGGAAAAGGAAAAAGAAATCAAGCAGTGGATCACAACATTTATAGCACAAAGAAAAAAAATTACTTGTATATAAGCATCAAACAGATTGAGAATTTTTAAATACAAAAAAAATATTTGCAGTGATTTTAAAGTGCTTTTCCAGCAGTTTTCTTAGGGACTCCTGAGACATGGTTACTTTATTTACTGGATCAGTAAGGCACACATTAACAATTTAAGAATTAATGTTTATTTACAAAGTAAAGGGAAAACCTGTGTAACGTGAGAATTTGGCATGGACAAAATGGAGACCATTTTGTATCTGCTGTTGTATCTTGTCCGGGTGTAGGCGCCCGTGCGGTCTTGCTGTCCCCAGTCAGCAGAGCGCAGGCCCTGTGCCTCTCCCAGGCGCCCTCTTTTTAGATGTGTTTAACTTAAACCGAAGGCTCAGGAAAATTCCACTAATTAGAATCATGTACAGAACCCCAGATAGTTGTCCAGAAATACAAGTTTGCTAATTGAGTTAAGCCTGGATTATTAAACACTTTTCCTAAATTATTGTAAACAGAACAGTTTAGAGAAAGTTATTCTCGGTCCTTATATTGTACAGTAGTTTATGAAACCCTCTCTAAATATTGGTATTTTTATATTCCAGAGATGTACCCAATAGAAAAATTAATCCGTATCTAATTTAATATCCATAAGTATTTTCCTTAGATTTTAGTCATCATGCTGTGGGTCACGTGGACATCACCTTGCTTCACTGTACATTACCACTAGGTGTCGCTGTGGCTCTGCACCAGGCTAGTCCGGGAGCAAAGAATGGCCTCCAGCTGTCCCCGGGGCTCAGAGGGTACAGGAGGTGGGAGCAAAGGCCTGGAAAGGGGTCGTCACACATCCGTGCCAACTGCAGCAAGATAAGCTCTTTGAACACTCCCTGTGGACCTTCAGCCACATTGGGGCTGGAGAAGGTGGGCTGCAGCACCTGGGCTCCGCGGTGGATGGAGATGCAAAAGACCCTTGTCTTCCCCACGGGCTCCCCCTCTGGCCCCCTCTGGCTTCAGAGGAGTCACCGTGGGGCGGTTCGATGCAAAGATAGTTATTTTTCTACTGCAGAAATGCCTTGGACAAAACCAGTCGCTCACTGAATCTTTGCCACACGATGGGACAGGCTTCCCCCAGCTGGTAGGACGTGCCTGCCCCTCTCCCTGCCCCTCGTGCCCCGCCTGTGTCCATGGGTCGCCTACTGGAGAAGTCAGTCTGCAGAGGCCCCCCCACCCCCCGCCGCCCTGCCGCAGGAGCACTGGGAGGTGGGGCTCTTCCTCCCTTTCCTCTTAAGAATTCCAGACTCACCATCCACCATGACCAACAACAATGAACCAAGGGCTTAGGGGTAAGAGCTACCTACAAAGATGTGTCATGGAAACCTTCACCATGCAATGCCTTGAACTCAGCTCTGGCTGCTTCCAAGAAGAGGTGGCTAGCTGGGGGCCTGGACACAGCACAACGGGGCTGGCTGGCGGAGCCACTGTGCAGAGCTACTTGAATAATCACTGGGTCTTTATCAACTCCTTTTGTAACAGACCACTCAAGGGCTGAAGTGTTGGTAACCTGCGTCTTGGTGTCCATTGCCTCCCAGCAGCTGACGCCCCTGAGATGCTTGTGGCCGCCTGATGGCCACAGTCAGAGCTTTGAAAGTTGGTACCAAATGAATGCGTAATTGGACACCAAAAATCAAGTGTTACTCTCATGTCTCCTCACCCATCTCCTCCTATTTCTTCCTGCTGATTCTGTGCTAGCCACACTTAAGCTGACCTGTCCGGTTTCAGCTGGATGCATCTAGATGCAGGCCAGCCCCACTCATTTATTCAGGCAAAATACTCTGGAAAGGAAGGGGCCTCGCTGCTTTGTATTCTGTAGCACTTGTTGGCTGGGTTTTTCTTCAGCTAGTCACCAAGCAGAACATCCAGTTAGAGGGACTAAGCTCGATCCTTTTGGTCCCTGGGACCAGACAGAGTTCTGGAAAATTCAGTACTTGAATGTACCTGCCTTATTGCATACCAACTTACTGGAAAGAGAAGCGCTGGTCCAGATCCAACTTCACTCCCACGTTCTCTCAGCGTTCCCATAAGTTCCACATCCTGTTCGGGTTTGTTTTCGGTTCAGGTTTTCCCTTTGGCTGCTTCCTGCCACAAGGGGCAGGTTCCTGGCCAGGCCCTGCAGGTGCCGTCCTCGGGCCGGGCCACCTTTCCATCCCACCCTGCATCTGTCTCTGTCCTGTCTCCTCCAAATCCAAGATGATTTTAATTAGTACAGACATGTACAGTCCACAATTAAAGAGTGATTTGTACTAATATGATTTTGATTCTTCCTCCTCTTTGCTGTCCTTTCAAGACACTTGCTGGAAAAAGCTTTAATGCACTTAGTTTTCCTTTAGGTTTTCTATACTCAGATGTAAAGGACTCTCTCTCTCTGTACAGTATATTCTCCAATGCATGTTTGTTCTCTCTCCTGATATATTGAACACCACACAGTTGTGAACTCGTGCGGTGGGGATGGCCCACACTCAGCAGAGGCATCTAGCCTCTGTGTATAAGGAAAAGACATTTACCTTCGCTGTACTTGCTTGAGCAGTTTTATTGTCTGTACATGTGAGCTGTGTGAGATAGATGTGAACAGTTAAATGAATGCATTTTCCTGCCCATGTATACAGATCACCATCTGTACAATGAACTGTATGTATGAAAGCAAATGTACTTATTTATAAATGGGTAACACTTGGAAAAACGTGGCCTTGTGCTCTCTCCTTCAGTATCAGCTCCTTCCCCAGGAGCTGGGCCTTAGGGCCAGGTTCCAGGGAAGGCTTAATTCAGGTGACTTAGTAGCTGGGGGCAGGGGAGCACTGAGTCCCCCGTGGGAGAGAGGGCACAGCGCCCCTCCATGCAGCTGGACTCAGGGCAGTTCAGCCCTGTTAGCAAGATGAGCCTCTTCAGGGCTGACTGGGGAAGGCCAGCAGCCAGTTCCACGGTAACAGCAGAAGGTACACCCCACCCAGGTTCTGTGCCAAGCCCAAGGCTGAGCAGACGGGAGGCAGTGCAGGTAGGGGACATGCTCAGCCAGAGCCAGAAGCTGGGACCTTTCCCCCTGGCTCCCCAGAGAGCTGGCAGCAGCTGCCACAGAGCTCTTGGTTTCCCCAAAGCTGTTGGGAGCCCGAATGCCACCAGCACCTACAGCCCTTCCTGCCAGGCCACAGAGGCACAGGCATGAGGGAGGAAGGAGGCCACTGCAGAGAAAGTCCCTGCTGTTCTCTGCATCCATCCCAGACCACCAACGCCAGCAGCTGCAGAGCAGCCCAGATTCCAGAAGCACCTTCAGAGAAGAGGGAACAACTCAGGACCTGGGGCTCTGGGTGCTGCATTAAAAGTCAAAAAGAGGTAAGTGGCAAAACGCAACCTCAAGGCACAGCTTTTCTAAGATTCCTGAAGCCTTGGGAAAGGCAGGAAACCGCAAACCGTCACACTGGGTTTGCGGTCACACCCAGTGGCGCTCAGGGTCTGCTCTCATGGTGCTCGGGGACCAGGAAATGTCAAGAACCAAAATTGCCTTCTGCTTGCAGACCATGTGCTACTCCCCACTGGACACTTTCTCTGGCCCCCAAACTTGTCTCTGTCTCATCCCCAACTTCTTAAGCTGCTCCAAGCAGAGACAAACTCAGCAAAGGTCTGCGGCTGCTCAGCCCTGGGTCGCAGTTGGCTCCTCCGGACACTTAGCACCTCTCAGAGCATCGCAGGCCAACAGGGAGCCCTGTGGCTTCTCCATCCGCTTTAAAGCTAGGAGCTGCAGGAGCTTGGAGAAGGTGGACACAGACTCTCCCTCCCAGGTGTGTTCAGTTGTGCCCCAGAGCCCTGGGAAGAGTCTTGGGCACGGGCCACTCCTGAGAGATCTCTGGGTGCAGGGGGGAGCACAATGCAGCTTCCATCTTCCCCAGCAAGAGACACAGATGAGAAGCAGATCCTGTTTCAGTAGCTCCAGGTCATGGAGTTCAGTGTCTGGCCACATTGATGTCCCCTTCCTTCCTCACAGGGGAACCCTGGAAATTCCAGCCATCCCAGAACACCAGCACTGCCACGGTGGGCCGGAAGTACCTTCTCTGCTCCCTTGAGGAAATTCCTCTAAGCCAGGGTCAAGAGGAATAACCTGGGAGGGATGTGAGGGCCTCCCAGGGAAGTGAAGGAGTGGCCCTGGAGTGGGGCGGGGATTTGAGTCCAGTCACTGACCGTCCACAGACAGGTCCAGACGGCTGGCACCCAAGTGGGAAGTGTGAGCACCCAGCAGGAGAGCCGGGATACCTGCCCACTGGTCAGCAAACAGAGGCACAAATGCTAGATGAAGGCCACAGAGGCCTTGACCAGAAGGAAGACGCAGGTGCGGGAGAGGCGCAAGGGGGCTCCGGTGCAAGGCCACTCCACGAAGCCTAGGCCTGAGCAGAGGGGTCTGTCGGGCCCTGGGAGTCTCCTCACCAACTTGTTCAGTTGCACCGGGCATTCTGGAGGAGCCCCTCCGCCCAGTTCCACTATAAGCACATCCCACCTGCCAAGGCCTCACAAATCACCTGAGATGGAAAGAAAGTCGGCGCCCACCTCCGGAGTCAGCCCTGAGCACTGCCAAGTGTGCCCCTACCCCCCCCAAAAAAAAACCTGGAAGTGGTGGCAGCTGGGGAGATGGATCAGAAAGCTGGGGTGCACACTTTGTACCAAGCCAGAAGCAGCCCCCAGCATGGTGGGCAGTGGCCCCAAAACCAAAAGTCATTTAAATGAAAAGCTGATTGGGTGAGGGTCCCTTTATCAGTTGCCTTCTGCTCCATCCGCCAGGCCTCCTCTGGGTGGAGAAAAGTTCTTTCCCTGCCCCAAATTCTTCCCCTGACCTAGTGAAAGTGCTTTCCCCCTCTCTCACTCCCCACCCCAGTGGGAGCCAGTCCGCCTGGGCCATGGAAGGTCTCTTGCTTTCTTTACCGTGGCGTGTCAGCTCCTCACCTCCCACTGCTGCAGAACCAGTGGCAGGAATCAGCTCAGCGGGCTCTGGGTTGCCACAGTAACAGAGATAACACGCCAGAGCTCTGCTGCAGATATTTATTGAATCATCATTTGCACCAACAACACATTGCACAGAGGAGTGGCCACAGGAGAATAAAATAAATACGCATCAGCCTTCCAGGCCTCACACCAGCAAAGAGACCAGCTTCTAGCCCTGGCACAATGCACATCGTACTCTGGAAGTTTGTCCAAGGTGGAGTTCCCGCATGTAAACATCAGATGATTCCAGTGGGTGCTGGGTAAAGGGAAGGGTGGAGCCAATGGCCTGCACTGCCTGCACACCCCGCCTGCCCGCTGCCTGGGGCAGCAGCACCCTGCTAGACCCACCGCAGAGGCGCAGGCCGGCGCAGGAGACCAGCTCCTTTCTCTACGGCAGCATTTGGATGAGGAAGGGCAGACCTGAAGGAGTAGTAACCAGATTGGGGAATGTGATTAATTGCTTCATTAAGCAAAACTGGGTCTGTCTCAAAACTGTCCTGCTCCCCCAAGCCCAGAAAATAAGGAAAGCAGAGAGAGAACATTTGCCAAGTCCCAGAAGCACAAGATCAATGCTCTAATCAGGTTATCTCTAGACTGAAGCCAAGAGCAATTCAGCTAACAGCACTCTGGGGTGAGGGTCGATCTGCCTGACTTTCTGCATGGGGGCAGGAGGTGGGGACTTCCAGGTTGGGGAGGGAGAGAGGCAGGCAAAAGGGAAACCACAGAGGCAGCTTTTGTTTCAGGAGGGAAAAGGCTTGAGCCCTCAGTGTGGGGGAGCCTGCCCGGCTGAGGCTGAGAACCGGCTTGTCTGGGGGACAGTGGGGTCCAGGCTGCCTGCCACAGCAAGAGCGGTGCAGGCAGTGAGAGATGGGGCCTTGTGAGGGGGCACAAGGTATTCCCGAGCCCAGAGCAGCCTCGCCCTGGCTGGCTCCATCTTCTCAGCGTCCAAGGGCGGGTCTGCTGCAATCCTGAGACTCCCACAGTGAGGCGAAAACAGGAGGGGGACACCACATGCAGGGCTACAGGCCAGGCCCGCCCCTCTCCAGGGACCCTGCTCCAAGCCCACATACTTGACACATCATATCACTTGCTGAGCTGCCAAGGACCTGTGTGACCCAACCGGAGGCCGGCAGCCTCCTGTCTGGACTTGGGGTTGCAGGAGACTGTGCACGGCTCCCCGCCTCCCCACCCCCCACCCCCCAGCAGCCCCAAGCCCAGTCCAGGCCTCTCCTCTCCTTCAGGGACCACCAGCACCCACCACCAAACTCCCACCCACGATTGTTCCACCTCAGGGGTGACAGAGACACAGACGGGCCTACAAGGGTAGGAGGGGGGCAGGGGGAGAGGGCGCCTTGGTGAGTGCAGCCCCTGTGTGATGGGGGCGGGGGCGCCTCACTGGGAGGAGCTGGGGCTGTCGCCCTCCGTCAGTGTCTTGAAGTCCATGGACAGAGCCCGCTCCTCCTCCTGGGCTGGCCGTCTCCAGTCATTGCGCGTCAGGGCGTAGAGCACGGCCAGGCCGAAGGCCACCAGCAGCAGGCCCAGCACGTTGCCCAGGACGCCCTCAGGCTCGAAGGTGCTATACTTGGTCCTGCAGGGTTAGGGGGGAGGGCACAGATCCACCATCAGCCCCGGGCCCAATGCCACATGCACTTGTGCACTTTTGCTGAGAGCCTCAGAAGGCAAGTGCACATGGAGAGGCCAGCCCCCAGGACCTGGCAGCCAGGGACACTCACCCCAGCTTGAACAGCAGCGCCTCCTTCAGGCCCAGCAGGGCAGTGCCCACCGTGAGCAGGAAGATGGTGGCCCCAAAGAAGATGTGCTGAGACCGGTAGCGACTCCGCAGTGAGAAGGAGGCTCCGGGGAACAGGAAGAAGCTAAAGCCCACGAGCCACTAGGGGGGGAAAGCAGGCAGTGGCACTGGGCTTCCCAGGGTTCCTTCACTGGAGGCCTGGCAGCATGAGCGGGCCCTGAAGGCCAAGTCACAGCCCATGGGGCGTCCAGGACGCCCCGTGCATCCTCCAGACCTCAGCACGGTGATGCCCCACCTTTGGGCGTTCAGGGATCCTGTCAGCAGCTGAGGGGACTCACCTGCACAAAGTAGAGCACGAAGACGAGGAGGCCACACCAGCTGTGCAGGCTGTACAGGTCGGGGTAGCCCTTCTTCCGGTGGTAATCAAACACTGCCACCAGGCCTAGCCCAGACAGGGGTCTGTGAGCACAAGTGGGAGGGGCTGGGGACCCTGCCTGGGATGCCCTGGAGGGGACAAGTGGTGGGGCTGCCCAGAGTGTCATCAGTGGACAGGGTGGGGAAGGGGCCAAGCCAGGAACTCACCCACCAGGGCGATGACAAAGGCTAAGACGTGCAGCAGCCCATGCAGAACCTTGGTTGTGCGTTTGGTCTCGTTCCTGAAGACCCGGTACACCAGCAGGGCTGAGAGAGGTGGAGAAGTGGGGCACCAGTGAACCCCAGCCTCCCTCTCGGGCCCCAGCTGCAGAGATGGCAAGGGGAAGGCACCAACACAGAAAAGGCAAGTTCCCGTGGGAGGTCAC
Organism: Sorex fumeus; assembly: GCF_029834395.1. Lineage (NCBI taxonomy): Eukaryota > Metazoa > Chordata > Mammalia > Eulipotyphla > Soricidae > Sorex > Sorex fumeus. The sequence goes on from NW_026606120.1 coordinate 80,395,313, forward strand.
AGGGGCTGGCCTGGGAGATGGGCGGCCTCCCCAGGGCCGCCCCCCCCCCCCCGCCCAACACACAGCCCACCATTGGCAGGAGCCCCGGTCTACTCCAGGCTCACTGCACAGGGCCCTGAAGCGCCTGGGCAGTCTGTCAGGTAGTCCAGCTTTGTGGAGCAGTCTCCCTGGATGGAAAGGCCCCAGATCTCACGGCAGAACCTCATGCCAAGCTAATCCCCCACCAGCCTGTGGGGCTGGGCGGGGGGGCTGTTGAAAGATTCTGCTCCCTACAGGGAGGCAGGACCACCTCCAGGCAGCCCAGAGAAAGGGGCCCAGGGCTGCCGACCCTATGCCCCCTACTGCACACACATTTACACACATTCCTACACACACACACTGGCTCACCTACTTACACACTTGTGCACTCACACACATGCTCACACACTCAGAGACACATATACTCAGACATTTTCACATACACTTGCACACATAATACACACATGCTTACACTTACACACACTTTCACACACATGCACTAATGCAAACACTCATGCTCACATCTGCTCACACGTGCACATACTCATGCATACAATGTTCAACACTCGCACACACATTACACGCACTCATGCTCACACATGCACACCCAACTCTCTCTCTCTCTCTCACACACACACACACACACACACTCACATTCACACCAATTCAAAGCACTGCCTGGAGCCAGTCTCAATGGCGCTCCACCCTTAGGAGCAAGAGCTGGGAAGCTGGAGGCCACTGCAGAGCCCCTGGCTACATGGCCTGTCCCTATGCCCTTGATTAGCTTCCTTCTGTCTAAGTGTGGAAGTCCCTGCACATCGCCTCACCGTCACCCTGCAGGAACACCAGCCCAATGACCATGCAGAGTGGGTGCACATTGAACTGCAGGGAACTCGCCCAGGCGATGCCACCGCGGTACAGGCCCAGCCAGGCACCGGTGGTGGCCACCACGGTCAGGCCCAGCAGCTGGGAGAAGGCCACGAAGTAGGGCAGCGCTCCAGGGACAGGGGCCATGCTGGTTTGGCTCTCCATGCTGTGGGAGACAGAGATACGGGGCTCAGTGAGCACCCCAAAGGGACAACCCCTACTCAGGGCCAGTGCCCAGGAGTGGGCACAGGCTGTGCACCGGGGCAGGGGTGCCCAGGCCCCTGAATCTTCTGGGGGACTCCCTGAGCTGGGCCTCCAGGCAGGCCATAGAGGACAGTGGGGGAGAAGTGGGGGGCTGCCACGTAGAACCCCCTGGTTCTAAACTGGAAGCAGAGACGAGTAGGGGAGGGGGCCACAATGGTGAGTGCCCCCCCTCATCACCCTGCAGTGCCTGACAGGACCAGACCTCCCAACCCTCTTGCCCTGCAGGCATCTGCTGAGACTCCGGGGTGAGGGGCCCCCATGTCCCCCCAAGAGAAGCACCCACGACCCAAAATGGAGAAAAGAGGCACTGAGGAGGCAGGGGCACACCAGTCCCTGAAATGTGCTGGTTCTCCTGATGCAGCGCACACCCCCACCCCAGGGAGAGCACCGCACCCCTTCCCCCATCAGTCACTGATCAGTTTCCAAGGGGCTGCCCGCCCCATCTCCAGCACCTCTGACTGCTGGCCCCACACTGTAAATCAGGGAGTGAGGAATCAACGTGCCGCAGATACAAAGAAAAAAAGCAGTCACAGGCCAGTGCCCCGCCTCTGGCCTGCTCTCAGTGACAGCCCTCTGCCCAGGGCACCAACCGGCACCTCCTCCTCATGGCCTGCCCTTTGGTTTTGTTCTGCAGTTCCAGGGACAGAACCCACGGACCTCACACCGGCAGGTCTGAGCCAGAAACACCCCCACGGCAGGCAGGAAGCTTCCAGAAGCCGCACTTCTTGCCACTCACCCCTCTGTCACTTCTCTGTGGGCACCAACGTTCAAACCCCACCGCCCATGATCCTCCCTGGACACGCTCCAAGCCCCGTACACTCTGCACACATGGCTGCCACCGCCCCTGAGCCCCGGCTACCTTTTTGCTGCGTCCCCCTTCTGTCCTCTTCAGCCTCCTGAGTGACTCCTGACAGGGACAGCACCCTCCCTGGGGAGACGCCCACGCCGCCTGCTGTCACTGCCCTACGCGCCCTCCCCACCCCTATCATGTGGCTCCCGGGACACCCACTCCCTACCTGCTCTGGGACCGAGACGTCCCTCCCCTGCGTCTCCCAGGCCGGAGCCCACTCACCCCCGTGTGTGCACCTCCACCTGCGGCCTCCAGAGGCAGGGAGCCTTCTGATCTTTGTGCCTGCCGTGGGGATCTAATCCCTTGCTGCTGCCCCCGACTCTGCCAGGTAACAAAGCTCTGAGCGCTGTTCTCGCTAGGGCCTGGCCGCCCCCTGATTAGATTCCTTCCTGGGGAGCCTGCGGCAAGAGCAGAATCTGATTAGCTCATCAGAAGCACGGAGGGAGGTCACGTGGCCACGGGTCTGGGGACCGTCAGGGACAGCATGGGGATGGGGCTGTGGCGGGGACTGTCCTCCCACTCGGCTCCTCCTCCCAGCCCCTTGGCCAGCGGGACTGGCAGAGAGGCCGGGTTCACACTGGGGGAACAGGTGTCCCCCATAGGACCTGATGCTTTCTGGGAGGTCCAGCTTGGGCCTCGCCCAGCATAGGTCACGTGGCAAGGGGGTACTGTGGGCAGAGGCCCATAGAGCAACGTGCCAGAAAGAGAGCAAATGGCTGAGCTCCCGCCTTGCATGGGGCCCAGGCTCCATCCCTGGAGCCAGCAGAAATAGCCCCCAAACTGCTCCTGAGCACTGTGGGTATGCGGAGACCCCACCCACCCTCTGCAATGAAGACACCTAGATTGATGGATGTCTCTGGAAACCAGCTCAGCATCAGGGAAACCTAAGGCAGACACACCCCAGGCTCCTCCCAACATGCCACATCCCTCCCCTCTTCCCAGAACCTGGGAAACTCCCTAAGGGAAGCGAAGCCCTCAGACTCCACGGTGTGGACAGCACGATTCCTCTTAGATTCTCAAAAGGCCTCTGGAGCCCGTGAGTGAACAGGGATGCAGAGGGGGTTCCGTGTTGGGGAACCACCATGCCATGGAGCACTGCGCCTTGCGCCAAGAGAGAGGCCAGGAAGCAGCTTGAGAATCACCACAAGGCCCACGGGGACTGGCACTAAAAGCTTTGAGGGCTGGTACTGCTTCCCTGGGGACTGTCCCGTCTCTTGCTCCTGAGATATATTTTATTGTTCTGTTTTGTTTTGGGGGGTGTGGCTTGGAGCTGAGCATGCAGTGCCCGGGCTCCAGCTCCTAGGCCATCCCCCCCGTACCCCAAACTCTTCCTTAGATTAGAGCTGGTGGGTGGGGAGGAAAGTGCACTCGGCAAGAGAGGCCTCATGCGGCAGCGGCCCGTAAGCCCAGAACATTTCTGGGAAGTGAGCACTGGGCCGCTGGACCCGCCCTCAACACACACACACACACACACACACACACACACAGAGCAGTGAGCGGTGAGCAGAGGCAAGGCCTGAGGCAGGACCGGGGCTCAGCCAGGGAGCCCCACGCAATCGCCCCCACTTCCCGAAATCTCTCCTTTCTGCACTGACACTGGGACCAGACAGGAGGTGCCCCACTGGGACCCAGAAGGAAACTGGAGCTCAGAGGGGAAACCGCGGCCCACATCAGCAGCGGCAAACAGCTGTCAACTCCTGTGTCCACCAGGCATGCAGTGGGATGGACAGACAGATAGATGGACAGACAGGAGGACACATGAACACACAGAGGCCGCAGCCATTCAGCTCGCCAGCAGCAGAGCAGAGTAAGAACCCAGGCCCGGTTAGACCCCCCAGCTTTCCACCGCAGGCCACTGCTGGTTCTAGCCCCTTCACTGGGGTGTAGCTGCTCCCACAAAGCCCCCACTGCCGCCCACTGATGGCAAATGGAGGGTCATCAGTGTCCCCCTGGGGCTGTTCCTAGACAATGGGGGACAGGATGTGGCCCTGCACCAGGAGCCTGGGGCACAAGAACTTTGGGGCCATGTCCCGTGGCATCCTGAGGGCAGGACCCGGCCCTTCCCAATAGGAAGCCAGAGACTGAAAGGACAGAGGATCCCGCATTCAGGAGACCTAAGGTGTCCCTAGAGTCCCCTTCTGCAGGGCAGGCCTTGGCACTGCCCTCAGTTGCCCTCCAGGCCCCAAAGTCCAAAGCGTGAATCTGCAGGGAGAGTCTGACCCTTCGGCACCCGTTCTTCTCCCAGCCCATCCGGTCCAACCTCCTCTACAATCCACACCTGTGTGGAGGGGCTGCTGGGGCGTGGGCTGCCAAGGACCCCCATGTGATTCCCACCCTCTCTGCTGACCAATGCTTGGACTCCTGCTCCCTCGCTTCCCAGGCTGGTCATCATGGGCACCCCCATCCACCCCGGTCAGTGCTGGCTGTTCTCAGGCACCCTGAAAATACCCTGCCAGGTCCGGGGCACCACCCCCAAGAGTATTCCCCTCCTCAGTAGTGGGAAGGGGCACCCTCCCTCCCCCATCAGAGTACAGGGCTGGGTAGGCACCTCTGCCCCCTCCACCCCCCCCCCACACACACACACCTGCAGTCGGTCCACTTAATGCAATCACACAGGCACACAAAGGCCCGCGGGGCAGAGGAGTTAGTGAAAAGGCCACCAGGATCTAATCTCATTATGGGACCAGACGCAGCCTGGCCACAGCCTCCCCATCCAGAGAGGGTTTTAATCAAGTTAGAAAAGATGGGTGGGGGAGGGGGCAAGCTCTTAATGGGGAAGAGCTGTCAGAATGTCCTAGAATGATGAGAGAGAAAAAGCCACATGAGGGCTGAGATGTTTGGAGGGGGGTCTTTCTCACCACCCAGCACCCCAACCCCCAGGGCAGAGCGGCAGGGAGGTGCCACTCTTCCTTCCTGTCTCCATTCTGCCAGGAAACACCCCCCCCAAAAAAAAATATGTGGCTGGTGTTGAAATCTGGAGACAACCCAGTGTCCACCAGGTTGTCAATAGGAGTGTGGCTGGTTTCATGGCAGAGGGACCACAGTACCCTGCACTAGGAAGTTCACTGCTCTTCTGCCCAACAGTAGTTGGGGGGGGGCGGGGAGGGCAGAATCCCCCCCCAGTCTGGGGTGGTCCTCTGCCCTCAGCCAGGTCGAACAGGAGTAGGGACAAGCCTGGCCCCTTCTGCCACCCTCAGCGGTCACCTGCTCGCTGAGGTGCGTCGGAGGGCGGGCCGCTGTGCTTTTGTTTTGTTTTGTTCCGGGCTACAGAGCCAAGGAACAGGATCCAGGGGTTCTGGGTGGGAGATGCACTCAGTGAGTCAGAAAATCCTCCAAGGCTGCCAGGACGGAGGGAATGCCAGGAGATCGGGCAGGGAGAAGGGCTGGGCGGGGTGCCAGCCTCCGAAGGCAGGCCAGGGTCTCAGGGTCCACCTGAGACCGGCAGGCCTGCCCCCATCCGGGGGCCCCAGGGCCCTCCAGCACCCAGCCGTGCACGCTCCCCAGGGCTCCCAGACTCAGGATCTGCCAGGCAGAAATTCCCACTGGTCACTGCGCGCCGCGGGGCTGTCGGGAGAGCCGGGCGGGGCGCTCTGCAGTCCCGGGGCCCGCGGCTAACGCCCGGGCAGCTGCTGGCCCGCGTCTGCAGGGCCCACAGCGCGGGCCGGAGGGGCGCGCGCTCACCTGCCCGCACCTCGATCGCGCCGGCCGCGGCGCGCGGGGAAGGTGCGGAGCGCGGGGCCGGCGCGGGCTGAACGCGTCAGTCCCGGGCCCGGCTCCCGCGCTGAGGGCGCAGGTGCCCGGGCAGGTGCGGGCGGGCGCGGGGCCTGCGAGTCGGGCCTGTTCCGGTCCGCAAGCCGCCCAGGCCCGCGCCCCCCTCGCGTCTCCGCCCGCGCCCTGGGATGCTCCAGGCCGCCCCCCAGCACTCGGGGCACGCCCACCCCGACCCCGCACTCTGGGGCGCTGCCACCACCACCCCTCCGCCCACCCCGCGCCGGGCCCACTTCTGCCCGGCCGCCGCGCGCCTACCTGGCCCGGCCGTTCCGCCCCGCCGCGCGCCCCCTGCCGGGCCCGGCCCCGCTCGGCCTCCCCAGGCTGCTCGGCAGGTTCCGCCGGGCCCGCGCCAACGCGTCGCTATGGGGACGGGGCGGCGGCGGGCGCCTCGGCCGGTCCCCGGGGCCCAGACCTGGACTCGGAACCTTCGAAGGCGCGGCCCGGCGCCCTGGCTTCTGGGGGTCCCTCCTAGTCCGGGCGCGGCGCGGGGGAGGCACTCGGGTTCGCGACCCAGGTTGGCCGCCCTTCCCCCTGCCAGCCCCGGGGGACCCGTGTGGCTTGATGACAAGGTTGGGCTCAGCAGGCCCTGCTGCCGCGCCCCCCGCGCTCCCGGTGACCTCCGTGCCCCCTTGTCCCCAGCTCGGGGTCTGTGCCAGGACCGACTCCCAGCCCGGGACAAACAGCCGCTCCCGGCCGGTCCCGGGGCTGCAGAGGCGGCCGCGCGTCCAGGCGGCCAGGCGGAGGCGGGAGCGAAGCCAAGGCGGGTCCCGGCCCCCTCCGCTGCGCCGTCCAGGCCCCGATCCAGGAAATGTGCGGGCAGATAAGTCCAGCTCAGGCTTCCTACACGCTCGGAACAAAAGGTCCTTTCCTGTCGGATGCCCGGCAAGGGCCCGGGGGTCGAGGGCCACGGCTAACCCTGCTCTGCCTCAGGGACGCCCCAGCCGTGCCCTTGCGTCCGGCCGCGTGAGGCTCGCTCGGGGTCTGAGCCCGGCGCTGGCCAAGGGGACCCGTGGGGAAGATCCATGCCCCCAGGCTAGCGACTGGTGGGTGCTCTGGGCCGAACCCCCAGAGTGACGGCATTAGGACGCTCCAATGACAGGTAAATATTGGCAGGTGGAGGGAGTTAAAAGAAGCGACCTGGTGCGCTGCATAGGGATTTAGGATTCCCCCTTGGGAGGTTTTCAGGGCCCTTCCCTGAGAAACCAGGGTGCTAGGAGTTGTTCTATCTCCACGGGAACTCGGGGCTCTGGCCCCTCTCAGTCGGCGGGAACCACAGGCCCTAGGTCTGGTTCCTGCTTATCAGGATGGGGGCGGGGGCTGACTCCCCTCCTTGGCCCCTGCTTGGCCTAAAGACTTTGAGGCCACAGACCCCTGCACTGGGGCTTGGCTTCATTGTTCCTTCTTGGGGCACCAGAGGTCACTCAGAGGTCATAGCTATCCCTCCCCTCACCTCCCTCACTCCCAGGCACCTTCTCTTGCAGACCCCTAAGTTCCCATCCACCTCCCCCTGGGGACATTCCTCCCCACCATCACAGGCACATTCTTCCCAAAGACCTTTCTCAGCCACCCAGTCCAGTAGCCTGGAATGCGGTTGCAGGGTGGAGCGGAAGCCCACCCTCCCCCCAAAGAGAGCTAATGGCCCCAGGGCTCACTCTGAGCATTTTTTTTTCCTTTTTGGGTCACACTGGGTGATGCACAGGAATTACTCCTGGCTCTGCACTCAGGAATTAATCCTGGCGGTCCTGGGGGGTGTGGGGGGAGGGAATCATATGGGATGCTGAGAATCGAACCCTGGTCGGCGGTGTGCAAGGCAAACGCCCTCCCTGCTGTGCTATTGCTCCATCCCCAATCTGAGCATTTAAAGAGCAGGAAGCCACACAGGGAGCAGATGGTCCTTCATAAAGAAGCCCCAGACCCCCCAGCCTAATCCTGGCCAGGGCCCTGGAGTTATGGAGAAGGGAAACAACCTCTTCATTTGGAATTGATTGTAAAGCTTGTTCTAAGTAGGGCCAAAGGTCATGGGAACATGCTCACCGTGGGTCTGTTGTTTAGCTGAAAGCCAACCCCCCCATCTCCCGTTTTCCCTGGAACCTCCCCTGGCTGGGCGGGGAGGAAGCAGGAGAGGGGCCCTGGTTTGCTGAACCCCCATCTGCCAGAGCGTGGCCTCCTGGGATGGCGTCTGTCTCCAGAATCCATGACCCCAAGCCTTCCTGCTGTTGGCCCACGTGGTGGTGTCTGAGAGTGACAGGCCGAGTAGAGACTTGGGGCGGGCAAGGGGTGGTCAGGCCAGAGACTCTGCAGCATGCCCCTGCCCACACCTCTGACCTCCTGTTGTGTGTTCTAGAACTCAGGCATAGGAAAGCTCCTTAACCGGCATGGGAGGCTCGAGCGGCTGCTGGATGCTGGGCTGTGACTGTGGGAAGCAGCACGGTGACTCTGGGACAAGAGCAAGACCGTTGCTGGAGGTGTCTTTGGAACCCAGACAGCCTCCGGCTCCTGGGCCACCCTCGGAGGACCTGGGGGTAGTGGGGGGGAGGAGGAGGAGGGTGATAGAAGGCACAGGTGGCAGGAGCTAGGTCCACGGGGGCATCGTGAGGGGGCCTGGGAAGTCACTGCCTCCCCTTGAAAAGAAAATTAGAATGAATGAGAAAGGACTGTCCCCACAGCTCAGCTGTGGCTTCAAGGGCCACCTACAACAGCAGTAGCAGCCACAAAGAAGGGACAGGTCACAAAGCTTCCAGCCAACACAGAATGGCACCTCCCAAATGAGAAGAAATTGGGCAGAGACTACGTGGCAGACTGGGGGTTCAGGGCCACCCTCCTCATATGGGAAAGCAAGACTCAGACAAGAGTTTGCTGTCAGATGACTGCTTAGTGCCTATGTTGCAAACCATAACACCCAAAAGGAGAGAGAGAAAGAGGGAAGGTGTCCGTCACAGAGGCAGGGGACGGAAGGGATGGGGGTGGCGGGAGGGACACTGGGAACATTGGTGGTGGAGAATGGGCACTAGTGGAGGGATGGGTACTTGAACATTGATTGAAATGTAATCACGAAAATGTGTAAGTCTGTAACTGTATCTCATGGTGATTCACTGAAATAAAAAAATTAAAAATTAAAAAAAAAAGATATTGCTGACAGTTAGCCTGCCGGCTCAGCTCTGCTGGCTGGGGCATGTGGGGCACTATGGAGGGGAGCAGGGGGGACGGCACTCCCAGGATGGGTGTCAGGGGGGCAGCGGAGGGAGGAGTCAGGAGGAAGCATGGTTTCCCACCCTCCTTATTGGGTGCTGACTTGAGCCCCCCCCCCCACGCTCCCTGGCTAGGCCTGTTTCCTGAAACTCCAGAGAAGCAGAGGAGACAGAGGGGGTCGTGACCAACAGCCATGTGCACAGAGGAATTGTTGGAAGAGCAGGCACAAGCCGGCGGGAGCCTGAAACTCTGACGAAGACAGCACCTGCATATCACATACACACCTGAAATCCACTTTATCAAAGCTTTCTGCAATGTTGCCCTTTTTCTTCCTCTGTTCCAAATTTTGGGTTAGGAAACGCTGATACCAATGGTCCTGAACTCAGACTCCCAGTTCGGAGCCTGTGGCCGCATGTCCCTGGGAAAAGGTGCCACCTTGTACTGTCATGGCTTCGATCGGGCCCAAGTGGAACCTCAGAAGCTTTCACACTGAGAAGGCCCCCAGGACCCTGCTGGACAGGACCAGCTCGTAGAGACGGCACAGTGGAACCCTCTTGACCTCTAGCCTGCTCTTTCTCGCCATTCCAGGACACACCCCTGATGTTTCTGCACCATATTCTGTCCCTGTGATATGTGTTCACTGCACATCCCTCAGTGGTGCATGCACGCTGCTCTCCCTCGTGCATGTGTGCAAGTCTCCTGAAAAGCTACTAGAGCAGGCACAAGACAGTCCGTCACCATTGTCTGGGCAGAACCAAGGCCTGTCTGACACTGTGCTCCTGCCCACCACGTGGCCTGCTGCCCACCGCACTCCCGCACCCCGTCACGCTAAGACCCCTTTTTTAGACTTGGGCTGCCTGGGCCTTTCTTGGGACAAGCCTAATTTGGAAATTCGGCATAGTAAGAGAAACAACAACTAATAAAACAAGAACAGTGCTAGTGATAGGCCATTGCATGGGCTTCTTCTCTCCCATCTGCCATATAAAATATCCCCAGGCCACAGTTAACCAGGAATAACAGAAAGAGCAGGAAGCAAAGGAGCTTGCAAACACACACACATGCAGACACATACAAATGTGGCAAGGACCGCACCAACCGACATGCACACATGGACATGCTTACGTGTAAACATGTGCGTGGGTGCACACATACATCACACACACACACACACACACACACACACACACACACAAAACTGCACAGAAACCTATTGGCATACAGCAGGAAGTAGGAAAAAGAAAAGAAAGCAGGATGGGCAGGGTGGAGGGCCAGGGGAAGGAGCCGAGGAGAGACCTGGGGAAGGCAGGCCAAGGTCCAAGCAGGAATGTGCTGAGTCTCCCCTCCACCCTACCCCCGGTCATTCCTCCTTTTCCCTGCCTGTTTCGAAGCAGAGATAGGAAAGCAGGAATGTAAACAGGTCACAGGAGAGGGCAGAGGTTGGAGGGCTGAGGAGTGGAACTAGGACCCTACCAGGCATTCCTGGAACTTTCAAGAGTGACCCTTGGCCTAGAACTCCAGCGGTCCCTCTGCTGTGGGGAAGCAGAAGCCCAGCAGGGCACTGGCCAGGATGCCCAGTGCTGCCCAGGGCTGGCGGTGCTCAGAGGTCAGTCCCAGGGTCACATGCACCCTTCAGAAAGGGATTCATGAAGCCCCAGCCCCACAGCCTCTGCCATGCCCCCTTCCTCCTGCCCAGTCATCCGCACACCTGGAAATCTGCTGGTGCAAGTACTCACGGCCTGGTGCAAAGCAGGAAAGACCCAGCAGAACCAGGGCTGAGGTGCAGCAGGCAGAGGCCTGCGGGCCGTCTCTGAGAGGATAGGATTGAGGGTGACCAGCCCTTTATGCTCCAGACACCAAACAAAGGAATGCCGCCCTCTACTCCAGGCCTGTCCCGGCTCTGAGTTCTCCTCCTGGCTCTGAAAGCTGTTCCAGTTCCCCATCCCATCCACCCTGAGCCATCGCCACGTCGCCCGGGGCCAGGAAGGATGGGGTGGCCACGCAGAGCCCAAAGCGCATGGAGCCAAGGTCTGGCTTGCCGAGTATCCCACGGGACATGGCCTGAAGCCAGGTGACAGGGAGAAAGGGGACATCCCTGTGTGCAGTCAGCAGAGCTAAGTGCTGACTCAGGTGGCGCTGCCTCTCCTCACCTGGCACCAGGCCCTCTGAGGTTGGAAGAGCAGCTGAACTTAGCCCGATGCTCCATCCCGCCATGGACTCTGAGACCTGAGAACCACACCCTCGGCTGCTGGTCCCCACTCTGGGGCTCATCCTTGGGTTTCTCCTGCCGTGGGCCGTCTCACCTGGGGGCTGACTTCCGGAACACAGCAGATGCTATGCAGTTCTGCTCTGCCTGTCTGGGGGCTCAGTGGTGCTGGGGGCCTACTCCTGCTGTAGGGGTCGCTCCTGGCAGTGCTCAGGGGTTCAGGCGGTGCTAGGGTGGAAACTGCATGCAAAGTCTGAGCTCAGCCCTTTGCATCAGCCATTGGCCCTGCCCTGCTCTCGCATCACCTAGGACTCACTGTGTTCCAGCTCATTCTGCGGCCCCTCAGCACTCACTCCGGGGGTGCCCCACTGTTGACCAGGGGCTAGCCCTCTGGGTTCAGGGCTACTGGGAGGTTTCAGTGGGTGCTTGGTACTGCATGGCCCCTCTATTGCAGCATCATGGGGAGGGTCTTTGAGAGTCCCCCCAGCCCCTCACACCACCCTGTCCTCCTCTGTGACCTCATCTCAAAGATCAGGGCCTTGGGCTGCTTTTAGGGTACACAGCCTCCCCCAGGTCAAGGCCCCGCAGGGCCCCATCTCTGTGAAACAGCTTCAAATGCTCGTGCGTGGCCCCAGCCTGCCCCAAAGGCACCTCGCCACCTGGGGCCAGGCGCCTTAGTGAGCCCCTCTCTACTGAGGTTTCCTCCGGGACCCCTGGGGCTGCTCCCCGGAAAGCCCAGCTGCCTCTACTGCCTGCTGTGTCCCAGGTTCGCCAAGACCAGGCTGCTTCCCCTCCATCTCTCCTCTGCCCCTCATCCCTCACCCAGCCTCACTGGGCAGGAGGCATTTGTGCCCAGCCACCAAGGGCAGCCACTTCTGTCTCTCTGTGAGAAGTCCCCTGAAAGCTGCAGAAAAGGCCCCATGGAGGGCCAGAATGATAATACAGCGGGTAGGGCATTTGCCTTGCAAGAGTCCAGCCCGAGTTCAATCCCCGGCATCCCTTATGGTCCCCCAGCACTGCCAGGAGTGTTTCCTGAGTGCACGATCAGAAATAACCCTGAGATCCAGCCTAAGAGAAGGACCACATGGAGGGCGCGGGAACCACAGATCCCGGAGAAAAAAAAAACAGGTTCCAAAAAGAGCCGAGATCACTGGCAAGTCCCAGATGGGGTAGGTGCCGCATCCCGCCTCCCCCAGATGGAACCCCGGTGACCAGAGTATGCGGGAACTAGGACTTTTTCTCAAAACCGTGCGGCCGCGCGACATCTCTCTATATACAAAGTGATCAATGGGAAGTAAACCACCCAACCTTTCTCCCTGAAAATCAGAGTTAAGTTTGGAGCACAGCCACAGCCCCAGAAACACAAGGACTTAATGCAGAACCCAGCAGCTTGGAGCAGAAAAGTGAACGGACTATGCGTTAATCCAGGCCATCAAGTCTGCCGGAGGGGGAAGGGTGTTGCCCCGTTCGCCCTCTCTTCTCTGGAAAGAAAGATGGCGGCCGCATGGGAGCCTTGTGGACAGCAGGTATGGGCCGGGGGTGTGGAGGCGACTAGAACCTCATGGGAAGGGGGGCGTTCCGGTCCGTCCTTCATGCCCTACCGAGGTCACCAGTTGCCCCCCACGAGCGGCTCTCCAGCATGGCCACAGCCCCAGAAGCACAAGGACTTAATGCAGAACCCAGCAGCTTGAAGCAGAAAAGTGAAAGGACTATGCGTTAATCCAGGCAATCATGTCTGCCCAGAGGGGAAAGGGTGTTGCTCCCTTCCGCCCTCCTCCCTCTGGAAAGAAAGATGGCGGCCACATGGGAGCCTTGTGGACAGCAGGTATGAGCCGGGAGTGTGGGGGCGACTAACACCTCATGGGAAGGGGGGCGTTCCGGTCCGTCCTTCACGCCCTACCGAGGTCACCAGTCACCCCCCGCGAGCGGCTCTCCAGCACAGCTACGGCCCCAGAAGCACAAGGACTTAATGCAGAACCCGGCAGCTTGGAGCACAAAAGTGAACGGACTATGCGTTAATCCAGGCCATCAAGTCTGCCGGAGGGGAAAGGGTGTTGCCCCATTCGCCCTCTCCTCTCTGGAAAGAAAGATGGCGGCCACATGGGAGCCTTGTGGACAGCAGGTATGAGCCGGGAGTGTGGGGGCGACTAAAACCTCATGGGAAGGGGGGCGTTTCGGTCCGCCCTTCACGCCCTACCAAGGCCACCAGTTGCCCCCCCCCACGAGCGGCTCTCCAGCACGGCCACGACTCCAGAACACAGAAACCAATTTCTTAGCTATCTGACTTTCAGTAGAAATACTTCCAGGGTCAATAGGTAAAATAGCAGAATCCAAAACCAACATTTAATTCTTGAACCCAGCTGTAGAAAGCAAATCACTTCACAATGCTTTTTCAGCATGTCTGATTTGGGGGGGGGGTAAACTCTAAATAATAGTGGTGAATCTTTTATTGAAACAATGAATCTAATCAAAGCAGATACAGTGTTAACTAGAATTCATCTGCCTCACAGGGATGGGGAGGGGTGGGGGGTGGGGTTTCATTGGGGTTCTTCATGGTAAAAAATAAGTATTGGTAAAGGGAAATGTGTTTGATATTTGCATGACTGAGACCTAAACCTGAAAGCTTTGTAACCTTTCCCACAGTGATTCAATAAATAAAAAATAAAAAAATAAAATTAAAAAAAATAATAACCCTGAGCATCACTGGGCGTGGTCCCAAAACAGGGGAACGGGGTGGGGGGAGGAACAATTTTTTTTAAAAAGGACCCCATAAGCACTGTTTCTCCCCAGAACCACTGGGGGTCTGTCATCTCCCACATGGGCTATTGACTAAGGGGGCCTGAGAGCCCGCAGACCTGACACCTGACCAGGGCCGTGCCTCCTGGGCTCTGCTCCACGCTGCAGACTGGATCCCTCTCGGCCCCACCTCTGGGCGGATGCACCCCTTGCCCCCCCCACCTCCTCCATTCTGGGCCGTGCACCCCTCACAGCCCCCTCACTCTGTGCCACATGCTCCCATCGCTCCTTGCCTCTCCATCCATCTTGCAGGCTGACCTGAGGGTCCCTGGCTTCCCAAGGGGGAAGATCACTGGGGGTGTCATCCAGCTTCCTGCTCTCGGGGACAATGAGTGAGACCACTGCCAAGACACACAAGTGGCTTCAGGCTGGGGGCCTCTAGGCACCTCAGTCCCTAAGCTCCAGGTTGGACTCATAGAGCTGAGCCTCCATCCAACAGCTGAGGCCTGGGGGTACCCCCAGAACCCTCCAGCCCTCCCCGCTGAAACCATTCATCGGTCAAGGAATCTCGCTTATGTGGGGGTTACCCCAGGCCTCGCTCCCCACCCCCTGAGTCCTTGGAGACCCAAGACGTGGCTGGAGTGCGGAGGTCACAGTCCTGCTTCCCAAATCACGCTGAGCGCCCAGCACCTGCTCTAACGGGAGAAAGGTCAGGTCAGGTCAGGCCTTGGAGGACTGTGAGGAATGACCAAGGCTGGGGGTGGGGACATTCTGGGCAATGCTTCCATGGACCACAGAATTGGCAGAAGAAACGCAGCTGGGTAGACAGCGGGCTTACCAGCATCAGCACCAGGAAAAAAAAAGAAGAAAGAAGTTTGCCTGGAGTTACTCCTTTTTCTAGCAAGTCAAGATATTTGGTTTCATTTGGGTGGGGGGGGGGCACATCTAGTGGTGCTCAGGGCTACTCCTGGCTCTGCACTTAGGGATCACTCCTAGCCGGGCTCAGGGTATCCACGGGATGCTGGGTCGGAATGAAACAGCCTGACTTGTGCAGAGCAAGTACCCTACCCGCTGTGTTATCACTTCAGCTGCTGAGTCAAAGCATTTAAAAAGAAAACATCTGAGGCCAGAAAGCTCAAAGAGTAAGTACTGGTCTGTGGGGACCAGGAGCAATGATGAGCACCCAGCCAGGAGCAGCCTCCGGGCATTGCCAGGGGTTCACAGGAACCCCAATGTTTGGGGGAAACACACTGTTTTTTTTTGTTGGTTTTTTTTTTTTTTTTTTTTTTTTGCTTTTTGGGTTGGAGTGATAGCACAGCGGGTAGGGCATTTGACAACCCGAGTTCGAATCCTCTGTCCCTCTTGGAGAGCCTGGCAAGCTACCGAGAGTATCTCGTCCGCACTGCAAAGCCTGGCAAGCTACCTGTTATGGATTCGATATGCCAAACACAGTAACAAGTCTCATAATGTTACTGGGCCCGCTCAAGCATATCAATGAACAACAGGAGGACAGTGACAGGGTCACACCCAGCGAGGCACAGGAGTCACTCCTGGTTCTGCACTCAGGAATTATCCCTGGTGGTGCTCAGGGGACCATATGGGATGCTGGGAATCGAACCTGGGTCGGCCGCATGTAAGGCACACGCCCTATCCGCTGTGCTATCACTCCAGCCCCGAAACATGCTGCTTATTAAACGTGTACTTGACCCAAGCTGGGGAGAGCTAAAAAGAGGAGACCATTAAGGAAAACAGGATTGCTGGGGTCCGGAGATGGGTCACAGGGCCGGAGTTATCACATGCTCCCCACTATCATGTGCTCCCCCAGAACCACCAGAAGTCACCCTTGGGCACAGAGTAGCCCCAGAGCACTGCCGGGTGTGGCCCAAAAGCCAGAAAAAAAGGAAAAGGATTGCAGGGTGGGTCATTGTGAACGCAACAGGACTCCCAGGCACAGATGCGCATGATTCCTAGTGGGAGGAGGGGCTCTCCCCAACTCCCAGGCTCAGAGCAGTCCTATGGCCTGACACTGCCTCTGTTCCCCTGGGGACTGAGAGGGACAGGACTGTTAACAGCAGGTGGACAGGGGCAGAAGAATATGGACAGATGCTTTGTCCTCCCAGCACTCTCAAAGGCTTCTGGGGAGGTCAGGCGACACAGGCAAAGCCCACAGGCCTGCGAGGGGCCTAGACACAGTTTCCATAGCCCACAGGTTCAGCACCCAAAGGTTGTGACTTCCTGTCCCTGAAAAGGAGCAAGGGCAGGCAGAATAACGCCAAGGACATAGGTCGCTCTACTGTCTGGAGAGAGGGAGCCCCGCCTTTCCCCCCTTCCAAACACCCCATTGCCAAGGAACCCCTTATCCTGAAAAATCGCATCTGTTTAACAAATTGTGTTGATTCAAAGTTAAAAATTGTTTATGTAGGGGACTGGAGCAATAGCACAGCAGGTAGGGTGTTTGCCTTGCACGTTCTGACCCAGGTTCGATTCCCAGCATCCCATATGGTCCCCCAAGCACCACCAGGAATGATTCCTGAGTGCAGAGCCAGGAGTAAGCCCTGAGCATCGCTGGGTATGACCCAAAGAGAAAAAAAATCATTTATGTATATAGTCCAAAATCTGTTGTGTCAGTCATCTACGGCTCAGCCAGACTGGGGACGTGGTGCTGGGCCTGGGGCTCTGCAGGGGCTCCTGGGGAGGCCCCATGCAGTCAGCACCACCCACGTACAGTGACTGGCAAACATGACAGACGTGAGGGCCGGGAGAAGGCTTGCTTGAAGGGCTGTGCGCATGGTAGAATGCTCTAGTACCACATGGTGCCCGGGGCACTGCTGGGGGTAGCCCCCCACCCCCAAACATTGACCTGTAGTAGCCCTTCAGCACAACTGGGTGTGGGTCCAAAGCAAACAAACCAACTTGCCAGCCCACAGGGAGGAGAGAGGCCACAGCTGTGCGCCCTGGGCCGCGGAGAAGTGTGGCCGGTTCCTTGGGTCTCATGAACGCAGATCTACAAGAAAGGGGGTATTCCAAGGAAAAGAATGATTCAGATGGAGGTTCACTCCGGAAGTGTCTGCAGCATACCCCTCCAGTATCTGAAGCATAACCCCTCCCACTCCCTGGCAGTGTCGGCAGCGTAACTCCCCCCCGCCCCCCCCCCCCCCCCCCCCCCCGCGAAGTGTCTGCAGCGTAACACACCCTTCCTCCCCACCCCCCACCCCAGTGTCTGCAGCCTAACTGCCCTGAAGCAGTGGGTATTGCTGAAGCTAAGCACTGGCCAAGGTTCCTGCTCAGAGAATCTAGCACACATTCTGAATCTATCAAGCATGCCACCAGCCAGGAGAGCACCCTAGAGCACCTGAAGGAAAGTGATGGGGGAAAAGGACCCCCAAAGGTGTGGCATTGGGTTTGGCGGAGAAACTGATTCATTTCCTCCTCCCCATCCTCAGAGCAGCATTTGGTGGGAATTGATGGAAGGCACCTGAGTGGGCCCCACTCACAAGCTTCAGGGCTTAATCAGT
Organism: Sorex fumeus; assembly: GCF_029834395.1. Classification (NCBI taxonomy): domain Eukaryota; kingdom Metazoa; phylum Chordata; class Mammalia; order Eulipotyphla; family Soricidae; genus Sorex; species Sorex fumeus. The sequence continues at coordinate 80,412,726 of NW_026606120.1, forward strand.
ACAAAAAAAATCGACAAGTGGGGTATGGTGCCACCAGCAGGTCAAACTGTACCTGTGAGGCGAGTGCATCAGCAGCCTGATGGTGCCTTCAGACTTCTAGATGCCCCAAAATTTCTTCTGTGCCTTTGGCCAAACCCCAACAACTTGGGGCCAAGTTTACCAAGAAAGTAAATGACCAAAAGTTAGATATGTGGGAGACACACCCACAAACCACCTCCAACTCAGTCAGCTATATAATTGGAGGCAAGGCCTCTCTGGTTCCTGATCAAACTGCTTACTGGCCATGATTCCAGAGACTCAGAAACAAAACTCGGAACGCAGTTGCTTTTGGCAGAAATGCATCCAGTCCCCTCAGTAGAAGAATAAGAAAGGGGTGTGTGAACCCATAAAGCAGGGAAGGCTAGAGAGATGGCATGGCAGGGAGGGCGCTTGCCTTGCATACTGTCCACCTGGGTTCAATCCCCAGCACTGCATGTAGTCCCCTGGGCCCACCCTGAGCACAGTGCCAGGAGGAAGTCCTCAGCACTGCTAGGTGTGATCCCCAAAAAACAAAAACAAAAAAAAAGAGAGAGATAGAGAAATGGGAGGAATGGGCAAAGGAAATCAGCCAGAGGAATTGCTCAGAAGCAGAAACAAGACGTCCCATAAACGTGAGAAATGCTCAGCCTTGTGTGCTCACATCTGAAATGGGGGGATCAGACCAAAGCCGGAATGCGAACATTCACGCACACAGCCAACACTGATTCACGCCAAGTGCCAGGGAAGGCAGTGGACAATGTGGCAGCTTGGCGGCCGGAGGGAACACACACCAGTGTGACATTTGGACATTCACACATCCTGCAGCTCTTGCTAACCTCTGAGGATCTTTATACGCTTGGTTCAGCAATACTGTCACTGTCCTCCCATTGTTCATCAATTTGCTCAAGCGCACCCAGTAGCGTCTCCATTTTGAGACTTGTTGATACTGTGTTTGACATCTCGAATACGCCACAGGTAGCTTGCCAGGCTTTGCCGTGTGGGCGAGATACTCTCAGTAGCTTGCCGGGCTCTCCGAGAGGGGCGGAGGAATTGAACCTGGCTTGGCTGGGCTGGCTGCGCGCAAGGCAAACACCCTACCTCTGTGTTATCGCTCCAGTCCAATATGTGAAAAAATAACTGGCGAAAAATTACAGGTGCATATGTACATAAAATAGAAATTTTAGAAAAATAGAAAAAAATAGGACAGTACTTGGGGGACCATATATGGTGTCTGGGAATTAGCCCAGTTGGCTCTGTGCAAGACAAGCACCTTATTACTGTACTATCTCTCCAGTTATTTGTCTAACAGCATTGGAAGAGAAGAATTTTTAATTTTTAAAAACTAAAATGTCTTACATTCTTTTTCTATCTTTTAAAGGAAATGTTTGCTTTATCCAATGTTATTACAATTTCAGCAATACACTCCCAGTATATTTCTTCAATTTCCAATCTTCTGGCCAGCTGGAGAGATAGTATAGTGGTTAAAGCACTTGCTTTGCATGTGGCTGTCCCTGCCAGGTTTGATCCCCAGCACCCCATGTGGTTCCCTGAGCCCCTATAGGAGTGATTGCTGAGTTTAGAGTGAGGAGTAAGTCCTGAGAAATTCTGGGTATGGCCCAAAAACCAAATCAAAATAAAAGGATTTCTAAAAATACTAAGTGGGGAAAAAAAGACAGAAAGTATATAAGCCCTGCCATATTATTATAAGGTTCAACAGATATCAAGGTATTTCCATCTACCAAGAAGACAAGTACAAGAAGGTGTAATGGAAAAAACCATCTTAAATGACCAGGTGACAGGATTAGTGGTTGGAGAGAAATAAATTTGGTATCTATGCACAATAATTTATAGACTTTTGTGCAGTTGTGAAAATAATCTTCAATCACAACAACACACACACAAAAAGTCTCAGCAGGACAATTGTGAAAAAGAACATTAAAAACTACCCCCATGTTGCATGAATATTCTTTCGGTAGGAGGCACGGAGATAAAACACGCGAGAGGAATATAAAGAGCACGGAGGGCCAAGGCTCATTCTGGCTCAGGATGAAGAGTGACTACCAGAGGCCTCCTTTTATTCTATTTTGTTATCATTACATCCTAATGGGGGCTGGAGCGATAGCACAGCGGTAGGGTGTTCGCCTTACAAGCGGCCAACATGGCCGACCCGAGTTCGATTCCTCCGCCCCTCTCGGAGAGCCCGGCAAGCTACCGAGAGTATTCGATATGCCAGACACAGTAACAACAAAGTCTCCAATGGAGACGTTACTGGGCCCGCTCGAGCAAATCGACGATCAACGGGAGGGCCTTTACCTTTACCTTTTTACATCCTAATGACTTCATCACAGAGAAAGACTCACTAACGAGAGTACAAACTGTTATAGGATGAGCATTCGTCAAAGGAACATCAGGGTGTTCATTGTCTATAAAGCTATGTTGTCAAAGGTATGTTGCTATGATTAAAAACTTCAGAGGAAGATATGGAACTGGACACATAGGTTCTAGATTACGTCCTCCACATTCTTGTGGTTGGTACACATAGGGCAAAAAGAAGGCTCAATACTGTTACTTGAAGGTCAATCCAGATTAGGGATATGTAAGAGAGGGGGAAACTGCTGCCTTGTACTGCCAAGATAGTGTAGGACTAGGCGGGTATATGAGAGTATGCTGTACTTCCCCAGGTCATCAGACTCACAAGTTTCTAGCTTGCCCACTTAGTGGAAAAGTGGGGTCTCGGTTCCGCTTCCTGCTTGCAGGGCAGCATCCAGAGGCTCATCCTAATGTCCTGGTTTAGCACCAACACCCCCAGAAGACTATCTAGTATGATCAATGTTTAAGAGCTGTAGAGGGGCCGGAGAGGTAGTCCAGGGGGTACGGAGCTTGCCTTATATGCAGACAGCCCCACTTCCATTCCTGGCATCACATATTGTCCCCCCAACACTGACAGGAATAGTGATCCCAGAGCACCCTGGGTGGAGTCCAACATTCCCTCCCCCTCAATAAAATAAAAAAGAGCTTTATAGGAGCATAATTCCTAATATTCAAAATGCTGGACCAAGCATAAATAGATGTTCAAAGTTCAGAGAAATGTCCAGAGTGTCCAACACTTTCTAAATGAGTCATGCTTCTTTGCACCCCTGACCTCTGGAACCCACGAACACCCACATGGCTCCGCACCTTCACCAGCAGGGAGTCTAGTCTGGGTTTTGCTTGTTTGGGGAGTTTGGCATCACCCAGTGGTACTCAGCGGTTACTCTGAGTACCACTTACTGAGTACTTCTTACTCCTGGCTGTAGTCAGAAATCACTCCTGGGGGACTCAGAACCTGAGTTGTGAGGCTGGATCAAGGCAAGCCCCTTCCCCACTGTACTACTTCTCCAGCCCCACGTAGTCCAGTTTTTAAAGCAGTGCCAGTTTGGGGGCTGTGACATGTTTGCATTCCAGTATTTTAAGTGTGAGACTCGGTGACGAATAAATTTTGAGATCTGTGGAAGTACTATTGCACTGTATTTCAGCACATTCCCCACACCCCCAAAAGCAACCCACATTCAGCTCCTCTCCATCCCTGTCTTCAGTCGCTGGAAATCCCTGTTCTAGCTTCTGCCTCTAAATCCTGACTTTTCTGACATGCTACAGCTGCCACCGTGTCAGCAACAACCCAGCTTCCAGTCCAGGCAGAGAACTCGGAGAACTCTAGGGTCTTCTCGGAATGGGGCTGGGCAGCCTGCCCCCTACTGCTGGGAGCCCTGACAGCCACACCGACACCCACACCCCCAGCCACCAGCAGGGAACCACCACAGCTTCACCACCAATCTCAGGAGAGATGCCAAGGCAAGCCAAGCTGCTGAAAATCACAGGCTCAGCTCTACGGATCCTAGTGTTCCTGGAGCGTACAACATCTTCAAACTGTACAATGCTGACAGCCCAGGGGAGCTCGCCAAATTACATGGGAAAGGAGCATGGAAGCAGCTCAGCTCCATCAACAAAACCCATGGCACAGGAGGCTCAGTGAGCAACCAACAGCTTAGTGACCCATCGGATAAGGACCTTGATGACCCCATGGTAAGAGATAACAATTTTCACACATTTTCTTCTGCTGAAGTTTTTTTTTTGGGGGGGGGGTGATAATTCCATGAGCTATTTTGTTGTAACAAACAATTGAAAATAAATTAAATTGTGCCTTCTTGGCAGGGTGTGGGGGGCTGCAGGCAGGCTTGGGGAGTGGATGGAAAACTAGGGACAATGGTGGAGGGAAGGTCACACTAGTGGTGGGATTGATATTGGAACATCGAATGGCTGAAACAACTGTATCATGAACAACTTTGTAAACCACACTATTTAAATAAAGTAAAAAGAGATTAATTCATTATTTTTATTAGTTTACTAATAAATCAATAATTAATTGACTACCCTGACTTTTATGAGCACCTCATATAAATGAATTCAGTTGAGCCATAGCTACAGCAGGCTGCGGGCGCTTGCCTGCACTCAGCTGAGCAGGGTTCAGCCCCCAGCACCACATATGGTCCCCCAAGCCCCACCAGGAGTGACCCCTGAGCACATAACCAGGGGTTATCCCTGAGCATCAATCGCCAGGTAAGACCTAAAACAAAACCAAAGAACCAACTCAAGGTCTGACCTTGAGTCTGTGCCCAGCGGGTTTCACTGAGCAGTTTGTGGAGTTTGTCCAGGCTGTTGCACCAATCAGAATCTTGCTTCCTTTAATTGGAAAATACCGCCCTCCTGTGTGGATGCAAAGACTCCCCTCTCTCTACTCCCCACTCACCAGTCTTTCTTCTCGCAGTGACACGCGCCTCCTCTCCCAAGCGCAGATCCGGGGGTGCACCATCTTGGCAAACAGGCGAGTAGGGCCAGGCTCAGAACTGAACCTCTTCTTTCTTGGGAAATGCTCAGCACAGCCTGGAGGCACCAGCGGTGGGGAGAGGGGTCTCTGTCAGGAGGAAGGGGACAGGAAGGACAGTGCCGCTGTGAGCAGGTTTGGGGTGTGGATTTGCTTTCCTGTCATCTGATATCGCCTATAGGCACATGTAATAAGAAAACATTAAGGAAATGCTCCAGCCCCTCAGGATAACCAGGTCCTGACACCAGCGGATGAGATTCAGCATGCTCTAGAAGCTGTCTGGGTTCACTCACGAGTCGGTTAGCCAGTTTTGGGTCCATTTGGTTCTGCCACACTGCACCCACCCCCACCCGGCTATTCCCCAGTCAAGAGCTGATGCCTTCACTGCAAAACCCTCCCCTGAAGAACAGCTCTGGGGTTCTTCCTGCCTTCACCCCAATCTCCCTCAGCCTCTGCCCACAAATTTACTTGCACTATGTCCCTCCCGTTGTCTGTGGCACGATGAGTCAGCTTCTGTTTGAGGACACCCTGAGTCCCCAGCATGAGGGATCTGTCTGCCAAGGATTTCTGTATAGACAGGCTGAGTGCCGGGGCACGATCATGCTTGATGGGACAGTGTGGACAGGACTTGTTGGCCTGTTCTCCTGAGCTGCCAGCGAAGAGCATGTGAACTGGGATGCTTTGAAGGTCCCTTGTGTGCCGCCAGGAGAGGTTTTCTGGTCCAGCAGCTAGAGGCCTGACACCCAGGACATCAAAAACCAGAACGACAACGGCCAGGGGCACAGAGCCTGCAGTAAATGGCCCCGTGCGAGCCTCCAGCTACTTTGCTGGAATTCCAAAGTTTTGCAGCCCTCCCTGTGGTCAGCCAAAGTGCATACTCAGTCCAGAAGGCCCTTGAGGGTGAACCTCGAGTTTAGGAGGTCTGGTCTAGAGGTGTAGACACAGAAGCTGTCTCCAGCGCCGGTCCCACCACCCACCCTATCTTAACTCCAACACCAAACACAGCAAACACTGGCCAGGCATAGCTTCTGAACATCTGCAAAGCAGCCAGTGAGAACAGATTTTGATTTTACCAAATTCTCATTCATTTTAAGACAGAAGCAGTACAGGTTTTGTTTTGTTTTCATTCAGCACATGTGGGACCAGGAGATATAACAGCAGTTAGGGCTCAGACCTAGCGTCGCCGTCTCGGGTTTGATGCTCTTGGACCCTGAACATCCCTGAGTGCATCTGTGAGCACCATCACATCCTCAGGCCCTTGTGCTGGACCCAACAGGCCTAATTAGCTGAGAGAGCTCCGCAGACTCCTGATCAATGTTAGGGAGATCTCCCCCACCGCCGCCACCCCGCAGAAGAAACACCGGTTATTGCTTTGGTGTAGCTAGGTTTCACTCTAATTGTTCGCATCCAAATTGGGGCATGTGAAATGCACACCAGGTTTTCAAGATTTACACAAAATGGTAAAATAACTCATTAGTAATTGGATTTTGATTACATGTTGAAATGGTTGTATTTTGTATATATTGGAATAAATAAAATGATATTAAAACAAATCTTCTGGGGCTAGAGAGATAGTATAGTGGGTAGGGTGCTTGCCTTGCACACAGCCAGCCTGGTTTCAACCCCAGGAAACCCAGATAGTTCCCCGAGCAGCACCAGAAGTAACTCCTGAGAGCAGAGTCAGGAATTACTGAGTAAGCCCTGAGCACCGCTGGGTGTGGCCCAAAAACACAAAGAAAAATCACTTAATCACTTAATCACTTAACTTCCCGTTAGTCATCGATTTGCTCGAGCGGGCGCCAGTAACGTCTCCATTTGTCCCTGTCGCGTGCTAGTGTAGCCCAATGGCATCTGTTCGCTCCGGGAACATGAAGGGCCTCAAACCGATCGTTCATGATCTTCAGGAAGAAGTCTGACCATCTGGTAGGTGGGCGGCCACGCGGTCTCTTGACATCCCGTGGAATCCAATCAGTAACAGCTCTAGTCCAACGGTCGTCTTTAAATCTCATTACGTGACCAGCCCATCTGATTTTCGACACCTTGGCAAATGAGACAGCGTCCCTGATTCTTGATCGTCGACGGATGTCAGAACTCCGGATTCTTTCTCTCAATTGAGTGAAACGTGATATTCCAAGCATAGCTCTTTCTATTCTTCTTTGGGAGACCTGAATGGCGTTCTCATCTTGTTTGCGTAGGGCCCAGGTCTCTGAGGCATATGTTAATGCAGGAAGAACAGTGGAATCAAAGAGATGTGCCCGGAGCCGGAGGTTCTTCGTCCTCTTAGCTATTTCTTCGACGTTCTTGAAGGTGTACACAACGGACGCCTGGCACATGGCTGGTGAAAGCAGGGGGCAAGTGGCAAAGAACAGACTTTGACGCTGACACAAATCTGGGTTCTGCCTCTCCTAATTAAATTAGTATCAACGAGGGGCCAGGGAGAGAATTCAAGTAACCAAACGCGTGCCACGAGCCCGTGCCAGGTCCCGCGCCCGATCCTCATCATGGCATACCCATCTCTCGCGTGATAAGAAGGAACCAGTCACAATGGACATTTGAAAAAGTTGAGTGGTCTTCGAGCAGACCCGTCGGCTTTTCGTTTCCTTATCCAGAACAGCCCCGGGAAGAATTCCTACCTAGTCGGGGCTGGAGACAGCTCCAGGGGCTGACTGCCGGCAAGCGGCAGGTCCTGCTCTGGTCCCCGGGACTGCCTGGCGCCCTGAGCACCACTGGAAGTAATGGCTGAGCACAGAGCCAGGTGAGCCCACCACCCCTGGCAAGGAAAAAAAAACTAAACCCTACTACCTTAGAGGGCAGCTATAATCATTAAATGGGAGAACTCAGCGCAAGGGTGCTGTGTGAGCACTTCCATACAATGACAATTGACCTTGAGCTAAACAGCTTACATTCATTAACTAATTTGGTCTCATCAACGCTGAGGGAAATACCACAATCGGTTCAGTTTTCTAGGCGAACAAAAGAGGAGAAGTCAGGCCCCCAGGGTGGCGCACACACCCGACAGAGAGCCTTCCAGGAAGCAGATTCCCGCTGGCATGGGGCAGGGGCCCAGCACTCCTTGGCATGACCCGGCCTCAAGGAAGCGTCAACAGGGACTTTTGGAATTAAACAGCAAACAGAGGTGGGTTCCGCCGTCTGCAAAGTGCAAAGTTCTGGGCAAAGCCCGGCAGAGAAAGGAAACCAATAGTGCATTTCTGAAACAGGCTGGAACTGAAAAAGAGCTTGCTGACAAGGCTGCCCTCTCGGGCGCGGCTCATCCTCTCGGAAGAAAAACACAGAACTACACTGGGACTAAAATGACGAGGAAAAAAAAAAAAAGCAATGTAAGACCATGCTTAACGCCTAAGAGAAGGGTCCCATTTTTCTGCCAAATGAGAAAGGCAGCGCCTCCCTCCAGAGCCGTGGAGAAAGGGCTCCTCCCGGAAGCTGCCAACTGCAACACTCTCGAGAAGGGGTTTCCAACAGACAGCACACTACGGCAGGCAGAACCCTCGGCCCGAGAACATCCCCGGGCCAGAGAAGTAAAGGGACTCACGAGTGCCAGGTGCTACAAAGAAAAATAAAGAAATAAAATTAAACTTACCTGTTTCTTTCTCTATCTTCAATGCAGCCACTAGAAATATAAAATTCCATACGTGGTTTTCATTCATCTCTGTTTCCATCCACTCGAGAAAGTTCCCTCAGACATTGCTGGTCTGGAGGCTGGAACAATCACTCACGTTAGCCTCCAGCTTCCTCCATCCAATTCGCTGTTCTCACCTGCTGCTGAGCCCAACCTAAAGCACTTAAGCGTTGGAGAGTTGCTTGTCACTCAACCAAGTTTTACATTAAAGGCAATAATCTGAGGTTGGGGAGTTGGCTCCGAGTGCTATAACGCACAAGCTTTGTACGAGAGATGCCTGGTTTGATCATGGTCCTCTGGCCACTGCTGGGAGTAACCTCAAGCCTAGGGTAGCCTCAGAGCGCTGCCAGGTATGGCTCAAAAAGCAAAAACAAGTCGATAATTGTGTGTTTATCAGTTTAGCACCTGGCCTATAAGAAATGTTAGCCAATGAGTTTGACAGTAATGATAAGTTGTTTGGGGTGATGTCATCTTCCACGCTTCTGAGGTGGGTAGAGATGTGGACAGCTATTTTGCACAGGAGGAAATGGGGCTCAGAGAAGAGGTGAGGGTCAGGCCCAGGCTTGCTGGGCTCTGTTCCAGTACTGCTGCGGGCTCGGCAGAGAGGAGGGGGGTGGCACTGAGGGGTTGGATGGAGCCTCTGGAAATGAATCGAGTCAGGTGGTATCTCCATGAATGGAGAATGATAAAAGTAAACATCTGAGCATGCTTTCAGGGATTTATTGAAATGTATCATATACCACAGACTCCTCCCCTCCATTAAAGTTAATGCTTCATGGGGCTGGAGTGATAGTACAGTGGATAGGGCATTTGCCTTGCACGCAGCCGACCCAGGCTTGATCCCCAGCATCCCATATAGTCCTCCAAGCACTGCTAGTAGTAATTCCTGAATTCAGAGCCAGGAGTAACCCCTGAGCATCACTGGGTGTGACCCAAAAAGCAAAAAAATAAATAAAATAATAATAATAATAAAGTGAACGGTTCAGCTTTTCAGTCTGTTCACAGAGTTGTGGCCTCATCATTATGAGTTATTCGCTCATGACAGAGCTCAGGGGACCATATATGGTGCTGGGGATCAAACCCGGGTTGACAATGTGCAAGGCAAGCACGTATCAACTGTCTTATCTCTCTGGGTCTTCATGCACAAGATTTTATATGGACATGTTTTTAATTCTCTTGAAGTTGAATATATCCAGGAGTAGAACAAAGGTGTTTTGAGGAACTCTCTGTTTTCCAAAGATATGGTTCCAATTATTAGTCCCTCTAAGCCCTGTAGAAGATTCTGATTTCTCCATCAACCCATCATAGTCTTTTTTTAATTTTAGCATCTTTGTGGGTGTGACGTGGTAACCCATGTGGTTTGATCTGCATTTCTCCAATGACTCACGAGGCTGAGCATGTCTTCATGTGCTTATGGGTCACAGGTCTGTCTTTTTTTGGAGAATGTCTCATCAAATCGTCTGCCCATTTTGTGCGTGGAGGTGGCGGGTACTGAGATTGAACTGAAGCCTTCTGCATGCAAGGTGTGCATATTACTGACCCATGCTCCCAGCTCTCTCTGTGCTCAGGAATTACTGCTGGCAGTGCTTGCAGGGAATATATGGTAGGGCGGGGGGGTTGAACCAAGGTCAACCACTGCAAGTACCTTACCCTCTGCACTATCTCTCCAGTACTTATTTTTTCTTTTGTAATACGAGTCTTTAATGTCTTATCTAAAACATCATCATTATCATCTTATCCCAGGTTATAAATTTTGATACCTGAATGTCTACTAAGAATTTTATGATTTTTGTTCTTGGTCTGCCTTCTACTTTGGGTCAATTTTTATCTGGTATGAGGCAGCAGTCCAAGTCATTCTGTGCATGTCCTTCACATGTGGAAATCTGATTGTCCTTACACCATTTGCTAAATAGACTTTCTCTCCCTTGCTCCAGTCCTATTTCATTATACAGGCACCCTTGCCAAAGATCAACTGGAAGGTTGGAGTGTATGCTTTGCACACAAGAGGTTAAACACCACCCCCATCCCCCACTACCTTACCACTCAGAAGGAAAAAGCACAAAGCCAAAAGTAACCCTGGGCACCGCAGGTGTGCCCGTCCCCCCACCCCCAAATCTGTTGAACATAAATTGAAGGGTTTATTTCTGGACTTTAAATTCTTAATTTTATTTTATTTTGGGGGGCTATACCCAGCAATGCTCAGGACTAACTCCTGGTTCTGCACTCAGGGATCACTCCTGGCAGTGCTCAGGGAACTATACGGGATGCCAGAGATCAAACCTGGGTTGACCACACTCAAGGCAAATGCCCTCCCCACTGTACTATTGCTCTAGCCCCCGGATTTTAAATTCTATTCCATCCATGGTTCTATATGCTAAGTGGTGTTTATCTTGACCTGCGGTCACTGGACACTGTGCTTTCTGGAACGAAGTAGAGAATTCTCCAGAAGAATGCTCCCCCTGGGACTGGAGTGGGGTCAGGCTGCTCCAGCTACTCAGAGGCTCTCAGGATTACACCCTCCTGCAGGATCTGGATCCCGCCCCACTGTGTTGATGGAGCCAGAGAGAGTGAACTTGGCCATGGACATTCTTTCTCTCCCCTACCCAGGGTCTTATAAAAAATCAAGTTTGATCATTTACACCCCAGACTCTAGAAAAGTTCAAAGTGTTATCCAAATGTCAGGTGCATTCCTCCCCCTCCCCCATGAGTAAGACTCTAAAAATAGAGAAGAGGGCTTATTTTCAACTTCTGCTCATCAGAACCAAGGTTACAGTATTCCTGCAAGCTCCACATTAGTGAGTGGGGCCACTTCAGATGTCCCTGCCTGAGGCTGGTGCCTGCCCTGGGGGCAGCGGGGGGGGGGGGGGCACGTCCCAGCCCTGCCCTCTTCTTCCCTCCATCATTCCCCTCTCTGGAACAAGGTCCTCCCTGGGTGGACCTGAGCTAAACTGGGGTGCAGGGAGAGGAGGATGATAGGGTCTGGCCCTTCTGGAGTTTAGCCCTGATATCTGTTCCTTTGCTCTTTGTAAACAGGGAGATTAGATAATCTTCCAACCCCCATTGAGCTTCCGCACTTGGGGCTTTTCAAGGAGGTGTAGGTTGTTCCCGAGACGTGGCAGGGTTAGTGCTGAGCAGGGCCAGTGGGCGGGGGCCCTGTCCGTGTCCCAGAGAACTCTGTGTCCCGCCTCCTGCCGGCTGCTCGCTGGAGAGGGCTCGCTCCTCCCGTGCTCCCCTCCAGGCTCTGGCAGGGCTATGGAAGCCTGGAGCACTGCCCTGAGTCAGCTGCAGAGCCAGGCCCAGACACCCATGCTCCCTGAGCGGTTCGATACCGCGAACCCGTGTCAACTGTCCTCAGCATCAGGGACTGCCATGGCCCTCTTCACTCCTCCATATGCCAGGGCTGCTTCCTTCATCCCCACCTGTCCCCTTGCCTGTCCACCCCCCTCCCTGGCAACAGGGATCCAGTCAACAGGGCATGGGAAGCCCCAGATGCCACCCCACCCCAACATTCCACCCAGGCCAGGGAGCTGGTAAGAGGGCTGAGGCACAAGCAGATGACTCAGCATTGGAGTTTGGTACCTGGGTGCCCCACCAGCGTAGGTAGTCCTGGTGACCCCCAGCAAAGCAGGTCCCAAGAAGTACCGTGTCTCTGCACCCTATAGGCCAGTTATCACCAGGAGTGGCCCCAGAGTCCCCTGAACTCTGCTTGTGAGTTACCCTCTTGGCCCAAATCTAGCCAGGAGACCAGATGAACCGCAGGGAGGGCCCCGCGGATCAGAGGGTCGCCGCAGCATCTGGACGCCCCTTCCACACCCTCGTTGGGTGTCTGCACGCCTGAGGCCTCCGCAAACCGCCCGCCAGAAGAAGCAGCCCCCGTGCTTGTCACTTGGACGGACACGTTGGCGGAGGGGTTGTGCCAGTCGGGGACAGTCACCCGGAACGTCTGAGCCTTGATTTCTTCATCCGTGAAACAAAGGGTGCTGCTGCCGAGATCCGGTGCTGGCGCCCCCCTCTCCACCCTGGAACCTCTGCAGCGGCCCCTCCCCAAGCGCCTCCCCCCCCAGGGGTGCGCTGGGGACCCCGCGCAGGCCACACCCCCTGACCCCGGGCCCTACGCGGGAGCTGGTGCGAACGACACATCCCGAACCCGCTCCTGCCGCACTGGCGACACTCCCGCACCTCCTGGCTGCGGAGCCCCCGGGAGTCAGGCCGGAGGATGGAGCCCCGGGGGCCGCCGGGCCGCGGGGTGACAGCTCCGGAGGTTGGGCGCGGGCTTCCCAGCCCCGCCGGGTCCTGCAGATTTAGGGGACAGTGAGTGTGTGTGCGCGCGCGCGCGTGCGTTTGTGTGTCTGGGGGGAGGTCCCCGTTCCTCGGCGGCCCTCGGTCACCCCCGGGAGGCATCTCTCCGAGCGGCTGGCGGGGCCGGGCCGGGGCGGGCCAGGAAGCCTGGTCCCCGCCCGCTCGGCGAGGCCCGCGCGGCCCGCCACTTTGGAGCGGAGGAAGCGCGGGGCGGGTGGCGGGGGTGTGTCGGAAGGCGGCGGCCCCGGGTCTTATAATCCGCAGCGCGGGCGCGGCACGGGAGACCGGGCCCCGCGCAACCAGCACCGCGCCATGGGGGCCGCGCCGCTGCCGCTGTCGCTGCAGCTGCTGCTGCTGCTGCTGCTGCCGCCGCCGCTCCCCGCCGCTCTGGAGCCCGGGCTGCTGCCCGGGGACTTTCCCGCCGACGAGGCAGGCGCGCACAACTTCACGCTCAGCTACGACGAGAGAGCCGAGCAGGTGCTGTTCAACAGCACGACCGCCAGCTGGGAGCACGACACCAACATCACCACCGAGAACGCGCAGCGCCAGGTGGGCGCGCGGGCGGCGCGGCGCGGGGCGGGGCCCGGGCGGCCAATCACAGGCCGGCGCCGGGGGAAGGGGACAGGCAGGTGGCACCGCGGCGGCCTGGGACCAGGAGGACCAGGGGTGTTGCCGGGGGACTGGAGCCAGGAGGACCCGGGGGTCGGGGTCAGGAGAACCGGGGGCCGGGGGACGCCAGAGGGGGGACGGGAGCGCAGGGTGTCGGCGTGGCGCGGCTTGGTCTCGGCCGGCCCGGGCACCCACTCTTCTCTGGGCTCTCAGGCCGCAGCCTGCCCGGGCTTTCAGGGCTCGCCTCTGCTCCCGGTGAGTTCGGCCCCACTTTGTGTCGCCACCGAGGGCCGACCCCCTAGATCCGGCCTGGCAGGCGCGGCCTCGAAGAGCGAGAGGCTCCCTGCTCCCCTGGCATCCCCGGCAGATCGCCGCGCCCCCTTCTCCCGCCTGCAGGAGGAAGCAGCCCTGCTCACCCAGGAGTTCTCTGAGGCCTGGGGCAAGAAGGCCAAGGAGCTCTATGACCCGCACTTGCAAAACTTCAACAACATCACGCGAAGGATCATCGAGAACGTGCGCATCCTGGGGCCAGCCAACCTGGAGCTGCCAGAGCGGCAGGAGGTGCAGCCTCACAGGGGTGCTGGGGAGGGGGCTGAGAGCGCCTCCAGGGAGGTGCCCTGCGTCTGTACTGGCTGAAGGGAGGGCAGACAGTGGCTTCCAACGCCACCTGGTACGCTGGAGATGGACGAGAAGCCCCTCTGCATAAAAGCAAGACAGGTGGAAATCCAGGGGCCTTGGGTGGCAGGTTTGATTTATGGACTTCCTTAGAAAGATCAAGAAGCACTGGGCACATCAAGGCCTCGAAGGAGAGACACTTGCCCTCTCCGCACAGTGGCAAGGGTCCTGGACCCTTATTTCCCCTGGACAGTGACCCTGGTCAGCAGCTGCCTGAGCAGAGCTGAGCCCCAGGCAGAGCAGGGAGGGGCTGGCCAGGTTCTCATTGGGAGCTGTGGCCACTCAGTTGCTCCTCTCTCCCTCCCCAGTATAACTCTCTGCTAAACAAAATGGCCCAAATCTACTCCACCGCCAAGGTCTGCTTCCCCAACAAGACTGCCCCCTGCTGGTCCCTGGACCCAGGTACCCCACCCTGCCGCTACTGGGACTTCCTACCCCTGCCCCACCCCTGCTTTGCTCTCCCTTCCTCCCTGTGATTAAAGGGAGCAGAAAACCCAAAGACATTGCTGGAACGGGGTGGGTGCCCCACACCCCTTCTCCTGGCAATAACCCATCCAGGAGCCCCGTCCCTCCCCCCCACACACATACCCTTTGGCCAGTTGCATTGCCTTCCTTCCAGTGGCTCCTCCCCTTCCCGGATTCTCTCCCTGTCCCCTGAAGTCCTCCCAGGCTTCAGAATCCTCTCCCCAGCCTCCCGCCCCCATTGACCTGGTTCCCTGATTCCAGCCGCTCCATCCAAAGTGTGTTGAGAGTTACCTGGGTGCCCCCCTACCCCTGTCATCTCTGTGCCACCTTGATCCTCCCTGCCCCCTGGGGCTTTCTCTGCGGGGGCTCCCAGCCCAGCCAGCCTGCAATTGTTCCTGTCTTGGGGGAGTGGGGTGTGGAGGAAGTTATCTGAGAGATGCGGAGTCTCCTGACCAGCCCTGCTGGCCTGTCCCAGAACTCACCACCATCCTGGCCACCTCTCGGAGTTACACACAGCTGCTCTTTGCCTGGGAGGGCTGGCATGATGCCTCGGGCATCCCACTGAAGCCTCTGTACCAGAACTTCACTGCCCTCAGCAACAAGGCGTACCAGCAGGATGGTGAGCGGGGCCTCGGAGCCACTCTGGGGCTGATTTCCCACTCCCCCCCTTCCCCCCTGCTGTCTGTCCCCGCCCCCTCCTTCCTCCCTCACACCTGGCCCCAAGTGGGACCAGCCCCAGCTGGACAGCTCAGAGGACTGAGCACAGCTCTTGCATGCGGGAGCACGAGCTCCCAAACCTGGTACGTGTGATCCCTGAACGCTGGTGGGAGGAGAAGAAAAGTCACCACAGCACCCCCACCTCAGCCATCCTTTCTGGCCGGCCGGCAGACAGACCCACAGCACGGAGAGTGCCTGGGTAGCCTCCAACCCAAGCCCCACTGCAACCCCACCCTCTGCTAGGCTTCGCGGACACGGGGGCCTACTGGCGCTCCTGGTACGAGTCCCCCAGCTTTGAGGAGGACCTGGAGAAGCTCTACCAACAGCTGGAGCCACTCTACCTGAACCTCCATGCCTACGTCCGCCGCGCACTCTACCGCCGCTTCGGGTCCAGATACATCAACCTCCGGGGGCCCATTCCGGCCCACCTGCTGGGTGAGGCCTCACTGCCTGCGTCCCAGTATGACACCCATGGACCCCTGCACAGAGGCGACAGCTCTGTGCACCTTGGTTCTTGCTCTCTGCCCCGCCCTCTCCACCCCATGAGCGCCTGAGACTGAGCCGCAGTCACCTGGCAGAGGGCGGGGAGCTAGGGGCACACAGTGGCTAAATGCCCAGCTCAGAGATGGGGGACCAGCCATCATGAGGCCCAGGGTCCTATTGGGAAGGGTCCCAGCAGCATCTCCTAGGTCTATGCCGGGTCAGCACCCGGAAGCATGAGGGAGGCCTGGGACTGGGTGACTGACTGAGCCAGGAGCCCAGCCTTCTGGTCCCCCTCCTCTGTCTAGGGAACATGTGGGCGCAGAGCTGGGAGACCATCTATGACATGGTGGTGCCTTTCCCCAACAAGCCCAACCTCGATGTCACGGACACCATGGTGGAGAAGGTCAGTGTGGGGTCCATCCGGAGTGGGGCGCTGGCAGGGGGCCCTTGGAAGGGGGCATGTGTGGAAAGTGGCTCAGCCTCGTCCCGCCTTGAGCACTCACTGAGCTCACTTGGACATCCCGCCCTTCACGCACATGCACCAGCGGGCTGTGAGCAGTGCCCACTTGGGTGCAGATGCATGCTGGGGTGGGGGGCCCTGAATCTGGGACGGGAGACGGCAGGGCGGGGTCTCCGCCTGGGCAGGAGCGCAGACGGGACACACGCACGCGCACGGGGGTCCTGACCTGTGGCCCCACCCCCACCCCAGGGCTGGAACGCCACGCACATGTTCCGGGAGTCTGAGAGGTTCTTCACCTCCCTGGGGCTATTGCCCATGCCTCCTGAGTTCTGGGCAAAGTCGATGCTAGAGAAACCCAGCGACGGTCGGGAGGTGGTGTGCCATGCGTCTGCCTGGGATTTCTACAACAAGAAGGACTTCAGGTCTGTCTGCGCATGCTCCAGGCGGGGTCTGGCAGTGCTGCTGGGAACGGTGATGGGGAGCGGGGGAGAAGGGGGGTTCGGCTCTGCATCCCAGAATAGATGAAGGGCCAGAGTGCTGCAGCCTGGGCTGGCGAGAAGCAGCGTTTGGATGTGTCCATCCACCCTGCCGGCCAGTCCTTGCTCCTTTGCCTCAGGCCCCTCCCCCGTGCTCTGGCCTCTGTCCAGGATCAAGCAGTGCACGCGGGTCACCATGGACCAGCTGTCCACAGTGCACCACGAGATGGGCCACATACAGTATTACCTGCAGTACAAGGACCAGCCCGTACCCCTGCGCCAAGGCGCCAACCCTGGCTTCCATGAGGCCATTGGGGACGTGCTGGCACTGTCCGTCTCGACACCTAGCCATCTGCACAAAATTGGCCTGCTGGACCAGGTCACTAATGACAACGGTACGTGGGTGTGCACGGTAGGTCTCTGTATCTCATGGTACAGCCTCCCCCCAGTGCCTCCCACCTCCCCCTGCCTGGGCTCTATCTGACTCACTTTCCCTTCATCCTCTCCTCCTTCTGCTCTCCCAACAGAAAGCGACATCAATTTCCTGTTGAAGATGGCCCTGGAAAAAATTGCCTTCCTGCCCTTTGGCTACTTGGTGGACCAGTGGCGTTGGGGGGTCTTTAGTGGGCGTACCCCGCCATCTCGTTACAACTTCGACTGGTGGTATCTGCGGTGAGTAGAGAGGGCTCGGAAGGGGTTAGAGAGAGAGTAACGGATGGGGCAGGGGGAAGTGTGTGGGGCGGGAGAGGAGGTGCTTGCCTAGCATGCAGCTAAGCCCAGTTTGATCCCTGACACCCTTAGGGTCCCTCAAGCACTATCAGGAAAGACTCCTGAGCACAGATCTAGGAGTAACTCGCCAGCATCACCAAGAGTGGCCCAAACCCCACCAAATGATAAAATCAGGAAGGGTGTCCCCCTCCCACCGCATCCCTGCCTGCAGCTTCCCAGCCACCCCGGAGCCTCTCTCGGTCTCAGTCCTTTTCCCTACTACCAGTCTTTCCTGCCCCTACGTGCTCCTCCAGGGAGTACTCCCCACATTCTCTGGGTTGGAGATGAGATGGGGGGGTGTTGCTGACTCAGCAGCCTTTTTCTGCAAAAGCCACATCAGTCTGTGTTCCAGCCACACGTAGGCCCTGAAGCCATTGCACCTCCTCTTCCAGAACCAAGTATCAAGGGATCTGTCCTCCAATTGCCCGAAACGAGAGCCACTTTGATGCTGGAGCGAAGTTCCACGTGCCCAATGTCACGCCGTACATCAGGTGCTGGGCTCCCTCCCTCCCCGTCCCAGGCCACGTCCCATTCCCGCAGGCCCCTCTGGGCACCAGGCTTGGGCTCCCTTCGCCAGAGGCCGTCCCTGAGTGGGGAGTGGCTGGCCGGCAGGCCCTGGGCAAGGCCCGCTAATGCCTGGTCTGCACTGCAGGTACTTTGTGAGCTTCGTCCTGCAGTTCCAGTTCCATCAAGCCCTGTGCAAGGAAGCAGATCACCAGGGCCCCCTGCATCAGTGCGACATCTACCAATCTACCAAGGCAGGGGACATGCTCCGGTGTGTGGGGGCGCGGGCCGAGCCGTGGTGGGTGGGGACGCAGGCGACACTTCCATTCAGGGTGGTTCTGATGGCGGCACCAGCCTCCCTCGCCCCTTTGAGTTCCCTATAATGTTTTTCTGGAGGGGGCCTGGCTGGCCTGAGGGTGAGACACATATTCCTGCCATCCCCCGGAGCCCCTCCATGCTGGACTGTCTGTGTTGCTTTTCTTGCCACCTGGCGGGGGACCACGGGGGCTGGAGTCAGGGCACCAGGGCGCCAGGGCTGGACCCTGGCCTGAGAGCCCTGTGTCTGCCAGGAAGCTGCTGAAGCCCGGCTTCTCAAAGCCCTGGATGGATCTTCTGAAGGAAGTGATTGGCACAGACAAGCTCGACGTGCAGCCGCTGCTCGACTATTTCCAGCCGGTCACCCAGTGGCTCGAGGAGGAGAACCGGAAGAACCAGGAAGTCCTGGGATGGCCAGAGTATCAGTGGCGTCCCCCGCTGCCCCCCAATTACCCAGAGGGCTTTGGTAAGATGCTGAGAAGGACGGGCTGGCACAGCCCTCTGGGCTCCCGACTCGGTTCCTCCTGCCGGGCCCAACACTTTCCCCCTGCCACTTGGCAGAGGGGGCATCTGGGGAGCTTCTGGGGCTCCCCCACACCCCAGGCAGGTGCACCTCGTCTGTCCGGGGTGCTGGGTGGGGCTGCTGCCAGCTGCCACACTTTGTGAGGTCACACTTCAGAGCCCACTCCCATTGGCTAGAGTCCTGCTCTTAGTGGCCGCGGGGCTGTGCTGGGCTACCACCATGGGCCCTCCTCCAGCTCTGCCCGGGCTGCTCGTCCTCCTGCTCTGCTGCGGGCACCCCCTGCGGGTCTCCAGCAAAGGAACCACTCCCCAGGGGCTGGCCAGCCCGCCCGCAGTCAGCAGCCAGGCCCCCAGAACAACCTCCAGGAACATAAGCAAGAGCCAGAAGGGTGGGGTGGGGCCCCCTGAGGGGCAGGGAGGGAGGGGCACCAGCCCCGTGCAGAGCAGACAGGGGGTGACCCATCTGTTTGCCTCCACCCTGTCCTCAGACCTGGTGACCGATGAGACAAAGGCCAGCGAATTTTTGGAGGAATATGAGCAGAAATCCCAGGTGGTGTTGAATGAGTACACCGAGGCCAGCTGGAGCTACAACACCAACATCAGCACAGAGAACAGCAAGATCCTGGTAGGGACCACCCCCCCCCAGCCCCTGCACGCACAGATGCCCATGAACCCTCAGAGCAGGAGATTCAGAATGTGCTCAAGTTCGCATTCTGAGTGTGGGAGGGGACAGGCCCGGGGATTGAGCGCAGACTTGCATGTGGGAGGTCCAGGTTTTACCCCGGCACTGCATAGTGCCCCCAACACCGTCAGGAGCAAACCATTGCCCCCTGCCACCAAGTCAGGAAGCACCCATGAACATTGCCAGGTGTGGTCTAAACACCCCTTCCTGCAAAGTTCGACAATATTTGACAATATCACTTTAATTGCAGATTTAGGGGGTGAGTGGCTGGTCCTTAATGCCAAAACGTTTCTTTAATTAGCCACCGGCTGGTGTTAATGAAGGAATTCAGCTATAGGTTGAATAGAGGGAAGGAGACACTGAAAGTCTGTGTTAGCCACCGCTGTGGGCCATGCTGTCCTCACCAACACCCCGTCTGCTTGGGGACAAATGTGGGCTATTCTGAAACAGGGCTGGCCTGTGAGGCCCTACTCTGTGCCCACTGCCTCTCAGCACTCCACTCTGTGGCCTCATTCCTCAGCAGCCTTGCAAAAGCAGAGAGCCTTTATTTCAGGGCTGGGGGACACACCAAGTGGTGCTCAGAGGCTATTCCTAGTGCAGTGCTCAGGGATTCCCCCTGCCAGTGCTTGGGAGACCATGAGGTACTGGGACTCCCTCAGACAAGGCAAGTGCTGCAGTCTGTTGAACTGTCTCTGGTCCCAGACTTGATCAGGGACATAGTTGCTTGCTTTGCTCACGGCACCCGCAGTTTGATCCCTGCACACTGCCAGGAGGAGTTCCTGAGCACAGCTGGGTGTAGCCCTCCCCCACACACACACATACAATACAGGAATTTGATGTTCATTTTAGAGATAGTTTTGACGTTCATTTTAGAGATGGGACTTAGCGGCCACTGATGCAAACTCCTAAGTAGCTCCCAATGGAGCAGCCTTCAGTAAGGGTCCTGGGATATGTTTTGCTTGTGTGGGCATAGGAGGAGGAACAGACCCAGCACCCGGGACATTATCAGGGGCCCCAGTGCAAAGAGTATCTATATAGGCAAAGGCAGCAACACAAGGAAACTGCCCCTTCCTCCAGCCCTCCCCACCCCCCCACCACTCCCACAGCCCCATTGGTACCCCCAAAGCTCTGGGCCGCATGACACGGCCTCTCTGCTGGCAGATGGAGAAGAACGCCCAGATGGCTAACCACACAGTCAAGTTCGGCCTCTGGGCCCGGCAGTTTGACGTGACCAACTTCCAGAACGCCAGCATGAAGCGGATGATCAAGAAGATCCAGCACATCGACCGGGCGGCACTGCCCCCCAAGGAACTGACAGAGGTGTGTGGCTGCATGGGGAGCAGGGCGCAGATGACCCCCTGCATGGGGGCCGGCCTTCCCGCTGCCCGCCTCCCACCTGCCTGGGTCACAGGCACGCGGGAGTCCCCTGCGGATGGGCGAGAAAAATGCGGCCCCTCTGGTGCTGATGTGCCGTTGGCCCCGCCTATCCCTCTCGCAGTACACCCAGATCCTGCTGGACATGGAAACCAACTACAGTGTGGCCTCCGTGTGCCATGACAATGGCACCTGCCTGTCGCTGGAGCCTGGTGAGTACCCGCAGGCAGAGGGGGGGCACCCGGGAAAAGGAGTGCTCGCTCCTGACCTTTGAACTCAGGGCTCAGTTGGGCCTGGAAACCCCACTTCCTTGTTTCCCTTCTGGGAGGGGCTTCACTGCCCTCTTTAGGACCAGTCCCCCCACCCCCTTATCCTTGTCCCTGAGGTGCTGTGCTCCTTGCTCTCCCCACTGCTCCCCCTACTCCCCGCTGTAGATGATGATGTCTTGTCATCGCTGTTGTCCAGGGCCAGGATGCCCCTGTGGGGAGTAACTTAGGCAACACCCCCACACCTCGAGTGTGCCTGCCTTGATCCCACCTCCTCTCCCTTTTAACCACCCCCCCAGATACAGGAAATAGAGTCCCACACTGTTCCCCCACCCGCCCTCTTGTTGGCTCTGATGGGCAGGCTCCCCATGCACCTGCTGCACCCCACAAAAGAGCTGGACCTGTCCAGCAGACACCTGCACACCGCAGAGCCCCCTTCCCTCCTGACAGCACCCTCCTTGCCCAAGGCTAAGGAGTCCCCTCTCCCTTCTTCCTGAACCACCCCCACCCAGAACCCGCTCTTCCTGGCCGCCGCCCAACTTCCACATCAGAACAATGACAAATAGAAGGGGAAATGGAAAATAAACAGGAGTGGGAGACGGTTTTCCTAGGACAGGGTGGGCCTGTTGCTCTGGGTGTGCGTGCTCACGTGAAGTTGGGGTGTGGGGGGCGTGCATGCACGAGGCGACGAGAAGAGTCTTAAAGGGATCAGGGATCCGACGCACCCACAAACAAAAACCAGAACCCCTCAGCAGCAGATGTGAAATTCTTAAAGTGCATTTCCTCCACTCAAATGAGATCGCTCTGGAGTGTGCTCTCCTGGGAGAAGTAGATCTGATGCAGCATGTCTGAGAGAGACAGACAGACAGACAGACAGAGACATAGAGAGACAGAGACAGAGTCCAAGAAGAGGCGGGTGATCCCCTGGCCTTGCATTCCAGGCACGTTCTGGTTCACGTGAAATCCTGGAATGCCCCTCGGCTTGGCTGTAGACGGGCTCCGCGCCACTCACGTCAGCTTTGCCCCGTGTCCTCCCTTGGCCGGGAGCCAGGATGTGAAGCTGCTGGCAGGGATGAGTCCTGGTTCTCTGACCCTCGCAGCTCAGGGTTCTTTCCACTCAGCACATGAGACATTCCCCGGGTGCACAGGAGGGAAGCTACTCCCTGCTCTGGGCTCGACTTCTTGCCCCCCCTGGAAGGGGTAGCGGGGGCTGGGGGATGTAAACGGTCCATGAGTTCTTAGGACTTGCAAGATGACTCGAGGGCGAGGCAAATGGGAGGATCAGGAATGCGGGTCTGGGACTAACAGGATGGCCCAGTGGACTGAGCACCAGCTCTGCACTGGGAGTAGAGGGTCCCAGCTCCAAACCCTGTACCACACAACCCTCCAGGCACACTGAGTGCAACCACCCAACCAGAAAAAAAAACCCTCCTAGGGCTGGAGTGATAGCACAGCAGTAGGGCGTTTGCTTTGCATGTGGTCGACACGGCCAACCCGAGTTCGATTCCTCACCCCTCTCGGAGAGCCAGGCAAGCTACCAAGAGTATCACACCCGCACAGCAAAGCCTGGCAAACTCCCCATGATGTATTCGATATGCCAAACACAGTAACAACAAGTCTCACAATGGAGATGTTACTGGGCCCGCTCGAGCAAATCCATGAACAAAGGGAGGACAGTGCTTCCTGTACAAGGCTTCCATTGGCTCGCAGGGCTGGAGCACACGTGTTCATCCTGGCTGTGTGTGCCCCCCCCCACACACCCTCTCCCAACATTCCTGGGTACGGACTCCCCCTGCCCCCCCCGCCAAAAAAAAAACCCAAAAGGCAACCGTGAAAAAGAAAACTCAGGTCTTTTGGTTTCCAAGTCACTTCTCCTGGATAGGAGGGCATTAGTGGAGTTGAAGGCACAGTCGCTTCGGAGTTGGATGGTGGTTTCACCCAAGCTCAGTCACCTTCTGAACCACCCCGAGAAGCGGGTCGGCACTTCGAAGCTGAATGTTGAAACACTTTGTTTTGGGGTCACACCCAGCAATGCTCAGCAGTTGGTTACTCCTAACTCTACACTCAGGGGTTACTCCTGGCGGTGCTTAGGAGACCATATGGGGTGCCAGGGTTCGAACCCGGGCTGGCCTCATGTGAGGCAAGTGCTCCATCAGCTGTACTATCACTCTAACCCTGAACGCTGAAACACCTTGAACTTTGACAGCCCAGCAGGTCTGACTTCCTCAGACCAAAATGGACAGCCAGCGCATGGGAGAGAGGCCGTTACTGGTCATATGCTAGATGGGTGCTAGAGGCACAGCTCTCGCTCCCTGGAGAGCCGGTAGCCCCGGGGAGCAGCTGGCCGAGAAAACTCAGTGTTATCTCTCGTGATATTTTCTCTGGCGAGAATCCACACAAATCATTGGGACAAATTCATGCTAGAGAGGTTTGGGTTTTGCTTCTACATTAATGAAAAAGAAAATTAGTTGATTAAAGAATATTGAATAGGGCCCGAGAGATTCCCCCCAGGGATAAGATGTTTGCCTTGCATGCGGCTGACCCCAGTTTGATCCCCTGGTATCCCATAAGTTTTCCCCCAGGAACGATCTCTAACATAGAACCCAGGGGAATAAGTCCTGAGTGCTGCTGGGTGTGGACACCCCTCCCCACCAATTTTATTTTCCTTTCAATTTGATGCTTTGGTTACCTATGGATTTCTTCTATTCGGACATTTTTTTTCTCTAGTGCTCCTGAGACTGTCTCTTATTCAATTCTCATTTTCCAGAGCTTAGTTCTCATTGATTTTTTTTGTGTGTGTATGTGATTTTTTTTTTGCACCTGTGATCTCTATGCTAGCTTTTCCTGGGGTGCCTCACACAGAATTGAATACAAATCTCTGACCCCAAGCCCCTCAGGCAGAAGCAGCTGCTTCCCGAGAGGCGGGTGATCTCTGCAGCTCTCTGAGTTGTATTCAGCCCCTCTGCCCACCCCCCCCCACTCACTTCCGGGGGGGGGGTGCTCAGTAGTGTCACAGCTCATCCGCAGGAGCTGTGAGGTCAGCCAAGGCTGGGGGTTGGGGGGACTCACACCTCTGTCCCCCACCCCCAGATCTCACTTCTATTATGGCCACATCCCGGAACTACGAGCAGCTGCTATGGGCCTGGAAGGGCTGGCGGGACGAGGTGGGCAAATCCATCCGCTCTTCTTTCCCCAAGTACGTGGAACTCAGCAACAAGGCAGCCCAGCTCAATGGTGAGTGTAGCCCCCTGTACCGCAGAAAGCTTCTGAGCCCCCACTGGGGTGGGGTGGGAGCCTATGGGGGAGGGTCTCAGGGCCAGGCCAGGTGTCAGGAAAGCCAGGAGCCTGGTGATGTCCCCACAGGCTACAGAGACGCAGGAGACGGGTGGCGGGCAGTGTACGAGACGCCAGCCCTGGAGCCTATCCTGGAGCAGCTGCTGGATGAGCTGCAGCCGCTCTACCTGAACCTACACGCCTACGTGCGCCGGGCCCTGCATCGCCACTACGGGCCCCAGCACATCCACTTGGAGGGCCCCATCCCCGCCCACCTGCTGGGTGAGTACTGCTCCACCCAGGCCCACAGCTAGGGACGCGGGGGTGGCGGGAGTGCTGGGGATGGGAGGGCAGGCTAGCAGGGGTCTCTGAGGGGCACGTGACCCTGGGCAATAGGAGGGTTGGAGCCCCGAGCGGGCAGGGTGGGGGTGGGGAGACAAGCTCTTTGTTCACACTAGGCACCCCATTTTGTGGATGGAGGCCTATGGCCCACATCTCCTGAGTGGTAGGACAGGGGGCGGGGGGGGGGGAATGCAGGCACAGATGGGCACTCAGCCCCCTGCAAGCTCTGCTCACACCCTCTCTTGCTACCTTGCACTTTACACGCCATCATCTAGGTCTGCCCAGACTCTCTCTCCTTGGCTCAGGAAAGACCTACTCCCTAGCTCGCTCTGAGCAGACCTCAGTCCCAGTGTCTCAGAGCCTTACAAGCACCTCACAGGAGCCTTACAAGCACCTCACAAGCACTTCACAAGCACCTCACAGGCGCCTCACACAAGCACCTCATAGGAGCCTTACAAACACCTCACAGGCCTCACACAAGCACCTCACAGGCCTCACGCAAGCAACTCACAGGTGCCTCACAAGCACCTCACAGGTACCTAGCAGCAGGCACCTCACAGATGGCCTGTCTCCTCTCTCTCCCTCCCACCTCCAGGCAACATGTGGGCACAGACCTGGTCCAACATCTACGACCTGGTGGTCCCCTTTCCATCAGCCCCCAAGTTGGATGTCACAGAGAACATGATCAAACAGGTTTCACACTGTTCACGGGTCGCTCTGGGCAACCCCCGAGACCGGGGGAGGGGGAGGTCCTGCTGGGTGGGAGATGCCCTCTGCTCCCTGCTGGCCCTGTGGTCTCCGGTTTAGGCAGACCCCCTTCTGCTTGCAGGGATGGACCCCTAAAAGGATGTTTGAAGAAGCCGACAATTTCTTCACCTCCCTGGGCATGCTGCCCGTGCCCCCCGAGTTCTGGAATAAGTCCATGCTGGAGAAGCCGACTGACGGGCGGGAGGTGGTATGCCACGCCTCGGCCTGGGACTTCTACAATGGCCGGGACTTCAGGTGAGTCCTGAAGAGACAAGCCCGTTGGGGCCAAAACAAGCTGAGAGGGCTGCAAGTGCCAGAGCCTGGACAAAGAGGCCAGAGAGGGGGATAGCACTAGCTTGGCCGCTGGCTTTGGGCAGGGAAACCCCACCCTACAGATGGGGTGTGGTGGAGGGGTATTCGAGCACTGAGCAGCCCTGGCCACTTGGGGGGAAAACAAGTGACTTTGGACAGTCGTGTATTCCACTGGGAGTGGCTCCCGTGTGCAGCTATCCCTGGCCCCACTATGTGTGCTGGACTTGGGGTGGGGGAGGCACCGGTGTGGTGATGTCCTGCCCCACCCTGCAGGAGTCCTGGGCCGCGAGCTCCGAGGAGTCAGTATGAGGGGCGGCTCAGCAGGCTCCTGTCAGCTCTGTGCTCGGGTGTCCTTCCCAGACACACTCTGGGTGGACATGCAGGAGCTGGTCGCGGGCTCTCACTGGGTACCCAGGCCAGGCTGACACTTGGCCGGACATCAGTCCTTTTAGTTGGGCCCCTCTGGGATGGCTGTGAGGGGCTTCAGATTCTTCTCCTGGCCACCAGCCTCCCTTCCCCGCCCCTCCCCCACCCCGCCTGAGGGGGACGGGTGGTTAACAGAAACTGCCAGATCTTTCTTTATTATTATTATTATATTTTTGCTGGGGAGGGGGTGATAGGGCTACACAGCAGTGCTCGGGGATTTGGGGCAGTGTTGGGGGTCCATAAGGGCATGAGCGGAGCGTGTGCTCCAGACCATTGAACTGTCTGCATCCCAACCGCCAGATCTCTTTAAGGCGAATCTCAAAAGTGACACCATCAAATGCATCGCAAGGTCCTCCCACGTGTAAAAGAAGGGCAGAAAAGCCCTTTTCAGAGGGCAAGAAGCCAGGGTGGGCTGCCAAGGGGGTGAGCAGAGAGAAGTGAGTGGCGGAATGAACAGGACCCAGCGCATGCACGGGCTTGCTGGCCCAGGACCTCCCAAAGCATGAGGGCTGTGGCCAGAGGGCTGGTGGGGACTGAAACAAGAGGGCGAGCATTCTCGGGGTGGGGGGGCCCGCCGTGCATGGGAAGTTGGGTCCTCCGCCCGCTGTCACCAGCACAGGGCAGCTCTCCTGCCCACTCAGGTCGGGGACAGAAAGTCAACTGAACTCGAGGACCCAGATCAGAGCTGGGAAGAAATTTCACTGAGTCACAAAAAAAGGAAAACGGGGGAAGCAGGAGGAAGTCCAGGGCCATTCTGCAGTGTCCTTGGGGTCGCAGGCACCAGAGGAGTCCCAGCGGGTGTGCTGAGCCTCACTGAGACACTCAGCCCTCTCACTCCTCCAGGGAGCTGAAGTCTTAGGAGAGATTGGATGTGTCTATGAGGAACCAGAGGGCCCCTGTTCTAGAAAGTTCAGCATGGGCCGGCACTGAGGGGCCCAGGGGCCTCTGGGGCCTGCATATGTCGTGGTCAGAGAGCACTGTGGCGACATAAACTGGGGTTGGGTGAGATGTTAGAGGCAGTGATGCAGCCTGACCCACCAGGTACCTTGTTTTGGCTTTCCCGTTTGTCATGCTCGTTTCCTGCACATAATGGTAGTGGGGTCCCCTCACCAAGCCCTCTGTTCCCATGTTTCCAGGATCAAGCAGTGCACCACCGTGAACATGGAGGAGCTGCTGGTGGTACACCATGAGATGGGCCACATCCAGTACTTCATGCAGTACAAGGACCAGCCCATAACCTTCCGGGAGGGCGCCAACCCTGGCTTTCATGAGGCCATTGGAGATGTGCTGACCCTCTCGGTGTCCACCCCCAAGCACCTCCACAGTATCAACTTGCTGAGCAGTGAGAGTGGCAGCTACGGTGAGAGAAGGCCAGGAGGGGCCACCCACAGAGGTGGGGGCAGGGCCCTGGGGGAGGATGGGAGCCAGTGGTAGGGTGAGCTGGAACCCACAGACCAGCCCAGGTGAGCAGGTCAGAGAACCCAAAGGGTCCAGCCTGCCCCTTTCCTCTGCCCCCAGTCCACCCCTCCCACAGCCGAGCTGCTGGGCCTGTAGGAGGCAGGTGGGCTGAAGGCCATCTCGCCTTTCCTGGCAGAGGAAGACATCAACTTCCTGATGAAGATGGCGCTCGACAAGGTGGCCTTCATCCCCTTCAGCTACCTCATCGACCAGTGGCGCTGGAAGGTGTTTGATGGCAGCATCACCAAGGAGCACTACAACCAGGAGTGGTGGAGCCTCAGGTTCTAGAATGTTCCTGTGAGGCTGAGGCGGGGAGAGAGGAGGAGGTTACCTGTGTGTGTGTGTGTGTGTGTGTGTGTGTGTGTGTGTGTGTGTATGTGTGTGTGGTGAGTGAGATGGAGCACAGAAGGAGATGGGGCACAGAGGGCTTAGCATGGAGGAGTCTGGGGGGCCTGGTGTCACCCCAGCTGTAAGGAACCTCCCCCACCTCAGTTTCCCCACTCCCCAAACCCTTTCTCCAATCCATCTTCACCCTGACAGGCTGAAGTACCAGGGCCTATGTCCCCCAGTACCCAGGTCTCAAGATGACTTTGACCCAGGGGCCAAGTTCCACATTCCTGCAAATGTGCCTTATATCAGGTAAGGGGTGGGGGTGATCAGAGAGAGCTCAGAGGGCTGGCGTGAAGTCATCCCCAAACACTTCTGCGTGTGGCCTCAAAGGAACAGAGCTGGGAGTGGGGGAGGAGCTGGGAGTGATGCGCGCAGCACCCAGGGGCTATCTCCCGGCTGCCTGAGAGAGCTTCATGGCCACTAGCTGTGGCACCTGAGCCTCTTGCCAGAGATCCATGCCCCCCATGACTTCACGACCACCCAGTAAACGCAAAGGAGAAAGCCCTGGTGAGGAAAGTGATTTAAAGAGCTGCCACCCAGGTTCCATCTCCAGCACTGAATGGCCCCCTGAACACTGCCCCCAAACCCAACTCCCAAAAACAAAAGAGCAGAAACCCCATGTACACTTGACCAGTGGGTGCAAGACCTCGGCTCGTTCCTGTAAACCACAGCCCCTGGCCAGATCATGGTGTGTACTGGGGTTTTGTGCTCTCAACAAAATGGTCATCCCCATACTGCGTGCAGGTGTCTGGCCTGGGAGCCGGTGGGAGCAGGCAGTGGAAACCCCTCTGTCTAAGCAAAGCTGAGTTGGAGACCCAGCCAGAGCCACAGGCTGTGTGGTTGGCTGCATGGGGTCCTAAGCTTGGGCCAGTCAAGTGGCTCCAGTCCCCCCACCCCTTCCCTGTTTCCTTGCGTAAATGCCTCAGCCCCCTGGACATATGCCTGCCCTGCTCCCACCCTCACCCCCCACCCCATACAGTCCCATTTCCCAGGATTGTCACAAGAGCTAACATCTCAGTTCCTTTCGGGAGCTGCCTTGTCAGCCCAGGAAATCGCTGCTCGAACCCCCGGGTCTGAAATGCCTCTCAGGAATGGAATGTGTAAACAGGCTGGTCTGCAAGCCTGCGGCCAGGCAGGGACATGCCCAGGGAGGCCCAGCACAGCCTCCTGCATTCACGTGGTGGCAGGAAAGCTCCTGCCAGTGGCGCAGCAGAAAAACCCTGGGGTCTGGAGTACCTGCAGAAAACCCTGAGGTCTGGAGCACTGGCCCCCAGTTGGTGGGATTCTGGAGAGAGCGCACGCCCCCACTGAAGTGAGGCTCAGAGAACCGTGGGGACTGCTCCAGGTGGTGTGGCCATACCAGCACTTGTCCCCTCTGTTCTTTGGAGCCCACCTTTGTACCCCATGAGGTCAGCACAGGGGCAAGAACTGAGAAACAAGCAGGGCACAGCAGACTGTCCCCCCGAGTCCAGGAAGCTGTGGGAGCGGGACCGTGTGCCAGGAACACAGTAGTCCCCTCCTCGCAGGAAAGGCTTCCACCTACCACGGGGGGTCCGGGAGCCAGGGTGGCAGCCAGGCCCACCTGGTCACTCTAGAGTGCAGCGTAGAGCAGTCCCCAGACAGGAGTGGGCCAATGGGAGTCAGGCCAAAGCCTGACTATCAGCCTGGGCAGGCCGCCATACAGGAAGGCAGGAAAAGTGATGGGCACACAGCTCATGCCCGGTGT
This sequence comes from Sorex fumeus, assembly GCF_029834395.1. Lineage (NCBI taxonomy): Eukaryota > Metazoa > Chordata > Mammalia > Eulipotyphla > Soricidae > Sorex > Sorex fumeus. The sequence continues at coordinate 80,442,531 of NW_026606120.1, forward strand.
CCTGAGTGGGGCCTGTGCAGAGCTGGGACAGTGAAAGGTGCCCACCCCACCACCCCACACCATCCAGCACTGAGAGCCCACCTGGAGCTCCTGCCACCGCAGGACTGGAGAAGATGCAGCCGGGGCAGCCCCTGGTCCCCCAGGAGCCCTCCCTGCTGCGGCTGCGGCCAGCATGGTGACTCTGAAATTGGCCGGGCTCCTCTGATGGCCATTACTGCAGTGGGCAGAGGGGGCTGGGAGGCCTGGTCCTTCCAGCCCCTCACCCCGGGCCGTGCCCTCCTTCTCCTGCAGGTATTTCATCGGTTTCTTCATCCAGTTCCAGTTCCACGAGGCGCTGTGCCAGGCGGCTGGTCACACGGGCCCCCTGCATAAGTGTGACATCTACAAGTCCAAGGAGGCGGGGAAGCTTCTGGCGTGAGTGACCGTCCCTCCCGCAGACAGTGGGGCCCTGTCCCTGATCCCCTTGAATGCCAGGGATCGAGCCCCAGGGTGGGGGACATCTGTGTCCCCACAGGGGGAATGAGGCTGCAGCACAGGGTGGGGCGTGGAGCCTCCCCGGCCCTTCTCACTCCGTCTCCCTTCCTGTGTGCCGCCCCCCCTTCCCCCCCCCCCCCCCAGGGATGCGCTGAGACTGGGATTCAGCAAGCCGTGGCCAGAGGCCATGCAGCTGCTCACGGGCCAGCCCAACATGTCAGCCTCGGCCATGCTCAACTACTTCAAGCCGCTGCTGGACTGGCTGGTCACGGAGAACGGGCGGCATGGGGAGAAACTGGGCTGGCCCCAGTACGACTGGTCTCCAGACTCGGGTACCACCACCTACCCCTTCTCAGCCTCGGGCCTCCCCCGAATCCGTTCAGGGCTGCACCCCAGTCCCAGCGCAGGCAAGTTTGTATGTGAGCACAGAGCCAGGACAGAGAGTGCCGGGTGATTGGCCCCTCGGTCCTCTCGCTGCCTGCCCATGGCCGCCTCCTCCTCTTCTCTCCCTGCCCAGCTCGTGCCAACGACGCCTCAGGAGGCAGCGGCCTCGTCAACTTCCTGGGCATGAATCTGGAGGAGCAGCAGGCCCGTGTGGGCCAGTGGCTGCTGCTGTTCCTGGGCGTGGCCCTGCTGGTGGCCACACTGGGCCTCACCCAGCGGCTCTTCCGCATGCGCAAGCAGAGCCGCCATCAGATGCAAAGTGGGCCCCCGTTCGGCTCGGAGGTGGAACTCAGGAACTCCTGAAGGCCCGGCGGGGCCAGATCAAGGATGGGGCTCTCGAGCCCATCTCAGCCCCACCCCCCGCCTCCAGCCCTGCCCCTTCCACCCTCTGCATCCAGTGCTGTGCTGAAGGCCCATTCTGCACGCTCCACCTGCCAGGCTCCCAGCCCGGTCTGCAGATACCATGCTGCCACCGTTTTGGTTGTTGTTTTTTTGTGTGTGTGAACGTAATAAAAGGTCCTGCCCTTCCCTTCTGTGTCTCTGTCCCTCTGAGATGACAGGAACAGGGACAGGGATGCCCTCCTGCCTCCAGGCCAGCACGCGGGCGTGACTGGGCATTATCAGCTTGTGCCAAGGAGAGCCAGGAGAAATGGCTAGAGCCCAGCCCAGCCCATGCAGGCTCACACCAACTTCCTGCCGGCTCCCACAGGGGTCCTGTGTCCTGCCTGGCCAGATACCGGGGGGCTCAGGGAGCAAGGTAGAGGGAGCAGACATCTGGGGCCTTTGACCTAACCATTCCTCCTGCTTTTGGAATCTCACAGTATACCCCACCCCAGCTGTCCCCATAAAGGATGAGCCCCCAAATGGTACCCTGATGGTCTCGGCTCCCTGATGGCCCCAGGTCCTTGGGTACCTCAAGGGAGTTACCCTTCCCTGCACACACAAGTATGGCCCTGTGGTCAGCACAGGTTCCATGTGACCCACATGATAGACAGAGGGGAGCCCAGATCAGGTCCCAGTGACAGGCTCCGAAGGCGAGAACATGGCCATAGCCGCTGGCCCCTAGCACATGCCCATTCCCTGAGCTGGCCTTCAGAAGGCCGATGGATTGGGGGAAAAGCCCTATGGAGAAACGTTTTCATAATTTTTGCCTTCGTGTCTAAAGAGTGGGTTCAGAGCCCAACATCTTCCATGCTCAGCCTGGCGCAGAATCCTGGGCCCCAGGCAGCTTCCTGGCTTTGTGATGCTTTCATCCATGCCAGGCCACACCCCAATGCTTATCTCCCAGTGTCCTTTAGTCCACAGATTCTGCCCTTCCCCCAACTGCTGCTGGGGTGTGTCTGTGTGTGTGTGTGTGTATGTGTGTACGCATAGTCTCATGACACATAGACATGATTGTCTGGGCCCGCTCCTTGGGCCAGGATGTGGAGTGGAGGTATTTTGGATATGCAAGAGGGTGGAAGTTTACAAATTACTTAGGACAATGGAATTTTTAAACAAAACCTCTAAATGGTTCCAATCCTTCTCCCACTGCAGAATCCCACTAACCTCTTCCAGTCGAACGTTTCCAGAGCTCCCTGCCTGCCAGACAACCCACTCTCCATCACCCCCGGCACCACCTCTATGAACCTTGGGGTGCATCACCCCTCTTCCCCGAGGTTGTGGGCCACAGAAAGGCATTGAAAGGGTTGAGCCATAGATGGAGAATGAAGAAATGGATGATGGGAGCTGATGGGGAGACGGTTCAAAGGGCTGGAGCACAGGCTTTGCATGCAGGAACCTCCTGGGTTGATCCCTGATACCTCCTGGTCCCACAAGCACTGTGGCTCAAACCCTCCAAAATAGAAAGTCAGGGGGCTGGAGCAATAGCACAACGTTTAGGGCATTTGCCTTACATGCAGCCGACCTGGGTTCGATTCTCAGCATCCCATATGGTCCCCCTGAGCACCCCCAGGAGTAATTCCTGAGTGCAGAGCCAGGAGTAACCCCTGTGCATCACCGGGTGTGACCCAAAAAGCCAAAAAAAAAAGTCAACAGCATTGGGGTCAGCCTGAACAGTCTTAATTGCTAAATGCACTGAAAGGTTTAAAGCCTCCAGACTTCTGTTTCTACCTACTGGGGAGGGGGCAGAGAGCGAGGTCGGGTGGGCCTGGAAGGGCCAGAGAAGAGGCAGCGGTTCCAGCCTTTTCTTCCAGTGAGTGTGAAGTCAGAGCCTGCCTGAGCCTGCTCTCTCTCCATGGCCAGCAGGTGTGGGACAGTTTCCCTGACTGCCCACACCCCTCAGCCTGCGGCCTCCCAGCTCCGCCCCTCCCCACTGGCTCAGCAGACTCTCTAGGGCCCCCAGTCCTCTCAGCCCTGTGCTTCCGACACATGTTACTCAAGCAATTTCATTTCATAGCAATACAAGGATTCTCAAAACGCACTCTTGTGATTGCTGTGACCATGAAATGAAATTCCTAGTACAGTTCTTTCTCTCTCTCTCTCTCTCTCTCTCTCTCTCTCTCTCTCTCTCTAATGAATGCATCCTCTCCTGGCAAAGATTCTTATTGTTTGCTTTCTTGGGTTTTGGGCTGTTTTTATTATATATAATTTTTGTGGGTTAGGTTTTCTCCCAGGGAGTCTCAAGCCAACTGGGCTGGTGGTCAAGGTGTGGGCCCGGGAATGCGGTGCTGCTCGGGCCCTGTGGTGCTGGGGACCAAAATGGGCATCCCGTTGTGATCAGGGGTGCCTCAGGGCCACACTAGCACTGATGGGGACCTCCAGGCTGCACCCGACAGTGCTCAGGGGACCTTGGGGTGCTGGGGATCAAATAAGTTGGCCTTCACATGGGAGCCTTGTGGACAGCAGGTATGAGCCGGGGGTGTGGGGGCGACTAAAACCTCATGGGAAGGGGGGCGTTCTGGTCCGTCCTTCACGCCCTACCGAGGTCACCAGTTGCCCCCCGCGAGCGGCTCTCCAGCACGGCCACGGCCCCAGAAGCACAAGGACTTAATGCAGAACCCAGCAGCTTGGAGCAGAAAAGTGAACAGACTCTGCATTGATCCAGGCCATCAAGTCTGCCGGAGGGGAAAGGGTGTTGCCCCATTCGCCCTCTCCTCTCTGGAAAGAAAGATGGCGGCCACATGGGAGCCTTGTGGACAGCAGGTATGAGCCGGGAGTGTGGGGGCGACTAAAACCTCATGGGAAGGGGGGCATTTCGGTCCACCCTTCACGCCCTACCGAGGCCACCGGTTGCCCCCCGCGAGCGGCTCTCCAGCACGGCCAGGACTCCAGAACACAGAAACCAATTTCTTAACTATCTGACTTTCAGTAGAAATACTTCCAGGGTCAATAGGTAAAAGAGCAGAAATCCAAAACCAACATTTAATTCTTGAACCCAGCCGTAGAAAGCAAATCACTTCACAATGCTTTTTCAGCATGTCTGATTTGGGGGGGGGTAAACTCTAAATAATAGTGGTGAATCTTTTATTGAAACAATGAATCTAATCAAAGCAGACAGAGTGTTAACTAGAATTCATCTGCTTCACAGGGATGGGGAGGGGTGGGGGGTGGGGTTTTATTGGGGTTCTTCATGGTAAAAAATAAGTATTGGTAAAGGGAAATGTGTTTGATATTTGCATGACTGAGACATAAACCTGAAAACTTTGTAACCTTTCCCACAGTGATTCAATAAATAAATTAAAAAAAAAAATAAGTTGGCCTTGTACCCTACTCCCTATGCGCTTCCTCCAGCTACCCTCTTTGCTCTTCATAAATATATTTTGTATTTTCTCTAATGGTGCTTGGAGGGCCTAGGGATCATTACTGGTGGCGTACTCAGAGGACCATGAGGTACTAGGGATTAAACTTAGGGCCTCAGTCCTGCAGCACATGCATTCCAGACTTTTATCTTTTTGGGTCACACCCGGCGATCACGGGGTTACTCCTGGCTCATGCACTCAGGAATTATTCCTGGCAGTGCTTGGGGGACCATATGGGATGCTGGGAATCGAACCCAGGTTGGCCGCGTGCAAGGCAAACACCCTTCCTGCTGTGCTATCGCTCCAGCCCCGCATTCCAGACTTTTGAGCCATCTTCTGGCCCTGAAAACGTCATTCTTTGGCCTCCCCCTCATGACTCAACATCCCTATGCTCAGACAATGAGAGCTGAGGGCCCAAGATCAGCCCCTCAGCCAAGAGGTGAAGAAAGGATCAGAGTAGTGTGTGACAGCTGGCTGGCTTGGCAGGACTTTCGAGCTAAGGGCTCTCTCCTTCCTGAGCTCCTTTTCCCAGACTCAGCTTTGTCTGGGGTTTTTGTTTTTGTTTTTATTTTTGTCTGGGAGGTGGGAGGGAAAGTAAAACTTGAATGTTTTAGTAAACTCCTCAGTAAAAACTCTGCGGATAATTTTGTAATTGTCAAGAAAAATGTATTTGATCATTCAAGTGATATCATTTTTCATATATTTGACCATCCAGAATTCCTGACTCCTCAAACCCATGGGTGTTCCCTAAAGCATTGGGAATGATAAAGGTGTCTTTGTTAACTTGATCCTTCCAGCCTGGTTGCCTAAGTGATTAGAGAGTGAGAACTTCCAGCTCCACCCCAAACACCTCTGGGAGGCCTCTGGAAAGGGACTGGAGCTAAATTTCAGTTGCCAATGGCCACTGAGAATGAAGCCATTGTGAAGACCCCACTCAGAGGGGCTTGGAGGAGCTTTCTGATTGGTGAGCCTGGTGGGGAGGCGTGCCCAGCATGCTCTGTGCTCTCCCCTCCTGACTAGCCCAATGCACCTCTTCCAACTGCTGATTCTGATCAGTCACCTTTATAATAAATTGGTGATCTACTGAGTCCCCAGGCTCCCAGAGACAGCATGTGAATGAAAAATGAAGTGTGGAGTGCGCTGTCTCGCCTCTGAAATGAACCACAGTTCGCTGTCACTTCATGCCCATTAGCATGACTAGACTCAGATAAAGGAGGAAAACCACATCTTGATAAGGACCTAGAGAAATGGGAACCCCGGTGCTGTGTGGGCAAGCCTGCACACTGGTGGGATCTCCGCAGACAGCAGCAGATACAGCAGGATCTCAAAATATTAACCAGAGAAATTCCACAAGATCCAGGAATTTGGATGTGAAAATTTCTCAGATGCCTGATCCTGGCTGAGGCCTCTGGAGCAATGTCAGGAGGAGGGTGGGCCCTACCCAAGCCCTGGCAGCAGCTGCCACCATGCCTCCAGCTGGACATGGACACCTCAGGATGGAACCTCACAGAGATGCTAACCTGCTGAAAACTGGGGCACCATCCGGGGTGCTGGGGATCGAACCCAGATCGGCCTTACCCACTGTACTATAGTCTCCAGCCTCCAGACTACCAATTTAACCAGAAATGCCAAATTTTTCCCCCCATAACTAACTCCTTTTCCTATGGTTCAATAAATTTTTTTAAAATCAATTCTGATTAAGATGACAGAGATATAGTACAGAAGGTAAGGCACTGGTTTTGCACACAGCTGATCCAAGGTTGATCCCTGACATCCAATACGGTCCCCTAAGCACCACCAGGAATGACCCCTGAGTGCAGAGCCAGGTGTCAGATGAGCACTTCCAGGTATGCCCCAAAGAACAAACAAGAGAAAAATTCTGATCACAACAGAACACATTTGAAAAGTATGTGGTCAGTTTCCCTGGTCACAGTGGCAGCTCCTGTGAAGAATGTCGATGTACCTTGACCTGAGGTCAGTGAGTAAAGGATTTGCAGGATGGGAGAATATGTATGTGGAGGAAAGTGAGTCTGAAGAAGTGATGAGTCTGAAAAGTTTGACCTCAAAATGGGGTCAATGGGACCAGTCTCCCCAGATTGCATGACCATACCAGAGTCACTAGAGGCTAGTGGAAAGCTGGGGTACTGCCAGTCAGTGTTAAAAGCATGCTCAGGGACTCACTGTCAAATCCCCTGAATGCATGGTGTCATCCACCCCACCCCACAGTCTCCTGGCTGCAAATCCAGTATCAGGTGCTCCCTGAGGAAGCAGTATAAGGATGAGGGAAAGGAAGGGTCCTGTATTGCCCAGGGTATAATCACAACCCCACAAAAAGTAAAAGGTAAAACAAGTAATTATAGAGGTCAAGGCAAAATGTCAGGATAAAAGGTATTCTAGAGTCCAGAAATACATCATAGCATCACCATCCATCCATCCATCCATTTATCCATCCATTCATCCTTCCATCCATTTATTCATCCTCCTATCTATCTGCCTATCCATCCATCTGCTCATCCATTCATCCATCCATTCAGCCATCTATCCATCCTTCCATTCATCTCCCTGTCTGCCAATTCAACCCTCTGCTCATCCATCCATACTTCTATCCATTCATCCATACTTCTATCCATCCATCCTTCTATCCATCCTTGTATCCATCCATCCATCCTTTCGTCCATCCATCCGTCTGTCCATACATCCATACATTCATTTGTCCTTCCATCTATCCACCCCCCCCAAACTCAAGATGATCTCAGCCTGTGGAGGGAGGGAAACCTCCTTAGTCTCTGGCCCGGGTTCCAGGGTAGGTCCATTGGAGATACATTACCAAGGAGAGTGCGACAAGTTCCTGCCTAAAAGTCAAGGTCTCTGTTTCTCCTCTTGGCTCTGACACTAACTAGTTGTGTGAAAACATTGTATGGTTTGATCATCCTGCATCTCAGTTTTCTCACCTGTCAGATGGGGACATTTGGATCCAAGGGAGGGTGGGGGCTTTTCAGCTGACATTCCATGGCTGATCCTCCAGCCCTGATGTCACAATGCGGAGCGTGATCGTGATTGGCCTACAGCGTCACCCAGCTCTGCTGCTCTCTTGGCCATGGGCACAAGATGGACTTGCCCTGGATTTTCCCTCCTTGTCTTCTTCTGTTACGGGCAGCTCTTGCCATGGCTCAGGACTGAGGGTGATTTGACCTTCGGGAACATAAATGAGAAAGAGATCAAACCCCAGGCACAAGGGGTTCAGGAAGGGAAAAACGCCTCCAAAAGTGAATGTGCGAACACAACAGAAAATTTCTACAGTGACTCCGCAGCATCTGACTTCCTGCAGTATTATGATAATACAGCTCAGCTCGTATGGAACGAGCTCGAGGAGGCTACTTGGAACTATATTACCAACATTACCAAGAAAAATCGAGAGCAGATGGTGTGGTACCAACTGTGCCCCAGTTCCTCTCCTCTTGCTCCCTCTGGAGTCACGGTGTGGGTGGGGGTGAGGGGAAGGGATCCCTACCTACTGCCCACCCTGTCCAGAGCTAGAGGGAAAAGATATCCCGATGTCAAAGCAATTGGCAAGCTTGAGGCCTCTTGGAGACCCCAAATACCTTCTGGGCGAGAATCTCTTGTTTCTGTTCCCTTGTGCTTATTAACCACCTCCTTGCTTTTAAGGGTCCAGGCTTCCTCCCTTCTCCCTTCTGTTCAGTGTGAACCCTAATGGGATGCAGGGGGTGGGAGTGGGGATTTGGGGAGGAAGGTAAGCTCCAAAGATCCCTTCCACCACTTCCCACAACAAATATGCGGCCCTTCTTTCCAGCTGCAAAAAGAGGTAGAGAAGTCGCAGCACATGCTGTACTTTGGCACCCGAGCCCGCCTGTTTAAGATCCCTGCCATCCAAGACCCCACACTAAAGCGCATGCTGAGTAAGCTGCAGAACTTAGAGAAAGCAGCCCTGCCCCAGGACGAGCTCCGGGAGGTGATGGACGGAGCCCCCAGGTCTCCAGGCACATGCTCCCCACCCCCAGGGTGGGAGGGCTGGCTGCATGGGGAGCCAGAGTGTCTGGGTAGGAGGGAGGTTGGGGGTGGGGGGGGCAGCACTTCCTGGGGGCAGGGTGGGGACCGGGAGGGAAGCTGCCGGCCTCAGCATCTCCCTCCTGGTTGGGTCCTGGCACGGACCTGCCCTGGGTGACACCTGTCTCCCCAGTATAACCAGCTGCTGGCCAACATGGAGACAGCATATAGCATGGCTCAGGTGTGTCTGAATGAAGGACCATGCCTGGACCTGGAACCGGGTGAGTGCCCAAGGTCCTCCCCCAGCCTCTCCCCATCCTTCTCTTCTTCTCAACTCCCTCCTGGGCAGGTGAGGGCAGAAAGGCAGGAGTGTGTGTGTGTGTGTGTGTGTGTGTGTGTGTGTGTGTCTGTGTGTGCGAACATGCGTGTGTGTTTATGTGTGTTGGGGGGGCTCATCTGGTCTCCTTTTTGTGGGTCCAGACCTCATTGAGATCATGGCCAACTCCCGAGACCACCAGGAGCTGCTGTGGGTCTGGCAGAGCTGGCGAGATGCCGTGGGGTTCCAAGTTCGTACCGCCTTTGAGCGCTACGTGCAACTCAGCAACCTGATGGCAAACCTCAACGGTGAGTGTCCCCACCCCCACCCTGGGCAGGGCAGATGGGAGGAGCCTCTGCAGCAGAAGCAGAGAGCAGGCATCACCAGCTGACTGCCACCCGGAGCCAGACAAACAAGAAGGCATAGTGCTCACCAGTCTTGGTGGGCTCAGGAAGACCTTTCGAGATCGTCCATCTGTCCTTCTGTCCATCCAAGTCTGAAGGCTTGGATGGCTGAGCATGACCATGGGGCGAGAGGCCACAGTTCGTCTGAGCGCAGAACTTCACTGGTCCTGATCTGCTCCCATCACAGACAGTAGCTACGGGGCAATTTGTTCCCATTTGGCAAGCTTAGGTTCCAGGAATCAGGGAGGCCGAGGCGGTGACCTGGGTCGGATACTGCCAGGGTGAGGGCACCCCTGACCCCCCTTTTCTGTCCTAGGTTACAAAGACATGGGGGCCATGTGGCAGGGTGCCTACGAGTGGGAGACGCTGGAAGAAGACCTGGACGATCTCTACCAACAGCTACTGCCACTCTACCTGAACCTGCATGCCTACGTGCGCCGCGCCCTGCACCGCTTCTACGGGCCCCAGATCATCGGGCTGAGGAGCCCCATCCCCGCCCACCTGCTGGGTAAGGTCCAGGACACAGTGGAGGTGGCTGGCAGAGGCTCTGGGAGGCCGAGGGGCATATGAGGGGAGACATGGATTCCTACCTCCCTCAGCCTCTCCATTCCCCCTTCCAGGGAATATGTGGGCTCAGTCCTGGGTCAACATCTTAGACCTGGTCCTTCCCTTCCCGGAGAAACCCCTGGAAGACATCACCAAGACCATGAAAGACCAGGTCAGCGCCTGACTTCGTCCCATACCTACCTTCAGGCACCCCTGGGCTGAGAGGGCCGGATCCTCACACCCCTCCTCTCGCTCCCAGCACTGGAAACCCTTGAAAATGTTTGAAGAGGCTGACAAATTCTTTGTCTCCCTGGGCATGATACCTGCTCCGCCCGAGTTCTGGAAAAAGTCCATGCTGGAGAGACCCACGGACGGGCGGGAAGTTGAGTGCCACACCTCTGCCTGGGACTTTTATAATGGCAAGGACTTCAGGTACTGGCCTGCGGATCCCCACCCAACAAGACGCCTCCAGCACCTCTGCTCCTCACCCCTTCTCTCCCCTGGTTTGAGTGGAACCACCCCCAGTCAGGAGGGAGAAAGCTCACAGGGTATCCCTGTGCTCTTTGACCCCTGCCCTTTAACCCTAGGATAAAGAAGTGCACCGAAGTGTCCATAGAAGACCTGATGTCCATCTTCCACCAGATGGGCCATATCCAGTACTACCTGCAGTACAGGAACCTTTCCATAATCTTCCGCTCAGGCGCCAACCCAGCCTTTGTAGAGGCTGTAGGGTCAGTGGTCACCCTCTCGGCCTTCTCCCACAAGCACTTGGTCAACAGAGGCCTGCTGACCCATCAGCACCAGGATGCAGGTGACTGGGACCCAGAGTGTCTGCACAAGGCTGCTCGAGCCTGCAGCTCCAGCCAGGGTCTCTGCAGACAAAACGAGGGGCATGGGAGTGGGAGGAAGGGGAGGTCACAAGCCACCCCCTGACTGTACCCCCTTCCCCAGAGGAGGAGGTCAATTTCCTGATGGGCGTTGCCCTGGACAAGATCGCCTTCATCCCCTTTGCCTACCTCATGGACTTGTATCGTTGGAAGATCTTTGATGGCAGCATCAAATCGAGTGTCTACAATCAGGAGTGGTGGAACCTCAGGTGGGAAGGGAGGCTGCTCGGGCTCTCCAGCACCTCCCAGAGACCACATGCTACCTTTCTGAGGACCAGACTTGAGACCCAGTGGGTGGAGGGCAGGGGACGCCCCAGGAGAGTGGGAGTTCCTTGCTGGCATCAGCCTAAAGTCCCCCAGGTGAGATGACCAGGCTATGTGTGCATACGCAACGCTTCCTATTGAATCTGGCATCAGCCCTGAGCAAACCTGACCATCCCTCTAGGGACCCTCCAGGGTCTTCCCTCCTTCGCTCATTCCTCTCCTGCCCCCTTCCTCCCTCCCTCTCTCCCTCCATCTGGGGCAGTGTTCAGGCTTACCCCTGGTTGTATGCTCAGCAATCACTCCTAGTGGTGCTTACAGAACCATACGGGGTGCCAGTGATGGAACTTAACTAAAGGCCCTACCCACTGTCCTATTTCTCCAGCCCCATGACACTCTTCTTATTGGTTCTTCTTATGGCATGAAACCTCCAGGGCAATCAGTCTGCAAACGTTCCCCCTTCTCAAGGCTGCTGGCCTGGCTCCTGTCTGTGTTCCTGGAAACCCAGCTGAGAGAGCCCTAGTGGGTCCTGCAGGCCCCACACTCACTTCCCAGTGTCTCCTTTCATACTCAGCCCCCAGCGCCAGGGCCTGACAGTGGCGGTGCTGCCCCCATGCAGGTCCCGTCTGGATAGCTGTGCATGTGCGTTGAAAGGAAAAGGCACTGGGATCCCTGCTGGGTGGCACCATCCAACCCCTGCTTTCTCTGCCAGGTTGAAATACCAAGGCCTGTGCCCCCCAGTTCCTCGGTCAGAGGATGACTTTGATCCAGGTGCCAAGTTCCACATTTCTGCCAGCATACCCTACATCCGGTAAAGGTCTGGGCTCTGCCAGTGTTGGGGGGCCCTGCTCACCACATCCTGGTGGGCTACTCAGCCTCTGGGGGCCAGGCCCTGAAATTGCCCCCTTAGATTTTTCCATCTGCTCCTAGGTGGGGAGGCACAGCCAAGAGGAGTATTCTGAACCCTCTGCCGTTCTGAGAGAGTGGGGGCAAGGGAGGCAAAGGCTGACATGTCTGTGGGTTCCCACGTGAGCAAGGAGAGTCCTTGCAGTCCACCAGGGCCAGCCCAAGGGGGGCCTTGCAGGAGGGGCCTCGGACCTGCTGTGACTTGAGCAGTGGCCCTCGTGGATGCTGTGTGTGGGGGTGCCCAGAGTCCAGTGGCTCTGGCTTCCCACCCTTGACACCCACTCCCCAGCCTGCCCTCATGTTCCTCTACTCAGGTACTTCATCAGCCTCGTGCTCCAGTTCCAGTTCCATGAGGCACTGTGCAAGGCCTCGGGCCACACGGGCCCCCTGCACCAGTGTGACATCTACGGCTCGAAGATGGCAGGGAAGCTGCTAGAGTGAGTGCCCCCCAGCACCTGCACCCCAACTGAGTGTCACCCCAACTGAGTCCTCCCCCTGCCAGACTGCATCTCCTAGAGGCCTGTTCCCTCAGTGTAATCTTCCTGCTAACACACACACACATAGGCACACATAGACACATACAAGCACACACTGGCACATATAGGCATGCCGCACAGATGCACATACAGGTGTGCCAGATACAGACACATAGGCACACACAAGCACATACATGCACACATAGGCACACATAGACACACACACACAGGCATACACAGGTGTGCCACACATAGGCGTGCACTGGTATACCACACACATGCACACACAGACACACAGGCATGCCCACACATGCATAAGCCCACATGGACACACCCACACTCAGTCACACACACTCATACCCACAGACACTCCCACACTTAAACACGCACACCATACCCACACAGCCATACTCACAAGTAATTGTATCCTTTGTACACTCTCACATGAAATCACACACTCTTACACATTCACAATCTCTTCCACTTACATAGGCACTCTCACATGTTTTCATACTCCATACGCAGGCTCACACATGCACTAACACACTCACCCACACATGCACACACTCTTGTGCACACACATGCCCTCACACTCACACATGCACTTAACTCATGCACACACACATTTGCACACACAACACAACTCAAGCACTCACGCACACACTCATGCCCACACATGCAACTGCACACACACTTATGCACACCTGCTGTCAATCGTGGTCTCAGAAGGAAAATAAGCGCCAGGCCGAGTCCTTCATTCTTGCTGTGTGAGCTGTTCGCCTTCCCCTCTGCAGCAATGCATGCACGTGTGACTTGGGAGCCCTCGGCTTCCCCTCTTTCTCTCTTGGGGATAGGAATGCCCCAAAGAGCACTCCCGTGGCCTGGAGGCCCTTTCAGGAGATTCTCTGCACCCAGGCAAGAGGCTCAATGTGAGAAGCAGAGGGGGGTGGTGCCCTGAGGTCTGTGGTGGTAGGGATCACCCACAAGCAGTTCTGGGACTGGGGCCACACCCAGCAGTGCTCAGGGGCATTCAGGGCTGCACCCTGCAGTGTTCAGGAGACTCCGTGGTGCCAGGGATTAATCCTGGATCAACCACATGCTAGGGCTGTGCCTTGATTTCTGTACTATGTCTCCAGCCCTTTCCCACCTCACTGGAAAGTACCTGGACCCAGTTCCCAGCTGATGCAGTCTGTCTTCACATCATCCTATGGCTGTGCTCTGTCAGCCCAGGGCTCTGGGCCCTCTGTCCAAGTCTCTGTTTCTGTGCTCAGTGTCCGACCCATCCTTCCTATTCCTGCCTCAGCAACCTTGGTGCTGGGGCCTGCAGCAAACCCAGAGGCGGGGCAGCGCTTACTAGTACAGACTGGGTGCCTGGTGAGCCTGTGCAGAACCCTCCTGCCAGTGGCTCAGGTCTTCTCTAAGAGGCAGCTCTTAGCCTCACTTCTCAGAGATGATACTCCTCGGCATGCGAGCCATGGCTCATATGGGAGAGCAGCCTTTGAACCCCAACTCTGGAGCATACTCTCTTGCCTCTGGTGGTTTCCCTTTGTCACAGGTGTCTGGGAGGTTAGACCTAGATCCACTGGTTCCGAGATCAGAGCTTACCTGCTTCCTGGGTGCATTCTTCCAAGGAATTTCAATAAGTCCACTTCCCTAATTGGTCAAGGTCATCTTCATCTTTACTCCTGCCTCCCTGAGGACTAACAAAGCCACATAATTTAGTATCTTTGCAACTTTAATGAGCAAATTTGTGATTCTACCATGCAGTCTGCCAGCAGTCGGTCAGATGGGGTTGCAAGACTGATCCCCCGACCCTGGCTGGGCTCCCTGGAATCTGCACCCCGCCTGCCTACTGTCACCCTCATCCATCCATCTGTTGGCTTTTCCTTGCTTCCACATTGCAGGGGGCCAGTCCGGTCCCCTGCTCAGGCTTGAGTCGTTCAGTCCACTGGAATATCAGGGCCCTCTCCACACTCTGCATTCATGTCATGGGGGCCTGTCATTTAGGATGATCAGGAAGCACTGACTTGTGCACATGCCTTCTAGCAAGGCTGGCATCCGGAGCCATCAAGGGCCATAACCTGGGAACAGAGTGGTGCGGGGAGGAAAGGTGGGCGTTGGCAAGCAGAGAGGCCCTGGAAGTTGTGCAGGAAATGGAGGAGAGAGTTGTCTCCCCGTGCAGGAGTACCAGACTGAGCAGGTTCTGAAGAAACCTCTAGATAGACTCACTGTGAACTCGGTCTTTATCCCTGGAGGGCTGGGACCATGCACCTAAGTCATGCCTGGTACTGTCAAGGCCTCAGCACTGGTCATCATCACAACCCTTCCTGATCCCCCTCCCTCCTGCAGTTCATGGATGGGATTTCGGCAACCATTTTCCTGGTCCATAGGCAGAGGGGAGGTCTGAGGAAAGGGGGATGTGGCAAGTTTCGACAGGGCGCAAGAGACAGCTGAGGAATGGGGAGCTGGGAGCAGAGAAGGGGATGGCAAGATTGCAAGGCAGCTATTCAGTCAAATGACCTTAGAATTTGATTTGCTGCTTTTTGTGCATCTCCTTTAGGGGGAATTTCCCAGAGCCAGCCTCTGGCCAAAGGGAGAGGAGGGTACAAGGAGATGGGGTCCTGCCATGGGGTCTAACAAGCCCAGGAGTGCATTGAAGATGGCAGGCAGTAGTGCTCTGGGTTCCCTCTGTAAAGCTTAAATGCTGCCACAGAGCCTCTGGATTGGGGTCTAGCCCAAGTCCCACCCACCCTGGAGGACTGGTTTGAAATAGGCAGGTTTTCCCCTTCACCTACCCACTCCCACCACCAGCGCCTCCACATTCTTCCTTTCTCCCACGATCAAGCATCTGATAAAATCCTCTTACCTAAAATTAGTTCTGGGGTTCCTTCCATTTATCTTTTCATCTTGACGGCTTGGCTTCCATTTCTCTAGGAACTAAATCTCCCACCTAGTTCCTGACGAGGGTCAGCAGACCTTCTTTCCCCAATTCACTCTTCCCTGGTGTTTGGCGAGACAGATGTAAGTCTGGTGAGCACCATAGGCAGCTGGTGAGTCTTCACCTGCTATTTCCACTGGCCACGGAGCTGAGGTAGAGTTGACATCCAAGGTTCAGGCATAGCATCACTGAGTCTTGAACCTGGCTGCTGTTGATCTGAACCCCACACTCTGACTCCTGGGCCTCGGGTCCTGAAGCAGGTTGGGAAAGGCTCAGCCCCTGTGTTCATCTTTCTCCAAAGAAAGGCCTGGAATTCTGGTTCAGGACCCTTGTCCCTGGGCTTTGAGCCCCTGCTGCCCAGCACGATATTGGAACACTTATGCCTTCTGCTGGTGGTCCTTAGAGAGCATCCAACACGTGTTATTGGTCTAATCCTTCAGGGGCCCAAAGAATTGCTGTCCTGTGACCCTGAGCACTCTAGGAAACAGTCTTGTGTGTATGTTGGAGCCTGGAAATCCTCATGTCATGGCCATAGATATGAAAAATGATCAGAATCCCAACTAGCAGTCCAGAGTATTATCTACCCACTACTCTCCCTCTCAAGCATTGTGTTTGTCTAATGTCACCACCATACTAGATCTGGGGACTATTATTGCCTCCATCTCTGGAGACAGAAACAGGCTCATAAATGTCAAAGTACTTGTCCATGGTCACACAGCAGGGTGATAGTACAATGGGTAGTACAATGTGATAGTACAATGGGTAGGGCTCTTGCCTTGCATGTGGCCTGCCTGGATTAATCTCTGGCACCCTATATGGTCACCTGAGCTTACCAGAAATGATCCCTGAATGCAGAGACAGGAGTAAGCCCTGAACACCACCGGATGTGGCCAAAAACACAAACACAAACAAAAAAGGTTGTACAAGACCTCGATGACATACTTAAACCCAGATCTTTCAGAGTTCATGGTTTTGTATTCTATGCCGGGTCTGGGGATGAGAAGCAAAATCTGGGGCTTGTCCAGAGGGTGTCAGGTGCACCAGCCAAGCCCTTACATGGCCTCACTGCATTCCCACCTTCCCAGGGATGTCCTCAAGCTGGGCTCAAGTAAGCCCTGGCCCGAGGTCCTGGAAATGATGACCGGAGAGGATAAGCTATCTGCACATGCCCTTCTGTCCTACTTCAAGCCCCTCCTGAACTGGCTGGTGAATGAGAACGTGAAGCAAGGAGAGATCCTGGGCTGGCCTGACTTCGCATGTACCTTTGAA
Organism: Sorex fumeus; assembly: GCF_029834395.1. Taxonomy (NCBI): domain Eukaryota; kingdom Metazoa; phylum Chordata; class Mammalia; order Eulipotyphla; family Soricidae; genus Sorex; species Sorex fumeus. The sequence goes on from NW_026606120.1 coordinate 80,459,197, forward strand.
GGTTTGAGCAGAGCCAGTTCAGCCCCCAATTCCTACCCCAACCCGCCCTGGGCCAGCCTCTCCCTTAACCTAGTCTTAGCCCCTAACCCACCTGTGTCCTGACTTTCCCACGTATCTGCTGCTGTGTGAGCCTGAATGTGCCTGCTGTGGTCTGGGTCATGATCCCAGCCTATGCCCTAGCCCCTGATCTAGTCAATTCCTTGAATGTGTCCTGTCAAACTGCTGAGCTGGCATCTCAGCACTGGTTCCCAAGTTGCCTTGTTACAGCCCCATGGAGACACTGTTGGGTCCCTCAGGATAGAGAGCCCCATGGCCTCCCAATTCTTCCTCTTCCTGCTCCTCTTTTTCCTCTTCATTTTAGAGCAGTCAATGCCTTTTTGGGGTGGGCACATCTGGCGATATTCAGGGGTTACCGCTGGCACTGCACTCTGAAATTACTCCTGGTGCTGTTTGGGGTACCATATGAGGTGCCATGGATGGAACCCGAGTTGGCTGCATGCAAAGCAAGCATCTTACCCATTGTACTATTGCCCCAACCCCCAGTCAATGCCTTTAGCTATGGCTGAGTAGCAGTTAGATTAATTCTGATTGCTATGGGGCACCCTATGACCCCCTTCCTAGTTTGACCACCTACACCTCCCCCATCCCCTACGTCTTCCACAGAACTAAACACGGACAAAATAAGCTTCCTGGGTTACCAAGAGACCCCTGAGCAGTCCAGCGCCTGGCAGTGGGTCTTGCTGACTCTGTGCCTTATCATGACCCTGGTGGCCATACTACTGGCCTACAGGCTGTTCTCCAAGGAAAAAGATTCCCTTGGAGGGAATCAGAAGAGCCAATCTGAACAGGAGAAAAGCAAAGACCAGGGTTCCAACGCCTACTTCCTAGGCGTAGCCATGGAGCCTCAACAGGTCCTCAGAAGACAGTGGTTTATGCTGGCCTGCTGCATCATCCTGATGCTGTGTTTGGTTGCCTTGGTCGTTTGGAAGATCACTTATCACGGCAGGACGCGTCCATGGATGAAAGCTAATTGGTGGAGCTGGGACTAAGTCAGTGCAACTGGTGAGGTTGGGGGCAGGAGGAGGGTGGCCAAGCCAGAGGGGCAGGGCAGGGGAGGAGACAGCCTAGTCGCAACTGGGTGCAGCTGTGGAAGGCTTGAGTGCGTGGGCATGAGGGTGGGAGAATATTTGTAATTTTATGTTGATGAACATATGTCTGTAAGGTCATGCGCACTCGTGACTGACTCTGTGTGTGCCCTGGGTTAAGGTCAGCCTCCTCCTCTTAAAGTGTTCATGAACCAGGGTTTAGCAAACCACTGAAGGTGTTTCTCCAGACCAGGCCCCCAGACCAGTTCATCCCCAGAACTCGTTCTTCACATCACTTGGTTTCTTTCAGGAGCCCAACTAGACTAGGATTGCAGTGCCCACGCCACAACTACTCTGGGAAAAAAACAGAACACAGCTGCAGAGCCCTCAACAGGGGTATTCAGAGAGAACCGACATTCCCTTACTAATCCTTGCTGCCCAGTTGATGTGCTCTGCACACACTTGCACACTCTGGATATGCCGTGTCCATGTTTCTCCTGATCCCCTGACCTGCCCTGTGAGAGGTTTCAGAATCAGGCCTCCAGCCCCCAAAGCTGCCCTGTGGCCTTCTGAGATACAAGCAGCCTCACAAGCTGCCCCATGGCCCTCCCTGCCCCACTCAAGACCCTCCCGAATGGAGACAGTGGGTAGCTGGGCCCGGAGCCAGGCTTGATTAATGATTGACTTCTTTAATATTTAAACAAAGCTCATCTGCAGCCACTCTGTTCCGGAGATGGGCTTGTTCAGCACACACACCTGCTGCCCAGCCTGTTGCCCTGGGAATCGATCACAGGACAAACAGCACCTTTTCAGGGAGGGACAAGCTGCAGGGGGACATTTGGAAAATAAATACTCTAGGGACAGCATGGGCAGAAAGTGAGGAGGTCTCTGGTTCTGCCCCTTCTAGCCCTTTCTTTCCAGGCTGGAGGAGGCCTGCCCTGGGGCCGCCACATCTGAGAGGGGGTCTTGGGTTTGGACTAAAGTCCCTGGCACTCCTAGAGTCTGAGGGTCGAGACATTAGGGAAGGTTTAAAGAAAGTGACATCACAGCTGGCGACCAGACCCAAACCTCCAGTTGAGATGGTGGGAGGGTGGCGTCAAACTGGAACTGACTCTCTAGATTAAAGACTGAGATCACCACAAACCTAACATGAGAGCCCTAACCTCCTGAGATCAAGAGGGTTTCCTGAACTCTGGATGAGCCCGAGTGACTCTTTCCTCTATCCCGGGGGTCACCTGTCCATATGCCACTGGTCTTAGTGTGGCCCTATAATGGTCTCTATTTGTCCCCATTACTGGTTGCTGGTCCTGTCAGGGTACCCATCAGCGGCGTGCCTCCATGTGCCACCTGCAGCCACCACAGGCCGTGGCACCTACTGGGACCTTGGAAAGTGTTTGTGTGAGCAAGTGAGTGAATGAATGTCCAGCGCCCATGTTTCTCCTCAGAGCTCAGCGAACTGCTCCCTGAGCCCCTGAGAATCACTCCCCTTTCCTCCATAGTCAGCCTGCCCCCTCACACACAGGGACAGCCAGGACAACTCTGCCCCCTCAGGAGGCCACACTAGCAGCTCTCCCACCCACCAGCCACAGTAGCCAACAAGGCGTTATGGTTCTGCGTGGCAAAGGCACACCCAACCCAGGACTCCAAGCCTCTCACCTGGACTCCAGGACGAACCTCACTGAGCCTCCTTGTCCGTCCTCCCTCCCCCACCTGCCACTATAAAATTTATTTCACTGGAATATTTTCTTATGTCTAAACTGCTCAAGAACTTGGTTGCCCATCAATTAAATCTAGATGTTCAAAATGGCATCGAAGGGTCTTTATCGATTCCCCTTTTCTCTAACCTGACGTCTCCCACCCGCCCAGCTCAGATCCTTGCATCTGCCTTGCATCTGTCCTACCATCAGCCTTTGTTTAAAGAGTCTGCCTCTCTCTGAATACTTCCCTCCAAGACCTGGCTTAAAACGGGGCCCTCTGCAAAGCTCCGCCAAGACACTCAGTGAACACTGGAGCCCTTCCCTGCTCTCCATAAAGCTTGGTTCAATAAACCTCACCCAACCCCACCTGCTTCTAGTTCGTTCATTTCCACTGAGAGTCCAGACACTTAGCTGTGATCATTTGCTAATAGGTGGTTTTAAAGCTGTCCTCCCGGGCTGTGCCTTTGTGCTGGAGAGCTCTCAGGCCTCCGGAGCAGATGCCTCCTTGCCCATTTCCTGCATACCTGATTGCCGTACTTCTACACCCTTCTACGGCCTCGTTGGGCCCTGCACTAGAAGGCTAGCAGCGCCCTGGCTAGTCTCAGGGCACTTGGTAAGGGGGTGCTAGGATCCGCAGTCCGATCCCAAGAGAACCTTCAGCAAAAAGACCACCAGAGGCCTCTTCTGCAGCCCTCCCGCCGCGACTCCCACCCCCAGGCCCGCAAAATCCGGATTGTCCTTCCGTGCAAGGCGGAGGCCGCTGGCCTTGGGAATAAGAGCCAAGGCTCTGGGAGGCGCGGGGCCCCTTTCCCGGCGCGGGTTTCTGCTCGGCTCCGCCCCCCGAGAGCCGGGGCCCCGCCCCTGCCCCTGCCCCGTCGAGGCCGGGAGAGTCGCCCCCGCCCGCGGACCCCGCCCCGCCGCCGCCGCGCGCTCCTTTCAGCACCGCGGCGCGGACAGCTCCCGGGCGGGCAGCGGGGAGGCGGCGCGGCCCGCCCGGAGCGCAGCAGCCGTTCGCCGGGGCGGTGGCCCCGGGGACGGCCCCCATCGGCAGCCGGGCTTCGCGGACCCCGAGGACCAGCGCGGACGCGGGAAGCCGGGACGCCGCTGGCTCCAGCTAGTGGCAGAGGCCGAAAGATGCCGGTCCGCAGGGGCCACGTCGCGCCCCAAAACACTTACCTGGACACCATCATCCGCAAGTTCGAGGGCCAGAGTGAGTGCGTGCGTTGGGGGCGGCAGACCATCTGGAGTCCTGGGGTGTGCTCCGTGGGGCCAGAGCCTTTCACTAACTTTGAATGGAGCAAAGTGGGGGTGGACCCGATGCTGACGGTCCCCAAACACCTCTTCAAAATCCGTCCTCTCTTAGGGAGAGAGAGGAATACCTGTTCTCTTCCCGGAGTTGTTTTCTTGGTACCCCCAGCTCTAATCGCTGCCATGACTAGTCTCGCTCCTCACCTAGTTTTTCCTCCAGAGCTTTCCCCAGCGCCCTCCTTTCCACCCCTCCGTGGCAGCCATCCTGCCCTTTCCAGGAATTCTCCCCGGCTTGCCCCCCAGCTGGGTGACTCTCACTTGGCTGACCCCATAATCACCCTGCTCTGGCTGCATTCCCAGGCCTGACCTCGCCACTCCCTGGTCCTGTTCACTTGCCCCATCTACTACTCCTCTCTCATCCTTGCCAAGAGTCCCCAATGGTCTTTCCCTCCCTGCAGCACCCCCAGTTGGGGCTGCCATGGGCTTCCCCCCTCCTGCCCTCAATGTAGGTCGAAAGTTCCTGATCGCCAATGCGCAGATGGAGAACTGCGCCATCATCTACTGCAACGACGGCTTCTGTGAGCTCTTTGGCTACTCTCGAATGGAGGTGATGCAGCGGCCCTGCACCTGCGACTTCCTCACCGGCCCCAACACGCCGCGCAGTGCCATGTCCCGCCTGGCACAGGCCCTGATGGGGGCCGAGGAGTGCAAAGTGGACATCATATACTACCGCAAAGATGGTGAGGCTCCCGCGGGGCCTGCTCTGTAGCACACACTCCTCCCGTCCCTTGGGGAGGATCCTCACCTAAAGACCAGTCTGGTCCTTTTCTGGGCCTCAGTTTCTTGATGTGGAAGGGGAAGCCGTAGGTGTTGAATGTGATGATGCCTTTTGAGAGTCCCTTTGAGAGGCTGGGGAGCAGGCAGAGGCACTGGCCCTGGGCAGGGCCTCCAGTTTCACCACCCCTCCCCCGTGTACCCTGTCTCCTGGCTGTCCACTCTGTCACTGTCAGCCACAGCTGTCAGGCAGTCGGGATGGAAATTAACCTTTCCTCATCTCCATCTGCTCGGGGATTAGGGGCGGAGCCACCCCCACCAGGCCTCTGTGACCAGACAAGGCACTGCAGACTCGGAAAGGGGCCAACCCTGCACGCCATATGCAGCTCCTGGGGAGGACAGTTTTCCCCAAACTAGAGGCATGTTTGGTGTGGAAGGTTATGCCAGGCCAAGTTCATTGCAAGCAGAACAGATGTGCGGGTAGGGGTGAGGTCAGAGTCCTTCCTGTGAGCACTGGAACCATCCCCCTGCCAAGGGTGGGGGTGAGGATCCTGAAAATCCTTCTGAAATCGCATTGGTGCCCTCTCCCCCCACCCTAACCTGCTTCCAGCAGAATGAGCAGAATGACCTGGTGAGCATTTTCCAAAACACACCTTCCCTAGAAAGAGGCGACTCCGGGAGAAATGGAAGCTGAGCCCACAATACATGGGTGTCTTTGGGAAACTCTCCCTGACGGTTCTGAAGTTGAGGAGCCACTGACTTCGATAAAGCCTTACACTTCACTGCCAAGAAAGCCAGGGCCCGAGGTCAAGAAGGGACATGCCCACGATTGCCACTTGTAGGGTGGAATGTTTCAAGATAGCAATTCCAGGAAGAGGAGAAGAGACTTCCTCTCTGCTCCAGGGTGACTTTGGGGGAAAGAAATCCTAGGACAGGGTTTCCTCTTCAAGGGTCTGAGGTCTTGAGACTCATTTGAGTGCAGAGATCTCTGAAGACCTCTGGGGAGACACCAGGAGCTGCTGAGGGTCCAGTTCCAGGGGCCTGGTGAGTGAGAAGTGGGAGTGTAAATGCTGACATGAGTGTGTGTGTGTTGCACGTGTGCCTCTGTGTGTGTGTATGCATGTGTGTATGTGTGTAATTAAGTGCTTGAGTGGGTTCCAACAGTCCCCCTGGACAGTAACTGCTGGTGCAGGCGGGTTAGGACCACAATTAGGGCACTGAGAACAACCGGGGTTAGTCTGACAGCACTTACAGGGTTAATGAAGTCAGAATATTTTTGAAAGCTGTGACCTCACCTCTTCATATCATTGCAGAAAGGAGGTGACAGTCAGGGGAGTGAGAAGGGTCCCGGGGAGAGCAGGATGGGACAGCAGGAAGTGAGGAACCAAGTTTCTTCTCTGTCCCTTTCTGTAAGCCTAGAGCTCCACTCGATTGACGGGATGTAAGCCTGATTGCAAGGAGTGTCTGGGTTGCGAGGGTCTTCTCAGCAGTCTTCTCCCACCCTGTGCTTGGCGTGGGACAGAGGTCAAGGTCAAGTCTTGACTCTCTGAAGTCAGACTCAGGTCTTTGGAGTCTGCTAGAGTCACTGAGCTCTCAGAGGGGAAATTAGGGACCTAGGCTGGTGCTGCAAATGGGAAAGTAGCCACAGTCCTCATGCCCCTAGTCACGGTGTACCCCAGCCCTGCCCTGATCCTCTCCGTGGCCTATCGTCCAAGCCTTTGACTTGCCTGAAATTCACTTGAAATTCAGAAAAGGATCTCCCTGGCCTGCATTACTCAAAGGGAAGTAAGTGATGCTCTGTGATTGTGTTGACTCATGGTCCAATATGGACACACAATACGGGGCTGGAGTGATAGTACAGCTGGTCAGGTCCTTGCTTAGCAAGCGGCTGACCGGAGTTCAATCCCTAGCATCCTGTATGGTCTCCTAAACTGGCAAGGAGTAATTCCTGTGCACAGAGTCAGGAGTAAGCCCTGAGTATCACTGTGGTTACCAAAAAAACAAAACAAAAATTAAATTAACAATGCTCCATAATTTTCACAACCACCTTACAGATCTGCCTAAGGGCGTTTCCCGCCTTACTTCCTCAGCCCTAACTCTAGGGCTTTGGGAAGGGCCCTGAAGTGAACTCTCAAGGTTTATTTATAATCCTCTTTTCCTCTAAAAGACCAAGCCACTGCCTGTTCCCCATCAGAGTGGGAGATCAGCGCTCAGATGGTTCCACACCACGTGGCTCTGGAAGTCAGATTCAAAGAGGCCAGGTGACAATTTCCCCACTTGGTAGACTCCCACTTGATGGATTCTTCTTCCTCCCCTTCTCCTCATTCCCATCCCTGGGAGCAGGGGGTTGCGAGGAGTTGAGAGAAGCTCAGTGCCCCCGAGGCAGACAGATCTATGGCGCTTGTTCAGAGGTGGGCTTGAGAAGAAGCTTGGGAGGAAAATTAAGGCAGACTGAGACTGCTGCTCTGCAGATGGACCAAGGGCATGGGAACACCAACTGCCCAGCCTACCTGGAGTGACTCATTCACCCACCTTGTTACCCGGATGCCATTACTCAGTTACTCATAAACTCCAAGTCATGGTTGAGAAAGAACAGCCTAAGGGACGCTAAAAGGATGTGTCAGGGGTTAGAGAGATAGTGTTTGGATAAGACACTGGCCTTGCATCTGGCTGACCCTAGTTGGCTTCCTGGCAGCACATGGTCCCTGAGCACTGCTAGCTAAGGCCCAAGTGCCCCCCAACAAAAGAAAAAAAAAAAAAAGAAAACTTCCTCAACAGGAACAGCCAGAGAAATATATAGCTCAACAGGCTGAGTGCATGTTTGTCAGGCAGGTCTGAATCCTGGGTAGAATTCTAGAATGCTCTGGTCTTCGATCCATTCCCAGGCTGAGTCTCCCCTATTGACATCCCTGGAACAGCCACTTGAAGTCTGGCCTTTGGCAGCTTCCAGCTCCACAGAGAGCTGGAACCAGGCTTGTGCCAGCAGGGCCTTCTGAGCCCTGCCAGGCCGCGTCTCAGTGGTGCCAGAGGGAGGACGGAGTCTGGTCTTGGAGACGGCACCACAGGCCGCTGGCCAAGGAGGTTTCCCAGGGTCAAGCCTCGCTGGGCTCAGGCTCACAAGAGTGATAGGCTTGGCCCGAGTCAGGGTGTGTGCGTGCCTCGAGGGGCCTGCAGAAGGGCGTAACCTTGGGCCCCTTGTGCCTGAAGAAGTCAGTCCCCAAGGGGTTGGGTGGGTGATGAGTGACACCCCCTGGGGCGGGTGTCTCCCAGCACGGCAGCTGGCAGGTGGCTGCCTGGGGCCTGTCTGGGAATCTGATCCCAGAGATTCCTGCTCCCAGGGAGGCGAGGGAGGGAGGATTGTGGATCTCAGCTAACCCCCAGCGCTGCTAGCTGCTCTTGGTGTGAGGAGACACCAAGGAATGGGAGTGCCAAAGAGGACCTCCAGAGAGGAAGTGTTCCTGCCAGCACCCCAGCCCAGCCCACTTCTCACTTGTTCTTTCATTTGTTCAACAAGCTGCTACACTGGACAAGCTCTGGACTACCCTGGGGAGGCAGATCTCCATCTGATTTACATGCTTCCCCTCAGGGGCCTGAACATTGGGCTTGACCCTCCCAGCAGCAGTTGAATTTGAGAATTGGGGAACCTCCAGTACTCTGGAGAGGAACTTGTGGGGTGGCCAGCCAGCCCTTGGCTGGGCTCCATCTTAGTCTTCTCCCCAGTCCTGCCCACACAGTGGATGAAGGACCCCGGAGCCCATTTGGGCTGATATTTATGTCTGGGCTGTCCATATGGTCAATGTTGGTCCTCAGACCAACCCCACATGTCCCCCTCCCTGTACCCTGGGTCATCTCCGTGTCTGGCCCCAAAACCCAGCACCCAGCCTCTCCTTCCCTCTGCCTGCCAGCCCAGGAGGTCTGATTCTCAGAATCCAGGCTCTTGTCTGTAGAACGGGGTTTGTGCTGCCCCCCAAGGATCCAGGGGGCTCCACAATGGAGCTGGAGGCCTAATGTGCCAACTGGCTCAGTGCCCAGCACTTAGTGTGTTTTCAACCAAGAGCTCCTTCTGGCTCCAGGGGAGGGGGGCATCTTTGTGAGATGGGAATATGGACCCATCTAAACCCAAGGCTGACCAGAGCTCCATGGGGTGGGGGTGGGGTGGGGAATACCCCACTTCCCCTTCCCACTAATCCACCCAGCTGCTCTGCTTTAATTACCGCAGGAGCAAGCCAAGAGGCAAACCCTGAGCTGAGGGCCCAGCATGCGCTTGTCCTGATGCTCTCTGATAATGAGCAGTTTAGGTGCTTTCCCACCTCTGTCCAGGGGCACCAGTGTTGGTGCAGTGCCACCAACCTCTGCCCAGTAACTCATCACCATCCAGGTGGTCTCAGCTCAATGGGATCGAAGCCAGCCCCCAGCCCTCCCAGGCCAGGTCACTGTGGGAAAGGACCCCTTCAGTGACTGACCTAACCCCCCATGCGATCTGGTTGCCAGCCTCCAGCTTCCGCTGCCTGGTGGACGTGGTGCCTGTGAAGAACGAGGATGGGGCTGTCATCATGTTCATTCTCAACTTTGAGGACCTTGCCCAGCTCTTGGCCAAGAGCGGGAGCCGCAGCCTGTCCCAGCGCCTGCTGTCCCAGAGTCTCCTGGGCTCCGGTGAGGCGGGGTGAGGCAGCCCTGGGAGGGAACCCCTGATGAAACAGCCCATTCTGGGCTGCCCTGACCCCAGTTCCGGTTTCAGAGGGTGCCCAGGGCAGACCCAGTGCACAGGGTCCCGACTCGGGCAAGGTCAAGTACAGGACCATCAGCCAGATCCCTCAGTTCACACTCAACTTTGTGGAATTCAACCTGGAGAAACACCGCTCGGGCTCCAGCACAGAAATTGAGATCATCGCACCCCACAAAGTGGTGGAACGGACGCAGAACGTCACCGAGAAGGTGACCCAGGTGCGGTTCTCAGGGCGGGATGGTCAGAGCTGGGCTGGGTCTCTGGGGTCCTTTCTCAGACCGCCCCTGGGCCTGGGCCTGAGCAGGTGGTGCCAGCAACTGTCCAGCCTCTCTGGGGTCTGGTGGCAGCCACCTCCTGTCTTACTGGGCTCTGGCCTAGCACCCATTCCTGGAGCCAGGGAAGGCAGTCGGCCACAGCACCTCGGGAATGTGCTGCCTCCCAGGCCTGGAGGGTACAGGAAGTGGAGGGGGTGAGGGTGGGGGGGGGGGGGGGGAAGAAGACAGTCCCAGGGAACTTTTCCACTGGAGGCACTGACCCCTGATTCTCCCAAGCCTACTAGAACAATGATCCCAGAAGATCTGAACCTGGCCCTCCCCTGCTCCACCCCCACCAGACAGGACTGTGTCTAAGAGACTTCAGCTTCTCCACTTGCACCCCTGCAAGCGCCGCCAGAAACACTTCTGATTCCTGCTTAATTATGAGTGACTGTTTAGTCAATGCACATTGGTTGTTGCAAAACTCTTCTTGGACCTGATTCACAGTACCACAGAGTTTAAGAAGCTAGGCAGGTGCGCGCGCGCGCGCGCGAGAGGGAGAGAGAGAGAGAGAGAGAGAGAGAGAGAGAGAGAGAGAGAGAGAGAGAAGTAAAAGGTTAAAGTGCTTTAGCATGCAACTGCAGCCATGACCCAGGGTCAAATCCTGGCGTAGCATATAGTCCCCAGAACACCACCAGGAGTGGCCCCTGAGCACAAGTCAGGAACGGCCCCTGAACACAAGCCAAGAATGATCCCTGAGCACAGAGCCAGGAGGGAGGCCTAAGTACAGAGCTAGGAGTAGTCTCTGAGCAGAGCCAGAAGTGATCTCTGAGCTTCCAGCGATACCTTCCCTTCTCTCCCCCCAAATAGACGCGAGGCACCAAGGGACAAATCTCTGTCCCTCTTCCCTGTACCCCACTTCCTCTCTGTTCTTCCAACATATTCATCCTCTACAAACATGCCTCCTCGTCCCTGTATCTTATCCTGGCCTCCCCTCCCGTGGCTCCCATTCCAGGTCTCTCTGCTCCTTTCTTATCTTGGCCCCCCTCCCCACCTCTGACCATTCCGTGCCTCCAGGTCCTGTCCCTGGGTGCAGACGTGCTGCCTGAGTACAAGCTGCAGACGCCACGGCTGCACCGCGGGACGCTGCTGCACTACAGCCCCTTCAAGGCCGTGTGGGACTGGCTCATCCTGCTGCTGGTCATCTACACAGCCATCTTCACACCCTACTCGGCTGCCTTCCTGCTCAGTGACCAGGACGAGTCCCGGCGCGGGGCCTGCGGCTACACCTGCAGCCCTCTCACCGTGGTGGATCTCATCGTGGACATCATGTTTGTGGTGGACATCATCATCAACTTCCGTACCACCTACGTCAATGCCAATGACGAGGTGGTGAGCCACCCCCGCCGCATCGCTGTGCACTACTTCAAGGGCTGGTTCCTCATAGACATGGTGGCCGCCATCCCCTTCGACCTGCTCATCTTCCGCACGGGGTCTGACGAGGTGAGCACACCCCATCCAGGGCGCAGAGAGTCCCTGACTTGGGCACCTTTGCCAAGGCAAGTGGAAGACAGTACAGGGCTCAGATACTTGCCTTGCGTATGGCCGACCCAGGTTCAATCCCTGGTACATCATATGGTCCCACAAGCATCACCAGAAGTGATCCCTGAGCACAGAGCTAGGAGTGAATCCTGAACCCAGTGTGGCCCCCAATTACCCCTCAAAACAAAGAAAAGGACATCTGGGGTCTCCCCTCTACCCCTTGTTTGGAAACAGGCTCTTATCAGGGCCTGTCTCCCAATAGCCATTGATTGACCCACAGTTTTGCTCATCTGAGATGGACATGCCTGTAGACCCTCCTTGCCCCTGGGCTGACTTCCAACCCCGATGAGCTAGAAAGGGACTCAGCAGGTAGGGCATTTACATGCAGTCAACCTGGATTCAAGCCTCAGCATCCCAATTGGTCCTCCGAGCCTGCCAGAAATGATCCCTGAGCACAGTCAAGGGTAAGCCCTGAGCACAGCTGGGTGTGGCCAAAAAAGAGCACTGTAGCACTGTCCTCCAGCTGTTCATCGACTTGCTTGAACGGGCACCAGTAACGTCTCCATTGTGAGACCTGTTGTTACTGTTTTTGGCATATCAAATACGTCACAGGGAGCTTGCCAGGCTCTGCCGTGCAAGCGGGATACTCTCGGTAGCTTGCTGGGCTCTCTAGAGGGGCAGAGGAATCAAACCCGGATTGGCCACATGCAAGGCAAATGCCCTACTCGCTGTGCTATCGATTCAGCAAAAAAAAAAAAAAGAAGAAATGAAATAAAATGGAGGAAGGAAGGAAGGAAGGAAGGAAGAAAGCGATGAAAGAGTGAAAGAAAGTGAAAAAAAGAGAGGGAAAGGGACTCAGTACAGCTTGACCCTCTGCTCCTGAAGCCCCTCCACTGGGCCACCCCAGCTCCACAGGTGACTGAGTCTGTTCCCGTTTCATTTGCCTCGCAGAGCTCCTAGTCCCACTATGCCCCCCAACCCTTGCCTGGGGATCAGCAATCCATTCGAATCAGCTCTGACTTCTGGGTTCCAGCCACCACCTGTCCAACAGGGCCCCTCATGCTCCCATGGCCACCCTCTTCCAGCAAACTCTGTGCCCCCTTCCCATCCCTGTCCCAGTCTCCGCCACCTTTAGGTCCCCTGCGCACACAGCAACCAGAGTGTATTTTCGGTCATGCCCTGGGACTTTGCAGAGGCTCCCCGAAGACTTGGGATGAAAAAGCTCTTTAGGGACCCCTGGAGCCCCAGGAGCAGCCCCTGCCCACCTGCCCATCCTATCTCCCACCTGGGTTGTCTCCCACTCTGCTGCCCACCACTTCACTCCTGCCTTTGTGCCTGCTGCTCCCTCTGCTGGAACGCCCTCTCCCCTCCTTCCCCACTGCCTAGAGATGCAGCCTGGCTTCTCAGGCCTCCCCTCCTCTAACTGCAGACTCCATCTCCCTTTCCTCCCTGTTCCCTCCAGGGCTTCTGCCTGGCCACCATCACACTGCTGGAGCTTTAGGCAGGAGGGTTTTAAGGTCCAACAGTTCCCAGCTCTAGTGCTTGAGAGCTGGATCAGAGCACCCGGGTCTTTTGAGTGTTTGTTGTATGACTGTGTGACCATATGCACCAGTGGGCTGATGCGATCCTGCATTTGCATTCACTCTTTTAAGGTCTGATACCTTGTCCTGCCCCCTGCCCTTCCTGTGTCTTGCTCCCTGCCCCTACAGACCACCACCCTGATCGGGCTGTTGAAGACGGCGAGGCTGCTGCGGCTGGTACGCGTGGCACGGAAGCTAGACCGCTACTCGGAGTATGGGGCGGCCGTGCTCTTCCTGCTCATGTGCACCTTCGCGCTCATTGCCCACTGGCTGGCCTGCATCTGGTATGCCATCGGCAACGTGGAGCGCCCCTACCTGGAGCCCAAGATCGGCTGGCTGGACAGCCTGGGCACGCAGCTGGGCAAGCACTACAACAGCAGTGACCCTGCCTCAGGCCCCTCGGTGCAGGACAAGTACGTCACGGCGCTCTACTTCACCTTCAGCAGCCTCACCAGTGTGGGCTTCGGCAACGTCTCCCCCAACACCAACTCCGAGAAGGTCTTCTCCATCTGCGTCATGCTCATCGGCTGTGAGTACCCCTGGCGTCTCTCCTAGGGCTGGCTCTGTGGGCAGCACAGGAGGGCTGCCCAGAGGGGTCCCCCATCCACTGGGTGTGGCCACAGGATGCAGTGTATCCGCTCAGCCGTGCCTCTGCACCAGGCACCGGGATCCAAGCTCACTTGCAGGAAGTTATGGAGCCCTGGGTTAGAGACATTTATTAAGAATTTTAAGATGCTGACTTGGAGAGATAGGGCAAGGGGTGAAGGTGCTTGACTTGTACACGACCCACCCTAGTTGGATCCCTGGCCACCATGTAGGATCCCAGAGCCCTGCCAGGTGTGATTCTTGAGCTCAGAGAAAGGAGTAAGCCCTCACACAGCTGAGTGTGGCCACAACATTTTAAAGAAGAAATAAGAAAGAGGGGCCAGAGTAATAGTACAGTGGGTAGGACGTCTGCATTGCACATAGTTGACCAGGGTTCTATTCCTGGCATCCCATATGGTGCCCCCAGCATCACCAGGAGTAACTCCTGAGTGCAAAGCCAGGAGTAACCCCTAAGCATCGCCAGGTGTGACCCCAAAAAAGCAAAAAAGCCAAGAAAAATGAAGAAAAGAAGGAAAAAAGAAAGAAAAGAAAGAAAGAAAGAAAAAGGAAGGAAGGAAGGAAGGAAGGAAAGAAGGAAGGGGGACTGGAGCAATAGCACAGCTGGTAGGACATTTGCCTTGCACGTGCCCAACCCAGGGTTCGATTCCCAGCATCCCATATGGTCCCCTGAGCACCACCAGGAGTAATTCCTGAGTGCAGAGCCAGGAGTAACCCCTGAGCATCACTGAGTGTGACCCCCCCCCAAAAAAGAAAAAAAAGTAGAAGAAAGAATTTTAAGATGTGGATTGGGGGCAATAACTCAAAGGGCTGGAGCATATACTTGACCCATGGGAGCCTCAGATTTTATTCCCAGCACCACGTGCATACCAAGGACAGCTGGGAGTGACCCTGGTCACTGTGTTGAGCATTAGACAGAACCCAAAGTCCCACCTGATACAGTGGCACCACCCAAGGCCCATGTTCTGTTCCCATGAAGGCCGTGCTGTGAGCCCAGCTTACGGGTCAAGAAATAGAAGGTCCCCTTTGCCAGAAGCTCCACAGAGACCCAGTTCCTGCCTCCAAGACACCGGGGCTAGGAACATGAGAGGCAGTGTGGAATTTTACACGTAGATTAAGTTGTCATGTTCAAAGTATTTAGAGATGTGAAAGCCCAGAAAAACAAAAACAACCAGAAGAGAGGAAGGGGGGGAACAGAGTTTTCCCTTCATTATACCCTTACAACTTGAAGAGCAAACAAAAGTGAGCTTAAAAAAAGTTCATTGCCCTAGTTTTTTTTTTTTTAATCATCACTAGTAGTTTGGTTGGGGAAATGGGGGGTGTGGGAGAGATGTCAGAGAGGGACAAAGCAGTGCATAATAAAAGGGCCTTTGTCCCCCAGGTGCCCGAGTACTACCTGATTTTTGCTCTGGAGAGTGCTCTGAGCACAGGGAGAGAGTGTGTGTGTGTGTGTGTGTGTGTGTGCGTGTGTGTGCGCACGCGCGCATCCACGTGTGGTGTGTGCGTGTGTTTGTGTGCGTGTGTTTGTGTGCCTGTGTGTGTGCCTGCCTGTGTGTATGTGCGTGCATGTGTGTGCATGCATGTGTGTGTGCATGTGTGTCTGTGTGTGTCCGTGTGTGTGTGTGTGTGTGTCCGTGTGTGTGCCAGGGGTGGGGCCCTGAAGAGGTGCTCACTGCTCGCGGCCACCCCTTCCCACCCCCTCCCCCGCAGCGCTCATGTACGCCAGCATCTTTGGCAATGTGTCGGCCATCATCCAGCGGCTGTACTCAGGCACAGCGCGCTACCACACGCAGATGCTGCGCGTGCGGGAGTTCATCCGCTTCCACCAGATCCCCAACCCGCTACGACAGCGCCTGGAGGAGTACTTCCAGCACGCCTGGTCCTACACCAACGGCATCGACATGAACGCGGTGAGCCTCGCCGCCCCCAGCGCGTGAGCCGCGGGGGAGCCCGGGTCCCGCGGATCCCGGGCGCGCCCTCATCCCCCGCTCCCCGCTCCCCTGCTCCCCGCAGGTGCTCAAGGGCTTCCCCGAGTGCCTGCAGGCCGACATCTGCCTGCACCTGCACCGCGCGCCGCTGCAGCACTGCCCCGCCTTCCGCGGCGCCAGCAAGGGCTGCCTGCGCGCGCTCGCCGTCAAGTTCAAGACCACGCACGCGCCGCCCGGGGACACGCTGGTGCACCTCGGCGACGTGCTGTCCACGCTCTACTTCATCTCCCGCGGCTCCATCGAGATCCTGCGCGACGACGTGGTGGTGGCCATCCTGGGTAAGCCGGGCCTGAGGGCCGCTATCATCCGGGGAGCCTGTCGCCTCTGCCGCGCTGACCCAGCGCGCTGACCCAGCATGGGGCCTTCCTGGGGAACCGGCTCAACCCGCTTGTTGAGTCCTTAAAAACCCAAGCCCGGCCGACTCTGGGCGCCCATGCTCCTGAGAGGGAAGTCGAGGCTCAGACAGGGCAAGCTGTTCCCGGCCAGGCCAGATTGTTGCAGACTTCCCGTCTTGGGAAGCACCAGGTGACAGAGTGGACATTTGCTTTGATTGGAGCAGGTAGGGGCTCCCCAGTCTCACCCCCTGCCTCTGGAGGGACAGCCCGATGCTTCTTGCAGGAAGGGTTAGGGTTCCGGCCTTGGCTGGGGGCAGCTCTGAGGCACTCACAGCCTCTGTCACCTCTCAGATCTGGGATCTCCCTGCCACCCTTGCCTCCCAGAGCCCCAATGGGTCTCCTCTCAACCCTCATCTTTCTTGATTCCCTGCATCTGCCCTCCTTGAGCCCCTGAGCCCCACCTCAGACCTGCCGTCCCCCCAGCATTTCCTCCAGCCCCTCCAAAGAGCCCCTCGGGATTTCCCCCATTCCTTCCTCTGGCCTGGTCTTGGTGGACAGTCACCAAATGAACTGCTCTCTGGGCCAGCTCCTTGGTCCCATGATTTCACTCCACACTGGGCACATGAACCCAGAGCTTTGTGCTCATTTCCTTAGACCCAAATATTCTGCATCTTTCTGAGGATGGCCTGAGCCAGCCCACAAGCTCTCAGCCTGAAACCATCATCTTCCCTCAATACCGAGCCTCTGGTATCCCCATTTCTGTGACCAGACCTGGGAGTCAGCCAGGGGAGCCGCATCCTCTATTCCTGCCCCCCCATCCCCTCCCAGGCAGACACAAGGCCCAGTTTGCTCCTTAGTACCGTTTGGTCCCACCCTCGTCCCACATCCGTCTCCTGGTCCCTGCCCGGGTCCAGCCTGGGCACCCCCATGTCCTGTCTCTCCCCTTCTGCCTGAAATTCACATCTGCCCACACTTTCTCTGCTCCAAATCCTTCCATGTTCCCCCTGGGTCTCTGGACCCACATAAGCCCCTGTGCATGGCATGGTCTTCCCAGTTTGATAGCCAAAGCCCTGCCCCCTCCACCCCTTACTTCAAACTCCAGCCCCACAAGACACAGTTCTCTAACCCACCTCCCACCCCCACCATGTGTCCTTGTTCACAGTCACTCTGCCTGGCACCCCTCAAGGCTGGCATAAGTGCGGCCTCACTCCCAGCCATCCCAGGGACATGGAAGGGCTAATAATGATCATTAATATTTTAGACACCAGTCTAATCTAAGTTTCCATCAGAGACCTGAAATCCTCTTTTTGTCCTGAATGGAAATGAACTTTCAATCATAATCCTTTGTCCCTAGCATGTTGCTCAAATGACAAACTGCTGGGACCAGCTGTCGCCTGGAGAGTCCCTTCACTCCCTATGCCTCAGTCACCTTCTTGGTGAAGAATTTTGATATTGGCCTCTATCCGTACCATGAGTACCCCTGTGTGACTTCTTTGAGTTGAGGGGCTCGGCATCCTTTAGGAAAGGGTGTCAGAGCACCATCCCATCAGGGCCACTGGGACATCTCTGGGTGGCCCACCCTGCTGCACTGTCCCCATGCTGGTCCTCTGCCCGGTGGCCCTACTCCTGAGGGTGCAGTTTCCCTCCACTCTCATTCCCTCTGCGAGCCCCTGCTCACCTGGAGAATGAGACCCTCCCTCCTCTGGAACCCCCTAAATCTTGGTTCTTCCTGGCTCCAAGACTATCACCCCAGAGACTATCACCATTGGTGGCTTGTGTGCCTGTTTCTGAGGGTTAGGAGGGGGTGGGTGGGTTTATACACTTGGTGGCCTACGCCCCCTGAACACCTGGACACCCAACAGGGAGAAATCCCTATCCCTGCCCCCTGGGGACAGTGCTCCTGTCCTGGGTTCCCTGTGCTTGGATAGCAGCAGGGCAGGCTGAGAAGGGGACCTCCCACTGTCCCCTAGGGTAGGGACAATAGACGCTGATAGAGTGGGTATAGAGAGGGTTGGAGATGGTAGGTCGGATTCCCATGGAGGGAGGATGTGGGAAAGGGTACCCTCCTCATCCCTGTTCACCCCTTCTCAGCCTCTCCTCACCTCCTCCTCACCCTTATCACCCCTCCTCACCCCTCATTGCTCACCCCTCCTCACTTCTTCTCACTCCTCCTCACCTCCTCACCCCTCCTCTCCCTCCTTCTTCTCCTCCCCTTCTTACCCCTCCTTCCCCTTCTCCTTCTCCTCACCCTTCTCAACCCTCTTCCTCTTCACCCTTCTCACTCCTTCTCCCCATCCTCCCCCTCCTCCCTCACCCCTCCTCCCCATCCTCTTCTCTACCCCCTCCTCACATCTCCTCACCTCCCTCACCTTCCTTAACCTCCTCACCCCTCCAAACCCTCCCCATATTCCTCCCCCTCATTACCTCTCCCCCTCCTCTTCCCCCTCCTCCCCCTCCTCCCCCTTCCTCACTCCTAGCCAGTACATCTAGCTTTGCCCAGAGCTTGCTCCTAAGCACCAAACCCTGGCAGGAGCCCTGAGGTGTGTGAGGTTCCAGGCAGGGGAGATCATGGTTAAGGGGCTCTCAGGTGGCTGCTCGGACACGCGCTTAAAGCCAGGCCTTGGCGAGTGGCCCTCTCTGCTGGCAGGAAAGAATGACATTTTTGGGGAGCCCGTTAGCCTCCACGCCCGGCCCGGCAAGTCTAGTGCTGACGTGCGGGCACTGACCTACTGCGACCTGCACAAGATCCAGCGTGCAGACCTGCTGGAGGTGCTGGACATGTACCCCACCTTTGCGGACAGCTTCTGGAGGAAGCTGGAGGTCACCTTCAACCTGCGGGACGTGAGTCTGGGCTGGGTGGGCCAGGGTGGGGGTGCCCTCCGGTACTAGTGACACTACTACCCAGGGTTGGCTTCTCTGCCCAGGGGGCCTTTTAAACCACCTCCCCTTCTTTTCCTTTTTTTTTGGGGGGGGGATGATAGTGTTCAGTGCTTACTCCTGCTCTGAGCTCAGAGATCACTCCTGGCTGGGCTTGGGGGACTATAGGGGATGCCAGGGATTGAACCTGGGTCAGCTGTGTGCCAGGCAAGAGCCCTACCTGCTATACTATCTGTCCAGCCCCATGACCATCTCCCCTTCTTCCAACCACATCCTGTGCCCTCACTTTGCCTGTGCCCTCACGGCCAGTCTAATGCTCTGTATGCTGATCAAGCACCAACTCTGTGCCAAGTGCCAGTTCTTTTGACACGAGCTCATCCAGTCTGCAAGTGAAGGGTGTTATTAGCCCCATTCTCCAAATGAGAAGACTGAGGGTTAGAGAGGATGAGCGGGTGGTCAGGGTCACACAGCCACACAACAAGGAGCACAGGCGGCAGTGGAGTCATGTCACGCCATGTCACGCTGCACTGAGAAGAACAAGTGTGCTGCTGTCCAGGGGGCTCGTGGTGTCAGATTCCAAGGGTATGAAACAGTGATGGCACACTGTTTCTCCTCTCAAGCAAACCTTTCCAGGGAGATTATGGGAGAATAAAGACTCACAGTGAAATAACCAAAGATGTCACAGGGAGGAGTGCAGGAGAGACCAAACTTCCATGAGCTCAGGCTGACCAAGGAGTGGGACAGCTGACCAGAAGTGGCTTTGGCCAGTGGGTAGAAGGGACCAGGAGTGCCTGATAGGGGGAAACAAGTGCCTGCCATTTTTTTTCTTTTTTTGGTCACTCCTGGCGATGCTTAATGCTCAGAGGTTATTCCTGGCTATGCACTCAGGAATCACTCCTGGCCATGCTCAGGGGACCATATGGGATGCTGGGGAATTGAACCTGGGTCTGCTGTGTGGAGGGCAAGTGCCCTCCCTGCTGAACTATCACTCCAGGCCCAATAGGTGCCTTCTGGCCAGAGTCCCTAGCCCCATCTCAGTGGAAGAGCCCTGCTGGTGTGAACCCCATGCTTCCTCTGGAATGGGGAGCTTACGAGGATGGCCCTCCCCATCCTTGCCTCTGCCATCCTCCTTCTGCCTTTCTCTGCCCTTCTGACCTTGTATATCCAGGAGACTCCTGGCAAAGGCCTTGCCTGGAGGGCCCAAGTGCTCATGGCTTGATACCATGGCATGAAGGAGGTGTCTTCATGGGCGGGGCATCTCCAGTTCCCAGGCACCCCCAAGTCTCAGTGCCAGAAGGGCGAGATAATGGTACGGTTACTGAGGGCCTTCCCGCGTGGATTTGGGGCCCCCACTAACCTGTTTTCATACGTAAGTACCTCTACAAGCCTGTGTTCATGAGTAAGTACCAGGACATTCAGGGAATGTAGAAGCCCCCACTCACACCCCCCCCCAAATTGTGCTGCTCAAGGCAACATCTCCCAAAGCTCTGGGGTCTTCATATCTCTACACACCTGTGCTCGTCCTGCCCAACCAGGCATGTGAGCATGTGCAAGGGTAGCTGCCTGGTCAGCTGCCACAAGGCCTCAGGGTGTGGAGAACAGAGTGGCCCACCCCACCTGTGTTGTCCCCGTTACCTGGTACTTTTGTTCCCACAAGGCAGGCGGGGGTCTCCAGTCATCCCCCCAACAGGCTCCAGGTGGCCAGAACCCCCAAGGCTTCTTCCTCAGTGACAACCAGCCAGGTGAGCAAAGCCAGCCCCCCACCAGCTCCCCCCTCCCCCGCCGCTTCCTCCTGAAGGCCCAGCCCAAACTCCTGCCCCTTCTCAGGACCTTCTCACCCACTGCCCATGGGAGAGGGCCCCTAGCCCTCTCCCTCCATCCTCCCATATCCTCCCAGCCCAAGCAAGGTGCCCCCAAGGCTGGGATACCAGCCAGCCCCTTTGGGCTTCCAAAGTAGAACACCCAGGGATCTGCCAGGCTGCAGCACCCCAGAAATCCCCAGTAAGCCAACCCACCCCAAGTCCTGGCCTGGCCTTCTGGAAGCTTGAGTCTTGGTGGCAGGATCTCATGCTCCAGAGCCCCCAGACTGGGGGCTCTCGTGGCATGCGGTGGGGGGGGGGTGCTACCCAGCTGGCTGGGGCTTCACTTTCTCCCTCAGGGCCAGCTCCTTCCCTGAGCCTCTCGGACAGATCCGACCTCTGGCCTGAGTTGCTGCAACAAGTCCCCTCAAGGTCAAGACACAGTCCCCCCAACCTGCGGGGAGACCCGGACAGCTGGCCTCTGGGGCTGGGCTCCAGGCTAGAGCAGCTCCAGGCACAGATGAGCAGGTGGGTGCCCTGGCTCTCAGCTGCAGAGGCCCACGCAGCCGGCTAGGCACGGGTGCCCCCTCCTGGTGGGCCGGCACATGGCTGGAAGCTCAGGAGGGCAGGAGGGCAGTGAGGCCTTCTATAGGTTCCCCACTATTCTCCGGGTCAGCTATGAGGCCCTTCAGAGGAGAGGAGCATGACCTTGTGCAGAGCCCTTAGAAAGGGGGTGTACCTTGCAGGGGGCAGCTGCTGTGGCAAGGTGAGGCAGGTGCCGTACAGCCTGGGCTCCCAGCCTGACCCCTTACCAGGATCATCAGGGCCCCAGGCTCGTGTCCTGTTGAGGACTGAGTGCTATGGGCACTCTCACCGCTGTGTCATGGGCGGAGGGTGGTGATGGGGAAATCACCTCAGGTGGGCGCAGGCTGCCCCTGGCAACCGGAGGCAGACTACAAACCTGAGAACTTCCCTCAGAAACCAACTGCCCTTGCCAAACCTGACTCTGGTCTTGACCCCGCCCCTGACCCTACCTGGACCCCCACACCAGCCCTGATGAAGGGCTTCCATTCGCTCTGGCAGGCTGGAATCCCGCATGTCCTCAGACCTCAGCCTGGTCCTGCAGCTCCTTCAGCAGCCCCCGCCCCACGGCCACGGCGACCCCATGCCAGGCACCCCTGCTCCGAGTGCCCAGGCCTTATTTTCTCCTAGTCCAGGCCCCACGGTGCCGGCAGGCAGTCTGCCACAAACACAGGTGAGAGGGAGAGGGGATTCCTGGGGGTATCTCCAAGCACCCTCAATTTTCTGTGTGGCCTCTTCCCCAGGGAGGGGAAGGAGGAGAGAGAAAGGGAAAGAGACAGGATCAAAGGGAAAGAGGGGGAGAAGGAGAGAGAGAGAGAGAAAGGAGGAAGATGGGGGATAGAAAAGGGGGGGGAGAGGGGAGAAGGGGTCAAGAGAAAGTGGGGAGAGGAGGGCAGGATGGCTGTGGCACCTCTGACAGGGCTGCCTGGACAGTAGTGGCCACTGTAGGTTGTGGCCCGTGCCCACAGCTGGGACAAGGGCAGCCACAGGACAGTTAGTATTCCTGAAGTCAGAATACTGAGGTGGCAGGGGCTCCCCACACTGCCCGTCCCCCTCTTTTTTGCCTTCCCAGCCCTCACACTGTGGTGACTTGGATGAATGTGGGCCAGAGAACAGGGAGAATCCTCACCTGGCTGTGGCAATGAACAAAACTCTGACATTATCTCCAGAACACAAGTGGCCTGAGGGGCCCCAGTTCCCGCTGGCCTCGCCGCTGCCTACCCTGGAGGGGCAGGGACTTGTCTGTGGCCCCCGCTTTCCCTCTGTCCCTGAACACCTCAGCTCTGTCCCCAAGCAGCTGGATTTCCAGAGACAAAGCTCGGACCCTGGAGTTGCAGGGAGCTAGAGCCAGGGAACCCCAACATAAGAGCTCCTGGGGGATAAGATAAAGACGGGTGAGGTGAGAAATACAGATTTGGGAGAGGCAGACAGTCACCAACATGGGTCTCTGAGAACTCTTCTAGAATAGCTGCCAATGGCTGGAGGCTGGAGACTGGCGGGGGGAGGGGCGGGGTGAAGAAAGGAGGAGGCCCTTCTGGTCCGTGGAGGCCTTGCTCAGGTCCACGGGCTCATCTTCAGGTCAGGACTTACCCACCACGTCCAGCCTGCCTCCCAGGGCGCAACTTCTTAGGAGCTGCCAGCTGCAGGAAATGGTAGAAACCCTCTGTAAGGTATACAGCAGGGCCCAGAGCTTCCAACACTTTCCCCTCCTGCACTCCTAATGATTATGAGCTAAACTCTGGGACACTGGCAGGCAGCGGAGTATCTCACGCTAATAAAGTCTGTATAGCTCTGATTGGCCCAGGTGGGGAATTTCTGACTCCTCGAGCCATGATCCGCTCAACCCCCTTCACTAGGAACTGGGGTGGGGGGAGCATGAAGGGGGAACCACAGGATTCTGCCTGGCTGTGGAAGGAGTCAGTGAGCCACTGACTTGGGGGTCACCAGGATTCAAGGTAGACACCATTCTATGCTGATAACAATCAACAGAGTTCCCTCTAAACCCTGGGAGTCGGGTCATTGTCCCTGTGCCAGAAATGTGGGATCAGAAGCATGGCGCTCAACCAAACAGGAAAAGGACTCCAGGGGCCTCACTGTTCTTGTCTGGGGACAGGTTACAGGAGCGTGAAAAATGCATGTGCATTTTCTGTGAGTAAATGATACTTTGATTAAAACTTGGAAGAGGCTGGGGATGTGGCTAAGTCATGGGGCACTTGCCATGCATGTGTGAAGTCCCCAGGACCATCCATTCCAAAACAATTAAACACAGAAAGACTCTCACCCAGCCAGCACAAGAGAGAGAGGACATACTTTCTTCCCAGGGAGTCTGCTTTGAGAGCAATGCAGCCTCACTGAAATGGGGCATCATCCCCAAAAGCACTGGATTCCTTTAAGAATTGTGACAGCAGAGAGTGTGGTTTAGCATACACCTTGAAAATGCATGCACATATATACGTACACAAATATGCTTTGCTCCTTTTTCAGACACATACACGCACACATACACACACACACACATGTTTAAGTTGGTATCTGATAGTTTAGTTTTGTTTTTGAGCCACACCCCCAGCACATAGCCCTTTATGCCGTCTCTCGGCCCGTATTTCATTAGGTCATAAACTCAAGTGTAGATCATTGAAAAATATGTACTGCCAGTGTGTTTGTAAAACTGGCACTTGATAAACTACTGTATTTGGATCCATTTTTATTCAAATAACAATGATTTGAGAGTCAACATCACTTATTTTGAAAATCCAAGAAGCAGCTCTTCTTTCACATCGTTGTTTTTTTCTCTTCCCATAATTCCATTCTGTCCTACTTACAATTTTAATCCCATGAGTAAACTGTTTCCATGCTTTAAAGTCTATAACTGAGGGTTTTGTCACATCTGTTGGTAAGAGCTATGTATGTAAATGGAAGTTTTAAAATTAATATTTTGTAACCTTACTAAACTGTTAAGGGTTACACTTGGTACAGGTTGGTTCAAAACAGCATATATTCAATTAAAATTAAACTTTCATTAAAAATAACCTCAAAGGACTGTTTTCCCCTTAACTAGTTCATGGATGTGGATTTTTAAAAATTAAAATAAGACAAAGTTTTGTACCTTTTTTTCCTTTTTCCTAACTTATACACAATGTGCCCATATAAGAGGGTGAATAGACTTTTCCATGAAAAAATTTCACTTTAATTTTCTTTGCTTTTTTTTTGCTTAGTTACCTGTCAACAATCATTTATTTTAAAAAACTGTGCTAAATATCATTATCTAAGCCCAAATATAATAAATTGATACAATCCTTTGATTTCGAATTTGTTGAAAGCAAATAATTGGGAACCACGAAAGTTAGCGATGTTACCGAGATTCTGACCTTTTCCTCCATTCCAACCTCCTGACATGAACACATTTAGGGATTTGTTAGCATTTTCCTTGCACCTGCAGCAGAACAGAGGTGGATGGAATCCACCTTCAGAGCCAAGTTGGTGGGGTTGTTGTCGAAGATCAACTAGAAATGGAGCATTTTGGCATTTCTACAATGGACAGTAAACTGTGGGAAGGCCTGACTAAAGCTGGCCAGGCCTCCCTCACCTCTGGAGCAAACACCTGAGGCGCTATGGGGTTGCCTTTGGGACACCAGAACTCTGGCTTAAAAAGAGGCATTGGCCAGAAAAACACTAGGCAGGTACCACAGCCAAGAGACTCGGAATTGTGAAATGCTTCAGGTCCTCTGCCAAGCAAAATTTGCTTCAATCCCGCCTCCCTCCCCCGCCCCTTTGGGCCACACCCAGCAGTGCTCAGGGCTTTCTCCTGCCTGTGTTTAGGAATCATTCCTGGAGGGGTTCACGGAGGATGTTCCGGTGCAAGGGACCTAGACCGGATTGGTCACGGTCAAGGAAAGCGCCTAAACCCCTAGCCTCTCTCTCGGCCCCTAGGATCTACATTTTTAATTGACAGCGTGTGCGAAGCCTCTCGTAATAAAGGCTGCAGAAAGGAAGTCAGAGGAGGTCGCAAAAAAGAAAAAAAAAACCCACACACACAAAAAAAACGGTTACACAATGAGAGACTTGGCCTAGAACTTGCAGGCCAGCCGTCCTACCCCCGCCCCCACGCCCAATTCACCCGCACTGCGCCGTTATCTAGGACTGACATCTTGATCAGCCAATGACCTTTGGGGCTCTGAAGCCACTTGCCCCACCCCCCTGGAATTGGGCGGGAGACGACTTTGGACTGACACCCCGCGTCGCCAATAGCGAGGAGGGCTCAGAAGCTGCGCGGGCCCCAGCCAATGACAAGCAGGAACCGCATCGAAAGGACGTGTCGCGTAGCCAACGGCCGGCGCCGCCGCGGGGGTCGCGTAGCTTCCGTTCCTAGAGGGAGGGGCGGCGTCTCAAACGGAAGGTGGTGGTTGTCCGAGTCCGAGCTGGTTTGAAAGTGGGGGGTCGGGCCGGGCCGTCGTCGTCTGTCGCCGCGGGCCCGCTTCCGGGCGAGGCCGTCCCTGCCCGCGCCCGCACCGCCGCCCTCCGGCGCCCACGGTCCCCCCGACTCGCGCCCCTGCCCGCAGCGCGGCCCCGCCGCCACCATGTCCCTCCATGGCAAACGGAAGGAGATCTACAAGTATGAAGCCCCCTGGACCGTCTACGCCATGAACTGGAGCGTGCGGCCCGACAAGCGCTTTCGCCTGGCGCTGGGCAGCTTCGTGGAGGAGTACAACAACAAGGTGGGCCGGGCGGGGGTCGCGGGCGCCCTCCCCTCCCCGGGACGGGGGCCGCCCGCCGCCGACTTGCCTCGCCGCCCCCTCCCCCCTCTCTGCCCGACCGTGTGCGCGGAGGGGGCTCAGCGGGCCGCAGTGCCCGCGTGCGTGCCGGGGCGCGTGGCTTCACCCCCCGCTCCCCGCACCTCCGCCCCCACCCCGTCCTCCCCGTCTTCGGAGGGTGGGGGAGACTGAGGCCCAGGGCCGGCCAGCGGGGAGATGACGGGCCCGCTGTCCGTCCCCTCCTGCCCCCCTCCCTGCCGCATTGCTTAGGTCGTGGGGCGGGGGAGGTTGGAGGGCGTGATGGGCGGGAAGGACTGCGTCCCACCTGCTGGTCCTGCATGCAGCCCCGGGCACGCAGCATCCCTCTCGTCCCTCTCTCGACCCCGGCCCGCTCGGAGTGCCCAGCCCCGTTACTCCTCCTCCTCCTCCTCCTCCTCCTCCTCCTCCTCCTCCTCCTCCTCCCCCGCCCCCCGGGGTCCCCAGCCTTTACTGGTTCCCACCATCCTCTCCAGAGCGGCATCTCCTTTTTGGAAACCTTGGGCTCTGGCCTTGGCTGACCATGGGCCCACCGGGTTGTTTTCTGAATAGAGAAGGCGCTTGCGTGGTTTTCTCTGGCTAACGCGCGCCCCCTCCCCCATCCCTCCCCCACCAGCCCCCATCAGCACTGCTGTAACCTTGAGTTTTTCTGGGCATCCGTCAATTCGACAGCCCCTGGAAGCTGGGCATGTTAAATTGGAGCTGACCGTAGCACGCGTTTTTATTTTGTGAAAGTTGTGGGGTGTTAGGGGAAAGAATTTTTTTTTTCTTTCCTTCACCTCCCTTATAGTCAGTTCCCTTATAGTATGAAACATAAACGTTGTGATTCGACAGTGATTGATCACAGCCACTGGAATCCTGGGCTGGTGGTTTGTGGCCGGTGCGGCTCAGCACGGTGGCTTGGGGAGGAGAACAGGGCCCTGAGACGGGCACGGGCCACGCAGCTACCGTGGCTGGGGTCTGGCCTTTCCAGGTTGCATTGGGCTGTGGGCATTGTGCCCGCCAGCCTTTCCTAGTCCGGCTTCTGTTGCAGGAAAGACTGTTTTTTGATTCTTTATCTTTTTAAGTAAGAAAAGGGTTCTTTAAACAAGAGCTCTTAAACTTTGTAAATTTGTTTCTTGTTTTTCAGATTTCTTCTTTCTCTAGAGTTAGGGCTAAGGCGCTTCAGAATTCCCTTGGGAGAAAGTGATGAAACTAAAGGCCTCTTATTGCCCAGACACAATGCACAAAACTTAAACACACACACACACACGTACACCTTTTACACACATAACTTATACACAGACACAATTTATACACATGACTTACATACAGACACAAGTCACACACAGTTGTCAGACACATAACTTGCAAACACACACACACCCTTTACACACATAACTTAGACACCATTCACACACATAACTTGAAAACACACACTCCCTTTGCACACATAATTTATACACAGTCACAATTCACACAATTCATAAACATGTACACATAACCCTTTACAAACACGCATGCATTCTCTTTACAGATACACATGTAAGTTACAAAACACATAGGCACACAGTTCACAAACATGCATAACTTAACACACACACACACACACACACAAGTTACAAAGAGATCCCAGACAGTGTGCACTGGTCTGGAAGCCCACCCACTGCACACAGGAATCAAGACATTGATTTATTGCTGTTGTTTTCGATCACACCTCGTCTGTATGGTGCACAGAAGACAGCAGAGTTAGGAACGGAAGCCAGGGTCCCGATATAGGAACTGTTAGTAAAATTAAGACTTCTAGAGCTATTATTAAAGGTGGCTGTGTGTGTGTATTTTTTTTTTTCCAAAAGACCTTCCAAAGGCCTTGAGTCTTTTTGTGGAAATCAGTGTTTTTTTATGGAGGGGGTTGCTCAGAGGCCTCCATCCCTGGCTCTGTGCTCAGATACCTCCCTGACAGTGCTGGGATTAACCAATGTTGCTGTTTCTTTAAAGCCAGTGCTTTAACCCTGGTGCTAACTCTCTAGCTCCTTGTTCTTGCTATTTTTTGTTTGTTTGGGTTTTTTTTTTTAAATTTTTATTAGTGAAACACCATGAGGTACAGTTGTAGACTTACAAATTTTTGTGCTTGGTTTTCAATTATACAGTGATCAAATACCCATCCCTCCACCAGTGCCCAATTTCTACCACCACGGGTCCCAGTATTTCTTCCCACCCCCCATCCCCCCACCCCACCCTGCCTCTGTGGCAGGGCATTCCCTTTTGTTCTCTTTCTCCTTTTGGGTGTTGTGGTTTGCAAAAGAGGCCTTGAGTGGCAATCATGTTTGGTCTATAGTCTACTTTCAGCATGCTTCTCCCATCCTGCGAGGATCCTCCCAACACCCTTTATTTGGTTCTCCCTTCTCTATCTGAGCTCCCTTTTCCCCTGGAATGTGTGGCTGGCCTCCAAGCCATGGTACTTTTGGATTTTAATACTAGTTCTTCCAGCGTCAATTTGGATAAGTAGTAAGGAGTCCCCTTTCCAAGAGATGGAAAACTGGACCACACTGGCTGCTGGTGGAATAGTTGGTATCAGACCTCAGTTATAGGGACACTAGCTGAGATAGCCCTTTTATTTAGCATTGAGTGAAGCTCTTTTTCTTTTTGGTCAGGGACACTGACAAGCTTTTTTTTTTTTTTTTTTTTTTTTTTTGGTCGGGCACACTGGTCTTCTCAGTGAAATGCAAACCATTTATCTTCATACCAACACTCAGCAGTTGACTATTGCACGTTTGCCTTGAGGGGGTCAAACCCAGCGCCTCCTACAAGTGTTCTCTGCTAAGCTACATCTCTGGCCCAGTTAACTATGTCTTACTTAACTCATTGGTGGAGGGAAGTGGACACTGGTGAAGAGATTGGAACATTGTATGCCTGAAACTCAGTCATGAATAACCTTGTTCAAGTGCCTCAATAAAAAATTAAAACAGAAAAACAAAACTTTGTCTTAACTCACTTCCATGGCAATGCAGAATCTTAAAACTGTTTTGTGGGAGCCAGAGCGATAATACGGTGGGTAGAGCACTTGCCTGGAATGCAGCCAATTTGGGTTTGATCCCCGGCACCCCATATGATAGGTTGAGCCCTGCAAGGAGTGATTCCTGAGTACAGAACCAGGAGTAAGCCCTGAGCCTCCCCAAATCTGAACCCTCCCCCCACAAAAAAATCCAGTTTTTGTGCCCCCCCCTCCTATCTGGGATAAGGTTTTAACTTGTGTGGGTGTTGTGGATACCTTTGACGATTTTAAGCTGGTACACTTGTTCTCATAATTGTGTCTGCAAATGTTTAAAATGCCTAGGATTATGGTTCTCTAAATTATTTAAGTGGTATATACTATTATATCAGCTCATCAAATTATACCACTGGTACAATTATTTCTGTAATTTTGAGGTAGTGATGGTGTTAAATACTATTTCAAGATGTTGGGTCTGGAGAGCTAGTGCAGCAGGTAGGGCGCTTTGCCTTGCACATGGCTGACCCAGGTTTGACCTCTCGCATCCCAAAAGATCTTCTGAGGATGTGAGATGTGTGCTGAAAGTAGACTATAGACCGAACACGATGGCCACTCAGTACCTCTATTTGCAAACTACAACACGCTGAAGGAAAGAGTGAGCAAAAGGGAATGCCCTGCCACAGAGGCAGGGTGGGGTGGGGGGTGGGAGGGCTACTGGGATCATTGGTGGTGGAAAATGGGCACTGGTGGAGGGATGGGTACTCGATCATTGTATAACTGAAACCCAAGCACAAAAGTTTGTAAGTCTACAACTGTACCTCATGGTGTTTCACTAATAATAATAAAAAAAAGATCTCCTGAGCACTGCCAGGAGTAATTCCTGAGTGCAGAGCCAGGAGGAACCATGAGCACTGCCGGGTGTGGCCCCAAAACAAACCAAAAGTCAACCAAAAAAAGATGTCGAAGTACTATAATGTGATATGAAAAAAATTAATTATTTTTAAATTTTGGTTTTGGGGCCACACATGTCATCAAACCTGACAACAGCATGCCAAGTGTGTGTTCCAGACCTTTGAGCCATTCCCCAAGTCCAAGACTGATGATTTTTTAATGGTCACATTCTGACAGTCACATTCTGAATCTACTGTGAGGAGCTGGTTCCATGTGTAATGAAAGGAAAGGCTGAATTCCAGCTCAAGGTTTTTGAAAACATGAAAATGATATTTCATTTCAAGTTCATGGATACCAAGTAAGAAAGCTACCTGTAGAAACTGCCCTGGGCAGATGGGTGGTAAATCCCACTTGAAAGCAATGATTCTCGGCTTCAAGTTTGAAGTCTTGTCATGAAGGCACTGGATTTAGGGGCTGGAGCAATAGCACAGCGGGTAGGGCGTTTGCCTTGCACGCGGCCGACCCGGGTATGATTCCCAGCATCCCATATGGTCCCCTGAGCACCACCAGGGGTAATTCCGGAGTGCAGAGCCAGGAGTAACCCCTGTGCATCACCGGGTGTGACCCAAAAAGCAAAAGCCAAAAAAAAGATTTAAAAATTTGGGTTGGTTGGGTCTGGAGTGATAGCACAGCGGGTAGGGCTTTTGCCTTGCATGCGACTGACCCAGGTTCAGTCAGCCCCAACCATGCTCATTATTTTAAATATGGAGATAGTGACTAAGAAAACAGAATTTCAGGGTTTTTTTTCCCTGGTTATATAATCATATCTTCCTATAATAAGATTTTCTAGTTCAATAGAATTAAATCTATATGAAGAGCAACTTAAGAGGCCTAAGAGATTGTACAGCAGATAGGGTGCTTGCCTTGTATGTGGTCTATCTTGGTTCAGTCCCTGGCATCACATGTGATTTCGTGAGCCCACCAGGAGTGATCCCTGAGCACAGAGCCAGGAGTGAGCCAGATGTGGCCCCAACATCTGTCTGTCCTATGGCATTATAGCACTGTCCTCCCGTTGTTCATTGATTTGCTTGAGCGGGCACCAGTAGTGTCTCCATTGTGAGACTTCTTAGTGTTTTTGGCATATCGAATACTCCATAGGGAGCTTGCCAGGCTCTGTCATGCGGGGTACTCTCGGTAGCTTACCAGGCTCTCTGAGAGGGATGAAGGAATCGAACCTGGGCCGGCCGTGTGCAAGGCAAACGCCCCACT
Organism: Sorex fumeus; assembly: GCF_029834395.1. Classification (NCBI taxonomy): domain Eukaryota; kingdom Metazoa; phylum Chordata; class Mammalia; order Eulipotyphla; family Soricidae; genus Sorex; species Sorex fumeus. The sequence goes on from NW_026606120.1 coordinate 80,490,205, forward strand.
CGCTGTGCTATCGCTCTGCCCAACATCCTTCAGACCCCCAATAAAGAAAATCTTGACTTCAAGTTTATCAAAAAATTTGGAAATCATAGCAGAATTAAGAACCAGTTCTGGGGCTGGAGAGATAGCACAGCAGGTAGGGCGTTTGCCTTGCACACGGCCAACCCCGGGTTTGATTCCCAGCATCCCATATGGTCCCCTGAGCACCGCCAGGAGTAACTCCTGAGTGCAGAGCCAGGAGTAACCCTGCGCATCACTGGGTGACCGGGTGTGACCCAAAAAACAAAACAAAACAAAACAAAAAAACAAAAAAAAAAGAACCAGGTTCTATCAGTTGCACCTAGAATAAAATCAGAAGTTCATTATCAGTAGTTAGGGTTTATGTTTCATGGTCTCTGCTGGAGAACATAGTGACAGGAATAGGAGCAATGGCACTTTAAACTTATGTTCTTGGGATTGAGTGGTGGTGGTTTGAGCTATATCTAGCGGTGCTCAGGGCCTATTCCTGGCTCAGTGCTCAAGAGTGATCCCTGGAGATGTTCAGGGGAGCCATATGTATGCAGGGTGGTGAACTGGGTTGGCTTATATGCAAGGTAAGCTCCCTGCCCACTGGACTCTCCCACGCCTGGTTCCTCAAACTCTTTGTGAGTAAGGATCCCCTGGAACTTGTACAATTTTCAACTCCCCCTCACCCCCCCCCCCCAAAGTTAGTAGATCCTCAGGTGATGTAGACACAGGTGGCCCAGGTGGCACAGCAAAGCATTGCCTTGGAGTTAGTTACCTTGGTATCTGCCAGCCAGAGGCTGGAATCCAAGTATTCGGTCTTTTTGCATTTCCATTTCTAGTTCCCCTCATTTCTTTTCAAACCGATGCTGTTGTCTGGAAATATTCCAAGCACTGTAATGTACTAGTTTTAAGTCATTTTACTGAAACACTGGTTCTGTGCTTTCATCTCCTGAAAAACTGTTTACCAGATCACATCTTCAGGGTAGCTTAAGTTGAAAGCTCAGTCCTGCCACTTCCAAGTTTCATATGGCTTGTCAAAATTAGCTGCTATGTCTCAGTGTCCTCGTTGGTGAATCGAGGGCATTATAACTAAGATTTAATGTATTGCTCCATGGCTTAAGAACTCTGGCGTATTGTACATAATTGAGAAATATCAGCAATTGTAACTATAATTGGAATATAATCCAGGAAAATTTTATGAGTATTTGGTTAGTTTGACTTTTGTATTTTTCAGAGAGGAAAGCTTTTATCTTTCCAGAGAGGAAAGATCAGGAAGGTTCATTTTTCCTTTTGAAGACCTAAGGGAAAAAAATTTCCTTAGTTCTTTATTTTTGTCTATTTTGGGTTTTTTGTTTGTTTTGTTGTTGTTTTGTTTGTTTTGCTCTTGCTGTTGTTTTGGGGCCATCCTGGTAGTATTCAGGGATCACTCTTGGCTGTGCTCAGGGATCAGTCCTGGTGGGGATCAGGGCACCACATGTGATGCAGGAGTTTGAACCTGCTGTGCAATTTCCAGGTCCCTCTCAGGTCCCCCCCTCCCTGTTCTTTCCAAACTGATGATGTTGTCTAGAAACATTCCAAGCACTATAATTTGCTAGTTCAAGTCCATTTTCTCTTGTTTTTCTGTCTTAGAAATAGCCAGCAATATCTGTGATCATTGGTTGGCATTATTGCCCCTAATTTTGGAGAAAATAAGTAGTGATTCCTTTGCTTTCGTTCTACTTAGTCACATGGATTAGGGTTGATGTTGATATACTGACAGGGTGATAGGAATCTGGTGTGCCCTGCTGGTTGAGCTCACTGGCCACTTACACTTTAAGAATTAGCACCTGGTATTTCAGTCCCATTTTCTTGAGATTCTAATGATAATATTTTTTTCTACCCTTGGATTGGTGCCAGAGGTTGGCCCCAAGGCCAGACGGGTGAGGTCTGTGCTCTCTACCCCCGAGCCACCTTTCCAGCTGAGATCTGTTAGACCATTGCTCAAGTGAAACTGGCCGAGCCCACATGGGAACATGCTGTTGGGAAAGTGTGTGCCCGTCAGCCTTGGTTGATTCCTCTGAGGTCTTCTTTTCTTATGCATGGAAGCAACTTTCTGCATGATGCTTTTGATTTTAGTTTATTTCTTTTTTCTCAGTGTGCATTGCAGCCTTTCTGGATTCTCATTCGTTCACCCCATTAGTTGAGCAGATAGTTACTAAGGCACAGTGTGCTACAGGCTGTGCCAATACATGGTAACCTTCCGTGACCTGTGTTAGTAGAAATGATATTAGCAGCTACAGAGAGAAAGTATTTTAGTGTGCATGAGTATTTTTAATATTTTGAATTTTGCAGTGCTCCATTAGTCCCTGGCAAGATTGTCAGCAGGAGAATTTAAAACTGGTGTTATTTAGTTTAGTTTTTTTTTTTTCCCCTTAAATCTTGTTTCAATTTCTTCCTTTCTTGTTCCTAAACAGTGAAAGGACTAATTCTTCCTGGGCATCCTGAACAAAAGTGCTGCCTCAGGCAGGGCATACTACCTGCAAAACAAATTCATTCCTTGTTCGAATGGCAGCACCCCCAGTAAGGCTGCAAGAAGCAGGTTAGGGGAAGAAAGCAATAAAACAGCAGCACTTCTGTTCAGGAAAAGAGGAAAGATTGGAAGCAAAGACAGAAAAGTAGCTTTAGTCATGAAGGGAGCTAAGTAAGGTCACTAAAGTCAGATCGTTTTCCTTCCTGCTTCCTTGGCGGTGTTACAGTGAAGATTCAGTGGCTCTAACAGGAAGGTGAGAAAAGGTGTCTATGGCTGTAGATTTCAGTTGTGAAGAGCACAGTTCCAGAATAGGTTGTTATGTTTTGGGGCCACACCTAGCTCAGTGTGCAGGGTCACTCCTGGTGGTGCTTGAGGGACTATAAGTGGTTCTGGGGATCAAACCCAGGCCTTCTGCATTCAAAGCGTGTCCTCCAACTCATTGAGCTGTCCCTCCAGTCCAGAGTAGGGCTTTGGCAGGCAAAATTAACAATCTTCTGTTTGGGACAGTGGAAGAGAACACATGGGCTAGCAGCAAGGGGTCCTCCTATTGGACACATTAGGTAACCAGGTAACTTTGCTGTTCACAGAAACACAAAGTCTCATCATCTTTTCTAGAAACATTAGATGAGGCAGTTAAGAGAGATTGAATTGTACACAGTTGGCAGCTTTTCTCCCCTGTTGCCTAGGGAGATGGATGCAAATATTTCTTGTGTTTTTACTCACTTGGAACTTGGCCCCCTGGCATCACATTCATAGGAACCTCCTTAGCTGGTTTAGGAAGACATTGCCTCATTAGAAATCAGCACAGTAGCTATAGAAAGATACTATAAGAAAGGAAGCAAAAGGGCTGCCAATGTAGTACTGAGGGTAGGGCATTTGCCTTGCACACAGCCAACTATGACTCATATATATATGTGTATATATATATATACACATACATATGTATGAGAAAACAAATTATCACAGAATTAAAAGCTGCACTGGAAGAAGAATGTAATTAGTGCTGAAACCCCAGTGAAAGATAAGGAAACTGATTTGAAAAGTGAAATGATAAAAAACCAACTAGATATAGCAGAAGCAGAAAATAAAGGAAATCTGACTTGAAAAGTGAAATGATAAAAAAAAACTAGATATAGTAGAAACAGAAAATAAATAAAATATAACTTAGGTGGAATTGGTATCCCCTAAGATGAAGTTTAAAGAAATGAAACAAAAACTCAAATATGTAGTTAAAGAAGACTTTCTAGAAACAAAGGTTTGAGATAAGTTTAAATTATGACTCAAGAAAGTTTGACAGACAACAATTGGCACAGTTATTTTCTAGGAAAGTTTCTGTTTTTAAGGGTGAAAAGGGAAAAAAAAAGAATCTTTTGCACATCTAAGTAGAATGAGCATGTCCTCTGTAAGAGAGGAAGGAAATGTAAGTATGACCTCATTGGATAACAGGGACTTGCTGTCGCTCTTAGAGATTGTGCTTCTGTTAATACTTGAAAAAATGCTTAAGGATGGGGAAGGTTGGCATGGGGAAAAATGTGCTTTTAAAGATGATAATTCAGTTTGCAAAATTGATCATGTTTTAAGGAAAAAGAATATATTTTTCCCAATTAAGGAAATCAGTTGATTAGAAAAGACACCATATATCACAACATCTGGGAAGATGAGGAAGCTGAAGCCCAGATATGCCGAGTGAAATACACCAAGAGGCACTGAAGGCAAAGCAGAGCCAAAACCAGAAAGTGGTCTGCCTGAGCAGTCTTAAAGATCCATATGTGCTGATAGGGAGAAAATTTGTAGGAAGGAAGATTTTAGTGAAAAATGGGAATTTATTCCCTATGAGATAAAAATTAATAGACTGAAATCGATATAGTTATAGCCAGAGAGATTGGTGGAACCACACAGTATATTCCAAAATTGATTGAGTATATGTGGAAATGTATCTGATCAGCTACAACCATAATTCACTGGGGGTGGGGGAGATCGATAAAATTGTGTGCATACTTGGCTCACCTGCTGGCAGAAAAAATTAGAACCCACTGTCATTACATGTGAAAAATCAATTCCCGTTCATATATCTAAGTAGAAAGAAAAACCTCTCAGAGCCCAGAGGAGTAGCTCAGTGACTTGGATGCCTGCTTTGCAGGTGTTCGTTTCCCCATATGTGCCAAGAATGGTCCTGGCAGCTTTGCTTCCTATGGTCCCTAGAACCGAAGGCGAGTCCAGTCACACTGTAGACAGATGGTGTGAGCACCGCAAATGTCATACCGGAGGTGTGCTAGTGACACTCAGGCACATTCCGGTTGCAGTGATCACCAGTGGTGGCTACAATGCTCATGCAAAAGCTTACCAGGACTCACACCCTTCTTACATCTAAGTGTCGGAGCACCTCAGCCAAGCAAACGTGTGATCCTGGTCGTGCAGCAGCAAAGGGAAAGGGATGGAGAAACGGGGGTGGGCCAATAGGTGGCGGGGGGAGGCGAGGAGTAGCCTTACAGACAATAATTCAAGTATGGGATGAGCAGAGGAGAAGGTTGTCTTTAAGACTGTCATTAAATCTAGAGTCGAATGAGCGATTGGCAGATTATAATATGCACAAATTGAACACTTGTGTGTGAAAGGATATGTCTTGAGCAAAGTAAAACTGCAGGTGAGGGCTGGAGAAATAGTACGGGGGTAAGATCCTTGCCCTATACGCTGCTGACCCAGGTTCGATCCCCAGCACCACATGTGTTCCCCCCCAAGCACTTCGAGACATGATCTCTGAGCACTGCCAGGTGTGGCCCCCAAAACAAAACAAATGTACAAATGTTAAGCTGAGGGAAATAATTTTCAGAGTGTAATAGACAGTAGAAACTAATTTACTTAGAATCCTAGGGGGGAAAAGTATAAATAGCCACTTCTTAAGGACCTCTAAACAGGGTTCTCAGCCTCACACATAATAAAGGGACAGGAGGGCTGGAAAGAGAGTGCAGGAGGTAAAGCACTTGACTTGCATGTGGCTATAGTGAGTTCAACTCGTGTTCAAATCCTGGCATCACATAGGGTCCCGTGAGTACCACTACAGGTTCTCCTGAGCACAGAGTCAGATAATACCCTCTGAGCACTGATGGGTGTGACCCCAGGCTCCCCTTCAATACCAATAAATATAAGTAAGTGAGGGGCTGGAGCAATAGCACAGCAGGTAGGGCGTTTGCCTGGCATGCGGCCCACCGGGTTCGGTCCCCGGCATCCCATATGGTCCTCCGAGCACTGCCAGGAGTAATTCCTGAGTGCTGAGCCAGGAGTAACACCTGTGCATTGCTGGGTGTAACCCTAAAAGCAAAAAAAAAAAAAAAGAAGAAGAAGAAGTGAGACTTGACTGTGGAATGTTCTTTTCCTTTTAAGATTTGAAAAATTAAGTTATTGTGAGGCCAGGTAGTTCAGCAGGTGGGTCATTTGCCTTGCAGATGACCGACCCAGATTGATCCCTGGCACCCCATATTGTCCCCCGAGTCCTATTGGGAGTGACCCCTGAGAGCAAAGTGAGAAATAAGCCCAAAGCACGTATGGGTGAGACCCGACCACCCCACCCCACCCCCCACACACCCACACAAAAAAATCAAAAACAAATTAAATCTTTGCTTCTGGTATTGTTGTCAGTATGGGAAATGAATACCTTATGTCCTGGAGCATGATTTGCTACAGCCCACCAGGAGTATCTACTAAAAAATTGAATGAACATATCTTCTGGACAGAAATCCCACTTTTAAGATTTTGGCCCTCAAAATAAGGACACCAGGACATAAGCACATAAGTACAAAGGGTGTCAAAGGTTTCAAACAGGATGTAAATGGTGCATTCCTTTAGAGCAGTCGTCAGTCATTTACTGTCAAGAGCTGCATTTATTCTCTGAGGGGTGTGGGTGGGTTTACAATTGACCTGAGAATTATTTTGTTGAAATTTTATTTTTATTTATTTATTTTGGTATTTGGGGGCACCATATCTCACAATGCTCAGGGGTTACTTCTGGCTCTGCACTCATGAATTACTCCTGACAGTCTTTGGGAACCATATGGGATGCCAGAGATTGAACCTGGGTTGGTCACATACAAGTCAATTGCACTACTTCCTGTGCTATTTATAGCTCAAGCCCAAAATTTTAAAGAGGTTTTCATAGCCATTGGAGATAGTATCCCATTTTTCTTAAATTTGAGAGAAAGCCTTACAGTTGTGCATAAATTGTTTAAGCATGGAAAAGTATATATAAGAGGGGCTGAAGAGATAGGGCGCTTGCCTTGCATGTGGCATATATATGGTTCCCCATGCCCTGCCAGGAGTGATCCCTGAGCACAGCCAGGAATAAGCCCTGGCTACCATTGGATGTGGCCCAAAAACCAAAATGAAAAAGAAAGGAAGCAGGCCCAGTATATAAATAAATGTTCGTAGTAAAAGTATTTAGGATGTCTCAAGCTAAAAATTCCAAACACTTGACTGATAGATAAGTAAGTTATAGTGTTTCCACGTTATTCCTCAGTAGATGGAGACATTACGGACATACTGAGTGACACAAAGTGGCATGAGTGACACAAAGTGGCATCTTTTCAGATAAGGCGGTTCTTCTTTGAGTTGGGATCTGCAGGGCTGTGACACTCCCTGCCAAGCTCTGATAGCCCCCAGGTGACTAGCAGGGTAACTGTACACACTGCTGGAGATGGGTGGCTGGCCAGCGAGTCAGGGGGAGCAGGACCCTCTTTTAGCAGATGATCCAGGGTACAGGGACCGGGCTTTAGACAGCCTGTTTCGAATGTTGTCTCTTTGCAGCCTTGCACTCCTGTAATGTAACTCAGCCCATTTGCCTTTGGGGTTTCTTGACTGCCCCAAGGGCAGCTGTGAACTCTGCCATCTCTGATTCTGAGGGCTCACAGGACTGGAGCGTGTGCGTGTGATCCCTGGCCCTGCCAGGTCTCCTGAGCATCACCCGGTGTTGCCCAGACATTAAACTTGAAAAAAAGACAAACTTCTATCTCTGACCAGGGAGTGGAAGTATTTGCTACTGCTCCAGAAAACAAATGTTTCAGTGGCTCCATTCTGTTGTTGTGCAGGTCCAGCTTGTTGGTCTCGATGAAGAGAGCTCGGAGTTTATCTGCCGAAACACCTTTGACCACCCGTACCCAACCACGAAGCTCATGTGGATCCCTGACACTAAGGGCGTCTATCCAGACCTGCTGGCCACCAGTGGTGACTATCTTCGGGTGTGGAGGGTAAGTTGGGGCCAGCCAGGGCCCCGGGCTGTCCCAGTGTCCCTGTCACTGGGAGTCCCAGACACCCATCCGGGGAGACACCTGTCTGGAGAGTGGCCGGGATAGCTCTGGAGTGACCTGGCCCAGAGCTCAGCAGGTTTTCCAGGCAACGAGGTCAGTTTACAGCCAAGATTCCTTTTTGTTTTTTTGTTTGGGGGGGTGGGGGGTCATACCCAGCAGTGTTCAGGATTTCCTCCTGGCTCTGGGGGGTTAGCTCCTGGCAGGCTTAAGGGGAGCCTATGGGGTGCCGAGGATTGAACCCCAGTTGGCTACTTGCCAGCAAACAGCCTGCCTGCGCTGTCCTGTTGCTCCAGCCCGAAGCTAAGATGCTTTTGAGCAAACAAAATGCAGAGCAGTGGATTCTAGGCCACCAGCTGAGACCAGTACCAGCGGCCTCTTCTCTTTGACCTGATATGTCATGGTCTGCTGAGCAGGGCGCTGAGATTCAGAGAGGGTCATGGTGAGAAAATCCTCAGAAAGACTGGGGGTGGGGGGACTTGGAGAGATAATACAGTGGGGAGGGCGTTTGCCTCACACACAGCCGACTTGGATTCGATCTTCACTATCCCACATGGTTCCCTGAGCACTGCCAGGAGTGATTCCTGAGTGCAGAGCCAGGAGTAAGCCCTGAGCATCTCAGGGTGTACCCCCAACCCCGTGCCAAAGAAAGGAAGGAAGGAGGGAGGGAGGGAGGAAGGAAGGAAGGGAGGGAGGGAGGAAGGAAGGAAGGGAGGGGGGGGAGGGAGGGAGGGAGGAAGGAAGGAAGGAAGGAAGGAAGGAAGGAAGGAAGGAAGGAAGGAAGGAAGAAGGAAGGAAGGAAGGAAGGAAGGACCAAACCAAAGAGGACATTTGGGAAGAAGCGGCATCTAGAGAGTTCCTCTGGATTTTTGTTCTCTGTAGGAGAAAATGTTCCCCACTCTACCCCCCTACCCCCCACCCATCTTCTGTTTACTGAGATATTTCTACACAAGATTTTTTTTGAGAAGTGGGGGATTGACTGATATTTCCAAGTGATTGTTCTTTCAGGTTGGTGAGACAGAGACCAGGCTGGAATGTCTGCTAAACAATAATAAGAACTCGGATTTCTGTGCCCCCCTGACATCCTTTGACTGGAATGAGGTGGATCCTTATCTCCTAGGTATGGGGGTGCAGGAGGCCCTGTTCCCATGGGGAAAGGAAAGTGGGGCTGGGGAGGTAGCTCAGCAGTAGAGCACACGCCTTGCATGTGAGAGGCCCTGGTTTGATCCCCAGCCCCTCCAAATAGGACCACCCTCGATTCAGGCGGGGTGGGAAAGAGGCTGTCTGGGGAATGCGGGTGCCTGTCCCTCGGGAGCTGTGTTTTCCCACGCGCGGTCAGAGCAGCGGTCCTGGGTCTCCTTCAGCTCCTCATGCCTCCTGGCCTAGGGAGGGGCACGTCCTGTCCTGGCTGGGCAGATGCGTGGGCCCCAGTGTGAGGCGAGTGTGCTGCTGGCCCTTCCGGCCACTGACCTGTTCTGCTTGTTTCCAGGCACCTCCAGCATCGATACGACTTGTACCATCTGGGGGCTGGAGACGGGGCAGGTGTTGGGACGAGTGAATCTTGTGTCTGGTCACGTGAAAACCCAGTTGATTGCCCATGACAAAGAGGTAAAGATGCTGTTCTTTCTCTTGTCCTTGATGCTTTCTCTGCCCTTCATGGTGAGAGGTCAAAATGGTTTCTCTGGGTTTTGCAGATTATGGGAAAATCATAATGCCGATGTCTTCTTGCTAGAGAGAAAGTAGTGAGATTTCAAGAGAGAAAAACACTGCTGTAAATGAAGTCTTTTAAGAAATTGCGGGCTGATATACACAATTTATTGTTATTATTTTCATTTTTGTTTTGTTGGGAGGTCACACCCAGTGATGCTCAGGGCTTATTCCTGGCTCTGTGCTCAGAGATCACTCCTGATGGGGATTGGGGGACCATTTGTGATGCTGGGGATTGAACCCAGGTTGTCTGTGTGCAAGACAAGAGTCCTAACCACTGTTCTCTCTCTCCGCCCCTAATGTGCACTGTTTATCCAACTATCTCTCATTTGTCTTTTCTTGCCGGGGATGACTATGATTATTTATTTGGGGTGAGGGTGGTGGGGATCGAATCTGGGTCGTCCTCCTTGCAAAATATGTGCTCTACCACCAGTCCTGGGATTGCTGTTTGTTTGATTGGATTATTTTCTTTGGATTGTTTTTGCCTGCTCAGAGGCCATGGGCTGTGCAGCTTTGGGACTGAACTCAGGACCTCACACGCACTGGACATGTTCTCTCCCTTCGGAGCTCCCACCCCAGATGGCTATTTTCACTAATGACATACAGGCATACTTGAACCTGATGGGATTGAAAAATCATCTTAGAGTAACACCTTGAAATGAACTTGCTTTTGAAGGGGAGAGAGTGCAGGGACTGTAGGAAGAGGAAACTTTTCCTGCAGACAAGCCTAATTCATCAGTTTTTCTCTACCTTGTTTTTAGGAATTCTACTACGTTCATTTGAGACTATTTGGAATTTTGTTTTCTTTTTAATGTTGACGTTCCTGGTGTATTTATTGGAAAAGTTCAGGGGAGCTTTTAGTAGTCCCAGCAAGGTGTTGCTGTGTGTGTCTGTGGATACTGGGCATCCATCCCCAGCCGCCGCCCTGCAGGGCTGCTGGCTTCCCCCGTTCACCATGAATAGGGCTCCTTGGCCTTAGCTCGGAATCTTGAGGTTGTCCATAGAGTGGGAAGCTGAGACACAGCAGTCCTGCTGGGAACAAAGAGGGAAGAAAAGGCCTGAGACACCCCCCCTATACACCCACGCTGCCTCCGGCCACCCAGTTTCCCAGCTGGGCCTCCTTGAGCCTGCCCGAAGCAGCAGATCCTGGGACCCTCCTCAGCACGGCCTATCAGAATTAGTTCTCACATGGTGTAGTGGCGGGCCAGGAGTAGACCTTAACAGCAGACTGGCTTTGAGAAGAACCCAAGGATGGCTGCTGAGGACAGGGTACCCCCTGTACCTCCAGCACCCCAGATCCTCTCCGTCCCCTCTTCCTGGTTTTGGAGTTGCCAGGGGGCATTAGGGGGAGATTCTGTGAATCAGGGAGTTGGAGCTTCCAGTGGTTTTCTTTCCACGCCAAGTGCCTTCTTCCCCCATGTCTGGTCCTGGGAGGGATGACGCCAGCCCACCTGCGGGGCTCCTGACAAGCTCAATCCTAGCGTGACCTTGACCTGCATGAACCACTCCTGACTTCTGTTGTAGAACGGGAAGCATAATTTTCTCATAATTAGAGGAAATTATGAGGTGAAATGGAAGTAGCTGCTCATGGCAGTTAGTCCTCACTGGGCAGAGCTGCGAGCACGCCAGAGGCCAGTATTCAGGAGAGATTCTCTCCCTTGGCCCCAGAAAGCAGCTGTTCATTATTACCCCAGAAGATGCATTTTATTTTCATTTGTTTCTCATTTTTATTTTTCGCTTTCTGTTTGTCTGGAAATGACTTGGACTCCCATCTTTTTCTTTCTCTGAAGCTTTCCATTGTCTTCTGCCTCTGTTTTTGCATAGACCTTAGTGATGTATGGTGTTGCAACAAGAAATAAAATCTGGGGGCCAGAGTAAGAGTACAGCGAGTAGGGCATTTGCCTTACGCATAGCTGACCTGGGGTCGATCTCATACAGTTCCCTGAGCACACACGAGTGATCCCTGAGTGCAGAGCCAGGATTCAGCCCTGAGCAATGTTGGGTGTGGCAAAAAAAAAAGAAGAAGAAGAAGAAGAAGAAAAAGAGGAAATCAAACCTCAATTGAGTCAGTTGTGGGTACACACTGACTGGGAAAGGAACACAGCCTTGTTACCTAAGCCTAAGTGCTCCTCCTGTGACTCAGCACTTTTTGTTTTCTGGCTACTGAATCTCTTACCTGGTAGCCCGGCAGAACCAATTTGTCTGTTCTCAGATGTCCACACGAGGGCCGGTTCCCGCCCACACTGATGACCATGCCCATGGTTGGGGAGCTGCCTATGATCCACATGCCTGTGGAAGCCACCAGGAGCCCATGCGGGTCCAGGGGAGACTTGCTGGGTCCCAGGCCCTGGGCGGCAGGGCTGTGCCCATGTTGGCATGACCATTGGAGGGAGAGACTGGGGAAGGAGCGTGGGAAGAGCGTGGGAAGCTCAGCCATTTTCTCAAGAGAAATGATCTTTGCAGACCCCAGGCTTCAGTGTGGCTCTCCTGGGGCCCTGGCAGGGCCTTAGAGGAATGAGGATGGCAGAATCCCTGCTGCAGGGAAAGGAGCTGGCAGGTCTGACACAGGCCTTTTCTTCACCACCAGGTCTATGATATTGCGTTTAGCCGGGCCGGGGGAGGCAGGGACATGTTCGCCTCGGTGGGCGCTGATGGCTCGGTGCGGATGTTTGACCTCCGCCATTTGGAGCACAGCACCATCATCTATGAAGACCCCCAGCATCACCCTCTGCTTCGCCTCTGCTGGAACAAACAGGACCCCAACTACCTGGCCACCATGGCCATGGACGGAATGGAGGTGAGCGCCCCGCACAGGCCAGTGCTTTGCTGTGGGTTTTCTCCTGAGCGGATCTCTGGGAAAGTCAGGGAGGGGGTTAGGGGAGGGTGTACTACACACCGAGTGCACCACACCCTGCAGGAGCCCCTACCAGAAGGAGTGTCCCTCCCCCCCCTTCCCCCGCTCCCTCTGCGCCAGGCTAGAAAGCCCGCACTGGAACAGGAGCCTGTGTTAGAACTAGACGAGGTTGGAGCCGGGAGCTCTGTCTAAAGACCCCGCCAGCCCGAGTCGGGAGCAGCGCTGCCCCTCTGGTTCGGATGGTGCTTCCCGCCTCAGCAGACGAGGCAGTGGTGACAGGATTGGTGCGTGGTAGCTGGAGGTGGTGAGTGATGGCCTTTGGTAGGGTGTCCTCAGCACACCAGACTTCTGCTTGGTCTGTGGGGCTGGGCGCAGAGGGGGTGCCTGTGTTCTGTCCAGATCAGCGTGCCCACAGTTCTTAGTACCTGCCCCTGTGGGCCTTGTGGGTTCAATAAACTGATGATACCCACTTGTGCCCTTTCTGTGGATGAGAAGCCCTGTGCTGTTTAAGAGCACTTTCAACTGAGGGGGCCACAAGGGAAAATTGTAAGGAGGAGGGAGGTTGGTAGGATGAGAGGCCACCGGAAGGAAACAAGGTTGGGAGGGGGCCGCAGTTAGAACAGGTTTCAGCCACGAACTATAAGCCACTGAGTCTTACTTACTTTCACCACTCCGCTAGGTGCACTGGGGACAGAGTCCCCCTCCCCCCCCATAGTCTTAAAGCACAAGGGAACACATGATGCTTATACCTTTCCCCCGTGTGGTGTCTTTTTTTCATTTCATTCTTTTCCCTGATCTGCCATCCTGAAGTCGTGAGCCTGTTACTTGTTGTTTCTGCAGGTAGTGATTTTGGATGTCCGAGTTCCCTGCACGCCTGTTGCTCGGTTAAACAACCACCGGGCCTGTGTCAATGGCATTGCTTGGGCCCCGCACTCGTCCTGCCACATCTGTACTGCAGGTAACTGGGGGGAGGAGAACACACGGGGTGAAAGGGGGTGGAGAAGCATCTTCTTGCGTCCCTCAGGTTGTGATCCCTGCTACTTTCCAAGGATGTTTCCACAGAGGAACCCTCCTTATACTTGAAAAACCCAAGCAGTCTGTGTTTCTTGGTGCTCAGACCCTCATTGACCTTAGGCCTCCCACATATCTCCCACATCATGGGCATGGGCTGGTGACTCTTGCTGGCCGTCCCTGGAATCAGTCGGGCCCAGAGAATCTGGAGCAGAGGGGCGTGTCTTTTTTCTTTTCCTTTTGTTTTTGGACCACACCAGGTGTTGCTGGCTTTGCACTCAGGAATCAGTCCTGGCAGTGCTCGGGATCCATATGGGGTGCTGGGGATCGAACTGCCCTACCTGCTGTGTGATCTCTCTGGCCCTGAGGGGCAGTGTCTTGACTGTGACAGACTCTTTGGGGCTGCCGTGTCCTTGGGCCTTCCCAGCTTCTGTGCCCGGAGTCTTGAGTGAGTTTTTTGGTAGGGCCCCAGATGACTTCCCTCCTTGGTGACTAATGGTTTGTAGATCATTTGTAGATCATTCCCCCTCTCACCATCCCCAAGCACAGAGCTCTGCAACCCTGTTGGCTGAGGGTCACTGAGAGTGACCTCCAGGCCCTCTGAACATGGGGACACTTTCCCCCAAGTGAAAGAACAGGCTGGCTGACTGTGCTCTCGCTCCAGAAATAACACATCTCTTCACAAGGAGTCGTGGTGTGGAGGCACAGGACGGGGACAGCCGTGTTATTCACCCTCTGACAGCAGTCGGTGACTCCCCTTCCTGACTCTGGGGACATGCACCCACCCACCAGGTCCCAACCCCCTTTTGCTTCACATGTCCATACCCCTCCACGCCCCTCCCCCACCCCCTCGCTGCTGTGGCTTCTTTGTTCCAGGTCTTGGGTTTCCGTGGGTGCTGCTCTTTGCTTCAGTGCATCCTCTTTCCTTGTTCTTTATGGAGCCAAAGGGCTGTGCAGATCAATGGTTTTCTGCCGTGTTAGCATTCATTTTAAGGCGTGAAGTTTTTCCTGGTTTGGACCCTGGTCATACCAGTTTGTCTCAGTAGGAGCAGTTGGGAGCTTGTCTCCTAATGCTTCTGAAGCCTAAGTTGTGGCCTGACATTGTTATCGCCCACTGGTTTCCCAGAAGGAGGTCAGGCTCAGTGGGGCACTGAGGAGAGGAACTTAGTGCTTTAGTGACGCCGAATGTTGAAAACTCCCTTGACCTCCCGACACAGCTGTCCCCAGAAGGGCATTTCGACCTACCCAGTCGCCCAGCCTCAGGGGTCCATGTTAGCCCAGGCTGGTAGGGTCCATGGTGAAGCTTGGGTCTCTTGTTGCACAGAACTGGACTGTCACAGCTAGACAGGCTGGTGGCAGTGGGGCCACCATGCAAGTGAAGGTCACTGTCTTTTCTACCTTCTCTTAAATTAAGAACGTGTTACTTTGATTGTAAGAGTATATGACATATGAGCATCTTCTAGAACTCTTGGAAATGAGGAAAGTGAACCATCGCTCTTACCCTTGCCACTTCATTTTGTTACATTTTCTTCCAGTAATTTTTCATGCTGCATATATATTGTTAAGGTGATTTCCTTCTTTTTTTTTGATTTTTCCCATGGCCTTTACAAAAAACTTTTTCTTATTACTTGTATAGCATTATATTCATTGAAGTATAGTATCCGTAAAAAGGGGAACACCCTGGCTGGAAAGATAGTACAGCAGGTACAGCACTTGCCTTGCATTCAGACAGTCCTGGTTTTGGTCCCTGGCATCCCATATGGTGCCCCATGCTCCTCCATGCAGAGGAGGAGTAACCCCTGAGCATTGCCAGGTGTGCCCTCACCCCCACACCCCCAAAAAAGGAGGGGGAGGACATCCCATTAAAGTGAATCATCAGAGAAGAATTTTTTTTTCTTCCCTTTTTGGTTCACACCGGGCAATGCACAGGGGTTACTCCTGGCTCTGCACTCAGGAGTTACTCCTGGTGATGCTCAGGGAACCCTATGGGATACTGGAAATTGAACACGGGTCAGCCACGTGCAAGGCAAAAGCCCTACCCACTGTGCTGTATCGCTTCAGCCCCAGAGAGGAATCTTTAACCATTCAAGTACTGAGGTGGCTAAAAAATGACAAGTTAGTTGGGATCTGTCTGACTCTGTGTCTTTTCCTAATGCCTCTTTGTCTCCTGCCCTCGCTCTCTGACTGGAGGCCGAGGACATAGGCAGAGACCCTCTCTGAGCCCCACCTCTGCCACTCTCTAGCTGCATAGCCCTGCGGTTTGGGGCCAGCGTCCCAACAGTTCAGAATCTGCTTCCTCCTCCGTTAGATGAGCGTTGTCTGTGTCATCGCCACCTCCCCCACCTGCCAACCCCAAGGCTGGGAACCATCTCCCATAGCCTGAGTTGTGATCCTGCTTGCTGGTTTTCTCTCCCTAGCGGATGACCATCAGGCGCTCATCTGGGACATCCAGCAAATGCCTCGGGCCATCGAGGACCCGATCCTGGCTTACACGGCCGAAGGCGAGATCAACAATGTGCAGTGGGCGTCCACCCAGCCCGACTGGATCGCCATCTGCTACAACAACTGCCTGGAGATTCTCCGAGTGTAGTGCTGGTGGCGCCGTGCCCGTGAGGCAGGGGCTTGTGTGTCTTCTGCCCCTGCCCCACACCCCAAGTAAGAAGAAACGTGTTTCCGGTGGCCAGTATGTCTCTCATTGCTCTGCACCCGCTGTCACCAGAAGCTGCTGTCGAAGCTCCCAGCCAGTCCTGTGCCAGGCTCTGGGCTGTGTGGCGCTGCTCAGCCCAGGGCTGAGGTTTAAGATTGTTTTTGGTTTTTTTTTTTTTCTCGCTTTTCCTCTTCTCTCTCGGGCCCTCAATTAACAGTTTCTGTATATTTGTTTGTCAGCTGTTGTGTTCCTGAGCATCACAAGCACTGGCGGTATTTGTACCCCCCGTCCCTCTGCTGCCTGAGGCAGCCCTCCTTCCTCTCCCTGTCCCTGTGAGCACTTAAGTGGGAACAAATGCTAATTTGCAGTTGTCTTTTTCTCCTATTATTAGTGTCTTTAACAAATTTCGACTTTGTATATTTTTTATCTATCAGGCTAATTTTTTAATGAAAAGAACTTTACTCCTGCTGGTTTCTTCCTTGGTTTCGTCTTCCCTGGCAGTTCCTCCCTCCCCTCATCTCTCGGGGGCCAGAAGCTGGCACCAGGCCCTCAATCCCCGGAGCACTTTGCCTGCTTGAATCACTGCCTGAGCAGAACCTCCCCCACCAGGAGTCCCAAGCTGCCTGGGTGCTCAGGAGTCGGCCCATCCTTCCCCCCTTTCCTCATCCTGGCTCTTCTCAAAGGCCTGCTGGGCTCTCAAACAGACAAGAGTGACTCCGTCTGTTGCTCCCAGAAATACCTCAGTCCCGCCCCTTTGAGACTGAGTGGGGATGTGCCCGCCTGAGGGGAACCGTTTCAGGAAGGCTGAATTTAGTTCAGCATAGCTCAGTACATAGCTTCAGTGTGTTTCACCCTAACAAGTATGCCCAACCCGTCCCATTTCATGTTTTAAATGATGGGCAAGAAGTATCAGCTGGATTTCGGTATTTCTCCCGGTTTCCTTTACTGTGACCGGTCCTCTGGAGGGAGTGCTCTGAGGTGTGGGCATCCTGTCTGAGAAGCACTGTCGGTATGTCTGATCCGAAACATGATCTTCAGAGCATGGGAGACAGCTGGGGATGTAGCTCAGCCAGCAGTAGAGTGTTCTGTACATGTCAGGTTCTGGGTTCGAGTCCAGACACCACATGTACAGAGGTGTGGGAGGCTTGTAAAGGAGGGACCACAAGTAACTTAGAGACCTAGAGTCAGAGACTTGGAGTCAGCTAGTAAGATTGCTGCCCCCAGCCTCCGCCTGCCCTGCCACCCACCGTGCCCCAGCTTTGGGGTTGAGCAGTATTGGACTTGACGGCTGCGTGTTGTGTTTCCGTTACCTGGTGAGTTCTGTGAAGGACCTTGTGTGTGACTCTGTTATTGGGTGAGTCCTTAGGTGAGGGTGGGACATGCCCAACGTTTGGAGAGTGGTACTCTGGTTTGCCAGGTATGCCTGGTTCATCGTGCAGGAAGATCCCTACAGCCTCAGCACGGCTGCAGGCTGGTTGGTGGCCCTGTCCACTGAGGCTTGCCTTGCTCTTCAGAACTTGTTTTTTTTTTTCCCCCCTCTGGGCCCTTGAACTTGGGCCTCAATCTTCCTTTTCAGATAGAACCCTGTCCCCAAAGTTCTTGCTCTGCTTTACTTCCCAGCGGCTACTCCTGAGGGAAAGGCTCTTTGTCAGCTGCGGTGTTTCCCCAGCTGCCTCGTACTGTTCTGGACTCCTTGGCCATCAGCTGGAAGCCAACTCTCCCACTCCCGCTCCCCACCTCCAGATTTGCGTGGTGTCATTTGGAGGTCCAGATTCTGCTCTGCTTTCAGTTGCGTGTGACATTTCAGGGTCCTCTGAAGGTGGGTCCCATCCATGGCCGCTGGCTCTGTCCAGGAGCCCAACCATTCCTTCCCATGGACGAGGCGAAAGTCAGACGAGCCAGAGCATCTCCCGCTGAGTTTTGAGTTCAGATTCTCGCCCTTGTCTGTGCTTTCATCACTCTGAATAGTGAAGCA
The DNA here is from genome assembly GCF_029834395.1 of Sorex fumeus. Classification (NCBI taxonomy): domain Eukaryota; kingdom Metazoa; phylum Chordata; class Mammalia; order Eulipotyphla; family Soricidae; genus Sorex; species Sorex fumeus. The sequence continues at coordinate 80,508,205 of NW_026606120.1, forward strand.
GCTTGTCAGCTGGAACTCTAAAGTAGTCTGGAGAAGAGTCAGTAGTAATTGACTGTACCTAGGTAAAGTTTCTGCTGACTCTGGACCAACAATGCTCGCTTCCCGCTGCTCTGCGGGCTGGCAGCCTCCTCCCGTGGGTCCTCTGAAGGTGGTCTGGCCTGTGGTCTGGCCACCTGTGAGCACCTCAGAGAGCCCCACAGCCATCCACGTACCAAGCAGTAGATATTTGCTGTCATTTAATGAGCAAGGGCAGACTTAACTTACTTGCATTCTTAGAGAGAGGAGAGAGAGAGAGAGAGAGAGAGACAGAGAGAGAGAGACAGAGAGAGAGAGAGAGAGAGAGAGAGAGAGAGAGAGAGAGAGAGAGAGAACAAGAGAAGACCCTGGATCAGCTTTCCCTGAGGAAGAATAGCCGGTGGCCCTCATGTTCAGCCTCCGTCACCTCTGAACCAGAGAGCTGTGAATGGACACAGAATCCCTCCAGGGCCACAGTACTCACACCTGGAAGAGTGGACACTGCCCTTCCAGGGAGGACCTGAGCTGCGAGGTTAGGACTTGCAGAGGGAAAGTAATTGCTGAGCTGGTTAAAAGATTAAAACTAGAGAAGAATTCCCACCCCCCCAACCCACCCCCCCACCCCCAAGAAATTGAGCATCCTATGAGGCTTTAGAGATACTTGTGGCTGAAAGGAGAGTTAGGACGTGAGTGGTCCAGTTTCCTTAGACGAAAGGAGGAGATTGAGGACCTGAGGCTGAGGTGGGCAGTGTTTGGGAGACAGTCTCGTGTGGTGGGGATGGACTTGCCTGGCCTCAGTCTCGACCAGCCTTGCTGGGCCCTCATGGAGGGAAGAGGGGGACAGTCAGGGCCGAGGGAGCCGCTCCCCACTGCCCTGTAGTCATAGGCAGTGATTGGGGGAGAAAGTGACAGTTTGCAGAGGTGACAGAAGGCCTGAGGCCGGTTCAGATCATGGTTCGCTCGGGCTGCAGGTTTAACAGCAGAAAACAGAGTTATAAGCAGTCACGTGGACTGGGGATTGAGCCCGACATTACATGCAGGAAACCACGCTCTCCCAGGGAACTCTTGCCCCAGCTTCCTCATCTTTTCTCTTCTTGTCCCTACGAAATCCCTCTCCACCGCAGAACTTTCTCCCAGCTACACCTGACCTCGACTTCCTGGTCTGTGTAGACCTGTAGGAGATGCAGGGTTTTACCAAACACAGACCAGCCAGCCCCTCCACCTTCCCCGTCCTCGTGGGACCTCTTGGCCCAAATGAGAGACCCCGGAAGGAGAATCCTCTGGGCATACTCCTCCCTGTGCTTCAGCAGGAGGAAGGAGAGTGAGACTTGCACTAGGATTGGGATTTTTTCCTTGGAGGAACTGAGCGGAGTCAGGAGTCTCTTCTCTCACCTACTGAGTCTCCAGTTGCAGAGCCTGCCCCTCCACAGCCCCCCACCCGTCCCTGCCACCCCCACAGTTGTCATTGCTGCTAACGGTCCACGTGAAACAAATAACCACACAGGATGGACCAGGTGCGCTCAGGCTACTTTCTGGATGTTATTTTTCAAACATGGAAACATGCAGGTGCCTTCCCCAAGAGGCTTGGACTGGTGTAACAAACCAGAAACGAATAAGCTAATGCAAGTACAAACTCAGAAGAAAGATGGTGGCAGTCTGTGTAACAGCTGGAAAACTGATGAGCACCACCTTGGGGACAACCCAGTGACATGAACTTGTGATAGCTACTATTTTAAAGGAATGTTTTCACCTTGGGTTGATCGTGGCATATGGTACACAGTGTGTTATGAAACTTGTTGCACTAAAGCTTTGACTTTAGTCAGTATGGATCATTCTGCTTTGGTTCCTGTGTATTTTATGACCCCTTGTCAGTGACTTTTCATCCCTCTCCTCTACCTTGAGTGTGAATTTGTAGCATGATTGTACAAACCTCTAAGTAGAAAACGGAGATTTCTTGTCCTCTGATATGGTAAGCTCTAGCCAGTCACTCTGTCTTCTTTAGCATAGCGCGTCTGATCTTTCTTTCCTGTTACATATTTAAATGTTTCTATACTATAGGTTTTTTGGCATCCCGTGGTCAGGTGGAGAGGCAGTGGCCCCTTGCAGAACTGTACTGTAATCATTTTTGCTTTTCAAAGATGATGTTCACAGTATTGCTAGGACACCGGGCTTGTCATCAGACATTTCCGCCATGCAGTGAGACCACGGCGGTCGCTGTCCATTGACAACAACTTGAAAGGCATCCGAAAGTGGCCTGTTAGATTGATGACTTTGTTTCTCACTTCCTGAATATATTTAACCTAATTTTGCACCCTTTCATTCTGTTTCAGCCTCCTGTATAAGAAGTACCGTATTTTCTGCCCATCATACTTTGTAATAAAAATTAAACATGTATAGATTGAATTTCTTGTGATGAATTCAGTTCTTCCCTTTTTGTTGCTGTGGTCATATTCCAGAGACTTTGGCTGGGGATTAAAGTCTGCCCCATCCATCATATTGACAGCCTGATTGGCTCCTGGCCTTTAACCAAACACAAGAGCATTATTGCTCTGCCAGCAGCCACAGCCCACTAGTAGTTCAGGGCCTGCCATGAAGACGCGAGATGCCATCTCAACAAATCTGGGCAGTGTTGTGCATTACTAATGGGTGTGTTCACACTTCCTGGGGAGGAGGTGATCAATTCTGCCTGGCGGGAGGGGATGTCAGAGAAAATGCCAAGTGATTTGTTTTATTTTTTGTTTTGTGGCCACAGTTGGCGATGCTCAAGGGTTACTCTGCATTGAGGAATTACTCCTGGTGGTACTTGGGAACCATGCTAGGGATTGAACCCGGGTCAGCCTCATGGAAAGCAAGCATCCTAGCCATTGTACTATTACTCCAGCCCAAGTGTCACATGATGAAGAATGCTTGAAGTGGATTTTAAAGGCAGAGCAGGAATTCTATGGAAATAGGGTAAGGCATTCATGCCGAGAGAATACTCATTTGCAAATCCATAGAAGCAACAAAGAATATGATCTCATACAGAGAGTTGCAAGTTGATTTTGGGGTTTACATGGGGAATGGTTGGAAATGCAGGAACTAAATTAGGCTGAGTCTTCTGTGCTTTGCAACAAGTTTAGGTCCCAATCTTAATCCTATAGGAAACTTAGAAATCATACCCAGAACTGCATCTTAGGTGGCAATGAAGAAAGTACCCACGAGTAGGCCGGAGACAGGGAGTCTATCTATCACCAAGATGGGAAAAAGGCACAGCCTGAAGTATGGAGCAGTCAGCAGGGAGAGGAAGCATGTGGTCAATTAGGAGCAGGGTGACTCTGAGCTGGGGAGATGGCGCCTAGGTCCGGGGGACGTGCAGGAGGAAGCCTGGAGGAGACCCTCAGCAGTACCTGGTGTCAAGCACCAGGGGAATAATCCCTGAGCGACAGTCTGGAAGTCAGACCATACCTGGGTGTGGCCCTAAAACCAAAAAATGAGATCATTCAGATTCAGGTATTTATTGGCTGCAAAGGCTGACAAATGGTAATCCAGAAACATAGGTTTGGACACAATTTTAATGGCCGTCTGGAGTTAGGTCCAAATTAGTTTCCACACCTGTGCTCTAATGTGGTGGGCTGGAGACGTTCCTGTTGGCTCTGCTATTTAAAAGTCCTGAAGGAAATACTCCCCTGCATGGTCTGTTTCCATTCTTTGCTTTTTATTCAAGGCAAGCAAAGAAAGAAAAACCAGTTCATTGAGCCAGTGTGTCAATAGGTCTTTGTCTCAAGACAGATGGGACAGGGAGGGGGGCGGGAGGGGGAGCACTAATACAGCAGGTAGGACGTGTGCCCTGCACATGGCTGGCCCAGATTTGATCCCCAGCATCCCATATGGTCCCTGAGCCCCCACCAGGTGTAATTCCTGAATGCAGAGCCAGGAGTGACCCCTAAGCATTGCCAGGTGTGGCCCAAAAAACAATTTAAAAAAATCAAGACAGGGATCTGGTATGGCAGTAAATCTGTGAAGTTTCCACTGTGTGACAAAACAGGCTCCTGCTGGCTCTGGTGGATCAGTACTGCTGTGGCAATCTGACGCCATACGTCAAAATGGGCACTACACGATTCTTGCTCTTTCGTGTTAAGAGAGTTAATCCCCACAGAGCAGGCTGTGATGTAGTAACCAGCCCCCCAGGTCTCAGAGACAGAAAATAGCACTTTTTAAAAAAATTTTTTTTATTGAATCACCATGAGATGCACAGGCACAGAGTTGTCCATGGTTGGGTTTCAGTCATACAATGTTCCAACACCCGTCCCTTCACCAGTGTACCTATCCCCACTACCAGTGTCTCCAGCTCCCCTCCTGGCCTATCCCCTTCCCCCCAGTCTGCCTCTATGCCAAGCACTTTTCTTGTCTTTCTCTCTTCCTCTCTTTCCTCTTTCCTTTTGGCGTTATGGTTTGCGCTATAGATACTGAAAGGTTAATCATGTTTGTCACTTTACCTGCTTTCAGCACTCAGTTCTTGTTCAGCGTGATCATTTTCAACTACCATTGTTCTAGTGGTCCCTTCTCTATCCACCACTTATGGCAAGCTTCCAACAGTGGACCAGTCCTCCTGGCCCTTGTTTCTACTGTCCTTGGGTATTAGTTTTATACTATGTCTTTTTATATCCCACAAATGAGTGCAGTCACTTTATGTCTGTCCCTCTTCCTCTGACTCATTTCACTCAGCATGATACTCTCCATGTCTGTCCATTTATAAGCACATTTCATGACATTTTTTTCTGGTGGCTACATAGGATTCCATTGACAGCACTTTTCTGTTCCTGCTTCCCTTCAGCCCTTGGGAGGTTCATCAGCTCAGCTCCCTGTGTAGCTTCATTATCCTGAACACGTTGCCTCCAGGGAACTTTGGAGGGGAGATAAGTGTTCAAGATAGGCCTGGAAGTGGCTTATTCCTCATACTCCAAGTTTTAATCACCTAGCTGAGAAAGTACGTGCAATGTCATCTTCCTGTGGGCCACAGAAGAGGAAATAGGGGTGGACAAATAGCAAAGTCTCAGCCACACCATCAGATAGCAGAGTATCTGGGATAATAATAATAACTGGTGTCAGCACTACTCATTCATTCAGCACTGTTCACGTGTGTTCAACACAATTGAAGGTAGTTGCAACCATGGTTCACTCTTAATAGTTTTGTTTCTTTTTCTTTTTTTCTTTCTTTGTTTTTCCGCTACACTTGGCAATGCTCAGGGCTTACACTTGGCTCTGCACTTAGTGATCACTCCTGGCAGGCTCAGGGGACCATATGGAGTGCCTGGATCAAACACAGGCTGACTATGTGCAAGGCAAACTGTACTATCCCTCTGGCCCGTTGTTAATAACTTCACTGACTCTACAAGTAGCCTGATTATGTGGATTTATCTTGAAATAGAGTAAATGTGGGCTTAGACCAACAAAGTAAAAATCTGCCCTGTCATTTTTCAGGTGACAAGACATAGAGGAAGTTGGCTGCAAAGGGAACCCACATTGATAGGAGTCAGAGAGGCGAGATTAGACACTTTTCTTGCTTGTGACCAGCCCTGGTTTGGGCCTCGGCTCTGTATAGGGTGTCTCGAGCACTGACAGGAATGACCCCTGAGCAGAGTCATGAGTAGCCCCTAATCACCTTCAGGTGTGGCCCAAAAACAAAAAGAAACACCCACAACAAAACTTCAACCATTTTTAAAAAACAGTCTAGTAGTCCCTTAAAAGGTTAAACAAAGATTTAACATTCTGACCCTCGAGAGTTCTCCCAGATAAGGAACTGATTTAAATACCCATTGATTGATAATCTGGTGCATGCAGTAAGGAGCATAAAGTACTAGCCCACACTTCGTGTGACACAGCTAAGAAGCTAGTCCAAAGAGACAATTTCGTACAGGAAATCATTACCATTAGGATGAAACATCCTAGCAAACTGTAGCTAGAAATAAATTGCCTAGGAGTGGAGACTGGGGAGAAGTGGGGAGTAACTTCTAACAGGTATTGCTGGGAGGGCGGGAGGGTCTCAAGGTGTGATTAAATGTCATCTGGTGAAAGTTCCACAAATCTGTAGATACCGAAAACCATTCTACCCCTTTAATTGGGTTTGTGGGGCTGGAGAGAATACAGTGGGTAGGGTGGTTGTGTGCAGCCAACCTGGATTCGATCCTCATATCCCATACGGTACTGTGAGCCCTCCAGGAGCAATTCCTGAGTGCAGAGCCAGGTGTGGAATAAGTAAGTAAATAAATAAATAAATACATAAACGAGTGGCTTATCGGGGGTTCATAGATACAGTACAGCTGAGCTGGATCATGAAGCATGAAAATGATCCTTCCGGGAAGACAGTGAAGGATATTCAAGGCAGAAAGAAACCAAAAGGTGGTTTTTTAAAAATTACATAAAGTAGAGCCAGGAGATAGTACAGGTAGTAGGGGGCTTGCATGCGGGTGATCTGGGGATCAACATCCCTGAGAGTAATTGCATTCACATAGGGTCTCCTGAGCAGAGAGCCAGAAGCAAGAAATGAGCAAGGTGGATGTGCCCCCCAAACAAAATAAATTACATAAAATCTGTGCCGCTACACCTATTATACCATTTAATTCTCACAAGGCCATTCTTTAGCTCAGGGAAGGGAAATACACGTACTTGCCTGGAGAAAAGTGGAGTTTAAATCCACTCACTCAGAATCTTAATCATAAAATACAAGCTCAAAGAACTGGAGAAAGCCCGGGGTTACAAAGCTAACCCCCCAAAATCACCTACTACTGCAAGACACATAGGGCAGCAGGGATTAAGACACTGTTTTAAAAAATAAAACTAATGCTGATGAGTTAAATATGGAAAGGGTTAAGAAACACAGGAAAGTAATCCTGTGTTTTTAGTAGAAACCTCTTTTGGGTTACATAAAGCAATGAAATTTTAAGTTCTTGTGAGGGCTCCAGGTAAAGTCCTAAATGAAATCATCCTGTCTGATCCATAAAAAGATAAGAAAGTTTGTAAAATACCAACAATCCTTTGCCTTGCACACGGCCGACCCGGGTTCGATTCCCAGCATCCCATATGGTCCCTGAGCACCGCCAGGAGTAATTCCTGAGTGCAGAGCCAGGAGTAACCCCTGAGCATCGCCGGGTGCGACCCAAACAGCAAAAAAAAAAAAAAAAAATCAATGTCAGAACTCCGAGGTTTCTCTGCAACCCCGTGGGAAATACAGACCCGCGCGCCCCCGGCCACGCCGAGGGCCCTGGGCACCCGCGGGACGCGCCCGGCCGCTGGGCATGCCCTGGAGCGGTGGCGGAACGGCCTCGGCGGGGCGGCGGGGACGCCTTTGCGGGACGGACCGGAGACCGGAAGCGTGCGGGCCCGTCCAGGGTTCTGACTCCCGGGAGCTGCCGGGTCGGGACGGGGCCGGCCGGTGGCTTCCTGGCTGCACCCACTGTGCCTTCAGGCGTCCGGGATCCGTGCGAGCCGCCGCGGGCGCTGCTCACGGCTGTTCCCGCGTTGCGCGCGGCGGCTTCCCCTTGCCTCTGCTCCTCTCGCTCCTCTCCCTGACCTTGGCGCTGGGTCGGGCCGGATGGCGGCTCGGTTCGCGGTGGGCCTGGGCAGGGCTGCGAGTCCAGGTTGGCGGGTCCCGGCCGTCCTCGGGCGCGCCCCCGACATCTCCCGGCCCGCGCCCGGACACCAGACGCTGCATCTCACCGCGGCCGTCTCCGCCGGACACAACAAGTGGTCCAAAGTCCGGCACATCAAGGGCCCCAAGGACCTGGAGAGGAGCCGCATCTTCTCCAAGCTCTGCTTGAGCATCCGCCTGGCGGTGAAAGGTAGGGACCTGGGGGGCCGGGAGACAGGCCCTTCCGCACGGGCCCCGCCTGGCGTGCTGCCCACCCCGAGTTCGAGACCCGGAGCCCGGCCAGGAGTGAAGCCCTCAGCACAGCTGCTAGGCTCCCGCCCCCGGACTCTAGAAAGAGGCAGGAAGCGCCTGGCCTCTTCCCGCCGGGGCCCATCCCAGACTTTCAGCTCTTTAGTTTTCTCGTCGCCCCAGCTCCCACCCTTGCCACTCTTCCTAAACCCTCCAAACGCGGCCCGCACGGGGTGTCACCACTCACGTTTCCAGACGCCGAGCGCCCACTAGCTTGCCAAGAGAGCGAGCCTACCGCTCCTCGGAAGAGATGGAGGTGGGAGTCATCTGGTCCTAGGCTGCAGCCTGGTCCCTCTGAAACCCAGTCCCGGAGGGAAGTCGCGGGCGTCCAGGGGGTGGAGCGCCTGCCCAGCAGCGCCCTCTCGTGGCGCCGCGGTAGGGCATTGGGGTCAGCAGTTAATGGTCCCGCCTTTGACCGGTTTTTTTCTTAGTTGCCTTATACCCCTCCCCTCCAAAAAAATCACATGTTTTCTGTGTGTATGAGTGTCAGATGCCAAAACGGAGAAACGGTCCTGTAAAAAGCCTGGACTTTGGGCTGGACAGATAGTACAGCGGGTAGAACATTTGCCTTGCACAGGCCAACCCCTTATATGGTCCCCCAAGCCCACCAGGTACTTCCTGCATTCAGAGCCAGGAGTAAACCCTGAGCATTACTGGGTGTGCCCACCCCCCAAAAAAAATTTGAAGTGAGATAAAAAGGTTTTAGTAAAGTCAGGAGAGGTTTGTGCCAGCCAAACCTCTTGCCTTTCCATCTGATGCAAAGCGGTAGTCATGGAAACCCAGCAGAAAGATGCCCTGCTATAAAGAGGAATTAGAAACTTCTTTTACAAAATGTGTCCCCTCTGTATCCTAGCACTCAAACAGTGGGTAAAGTGAGCCCAACTAACCCAAGGCTTGCCGCCTTCTTTGTGTTAGGGGGAGTCTGGGATTGGGGGTGGGAAGGGTTGGAGATGACTCTTGTTCTCCCATGCCTTAAAGACATGTTGTTTCCATTCACTCTTTGTTCTTCTTCCTCACAGAGGGCGGCCCCAACCCTGAGCTCAACAGCAACCTGGCCAACATCTTAGAGGTGTGTCGCAGCAAGCACATGCCCAAGTCAACGATTGAGGCCTCTCTGAAAATGGAGGTGTGTCTACAGCCTGACCCTCTCACCACTGCCCATGGGTTCCGCAGGGTCCATGTTGGAAGATCACTAAGCCCCCCTGTGAATTACAGGTGGTGGCAAGGTTGACACCCTCGATCGTCTGGTGATTTCTTGCTCTTGGCCGTTGGTCACAGCAGCATGGCTCGGGGGTAGGGTAGCCAGTCAGCGGTTCGAACAGCACAAGGCATCTCTGAGATGGCTGGGCTGAATTTGGAGGAGCAGAGTGGAAGGAAGCGGAACGTGTGGGGAAGTCCCAGTGTTGGACTGAGGAAGGGATATTTTTTCATGTGTCTTTGCCCTAAAGGGGAAGGGGAGTGATGGGAGAAGAAGGGATTTAGGGTCCTGGTAGGAGAATTGTCTTTGAGTCCAGGTGAGGGATTCGTTGTTTATCTGAGACTATTTCATGTTCTCTGCTATACTATTTCAAGTAGAAAGGCTCCGAGACAGTAATAATCCTCTTCAGAGGGAATAGTTAATGAGGGCTTCCCCGAGCCTGGCACTTAAATAAGAGCTCTGTGTTCTTTTTTTGAATCTTGTTTCATTTTTCCACATGTGTTATTTTACTGACCTTTCAAAACAACCTTCCATGTAAACTGAGCCACAGGAAGGTCAGGTGACTTGGCCACCCAGTAGATGACATACTTGTGACAGTCACCCTTGAGAACCAAAGCCTTAAGTGTGATAGAAGCCCCACCTCCAGCAGATTGTTTTTTACTTTGTGAAAGAGGAAGGGAGAGTTCATTGGTCGAATGATCCAGGGAAGGCCGAAGGGTGGGTTCTTGGAGTGTGGTAAAGACCTGATGCCTGGGCTGGAGGTGGAAGCAGTGCAAGAGGTGCCAGCAGCCATTAGAGTCCCCCACGGATTAGATGTTGGAGGCCTGACATTTTTCAGTTGTCCTTAGGATAAAGCACCAGAGTGTGAGTTTTCCTGATGATACTGCTGGTCCTCATATAACATTGCTTGGTTGCACTTGGATTCATCATAACATTGATAACAAAATCCTCCCTGATGTTAAAACACTACTCTAGGACTTACTTTCATTATATGTCACTTCTTCTATTTGTTTCTGGGATTTTTTTGTTTGTTTTTTTTGGGGGGTGGGTGGCTTTGGGGCTGCATTCTCTGGTGCTCAGGGCTTACTCCTAACTCTGTGTTCAGGGATCACTACTGGCAGAGTTCAGGGGACCATATTGGGTGCTGAGGAGGGGATCAGACCTGCTTGGTCCCATGCAAGGCAAATGCCCTACCCACTGTACTGTCACTCCAGCCCTCATTATATGTCATTTCCCTTAAAGTTGAAGTTTCCAAGAATCTATCAGTGACTTCAGGTGAGGACTTTCTGGACTCAGCAACCTGGGGTAGGAACCTGACACCTCACGGGGGTTCTGTGCAGGAGGGGGTGCAGGAAGGGGAGGCATGGTGGGAGAGAGGGGGTACAAGTGTGTAACTAGACTGCGAGGGGAGGAAACAAATTGGGGGGGGTGGAGGGGAGAGTGTTGGTGCAGAGTCTGTCCTGGAGAGTTGGTCTTGGACTGGAGAGAGAACAGGAATTAAGAACGCAGGCCCCCGGCTTTATTGGAATCCTGGTTCAAGTCCTCATCTGGGCCCCTGAGCACAGCAGGATATGGGCTCCCCAAAATCTTGGTCCTGAAGACCTCCTCTGGAGCCTGAGGGCTGAAATAAATACCTGGAAGTCTAGGCCTCATCCTGCCAAGCTCGGCTGGGTGGCCAGTTTTGGCTGCCTGTGACTCACTGTTGGGAACACAGTGGCCTTAGGAGGCTTGAGAAATGGGGAATGTATGTGTGTGTGTTTTATTGCAGAAAAACAAAGGGGTTTATTTGCTGTACGAGGGCCGCGGCCCTGGTGGCTCCTTGCTGCTCATTGAGGCATTATCTAACAGCGGCCACAAGTGCTACTCGGACATCAGGCATATCCTGAACAAGAACGGGTAGGTCTGTGTGCCTGGGGAGAGTGGAGCGGAAGGACCCTTTAGTTTCACATCTGCACAAGAAAAGTACAACCTGTGGGCTGGAGTCATAGTACAGGGATAGGGCACTTGCCTTGCACACAGCCAACCTTGGTTCAATCCCTGGTACCCCTGAGCACCTCCAGGAGTGATTCCTGAGCACAGAGCCAGGAAAAACCCTGAACACAGCTGGGTGTGGCCCTAAGAGCAAAATGTTTTTTAAAAAAGAAAGAAAAGTCCAGACTTTTATGCCCTGGTGGTGTTTTGGGTTTGAGGCACACTTTGTCCTTTGCAGAATCCAGATGGGGCCTGACTTACGCAGAATAAATCCAGATGTAGTCTCCCTTCTGCACTAGGCAGAATCCCAGGGATTTGTTCATCAGTGCAAGAAGGGCTCTTTGTCCCGTTGCCCCATCTGCAGCCGCCGAATGTCTGGGTCTTCAAATGCACTGTAGAACTGGACCCTCAGCAGCACCAAACCGAGGAGCACAGCCTTTGCCTTCCGATTCTAATCAGGGCAGTAACTGGAGGGTGGAGGTGGGTTTGGGCTGTTCCCTTAGGAAGCGAGCTACCTCGCATCTCGTAGTCTTCAGTGGCTGGGGGTGTGAGACGGAGGGTCTAAGGCATTCACAGTGGCCTGTGTCCCTTCCTTTCAGGGGCATGATAGCTGAAGGCGCTCGCCACTCCTTTGACAAAAAGGGGGTGGTTGTGGTTGGCATGGAGGACAGAGAGAAGAAGGCTGTGAACCTGGAGCGTGCCCTCGAGCTGGCCATTGAAGCCGGAGCTGAGGATGTTACGGAAGCGGAAGATGAAGAGGAAAAGAACATTTTTAAAGTGAGTGTGAGCGCCTCGCTCAGGAGAAGACCCTGTAGGCAGATTAAGATACTCCGGTGAGATGCTCCTTCCTGGGTGCTGGTGACATAAAGACTTTACCTGTCACACAGGAAGTGAGTAATGGATTGGGCTTACACTCCTGACAACTTGTCCCTTCAGGAGTCAGAGTACTAGAAACTGTCTCTGGGGCTGGAGACTTAGTCTCTCTCAGCAGGCAGGGCACTTGTCTTATACTTGGTTGACCTGGGTTCCATCCCTGGCCCAGCATATTTTCCCCTGAGCATGTCTAGGAATGATCTCTGAGCAGAGTCAGGAGTAAGTCCTGAGTATGGCTGGGTGTTGACATACCCCCTCCACCCTCCCCCCCAAAAAACATAATTCCCTCTGCCAATGAAGACTTTAAACCCAGGGATGCATTTTAGTTCCATCTGGGACTTTGCAGAGCTCTGCGTGGCTCTGTCCTGCTGCCTCCAGCACCTCACTCTGGACTCTCCTTCCTTCCTCTATAGTTTATTTGCGACGCCTCTTCACTGCATCAAGTGAGGAAGAAGCTGGACTCCCTGGGCTTGTGTTCTGTGTCCTGTGCACTTGAGTTCATCCCCAACACGAAGGTGCAGTTGACTGACCCTGATCTGGAACAGGCCTCTTACCTCATCCAGGCTCTCAGCAACCACGAGGATGTGATCCAGGTCTATGATAACATCGAGTAGCCATGCTGGACGTTTCCTGGCTCCTTCGGAGGCAGCTGGCCCCACCTTTGCTGCACAAGCTCCTGCAGCATCTGTGAGACCAGAGCAGTGCAGGGCTTAGAAGTTAGGAGGCTTCCGAACAGGACCTATAGCTTTTTGGTCCCTCCATGGGGCCCCTTGATTAGTCCTGCTGATGTCTCAGGGGACCTGGGGGTGCAGGGCGGGGCTAGTCAGGACCCTATGGGGGCTGCAGGTGCCCCAGGCACCAGACACTGTGCTTGAGTACTGATGGTGGTTGGTCTGGAGCACCGCCTCACTGGTGTATGACTCTTGAGTTCCAGGATTCAGAGACAGCTTTGGGGACCCTCGACATTCTTTCAAGCCCATGGACTTTTTCGGCCACAATCCCAACACTGTTGTTTATTGTTTTACTGACCAAAGAAGTGGGAGTTCTCCCCAGGTGCAGCACAGGCAAATGCTGGTCAGAAGACGGGGCTCAGCCTGCCATTTATTCATGCAACTAATGGGCCTTTTTAATGTTTATTAAACATCTGCTTGCACCAGGATTCTGCTTACCAAGAGCACAAGCTGTTCAGGGGAAGAAACAGGACATGCTCTGCCAGAGCTGTGCCAGGCAGGGTGTGCTGTGGTCAGGGATCCATGTTCTCTTTGGTGGCCTCTGGGCCCTTTAGCAAGAAGGCTTAAGACTGTTCTAATAGGAAATCAGGTACCAGTGATAATACTGACGCCCACTCCTGCTTTTCCCGGGCCCCCTCTGAGATGGATCATGTGGGTAACTCAGCGAATTGAATTGCTCTCAGAAAAAGGAGCTGTGTAGGGGTCAGAGTCGGAATACAATGGTTAGTGCACTTGCCTTGCACATGGCTGAGCTGGGTTTGATCCCCAGCATCCCATGTGGTCCTCCAAGCTCTTCCAGGAGTGATTCCTGAGTGCAGAGCTAGGAGGATGCCCTGAGCACTGCTGGGTGGGAGATAGATAAAAATGGAGAGATAGATAGATAATCTATAGATATATAATCTCCAGAACCCCTACCTCAAGCTCCTTTTCATCCCTGACTCCAAACAAGGGGAAGGTGGGGTGAAGGCTGAGTCAGAAGCCTCGGCAGGAGGGACAGAAGTTCCTTGGGGCCAATTGCTCCTGAGAGCCATGGCTGGATTGGGAGCCTTGCCCCCCATGCTGCAGTTTGGCAGAAGTGTTGGGGCTGCAGGGACTGTTACCCTGAGAGTCACCTGCTACATTACTTAAGCTGACTGTGTTCAGTAATTTTCCTATAAGGAGTCTTAGATAAATGATCATGAAAGGGATCTAAGACCACATTGACCATAAATTAATCATTTTAGCGTCTAGGGAAAATGTGATTTCAACTGCCAAAGAGTGACAGTTCTTTTATTTATTTTTGGGGGGGAGGGTCACACCCAGCATTGCTCAGTGGATACTCCTGGCTCTGCACTGAGGAATTACTCCTGGTGGTGCTCAGGGGACCATATGAGATGCCAGGTGTTGAGCACAGGTGAGCCCTGAGCAAGGCAAACGCCTTACCTACTGTACTATTGTTCTGGCCCCGAAGAGTGACAGTTAAGGGGAAGAAAACCACTAAAATCGATTAGGAAATCAGGTGCCAGTGATAATAGGGCCTCTCAGCCCTGCTTTTCCCCTTTTGAAATGGATCATGTGCGTAACTCAGCAGATTGAACTGCTCTCAGAAAAGTGACTATATAGAGCCATAGTACAGTGAGTAGGGCACTAGTTGGAGAAATAGTACAAGGATTAAGGCACTTACCTTGCGCACAGCCAACCCAGGTTCAATCCCTGGTACCCCATATGGTCATCTAAGCCCTGCCAGTTGTGAACCCTGAGTGCAGAGCCAGGAGGAAGCCCTGCACATTGCTGGGTATGGCCCCAAAACCACAAAAAGAAAAAAGAAAACCAATTAAATAATCCACTATTATGCCAGAGCATATGCTTGTATACCTCACTTCATAAACAAGATGCTGCCTGTAATCCTTAGTTTGTGTCGGGAGAACATGCTGATATTTAAATGGCACGTTATAAAAACAAGATAACTTGACTGTGATTGTGGCTCGGTGGAAGAGGGTCTTTGAGACCCTGGGTTGGATCCCTGGCATTGTAAAATAAAGTATGGCAAGTTGAAGTTTAAATGCTGCTTCATAATGTATAAAATAATATTTACAACAAACATTTAATAATTATCAGCCAAGTATGTGCCCAAATGATTTCATACCAGAGCAGGTAAGAACATATTTAATACTACAGTGTGTGTTGATCTTGGTTTAGCTGTTTCTAATTTGTTGAATGAATTTTGTAATGGCTATTTCTTAAATGTTGAATATAAATATAATTTGGCAGAATTTGATACTATCTGGTCTGGGAAATCTCTGTTAATGGAGCCAACTCTGGAAGGGAACTTGGCTCTTCATGTAAATAGCCTCTAATTTGATAGGATTATTAATATGGATTCTTATGTAACCATTTATTTTTCCGCATTAGGGTCTGCTAGGTGGCTCTGCGCTGACCCCTAGTGGCATTTTGCAGACTTTGCTTCAGTTAATTAGGAAAAGAAATGTAACCTCCACAACTACATCTTGTAGAGACCCTTAGCTAAATTTATTTAAGTTATTATTTAAATACATATACAAAGAGAATATGAGTTATCTGCCACTAAAAGTATTTTTTTCTTTTTTTTTTTGATTTGCGTTGTTTGGGCCACACCAACTTGTGCTCAGGGCTCACTCCTGACAGTGTTTAGGGGATCATACATAGCATCAGGGATTGAACTCAGGTCAGCTGCGTGTGAGGCAAGTGCCTTACCCACTGTACTATCTCACTGTGAATATTTGGGGGTGGGGCGGAGGCATCCTGAGCAGTGGTTGAGGGACTGGGGCCACTCCTGTGATTCCTAGTCAGCTAGGCCCATGGTTCACTGCAGGGGTTCGAGGATGTGGTGCTCCTCTGGCCCTACAGTGCCAGAGAACCCTGAAGGTATCCCTGGGGGTGTCTGAAGATCTCCAGGGCCACACATGCAGCACTTGGGGACCTTCAGGACTACAACCTGTGGTGCTAGGGGACCAGGCAGGGTTGGCGTTGAAGGCTTGGCTGCATGCAAGGCTGCCTCTTAACCCCTCTATCCTTTCTGCCCCTCGGGACCACATTTGAACTTCTTAGATACAACCACCATCATCTACCTGCCCTTTTTGGGGTTCAGTGCTTGTGGAACCTGAGCTCTGGTCCTTTGTGCTCTTCTCTCTCTCTCTCTCTCTCTCTCTCTCTCTCTCTCTCTCTCTCTCTCTCGCCCCCCCCCAACAATCTCTCTTTTTGTACTTAGTGAAGCTACTGGTCAGGTGAATGAGACCAGTTGTAGTTACTGGTTTTGGCATATCGCTCTCAATGGAACGACCATCTCCGAATGCAACAGCTATGTCTACCTAGGTCGAGAGGTCAACATGAGAAATGACCTGGCACCCGAGCTGCGCAGGAGGAAGAGAGCGGCTTGGAACGCCTTCAAGAACGTCGAAGAAATAGCTAAGAGGACGAAGAACCTCCGGCTCCGGGCACATCTCTTTGATTCCACTGTTCTTCCTGCATTAACATATGCCTCAGAGACCTGGGCCCTACGCAAACAAGATGAGAACGCTATTCAGGTCTCCCAAAGAAGAATAGAAAGAGCTATGCTTGGAATATCACGTTTCACTCAAATGAGAGAAAGAATCCGGAGTTCTGACATCCGTCGGCGATCAAGGATCAGGGACGCTGTCTCATTTGCCAAGGTGTCGAAAATCAGATGGGCTGGTCACGTAATGAGATTTAAAGACGACCGTTGGACTAGAGCTGTTACTGATTGGATTCCACGGGATGTCAAAAGACCGCGTGGCCGCCCACCTACCAGATGGTCAGACTTCTTCGTCAAGATCATGAACGATCGGTTTGAGGCCCTTCATGTTCCCGGAGCGAACAGATGCCATTGGGCTACACTAGCACGCGACAGGGACAAATGGAGACGTTACTGGTGCCCACTCGAGCAAATCGACGACTAACGGGAAGTTAAGTGATTAAGTGATTAAGTGAAGCTAATTTTCAAGGGAACATAATTGCTTTGTACCTGTTTCTTATCTGTACATGGAGAATAACCGCACACATGTCCCTGGCTCTTGTTTTACCTCCTATAAGAAAACCACAATCAAAGTACTCATTTTTTCCTTTGGTGCTTGGGGTATCTTGTGGTTCTGGTACCTATCTCCCTGAAATTCCCCCCCCCTTTGTTTTTTTAAAGTAAATAGTTTTTTTATGTTGGCTTTTTGTTGTTTGGCAGTCACCTGGTAATGTTCAGGGCTTACTCTCAGCTCAGCACTCAGGAATCACTACTGGTAGGGTCAGGGCACCATATGGGGCACCTGAGATCGAACTGGGTTGGCTTCATACAGGGTAAGTGCCTTCCCCTCTGTATTTAGGAAAACAGCTTTATGTAGGAACCATGGGGGGGGGGGGGAGAGAGAGAGAGTATTCAAGGGAGAATGTGGGTTTCTCCAGAGGGGAGAGTGGGTAGCGCATAAAGAAAAGAAAGGAATGACACATCCTAAATTGAGATGCCGGTTGCCCCAGAATAGAGACCAAAGAAGTCAACTTCTTTGGTTTTGGTAGCTATATAGTTTTTTTTGTTTTTTGGTTTGTTTGTTTGTTTTTTGCTTTTTGGGTCACACCTGGCGATGCACAGGGGTTACTCCTGGCTCTGCACTCAGGAGTTACTCCTGGCGGTGCTCAGGGGACCATATGGGATGCTGGGAATCGAACCCGGGGTCTGCCACGTGCCACATGCAAGGCAAACGCCCTACCCGCTGTGCTATCTCTCCAGCCCCAGTAGCTATATAGTTTTTCATTGTGTTAATGTGTCATTATTTAGTCTTCTACCAGTGGGCATTGGATTGTCTTATAAAATATTTGTAATGGAGACATAATACAGCAGGGAAGGCACTTGCTGTGCACGCAGCCAACCCTGGTTTAGTCTCTGGTACCTCATATGATCCCCTCAACACTGCCAGGGTTCCCTCCTGAGCACAGAATCAGTAATAGTCCTTGAGCACCGCTTGCTTTGACCCAAATCATATATATATATATATATATATAATATATATATATACACACACACATACACACACATATATGTATATATATCACAAAGATACATATATATATATATATGTGTGTGTATCACAGAGTCTCCTGCCCCCGTGCCTGGCCGTCCTCACTGGGGCCCCTTGGAGGGGGGAGGGTTGAGTTTCTCTCCTCCCCCCCCTCCCCCCGCCCTGAGCAGAGCCCCAGCAGCTGAGGACCTCTGGAGCCAGCCACGGGCATGCTGGGACCACTCTTCACACATCCGGACGGGCCTCATGCATGAAAGAACTGGCAGAGGAACCCAAGCATGCGGGTCCCGGGGCTGAGGTCTCCAAGCCTACACGGATTGGGCCTGGGCCTTCTCCAACCAGATCCCCCATCTTCCAGTAGGTAAGCTTCATACCCACCAGCTGCCGCCAGCGCCAGGTTTGTCCCATCAACGGCCAAGACGCAGAGACTATAAAATCCAGCTCCCGGAAGCGCGCGGCCGCATCTTACTATCTTTTTTTTTCCTTTGGAGAACCTGGCAGGCTACCGAAAGTATCCTGCCCGCACGGCAGAGTCTGGCAAACTTCCCGTGTTGTACTCAATATGCCAAATACCAGTAACAATGATGGGTCTCATTCTCCTAATCCTGAAAGAGCATTGAAATGGCTCTTTTAAAATCTCAGGGCTAGGAAGAAGGAGACGTTACTGGTGCCTGCTCAAGGAAATCGACGAACAACAGGGTGATCATGATATATATCACATGCACACATATATTACCACACACGCACACACACACATATATATATATATATCACATGCACACATATATCACCTCTGATCTCTTGCTGAGAATTCTGTGGGATACATTTATAGAAGTGGAACAAACACTGTCCTCCTGTTGTTCATCGATTTTGCTTGAGCGAGCCCAGTAATGTCTCCATTTTGAGATTTGTTGTTACTGTGTTTGGCATATCAAATATGTCATGGGTAGCTTGCCAGGCTTTGCCGTGTGGGTGAGAGACTCTTGGTAGCTTGCCGGGCCCTCCGAGAGGGGCAGAGGAATCGAACTCGGCTCGGGCCGAGCTGGCTGCGCGCAAGGCAAACATCCTACCATACTGGAGTATAGAAGTGGAAATGAGGGCTGGAGAAATAGCACAGCAGGTAGGGCGTTTGCCTTGCATGCAGCCAACATGGCGGACCCAGGTTCGATTCCCAGCATCCCATATGGTCCTCCGAGCACCACCAGGGGAAATTCCTGAGTGCATGAGCCAGGAGTAACCCCTGAGCATCGCCGGGTGTGACCCAAAAAGCAAAAAAAAAAAAAAAAAAAGAAGTGGAAATGAAAATAAATTTTTCTTAAAAGTAAAATCAAAAGGCCTGGAGATACAGCACAGAAGGCAGGGCGTATGCCTTGCACGCAGCCAACCCGGGTTCGATTCCCAGCATCCCATATGATCCCCTGAGCACTGCCAGGAGTAACTCCTGAGTCCAGAGCCAGGAATAACCCCTGTGCATCGCTAGGTGTGACCCAAAAAGAAAAAAAAAGTAAAATCAAGGGGCTAGAGCAATAGTAAAGTGAGTAGGACCTTGCATGCGGCTGACCCAGGTTTGATTCCTGGCATCCCATGCGGTCCCTCAAGCACTGTCAGGAGTAATTCCTGAGTGCAGAGCCAGAAGTAACTCCTGATCATCACTGGGTGTGGCCCAAAAAACAAAAAGTAAAACTCAAAATATATATAATTTTATGGTTGTAAAACTCTGTGCGGCTGACAACACAGATAAATCGATTGAGTAATAATCTGAATGTTATCCACTTAGCTTATGAATGAAAAGAATCTAAATCAAATCAGGTGGTAGATTGGTTTGTTTTCTTTTGGTGGGAGTGGTGTGGCCCTTTAACAGTGTTTGGCATGGACCCCCTCCTGGTGAGGCCCCTCAGTGCTGGTCCTCACGATTAGGTATAGACTGACCAGTGGTGCTGGAGGCCAAGAAGCATGCAAGGCTTGTGCTCCAACCCTTGACTATCTCCCAATCCAGTTTTTTTTTTCTTATTTTCTTGTTTTTAGGGCCATAAGGTGCAGTGCTTGGGGGCTAACCCTGGCAGCTTTTTGGGGGGGGCGTCACTCCCAGCGATGCTCAGGGGTTACTTCTAGCTCTGCAGTCAGGAATTACTCCTGGCGTTGCTCATGGGACCATATGGGATGCCAGGGATTGAACCTGGGTTGGCCGCATGCAAGGTAAATGCCCTACCCACTGTACTATCAGCCCTTGTGCTGACAATACAATCCAGGGCACTCTCAAGCAAAGCGTGCACTCCAGGTCCCTGTGCCATCTCCTCAGCCTCTTTCCTTCTGTGTGTGTGTGGGGAGGGGGTGCAGGGGGGCGCTTTAGGGCCAAACCTGGCAGTATTCAGGAGCTAGTCCTGGCTAGAAGTCACTCTGGCAGTGTTTGGGTAACTGTATGTGGTGCTGAGGATCAAAGGGGTTTGGCCGCATGCCGTAACTCCTGGACTATCTACCTGGCCCCCTTTCCTTTTTGTAGGCACCATTCCTCACTGTACTCTGGACAGTGGGGATCCCTGGTGTGGGGCTTGTAATGCCGGGAATGAACTCAGAACCTTGAACATGCAAGACATGCCCCCTCCCCTATGAGCCATATGCCCTGACCCTTGCCTCTTCTTTGTACACTAAAATTCATTGAGCTCTGAGAATTTATTCATAGCGTGATTGTCCCCTATCATATCTGTGAAGGAGGAAAGTGCTCATGAAGGAAAAACAGGACAGCGTGTAGCTGGAATGTGATGGGCTTCCTGGCGGGACCTGTACTTCTCTGAGCCCCTCAGCCATTGGGGTAAATTGTGATCTTGTTGTCATATATGGCCCAGGTGCTTTCCCAGGGGTATTGCCTCAGTGTTGGACCCGGGGAACACAAACACTTGAGAAGGCTTGTCTGATCCTGGAGATTTCACATGGAGAAAATGAAGTTTGGAAGAAGAGAAAAACTACAGAGAAAAAGATAAAATCTGTAGCTAGAGCAGCACTTTGCGGAAAGCATACTACTTGAAATTACATTTAGTTACCAGTGCCCCGTTTGATAGTCACTTATTCAAAGAATCCTATCTTTTGATCATTCTATGAAAGATTCTAGGCACATCAGTTTGATGACACAGATTTTGACTTTATATATATTTTTTTATTCTTTTTTGGCTACACCAGTGATGCTCAGGGATTACTACTGATGATACAGGGGACCATATGGGATGGCGGGGATCAAACCCAGGTCAGCTGTGTGCAAGATAAATGCTGTAGTATCACTCCGACCCCTATGCTCTCTTTCTTAAAGGCAGTCACACGAGTTGAACTTACTAGGTGCACTTACTAGGTGCTCTGGGTATCTGAAAAGATTTTCTGGCTAAAGTGATATTTGAGCTAGTTCTTCCCTGGAAGAATGTGTCCCAACAGAGCTTGGAAAGATACGATAGCAGACTGACAGCAAGGAAGTGACATGATCTGACTCACTCTACAAAGATCACTCTGGCTTTGGTTTGGAGCATCACTTGTCGTGTGCCCATGGAGCAAACAGGTGACCTTTGGAAGAGCAATTATCCAGAGGCATGTGATGAGGTGAGAGTCATGAGAAATGACTGGGTTCAGACTTATCCTGAAGTGAGAGCAAAAAGATTTGCAGATCCAGTGAATACATGGGTGTTAGGAAAAAGTGAAATCAAGGGAGATGCCTCCTAGGTTTGTCTTTAAGCAGATGAAAAACCATGGAGCAGAGTTATTTGTTTCAAAAGACTGAGTTACCATTAACACGTATTAGATATTACTGAATAAACCTTTGGATATAGACCATGAATCCTGATTTTTGGACCTCATTCAGCTCATGACTCTGTGCTCAGGCATCACTCCTGATGGGCTAAGGGATGTCGAGGCAGGCCTGGATTGATAGCGTACCGTGTATGTGTCCTACCCACTGTACTATCACAATGGCCTCAACTTCTGAGCTTCAGTTTTCATTATCTAAATGCCAGTAGCATTACCTCAGAGTTTTTTTGTTTTGTTTTGTGGGTCACACCTGGTGATGCACAGGGGTTACTCCTGGCTCTGCACTCAGGAATTACTCCTGGCGGTGCTCAGGGGACCATATGGGATGCTGGGAATCGAACTCGGGTCGGTGGCATTCAAGGCAAACGCCCAACCTGTTGTGCTATCGCTCCAGCCCCCAACATTACCTCAGAGTTATTGAGAAGATGAAATGTGAAAACCTGCTTGGCATATAGATAATGATTGGTAGATACTAGTTTTCTTTCTATTATCTCTCCTCAGGAGGGATAAAGATTATAGTTAAGGAACTACAATAAACTGTGTAGACATTTAGTCAAGTGGGAAAATAACAGAATTAAAGACTGCGGTAAGGAACTGGAGAGATAGTACAGCAAGTAGGGCACTTGTCTTGCATGCCACTGATCAGGGTTCAATCCCTGGCACCATGTATGATCTTTTGAGCTCACCAGGAGTGATCCCTGAGTGCAGAGCCAGGAATAATCCCTAAGCACTGCAGGGTGTGCTCCCCTTCCATCCCACCCCCCAAAAAAACACTGTAGAAAAATAGACAAGACAACCTAGTTAAATACTGGGGAGGAGGGATATAAAAATGGAGAGCCTAAAGGAATAATTAGACACTGAAGCAACAGAACAGCGGATAGGTTGCTTGCCTTGCAAGTGGCTGACCCAGGTTCCATCGTGGGTACCACAATGTGTTCTACCCATTCCACCAAGACTGATCCCTGAGAACAGAGTGGAAGTAACCCCTGAGCACCATTGGATTTGCTCCCCTCCCCCCTCTAGCCTCCCCCCCCAGAAAGAGAAAGAAAGTTTGAGAGAAGTGACTAGACAAAGTCACCACTAGCTGTTAAGTGATAATTAAAAATGGGATCTGGGGAGATGCTGGTGGTGTCTACTTAAAACACTGAACCAGGGACCAGAAAAGAGCTGGTGTTCATGGTAACTGAATCTGCAGATTTGTGTGTACAAATGTTCAACACTGAAGGGTTGGGGAAATTAATTGGGGCCACCCTATTTTGAAATATGCAGTCGGTACAATTGTTTTGGGACAATATTCAGTGGTATGAGAGAACAAAAATGTAAGCACACTACAGAATAATACCAAGCCATTTCTGTCAACTGTTGTATATCTGAGTAGGAAACAGAAAAATTATCCCTGGGGTGGAATTTCTTCCCATCTCTCTTAACTTTTTCTACGAAAACAATTGTATTGATTGTATTGCTTTGTGGACATAGGGGTATTGGGCGACTCGCTATGGCGCTGGGGAACTGAGAGGTGGGGGTCAGGATCAAACCGAGGTTCCTGTACTGCGGTTCAGTCCTTTGAATTTTCTCCCCATCCCTATATTGTTGCTTTTTGTTGGGGGTTACAGCTCAGGAATCACTCCTGGCGGCCTGGGGTCGGGTGTGGGTGTGGGGGTGGAACCATATGGGATGCCGGAGATCGAACCTGGGTCGGCTGCGTGCAAGGCAGGGGCTCTCCCCGCTGTACTGTCGCTCTGGCCCGGCTGTATTGCTTTTATGTCGGGGTCAGTGGTGTCTTCCCCCACCCCTCGACTGCCACTTGCAGGTTTCGGCCCTGGCCTGCGGCGCTACTCCCGGATTTAAGGACCCGAATTCCTGCACTACCCCAGCCTCTCCAGCGGCTTTAACTTCGGCCAGAGGGTGTGGGAGGGTGTGGTCGGAGAAGTACGAGACCCAGGAAAAGAGGGGAGGCGCCGAGGCTGCCCCAGTCTCCAGGCAAGCGCAGCGTCTGCACCGGGGATGGCCAGGGATCGGGCCGCAGAGGTGGCGGCCACACTCGGAGAAGGGTTCTGAGCCAGGATTCTTCTCGCTCATTAGACGCCGCGTGTGGGCACTGGGAGGGGCAGGGCGCCAGCCACAAGCACCGCAGACCAAAGAGCGGGAGGCCGCGTGTGTATGTGTGGTGTGTGTGTGTGTGTGTGTGGTGTGTGTGTGTGTATGTGTGGTGTGTGTGTGCGCGCGTGTGTGCCGGGGCCCTCCAGCCTCCTTCCCAATCTCCAGCCCCCAAGTAGCCGGCAGGGAACGGCGCCAGCCCGCGCGCCAGCGGAGCCTCGGGTGACGGACAGGAGGTGGGAATGTGGGCGGAGTCTCATGCGTGAGCCGTGATTGGAGCAACCAGTGCCTCCGAGGAGTCCGCGTCTGCGAGGGATGCGCAGAGGCGGGGGCTCAGGGTTCTTTCTGTGATTGGCTGGGAGCGGGGGGAAGCGGGCGCTGTTTGGATGATCGGCAGGCTCTAGACCGCCCGCGGAAACCGCCTTGGCTTCGCCCATTGGCACCCTGCGGGAAGAGGCGGGACTGCTTCGTCGTCGGGTGCTGGTGATTAGCTGGCCGCGGAGAGTTCGGGTGTTGGGGAAAGAGTGCAGGGAGGGGCGGCGGGGGCAACGGACTTCTTCCAGATGATTGGCCGGCGAAGTGAGTGGGGGTGGTCCGGAGATCCAACCGCGGCTCGGGATTGGCGGGCGCTGGCGTGAGTGACAGACAAGGGGGCGAGCTGCGCGACCAGCGGTTTGTTTTTCGGAGCGTTCCTGAGGCAGAGAACTGTGGCCGGACCGAACGACTGCGCTGCCGAGAGACTGGCGGGCGGGCGGGGCGAGCAGCGGCGCCGCCGAGGCCGGGCCGGGCCGAAGCGAGGAGCGCCGGGGATGTAGCGGGCCACCCTGCCCATGCCACAGCGCCCGGCCGCGGGCGGAGCCGGAGCCGGAGCCTGGGGAGGCGGCGGGGGCCCTGAGCACGACCCGCGCCCCCCGCGCGGAGCCAGGCCCGCCGCCGTCCCCGCCGCCCGGGCCCCCGGCATGCAGCCCCGGCTGCGGAGGTGACCCTCGGGCCCCCAGCCGCCGCCGCCGCCGTCGCCACCATGGGTGAGTGTCGCCACCGCCCCGGCCTGTGCCCGCGCTGCTTCGCGTCGCCCCGCCCCGGGCTGAGGGGAGGAGGACCCTGGGCCGCCGCCTGACAGGCATGGACAGCCCGCCGGGCCGGGGCTGCGGACCGCCGGCGCCCGCCCGGCCCGCTGCGACGCGGCGCCGGGGACCGGGGCTCTGACGCCCCCGGGCCGGCGGGGCGCTCCCGGGCGCGGCTGGGGGGACCCGCGCCGCCGCGTCCTTCCGGGCCGCGCGGAGGGCGCTCCCCGGGGAAGCGGCGGCGCGATCGGGGCCAGATGCTCGGCTGGGCAACCCCGCTCGGGCCCGGGCGAGCCGCGCCGCGAGCCCGAGGGCGGGGGCGCGAGAGCGCAGTGTGGGGCCGGGGCTGGAGGCCGCTGCAGGCCCAGCTGCTGTTGTGTCTTTTCCTTGATTTGCTTTTTTTTTTTTTTCCTGCCTGTGTCATTTCCTTCCCTTTGCTCACACAGGCTGGCCTGCGAGCGTTCCCGGGACTCGCTCCGAGCCCGGTGCGCTCGGCAGCGCGGGCGGGGGCGGGGGCGGGGCGCGGGGCTGGGAGCCGGGAACCGGGAGCCTGGAGCCCGGGGCCGGGAGCCGATCAAAGCGACAGTCGCTGTTATCCGCGCTGGAGCCCGGCGCTGCACGCAGCGTGGAGGGAGATGCGCGCTGGAGAGCGGCGCCGCTCGCGGTGGTGCGAGCTCAGAGCTTGGCCCCCGGCTGCTCGTTTTGGAAAGATCCCGCGACGAAGTTTAACCTCCACTATTTTTGTGTTTTGTGGAGTTCCTGACGTTATGTAATGAGATATGTAGAGAGAGAGAGAGAGAGAGAGAGAGAGAGAGAGAGAGAGAGAGAGAGAGAGATTTCGCTGCACCAAAGAATCTCAGTGAAATAGTTTCCTCAACATTTGAGATTTCTGTTGTGAAGATGTAATCTAAGAAAAAAACCTTTCATGTCTTCCACGTGCAGTTTGAGCTGAATTACACTTCATGGCTTTTCTGGTAATTTAGCAAATGATCCTTAGACTAAGATTACAAATAGGGTAACTTCTTAGATGTAAATCTCTTGTAGCATCAATTATTCGAATACAGTTGTCTGCGGTTGCAAATTTTGCAAAACATTGTCCTAAATCGCCATGGACTAAACTGTTACAGCCCCTTTTGCAAAGGGGCCTTATTGCTTCTGCAGGGACCCTAGTCTTTGGAGAGGGAACATTAATATTCGCCTTGCCCTACATAGCAAGGTCAAATCATTTTTGTAGGAGATCAAATATATGCCTTATGTTGGCCAGAAAATCTCTTGTGGCTCCTCCCTCCTTTTTGGATTTGAATGAAACACTTTGGTCTAGTCCATTTCCCTCATGGACCGTTGGGCACTGGTGTTCATCTGCTGGTCCTTCCATACTTCACGAGTGATTGCTTATTTGGGGAAAGTATCCTTTGAGGGTATTGGAAAAGAAAACCGGAAATACTTGCTATTTAAGGATATGTTTAATCAAATAGTTATTAAATGTCTACTACAAAATGGGGCACAAAATTGCTCATGTCCTCCTCTGGCTTCAGACAGTTATGTATCTTGTGTGATGGAATTTGATGATTGAACTCAGTCCTGAAACTGAACTTGTTTAACAGTGACATACTCCCCCACTTTCTTGAGTAACAGACTAGCTAGAGTCCCCAAATGCAGGCTACATTTCATTGTCTAACATGAAAATAGAAGTCAGTCTGTTTTCAATTTTAAAACGTTTTCGAAAATTGTGAGTGTGTGAATATGCAGAGACAGTGATGGGAAGCAGGGAACTCTATAAGGTGGATACAGTGCCCTAAAGAAAAAAAGACCGGTGACCGGAGCAGTAATACAGTTGGAGAAGGGTGTTTGCCTTCTTCATTGCCAATTCAGGTTTGATTCCCAGCACCAGCTAGGAGTAATTCCTAAACATAAACAAGAATAAATAATACGAATCACTGCCCAGAATCAGAGGGGTAGACAGTGGAGAAGGCAGCCTACCTGGGTTCTGGGCTCAAACTTCTGCATCCAACATCGCCAGGAGTTGTTTCTGATCCCGAACCAGGAATAACCCCTGAGCACAACCTGTTGTGACCAGAAACAAAACAAACAATAAAAAGAATCACTGCTGGGGCTGGAGCGATAGCACAGCAGGTAGGGTGTTTTCCCTGCACGCGGCTGACCCAGGTTCGATTCCCAGCATCCCTTATGGTCCCCCAAGCACCATCAGGAGTAATTCCTGAGTGCAGAGCCAGGGGTAACCCCTGAGCATTGCCGGGTATGACTGAAAAAGCAAAAAAATAAATAAATAAATAAATAAAAAAATAAAAAGAAAATCACTGCTTTGGTTTTCTTCATCATCCCATTCACTTTTTGTAGATGACATTGACATGCAATTAGAGCTAATACTGAATTCTTCTAGACAATATTTTACTTTATATAGGGTTCATCAAGTATCTGTGTGTGTGTGTGTACACACAGTGTCTTAAGTTCCCACTTTGCAGATGTAAATGGTGAACATTTAAAATCCCTGATTAGTTTGCTTTAGTAGTTCAATAGAAATTCAAGGGACTGATAGGAGAGAAATTCTTTTGTGGTGATGGTGGTGGTGGTAATGGTGGTGGTGTGTGTGTGTGTGTGTGTGTGTGTGTTGGTGGGTACATAAAGGAACCCTCTGGTTCTCAGGATCTCCTGGCTCTGCTTGGGTTAGGGTTGGGGGGTAATGTCTCCAGACCATGAGGTTCTGGCCATCAAACCACTTCAAACCACCTGCAAAATATGCACTCAGCCCATTGATAGCATTCTCATTATTTTCATCTCGCTGTTAGACTCTAATCCAGTGAGGAAAGGTCTAAAAGAAATTCTACACTTCAGGTTCTTTGGTTAATAGTCAGATTTTTCTGAGCTGTTCTAAGCCCCAGGCTCAAACTTATTTAACAACTTGGATTGTAAAGAAAGTGTGTTAGATTTTATATTGATTGTTGAATCCCAGTAAGTTTCTAGTGGAAATCATACGCATTCCTGTAAAAAATAAATAATTTTTTTGCCTTGATAATGTGTACTTTTTTTTTATTTATGAGATTGACTAATCACTTCTTGACCACACTGGAATTCTCTCCTAGTTTAAGCAATTATGGTAACAAATGCTATTAATAACACCTTTAACAATGTCCTTGAAGGAAAAGATTTCTTGTGCGTTGAGATTCTGGCTTTATTGCGTCTACTTACTGTAATATGATGTTTGTCCAGGTATGGACAGGGTGGAGGCAGTGGGAGTATGTGAACCGTCATGGAGAATGAGATAGTCAAATCTGACTCAGTTATTTAGAAGCACAGTATCTTCTAGGGTGAGAGTGTGATCAGATGATCTGGCAGCACTGGGTAGTGTTGGCAAGATAAAGAAATAACATTGCGGGGCTGGAGTGATAGCACAGCGGGAGGGCGTTTGCCTTGCACACGGCCAACCCGGGTTTGATTCCCAGCCTCTCATATGGTCTCCTGAGCACTGTCAGGAGTAATTCCTGAGTGCAGAGCCAGGAGTGACCCCTGTGCATCGCCAGGTGTGACCCAAAAAGAAAAAAAAAAGAAATAACATTGCTAGTTAGGGAAAAACAAAGATTAGGATATTACTTTGGGGGCTTGAGAGATAGTACAGAGTGTAGGGCATTTGCCTTGCATGCAGCTGACCTGGTTTAATTCAGGCACAGTTTGGTGCCCTGAGCTCCAACAGAAGTGATCCCTGAGCAGGAGTAAGCCCTGAGCAGAGTGGTGTGTGGCCCAAGCCCCCTCTTAAGCAGTAGTACAAGGGTAGGTCACTAGTCTTGTGCTTGGCCAACCCATTCGCTTGCACGTGGCTGACCCACATTTGACCCTCATCGATCCACCAGAGTCCCCTGGACTCTGCCAAGAGTGACTTGTGAGCACAGAGCCAGGATTAAGCCCTGGGCACCATCAGGTGTGGCCTCTGAACTACCACCCCAAGTAAAGTAAAGTAAAGTAAAGGCCCTCCCGTTGATCATCGATTTGCTTGAGCGGGCCCAGTAACGTCTCCATTGGAGACTTTGTTGTTACTGTGTCTGGCATATCGAATACTCTCGGTAGCTTGCCGGGCTCTCCGAGAGGGGCGGAGGAATCGAACTCGGGTCGGACCATGTTGGCCGCGTGCAAGGCAGACGCCCTACCGCTGTGCTATCGCTCCAGCGTACCACCCCAAAGAAGAAGTTAATCTGGGGGCTGGAGAAATAGTGCAAAGATTAAGGCACTTGCTTGGCATGGAGTTGCGGTGGAGATCTGCTTCAGAATTCCAGCACTACTTATGATTCCTTGAGTACTGCCCAGGTTGACCTCTGAACACAGAGCCAGGTGTGGTCCTTGAACATTGCTGATTGTGCCCCCCAAATAATAATAAAATACTATTTTGGGGGTTGTATATATGGAAAAGCTTAAGTGGTATGGTAAATAGCATGCAATACAACAGCGTTTATCGGAAGATGGATGT
This sequence comes from Sorex fumeus, assembly GCF_029834395.1. Classification (NCBI taxonomy): domain Eukaryota; kingdom Metazoa; phylum Chordata; class Mammalia; order Eulipotyphla; family Soricidae; genus Sorex; species Sorex fumeus. The sequence goes on from NW_026606120.1 coordinate 80,537,371, forward strand.
GGTACTCCTGGAAAATTTTCTGGGTGTCTGGCGAGGAGCTCATAAGTGGGGGTGTTTTAAGACCTTGCTCTGTGGTAAAAATTATAGCACAGTCTTGGAAGGGGAGCTTCCTACTGAAACTAAAGAGAAGTGAATGTGACTAGATAGTCCCCATACCTTAAGTCAGGGAGTTAGGAAGAGAAAGGTACATGCTGCTAATTATGAATAGCTGCTTTAGAATGCTTACGAGCCAGGGAAGTAGCTGGAAGGGCTGGAGTGCATGCCTGACAGGCATGAGGCCTTGAGTTCAGTCCCTGGCATCGCATGTTTCCTTGAACACCGCCAGATGTAGCCCTGGTAGTCCCCAGCACTGCTGGATTGAACAGCACTTTGCCAGACCTGAGCTTCAAACTTCAGGTACACACTATCTACATGAGTAGGCCAAGGCCCCCTGGGCAATGGTTGGAGGCCTAAAAAGTGCTCAAGAGCTTCTTTTTTCATAGATCCCTTCTTTTCTGTTTTCATATTTTGTTTGTTTTGGGGTCACACCCAGCGATGCTCAGAGGCTACTCGTGCTTTGCACTCAGGAATCCTGGCAGAGGTTGGGGATTGAACCTAGACTGGCAAGTGCCCTACCCACTGTACTATTTTTCCAGCCCCTTAACCTCTTATTTTCTAGAATTAATTTCTTCTTCCGAGCTTCTTCATAGTGGTTTTTAAGTGTGTCAGACCACCACCATCTCAGGAAATCTTTTTAAGTTTATATTCCTCCTGCTTTAACTGGTTCATTTGTAAAATTCACAAGTAAATTGCGGATTTGCATTATTTCCAATTTTATTTTGTTATTTGATTATTTCGGTTTTGGGGCCACAGTGGTGCTCAGGGCTTTCTCTTGACTCTGTGCTCAGGGATCACTCTTGGCAGTATTTGTGGGGTGCCTGGGATCAAGCCCTAGGTTGGCTATGTGCAAGGCAAGCGCCTTGCCTGCTCCCAGTTTTGTTTTAAGCTCCAGCTTATTGATTCTGTTTTTGTATTTTTGTATCTGCTTTGTCCACTCTGTTGGACCTGCCTGGTCTGCAGTTGACTCTGCCCTTCTTTGGGCTTGGATTCTGTGTTTTTTTTTTCCGTCTTTACAAGCTTCTTTCCAGCGTACTGTCTCTCCCCTTTATTTGATGAAGATTCCTGCTCACCGAGGAACAGTCCCTGATCCTGTTTTCTTCTCTTCCCCTTGCTTTTAGGTCCTTTCTCCTTAAATCATTTATTTTATTTTTGGTTTTTGGGCCACACCTGGCTCTGCTCAGGGCTTCTCCTGACTCTGTGTTCAGAGATCACTCCTGGTGGTGCTCAGGGAACCATTGGGGTTCTGGGGATGGAACCTGGGTTGAACACACGCAAGGCAAGTGCCCTACTGGCTGTACTATCATTCTAGCCCTCAATTTATTTATTAAACTCTCCTGCTTAGCTGGAAAGGCTGCTTTTCTGAAATAATCTTTATTCAGTTAATTATTATGTGAAATCATCCCCACAACCTCTTGCTGCTAACACTTTGAACTAGTTTTCATACGTGTTTTGACATTATTTATTTTTATATATCAAAATATAGAACCTTGTATTTATATTTTACTTTTTTTACCTCTAGAGTTTGACTACCTTAAAGTATCTTTCAAAACTTCCTATTGTAGGAGAGGCCGGAGCAATAGTACACCTGGTAGGGCTCTTGCCTATTATGTAGCTGACCCAGTTTTGATCCCTGGCACCCCATATGGTCCCCGAAGCCCACTGAGTGATCCCTGGGAGTAAGTTCTGAGTACTGCAGGGTGTAGCCCCCAAACAAAAATAAACAAATTTTCTGTGGTATAATGCATGATAGATATACAGTAAGTGGTGATTGTTAATGATTAATAAAAAAAATCAGAAAAAGGTCTTTTCCAATTGACCTTTTTGTATTGCCGATACTAATAGCCAGCATGTTTTAGCATTACTAGATGTCATATCCTGAAGAATACTTTTGTAACTTTTTTTCCAACTCTCATAGCATCTCTGTGAAATTATACTTTTCCACTTACACATTAGAAATCGAGGTTTAGGAGAAATAAATGATCTGTCCAATGTCTCAGGCTTGATCATTGCACTCCAATAAAGCTGTTCGCTTTCAAAATTGTAGGCTGGAGAGATAGTTTAATGATTAAGGGCTTCCTTCATGCTGCTGTCCCATTCCTAGCACCACTGGGAGTGATGCCCAAGCAAAGAGCCAGATGTATCCTCAGCAATGCAGATTGTGGTTCAACTCCCTCCCCTTCACTGTATCACTGTCATCCTGATGTTCATCGATTTCCTTGAGCAGGCACCAGTAACCTCTCCATTTGTCCTAGCCCTGAGATTTTAGCAAGTGCCACATTGGAGGCTCTTTCAGGGTCAGGGGAATGAGACCCATCATCGTTACTGCGTTTTGGCATATCGAATACGCCCCAGGGAGCTTGCAAGACTCTGCCGTGCGGGCAGGATACTCTCAGTGGCCTGCCAGGCTCTCTGAGAGCGAGAGCTAGACAACAAGAAGTCCCTCCCCTTCATCAAATTTTTTTTAAAAAAATTTATTTATTGGTGAGGGGTGGGGATGGGAAACACCCCCTAGTGTTCTAGGCCTACTCCAAGCTCTCTGCTTGGAAGTTCCTCCTGGCGGTGCTCATATGAGCTATCTCTCTGACCTGTTTGTTTTTATTTTTTAAATGCCAGACTGAAGTACTAACAATTCAGTTGAAACTTCTGGGGAAGAAATGCCTAAAAGATTGCCTAAGAAATGAAATGCCTAAGAAAAGAAATGCCTAAGAGGGCCACTTGATTTACTCATGGTCTTTAACAGCTTTCATGGCTTCATTTTGAAGTATTAGTTTAAGAAACTGTATACCTCTAGGAACATTGAACATTGACCCAAAATTCAATTCAGTAACTGTTTCAATTGTGTCTTTTTTTTTGGGGGGGGGGGCGGGGTCACACACATCGATGCTCAGGGGTTACTCCTGGCTCTGCACTCAGGAATTACTCCTGGCTGTGCTGGGAGGACCATATGGGATGCTGGGAATTGAACCTGGGTCAGCCACGTGCTATGGCTCCAGCCCCCTCAATTTTGTCTTTTGGTTGGATTTCAAAGAGTATGCTGAGCCGAGCCGTGCTTCTCCACTAGAGCAGTGATTCCCAAAGTGGATGTGCAACACCCCCTGGAGTGGAGCTAGAACAATGGGGTGAGGACAGTGGTGGTGGTGGTATTAGCCTTGGCTGCAGATGGGGAGCAGTTTCTATGTGTTGGCTTAAAGAAGGTAGATTTCCAGGACGACAGGTGACTTCTTTGTTTTTTCCTGAAAAGGGGTTGGTAGGCCACATAAGTTTGGGAACCTCTACTCTAGAGTGTTCTCAGTGCTGAAACTACCAAACAAGTTTATCCATCAAGTAATGCCAAGAATTGGTTAGCTTCCTGGAGACAGTTTGTCAACCTGATAAACTAGCTATTTTTTTTTTAATTTGGGCATTTTTTTGGGCCACACCTGGTGGTGCTCAGAGTTACTCCTGACTCTGCAGTCAGTATCATTCCTGGCGGTGCTTGGGGGACCATACAGGATTCTGGGGTTCGAATCCAGGTCTGCTGCTGTCAAGGCAAGCACTCTACCACTCTAATATCGCTTCAGCCCCTTAACCAACTCTTATAATAGCATCATCTTATACAAAATTAGCAATGATTTCTCATCCATAGATTTGCTTTGAAAGTGTAGAGTTGTGTTTTTGTATATTTGTTTGTTTGGGGGCTGTTTCTGGCAGTGCTCAGAGCTTACACCTGTCTCTGTGCTCAGGGATTACTCCTGCCAGTGCTTAGGGGTCCGTATGTGGTCCTGAGAATAGAACCCTGATTGGTTGCATGCTGAGGGATCATATGTGATGCCAGAGACTGAATCTGGGTCAGCTGTGTACAAGACATATATCCTACCTACTGTACTGTTGCTCCAATCCTCATATATTTTGAAGTGGAATTATATAGAAGCTGCTGGTATTTTTCCTGTAAGTTTTAAATCTAATTTTACATTTCTGAGCAGAAATGTAAAATTAGAAATGTAGAAATGTCTTGTAGGCATCCTCACCTTTCTGTATAGGGCACACCCTACCCTGTGCTTCCTTATAGGGTTGTAGGATGCCTTTGTAAATTTGGTCTGGGAAATTTGGTTTTGGAAAATTTCCAGTGGAAAGAGTCAAATAGTGCAGTTTTACTTCCTTTATTCCATGTTGTCTTTTCCTTTCTACTGGATATTAAGAGAGTTCTGAGGCTAGGGAGATAGTACAGTGGGTAAGGATGCTTGCTTTGGAAGTGGCCAACCCAGGTTTGATTCCCAGCATCCCATTTGGTTGCCTGAGCACCGCCAGGAGTGATTCCTGTGTGCAGAGCCAGGAGTAACCCCTGAGCATTGTCAGATGTGCAATGTTACCCAGCACCCCCCCAAAATAATAAAAATAATTTCCAGTGAACAGTGATAAAAGGCAGGAGATGGACATGCTTTGGGTGGAGTCTTTTTTTTTTGAACACTTGCTTTTTTTTTTTTTCTTTTCGGGTCATACCTGGCGATGCTCAGGGGTTACTCCTGGCTCATGCACTCAGGAATTGCTCCTGGCGGTGCTCGGGGGACCATATGGCATGCTGGGAATCGAACCTGGGTCGGCCATGTTGGCTGCGTGCAAGGCAAACACCCTACCCACTGTGCTGTCGCTCCAGCCCCAACACTTGCTTATTTTAAGGTGTGCCCGAAGTTCTAAGTGAGTCATTTGTCATTGAAGTAAGTGTGACAGCTCATTCCCATGTTTCTTTCCAGATCAACAGATTTACTTATTTTCAACTTGCAAGTGCTTTTTGAATGGGCACGGATTTTTAAAGGAATCTGGGAGAATTTTGCAAAACATAATTGGGGCTGGTTTAATTTCTAGGTTTTGGCCAGTATGTCTTTAGTACATGTGAACGCTAGCACTCCATGCTATTTCAAGAAAAAGGGGATTAAAAGTAATACCAGTAAGGGGGAAAGACAATGCATTGCTTGGACTGCTAGGAAAGAAAAACAATTGAACAAACTTTTGACTTCCGTTTGGGAAGCAGAAGGCCCATAAACTTACAGAGTTGGGAGGGAAGCATTCAAAGGCAAAGCTTGTAAAACAGCTTCTGTTAAGAGCAGCTACCTGAGGACCTTGTTTGGTGCCTTTAAAAATGTGTTCACCTACATAGAGTGATTTAAAAATAAAGCTAGAATTGACTCTGTCTCTTAATCAGCTCGCCATGAATTCATCTTTTCACTCAGTACTGTACTACGCTGTGCAATGTTGTTCTTGACTCCAACTTTTCATCTATTTTTCCTGTTTGAGTTTCTCTGGCAATGGAAGAATTGCTGTTTGAGCACCTCCCTTGCCCCTAGGGCAACAGCAAATATTGCTGGCAAAAAAAAAAAAACTGATTGTAAAGTTATTAAGAATTTAGGACTGGAGAGGTAGTACAGGGCTTAAGGAGCTTGCCTTACATGTGGCCGACCTGGATTCTGGTTCAATTCCTGATACCTAGTATGGTCCCCTGAGCATCATCAGGAGTGATCCCTGACCAGAGTCAGGAATAAGCCTTTAGCCCTGTTGGGTGTGTCCCCCCCCAAAAAAAAAAGTTCAAAAAAGTTCAAATACTAGTCACAGCAACATCACAATTGACCTTGGTTATCTAGTTTTTAGATACATCATATTCATGTTAATTAGTTACAGGATTTGTCCTTTAACTTGGGCAGAATACCCTGAGTACTGATTGTATAATTTGTGAAAATGCTTTGCTGGTTGGCACTTAGCCCGTGTGCTTTCTTTGATTGCAGACGAACAGGAGGCATTAAACTCGATCATGAAGGATTTGGTGGCCCTTGGGATGAGCCGACATGCTCGGGGATCTGGATATGAGACCATGAAGAACAAAGACCCAGGTCACTCAAATAGGCAGGTATGTGTGACTCTGCTCGTCTAATGAAATTCATTAAGGAAGGATTTTTCAAATGGTAAATATTTTAGAAGCCATTAATATTCAGCTACTAAGTTTAAATGTTACTGGCCCCTTTCTTTTAGTCTGTTAAATGGTGAATGATATATATCAACATATATATCAACCATTGTTGCTTATGGTCTAGAGTTCCAGAGCCTTGTGTTTCTGTGTGCATGTTTTATCCAGATCTCAGAGTATTTTTAGTTCCTTATGATACTCAGAAAGATAGATTAGTTTTAGTATAAAATATAAATAGGAGATATTTTGTAAAATTTCATAGTTTAAAGGTAACAATGAGTGATTTTGTTATTACTGTTTACAACTGTTTCTCCTTATTGACCCAGGTATGAAAATACGTTTCATTGAAAGTTGAATTTCTTTAGGAAATGGCTCCTACCTTTGTTGACATTTAAGCTTGTGACTGTTGAGAATCTTATTCTCATCTGCAGTGTCATTGTCTTCCCTGTTCATAAGTACTTTGACCTGCAGAAAACTTTCTTCCCTAGTTGGTATCTGCTATGTCTGATGACTTTGATGAATTTTGGTGTGAAATGGCACTTTCCCTTAATTCTCTTCATTCTAATCCCCTCTCTTCCCTTCTGCTCCTTGTCTACTAATTCTTGAGATGTACCTTTGGTTCCTAGAGAAAGTGTAAGGCTCTAGATTATTTTTCTGTCTGAGTTTCGCTAGATATAGTTTCCCAGATTATTTCCTGCCTTGAGGAAAACTAGGACTCCTGGGTTCTTTTGTTTCATATAACAACAGGATTAGTTTAGAATGTGCTACTTTATTTTTATGGTTACCTTACAGAATTGGAGGATCAACAGAATAGGTCCCATTCTTGTCCTGTTTTTGTTAATTATTCTATTTGTGCTGGTTCACCTTTGCTGTAACTCATTTGTATTCAAAACTGCTTTTGGAAGGAGCATTTTACCAGAAGTGAATCCCCTCCCCCAGGCTAGAGCCTAATGACCTCACTTTCCTTCCTGTCTTCCTATGTGGAGTGTGCTTGCTAATGCTGCTCGAGTCAGCTGATCTTTTTTTCCTACCAGGACTATTAGTGTGGATATCAGTCAGTAGGTGAAAAGGGGACGCTTTCTTGAGCTTTCTTGGGTTCAAAGGCCCAAAGGGAACCAGACTAGGAAGAGGAAGGATGAAGTAGTCCTTGATTATTTCTTGGAGGGGGATTATCTTTTAGAAATCCTGCTTAGAAACTAAAAGAAATGATAAGAAATGCTCTTGATCTTTTCATGTGCCTGCTGCTGTGTTACTGGAATAAAGTCAGTGGTTATAAAGGCCCAGTGCCTTGAAGGGATTGATTTCTGGTTAGGGAATGATCTTAGCAAGAGGTATTTGCTCTTTAGGGACCACATATTTAGGTGAATGTCATCAAACTTAATTCTGTTGCATGGAGGATTCATGTTATTAACCACAGTTTTGTTGTGTTCTGTTTTTAAAGAAAAAACACAACAGCAGCAGCTCAGCCCTTCTGAACAGTCCCACAATAACAAGCTCATGTGCAGGGGCCAGTGAGAAGAAGAAATTTTTGGTAAGAAACCAAGTTACCTGTTTAAACTAAAATGTTCTTTAAAATCTGATACTAGTGCTGGAAGAATGTGGCATTCATTTCCTGGATAAGTCATTTTAGTGAATTTCATCGGGGTCACTGGTTACTCATTACCTATGTTCTGTGCATCTAGTCACAATTTCTCACAGCAGTGTTTTTCGTAAATAACCATTCTCAGTGCTTTTAAGTAAACCTTCTTTGATAAGAGAATGGTTTGTATCTGGGCCGTTCAATTAGTTGCCACTAATCAAAGATGACTGCTGAGCAAATAAGGAACTTTGTTTAATTTTGTTTAATTTTAATTAACTCAAAATCATCACAAGCTGTTGATAGTGGATTATTTAACAGAATAACCTTATACGCTATATAAGAGAGTATAGATTTCTTGGGCAGGCTATTACTACCTGGTTGGAAATGTTTAGCAATTCATTGGTGTATTCATTCCACCACAGAGATCATGAGTTTCTACACATTGTGATAAGTTCATCAATGGAGACCCTATATCAGATTCTGTTCCAGGGGCATGCAGGTCTGGGGGAATGTGTGGGACTGTCATAGCCATTTAGAAATTGAAGCTTGAGGAGGTCAGGATAGCACAGCAGCAAGTGCCAGAGTGGCAGAGGACAGCAGATCTCAGAGCTCTGAACAGTCAGGGGGGTCCTAACATTTCTGCATGAGTGAATGTGGGTGCCCCTTGGATATTCTGTCTTGGGGAGAGCGCCATTAAATGAAACCGGTCGCCTGCAGCCAAGCGCTAGCCCAAAGTGACTCTGAGGATGGCGGCAGCTTGGCTGCCATCTGGCGGAGCTACCACAGTTCTTGGCACTATGGGTGGCGGCAAAGTCTTAATATGTCTAAATAAGACTCCTCAGGTTCAACTCAGCACCGCTGCAGAACACGGGTCCCAGAGGGGCATTGAGGGGCACCCCGGATCCCCACAATGGAGCAGGGAATTAGCTGCCTTTCTAGTGGGGTGGCCCTTCTGCCATTTCTTCCCTGGACTAGCCCGTGCTGCCCACAGCATATTATGGAGGAAAACCTCCATCAGTGCCAACTGTCTGGAGACCCAGGATGGGAACATGTGCCCCCGGTCAGGCCCTGCTGGACTGGGGGCTACAGCGCACCCAGAGTGCCCACGCCATGAATGGTAGCAGCCCTGATCCTGGTCCTTGTTCCTGCTGGGCTGCTGCTGCCTTTGCCACTGGGGCCCAGGGGACACAGCACTATGAGCAGGTCAACCTGGACCTGTGCATCAGCAGCCTGATGGTGCCTTCAGACTTCCTGATACCCCCAAATCACTGCTGTGCCTCTGTCCAGACTCCAACAACTCAAGACCAAGTTTCTTGAAAAATTAAACCACCAAAAGAGGTATGTGGGAGCCACACCCACAAACCACCTCCGGCTCAGCCATGCATGCTTATTTGTCAGCCTTGCTTCAGAGCCCATAAATCTTGAAAGAGATAAAAAGCTGCAGTTAATCTCGAACCCTTGCAAGGCTGAACAGACCAGGGTACATTGGAGTGGGACGGGTTAGCCCAGTGCCTGCACAAATAGCCCCTGGGATCCACTTGCTCTCATAATCTAAGATCACTGTGCCCTGGCCAGACTCCATGGTCTTGGGACAGACCTCACCGAGATACTAACCTGCTGAAAATTCAGTTATGCGGGTTTTATGACAGAAATCTCCAGGCTTTCTCAGGGTCAGGATGGGCTATCTCCCCCATTTTCCTGTACCTCTGGAAGCCCTGGCAGTTACATCCACACATGAAAGCTGTCACCCCGTTAAAAAAATCTACTCTGACTGTACCTTCCCAATAAAAATTCTAAGTGCCCTGTTCAAACATGATGACCTCTTAGTTCCTGTATTGCAAACCATAATATACAAAAGGAGGGGGGGGTAGAGAGAGAGAGAGAAAGAGAGGAAGGGTGCCTGCCATAGAGGCAGATTGTGGGGGGTTTGAGATAGAGGGGTGGTGGGAGGGAAACTAGGGACATTGGTGGTGGCAAATATACACTGGTGGAGGGATCAGTGTTGAAACATTGTTTGACTGAAACCCAATCATGAATAGCTGTGTGATGATCTGTCTCAAGGTGATTCAATGAAAAGGAGAGAGAGAGAGAGAGAGAGAGAGAGAGAGAGAGAGAGAGAGAGAGAAGAAAGAAAAGTTTTTGTTAATACTAGGGAAAGGGAAAGGTATATGTCAGTAAACCTTTTCCCCTTAATAAGTCAAGGGTTAGAATGGTCTCTCCTGAGTCTAATAGATAACACAGCTTCCAACGAGAGACATATTCTCCAATCAAATTCTGAAAGTAGGAGGAGGGAGAAAATTTCATTTAAATGCATATCCAGGCAGGATGGGGTGAAATGAGGGAGCTATGTGGGAGGAGTCATGTTTACAGCTTGGTGCAATGATTAGAGCCTGACTTGAATCTTCAGACATTAGTAATCTATTCATGTAGAATTTTGCAACTTAGAGTGAGTTTACAGTTATTGTTATTATTTTTGTTTTAGTTCAGTCGAACTTGAAATAACTTTAAACCATTGTCTTCATTCCCAGTTTTCCACCAGAAGGTCCATGCTCAGGAGGAAGCAGAATGAAAGATTAAAAGTTAATTTCAGTGGCTAAGAAATTGGACTAAAGAATTGTCAAATTGTTCTAAAAATTCAAATTTCAGAGTCTCTATTGAGAGTCTTTTGTCCTGGAGAAAAGGCTGTTTGCGAAGAGATGGTGCTGGCAGAGGCAGGCAGCCTGCTTCAGTGTGAGAAAGACAGTCCACAAGGCAGAGCTGAGACTGGCATAGCTTCTTGGGACTCAAGCTTGATATTTCAAGGGAAACCAGAGCAGCTGTGGTTTCATGGAATTGTTTGGGGGTAGGAGAGCAAAGGCCTAGAACTGGAAAACCTAACTTAATATCTCTGCTTGGCAGGACATCAGCAGTTTCTTAAGTAAACAATCTAGGTAACTGAAAAAAGAGTGCTTTGAGAACAACTCAGCATTCTGTGCTGCTATGAAAGTACTTGGGCAGTGAGATGCTCTTTTATGAGTTGTTTTCTAGGATGTGAGATCTATATATCTGTATCTCTCTCTATATGTCTAATGCACATTAGATCCCTGGAAACCTACAGCTTCCTTAGAGATCGCTGAACATTCTGAAATATATGTCATGTCCTCGGTGTGGGTGGGGCCTCTGGGTAATTTTATAGATCATGATGTGCAACATTCTTTTCAGCAGTCATTAACTCTGCTTTTATCAGCCTTGCTAGTTCTTTGTGGAATTGCCAGTTTAGTAGAGTAAAAAGATATCTGGCCGTTGTTAATAACATAGAATTGACTTGTTAACTCAATTGAGTTGTTAATTCTATGTTAAAGCCATCGAGTTCTTAGTTCTAATCCATTATCACAGTATTGTACAATTTCAGAGTGATGTTAATAACAGTAACAGTGAAAGCTACAGACCTATGTATAATATTCTTAATGTTCATGAAGTACTTCAGAAAGGTATTGAGTATAACCATGAAGTATACCCAGACCTACAAATGCCTGGTCATAGTCGTTTTATCATCCATAAGACTAATAACTTTCTAAGCCACACTTTTTTCTACTGAATTATAGAGACAGCAAGACCCATTGTGTTTACCTCTTAAACTTGTAAGAAATGTTGTAAGGATTGCTCTCAACACATTTCGTATGAGTAATGTTATGTAGCATGGTTCAGATTATGTTTGAATGGTCACCATTTTAATGAACACTTGTTATTGTAATTTTTTTTATAAAAAGTTGTATTTGAGTCTAAATAAGAAGACCTAAATCAATTATGAGCTGGAACGATAGCACAGTGGTAGGCATTTGCCTTGTGCGCAGCTGGCCTGGCCGAGCCGGGTTCGATTCCTCTGCCCCTCTCGGAGAGCCCAGCAATCTACCGAGAGTATCTGGCCCGCACGGCAAAGCCTGGCAAGCTACCCATGATGTATTTGATATGCCAAACACAGTAACAACAAGTCTCACGATGGAGACGTTACTGGGCCCGCTCGAGGAAATCGATGAACAACGGGAGGACAGTACTACAGTGAATCAATTATAAAACATTATGTGTTGTAAAATCTATGTAAATATGGAACAAATGATTATATCACTTCTTTATGTTATACCATTGTGGATATGAACCTAGTAAAAAGTTCTGGCCAGAACTATGTAGATTTTCATGGAACTAAAAGTGATAAGGTTTTATACTTTTTGTTTCTTGGGGGTCCTATCTAGAAGTGCTCAGGGCTTTCTCCTGGCCCTGGACTCAGGACGACTGCATGGGGTACTGGGAATCTAACCCAGGTCAGCTGCATGAAAAGCAAGCACTCTACCCCCTGAAGTATTGCTCTTGCACTGGTTTTATACTTTTATTGGGAGTTACCACATCATATTCCTTTATAAACTTTTGAAAGTAGCCAACTTTTTTTTTTTTTTGCTTTTTGGGTCACACCCTGCTATGCACAAGGGTTACTCCTGGCTCTGTACTCAAAAATTACTCCTGGCTGTGCTTGGGGGACCATATGGGATGCTGGGAATCAAACCTGGGTTGGCTGTGTGCAAGGCAAATGCCCTACCTGCTGTACTATCACTCCAGTCCCCAACCCTACAGTTCTTGGTCCATTGTATCCTATTTCTCTCTCATCTTAAAAAATGATAGGTAGAAGCTTAAACATATCTGAGGGTCTGAGTCTGAATCTATAGATGTTTTTTAAGAGGTTCATCTGGAAAGCTATGTTCTTAATAGCAGGCAGAAAGCAGGGCAAGGCTCTTGTCTGTTAGTTCTAGCTGGGAATTCTAGGTCCAGAGCGAGTGATTGAACAGACTACCTTTTACTATTGGATGAACCTGGCTCTAAAGTAATTTATTTTTGAGATTTGTTGATAAGATAGGCAGACTAGTATGAAAATAAAGCTTGTAACAAATACCAGCCTGGTTTGTAAGAAGGCTGTAAGCAAGTTTTATTATTTTGTGAGGTTACTTTAGATCATCTCTTCCTCTGGTCTTTTAAGGCTTTCTGAAGTCACAATGACAAAATTTTTTTTTTTTGGGTTACACCTGGCTATGCACAGGGGTTACTCGTGGTCTGCACTCAGGAATTACCCTTGGCAGTGCTCAGGGGATGATATGGTATGCTGGGAATAGAACCCGGGTTGGTCTTGTGCAAGGCAAATGCCCTACATGCTGTGCTATTGCTCCAGCCCTCGACAAAAAAATTTTTGTTGCCCTTTCCACCTCCCTTTCTCATTAAAACAAAACCACTATTTTTGGCAAAATCCAGACTTCATTGCCGAAAATAAAATATACGAAGGTATATTACAGATACAGGGAGAGGGAGGTTTACAGAATCAGAGAGCGGGTGCCAGGGATAATAGCTGAAGCCATTTCCAGGGCAGATTAGTTTAAAACTCTTTGCTTAATAAATAATGTTTAAAAAGTTCTGCTGTGTCTGCCTTCTGGAAATGGTTCTCATGGTTTCATTTACCAGTATGGCTATAGTGCGCTGAGGACTTGAACCTGCCTAGCGTTGCATTTTTATACTATAACTTTTTTTCTCAGCGTGACACCTCTCCATTTTATATGAGTTAGCGCCATAGAACGTGCAGAAGAATGCATTATATTTCCTGTACCCTAGGAATCATTTAGTCTTATTGAAAAATGAGAAGTACCATGAAAAAGAAATGACTGTACCATATCTACAAAATATGTAGTACAGATGGGAGTGCTATAGAAGGCCAGGAAAGTAAAAGTTGAACTTGAGCCAAAGGAGTTATGGAGTCATTTCTAGTAGAGGTGGCACTTGAATTAGGCTTTGAAGGATGTGTAAAAATGTTAGTTAGGTGGAACGGAGGAAGGGTGGAATTCCAGGTCAGGAAGGGGAAGCATCAAAGACCTACAGGAAGTGGGTAGGGAGTGGGGTGGGGAGAGAGATGATGGCTCAGAGGGCTGGAGCATGCATGCAGACTGCCCAGGTTTGGTCCCTAGCACCACATGGTCCCCTGGACACCACCAGAGTTCCCTTCCGCCCGCCCCCCCCCGCCTCTTTTGGTCCACCAATAGAAGAAGGAGGAGGAGGAGGAGGAGGAGGAGGAGGAGGAGGAGGAAGAAGAAATGGCATATTTCAGAAAATTGAGGCATTGATCTAGCTGGAGAGAAGAGGAAGTGTGAGATAGTGAATAAATTAAAATTCTGGAAGGCATTGAATGATAAATGAGAACTTGGGCTTTATTCTGAAAGTCATGAGTATCACTAATTATGTTTTGAACAAGGAAGGGACATGGTGACAGGAGTGGTTATGGTCATTGTAACTGTAGAAAATTTTAGAATGTTTTGCAAGTAGGGAACTGAGAAGTACAGTGGCTGCTGTGGGACTCCTGGGGCTGAGGAAAGGGGTTCCGCGAAAGTACTGACAGGAGGATGGGGAACAGATTCCTAAAGGTCTTTGAGGGCAAAATTGGAATGTGTCTGGCTGTGAAGAAGGGAAAGGAAGAACCCAGAGGTTGAGCTTGCATAGCCGAGAGAACAGGGATACCAGAGTTTAGAAACAGTAATGCTGAAAAGAAGACCAGTTTTGGAGAGGAGATGATGTAGACACATATGACAGACAAGGTTGAGTTAGAGAATGCAGCGAGGCATTATGCATATTGAATACATAGGTTATATAGGTCCACTATTCCTTGTATACAATCCTGAAATCCAAAGAGCACTGAAAACGAAAAAGCTTTTTTTCGTGTGTGTGTGTGTATGTGTAGGTCTGGGGGTGGGAGGGAGGGCAGTTTGGCCACACTTGGCATTGCTTGGGGGCTAGTCCTGGCTCCGTGCTCAGTAGTCATTCCTTGTAGTGCTTGGGAACCATGTGGCGCCATGGATCAAATCCTAGGTTCCAGCGTGCAAAGCATATATTTTTTTGGATGATCTCTCTGGCCCAAAAGGCTTTTGTTGTTGTTGTTGTTGTTGTTGTTGCTATAAATTTACAGCAAGTTCATTTGGCAACAAAATATGACTTGAACTAATACAGGTCATAGTTTATAGTCTTTATTCTTCTCATAATGATACCCTTCTTCTAATGAAGAAATCACCCAACGTAGAACATGTCCTATGGATGACTTCTTCAAAGCCAAAAGTTGCATTCTGAAACTCCAAGGATTTTGGCTAAAGGTTAATGGGCCTTATTGTTATTTAATTGGCATTCGTTATGTGTAAGGTACTGGTCTCATATTTTTACCTAATCAAGTTAATTTTTGGGGGGTGAGAGTTGGGCATTCAGGGTGGTGTTCAGGGACTACTTCTGGCTCTGTGCTCAGGAGTGACCCCTGGTGGTGTTAGGGACCTATATGCAGTACCAGGAATTGGACCTGGGTCAGCTGTGTGCCTGTCAAGTGCCTTCCCCCCAGAACTATCTCTCGGGCCCCTGTTTAGTTCTTCTGATAGCTCCAAGAGTGATGTATGAGGAGTGAACTACAAAGATAGGGATGCCATTATCACTTTGTGGATGAGGAAACTGAGTCATAGAGGAATTAACAAGATTGAAGTCACAGAGGACAGATTTGAGGACAGACACTTAGACTCGAAGGCTACTTATTTTCAAAATAGGGACTTCACACCTAGAGGAGCTGGTGAGGGGGGCAGGCAGTGCTGGGAGTTGAGTTTAAAGCCTCACACTTGCTAAGCATGTGCTTTACCACTTAAGCCATATCCCTAGTCTTAATTCTCTTTTTGTGGGGATTACACCTGCCTGTGCTTAGGGCTTACTCCAGGCTTACTCCAGGCTTTACACTCAGGGATCACTCCTGGCTGTGCTCAGAAAACCATATGTGGTGCTAGGGACCAAGTTCAGGTGGGGCACGTGCAAGACAAGTGCCTTGGCTGCTGTCTCTCGGGCTGCAACTCACTAGTTTGGGAGCCATATCTAGTGCTGTTCCTGCTGTTTGGAGGACCCTCCCAGCACTGCTGCTGCTGGGGATTGAACTCAGGCCTTGTACATGCAAATCATCTGCTAATTGCATTGAACTATTTCTCTGGCCACCTGACACTACCTTTTAATTAATTAATTAATTTATTTTTTGGGTCCATACTCAGTGGTGATCAGGGACTATTTCAGACTGTGCTCAGGAGTGGGCCCCACTCCCCCAGCAATGCTCATGTGGTACTGGAGGTTCAAACCAGGTTGCAACCATTGTGGCCACATTCAAGGGAGGTGCCTTCCTTCTGTATTATATTTCCTGCTTCTAGCCCTGATACATTTTAGGGGGGGTGCCAGGGATTGAACCCGGATCGGCTTGTGAGGCAGGTGCCTTATCCACTGTACTATCTCTCCGGCCCCTAAAAATGCTGTACTACTGCTCTAGCCCTGACACTGCATTCTTAACAAGTACATATTTTCTTCAAATACATACCAGACAGATGATATTTTCCTAGAGAGATTGGGGAGTAGACATGGAGATTTGGAAGTCTTCTATGTAGAGAGTGTATGATTTTTTTTTATTTCTAGCAAGATGTGAAAAAGAGTCATGAATCAAGAGGCCATAAATTTCAAATAATAAGAAACATGAGGCCTGAGAGCAGCTAGAGTGGGTTGGATGCTTGCTTGGCATGCAGTTGACCTGGGTTCAGTTTCTGGCACCCTATATGATCCCCTGAGTTTGACAAAAATGATCACTGAGCACAGCTATGTGTGGCCCCCAAACAAACAAACAAAACCCAGCATAGGAGCCAGAGAGATAGTAATAGGGGTGAGGTGCTTGCCTTGCATACTGCCAACTCAGGTTTCAATCCCCAGCATCCTGTATTATTCCCCCAGCACTTCCAGGAGCAAGTGGAGAGCAGAGTCAGGAGTAATCCCTGAGCACCACCACATATGACAAACAAACAAACAAACAAAAAACCAGAAAATCAAACAAAAAACGTAAAACTAGTCACATGTCAGGGGGATGTTGAAGGGGGGATTTAAAAAAGGAACCAGTGGGGGCTGGAGAGATAGCACAGTGGGTAGGGGCATTTACCTTGCACGTGGCCGACCTGGGTTCGATTCCCAGCATCCCATATGGTCCCCCCGAGCACGGCCAGGAGTGATTCCTGAGTGCATGAACCAGGAGTAACCCCTGTGCATCGCTGGGTGTGACCCAAAAAGCAAATAAAATAAAATAAAATAAAATAATAAAAAAGGAACCAGCAAAGATGTAGAAGTGATGGGAGTTCTTTGAACTGGGATAGAGTCCCAGAAAGGAGAGGGAGAGGAACCTCACAAAAAAAAAAAAAAAAAAAAAAAAAAGACTTGGCCACAGTGTGAAATTCCTCAGAGTCAAGGAGAAATGTTGGCAGAAAGGAATTGAGTCATATTATCTGAACTTCCCTTGTGCATGGGTTATCATGGTTGACATTATAGTGGAGATTCAGATTTTAAGGACTTGGTAGATTTGAGCCCTCCGTGAAAGCTAGGTTTAGTTCTGTATTCTGTTTTGGAAAGGCTTTTGCCACATCAGAGGAAGGATTCAGAGCTCTAAGCATCTTACAAATCACAGGTTTGGTTTTTATTCTTTTATTGGGGTTTGGGGAGGGTGGGAATTGTCTTTGGGGCTATGCCTGGTGGTGCTTGGAGCTTACTCCTGACTCTGCTCAGGGATCACCTTAGTGGGTCTTATGTGGTATTAAGGATTAAATCCAGGTTGGCCATGTACAGTTAAGAGCTATTGTTACATTTTGATGTGTGTGTGTGGGGGGGGGGGGGGTGGAGATCCACCAAGTGCTGCTTGGAGACCTGGCTCTGTATTCTGGCTCAATCCTGAGACCATGTGGTGCCAGGGATCGAAACCAGGCCTCCTGCGTGCAAAGCATGCATCCCAGCACCTTAATTTATCTCTTCGGTCCCGTACTGCCTTCTTGTTCTACATCCTCTATCCTCATCTGCTCACAAGTTCAGCTAAGGCTCCCTTGCTGGTTTCCCAGCATTGTAATGTGCGTGGTAGGACCTGTGGCTCCTTTTACTGATTCTGTAGTAACTTCAGATATGGGAAGGTTTTTATTCCCTCTGTGAGTTCCAGAAAGTTAGCTCTCAAAAGATCCTTTGAGGGGTGTGTGTGTGTGTGTGTGTGTGTGTGTGTGTGTGTGTGTGTGTGTGTGTGTGTGTGTGTGTCTGTGCGCATTATTTTAGTGAGGCAAGTTTGTTTTTATTGATTAAAACTTGCTTAGAAAGATATGAGATGGGGTCTAGAGCAATAGTACAGCAGGTAGGGCATTTGCCTTCCACGTGGCCGGTTCCCAGCATTGCATATAGTCCCCTGAGCCTGCCAGGAGTGATCCCTGAGTGCTGAGCCAGGAATAAACTCCAAGCACCACCTGCTATAGCCCCAAAACCAAAGAGAGGGGCAAAGATGTGAGAGGAGAGAAGGAGAGGAAATGTGTTCAAGAGAGAACACAGACTTCTCTAAAAACAGGCAAGCAAGGGAGATACATGTTCAAGTGAGAATATGGACTTAAAGAGCAAGCCCTTGGGGCTGGAGTGATAGTCTAGTTGAGAGGGTGTTTGCCTTGTACACAGCCAAACCTTGTACACGGTTTGATCCCTAGAATCCCATGTGATTCCCTTAGCACTGCCAGAGTAATTTCTGAATGCAGGGCCAGGAACAACCACTGATTATAGCCAATGTGACCCCCCACCAAACCCAAAAATAAATAGAGAGCAAGCCCAAGATCCTCTGATAGTTCCCATGTTTCAGTACTCCCAAGGAACCCCTATGTCTGTTCTTTGTTTGCTTTTTCAGTGGCTCTTCCTCTCTTGAATAAAAGTAACCCTCGTTGCCTGTGTCCTGCGGAAGCTGTAGCAGGGCTGGAGGTCGTATTCTGGTGGGAGAGCATGTGCCTTGCATGCTGAAGGCTCAGAGTTTCATTCCCAGAATCTTAAGTCTTGTCTGTGGCCCTGCCTGGTATGGCCCTGGTGGCTCCTTAACACTGCTGGATGTGTCTTATTTTTAAAAAGGGGGGTGGGGTGGGGGCTACCAGGGGATGGATCCTGGCTCTTCTACAGTCTTATTGAAGAAATTAATTTAATTATCACTCAGTTTTTTCTATAGAATGGGAATAGTAACTGTGTAAAGGTTAGTAATATGCTTTGTACAAGACTTCATGTATAATAAATATTCAGTGTTCACTATTGTCACATGGGGGGGTGTATCTCCTTAGGAATGCTGGGGGCCTGGGAGGGTCACTCTGGTGATATTCAGCCCCATCATATGGGTCTGATGGTTTGGTGCTCAGGCCTGCCATTGCTTAGGGAACCACGCCATGCTCAGGATACACATCTCACACTTACGCATACCACCTCTTTGAGTGATCTCTCTGGCCCTGTTATATATTATTACTGGATAAAGTCATCCACATGTTATATTTAAATTTTGAAATACCATATTGTTGGAGAGTTGTCACATCACAGGTCTTTTCTCCAGCGTTGTGCTTGTCTGTTTAGCATGTGATCTCATTTCCTTGTCTTTAAAATAGGGGATGATATTCTTCTTTTTTTTTTTTCTTTTTTTGGTTTTGGTTTTGGTTTTGGAGTAGTGGGGGTGGCTACTTCCAGTTTTTCACTTGGATTCTCTCCCAGTGGTTTCTGGGGATCTGTGCAGTTCTAGGGAATGCATCTTCTACATGTATGTAGACCTTCTACATGCAAAACAAGTGCTTATTTAGCCCATAGAGGTAGCTCTCCAACCCCTATATTTGTATTTAATTTCAGTGATTCTGAATGGTATGGTCTAGGGGCACATCACGGTTCCCAAAATAAGTTTCCATGAAGTCAAAACTAATAATAGTAGATGGTAGTTACCATTTTATTTATTTTGGTTTTGGGGCCTCACCCCACAGTGCTCAGTGTGTGCAATGGAATTTCCCAAAGGCTGTATGTCCCAAAGGCAACAGATTGAAAGCATCGAAGAGATTTGCATTCTCTCACCATATGAAAATAAAATGTCAGTGTTAATTTTTAATTTTTTGTTTTGTTTTTGGGCTACACCTGGCACTGTTCAGGGCTTATTCCTGACTCTGCACTCAATCAGTTACTCCTGGTGGTGCTCAGGGGAGCATATGGGATGCCAGGGATCAAGCCTGGGTCAGCCACGTGCAAGGCAAGCTTCCTACCTGTTGTACCATTTCTTTAGCCCCAAAATGTCAGTATTTTAATAAGATATATTTATTTGGACTAAAAAAACTGTATAGGGATTAAATCACTTGTAGTGTTGCTGACCCTCATTGATCCCCCACGTCACCACAGGTTCCCAGATCACCTCTGAGTACTGCTGGATGTAGTCCAAAAGCCAAAAAAGAAAAACTAGTATTTTTGCTAATATGTAAGGTTTTTAAATTTTCTAAGTTCAGGGACCATAGAGTTGGTACAGCAGGTTACGTACTTGTCTGCATGCAGTCAACATAGGTTCTATCCCCAGCACTAATAATACGAACTATATAAACAACAGTTTTTTAGGATCCTTAATAATTTTATAGAGTGAATTAGACCACTGATACAATTCAGTGGAGTGAAAGAGAATTCTGGTGTCATAATTTTGTAGAAGTCAGTTCTTTATATACTTAACCCGTCCTTCAAACTTTTCCCCCTTTTCTGTCATCTTCTCTGTCTGCTCATATCATCTTCTTTAGATATTCTGAAACCCTCTTCTTCCGGGCTATATAGTCTATTAGTTTGTCTTTTCTTTTTTTGGTATAATTTTCATTCACTAGCTAAACTCTGTTTCCTCCATGTCTGTTTTCTAACAATATGATTTTCTTTTTTCTCTACATATGGTACTTTATTTCTGTACTTTCTATTCCCTTTTCCGTTATTTTGGACTCCGTCAAGTTGTTTGCCTCCTACAGTATCTTTTCCTCCTTGATTTGTTCTTTAAACTCTAATATACCTACCTTCTCTTATTTCTGATATTTAATACTCACCTTAGCTCTTTAATAATATTTAACAAATTTTATTGAGTATAAATATTACACACCATTCCCTTTGATTCTTATTGGGGACAAAAAAATAAGACAGGACACGATAAACATTCTTCTTGAACTTTTAGATTACTCATGATAGTCATTTAGCATAAAACTGGGGATATTTACAAGGTCATTTATTTAGGGTCTCATTTTAGTTGTTTTTGCAGTGGTGGAGATCATACTCGGCCTCACACATGTAAGGCTGGCGCTCTGCTGCTGAGCGGGGCCCCCATCCAGGTTTCTCCTCTCCCACTCTGGGAGTGCCTTGCGAGGATCATGGAAATCAGTAGAAGCAACCAGATATTACATGTCTTCTGTGTATCGAATATTTCACTTTGACTTGTTTAATTCCTTGCAAATTAGGAATGTTTGGGCCTGCACTACAGACGGGAAAACTAAGGCTCACAAAGGAGAAATAACTTGCTTGTGGCCCTGGAACTGAGAAATATCTCCATAGCTGTGAAGTATCAGTACCAAGATTTTCTTTTCTGTTCAGTAACATCAGCTAAGAAGAAGGTTATTTGTTGTTGTTGTTGTTGTTCATTTTGTACCACACCTGGTAATACTGGGGCAGGGTTAGGAGTGGGTTGCTCTAGGGGTGGGTTCACCGTACAGTGCCTAGGATTGAATCTGGGGCTCTTCCATGCAGAGGATACACTTTAGCCCTTTGAACTGTCTCCCTGACCAGAGGATGATGTGATGAGAGACACTTCAGAACCTATTGTGAAAACAGAGAGCATATGATTTGTCAGCAGAGCAATGTAGGATCTGTTTTAAGAGCTTTGGTGTCCTTAAGATTAGAACTGGAAGACTCCAACTCATTGGAGAAGAAATAAATCCTGCCTGGGTAGAGAAAATGGAGCAGGAACATTCAAGGTTGTTTGTGACTAGAGGGCTTCTTGAAGCTTACCTGGGAAAGGCAGGGGTCAAACATGCCGGAGAGCCCTCTGACCTGTGTCTCCTTCCTTTGGCAGAATGACGTCAGAATCAAGTTTGAGCACAACGGGGAAAGGCGGTAAGTCAGCTTTCTGTTTAGTGGTTGTGTTTGCATGCTTCAGTTCTCAGAAAACAGCGAACTTGTGGAAGCCAGTTTCCCTGAAGTGATCTATGGGGCCACTGGCTGGGTGATGGGCTTGACGGGGCCTACAGGGGAAAGTTTTGCCCTTACTCGGCATACCTGTTGGACTTTATTTCTGGACTTAGGGGGCCTGCCTTGAATGTTACCTACCTACCTGGGTTCAGTTCCTGGCACCTCATATGGTTTCCTGAGCCCTACCAGGAGTAAGCCCTGATCACTGCTGAGTGTGTCCCCAAAACAAAAAACAAACAATGGCAACAACAACAAAAGCTGTTTCAGCTGCTAGTGTTTTGAAGCTTACTCTGCTACTGTCATTGTGGCAGGGGCAGTAGTCAGGACTGCAGCTCTGCTCAGCTATGACTTTCAGACACACTGATATGGGCCACTTGTAGGTGTTGGGAAAAAGCAGGATTCCCTTGGGACATTGGAATCATTCTCCTCCATAGTGCAATAGTCCTTGCTTTGTTCATCTTAGGGGCCAGGAGGTTGATAGATGGAAAGTTTCTTTATATTATCTTTATTTTTTCTTTTTGGGTCATACCTGGTGATGCTTAGGGGTTAGGGGTTACTCCTGGTTCTGCACTCAGGAATCATTCCTGGCAGTGCTGGGCGACCATATGGGATGCTGGGGATCGAACCCAGGTCTGCCGCATGCAAGGCAAATGCCCTACCCACTGTAATATCACTCCGGCCCCTCTTTATATTTAGGGTCATGGCAGGCTGTATCAGGTATCAGGTTACTGGAAGATTTCAGATAATTTGAAGACATAGACCAGAGGTTTTTGGTCCATATTCTGATTCTTGTTATGGAAGTGAAAATAAAATGTTACAAAACTCTTCTGTCTTTTCTCCATTATCAGTATTTTAGTGGTTTTGTTTACATGTTTGTGGGAAGTCAAGCTAGAACTTCTCAGTGAAGAAAAATACCTTCATTTGAATTTTATTATTATTAGGGGACTATACTTCGTAGGCCTCAGGGGCTATTCTTGGCTTTCTTGTGAGTGATCCCTGGTGATACTAAGAGAACCATATGCTGTGCCGGGGATAGAACCAGTTGCATGCAAGGCGAGCACATTAACCCCTGTACTATCTCTCTAGTTTCTAATGTTATTTAAGAAATTAACTTTTAGAAAGCATATAGAGACTCACTCCTGTGGTATTTGGGACTGTGTGCTTGGCACGTATGTATAAAGTGTACCTTTCAATATCACTCCAACTTTTTTTTTCTTTTTGGGTCACACCCAGTGATGCACAGGGGTTACTCTTGGCTCTGCAATCAGGAATTACTCCTGGTGGTGCTCGGGAGACCATATGGAATGCTGGGAATCAAACCCGGGTCAGCTGCATGCAAGGCAAATGTCCTACCTGCTGTGCTATCGTTCCAGCCCCTATCACTCCAACTTTTTTCAGTTGATACCACCACCACCCCTTCCCATCCTTTTATCCTTTTTCTTTGCTTTAAGTATTCGGGTTTTTGCCCCCCCCCCCCACTTTTGGGTCACACCTGGCAATACACAGGGGTTACTCCTGGCTCTGCACTCAGGAAGTACCCCTGGTTGTGCTCAGGAGACCATATGGGATGCTGGGAATCGAGCTTGGGTTTGCCATGTGCAAGGCAAACACCCTACCCACTGTGCTATTGCTCCAGCTCTGGGTTTTTACTTTTTAAATTTTTCTTTGTTTGGGGTCCTACTTGGTGTTGTTCAAGAGCTACTCTCAGAAAGGTACTTGGGAGTTGCTCCTGATAGAGTTCAGGGTTTGAAACCAGCCTCCTGCCTCTTCCTCTCACCTCCCCGTGCAAAACATGCACTTCGGCCCTCGGAACTACCTCCCTGGCCCTGCTTTGAGTATTTGTAGAGGCAAAGAACATACCCATGTGGTTAAGGTTTCCTCTTTTACATGTCTCACTGTGGTTTAGTTCCTCCAGAAAATTTTTACTGGTCATTTTCTATACCTGGCATCCTTTATTCTACTGAAACTAGCTCTAGAGGGTGTCTAGTATGGTTTTCTCTTTTCAAAAGAGATATGTTTACAAGCATGCAATATTGTTAGAGTCTGCCTGGTACAAACATTGCACAAAGTATGATCTGCTGCTGCTGCTGTTTTGTGAGTTCTAGTCTAAAGGGAGGAAGGTTTCCTAAGCTTTGTCCTCAGTTACTCAATTTTCGAACTACCCGTAGCAGGGAAGTTAAATTGTCACTTCATTATTGCTGCTTTTCACACCTCTGACTTGACTGAGTTTTGGAGGGATGGCCAAACTCAGAGCAACAGAATTTTTCAGAAGTAGATATGAAATCAAAAGCTCAATTGTGTTAGAGCCTAATTATGCAGCTACGCTCTCCTGAATTCCTATTCCTAAAGTGGTATGCAGTTACTGTGAGTGGACTTTTACACTGAGAAACTGTATGTGTTTCGTTTCAGAGAAGCTGCCAGATCGAAACCACAAATATTTAAGGTGGTTAGGCAGGAATGGCCTTTTGAAGCCCTGAGCGGCAGAGTGTTGGTATCAGGAGTTTGAAAAGTGCATTCTCTTCTTATAGAGTTGTTTTTCAGGATCCATAGCATCACAGTATTTGTGTACTATGTGTGGAATTGGGGATTTAATAAAGTTGGAGCAAGGACCCCAACTTCTGCTCCATGCCAGACAACTCTGCTTTCATGCATTTTCTGTCTTAGGATTCTGTAGAATGTTGTTGTGGATTTTCTTTACTTTGTACAGGATAGTATCTAACTGTCAGTCCTTATGGAATTAAAATTTGCAGGAAAGAGGAAAGAAGTAGCTACTTTTTTATGTCAGCTATTCATTCTGGTGGGCTGGCTGACCCTTTGCTTTGGAAGCGTAGAGGACAGTCTCCTGGCCTCAGGATGGTAGAGAGGAAGGCTGTAGATAAGGATCTCCTTCCCTTTGAAATCCTCCATGTCTAGACACTGTGGGGAGGGTTGTCATGGGTGTTAGGCCCCTCTTTGATGCGCTGGCCTAAAAATGCCAGTTATTCAGTGTGATGCTGGCTACTTGCTTCTTACCAAATGTGGAAGTCCTGGTTTCTGATTTTGACCAGATATTTGGACTGCTTTGGGCTTTTTCTAATATGTCACTGCCAGCTCAAATGCAGAAGAATTAAAAAAAAAATGCAGAAGAATTTCTTTCTGACACTGATCCTGTTCCAGTGTTGTGGTAGGTACATTTGAGTGTATTTCTGTGTGTTTCTTTTCTTTTCAGAAAACTAGCCCCTTTTGATTGCTGTCTAGTTCTTATGAGTATGATTTGCTATTAATAGAGAAACCTGGGGAAGGTTCATTGGTTGAATACCCCACCCCTAACCTCACCTTGCAGGCTTGAGGCATTGAGTTCTATCACTGGCACAGCTTCTGCAATATGCCAACTTGACCCTGTTTATAAAGAGGGCTGGAGCGATAGTACCTCGGGTAGGGCGTCTGCCTTGCATGTGGCCAACCCGGGTTCAATCCCGGATTCATATGGCCCCTCAAGCACCACCAGGAGTAATTTCTGAGTGCAGAACCAGGAGTAACCCCAGAGCATCGCTGGGTGTGACCCAAAAAGAAAAAAAAACAAACAAGAATAGATGATCTAGGTCTGGGGAAATAATTCAAAGGGCTGGTGCTCATGCGATTGCCTGGGGTTGGATCCCTGGTTCCCTAATACTGCTGGCACAAGCCCTGAATGGCTATGCCAGGAGTAGCTCCTGAACACCATTGGGGTGACCCTCCCCCACCAAAAAAAGTGTGTGCTCTCCAGTTGTATCACAACCTAGTGTGTGACTACCACAGTCAAATATGTGACCACTAGTCATTGAAACAATGATGAAGGGAAGGGGGAGAAAGCACTACTAATGGTAGCCCTTGTGGCCCTTGCACACCACCAAACCTGAGAGCACTAACTCACAGGCCCAAGCAGCTTTCATGGGGAGTGGGCTAGGCCTCAGCCCCCTGCATCACTGGGTGGCTTCTAATAAAATTAACTCATCTTTTAAAAAAAATAATTGACTGGAGAGATAGTACAAAGGTTAAGATGCTTGACTAGTATTGTGGCTTTGGTTATAACCCTGATTTGAATCCTGGTACTACATTAGGTCCCCATGATTACCATCAGGTATAGCTACTGATCACTGCTGGGTGTGGCCCCCAAATAAAAAAACAAAAAAGAGTGAATGGAATAGTCATTCTCTTGAGGCTCCAGAAACACACACACACACACACACACACACACACACACACACACACACAGAGTCTCTAGAACTCTGAATGATAATATCACTACTTGGGAAATATAAGAATAACAGTAATCCTTGAGGCTGGAGCGATAGCACAGTGGGGAGGGAGTTTGCCTTGCACAAGGCCAACCTAGATTCGATTCCCAGCATCCCATATGGTCCTCCGAGCACTGCCATGAGTAATTCCTGAGTGCAGAGCCAGGAGTAACCCCTGTACATTGCCAGGTGTGACCCAAAAAGCAAAAAAAAAAAAAAAAACCCAAACCAAAACAATAATCCTTATATTTTTTCCTGCTCACTACAAAAGAATTTATTTGACACTATAATTTCCAAAAATGAAAGGTAGTATGGGGGTTGGGGAGGTACAGTGGGTAGGACATATATTTTGCACATGGCCAATTCAGGTTCCATCTCCAGCATTGCATGAGGTCCCCTGAGCACTGCCAGGAGTGATTCCTGATTGCAGGAGTAAGCCCTGAGCGTCACCAAGTGTGACCCTAAAACAAAACAAAACACCGAACAAAAAGAAAGGTAGTGACAGATAGAGGAATGGATTGATAGTGATGATGGTGATGGAGAGTTTATCTTTTAGAGATTTTATTTTTTTATTTAATTTTTGTTTTTTTTGCTTTTTTTGGGTCACACTCAGCGATGCACAGAGGTTACTCCTGGTTCTGCACTCAGAAATCACCCCTGGCAGTGCTCAGGGGACCATATGGGATGCTGGGAATTGAACCCGGGTTGGCTGCATGCGAGGCAAACGCCTTACCTGCTGTGCTATTGCTCCAGCCCCTCTTTCAGAGATTTTAGACATTGTGTGAAGGCTAGATTGTGGTCTGTAGTAATATTCTATCAGTACTGTCCTTTCTACTATAATGAAAATGTTGTTCAGTACAGCAGCCACTAGCCACATGTGGCTAATGAGCCCTTGCTGCATGACTACTGGGGAACCAATTTTTAATCTAGTTTGAATTTCTGTTGCCACGTGTAGCTAGTGGCTGCCACTCTGAAGACCACAGCACTAGGTGATGAACGTTTTGTGCCTTTCAAGGATCAGAGGCAGGGGATGGAGTGATAGTACAACGGGTAGGGCATTTGCCGTGCACACAGCCGACCCAGGTTCAATTCCCAGCATCCCACATAATCCCCCTAGCAATGCCAGAAGTAATTCCTGAGTGCAGAGCCAGGAGTAACCCCTGAGCATCGCCAGCTGTGACCCAAAAAGAAAAAAAAAGGATCAGAGGTAGTCTATCACAGAACAACAGTGAAAAACTCCTCAGATTCCATTAAAAATGCAGTGGCTTAAATGCCTCCTTCCTGTGGTTTATTGCTTTTTCCTCTGGTCACACCACTTCCCACTCTGGGGGAGCAGAGATGAGGTGAAAGAACCGTACATATCTTCGTCTCAGCACGGAGAGAGACAGAAACTGGAGAGGCTCCAAGGCCAATCAAGTGCTGCTCCTTCACCACATTCTAGTCATGTTCTGTCAAGCCAGGATGAGCTAAAGATAAAAAGTGTTTTGGTTTTGTTTTGGTTTTGTTTTGTTTTTGTTTTTTGTTTTTTTCTTTTTTGAGTCACACCCGGCGATGCAAAGGGGTTACTCCTGGCTTATGCACTCAGGAATTACTCCTGGCGGTGCACAGGGGACCATATGGGATGCTGGAATCAAACCTGGGTTGACCACATGCAAGGTAAATGCCCTACCCGCTGTGTTATTGCTCCAGCCCTAAGATAAAAAGTGATTTTAATATGCATTTCCCCCACCAGATTAAATATCTTTTCATGTGCTTCTAAGCCATCCATAATTCTTCTGTAAATGGTCTCTCATCTTTTTTTTTTGTTTATATTTTTATTCATGGGCCTCACTGGGCGATGCTCAGAGGTAACTCCTGTCTCTGCACAGAAGAATCTCTCCCAGCAGTGGTTGGGGGACTATATGGGATGCTGGGGATTGAACTAGGTTGGCCACCTGCAAGGTCGACCTGCTGTACTATTGCTCTGGCCCCGCCTCCTCATAACTTTGCTTGTTTATTCCTGTTGAATTTTGTTGTGTTGGGTGCGCTCAGTGCCGCTTGTCAAACGCAGAGTGCAAGATACACTCTACCACTTGAGCTAAGTTCTGGCCCAGTCTCATTTGATTTTTGCTAGGGTATTCTCCAAGTTTGATATTTATTATTAAACTCTCCCCACCCCCATCAGAAGTTTAAATCTTGGGTCAGAGAGATAGCTCAACTGTCTTTGCACATACTTTGCTTTGTGGAAGGTCTATGTTCAATCCCTGCACCTCATGGTCCCCCAGATACCATCAAGAGCTCCCTCTGAGCAAAGAGCCAAGAGTATAACCAAACACCGCTGATATAGCCCAACTACAAAAACAGAATTTAAATCTTTGTTGTGAAATCTGTCTTTTTCATTTTGTCCTTTTATTTTATGTCATACATAGGAAGAATGTCCAACACTTGAATAAAAATTTTCTTCCCATATGTGTGTATTTATATATGTTCTTATTTTTGTTTTAACTACTAAGTTTTAGTGTATTGGGTTGAATCTATGTGAAAGTTAGTTTATTGGGTTGAACCTTTGTAAAATTATTACTTTTGGATTATCAACAGTATCAACTTTTTAAATTCAACTTAATACATTTATTAAAACTTTTTATTATGAGAAACTCAAATACCTAATACTATTCTTACATGTATACTACTTCAATATCATTTTTGGGGGTCATATTATTTCTTCTTTGCCTAATTTTAAATTTTAATGAAGTACTTTATGATAAAACATACTAACACCTCCTTGGATAGTTCTTATTCTGCCTTTTATAGAAATTGTCCTTTGAGCTGACCTAATGAATTTTCCTAAAAAAACATCAGGATGTTTAAGAAATAGTACAGGGATTATGTGTGGCTGACTCAAGTTTGGTTCCCACTACCATATAGGGTTTCTCAAGGACAGCCAGGTATGGCCTGAAACAAAAACCAAGAAATATCCTCAAGACAAAAAAGAAACAATACTTTTCATTATCAACAGTATTTACATGCCTTTGTGATTTGTAAAATTGATCAGGCAGGTAACCAACTTAAGAGGAATTCCTGTGAGTCTGGTAGAAATCTCAGTTCTTTGTTTTGTTTTGTTTTGTTTTTTGGGGGGGCACACCCAGCAGTGCTGAGGGGTAACTTCTGGCTCTGCACTCAGGAATCACTTCTGGTGGACTAGGGGGACTGTATGGGATGCCAGGGGATAGGACCAAGGTCGGCTACAGGCAAAGCTAAGGCCCTTACCCACTGTACTATCTCTCTGGCCCCTAGAAATCTATTCTGAGGGCAATCAGCATAGAAATTCCTGTGACATCTCAAAAATGAATAATGGACAGGCTCTTTCAGTTCCTAAGGTTGAGGCATTCAGCTGGTAAGATTATTTTTTCAAAACTGCTGCTTCAGTTTCCAGGTTCTCTGCCTAGTGAGATTATTTGGAACATAGTTTTTAAAATCTAAGTAGCCTTTTATAATAATGTCATTGATAGATAGCGCTGGGAACTGAAGGGATAGAAACCAAGATTGGAATTGAGCATCGTTTGTGGCAGACTGTTGGCAGACCTGACAGATGTTCTAAAGAGTGAAAAAATTAATGGTAGATAAGAAAAAAGGCACAACAGAAAGACAAACAGCAAAAGAGAACAAAGGAATCTTCTATTTTGAAAAGGAAGAGGTCACGCAGAAACCTAGTTTTCTAAACCCTATATTTGAAATAAACAATTAACCACGCTTCCTGTTCTTTTTCAGAATTATAGCATTTAGCCGCCCTGTGAGGTATGAAGAAGTGGAGCGCAAGGTGACAACAGTGTTCGGGCAGCCACTGGATCTACATTATATGAACAATGAGGTAAGAAAGTAGATAGGTGGTGTGGAGTGGAGGGGACACCGCCTACTTGTGTAATTGAGAACTTTTTGGTCCGCTCCTCTCATCTTTTTTTTTTTCTGTATTCTGGGCCATGTCTGTAGTGCTCAGGGAGCCCCCACAGTGCCACGGATTGGACCTGACCCTACCCCGTGCAGAGTGTGTGCTTTAATGCTCTGGTCCTCTTTGTTTTGATGTCATATTGGTTTATAACAATTTTTTTTTTGTAACTCTGGGATTTATTTTTTTCACTATGTGAGGGGTTATTTTGCCATTTCCCCTTCTCATTCAGTACAGGTAATTCTAATACTCCATGGAGAGAAGCAGATCTGGGCCAGGGTTTATATTTACATTTGTAAATTATCTCTGATGCCCTGACCCCAACAGCCTGTTGTTGTGTGTGTGCTTTATTTTGTTTGGTTTTTTGAGTGGGGGGGCACACCCAGCTGTGCTCAGGGTTTACTTCTGGCATTACTTGAGATGTGGTGCCAGGGATCAAACCTGGATCCACCATATGCAAGACAAGCTCCCTACCCATTGCACTGTCTCTGCAGCTCTGCCCCAGCAGTCTGAACAAGAAGCAGAGGATTCAGCAGGGGACACGGAAAACTGGCAGGCAGAGCCTTTCCTGGCAGTTATAATACTGGCAGGCAGAGCCACTTATAGTCTTAAGGGACTGTATAGTATTGAGATTGACCTGGGTGCCTGCGAGGCTTGTGCCCCTTACCGCTGATCTTCTCCCTAGCCCCAAGAATTCTTTTTTGTTTTTTTGGGTCACACCTGATGGTGTTCAAGGCTTATAACTGACCTTCCACTTAGGAATCACTCCTGGTGGGACTCCGGGGTCCATATAGGGTGCTGAAGATCATACCTAATTTGGTGACATGCAAGGCAAATGCCCTACCCACTGTACTGTTTCTCCAGCCCCAACTCAAGAATTCTTTTGTAATATGATAATGATTTACAAAATTTACTCTCATCACATAGTTTATTTTCTACCCATCCTCACCCCCTGTTTTCTGCCATACCCAGGCTTACTCATGGTTCTGTGCTCAGGAATCACTCAAGGGGCGTAGGTGATGCCAGGGATTGAACCCAGGTCAGCTGTGTACAAGGCAAGCACCCTTCTCACTGAACTGTCTTTCCAGTCCCACCATTGTTTATCTTGAGATTTAAAATAGTATTTTCACTATTTGTTGTTTCCCAGAGTAAGATATAGAGTTCTCTCTCATCATTTTGTTTTATACATTGTATAAGTTTTCTATGTCCTAGTACAGCATATTTTCATCCCTTTTAATACTAAATTCTCATATTATCCCATTTTAAGCAAGGAAGATTATTCAAACTCTTAAGGATCTTCTCTCTAATAGTTCTATAATAGTTTAGTACAATGAAAATGGAGGAGGTAATTTTCCAGTTCTAGATACTGATTTTTATTTTTGAAGATATTAAATCTTTCAGTGTGATCGAAATTTGTCTTTATATTTGAATGACAATTTTTTATCCTCTTAAGTGAGAGCAAAAGGGAATGCCCTGCCACAGAGGTGGGGCGGGGTGGAGGGGTGAAGGGGGGGACGGTTACTGGGTTCATTGGTGGTGGAGAATGGGCACTGGTGGAGGGATGGGTACTCGATCATCGTATAACTGAAACCCAGGTACGAAAGTTTGTAAGTCTACAACTGTACCTCATGGTGTCTCATTAATTTAAAAAAAAAATTCGTTGTGACCCAAAACTCACTTCTGCTACACAAAACAAATAGTTAATGTGAGATGACATATCAGGTTTGACAAAATAAAGTAATAATGATGCAAAAATACAAAAAAAAAAC
Organism: Sorex fumeus; assembly: GCF_029834395.1. NCBI lineage: Eukaryota > Metazoa > Chordata > Mammalia > Eulipotyphla > Soricidae > Sorex > Sorex fumeus. Next base: position 80,568,992 of record NW_026606120.1, read on the forward strand.
TAGCAGTTTTTTATCCTTTTTCTACCCATCTTCACCTCTGTGCCTTTTGCTTGTTTAGGTAATGTTAGCATGGAATAGGATGGAACATGATTCTGCTGCTTAATTTGGAAAGAAATTTGGGGACTATAAGTTTGTTGATTTGTTTGTTGGTTTGTTTGTATTTTGATAACACTGGACAGTCCTTGGGGCTTTGCCTGGCTCTGACTCAGTGCTCAGAGATAGCTTCTGTCAGGCTCAGAGTGCCATATGGGATGCAGGAGATCCATTCCAGGTTTGCTGTGTGCAAAGCAAGCACCCTACCTGCTAAACTTGCTATAGCTCTTAATGAAAATGTTTTTGAATTGAACTTTGATGGTTTCTATCATCAGATTTACTAAAAATTATAAACTTTGTTATAATTATATACTTAAAATATATAAAGAAAACACTTCTCTGGTTTCAATGACATCTTTTTTTTCCCATTTTTTTCCCTTTATTTTATTTTATTTTTTTTAAAGTTGTAGATTTACAATTTTTTGTGCTTTGGTTTCAATTATACAATGATCAGATACCCATCCCTCCACCAGTGCCCATTTTCCACCACCATGGATAATATCCCTCCCACCCCCATCCCCCCAGCCCCCTATCTCTGTGGCAGGGCAATCCCCTGTGTTCTCTCTCTCCTTTTGGGTGTTGTGGTCTGCAAAAGAGGCATTGAGTGGCAAACATGTTCAGTCCATAGTCTACTTTCGACATGCATCTCTCCTCCAAACATCCTTTATTTGGTGCTCCCTTCTCTATCTGAACTGCCCTTTCCTCTAGGATACCTGGCTGGCCTCTAAGTTATGGAGTAATCCTCCTGGTGCTGATCTCAGCTATTCTTGGGTATTAATCTCATACTTTGTTACTTTATATCCCCCAGATGAATGCAATCTTTCTATGTCTATCCCTCTCTTTCTGACTCATTTCGCTTAGCATGATACTTTCCATATTGTACCACTTGTATGTAAATTTCATGACTTCATCTTTTCTAAGAGCTACATAGTACTCCATTGTGTAGATGTACCAAAGTTTCTTTAACCAGTCATCTGTTCTTGGGCATTCAGCTTTCTTCCAGTTTCTGGCTATTGTAAAGAGTGCTGCAATGAACAAACAAGTGCAGATGTCACTTCGACTATACATTTTTGCCTCTCTGGGATATATTCCCAGGAGTGGTATTGCTGGGTCAAATGGGAGCTCAATTTCTAATTTTTTGAGAATCGTCCATACTGTTTTCCAGAAGGGCTGAACCAGTGGACATTCCCACCAACAGTGAAGGAGTGTCCCTTTCTCGCCACATCCACGCCAGCATCGGTTGCTTTTGTTCTTTTGAATGTGGGCCAGTCTCTGAGGTGTGAGATGGTATCTCATTGTGGTTTTGATCTGCATCTCCCTGATGATTAATGATGTAGAGCATTTTCTCATGTGCTTTTTTGCCATTCGGATTTCTTCTTTGAGAAAGTTTCTGTTCATTTCATTGCCCCATTTTTGGATGGGGTTGGATGTTTTCTTCTTGTGGAGTTTAACCAGTATTCTGTATATCCTGGATATCAACCCCTTGTCAGATGTGTATTCGGTGAATATCCTTTCCCATTCTGTAGACTGTCTTTGTATTTTGGTCACTGTTTCTTTGGAGGTGCAGAAGCTTCTTAATTTAAGATAGTCCCATTTATCTATCTCTGTTTTCACTTGCTCGGCCAGTGGCGTGGCATCTTTGAAGATACCATTAGCTTCAATGTCATGGAGGGTTTTGCCAACTTTATCTTCAATGTACCTTATGGTTTCTGGTCTGATGTTGAGGTCTTTAATCCATTTTGATCTTACTTTTGTACATGGTGTTAGGCAGAGTTCTGAGCCTATTTTTTTGCATGTAACCGTCCAGTGATGCCAACACAATTTATTAAAGAGGCTTTCCTTACTCCACTTCACATTACTTGCACCTTTATCAAAGGCAGAACTGCAGACCAATGGAACAGGGTTGAATACACTGACATCTCTCCTCAATCATATGCTCATCTAATCTTTGATAATGACATCTTTTCATATTGCATAGAATCCAATGAAATGTTTTTCCTCCTACTTTTAAATTTATTTTGTTTTTGCAAACTGAAGATAGTTTCACTGGGGCCGGAGAGACGCCTTGCACAAGGTCCACCCGGGTTCGATCCCTGGCATCCCATATAGTCCCCTGAACATCATGGGGTATAAAACTCAAATCACTGTCACTGTTCTCCTGTTGTTAACCGATTTTATCAAGTGGGCCCAGTAACGTCTCCATTGTGAGACTTTGTTGTTACTGTGTTTGGCATACGAATACATCATGGGTAGCTTGCCAGGCTCTGCCATGCGGGCAAGATACTCTCGGTAGCTTGCCGGGCTCCCCGAGAGGGGCGGAGGAATCAAACTCGGGTCGGCCATGTTGGCTGCATGCAAGGCAAATGCCCTACCCACTGTGCTATCAGGATAGTTTTGATTTTGAAAAATATAGATAGATTTATATTTTATATGATTTTTCCCCTTTTTCATAGCTCTCCATCCTGCTGAAAAACCAAGATGATCTCGATAAAGCAATTGACATTTTGGATAGAAGCTCAAGCATGAAAAGCCTTAGAATATTGCTGCTGTCCCAGGACAGAAACCATGTAAGTAACCCCTGACTTGACCTGGCAGCCCCAGTAGGAACTCATCTTGCTTCCTTGGTAGAAGATTGAATTGCTCGGCTGCTCCTAAGCTATATTGGTGACCAGTGAGGTAGTGTATGTGATTTCTCTGAGAAGCCAGATCATTAGAGTTAAAATTACAGCTAAAAATGACTTGACTTTTGCTATGAAAGTAAGAAAAATGTATATCTTTTCCCCCTATATTTGTATTTTTTCTATTAGATCTGGATACAGCAAGAGAGATTTGATTAGTGTGGGATGCTGATTAGTAAAGCAATTAAGAATTTAAGACTATCAGGCCTTCAAAGCTCCATTCCAAGAACTTCTCAGCAACTGGCTTTCCTTTGGAATATATTTTGGGAACACACTTCCTCCTGTCTAATGGAGAAAGGTCTAATGGAGAATGGGAGGTCTCTGTCACTCCTACCAATTGGCAATCAAATCAGAGGGGCCATCAGAAAAGAAGAGTTGTCCCTTGTGCAGTTTCCTCTGCTAAAGGGCCCCTGGGCTCCTCTGTGGCACAGTGATACTAATGATCTGGGTCTGTCTTCTAAAAAGTGATTCCCTCCCTCTTTTCTTTAAAAGAATGTTCCTGGTGGTTCCTTGGCATTTTTTTTTTACCTTGTGCTTGAAGTCAGGCAACTTCACAGCTGAGATCTGTGAACCACGATAACTCAGATGGATGATACTCGTGCATATACTTATTTCCTGTGGAGACTTAGGAGCTGAGGCTGATTGATTAGGGAAAAGCACAGGATATTGAAGTTTAGCAAGCCTCAGAATTAAAAAGACATTTTCTAATATTACAGAATATGCATGGGGATTAGTCTTCTCTATCCTAAATGTCTTTATTTTCCCCCTGAATATGTCTTAGAAAATACTCTAAAATAAATTATATTTTCTTTATAATTTCATTTCCCTGCTCAAGTTATTCATTGCTCCTTATATTTCTTTCTTATTGCCTATCATATAAGGGCCAAACTTAGCTTAGCACCCAGGGCTTATCACTGACTACCTTGCTTTCAGTTCTCCAGGCTCATCCTTCATATTCTTCAGCATACTCTCCTCCTCTACATTTCTTCCTTTTTACTCTTTGCCAGAGTCTTTTATTTTTCCTGGGGGATCACATATGCTCGGGAACCATATAGTATGCTGGGGATCGGACCCGGGTCAGCCGCGTGCAAGGCAAATGCCATACCCGCTGCGCTATCACTCCAGCCCCTTTGCCAGAGTTTTTTTTATCTTTTAAATTAATTTAGTTTTATGGTGCCAGAGATGAAATCTAGGGCCCCACACACGCAAAGTGTGAGTCTCACAGCTGAACTCCATCCTTGTATTATCTCTCCTTTTCTTAAGGATCCAGCTTGATTGACCTGCTACGGTTTGGTCAGAATTTTTGACTGAAGCTATTTTGATTATTCCCTATTCCATTAGTCATTGAGTATAGTTTGCAAGCTTGTTTTTAGAATCCTTGGTAATTGCCTTATATTTGTTGCGTATTTATAAATTTTATCCCAAACATTTATAAGATCTTGGAGCTGGAGAAGGCTCTCCAGGGAATAAGGTGCTCTCCTTGCACATGCTCTACCTGGGTTTGATCCTAGCGCTTCACATTGTCCTGAGCACCTCCAAGAGTGATCTCTGAGCACAAGGCCAGGAGTAAACCCTAGGCATCACTGAGTGTGGCCAAAAACAAAAAAGAAAAAGTATAAGTAAGATCCTTAAGAGGAAGAGCTCTTAACAATTTAAAGCTCCTTCTCTATTTAGAACCTGTTCCCTTCCAATTCGCTGTAGAAAAGAACAGTGAATGCTTTTTTAATTGTTAGCAAAAAATAGACCATAGTCAGCAAAACACTTCTTACAGAGGAAACCGAAATTGGGATTTGGTTTAATCATGTGATCAACTGAGATTTAGCACCCCAAGTGTGATCTGTCTACTCCTCTAGCTACCTCTAGTTCTCCCATCCATTAAATGGTTAACGTGGCTTCAGATACTGCCACAATACTGGAGAACTGTGTGGCAGGGAGGGAGCAATAGTACAGCAAGAAAGGCACTTGGCTTTGCAAACAAGTGAGCAGGATTTGATCTCCAGCACCCCACATGGTTCCCCAGGCCCACCAGGAGTGATCCTTGAAATGCAGAGCCAGGAGTAAGCTAGGTGTAGCCCCCAAACAAAACAAAAAATTATGAGTTATGGTTTACAAAGCTGTTGATAACAGAGTTTTAGGCATTTCATGTTCCAGTTAGAAACTCACCACCCATGTCAACGTACTTCTACCAGTAAGCCAAGGTTCCCTCTCTCTCCCTCAGCAAATGTGCCCAATGGTGCTCAGGAGTAACTCCTGCCTCTTCACTGAGGAATCACTCCTGGTGGGGCTTAGGAAACAATATGGGGTGTCAGGAAACGAACCTAGAGTGGCTGTGTCAAGCAAGTGCTCTACCCACTGTGCTGTCATTCTGACCCATCGCTAAGGTTCTTAAGGCAGTTGTAGAACCTCTTTATGGTCTTCTCATGGAGAATCTCTCTTCAGTCTTGCTTTCTATTGCTCTTCCCCCTCCCTTTTTGGTACTGAGGATTTAACCCAGATTTACATATTGTAAGACATGTACTCTATTGCTGAGCTCTACATCTTGCCCTCTATTGCCATTATAAAACTCTTCATTATTTATTTATGTTGTTCTTTCTGCCCTGAAATTTGGACTGTCAATTCTTTTCCAAGTTGGATGCAGGAAATTTGTGTCTTATTCCCAGCACCACATGATCCCCCATATTAAAAACAAAAAGATTTGGAGGCCAGAGAAAGAGCATAGCAGGTAGCGCCCTTGCCTTAAATGTTGTTTCAGTGACTGCAGGACTCTGAACCTGGGTAAAATCTTCAACATCACATATGGGCCTCTGAGCACTGCCAACGGTCACTCTTGGAGCACAAAGCCAGAAGTAGCCCTTCAGCACCACTGAGTATGAACCCCACCCCTCAATAAATAATCAAAAACTAAAGGGTTTCAAATACGTTTATGGAAGTTAACGCTGTCAATTTATAAAACCCCAATAGTAACTATCATTACTATCCTGATGAGACTGAGACAGAACCCGTGAGATCCAGGGTGCCATTTTTCACATTTTTGTTCCCATGAACCAGACCAAAACAAACACAAATGCACATCTATTTCCCATGGGCATAGTTAAACTCACTTGTTCCTTTTGCCTCATACCTGTCTCAAATGTTTGATCAACGTAATTTGAGGGTCAATTCTTGTAACCTTTTCTTCTGATCGTCTCACTTCTACTTACTAAACGTTTGTGCACATGGTAATTATTCATGTTGTGTCAGCCACGCATGTTGCTTTTCATTGAATGATCATGCTTGACCTTCTAATTCCTGTCTGTAGAATGTTCCATTTATCACAGGGTCACTTTTGTTTGTGCTCCTTTTTTAAAAAAATAATTTTTTGAATTTCAAGCATTATCTTCGTGATGTCTAGGACTTCCAATGGGTTCCATTTTATAGTTTCCATAGTCCGAAGTTATCCACATCATTGCCCATTCAACTTTATTCTTTAACACATTTATCAGAGTTTTTTTATAACTTTTTTTTTTTTTAAGTTTTTGGGTTACCGCTGGTGATGCTCAGGAATCATTCTTGACTCTGCTCTCAGAAATTATTCCTGATGGTGCTTGGGGGAACATATGGGTTGCCCGAGATCAAATCCAGGTCAGCCACATGCAAGGCAAGCGCCCTCCATGCTGTTCTATCTCTCCAGCCCCGTGTTTGTTTTCCTTTTACTCTCCTATAGTCTCTTCCTTTTTCTCACCTTCCTTCTTCCTCTTTCCCACTCCTAAGTCTTAATCAAGGCTACTTAGACCCTTGCATCAGTTTCTTTTTTATTCTTTTATTTTTTGTTGGATTTTGTTTTTCTGAGATAGTCTCTGTTGTTCGGGGTCTGCTCCCAGCTCTGTGCTTGTGAGTCACACCCAGCAGTGCTTGGGGGCCCTGTGTTGATAGGGATGAGACCTGAGTTTCCTGCATGAAAAGGATCTTTCCTGCCTCTCAACTATACTCCCTTGTCCCCTTTTGGCCACATCCAGTGGTGCTTGGGTTGTGGGGTTTGAACCAGTGTCAGCAGTATGCAAGGCAAGTGCCTTATGTCTTAGACATTCTCTCCAATCCACAGCCTAATTTTTATTTACCATGTCTTTCTCTTTTTCTCCTTTAAACCAGAATTTTTAGACTTGACTAAATATTGCAAACATTTGAGAGACTAGTCCTTGAGCCCCATTCCCAGAGATTTCTGATGTATTTGGTCTGAGATATCAAAATTCTCACAGGCGGGGCTGGAACGATAGCACAGCAGGTAGGGCGTTTGTCTTGCATGCAGCTGACCCAGATTTGATTCCCAGCTTCCCATATGGTCCCCTGAGCACCGGCAGGAGTAATACTTGGTTCTGAGTGCAGAACCAGGAGTAATCCCTGTGCATTGCTGGGTGTGACCCAAAAGGCAAAAAAAAAAAAAAAAATTCTCACAGACAAGGGACTGGGAAGGTAGTGCAGTGGGTAGGATACTTGCCTTGCACATGCATGACCAAGGTTTGATCCCCAGCATCCCATTTGGTCCCCCGAGCACCACCAGGAGTAATTCCTGAGCACAGTCAGGAGTAATTCCTGAGCATTGCTGGGTGTGGCCCAAAAATTAAAAAACAAAAAAACAGTCATAGCAGTTCTAATGATTTCTTTCTTTCTTTCTTTCTTTTTTTTAGAAAGCAAATATTTATTTATTTATTTTGTTTTTTTGGTGGGGGTCACACCTGGCAATGCTCAGGAGTTACTCCTGCCTCTGCACTAATGGACTAGTTCTTTGTCTGGTTTTTGGGTCACACTTGCCCCTGCTCAGTGGTTACTCCTGGATCTGCAGTCAGGAATCACTCTTGATGGGCTGAAGGAGCATATGGGATGCTGGGGATCAATCCCAGGTTGACTACATGCAAAGAAAACACCTTACCTCTGAATGATCATTCTGGCCCTTCCCCAGAAAGCAGTTCTAAGGGAAAATCATGGCACTAAATCAAAATATGATTCACCTCAAGTCCTTGCTGATAAAAGTCTCATCCACTTACCAGTAGATTTACTAAATTAGATGCACCCTCTCCCAGGCCCACTGAGTCAGAATCAGCATTTTTAACATTTTTAAATCTGGGTGATTTGTTTGCACACAAAAGTGTGAGAAGTCCTGCTTTGAAACCATCATTGATGCCCTTTATTTTCTAACCTTTTGCCTTAACTGCACCTGTCCTTTTTATAAGTCTCTGGCATGCTGGCTATTGAACTGGCTTTGCTATCTGAAATTTTAGATTTTAAAGGTGGGCTTTAGACTGAGTGCTCTTTGTTATATTTTGAAATTTCTGTTGCCAAGGCCTATAGAATTGTCACTCTGTGTGAGGCTTGAGTCCAAGCAAGTTGTCTTGATGGCTTCTCTTTCTCACTACCAGCTGTGGCCTTTCCTTACCCTTCATGGGCTTGGTCTGTCCGTGTGTGACTTGGGCTGTTTGTTCCTCTTTGAGTCTCCACGGAGAGCTATTGCACATCGGAGGCCTCAGCAAGAACATTCACTTCCCCTGGCGTCTGACTTCCCGTTCAGAGTGAGACAGGACAGCCTGTGTGTGGTGCAGTCTGCGGTGGGAAGACTAGAGGATGCTGCTTGGCAGCTGCACTCACCCCTGCGAATGGGAAGCCTTTTTCCTGGAGGACAGGATATAGTTTGTTTAGGTGGATTTTTTTTCTTGCGGGGGGTGGGGCGGGGGGAAGGGTGGAGGGAGGGGGGCGATGCAGAGAGGATGGGTAATAGGAGGTAGAAGAGAAAAGGTAAGAGGCTGGACCGATAGTACAGCAGGTAGGGCATTTGCCTTGCACGAGGCCAACCCGGGTTCGATTCCCAGGATCCCACATGGTCCCCCGAATACTACCAGCAGTAATTCCTAAGTGCAAAGCCAGAAGTAACCCCTATGCATTGCCGGGTGTGACCCAATGAACAACAACAACAAAAAAAATGAGAAGAGGTAGAAGCTCAGACCCAAACTGTTTATAATGCCCAGCTCCAATTCCCGCTCTGAGCAGTGCTCTTGCATGTTTGTTTCCTTATCCTGATGTCACCTGCTCCCCACTGCAAACTGCAGTTTTCAGTTTTCTGAGTGCAACGGTCTTCCTCTGTTGCTTTGCATGCTCTAGAACTCACCTGACAAAAGGGAGTACAAAAATGAGGGTGGATTTGGTGAGATTCTGATCTTTTTTTTTTTTCTTTTTGGATCACACACGGTGATGCACAGGGGTTACTCCTGGTTCTGCAGTTAGGAATTAGTCATGGCAGTGCTCGGGGGACCTATGGGATGCCGGGAATCAAACCCGGGTTGGCCGCGTGTAAGGCAAATGTCCTACCCCTTGTGCTATCACTCCAGTCCTGGGGTTCTGATCTTGTCTGAGTTCTGTGAACTCTGGCAGAATGGGACATAGTAAAGCCTTTCTGAGTGAACATCATCCTGAGATGACTCATGTGTAATTCCCAGTAATAGGAAGCATCTGAAATCTTTTTTCCATAACTTTCAGAGTGATTATTGTTGGGAAAGAAGTAGTATTTAGAACTACTTTAATTAATTTACTTTCTACTCTTTAGTTGTTGTTGCATGCTTCATGTTGAACTTGGATCACCACACATGCAAGGCCAGTGCTTTACTTACTGCTCAGTTAAATTGTACTTCAGCCCTATTGAGCTAGTTTTCTATTTATGAAATTTTTATGAAAGTAGTTTTACAATCCAAATTAAGCTTCTTTGATCAGTTATTCTTTTTTTTTTTTAATTAGACGTAACATTCTAGGGGCCGAAGCTATAGTACCGTGGGTAGGGCATTTACCTTGCATGTAGCCAACCAGAGTTCAATCCTAGATGGTCCCCCAAGCACCACCAAGAGTAACTCTTGAGTGCAGAGCTGGGAGTAACCCCTGAGCATCGTCAATTGTAACACCCCCCCCAAACAAAAACAAAGCAGTGGCATTCTGAACTATTTCATAGTAAAGAATTATAATATTAAATAAATAAACACTTCAAATTTTTGTTCTTTACTGAAATTTCTTTTTCTGCAATTGAGCTACTTTTTAAATATACCTATTTATGGGAGCCGGAGAGCTAGTACATGGGATAAAGCATCTCACCTACCTTTTATGCAGCCAACCCTGATTCTGTCTCCAACACTGTGAACACAGTGCTCAGGAGTGGCCCCTGAACACTATCAGTTGTACCTCTGCCCCCCCAAAATTATGCATTTATGGACAGGAGGTATAGCTCAATGTTTGAGTGATGCTCTGCATGCAGGAGACCAAGGTTCAATCACATGATCTGAGCACAAGAGCTGGGAATCGCCCATGAGCATTGCTAGGTGTGGCCTCCAAGCAAACAAACATATACATATTTACCAGCCAGTATTTGGTCAGGTTGGAGGTTGCCATCAGTGTCTCTCTCTGACCCTTACTTGATCTTGCTGCTGAAATAATTTCCTGCTCTTCACCCCAAGTCTCCTCTGGATATTTTTATGAGAGGGTATTGACAACTCAGTTCAGTTTGGCCGATCACTGCAGGAATGAATTCCTGTTACCCTTCCATGTCTGGGTCATCACTTATTAAACTGTGGTACTGGGTCTCAGTGCTAGTCTTTGACTAAGAATGTGAAACTACACTGAGCAAAGAGTGATTTGCCAAGAGGGTCAGAGTGAATTGGGGGTAGATGGGTAACTCATATATTAAAGGCATAACAGTGGCTGGAAGTAAGAGGAGTTTTGAGGAAGAGTGTGCCTGCCCGCATAAAGACTGCTGAGCCTTTTCCCTTTTCTCCTGCAGACCAGTACCTCCCCTCACTCTGGGGTGTCCAGGCAGGTGCGGATCAAAGCTTCCCAGTCTGTGGGAGATATAAACACCATCTATCAGCCTCCCGAGCCCAGAAGCAGGCACCTCTCTGTCAGTAAGTATTTCACCTTTTCCCCCTTTCATCTAATTAATCTTCCTCAGATGGTGTTCCAGTCCTCAGGGAGTTTACGATATAATTATTTGAGAGCATAATCACATTTAATTTCTTTAAACATTCCTGAAAAAGCCATCTCAAATATTTCCTTGAAGTCCTTCAGAGAACTCCAAGTTGTACCTTGATTTTTTAAAAAATTTTATAAAGTTGTTCACAATATTTGATTACATTTAATATTCGAACACCAATACCGCCACCATTATTCCTTCCCACCACCATATTTCGAGTGTTTTCATCCCGAACCCCAAACCCAGCCCCCAAAGCAGAACCAAAGTAATTTATCTTGTATTGCTTGTTATGAATAATGTGCTAAAAATGATCCAAAAAAAGATTTCTTAGGGCTGGAGAAATAGCACAGCGGGTAGGGTGTTTACCGTGCACGCGACCGACCTGGGTTCAATTCCCAGCATTCCCATATGGTCCCCTGAGCATGCCAGGAGTAACTCCTGAGTGCAGAGCCAGGAGTAACCCCTGTGCATCGCTGGGTGTGACCCAAAAAGCAAAGCAACAACAACAACAACAACAACAACAACAAAAAAGGTTTCTTAGAGGAAAGTGTTACACCCTGACTTTTAAGCATTCTTTCCCCGAGGTACGTGGGATGGGTATAATTAGGGATCAGATTCAAGTCTGAGTTGTGGTTTTGTTGTTTTATTTTTGTTTTTTGGTCTACACACAGAGATGTTCAGAGGTTACTCCTGGCACTTCACTCAGGTATCACTCCTGGTGGTGCCCAGGGAACCATAAGGGGTGCCAGGGATCAAACCCAGGTCGATCACACGCAAGGCAAACACCCTACTGTACTGTCTCTCCAGCCCCTTTAGTTGTGAGTTTTAACCTCAGACCTCTTGCTCATGGCTACCTGAGGAGTCCTTGTGCTTCCAGGAAGATGCTAATGAAGCTCTTAGAGAGTCCAACTGCTTTGTCTGGAAAGGCCAGGATCTGGCAACATAGTATTCACAATGGGTTAACCAGGAAAAAAGTGATATATCTGTTCCCAGTGCTCCCCAGGAAAGGAATGGAAGTGAGTTGTACATTTTACCAAGTAATCCTGAAATACTTTGGATCCCATTTCCAAGAGTTTAAGGAAAAAGCCCACTTATTCAATTATGGAATTGTTATTAAATTGCTCTCTCACTATCTTGAACTGAGCTTGGGGAGATCTAAACATCAAACCTGCTGCAGAGCTTGTCTGTGTAAAAAGGCCTCCCAAGGGAACAGCAGGAAAAATGTTACCCAGGCACTGACTACCTCATTTAGTGATTTCCGGAATTCGAGTAGTACATGTTGCTGAACTTCATTCATTCTCTAACACTGTGGATACTTGGTGGCTGTGTTTTCAGAAAACTGTTGAGGAGAAAGACCCAGCAGCCAGCTAGGAGATCTTATCCAAAGCATCTCTTGCTCTGGAGTCCAGCTACCCTGGACCCTGGGAAATTCGGCCAGCTTGACCTCGCTTCCTCTGTGGAGACTGAGGGACTGAGGGAGGGCATCATTGTTTGTGGAGCAAGCAGAAGGACTAAAATGAGGTTATGATTGAGTTTCCTGCTCCTTGGTAAGAGCCTGTGATTGTGTGGTGACAAGGGCTAAATGCTGCATTGTTGTAGGGAGTTGTGTGTGGAATTTCCTTGTCTGAGAATGCTGAGGAATTAGATTTCTATGATGTAGACCCTATTTATCTATAGAATAGGCAGCACAGCCTCTGAGGACACATAACTTCCCAGAATGCATCTGTAGATCCTAGGATTTTGGTGGGGGTGGGGGTGGGGGGGTTGGCCACTGCCGGCAGTGCTCAAGGCTTATTCCTGGCTCTGGGCTGAGGGATTACTCCTGGCAGGCTCAGGGGACCATATGTGATGCCAGGGATTGAACCCAGGTCTGCTGTATGCAAGGCAAACACCCTATCCTCTGTATTACTGTCTGGACCCAGATCCTGGGTTTTTTCATTTTGCAAGTATCATGGACCAGACAATGAGCTGAAACAAATGCAACAGTGGAGGCAAGTGGAAGGGTGAGTCTGCCTCAAGCTCCAGGAGAAATTAACCAGTTTTGCTTAGGACTGAGGCTGAAGCAATAGTACAGCAGGCACTACCTTGAATGCAGCTGACCCGGGTTCAATCCTCAGCACCACATATGGTCCCCCAAGTCCTCCAGGAGTGATCCCTGAGCACAGAACCAGGAAGAAGTCCTAAGTACCACCCCCAGCATGTGGGCCAAAAACCCAAGATAAATAAAAATTTAAAAATCTGCTCAGGACTTTAGAGGTTACAGAACAGCTATCTCTGAGAACAAACATGGTTTACTTAGATGAATAATCACGTACAAGAAAGAGTATCTGCCAGTTACTTTGTTGAGCAAAGTGGTAGGTTGAATCTCACCCAATTTGGAGTGTGTAGAGTATAGTGGATGTCACAAGAGAAGTGGGCAGAGTGCCCCAGCACTTCTGTAGGGACAAGAAATGAAGGAGATGGTTTCTAACTAGAATGACCTGGGAAAGATTATTTCACTTATTTACCCTGTTGGCTGACATATTTGGAGGCGAAATGGAGAAACCTAAGACACAGTGCTTAGCTTCTGAGGTGCCTCACCTAGTCTTGGGTTTGTTTGGTGGTCAACAGAAGACTGAAGTCCTGTCTCTGTCAAAAGAAAGACTAAAACCCTTTGGCCCATCTCCACTATAATGCTTATCACATTATCTTTGTTATCTTTTTGTTTTCCCTATAAAATTTGTTTTTATTCATTCAACAATTGCCAGAGTGTATGCTTTGTGCCAGAAACCTGGGAAGCCAAAAAGCCAGGACTTCTTACAAATTTATGGGAAACAGACGTATGCTGTCATGGTGTAATTAACACATAATTTATAGGCCATGACTAAAAGGTGTGTGGTGTCCAGAGAGAATGTAACAAAGTCATGTGACCTGATTTTAAGGCCAAGAAAGCCTGACTCTGTGATCCAGAGTGTGGATGGGAATTGTGCCAAGAATATGGGAAGAGAATTCCAGGCCTGCAGAGCTCCATGTGCAGAGGGCTGATGGCAGAGGCACTGTGAGAAGAAAGTCCTTGGGTCTGAACAACCAAAAACAGGGTTGGACCGAGAGTGCAGAGGGAGGACTATGATGAAAAGATTAATTTGGCTGGTGGGAAGATGGGGGCAGGGATCACCCCAAAGTACTGGGGGCTCCTTGTAGCTCTGTGCTGTGGAATCTCACCCAGCAATACTTTCAAAGACCACAAGCTCTCTGCCCCTCCCCCCTCATTTTAGTTTATTTTTGTTGAGGGGCCATACCTGAAGGTACACAGTGTTTACACTTGACTCTGTGCTCAGGGATCACTCCTGACAATGCTTAGGGGACCCTACGTCGTATAGGGGATTGAACCAGGGTTGACCACATACAAAACAAATGCTTGTTCTCCTGTACTATCTTTAGCCCAGCATTTTAAAATTAAATACAGTGATCATCCTTACGCTAAGTGAAGAGGAATGGGTGGCATGGCATATTCATATTTGTTCTTGCTATATGTGGAGAACAGATTGTAGAAGGGTAGAATGAATTCAAGGGACCTAGGTCAGGCTAATGTAGCAGTCTAGGTAAAGGAAGAATGAAGCTTGAACTAGTCTTATCAACAGTAGTGGAAAGAGAAAGAGTCTGGGGGATTTGGAAGGTAAAACTGACAGCATGACTTTGTGGTGGGTTTCACAGTGCAGCATGGGTGTATAGGTTGTTCCTAAGGTCCTTTGAAAAAGGTCTGTGAAGTGAAAACTTTCATACTAACATGAGATATAATTTGTCCTTTCCCTCATTGTCTTATTAAGTATACAGTGGGGTTTTCCAGAGGTTACTCGTATGAGGTATCATTGCCTCGATGGCTAATAGACTGTGTGCTTGTGTATTTAATGATTTCTGAGTTTTAATTTTTAGTATTGTGAATCCTCATTGATATTATCCATCTCAGTAAAAGCTCTTTATCATCCTCTATTGTTAAGGCATAGAGGGGGCTCTAAGATTGGAAGAGTAAAGAGCTACCTAGTATTGGATTGTATTTATGGATGGATATTGAGAGAGAAGGGGGGAAGCTGTTGGCTTATGGATTTGGGTAAATGGCGCTTCCTTTTTCCAACTCCAGAATACCGGAAGAAAGCTTAATTTCTGGTGCTAGGAAGGGAGAGATACAGTGTTTTAGACAAGATGAATTGGAACTGCCTTGAGACAGCCCAGGGGAGATGGCAGATGGAAAGTTAGATTTATAATATAGGTTCCTGTATCTCTGAAAAGGGAAAATACCAGGCCTCTAGCACTGTAGCACTGTCCTCCCATTGTTCATCAATTTGCTCGAGCGGGCACCAGTAATGTCTTCATTGTGAGACTTGTTGCTGTTTTTGGCATATTGAATACGCCACGGGGAGCTCTGCCATGCGGGCAGGATACTCTTGGTAGCTTGCCAGGCTCTCCAAGAGGGACAGAAGAACTGAACCTGGGTCAGCCGCATGCAGACGCTCTACCCGCCATGGTATCGCTCCAGTATACCGCTCCAGTATTAGGGCTAGAGAAAAGAAAACTGGATATTGTCAGGTTGAAACCATGGGCTCATGTGAGAGCA
Source organism: Sorex fumeus (assembly GCF_029834395.1). Taxonomy (NCBI): domain Eukaryota; kingdom Metazoa; phylum Chordata; class Mammalia; order Eulipotyphla; family Soricidae; genus Sorex; species Sorex fumeus. The sequence continues at coordinate 80,584,332 of NW_026606120.1, forward strand.
TGGGAAACTGTGCTGAAAGAAAATGGGGTAGAGGACTGTGTCTCAAGCACCTAAACAATTTGTGGAAAGGTGAGCCCCCAAAGGATATAAGAAAAGAGCAACCAGAGAAATAGGGAAATTAGTAGAAAGTTAAGAAGAGGTTTTCCATGGTACCAGCCTGGTTGTGAAGACAGACCAAGGGAGGGTAAGAAACTCAATTTGTCATTTTCATTCCCAAGTTGTTTGTTTTGGTACAGTCTCCGAAGGCCTTCTGGAAGTACAAAGAAATAGGCAGGAAGAAGAGTCAAGGTTGAAGCACAAGAAACTAGGGCTGGGAGATGGCTCAAAGGGTTAGAGCTATTTTTTTTTTTTTTGGCTTTTTGTATCATACCCAGTGATGCTCAGGAGTTACTCCTGACTCTGCACTCAGGAATTACTCCTAGCGGTGCATGGGGGACCATATGGAATGCTGGGAATTGAACGCGGGTGGCCATGTGCAAGGCAAACACCCTACCTGCTGTACTATCTCTCAGGCCCCTACTGGAGTAATGTCTTCATTGCCCCTATTCTTTGCGCGTGGGAGCCCGGAGTTTGATTTCCATTTTTTTTTCTTTTTTTCTTTTTTTATTAGTGAAACACCATGAGGTACAGTTATAGGCTTACAAATTTTGTGCTTGGGTTTCAGTTATACAATGATCAAGTGCCCATCCCTCCACCAGTGCCCGTCATCCATCACCACGGGTCCCAGCATCCCTTCCCACCCCTCATCCCCCCCCCCCCCCCGTCCCATCCTGCCTCTTGCATGGTTCCCCAAGCATTGCTAAGTGTGATCTCCCCACAAGAAAATGCATAAAACACAAGGAACTAGAAGTCCTAGCAGTAGCATTGGGATTAAAGGAGAAGGCTCAGACTTCCAAGCTTTAGTGATTCAAATTTCCACCAGGCCAGGCTCTTGCTCTTCCTGCCCACCAACATTAGCAAGCCTGTGAGCATAGTGATCAAGTGCTTGATGCAGCTCATCCGGCTAGGAGGAGCCAGGTGTGCCAGTGTAGTTTAAATACCTCTGCTTATTTAAAAGTTCTTCCTTGTTTTGAATAGACAATCTGCCATCTCTCACTCTGCCCATTCTAGTCCTGTTCTCTTGAACAACAGAGATAACATTTTCCATGTGGTAGTTCTTTATTTCAAATCAAATGTTTCTTTTTTCCAACACAATATACATACCTTGAGCTCCTCTTTTTTCTTTTTTTAGGGTCTGTTAAACTAGGTCATGCTGAAAAATAAAAAGACTACCACTTGGTAATGAATTCACCCACAGGAAAGACCTCCAGGTAAAGCAAATGGCACTTCCTGGCAGTAGATGGCAGTTACCTTTAGAAATTCTGCTTACTTGGCTGCTGAGCGAAGTATCACTTAAGTCTTTGATCCACTGGATGGCCCCCTGAGGCCAGGAGCCCAACTAGAGAACTTGGCATGGTCACAGTCTCACTTGTTTAGTTTATTATTTTTTTTAAGTGCCTTTGTCTTGTTTTTGTGCCTTATTACTGCATCCCACAGTGAGGTTGGCAGATTGAAACTCTTCAGAAGTGGGTTAAAGCAGTCAGTTCTCTCTGGGAGTTTGACTGTGAAGAAAAGATTTAGTCTGGAAGCTTTGGGGAGTGGCAGAAACAAGGCCAGGGTATACTGAGACTGGAGATCCAGATATGTTTATGGAGAGAGACTCGAAGATATTTGAGGAGATTGAAGGTGGGGAGACATCACAGGGAAGTTGATCTTTGCAGGGATGAATCTGGGAGTCCAGTAGGGAACCTTGGCTCGGCAAAGTAGGGGAGATGGAAGGGAGAAAAATTCAGAGGGGTGAAAGGACCAGAGAAAGGACGAGATGGTTTCTGAGTCGTACCTAGGCAGTTCTGTATTGGAGATCTCTGCACAGTACAGAGCTCCGGTCATGGTCGGGACTGGGGAGGGAGAGACAGAGGCAGTGACCGGAGCTCCCTTCACTTGCACGGCTTCTCTTCCTCAAAAGAAATTCTTCTGTGATTCTAGGGGAAATCAGAGACTGGTGAGTGGTGGTAGCAACGTGAAAATAAAGTGGGTGTTTTGAAAGTTGACATGCATGGAAGGTTTTATGGGACAAAATGTTGAGATCAACTCTCCTGTACAGCTCTCCAGTATAAATATGTTGGGAAATATTGGCTCAGCTTTTCCATTGATGGGAGTGGGGAAGGAAGAGGTGGACTGAAATTGATAGATGGACAGTGATGGAGGGTCTGGACACTTTGGTGATGAAGGTGCAGTAACTTTGTACGTGAACACCATAAACATTAACACCAGCATAACCATGTTACCCAAACTACAATAAAGAAAAGGGGTTTTTTTTGTTGTTGTTGTTTTGTTTTTGCTTTTTTTTTTTTTTTGGCGGTTCTCGGGACTATATGGGATGCTGGGAATTGAACCCGGGTTGGCTGCGTGCAAGGCAAATGCCCTACCCGCTGTGCTGTCGCTCTCGCCCCTAAAGAAAAGTTTTGGGTTTTTTTATTTTTGGGTCACACCCGGTGATGCACAGGGGTTACTCCTGGCTCATACACTTAGGAATTACTCCTGGCGGTGCTCAGGGGACCATATGGGATGCTGGGAATCGAACCTGGGTTGGCCGCATGCAAGGCAAATGCCCTACCCACTGTGCTATTTCTCCAGCCTCATCTAAAGAAAAGTTTTTAAAAAATATTTTCCACCAGGGCTGGAGCGATAATATAGCGGGTAAGGCATTTGCCTTGCATGCGGCCAACCCAGGTTCGATTCCCAGCATCCCATATGGTCCCCTGAGCACCACCAGGAGTAATTCCTGAGTGTATGAGCCAGGAGTAACCCCTGTGCATCGCCGGGTGTGACCCAAAAACAAAAAAAAAATTTTTTTTTCCACTGAGGGTCTGCGAATGACTTAGCAGTAGATGCTCTCCTTGCAAGGCCTGAGGCCCCAAGTTTGACCTCTGTCATTGTCCACATCGTTGGTTGCAAATACCAGGCATACAGCTGTTGGGGTCCCTGGTACCCAAGCAAGCATGTGATCTCCACCTGACCACAACATATGAGCATCGAGGCCTTCCTCTCCCCTGAGTGTGTGACCACCACCAGAAACAACAATGAAGGGAAGGGAAGAGAGAGATTTTTTCCATTGAGAGTAAAAAGCAGAAAAAGACTTGATTCTTGCCCTTCTCATCTGCTCCAGCAAGAGAGAAAAATGGTAGAAAGCAAATAGTTGGTGACCCCAAACAAGCTATCTCTTTGTACTTGCAGTGACCTGCGCATTCACACTGACCCAAAGCCCTGGAACTCCCTGTGGAGGCAGCTTCCTGACTGCACCAGCTTCCTGACAGGAGTCTCCTATGAGAGGGACTAGAATCTGAGAGCCTGTCTTTCAGCTTTAGGTTAGGGTACAGACCAAAAGAATTCGCCATGTCATGGGTGCGAGCTTTCTTCAGATGGTTGTTTTGGGTTAGGCTAGCAGCATAGAGAGTATGAGCCGGCATACTCCGGGGGCCCATGGGCACCTTGCAGCTGACACCCATCTCTTTTTTTTTTCCTTTTTTTTTTGCCTTTTGGGTCACACTTGGCGATGCACAGGGGTTACTCCTGGCTCATGCACTCAGGAATTACTCCTGGCGGTACTCAGGAGACCATATGGGATGCTGGGAATCGAACCCGAGTTGGCTGCGTGCAAGGCAAACGCCCTACCCGCTGTTCTATAGTTCCAGCCCCTGACACAATCTCTCGCTCCTTTTCTTTTGTGTGGAGTAAGTTTTGCTCTGAACACAGGATAATCCCTCCACCTTTTTTTTTTTTTTTTTTTTTTTTTTTTGCGTTTTGGGTCCAGTAATACACAGGGGTTACTCCTGACTCTGCACTCAGGAACCACTCCTGGCTGTGCTCGGGAACCAAATGGGATGCTGGGAATCAAACCCAGGTCAGCCTCGCGCAAGGCAAACGCCCTACCTGCTGTGCTACCACTCCAACCCCTCCCCTCCGCCCTTTTGCTGTAGTTGACGTGGAGGTGAGATCTGTTGGCATTAAATGGCCTCGTGAGTCTAGAGCAAGGGCAGGCTGTGGTGGCAGGGAAAGAGTGGCTGTGCCTGCTCTCTGAGACCGAGAGTGTCCTGATGGGATGGCTCTGTGGTTTGTGCGTCTGGCTTATGCTGTCCCTGCCAGTAAATACTTGTGTGTCAGTAAATCTTTGGGTCAGTGTCTTATCCTGTTCGGCTCCACAGTTCACTTTTTCTTAACTGCCACTGTCTGTCTCATTGGACCCCAGTCTCTGAAATGAAGATGAAAAACAAAACTGAAAATGCTCTGGAGCAATTCTGCCAAATCCTGGTTTTTCCATTCGCTTCCTCTGATAGCCATTGGTTTGGGGAGACTTCCTTTTCCTGCCCCAAGTTGTGGGCCTATGCACAATAGCCCCTGGCCTACTGCCCATCAGATAACTAGGCTGGCTCTCTACAGGCAGCAGTGTGTATTGGAAAAAGTGAAAGTCTCTGGCTGGAAATAAAAGCTCAGACAACCTTTGCTATTCGCCCACCCCACCCCCAGGCCCTCCTGGATCTTTAGTTTTGGCCGCCTGTGAGCTAGTCCCATCCCAAGGGCAAAACCAGGAGAGTTCAGGGGCAGCCAGGGAAGGAGAAAGTGGGTATTAAGAGGACCATTGATATTTTATTCCAGAGACCTCACCTCTCATCCCACTTATTTTATATAACAGATTGAGAACAATTCATCCTTTCTTGTGTTCATTTAGTCAGTACCTGGTATTTCATTAAAAAGAGTTTTCCTTTCTCACCAATCCTTTATAAGAAACACTTTTTGTTTGTTTACTCTAGGTGAGATATGTAGTGCCTCTTCACTCTGGAGACCACCGATCATAGTTCAGGTTCATAGAATAGGATCTGACTAGTTTATAGAAGAAGAGATTTTTGCATACTCAGGCTTATAGCAGAGTGAGAGAAATAGACTCTGGGTTAGGGCTGACCACAGAACTGCTTCCTCTTCCGTAGTCAGGAAGCTTGTGTGTTCAGAGGCACTGTGTCTCTGCTCCGGTGCATACCATTTACACGGGACACCTGCACCTGTCTCTGGACACTGGGATTACGGGAAGCAGTTGTGGCGCCTCTGTGAATGCAGTAGGAGAGAAACAGGTAGACTGTGCTCAGCAGCACAGCAGCAGGAATAGCAGGAAGTCATGTAAATGTCACACAAACACTTGATCTCCTAAATTTAAATGGAGTTGGGATGGGGGGGGGAGGCTTGAAAATATGGCCTCAGAGCTAGAGAGAGTGCTCATTATGTGAGTGCATGCATCATATGTGGGAGTCCTGGGTTAGACTCCCAGTACCACCTGGTCCCCCAGCTCTGCCCTGTTAGAACCACCCCAGACTCTGAGCCATGAGCAGCCTCTAAGTATTTCTAGGAATGGAAAGGAAAGGGAAAAAAAAGAAAGAAAAGAACTATTGGGGGCTGGAGCAATAGCACAGCGGGTAGGGCGTTTGCCTTGCATGTGGCTGACCCAGGTTCGATTCCCAGCATCCCATATGGTCCCCTGAGCACCACCAGGAGTAATTCCTGGATGCAGAGCCAGGAGTAAACCCTGTGCATCGCCAGGTGTGACCCAAAAAGCAAAAAAAAAAAAAAAAAAAGGAAAAGAAAAGAACTATTGACTGATTAGCTTTGGAAAGATGTCCTGGAAGGATGGAGTGGATCTTGCGTCTAACCCATACCTGCCAAATGAAAGGAGCTAAGCAAATGGAATTCTGCTGAGTTTCTGCCATGTAGATGTGTACCTGTGCTGCCACATGTATAACTTTAAAAAAAAAAAGGTTATGGAGTAGATGGTTCTCGGTTTTTGCAGGTCATGAAATCGAGGTGAGGCTTTAAACCATTCAGCTAAAGAGTGACCAGGCTCGACTTGAATTCCCATCCATTTAATCCCCGAACTTAGATTTTTCTCTCTATACCTTGCTCATCTCTTTCAGTTGCTTCTGCTGCCACCTAAGTTGCTAACGTATGGGTTAAACTTCCACAGAACATGTGGATTATCAGAGTATTACTAACAGCCAGGAGTGGGAAGCAGACACTAGCTAAGGTTTGTATTTCAACAGCTAAAAAGAGCTTGGTGGTTTGAGATGCAGCAGGGCTTGGAGAGCCACCCTCTTTCCACAGTTGCTCTAGAATTTTGTGCTGCAGCAGCAAGAATAATGACCAGGCATGACTCTTTCGTATCTGGGCACTGGAAAGTAGGGTAACTTTTGTGATCCAAATTTCCCTTTACCTGCATCTTGTCATTGCCTCTGAGTGTCTGGCTCTTGTACCCTTGGCCTTATTACAGGATCTTATGGGCAATATAATTCTAAATTTGAGCTGCATGAAACAGTGTGTTTCTCCCCTGTGCTGTCAAGAAGTGCATACATCGGGGCTGGAGCGATAGCACAGTGGGTAGGGTGTTTGCCTTGCATGCGGCCGACCCGGGTTCAATTCCCAGCATCCCATATGGTCTCCTGAGTACCACCAGGGGTAACTCTTTAGTGCAGAGCCAGGTCACATTGCCTGGTATGACCCAAAAAGAAGAAAAAAAAAAGGAGTGTGCCATATCACTGCTGCTCTTGTTGCCGCGCAACATCTTATGCTATTCATAATAAGCAATAAAAAGAGAGTATGGGGGAGATTGTCTGCCATAGAGGCAGGGGGAGGGGTGGAATGGGGGGGATACTGGGGACCTTGATAGTGGAAGATGTGCACTGGTGGAGGGTTGGGTGATCGATCAATCATTGCATGACTGAAACTCAAACCGGAAAGCTTTGTAACTGTATCTCATGGTAATTAAAAGAAATAATAATGAATAATAAAATAAAATTCACATTCTGAATTTAAAAAAAAAAGTAATGTGGAGTTCATCAGCTTAAATAATGACTGAATAAATAGCAGTATTCCTACATTTAAAAAAAAGAAAAAAGAAGTGCTCATGTTGCCTCCCTCCTGCTCCTTGAAAGGTATCACGTTTCCTCGTGTGGTGCAGAGATCTTCATCCTCCCTTTGCAGTGCTCAAGGGGCCACCTGGTCTGGCTAGTTCGTGGAGAAACTAGCCATCGTGTGGAACAGCCAGGATCTGGAGCAGCCTGCTTGCTCTCCATGGAAATCAATAATGATTCCAGAGTTATCTTGGGTCGGCTGCCCTGAGAATCACAGAATTGTACTTGTTGGGCCTCGGCTTCCCCAGGGTGCACCTCCACCACAGGAGTCAGTGAGGATTAAACAGAGTGCTGAGAAGAGAAAGAAAGAGGAATCCAAGTAAAGACGATAATAACGAAAATAGCCGGGGCTGCTTTCTTTGCTCTGTTCAGACGCAGCATCTCTAAATTTACACTCAGAGCAATATAATTTTCTGCCAAGGCTCAGGGAACCTAGATGGATTCTTTTCTCCAAAGGCTGTTTGAGATCATTTGAAAGACATGGCTCAGATACCTCCTTACCTCAGATGGCCTCTACTCTGAGTGAGGTGTGGGGAACAGAGAGCCGGCAAACTTCTAGGTCTGCTTCCAGAGCACTGTCTCTAGCCTCTCTCTCCCCTCTGGAGTCAGGAGGGGAAGCTTGGATAGCAGGAGCCTTCCTGGGCCAGGGAAATGGTTCAAAGGGCTAGAACATGTGTTTCGCCTGCTGGAGCCCAGGGTTTGAGCCTTAGCATCGTGGGGTCTCTGAGCAGTCCTTGGAGCAACCCCCACGCATCACCGGGTGTAACCCAAAGTCCAGAGCTTTCTCAGCCTAGATTCAGAGAGAGAGAGCATCAAGACAGTCTCTCTGCAGATTTCAAGAGATTGAAAGTGCTTGGGACTGGAGAGACAGAGTATGACGGGCGTGGTGCCTGCCTGGGTTCAATCTCCAGCTCTGCAAATGGTCCCTAGAGCCCCCACTACAAGTGATTCTTGAGTATAGAACCAGGAGTAAGTAAGTCCTGAGCACCTCTGAGTGTCACCCCTCAAACCCAAAATAAGTAAGATGAAAAATATTCCTAGTGACAGATTTATTAAAATGCCTTCTATAGGGGGCCAGAGCTATAGCACAGCGGGGAGGACCTTGCACGCAGATGACCCAGGTTTGGTTCTCGTCATCCCATATGGTCCCCTAAGCACTGCCAGGAGTGATCCCTGGGTGCAGAACCAGGAGTAACCCCTGAGCATCACTGGCTTCGTGTGTGACCCAAAATGGAAAAAAAAATAGTCTTCTATAATAACCTGCAAGGTGGTCAGTGGCTTGAAGGATTTGTGTGGTGACTGCTGAGGGGATACTGATGGCCCTGCCATTAGGGATGCCCAGGGAGAAAGGACCCGAGAATGGAAGTGCTCAGGGCCAACCTGAGATTCAGAGCTGATTCTTCCCCCACTACAGCCTTTAACTTCCATTTCCTGAGGTGATGCTAATTGCCCCACCGTCTGGGGTCCCCAGTGAAGAAACTTTTATTTTTGTTTTGAAAAGTCTTCCACTAACTGCTGAATGAGCCATGTATTCTGAATAGTTGACCTCATGTGGAGGAATGTAGAGTGAGTTTTTTGAAGGCTTTGGAAATGATAGCCTAGGGACGGGAGACGTGGGAGTAGGGCTTGCCTTGTGCGTGACTGACCTGAGTTCCCCCACCATATGTGTGTGGTCCCCCAAGCACTGCTGGGAGTGATACCTGAGCACTGCCGAGTGTGGCCTGAAAAACAAGAAAAAGAAAAGAATAGCCTAAATTCTCTGGAGTTTGTTGTTTTTATATAGACTCCTTTCCCCTACCGTTCTTTTATTTTTCTAGTATTTTTCTTCTTTCTCAGGGTTCCTGACTCAGGAAGTTTCATTACGCCTCCTTAGCACTTTGTTCAGCCCTTCCTCTCTTCCAGGATGTTCAAAGAGCGGAGGCTGGGCTCTCAGTGGACATTTGGTCCCCACTGTGTGACCCCAGCTTCCAGAATGTAGAGCAGAAACTGAGTACTCTTGGGCTCCCACACTCCACATGAGCTGTTGAAAATAGGCAGGAGAAAAAATTATAACTGAGTCTACCAAAATTCCTTCCTCCCTTCCCCTCCCCTCCCTCCTCCCTCCCTCCTTGCCTCCCTTCTTCCCTCCCTCCTTCCTTAGTTCCTTACTTCCTTCCACTCCCAGTGGTGGGCTCAGAGGTTCCTGCAGGGACCATGCAGTGCCAGGGATCAAATCTGGGCCCTTGGCATACAAATCTTTTGTTTTAGCCAGTGGAATTGTCTCCTCAGTCCCGGTTAAATTAATCATTTAATACAAGACTTGGCAGTAGATGAGTCTCACCTACCAGGGTAGAAGGAGTTAGGGTTTTCTCTGTATCTCAAGCTACCAAACTTGTTCTCTCTTTGAGACACTAAGGAATGCAGCCTGCTTTATTGAGAGGTGGCATTTCATCTCTTCTGGGGTGGTCTGCAAATTGCTAGGGTAGGAGTGGAGGGCACTCATATTTCTGGTTTTCTCCATAATGAGATAAATTTGTTCCTTCCATAATAGGAAAATGGCTCAGGATAAGAACCCTAGACTTTAAAAAATCCTACATTTAAGTTTTGAAGCTACTAGATAGATTTGTGTGTGAGTACTGTTAAAAATTTTTCAAACCTTCTACACATTGGCTCTTGTAGTTTGTCCAGTGAACTTAGAAAGGGCAAGAGATTCAAACTTTGGCTTCACCTTTGTTTTTTCAGATTCCAGAAAGCAGTAAAGACTATCAGAGAAGCTCTGAGCCAGCAATAAGGAAACCTGTTTTCCAGAGTCAAAAGTATCCCTTAATGATACACAAATCATCTTCATGTACTTTATGCAGTTCAGTAATTTTTAGGATAAGCTGCTTCTCTTACAAACTTTTTTTGGTGAAAGTGCACATAAAATTGACTTTTTTTTTTGACTTGTAAAATAATAGTGATAATTCTTGCCTATGTTGTATTTCTTTTGTAAGGCTCTTTGTGTCTCACTTTCCGCTTCTGTTAAATAAAAAAATATTTCCCTCTTGGGGTTATTGAAAGCACTAAATGAAGTAACAAATGTCAAAAGACCTTGCAGAATACATGGTATTTTAGTAGGATTCAGAAAAACATTTGCCAGACATCCACTGCAGGAATGAATGTTGAAAGTCAAATGAGGTGATTACTGTAAAAGTCCAACAAAGTAAATAAACTATTATGTAAATGCAAGATAATATTATTGCTGTTAGCCAGGGAGCTTAGGAGAGGGAAGGGGTTGCAGCGGGGTGGAGCAAGTACCGACTTGTGTGTGGCCAGGTGGATAGGAGACCTTCTTACCTGGTATGTGTACATTGAACAGAGGGCAACATTGTCGGAAGGAATGAGGCAGCAGAAAGAGATGGGGGGAAATGTCCAGGTGTATCCAGGGGCCCCTCCCAGGAACTCAAGACCCAAGATGCGACTAGACTTCCCGTTCAAGTGGACTAGCCTATTGATTTTCATTTGCTTTTCCTAAAATGGGCAGAAATGAAGAGAAGTCATGCTTTAAAGAGAGAAAGAATTAGGAGTGGCTTTATTATGTAAAAATGGCATTCAAAGAAAATTTTTGGAAGGGGGCGGATCCACACCTGGTGGTGCTCAGGGATATCCCTAGCTCTGAGCTTAGGAAGTGACCCCTGACAAGCTTGGGGACCATATGTGGTACCAGGGATTCAAACCTTGATCGACCACACCACATGCAAGAGGAGTGCTTTAACTTCATGCTCTCTCTCCAGTTTGTTTTCTTAAGGAGGGCTGGGGAGATGCTCAGTAGCTGATAGCACCTGCCTGCGAGCCTGCGTTCAATCGCAAGTAGCCACCACATGGGCCAGGTACACTCCTCAGCTCTCATGTCTGTGATCCCCGTGAAGCTCCAGAGTTCCACCCCAGGGACAGGAGCAATAGCACAGCGGGTAGGGCATTTGGCTTGCATGTCACCAATCTGGGTTCAATCCCCAGCATCCCATATGGTCTCCCAAGCACCACCAGGAGTAATTCCTGAGTGCAGAGCCAGGAGTAACCTCAGAGCATTGTTAGGTATGACCCCCCCCCCCCCAAAAAAAAGTGCCACCCGAGGCAAGCACCAGAACCAGAACTAACACCCCTAGGGAGCACACAGCCACCCTGGCCAGAATGTGCAAGAGCACCACAGTGAGCAGTGTGGCTGAGCATGCAAGCATCACAGCTTGGTGATTCCTGCAAGTGCCACATAAAATGACCAGGACCACAGCCAGATGTGTGTGACTCTTCATCACTGTGACAGCAGCAACAGAGAAGAAGGGAAGGGAAAGGGGGAACCCCCTCCCAAGCCTGCTGCTTGCCAGCCTAATGTGATTGAGAATGGCTTATTCTAGATCATGTTTGGTGGGTCACGGTTCTTAGTGTCTCTTCTGCCTTTCCAGTCGCTTATAAGAAAACTCGTTTCAGTGACCATGGCCCATCAGAGTCACGTTCCTGACTGCTAGGCCGAGTATCTCGGAGCTGGTCCTCTGTTCCTCTCAGGCCACATGTACTAGACTCTGGCCCAACATCTTGTTTTTGTCTTCTAGACTCCCAGAACCCTGGGCGAAGCTCACCTCCCCCAGGTTATGTTCCTGAGCGACAGCAGCGAATTGCCCGGCAGGGGTCCTATACCAGCATCAACAGTGAGGGGGAGTTCATTCCTGAGACCAGCGAGCAGTGCGTGAGTACTGGGGGCTGTGCCTTGGATGAGGCAGTCTAAGGTTATAATGGGGGAGTCCTTAGTGGGTACAGGCATTAAAATCAGGCCGACCGCATGGGTAATGTCTTACCCACTGCATTGTTCTCTCTTCTGTTAACTGGTCTCATTGGCCAAATGTGCACTTGATGTATTGGAAGCAGTTTTTTCATACTGATACATCCACTCGGGAAAACCCTTTACATCCTTATCAAGATTTTCATTTTACTTTATAATATATCATGATTGCTACAGAGATACATAGAAGGAAGGTTAGGTACCTGCCACTCATGCAGCCAACCTCAGTTTGATCTACATCACCACGTATGGTTCCCCAAGCACCACCAAGTTTTGCCCTCTGCTCCAAAATAAATAATGTGTGACCTGTACATTTGAAATATGGGTGAGAGGCCGGAGGGATAGTGCAGTGGTCGGGCACTTGCCTTGTATGCTGCTGACCAGGGTTCGATCCCTGGCACCACATATTATTTCTCCAATCCCAGCAAGAATGATCCCTGAACATAGCCAGGTGTGGCCCCCAAACCAATAAGATAAAATGAAGTAAAGTAAAAGAAAAAAAAATAAAAGTATGGGTATGTAGGTAATGATTCACTTTGGATCTCACATAATGAATTTTCTGATAAGAAAGTGTGCAACGCCCAGACCCCAAGCCAAGGCAAAATGAAGGCAAGATTAGTTGGAGAAAAGCTATCCTGAAGGTCTGGATACTGCCTTCGATTGAAGAACAGAGAAACATTTAACATTTAATACATTTATCTGTATTACTGCTTCTGCACGAGAACCAGGAACCTGGGAAGTTTTTGTTCTGTGCCAGTTAAGCTCTGCATGGCTTAATAGCTGTAAAAGCCTAACCTTTCCAGGCCCACAGTGCTCATCAGTGAAATGAGGACAGCGCTCATCTTTGTAACTCAGGGATGTTGGGTTGTAAATTGGAGCATCGTGGTCCCACCCACATGCACTGGGAGTGTCTGCAGGGTAGTGCCAGCTCTAGCGCCGGGCTCCAGCGTTCCTGAGCCGAGACAGTGCCAACAAAAGAAACAGCGTCTCTGCTTTGCTCTCCTGGCAAGGTTCCTTGGGATGCCAGCCAGGCATTTTTCTCTCTCCTGGAAACTTGCCTTTCAAACTGCAGGGTAGAATGGTACCTTTTTAACCTTCCTAGCCATCTTTCCCACTCTCCAGGCAGAGAAAGGGCACATTCATCCTTTGACTGAAAGGACCGCTAGCTGACCTTGAAGCCCAGGGTCAGCTGCCTGGAATTTGGACTGGAGCTGAAGTGGTTTCCCTTGCAGGTGCTAGATCCTCTGAGCAGTGCGGAAAGCTCCTTGTCAGGAAGTTGCCAGTCCTTGGACAGATCAGCAGACAGGTATGGGATTGTGGCTGGGATGGAGGATAATACCTCGGCATTTGGGGAACTGATGGGCTGACGAAATGGAGTTTAACTGGTATCTGTGTTTCTGATCTAGACGGTTCTGCAGGCCCAGGGATTAAGCATCATGCTTCTTGGAAAGAACCTTTGGCTGGAATTCCTAGCCTTAGTTTTCCAAACACAGCATATTGTGTTGTGTTTATGTAATTAAATGAATGTAATCATATAGCTTGCAAGAGCAGCTCACATTTATTAAATACTTGCTACATTGTTCCAAGTGTTTGACATGCTTTGATTTTCCACATGTCATATGCTGCTCTTGACCTTCATTGCTGTGATTTGGACTAAGAATCAGTCTCCTTTTTTTTTTTCTTTCTTTATTTTTTGGGCTATACCTGGCACACTCCGAGGAGGACTATAGAGGATTCTCAGAATTAAACCCAGGTCAGCCATATGCAAAGCAAACCCCCTACTTGCTGTACTCCCTCCAGCCCATGAGTCAGTGTACCTTTAATGTTGTTTTTGGAAAACAAACTTATATCACCTGAGATTTTCCTTTTGTCTTTTAGGGAGAGTATTAGGAGGGTGTGAGCCACACCAAACAATGCTCTGGGGATGTTCCTGGCACTAACTTCAGGAGTAACCGCTGGTGATGCTCAGTGGGCCATATGCAGTGCTGGGGATCAAACTGGGGTTGGAAGGGTGCAAGGCAAGCACCTTCTATATTTCTATCTTAGATTTACTGTTGTTTTCATTATAGTGTCTATTGTGGAATAAAAAAACTGGGATAGAGGGCTGGAGAGATGGGTCAGTTGATTGGAGCACATGCTTTGCCTGTGGGGGCACCTAGGTTTGATCCCTGGCACCATGTGGTGCCCTGAACAACACCAGAAATAACCCCTAAAATAACCCCTAAGCACTGAGCCAGGAATAACCCCTGAGTACTGCTGGGTTTGGGAAAAAAAATTTAAATACATAAAAGCAAAACAAAAACTAGGGTACAAAAACAAGAAAACAGTGGAGTTCATGCCCAATTCAATCAGCTAATCAGTGGCTGAATAAATAGCAGTACTCCTACATAAAAAAAAAAAAAAAAAACAAGAAAACAAAATTTCCTACCTGCTTAGCATGTAATCTTGTTACAGTTTGCAAGGAAGCAAGTACCATGTCGAGAGTTGACTTTGGCACTGCTCCCGGCCACTCTCTCCTCTTGACCTTGTTATGTCCAAGTGCACATTTAATTCCTAGCATGGGACTAAAGAGACTGTGGATCCAGGTTTGCCCCTGGCCAGATTTGTGCTCTATCTCTCCTAGCAGATCGGAACACTGATGAGTGCTGTCTTCCTCCTAGTTGTCATAGAACACAGCCCTAGTTACTTGTTGGCATCACAGCCCTCTTGTAGGCTTTTACTCTCCAACCAGGAAAGCAAGAACACACAGGAATGAGTGCCAGGAGCAGCTGCCAGCAGCAGAGGGCTCGCCTGGCCAGGGAAGGGGCTGGCACTGGCTCCCAGCTGTATCTGAGCTGTGTGGTGAGGCTTGGAGTGCGACATAGGACAGAACAAGAGAGGTCTAGTAGGCTGGAAGTGAGGCACAGATGGAGCGTTCCTGACCATGGCCTCCTCAGAGGACATTCTTGTGTCAGAGGCAAGCACATGGGACTGGAACAGATGTTTAAATTGATCCACTTAGGGAGCTGGATCAGGTAACAACAGGGTATTTGCCTTGCACATGGCCAACCCGGGTTGGATCTCCGGCATTCCATATGGTCCTCCAAGCCCACCAGGAGTGATTCCTGAGTGCAGAGTCTGGAGTAATTCCTGAGCACTGTGGCCCCCAAACAAAACAAACTGGGGGAAAAAGGTGTTAAAAGAAATGAATTGACTTAATTTTTGAGTTTTATTTCTGCTCCTCCAGTGCTTCTTGGTAGTGAGACTCAGTAACGTGAACTTCCTCGAATTAATCTGAGCCCCGACATTTCATTTTCCCTTTATGGGTTGTGGAACCAGATAGACCTGGATCCGGATCCACTAAATGTTATAGTGGAGAGCTCTAGAGATAGCTCAGCGCAGAGCATGTGCCGTGCGAGTGAATCAGAGCAGGACTCCATCTGAGAATGCTAGGGTCTACTTTGTGGTTTTGTTTATTTTAGCCCATCTTTCCGGAAATCTCGAATGTCTCGAGCCCAGAGCTACCCAGATAACAGACAGGAGTTCTCAGGTGAGTTCCCAGACCTGGATACTCACTTCAAGGTGTGTGTGTGTGTGTGTGTGTGTGTGTGTGTGTGTGTATGTGTGTGTGTGTGTGTGTGTGTGTGTGTGTGTGTGTGTGTAGGGGGGAGAGGGTGCTGCAAGCAATCTGACTTTGTTTGCAGGGAGAGGTCACACCCAGCAGTGTTGGGGTTTGCTCTCCATGCTGCCTCCATGCAAAGCATTACCTCACCTATTGAACTGTCTCTCTGATCTATTTTAGGGTGGGGCTCGGGGGTGGAGGGCATCCACACCATTCTCAAGGGTTTCTCCCTGCACTCAGGAATCATTCCTGGCATGCTCAGGGAACCATAAGGGGTATTGGGGACGAAAGCCAGGCAGGCTGCATGGAAGACAAATACCCTCCCGGCCGTCCTGTCTCTCCGGCCCCCATCATCCTGCTTTAGATGGCTCAGTTGGAAAACCTGGATTGATCTTAATTCTCTGCAGCATTGCTACTCAGTGGCTGACCCTTGGTAACCTACCCTGATACCCAATGTTCCCCTGTCTTCCTTAGATCGGGAAACCCAGCTCTATGACAAAGGGGTCAAAGGTGGAACCTACCCCCGGCGCTACCATGTGTCTGTACACCACAAGGACTATAACGATGGTCAGTACACTCCACCCTGCCCCCTGCTGGCTGACTTAGAAAAGACATGGCTAGAGCCCTGCCCCAGGAAAACCACTGCATCCATCCTAGGAATAAAGGTGCTTCCTTTATTCCTGAGGAACTGAGCCCCAAACCTTAGAAGCCACCTACAGGAAGAAAAAGAAAGAAGCAGGGTGGTGTTTGTGGGTTAAGATGTTGCCACTGGAAATTCTGTCTTTTGTGGAGAGCCCAGCCTTGCTCCAGGGCACCAGTTCTCTGTGCCCTGCTCTGCCCCGGCAGGAGCAGATGGCAAGGTGCCTCCACAGGCGCTTAGGAGTAGGCCGCTGAGCTAACAGATTCTGTCATGGTGGGGCTTGGGGCTTCAGTGATGTCGAGCCTGAGAGAAGCCCTAAGCCTTTCTCGCAGCCAAAGCTTTGTGAACAATCTGTGACTGCTTCCGAATGCCTGCTTCCGCCCTGATCCTCGGGCTTGGGTCTGGAGCCATTCTGGCACAGGGCAGGTGGGAGTCAGAGGGGGTGGCTCAGAATTGACCTGAGGGCCTGCCTTGCACTCTGGGCTTAACATCCAGAGGTCTGACTTGCTCTGCTCTGGTCCCTGCTTCTCTCAGGCAGAAGAACGTTTCCCCGAATACGGCGTCACCAAGGCAACCTGTTCACCCTGGTGCCTTCCAGCCGCTCCCTGAGCACAAATGGAGAAAACATGGGCCTGGCGGTGCAGTACCTGGACCCCCGAGGGCGCCTGCGGAGTGCGGACAGCGAGAACACCCTCTCGGTGCAGGAGAGGACAGTGCCCACCAAGTGTGAGAGGCAGGGCCCTGGCGGGGCGGTGGCTGCTGCAGGGTGGGAGGCTGGCCAGCAGGTGGCTGTGCGGGTCGTCCTCACCACACAGCACTGCCCTGTCTTGAAAGACCTGAGCCCCGGCCGCCTGCCGCAGAGACAGGCCCTGGGAGGGGAGGATAGTGTAGAAGAGCATTTAGCCATGATTCAGTGTCTTCTGTTTCTCATGCTTGGACCCACAGGTCTGCCTGAGCAGGGCAGTGATTCTGCTTCAGATGGGCAAGGGCGGGAACTGAGGTCTACCCCAGGGCCTCCGGAGAACGGGCTGGATAGCACTCAATCGGGACACTAATGCTCTTTCCTTCTGTGCTCCTGCAGCTCCAAGTGCCCCCATCAATTGGCGCCGCGGGAAGCTGCTGGGCCAGGGCGCCTTTGGCAGGGTCTATCTGTGCTATGACGTAGACACAGGCCGCGAACTTGCTTCCAAGCAGGTCCAGTTCGACCCTGACAGCCCTGAGACAAGCAAGGTACACCCTCCTCAGGCTCCGGTACCCGCTCTCCCCCTCCCAACAGAAATGCCTGATGTCTTGCGTAGACTTATTGCAGGAAGTGCTACAGGTTGCTTCTTCCTTGTTCTTCCTCCCACATGTCCTTGCCTCCCATCCTGACCCTGGCCACAGGGTGAATGGATCGTGAGCATCTGGGGGAGGGGCTGGGTGCAAGGAGTTGGGCTGAGGCCAGAGTGCTAGTAGCCACCTGTAAGGTGATGGGAAGTGCTGCAAAGCGCCATCCTGCCCACCCTCACCGGAAGCCCAGGTTAGTCCTTGGTCCAGGAAGGAGCTTGTTGTTGGTAGTCTCCCTGCCAGCGTATGTTATCTTAACCTGGTACCTGTTGCCTTCTTCTACCCCATTGCCTGCCTCTGCCAGCAGGGGGTGCCCCCACCCCAAGGGTTGCGTCGCTGCAACCAATGGCAAGACAGTTGATGGAATCCCCTTGCTCTCCAGCTGAAATGCCTAAGTAGACAGACCGTGGGTGGCCAGTGGCTAGGGCCAGCTGAGCCCATGTCAGGCAACCTGGTGACCGCTGTGCCGTCCACAGGAGGTGAGCGCCCTGGAGTGTGAGATCCAGCTGCTGAAGAACCTGCAACACGAGCGCATCGTGCAGTACTATGGCTGCCTGAGGGACCGCGCTGAGAAGACACTGACCATCTTCATGGAGTACATGCCGGGGGTATGTGGTCTGACCGCCAGGGGCTCAGGGAAGCAGGCTGGGTGATGGCAGGGCCTGGAGGTAGGAGAGAATGCACCTGGCTGGGGAGATGCCGAGGATGGGTGCAGGTCTCCCAACCAGAGCCTGCAGGACAGCTGCCCTGCCCGTGTGTGCGGTCTCTTCCTTTCCTGGGCCTGGGCCATCCACAGCTGAGGGCTGCAGTGGTCCCTGGCTGCAGTGGTCCCTGGCAGTGGGGTTTGACAGCATCACTACTTTGCGGCACTAATGGCTGGAAATAGTCTTGCCACCTCCCTTGAGGTCTTTTTGTGGCAATAGGGCTCTGTGAAGGACCAGCTGAAGGCCTATGGAGCTCTGACGGAGAGTGTGACCCGGAAGTACACCCGGCAAATCCTGGAGGGCATGTCTTATTTGCACAGCAACATGATAGTTCACCGGGACATCAAGGGTGAGCAGGGACACGTGTGGGCTCCCTCGTTCTGGCCATTGAGCTCTCCGAAGCTTCCTGAGATGGGGGACCCTAATTGCTTCTGAGGGGGTGGGGAAGCTGGCGTGAATAGTTGAGCATTTTGGGAGAACATTGTCAAGTGCTCTGCTCTTGTTCGCTACATAGCAGTCACCTTGTGCCTGTCACCTGCATGTCTGGTCATGGAAGGGGTGATGGGAAATGCCGAACAGCAGCCCAGGAGCTGGCAGGGAGGGCAGGGGGCTGGAGAGGGCCTAGGCTTGAGGCTGTCCTTTTCTGCCTCAGGTGCGAACATCCTCCGAGACTCAGCTGGGAATGTGAAGCTGGGGGACTTCGGGGCCAGCAAGCGTCTGCAGACCATCTGCATGTCGGGCACGGGCATGCGCTCGGTCACTGGCACGCCCTACTGGATGAGCCCCGAGGTGATCAGTGGCGAGGGCTATGGCAGGAAGGCCGATGTCTGGTGAGTGCCGGGCCCCTCCCTGTCTGGCTGAAGTGGCTCTGAAAAATGAGCTGGGGGGGGCCTGAAGTGATAACACAGTGGGTAGGGCATTTGCCTTGCATGTGGCCAACCTGGGTTTGATTCCCAGTATCCAATATGGTCCCCCTGAGCACTGCAGGAGTAATTCCTGAGTGCAGAGCCAGGAGTAACACCTGAGCATCGCCGGGTGTAACCTAAAAAGTAAAAAAAAAAAAAGCTGGGGGGAGGAGAAGAGAGACTAGATAGGACAGTGGGCAGGGCGCTTGCTTAGCATGCAGGTGACCCTGGTTTGATACCCAGCACCCCACGTGGCCTCCCTGCCAGTAGTGATCACTGAGTGCAGAGGCCAGGAGAAAGCCCTGAGCACGGCTGAGTGTGTCCTCCCCTCCCCCCCCCAAAAAAGGGGGGGGGGATGAAGGAAAAAAAATGAGCTGTGGGGGCTTTGCTTTGAGACCGGATGGCATGAGGACTTCCTCTTGCCAGCAAGGTTGGGGGCAAGTGGGTGTGGCCGACTTCCTGCATGGCCCAGGCTACACACTGGCAGCAGAGGCCCATCGGGTTAAGCCCTGCTTAACCAGCGCTGCTGCTGTGCCCCTGGCTGGAAAACCATCCCGTGTGCCCGCTAGGCTCCTGGAAGGAGGACCCACCCTGACTTCTCCCGCTAACCCTGCCGCCACCATCTTGTGCTCTGAAGGCCTCCTAAAGGCCCAGAACAGGAGGGCGTCTCTCCCCCCACTACACGATTGTGCTGGGCTGAGTCACGGTCCCTGGGCCACAGCACAAATCTCCCAACTGCTTCTGCGTGCAGAAAGGATAAATTTAAGGATTCTTGCTGGGGGACGTTACCGTGGATTTTCCAGGGGGGCCAGGGTCACCTCGAGGGCTCTCATAAGGGGCGGCAGATCAGAGCGGATGGTGAGTGGGGCAGGTAGACGTGCTAGTGGCAGTAATGGGGAGATTCTGCAGGGACTGGGGGGCCAGGAGACAGATTCTCGAATCCCTCAGAGCGTTCACCGGGAACTGTCCCTGCCAGCAGCTCGACTTCAAGCCCAGACCCCCTGGCCTGCAGATCTGTTGTGCAATTGTGTTGTTCTGGTCCTGTGAAGTTTGCAGTCCTTAGTGTCAGCAGTGACGGGAAACTGCGACTGCCGTCAGGGGCCCTTTTGTGCTCTGTGGTCTCAGAGCAAACTGTGGTCCCGCTGTGGGGGTGTCCCTCCGTGTGTGCTGGGGAGGGCCCCTCCTTTCCCAGGCCAGCGGGGGCTAAGGTGCTCTCCCCACAGGAGTCTGGGCTGCACCGTGGTGGAGATGCTGACGGAGAAGCCGCCTTGGGCAGAGTATGAAGCCATGGCCGCCATTTTCAAGATCGCCACCCAGCCGACCAACCCTCAGCTGCCCTCTCACATCTCAGAGCATGGCCGGGACTTCCTGAGGCGCATCTTTGTGGAGGCCCGCCAGAGACCTTCGGCCGAGGAGCTGCTCACACACCACTTTGCACAGCTCGTGTACTGAGCTCTGGAGGCCGCCGTGCTGCCAGCCGCCCCTGCTGCCCAGGCGAGGGGCTGCTGTGGGCTTGGCCAATTGCTGCTTCTCCCAGGCAGGGCTGTGGACCTCGGGGCTGCAGTCCAGCCGGCGTGGGTCTGTGCCCTTCTGCTGTTGCCTCTCAGGCTGGGCGCCCCCAGCCTGCCAGACCCAGGAGCCTCATGCCCTGAGCTCCGTGTGGTGGGGACGGGCTCGGAACAGCGTGCCAGGCGCCCAGGCTCCCTGAGGCTGTGGCCAACACTCGTCATCCGCACCAAAGCCCAAAGTATCTGGAGGCCCAGGACCACAGGAGGTCTGAATAGTGTTCCTCGGATTCTCCTTCCCACGTCTGGAGACCACCAGGTCACCTTGGGACTGGCTGAGCCCACCCAAACCGGAAGTCAGACCCAGCCGCCAGCAGCCAGTGGGAGGCAGAGGCCAGGCCGTGCTCTCCTTGGAGCCCCGAGGCCAGCTTTGCCAGTTCCTGTCTTTTACCAAAGAGAAGTGAAGCGAACGTCATGCTGCCTTATTCAGGGAGGGGACGCCTGTCCTGCCTGCCCTGGTGACCCCGCCCCACACCCAGGGGCCTAAGATGTGGAGCTGCCCCCACGGAGGGGGACACCCAGTTTTGTCAATGCAATTGTCTGTTTTACAAGTTGGAGTCACTCTTATGCTGTACTCAAGTTTCTAAACTGGAGACTTAGTGTGCCCTGTGGGTTCAGGTGGGTTGGCAAGAGCTGAAGGCAGTGGCCTCTGTTCCCCTGGAGCAGATGGATGGACAGCACAGGGGTGGGGGGCGGGGGGGTGGGGTGGGGGGTTGTGTGTCCGACCCGGCTGGCGCCCTGAGAAGGCCATTTGAGACAGCCAGGAGGGGTTGTATTAGGTGTCTACAAGTTGTTGCCAGCTGGGCCCAAGCCCTCCTCACCTGGTGGAATGGGTCGCTCAGAGGATGCACCAACTCTGTCCAAATCCGCCAGCTCTGCTCCTCCCTGGCTGCCTTGCCCATCCCCACGAGGCCCCAGCCTTTTCCTGCCTTGCTCCTTCCCGGGAGACGAGTGGCAGCAGGGCTGGGAGCCAGAATCTCCAAGCAGCTTCGAGTCGGCCTTATTTACCTCAGCCTGGGCGCTGGTCTTCTCTTCCGGCCCCTCCCCTCCGAAATGTGCCTATTGCTAGAGCTCTCCTCTCGGCACCCAGCGACCTTGGGAGTTGTCGTTAAAGCCAGTGTCCAAGGATGGGCATCTCCAGGGAGCTGGGGATCAGCGCCAGGCAGCTCATTGCCAGCCATGCCCACTTCCCCATGGGCACCAGAACAAGCCAAAGCCTTCGTTGTCTGTTGACGATGCACTTTTATGAATGTAGTTTCTATCGCTGTTTTTAGCCTTTTCACATCATGTAATGTGAGGCCTTGTACTTGTTAATTTATATCTCAGATCATATTTGATGGTTTTATAAATATCAGTTCTAGACTGTTACAGGTGATGGATGCCTCTAGAGAGAAGAGAAAATGAAAGCAGCTGGTTTTGCATAAACGCATGTTGCCTGGTGCCAGTAGGGCTTGGGCCACCCCCCTCCAGCCCTGGCCCCCATAATGCCCTTGGAAGACAGCGAGCGCGGGCTCCTGCCTCCACCTCAGCCTTGCCTGGGCCCTTTCCAGCTTGGGAATGGCCCCTCATCTTGACCAAAGCTGCCAGGCGGCAGCTCGGCCTGCCCACCCTCCGCCTGGTGGCGGCAGCACCCTCCTTGGGCCCACACCCCCACCCCCAGGCCCCTAGAGGTGCCAGTGCTGACAAGATGAGACGACTCTGTGTCCCAGGTTCAGCCTCTCACAGAGCCCACCCCTCCGGGTCTTACCTCACAGGGAACATGTTTTTAAAGTGGGTGATGCTAGCCAACAAACTACACTCCAAAAACAAAAAGCGAAACAAAAGGCCCTGTTTATTTTTGTGTGTGTGCCAAAAACTGTGGACATGCAGGCTCAGCATCCTCAGGACCAAGCTGTTGCTTAATTTTAATTTATTGTTTTTTTTTAATAATCCAGATGAAAAGTTGTGGGTGCAGGATGGCCTGGGCCCAAAGATTCTAAAGGGCTGTCTCCTAGCAGCCCCTGGCTTGCTACAGCAGGGCCATGCTGCCATTTCCCATGGGATGTATTGGCCTTAGCCAACCCCCACAAGCTAGGCGCTGGGGACAGTCCGCATTTTGCCACCATCCTGTTCCCACCCCCCGCCCTCACCCCCAGCCCTCCCCAGCTCTGTCTGTGTCTGAATTGTGGATAATGCAGAAGAACCTGCAGCCATAGTTATTTGACTATATCTTGACCGAGGGCTTGCAGTGCAAAGCCAGGCCAGTGTTGTGCATTACTTACAATAAAAGGGATCATTTATACCTGAGGGGTCCTGTGGCCGTGCTTCTGGTTCGGGGTGGGGGGTAGCTATTTGCTGGGAGGGCCAGGTGCAGTGCCTGATAGCAAGCTTGGGCCCCTCAAAGGAGAACTTGACAAAATTCCAAGAGTGGAGCTCTGGGATGACTGGGCCGGTCTTCTGCTGGCTCAGAAGTGCCCCCTGCCCCCCAACCTTCTCCATTCCCAGGAGTTCTGCTGAGGGCCCTTGATTTGGGGGGATGCAGAGCCTTCACGGCATCAGGCAGGATTGAGAGGGTCCCCATCTCTTCACCCTCTCCTGCAGGACAGGAATTAGGCACCTCTAGGGGGAGCCACCGTTTCTCCTCCTGGTCCACCTGCTATGGTTGCCCGGGCCCTGAGCAGGGCTCAGTGCGGAGGCTAACAGGCCGGCCCCCAATCCTGTCCCACGTGCCTGAGGGCTTCCAAGGGTTCTGGGGGGGTGAGGGGGCTCAGTAATTTGCTTCAGCTCCTGAGCCCACAGGCAGTTTGGAAACATGGTACAGCTGGGTCAGGGCCAAGGTAACCCAGATACATATTCCCACATCCCCTGGGGAGGGGTGGGGGTGGAGCCTGGAGCCTACAAGCTGTTAGCAGCAGCTTGTGATCACAGCTGCTTTCCCCCCTTAAGCTGGGACAAGGACTGAAAAGTGGCTGCGAACCTAGGATGGGGTGTGGCAGATCTGCTGCAGCCACTGGGCCATGAGCTGGGTGTCACCCCGTGTGCAAACCCACCTGAAGCGGCACTCTCAGAGTGGGGCGTGCGAGGGGGAGGTCTTACCCAGCTCAGGGCTGAGGCCAATCATATCTCATGCAACCACTTGGGCCTGACATAATGGAGACCTGGCTGGCAGAGGGGCACCGTGACTTTCCCAGCCTGATTAGAATTGCCACGACCCAGTGCCAGCCCCACTCCCATCACGATAAATCTGCCCGAGATGAACTCCATGCTCCCACATTCCCTGTGGGGGATTCTGCCCCTCCCCCCTCATCACACACACATCAGGTCACAGAGTCTGGATATATTCAAACATGTTTTAAAACGGGGTTTTATCACAACAGTCAGAATTGGCAGAAACGAGGGAGGAGAGGGGGCGCAGCATGGCTGCCACCAGCCCTGCCAATCTGTGGGTTCAGGCGGTGCTTCAGCATCCGCCCCTACTTGCTGCTTACTCCGGAGGTGCGAGATGGTCCCCAAGTCGCCCTGCCGCCTAGGCTTGCGGGGAGGGGGCGGCAGGTGCTGCGGTCCAGCTGCCCCCCACTCCCGCTGGGCACTGGCTCTACTTCCTGCAGTCTCCGTGGCTCAGGAGCAGGCTAAGGGCAGAGGTAGATGGGAGCCGTGGGGCAGTGAGGGAGCTGGGACCCTGAGGGGGGCATGCGGACTCCTTGCCGGAGAAAAGGCACCTAGAAAGGGACTCGGCTGCGGGCCTCTCCGGGGAGGCCATGGGCTGAGGCGGGGTGGGCTGAAAGGCAGGAAGTGCAGGGTGAGCAAACCCACAACCCCGGTTCCCAGACGCACCCACCCCACCGTGGAGAGGGAGGGAGTCGGCCAGCACTGCCCCCACTCCTTCCTGAGCACGATGGCCACGTGGTCCCCTTCCCTCCCTGCCCCCCACCCGCACCCAGCTCCAACCTCTCCCCCACCCTTCCCACTGCCCCCCCCTCCAAGCCCTCTCGCCAAGGAGGCCAGAGGGGTTTCAGGTTGTCTTGGTGCCAGGGTCCACCTCCTTGTGAGCCCAGAGCTCCTTGTGCTGCTTCCGGCCAAAGCCTTCATCATAGTTGCCTTTGCTCTTAAACAGCTGCTGGAAGTGGGGTTTGCAGTAGAATTCTCCGTGCAGAGCTGCGTAGCTGCCCAGGCTGCAGAAGCAGAAGAGCTACGTGCAGGGCAGGGCAGGGCAGGGCAGGGCAGGAGGGGACCAAGCGGGGCAGGGCAGGACAGGCAGGGTGGCAGGGTGGGGCGCACCTCAGCTTGGTGCGACAGTGCTTGCAGCAGAAGCAGGAGTTGTGGAAGATGAGCTTGTCGGCCACCAGCCGCTCCATGGGGTACACGGTCTTCTGGCAGGCGGCACAGGTCTCCTTCACCTGGGCGCGGAGGCTGAAGGACTGTAAGGGGGCGGAGGGGTGGGGGAACACTCAGCCCGGGCCTGCGGGGACCCATCCCCCCTCCCGACCCCTCCAGCCCAGCCGCGAACCCCTACCTTGGACCGCTGGACAGTGCTGCCCCCGCCACTCCCTTTGGTTTCCTGCGGAAGACGGTGGCTCAGTGTCAGCCCAGCGGTGCAAAGTGCCCCAGACCTCTGCAGCCACCAGCCCCCATGCCAGAGAGCAAAGGTGACAGGCCAAGTCGCTGCCCTTCTGCCCTTTGTCAACAGCACGCACGGCTCTCCCTCCCCCCGCCCCCAGACCCAGACACCTGCAGGGGGTGGCCCCTCCCACCGACCGGTCACCTACATGAGAAGGGGTCGCCTGGGCGGCTCCTGCAGCCTGGAACATGGCCCTCGGGCGGCGATGGAGGCCCCGGGAGGAGACACGGCACCCGCTAGGTTCTGCAAAGGGAAGTCAGTCGGGAGGCGCTCGGCCCGCTCGGCGTGCAGGGTGGGGGTGGGGGTGTTTACGAGCAGGGGCTGGGGGCTGCGGTTGGGACTTTCCCTAAGTCATTTCCTGTTGCTCTTGATCTTGCCACTTCCGCCCCTCACCCATCTCCCCGTTCTCTCGCCCCCCCCCAAGCTGCGCCCCGAGGGGCGGGGGTCCCCGAGGGTGCCGCGAGCTCAGCGTCAGCGGCAGCCGCTGGGGAGAGGGCTGCGCGCAGCCGTCGCGACGAGGACCCCGCGGCTCCCGGCCCGCCGCGCCGGGACCCCCGCGGCCCGGCTCCGGCCCAGGGGCCCCGCGCGGGAGCTACGGGCGACGGCGTTAGGCGTTGGGACCCCGCGGGCGGCGCCCCGCAGCCCTCCAGCTCGGCACTCCTGCGGGTCCCTCCTCCCGGCCGCCCGCGGGTCTCACCGGGCCTGGGCCTGGGCCTGGGGGCGGGGGTCGCTCTCGGGGGGCGCTCGGGTGCGAGGAGGGCGCGGGCGCGAGCAGCCGCCGCCGCCTAGAGTCCCCGCGCCGCGCCGCCGCCACCGCCTTATCGTGGCCCCGCCCCCGACCCGGCCCGCGCCTGCCCATTGGCTCCGGGCGCTCGGCCCCGCCCCCGGCCCGGCCCGCGCCCGCCCATTGGCTCCGGGCGCCCGGCACCGCCCCCTCCGCGCTTTGTCTCGCACCGCGGTCCCCCGCCTTTGTCTGTTCCCCGGGCCGACCCCACGCTCCCCGCCTCGCGCCTCGAGGCCCCGCACCGAGCCGGGGCCCGAGTGTGTGTGTGGGGGCCGCCCCAGAGGCTAACTGGGACTCCTGGGCCTTCCGCGGCCTCAGTTTACCCGTTAGTCCTCGAAGACGCGGGCCCCTGTAGTCCAGGAAGAGGACAGGTCCCTGCGCGAGGCCTGTCGCCCCGCACCCCGAGGCCCGGGAGCCCCAGGGTTGACGCCCGCCAGCGCCTTGTCCTGCGACCCCGAAGGACCCGGCTTCTGGCAGCGCGTCTGAGCCTCCGAGGCAGACGGCCCCGGGAAAGCTGGGGCGGGACTTTACAGCCGGTCACCCCTGGTCTCCGAGGGCACCGTGGTCAAAGTCAGGGGCACCCCCTGCAGGGAAAGAGGCCTCCTGCCAGGAGCGCCCTAACTTGTCCGAGCGCGGGATGGGGACGCACGGAGGGCCGGCGCGGTGCTGGCGACCCGGGCTCTGCTCACGACGCGCAGCCCTAAACATAGCTTGTTCCCACTCGCGGCAGGAATAGGAGCGGGCGCCCACACACTGTCAGGGAACAGAACAGCTCAGCTGGAGCCTGGCGGGAGCGGGGAGACAGCAGGCTGCCGCCCCCCCCCCCCCCCACGTGTCCCGCCCACCCCGACTCCCGCAGCGCCCGTGTCTGCACCCCTGCAGGCCGCTCCAGGCTCAGCCGGCCTCGGATGGGACGGAGTACAGGTTCGAGCTGCGGGTGCACACTCAGGGCATCTCCTGCAGCGACCACTGAGGGCGACGTGAAGGCGGCAGTTTGGGGAGGAAAGCAAACAGGCCAATGGGTGTGAAGAAAAGGGAACTTGAGGTTTGGAAGAAGAAGAAGAAGAAAAAAAGTGAACCGGGCAGGGGGCAGGGCGGAATTGGAAAGAAATGTGACAGGACCTTCCCCGCCTCCCAGCCTTGCCGTAATCCTTTTTGCAT
The DNA here is from genome assembly GCF_029834395.1 of Sorex fumeus. NCBI lineage: Eukaryota > Metazoa > Chordata > Mammalia > Eulipotyphla > Soricidae > Sorex > Sorex fumeus. Next base: position 80,611,399 of record NW_026606120.1, read on the forward strand.
GTCTTCTTTAAAACCCAAGACAGCTCCTGAAGGGCAGAGGGAGGGGAGGAGGCGCACAGCAGTTTGGGGCAGAGGAAGACTCTTCCCTGAGCCTTCCCCCTGTGGGTTGGCAGGGGGAACACCAGCTGGAGCAAGGAGAGGGGACAGTGGCGACCCTCCCTTCCCAGTCTGCTCACTGGCCTCCAGGTGTGAGACGAAGGGGAGAGGGCAGCTTTGTTCTCTGCATTTCCTTCCAGCAACAGGAGACACTGCCCCTGTGTTCTGAAACCACCACCTGCAAGGGGTCCCTGCCAGATGGGGGCAGCTGCCCGGCTCTGGGTGATCGAGGAGTGCGCTGTGGAGGGGTTGGGCTCCAGCCCTCAGACCTTTCTGGCCTCAACAGGGTTTGAGGCTAAAATTAACTCCAAAATGTACTCAGTGACAAATTTCTTGGTTTTCAGAGGAGATCATCGAATGGCAGGGGTCAGTCACTGTTTCAGCCGCCACTGGCATGGGGCGGGGGGCACACACTAGCAGAACCCCACATAGGGCTCAGGAGCCGGTGACAACTCACAATAAAATCACGTTCCAATGGCTTCTCTGAAAATTTTAATTTGTTCTGGCAATGAAACATTCGGCTTGAGATTGAAATCCTGGGCAAGGCCTGTGGAGAGAGCACCAGGGGCAGGCGGGGCGCTGGGAGGCTCCTGAGGGGAGGAACCAGCCACATGGAACTGTCTGGAGTGTGGAGGGGATCAGGGCCCAAGTGGGACGTGGTGGAGGGGTGAGGATGGACGATCCCGGTCTCGGGTCTCAGCCTGGTGCTCAGCCTGGTGGGGGGTGGGGGGACAGCTGCTGGTGGGATCCTCGGGGCCTGGGGAGCTGCGCAGAGGGACAAGGAAGCTTGGGCCGGGAGAGGGGACAGGCAGGACCAGAAGAGCTGTTCTCCCTCTGCGAGGCACCCCCACTCTCACTTTGGGGGGTGTCGGCCTCCCAGGCTCTCGGGAGCTCTGGGAATTGGAATTCCCCAGAGTCTTGAAGCCTTGATCAATGAAAGTCTCTCCCCGCAGGTCCTTCTCCTGGCTCTGGGTGCCCAAAAGGGTGGGGCGGAGGGGGGGGGGGCACAGCCCCCAGGAGTCCCGGCCGGGCCGGACAGGTACTGGGACCTCCGAGGCTCAGAACTCCCAGTCGCCCAGCTCCAGGTCCTCCAGGTTTGCTACCAGGCCGAAGATGCTGCCGTGGTCCTGGCACCGGCTGCCCTCGAAGCTGGTGATGGGGGTGACGGGCCGGAGGAGCTCGGGCAGGGCCTCTGAGGCACGCCGCTTGATCTGGGGGAGGGAAGAGGGTTGGCGGGGGGAGGGGCACGGCTGCCGCCCAAATTGGGAATCAGGGCCCAGGGACGTGAGGGACAAAGCTGGGGTCTGTGCACGTGAGGAGCGGCATCCCCAGGGGCTTCCCTGACACATTGCTCTGCGGGAAGATGGTCCCGACCCCAGAGCTAATGGGGGGTTGGGGGGGAGCTAGAACTAAGTTCCCCCCACCTGGAAGAAGGGAATGTGCACATATACCTGCTTGAAGAAAGAATGGTTCAGGAGGCTGCTGGCACTCGGTCTGGGGAGGAAGAGGAAAGCGAGCCCGTCAGTCCTGCACACACACCCCTACCCCCAGCACAGCCCCGGCAGCCACCCCACCCGCCGGCCACATACCTCACGTCGGGGTCGCGCTGAAGGCACTGCTCCACAAAATGGTGGAAGTGGGGGGAGAAGGTGCGGTGATAGGGGTGGGAGGGCGAGTCGCCGTTGGAGGTCCGGGGGGTGCTGGTGGCCAGGCTGTCGCTGAGGGCCGAGTTGGCGGCGGAGCGCGAGGTGCTCATGGTCAGCTCCTCAGCGGGGATGGTGCTGGTGTCCAGCAGGCAGGGCACCGTGCCATTCAGCTTCTCCAGCAGCATCTGCAAGGGCCAGGCACCACCACCGCTGATGTCCCTGGGCGCTCCCCAGCCCCCTTCCCACGTGACGGGGGCAAAAGGTGTGGAGGATGCCCAAGTGGGAGTTCTGGCTCAGCGGCCGACCCCTCACACAAGAGCCCCTTTCGAGAGGCTGGAGTGATAGCACGGCAGATAGGGTGTTTGCCTTGCACACGGCCAACCCAGATTCGATTCCCAGCATCCCTTATGGTCCCCCGAGCACTGCCAGGAGTAATTCCTGAGTGCAAAGCGAGGAGTAACCCCTGTGCATCACCGGATGCAACCAAAAAAAAAAAAGAAGAAAAGAGCCCCTCTTTGAGCCCCAGAGTCTCACGCTGAGTGAAGTTAGTCAGGGGGAGAGAGCTGGACACTGAATGATCTCTCGTATGAGGAGTATAAGAAACGAATAACGAATGCCCGGAGACAATGGAAACAAGGAACACAAGAACTGGTCTTCAGTAGGAAGCATGTCACCTGAGGTGGCTAGAGGACAGGAAGGGGGGGGCAGTGTACTTGGTGGGGGGAAGCAGGGAAGCGTCCAACTAGGAGGAGGAAGGGGCGCTGCAATGCGGTAAAGCATCACGTATATACGAAACCCTACTGGCAACAGTGATGTAAACCACAGTGCAAAAACTTGAGGGGGACTGGAGTGATAGTACAGCGGGGAGGGCATTTGCCTTGCATGCGGCCGACCTGGGTTCGATCCCCAGCATCCCATATGGTCCCTTGAGCACCACCAGGAGTGATTTCTGAGTGCATGAGCCAGGAGTAACCCCTATGCATCACCAGGTGTGACCCAAAAAGAAAAAAAAAGAGAGAATAGATGAGGGGGAGGAGAGGAGAGAGGAAACACCCCTGGCAGCAGACTGGTGGGAGTGAGGCAAACTGGGTGGGGACATTGGTGGAGGGAGTAGGCAGTGGTGAAGTGAGTGGTGGTGTAACCTAACTGTATGCCTGAAACCCACCAGTAATTTCATAGTGACTAAAAAAATAAATAAGTAAAATAAGAAGCCCTTCGCCATGGCTGCGAGGCGGGGCTCAGGTACCAGGCTCTTCGGGGGTGAAGGCACCAGTCACTTTCTGGAGGGACAGTCCTCAGACCCCACCTGTTGCCAGAGTCCCACCCTGGGGAATCCACAGGGCTGACCTGAGCAGTATGTCCACCCTGGAACTCCCCAGAGCTGCACCCATGTGGCAGCCACTAGCCCCCCAGGCCTGGTTCCATCTAAATGAACTAAAAATCATGTTCCAAAATTCAGTTCCACATTGCACTGAGCATATTTTTAGGTGTTTTTCTGTTTCAGGACCATACCCAGCGATGCTCAGGGATCACTCCTGACAGTGCTGGCAGGGACCGTGTCGTCAAGAGTTCAGCATGTGCCCCCACCCTTTGTGCTGTCTCTCTGGTCCCCCACTGGCCACACATACTATAAGTGCTCACAAGCCGCGGGCAGCCAGTGACTACAATGAACAGGGAGGATCTGGACCTTTCCCTCATCTCTGAGGTTCTACTGCTGCTACAGGGGGTCCAGCTGACCCTCCCATTCACCTCCAAGTCACCTCTGTGGGCGTCTTTCTGTCCCTAGATTTTTACTTTTATTCTCGATTTTTACCCAATCCCTAGATTCCTCTCCTAGACGTCCATGCCCTCCTGACCTGTCTCCGAGACCGAGCCCCCGGCTAGAGTAGCCTTCGCGGGTCCACTGCGGCCCCTCATGGCAGACCCCCAGGCCTGGATCAGCTGCTCCCAACCACTTTCTCTCCCCAATCCTGGTCCTTTTCTGGGTTGATTGGTTTAGTTTCAGGACCACATCCCCAGTGCTCGGAGCTTACTCCTGGCTCAGTACTCACTTCTGGTGGGCTCAGGGGGCCCTCTGGGGTGATGGGCATTGAACCCAGGTTGGCCATATGCAAGGCGAGTGCCATCCGCGCTGACCATCATGAGGCCCTGTCGGCCCATTCCCAAGCAGGAGGTCCACCAGGGATGCCCCTGGCGCTTTTCAATCAATGCTTCAATGCAAAAGTCCGAGGGTAGGGTCCTGCTTGGGCCCTGTGGTGTGGGAGTCCCAGCAGCCGAGGTGCTGCTGGAGGCCTGGCCTCAAAGGTGACACCTGTCGATGGCCGGGACTGAACTGGTCAGGCACCATGTGCCCTAAACAAGGCACTATTCTACCCTGGCCGCACTCTCTGGGCTCTGGTTTTGGCATTATTTCTGTCGCTGGCTCGGAGCCCCCTTCCAGTTCCTTCTCTTCTCATGGCTCCTATTTACCTGCAAGCCTCATGCCACCTCCTCTAAGAAGCCTTCCTGGGGTCACTTCCTCAGGCCCACAACTGTGATAGTGTAGGGAAAGGTTCACCCCGGGTCTGGGCCCCTGGTTCCCACTCCCTTCTGGGTTCTAGGCTCAGTTCCTGGCAGCTGGGACTCAGTGCATCCTTAGCCTAATGACACCAGGCCACTTGCTAGGTAAGGCCTTCTTCCCTGGGATTGTGGCGCCAGGCACGTGGGCATCTGTATGGACATAGAAGCTGCAGGTCAGAGATGCCCAGATGGCTGCACCAGACAGTGGCAGCGCAGAACCTGAGAAAGCTAAGCATAAGACATTAGGGGCTAGCTGGGAGGCGGGAGGACACAGTGAGACCTTAAATACTGCAGCTGGGCAAGCTTGACAGCCCATTTCACACAGGCCCGTGGCGAGGAGGCCCCCACCGCCTCCTGCAGCCGGCACAGAGAAGGAAGCCATGACATCAGACCACAATGGTGCCCAAGCGCCGTAGGAGACCCCTCAAGGAAAAGTCTCGCTCTCACCTCAGCGCCCTGGAGAAGAATGATGTTTGTGGCGTGGGCTCACCTGGGTGGGGGGCATGTCCTTAAAGGGAACGTGGCCGTTGGCCAGCTCGCACGCTGTGATCCCCACGCTGTAGATGTCGGACTTGGCATCGTAACCCTGCAGATTCTAAGTCAGAAGGAGAAGGGCAGAGATCACATTCTGCCCGCTGCACTGCTGGTGAAGCGCGTGGCGCAGAGACTGAGGTGGGGAGAAGGAAGCCTTCCTGAGTCGGGGCCAGCTGTGGGGTCTCTGTCACGGCCACCACCACTGCAGCCAGCGGGCAGGGGGGCCGCTGCCTTCGGGGACACCAGGCATCTTTCATCATCTGCCCGCAGAAGCCCCCTCCCCCACCCTCCAAGCCCTGGTCAGCCTGGGAGGCTCTGCGGGTCCCCAGAAACTGACCTGCTGCAGGACTTCTGGGCTGAGCCAGGGCAGGACCTTGATACTGTACTTGGGAAAGTCGTGCACCACCTTCTGGCGCTGCCCGTGGCTGATCATGCTGAGGTTGCTGCGTAAGCCGGAGAGGTAGACCTTCCCGTCCGCGGAGATCAGGATATGGCTGGCTTTGACACTCCTGGGGTTGGAGGCGGGGGGTGGGGGCGGTCACGAGCACAGTTCTCACATGCTAGAGCCAGTCCCTCTCACCCCTCGGCAGGGTCTGTGTACTTCAATGTGCGTGGACCCGCTACATGGGAAGAGCTACAAAACTTGCAAAGACCAAGAAAACTAGCGGGACCTGGCTTATGTGTCATATTAAAAACTTTGTTCTGGGGGCTAGAGTGATGGTAAAGTGGGTTAGGTACTTGCCGTGCATACAGCCAACCAGGGTTCGATCCCCAGGACCACATATGGTCCTCTGAGCCCCTCCAGATGTGATCCCAGAGCACAGAGCCTGGAGTAAGTCCTGAGCATTGCTTGGTGTGCGCCTCCCCGCCCCACCTCTGCCTCGTTCTGCTTGGTTCTCTTTTATGCTCACACACCACTGCTTCCCCTGCCACCCATTGTCACTCTATCCCTTTCCCTTGAGGGTGAAACGTGCCACTGTCGCGTATGCAAGTGTGTCTGGGGAGCGTGCTCTGGCCCCCGCTGGTCCATTTTCATCCTAGGCAGCGCCGGAGCAGCTGTGGCCACCTCTCTAGTGCCTCTCAGTGGCCCCTGGGCCCTGGGGTGGCTCTGACACTTTCTCACAGATCCCTCCAGGAACGCAGCCACTAACCACCACGGCCGTGAACCATGACACTCACACACACGTCCCCGATGGGCCCATGAGACAGTGTCTTTGGGGTGCACACCGCGAGGCAGCATCCAGGGTCCTGGGTTGGTGTCACCCCGAGCTACAGCTGAGGAGCCCCCCTTCCTATGCAGATAGGAAGCCCAGCAGGTCACTGCCAGTGTGGCATCCAATTCTGTTGTCTTAGGGAGGAGGGAGTGTCACACCTCAAGGGTCACTCTTGGTGATGCCTAAGGATATGGGCCCTGGGTTCATCCTGCACTCATCCCACCATGCCCCTTATCTCCCCTCTCGTGATATCCTAGCTTAACATGCTTTTCTACCACTTGATATGGCTGCGCACAAGTCTGCCAGTGCCTTGTACTTCCCCTTCTATAAACTCCTTATCTTCTGCTCCTTCTCTATTGCTTCTTTGTTTCTTTTCCTGGTGATTCACATGATCTCCTTGTTCCCATCTCCTCTGTAGTTTGAACAAAGCTAATCTCACCCCTGCTGTCACCCAGTGCTTAATTTGCTATAGTCCTTTATTGAAGAAAAATCTTTTATCTTGACATAATCTTATTGTATCTATAATTATATATTTACATATGATGTTATGTATCTATATTTATAGTCTTAATCTTAGTCAAACCCATCCATTTTCTGCTGTATCTGGTATTTTTTGTTTGTTTGGGGGCCACACCCAGCAATACTCAGGAGCTACACTTGGCTCTGAACTTGGGAATTACTCCTGCAGGCTCAGAGGGCCATATGGGGTGCCGGGGATCGAACCTGAGCTGCTTGAAAGGCAAATGCCCTGCCTGCTGTGGGATGGCTCCAGCACCCTGCCTGGTGCTTCTAGAACATTTGGACAGTTCCCTATGGCTCAGCAACCCTCAATCCCTTCTACAAGGCTGCCTCTGCACCAATGGCCCGAGGCCATCCACCCCAGGGATGGGCCCAGCTCTGAGTGGAGCATGCAAGCCCCTCCTCATCTGTCTTGTCCCCCAGCCTTGGGCCGACTCTGGGGCCCCCACTCTAAACGCCTCAAGAAAGGAAGAAAGGGGGTGTGGCAAGGCTAGCGGTTCGTGTGAGGACCACACTGCTCACTCTGGAGACACTCGGAAGGATAACAGTGTGGCCCACTGGGGCGGAGTCTTGGAGGTCCCTCAGACAGACCCCGGCTGGGCTTGGGTAGGCCCTGGACAGCACCTGTGAACGTAGCCCATGTGGTGGACGTAGTCTAGGGCCTTGAGCGCCCCCTGCAGGATGTAGGCGATGGCCAGCTCACTCATGCCGTCCATGAAGTGCGAGCAGATGAGATCCTTGGCAGAACCTGAATGACAGGATGGTGAGGCAACAGGGCAGGCAGAGCAGGGCAAGGACCCGCTAAGCACTCGCCCCCCCTCCCTGCCCCACTCACCATAGGCCACGAATGAGGTCACCACCCACAGCTCGTTGTCAGCGATGAAGGTGGCTCGGTACGGGAGGATGTTGGGGTGACTGAAGAGCTTAGAGACATGCAGCTCCCCCTGAAAGCGACGCTGGAGTCAGAGTCAAGGGGCTCCACACATGCATGGCAGCCAGAGCAACCGGGGAGCCGCCACCGCCAATGGGGAGCCTGCGCTGAGCGAGAAACAACCCCCCAGGGGGCCAGAGCCTGGCACAGTGGGGAGGGCGCCAGCCTGTGTTTGGCTGACTCCCCTCTCCCCTCCCGCCATCCCCAATGGTCCGCCAAGCACCCTCAGGAGTAACTCCTGAGTGCAGCATCGGGAGTAAGCCCTGAGCACCGCTGGGTGTGACCCCAAAACAAACCAAAACAAAGAAACAAAAGAAACAACACCCCCCCCCCCCCACCATCACCACCACCATCAAACACAGAAACCGCTGATAAGCTCCAGGCCTCCTTGGGGATGAGGAAAACAAACTGTAGACAGAGGACTCATCAAGAGACAGGCTGAGTTCAGTTTCAGGGGCCACAGCACAGCTCTACCCGGAAGAAGGGAAAAGCGTCAACAGAAATGAGAAAGGGTTAAAGAAAGCGTGGTAACTAGTAACCACGCAAAGGTATTTCTCCTGCCGCTAGAGACTGAGAATCCTCCCTCAGGAGCAAATACACAGAAGGGAAACGTGGGGCAGACAGAGGAGGTAGGAAAGAAAAACTGGACAAAAGAACCACAGAGGGATTGGGGAGGCAGCCTGGAGGTAAAGCACTGGAGTACCTGGCACGTATGAGGCCCAGGTTCGATTCCCGGCACCACTTGGATCATCAAGTACCATAATCCTGGCTTGTGTTGCTCTAGCATAAGCTAGGATAAGCCCCATGTACAGTTGGGTACGATCCTCCAAAACAAACAAAAGAAGCTCCCCACACCAAAAAAATCTACAGAAACTCCACAGTCTGGAAAAAAGGGGACATGAGCGAAGGCCACATAGGCAGTACCTTTTCTCTGGGATGAAAAGGAAAAAATCCTCAAGTCCAGCATGAACTAGAGCAAATTCAGATGCTCCAGACAAGCTTCTTCCCGAAGAACTAAGAAAACTCATTTCCTGTTTCACCCTTGACAGATGGACAACTCAGAATACAAGAGCTGGTATGCGAGCACCCTCTGGGGAGCCCAGATCCACCCAAACACTGGAGTTAAAGAAGGGGATGGGGCCTGAGTATCCCAGTCTCATAGGACCCTGGGCGAGTCCTTGTCAACACAGAGGAATCCAGCTCCCCTTTGCGAGGCCCAAGGCTGCATCCGTGGAACACGAATGGAGCAGCAACAGAAAGGAACCATGGGCAGACGGGACAGGAGTTTGAGGCCCGCTGCCAGCAGCCGAGGGTGCGGCAGGCTGTACGCAACGGGAACTGCCTGGCTATGAACCTGGCCTCAAACCACCAGCAAGTGACAAAGCCTCTCGGAACAGCTAGCACGTGGAGAGATGGGCCATTAACCCCAGCTCTACCACCCTAGCAAAATTTCGCAGCCAGGACACCTCATACTCTATACCACTCGTACGCCAGGAGTAGCACACCACATTGGATGGGATGAAAGTAGAAGGCAATCTTGATTAAGGAAATATTAACACACATGGCTTACCTGGTAACAACATCTTAATAATCTCATACAAGAGCTTAATGGCTCCAGAGTGAGATATAACAATCTTCACACACTTTTTTTTTTTTTTTTTGCTTTTTGGGTCATACCTGCCGATGCTCAAGAGTTGCTCCTGGCCCTGCACTCAGGAACTACCCCTGGCGGTGCTTAAGGACCATATGGGATGCTGGGAATCAAACCCGCTCGGCCACATGCAAGGCAAACGCCCTACCCGCTGTGTTATTGCTCCAACCCCCTTCACGTGCTTTCTTTTAAGGAAATCTTTTTTGAGCATTTTTAGCAAATTAATCATAACAAGCAATACAAAAGATCCTTTAAGGCCTGCTATTGGGGCAGGCTTGGGTGGTGGTTGGGAAAATTGGAAATAATGGTGGTGGGAAGGTGTAATGGTGATGGGACTGGTGTTGGGATATTGAATGTAATAAAGCACTGTGAACAACTATAAAAATAAAAAAAAAAGTGACGATGACAGGGAATATACATTGGGCTGAGCAGCCTTACAGTCCACAGACACCCAAGCTTCTCACTGACAGCATCCAGCCCACTCTCAAGAGGACCCTGAGAGTAAGGTGTGCCCTGTCGGCCCTGCCGGAGCAAAGCAGACTCCAGTGTTGTGCTCGCTGTTTTTTGTTTGGTTGGTTTTAGGCCACACCTGGCGATGCTCAGTGATCACTCCAGGAGGGTCTTGGCTCAAGAGACCTGTAGGATGCTGGGGATCGAACCCGGGTCAGCTGCATGCAAGGCAAATGCCCTACCTGCTGTCTCATCACTGGGGCCCAAGCTCACATTTCTTACCTGCAGGAACGTCACCATCTCGTTGGAACAAGCCTCCAGGTTAATCCTTCGTACTGTCACATACTCCTCCGTTGGTTTATACCTTGCTAGATTCACTGTCATTAGGTCCTCAAAGCCTTTGCCTACAAGAAAAGAGAAATGCCCCCCACATACGAGAGTTTACGTGGCATTACTGGCAAAGCCTTTTGCCTTCTTTTAAGAAAATTTGATTTAAAAAGGCAAAAGAGTGCCGGCCTTGCGTGCCTCGTTGTGTGAGGCCTTGATGCATCCCAGCAGTGGCCCCAGTCCTGCTGGCTGTGAGATTCACAATCCCAGAACACCACCAGCCTGGCAGCACTCACCACCCCTGCCCAGGCCTGCTCTGTTATGCCAAGTTATTTCCAGTAGCGCCCTGGCCCTGTCCATCAGCTCTGCTGACTGTCGTCCTGATGAAAACAAAAGCACCTGATCTGCAAGCCTGAAGCCAGGAATTCAATTCCTGGTGTCACCTGCATGTGCCAGGTGGAGTTTTGTCACCTTTGCTGTCCGGGACCCCGGGCACAATCTCTGCTGTGCAGCTTTGTGCAAACACTGCACCCCCCCCCATCCCGCCACCCTGCCCCCACCTCACAACAGCAACAAAGTGAAGGGAATGGGGGAAGTTGCCAAAGAAAGCACAGGGCTGAGAGTTCAAGTCCTAGCACGACCAGAAGTGCCAAGGGGGCTTTGAACACTCTCCTCTTTGGGATTCCGGTGAAAAAAGGATCACCAAAGCGGGGTTGGTGGAAAACAAAGTGCCAAGGTAAGTGTGAGGCCTCCATGAACTAAGAACTAGCTTCTGGCCCACATTCCTGGGGGGGGGGAGGGGAACCAAAAAAGCGGGGGTGGTGCCCTGGGCATTACCTATGACGGTGAGTAGCTCATAACACCCCCTCTCTGGCAGAAAGCTACTCATGATCTCCGGCTTCGAGAAGGATGCTATCGACTCTGAGCTCGCCTCATTGGTCTAAAGGAAAAGAAAAAGAGATGAATGGGAGAAAACCAGGGCACAGGGGGAGGGGCATGGGAGTGAAGCCCTCAGGTAAACTGGCATCTAAGCAAACATAAATTCTGGGTCCAAAAAGCATAGCCAGCAATTTCAGTGGAGAACACCAGTTGTTTGGGGTGCTGATCTGTCCCAGTACCAGCTCTACCCCGCAATGGGGACAAGGAGGACCAGTCTAGTCAAATGGGGCTTCACTTGTCCCTTCCCACAACTGGCTCGTTTGTTAAAAGGGGAAAAGACAAAGACGTCTGGGGAAAGGCGCATTTAGAAAAGAGAAGGGGGATGGAGAAGCATGTGTTGTGTGTGTGTGGGGGGAGGGGGGCGAGGGGAGGGTGTCTTCTGAACTTCCTGCTGCATTCTATTTTTAAGGTCCTGACCACCAGACTGTTGAATCTTGCTATCGGCAAAAGGAAGTCAGCATGTGTCCTTTTAGGCAACCCAGAGCCCAGACCAGGCTGGGAAGGAGCACTGAGAGGGTGGAGCACATGTTTTGCATATGGGGGCCTGGGTTTAATCCATGGCACCTGCTGAGCCCCGCAGCATCACCAGAAGTAGTCCCCTGACACCCTGACACCAGTAGGTGAAGTTCCTTGACCCCCCCCCCAAAAAAAATAAAACAAAACAGAGCCAAAGTCAGTGGAAAGCAAGAAAACCACACTCCGATGGGCTACAGGTAAGGACAGAGTAAGTGCCTCCCTGGCAGAGGGGCCTGCTTGCTCCCTCCTTTCTGCCTACTCAGGATGCATGTTGTTGGCTGCAGGGGTCGCACCGCTGACCTCTGAGGCTAGGTCCCAAAGGGGAGTGCCCAGAGCAGGTCAACACCTCTCCCGGCCCCTCTGGGGCGGAAGTCTCCTTCCAGCCCTAAACTTGTATGGTCCAGGAACCATGAATCTTTCTTCAGGACCCTTTTCTTCTGATGAGTATCCAACTGGAATGGAAACCTCAGGCCAGCGCCAGCTCAGATGCGGCGTCCATAGGCCTGACCTCTGGCCAGGAAAACGTCCTTGGGAAGGCTTGAGGCTCGGCCCCCCTTCGGGAGAGTCTCAGCTGGGAATGTCCCAACAAGGCAACTTCACCTCCCAGGGAGTGCCCGACATATCCTCCACGAAGAGCTGACAGTGCCACGGAGAGAATCCAGGCGACAGACATCCCTCCCCTTGGCGGACAATTACAGGAACCGCCTTCAGCGGAAGTGAGTCTCTTATCGACCACCTCACATTCTAAACAGGTTTTATCTTTTTGAGGTTCCTCCATACGGTTGTTATTTTAGTGTTGTTCACCCGTCTGACTGGATGGAGATCTGGGCCTAGACTTCAACTTTCCCACTCCAATGCTGAGGGCTTCCAGGGTCACCTGTCAGTGCTGCTACTGAGAAAGGCGATGCTGGGAGCATGTCTGAAGGTGTCTCCTGATGCATCAGCAAGACTTACTCTAAGTCGCCGCCTGTGAGCGGAACTGCTGGGCCACATGGGGACAGAGTGTCCAGAGGCTTTCCAGAAGGGTAAGCCAACTCCTGCCTTCACCCGAAATATATGCAGACCTCACTGACCTACCCGTCCCCCTCCCCACGACTCAGGAAATTTGGGGTTAGTTTTGCCAATGGAACTGTGGGTTTGCTCTGCATTTCTCGAATTGCTAATACAGTTAATCCTCTTTTCGGGGCTAGAATGACAGTACAGTGGGGAGGGTGTTTGCCATGTATGTGGCTGACCTGGATCCAATCTCCAGCATCCCACAGGGTCCCTTCAGCACCGCCAGGAGTAATTCTTGAGTGCAGAACCAGGAGTAACCCCTGAGCATCACCGGGTGTGCTCCAAAAAGCCAAAACAAATACATAAAAGTTCTCTTTTCATATGCTTTTCAGTCATATTGGTTTTCTCCCAGGTGAAAAATGCCTTTCCTCTCATCTCTTTTTCAGAGTCATTTTAATGCAGGGTTTCCCCAAAGTGAACCTATGGGGCAGGAATCCTAATAGTTCATGCATGGGAAAAGTTTACATGACCAATGTCAGAAAACACAGCTACTCTGCTGTGAGGGAGTACACGTTATATTCGCCCAGTGAAGGCTTTGCGAAACTCAGTGCTGAGGCCAACTGTCTCATTTTGCTAAACTCAGTCTTTCCCTGAGGTACGGCTTGTCCTGGGCTGGAGTGATGGCACAGCGTAGGGCGTTTGCCTTGTAGGCAGCCAACATGGCCAACCCGAGTTCGATTCCTCCACCCTTCTCGGAGAGCCCGGCAAGCTACTGAGAGTATCTCGCCCGCACGGCAAAGCCTGGCAAGCTCCCCGTGATGTATTGGATATGCCAAACACAAGAAGTCTCACGATGGAGATGTTACTGGGCCTGCTCGAGCAAATCGATGAACAATGGGAGGACCGTGACCGTGACGGCTTATCCAGGGACTCACTGTGTGTCAACATCTGTTAAACTCTGGGTGAGGCCATTTAACCTAAAACACTGGGTGTAAGGCTGAGCGCCAGGGTCAAGGTATCACTGGGGCTGACTGCTGGCCCAGAGTGGCAGGCACGTTGCCGCCTCCTCTCGGGGGCTCTTTCATCTCAGCAGTGAACTGATTCCCACCTCCAGAGTTCTTGTGACTGTGCAGTGACATCACTACCCAAAGTTCTGTGCTACCTGTCACATAACTAGTATCTAATAAATGTTCATTAATATCCTCCTCCCTCTTGCTACCTTCTTGTGGGCCACTCCCCTGTTCAGCAGGCGAGAGGGACTAGAGGGAACAACCCTCAGCTGAGCTGGATGCAAGTGAAGGCTGGCTTGATCCTGGCTCCTACGCTTCTCCATCTTCCCTAACGCTGGGCTCATTTTAGGGCAATGTGACTTCTTAGAACTATCTCCAAGCAGAATAATCTTACGGTGTTGGGTTCAGGCCAGAGGGGTAGTACAGGGTGGTTAGGTGCTTGTCTGGGAGGTGGTTAACCCTGGTTCAGATGCCAGGTCATACACAGAGAGTTCGCCAAACACTGCTGGGAGTCACTTCTGAGCACAGAGCCAGGAATGGCCCCTGAGCACAGTGGGTCACAGCTCCCCATACTAGCATCTACATGCCAAGTACCTCGAACACACAATCAAGCAGCAAAATGAAAAGGCAATTTGAAAGAAATAGGGACTCTGTTTAGAGGCCATAAGCTGCATAATAACTTCATCTTAAGAGTCCTTTCTATCTTTTTTTTTTCTTTTGGGTCACACCTGACAATGCACAGAGGTAACACTCCTGGCTCTGTACTCAGAAATTACTCCTGGTGGTGTTCGGGGGACCATATGGGATGCTGGGGATCGAACCCGGGTTGATTGCGTGCAAGCAAACGCCCTCCCCGCTGTGCTATTGCTCCAGCCCAAGAATCCTTTCTCACCCCACACCTGGATGGCCTGCCCATGGCCTCGCCTTGCAGATGCTCTTTCCTCCTCAGTAAATTCAGGGTCTCAGTTTACCCAAGAGGCTACTTCTGGACCCAACATGCTGCCTCTGGCCAGGAAGGAAGCACCTGCCTTGGCCCCTGCCTACCTCCTTGACTGCAAGGCAAGCGCTGGCCCCGCTGGACTGTTGCTCCAGCCCCTACAGTACAACTTAAAAAGAAAAAAAATTGTACGTAAGCCAAGTTTGACCGAGGCACTGTTCTGCCACGTCCTTGTCATTCCCACAAAAAGGAGAACAGGATATGGGGCTCCACATAATGGAACACATGGGAAACACCAGCCTGCATGCAACACGCCCATAACGGGGTGACCAGGGGCTTGAAGCACCAGGGAGTGAATTCAGAGACTCACATGTTCAAGGCACATGCCCTGCCAAACCCGTGTCAGCCACACACAAGGCAAGCACTGTGCCAGGTGTACTGTCTCTTCAGGCCGCTACAATCTCCCTTAACTATAGGAAACCACTCAAAAGTGGTTTTTTTCCCCCCTCTCTTATTTATTTTTTTTGACAGGGAGTTGTTTTGGGGGGCACACCCAGGGGCAGTGGTGCTTAGGGATTATTCCTGGCTCTATACTCAGGGATCACTCCTGGGAGGATGGGGGGTGCTAGGGAGACCAAATGGGATGCCGAAAAATCTAACCCGGGTTGGCTGAAAGCAAAGCAAACAACCTACCCACTGTATTGTCACTCTGGCCCTAAAAAAGTTTTAATTCAAAAAAAAAAATAAAATACTTGTTTTGTTTCTGGAGATAGTGGGGCTCAAGGGACCGTGTGGGAGGAAAGATCACTTCCGGGTGTCTTACAAAGCCTGCACTCAGCCTGCTGAGACCCTCTCTGGCCTCCATGATAAAACTCCCTGGACTGACAGGGATTCATTGAGTTCCTAGAATTGTATGAAATGAGCTAGTCCTGTACTTGCTTCGATTCTCTACCCACCCCCAATTCCCAGGGAACCGTTGTAAAATGGATGCTTTTCTACTCTTTTGATATTCCCAGATAACAGAATATAGCTCTGAGCTCGGAGAAATCCATCTTGAGTCAAAAAAGCCAACCAGGAACCAACAGCAATGTTCTAAAAGGAACACTGATCCAGACATAGGACCGAGAAAGGCAGAAAAAGCTTATTATATTGTTTCAGATCTAGAGAAGGTCAAAATTCAGATGGAAGGGATGAAATAGTCCATACTCTAGAAGCTAGCATGGCACAGTTTTATTAGTGTAATACACAATCCTGAATTACCTAGAGAAGGGGGGAAAAAACCCAATAAACTAATTCCATTAAACCTTCTTCCTAGTTCCCCCCACTACAAAAAGCATTTCATACACTTTGAAGCATTTGAAAGATCAAGTACTGATATCTAGAAATTATCATCACATGATGACACTGCTTAGAGTTTAAAAAAAAATCCAGAGGCTTAAGCACACAGACAATATCATGAGATGCCAATAGATGCATTCAACTTCCCACAGGTTTCACACAAGATCTCTTTTGATTTAAAATTGGCAGTGAAAACAAAAAATTATACATAAGGGACACCCTAGTTTTAGGGGAAAAAATAGTGGGCTGATTCTGCGAGGAATGTTTGTGGTCTCCTGGCTGGGAACGGTTTGGCACTGATAGAGCAATACTCCAAGGAGAGACTGAATAAGCCAAGCCAAAGCTCTGTTCAAAGACAAATTCCTACTGAACTCAGCAGCCTGCCCTCCATCCCAGAGCCGCCTGCAAAAGCTGCAAATGTCTGTCACCAGCAAAGATTTTGAGGTTTGTTCAGAAAAGAGTTCTGCTCCTCTGTATTTATAAGAGTTTCATAGAAACAGTGTGGTTCACTGTGCACATCTGGAACCATTTTCTTGGGTAAAATAAATGAGAAGCGTAGGAAGTAGGGCAAAGCTCTTGCAATTTTTGCCAATTAAAAAAACAAACCGTTTTCTTACTCTGTACTTTAAATGTGGGGGGTTCTGTTTCTGAGGCAGAAGATGTAAAGTTCTATCTTAGGACAGACACAGGATCTGTATTATTTACACAAACATCTACATCATTTTGTAACCGGAAGTCCCATTAATAGACAAAGGATGGAAATTACAGTCCCGCTAAGCTGCAAAAAAGAGGAACCGAGGGCACCAGAGCGATGGTACAGCTGGCAGGGCATCTGCCTTGCATGCAGTCGACCCGGGTTCAATCCCTGACATCCCATATGGTCCCCCGAGAACCACCAGGAGTAATTCCTGAGTGCAGAGCCAGGAGTAATCCCTGAGCTTTACCAGGTGTGAACCAAAAAGAAAAAAAAAAAGAGCCAATTTAGATGACTGGAAGTTTCTTTCAAAGGGGCTGGGGTGGAAGATAAATAGGAGAGTTGGGAAGTAAGAGGAGGGAGACATTAGTTCTCCAGAGGGAGAGGGAAAGCACCTGAGATTCTTCCCCAGCTACACATCAAAAGCTTTCCAGGGTGAAACCTGAGTCTCCACAAGAACAAGAATGACACTACAAATAAAGCTCAGTGACAGAGAAGCAAAAACAAAATGACAGGCCAGCAAAAACCCACAAGCTCCCACAAGACGTCACCTCCATGCAACAGCCACAGCGCGCGAGCCTAGAGAGGCACTTACTTTTCTCCGAGCGTCACCCGGAGGCTGCTCTGGAGTAGAGAAATGGGTTGTTGGCATTCGGGTTTTGAGCAGAAGACACACCCACATTCAGAACAGCAATTATGCACTCAGGACCACGTTTATTAATAGAAACCACTTAAAGAGTTATTTCAGCAAAAAGAACTTCCAGCAGCGAACACACACACACACACACACACACACACACACACACATACACACACACACGTGCGCGCGCACACACATACACGCGCACGCGCACGCTCATGCACAGATCCCCAGTAAAAATACCACAGAAAGAAGAGCAGGAATCTATGGTTTGGCCAGGAAACCATTCTATTCTATGGGCATTCGTTACTGAGGAAAGCTGACTCTGAGCACACCTTGACTTTACATTTGTATATGCAAGGTGCTCTTAAGGGCTGGTTTCAGAACTTTACTGGAAACAAATGTTCATTATCAAGTCATAAAAACAGCTGCTCAAAGGGCAGGAGCACATGCTTTGCATGCAGGAAGCCCATGTTTGATCTCCAGCTCCCCAGCCCTTCGGTTCCCCCAAACGCCTCTGTGAATGATCCCTGAGCAGAGCCTGAAGTACTGCTGGGGCCACCCTCTCAACACCCCCTGCCAAAAGTCTGACTATTCCCAAGAAGTGTGGGGACTAAAATCATTTATTGCCTTACATGGTTGGTTTTCTGTTGTTTTGGGGGCCACACCCAGCTTACTCTTCATCATACTCACTCCTGGTAGTGCTCAGAGGAACTGTTTTTAAGAATGTTTTGGTTTTTTTTTTGGGGGGGGGCACACACTCAATGATGCTCAGGGTTTATTCCTGGCTCTGCACTCAGGGATCATTCCTGGAGGACTTCAGAGAACCACATGAGATAGATACCAGGTATTGAACCAGACCAGTTGCATGCAAGGCAAATGCCTACCTGCTGTACTATCACTATGGCTCCGAATAGTTTTTTTTATTATATTTTATAAATTAAAAAAAAAATTTCAGGGCCGGAGCGATAGCACAGTGGGTAGGGCGTTTGCCTTGCACGCGGCCGACCTGGGTTCGATCCCCGGCATCCCATATGGTCCCCCAAGCACCGCCAGGAGTAATTCCTGAGTGCAGAGCCAGGAGTAACCCCTGGGCATTGCTGGGTGTGACCCAAAAAGCAAAAATAAATAAATAAAAACAAATTTCAGGGGGCTGGAGTGATAGCATGGCAAGTAGGGCATTTGCCTTGTACGCAGCCAACCTGGGTTGGATTCCCAGCATCCCATATGGTCCCCTGAGCACTGCCAGGAGTAATTCCTGAGTGCATGAGCCAGGAGTAACCTCTGTGCGTCGCCAGGTGTGACCCCTCCCAAAAAAAAAGCAAAAAAAAAAAAATTCAATATAGTAGTATGTATATGAGAACATAATGACAAGTTATGTTCTCCAGTTAGATGCATTCTAAATACAAGTAAATTCTGGGCTTTTTGTCCCTCTGCTATTCTGGGTAAAAACAAAAGAAAGGACAATTACAGTAACTTCTGGTTCTTAATCAAACAAACTCTATATCTGGGGGCTAAGGGCAGGTCTCAAAGGGTTGGAGCAGATTCTGCATGTGTAAGACCTGGACTTGAGCCCAGCACTGCGTGGCTCCCCTTGAGTACCACCAGGAGCAACAGGTGTGGCCAAACCCAAAAAAGATTCTATATCTATATTTTAGATTATCCATTCCATGAAATTGATCAAAGCCATCAAAGATTTTGTTTTCTGTGTATTGTTATTTGGGGGCCACACCCAGCAGTGCTAAGTCAGTACTCCTGACTACACTCCGGGATCATGCCTGGCAGTGTTCAGTGGACCAACATGGTGCCAGGTAATGAACCAGGGTTAGCTGCATGCAAAGCAAACACCTTACCCACTCTACTATCTCTATAGCCCTAACGATTTGGTTTTGTTTTGGAGTCATAGCCAGCAGTGCTCAGGGCTTACTCCCGGCTCTGTACTCAGGGATCCCTCCTGGCAGGCTTGGGAGACCATAGGGGGTGCCAGGGATTAAGCCCAGGACAGCCGCATGCAAGTCAAGCATCTCACCCACTATACTATCACACTGGCCCCTAAAGATTTGCTGTTGTTGTTGATGTTTTTTGGTCTGGGGGGCCACACCAAGCAGTTTTCAGGGGTTACTCCTGACTCTGTATTCAGGGATCACTGCATATGAGGTGCTGGGTATCAGAGAACCAGGCTGAGCACATGCAGCAACTGCCCTACTCCCTATATAATCGCTATGGTCCCCCTAAAGAGTTTTTAATTGTAAAGTATTGGTATTATCACATATTTCCAAAAATGTAACATCAAAAAATTAGAACTTCCAACTGTTCTAGAAGTAATCAGCTAGATTACTTCTAGCTTCTAGTAGCTAGAAGTTATCAGCTACAAGGTCTTAATTGATCAAATATAAGAGTTTTTCTTTTGGCCATTAGTTTTCTGGTACAAAAATGTTAAGAACAACTTGGTCTTAATTGATCAAATATAAGAGTTTTTCTTTTGGCCATTAGTTTTCTGGTACAAAAATGTTAAGAACAACTTGTTTAAAACAGTCAGGTAGGAAGCCAGGTTAAAGGAAGTCAAACCCAATCTTCCAGAGCAGAAGGTAAATTCCAAGGTGCATAAAACTAGGTAACAGACACTTCATCAAGCTGTGAACAACGTACAGACTGATCTCCCCACCCTCAGATAAGAGACCAGTGAACTGTCAAACTGGAGATCCTCTACCTAAGGGACTGACTCCCAAATCCATTCTATTCACAAATATCAAAATATTATAAATTACACAAGTATCAAAATATTATAAATAATTCATTATAAGCAGGACCTTAAATTTCCACCGATGCCAATGTTTACTTTTGTCTTTCCTTGATTTGGGGGTCACAAGAGCTGTATTTGGATCCTCCTCCAATGGCTCTATGCTCTCGGAACACCTCTGGGTGGGCTACATGTACAGCAAATGCCTTACCTGCCACTGTTATTACCTCTCCAGCCCCCAATATTTGCTTTTAAACCATTCTATGCCCACTAATAATGGGGAAAAATAAGACCAGAATATAGTATCTTTCTTTTACAATGCAGATCAGCTTTGTTGTTGTTGTTGTTGTTGTTTGGAGAGGATCTGGAGGTGCTCAGGGGCTAGTCTCAACTCTGTGCAGACTTTTCATTCTTTTTTTCTCTGGTTTCTATACTATACCTGAAGGTGCTTGAGGGACCACAAAAGGCCAAGATAGATCTTGGGACTCCCACATGCAAAGTATGCTTTTTTTTTCCTTTTTGGCATTTTGGGCCACACCCAGTGAAGCTGAGGGATTACTACTGGCTCTGCACTCAGGAATTACTCCTGGTGGTCTGGTGGTGCTCGGAGGACCATATGGGATGCTGGAGATCTAAAACAGTTAGCCATGTGCAGGGAAGATGGCCTACATATTGTACCATCGCTTTGTTCCCAGTATCTTTCCAGTCCCCTCATTTTTATTCTTTATAACCAAGAGGTTTTTTCCTAAACTCTGATTAGTCTAAGACACAACACTGCCAAAATTTATAAAAATGAACATTTGAAAGTTCTTTGGCAAGCATTAAGGAAAACAAATTAACAGGCACTATTAGTAGCTGACAAGTTGAATTCTCAATTATTGAAGATTATTTGGGCTATTCTGGATCAGTCAATCAATGTACCTGATTTGATAACCGATCTTTTTAGCTACAAGAACCGAAGGGAAAATGTTGATAGTCAAGACACAAAGAATAAGGCTCTATTACTATTATTTATTGGTTTTGTTTTGTTTTGGGGTCACACCAAGAGTGTTCAGGGATTTCTCCTGGTTCTGAGTTCAGGGATCACCTCTTGGTAAGGCTTGGGATACCATATGGGGTACCAGGGATCAAACCCAGGTCAAGGCAATTGCCCACCCAAGGTACTATCTCTCTGGCCCCAACTACGACTACCACTAGTATTATCAGAGACAGTTTTTAATTGAATAAAACTTGCTTAGAAAGACATGAGGGGAGAGAAAGAGAGGAAGCACATGTTCAAGAGAGAATACAGGCTTCTCCAGAGTGTTTTGAAAAAGCTAGCAAAAATACATAGACCAGCAAGCAACATACTTGTGTTCAAGGGAGAACACAGCTTGAAGAGCAAGTTGTTACTATGTTTTTAAAACAGTGTTTTCTTTGCCTAAGAACCCAGTTCTCCAAGATTCAATTTGAAAATAGTGAAAGGAAAACGCCTATGTCTGGTAACCCTCAGAGCATCAATGTGCTTGATTTCTGTTTGTTTTTTTTTTTTTTTTTGGTTTTTTTTTGCTTTTTGGGTCACACCCGGCGATGTGCTCAGGGGTTACTCCTGGCTCATGCACTCAGGAATTGCTCCTGGCCGTGCTCGGGGGACCATATGGGATGCTGGGAATTGAACCTGTGTCGGCCATGTTGGCTACGTGCAAGGCAAACGCCCTACCCGCTGTGCTATTGCTCCAGCCCCTGTGCTTGATTTCTGAAATCAACAATTAGATTTTACAAAGGAAGTCGGTTTTGCCTTGACAGATTTCTTTCTTCTGAGAAGAAAAGATAAGTAACTCATTGTGATCACTAAAAGCAGAACTTTCATATAACTGCTGCCTGGCTACAATCAGATTATTTTTTTTTAATTGCAAGGTTTTTTCTTGGCTTTTGGGCCATAAGTGGTGGTACTAGGAGCTTACTCCTGGCTTTGTGCTAGCGGCGCTCAGTAGACCATAGAGGTATACACAACTAACTCCGGGTTGGCTGTGCTCAAGGCAAGCACCCTGCCTGCTGTACTCGCTCTCTGTTCCCTTTCAAGGCAATCAAATGGTGATTATTTTTCCTTTTAAGAATATGCTTTTGGGAGGTCAGAGATAGCATAGTGGGTAAGGTGCATGCATGCCTTGCACACAGCCAATCTGGGTTCAGTCTCTGGCGCTGCATATGGGTCCCCTAAGGACTACTAAGAATGATCCCTGAGCAATGAGCCAGGAGTAAGCCTTGAGCACCACTGGGTATGGCCAAAACCATCCACTCCCCAAATATGCATTTTAATTTCATAGATACTTTGAAGAAATACATGTGCTTTCAGCAAATATTGGCTTACTGGGGCTGGAGAGATAGTATAGCAGCGAGGGCTTTGCCGTACATGTGGCTGACCTGGTCTCAATCCCTGGCATCCTATATGGTCCCCACCAAGAGTGTCCCTGAACACCACTGAGTGTGGCCCCCAATCCAAAAACCTTAAAAAATAGTAACTGACTTACTAACAATTAAGACAGAGCAGGACAACTTCTAGGTAGTCCACAAATATTTAGGAAGCCATGGATTTAAAAGGGGCTTTAACAAATATAAAAGCTTAGTTTATACTTGCCCTTAAAACTGACAATTTCTATAAACTGATATACTGAACAGTAGTGATATATTTATCCTAAAGTGATAATGATAACCTAAAATGCTATAATACACTTACCTCCAAATAGTTCCAAATCTCTTAAGCCCTCAACAATGAACTTTTCCGAGACCCACCGCTAAAGAGGAAAACCCCAAAGAGAATTAGTATTTTTTCCAAGCCACAGCACAAATTAGCTATTAGCCATTAGAAACACAAACAATAACACAACTATGAAAACAGAATCATACAGTACAGTTAAGATATATTTCAGTGGAAAAATTCAGAAAAGAATCTTGGGTTTAAAACAAATGGTATAATTCTTTTCTGTTTCTCTTAGCCCAATTAGATTAATAATTCTTAAATCTGACAAGTGAAAAACATACAATACTTGATAATGAAGAAACCACTTTTGTCCTACCTGTATATAAAACTACATGATAGCCTTATTACAGATGGTTCAGGTTACTAATGCCAACTTGAAAATTACTACTGGAATTCACAACAGAAAAACAGGTATCAAGCTGTAATTTGTCACAAGCTTCTATTCGTTTGTAAATTCCATCCACTAGGGTTTCTTTTTGTTTGTTTTTTGGGCCACACCCAGAGGTGCTCAAGAATCACTCCTAGCAGTGCTTGGGGGACTACATGGGATGCTGGGGACTGAATCAGGGTTGGCCACCAGCAAGGCAAGTGCCTACCCCCTGTACTCTCTCTCCACTAGGGTTTTTAAAGACATCAATTACATTTTCAACCACGTTAACACAGCCCTAACTAATATGATTAATCAATCTGTAGTCTTTACTCGCTTATTTCAGGTATTTCCTGTTTGCGTATTTTATTTTTGCAGCATTTAGGACTGAACCCAGGGTCTCACACGTGTGACGAATGTACTTCGCCACTGAGCTTCGTCCCAGTCACTACCAGCCTATTTCAAATGAGTATCTGATTTCCAGCATCCTGATCAGTGGTCTGGTTTCACCTGAATCAGGTTAGGCTGAAGTAGAAAAGCAGCTCATATTTAAAAGCAATGGAAGCAAGCTCCTATTACACTTAAAGGCTGGTGTTAAAGTTTGGCTTGGGAGCATTCTTTCCACTGGATATAGTTCACACAGAGAGGTTCCAATTGTTCTTTTTAATTAACAGTGAAGCTTACTGTTTCCAGGATCATTTGGATCTATATACATAAACATAAAAAAAGAATTAGCATTCAGAAGTAATTGCATAACTTGTGAATGGAAATCTACATCATTATCTGTCCCCTTGTCAATTTTTCTAAATTGAAAAAAATAACAAATTAAAAACTTGAAAATATAAAAAAAATGCAGCATTGTACTGAAAAATATCATTTGCATTTAGAAAGTGGTATAGTCAGAGAACCTCAAAGTGCTTATACTTTATTACAAAATTTAAAAAGAACGACTAGTGCATTTTTAAGTACTTGATACTAAATAAGATACTTTTCTATAAAGTCAGGGAAGCCTACAAAACAGCTAATTCAGTGTTCTTGTAATTTTTATTTGTTTTGGGGCCAACCCTGCTGTGTGCCTTTAACACACCATCAGTAGGTGGTGCAGGAACTCTAAGTCAGTCTGCCACGGGCCAGGCAATTAACTGTACTATCTCTCTGACCCTTTTTGAGATCATTTTAGCTGATGAAGTTTTCACATGCAAGAAATTTCGTAGTTAGAAAGTCCTCACTTAAAACCCAAGAAGTGGTGGTACAGAATATAGGGAGGTTGCCTTGCATGCAATCAACCCAAGTTCGATCCCCAGCATCCCATATGGTCCCCTGAGCGCACCAGGAGTGATCCCTGAGTGCAGGGCCAAGAGATAGACCTAAGTGCCATCGGGTGTTGACACCTGCCCCACATCCCCAAACAAACAAACAAAATCTCTATGATCATTCTTAGGGAAAAGTGTTCTAGTTTCAATCTGATCCTGATTTTTGTGAATACACAAACTTATTGAAGTGAAGACATGATGGAAATGGGCAGATTGTGAACACTTACATTACTCCACAAAAATGGGTCAAACTGATGTTCTGATACTGAGATGGACATCGCCTCTACCTTTGCTGTCAGACACAGTCGTGGGTATCCTGCCTCTGACTAGCCTCTGTCAGCAACTTCTTAGGAGTGAAGACTGCCCCCCCACTTTCACTTTTTATTGTATTTTTACTTTGTTTCCTTAAAAGTGGAAGTTGAAATTAACACCTGCATTTCTTCTTCTGTCCCTTCCTTCCTGCTCTAAGGCCTTAAGATTCTTGGCATTACATGAGAAGACCTGCAGTATCTGCCCAACTATGTCGCTCTTCAGAAAATAAAAAACAGTAAAGTCAGAAAAAGAGAAACACTCACCCTAATTCGCTCTGGTTTACTTACAAGAAAAGACATGAGTTCCTAATGTGTAGACCTACTTCAGTTTCAAAAATTCAAACCTACAACAAAAATAGAAAAGGATTGCATTAGTCAGATTTCTTTCTGTGGGAACACCTTTTAGGTAACACAAATTGACCATGAAACTACCATTCTGGCACTGCATGAGACCTACAGACTCATGCAAGATCCTAACAATTTGTTTAGAGAAATGCCTAAAGTGACAATAGATGTGGATGGGCTTTGGCCAAGTACATTCTGAAAGATCAGTCTCAACAGCAGCAAAAGCGAAGATTCTTAGCAGCATGGTTCTCATCTTTGACTCCTTCCCAGGAGCAATTACTCCAATTTTTTCTTTTAATAAAGTAGCATCTTTATTTTGTTTTGGGGCCGTGCTCAGCAGTGCTCAGCAGTTACTCTGGCTCTGCACTCAGGACTCCCTCCTGGTGGATACGGGGGAACCATACGGGGTGCTGGGGATCGAATCTGAGTTTACTGTGTGCAAGGCAAGCCTCCACCCCGCTGTACTCTCTCTTTAGCCATGCACTGTAGCACTGTCCTCCCATTGTTCTTCGATTAGCTTGAGTGGGAACCAGTAATGTCTCCATTGTGAGATTTGTTACTGTTTTTCGCATATCGAATACGTCATGGGGAGCTTGCGTGCGGACAGGATACTCTCGGTAGTTTGTCGGGCTCTCCGAGAGGGACGGAATAATCAAACCTGGGTCAGTCGCGTGCAAGGCAAACGCCCTCCCCACTGTGCTATCACTCCAGTCCCTCTCTAGCCATAGTAGTATTTTTATTCATTTATTTTTTAGGTTTGGGGACACCCAAAGCCCAGTGGTGCTCAGGGCTCACCCTCACTCTGCTCAGGTATCACCTGGGTCTGGGAGTGTGCAAGGCAAGTGCCCTACTGCTGTACCATCACTCTAGCCCCAGAATTACTGATTCTTTTAGTTGTTCAGTGTTTTTGTCTTTGCCTTTGCTTTGGCCTTGGAGTGAAAGGCAATGTTTGGAGTCCAGGGGTCACTCCCACTGGCGGTGCTGTGGGGGTTGGAGCAGGGGGCACACTAGCTGAACATAGAACTCAGGGCTTCACAGACACAAGGTAAGTACTCCACTGCTGCGCTACATCCCTTCCCCGTTTTGTTTTTCGTTCTTAAATAATCCTTCTATAGTTCTGACACACATTTCAGACATGCATCTATTAACTCTCTACCACGGTGGCTGACAACAAAGACCATATCACCTTCTGGTGCTGTTATTCTCCTGCCTGCCTTCTCCAAACTGTTATTCTCCTGCCTGCCTTCTCCAAAGTTCTGTCAGATGGGTCAGTGCAATGGTCCATATTCACATTATACTTGAACTATGCAAACACGGCTCACATCCACCACCAAGTCTTGCTGATGGCTGGTTTGTTAGTCTCCACCCAACCCTACTCCCAGTAATCCAGTAATTGCTACTTTTCCTACTTGTTTGGTTGCCCATGTAGCTACTATTGACTTTCTCCAAATACTCCAACAGCTCTGCTTTTCTTATTTGTATATTTCTGCATACACTCAAACTCGCCCAATTCCAAGTATTCCCTAGAGACCACCTTCCCCAGCCCCAAGCCATGCTCTGGCTGCCACTAAACTGGTCACTTTCATGTCAGCGAGACTTTTTTTTTTTTTTTTTGCTTTCTTGGTGATGCTCAGGGGTTACTCCTGGCTCTGCACTCAGGACTCACTCCTGATGGTGCTAAGGGAAACATTTGGGATGCCAAGGATTGAATCTGCATTGGCTGCATGCAAGGCAAATACCCTATCCGCTGTACTATTGCTCTTGCCCCTCAGCCAGCCTTTATGGTGCGCAGATTTGGATGGTTTTTGTTTTGGGGCTATGATACTCAGGCGTTACTCTAACTCTGCACTCGGGAAGTACTCCTGGCAGTGCTTGACGGACCACATGGGAAGCTAGGAATGGAAATTGGGGAGGCAGCATGAAAGGTAACCATCTTACCTGCTGTATTATCTCTTGGGTCCTGAGATTTGGATTTTCTAATTTGTTTTTTTGGTTTTTGCTTTTTGGGGTCACACCTGGCATTGCGCAGGGGTTACTCCTGGCTCATCCACTCAGGAATTACTCCTGGTGACGCTTGGGGGACCATATGGAATGCTGGAATTGAACCCGGGTCGGTCGTGTGCAAGGCAAACACCCTACCCAGGGCTATTTCTCCAGCCCTGTTTTGTTTTTTGAGGGCAGTGTTTCTGAAGGCAATTCCGTGGGCTACTCCTGGATCTGAGTTCCAGGGTGATTCCTAGCCATGTTCAAGGAACCATATGTGGTGCTTGGGATCGAACCAGGGTCAGCAGGATGCAAGGCGGTAACTCCTCTGAGGGGCCCCCATTTGATTTTGAAAGCACAAGACTTACATCACCTGATTCACAGACTATTAACACTATATAAATCAAATCAATACTTTACTTTTTATTTTATTCCATTCATGGGCTACAACCAGCAGTGCATAAGGCCTTCTCCTGACTCAGATCTTGGGCGTGTCACACCTGGCTGTGCTGGGAACATGCGATGCTTGGAAATGAACTTGGAACTTGGAACTCTTGCCTGCAAAGCCTGAACTCAAGCTATTGAACTCTCTCTCCTGCCCTGTTAGTTTACATTAATCTAATGATAAGCAAATGCAGCCATGGGAAAATATAACTGAGAAATAGAACTGTATTTGGTCAATCACATTTAAGAGAGGGCCACTATGATCCAGAATCTTGGAACCGAGCAGCTCGCTGCAGAGATCTCTCCAGACCCTAATTATTACAATTTTAGAATTCCTAGCACTCGAGGCCACTCTCTCAGCTGCAAGACGACATGCTATCCATAACAAGCAATACAAAACAAATTGTCTAGCATTTCCTTTTCGGCAGGTTTGAGTGGTGGTGGGACTGGTGTCAAACTATTGAATGTGGGTTGGAGTGATAGTACAGCGGGTAGGGTGTTTGTCTTGCATATGGCCGACCTGGGTTCAATCTCTGGCATCCCATATGGTCCCCCAGGCACTGCCAGGAGTAATTCCTGAGTGCAGAGTCAGGAGTAACCCCTGAACATCACTAGATGTGACCCCCCCAAAAAAATATAGATATATAGAATGTAATCATAGTAGAGAAAGAGTATTGTGGAAATTGTCTGCCACACAGTCAGGGGAAGGCTTGAAATGGGTGGGGGAGATACTGGGGATTTTAGTGGTGGAAAATATGCACTGGTGAAGGGATGGGTGACTGATCATTATATGACCGAAACTCAAACATGGAAGCTTTGTAAATGTATCTCATGGTGAATCAATAAAAAAGAGAGGGGCCATAGGAATTCCACTGAGGAAAATTATCTGAATACAGTACCAACTACAAATAAAAATGAACCATAATAATAGAATGGGAAAAGTTAAAATAACTAAAGGAGGGGCTGGAGCAATAGCACAGTGGGTAGGGCGTTTGCCTTGCACGCGACCAACCTGGGTTCGATTCCCACCATCCCATATGGTCTCCTGAGCACCGCTAGGGGTGATTCCTGAGTGCAGAGCCAGGAGTAACCCCTGTGTATTGCTGGGTGTAACCCAAAAAGTCAAAATAAAATAAAATAAAATTACTAAAGGAAACAGAGATGACCTTTATGCTCCGGGGTTGGGGAGGTGGACGTGAAGAGCGGGGCAGGCTCAATGGCTAAGCACCTCGCAAGATAAGGCTGTGACTAATCCTCAGGGCTGCCCACTGTGCTCTCAGGGTCCTGGCACAACACAGGGTGCGATCTCTGAAGCAGTCGGGGGTGGGGGTAGGAGAGGAAAGAACTGCTTCTGTCAAGCACAAACCCCAGCAATCATGTGTAAAAGTACATCACTGATCATAGAGAGCCCAATGACCAGAATGTGCGTGAGTACCACAACAAAACAAGTGTGGCCCTTGGTGAGCAAGTGTATGACAAGTAAAGTGTGTGCTTCCCCTCCTGGACCACCTTCTCTCACCTGAACTTACAACCCTTGATGTAGTCTCAGGTATCCTGTGCTGCTCCTTCTACCCCAATCTGCTGGGTGTGAGTTTCAGGATCATATCCGCACCTGTCACACTCTTTCTGCCTATTTAATGCCCTCTTCTAGGACAGAGATCCTTTGAGAGCAGGGAACACATCTTGTTCACTGTTGCATTCCCAGGGGTTACTGCACTCAAGATATGCCTAACAATGTTCAGGGATCACTCCTGGCAGCTTGAGAGACAGCAGCCATCAAGTACCCTACCCACTGTACTATTTCTCCGGACTCCTCCTGTATTTGTCTGTTTTGGACCATACCCAGCAGGGCTCGGGGCTTAGTCCTGGTGTTGGGAAGACCACATGGGACTGAACCCAGGTGGGTTGCACGCAACCTAAAGGAAGGTCTGCTAAAGGATTCCCCCTCCTACTATTTTAAGAAATGAAAGCAACAAGCATTTCCCCTGAATTTAGTATGTGCCAGGATCTGTACTAAACAACTTAGAGATTAGTTTGCAACACAGTGCCTCCCACTCCCGTATCAGTAGGGGATTCATCCCAGATGCCCAGCAAATGTCTAGAACATAGGATTCTAAGAAACCCTAAATATGAAGTACATTTCCCCCACTTTCCACACACTACTGAAGTTTAATTTATAAACTAGATAGTAAGAGCTGAACAACAGTAAACGATTCATAACAATACTTAATATAATAGCACGATTATAGCACTATATTGCAATACAAGTTGTGTGAACAAAATCTCAAAATAGCTTATGGTAGACAGTATGCTGGGACAGCATTTGGCTGTAGATAACTAAAAACATAGGAAGTGAAACTGTGTTGAAGTGCTGGGAGTGTATTATCACACCCAGTTTCCAGATCAAGAGGTTAGGGCTCAGGGAGTTAAATGCACAAAGCTTCAACAAAGAGTGAAAAAAGGCTGAGTGTGCTCTAGAAACTCAGTGGTAATAAAGGCCAAGAGACTGATCAAGGGTTTGTGCAGAGACAGAACCAAACTGAGTGGGCAGCATTGGCTTGGGCAATGCTGGGACCAAGTGTCAAATGGTACGGATGGGTGGACATGCACCTCGATGCCATTTCTCCCTAGTTTTGCCACTGGTTTTCTAAACTTCTTCCAGGTCTGCGCTCTATGTGAGCCAACAATGCCTTTAAGAGACTTGCTTACAGGAGTAAGGGAGTCAGACCTAGATAGAGTCCCATTTGCCACTTAAGGCTGAGCATGGCCTTAGCAGGTGATAGATTAGTTGAGGTGGGTTTTTTTTTTTCCAGGAAGGAACTCCTTCTTGCTTTGGGTGTTTCAAGCAAGAAGGGATCAGTCAACAATGAGCTGTCAAATGCAAAATGGTTTTAACCCGGGGTGATGGGGGAGGGGTAGCAAGATGGAAAAAAGGGCCATTCTGAGCAGCTCCTGCTCTAGGGGGGTCAAGAGGGCTGAGCGAGGCCGGGATCTCTGAGCAAACGGCTGGCTAGAAGTGTGTTCCCCGTTGCCCATTTCATTCACCTATACGCCCTCGCTCATCCCAACCCGGACCCCATCTCCAACCCCGATCTGCAGCCCTAGCAGGTTCCGGGAGTCAGCCGGGCGTGGTGTTGGGGCAAGAGGAGAGCGGGGAGAGGTGGCGCTAGGGACGAATGTTAACACCTTTCGCTTGATCACAAGGCAGTGGCCCTGGGTCCCAGGAGCTCCACCAGCAAGTCGGTGGGGATGGAGAGGAGGGGCGGCAGACGCTTGCCTCGCGCGCCCAGCAACTCCTCTCCGGTGTCCCCCGGCAGGGCCCAGTCTGTTCCGCCACCAGGCTGCAGCCCCTCATTGCAGAAATCGGGTGGAAAGGGACCTGAGCGAAGGGGGAGTGAGGGCCCGGCGCGGCCGCTCCGATGAAGGCCCGCCCTCGAGGAGATGGAATCGGCGTCTGGGCGAGGAGGGGGATGAGCCCTGCGGCGCACCAGGCGGCCCCGCCAGCCCGGTACCTGGTCCTGAAGTTAGTAAGCAGTACGATTCCCGTCTCAGCTCCGCCTCCTCAGTTTATGGCCGCGCCACCACCAGGCCGGTTGCGGGGAGGGACGCAACGTGCCATGCGCAGTAGAGGGATCAGGGCGGGCTGGTAGAGCTGTGCCCCGCCCCGCGCCAGCACGCGCGCGGACGAAGCCCCGCCCCGGCCCGCGGGAAGGGGAAGCTCCGCCCCCTGAAGAGTGAGGAAGCCCCGCCCCGGTCCGCGAGAAGGGGAAACTCCGCCCCCTGAAGAGTCTGGAAGCACCGCCCCGGCCCACGGGAAGGGAAATTCTGCCCCCTGAAGAGTGAGGAAGCGCCGCCCCGGCCCACGGGAAGGGGAAGCTCCGCCCCCTGAAGAGGAAGCGCCGCCCCGGCCCGCGGGAAGGGGAAGCTCCGCCCCCTGTGGGGTGAAGAAGCCTTGCCACAGCCCCAGGGAAAGGGAAGCTCCGCCCCTGCGGAATGAGGAAGCTCCGCCTTGGCCCCTAGTGGGAAACGGAAGCTCCGCCCTTTGCGGAGTGAGGACGCTCCGCCCCGCCCCAGCCTGAGAGGAGAGGAAGCCCCGCCCTGGCCAGCGGGAAGAGAAAGCTCCGCCCCCTGCGGGGTGCGAAAGCTCCGCCCCGTCCCATCCCACGCGGGGACGAAGCCCCGCCCCGACCCGGGAAGAGGCAGCTCCGCCCCATGCGAGGAGAGGAAGCTCCGACCCGCCCTGGCACGCGGGAAGAGGAATCTCAGACCCTTGCGAGGTGAGGAAGCTCCGCCCTGCCCCTGCAAGCGAGGGGGAAAAAGCCCCGCCCTGACCCGCGGGAAGGGAAAGCTCCGCCCCCTGCGGGGTGAGGAAGCTCCGCCCCGCCCCAGCCCGCGAGGGGAGGAAGCCCCGCCCCGGCCCGCGGGGGCTTGAGCCCGCCTTGGGGAGAGAAAGCTCCGCCCCTTACGGGAAAAGACGCTCCGCCGCCCCCTTCTGGAAGAGGAAACGCCGTCTCTCCGGCCCGGAGCCGTGGGAGAGGAAGCTCCTCCCCGAGCCGGGCGGCCGGGCCGTTTCTCCTGAGCGCTGACGTCGCCTCGGGGCGAAGCGCAGTGGCCCTCTGAGTTGGAGTTAGTTCATTCCACGCGAGGCGCCCCGCCTCCCACTACAGAGACCCGCTTCCCCAGCGGTGTGGAGGCCAAAGGCCGAGGCTGTCCCGGTGCTGCCTTCCGCTCCGCGCCCTCCGCTCCCCCGCGGGAGGGAAACAGGTTCCTGCCATGTAGTCAGGGAAGGGCCAGTACTAGCAGGGGCTGCTGACTTGGCTCCTTTGAGGTGTCTTTTGTTTTTCCATTTCGTGTGGTTGGACGTCAGGGGAAAATCCTGTCTGGCGCTTTCCCCCCACTTTTGTTTTGGGGGCCATACTCAGCGGAACGCAGAGGCCCTTGTCTTCCACTTCATAACGCCTCTCACTTTGTCCTCCCCCGCCAGACCCGAGCGCTGCTCCAAAGAGCTCAAGGGAAAGACGGGGCCAGCAGGACTGGTCATTTATTGGAAGCTTGTCACAGGTGTGTGGGGGGCGAAGGGCAGTTAGGATAGAGAAGGGACCCGGTATGATAATAGTTAGAAATGATCACTTTGGACAGGATAGGTAGGTAGAGGGATATACCTCATAACCTTTCAGTATCTATTGCAGGTCTTGCAAAAGCGTTCTCTTCATTGCTGGTCGAAACAGGAGCACTCGACGTGGGTCCAGCCTCCCTGTGTGCTCACCTCAGCCAGCGCCACTGGGCGTTCAGTCGCAGGCCTCTGGGTGTGGCGCTGCTGAGGGCCAGCAGGACTTTCAGGGGCTCTTGTTGGGGGCAAACTCTGGGCTCCCGCGGCCCTCAACGCCAAAGGCCATGCTCATTCATTGTGACTGATGAAAAGAAATACACTTGGTTGGCTTTCTTTGTGAGTAAGATTGAAGTCAGTGAGTGCGGGAAGCATTTTCAACTGAATTTTATAAATAACTGAATTAAGTGAGCTTCTGATCTTAAAATTACTTAGGTTTTGAGGTAAGTATACATTGCTGGAGCGATGGCGCAGCAGGTAGGGCACTTGCCTTCCACGCAGCCAACCCCCAGTTCGATTTCTCCATCCTTCTTGGAAAGCTCGACAAGCTACTGAATGTATCCCACCCACAGGGCAGAGCCTGGCAAGCTTCCTGTGGTGTATTCCATATGCCAAAAACAGAAACAAGTCTCACAACAGAGACATTACTGGTGCCTGCTTGAGAAAATCAATGAACAATGGGAAGACAGTGCTACAGTGCAGTGCCCCAAAGGAAAGAGGGGTGGCAGGGGTGGGGGGATGGGAGGGAATCTAGGGTACATTGGTGGTGGGAAATGTAGAATGGTGAAGGGGTGGATATTGGGATTTTATATATATATATATATCAGTAATTTAGATAAGGTAAAGGTAAAGGCCCTCCCGTTGATCGTCGATTTGCTCGAGCGGGCCCAGTAACATCTCCATTGGAGACTTTGTTGTTACTGTGTCTGGCATATCGAATACTCTCAGTAGCTTGCCGGGCTCTCCGAGAGGGGTGGAGGAATCGAACTCGGGTTGGCCATGTTGGCCGCTTGTAAGGCAAACGCCCTACCCGCTGTGCTATCGCTCCAGCCTACACACACACACACACACACACATATATATATGAAACCAAATAGCTCGATTAATGAGAATTAACTAAGATGTTCCCCCTCTGGGATTGTTTTGTCCCTAGATTCTTTCTCTTCCACACTTAGGCAGTTTTGTTTACAGAAACACCTGTTGGACATGATAGGGAAGCTCACCAAAGCCAAGACAAGGTCTAGATAATCAAGGCAAATCAAGTGATGGAAGGGTTGGAGCAATAGCACAGTGGGTAGAGTGTTTGCCTTACATGCGGCCGACCCGGGTTCGATTCCCATCATCCCATATGGTCCCCAGAGCACTGCCAGGAGAAAATTCCTGAGTACAGAGCCAGGAGTAATTCCTGAGCATCACCAGGTGTGACCCAAAAAGAAAAACAAAATCAAGTGATGAAGCAAGTCATCCCTTCACTCTGAGTCTCTTCAAGCTGGCTCTCATCTTTGACATGGGTCCAATAGAAGCTGATGGAAATGGTGCAGGCAATTGAACTAGTTTTTTTTTTCTTCTTTTTGGGTCACACCCAGCTGATGCTCAGTGGTTACTCCTGGCTCTGCACTCAGGAATCACTCCTGGTGGTGCTTGGGGGACCATATGGGATGCTGGGAATCAAACCCGGGTTGGCCGCGTACAAGGCAAATGCCCCACCTGCTGTGTTATTGCTCCAGCCCCAGCAACTGAACTCTTTCACCATTATATATACCAAGGGTCTCCATGTTTATACTGAGTTTTGTTTGCTTGTTTTTAGTTTTGAGGCCTTACGTAGCAGCAGTACTCAAGAGCTACTTCTGGGTCTGTGCTGTGGGTTGGGGGGCTGTCACCTCTGGTGATGCTTAGGGGACCATGCCTCACCAGGAATCAAACCTGGACCTCCAAGGGCAAAGCATACAATCCAGACCTTTGGTTTGTTTTTGTTTGGGGGCCACCACCTGGTACTGCTCAAGGGACTTTATGGGATGCTGGAGACAGGGCTTAAACCCAGGTAGGCTGCATGCAAGGCAAATGTCCTACCTGCTATTTAATCCTTTTAACATTCAAACCCTATTGCTACTTTTTCAGTATCAAAATAAGATGCCTATCTCAGCAGACAACTTGGTAAATTCACAAAACAAAGTAGCAGAGATTGAAGTTAAGATTTTTGGCTGGGGGTGGGGGCAGAGATAACTGGGTGAGGCAGACTTTGCATGTGTGGTACCTGGGTTTCATCCCTGGCACCATATGGTCCTCTGAGCATGGTTGGGACTGACTCCCCCACCATGTACCACTGGCTCTTACACCAACAGCAACAACAAAAAACTCTTATACCCCCAACAGCAACAACAAAAAAAATGGGAGGTGGGGCGGGCTGGAGCAATAGTATAGCAGGTAGGGCATTTGCCTTGCATGCAACTTACCTGGGTTTGAGGGTTTCATTCCTGGCATTCCATATGGTCCAAGAGGACTAGCAGGAGTGATTTCTGAGTGCAGAGACCTGCAGGAGTAATCCCTGAGCATCACTGGTTGTGTCCCCCTACCCAAAAAAGGAGAGGAGGCTGTGTTCTTTTGTAAAGACCTATATGTGTAGTAGTATTTGGGACTTAGGGGCGATGTTAGTAAAGATGACAAACCATGCAACCCCTACAACAGTGAATACAAACATGGAGGCAGGGGTTCATCTGTCTTATATCTAGCCCGGTTGCTATGTTATTTTCTCACTGCGTGTCCATGGGCCAAGGAGGTGGGAAGTTTACTGAGTTTGGCTTATTACACATGAAAAAGTAAAACTGTCTATAATATTAAAGGAAGACAGGGAGATGTTTATGTGTAGCACTGTAGCACTGTCCTCCCATTGTTCATCAATTTGCTCGAGCAGGCCCAGTAACGTCTCCATTGTGAGACTTGTTGTTATTGTCGACTATATCATGGGTAGCTTGCCAGGCTTTCCGAGAGAGGCAGAGGAATTGAACCTGGCTCGGCTGGACTGGCGGCTTGCAAAGCAAAAGCCCTATCACTGTGCTATGGCTCCAGCCCATTTATATGTAATTTTAACAAATTGAGCAAGATTTTTTTTTCTTTTTGGGTCACACCCAGCGATGTTCAGTGGTTGCTCCTGGCTCTGAACTCAGGAATTACTCCTGGCAGTGCTTGGGGTACCATATGGGATGCCGGGGATCGAACCCGGTTGCCACATGCAAGGCAAACGCCCTACCCGCTGTGCTATTGCTCCAGCCCAGAGCAAGGTGATTTAATATTGTGGAAAATTTGTCAAAAAACTTTATGTACTTATGGGTCAGAGTGATAATACAGTGGGTAGAGCACTTGCTTTGCACACAGCCAACCTGGATTTGGTCCTTGGTACCCTGAGCCCTTCCAGGAGTGACCCCTGACTGAGCACTGCTACGTTTGTCTGTCTACCACATAAGCACTTTACATTTTAACATGATTCTTTGAACACTCCCTCTACCCCATAAGCACTTTACATTTTAATATGATCCTTTGAACAGTCATTTTAGGATAGATAATAGCACCTGCTTATGGAAAGGGAATTTCCTTAGGAAGAAACAGACTTCCTAAAGTATCAAGATTGTACTAGGGTGCCTGTTTACAAATTTAGTGTTCTTTCCTGAAACAGAAAAATGGCTTGAATTCCAACTTTGCCAGTTACATGAAAGAAAAATATGAAAAAAGCTATTTAAAATATTGATAGTAGGGGTGGGGAGGTAGCTCAAAGGCTAGAGCACATGCTTTCAAGCTGCAGCTCCAGGCTCAATTCCTAGCACTGCATAGTCCCCAAAGCACTGTTGCGAGCATTTTGTGAGCTGCTCTGCCTCTCTTATGCACCCCCCCCACCAAAAATAAATAAAGGGTTTTATGCTTTTTGGGCCATATGTATGAGACGCTGGGTTGCATCATTTATACCAAAATAAGATGCAAACAAAAATGAATATAGAATTAGATATATTTTTCCCTTTTTAGAAGTTTTTTGATGCTAGATAGAATAGAGATTAAAGCACAAGCTTTGTATGTGGCCAACCATGGTTCGACATCCCATACTATGCAATCCCCTGAACACCACCAGGGGGACACTGCAGGACCCAAGCAGTACCATCTCTGCAGACACCCTTGCATTGAAGCACCAGCCAGTTGGCTGAGAATCACTGAAAATGGTGACACTGCTTCGGAGGACCTCACCAGTCATACTCCCCCAAAAGTTTTCTTCTAAATATGGATTGCTTTCTAATTCATGGAGCAGAGATGAAGGGATTAAATTTGTGCAAACAAACAACAACAAAAAAGAGAGAACATGATGGGAAAATAGTCATCTTCTCTGAAAAAGCCTCATAGAAAGCTGGCTCTAGCTTTCAGGACACGACAGACATCAAGGTCTCACCAATCTAGATTGTCTTTTATTGTTTTGTTTTTTTCAGGCCACACTGGGGTCACTCCTGGCAGTGCTTAGGGAACTATATGGAATAAAACGAGGGTTTGTCAATATGCAAGATATGTACTTGAACCCTTGTACTATCTCTCTGGCCCAAAGAATCTAGGTTTTTCAATTGAGGTTTTAAGAGTGGTCATAAATAGGAAGTGCAGATTGGGGTTACCTCTAAGTGACTGCTAATCTGGCCTATGCTTCATGATAATCACGGACATGGATTCTTCAATGTTTCCCAATGGTGCTAAGAATTTATATTTTCTTCCATATGCAAATAAATCTGTTTATCACTGACTTCAGAAACTGAGTTATTTTTGGCTATTCTATTTTAGCATTATGTAAAAGAAGTCACTCTTAAAGGTCTGACTCCCTCTACAGACCCTCTTTTCTTTTTTTTTTTTAAACAGCCACACCAGGTGGTACTCAGGGATCACTCCTGGCAGGGTTTAGAGGACCATATCTGGTGCTGGGGACTGACAATATATGGTGCTTGCTTTGTAAGCATTTACATTTTTATTTTATTTTTTATTTTTTGCTTTTTGGGTCACACCTGGCGATGCTCAGGGGTTACCCCTGGCTCATGCACTCAGGAATTACTCCTGGCGGTGCTTGGAGGACCATATGGGATGCTGGGAATCGAACCCAGGTCGGCCATGTTGGCTGAATGCAAGGCAAATGCCCTACCCACTGTGCTATTGCTCCAGCCCCCAGGATTTACATTTTTAAAGTGCTATAGTTTACAGCTTTATGTTTATTATCTCATAGTGTTAACCTACTTTGTGAGGTCTGAAGGGAAATGAAAATAATTACTATATGTACTTTGTATAAGGAGAAACAAAAGAGAGAATACAAGA
Source organism: Sorex fumeus (assembly GCF_029834395.1). NCBI lineage: Eukaryota > Metazoa > Chordata > Mammalia > Eulipotyphla > Soricidae > Sorex > Sorex fumeus. The sequence continues at coordinate 80,649,074 of NW_026606120.1, forward strand.
GGTTAGTGACATGCCCAAAGCCAAAGGATTTTAGTAACTGGTTTTGTTTAGCTGACACTCAAAATGAAATTTTCTAATACAGCACTGGTTTCAGCATCTCTGAGTACCCAAGTAATACAGACAAGAAAGGAGAGCTTAGCACTTGCCCAATGTGTCAACATTCTTCTCTTCTTCAAGGAATGATAATGGTACTAAACTCAAATAGGGTATCTTTGGGGAGAGCCCATTCATAATATTAAAGCTTTGAAAATGCAGACCACTCTAGAAATGGTAACAGGTAAACAACTAAGAAAATATATTCAAGGCCAACTCTATGGAAAGCATTTCAGGGCTAATTTTTTTTTCTTTTTGGGTCACAACCAGCAATGCTCAGAGGTTACTCCTGGCTCTGCACTTAGGAATTACTCCTGGCGGTGCTTGGGAGACCATATGGGATGCTGGGGATCGAACCCCAGGTCGGCCACATGCAAGGCAAACGCCTTACCCGCTGTGCTATTGCTCCAGCCCCTAAGTGCTAATTTTTATAGAGTAGAATGAATACTCCTACAGAACAACCCCAGAAAAGTAAAGGCGGCACTCTTGAGACTTTTGTCAATTAATTTAATATATATGTCCATAGGTAGTTCATATGAATGCTTAATTACAAAATTAGCTGCCATGGTCCAAATGTGTGGGATTTTAAGAAAGCTTTTAATAATCAAAAGAGAGCTAGGCATATCAACTTTGATCTCTAAAATGTATTTTAAAGATTTGTAAAACAAAGCTAATTCTAGAATTATATAGCATTAAAGTAATTAAATTTTATTTCTGTTATTTTAATAACTTAATTTTATGAACTGTTAAAAAAATATTATATTTGCATTTCCCAGCTTACAGATTTCTGCATTAACCTAGAGAAAAGCCCATGTGAAAAGTTCCATGCAGTTACAAAGGCAGCCACATGGGCTGTTTTCACAGCAACTTGTTATTGCCTCAAAACACACCTGCACGTAAAGCATCAACAAAAATACCCCCCTCCCCCCCCAACAGGAAAACCCAGCTCCTTCCCACTCCCAGCAAAAAATTACCTGGTACAAGCACTGACTTAAAAAATGCTTTCTTAGTAGGAAGCATTTATAAAATGCAGAGATCTGAGCAAGCTAAATGCTTGAGCAGAGAGATGGGCCTCTCCCATAAGAGCTCCTTCCTTCCGCAGGAGGTAGAGAGAACTCTTGGTAGTCTGGGGAAGCTCATTTTTAAAAAGTATATTTATGCATGTTCATGGCTATTTCTTTGAAAGAATACACCCAGCCTCAACTGTGGAAGACAGAAAAGCGGGAGAAGCAAAGGGACACAGCCATCACACAGACGACAGAGCTTTGCCACAAACAGCAATAGGCTGCAGCAACCAAGGGACACATTGCTGACCGCACAGACCACTGCCCTGACCCTGGGGAAGTAGAGAATTTTTCATGCATTTTTTACTCAAGAAAAAATGTACAACCACTTAAAAACTACAGCATTTATACTGTCAATAGCTCGTGGTATCAGGTAAGGAGAAAACTGTTCACATATACCACCTACCCCTAGAATTTTCCACATACACATAAGTATCCTAAAGCCTATGGATATTCTATAACACTGTCATCAGCACCTCCCATCTACAAAACATACTGAACTACACTGTCTTAAATCCCTGAAATTTCAATACCACATATAGTGTTCTAAATTTTACTTTTTTTTTACAAGTTTAATGTAGACAAAAAAGAAAACACCAAGTAATATTTATTGTGCAATTCCAATAGTTACTGGTGGAATTGTGGTTTAGAGGTCTGTCCACAGCCATTTCAACTGCCTAGTTTAAATAAAAAGCAACAATCTTTATCTATAAATTTCATAATATTTCTTCAAACATCAAAGCACTAAAAGCACAGATGATTCATAACTTTAAAAATATTTTAAAATTACACAGATTTCATATATAATTTCTCTTATAAAATAATCAAAATAATTTGATTATCTGGAAGAAAATTACTGAAATAGTCCTTCCATCACTACCTATAAACTTTACGTAACTCCAAACCAAAAGCAAATAGATGATAAAATACAAGTATCTCAATCACCAGGAGTGTCTGAACTTTAAGAAGAGAAATGGATTTGAACTTTTTATGTTTCCTGTCAGTTCAGAGCTTATAGAACTCAGCTCTCTGGGATGATCTTCACATGGCTTTCACTTTGATTTGTTTCATCTTCATTTGCTTCTTCTCCAATTTCTTTTGTTCACGTCTCAAGGCAGCTTCCTAGAGAGAAAGAATCCAAACTAAGTTCTAAGCACATATTTTTAAAAATTTAACTAGAATATAATCAATATAATTAAAAAAAAAAACACTATGCCTGTACCATAAATAACACTCCAGAAGACAGTTACAAAAATAATTGTTAAAATCTGTTAGTGTTGCCCCATTCGCCCTCTCCTCTCTGGAAAGAAAGATGGCGGCCACATGGGAGCCTTGTGGACAGCAGGTATGAGCCGGGAGTGTGGGGGCGACTAAAACCTCATGGGAATGGGGGCGTTTCGGACCGCCCTTCATGCCCTACTGAGGCCACCAGTCGCCCCCACGAGCGGCTCTCCAGCACGGCCACAGCCCCAGAAGCACAATGACCTAATGCAGAACCCAGCAGCTTGGAGCAGAAAAGTGAAAGGACTACGCATTAATCCAGGCAATCATTTCTGCCCAGAGGGGAAAGGGTGTTGCTCCCTTCCGCCCTCCTCCCTCTGGAAAGAAAGATGGCGGCCACATGGGAGCCTTGTGGACAGCAGGTATGAGCCGGGGGAGTGGGGGCAACTAAAACCTCATGGGTCAGGGAGCGTTCCGGTCCGTCCTTCACGCCCTACCGAGGTCACCAGTCGCCCCCCGTGAGCGGCTCTCCAGCACGGCCATGGCCCCAGAAGCACAAGGACTTAATGCAGAACCCAGCAGCTTGGAGCAGAAAAGTGAACGGACTATGCGTTGATCCAGCCCATCAAGTCTGCCGGAGGGGAAAGGGTGTTGCCCCATTCGCCCTCTCCTCTCTGGAAAGAAAGATGGCGGCCACATGGGAGCCTTGTGGACAGCAGGTATGAGCCGGGAGTGTGGGGGCGACTAAAACCTCATGGGAAGGGGGGCGTTTCGCTCCGCCCTTCACGCCCTACCGAGGCCACCGGTTGCCCCCCGCGAGCGGCTCTCCAGCACGGCCACGACTCCAGAACACAGAAACCAATTTCTTAACTATCTGACTTTCAGTAGAAATACCTCCAGGGTCAATAGGTAAAATAGCAGAAATCCAAAACCAACATTTAATTCTTGAACCCAGCTGTAGAAAGCAAATCACTTCACAATGCTTTTTCAGCATGTCTTATTTGGGGGGGGGGGTAAACTCTAAATAATAGTGGTGAATCTTTTATTGAAACAATGAATCTAATCAAAGCAGATAGAGTGTTAACTAGAATTCATCTGCCTCACAGGGACGGGGAGGGGTGGGGGGGTGGGGTTTTATTGGGGTTCTTCATGGTAAAAAATAAGTATTGGTAAAGGGAAATGTGTTTGATATTTGCATGACTGAGACATAAACCTGAAAGCTTTGTAACCTTTCCCACAGTGATTCAATAAATAAATTAAAAAAAAAAATCTGTTAGTGAATAAAAAGTAACTTGAAATGAAGCAAATGTAATGAAAAATCTCAAGTTAAAAAAAATAATATATTAGCACTGTAGCACTGTCCTCTCATTGTTCATCCATTTGCTAGAGCAAGCCCAGTAACGTCTCCATTGTGAGACTTTGTTGTTACTGTGTTTGGCATATCAAATACGTCATGGGTAGCTTGCCAGGCTTTGCTGTGCAGGAGAGATACTCTCGGTAGCTTGCCAGGTTCTCTGAAAGGGGGGTAGGAATCGAACTCGGGTCGGCCAAGTCGGCCTTTGTTATTCTGCTTTTTTTCCTCTTAACTGTACCCAAGAGGAAATAGCTCAACAACTTTTGTCTTTGCTCTGCATTCAAAACTCACTCTGGCAGTGGTCCAGGGACCATATGGGTACCGAGGATCCAACCAGGTCAGCTGCATGCAAAGCAAGCGCCCTACCTGCTGTGCTTTCAGCCAGAATTTCTATTTTAGCTTTAAAAAAAAATCCAAAATTATCAAATGCTCATTAAATCAGGTTATTGAACTGTTAATTCTCCTATTACCAAAGACATTTATTTAGGAATTAGGAAATTATAGAAAAGAAAGATACTTAAAATAGATTAGTAACAAATATCAATGGATATGATAGTCTTTCTAAGGGAAATCTTAAGAGGACAAATTAAAGTAGGATTTTACTGTTGGTCATTAATGGTCACATCTTAAGAAAACTTGTTTCAGTTGCCTCCTGACATCACATGGGTGTTCCGTCCTGGATCCCTCACCCCTGATGAGCATCACCAGTTACAGCCCTGGAGGCCCCAAAGGCCACCGAGTACCACCAGGGTAGCCCAGATAATCCCTGGCACTGCAGGGCCCAGGCAGCACCACATCCTCAGGTCCTTGCAATAAGCTGCCTGCTGCCTAGCTGAGAATCATGGAAGGGGCCACCTCCATCCCCTCAAAACTACTGTAGTTTCAAACCCTAAAGAGAAGCAAACAATTCTGAAAGAAAACTAAAAGAGAGGGAAGAAAGAAGGGAGGGGAGGGGAGGGGAGGGAGAGGGAAGACAGAGACAGAGACAGAGAGAGACAGTCTGGCATGTGGGAGGCTTGGATCTACAGTACCACACAGTCCTCCAAGCATTCTTGGAAATGACCCCTGAGCACAGAGCTGAGAACATTCCCCTGGCACAGACAGCTGTGCCCTGAAACTCAAACAAAGACAAATAAAATTTCTTTCTAATTCCTTTCTGCCTCAGTGTTTGGTTTTAAAAACTGACAGTAAAACCTTCAAAATGGGATTGTTTTGGGGGAACAGGAGAATTGATTTCATTCTAACTGGAAAGATGCTTCTTCAGTGTTCACAACTAACAGTCTCGGTCTCAAGGGCAGAGAAAAGGCTAAACTTTTAGCTTATGAACATGCCTGCAGAGCAGACTTAACTTCTACTGCATTAATGGGCTTCCTTGCCTGAGTTTTACCTCGACAATAAGAAAAGTGTCTCTTACCTCCAGCCTGCGCTGTTTCTCAGGATCTTCCTCATTCATGATTCGCTCCTTCTCTGCTCTTTTCTTTTCCTCTCGCCGGGACTGTGCAGCTTCCTGTCTTTGCACATGCGTCAGCTTCAAGAAGTTCTCTTCTACTCGGGCACGGTTCTTGTCAGCCTTCTGTTTGCCCTTTCCCCAAGAAACAAAGCATTTGTTTTTTTTTTAAAAAAAAATGCTATCCCAGTAGAAGTCACTCAATATTGTTCATAAAACTATTCTCTAAGCATTTTCTTTTCTCTGGGGCTATGCAGGACATTAAACCCACATACAAGACATGTGCTCTACCTATGAGCAACATCTTGGCCTCTAGTTAGCATTTCAGAGTCAACCAGCTCAACTGAACTCATAGATAGCTGACACCCCCACCCATGAACAACAATAGGTGACAACTTATAATCATGGTTGCAGGTCTTACTTCTCTGTTGAGTCGGAACTTTTTGGCTTTATCAATAGAATAGATCACCATGTTCATCAGGGGTAGCAAAGCTTCCATATCCTTTGGGTAAGTGTTTCCTGAGCCAGGAACTGAAAAACAAAGTAATTTTCCTAATGAGTTACTCCTGCATCATCAACTCTCTGTTTTAGTAGTATTACTACAATCCTCTTTTCAGGTTTCTTAGACCATTAAAATGTAGCAGGAAATTTAGGGCTGGAAAGAGATAAGCGAGGGGCTTGCTGTGCACATGGGTGACCCAGATAGGGTCCCTGTTACCACTTAGGTCCCCTGAACCCCACCAGGAATGATCCCTGAGCACAGCACCAGGACTATACCCTGAGCACCTCCAAGTTTGCCCCCCACCAAAAAAAAAAAAAAGACCTCTTCCCTGAGCACTGCTGGGTGTTGCCGAAAAACAGAAACAAAATAAGATATATTTCTCAGAAATGGGGCCGGGGGATTGAGCAGAGGACTGGAGAGAAGGGGCCACATGGGGTGGGCCCGAGCTTGATCCTTGGCAGAGCAGGGTCTCCTGAGCATGACTGGGTAGCTCCTAGCACTTTTGGGGAGACCACACAAGCAAACAAACGAACCCAGAAAGACCATCTCACAGAAAATGGGCAACCCACACAGGACTCAGACAATTACCATTAAATGTAAACAGTAGTGTTCTCTTAGTTTCAGGTAGCTTTAAAGGCTGGCCTTCCCTGTCATAAAAGAAAAGTCTATTTAGAAGGAATACAAGAAAGATATTTTCCAGGCATGTAAGTAGCTCAGTTCTCTTAGACACTCGCAAATAATAATTTCTGGCTTATCCTCTACACTTCAAATATAATCTTAGGACCTGAGGGGACCTCAAAGGCCATCTGGTTCACTCATCTAATCACCAAGGGATCTTAATCCTCTACCTGAACTTCCAGAGTGGTTCGCTCCAGAGAGGACATATTCCATCTCACCTGGGAGCCAGAAATGAGCCTATGTTTAAGCATAAGGCCCATATTCTAAATAACATTACTGCTTATCCTGATGTATCTTTAAGTTTAGCTTCCTATTTCTATCTTCTATAATGAAGAATCTTTGACTCTAGTTTAAATTTAGAAAGAATCTACTATATCATAATTTAGTCCCTTTTATCACCAAACATAACTTTTCTGAAATTATTAGCTCCTAGCTCCTATTTTCTTCCCAAGGCTCAAGGAATGCTACAATGTGATACACATACAACCCCCTTGCAAGGCCTATCCAGATTAATGAAAGGCAGAAGGACTTGAGTCATTATGACACATAATTAAAATGATTGGTTTTTACAACTCTGCTGCTTATGCGAGTTTACCTGTAACTAAAAGCTTTGATCAGAACCAGTTCAACACTAAAGGGAGAACTTAACCAAGCATGTTTTCCTGAACAGGGGTGTAAAGGCAAACAACACATTCAAACACTTAATATGTATATTAGAGCAATAGTATCATGAAGGCAGACATTCCATGGGCATGGAGGGCATATTCTCAGAAAGTTAAAAAGATCCATGGATCAAGAAAACAATTTGAAATCCAACAGAATTCAAACATTAGATACCATAAACTGAAAAACAGAAAAAAGATTAAAAGTATTTTCTCAGCACCAGCCACTCAGTGTCATCCCTGTCACTGAGAGAACACTGAGTGGAAGCCATGACACAGGCCAACTGGAAAGGCTTATTTGTCTCCAAGCCCACCGTTCCCACATGCAGTAAAGCAAGCAAGGGGCAAGCTGCATGCCTATCATCAACTTCCCTCATTTGTTTGGCAAGGAAACTGCAAAAACGTTACTTGGGTGTCTAAACACAAAAAGCCAGTGAGGAAAATGAATTTCATGACTTTATCTCATACGTACTCTTGCATAATTTTTGGACCAGAGAACTGGTCTGAAAAGTGAACGGATTCAATCCTGTCAGCATAGTGTGTTAGAAAGTGAACCATCTGAAACAAAGAAGAAAAGATTATTTTTAAGTGGAACTTGATGCCTTTGTTGGGGTGTGTTGGGGGGATTGGGTCACACCCAGTGGTGCCTGGGGAGGGGATGCTCTGGCCCAGTGGTGATGGTTACCTGTATGCAAAGCAAGCACCTTAATCCTTGCTAGTTCTATGACTCTGGCCCAGTGCATTTCTCAAGTAAGCCAACTGCGCTTCCTCTACCTCTCTGGGTCCGATGTGCAACAGCTCCAAAGAGCAGTCTTGTGGCAGTGTGCGAAACTGTTGTTTGTGAAGGCTGCCTTAAGGGACCTTGAGATCATCCTTTTAGTGGACATGGCTAACTACTCTCATGCTGTCGCCAGGAAACAAGTGTGCAGGGTGCCTATGGAAAGGCACGGTCACAGTGGCCAGGGTCCACATGGGACGAGTCATTATGCCCACCGATCCATATCGACCGCTGGGTAAAAGGAGATGTGATGGAGGCTCTGTGGCAGGCCAACCCGAGTTCTCTACCATCTGAAGATCCGCATCTCTAGGAAATGGGGCTTACCAATTTACTGCTGGTCAGTTAAAAGACAGGGTGTCTGAAAAGCCACTCAACCCAGATGGCAGTGGCTTCACACCTTCTTGGTCTTCTGAACCAACCACTGGGAGCCCTGCACTTTCTGGGTGTCTCTGCTCTGCTCCTTTCCCTGCCTCACTCCACTCTACTCAATTCTGCTATTGAAAAAGAAAAAAAAAAAAAGAAAAGAAAATTCACCCTTTGAGAGCTGGGGAAGGAGCTCAGAGACTGGCGTGACATGCAGATCTGGGTTTGATCTCTGGCACCCGTTCGAACACTGTCAGGGACGAACCCAAGAAAGGAAGCTCGAGGAGCAGCCCCATAGCACCACAAGGTATGAACCCAAAACAAAAAGCCAAATGATATCATGCTTCAGCTGTCCTTATTTTTGCACAATGTCTTTGGAAAACAACCAAAGCCATTATACAATGAAACAAGTATTTTTCTTAAGTCACATCAACGATTACTTTTTTTTTTTTTAATCCTTCCCCACTCTATTTTTCTTTTTAGCAGTTTCGAGGATAACATCCAATCTATGCATGCAAAGCAAGTGCTCTGCCACTGAGCTACATCCCTGGCATCTGATTAAATTTCTGATTGAGCAGGTGAAACTAGGTTTCAAATTAATGTTCAAACAGAAAGGAAAGCACAAAGGGGATTTTTTTGTTTTAGTTTTTGGGCCATTCCCAGCAATGCTCAGGGGCAACTCCTGGCTCTGCACTCAGGAATTAATCCTGACAGTGCTCCGGGGACTGTATTGGATGCTGGGGATGGAACCTAGTCAGCCATGAGCAAGGTAAGCACCCTATCTGCTGTACTATTACTCCAGTCCACAAAGGGCTTTATAATTCATTTTTGATTTGTTTTTTGGGTCACATCTGGTGGTGCTCAGGGCTGATTCCTGGCTATGTGCTCAAAGATCACTCATGGCAAAGATCACTCACTCGGGAGACCATATAAGGTGCTAGAGATTGATCGAATCTGCTCGGCCACATACAAGGTAGGCACCCTACCCAATGTACTATCTTCCGGCCTGGAAAGGAGATTTTTTTTTATAAACCCATCACTCTGCACTCATAGTCATCTTTACTATGTTGTATGTATTGTTACCATTCCATAATGAATAGCAAAAAGTAAAGGGGGGGGGGCTTTAATACATTCCTTTTCTCCTCCATTAGAGCTCAAAAAAAATGGAGTAAATCACAGGCCGAAGATTGGCTCAGCCACATAGTGCCTACCCTTCAAATCTGAGGACCTGAATTTGAGCCCCAACATTGCAAAAAACAAATAAACAACAACAACAAAAAAACCAAGGTGGGGTGAGCACTAAACACTAAATCACATGTGTTGTCACTGTCACTGTCCTCCCGTTGTTCATTGATTTGCTCAAGTGGGCCCAGTAACATCTCCATTGTGACAATTGTCACTGTGTTTGGCATATCGAATATGTCACGGGTAGCTTGCCAGGCTTTTGCCATGCGGGCGAGATACTCTCGGTAACTTGCCGGGCTCTCCGAGAGGGGCAGAGGAATCGAACTTGGGTCAGCCATGTTGGCCACCTGCAAGGCAAATGCCCTACCTGCTGTGCTATTGCTCCAGCCCAAATCACATGTGTTAAGGATTAAAATTATATTCCTTTCCCCCAAATCATGAAATATTGGGAACAAACTGCTCTTGATTGTGAGAGAACTTGACTAATCCAACTGTCTTCTTGACGTGTTAATTTATTGCTTAAGATGATATTTTGAATGCCGTCTGGGAAAGGAATTCCTAACAAGTGCAATGTCATAAAATGAAATAGTGTGACTTTCAGGGAGAGCAACTTATAAACACCAAAGTCTGCAAATACAAGTCATCTGTGGCTTTACCTTAGTGTCCATCATTCCCTCTGTCACTTCTCCCATCTCTGACAGGATGGCCAAGGAGTCTGGCAGTCCATACTTGGCTCCAGACTTAGGTTTGTCACTACAAAACTCGCTCTAGAGAAAAAAGGTAACAGAAAGTGAGACTTGACCTTTTTTAATGCTCAAACACTTTCTGCCCCCACACCTGGAAACATATGCATGGACCTATTCCAAAGTGACTATAGCTGAATATATAATAGATGGTTTCTACACATAAATAAATTGGAACAACATACCAAATCCTGCATCTCTTTCTGTAGCCGGACCAAAGCTTTTCGTGTACCAACAGCAAACACATAGGTATCCATGTCTTCATCATTCATGGTTACTTTTATTTGCTTAAAAACAACAACAACAAAATCTCACTTATTAGATTCGATAACAAGCAGGTATCTACAAGTGGCTTCCAAGACTGCAATCTTCTGTTCTAACTACCTTCCCCCTGAAGGTGTAACTCCGAATATAGTGGATGATCACTCCCAGGAATATACTGTGTTGCATGGCAGAAGGTCCCTCATCTATTGCTCTCAGCTCCACCAGGAGTGATCCCTGAGCCCAGAGTCAGGGGTAAGCCCTGAGCACAGTCAGGTGTGGCCCCAAACCAAAGAAATGAAAACACATGTTCCCTTCCAACACACCCTCAGTCGTACACTGAGTGGAAGATGGTTTGAACAATTAGGAAAAGGTCCACATTCATTGGAGGCGGGGTGGTGGTGGTGGTGGAAGGCACAAGTGACTCCAAATTCAAGTCCAAGCGAGATTTTGGGTAAGTTCTAAGAAACTGCAAATTCTATCTGTACAGAGAAAACAGAAAGGATACATACCACTTGATCACTAACTGGCCTCATCATCCTGGCCAAGACATTCAGTAAGTCCTGTCTCTTGAGGAACTGAAATAAACAGAGTGGAAATTTTTACTGACAATGAAAGATCTTGGAAGAGTAAATACATATTCTATTAAATATATCTTCCACTTGCTAATTGGCAGAGAGGTTTTTAACATCCTTTTTTTCCGTGCCAGGGCTTGAACCCAGAGCCTCGCACATGTGAACGCACTCTCCCTCTACCACTGAGCTGCAGGCTCAGCCCACACCTTGTCCCTCATCAAACCTAATGTAGGATTGAGACCAGGAACTCAAGGGGTTTGGATTCATCGGTGGGAAAACCGAAGGACCTGAAACTCCGCCTTACCCTCAGCTGGATAAGCATCCCCTCACAGCACACCCGACCAGAACACCAGAGGTTATAGATATGCTCATTCTCCTGGTTCAGCTTTCCTGTGCTCGTGGCTTCTTTGTTAGTTCCATCATCCCCTAGGAGTAATAAAGAGCACGTGTCACTAAAAAGGTTAGAGGCCTCATCACCACACTGACCCTCAAATAATCATAACTTCCTGGTAGCATTACTTTGTTATTTAGTAGAATTTCTTTGGACAGGTATTAAATCAGAGGAGCATCATTCCTTTTAAAACTTTTTTACTGTCTCCATTAAAAATATATAGAGGGGCTGGAGCCATAGTACATGGGTAGGGTATTTGCCTTGCATATGGCTGACCCAGGTTTGATCCCCAGCATCGCATATGATCCCCCAACCAATGCCAAGAGTAATTCCTGAATAGAGCCAGGAGTAACCCCTGTGCATCGCTGGGTGTGAATACACACACACACACACACACACACACACACACACACACATATACATGAGAGAGACACAAAAACTATAACCAAAAAATAATGCTGTTATGGACAATAAATAAGAAACAGCGAAACAGCATATGCTGGCCAGATAGATAGTATAGGCAGTAAGGAACTGCAAACTTGGTTCAATCCTGGGCACCACATATGGTCACCCTGAGCTCTGGCAGGAGTGAGAATCCCTGAGTACAGAGCCAGGAGTAAGCTCCAGGCACAGTAGGGTATGGCCAAATTACTAAGAAAAGAAACCGCGTTTGCCAAGTTCCTAGCATAATATGGAATTTGTGAGAACCGACATGAAAGAGAAAACAAGGAGGGGCAGGAGATACAATATAGGGGTTAAGACACCCTGCACGTAGTCAACCCCACTTTGAATCCCTGGGACCAGGGTCACTCCCGAGCACAGACCCAGGAGCAGCTTCTGAGCATGCTTGGGGGGGGGTCCAAAGCACTCCCTTTTCTGTCCCCACCAACACGGATGAGAAATAAAGTACTAAAACCAAACTGGGAGGAATGTAGGGAGTTCAGCTCTACCCCAGCCCTCATCCCTCAGACCACAGGAGGTTCTCCATGGATCTGAAACAAAGTACCCAGAAAATAGAAAGAAGCCAACTGAGTTCACTCTATAGAATGAACTAAAAACTAAAATACTAAAAGTCTTTGAATTCAGTTGAGACTTTATAATTAACTTGTTTTGACAACACTAATTCTAATCAATAGCTATTTAGTAGCTGCTGTGAATAATAAAAGATGAGGAATTACATTGTCAGTAGATTTCTTTGGACAGGTATGAAATCAGTTGAGCATCATTCCTTTTAAAACTCTTCATTATCTCCATTAAAAATATAGAGAGTAAAATGTAAAATATATAAACTATAACCAAAAAAAATGCTGTTACAGATAGCATTTATTTTATAGATGCAATTTATTCAGTATATAAAGTCTACAGAAATGGGATCTTTGAAAGAAAAAGCACACTTTTCAGCAGTCCACAAAGCAGTCAGGTGCTTCAGAAGGTCACGGTCTTCCCGCTGTTCATCGATTTGCTCGAGTGGGCCCAGTAACGTCTCCACCATGAGACTTGTTACTGTGTTTGGCATATCGAGTACGTCACGGGTAGCTTGCCAGGCTCTGCCATGTGGGCGAGACACTCTCGGTAGCTTGCCGGGCTCTCCGAGAGGGGCAGAGGAATCGAACTCAGGTACGAACTCGGGTCGGCCATGTTGGCCGCTTGTAAGGCAAACGCCTTACCGCTGTGCTATCGCTCTTATCCTAAGAATAATAAACAGTTTGCACCCGACTTTTTTCAGGCAGGCAGTTGTGTCAGTCTTAGCCTAACTTACCTACTAAGGTAAAATTGCTCTCCAAAAGCTCTCTGTGTGTGTTAAACCAGGCCTGAGCGAGGCGACTATTTTTATTCTTCCCGATGATATAATTCATGATGTAGGCAAGCAGTCCGGTCACCATCAAAATTTCCAAATAATAACTTTCCCAGCTGTTTTGGAGGTGTGCAGGTACCTAAAAGAAAAGATCATGTCATTTAATGTTGGCTAAGGCAAATGAATGATAAGAAGATCCATAAACAGAAATAGATACTGTAGGTATAATAGACAATAGACATATTGAACACTTATTCTTCGAGGACAAAAACACAACCACTTTGGTTTTATAAGTCATCTTTGTAAGATTATTTTAAGAAAATACGCTGGGACAATCAAGTGGGGTAAAAAGCTGTAAAGACCTTTCTATTACACGTAATTTTGAGTCCCACTGTAAAATAAATCCAATGTTAGGCCTAGCCCCTTCATACACTGATAAATAAATTGGGACTAGAAAGAAAAAAACAGAATTCTGTATACCTACATCAACAATTGTGATTGGGTCTTTATTTTTGCTAGAAGAAGTATCTGGTTTGTCTTCATAACCTTCAAATTCTTCATCATCGTAGGGCTCACTCTCGGTATCTCCCTCCTATAAAAATAAGGCACAACCTGTTTTCCCCTACAAATGTCTCCAGCAATTCTGTCTCATTTTTGCAGGCAGCATTTGTTGGGGGAAAACAATATATGTGAGCACTTAGTATAGAACACACCCACACTAAAGCACCTATTCTCTACCCCTCTCCCCAGTCAGACTTTCACAGATGTGAAAAATACAACTCATTCTCCCTATATGTGAAAAATCAGAATATAACACAGAACACTGAGAAAAGTTCCATCTACTAAATGAAAATCAAGACTCTAGAGTAACGGTTTCCTGGGTTTTTCAATGTCAGTGAAAAGTGCTAGTTAGAGAAGTTCCCATTGTTGGGCTGGAGTACAGTGGGTATGGCACTTGTCTTGCACATAGCTGCCTGGGTTCAATCTTCAGCACCCCAGATAGTCCCCAGAGCCTGGTTAAGGAGTGACTTCTGAGTGCAGAGCCAGGAGTATATCCTGAGCGCTGCCAGATGTGGCCCCAAACAAACAAACAATAATTTCCCATTCTTGGGGCTGGAGTGATAGCACAGCAGGTAGGGCATTTGCCTTGCATGTGGTCAACCCGGGTTCAATTCCCAGCATCCCACATGGTCCCCTGAGCATCACCAGGAGTAATTCCTGAGTGCATGAGCCAGGAGTAATCCCTGTGCATCGCCAGGTGTGACCCAAAAAGCAAAAAATCAAAAAACAAAAAACAAAAAAAAAAACATTCTTCCTGTTTCCCTATAAATTGAAAAAGAAACTTACTTGGATATCTGTATCCTCAAAATCCCCTTCTTGGCTTTCATCCTGCCCTTCTAACTCCACAGTAGTCTCATCTTCATCATCTTCAGTGGTAATAACCCTCTGAGGAGATTCAGTGACAGAATCTTCCGTGACATCCTCAAATTCAGCAAAGTCATTATCATCATACTCTACAATGTCATCCTCATCCTCGAAATCATCGAACTTGGCTTCAGAGATCCTTGCCAACACCAGAAGCACAACACAGAAAGCATGGAAGGCTTTCATTGTACCCTAAAAATAGAAGGGGGAAAAATAGATTGCTATTCTACTTAAACCAATTAAATCTATGTCTCTTCTGGTTTTTGTTGCTCTTATTCAATGAAAACAGCATTATATAAAGAACAATGAGGAAAGTGTGAAAAAGCTGGAGTCCTTATCTAAATTCTGTATATAAAATCTTGAACAAGCCATTTAATTTCTTCAGTTTTTTTTTTAAAATCCTCTTTATATTTACAATGAGCATTCAGTAAGCATTTTGCATATCTTTAAAAAGCTTCATACAGAAAATGAGAAATGCACAACTATGGATGGGGCAAAAGAGATTGCTCAATGGGCTGAAGTCCAGGGTCTGATCTGTAACACCACAGGTTCCCCAGCACTGCTAGGAGAGGTTTGCCCTGCCCTAAAAAGAGACGCAATTTATTTTTTAGTTAGTGGTAACAAAAATAACTGATGCACCCTCAGGTATAAGCCTGATCATCCCACACAAGCAAATGTTCAAAGACCAAGCACTAGGCAAAACAGTACAGGTGATTTTATGAAAGCAGCTTGTGATGATTCTTTGAGGAAATAAGCACTATTCACACCCCCACTTTGAAGATAAGAAAAAGGAGGCACAGCAATTTAAAGCAATACAAATGAACAAATGACACAGGGATCTGAAAATCTAGCAAGCCACTCCTCAAATGTCAGACAGTGGTTGCAATTTTATATTAATTTTTCTTCTCTTTGGTTTCTGGGCCACATCCAGGAGTGCTCAGGGCTTACTCCTGGTTCTGTGCTTACGAATTACTCCTGGCAGTACTCGGGCACATGGTCATATGTAGTGTCAGGGATAGAACCTGTGTCAGCTGAGTGCAAGGCAAGAGCCCCTCTACTATCTCTCCAGCCCCCAAAAGTTAATCATTCGCTCACAAACTATTCCTGGTTTGCATGACGGAATTAAATACTAGCATCTGAAAAGAACAGTAGGCATTCTAGATTCTAAAGCATTCTAGATTCTAAAGTGGCTGAAATGACAAATAAAAGGAATTCAGATCTATGACACAAAATCTGCCAAATATGAAAACATGGAAAACAAAGAAATTCTATGGATTCTGGCAGCTCAGCAGTACTGGTGTGTGGTTTTTACTGGCTCTGTGCTCAGGCACCACTCTCAGGGATGCTCAGGGGACCATATAGCAATGTTCGGTACTGGGGGATAGAATTGGGTCACTGCACGCAAAGTTCAGGCCTTTAAGCCCTAAGTTAGCTGTGACCAGGACAGTGGGTAGGGTGCTTGTCTTGCATATGGCTGTCCCGGATTCAACCCTTGGTACCCCATATGGTCTCCTGAACACTGCCAGGAGTGAGCCCTCAGTGTACAAAAGCAAGCTCTGAGCACCACTACAAGGTGTGGCCTAAAATAAAATACTGTTATAGGTTTGGGTAGATAGTTTTAGTCAGATCCCCAAAACACATGAACCCCCTAGTACCATGACAGATCCCTGGCATAGATGGAATGGACCTGGGACCCCCCAGCATGGCTAAGTATAGTCTCCAGAAGAGTAAGTTACTAAAATTTTTTTCAAAAGTCAAACCTAGGTTTATAGTTTTTAATGTGGTAGGATTGTAAGTATTGGTCCTTTCCTTTATATTTTTCTAATTTCCTTATTTGGTGCTGCAAAAAAATAAAAATATTACTTAAAAAATAAAGTAAAAGCACAGTCTGCATTCCAAAAGAGGCACTACAGTTTGAGGAGTGGCTCTAAGTGGAGGCCTGAAAAAGCACTTTTTCGGGGCGGAAGGGGTGGGGGTTATAAGCCACACTCAGGAGTGGTGCTCAGGCCTTCTTTGGGCTCTGTGCCTAGGGATCTCTTCTGTCAGTGTGTGGGAGACCGTCCCTACTGCCAGGGATGAAACTGAAGTTGGCCACATGCAAAGCAAGCACCTTAACTCCTGTATTATCTCTATGTTCAGAAAGAACTGCAATGAGAAACTTCTAAGACTGAAATGATGGTTTCCATTCCTTCTCTCAGAAGAGACTGGTCAAAATGGAAAAAGTCAAATCATATTTCTAAGAGAGAAAAAGACCTGTCTTGGGAGTTCTATAGAACTTGTAAGATATAAACCAAAGACAGACATATAGAAATTAGGAAATCATTATTATTATTATTATTGTGTGTGTGTGTGTGTGTGTGTGTAATACCCAGCGATGCACAGGGGTTACTCCTGGCTCATGCACTCAGGAATTACTCCCGGAGGTGCTCGGGGGACCATATGGGATGCTGGGAATTGAACCCAGGTTGGTCGCATGCAAGGCAAACGCCCTACCCGCTGTGCCATCACTCCAGCCCTTAGGAAATCATTGGCAACAACCGGGAAATGGTAAACATGAGAGCCAGAAAGCAGGGGACTGAAGTACTAATTGTGGGAGCAGGTGACAAAATGAAGTACTCTCTCAAGTGCTCTAGCATAGTGAATATTTACCTCATATTTATAGCACTGTACATTGTGGCATTGTGGCAGCAATCCATGCAATATCAAAGGCTACTATTGCCCAATATCATGCAACCTGTGAAAGCTTGATAAGTATTCTCGGGACCTTTTGTAAAGTTCAAAAATTTTGAAATCCACATTATTCTTTGGGTTTTTAGGGCCACACCCCACAATGCTCAGGGTTCTGCACTCAAGGATCACTCCTGGCAGTGTTTGGAGTATAAATACATTTCATAGCATCTTAAAAGAACAGTAGACATTCTAGATTCTAAAGTAGCTGAACTGACAAATAAAAGGAAATCAGATCTATGACACAAATTCTGCCAAATGATATGAAAACATGGAAGACAAAGAAATTCTTTTTTGGATTCTGGCTAACATATGGGATGCTAGAGCTCAAATCCAGGTTGGCTGCATGCAAGGTAAGTGTCTTACCTGCTACACTACAGCTTGGCCCCCTGAAATTCATGTTATTTTCGGAAATGCTATGATCAGGCACCTAGTAATTTCTCTTTTTTGTTGGTTGTGGAGACCACGCCCAGTGGTGGGACAGAACAGCAGGGGATCTCCTGGTGGAGCTGTTGGGCCTCATGGTGTGGCGGACCAAACCTGGAGCTTCAACCATCTTATCCACGGTCCCAGTTCAATCTTTGTTCTTTGAGATTAGTACTGGGGACATTTTATAGGGGAAAATAGCTGCTTTCCCAACACCAGCCACAGGTCTGTGATGTGTTTTCAAACATCCCTAGCTTCTTTAGTAATCTTTCATTAGAGCCAAAAGTAGAATACAAAAGGAAATGCGTTTGTCCTGCTGAGGTCCAACTATTTGAGAAATACCAGTTTTACCATTTGCTAGCCATATGATCTTGGGCTACTCACTTAAAAGTCCCTGTTTTAGGAAAGTTCAGAGGGCTAGAGAACACACTGTGCAAGCAGGAAGCCAGGATTGATCCCCAGCACCACAGCCGGTCCCTTGAGCAACAGGAGCTCCTACTCCCCACGAATCCCCCTCACACGAATCCCCCTCACACACACCGGTTCCTCTAAAGTGCCCCCAAGTGGCCCAAAATCAGACAAATTTTTAAGAGTTCAGAGAGAAAATACAGGGCATAAGGCTTTTTGCCTTGTATGCAGCTGACCCTGATTCAACCTGGGATATGGCATAATACACAGACCACTACCAGGAGTAACTCAAGCACCACTGGGTGTGGCATAAGCCACCCTCCCTACAATTTTTTAAAGTCTATTTCCCATGTACAAGAAAAAAAAAAAGGAATGTCATCCCATGTGCAAGGCTGCAATGAAATGGGTATTCTGGAGTCTGTGCCAACACATAGAAGGCACTAAATGAAAATTAGTTTCCATTACTTCCTTACTTTGTGCTTCATGAACACTTATTTTGTTGTTGTTTTCACTTTTCTCTTTTCAGAAAGCTGACCTGGAGTGTTCTTTGAGCACAGTGCCAGGTATGAGCCCTGAGTACCTCTAGATGTGACCCTCCTCTCCCCCCCCACCCCAAGGAATCCTAAGTTTTTTCTTTTTTAATTTTTGCGCCACACCTGGTGCTCAGGGCTTACTCCTGGCTCTGTGCTCAAGGTTCACTCCTAGCAGAGTTTGGGGAACCATACGTGGTGCTGGGATCCAACGTGGGTTGGCTGCACGGGAGGTAAGCACGGTAACATTTATCTCATCCCCTCCCAACTTCCCCCAATTTTTCAAAAAGCGGCAAATCAGGGGCAACACTGGCAGGATCTACCCAAGTAAAAGCAGGTCAAAGGTCTGATCATTCCAAACTGAACTCCCACTTGGAATGTTTAACCCAGAAAAGCATTTCCAAGGAAACTCAGCACGGGTGCTAGAGTGACAGCACAGCAGGTAGGGAGTTTGCCTTGCACGTGGTCGACCCAGGTTCGATTCCCAGCATCCCATAAAGTCCCCTGAGCACTGTCAGGTGTAATTCCTGAGTGCAGAGCCAAAAGTAAACCCTGTGCATCGCTGGGTGTGATGCCAAAAAAAAAAAAAAAAAAAAAGAAAGAAAGAAAAAAAGAAAAAGAAAACAGCACTGTAAGGGGTTGAAGTTGTTTAAAAAAAAAAATCAGCCGAGCCATCTGTGCCTTCCCCTTCCCCCTGAATGTTCCTCTACAGCACCTGTCACTTCACCTGTCAAATGCCCAACTCCGCGGGGGCTCGGCGGCTCAAGTGCTAGGACGCCATGGGTGACGAGCACTAGCATCAATAAGGCGGGTTTGGGTCCATTCCTTGAGCTCACCCAGCAGTCTCCCAGGGTTTGAGTCAGAGCTTTGGAAGTAAAGAGGAATAAAATGTTGGTGGAATCATTCCTTGTTGCTATTTTAGGTGAACCCTTGCTGGCAAGGGCCAGGCCAGGAGATCGACATTCTCGCGTCAACGTGTGCACGGTGGATCAAGCCTGTCTCGCGTGAGAGGCCCCAGAAGCTGTCACTCCGTGATAGACTCTGGGAATCGGGGTCGAACCGATTCCTCTGCACGTCTGCACCCACCCACCCTGCGGCACACGCCAAATTGCTGGAACTTTGCCCTTGCGGAAAGTTGCTCATACGGCTCTGCCAGGAGATGCCTAAGACCGTTAAAAAATCATCTCGACCCCCGCAGAGAAAACAGGCACTGAAAGTTGTTTGAAACATTTTTTTAAAGTCGCTTAAAGTGAGAAGGCTCGGAAAGCAATGCATGTCACCCCCACCCCACCTCCCGAGGCTGAACTTTCGAATGGCCGGGGTTAGTTAGGCCACGCAACTAGTGACCGCTCGGCCTGGCCGCCAGCCGAGGCGCGGCGCGCTCCATACCTGTCCCGGAGGCTGTCCTGCGGCCTCCGGCTCTATGGCTACTGCCTCGCGGCCCGGCCACCGCCCGCACGGTCGCCGCCGCTGCACAGCGCCGCCCGCCTCCTGGGCACCAGCCGAGCCGGTAGCGCACGGTCACGCCGCGCCTCCCGCACGGCCGCCGCCCTCCGTTACGTAGAATGCGTGCGGCCCGTCTGCGCCTGCGCACGCCACCCCCGGGCCCGCCTCTTCCCCCGCCCCCGCCCCTCCGAGGCCCGGAGGGGCTGATGGGAAAATTACATAATTCCGACCCCTGGGCCAGAACGGCTTCCCGGGGCCCGTCCCAGGCCTCTCCGCTAGGGTTCAGTCACGTTGTCATGCCACGGACTAGGTCTCCGGAAGCTAAAGGTGACCATGCTCTGTGGTACCACGTGGTCAGAGGCACGCAGTGCCCTTACCCTGGGCCGGTTTGTTTTGGTTTGGGTATTTTTTGGGGGGTGGGGGGAAAGAGGGCGGGAATGGCACACCCGGCGAGGCTCAGGGGTCACTTCCTGGCTCTTGCGCTCAGGAACCCTTCCCTGCCGAGCGATGCTCGGGCGAAGCATCGAACCCGGGGCTGGCCGCGTGCATGGAAAGGCTGGCTGTGTGCGAAGGGCCAGATAATTCCATCTAAATCAAATAGGGCTGCCTTGCCCTCCCCAAGCCCTCTTCTCGGGGCTTTTGGGTGGCCCCCTGCTACTGCCACAACTTTCACATCCAGACCCACTTCCTAGACTGGCTCCAAAGCTTCCCGCGGCGCCTGTCACAGCGTCCCGAGTGAGGTGCGGGTGTCCTGGGCCTTTAAGGGTGGGAACGCGCAGCGCCTCTCGGGAGCCCTGGGCCCCGCCCCTCGGCCCGCGCTCTCCTCAGCGCGCATGTCAGGAGTGCGTCCCCCCTCCCCCCGCCCCCTCCGTCAGCAACGGGCTGTGAGGCGGCGGCGGCGGCGAAGGCGAAGGCGAAGGCGAAGGCGAAGGGGGCGGAGAGGGAGGAGCGCGGCGGGACGGGGCTTGGGCCGCGCGTACTTCGGCCGTGGGCTTCCCTCGACGGCGGCGGCGGGAGTCGCTGCGGCTGCGGCTCCAGCAGCAGGTACTGGGCGAGGTGAGTCCGAATACGGGGCCGCTACGCGTCGGAGCCGCGGGAAGCGGCGGTGGGGCCTAGCGAGGGCCCGGGAGCCGCGGCCTGTGCTAACAAAGAGTCGGCGGAGCCCCGGAGCCCCGGAGCTGCCCCGCGCGCCGCCCGCCCCGGCGCCCGCCCTTCTCGCCTTCTCGGCGCGCTCTCGCCCCGGCCGCGGCGGCGGCGGCTTTCCGGAGGCGGCTCCCGCCGTGCAGGGACAGTCCCCGGGAGGACCCGCGCGGCCCCGGCATCGCGGGAGCCCGTGGAGGAGGGCTCGGGCTGTCACGGTGGGAAGACCTGGGTCGGCGAGGGCTCAGCCCGGGGCTCGCCCGCGTCGCCCGACTCCTCTGCGGCCTAGTTAGGAGCCCGGCCGGCGGGAGTGAATAATTTATACGGAGTTGCCGGTGCCTTATGCGGAAACTGCCGTCCTCCCGAGAGTTTGGGGGGCTCGGAGCTCCCCGAGCGGTCGCTTTGGTCAAGCGAAGCCCCCCGTGCCTCACGCTCTCTGGCCGCTCGTGCCGCGCTTCCTCTGACGGTTTTGGGGACATGATGTTTGAGTAGTCTGTGCTTATGCACATTCCCGGAGCCCCTAAAGAGCAGCTGCGTGTTTGTTTTTTGTTTTGTTTTGTTATGGGGGCATCACCTGGCGGTACTGGCTCAGGGCATACTAATCGTGGCTCTGCACTCAGGACTCACTCCCGGTGGAGCTGGAGGAACCATACGGGGTTCCGGGGATCGAACCCGGGTCAGGCACGTGCAAGGCAAGTTCTTTCCCCGCTGCGCGCTCTCTCAGGCTGGAGGTTGCATCTTAACGATTGTAACTGTTCAAGAGCCGGCCCGAGTTCTGACCTTTAGGAAGTAAGTGGTAATTTTTGTTCCAAACAAAAATTAATTTCTAGGTTTCCTGCATGAGCCAAAAGAAAAAAAAATACCTCCTGTGATTTCCTGAACCTGGAAGGGGCAGTCTGTGGTCTAATTTACAGCTAATTCATTCAACACCTATTTTTACCCATGCCTACTGTGTGCCTTTTCCCTAGCGGTTTTGCAGCTTTGTGGTTTGAGCCTTGAAGAAACAAACTTTAAAGTGGGAGGATGATTTGGGGGAGAAGGACTGAAAGCAAACATACAATTTATACTCAGTAGTAGATGATTAGTATTGTAGGGTCAAACAAGTCTGGAAAGATGTTGGGGAATTTTTTGCAATTTGAAGTCGGAATTATTTATGGAGAAGCTGATAGTTATTTTAATTTTCTTTATTTTGGGGGCGATACGCGGCCATGTTCAGGGTTTAGTTCTTGCTCTGCACTTAGGAATTACACCTAGTGGTGCTCAGGACCATATGGGGTGCCAGGGATCAAACCCAAGTCAGCCATGTCCAAGGCAAGTGCTGAACTATCAGTCCAGCCCTGTGGAGAAGCAGATATTTTAACTAAGACTAGAAGAAAGTGAGAGTGAGTTTGAGTTTGTAGTTTTTGAGAAAAGGAAAGGCCTTGAAGAGTAGGACTGAAAAAGAAAAAAAGTGGTAATAGAAAAAGCCCTCTCTTTCAGGCGGTTCAACCATGCTGCTGACCCCTGTTTGATCCCCCAGTATCTTGTATGGTCCCCGAAGTACCACCAGGAGTGACATCTGAGCACAGAGCCAGGAATAAATTCTGAGCATCTCCAAGTGTGGCTCTCCCAAACGAAAGGAACAACAACAACAACAACAACAAAAGCCCTGAAGAGGACAATACTGGCCTGTTAGAGAAGTAGTTTCAAGATCAGTGTACTTGGAGCACTGAGCAAAGAGGGAGTAGTAGGAGATAAGGTCAGGGAAGAAGGATATGGGGAACAAGAACAACCAGGACCTTTTTGTCCTTTATGAGGATTTCATTTTGGCTTGACCTGGGAACTGTCTGAGAGTTCTGAACAGCAAGTGTAAGTGTCGTTTAATAGTAACAGTGTGTTTTACGAAGTGTACTTTATATACATGTTTGAGTTTATCAAATTGATATAAAATCAGCTTAACTGATTTCTTTAACTTAGCAGAGGAAAGCTATGCTTCTAAAATAAGCATAAGTCATCGTTTATTTTACTTCTAAGAAGGTGATGAAATTGTGGGCCTGGGAGATAGTACAACAGGGTTGGTAAGGTGCTTCCCTTGCATGTGGCCCAGGTTTGATCCCAGCATTCTGAGTGGTACCCTGTTTCCGCCAGGAGTAACCCCTGAGCACAGAGCCAGGCTTGTAAACTCTGAGTTCGGTCAGGTGTGGCGCCCAAACAAGCAAAAAAGAAAACCCACACCCAAAAAACAAAATGTTTGAGTTTTATTTAGGCTTTCATTTAAAGCAACATTGTTTATAACATGTTTGATGTTCTAAAGGCCCACTATTGGAAGGAATCACCTGCCATAGAAATTCCTTTCTAAAAACATATAGGATAAAGTGATGTAGTTATTTATAATTAGCTATCTTTAGTCTATTTTATTAAGTTTTGTTTTACTTTTATAAAGTTGTTCAGAACAGTTTGTTATTCAGTATTTCAGCACCAATCCCAGCACCATTACACCTTCCCACCACCAGTATTTCTAATTTTCCCCACTACCACCCCAACCTACCACAATAATAGGTCCTAAATAATTTATTTTGTATTGCTTATTATGAGTAATCTGCTAAAAATGATCAAGGTTTTCTTTGAAGAAAGTGTGTGAAGATTGTTGTATCTCAGCCTGGAGCCATTTAGCCATTGTATAAAGAGATTTGCTAACATGCTACAGGTTAAGCCTTGTATGCTAATATGTACAGTTTTTGTTGTTGTTGTTGTTGTTGTTGTTGTTGTTGTTTTCCCTGCTTTTGGGGTCTCACCCCCGGCGATGCACAGGGGTTACTCCTGGCTCATGCACTCAGGAATTATTCTGGCGGTGCTCAGGGGACCATATGGGATGCTGGGAATCGAACCCCGGTCGGCCGCATGCAAGGCACACGCCCTACCCACTGTGCTATCACTCTAGCCCCAGTGGTTTTTGTGTGTGTGTGTTTTTTTTTTTTTGAGGTCAGTTGCCTTTTACTTTACACCCTATCCAATGTGGTATGATACTCCCGGTGTATCAGTGTATCAGTAACCCCTGTGCATCGCCGGGTGTGACCCATACACAGAGTATGAGATGTCTTCCTTTAGAAATTTTATAATTTCTATAATTTTAAATAGGGAGATACATCTGGAGTTAAGTTTTTAACTGGGTGGTGACTTGGGGTCCAGAGGCATGTCCGCAGCTTGTTTCTTCCCCAGATTTATTTGTGAGTCTCTGGATCATGGCAGTTAATGAGCTTATATGGGCCAGAGGCATTTTGTGGGCGTGCCTTTAGTCTATTTTAAAAGCGGTTTAGATCACATTCTTAGAAGTCAAATTGTCAGCCTTATGGCTGTTTGTTTATTTATTTTTTTGAAGGGGGGGTAGGAAACCTGGTGCTCCTCAGGACTTACTTCTGGCTCTGTGCTCAGGGATCACTCCTGGTTGTGCTTGGGGGACCATATGGAGTGCTGAGATCAAACTCAAGTTGGTCACATGCAAGGCAAGCACCCTATCCACTGTACTATTGCTCCAGCACTTATAACTATGCTTTTTTTTAAGTTCTTTCTCTTGGGTCACACTGAGACCCTGAGGACCGTGGCTGTGTCTGACAAAATTGGCACCTGGTAAACTTTGAGTTACTACTCTGGTTCTGGTGTGGAATTAGGATGACTGAGATAGGAAGTTATTGTAGGAATGAAAGTACAGGTGGAAAGAAGAGGGTGTTCTTCATAGTATTGGGCACATTAAAAGTGGTTGATTATTAATCAATATAAAATTTACTGCTAAGGCCCGACTTAGATTGTTCTTTGTATTGAATTTTGTTTATGATTCTATTATACTGCTCTTTAAAATTCTTATGTGTTTTTGTTTTGTTGTTGTTGGTATTTGGTTTTTAGTTTTGGGACTAAAAAGTGGTGCTCAGAGGTCACTCTTGGTGGTCATGGGAACATCTGAAGTGCTGGGGGGGGGGGGCTGCATGCACAGCCTCTCAGTATCTTAGCCCCACCTCTGTACTGTCTCCAGCCCTTAATGTCTGTCTTTCTTTCTTTCTTTCTTTCTTTCTTTCTTTCTTTCTTTTTTCTTTTGTTATTGTTTTGGGTTCACAAGAGGTGACGCTCAGGATTTACTACTGGCTCTGCACTCAGAGGTCACTCCTGGCTGGGGGACCATATAGGATGCTAGGAATTGAACCTGGGTAGGTCGCGTGCAAGGCAAGTGCCCTACCCTACTGTATAACCACTCCAGCCCCTTTTTGTTTTTTAATTTTATTTTATTTTATAATTAGTTCGCAATCTTTGATTACATTTAATATTCAAACACCAATCCCACCACCGCATTTGCGGCCGCGCGACATCTTATCAGGACATCTTTTTATGACATCTTATTATCTCATTCCTACTTTGGACAAACTTGCAGGCTATCGAATGTAGCCTGCCCACAGGGCAGAGTCTGGCAAACTCCCCGTGGCCTACCAAATATGCCAAATACCAGTAACAATGATGGGTCTCATTCTCCTAAAGAGCCTTGAATATAATCTCAGGGCTAGGATGAAAGAGACGTTACTGGGGCCTGCTCGAGGCAATCGACGAATAACAGGATGATGAAATGAAATGAAAAAAAATGAATCCCACCACCATTACACCTTCCCACCACCATATTTGGGATGTTTCCATCCCAAGCCCCAACCCCTGTCCCAAAGCAAAACCAAAATAATGTATTTTGTCTTGTTTGTTAGGAAAAACTGCTGAAAGTGCTCCCAAAAAAGTAGCCATGGAGGAAAAAGTGTGAAGATTTTTCTGTTTTGGCAGGGACCATTAAGACCTTCTTTAGGATATCACAAACATGTTGTTAAAGGTTGAGTGATGTGAACTTTCATATATATATGTATGTATGAAAAAATATATATGCATATATATATATTTCCCTCTAAGATTGGTTGCCTACTATTTGAATCCCATCAAATGTGGTGTGTTACTCTTGGAGAATGGGTAGGGGGTGTCTTATGATGTGTCTCAAGGCAGTGAATACAGCCTCGACCATGGTGTGTGAGGCTCACCTGACCATGTGGGGAGTGGCCTTGAGCATGGCAGTGGTTGGGTAGTGGAATTTTTTGGCTCCCAGGGCTGGGTCACTTGTTGGGGGGAGAGAGCTCTCACCCACCCCCCTCTGCAGCCCCTTATGTTTTATTTTCAAGAACAATCTTTAAAAAGAAAAATATAGTTGGAAATGTATAATGCATTTCAGAGTATAGTTTAAAATTTTTTTTATGTTTTTTTTTTGTTTTTGGGCCATAATCAGTGCCTCTCAGGGCCTATTTCTGGCTCTGCACTCAGGGATCTTTCCTGATAGACTTGGGAAATCATATGTGATGCAGGGGATTGAACCTGGGTTGGCCCTGTGAAAAGCAAGCACCTTCCCCACTGTACTATTGCTCTGACCTAAGATTGAGATCTTAATATCATAACTACCTCAGACTGGTTAAAAGTCTAAAAATGTATATTCACTAAAATTCTAATGTTGTTTTGGGGGACTTGGGAGACTGTCACTCAGGCTCACTCCCAATGCAGAGCTGTGAGAATGGTCTCATGCCAAGCATGAACTTAGGCCTCCTGTATACAAAGCATATGCACTCTAGATTTCTGAACCTTTAAAACATTT
Source organism: Sorex fumeus (assembly GCF_029834395.1). Taxonomy (NCBI): domain Eukaryota; kingdom Metazoa; phylum Chordata; class Mammalia; order Eulipotyphla; family Soricidae; genus Sorex; species Sorex fumeus. The sequence goes on from NW_026606120.1 coordinate 80,675,929, forward strand.
TTTTGTATTGTGGTAAATGGCATATTAAGTGGCAATAAGTTCATCCATTTATTTTGCAGCCATTATCACCACTACCATGGTGCACACAAAGCTCTTCATTTTGTGAAACTGCAACTATGTACCCATTAAACCAAAACTCCCCCTTTCCCCAAGCACCTCCAACCATCTTCCCTGAGTTTGACTGTTTTAGATTGATGGTGTAAGTCTGTTAGCATTATGTCCTCAAAATTTATCCATATATCAGGTCAGAATTTTGTTTATTCTTTGTACCACACCTGACTGTTTAGGGCTTCTTCCTCACTCTGCCCATCACTCCTTGGTGGTGCTGGGGGACCATACGCAGTGCCAGAGATTGAACCTGGATGGGCTGCTTGTAAGGGAAGTGCCTTACAGCAGGCTGTATGATCTCTCTGACCCATAAGACTGAATAATACTGCAGTGTGTGTGTGTGTGTGTGTGTGTGTGTGTGTGTGTGAAGAAAGGTCTTAATAAAGGGAATATCCCCTACATTGGGTCATATACGTTAACTTAGCATTTTAATTTTTCTTATTAACTCTTAGAATACTAGAGAAAAGCAATATATATTGCTTTATATGTATATTCTTACATATATAGTTTATTTGTTCATCATTGGACTCTGGTTGCTTCCATCTTGTCTTTTGACTGTTAGAAATATGCTGCCATGAACATAAGTATACAAATACCTGTTCAGATACCTGCTTTCATTCCCACTAGTAGTATAAAGGGATCCATTTTCTTCACTTCCTTAAGAAAGCTTATTACTTTTTTGTTTTGGGGTCACATCTGGCAATGATCAGGAGTCACTCTTGTTCTGCACTCAGGAATTATTCCTGGTGGTGCTTATGGGACCATATAGAATGTCAGGAATTGAACCCTGCAGGCGCCTTATACACTGTACTATCTCTCCAGCCCATTACTTTTTTAAATAGCCATTCTATTGGGCATAATGTAAGGTGTTTTGTTCTTTGAGTAAATTTGATGTGGCATTATGTAAATTTAAGTAGTACAGCTTAATTTCGCTGTTTATATATTGTAATATGATTGCCATTGTGATTTATCACATTTCCTATTTTCTCCATCATACTATGCATTTACAGCTTTATAACTTATCATTAACAAATTTGTACCCTCAAACACTATCAGTTTTATTTTTCCTAGCCCTCATTTCATGATAACCACCAGAATTTACTGGTCCTCATTTCCGGTTTTGGAGCCATACCCTGTGGTGCACAGGGTTATGTCTGGCTCTGGGAGCCATGTCCTCTGAGATCAAACTGGAGGTGAACTATGCAAGACAAGCACTTTCACTCCTCTGTTTTCTCTCTGTCTGGCCTCTACTCCAAGGGTTTTTTTTGTTTGTTTCTTTTTAGGTATGCCTTTTTTAGATTCCATAGAAGCAGTATCACATAATAGTTATTGTGCTTATTTTGTTTACATAATGTGCTCACAATCCAATTATTGTAAATAGCAAGATATCTTCCTTTACATGACCAAATAATATTCCAGTTGTATGTATATTTTGTCCATCCATTTGTCTTCTTTTATGGGCATTTGGGTCATTTCCATATGTTGGCTATTTTGATTAATTCTGTGATAAATGTGCAAATGCAGTTATTTTGTTGAAATCCTTCTGTTTGGATATATATCAGATGAATTGATAAGTGATTTGGTGGGTGTATTTCCAATTTTTGAGAGGCCAATATATTGATTTTCATAGCAATTGGACCAGATTACATTCTCTGTTGTATAGGATTCTTTTTAGAGATTGTAGTTTTGATTTGCATTTCCTTAATGATATTTTTTTGTTTTTCTTTTGTTTTAAAATCGCTGGAGCGATAGCACAGCGGTAGGGCGTTTGCCTTACAAGCGGCCAACATGGCCGACCCGAGTTCGATTCCTCCGCCCCTCTCCGGAGAGCCCGGCAAGCTACCGAGAGTATTTGATATGCCAGACACAGTAACAACAAAGTCTCCAATGGAGACGTTACTGGGTCCGCTCGAGCAAATCGACGATCAACGGGAGGGCCTTTACCTTTACCTTTTAAAATTGTACATGTTTAGGGAAATTCCATTCATTTTCCTGTTTTATTGTATGGGGTATGGATTGTATGGTGCATGTGGGTGTTTGAGTTTGTTTTTAATTATTGCTTGGGGTTGGGTCATGGGGTGAGCCAGGGTCTCCTCCATTTCTGTCCTGGATTAGGTCTCTCCCATATCTGGGGACTGAACCATTGTGGATCACATACAAGGCAAGTGCCCTAATCCCTGAACTATCTCCCTAGTCCTCAGCTTGTTATTTGTATTTAATCTTTTGATTTGGGGACTGCAGCTGGTGGTGCTTAGGGCTTATTCCTGTCTCTGTGCTCAGGAATCACTCTTGGTGGGACTTGTTGGACTCTGGGGACCATCTGATGCTGGGGATCAAACCTGGGTAGGCTGCATGCAAGGCAGTTACCCTGCTCTCTATGCTGTCTCTTCAGCCTTGAATTCACTATTTTGAATTAATTCTCTGAATGTATTCCTTTTAACATTTTGGTCTTCGTTTGGAGAAATATTTTTAGAGGCAGAGGTGAAGTTTTGCAGCTTGGTGGGAAGAGTGTACCATGTGCACTTTGTTATAGAATGAAAGGTGGATTAGAAGCACACCACGTTTCCTTTAGAATCCACTAAACATTTCATTTTTCTTATTAATGATAAACACAAATCACTGTCAGTGTCCTCCCGTTTTTCATCAATTTGCTCGAGCGGGCCCAGTAATGTCTCCATTATGACAATTGTTACTGTGTTTGGCATATCGAATACGTCACGGGTAGCTTGCCGGGAGGAGGAATCAAACTAGGGTCAGCCATGTTGGCCCTTCGTGCTGTACTATCGCTCCAGCCCGATAAAGATAAATATAAAGAAGAAAACAAATTGAATAATTGCTATAAACATCCTGGCAAATCCTCTAGCTATATTTGTACTTGTATCATGTTTTTGCATAAATTAATCTTCATTTTATAGTCTTTTTAACTCGGTACATAATGGAATACTTATCCCCATATACACATAGTAATTTTAAAATTTTAAACTTAAAATGTTTGTTCCTTTTTTTAAATAATTGCTCTTTTATTTATATGTATTTTTTGGTTTTGGAGCCACACCCAACTGTCCTCAGTACTTACTCCAGGCTCTGTATTCAAGGATCATTCCTGAAGGACTGGGCAGAGATTATATGAGGTGCTGGGGATGAGTTGATGTATGCAAGGCAAGTGCCTTACCTGCTGTGCTATTTCTCTGGCCTCAACAGTTACATTTTAAAATCATTTTTAACTTTGTTTGTTTGTTTGTTTGTTTTGCTTTTGGGGTCACATCTGGTGATGCACAGACAGGGGTTACTCCTGGCTCTGCACTCAGGAGTTACTCCTGGCAGTGCCCAGGGCACCATATGGGATGCTGGGAATTGAACCTGGGTTGGCTGCGTGCAAGGCAAACGCCCTACCCACTGTGCTATCTCTCCAGCCCCTCATTTTAACTTTTTGGATCATTCCCAGCTGTATTTAAGGCTTATGCCTGGATCTGTGCTCAGGGATCACTTGTGACTCTGGGAACCTTGGTCCTGGGGATCAAACTGGCTCACCTCTCTGCCAGCAGCACCTTATGGCCTGGGCATTGAATTTTAAAAATTGATCCTGGAGGTGTTGGATAGGAGGAGACTCTGAGACTATGTGGGAGGGTGTGGTGTTGGAACATTGTGTACATGAAACCCTGTCATTAACAGTATTGTAAGGCATGGTGTTTCAACACAAAAAACTTGATCCTGGAACTTGGATGTACTGTTGTAGCTCAGGGGTAGGGCGCATGCATCAAACTTGTAAGGTCCTAGATTTGGTCCTTAGCTACATATAAATAAATCCTAAAGAAATAATTAGAGTATTCACAAAAGACATAGCTATATTTCACATTGTAGAAATAGTGGGCAAATACATTGCTGTTTAAAGATATTTAATTATGATGTTAGATGAAGACATCAGTGTAGTAAGGATTCAATGTTTGGGTTGTTAATATACATGTATATCACTGTCACTGTTGCTGTCCTCCCGTTGTTCATTGATTTGCTCCAGCAGGCCCAGTAACGTCTCCATTGTGAGACTTGTTGTTACTGTGTTTGGCATATCGAAGACGTCATGGGTAGCTTGCCAAGCCTTGCCGTGCAGGCGAGATACTCTCTCGGTAGGTTGCCAGGCTCTCCTTGAGGGGCGGAGGAATCGAACCTGGCAAACGCCCTGCCTGCTATGCTATAGCTTCAGCCCATGCATGTATTTACATAGACAAAAATTAGCATAAGACATCAACAAAATTAAGTAACTGAGTAAGAGGACATTTTAAGTAGTTTCAAATTTTGTTTCATTTTTGCATTTTGAGTTCTCTGCTTTTCTGCAGACATAGGTATCTTGTCAGGACAAAAGGCTTTTTTTGAAAGATAAAAGATGCTGATTTTTGTGGCTTAGAGAAACAGCACAGCAGGTAAGGCATTTATTTGCCGTGCATACAGACGACTCGGGTTCAGTCCTGGGCACTACATATGGTCCTGGAGTGGGAGCATCAAGCTGAGCCAGGAGTAGGCCCTGAACACAGCTGGTTGTGGCCCCAACACAAAAAGTGTTGCTTTTAAACTCAGGAAATTTCTTAATTCGTAGCCATAGGCTTTTTTTGGCCACATGGATAGAGATTTATTGAGTAGTTGTTCAATAAATGCATAGATAATTAGATATTAATATAAATAGTTTCTCTAAATTTTCAAGGCTTAGGTTTTTCTTTTTTTAAGTTCATTTTATTTTTATAAAGTTGTTCACAGTAATTCATTACATTTAATATTCGACCACCAATCCCACCATCATTTACACCTTCCCACCACTGTATTTCTAATGTTTTCATCACAAACCCCAAACTTTGCCCCCAAGCAGAGCCAGAGTTCTTTTTTTTGTATTGCTTGTTATGAATAATCTGCTAAAAATGATCCAAAAAGTTTCCTTAGAGGAAAGCGTGTGAAGATTGCTGTATTTTACCAAGGAACCATTAAGCCCTTCTATAAGAGAACATGTTGTTAAAGGTTAAACCTTGTGTGCATATATATATATTTTTTTTTCTGTACGTATATTCTCCCCCGTAAGATTGGTTGCCTTCTACTTCAAACTCTATCAAATGTGGTATGCTACTCTTGGTACACTAGTGGTGTAAAGTATGGGATGTGGCATGGCCACATTTGTCCACACCTTCCTGTCCTCAAGGATCATTACTGGAAGTGCTTGGGGGACCGTATGGGAAGCCGGGGATTAGACCTGGGTCTGCTGCATGCAAGACAATTAATTGGTTTACCGACTGTATTATCTCTCCAGTCCCATCTTTTTTTTTTTTCCTTTTTGGGTAACACCCAGCAATGCTCAGGGGTTACTCCTGGCTTTGCACTCAGGAATTACTCCTGGCAGTGCTCAGGGGACAATATGGGCTGCTGGGGATCGAACCCAGGTCAACCACGTGCAAGGCAAATGCCCTACCTGCTGTGCTATCGCTCCAGTCCATATATATGTCTTATATTCTCTGAGAGGGGCGGAGGAATCAAACTCGGGTTGGCCATGTTGGCCGCTTGCAAGGCAAACACCCTACCCACTGTGCTATCGCTCCAGCCCAAGGGGATACTAAATGTATTAAATACTTTTAAAAAGGTATATATTAAATTCTTGTACTGGGGAGATGGTTCATAGGACTGGAGTGCTTGCTGTGGATGCAGGAGCCCCAATTTTAATTCCCTGGTTCTGTTTTTCACCCCAGGGCACCTTGCACGAGGATTAGCCCTTAAGCTCTACTTGTTGGGAGCCCCCCAATATACATACATTCATATATATATGCATTCATACATACATAGTGCATTCTTAATTAGGTTGATAGCCTAAAAAAATTTTCTGTTTTATAAAATGAGATTTTTATTTTAGCATATTGCGTGTGAAGTACTAAATTTGAGAGACAAAATTTTAAGAAAAAGTTGTAGGAGACTGGGGAGATGGCTTAAGTATTGTACATTTGCCCTAGCATATGCAGGGTCCTACATTTGATCCCCAGCACCACCTAGACTCCAGTGTGTTCCCTATTTTAAAAAATTAGTTGTAGACACCCAAAAAGAGAGAGCAAAAGAGAATGCCTTGCCATAGAGGCAGGGTAGGGTAGAGGAGACGAGGTGGGGGTGGTGGTAGGGGTGCTGGGGCCATTGGTTGTGGAAAATGGGCACTGGTAGAGGGATGGGTACTTGATCATTGTATGACTGAAACACAAGCATGAAAGTTTATAAGTCTGTAACTGTACGGTGATTCACTAATAAAAAAATTAAAAAACAAAATTAGTTGTAGGAAGAAGTTGGAAGAGACTTAAAGCCCAGAGATTTTTACTTTAAATGTTGAATTTAGGGGCAGAAGAGACAGTACAGTAGGTAGGGTCCTTTCCTTGCACACAAAACTGCTAATTTGGGTCAATCCCTGTTAACCCATATGATTCTCCCAGCACTGCTAAAATTCAAAACGAACAATAGAAGATAAATTTGAATTTATATTAGCGTGTCTTGTTTTTTTACAGATTAAGCATTGGCACCATGAACTGGAATAAAGGTGGCCCTGGCACTAAGAGGGGATTTGGCTTTGGAGGTTTTGCCATTAGTGCTGGAAAGAAGGAGGAACCAAAACTTCCACAACAGTCCCATAGTGCCTTTGGGTCAACCAGCTCAGCTTCTGGATTTGGAAAGTCAGCTCCACCACAGCTCCCTTCTTTCTACAAAATTGGATCTAAACGGGCCAACTTTGATGAAGAAAATGCGTAAGTGGTAATTCCGTGTGACGTAACAAAGCTCGGGCTTTGAAATAATCTTTTTTCATCAACAGCCATCAAGGAAAAGAAACAGTATAGAGGATGGGATGCTTGCCTTGCATGCAGCTGACCCAGGTTTGATCTCTGGCACCACATATGGTCCCCCTAGCCAGGCCAGAAGGGTCCCTGAGCACAGCCAAAAGTGAACGTTGAATAGAGTTGGATGTGTTCCAGACTAAAACCCAAAAATTTTTCCCAATTAATAATGTCTTAAATTGGTTATCTTACTGAATTACATTGTTTCCAATAAGTTAAATCATCAGGTTTATGTATATTGTAAGGACTATAATGCTTATGGGTTGCTTATAATGACTTACTCAAAATAAAAGGAATTCTTTGAAAAACAGAGAACAGGTGAGTTTTAAATAATCCATGTGGGGTTTGGTGGTCTTTATTGAAATCTTTTTGATACCATATAAAGTTGATATCTTAGACAGTTGTTAGAACCAGTAAAAGCAGTTGCCTGAACAGCTGAGTCCTTAACACTGTTATTTTGTAACATCTTATTGTTAATGGTAGGAAAATATACTCATTATTTTCAGAAAAGCATTCACTTAAAAATTGTTGCCTTGGCTGTGTTTGGTATTCAGGCCCACTGGTTCTTAGAGACCCCCAGAATTAAACCAGCCTGCAGTGGTGGGACAAGGGGGCATTGTAGGAGTGTAAAATACTGAAGATTCAACTCAGAACTTAATGTATGCAAGACCTAATATATGAGGAATACATACTCCTAAGTTGTGTCACAGCCCCCAGTTAATCAGTTAATGGGTTTGTTTTTTGGTTGTTTTGGGGGGTTTTGTTTGTTTTGGTGTTTGTTTTTTGGTTTGTTTTGGGGTCATTCTTGGCAGGCCTATTGAGCTACTGCTTTCATGCTCAGGGGATCATGCAGCTGACTCAGGTTCAATCCCTGGAACCATAAATGGTCCTCTGAGCACCACATGGGATTTCAAATCCAACCCTGGTTGACTGTGTGCAAAGCAAGTGCCCTGCCTGCTGTACTATCTCTCTCGCCTCTCATTCTAGAAGCTTGTGATTTTTTTTTCCAGTTTTATTGCTTTTGGGGGGAGGGGGCAGAGGTCGCACCTGGCAATGCTCGGGTTACTTCTGGCTCTGCACTCAGAAATTACTCCTGGCGGTGCTTATGGGATGCTGGGGATCGAACCTGGGCCTACTATGTGCAAGGCAAATACCCTACCTACTATACTATTGCTTTGGCCCACATAGCTTAATTCTTATTGGTCAGTCACTAATTTGATCTGTATAATTAAAACTTATTAAGATTTATCGTCATTGGCAGAGCCTGACAAGCTCCCCATGGCGTATTCTCTATGCCAAAAACAGTAACAAGTCTCACAATGGAGACATTACTGGTGCCTGCTTGAGCAAATCGATGAACAGTAGGAGGACAGTGCTACAGTGCATTATCATAAAAATTCTCTGTTAAAAAATTTATTGATTTACAAATTACTCACTTTATTGGTGCATTTTAATTTCAGGTATTTTGAAGATGAGGAGGAAGACTCTAGCAATGTTGATTTACCTTACATTCCTGCTGAAAACTCGCCTACCCGCCAGCAATTCCATTCCAAGCCTGCAGATTCTGACAGCGATGATGATCCCTTGGAGGCATTCATGGCTGAAGTGGAGGCATGTATCAGTTGTTTTATTTAGATATTTAACAGTCAGGGTTGGAGAGATTGCCTATAGGGCTGAGCACATGTGTTGTCTGCTGGAGAACTAGGCACTGCTTAGTCCCCTGAGCACTGTGAGAGCAACCTCTAAGCACTACCATCAGGTGTCGCCCAAAATCAATAAAAACTAAAAGTACCACATCTCTTTTGTTTGTTTTGGGGTCACATTTGGTGGTGCTCAGGGCTTCTGACTCAGTGCTCAGGGTCATTCTGCTCGGGCTTGGGGGATCATATGGGGTGCTGGAAATTGAACCCAGGTTAGCTGCATGCAAGGCAGGTACCTCTTTTTAATTTTTTATTGTTTTAGAATTTTATTCTTTTATGTACAATTTGTTTTTTTTTTTTTGTCCAGTTCTGGTGATCCACCCAAAGCTTCACTCATGTAAGGCAAGCACTCACTCCTTCTGAGCCACATTTCTGGTCCCCAAATAACAATTTCTTAAATTTACTTCTACCTCCCCTGTAACGTTTTCAGAGGTGATAGGACTGTAGAGATTTGAATTATAATGTTTGAACAAAATAACTCCCAAATTTGCATCCCTGTGTTTTCATGATTCTTGGTATATTCTTAAAGTAGAATGAGCATTCTCCATTTAAAAATCTGTATTCTATGCAATTTTGAAGGAGTGTGAGGGGCTCTTTCAAGCAGTGCTCAGGGGTATAAGAGACCCTGTCTGGTGATTATTAGTCAAGTGGGCCTGTGGTTTAGCGTTAGAAACCAAGAACATCAGGCTGTGAGGCCACTTTAGCAGTGCTTGGGGACCTCTGGGGCTATACCTGGCAGTGTTCTGGCCTCCACAGCTATATCTACAAAGTATCTGGATATTGTGGAAAGAACTGAGGTTGGCTGAATGCAAGGTATGTACCTTAACCCCTTTACTATTCTTGGACCACCTGTATTCTGTACTTTAAAAGAAATTGGGGAGTGGTGTTTATAATACTATTAATAATGGTTTCTCATGGACATAACACCACACCCATCACCAGTATAACTGTCTTCCTCCTCCAAGGAACCCTCCAACTCAATTGTGTGGGTCACTTCACCCATTATATTGCCTTTGTATCTTTGTTACTACCTCAAGTATGTATCTTTAAGTCCCATACATGAGAGATTTCTGTATCTGTCCCTTTCATTCTGATTTTACTCAGCATGATACCTGCTAGTTCAGAAACCCAAGCTTTAATAAAAAGATACCCTACTAAATGGGAGAAAATATTGCACATACCCGTGACGTGGGCTGGAGCGGTAGCACAGCGGTAAGGTGTTTGCCTTGCACGCAGCCAACATGGCCGACCTGAGTTCGATTCCTCCGCCCCTCTCGGAGAGTCCGGCAAGCTACCGAGAGTATCTCGCCTGCACGGCAGAGCCTGGCAAGCTACCCGTAACGTATTCGATATGCCAAACACAGTAACAACAAAGTCTCCAATGGAAACGTTACTGGGCCCGCTCGAGCAAATCAATGAACAATGGGAGGACAGTGACAGTGACCTGTGACGTATTTGATATGCCAAACACGGTAACTAGTGTCACAATGGAGACGTTACTGGGCCCGCTGAGCAAATTGATGAACAATGGGAGGACAGTGGCAGTGACTTCTGATAAGGTTCGATATCCAAGATCTATAAAGCACTACTCAACTTGCCAACGAAAAATCCAGTGATCCATCCATAAATGGGATGAAGAAATGAATGTCATCCATATTAGAGAAACACAAATCAAAACAACAGTGTGCCATTTATGTGCCTTTCAGAATGGCATATATCAAGAAATCTGGAGTGGGGCTGAGTGATAGAACAACTTGCTGGGTGTTTTCCTTGCACACAGCCGACCCCGGCTCGATCCTTATCATCTCATTTGGTTCCCTGAGCACTGCCAAGAGTGATCTTTGAGTCCAAAGCCAGGAGTAGCCTAGACTTTTCTGGGTATGGTCTCAAAACAAAGAAAAAGAAATCTGGAAACAGCCAATGAAGGCAGGGTTGAGAAAAGAATCTTCCACTGTTTGGAATGTATCCTGTACTTTTGATGCTGATTTGTTAATACCTACATTATCATTAACATCTATTACTTTCCTCTAGAAATTAAAACTTGTGTCTTGCTGCTTTCTTAAAACTTTTCCCTCTTTTCCCCCTTTAATGAGTGTGTCAAATATAGAAGCTTGTGCTCTACCACTGAGTTACAAACCCTTTTGTTGTTTTTTGGGTGGCCACGCCTGGTGATGCTCAGGTTTAACTCCTGGCTGTGTCAGGGATCAAACCCTGCTGGGCCATGCGCAAGGCAAGTGTCCTATCTGCTTGTACTATCTCTCGAGACCTACTCCATTCTTATTATGAAAAAAAAAAAAGGAAATGTACGAAAGAATAATATGACATGAGCCCCCATATACACTTTTGGGTGGCGGAGAAATTAGTGGGTTTTGGGTCTCAAGAGCACTACAACCTGTAGTGCTTTGGGGTACTTGTCTCTACTTGGCTTTTACTCCTGGTGGTGCTTAGACCATGCAGAATGCCTTAACCTCTGTGGCTCCCATTTAGTAACTTCAGGCCAATCTGTTTTAATCTAACCTTTTTCTCTCATTTTAATGCATTTCAGTTATGCATTTCATCCATCTTTGTTTTTTGAACTCTTAAAGTTTCTTTTGTTTGTTTTCTTTTTTTGTTTGGGGCACCATAACTGGCAGTGCTCGGGGGACCAAGTGGGATGGCAGGATCAAACCTGGGTTGACTCATGCAGTGCAAGCACCCTAGTCACAGTATATCATTGTACAAAAGGAAATCATTAGATGTAAGCTATTGTCTTTTCCCTCCCCTTTTGGGCCATACCTAGCAGTGGTGCTCAGGTTTTACTTCCATCTTGCAGTCAGGGATCACTTTGGCCAACTGGAGATCAAATCCGTGTGCCTTGTACAAGACAAATGTCTTACTCACTATAGTAACTCTGACCCTCTCTTAATTTAGGGGGGGTGGGTGTTGGGTCATACCCAGCCATGCTCAGAGCTTACTCCTGGCAATGCTTGGGGGAACATATGGGACATCGGGGATTGAACCTGGGTCAGCCACATCCAAGACAATTCTGTACCCACTGTACAGTCACTCAGCCGGTCTGTGCATTCCTTAGTGACCTGTATCTAATTGGAACACTTAATTTGATTGTGAATAATTTGTGTCATTAGTGTAGCATGTTCTTTAGTTTCAGTTCTACATTGTCAAAAGCTTATCAGTCTTTTTGTCAAGTGTATAATCATTTGACACATTAAGTCCAATTCATCATCTTTCATCCTTAGCCATGTGTTAAATCTTACTTCTTTTAATGGCATTAAAATCATAATCATCTTGGCTTTAATTTCTTCCTTTTAATTTCTTTTTAGCACACTATCAGTCATCATGCATTTCATTTAGTACTCAGAGTAGCATTGGGAATCGGCAGAAAAAATACGCATGTGTGTAAACTTTTTTTAGGTAGTAGGAAAATTGAACTTTTATTTGGGGGGCCAGGGCATTAGACCACACTCAGTGGTTCTTGGGGCTTACTCCTGGCTCTGCAATCAAGGATCACTCATGGTGGGGCTCAGGGGACCATATGGGTGCTGGGGATTGAACCCATGTTGGACATGTGCAATGCGAGCACCCACCCTCTTCTCTGGATCTGGCCCAGGAAAATTGAACTCTTTTTCCTTTTTTCTTTCTAATTAAAAATACTGTGTTTTACAAAGTTGCTCATTATACAGTCTCGGGCATTTAGTGTTCTAATAGCACCAGTAGAAAATTGAACTCTAAGATATTCAAACCCTTAACCTCTGATGACATTGATGTTATGTGGCAGAGTTGGTGTTCATCTAATTTTCCTTGTTTAGTAGTTCTGATACCTTCCATTTGGAATCATCACGCTTGCATTGTAGTTCACTTTATAATGAAGAAATAAGTTTCTGAGCTCTGGTCTCACCAAATAGTAGAAAGTAAGACGCAATGGCCATGTGACTTAATAGCATTTAGATCATTAACTGGAATACTGTATTTCAGATATATATAATTCAGTATAGTCAAATATCTAGGCACTTGTCTTCAAAAAAGTATTGAAAAGCAATTTGATTACATTAAGATTCAGATGTCAAAATGGATAGTTATCGCTGTCATAACACTTGTTTAAATATGAACGTTGTTTTTGTAGATATTTCTCTTTTAGCATTTTTAATTGGTATGACTCCATATAGTCTTTGTTTTATTAGGATCAGGCGGCTAGAGATATGAAGAGACTTGAGGACAAGGACAAGGAAAGAAAAAACGTAAAGTAAGTTACTTTCTTCTCTTTCCAAATATTACATGAAAATTGTAAATTATTATAAAGCTTATTCCCCCACAGTTTATAGAGAAAAATGAAAATACCAAAATTTCTTGGCTTGAAGTTAGCCCTGTATATTTTGTACGTAATAGAAATGACAAAAGACTGCATTTGCATAATTTTAATTATTTTTGGTAGAGTAGTATTTTATCAAATACTATAAATTTTTTAGTGAGTTCAGGAATGACCTAAAAGATTTAAAGTGAGCATAATAACTAAAATATGGGCTTGTTTCATTTTTGTTTTGTAGTTAAGGTAAAGTAGGTTAATGCCCATTGATTATAAGCAATTAATGATTTTATTATTAGAAACTATAGTATTAATAAATAATAAAACTATATAAAGAGTGATGCCATACCTTAGCAACCCGAACAGAACTTGAAGTACTTTATTTGGGAAAGAAAATCCTTCTCTTTCCTCTTAAAGTCTTTTGCTGCAAGGCACATATAGGGTTGTTTTTTTAGAGTATTTTTCTCACTTTGTTTTGCAGTCATTGCTCTAGTTCTTCCCTAAGGTCACAGGCCATGTGGAGGTTCAGTCCTGTCTTTGATGCTTACTCTGTGTTGCATCCTGTTCCAGCTGCCTCACACCGATGTGTTACTTTTGAGGAATCTGAGGAATAGCAAGTGCTATAGTTTAGGCAAAAAGTCCAGTGAAAAGAGATGGCTATAGGAACAAAGCAACGGTTCTTTTTTTAGTTTTCTAGATAAACAAGTAGTAGTCACACCCCTTTCTCAATGTGGTCAGTTTAGGAATTTTAATCCTAATTTTAGGAAAGAATTGATAGTTTTTTTTTCCTGTCCCCAGTGGTTTTGATAGAAAGCAGTTATTCCAGAACTAGAACTGTGTTGTGACATTCTTTCTACTGTATATCAAAATTTTTCTTTTAATAAAAAAAGGCTTTTCACAACTGCACTGTGTTTGTTTTGTGGGATTCACAGAGCTAGGATCCTTGAGTATCTTCTCCTTAAAAGTTTTTCCTCCTCATACCCTTGTTTTAGTAAATTGATGTTTCTAGGGATCCCATATCATCCCATTCTGAATAAATGTAAATCACAGTTGCTTTTAAGAATGAAACCACACGTATAAAAGAGGTTGATAGTTTACAGTATTCTTATTGCTGCTTTGTTATTGTTAGTGTTGAGAGTTCCTGTGCTGTATGGAATTCAACACTAATCTGTAAGTGTGGAGCTGGGTATGTGGAACATTTGCAGGGAAGTTTGTTTCTCCGCTTGTTTTTCCAGGGGTATTCGAGATGACATTGAAGAGGAAGATGACCAAGTGAGTTTCTATGCAGTATTTCTATCTTTCATTTTTACTCCACAAGATCTGTACTGGGTACATGTTAGAGCTTGACTTTAACCAAAATGGCCATTCCTTATGTTCTATAAGGAATGTCATTTTATTTGCCTCTTTTCTACCTGTGTGACTAATTGGTAATAATAAAGATTCACATGCCTTACTGCATATTGAAGAGGAAACTTGATCAGCTATGACATCAAAAACAAGTACCAGCTTTATTCAACTTTTTTAATCCAATATTAATATTTACTCTGACAACTAGAGTAGTGTGGGATATACTGATGGCCTGTAGCAACATCTAAGTGCTGCCTCTTTCAAAGGGTTCTACTTTGTGACTCTCTATTTCAAGATGGAACATAGGACTGTGTTTTGAATATTTTTTCCCCAGTGTTCAGTTATGGGGTGGTGTAAAGAGAACCCACGTAAATAGTAGTCCTTTCCAGGTTTGTGTCAGCTTTCAGACTTGGATTGGTAAAGCCACAGATGTGTTTCCACAGTTCTGGGAAGGGTAGACAGACACCCCACCCCAGAAAGGCTATGGAATAAGTAGATTTATGAATTTTAAAAAAGAGTCAGATCTTTTTATGTCTTAAAATCATTTATTGTCTTTTAAAAAGTTAAATCATTTTATAGTATGTTCTCATTTCTTCTGATTGTCCATTTGACTACTTCTGTTGAATCATGCTAGTAAAAGTCTTGTTTGGTAGCTATTCTAAACTATAATCATCTGGTACACTGTACCTGTTTACAGGAGCTGAAATGTTCTGAATTGTACTTGGGAATGATTATGTTATTGTGCTTTCCTGCAGGAAGCTTATTTTCGGTACATGGCAGAAAATCCAACTGCTGGTGTGGTGCAAGAGGAGGAGGAAGATAATTTGGAATATGATAGTGATGGAAATCCAATTGCACCTTCCAAAAAAATCATTGATCCTCTTCCTCCCATTGATCATTCAGAGGTATATTCTTCTTGAATTTGATTTTTTTTTCAAGCTGATAACAAGTTTTGGTTTTAATATTTAGGTTGACCCAACATCTGAGTCCTTCTGATTCATACTCTCTATTTTATATGAGAGTGTTTGTCCTTTTGGATCTTGTCATCCATTTCTGAGTGGTTGAGACTAAAATTCCCTTTAAGCTTTACAGCCTGTGTAGTTCAAGAGACAGCTGAATCACTTGCTAAAATCTGATTTTAGGTTAAGAATATGTTTTGAGGACAGATCAATTATACTCATTTTCTAGATTACCACTAACAATTTCCTTTTCAATATGGACCTTTGAGCTGCGTTTGGAATTTTTGATTCTGGGCCATACTGAACATACTGAGTGGTACTTAGTAACTAATCCCAGCTCTGTGCTTGGGCTTTGTGATGCTCGGGGGACCATGCAGTGTCAGGGATCAAACCTGAGCTCCTGCGTACAGAGCATGCTCTCAGCGCAGCCAGTTGGTGTCTGTCACTGACTCTGTGTTTAAAACTATTGCTCCTAGATCTGGGATAGGAAAGCCTGTTTCTTCAAAGTGGATCCAGGAACTGTAGGTTCTTTATATCAGGAGAAGGAAGTGGGGATATCCTTACACTTTCATGGGGGAGGAGAGTAGAACAGTGTTTCTAATGTAGATAAGTGGTTCCCAAAACTTACTTTTCCTTAGCCCCCTTTTAAGGAAAAGTAACAATTATCACTCAGAAACTGAAATGTACCCTCCTCCCCCTCCCAAATCTGTCTTTAAGACTTAGCTTCTTTTCTTGAGGTAGGAGTAGGCGGCTGGATATTGGGCCACACTCTTGATATTTGGGCTGTTCCTGACTCCTCAAGAGTGACCCCTGGCAGTGCTTAGTTAATCATGTACAATGATGAACCAGGTTTAGCCAAGCAATTGCATGCAAGGCAAGTGTCTTTACCTTCCCTGCTCTCTCCAGTCCTGTGATTTTTTTTTTCCTAAATAATAATTTTAACCTGAGGCTATTACCACACCCACATTTTTCTAGCATAAACCTTGGGTCAGGGCAGGGCAGTATTACTTTGGGAGACACTGGACTAGATCTTATCCTGTGATTCTAAATCTAGAGCAGTGCTTTTTAGAGTATTTTCAGGATCAAGTCTCACATAAATGTACGCTTGGGGTCTGTTTGTTAAGTGTAAAGGTCACTTGAGTCTAAAATATTTGCAAACTGCTAACTTAGAGCAGTGTATAGGTTATATTCAATTTTTAAATGTTTCTTTTTGCACAGATGCTACTGCATAATGCCTTGGTATTTTACATATGACAAATGAAATGAAGTAAATGAAACTGATCTAAGAGGAAGCATCTGTGATAAAGGGTGAAAATAAAATTAGAAGAACAAGTACTTGAAATAATCATCTAGTAAAATGTTTGAGATAATTGACAAAGTGCTCACACTTCATCATCATGCTGGGGTATCACATAGTTTTCCTAATTTAATGGGAACTCTTCCAGAAAAGGTCAAAAGGGAGGAAAGGCATTCCTGCTGCTTATAAATAACTTTCTTTGCATTTTTATGCTAAAAAATTGTATGTAAAAAGTATACCTGTTTATATGTAAAATCTGTGAACAAAAATGAAAATTCATTTCCCCATGGAGCTTCCATTCTGATAAAGAGAACTATAAGAAAATTCTGTTGCAGATCTGGATCTATAGGTTGGTGGTAGAGCACATATACCCCACATGTATGAAACTGGATAAAGCAAAAAAAAAAGAAGTATTTGTTAATGGTTTAATGTATCATTGTAGGAAATGTTACAAAATGTCCTATCTCTTAATAATGCTGTAGGGATACTTTTAGAATTTCCTACTTTATTATGTATTGAGAGTACCATAGAAAGATTATTTCCTATAGTTCTTTTCATAGTGGCCTCCAATGGTACTGGAAACCTGGGGCCCATTACCAGTGAGTGGACTGGGGGTAAAGGGCAAGGAAGTTGTGCCAGAGATCAAGCGTGGACCTGCCAACGCAGGGCCTATGCCTCACACCTTCGATCTACCTCCCTGGCCTGTTTTTGTTCACATAGGAAGGTACCACCCTCAGCTGTGTATTTGATGTTTGGAGGTCATAGGACTACCCCCATTGCTCCCCAGGGGGCTACATGGTGTCTGGGATGGAGCATACTGGCACCTTGTCCTTCTCAGGCATGGACTGACCACTTGAGCTAGTTCCCCTCCAGAATTTGTAAAGTTTTTTGTTAGGTTTTTAGTTATGTGGGTTTTTTTTTCTTTCCTTTTTCTTTTTTGGTACACACGTGGCAGTGCTCAGGGCTGCTTCCTGGTCCTGTGCTTAGGGATCACTCCTAGCCAGGAATCAAATATGGGTCAGCTGTGTGCAGAGCAAGCACCCTTCCCACTGTACTATCTCTTTAACCCCCAAAATTAGTGAAATTTTTAACCATCAAATTTTAAGTCTTCACAATCAATCCTCTGGGGACTGGAGAGATAGTACAGAACATGGGACACGTGCCTTGCATATGACTGACCTTGTTCATTCTCCTATACCACATATGGTCCCCTCAGTACCACCGGGAGTGATCCCTGAGCATAGAGCCAGGAGTAAGCCCTGAACATAATCAAGTGTGGCCCAACTCCCACTCCCCCAAAAAGTGTTTTGTAAACATAGCATGTTGATAGACAGAGTCATTTAGGAGCCAGAGAGACAAAACTGGTTAAGGCATTTGCCTGGCATGCAGCTTGACCCCTGTTGATCAGCAGCACTGCATACGGTCCCCTGAGCACTACTAGGTGTGGCCCAAGATCTCTCCCCCCAACAAAAAAGAGAATCATTTAGGCAAATTAATTTGTTTTTATGTTGTTTCTTACTACAGCATGAAAAGAATAACAAAATATTTCTCTCTTCTGTGGAATTGAAATGCTTGGTCATAGACTTTTTTTAAAATTCTGTAAACAAGTTTCATGCTTTTAAAAAGAATAGAACTTGGGACCAGATAGTATAGCTGGTAAGCTAACTTGCATATGGTTAACCCAGCTTCTATCCCCAGTATCCTATATGGTCCCCTGAACCCTACCAAAAGTGATTCCTGAGCAGAGCCAGGAATAAGGTGCCACACCAAAACAAAACAAAACAAAAAAAAATTCTGAAGTTAGATCTCTTCCTAGAGGAAATATTGGAAATGTTTTCAAATGCTAAGTGGACAGCTGAACTCTCAAAAATATTTTAGTTAATAGAATAGAATATCTTATTTGAAATACTAGTTCTGAAGCCTTTGGCCTTGTGCCCTCGGAAATAACTTAGTGTTTGTATCTCAAGATAATTTAAATCTGAGATGTTCCTAAGAGTCTTTGTGGAGCCCAGAGAGATTAGGGCTGGAGCACAATGCCTGGCATGTATGGGTTTGATCCCACCACCACATGGTCTTTTTAGCACTGTTGATTACCTGGTAGGACCCAGTACCACTCGGTTTGATCAGATTGCTTAAACAGGCCTGAGCATTGAGGCATCCAGGCTGGGAATGGTTCCCTTGCTCTTTGGACTGCTTGGAAGCTTCCCACACTACCCAGAGGAGCCTTGTTTTGTTTTGTTTAGTTTTGTACCACACCTGTCGGTACTCGGGACTACTGGCTCAGCACTCAGAGATCACTCCTGACTCTGCTTGCGGGCCCATTTGGGGTGCCAGGAATTGAACCCAGGTTGACCTTGTGCAAGGCAAGTACTCCATGCTCCCCCCATCCTGCCGCCAGTTGGTTTTGTTTTTTTTTTTTTTTAAATAAAATAAAAATAAGTTGGCGTTATTTTGAGATTTCTATAGGAAAAGGAACTGGTTTGTTTTGTATGTCATGAATAAGTGACTCCCTTTGTTCTTTCTAGCTGGCTATGGCTTTACTTGTGTAATATTTATAAAAGGTTATTTTGTATTAAAATCAAACTTACAGGATTGACTCTTGAATTCTAGACTAACTTTGAATAATTGGACCTGCAGATTGATTATCCACCATTTGAAAAAAATTTTTACAATGAACATGAAGAGATAACCAACCTCACACCACAGCAGCTTATAGATCTCCGGCATAAGCTCAATCTTCGGGTAAGGCAAATAAGCTAAATATTCTTGTTTTTTTTTCTTTCTTTTTTTTTTAAATTTTAATTTGTTCAGAGTATTACTTACCCAAATTAAAGAGAAATAAATTGCTAATGATCACTGAACCATCTAATTAGAATAGTAAATATATTGTGTGGGTTTGCCTTCTTGATTTTATTTTTGCCGCTAGCTGTTTTAGAATAGAATTTTTTTTTCCCTTTTATGTAACATACACACGTGCTCTATTGCTTTTTGTTAAAACAGTGAATTACTGTGACCTTAAAATTAATTTAGCAGGCATTTCTTCATTGAGCATACTCTAAGAACTGTATTGGATAGACTAGAGATGAAAGTTAGAAGCCAGTATCTTCAGGAAGAGGAAAGAAGATTAATACAAGAATCTGAAGTCTTAGAATATTTTAAAATTAATACATGATTTTCAAGTGATATGCAGCATACTTTTGTTAAATAAAGGAATTCACGCCATAAATAAATATGCCTGCACTAATTTCAGAATAAAGGTTTCACACCTTGATTCCAGTTGATACCATGAGTGACTCATACTTGAGTGTGGTTGAAGTAATACAAATTGTAGCACAGGTAAGGGGAGAGGGAAGAAAGAGAGAAGGAGAGAATAAAAATGAATGTATGTGTTGGTATGTACAACACACCCACTCCCAGAGAAAACAAAAATAATAATTTTAGTTGAGATCCTGATTGTAAGTACTAGTCAATATTACTGAAGAAGCTTTGAATCAGTTATCACTTTAGAGTCAACACTGAGATTAATCCTCGTTCCTCACTTGGGTACAGTTCAAACAATGCTTGAAGGTTGGCTGGACCATCATTAAGTATGACATCAACTCTTTACGCATGATTGAGAATGGAAATGGTAGATAATATCTTTGTAATCAGTGAGTATAGATTTGTCTTATTTGAAATTCATTTACATTCCATTTTATTTCAAGAGTAAATTTTATTTTTGTCTGCCATCTGGTTAATAGTAATGAAAAGTGGACTTAAAAAGTACATCATTGCCTTATTTTCCCAATTTATTTTAGTGCGTTTTATTTTCTTAGGAAAAAATGACTTGTGACATATGTAACAATCATCTCAATATTTATCATGGGGATTTTGTATAACATTTATGTCCACTGCTTTGAGTTTTACCTTTTCAAACAGTGTTCATTCTACCCTTTTTTTTTTTTTTGGTTAAATTTAAGCACTGTGGTTTACAAAGTAAGTTGTTCATAATATAGTTGTTATGGCCATTCACTGTTTCAGCACCAATCCTACCACCAGTGTGACCTTCCCTCCATCATTGTCTCCAGTTTCCCACCCTCCCACCCCGAAGCCTGCCCCTTTAGCAGGCACAACATAATTATATTGCTTATTAGAATTAAATAGCTAATGGAACTATCAGAAAATACTTCGGTAAAAGAAAATTTGTGGAAATTATTATATTTCACCATGGGGTCATTAAATCCTTGTTTGAGGGGTTACTAAGCTGTTTGTTACTAGCTGAACTTTCTGTGTTAACTGTTTTTATTTATTGAGCTTAGTTGGCTTCTATGCTACTTTCCCATTGAATTTGATGTGCTCCTACTGGGCTGTCAATATGGTGGAATTTGGTATGCAGCTTCGTGTGCCAGGAACTCCAGGATCTGTAGAACCGGGCGGATGAGTTGACATGGTGGAGGCTGTGGGATGTCGGTGTAGCTACTGGGACTTCCAGAAATAGGGGGGGTGGAGGGTAGGCTGCACACTCCCACTCTGAAAAGATACCAGTTTTTAGCCTGAAAACTTCGCTTTGCATTTTTACTTCATAGTCAAGCTCTGTCCTAGGTACAGTAAACAGTGTTGAAATTTACACCACTGTTTTTAAATGCAAGTCATTCCTGGGAGTTGTCCTTATCTCTAGGTCTCTGGTGCTGCACCTCCTCGACCAGGAAGTAGTTTTGCTCATTTTGGGTTTGATGAACAACTTATGCACCAGATTCGGAAGTCTGAATATACACAACCCACTCCAATACAGTGCCAGGTAAGTAAAAGATAATAAAAGAAAATGAAATATAAAGATATTCAGTGGTTATATTTATTTACAAACAATTCCAAGCAATAAATAAGTTTTCAGTGTAAAGACATACACATAGACATACATGGGGCAAGAGAGATAGTACAGTGGGCAAAGTGTTTGCACACAGCCAACCCAGGTTTAGTCCCTGGCACCCCATAATGTCCCCAGGTCTGCCTGGATTGGTCCCTGAGCACACACAACTCCCATCACTCCCCCAAAAAAACCGAAAATGTGTGTAGACATACAGAGCTTCCAGATATTTCTGCTGTGGTGTAGCTTTAATTTTTGGTTTTTAAAAAGGGAAGAAGGGAGATACATTAAATTTGAGAGTATTATGAAACCTTTATAAAGAGTAAAGAGTAAAAAAAGTAAATAATTTACCACCCTGACCACTTTGTAAGGAGCTGGAATGTGTTTTCTTTTTTTAAATTTGGTAAATGTTTTGAAAGTGAGATCTGAAGAAGAGTTTGGCCTAAATTTAAACACGATTTGTGAACAGTACCAGCTAGCACTAGCATTTCTTTTTTCCTATAACCTGAAAAGTCTCGTAAGTGAAAATAATAGCACTTGCTTTCCTCATGTATATGAGATATATTTGTTCCTACATAGAAACTGAGAATTTTCTGCAGTTTGAGTTTGAATGGATTAAGATAGTCTCAAGGAAAAAATATTTTAGCAGTCCACTTGGGCTGGAGTGATAGCACAGCGAGTAGGGCGTTTGCCTTGCACACAGCCAATGTGGCTGACCCCAGTTCGATACCTCCACCCCTCTCGGAGAGCTCCGCAAGCTACGGAGAGTATCTCGTCCTCACGGCAAAGCCTGGCAAGCCACCCATGACGTAGCTTGCCACACGTGTCATATTTGATATGCCAAACAGTAACAATAAGTCTCACAATGGAGACATTACTGGGCCCGCTCGAGAAAATCGATGAACAATGGGAGGACAGTGACATCAATCTGCTTAGATGATATATTGTAAATTCTGGGGGCTGGAGTGATAGCACAGCGGGTATAGTGTTTGCCTTACATACGACCAATCCAGGTTTGGTTCCCAACATCCCATATGGTTCCCTGAGCACCGCCAGGAGTAACCCCTGTGCATAGTCGGATATGACCCAAAAAGCAAAATAAATAAATATATGCTTATTATAAATTTTCAATGACTTTGTTTCAAATAAGATGGAGTCA
Source organism: Sorex fumeus (assembly GCF_029834395.1). Lineage (NCBI taxonomy): Eukaryota > Metazoa > Chordata > Mammalia > Eulipotyphla > Soricidae > Sorex > Sorex fumeus. Next base: position 80,698,484 of record NW_026606120.1, read on the forward strand.
TTTATATTTTGTAGCTTGTAGCTGATTTCCGTAAATAGTTTCAAATCAGGAAGGCTTGGGAATGCTAGATATTTTTTATTAGTTAAAAAAATATGCATAGGTTACAATATTTTTGTTCTTTTGGAAATGAATATGATTCCCAATCATTTACCTTTCCCAGGATTTTCTCTAGCATATTTTTAAAATTAAAAAACTGGAATCCAAATAGACCAGTGATATGAACACATGTTTTACATGCAGGAATCCCAGATACAAGCCCCCAACACTTTATATGGTTCCCTGAGTACTACCCGGAGTAACCCCCAAGTACCAAGCCAGAAATTGCCTGTGAGCACAATCAGGTGTAAAAACCCCACCCCCAAGAAAACAAAATAAAAATAAAATGAACTTGAAAATGTAGGGTTTGGTATATGTCTCAGTTGATAAGGTGTGTGCCCTAGATATGTGGGCCCTGGATTTGATCCCTGGCCTTCTCAAAAAGCTCTTTTTCAGTTTAGATTGGATATACATTTTTTTTTCTCCAGGGTGTGCCTGTTGCCTTAAGTGGTAGAGATATGATTGGCATTGCCAAAACAGGCAGTGGAAAAACTGCAGCCTTTATCTGGCCTATGTTGATTCATATAATGGACCAGAAAGAATTGGAACCAGGAGATGGGCCAATTGCAGTGATTGTGTGTCCTACTAGGGAGTTGTGCCAACAGGTAAGTGCTTTATGTAGAATATCTTCTAACATACTGTATGTGTCCTGGCAAGAGAAGAGAGTCAAGTGGATAGAATTACCAGGAAACTTTTAAGTTTTGTTGAAATATTTAAGAACTTGGTCATTTAAACAAATTTTAAGTACATGATTCAGTGTCATTAAATGCCTTCACATTGTTTTGTCAACCAGGAAACTTGGAAAACGTGTATTACATATATGTAGCTACTAGCATATATCCCCCTAAAATGTATCCTTTTTAAGAGAAAAAATGTATATTATGGAACTTGTTTGTATAATGTAAGCTTCCATATTTTTTTCTTGCTGGGTTAATTTGTTTTGCTAGATAGAAAAGCAGTGTCAGAGTCAGGAAGAGATTCGGCAGAAAGAAAAGCAAGATTTTTAGATAGTCTATTGAGATGTGTAATGACACCTCTAATATTCATTTACCAAATGAAGAAAATTGTGATTCTAATTTTTTTTTTAATAATACCATCTTTGTGTTTTTCAGAACTCTTTTTGGGTTGTAACAGGTATTATTGGTGTTAGTTTGTTAATATGTTGTTATTAACATTATAGATTCATGCAGAATGTAAACGGTTTGGGAAAGCATATAATCTTCGATCAGTGGCCGTGTACGGAGGCGGGAGCATGTGGGAGCAGGCCAAGGCTCTTCAGGAAGGGGCAGAGATTGTTGTGTGTACTCCAGTAAGTATGTTTTCAATGTTAGAAGTTTCTCACATCTCTTGGTATGAGAAGATGATTAGGTTATTGGAGGAAACTTCCCCTAAGATACGCGTTGAAGCAGAATTTACAATACTGAGAAGTAATAGCTTAAAGTGTTTGGTTTAGTTCTGAGTTAAATAGCAACCCGGCTATTTTCTAACATACGTATATAGCAACAAATACTCTCTTAAATTTCTTGTAATTATTTTTCTTGGGGAAATGGATCTTTGGGGACTGAAGAGATAATGCAGTGGTTACGGGGTTAAGGCACTTGCCTTGCATATGAGTGACCTAGTTTGGTTTCTGGCTTCAAGTTCCCCGGGCACTTCCAGAAATGACCCTGAGCACAGAGCCAGGAGTAAGCTCTTGAGCAGAGAAAGGGAGAGAAAGAGGATCTGTATTTCTTAACATGACTAGAATTGCCTAGAAGAATGCAGTCTAAATGTTTAGTTCCACCAATAAGCTCTTACATTATTTCAGATGCCCTAGAATAGTTCTGGCCATTTTTGAGTTTTGAGAATTTCTGTTCTCTAGGCTACTATGGTAGTGCTGTTATAGTATGAAACTTGGGCTTTTACTAGTTGCATGGTACAACTATAACCTTGAAAGTTCTTAAATGCCTTTAATTATACTTACTCATTTTCTGGATCTCATAGGGTCGATTGATTGATCATGTAAAGAAGAAAGCTACCAATCTTCAGAGAGTGTCTTACCTTGTGTTTGATGAAGCAGATAGAATGTTTGACATGGGATTTGGTATGCCTTTGAATGCCATTTTTTTATCTCTGTCCTCATACTGGTTTATTCTGTCTTGCTAATTATTTTTCCTTCTGTGTAAGAGAAGCTAAAAATACTGAGTGGGAACTGTAGAGATCTAGATAAGACATTAACCTTTAGAAATTCTTTCAGGAAAAGAATGTTAAGACTTGGTTGGTTTGAGGACATTTATATAAGTGCCTTTGCTGGATAGAAGGAAAGTGTTTCTGAATCTTATACTAAATGGTATGGGGAAGGAAATGGGTATGTTGTTACTTAAGTAGTAGAGCACATGTCAGGCATGTTCAGAGTCCTGAACAAGATCCCAAGCCCCCAGCATTGTCTGGCCCATTTAAAACACAAGCCAAAAAAAAAACCCAAGGTGGGAAATCACCCAAAAGTCTGGAGTACATCCTTTAGACACTCAAGTTTGATGCCAGGTGTCATATGGTCACCTGAGAGCACTGCTGGGTGGCATACACTCCACCCCTGCCCTGCCCAAGCATCCTGCTAGGAATAGTATCTGAACATTGCCAGGCCCAAGAACGAGAACAAAATGATAGGTTTGAGGAGTTTCAGTTATTTTTCCAGTTTCTATATTCTCATAACAAAAATATTACCTATCTGTACTATATAGTTGTGTTATTAATTCTATTCTACTCTTCTATTTCTTCCAGAATACCAGGTGCGGTCCATTGCAAGTCATGTCCGTCCTGACAGACAGAGTATGTATGAAAGTTTTTTTTTTTCTGAAAGTTTTATTAAGTCACTGAAACTGCTTTATAAAACAGTCAAGATTATGACAACAAAAATGATCATGTGGGGGCTGAAGTGATAGTACAGTAGGTAGGGTGTTGCCTTGAATGCGGCCGACTTGGGTTCAATCCCTGGCATCCCATTTGTTCCCCCAAGCACCACCAGTACTTCCTGAGTGCAGATCCAAGACTAACCCCCTGTGCATTGCCAGGTATGGCCCAAAAGGCAAAAAAATAAATTTTCTTTAGATCATATATATATATGTATATATACTGGTGAGAACCATAAATGACAGTTCATTTGAGCGGGACTTGATACTAGGATAAACAGATATGACTTGATTATTTTTGTTGATAATAAAAACAAGACCAGGAATTAAATGACTTATCCCAGTTTATTAGTTGGTAGAAGCAATGTCAAGAGCCCTTTTATGAACCATACTGACAACCCATGTCTTAAAGTATGAAAAATAGGAAATTTAAATATAGAATAAGTTTTCTGTAGAGAACCAATTTTTTTTAAACTAAATTTAAAGTTCAGGTGGGCTTATTTTTAAAGCCTGAATATTCTGAATGTCATTAGGAAGCGTACTGGGTATTCAAAAAAGAATGGAATATTTTTAACAGAATCTGCTTTGCTTTTAGCTCTCTTATTCAGTGCAACTTTTCGGAAAAAAATTGAAAAATTGGCCCGAGACATCCTGATCGATCCTATTCGAGTCGTGCAGGGAGATATTGGAGAGGTAAAACTACGCAGGGCTGGGTGGGATCCACAATGTGTTGCTTCTCATGTTAGGGAGATGTAAATTAATATCTTGCTATCGAGTGGGGGCAGAAATATATGTATTTATAGGCAGCAAGTTCCAGCTTTACTTCAAACACCAAGGGAGACTCCAGAGAGAATAAGGTGCATGTAATGCCAGTTAAATCCCTAGCACTACTGTGGCCCGGTTTCCATCACTGTTGTGCCCTACCACTACCAAAATGGGATTGCTTTTTTTTTTTTTTTTTTAGTAAAACAGTTTTTAGAGAAATATGCGGAGTGAGAAAGCTCTAGTGCTAGGAGTATACATCTCTAGATGTATACGGTTGAGATGTGGTCAAATCTTCAGGATAGTCCCTTTGTGGGATTGGCATTTTCAATGATTTTTGGAGGCTGGCACGGCCTGAAGTGGTGTGATTTAGAAGACACACTAGTGAAAGAGTTAAGAGTTTTTCTTCTTACTATATATACAATCTGTGGAATACTTTTCTGAATTGTGATTTGGAATTCAGTTAATGCTGCCATGAGAACTCTTGAAATTGCTTACATATTAATTCCTATAGAAAGTCCCAGGCCAGAGCAATAGTACAGAGTGTAAGATACTTTATTTGCATGTGGCCAATGTGAATTTGATCTCCACTCACATTGAGCACCACTAGGTGTGGCACAAAAATAAAAAGAACTGTGAATTTAACATTTGAACTTTGTCTATTTTTTATTTTGAGTGCATTTATGTGCACGTCATTATAAAAGGAGCAGTAAGGATAGAAAAGGTGCTTTATGGGAATAATGTTTATAGGCATTTCAAAATGTATAGCAAAATGTTGAGATTACAAATTGCTCATATGTATATACACACTAAGTGAGGTGGAGGGACAGATAGCAGTGAATTTTGAGCTGCTCTTCACTTGCTGAAGGAAAGTGGAAGAAGAGGAATTGTTTCTTCTTGATACATGCAGAAATGTGATGTCTGGTCTTTTTTCAGGTGCCATGTCACAATCATCTGGGTTTTTTTGTTGTTGTTGTTACTGTTGTTTTCAGGCAAATGAAGATGTGACACAAATAGTGGAAATTCTCCATTCTGGGCCCAGTAAATGGAACTGGCTGACACGACGTCTGGTGGAGTTTACCTCTTCAGGAAGTGTCCTCCTCTTTGTGACTAAGAAAGCCAATGCTGAAGAGCTAGCCAATAATCTTAAGCAGGAGGGTCATAACCTTGGGCTGCTCCATGGGGACATGGATCAAAGTGAAAGAAACAAGGTCATTTCAGACTTCAAGAAAAAGGACATTCCGGTCCTGGTTGCCACAGACGTTGCAGGTAGAGTATGACATTCTCTGGAGCACTTAGGTTTCTATGCCATAGGGCAATCTGTGTGAATATGTAAGATGTATGTATCTGAGTGGGTCAGCTGCAACACGCCTTTCCGGCTTGGCACAGTGCATGCAGCAGCCACAGCTCAGAACTAACCACAACTTGGAGATTTGAGTACTTTTCTTTGTCTCATTTGTCTCTGCAACAAGATTTCTTGTGATAGAGACTAGGAAAAAACTGAAGAGGCAGTTACATTTTAGTCTGTGATTTTGTGTCTAAATATAGATTATATCAATTAGTTGGTATAATTCACTCCAGATTTGACAGGTTTTTGGTGTTTCATTGAGAAAGGGTGAACCTGGGACTCAAACCCAGAGCCTTCTCCATGTGAATCTTGTGCTCTATCACTTGGAGTATAGTTTTTACTATATATTTTTTTTTTAATGCACAGGGGTTACTCCTGGCTCATGCACTCAGGAATTAACACCTGGCAGTGCTCAGGGGACCATATGGAATACTGGGAATTAACCTGGGTTGGCTACATGCAAGGCAAACACCCTACCCACTGTGCTGTCACTCCGGCCCCTACTTTTTACCTTTGTAGCTGAATTTAAATAGCTACTTTCAAAAACTGGTATTTTCTTCCAGAAAGGTAATTTCTGTGCTTCAAGCCATATTTGATGCTGGTTATAATTTTTGTGGTCGGGGGAGGTAAAGGGGTACAGTTGCTGGAGATTAAACGAGGGCCTCATAATATGCAAAGCATGTGCTTTGCCACTGAGCTACATCCCTGGCCATAATTTAATTTTGTGGCCACACCTGGCAGCACTGGGGTGGGGATATGGGAGGGATTATGTAGTGCTGGGCATCAAACCCAGTTGCTCAAGTATATGCATTCCAGCAGTTTGATGCACCAGCCCCTCTGGCCATAAATTTTAAAATACATCCCTGGTAAGACACAGGCCATGACAGGTGACTGATGGCAAAAAGCATTTGTTTTCCAAGGTTAACTTAGATAATATAAAGAAAGGTTTGGATTCAGTGACTTAGTGGTAGATTCAGTGCCTTCTTTACAGGCTTGAGCCCAAGAGTTCTGTCCCGGGCATAACTGCACTTTACTGGTTGCAGTCTTAGCAGTGCTATTTGGATTCTTGGTGCCTTAATACCCATGTGATCTCTAACATACTGCAACCAAGTGTGTGACCCCTGGACGTTTTAATAATAATGACAGCAAAAATGGGGGAGGTCAGAGAAAGTGAAAAACACGATTTTCTAGAGGGTTACTTGGTGTTTTGAGTCCCAATGCGAAAAAATAAGAGGACTTGGTTGTTTTTTATTTTCAGCCCGTGGTCTAGACATCCCTTCTATTAAGACTGTCATTAACTATGATGTGGCACGAGATATTGACACTCACACTCACAGGATTGGCCGTACGGGACGAGCAGGAGAGAAAGGAGTTGCCTATACCTTGCTGACCCCTAAGGATAGCAATTTTGCTGGTGACCTTGTCCGGAACTTGGAAGGGGCCAATCAGCATGTTTCTAAGGAACTTCTTGATCTGGCAATGCAGGTAAGGGGTTGGATACATTCAATTACCTTAGGTTATAAGAGTAGAGCATAAGGCTGCAAATTTAATCCTTGGTGTTGCTTGCATGCGCTGACCAGTGTGATCTTAACAGTTCTGTTGCTTGAGCAGGGCAATTCTAATGTCTGTTATTGGTCCACAAGTGACTTCAGGCCATACTGAGCCAGATATGTGAGCACCACAACTAAAATGTTGTGAGTACTACAGCCAGGAGTATGTGTGAATTTCAGTAATGGCAGCAACAACAAAGGGAAGCTGGGGAGAATACAAGAGAAGAGACTTAAACATCTGAACTGGTAACAGAAACTTTTAACCAGTAAGGGGAGATGTTTTGGTGGTGGTGAGGTGCACTAACTGCACGTCAGGTATAGATTCGTGTTGCGTGACATGAACATTCATCTGATTTGTCTTCTCAAACTTTTCTCTTGGTAACATCAAACATTGAAAGCTTTTCCTTGTCTAAGTCTATCCCTCTGTATAGCATATTAGTGAGTAAATTACTCTTAAGAGATGACGACTGTTCTCTCTACTGCCCTTCTCCTAAATAGTTTTCTCTTTTGCAGGCCTAAAAATAGGCTATCTTATTAGTAGTAGTTGTAGTAGAATTGTGGTATTTTAAATAGGCTATCTTAAACATAGTATTTATGTTCATAGACTTAGATCTGACATGTGAACACAGCCTCCTCTAGAATTTAAAACTCAGTGAGTCTACTGAATTGAAACCTGAGTCATCTTTGTATGGATATAGTCCTGAAATTACAAGAGTTCAGAATACAACTGTTTCTTCCCTATAACTGGTCAGTTCTAAACTGAATTTTTAGAACTGGTACATTGTGTCTTCTGCATTTCCCTCCAGCTGCCTTAGAGTTCCTATGGTCTTGTGATCAGCCTCCCTGACCAGCACCTATCCCTAATTGGCTGTACCTCTCAAGTACTTCACTTTAGGGGTAACATAGTTGTCATTCGATATGCCAGACACAGTAACAACAAAGTCTCCAATGGAGAAGTTACTGGGCCCGCTGGAGCAAATCGACGATCAACGGGAGGGCCTTTACCTTTACCTTATAGTTGTCATAGACGCTTTAATCACTCCACAGAGGTTTGCATTATGAAGAGAATGTGAATAAATCTGATAAGCAGTGTTCTGGCAGCAGTCAAGGTCAATGAAAGTTTAGTTTTAGGGGTTATATGTTGCTTCTATTCCTGGGAGGTCTGCTTTTAAGAGTTGTTTCAAAGAAATCTCACCTGACACCTTATTTAGTTGTGTTTTCATTTTCCTTTGCTCTTGAACCCACCAATTCTTTAAAAGCTGTTTTTATATTTATTTTTGGTTTTTGAGCTATATGTGGAGCTGATTAGGGGGCCTGGGTCCCAGGCCTGTAAAGTTTGTGCTTAGTCTACTGAACTATCCTTCTAACCTTAAAAGCTTGATTTTTATGTCCAGTTGTCTATATTATAGATTGCTTGAGAAATAGAAAATAATTTAATCAGGTTTTTTTTTTTTTTTTTTTTTTTTTTGCTTTTTGGGTCACACCCAGCGATGCATAAGGGTTACTCCTGACTCTGCACTCAGGAATCACTCCTGGCGGTGCTTGGGTGACCATAGGGGATGCTGGGAATCGAACCCAGGTTGGCCGCATGCAAGGCAACACCCTACCCGCTGTACTATCACTCAAGCCCCAATCTCACCAAAATTTTGAGTCTCCTGACAGATTTGTCAGTTACCTAAGGAAGCAAATCTGTTGTTTCTGTGAAGTTTCCTCTTTACATAACTACATTAGTTAAAGAGGAGACCAAAATCTCTTCACATTTTCCTTTTTAATTTTTATTTATTTATTTATTTTGCTTTTTGGGTCACACCTGGCGATGCACAGGGGTTATTCCTGGCTCTGCACTCAGGAGTTACTCCTGGAGGTACTCGGGGGACCTATGGGATGCTGGGAATCAAACCTGGGTCGGCCACGTGCAAGGCAAACGCCCTACCCGCTGTGCTATCGCTCCAGCCCCTCACATTTTTCTTTTTTAATTTCCTCTTTGATCTCATTCTTTTCCTCTGCCCGACTTTTCTTCCCCTGGCTTAACCTTTTATTGTGCTTTATTCAGAATGCCTGGTTTCGGAAATCCCGCTTCAAAGGAGGGAAAGGCAAAAAGCTGAACATTGGTGGAGGTGGCCTAGGCTACAGGGAGAGGCCTGGCCTGGGCTCTGAGAACACGGTGAGTTGAGAATACACAATGATCATAGGACTGAGTCCTGGATTGGGTATTGGACTCCTGTTACCTGCCAAAGAAAAGGAGGGATACTGTGTTCAATTTGATTTGAATTATTACCATTACTGAATGGCAATGATTCTCAAATGTTGTGACTTCTTGCTGAAGAAACACCTATGTAACACGTAGTTAGCTTACTATGCACGTTGAGAAATCAGTCCAGATTAGCATCACTTCTCAAGCTAATTGTCCTATAACCTGCTGCTAGGAAGACATTGCCAGAGATTGATTTGTCAGTTAGCTGCATCAGTATAATTATACTCAGGGATGGTTCCCAGACTTTAGGAAATCTCGTCAGAGAGAAGAAACAGAGAGCAAGCAGTTATAAAGCAGGCAGCAAGACCTCTTTTATTATGTCTTTCCTGAACCAAGGAAGAATGCTCCCAGTTAGATTTCTGGAGCAGTAGTTATCTTGGTATCATGATCAAGTGTATGTTCCTACATTACAATAGAGATGATGCAGGACTAATGCAGAGTCTAATACTGTGTAACATGTGCCAGGGTCTTTCTAGGCAGTCACTCGTAATCAGTCTTCACTACTACCAGTGGCAGTACATACAGATGGAAAATCTTGGCATCCAAAGTTCACACTGAAACTGAGACTCCTAAGAGCCTGGATTGAGAGCCTGTGCAGTTAGGCAGATGATAGACTGCTTTGTGACCATTGAACATCTAAAAACAACCAGGTTCCATTTCAGCTTTGGGTAAATTGAACTGGTCTGTGACAGTTGACTTTCCTACTTATTCTTTCTACACGGCTATTTTTGTGTTTTGTTTTTAATTTTAGGACCGAGGCAGTAACAACAATGTCATGAGCAACTATGAGGCTTACAAGCCCTCCTCAGGAGCCATGGGAGATCGACTGACAGCAATGAAAGCAGCTTTCCAGGTATGACACAAGCACTTAGCTAAGGGCTTTCAGTAGTAACTCTTGGACAATGATGAGGGGGCACTTTATCGTCCTTAACATAGTAGCTAAGCCTAATAATTTGATGCTGGATTTAGGGCTTTGTCACTGCTTGGATTTTGAATATACACGAAAACCTACAGGGTGTAGAGTTCATTCACCTCAGTCTGGGTCCATAAGATTAGTGATACGGCCTCTTGGCCTCAACAATCTAGAAAGTTACCCACCTCAAGGGTATTGTAATCCAGATGAGATAATTGACCTCTTGTTAGAGTTTAATTACATATCTTTGTGAACTTTAGGCCCATCTCTGTGTAGACACGTTCCACGAGTTAAGATTGCTAGAATCCAGTTAACTAGCCAGACTGAAGTTAGTTAGTACCAAGATTCTGCATTTTATTAATGGAGGAACACAGAAACCACAGGATTTGGGGGCCACTGGGATGATAGTCATGGTGCCAAGAAACCAAATTTCTATTTCATAAGGTTTATCATTGTCAATCTGTTGCAAACTATTCTAGTTTCTTAAACTGTCTTACTCTACTTTTTTTTCTTTCAGTCACAGTACAAGAGTCACTTTGTTGCTGCCAGCTTAAGCAATCAGAAAGCTGGAAGCTCAGCTGCCGGGGCAAGTGGATGGACTAGTGCAGGGAGCTTGAATTCTGTTCCAACTAATTCTACCCAGCAAGGCCATAATAGTCCTGACAGCCCCGTTGCCAGTGCCAACAAGGGCATCCCAAGTTTTGGCAATTCCGGGAACCTCAGCAGTGCCCCAGTGACTTACCCTTCTCCTGGAGCCCAGGGCATCAACAACACAGCTTCAGGGACTACCAGCCGAGAAGGGATTGGGGGTGGCAATGGGAAACGAGAGCGATATACTGAGAACCGGGGTGGCAGTCGTCATAGTCATGGAGAAAGTGGCAATCGGCATGGTGACAGTCCACGTCATGGAGATGGTGGTCGCCATGGAGACGGATACCGGTACCCAGAAAGCAGCCGTCACACTGATAGCCATCGACATGGGGAGAACAGGCATGTAGGAGGAGGTGGAGGAGGAGGTGGTGGAGGTAGTGGAGGTGGTGCTGGAGGTGGAGCTGGAGGTGGAGGAGGAGGAGGAGGCCGACATGGGGAAAGCAGAAGTACAAATGATGGTCGGAATGGTGAAAGCAGGAAAGAAGGTTGTAATCGTGAGAGCAAGATGGACCCCAAGGTGGACAGCAGCAAGATGGACAAGACGGACAGCAAGACAGATAAGACAGCTGATGTCTTTGCTGTCCCTGAGCCTCCCAAACGCAAGAAAAGCCGATGGGACAGTTAGAGGATATGTGCTAAAGGGTAAAATCAATTGTCTTTCATTTTACTTTAAGAGAGATTTTGGTAATTAGGTGTCTCAGGGCTGAGCTGGGGCCTGAGGTATAAGGCCTTCTGCCCTTAGTGGCTAGCTGGAGCCTGGAGCCTGACCTTTTTCATCTGGATCATTTTCCAGATGTTTTCTCGGGAAGCTGCTTGGTCCTTGGAAACGTTGAGAGCTGGAAACCTTCTTTGGGTTCTGGGTGAGTTATGGTCAATTGAGGAAACCTTGGAAGAAAAGGGCCTTTTGACAAAACTCACTCTAGGTTTATATTTTATGTAGCATATATTTTTTACTAAAATGTCACCTTACAAGCAACCACAGATTAAAAATCTTAGCTGTGTGGGAGTTGGTTTCCACAAATCCAGTCTGTTGAGGTGTTAACGACATTGCAGTAAAGGGAAGATGCTTCTTTCTAAATGAACTCATCACGCTCTCCAGCTGAGACGTGAGGTAGCACCTGCCAGACCCAGAGCCTTTTGAAGGGGAAAAAAAATAATCCTGGGAACAGTTCTAGGATTGCTCCAGTTCTAAAGTGCTCGCTAACATTAAAAACAAGACCCAACAGCAGCTTTTTAAGTGTCTTCTATTTCATTGTTTTTTTTTTAACTTGCCACGATGGTAGAAAAATCTTTTGCTGATGATTTTTGTTCTATCTTGTTTATAAAGGAGAAGAAATATACATACTTTGAATTTTGTGACTTTGTGAAGGTTTCTTTAAGATGTGCATTCCTTTCTGCTTGCTCTAGTAAATGTTTTACCACTGGGACCTGTGGATTGTTTGTCATTTCTCTTCACACAGTTAAATATGACTTGTTAATAGTATACTACATAATGTAATGCTCTAATGTTCCATGATTTGGAATTTAAGCTCCCATAAAGAAAATATCACTCATTTTATTCAAGTAATAACAAAGTGGATGGGGAAGAGGCTTTAAGTCCAGTTGCCTCAAAATACATCCAGTAAATACCACTCTGGTGCTTGACCTTTCTGCTACATTGTCATACAGTACCCCACCTTCTCACAGAAGGGTTTAGGCTTCTTAAATTGTGGGTTTGAGGGGTCCACAAAAACATCTTAGCAACCATAAATGGTAGCTGTGAATGCACAATGGTCAAAAATTAAAAATCAACTATGATGAATCTTAAGTATGTCACCAAATGCACACCTGGGCAGCATTTCTCAGGATTGGGAAAGTTTAAGCAGCCCTGTTAAGCCTAAGAGAGCTCAGTTGTGCCTAATGGACCTGCCTCCAGACAAGAGGATTTCCCCTGCCACTTCGGACCACCACAAGAACTCTAGCTTGCCCACCACCTCTGACACATTCAAAGCACACATAGGGCTGGTTTAAGCACAATCAAATCCTCCTGTACCACAGTCCTCTCAGAGGCCCAGCAATGCTGCTCATTTCCGCTTGTGTTTTTTCTTTTGCTCTTTCCGTTGCTGTGCTCTTTGGTCCTTCTTCATCCTTGAATCCACCACCTTGAAGTGACCTCTAACTCCAGCTGGACGCCGTACTTTGCGGCCCACACCTTTTTTGGCCACAACATAGGTGACTTGGCGTTTCTCCTTAAGTCCAGCCTTCTTGTAGAGGCTACAGATGGATAGAAGAAGGGGATTAGGGCCTTCCTGCCACCCTTTCAAATTCCACGTGCCTTTGGGGTGTCCTTCCTCCCACCCTCCACTACCTTCGGAGTTGTGCCACTTTCTCTCGCTCAGAGATGTCCACAGTGTTTACCACAGCTTCTGCCTTCTTCTTGGTTTGCTCCAGCTTCTTCAGCATCTATGCAGAGACCTCAGTCAGGTTAACCTCTGCCCTGACCCCACCCCACCACCCTAATCTCAGCCTTCCCTCTATTTACCCTCCGTTTCTTCCTGGCCTTTGCCTCAGCCACTTTCTTGATGGGACGTGCGTTGATTTCCCGCCAGCGCTTGCGGTAATGCTCCACCTCCTTTTTATCAACAGGCAACTGCCGTATCCTGTGCTGCTTTTCCTCCTGTACAAACCATTCTGGAAGCTCCTCCTCATTCTCATTAAATGTGTATCTAGGTAGAAAAGACACCAGCCCTGATGACTAGTCCAGGCTTTAAGAAGCCCACTTCCCACCCCACCCTGGGCCACTTCTCATGGCTTTCTGGCCCCTTACCTGCTAAAGGAGTTATCTATGAGGTCTCTCTTGGCCTTTTTGGATGATGCGATAACAGCACCTAGAGCCAGACCTTCGGGGTCCAATATCCGGTACTTCACTAGAGGGAAGGAGAAAACCCAAAACTCAGCTCCTGACATTGAAGCTTCCTCCTTCCACACCGCCAGGCTCAGAGCGCTCACCTGGATCCTCAATAGGCACTACCTCAAACCCATCATCAGTAGGCTCACGGCCTCGCTTCTTAGTGCGCGGTGGTTCCCGCCTGTAAAACGGGGTGTCAGTGAACTGATCTCTATGCCACTCAGCCCCTCTTTAAAATGACCTAGTTCATTCGAAATCCCAGGCTGAACTGACACCATTGTCCTTAGCACACTTTCTTTTGTTTTTGGATCACATTCAGAAGTGTTCAGGGCTGGCTTCTGGCTGCATTCTGGGATCCCTCCTGCCAGGGACAGTATGCAGTGCTGGGGATCAAACCTGGATCAGCAAGGCTAATGCCTTACCGCCAGTCCTCTTCTCCAGACTAATTGTTTGTTGGTGTCTTAATAAAACTTCCTATCTACAGTAGTCACAAAAACTCAGCTACAGAAATGGTTCAGAACCTCACGCTGCTGCTTCATCCCTGCATCAGCAGCAACCACTCACCGCACTTCATCCTCACTGCTACTGCTATCCCCGTCGGAGCTGCTGTCTGCTTCCCCTCCAGAGTCACCAGCAGCTTCTGCCCGCTGAGGTGCCTCATCCGAGCACACAGGAGGTTGAGATTTCACACGGGAAGGTGGTGGAGGCTGTGGCTGCCCCTTCCTGCGGCTCTCATTCAGCAGCTGGGCCTGGCTGATCTCCAGGGCTTCATCAGCATCATCCTCAATCCCGATGAAGCCATCCTGTGGGAGAGGAATCTCAGCCACCCTTCTCCTGGCACAGCAAGGCCCATCCTGTCCTGGGACCCTGCCTCTTACCTTTGAGAACCACAGACTGGCCTGTTCTTCCTGCAATACAGCCTTTTCCTCCAGTGGTACCAGGAGTGGATTCTCCTCTTCCTCCTCTGTCTTATCTTCTGCTTCTGCAAACTGTACACTAACCCCAAGGAAGGTAGGTGGAAGGTCAGTGCCCGGAGAACATACTCTGCCTCGCCTCTGGGACCACCTGCACCCACTGTTCCAGTCTGGAGCCAAGGGGTTCCCTCCAGCAACACACCCTGCACTCCCACCTTCTTACCGCTTTTGGCTCCTTGGACTCTGAGGTTTTCTTACTCCTGCCAGCTCCTCTGGGTCCAGGTCACTATCCAGAGATGTGTCGTCGTCATCATCATCGCCATCTGATACATAGATGTCATCTCTCGGCAGATCAGACAGAAACGTGTCCGCAGCACTCATGTCCCCCTGTGTTACTTTCTCGAACAACTGAAGTACGACCGAGAAACAAGTCAAGGGTGCTCTTGAGAACCTTGCTTTTTTCCCAGGTCTTTTACTATCCTCAACAACACCAGGAAATATACTGTGGCAAGAAGGTTCCTTCTCCCTTTACAAGCTGGGAAGAGACAGGGCTGCTTAAACATCCCATTCACTGGCAGCCTTGTCATTAGTGACAGCAGAAAAAATGAAAAGCATCCCAGAGTCACAGTATCAGATCATAAGACATTCAAAAACATTGGCTTTTCCTTAAAAACTGTTCTCAGAGGGTTCCTCATTGCCTTCCAGAGATGAATTCTGCTGCTACTGAATAAAGGGACCCAGATATACATATAACAGGATTATTATAAGCCAACAAGACAACCTCCAAATCTGTTTGTGACACAACTATTATTTCAGTGCTTTATCATATACATGTGATTACACCATCTTTATTTTTATTCCTCACAAAAATTGAAGCAGGTAGGTTTTGTTCTGGTTGTCCATTGTTCTGGTTTGGGGAGCCACACCCAGGGATCACCATGGTGTCATGGACCAAATCCAGGGCTCCTGCCTGAAAAGGGTATTCCACTGCTCTTGTTCTGGACACAAGGAAACAGGCTAAGAATGAATGTGGAGTCACGACTCTAGGACTAAGACACTGGCGATTCCATGCCCTCTGAGCTCCTCCACTATTCGGCAGAAAGCGCCACTCAACGTGCAATCCCAGAAGCTGCTCACTCAGTCTGAGGAGCTGAAGAACACGGTTTCTCTGAGGGAACAATTCTGCTGGTAACTAGGTACCCCGCTGCATCTAGGCAGCCCCAGCCTGACATTCTAACTACACAGAACAACATGACATCACACACCAAACTTCCGGATTTCTATCTGAGGTGCACTCTGCCTCCCTTTACTCAGTCATTTCATGGGTGAAGACAGTAACCATAGCCACAATCATTGAGAAAGCCACCAACCCTTGGGGCTGAAGCGATAGCACAATGGCTAGGGCATTTGCCTTGCACGCAGCCAACCCAGACCAGCATCCCATATGGTCCCCCCTGAGCACTGCCAGAAGTAATTCCTAGTACAGAGCCAGGAGTAAACCCTGAGCATTGCCGGGTGTGACCCAAAAAGGAAAAAATAAAACCAACACCCCACAAGTGGGCCTCGCCTCACCTGATGCCCCTGGATGGTGCGCAGGGAAAACATGCCAGTCTCCCCCTCATCTGCGATGGAGACACCAGGCAGATCCATCTTCAGTTCCACCCGCTCACGCTGCTTCCGCTGCTCACGCAGCAGTTTCTTTTTCTTCCTGAGGGATTGAGTCAAGGCCTGATGCCTGCCCAGCTCTGACAAGCCCCTCCCCATGCCCCCTCCTTCTCGCACCTCTTTAATTCTGCCAACTCCTGGGCCTTCATCTCAGCCAGTGTCTGGTTCAGCTGTTCCTCCTCCTCCTCCTCCTGAGAGGGCTGCCTTATGGCAGACGCTGAGGTCTTCTCGTTGTCATCTTCCTCTTCCTCTCCCGAGCTCAGGCTGTTTGGAAATGGTTCGAAGCCGTTTATCACCCAGACGCTTCTCACCTTGTCCAGGCCACACCCACCCTGGTTTAGGTCCCTCCTCACCTAATGTCCAGGGCCTTGGCTTGTTCCTTCAACTTCTTGGCCATGTACCGCCGAAGCTTGGTTCTCCAATTCAGCAGGGACCTGTTCCAGAAGTACCGTTCCTCACGTTGGCATCTCCCTCCCTTTGAGGTGTGCCGGTTTAGACTCACAACCCAGATTTCAAGGCTACATCATAATGCTCAAACCCAATACCACAGCCTTCTGCACACCTGAGTTCCTTGCGCCCCAACACTTTGATGTCTTGACAGCAGGCGCGGATGTCCTCAGTGGTGGCGGGGTGCTGGGCCAGGTCCTCATCATCCAGCGAGATCTGTGTGGGAGAAGGAAAAGTAGCGTCTCTGGTCACGTTCCTGGAGCTCCCGCTCCCAACATCCCTGAGTTTGAGGACTTGCCTCGCTGGCTTTGGAGAGGAAGTCAACAGGGTTGGTGGCTCGCAAGAAGTCGGTGACTGAGACACGATGATAGAGAGTGAGGTCGCCCTCAGCGTAGCCTTCAGCCTAGTGAAAGGAAATAAAAATGAGATTTCATCAGGGGCCTTCTGTAGGACAACATGTCTGCCCAAACACCTCAGTATTCCAAGATATCCCCCAGATATACCTTTGGCTTCTTTTTAGTCACCAACTCAGTAACCGTCTTGGCCTGCACTTCAACCTCCTTGAAAGCAAACTTGGGGTCAAAAAACTTACTGTCCACCTTGTCCGGAGCCAGAAATCCTACAACACGATGGAGAAGAAAGTGAGCATTAGCATTCGGGAGAGAGAGGCTCAAGAGAAAGAAGGGCACAAGGGGATGTGAGGGGGGGCAGGCACATGCATTGAATACCGTCCACCCCGTTCAATCTGCAGCACATGGTCCCCCAAGCAGCACCAGGCATAGCCCTGGGTGCCCCAGAACACTGCCGGGGTGACCCAGGTCAGCCCCAGCACCTCAGAGCCCTTGCACTGACCTAACCACTGGCCAGGTTAGGCAAGAATCGCTAAGAGCTGCTCTCAGACCCCTGAACACTGCTTGGGAGGCCTTTAAGTTAAAAAATTCAATGAAAAACTTTTCTAAGAAAAGTAGGTTGGAGTGATAGTCAGTGGCACGGCATTTGCCTTACACATGGCCAACCCAGGTTCCATCCCCAACATCCTGTATGATCCCCCCAGCAATGCCAGGAATAATTCCTAAGTTCAGAGCAAGGAGTAACCCCTAAGTATTGCTGGGTGTGACCCAATAAGCAAAAAATAAAGTAAAGAAAAGAGAAGTGAGGCTTACCCTGGCAGACAACAAAGATCTCTGCAGACTCGTGGCGGGAGGCTTGGGGCTTGGTGGCCTGGACTCGGTGGAACAGCTGCTGGAAGATCCACAGCAAGGGCTGGTAGTCACGTGAGCGAAAAACCTTGGTGATGAAGCAGCCACCACGGGCCAGAAACTCACAAGCCAGACGCAGAGCCATCAGTGTCAAGTGGGCTGTGGACAAGAGCCAGAGCGCCTCAGAGCTCTGCAGCCTGGAAGGATGTGCCCCCTCTACAACCCTCATCTCCAAGCCCGCCACTCCAGGTACCCTGAGAATAAGCATCGTGAGCCCAGCTCGCCCCCACATTGGGAGCCCCGTCATTGAGCACGACATCAACTTTCCAGGTCTTCAGCTCCTTCCGCAGGGCCTGTGGAGAAGGATGAGGATTACAGCGCCAGAAACCGAAGCAGGACTAGGACCAAAAGCCTCAGCTCAGGTGGCTGTCTACCCAGTCAGCTGCCGAGGGTCCATTCTGAGCCAAATCCCTGAGGCCCAACAAAACACTTCTGTTTTGTTGAAGCGAACAGGCAACCAGAAAGTTCACCGTCAGGGACTGAAGATCTCCAATCCTCTCACTCCTCAGTAAAAGCTAGAGTGAACACTGAGAACACTAAGGACCTGTCCCAGGCACTGGGCAGATGCTACTCAAGGTACGGTGAACAGGAAACGGGGGCGAAGAGAAGAGGACACGGATGTCTGAATGGGGAGGGGCAGAGATGCGCCAGTTACCTGCTTACAGCGTTCTGTGGTGATGTCTTCCTGGAGGGTCACCACATTGGGAAGGGGCTTGATTGGAACCAGGTCCACTCCTGGGAAAAATCAAACCAGAGAACTTCAAATCCTGCCTCAGACAGGGAGGAGTCCAAGGTAGAACAGAGGGTGTGGGGGTATGGCTGAAGATGTGTGAGCTCCTATCTTCCATCCCCTGCACACCATTCCCAAAACAAAACAAAACAGAAACCCAACATGCAACACAGGGAGTAAAGGGATTAAGGCACTTGCCTTGCATCCTTTGGATGCATTCATATGGTCCCCTCAGCACATGGTCTCCTGAGCACTACCAGGGCTCACTCCTGAGCAGAGCCAGGAATAGCCCCTAATCACCACTGAGTGTGGCCCAAACACCAAAAACATCAAAACCAAACCAAACTAGCACAAACTGCTGCAACTAAAAACAAAGAGCAAGAGTTGGAGACACAGCACAGGGGCGATCCCAGGTTTGATCCTCTGCAGGGAGCTGGTCCCCTGACCCCCACCAGGATGGATCCCTGAGCAGAACCTGGGGCAAGCCCTCAGCGTCACCAGGTGTGGCCCAAAACAAAAAAAATAAAACCAAATTATTGTTAAAATCCCTGCATATTTTCACCCACTAATACATAAAGAATCACTTGTCACTCACCCACAATGAGACTGGACACGGGCATGAATTTGGCAGCCACCTGCAACCTATGAAGAAGGGACAAAACAAATACACAACCTGCACCCAACTCACCATCCAGAATCTGAGGTCTCTCTCTGTGCTGGATGTCAGGAGCACCTGTCAAGTGCAGTGGCCAAGGCACAGGCTGGCACACATTTCAAGCCCTTTCCCTACACTCAAGAAAGGAAACCACCGAGCACACATCTCAAGCCTTTTCCCTATACCCAAGAAAGGAAACCACCGAGCTCCAGACAGATTATGTTCTGGGGAATGAAAACACGCAGGGCATTCCCTCTCCCCCAAAGTGACTCTGGAACATAGAAAGTTGCTCTGTGGGGCGACCGTGCTGGCCGACACGTACCATCCTCCTGGCGCGGCACACAGGTCCAGCAAGGCTCGGGCTTTCTGCAAGAACTGAAAGCGGCGATTGAGCTGTATCAGTTTGAAAGCAGAGCGGGAACGGTAGCCTGGAGACGACAAGACAGTGACGTCTGCGAAGGCCTTTCCAAGCGGGACTTCTGAGATCCTAAAACCCACCACCCCAGGACCGATGAGATAGTGGCGGGTAGGGGGTTTGCCTTGCACGCGGCCGACCCGGGCTCGATCCCCGGTACCCCATAATATGGTCCCCCGAGCACCGCCAGGGGTAATTCCTAAGTGCAGAGTCAGGTGTAACCGCTGAGCATCGCCGGGTATGGCCCCAAAACTAAAAACAACAACAAAATTAACAACCCACCACCCGTTCTGAGCCGGAGGAGCTGTATACTCAGGAGGACGGGCGAACCGCGCACTAGTGCTCACAGGAGACGTTGAACACCACTCACCCGTCTCCTTCGCCAAGTGATAAAACTTGTCCCGTCGGCTCTTCCCGACTTTGCCTTTCTTGCCCATGGCAGAGAGGTGTCACTCAGTCTGAAGACAGAAGAAGACGGAATTTCGCTTTCCCGAGCACTAGATTCTACTTTCCGACTCCAGACCGCAGTAATCACGGTCCCAAGTAGGCTCACCCGACTCAGCCAGGAAGCGCCACCCGGGGGAGGCACGTGTAGAGAGAAAACGTACTTCCGCTTCCGCTTGCGTCGCTTACGATCCGGCGCACCGTTTTTCGCCATTTTGGGCGTGGCCTCAACGTTCCTCGATACTCCGCCGGTGTAGCGCTCATACATTTAGAAAATGCGACTCTTGGCGGGAGGGCACTTGAAATAAAAACTGCGTTTCTAGAAAACACTACCTAGGACCTCGACCTCCTCCAAATCTTCTAACCTTCCATCGCCCACACCACCCCACCATCATGGCCTCCGGTTCCCGACTCTCCGCACACTCCGCCCATTGACCCGGAACTCTTCGCCGGGGTCGGGGGGCCTCAGGCCTGCGTTACTGCGCCTGCGCGTCCTGGCGGCTAATGCCGGCGGTCTCCGCTGAAGCGGGAAGATGGCGCTTGACGGACCAGAGCAGGTATGGATGGTGGCGGCGAGGGCCGGCGGGGAGCGGGACTGGAGGTGGAGCGGCCGTGATCTGAGGTGGGCAGTCGGCGAGGACACGAGTCGGCTGAGGAGGCGAGGGCCGGCGAGTGGGCTGGGCCCGGCGGGGCCCGGATCTGCTGTGTCAGCGCCGCCCCGGCGGGGCCCTGCGGGGCCGGGAGAGGAGGATGCGGTGCCCGCTCGGGTGCGGAGGGGCAGGCCCGGCCACGGGTCGCCGCCGCCGGCCTCACGGATCGCTGCATGGTGCTGCCCTGGGCACAAAGCGCCCTCGCGCCTCCCGAGGGGCTTCGGGGGTGGGCAGCGTCTGTGCCGCGCGTGCCGGCTCGGGATGACTTGGTGACCAGCCTGTGCCTCACGGACACTGTCCTCAGATGGAGCTGGAAGAGGGGAAGGCAGGCAGCGGTCTCCGCCAGTACTACCTGTCCAAGATCGAAGAGCTCCAGGTGAGCACGGGCTGCTGGACTCGGGGAGGGGGGTGGGGGGGACGGGCGGGCGGGATTCCTCTCGTGGGCCCTGGAAGCGGGAAGCCAAAGAAACAAAGTATCTGGCGGTGACGCGCCCCTGACCCCGCGCCCAGCCCTTCAGGTGGTCAGCGTTGAACTTGAGACCCGGCTACAGGAATTGCTTCATTGTTTCTTTGGGTCCTTTTATTTGTGGTCGAGAAGACTAACTGGCTTTGAGATTCAGCAGAGATGATGTGGGCAGAGTAGAAAGGAAAACCAAGAGAGTGTAACCTAGACAGCCGCTGGGGTGGGACTTGTCCTCAGCCCCCCGACCACGGCCCCTTTCACCTGGCCCCCTTGGGCCCCGGTCACTCCATTTATGCTATTTTCCCCTTGAAATAGTTTCCATTGAGGAATGCTGGTCTGACCTAAAGAGGATGCAGGGAGAATGGAAAATAAGGGACATAAGAGAGTGTTGTGAATTTCAGCTACATTTGCAGCTCTGTTACCATTTCTGAAATGCTTCTGGTTGTTGTAACTTGGGAAAGGAGGCTGTGTCAGTGATGTTATATCCAGCCTTAGCTGTGCCTAGCTGTTAGCAGTGAAACAGAAACCACACTTCTGCCTCAGCAAGCTTTCCACAGTTGTATGTTCTGCCCTGCCAGGAGTGAGCTGGCTATAAGGATTCTCCATTAGGGTTTGTTATTCCTGGACCAGCGCTGGACTCTCAGTCTTTTTTGGTGACTGTCAGAGATCCTGGAGCACCTCTTGGAGTATATGACAGGAGGGCTCTTAGGCTCATTGCTGACCAAGATCTAACCTCTGCTCTTTTCTCTTTTGTCTTACCCTCTGCAGCTGATTGTGAATGATAAGAGCCAGAACCTTCGGAGGCTGCAGGCACAGAGAAATGAGCTTAATGCAAAAGGTGAGGGGCAGCTTGTGGCCGACTGCTCAGATCTCCCTGAAGTGGGCCTCGGTTCATTACTTTTTGAAACCCAGTCCAGAGTGATGCTTCATACTTCATAGCTATTCCCTTGCCTCCCTGCCAGACCCCGTAACTTCCTTAAAACACGGTTTGGACTGTAGAGCTTTCAAACGGGGCTTAGTGCGTGAGCCCTGAGTTGACTTGTTGAGGGAGGGGACATCGGATGTGGTGACCTCTTGTCTTTCCCATCTAGTTCGCCTGTTGCGGGAAGAGCTGCAGTTGCTGCAGGAACAAGGTTCCTACGTGGGCGAAGTCGTCCGGGCCATGGATAAGAAGAAAGTGCTAGTGAAGGTACGGGCAGCCCATCCCAGACACCACCACACTCCCACCCCTTTGCAGACTTGCAAGGACACAGTCACAAGTGTCGTTAGGAAGCTCAGTTCTTCCTGGGTGGGGTAGGTGATGTGACTGTCAGAGAAGTCACAATCCCTTCTTTCTTTAGGTACATCCTGAGGGCAAGTTCGTGGTGGATGTGGACAAGAACATCGATATTAACGATGTGAGTGCAGAGGAGATAGAGGCTGGCGGTGATTGTCCCCGCGGCACTTCCTGAAACACTCACCCCTCACGCAGGTGACACCCAACTGCCGGGTGGCCCTAAGAAACGACAGCTACACTCTACACAAGATCCTGCCAAACAAGGTAGACCCACTGGTGTCTTTGATGATGGTGGAGAAGGTGCCAGACTCCACCTATGAGATGATCGGGGGGCTGGACAAGCAGATAAAGGAGATTAAGGAGGTGATCGAGCTGCCTGTGAAACATCCTGAGCTCTTCGAGGCGCTGGGCATCGCACAGCCCAAGGTGAGGAGCTGGGCTTCTGTGGGAGGGCCGGTGTGTGGGTGACTGCAGCCTGCTTCAGCCTACTAGAGAGAGGCTAGCAGCAAGCTGCTCGTGGGCACCAAGGCACTTTGAATGCAAAACTCCAGGGGCTCTTGGACATCCTCCTCCATAGCATGAGGACCTCGCACAAAGTGAGCCCCTGTCAACGTCCATTGACGCATAGGGCTGAACCCTTGTTTCTGTCCAGGGAGTGCTGCTCTATGGACCCCCTGGCACCGGGAAAACGCTATTGGCCCGGGCCGTGGCTCATCACACAGACTGTACCTTTATTCGTGTGTCTGGCTCCGAGTTAGTGCAGAAGTTCATCGGGGAAGGTAGGTGACTGGCGAGCAGCCTGAAAACCAAGTGGGTGGGGGTAGGGGGGGTGGGAGGAGGCACATTCGCCCTGTAACACTAGTGTGGCTCCTGCTCAGGAGCGAGAATGGTGCGGGAGCTGTTCGTCATGGCCCGGGAACACGCGCCGTCCATCATCTTTATGGACGAAATCGACTCCATTGGTTCCTCTCGGCTGGAGGGGGGCTCCGGAGGGGACAGTGAAGTACAGCGCACCATGCTGGAGCTCCTCAACCAGCTGGATGGCTTTGAGGCCACCAAGAACATCAAGGTAAATATCACGTGGTGGGCCATGGAGGACACACAGGCCACGGGTGGGCCTGGCTTATGCCACTCTGTTCTTACACTCAGGTGATCATGGCCACTAATAGGATTGATATCCTGGACTCTGCGCTGCTCCGCCCAGGCCGCATCGACAGAAAGATTGAGTTCCCACCCCCCAATGAGGAGGTGTGTGGTGGGGCGGGGGCAAGCTCCGGCTCTCAGGTTGATTGTGGGGTCTGAGGCCCTTCCTCTTCGTCTCCAGGCTCGGCTGGACATTCTGAAAATTCATTCTCGGAAAATGAACCTGACCCGCGGCATTAACCTGAGGAAAATTGCAGAGCTTATGCCAGGAGCATCGGGGGCTGAAGTGAAGGTAACTGGAGTGCCGGGGGCATGGGGCACAGGCGGGAAGCCCCGACCGGGGTCAAGGCCCGTCCACAGCTGTGCTTCCTTTGCCCGCACAGGGCGTGTGCACAGAAGCTGGCATGTATGCGCTGCGGGAACGGCGAGTGCACGTCACCCAGGAGGACTTCGAGATGGCCGTGGCCAAGGTAGGGCCTCTCTGCCTGGATCTGCCTGCCCGGTTTTCGGGGCTGTGGGGCCTGGGCCCATGCCCCCTGGCTCCAAACCTGATTCTGTCTCCCTGCAGGTCATGCAGAAGGATAGTGAGAAAAACATGTCCATCAAGAAGCTATGGAAGTGACATGGATGCCCTTCACTTCGTTGGCGCACTCAAATAAAGCTTTGCTGGACAAGTCCTCTAGGGCTCAGTCTGTTCGCGATGGGCTGTGATGTTCAATGACCAGGCCGGGTACCGCTCATAAACAAAAGATTTATTTGGAATTTCCAAACCTGCCAGAAGTGGCCCTTGCCATGCCCTGGGCCCACACTCCTCGCCACTCTCGGCCAGGCAGTGACAATCCTGCCACCTCCCCACTGTGGGCTGCCCTTACCCGCCACCAGCC
Organism: Sorex fumeus; assembly: GCF_029834395.1. Taxonomy (NCBI): domain Eukaryota; kingdom Metazoa; phylum Chordata; class Mammalia; order Eulipotyphla; family Soricidae; genus Sorex; species Sorex fumeus. Next base: position 80,722,778 of record NW_026606120.1, read on the forward strand.
TGCACACCCACAGCTTGGGCCATGCTCAGAACTGAGGCTCACAGAAGCTGGGGAGTAGCCCTCCGGCACCCCAGGAGATGATGGCGGCTAGAGCCGCTTGCATAGTTGAGGAAAGAAAACCAAGATGGAGGCACCAACAGGGCTCCCTGAAAAACCCCAATCTACCCCTGTACAAAAAAAGTGGCTCCCGCATAGAAAAACCTGTTCCCCACATAGTGCAAATACCCAAAGAAAAGGAAAAAAAAAAAACCCAGCAGCAAGGCTGGACTCGTAGGAATGGCAAAGAACTTTGGTTTTAGAAAGGCCAGGAAGAACACGAGCTGTGCCCCTCTTCCTCTGCCCAGCTCCCCAGCCCCAGAGGGGAATCTGTAAACAAGCAAAGCCAGTGGCTTTGGGTTCGGAAGCGGCTGATTCAGCCCGAGCACAACCTCCAGGAGTCCCACTTGGGCCTGCCTGTAGGGGGCAGGAGGCAGCTGGTGCGAACCCAATTAAAGCCAACTGCAAAGTAACTAATAAGGCTTCAGGGACCAAGCAACAGGGAATCCTATCACTACGTGTATGAAACTAAAGCTGGGGGGCAGAGAGTAATGGGACACAGCCCTCACCCCATCCTTGTCCTATGCATCTGTGGCCCCAGAGGGTGGGCCCTTTCCAGGCTGAGCGGGGAAAGCAGGGGTCCCTGAGCAATTAGGTCAGGCGAATTCCCAGCACCTGTTCCAGTTCCTGCCTTCGCTGCTGCACCTGGAAGAGAGCGACAGTTGGTTGGTCGCCGTGGCTCACCCCCCGGGGAGGGCAGCCAGGGTCGAATCTCACCTTAGCAAAGATGTGTCTCCCCACGGCTTCCTGGGCCCAGGGCTGGTGATAGAAAGCGGCTCGCCTCTCCTCCTCGGGATTCCCGATGACATCAGTGATGATCTGCAGAGCCAGGAGAAAAGCTGTGGTTGCCAGCCCCCCAATTGCCAGCATAGGACGGGGGGCGGGAGGGGGCTCAGTCTCAGAAAGGAGGGCTGCACCTTGAGGTCTCGGCGCTGGGAACGGAGCCATTCCTGGATAAAGTCCTGGGGGTCAGTGCTGAAGCTGAGCATGAAATCCCTCTGGGTCTTCAGCTGGTTGATGGACTCGATGGTCTCATGGATCTAGGGAGAGAAGTGTGTGCCACTGGCCTCCATGCCCAAGGGCTCCAGATAGACTGGGACGCTGGGGAGCAGAGGGCCTACCTTGACATCCAGGGAGGCAATCTCTTGCTGATTGGTGGTAGAGGCCAGGAAATTGCTCATCTGGGCCTTGAGGGGGTCGTCTACCTCCACATCGATGTCATAACAGGCTGTCTTCTTCTGGTCATTGGGGTCCACACTGTAGGCAGCGTGTGAAGGATTGTTTTGTTTTAGCTCAGACTGGCAGGTGCCAGCCCTGCCCCGCCCTGCCCCGGGCCAAGCCCATGATGGCTTCAGATCAAGTCCCGAGCCTCCTCCCCTCCTTCCATCACCTAATGACATGGTTGATGACAATGGGGTCTGGATGCTGCAGCAAACCGGCCAGCTTCATGGGAATCTCAGAGAAACGAAGACGGCCACAACTGAAGATCTGGAGAAAGTACCAGAAGCTTGTGATGCCATTGAGATTTCAGAGGAAAGTGTGAAGAGGGTGGCCCCAGACAGTCCAGTGGGGCTTTGGAGCAGCGGGCATGGTAGGGCTGAGAGACGAGTGGGCTGGCCTCCCACCTCACCTGGCGGAAGTAACGGTTGCAGTTGATGTACTCGCGCTCGTGGCCGTCCTGCAGCTGGTTGTGTTTGATGTACAGCCACAGGGCCTGCATGATGGCAGCCCTCGTCTGGGTGTGCACCCCCAGCAGCCTTGCCAGTCGGGGGTCCAGTTTGTACTGCGGAGGCTAGGGTTGGACAGAGGGGTCAGAGGGAGTTCCTGAGAAAAGCCAAAGGAGTCCCAGGTGAGGACAGCTGTTTCATTAGGTGGGCCCCGGGCATCTGTCACCTGGTGATCCAGCATGAGCAGGAGGGTGCACTTCACATTGAGGTCTCCCGGTCTCTTCACCTGGAAGCCATCCGTCTCCTGGGTGGTGGGCATCCGGTGCCACTGACAGAGAGACCAGAGCTCGTCACCCACCGGGCCACGCCTGCCTCCTGGCCTAGCTGTGCGCGCCATCCTTGGCTCCCCTGGTCACAGGCCCATGCTCACCTCCACCAGGTGATTGTCAGGCCCGTAGAGTTCCTTGTCCAGCTCAATGACGAGGCTCTTAAAGAAGGAAGAAAACTTCCTCTTCTGTTTGCTAGGCTGGGGGTGGGAGAGGGAATGTAGGATGAGGGGGTCCTGTGGAATGCCCAACCTAAGCGAGGCCGAGCCCCCAAATGAGAAGGATTGTTTTGTTTTAGTCTCAAAGCTCGCCTGAAGGCAAGAGGGGAAAGCAAGAAACTGGAGGGAAAGGCTTATCACGGCCAGTAATGGACAGAATTAGAAAGGGTTAGGGCTGGATAGCATAGCGGGTAGGGCGCTTGCCTTGCACCACCCGGGTTCGATTCCTCTGTCCCTCTCGGAGAGCCCGGCAAGCTACCAAGAGTATCCCGCCGCATGGCAGAGCCTGGCAAGCTCCCCATGGCATATCCGACATGCCAAACACAGTAACAAGTAGTACAATGGAGACTGGTGCCCACTCAAGCAAATCAATGAACAATGGGAGGAAAGTGCTACAGTGCTACCCCTTCCCAAGATGCAGTACTGCCCTCTGCAGGAGCCCGGGTGAAATGACCAGGCATATCCTCAGTCCCAAACTGGCGACCACCCTCTACCACTCCCAAGCACCCAATGATCTAGCCCTATTTTCGTTGGGGGTGAGAGAGGGAGCTGAAGGGGCCATACCTGGCAGAACTGAGGACATAGTCCTGCCTCTGCACTCAGGGATCACTCTTGTCAGGGCTCGGACCCCTCTGTGTACAAGGCAAATAAATGCCCTACCCCCTACAGTCCAGTTCCAGGCGCTATCCTAAACCGACACAGGTATCTCCCCTCAAGCACCTCCTTCCCAAACTCACATCATCCAGCAGTTTCCCCTCCACTCGGAGCTCCCAGGAAGCCACCTTGTCCCCTGCTGGGGTTCCGCCGGGGGTCCCTGCAGTTCCTGTGCTGTCACCTTCCACCTTGCTGGGACTGAACGTGTTGGAAATATAGATCCGCAGTTTTCGTTTTTGCTAAAGAAAGGAAGACAGGGAAAGGTGAAGCACAGTGTCAGGAAGTCATGGTGCCCAACGCCACCACCTCCCAGAGGCATCTTTGGAGGCACCAAGAATCAGGCATGAATCCCAGTCCTGGCCTTCAGGGAAATCTCAATTATAAGGGACTAATGCATGGCCACCAATCCTGCCAACAGTTATCAGGCAAATCAGACCTCTGGCTCACTTTTTGTTTTGGGGGGCCACACCTGGCTGTGCTCAGGGACCATGTAAAATTCTGGAAATTGAACAGGGGGTAATCCTGTACCCCTTAATCCCTATACTATATATCTGGCCCTTTAAATAAATATCCTGGTCCCCTGGGAAGTCTGTCACTCGGGACTGTTTTACATTGTTTTTCTCTTTTCTTTTTTTTGAGCGACACCCAGGGGCGCTCAAGTGTTACTCCTGACTCTCCACTCAGAAATTACTCCTGGTAGTAAATGGGAGATCTTATGGGATATCGGGATGGATCTCTGGTTAGCTGTGTACAAGTTCCTCAATTGCTGTACTATTGCTCCCGGTCCCTGTTTTATATTCTTTGTAAAAGGTGGGAGTGGGTTCTTCTCTAGAGATGGGGAGAGACAGAAATGTATGTAACAACCAGGCAAGATTCTGACCCAAATACATAGAATTCACGCCTATAATCATGACCCAACATCCATGTGCATTCAGAAATGTCGGAAGCACTACCTTTACCATATGAAGCACTACGATGACAGGTACTCAGCTATCAAGTATTATTTCCCTCTTTTGGGGGTGGGGGCCATGCCCCACAATGCTCAGGGGCGGTTCCTGGCTCTATGCTCAGGAGTGACCCCTGGCGGTGGTCAAAGGACCATATGAGGTCCTGGGGATCAGAGCCAGAGTCACACCTACCACAGCTGTATGCAAGAAAAATGCCTCCCATCCTGCATTCTCTCTGGCCCTACAAAATATTACAGTTTCCCTAAATACAAGTTAGGGCCCCCTCCCCTAGAGATGGCGTTGGTGCTGCAGAATGTCCCCGCAAGACCAGGCCAGGGACAGGCAGAGGCTCGAGCAGGAGGGGGTGGGCCGCACACACCGTCAGAGGCTTTTTGATGGCCTCCTGGATCTCCATCCGCTTTCGAGCAATGGTCTGGTCCAGCTTCCTCTCAAAAGCCAAGAGATCCATGTATGCCTGAGACTCTGGGACAAGTTCCCGAATCTGTAGGAAGGGAGAAGGCATGCTTCAGTTTGTTCGAGGGAGGGACCACCCACAGCCTGCCCCAGGTACCGCCCGCACCCCTCCCACACTCACGCGCTGAGGTAGAACCTTGTCTGCCATCTTCCTCCTTTTCAGCCTGAGAGGACAGAAAGCCACTGAGACGACAATGGTCCAAAGGACCCTCTCCACCCCACCAGGCATGTTCCTCAGACACCGCACAGGGTAGAAGAAAACCTGTGCCGCCAGAGCTGCGATGGCCAGCGGGAGGGCGGGGGATCGAGCTATCTTACCCCCGGCGCTGGGCGGGCATCGGGGGCTGGGCCTGGGGCACGAGCAGGCGTTTTCGGAATGGGTCCATCATGGTGGGTGGCATGCCAGGTCGAAGTGGAGCAGCTGCACCAAACGGGGCGCCAGCAGGGAGTCCCACCTGCAGGCCAGCCATAGGCATGCGGCTCCCAGGTGACATGCCAGGCCGCTGCGGGAAGTAGGGCATGGGGGGAGCGTAGGTCAGGGGCAGGGCCCGGCGAGGCCCAAAGCCCAGTCCCTCCATCTCTCTGCGTGGCCAGGTCCACCCGAACAGAGCAGCACAGCGTGGGTTCCGGGCCCGAGGGGCAGGAACAAAGGGGAACAGCGCCTGGGCGCAGAAGTGTAAACCATACCTGCTCCACCCCCTCCAACCGCCCTGGCAGCCTTGCCAGCGAATGGGGCCGCCAGAGCCCAGGGGTGGGCGGAGAATCCTGCTGCAGAGGGAAGGGCCCCGGGGACTTCTGCAGCCCTGTCGCTGCCCTCCGAGTCTCAGCGCGCTGAGCTCCTGCGCCCAGGGACCAGCCGGCTCAGGGCCCTCCCGGGGCCCTCAGAGAAGGTCACCCCAACCGCCACCATTCTCCACTTGGAAGAAGCTCAGCAGGGGAGTGCCTCTGGGGGTCTGCGATGGAAGTGAGCTGGCGGGCGGGTCGCTGAGAAGGCTGGGAGGAAGGCCGCGGCCCAGGTGAGCAAGCTCAGACAGGACGGGCGGTTGGGGCGTGCCCCACCTACCTACTGGTGGGGGCAGCCTCCGGCAGAGACCAGGCCACCATCTGGTCACCAGATGGCCCCAGTTAGAACCCTTCCTCCCTCCCACTGCCTGGGCCCCCAGGACGCCTGCCGAGAGGGCAGCTGGCACTAGACTCGGCCCGTGTGCAAGCCCATGTGCACCTGGCAGCGGGTGGGCTCAGGCTCCACATGGCCCCTCGCAAAACCTGCAGGGAACTTCCCCGCCAGGTCCCAGCCGCCATCTGGGAGTAACCTCAGCCCCCAGTGCCCCTCCCCACGCCTGCTGCCTGCAAGGCCTGTCTGGCAGCTCTGCCTCGAACACACTGTCCCTGGCAGCCTCACAGGGCTGGCCCCAGGGCCCAGATTATGCAACCGGCACAACCAGCCAACCCAGAACCCAGCCAGGCCGGGGAAGATGCCACCAAATCAAGGACCCCTCAGCCCACAACATCAAGAGGGCTCTTCCTCTGCTCCATTCAGCACTAGCCCTGCTCTCACCAGGAGATTAATGTGGGGACCTGATGGGGGCCTCAGGAGCCCCGTCCCCAGCCTCCTTCATCAGGAAGAGATGAGCTGCTGAAAGGCTGGAGGCAGCCGGATCCAAGGCCCTAATCGGCCAGAGATGACAGAAAACAGCTCGGCATGGCCAGTGCGGGAAGGCCGGGCCCCAGACCCTCAGGCCGGCAGCAGTTCCCAGTTTCTCCACCCACGCCAGCACCTGAGCCAAAGGGCGGGAACAAAGAAGTGCCGGGACCAGCAGTGTGTAAGCTGTGGCCCCACCATGCCCAGGAAGCTGCTTCCTAGGGACTCAGCCCCATGCTGCCTCGCTCCTGGGACTGGGTGGCACAAATAGACCCCACCCCCACCCCACCATGTGCTCCAGACTCCCCTGCAGAGCCCCAGCCTCCTCCCAAGGACAGCCTCGGTTCAGGAAGTCCCAACTAGGCTTTACCAAGCTCCACACAGTGGCCTGGAAAGCATCCGGAATTCCCTGCAGATGTACAACCCAGAAATTGAAAGAAAAGAAAATAGAAGAGAATGCAAGCTCCCTGTCTCCTGGCCCACAGCAAAGCAAAGCAGGCTTGGCTCCGGGCACTGAACCCCGAAGTGGGCAGTAGCCTCCTTTTCTCCCACACCAGACATGCCCTTGACTGTGGGACCACCACCCAGAACAGCAAGGGCGGGAGGCTCTTGGGGATGAGGGTCCCGGGGAGGCCCCTCCCTGAGGAGGAAATATGGGACTCTGCAGCAAGCCCTGCAACCAAGTTACTTCAGGGTTAGGTTTCCTTTCTTATTTATTTTTGATTATGGGGGCCCCACCAGTGGTAGTAGGGCCCAGGGCAACTCTACTCAGACCAGGAGTACAGTTCTGGCAGTGCTCAGGGTCACCTACACGCCCAGTGGTACATAACTGAGGGGTGTGAGGTGTCAGGGGCTGAACTTGGGGCTACCAACTGAGCTACATTCCTGCCCCTCATTTTGGTGTTTTGGAAGCTCCTCTACTGGTCCTCAGCTGTCCTATTAGCTCCCCTATTGCTCAACATCCATGCTCCCCCATCTCCCCTCCCACACCCCTCCTGTGCTCTAACACCCAGCAACTCCTTCGCTTCTCAGGGCTCAAGTCCCTCCTCCTGGAAGTCACAAAGCTGGACTTGGAAAGAGGCCAAGCAGGACGTATATCCAAGTCAGCCCAAGAGAGCTGGGTCAGTACTCCCGTGTGCACAGCCCCTTCGGGCCGCAGCAAGTGAGGCGCGTGGAGGGCACTGATGGGTTTTAGGTGACCTGGCCCCACCAGTGGAGCAAGCGCTGAGCCAGGGACGCTGGGATCCCTCAGCAGCACAGCGGGCCCACAAAGCCCCTGTGCAAAAATGAGTGGGAAAGCTGCACCCCAATTTCAGTCCCCGGGCCCCAAACTATCAACGCACAGTGTTTTCTTTAAAGGGAGGTGAGGGAACGAGAAACAAGAGGGGTGCTCACTGTCCCTAGGTAGGCATCTCTGCAAAATGGGTCCCTGTGTCCGGGTGAGCCGGGCTACTCCACGTGCAGGATTCGTCGGGTAATTCACCCCTAGCCGCGGCATGAGCAGGGGCCGCCTGGGAAAGGGCCTGTTCCCTTCCCATTCCTGCCTCCTCCCTGCTAGAAACCACCGAGTGCAGGGCGCACACGTGCTGGGGCATCTTCCGAACCCCCAAGGCTAAAGGAAAGTGGAGCAGGACAGGCAAAGCTCTGGAAAGTCAGACATAAAGCACGGACCAGGACCGCAGCGGCGAGGTCAGGCTGAGTTCCTCACCCAGCCCCTCGGACTCGTCTATCTGGCAATGGCCTTTGAAGCTGCAACCTGAGACGCTCCCTCCCAAGCCAAACCCCAAAGGGGTCCGGACGGAACCTTTGAAGCAACTCTCGCAGGCTCCTCCAGACCCTGCTAGCAGGCAGCGCGCGGGGCGGGGGGAGTCGGCCCAGGACGGGGCCTCCCCTTCCTCCCGCCAGGCCACCACCTCTCCCGTCTCACCTGCGCGTCCCCGCGGCCCGGGTCTAAGCAGGGCCGACTTTTCCTGGCCTGGCGGGAGCCCCCGGCCCGCGCTGGGCCTCCCCGGCCAGTGGGGCGCTAGGCCCCGCTTCCTGCTCCCCAGCAGCTGGGAGCCATCTCCTCTCCCTGCACGGCTGCCAGTTCTCGACTGGGCCCGGGACCAGGGCCAGTGCGGGGTGACGCCGGGGTCTCGGGGAGGGCCCCTTTCCAACTGAGCACCACTCCCCGCGCCCCTGGCCCCGGGAGCGTCCAGCTCACCCCTCCCGGTCCCAGTAGCCCCAAGTCCCAGCCAACCCCCTCTCTTGGAGCCCCCAGATTCACCCGGCCGCTCAGAGCCCCGCTCAGGGTCCCTGCTGGCCACTCCCCGAGCCCCTCCACCACCTCCGAGCCGAGCCCGAGGGGTCCCGAGCCAGGCGCCCCGGCCCCCGGGCCGTCGGCGCTCCCCGCTCACCTGATACTGCGCCGCGGGCCCCGCGGGGCCCATGGGGCGGAAGGCGGCGGCCCCGGGGCCCACCACGCCGCCGGCCGGCCCCGGCCCTCTCAGCGCCGGCACGGGCATCATGCCGGGGCCCGCGGGCGGAGGCGGCGCCCCTAGGGCCGCGGCCACGGCGCCGCCGCCGGGGCTGAGCGGGGGCAGCGGGAACCCGCCCGCGCCACGGCCCGACATCGCTCCGTCCCGTCCGGCGGTGCGGCGATCCGGGCTCCGGGCTTCGCGTGGAGTCCGCTCCGCGCCTTTCCGACCTGAATTCCGGGTTCTGGGCTTCGCCGATCCGGTTCCGGGATTTCCCAGGCCAAGTTCGCGAGCTCCGCGCAAACTAGGTTAGGGCCACGGCCGCCCCCGATTCCGGTCCTGTCCGGGAAATTCCGGATCCGGGATCTGCTAGAGGCCCGCCAGCCGCCCCCGCCGTCCAGAGGTTTGGCCGCCCGAGCCCAGTTACCCCGAGGCGGCCACCACGCAGCCCCGCCCCGCGCCAGGCCCCGCCCCCGCCGCCCGCCGCGGAGAGGCCGCCTAAACCCCCGCCCCTCTGGAGACACGCCCCCAAGCAGGCCCCGCCCCCAACCAGCGGTCTCCAGGGCCCCGCCCACGGCCTTGGGCCGGCCCCTCGGCGGGTGCGGAAGCTGCCCGCGGAAACCGTCAAACACCGCTTTCCTGGTAGTTGCCGCGCTCTAGTTGTGCGCGATTCGCGGGGCGGCTCGGTTGCGCACTTTGAGAATAACGTGGTCACTTTTACACTGTCGGCACCGAAGACTCAGCTGAAGGCAGAGCGGACATCAACTTGACTTTCTTGAAAAGCCCATGGTGGCAGCCCGGAACTGTCAAGTGACAGCGGTGGTTGCAGACCCGAGCCTGCGGGACTCGCTGGGCCCAGCGCGGATCTTGACAAGCTCTTTCAGCTCAGCGGGGCTCTGCTGCGCGCGAAGGAAGCCAATTACTTTACACCACACGCAGTGTCTCGAGGCGAATGAATTTTTGCATTGAAAGAAGCTCTCCTGCAGTTAAGGTTTTTCTCCAGAACTTACAGATCCAAATTAAAGAATATTAAATACCTCTTTAGACACCACTTATTTGAAGGAATGCAAAAATAACGTGTTTCCTGGGGATGGGAGCGATCTTACAGCAGGTCTGGGGCTTACCTTGCACGCGACCAGCCCGGGTTCGATCCATGGCACTCCATATAATTCCATGAGCCCCACCAAAGAATTATGCCTGAGTGCAGCCAGCAGCCCTGAGCACAGCCGTGCTTGGCACCAAAACCTGAAAAAGTGTTTCCTCTATGCCAGGAAATCTGGGCACGGTGGGTTTCTCCGATACTAAAAACCAGCGATTTCTAAATTTTATTATTTTTTAGTTTGTTTTTTTTTTTTTGCTACACCTGACAGTGCTCAGTGCTCACTACTGACTCTGTGCTCAGGAATCACTCCTGGCAATACTCAGGGGACGCCAGGGATAGAACCCAATCAACCATTTGCAAAGCAAGTGCCCTACCCACTGGACTATCCGTCCCTGAACTGCCTAAATTTTAGTGATCATAGTGATCATACTGGGAGTTTGCTTAAAATGCTGATACTGGACCAGATGCTGATGCTGGGCCAGAGAAATAGTACAGCAGTTAGACAAGGTTGCTGACCTGGGTTCAATTACCCAGCACCTCATTTGATTCCCCAGCACCTCCAGGAGTATTCCCTGAGCACCACCAAGTGTCCTCCACCCCTCCAAATTAAAAACAAACAAGCAAAACATGAAATGCTGATGCTACTTCCATAGCGCTGGGGAAGGGCCCATGATTCTGCATCTGTATTGCCAACTATACACTTTTGAGTAGCCAAGATAGAATTTTTTTCTGGATATAAATCATCTGATTTGTTTTGATCCCCAGTCAAGTCCTGCACTGTAATTCCCCAGATTCTGTTTATAGCACAGTCCTCCAACTCTTTACAGGAATTAGTTGGCTCCGCTCAGTCTTCCTGGTTTCTTTCCTTTGATGATAACCCCTACTGCTTCTGCTCTATTGCCTCGGTCTCCTCATAGAGCCTGCTCTGATTTCTCCCACAAAAGTGGCTTAGCTAAGTCTGAGTTACTTAAAATTGTTAGTTACTGTATCACTCAGGGAGGGCCCACTCTGTCCCTGGAAAGTGGGTCAAGAATTCATGATACTCTGATTAATATCCACTTCGAGCCTTAGAACACTAGCGGCTCTAGAGTAAGTACCAAAATGAGATCAGCCACCTCCCTACACCCCTACACACACACACACACACACACACACACACACACACACACACACACACTGACAAGTGTTTTAAAACAGCAAAGAGTTCAACGTCCTTGCTTAAAACCATTCCTGCTCCCACTGCTCTTGGACCTAATGTTATGGCCCCTCACTTACCAGCTTTTGCAGGGCCTGGCTCTTCCACAGCATCATTTTACCCCCTCCCTTCCCTTTGTTGTCTTGCAATAAGCAGGGATCCCACATGCTTGGTCATTGTACTTAGTCATGATGCCCGTGGAGTGGGAGCACAAAGTTTTGTTTTTGGTTTTTGTATAGGTGCTTCCTGAGGTCCCACTCAGCTGTGATGCTCACTGGGGATGGCTGTGATGCTCACACAGGCTCAACAGGGACTGTGCTCCTGCTGCAGTGCTCACATATCACAGCCACATACCTTGCTGTGCACCAGATACTCACACTTGCTGCACTGGCCAGTGGAGGTCCAATCAAGTCACTGCGGCTTTTCCTGGTGCATCTGGGCAGTATCCAGTATAAAACTCAGGGCTTCATGAAGTTTTGGTTTTGGTTTGGTTTGAGGGCCACACTCAGAGATGCTCAAGGATTGACTCCTGGCTCTGTGCTCAGGGATCAATCCTGGCAGGCTCTGGGAACCACCGGAAATGCCAGGGCCCAAAACTGGGTCAAGCATGTGAGAGGCAGCACCTCACCTACTACACTATCACTCCAGACTGGCAGGCACATTTTGCCCCAGAGAAATCTCCCTTCTCTTCGAGTTCCATATGTTTTTTTTTTAAATCACTGCCTTTGGCTCTCTAAGCATCAGTCTAGAGGGTTTCAAACTATAAAGCTCCTTCTCTCTTCAGCCTCTGCCCCCTGCTTTTCCTTAACCCTTCCACTCGCCCCTTATTTTACCTCCCCCTAATGTGATTCACTTAATCACATAACTTCCCGTTAGTCGTCGATTTGCTCGAGCGGGCGCCAGTAACGTCTCCATTTGTCCCTGTCACGTGCCAGTGTAGCCCAATGGCATCTGTTCGCTCCGGGAACATGAAGGGCCTCCAACCGATCGTTCATGATCTTGACGAAGAAGTCTGACCATCTGGTAGGTGGGAGGCCACGCGGTCTTTTGACATCCCGTGGAATCCAGTCGGTAACAGCTCTAGTCCAGTGGTCATCTTTAAATCTCATTATGTGACCAGCCCATCTGATTTTCGACACCTTGGCAAATGAGACAGCATCCCTGATTCTTGATCATCGACGGATGTCAGAACTCCAGATTCTTTCTCTCATTTGAGTGAAACGTGATATTCCAAGCATAGCTCTTTCTATTCTTCTTTGGGAGACCTGAATAGCGTTCTCATCTTGTTAGGGCCCAGGTCTCTGAGGCATATATTAATGCAGGAAGAACAGTGGAATCAAAGAGATGTGCCCGGAGCCGGAGGTTCTTCATCCTCTTAGCTATTTCTTCGACGTTCTTGAAGGCGTTCCAAGCCGCTCTCTTCCTCCTGCGCAGCTCGGGTGCCAGGTCATTTGTCATGTTGACCTCTCGACCTAGGTACACATAGCTGTTGCATTCAGAGATGGTCATTCCATTGAGAGCGAATGGGGCGTCAGGAATGAGGCTGTTTCTCATAAACATTGTCTTCGTAAGATTCAGCTGTAGTCCTACCTTTCCACACTCACGGTCAAAGTCAGCCAGCATTTGTGCCGCTTGGCTGATGTTTGGTGTTATACAACTGGTCTCATTCACCTGACCCTAATGTGATTATTATAATACATAATTATTTGATTTTATTGCACTAATTGTGCCTCGTCTGGCTCCCTCACTAAAATACATACTCTGTGAAGACAGGCACTGTCTATTTTTCATTGAGGCAAGCTTCAGGTAATATAAAATTAACCATTTTAGGGCCAGAGCGATAGTACAGCAAGTAGAGGCTTGCTTTGCATGATGCCAACCTGGACTCGATCCCTGGCACCCATATAGTCCCCAGAGCACTTCCAGGAATAATTCCTGAGTGCAGAGCCAGGAGTAATCTCTGCGCATCAACAGGTATAGTCCAGAAAAAAAAATTTGTTTACCATTTTACTCTTTCATTTTCTTCTTTTGGAGAAGCCACATCTGACTGTGCTCAAGGATCATTCCTGGGAGTGCTTGGGGAACCATATGTGGTGCACTAGGGATGAAACCTAGATTGACCATATGCAAATCAAGCATTTTACCTCTGTCCTATTTCTTAGGTCCAAAATTAACTCTTTTAAGGAATCGAAGAAACAGTATAGGGGGTACGGCACCTGTCTTGTATGCAGCTAACCCGGGTGCTTCTGGAATTTTCTATTTTTCCTACCACACCCTCCAACTGCCATAGGCAATTTGTCATTGTCTTTCTTTTTCCCAAGCACACAATCTAACTTTCTGTAAGAAATGTTGCTCACCATAGTGTGCCAAGTGGCTTTAGTCTGGGGCTCTGTCTCCAGCTCCATTCTCTTCCATGATGAATTCCAGGAAGACAAGGACAGTGCAGACACAAGGCCTGTTCAGGATAAAAGTTACCTCTGCCTGTCCACCCAGAACTCTGTTCCAAGTCAGTTCTGATGAGAAGCCAACTTAGTGAGGCAAAAGGTTAAAGCCAACTTAATTGTAACATTAATTTTGGCTTCCAAATCTTTCTTGAGCTTTATGCTCTTGTTCTTTGAACTTAGTGATTTGTTTGTGACCTGCCTCCCCCCACCCCCATATCCCTGGATTTTTCTTTGTTCACACCACTGCCCCACATTTTCATGTGTGTGTGATCTCTGCTGTACCAGTGTGGTCCTCACTGCCACAACCAAATGCACAGTCCTCAACACACCTCAACAACAACAAAAGGAAGGGAAAAGAAAGTGGGAACATAGTAGGTTAGGGAGAGAATCTTCTTTTTAGGGAGTGGGTGGATTCCAGCGGTGGTACTCAGGGCTCATTTCTGGCTCTGTGCTTAGGGAATCACTCCTGGCAGGGCTCAGGAGAACCTATAGGGTCCTGGGATCGAACCTAGGAAGGTTGTGTATACTGGCTGTACTATCTCTCCGGCCGCAAAGGAGGAGAGAATCTTAAAGGACCAAGGAAGCAGCAGATTTGGGAAATTCCTGAAAAGTTAAACTGATAATTTTCTTGATTTTGAAATTTATTATTTTAATTTAGGAAATAAGAGCTTAGATCGCAATACCATTGATAAAATTTGAAAATAAGGGGCTGGAATGATAGCACAGTGGGTAGGGTATTTGCCTTGCACGCGGCTGAACCGGGTTCGATTCCCAGCATCCCATATGGTCCCCTGAGCACTGCCAGGGGTAATTCAGGAGCGCATGAGCCAGGAGTAACCCCTGGGAAACGCCGGGTGTGACCCAAAAAACAAAAAAAAAAAATTGAAAATAAGATTCAATGGTTTTGGGTTAGGGGGAAAGAGCAGATGAAAAAAAATCCTACTAAATACAAATGCAGAAATTTTGGTTTCTAGCAAAGAGTGATTTAGTCTTCTACTTGGTAGCACACAGCAGAAACATTTAATATAAATGACCAGAACTATTAAAAGACTCAAAAGAGAGTCACAGAGATAATTCAGTAAATAAGATGGTTACCTTGCATGCCTGGACTTAATCCCCAGCACCACATCTAGTGCCCAGAGCATTGCCAGGAGTGATCCCTTAGCACAGAGCCAAGAGTAATCCCTGCACATCACTGGGTGTAGCCCAAACATCAAAACAAAACAACAAAAAAAAAAAGCCAATCAAATCCAAAATAACTCAAAAGGGAAATAAGATTGATTTGAAGGGATTACTATGTTTTGTTTTTTGCTTTTTGGGTCACACCCAGCGATGCTCAGGGATTACTCCTGGCGGTACTCAGGAACCATATGGGATGCTGGGAATCAAACCCAGCTCGGCCGCAGCCACATGCAAGTCAAATGCCCTACCCGCTGTGCTATCCTCCAGCCCCTGATGGGATTACTGTAATAGAGCTTATAAATTAACTTCTATCTCAGTAAACCTTTTCACTGACAAAAAATGAACTTTGAAGGACTGATAAAAATATAAAGTGGTAAAATAAATTTATTCTAAAAAGCAAAAGAAGCAACCACATTGTGAGTGCATTAAATAACAAGCCTGGGCCTGGGGATAACCCAGTAGCATGGAAGTAGAAGGCCTGTCTTGTAGGTATGTCTCTAAGAAGCTCCTGACCCTGTATTGTGTGAGCACACTCCTGGAGCCAAAGGGTAGAACCTTAAGCTCACCGCAATCACTACAGCCAAGAGTGCAAAACCTACAGCCAAGCACATGGGCAACATGGCCAAGCATATGAGCTTGAGAAAAAAAATTGAAATTCAAGAGACTAGTCACAAAACTAAGACCCTTCCATACAAAGGTTATGCCTCCCTACAGGAAAATAAAGGTGTGAAATCTGCACTATTCACAGACTCAGCCCTTTCAATTACTAAATTCTAGTCAAGTGCAAACTATGTGCTAAGGTACAGCAATAAGACAAAAAGTATCACTGTATCACTGTCCTCCCACTGTACAATTTGCTCAAGTGGGCACCAGTAACGTCTCCATTCGTTCTAGTCCTGAGATTTTAGCAGCCTCTCCTTATTCGTCCTTCCCAACGCTGCTGTATTGGAGGCTCTTTCAGGGTCAGGGGAATGAAGCCCGTTATAGTTACTGTTTTTGGCATATCGAATACGCCACGGGGAGCTTGCCAAGTTCTGCCGTGAGAGCGGAATACTCTTGGTAGCTTGCCAGGCTCTCCAAGAGGGACAGAGGTATGCTACATACCTCCCAAATATATGTATATGTATATCTGTATATACATATACATATATATGTATGCCCTCAAAACATGAGAGAAACAAGTAGATATATTCAATTCTTTGGCAGTAATGGTTTACCAACCAGTTTTCAAAACAGAACAGCAGCAACAAAAAAATCCCACAAAAACAAAATTTAATTTCTTTTTTTTAATGTAGGAGTACTGCTATTTATTCAGCCACACTGATTAGCTGATTGAATTGGGCATGAACTCCACCTTACTTCTTTTTTATTTTTCATTTTTTATAATTTTATTTATTGAATCACCGTGAGAGCAGTTACAAAGCTTTCGGGTTTAAGTCTCGGTCATACAATGAAATACCCGTACCTTCACCAGTACCCATTCTCCACACCAAAAACCCCAGTATACCCCTATCCCACACCCTCCACCTACCTGTGGGGCAGATGATTTCCATACTACTCTCTCTCTACTTTGATTACATTCAATATTTTGACACCAGACCCACCATTATTATTTGGGATTTTACCCTAACACTTAGATCTGCTGAAAAGACAACAGTAGACAATTTGTTTTCTATTGCTGGTTATGAATAACATATGACGTCGTGTGGCTGCAGTAGTGGCTGCGCGATTTCAAAATTCTAGAATTTTAACAATTAAATCTGGAGGGATTTCTGCCAAAACCAATTGGGTTCCGAGATTTTTTCCTGAGTCTCTGGGATCATGGCCATTAAGCAGCTTCATCAGGAGCCAGAAAGGTCGTTTGCGGGTGGCGACTCAGTGTCTTGTTGGGGTGGGGAGGAAAGGGCCTGTTCCACCCTCATCCTGCGAGGCCCCATGTGTCTTGTCACTGAGGGCCCAAACCTGACTGTCCAGTGGCCTCTGGAGGATGGCGGCCACTGAGCCACCTAGGGGTAGCAGGCAGAGGGACAGCACCCTTTTCCCCCTGGGGTGGCCTGGAGACAGTAACCTACTGTGCAGTCCGGACGCATTTCTGCCAAAAGCCGCTGGGTTTCGAGATTTGTTCCTGAGTCTCTGGGATCATGGCCATTAAGTAGATTGATCAGGAGCCAGAGGGGCCATTTGTGGGCGGCGACCCACGGTCTTGTTGGGACTGGGAGGAAAGGGCCAGCTCCACCCCCATCCCGTGAGGCCCCACCTATTTTGTCACTGTGGGTCCAAACCTGACTGTCCAGTGGCCTCTGGTGGATG
Organism: Sorex fumeus; assembly: GCF_029834395.1. Classification (NCBI taxonomy): domain Eukaryota; kingdom Metazoa; phylum Chordata; class Mammalia; order Eulipotyphla; family Soricidae; genus Sorex; species Sorex fumeus. The sequence continues at coordinate 80,739,491 of NW_026606120.1, forward strand.
ACGGCTACCAGGCTGCCAGGGGGAACAGACCAAGGCATGAAACCTATTCCCACCTGGGGTGGCCCAGTGGCAGTAACCTACTGTGGGTCCGGACACATTTCTGCCAAGAGCCACTGGGTTCCGAGATTTGTTTCTGAGTCTCTGGGATCATGGCCATTAAGCAGCTTGATCAGGAGCCAGAGTGGCCATTCATGGGTGACGACTCGGGGTCTCATTGGGGTGGGGAGGAAAGACAAAATTTAACTTCAATGCACAATTTCAGTGATGTAAATACTTGCACTGTGGCTGTTTTCAACCTACCTGACAACGTGAAGTGTGGAGCTGGGAAGAGATGGGGTTGTACCGTGAGCCAGTACTAGTTATCTAACTTAACATCAGTTAGTGGTAAGTGCGCTAAAGAAAAACAGAGCCTGGCAATTTAATGTTTGTACCTCTTAGGTACTAAAGGCTTTTATTGGTTGCAACAGGATGTGGAGGCCCAGAAGGGATTCAACAGCTCAGGTTTCTGGAGTGATTTCAAAGATCAGATAGCTGCTCCCCCCAAAATCCAGCCTGGCAATTTTAGGGAAGAGAGGCAAGGACAGGTCTTTCAAAGCCAGAAAAAAAAAAAACCCCAGGCTCCCATTTATCAAATATCTATTTGGCATTAAAGATCATGGCAGGGCCAAAGAGACAGAGAGTAGGATGCTTGCCTTGCACGCAGCACACCCAGGTTCAATCTACAGTGCCACCTGTCGTCTCCCCACACCCCACCAGGAGTGATTCCTGAGCAAAGCCAGGAGTAAGATAGATCTGATCAGGCACTACCAGGTCTGGCTACAAAACAAAAGACCATTTTAGGTTCCTATCCATCATTATTTCCTTTAGGCAGATTTGAAAACTAGAAGTTACGTTCCTTTCCCAAGCTCCTAAAGGTATTGAAAAGGGATTCATGGACAGATTTCTCTGACCCAAAGCTTCTGTTTCCTCTGACATTCTCCCTTACTGTCACATGCAGAGACATAACGTTGCTGGTACATAAGAGTACAGGGAAGGCAACTGTCCCAGTGCCCAAACCTGTCTGGGGACAAGGACACTCACTTGGAATCTAAGTTAAGCAAGTGGAAGATAGATAAAAGGCTCGTCCAGAGCAAGAAATGCAGTTCTTGAGATAGAGTAATAGTACAGGAGGTAAGGGACTTGCGTGTGGTCCAGCCGGGTTTAATCCCTGGCATCCCATATAATACCCTGTTCACCACCAAGTAATTCCAGGATGCAGAGCCAGGAGTAACCCTTGTGCATCACTGGATGTGACTCAAAAATTAAACAAAATAGTTATTTTAAATTTTATTACTTTGGGACATGCTACAATGCTCTGGGGACCATATATGGTGGGATGGGTATCAAACCAGGTTGCCTGCACACAAAGCAAGTGCCTGACCCATTTTACTCTTTCTGTCCCCAAGAAATACAGCTCTTAAAACTTACACTAGGGCTGGGATCTGGCTCAGCGATAGAGCACCTACTATGAGACCCTGAATTCCATGGTCCAAATTTGATCACAGCTGGGAGGCCTCGTGGGCATAGTCCTAGTGCCCTCCCACCCTCCGTGTTGCTGGGAGTAGCCCTTATTAAACAAACAAACAAAATAACCTTACACTGGACACCTATATTAGTCATTCCACTAGTAAGCCATTTCCAACTGTTTCCTTATCCATAAAATTGGGGTGATCATTGTGTCCCGCCAATCCCAGGCACACATCCCGTACAGTTTTATTCCATAATTTTCCTCCCGAAAATAACTTCCAAATCCACAATGTTCGCTGTGCTCAAGGTCAGGACAGGAGGGAGGTCAATTCGCAATGGGTTGCCCTTGGAAACCGCAATGAGGGGAGGACGAGAGTCAACCATCGCGAGAGTTCCGGGCGAGGGCAGAAGGGCACGGGGGTCCGGCTGGTAGGAAGTGACGGACAGTGTGTGAGGGAGTTACCAAAGCGGGGACGAGGCACACACGGTGCTCCTCTAATACCTGCAGAGCACCCCACGAAACCCTTCTCCCTTCCTCCAGTCCCTCGGGGTGAGCTCGCCTCGGGAGGCAGTGGCCGATTAGGAGACAGACGCACAAGCTCTACTGTGAAGTCGGCCGCGAGGCTTGCCTTTTCCCCCCCAAGGCCGCCCTTTCCCGCCAAAGCAAATCACGTGGTCAGGCTGCACCACCAGAGGCACCGGCGGGGTCCGGGAGCGGGGTAAGAAGAAGCCCTTGGTATCCTCAGGGAGGCCATCATCGACCCCCAGAAAGTTTCCTTTTGAATCTACTTGTTTTCTCTTCCGGTCGTCTTCTCGAGTCAACCCCCGAGCTGCCGCAGGAGAACGTGGGCTTCCGGCTTCCCGGCTCCCCCCTTCCCCCCCGCTCGCCCCTCACGCCCCCCCCCGCCCGCCCCCGTGCTTCAGCCAATCGTTGCTCGACTTTCGTATGACGTCACGCGTCTCTAGGCCTATCAGAAGCATCGGGTGCGCCTGTAGCGTGCGCCCGCCCTCCCTGGAGCCTTCCAAACCGTCGTCGTCTGTTAGCTCGAGGCCAGCACTGAGTGCAGCGGGCGGGCGCGACACGCGGTGATCGGAGAGTGAGTGGAGTGGATCGCGGTGCGGGGTAGGTCTTCCCGGACGGGTCTCGGTGCACGGCAGGGCCCCCCTCCGCCCCCCAGGGCCTTCCCTGCCGGTCTGTGCCGGAGCGAGTCAGGTGTCTTCGCTGGCTCACACCTCACACTCCAGGCGGGTGGCAGCCATGAGGCGCGCTCACAGAGGAATTTTCCCAGAATTTTCCCGGGAAGAATCCTCCTCCCCCCAAAGTGTCAAGTACATCAGTGTTTTAATATTTCCGAAGAGTTTTTATGTTTTGAGGGCCGTCCGGCCCAGCCGGGTGAGGTGGAGGAGGGCGGCTGTGGCCAAGGAGGTGCCGACGGCTCCGGTCCGCCCTCCATAAAGGGCTTCCGAGGAGCATCAGTATCTTCTCGGAAGGGCTTGAGAGACTGATCAGTATTTTCTCTTAAATGCTTGCGAATATTACCAGCCCTCCCTCACCCATGCTGCTTAAGTGCCGGGACCCAAATCCAGGGGCTTGGGGCCGGCGCCATAGTCCTCCGTCCGGGCTTTTGTAGTGCACATGGCGGATTTGATCCTGGGCGCCTCGCAGTGTCCCCTGAGCCCTCCAGGAGTGACCCCTGAATGCAGAGCTGGTGTGACCCCCCAAGCCCAACAGAAAACAAAGCCAGGGCTGAGGGCACAGCAGGAAGGGCGTTTGCTTGCACGCAACCGACCCGGGTTCGATTCCCAGCATCCCATATACCTCCCCGCCCCCCCCCCCCCAGCACCGCCAGGAGTAATTCCAGAGTGCAGAGCCAGGAGTAACCCTGTGCATCGCCGGGTGTGACCCAAAAATTTAAAAAAAAAAAAAAGAAAAAGCCAGAGCTGAGGTGTGTGTGTGTTGGGGGCAGGGGGTGGGGTGCACCCAGAAGGACGTGGAGTCCAGCAGGCAGATTTCCAAAGGGAGAACAAGGATGGGTTTTTCCAGTACAGGCTTGAGAAAAGGCACCATGGACCGGCCCATAGGGTTCCTCCTCCAGTTGCTTGCATTGTCCCATTGTGGGTATCAGGTGCCGCCCCATCTTTCCACCCAGGAACTCTGTAGGGGGCTGAGGGGATGGTTCACACACACGAAGTGCTCAGGGCTTGGCCCTAGCACTGCACTCGGGAGTCATTCCCTACTGCTGAGGATCTGAGGATTCAACCGTACTATCTCCCCCCCCCCCCCCCCCCCCCCCCCCCCCCCCCCCCCCCCCCGTGAATGATCTTAGGACAGCTTCTGGTGCAACTCCATGCCCAGGAACTTCCAATTGGAGGATGGGAGGGTTCAGTGGTCAAGCCAGGAAGACCCCAGGCAGCACCTGGTGACTGGGCTGATGTAAACGTGCAGGTGTTGGCTGGGAGGGTGCTCCCACGGGGGCAGCAGCCTCCTGCTCCATTCTTGCCCAGTGTGGGTGCTTCCTTGAGGGGCTTCCAGTCCTCTGCAGGTCACAGAGGGCGACACAGACCTAAGCAGGGCCTGTTGGAAGGTGAGGAAAGGAAGCAATAGCCTAGGCTCCCACCCCAGAGACAGTCCTGGGATAAGGCACTTGCCTAGCTTGTAGGCCACCCTGGTTCCATCCCTGGCACCACATAGGATCCTTGCGCAGCCAGCAGGGGGCCACCTGGGCACAGAGCCAGAAATAGTCTGGGAGTGGCCAAGTACCACCCACCTCCCAGGAAAGCAGTAGTGTAGCTAAAGGGAGCTTATATACTGACCAATCTCCAGGGATGGAAAGTCTTCATGGTAGGTCTCATGGCAAGGGGACACCGAGTCAGGTAAGAGATGAAAGTGATGTTCACGGTGGAGGGGACAGACCAGGCAGAGGGAAGAGACATTGGAAAGAGGTGTGTGTGTGTGTGTGTGTGTGTGTGTACGTGTGTACGTGTACATACATGCAACCCTGAAATATATTGGATAGGGAAATCCCAAACTCAGACAGGAAGTCCAGGTCTTGCTGAGTGGCTGAGACAATTCAACAGTGTGTCAACGTCGACTGCCCTTCCCCCAAAGCCTACTTCTCTACCTCCCAACCCCTTCATGACTAGAAGCATCCTACCCACGGTAGTATGGCTCTGGCCCCTCCAGTAGCCTTCTAATTGATTTTTTAGGGGGGGGTCACGCCTGGCAATACTCAGGGGTTACTCCTGGCTCATGCACTCAGGAATTATTCCTGATGGTGCTCAGGGGACCATATGGGATGCCAGGGATCAATCCTGGGTCAGCTGCATGCAAGGCAAGTGCTCTACCCACTGTACTATCAGTCCTATCCCAATTCTAATTGATTTTGTGGCCACCAATGTCTTTTATTTACATTTCTTTTCCCAGTATTGCCAGTGTAGTCATTATGAAAAATAAGACTGTCTATTCTTTTATTTTTAGCAAAAATAAGGCCATCTGAGAAGCTCTGTGGATTCTGGCTTACTTAGTCCAGCACGTTAACTACTTCTTTCAAGTTTATATCACAGCTTTTCTCTATAAGCGAACTGTTATTCATAATGAATTTTTCACATTTTCTCAAATAAGCCTGACCTGTTCTCCATGTCACCTTATCTTTTAATAAACTTCCATACATAATAGAAAAGTCAGCTCCAAAGCAGTCTCTCTGAGAAATCTCACCTCTTTCAGAGAGAAGTAATGATTCCCTCCTTAGCATTCCCAACTAATTTGGCATTTCAGCAGCTTTGGCGACAGCAGTGCAGTCATCATCATAACTCACTGTGAGGGCTTACGTGCCAGGAGTTGGGCTAAACACTTGATTTAATTCACTTCATTCTCACATTACTCCCTGTCTCAATTTTTATAATAACACTTGGCACAGTACATTGTTATTTTTATTCACATTTGTCTTTCCTGCTAACTTGCAGAAATTCCTGCCATAGGATATATCTTGGCAATGTCAGTGCCTTTTTAAGAGCTAACTTATTTTAAGTACTCAGTAACTGCTGAAAGAATGTGTGAATATAAGCGGTCCCACTTGGGACCTTTCCTTCTCTCTTTCTTTTCTCTTCTCTCTCTCTCTCTTACTCCCTCCCTTCCTCCATCTCTCCCTCTCTTCCTCTCTCCCTCTCTCTCTTGCTTCCTAATTTTGGGCCATACCCGGTGGTTCTTAGGGCATACTGTTGGCTCTGTAGTCAGGGATCACTCCTGGCAGGGCTTGGGGAACCATATGGTGTGCCAAGGATTGAACCTGTGTGAACTCTGGGCAAGATAAGCATCTTACTGCTATGCTATTGTTCTGGCCTCCTTTTATACTTTGTCTGGCAGTTATGACTCAAAATTTTTGTTTCAAATTTTTCTTCAGAGGCTTGAATACTTTATTTAGAATATCTTCAGTTATGGGCCAGAGAGATAGTACAATGGGCAGGGCATTTGGCCTTGTATGTCAGGTTCAATCACTGGCATCCTGTATGGTCTCCAGAGCACCACCAGGAGTATTTCCTGACTGCAGAGCCATGAGAAACCCCCAAACATTGCCAGGTGTGACTCAAAAACAAAACAGAAAAAGAGTACCTTCAATTAAAGGAGATCTAGAAAGAGATATAAGTCACTTGGAGCTAAGTTTGGTAAATAGGGTAATCGAGAAATAGCTTCTTCTTAAAAAAAAATCAGACAACAGTAGAATAACAAAGACTTTTTTTTTTCTTTTTGGGTCACACCTGGTGATGCACAGGGGTTACTCCTGGCTCTGCACTCAGGAGTTACTCCTGGCGGCGCTCAGGGGACCATATGGGATGCTGGGAATCGAACCCGGGTTGGCAGTGTGCAAGGCAAACGCCCTACCCGCTGTGCTATCTCTCCAGCCCCAACAAAGACATTTTGGCATCATTTAAAAAACAGTTCTAGATTATTTACAAAGAAAGTTCTGAATTATGATGTTACCATTTTTATTCTGGAGTAAGAGTAAAATTAATCTGAAATAGAATGATTGTTGTTTTGCAGTCACATTCAGTGGTATTCAGGTCTTACTCATAGCTTTGTGCTCAAGGGTCACTCCCAGCAGAACTCCGGGGCTATGTGGTGCGAGGGACTCAGCTTGAGTCGATTGGGTGCAAGACAAGCACCTTACCCACTGTCTGATCTCTCTGACTCCTGCAGTATATATATTTTTTCTTTTTGGGTCACACCCAGTGATGCACAGGGGTTACTCCTTGTTCTGCACTCAGGAATCACTCCTGTCGGTGCTTGGGGGAACCGTATGGGATGCTGGGAATCGAACCGGGGTTGACCGCATGCAAGACAAACGTTCTACCTGCTGTGCTATCGCTCCAACCCCTGCAATAGAAATTTTGATAGGACTAATACCTATGAAAATGATTAAAACACTCATTCAGATCAACATACAAATAAAGATACAAAATTCAATATGTGAACTTTTAAATACATTAGAGTGTAGAACTAGAGGGTAGTCATTCATTTGTATAACTCTCATAATATACTAGGCACTATGCCTAGAGTTGAAGATGTAACGTGAGTACATTTCAATCTCTTGTCCTCAGGAAATTTCTAGTATTGTAGTGATTACTCATTAAAATAATATACTAAAAGGCTGGAGAAATAGTACAGTGGGTAGTCTTCAGCAGCTGGATTTGATCCCCAGCACCACATATGGTCCCCCAGCCCTTGCCAGAAGTGATTCCTGAGTTCAGAGCTGGGAATAATCCCTGAACACCACGGGGTGTGGTCCCAAAACAAACCAAAAAAAATGAAAAAATAATTGACTAAAGTAAAATATATTTTAATTCCCAGCTTGAGAAATCATGTTGGGTATAAAGTGAGGCTGGGCTGGAGCGATAGCACAGCGGTACGGCATTTGCCTTACAAGTGGCCAACATGGCAGACCCGAGTTCGATTCCTCCACCCCTCTCAGAGAGCCCGGCAAGCTACCGAGAGTATCTCGCCCGCATGGCAGAGCCTGGCAAGCTACCCATGACGTATTTGATATGCCAAACACAGTAACAAGTCTCATGATGGAGACGTTACTGGGCCCGCTCGAGAAAATCGATGAACAACGGGAGGACCATGACGGTGACCCTTAAAGTGAGGCTATATATAACAAATGAGGTATTAGTAAGAGGGACAGTGTTAGTCTGGAAACCTTTCTCAGACAAAATTGACTTAAATGAGTTTTTTTTGGGGGGGAGGGATGGTAGGTCACACCTTAAAATACTAAGGATTATTCCTGGTTCTACGCTCAGGGGTCACTCCTGGTGGTGCTCAGGGGACCTTACATGGTAGTGCTGGGAATCAAAAGCAAGTTCCCTACATGCTGTGCTGTGGCTCTGACCTCGTAGTGAATTATTTTAATGAGCAATCACCACAATAATAGGAATTACCTTAGGATAGGAGACTGAAATTTACTCACCTTGTATCTTCAATATCGCTGGAGCAATAGCACAGCGGGTAGGGCATTTGCCTTGCACGCAGCTGACCCGAGTTCGATTTCTCCGCCCCTCTTGGAGAGCCCGGCAAGCTACCGAGAGTATCCCACCTGCACGGCAGAGCCTGGTAAGCTGCCCGTGGCGTATTCGATATGCCAAAAACAGTCTCACAATGGACACGTTACTGGTGCCCCTGGAGCAAATTGATGAACAATGGGAAGACAGTGCTACAGTGCTATATCTTCAACACCTAGGCACAGCTGTGGTCTGGTGTATTATATGGAATATATAAATGAATGATTGTCCTCTAATTCTTATCTCCTATTCTGTCTCTCTGACTTTCTCTTTTACCATCTTTCTTTCAAAACCCCATAGAAGGGGTTTTGAAAGAAAAGGCTTGGTATGGAGTGGCAACAAAAAGAGATTACTCAGAGAATAATCAGAGATTTCTTGATGAATATAGAACCAAAGCAGAGACAGTGCCTTGAAGGGTATTCCCCTAAGGCCATGGAGAGGCCTGATGAAGCATTGCTCCCTTATACCACAGAATATATCAATGTTGTTTATCAGATGGATAGTGCCAGATAAACATCTTTTTTGTCTGGCTTGTTTTGGGAAGCCACACACCCAGGGATGCTCAGGGATTATTCCTGGCTCTGCACTCAGGAATTACTCCTGGGGGGCCATTTGGGGTGTCAGGGATCGAACCCAAGTTGGCCACATCTTGAAATGCATGTGCCCTATCCCCTATATTGTCTTTAGCTCTGAAAACCTCTTTCAACTTCATTTTTCCTATTTTTATGCTAATAGAATTCTTCTGTTGACTCAAGTAGATAAAGGGAAACAGGAAAAAAAGTTTAATTGGAGCTTATATCAATTCTGAAGTCCCCTGTGGAGTAGCCCCTGTGCACCTCTGGGTACAGCCTACCCTCCTCTTCTCCAATCTATAAACCCCCCTTCATGATAAATAGGCACAACATTTTTTTATACTACTGGTACACTGATTCTCTTAATGCAATTTCTGCAGACAAGGGACTACTTTTAACAAGATCCAAGAATGAATCATTCTGTATCCTTTTTCTTTTCTTTCTTTTCTTAAACACTTTCCCCAGCATTGATGTCTGCTTTCTTTCTCCAGCGTTTGAACCTTCTCAAAAGGATGGGAATATCACTGTTCGCTGTCTGGGCCTTACTGGCTTTAATTCATTGCTCAGGTGAGATTCTCTGGGAATATCCTTAGTTAGGATGTGCCAGGGCATAAGTGGCTGGTCAGTGAAGAAGAGCAGAGGAATCCCTAAATGTAGGTGGCACACAAGGTTTTATTCATCTGGACATTTGAGAGAGATTCTCGTTGTTTGTGACACAAGGACAGACTTCTTAAGTGTTTGGACTTCTAGTTGGGATAACCCAAGTGAAGGGATAGGATGCTAGACCATTTTAGGGAGAGACCATTTCTCCCTATGAAATAGACCTTTTCTCTTGGGCTCCCTGCTTGCTGTCCAAGAACTGTTTTGTTGTTGTTGTTCTTGAGAGTCTTTTTACTTCTTTGATGCCCCCTTTTGTGTCTTAATAAGCTAGACTAGGATCTAGATAGAATGGAGCTTGTACCTCAGTTGTAAGAAAGTGGTTCTCCATATTATGACAAGGAAGGACCCAGAGCTTCAGTGAATGACATTACAACAGGAGTTTTATAGGATAAGAATTCACAAAGGGGACTGATCTTTGGGAGATTCAGTGTGTGGTGAACATAGAGTAGCTGAAGGGAAGCTTTCAAGAGACCATGTCTCACTTTTATCAGGCATCGCACGTTTTCTTGGTGGTTCCCAAACTGGACCTGAGATTTCCCCCAGAAGACTGAATTCCTAAGTTTCCCAAAATTCCCCCTAGCACCAAAGCAAAACATCTCGTTTTGAGAAAGTGGTAAAGAGTTCCTGGGGGAATGAGGGATCCTCCAAGATAGCCTTTTGGTTCCCACGATTTGCTGTGCGTCAGAGTCACATTGGGATGCCTGTTCACTGGCACATTTCTAGAGTTCCTGATTTTACAGGCCTTCTAGGTCATTCTGGCAAAGGCAATCTTTAGTTCATAATTGGAGAGAAACACTGCGATAAAATTTTCTTAGGGGTTTACTGCACCACGAGAACCCTCAGTAGTCAATCATGGGTGCTTCCGAGATGTCGAGATGTTTTGCCTAAGTTTTCTAGGCACAATTCTTAGCAATGTCATAGTTTCTGCGGTGATTCTAATTATGAATCAATATCTCAAGGAAGATGAGCAGAGGATGTGGCAGCAGAATCAGGGTTCTGAATTATTCAATAAATAAGGGCCTTTTTGATTGACTCTCCTGTGCCTTTTTTTTTTCCCAGTTCATGATAGATTTCCTTTTCTCTAAATAAGTAGGGTCTGGTTTTATTTGCGGGGAAGGCAGAATGGTGGAGGGCATGTTGTCCTCATCAGAATCTTTGGTGTGCGTGTTGGTCATTTTAGGAGGCACAGAAGAACTCTTTGAGGTTTCTGTGTGGCCAGATCCAGCCCTGGTAAAGTTTGGACAGTCCCTCAAGGTGAACTGCAGCACCACCTGCCTAGACCCTGGGCCCAGTGGAATTGAGACCATCTTAAGGAAATCCCAGATGGGCAGGGGACCTCAGTGGAAGGAATTTCTCCTGGAGGATGTCACAGAGAATTCCGTTTTTCAGTGCTTCTTCTCCTGCGCCGGAATCCAAAAAGCTATAAGTGTTGGCATCACTGTATATCGTAAGTGGGGCTGAGGACTGGGAGGAAGGGAAAGATGGGGCAATATGATCAGATCTCATTCTGAGAATAGTTGGAAATTTCTCTCTGAGTAGAGAAGTAGAGAGCCCTTAAAAAGATTCCTGTCCAGCTGTAGGATATCTAGAGTCAATGACTTCTATTTTCCTTTGGTACGGCTTTTAAATTAGGAGCAGGGTACAGGAGCAGAACATTAGACCTCTGTGCTCAATACTTATAAATGATCAAATAAGTAAAAATTAGTGCTGTATCGCTTGTTACGATATTCCAGGATAAACATAGATTGGATAAACATGGTCTTTGTAGACTTAGATAGTTGGAGAAATGTCATGGAAAAGGAGGAACTTGAACATCTCATGCAGAACAACTGGGATTAGAAGAGATGGGGATGGACAGGGAGGGTCTTTTAGGATGGCAAATAGGACTGGCAAAGGCATGATTGTAAGCACAAATGTGAGCTTTGTGTGCTCATAGCTTGGTTAGTGAGGACATCATTCTTGTGGGATGCAGAGGAGCTCCTTAGTGGCTGCTCATGCCTTTGAAATTCTGTAAGAGGGGAATGTACTCCAGAATAGCAACAAAACAAAGCAAGTGACCTCTCCACAGTCACATTTCTGAATTACCCCTTTAGCCACTCTGATGGGCAGAGAGCCAGAAGGTAAACTTACCCCATTTTGGGCAGTAGGCATCAGATGGCTGGAGGCTAGCCTTCACTTCCGGCACAGTTTCCTCTTTTAAATGATTTCTTTCTGGAAAAGTGAGTTGCTGTCTCTCACCAATACATTCTTTGTCTTCAAGAGCCTCCAGAGCAGGTGATCCTGGAGCTCCAGCCAACATGGGTGCCTGTGGGAGACATCTTTACAGTCAAGTGCTCTGTGGGCAGAGTCGCACCCCTGGAGAACCTCAACATTACCCTTTTCCAGGGTAATCAAAAACTTCGTAGAAAGGACTTTAGGAACTTGACTGTTGACTCCCAAATATCTGAGGTCACCATTGATGTGAGAGCCCAGAAAGAGTATGACAGATGCAATTTCTCCTGCCATGCAGAACTGGACTTGAGTTCACAGGGTGGAGAGTTCTTTCAAAGCAACTCAGCCGTCAAGATGCTTCGGATCTTTGGTAAGTCAGAGTCCTTACATGGGAGGAATCTGAGGCTTTTTCCTCCTCATCCCTTGTTCCCTGGGACTAAATTCCTATAAGATTTAAGATAGAAGACGTGAGGATAACTGAGCAGAGCATTTACTTAGGCTGTAAACTCACACCAGGGACAGAGATAAAGGTTTTATTCCTCACTTCCTACCCTAAGTATAGGGTTCTACATTGACATGACACTTGACTCGCATGAATTTTTTCCTTTCCTTTGTCTCGTATTTCGACAGAATTCTCTCAGAGTCCTCAAATATGGATCTCTCCACTTCTGGAGGTTGGAATGGCAGAGTCTGTGAGCTGTGAGGTGGTTGGGGTGTTCCCAGCAGAAGAGGTGATGTTCTCTATGTTGCTGGGAGACCAGGAGCTGAGCCCCCTTCTCTCCTGGGAGGGAGACACAGCACGGGCCAGTGCCACAGTTCGGGCCATGGAGACAGGTGATCAGGAGCTGTCTTGCCTTGTATCTCTAGGTCCAATGGAACAGGAAGCAAGAGAACCGGTACATGTTTATAGTAAGTACCTTGCCTCTTCCCTTCTCCTACAGGGTTCCCCGAGAATGAAAGGCTTAGGACAAATACCCTGCTAACCTTTGCTAGGTCTACTTGCAAGTGAATAATATTCATCTTCATCCTTGCTAAGTGCTGACCATTTAGAGACAGGCAACCTTCACCCTGTTTCCTTAAGCCATCTGTTCACAGGGATTGTGAATGCTTGAACCTGTCCCTAGGAGCTCTGATTCAAGGCCAGGGTAAAAAAGACATGCTCTCCATGCTCCAATAAATAGTCAGATGTGGGCAGACTGAATTTATTGTAGAAACTCTCAGATTCCTCTACTAACACAGTTATGCCTTTTACACACAAGCAAGAGTGATGCCCAGTCCTTCCCGACTCTATGTCTGAGTTACTAACAGCAGCATGAGTACAGAAATGCTGCCAGTTTTGAGAAACATGTTTACTCCTCTTTTTTTCTTTATAGGCTTCCCTCCACCAGTTCTGGAGATGGAAGAATTATACCCATTGGCAGGGACAGACATTAATGTGACCTGCACAGGGCATATATTAACGTCACCCAGTCCTACTCTTCGACTTAAGGAAGCCCCTGATCTTCCTGCTCCTGGGAATCCTGCTTGGCTTTTCCTTACTGCCACAGAGGAAGACGATGGCCGAAATTTCTCCTGTGAGGCCTCCTTGGAAGTTCAGGGTCAGCAGCTGATCAAAACCACTTCAATCCAGCTCCATGTCTTATGTGAGTAGATACTTGAATTAATTTTTTTTTCATTTTTTATAATTTTATTTATTGAATCACCGCGAGAGCAGTTACAAAGCTTTTGGGTCTAAGTCTCAGTCATACAATGAAACACCCATACCTTCACCAGTGCCCCTTCTCCACCCCCAACAACCCCAGTATACCCCCATCCCACACCCTCCCCCCACCTGTGGGGCAGATGATTTCCATGTTACTCTCTCTCTACTTTGATCACATTCAATATTTCAACACCAGACCCACCATTATTATTTGAGATTTTACACTCAGATATGCTGAAAAGGCAATAATAGACAATTTGTGTTCTATTGCTGGTTATGAATAACATATGATGTCGCATGGCTGCAGTAGGGCCATGTGATTTTGAAATTCCGAAATTTTAACACTTAAATCTGGAGGGATTACTGCCAAAAGCCACTGAGTTTCGAGATTTGCTCCTGAGTCTCTGGGACCATGGCTGTTGAGCTGCTTGATCAGGAGCCAGAGAGGCCGTTCGTGGGCCTCGTTGTGGTCTTGTGGTCTCGTTGGGGTGGGGAGGACAGGCCCAGCTCCACCCCATCCCATGAAGCCCAACAAGTTTCGTCACTGCGGGTCCAAGCTTGACTGTCCAATGGCCTCTGGAGGATGGTGGCCACCGAGCCGCCAGGGGGAGACAGGCAGAGGGACAGCACCCTTTCCCCCCTGGGGTGGCCCGGTGACAATAACCTACTGCAGGGTCTGGACACATTTCTGCCAAAAGCCGCTGGGTTTCGAGATTTGTTTCTGAGTCTCTGGGATCAAGGCTGTTAAGCAGCTTGATCAGGAGCCAGAGAGCCATTCATGGGCGATGACTTGGGGTCTCGTTGGGGAGGGGAGGACAGGCCCGGCTCTCCCCCCCCCCCCCCCGATCCTGTGAGGCCCAACAAGTCTCGTCACTGTGGGCCCAAGCCTGACTGTCCAATGGCCTCTGAAGGATGAGTGAGGCCCTGTGTGTCTCGTCACTGGTTGAATTAATTTTTTATACTTTATTTAAACACCATGTTTTACAAAGTTGTTCATCATGCTGTTGTTTCAGGCATTTGATGTTTCGAAACTAGTCACACCACCAGTGTGACCTTCCCTCCACCATTTTCCCCAGTTTCCAACCAACCTTCAAATCTGTCTCCTTAGCAGGCACAAAAAAATTTATTCCATACTGCCTGTTACAACAAAATGGCTAATGGAATCATCAAAAAAAAATCTGCAGTCAAAGAAAACTTTTTGTATCTCACCATGGGGTCATTAAAAAGTCATTATCTGAGGGTTTACTAAGCTGTTTGTTGCTAGTTTAGCCCCCTGTGTTACTGCTTTTGTTTATTGAGCTTCGTTGGCCTCTATGCTATTTTCCCATTTAATTCGGTGTGCTCCTACTGTGCTGTTAGTATTATGGAATTTGGTATGCAACTGCGTGCTCCAGGAATTCCAGGGTCTGTGGAACTGGGCTGATGACTTTCAGCAGCCCAGCTCGGCTTGAATCTACCGAGATCAGTGGTGAAGTGTGGAGCCGGGCCTCTGCTTCCATAGCTGTAGCTGCAGGGGCTTGCGGCAGTACGGGGCTGTGGGGAAGGCTGCCCGTCTTCTCTCCCAGAAGACCCCAGAATTCTCAACCCTCAAACTGTTATAACTGGAATTTTTTTTTTTCGGTTTGGCATCTCTGTAGAGGTTAGTTGTGAAGTAGTGAAGCTGGGCTGTTTGTATGGCAGCAGCTGTGGAATGGGGGTGTGGCTGCCAGGGCTTCGGCAGGCTGGGGACTTGGTCCTCTTCAGAGCACCCCAGTGTTTTCAGCTCGAAGACCGGTCTACCCATGAGTTTTACCGGCTTGGCTTGCATCTCTTCCCAGATTAGTGGTGAAGCTGTGGAGCTGGGCCATTGCTTACATGGCAGTGAAGCCTGAAACTTCTTGTCAAAACAGGAACTAGTAGTCTCCCATTTCCAGAGCTCTTGACCAGTACCTTCATTATTAAAGTCATCATGTTTTTCTCATATAGCAAGAAAGAGAAAATAAAATAAGAATTCTCCAAAACTTTGCTCTCTTGTTTCTTCTGATATAAGGAGAGTAAATCAGAAGAAGCAAGAGAGGAAAGTGGGAGCAGAGAAGAAAACATGATGAGAGTGATCAGCTTGAAGCTCTGTTAAAGGTTGATGACTGAGAGCATGGTCTGAGCTTAGGAGGAGGAGGGAAATTTTCAGGTGAAAATCTGTATTTTGAGAGCCCAGAGTTATGATTCGGTGGCAAAGTCGATGCCTCAATGTGCGTTCAATCCCCTGCACCCAAAAAAGGGGGGGGTGCTTTTTTTGTTTACTTTTTATTTTCAATCCTCCTCTCTAGATTCCTCTCCATACATAGTGTCCACATTCACTGGGAAGCAGGGGCCTCAGTGTCACCATTAACTGGATCCTCAGAGCTCTTTGGGCTGAACCTATTAGAGTGCCTGAGGCTGTGTCTTTGACTTCTTGCCTGAAGGGAAGGGAGAAGCAGGGAACTGGTGAACCTCAGCTTGGGGAAGAAAGCTGCTAGACAAAGAGGGCACAGCATTGACTGTGATCTTGGTTTTTGTTATTTTGATCTTGATCTTTGTTTTTTGCCAGACCCAGTGGTGCCTGGTGACCATAAAGTACCACACACTAGGTGGCTCTCATGTGGTGCCCAGGGTCTCATACAGATGAGGCATGTACTCCAGCTTTGAGCAAAACCCCCGCTATGTTTGCATTGGGGAAGGGCTCTCCCTTACTTTGGCATTCTAAGTGCTACCCCACTGGGAACTCTCTCCTTTCCAGACCAGCCACAGTTAGAGGAATCTGGATGTCCTGGCAACCAGACGTGGGTGGAAGGGACTGAAGAGATGCTTGCCTGCGTCCCCAAGGGAAACCCAACTCCCACCTTGGTGTGTACCTGGAATGGAGCGGTCTTCAACCTCCACATGCCACAGAAGGCAACCCAGAACCACTCTGGAACCTACTGCTGCACAGCCACCAACCGGCTGGGTTCAGTCAGCAAAGACATTTCTGTCATTGTTCAAGGTGAATACAGTCCCCCCATTGCCAGGCCCAGGAAGGAAGTAGTCCCTCTGGACTTGGGATGCTTATCCAAATGTGGAAAAATGAAAGATTTGTGTGGGCTGGATGGGGAATGGTGGGGAATGATAAAAAGCGGGTCTGGTGGGCTGGAGTGGGGTGACTCTCTTGCCATTGAACCTTCCCAAATTCTGTCTTCTGTGCTTGGACAGGACTGGATGAAGGAATCAGCTGCACCATCTTCGTCATTATTATTGTCGCTCTTGGAATATGTATAATCACCATCGTGCTCTATTTGAACTATGGGTCCTGCAAAATAAAGAGGAAGAAATTGCCCTATAGACAGAAAGAGAAGAACAAAGATGAGGAAAGCCAGTTTGCAGTTCAAGAAGCAAAAATATAGCAGTGCACATACTTGCTAAATAGAATTGCTATTTGGTTGAAGGAGACTTTGACTACTGGGGTTTCTTAAGGAAGTGAGAGGGAGTAAAGGAGAAAGGAAGAGGCAGAAGTGAGGCCACGTTGCCATTTGTGTTTTGAGTCCCATAAAACATGTTTCAAGCCGTCTTGTCCCTTGTCTCTAACCCATCCATAAGCTCAACTCCTTTGATTTCACTCTGATCACTAGAAGTTTCAGCTTCAGCATTTAGCTAGTGAGGGGATGACTTCCTGCTATCGGTTTAACCAGTTTACACTTAAATTTAAAAATAGATTCTGTTCTTTCCCCATTATCACTCTTTTTCACTGCCCACAGTCACAAACATAAATTGAAGAAATTAACAGAAGTATCACAGAATGCAACTCATTTCTCCCAGTTCTTCACTACTCTAGAGGGAATTACTGTCTTTCTTAGTCTGGGAAGAGGGTTTAAGGGGTGAGTAGAAACAGAGATCAGGAATCAAAACCCTAGCCCTGCCCTCATATCCCCCTGATCACCTCATAGGAGGTTCTGAAAAGCAAATCAGCTTAATGACAGCATCGAGGGTTAGTGTCTGGTCAGACTTCAGTCCACTGACCACATATTATGTGCCTAAGGAGAGTATAAAAATTGTAAGAATATTACACAGAAGGTCAGGCAGCTTACCCAGATGGGTGTTCTGCCTGAAATGGGAGATAGGGTTCTTTCATGGAACTGACCTCAGAGGTCAAGGGCTTCTAATATCCCAGTTCCTATTCATAGTCCATTGAAACAGAGTGATCATCTGGAAGTTCACATTCAACATAATAGTTTAGTAACCTGAAACAGGCTGTTCAGGTAGAATTCCAAATTATTTTTCATTTCCATAAAGAAGCATATATTTTGTGCATTTATATTATATTTATTTTATTTTACTTTATTTCCAAATAGTTAAACTTCAAGGGGGAATCTTCGGAGGCAGTGTTCACCATATGGTCTTATAATTTAGCTTCCTTCTGTCTTGAGCTTGCTTAAAAGAAACCTTTAAAAGGAGACAGGAAGAATCATAAAACTAGGGTTTTTCTCCTCTGTCAGTCAGATATGGGTCACTGAAACGTTGAGCATGTAAAAATAAAAGTGATTTGATGACATCTGAATGTATTTCTCTCCTGTGTCATTGTGTACAGATTTTATTTAGCCAAATGATTGTATCTTGAGTACAATTTCTAAGAAAAGAATGTCACACAAGTTGGCAACATACAAGTGGTCCAGGGCAGATGGTGAATTAGTTCCGCACAGCAGCCAATTTGATCAGCTCTCAAAACTAAAATTCAGACTTTGTCTAAAGGTTTACAGACTTTCAAAGTGTAGATCCAGGGGGCCAAAGAGGTAACAGCAGTAAGGACATTTGCCTTAAATGTAGCTGCTGAGCTGGGTTTCTCTCTGACACTCTATTTGGTCCTCTGAGCTTGTCAGGAGTAAGTACAGCTGGGTGTGGCCCAAAATTAAAAAAAAAAAAACAACAAATAATAGATCCAGTTAGAACACAGTATCAAACATAAGAGTGGAAAAGTTCTTATTCTTCCCAGATCTTCCCTGAGCCCTACTCTGTGGATTAGGTTTAAGAATAAGTGTTGGGCTAGAGCGATAATATAGCAGGTATGGTGTGGCCTTGCATGCAGCCACTCAGGTTTGATACCAGATACCACATAAGATTCTCCTGAGCCCACCAGGAATGATCCCTGAGCACTGCTGGGTTTACCCCAAAAACAAAAAAGAATGTCTTTGGTTCCACATACATGGCAGTGGGATCGAAGGATGAGCAAAAAATTGTGCCTGCCTTTGATAAATTTATAATCTAGGATCATGCTCAAGCTGGAGCAATAGCACAGTGGTAGGGTGTTTGCCTTGCACGCGGCGGGCCCGGCCGACCCGGGTTCAATTCCTCCACCCCTCTCAGAGAGCCCAGCAAGCTACCGAAAGTATCTTGCCTGCACGGCAAAGCCTGGCAAGCTACTAGTGATGTATTTGATATGCCAAACACAGTAACAAGTCTCACATTGGAGACATTACTGGTGCCCGCTCGAGCAAATCGATGAACAATGGGAGGACAGTGCTACAGTGCTATATGTTCGAGCAAGTAGGCAGACATGAATGATTCTGCCCTAATCTCGGACTTGGGGAGCTCTCAAGATTAGGAAGGTATCTCACTCAGATCAGGGAACTTCTGGGATGGAATCAGGGGCAGTTGTGCTTGATTTTACAAAACAGCCACTCCCTGCCCAGCTGTCTTGTCAAATGAGTAGTAGAATGTAATCATTACATTTATGAACTGAGCACTTAGGGAAGTACATTAGGAAGCAAATTAAAGAGATTATAGGGGCCTAGGGATATTCCAAGTCGTAGGTAGAGCACATGCCTCGTATGTGCAAGACTCTGCCTGGCACTGGATGTTCTTCCCCATTTTCCCCAGCAATGTCTAATTAAAAAAAAAAAAGACAACCCTCCCACTAGAAGTCAGACTTCTTTTATTGGGGTTGAGGCCACACTCATTGGTGCTCAGAGCTGTGTTTAGCAATCATTTCTGGTAGTGCTCCGGGGATCATATGTAGTGGCAGGGACTGAACCAGGGTTGGCTGAGTGTAAGACAAATACCTTAACCCCTGTACTATATCTCTGGCCCGAGGCTTTTCTTTTTTTAAACCACACCTCAAACACTGCCATCTTCACTGGTATGTGAATAATAATAACAATATCTTATTAATAATAACAATATCTTATTGTTGTTTGTGGGCATATTGTCTGGTTCAGCCTCTATGGAAAATATCATGGAGATTTCTTCAGAAAGCAAGATTAGAGATCCTGTATGATCCAGCAATTCTACTTCTCAGCATCTACTCCGGAAATACAAAAACATCCCAAAAGTTACATGCACACCTATGGTCATTGCAGCACTTATACAGTAGCCATGATATAGAAACAGCCAAAATGTCCAACAACAGATGAATGGATAAAAACTGCTAGAGTTGGAGAAATGGTACAGTAGGTAAGATACTCACCTTGTATGTAGCCAACCCTGTTCAATCTCCGGTACCACACATAGTATCCCAAAGCCAAGAATATTCCATGAACACAGCTAGGTGTGAACCCTCCAAATTAAGTATATAGATGTCATGGAATACTAGACACTAGAATACAGAAGTAAAGGTAAAAAGGTAAAGGCCCTCCCATTGTTCATCGATTTGCTCGAGCAGGCCCAGTAACCTCTCCATTGGAGATTTTGTTGTTACTGTGTTTGGCATATCGAATACATCATGGGTGGCTTGCCAGGCTCTGCTGTGTGGGCGAGATACTCTCTGTAGCTTGCCGGGCTCTCCAAGAGGGGCGGAGGAATCAAACTCGGGTCAGCCATGTTAGCTGCGTGCAAGGCAAACGCCCTACCACTGTGCTATCGCTCTAGCCCAGAATACAGAAGTAAGCACCGTAATGGGGGAAGAAGGGGAGAGGAGGGTAATGATGTGGACTGGAAGTTGGCATGGGGTCCTGGGTGGGAATTCTTGGGTGCTGTGATGGTGGTGAGGTGAAGTGAGGTGAGGTGAGTATACCATGACCATAAATGTTAATACTATTGTAAGCACATACCTAAACTATAATTTAAAAAACAATTTTTAAGTTATATTTTTGGTCAAGCGAGTTAAAATAGCAGGTTGGCAATGTGTTTTTGTTTGGGGGGGAGACCACACCTGGCTGTGCTCAGAGTTTATTCCTGGCTCTGAGCTCAGGAATCATACCTGATGGTGCTCAGGGATACCAGAAATCAAACCCCAGTCAGCCGCATGCAAGGCAAGTGCCCTACCCATCTGGACCCTTGGTAATATGTCTTTGTTTTTTGGAAATATCCACAAACTTCTGCAAGATATTGTGCATCAAAATATTATGTAGGTAAAAATCTTGATTTTCCCCCACTTTATCAGTAAAGCAGAGTACTTAGTGAAATTATTTTTAAAAAGAGTTTCTGAACCTAGGAATTTCCAGTTCTATTTGAGTCTTGGAATAAGTTGCATCAGGTCTGTGGAGATCTTCAGACTGCAAACCCCACCCAGTGGCATCAGTGACCCAAGGCACCCAGAATCACTGGAGAAAGTTCATCTAATTGCACTGTGGGAGCCTGGACACGAACCTGACTTGTCTGTACTTCTTGCTGCCACATGGTGGCACTGTTGCCCGCCTTACACTGCCCATCAGTGCTTTTAGCAGGGCCAACCCAGGTTCTCAGGTTGCCATGGATCTTTGAGGGAGGACAATCCACTTCCTCAGGCATTGTCCAGCTATGAGTTTCCTCACTGGGTTTACAGCTGGTAGAGCGCAGTACAACGGGTTAACACTCCAAAGAGGCTTGACCTCTTTCCCTGTGCTTCCATAGTGAGCCATACAGCCAGAGGCCTGGCCACCCTTTGCCTACTCTCAAACAATTGGCCTCTTGTTCCGTCCTCAGAAGGTCTCCCTGCCCTTCTGGGAATAGTTGCCTTGGCTGGGGAGATGCTGGAAGGGCTGGAGTGCACACTAGGTATGCAGGAGAGCCGTGGGCTCAACTTGCCAGCAAGGCTGGATTGGGCACCAAAGTTAGCTGCCTTCAGGAGACCCTGTCTCTAAAAGGTGTCAATCAGCTCATCATTAACTGCAGTTATCCTAATTGTCTTTAGGGGACAGCACTACCTTTCATATTTTAAGGCTTTCTCTTAAAATTAAGGTGACTTAGGGATTAAAAGAGTACTTATAGGATTTTAGTTGGGAAAAATGATCTAGTATGTCTAAAAACACTAGCATTATGTAATACATATGTTCATGAGTACTTTTACTATTACTCTTAACAATGCCAGTGGCAGTTACATACATAAATATAATAAGCCAAAAATAGGAGTCAGAAATGTGTTGTGACAATGAGGTTATCAAAAGTCACAGATACTGTTTATATCTTTCTCGATCTTTGTGCTGTCTTCCTTTTTTCCTTCCTTTCTTCCGTGTGTGTGTTGGGGAGGGGCAAGGGGCCACATCTGCTGTACTCTGCACTAGGAATCATTCCTGGCAGTGCTTGGGGGACCATATGGGATGCCTGGGATTGAATCTGGGTTGGCCAGTACAACACAAACTCTACCCACTGTGCTATCTCTCTAGCCCTGTGCACCTGCTGTACTCACTGCTTACTCCTTGCTCTACAATAAGGGATCACTCCTGGTGGGGTTCGGGGAAACATATGCCTTGCTGGGGATCAAACATAGGTTGGCTGTATGCAAAGCTAGTGCCTCTTCCTCCTTTTCTATTCCCTTTCCCTTCCTCTGCTTCTCCTGTTCCTGAAGATTTAGACCTATATCTGATAGGGTACCAGTTGTCCTAGTTTGCTTTTTTTTTGTGGGGGGGTCCACATCCACAGTGTTCAGGGGACCACATGGGGTGTCGGGGATCGAGCTCTGGTGGGCTGCGTGCAAGGCAAATGCCTTACTTGCTGTACCATCACTCGGTCCCATCCTAGTTTACTTTGAGCTGGAGGGGTCCTGAGACTAGATTGTGGCACCAGAACCAGGAGAGCCTTTTGCAAAGCAGGATCAGTGGGTAATCCCAATGTGGGATCACTCCCATGTTTCTTAGTGCTCTGGGGCCTGGGGAGCCATCCAGTAAAAGAAACTACGAAGCCTGCTCAGCCCAGGAGCACAGCGCTGGTGACTTCAGGATGGATGGTTTATGAGGAAAGCGGGAACTGCTGGTCCACCTTGCAGACATATTCCGTGGCAGTTAGTTTCCTGTGGCTCAGCAAAGTTGATGGCAGCAACTCAGCGGTAGTCTTGTGAGGTGAGGGCAAGTTGAAATGACGATCATGGGCTGAGAAAAACACTATTCCGGGGCCCGGATTGACTGAAACTCGGACAACTAAGTTCTTTCCTGTGCAAATTTCACTCAACTTGCTCTTGGGCTGACTTTCCATTAGAAAATGTTGAATGGTGGTGAGACATAAGTCTTAGCAGCGTGACTTTGTAAGTGGCGAGGTCGGTGGAGTGCATTCATGCTGGTGTGCGGCCACTCTCCAGAACCATGACCGTGTGACGCCGTGGGCTGTGGTTTCATCTCGTAAAACTGAAACTGCCTCCACTTAACAACAACTCCTGGCCCTGCCCCGGCCCAGCAACCACCATTCTACTTTCAGTCTCTGAATTTGACTATCCCGGGACCTCTTAGGAAGAAGGTATGAGCGGAACCATGCGCTTACTTAGCTTTCTGTTGTGAGCTTACTAAATCTTTTTTTGTTCATCGCTTAGTCTGTGTGTGTGGTGGGGACTGGGGGATGGTTTTGTTTTTTGTTGTTTTGGTCACACCTGACAGGGCTCGGGAGGAGTTCAGAGATGCTCAGGGGACCATGTGGTGCTGAAGATTGAACCCTAGGCTCCCATATGCAAAGCATATGCTCCAGCCCTTTGAGCCATTCCTGCCCTAAAACTTGCTTTAATGACTTCACATTAGAAATGGAGAGTGCCATGACGGACCCAGATCTCATATCCTTTTGCTTCTCTTCACCAAGAGCTGTGGACACATGAATTTTGTCTTTGTACTCCCTAACTCTGTGGTTCCCAGTCATTTTACCTGAGGGTTTCTAAATATATCATCAAGATCCCCACCCCGGACCAATGAAATCAGAAGCCTGGGGGCCCCAGGAGGTGACTAAGTGATAGAACACTTGACGTGGGGCCAGAGCGATAGTACAGTGGGTAGGGTGTTTGTCCTGCATGCGGCTGACCCAGGTTTGATCCCCAGCATCCCATATGGTCCCCGAGCACCGCCAGGAGTGATTCCTGAGTGCAGAGCCAGGAGTAACCCCTGAGCATGGCTGGGTATGACCCAAAAGGCCAAAAGAAAAAAAAAAGAAAGAACGCCTGACATGTAGGTGTGGGGCTGTGAATTCAATCCCAGCACTGCCTCACCAAGCGTTCTGCTATGATGCCACAACATACAAGAACAAATGAGTACTGAGTCCAAGTATGTGTCCCTAGACATTGCAAAGGTTAATGCAAAGGGAAAGAAAAAGCCAGAATCTCTGTAAGTGGAGGTGACCCTTAGAGAAGACCTCCCCAGGTATTTCTCATCTGCAGCAAAGGTGACCACCGTGATCTCAGTGAAGGAACAACTGAAATCATTATAGTGGACATGTCAAAGAATTTAGGGGCCAAGATAAGACAGGGCTGAGGCACTTGTCTTGAACGTGGCATACCCGGTTTCAATCCGCAGCGCCACGTATGGTCTCCAGAATGTGGGTCTGGGTGATCTCGAGCACAGAACCCGGGGCAAGCCCTGAGTACCACAACAAAAGCAAGGGCTTCGGGTGGTTGAAGACAGCCTCGATGCCTTTCCATCCTCGATGCCTTCCTATGGCCTCCTGGTTTCATGCAATGGCTCCCCGTCAACAAGATGTTCACCTGTGCCCCCCCCCCCCCGGAATATCCTTGAGAGTCTCTGAGCTTCTTAGGAAGATTAATTAGGAATTGATTACTTGCATTTTAAAAGAATTAGTGACTTTATCAAATCTTATTTGAATAATAGTTACTTGGAGCTACCAAGTATTAATTTTACAGGTCAATAGTAAGCCAGGGTGCTTGGGTGACTTAAATGGATCCTAATGCATGGGTCACTGTCCATTTAAGTTGACTTGGGAAGGACAAAGAAAGATTTGAGTTGGCACTGGAAAAACAGCCTGTGTTATGAAAACAAGTATCTAAACATTCCATTAGAAAACACGAAACCCCCACGCTTCAGTGCCACGACAGCTGCAGCTTCTTGAGCGCTGAGAAACGCCAATCACTCACTTTCACTGCCGCTTCACACAGGCCAGGCCCAGCCATGCACTATTATTTCCATTCCACCAAGGGAAAAGAAGCTGATCACTTAATCAACAGTGCAATCAAGTTCTAGTCTTTCTTAATTTTTTTCCAGAACAGAGCTTATTTATTTAATTTTTAAAAATTATAACCCCATGATTTACCAAGTTGTTCATAATAGTCGTTTCAGACATTACATGTTCAACACCAATCCCTTCACCAGTGTGACCTTCTCTCCACCAAAGTCCCCAGTTTCCCACCCAACACCCCAGCCTGCTGCTCCCTTGCAGGCACAATCAAATTTTATTTCATATTGTTTGTTATAACACAAAGGCAAAGTGTGTGACAATTCTGGCCCTCAGGTCTTTCTGGTTCTTTCCCTCAAACCACATTTTTCCCCAAGTCTCCTCTTAGAACTAATTAGTCACTGACAGCTGGTAGGCCCAATGTGTTTGGGTGAATTTGTATAGTGAAAAGAACCTGCTTTGTGGTCCTGGAGCAATAACACAGCAGGGAGAGTGTTTACTTTGCACACGGCTAACCCAGATTCTACCCTGGGCACCCCATATGATCTCCCAAGACTGCCAGGATTAATCCTTGAGCACAAAGCCAGGAATAAGCCCTGAGTACTGCCGAGTGTGGCCCCAAAACAAAACAAAAAATTCGCCTTGTAAACATGAGGCTGTGAGTTTGATCCCTGGTGCCACCCACATATGCCAAGCACAGTCTGAGACACTGTAGGTTGCAACAGTGTGATCTGGAGGGCACGGCCGGGTGGATGTGAGCTCTGCCACTTAAAATGAGCAAGTTCTGCATGTGTGTGCATGTGTATGTGTGTGTGTACGTGTGTGTGTACGTGTGTGTGTGTGTGTGTGTGTGTGTGTGTGTGTGAGAGAGAGAGAGAGAGAGAGATGGCCCCACATCCACACACCTGTGTTTGAGCACTGCGGTGGCTACACCAGAACATTGTGAGCTCCCTAGAGTAAAGCCAGGGGAAAGAGCACACGCGCAGGCGCGGTCACTCAGGCGGGCAATCCCCTGCTGACCAGTCAGCCGCGAGAAAGGCAGCAAGGGAGAGAGCTTCTGCAGGATGGTCGCTGTTTCCTCTCATGGTTCCTTGGCACGTGGGGCTTCTGCCTCTGCCCTAAGAGGCCTGTCCTGTTTCACTGCTTCCGCCCCTGGCGGCCAGGGTGGGGTGGTGGTGCTGATGGGGAAGAGCAGAACCTCCAGCTGCTCTATTAGGGTGCCCTGACCTAAGGCTGCATTGTTATCTGGGCCCACAATTTTTTTGAAAAACAAGTTTTATTGGATCACCGTGAGATAGTTACAAACTTGCATGATTATGTTTCAGTCATACAATGCTCAAGCGCCCATCCCTCCACCAGTGCACATTTTCCACTGCCATTGTTCCCAGTGTCCCACCCACCACCTTCACCCCACCCCACTCCCTGCCTCTACGGCAGGTACAATCCTTCTTACTCTCTCTAATTTTGGGCACTATGGTTTGCAATACAGATACTAAGAGGCCATCATATTTGGTCCTTGGTCTACTTTTAACACACATCTCCCATCCCAGGCGATCCCTTCAACCATCATTGACTTAGTGGTTCCTTCTCTATCCCAACTGCCTTTTCCCCCAGCACATGGGGCCAGATTCCAAACCATGGCACGATCCTCCTGTGGGCCCACAATTTGTGGCGGGGTGGACCCCAGGGTGTGGGAGAGAGCTGGCCCTGTCCTGCTTTCCAGCCCCAAGAACTGGCTCGCTTATCTCTCAGTCTGACACCCCAGACACCCCTGATTTCTTCTCCCCCTTCTTCCCCCCCCCCACCCCCTACTGCATTGTCTGCCAACTTGGACCCAGTCCCGGCCTCCTCCCTCCGCCCCAAGAGATCACATCCCACAGACCATCTGATGCAATTTCTTTTTATTAGAAGGGGGCCAGTAGGCCTGGCATGGCCCTGGCTGGGGTCAGGGGGAAGGCGGGTGCAGGGGTGCAGGGGGGAGCAGTGAGGCCGGCCTAGAAGGTGCAGCTGCTCTCCACGAAGCGGCGACACTTCATGACGCGCAGGTAGGTCTCGGCCTTGTGCAGGTCCTTCTTGAAGCAGGACAGCAAACCGTAGTTCTTGAGCAGCGCCTCGTCGCCGCGCAGGTTGGTGTCAAACTTGTCATAGGTTTGCTTGAGGATCTGCCCAGGGCGGGGGCTGCCGTCCTCCAGCTCCTGCCCAGTGGGAGGGAGAGGAAGAGGGGCCAAGTCCTAGGGCACTGTCTCCCCACCCCCTTCCACCACCCCCTCCCAGGGCTCTGAGAAAGGATGGGGGTTCCCCCCGCCACCCAAGTCCAGGTTGGCTCTCCAGGGAGGGAGGGCCCCCATGGCATGCCCACCCGCATCAGGGCCTGGATGCCCTCCTCCAGGTCCTTGAGCTTCTCGTAGAAGCGGTCAGAGGTGCCGAAGGCCAGGCTGTTGGTGAAGATGCGGCCGAGGAACTGCACGGGCCCCAGCCAGGACTGGATCAGCAGCAGCGAGAAGCGGAGCAGCTCCATGTCCTGTGGGCAGCAGGAGGCCATGGGCAGTGGGCTGTCCCCGCTAAAGGGGTAACCCTCTTAAGGAAGATCGGGTCCTCGGTCCCCACTCACGGATCTTTGCTGGGCTTCGTCCTTGCCTGTGGGGGCCGGGATGGTCTCCGAGAAGCAGAAGGCAGCCTGGGCGTTCTGGATGGAGTATCTCTGGCCCTCGGGGATGTAGGCTCGCTCCTGGGGACCAACACCCCTTTACAGGCAAGCCCCCCCCAAGGGCTCCCTGCCTGGCTCCCTGGGGCCGTGTGTCCCTCCCTGGCTCCTCGCGGCGAGCACCCGAGTGGGCACTTACAAACTCCTTGTAGGTGTCGGCCGCCAGCTGGTGCAGGTGCTGGGCCCGGAGCACGGCGTTGGCAAACAGGCTGGACAAGGGCATGGCCGGGAAGGCGGCCACCTCCTGAGGCCATGGCAGGCAGAGCAAAGTGCAAGCCAGGAGCACAGAAGTGCGCAGGCCTGGAGAGAGACAGGGATACAGTACTGGGGAGCGGAGGGTCAGGCTGAGCGTCTTGTCTGCCCCCCAGACACCCCCCCCCCCCGCAGCCCAGGAGCATCCCGCATCGCCGGGCACAGAGAGCCTGCACCCCCAAAGGCCCCGGTCTGAGGGGCGCTGCCCCTCCCTCTGCAGCCTCCCTCACCCCTGCCTCACCCTGAAGGGCTGAGGGGCACTCACCTGTAGCCATTGCGGCGAGGTGAGCTGTCCACGGGGCCCTGAGTGGCTCGGGGAGCTGGGTCCTGGGATCCTGGAAATGGTCCCTTGCGGGGCCCGTTTTATACCCTGGCCCCTCCCTGCCCCCCTCCGTCCCCCGCCGTGTCCCCTCTACATTTATTCACGGGGACCACTGCTGATGGGTAATTCAGAGCCTCCTCCCACTCACCTGCCCTCGGCCAAGCTCCCCTAGGCTCGTCCTCTCCCATCTGTCCCCAGTGCCGTGGCCTGGCTGGCAGCGCTCTGAGGGAGAGACCACCCCATTCACCTTCTCCTAAAGGGGGCACTTGGACCCAGCGGTGTTCTGGTAGGGTGGCCAGTCTGGGCCCCCAAAGGGGGCTCTGCAGATGGGTGCTGTCACCCCTTGCTTCCTGCCTCTCCCCTTTATGCCCTGGCTGTCCCCCTCCACCCCCAGAATCCCACCCTTGCTTCCCTCACTGCCCCCACGCCTCCTGCCCCCACCGCCAAGGTACCAGGCTGATGCTAGCCACCCCCACTCTGCCCGCAAGTTGAGGCTCCCCCAGGGGCAAAGGGCCCGCACTGGAGGCATGGCCTTGCTTCTTGGACACAGATGCAAAGGAAGAGGCAGAAATCCCAGGATCATACGGGACCAACCTGATTCCTCCTGCAGCCCTGAAACTCAGGGTGCAGCACCCCCTAAGGACCTGTCATCCAGTTATCTTCATCTCTCTCACACTTTCCTAGAGCGTGTCAGGTTATAAAGAACATCTAAGACCCAGCAGTAGCTCCAAGCAGCGTTTTTCAACTGGGGCCATATGGCTCCCTATGGGCCCCCAGGATATTCCAAGGGGACAATGGGTCAAAACTGCACAAAAGTATGGGGGGGGGGTTGGTGCAAGACTATGGGGCCACAGAAGGAAGGAAGAAATGAAGAAAAGAGAGGAGTGACCAAGAGAAGAGTCAGGAAAGGTCTGAGGAAACACTGGCTTCGAGCACCTGCCTTGAGAATGTTTGGTCACGGGTTTGAATCCCTCATATACACAAGTGCACTCCTGGCAGCCCAAGCTGTCTGCGCTTCCTGGGGCCATGAGTGGTTTCCAGCTACATGAGCACCTCAGCCATAACTTGTGTGCCTCAAATGTGAGGGTGAACCCCAGAGGCTGGGAGCAAACACCCCAATGAAAGAAGTATAAGACCACAGTGAGCGCCTCCACCCCACCCGTCACACACACCTCGGCTAACAACAATATGTGACCTCCAGGCCGCAACACCAACCAAAACATGCTGAGCACGAGAGGCTACTAAGGCATCAACTAAAACATTAAGTGTGTCTTTTTTTTGTTTGTTTGTTTTTGGGGTTTTTTTTTTTTTTGCTTTTTGGGTCACACCCAGCGATGCTCAGGGGTTACTCCTGGCTTTGCACTCAGGAATTACTCCTGGCGGTGCTCAGGGGACCATATGGGATGCTGGGAATCAAACCTGGGTCAGTCGCGTGCAAGGCAAACGTCCTATCCACTGTGCTATCGCTCCAGCACTTAAGTGTGTCTTTAAACTTTGAAGTACAGAGCACGCCTAGGTTGGCTGTGGTTGGGGCTGCATGGCTGCCTGGGTTCAGGGGTTAGTGCCAGCCCATTTGCCGGAGGAAGAGATGCACCCCCTCCTTGCTCAGACACCCCCACCCCCAAACTCTTCCTGCTCTGCCTCATTTGAGGCAGAGGTGGGGGGCACCCGCACACACTCCATCTCCTCTTTGATCCCGATCAGACTCAGCACTGGCTCAGCTACTGGGTGTTTAGGGTATCCTGTGGGGGTTCTACAGCTTTGGGAGTGGGAGGAGAGGAGCATTGCTGAGCACCTTCGGGGAATCAGGTGTGCAAGACCCTGTCCTATGAGGGACCCTGAGACTCAAGGCAAATGGGCTTTTGCCCATGGCCACTCAGCAAGGGTGGCAGCTGCTCTCCATCTAGGGCAGGGGTCTGGGGGGCACAGGGGGTTCCTGACCCAAAGCAGGGAGTGGATTCCCACTTGGGAGAGGATCAGTGGAGGTGGAGTTGAATTAAGGCACCTGAACCCCAGGAGAAGGCCCACAGCTTCCAATAAAAGTGTCAATCAATCCTCTTAGTGTGAATGAAGCAGCCACATCACCCCCACATCCATGGCCCCATCACCTCATGCCTGTCACCCCAAAGCACCCCATATCTGTGACTCTACATCACCCTCAATCTGTGACCCCCACACCTCCCCACATCTGTGACCCGCACATTACTCTACATCTGTGACTTCCTTGTCTGTGGATATGGAAGCCCACAGATGTAGTGTGCTCTTGGCTCTCCCACGTTACTCCTACATCTGTGACCCCCCCATATCTCTGTCCCCCGTGTCTGTGACCCTCACATGTGTGTCCACATCTCAGCCTTTCAATTCCTGTCTCTCCTCAGACCCTATAGTTGGCCTGAGGGTTCTCACTCGAGGAAGGGCCTTGGAGAAGAGGGGCACCATGTGCTGGTGGGTGTACCCGCAGGGGGCCGTTCCCCAGAGAGTCAGACACGCGGGCCCAACTGCAGTGAGAAACTGGGGCGGGGGCTTCCTGGGGAGTAGCCTCAGCTGGAAACACCCCTTCTCTCCTCCCTGACAGGAACAGACTCTGAGGCTGGGCTCTTGCTCCCCTTTGCTTGCTCCCTCCCTGAGCCGCTTCTGTGTTTAGTTTGGGGGGCAGCATGGGGAGGGGCTCAGGGGTAGAGCCCCCATTTGCCTTGGGTGTGTGACGTGCAAGGTCCTGGGTTGCATCCCTAGCAGTGCCAAAGAGAGAGAAAAAAAACAAAACAGCATTTTTTCCAGGGCCCACCCTCGCGGTGCAGAGCTGACAGATGGGTGCACGGTAGGCTCCTGATGCGGGGAGCATGGGGCTGCTTTGGTTGGGGACACGGCCCACCCACTCCCCTGTGAGTCCCTGCCCTACCTCCCTCTCACATTCCCTTTTTCTTTTTTTTTTTTTTTAATTTTTAATAGTGAGACATCATGAGGTACAGTTACAGACTTACACATTTTTGGGTTTCAATTATACAATGATCAAATGCCCATCCCTCCATCAGTGCCCATTTCCCACCACCACGGATCCCAGTATCCCTCCCACCCCCCAACCTCCCCATCCCACCCTGCCTCTGTGGCAGGGCCACATTCCCTTTTTCAAGCTGGAATGGTATCCACTCTGGCCCTGGCCCGGCAGCCCGGCCGTGCCCACCTGGGCCTGGCAAGTGAGCTGGTCTGGATGAGCCCAACAAAGCTGGGACCCTTCTCTTCTGCAGCGCCCATCAGCGGGAACGCAGGCAGGAGCCGGGGGCGAAGACCGATGGTGAAATGAGCAGAGCCAGTAGCTCTGCCTTGTGGAAGGTGCCGGAGGATGGGCCTGAAGTCCAGAGGAGAGGCTGGCAGGGACAGGGGAACTTGTGGCAGGCCCTGTCCCGGGTCCAAGAACTCGAGGAGCCACTGCCGAGAGGACTGAGGGGGTGGGAGTGTGTGTGTGCGCTCCTCCTGGGAGAGGCAGGAACAAGAGAGAATAACACTCCCGGGCCCGGAGGAACAGGATGGCACAGCGCTTGCTTTACACGTAATTCCCCCGGGTTCCATCCCCGGCACCGCAGAGCCACAAGTCAGTCCTGAGTGTTGCTGGGTGTGGACTTTTCCCCCCAAATCACACAAGCTGGGGATCAGGGAGCGAGCTCCGATGAGGGGAGCATATTGGGTAGCACTGGGAAAGGTCTGCGTGTCGCCGAGGCAGCACCCCCACACCCAAATAAAAGTCAGACAACATACAGGCTCCTGGGGAGGCGGCTGCAATGACCTAAGCCCCCGCATGGGTAAGACCACGGGGTCCCCTGCAGCCTTCGCCCCCTGGCACTGGTGGCCGTCACTCCTATAAAACCCAATAAAGTAATAGATCATGTTCCAGAAAATAACACAGAGAGGAATTTTCAAAGCTCGTCAGCGAACACATGAACCGTGTTAATGAGAGAGGGAGAGAAGTTGACCGGCAGACATGGATGCTCAGAGCACGCCATTGTCTCTGACTCTCGGACACGGGCAGAGCCCAAGCCCTAGTGAACCTCCCAGGGGATGAGAGAGGGTGGCAGGCCTGAGGGGAAAAAGATTGTAGCACTGTAGCACTGTCATTGCGTTGTTCATCGGCTTGCTCGAGTGGGCGCCAGTAACACTTCCATTTGTCCCAGCCCTGAGATTTTAATAGCCTCTCCTCTCATCCTTCCCAACTTTGCCATAATGGAGGCTCTTTCAATGGGTCAGGGGAATGAGACCCATTATTGTTACTATTTTTGGCATATTGACTATGCCACGGGTAGCTTGCCAGGCTCAAGACATCTCTTATTATTATTATTATTTATTTATTTATTTTTGAGAATTGCATTCCTGTATTTTAACAAACTCGGCTCTGAATTTCGAATGCCGCTAGCTCCTGTTTGCCCTCTGGGGAGCTCTGAAGCTCCCAGGATGGGCTCTGGGGTCAGGGAGGGCAGAGGAGGGGGCAGGTGGTGGGTTGTTGGTGTTTTCCAGTGAATGAAGAGCCAGCCTTCGTGCAAGAGTGAGACTGAGTCCCAAACCCCAACTCTCACACCCCAGACGCCTGCGAAAGGAGACCCCCAAACTCACACAGTTATTTTGGGGGATCCATACCCAGTGGTGCTCAGGGTATGGCCCTATTCTCAGGGCCCTATTCTCAGGAATCACTCCTGCAGGCTCAGGGGACCATATGGGATGCAGGGGGTGGAGCTCAGGTCAGACTTGTTCTAGGCAAGTGGCCTACCCACGGTACTATCGCTCTGGCCCCAGACACAGCTTTTGGGTTTGTTTTTCTCTTCCCTCTGATTCTGTTGGCAAAACACCCCAAACCTCGGGGAGAACCGCCCGGTTGAGCAGCACCTGCAGCAGGGGGCCGGAAGTGAAGCTTGAATGGAGGAGGAAGCAGCCTGGGCCCCAGGGACCTGCTGGACTCCCCCAGGGGGCAGTGGGGCATGTGCCCACCCAGGGGCCTCCGAGTTGTTGCCTGGGGGAGGGCGGACCCACCGGTGTCCTTGACTTGAGGGGGCCTCCAAGGCAGGATTGCAGGACTGGGAACAATGGTGGCAGGGGTGGGGGGCATGTCCCCAGCTTGCCTGGCCCCAGTGCTCCACAGTGTCTAAGGGCAGCTGTGGTGTGGTGGAAGGATGCTGGGTGTGGGCCTCTGCACAGCTGCTGGCCATTGGTTCCTCTCCCTGGTTGTTGCGGAGCTCAGGCGAACTGCTGGCCCAGCGCTTCAGGGCTTGAAGACACTATAGGGACAGGGCTCCGATGGGACTATGTTTGGGGCCACAACATACAGTTCTGAGGCTGTATCCTACTGGTGGGTGGGTGGGGGGCGGTGAAGAGGCAAATCCAGAGACCCAGAGGGTCCCATCGGCATCACCCCCCGTGATGAGTCCCGTCTTGCAGAGAAGGCCACCAGGATGAGGCCGCCACCAGCCCCACTGTTGTTCTACAACCCAGTTAGTTCCAGGGGCTGGTCACCCAGAGACGGACATGACAATCCCCTTAGTGCGGCCCCTCCAACAGGAAGACGGGCTGGAGGTTGGGGGGTGGGAAGGGGACCCTTCTCAGCCTCAGCAGGAAGTCTGTGGCCATGGGGCGTGTTTGAGGAAAACCTGCTCTCTGGAGGTGTTCAACATTTGGGGGTAAGCCCAGCAGCCGCCCCCACCCTGCGCAGCCCTTGGTGGGGAGACCCCCTGGGAGGAGAAGTGAAGACTTCCCTCCCCCGCCCCCTGCCTGGCTCAGGGTCCCTGGTGGAGCAGAAGGACAGAATTAGTGTCACTATGCAAAGCAGCAGGCACAGGGCTGCTCAGGGGAGGTCAAAACAGGCTGGGGGGGGGGGGGGGGAGCGCGGCGGGCAGCTGACAGGGAAGGAGTGTTTCTTCCTGGAGGAAACTGAAATCCTAGCCCGACCCCCCCACCTTCCCGGGGGGGCTGCACCCTGAGCCCATGTGCTGCCCAGGCGTGTGGGCAGATCCCTGTGGGCAGGGCCAGACCACCTGTCCTCAGCCACGTGGTGTCTGGGGGTTCCCGTGCGTGCACCGGAAGCCCAGCAGAACCTGGCTTGAGTGCGGATGTTCATTGTCCCCACTGGGGGTGGCTTCCAGGAGCCCCCCAGAGGCCAGCTTGCCCTCATTTGCAGGACCCTAGGGACCAGTTCACAGGAACCCTGTGACTGTTGGGGGCTTCTGGTATGAAGCTAAGAACCCCCGACCTCAGCCCAGCCCCTCTCTTTGGGGTCTTTTATTTTTTTCGGTTTAGATCTGGGGCTACCCCACTGTCTTTGGAGGGCCATGCTGCCCTGGGGGTCAGTCCTCAGCTTTGAGCGTACACTCAGCCTACAGCTGCTTAGCGCCCAGCCTCCCTCTTGGCGACTCTTGCTTAAACCCTGGCTCAAAGGAAAAACAACCCCCAAAAGTCAAGTCTGTTTCCAGGCTGCATGTGGGGCAGGAAGTGTGTGTGTGTGTGTGTGTGTGTGTGTGTGTGTGTGTGTGTGTGTGTTAGAGGCAAGGGAAACCCTGCCTTCAGGGAGCTTTGAGTTTAACTGATGGACAAGTCACCCCAGGAAAGCACGCATTAGGAGGTGCAGAGGCTGTACAGACAAGACCTGGGCCATCTGGGAGGCCTTCCTGGAGGCGGAGGACTTGAAGGATGGCAGGATTGGAATGGGTGGGGAAACAGAAGCTCTTTCGGGCTGAGACCACTGCCCACCACAGAGCAGGACTCAGGTGCAGCTGGCTGGCTGAAGGAGTGTCAGGTGAGCGCCTCTCTGCCTACAAGGGCAGAATTTCTTCCTTGGCTCTGGTTTAGCTAAGGGGAGCAGAGAGGGGTCTGGAGTGGCCCAGACCGTCGTTCCCACCCCTGCCCTGCTCCCCACGCGCCTACAGGTACCCATGTGTTTCTGCCCAGACAGGCCCTCTCCTCACCTGATGGCACTGGCCTGTGTGTGATTTCTCAAGACACATGGTTTATTCCGTGGGACAGAGGAGGAGGGGAGAAGCGCCGTGTGGCCAGGCCCGTGTGCCGCGTCCCTGGCAGGTTCTGCACAAGTCTCTGCCCTCCCCATCCCCACACAGCACCCCACAAGGTGCATCCAGTCTGTCCTCCGAGAGCTCGGCCTCCTCTTGCTGCTTCCCTGTGGCCCTGCCTTCCCCTGCGGCCCCTTGGCTGAGAGTCCAGAAGGGCCCTGGGCGGGCGGATCCAGGCGGCACAGCTCAGGGCTGAAGCAGGGCGGCGGGGGGCAGCAGGCAGGCCGGGCACCAGGTGGCTCTGCAGTGGTCAGCAGGGGCCCAATGGGGGCCCGGCTCGGGGGGCTGCGCCTCACTCCTGGCCGGGGTGCTCACCCACCGACCACTTCACCTCTCCTGTCCGCAGGGTCACGATGTCCTCGTAGGTAGTCGCCTGGTCAATATTCAGGCCCTGCAGACAAGGAAGGGGGTTCAGGTTGGCCATGCCCCAGCCACCCCACGACTCAGAGTGGGGACCTCAACGCCGGGGGCCCCCTGGTCCTCACCTCATAGGTGTGGTCTTCTTCCATGCCAGACTTGCCGTCATCCTGGCGGGGCAAAGGCGGGGAGATGGAGGGTTAGCTGGGCACACTGGCCTGGGGTGGGGGTCAGGGGTCAGGGGTTAAAGGTCAGATGGGCAGGGCTGGAACAGCGGAGTGAAAGGAGTGATTGGATGACTGAGCCGTGGTGGAGGCCGGCTCCAGGGCTGGGGAGAGTTTGTGCGGGTGCCCACCCTTGGTCCCCTCACCTTGTCCAGCAGCAGGAAGATGGGCACGACGATCAGGACGATGATGAGCAGCGTCTGGATCATGATGATCCCGTCTTTCAGCATGTTCCTCCGCCTCACCTGGGCCACGGTGCTGAACCCTGAGTGGGGTCAGGGCAGTGAGCATGGACCCCTCCTCCCCCCCACACACACCCTACCTCCCTCTTGTGGCCCTGCCTGGGCTGGAAGGGGGGTGGGGCAGGGACTTGCACCCCCTCCGACCTTCCCTGGCTGGAGGGGTCCCACACACCCATGACGCGCAGCTCCGTGCCACAGCCCGTGTGTGTCTCCATGGTCTGGGCCTTGCACTTCTGGCGGCAGTAGTAGACACCGTTGTCCTGGGAGCGGATGCTCTTGATGATGAGGATGGACATGAACCCATCCTTGGCCTGCTGGAAGCGGTCCTCCCGGGGCACCTGCTTGAGCTCCTGGTCCCCCTCAGGCTTCCAGAGCCATGTCACATCTTCCAAGTTATCAGTATAGCAAGTGATGTTCACATTGGAGCCATGTTTCCTGGCCACAAAGTGTGGCTGCTGCCGTATCAGGGAACAAGACTTTCCTGCGGGCACCAAGGCCAGGATTAGAAGGACGCGCCAGCTGCTGGCCGGCACCCTCGCTCCGGTCTCACTCCTGGGATGGTCGCGAGGCAGAGGTGTGGGGAGCTGAGCCTTGGGAGAGGCCACAGGTCAGACCTGGATGCCTCCACCTCTAGTTGCTTTTCCCTGAGAAACTTCTGGAATCTCCCCCTGCTTATTCAGCAACTGCCACAGCCCTTGCTGAGCCTCCTTCTCCGCCCCCCCCCCCCCGCCCCCTGCCCTGTGCCCTCTAGGGCTCTCCCAGGAAACTAAGACCATAAGACCAGACCCTTCACTGGCCACTGTGGTCTTCCCCCTCCCCTCCCCTCTGCTCCTTCCTGCTGCTCCGCTGCCCCCATCTGCTCTGGAGCCCCCTTTCTTATAACCTGGCACCCTCCCCTCGACCCGCGGGTTCTGAGAGAAGGACCCCCATGCAACTGAGTCCCCGAACTTCCGGGCCCAACACCCTCAGCTGGGCAGAAGTGGGTCCAGCGCCTCGGCGGTAGACAGGGGCATGAGGTTTCAGGCGAAGGCAGCTGGCGAATGGGGAGACTTGGAGATGGGTGGGGTCGCCCGCCCCCAGCCCCGCTTGGATGTCACCATCCTTGACCCCAGAAACTGCCCACCTGTAGGGTTGCTGTTGTTCAAGACTTGTACTTGGTTCGCAGGCACCAGTTCACCTGCAGGGGGGAGGAAGTGGGCGGGGCGAGGTCAGGGCTGGCTGACCCACCCCTGTTTGCCCATACCTTCCTCCTCGGGACCCCTTGGCCTCCCTACCCCATACCCAGGACACTCGGACAGTCCCCTCCAGCCCTGCCTCGGCCCTCGACTCATCAGAGGGCCAGCAGGGTGAGACGGGAAGATCACAGTGGAGAGAGCTGGGCAGGGGCCCCTGTCACTTGGGTCTGGGGACCATTTCTGGAGCATGCAGGTCTGACTGGGGTGGTCTCTGCAATGTCCCCCCACCTCGTGCGGTGCCCACAGGGGCCGAGGCTGGAGGTAGGGCTCACGGGTCTTCTCTCTTCTTCCACACCCCACCCCTGGCTGAGCCTAATGTCCGCCAGGCAGGAGAGGGGCGAGGGCCACTGAAGACCCTAGAGCTTATCCCCTAGGGTGTCACACCCAGACCCAGGCCCTTCCACTGGGGCAGCGAGGAGGAGGCAGCACGAGGAAGCAGAGGAGGAGGAGGAGGAGGAGGAGGAGGAGGAGGAGGCTGGAGGCCCAGGCCTGGGCCTGAAGCCTCGAGAATGGGACGGGATGCAGGCCCAGCCACGCGGGCCCCTACCTGACAGCAGCAGCAGCAGCAGCAGTGCCCAGCGGCTGGGCACAGGCATCAGATCCGGCTGGGCCATGCTCCCCCTGATCCTTCGCTGCCCCTAAGCCCAAGGAGATGCAGGCTCCAGGGCGTAGAGCGGGTGAGTGCTCCGCTGCCGCTGCAGCCGGCCCCTCCTGGCCTCTTCCTGCCATGCAAATGGAGGCCCAGGGGAGGCAGGGGGAGGGCCGCCCTCCCTCAGTCAGCTGGGCTCAGCCTCCCCTCCTGTGGCCCCAAGCCCTTAGCCTATGTTGGAGTGTGGCCCCTGAGCCCCGCGGGAAGGACAGTGCCAGGGTGCCAGGGGACAGTGCAGGCAGGCCCGGCAGACTCGAGGCCGGACCACAGCTGCCACTCTGGGGGGACAAAGGAGAAGAGAGCACCATGGCTCAGGGGCGGGGACAGGCCCACGGTGGCTGTCACACGCTCTGTTCCCTCCTTGGGAGAGTTTGCCAAGAACTGCTGAGGGAGTGGACGGAGGCGGAGAAAAGCCCCCCACAGTTGGGAGTCAGGACACTCTCAGGGGTCCAAGGAGCGGCAGCTGCAGGGATCTCGGGGAGTCCAGGAAGGGGAAAGCTCTCCTGGCTTCGTCCTGACTGCCAGGAGCTTGTCTGGGCTCCAGGCTGTGGCCCGGCCTCTACAGGGCCCCTGGCAGCTCGGGGGCTTCTGGCCCCCTCATTCTCTGCCCCCTTGCTCTCTCCGGCTGTCTCCCGGGAGCACGAGGATGGGCGCTGATTTCTCTGTCCCCACCTCCCTTCTCCTGCCACCCTGCAGTTTCCCGGCAGCCTGGCTGTTGGTGGGGTTTGGGGCTGGGTGGGCACCGCTGCCCCCGGCCCACGCGGAGGTCGCCTGGAGCTGCACCCACCTGAGCAAAGCCACGAAGGGTGGGATGGACGGTGAGGTTCCATTCAGGGAACAACGTGTCCTGGGCAGACCCAGATGTTCCTGTTGTTTCCAGATGTTCCAATGAAAAAACATTTTGGGGAGACCCGGGAGCGCCCGGGAGAGCGTCTGACTCCAATGAAAAAACATTTCCCTGAAAGGTGTCAGATGTTCTGTTCTCAGGACAAACAACCCAGGAATATAAACATCTCCTGAGGTCAGCGTGGGGGCCCTGGGCTGCTGGTGCTGGAGGGTGGGGGCTGGATTTACCCCAGGCACAGGGTAAACCTTGGGGTCTCTTCCTTTAGTGAACTCCCTGGTGCTGGAGGCCGGGGCTGACCTTGAGGCCGGGGAGCCAGTGCTAGGCAGGACTGGGGGTGGGGGCGTCATGGGTCTGGGAGTGCGTGTCTGCTTCCATGGTACCCCCCAAAACTGGGGAGTTACAGGGTGGGGAGTGGCCACCCTGCAGACCCAGATGCCGTGTCCCACGGGCAGGGGCACCGTGGCGAGGTCTCGGGCTTCATCCCCATTCATGCCGCGGGGGCGGTGGCGGCCCTGGCCCCAGCGGGGTGGTGCGTCAAGACGGGGCGCCCTGTTCCCTCTGCAGGGACAACAGCGCTGAGCTCATCCCGCGGGCCTCTGTGCCCTTTCTTTCCTGGAACAGGTGCTGCATAAGCCTGCACCCACCTCTGCCCACCCCCCTCCTGCCTTTCCAGGAAGGCAGCGTCCAGACGCTGGGCACAAGGGGCGGGGGCGGGGGGCGCAGGAGGTGGGTGTGAGGGCGGCGGGCAGGCAGTGCCACACGCCCGCTCGGCTGTGCTGACCATCTGGGAAGGGGCCGACTGAGGGTTGGCACCCCGATTCAGTGTGCATCCTGGGGGTGGCCCTGCCACCCCGAGCTGGGACAGGCTGAGGGACACAGGGTTCCATGGGGTCTGTGGAACGAGGAAGCCCAGGACCCAGGAGAAAGGGTGCAGGACCCCTGAGAAAAATTCGCTGCTCCCAGCTTTGGAGGAAGATGGTGAAGAGATTTCCTCAGGCAGACTCGCACCCGGGGCCCATGGGCCAGACTCGGACATCTCAACACCTTTCCTGGCTCTGGGACACACTTGGAGCCACCATGTGGGGATCTGGGGGGGACAGAGAAGTGAAGGGGGTGCCTGGAGAAGGGGCTGGGAGAGGCCAGTGCAGATGGGGAGAGGGGCAGCCCTGGCTCTGGGCTCAGAGCTGGGCCCTCCCCTGCTCCTGGAGGGGACAGAGCAGGGGAGGGGTGGGCCCTCGGAGTCAGGGGTCCCTGCTTCTCCTTCCCTCTTGCACTCCTGGGCTCCCCGCTTCTCCACGTGGCTCCGACCCCCACCCGCCCGCCTCGTGCCTGCGCACAGAGAGGCAGAAGGGAGAAGGTGTCAGAGCACCGGGATTTATTAGAACAACTGTACAAAGGGATGCTGCAGCCCACCCCATGTCCAGGGGCGACTGTCCAGGCTGACGAGTGAGGGGTTCAGGGACCAGGCAGGTGGAGGGCAGAGGGCAGGCGCTGCAGAGCGAGGAGGCTGGGTGGAAAAGCAGGGTGCAAGCAGTGTGTGTGGGGGGGTCTCCCTCCACAGAAGGGCCCAGTGGTGGTGTGAGCTGGGGCAGGGGCATGGGGACACGTTCAGGAGAGGACTGGGGTCCCCAGGAGTGGGAGAAGGAGGCACCCAGGCTGGCAGCAGGAGGCGGGAGAGAGGACACACGTGGACACACACACGTGTTGTTTTGGAGGTTTTACTGCTTCCTGAGTTTTAATCAAACTGTTCACAAGAAACAAGAAGACACAGAAGAGGAACTAAAGCCACCGGGGAATCAAGTGTGACTCTGGTCACCCATGTTGCACTTGCACTCACACGCACACACAGGCGCGGGCACACACATGCACACACAGACACACACAGGCATATACATAGGCGCACACACATGCACACACACAGGCACACACATAGACACACACTCACATAGACACAGGCACATACACTCACACACATAGACACTCACACACGCAGGCACACAAGTATGGGGACCTGTGCAATGGACATATGCTCCAGCTGGACACCTCAGGGCAGGCTGACACACCAAGAACTCACATGTGCACACGCGCACATCCACACATATGTGTGCAAGTATGGATGGGTGGGAGCGACCCCTTTTCCCACCACACACACAGGTGCACTGACACAAGTACAGACATGCATATACACACACGTGTGCAGGTAGGAGTTGCATGGGCATTGGCATACATACCCAGGCACGCACACAAGTAACTCAGTGACCACCCTCTCCCCCACCCCCGCCCCAGGGGTCTGTGCCCTCCTCTGGTGGCAGTGGCTCTGTCCTCCTCAAGCCAGCAGAAGCCTGGCACTGCCATGCCCAGGCACGTGACCACCCACTCTCCAGAGGGCAGCACCCAGGAAGTGGGGCGAGCAGGGCATGCATGCCCAGTGGGGCGCCCTGCAGAGACCCAACAATAACAGGCCTGGGGCCACTCAGAGGGGAGAATGAAGACAGAAGACGGGCAGGGTGTTTAGAAAGGACAAGGAGCTCGCTGAGGCTCGGGGGGAGGGGCCCACGAAGCCCCGGGGGTTGTGGATAGAGGGGAGTGGATGCTCTCCCCTAGGTGCTCGGGCTAACAACCCTCCAGCAGTGACACCGTGGGGACCCAACCTGAGCCCCCTCAGCAAAGACCATTCCTCAGTGGATTCCCACCTGCTTGTCCCCCCAGAGGCCAGCCGGGGCATGGGTCGCCTGGACACTGGACTCAGCAGGAAGTGGGTTTCAGGGGCCATGACCCAGCCCAGTGCGTCAGAACCCAGCGACCTGTCCATGCTTCTGGAGCTAAGGCATCAATTACCCTTTGGGGGGAAACTCCCGAGCTGGCCAGGGGACACTGTACCCCAGAGGGAGGGGTGAGGCCCAGGGCCCGACGGTGGTGGGGGCAGCCAGGCATCTGCCCAGGAGCGGCTCCTCCTGGGGGACAGCTGGGCACAATGCTCACATCACCCCTTCCCTGAGCAGAAAGCTCAGAATGTGAAGGCAAATCCCCAGAGTCCCCTGCCCCCACAGTCCCCTGCCCTCGCCCCCGAGGTCCCCAAGAGATGCCGCTCAGTCGCAGGCTCAGAGCCTCTGCTGGTGGCTTCCAGAGGGCAGGGCCAGGCTCCGCTGCTAGACCAGAGACTCCTTGACCCCTGGACGCACCGTCTGAGCCTGGGGTGCGGGCGGAGAAGGCGTGGCAGGCCCAGCGTCCTCCGCAGCACCCCTGTCCTCGGCTGGGTGCTGTGCCGTATCGCTGGTGGCGCTCTCAGGGCCGTACATCCTGTTCATGGACTCGGCGATGAGACCCTCCTTCTCGGGGGCGCCGGCCCCGCTGCCGTCCAGGCTGTGGCGTGACAGGTAGGAGGCCTGCTTGACGGAGCGGCGGAGCAGGTGGCGGCGGAAGGCCCTCTGGATGCGGATGGCGCACACCTCCTCGTGCTTCCTCTTGAGGGTGGTGGTGATGGGCTCGTAGGAGACCTTGGAGGGGTTGGCGGCCATGAACTTCTCCTCCATGGTCTGCTTGAGGGCGTCCATCTCCCCCGAGTCGCCCAGGACCTCCTTGGTCAGGGCGAAGAGGATGTCCAGGCAGTGGATCTTGTCCCCGGGCACCATGGGCAGGTCCAGCGTGATGAGCTTGATCTTGTTGGGCTTGGCGATGCGCAGCGGTTCCTGCAGCGTGTCCACAAAGTCCGAGAGGCGGCTGTAGGCGATGAACTGCGTGGCATCGGGGTCGAACTTCTCCCAGGTCTCGTAGAACATCTCGAAGTCGTCCTCGCACAGCGGCTCGGTGCTCTCCTCCGTGGCCACGTTGAAGTTCTCCAGGATGATGGCGATGTACATGTTGACCA
This sequence comes from Sorex fumeus, assembly GCF_029834395.1. Taxonomy (NCBI): domain Eukaryota; kingdom Metazoa; phylum Chordata; class Mammalia; order Eulipotyphla; family Soricidae; genus Sorex; species Sorex fumeus. Next base: position 80,781,714 of record NW_026606120.1, read on the forward strand.
CGATGAGGAAGGAGATGATGATGTAGCTGCAGAAGAAGCAGATGCCGATGGACGGGTTGCCGCAGTCCCCCAGCACGCTCGAGCCTGGATTCTCCAGCATGGGGTCGCAGTCGGGCGGCCCGCTGTTGAGGATGGGGTTCAGGAGCCCATCCCAGCCCGCCGACGTGGTGATCATGAAGAGGCAGATGATGCTGTTGCCAAAGGTTTCGAAGTTAAACATATCATCGATGCCCGACTCCTTCTTGACATAGGCAAAGTTGGACATGCCGAAGATGGAGTAGATGAACATGACGAGGAAGAGAAGGAGGCCGATGTTGAAGAGCGCGGGCAGGGACATCATGAGGGCGAAGAGCAGTGTGCGGATGCCCTTGGCGCCGCGGATGAGCCGTAGGACACGGCCGATACGTGCCAGGCGGATCACACGGAACAGAGTGGGCGACACAAAGTACTTCTGGATCAGGTCGGACAGCGCGAGGCCTGTGGGGACGGGGGGGGGGGATGTGTGGGTGCCAGGGGGCCTGGTGCGGGCAGCAGAAGGAGCTGAGCCCTCGGCGAGGCAGCAGAGACTCAGGGAGGTGGGCAGTGGCACTCTCAAGAGGGGCAGGCAAGAGATAAGTACCAGGAGGTTTACTCCATGACTTGAAGGCCAGCTGCACACACTAGGGGTAAAGGCAGCTCAGATAGAGAAGGAAGCACCAAATAAAGGGTGTTGGGAGGACCCTCCCAGGATGGGAGATGCATGCTGAAAGTAGTCTATAGACTGAATATGATTGCCACTCAATGCCTCTTTTGAAAACCACAGCACCCAAAAGGAGAGAGAGAACAAAAGGGAGTGCCCTGCCACAGAGGCAGGGTGGGATGGGGGGATGGCGGGTGGGAGGGATACTGGGATCAGTGGTGGTGGAGAATGGGCACTGGTGGAGGGATGGGTACTAAATCATTGTATAACTGAAACCCAAGCACAAAAATTTGTAAGTCTACAACTGTGCCTCATGGTGTTTCACTAATAAAAATTTAAAAAAAAAACAAAAACAAAAACAAAGAGGGGCAGGCAAGGCTCAGCCTCGTGGTGGGGTTGCTGATGTTATAACGGGGGGTGCAGGAGAGAGGCTCTGTGTGTGTGGGGGGGGGTGACCCAGAGCTTGTCACTTGTGGTGACTTTGCTTCCTCTCCAGCACAGTCATAGGCCCTTGAGGCCAGGGCTACATGCTGAGGAACACATCGTTAGTCAGTTTGGCCCTAGAGCGAGCAGAAGGACGCACGGACCCAGCAGCCCGCTGCCTGTCCAGCCTCTGGGGCAGAGCCTGGCCACCACTGTCCCATGTCCTTAGGCAATGTGGGGCCATCCTGGCCCTTGTGGCCCCTGATAATAGTGAGCGTGACCCTGCGTGTGAGCACTTCACCCTGGTTCGGGAGATGGCCAGTGTTGGATGTGGGCCCCTGGTGGTGATTCCCTGCCCAGAGGGGCCGCCCCAGGGGGACACCCTGTGTGCATCTGCGTGCTCATGCCAGCCTGTTGGTGCACGGGCACCCGGCTGGTCCAGCCCCGCCCCGCTCACCCACGATGGACAGGATGACCACCACGAAGTCGAAGATGTTCCAGCCGACGGTGAAGTAGTAGTGGCGCAGTGCAAACATCTTGAGCACGCACTCGCCGGTGAAGACGATGATGAAGACCATGTTGATGTAGTACAGGATGTCCACCTTCAGCTGGCTCTGGTCGTCTGTCTCCACCATCATGGTGACCATGTTGAGGCAGATGAGGATCATGATGGTGATGTCGAACACCTGCTTGGTGACGAAGTCGTACACCATGCCCTGGATCTTGTTCTGTGGGCGGAGGGTGCGGGCTGGGCTGGAGGGGTGCACAGTAACCCCCGCAGGGATGGGTGGGCAGGAGGCACGGGGAGGTCGGGGCGAGGGGAGATGCTGGTGGTGTCAGCCGGGGAGGAGAGTGGAGGCTGGACCATTCTGTGGGTCTGTGGCCATCTGGCCTCCCCCCAGGAACCTTCACCCACTCCTCCGCCCCCAATGCCACTGGTCACCAGGGAGGGGTCTAGATGCATCCACCCCATCTAAGATCCTTCTCCCAGATGCCCCTCAGGTGAGGAGGCAGATGGATTTGGGGGGCTTTGTAGTGGAGGCGGGGGGCAGACCAGATACTGGAGCTTCTCGGGTGCTGCACCTGTGGGGTCTTCACACAGTGATGGGGAGGGGTCCCTCCCGGGGGCAGACCCGGGAACCAGCCTGTGTGCAGCACAGTACCCACAGCCCCAGGTGCCCGGGTGGGCATCCCCAGAAGCTGCAGGGGAGGCCCGGGCGCACCTGGGGCCGCGGGATGGGCTTCTGTGGCTTCTTGGAGCCCAGCTTCTTCATGGCATTGTAGTACTTCTTCTGCTCCTCTGTCATGAAGATGTCTTTCCCTCCAAAGTAGAGTGGGATGGGGCCATAAGGCAGGCATTCCCCAGCCCCAGAGCCTCCCACCCCAACACTTTCCCTGCAGCCTCTCCAGCAGGGGTGCCTCATGGGATGGGGCTAAGGGGTCTGTAGGGACCAGAAGAGATATCAGAAGGGCTGGGAGGTGGGGAGGGGGCGCTTCGCCTCTGTAGCTCACCGTAGCTGAGACCCAGTGAGGCAGGAAGCTGACAGAAAAGGGAACGGAGGCCAGGGGAGGCCAAGCTGCCTCCCATGTCCCTGGTCACTGGGCGGGATCCGGGCCCACCCAGGCCAGCCTCCTCAGCCTGTGAGCAACTGTTGGGAGTCAGAGGGAGCCCCGATACTCATCTTCTTCTTCTGCTGGTTGAAATTGTCAATGATGACGCCGATGAAGAGGTTGAGTGTGAAGAAGGAGCCAAAGATGATGAATATGACGAAGTATAGGTACATGTAGATGTTCACCTCATACTGCGGCTGCTCCTCTTGCTACAGGGCCCAAGAGCAAGGTGGGCCGTGCTGGGTGCCAGGAGGACTGGCTGTCCCCTGCACTGTCCCCCTGCAAGCTCCGAGAGCCAGGAACCCATCCCCCACGACTTGGGCCCGGGGTATCTGGCTGAGGAGGTGGCACGGGGGTGGGGATGGGTAGACATGGCCCAGAGAGTGTGCTCCAGACCCCGTCTCTGAGCCCCCTGCTCACCTCTCGTGAGTCCACAGCCGCGTACATGATGTCCATCCAGCCCTTGAATGTAGCCTGGGAAAGCATTGGTGCTTCAGGGAAGGGGCGACTTCCTGTCTCCACACCCCTCGACTCGGGCACCAGATGGAGACCAGAGGGGGGCGCCTGGGCACTCCCCGGAGGGGGTCGCGCCGCGGTCCACTCACCACCTGCAGGAGCGAGAGGTAGCCTAGGCCCACGTTGTCATAGTTGACCTTGACGTTGAGCCAGCGGACCTGGCCCGTGTGCATGAGGCTCTCGCACTGTGACTTGTTGTTGACCTCGGAGATGTCGAACCTCTCCGACGTGGTGGTGTTGATGCAGTAGTAGAACTTGCCAGCGAACAGGTTGACGCCCATGATGCTGAAGATGAGCCAGAAGATGAGGCAGACAAGCAGCACGTTCATGATGGACGGGATGGCGCCCAGAAGGGCGTTCACCACCACCTGCGGCGGGCGGCATGGGGGCATGGACAGACCCTCCCGGCATGACCCAGGGGGCCGGGCAGTCTGGGCCCCCCACCACCCCGTTGGGTCAGGCCTGGGGGAGAAGCACTAGCTGGGAGAGATGGGTGGAAGGGAGGAGGGCCTGGGCTGGGGGGCTGTACTGGGCTCTCTGGTGGGCATTGGACTTCCCTGGAAGCAGCCTGGCCAGGGCCAGCAGGCAGGAGGCAGAAAGTCCCTCCTCTGCCGTGCAGGAAGTGGCCCCCACCCTCGCTGCACCAACTCACACGCAGACCAGGAACCGCGGCCCCACAGGTCCTGAGGATGGGCCCTATGGAGAAGCTGCTGTCGCTCCAGAGGGGCCCAGGGGGTGAGACCCCTGGCTGGGCAGGTGGGGGAGGGGTCCCTGCGCTGGAGCTGGGGGGTCTGGCTGAGCCCTCCTGGGTGCCTGCCTCGTCCCTTGGGGAAGCCCCTCTGGTCTTGCCCACACGCTGTGTTAATCTGGCACTTCTCAAGGATGTGTGGGGGTCAAAGGTGTGCCATGGCGGGGGGGGGGGGCGGGGGTTGTTGAATACAGGTTGGGGAGGGACAGGCACAGCTGGGACCAGTCCTCCTTCCTCAGCCACCCTGACTCCAGCTTGAGCTGCCTCTGCTGCCCCCTAGTGGTGATGAAGTAGAAGAGCTAAGGAGAGGTCCCACCCCACGACCACCACACACACACACACACACACACACACACAAGGGAATGTGTGGGGTCCCACTGGGCCTTTCACAGTCTCTGTTTAATACACTGTCTCTTCAGTGGAGGCTGGAGATCAGAAACACAGCCATGCCATCCACACCTCTTCGCAGAGCCCCCTGGCACCCACCGTGCACCCTCAAAGCCCCCCGGGTTACCCACCCTCATGCCCTCGAATCGTGACAGTGCCCTGAGGGGGCGCAGCGCCCGAAGTGTCCGCAGGGATTTGATGGGCCCCAGCTCCGAGTAGCCCAGCCAGTTGGCCACCAGGCTGATGATGGAGACCTGTGGAGGAGCGGGCGGTCAGGGAGCAAGTCCACCAAGTCAGGGCTCAGGGAGAGGCCGCCAGGGTGATGCTCTTGGGGGCGGGAGCTGCCCTGGGGGAGTATGGCCACCTCTGAGCAGCACCACATCTTGACCCTCCTCAGCCTCTGGGAAAGGGGCAGGATCTGCTTTCCTCGCCCTCCTGGGGCCTGAGGCACCCACTTCCCCTCCGCCCTGACCTCCTTCCTCTTTTGTTTAGTTTTGGGTCACACCTGGCGATGCTCAGGGCTTACTCCCAGCTCTGCACTCAGGAATTACTCCTGGCAGTGCTTGGAGAGACCCTGTGGGATGCCGGGGATCGAACCCAGGTTGGCTACATGCAAGGCAAATGCTATTCTACAGTTCCGGCCTCCTCCAACTTTCTTGAGCCACGTGAGGTGTGGGGTGGGCGAGATGGAGTGTGAAGAGGGTGGTTGGGAGCCACCTGTGCCCGGGCTGGGGGCGGACTCACGTCGACGATCAGGAAGTCAAGCCAGCACCAGGCGTTGGTGAAGTAGACCTTGAAGCCATATGCCACCCACTTGAGCAGCATCTCGATGATGAAGATGTAGGTGAACACCTTGTCCGCATACTCCAGGATGGTGCGGATCATGCGCCGCTGCTCAATGTAGATGTCCTCGAAGGCCTGGGGGCACCAGCAGGGTCTAGCCAGTGCCCGCCCCCCCCCCCGCCAGCCCCCACTGGCCCCCAAACCCAGACCTAGGAACAGCAGTGCCCACAGTGGTATGGCTTCTGCCCGTCCCCCCTGGAGGGGGGGGAGTGGGCACACAGAGAGCCCACGTATCTCTTTAAGGTCAGGGTACGATTGCTGGGACCCTGGGGCAGGTGGGCTTTAAGGGACTTGAGCTCCCTGGAACTAATCCTGTGTGAAAACCCAGGGCTGGGCCTCGGGACAGCCGAGGACGACCCCTCCTACCAGGGCTCCGCTGCTGAGCAGGATCATGAAGACGATGAAGGTCTCGAACCAGTTGTGCTCGACGATCCGGAAGCAGGCCCGGCGCAGTGTCCACCACTGCTTCCCCCGGCCCTGGGAGACGTCCACGGACAGGCATGGCCAGCGCTGCACACAGGCTGGGGGGCAGCGGGAGCCCCGTCATGGGGGGAGGGGCAGGGGCACTCCAGCTGCTTGGAAATAGGGGCGGGGGAGGGGCACGGCCTCCTGGTCCTCCCTTGGGTCTGCTGTGAGCAACCTTGTGGGGACGTTGCTGCCCTCACCCCCAGGGGGAGAGTTGTGGGGGACCCTCACAGTAGTGCTGACTCCCTGCCCCAGGAGCCTCCTGAAAGTAGACGATGCGGCCCCTAGGGGCGCCGGGAGCCCCCTCAGTGCAGTTGGGGGAGGGGCTTCCTATCTGTTGGCTGGAGAAAGACCCTTTCTGGGCTGTGGGGGATGCCAAGTGGATTTTTCTGGAAAGGGGCAGTCAGCTGAATCAGTTGGGCACCCCCGGGGGCCACTGGAGCGGGGCTGGACCGGGCTGTGGACCCAGGGTGGGTGCGTGCAGCGCCGGGCCCTCACCCTCGGTGAAACACTCCTCAGGCTCCTCCTCGGCCTGCTCCTCGGCCTGCTCCTCGGGGTCCTCCTCGGGGGGCTTGTAGTCGGCTGTGCTACAGACTGAGGAGGTCCCGTCGCAGGGGGGCTGAGTCAACTTCTGCAGGGGGGAGGGAGGGAGGCCACAGGGTCACATGACCCAGTCCTCCAGCACCGGGTCTGAGGCAGGGTGGGGGAGCAGGAGGGAGGGGGCTGAGCCCTGGGGAGCCCCGCCTGGCACAGGGGAGCCCTGGGGCAGCTCAGGGCAGAGGCCAGCCAGGACAGGGGGCACCAGAGACACTAGGGGTTCATGCAGGAGGAGGTGGGTGGGGAGACAGGCCGTCAGGGAGCACTGAAGGGTGGGCAGTCTGGGTGGGCCTTCAGGGGGCAGAGGAGGGGGAGGCTGTGCCCCCCACTCTGTGCCTCCCCTCTAGGGACCCGGCAGGGACTGAGCACATTCCCGGATGAGGCTGAAGCTTGAACCAAAGGCGCCAACACAAGCAGGGCACAGTGGGGGGGTCCTGGCCAGACACCTTTCCCTCCCCAGGCTGGGTTCTGCGTGCCAGGGGACTCTGACGTGACCGGGATACTGGAGAGGGCCGAGTAAGGGTCAACTCTGCATTCAGGGTGGGGGGCTTCAGTCTCCATGTGCGCAATGGGTAGAAAGGGAAACTGAGGCAGGGGGTCTCTCCAAGCTGCTTTTCCTCCTATGCACCCCGACTTCCATGGTCCCCTCTCACAGGTCCTGGTGCCAGCCAGGCCTCCCCACCCCCGCTCCGCATACAGCCGTCGGTGCCACATTTCCTGGGTATTTATAGCTTGGCAGACACGCAGCCTCCTGGGAAGCCGGTGTGCCACATATTTGGGGGAATCGGGAGCCAAGAGCTTTCAGGGCAAAGTTCATTCAGGCCCTCGAGCCCTGCCAGGCCCAGGACTGGCAAGCTGGGGGGCAGGAGCAAGTCCTGGCTGAGATTCCATGTGCTTTCTTCCCCGCCAGAGCTGGAAGTGGGCGAGGGGACCCCAGCCTCTGCCAGAGCTGCCGGGGTGCCCCGCAGGCTCTTCTCCACTCCTGCAGGGGAGAGGCGGGGAGGGGGCCTCTCGGTCCAGGGGCGCCCCTCCTGCACAGCGGGGCAGGGCTGCATCCAGCTTGGTGCTCCTAGGCCCCTCGACCCCTTAACACAAGCCTCTCACTGACCACGCTGGGGCGTTCCTACCACCCTTGTGGGGTCAAAGCGGAAATAGCTGGTGATGGCAAGGAGCTGGCAGGGGCACTCGCCAGCCCTGCCTCCCCCCCCCCCGCCCACCCGCCCCCCCACACACACACTGTGCTCAAGTTCAGGGCCCCCAGGTGAGGCCTCCTATCTACAGCGCCCCTTGCTGGCCGGAGGACCATGTGGGGCTGCAGGTAGGGGTGAAGGAGGCAAGGATGGTGCCTGGACCTGGCTCACTCCAGACCTAAGTGAGGGACCCACTGAGCGTACAAAGAAACTGAGGCTCACGCAGGATGGGATGGGGCCGGGGGAGCTTGTCTCCGCTCACACAAAGGCTGGAGATCTGGGGGAATGACTCCAGGGGCAGAAGTGCGAGGGTCCCCGAGCACTGCGGGGAGTGGTCCCCAAACAATGCACCCAGAAGCGACCCTGAGCACTGCCGAGGTGGCCCCCAGAAGAAAATAACAGGAAGGGAGGAGGTGCGCCGGTCAGCCCACCTTGATGTCCTCGGGCTCAGAGAAGGTGTCGGTCTCCTCCTCTGTGGGCAGGTCTAGGTCCGACTCCTCGGAGGCGATGGGCACATGGATGGTGAGGTAGGGGTTGTTGATGAAGTTGAGGTGGTCCAGCTCGATGCTGGGGGGTGCGCCGTCAGCCAGGCCCACGTGGTTCAGGATGTGGTTGTCCTTCTTCATGTCCTGCTCCCCATCGGCCGGCAGTGGCTCCTTCTTCTCATCCTTGTCCTCGGGGGCGCTGTCCCCAGCGGCGTCGGCAGCCTCCCCGAGCTTCCCGATACGCAGGATAATGTCCTTGGGCCGCAGGACCTGGCCGTGCAGCAGGCCCAGCAGGAAGGTCTTGGCGAAGCTGATGCCCCACTTGATGCGCCCGATGGCGATCTGCAGGTTGTTCATCTCCCCGTCCTCGTCCGAGGCCGCCAGGCTGTCGGCACTGAAGGAGCTCAGCAGCAGCGCCAGGAACAGGTTCAGGACCTGGGGGTCGGGGGGACGATGGACATTTCAAGCTGTCCACTCATGGGGCACTCTCGCTGCACCTCCTCACTTTGCAGAGAGGGAAACTGAGGCCCAGGGCCTCTGCCTGAGGCAGAGACGGGGTGGGGAGGCCACTCGTAACAGACACTGCTCTCAAAACTGCCCCACACCGCTACAGCGGGGAAGGCAGAAGCAGAGGAATGTGCAGGTTTGGGGCTGGAGCAATAATACAGCGGGTAGGGCGTTTGCCTTGCAGGAGGCCAACTTGGGTTCGATCCCCGGCATCCCGTATGGTCCCCCAAGCACCGCCAGGAGTGGTCTCTGAGTTGTAGAGTCAGGAATCAGGAATAACCCCTGAGCATCGCTGGGTGTGACCCAAAAAGCAAAAATAAAGAAGAACGTGCAGGTTCCCGTCTCAGCCCTCGGGAGAGGTGTCTCAGTGGTTAGAGCTCTCTTCCAGAGGGGGCAGCCCTGGTGGTGCTGGGGGCTTACTCCTGGCTCCCTGCACGGGGATCGCTCCTGGCAGCATTTGGGGGGTGAATACAGTGCTGGGATGGAACCTAGGTTGGCTGCATGTGAGACAAGTGCCCTCCCCGCTGTGCTCACTTTCTGGCTGTCACCTCTTGCCTTGCTTGTGTGAAACCCCGAGTTTAACTCCTGCCACCACCTCACCCCCAAACAGAAGCTACTCCAGCTCCAGGCTCCACGTTTCCAGAACTTCCCGGGAACCTCTGTGACATCTTTTCCTGTCTCCATGGACCTTGCAGCAACAGGGCTGGAGCAAGGCCTCACTGCCACCCCCCCCCCATCCCCCGGGAGGGTGGGCTTCACCGCGGAGCCATAGCCCAGCCCTTCCGCAGACCCCCACTCCCCTCTCCCTTTGGAAGGGTGCTGGCCTACTGTCCCCACCCTGGGTGCCCACTCTCCCTGCCTCTGTCTCTCTTCACAGCATTGAGAGAGACTTAAGAGTCAATGCTCCTGTCCCCAGGACAGATATTGCTGACCCTGGCCCCGAGCACAGGATTGGGCAGCCTCTGGGTCCCTTGCCCAGGAGAGAGACGTCCAAAGAAGTCCATACACAGCAGCCGCCTGCTGCAAAATTGTCCTGCTGGCTCCTGAACCCCCGTGCCCTGCGACTGAGTGTCCTGACCCCCAGCCCTGCGGTTGAGTGTCCAGGCAGCTCCATTCTGTGTCTCAGTTTCCTCATCTACAAACTGGGCATGAATCCGGTATTAGCTCCTCACATGGCTGTGAGTTACTAGATGGAGAGAGGGGGAAAGCACGGCGTTGGCTGATAGGTGGACAATGAGACCATCCCGGGTCTGGAGAAGAGTATGATTCTCAGAGAGGTGGAGTGACTTGCTCCAGGGCACACAGCATGGAGAGCCCACTGCTTGTTTAGACTAAAATGTGAGTGACTACTCTGAAAATTGTGCCAGGTGGTGGCCTGTCTTCTTCCCAAGCCCACCCATCCTTGGGCAGTGAGGAGGAAGGGGGAGTTGAACTGGATGGGGGAGCAGTGGATGAGCGAATGAGAAAGAGAAGGAGCCTGTGAGCCCCTCCCCCTGCCCAGCTACTGCCCAGCGTCACTCTGTCTGCCTCTCATGGCTCCTCTTGAGGCTCCTGCTCACTGTGCTCCCTAGGGTGGTCCCTGCTCTCTCGCTCTCTCCTTGGGAGATGTGCGGGGGGGAACCCGCCCAGCTCTGCGCCCCACAGACGTTCCTGCCTTTGCCCTCCTCGGGCTTAGGGGAGCTTCTTTCCCTTCCGTGGCAGGCAGTGTCCGGTTGCCAGAAGCACATCTGAGATGGGAATTAGCTGCTCTCTGGTCAGCAGGGTTTGCACACGGCTTCTGCCTGGGACAGAAATAGCCACCTCGGGCAGGCGGGAGGGCGGGCTAGAGATGAGGGGTGTGGACACCCGGCCTCAGACCTCATCACTTCCTGGTTCCTTGCAGGAAGCCCCCAGGGCCATGGGGAGAGGAGGCAGGGTCTCCCCACTGGGGCAGCTGCCCTGCTGTCCTCTGGCAGGAACCTGCTCCAGATGGGGTGGCAGGGACAGTACCCAAGGAACCCTCCCTCAACTGCTCCCCAACCTCTGAGCATGGGGGGAGACCCAGCTGGGCTGGGTAGAGTGTGTTTGAGTGCACATGAGACAGGCGCATGCAGGAAGGGCAGGGAAGGGAAGGGCATGCATGAGTGCACATACATGCATGTGTGTGCATGTATACCTGAGACAGGAGTGTGTGGGAGAGCAAGAGCATGCATGAGTGCAAATAGATGCATTTGCATACATGCGCACATGTATGGGAGACGAGAGTGTGCGGGTAACAGCCACAGGCTGCTCAGTGTGGTGCCCCCAGGCCCTAGAGGGTTCAAGTCGCGCACAGACCACGGCTTCCCCACCTGGACTTCACTTCCTGGTCTGCAGCAAACCTTCTGCTGCGGGGACTGAATGTGTGGCTGGTGGAAAATGTGGCAACAAAGTTTGATGAACCTCAATGGCCAAAAATCAATTCTGATTTGAGAACAGACGGAATCGAGGCTCTCCGGCAGCTCTCGGAGGAGCTACAGGGCACAGCTCAAGCAGGATGGCCTGGGGAGGGCCACCTACAACACTGACAGAAGCCGAGCCCGGGTTGGGGGTGCATCCTCTGGCCCAAGGCTGGGCGATGCTCAGCAGCCTAAATGTGCGGCCCTCACCTGTCCTCGTGGCTGCTAGCCCGGCTCCTTCTTTCTCACCAGTGTCACTGCTCTGGGCAGAGCCTCCCTAAGCCCAGCGTCCCTTTCTGCGGGTGCTGGGACCACTAGGGGCAATGCCCACCATGCCTGGCATGAACAGTGGGATTAGCACACACAGTCCACTCACTCCACTACCTTCAGCTGCCACCACTGACCCCCTTTCCGGTGAGCACTGGGGCAGTGAGTTTTATCTTGGGATGAGGAGGTTGCCCGGGCAGTGAGTGGCAAGCCAGGGTGAGGGAGGGGGAGGTTGAAAGGTTTTGAGTTTACCAGCCCAACCCTGCCCTAAACTTCTCTGTGAGGGGGGCTGTCTCTGGGTCCCCGGGGATGGTGCCTCCTCCCACGGGCTCCTCCCCGGTTCCCCAGGCCCAGGCAGAATTAGGCGACATCTGAGAAGGGCTGATGCAGCAGCCCAGGCTGCTTCCAACCCTGTGGATTCCCAGACGTGCTGCCCAGGCCATGAGGGCACCACAGGGGGCAGCTGGGCTCGGGTAGGACTGAGCCCACCCCACCCTCTGTCTGGGCTGTCGCCACAGAAATGCCTATCAGCTGGCCCGTTTCTCAGGCCTGGCATCAGCCCACCTGCTAGCCCTGACCACTGAGGGCAGAGGGCTGGTGCGGTTATACCATTTCCGCCTTTTCTCAACATCCGGGCCTGATTCTTGGGAAGGGAAGAGGGTCAGAGGGTGGGAGGAGAAGGAGGAAGAAGAGGAGAAAGAAGAGAAGGAGGAGGAGGAGAAGAAGGAGAAGGAGGAGGAGGAGGAGGAGGAGGAGGAGGAAGAAGAGGAGGAGGAGGAAGAGGAGGAGGAGGAGGCAGAGAAGGAGGAGGAGAAGGAGAAGGAGGAGGAGGAGGAGGAGGAGGAGGAGGAGGAGGAGGAGGAGGGGGAGAGGGAAGAGGAGAAAGAAGAGGGGGAGGAAGAGAAGGAAGAGGAGACCGGGGAGGAAGAGGGGGAGGAGGAGGGGGGGAGGAGGAGGAGAAGGAAGAGAGGGAGGAAGAGGAAGAGGGGGAGAGGAGGAAGAGGTGCAGGGGTTCAGGGTACTGACCCCCTGCTTTGCCTCTCTGGGCTGTCAATCAGTCCTCTCCCCTTACTTTCTTCCAGAAAAGTCAGCCCACACAGAGAGACGCAGAGTTCAAGGTCATGCAGATGGCCAAGGAGCTGGGCTTGGAAACTGGGTCTGGGTGACTCCAATTACCATGTCACTCTATCCCAAACACTAGGCTATGGCCAGACTACTCAGTGGCAAATGCAGCCCCTGAGAGAAATGCAGACCCCCAGCACCGCCTCGCTCCCCACCTGAGCAACTGACTGAGATGGGGCGATGGAGCAGAAATCTACAATTTAAGAAGGTCCCAGGACGGGGCTGGAGTGATAGCACAGCAGGGAGGGCGTTTGCCTTGCACACGGCTGACCCGGGTTCAATCCCCGGCATCCCATAGGGTCCCCCAAGCACCACCAGGAGTAATTCCTGGGTGCAGAGCCAGGAGGAAGCCCTGAGCATCACCAAGTATAACCCAAAAAAGGAAAAAAAATGTCATGGAGATGGGGGAGGCAGACTGTCAAATACCAGTTATCTCATCGCTTATACAGTTCAGCCGCTTATGGCCAGGGCCCTGGCTGACTGCCTGGTTCCAAGGGAATCAAGGGGTCTCGGGTGTCTTGCTGGCATACTTGGGTTGGCTGGCAATGGGCGGGGAGGCGGCTCCCAGCCCCCATGCCCTGCGCACTCACCACCAGGTTGCCGATGACCATGACCATGAGGAAGACCGTGAGGCACATGGGCTGGCCGGCCACCTCCATGCAGTCCCACATGGTCTCGATCCACTCGCCGCACAGGATGCGGAAGACGATGAGGAAGGAGTGGAAGAAGTCGTGCATGTGCCAGCGAGGCAGGCTGCAGTCGGAGGCGATCTTGCACACGCACTCCTTGTAGCTCTTGCCGAACAGCTGCATGCCCACCACGGCGAAGATGAACACGATGATGGCCAGCACCAGGGTCAGGTTGCCCAGGGCGCCCACCGAGTTGCCGATGATCTTGATGAGCATGTTTAGGGTCGGCCATGACTTGGCCAGCTTGAAGACCCGAAGCTGTGGGGCGGGGGAGTTTGGGGGATGATGAATGAAGCCGGGTATCTCCGGCCCCTCCCAGGGAAGCCCTGTCCTTAGGCAGAAGAACCATCTCCCACTGCTTGTCCAGCCTCCGTCATCTGTGGCTCCCGTCTGCCTCTCTGTGGAACGGGATGTTTGACTCCTGTCCCCCCACCCCCTTCTTTGGTAGATGTTTAGAAGAAAAAGTTCTTGTGACTCACAGGATGTAAGGACTGACAAGCGAAATTATAGGTGGGGATTTGATTGCACCCCCATAAGAAAGCAGGAATACAGAGGAGGCATAAAGGTGGACAGTTGGTAGAATGTCAATAGCTGAGTGGTGAAGACATAAAGGTGATCCTATTTTACACCACTGTGCTGTGTGGAAGGGCCCTCATACAATTTAAAGACATGGAAGCGGGGCTGGATCAATAGCACAGTGGGTAGGGCATTTGCCTCACACGCGGCCAACCCAGTTTCGATTACCAGCATCCCATATGGTCCCCTGAGCACTGCCAGGGGCAATTCCTGAGCGCAGAGCCAGGAGTAACCCCTGTGCATCGCTGGGTGTGACCCAAAAGCAAAAATAAATAAATAAATAATACAATAAAATAAAATAAAGACATGGAAGGGTGTGGAAGGGCTCTCATACATTTTTTTTCTTTTTGGGTCACACCCAGCAATGCTCAGGGGTTATTCCTGGCTCTGCACTCAGGAATTACTCCCAGCGGTGCTTGGGGGGTCATATGGGATGCTGGGAATCAAACCTGGGTAGGCCGCATACAAGGCAAATGCCCTACCCACTGTGCTATCGCTCCATCCCCCCTCATACAATTTAAAGACACAGTAAAGGGCCTGAAGGAACAGCTCAGGGGAAGACTGCTTGTCTTACAAGCATATATGGTCATGAGTTCAAATCCCGAAGTCCCACAGGCACCAAGCATGACGCTGGCAGTCCAGTACCTGCTATTACATACCTCCCCCCATCTCCCCCACGCACACTCTGACGTAAGTGCCCCTGGTCGAGGGGGCAGTATTGTGAAGTCCCTAGCCTAGGACAAAAGCAAACTCAAGTCTCAGTCTTCAGGTCTGAAGAGTCTCCAGTCCAGCCAAGGGCTCTGTGGGTTAGATCAATGCCAGCTGAGGTGGTCACTTTGCCCCTCCTTATCCTGACTAATTTATCTACTTATTGCTTTTTGGACCCCACTTGGTGATGCTCAGGGGTTACTCCTGGCTCTGCACTCAGGAATCACTCCTGGAAGTGCTTGGGGAACCATGTTGGGTGCTGAGGATCAAACCTGGGTCCGCCTGTACAAGGCAAGCACCCTCCCTGCGGTACTATGGCTTCGATTCCCCTCGTTTACTCCATAGGAGCCACACCCTGTGATGCCAGGGAGCCGAGCAGGCCAGGATCGGAGCTCAGGGGCTGCACATGCTTTACCTGTGCCTGCTCCATATCTCCCCCACCCACCGCCATGGTGGTGTGCCCCCTCACCAGGCGGAAGGAGCGGAGCACCGACAGCCCCTGCACGTTGGCCAGGCCCAGCTCCACCAGGCTGAGGGTGACGATGAAACTGTCGAAGATGTTCCAGCCTTGCTGGAAGTACTCATAGGGGTCCATGGCGATGAGCTTCAGCACCATCTCGGCCGTGAAGATGCCTGTGAAGACCTGTGGAGGTGCCCTGCTCAGGCCTGGGGCGCCTCCCACCCTGAGGGCAGCAGGCAATGGAGCCCACACACTTATGTGTCACAGGTGCCCGGGGGGGGGGCAGAGGGGCACCATGCAGAGCTGTGCCACCCTGTGCCTTGCCTGGGGACCATTGGGGACACTGTGCTCAGAGCATCTCCCCAAAGACAACAGCACGCAATGCTCCCATGATACCTCACCGTGCTCCGATCTTTGAGAACTTGGGGGCTTAGCACGGTTGACCCAGACGTGAGGAAATGAAACTCAAGTGCTCACGTGGGAGTGACTTGGGGTTCAGATCAGTCTTGGGGTGCTGAGTTCAGTCCCCTTGCTACCCTGCTGGGCCGGGGTCCCGGGATCCAGCAAATCTAGATGGTCTTGGCAGTCCAGGGCAGAACCAACAGGGGACAAAGTTGAGAGTGAGTGAGAGGGTCAGAGCTGCACCACGAAACCCTGGCACGGCAGGAATCTGAGGTCTGCAGAGCCCCCAAACCTCGCTGGACATGTCCCCTTCCTGCTGGCCACCAGCTGCCTGCAGGGTGCACAGCCCGCCCCGCCCAGGATCTGTCTCAGGCCACAGCAGGTGCCCAGAGGGCAGAGGCTGTGGGCAGGGGCTGGATAGGTGGGGGCCGGGGCTGCCCTGTCCTCTCTGCCCTCGACATCCCCATGGACAAGACGTGCTGGACAGCCCTGGGTCTGAGCCCTGGCCAGTCCTTCTTCTGTTCACGCCACCTATCCCTGGATGCCCAGTTGCTCTGCTCCGGACAGGACAGGGGAGCCTGAGGCCCTGCAGGCCAGGGGAGTCAGGAGCTGGGAGGGTTCCCTTTGTCAGCACCGAGGCGCTAATGCTCCTAATGGCAGGGATCAGCGGGCGGATCAGCGTGTGTCAACAATAGCTGCAGAAGGGGCTGTGGCAGGCAAGAGGAGGAGGTGGGCAGGGGACTCCCTGGCTTTTAGGGTCTGGGGCCCCGGCGGCCCCCAGGGTGACAAGGTCTAAAGGCCCCCACATCCAAGTCCCTTGGTGACTCCTAGGCCCCGATGATAGCCCCTAGAGATGGAGACCTGCCCCCGAGCCCCCCTCACCGTGACCTGCACACCTTTTCCTGCCTCTGACCCCATGGCATGGTCTGGTCTCCAGACTCCCACAAACCCTGACCCGCATTTGCCCCTAAACACCCTAAACCCGACTCCACATACCAGATAGCCCCGTACCTCTCCCTTGGAAAACAACATGTGCCCCTCCTGGCCCCGAAGACTGTGCCCTATTTCTCACCTGCTCTGCCTGGCGTCTCTCCGGCCCCACTCTGCCCTGTTACCCTGCCCGGGTAGTGCCCACCCTCTCCGCCCACCCTGCCTAGGCAGAGCCTGGCCCCCCTCCCGGCACCCCTAGGCCTCCCGCCATCCTACCAGGTTGCCGACGTAGAGCACGTGGTCGAAGTGATCGGTCATGGGGTAGTGCTCCATGGCCATGAAGAGTGTGTTGAGCACGATGCAGATGGTGATGCCCAGGTCCACAAATGGGTCCATGACGATGAGGTGGATGATGTGCTTGAACTGCACCCATGGCGAGCAGCAGTTCCAGATGAGCACCTTCTGCGAGCACTTGTACCACCACGGCGGGCACTTCTGGTGGGCCTCTTCCAGCTCTGGGGTTCAAGGAGAGACTGGCACCTTTCCCAAGATCTCGGGCCCACCTTCCCAGCCCCACCCCCTATCCATGCCCACCCAACCTTGCGTCCTCGATGCCCAAAGGGTACACCACCCCTCACGCACTAACCCCTCGCCCACGCTCCCTCAGCCCCTCTCTCCATGCTCCCCTCCAAGGCCCCTTCCCCATCCACCCTGCATCTCCCCACCCTCTGCCAGGGCCCAGGCTCTTGGCCACAGAAGCAGAGACACTCTGATTGCCTTGCTGGGCAGAGAATCCAGGGAGCGGCCCCTGCAGGGGTCTCACTTGCTACTGTACCTCTGGGGAGCAGACGAACGCCCCCACCCGGGGCCTGCTCTCTTCCTAGCCGCTCTCCCCTTCCTGGGCAGAGAGGTTTTCTGGGACCACCCCCAGTGTGAAGCCCCAAGGTCTGGAAGGCCCGGGAAGAAGGCTGTTTTCACCCCCCCACTGCCTCTGTGGCCCTCCGTCTAACCATTATCCACCCAGTCATCACCAGAAACATGTGAGATGAACACTACTGGAAGCTCCCAGCTCAGAGAAGGGGAGAGCAATGCGGATGGTTGGGGGCCGGAATGGAACCAGGAACCAGGGCTGGGGGTGTCGGATTCGCACTTGCACCAGGAATTTGCAAACTTAACCCCTTCCCAAAGGCTATGGGCTCTAGTCTGACGCTAAACTACCCCCACATCAGACTGAAGGCCTTGGCTCCAAATTTCTCACTGGGGCACCACCCAGGGCAGCGGGCAGTGAGTGAGCTCCTCATAGCTCTGCCCCCGACTTCCTGAGCACTCTCCAGCCTGACCCAGACACCTGGGTGCCTATCATCGAAGGCCGGACAAGGTATGCCCACTAGAGGCTGGCAAACTCTTCTGGGACCTCCACATCCTTCCTGGAACAAGGTCAGGCAGTGTGTGGAGGGAACCAGGATTCCTGTTCCTCCTATCCTCTCTTTGTCCATGCTTGCTTATCCTCACCCCTTTTAAATCATTAACCTTTCAGTCCATACACCCCATCCATCTCTCCATCCATCCACCCACTCATCTATCTTTCCACGCAACCACCCAGTCATCTATCAACCATCACCCATTCATCCATCTACTTCCCCATCACCTGTTCATCTGTCTAGCCATCTATCCATCCTCCCAGTCAGCCAGTCAGTCAGCCAGTTTCCTATCCATCCATCTATCCACCCTTCCTTCCCTCCTTCCTTCCCTCCCTCCCTCCCTCTCTCCCTCCTTCCCTCCGTCCCTCCCTCCGTCCCTCCCTCCTTCCTTCCTTCCTTCCTTCCTTCCTTCCTCCTCCTCCCTTCCCTCCCTCCCTCCTTCCTTCCTTCCTTCCTCCTCCCTTCCCTCCCTCCCTCCGTCCCTTCCTTCCTTCCTTCCTTCCTTCCTTCCTCCCTCCCTCCCTCCCCCCTTCCTTGCATCCCTCCTTTCCTTCCTTCCATCCCTCCTTTCCTTCCTTCCCTCCCTCCTTTCCTTCCCTCCCTCCCTCCCTCCCTCCCTCTCTCCCTTCTCCTTCCTTCCTTTCTTTCCTCCTTCCTTCCACCCTATCTTTTCTTTCCCACCCTTTCCTTCTTTCCTATCTTTCCTACCTTCCATCTGTCCATGTGTCCATCCATCTGTCCTTCCCTCTATTCACCCACCCATTTATATGTGTGCTTTTCATCCCCTCCTCGTAACCTGATAATTCCAATCTCCTCATAAGACTCAGGGGAACATCATAGGGATATGGGGGCTCCTGAGAATATCTGGGTAGCAATTAATGTATAACTTGGACCCAGAAGTTCACTGAGGGGCCAGGGACTTAGTTTCTAGAAGCTTCCTGGTTAGAATCATCACCTCAGCCTTCCCTGCAGCCCTTCCAGAAGCTCCCGTTAGCCGCAGCTGCCTGAACAGGGCCAGATTGGGCTGAGACCGCCTTTCCCCGGGCCAGGTCTTCTGTGCCAGCATGAAGTGACTGTCCTGAGGCTGGGCCAGCTGGCCTCCCCTCCCCCCACAGGAGCCTGACAGGCAGATCCGAGCGGCCGGGGCGCTGGCGCTCACCTTCCATCGCGTCCGAGATGCCGCTGTCCTGCTCTCCGGGTGCCGCATCCACACTGCCATTACAGTCTTTGCTGTGGGCAGGGTCCCCATCTGCATCCCCGCCTTCCAGAGCCTGGGCGGCCTTGGCCTGTTGACCGCAACAGTCGGGGTGGGGGGTGGACTCACAGACTGCTGTGTCCTGGTGACCTGGCTCCACTAGGCACAGCCCTTGGTGGTGATTCGGTGACAGGATAGAAAGCAACTGGCTGGGACCCTCATTTCTGAAGCCCTCCCCCGACCCTCTGAGGTCTTTCCTGTGGGTTTCTTTGAAGGCCACATCCAGCAGTTTGGGGTGAGGGGACTCCTCCTGGTTCTGTGCTTGGGGACAGGGCTTGGCAGTGCTGGGGGGGACCATGTGATGTTGGGGATCAAACCCGGGCCAGCCAGTGCAAGGCAAATACTCAGCCTTTGGGCTACATCCCAACTCCCTCTGGAGTCTTGGTCAACTGCACTGTAGGTGATGAGGAAATGAAGGGCTCCCCGCCCCCTGCCCCCCGACCTTGGCACTTGCCTCTCCCTTTGTGCCCAGGAAGAATCACAGAACCATTGATATTTGAACTAGTTTCACTGCTCCTCCCTGCTTTCTGCTAACAGTGGGGCATCCAAGGCCCAGAGCCGTGAAATAATCTTCCACCGCCAGGTGCCTGGAGTCCCACCAAGCTCCTTACCTGGAGCCTCCTGCATGCCTGTCCCACCTGCCTCAGCAGGCCCCATCCCCTGCCTCAGCAGAATCCCCCAACCAGCCAGCTGTGAAGGAACCCAAATTGTGGGGCAGGGGACCCCTGGCCCTTCAGCCATCTATCCCCAAGTTGAGACCTTCTCCACCTCCTCCTGGTGCTTTTTGTACTTCTCCAACATCTGCTGAAACTCCTCCTCCTTCTCCTGGTCCTCGGCCAGCGTGGCCTCGTTCTGCTCCGCATACGCCATGGCCACGACCGCCAGGATCAAGTTGATGAGGTAGAAGGAGCCCAGGAAGATGATGACCACGAAGAAGACCATGTAGGTCTTGCCGGCGGCTCGAAGGGTCTGGAAGCGGGGGGAGCAAATGGGGGTGTCACAAGGCAGCCCCCCTCCTGCCCGCAGCCTTCCTCCCCTAGGCAGGCAGAGAGACGTAATCTATGCGATGGGTAATTTCAGACCTTGGGAGAAAGAGCTCCCTGGACTGGGACACCCACTTGAGGTTTGATCCACAGGATCAGCTGGTTCCCAGCACTAGCTCCGGGGATCAGGCCCCGCGTGCAGGGCCCAGGAAGCAGGGTTTGGCGCTCCGTGGCTCTCTTAGCCGTTTCTAGGAGAGCCAGGCCCAGACTTCCCTGGCTTCCTGGCTCACAAAGGCCTGATCTCAGAGTCAGGAGGAAGCACGGAGACAAGGACCAGCCTTAGCATCACTACAAGCCAGGCGTCTAGCTAGAGCTCAGCAGAGAGCAGTGACACTGACCAGGCTGCTGGGGACTGTCACCACAAACAGCATTCGTGTCCATGATGCCTCAGGGGGTGCGAGACTCGCACTCACTCAGCCTGCCTGCCCGCTCGAGGTCTGGCTGAGCTGAGACTCCCAGACCCCCCGCCCTCCCCTGGGCTGCCATGAGTGTGGCTTTCGAGGCAAAAAGGGGGAGCAAGGAAGGGCTGTGGGCCCCGGCTGGGCGGGCAGGCTGGGGCAGCCGTACCAGCTGGAAGAGGTTCTCCCAGTAGTCCTGCGTCATAAGGCGGAAGAGGGCCAGGAAGGCCCAGCTGAAGGTGTCGTAGCTTGTGTAGCCGTAGTTGGGGTTCCGCCCAGCCTTCATGCACTCGTACCCCTCAGGGCAGTGCCTGGGGATCAGATGAGGGAGGGAGTTCTTAGGGACTTCCAGTTGGGGGGGCAGATGGGGAACCCTTGCAGTCCTGAGGGACTGGAGCAATAGTACAGCGGGTAGGGCATGTGCCTTGCATGCAGCCAACCTGGGTTCGATTCCCAGCATCCCATATGGTCCCCCGAGCACCACCAGGAGTAATTCCTGAGTGCAGAGTCAGGAGTAACCCCTGTGCATCGTCAGGTGTGACCCAAAAAGAAAAACAAAAAACAAACAAACAAAAAAAAACCCCTGCAGTCCCGAACCCTGAACACAGAACCATGTTCCCTCCATGGCTAGGGATTCCGTCCCAGACCCCCAGGGCACCCCCTCGCTCACCCAGCGTCACTGCTGTTCCCACAGAGCAGGGCATCGTTGGATCCCTCCAGAAAGTAGTAGTTCCCTAGGTGAGGGGGCCACAAGAGCAGCAGGTCAGACGCCTGCACCCACCTGGGGACCCCTTTGCTCCCTCCTCTACGGGCTGCACTGAGACCCCAGGTCTCCAAGAAGCTCCAGTGCCACGACACAGGAAGATATGGGGTAGGGCA
Organism: Sorex fumeus; assembly: GCF_029834395.1. Classification (NCBI taxonomy): domain Eukaryota; kingdom Metazoa; phylum Chordata; class Mammalia; order Eulipotyphla; family Soricidae; genus Sorex; species Sorex fumeus. The sequence goes on from NW_026606120.1 coordinate 80,802,732, forward strand.
TGGTTGCAGGCAGGGGGTCACCGCATTCCTGCCCAGAAAACCCCAGGGTGAGTCACTGCAGGGGGCTAAAAGCCAGGGTGCCCAGGTGGAAAAGAGGAGCCTTTCTCCAAGTTGTCAGGAGGCACTGTGAGTCCTACGAGGGTAATGGAATGTGAGGTGCGGGGGTACCTCTGAGAAGAAGGGGACCAGGGTCATGCATGTTAGTTCCTGTTGCTTTTAGACTGAAAGCATTAGGATTTTCAAGTCATTAGGAGTCACCTTTGCCCTTTGAGAAAGGTTGTGTTGTCTCCATCTTGTTGTTGGGGTTTCAGGGGTTCAGGGCTCGCCCTGGAAGTGGGGACTGCCCACCCCTACTCCATCCTCACCTTCATCGTTGATGTACGCGTCCCAGTCAAAGGTGAAGTTGCTGGCCCAGCCCTCGTGGCTGTTCCAGGTGTCGCTGCTGTTCCAGGTGTCACTGCTATTCCAGGTGTCATTGCTGAACCAGGTGTCATTGATAAACCAGGTGTCGTTGCCAAGCCCCGTGAAGTCCAGCCAGGTGTCATTGCCGAACACGGTGGCGTTGGTGTCGTTGAAGGGTGGGGGCCAGCGCACGCACTTCTGCCGCAGGTTCCCCATGAAGAGCTGCAGCCCCACCAACGCGAAGACGCTCAGGCAGAAGACCGTGAGGATCATCACGTCTGACAGTTTCTTCACCGACTGGATCAAGGCCCCCACGATCGTCTTCAGCCCTGACCACAGGGAGGGAGAGAGTGGGGGGGGGGGGGCCGGGTAGGCAGAGCAGGAGGACCACCCCCCTCCTGACACTCCCAGCTACCCCCCAGACTCTGCCAGCTCCATCTCCTTCCAGGAGTGGTTTCCCGAGCCCCCACCTCTGGGAAGCCTTCCCAGATCAGCCTCCATCTTTCTCTGACCTTCAACCGTGAGCCTCCCTCCCCCCCCACCCCGTGGGGCCCAAAGACTCTCAGCCGCCAGAAGAGTGGGTGATGAAGACTATGCCGACATTATCTGACTCATTCCTAGCATGACAGGCAGGCCTGACATGGGACCTAATGAAAGTCACCAGAGTGTGAGCTAGAGAGCACCAACCTCCAACTTCTGCTCTTAAAAGTTAGGATTCAGGGGCCAGGAGGGTCCCTGAGCGTAGTAGGGTATACCCCCGCACCCATGGGAGCTCAGTAATGTAATCATAGGAGGGGCTGAAGCTCTTGGCAAGCCCTTGTACAGTTTGCCCTACTCCAGTTGCAACAAGTCGTAAAGAAACCAAACCTTAATATCACATCTCAGGGATGGTATGATAGTACAGTGGGGAGGTGTTTGCCTTGCATGTGGCTGAACTGGGTTCGATCCCCGGCATCCCATATGGTTCCCCAAGCACCATCAGGAGTAATTCCTGAGAGCAGAGCCAGGAATAACCCCTGAGAATCACCAGGTATGACCAAAAACAAAACAAACAAACAAAAACAAAAACAAACCACATCTCCTCACTCTTCACTCCTCAACCTGTTTGATCATGGAACCCCTTTGCATCTTTCTTGGGGGGCCTCCCCAAGAATGTTCAAGGAGCCTGAGGGCCACTCTGGGTGACACTTTGCCAACAAGACTGTGAGGTTCAATGTCCAAGCCCAGCAGTGCGTGGGGGGCCTCTGGTGCTGTGCAGAGTGGTAGCTGGGGGTCTGGGCAATGCCAGGGATTGAACCTGGGGCTGGTTTGTCTGGGAGCGAGAGGGTTCACTCCAAGGTGCTCCACAATGAGCTTGACTGACCTTCTCTCTGCCCCTTTTGAGTGGACACACTCTTGTGGGATGCCAGGACAAGTCCCCTTCATTGACAGAGAGCCCCAACTTCTTCTAGGGCCTGATCAAAGGGACTCTTCCTTGGATGCTATTTATAGTTTTAATACATTTGAGCTACACCTGGTGAGGCGCAGGCCTCCTCCTGGCTCTGCACTCAGGGATCACTCTTGGTGGGACTTGAGGAATCATGTGGGGTGCTGGGGAGCATGCAAGACCAGTGCCTACCCACTGTCCTATCTCTCTGGCTCATTTCACGCTTCTTGAGGGATTCCTCTGAAACTCCCCTGCCTCCTTGATTCTATGACCTCTTCCTTATCGCACCTTCAGGTCTGGGCCTTAGCGTGGGATTCCCTGGCATGCCCTTGCAGGTAGAGATCTCTGCCCTGCCATCTGCTGCTCATGTTTGACTCAACACACATGGACACGTGATGCAGCATGTGGCAGGTAGATAAGTACCCTGGTTGGTTAGGAAGGTGGCGAAACCTCATCCCAACCCCGTGAGTAGCACATGGCTCCCAGGTAGGGACACTGAGGCAGGCGGAGCCCAAGCGCTCCTCAGGACCAAGTTGGGAGGCAGAGGAGGTGAGAGGCAGAGCCGCGTGCCCAGACCCATCCCTCACTAGCCTGCTTCCAGCTAGGACCCCTTCTCCCCCGCCACCCCCCCCCACCCCAGCCACTCAGGTCTAGGCTTTGGGGTGAAACCACACAGGTGACAGTCGGGGAGGGCGGAGCTCCTCCCCTATACCTGGGATGACCGTGATGGTTTTCAGGGCCCGCAGCACCCGGAAGGTTCTCAGTGCTGATATGTTTCCCAAATCCACAAACTCTGTCACATAGCTGTGGGATGGAGCAGAGAGCACCTTTGTCAGAGCTGACCGTGGGCGATTGGCCTTTTCCAGAACAAGCATTTTCCAAAGAGTCCTTGCAGTTAGGGGTTTATAGGGGGCATATTGACCCCCACAACATGACTACTGGATCTGACTACTGGAAAAGATCTCTGAGAGGCCAGATCACCCACCGCCCCTTTTGAGGCCTGGACCTCGCCTGCCCATGGGGACTCTGTGGGGCCCTTCTCACGCCATCGTGATGACACTGAAGTCCAGCCAGTTCCAGGGATCCCGGAGGAATGTGAAATCGTCGATGCAGAAGCCACGCGCCAGCATCTTGATGAGGGACTCGAAGGTGTAGATGCCCGTGAAGGTATACCTGCGGCGGGGTGCAGACCCGTGGGGTGTGTGTGTGTGTGTGTGTGTGTGTGTGTGTGTGTGTGTGTGTGCATACACATACACACACAAACATGTATGTATGTTTGTGTGTGTATGTGTATGCATGTGTGCACGTGTGAGTGCATGCATGCGTGTACGTGTGTTTACACATGTGTGTATGTGTGTGTGCATGCTTGTGTGTGTATATGTGTGTGCCATGCCGGGGGCTCTTGATCTTTGGGGTGGGGCTCCCCGGCTGTGCTCAGGAGGTCCAGGAGCCTCTTCCAGTAATACCAGGCAGGGGGAGGGGGTTGGGGTGGGGTATGAGGTGCTGGGCATCAAGGCAGGGTCCTGATCCCTGAGCCATCTGCTGGGCCTAAGGCCACAGGGCGTGGGAGTGACACGGACAGTGAGTGCCAGGGCCAGGGTCAGGGGTGGGGCCAACTCACTCCACGTCCTTGGACCAGGGCGGCGGGTTACTCATGGTCATGAACACACAGTTGGTCAAGATGGTGATCATGATGAACATGCTGAACAGCATGGGCGGGCGTCAAGGAAAGCGCGAGCAGGCGAGGGCAGGGGAAGAGGTGCCCGCCCACCCACCCGTGCCCAGTGCCGCCCCTGGCAGGATATGAGTGGATGAGCACCTTGATGGCGCAGCGCCGGACAATGCTGAAGGGACTCAGCAGGTAGAGAGCAGGTGTGGCCGAGAAGCGGAAGATGGACTTGCCCTTGTTGAGCACGATGAAGGTCTGCGAGGGAGAGGCCGTGAGCCGGGGCCATTAGGCACGGGGCCAGGCCCCCCTCCCCGCCCCTCGCGCCTCACCTTCTTGTCGCTGTAGTAGGGGTCCAGGTCCTCCAGGGGGATCCCGATGACCTCGGGCGGGGGGTCCCCATAGATCAGGGGCAGGCTCTTGCCAGCCTCCAGGTCACTGCGTGGCTTCCGCTCGGGCTCCTCGATCTCCATCTGCTTGTTCCGCAGCAGCCGGGCTTCCTCCTCCACTGCCCGCTGCTCTATGGCCGCCAGGGACTCGGGGGTGAAGGGGCGCAGGCTCTCAGGGCCCAGCGGCAACAGGGTGGGCAGAGACGCGCTGGCCATCCTGGCATCCTGGGCTCAGGGGCTGAGAGGGTGGCAGGCACACAGCCCTGGGCAGTACCAGCTCTGGGGCTCACTTCCTGCTCGTCCTGGCGCCGGGTGCTAATCCCAGGGTGCCAATCCCGGGGTGCCGATCCCACTGAGTTTGAGCACAGAGCCCGCGAGTGCCCAAGGCAGCTGCAGTGTCTGCACACACGGACACTGCAGGCCAAGAGGACCCCCTCGGGCCTGGGCTCTGGGGCCCTCCACTGCTTCCTGGGCTCCGACTCCAGGAAGGACGTGGCTCTGACCTGCGGGGACAGAGGGAAACTCAACTGACCCCATGCGTGGAAGGCACATGGGTTCCATCCGGGGGCAGGGGGGGCCCTGCAGGGGTGCTGCCGGCCACCTGCAGAGTCGGGCTGAGACCCAGAGGCCCACAGTGGTCAGTGAGTGACATCTGCAGGGACGGGGCTAGTCTGCCTCTAAGGGCCAACCTGGGCTTGGTTTGGGGGCACAGCAAGGGGGCTGTTCAGTACCCTTTCTGGGCGAAAGGCTAGTCTAGGGCGGAGGAGGTCAGGGCCCTGGGTCCAGCAGGGACTCTGCCAGCTGCCCCGCTGCGGGATGGACCCCCCAGAACAGGCGGGGAGCTGGGCCAAGAAGGTGTTGGCTGTGTTCCTGGGGCTGCAGAGAAGCCAGCCGCCCTTCTGACGGCAGGGACCCGGCAGAATCTGTGTGACCGGGACAGCCTCAGACACCTCAGCCCGTGAGAACAGTGGAACTGCATGGATGGTGCTGCCCGGGCCTGTGGCTCAGCCTCCCCCACCCCCCAACTGGTGGATGTCTGCTTGCAGACACCTAGGGGAGACCCCAATGGACAGGAGCCCCCTGAGTACAAGGCCTGACCCCTCTGCTGTCGGAGAGGCCTGAAGTGACACCCCCAGACACGCAGCATGAGGCCCATCCGCAGGCAGTGGTAGCCCAGGGGCACTGGACAAGGAACCACAGTGCAGTGGCCCCGCCTGGGGGAACAGGTGGGAGGGTGGGGGAGAGGCTGCGCCATTGGGCATAGTTGGCCACACCCTTGCCCAGCTGCTCCCCCTCCCCCCACAGAGTTTCCTGGCATGACTCGGCTCATCCCTGCTGACCCAGCCCTCAGCTGCTGGGACACACACACACACACACACACACACACACACACAGAAACACGCGCGTGCGCGCCCACCCAAGCTCCTCTCCTCCCGGACCCTTTCTCCCCAGGCCTGACCCTCCCCTTAGTGCCCCTGGCTACAGGAGACCCCCAGCTCCTCTGGGATGACTGTCCCCTGACTGACTGTCCCCTCTGAGGGGCTCGGGCAGCGCGGGGACCCTGCCAGGCACCGTGCTGGCCAGGGGCACTGCCCATGCTTTCTCTCAGAGAATCTGCCACCTAGGCCGCCCCTCACCCCCACCCCATCCTCCAGGTCCTATTTCAGGCCCCGTCCCCAGCCTGATTTCTCTCCCCAGCAGCTTGTTTTCTCCGCCTTCCTGTGCAACTCTGAGTGCTTCAATTTCTCCACACCTGTGGCCACTTCCTCCATGGCCCAGTGGCCACGCTCCCTTCCCTGGGAAATAGCTCTAGGGACTCCTGCCCACCCAGCTACTGGACTATTCTAGGGGGTTCTGCTGGGGGACTTGGGTGGCACCACTGAACCCAAGAACTTGTTTGTCTCTTCCCCAGCTCAGACCCTCCCTCTTCCCCCCTCCCCCACATGACCCCACCCCACCCTGCTGCTCCCAAAGGGACTCAATCTCCCTTCAGAATTTGCATGTTACCCTGAATTCCTCTTGTACCCTCTCTGCCAATCCCAGTGCCACTCAGGTCCATCCAAAGCCTGGTTTGGGACTTTTTCCCCATTTGGCATTCTCTACCAAACACGCGTCTCTCTCCTCCCTTACATATCTCTAAATAAACTTCTTCCATAAAAATTTCTTACTTCAGTGCCCATTCTTCACCATCAATGGAGGGAGGGGTACTCAACCATTGTGTGACTGAAACATAATCACGAAAGTGTGTAAGTCTGTAATTGTATCTCATGGTGCTTCATTAAAAATCAAATGAATAAATAAATAAAAATATACTACTTCTCAAAAAAAAAAGTCTGGATTTGAAAGGAAGGGCTCTTTTTGGACTAGTTATTTTTGGACTAGTTATGGTGGATCTCGGCAGAGTCTGGCAAGCTACCCATGACGTATTGGATATGCCAAACACAGTAACAAGTCTCGTGATGGAGCCGTTACTGGGCCCGCTGGAGCAAATCAATGAACAACAGGAGGACAGTGCTACAGTGATATGGTGGATCTGCTTTGCAAAACCATCTATCCCTGTTGGGTTGGTGACTGAGAGCCTCCTGGTAGGATGTCGTTGTTGGTCAGTTTCCAGGCTGGTTGATGTTCCCTCCCTGTGGCCATTGCCCCTGTCCCCCTGGCTGTTGTCACTTCCCCACATAGCTCTACATGCAGCACTGCCTGCCCTCTCACTATGCACGCCTCTAGCTCACACACCACCCCCCATCACACCCCTAACTCACACACTACCCCCCACGCACGCCCCTAACTCACCAACTGCCCCTCCCTCCCTTGCACACACCCCATGCCCCGTGCACTGCCTCCCTGGACCACCCCACCCCTTCGTGGCCAGGAAGCTCTCCCTGAGCTCGCCTCAGCTAGGGGGTCCCCATGCTCGCAGATAAGCTGAGCTGGTTCCATCCCAGTTGAATCCCCTTGTTTATGGTTTCTCCGTCTCCTGGAGCCCCTTTATCTCTCCCCCCTGACAGGCTCACAGATCCTTAATCTACCCTTCAGGAGAGGTCCAACCCACCAAGAACCACCGCCTGCTGGCGTCCTGTCTGGCTCCTGGCCGAGTAAAGTGTCTGTGCCACCACTGTGCCAGATTCTGAATCAAAGGCGTGAATGAATGAATGAATGAATGAACGAGAGGAACACTCCACCCGAGCCAAAATCACAACCCCAAGACAGTGCTGCACGGGATCTCACTTCTGGTCTCCCCACCACCATCCCCGGGGCTAAGTGCTCACTTTACTGCTGTCAGCTTTCTTTGTCACCTCAGCTGGTCTAGCCCAACTCTTCCTCCTTCTGCCTCTGCTGTCGCATCCTGCCTCACCCAACCTCCTTCCAGAAGCCTCACCCTCCTGATCCCTCTCACCTGACACGGTCCAGAGGCTGGAGCACGTGCTCTGCCTGCAGGAGCCCCAGTGTGATCCAGGCCCCACCTGGGCCCCATCTGTTCCCAGCACGGGCTGTGCCGGCCCCCCAGCCATGCCATGCTCCCAGCTGCAGGCAAGGTGCTGCCTTGAGGGTGGGCAGGGGCTCCCACTCCTTGTTGCAGAGCAACTACTTTATGCCTCTCTTCTCACTTTCCTCAGCATCGCCTCTCTCAGAATGTGGACACGCAGGATAGCACAGTGGGTAGGGTGTTTGCCTTGCACGAGGCCGACCTGGGTTCGATTCCCAGCATCCCATATGGTCCTCTGAGCACCGCCAGGAGTAAGCCCTGTGCATTGCCACGTGTGACCCCAAAAGCAAGCAAACAACAACAACAAAAGAATGTGGACATGCTCCCCACCACTCTGGGAACCCCACTCCCAAGTCTTGGGGTTCTTCCCAAGAGCTTTGTTCCTGAGCCTTCTTCCCCACAATCCTAGCAGCCTCTCTCATGCTGAGCGCTGAACCCACTCTCCTCACTGGTGCCCAGAGTGGCCCTTCCAGCCTCACCCCTCCCTCTGCTCCTCTTCACAAGCTTCTTGGAAAGTGTCTACACCAGCTGTCTTTATTTCCTCACCTTTTGTTCTCTCTCCAACCCCTTCCAACCTGGCTTCCGGTCCATACCCCCGCCCCTCACACACCCCATCAGCAAGGATTTTTGTTGAATCACTAGCACCTTCCAGACTGCCAACATGCTGCTTCCCTCACCTCCCTCCACCTCTCAGACGCACTCGGCCCAGCTGGCCACAGCCCCTCCTGGACGCCTCTGATTCTCTCAAAAGGGTGCACCTCTGTCTCTCCCTCCCTGCCAGTGCTCCTACTCCCTTCCCTCTGTGTGCCCCCCACTCCTCCATTTTTAGTTTTTGCAGAGCCTAGTGTAGTGTTGATTACTCAAGTTAAAAATCAGCGAGAGAGAGAGAGAGAGAGAGAGAGAGAGAGAGAGAGAGCGAGAGCAGCAAGAGGCATGCCTTGCACACAACTGACCCCAGTTCTATCTCACAGGGTCCTCTTAAGTAGCATCAGGAGTGACCCCTGAGCACAGAGCCAGGAGTAAGTCCAGAGCATGGGTGTGGCCCAAAAACAAAGAAAAAAATTGTGATGTATCATTCAATTCTCCTTCCTCATCATATCCAGCCTTCCAAGATTTTCTTAATGCTATCGTCAAGATGTACTTTTGCTCATCTCCCAGCTCCTACCACAATTGCTTGTAATAAATAGTCTAATTTTCCACGACTTGCTTTTAGTCATCCATACCAGTTTACACAGCAGCCTTTAAAAACCACAACTTTGGAGCTGGACAGATAGTACAGCAGGGAGGGCATTTGCCTTGCAGACAGCTCACTTGGATGGTTCCTGGCATCCCATAGGGTCCCCCAAGCATCGGCAGAAGTAATTCCTGAGTGCAGAGCCAGGAGTACCCCCTCAGTTTTGCTGTGTGTGACTCCAAAACAAATAAAAAAAAACAAATAAACAAAATATAGACCACAACTTTATCCTAACTTTCCAATTTCTTCAGTAGGGGCCAGAGCCATAGTACAGTAGGTAGGGCGTTTGCCTTGCGTGCTGCCGACTCAAGTTCAATCCAGCTCACTTGGATCGTTCCCGGCATTCCATATGTTCCCCCAATCACCGGCAGGAGTAATTCCTGATTGCAGAGCCAGGAGTAACCCCTGAACATCGCTGGGTATGACCCAAAAAGCACACAAAAAAAATTATTCAGTAACTTCCAGCTGCACTTAGAATAAGTGTGTGTGTGTGTGTGTGTGTGTGTGCGCGCGTGCACCCGTGTGTGTGTGTGTGTGTGTGTTCATCATCATGTAGAGGAAGTTTCCCTCTAATCCTAGTTTGCTGAGAATATTTGTCACTGTTAGATACTGGATTTTCTCAAAAAAAAAAAAAGTTGGGCTGGAGCGATGGCACAGCAGGTGGGGCATTTGCCTTGCACACGGCTGACCTGGGTTTGATTCCCAGCATTCCATATGGTCCCCCAAGCACTGCCAGGAGTGATTCCTGAGTACAGAGGCAGGAGTAACTCCTGTGCATCGCCGGGTGTGACCCAAAAAGAAAAAAAAAATGTTCCAGTCTCTGCCCTGCATTTAGGAGACTCTGGATTCATTTCATGATTTCAGAGAAGGAAAAGAAAAAAAGAAAATTAAAAAAAATCAGTTCCAGCGATGCCCAATGAGACAGAACAGACAGAACACTTGTTTTGCATGCCACCAACCCCAGTTTGATCCCTGGCACTGACAGAGCACCCCTCGAGCACCATTGAGTGGGGCCACACCCCTGAGTCCCCAAAGCATTAAGCCAGTCTCTCACCTGAACTACGGCTCTGCAGCAAAGCATTTGTTTCACATGTACTATAGCTGGTTTCAGTCTCTGGCACTGAGACACTCAAAATAACATAAAAAAAGAAAAGAAAAGCTTTGCCTGCCTTAGGCCGAGGATGTAGCTCAGTGTAAAGTGCTTGCCTTAACTGGGGCCGGAGCGATAGCACAGCGGGTAGGGCGTTTGCCTTGCACGCGGCAGACCAGGATTTGATTCCCGGCATCCCATATAGTCCCCTGAGCACCACCAGGACTAATTCCTGAGCATTGCTGGGTGTGACTCAATAAAGGAAAAAAAAAAGTGCTTGCCTTGCCTATGTGAGGCCGGAAGGAAGGAAGGAAGGAAGGAAGGAAGGAAGGAAGGAAGGAAAGAAAAGAAAGGAAAAGAGTATTTTTCTTGCCTTTCCTAATAGGATCATTTTTTTTTTCTTACGATAGACTGTTGACACAATACAATCAACTGACTTTCTCATGTTGAACCTGTCTCACATACCGAGGATACCATCTCATAATGTACTTAATTCTTTTAAAACACTATTGGGATTGGGGGCTGGTGAGATAATACATGAGCAGAGCATTTGCCTCGCACATAGTCGACATGGGTTTGAACCTCAGTATCCCATATGGTCCCTTGAACCCATCAGGAGTAAACCCTGAGCTACCCTGGGTGTGGTTCAGAAAATAAAATAATAATAATTATATAGGTAAATGGGCTGGAGCAATAGCACAGCGGGTAGGGCGTTTGCCTTGCATGCAGCCAACATGGCCGACCCGAGTTCGATTCCTCCGCCCCTCTCGGAGAGCCCGGCAAGCTACCGAGAGTATTCGATATGCCAGACACAGTAACAACAAAGTCTCCAATGGAGACGTTACTGGGCCCGCTCGAGCAAATCAATGATCAACGGGAGGACCATGACCGTGATATAGGTAAATAAAATAATAATAATAGGTAAGACACTGTGGGGACTGGAGAGACAGCTCAAGGGGCTGAGTATGTGCTGTGCGTGCCAGATGCTTGGGAGCAATCTCCAGCACCATAAGGTCCCCAGAGCACCTCCAGGAATGATTCCTGAGCACGACTGGGCATGGCCTGCAAAACAAATGGAATCAAATAAAAAAAATTTTAAAGAAATAAAGAAAGAAAAAAAAGAAAAAAGAAATTCCCACTGTTTGTTCAATTTGCTAACATTTAATATTTTGTTGAAGTCCACCTGGATTTGAAAGACAAAAAAAAGCAAAACCCATTGCGCAGTTGGTATGATGTTCGGGGGAGGGGGGCGGTGGTGGCAGCGGCCCCCTGACAATAGGCCACGGGAGGAGCTACTGCCTCTTGGGATGAATGGGCTCAAAGGGTGTCCAGCTCGGGAGGAAAGGCTGCCCAGTGGTCAGGCTATATCTGGATTTGGGTTTTCCGATCTGGCAGCCCCAAGGGAGTCAATGCAGCTCAGGGCCCTGCGGCTTCCTCACCTCCGCTCCCAGCTGGCCCTGCCGGCCACCACCCCCCCTACCCTTTTCCCCCACCCCCACCCCCAACCCGGCTCCTGCACTCCCCACCCAGACCGCTCACCACCTCCAGGCCCCCAGGACGACCTGATTTCACCCACCATGCACCCAAACTTCCGTTCAGACGGAGGTTGCGCTGGAGCGTGTCCCTTAGGGAGCGGGCCTGGCCCTGGCGCCGGGCAGCAAGTTTTTGTCCTGGCTCAGCCGCCCATTTCGCACTCTCTAAAATTATCCTATTTGTTTCCCTCTCCGCCGCCTGCCCCCACCCTGTGGAATGAAGCCCTGTGAGGACAGGGCCGTGGCCGGCACAGGGCAGAGGCCTGGGAAAAGTTTGTGGAGTGAATGAGGGTGCGGTCTGCGGGCAGGCGCTGCTCTGCCTTCCAGGCCCGCCTCCCCGGCCCCAACCTCTCTAGTCCCTGCAGCTCCAGGCCACTCTGGAGAGGCATTTCTGGCGGGAGGGCGGCAGGGGTCCGACCGTGCTATGGAGTCTCATGAGCCTGTGCACCTGCAACCTGTGCTCTGGGACTATCAGTGCCCTGGCCAGAGGGCCATGGGGAAGGCTCCCAGGGGGCCTCACCGTCCTCCCCAGGACATTTCATCCTTCTAGCCTGGGGAAAGGGAGCAGAAGGCTCTTCTGTGCTGGTCTCCTGCTACGTAGCTGCGGAGAAAATCTGATCTCCCAGCTCAAGTCCCCAAACAGACTCTGAGCCCCGTAGACTGACCCAAGCAGTCCTTTTTTGTGTGGCAGTCACACCCAGTGATGTACAGGGGTTGCTCCTGGCTCTGCACTCAGGAATTACTTCTGGTGGTGCTCGGGGAACCCTATGGGCTGCTGGAAATCAAACCCCGGGTCAGCCGTGTGCAAGGCAAACGTCCTACCCGCTGTGCTATCGTTACAGCTCCGCTTCCTGTGTCTTGCTTGACCCAGTTTTTTGCCTTCTCCCTGGAGTGCCCTTCTCCACGCCCATGTCCACGACTCACTCATTCAGTGTGTGCGCGTGTGTGTGTGTGTGTGTGTGTGTGTGTGTGTCTGTCTGTCTATTGTGGTGCCAGAAACCAAGCCCAAGACCTCAATCATCCAAGACATGTGCCCTGCACCATCTCCCCAGCCCCATGGACGCCTCTGCAGAGATCCCAGTGGAAAACCACCTCTTCCCTTCCCTGACTGGAAGTGCCTCCTCATCCATCTGAATTCAGGACGGATATTGCCTTCTCCTCGTTTCATAGTCAGGCAGGCCTGTGTTCATCTGCCCACCTCTAGCTAGCTAGCCCTCTGGTACTGACTGTGAGGACCAGAAGCTTTTCTCACTAAGATGAGGAACAAGCAGGATGCTCCTCTCAGCTTCTTTCTCAACCTTGTCCTGGAAACCCCTGCCAGTGCAGTAAGATGAGGAAAGGAAATAGGGGCAGAGATAGAGCAAAGGTTAAGACACTTGCCTAGGGCTGGAGTGATAGCACAGCAGGTAGGGCGTTTGCCTTGCCTGTGGCCAACTTGGGTTCGATTCCCAGCATCCCATATGGCCCCCCAAGCACCACCAGGAGTAATTTCTGAGTGCAAGAGCCAGGAGTAACCCCTGTGCATCACCCGGTGCTACCCAAAAAGCAAAAAAAAAAAAAAAAAAAAGAAAGAAAAAAGAAACTTGCCTAAGGTGGCTGTAGCAGTGACATGGGTTTGAATTCCATGTGCAGTAGTGCTCCCCTGTGCACAGGTGTGGAAAAGGAAATAAAAGGAAAAGAAATAAAAGGCGTACTGATTGCCGGGGAGAAAGAAATAAAATGGTTTGTGCTGGCAGATGAATGATTACTTAAAGTACAAAATCCAAATGAATTGCAATAATAAAAGCCAACAGGCAACCCTCTTGAAATCAGTAATGATTCGGGCCAAGTTTCTGGCTGTCCAGGCAATAGAAATCCAGATGCAGGATTTCACATCTGCCTCTATTTCAGTCCCCTTGTTTGTCTCTTTCCCTCTCACGAAGGCCTGATGAATCTTGCTTTTCCTTCTCGTTCACAGGGCCTCAGCTCTGAGTGTGTGATCCTGAATGTCTCATGTTATTGGCCCCACCAGGCTGAGGACAGGCACCCTCAAGGTTCACCTTCCTCTCCCGGGGTACCCCTGTTTTCCGGGAAGGCCCTTCTGGCATTCGGAAACCCACCCTGCCACAGGCACAGGCCTGAGTTCCAGCAAGTGGCACAGCCATGACCCGCCTGCTTGGGACGAAAAATTCTCCCCAAAGACCGAGACCAGAGGGAGTTGTCCCTCAGAGGGGTCCCCACTCACTCTGGAGCTCAGCTCTGAGGATGCAGCAAGGGTGTGGGACTTGCAGGTCTTGCTCGGGACCCCTGTTGCCCCATACCCCTCTTGCCCTTTATCTCTGCAGCACTGCTGGTCACCTGCCAAGGTCTGGTTACTGTGTCTCTCCAGCATTTGGGAATACACTTGACCCAGAGCTGCCTGTGGCCGGTGGGGACCCCTCCTCAAACCTTACCCACAGTGTGGAATTCAGAACCTGGGAGATGGAAACAGATCCAATTTTCTCTGTCCTGGCCAGAAACAGCACCAGTCATTCGGGTGACCTAATCCCTAATTCCTCTCTCAGGGCTCTGCTCCAAGAATGTTGATAGGCATCCCGCATCCCCTTCATTGGGAATCTCAAGTCCCGGCTTTTTCTCAGTGAGTGTGAGCAGGGACCCATGGGGGTGAGCTGGGGTGACTGTCATTTCTCTGCTGGCAGTGAGGGCCTCGGCCTTGGCAGACTGGTCACCTGGAGGAAGTCACCCCGGGTGCCCCCCCCTCCCTGCCTGATGCTTTCAAGAGGCCCTGGAGGGTGGCCTGGAGCGGAAGCCCTGTCAACCCAGGAACGATTGGTAAAGACACTCTTGGGTGAGAGATGGGGTATGGCCACTGATTGCCTTTTCCATGTTGGGCTTCTCTAGGTCCAAAGGAGCTCCCTGGTTTCGCAGGCACCCGATTCCACCAGCTTTAGCGTTGCCCCCCTGGCAGAGGTTAGCATGGTCGGGCAGAGGTTAGCATGGTCATGCTGCCACATGCATTTTGCACCTACTTTATGCCAAGCTCCGTTTCCTGTTCGGGAGCCACTGGCAGCTTCTCCCCCTGAACAATCAGCTCCCAGCTCTGTCAGGCCTCACAGCTCTCGAAGAACACCAGGACATTTCCTCCCACCCTCCTCCTCCTCCCAGACTAGCCTTCTTCCAGCTGACCAGGGTTTGAGGAAATCAAAGCTGGGCCACGGCCCTTCCGGCTCCTGCCTGGGGACTTGACAGTGAGACTCTCGGCTGTGGGGAGGTGGGGTGGGGGCGTTTCTCCGCCCACTCCTCATGTCAGCATGCTGACTGTGCGGATGCACCGATGGAGGTTTCTGGAGTACCCCGAGGAGGCAGGATCTGAAGGTAACTCCTGGCCGCCAAGTGTACCTGAGGCCCTCCAGGGACTGGGGGGGGGGGGGGGGGTAACTGCCTCCCCCCATCACACCCGTCACAGCATAAGGCCTGACTGGTTCCATTTGGCTGTGCCCAAGCTTGTTGGACCTTTACCTGTCTGTCTCCTTCAAAGGATAGGGGCTCTTTGGGCTTCAGTACCCTGAATGGTAGGGGCTGAAGGGGCATCAGGCAGAACCTGGCTGGACCTGCTGGGGTCTTAAGTGGGGAGTTATGGGTGGGGGCAAGGAAAACTCCAGGGCAATGGTTTGGTCAAGAGCCTTCCTGGAGGACCAGAGCGATATAGCACAGCGGCTAGGGTGTTTGCCTTACACGCAGCCAACCCGGGTTCAATGCCAGCATCCCATATGACCCCCGAGCACCGTTAGGCATGATTCCTGATTGCAGAGACGGGAGTAACCCCCGAGCATTGCCGGGTGTGCCCCCTCCCCCAAAAAAGAAGATCCTTCCTGGAGCTGTGGCTTTTGAGCCCCGAAGACCTCCCCACACTGGCTAGAGCTCGTCTGCTCCTATGAGTCATTTTCCAGCTGCTCCTACAGGCGCAGGGGTGGGGGTGGGTGGGTGGGGGGTGCTAATTAGCTCCAGCAGGCCTGGGGCTTTCTGGTCTCCACCGGCATTTCCCAAGGGGCCCCAAGCAAGGAGCTCTAGGCTCTGAGGGTGCCTTACCCCTTTGCACACATGCCCAGACCTGCACCCAGGACTGGACCCTGTCCCCAGGCCTGCCACCTCCAAGCCCAACCCCGGAAGTGGCTGCCTCTGCCCCTCTGCCCCTCGCCGGCTTCCCCCGCCTGGGTACTCTGGGTCCCCAGGCTCTCCCCCACCAACCCCTACCTAGCCCAGTTCAGTGGACTTCGAGTCTCCCCACTCAAGCCCCTGCCATGCCCCAGGGGCTGCCGTCACGGGTCTCTGCCTCTGTCCTGGTGGCCCCCGGGCTCACTGAAGCCCCAGGAAAGGCAGCAGAGGGTTGCAGGTGCTGCAACAGCTGGGCCCTGGAGCCCCTCACTCCGGCACCCCTAGTGGCTGCTCCCAGCTGTCTCCTCATAGTCGCTCTGGTCCCAGATCACCCCCACCCCAAATCAAACGCATCTGAAGCTCACAGACTCAGAAGTCAGAGGAGCCAGAGGGACGCGCTGGGCTCTGACCAGTCTTTGTGGGGACACGCCAATGGTGGAGCAGGAGGAAGCAGGGAGGGAGGTCAGGAAGGCGCCCCCCACGCCCAACTCCGCAGGGTCTCTGAGCTGCACTGTCTGCTCCTGCATCCCCTCGCCCTATCTCCTAACATCCCCTCCGCAGTGCTGACACCAGCCACTGTCCAGTAACCAAGTGACACTTGGTCGCAGCTGGCCACTTGCCAAGTGCCCCTTTGGCTCCGTCAGCCCCTCGAAGCCACCCAGGACCCCACTGTTTATCTCCATATGCAGAAAGAGAGGCGAAGAGTTCCCCAGCGGTGGTTCACATGAAAGGTTGTCAGAGGGGGCGGGAAGGCCCAGCTCAGGGGCTTCTCACCTCCCCTCTGGTCCCCGCTGCCGTGGTCCTGCACATCCCCTTAGGAGTGCGGCAGCCTGTGCTTCCGGGGCACCACGCCACCCCGCGGCCCCTCCCGCTGTCCTCCATCCCCCAACAAGAGCTGTTGACTGAAATCCTCAGGGAATAAAAATAGCCACTGCTGAGGGGGCAAAACGGGGGTCAGAGGCCGTGAAGAGCAGCGCTGGGTTGGTGAAGGTGGAGGGGACCCAGGCTTCCCAGCCTCCAGCCCTTGAGGGGTCCCTACTAGGCAGAGTTGGGGTGCCCCGTGGGAGGGGAGCTGTGAGCCCCAGGAAGAGATGGTCCTTCTCTCTGTGCAGCCCCCCCCCCCCCCCGCCATTCCCCACCTGGCCTGAGCTTCTCGCTTCTGGCTACTTCTTACTCCCCCACCTGCTTTCCCGGGCTTGGGGGTCACTTGCCTGTAGGCACTTCCCCACAGTCTCCCAGAGCCCCCGAGATCCACAGGGCCCCATCTTCTCTCCTCCCAGGCCCCCTCCTCAGAGGACCCCTCTGCCATGGCCATGCTTCTTCTCCAGGCCGGTGGTCAGAGTGGCCCCCCAAAGGCCAGTGTGGGGGTCTACCTCCAGCAGACAGTCCAGGGCCTCCCCCTGACCTGGCCCGGGGTTGGGGCGCATGCATGGGCTGTCAGCCTGGGCACTGCGCCTAGAGCTGGGAAGGTGACCCCAAGCCCTGTGCCCCCCATGCAAGTCCAGCAAGGGTTAGCGGAACTGGGCTGGGCTGGGGTCACCTTGGGAGGAACGCAATGACCTCCCCCCAACCTCACTGCAATGGTGAACTCCTGAGAGTGGGGTGGGGGTGGGGGTCAAACTCTGAGAGATGCAGGGAGGGGGGGCATGCTGAGTAGTCTTAGGGGTGCCATGGCCTCCAATTCTGTCTGCAAGGAAGTTTCCAGTGCTGGGGGTATGTCCAGCCCCCACCTCACCTCACTCATGCAAGGTGACATGACTCCAAATATCAGAACAGTGACCATAGCGGTGCCCCCCTCGACCAGCACCCAGGAGACGGGGATGACGCAGGGGGCTTGCGTCCGTCCGGGGTGAGTCTGTGAGCTTCAGAAGGAGGCCATGAGCAGCCCTGCATGAAGAGTGGCCCCCAGCAGAGAACATCAGTGACCCCCAAGACCCCTCTAGCAGCTCTGCCAGTCTCCTCCCCACTCTCTCGGGCTGCTTGGGGCCCAGAGCTTCCTCTGGTGACTCCCTCAGCTGGGCTCCGTGGGTCGAGTGACCCCCAGGCACCTTCAGGTACAAAGTTTCCGGGCTCGGGGCTGGTTGATTTGGGGGGGGGCGGGAGGGCTGTGTCAGCGCCAGCATGGGAAGGTGACTGGTCTAGTCTGTACCCAGAGGGCTGTGACACCCTGTAATCTCCACCCTACTGGGTCCCCATCACCTCCGCCCTGCTAGGCCAGTGCCCCAGGGGACCAGGCTCTGGGAGGGATACGGCCGTTCTAAGGGAGCCCCAAGGAGCCATCGCTGCACCTGCAGGCCCCGATCCTTCAGCAGGTGCCCCCACCCATGCCCCTTCTGTTCCCCCTCAGCTTCTGTGCACCCTGCCAGGGTCCGAGCCGAGCTGAGGTGGGCGAGGGGAGCTCCTGCCCAGTGTCGCCATGTCCCCCAGGCCCCTTGGTGCTGTGGCCCAGCACTCCTCCCACTAAGGTCCCAGTCCTGGAGCCCCCCAAGCCGTGGGGTCACTCCTGGGCCCCTCCAGAAAAGGGGCCAACTGTTCCGGGGCGGGAGGGGCAGGATCGTGCATGGCCTGGCATGTCCTGTGCCGGCGTCCTGCACATGACAGTCTGCATCGGAGACGCTGTCACCCCTGCCGGCCGCCCTCCCCCAGCCCTGCAGCACCCGCAAACAGGCCCCACACCACTGTTGGGACCCCGTCCACTCCCAAGAAGTATCCCAGAGCCTGCTTCTGGGGCCACCCGGGACCATCTGGAGCTGGACTTGAGCCCTTTGATGAGACCTGGGGGCACCAGGGCAGTCAGGCAACGGTCAGAGTGCAGAGGACAGGGGTCAGGGGGCAGAGGTAGAGAGCAGAGGGCAGAGTCAGCCTGAAGGAAGGGACAAGGCACAGGGAGCTGGGCGCAGGCAGGAGGACCGCAGTGTCCGTCCCTTGAGGCCAGGCTGGGCTTGGGGCCAGGGCTCCTGGCCCTGGGTGGCCGCCCTGGGGGAGCCTGGCCCGGGTGGGTTGCGGGGGGCACAGTACTCACGGCTGGCAGGGAGCGCGGTGGCAGCCGACGAGCCCGGATTGCTGGGCCCACCTCGGACTGGGCTGGGACTCTGGGGGACTTGGCCGGGGGGGCCGGGCCGGCGGGGACAGCTGCTGCCGCTGATGTCACAGGGTCATGAGTGAAACCTGAGGACTGGGCCAGTCTTCAGGTGGGAGTCTCGACCCGTCCCGGCCGCATGCTGGCGCTCAGGCCTGTTCCCGGGACGCAGTGGCGCCTCCTGGCCCACGGATGGAGACACGCACCCACTCACACACACACATAGCACTCCTACACTCGCACACACATGCACACGGCACTCCCACACACGCACACACATGCACACACACAGGGACTCACACACACACAGAGGCACACAGGCATTCCCACACCCCAAAACACACACACACACAGGTACATGGGCACTCCCACACCCATACACACACGGGCACTCCCACACCCATACACATACACAACGTCATTCCCACACCCGCACACACACAGGGGTACTCGTACACATGTACGTGCACACACACACGCACAAGGGCACTCCCACACAAGCACACACATGCACATGGGCACTTCCACACCCCCCATACACACAGGCACTCCCACACCCGCACATGCACACGCATATACACATTCGCACACCCGCACACACATGGGTACTCACATACATATACCCGCACACCTGCACACACATGCACACGATCACTCCCATACCTGCACACACACACACACACACCACTTGCACACACACACACTCGCACACAGGCACTCCCACACCCGCACACAAACATGAGTACTCACAACATACATGTGCATATACACACACGCAGGCACTCCCAACCCACACACACATGCACAGACACACACACACATGCACAGGGGCACTCCCATACCTGCACACACACACAAAGCCACACAAACACACACACAGAGGCGCTCCCACACCCTCCCCCCGCTCCACACACACACAGAGCTCAGCTGGCCCAGACTGTCACCTTATGGTTTCACTCTGTATCATGCACCCATATACCCACTGGGCAGACCTTGGGGAAGGGATGTAGGGGAGGGAATAAGCCCAGAGATCCCCAAAGTTTGCCAGTGACCCCCTTTAAGGTCCCCAAAGTTTGCTGGTGATTCCCTTTACATGGGAACAGCTGATCTCCAGGCCCTGCACTCTGGGGCTGTGCTGCCCCCTAGTGGGGTCACTGGGTCACGTCCTGTCTCAGGACACCCCAGGCTGACAATGAGAATCCAGAATTCGGATTTCAGGGGCTAGGGAGATAAGATAGTACAGGTTTGATCCCCGGGATCCTATATGGCCCCTGACAACTGCCAGGAGTCATTTCTGAATATCGAGCCAGTATTAACCCCTGAGCATCGCCAGGTGTGGCTAAACAAACCAAGCCCAGTCGGCCCCTGAAGCCCCTGCAGTCTCCTGCCCTCCCAGTCCCCATCTGTTGTGTTTCCCGTCTGCCTCCTGCCACCCTGTTCTCCCCTAACTCCAGGACAGTGGCTCTGAGAGGGACTCAGGGAGACCCCTGGTCCTGGGCTACGTCTGACTACAGCCACAGCATTGCCACGGTTTGAGAAGCTCCCCCAGGGAGCCACCTCCTGGCCCCGGGCCTGTGCGCCTAAGATTCTGCCCATCAGGGGGCTCCATGGGGTTCCTGCTCTGCCTGTTTTGTTTGGGGCCACACCAGTGGTGCTCAGGGCTGACTTATGACTCTGCACTCAGGGATCACCCCTGGTGGGGCTTAGGGGCACCATCTAGGATGCCAGGAATCAAACCCAGGTCAGCTGCGTGCAAGGCAAGTGATCCCCCACCCCCACTGTGCTATTGCTTTGGCTCCGTCTCCCTGTGGCTTTATTGCTCACTGCAGCCTGGGGTGAGCCTGCAGCCGCCCGTCTCTTCTTCACGAGGGTCGGCTTGTCTGAGAGTCAGTGAAGGATGTTCTGTCTCTCCCCAAGTTGCCGCCCCTCTGCAGTGTTGCTCCAAGAGCACTGAGGGGCTCTGGCTCCTTCCCGCATGTTCAGAGCCGTCCCTGAGTCCCAGCGCCACCTCACCCTGTCTTCCCAGAGAGTAGACCTCTGGAGTGTGCACACTGTGGTGGTCGGGGAGGGGGGAACCACCTCTGCTCTGGGAGCCCTGACCCTCAGTCTCCAGCATCATCTCCGTGCAGCCCAGGGATCTTGCCACTCGCAGATGCCTGTCCCTTCAGTAATGTCTCCCAGAGAGCATCTTCAGCAGATGTGAAGGAAACCAAAGGCCAGTGCACCCCCCAGCCCCCCAAAGCAAAGACAAGGAGGTGGGAGCCATGTGGTTTATTAAGGAGGTCGGGAAGCCTGGAAGGGAGAAGAGGCACTAGCTCGAGCTGGTGATGGCCAAGGAGGGCAGCTGGGGGTCCCTGAGACTGCAGGGAGGACCCCTCAACAGACCCACTGAGGCAGAGGCCTGGAGCCATGAACTCTTCGCCTTCAGGACAGGTGGTTGCTCCTGACACCCCCAGCCTGGTTCACGTGTGGCTCGAGAATGCTTCGGTGTAGACAGCAGGCGGCATTGACAGCAGGCGGTATAGACAGCAGGCATATAGGAGCACTTGAAGGCTGCCCCAGGAGGGGAGTAGGGAGAACTCTGATAGCATCCCACCCTCCCCTCTTTCTTTCCCAACCTGACAGATAGGCAGAAGACTGTCTCTCACTGCTGGGCACGAGTACGGGCCATCACCCAGCCCAAAAATAGGGTCCCCGATGCCCACACGGCCAGGGACCCTGGCATTTGCTCCAGCAGATACTCACTCCTCCTAACTCTCGCTGCAGTAACCTTGTGAGGAACAAGCGGATGAAAGGCCCCTCCCCGAAGGAGGCAATGTCCACGCGGTTCCCTCCTGCTCCGGTCCCACTGGCTGACCCCTGGTGCTCCCAGGGCAAAATCTAGATTACAGTGCCCAGCAGGGGAGCGTGGCAGCCCCCCCCCGGGATGAGCCTTGCAGCCCCTCTCCTTTCTTGCAGGTCCCCCACAGTGCAGCTCTGCCCCCTAGGCCACACCCCCAGCCTGGGCTGTCCTCTCCCCAAATCTTCCCTGGTGGTTTGGCCCGGGCCAGGCTTTCCTGTGCCTCACCCCCAGGGCGCTTGGCTGGTAGTTTTGCTCCTTTCCTAGGTGATTTTTCCCATCCTGGGAATGCAAGAACTCAAGGCCAGGATTCAGCCGCTTGTCTGCGGGATTCTAAGGTGTCTGCAAACACTGGCTGGGGAGCACTGGGAGTGGACAAGTGGACAGAGCACCTCCAGATCCCTCCCACGGGGCCGGGCCCTGAGCCTGGGTGTGACTGGGGCCGGGGGAGCCAGGGGCCACAGGACTGGCTAAGGTCCCTTCCCTGGAGGAGGGACCATGTCGGGAAGGGGAGCTGGGCGGAAGTTTGCCACTGAGGTGCTAATCTCAGCTTCCTGTCCAGAGTTTCCTCTCTGCTGCCCAGGGCCTATCTTAGGATGGCCGCAGCTGCCGAAATGGATCTGGCGCCTCACCTGTTCCAAGTGAGGAAGCGCTTGCTCACTTCCTGCTCCTGCCGCTGCCCCCCGGCATGCCCACACGTCGCCTCTGCCCAGCGGGGCTCACCTTGGCCAGGAACCAGGTGGGAGCTGACGGCCGGCCACAAGCTTTCTGGCCTTCTCTGGGAACCTGGTGAGGATGTCCTTCCTTGGCCTTCCCCGGAGCCACCCCTCAGTGACCAGAGCCCCTGAGCATCAGTGCCGGGGAGCAAACCTGACCCCCTTGCTCACACACCCTCTGACAGCCTTGCTTATCACTTGGGCTCTGGGTTCTGGGTTCCCCAAACAGGCTCCAAGCTGGGGTCAGTCTGTCCAGGCACCCAATAAAATCGGTGTCCTCCAGGGTCTGCCCTGGGGGTGTGCAAGGATATAGGGGGACTCGCAGGCAGTGTCTGGGACGCCTGGCTCAGCGGGGCTGGAGGTGGACTTGGGAGAGAGAGAGAGAAGAGAGAGAACTGGGCGCGGCGGCGGCTTCCTCGGGCACCCCAGGCCCTACCGGGTAGAGAGAGCAGGGCAGAAGGCCGCGGGGATGGGGCGGGCCCCTGAGCATGCGCGCTTGCAGACCTTGGCGTCCCGGGTTGCCAAGGCAACCCCGGGACACAGTCGTGGGGATGGCCTCCCAGGCTGCGGGCGCCGCAGGTCAGCAGCAGGCCGCCCCGACGGTGAGCGCTGCCCTCGGGAGCAGACCCTGCCTTTTCGGGGGGGCGCGGGGAGGGGGCTTTGGAGGGAGTGCGAAGGGGCGGGGGCGAGGACGCAACCTAACCGGGAAGAAAGGGAGCTGCGGGTGGGTGAGGGTTGGTCCCCCCAGCCCTTGTTCCCCCTGGGCTTGGCACGGTCTCCTCCGCCCTCCAGCGCTGGGTGACCATCGTGCAGCCCCTGTCTTGGCCCGTCGTGCCGCCTGCGGTCCCCCAGCCGAGCCGCGTGAAGGAAGGTGAAACTCAGGGCTCACCCGCTCCCTACCTGCTGGACACTGGAGACATTTCCACCACCCTTGGGGCTGGAGGTGGGGGGAGGCCTGGGGTGGGGGCAGAGGGCAGGGGATGGCCTGGGGCGGGGCTGGGGGGGCTGATGAAGCGCCCCCGACCCCCACCCAGACCTGCTGGAGCTGATGATGCTGCAGAACGCGCAGATGCAGCAGCTTCTGTTCAGCCGCCTGGTGGCCGCAACGCTGCAGCCCTGTAGCCGGCAGGTGAGGGACTAAGGTGGGGGCAACGGGCCAGCTGGGAGGGGCGGGGGGGGGGGCCGGTGCGTGGGGGTGGGCGACTCCTCCCAGTGCAAGGAGCAGGAAGGTGCGCACACTATGGGGCTGGGAGGGGCGTCCTGTGGGCCCCCTGGTGGGCGGGCAGGAGGCGTCCAAGGAAGTTTCCGCTGCCCCAGGGGCTGGGGGGTGCCCAAGTGGGACTTCACATTAGGTAGGGCCTCACATGAGTTTTGTGGAGCAAGTGAATGAACGGTGGGGAATCCGGTCGGCTAAGATGCAGAGCAGGGGACCCCAGAACCAGCCTGGGGGAGCACATGGGATTTGAGGCTCAGAGGGGGCAGTCGCTGATGCACTGTCATGGCTGGGGGGAGGTGCTGTGCCCTCGATACCCCCCATGCCCTGGGGCCCATGGAGGTCCAGGAAAGGCCAGGGATACTCAGCTGGACTCTGGGCTCCACCGAGTACCACACACAGCCCCCGCTTAGCTCCGCTCCTGACGTTAGACCAACCTCCTTGAGCCTGTTTCGCCCACGAGCGAAGTAAAGACTAACTGGGCTCCAAACGGTAGACAAGAAGGAAGCTGTAGGTGCTCCTGCAGATGGGAACTGCTCAGTAAGGAGCAGTCCTCTGTGCATCTGGGCTGCAGGTCAGTCAGAGACCCTGAGCCCATGTCATCCCCAGGTCTACCTGGAGCCGCAGCCGGAGGGCTTCCTGGAGCAGGAGGTGGTTGCTTCAGAACCGGAGGAGGAGCCTTGGGTGTTCCACCACCACTACTTGCCCTGCCCCCTGCCCCCGGCAGGCCTGCTGCCCTCCTTGCCGGTCCCTTTGCCATCCCCTCCCCCTCAGTGGCAGAACACAGTCAGGATTCAGGACCGTCCTCCTGCCCTTGGGAAAAGGAGGGTGTAAGCGAGCCTGGGGCATCTGGTGCCACTCAGGGCGAGGGGTGGGGGTCGGGGCGGAGACGCCCTGAGCAGACCCCGCATGCCCCCTCTGACGGGATCTCTGCTTTCTCCGCCCCAGGACAGCTGTGCCCCCGCCCCCACCTCCCAGTGCAACAGGCACTGTGGGTCCAGACGTGCCCCCCGCTTCAGGTAGGGGCTGCACAGGTGGGCCGCGGGGTCCAGGGCCAGGAGTGGGAGCTCCTGGCCTGTCCCTCTGTCCGCCCAGGGGCCCAGTGAGGCGGGGGAGCCTCTGAGAGCACCCTGTGCCAACAGATTTCTACGATGCCGAGAGCCTCTAGGATGGCAGGAGCTGAGTGTCCACCGCATGCCAGAGGCAGCTCGGGCCACCCCACAGCGCCGGGCCTGGGTGACACCGCCCTCCCCTGAGCCTGCTGGCCATCATTCCCGGACTCCCTCTCTCCCCAACCAGACGCCCCTGCCCCACCCCCAGGACCCAGATCCGGCCTGATCATAGGTCTGGAACAAGAGCCCCTCAGAGCCCACGTAGGAAGGAAGCCAGCACAGCCCGCCTCTGCGCCCCTTCTCCCTCACCCCACTTCCTGCCTGGGCTAAGGGAGGGCTGGGAGCAGGGCCCCTTCTCCTCCCGTCCATGTCTCTGGGATGACCGCAGCACCTCCGCTTGGCCTAGTCCCGGCTCTCCGTGGGCCCAGAGTGAAGGCTGGGCCTGGCCAGGTCCCACGCTCCCACCCTCATCCCGAGGCCGGCCCTGCTGCCGGAAAGGAGCTTCAGTGCCAGTGCCTGCTCAGACCAGACCGGGAGGGGCTGAGGTCCCAGAGGGCCGGGAGGGGACAGAGTGTTTTTGCCGGCCAGTGGGGTGTTTCCACACACACCCCCGACTCCCCAGGATAGATTAGTCACTCAGCCGAAGGATGGGTGCCAGGGCCAGGCTTGGGGAGGCCCCGGAAGGGGAAGGAGAGGGCGGAGGGCTCGTCTGGGAAAGTTCAGGCTTGGCGGAGCCCCTCCTTGAAGCCACGGAGCCACAGAGCTGCAGAACCACAGAGCCACAGTGCCATAGAGCTATGAGCCATGGAGCCGCAGAGCCACGGAGCCACGGGGTTTGTATTCAGAGAAAAGTCATCATGTCCCCAGAGTCCTCTGATGCTGGTTACAGGCCCTCAGCCAGGGCCCAGTCTCCCGGAGGCTATGCCCGGGAGGGCCACCGCAGGCTTCGCCACGCCGCCTGCACACCGTAGGCACCCGTCCGCTGCTGCCGCCAGTGCTGGCCAAAGACAAAGCAGAGCAGCACGGCTGCCACGAAGAGGAAGAGCAGCACGGACACGGCGGCGATGAGGATGACCAGCTGGCTGTCCTGGACGGGCTCTAGAAGGGGCCGCAGGGAAGGAACTCAGGGCACAGGTCTCTGTGGCACCCCCAGCTGCCAGCCCCCCACCCGAGGCCACGTGGAGGGAGTGTGGCCCCAGACTCTTCCAGGCAGGGCCGGTGGTGGCCCTCAGAGTGACCCCAGGGGTCTGCCAGACAAACATTCCCTCGTAGAAAGGACCCAGGGCTGGGCAGTGGAGGGGGTGCCCAGATGACTCCAGGCTAAACAACTCTATGGCATTCAAGCTGAGAACAGGGCTATGCATGGCCGAGTGGGACCCCCACCCCAAGGGAATGCAAAGGAGGGCCCTCCTCACCCCCCAGGGCTTCCTCTCACCGTAGACCTTGAGCGCTTGGGGCTCCGAGAGCCCGAGGACAACACTGCCCCCTACAGGCCGCAGGTCAAGCTCGGCCAGGCAGGAGAAGTTGCGGTGAGCGTCCTCGCTGCGGGCCGTGGCATGGTGCGTGGCCGTGGCCTCCTGCGGGCCCCGGGCTGCTTTACGGAAGGTCTGGCTGTGCAGGGGCTGGTGCCCGTGCAGCAGGGTGAGCGTGAGGCTCTCGAGGGGCGCCACCACCGGCACCCGACACTCCAGGGTAAAAGGTCTGCCCGCAGCCACCCACGATGGCTTCAGCTTCAGATGCACTAATTTTGGGGGGTCTGCGGAGGAGAGAGGAGGGCTGATGGTCAGGACGGGGTGCGGATTCAGCCGGTCCTCCCTGGCCTGGGCCAGCAGGAGTCCCTGGCTGGACTGGGGAAGGAGATGGGCAAGGGAAGCGCTGGAGAGGGACCCCACAGAGACAGTCCCCAGAACAATGGGGGACTTGGTCATGGCATTGCTCATCAGAGCACAGAGCTGGGGAGCGCAGACTTGGACTGGTGTCTCCGTGACGGCATAACCGGGGGTACCCTGAGCTCCACTTTCAACTAGTCTCCTGCTCCCATCCCCCTCCCTCCCATGGGGCAATGTGGGACTGGGAACATCTTCATGTTTATCTGATGGGCTCATGGCTGCCCAGGGAGCCTTCTGGGGATGGACTTGTGGCTGTGGGCAGGTGGGTGTGTGTGGGGGTAACACCAGGGTCTCCAGAGCCTTCTCCCCATGAGGCCAAGTGGCCCCCTGCTCCTCGCCATGGAATGTGGGGTGCCGTGGCAACTGCTGGCCTGGGTTGGCGACCTCCACACACAGCCCCCCAAACCCGGGTGGCCAGTGGGGGGCACAGGAAAATTCTGAGTTCACCATCTCTCACGCTTTGTCCCCCCTCCGCAGCCCCAGGAGGGAGCCCCCGAGTGTGCAGGAGAGTCAGATCAGCTTTGTGAACCTGGGGGCTGGGGGATCCCCACGATGCCACTCACGAAACACGGTGACACGGAGCCCCTTGGAGCGCTGCTGCCCAGAGCAGGTGAAGCGGCAGTAGACCACGGTGTCATGGGACGCGTTGGCCACCTGGTACTGCATCCAGTGGCTGCCCTGTGCCTGCAGCGTCTTGCTCAGGGCAGTGTCCAGGCCGCCATCCTCAGGCTGCGGGCAGCTGGTGCTGCAGTTCACCAGCCAGGACTCTGCGGGCCCCACCGCCACCTGCACGGGCCACACGGACACCCCGAACTCCTCGTCCCCCGACCCTGGAGGACAGAGACCCTCAGCGGTGGTCGCTCCCACGGGCAGCACAGGGGCAGCCCGAACTCTCTGCCCTGCTCTCTGCTCACATGCCTGGCCCAGCCCGCCAGCACTCGCTGTCCTCTGTCCCGAGGACAGGGCGTCTGGCCACTCGCTGTGCCTCGAGGCCAGGTCCATCCCTCACCTCCCCACCCTCCTCTCAGGTTGGGGAGGAGCAGGGGCCCTGGCCACCGAAAGCTGGGCACGGGAAGAGGGGGTTCACCAGACAGGGGCCGTGCGAAGATGGAGCCACACTCTCAGGAGCGGGGACAGGGCCAGAGGGACAGCACTGTGGGAGGGCACTTGCCTGGCACTCAGCCAGCCACATTCTATCCCCGGCTCTCCTCTGGGCCCCCACGTCCTGCCAGGAGAGACCCCTGAGCACAGAGCCAGGAGTAAGTCCTGACCGCCAGGGTGGGGGTGGGGGTGGGGGTGGGGGGGAAGGATGGCTCAGCCGTTCCAAAATAAAGATAATAAATAAAGGTGTACTGTCCAGCCTCCGGACCTCCGGGAACCAGGGCACCCTGGGCCAAAGAGTGTGGGAGGTGGGGTGAGCTGGGGGAGGGAGGGCCCAGGGCTGGAGTGGTGCAGCAGGGAGGGGGCACCTGGACCCCTCCCCTTGCCTCAGTGACTCAGACCCTGCAGATACTCCCTGGGGCATTTTCCTTTGTCTCCGGACAATGCCCTGTGAGGAGGGTCCCCAGAGCTCACCTCCCACCAGGAAGCTTCTAGCTCCCACCCAACGCCTCAGCCAGCCCTGCTGCCTTCAGCCACAGGGCCACCCAGGCTGTGTGGACACACACACACACACACACACACACACAAACACAAACACACACCAGTCTGTGTGGATACACACACCAGGCTGAGTAGACACACACACACACACACACACACACACACCAGGCTGAGTGGACACACACACACACACACACACACACACACACACACAGTGGCCAGGGAGACGGGGCAGGAGTCTCGGTCTGCCAGGGCCTCCTCACCCCACAGGCTGCCCCTTCCACAGGCCGCCCAGAGGGATCAGTCCTCCCTCCCACTTTGCCCTCTGCCTCTCTGTCCTGTTCCCCCACGCTCCTAAAGCCACCCCAACCCCTGCCACACAGCAGCCAGGACGTTGGGGACGTAGGGACCCCCACGTGCTGACCTGGCCCTGAGCCAGTTCCGACAGCCTCCCGGGCCCACAGAGAGCCATGCCAGAGGAGACCGTGGGGGGTGCAGGACCCCTCCCTCCCAGGAGCAGGGTGTAGCACCCCACCTCCGCAGGTAGGGACTCAGGCACGGGCTCACCTGAGTGGCAGGAGAGGATGAGAAGGGCGGCCAGCAGGCCCCAGCCCGGGGAAAGGCGCATTGCGGGGGGCCTGGTGGGCCGCGGGCAGGCAGGGAGGAGCGGAGGGCCCCCAAGGCCGCTGCAGGTTCGAGTTGTGAGTTGCGAGTGGCCACGGAGTCGCAGCCGGAGCCCACCCACCGCCCGTGGCTGGTGACTGCATTTCCGCTCATTATCTGCCTGTTCTTCGGAAGCCCCGGGAAGGGCCGGCTCCTGAGGCCCGCGGGAACGCAGGCAGAGGAAATGGATGGAGCTGATAAGCTAGGGACAGCCTGGCCCTGCTGGCAGGCGCCCATGCAGGGGACAGGGCGGGGGACACACGGGGACAGGGGGATAAGCATGCGTGGGTGAGCCCCACACAGTGCCCCAGCACTGGGCATGCCGGAGAAAGTGATGCCCACGAGACCTGGATGGGGGGGGCAAGGTCATGGAAAACACTTCTGGGGGCCCCTCTGAGAAGGGCAGAGCCCAAGTCTGGCCTCTCCTAGGACCACCCTCCCCAAGCAGGTGACCAGCTGACTTGTCTCAGCTCCTGGGCCAGAAGTGAAAGTGTCCATGTGAGTCCACTTGCCCATCATGACTGCTGGGCTGAGCCAGGGACACCTTCCTGGCCCTGGGGCTGGGGGCGGGGGCAGCCTTCTCCTTGAGCCCCCATGTGGTCAGGGTTCAGACTCAGAAACTCTGGGGGAGTCTTCCTCTCCCTGCCTGGGCCTGAGTGAGGTTGCTGAGCACAGCCTGGGTGCAGGGGGTCCCTCATGAGAGTCAGCGCCACCTGGAGTGGGGGCAGGGTGTCTCTGGAGAGGACACAGGGGCAGCAATCTGGGATCCACTCCAGGGGTGACGGGCCGGCCGTGGAAACATTTTCAAATGGTATCAGAAGAAACTACCCTCAACCAAGCCCAGAAGATGGAGTCTGGATAAAAATACAGAAAAAGTGGGACAAATGTCATAGAAAGTTGTGATGGCATGTAGGGTTGGAGTCTGGGGGAGCCTTGGGTTCCATCCCCATCACCCCAAAGGCCCCTGAGGGTCCAGTCCAGGAGTGGGAGACAAAAGTGTGTGTCTGTGTATACATGTGCGTGTACATGTGTGTGTGCATTTGTGTATGCGTGTGTATGTGTGTTATACATGTGTGTGCGTGTATGTATGTATGTGCATGTGTATATGTGCGCATGCCTGTGTGTGCATGTGTATGTATGTGTGTATGCATGTGTGTGCGTGTGTGCATGTGTGTACGTGTGTGTGTGTGTGTGTGAAGCTGGGTTTTATAACTTCAAATGTATTAACAATGGCAGCAGAGGTGAGATGTTCGGTGTTTGCAGAATCTTAGCCCTGTCATGATCAAAGGCCGCTTACATGACGAGTGAAGCCTGAGACAGCAGCAGCGGCCGGTTCCGGGGGGAGGAGGTGCAGGATAATCATCTTTCAAACCCTCAACTGTCAGTGTGGTTCCAGTCAACCCACAAGGAATCTGGTGTCGCCAGTGGGCAAACCTTGAACCGGCCAGGTGCTCAGGCCCTGCATCGCGCATGCAGTTTAGTTTCCATGGTGGCTTAAATGACCAACGCGTCTGTGTGTTCTCAGGACAGGCTCGGAGAGTTGGACAGAGAGAACACACATGTCTGGGTTGCAGTGACCTTGTAACCTTGTAACAGAAAAGGAGTTCTCGGTGTTGGGAGGAGCCCGGGAGTGCCTGGCCTGGCCGGAGGCGCTTTCCTGAGGGTTCTTTGTCTTTCCCTGAAGCCCCCAACAGCACCCCCCCCCCCCCGCCCCGGGATTCTGATATTCTCCCCCCTATTAATGAGCTCTCTCCTAGCTCTACATATTTTGGTGGGAGTCACCCAAACAAGATAGCGGGGGTGGGGGGCAGGGGCGGGACCACACCTGAAGGTGCCAAATGGGGGCCTGCACCCCTGCCCTTTGAATTATCTTCCCCAGGGAATTATGCTTGTTCATCCGTAAGGACTAAACTCAAGTTTCTGGTTTGTGTGTGTGTGTGTGTGTGTGTGTGTGTGTGTGTGTGTGTGGTGGTGGTGGTGTGGTAGTGGTGATAGAGGTACACCTGGCTATGCTTAGGGCTTTCTCCTGACTCGGGCTCAAGAATATCTCCTGGCACGGCCCAGGGGACCCTGTGGAGGTCTGTGGATCAAACCTGGTACGCTGCATGCAAGGCAAGTGCCTTCCCTCTGTCCTGTATCTCTCGCCCCTAAACTAAGGTTTAAATGTCTTAGTTTTTATTTTTCACTGAATGATCCCACTGAATCTATAAAAGAAGAGCCATTCTGACTGTGTCTATGAGGGAAGGGGTGTGGGTAGACTGATGCTTGCCCAAGTCCCAGAGGCATCAGGTGTTGGTAGGGCTGGACCCGGAGCAGGACCTGATGCAGGAACGGTGACCTGGCTCCCAGGGCTGTGAGAGAGGGGAGCAGGGGAGCACAGGAACCGCTGGGGCACTCAGGGGTGAGCCCATGCCTGGACACCAGTCCAAAGCCAGAGACGGAGAACCCGAGGAAGGACCGCAAATGCTAACATTGGGTAACAATGAGGCGCACTGGTTTCCCAAACCATAACCAAGGCACCACTCTGCTGGGGGATGGTGGTAAGAAGGGGGACTCTGGGCGAGGGGGTGTAGCTCCTCAATTCTTATTGTGAACCTAAAACTGCTTCCTGCAAATAAAGACAGAGACAAGGCAGCACAAGGCCAGCTCAGACCTCCTCACACAAAAGAAGTCTACAGTTTAGGGGCTGAGCTGCCAACTCGGACCCATCACTAATGCATATATTTTTTTCCCTTTTGGGTTACACCTGGCAATGCACAGGGGCTCACTCCTGGCTCTGAACTCTGGAATTACCCCTGGCAGTGCTCAGGGGACCATATAGGATGCTGGGAATCGAACCCAGGTAGGCCGTGTGCAAGGCAAATGTCCTATCCACTGTGCTATTGCTCCAGCCCCTAAAGCAGATATTTTTTTTTAAGTTGGTTTTAAGGAACAAGGTTTAGTGGAAATCACTTTCAAGTGGTCTTTATAGATGGGATTTTAAAAGTACAGAAACCTTGGGGCTGGAGTGATAGCACAGTGGGTAGAGCATTTGCCTTACACACGGCCCAACCCAGGTTCGATTCCCAGCATACCATATGGTCCCCCGAGCACAGCCAGGAGTAATTCCTGAGTGCATGAACCAGGGGTAACGCCTGTGCATTGCTGGATGTGACCCAAAAAGAAAAAAAAAAAATCAAAAACAATAAGAGTACAGAAGCCAAACCAACTGGCTGTGTCTTTTACGAGACACATTTGATGTATAATAGGCACATGGACGGGTGGAGGGCAAAAGGCTGGACAAGGCCCCGTGAGGGAGTCAGTGGTGGCCAGAGGTTCCTAACGTGGATAATACTGCCCCCTCGTGGTCACTGGGAAGATGTGCTCTGTTACAATCGGGACATGTAGATTTCCAGGCAGGACCATCCATGTGGTTTTTCTTTTTTCCCTTCTGAAAGGAGGTTAATGCCCATTGTTTGAGGCACTTCTGGTCTAGATGAAAGGGCATATTCATCACAAGTTATAATAGTTCCAAACTGGTAAGTACCTCACTTGAAAGAAGTACAAAGACATAAAGCCACAATTACGATATATCAAAAATATATTATCTCCTTTTTTGTTTTGCTTTTGGGTTTTGGGGCCACACCTGATGGTGCTCAGGGATCACTCCTAGTGGGATTCAGAGGTCCATATAATCCTATAATATTATTATATAATCATATAATATAATTATATAATCATTCAATACTAGGGATAAAATCAGATTTTACTATGTGCAAGGCAAGCACCTAAACCCAGCCTATACTGTCTCCCCCTGGCTCTGTATTCTCTCTTAATGGAACAATGAAGTAAGCAAATCAGAAATTAATGAGGGAAGGAGTGATAGTACAGCGGGTAGGGCATTTTCTTTCCATGCAGCCAACCTGGGTTCAATCTCTGGCATCCCATATGGTTCCCCCAAGCACTGCCAGGAGTAATTCCTGAGCGCAGAACCAGGAGTAACCCCTGAGCATTGCTGCGAGTGACCCAAAAAGCAATAAATAAATAAATAAAAAGTAAGATTTGAGACATATGATCTAAAACTTTGCTTGTACCTGTGCATTTGAGAATACAGATTCTTGGAAAAGTTAGTTTCAAAACTCCCTAGATTTGTCCATTGAAAAGCACACTCCTGGACCAAAGACATCATCATAAAAACATTCAAAACTGTTGGGGTCCAGTGCTAATGGAAATGTCTTATTAGGAAATGTATACTTCAAAAGAATGGGCTGAAGCAATAGCACAGCGGGTAGGGCATTTGTCTTGCACGCGGCAC
Source organism: Sorex fumeus (assembly GCF_029834395.1). Lineage (NCBI taxonomy): Eukaryota > Metazoa > Chordata > Mammalia > Eulipotyphla > Soricidae > Sorex > Sorex fumeus. The sequence goes on from NW_026606120.1 coordinate 80,835,499, forward strand.
ACCCAGCCAACCCAGGTTCAATTCTTCCGCCTCTCTCAGAGAGCCCAGCAAGGAGAGTATCTCACCTGCACAGCAAAGCCTGACAAGCTACCCATGACGTATTCGATATGCCAAAAACTGTAACAAGTGTCACAATGGAGACGTTACTGGGTCCACTCAAGCAAAACGATGAACAATGGGAGGACAGGGACACTGACAGTGACAATGACTTCAAAAGGATACTTAGAGGAAAATTTATCCATTGAATACTTATATTATCATAGAGTCTAAAATAGGCATCTAGTTTACAAAAGCAGGTAGAAAAGAACAAGAAGTTGGAAAGAGCAACAAAGTCAAACCAAATATGACATAGGAGTGGGGAAAAGAGCAGAAGTCAAAGTTAAGCCAACAATAACAACAACAAAAAAAAACAGCAAGTAAACACACCCAGGTTAAAAAAAATTTTTTTTAAATATTACTAAGACAAGCAATGGATAAAAGAGCAAATAAAGATATTATAGGAGCAATAAAAGCAAAGATAAGGTCTTTGAAAACAATTAGGCTAGTCAAATCTATAATAAAGTTCAAATAAACTATCAGGAATGAAATGGAAACATAACTGGGGAATTTCAAAGGAAGCTGTGCCAGGGAGTAGCTCGAGGACAGAATTCGCATAGTGGGGTTCAATGTCTGGGACCCCAGGTTCTTCCTCTCAGCATGGCCAGGAGTGACCCTCAGATGAAAATAAACAAAAAAGAAAGCCCTCACTTATAGCAACAGAAAGCGAAAGAGAAGGGCAGCAACTAGAGGAAGAGGAAATGGGAGGTGTTGTTTACTGGGTTCCAAGTTTTGCTCTTGCAGGGTAAAGAAGTTCCAGAGATTTCTAAAACAGTGTGAAAGTACTGAACGAACACAAGCAAATGTCCACACAAACATGATGGAGATAATAAATTTTATCTAAAGCTTATTTCGCCACCATTAAAAACAAACAAACAAACAAAAAACAAACTCTAAACTATGCCAAGTAATCTAAAACAAAGTCAATTAAATTTTAGAAAAGAATGTAACCGGTTAAACTTGATTCAAGAAGAAATAAAGAGGGGGCTGGAGAGATAGCACAGCGGGTAGGGCGTTTGCCTTGCACATGGCAGACCCGGGTTCGATTCCCAGCATATGGTCCTCTGAGCACCGCCAGGAGTAACTCCTGAGTGCAGAACCAAGAGTAACCCCTGTGCATCACCGGGTGTAACCCAAAAAAAAGAAGAAAAAATAAAGAGCCCAGATGGTTCTGGAACTATCGAATCGGTAACTTAAGATCTTTTCACCAAAAAAAAAAAATACCCGGTTTACATCACTTTGCATGCGTTTAAAGAGAAATCTTTCTAACTTTATAAAACAAGGGAAGAAGGTGAGAAGGTGTAACGGACGGACGTGAAAAGCAACACTGTGTAACTTTACAGCTTTCTTAGTGCCCCTGTACCCAAGCAGAGACAGGCTGAGAGAGGGGAGTAGCAGCCTCGCACCTGTGAATGCAGACGCAAAGATGAAATTGTGGGGCCAGAGAAGGAGTACACCCAGCCCACCTGACCCCCGGGGTCCATACCCTGCACCACATATGGCCCCTCAAGAAGGAGTGACCTCTGAGTACAGAGCCAGGAGTAAGCCCTGGGCACTGCCACGTGTGCCAACCCAACCCCTGCCCCACACCATCTCCCCCAAACAAAAAGGTTGTTGTCAGAGACTCGGGGGTTGGGGGGTAGCAACAGAAGAACAACCTGACACAGCTGTCCAGGCTAGGACCATTCCTGCCAGTCTAGACCATTCCCACCAGTCTAGACTATTCCCGCCAGTCCAGACCATTCCCTCAGGTTTAGACTGTTCCCGCCAGTCTAGACATTCCCATCAGCTTAGACTCACCTTCAGAACCAGAACTCGCTCCCGCATCAGCATCCTTCCTAAGCAGATGCCCTGTGCCTCTTTGCTTTTTGGCTCAAGTCCTTTTGTGCTTTAGGAACCTCTAAGTGGTCAGCCAGTGTGTCAGGATTCCCAAAGATGTGACGGAGAACCAAGTTTCCAAAGACCCAAACCTCAACCAAACTCCAGCCTCTTTCTGCTCCTCAGGGCCACCTCAGAGGCCCCAGCAGAATGGAGTGACAGGTCAGCTGCCCCCTTCAACAGGCACTTCCTCCTGCTCTCAGCCTCCCCCCGCCCCAGGGGCTCCTCACACCAGGCTTCCTGGAGTTGCCTCCAGATAGCTGAGACCCAGGCCCGCTACTTCTGTCAGCACCCATTCAAAATCTACAGAGAAAAAGAAGAGGATTTCAATAGAACCAGAAACGAAGACATAACATTGCATAACTTTTTGTGGTAAAAGCTTTTTAGCAAAATAGAAGACAACTTCTTTATCTTTATTTTTTTGGGGGGGGAGAGGGGGTGGTCATATCCTGCGTGTCCTGGCGCAGTGCTTGGGACACCGTGAGGTGCTGGGGACTGACCCTGGGATGGATCCTGGGCCAAGCCTGCATTCCAGCCCTTGGGATTCTCTCCCAGGACCCAAGAAAACAGTCTTAACCTGAAGCAGAAAATTACGAAAAGGCTTCCACACACATGGGAAAGCCCCCCGGGAGGAAAGAAATGGAGGAAAATGGACATTGGGGTGGGGTGGGGTGAGGGGAGGGATAGGCATGAGATTTGGTGACAGTTTTCTTTTTCATTGTATCATGTATTTTATTTTATTTTTAAATTTTTATTAGTGAGACACCATGAGGTACAGTTGTAGACTTACAAATTTTTGTGCTTGGGTTTCAATTACACAATGATCAAATACCCATCCCTCCACCAGTGCCCATTTCCCACCACCACGGATCCCAGTATCCCTCCCACCCCCCATCACCTCCATCCCACCCTGCCTCTGTGGCAGGGCATTCCCTTTTGTTCTCTCTTTCCTCTTGGGTGTCTGGTTTGATGTTTCAGGCCCGCTCGTTGAATCAGCCTAGCACTGGTGAATGTGCTCGGACATGCCTGTGTGTGAAGCACAGGCATCTCCCGTTGCTTGAGACCTATACCAGGAAAAGGAAGCGGAAGGAACGTTCCCAGTTCTGGACCAGACCTCAGGCTCTGCTCTCCCTCGCACCCCCACGTGCCTATGAGGGGGATGGAGAGGCTGTGAGGGGGCACCGTGTGGGGCCCAGCTCAGCCCAGGACGAAAGAGGAGCGCAGAGCTTCTGGTGCCCGCATAGCTGCGGGAGACTGGGCATCAGCAAGGGTTGGCTTCGGGATCCCGTCTTCCCACGCCAGGCCCACCACAGCCCACCTCATTCTTCTTCTCACGGGGGAAAACCATGCAATCTAAGCCCCGCCCCTTTGGACGGTGCTAGCACGTGGTTCTGGGGCCTTAACCCCCTGACTGTGCAGATGGAGAGAGCAGCAGAAATGCTGGCAGCGGGCCCCAAGGTCGACACCAGCCAGGCCCGGCCGTGCCTCGGCTCTCCTCTCTCCAGCACCCCAAAAGGGAAGCAGTCTGGGCAGCCTGTAGGGGATGTGAGCCTGTGTGGGGGACAGAGAGCTCCAAGCACACAGACTGGGGGAGCCATTTGTCCTGCACCCCACCCTTCCCTCCTAACTGCACAGAAATGCAAGCAAGACAGAGTGGATGGTTTCTGTTCTGTGCAGCTATCGATTGTGGGAATATTGACTCCATGCCTAGAATCATCCTGTGGGCGGACCCCCCACTGGGGCAAGGGCAGAGGGCACAGGATTGCCTATCATACATTGCCCCATTGTTCTAATGTCCACAGACTGGCACCAGGGGCTGGAGATAGTCCCGGGGAGGGGGCACTCACCTTGCACGTGGTCGTCAATTGGGGTTCGATCCTCAGCACCATGGAGGGTCTCTGAGCCTCACACTGGGACACTAGCACAGCCAGGTGTGACCCTCATGTGACCCTCAAACAGAAAAAAATGAAAAAGATACATATCTGAAGGAACTGGAAGAGCAGGGAAAACCCCTTATGCCTTGTAGAGCCACAGCACTCGGGGTGCAGTTAAGGGATCCGCTGCCCTCCTGAGACGTTCCTCATCATTCTTTTTGCAAAAGCCCAGCCTGACCCCCCCAAACGTCTATGGATGAATGTGGCCGCGCGCTTCCGGGAGCTGGATTTTAGTCTCTGGGTCTTGGCCGTTGATGGGATTACACGGCACTGGGGGTCAGATGGTGGGTGTGACCCCTGCCTAGTGGAAGATGGAGGATCTGGGTGGAGGATGCTCAGCTGTACATTTGTCATGTCCTCCCATTGTTCATCGATTTGCTCGAGCAGGCCCAGTAACGTCTCCATTGTGAGATTTGTTGTTACTGTGTTTGACATATCAAATACGTCACGGGTAGGTTGCCAGGCTTTGTCATGCGGGCGAGATACTCTTGGTAGCTTGCTCGGCTCTCTGAGAGAGGTGGAGGAATCGAACTCGGGTCGGCCAGGTCGGCCGCATGCAAGGCAAATGCCCTACTTGCTGTGCTATAGCACAGCAAAGCCTGGCAAGCTACCCGTGATGTATTCGATATGCCAAAACACAGTAACAAGTGTCACAATGGAGACATTACTGGGCCCGCTCGAGCAAATCGATGAACAAGGGGAAGACCGTGACAGTGATATATATATATATATATATATATATATATATATAAAATAAGGAACAGGTCCCCATATTCCTTATTATTTATTTATTTTGGGGTTTGGGGTCAGACTGGGCAGTGCTCAGGGATTACCCCTGGCTTTGCGCTCAGGGATCATTCCTGGTGATGCTCAGGGGACCCTATGGGATGCCGGGAAACAAAACTGGTCAGTTACATGCAAGGCGGTAGGTACCAGGGCTCTGGATGCTGAGCCCTCCTTCTAAAGACCCTTCCCAGCTCCCAGACATGGGTGGGCCCTTCTAGAAAGTGCTAGAAAGAAAACCCAGCATGGTTCTTCCTTCTCCTGCCTTCAGGTCACAGTTCCTGGTGACCCACAGTGGACAAGGGCCAGGGCCCCCGGCTCTCGGTCTAGCCATCAGTTTCTTTCTTGCCCTGCTGCCTCTTTGGGCTTCCTCCATGAGGAGGTCAGGGCCATGTAGATCCCACAGTAGACCTGGCTTCACAGGCCTGTCCCGGCCACCTGGAAACCAGGAAGGTGCTCCTGCTGCCACCCCGCTTGCTCAGAAAGCCAATTTCCTCCCCCAACCCCACCCTATACCCGCCCCTGCCCCCATACACACTTCCTGTGATTCACGTCCAGCCCGGCTGCCCTCCCTGGGGCTGGAGGCTGGAGCTGGGGCCCACCTCTGACCCAGCCTTTCTCCCCTTCTGCCCTGCAGTCCTCGGGCATCCAGCACTCTCACCACCAAGTGCCTCCCACCTGGAGGGGGACCCTCCTGCCCCGCAGGCTGCACCCCATCCTAGCCCCAGCCACGCGTGGCAGGTATCTGAGCAGACAGATCCTCCCTCAGGAATGACTCAGTTCCCTCTGGGCCTCTGGGTCTGGGCTCTGCTTCCCGCTTCAGCATGGGTGCCGATGAGTCACTCTGCAGTTTTGTGTCACTTTCCTGAAGTGTCACAAGGGGCTGTGAAAAAAGGATTTGGAGAGGAATAGGAAAAGGGGTGGCTTCCTTGGGGCTCACCCTCCAACCTCCTCCAAGGCCAGTCACTCCTGTATCCAGAAACTTCTCTAAACACCTCAGCCTGCCAAATTTTTGGGTGTGGCTGCCCCCAGCCTGGCCCCTGCCACAGCGGGTGGCCTGGAGCAGGCCTGGTCTGGCACTCAGGTCAAAGGTGCTGAGAGTTTCCAGTCTCCAGGGAATGCTGGTCTGCGGTGGGCGGTGGGAGGGGCCAGGCCCAGGAGCCCCATGGGAAGGGCAGGCGGGAGGCTGGGCTGCACGAGGGTGTTCGGGTGTTCGGAAGCTCGGGCCTGGGCCTGGGACGTGTGGCACACCTGAAAGGACTGCATGGCAGTGCATATGGGGCGGGACTGCTAGCAACGGGCGGGGACCTGGGCATCAAGTGTCCTCTGCGCGTGAAGCCCAGCGCTTGCCCCAAGGGCCTCCCTCCCTGGCATAGCAGCTCTGCAGGGACCCCTGGCTGTCTGCGCTGTGCTCTACCACAGAAGACAGCCGAAGGACCTGGTCATCCTAATGCCCTGGGATGTCCTATATCCCAGACCGAGGGCTCACACAGTGTGTCCTTGGGTCCTAGGGACACTCCTGGTGGCCATGAAAGGAGACAGGGATGAGATGGTGGTGGGAGAGCAGGGAGGAGGTGAGGAGGGTGCAGGAAGAGCTGGGGAGAGCAGGGGGAGGAGCTGGGGAGCAGGGGGAGTTGGGGGGTTCAGGGGAAGGTGCTGGGGAGCAGGGGGAGGAGGTAGGGAGGGTTCAGGGGGAGGAGCTGGGGAGCAGGGGAGGTGGGGTGCAGGGGGAGGAGCTGGGGGCAGTGGAAGTAGGGGGGAGGGTGCAGGGGGAGGAGCTGGGAAGCAGGGAAGGCCTCATGCACTCTGGCTGTGCCATCCTGGCTCAGAGACCCCTTCCTGTAGCAGGAGTGGAGCTGCTCTAATGGCACTGGGGGTGTGGGATGGGGGGTGACGGGAGGAGAGAGAGCACAGCGGCATGTCTCATCCCCCAGCTCCTGCTACCTGCTGAACCACAGTCCACACCCCTAAACTGAGCTGTCCAAGTGTCCCTTTGGCGTACGTCTGTCCTCATTTGGAATCAGCCTGAGAACTTCCAGGAACATCTCAAAAAGTTTCCGAGAACCTTCCACGCAGACCCAGCGATGGGGGGTGCCCTGTCCACAGCCCCCACACCCCTGCCCTTGTCCCCTCGGCCCAAACCTCTCCCTCGCACCCCATATCTGCCGTCTCTCTGGGGTGGTCTCAGGGCTGCAGGAGGCAGGGGCAAGGGGTCGGCAAGGTCGGGGGTGCTTGTGGGACCCGGGTTCTCCCCTTGGGCCCTGAGCACTCAACTGCCGTCCAGTTGGCTGAACGCTGCGCAGATTGTTCCCTGGGCACCGCCTGAGAGGCCCCAAAGTAAATTAAGACACTTCCAAGAAGAAGCTGGACCAGTTTCCAAATCTAAAAACAACTTTTATTGGTCGCCTCTACAAGAGACGCATTGATCAGCGGAATTACAAAACTGTACAGGAGGTACAAAAATAGGCCGTTTCTCCACTCACCCTCACATCAGCGGGCTTTAAAAATACACATAAAAACTGTAAGTCTGGCAGTTTATAAAATATAAAGCTAAAAAAAGACGAAAATTTCCACAAAGAGGGTTTATCACACAGTTCACACACGCCCGTCACAGGATCCACTGTTCACAGAGAGGAGAGAATGGCACAGAAACTTTTTTGGGGGGAAAATTGCCTTAAAATGAACGTGTCTACCCTGACCAAACTCTTGGCCGCAGAGCGGGCACGAGGCAGCCTCCCACGGCTGGGTCTAACCTTTTCTCTTCCGGTCTCACACGGGTCAGGGCTGTGGTCCGGATTGAAGCGGGTGGACGTGAAGCAAGTGCAATGGCAACTGGATACACGACCGCATAAAAATTAAATAAATATAAATAGGATAAATAAATAGATTGCCGCGGCGGGAACATTCTCCAGAGGCTGCATGTGCAAGAGCCGCCCGGCGGGCCGGTCATGCTTTCCAAGTAGGTGGGGACGCCCCCATCACAGTTTTCGGGGTACCGAGGAGTACTGGGCCCGCTGGACTCACTGAGAGCGCAGGCGCGGGGGGGGGGGGGTGCAGGGACTCTGGCAGGAAGTGTGGGTTAAGGCTGCCCCAGCGGGAAGCTCCCGAGAGACGGTGCTGGGTGGGTTTCCAATGAGTACAGAGAGTTCGGACAATCTGATGCCAGAGGCCGCACGAGACAGAGGGCAGGGGCAGGGCTGGTGGGTGCTTTGGTCTAAGGCTAATGAGCCAGCTCCAGGCCAGGCCTGAGGACACACGCCCTCCAGGACAGTGGGCCCTGAGAGCACAGGACATGGGGTGGGAGTCAGGGGGGACAGTGACAAGGCAGGACATTGGCTCAGGGGCCACAGGTGCCCACAGGAAGGAGACAGAAGCCTCGAACAGCCCCAAGGCAGCTGGGGCAGGGGCTGTACTCAGCACACATGTGTGCATATGTGTGTGTGTGTGTGTGTGTGTGTGTGTGTGGAGAGGGAGTGGGGGGGTACTGTGAACCCAGAATATTCTGCTTTGGCCACGAGACGGGCCAGTGACTTACTGCGTCAGACCAGCGAGTCCCCAAAGTGCAAATGCGCTGAAGCCCAGTGTGATACGGACAATCTCTCGACACTCACGTGAAAAAAGGCTCAAGAGGCCATGAAAGCAGCAGGGCACAGGCCTGCCCACTTACTCCGGGGGACCCAGTGGCCCCTCAGGAACTGGGCAGCCCACTGACCTGGCTAAAGAGGGAAGGGCTCAGCCCCCCACCCCAGCCCCGATTCCCAGAGCAGCGGGGCTCCCGGCTGGTCGACGACAGACACTGCCACGGCACGTGGGAGCTGGGGTTCTGGGCTCCCCTATCCTTTGCACAAGTGCCTGTCTCCATGACTCACACCCACGCACGGCCTCCCCAACCCCCAAAGGACTGACAAGGGGCCGACAGGGGCACGAGGCCCAACCCTTGGCTCCGTTTTCTTCAGAGTGCTGGCACCGTCCCACACGTCACCCCCCATGCTCTCCTAGGAGAGCCAGGTTTGCTCCAGACCGTCTCCCTTTCCCGGGAGACAAGCCCCCACCCCCACCCCCTGCCACTAAGCGCCGCATCCTGTGCCCCTCAGCAGGGTGGCACTCAAATCCAAGACTGCAAAGAGACAGGTCTGAGAGATGGGGTGGTCAGAGACTCTGGTGGAAAAGGCCTTTCAAGGTCTTAGCCCAGAGGTGGGCTGGGCATTGGCGGGCACTGCCCCCGGGAGACACTCTGGCAGCAGGAGCAGGCGCTGATGCTGGGTTCTGACTCTAAGCCCTGGGCAGGTGCAGAGCCGAGTACCAGGCAGCAGGGGCAAGTCAGGCTCTGGCCAGGTGCAGGAGACACCAGGGGCTGCGCGAGGGTATCTGGGTGCCCTGGACCCAATGAGGTCACCACTGAAGGTAAAGGGCAGAAGGTGCTGCTGGAGCAAGGCATGAAGAAAGGGGGAAATGGGGGTTCCTTTGGAGCAATGCATCGAGAAAGGGAGAAATGAGGGTTCCCTTTGGGGCAAGGCATTGAGAAAGGGGGAAACGGGGGTTCCCTTTGGAGCAAGGCATCGAGAAAGGGGGCAATAAGGATACCACTGGAGCAAGGCATTTAGAAGGGGAAAATGAGGGTTCCTTTGAGGGTTCCTTTGCAGCAAGGCATTGAGAAAGGCAGGAAGTGGATGCAGACCAGGCAGGGCAGGGCCCTCTCACAGCTCCCCAGGCAGCAGACAGGGGGTCTCTGAGCTCTCCAGGCCCCGGAAAAGCACTGGGTTGAGTTTCCTGGCACAAAACCCTGGCTGCCTTGGACCTCTCCGGCTCTTGGCAGACCGGAGATGAGCCATTTCTGACTAAAATGAAAGTTAAAAGCGCACGGTATTTTTGGGACAAAGTAAGGTCTTGTCCCAGGCGGCACCAGGTCCCGCTCCACCTCGCCCTACCAGCCTTCTCCAAGCGGACACTGTTTCAGGGGACACCCCTGCCCCCAACAGACGCTTCATGGGCGAGGCCCTGGTCGAGCTCACTAGCACTAATGTCACCTTCTAGGGTGTGATTGCAATATAAAACGATTAAAATCTGCCAAGAAAAATGCCACGGCCTGCCCAGGAGGCAGAGGGACAAGCTGGCCTTGGCTCCCAGCTCCGTCGTGTGCCTCATCGGCCCACGTGCCTGCCCCACTTGGCGGCCTGGGAATCTGTCACTTCTGGTCCTCAGAGGCCCCCTTCAGCCCCCACAGGACCAAGAACACAAACCCACAGAGACCACGGCTACCCCTCGTCCCCAGGCCCTACATGCGGGTCTCCTCTCCATTCTCAACGGACCGACCGATCTGGTCCAGCCGCGGAGCCCAGCCGCACAGTGGGGACGTCCAGTCCTGCCATCGTTCCGGGCCCCCCTTGGAGCTGAGGGCACAGATGGTGCATCTCAGCCCCACAGCGCCGAGGACAGAGCTGCCAGGAAGAGTCAAACCCGCGGCCGGGATGGAAGCGAGCGTGTCCGGGAGAAGGTGCGGCCCCTCCTCTGCCCTGCAAGTCAAGAAGCTTCCTGCCAGCTCCTGCAGGCACATAGGGGTCGGCTGCCACGGCGGGACCTGCCGGGGCTCAGAGGCCCTCGGGAGTGGCGGGGGGCTGCGCCTCGGGGGGCTCCTGCGAGTAGTAGGGCTGGAAGGGGCGCTCGTGGCTGCACAGCTCCAGGGCGCGGTAGGTGTGCGTGAGCAGGTGGGGAAAGCGCGAGGTGAAGTAGCGCACGAAGTCATCAGGCAGGGAGCCCAGCGTCTCCCGCACCTCGGCCGGCAGCTCCCGGTAATGGTGCTTCTGCGGTGGGACAGAGAAACTTAGCGTGAGACAAACAGATGGAGGAGGCTCACAGGTTGGGGTTGGTCACCCAGCAGGGAGCAGGGGAGCAGGGAGGGGCGGGCTCAGGCCCCAGGGTCTCCTGGAACCGATGGGCCTGTCCACAGGTGACCCGAGGCCCCCCCCCCAGGCCTCTCTGGAGAGCGAGATGGGGTGGTCCCTGCCCCGGCCCCAATGTGGGAAGGTGCCCGTGAGTCCCTGGCCCCACATGGCCCCTTAGAACCCAGCGGCAGGGAAGAAACGGCCTCTCCGCAGACAGCAGTTGGAGCAGCAGGAGAGGCCCCCGAGAGGGGAGGGGCGGGGGTCTGTGCTGCGCCCACCAAGCCCCCAGGGCACGACCCTCACCTTATTTCTCATGGCTCGGAGGAGATCCCGGACGGAGCCGCCTTTATAGGTTCTGAATTTGCGAAGATCTAGGGGAAACCCAGCAGATACAAGGTGAGAAGCACTGGAAGAGGGCGAGTCTGGGGGGCTTGGGGTGAAGCCAGGGTCCTGCGCAGGACCGGCAGGGTGAGACCCCCAGAGTGTGTGATGGGCTCGACCTGTCACTCAAAAGCCAGGGGCAAAGGTGCCTGGGTATGAGGGTCTCCCGGAAACTGGAACCCCCCTTGTGGCATCTGGAGCCCCCATTTCTGTCACTTTATCTGTGTCTCAGAATTGGCCACTGCTCAGGCCGTGGTGGTCACCTGTCTGCAGGGGGACGGTGATGTTCTCCCTCCAGTCCAGCTTCACCACCGCCCGCCCGCCTCTCTCCAGCTGCCGCACGATGGCACCATCCAGGGACTCCTTTTCTATCCGGTCACTCACATCCTGGGAGGGACACGAGGGTCACAGAAGGTGGTCAGTGAGGAACTGCTGACCGCCGGAGCACTGTACCGCACGCCAGGAACACACGTGGGGGCACCTGTGCCACGGCTTAGAGTCTCTGGCCCCACACCCCAGAACCCAGGGAACAGTGGGCACAGCGCCAGCTCCACGGCAGGGAGGGGCGCTGACACGCACCCGAATCACCCCACAGCTTTCCCCTGCAGGCCACATGCAGGCACACGCAGGCACACACACACAGAGTCACAGATACGCACAGACACACACACAAACACACACAGATACACACACACAGACATACAGATACAGGCACACACATAGATACACATACATAGACACACATACAGATACACACAGTCACAGACACACAAACACAGATGCATACATACAGACACAGATACAGGCACACACACATAGATACACACAGACACACATACAGATACACACAGTCATAGACACACAAAGACACAAACACAGATGCACACACACAGACACAGATACGGGCACACACATAGATACACACACAGATACACATAGTCACGGACAGACACACACTCACAGACACACACCCATAGACACACACAGACACACACACAGCAGCCACAATTCCTCAGCGAGAATGAAACAAAAGCTCTATTTTGATTTGCACACATTTGAAAATTCCCACCATTTAAAAATTACAACATGGGGCTGGAGCAATAGCACAGTGGGTAGGGTGTTTGCCTTGCATGCAGCTGACCGGGGTTCAATTCCCAGCATCCCATATGGTCCCCCGAGCACCACCAGGAGTAATTCCTGAGTGTAGAGGCCAGGAATAACCCCTGGGCATCACCAGGTGTGACCCAAAAAGCAAAAATAAAATAAAATAAAATAAAAATGACAACATATCCATCTGCTACACAACTTTTTCATTAACATTTCAGAACTCTGACATGGAAGAAATTTTTTTTAATTTTTTGGTCTTGGGCCCCACCCAGTGATGCCCAGGGCTTACTTCTGGCTCTGCACTCAGGGTTCACTCCTGGCGGTGCTCAGGAAACCATACAGGGTGCCGGAATCGAAACTGTGTTGGCTGTGTAGAAGGCGAGCGCCCTGCATACTGTCCTATAGCTCCAGCCCCAATATGGACACGTACTTAAAATGTTATATACTTGGGGGGGGAAGCAGGATTCAAGAGCACACTTTCGGGGCTGGAGGGATGGTGCAGTGTGTAGCCTTGCATGCGTGGACTGGCATATTCAATCCCCTGCACCAGGAGTGACCCCAGAGGGCAGAGCCAGGAGGAAGCCCTGGGCACAGCTGGGCTCAAAACGAAATGAAAAAAAAAAAAACCCTCCCATAGTTTAATGCTGGTCACCCTTTCATAAACATGAAAAAAATCTACTAAATTGTCCACCAGTGGTTCCCCTCAATTACGGAATTACGGGCTTTTGAGCCATTCTGCTTTATTTGTTATCTGTTCTTATATTTCCAAATTTCGGGGAAAGTTACCATTTTTGATAAAAATAAAACCCAACGTCTTGGGTGAGGCGAGGACACGAAGAGCTGGAGCCGGGCACTCAGAAAGCCCCGAGAATGATGCCTGGCTCTGCTGGGAACGGCCTGACGTGCCCCCAACACCAGCCCAGCCAGGCACATCTCCCGGGCAAGCACTGTAGGATGGGAGGACCCGCTGGGGCTCCTCCCTGCTCCCTGCCGCCCCCCAGACGCCTCTACCTGGAAGAACTGGAGCTGCTTCTCCAGGCTCCAAAAGAAGGGGTGCTTCAGCACGTGCTTGGCCGAGGGCCGCTTCTGAGGGTCCATGGCAATCATTTTCTCAATCAGCTCCCGGGCGACGACGTCCTCTGCAGAGACAGCCCAGGGGGGCACCCTGTCAGCAGTGAGAGGCCACAAGCCATGGCCGCCCGTGGGCCCCATACCCCAGAACTCGCTCCAGCAGAGGGACCGAGAGTTTGCCCCAAACTCCAGCTCACAGGGGGCTGGAAAGACCAGGGGTTGGGGCCCGGGGGACGTCCTCATGGACCCTGGGCCGTGAAAGTGATGCTATGTGGTCAGGGATGGATCTGAGAGGTAGAAGCTCGTGCCTCAGATATACGGGGTCTGGGTTTGACCCCCCAGCACCATAAAAACAAACAATGAAGTAAAATGTCACTTGGTGAAATGTGGGCGGCACCGAGAGAAGCTAGAGATGAAGGTTAAAACAGGCGGCTGGAGTGATAGTACAACTGGAAGGTAGGGGGTCTGCCTTGCACAGGGCCGACCCGGGTTCGATTCCCAGCATCCCATATGGTCCCCCGAGCACTGTCAGGAGTAATTCCTGAGTGCAGACTCGGGAGTAATCCCTGAGCATTGCTGTGTGTTACCCAAAAACAAAAAACAACAAAAACAACAAAAAACCAGGCGGCCGGCCAGAACAACAGCAAAGTGAGTAGGGTGCTTGCCTTGCGTTCGGCCGACCTGAGTTCAATCCCTGGCATCCCACATCCTATCTGGTCCTCTTCTGAGTGCAGAGCCACTCAGAGCCGGGAGTAAGCCCAGAGCATGCCTGAGTGTGGTCCCAAGCATGTGGCAGGGGGAGGAGGAAGGAGGAGGAGGAGGGGAAGTCAGAGTCGGTGGGGCGCCACCGGCCTACGGAATCTCCACACTGTGCTGCCACTTTCCCTACTGCCCTGCTGTGGCGAATGAGGGAAGCCAGCAAGATGAGTCCATGCCACAGGGAGGCCTGGCACCTGCCTGTCTGGGGTGGGAAACGGGAACTGTTGGGGCTGTTCCTCCCTCCCAGAGACTGCAGCAGGAACCCCGCGGTCACAGCTGGCCATGGTCCGTGGACGTCCCCTACGCCCCAGTCCCCGCCCGCTCCAGCTCTCCTTCTTGTCAGTGAAGTTTGGGGCAGGCCCTGGAATCTTCAGCCCACAGGGTGAGGACCTGGGTGGCGAGGAGACTCGGGGCAGCGGGCCTGGCTCCACCCCACCCCCCGTGCTCACCGTGCTTCTCAGGGTGCAGGCAGTCGAGGCTGTAGGCGCCCAGGAGGATGTTGGCCTGCCGCTGCAGGGACTTGCCGAAAGGGTGGCTGCCCTCGGAGATGACGTAGTAGAAGACGCAGCCCGCAGAGAAGATGTCCACGGTGTAGGTCTGAAGAGTCGACGGTGTGAGCCCTTCCCTGTGCCCTGGAGCTCCCCGGAGCACCAGATGCCCAGCTGCACTGCCACCCAGGCTGTGCCCCCCAAGCCTGGGTGCTCCCGCTCCGGTACCCCCGGCCCGTGCTGCGGCTGCCACTCACAGGGTTATCCTTGCAGTCTTCACTGAGCATCTCGGGCGCGATCCAGCCCTCGGTGCCTGGCACCCCCGAGCGGCGGCTGAAGCTGTGCCTGCCCACGGCCAGCTTCTTGCAGAGGCCAAAGTCGGAGATCATGGCCTTGATCCTGCCGTGCGCGTTGGGCATGGAAAGGAGGATATTGTGGGGCTTCAGGTCTCTGTGGACTAAGGGAGACATGGGGTCAGGTCGCCCCTCACCACTTGCCACGGCACGGGCCTCCGCCCTCAGTTTCTGGGCCACTGCGTCTGTCCTGGGGGTCTGGGTTCCAACCGGCCACATCCCACGGCAAAGACGGAATTCTTGCCCAGGGCTGTCACCTGCCCACAGGTATCCTGGGGACTGTGGCCCAGTGCCATGGCCCAGAACTGTGGCCCAGCACCATGCCCAGCGCCGTGGCCCAGTGCTCACCGATGTTGAGGGAGTGCAGGTGTGCCAGGCCCGACGTGGTCTGCTGCAGCAGGGTGATGGGCTCCAGGCCGAGGTGTGCAAAGTCCTTTTGTTCCACGTACTGCAAAAAGGCGGGGGGGGGGGGGGGCGCGAGGCGGGGGGGGGGGAGTCACCACACACGGCCCTCAGGACGGTGCCCACAGGCATCTCTATTTTTCAATTTGTTCTCTGATTTTGAGGCCACATCCAGCAGTGCTCAGGACAGGCTCCTGATTCTGCACTCAGGACTCCCTCCTGGTGGGACTCCGGGGGCCATCAGTGGTGCCAGGGATGGGACTCCGGGTCAGCACAGCCCCACCTGCTGTGCTCTCATTCCAGGCCCACCAAGTCCCCTTCCTAGTGATTCAGCTCAGGCTAGAAGCGTCTGGAGGCCCTGCCTGTAGCCTTTTGCTTCCCTGAACCACATGGTGTAGTCGGTTTGTTTACTCTGACTTCATTTGAAGGAAGGAATGGAGACACCCCACTGATGACTCCCTGCCCCACTCACGCTCACCAACAGATCTGCTCAGAGGCCAGCTCAGACCCAGCCACGGGTTGTTATGGAGATAGGCAGGAGGTGAGAAATGCACGCCCAGAGGCTCCTTCAACCGGCCTGCCTCTCAGTGAGGCCCGGGGAAGCCGAAACCACCTCATGGTGGGCCAGGCAAACGAGGGCAGCAGAGCTCTGCTGGACGGCAGGGGGCTTGGTCATGGGCAGCATCCCCTGGACCCGGGCAGGCAGCCCAGCACCGAGGGCAAGTGATCAGCCAGGTTTGTAGGAAGCCAGGAAGGAGCAGGATGCTGAATGTGCTCTCTCTCTCTCTCTCTCTCTCTCTCTCTCTCTCTCTCTCTCTCTCTCTCTCTCTCTCCTCTCTCTCTCTCATACACACACAGACACATAAAGACATGCACACAGACACACAGACCCAGACAAATTCACAGATACACACAGGCACACAGATACACAGAGACACACAGACACAGGCACATACACATACACACACACAAAAAGACACAGAGAGACATACATACACACAGACACAAACCCACATACAGATACACACAAATACACACCCACACACAGATACACACACAAATACACACCCACACAGAGATACACAGAGACACACACAAATACACACAGATACACACCCACACACAGATACACATACAGAGAGACACACACACAGACACAGACTCACACAGAGACACAGACACATACACAGACACACACCCACACACAGACTCACACATACACACATGGGAGGGAGTAAAATGCTCCATGCTTTGGCTGTGGTTAAGTGGGGACATGCCCTGCCTAAACACACCAGACCGTCCACTGAAGTGCAAACCCCAAGGGCTGGGGTGTAGTTGCCTGGCACACAGGAACCCCGGGTTTGACCCATGGCCCCACAGGGGCCCCTGACACTGAGCTGGAAGGAGTCCCAGAGCACTGCCAGTGGTGGCCTCAAAACAAAAGGAAATTTAAAAATTTAACAAATACAACCATATTTCATGTAGCTTCAATAAAGTTTAAAAAAAGAAAAAAAAGAATGTTTTTGGACTGGACTGAAGAGATAGCACAGCGGGTAGTGCCTTGCATGCAGATTCAACCTCCAGTACCATCTATGGTCAGAGCCTGGCCAGGGGTGACCCCTGAGCCCAGAGCCAGGAGCAGCCCTGGGCACAGCTGGATGTGGGTCAAAACTAAATAAATAACGTTCGGGCGACTGGAGACGCAGCTCTGTGGCGGAGACCCGCCCTGCATGGACAGGCCCTGGGTGTATCCCCAGCAGCTTTGAAATGATTAAATGTTCAGAAAGCAGCTAAACACCAAAATAAAAAGGAACCCAACCCTAAAACCCTGCAAAGGCTGTGGGGAGCCGCAGGGCGCCCACCTCCTGCAGTGTGGCTGCGCACAGCTCGATGGCGATGTACTGGAACTGGCGGTCACGCTCGGTGCAGAAGTAGCGGATGACGTTGGGGTGCTCGTCCGACTCCCGCAGCAGCTGCACCTCCCGGTCGGCGAAGCTGAAGCACTCGGGGAGGATCCTCTTGACAGCAACAGCTCGGCTGTCAAACATGCCCCTGGGGGGTGCCGTGGGGGCTGAGACCTCGGGCAGGGCAGGGGATAGTGGGGGGGAGGGGGGGGAGAAGATGTGCGGGAACACCCTCACAGCTGCAGCCCCCAGACCACGACCCGGTGGTCACATCCATCCTGGTCGCCACCTCCTAGACCCTGCCGTGTCCCCGCCCGGCCACTCACCGGTACACGATGGTGCCCTCCGCTCCATGGCCCAGCACGTCCTTGGGGCAGAACGAGATCTTCCCCACCATCACCATGCTGGTTTCTTCATCTGGGGACAAATCCGCGGATGCTGAGAGCCCTGAGCACGAGCTGCCTGAGTTCCCGCCCCCCCAGACTCTGGATTCAGGGGGCACCAGACACTCCCCGGGAGGGCGCCCCCCAGGCCTTTACCCTCCTCGTCTTGCTCCGAGGCAGGGCCCCCCCTGGAGGTGGAGCCACTGGAATGCAGCGAGTGGTTGGAGGCGCGGGGCGACGTGTTGGGGCTGCTGGTGGCTGAGCTCTCCGAGTACAGGCCGGATGAGTCCAGGGGCTCGGGCCCCTCGCCCCCCGCCGGGCGGAAGGGCAGCTGCTGGTGCAGGAGCTGGATCTTCTGGAGGTGCTGCTGCTGCTGCATGCTCTGGGGAGGGGCGAGCACACTGTTGGGCTTTGTGGGGGCCACAGGAGGACTCGGCCCCAGCGGGTTGGGTCTATTCCATTCTGAGAGCCCATGGTGGGCTGGGAAGGTGAAGCCCCACAGGGGGAAAGGGGGAACACAAGTGAGCAAGGTGTGTCGGGGGCAGCAGTCTGGGGCTGGCTGTGCCCTTTCCGGGGTCACAGAGAAGGTCATGAGGAGGCAGAGGGGGAAGACGGGCCGTGCAGCCAGGGCGTGGCCAAGGTCCCGTCACCCCAGCCATCACGCTGCCTTTCTTGTCCCCACCCCCGTGTCTCTGGCAAGTCCGTGTGCAGGGGTGGGGTGGGGTTACCATCTACCACGTTCCCTGCCCATAGGGGCAGCGGGGCTGGTGCTGTGGAGAACGCCACTCTGCCCTCTCAGCCTTGAGGCCATGCCCAGAAACCACCAGGCAATCGGAAAGTGACAGGACTCCCCAGAGCCCAAATTCTGCCCTGAAGGGTCGGGAAAGAAGATGTCCCCTGAGGTCCCAGGGCCAAGCGAGGGGGAGGCCCCAGTGATGACCGGAGCCCTCTCCCCAGCTGGAAGACCCATGGGGGGTGGCGTCTACAGCCCCGGCCTGGACAGACATAAGCACCCTGGTGTCTGTGCTCCTAGGGGATACTACCCTCCCACAGTTCCCGGCAACATGCCAAAAGAATGTTCTAGGCTTTTTTTTTCTTTTTGGGTCATACCCAGCAATGAACAGGGGTTACTCCTGGCCCTGGCTCTGCACTCAAGAATTACTCCTGGTGATGCTTGGGGGACCAAATGGGATGCTGGGGATCAAACCTGGGTTGGTGCATGCAAGGCAAATGCCCTCCCCGCTATGCTATCATTCCAGCCCCAGTTCTAGAATATCTTATCCGCGCCATGAGCACTGAAACTAGGTCATCGTGAGCTCACTGACTCCCACCTGGAGCGCTGAAGGGCTCAAAGGCCACCGTGCTCCTCAGCTGCTCCCCAACCAGCAGCCTTGAAGGAAGGGACACCCCCTGGGGCCAGGTGTCACCAGCCATGACGCCACCCACAGCACCACCTGCTTCGCCTGATCTCCCCTTGAGGAAGAGACCCGTGGGTGCCCCCTTGGGAGGGAGGGGGCGTGTGGAGAGGAGCAGCGTGAGGACTCACCAGGGGGTAGGTGAGGATGAAGGCCACCCAGCCGATGAGCAGGAACGTGCTAAGGATGATGGTGGCGATGTCCTTGAGCACCGAATCCACGGGGGCCTCGGGCTTGGCAGGGGCGTGGGCAAGCTTCTCCTCCACGTCCTGCGACAGGGTGCTGGGCGCCGTCTCTGACGCCTGATCGACAAGGTTGATGACCTGGGGGTGGGGGTAGGGGTGTCACTGTGCGGGTTCCAGCAGAGTCCCCAGAACCCAGGGAAGTCAGGGTTACTGGGTTCCACAGTGACGGGGTGACTGGCCTGTGCTGGTGTTTGTTGAAGTTCACAGAAGATATTGGTGCCTTTTTGCCTTTTTCTTTTTTTGGGGGGGGGTGTCATTTTTTGGGTCACACCCAGCAATGCTCAGGGGTTACTCCTGACTCTCCTCTCAGGAATCACTCCTGGTAGGGCTCAGGGGACCCTATGGGAGGCCGGGGATTGAACCTGGGTCATCCGCATGCAAGGCAAGTGCCCTACTTGCTGTGCTATCGCGCTGACCCCAGTTGGTGCCACAAAATTTGAAGAGACCCGGCGCTGTTCAATTCAACCCTAGTTTATTGAAGGTCTGGGGGCTGCACACAGCAGTGTGCCTGCAGCCCCAACCTTCCCCTCCGGCCCGAGAGCAGGGGGGGGGTCCCTGCTGCAGTGAGGTTATTCTTCCCCAGAAACAGTTTTCAGGGCAAGAGTGTGGCTCAGGGGTAGAGCACGTGCCTGGCACCGCCCAACATAGCCTGGTGACCCCTGAGTGTTGCTGAGGCCCAAGCACATCATCAGCTGTGCACTGGCCGGGGGCTCCCTATAAAACAGCAGCTGCCAGGGCCAGGCATGTGGTGCCTCGGGAGCCCCTGGGTTCCACCCCTGGCGCTGCAGAAAACAGAAAGTTCTTCGAGTGACACCCGCAACCTATAAAACCCCCAGTGGAGGCAAAAGCTTCCTGCTCCGCTGACAGCTGGGACAGGTGGGAAAAGCCTGAAATCGTCACACTGGAATCTGCAGAAAACGTGGCCACCATCCATCTGATAACACAGAGAGCCATGAGTGCGCACACATGCACAGACATGGTACATATGTACACACACCTGTATATGACAGTCTAGGCACATGTTACCTGGAAATATCCAGTGCGGATCCAAACACAAAAAGGTTTACTCAAGGTTTCCACTACTAGCCACTTTTTTGTGGGAAGAGAAGGTGGGGTGAGCTTGGCACACCTGGCAGTGCTCAGGGCTTACTCCTGACTCCTGTGCTCAGGGGTCACTCCTTGCAGGGGTTGGGGTACCATACATATGGTGCCAAGGATCAAATTCAGGTAAGCTGTGTGCAATGGAAGTGCCTTCCCTGCTGTCCTATCGCTCCACCCCTGTCACTCAGTTTCTGAGAAGGATAACTGTTGATGCTCATTTGGATTGGGGGCTCTTACGTAAAAGGGATTTTACTTAAATGAGATAAACAAGTGAGATAAGTCCTCCAGGTTCTTAGCATCTCTAGGGCTTGCAGAACAGTTAGGAGAATGCAGAGGTCGGTCCTGAAACATCCTCACCTCAGTGGGGTTGCTGAGGCTACGTGATACCACCAACACACAAACCCCCCCCCCCACACACAACCATGAACACTCACACAAACACACATACACACATTCATACAAACATGATTATTCACATGTGCAGCACACATGCACATTCATACACACGTAGACACATTCACACAAACATACATATTCACATGTGCACGCACGAGTGCACACACATTCATACACACGTACACATTCACACACACATTCATACACGTGCAAACATTCACACACACATGCACGCGCACACACATGCACATGAGGCCCCTGGGGAGCCGGGAGTGCAGCCGGGCCCACTCACTTCCTCGAAGCTCTTTGTCTCCGAGTCGGCGGGAATCACGTTCTCGCGGTGTTTGGGCAGGTTGTTGGGGAACTTCTCCAGCATCTTGGTCGATGCGGACAATGGGGTTTCATGGTGCCCTACGAGAAGAAAAATTCCTCTGGTGAGCGGGGTCCGGTCAGGGGCAGCTGTGGGCACTGATGAGGGTGCCCCAGAGAGGGTCTGTAAAGTGGGTGCCAGGGAGAGGCAGATGCAGGAGCTCGTAGCTGCCACTCAGCACTGGGTGACGGTGTCAGAGTCTGCAGGGGCCAGAGGGGGTGGGCGGGAAGGGGGTGACGGCAGTGGTCCCCCATCCAGGGCAACTGCCCTGCGGGGTCCGTCCATCTCAGCCCCAGTGATGAGAGCCAGAGGGGTGTGTGGGCAGAGGGAGGGTCCCTGGGCACTGTCCTTACATGAGGACGGGGCCACGGCGCCCACATCATACCTTGTGGAGGACCTACAGGTTACTCCGTGAGGGACAAAGGGGGAATTCGGGGGTAGGAGGGGGCCCTGGGCTTGCTGGGACCCCGCCAATGGCTCCTCCTGGCCCTCACGTGCCCACTGGGGCCGCCAGCACTCAAGGTCTCCTCTGTGCTCTCCCAAGGTAACCCAAGAGCCTGGGTGAGAGCTCACCCTGCGACCTGGCGGGTGAGGGCGGCTGGGCGCCTGCCCACGGGACGGGCCTACCTTGGGGTGCAACCTCCACCTGCCGCGCAGCCTGGCTCTACAGGGAGACCCTCACTGAGTCCTGCCCTGTCACATGCTGCCCACTCCCCACCCCCACCCCTGGGCCCTCTATTGGGACTGGGTGCCTCATCGGGGGTCTGTCCACTCCAGAACCCCAACTCATAGGTGCAGGCAGGGCCTGGGGTCACGTGGGAGCTTGCTGAGTACCTCTGAAACCTCCTCTGAGAAGCCTGAGGTTGTGTTTCCCCGCACCACCCCAGAGCCCCACCTGGACCCCAACTCAGCATGGAGCAGCACTGCCGGGAACCAGAAATGCCGGCTCTGGCCACCAGGGGGCAGCCCTTCGCCACCAGCAGCCCTTACCGATGAGGAGCCAATAGTTCCTCAAGTAGTTGAGCTTGCTCTTCCCCTTGAGGGCGGGGTCGAATTTGAGGTCCGTGCTGGGCGTGATCACACACTCCCCCTTGTCTCCAACGGTGACCCCATCGGTCTGGGGGCCTTCCAGCAACGGAAGCGTGCTGCCTCGGGGCTGTGGAGAGGGACGTGGGGTGAGGCCTGGGGGCAGTCCTTGGTTGCCCTGCTGGACACTCAGACAACACAAAGGCCCTGGGGCTGCCCAGAGGGGGGACACCAGTGTCCTCCTGCTGACTGTGCCCGTCTGAGCCTGGCACAGGAAGGGACGGGGGACCGTCAGCACTCCTGTGGGTGAGGGGCTGTGGCTGATGACGTGGCCATGCTGGAGGGGGGTTCTGAGAGCACTGGAGTGAGGGGTCAGGGCTATGGGGCCTCGGTGTCCAACATGTGTGAGGCAGTGAGGTCTGAGGGTTTGGACAGGTCACAGAAGGATGAGAAGGGTTTGAGGGGGAAAAGGGAGTGAGAGAGAGAGAGAGAGAAAGAGAGAGAGAGAGAGAGAGAGAGAGAGAGAGAGAGAGAGAGAGAGGGTGGGAGGAGAGAGAGATGGGCTAAGAACAGGAGAAGGGAGAAACCCAGGGTTAATGGGTTAATGGGTTGGGGCCTGGCAAGAGGGAGAGCTTCAGGCTCAAGGATTGGGGGGAGGAAAGGGCGACTCTCCAGCACCTGCGGGTGTGGAAGGTCTCTGTGAGGATCTGAGATGCGGGTTCCCCATCTCTGACTACTAAAGGTGTGGAGGGCTAAAGTCAGCGACAACTGAAGCAGGCCAGGAGCGGTGCGAAATTGCGTCCCACCACCCCGCGCCCCCAACCCCATTTCCCCACACCCGCCACCATAACCATGCACACACTCACTACCATGTCCACGCGCATACACACACACACACACACACACACTCTACCACCACAGCCACACACACTCACCACCACAGCCATGCACACACACACACACACCACAGCCACGCATGCACACACTCACCACAGCCACAGCCACACACACACACACACACGCACTCACCACCACCATGTGCGCACGCACACACCACAGCCACACATACACAGATGCACACCACCACAGCCACACACACACATTCACCACCATGGCTGCACACACACACACTCACCACCATGGCCACGCACACACACTCACCACCATGGCCACGCACACACACTCACCACCATGGCCACGCACACACACTCACCACCACGGCTACGCCCTCGTGCACCATGGATGGGGAGGCGTACAGGCTGGTGGAATATTTCCCCACGTACAGCGTCGGTCTGGGAGAAGAAAAGGTCTGTGAGTCCCACGGTCACTGGGGTTCTAGATCCCACAGCAGAGGACCTGGGCAGCCACCAGACCCCCTGCTAGGATGTTATTTGTTGGGGCCCGGAAGTGCTGCAGAAAGGCTAACAGGTCTAGCCAGGATGCCGAGAGCTCAGGAGCACAGGGAATCCCACAGAGGGGAGACGTCTGGCCCCCCCAGGGGTTCACTCCTATCAGCGGCACCACGCAGAAAGTGGGAGCTGCCCCCACCACCCCTTGCTGGTGACTGGCCACAGTCAGCCTGGGGCCTCTCTCAGGGGGCCGGAGTGCAGCAGGGAGGGTGTTTGCCTTGCACACGGCTGACCCTGGTTTGATCCCCAGCATTCCATACAGTCCTTAGAGCCCCACCAGGAGTGATTCCTGAGCAAAGAGCCAGGAGTAACCCCTGAGCAATGCCTGGTGTGGTCCGACACCCCCCCTCCCAAGGGTAGCCCCCTTGCTGAGAGAGCCGGCAGTGTAGCCCCACGGCTGCCTCCACTCTGCAAGAAGCTGGGGCTCTGCAAGACACAGGAGGGTATGTGTGTGTGTGTGTGTGTGTGTGTGCGCGCGCGCGCTCACCCTCCACTCTGCCTCCATCAAGCACAAAGCTGGGGTTCTGCAAGACACAGGAGGGGTGTGTGTGTGTGTGCCTGTGCGTGTGTGTGCCTGTGTGTGGTCCCTGTGCGCAGGGCCCCTTCGGGGGACAGATCACGTGAGCAGAGAGCCAGGCCCCGCGCTGGGCGCCAAGGACACCCCCTCCCGCGGCCCCTCCCGGGGTGACTCACGTCAGCTTGCTCTTGGCCTCGGTCTCCTTGGGGAAGGGGTACTTCCACTTGGTGATGCGGCCCACCTCGCCGGACATGAAGGTCAGGTAGCGCAGCGTCTCCACCGCCACGTTCACGTGCGGCACCTTGCGCAGCCCCTCGCGCTGCCACACGTAGAAGGCCACCACCGGGGACCCGTAGTTCTGGATCCACAGCACGTCCCCCGACTCACTGTCCACGGTCACCACCAGCCCGTCGCCGTTGGACACGAAGTGGGACATCTCTGCAGGGGTCAGGCAGGCGCTAGGGAATCGGGGTAGGCAGCCCCCGTCCTGCCGGCCCCCTCAGTCCCTACCCACCCCCAGTCCCTCCAGCCCCACCCTCTCCCCAGCCCCCTACACCTCCCCCCTCCCACCTCAGACCCCTACACCTCTCCCCTCCTACCTCATACCCCTCTAGCCCCTCCCCTCTCTCTCAGTCCCCTCCAGACCCTCAGCCCCCATCCCTCTCCCCTCTCCGCCCCCTCCAATCCCCAGTCCCTCCCCTCCCCACTCAGCCCCCTACACCTTCCCCACCCCTCAGACCCCTTCACCTCTCCCTTCCTCCCTCAGCCCCCTATACCTGTCCTCTCCCCTCTCAGCCCCCTACATCTCTCCCCTTCCCCTCAGCCTCCTACAGCCCCTCTCTTCCCCCCCCAGCCCCTTCTTGCCCCTCCCCGCCCCTCCCAGTCTCAGCCGCCTACAGCCCCCTCCTGCAGCTGCAGCCTTGCATGCGGAAGCCCAGGCCCTAGAGTCTGGAATAATCCCCTTGGCTCTGTGTCACCCATCCCAGCAAACTCGCTCAGGCTGGGGTTGTTAGACCCGAGAGCTGCCGGTTCCCCTCTGGGAGCCTCCCCTTGGGGACCTTCTTGAGCACTGTAGCCAAGCCCAGGACGAGGGGAGCTTGGAGGGAAGGGGGACACCAAGGAATTGGTGCCAGCCAGGATCACTTGCACCATGGTTGGTGGAAGTCACGGCCTGAAGTCCGCCCTCCCCGCCCACTGCCTACCCGGCCCACTGAGTCCTGCTCAGAGGCCAACAGGGCTGAGTTTTGGCGGCCGTGTGGACGGCAGCTTCCCGGCCAGGGCTGGCTTGCATTTTTGCTGGGAGTCGGGGAAACAGAGGCATGGTCAGGGAGAGGGTGCTGATGCTTAGTTCTGTTCCCCAGGCTCGGGGTTAAGTCCCTCGTTTGCTCGGCCCGAGAGCGCGAGGGGAACAGAGCCCCTCACTCACTGTGCTCCAGGTCGTCCTCGGGCCGCGACGCGGCATAGTCAAAGTAGGTGGCATTCCAGCGGAGCTCGCGCGTCTTGGTGTCGTACATGGTGATGGTGTACTCTGGGGACAGGCACCACCCGTGACTCAGGGGCCAGCGGGGAGTGAAAGGGCATGGGGAGAAGAGGGGACGTCGGGGACCCGGGGGCGCACATGCACCCGGAGGCGCCGTGTGATGGTGTAAGCCAGTGAGGGCTGGCCAATGCGGGCATTCGGGGTCAGGATGCAGGGAGCAGCATCTGGCCGAGGGGCCCCCCGTCTGTGCTTTTACAAGCTTGGTCTGGGGGGCGGGGGCAGGCAGTTTACCCTGCCAGGGGCTCAGGAGGGAGACAGTGCGGGGAGACCGGGGCGGGGGGGGGGGCGGGTAGCAGCACGGAGATGGGGAGACGGGGGCTGATCAGGGCACGCAGCCGTGCGACACCCTTGGGCGGGCAGCTCTAGACTCTGAGAGAGGAAGGCTGGAGGAGGGGAGGGCTGTGGGGGGGGGACCGCCAGACGCCCCCCTCACCTGTGCGTCCGAGGTACAGCAGCGACGTGGAAGGGCAGAGACTGTCCGCGAAGGCCGACGACAGCGTCTGCTGCTTCTCCCCGGTCAGCAGGTCCACGACGTACCAGATGTCCTGCTTCTTCCCTGGAGGGCCGCAAGGACAGTCCCGTGGATGCTCACCCCAGAAGGGAACCAATCCCACCAATCCTCAGGGGGACTCAACAGGCCCCGCCCCGCTGACAGGCCCAGGCCCGGCCTGGGACTCTGAATGGAAAGGGGGAGGGGCTGACGGGAGTGTGCCAGGCACGGAGCCTGCTCTGCTACGGGAAGGCCCGGGTTCCAGCCCCAGCACCACATGGTCCCCTGTGCCCCACCAGGAATGACGTGAGCGGATGGGATGCGCACTTTTTATGCAGCTAACCCTGGTTTAATCCCCAGGACCCCTCATGGGTCCCCTGAGGGCTGCCAGGAGTGACCGCTGAGTGCAGAGCCAGGAGAAAGCTCTGAGCACCACCAGGTATGACACAGAACCAAATGCATCATAAAGCATGGTGCCTAAATAAAATAATAATGATAATAGGGTCTGGAGCAATAGTACAGCAGAAAAGGTGTTTGCCTTGCATGCGGCTGATTTGGGTTGGATCCCTGGCACCCCATAGCACCCAGCCCACAACCCCCGGAGCCCGCCAGCAATCATTCCTGAGTGCAGAGACAGGAGTAACTGCTGAGCACTGCCAGGTATAGCCCCACAACAAATAAAGAAAAACAGATTAATAATAATAATAATAAAGTTAAAAGGTAAAGGCCCGAGAATAAGGAACACATGGAGGGTGCGGGATCCCGGAGGAAAAGAAAAAAGAAAAAACAGGTTCCAAAAAGAGCCGAGAGCACCGGCAAGTTCCAGATGGAGTAGGCGCCGCATCCCGCCTCCCCCAGATGGAACCCTGGTGACCAGAAGCCTCTACAAACACAGCTCGAGTATGCGGGAACGAGGACTTTTTCTCAAATCTGCCGGACTACACCTCCCAGGTAACCTCTGATTCCGGAAGTCACGCCCACAGCCCGCCCCCCAGCGCCATCTTTGAAGCGTTCAGAATAAGGAACACATGGAGGGTGCGGGATCCCGGAGGAAAAGAAAAAAGAAAAAACAGGTTCCAAAAAGAGCCGAGAGCACCGGCAAGTTCCAGATGGAGTAGGCGCCGCATCCCGCCTCCCCCAGATGGAACCCTGGTGACCAGAAGCCTCTACAAACACAGCTCGAGTATGCGGGAACGAGGACTTTTTCTCAAAACCGCGTGGCCGCTTACGCGGCCGCGCGACATCTCTCTATGTACAAAGTGATCAATGAGAAGTAAACCACCCAATCTTTCTCCCTGAAAATCAGAGTTAAGTTTGGAGCATGGCCACAGCCCCAGAAACACAAGGACTTAATGCAGAAACCAGCAGCTTAGAGCAGAAAAGTGAACGGACGATGAGTTAACCCAGGCCATCATTTCTGCCCAGAGGGGAAAGGGTGTTGCCCCATTCGCCCTCTCTTCTCTGGAAAGAAGGATGGTGGCCGCATGGGAGCCTTGTGGACAGCAGGTATGAGCCGGGGGTGTGGGGGCGACTAAAACCTCATGGGAAGAGGGGCGTTTTGGTCCGTCCTTCATGCCCTACCGAGGTCACCAGTTGCCCCCCACGAGCGGCTCCCCAGCACAGCCACGGCCCCAGAAGCACAAGGACTTAATGCAGAACCCAGCAGCTTGGAGCAGAAAAGTGAACGGACTATGCGTTAATCCAGGCCATCAAGTCTCCCGGAGGGGAAAGGGTGTTGCCCCATTCGCCCTCTCTTCTCTGGAAAGAAGGATGGTGGCCGCATGGGAGCCTTGAGGACAGCAGGTATGAGCCGGGGGTGTGGGGGCGACTAAAACCTCATGGGAAGGGGGGCGTTCCGGTCCGTCCTTCACGCCCTACCGAGGTCACCAGTTGCCCTCCACGAGCGGCTCTCCAGCACGGCCACAGCCCCAGAAGCACAAGGGCTTAATGCAGAACCCAGCAGCTTGGAGCAGAAAAGTGAAAGGACTATGCGTTAATCCAGTCAATCATTTCTGCCCAGAGGGGAAAGGGTGTTGCTCCCTTCCGCCCTCCTCCCTCTGGAAAGAAAGATGGCGGCCACATGGGAGCCTTGTGGACAGCAGGTATGAGCCGGGGGTGTGGGGGCGACTAAAACCTCATGGGAAGAGGGGCGTTCCAGTCCGTCCTTCACGCCCTACCGAGGTCACCAGTCGCCCCTCACGAGCGGCTCTCCAGCACGGCCACGGCCCCAGAAGCACAAGGACTTAATGCAGAACCCAGCAGCTTGGAGCAGAAAAGTGAACGGACTATGCGTTGATCCAGCCCATCAAGTCTGCCGGAGGGGAAAGGGTGTTGCCCCATTCGCCCTCTCCTCTCTGGAAAGAAAGATGGCGGCCACATGGGAGCCTTGTGGACAGCAGGTATGAGCCGGGAGTGTGGGGGCGACTAAAACCTCATGGGAAGGGGGGCGTTCCAGTCCGTCCTTCACACCCTACCGTGGTCACCAGTTGCCCCCCACGAGCGGCTCTCCAGCACGGCCACAGCCCCAGAAGCACAAGGGCTTAATGCAGAACCCAGCAGCTTGGAGCAGAAAAGTGAACGGACTATGCATTGATCCAGGCCATCAAGTCTGCCGGAGGGGAAAGGGTGTTGCCCCATTCGCCCTCTCCTCTCTGGAAAGAAAGATGGCGGCCACATGGGAGCCTTGTGTACAGCAGGTATGAGCCGGGAGTGTGGGGGCGACTAAAACCTCATGGGAAGGGGGGCGTTTCGGTCCGCCCTTCATGCCCTACCGAGGCCACCAGTTGCCCCCACGAGCGGCTCTCCAGCACGGCCACAGCCCCAGAAGCACAATGACCTAATGCAGAACCCAGCAGCTTGGAGCAGAAAAGTGAAAGGACTATGCGTTAATCCAGGCAATCATTTCTGCCCAGAGGGGAAAGGGTGTTGCTCCCTTCCGCCCTCCTCCCTCTGGAAAGAAAGATGGCGGCCACATGGGAGCCTTGTGGACAGCAGGTATGAGCCGGGGGTGTGGGGGCGACTAAAGCCTCATGGGAAGGGGGGCGTTCTGGTCCGTCCTTCACGCCCTACCGAGGTCACCAGTTGCCCCCCGCGAGCGGCTCTCCAGCACGGCCACGGCCCCAGAAGCACAAGGACTTAATGCAGAACCCAACAGCTTGGAGCAGAAAAGTGAACGGACTATGCATTGATCCCGGCCATCAAGTCTGCCGGAGGGGAAAGGGTGTTGCCCCATTCGCCCTCTCCTCTCTGGAAAGAAAGATGGCGGCCACATGGGAGCCTTGTGGACAGCAGGTATGAGCCGGGAGTGTGGGGGCGACTAAAACCTCAGGGGAAGGGGGGCGTTTCGCTCCGCCCTTCACGCCCTACCGAGGCCACCGGTTGCCCCCCGCGAGCGGCTCTCCAGCACGGCCAGAACTCCAGAACACAGAAACCAATTTCTTAACTATCTGACTTTCAGTAGAAATACTTCCAGGGTCAATAGGTAAAAGAGCAGAAATCCAAAACCAACATTTAATTCTTGAACCCAGCCGTAGAAAGCAAATCACTTCACAATGCTTTTTCAGCATGTCTGATTTGGGGGTGGGGGTAAACTCTAAATAATAGTGGTGAATCTTTTATTGAAACAATGAATCTAATCAAAGCAGATAGAGTGTTAACTAGAATGCATCTGCCTCACAGGGACGGGGAGGGGTGGGGGGTGGGGTTTTATTGGGGTTCTCATGGTAAAAATAAGTATTGGTAAAGGGAAATGTGTTTGATATTTGCATGACTGAGACATAAACCTGAAAGCTTTGTAACCTTTCCCACAGTGATTCAATAAATAAATAAAAAAAAAAAAAAAAAAAAAAAGGTAAAGGCCCTCCCGTTGTTCGTCGATTTGCTCGAGCGGGCCCAGTAACGTCTCCATTGGAGACTTTGTTTTTATTGTGTTTGGCATATCGAATATGTCACAAGGAGCTTGCCAGACTTTGCCGTGCGGGCGAGATACTCTCGGTAGCTTGCCGGGCTCTCCGAGAGGGGCGGAGGAATTGAACTCGGGTCGGCCATGTTGGTTGCATGCAAGGCAAACACCCTACCGCCAAGGAAAGAGGAGCTGGCATGACCACCTAGTTACCTGCTCCCTGAACGGGGTTGAGGAGTCATCTCAGACCCCTCCCCCCACCGCCACTGTCTCTGGCCCCAGGTGCTCCCATCAGCTGATAACAGCAAGACAGTGTGGGGTCAGCGAGCACAGTCAACCAGCATTGAAGCAGAAGACCCAAAGCCCACACCCCCATGTGGGTCCACAGTGTCCACGGCTGCCCGCGACATGCGCATTTCTGGGACAAGGCTTGGATCCGGGGAAGTGGACCTGCATGTGCTCTCCTCACCCATAGGCCAGTCGAAGGGAGCCAGAGTGCTGGGATGTCAGGGATATCCCAGGGTGCCCAGAAGTACCAGCTCACCACTGGGTTCTCAGAGGTGCAGCCCATGGGTGCCCTTTGCCCCTGGCTCCTGACATTTTTTTGTTTTTTAATTTTTGGGTCCCAAACAGTGATGCTCAGGGGTTACTCCTGGCTCTGCAATTGCTCCTGGCGATGTTCAGGGGACCATATGGGATGCTGGGGATCGAACCCAGGTCAGCCGTGTGCAAGGAAAACGCCCTCCCTGCTGTGCTACGGCTCTGGTCCCAGGCTCCTGACTTTCTGTCCCCAGCAATGACTTTTCCCTAGGGCAGAGGACTGAGGGAGGATGCAGGCAGCACCGCAGCTGTGAGGAGGGTTCCCTTGTGGGGCCCGGTAGTGCCCTCTCATTGCCCCACTGCAGGCCTTGCAATGGGGACAACCCGCCTGCCCTGTGCTTCACGAGCCCGTCAGAGGGTGCCCTGCAAAGCAGGGAGGTGACCGCCCAGTGGCCCTGGGCGATGCATCACTGGCACAGGCCGAAAGAGCAGGGCATCAGGAGACAGTCAGTGGGCCCAGGGTTCAGTGCAGAGGCGCGAGGCCCCTGGTGCTGCCCACTTCCTGGGTCCCTGGTGAGGGTCTTCACCAGAGGGGTGTGGAAGGGAACAAGGGCACAGGGTCCTGGCAGCAATCTACAACCTATCCTGGTCCCGAGGCCCAGAAATGGGCACCCAGCACCTGGTGCGTGAGCGGCAATGAGCCCTTTCAGTTCCTCAGAGAGCAAATACAGGGTATTACTACCGCCGCCACGGCAGGATAAATACAGCTCTCCTTTGTGCTACAAATGCATTTTTATTGACATTTTGGCAGCAGTGGGCTGGAAGCAAAGCAGGTGATCTGAGGCTCTGGGAGGTGTGACTCCGGGAAGGCACAGGTGGGGGGGGGGGAGGGGGGCGCAGCTTAGCTTGGGGAGCTGCTAAGTGCCGCTTTTATCTGACTCTGATAGCAGGAAAGGCTAAGAGCGGCCCATAATTAATAGGCAGAGCCTGGTTTCCTTTTCTTGGCGCGGAATAACCCGGCTCACTTTAAGTTTCATCCAATTGCTTCTGGGTATGGCGCAATCTCTAGATTACAGGGGTAGGTCAAGGCGGCAGCTCCCAGGGCTTGTTGAATGAGTAACCCCACTAATGGGCCTGGCTGCTCCCAGGTGGGGGAAACCCTCTCTTAATGGATCAGCTGATCCTGGCTGCAGCGAGCATGAAGACCAGGAGGGCAGGGGCGGGCCCGGCTCCCCCAGGCGCTGGGCCCCCGTGTCTAGTGAGACCAGAGTTTCCGCCTGCCCCAGGAACTCTTACCCATGTACAGGATCCCGTCGGAGCTTCGGCATGGGGACGCCTGCACCAACTCGGGGATGGTGAAGGGAAGTTTCTGGGGAAAAGAAAAAAGAGGGTGGGGCAAAGAACAAAAATAAGTTAACGAAGCCGTGAGCAAGCTTGAGGGTCTTACTGCTCGGTCTGTTTCTATTCCCCGACTGGACTGAAATCGGGACAACGCCGCTGATGACAGATGGGAATTTTCACAACTGGAAGCCGAGGGGGACGGGAGCCCCAGCTTCCGGAGCCATCCAGCCCCTGCTGAATGAAGCGGGACAGACAGACAGAGCACCTCCAAGGGCTCAGCACAGGTCAACTCCGTGGAATGTCTATATCCCTGAAAGCTGCCATTATCACCGTGTCTTCTGATCGTGACCCCACCCCCCACCCCCCAGGCAGTGTTTACTCCTCACTGCCCTGGAGCCTTCTCCCTGGCCACTCGCTGTCCACTCCCACGTGGGGGCTCCTCCACGCGTGCATGGTCACCACAGCTGTCGCTGGTGAGTGCCCTGCAAGCTGGGGCCTGTCCCTGGACATGGCTGCTGTCCTCTCTGATCACGCTTCATAGTGATTTTCACTCTCTGACAGTCACACAGAGTCATGGGACACTGGGTGTGTCCTCTGGTGAGCTTCGGGACACACATGTTTCTTTGGAGGTCTAGAACCCAGGAGGCAGTTAACTGGATTGTAAAGGTTTAAAGAGACACCACCAGGGGCCAGAGGGAGAGTACAGCGGGCAGGGTGCTTGCCTTGCACCTGGCTGACCCGGGTTCGATCCCCGGCATCCCTTATGGTTCTTCAGGCCCTGCCAGGAATGATTCCTGAGTGCAGAGCCAGGAACAACGCCTGAGCTTCACCCGGTTTGGCCAAAAACCAAAAAGAGGGACCTAGGCAGAATCCCAAGCTGCTCAGGCCAATTTCAGACACACCCATCAGCCGCATCTGAAAGTTCTGATACTGGCCCCACCTCTAGCCACCCTGCAAACTCTTTTTCTTTTTCCAGTTTTCTCATTTCAGCCATTCTCCCCACCCCTCTTCTAAAACAAAAAGAGGTCCACTACCTAGAGCCAGCCCTGCTCTCTCTGCTGCCCGTTCCCTGCGGTGTGACGGAGGCCGACCCCGAGGGTGCAGAGGTATTGGTGCAGGGCACTGCTCCGAACCACATGGGTCAGAACGCCCAATGTGGTTCTGCTCGTGGGTGACCAGCAAGGACCCCGGGACACAGGCTGGACACACTCACCGTCAGCCCTTCGTTGTTCTTGCCTCCAAGCGTATACAAGCTGCCGTCATTGGGGTCCGGGAGGAAAGCAGGCCTGGAGGTGAAGGGGTAAGCATCAGGAAGAGCCCAGGCCACGCAGGGAAGGGAAGAGTCCCCTTGGCAACAGAGGAAGAAAACCTCCCAGGTGGTCAGTGCTCTGCCTCAGGAAGGGGCAGTGCAGGGCCACGGGAGACGGTCAGTACCTGGTGGGAGGTAAAGGAGAAGGCCCCAGGGGCAAGAGAGACAGCTCCATGGGCTGAGCGTGGCTCTGCAGGAGGAAGGCCTCTGAGTTCAATCCCCGACACGGCACAGAGCCAGGAGCATAGCTGGATGCAGCCTCAAACCCCCCCCCCCCAAAAAAAAAGTGTGTGTGTGTGTGTGTGTGTGTGTGTGTGTGATGTGTGTATGGAGGGAAGGTGAGTGTGGAGTGATAGCGTAACAGGTAGGGCATTTGCCCTGCATGCAGCTGACCCAGGTTTGATCCCTGGCATCCCACATGGTCCCCGGAGCACTGCCAGGGGTGATTCTGAGTGTAGAACTAAGAGTAAGCCCTGAGCACAGCCCGGTGCAACACACACACAGACACACACACACACACAGACACACACACACACACGAGAATCACTGGGAGAGTTCCCTGGGCTACCTGAGCACTGCATAGGTGACACCATCCTGCCCCCTCAAAACAAGAAGAACTGGACTTGAGTCTCATCTCAAATAAGCCATTTCAACCCCATTCCCTCTCCCCCTGCCCCAAAGACCTGGCACCCCACCACTAAATCTCCATTAAATCCTAGATCTGCGCATACGTGTACTTTCAGCCACAAGTTTGGATACAGTGCCTGAATAATGAAGAAAATGAATGAAGGGGTAGAAATGAAGCAAATCAGAAAACTTACTCTTCCACATGTGTTGGGACCTGCAGAACCGGATCTGTGGGAGAGAAGAGCAGAGGCACGGTCAGGCGGGTGCTGGCACTGCACAGACGGCCCGGTCACACAGACACGGGCCTCTGGGCTGTCACTGAGCTTAGAGAATGTCAGCCAGGAAGCATGTGTCTAACTTGGAGGTGGACACAAAACCATAGTGGACCAACGGTCCCCATCAGACATATTCAGGACTTTCAGACCAGAACCACCACCTCGTTGGACACTTGGAGTGATGCTGGAGATTCTCAAGGAGAAAAGCCAGACTGTGGTATAGGAATCGGGGCTGGAGGGGCCGGAGAGAGAGTACAGCAGGGAGGACGCTTACCTGGTAGAGCATCGCCAAAACCAGAGCCAACAAGCAATCTAGAAGACAGTTTCCCTAGGGCAGGGAGAGCTGGCCCGGGTAGGTCCCCGGAGCCCTGCAAGGAGTGATCCCTGAATGCAGAGCCAGAAGCAAGCCCTGAGCACAGACGATAAGGCTCCCAAGTCAAAGCAACACAAGAAGATCGATTCTGCAGAATGGGGAGAGCGTGGGACAGGACACGTGTCCTGCATGTGCACGGCTAGGTTTGGACCCCTGGCACTGAACTGGCCACACCTGGTTCAATCCCCCCACCAGGTGGGACCAGCAAGAGCACCAGAGGCAGAATCAGGCCAAGTCCTGTGCAAATGGCCCCAGCCCTCGAGCACAGCTGGCTGTGTGCGTACAGATGTGTGTGTACAGGCAGAAAATCAATTTTGCTGATGAGAATCTATTTGGATGGTAAATGATCACCCTTTGGGGTGGGCTGAGCGCTGTAAAACATTCTTTCTTCTTAATACCTTTTGATGTTTTGACTCTATTTTTAAAAATAACCTGATTTAAGCATTAAAGATCTAGAAAACACTTTCTTAGGAGTGATGTGCCAGAGTACTAATAGAGTAGGTTGGGAATTTGCCTTGCCTACGGGTGACCCAGGTTCAATCCCTGGCATCCCATATGGTCGTCTGCGATTCAGGTGAGGGCATTTCCTGAGTGCAGAGCCAGGAGTCCCTGAGCATGGCCCAAACCCAAACCATCAAACAACCTAGAAAACACTTTCTCTACAAAGATGCTCACAGTTCCATCAGAAATGACCCGATGGTTCCACAGCTTGGTTAGATTGTGACATGCCCACCTGGCAGAAAACCAGGTTTTCTCTGAGGAAACTCAGACACTGTCCAGACACACACGACTCTCGGTGCTGTTGTGCTGGAGAAGAGATGGAGCTGTGTGCACACTGAGGGCACAGGTGACGCCGAGTGGATGCGTCTCGCTGGCCTGGTTACTGGTTCCCCCACCTTTTCTTTATTTCCCAGTATTTCTGCAGAGGCGGGCCAATGTTTACAACAATTTCTTAAGTTGTAAAACAGTTTTTTTTTTTACCCCTCCAAGTTGGTCTCATCTTTGCGGTAATCAAAGGCCGTTCCCTCCACCCCTCCACCCCATTACACACACACACACACACACACACACACACACACACACACAC
This sequence comes from Sorex fumeus, assembly GCF_029834395.1. NCBI lineage: Eukaryota > Metazoa > Chordata > Mammalia > Eulipotyphla > Soricidae > Sorex > Sorex fumeus. The sequence goes on from NW_026606120.1 coordinate 80,870,882, forward strand.
ACGGAGAGGCTGCTCCTGAGACAGAGGTACAGTGATTCAGCCACAGGCACCCAGCAATACCGATCCACAGCCATGCTGAGGGGGCTTCAAAGCCAGGGACAAACACAGCAAGTGTGCAGTGAGGGGTGAGGAGAGGAGCGTGCTCTCGAGCGGCTAGTACTCCCTAGTACTAGTACTCCCCAAGCCCAGTTCCCCCAGGATGGCAGCCACCATCGTCCATGGACACAGTGGCACCCGCTCCACGTGTGGCCTGCTGGTTGCAAACCACGTGCCTGACTGCAAACAACGGAGGAAACTGGAGGAACTTGCGGCCAGTCAGCGTTTGTGTTTGTGTTCCCGTCAATCATGGCTCGGCACACGCTCACAAACAGACTGATGCAAGAGGCAGGAAATCAGGGCGCTGCCCCCCCCCCCACCATGCTCAGGGGAGGGAGTGATTCCTGCTGGTCACCTCAAGGCAGCGCAGAAGCTACAAGAGCAAGAGCCGGGGCAAGCACTACACGGGGAACCCCGAGGCCGTCCAGCGGGCACGGCTCTCCCTGCCCCACCCCACAGATGGCCGGGGCCTCCCCTCAATACAGGGCCTCTTCTTCAGGGGCAGTTTCTCCATTTGGGGACCTTCTACAGTAGGCCCCCAGCTCTGCGGCTCTGAGAAGGCTCTGGGGGTGCCAGGGCCAGGGAGGGCAGGTGACACCCCCACTGGCACCGCAGAGCCAGTCTTCTGTTCCAGGGCGAGGAGGATGGGAAGTCCAGGAAGAGGACCTGGGGATCCCCTTAGCTTTCCTGCCCACAGAGACGTAAGGTCCCGAGGACAAACCTGCAGGCCAGGTAATGCTCAAGCACACTCCCAGCTCTGTAGACAGATATAGTGCTCAGTGTCGGCATGGGTTGTGACAGGGCCTTTGGATTTCTCTTCCCTGAGAATCATGTGGGGCTGGAGATGGGGCAGGCGCTAAGGCACTTGTCCTGCGCTGGGCTGACTCTAGTTCAATCCTTAGCACCACCAGAAGTAAGCCCTGAGCACTGCTGGGGGTCTCCCCCACCTCTGTGGCACTGTAACTGTCCTCCCGTTGCTCATCAATTTACTCAAGCAGGCACCAGTAACGTCTCACCTCACCCCCCAAAAAACTAAACCATTTGCGGGGCTGTGGGCTGGTTCTAAATGCTGGAGCGCTGGCTTGGCTTGCAGGAGCTTCGGGTTAGATCCCAGTCAGGGGTGTTTCCCCCCCGCCCCCTCCCCCCAATAAATCATTTGGACTCAGGATCCGTCTGAAGCACTACAAAAGGCAGTCACAGAGAGGGACTGAGAAAGTCCATGGTGGCGGTCTGCTGCTGCCTGTCCCTGAGGGCGGGCCAGGGCAATGCCTGGACAAGCCTCTCTCGTGTTAGCCTGAACTTCTGTAGACTCTGAAAGGTTGCAGCGGGGATGATCTGGAAAGCTGGGGCCAGAGCGATAGTACAGCATGTAGGGCATTTGCCTTGCATGGGGCTGGCCCGGGTTCCATCCGCAACATCGCAGATGGTCTCCTGACACCATCAGGAGTGATTCCTGAGTGCAGGGCCTGAGCATCACTGGGTGTGATCCCAAAAGAAAAAAAAAAACAACTATAAAAAATAGTTGGAAATCTGGTAAAATTTTAAAAGGCAAAAGAAAAGTATCATCTGAAAAAACATGCCCAGCCTCCCATATGGTCCCCTGAGCACAGCCAGGAGTAATTCCTGAGTGCAGAGCCAGGAGTAACCCCCTGTGCATCGCCAGGTGTGACCCAACAAGCTAAAGAAATATATAAATAAATAAAAATGAAAAAACATGCCACGAAAGGTGGTTTGTGGTTTTGCTTTTCCTGGCAATTTTCAAGTGTGTGTGTGTGTGTGGGGGGGGGGGTAGGGGGTGACTCAGGGGGGTGCTGAGGATGCTGGGCCTGCACACATGCAAACTTCAGAAGGAAAAAGGTGTGGGGTTGCGAAGTGAAAATTCCCTTGTTGGGAGAAGTTGATGTGTCCAACAACCCTCTGGGCCATGGTGCCGTCTGGCTCTTGCCAGCAGGTCGGGTTTCCCCAAGGGGGGTTGTGAAAGCTGCATCCAGGGTCCTTTTCTCAGGCCTGGATTTCATGAGGGAGAGCCAGACTATTTATGCTTTTCACATGCTCGAGGTAATTCTGATGCTGACTCTCTAGAAACCATCGCTTTGAGGCCCCTGTTTTCCCTTCCAGCTCTCTCTCACCCCTCGAACCCCCTACCCTGAGAACCGGAGTAAGTTCCAATGACCAAATCTAACACACGCTTGCTAGTCCTCCTTATCAGCCTGGCATTCTCCCCTCGAGCCACAAACCCGTGCCACTTCCAGCCACTTCTGGGGCAGCCCAACACGACTGCCCGACCCCCCCCTTCCCAGCTCAGGCAGGCTGCTGGGCCCTACTCCACCTGGCCAGGCTGGTCCTTGGCTCCTCCCTGTTCAACCTGTCCGATTAGACCCAAGTCTGGTAACATTCAATCTCCTGGACACGTTTCTCCAAATCTGGATACTTGCCTTCTCACTGAAACCATGAGGCCACCCCCATTTCTTCCTGGGGCCATGCCACGGTCCCCTGACCAACTTCCTGTCTTAGGCTCGGTCCTTTCGGAGACATGCTCCACCCATTGCCAGGCAGGCCTTGGCAAAGGCACATCTGTCCCTCCCCGGCTCTCCACCGGATGGATCCTTCCGGGCTCCCCTCTGCCTGCCGAACCCTTCCGCCAGCCGCTCCTGCTTCACGGTGGTTTCTTCACAGGGTCCTCAGTCATAAGAGAAACCTGACTATTTTATCTTTTACGCACAGTCAGATCCAGATGACTTAGGTATTTAGGGTCCAATCACTGAGAAGCTAAGTTTAAAAAATAAAATACACATAAACTAAAAGAAATTACTTCAAGTCCTCCCCCTGCCACCTTCCTCCAGCACTGCTGGGAGTTCCACCCCCCTCCCCCCAAAAAAGAAATGACTTCATTCCTAATTATAAATATTTTATTGTTTTGGGGGTTGGCACATCCAGCAGTGCTCTGGGCTTGCTCCTGGTTCTGTGCTCAGAGATCACTCATGGCAGGGATGGGGTACCATTTGGGGTGCCAGGGATCTAACCCGGATTGGCCACGTGCAAAGCAAGCACCTGACCCCTTGTACTATCTCTCTGACCCCTTTCATTCTTTTAAAACAGAATTTCTTCGGGCTGGGGCAATAGCACAGCGGGTAGGGCGTTTGCCTTGCATGTGGCCAACCCAGGTTCGATTCCCAGCATCCCATATGGTCCTCTGAGCACCGCCAAGAATAACTCCTGAGTGCATGAGCCAGGAGCAACCCCTGTGTATTGCCATGTGTGACCCAAAAAGCCCCTCCCTCAAAAAAAAAAACAGAATTCTTACTCTGAGCACTGTTAGTTACAATACCATTAACAACAGGGCTTCATGCATACAACATTCCATTACCACACCCTCTCCCAGAGATTCCCCCACTCCATCCACTCCCCTCCCCCCCAGATTCTTTCTAATGAAATGACATCAATGGACAGTGATGCTTTCCCTCTTAACCACGATTACTGAGGAGCTCTGTTGACCTCTGAGGTACGGCCTACCTGCACCCACTCTTTCGGCTGCTTCTCGCTACCATCCCACATTGATCTCGTGTGGGAACTGAATTTCCGTACATCAACTGCTGAACACGGAGTCTTTCCAGAATGCCCTCCCGGACCAGGAAGCACAGTCTCACACAGACATGCCAGCCTGGTGTCAGACACATGTCAGCACCGCTGTGGACTCTTCAGATTAAGATAATCCGCAGGGGTGTGTTTGCTGCAGTGCCCTGAGGCCCTCAGCACGTGGTTTGGCTGTCAGATGCAATGCTCCCCGATTATCTTTCCGTCACTTCTCCATGCCCACCATCACCCGGCTCTCTCCCTCCAGCCCTGGCAGCCTCCCCAGCAGGGCCAATGCCCCAGGAAGCCGGAGCTGGCCTCCTGTGCATTCTCTGTATTGATAATGCAGCATGTCTGAACCGGGGCCTGAGTGCACGCAGACCCTCTGGTCTGCAAACAGCCCCGGGTGGGTGCATCTGGTGTGTCTTGTATAGCTATCTGTGGGTGAAGGGTAGGCGCTGCCCGGCGAAAGCCAGGCCCTCAATCATGAGAATATGCTGCTGTGTCACTGGGCTACATTCCTGGCTGTGTATCTCCTGTAAGACATGCACCAGAAGTTCCCGTGGGCTGCGTGCAGGAGGAGGCAGCATCCGAGTGAGCTCCTGGGGAGGGTGGCATCGGCCTTGGCTCACTCTGACTTCACGTACAACGCTGGCTGCAGAACACCAGGGGTCAGTGATCAGAGACTTCAGCACTGTGCGGGGAAGATGGGCGTTCGAGCTCATTTTCCCTCATGGAAAGGAAGCCTGCACCCAGGAACGAAAATGCTCCAAAAAGCTGCCAGGGGCAGGAATCTGTCTACTTACTCATATCTGAGCATTACTGTAAAGTCCAGGGAGACGGCTCAGGGGGCTGGGAAGGGGCTGGGGCTCAGGGAGCGGGGAGGGGAAGCCTGAGGGAGCCCTGGGACCCCTCTCTGGCACCTTCTGGTCCTCAAGCAGGAATCTGAAAGCAGTCCCTGAAGCCCACCAGTCCCTGTGGTCCCCAAATCCAAAAGAATGAGATAAAATCAAATTTATGAGAAATAACAGAGGGGAGGGCCTGCTCTTGATGGCCATAGTGAAGCTGGCTGCTAGCATCATATATGCAGCTTTTTCACACTGTTTTTTTTTAATTTTTTTAAATGAAAAAGGAGAGAAAGGCACAAAAACAATTTCTTAAAAATCCATTGAAGGAGAACCTTTCTAATAGGTTAAAAAGAAAGGTGTGTTTCTCTGACCATTCCCTGATTTCATGGGGATCCACAGGCCTGGGCAGGTTTTTGGGAGCACACGGACCCTCAAACCTTGCAGAAGGGGATGGAGCGATAGCACAGCAGGTAGAGCATTTGCCTGAGTGCAAATTGTCCTTCCCTGCGCCCTGGCCAACTCTTACTGCGTCTTGTTTTTGAGATATGGGCCGTCCTCCTAGGTCTTTGGAGAAAGGTCTGTTCAGCTTTCCTGCCTCCTTTTTCATGGGGCTGTCTGGTGGTCCTTTTGAGTTTTATCGGTTTCTTTGATACCATGAATATTAGCCTCTTGTCAGATATATGACTGATTTTTTTTTCCCCTTACACTCTGTAGAAACTTTTTAGTGTGATGTTGTTCCAACTGTTAATTTTCTATTGTCTTTTTTGGTGGTGGGGAGAGGGGATGGAGCCCTACTGCTCAGAAATCATTCCCGGGATGGTGCCTGAGGGGCCATCAGTGGTGCTGGGGAGTGTAGTGGGTCTCCCCAGTGCAAAGCCCCTTGTCTCTTTGTTTCCTGTCCTGTTTTGAGGCGGGAGGCCACTCCTGCTAGTACTGGGGTGGGTGGGGCCACACTGGGCTGGGGATGGACCCTGGGCCTCCCGCATGCTAGGCCCTTGGGCCCATCGCCTGATTCCTCTGGAGCTCCCTGGGCCTCTTTGTCAGGTGTCCTCCTGTGCTTGCCTGGGAAGTCCCGTGACACCGGGTGCGAGTAGCCTGTGGCAGAGCGAGCCACTGCATGCTGCTGTGTAAGGTCACCGGTCTGTCTGCAGGCTCGGTCCACTGTCCCTCACACTTCGAAGCCAGAAAGCAGGCTGGTGGCCAGTGTCTGCCATTCATTTTCAAGATGGTGTTTGGAATTATTCTAGCAGATAATTATGAGTATCAGGGCTGTCCTCTTCCCCTCCCCCCACCAGAGGGAAAAAGAGGGAGGGAGCAGACCGAGGCTGTTGGTGGTTGGCAGGTGGAGAGACTTATGAGGACACAGGGTCCATTGGGGCTTCATTTCTGATCATCTGGGCCTGAAGCACTGACCCAGAACATAACAAATCGTAGGGAATGGTGGCTTAGAAAAGACACTGGTGGGGCCGGGGTAACAGTACAGCAGGTGGGGCACTGGCCCCGCACATGGCTGACCCAGAACGACCCCCCCCAACACATCCCGTATGGTCACCAGAGCTTTGCCAGGAGTGACCTCTGAGTGCAGAGCCAGGAGTAACCTCTGAGTACTGCCTGGTATGGTCAAAGAAAAGAAAAAATAGAAAAGAAAAAAAAAAAAAAGAAAAGGCACTGGCTTGAGGGCGCCTAGGAGCACTGTGGCCTGCAAGCAGCACCTGGCTGTCTTCGTGGGAGAGTGACCAGTGCTGGCGGCGCGGACAGCCGATGCATGCCGCAAAGAGTGAGATGGGCCAGGCAGAAGAGCCAGCACTCACCTGGGCTGCACACAGGGGCCCTGCGCCCCAGGAATGCCGGGCGAGCCCCGTCCCTAAGTTTCTTGTGCTTCAGTCAAACAGGCAGCCCGTCCTCCTGGCGTCCGTGGTCAGAGGGACCTTGGTCCCTCCGGGGTGGAGAAACCCACGCAGGGCTGCTGTGTCCAAAGAGATCCGCCAGGTCGCACACCGCGGAAAGCACTTGTCCCTGCCTGAGTGACTCCATGGAGACAGTCTTCTGATTTCTGACGGAACAACGTCTCCCATTTCTGGTGCCCCCACACCTCCCCCCGCCAAAGTTCTGACAGGATTTCAGGATCATGTTTTGGAACCTGCAAGTTTTGTTTTGTTGTTTCTTTCTTTCTTTTTTTTTGGAACGGGGGTGGGGGGGGGGGGAGTGTCACACCCGGCAATGCACAGGGGTTACTCCTGGCTCTCCAAGGCGCAGTAAGAGTTGGCCAGGGAGTGGGGAAGGACAAACCCCAGTGTACTGTGGGTGGGAATACACAGTGTTTCGGCCACTACGGAAACAAGTCCGCAGGGTTCGAGAGACGGTCTGTAGATTTACCGCAGCAGTTTCACTTCCAGGAAGTTATAACAGCGGAGAGAGAAATGGAGAGACCGTGGACCAGGCACTCGCCTTGCACACCACTGTCCCTGGCTCCATCCCTGGTACCCTAAATGGTCCCCAGAACACCACCAAGAGTGGTCCCTGAACACAGAGCCTGGAGTAAGCCCCGAGCACTGTCAGGCATAGACCCTGACACAAAATAAAACAAAAAATAGGAAAAACACAAATTTTGAGAAGCCCCGAGTGTGCCTGCGTTCCATGCTGCGCTGCTTACCGTGGTCCAGCAGAGACAGCCGGGCGCCCAGTGAGCCAGGCGACATGGTGCTCTACACAGCAGAGTGGGGGCTGAGAGGGAAAGGAAGCCTTGCAACACACGGAGCTAGCTGGGGGTGGGGGGCGTGCTCAGTGAAATAAGCCAAAAGGAGAAGGACAAATTCCGAGCGATCACAGCCATGTGTGGGATATAAAGAACCAAGGCATGGAAACAGACAAAAACAGCCCCAAACCTTCAGTGGGGAGGGGGAGGGTGTAGGTGTACCCTAGGCAGCGTGGGGGAGGGGTGCATTGGTGGGGCATGACAGCTGACTTTTAAAGAGGTGTGGAGAGTGCTCCTGAGAGCTAGGTTGACACAAACCAATGCCATTTTGATTAAAGATAAATAAAACAAAGGGAGGCTGGCTTAGGATAGGGGGGAACAGGCCGGGCGAGTGGGGAGCTCCCCAGTCTCCTGTGGGGTGGGGTGGGAGTGCTCCCCCATACCGCTGGCTGGGAGGCTTCGTGGAGAGAAAGAACAGCAAGAGGCCCGAAAGGCGCCTCCCACACACACAAACCTGAAGACCTAGGGACAGAGGGACAAGGGGCAGGTCGTCTGTGGGCAGGCCCTGGAGGGAGGGAGGAGGAGGAGAGAAGGCCCCAGAGAGGGGAGCCCAGGAAGGGGAGGAGCAAACAACAGCCAGAGGGTCCTGGTCCTTGGAGAGAAAGGAGAGAAGGGAAGGAGTTAAGGAGGATGGAGGGATTTTAATCCCAGCTGAGGGTGAAACCAGCCGGGCTGGTCTGAAGGGCCATCAGCAGCCACTTCCTCAAGAAAACAGGAGCTGCCTCGCTGCGGTCTGAGAGGAAGAAAAGGCAGAGAAAGGCGCTTCACTCCCCAGAACTCAAGTCTCCCAGGAACAAGGCCTGGGTTCAAGAGATCTGGGGGGGGGGGGCGTCGTCCTCTGGGGGTCCCTCTGGGGGAACAAGCACTTTGGTTATCTAAACCCAAGACCTGGTTTTCTTAAACTGGGGGCTAGACTGAATGGGTGGGGGGGTGGGGGTGTCACAAAAATCCTGGCAACCAGAAAGAGTTTCTGCACGTTCAACAACTGAAACGTGATTCACAAGCACGACCAGCAAGGCCAAGCCCGCTCTTTCCAGAGTGCTCAGCCTGTGTTGCATTTCTGGGGCAAAAAAAGGTGTCAAGAGGGATGGAGAGACCCAGGTTAGGGCGCTTGCCTTGGATGTGGCTGCCCGCAGGTGTGGCCGACCCCAGATGCTGATTAAGGTCCCCTGAGCACTGCCAGGAATGGCCCCAGGCACAGAGCCAAAAGAAGCTTCCACCAGATATGGCCCAAGTCCCAATACCTGCACCCTCCCCACCCCAACAACAACAAAAAGGGCCACATGTGGGAAAAGTTTCAGAAGCCATCTCTGAGCCTGCCACCCAAGGAGGCTATCCGATTTAGAGTGTGAGGTAGAAAGTCTCAAACAGGCTAAAAAAAAGTGGGGGGGAACCTCCAGATTTTCCAAGGAGTCCAGTTCGAGGGCAGCTCCGACGCCAAATGTCCTCAGAACCCAAGAGGGCACGGTGAGCTTCCCTGTGGGTCCCTCTGTCAGCCTGAGAAAGCTGGCGACACGGAACACCCTGGGGACATGACATGCCCGGCCGGACAATGTCCTCCTTCATCTCCACCTTGGCAGAGGTGCCATGGCCCTCAGGAGCCTGAGCAGGGATCAGGAGCTGGGAGGGACGCGGGTGAAGGATCCCGAGGGTGCCAAGCGGCGTGGGCAGGGAGCACCGTCACTCAGAAGGATACGGGGACAAGTGACAGTCACAGCCACAGGAGACCAGCTCGTCTGCGTCCCTCATACAGAGGCTGGAGTCGGGGCTCCTCTGTGGGGGGACGGGGACCCTCCCTGGCCAGAGTACGTGGGAACCAGCCCCAAGGTGAGGGAGGAGGAGAAAGGGGGATATGGGACCGACCAGGGGGTCTGGGTCCAGGTGAGATTGTTGGGCTGTGTGTAGAATCTTCCATTACAGACACAGAGGGAGGGATGGGGGGAGGGGAGAGAAGGGAAGAGAGGGGGAGACAGAAGATGAGGGGAAAGAATGAGAGAGAATGAGAAGGGGGGAGAGAGGGGAGCGGAGGAAGGGGGAGAGAGAGGAAGAAAGAGGGAAAAAAGGGGGCGAGAGAAGAGGGAAAGGATGAGAGAGTGAGGGGCATCAGAGGCATTTCCAGCGGGGGCTTCAGTGAGGAGCCTCTGGAACTGGGGGTGGTGGGGTGAGAGTACAGTGGGGAAGGCACTTGCCTGACATGTGGATGTGGCTGACCCGGGTTCAATCCCCTGCATCTCAATGATCCCCAAAGCACAGCCATGAGTGATCCCTGAGCACAGAGCTAGGAGCAAACCCTGAGCACAGCCTGGTGTGGCTCAAGAAACAACAACAACAGAGAGAGATAAAGAGAGAGCGAGAGGGAGAGAGGGAGGGGGGAGGGAGAAAGAGAAAAAGATGGAGGGAGAGAGAAAGGGAGAGAGAAAGGGAGAGAGGGAGAAAGAAGAGGGGGGAAAGAAAGAGGGAGAGGGAGAGAAAGAGGGAGAGAGGGAGGGAGGGAGAGAGGGAGAGTGAGGGAGAGACAGAGAAAGAGGGGGGAGAGGGAGGGGGAGAGAGAGAAAGAGAGAGAGAGAGAGAGAGAGAGAGAGAGAGAGAGAGAGAGAGAACTCCAACAAACAGAATCAGGGTGACAGAAGCAGCAAGGTGACCAGTGAGTGGATGTGACCGAGGGTCGGGGCCAGCCTGGGGACATGGCTGCGAGGGCAGAGACAGGGCAGGGACAGGACAGGGACAGGGTAGTGCCCACAGCTCAGGACCAGGCTTCACCGTGTGGCCCCCTGCCTCTCCAAGGGACCAGCTGGTGAGAGTCCCTCGCCCTGCCCAGATGTTGCTCCTCCTCCTCCTAAACCCTTCCCTGGGAGCACCACTGGGGAGCGCTGGAGAGGAACACGGGGAGAGCTCAAAGCTGGGACCCCCGCCCAGCCCACGGGCAGCTGACCAGGCTGGGGCTGGCGGACAGTGTCTTTGCACCAGGAGAACTCTGGGAAGATGCTCCCGGCGAGGAGACCCAGCACGCAATGGGGACGATTTCTTTCTTCCTTTTATTTATTTATATTTTTGGAGAATGGGGGATGCGGATTTTGGGCCACACCCAACCGTGCTCAGGGACCACTCCAGGCTCTGTGCTCAAGGGCGGGATGCATGCAAGACAAAGGCGCACTGTCGCTGCCCGCTGCCCCCGGGAGGTGCTCTTCAAACCCCAACAGCTGGCTCTGTTCGGACCCTCTCTCCTAAGGCTCTGAGAGGAGCTAGTCTAGTCGGGAGCCCGTCTGGGGCAGGGTAGCAGCCGGGCTGCCCACCTGAGCCTCACTCCCAATGAACGAGGATGACTGGAGTGAGACCCAGACCCCCGTGCAGATACGCCAGAGGTCGCCAGGGAAGAGGCTGCCATTGCGTGGAGACTAGAGGGTCCCCAGCAGCACAGGGCCCTGACTTGCCAAAGTCAGCCCCACCAAACCTTCCCAGCAGACGACAAGCCCAGGCACCCTCTGTCCCCATGTGGGCTGCGCATGCAGAAGGGAGACATCAGCTGTGCTCACTAGGGAAATTTCAGAGAGACAGACAGACAGACAGTCGGACAGGGAGCAGAAATCACAGCTGAGAACAGCCCGCACCTGACGGTGTCAGCTCTCAGGCCCCTGCCTTCCGCCACTGCAGTGTGAGAAACCTCCACTTCTGGGAACGGGGACACATGTTTGAGTAAGAGACAAAGGCACCTGCCAAAACCAACTCAAGAGGGAAAAAAACAAACAACCCCCCCCCACCATCCCCCCAGACCTCTCAGTGGGTTGATCCGGGAAGTAAGTAAACATTTAAGAAGCCGTGAAACGGAGTAACAGTCATCTTGAACCTGCAGAAACCCAGTCTGACGAGGGAACAAGGGAACGTATTTCACCACACAACTGATGCATCATTTCTGTTGTTCCTGCTGTCGTTTTTGTTTTTTAGGGCAACTGGCACCGTTTTTCTCTTTTTTAAAAATGTCACATAATGGGATTAGAAAAAGAGCACCGGGATTAAGGCCCTTGCACGTGACTGACGCCCTTTCAATCAATCCCCAGCACTGCAAGGGGGCCCCTGAGCACCACCAGGGGGCACTCCTGAGCACAGAGCCAGGAGTAGCCCCTGAGTATCATGGGGATGGCCCCAAATCCCACCCCCTCAAAACACTTTCACGTAATGGTTACACCCCACATTTTTGCAAAAGAATTTGCCATAAAATCCGTCATGATTACGTGGTGAAATACTGTAGAGTTGCTGTTGGCAATTTCCTTCCATTGGATCCTGGCTCCCTGGATCCCTACTTGCCAGGTGGTGACCTCGCGGGCGGGGGCCAGTGCTGCAGACAGCCCCACACTGATCGCTGGCCTCCTCCTGGCCGCTTCACTGCAGTCTCGAAACAGCACCAAGTGAGGACAGATGTCCTGGGAGCCCCCTACCTGGGGGATCAAACATCCTTCCACAGGCTGGAGGCCACAGGTGGGAAATCAGCAAGGGCGTGGGGAGGACCCTCATCTTGGCTTGCAGGCGGTCACCTTTGTTCCGGCCTCCACGTGAGGAAGTGAGCGCTGATCGCCACTTCATGTCAGGGCACTCGTGCCCTCTGGAAGGCCCGATCTTGGCTCATCTACACCCACTCACCTCCCCAAGTGCGCTCACAGTGGGTACGCAGCTCCAGATAATGGATCAGGGAGGGGTGAGGGGTGGAGGTTACCCCCCTAACACGGGACTGCGACTCCTTGGCTCAGTCTCCTCAACGGCACTGCACGGCCAAAGCCCTGCGACCCGCCACTAGCTCCTGTCCCGCTGGTCTCTCCAGGGGAAGGCACGATGGCCTGGGGCATCTGCTGGAGGTCACAGGGCAGGGGACAACATGGGCACCAAGCGTGGTTCCGGGGCTTAGGGAGGCTGGAGTGGCAGAGATCAGATGGCCACCGCCTACACACAGCTCTGCTTTCTGCCGGACCCGTGGGTGGGGCCCACTCTCTCATAGGCCCCCAGCCTCCAGGCTATTGCTCTACAAAGAAGCATGGCAATCCTTCTTGCACAAGCTCAGACACAAAAGCGTCTCCAGGGCGGCTCTGTCTAAGCCACACACGGCTCTATCCCTCCCTCTGGACGATCCGACCTGCCATTCACTCCCAGGTAGGGAGCCGGCACTCACCTGGCATTTAGCTGTCCAACGACATGATTAAAAATTACTTTCCTGGGGTCGGAGCGATAGTCCAGAGGGGAGGGCACTTGCCCTGCACATGCCTGACCTGGATTCAATCCCTGGCATCCCATATGGTCCCCCAAGAACCACCAGGAGTGATTCCTGAGTGCAGAGCCAAGAATAACCCCTGAACATTGTTGGATGTGACACCCCCCCAAAAAATTACATTAGCAAAAGAATCTGAGACATTAAAAAGATGACGAGAGAGGCCTTAATCAGATTTCTCGAATTCTCCATTGAGTGTGGTTCTGCTCCACCCTGCTCTGTGTCCCTGCGTCCCTGTCAGTGTGGGATTCACTCTTTCCGCCACCACACTCACCTCCCTCCTTCCCGCCGCTCCCCTCCCCGCTGCTCCTCCCTCCTGGCCTCACCTGTCACCTTCCAGTGTCTAGTCCTCCCACACAGGGCTGAGGGGATTAATCTGGAAGCAGAGTGAGTCACTCTGACCAGCTCCTACATTAAAGGTCCCAACCTGTTCACTCTGACACAGATGCATCTGTTCCGGGCACCAGGGCTCGACACCCCTCTCTCTGCCCGTCTCCCCACTCCCTCTCCATCCCTAAGCTCCTCCCAGACAGACACCTGGAACAGACACCTCTGCTCCTTCCCAGTCTTTACCGAGACTAGAGTCCAACCCACCCACCCAGGCGCAGGGCCCAGGCTCTGTGCCAGGACGCCTAGGCTGATCCTCCAGCTGGAGCCGCCTCCTGGCAACTGCTAGTGCCTCCCCGAGGTGGCCACAGCCTTGTCACGGCAAAGTCAAGGCCAATCCCTGAGGCCAATTCTCCCAGGACAGGTCAGATCCATTCTTAGGAGTGAATGAATAACCACAAGACGGGACATGGTTGGGGATCGGAGCGACAGCACAGCGGGGAGGGTGCTTGCCTTGCACGTGCTGGAGCCGAGTTTGATTCCCGGCATCCCACATGGTCCCCAAAGCACCACCAGGAGGGATTCCTGGGTGCAGAGCCAGGAGTAACCCCTGAACACTGCCAGGTATGTCCCCCCCCACACACACACACAACCCAACCCCAAAAAAAGACAGGGCATGGTTTTACTAGATACAGTGAAGGCTCCTTGTAGAAATGAAGACTTGGGGCTATGATAAAAACAACTCATGCTGGCAAACACGAAAGCGCAAATCCCCCTGAGCCAGCCTGTCTGCCTGACAATGGCATTCTTGGATTTGCTGGTTTTCAACAACAAAGTAAAAAAAAAAAATCTGAATTGAAAAAAACAAAACAAAACTTTCCTGGTTTTATGCTTTTGTGGCTTCAAGGTGAACAATGACATTTTTGAAGCCCGAACGCCATGCTCAGACATGGGGCCACGCACTCCGGAGAAAGTTTGGGCCCCTCTGAGGCACAAAGCTGGTGGATGCAGAGCCCAGACAGGGGAGACAGCGGGGTGTAGGAGAGCCCCGGGCTGGGGATTAGGATGCACGGCCTGACCTATGCCGAGCCGGCCCCGCCTGCCAGGCTGTTTGGGAACATTTTATGAAGGCAGGAGAAACACTGGCTGAGCTTGTGAAAATAATGAGTCACAGAGCAGTGACGACAGAGATGGCGCATCGGGCCCCCATCATGCGCCTCCCGGGGCGACAAAGGGGCCGGGGATTTGCAGGCCTCGTCCGGGAAAGAGGGCTTTGGTAACTGTAGTCTCCCAGCAGCTGATGGCAGGCCACGCTGAGGACGCAGGGGAGGAACAAGAAAAACGAGCTCCGCATGGAGCAAAGCGGTCAGCATGGCCCAGAGACCAAGCTGACATTCCTCGGTCGTGTCAGTCTCTGCAGAGACAAAGGAGACCTTGAGGCTGAGAGGACGCCTCGGACGGAGGCATCCATGTAGGCTGCAAAGCATTCAGGGGTGACGACGACAGAGCTGAACACGTGTCTTCACTGGGGCCAACCTTGCCAGAACCATTTCTAGAATATTCACAGAGCCTGCACAGGAGCAGCTATGAAGCATGGTGGACACACGCTCTCTGAGCCTCTCTTCCCACCCTCCTCCCACTTGTCCCGTCTTTGATTAAATAATGCACAACTGGGGCTGGAGCGATAGCACAGTGCGTAGGGCATTTTCCTTGCATGAGGCCAACCCAGGTTCAATTCCCAGCATCCCATGTGGCCTCCCCGAACACCACCAGGAGTAATTCCTGAGTGCAGACCCAGGAGAAACCCCTGAGCATCGCCAAGTGTGACCCAAAAAGCAAATAATAATAATAATAATAATAGTAATAATGCACAACTGTCTTTCTCTCCCACATGGCAGAGCCTGGCAAGCTACCCGTGACTTCTTTGACATGCCAAACACAGTAACAAGTCTCACAATGGAGACGTTACTCCAATGGGCCCGCTCGAGCAAATCGATGAACAATGGGAGGACAGTTCTACAGTGCAACAGTCTTTCTCTCCCCTGAGCACAGGTGCCTGGGTGGAAGCGGCCGAGCAAACGCCCACCTGCCCCAAGGACCAAGGCCCCTTACCTTCCTTCAGAGTCCATTTGATGGAGCCCGTCCTCTTGCTGACAGCGTGCAAGCTCCCGTCCAGGGTAGACACAAACAGCAAGGTCTCAGGAAGGGTGACGGTGCTGGGGCTGCCGAAGATCTGCAGAGAGACAGAGAAAACTTCCTTGTCAAGGTGATGCTTCCTTCGCCTCAGGCAGGCCTCCCACCGACGCCCACTGCCACAGCTCTCAGAGGAAACCACAACTGGAGTTACCTCGGCCCCCTTCAGGGTGTGGGTCTAAACTGCCACGGAGCTGGGACTGGAACCCAGCAGCCACCTTCCCTCTCGGCAGTGACCCTTCCCAGGACAGATGGGCTGATGACCCCCTTGGTATGATAAAGACGGAGATTCTTTTCTTTTTTTCTTTTCTTTTTTTTTTTTTTTTTTTGCTTTTTGGGTCACACCTGGTGATGCTCAGGGGTTACTCCTGCCTTTGCACTCAGGAATTATTCCTGGCAGTACACAGGGGACCATATGGGATGCCAGGGATAGAACCTGGGTCGGCCGAGTGCAAGGCAAACTCCCTACCCGCTGTGCTATATCACTCCAGCCCCAAGACCTCACATGATTCTGAAATCACCCACAGTTGGCTTCCAGGAAACAGGGAGAAGGAACACTCGCTCATTTCTAACCCACCTCCTTCCCTGCTGATAGTTTACTTCAAAATCTGGTCATCTTGGGAGTGAGAGAGAGAGCACAGAAGTTACAGAACTTGCCATGCGTGCAGCCAACCCGGGTTCAATCCCCAGCACCGCCTGAGCACAGAGCCAGGAGTATGCCCTGAGCATTGCCAGGTGTGGCCCCAAAACAAAACAAACAACCACAGCTAGGAAGTGAGGACTCTGGCAAGTATCACAACTTGTGAGTCTCAATGAAGAGTGAGACCCCCAGTGAGCAACACCGGAACCGAAGGGATGCAAAGTGCGGTGAGCACCACAGCCCAGGTACCAAGCAGCACGATCTGATACGTGACTTCACACGAACACCACCGCTGAAAACGAGCACGATCAGCAGCAACGGCAAAGTGGGGGAGGAGGCAATGAGGAAATAAAGATTCTAAAATTGGGGCCGGAGCCATAGTACAGCGGATAGAGCACTTGCCTCGCAGGTGACAGACCCGGATCTGGTCCCTGGCACCCCATATGGTACCACAAGCCTGCCAGGAGTGATCCCTGAGCACACGGCCAGGTGTAAGTCCTGAACACAACCGTGTGTGGCCCCAAAACCAAAACCAATAAATAAATCTATAATCACCAAAAAGAAGAAAACAGCCAAAGGTCATAAAATTTTCTTTCCCATCTATTACTGGTGGCAATAAAAATTATAAGTATAGGAGCAATAGTTTAGCAGGTAGGCGTTTCCCTTGCACATGGCTGACCCAGGTTCAATTACCAACATCCATATGTGCCCCCAGCACCGCCAGGAGTGATCCCTGAGTGCAGAACCAAGAGAAAGCCCTGAGCACCACTCGGCATGGACCAAAAATAAAACAACAATAACAACAACAACAAGATTATACGTTTAACGTTTCTGAAGAGCATAAAAGTGTCATTGTTTTTAATTCACCTCTACATAAGAATATTCTAAAAGTTTAGTAGAGTTTTACCATGTATGTATGAAGCTCACTGCACACAGAGCTTGTGTCTTTACTTCTTTTATTTCACTCTTATATCCCAAAGAAAGAATTCCAGATATGGGAAAATAAGCCCTGTGAGACTATGTCCCCTTCCCAAACACAGGAAACTAGAAATATCTGAATTTCCAACAACATCTACATAGCCAAAATAAATGAGGACATAGTCACTTGACAGAATATTAGGTGATCAGTCAAACAGCTACGGCACAGTAGAGAAAAATGCTTATGTGCATCACCTAGTGAGACGTACGGAGTTCCAGTATCAATGCACATGGTGGGGACAGTTATTCTGGGTAGCCAGGAGTGTTTCTTTCATCTCCCTGTCCTCCAACTGCCAGGAACTGCACCACGACCCACCGGTTTCCATGGAAGCCACCATACATGTCCGCATGCACGCACATGCACACACACACACAACATGCATACACATGCGTGCCTGTACTAAGTAGGGAGGCTTCCTAAAATGACAGCCTTTTGAGATCTGTGCCCATTCGATCATGTCACCTTCTTTCTTTTTTCTTTTTTTTTTATTTTTTTGGGGGGGGGTCACACCGGAGATGCTCAGGAGTTACTCCTGGCTCTGCACTCAGGAATGACTCTTGGCGTTGCTTGGGGGACCATATGGGATGCTGGGAATCAAACCCAGGTCAGCCAACGTGCAAGGCAAACACCTTAGCTGCTGCGCTATTGCTCCAGCCCCCCATGTCACCTTCTATTGAGGTTTTTCTTTGTCTCTGTCACTATACTTTGCTGCAAATCAGTTGGTTCCTATGGTCTTGAATTAAAAACCAGTCAACACTATACTTTGCTGCTGCTACAACCGTTTTGCATACATTCTGCTTAGAATAAAGGACTAGGCTGGCTGACTTCTGGCACCAAACATCAGCCGACCATGACAGGGGCTGGGGTTGCCCAGTTGGGCCTGCCTGGCAGGCGGGAGCCTGTGAGTTTGATCCCACCCCACGTGTCCCTTGACACTAGTGTCTGGGATCCTCAGAACTGTGACAAAGTGATCAAGCCCCAGCTACCACAAACCAGAGTGTCTGAGCACCTCAACAAAGTGTGGAACCCCTCAGTACAAAAATGACGACAAAGAGACAGGGGTGGGGTTGGAAGCATGCAGTTAAAAATTCTATAGAGAGGGGCTGGGGTGACAGCACAGTGGGCAGGGCATTTATCTTGTATGTGGCCAACCCAGGTTTGAATCCCAGCATCCCATATGGTCCCCAGAGCACCGCCCGGAGTAATTTCTGAGTGCAGAGCCAGGGGTAACCCCTGTGTATCGCCAGGTATGACCCAAAAAGAAAAAAAAAACTCTATAGAGAATAAGATGGGGGAAGAGTGGCAGGTCCAGGGAAACAGCTCCAAGGGCTCAAGCACATGCTTGTACACAGGAGTCCTTGACTCCAAGGCCAGCACTGCTAAGAGTGACCCACCCCCACCCCCTGCCTAACCAAAAGAAATTTAAAAAATTCAAAATCAGGTGGAAGGGTCTTCAGTGCCAGGAGCCTGACCTGACTCATGCAGCTCCTCTGGGTGAATCAGGAAAGCTGACGGCTCTTCCCAGGGCACTGCCTTGCTTCTCCCTGGAGGAATCCACGGGAAGATGGTCGAAGCCACCGCCAGCACCTGCTGCTCCACCCACTGCCAGTGCCTAACCCGGATGACGGCTGAGGTGGGGGCGCCCACAGCGACAAACCCCACCCCGCTGAAGACCACCTGACGGTGATTCAGGAAAATGCTTCACTTTTCGTCCTACCTCTGGAACTAGGACATCCGTCTTGGAGGGCAGCCAGGCTGGGAAACAAAAGCCTGCCCAGGGGGCTCTTCTAAAGTGGGGGTTGGAGGCAGTTCAAACCAGTGTAGCCCACAGAATTGGACCTGCTCCATCTCAGCCTGGCGAGGTAGCCCAGGGCTTAAGGCACTGGCCTTTCAGGCAGCTGACCCTGGTTCTATCCTCGGCACAATACAGAATCCCGAGCACTGCTGGGAGTGACCCCTGAGCACAGAGCTGGCAGTGTGACATGTCACCCCCAATAAATAAAATAAGGAAGCCAAGGATGAGGCATGGTCCGGGCAAGCAGCAGCCATGCCGGTCCACTGAAGACGCAGCTACTGAGAACTGACTGTCCCCCACGGGAAGGGGAGAGGCGCATCGTTGATGTTTGGGTGCCTGGGAGGCGTTAGAAGAGTATAGACTGGATGGTGAAGACCTGAAGTGGAAGGTGGGTGCGTCTCTGGGAGGCAGGGGGTGGCAGGTCCTGCAAAGACCCTCCTCCACCGCCTTGTGGGGTCCTTACCCTGCAGAGAGCCATCTTGCACTATAGACCTTGGGATCAGAATTGGTTTGAACATTCCAGGCAGTTCTAGTGACAAGGAGTCACTGGGAGATCAGGGAGATTTCTGCGAGCGTGTGTTTAGACAGAGAAAGATGGATGAGAAAGACACAGAGAAGAAGCTGAAGGAGGGATCTGCCGAACAACCGGGCAAGCGCCCTGACCGGCCAGCTTCCAAGGCGCAGACACGCCACTGTCCAAACACAAAGTCCATTCTTTGCTTAAGGTTACTAGGACAAGAACCCAAATAGAGCGCACGCACACACACACACACACACACACACACACACATATATGTGCACATATGCACATATACATATGATCACATAAAATTCACATGCAGTTTTCATGCTATGCAAGAAAAGACTGCATAGAAGAAAAGATGCCTAGAAAAGATTGCAACAACAATATTTTCTCCTCCATATTCTAAATTTCCTATAATATGATTCATGTAATCTGCACACTGATTTTTAATAAAGGAGACAGATCAGTTAAGAGATGGGAGAGGGAGCTGGAGCAATAGTACAGTAGGGAGGGCATTTGCCTTGCATGTGGTCAACCTGGGTTCAATTCCCAGCATCCCATGTGGTCCCCTGAGCACCGCCAGGAGTAATTCCTCAGTGCAGAGCCAGGAGTAACCCCTGTGCATCGCCAGGTATGACCCAAAAAGGAAAAAAAAAAAGAAAGAGATGGGAGAGAAGCTGAAATGGATTTGGTTTGGGGGCCACCACCAGTGGTACCGGAGGTTCCTTCCAGCTCTGTGCTCAGGGGACCAGGCGGTACTGGGGATCTGACCTGGGTCTCCCACTTGCAACGTAGGAGCTCAGCCCTTGGAGCCGTCTACCTAATGTCAGAAGCTGAAATGAAGAGCTTCAGCAAGCTTCTGAGATCTTGCTCATCTCAGGATATGGGACAAGTTGACCACCTTTGATAGTTAATAGCTACAGAACAGGGTGCAAATGCAAGATTACGTGCATCCAAGTATATACAAGAGTGATGTTCTTATCGTGACTGCTTCCAGTACTAACAATGAACGAACTGCCCCCATCCGCCTTACTGCAGGAGCAAGGCTAAAGGGGGCAGCACAGAAACACAAGCCTGGCTGCTCTCGGTGGAAACGGAAGCCACCTGCCCCATCTGAGCATCTCGGAAACCACAGGAAGAGCAATTGTTTACGGTTGGCTGGTGACTCGAAATAAGACACAGATTGCACCATCAACACAGCTGTCTAAAAATCTCAAACATACCAGGTCCGGTTACAAATTGAACTTTTAGCAATCGAGAGAGCACTGCCCACAGTGACATCACAACAAACAGGCTTTCCACCCCCTCAACCCCCCCCACCCACACTCCTTGAAGTTCTGTTTCCAGTTAGGGTCCCCGGGGCATGGTTCCCAATATGTTCTCCTGGAAGGCAAGTTAATATCACAGAATCTCTGGCTTTTTCCCCACTGGCATTTTTTTTTAAGTGTGAAACTGCTACTTTCAAATAGAATTGCAGAGGTGGAGGAAATAAGCTTCAAGATGCCTTCAGCGATGTGGACTGAGCCCAGCTGGGGAAGGACGCCCTGTGCCCAAGGCACTGTCAGGACCTCTCCGCAGCCAGCCAGCTGCCTGTTCCCTAAGGGACACGGGGAATGGAATGGGCCACTTACAGGGCCATAGCCAGATTCCACAGAATGTGAGTAGGGGCCAGGGGGAGGCTGATTCTGTGGCTCATTCGTCTAGTAAGTGGGGTTGTCGGTGATGACTGTTAGGTAGGAGTTTTCTGGGGTAGGAGAATGTTGTGGCGAGTAAAATAGTCTGGCCTAAAGCTAGACGCTCACACAAGGTGACCCCAAGACAACAGCTCTCGACACACCCAGCTGAGGTCTCCTGGGAAGCCGGGCGGGGGAAAGCAGTCGGTGGGAAAGTGCCATCAACAGGAGTGCCCTGGGGACCCAAGAGCCATTCCAGGGTGGCAGCCTCTGGCTCAATGTTCTAATGACAAAGCCAGGTGGCACCACAGCCAGCAGCCGCCCGCTTCAGAGATGTACCAGTCACATATTTCCTGCAGAGATGTGAAAGTTTACACAGTAAAGATTAAAAGATAAGTCCTGGCACTCCTGTATCGCTTAATATTGCAAATGTGACTATTAGTCACTGTCGCATTAATCAGCTCAACTCCTTATATTTCCAGTAAGGGCGGGCGGAAGGGGAAGGGTGCATAAAAATCTAGGCTAAAGCAAGCCCTGAAAGAACTTTATTTAGAAAACATCTTCAGTAAAGAGAATCATGGTTGGAGCTAGAGCGATAGCACAGTGGGTAGGGCGTTTGCCTTGTACGCAGCCGACCCGGGGTTCGATTCCCAGCATCCCATATGGTCCCCTGAGCACTGCCAGGAGTAATTTCTGAGTGCATGAGCCAGGAGTAAGCCCTGTGCATCGCCGGGTGTGACCCAAAAAAACAAAAAAACCAAAAAAAAAAAAAAAAGAATAATGGCCACCAGGGACCCAGAGAACAGCCAACATGTGGACCCGCTGTGGCTGTGAGCAGCACTTGGGCAGTCTGAGGCTGGAGGGCACACGGCACAGCTGGTCTCTGCTGCCTGGCCCGCAGGCCAGAAGCAAAGTTAAGGGACAGCAAGGGCCTTTCGTCTGCAAGTCTGCGGTAGGTGCAGTGCAGGCCTGCGGGGGAAGCACTGAGCGGCCAACAAAGGAAGCTGTGCATCTCCTTTCTGAAAGCTCTTTACCCCAGGGTCTACATTTTTTTTTAATCTGTCATATAGTTCAGATGCTCTTGGATGCTTACTTGGCTTTTTTATCATAATACTTTCCTTGCACGCGGCCCGTGTAGCCGACCAGAGTTCGATTCCTATGCCCCTCTCAGAGAGTCCGGCAAGTTACCGAAAGTATCTCACCCGCACGGCAAAGCCTGGCAAGATACCCGTGACATATTGGATATGCCAAACACAGTAACAAGAAGTCTCATGACGGAGATGTTACTGGGCCCACTTGAGCAAACTGATGAACAACGGGGGGACAGTGCAGTGCTACTTTCCTATTCAAAGAGTGATTCTACACGTCCAAATTATATTTCCCTACAGAATTATTCCTCTCACTGTCACTGTCCTCCCGTTGTTCATCGATTTGCTCGAGCGGGCCCAGTAACATCTCCATTGTGAGACTTGTTACTGTGTTTGGCATATCGAATACATCACGGGTGGCTTGCCAGGCTTTACCGTGCGGGTGAGATACTCTCAGTAGCTTGCCCGGCTCTCCGAGAGAGGCGGAGGAATCGAACCTGGGTCAGCCTAAGCAAACGCCCTACTCGCTGTGCTATAACTCCAGCCCTCACATTCTTTTAATATTATTAAAATTCTCAGTAGAAAATATTGTTTTGTTTTGTAAACAGTATGTTTCTAATTTTAAAGATAAAATAAATGAAAGGAGGAAGGAAATCTACTGCCTGATTTTTTCTAACAAACAAACAAAAACAGAAGGTGCACAGACATGCACAGGAACTGCACACTTCTCTGTTGTGGAAACTGATGGGTCCAACCCAACGGGACATCTCCAAGAATTAAGGCCAGACGGCAGTGCAATGGGAGGTGGCGCAGAGAGATAGGACATTGGGGAGGGTGATTGCCTTGCACGCGGCTGACCCTGGTTCCATTCCTGTTACCCAATATGGTTCCTGAATACCACCAGGAGTGATTCTTAAGCACAGACCCAGAAGTAACACTTAAACATCTCTGGGTGTGACCCCAAACCAAAAAAAAAAAAAATTAGCAAGAGAAAATAAAGATCTTCCTATGAAGCTTCTCTCTTCCTGACTGCCACTCAGACAGACCACAGTATTTGCGACAATATTCGTATATGGTGATCTGGCTGAGTGCAATGGCACAGAACACGTTTCTAAGGAAGACCACACCAGTTTCCAGGATTTGTGCAGGGGCTCTTTTTTTTTCTTCTTGGTTTTATTAAATTTTCCTCTGTGAGCACAGGGATACTGTTACATTACATAATCTAACCTGAGTTTTATCTATTTAAGGTGAAGAAACCCATTCCTTCCCACTGAAAATACAATGGTGCTTGTATAACTCCAGCAAGGATATGGGCACATTTCCAATAAACTATCAATCATTACACAATAGTGGGGGCACCACCCCAGTTCCAGGGGCCACCGACCTGAAGGCAGCAGTCAGTCTGTATCTGCAGTGCCCGGGGCCTGCCCCACTGGGTTGCTTGGTCTGGGCTGTAAAGCAAAGGCAAACTGATGGAAGGTTCCTTTTGGGAGCTGCAGCGAGAGCTCAATGGGCTGAGTACTTGCTTTGCATGCAGGAGACCCAGGTTCAATAGCCAGAACCTCATATGCGCTCTCCTGAACACTGTCAGGAATGATCCCAGAACACAGAGCAAGAAATAAGCCCTAAGCACTGCTGGGGTGACCCCTCCCCCAAAAAAGAGAAAAGGAAATACACACACACACACACACACACACACACACACACACACACACGGAACAAGGAAAGGAGTTCCTAAGAAAGATTTCCAAGGTGTTCTGTTCTGTTCCATACTTAAGACATAAGAAAGAAATCTGGAGAATAATTAGCTGCATGTCACCAAAAGCAGAATCCAGGTTTTGAGTGGCCCCGGATGGGCTGAGGAATAGAGGAGGAAGAGAGTTCTTTGTTGTTACACTCAGTGACAGCGCTGGGAGGTGAGCAGGGGGGTGGGGAGGGGGAAGGGGGAGGGGCGTCCCAGGGCTAAAGGACCCAAAAGGCGAGAGACCAAAGTGCACAGAGGGAGTGCAGCTGTGGTGGCCAGGGGAGGGGGGAGGGGCTCAGGGGCTGAACACTGTGAAGTTGAGCCCTGGTGTTTGCCCATGTCACTGCAGCTCAGTTTCATCCCTGGCCCTGCAGCCACAGCCAGTGTGTGAGCACAGGGGCACTGAAACAGTAGCACCTGGAGGCTAAGAGAACAGAGGAGCATAAGGGCATCATTCTGCTGGTTACAATTAGCTAAAAGGCATCAGAGGGCTGAGCCCTGGGGATAGTCTTGTGGGGGGCATGCTATACTGGGCTGTGCTCAGGGCTAATTTCTGGCTCTGTGCTTGGGGATCACTGCTGGCAGTGCTCTGGGGACCATATAAGGTGCTGGGGGATGGATCCATGCCAGTTGGGAGCAAGCGTTAACCCCTAAACTATCCTTCCCGCTCCACGATGAGCTGATTTTTAATGAATATTGCTAGGTGTCTTTCTGGTATGCCTTAATGGATGCCAGTTCTATGCAACATCCTTTCCTGTCCTTCCTTCCTTTTTTCTTTCGTCATGCGTGCTGGGGATCAAAACCAGGGCCTCCTACCCTTGATATATCTTCTCCCATTGAGCCACATTGCTGGCTTCCCTATAGGGTATCTTAAAAAGTTCAATCTGTATAGTAATGTCAGTTCAGCAGTAAGAAGTATCAAAAATAATATCCTGTTAACATAGTCACTTGGCAGGCTCTTCAATATATATTTAATAATATTTTTTTTCAAAGTACATCTGTGTCTACAATTCTATTCCCAGCAATGTTATCTCCCTAGACTATAACTCAAACAGGGCCTGGCTCTTTGCAAATCCTGGTTGCTTTACCAAAGTACCTCTGGAGAACTGTCATTTTCATGCCCTTTGATCACGATGGAAGATTGCCCAAGGATGGTCCAAAAGACAAATACGGGGGCCAGACTGATAGAACAGTGGGTTGGGCATTTGCCTTGTACATGGCTGACTCCGGGTTCAATCCCCAGCACCCCATATGGTCCCCTGAGCACTGCCAGGCATGACCCCTGAGCACAACAGAGCCAGTAGTAAGCCCTTAGTTCAGCTGAGTGTAACCCAAACCACCACCAACCCCCTCCCCCTAGCTGAAAAAAAAAAAAAAAGACAGACAAACAGGACCGCCAACTGGAAATTCACCAAAACAGCAACCCTAAGTAAATGCCAGCACAGACCACACTCATGAAGTCAAAGCTGAAAGTGCCCTGAGCAAAAAACTCCCTGTGATGGGGAGAAAGGGGTGAAGTCAGAGTCCCTAAGGCCCTCCACGGGGGTGGGGGTGGGGGTGGGGGGCTTTCTGCAGGGGTCGCTGAGACAGACACAACAAACTGCTCCTCAGTCCCCACCTATACACACGCCTGATCCAACAGGAAGAAACGGATCCCCTGTACGAAGACCTGTCCAGCCCCACACATCCACACAGCTCACAGTGCTCAGCCTGTTCACTGCGTTGAAGAGGAGTAACAAAGGGCTATGGCACAGCTCAAAGGACTAAGGCAGAAGTTCCGCATGTGGGAGCCCTGTGGTCCCCAGAACACTGCCAAGACTGACCCCCTACATATTGCTGCTTATACCACCCTCCCTCCAAAAATACTGGAGAGACTAAGAGACTCGTGTGTGTGTGTGTGTGTGTGTGTGTGTGTGTGTGTGTGTGTGTGTTGCCTCATAGTAGCCAGGGCAAATGCTTGACCCCTTGAGCTCCGTCCCCAACCAAGCAAAGTTTCGTGTTTCCTTGCGCCTGAGTTTAAAGGATTTTGGTCTACTTCAAAACCCTTCCAAATTCTGTCACACTTCATTTCCCAGTGTGTCAGTCACCAGTAACCTGTCAGACACATGGTTCCTTCTTACCCACCTATCGGCTGTTCTGCTTCCTGGTATTAAGTCAATAAAGGTGACCGTGACATTTGCTTTGGACGGGAGTCAAGTGTCTAGCTGCACCGGGCAGGGCCCAACGGAACGGCTCTGTGCGGTTTCCAGCCCAGGCAGCTCCCGGAGTTAAAGGAGCATTGGTGGCCGATTTCGAGTGTGGTGTAATTAACCACCACCCCAGACAGTTACACACCCTCCTTCAGTTACCACATGCCTCCTTTCATGGATCCCTCAAGAGCTGTCAGACTCCCAAGTGCAAAGGTATGCTCATTTCACAACAGGTGAACAGGTTTCCCCCAAACTAGTTCGGGGGCCCCAGGCTCCATGTCAAAGGTCAAACAGCTGCAATTCCCTTGCTGCCCAACGTCAGCTGTGGTGCTGGCACCAGCTGGGAGGGAGGTGGGGGTGTGAGGTGCCCCAGGGAGCCTCCTCTCACCCCACAACCTCGGGAACAGGGTCCAAAAACCAGCAGGGTCCTGCAGCATAGCCCCTGGGGAACAGCCTATAGATAGAAGGGGAAAAAATAAAAACTAATGAATACCCTCAGGTTTCACGCCCACTTAGGGGTTCAGATGCAGAATGCAGTTTTCCCCACCACTTATGTGCTGCAGAGGCTTAAGGCCAACAGCTGGTTGTGATCAAGAGGCCATAAAAGCTTGAGGCCTTGGAAAAACTGGAAAGCCCATCAGGCCTGTGCCTTAATGGAGCAGCATGGTAAACAAACTAAATGCAGAAAGGTCTGACTTGGATGGTTAATTCACCGGGAACCAGCCTTGAAGCAGTGGAAGATGTGTGCTCTTGTGTATTCGTGTGTATAGTGAAATCCATGATTAGGAAGTCGGCAAGCCTTTGTATGAAAACCCCCAAGGGGGGGAAAAAAGACTCAAGTAGACAACAGACTTTTGGGGCCTGATAATGGCAACTAATCTGAAACTGTCCATTTTACCACTTTACAGAGATTTCTTGGTGGGATGTAATGGTGTGTGTGTGTGGAGGGAGGGGTTGGGGAGCGGGGAAGATAGAGAGGGAAATGGAACGGGGTAAAGTAGAAAGTAGATAAAAGGTCTAGTTAAATAAAAATTATCTACCAACTCCAGGTTTTATGACATAATTGCCACCCACGCCTGCCAGATGCTGGCACGCTTTATCAAAGGAGTTTAAGTGGGCCTCAGGATGCCGGTCAGCCGACAGGCCCCGGCCAGCAGCACCATTGGTGGAAGTAAGTTCGAGGGAGACCCAGACCCTTGCTGGTGTCCCTCACCTCCACCCCCTGCCCCTCTCCGGCGAACCAAACAGGCCCTCAAGTCCACCGGGCTCCATCCACCAGGTCAAAGGGCTTCCTGGTTCCTGGGAGATAGCTGTCTCAGAGACCGGGGTTGAAGGGAGCAGCTTGCCCCACCCCCTCATCACGAGAGGAAACTGAGGCCCAGAGAGGTGGAGTGACATGCCCGGAGCACCACAGTCAGCTCATCACAAGCAGGCCTGGACCGAGGTCTGTGCACCCGTCCGCGCCTTGGCCACTGCACCACACTGTAATTTCCCGACTCGCAATCATGGCTTTCTGCACGCCTGGGGCTGAAATTAGTGTGGGTCCAAGCCCCTGCTTGGCAGCATCCTGCTGGGGCAGATGGAGACCAGCGCTCTGATGGGAGGGTAGGATCGGTTGGGTGAGACTGAAATATAATTTGTAGACTCTCCATAGACACCTGGTATTTTACAGGGTGCTGCAAATTATACAGGGTAGGAGGGTCTTCAAAAAGAAAAAATTAAAATTCTGGATTAAAAACTCCTGCGGCCTCAGTGGAGGTCTAAGTGGGTGGAAACAGTACCACCGAGACCTCAGAGGTCACAACCTCAGCTACCAGAACGAAATTTCATTTTTACACAGTTAGCAGCACTTTGCTCATGGCTTAAAAAAAAAAGTGGGCTATTTTGCATGTGTGTGTGTGTGTGTGTGTGTGTGTGTGTGTGTGTGTGTATGCACGCGCATGTCCACACAATAGATCAAACCTAGAGTCTTACACATTCAAGACTGTCGGCCCGGACATGCCTCCGAGCCGAGCCTCGAGCAGGCAGTGGTCAGTGTGAACACAGGTTAGCAGTGGAAGAAAATCTCAGCCCCACAGCCTCTCAGGGGAAACGTGAAAACTATGGGAACCCCACACCTTCAGCCCGGCTCCCTCGGGGGCCAGGGAACCAGCTCTTCCTTATCATGACAGGCAGGAAACAGGTCTCCGCCTGGAAAGACCAGACCTCAGGGGCAAAAAGGGGCCCCTGCAGACCACAGAGCCGAGGAGAGTAACATCCGGGCAGGGACCCAGGGGCAGCCCTGGCGCCAGCAGGGTCTCTCCTCTGGGGTCACTCCCGGTGCCCCTCTGTGCGGCCTCCACGTCATGCACGCTTCCCGGCAGCCAGGGTGAAGAGGCGACAAGCTCCAGCTTGGTGGCATTGAGCAAGGAGGTGCGGCCGCCATCCCGCTGTGGGCAGGGAAAGACAGCCGGAAGGGCACACCTCCCAGAACCACTGCGCCCACCAACAGGAAACCCGAGAACACCCCAGCTCCTGGACTGGCCGTAAAAGCCCATGGAGAACCCCCAGTACCACATATGGAGCTGGAGCTCCATAAGGGGTCACTCCTGAGCAGAGAGCCAGGAATAGCCCCCAGGACCAAACCAAACAGCCACACAAAATAGCCGCCTGGGGCTGGAGCGATAGCATAGTGGGGAGAGCGGTTGCCTTGCATATGGCCTACCCGGGTTTAATTCCCAGTATCCCATATGGTCCCCTGAGCACTGCCAGGAGTAATTCCTGAGTGCATGAGTCAGGAGTAACCCCTGTGCATCACTGGGCGTGACCCAAAAAAAGAAAAATAAACAAAAACAAAAACATAAAAGCCACCTGCTTTCAAGGACTGGTGAGAGCCCTGAAGGAGTTACCCTAGTCCCCCCACGCAGCCTCTGCAGAGCAGACCCGGACTAGGGGCCCTCTCCATGAGCGTCAGTGCTGCTGATGGTAAAGATGAACATGAATGCCCGCAGCTCCGGAATCTGCTTGCCACCAGGAAGTGATCCCTGCCGACCCGGATAGTCCAGGGTGAAACCATCGCACAGACACAGCACTCTGCAGGAAGCGCTAAGAGAGCCGCATGGGGACAGGACGCCTGCTGCCTTAGCCCTCAGTGTTGCTGGGCAAGCTGACCGCTGGGCATGAGCAGAAGGTCCCACGCCCCCACGCACGGGCCCCTGCTCGCCTCATCTGCCGGGCTTCCCTGGACAGCCTCCTGGTACACACGTAGGACCGCCCAAGGTGCCCCTGGAAGCAGAGGAGCATGGGCGGGGACCTTCTTGGTTGTTTCCTCTCCTGGGGGTTCTGCTTCCATAAGGCACCAGCGGTCAGTTCCAGTGTGGCGGTTGGTAGAGAAGGTAGAAGCCTTGGGGCTACAAGACTTACAGGACAAGGTGAAGTGGCCGTTCACAGGCTCACATGACTCAAGCGCTGGCAAGGCGTCGGGAGTGTTTACGAACCTCTCGGTCTCACCCTACTCCTGCCTCCTCTGTGCCCCACAGGCCCGCCAGCTCTCTGGCTACAGCCCCACTCCCACCTGGACTCTTTCATCCCCTCCACGCACACAGGAAGTACGAGGCTCTGCCAGATGGGCACAGGAGCCTCCGGGAGGGCAGAGCCCCTCTGTCTTCTCAGGCTTCACCACGGCACAAAATGGCAATGGGACCTGAGGAAAGAAGTGTGAGGTCCGGGTCATGCTCAGAGGCTGAGCTGGCAGGCGGCCCGGGCCCTGCCCTGAACAAGTTGCTGCCGAGAATCCGAACCTACGCGTTCCTGCTCACGGCCTTCGACTCACTCCTGCGTCTAGACTGCCTTCACAGAGCCCCATGGCCCATTTATCCCCTGGGTTTTAACCCCCGCACCACACACACACACACACACACACACACACACACACACACACACACAGAGCGCGAGCGAGAAAGAGCACTTCAGTCCAAACAGAGACGGTTTCCCAGTATTCCCAAAGCCTACTCATGTTCAGATGTGTTGTGGGCGGGTGAGTGAGGTGGAAGGAAGGTGAGCTGGGGCTGAGGGGTGTGGACTGTGATCAAGCTCTGGGCATCTCCATTTCCCATTCAAGAGAAAAGTGGGGGGAAAAAATAGGGGATCAGAGGAGGGGGTTAGATGGAGGATATGCCACACCCTCATCAGCCCTCCAGTAATCCTGCAGATTCTTCCAGCCTCAACCCATCGAAACATCATCCCACCCCACCCCCAGGCTCAGAGACAATCTCTGAGACTCCAGGCAGCTCTGCACTTCATGATCCAGGACCACAGTTCCCTGTCACACTGCAGCCAGGCCTGCGTGTGAGCACCACCAAAAGTGGCGTGGGTAGCACAGTGGGGAGGGCGCTTGCTTTGCATGTGTTGACTGGCATCCCTGGTATCCCATATGATCCCCTGAGCTCACCAGGAGTGATCCTGAGAACTTCCGGGTGTGACCCCAAAACCAAAACCAATAAACAAAACAAGCGGTGCCCCCCCCCAAACCCCAGGCAAGCTGCGCAAATAAAAATATATGCGGGCACCAGGCCAGGAAGTATGGGAAAATCATATGACCCTAAGGAAGACACCATCATCATCACCTTGTGCCTTGGCTGTGAGAGCACCAGGGAGCATGTGTGTAGCCCCGTAAGCAAAGGGCACGGACGTTGGGGACCCGCCCGGCCTGTGAGTGCATGAGCATAGCCACAACAATGAAGGGTCGGGGGAAAGAAGAGGGAAAGGAAAACCTTTGTCCAGTGCCACTGAACATGGTCGGTCCATCCCTGTCCTGATCTTGCGCCATCCCAGTGCCTCCACTTATCTGGGAATTTTGCAACACTGGAAATTAGTAACGACCTGACTCACATTAAGGTTCAGTTCGGGGTGGGGATAAGAAACACCACAGAAATGAGCCAAGGTTGTGTGGGAGGAGGTGGGTGAGTGGCCAGTACATCTCCCCGGTACATCTTCGGGCCTGGACTCCCCACCTGAGCACCCCCAGGATAGAAAGAGAGATCTCCCTCGGCTTCCTCACCACGGATCCGATAAGATAAAGGCCCTGAGACTGTAGAAGACTCCACCATCAGATTAAGACGAGCTGGGGCTGGATTAGAAGCAACATGGGTTGGGTCTTGTGGTCTCCTACTAAAACTACAAGATAAACTTGTCCTGGATCAAGTATCAGGAAGGGTCACTGGACCCCTAAGCACCAGGGGGGCAGCCTCCCTCTGCGATAGTCACATTCAATGGCTCACATTCGCTCAGGAAGCTCCAAAACCGGCATGGTTAGTGTTAGGCCCCTGACGGATCACGCAACGTCACGTCCAAAGCTGCCGGGTCAGCCCCAAATGGGCTGGTGCCACGGCCCTCCAGGCCCCAAGAGTGCTCACTGTCAGCAGGTGGGGGGGAGGGCCCTGGCTTCCTGGGGACTGCAGGACAAGCGAGTAGCACCTGGCACAGTGACTACACGCAGGCCGAGACCCTCTGTGCCCTGCCTCCACTCTGGGTTCTCTCCCCTCTGGGGCCTGGACAACCACTTTGCAGAGGGGTGTGTCCTCACCCCATGGCCCCTGCTCAGAGCAGGGGCGAGTCCCACGAGGCCAGGAGTCTGATCGGCCCTGAGATGCTATCCAGGAAGCCATAGAGCACGCCCTCAGCAGGACCACACTCTGGCACTGGGTCTTACCTGCTGCAGCCAGGACACTGGGACCACTCAGTGAAGCCCCTCCACCCCCCAGCCCTCCTCTCCACTGCTGGGGAGAGTGACAGGAGGCTGGCACAGGGTGGAGCCAGCGGGGAGCGGCCGCTGGTACCTACCCAGGGCTCTGCTGGGGAGGATGCTGAAAGAGCCCGCACGGGAGGGGGGGAGATAAGGGGGAGCCTGTGTGCCCAGAGTTTGCAACTCCCTGCGTCCCACCATGGGGCAGGTGCCCGCAGAAACACAACCACGTGAGGAGCAGGCACAGTGGCCCGTCCACAGCACAAGAACTATTGGGGTTCCCTTCCAGTTGGTGGAAACCAGCCCCCAAGGGTCCCCAGGGAGCAGCTGTTCCAGGCTGGCTCAGAGTGAGCTCCAAGGGGCCTTGGGCCAATGCAGCTGCACCCACTCATTCCTAAAGCCAGAGGCAGCGTTATGGAGATTCTCCATGTGGCACCTGAGGGGAGCCCACTGCGGGACCACTGCCCGCCACCCCTGGCATCTCCGTCATGTCCCCGCCGGGTCCCCATAGCAGGCACTCCGGAGGCTGATGTCTCTGGTCCCAAAAGGGATGGGGAGTCACAGTCTGAACTGTCCCACAATTCACTGCCCCATGCACACACCCTCAAGGGGCAAGTTCTGTTTCGTTCACATACTTTGTTCTGGTCTTTTTGTTTCTTTGTTTATTTGATTAGGGGCCACATGCAGCAGTGCTCAGGGTTTATGCCTGGTTCCGGGTTCAGGTGTTCAGGGCTCACTCCTGATGGTGCTCTGTAGACCATAACAGGGTGATGGGAGTGGAACTCGTGCAAAGCCACGTGCAAGGCCATGTGCAAGGCCAACTTGGCCACATGCAAGGCCAACGCTAACGACCTCTCCGGCCCCCATTCTGTTCCTTTTTCCCCGTGGAATTCACTCCTTCCAAAAGGTCTCCTATGCCCCCTCTCTTGGTCGACAGGAGACTCACTCCCGGAG
Organism: Sorex fumeus; assembly: GCF_029834395.1. Taxonomy (NCBI): domain Eukaryota; kingdom Metazoa; phylum Chordata; class Mammalia; order Eulipotyphla; family Soricidae; genus Sorex; species Sorex fumeus. Next base: position 80,903,235 of record NW_026606120.1, read on the forward strand.
CCAAGGACGAATGTCCCTGCCAGGACACGCAAACAGCACTACCTGGGCTCCCGCAAGGCACACAGGCAAAAGCAAAAGGAGTGAGCAGGCCCAGGCTGGCTTTCATCCTGCTGCCCTTCTGACAAGCTCAGGCCCAGCGCCCGAAGAAGCCAGGTAGCAGGGAAAGTCCATTTTTAAAAAAGCAGACTCAGCAGTTATGCCTCTGAGGAAATCTACCCCTGTGTCTGGAATGATTTGCTCTTTAAAAGTTGGGCAAGGGGCCGAGAGCCAATACACCCACACAGTCCACCTGGGTTAAACACCCCAGCGCCCATATGGTCCCTTGAGCACCTCTCCCCCAACCCCCTGGAGTGATGCCTGAGTGCAGGGCCAGGGCAAAGCCCTGAGCACTGCCAGTTGTGGCTCCCAAACCAAAATAAGTAAAGTTCAGCTAAGCATCAAAAGCAAGGCTCAGGGCTCTGTCTGTAGGCCTAGCAGGAGACATCAGGCCTGCGCGGGGCCTCCATCCTCTCCATCCCCAGTCCCCACTTCCCAAAAGTCCTCTTCAGCCTGGACCGGTGCTCCAAGACAGTTCTAGATGCAGGGACTCCTGGGGACTCTCCTCTGGGTCAGGTCCGGGGATCGAGGGATCACTCGATGGGCTCCAGCTGGCTACAGAAGGGCCCCTAAGGTCCGACGTCTTAAAATTTTATCTTTTGTTCTGTTTGGGGGTTTGCTCCTGGCTGTGCTCTCAGGAATTACTCCTGATGGTGCTCGGGAGACCACATGGGGGCTGGAGCCTGGGTCCATGTGCAAGGCAAATACCCAAGCTACTGTACTATCATTCTGGCCCCAAAGCAGAGATTTCTGTTTGTTCATTTGTTTGGAGGCCACACCCTGTGGTGCTCAGGGCTTCCTCCTTGCTCTGTACCGGAAATCGAACCTGAGATGTCGGACCTGGGATGTCCCTGTACAAGGCAGTCACCCTATCCACTGTACTACTGCTTTGACCCCTGTCATTTTTCTTTTTAAAAAACTTAATTCATGGGGCTGGAGCCATCATACTGTGGGTAAGGCACTTGCCTGGCACATGGCTGACCGGGGTTCAATCCCCAGCATCCCATATGATCTCCTGAGCACTGTCAGGAGTGATCCCTCAGCACAAAGCCAGGAGTAAGTCCTGAACACTGTCGGCTGTGGTGCCCAAATAGAACAAATTAATTCATTTAATTCTGGGTTGGTCTCATCAACGGCCAAGACATAATAAAGACTATAAAACCCAGCTCCCAGAAGCGTGCAGCCACATTTGCGGCCACGCAACATCTTATTTTTTTTTCTCTGGAGAACCTGGCAGGCTACCAAAAGTATCCTGCCCACACGGCAGAGTCTGGCAAACTTCCCGTATCGTATTCTATATGCCAAACACCAGTAGCAATGATGGGTCTCATTCTCCTAATCCTGAAAGAGCATTGAAATGACTCTTTTAAAATCTCAGGGCTAGGAAGAAAGAGACCTTACTGGTGCCTGCTCAAGGAAATCAGATGATCGTGATTGTGAATTCTGGGAGGGGTGAGGGCTGGGCAACACTTGCAGTCCTCAGGGGCTGCCCCTGGCTTGGTGCTCAGGCGTCACTTTCTGTCTGTCTGTCTGTGCTCGGGAAGGGAGGCAGCAGCTCCCAGAGGCCTGGGCACCATTCACGGGGATGCAGCTGGCAGAGACTCATTCAGCTCTCCAGGCAAACACGGGTGACCACCAGTCAGGGCTGGGCAGAGCCAGTTTCCCCCTGCAGCTCTGGATCTCTTCACAGGGACCATCTCACTGCTAGACACCCCCCACCATCCCCACAAACACCCCCGTCAGCGGTCAAGGGCCATCCAAGAGAAAGGCGATGTGACTTTAACCAGCTATGTCCCCTGACCCACTTGAAATCAATGACAAGGTCGGGATCAGAAGAGACCAATGACAAGGTTGGGGTCAAGGGGCTGACCTGCCCGTGCTGTGGGCCCCAACAATATTGTAGGGGGCTGGGGGCTGGCTTCCAGGACAATACTTGGGCAGCCTAGCACTGTAGCACTGTTGCACTGTCCTCCCGTTGTTCATCGATTTGCTCGAGCGGGCACCAGTAACGTCTCCATTGTGAGACTTGTTGTTACTGTGTTTGGCATATCGAATAAGCCACGGGGAGTTTGCCAGGCTCTGCCGTGCGGGCGAGATACTCTCGATAGCTTGCCGGGGTCTCCGAGAAGGATGGAGGAATCGAACCTGGGTCAGCCGCATGCAAGGCAAACGCCCTGCCACTGTGCTATTGCTTGCCTGGGCGGCCTAGACCAACAATTATTCCCTCATTTGAAATGCAGGGTGGAGGGTGAGGTGGGGGGAGCGGGAGACAAGGCACCAGGAAAAGGGCTGGCTTGGAATTATAATTATAAATTAGCCTGTGAGCAGAGGGGGACTTGTTTAATGCCCAGGAGGCCAATTGGTTCATTTTCCCCCCCATGGAATGTCACGCCGAGTGAAAGACGAAACTGCCCCAGAATGCGCACAGACCACTTAGAGCCTGGCTCTGGCTGATCTCATTCCTGATAGGAGGGGCTGTGCAGAGGGTGCCCCCACACCCCGAGCCAGTCTCCTGGAAGCCCCCCCTCACACACACACCCGCCTTCCAGATGACAGCTGCTCACAGGTACAGATCACAGCTGGAGCCACAGCCCCCTTCTGCCCGCTGCCCCCCGAGAACATGGCCCTCGTGAACCCCAAGAAGGAATTTAACCAGTTCCTGCTGAGAGCCTGCTTGGAGTAGAAGGCCACAGAAGATAAAACGATTATGAAGAATGAAGACCACCAGCCAGAAAAGTGTGAGCCAGGGAAATCGTATTTAGTAAACACCAGGGCACTGGGTCAAGGTTCAACATGAAACAGGACATCTCCATCCTACACACACACACACACACACACACACACACACACACCTTTGCTTACTCTCATTACACTTTCCTGTGACCCTCTAAATTAACCCTCCAAGGTATCTGAAGGCCCCAGCCAACTCTCTCCCATCATCACAGGGCCTCTGGCTTCCTGGGGCCTGAAGGCTGGGGGGTGTGGGGAGGCCACCTGATAATAAGCCACCCCCCCCCTTTTTAGGAGTCTTTGCCCCAGGCGATGATGGAGCCACCGGCTGGGGCTAAAACCTCTCTGACAGGGGAACTTTCGGTTTTGCTATTTCAGAAATAATCACAGGGCAAGGTCTTCCTGAAACCCAAGCACCTGCTCAGATATTCTTAGCCCACGAGCACAGCAGGGGCGTAGCGGTGGCTGGGCCCAGGGCCCTCTCCACTCTGCTCCAGCATACAGCTGGTGGGAGGGGGGTGTTGACGGAAGGTGGGGCAGGGGAAGGCTGCATCTCTCCATGCAGACAAAGGTGAGGAACAGGAGTGTTAGCCGAGCATTTCGTCGACACCAGAGTCCACCTTCTTCCCTCACAGTCCTTCTCTAGGGCCTGGCTCTCTGCAAGGGGCTTGCTCACAGCCTTGGGGGATGAGAGTATCCGGGCTGATCTGTCCTAATGGATGCCCCAGAACACCAGGAAAGGGAAGGATTAGGGACGAGACCCAGACCCACCACTGACCACCTCGGACATCACCAGCCCTCATGTGTCTTAGCTCACCTATCTCTGTTTTGGGATAGGTAGAACAGAACAGTTAAGGGCGCTGTCCTGGCACGCGCACATACACACACACACACACACGCCTGACACCACCCTCAAGGCCCAAGTATCCCCTGGACTGATGCATGTGGACCTGCGCTACCCCAGAGGGGTATGGGCTGGGAGAGAAAGATGCAAACTCATTAGAGCCTACCCACAAGAACACTCAAGAGTGTAAAATCCCGAACTCTAGTTACACTGGGAGGCTCTGCACTCACTTGAGGGGTTTTCACATTCATGAATATTTTAAAAATTGGTGGTGGTGGGAAATGCCTTCAAAGAATGTATGTTTGAATCCTCTATGTAGTAGAAAGTTTTCAGGTTTTTTTGTTTTAAAGAACAACAACTGCCCTCCTGCCCCGCATCCCCCACCATGCAAAATCCAAATCCTCAATAAATTGTGCAAGCATGCTGAGTAATAACAGTTTTGATCAAAGCTCCAGCGTGAACCATGTAAAAATTGTATTCAGTGACCGAAAGGTATTGGGAAATGCTTTTGGTTGTGTAAGGGGAATAGCTTAAGAGTAAACAATGTGCTTTCTTAGGATTTTTTTTAAAAGAGGAATCATTAAATTGATTAAATTAGTAAATGAAGTACTAAAATGTTTAAAAACAACAATCAAGCCAGAGTAGTAAGACAGGCCACAGACCCTGAGGGGTGACTGTTCTGACAAAGCTAGTAAATGAATGAAGAGTTAGAAGTTTGTGGGGAAAACAGAACAAAACAAACAAAATCCCTAGTCAAGGGATTGTCAAGTGGTACTTTAAGCTTCCCGGGAAAACAGCTGCCTGGATTCAGAGCCTCTGCTTCCAAGAGCGGCTAGGGACTGCCGGGCTTGATGTGGCTCAGGCCAAACGAAGTAACCTCACAACAACTCCAGAGAAAGCACCCAGGCTGCAGTGGGCGGGGGGGGGGGGGGGGTTGGGGGGGGGGGGGCAGCGACTCTCAAAACTCAGGTCAGAATTGTCCGGAGCTATTTCTGGGCACTCGGGTGGGGGGGGGGGGAGCCACATCTGCTAGGAAGCTGATCTGAAACCAGAGGGCCTCCAAGAGAGTGACTGAACAAATCAGAATAAAACTGTTTCTCAAGAGCCTTTTATCTCTTGGTTTTGGGGCCAAACTCAAGGGCTACTACTGACCCAGAGTTCAGAGGTCACTCTTGGAGATGCTGGGTGGATGAGGGATGAGGAGCTAGGGGTGGGGGCAGGGGATAGGAGTGGGATCTTGGGGTTCTAACCTGGGCCTCCAGCAGCTGAGCTATCTCTCTGGCTCCTCCTCTCCACAGCCCTTAGGTACAAAAGATGTCATCAAGAGACTTAAATTGTTTACATATTCAAAACAGTAACAAGGGGCTGGAGCAATAATAGCACAGCGGGGAGGGCGTTTGCCTTGCACGCAATGGACCCAGGTTCAATTCCCAGCATCCCATATGGTCCCCGGAGCACAACCAGGAGTAACCCCTGTGCATCACTGAGTGTGACCCAAAAAAACAAAAAACAAAACCAAAAAAACCATAACAAAACACTCTAATATTCCATTTTCACTTGCCTTAAAATTCAGTGAAAGGAAACATCCATCACGGCCTAGAGGCAGGGAGAGGGGTTTCAAGAGAGCAAACAATCAGCAAATTCCAGTTCTAGTCATTAACCCAATAATTAAGCAATTAGATGTACTCAAAACTTCAGTCACAAGAAGGCTTATCGTATTGTTTATAGTATGAAAATTAAAAACAGCTTCAGGGGCCTAAGCGATAGTACAGCAGGTAAGGCATTTGCTTGCTGGTGGCTAACCCAGGTTCAATCCCCGGTACCCAACATGGTCCCCTGAGCACTGCCAGAAATGTTTTCTGAGTGCAGAGCCAGGAGGAAATTCTGAGTACCACTAGATGTGACCCCCCCAAACCAATAATAATAATAATAATAATAATGATAAATAAAAACAGCTTCATTATCTAAGAGTGGCCAAACTTCCATATACCCAAAGTTTCAGCTATTGAGAATGATACTGCAGTGTTAAATCTACTGACATGGTAATATTTTTCTTCCTCATTCTGGAGCATAAATGTAAATATAAACACTGAAAAACAAAAACCCACGGATAAGTCATAATACTGGATTTGCCACAAGAGAACTCCAAGCACAGTGAGTCACACTTCACAGCTCCGAGGATGACCATAGCCACAGCACAGGGCAGAGAAGGACAGAGAGGGGACTCAAGGGCTACAGGAAGGCTTTGCATGCAGGATCCCCAGTTCTGATCCCCAGCACCACATGGTTCCCTGAGTCCCACCAGGAGCACTGAGCCAAGAGTAATTCCAAAGCGCCAAGGTCAAAAACCATCGAAATCAATAAGTGACTGCTAAGAGGAAGCATGAGGATGCAGGGAAAGTGGACCCACCTACACTGCTGATAGGGTGCAGAACAGGTGAGACAAATGCTCCGGAGAACAGTCTGGCAGCCCCCAAGAGGTCAGACACAGAGTGATGACATGTGACTCCAGAGTTCCCATTTGGGGGCTACCCAAGGAACCTGAAAATACACAGCCATCTGTGTGAACACACATGCGCAGGGCTGGAGAGAGGATGCAGAGAAGAGGCACTTGTGCACGTGGCCAATCCCAGTCTGATTGTCAGCATGGAATATGGTCCCCCAAATACTGCCAGGAGTGAGCCCTGAGCACAGAGCCAGGAGTGACCCCTTCAAAAAATAATCAGGGGGCCGGAGCGATAGTACAACAGGTAGGGCATTTGCCTTGCACATGGCCGGCCCAGGTTCGATTCCTCCGCCCCTCTCGGAGAGCCCGGCAAACTACCGAGAGTATCTCGCCCGCACGGCAAAGCCTGGCAAGCTACCCGTGGCGTACTGAATATGCCAAACACAATAACAACAAGTCTCACAATGGAGACGTTGCTGGGCCCGCTCAAGCAAATCGATGAACAACGGGAGGACTGTGACTGTGTGAATGTGTACACAAATGTGTTAACAGCAGCATTACCGGTAACAGTCAGAAAGGGGACCATCACCTGGAAAAAAAAATAATCAGCTGTGAAATACACAAATAATGAAGTTTTATTCAGCAATCAAATGGAATGAAGCACAGCCCGGAGGAACACTTAAGGAACTGAGCAAGCTGTGCATGTGAGAATCCTGGGTTTGAACCTGGCACCATATGGCTCACTGTACACAGAACCATGAGTAGCCCCCAAGCAATGCCTGGTGTGGTTTACAAAAAAGTAAAAAAGAGAAAGAAAAAAAGAAGGAAGGAAAGAAAGAGAAAGAGAAATAAAAAGAGAGAAAGAAAGAAAAATGCTACAACATGGATGAACCTTGAAAACACATTAACTGAAAGAAGCAGCTTAGAAAACACTACTAGTTCTGTCATGTGATCCCTTTTATATAAAATGCCCAGAACGGGCACATCAACAGAGGCAGAAAGAGGACTTGTGGGTGCCAGGGGCTAGGATAATAGGGGTTGGCATATTTAATGGCTATGGAGTTTCTTCTGGGGATGATAAAACATCACAGCACTATGGTGCTAATCGTACAATTCCATGAATGTATGAACAAAAACCACTGGCCTGCCCACTTTAAATGGGTGAATGGGAGGATATGAGTCATAACCCCACAAAGCCTGGGGAGTGGGGCCATAGGTTTCTTGCTAATTTAGACATAATTATGCTCTCTAATCATTCTACAATGACTATGATTCCCTTGAGGGTTGTTAAGAATCTAAGTTATCACCAAAAAAAAAAAAAGCATCAAATACATAAAACATTGGAAGAAAATAAATCAATCTTCCCTTCTAATAACGGAAAGACTAAAAACAGCCCCTCTGACGGCAGCAGGGAGGTCGGCAGGTCAAGTCTGAATGACAGCCACAGTGACCCTGGCTGCCGAGGACCCCAGCCCCCCACCCAGGCAGGCCCCCAAGGCCCAGCTCGTCTGCATGGAGGATGTTTTACAGGGCAGCCACTGCAAGCGACAAATACGATGGTGTGCTCAGAACATTTCCTAGAAGGTTCTAGGAAACATTCTGTGGGAGAAAATGAAAAAAAAATATATAGAAGGCGTTTCTAGGCCATTGCACTTGCTGTGTTTATACAAACAGAACAAAGCTCCAAAGGCCATAATCAGACATCAAGCAGAGACGGCCTGAAAGAAACTTAGACTTTAAGCAAGGAAGGCAAGTGGGGAACACAGGATAACTTTTGGCTTGTTTGTTGGGACACCAGGGAGCAAACCTGAGGCCTCATACTTGGGAAGAAGCACATGCCCTACCACTGAGCGACAGTCCCAGACGTGGTTTGTTTCTGAAGCTCTACTTTCCCCGGCCCATATCTGGTCAGAGGCACTTGCTTAACTATGTCTGATGCCGAGCTGTTCCGAGGGAAATCTGACACCACACGGGATACAGGTAGAGATAAAGACAGAAAGAAAACAAGACGCCCAACCTCTGGGAAACACAGCCCGGCCACACGTGCATTATTCACCGGCTCTGATTCATTGGCCTGACTTCGTATGCCAGCATTACACTCTAATCATATTGCTAGGTTACTGGCCCCAAGTTATTTGTGATGATAGAAATGGAATCCATTAAAAATGACACATGAAGCTTCTCTTTCTTGATTCATCTCTTCAGGGACAACGCCAGACCATTACAAAGCATGCACAAATGTTGGAGTCAAAGATGACGTTGGATCCCCCAAACTGAAATTGTAGGGCCAGAGCGATAGGACAGCTGGAGGACGTTTGCCTTTCATGCATTCGACCTGGGTTTGATCCCAGGCATCCCATATGGTTCCCCAAGCACTGCCAGGAGTAATTCCTGAGTGCAGAGCCAGGAGTGACCCCTGAACATCGCCAGGTGTCACCCAAAAAAGCCTGCCCTTCCCCCAATCCACCCCCTGCCCCCAAAAGAAAACTTTCTCTGAAAATGAAATTGTTACTACTGGGTTTCTTCAGCCTGAAAAATTGGATTTCAAATCGGGGGCAGGCAAGGCCCAAGCTCCGGGTCCTCCTGTCCAGTTTTCATTGCTCACTTGGTGTGAGTAGGGGGTGCGGGTCGGGTAGGGGTGTTGGTCTGCGGGCACTTGTGTTCTGAGAAGCAGCCCTACTGTGGCTACGAAGTGGGCAGGCACCTCACGGACCCGGCAGGCACCTCACGGACCCCTATGGCTTATGTATGGTGGACAGCAGTAGAAATGGCCTAAGAAAAGGCACCTCCCGAAACAGCCTCCTCCTGACCTCAGTATAAACACTTGCCGTCTAGCAGGAGAACCCATACAGGTGATAACCATCAGAATAAATGAGATGCAGGGACATTTCAAGTTAAGATGAACACACATTGGGGCTGAAGCAATAGTATAGCAGGTAGGGCGTTTGCCTTGCATGCGGCCGACCTGGGTTCGACCCCCAGCATCCTATATGGTCCCCTGAGCACTGCCAGGAGTACTTCCTGAGTGCAGAGCCAGAAGTAACCCCTGTGCATCGCCAGATGTGACCAAAAAAGCAGAAAAATTTAAAAAAGATGAACGCACATTTCTGATGATAGCACTGGTGTTTCTCTGTACTCAGTGGTGCCCAGTTCTCAGAATGGCTCGCTCCTTCCTTCCTTACCTGGTTTTTGGGCCACACCCGGTGATGCTCAGGGTTTACTCCGGGCTCTGCACTCAAGAATTACTCCTGGTGGTGCTCAGGGGACCATGTGGGATGCCAGGGATCGAACCTGGGTCTCCTGTGTGCAAGGCAGGTGTTCACCACTCTGTACTATCACTCAGAATGCTTCTAACCCCGTCTAATGCCCTACCCGTGACTGAATAAGAGAACTTGCATATATTACCACCAAAGACATTATTCTGCCTCTCAGCTCCCTTTAATATTTGGGAGAAGTGGCACTACCAGTGGCAAAGCAAGCTACCCGTGAGTACTGAGAGAACACAGAGACCAACACCTGGAACAACCATCAGGGCTAGGAAAGAGGAAACTCGAACTGAACAAGTGCATGCTACTCTAACAAGTCAGTTTTGAGAGCTCAGGAGCACCAAGGCTGGTGCATTTTGGAACTGTAGTGGGGAGTCTCAGCCTGGGGCTCAGTGGGACACACCCTCAGAGACAAGTACAGGAGATAGTACAGCGGGTGGTGTATTTGCCTTGCAGGTGGCTGACCCGGGTGTGGTCCCCAACATTCCATATGGTCTCCGGAGCACTGTCAGGAGTGATTCGGAGTGCAGAACCAGGAGTGTGGCCATGGTTTTGTGGCCATGAGTATGGCCCAAAGAACAAGAAGACAAGATGAAGAGAGAAGGAAGGAAGAGAGAGAGGGAGGGAGGGAGGAGAGAGGGAGGAGGAGGAGGAGGAGGAGGAGGAGGAGGAGGAGGAAGGCACAACACTGTTTCCCATGCAGGAATCAACTCAGCAGTTTAAAAGAAAGAACCGAACCCTGGGGACCAGAGTGACAATACAACGGGTAAGGCACTCTGAGCTCAGAGTCAGGTCCAAGCCTGAAGTACCACCAGGTGTGAGGAAGGAAGGAAACCCTTTAAAAGGCCCCTTGTAGAGCAAAATGTAACATTAGAAGAAGATGACTGGTTATTGGCAAAAACAAAGGCAACAATTGCAGAAAGATTTTACTCAAGGAGATCTACCTCAAAGATTGTACCTCAAGGAGCATACTGAACCTTGAGGTAAGGGAGGACATTCACATTTATTTCTCAGATGGGTTCAAGGCACCTCACATGTGCCACTGCTCAGGGGACCATATGGTATGCCTGGGATCTAACTGGGTTGGCCACAAGCAAGGCAAATGCCCCAACCACTGTCCTATTGCTCCCCCCTGTGCTCTTCTTTGCAGCGTCCCCGACTGAGCAGTGTCCCCATTTCACAGCTGCAGAGTTCTGAGTGGTAACCGCTAGCACTGACCGCTGAACCGGCAGGTCCCTTCTCCCAGGCGCTTTGCCCACAGTCAGTAAAATGGGTTTTGTATATCAGGTACCCATCAAACATTTTTTGTGGTCCAGAGAGATAGTACAGTGGATAGGGCTTTGCCTTGTACGTGGCTGACTTGAGTTCAATCCCCAATATTTCATATGGTCCCTGAGCACCAACAGGAATGATTCCTGAGCGCAGAGCCAGGAGTGAGCCCTGAGCATTCCCAGGTGTGGCCCTAAAACATACATATAAACATACATACATACATATATATGTATATATGTCCTTGCAATGCTCAAGGAACCATATGGGTGCTGGGATCAAACCTAGTCTGGCTTCAAGCAAAGCAAGTGCCTTCCCCTCTGTATTACCTCCCTATTACCTCCCTGACCCCTTATTTAGCATTTTAAAATGATAATTCTCGATTTGGGAATTGAAAATGTTACTGGTAGATGATTTGGGGAGTGCAATTTTGACCTTTTAGCCTAAAATGCAGTCAGACTAAAACCAAACCTTTCGGTAAGCACCTGGAGCATTTTACCACGCACTCTTAAGAGTCTGGATTTCCACACACAGTTCGGAAATATTTATACAAACTAACATGATAGTCCCCACCAAAAGCTAAATAGTTATTTTCAGTTCACCAGCCTAAGGTATTCAACAAGTAAAAAATGAGAATGCAGTTTAAAACTAGCAAGAGAAGAGGTATGGCAAAGAATGCCCTGCGGTCTGTACCCTCTACTCTGTGCCCACCACGCCAAGCCCACGACACCATGCCCACTACACCATTCCCACTACATCTTGCCTACTGTACCATGCCCTCTACACCATCCACTATACCATAGCCTCTACACTACGCCAACTACACTGTACCCACGCCAGCCATCGAGCTCCATAGCCTGCACTTGGTCATTCTGCCTGTGCACTTTGGGAATAGATGCCAGAAAGCAGGTAACCAGACCACATCAAACCCTGACCTCAACTGTGAATGTGGATTTCCTAAGTTAGAAGACAGGGAGGGAGAGATAGTGCAGCCTCCGTTGTAGGGTGCCTGCCTTGCACATGGCTGACCCAGGCCGGATCTCCAATCCGGCAAATGGTATCCACAGCACTATTAGGTGTGATCCCTGAGCACCACCCGGTGTGGCCCAAAAAAAACAAAAAACAAATAATAAACTAGAAGGGAAACTTAGATAAATTCTATAACAAGTGTGTACAAATTTTTCCTTAAGGAATACAATCAGTTCAAAAAAGTGCACATTTTGCATGTGGGAGGCCCAAGTTTGATCCCAGGCTCCACTAGGAGCAGGAACTCCCAGCCACAGGCACACACACACAAACATCTGAATTCGATAAAGGTGGACTTGAGCATTCTGCATTCTCGGGGCACTGTTAGTGATCTCAAGTGCACAGCCTCCCAGGAGTTCATGCTGGGCTACACATGTCCATGCTCCACCTGGGCGCCTGGTACATGATATGCCATATTAAAAAGTACACACTGGAGGTCACTGAACAGCCCGCACCGCAGTGCCATACCCACATCCTGAACAGGACGTCCTTTTTTTTTTTTTTATTTTAAACAAACAAGCGAGAGAAGAAAAAAAAAAGGTGGGGGGTGGGTGGGTAAGACACACAAATTCATGCTACTTGTAAGCAAAAGAAAAATTGCCTAGTCTGCCCGCACAAAATGTCCTCCGCGGCCACGCTGCCCAGATCCCCAGGCGTGGAGCAAGGCCTGGAGCAAGGCTTAGAGGCGTGAACGAGACACGCGTGTCCAGGAGAAGGATGGAATGAACTTTTCCCACGGCCCCGCGCCAGCTCCCCGGCGGGAAGCGGCTCCTGGGGGGTCCCATATGGGATCCGAGAAGTGCCCCCGACGCCGGCAGACCCGCGAGGCAGGTGGGCAGAGGGCAGCCCCCGGGGCACCCGCGCTGGCAGAGCTGCCGCTGAGTCCGAACCCCAGACACCCCGCCGGTGTCGGAGCCGGCCCTTCCCTCCTGCCCAGCCGGGCGCCGCGGGCTGCCCACCTGCCCCGGGGTCCGGCAGGGGGCGCGGCCTCCCCCGGGCCCGGGGCCTTCTGCAGACCCCGAAGCGGCGGCCAGGGCGGCGCCCGCGAGGCGCGGCCGGTGACAGCGGTGTCCGGCTCGCGAGGCCCCGCGAGGGGCGGCCACTCACTTCGGGTTGGTCCGGGGACACTGGCCGCCCGCGTCCCGCCGGATCCTCGGCCCGGGCTTCCCGGGGGCCTCGCGCCGGCGCCGCGCTCCCCGCCCGGACCTCGGCCCTTGCCCGGCGCTGTCGCCCACCCCACGCTCCCCGGTCACTCACCCCAGGGCCGGGCAGCAGCAGCGCCAGCAGCGGCAGCAGCAGCAGCCCCAGCGGCCGCCGGGCCGGCATGGCGAGGACTCGGCCCTGCCTCCGGGCCCGGCCGGCCGGCTTCAGGGGGCGGTGCGGACGGGCGGGTGGAGGAGCAGGCGGGGGCGCCGCGACGACAGCGCGGCGGCGGGACCTGAGCGGGCGCAGGGCGGACTAGGCGGTGGCGGCACCCCCATTCCCGGCCCTTTAAGAGCCGAGAGCCGCCGCTTCTTCCGGTCGGGGCGGGGCCGGGGGCGGGGCCTGGAGAGGGGCGGGCCCGCGACTGGCCGTGGGCAGGGCGAGGGGCGGGGCTGCCGCGAACGGGCCTCCAGCTGGCGGCGCGACAGCCACGGTCACTGCAGCTGGAGTGGAGCTCCAGGCCTCAGCAGCTGGCATCTGGAACGCTGATCGATCGAGGCGAGGACCTTGATCCTAGGGCTGAAGGAGGCCGTTGCGCGGGCGTTCCCTATGCCCGAGATGGTCCATAACCCCTCCGAGGGACTCGCTGTGACAGAGTCCACCACGGCTGGCACGGGGCAAGCCCGGGAGAGGCGCCTAGAGCTGATCTGCGGCGATCTCCTGAATGAGGCTTCCAGCAAACGCTGCGCTTCTGCTTCTAATCCGTGGGTCTCCAGCCCTGGGGTCCCCCAGCTGTGCTGATGGCCTCTTTCATGCCTTTCTTGGCCCTCAGGAATTCCCCTCCAATCAGGTCCTATTGCCCCTGGTTCCCTCTGCAATGAAGCTCGACCAAGTGCCAACAATGATAAGTGTGTGCAGAAGGAGGTGACCAGCCTGCTTGGTTCTTGTGTGTTTGGAGGTGGCCTCGTGGCATTTGTTGGAGTGACTTCATGAGACTTGAGGTGACATGTGTCACAGCTCATTGGAGTGAGTGGGTGGGACTTATACAAGGTCTGATTGAGGGTTATGGGCTGTTTACTTGAATTCAAGAGCCCTGCAGTTTTTTTGGGGTGGGAGGTTGTATTGAGGGGGATTGTCCTCTCCTCCTGGGCTGAGAGACAAGTGATGGCTGGTAATAAGAGAAAGTAAACTAAAATTCAGAGCACCACCTTGATATCTCCCCAGGGGTGGGCTGGGGCGGGGAAGGCCCTCACTTTTCCTAACTTGCTCTGAGGACAGCCTATGATTTTTTAGATTTTGAGAGGGGAACCATTAGTAATGCTGGAAAGAGCAGGGCAGTCTCCATGACCAACCCTGTTCAGCTTTCTCAGACAGAAATACACATGGCAAACCCAAATCCTCTAGATCACAATCTACTGATGCCGGTGAAACCCAACACACCAGTTTAAGTGTGGGCTAATGCTGGCACCTGTGAAAATGGGCAACAGGTGGGGAAATGTTCCCTGCATGTCTGAATGTAGAAAGGCTCACGGCTGAAGTAGAGAGGTGAGGAAAGGGGGTGGCCTGGCACTGATCAGGAGTCGCTCACAGCCTGGCCTGGACTAGCCTTCAGTTGGTCACCTGTCTGGTTTGCAAACTGACAACAGGATGTGTGAGACTGTGTGCTTGAGTTCAAAGAGAAGCCTGGCCAGGAAACGCTGTTATCACATTCTCACATCTCTTCTCTAGCAATTTTTCTCAAACAGAGTTTGTCTGGGAGGGGAACTTTCTGTGCTAGACCTCTTGCAGCCTTCTAATAATTAAAAAAAATGTCACTGTGACCCTGAACACAGCAGATAAAACACAAATATGTACCTTGTATTCAAGTGGGTGCAAATCCCCAGACTTTGACTGCACTGTTAGATGTTCTCAGACTTTATTATGCATCTATCAGGGGTTGTTAATATCACTGTTTGATTTTACAGTGCCGATATTAAACTCGGGGCCGCATACTTGCCAGGCATGAGCTTGGCTCTGGAGCCGCATCTCCAGCCCCAGTTGCATTGTGCTCCAGCATGATCCGTTTACATGCTTCCTGTACTTCTCAATTTGATTGGCAGCTCGACTGATAAGCTCTGGTTTTGATTTCTGGCAGTCTTGTTCATAATCTTGCTCCACAGTCAAGTACTGTTTTCAATAGCTTCTTGCTTATGATAAACCAAAAACTGGCGTCATTGGCAAATGCCAGTAGAAACGGAGGCATGTTTGTGGGATGCCTTGGAAGTGGACGTGATCTGCCTGTCTCAGAGACCTGACAGGGGTTAGTAACTCACCTCTCTGGAAATTGCAGTAAATAACACTCCACCAGACAAGGCAAAGGTCATGATCTTGGTATATAAACAAACTCTGTTCCTTACCAAGGTGTGTGTGTTCATTCAGACTTAACAGAGACCGCAGCAGAATCTGAGTATGTCATGGGGTGGAGGGATGGGAGGGGGTGGCTTAATGAAATCGTATTTTCACTTCTCTAAACCAGTGGTTCCCAACTTGAAGAACCTTTAAAGACTGGATTTTCAACATCATTTTGCTCCCACATACAGACTCTGGGGATAGAGCCCAGACAATGTTTTCCAGTTTCCACAGGTGGCTAGGGCAGCCAAGACTGGGCTCCAGCTGGCTCTTAATGTCACCTGTTAATCCTTGTGGCCACTGAACCCTTTATTTATTTTAGCAAATATCGCCCTCTTGTGGAAGAAATGATGAGTTGGTGCCTCATTTCTGTATCAATCTCCAAAATTTCATTGTTTGTTTATTGTTTTTTGGGACCACACCTGACAGTGCTCAGGATTTACTCCTGGTTCTGCACTCAGAGATCACTCCTAAAGGAGCTTGGGGACCATATAGGATCTGGGGATTGAACCCAGGTGGGCCACCTAAAAGACAAGTGCCCCATCTGCTGTACTCTCTACATGAACTCCCAAAAGTTCATTTAAAAATTATGAGAAAAAAATTATCATGAGTTTGGTTTGTAGATAGCTAGTGAGAGGGAAGGTTTGTTTCAAAAAGGACATTTGAAAGGGAAAGCTGGTAAGACCGGAAAGGGGTTGGCATGCTTGAAAGCTTCTATAATGTCTGAAAGAGCAGGGTCTTTATTAATATTTCAACTATGACTTTTTTTGGGAAAGTGCTTTCAGTGCTGCTGCCGCCAGTGCCCACCATTTGAACTGACCAGGAGCAGTTAGGAGTCATGAAACAATGAAGCCACAGTCCCTAACAAACAGCTACAATTACGTCTTCTCTAAGTGCTGCTCTTTAAAGGAAATGGACAAAAAGTCCCTTGGTCGTGGAAGTATTTGGCTTTTTGGAAAGTAGAAGCTGACTCTTCCCTTTGTGGGAGACTGGATTTTAGAAGATTCTGGCACTCTTTCCAAAGACCTTCTCTAAGCCACAAAATCCTGCCCACTGCATTCTTTCTCATATATCTGAAAAGTGCTTATAAGTAAGGTAAATATTAATTGACCGCTTGATATTGTCTGGAAGCATGCAAGAGTGCTTTAAAGGATCAGCCCCTGTTATCTGTACAGCATGTGCTAGGAGGTGGGTGTTTTATTGGTCCTATTTTACAGAAGATACAATGAAAAAATTTTTTTCTTGTTATGTAGGGATGGAACCCAGGCCTCTTGCATAGAAGACATGTGCTTTGCCACTAAGCTACATCTTTGGCCCAACATAGAAATGTTAAAAAGTTAAAAGGCACAACCTAAAACAGAGCTTAATGATCCATAAAACTTTTTTTTTTTAACCAAACCCTGTGATGTTCAGGGTTTACTCCTGGCTCTATGCTTAGGATCACTCCTGGTGGGGTTCAGAAAACCATATGGGAGCCAAGGATAGAACCCAGTTTGTCTGCATGCAAAGCAGGTGCCCTCCCACTGTACTATCTCTCCAACCCTTATATAATTTCTGAACTTGTCTGGTCAAGCCAGTTGTGAATTATTCTAGGCCTGGTCCACGTTGTCATGACAAGGGACCATAGGTGACCTGCTCATTAGGCAGGAGGCCAGATTGGTTTCTCCCTGGCATGCTGATCATAACCAGAAATTGGTACAAATACATGGTGATAAGAGGCATGAACTCACATGACACATACAATATCCCAATCTCAGCAAAAACGGACAATGAGGAGAGCAGTTGGCGGGAGACAGTGGTGGGCACTGGGGATTCTGAATGAGGCAGTTCAACACAGACCCCCTGTTCGCTGGCCTGGGAGCCCCAGTGCCAAGCCCCTGCCCTCATGGTGAAGTGTTCCCTGTGTCCCCAGGCCGGGGCAGCGCCTGCGTGGAAACCCCACCCTCTGGGTGTTCTGTTCCTCGCTGGCCAGGTCCTCCTACTCCCCTGGGGACTGACTTATTTCTGCAGATATCTCTGGAAGGTTTTCTCAAGCACCTCATAAATGTTCTTTCTCTTGTGAAATCGCAGGGACTGTGCTTCTGTTTTCTCCCTGCCCCCCTCTTGAGTCCTAGGGCACTCTCCAGGACCGCTAACACGCATTCAGTTCTTCTTTCGGGAGCTTTTCCCCCGTGGGCTGCTGCCAGTTTCTGCCTTGCCTTCTTGTCTCTCTGCTCCTTTGCCTCCTTCCAGCCTTGCTCCTCTGGGCTTAGTTACAGACCATGCCGTTGTCCCTCCATTCTCCCTAGGAGTGCTCCTTCACAGAGAGCAGGAGGGGATGTTAGCTATCACTTAGCTTCGCTGCCCATGTGACTTCATGGCTGCTCTCTTCTTGAATGGTGACCACCCATTCATCCATGTGGCACTCACTCGTTCACTCATTATTCACCCTTGTCACATACATTACCGAGGGCATATGACTACAAAGGATTGGCACCATCAGGGAAAACCACAGAGTCTGCAGCTGGTGAAGGACACGCAGAGAAGTGACCTGTGTATGGGGCTGGGATTGTCACTCGGTAGTGGAGCATGTGTTCTGCATGTATATGTGTGGCCCTGGACTTAGTCCCTGGTTCCATCAAAACCAAAGAAATAACGATTTGTACAGCTCAACTGTAAAAAGCATGAAAAACAGGAATAAAGTCAGAGACAGTACTGTGTTTGGGAGATGGGTCTGGTGGAAGGAAGAGGGGGGTGTGGATAAAGCACGGAGGGCTGCGTGGAAGAAGTGGTATCTGCTGCATGGAGTCTTTCGTCAGGTTGGACAGGGGAAAGGACATTCTAGACAACGCCCTTTGGTCCCCCCTCCCCCGGTTCTGGGGTTTGGATCCAGGACCTCAGGCATGCAAGGCAAATGCTTTAGTAACTGAACTACATCAGGGCCAGTGCTATTCTAGGGTAGAGGAGGGTCTGAAGGAAGGTTTGGAGGAAGGAAGTGACTCTTTACAACTTTACAGCACCCCCCAGGAAGCGTCTTTTAGTCTCCACATGCAGAGAGCAGAGGAGGAGACGGAGGTAGGCAGGAGGGCAGGTGGAGTGAGCCAGGAATGAAGCTGTGTTCTGGGCAGAGAAAGGCAGAAGGACAGACCGTGGGGAGACGGTCAGAGCACTGTTAGCAAGGGTTATTTTGGTCTTAATCTCCGGGAAGAGGAGGAGGAGTCAGGCTAGATCTTGCCAATGCCTAGTGGAAAACATTTGGAGCAGTTACCCAGCAGAGGAGGTTCAGGAGAGAGAATGCGACAACAGCACGTCACCCCCACACTGCACGCTCACGGAATGCTCACACGGTCAGAACCCTGGAGGGGCAAGCAAGCAGGACTTGGGGCCAGTCTACCAGCGGGACCGCGAATCTTGGTGGGGCCGCCCGACCTGCACTGGCCAGGCTGTGCCCAGTCCAATTCCTCTGTGGCAAGCTGGTTTTCTAAGACGGCCTCTCACCCAGCAATTCTTCCCCTCCCTAAATGCTCCTGCTGTTCATGGGTCTAGTTGCCACCCTCTGAGTCTGGCCCTGTGACTGGCTTTGCTCTGCAGTGACGTGGGGACTTTCCAGCCCAATTTTAAAAGTCCTGGCAGTTCTCGTTTCCTTCCTCCTAGGGTTCTCACACATAGATGCTGCCCTTGAAAGCTGACTGCAAGGTTGGAAGGAGCTCACGCCTCACACACAGGCCTCTTGGAGAACAGAGCTTCTCTAAGCTCTAGCCGAGCTCTCGACAGGCACCTGCACCAGCCAACTGTCATCTGAGAGTCAAGTCCCCAGGTGACCTCTGCTAATACCACCAGGAGCCCAAGAACCTCCCAGCTGTGCCCAAGTAACTCACAGACTTGAGAGAAAGATAATATAACGGGGCCAGAGACACAATACAGGAATTAAGGTGTTTGTTCTGCATGCTGCTGATCTAGGTTCAACCCCTGGCACCCCATATGGCCCCCTAAACACTATCAGGGGCCATTTCTGAGAACAGAGCCAGGAATAGCCCCTGAATAACACTGGGTATGGTCCACCCTTCCCTGACAATTTAAAAAAAAATTATGGGAGAGAGACAGAGAAAGGGAGAGGGAGAGAAAGAGAGAGAGAGAGAGAGAGAGAGAGAGAGAGAGAGAGAGAGAGACTGTAATAGCACTTGTTTGAAGCTGAGTGACAGTGGGTTTGCTATAAGCAATAAACAAGCCCATCAGACTACCTTAACTTTACTCCAAGGGTAAGCTGGTACCCAAACTGACTCAAATTCAAGCCATAAGCAATTTTTTTTCCCTTTTGAAAAGCAAAACCACTGGATATGGCCCCAAAAGGGAAAAAAAAACCAACAACAATGGCCCAAAAACTTTATTTAGGAGTTGGAGCGATAGCACCGTTTAGGGCGTTTGCCTAGCACGTGGCTGACCCAGGTTCAATTCCCAGCATCCCATTTGGTCCCCTGAGCACCGCTAGGAGTAATTCCTGAGTGCATGAGCCAGGAGTAACTCCTGTGCATCGCCAGGTGTGAACCCTCCCCCCAAAAAACTTTATTCAGAAGGACAATTATACTCCTAAGTTCATTGCAGCACTACTTACAGTAGCCCAAATCTGAAATGACCCATGTGTCCAAGAACAGATGAGTGTGTAAAGGAACTATGCACATATGCACAATGGAACACAATCACAGCTGTAAGAAAGGCAACAGCATGCAATTTTCACTACGGGAT
Organism: Sorex fumeus; assembly: GCF_029834395.1. Taxonomy (NCBI): domain Eukaryota; kingdom Metazoa; phylum Chordata; class Mammalia; order Eulipotyphla; family Soricidae; genus Sorex; species Sorex fumeus. The sequence continues at coordinate 80,923,165 of NW_026606120.1, forward strand.
AGATCTGGAAAGGATCATGCTGAGTGGAGTTAGAAGAGAGACAGATACAGAATGATCTCACATATATGGGATATGTAGCACTGTCCTCCCATTGTTCATCAATTTGCTCGAGTGGGCACCAGTAACGTCTCCATTGTGAGACTTGTTACTGTTTTGGCATATTGAATAAGCCACGGGGAGCTTGCCAGGCTCTGCCGTGCAGGTGGGATACTCTTGGTAGCTTGCCAGGTTCTCTGAGAGGGACGAAGGAATCAAACCCGGGTCGGCCAGGTGCAAGGCGAATGCCCTACCCGCTGTGTGGGATATAAAGAAACGTAATAATAATGGGATAACAAATGGCCAGTAGAACCTGAGCTATATTCTACAGAACTAAGCTTACCATGTTAGGGAAGCAGCAGAGCTTGGGAGGGTGTTTTGGGGTACTGGGGGCAACCCTGAGACAGTGGTGAAGGGGAGTGGATGCTCTGGAGAAGGGTGGAGGGTGTGGGGTTTGAATGCTGTGTGCCTGGAACCCTGTCACAAACAGTATTGTGTGTCACAGTCACTAACATTTAAAAATGTTTAAATAAATTTTGGGGGGGTTCACACCCAGTAGTGTTCAGGGGTTACTTCTGGCTCTGTTCAGGGATCACTCCTGGCAGGGCTCAAGGGACCGTATAGGATGCCACGGATTGAACCAAAGTCAGCCATGTACATGGCAAGCATACAATCTTTCTGGCCCAAAAATTTAAGAAAAAATTTCCAAAGAACCACCTCCAGGAGGATACATAGTACAGTGATTCTCACAATAAGCTTCAAAACCAAACAAACTGCAGTGAGTTCAAGCTCCAGTTCTGCTCAGCTATCCTGGCAGTGTACACAGATTAATCTCTCAAAACCTCGGCATTCTGATATAGATTTGATTTTTTTTTCTTATTTGGGTCACACCCAGCAATGCTCAGGGGTCACTCCTTCCTCTGCACTCAGAAATCACTCCTGGCAGTGCTCGGGGGGGGGGGGGGGGGGACCATATAGAATTCTGGGGATTGAACCCAAGCTGGCCACATGCAAGACAAATGCCCTAAATGCTGTGCTATCACTCAGACCCATAATAGAATTTAAGCTTGCAAAATAAGAGGGGGAAAATCATCCCTGCTCCCCCCCCCCGGAATAGTATTAATAGTATTAATTCCCTTTCAGGATTGCTCAAAGAATTCAGCTAAAATATACAAAGTGCCTTTTCCTCCTGCAGTGGGAGCTCTGTCTGTAAATTCTTCTCAGAGTGAGGGATAAATGAAAGGGACCACATGCAGTGTCAGGGACTCAATCCAAGGCAACTCTGTGCATGGCAAACAAATGCCTCACTCGCTGACTGCAAGAAATCTATTTTTGAAAACAATGAGCACTGCTGGATGTGACCCTCCCCTGCAAAACAACAACAAATAAAGTACTATTGCAGTGCTGTTTGGGGGTGCATATGGTCCCTAAGCCAGGAGTAAGTCTTGAGGATTGCCAGGTGTGGCCCAAACCTCTTCTTCTCTGACACAAATAGCAGGACCAGGGAAATGATACAGGGGTTAAGGCATTTGTCTTGCATGCAGCAGACTGAGGTTTAATTCCCCAGGGGTGATCCCTGTTCACAGAGCCAGGAGTGAGCCCTGAGCACGGCTGGTTGTGGCCAAAAACTAAAACAAAACAAAAAAGACAATAAGCATGGGGCAGGAGAGATAGTACAGGTGTTAAGGCATTTGCCTGGACCTCAGCTGATCCTGGTTTGAGCCCTGGCACCACCTATGGTCCCCCAAGCATGATCTCTGAACACATAACCAGGAATAAGCCCTGAGCACTGGTTTGGTGGCCAAACCTTCCTCCCCACAAAGGCAATGAAACTAAAAATGGGTAAGTAAGTAGCTATAAGATGAAGGGAGCCCCTCCACCCCCAAATGATCAATTTCAGAGATGACAGCAGGGGCCCTGAGAAACCTGCTCCAACTTTAGAGCATGCATGGGTAGGAACCAGAGGATAGAGAACAGATACCATGCATGTGCCAAACCCTCAGGAGCGATAAGGAGAGACTCGCTTCCCTTAAAGAAAGCAGAAACTCACCTTGGGAAGTTTAGCCTGTCAGTCCTGAGACAAGCAAACAGTGACTAAGGTCAGGCTGGTTTCGCAAAATGGCTGGTCTGGTCTTTATCTGGCCAGAGCTGGTCGTGTCTGCTTGAGACATTTCAAAACTGGTCTCAGAATGACCTCTAAGCATGGAGGCAGGAGTAGCCCCTCAGCATCACCAGTTATGACCCCAACCTCCCCACCCAAATCCATGATGGAAATAGCAGTCACAAACCATAATGAGCTGGATAGTATCACTGTATCACTGTCATCCTGTTGTTCATCCATTTTTCTCGAGCAGGCACCAGTAACGTCTCCATTCATCCTAGCCCTGAGATTTTAGCAAGTTCCATATTGGAGAATCTTTCAGGGTCAGGGGAATGAGACCTATCATTGTTACTGGGTTTTGGCATATCAAATACGCCATCAGGAGCTTGCCAGACTCTGCTGTATGAGCAGGATACTCTTGGTAGCCTGCTGGGTCCTCCAAGAATGAGAACTAGATACTAAGAAGTCTTCCAGGAGCTTGGTTTTATAGTCCCTGGGTCTTGGCCATTGATGGGATAACACGGAGCCTGGGGCAGTTGGTGGGTGTAACGCCTAGCTACTAGAAGATGTGGGATGTGGGTGGAGGAGGCCCAGCCCCTATCCGAGCAGCCTTGGAGATCTCAGTCCGGGGTCCCGCACACCTGGGCTCCTCTGCCGGTTCCTTCATTTGTGAGGCTCATCTGAGCGTGTGGACAGTGGTCTTAAGCATGGCTGTAGCTGGTTCTGGAGGTCTTCAACTGCTGGGGTTCTGCTCAGGGCGGGGAGGGAAACTCAACCCGCCCCCCCCTCCAAGGGGCCCCAGTGAGGACAGTCAGGAGCTGGAGAGTATAGCCCCAAATATACAGAGCAAATAATAATAATGAAATATAATCTTTATTTGTACTTTTTATATAGTAAAATATTTTAGGGATACAGTTCTATAAGCTTTGACACAAGCATGGAATCACCATAATCACGAAAGAAAGCATTCTATCGAATGCCCTTCTTTGGCTATAGGCCAGCCATTCCTACAGTTCCAGTCCTTGGAAACCCTGATTTCCATCCCTATTGTTGTCTTTTTAAGGATGTTGTGGAAAGGAAACGTAGTACCTTCTGAATCTGCTTGGAACATTTCAAAACTGGTCTCAGAATGACCTCTAAGCATGGAGGCAGGAGTAGCCCCTCAGCATCACCAGGTATTTATTTAGGTTTTGGGGTCACACTTGGTGATGCTCAGGGATTACTCCTGGGTCTGCAGTTAGGGACCATTCAGGGGACCACCTAGGTGTCAGGGGTTGATGCATAGCAAGCGTCCCATCAGCTTTACTATCACTCCAGCCCCTTATTTAAGCATTTATTAAAGTACTACAATTTAGAGTTCACCTCAATGAGCTAAAACTGACATTAATTCATTTAATCATTGCAACTTTGGAGAATATGCCTATTTTTCAGAAATTGAAACTCAGAGAAGTGACCAGGATATGGAACAAATTTGTCACAAAGTCGGCATTTGTTGGCTCACCTGCTTAATTTCAAACACAAGATTTTTCTAAAGTGGTAACTTTGAATTCAGCTTAATTTTGTTCATATTTCTTCAGCTCCTAGTCTAGTTTCCGGCACAGAATATCTCAAACAAGACAGGCATTTGTAGCCTCCTGCTGTTTGTAAAGTTCTCGTGTTCTGCCAAAAGATGAACTGATCAGTAAGGGGCAACAAAGATGGAAATCGGCAAGACTTGGAAGAGAACACGTCACTCCCACGCTTCAGTTGACATAGCTCTATGGTTATTACGTGACTTCTCTATACTCTGGAGGACTCAACCAGACAAGGCCAATCATGAGGCCAGTTTCCGTGCACGTGTCCGGAAGTCAGCTCGCTACTGGTCAGCAGTGGGAAAGCCCGCCCTACCACATCCGGTCTATTCGTTTAAGTGAGCGCCGTGCTGCGCGCTCGTCCTTTCTGCGGCTCTGCGGCGGTGAGTGTCGTCTGCTGTGTGGTGGCCTGCTGGCCCTGGGCGGGGGGCTTGGCTAGCTGCGGCTTTCGGTGATGACATTCCAATCAATGCACGTGTTAGACTGCTGATGCTGGTGATGCGAACAGAAGTCTGAGTCCGGGCCGTGACAGCCGCTGCGGCCGGGAGGAGCGAGGCCCCGGCGTCCGCTCACGCCGTCTGGTTTGTGTTTTGCAGGTCCCGGCCGACCGAGGACGTCGGCGTCCGACCTTCCCCAGAAGACACCCTTTTCCCCACCCCCTACCGGTGAATAAAGAGCTTTAACCCTAGCCTTGGTGTCGCGTCTTAAGTCGCGCCGCGCTGCCTTTGAGCCCCCGGCGCCTGCGCGTGGCCCCGGGGGTCAGGCTGCAGCGCCAGAGCACGGGCTCGCGCATAACTGGGGCCGCCAGCCCCCCTCGCCGGCGGCTCTTTTAACCGCGAGCGACACGCTAGCCGGCTTGGGCCGGCGCCCAGGGACGTGAGAACTTTGCCTGTCGACTTTGCGTGCCCAGAAATGAGGCGGGAGCCCTCCCCCTCTCCGCCTTGCAATGCGCAGGGCTTAGCCTTGGCGCTGGTCTGGGAATCACCCCAGGGGAAGGGACCGTATTCTTAGGGCTTGACGGACCCAACTTGGTGGATGCAAGCCACGGACCTGTCCGCTGTACTTACGGCCCTTGTGGGATTAAATTTTCCCGAGTTTGCGTTTCAGTTTAAATGGCTCACAGTAACAGGGTACCTGAGAAATTGGTTTTCTACAACGCTGGGTGCAAGTAGGACAAGTACTATGTGAGTGCCCACCAGTGTGTGTCTTCATGGTCAAGAGGTACTGGGAGATGGAAGATCTGGGTCGATTTTTCAAATACAGGGTTGGTAGGCAAGGAAAAGTGGTACTCAGTGCTTGGATGTTAGGCAAGTAAGAATGTAAGTTTATGCTCGAAAAGGCTGATCCGGGAACTACATGGCATCTGATTGCCCTACAGAAATCGCTAAGAGACTGTAAAGGCTGCTGTCACCTCATGCCCCACTGTGAATAGGATTCAGCACAAATCACTTAAGATTCTGGTCTAAGAGTCGACATGAGTGATTTATTTGTGAAACACGGTTAGGGATTGCAAATCCCCATACACTACTGGGTAAATGCAACTGATTTCCCTGACTCCAGTTACAGCACAGGAATTAGGAGGCCCAGTGAACAGGCAAAATGCTGCCCAACTAATGAGAAATTAGAACAGTACACCCACTGGAATGGTCGGTTGATTTAAGTCATGTTTTAATGGTACAATTAGAATCAAGGAAGGGTTCAAATATACTTTTTTCAATATATTAATTTCTTTAAAGTCATTCAGGCAAGGTGCTGTTTAAAAAAACCACTATTAGCTGTCCACAGATGTAAATTACCAAAAGAGCCAAGGTAATTCTGATGTTGAATGCAGTTCTAAAGGAATTTTGTTTTACTTCAATGCAAATCGGATGACTGGAGCTCCCACATTTGTAAACTACATTATGACACAAATGCACAAAAGTTGGCAACGTGAAAAGGTCACACATTGTGAGATAAATGTAGTGTTTGAAGTCAAGCAAACTTGGGTCTTGACTCAACCTTGGTGATTAGTTTTCCCTTTTGACCATCAGAGATGGAAACTGCCCACAGCATCATCCCAGATCATATGAAGCCGACTGCACGGAGGAAATGCCAGGTGGAGACTGGCTTGGCTTTATGTCCCCACCCCTATTCCCTTGCCAGGTGCAGTGTTAGACATTTTCACAAATGCTCGAGTCTCAGAAAAACATTTGGGAATAGCGACCAGGTGATGGTACCTCATTGGTAAAAGGCCTGTTGGAATGATTTGATCTCATGGCTTTGCCCACTGTTCCCATCCAAGTTAGTGTTTACGTGTGTTCTATGGCTGCTTCCAAAATGCACACTTGAATATGAGAAAGTTGCTTTGTGGATTTCACTTATCCAGAACATTCCACTCCCTGCCCTACCCCACTCTGCCACACCAGAGTGGAGGGTAGCATCCCAAAACCCAATACCGTTTGTGCACTTGCTGTCAGGAAAAGCTTTGGAGGAGCTGAGTCCGAGGAGCTTCTGGGTGTACGGCTTTGCTCTTCATGTGCTTTCGTGTGGCGACCTAACCTGGCAGACAGGCCAGTCTCCTCCCTGCAGTCAAAGCTCTGGCAGGCAGTGCGAACGGGGTGCAGGGTGACACCTCACAGTGGGATGGGCACCAGCGGGCAGAGGGTAGAAGCTGTGGCACAAAGAGAGGCCAGTGCTAAGGCGCAGATGGCCGAGGGCGCCACCCACTCTAGATATCGGAATACTGGGACCATCAGTGCCTCGCCCCTTAGAGTTCATCAGCTGCCTCCACAGGCGCGTCTTTCAGGAGGCAGGATGCAGAGCGAGGGTCCATGGCCGAGTGCATTAAGGGGACATAAACATCGTCCATGTTTGGCATGACAAAGACTTTCTGTAAGGAGAGACCAACCACAGGGAAGAATGGTCAAGAAGCAGTAAAGACGGGCAACACATTCCTCACATAGTCGAAGCAAATTCCTTTTCTAAATGTTTTGAACTTTAGGAAGTGGAATCATCAGTGCATGAATACAAGACGTTATTAAGTCAGCTTGAGGCAGAAGCAGCATTTGAGTTTATGGACATAGTATAATTACTCATGAGTAATTACCTACTTTTTCTTTTTTGGGGCCTCACCGGGCAATGCTCAGGGTTTACTCCTAGCTCTGCATTCAGGAATAGCTCCAGTGGTGCTCGAGGGACCGTATGGGATGCCAAGAATCAAAACAGAGATAGCTGCGTGCAAGGCAAGTGCTTTACCCGCTGTACTATCTCTCTAACCCCTACTATCCACTATTAAGAGAATTGTCTTAAGTTGTTCGTAATATTTTGAAGTGACTATGTCCAGAACACATTCCAAATGAATTTATCCATTTAAGTCCCAATAATAAATATAATCCTAGTAAAGTAGGCCCCCACCCTCCCAAACCAGAACCATATAAAGCTACAGAGGAAAGAAACCCTACTACAGAAAGAATCATCAGCAGTGACTCATGATGCTGTGCCTGTCTAGAAACACATTTTACGAAAGTGGCTATGGCACTGCTTTGAATCCTCAGTAGTGCTCTCTACCAAAAGTGTAAGCCATGGCCAGAGAGATAGTACAGCAGGCAGCTGGCCTGGGTTTGATCCCTGGCACCACAGAGGGGCCCATAAGCCCTGCCAGTGACCAGCACTGTTCCTCCTCCAAAAAAAAGAGAAAAAGCACAAAGAAAGACAGTGTAGGATCTGATCACTACTGCCAATCCACTCCCCCTGTTTCCCAGTACACACAAAATGATAAAGTCAAAGTTTAGATGGCTAGGAAGGCAGATGCTCTTCAAGTTCCCAGAGGGGAATTAGACTAGGGGCAGGGGAGAAAACTCTAGGGGCCATCGCTTTGCATGCGGAAGGCCCAGATTCAATCCCAGAACCAATGGAGTACTTCCTGGAGTACTTCCAGGTGTGGCTATCCAGAAACAGTAGGAAAGAAGTCTCAGGACCTGGGGACACTGAGATCACCTCAAGTGGCGGAATGCAGAAAAGCAAGCTTGATGGGGCCTGAGCTGCCATAGCATAGTGGGTTGGGCCTTGCACTTGGCTGACCAGGGTCAAATCCCTGGCAGCCCATTGGTCCCCTGAGCACAGGGCCCGCCGGGAGTGACCTGCCAGTTAATAGTCTGAGTATACCTGAAACTCTTGCTCCAGTTTCTTCTCTATCCAGTCTGTCACGTGAACTAAAGTCACTTCTCTCTCTCCAAGTTTTGGCCGAGCTTTCAGCTCTATGTATGGTGGCTTCCGGAAACCGTACCTTTTTTGAAGGAAACAAATAACTACATTTAGAAGCAAAGAAAGCAAGTAGATATTTACCAATAACAAACATTCCTTATTACGCATGGCTTTATCACTACCTACATTTTCCCAGTCTGAGAATTCCCTCTGAAAAGCACACCATACTGCAATTCTGGAATTCTGGGACTTCGAACCCTACACAGGCCTGTTGAATAGAGGAATCCTTTCCTTCTATTTTTTTTCCTTCTATTTTTTTTCTTTTCCTTCTATTTTTTTCCCCCTTTTCAGGTCACACCTGGTGATGCTCAGAGGTTATTCCTTGGCTTTGCACTCAGGCATTACTCCTGGTGGTGCTCGGGGGACCATATGGGGTGCTGGGAATCAAACACTGGTCTGCGATGCAAGGTAAATGCCCTACCTGCTGTTCTATCCGGCCCCTTTTCCCTTTTTACTGTCCTGTACCCCCTCCCGTTGCTCTTGTGAAGATCAGGGCTGCACACACTCATTGGCGGTGTTCTCACACTTTCAGCCGCACCCCAGGACTGCAGGCACGCAGGATGGAGCCGGGAGGTGCTTGGGCAGTCCCCCACCTGCAAGTCAGGTGCTCTACCAGCTTCCTGTACCAAACAGATTTGACAACACTGACAGTCGGGAAAGGCCTCTGGGAAGATTTATTACTTGGGCACTTCTTCATTTTGTTATTTAAACGTGGTGTAGGTGCATCATGAAGCCCAAACATATGAGTGCTAAAAGGAGAGGGAAGATGCCACCTGTGTTTCAGACCACCCCATTCCCCAGGGCACTGAGAAAAGTGGGGTGAAGTTTCCTACTCTTCTCTCTTTATGCATATATAAGCAGGAATGTTGGTCCCACACTCTACACATCCCTCCTAGGGCAATGAGCCAGACTGGAACTGCAGGCGTGGACCCTGACAGGAGACCATGCTATCAGACCAGTGGCAAACTTCAGCCCATCATAAAGCTATTTTATTTATTTATTTTGCTTTTTGGGTACTCCTGGCTCATGCGCTCAGGAATTACTCCTGGCGGTGCTCAGGGGACCATATATATGGGATGCTGGGAATTGAATCCAGGTTGGCTGCGTGCAAGGCAAATGCCCTACCTGCTGTGCTATTGCTCCAGCCCAGCTATTTTATTTTTTAATTTTAATATTTTCCCTTGTTTTTGGAACACACCCAGTGATGCTCAGGGATCAGTCCCGGCAATGCCTGGGGGACCATGTGGGGGGGGTCAGGGATCGGACGCAGGTCACCTGCATGTAAGGTGAGTGCTCTACCCGCCATATTAGTGCTCCAGGCCCCGTGAACCAGTATTTTAAAAAGACAATGAAAATGTCCAAGGCCTGGAAGGTGCTTCTCCGTGGCCAAAAGCTGCTTGCTTGACTAGAAACTTTGAGCCAAGGTGACCCTGGCAAGCCAGGTGCCCTCCAGGGAGGGAAAAGAGTGAAAGTGCTGGAAAGGTTTGGAAACACTTCCAGGATCAATGCCTACCTTTGTGTATCCGTAACAAAGAGCAGCACTTGAGAAGGCTACTGAGTGATACTATTTTACATAAAATTCTAGATAAAATTCTACTTTTCTCTCCTTATAAGTAGCACTGTCCTCCGTTGTTCATCGATTTGCTCGAGCGGGCCCAGTAACATCTCCATTGTGAGACTTGTTGTTACTGTATTTGGCATATCAAATATGTCAAAGGGGGCTTGCCAGGCTTTGCTGTGTGGGCGAAATACTCTTTGTAGCTTGCTGGGGCTCTCCGGAAGGGCGGAGGAATCGAACTCTTGGAAGCAAGAGGAAGAACTCTAACAACTCATAATGACTGAAAAAAATCCTTAAGTTAGCTAAGAAGTCTAAGGGAAGGGATTAAAATGAAAAGGTGAAAATCTAAAGAGACAGTCTTTACTGGGAAAATCCACTATCACCATCAAATAATGGTTAGTCAATTCAGAAATCCTCTTCTGATCATCTCCACAAGTCTGTCCCTGGGGCCCAGATGGGCATGAGGGTTCAGCTGTGACAGAATCGAGTTATCTTTCCTGTGCATGCCGCTGGGGTCAGATCTAGTCCTGTGCACACTAAAGCAAATTCGCAGGACTTGGGTGGCATTTTAGAACTGAGGTCCACAAGGGCCAGAGAGATAGTACAGCAGATAGGGCTCCTGCCTTGCACGTGGCCGATCCGAGCTGGAGCCAAAGTATCCCTGGCGGTTTCCAGAGCCCAGATTCCATCAGAAGTGATCCTTGAACTTCACAAAAATGAGATTCACAAAGAGCAATTTTCTTCTGTTAGACCCGTGAATAATTTAGCTCAGGGGTCCCCAGTCCTGGCTTGAACAGAGCCCAGGTGACTGACAGATACAGGGGTATGAAAACTACTGGCTCAATCAGTGACCACACTCACACAGCACAGGTTCCTGGACCTGATCCCGGGATGGCCTCTTCCATGGATCCCACCTGGGGGCAACCATCACACTTCCCCCAGACATTCAGGACTGACTTGGGAGTGCGGTCTGCCCGAGTCAGGCAGAGCAAGAGATGTCCAGGCAGCTGTTCTGGCTGGAAAGGGCTGCTTTAAAGAAGAAAGACCAACAAAAGCTCATCCCTGAAATGCTGACCTTCCAAACTTCCTGTTTCACCAGAGCTTTTCCTAGTGTGAGAAGATCTGAATCTTTACATGTAAAGGAGCCATTCACAGAACAAAGAAGAACTGAATTCAACATGAAGGTAAGGTTCTGTGAAAAGTATTTGGAAATGCTTCTCTGCAGAAGGGACTGGCCCCGATCCCAGGAGTCAGCGGGGCCGGGGCATTTGGGGTTGCCAAGGGGAGAGGCTGGGAAGAGGGCGACATACCAGATCCGGTCGGTGGGGGGAGGTGGGATGTTGACCGCAAGGGTTCCCCGACATTCCTGTACTTCAACGGTTAGCAGCAGGGGTGTGTTTGAGACTTCTTCAATCTTCTTTTTTATGAACTCTGTCTCTGTTGCTTTCTGGAAGTATTTTGATTTAGTAATTTTATCGACAAACCTCATAATCTTACTTGTTCGATGACCTCCAATATACCTTTAAGTGAGGGATACAAACAGGAATTAGTAGATGCTGCTCTTTTTATGACTGGAAGCCCTATGGCCCTCACTTGTTAAATGGGGCTCCTCACCCATGGTACCAGTGCCAGTCGGGATGGTGGAGGGAGTTGGGGGGGGTAAGGGCAGCTTAGGGCATCGCAGGCCACTACCCCTGTGAACACAATAAACTGAGATAAACTAGGTCCCCAGACACTGCCAGATGGCGCCAGATGTAGACCGCCCCCCCCAAAGGACTGAATACAAATCCAGGTGCTGCTGGAGCTAGTCCAGATGGGGACTAGCTGCTCTGGGGGACATGAGCACGGCCATCAAGGGCGTTCCTGTCAGTGCCGTCCTCACACCGACTCTGTGAAGGCCTTAGAACTTCTAAAGGAAAATGCCACTCATGCTGATGTGCATGTCAGCAGGCCAGGAATGTGGGTGTCTGATTTTGTCTGCTTTGGAAAACCCTCCACAGTTCCAAAGTCGTGTATGTGTGTTCTGGGAATAGTACTCCTTCCAGGTTAAAATTTTTTGACTCATCTACTTAAAAACATGATTTTTGGGGGAAGCCAGCCTGGCGGAACTGTGTGCTACAGGGATCTGGCCGGGCCTCCAACGTGCAAGGCTTCCAATAGAGTCCCAAGCAGGTAGGTTTTATTTCATTTACCTTGATGGAAGGGAATTACTATTACATCTTTGGGTTTGGGGGCCACACCTGGCAGTACTCAGAGCTGGATCTATGCTCAGCGACTACTCCTGGTGGTGTTGGGGTGGGGAGATGGGACACGACACCCTGTGTGGTTTGCAAGGCACATACTTTACCCCCTGTACTATCTACCCAGCTCAGCAGGTATATTTTAAATAACCAGCACAAAAATTTACTTATTTATGGGGGAGGGGGAACAGGGGGCAGTTTTGGGTCATAATTGTGATCAGGGCTTACTCCTGGCTATGTACTCAGGGATCACTCCTGGCAGGCTCAGGGGACCCTATGGGGTGCTGGGGATCGAACCTAGGTCAATTGAGTGCAAGGCAAGTGCCTATCTCTCCACCCGCACTTTAACTTACTTTTAATAAGGAACTTTTAATAAGGTATTTCCTGGAGCGATAGCACAGTGGGTAGGGCGTTCGCCTTACAAGCGGCCAACATGGCCGACCCGAGTTCGATTCCTCCGCCCCTCTCGGAGAGCCTGGCAAGCTACCGAGAGTATTCGATATGCCAGACACAGTAACAACAAAGTCTCCAATGGAGACGTTACTGGGCCCGCTCGAGCAAATCGACGATCAACGGGAGGGCCTTTACCTTTACCTAATAAGGAACAGGTCCTTAGAGTGAGGCTGCTTAAGCACTCTGGGTAACCTAGAGTTTGTGTGAAAGGCAAATCCACCCCCATGAAATCTGTGATGAACAAAGTGGTCCATGCTTTCAGAACTCACTCACCAAGTCTCCTGGATGTCTCAGTCCTTTAATTCCTTCATCACTGTTGCCATGCCTGGGGGCCCGCCCCGAAGGAGCTGAGGGTTGCACCTCTGTGGGTGTGGCTCAGGTCTCTGTGGGACTTGGCCTTGACCCTGTTACCACAGGCTCCCAAGGAGGGAGCTCGAAACTCCGGTGCTATTGGGGATGGGCCTGGGTGGGGCTCAGAGCAGGGAAAACAAGCTTGAAGGCACTGCAGGGCAGTCACGCTCCCTGTTGGGCACCAGGGGGCGCTGCGGTGCCGCCTGTGGGATGCAGCCCCCGGGGTGGGTCCTGGGGTATTCACACTAAAGTGATTAACTCAACTGGAAAGAAAATCTTGGAGGCAGAGGAGGGGGCGGCGAACACGGCCCGCAGCTCCATCCACTCACCCTTCCGCCCCGGGAAGAAGCGGTTTATCTCCAGTGCTGGGCTCCGGGGCATCATCTTCCTCTGAGGATCCGGCACTCGAGGATTCCTCATCGCTGTCGGCCAGACAGTAGGCCCTGGGCCTGCAACTGAAAGGACAGCGTCACCCGAGAGTGGGCACGTCCCCATCCTCACCGCCCTGCACCCCCAAGGCTGATGCCCGAGTGCTGGGACCTGCCTCGGGCTCCGCTCTGAGTCCCAGGGAGGACTCGCAGATGGGGGGGTCTGGAGAGCCCCTTTCTGCACATGCTTTGGTGGCAGGCGGTGGAGGGAGGCAGGACGCAGCAACCGTCAGCGGGTGCAACAGCCAGGTGGAGGATGAATGGCAGAATGATGGTGGCTGGGGGTAGGGGACGCTGACAAGGGCAACATGACCACCTCTCACCTAGGCTAGGGATGGAGACACTCAGATAAGCCCCAACTGTTTGTTTTCTATGCCCACACTTTCTGCCTTAGGCCAAGTGAGTTTGACTCAAAAGCCCTTCCTGGTGCAGGCCCAGCCTCAGCCCACTCCTGCCCCTGTTTCTGAAGGTCACAGACCCTGACCATGACCCTGATGGGCAAAGGTCATGGGTTTTGAGAACTGGGGGGCAGCACTGATCTCCAGGCCGTTGGGTGGTGAGGGGTACGCCAGCAACCCCACCAGGCTGGAGGGGCCATTTCCTGAGCCATGCAGGTGGCATCGCCAGCAGGGACGAGGGGCCTAGTGTTCCCCCCGCAAGGGGCACTGGGGGCTTCTTGGCCACGCTTCCATCACTATAGATGCCCCCTCCCTGTGGTGAACAAGGCTGGTGGGCTCTACCCGACCCTTACGCAGCAACCAACTATTCCTTGACGAGCTCAGGACGAGAACTGAGCCCTTTAATTCCTTCATCTGGACAGACACCAGAGCAGTGCTTCCTGGCAAAGGACACCCAAAGGACCCCGGCCAGGCCCAGCCCTGGAGGGCAGAGCCAGTCTCCGCCCTGAACCAGGAACTGGCTATAAGAGGACCTCCCCAGTGTCCTCCTGTAGGACACGCCAGTATCCCCCCAACCAAGCTGGCTCTAAAACATTAGCACCAGCCACTTTCCCATCAGGCTGGAGGGCAGCCTTCAAAGGGACTCTTCTCTGGGCCATGGGGACAGCCCCTAAGCCACTTCCCTCTTTCCATCTGTGGAACCTTCCTTGCTTGAATGATGGTGACCAGAGCCAAGGGTATCCCAAGAAAGTCTCAACTGAGTCCTTTTTCTTGTTGCTCTTTCTGGACTGGTACTCAGGGGCTATTCTCAGTGCTTGGGGGTCGCTCCTGTGAGTGCTCGGGACTGAACACGCACCTGGCAGTGCTGGGGGTCAAACTCTTGCTCCAGCATGCAAAGTCTGGGTTGGGGTCATTTCCCTGGGCCTTGATTGGGTCTGGGAACAAACCCAACGCCACCATCTCGGAGCCCATCTTACTCTCTCCCTGCACTCGGCCCTGTGCTGCAGGGAAGGGCCTGTCCTCGCATACACAGCACAGAGGCTGCTGTAGCCCCTGTCCCCTGCTCCAGCTCTGCACACAGTGAGACCCGCTGGGCCGCCAGCCCTCTGTTCCCTACCTCCACATGGCGTCTGGCCACCTCAGAACTGGGGATCAGACGCCCACAGCTGAGCACTGCAATGAGGGCTTGGGTTCCTGCATCTGTCCTTTGCAGACCAGGTCCGAGTGACTCTGGGACTTGGGTTAATTATTCAGCTAATGCTCCTGCACTAAAGCAGGTCAGACGACATGTGATCTTGAACACATGGCGCCTCGACTCTGCGTGCAGAGCTGTGTTCTGCAGCCCTGGTGCACGGACTAAATGTGTGACCAAATATTCGGTGAATGTTCAGTTATTTACTTCTGGTTTGGGGGTCACCCTTGTTTGTGCTCCTGGCTCTGTGCTCAGGGGCGACTCCCTGTGGTGCGGGGGTGTGTGGAGCTGAACCCGGGCTTCGGACATGCAAAGCAGTATTAGCTCAAGTCCTGTGGTTCTCCTCCCCAGCTCGACCTTCAGTTTTATGGCTGAACATGTACCTATGAGCTCAGCCCCTGATGGGATCAAGACATACTCCACACTGTCGCACAGAAAGTGCTGCAGAGCAGCCCTGGTTTCTGAACGCATGCCTCGGAACTGTAGTGAGCGCACCAGCTTTCCAAAGAGCGACCTTCAAAGGCTCGCTCGTTTGCCACCTCTGCTGAGACTTTCTGGGAACAGCTTCACGTCTGACACAGAAGAAAAAGTGATCCCCCGCTACTCAATCTCGGACTAAACATTTTGTTTCTTGGTTTCATAATGATCACTGCCTCTGGAATTTCTAGCATGTTCTCAAAGACCTGGTTCATCTGTAAAGGAAGATGGTGTTCTGCTACTCAGGACAGATGAAAAGACTATTTCAGACGCTGAATCTTAAAAAGTGGCTCCGAAAGGTGCTTTCAGTTAAGGAGACATATTGAGACCTGGGACTGGCCACGCTGAGCACCCCAGTGAGGGAGCTACTTCCAAGGGGATGGTACTCAGGAGAACATATCTGCTTTCTTTTACTGAAGAGAAATCAGTCCTAATATTTGCAGTGCCAGGCCAAGTCATGGCGTGGTGTAGAGGGAAGCCACCCAGACACGGCATACAAACGCCTCCCTAGAAGGGGTTGGGGAGTCTCTCGGGAGGAGCAGTCATTTACCTCTACAGGGGGGACTGAGAAGCAGCAGGGAGTCCCAGTGGTGGGGACCAGCAGTGTGTGAAGGGAGCCCTGGGAAGGAAGGGCCAGGGAAAAGCTGCCATCATGGGCTCATCCCCCTCGCTCCTCCCAGAGGGTCCCAGGAAGGGCCCTCCGTGAGGGTAGCTCCGGGCACCCTCTCCTCTTTCCACCCTGCTCTTCGACTCAGGGTGATGCCAAGTGCATTCCAGGGGCACTTCTGGGATTGGGGGAGGGGGCTCGGGGGCTCCAGAAACTGTAAGCCCCAAGGTACACGTGTACCTTTTCTGGGAGAAAGATTCGGAGCTTGCCAATCCCTAAAGGGATCTTTTATGCAAAAAAAGGTGAAGGATCCATTCTTTTTTTCTAGGTCCTTTCCTCCCACACGAAGCACTTAGCGGCTGTATTTTTCCTTGCTTTTAAAATTAAAGTTCAGTCACTTCCACATTGACATCCAGTTTAACATCCCCAAGGAAAAGGCAAAACACTTCATAGCAGTTCCTACAGGGGAAAAATGGCCCCTGAAAGCGTATTACAAAATCAATAAAATTCCACTCTGTTCCTGGAGCTGAGGAATTCTTCCAGCCTCTGCTCAGTCACAGTATCGAGTCCAGGAACACAGACTGCAGAGGGTGGGGGTAGGAGTCCTACTTGCTACCAAGATGCCCCTTTCCAAAGGTCCTTAAAACTGGCCAGCACTGGGTTGATCCCATAGTGCCCCTCGGACCCCAGGCCAGTCATGGCCCTGCTTTGCCCTCCTCTAAAGTAGAGGAGCTGGTTCTTGCCTGGGGAATCTCACTAGAGGACCCCTCGGGCCCCTGCAGTTCACACCGGGAAGCTGGGAAGCTGCTTGGCCAGGCACACCTCCTCGATGCCCTGTGCTCAAGCCTCACTGGGCTAAGGACTATGTCTTTGTGTCTGGGAACAAGATGGAAGAACAAGCGGTTCGGTGATGTCAATGGGACCAGCAAGACTCAGCAGTCACAGGGTATGGAATGCCACATGGAGAGTTGATGACCACTCACCAGCAAGGACAATCCACACAGGGCCGAGTCCAAACACATTTTAACAAAGGGCAGAAAAACGGAAGGAAAACAGCACAGAGAGAGGTTAGATTGCATACAGATGGTCAAAGTTTCCAATAATTAAAAGAGGGTCACTTCATTAAGCAACCTGTGCAAATAAAAATCATTTACGAAAAGCACAGTCTCAAGGGTGTGACGCATCCCCCACCCTGCACCTTCCCCACATGGAGTGGAGGCATTATCAGGATAGCTCCAAGGTGTCTACTTAGCCTGAGAAGGTGGCTTCTGGGGCCTTCTCTTGCCATCAGGCTGTCAGTTCATGCCAACGGGCTACAGATGTGAGAAACACAACCCAACCAGCATTTGTAGCTTGTACGATCAACCCGATTTTAATGGGTAGTCAGAAGCTGCTATTTTCCAGCTGACTCATTCTCAGCGTTTTAGGCCAAAAGAGCAAGTGTCATCAACCAGTTTGCAAATCTGGAAGATCTACCAACTCCAACAAACTCTGGGCAGCAGATGCAGCCTTTTCTCCGAAGAGAGGAGTTTACTAAGCAAATCGATGTGGTAGCATTTGGGGAGAAGACTTCAGGAATACCCTTGGCCTCCCAAATCAGCTGTCTAATTATAAATAATTCTGAGTCTGCGATGAAAGCAGATAGTCCCCCTGGGGACCTTGGCCTGCCCCACAGTGCAAGGAGGAGGAGGGGGACCTTTTCTAGAGCTGTTTACTGAGCATCGAGCCTGCCCGCCTGGTCTGAGCTGCAAAGTGTAATCAATACTGTGCGCTTTGCAGGCAGCTTGGAGGCTCTGAGCAGAGGGGTGACTCCCGGTCTCTGAGAGATGAAACTTGGGTCCCATTGCCCGTATCCGGAAGCATGTCACATGGACACCTGGTGTACATCTGGGGCCAGGACAGCGCAAACCTGCTTCCCAAAGGCAGGAGGGAGAGGTCGGTTCCCCAGGGTGGGAAGAGTAAATTCATATAGCCCCTTACCCTTCTTTGCCAATTTCTCCAACCTTCAGGACTTCAACAAGAGGCTCTTTACCTAGTTTGGTCAAATTCATTTTGGTCTCGAGAGTCATCAGAAAGGACCCATTGTAGGACATTTCCAAATCGATCCAGAGTCCTGGAGAAATGGTGACAAAAACAGAAGGTTGTTTTTCCTCCCAGAAAAACACAACTATATGACAGGATAAAAGTCTATATTTATAAGTGTCTACCTAAGTAGGCATCCCCCAGGGAAGTCTACGAATACACGTCTATACACGAGAGAGTGAGAGTAGCTACAGGCGGCAGTTCAAGCTGTGGCAAATTGTCAGCATTTCAAAATACCTTAAGATGGTGGCAGGGAGCTGGTGCTCAGCTCAAGGGCGCGAGGTCCACCCTGGGGCCTCTCAGCCAGCAGGGGAACCCACGTGTGGCTGTTCTCTAAAGATGCATAAGATCCCCTCTTGGTAGAGATTCTTCCTGGGGTTGGGGGAGACCAAAGCATGGTCCAGCACAAAAAAGTGGTTTGGACTTAGTTTGGTAAGATAAGGACAGTGAATCTTCTAAACTGTTTCTCACTGGAAACTGTCTAGTAAGAGAGACAAAGAAGTTACCACCTGGTCCCAGAGAGTCAGGAAGCCTTTGTACATGAGTTCAAAAACATGTTCCTTAGGAAAAGATGGAGTCATCAAGATCTAATTGAAGAGGCTTTTAGCAAAACAGACTTTCACAGGCAAGGCCAAGCACAGAGGTGTTAGGGCCTGACAGATGGAAATGCAAAGGGACCCACTTTCAGCCTCTGAATGAAGTGCCGAGGGTTCCCAGGGAGGGCAGGTTCTGGGCTGCTGACTGACTCGGACAGTCAGAAGCGCGATCCTTCGAGTGGGTTTTTAAATGTTAATAAACTCGTGCAGATCCTCCTGAGATAAATGCCAACACCTACAAGTAAGCAGGAAATTAATCTAAAACTGCTGTTCCACACAGCAGTATTTGTGAGCAATTACAGTAACTAACTCAGCCCCCATTTGGCTACCATCAGATAAAAGCTCTGCTTAATCCCCAGAAGCGTGAATCGGTGTGATTCCCCACTGAAAGCAGGACACTTTCCGTTTTGCTTTCAACGCTTTCTCTCGATCATGATGGAAGGGGATTCTTTTCTATGAATGACCTGCTTTAATGAAGGAACACAAGACTCGGTCACTTACAAAATGGTTTTATATCTTGCTTACGATGAGCAGTTAAAAACCATTACGAGCTTGCTCTTCAATGGTAGGCTTACTGGAAATAAAGGGCACATCTGCTTTGGTAAAGACATTTAGTCATTAATCACTTCTGGGAGAGAGAAGATTAGGTCAAGAGGCTAGATATTAATAGAACTTAAACTCCATACAAATAGAACACCGATAAAGGTTATTTATTGTTTGTTATCTATCTCCAGCTTTGAGACTCAACAACACACTCAACTTAGTTGCAATGTAAATTTAGAAACAGACATTTCTTCTAAAAGGTCATAGTTAGGGTCCAAGAAAGACGAACAGTAGAAGGCTGTCACCCTAAGGGTGCCTGAACTGCAGTCCCTGTAAGTGGAAGCTCGGGGCTGGGGGTTTATTTACTTATTTTTATATTTTTTGCTTTTTGGGTCATGTGGGGTGATGCATAGGTGTTACTCCTGGCTCATGCACTTAAGAATTACTTCTGGTGGTGCTCAGGGGACTATATGGGATGCTGGAAATTGAACCCAGGTCGGCTGCCCTACCCTCTGTGCTACTGCTCCAGCCCCAGTGCTGGAGTTTTAATGCTGGCCCACGCACCCATCAGGCTGCCTGTCTCTTAATGCTGTGGGGCCCCAAGCCCCAACCAGGTAAGGAAAGGCCGGGAGCCCAGCCCTGTGGAGGGGGGCTTGAGCTACACTGGTCATTTCTCCACTTCCCTGGACTGGCCTCCTCCTAGGCACTGCTTACTGCTTCCTTGAGGTGGCTTTGGGTTCTGGTGCTGAGACAGCTGGCCTGCCCACTTGCTGACTTCCGTTCTCCTCACTGTCTCTTTGTGAGAAGTGGACAGAGGACAAGTCATCACCCAGGGACTGGATCAGGCTTTTATATACTGTGTCTATAATGGCTACTGTATATCATAGAGCCCCTTGAGACCTTCATGCCTTGCTCAGCCCTGGATGTCAGTGGAAAATAAGAAGAGTCAGCAAGGGTTTGAGAATTTAAAAACAAGAAACAGAAAAACCGAACTTCCCTCCCCCACATGTTGCTCTCCTGTTGCTGCTGGGATGACGGGGATTGCATCAACAACTGGCTGTGGTGCTGCCCCTAACCTGGAAAGGGGACCCAGCTTGCCAAGTGGGCAGCATGAGGCAGCACACTTGAGGCATTTTTGGGATCCAATCTTGGTACCCTGGCTTGAGAGTTTTTAAAAACAGATATAAACTGTAAATATGCCAACAAATTAAAATGATGTGGAGAGAGAGAGAGAGAGAGAGAGAGAGAGAGAGAGAGAGAGAGAGAGAGAGAGAATGAGAGAATGGAGACTATTTTAGCATCAGGTGCAAAGAGAAACCTGCTTCCATGCGGATGAGTCAGCAGGCCAGTGTCCCGAGAGCTTCAGAGAATACAGCCTGCACAACCTTCTTATGTAAGGGGGAATGGGAGGCGGCCACTGAGGTGGAGTGAGGGACTGAATGCCATGGGGAAGGTGTTCTCCCACTAGAGGAGCCTGAGCATCGATGTGAAGAGGAACTGGTCCATGAGAGACCTCTTACTCTTGACAAAACTTAAGACCTCACTGACTGAGGGTGTTTCACTAAAAGCACTGCTTGGGGCCGGGGCTGCGGTGCAGTGGCAGAGCTCCTGCCTTGCAGGTGTGAGATCCCAGTTCGATCCGTGGCACCATATACACAAAATACTAAACTGAAATAAAAGGCCCCTTTAACCATCTGCTCAAGGAGAAACCACCAGAGCTGGAGAGCAGGAGTGAGGCAGGCAGGAAGGCAATCGTAGGAGAGTCTCCATGGAGGACATAAGCACAATCAAATGCTCCCTTCCTGGGTAGGGGTCACTGGAACCAACGCTGTGCCCTGGGGACTTACCCCCCCCCCCCCAGCTAGTTCTGGAAGGTTCTGGAAGATGGGGCACCCAAGACAAGGAGCAGGATCTGGGTCCTCACAGGCAGAGCCAAAGGCAGGGAGTAGTGGCCTCAGCTTATAACCCCATCATGAGTCAGCTCCCCCCGACCTCCTGACCTCCAAATAACATACATGGCAGGGTAGGGCTTCCACGCATGGTTGGGGTGGGTGGAGGACAGTTAGTTGCTAACAAGGTCTCCACACGGGGTGGGATGGTGGTCCCCATGCTGTGGAGAGGAAGCCACGGTGAAGGACGCTGCACCTGCTGCCCGCCGCGTTCCAGGAAAACCAGCCCTTCTTCCTACAAAACTGGAAACATCACGGCCAACAGTGTGGCAGACTCAAGGCCGTGTGAGGAGCCTGAACATCTGTGGGTCTGCTTTGCAGCATTCAGGGGGGCAGGAGGCAGCTCTCAGAGCTGAGGAAAGCCCTGCCCCTGAAGAAGGTGATGCATCGGCAAGAGCAAAGGTGGACTGACCGCCCTGTCCTGGCGAGTGGGGCAGAGACCCGCAGGTGGCGGCTCAGCCATGTCCCTGCATTCTCTGTAACAGGCCCCTGGTCTCAGACACAGCCCTGCAGGGCCATGCAGGTACTGTCATTTCACTGTCTTGTTCCAGGTCCGAGAATCCAAAGTGCCTCTGGATTGCAGGAACGGGACACAGGACGGCTGTGCCCATCAGGAGTGCAGGGCACCAAAGTCCCGAGTCCTGGTGTGAGCTGCGTCTTACCTGTCCCTCTATCCCTTTACCTCTAACTATTAATGGGTGAGTTTCACTCTCACAGTTCACACTCAGCATCCCAAGAACATAATTTCTGATAATGGAACACTGAGCCACAGGTTAAGGGGAACAAGACATGTGGGGAATCTGGCTCTGCGGAACATATGGGCAACTGCTTTGCTCCTGGCAAGTGCACAGCTGCTGACTGCTCTCGCAGACACCGAGGAAACTGCAGTCTTTTGTGCTGATCTCTTAGGACAGGCGAAATGAGCTCTACTGCATTGTTGTCTGACACAGACACCAGTCTAATTCCCCTCTCTTTCATCCCAATTTTCATCCCACACGGATGTCTTGTCTCTGTGACGCTCCCTGCGGGAGAGTGTTGTGTGGTACTCCTGTTAGCAGCCAACCTTGTGGTTGCCACCATAGGCAGCAGCCTTCTGAAAGCCTGCCATGGGTGAGCAGTGACTGAGGCTGGCAAGGCCACTCCAGTGCCACACCAGGCACCAGAGGTCAAGGTCTGAAGGGGGTATGGTGGACGGTCAGGGCTACCAGACACGTCTAAGAGCATCTCAGACAGACAAGGCTCCAGTCCCGTGAAATGGGGTAATGCAGCCACAGAGCCCAACCTACCGCTGAAAGATGGGCAGTTCCTGGGGCTCCCTTGAGCTCCCTCTCAATATGGGCCGCCCAGGGTCCTCTGGGCTCTGCGTCCCGAAGCCTCAGAAGCTGAATGGGACTCTGTGGGATCACGGTCCCGCTTCTGCCTCATCATGACCCTGACAACATGCCCACAGGACAAGATGTGGGAGATGACAGGTTGGCCAGAAGAACTGGTTCCCTAACCACGCTACTGCAGGAAACTGTCACTGACAGACATGTGTTAGAGCAGCCAACACGGAAGGGCCATGAGTGCTCCTAGAGCCTTCCCCTGAGCCACAGACCTGGGAGCTGTGAGTACCATCGGCACCACGTGGATATGGAGAGCCATGGGGTCATGGGGTATTACCACGGCTTTGGAGAAGAACTGGTGCCTACAGTGAATCTCTGACATCATTAGATACCACGAATGGGGCCCAAGACCTGTTCCCCACAGGCCCCGCTGTGGCAACCAGCGATGGGCTCCCACAGAGCCCCACATGGGTGCTCAAGCCCGCTGAAGGCACATCTTGGCTGCTCTTGCCTTCTCTCAGGGCTGGAGAGTGGCCTTCACACTCGGAATGGATTTTCATCCATAAGAGGAAAAAGGTAAGAACATATCAAAGATGTCTCCAAACAGTGACACCGCTGTTTCTGAACAGTGGGTCGATAGGCCAGGCTTTCCTTCCTGAATATCCACCTTTCTCCATCTGAAGAACACGCTGAGTGGATGCAAGAGCAAACCCTGCCCTAACAGGGTTGGAACCACTGGTAGCAAGTGAGTAAGTACAGGGGTTCAAGGTTGGCACACAGACGGTCCTGGCTCGGTTCCAGCACTGCAGGGCCCCCCCCAACACTGCCAGGAGCGACCTGAGGGCACAGGGCCAGGAGCAGCTCCTAAGCACTGCTGGGTAGAGTGTCCTCCCCGCCCCCAGTGAGTAAAACATGGGAGCAGCTGAGAGGTGTGGCTGCACCCCAGAGGACTGCCCGGAACAGAGCTGGGAGGGCGAGGGTGATGAAGGGTGGCAGTGATGGGATGGGGGGCCCTACAGCCCCTGGCAAGGACATGTGCAGAGGTGATGAGAGCAGTTTCAGGGGACACATCCTCTCCTGACCCCTAGCGCTGGCCCTTCCCCTCTCCTGACATGTGGGCCTGGGAATAGGGTGCAGGCAGGCAGCCCCTGCACGCTCCCTGCAGAGAAAGGGGGTTTTGCTCTTAGTGGGGGCATAGCTGAGGGCTGAGCAGCTTTTCTCTGTGTTTATCTGGTAGGGCTCCAGGCTACATGCTAAGGGCCAGATCAGTAGGCTGTGAGCACCCATGCTGAGCCCTGCAGGAGCAATTCCAACCGCCCCTTCAAATGAAGCTCACCGTTTAATACCCTCAGTTCTCTCCTCCCAGGGGCCCCACTGGAGAGAAGACAGGGTCAGGGGAAGGAGTGGCCACCTAGCTCTGAAGCTGCCACTCGGGTCAGGCATGGGCCTGGCGGGCACAGTGACCCTAGTTCGTTCTTTGTGTGTGTGTGTGTGTGTGTGTGTGTGTGTGTGTGTGTGTGTGTGTGTGCTACGCCTGGTGAAGCTAAGAGGTTACTCCTGGCTGTGCGCTCAGGAATCACTCCTGGTGGTATCTGGAGGACCATATGGGGTGCCGGGAATCGAACCTGGGTCAGCCATGTGCCAGGCCAACACCCTGCCTGCTGTACTGTACCCAGGGACCCCAGTCCTATCCCTGGCATCACACAGTCTCTGCATATGGCTAAAATGGCCCCCTGCTCCCCTGGCCTCTGCTTGGGAAGTGAGAGGGTCCTGTGGGAGGTGCCTCTCTCAGAGTGCAAGGCCTCACTGCACTTGCCTCTGCAAGGCAGCCCTGGTTTGTCCACATGAAGGGTTTCCCTCAGAGCAACAGAACCCGGGACCCACCTCCCCCATCTCCACGTCTGCTCCACCATCACGTGCACCTTTTGCAGACTCGGGCGAACCTAATTCAATCAAACGTTTAGAACCCACAGACATGGTCTTTAGTCTTCCTTTCTTTAGTGCCATTTTCTGCCCTGTTACATAAGCAGAGAGCGCTTCACAGCGTGCTCTGAGAGGAGTTAAGTAAGCCCCCACAGGATTAAAAACAGGCCACAGCTTTGATCTAGGGAGTGAAATGTCTGGCTGCAGCTGCCGCGGAGACCAGGACAGACTCAGGCATCAGTCTGTGGCTTTCCCTCACAGCCTGCCCAGAGCTGCCGGCGGGGCTGCAGGGTTCAAAGGCACAGACCCTGCTGGGGGGCTGCTCCCCTCACCGGAGACTCTGACTGACTCCAGAGGACACAGCTGAGAGAGAGGCTGCAGGGGCAGCCGGAAACACCACACACACCCACCTTAGTTACTCTCTCAGCTCCACGCTCAGGAGGTTTGTGTTCCCTGATCAGATACGGGCTGGTTACAGGTCAATTCCTAAAGAGGCAGAGAGCAAAGCGTAATCCAGAGCCCACTGGGGGCCTGAAATGTTGGAGGCGGAGGCTGGGGTGTCAGGGAGATCTCAGCTCTTGAAACACAGATAACCCATCTTTTAAAAATGTCACGTGGATATCATGTGAAGTAAGTCAGAGGGAGAAGTAACAAGTGATCTTACTCAGCCTGTGGAATATGGAGACGAAACAAGGGACTAGACAATACCCAACAATGACATACCTCAACCTTGGATTACAAAACTGACTAGCAAACAGTGGGGGAAAGCTGGGGCGGTGGAGTGAAGATCAGACCAGAGGTGACATAAGGACAGTGATGGAGTGGGGGCTGGAAGGACAGTGTAGTGGGTAGGATGCTTGCATTGCCTGCGGCCAGCCTGCGTTCAATCTGCAAAATCCCATATGGTCCCCTGAGCTGCCAAGAGTAATCCATGAGCTCAGAGCTAGTAGTCAGTCCTGAGCCCCACTGGATGTGGCCCCAGAATAAAAACAAGAATCAGAAAACTACGATGGTGGAGGGTTGTGGGCACTTTGGTAGAGGTGGGGGTGGGGGGGTGGGCTGCACTAGCTTTGTAAATCAACACTAGAAACAACTGTAACCATATCTCTAAAACTATGATGATTTAAATTGGTGGTGGTGGGGGGCGGTTGGGCCACACTGGACAGTGCCCAGGGATCACTCCTGGCAGTGCAGGGGAGCCATCTGGGGTGCCAGGGATCGAACGGGAGTAGACCCCATGCAACACAAGCTCCTACCCGCTGTACCGATGCTCCAGCCCTGCCAATAAAAAAAAACTATTTTTAAGAATTTCACATCCTATTAAAATACTCAGATTATATAAAAAATAATTTCTAGTTTTACTCTTGGAGTTTTACCCCAAAACTCAGCGAACCCACTGGCTCTCAGGCTTTCTGCAGTTAGTAAATGGCCACAGGTGATCTCACTTCTGGATCTGCAATTAAAACTCTGGTCCACCTTTGTCTGAAACCAACATGCTGCTAAAAACATGGAGAAAAGGGCTCACTGTCAGTTGAAATACTGCTAGACACTTTGACAGTGTTGATTGTATTGAGAGGAAAACAACTCTTTGTATTTATATCAAATGGAGACAACACAAAGTGATTTCAGTAAATATGATTCAAAAGCCATCTGATACAGACACACGGAGACAAAAGGAGATGTTCTCATCTCTCGCTTTCACAAAGCACTGACTCAAAACACATCGCAGCCTCCTGAAGGGCTGTGATTATTTCCTCTGCTCCCAGCTCCCAGAGCCTTGGGGGGGGACCTGGTGCCTGGCGGGAGAAGTGGAAGAGGCTTATCTGCAGAGAAGCAGCCGGGCATGTGCACAGCAGGACGGCATCTGCCTGCCCGCGTGGCCGCTGACCGCTCGTTCCTCCTGCTGACTTGCTTCAGGGCCACAGCAGGTGGTGCTCAAAGCTACTCCTGACTCTGTGCTCGGGGATCACTCCTGGCAGGGCTCGGGGGACCAGACAGGGTGCTGGGAGTCGAGCCCAGGTGGGCTGAGTGCAAGGCGAGCACCCTACCCGCTGTGCTATCTTGCAGTCCCTCACTCTGCCCTTGCTTTAAGCTCCCGTGTTTTAAATTCTCCATCAAAGTTCTTTTAAGACCATGTGCCACAAAATAACACATGAATCTGTTCTGTGATAATTGTATTTAAGATCTCACACAATTTAATTAACTCCTGCTCTTACAAGAGTAGGTATAAATACTGGGTCAGCATCAAGTCTTAAGAATCAAATTTGGGAACTTTCCTTCAGCAACTGTTTCTCAGCCAGGGCCCCGACACTGTAGGCCGTTTTTCACTTACTCAGTGGCTCCTAAGGGTGGTGAGGAACATAAAGATGCAAAGCACAGGGGGTGGGGGAGAGCCAGGAGAGGGGATCCTGGGGAGAGCACAGGGTGGGAGCAGAGACCCCCGACAGGGAGGAGAGTCTCTAGAGCAGGGGCTGGCCTCTAACCTGCACCCAAACCCAGGCCCCACCAATGGGCATGTGGGTACCGTGAGCTGGAGATGACCCAGCCCCGGGGGTCTGGGAAACGCCGAGGACAGGAGGGCAAGCCCAGATGCAGTCCTGTCAGTGGAAGAAGGTAACTGCTGAGAACATGGCACATAACCTGACCCACCTTCCTTCCCAGTCCAAAGCCCCGGGGCCCAGTCTGCATCGGGGAGCCGTGCGGAGCTCCTCCGGGCCGCCAGGTCCTTGTTCGAATCAGCTAAGAATTACCTCGGTGATCCACGTAGGGCTTGAAGGCCTGTAGGATTTTTGGCACAGCTACTCCCATGTCAAGTTCTGTCAGTGTGAGCTCGTTCATAAAGTACGGAAGCTAGAGAGGAGAACAAAGGGGACGTCAGCACATCCTTCTGATGCTGCAGATCCTCCGAGGGAGGGACGCTCCGGGTCTGGGGACAGACAGGTTTACTGCACCAACATCTGTCAGACACCTACCACAGAGCGCAGAGCACAGCCTCAGGGGCGCGGGCGAGGCCTTGGGTCACAGAGGGAGAAGCACAGACAAGCAGACAAATAAACACAGCTTCTGAGTGCTCGTGCTGGAGGAAATGAGGTGAGGGGCGGGCGGTGGAAGCGTGGGCTCTGGGGTCCAGCAGGCTGGGTGAAGGCATCGGGCCTAGGTCTGCCTCTGCTGAGCACTGTGGGTCAGGAGTGCAGCACCCTGCAGGCCAACTGTGGGAGCTAAAACACCGCTACATTCCCGAGTGGCAAACTCACAACATGTGTTGAAGCCCTTGAAAACTGTCATGCCCCTTGGATCCCCCCCACTGTCGCTCCTGCTGTCCGCTCTCCCCTGATGCACAGTCCTGTGTCACCTGCGGGCATCTTCCTGGTCCGTAAACGTACTCCTACAAGGCTCAGCGATTCCCACGTTCCCCAGGGAAAAGGGATGAGCATGAACTCATCTGAACTCATCTGTGCAGTGTGGTGTTGGAAGGTTTCACTGGGGAGGCCTATGGCTCTAAGGATCAAACTCAGGGCCTTGCACATGCTCTACCTCTCGGACATCTCCCTAGCCCTTAAAATATGTCTTTTATTTCACACGACAAAACAAGTTCTTTGGTTTTTGGGCAACCCTGGTGCTGGGGGTTATGGAGCTCAGACCAGCTAAAGGGGTGACAGGGCAGCCAGGGTCCTGGAGGCACAGGTGCCCGCCCACCCGCCCTCAGAAATTCACAGGTTTTAGGACATCAGACATTAGGAGCAGGGGGGTGCCAGGGTGTGTGCAGCACACCTGGTGGTGCTGGGGGTGGTACTAGGGATTGAATCTGGAGTTCCTGCGAGCCAAACAAGTGCTCTTTAGTGCCCGCAGCAGTCTCTCCGGCTCCCACTCTTTAACACATCCACACCCGTGCCGGCACGTACCACCAGGGCTTACACTTGAGTGTAGGAACACAAATTGAAGTACTGGCATCAACATGTTAAAAAATTTTTTTAAAAACTATATATAATGTGTATATATATGTTATATATATATACACACATATATATGTTGCCATAATATAAACTTGGCAAATCCCTCTCTGCTCTCCTCCCCCAGAATTTTCTTATCTCATGAATATTTCCCAGTTCAATATAAAATCGTGGAAGATTTAGCTCAGCATTTCCATTAGTGCGAGATGGCATGCAGCCAGGCCTGGCTTTAGTGCCCGCCTCAGTTCTCTCTGTAGAGAAATTCACAGGTTTTAGGACTCGCATCAGACATTAGGAGCAGGGGGGTGCCAGGGTGTGTGCGGCACACCTGGTGGTGCTGGGGGTGGTACTAGGGATTGAATCTGGAGTTCCTGCGAGCCAAACAAGTGCTCTTGTCCTCCAAGCTCTCACCCCAGCCCCATCATCTCGGGCTTTTAAGCACCACTGGGATGTCATGGGAAAGCAGGGCAGAGGAGTGCTCTGACGTGCTTCTGCAGTGGTGGGTGCCCTATATGGCACCCCTTTTCCAAAGCACCCATGGCCCCCGAGCCTTGCCCTTGGTTAAGAATGTCCCCAGACCTGGGGTTTTCTTCAAAGGCGTTCTAGCTCTGTTGCTCCAACACCCAGTGTGTTCAGAGCAGGTGGTTTCTAGGGGAACGTGACATACACTGCACTGCATAAGTGCGGAGAGAGAGGCAGCAGCAACATCCGGTTCCTCCTGGGGAATGTCTCCACCCCTCAAATTTCGTGTCCACACAGACCCTGAAGGAGGGGGTGGGACTGACAAAGGCCCCAAAGGTAGGGGATCGACTGCCAGTGACCAGATGGGGATGAAGGGCCTGTCTGACCAACTCTAACTCCAGCTTCCCGCTAAGGAGTGCCCCATATGCCCCTCAGTACCCCCAGTGTTCAGCTTTCCGGTCACAGTCCAAGCCAGAGTCCGAATAGCAGGCCTAGAGCAGCTCCCTGCCCAGCTGGAGGATTCAGGGTCTCTCTTCTCCCTCCCCACAGGGCGGCCCTGACTCAGGGCTCCAGTAACCTTACTCCACCCACATCTGTAAACCCACTGGGGCATTCTTGGGCTGGCGGGTGCTGACTTTATAGGTTGTAATAATCACAGGAACTTTTGGGCTAAAGCCATAGTACAGCAGGTAGGGCATTTGCCTTGCATGTTACCAACCTAGGTTCAATCCCTGGCACCCCATATGGTCCCCTGAGCCCTGCCAGGAGTGATCTCTGAGGGCAGAGCCAGTAGTGAGTCCTGAGTACTATTGGGTGCGACCCAAAAGCAAAAAACTAGTAAAAGAATAGGGGCTGGAGTGATGTACAGTGGGTAAGGTGTTTGCTTTGCATGCATCAGCCCAGGTTCAATCCCTGACATCTCAGATGAGCACCACCAGGAGTAACCCTGAGCATGGCACAAAAAAATAATGACAGCAGCTTCTGTGACCCTAGTACCAAGAAGTTCTCTGTTTCCTAGCCTGGAGTCCCTGACTTCTCTGATGTCATGGGCAAAATTCTGTGCTACTGCACTTTTCTAGAGATGGGGCCCAGGGTTCTGCTTCTCTAAGGTATCAATTCCCTGGGAGACCCACTGGCGAGCACCCTGTCCCAAGGGTGTGGAACCAGAGTCTTCCCCTAGGCTGGACTCCCACAGCCAGAGCAGGCGGCACTCAGGGAGGCGTCCACGCAGTTTCAACCAGAAGGGACATCTGCCGCGTGCTGGGGATGGGCAGAGGGCCTGGCGAGCTGCTTTCTGGCAGACGGGGCGGCAAAGCTTCCCAGTCTGGTGACCACAGAGCAGCTCACCAGGCCGAGCGGGAAGGGCTCTGATCCCACATGCCCTTGTCTCATGGCCAATGTCACTGCTCACACAGGCTGTCGGATGAGAACTGCTCCTCTTATGCCAGGTGCTTCAGACTGTTTCCCTTGGTGGGCAATCCCACCCCACCCCAGGGGAGTACTGGTACTGTTGGGTATAAGCGGGAGCACGTTCTGTTTCTTCAGTGAAAGAAAAAAGATTTTCTGGAGCTCGAGTGATAGCACAGCAGGTAGGGCGTTTGCCTTGCACATGGCCAACCCGGGTTCGATTCCCAGCATCCCATATGGTCCTCTGAGCACCACCAGGAGTAATTCCTGAGTGCAGAGCCAGGAGTAACCCTTGTACATCACTGGGTGTGACCCCTCCCCCCAAAAGCAAAACAAACAAAAAAAAAAAAAAGAAAGAAAAGAGATTTTTAGGAATAAATGAAGTCTTCTTTTGTTTTTCCCCCCAAAAGGGGTGGTATGCCTAATAAGTTTGGTGCCTCTACTTTAAACTATTCTTTTTAATTTCTTTTCTGGCTTTTTGTGCCACATTGGGCTCTCCTCAGGGCTGACTTCTGGCTTGATGTACAGAGATCACTCCTGGCAGTGCTGGGGAACCAATCCAGGTCAGTCGTGTACCAGGCAAGTGCCCTACCCACTGTATTATCTCTCTGGTTCAAAACTATTCATTTTATTTTGCCCTCAGATAAAATATGGTACCAAACATTCAGAAATGAATAAATGTGGACAGTGAAAATCCTCAAATGTGGAAAACAATACCTTTATTTTGCTGAGTTTCATTTGGATCTTCTTAGACACCAGATCAGACCAGTACTTCTCTCCTAAGAAGTCCCAAAACATCCTTCCGAGCAAGGCGTTCACCCAGGCTTCCTGCTCTTCCTCCTCCAAGGGGGGTGCCTCTGGCAACTGGCAAAAGCAGAGGCACCAAAATTAGCTGGAAAGCAACTGAAACATGACAGGTGCTTATTTTCTGAAAGTTACTCATAGCGGCCACGTGGCTCTGTGTCTTTCCTGTAAAGTACAATAAATTACAAGTCCCCCAAGCCGAGTAGAGGAACAAAAGCCACCATCACAGATAGAAACTCCCATCCGTTTTCTTTCTTCCACTAAACCTCTGTGAATCAGCTAACATTCCATATAATTAGCTCAACCAAATTGCCCTGCCCCCAAATGAGTTTAGTATCAACATTCTGCACCCCGATTCCTCTACTATCCGTCCTCAGCTCTGGTGCCCTAGCTATGTGCTGTGCACCCTGCCCTCACCAGGCAGGCTGAGTATTCTGATGCCCAGGCACCACATGCCTCCACAAACCCTGCTGTCTCACACTGCGGCGAGGTGGAGGCCACACCCCAGTGTGAGCCCTGTGGAGTCGGGTGAGACCCCTCTGACTTCTCTCTAGTCGGAGCCCCATCAACTGCCCTGGTCACAGCTGGTCACACTGTGCACATAACTCCTGTCCTGGCCCACGGCTGAGCTGGGAGAGTCCAGCTAGCCTCCAATTTCCAGGTAACCATTCCAAGAGCTAGGCTGGACCCTGGCCTGGAGAGGACCAGGGTCGGAATAAAGCTACCGAGGCCTGGAACAGGGCTGGAGCAATAGTACAGTGGGGAAGGCACTTGCATTGCACAAGGCTGATCCTGCTTTGATCCCCAGAACCCATATGGTTCCCTGAGCCCTGTCAGGAGTGATTCCTGAACTTAGAGCAATAGCACAGCCGGTAGGGCGTTTGCCTTGCATGCGGCTGAACTGGGTTCGATTCCCAGCATCCCATATGGTCCCCTGAGCACCACCAGGGGTAATTCCTGAGTGCAGAGCCAGGAGTAATCCCTGTGCATCACCAGGTGTGACCCAAAAAAAACAAAAAACAAAAAACCGAACTGCAGGGTCCATCACGAAGTGCAGAGGAGAGGGGAGGGAAGGGGAGAAGAGAGGCGGGAAGGGGAGAAAAGGGGAGGAGAGGGGAGGAGAAGGGAAGGAAGGGAGGAGAGGGAAGGGGAGGGGGAAGAGAGGAGGGAAGGGGAAGGAAGAGAGGCAGGGAGGCGAGGGAAGGGGAGGGGGGGACAGGGGAAGGAAATGGAGGAGAGGGGAAAGGAAGGGAGAAGAGGGAAGAGGAGGAGAGGAGAGGGGAGGGGAGGGGAGGGGAGAGAGCCCTGAAAGTCACAGTTGGTGTGGGTAACATGTGGTCATCTTGTGATGTCACCCTGAGTAACACTGAGCCCACTCGTCCCCTAAGAATCCCTGTGAGGGCTGGAGCAGAGGCCCTGACTCAGTCCCCAGCACTTCATGGTCCCACAGTGCCACGGGCACTGCCCTGATGACACTCAAAATCACATCTCTGGAGCAGGGGAGATCCTTAAAAGAGGCAACACTTGGCTTTCCTCACTGGCATCTTACTGTGGCCCTGGGGGCAAGGAGAGCGCACTATGTCCCAGGCAGTCCCCGAGCTGGCTCTCGGATCACTACCGGCTCACAGGCAGTGGTGCCAAGACACTGAGACCCGATCTGGGTACAACTCACCCTTCCCCGGCCCTGCCGGCTTGGGCAGAGGCCCAAGTCCCGCCACTGTCAGTGTGCCCAGGCCAGTGATGTGGGCAGCCGAGACAGTGCCACGCCTGCCCGGTGGCCGGGAGTATCCCGCAGCCCCCAACTAAAAAAGTGTGACTGCTGGGCACCGTGTTCCAAGGGTGTGACCAGGGGAACTGGTGCTGAACTTGTGCAGGGGTGAGCTGGCTGCCTTGGCCCCCTGCTCCCATTCTCAGAGCTGCCCCTCCCCCCCCACCTCTCAGGTCTTTTCCCAATCTCATATAAGGGCAAGTTATTTGGGATTCCAGAGTCTTTGAAATCTTGCTATTTTTAGAATTTTTCCCTTAGGAATGTTGGCGAGTTTTATTTAAAAAAAAAATCTGAGCCTGGGGGCGAGGGTGGACTCGATCGTCAGCACCATGCCACCCATGTGCTTGCACACACGCACACATTTATTTAGAAAATGTGATCCTGGTTTAAACCCGATTCCATCAGCCAGTCCATCACATAAGACGTGGATTCCCACTGGGCTCTTTGGAGGTGGAATGTGGCTTCCTGTTAACCCTTCCCATGGCCACCAGGGACTGGATGGAAGTGCCAAGTCTGAGACCCGTGAGCACATAAATATGCCACCAACAGGAGTTTTGGAATAACTTTCTCCCTGTGGGCACAGTGGCCCCCTCTCTCGCCTTTCTGAGCTCGGTCTCTGAGACATGTCCGGTCATTGATGCAGACTTCTGAGCCACCCTCACTAGGTAAAGGCACGGCACAGCCTACGGAGCTTGACAGTTACAAAGAAGAGGTTAGGGCTGGGGAGATGCCCAATGGGCTGAGCACAGGCTCTGCAAACAGAAGCTGCAGTTCCCAGCCGGGGTACTGCAGTGACCCCAGGGCTCTGAACTGGGAGAAGCCTTGAGAACCTCTGGGTGTGACCCCAAACCAAATAAGCAAACAAAAAAAGAAAACCCAAAAGAATAGGTTAGGGCCAGGGAAACAGTACAGCGGGTAGGGTGTTTGCTTTGCATGTGACCAACCTAGATCTGATGCCTGGCATCCCATATGGTCTCCTGAGCCCACAAGGAGTGACCCCTGAGTGCACAGACAGGAGTAAGCCCCGAGCACCACCAGGTGTGGCCCAAAAAAAGTGAAAAAGGGAAAAAAAACGAAAAAGGGAAAAGAACAAGTTATTCTTTCTCTTCTCAAGTGGGTGAAAAGAAACCTTATTCACAGGAAACAGGTTCAGCACACAAGGGCCAAGGAACAAACAGTATTTCATAATTTATGTCCAAGCCAAAGGCTTGGATTTGGAAACACCTTTTAAAATAACTGACATGCAGCCAGCCTTTACTTTAAGTGCTCCTTTCTCTACTGGAGGCATCTCCCCAGACTCACTGTGAACAAAGAAAGAGCAAGGGCTGCATGGCAGCTAAACAGCTGGCTGGGTCCCGGCAGGCGCTGGGACGAGTTTCCTGCCTGCCCCAGGCTGAGGCTCAGTGCAGACTCTGGTGACAGTGGTGCTGAGGGGGAAGTGGGACCCTCTGCTCAGCCACACAGGGCAAAGGGGACTTTCTAAAAAAAAAAAAAAGCCTGGAGCGCCTGTGCCCAAGGCAGGGTGAGTCTCCCCTGAAGCTCTGAGGGTCTTTGGCATTCAACACGAAGCTCCCGGTAAGTGGGACAGTTCACGAGTGTTCTGGTGGACGGCTGGCCTTACTGTCACAGAGTCCTAGGTCCCTGAAGCACGTGCTCCCGCAGGCCAGGTGGACCGGGGGCACCAAACTGAGGCACTTTCTTCAAAGTATCCTCTTTCTAGAAAGGCCTCTCTGCCCCCACAATTCTGGCTCTCTGGTTTCCTTATTCTCACCAAATCCAAAGGAATGGGCTGGGGTGGGGGGTGGGGGGATGACTTCCTGTCCTTGCTCACTGTCCCTCCTGTGGGCCTCCTCTCAGCCCCCCTGAATCATTGCTGCTGGCTGCCCCTCCCTCCCAGGAAAGCACCTGGCCCCTCCAAAGCAACACAGCTCAGGTCTGTGTCAGAGATCAGCTCTCGAGAGGCCCTCCCTGGCCACCACCTAGCCCTTCCCATGCTTTGTGCTCCTCTTCCCTCTGTTCTGTCTCCAGCTGACACCGTCTCCTCGTCTCCTCGGCTGGAGCACAAGCTCCCTGTGGGTGGGCGGGCCCTCACCTGGCCTGTCCATCACTGGTCCCTAGCATAGGCCTCATGCACAGGAGGTGCCCTAAGTGGCCGGTGTGAAGAAGACAGGAGGGCAGAGACACTGCGGCCCGCGTGGTCTAGCTTTACCTTTTTCCCGGCCGTGGGGCTGCTCTCCGCACTCTGCACGGGGCTCCGCTGGGGGCTCCGGCTCTCCTGGGGGATGCACCTGGCCATGTACACGCTGTAGTCCAGAAGCATCTTTTGCCGCACGCTGCCCACCAGCTCCTTCTGCTTGGGCTGGGACATGATCTCCTCCACGCTGCCTTTGCTGCTGCTGCGGCTGTGGGTGAGGTGCCCCGAGGGGCTGCTGTGTCGGCTGTGGGAGGGCAAAACCCCTGCAAGGACAGGCTGCATGAGCACTGGGGAAGGACGAGGGACATGGCTGCAAAGCAATGGGCGCGCACAACTGCCTCGGTGGGGTGAGGCCAGGGGGCGGCTTGAGGCGACGACATGACTGAGAAAGCCCCCATCTCCGACAAGAGTGGATTTGGTCACAGTATCAGAAGAAACCTAACAGGAACCTCCCTCTTCCTCCAGATCTCTCAGGGCCAAGGACTAACACATCTCAAGGAGTGGTGGGCTTGCTCTTCAAGGTGGGGGCGGGGGGAGGATTGAGAGAGAGCATGCTGCTGGGCGAAGGAAAAATGCAAGGAAAGCTTCTAACTGGATTCTCAACATGCCAACTTGCACTCAACTAATCTTTCACCAAGTGAGTGTCCTGGGCCAACGCTGCCTCCAGGAGAAGAGTGAGACACGATCCTTGCCTTGACCTCTGGGCACCTGGGCAAACAACGGCACTCACTGTACTGAGTGCTGGAAGAGAGGCAGAAGGCGGGCCGGAGAGATAGCACAGCGGCTGGGTGTTTGCCTGGCATGTGGCTGACCTAGGTTCGATTCCCGGCATCCTGTATGGTCTCGGTATGGTCACTGGTGTTCCCCCTGCTGTCTTTTCCCTGGTTCTGGAGAGGGAGAGGGCTTGACACAGGTAAGGCTGAGCCTGGAGCATAGGGTGCTTGGGTCCCGGCCTTGGGCTTTAGAGAGTGAACAGGTCTAGGGCGCCGGAGGGGCCTCCACGTGCTGATGCGAGTGCACACCAGTGGTGGCTCACACTTGAACGTGGTTTAACGTGTAGCAATTTCAGTGTTGACGTCAACTAGCAGAGTCAACTAGCAGAGCATGGAAAGCGGCTGCTGCTGACCTCATTTCTTTTCCTGAGCAGGGTGATTCCTGATTCTAAGCAAGCGCCTACATCAGGGACCATGCGCCTGCAGAGAGAGCCACACATGGAATTCAAAACTTGTAGCGAGATGGGGCTGGAGAGATAGAACAGTGGGGAGGGCGTTTGCCTGGCACACACCCAACCCGGGTTCAATACCCGGCATCCCATATTATCCCTGGAGACTGCCAGGATTAATTCCTGACTGCAGAGCTAGAAGTGACCGCTGAACATCACTGGGTGTGGCCCCAAAACAAAAGACTAAAACCTCAGGGGTGGGGGAGATGGGGGTGGAAGAGAGGGAGAAAAGTGCCTGCAATAGAGGCAGGCTGTGGGGGTGAGGGAGGTGGGTGGCGGGACAGTTACTGGGGACATCGGTGGCGAGAAATGTACACTGGTGAAGGGATGGGTGTTAGAACACTGTATCACTGAAACCCAATCATGAACAACTGTAACTGTGTATCTCATGATGATTCAATTAAAAGATAAGATTTAAAAAAAGAAAGGACTCGACAAGCTTAAACACCTGCTATTCACGGAGGAGGCTTGGGCTCAATACCTGGCACCTCATGGTCTCCCAAACACAGCCAGAAGTGACCTTTGAGCACTAAGACAGGAGTAGCTTCTGAGCAATGCAAACTATGCCAGTGAAAAAAGGTAGGGTGGGAGTAAAAGAAACAAACTGAATATATTTTCTTTACCCAACTGTGTAACTATGTCATCACTATAACAACTATTAATGAGAATTATCATCCCTGCCACAGTAACTTGTCATCTGGCGTGCATCTTAGACTGGGAGCACATTTCAGGAGTCATTGGAGTTGTGGCCCCTGTGAGGGACAGAGGTGGCAGGAAGCAGTGGCTGCTGCTAACTTTCTCATCACTCAGATCATCTTTTACCCAGAATTAGGGACTTATCCTTGTCTCTTGAAAGGACACATGAAATCCTTAGTCCCCAGTGCCTCAGAATATGATATAATTTAGAAATGGGATGCCGTAGATATAACTAGTTAAAATAAGGGCCTACTCCCTACATTGAGCTCTTTTGGGGTGAGGGGGTAATGTTGGGATCCAAACACACAACCCAGAGCCTCATCCAGCCAAAGCCTGTGCTCGACACTCAGCTGCATCCCAGCCCCTCTAAGGTAGAGAGCAAATTGAGTGGTAAAGAGACACTGACAGATGTCAGAAGGCCAGGAGCTGACAGGTAGGGCTGAGGGGGACGGAGCCACAGTCAAGAAGTGTCAAGGGCAGACGGCCACCACCATGCACCAGGAAGAGGTAGGGCAGGTTCTACACAGACTCTCAAAGGGACATGGCTTGCCAACACCCTGTTTTGGAACTCTGGCCTCTAAATTGTCCAAAAATAAACTCTTGTGGTTTTACACTGCTGTTTGTGACTTCTGTCCCTGCAGTCAGAGAAACCGATATATCTGGTCATCCATCCCCCTGTTCATCTCGAGTTCTAGCGTTCTAGATGGACAAGGTGTCCTAGCGTTCTAGGTGTCGCCATGGGCCTACTTGAATTTCAGTTACGGGATGGGGCTGAAGCCAGTGCAGCAGGCTGGAAATCAGGTCTCTGAAGCCCCGTGATGCAGTGTTTAGACCCCTGCAGCCCGCATCATCTGTGATTGTTGGGGAAAGCCCCAGAAAGGCTCCATTCTGGAAAGTTTTGCCTCGTAACGGCCAGTGGTCTTGCTCTTCTCTGCTCTCCTCCAACCACTGGTGGCACGTGCTAATTCCAGCAGCTTGCTGACATTTGACCATTTCATCATATGAGCCTCAAGGGGAGAAGGGGGTGCCCCTTGCAGGAGTGTGATCAGCCAGGGTGGGGCCAGGAGATGCTGTGTGGGTACTGCTGCAAATGCAGGGGGCAGGAGGCATGAGGATCCTGCGTTTCTGTGAAGACTGCAGGCCCGGAGACATAGTGACAGCTGAGCCTGAAAGCCCCCGCCTCAGGTATCCCTGCCTCCCTGACCTGCCTCTCACTAGTGACTCTCACAGAAGAGTCACCAAGTAAGTGTGATGCTAAGGAACCAGCAAACGGGAATACACACACACACACACACACACACACACACACACACACACAAACCTGCCAATAGTCTTGCCACCACTTAGCACAAAGGACTGCAATGATCAGCCTAACAGGGTAGGGGCGGGCTGGGGAGATGGCCTGAGGGACAGAGCACATGCCAACCATGTACATGGCCCTGAGTGTGACCCCCAGGGCCACGGGAACCTCCTACCCCAGCAGTGTCAAGTGGAGGCCTAGTACCACCCCAAGCTCTTGCCAGGAGTGGCTTAGCCCACAAGAGCTGCAGAATCTGGCCACATAAAAAGAGAAAGGACCAAGAGGGCCAGTCAGGTGCAGACATTCAACCTCCTAGGCAGGGGGGACGGGAGGCGGGGGGAAGCACCTGCCTGCCCAACTTCCCACCTGTGCAACCCTCACTCGCCTACAGGACTTGAAGCCACAGATGCACTCGGCACACTCATCAGTACCTGGTTTACTTCCAGAGACGCCAGGTGGCTTCTTGAGTTCCGACTTCAGCTTTGATGCCAGAATGAATCTTGAAAACCACTCTTCTTTTTCTCGGCCAGTTCTACCAAAGAGATACAGTATCTGATCTCGCTGGGCCCGGGTTCCCTCCTGAGGGTGGGCTGGTTTCTTAGGGTCCTCCACACCCAGCTCTTTCTCAGCTGGTAGCTTTTCTTCAGAAGACTCCTTGTCAGTCTGGGCCTTAGCCATAAAGTCATCTTGTCGACCGAGCTCGATACAAATGGGGTACTTCTTATTCCAGATTCTTTTCCGAGCTAAACTTTTAGGCACAAGATAGATCTGCAGAGAAAGAGGACCGATCACTTCCATAGCAAATGAAGAACTGGCTACACCATGTATGAACACTTTTAAGTTTGCATTTGTAAATAACGGATGTTAAATAACTACAAGTTTGTATTATGACTAATGAAACTAGATTCATTTTTAGAAAAGCCCTTTTTTATTCCCCCAAATCATCTCAAAAGGGCTCAATAATTGTTTGGTTTATTAGCATCAACTAAGTTTGATTGTCAAAAATGACCTTAGACCAAATTTAAGCTGGAAACAAAACAAACAAACTAGATCCAGATGGGAAGCTCAAGTTGATCAACCTCCAGAATAAATTTACACAATAACTATTTTAAATACTTCTGCCATTTGAGGGGAACATAATGATCACTCAAGTGAGTTATAAGAAGCACAGAATAATGATACGAGAAACTGTTTTTGGAATAATTTATATTTGTCAAAAAACAGAAGGGCAGAATACTGATATATCACTGAACAGTTATTTTGCATAACCATGGTGTTCACATTTACAATCTTCACAAGCTCTTACTCTAGCACCACCACACAAGCTTTGTTGGATTAAAGCGGGTCAGTGTCAAAACCAGAAGGAAACATGAGGCCCACAGACCAGCAGCACAGGCCCTAGGTATTGTAAAGCTCATGAAAAGGCCTGAGTGGACCCCACTCAGGAGTTTCTGGACTAGAAACTGCATTCAATATAGGTGCCCAGGGAAATCATGGGCACATTAACATGCATGTGTATGCACACACATAGACACACAGACACACAGACACACAGACACACACACACACCGAAAACTACACCAATAGAGGGGAAAACACAGCAACCAACCAACCAACCAAGATTACAAATGCTTTTCCTTCATCTAAGCTTCCACATTTTTTAAAAAATAATTTTATTTATTGAATCACCGTGAGAGCAGTTACAAAGCTTTTGGGTCTAAGTCTCGGTCATACAATGAAACACACCTGTACCTTCACCAGTGCCCATTCTCCACCACCAAAAACCCCAGTATACCCCCATCCCACACCCTCCCCCTAACTGTGGGGCAGATGATTTCCACATTACTCTCTCTCTACTTTGATCACATTCAATATTTCGACACCAGACCCACCATTATTATTTGAGATTTTACCCCAACACTCAGATATGCTGAAAAGGCAACAATAGACAATTTGTGTTCTATTGCTGATTATGAATAACATATGATGTTGCGTGGCTGCAGTAGGGCCATGTGATTTTGAAATTCCGAAATTTTAACACTTAAATCTGGAGGGATTACTGCCAAAAGCCACTGGGTTTCGAGATTTGCTCCTGAGTTTCTGGGATCATGGCTGTTGAGCTGCTTAGATCAGGAGCCAAAGAGGCCGTTCGTGGGCAATGACTTGTGGTCTCGTTGGGGTGGGGAGGACAGGCCCGGCTCCCCCCACCCCATCCTGTGAAGCCCAACAAGTTTCGTCACTGTTAGGCCCAAGCTTGACTGTCCAATGGCCTCTGGAGGATGGCAGCCACCGAGCCGCCAGGGGGAAACAGGCAGAGGGACAGCACCCTTTCCCCCCTGGGGTGGCCCAGTGACAGTAACCTACTGCAGGGTCCAGACACATTTCTGCCAAAAACCGCTGGGTTTCGAGATTTGTTTCTGAGTCTCTGGGATCAAGGCCATGAAGCAGCTTGATCAGGAACCAGAGAGGCCGTTCGTGGGCAATGACTTGGGGTCTCGTTGGAAAGGGGAGGACAGGCCCGGCTCCCCCCCCCCCATCCCGTGAGGCCCAACAAGTTTTGTCACTGTGGGCCC
The DNA here is from genome assembly GCF_029834395.1 of Sorex fumeus. Lineage (NCBI taxonomy): Eukaryota > Metazoa > Chordata > Mammalia > Eulipotyphla > Soricidae > Sorex > Sorex fumeus. The sequence goes on from NW_026606120.1 coordinate 80,963,613, forward strand.
AAGCCTGACTGTCCAATGGCCTCTGAAAGATGATGGCCACCGAGCCGCCAAGAGGGAGCAGGTGGAGTGACAACACCCTTTCCTCCCTGGGATGGCCTGGCGACAGTAACGTACTGTGGGGTCCAGACACATTTCTGCCAAAAGTCACTGGGTTTTGAGATTTGTTTCTGAGTCTCTGGGATCATGGCCGTTAAGCAGCTGGATCAGGAGCCAGAGAGGCCATTCGTGGGTGATGACTTGGGGTCTTGTTGGGGTGGGGAGGACAAGCCCGGCTCCACCCCCATCCCATGAGGCCCTGTGTGTCTTGTCACTGGGGGCCCAAACCTGACTCTCCAGTGGCCTCTGAAGGATGGCGGCCCAACTGGGCTGCCAGGGGGAACAGGCCAAGGCATGAAACCTATTCCCACCTGGGTTGGCCCAGCACCGGTAACCTACTGCAGGGACCGGACGCATTTCTACCTAAAGCTGCTGGTTTCCAAGATTCGTTTCTGAGTCTCTGGGATCATGGCCATTAAGCAGTTCAATCAGGAACCAGAGAGGCCTTGCCTCCAATTATATAGCTGAGCCGGAGGTGGTTTGTGGGTGTTTCCCACATACCTAACTTTTGGCTGTTTACTTTCTTGGTAAACTTTGCCCCAAGTTTTTGGGGTCTGGCCAAAGGCACAGCAGCAATTTTGGGGTATCTGGAAGTCTGAAGGCGCCAACAGGCTGCTGATGCACTCGCCTCACAGGTACAGATTGACCTGCTGGCGGCACCATACCCCCAATTAGCTTCCACATTTTGCAGACTCACCTTACTGTCTGAGAGGTCGTAGATTTTCTGGCTGATGTAGGTGACCTCTGGCTTTGTCTCGTTATAGCTTGCCCTCCTGGATATATTTTTATTGGGCTTTGAAAGTCTTAAAGTGCTGCCCTCCAGCCGAACAAAGACCGAATGTGTCAAAGTCGCGTGGTAGGTTTCTGGATCGTAGTTGTGAATCTCATTCATCCAACCCTGATGGAGAAAGCTTCCATTAGTGGATTTAGAACAAACAGAAATCTGATTCAGTAAGAAAATTATGTTGAGTCAGGACAGCTGAAACCAAACTAAACTACAAACCCAAAGTGTCAACTTCTTAAAGACTAATAGCTGCTGACCAGTGCGTAGTTTGGAGGACAATGGACACTGATTAGTAATTTGATGATTCCAAACTTAAAAAACCCACTTGTTTGGGGGTAGGGAGGGGAGTAGAGATTAACTATGGCTGTTATCCTAAGTCAAAGATCATTCTTTTTCTTTAAGCTGACAAGCAAATGAGGAACCTCAGATGTTTGGTTCATGTAAAAAGAGCAAGCCTCCTCTTGAGATCTCTTCTGGTGGATGAGTAATCTCTCCGAGTTTGGTCCTATAATGAGCCAAACACACCCTCTTCCCAGCCTACATGCAGAGCTCTTGAAATTTTAAAGACCATATTAACTCATGCTACCATTCTATACCTGGCACCCCATTTTCATCTCCCTGAAACCATGGCAATCAAGACATTAAATAAATTATGAGATGATCACCAATATGTCAAAATTCAAAGAAAGATAAACAATAAAAATTCTTTTACACATTTATCTGATCATCAAAACATGCACTGTATCTCTGCAGATTTTATGACAGGGGTTGACATAAAAAAAAATTTTTCAGGACAGAATTCTTGACCCAATCCAGGAGGAAAAAATAAAGTCTCCATTCCACCATCCTGTGACCCCACAAGGATAATAAAAAGTCATCTCAAAGAGTACTCTGAGCATCTTATGAACAGAAATGAACATATTTCTTTGTGACAGTGTGTGTACAAAATGTCTGAGTCAATCAGAGATCTATACAGTGAGTAGATGTTTCTGCATACGTTAAAGTATCTTCCTCCTCCCAATGAATCACTGCACCTAGTCAGGATGCTCAGAGTAAGCAGCAGCCATGGAAGAGGCTGTCATTAGCTGTTTGGGTATTTGTGAGTGTGTGTGGGTATGTGTGTGCTTATTTTGTTTTTGGGCCACACTTGGCAGGCTCACGGATTACACCTGGCTCTGCACCCAGAAATTAATTCCTGATGGAGTTTGGGGGACCATATGGCATGCTGGGGATCAAACTTGGGTTGGCAGCATGCAAGGCAAATGCCTCCGTGCTGTACTACCACTCTGAATTCTTATCAGCTGTTTGTAAAGAAGCAAGAGTGATCAGAGCAATAAGGCTGCAAAGGGGACAAGTGGCATAATGGGGGCATAATGGGCCCTATATTCCCCCAAAGCATTAGCTTGGGTGAGTCCAGAAAAGCCTTTTAATCTATCATGGCTTTACTGAGCCTAAAGTTCTGAAGGTAACTAGATTCACAAAGAACTTGAAGTGGATCTGATTTTCCTGGACTGCTTCAAAACCATACTCAAAGCCAGATTTTTCTTCTCCTTCTTCTTCTCCTTCTTCTTCTTCTCCTTCTTCTTCTTCTCCTTCTTCTCCTCCTCCTCCTTCTTCTCCTCCTCCTCCTCCTCCCCCTCCCCCCTCCTCTCTCCCTCCTTCTCCTCCTCCCCCTCCTCCCCCTCCTTCTTCTTTTTCTTAAAATTTTCTCACTGAGCTAGACCCTTACGAAACTGTTCATGATTAGTCTTCAGTCACAGTGTTCCAACACCCGTTCCTCCACCAGTGTAACCAGTGTACATTTCCCAGCACCAGTGTCCCCAGTTTCCCTCCCTCCACCCCCAGCCTGCTTCTATGGTAGGCCTCTCCTCTCTTTCCTCTCTCTCTCTGGGCATTATGGTTTGCAATACAGCTACTGAAAGGTCATCGTGTATATCCCCTTACCTATTTTCAACACTCAGTTCTTGTCCAACATGATCATTTCCAACTACTATTGCCACACTGGCCCCTTCTCTACCTTACCTACCCTTTGTCCCACACACACTTGTGGTAGATTCCAACTACTGACCAGTCCTCCTGGCCTGTTTTCCCTGGCCTTGGACAAAAGTCAGGTTTTCTTCATTTGCAGAGCTAGTACAACCAAAAACAATCCGTGGGGGAAGGAAGGAGGTACTGAGAGACTGAAATAGCAACTTGCTATCAGTGTCAGGCAAGACCATTTGGTGGAGAGCCCCCTGCTGCGACAACTCTTCTTGCGTCATTTGTCTGCGTGTGTGATTTCTGTGGGAGCAGAGGCCAGAGGTGGAGCAGGTCCAGGGCTCGAGTGAGATCTGAGGCCCAGCACTGCATCCCAGCTGAGAGCCTTACTCTAGGCTGCTTTGAATGACCAGAACTTGACTCTACTAGAGAACAAATAGGTCAGCGATAATATCTCTACCTAAGGAGTTTTCATTCAGTTCAAGTGATGTTAAGTTTATAACAGACATACCAAAAAATGCTCATGGCACTTTTGCCATGGGCAAAATGGTTGTGCACAAGCTTGAATGTCTGGACACAATTACCCAGATTTCAGTTATCACTCAGATCCCGCCAGGCTAGAAAAGGTGAAGCAACGCAAGACAGGCAATATAGTACAAAGTTATTCTCAAAACAACAGGTTTCTGAGAAACAATTAACTGCAAAGATTTTTTTTTTCTTTTTGCAACACTGGACAGGTTAATCTGATCAGACAGAATTTAGGTTAAAGAAAAACTTCAGAACAAAATGAAAAATTCCCAAGTGCTTTCATTTGTCTTTCCTAAGTAAGTCTGAAGATGCAGACCTGAACAGCAATGCCCTGTCCAATGTGAACCCAATGCTAATGCAACCGTAAGTATGAGTCACAAAACAATGTAATTGATTTATGTGTTTTGTTTTGGGCTACAATTGGCTGTGCTCAGGGCTTATTCTTGGCTTTGGTGAAACTTAGGAGACCACATGGAGAGCCAGCGATTACACTGGGGTCAGCTATGTGCAAGGCAAGTGCCTTTACGGCTGTACTATCACTCTGGCATTATGTCCGCATGAAATAATGTCTTTTAAAAAAAATCTCGTAGCCGCTTTAAAAATGAAAAAAGGTCAAACACATCTTAGCTCTGTATTTTAATTCAAATACCCAAATATGACATGCAATAGGCTTTTTAAGTTTATATTTTCATTCCCTGCTCTGCTCCGTGGCCAAGCATGTCCAACAGCTTCCAGGGAAAGCAGCAAGTGTCCATCCAATCCACTGGTGCTATTTCCCAGTCCAGACTCAGGGCCCCAGGGGTGAGGGAAAATCCTTCCTTCCCTGTCACTCAGAAACTTCTAACATAAATAGCATAAGCTGAGTTTTACTAGGTGCTTCAGGAAAGTTAACAAGAGAAGACAGCTTAAGAAATCAACAGTTGAGGGGCTGGAGCAATAGTACAGTGGGCAGGGCGTTTGCCTTGCACATGGCTGACCTGGGTTTGATCTCCAGCATCCCATATGGTCCCCGGAGCACTGCCAGGAGTAATTCCTGAGTGCAGAGCCAGGAGTAACCCCTGAGCGTCACCTGATGTGACCCAAAAAGAAAAAAGAAAAAGAAATCATCAGTTGAAACACTGTTGCAAAAAATACCTGGGTAACATTTGAATTGGGTATAAGAAAAAAGTAATCAGGAAAAAGGGTAGGGATTATTTTTTTTTTACTTCTGCAAGATCATTAAGAAATATACTCCATGCGTCTGGTGGAGAACAGAATGAATGATGAATTTAATGCAATACATACAAGATGCCGATTTACAATATCATGCCTAAAATCAAATGCCATCATAATGTGATATTACTTTGACTAAAAACTATTTTATACTAAACTTATGGACAAAATTACAGGAAGCCTGTGCAAAACATGCACTCCAGCACATTCTTTGATTTTCACAGACAAGATAACAAAATGAGAGCACTTTAGGACATGTGTGCTGGGCGACCAGCCTTTTACCAATCGCCCACTCATTTTCCCAAAGGGATGGTGCATTCAAGCTGAGAGCTCAGTCTTAAGGGCTTAGAAAACTCCAAGTAAGAAGGCAGCACCCACAACTGACCCCCACCCCCCACCGCCCCCAGGTGGCCTTGTGCAACTTCGGGGATGGGCGCCACCTATCTATCCACTTAAAGAAGATCTTGGGGACCAGCACTCCTGAGCTGTCTTTCCTTAAAAGGCGGTGGTGGAGAAGTACAGTTTGGGGACCTCTGGCTGACAGGCTCTCTGCAAACAGCCATCACTCTGCATTAGGCAAAAAATATGTTCTCAACTACTGTTCCTGGAAGATTCCTTCTCCCCCTCCAAGTTTATTTTTTTTATGATAGCACTACCATTGTTTTACACTTGTGGTGCTGCTATGCCATGTTCACCAACTGAGTGCAAAAATTCCTCCACCATTATCCTGAGGGCAGCACCCACAGATCACAGCTCTGATACAAAGCCCTAAGATGCTCCTAGCTGGTCAACTGCAGCTGCTGGTTTTTTGGTTTTCAGCCGCATGGTCAGCTGGAGGAAGTGAGAGGGCCGGCCCCTTCCCGAGTTCTTGCTGGGTTCTAGCTGCGTCCCCACCACGTGGCCACATTTTGCAATGAGATGTGATTGTCTTTTTGGCTGACAGATACAGGTCACCCTGTCACTCGCTGAATGGAAAACAAGTGCTAGAACCACCTGGCTCAGTAGAGGTGAAGGACAGAGTTTTAAGAATGACACAGTCCAAAACACACAACCCTTCCTGCCTCACTACAGGAGATGAAGGCAAATAGTGTGCAGCCTTGAAAGAGAATCCAGGAGAAAGCTTGTGAGGGCCCAGCCCTTCTTCTGGGTTGGGGCTGGCTCTACTGTCCTCCCAATGACCACCCTTCCAGAATCATCCTTGGCTGAGTTCCAAACACAAAGGCTCCTTCTCTTTCATCTTTACATTTCCTCCTTCCTGAACTCTTGATTTTCTTTGGGTAAAGATCTCTCAGAAGCCACAGCTGCCAAAACCCATAAATACAACCCAAGAACCAGGATTTGGATTGTCTATCTTCTACTATGAACAGTATTTTGTTAGCTTGCAGGAAGCCTGGTCCTTGCTCATACTTGAGACTGCTGCAAAAACCAATCCTCATGTTAAGCGAGTGTCTAAGGTGTCCTGCACTGGGTTCTAGTCCAGGCTTCACCACTCCTTCACTATCCGCCCAGGAGGATGATTGCATTATCTTGACACTCCGATGCTCTCACCTGCAGAAGGGTCTGGAACAGCTGAGTCGATGCTCTTACCTGCAGAAGGGTCTGGAACAGCTGAGTCGATGCTCTCACCTGCAGAAGGGTCTGGAACAGCTGGGTCCCAGTCTCAGGTCTCTCTGCCCCCAACCCCCACCTCACATTATTGCTTTAAGCAGTAATGACCTTTTCCAGGTTGGTGGCATTCTTTCTGTATATAGCACAAGAACCAATCTTTCACATGAGTTTTTGTTTGATTTTGGGTCAAACCCAATGATGCTCAGGGGTTACTCCTAGAGATACACAGGGGACTATATTGGGTGCCAGGAATCGAACCCGGGTCAACTATGTACAAGGCAAGTGCCTTACCTGCTATACTATCACTCTGGCCCCGCACATCAGGTATTTTAAACACTATTACACATTTAAAAAATCCTATCTATCTTCCAGAGCTCATTGGAAAATCCAGGTATGGGCCAGCAGTGATGGCACACACCAGGCCTCACGGGAGAGGGGAGGGGCCAGCCCTTCTCCTCCCCCGCCCCAAAGGGACCCTGAGATGAAGCCCCTGGTTACTTATAAAGTTCCTTAATGGCCATGATCCCAGAGACACACAAACGAATCTCAGAACCAAGTGGCTCTTGGTAGAAATCTCTCCAGACCCTAATTACTAAAATTTTAGAATTCCAAGACTGCATTGCTGCAAGATGCCATTCACAATCAACAATACAAAACAAATTGTCTAACGTTGCCTTTTCAGCAGGTCTGAGTGTTGGGGGAAAATTCAAAATAGTAACGGTGGAACTGGTGTCAAAATATTGAATCTAATCAAAGTAGAGAGAGAGAGAAATGTGGAAATTATCTGCCACACAGGCAGGGGTAGGGTTGAGATGGGTGGTATACTCTGGTTTTTGGGGTGGAAAATGTGCACTGGTGAAGGTATGGGTGTTTGATCATTGTATGGCCAAAGCTCAAACATGAAAGTTTTGTAACTGTTCTCATGCTAATTCAATAAATGAATAAAAATTAAAAATAAGTAAAATTAAATTAGAAAAATACATAAAAATTCCTATGTGAGGGGCTGGAGATCTGCCTTGAGAGAGATCAACATTTTCAAAGGTGGTCTATTTTGGCGATGATGAGGAGTAGTACCTTTGAACCTCAATATCATAAGTATTAACACTATTTTAACTGTGTCACCCGAACTACAATTTTTAAAAAACTATTCTTTTTAAAAAAGTAGTCTACACTACTCAAAAGATGTGAGAGCACCCCCACCAGGAAGTGGGATCTCTGGCAAGCCTGTGAGTGCTGCATACACAATCCACATGCCCCCAACTAAGAATGATCCTCAGTAAGCACATGTGCGAGCATGCAACCAAAGGAGGTTGCACATGACCTGTGGCACCACAGCCATGTGTGTGCACCCCCCGAGCAGTGAAACCCCACCAACAACAAGGGAACGGAAAAATGAACGAGTTATCTAGACAGTGAGTTTCAACAGTTTTTGGCCCATGTACCAGAACCACTGGTCTAGCTAGAGTGGCCAGTCTGGGAATGGTATCGGAGGGTGGAGCTGAGCTAAATTCACTCAGATTAGCTAAATCTGTTCCCCAAAGCACAAGTGAGCTGGACTGGCCGGTGCCCTCAGAGTCGGGAAGGGCAGGCCAGGGGTCTAAGTGGGGCACAAGGAAAGAAACAAGCTGAGATGGTAAGTGACTCCATGCGGGAAGCTGGGGTTCCTTTGAAGCGTTCAGAGGCATCGCTATTTCCAAAGAGAAATGCCGAGTTACATGTGCACAAAATGGCATCGCCCCCAAAACTATAAAACCTCAGGACGGACAAAAAAGGCCACAGACTTTTCCACACTTTAATGGAATGAGAGAGTTCTTATCTCGAGCCAAGAGAAAGTGGGGGTTTCCTGCCTCCCACCCAGCCTCTTTCCTGAACATGAGACGTATGAATGGAAATTCAGACTCACGAGGCTGCGCCTGACTCCACGAAGGTCACATACAGACTGGCCGGTGGGAGACTGAGGTGAGAAGACAGGTGTGTGCAATGCTCCTGTCCCCCAACTGTGCCCCCTAATGTGTGCTCTGACGGCCACACTGGGTACCTTTACAGAAACAACTTCCCAGCACAAACTACTGCTCCTTGATACCGATAATCAGTTCACTTTTTCTCTTGGGACTTGGCCAACTTCCTGGAGTAAGTAATCATGGAATTTCCAAAGCTACATGGTCAAATATCAGATTTTTTTGGGGGGAGGAGGTGTATCTGAGCCATACTTGGCAGTGCTCAGGGGTTATTCCTGGCTCTACACTCAGGAATCATTCCTGGTGGTGCTCAGGGACCATCTGGGATGCCAGGGATTGAACCCAGGTCAGCTGCATGCAAGGCAAGCACCCTACCCACTGTACTATGGCCAGAACCCAAATATCAGATCTTGAGGGCAGGGTAGCAAGCCTTAACCTCTCCTTACAGGAGGTCCCACTATCTGTTGTTCATCTGTTTTCCAGATATTTCCCCAACTTTGTTCTGTCATGGGACCTGAGAGTTGGTCTAAAGAAATGCAGAATATAGATAGCAACTCATTCCATTTAAACAACTCAACTGAAAAAAATTCCGCGATGCTCTCCACCCACACTAGTGTGGCTCACACTGGTGTTTCGCCTGACGCTGGAACTGTGAAAATGAAGACAGAATACTTAGCTGGTGGACAAAGGCCACAGTCAGGCGGCTGCAGCTGGCTGACCCTGACTCTGATGCTGTTCGGTCCTGTGATGTCGTTTGTGAAAGGTCAGGGGTTTCACTCCAATTCCCCACTGGGTTTGAAGGCCATGTCTGGCTCAAGGCATAAGCCGCAATCTATGAAAAGGTGCACTTAATACTTGAAAAGATTTAAAGCTGCAATTAACTGTTTGCAGAATGACAACGTCTGAGGAGCACAACTGAGCTCACTTTCAGGCCTCGCTCACGGCAGGTCAGGGCCAGGCCCTTGTGACACTGCGCTGCGGAGACAGTGGCAGTCTCTGGCCCCAGGAAGCAATGGATGTCTCTCTTCTTGGTGCGCAGGGCTCCGGGTGGGCCTGGTCACCACCCTGCTGGCAAGCGGACATTCTGGCATTAGAGGCTGCCTGCCTCTCAGAGCTCCTGCCTCATGCTTCATTGAATCTATCAGGGAAGAAGCAAGTCTTAATCCCAAGAACAGAGCCAGAGCCTGCAGCCCCTACAACTGCATTTCTTTTTTTCTTTTTCTTTCTTTTTTTTTTTTTTTTTTTTTGTATCTGAGCTGCACCCAGCAGTGCTCATGGATCACTCCTGGCAGGGTCTAGAGGATGAGATGGAGTGCTGGAACTGAACTTGGGTCGGTTGAGTGAAAGGCAAGCACCCTACCCGCTGTACTATCGCTCCAGCCCTGCAACTCATTTCTTAAACAAAAATGTGATTTATTTTCTCTTGTTCCCTAATCTAAAACATAAGCAGGATTTTCTCTTAAGCAGGCTTAAGCCCTTTCTGCTGTATATTCATGATTTAGAACTAAACTGAGGGCATCAGTTAAAAAATAATTTCACGGCCGGAGATGTAGCTCAGTGGTAGAACATTTGCCTGGCAAGTGAGAGGTTCTGGTTTGACTGCCATCACCACAAAAAAAGCAGGCAAAAAAACAGACATTTATCAGTTTGACAGAGACTTCAGAATATTATAAGAAGAGTTTGCTAAACTTCATAGAAGATTAGATAAAAATTTCATCCTAAGCAAACAGACAAAGGCAAACAGACCTACAGACATATGAAATTCCCACTACGAGAACTTCACACAAAAACAGTCAACATTCAAAATAAATGCTGTGTGAAGACATCATGAAGAATATTTTCACAAGGGCCAAAGAGATAGTCCAGGAGATAAGGCTCTTGCCTTGCAGGCAGCCAACCAGTTTGATCTCCAGCTCTGCATATGCTTCCTCATGCACTGAGGATAGAACCAGGGGTAGCCGCTGAACACTAATGGGTATGGCCCAAACACCCTTCTCTAAATTTCCAGGGACTGCAAAGATAATAGCTCAAAGGGCTGTGCACAAGCATCTCATGAGGAAGGCCTGGCTTTGACCCCCAAAACTACCTGGTCCTCTGAGCACTGCCAGAAACACTGTCAGTGTTCCATACTTGGAAATTATAAAACTGAGGTACAAGAAATTACTCATGAGTATAATTTAAAAATACATGTGTAATACTCAAATGTAAACCCAAGAACTTCTGGAATCTTCAGGAAGCTTATCAAATACTTGCCTAAGAACACTCATCAAAAACAAGTGTCTGGGCATCTAGGATGTGGCTCAGTGGCAGAGGACCTGCCATGCAGGTACAGGGCTGAGTTTGATCCTGGCACCTCAGATATCAAGGGTGATCCTGGCACTGCTCCCATCTGTGATCCCTGATTATGTAGAAATAGCCATAGCATAGTGTGGGAACTTCCCACACCACAACCACGAGCACCAAATCAAACATGGAGCACTGCAGCTTCACCTGTTGTTCAACAGCAACAATGATGGAGAAGTGGAGACAAGACGTCCCAGGGGGACTAGTGGACCCTGCGTCACTCGCCCTGTACCCAGCACCACTCTTTCCCAAAGAGGGTGCAGGACGCTGAGCTGTTCTCATGAAATAAAACTCACAGGTGGCGGCCCTCCAGGGGCTGCTGCTCACAGTGATGCCCTTGGACTCCGCAGCACACTCACAGACCTTCACAGAGAACTAGCAGCTGACAAGGAGATTCTGTGAGCTCTTCCAGGAATGGTGGGACAAGCTCTCTGGCCTCTGTTCCAGGAAGCTTAGACATCCAGCAACTGACAAGGCAGGAGATGGCAGAACAGCAGCAAGCCTAATCAACTGCTCACCCATCTTTGAGAACAGCTACTATTTGGCTGCAAATTGGTCCTCTAGGCTCATCTTCCTATACGCTCATCACTATTACAGCATCCTTTCCACTACAGATTTAGTCTGCAGTATAAAGGGGATTCTAATCAGGAGCCCCACCCTACCCTGCCCTGTCTGCTTCCATCAACCACCCAGGGATTGAATTGCGCACAGGAGACCCACCCTACCCAGATAAATACCCCACTGGCAGACTTCCACTATCGACACTACTTCCACTACCCAGCCGTCGCCACACTCCAGGACACTTTCCGGAGGCCACGCGACACATCCTAAGACACTAAATACCCATCTTCCGGAATTGTCGCACCATATTTGATAGGGTTCAAATATGGTAACACCTACAAGGGTGATTAGAGGTCGCCCCAAAAGCCTCTATCCCTCTCGGAAAGACTGGCAAGCTACCGAGAGTATTCCGCCCGCACGGAAGAGCCTGGCAAGCTATCCGTTGTGTATTCGATATGCCAAAACCAGTAACTACAACTGGTCTCATTCACCTGACCCTAAAGGCTTCACCGACATGGCAGCACTGAGAAGGATGAGAAAGGAGAGGCCGACAAAATCTCAAGGCCGACCTAGGCTGCCACAACGAAGGAAGACAAAAATGATCGTCTGTACTTTCAATGCACGTACGCTAGCATCAGATGCATCCATCGAGGACCTGATGGTACAAGCGCGAATGATCAAGTACGACATCATTGGTCTGACCGAGACAAGAAGGCACGAATCTCACCATGCCGTTTTCGACACTGGAGAAGAATTGTTCCTCGGAACATGCGATAAAAGAGGTGTTGGAGGCGTCGGTGTCCTTGTCAACACAAACTTGGCCAAGAGCATTGATTCATTCAAATGCCTAACAACCCGAATCGGACGTTTACATTTGAATAGATGTGGCTCACTGCCTGCAGTTTCTATCTTCGTTGTCTATGCACCAACATCTCATTATGATGAAAGAGAAATCGAGAAGTTCTACATGGAGTTAGAGAAGTTCTATAAAAGAAGACCACACCTTCTACAAGATCATTGTGGGTGATTTTAATGCCAAGATAGGACCGAGAAGATCAGCTGAAGAACTTCACATCGGGACCCATGGCCTAGAATGGAACAAACAGGGTGAGAGACTGTCTGAGTTCATCATGTTGACCAAGACCATTCATGGTAACTCACAGTTCCAGAAGGCAGAATCTAAACGATGGACATGGGAGTCTCCCGGTGGACGATTCCACAACGAAATAGACCACATCATATTCAATCGATGGTTTTGCCTGACTGATGTCGCTGTTGTCCCAAAATTTCGAACGGGATCGGACCACCGTCTCCTTCGTGCAAAATTCTACTTCACAGAGTGGGGAGAAAGGGCTGCAAAGTTCAAAAAGAGAACTCCCAGAATGACCACCAACTGGGAACTCTTTGGTACTATTGCGGCAACATGGGAAGATGCCATTGTTAACAACATTGACGAGGAATACGATCAACTGGTTCAGCACCTCCACGAATGTGCGAGGAACGCCAAGAGAGAGATAGCCACAAAAAATCGCCTATCTTCGAAAACTCTTGAGCTAATTCGCCAGCGTGGTTTGGCGCATGCCTCAGGCAACCGCAAGCTAACGTCCGAGCTCACAAAGCAGTGCAGAGATGCGATCAAGGAAGACCTCAAAGAGAGAAGAGCAGAAGTACTGGTAGATGCGGCAGAAGCCGGGAAAAGTATTCGTAATACCCGCCTGTCCTTCGCCAACTACAAGACCAAGATGACTGCCCTCCGACGTCCTGATGGATCCATCACATCCTCCAGAACGGCAATGGAGAAGATTATCCATGACTTCTACTCAAATCTCTTCGATAGCCATGTCCACTTGCCGACATACCAAATTCCACAGGATGGATATGTCGTTCCCAACGTTCTCCCTTCTGAAATCCGACACGCCATTTCGTCGGTAAAGAAACAAACAGCACCCGGCCCAGACAAGGTCAGACCTGAACACCTGAAGAACCTGCCAACCTGCCGTCAGTACTCATCAATACACTGGCTCAGCTCTTCACTCGCTACCTGTCTGAATGCAAGGTTCCGTCCCAATGGAAAACCAGCAGGACCGTACTACTGTTCAAGAAGGGAGACATCCATGACATTGGCAACTATCGCCCGATCTGCCTATTGTCTGTCATCTACAAGTTGTTCACTCGAGTCATCCTAAATAGGATTGGCAGAACACTAGATGAAGGACAACCATGCGAGCAAGCCGGGTTCCGCAAAGGATTCAGCACCATCGACCATATCCACACGATAACCAAGCTCATTGAGGTTTCTCGGGAGTTCAAGATGCCGCTCTGTTTTATGTTCGTTGATTTAAAGAAGGCCTTTGATTCTGTTGAGATGGAAGTGGTCATTGAAGCCCTAGCCAATCAGGGCATTCAAGCCCAATACATCAGGATCCTCTGTGAGCTGTATTGCAGATTCACTACCAGGATCTCACCATTCTACAAAGAAGTGATCGTTGACGTCAAGAGAGGGGTGCGGCAGGGTGATACCATTTCACCGAAACACTTCAGTGCCACCCTCAAGAACATCATGCGACGACTGGAATGGGCACGAATGGGAGTGAAGATAGATGGTCGGCAACTACACCACCTCCGCTTTGCTGATGACATTGTTTTAATAACACCAAACATCAGCCAAGCGGCACAAATGCTGGCCGACTTTGACCGTGAGTGTGGAAAGGTAGGACTACAGCTGAATCTTACGAAGACAATGTTTATGAGAAACAGCCTCGTTCCTGACGCCCCATTCGCTCTCAACGGAACGACCATCTCCAAATGCAACAGCTATGTGTACCTAGGTCGAGAGGTCAACATGACAAATGACCTGGCACCCGAGCTATGCAGGAGGAAGAGAGTGGCTTGGAACGCCTTCAAGAACGTCGAACAAATAGCTAAGAGGACGAAGAACCTCCGGCTCTGGGCACATCTCTTTGATTCCACTGTTCTTCCTGCATTAACATATGCCTCAGAGACTTGGGCCCTACGCAAACAAGATGAGAACGCTATTCAGGTCTCCCAAAGAAGAATAGAAAGAGCTATGCTTGGAATATCACGTTTCACTCAAATGAGAGAAAGAATCCGGAGTTCTGACATCCATCGACGATCAAGAATCAGGGACGCTGTCTCATTTGCCAAGGTGTCAAAAATCAGATGGGCTGGTCACGTAATGAGATTTAAAGATGACCGCTGGACTAGAGCTGTTACCGACTGGATTCCACGGGATGTTAAAAGACCGCGTGGCTGCCCACCTACCAGATGGTCAGACTTCTTCGTCAAGATCATGAACAATCAGTTTGAGACTCTTCATGTTCCCGGAGCGAACAGATGCCATTGGGCTACACTAGCACGCGACAGGGACAAATGGAGATGTTACTGGCGCCCGCTCGAGCAAATCGACGACTAACGGGAAGTTAAGTGATTAAGTGATTATAACGGGAGTGACAAAAATCAATGGAATAACATGCACAAAAGCTTTACTTCCTTCCTCTTCTTCTCCTTCTGGAAAGTCACAGAAAAAGATCTGCAATGCTCCTGACTTGCTTATGGAGCCAATAAAGACACCAGACTCTCAGTCTAGGTTACAGGGTCTCCTGGATGCGTTGGTGAGAATGTACATGGCTCAGAGCTGTGCAATGTTCATCAATGTGCTTGAGAATGTGGTTTTGGCAAACAGTTCTCAAGCATCGACCCCCTTGCCTGACTGGTGGGGCTTGCAGCATGGGTCTATGCAGGGAATACACACAACCACTGTGGTGGGGCTGCACCTCACATTAACTATCCTTCTCAGGCATGTTTTCAAGGTCCCTCTATCGGGGAAGTGAAAACAAAGCCTGTTCGTGTTGTAGAGCACAGGCCTGACAAATGGGGGGCCCCAGGCACACTGTGGGTCCAGAGCACTGTGACACCAGCAATGTTTTCATGCTTTCCTTCAAGGAGAGCATCCCTCCCCATATCCTTTGCACTAACCCTCTAGACGGGACGGCTACACAGACAACAACTCATACAGACGCACTGCTCCCCAAACCATGCAGTCACAGCACCACTTACACTGAAGCCAAGGCCCATTTCCTGTGGCACTTGAAGGCAGGAGGCAGAAGAGAAGTCTAAATTTTAGAGTTACCACCATTCCCCACTCCCCAGTCTCAGAAAGGAGGAGGCAGCACTGTCATAGCACTGGGAAGAGAGCACTGGGAAGAGAGCACTCATCTACAGCTTCTGAGCAACAGCCATCACAGATATGGCCACCAGTTATGGGTCCCCCCACCCCTTAAAAGAAGGCAAAATCAGGTGTATTTCTAGGAAATACACCTTGTAGATTTACAAGGAAAATGAGAATTTCATGGACAATGACATCGAAAATAAAAAACTCAGAAATTAACTTAGGTAGAAGATTTGTACTTGAAAATTAGAAATACCACTAGAGGGAAAAAAAAGATGATCAATGAAAATACAGTTTATGCTCATGGGCTAGGAAACCTAAAAGACCATTAAAATGTCCATGCTACAGAAGCAGTCTAATATAATGTCAATGCAATCCTATAATATCCAGTGATTTAAATATATATGTATATATATCCTAAAATTCCTATGGAATTATAAGGATTCACAGCTAGCGAGGGCACTCCTGAGAAAGAACAAATCTGGAAGTTTCACACCTGCTGATTTCACAACTTATTATAAAACCTGCAGTAATAAAAATAATGTAGGACTGGCACAAAGACTAAATGCAAAAACTAGAGCCCAGAAATGAACCTTTGTACATATATGTATTTATATATACTGCACTGCACTGTAGCACTGTCCTCCTATTGTTCATCAATTTGCTCGAGTAGGCCCAGTTACATCTCCATCGTGAGACTTGTTACTGTGTTTTGGCATATTGAATACGTCACGGGGAGCTTGCCAGGCTTTGCCGTGTGGGCAAGATACTCTCGGTAGCTTGCTGGGCTCTCCAAGAGGGGTGGAGGAATCGAACTCGGGTTGGCCATATGGGCCGCGTGCAAGGCAAATGCCCTACCCGCTGTGCTATCGCTCCAGCCCATTTATATATACATATATTTACTTATATATGTATATAATATATATGTACATATTATATATGGGCTGAAGCGATAGCACAGCGGGTAGGGCGTTTGCCTTGCATGCGGCCAACCAGGGTTCAATTCATCCGTCCCTCTTGGAGAGCCTGGCAAGCTACCAAGAGAATCCCACCCACGGGCAGAGGCTGGCAAGCTCCCCATGGCATATTCGATATGCCAAAAACAGTAACAAGTCTCACAATGGAGATATTACTGGTGCCCGCTTGAACAAATTGATGAAAATGGGAGGACAGTGCTACATGTTATATATAATTTGCATATAACTTTTATTTCTTATTTGTTTTGAGGAGTCACACCTGGAGGTACTAAGCTATTTTGGCTCTTTGCTCAGGGGTTACTCCCTGGCATTGTTGGGGAACCATGTGGTGTTGGAGTCAAATGATTTTTGACAAGGGTACCAACACCCTGTAGGAAAAGAACAGTATTTTCTGCAACCAGTGCTAAGGAAGCTGTTGTTTGCATGCAAAAAAAAAAAAAAAATCAAGCTGCACTCTGAGCTAAGACCACAGACAAGAAGGACTCAAGGAGTTGTGGGTGGAGGTCATAGAGAGCTTGCTTGCATGACAGAGGTGCTGGGTTTGATTTCTAGTACCAAAAACAAAAAACAGCCCTCAAAATGCATCAAGGATCTACATATCAAGACCTAAAACAGGTCTGGAGAGATAGCACAGTGGATAAGAAGCTTGCCTTGCACATGGCTTTCCCAGATTCCATCCCCGACCCTCTACATGGTCATCCAAGGTCCACCAGAAGTGATCCCTCAGAGCAGAGGCAGGAGTCAGTCCTGAGCACTGCTGGGTGTGGCCCCCAAACAAAACAAAAAACAACCAAAAAAAATGAAAGACAGGGATGGACAGTGGTGAAGGCCACAGAGCAGTGTAAATATATTTAATTCTGGGGACAACATACATCAGAATGGCTAAAATGATGTGTCACACTAAGTTTACTTTACCATAAAAAATACATAGATATTTTATGTGCCTATAACTTATGTCTGTAAAAGCTGCAACTGTGCATTTTCATTGTGCATATATTATGAAACAAACATAATAACTGGGAACATTTTTTTAAATAACCAAACTTTTTAATAAGTAAAAGTTTTGGATGGATGTCCTAGTATTTTCTTCTGGATCATCTGGGAAGCCCCTAAGAAGCCCACAGCCTGGCATCTGACATACGCTGAATGGTGGTACCACCACACACAGAGTGAATAGGAAAGAGCCTGCATGGGACACTGAGGTTGATTGTGGATTGCGCTCCTCGCTCCCCTTCCCCTCTCTTACACTGGCAGGAGTCTTCACCCTAAAATAAAATATTCAGCTTAACCCATTCTCAGCACATGGGTTAAAATAGCAAATCCCGGGGAAGTTTGGAGTGACTGACATGGGAATGGTGGGTAAATGCTCCTCTCTAGAACTGTACAGATCCCTGAAAACACTAGTTGTTAAATGAGTGAGGCTTTGACTTTGAATGAGGTGTACCTGTTTAGTCCCTCAAGAGCCTGAAGAATACAGAAATCTCTGGAGTCTTACCAGGAGTGCTCAGGCAGAAACCAGGCAATGGCGTGAACACTTACCGTGAGGCAGGAGTGCTTACCTTTAGCATTTCCGGTTCTTTGATATCCAGAGATCTTGAGTTCCAGTGTTGCTGAGTTTTATGTAATGTGTGAGATTTGTGAGCACTTGGTGGTGTAAAAAACCAAATCAGGCAAACCGCAGTCATGAATCCAAGCCCGATTCCCAGAAAGAGTCCGCTGACATACACAGGGAGGGGGAGGATGAGGTACGCGTAGACACACATTATCAAGAAGCCCAGGGTCTTGACCGGTAGCTCTGGGCGCTGCAGGACCAAGTCCCTCTCCTCGTCGCTGTCGAGGGCCGCCCCGTCATCCGCCAGCACCTCGGGCTTGAGGGGGAGGTCGGGGAGCTTGTCGGCTTTTTTCCCCTCCTCTGCTTCCAAATCAAAGTCCTCGCTGTAGAGCTCGCAAAACTCTTCGTCTTCCTTGCTCACTAAGGCGGACAGAGAGCACTTCTCAAGGACCAGAGACCCGGTTTTCAGGCCCAGGTCCTTCAGGCTGCTCCCCTGGCAGCTCTTCACTTCCGCCTCCCTGGGGGGCTCTTCAGTGCACTTTGGGGGGTCGTTGCGGGGGCTGCTGGGGTCACTCCCAGAGCCGTCCCCCTCCGAGTCACATTCCTCTTCCTTGATGCTGTAGCTGTGATTGCTTTCCAAATGGCCGTTCAGGCCGGACAGGCTGGAGAGCTCGGAAGCACTTGAAGATAAGGCTTTGGGCCTATGGCTGCCGCTTTCCTCCCCGATGATTTTACTCAGGAGCTGGAAAGGCTCATAGATGACCTCGGAGAGCCGGCGCTTCGTGTCTTCAATCTTCGCCTCCATTTCGGGCACTTTGAAAAAGGAGCGCGAGTCGGAGGGGGAAGTCAGCGGGGAGGACGGGGCGGTTTTGGAGTCCCCCCCGGTGCTCCGCGGCTGCGTGAGCTGCTTGAAGAGGTGCAGGTTCAGCTTGGAGTCGGGGGGCTTGTAGGACACGGTGTCCGTCTCCTGCCTGGAGGTGTCGGTGGACAGGGACTTGACGAGTGTCTTCATCAGGTGCCGGTGCCGGGAGGGCTGCGGGGACTCCTTTGGCTCCACCTCGGTCGACAGGGACTTCACAAGGCTCATGAAGGGCTTCGCACTGGACAAGGCGGAGGACGAGGCACTGGACGAGAGCACAGGCGACTTGGATGGGGAGGACAGTGGCGAGGAGGAGCTGGTTTTCTGCTCGGAAAGGGAAGACACACTGGGGGAACTAGCTAAGGGCCCCGATGAAGACGACGCGGGTGACAGACCTGCTGGCACTGGACTTAATACTTGGGCTGCCGGAGCAGGGGTCTCCAGCAGCTTGACAGTGTTCTCGGAGACGGGCAGAGTGGCGGGGGCCGCCCCATCGGCCAGGCGGGGCGGGGCATGGCCACCCTGGGGCTCAAAGTAAAGGTCTTCCTTGGCTTCGAGGCCCGTCACAATGCTTTGGTCATCCAGCCCCTCGCCAAAATGCTCCCTGAACTCCTCCTCCTCTTCCTCCTCCTCCTCGCCGGCCGCCGAGAAGTGGATGGCGATGGTGTCGCGGGACACGGACCTCTGCACGTGCACTCGGGGGGCCGACGGTTTGGGCATGTCACTGGTTTTCTCGGCATGGCGCCCATCCAGACTTGTCATTGCTGGCTTCACGAGGGCTCAGGATCTGAAAGCAGGAGGAGGGCAGAAGAGTCAGCAGGCATTTCACCAGGGGGTTGGAGGGGACAGTGGGTGATGCTCCCCCTTCCCCCTTGGCAGCCGACAGCCGTTTCCCACTCAAGCAGGTTGAGTGATTCCATTTTCACTAGATTAAGTCCCAGCGGGCCCTGCTCTTCTTATGATCAGACTACAGAGGGGTTGGAAATACCACACCCACCAACTCACTTACTTCCCAATCGCTGAGTAATCATTCCCTCCCTCTTGATGGGCTTGTTTCTAGGAGAAAGCCTCAATTTCAAGAGATGGCTGCCCAATAGATGGTTCTGGTCTTCTAAAGTGCAAAGTAAAGGCCCTCCCGTTGATCATCGATTTGCTCGAGCGGGCCCAGTAACGTCTCCATTGGAGACTTTGTTGTTACTGTGTCTGGCATATCGAATACTCTCGGTAGCTTGCTGGGCTCTCCGAGAGGGGCGGAGGAATCGAACTTGGGTTGGCCATGTTGGCTGCGTGCAAGGCAGACGCTCTACCCGCTGTGCTATGGTTCCAGTCCAGCAAGGTCAAAATGCTGCAGTGATCGTAAGGAATGGAGCCCCCAGAGGTCACCGGTTTCCAGCTCAGGAAAGCTCCAGGTGCACCACAGTGGCGGCCCTCCTCACAGGGATGTGATTGGCCTCTCCACAAACACATGACCTCGCCATCATGAAACCAAGAGTGCCGAGGGACATGTGTAAATTCACTGCTGTGACTTGGTGGCTGCTTTCTGCCCCAGTGAGGAGGAACCCTCAGTCCTCCTCAGAGAGGGAGCCCTGAGGGCCTGACCTGGGACTGAAGCCTGAGGGAAGAGCTAACACCCTCACAGGAAAGGGGAACCTCACCGGATGAGAATTCTCCAGAGGTTCTGATGAGAGACACTGCTGTGCCCTCAGCCCTCCCAGAACATAGTATCTCACTGGGAGACAATAGACATCAGAGAAACATCAGCAAGACAAAAGTCCCCAAAGCCCCCAGCCCTGCACCTGGTACCCCACGATTCTTGTGGGCACCAGGCATCTGATAGACCTGAGAGGAGAAAAATGTATCCCATGATCTGGAAAGAGACTGCTCAAGAGGCCTGGAGGCACCCTGCACAAGTGTGAAATCCGGATCACACTGATGGGTGGGAGGGGGACGCCCTGGCCTCTGACCCAGATGGGGAAACTGCAGGAGTGAGGGTGGGGGATGCTTGCCTTGGGGGGTCTGTTCCCTCCCTCCAGGAGAGAGGTGTATGCCGAGAAGCAGGTAAGCAAGGGGGAAAGGAAACAGGTACTTCTTTTCCAGCACACAGGACAGGAACAGCCAAGCCCTGCTGGGTCTCAGAAACCTCATCTTTAAAGGGGGCTCGGACAGGGTCCTCCAGTCTGAAACACTAACACACTGACGTTCATAGGCAACGATACAACAGGACACACCTAGAGAAGACATCTTTCATACACAACCAACACTGCTGCTTGCTTCTTTAGTTTGAAGATTTCCTATCTTAAATCATCTCCAGGGAGTTACACTTAAACTGTCCAACCAATAGCAGGAGCTGTGGGGCTAGGGGGCGGGGGAGTACAAGCCAATGGTTGCTGCTGGCTCACCAGAGACAGGAAACAAGCGAGGGCCCAGCCAACCGCCAGGACACAGCTGTCATCTGTATGTAAGAGAAATTACTTTCATAAAAACTTCCTAAGAGAGGCTTTTGCCGGCACCTTCCTGAGCCTCAGGCTCCCTGACTGTACCAGGATCAGGAAGAGGGAATGATCTCTATCAGTCAGGTGCAGCAATTTAAATTCAGGCCTTGGCAGCAAGCTGAAGAGACCAGCCTTGGTCCATGACAAGCCTTCCCCTGTTACCTGTAAACCTACAGGTCTATGGACTTAGAAGAAAAACAGTGAAACATATGTTTCTCATTTAACTGTCACCTAGTTTATTAAAGGGTAATTTAAGAAGAAAGTTTCATACTTGATAATTTTCAGTAGGCTGAAAAATAAGCTTGATCTAAATTGCTCTGAGAACATCAAGGTTGAGCTGCCAGGCTTTCCTCCTTGCAGCAAAGGCTGCAAGGGGCACAAAGGAAGCATGATCTGGGAGGTGAGCCGCGTGAGCAGAGAGCAAGGCCAGAGAGGCACCCCGAGAGTTGAGCTGCTTGGGAATTTGCAGAGCCAGGCCCAGGTCAGGGCCCGGTAGAACACTGCAGTGTCTTAAAGCCTGAGCTCTGAGTAGCTGGGCGAGGCCCCAGGAAAGTGAGCTGGCCCCTGCCCGGGGTGAGGGGGGGGAGAACCCAGGGGAAGGGCTTTCTTACACGCAGCTGCGCCTCCAGACATGACATGGGGTTAAGGGCTCTGCTGGCTGCGGACCAGATCATCTCAAGTCCTGCAGCCACCAACAGGGTTCCAGCTGGGCCCCACACCAAGCTGGGTGCCAGGCGGGGCCTCACTCCTAATGTTTTTCTCCAGGGCACTGGCAGAGGCTTCAGAGGTTCGGAGTAAACAGCGCCACCCCAGCCCCCCATGTGCCCTCCCATCAGCACCTGTCAGAGCCGACTCTCCTTCACCAGGCGTTCTCCCAAGCTTATAGGAAGTGAGCACAGGCTGCTCCTCTTGAAACAGAACTCAGGGGCTCTGAGCACACCTGCACAAGAGGATCAGACCAAACAAAGGCTGCTCTGCGGCCGGCCGACATGCTGGCTCCCCGAGTGGGCATGAGTGAAGACACCCTCAGCTTGGCTGGTACCCCCCGTCCTCCTCCTGGAGACCACTCCAAGCCACCACTACCCTGCTCCTTCCTGTCACTGGCACCTGAGCCAGGAGTGCCCGAGCCTCAGTTATCAGCCTCCCAGCTCAGCCAAAGGCCGGCTAGAGCACATGACTGCTCCCGGGGAAGGTCACGTGGCCTGTCCGAGGAGGGGTGGGAGGACAGTAAGACATGATCCTCTGGCCCTGGTGTCCTGGTGCCTTTTCCACGGCAGCATGCAGCAGCTCCAGCCTGTGGCAGGCTCTGTATGACTTCCACCCTGCCCTGCCTTAGTGCCTGCCCGCCTGGTTCCCTCCTCCCAGGTGTCAGGAGTGCGGCTGTCAACCATCAGCATTGAGACCAGCTGCTTGGAAGAAAAGCGGCTCATGAAAATCTATTACTATAAACAACAACAACAACAACAAAACTCTGCCTTCTACTATAAACTGGGAAGGAACAAGGAAAGAAAGCAAAAATATTAGAAAGAAGGAAAATAATGAAATTAAGAAAGAAAGGAAAAAATTACAAAAAAAGGAGAAAGAACATTAAATTCTTTCAGAATTTAAAAGGCAGGCAGACAGACAGGCAGAAGGAAGGAGCAAGGGCAGGTGGGAAGGCAGACAAGCTTATCTGATCCTTCAGGAGCTGAGACGCTTCCCCTCAACAGGTCTTCTTCTGAAGTCCAGGCAAAGCACAAACATGGGCTGTTTCTGCTTGCAAGGGCAGAGCCTGCAGCTCACACTGGCACATAGGCTGATTTCCAACATGCAAACCAAAGTTGGACCTACCCGAGTTCTCCAAAGACCAACCTGGGGAGCCACCAAGTGAAGTGGGGGTGGCACCTTGCTCTGGGGTTGGGGGCGGTAGGTGCCTTCTTCTAGAAACAACAGTGAATTCATGTGAATTCATAATCAGATGGGCTGGTCACGTAATGAGATTTAAAGATGACCGTTGGACTAGAGCTGTTACTGATTGGATTCCACGGGATGTCAAGAGACCGCGTGGCCGCCCACCTACCAGATGGTCAGACTTCTTTGTCAAGATCATGAACAATCGGTTTGAGGCCCTCCATGTTCCCGGAGCGAAGAGATGCCATTGGGCTACACTAGCACGCGACAGGGACAAATGGAGACGTTACTGGCGCCCGCTCGAGCAAATCGAAGACTAACGGGAAGTTAAGTGATTTAAGTGAACAGTGAATTCAACACTTTAAGAAGCAATCTTCTGGAAAGCACGTGCTGTGGCCTCAACAACTGCATAAGGAATAAGCAGGCTGGAACTAAGGCAAATGGGAACATGGAGAGAGGAGCTGCAGGGATCTTCTCTTCTCGATATCCTGGCTGAGTCTGGCAAATTGGAACTGCATTAGTGACCTCCTTAGTAAAATCAAAGTCCAGGGCTGGCCAGAGCTGAGCATCAATAATAGGAAACCCAAGACAGAGGCAAGGTAAGTCATGTCCACCTCTGAGAGACAGACCAGTTCCCCCAGGAACCTCCTACAAGTTGGTCTTAGACCAGCAGTGACACATCCACACCCAAGCCAAACCATCTCCCCAGAAAGGCACTTCTGCCCAAGGTGTCACATTAGCCTTGGAGATACTTTTTCAATTCCAAGGAATGGAACATCATCTAAGGGAACCGAGAAGATCAGGAAACAATGAAAGACAGGGTAAATCATTTATTAGAACCATCAGGCACAGATCTACAGAGAGAATTTTCAGCAGGGAGAGAGTTGCACAGAGTTGATCTCTGGTACCACACATCCCTAACTCCTGCACCCTGGACCATTAGGTGTAGCTCCCCATAACAAGAAGGACAACAACAAAACAAATAGAAACATTGAGACTAGAGGGTCAATATGGGGCTGGAAAGAGGGATCAGATGGGAAAGAAATGGAAGAGTGGGACCACAGGAGAGATGGAGGAGTGCTGAGGAGGGCAGAGAAAACCGAGAAGGAAACCCACACTGAAGCCAGAGGTGAGGGGTCTGGCTCCGTGAAGGCAAGTGGGCAACAAAGGCAAGACACGAAGAACATCCCTCTCCCAAAGATGCCTATCCTGATCCCCCAAAATGGTGAATGTTGCCACCCATGGAAACAGCGACTTGGCAGATGTGAATCTGACAGGAGAGGAAGATCCTGGCCTATTTGGTGGGCCGGTGTAAGCCCAGGGTCCCTAAAAGATAGAAGAGGGAGGCAGAAGAGTCTGGGAAGGAAAAACAGTGAGAGTGCAGAGTTGAATGACACAAGGAAGGAAGGGCACAGGCTAAGGAACAGAGACTGCCTCGAGAGCCTGGAAAAGGCAAGGAAGTGGATATTTTCTATAGGGCCGCCAAAGTAAATGTAGAACCTGCCAAAGCAGTGATTTCCAAACTTCTACCTCCAAAGTTATAAGATGGAGAATCTGTGTTGTTGCAAACCACTAAATTTTGGCAATTTGCTATGAAAAGCAGAAGGAAACTAACCCAGGGAGGTACTGAGACAATGTCCCTGGGCAGGAGATGGCTCAGGGGCAGGAGTCCTGGAGTCAAGTCCAGCAGGGTCTTTGGCACGGGGCTGAGAGTAATCCCTAGCACCACTTTGTTTGGCCCCCAAACAACTACATTGCACTCAAGGCTAATCAGCTCTCTTAAGTAATCGGGATATATTATTAAAGAATTTCATTTTGTGTAGATTCCAGTTGTCACAGTACAAAGTATTAGTATTAGAAAAATACCCCACCAATTTTCTCTGTTGATAATATCTGATCTCTAGGACGTACTTCTAGAGATACAAAAATAGAAAGGAGAACCTTATACTAAAACAAGTCATGAGAAATAACCAGTTAAAATACTAAGAAAAAGAAAAATGAGCAATGAAAAAAAAATCTGGCTTACTTTTTATGGTCAAAATTCTACCCTTCGTGCAAAAGAAATGGATGAGGAAAAGTTGGATCTTTTCCTTGTACCATTTTAAAAAACTAAAAATGAATTTAAAATCTACATGTTAGATTTGAAACTGACAAAAAAATACTGAGGAAATCCATGACACTGGGTTTGGAAAACTTTTTCTTCGATAAAATAGATTAAAGGGGCCACATCTAAATTTAAAACTTTTATGCAAAAAGGACATAATAACAGAGCAGAAAAAAAATCTGAAAATCATGTACCTGATAAGTTAAAACTAACCAGAATAGAGGAGGAAATCCACAATTAAACAATAGGAAAATAACTCAATTAAAAACTGCAGGGAGACAGGCCAGCAGGTAAGGCACTGGAAATGCACGCATCCAGTCCTGGTTCAATCTCTGACATCACATATGGTCCCCCAAGTCCCATCAGAAGTGATTGCTGAGTGCACAGCCAGGAATAAGCCCTGAGCACCCTTGGGTGGGACTAAATAAAAACCTGGCAATGAAATTGAAGAGAAGTTGCTTTAGAGAAGATATACAAACCAGTGGTTTTCACCTGCCAGTTCAGAGAGAGGGTAGACCCTTGGAAAGAATAATTCCCTGCAGACTGAGAAAGGTAACTGATGCTTAACTGATCATGTTTCAATCTGCACTCCACAGAACAGTGCCCATGGTATACATACAGCCAGCGAATAAAAGAGCAGATGCTAACGAAGGGAAAGGGAAAGTCTACAACAAAATCTCCCATACCCCCAAATAGCTACAATTCAAGGGGAAAGTAAAAGAGGGTGAACAAGTACTAGGGGAAAAAGGAGAACAAGGACTAATGAGAATGTGAAAAAAAATGACCCTCCTGCTCTGTTGTTAAGTCTGTCAAATGGAGTGCCTGATACAAAAATACTTTGGAGGGTTCTCAAAACAAAACCCAAACAAAACTAAAAAACAACCAGAGGATTCCACAATCCACTTCTGGTATCCATGCAAAAGAACGGAAGGTTTGGTCTTGAAGAGAGATTGACATACCTATGGTCCTAGCAGCTTCAATGACACTAGCTAAGAGTAGATGCAACCCCAAAGCAATGTGGCAGATGCAAACACTGCAATGTGATCCAACCCTGAAATGGGAGAAAAGCCTGCCACATGCTAAAACATGCAGTTACAACCTGGAAAATATGCTAGTGAAATAGGTCGGTCACAAAAAAACAAAGACTGATTCTCCTTACATGTGGTTCTGAGTCAATGTTTCATAAACAGGGTGAGGAATGGAGTCACCAAGGGTGAGGCAGATGGGAGTCGGGGAACTGCTTTTTCATGGGCTACACACAGTTTGAGTTTGTAAGATGGACAGTTCAAGAGACTGGTTGTCAGTATGAGCATACTTAACAAGACAGAATGATCGCTTCAAATGGCAAATTTTCTATGATGTATATTTTACACATTTTATACTTACACGTTTCAATTTTCACCCTTTAAAACTTTATAAAGAATACAATGCTCTGATAGCTTTCATGCCAACTAAAACGATCTGCTTCCCCAAGCTCACAATGTTCTCCAGTGTTTACACTCCCATGTGGTTACAGTCTATGCTAAGCCACACAGTGCTCTGGGGGGTGGGCTGGGGGAGAGGATCTGAAAACCAAATGCCTTTTAGGCAGATATGCTCCTGGAGTGGGCTAGCTCTGTCTTCCCCAAGGTGTTCATGCTAACTTAAAACTCTCCAGTGAAATAGGACGTCTAAGCAAGGACGTCCACTGTTCTCACTGTGGTCAGGAAAGCCACCCCCCCAGCACTTGGGTAGGATTCTGTACTACCCAACCTCAGCACAAGGACAGGACGGGGTGGGGTGGATGCAGTCCAGAGAAGAGTGGCTACCTGGCAAGGGTGGGGTCCTGGATTTGATTGCCAGCACCATACAAAATAAACAAAATAGTAATAATTAAGAGATAAAAATAAAAACAAGGGACAAATCAAGGCTCTGGTCTAAGCTGCTCTCTTCAACAGGGCCTCAAACAGATATATGCATAGTAGATGGGTACCTCTGCGCAGGGGCGCCCATAACAGCTGCAATGCCAAAGCTTTTCTAGGCAGAGGAAGAAGGCAGAAGATAACACCTTTACCTATGCTCTTTATTTTCCTTTAGGGTATTACTGGGAATGGAATTGGGGGCTTACACATGTAAGACAAGGGCTCCACTGCATTCTTGGTCTCAGCATTCAACAGAAGTTGGTTTTGTAAAGACAAAAAAAAAGCAGGAAGGGACCTAAAGATTCCATTTTTCTGCCCTGATGCTTTAGGGGAATAGTGAATCTGTCTAAAACTTACCACAGGGCTCAGGAAAAAAAGCTCAGTGGGAGAAAACACATGTTTTGCCTGCAAGAGCCCCAAGTTTGATCCCCAACACTGCCTGAGCCCCCAAGTACAGAGGAGACCACCACACTGGTGGTCCTTAGGGGCTACTCCCAGCTCAGTACCAGGCACACTTTAACAGTCATCCCGATACATTCACACTTGGCAAAGCAGCTGAGACTCCTTACCAGTCATTCTCATCTGTTAATACTCTGCATCACAAGCAAAAATCAATATTGACCTTGCAGATAATGAACTTGCTCTAGCCTCAGTTTCAATAAAAGAAAAATAAAAAGAAAAAAGAAAACCCCACTTTCAGTGAAGGCAATCCTCCAGATCACATAGCTTCTACCTGTCACTCAGAATTCCCTTTCCATGACATAATAAGTTTCCACACCCAGAAATCTTTCAGCCCAGCAGGTCCCTGCCCCACAGACAACACAGCAGGTCCTTCCCACA
Organism: Sorex fumeus; assembly: GCF_029834395.1. NCBI lineage: Eukaryota > Metazoa > Chordata > Mammalia > Eulipotyphla > Soricidae > Sorex > Sorex fumeus. The sequence goes on from NW_026606120.1 coordinate 80,991,484, forward strand.
CTGCACACACCTTTTGCCTGCCTTGAGGAAGGCCTGCCTGGAAAGAGGACCACATCTCTGTAAAGAGGATGGGTGTTCCAGAGCATCAGCACCCTTAGAACTTGGCTTTGCTAGATGGTTCTAATACTGCAATCAAACTTCAGTTGCCAGAAATTCATTCAAAACCAAATCCTGTCTTCAGTGCAACACCCCGGGCATCTGGAGGCTTAGAAAACACAGAGTGGGGCTATCCTCTGGGCAGGGACTCAAGGAGACCTCACAGAATGAGATCTGGATGAGGGAAAAACCCTGGAGTATGGAAAACTAGCTCAGGGTGCCCGGGTAAGACAGTGCTGAGCAAGCCTGAAAATCAAAAAAACAAAAAGCAGAAGGGGCTGGAGTGGTAATACAGTGGGTAGGGCTATATTTAACCAACCTGAGTTTAATCCCCAGCACCTCACAGGGTCCTCCAAACACCGCCAGGAGTGATTCCTGAGTGCAGAGTCAGGAGTAACCCCTGAGCATTGCCAGGTGTGATCCCAAAACAAAACCAAAACAAACCAAAAAGCAGAAGTCCTGCAGGTGACTTCCAAGTGTCTGTCACTGACCTGGGGCCCTGGGCAGCAGAGGCACCACCATGGAACATGCCCCGCAAATACAACACATCAAAAACACAAGCTCCTGGGGTCAAATGTTAAAGGTGAATTTGGGTAAGAGTATTGCATATTTAGACTTTAAAAAATTTTCAACCATTTTAAAATCTGAAATTACCTCCAAATTAAGAACCCCAAAATCTGCACTGGCTCTGGCTGCAGCAGCAAATGTTCCTCCTTCCCACACCCCCCTGGCTCTACAGTTCCAAACCATCAAGCACGGCTACAAGCAAGAAATGGAGGGCACTGGAGATTGACTATTGCTTAAGTTTTTCAACTTTATTTTGAAATAATTGTAGTCTCTCAAAAAGTTGCAAAAGTAGTACAAAAGGCAGTATGTACTTTTCACCATTCTGCAGCCAGCTGGGAGCTCAGAGGAGCCCTTGCTTCAAAGCCCGCTGCTGAAGTTGACCTCAGGGCAGCGTATCCCAGGAGAGAAAAAGGCATTTGAGTATCCCTTACCTGGAGCCACTGGCTTCAGAGGAAGGACTGGAGCTACCACCCCGGGGCAGAAAGAGCAGGAGGCTCCAGGAGAAAGAGGAGACCAGGGGAAGGAAACAGGACCACACCGCCTATTCCGAGCCGAGCCTCAGCGCTGGCCCCCTGGTGAAAGTCCCCCTCACTTCATACTTATAAGTCAGGTCCAGGGTGCAGATTTAACATACTAATGAAACATGCAACCATGTAACCATGTCAGGCCATGATTCCATGCCAGGCACGTACCAAACGAACCCCTCCCCCCCACCCTGACCACTACAGGCAGGCCTGCGCGGAGGGTTCCTATGACTCACTGTGCTGAAAAGTGAGCACTGTAAGGTGAGAGAGTGGGCAAGCAGCTTCTCTCCGGGTGGGCTCCTCTGATGCTCAGCACAGAGAATAAAGCCCTGCTTGTCTGAACACGATTTTCATCTGTCTCTTTGCCACTTTTCCTGAAGGGTTAAAGGTAAGATTCACCAATTGATTTGTAACAATTCCTTAAGTTTTAAAGTCAAGCTTTAAAATCAAATATTTTCAAGAGAAAAAGAAACAAACCACGTCCAAATCACAGACACTAGTTCACCCCTGTAAAAGAAGGAAAAAGAAGAAAAAAAGCATTCCCACAGGGAAAACAATTATAAGGACTCTCTGATGGTCTTTTTTAGAGTCAATTTTAGGAAGGCACCACCAACAGGAACTTTTCATGTAATAAACAGAGAATTCATCCAAAGCTTCAAGTGGTCGATCAACAAACAAAACAGCCCCTGACAAAGAATCACAAACTGGAATAGAAATTAATGAAACAACTTACTGTCAACAGATTCTATGATTAAAATATACGATGCTAGCAAGGATGATGCTAGCAAGGATACCAGAAACAGATTCTCTTTGTGGTAACGGCTGGAGCATACTTGGTTCAACCTTTTCTGAAACCAAGTTTTCGGGAAGTATTAAGCTACTCAGTAATATTCCTACCAATGCACATACCAGACAAACAAGACAGACAGGAATGCTAGTTTCCTCCATGTAAGAATTTTCTTCCCCACCCCCTTGCTTTTAGATATTTCCAGAGACTTTTGTTGAATTGAAAATTACACACAAACGCATGTCAATCCTTAAATTATAATTACCTTCAAAGAATAAAATTGTACTAATTCATCCCCCCTACCTTAACCATAGAAAACCAAGGTCCATGAAGATTGGTTTTTCCCAAACATGTCACAGCAGAGGCCTATACATATCTATGCTGGTATCTGCTTTCTGGCCAAGATTACAGTGAGCAGCACAGGATGTCACAGACTGCTGACTTCAGCAACACCAGTGTCACTCACTCAAATAACATCACTTCCTCCACCTCTATATGGGACTGTTGAGACCGTTCAGACAATGAATCAGACTTTCAGGAAACCACTGAGTGTGGCCCTGAAAGAGCAAGATCCACTACGTGCTCACTCTTATACGTGTCCTCAAGTCACTTTCTTTCACATGCTATTAAAGATGCTAACAATCCACAGTGTAACCATTTCCATACTACCTCACATTGTCCGCTGTTACAAAGAACGCTGGAATACTCAATTATGAGGGATTCTTAAACTTCTTCCACTCACAACTAACTCTTTTCACAAATTTGTATGCAACCTTAGACATTATGTGTATAGGTGTATAAGCATGTAAACAAATAAAACATTCGCTGTTAATTAATCATAAATATATTTACTTTGCTCAAGCGGGCCCAGTAACGTCTCCATTGGAGACTTTGTTGTTACTGTGTCTGGCATATCAAATGCTCTCGGTAGCTTGCCGGGCTCTCCGAGAGGGGCGGAGGAATCGAACTCAGGTCGGCCATGTTGGCTGTGTGCAAGGCAAACGCCCTACCCACTGTGCTATCGCTCCAGCCCTATTTACTTTAAAATAATGCTTTGTGAAAGTTATAGGGTTGATAGTACAGGGGGGAGGGCATTTGCCTCGCAAATGGCAGACCTGGGTTCAATCCCTGGCATCCCATATGGCCCAATGAGCACCACCAGGAGTAATTCCTGAGTGCAGAACCAGGAGTAACCCCAGAGTACCACTGGGTGTGACCCAAAAAGCTAATAATAATAATAAATAAAAGTTATGGGTCATGACCCAGAGAGTTTAAGAAGCTAAGTTCTACATAGCCCTCAACTATCTCTAATTAGTCTTTTGAGAAATATTCCTAGAAGTGAAATTACAGTCTTAATTCAGGGTTAAAGACAGGGTTAAATATAAATGCTCCCTTAAAAAGTTTTTTAAAGGGCCAGAGTATAGTAGGCAAGCCACTTCCCTTGTATGTAACCCACCTGGATTCAGTTCCTGGCATGAGATATGGTCTCAGAGCCCACCAGGAGTGATCCTGAGGTTAGAGTCAAGAATAAGTAAGCCCTGAGCTGCGTGTGGCCCCCATGTTAAAGCCATAGCATAGACACATACTGTCAATGATGCACACCTGAAATCTATGTCATACTGCAATATTACTTCAATAAGGAAAATAATATTTGCATTTATTTTTATTATTTTATTTTGGTGCAGTAGTTTGGGTCAGAGCTGGCAGGGCTTGGGGGGAGCTGGGTTGGTTGCACGCTAGGCAGCAAAGCACCCCTACTGTACACTCCCTCGCCTCATGCTGTTACTTTTAAGCTTACTGTAAAAAAACAAACAAATAAGCAAACTCCTCTAACACAGATGTAGGGGAAGAAGTGAAAATTTCTTCTGCATTCCCCAAAGTCAACTGCCTCCCATTTTTGTGCATTATAAAACTACAGAAACATACAAATCTGCTTTTGTTTTCACTCTTACGTAAGAACAGACTACACATATTGTTTTGTGGTTTGTTTCTCACTTACTATTTCTTGGCCCTCTTCCTCTGCCTGTATGAGTAACAGACTTTCTCATTCTCTCTGCATATGCTCTTGCTTTCCTCTCCACATTACAGAGACTATCATCCATTTATTCCTTCTCCTCTAACTGAACTTTGAGTGCTTTTTTCCAGCTATCACCATCAGAAACAAATGCTGGCTGGCAAAGCCTCTACTGAAATCTTGTGCTTAAACCTCTCCAAGGACACAGCCCTAGAAGAGGAACTGACTAAATACATGAAGTGTCTTTTCCATCTGTCCAGTTAACTAATTTATGTGTAGGAAGTGTCTACCTTGAACCTCATAAGGATTATATATTATTTTTATTTTTTATTTTGCCACATCTATTAGATGGGAGAAGATGATCTCAAAGCTCTGACAATTACTTTTGGGGAGAGGACCTCCCCAGCCGTGCTTGGGGACACAGTGACAAGCCCCAGAGATATTCACTGTTGGACACCAGCAGGGTTTTATCCAGCACTGCTCGGGTTGGGGGAAGGAGAAAGTGCTTCCAAGGATGGAACTCAGGTCCCACTGAGTGTCTTCTGGCCATTCTCTTCATCTGTTAACTATCATCTCATGTTCCTTACCCCAGGGTTTTTTTTTTTTTAACTCATTCTATGTTTCATGGATAATTTACTACATGTGTGAGGAATATTTTCCCCATCTCTGATGTGGCTTTTCAGTTTTGTTTGTTTTTGTTTTAATTGGGCTACACCTGACATCAGGGCTTACTCCTGGCAGTTCTGGGAGTACCATATGCAGTGCCAGAGATCAAACCAGATCAGTCATGTGCAAGGCAAATGCCTTTCCTGCTATGCTAACTCTCAGGCCCTTTCCATTTCTTTATAAAATACAAAGTTTTCTATCTTGGGGTACCTAATCGCTTGATCCTCTTAACAGTTTCTAGGCATGGCAGCTTCCAGAAAATGGTTTCCTCATTTCATGAGCATAAAAGCATTAGTTTCTGAAATCTTTCAGGAAAACAATGAACATAGTCTAAAGAAACTAGACTTATTTTTTTAATAGAAAAATATATTTCCTACACACATTCACAGATGTAGAATCAACCTTCGTATAGAAGAATATAACCTGCTGAGTATATATTTATGCCAGAATCTGGAACCAGAAAGATAGTACAGCAGGCAAGTTACCTTGCAGGCAGTCAATCCCACTTTAATACCCAGCATTGCATATGGTCCTCCAAGCACTGCCAGAAGTAGTCCCTGAGCACAGAGCCAGGAGCAAGCCCTGAGCACTGCCTGGTGTGGACCCCAAACAAAGACACACATATTTATATCATAATTTTATTTACAGGCAAATAATCGAGGTCCAGGGAATTTTTTAAAAGTGGGGAGGTGAGCTGTGTGAGAGCTCTGTGTGTGTGTGTGTGTGTGTGTGTGTGTGTGTGTATATGTGTGTGTGCAGGGAGAGTGAGAAGAAGGAAGTGATAGTGACAGGAAGGAGAAAAGGTGGCTTGAAGGCATAAAGGCAGGTTTTCCAGTTATGCTCTGAATTGACCCTGGTAGACCAGCCAGCTGACCTCAGAAAATCAGGGGACAGAAAGATACAAGAATAGGGAAGGACAGAAGAACTCCAAAGCCATGCTGAAGACCAGCAAGACCCGGGGAGGCTGTGTTCTGGCAGGGACAGTTCTGGTTTGCCCCCAGACTGCACTTGTGGTTCCCTTTGAGAAGAACCACTTGCCACTGAGCACTTGGGAGGCAGCATCCACCTCCGCACGCCATGGCACTGTGACAGCTGACGGGGAGGCCTAGCATGGAGGGCAGTGAGGGCGGAGACCTGGCCTCAAAGTTCTGATTGAGTCTGGCGGTAGATTTCGTCGAGTGAAGAAGGCCTGGTGCAGCAGGGGAAGGATTCTGTGGAGTACCAAGGTCCTCAAACCGCTGTGAGGCGCTCGCCTGCTTTACCTCCCTCAGCCTTGGGATCTCTTGCTATAAACAGAAGAACCCTTCTCCACTGTCTCAGAGAATTTTCCAGAAAGTTCTAAATCCTATGTCTGTGTTTCTAAAGTTGATATTTATATGACTCAATTTCCAAGGAACAGAACCTAGAGTCCTCCTTCTCCCATTCGGCTGAGAAATTCTTGGCAACTGCTCAAGTCAAGCAAAGGCAAGCAGTGCCCACTTGAACTAATGTGTCCAAGCCAATTTAGTCAAATATTGTTCTAACAATATTGAAACCGTTAATTTCACATTAACAAATACTTCAGACTTGTTTAGCACAGCTGTAGAAACATCCCTTACTTCTCTTGGTTATAAGTGGAGGCTTGGCCAAGTCTAACATGGACCAGATGCAGATAGCCAGTACTTGTGTGCACTGTGGCAACAGAGAACATGCCTCGGCCTGGCTTCCTCAGGTGTCCCCATGAGCCCCCCCACCAGGGCCAAATTACAAAAGGCGGTGCCGCCCAGGCTGTCTGAGCTCCCCCAGTGACAGGGCAGAACTCCCACAGGGCCTTCCTAACCCAATCCTTTGTTCACTTGCTCTCACAAACATCACTCTAAAGACCACGCTCATTTCCACCCTATCACAGAGTCCCTCTCCAGGCAGGGATACAACCCCCATGCCCTCTCACACAAAAACAGCTTCCTTCTAGTCTGCTTGCCTCCCCTCCCCCACCGTGTGTGTGTGTGTGTGTGTGTGTGTGTGTGTGTGTGTGTGTGGTGTGGGAGGAAATACCAGGAGGTATTCAAGACCTCCTCCTGGTTCTAAATTCAGGGGTCACTCCCAGCCGTGCTGGGACAGGGGGCCATATGCCATGCTGGAGATTGAACTGGGGAAGGTCCCATGCAAGAAAGTGCCTTAACCGCTGTATAATCTGGTCATCTTCTCCTTGTTTTAATGGGGAGGAGAACAAGGTAAGATAAGGATTGGCCTAATTTTCGAGACCCAATCACCATGTGTACTAGCCTCCCGCAATCATTAGCACAGTTGCTGCTGGTTGTGGTGCACCCTTCCCCTGGGCCCAAGCCACTCCCAGTGAGGGTTCCAGCCCCAGCTAGTGAGGAGGGGAGAGGGTTAGAAGGGCAGGTTAGGGAGGGCTTGTCACAGACCCTAGTCAGGAAGTGGCTGACGAATGCAGACAAATCAAGTTGCCTCAGAAAGTCCCTGAAGGATTCCATTGATTTCCTAGTTAGCTCCCCTGCCCAAGTGACCCTGCCCAAGACGTCTTCTCCAATTCAGCCCCCTGGAGCATGGAAAGAGGGAATTCACAGGGAGCTGTCGCCTGACCTCACACACTCTTTTCACCCATCACTATTCTCACTGCTCAGCGAGACATTCCTCTCTGCTCAGTCTAGCTCCAGTAAACCCATCTGCTGTCTCATTCCTCACCTCCCCCAAGCCCCTTCTTTCAACCCTGCTGACTCCATCCCTCGCTCCGTTTCCAGTCACATGGTAATCTGCTGCCCAACGAGCCTCCACAAACACCACTCTCTCTCCTCAACTTAACGTGCTCTTGTCTCACTGAGCTGTCTGGGCCTTCAGAGGCCAGCATAACTACTGAACCTCTGACATGTTCCCAGCACCTGGTTGGTCTAATGAGCCGGCTCCTATGGGACCACCATGACAAAGTGATAATTCCACCATGGAATAATCACTCTGGGTAAGAACTACATGACGAAAACAGGTAATGGAACACACACAAACTGGCTCCTGGGGAAAGCGGCCTCCTTCCTTCCTATCTCTGTCCAGCAGTTGCCTGCGTCAGGAATGATCTCCCCTCTCTCTTCTGCCTTGTCAGGTTCTAATACCCTCCATGGATGCAAGGATGGCTGAACTGAGCCCGAGGCCTTCCTCCTTGACAAGTGCAGTCTCTGAGTCACCTGCCTACAACACTTGTACCATAAAAGTCATAACCCTCAACCAAGGGGACAGTGAGTTCCCAAAGTTCATCAATAAGGCAATGGCTTGATTCCCACCATACATTTTTGAAGGGCAACAGGCTTCTTGGCCCATACACCATAAATAGTTTACAACGACACTACAGATATATCTTTCCCACTACACAAAACCACAATGTATAACCTAATCCAAAAGAAAAATACAATGGACTTAGAGAACACCAAAGACCCTAGAATTCCAGCTCCTGTCCACAGTCCAGTGAAAGGCCAATCAGCGAACAGAAAGCCAAAGATCAGGAGTTAAACCCACGCACTTCTCACCCATTTGCCAAACAAGCTTCGAGAGTCTCAAGTCCAAGGTCCAGTCCCACTTGAGGACACGTGTGCTCTCCCGGGAGGGCTTTTCCCCTTTAACAGAACACAGGCACTGAGAGAGCAATTGGAGCTGCCTGCCACGTGCCCTCCCCCAGGGCCCACGCAGCACCCCAAGGATACATCTTCTCCCAGGACCTCCCACATGGCCGAGCAGCTGCTGCCATGACTTCAAGCATCTCCATGGGAAGAGGTGTTGGGAGAAGATGGGGAGATGTCTTGATGTGATCAAAGAGAATGGGAACCCCTGTGCGGCCGCAGAGGACCCTGTGGAAAGGAGGCTCCTGGGAGAGGCTAGCCCTGGCTTGCCCCGTGCACCCAGTCTTGAGGCAGCCCCTGCAGTCATGTCTGTGGGGAAACTTGGAGACCCGAGAAAGAATGAAACCAGTGGAAAGTGTGACTGTGGGTGGATCTCACACTCCCCTCTGGTCCTAAGAACTAACAAAGCCTAGCATGGAAGGGACCTTGCTGGGGCCTCCTGCCTGCCTGCAGCATGGATTCCATCGTGTTTTAATATGCAGCCTCTATGACCTTAATATATATTACCAGACATGTTTACTATGAAGGGTAAGGCAGAACTCACTCATTTCCTGAAGTGAGCTAGAAACAAGATGAACTGAGACAAAAACCTGGTTGAGACGGCTAATTCTGCATTAACCAGACCCAGTTGCAAATCCCTCCTCTAATGTTTATGGGTGTGCAAATCTGGAAAATGTACTATAAAAAGCTTTTTCTTCCTTGTGTATGAATAAAATGGAGATAATATTTCTTCCTCATGGGATGACTGGGAGGAGAGAAAAACACTTGTTGGTCCCTAAGGAAGAGTGTTTGCAGGGGCTCAGAACATCTGCCTTGCAAGCATGTGGTCATGAGTTCAAATTCCCAGAGTCCTACGTGTACTGAGCATGATCCTGGCAGTTCTGCAGTCTGTTATCTCCTGTGCTACAAGCAATTTCTGGCCACAAGGCAACCAGAGCATCATAAAAGGGGGTTCAACTGCAGCAAGCACAATTAAAAAGATGTGTAGGCACCACCAGAATAACTTGTACTCCTCAACTAAGAGTGTGGGCCCCCAGCCCTGTGAGCACACATGTAAGCACCTCAACTAAAGAAGGTCAACCCCTTCGCACTGTTGTCAAGTGTGCGAGGACCTGAAAAGTGACAGCCGGTGAAAACCACAGCCAGATATGCATAACCTCAGTCACTGGAGTGTCATAACAATATCCACACAGGACAGGAGAGAAAACTATGTTGCTGCTACTATGGCGGCTGCACTTGCTCTAGACGCCACGACTCCTCCCTCCCCAGCTCTGCCTGTGAGCTAGGAGCCATGTTCTCAAGAGCCAAACAACAGCTTGTCCTCAGCCTTCTCCTCAGGCCTCAATCGCCCTGACCATTTAGTTCAAGCACTGTGGTTTATAAAGAGTGATAAACCAGGGGCTGGGGGTGTGGCTCATCAAAAGAGAACTTGCCTTGCATGTGAGAAGCTGTAGCCCTGTTACCACACACAAAAAAAGAAAGAAAGAGAGAGAGAGAGAGAGAGAGAGAGAGAGAGAGAGAGAGAGAGAGAGAGAGAGAGCAAGCAACCAAGCTAGAGAGCAGTTGAATAGGTGGTGGTATATTGTGATTCACCTGTTTGCTTTCATACCAAAAGCTGTTAGAAAGGAATCATTTTTTAAAATGAGGGCAGTGGGGCTAGGGAGATGGCTCAAAGGGCTGGAGTACAAATTCTGTATGGGTTTGATCCCAGGCACAGTCCAGAGTAACTGCTGAGCAGAGTCAGGAATAGCCCCCATGCATGGCTGTCACCTCAAAACACAAACATAAACAAGTGAGGGCAGCAGATGAGAAGTAGTTTCATACTCCTTTCTACTCTCCCTCCCCTTGTGGGTCACAGTTTTGCAAGATTTTAACAAATAAGGTTTAACAATAAACCTTGTGTATTGATTGGCTCTGTTGAAGTACTTTTCCATTTCAATGCTGATCCAAACTTGCCAACAATCCACAGTCCAGAGCATTATAAAGCCGAATCACAGCCACAGGTGTGATGATAAGCACAGCTAAAGAAGCAGGAAAACAAGCAGGTCCTTAATGTTGATAGTCAAGGGCACTCACATTCAAGGTCACACTTACCCCAAGATTGGTTCCGTCTGGGACAAGAGACCTGATCGGGTCCCAACTGTGTCTACAGTTAGGCCTATCCCATCTCCATGCTGCCTACAGCTAGTCAGAACTAGGGACCCAGGTTAGCCTGTCTGTCTTCCTTTTGGGTACAGCTTCCACGGCACCTCTGGTAATGCTGAAAATGTCCCCCGGCTTCAGGGTCTTCCTCTGCAGCTGCAAGGGAGGGTGGACCCCAGCCTGAGTCAGCTCCACCAAGCCCACTTTATTTAATTTTGGTCTGTATGGGGCCTCAACTGGCAGTGCTCAGGGGTTACTCCTGGTCCTGCATCCAGGAAATACTCATGGGATGCTGCGCTAAAACCCAGGCTGGTTCCATCCAAGGCAAGCCCCCTTCCCAATGTGCTATCTCTCCAGCCCCTAGAAGTAACAATGAAAAAGTGTTAAAGTGTTAAAGGCCACTGCAGAGGCTGGAGAGAGAGACTCAATGGGCATACTGCTGGGGATAGCCCTAGGAGCCCCTCGCATTGCTGGGGTTCTCCCTCTCCTCCAAAACTAGAGCTGCCTTCTCAGGCTCTAAGAGAGAAGGAAGCTCCCTCACAGGGTCCCTCACAACTTCAGAGAGCTACACTGAAGGGCCGGGAGGCCATCATGCACTGAGTTCTCCTCCGAGTCCTTGGTCACTTGCCTGCACTGTTAGCCTGAAGCACTGGCTTCCTCTCCAGGGCCCGGGTCCCAGCACCCCAGACTCAGGGCCTGCATACAAAGCCTCCCCTGGGCCCCTCCCCAGATGGTTCCTCATTGTTTCACAGCCCAAGGCAGGAGAGAATATAGACTGAAAGGCACGAGAAACGAAATGGAAGCGTGGATGAGCAAAGGAACGGAAAAGGCAGTTTCTTGACAAGGGAAAACAAGCAGGAGTAGAATTTCATCATCAGAAGCACAAGAATACACAGCATGGTGTGCTCATCTGTCTGCCCAACCCCAGTGGCACTATAAACCTGATGGCCGGGACAGCAACACAGCACAGCTGTGTCAGAAAGTGCTGGTCTTGTACACTGCCAATCTGCGCTCAGTCCCCAGCACCACCCAAGGTTCCCTGAGCCCACCAGGAGTGACCGCTGAGAGCAGAGCCAGGGGTAACCTCTGAGAGCTGCTGATTGTGGCCTCAAATCCAACAATAAAAACAAAACCAAAAACCCCAGCCAAAAAACCCAAAACCTGATGGCAGTACTGGGGCTCCATTTGACAGTTCAAAGAAAGAGATGCTGTGAAGTTGCAATCTTGACGTTTTTCTGCTCACAGACCCAGTAAGCACCTAACAGCAAGCCGTGTCCTGCCCTTCCTGAGGATTAGTGCTGAGTTTGTTGCTGGGGATTTTCTTCCAGTTTAGGTGGGTCCTCAGAGAGTACTCGATGCCAAAGCACCATGCCAAAACAGGAGAACTTTCTGGCCATGTGTGTGCAATTAGATTCCCATTAAACATCACTTAGATATCAACCTCCCCAGCACAGGCAGCTAGCTGAGGCTCGTTGGGAAAAACAAGGGAAGGAGCAGTCTCGCCAGATCTGAATTTCCCGATCTGTCCTGTAAGATTCACAGTAAGATTGTTGGGGGAAAAGGGAAAATGGAAACAGCACTTCATAAATTGCAAATCCTGGTCTTTGACAGTGTAGGAATGTTACAATTAATCACAGTGCTCTCTCCCCAGAGAATGATGCAGAGAGTCTACCAAAGGAATAATCTTACTTGATCTCAAAAGACCCTTTTCCTGTTTGCAATTATTCTACTGAAACAAAGACAATGGTTATTCTTTTCTCCAAAAAACTAAAGAAAGCATTAACATACTGAACAATCCATGGCTCGGTCAAATGAAGAATCATTCTTTTTTGGAGGAAAAGAGTGCCGAGAGCCAGAGAGCTAAGTTTTTAAGACACAGTTCTGTGAGACTGTATGTGAAGGACTCTTACCACTAACAATGCACTTTTACAAGAGGGCCAACACCACCTCATTTAATGCTCAGAGGAACAGTTGCAGGGGTTAGGGTACCTGCCTTACAAGGGTAGGGTCACCAGTTCAAATCCCCGGTGTCTCACAGATACCAGACACAATCTGGGCAGTTCTGCTGTCTGCTGTCCCCAGCACAACAGGCAATTCCAGCTGCACCCAGTCAGGTGTTGGTAAGCACCACAGCTGCAGCTAAAGGAGTGCAAGCCTTGGCGAGCACCACCACCTGTTGTGTGAGTCCTGGAGAGCACAACTCAGACAGTCGAGCAACAGGCAGACCAGTGTGCAAGCCCCCGTCATCACAACAACAAAGAAAAAGGGCAGAATTGTTTCTTTACCACACTCTCTTCTGTACGCCTACCCAGATCTGCAACACAAACACTATTACTACTTCTACATTTTATTGATGAAAAAGACTGAAGTGGTTAGGCAGCCTATAAGCTAGCAGAGCTATGGAAGAGCCTTACTCCGTCAACACGGGGACGCTGCCTCATTCAGATCCTTTATGGAAACAACTAGAACTGAACACATTGCCAAAAGACAAGACTCTCCACTGGTGTGTCCAGGGCACAGAAGTGCAGGGAACGTGAGGAGTAAGTCTGAAGACAGCTTGCGGGGGCCAGCAACATAGCCCCTGCATCACACAGATGAAGTCCTGAGTTTGATGCCTGGCAGAAGGAGATGGATTAGGTGGACCAACGTTGGAAAGTGCTAAAAGAAAAACCAGTAGGGCCTAAGAGGTCAAAGCATTGGAGCCCATGGTCTTGTGTAAACAAGGTCCTGAGTTTGACCTCAGCACCAGTGCCCGCCAGCCCCCCCCCCCCCCAAGTATCACCAGGTAGAACTCCATTGACCAGAGCAATGCCAGGCCTATGCTGAGCCAAATAATGCTGGGAGAGACCCCTCCCAACGAAGTTGCAGTAATTGACGACATGGGCTAAATATCCTTGTTCTCTCTTGTTAAGTGCCACTCAAAAATCTACTAATGATAATCTTAACCTATTAAGGAAAATGCTACATATCAGGGAAACTTTATTTTTAATAGTTGTGGAAGCCCCTCGTGGATACCCATCAGATCTGGTGTGGGGAGGAGGCACTGAGGCATAAAGATCTGGGAATCAAGCCAGATCTCCCACTTGAGTCACATCCTTGACCCAGGCAGGGAAAACTTTCCAAGAGCATCAGAAAACAGGGGACTCTGTGAAAAGAGATCCAGCAGGCCGGCATCCATCCTCCAGCACTACGATCCTATATCAGCAAGTCACTATGAATATGAAATGCCTCCTTGTCTACTAAAATCTCTCTCACACACACAATGCACATTCCTTACGTGCAGAAAGGGCACACTGCTTACAGACACACATTACATTCCCTACGCGCGCGCGCGCGCGCGCGCGCGCGCACACACACACACACACACACACACACACACAGTGCATTCCTTTCGGTGTGCTTTCCCATCTTCTAAGAGATTGGCTCCAATTACCTGGGGCTTCCTGGGGACACTGAGACACTCCCTCCCAGGACATTCCCTGGAAGCTCCTCCCAGAGCAGATGGCATGGGTTACTTGAGCCTTCAGCAATGCGGTTCCTCCACCCCGCCCTCTCAGGCAGCAGCACAGCAGGCGGTCCCCAAGACACCAGAGCATGTTTCTCTAAACGACTGATGGGACAAGTGAACTTTGAACCTATCTAATGGTTGGATTCATGCCTGGAGGCATGATGGCCCAAGTCAGATCCCCGGAGAACTTGGGGTTAGCCCTGGAGGCACAAGCACTGCCAGGCCCTAGCATTGAACAGTTAGTTATCCATTGTCCCAATGGTCCTTGGGCCCTCTAAGCACTGCCTGGGAGGCCCCCTACTCCAAAGAAATGCATTCTAATTAGTTAAAAGAAAAAAAAATACCTAAGGGCAAACTTGTATTGTCCCCTTGAATTACTGTTACATAAGCATCTGATCTGTTTACAGCCCCAAGGCTCCCTTACTTTCACAGTCTATGCCCTGTGACCAAAGTGTTGGCACATTGAATGTGTTGGAAGTCAGCCCTTTCTAGGCAGACACACAGAATTTCAACTCTGAGGGCAGAGGCCATGCCTTAGCACTCAGTATGTGTCACCAGTATCCTCCCAGACACTTCACACACAGCACAGCTCTCAAGAGGGCTGGGGGAAGAGACAGCCCAGTCAGTGCAAGGGTATGCAGCCAGCAGGATATCTGATCCATTTTGGCTTGCTTTCCTGGTTTTGGGGTACTCCCAGAGGCGCTCAAGCATTATGCCTGGCTTTGTACCCTAGGGGTGTTCCCAGGGATGCTTAGAGGACCATCTGATGCTGGGAACCAGACTAGGCCTCCTACATGCAGAACATGTGAAGCATGTGCTCAGCCCAGAGTTTTCTCTCTGGGACCAAGAGGCAATCTGCCTGACTGTGGGTCAGGAAAGGGTCCCTGCCACCGGCGGGAACTGGGGCTGGCTTCTTCAGGAGGTGGCTCTGAGTAGAAGTTGCTAAAAGTGGCCTGGGCAGTCCAGAGGAGAATGGCACAGATCTAAAGCAGAAGCACAGCTCCCTGTTGGAGCCCATGAAGCCCTTGGATATGGGCATAGTGGACACAGCATGGGACTGGAGAGGTGGCCAGGTCAGGTCATGCAGGACCATGTGATAGGCATGCAGAAGAACGTGTCTTCATGCCCAGAGCAATGATGGAGGGCTGCAGGGTTAGTGGATCTGCTCAGAGGAGAAGGGAGACTAGACAGATACTCTGAAAAGTGCAGACTTCAGTGGGAAAGAAACTGGGGAACAGGGAATGGGGAATTGAGAAGGTCAGTCAACAACATTCTACTAAGAGGTGACAGTCCACTCAGGGAAGGAAGGAGGCTGTGTGACAACAAGAAGGACCAGAGAGAGAGAGAGAGAGAGAGAGAGAGAGAGAAGAGAAAATGGCGGGCCCACTGAGTGCAGGCTTTGCATGTGGAAGGACCAGGTCTGATTCCTAGCATCACTTGGTCCCCTGAGCCCTGCCAGGAGTAACCAGCAGGTTTGGCCCCAGAATAGGAGAAGGTGAAACATAGAGATTTAGTGGGCATGACATGGTGTAAGGAAGATGCTCTTCAGGACAAGAACAAGGCTTGGCGACCTACAGGAGCCAGAAACCCCAGGGAGCGCGTGTGCAAGAGGAAGAGCACTGTTCAGGTAGGGCTTCTTAGGGTCTCATAATCCACAACTTCCACAGTGGATGTGTAAAAAAGGTGTTCGAGTTCTGGTTCAGTGACTGATGCCAAGAATATGTCCACCCAGATAGGAGACTAAGGATTCCTTACAAATAACCAAACATCAACTGGAAGAAGCATTTCCTACAAGCCATGAACTTTGAACACAACTATGTAAGCCGCATCTATCATAAAGCTATTTCAGAAAGGTCTGCCTATGCTCACCGTTTGGGTATATAATCTCCCGAGAGAAATTTAATTCCAAATACTATTCTGCACACACACATACAAAATTCCCCTAAGCTTGGCATCTTAATTTAGAGTAGGCAGCAAAAAATAAGAAAGAAAAAAATGGAAGAGGAGCAACAAGGCATGCTTGCATCAGCCATGAGCACACCTGGCAGGTACTCAGAGGCTCAAGTTTTCAGCTAAGAGGAAGGAGAGACTAAATTTCTCCTGAGAATCAAAACACTTATCACTAATAGTCATGTTAATTGTCATGGCTACAAAGAGGAAACTGAGGCTAAGAAGTTTTTCCTGAGGCATCAAAACCAGCAAAGGCAAGAGGAGAAATGAAACTGGACCAAGCAGCTCCCCTGGTCTCTCACCGGGAAAGGAAAGCAGCAGCGCGTCCATGGCAACCCCTGCTGGGGAGGGCCACAGGGGGCATTTATTCTGAAAAGCATTCTGCTCTCACCCGCACTCAGTGACTACATGCTTAGTATCAAGAACCTAAGAGTGGGGAAGGAGCTTGCCTTGCACACAGCCGACTCTGGTTCAATCTCTGGCACCCCACATGGTCTCCCTAAGTCCCACCAGGAGTGATTTCTTGAGCACTTCCAGGTGTGGCCCAAAGATCTGCCCCCACCTCCCAAAAAATAGAAATAAAGATTCTAAATGTTAAAAAAAAAAAAAGCTGTCTTTGACTGAGGAGATGGCTCAAAGAGATGATTTGTATGCAGGAGACCTAGGTTTGACCTCTGGCACCAATGGATCCCCTAGGCACTGAGTCAGACCCCCTCACCCAGGCACCCCTAAACCTTTGGGTTTGACCTAAAGACGCAAAATAATTTAATAAAAATAAAAGTCTATCATCTGTCAATTTAATTAACTGCTTTGACTTATTTGCTTGTTTTGAGGGGCCTCCCGAATGCTGCTGAGAGGCTCTGGGTCATTCCCAGTGATATCCGGCCAATGATAGGTACTGTGGTTCAGTGCTAGGACCAAGGATGTGG
This sequence comes from Sorex fumeus, assembly GCF_029834395.1. NCBI lineage: Eukaryota > Metazoa > Chordata > Mammalia > Eulipotyphla > Soricidae > Sorex > Sorex fumeus. Next base: position 81,008,275 of record NW_026606120.1, read on the forward strand.
TGTTGCTTGGGTCCCGAGGTGCTGGGGATCACCAGGGCCCTCTGCTGGAGCTTGGGGACTGCCAGGGCTATACCCAGGGATGTGCAAGAGGCCAAGTGGTGCTGAGGTTCAAACTCAGGTCGGGTGCCTGAAGCCCTGTACTGTACTTGGCCCTGCTGCAGCTTCTTAAAAGGGGGTTTTTACCTTAGGAGACAAGCAAGTCTCAGCCAAAAGAAGCCATACTGTCTTGAGTTATAACACTGGGTCAAAATATAAATCTTATCTGAAAAACTTATTTTCCATTAAATTCCTACTTAATGTTTCTAGCCCAAATCCATCAAAACTATGGTAAAAATTTACCCGTAACTTAGAGAATTATTTTTTAGACTCAACCTCGGGGACAGGAGGAAGGTGGCTTGGCGCCAGCTTTGCAAACATGAGGCCATGAGGGTGACCCCAGTGCCTCCCACGTGAGCCAGCCCAACCCCACAGCTGTCTGAGGAATTCAGTGTGGGACCCCTGTGGATCAGGATGGCAAAAAGAGGTCACCCCCGCCCCCCCAACACACACAAGTATAACCATGTGTGACCCCTCATCCTCACAGCAGCAGCAACAGAATTCTCGCGTCAGAATACTTCTTTTCCCTAAATTTAGTAACTATGGCATAAATTCCTTGCCATTCACTAAATTTTAGCGACTCACAGAGCCAACCGAGGATTTTATGCCCATTAACAGGGAATAGACAAAGACCCAACCAAACACGTGTGCGTGCACTGTGTGGCAACTGGGTATTGCGCCAGCGGGATCATGACGAATGAGGGGAAAAGAGTCTGAAGGACACTGTTACAAAGGGCTGGTATGTAATCCCTGGGCCCGGTTTGACTTTCCTCTGTGCTTATTGACATAGGTGTGCTATTATCGTACATACACACGTGATGTGTGCAGACAAAGCTCTTTGTCAACAAATGTTCTAGCATCTATTAACTGTCCAGGTACCTGAGAGCAGTACTGCCTGCAGGTGGCCCAGCAGAGGACACCCAGCTTCAAGCACAAGACTCAGGCTGATGGCTGGGATGACACTTAACGAAGTCAAAAAACAAAGAAGGAAGGGACAGGTGGCTCGGGCAGGTGAGCCGGAAGAGGCCCGCGAAGCCACGTCATCTTTCTGATATGATGGGGACTGGGGTGGGGACATGCTTCAGAGGGGGGACAGGCACTGGCTCCTCCCTCCACGGTCAGTGCCTTCCTGGGGGTCAAAGGGCAAAGAGGAGCAGATGGAGGCCCGAGGCCCAGAGGGAGAGGTACTGCGATGGATTTAACTGCAGCCTGAGGCAGCTGATGGGCACCTGAGTCCAGTATTGCGGGGCAGCAAGCATACCCACAGGTGAATGACAAACACAGGGATGGAAACTATCTCCAACAGTGCACATACCCAGCAGAAATATGCTGGCCCCTAAAGGCTGTCTTATCATTTTCTGATTCAGTACTGAAAAATGGCCGCCAGAGGAAAAGAAAACAAATCAGAACAGCCTTGGCCAGAAGCTGCAATCCTTCACTGACAGCCAGGCCTCCAGGCCGAGGAACTGGGCCAGCTCAGGTAGTGGACTCTGGATGTGGAGCCAACCCAGGGAAAGCAGGTCTGAGGGAGGGTTCATCAGCCCATTTCGCATATCACCAGGCATCATGACATCATTGAGCTCAGGCAGTGAAGGCCACCAGGCCAGTGGAAAGCAGGGAGCCTTCTGCTCTGGGGCACTGTTGGGGGCTGAGCAAAAGCAACGCCAGCTTCTCCGCTGCAGGGAAACTGATGTGAGAAGAGAAAGAGCTGGAAAGGCCGGGGGCTAGCTCAGCAGGGAAGGAAGCTGGCAGGAGGGAGGGAGGGAGGGAGGGAGGGAGGGAGGGAGGGAGGGAGAAAAAAAAGAAGGAAGGAAGGAAGGAAGGAAGGAAGGAAGGGAGGGAGGGAGGGAGGGAGGATAGAAGGAAGGGAGAAAGGGAGGGAGGGAGAAAGGGAGGGAGGGAGAGAGGGAGGGGGGAGGGAGGGAAAGAGGGAGGAAAAAAGGAATGAAGGATGGAAGGAAGGAAGGGAGAGAGGAAGGGAGGAAGGAGGGAGGGAGGAGGAAAAAAGGAAGGGAGGGAGGGAGGGAGGGAGGGAGGGAGGGAGGGAGGGAGGGAGGGAGGAAAGAGAACTCACAATGTCACCAATCCTATGTCCTGACTCTCTAAAGACTGTCAATTTTGGGGGCCAGAGTGATAATAAAAGCAGGAAGGGCATTTGCCTTGTACATGGCCAACCTGGGTTCCATTCCTGGCATCCCATATGGTCTCTGAGCACTGCTAGGAGTGATTCCTGAGTATGGAGCCAGGAGAATCGCCAGGCGTGACCCAAAAAGCCAAAAAAAAAATTATCAACTAGCACAATGGGTAGGGCATTTGCCTTGCACGCAGCCAACCTGGTCGGCCCAGGTTCGATTCCTCTGCCCCTCTCAGAGAGCCCGGCAAGCTGCCGAAAGTATCTTGCCTGTATGGCAAAGCCTGGCAAGCTACCCATTACGTATTCGATATGCCAAACACAGTAACAACAAAGTCTCACAATGAAGACATTACTGGGCCTGCTCGAGAAAATCTATGAACAATGGGAGGACTGTGACAGTGACAGTGACAACTTTCCTTAACTGTGCTACTTGCTGGGGATCGCACACTCGGCCATGGTCTCACCCAGGTTTGGGCTCCTTTGGCTGTGCTCCCTGGGGAACTGCACTCTCGGCGGAAGCCCACAAGTTATGGCTGTGGTGCTCACCACAGTGCTCATACAATGTCCACCAGAGGTCACACTCGTTGGCTGTGGCACTCACATAGCTTCTCCTATTTCTGCTGTGGTGCCCACCGGGGTCGCACCCTTTTGTGGTACTTATACATACCCAGCTGCCACTGCCATGAGACCAGAAATAGCTTGTGGTGCCAAGGGTCACAGAGAGCAGAGCTTCAGGACAGTGCTTGGCATACATGGGACACCAGGGTTTGACCTCAGACCACATCCTTGCAGGGCATGCTGTAGGCAATTCCTCTGGCTCGCCAAAAGGTCTTCTGAGTCTGACAAAAATGCTTTGGAGAATTAAAAGGCTCCAAAGATGTCCTGTTCCCCAAATTTGTTGTAGTAAAAATAATGGCAGTTTCCCAGTTCCACCCGGCATATAATGGCCAGATCTCATAACTAATCTCAAAAGAAACACCAAGCCACCAAACTGTCCAGTTCTGCAGTCCCCAGAGTGCACGGCCATGTATGTGGCTACGCGACACCTTCCAACTACACAGTATGGACAGACCAGGAGGAGCACAACAAACCAAAAGGGGAAGGGGCAGAGAAGCCCACAGAGCTCCGTGAGCAAAAAGCAGTAACACAAAAGCTCAACTAGCACCACACAGCAGTGAACCCTCAATGACTTTCATCCCACCCCTGTCACGTACAACTCTCTTCACAAATTAGCTTTTACTAATCTATTTTTTTTCTTTTTTTTTTTTTTTTTGGCTTTTTGGGTCACACCTGGTGATGCACAGAGGTTACTCCTGGCTCTGCACTCAGAAATTACCCCTGGTGGTGCTCGGGGGACCATATGGGATGCTGGAATCGAACCCGGGTTGGCCGCGTGCAAGGCAAACGCCCTACTCACTGTACTATTGTTCCAGCCCCTGACCTAATTTTTGATAATTCCATTTGCCATTTTGTTGTAACAAGCAATATAAAGTAAATTATTTTGTTCCTGCTGGTGGGAAACTGGTGATATTGACGAAGGGACAGTCACACTGGTGGTGGGATTGGGAACACTTAATGCCTGAAACAACTGTATTCTGAACAACTTTGTAAACCACAGTGTTTAAATAAAGGTTTGTGGGTTTTTAAAATGGCAGTCTTAGTTCAAATGCCAACTTCTCAGAAAGCCCATCCTGACCACTTGCTCTGAAAGGCCAATCTCCCAGCCGCTCATTCTCCTTATATTTTGAAATATTACTACCTGATATGCTAGGTACTTACTTGATTGCTACCGTGACCCCGCAGAAGATATGTTTAGGTCCTACTTTATTTCCAACCTGGGCACAGAACATGTACTGAACTAATTGTTGTTAGAATGAAGGAACAAATGAATAAATGTTGCACATAATACTTAAGATGCCTCTCTGGTTCCTCTTCAGAAGAGAAAGTATCATGTATACACTGGAGCTAGCTTTTAGAAATTGAAGGGGTAGTGTTGGTGTTTTCAGATGTAACATTTTCTAGAATGCAACATATGAGGACAATGTTGCCCAACAGTGGTTAAGAGTCAGGCGGTCACTCCAACTCTGGCCATTCAGGCTGTCTGCAGGCTTCCTAGCCCAGGTCTATGGTACGGGTACCCTCCCAACTGTTCTGTACAGCACTGTGTCTGCCAAGGAGATAAATACGCCTTTCCTAAAAACTGGCGATTGAATCCAGCTGTGCATCAAAGATGCTCCTGGGCTGGGAAGAACTCAAAGGCTATAGCGCATTCCTGGTGTGCATCGGCCCTGGGTTTGGGTCCCACCACCACAGAGGCTCCCCTGGGAGCCCCTAAAATCAAAGGAAGGTGTCCCCCAGGAAGGGGGCCCAATTCTCCTATAAGAGGGCTAACTTGCCTGGTCTGGGCGGCCTGAGGAAATGCTCAGCAGGTCAGTGGGCTCCACAGGGGGGATCGCAAGGGCGGCGGCCCCCTCCAGACTCCCGGGCTCTGGTCCTGCGGCCCCGGGCCTGCCTGCCCTAGAACTGTGAAGTCCTGTTCTGTACAGTAAAGCATGCAGGGCCTCTTTTCTTCTTTTTCAAAAATTTTTCTTTGGTTTGGGGGCCACACCCAGCAAGTGCTCAAAGCTTAATCCTGGCCCTGCACTCAGGATCACGCTTGAGCTCGGGGGACCATAGGCAATGGCAAGATCCGCCACGTGCAAGGCAAGCGCCCTATCCCTGTACTATCACTCCAGTGCTAAAGGACGTCCCTCCTTTCTAACTAACTCAAAAATTCATATGAGGCCCTAAAACCCACCTAGGCCAACAACTGCCTCCGTCTTCTCTCTCTCAGAGAGAGGGGCACAGCACCAGCATGGCAACTGCAGAGCTGACCCATATACTGCCACTAAACAAAAAGGTCCACTGCCCCGAAGCCCCAATCCTGGAGGGAGAGGGAGGCACTTCTCACAGGTGTCCAGACTCTCTGGTCAGCAGGCTCCAGCCTGCCAAGTCTCTCTTTCAACAACCCACAGGGAAAACTCCCCACTGACACCCTGGCCTGATGGAAAAGGTGGCCAAACAGCAGCAAACACCTTCTGACCTTTCTCAACAAACACTTTGTCAGTGCTCAGAGCCAGGGATTCACAACAGCCACTGCACACAAATGGGCAGCAGTGTCCTGGGTGTCTTGCAGGGGACAGTGTTTTCAAAGGCTCAAAGGCATGTAAGTCAAAACACTGCTCACTGCTCACTCTTTTGAAGGATGAACTTTATCCTTTGTCCTTGTCTGATATCAGAAAAGCAAAGTCTTGCAAGGGCACTGCTGGTGGGCAAGATTTCAATCATATGGGGGAAGGGAGGTGCAAATCAAGCCAGCAGAAATTCAGACTGACCAGCAATATCCTATCCTTGGATGACTGGAAGCCTTCTAACCTCCCCTGTATTTAAGATCCAGAGCACTGGCTCCTCATTAACTTTAGATGAACTTCACGGTAGCTTTTTGTAATCACCAGTGGCCCAGGAGATGCTCGTTCAATGACGATATCTAGTTTCCAAGCAGAGCCTCCTGGGCTACAGTGTCCACCTTCATGTGTGAAGGTGAGTGCTGATCAAGGGTTTCAGAACCTTAGAAACAGCAAAGGGCGAATGTTCTCTATAACCCTTTCCCAGCCACATCCTGACTCCTGAATAGCCTTGGAGGAGAAATCCAAAGAAGGAAAGAGGCTCACAAGATGTTGATCATCTTGGTGATTTAAGAGTTCTACAACAGGCTACACGTACAGGAGTACGTGTCAATACATGCCTGGAAAACTCATCTGCCCCTGGAAGCATGTTCTTTGGGAAAGCACAACCCCTGCCTTTACTGAAACTGGCAACACTGTAAATCAAAACAGATTTTCTCTTCCGAGCAGAGCTCGCATTACAGGAAACATGCAGTGACCAGAAACGAGCCAGTGGAGGGGGTGACAGATGTGTGTCCTGGACAGCTCGGTGGAGACTGCAAGGCCTCCCAGGGAGGGCTGGGACCCACAGGTTGGGAGCAGCAGCCTCCGGTCCTGCCTACTTAGGCCCACTCTCCGGCCACAGACAGAATTAACAGACCTCAGAGAGAAGCCCATGACAGACAGAGATGCACTTTGAATGCATTAGGAAGGGGGGTGCGGAAGAAGAGGCGGAGGAAGTATTAGAGAGATGAACCCAAGAAAACTGAAAAAGAGGACTCATGAGAGCTCCAGGGTGCAATTAGGACACTGATCAAAAGAAACTGAGTAAGGAAACTAAGAGGCAGACAGTGTCTAGACATAGATACCTAGCTTGAAGGACAAGTTCAAGTTCATCCAGTATTCTCTCTGCACTCACTTAGGAACTCGAAGGATTTGGGGGAAGGCAAGAAGCACAGGGAAAGAGCATCTCAGGGGTCTAGGTCCATACTGAGAAGCCAGTATGGCAGCTGGGGCCACTGTCAGGGCCCACACTCTGACCTCTGGGGCCTGCACTCAGTGCTCGGGACCCTCACTCAGTGCTTGGGCCCGTACTCTGAGCCTTGGGGCCCACACTCAGTGCTTGAGGCCCACACTCTGAGCCCTGGGGCCCACACTCAGTGCTTGAGGTCTGCACTCTGAGCTCTGGGGTCCACATTCAGTGCTTGGGCCCGCACTCTGACCTCTGGGGCCCACACTCAGTGCTCAGGGCCTCACACTGAGCTCTGAAACAGTGCTTCTCAATCGCCAGGTCTTGGGGTATTCCAAGGGGACTGCAAGCAAAAATCACACCAGTGAGAAACCAGAGACCAAGACAAGGGCCATCCTCGCATCAGTGGGGGTCGGCCGGCAGGACAGAGTGGCTCCAGGGAAGAAACAGGGTCAGAAAAGGGATGAGACCCACACTCCAGGATCTTCTGTTTCCTGACTTAGTCCCTTAGTTCTAAAAGGCTGAATTTCAGGGCTGGTGTGAGAGCTCAGCAGTCAAGGATACGCAGGGGCGAACATGAACCACACCCCCCCAGTGTCCCCTCCACACTGTCGGGCTGAGCACTGATGGTCCAGCCAAGCTGCCAAGTATTAGAGAGGGGCTTCTGGGGCCACTGAGAATTGCTCAGGAGTTCCCCCCTCATGCATGTGTGTGCGCGCACGTGGACACACACACACACACAGAGTGCTGGTTTCCTTACTCTCTCCTTGGATAGCCTTTCTCCTTTTTAAAGCCTGATAATCATTGAGGAGCTCCTCTCCTCCCCTCAACCCCCCCCCCCACAAGATGTTACACTGAATTTTAGAGGAGATGCAGACTACAGGTCTCCCCCAGCCAACTCTGAGGTTAAAAGCTACTGATCTGGAGCAGGGAAATGGCTATAAGACTGGCACACATGCCTAGCAGGCTCAGACTATGGGTTCAGTCCAGCACCATCAGGCTGGCCCTGAGCCCCACTAGTGTGACCCTGGTGGTCTTTGAGCAACACCAGGCCATGAGCAGAAGCAGAACTGTCAAACCCACACCACCAGGTGAATGGCCACCCGACCCCATCACAGCAGGGGAAGCAGAATCAAAACACAAACACACAAATAACAACAAAACCTGATTTAAAGAATTCAGTTCAGGGCCAGAGTGATAGTGCAGTGGGTAGGATGCTTGCCTTACCTGTGATCAATCCTGGTTCGATTCCCAGTATCTCATATGGTTCCCAGCCCTGCCAGGAATGATTTCTGAGTGCAGAGCCAGGAGTAAAGCTCTGAGTACCACTGGGTGTGGTCAAAAAAACAAAAGGAAAAGAAAAAACAATTTATTTCATGGTTAGATAGTGCAGGGCTAAGGTGTTCACTTTGCATGTGGCTGACACAATTCACCCCTGGAGCACCCCCAGGAGTGATTCCCCAGGAATAATCCCTGAGCATAGCTGGGTGTGGCCCAATGCCCTACACATATTCCAAAAAAGAACAGATCTCATTTTCCTGAGTAAGAGGGACTCTCCCCGGCTTTTGACAGTGGATATGGCTCTGAGCACCTGGGATAGACGAAGAGAATCCCATGCAGAAGACCACAGGCTTTCAAAAGCCACCAGAGCTTGGCTGGGGATCGTATTCCTGCAACCAAGACCTCAGTGTAAAAAACACTAGTAAATGTCCAGCCACTCACAAATAACAAATAATTGAAGGGGCTGGAGAGATGGCACAGGAAGTAAGATGCTCACCTTGCATGCAGCTGACCACAGTTTAATTCCTAGGTACCATATATAGTCCCTGAGTACAGTGCTGGGAGTAGTTTCTGAGGTATACTGAGGGACCCCAAACAACTTCCTTGTCCAATAACTGAAAATCAAACTCAAACATATACTTCAGTGTTTACACAATTAAAAAGAAAAACTGGCACATTAACAAAAGTTATTAATCTGGGAGAAAAGAATCTAATAACCATTTTAAAATTAAGATTTACCATGTTCAGGGCCAGAGGGATATAGTACAGTGAGTGGGGCATTTGCTTTGCACATGGCCAACTTGGGTTAGATTCCCAGCACCCCATGTAGTCCCCTGAGCACTGCCATGAATAATTCCTGAGCACAGAGCGAGGAGTAAACCCTGAGCACTGCCAGGTGTGCACTCCCTCAAAAAATAAAAGCCCCACAAATCTATCATGTTCAGTACTATTCGGTAGGTTAAAAATCCTTGCTTTAAGAATCTCGAAAAACCTTCCTTAAAAGGAATGACAAAGTGTGGAAGGGCTTACACACACACACACACTCACTCACGTCACAGAGCCTGGATGTGCCCAGAGGCGGCATCCACATCCAAGTGCGCCAGTGCAGCAGCTCACTGGCTCCTCCCTCAGGAGGGCTGGCTAACTGAGCAACTCCTACAACATGACAGCCCTTCATCACAGGGCTGGACTGGGTTCTGAAGTCAGTGTCCAGGCTTTCTGCTAATCCCTCCCTTGGAGAGGGAGCACCCATATTTGAAGTCATCTGTACCCCATACTGATGGGAAGGGGTCAGAGCACACCTGAGGCCAGGTCAGGCCCCGCCCTTCCCTCCCAAGTTCAAGAGGGAGGAAAATCTTCTCATTCCCATACCTGTAAAAAGAGCCCCCTGAAACAGAGAAACATAGTACCAAACCTCTTACCACAGTGGCGGTAAGAGTACCGCACTACAGCATGTGGAAGCAAGCCTAAGAAGAAGAGAACGGAAACTGCAGTTAATGGGTCAACTCTGACAGGTGATAGCAAAAAAAGCAGGATTAAAAAATGTGACTACAACAAACTAAAAGAGACAAGCTAAAATAAAAGACAGCCTACCAAATGGGAGAAAATAGTTGCACACCATACACCAAATGATGGGTTAATAGCTAATATATATTAAGAATTCACAAAGCTCAGCAACAAAAAAACCCAATAATTCCATCAAAAAATAAAGTGAGATGAATAGACACTTCCTGGTAAGAACATACACGGACGGCAGAAGGCACATGAAAAAGTGTTCACTGTCACTTATCAATGGGAAAATGCAAACTGACACAACAATAAACCATCATCTCCAGCTAGAATGGCTTTTATCAAAATACCGGAAACAACCAATGTTGGCAGGTATGTGCAAAAGAGGCAACCCTCACTCCCTGTTAGTGGGTTCCTGGTTCAGCCTTTATGGAAAACAATACAATATTTCTTAGAAAAACAAACAAAAATATTTGAACTTCCATATAGTTTGGTGATTCCACTTCGTGGCATCTTTACCTCAAGAGCCTAAAAACATTAATTTGACGCTAAATGTACATCTCAATGTTCATTGAGGGCCAAGTACAAGCCAGGATACGGAAACACCCAAATGCCCACCGATAGGTGAATGCATAAAGAAGCTGTGGTGAATGCATAAATACACACAATGGGGTATTACAGAGCCGTATGAAAAGATAAAATCTTGTAGTATGTTGCAACTGGAATGGAATGGAGGGCATTATGTTAAGTGAAATTAAGTCAGAGGGAGAAGAAAAAATATAAAATTATCTCAGTCATCTGTAGAATACAGAAAAACAAACTAGGGAATACACAACATCAAACGACAAACCCTTGGCCTTTGATTACAAAACTGAGGGAGAAAGGAAGAAATGGACTAGAGGTGACAGAGGACAAAGGTGAGGGTCCTGGGCACTTTGGAGGTGGTGAGGGTGCAGTAATTTTGTACATCAAGGCCACAGATATTAACATTCTTGTAATCTTAACTGTAATATAACAAAGCTTAAAATTCGTGCCAGCCCACAGCTTACGTTAGGTTTTAGGAACAGTTAAAAATGTAATTTCTGGGGGCTGGAGCGATAGCACAGCAGGTAGGGTGTTTGCCTTGCATGCGGCTGACCCGGGTTCGATTCCCAGCATCCCATATGTTCCCCCGAGCACCTCCAGGTGTAATTTCTGAGTGCATGAGCCAGGAGTAACCCCTGTGCATCGCCGGATGTGACCCAAAAAAGCAAAAAAATAAAATAAAATAAATGTAATTTCTGGGGGCTGGAGCAAATACAGCAGGTAGGGTGTTTGCCTTGCACACGGCCAACGCTGTTTCAATTCCCAGCATCCCATATGGTCCCCTGAGCACTGCCATGGGTAATTCCTGAGTGCAGAGTCAGGAGTAACCCCTGTACATCGCCGGGTGTGACCCAAAAAGCAGAAAAAAAAAGTAATTTCTGGAAGACTTCCTCTAAGTTAAGGATATTTGAGATGAACACTGTAGCATTAAATTTATGACTTATGAATTTTTATGACTATATGAAAATTTACATAGTCCTTTGGAAGGACCTTTGACCATCTGTCCCAGAAAGTTTTGGGCCCTGCATTTGCTATTATTTGCTGTAAAAAAAAAAAAAAATCCTATCACCTAATTCAGAAACTCAAGGTGTGTTTTTTTCTGTTAGGAACTGCTTTTTATTTCAAATCAGACTTCAAGAAATTAAGTTCACTTCCGGCTATGAAGGCTCCACTAGTGGAGCCTTCCCCCCCTCCCCCGCATGGTGGCTGCTGCCGCCTCAGAGCTTACTGAACAGCCAGGTATGAGCCAGCAGTGACAGGGCAACCGTAGCCTCATGGGATGGGGGGGCGGAACCAGCACGTTCTTCCTGCCCCACTGAGACCACGAGTTGCCCCCCACCCCCCACGAGCAGTTCTCTGGCACAGCCATGGACCCAGAGGCACACAAACCAATCTCGGAACTATGCTGCTTTTGGCAGAAATCCCTCCAGATTTAATTAGTAAAATCCAAAACTGCACAGCTTCAAAACTACACAGCTTCAATCAAGGCTGCGTGATATCATATGGTCTTCATAACTAGCAATGAAAACAAATTATTTCTCGATGCCTTTTCAGCAGGTCTTATTGTTGGGGTAAAATTCCAAATAATAATGGTGCATCTTTTGTCTAAATAATGAATGTAATCAAAGTAGAGAGTTTAGTGGCTTAGAGAGTTTAGAGGAAGAAATTATCTGCCTCACAGATATGGGGAGGGGTGGGGTGTATATTGGGGTTCTTGGTGATGGAAAATATGCACTGGTGAAGGGATGGGTGTTTGATCATTGTATGACTTAAACCTGAAAGCTTTGCAACTGTTCTCACACTGATTCAATAATAAATTTTAAAAAATAAGGTGAAAATTGGAGGATCTGGGTGGAAGATGCTCGACTCCAGTCCGAGTAGGCTTGGAGATCTCGGCCCCGGAACCCGCGTGGCTTTGTCCCTCTGCCAGTACCTTCATGTGTGCGGAGAGTGGTCTCAGCATGGTGGTGGCTGGTCCTGGAGGTCTTCGGCTGCCGGAGCCCTGGTCGGGGCGGGGAGGAAAGCTCAACCCGCTCCCCTCCAAGCGGCCTCTGCAAGGAACAGCCAGGCGCGGGGGCAGAAGACTGCACTGTTCTCATCCGGGAGCTGGATTTTATAGTCTTCCACCCAGATCCTCCAAATCCCAGTAGGCGGGGGTCACACCCACCACCTGGCACCCTGGCGCCGTGTAATCCCATCAACGGCCAAGACTCAGAGACTATAAAATCCAGTTCCCGGATGAGAACAGTGCAGTCTTCTGCCCCCACGCCTGGCTGTTCCTCGCAGAGGCCCCTTGGAGGGGAGCGGGTTGAGCTTTCCTCCCTGCCCCGACCAGGGCTCCGGCAGCCGAAGACCTCCAGGACCAGCCACCACCATGCTGAGACCACTCTCCGCACACCTGAAGGTACCGGCAGAAGGACAAAGCCACGCGGGTTCCGGGGCCAAGATCTCCAAGCCTACTCGGACTGGAGTCGAGCATCTTCCACCCAGATCCTCCAAATCCCAGTAGGCAGGGGTTACACCCACCACCTGGCCCCCTGGCGCCATGTAATCCCATCAACGGCCAAGACTCAGAGACTATAAAATCCAGCTCCTGGATGAGAACAGTGCAGTCTTCTGCCCCCACGCCTGGCTGTTCCTCGCAGAGGCCCCTTGGAGGGGAGTGGGTTGAGCTTTCCTCCCCGCCCCGACCAGGGCTCCGGCAGCCGAAGACCTCCAGGACCAGCCACCACCATGCTGAGACCACTCTCCGCACACATGAAGGTACTGGCAGAGGGACAAAGCCACGCGGGTTCCGGGGCCGAGATCTCCAAGCCTACTCGGACTGGAGTCGAGCATCTTCCACCCAGATGCTCCAAATAGTAGGCGGGGGTCACACCCACCACCTGGCCCCCTGGCGCCGTGTAATCCCATCAACGGCCAAGACTCAGAGACTATAAAATCCAGCTCCCGGAACCACGCGGCCACATTTGCGGCCACGCAACGTCTTATCAGGACATCTTTTTATGACATCTTATTATCTCATTCCTACTTTGGACAAACTTGCAGGCTATCGAATGTAGCCTGCCCACAGGGCAGAGTCTGGCAAACTCCCCGTGGCATACCAAATATGCCAAATACCAGTAACAATGATGGGTCTCATTCTCCTAAAGAGCCTTGAATATAATCTCAGGGCTAGGATGAAAGAGACGTTACTGGCGCCTGCTCGAGGCAATCGATAAATAACAGGATGATGGGGAAAAAATGAAATGAAGGTGAAAATTAAGCCCCGCCCAAAGTCACTATCACCAAAGCTGCAGGAAAAATGTACCCACCTCTGCCACAAAGACTTGCATTGCCCGTTGAGAACTCAAAGTTCCCAGTGGAAACCCAGGTTTGTTCTCTGAGTCCCTCCCACGTGACAGATGGATCTGGTGAGCACTGACAGGCATCCTCCTCGTCTCTTGCATTTGGCCTCCAAAAGACAAGACAACACGTGCCTGCAGGGTCAGGTCAACACAGCCGTCCCCACTGCCCTGCACACTCCCAAGAGCAGCCAATCTCATCCCCTGCAAGGCACACCCAGAAATGCCCCCAGTTGCTTTCAATGCCCAACTGGTAGTGTCAGTGACAGGGTGTTCCACAGGCAGAATATCCTGTTTTGCTGACTGGGGGGGCGGGGGGGAGGTCTGAGCAAGGTGGTCTTCCAGGCTTCGGGAGAGGGAAGGCTGCACCAGTGCTGGGGGACTGGGCTGGGGCAATGGGCGGGACAGGGGAGCTCACGCCTGCTACTAATGACGGAGAAGGGAAGCCTCGGTGGCCAGCCACCCTGGAAGCCTTCTCACACTCTCTCCTCTAGGAGAGCCCCAACCTGCTGGACAGCTCCACCAACGGCTCCCCAGACTCTTCTCCCTCCTCCCTCTCCCATTTCTATGACTCAACCCTGCCAAGCAATCCAAGTATTTAGAAAAAGCCCTTGGATTTCCCTAGTTTTTGAGTGTACTCATTCATTCACCCAGCCAATATCTAAAAAGCCTTGCGTGCTCTGTGTCACACAGTGAGGGGCTGGGTACAACTGAATGAAGCTGACTGGGTCCCTGCCCTTTTAGAAGAAGGCGGAAAGCAAACGTCTACTAAAGGAATACATCAGCTGGGGGCTCTCCTGCAGGGGACAGCGCAAAGGGCCAACCCACATCCATGACGCCTGGAGCGCCATCCCCTTATTGGTCCCCTGACCACAACTGCAGCGGTCCTAGTGGGGCCTCCAGAACTGACCCACAGGCCTGGCTAGTCAAGGAGGGCCAGAAGTAGCCCCAGGGCCCCTAGAACACTGCTTGGGAGCGCTTCTCTGAAGCAGAGTTCAGTTTCTGGAGGGCTGAGGCCCCTTCCAGCTGGGCATGGAAAGGCAACTGGGATAGAATAAACCGGAAGGAGCCACACAGGCTAAAGCAGAGGAAGCTGCATCTCAGAGCACTTTCCAGAACTAGTTCAAATGAGAAGCTTATCCCAGGAGTAAGCAGAAATTGTCAGAGGGTTCTAAGAAGGGCAACAAACTGGTCTCATGAGAAAGAGCACAGGGCAGGGTGGGGCTATAAGGGCCAGCAGTGGCTGTGGGGAGGGCAGGAGGCCAAGTCCTTCCCACCACACAGTCTGACCAGGAAAGAGAACCCCATTCACTCGGTGTTTCAGAACAAAACACAAAGCCCTTGAGAAAGGACTCCAAGCCAGTGGAGGCTAGAGGGTCTGGCGGGTCTAGCCACATCTGCCTGAAGAGAAACACCATGTACCTGAGGAAGGAATCTCTGGGACCCCACGGCTCACTGCACCACACTTCCCTTGGCATCTACCGCTCAGACTTCCCAGAAAAAGGCTGGAGCGCTTTTCTGTATTTACACTAAAATGATTTCTAGAAACAGTCATCCAATTTCAAAATTTATCTATTGAGCATCTACTATATCCTGAGGACAATAAGGTGATTAAGAAGATCCGGGCCATCTGCATGTCTTCTCTGAACTTCTCAAGCCTCCTGGTAGTGAAGCCCCCGACCCCGGTTCCTGACACCTCATAGAAGCCGCTTCACACAAGCCTCCTCTCTACCTCTTAGAGACACCCCACAATGCAAGAGCAGCACCAGCATTTTCCAATGGGGAGAGGTGCCCCTTGTTTCAGCCCTGCGTTGGTGCAGCAGCAACTCAGGCCTCTGCTGGTCTCTGAGCTACCAGAACGCTATCTGACAGGGGGACCAGAACCCAGCTCACAAATCTTCCCTCTACAGTGGGCTGGGGAATCTTTTATCTGCCAGGGGGCCATCTGGATAGTTATAACATCATCCAGGGGGCTGACAATACCGAAGAAGCTGACCCGTCTGTCTGTACCGCGACCAGGCCCCAGGATTTCAGGGGCTTGGAGGTTCCCCACCCCTGTTCTACACAATCAGATTCCTTTTCTCCACAATGTACTGAGCTCAGAAACTGTGTTTGATTTATGCTGTGCCCAACACTTTCATCTTGTGTCCAAATTACTTTGTTCTAGATTCCATTCCATCACTGAGATGTTCTTTATATAAGCCCTGGAATTACAATCCAATGTGACCATTTCATTTACGTGAAAATTAACTCAAGTTAGATTAATAGCCATGGAAGTGCTGAGTGGCCAAGCGCCTGGCCTGCACATGTGATTTCAGTCCTAGACCCAAACCCACAGGGAGTGTGATTCCCCGCCCCCCCCACCCCACACCGCTGGTGTGACCTTTGGCACCACAACAAAGTACATGTGAGCATCACAAAGCAAGGGTGCACTGCTGGTCTTCACATGACGTCCACAGAGGAAAGGGGGAAATAAAGAAAGTAAGAAACTAAAGGAAGTTTTTAAAGGGGCTTTAAAAATACTACACAAAAGTTCGACATACAGAGATTTCCGACATATTAAGTATATTCTCCTTGACTTTACAAGTCAATTTGCAATTGACTTAAACTAATCTGTGCCACTGAAACTCTACATTTTAGTCAGTTTCATACTTTGGGTCTCGTGGGAATCTCACTTGCCAGGAATGTTTGCAAATACCTTGTGTTTTCTTATGGAGAAGGGATAGTGATTTTTCAAACCACTGGGGACAAAGACTCTTTTTTTCTTTTTCTTTTTCTGAGACTCTTATTCTTAAATATAAACAGTATACACCATGATTCTCAATAATCACCAGCCCATCGGACAGGCTGGTTAACAGAAATTTCCTGCCAGTCCAGACAAAAAAAGTTATTGCCACTTAACTGAGAGTAGTTTTCAACTGCCAGTCCAAAGGTCACTGCTGGCTACAGGTTTAAAAGGGCTGAAAACCACAGCTTTACACAGTGAAATACACAATTCTGTGTATTTGACAGTATATACTGTCCATCATAATCAATATGTAGTGAACACACACATTATTTGGAAAGTAGCACTGTAGCACTGTCCTCCCATTGTTCATCAATTTGTTCGAGCGGGCCCAGTAACGTCTCCATTGGAGATTTTGTTGTTACTGTGTTTGGCATATCGAGTACGTCACGGGTAGCTTGCCAGGCTCTGCCATGCGGGTGAGATACTCTCGGTAGCTTGCCGGGCTCTCTGAGAGGGGCGGAGGAATGGTCGGGCCGGCTGCGCGCAAGGCAAACACCCTACTGCTGTGCTATCGCTCCAGCACATTTGGAAAGTACTCTAGTTTTTCTTGTTGTATTTTTTAAATTTGGGGGCCATCCCTAATGGTGCTGGGGATGTGGACAGAACCTGGTCCTATTGCTACAAACAGGTGCTCCAGCCTTCGATCTGTCTCCTTGGGCCCAGAAAGGGCTCTAGCTTTTTTTTTTTTTAACCACCCCAACTAAATACCATTGGTATGGGGACTAGGACTCTAGCTTTATATTAGCACTACTTTTCACTTTTTATTACCAAGATTATAAGGAGTTTATAAGAAATGCTCAATTCTAATTCTGACTTTCAATCACAAAAACCAGTCGTGTAATTATAAGGGATTTTTCCCTCTAGAGCTATATCTACCATATCATATTGCTGCAAAGATAAATTCATACTGTCACAGAAAATCCACTAGTCATCATTGGTAGATGGCTTAAGGATGAAAGCATCATAGAACAAGATTAGCAGAGCATCATTAATTATGGAAACTAGGTACAGATATTTGGGGACCATTAAATAATCCCAGACATTTGTATATGTGAAATTTTTTTCCAGAGTAAAATATTTGTTTTTCAAAAGAACTATAATTTACACATAAACATATTCAACTGGCTCTAAGAAATAAGTCTGTAGGATAATCACCAACTTTTTTGGTTGTTGTTTTTGTTTTTTATGCGATCGCACAGCAGGTAGGGCGTTTGCCTTGCACGAAGCCAACCTGGGTTCAATTCCTCCATACCACCCACATAGCAGAGCCTGGCAAGCTACCCATGACATATTCAATATGCCAAACACAGTAACAGTCTCACAATGGAGATGTTACTGGGCCCACTCAAGCAAATTGATGAACAACGGGAGGACAATGCTACACTCATGAAAAAGTTCTTCTACGATCCCGGGGTAAGGGGAGGTTGTTACCATGGGACAAAAACATATCCACTCTGGCCAAAGGTGAAGCACACAGACTCAGAGACACGTTCAACCACCAGGTTCTCTTCTTACCAGAAATGAAGGCTAAATATTGACCTCCCACATCCAAACGTGAGTCGAACAAGTGCAGGAGTCTCTGCTTCCAGGTGGGTACCCCCACAACACACACGCACACAGAAACAAGCTTTGCTCACAACAGATTCCCAGTGGTTAGTGCCCTCCACTGGTCCCACAAGCCTCACAGCCTCAGTGCCCCAGAGGCCACGCACAGTGCCAGCCAAGGCCCATCAGCTGTGCACTTCCTTACATAGGGAATAAAGGAATGAGGAGACCAGGAACAGCTCACCACCTTGCAGCCACTCCCCCATGCCCAGAAATCAGCACACTGGACCCTGGGCTTTCCTCCACCTGCTAATCTCCCCCTCAGGATCTCCCATACATCTAGAAAATGAGGTATCAAGAAATTAAAAAACTGGGGCTGAAGCGATAGCACAGTAGGTAGGGCATTAGCCTTGAACACAGCCGACCCGGGTTCGATTCCCAGCATCCCATATGGTCCCTTGAGCACCACCAGGAGTAATTCCTGAGTGCAGAGCCAGGAATAACCCCTGTGCATCGCTGGGTGTGACAACCCCCCCCGCAAAAAAAGAGATTAAGAAACTCCTAGCTCAGTGGCAGATAATTTGCCTTGCACATGTATGGAGAAGGAGGGAGAGATTTTTTTTGGGGGGGGAGGACAGAAGGAAGGGAAGAAGGGAGGGAGGAAGCTGGCTACCAAAGCTTTTTCAGCAGGGCTTGGCCTTGAACCCTGGGACTCCCCCCACCCCCACCTGGCTCTCTCAGTGATCTCATGCCTGCCTTTCCCACCTTCCCTCTCTGTAGCCTTCCTCCTGGCACCACACTCCCCTCTCCCCGACCCCCTCCAGCCCCCTCTTGCAGCAGCGCTGCCCTCAGTACTGCTTCCTTCAGTATTTACCAGCATGCTGTGGTTTTCCTTCAGAAGATCGCACAATTTAATACACACAATGCACACAGCTGTTAACTTTTGTTGTCTAGACTAGAGAATATGCTGAGTGTTAGCAGAGGCACGTCTGCTCTGTTCCCTACCAGATTTCCAATGCTTAGAGTACAATCATTTACAGAATGTTTATTGTTCAGTGGGTCAACTTACAGTGGAAAGATTTTTAAATGCCCTATATTTCAACCCCAAATCCTAAATATAATCGTCTTTGGGAGCACTTTAGTTTGTATGGGGGCCACAACTAGTGACATTCTGGGGTTGCTCGGCATGGGGCTTGCTCCCAGATGAGAATCTGGGGCTCCCACATGCAAACCATGTGTTCCACACCTTTGAGTCATTTCCGCGGTCCAAAGGTTTCAGACTGTTCTGCTTCGTGATTTTTTCCCCCTAAAGTGCCTAGGATTGATCTGAGGGCCTCACACGTTCAAGCAAGTGATAGCCCACTGAGCCAGATTCTGGCAGAATATTTTCAAAGACAGCAGTAAGTGTTGGTCGTTGTTCGTTTGGGGGATACAGCCAGCAGTGCTCAGAGCTAACTGCTGGCTCTGCACTCAGCGGTCACTCCTGGAGGGGAGGTCACAAGAGCACAAAGGGTGCTGGGGACTGAACCCAGGTTGGTCACAGATAAGGCAAGAGCCCAACCTGCTGTATTATCTCTCTGACCGCAATAAAATCAGATGCTGTTTGAGAAAACAAAATAAAAAAACACCTTAAAACTGAGTAAGAGAACAAGTCAACTTATATCAGCTTTAAACCACCAAAAGAGTAAGGAAACTTGTGTAATGTGATTCTGAAAGGCTGCTTGTAGGAACAATTTAAGGGGTTAAGTTTATGACGAAAGAAAGCTCTGCTTGGTGTCCCCACTGCTGGGGTAAACCTACAAGGCACTCAACTGTCACTTCCAATCACCTCTGAAACATTTTTCCTGGGTCACATCCAGTGGTCCTGGGGCATGGGTAGCTAGTATCACTGTTAGGGCATTTTATGTGGTAGACAAGCACTCGCTCTAACAGTAGAATCATCTCCCAAGCCCCTTCCGGTAATCTCCGTGCAAAGTTCTCAGAGCCAGTTCTCCAGGCAAACTTGACAAAGACTGCATGATTGATGGAGCCCAGCCAGGCCTGCCATCCTACCAGCTTCCTGGGAAGGTGACACTTCTCTCTGACAATTTTGCTGTCACTGACAGTGCTCCAGTTTCTGACATCCTTTATAAAAAGAACTAACAGACAAAACCCTTCTTTTCCAAGGACTTGAAAAACCCATGTTCTAGTCCCAAGACAAGCCTTGTTAACTAATTCTGGGCAGTCACTCACTTTCTCTGAATCAGTCTCCCCACACCTGAAAATAAGACCGATACAGTGGAGTAAGGTCACTGTGTCCTGTGAGATAGTAGTAAGAAACCAGGTCCTCAGAAAGCATCATTTCATTCACCATCACTGGGATTCTTTTTTTCGTCATTACAGTGAAACTACATTGAACAAAAAAATGCTATTTAAGGGCACGTTGTATCTGCTACCCAGAGAGAGGGAAGAGAGGTCTGAGAGCAGAAACAGTGCCCAGCACACAGCCAGGAGCCAGAAATGACAGTTACTCACACTGCTCACACCTACCTGCTGCCGTCTGCTGACAAAGCAAAAGCCAACAGAGAAGTTGGCATCCATCCATTCAGTTCCTCAGATCCTTCCATAAACACAGTCTCTGACTGCCACATTTCTGATGAGACCCTCCAAGTCAAGAGGTGAGGTGACACGCCCCAGAGCACAGGGGCTAGCAGGTCAAAGTCTCAGACCCCATCCCTATGTTGTGCAGAGCAGGGCATCTCCTGGTGATTGGTGTTCAAGGGCATTTCCCACAATACAATGAAGCATTCTGAGAAGTTAGGAAAGGGGCACAGAGAACCCTAGATATAACCTTGACGTGCTTTAAGACTCACACCAGCTAGCTTCCAATCTTCTTATAACAATACTAATTTTTAACTTGGGATTTAAAATTGACAGAGACCTTAATAAATAGCCAGGACAGAAAGAGCTGTCTGACTACGGCTCATTAGCTCCTAGAGTTAATGCTTCTTGTGGGGACAAGAGTCAGCCCAAGGATAGAACTCTAGGCAAAGGAGAAAACATTCCAGGTTGCAAATCTTCCAGGATGCTCCCAGATGTACTCCCCAGACACCTACCCTCACCCAGACATTCTGTGATGCAGCAGCAGCTGTGAATGGGTGCTCAGTATGTACTCGGGGCATGAAAGACTGCACAGAATCTTCATAACCTCCCATAACTTAAAACCAAAGTTCACCTCATCTGAGGTCCATACAGCACATCAATATTTTGTGTCTTTTTTTTAAGAAGTCATCACAGTGCCTAAAATTTAGAAAAGTTAAAATGAGTCAACTGCCAGCGACAAATAAAACCTTATAGACTATAAGACACATTTCTGCCAGAAATGTAAAAATAGGCAGATTTCACTTAGCATTGTTGACATGTGAGCACTGTCTCATTTTATAGATAGCAAAACTGAGGAACACGGAGAGAGAAAGGAGTGTGCCCAAAGTAACAGGAAGTGGTCGGCAACACACTGGGGGACACAGACCTGGGAGTCTGAGCATCTGTTGGTGACACTAAACTCACACTCTCAATGGGCACCTGGATTAGCCAAAGATGCACTGAGACAGGAGGCAGGAGACCGCGCCTCCTCTCCTCCACGTGGACCACACACCTATGGCGATTCTCTCACCATTGAGGCTGACCTCTCAGGCACCCAAAGAAGGCACTGTATGCTACATCATCTCTGGTAAGCTGCTGCTTCTCTTCTCGGGAAAGCTACGCAGTTCCATGGAAAAGGCACATTTTGGAATCAGAAAGTTCTAGACTGAAACCCTTGCTCCTAACCAGCTAATATCTAACTAGCTTATTAACCCTAGGCAAGTCACTGAGATGCTCTGTGCCTCACTGTCTTCCTCCCATAAACTAAGACCACTATCATCATCCATCTCCCTCGGGGGACTGCTGGAGAGCTTGAGAGATAAAGGGAGAAAGTACACTGGAAGGGTTGGAGATCAACACATGCCCTTCTAATTTAGGACAAACCCAAAGAACAAACATTCCTCATGACCTCAACAATTCTCATCGAGAGGAGGGAAGGGGAGAGAGAAAGGGAGAGAGGGGGCACTGGAATAGAAAGGGGGGGGGGGGAGAATGTCATACAGTAGACAGACACTGAAATGACTCTCAAAGAGATGAACTGGAAGCACCTGGAAGACAAAGACTGTGTTGGTGTCATGAGCTTCCAGACTTCTGAATAAATGAACTGACAGAAAGGGAGCAGAGAACAGGAACACCATCCAGACATTGGCCAATAGATAAAGGGATGAATATAGTTTTCATCCTGAGCCAGACAGAAACTTAATCTGAAGATTTAACTTGATTCTGAAATTGATCTACAGGGTGAAGAATTGATCCATTATTCCATTTGTGAATTTCTCCTTTTTCTTCAAAGGTGTCAGAAAAACTTCAAAGACAAAGTTTTCCACTTGGAGGGAAGGCAAATCAAATGGCCTAGAGAAACAAACTCTCCGCCCTCTTTTCTTCTCTGTCTTATCCATGACACCTCCAAGTGTCTAGTGGCCAAAGAGAATAGAACATCATGTTAGGCATTTGCCTTAAATGCAGCTGGCCTGGATTTGATTCCTGGTACCCCATATGGTCCCCCAAACCCACGAGGAGTGATCCCTGAGTATAGAGCTAGGAGTAAGACCCAAGTGCCTCCTCAGCAAAAAAAATAAATAAATAAAAAGTGGCACTTCCAAGTTTCTAGTACCAGGTCTACTCTGAATAAAAATGGGTTGAGTGAGGACCAGAGAGATAGTACAGCAGGTGAGGTACTTGCCTTGCATATGGCCAACTCCCAGCACCATGTATGGTCCCCCGAACACCGCCAGGTATGATTCCTGAATGCTGAGCTAGGAGTAAGCCCTGAGCACAGCTGAGTGTAAACCCAAAACAAAACAACCCCCCAAAGTGACTGAATATTTTTATAACTTCATTTTTTTTTTAACCACAATGTTCTTTTCATTTATTCTGCCTAAAAGTTTAATCTTTCTTGCCCCTTTTCCAGTGTATTCAAAAAACATAATTTCCTGGGGGGAAAGGGACTCCCAGAAGTGCTCCGGGCTGGGGCCACTCGGAGTAATACTCCCGGAACCAGACAGGGCAGTTCAATGGGACTCAGGGGCCACACCCAGGGGGCCATGCCTGGGCTCCAGCCCTTTGAGCCACCTCTCAGGCCCTGAAACTCTCTAACACCCAAGACGCACTTACCAGCAAAGGCTCCAACGTTCACATGAAGCTCTTCCAACCCCCCAACCAGGCCCCCAGCCTCACCCTCACTACTCCGACCCCACTCTGTCTGCCCGAGTCCTAGGGGTCACTTGTCCCCCAACCACTCAGTGCGGTGTTTATAATCAGAGTCGGCGTCTTAATCTCCTTCCTCCCAGGAGGAGCACTTTGCCATGGAGATAAGTGTGTACCGGCGCTCACTGGGCAGCCCCCAGCCTGCCCACCTCCAACCACCCACGAATGCTCTGGGGGAAGAGAGGCCAGACCCAGGGGCAAAGAAATCCAGGCACCTCCTCCCCATTCCTCCCCTATCCCCCACCCCTTGAGGAAGCTCATCCTGACTTCTCTAAGTTCTAGACCAACCACCAATTGGGGGAGAACTGGAGAGACTTGTCCTGAATGAAACAGTTGGGGGGGGGGGATGAGAGCCGAGAAGAAACTGGGCAGTTTCACGCTCCAACACCCGCTGAGAGAGATAAGCTCCCCAGCCGGTGGGCACGGGGCTGGGCGGTCCTGGAACCTGGACCCCTGCCTCGAAGCCCCCAAGTCGCGGCTTCATCTTCCCCGGTGGGTCTCCGCACGTGTCTCGTCCACGTAGGGCTCCTTCCGAACCCCCCGTGTGCAGACTCGCCCAAAGGACGGCCGTCCCTGGTCAGGGCGGCCCCGGGCACTCCCCCCACCCCCAGCCCGGTCCGTGCCGAGTCCCCCGCGCCGCGCCGCTCCGCGTCCCCGAAGCGGCGCGCGGACTCGGTGGGCCCGCGACAGGCGCGAGGGGCGGGCGCCGGCCCTGCCCCCCCACCCCCCGACACCGGCCCGGGTCACCATGACAACGCAAGCCCACGGCCACCCTGGCGCGCCCCCACCCCAACGGGGCCAAGTTTTCCAAGCTCCCGTTTGCGAAAGGGGCAGCACGGACGCGGTGTGGGGAGGACGGGGGGGGCGCGCCGCCGCCCCCGCCGCTCCCGGCCGCCGCGCGAGTGTCCGTCCCCCGGGGCCGGCCGCGGACGCCGCCTCCCGGGCCGGGGCGGCCGGCGTTAGGCCGCGGCTCCGGGTGCCCCCGGTCAGCCTGCCGAGCCCGCGGGCTGCGACGGGCAGGAGCTGGGCGCTGACAGCTCCGCGGGGGGCAGCACCCGGGACCGCTGCCCCGGAGCCCGAGTCCCCCGGCCAGTCTGGGCGCGGGGCTGGGGGTGGCGGGGACCGGCCGCAGGGCCCTCACCGCCCCCTCAGGACGCAGGGGGCAGCCGGGGCGTCGCGGCCACCGCCCGAGCCCGAGAGCGGGGCCCGACCCCCAGCGCCAACGGCAGCCGCCGGCGCCCGGCCGTGCCCGGGGCCCCGCGGGGTCGCGCCGGCCGCCCCCTGCCGGGCCTCCTGCGCGCTCACCCCGAGTCCGCGGCTGGCCTCATCGTCCGCGCCCGCCGCGGCTCCGGCTGCGACTCCGGCGGCGACTCGGGCTCCAGCCGCCGTCCAGCCGCCCGCCCCCGGCACCCGCCGCCCGGCCCCGCCCCGCCCGCCGCCCCGCCCCGCGCCCGCGCCCGCGCCCGCCAATCAGAGCGCGGCGGGGGCGGGGCGAGGCGCGCGCCAGGCCCGGCCAATCCAGCCCCTACCCGCGGGCGCCGGGGAGCGGCCGCGGAAACGGGCGGGCGATTGGTCAGGCCTGTTAAAGGGGCCGCCGCCCACCGTGCAGCGGCGAGGGGCTTGCGGCTGTCTCTAACACACACACCCACACCCTAACACACAGACGCATACCTAAACACACACACCCTAACACAACACACAACCCCTAACGCACGAACACACGCACACCTAAAGACACACACTTAACACGCACACCTAAACACACACACAACCCCTAAGACGCGCGCGCGCGCACACACGCGCACACCTAAACACACACACCCTAACACACGCGCGCGCGCGCACACACACACATACGTACACACACACTCCCCGGGAGGGAGGTGTAAGTTTTTCTTCTCTTTCCGGGAGGCTGCAGCGCTTCACACACACGCACACACACAAACACACACCCTAACACACACACATACATACACACCTAAACACACGCGCGCACACACACCTAAACACACAGACCCTAACACACACACACCCTAACATACGCGCGCACACACACACACACACACACACACACACTCCCCTCCCCAGGAGAGAGGTGTAAGTCTTTCCCCTTTTCCACCCGGCTCTTGGCCCTTCGTTTCCCGTCCCTGGAGCTTAGCTCCCGTGGAGGTGCGAGCAGCGCCGGTCCAGTGAGCAACCTGGGTCAGTGCACTCTCCTCTGGGCTCGACAGCGCTGCCCGGCGCATCTGT
Source organism: Sorex fumeus (assembly GCF_029834395.1). Classification (NCBI taxonomy): domain Eukaryota; kingdom Metazoa; phylum Chordata; class Mammalia; order Eulipotyphla; family Soricidae; genus Sorex; species Sorex fumeus. The sequence goes on from NW_026606120.1 coordinate 81,033,527, forward strand.
CCGTCCGATCCCAGAAACTGGCTTCGAAAGCACATTCCTAACCTCCTCCCCACTACACGGCCCCCACCGCAGGCGCCTCCCGCATTTGACCCGCGCTGACTCCGTTAGTGGTTCCTAGAGCTTAGAATTCGCTCGTATAACTACTCCAGGGGCAATATCCGAGGTCTCAGGCACATGGAATGAGCCTCCTGGCGCGATGCTGCTGGTTCACACCGGTTATCTCTAAACCAGGCACACCATGTGGCTGGCGTTCAGGGCACATCAGAGGGTTACCTCAGCCCAGCCGGGAGGATTTTATTGCATTTATTTTTCTTACACTGAGGTCACGTCATTTCTTTTTAAGGAGGCACCATGTTAGCACCACCTCAGGTTGGGGTAGCTCCTGGAGGATTTTAAGTTGCACTCCTGGGTCAAGATGCTGAGTGGCACACTCCTTACCTTTGGGATCAACTGCGGAAAACATGCATATCAGGCCATTTCTGGAGCATTTCTTGTGGCCAGGAAGAGTTCATCCCAAGGGCCGTTTGACCACAACAGTCATGAATCTCAACTGCCAAAACTAAGGCTGAACTCTTCCTCTTTCAACTCAGTGGTGTGGTTGGAAGGCTGGCCAGCTGGGCTGTGGGTTGCCCAGGAGAAACTCAGAACAGTTCCGGATGGGTCACATGGAAAACTGAAAAGTTCCCAGCAGGGCTGAAACAACAAGCCAGGCTTGTTCTCTGACTGGTAAGACAATGCTGCAGGATCTTAATGGCACACCCTCCCTCATTGCCATCACCTGGTGTGTTTATAGCCCCTGGAGGGTGACGTGCTCCCTTGGAACTTTGTTCTAATGCCAGTGGGCCGTATTCACTATCCCAGTCACATTGTTGCATTGTCTTCCTCCCCACACCTGCTTTCTCAGACACAGACAACACACACACACACACACACCCCTAAAAGTCTGCCCTCTCTGACCTGCACTGCTCCTTGAAGGAGCCTATGGACTCCAGTGATCTTTTATTGCTGTGATATCTGACAGACACGTTTACTGCTGTGATATCTGGGATACTGATCCACCTCAGCGGGGCTATGTCTCTGGATCATATATCTCTATATGATCACTGTCACACATCACCATTGTCCCTCACCCACCTGCTGGACCTCCCCAAAGGACAAAAGGGACTCTTGCTTTGCTTAGTGAAAGATAACTGTAATTGTGCATATGTGGAAATACGCGACAGACAGGTATTGATATCACACCAGTCCAAAGCTCTTCCTGGACACCTCTTAAAATGCCAGCCTGGGGCAGGAGGTTGGGGTGAGGTGGGGAGCCCTGTAGCAGCACTCCAGCAAGGATCCTCAGAAACTGGGAGTGGACAGCAGGAAAGGCAGCCCAGGCTAAGTCTCGGGTCAAGATTAGTCTCTTTGGTACATTATTAATTCAAAGTAAGATTCAGCAAGAAAATGCAGAAGAAGCCCTTCTGTTGGAAAAGTGAAGAATTTGGAGACTTTGATCATAAATGGGCATATAGAAACATAAAAATATGAACCCTGCATGCCCCAAAGAGCATCTCCCAGGCCTTTGCACTGATCTGTTCCCTGAAGCCTTACATGCATTGTAGAATCTATGGCTGCTGCCTCCATTTTACATTTTACATTTTACCCGAAGTTCAGAGGATTGCTGCTGTGTCCAAGATCACAACACTCGGGGAGGAAAGAGCCAGCATTCACCACTGCGATGACCAGACTCCTCCTAGCTGGTCTGCGCCAGTATCTGCCAAATGCCCTTTCTTCTGCCAAAAACAGGATGGATAACTTCAAACTGGCAAAAGAAATCCGGACAGATAATACAGAGAGTAAGGTGCTTACCCTGCATGCTGTGACCCCAATTTGATGCCTGGCACTCTATAGGGTCCCCCTAGACCTCTAGAAGAGACCCCTAAGCACAGAGCTAGGAGAAAGCCCTGATCACAGTCAGGCATGCCCACCCCCCCAAAAAAAAACCCCAAAACTAAAAACAAAAGGACAGAAAGAGCAAATATACAAATCTTCACTAAGAGAGAGCAAAGATAGATGCACTACCTCCAATCCCACTGCTCTGACTTACTCTGATGACCTTGAGCATAATTAAGCCCCATTTAGCCTCAGATTGTTCAACTACAGGATAGGGACAATACAGAATGGAGAGAGAACTCAACGGGCTGAGCACATGCTCTGGATGCGGGAGGCCCAGGTTCAATACCAGGCATCCCATTAGCCCCTGAGCACTGCCAGAGTGACCCCCAAGCAAAGATCCAGGAGAAGCCCCCAAGTACCCCAGAGGTAGCCCAAAACAAATGAAAAGTAGTCAATGGCAAATTCAACTTTTCTATCTGACACAAAAACCAAATCAAATAAAGGGTATTTACTTACTTTGAATGGCCAAAATAGGTGCTCCCAGGGCTGGGGATATAGTTGAAGGGAGGAACACCTACCTGCCTTGCATATATGAGGCCCTGGGTTTGATCTCTGGTATGCGTGTACACACACACATACACACAAACACACACAGAAAGCTGCTCTCACTCTACTTTTTTTGTTTGTTTGGTTGTTGGGTCACACCCAGCTTTGAACAGGGGTTACCCCTGGTTCTGCATTCAGGAATTACTCCTGGCGGTGCTCAGGGGAACATATGGGATGCTGCCAATCAAACCCAGGTCTGTCACGTGCAAGGCAAACGCCCTGCCTGCTGTGCTATGCTCCAGCCCCTCTCTCACTTGTACAAAGTAAACTAAAGTGTTCTACCTGCAGCAGAGGTAGAAGTTGCCGAAATTCAAGCCCATGTTACTAGCATCTGTGCCCTAAGCGCCCACCCCCCCCCCAAGCTCCACCTCCAGTCTCTGTTACCACCCACGCTTCAGCTGAAACCGGCATACAGGAGTCATTTCCAGTTATGACATTTTAACATGATACTTTTCTCATGTAATTCTAAACCATTCTAAACCTTGTCTTCATTCAATTTTTTAATATTGTGCTATCAGAAAGAGAAAGATTAAAAAGAATTTTAAAGGGCCCGAGAGATGGAACAGTGGGTGAGTTTCTTGCCTTGTATGCAGCCGACCTGAGTTCAGTCTCCTGGGGGCTTCAATGCTGGAGCACTTCCAGGCATAATCCCCGAGCACAGATGCAAGAGTAAACTCTGAGCATAACTGGGAGCTCCCCCACCTCCAAAAAAGTACATAAAAAAAAAGGTGAGTCACTTGGACTTCATCTAATGAAAGGTCAGGGATGCATCATGCCATAAACTGCACCATCCATTGGCAATCACTGGGCGCTCAAGAAGCAGCGGGCATATGCCAGGCCCAGGGGACAGAGATGAGACAGGCCTGCCAAACCGAGAGACCATTAGAGGCTTCCCCGAAGGTCAGCCCAGCAACGGCGGGGCATAGAGTAGGCACTTACAGTCCACAGAGAATCCTCAGGATATTGCTGGGTAGTCGAATGAAATGCATCAAGGAGGGAAACTAGAGAGTGGAAGAAACCCCCAGGTGAGTGTGTTGTCACCAAGTGAAAGAAGGGAGGCAACGATCAACAGCAGAAGACTGTCTCCGAAGGCTCCTGGTACAGAGAGCCAGAAGTGTCCCTTGGGATTCAGAAACTAGCCAGTTACTGTGTGTATGGGGTGCGGGGGGGGGGGGGGGGTCGGGGGGAGGCAGGAGAGGGGAGGAGAATGCAAAGAATCCCCGGAACCAGGCTAGGGGTTCAGAACTGGGCAAGAGAACGGAGACTGGGCAGGGGAGGACCCCGGGACATACAGGGTTCAGCAAGGACAGGGGGCAGGAAAAGAGCCCCCTGCACTGAGGTAAGCTGATTGCAGATAAGAAGGGGTGTGGTACACCCAAAAGGAGAGAGAGAACACAGGGGATTGCCCTGCCACAGAGACAGGGGGGATGGGGGGATGGGGGTGGGAGGGATATTATCCATGGTGGTGGAAAATGGGCACTGGTGGAGGGATGGGTATCTGATCATTGTATAATTGAAACCAAAGCACAAAAAATTGTAAATCTACAACTTTAAAAAAAATAAAATAAAATAAAGGGGAAAAAAAATATGTTCTATTAAAATACTAAAAAAAAAAAAAAGAAGGGGTGTGGTGTAGACTCAGCCACAGGTGAACAGCAGGAAAGGGAGGGGATGATGCCTGATGAGTTCTGTTTTCTCAGTTGATAGTGAAAAGACTTTCCCTGTCTCAAATGCCAGGATTGAACCCAGAGTCTCACATATGTGAGCCACATCCTGGTCCCCAAGGTCCCTTCTTGGGGGAGGGGAGTAGGTAGAAGTGATAATCAGGCACTTCCTTCCAGGGCAATAGTGACTGGAGAGCTGAGAGGATCAAAGGGGGAGCTGAGAGGGAAGGAGAATTGGGGGCAGCGCTTTCATCCTTTTACAGTATTTTTTCCTTCTCGTTTTAAATATATTTCTTCTTTTGGGGCTGGAACGATAGCCCAGCGGGTAGGGCGTTTGTCTTACATGCCGCCAACCCGGGTTCAATTCTCAGCATCCTATATGGTCCCCCGAGTACCGCCAGGAGTAATTCCTGAGTGCATGAGCCAGGAGTAACCCCTGTGCATTATCAGGTGTGACCCAAAAAGCCAAAAAAAAATTTCTTATTTTAAGATTTCTTTGTGGGGCTTGAGCAAGTAGGGCACTTGCCTTGCATGTAGTCAACCTGACTTCCATCCTAGCCAACCCATACAGACTCCCAAATCCTGGTAGGAGTGACCCAACCCCTCACCCCCCCCCCCCCCCGACCAAATAAATAAATAGATAAATAGAATTTCTTTGTAGCATTGGGAACTGAAGCCAGGACCTCATGCCTGCAAGGCAGGAGCTTTGTGTCCTCGTCCTGTCCCTAGCCTGGAACTGGAGCATGAAATGAGCCCCACCCCGGTTTCCTGGACTCTGTAGCCGCCAATAGAGATCTCTGTTCTCTCTGTGCTCCCACTGGGGTGACCTTCGAGAGAGTGGGGTGGGCAAAGGGAAGAACAGCATTCTTTGCTAGTTTCCTTCTTCAAGAAAGACCTTGGGGGGCGTGGGGGGAGGATAAGATGGAGGAAGACCTGGGACAATGGTGGAGGGAAGCTGGCCCTGCGCGGGGTGTGGTGCTGGAATGTTTTACTCATTAAACCCAACTGTTCACAGTATTGTAAAGCATGGTGCCTAAAATAAAATAATCGTTTTCTTTAAAAAAAAAAATCATAAAGTCTGGAAACACCCGGTGTTAGCGGGGTTGTGGTAAGAAAGAAAGTATCATCCATGGTTGGGGGGATTGTTGTCTGCGGGAAGCAATACGAAGATTCACCCCAAAACTAGGAACAGAATTTCCATAGGACTCAGCGGCCCCATTTCTTGGCATCTATTCCCCAAACACAAAACATTCATGGGAGGATCTGTACATGCCTGTGTTCATGGCTGCGCTTAGTACCACACCCCACGTGATCAATTACAGATGGATGGCCTATGAAGTTGAGGTGCAGGTAACAGTGGAATACTATGCAGCCCTTGGAAGGAACAAAAGCACACAATTTGTAGCCACATGAATGGAAGTAGAGGCTATCATACAGAGTGAAGTCAGTCGAAAGGAAAGGGACAGACGCAGGATGCTCTCTCTCATAGGTGGAACTTTAAAAAGACCCAGCAAGGTAACAACGAAACTCCAAAGGCAACTAATGGGAGAACTGATGCCGGACCTGCACAGTTCAGTTGGGGAGGGTAGGTTGAGAGGGAGGGGTGTTGGAGTTCATGGAGGGAGGGAGGCATTGTGTGATCCAAAAAGCAAAAATAAATAGCACTGCACTGTAGCACTGATTCATTGATTTGCTCGAGCGGGCCCAGAAACATTGTGAGACTTGTTGTTACTGTGTTTGGCATATCGAATATGCCATGGGTAGCTTGCCAGGTTTTGCCGTGTGGGTGAGCTTGCCGGGCTCTCCGAGAGGGGTGGAGGAATAGAACTCAGGTTGGGCAGGTCAGCCACGTGCAAGGCAAACACCCTACCCGTTGTGCTATCTCACCAGCAAAAAGCAAAAATAAATACATAAAATAGAAGTAATAAAAGAGGGGCCATAGTGATATCACAACCAGAAGAGAGGGCATTTTCCTAGCATGCAGCCGACCCAGGCTCAATGTATGGCATCCCATATGGTTCCCCAAGCACCGCCAGAGGTGATCCCTGAGAGCCACTGTGTGTCGCTCCAAAACAAAACAAAAATAAATAAATAAAAGATCTGTCAACAATCAGAAGAACACCCACAATCATCAAGACCTCAGCATGTAAGGCAAAGACTGTGCAGGGGTTCAGGCACGTGCCCTGCATGCAGCTGACCTTGGTTTGGTCCCTGCTCCACCTGGTCCCCGGAGCATCACCAGGTGTGGCTCTGGAGGCTTCCCTAGCACTGCTGGAGTGGCCCAGATTGGGAAGGCATTTACCCAATGACTTCTGTTCCCAGTGCTGAAAGGCTCTGCCCAGGCATGTATAGGCCTGGCCCCAAATGGACATTGACGGATGAGAGAAAGCGGGTGGGGTGGGAGGTGGGGCTAAGAGGTACTCACTGCAGGTTCCAAGGCAAGATGCTCTCAGTTTGACCTGCTGGAAGCTGTTACAAACATACGCAGAAATGGTCTCCCAAGCAGAGGCCAGAAGATCTGAAGAGATACCGACCGGATTGGAGCCATAGTACAGTGGGTGGGGCGCGCGCCTTGCACCAGTGTGGCCTGGGTTCCCTCCCGGGCACCACATGCAGTCCCCTCTTCCCTGCCAGGAATCAGCACACTTTCCTCTGGGTGGAAGACTTTGGCACACCGCTTCCTGCTTTCCTTCCTGCACCCCAAACCCCAGGCCCTGAGCCCTGTGAGACTCTCCCAGGATTTCAGTCTCAGGACTGCAAAACTTGGCACAGTGAGTGAGGGCCAGGGATGGGGAGGTGAGTGGTAGATAGAGCCTGAGCTCAGTATGCGGGAGGCCCTGAGTTTGCTCCATGGTAATGCACAGCCCCTGTACACTTCTGTAGTGCTGAAAGTCCCTGAGAGTCCCCTTGGGCCTATCTGGTCACTACCCCCACACCCCTAACACTGCTAGGTGTGACCCATGTATAAAAACAATTTGAGGTGGGGGAGAGCCAATTTCAGCAGTTCCCAGGGCTTACCCTTGGTCCTGCACTCAGGGATTATTCCTTCCATGGCTTAAGGGACCTTATGGGGTGCCAGGGATTGAACCCGGGTTGGCTGCATGCAAGGAAAGTACCTGCCTCCTGCTGTAAGATCTCTCTGACCCCTAAAAATAATTCCTTTAAATAAAAAGAAAGAGATGAGCAGAGGGTTCCCAGAGACAACTGAGCCCAGAGCAGGCGCCCAGGTCCCTGGGCAGGGAGAGAGCCGCGTGGATGCATTCTCCACCTTCCCTCCTGCTGGAGAGCCAGGGGCTGGCTGAGTGCCTGGGATCCGGGCCGGGCTAAGTTCCTAGTGCAGGGCCAGTCTCAGCTTCCTTCCAGGAATCAGGGCTCAGCCTCTGGTTTATCAAGTTCCCTTGTTTGCCACAGAGGCACCTGATTGTATCAGGGGTGCCTCCAGCTGTTGTGATGGGAGAGCTGTCGGTCTCATTAAGGAGCATCCCCAAATGCAGAGCGCCAGGTCGGTAACCCCAGGTCACAAAGCCAGCCAGGCCTATCCCAGTCACCCACCCCACCCTGCTCTCCTGAGCCACCTTCCTGTGACCCATTTAAATGACAGCTCAGGAGAGTGACTGGCCTGCCTGGGTCATCCCTAAGCCACGGTCATCGTCACTGCAATTATAAGGTCTCTCTCATGCAAGCATTGCCAGGGGGGCTTTCGGTCTCCTGAGCACTGCCTGGGAGCAGTTCTCCACCTCTAAAAAAACAACAACAACAACAAAAAAAAAATGACATGAGCAGTATTTGTTTGAATCCACTTTCTCTGCCCTAAACGACCTCTGGGCGTGGGTGTGATTCAGAGGAAGAACATATGGTTTACATACAATTTTTTAAAATTACTTTTCATTTTTAGTTCTTTTTTATTGGATTACCATAAATTATCAAGTTGTTCATGGTTTAGTTTCAGCACACAGTGTTCCAACACCAATTCCTTCACCAGGGTCCGCTTCCCTCCATCAATGTCCCAACCTCCACCCCAGCCTGCCTCTATGACAGGCACCTTTTTCTTTTGTTTTTTCCCTCCTTTTAGTCACTGTAGTTTATAACATTGTTGCTTTACATATGTTCTTATCTGTAGCATACACACACACACACACACACACAACTTTATTGCCCAAAGGTTGCGAAAACTGAAGTACGGGTCCACATCCTATCCTGGGGCCAAGCTAGGGATCCCCACTTTTGCTCTCTCTGCAAGGACTCTGGGGCACACAGCAGTGCCCCCTCCCCCTGCAGAGCAGCCTTATGTGGTTCCAAGTCTTTTCTCAGCCTCCCTCCCCACACCTCCAGCTCCGGGGGCACAAAGGGATTTGCTGGTGATGGGCCCTCGCCTGGTTGCGGAGGGTGGCATGGCTGGAGGTGAGGCCCAAGAGTTGGAGACGAAGGGTGGGAGGGAGGCACTGGGCTGGGGTGGAAGGGGCACTGCCCCAGGGCTGCGTGTGTGCACCCTGACAAAGTTCTTTTTCCTTTGTGTGGCCTCCCCCGATCTTTGTCTAAGCAGTGCTCACCTGCGTGGAGATTTGGACTTTTTAAATGTGAATTATAGGTGAGTTTTCTTGTTTCTGTGGTGGAACCCTGGACATTTCCAGAAATCTAACAGAGCCTGTAACAAACCATGGCGGGGAAGTGTGTGCAGAAATTGCCCTAAGTGGACTTCCTCTCTTCCTAGAGGGCCTCTGGAGTTTGAAGAAATGAAGACCAGAGTTCAGTCCTGGGTATCATAAGGCACACCCCGCCTCCCTGATCCCCAGCTCAGTATGGATAGGGGTAGCCCTGATGGTACCCAAGTACCATTGCGGGGGAGGAGGGAGAGGAGGAGGAGGAGGAAGTGGAGGAAGAAGAAGAGGAGGAAGAGGAGTTGGAGGAGGAGGAGGGGTTTAGATCTCTATGACCTTTTCTAACTGTAAACCCCCAAATAAAATATTTAGCAAGGCCTGGGAGACAGCTCAAAGGGCTGAGCACATATTTTGCACACAGAACTCCAGGTCCCAGGCTTGATGTTTGGAATCACATGGTCCCTTGTGCACTGTGGGGAGGAGCACCAAGCCTGAAGCAGTATGGCCCCAAAACAAACCTTTAGAATACCAAGTTTGGACATGATAAAATAATTATTCAACCACAGGACCACAAGCATAAGAATAAGCTATCTGAAATAAAAACACCAAAGTAAGAGTTTATACAGTACTGGGTTCCTGGTCCTGCCCAATGTTGCTTTTACAAAAGCGGTTCAAGCTCATTGTGGAAAATCTGGAAAGTGAAGAATAGGAAAACAGTTGAGAGTTCAGTTCAGTGGCCCAGGGGCTACTATGGGTTTCTGAATTCATTCCATCCCTTTGAACCCTCTCTGGCTTGAAGTTTTCCTTTTAAAAATATTTTAAAAATTTAAGCTCTGTGATTTACAATATTTTTAATAGTAAAAATATGTCTCAGGCGTTTGAAAAACCCACAGCTGTAGCCCTTCAGCTACAGCCCGTTAGCGCCGCCTTGTGGTCAAACCGAGCAACTATTCATGGAACAAAATCCAGCGAATTAAAATTAAGGAGCACAAATGTCAACCTGGGTGTTTAAACCTACGCAGGGTCCAGGGAGCTCCTGAGGCCTCATATAATTAACCTTGGGTGAGAACTCTGGCTAAAGGACTCACCTGGCTATCACCCACTGCACTATCTCATAATTAATTACACAGCCTACATTCAGCTCAGCTATCTCAGGGCTGTTCAGTTCAGCCCGACACTATCTGAAACCTGTCTGCATTCTCCATTCGGCCCCACTTCCGGGGAAGGGGTCATCCACTGTGGAAATCCGCGGACACCCGTCAACAGTTCACCTGAGGGAGATGCAGTCCTGGAGAGCAAGCAGCTGGGAACTTTCCCTAGCAGGGGCTCCTAGGCTCAGCCGTGTGTGTGTGTGTGTGTGTGTGTGTGTGTGTGTGTGTGTGTGTACCGGGAATTTGTGTGTGTGTGTGTGTGTGTACCGGGAATTCGTGTGTGTGTGTGTGTGTGTGTGTGTGTGTGTGTGTACCGGGAATTTGTAACTGACCAAAGTTCAGTGGGTGAATCCTAAGATGCAGGAATCACTTTTGGTGGTGCTCAGAGGGGATGCTGGGGATCAAACCCAGGTCAGCAGTGTGCAAAGCGAATGCTTACCTGCTGTACTGTCGCTACAGTCCCTTGTCTCTCAATGATTGTCTCTGTCTCCATGCAGAGATGGAAAAAGTTCCCCCCAAGTGTGGTTCCAAGTAGGCCAAGTGACGCTCCGGTCCCTGTGGTCAGGCTTCCTCCTGGCCCTGTCCTTAACCTCACTACACTGCAGTCCCTTCATCTGTGTAGTGAAGATGATAACGCTCCCATGGCCCCCCGCGGGGCTGCTGTGAAGATTAAATCTCACATTAGAATGATTTAATTATACTCACATTTACATTTGATTATACTTCTTTTGCACCTGCGAGGCTCAGAGCCCTCAGGACGATGTCTAACAAGGAGAAGCGACTATCAGAGCACTGGGATCTGTTGAAGCCTTACTTTTATTACTCATACACAGATGAATATCTTTAATAATAATTGTTGACATGTGCAAGCCCTTGGGCCTGGGGAGGTGGCTCGGAGGTAGAACACCTCCCCTGCAGGCAGGAGACCCTGAATTTGATCCCTGGCACTGCTCATGTGCCGAGTGTGATCCTAAACAAGAGTGTGATATCCATCATACAACCAAGAGTGTGGCCCTTGGTGATCACAACCACAGCAACAGCACAGGGAAGGAAAGGGTGTGTGTGTGCGCGCGCGCGCACGTGCACATGCATGAGTGAAAACCTTTACAAAATCTTACCAAATAACCTATGGAGTGGGATTAAAACTTGTATCACTTGTCATCTTCAATTTACTTGAGCAGGCGCCAGTGACGTCTCCATTCATCCCTGTCGCGTGCTAGTGTAGCCCAATGGCATCTGCTTGCTCCAGGAATACAAAGAGCCTCAAACCGTTTGTTCAGGGTTTTGATGAAGAAGTCTGACCATCTTGTAGGTGGGCGACCACGCGTCCTTTTGACGTCCCGTGGAATCCAGTTGGTAATAGTTCTAGTCCAGTGGTCGTCTCTAAACCGCATTACATGTCCGGCCCATCTGATTTTAGACACCTTGGCAAACGAGACAGCATCCCTGATTCTTGACCGTCAACGGAGGTTGGAACTCTGGATTCCTTGAATGAAATGTGATATTCCAAGCATAGCTCTTTCGATTCCTCTTTTGGATACCCGAATAGCTTTCTCGTCCTGTTTTCGTAGGGCCCAGGTCTCTGAGGCGTATGTTAATGCAGGAAGAATGGTGGAGTCGAAAAGATGTGCCCGGAACTGGAGGTTCTTGGTCCTCTTAACAAATTCTTCGACGCTCTTTAGGCGCTCTCTTCCTCTTGAGCAGTTCTGGCTCCAAGTCATTCCTCATGTTGAGTTCTCAATCCAGGTACACATAGCTGCTGAACGAACGGAGATGTTCGTTTCATTGAGAGCAAACGGAACATCAGGGACTAGTTTGATTTTCATGAACATTGTCTTGGTGAGATTCAGCTGCAGTCCAACAGGATCAATTAATTAGTTAATTAATTAATCCTTTTCACAGGATTAAAACATAAGGTTTAGAGGCTGAAGCAATAGAACAGCAGATATGGCGTTTGCCTTGCACTCGGCCAACCCGGGTTCGATTCCCAGCATCCCATATGGTCCCCTGAGCACCGCCAGAAGTGATTCCTCAGTGCAGAGCCAGGAGTAACCCCTGAGCATCACCAGGTGTGACCCAAAAACCAACCAACCAACAAACAAACAAACAAAAACCCCATAGGGTTTAAAGCATCCCCTACTAGGTCTGAGAAGATAGTTTAGGGATTGGGGTACATCTCCTGACATGGGTGTATTTCTGGAGCTGCCCACCCCACCCCCAAGCACTGCCAGGCTGCCTCCTTTCAGGTTGCATCACTGGCTTGAACATTGAAGGGTCCAGCCTGACTGGCTGAATATTCCCAGGAAGAGTCCCCAGCCACTCTGGGTACTTACTGTGTGGGAGGCCCGACATTGAAGACCAAGAATAATGAACAAGATCTTGCTGGCAGAGAAACGGCACAGCGTCATGTCTCCATAAAACATGATGCCACCAAAAAAAAAAATTAAAAAAACAAAACAAAAACATGATGTCACCAAATCTTTTCAGATAGACTGACGTGTGCTGAGAACTCAGGGGCTACTGAAACGAGGGAGGGCAGATCCCCCTTCGTGTCTGAAGGCCCAGCAGCCCACAGCCACCCCCGACATGGAAATGGCCCAGCTCCACAGCTGAACCTCGGCCACTGGTGCCATATCTATAGCTGCTGGGCGGCCATGCAGACTCCTCCAAACCTCGCAGCACTGTCATCCCAGGAGGATCACAGCAAGCTGGGTGGGAAGGTCGCAGAGAGGCTCCCCAAGCTCCGTGATCCCAAACAGCAACACAGACGCTTAGCCAGCACCAACCACCACAGCAGACCCTCGGACAATGGCTTCAGCGACAATTCCCGCCAACTGACTCTTACTGGTCTCACTTGATCACTTGATCACTTGACTTCCCGTTAATCGTCAATTTGCTCGAGCGGGCGCCAGTAACGTCTCCATTTGTCCCTGTCGTGTGCTAGTGTAGTCCAATGGCATCTGTTCACTCTAGGAACATGAAGAGCCTCAAACCGATCGTTCATGATCTTGATGAAGAAGTCTGACCATCTGGTAGGTGGGCGGCCACGTGGTCTTTTGACATCCCGTGGAATCCAGTCAGTAACAGCTCTAGTCCAGCGATCGTCTTTAAATGACCAGCCCATCTGATTTTTGACACCTTGGCAAACGAGACAGCGTCCCTGTCTCGTTTTGAATGTCAAGACATTCAAAGACATTCAAGACAGCATCTTGAATGTCGACGGATGTTGGAACTCCGGATTCTTTCTCTCATTTGAGTGAAACGTGATATTCCAAGCATAGCTCTTTCAATTCCTCTTTGGGAGACCCGAATAGTGTTCTCATCCTGTTTGCGTAGGGCCCAGGTCTCTGAGGCATATGTTAAAGCAGGAAGAACAGTGGAATCAAAGAGATGTGCCCGGAGCCGGAGGTTCTTCGTCCTCTTAGCTATTTCTTCAACGCTCTTGAAGGCGTTCCAAGCCGCTCTCTTCCTCCTGCGCAGCTCTGGTGCCAGGTCGTTTGTCATGTTAACTTCTCAACCTAGGTACACATAGCTGTTGCATTCGGAGATGTTCGTTCCATTGAGAGCGAATGGGGCATCAGGAACGAGGCTGTTTCTCATAAACATTGTCTTCGTAAGATTCAGCTGTAGTCCTACCTTTCCACACTCACGGTCGAAGTCGACCAGCATTTGTGCCGCTTGGCTGATGTTTGGTGTTATTAAAACAATGTCATCAGCAAAGCGGAGGTGGTGTAGTTGCCAACCATCTATCTTCACTCCCATTCCTTCCCATTCCAGTCGCCGCATGATGTTCTCGAGGGTGGCATTGAAGAGTTTCGGTGAAATGGTATCACCCTGCCGAACCCCTCTCTTGACATTGATGATTACTTCTTTATAGAATGGTGAGATCCTGGTAGTGAATCCGCAATACAGCTCACGGAGGATCTTGATGTATTGAGCTTGAATGCCCTGATTGGCTAGGGCTTCAATGACCGCTTCCGTCTCAACAGAATCAAAGGCCTTCTTTAAATCATACTGGTCTCAGTTTTGATAATTCCATTGCCTTTGCATTGTGATAAAAAATGTGAAGTAAATTTATTTGTGCCTGCAAGAGGGCATGCTGGGGTGGAGGGATGGAGACTGGGGACACTGGTGGAGGGAGGGGCGTACTAGTGGCGGGATGGGTGTTGGGATACTTAATAGCGGAAACAACTGTATTGTGAACAGCTGGGTAATCACTGTGCTACAATTAAATTTTTTTAATTTAATTTTATTCTTTTGGGGGGTCACACCCAACAATGTACAGGGGTTACTCCTGGCTCTGCACTCAGGAATGACTCCTGGTGGTGCTCGGGGGACCATATGGGATGCTGGGAATTGAACCCCGGTCGGCCGTGTGCAAGGCAAACGCCCTACCCACTGTGCTATAGCTCCAACCCCCCCCCCCCATTTTTTTAAAAGAATGATTAACAAGGGGCAACTCCAGGTTGGTGGGGGAGGGAGAGGACTCCAAAACTAGCCCAGGCCAAGCCCAAAAGGGGATTCCTGCCTTCATAGGAGAAGATGGGCCTCAGAGTTTTGATTTTTTCCTTCTTATTATGGCAGTTTTGGGGGCCCCACCCAGCACTTTGGGCAGTGAGGCCCATTGGAGTGAGAGGGAAGAGCCAATCTTCTCCCTGCGTCTCTGCAGAGATGGACGTTGGACTCTAGCTCAAGAACCATGGCGTGATAGTACAGTGGGTAGGGCGTTTGCCTTGCATGTGGCTGATCGAGGTTCAATTCCCAGTATCCCATATGGTCCCCTGAGCACTGCCAGGAGTAATTCCTGAGTGCATGAGCCAGGAGTAACCCCTATGTGTCACCGGGTGTGACCTAAAAAGCAAAAAAAAAAAAAAAAAAAAAGAAAAGAAAGAAAACAGCAAAAAGTGTGTTTCTCTAAACCACTCACTGGGCTGCGCTGCATACTACAGCTGTCCTAGGAAATGGATCCAGCCCCTCAAGGAATTACTGGTGGTGAGCAACCCCATCAGATCGCCTCCCCCTCTCCCAGTAAAGAGCTGGAGAGGAGGCTATAGGGTCGTTTCCTGGAGCTTTTGCTTTAATTCAATGAAAACTGAGACAGAAGCTGCATGGGAATGGTCGAGGAGCCATAGAAAGTAGGAAGCAGGGCTGGATAACAGCACAGTGGGGAAGGCACTTGCCTTGCACGCCGCTGACCCGGGTTCCATCTCCGGCCCTAGTTATGGTTCTAGGAGCCCGCCAGGAGTGGTTTTTGAATGAAGAGCCAGGACTAAGCCCTGAGCACAGCTGGGTGCGCCCTCCCCCAAACCACACAGAAACAAAAATTAGGAAGCAGATGGGAGGCAGGTGTGAATGAGAGACAGGAAGTGGGCGGGAGGCAGGAAGTGGGCAGGAGGCAGGAAGTGTAGGGAAAGCAGGAGGAGGATGGGAGTTGGATTTGAGCTCAAGTCCTGGTCCCTCACTTGGCCATGCAGCCCTTGGTCCCCCCCTTTCCTGTGCCATTAGGACCCCTGGGGGGTTGCCTGCAGGCCTGGCTGTGGCACTCACACACACCCTTAGGCATGCCAGACATGCTCTGCTGCCCCTTGGGGATCCCAGACCCTGGAGCTGCCAAGTCCTTGCTGGGCACACTTGGGTGACCGTGAGGGTCAGACTCGTGACTTCAGGTTTGCAGTGCAGGTTTTTTTGCCATTGAGCTCGCCCAGCCTCCCCCCTCCGCCCTCAGTCCTTGATTTTCTTTTCTTTTTTGGGGGGGTGGTGGTGGGTGGGGTCACACCCAGTGTTGCACAGGGGTTACTCTTGGCTCATGCATTCAGGAATTACTCCTGGCAATGCTCGGGGGACCATAAGGGATGCTGGGAATCGAATCCGGGTCGCCATGTGTTAGGGTGCGGATTGAAATCTCCCTTTGATGACAAAGAGACTCCAGAGACTGCAAATAGCAAGTGGGGTTTATTGTAAGACTGGCTAGCCAGGGTCCAACCTCCTACACAGACACGCAGGTCCGGCAGGTTGGGTAAAGACCCCAAACTTCTTCAAAGGAGATCTTATATAGGCCTTCACTGACCGTTACAGCAGAGCCCGCGCATTTCATGGCCAATAGATTTGTAATAACAGATACTTTCCTAACCAATCCAATTAAGGGTACATCACTTCCTAGCCTATAGTTTAAAGATCAGCATTTGCGTCAGTGCTTAGGAACGTCCTAGTTTTTAGGGCAGTCCTGGGTCTTGCAACATGGGTTTTTTGAGAGACATCCGGTTATCTGGTCTGACCCCCACCCTTCGAGTACCTGGATCTGAATTCCTTGCTCAGAGGCAGAAAAACCAGTTATTTTGCAGTGCAGGCTTCTGTAAAGCGGATCTGAAAAAGCTTTTTGGGCCTGTCCCTCACACGTGTGCAAGGCAAATGTCCTACCCGCTCCAGCCCCAGCCCTTGATTTTCTTGCCAGTAAGACTTTCAAGTTGGGATTGGTGGGGGTGATGTAGGCAGGCAGGCAGGCAGGCATGCAGATAGGAAAGGCCCTGTCCCCAGGTGATGCCAGTAAATTTCCTGGGAAGTAATAGCTCTGAAGTTGTAAAGGCCAACCTTGCAGAAAACAGGAACTAAGGCCTGATAAAACTCTCACCTGGGGCCAGCAACACCCAGAGAAGGCCAGATCCCCCTCTGATAGAAGCTCCAGCAGAAACAAAAGGCCAGGAAAGGAATTTCAAAGAAGACCATCACCACCTCCTTGGCAACTTTTACCTAGGTAGAAGCCCCATGTGGGAGTAGATTGGAGAAACCCTATAAAGGCCACCTTGAACAAAGGAAGGGCGTGAATATGCTGCCTGAGCCCAAGTGCTGCTTGTGTCCACATGGCCAAGTACATATGACACCCGCATCTCCCCTTTTGAGATGTGTACTTTCATGCTTTCCTGTCTAATGCTGGGTTTTTCCGGCCTTTGAGAAGCCCGGGTTCGCTCTTGAGCATGCTACTCACTTTCTCTTCCTCCTTCCCTTCCAAACCTTCAAATAAAATCTGTTTTACTTCGCTGCCTGTCTACTACTAAAATTCTTTTCTGCGAGGCGAAACAAGAACCCAGTAACTCTAGGTCCCGGGTGGCAGAGGCAGATGGGGAGAAAGTGACCGTCTTTCTCCTCCCCGCTTCACATAAGTCACTTGTGGGGCCCATCGACATCAGGGGGTTGTCCCCAGGGGCTTAGGAAACCCAGGGAACCATCAGCTCACCTGGGCTTCTATTCTTTCAGCATATGGTGGCACTGTAGGAAAGAACAGACCTCCCAGGAAGCCCACTGCTCACATAAAGTGGTCAAGCTCACTAAGCTGAAAACAGGGACATGAAGGTTGAACCCAGCTGGGCTGGACCCCTTAGTTTGTGCTCTTCTGGCTTCTCCCATGGGCTTCCCACCAGTCACAGCAGCATTTCCCAACTGGTGCTCCTAGACACCACCGTATAGATCACAGTCACGGTCCTCCCGTTGTTCATCGATTTGCTCGAGCGGGCCCAGTAACGTCTCCATCATGAGACTTGTCGTTACTGTGTTTGGCATATTGAGTACGTCACGGGTAGCTTGCCAAGCTCTGCCGTGCGGGCAAGATACTCTCGGAAGCTTGCCAGGCTCTCCGAGAGGGGCGGAGGAATCGAACTCGAGTCAGCCATGTTGGCTGCGTGCAAGGCAAACGCCCTACTGCTGTGCTATCGCTCCAGCCCACGGTATAGATATTAATAGTAAATTTAAATTTTTCTCATTTTTTTTGGCTTTTTGGGCCACATTCAGTGATGCTCATGGGTTACTCCTGGTCTCTGCACCCCGGAATTACTCCTGGCAGTGTTTGGGGGACCGGATAGGGTGCTAGGGATTGAGCCTGGGTCGGCTGTGTGCAAGGCAAGCACCCTACCTACTGTACTATTGTTCTAGCCCCAATTTTCTTTAAAATGATTGGAACAAAAGTGTGTGATCACCTGCATGTGTGAGTGATGTGGGTGGTGAACAGATTTGGGACTTGGTTCTTAGGCACCTTCATCTTGGAGACTTCCTGGCAAATCACTTGGTGTTGGTGGTGTGTGTGTGTGGGGGGGAGGGGATGTTTGTGCCACAACTGGTGATGCTCAAGCCTTACTCTGACTGCACTCAGGGGTCACTTCTGGTGGTACTTGGGGGATTAAATGGGATGCTGAGGATTGAATCGGGGTCAGCTCATGCAAGGTAAGTTCCCTATGCACTGTACTATCACTCTAGTCCCCACCTAGCATAATAGCATAGTAAAACTTTGATGGGTCTTGCAAGTAAAAAGGGAACAATGACAATCCCACCACCTGGAGTTTCCAAAGGCATTTACCACAGAACACCTTGCTCTGACACCCATCACAGTCTGAAGAGGGACTGGGGTTCCTCGGCACACAGTCTGGGAATCCCGGGCCGGCTTGCTTTATTGGAAGGTGCTTGTGAAGTAGGAGAGGCAGCGTGGGAAGCTGGGGAGTGATGGGGCATGTCGGGGGCCCAGGTTGGATCCCTGGTGCCGTGCATGGTCCCCTGAGCACTGCCAGGAACAGCCCCTGAGCACAACTAGGTGTTTGGCCCCAAGCCAAAGATAAAAAGAGAAACAAACCTAAAGGAACATCTCAGGAGACTATAGAAACTCAGGCCTGAAGCACAGCCTTGAGGCTACCAACTTCCTGGTAAAGAGAAGACTTTGGGAAAAGACTGGTGCAGGAAATAGGATCCTGGTCCTAGTCCAGTTCGCTCTTCACTGGGCCCAAAACGCATATTAACTCCCATGCCACCTTGATGCACCATTAGTTGCCAATGACACACACACAATATGGGAGTTTATTGCCTTCACAGATGTGCAACTTCATCCATTTAAACTTGACATTCCCAGTTTACCCAGCTCACTCCTTAAAAAACTCAAGGTCCAGGGGCTGGAGCGATAGTACAGCGGGTAGGGCATTTGCCTTGTACGTGGCCAACCCAGGTTCTATTCCCAGCATCCCGTATGGTCCCTCAAGCACCGCCAGGAGTAATCCCTGAATGCAAAGCCAGGAATAACCCCTGAGCATTTCCAGGTTTGACACAAAAAGCCCCCTTTCCCCAAAAAACTCAAAGTCCAGAGCGATAGTACAATGGGGATGGTGCTTGCCTGGTACCCAGCTGACCCGGGTTTGATTCCCAGTACCACATATCACCCTGAGCACCATCAGGAGTGATTCTTGTGTGCAGAGCCAGTAGTAATCCCTGACATCACCAGGTGTGACCTCAAAACAAAACAAATGAAAATCTCTTGCTCAAGACCTGGAGTAATACTCCCCAGCATCCCAGCCTCAGTAGCATACTATGGCTGAAAAAACAATCTGTCTGCTTTTTTCATTTTCATTTTTGCTTTTTTGGGGGTCACACCCAGCAATGCTCAGGGGTTACTCCTGGCTCTGCAACTCAGGAATTACCCCTGGCGGTGCTCGGGGGACCACATAGGTTGCTGGGAATCGAACCTGGGTTGGCCACATGCAAGGCAAATGCCCTACCCACAGTGCTATTGCTCCAGCCCCAATCTGTCTTTTATTTGCACTGTTGGGTCAAGAACCTGGCATTCAGACAGAGGCCTGTCGGAAATCCCTCACTGGGCCCAAGAGTCCAGTCTGGGTCCGGTGGAGGTACTGCAACTTCCTAGGGACTCGGGTGGATGGGTGAATTCCAGCAGATCGGGTGGATGCAGGTGTGGCCTGGGGCCTCTCTGTGGGGCGGGTGGGAGCTCGACTGGGTCCTCCATTACCTTGGGGTCTCGCAGTGTCTCATCTTCGTCAATGCAGAGTGGCGTGCAAGGCCCCGAGAGGCCCCACCTGGCTCTGCAGTTCCATCTACGCTAATGTCGAGTCACATTTCCTCTGTCCTTCGCATGGACGGTTTATGCAGACTGGGATTCTGTTTCCCTCCCTTCCCACCTCAAGGACTGGCGTGGGCTCCTGTTCTGGACATGGTTTCCTGGCCCCTGGCCCCGAGCTCTCGCCTCCCTCTCTCGCACCAGCCCTTACCGCCAGGACAGCAGGCATCTCTGGGCACACTGCGGACTGTTTGCTCTGGCTGTCTCCTGGGGGTGGCCCTGAGCTTACAGGGGGAACCATCATGTTCGCTTTATCTTTGCCAGCTGAACCACCCAATGCCTCTTAGTTTCTTTTAGATATTTTTCTGTCTATAAAAGTGACGTAGGGCTGGAACAATAGCACAGCAGGTAGAATGTTTGCCTTGCACACAGCCGACCTGAGTTCAATCCCTGGCTCCCATATATATGGTCCCCTGAGCACTGTGAGGAGTAATTCCTGAGTGCAGAGCCAGGAATAACTCCTGAGCATCACTGGGTGAGATCCCAAAAGCAAAAAAAAAAAAAATGATCTGTGCTCATTGTGGGATTAAAACATATTTATATATCCTTCGCAGAGCCAGAGAGATAGTACAGTGGGGAAGACACTTGCTTTGCATGTAGTCAACCCAGGTTTGATCCCCAATATTCCATATTATCCTCCCAAGTCTTGCCAGGAGTGATTCCTGAGTGCAGAACCTGGAGTAAGCCCTGAGCACTGCCAGTGAGGCCCCCCAACCATAAATATATCCAGGGGCCTAGGACATACTACAAGGGGTGGAGGCCCTAAACTTTATCCCCCCGCCCTGTAAACTTGAGCTTCACCCCTTGGGTCCTGAACATCCCTGAATGAGTTCCCTGATGCTCCTGTACCTCTGGGTGTAGTCCCTAT
The DNA here is from genome assembly GCF_029834395.1 of Sorex fumeus. Classification (NCBI taxonomy): domain Eukaryota; kingdom Metazoa; phylum Chordata; class Mammalia; order Eulipotyphla; family Soricidae; genus Sorex; species Sorex fumeus. The sequence continues at coordinate 81,054,175 of NW_026606120.1, forward strand.
TTTATTTTACTTTTAAACTTTTAATTAATTAATTTATTTATTTGATTTTTGGGTCACACCCAGCGATGCTCAGGGTAACTCCTGGCTCTGCACTCAGGAATCACTCCTGGTGGTGCTTAGGGGACCATATGGGATGCTGGGAATAGAACCCGGGTCAGCTGTGTGCAAGGCAAATGCCCTACCCGCTGTACTATTGCTCCAGCCCAATAGCCCCTATTTTCAAAATACAACTAGGGTCAGGGATACAGCTCAGCTGTAGGGCACTGGTCTTGCATGAGGAGGCCTTGGGTTCAATCTATAACACTGCAAAACTAACCAAAAAATAAAAGGTAAAACACTCGAACCCTTGCCCACATTCATCATCTAGCCAGCAGAGAAACAGCTCTACACCTAATCTTGAAAAGAATGTGATGCCTTCAAATCTTCCCAGCTGGACTGACCTGGGCTGACCCCTCTGGGCCTTTCTCAGAATGGGGATGGGCAGATTTTCCTTTCTGCCTGAAGGCCCAGCAGCCTGCAGCCTCATCCAACATCCCTCGAGACGTGGAAAAGTTGCCCAGCTCATAACTAATTGCAGAAAGAAGGAGCAGCGGCTTAATCTTCCCAGGTGGGACCAGTCTACACGCTGAAAACTGGGGTAGTCTCAGAATGGGGCGGCCGAATTCTTCCCCCTACCTGCCCTCCCCCCACACACACACACTGTAAAACCCAGCAGGCATCTTGCTGGCAGAGAAACGGCCCAGCTCCACATCTGAATCTCATCAAATTGCCAAGTCACCAAGTTGTCCCAGGTCTATAGTCCCTGGCCATGTGGCAGCATTTGTGGCCACACAATTCACAGTACTGTCAGGCCAGCAGGATCACAGCAAATCTGATGGGATAGTTGCAGAGAGACCTGGCAGCTCAATGAGCTGACACAGTGACGCAGCAGGCTCAACTGGCACCAGCCAGCCCGGTGGATCCCCAGGCAATGACTTCAGTGGCACCATTGTGAGATAGAACAATGATGACAAGTGAACTCTCTCTGATCTCAGTTTTGATAATTCCATTTGCCTTTGTGTTGAAGCAAACAATATGAAGTAAATTTGTGCCTGCCAAGGGGGCGGGCTGGGGTGGGTGGGTGGGAAACTGGGGACACTAGTGGAGGGAAGGTCACAGTGGTGGCGGGATTGGTGTTGAAACATTGAAGCCCAAAACAATAGTATTAGCATCAACTTGGTAAATCACAGTAGCACGGTAGCACTGTCCTCCCCTTGTTCATCGATTTGCTTGAGTGGACACCAGTAACGTCTCACAACAAATTGTGAGACTTGTTGTTACTGTTTTTGGCATATTGAATACGTCACGGGGAGCTTGCCAGGCTTTGCCCTGTGGGTGAGATACTCTCGGTAGCTTGCCGGGCTCTCTGAGAGGGGCAGAGGAATGGAACCTGGGTTGGCCATGTCGGCCGTGTGCCTTACCCATTGTGCTATGGCTCCAGCTCTCAGTATTATTAAAAAAGAAAGAAAGAAAGAAAAAAGAAAGAAAGAAAGAAAGAAAGAAAGAAAGAAAGAAAGAAAGAAAAAACAGTCACGATTCTTGCAACAGCAGAACAATAACCTATGACTTTGTCAGTGCAGACACCCTAGCTTCCGTAGACCTTTGGCTCGGCCAAAGTGCTGACTAACACTTTGGTTCGTGGAAGCACATCTCTCATGCGAGCCACTGCTGGGGGCTTCCAATATTTCACAATTATTACAGAGTTGCATTGAGCATCCCTGTCACTGAGTCTTTGCCCGTGGGACTAGTTACTGCCTGAGGATAGACTCCTACAGATGGAATTAGAGAGGTTGGCAATGTAGTTCAGGGGTAGAGCCATGCTTCATATGTGTGAGGTCAAGCATTCTATCCCTGCTCCCCGCCCCCCTGAAACACACACACACACACACACACACACACACACACACACACACACACAGAGTCCCAGAAATTCCTGCACTACAGAGCCCAGGACCAGTTAGTCTTCCAAGAGTCTCTGCCACTTCGCAGACTCTGCAGCGTCTGAGGGGAGTCTGTCTTCTCAGCACCCCCCTCCCTCCCCACCATCATTACAGCCACTTTGGACAAGAAAGAATATGAGAATAGCTGCTATTAAATATGAAAAGAAAATTGCCGAGCTGGGTGGTTTCTGAAGAGAGGCATTTAGCGCGCTTTGGAAGTCTAATTACTATTTAATCAAGCTGAGGGACGCAGGGCCACATTATTTTCTTTTGGTGCACGGCCGGGAACGTTGCCAACGCTGCTAGCTCTCTGGGCTCTCCGCACTCCATCTGTTTCCCTGGGGTGCTCGCTGGTGTGTTTTTCCTGGAAGAGCCTCTCCCCCACCACCCTGGGGTTTAGCCTTTGAATTTCCTCCTTCTGTTATCTCTTCTCCCCCACGGGGCAGGCAGGGGGCTGCTGGCCACCGCCCAGGTTGCTCAGTCTTGTCTTTTTAAAAAATTTTTTCTCACTTTTATTTTAGACACCGTGATTTATGATATGACCATTCTGCCGATGGCAGGCTTTCACGCATGCAATATTCCAACACCACACACCCCGTCACGGTGCCTCGTTTCCTCTCCGCCACTATGTCCTGTTCCCCCATCATCTTCCCTCCTACGCCACAAGCCTCTGTCATTTTTCTTTCTTTGGGAGGGCCAGACCTGGAGGTGCTCAGGGATCACTCCTGACTCTGGGATCAGGGATCACTCCTGGCACGGATCAGGGGAAATGGGTGCTGGGGATCAAACTTGTGTTGGTCACATGCAAGGCAAGTGCTTACCCACTGTCCTCTCTGTCTGTCTGTCTGTCTGTCTGTCTCCCTCCCTCTCTCTCTCTCTCTCTCTGGCTCTCCTGTCATTTTTATTTCCTTTTTCCCTGTTGGGAGTGGCATACCCGGCAGTGTTCAGGGGTCATTCCCTGTGGTGCCAAGAACAGAACATCACTTCAACCTGATGTACTGCCTCCCCAGCTCCTTGCTTCTGTCTTCCACTTTCCTGTCTTTCTGCCCCCATCTGACCCTCGCGAGCAAGGTCTCCCTGGCAGTTGCTCCAAGTTTGTCCCAAAGTGGGAAGTAGCCCACTCCTGTCTGCCTTGAAACCAGAAGGTCGTGCTGCCCTCTCCTCACCCACTGGAATGAGGGTTGCGTGCCACCCGGGGAGGAAGGAAGGGAAAGACAATCCGGCAGGAGGGAGAGTGCTCTGAGCCAGCCCACGATGGACGGTGCCCAGGCAGCAGGTGTAAAGTGTGCGCAGGCCCTGACCACAGGTCCAGCCTAGAATTCTAGCCCAGTCACTACTCACACATGCAGAACGCTGTTCACAAGCCCTTTCCCTGTTGTTTGCTCTGTGTGTGTGTGTGTGTGTGTGTGTGTGTGTGTGTGTGTCTGCTAATCTCCGGTTAACTAAAACAAGCTCTTGCCAGGCAGGTGCATCAGGCAATTTAAAACAATGAGGCAAAAGACCATGAGGCACACCTGGACAAGAGATAGTGCAGGGGTAAGGCACTACTGGGTTCGATTCCCGGAATCTCATATGGTTTCCAGAGCACTGCCAGGAGTGATTCTTAAGAGCAGAGTCAGGAGTCATCCCTGACACTGCTGGGTATGCCAAACCTCAATCTCCTCCCCTACACCCAATATTTGGATGCCAAGGATCATCTTTGTCCTAGGAAGGACAAAGGTTTATGTTTTTCCTTCTATCTTCTTTTTCTGTGGGGGGCACATCTGGTGATGCTCAGGGGTTACTCTGGCTCTGCACTTAGGAATTACTCCTGGCGGTGCCCTGAGGGAACTACATGGGATGCTGGGGATCGAACCCAGGTCAGCTGTATGCCAGGCAAACACCTTCCCTGCTATACTAAGGCTCCAACTTGGAAAAATATATTCCCTTATGCCGCCAGGAGGCGGCGCTCATGGCCTCTAGTGATCCTTGAACGTCCTTGTGAAAGGCAGTCAAAGTTCTCTGGCTCACACAGTCTCTCAGTCTGGGAGTTGATGTAGGCAGTTTTGTGCAGTTACAAAGTGTCATTCTTCTAAGTGTCGCTTCTCACAACTTCTCCACCCACTTCCTAAGAGTCTGCATTCCTGCTCGGAGGTGGCTCAAAGGGCTGGAGCTTGTGGCTTACATGCAGGAGCCCCAGGCTGGCTCGCCAGTCCCTCATCACCAGGAGAGACCCCCGCACCCCCCAAACCAGCCCAAGCCCCTGATGGCACTGCTGAGAAGCAGGGTTCACATACGAAGAAACATCTCTTTCCAACTGTGCACCTCTGTTTATAGCATCATCAGCAAGGAGGCTACCCCACCCCACCCACCCCATGCCCACCTTCCTGCCTCCCACCCTCCCTCCAGCCAGCTTGCTTCTGTACTGCAGGGCCTTTGCTCGGCTCCTCTCTCTGCCTGGAAGCTCTCCCCTTGGTTTCCAACTTCCCCAAGTCCACCTCTCCAGGCACCCTCTAACGTCCCTTGAGGGCCTGGTTCCGTCCAGGCTCTGGAATGCTGCTGCCTGGCCCTGGGCCCTGCCCACACCCAGTTCCCTGCCTAACCCTGACCCACTGCATTCTTCCTCCTTCGGCCTCACCACTCTCTCCCTGCAGATTATTCTGGCTCCTTGCCGAGTTCTCTCCCTGTTAGAGTCTAAGTCCCACCAGGGCAGAATCTTTGCCTTCTTCACACAAGGACAGTATCTGTGTGGCGGGGGAATGAGAACATATTATTTTAATTTTCCCTTTCCAGAGCATGGATCCAGAGGTCAGGGCCGACTGGCTGTATGTGCCATGCTTGCACGTTTGCAACAAACTGAGCCTATTTCAGCACCCTCCCCATCTCCTCCCTCCCCACACCCAAATATTTGATGAAACCTTTGAGTTAAGGCAGCTCAGTCCTTCCTCTTGTGGATGGAGAAATGAGTGCCAGGTCTTTGGGCAAGATAAAGGCAAACCCAAAGTCCCAAGGACTGTGAGTGATTGTCCTGCTCTTCTAGCTGAATCCCAAAGCAGGCCTGGAGTGATAGTAGAGCAGGAAGGATGTTTTCCTTGCACACAGCCGACCTGAGTTCAATCCCCGGCATCCCCTATAGTCCCTCGAATACCGCCAGGAGGAGTAATTCCTGAGAGCAGAGTCAGGAATAAGCCCTGAGCATTGCCCAGTGTGACCCACAAAGAAAAACAAAATCCCAAAGTAAGATGTGTTTTCGTTCATTTTCAAGGTATAAGTCCTATTTTTATCATTTGTGTTAGGTCTTTTTCAGAAAGGATCCGAAGCTGTGGACAAGATGAATGTTGATATGAAATGGCACCAGGAGATCCAGAAAAGGGAGAGAAATTCTCGAAAGGGAGAGACAGTCAAGCTTACAGCAGGAAATTGCTCTCCTGGGGTGTGGAGCGTGCTTCCCTCCCTTCATCTGAACTAATCAGGAAGGACATGGGCCCGAGCAGAGTTCACTGAGCTAAGGAAGCCTTGCACCCCGCAGAGACTCCTCCGATAGGAACCGGGTTCAGGAGAACCATGTGGAACATCCAATGGGTCCCAATTGGCTTATTTTTGGGGAAAAAAAGAAAGAAAGAAAACAACAAAACCTCAAGACCTCCAACCAAGGTTAAAGAACAGGATTCTTTCATGAGCCAAGAGTAAGAAGGTGACATTAAACTCCATGATAGTGTGCAGGGTTCGAGTGAACCCTATTCTGATGCTCTAATTGAAAGTAGAGATGGAAACCAGAGACCCAGAAAATGACATTGTTCCCCAGGCCTGGGAATATCTTTCACCAATATCTGACAAGTCAGGTCTTTGAGAAAGAGTGAACTGCAGGCAACTCTCGGATTGGATTTCCCTGCATCCCACCTGTATTTATTGAATTTCTGCAAGTCACCTTCTCTGTTCTTTTTCACCTTCATGCAGTGCCCTGCTCATGCCGGGGAGAGGAGAATGGCAGAGCGGACCCCTGAGTTCCATGAAGGGCTTCAGCAATGTCCGGGGCTCAGGAAGGGCCCCAAGAGTGACAATCCCCAGGAAGCTGTTCAGCACCATCAGCCAAGGACATCTGCTGCTTTAAAAAAAAAAATCCCAGTTCTTGGGGTGGGAGTGGGCATGGCCTGAGAGGTTAGCATCCTCAGTAAATGCAGGATTTGTTAGGATACTGCATGCAGGAAGAAGGGGAAGATATTGAACTCAAAAGGGGCCAGCCCACCAGGTATACCGTGACCAGACCCTGTGGGAGAGGTGGGCTGTGGCCATGGGTCCTGTGGTTCCTGCATGAAACCTGGGCCAAGTGCCTGGCTCCTGCCCTCAGAGAGTCCTGAAAGTCCAAGAGAAATACTCTATCCTTGGGAAAAAAACGCTTCTTTTCCCAAGTTTCTGAACGGCCTGTGAGTGAATGTTGGCTAACAGAACTTAATACAAAACCGCATCCCCCCCAACACCGAACTCTCTGTTTTAAGTCTTTTCAATTCAAATTCTTTCCCAGAATCTGTTTCACTCATGGCACACCTGTCTTTAGCTAGAATTACCTTGCCATTAACTAAACACCCTGTGATTATGCTTCCATGCCCATAACCTCACTTGGATATAAAACCCACTACCTGAAGCTTTTGTATCTAGTTCAACGGTGTTAAAGACATTCAATGCCTTGTGGATCTTTTCTGTCTCCCACTTCCAGAACACTTTTCAGCCTGTAGAACTGACATTCTAGGGCTGGAGAGATAGTATCAGGGTCGAGGCGCTTGCCTTGTATGCATGCAGACAATTCTGGTTTGATCCCTGGCACCACAGATGGTCCCTTGAGCTCTGGCGGGAGTGACCTCAAGTACCACACCTTGGGGTTGTGCCTGGCACAGGTGAGAGTAACTCGGGAAGCAGAGACAACAAGCGGCCCCTCAGGGCCTTTCTCACAGGCTGAGTCCGTCCCTTACAGCAGCCTCAGAGGTCAAATCTGCCCAAAGCAGTTGCCGAATGATTCCAGGGAAAAGCTTCCTTGGGGAGGGAGGAGCTTCGCTGATTAGTTTGTTCTACCTAAACAGACTGAGTGGACAGATAGGTCTGGCCTCGGGGACACAGGCTGGGCACCAAGAGAAACCTCAGATACCTGTGCATGCCTGCTCCCCTGTTTTGTGGAGAGATATATTTTTTTGGTGTGTGTGGTGCACCTAGCCAGTGTTGGGGGCCCTCAGTGCTACACCGGCCTGCTGAGGTGATGGAGTATCAGGGATTCAGCCGGATCTAGAACCCTCCAGGCTATACCCCAGACCTCTGCACTACCTCCTCCTTAGCCCTTTGCTCTATTTCCTTGCATCCTTCCCAGTTCCTAGTTCCAGGCTCCTTCCAAGTCCCAACACAGGAAGTTTGACTGAGCTCCAAGATCTGGCCAGAATCACCCCAGTCTCCAGGAGGGGCCTGTTGGGTTGTGCCAAAAATGAGTGGAATTGGCTTCTGGCACAAGCCCGACCTCTGTGCCAAGCAGTTCCAGGAAAGCAGGAAGGACGGCAGCATTGGGGACCCTTCCTAATGAGCCCATTCAACCCTGGAAACAAGCATGCACCCGGCCTCACACATAGGCTGCAAACAACCTTGCCGGCTCTGGGAGTCCCTCCACCCCACGCCCTACCTCCCGCAATGAGAGTGAAAAATAAAAAATATCCCACACATTGGCTCTCAAAATAAATAAGCGGGAACAGCAAACCCACCTATAAATACAAGGAATGTGTAATTGTCACCCCGGAGTGTGCCAATTCATTGGCCAGGGGGGAACGAAAAGATGGAGAAGGAGGAAGAGCAAGGGGAAGCTGTCCTTGGGGGTGCTCCCAGCAGTGCTTGGGGGACCAGGTGGGGCTGGGGACAGGACCCAGGGTCACCACTTGAGGGTCATGTCTCCAGCCCTCTGATCATCTCCCTGGCCCCTGGAGGGTGAGGTGAGGAGGTTGGAGAAAGGAAAACAGCCAGCAACAACAAAATCATTTCAGAGACAGAAATGTTGGGGACAAGAGCGAACTCCCCTCAACCCCCATCCCCAGGCCCTCCCACTCGGGATGTCCGTCTCCTTCCCTCGAGGACTGAGTCTGGATCCAACTGCCCAAGGGTACTGCTGAAGTCTCAGAAACCACCACGCCCAGGAGCAAGTTTCTCTTGCTTAAGATTCTCAAACCTCGTGTTGGGCTAGCCTAGGAGAAATGCCCAGGGGACAATGGAAGCTTCTGGAGAGGACCCATTGACCTCACGGCTGTAAGAGACCTGGGCTGTAGGCTGTCTGCCTGCTGCTCCCCAAGGACTCATCCTCCCCCTGGCTTCAGGGCCTCTGCACCCCTCATGCTTCTGGGGGACAGCCTCAGCCCCCCACTTTTCCACCCAGCACCCTCAAGGCTTATGTCGGCACCAACTTCCTCTCTGTCCAAATCTGTGTTGGGTGCTCCTTCCCCAGTGCTCTGGATCTCCCTGACTCATGTGTCTCTGTTGGACAGTGTGTCCCAGAGAGCAGTGGCCCCGGGGGTCCCTTTTATCCCCAGCTCTCGGGAGCTCGGGACCCCCGGACTCGTGTGTGCCGAGCGAGTGCTGCTGCGGGGGGGGTGGGGGGATGAGCCGCCTTCAGCCCGCATGGTCCTATCCCCGCAGGCTGGCCAGATGCTGAGACCTCATCCTGAGTGCCCGTCCGAGCTTCCAGCAGCGCCCCTGCTAGTCACACCCCAGCCTAGGTATGACGTGGACACGGCCCGTGAGCCCCACGGTGGCCACTTGGCTCCTGTGGAGTGTAGGTGATCAAGGTGACCGCAGAGGGCACGCCCACAACTTGCAGAGGAGAAAAAAATCCCAGTCCCTGCTCTTAGCCTGGAGGGCTCACCACCGCGGGAGTCCACGAGAGGGCGCTCTCGCTCAGTTCCGCTGCCCTGGACACCGGGTGGTCCCCGAGTTTCCGCCAGAGCTTCTCGGGAGGACAGTGGAACCGCCAAGCGCCGCGGGACAGGTTTCTGGCCACGGATTCCACCCTGCAAGATCCCCGATTTCCCTCTCAGGAGACTCAGGCAGAGGAAAGATCATGAGCAACCCACTGGGGATCCGGAAATCAGCAGGAATGGAAGGAACAGCCCCCTAGACACACACACACTCACACACACACACATACATACATGCATACACACATACACACACGCACACACATACATACACACCACACACACATACACACACCACACACATACACACACCACACACATACATACATACCACACACACATATACACATACACATATACCACACACACATACACACATACCCCCACACATGGACACATAACACACACACCACACATCCATACACATATACCACACACACATACACACACCACACACATACACACATACCACACACACATACACACACCACACACACACCACACATACATACACACACCACCCCCATACACACGCACCCCACACAGATCCCCACCACACATACACACACATACACACATACCACGCACACACACCACACAACACACCGCACACATACACACATACCACACACCTATACACACACACCACATACACACAGACAGACAGACATGAACTTTTTTTGGGACAATGACAAAGGCTGGCAGCAAAGGATTGAACTGACCCTGGCCCTCTGAGCGTGGACAATGGTTGCAAGGGTCACCTACATTACCACTTCCAGCTGAGCCCCTGAAAACTGTCTAAGGCGTTTGGGATGGGACTCTGTGGGGAAGTTCACCGATGTCAGCTCGCTTTCAAAGGGGTCTTGACCCCCAGGGGAGCAGCGGAGTCTCCCTAGGGGCTGCCTCGGGGCCCAGCTCAGAGTTTCTGCTGCAGGAACCTGGCAGAGCCCCAGGTCTTGCTCACCCTCAGCCTTCAGAGCCTGGGGAAGCTGGGGACAGTGCTGCGGGGGTTCCCCAACCTGCAGGAGGGAAGGGGGGCCCCCGAAGCCGAGGCAGATGGGAAGAAGCTTCGCAGGTAGGGTTACCAGATACAACATGGGTTAGACTGGAATTTCAGACAAATGAATACTCTCAGAGCCTACGTCCCGCACCCTGCATGAGAGCCTCGCGCTCTGAACGCGTTCAGATTTAAGGGAACATGACGGCTCTTCCGGCTGCCGTTCTTGGCCCTCCGTGACAACCCTCTTGCCCAGAGATGCTGCCTTCAGCTGAGACTCAGCCCCTTCTGGCCCACGTCCAGTGAAGGCACGAAGGTCTTCCTGAGCGAGACTCAGCCCCATTCTCCTGGGTGCCCTGGAGTGTCACCAACTCTCCCAGCAGATGACGCACCATGGGAAGATGAGGAGTAAAGATCAAATTTATTCACTATGACACCTCGCAGGTCCCTGCAGCTGGGCCACTGAGGTGGGCAGGGACGGGCTTCCTGCTTGGGGTGCTCATGAGTGAGACTCCCCAGCAAAATGGCCACAGACCCTCATCCACCCACTCAAGAACCCCACCCCCACCCCCACCATCCGAAACATCTGAAGATGACAGGAGACCAGGTCCTTAGCAAGGAATAAATTAAAAAAAAATTAGTAAGAAAAATATGTGTTTCATTTTTTCTATTAAAAAATAGTATTTGGGGGCCAGAGAGATGGTACAGCAGGGAGGGCGTTTGCCTTGCATGAGGCTGACCAGGGTTCGACTCCCGGCATCCCATCTGGTCCCCTGAGCACCGCCAGGAGTGATTCCTGAGTGCAGAGCAAGGAGTAAGCCCTGAGCATCGCCGGGTGTAGCCCAAAAAATAAAAATAAAAAATAGTATTTGCTGTAGGCCACCGTCTTCCTGTGCGCCTGCCTTCAGCATGGGAGAGGAAGAAGAAAGAAAAGAATCAGCTTAAGAACCATGCAGAGTTCATCCTACTTCAGTGCTGTGTGGCCGGGACAGGGTGAGCCCAGACCTCAGGCTGAAGTTCTGTGACGTTCCCTGGCAGCTGTTTGCCCACCCCAAGATCACAGCAGGAACGGGGGGTGGGGGGCAGTGCTGGGCTCCCCTTGCTCTGAGGAGCTAGGACTCCAGAACCGAGGCATCTGAAGGCCCAAAGACAAGAGAAAAACCAGCCCCTAAGCCCGCTGCTTTCCCGAAGGGACTGTGGTCTGACTCAGACAGTTCTCCGGAGGTGGAGGGACTTGGGAAAGTCCTTTATCTTTAGACAAGACCAAAGATTCAAGTTTCAAAATATCGCAGGCCCCAGGCCTTTTGGCTGTGCTCCTTCCCCAGGGGGCACCAGCTCAGCTGGGCGGGGCTCAGGGGGCCCCCTCTGGGAGGTGGACCAGCCCCCCACCAGATACAGCTGGGTACGGGTGGGAAGGGCTGACTCCGGTGGCCAGGGTGGGTTCTCAGAGAAGCGTGGGGAGTTCGGGAAGGCGGGCATCGTGGGGATCGTCCGCTCCTCCAGAGTGTGGCGGTCCTCCCCGGATGGACAGACGGATGGACAGATGGAGAGGAGGATGGATGGAGGGCGTCGGCCTCGCTCCTAAACGCTGTCAAGGGAACCCTCCGTTCTCTGCAACGACAAGAGACCAGACATGTGGGGTCACACCTAGGGATGTGCAGAAGAGCAGACGGTGGGGAACCCTGATGCAGAGCTGCCATGCTCAGGGCTGGGGGGGGCAGGGGCAGCCTTCCCTCCCTGCACCCCAGATCCAGGCCATCAACAAGCAGCCAAGCCGTGTGCACACACACTGCACCCCCCACCAGCTCCTGCAGGAAGGTGGCTGGGCTTCTGTCTAGGCTTTGGCTTTTAGGTCTGTTTCGTAGTTTGACCAATTGATTTTTTGTTTTTTTCCTTTTTGGGTCACACATCCGGCAATGCTCAGGGGTTCCTCCCGGCTCTGCACTCAGGAATCACTCCTGGCGGTGCTTGGGGGACCATATGGGATGCTGGGAATCGAACCCGGGTTGGCCGCGTGCCAGGCAAACACCCTACCGGCTGTGCTATGGCTCCAGCCCCGATTGATTGGTTTTTATGGCCCACCCAGCTGTGCTTGGGGCGTACTCCTAGCCCTGTGCTCAGGAGTCACTCCTGGTGGGGTCCTCTGGGATGCCTGGGACGAAACCCAGATCAGCCACATGCAAGGCAAGCGCCCTCCACGCGGCAGTATCTCTCGCCCTTGTTTTGTAGTTGGAGGAGTAAAGGACCAGGGGCGGGATTGAGGCTCGGTGTCAGTGCTCTGTCACTAGTCGTGACTGTGCGGGGGCCTTGGGTTCCACCCCCAGACCCACAGCGAGGGCAGAAAAGGGAGGGGGCTGGTTGCAAATGCTTCAGCGCTCGTGCTTACAGGTGGTCAGAACCAGCCTCATCTAGAACGGGCTTGGGTTGCCTGGAGCAGCGGTGGGCCACTGGCCCTGAGTATGTCCTAAGGAAGAAGCGGGTGCAGCGGGGCCCGGGGTCCTGACAGCACCCAGACGATCAGAGTCGCAGGGACCGACCCTGGGGGAGGCGAGGGTCTCCCGGGGACAGGACAGGGTTTGTGCATGGAGCGGGCGGCCGCGGGACCACCGTGTCAAAGCGCTTAAAGCCACATCACGGCACACTTGACGAGGATGATGGGGTCAGTTTGGGGTTGTGCAGAGAGAATGAGAGAGCGAGAGAGAGAGAGAGAGAGAGAGAGAGAGAGAGAGAGAGAGAGACCAGACCAAGAGGCTGCCCCAGAGTCCCCGAGTCCCTCTGTGTCCCCCACCCCCCGATGGCCAGGAGACAGAGCTCCCCGCCATGCCCTGGGCCCCTTGCATGCAGCCGCTTAGTCACCATGCTATAGTACTACTGTGAGGGAAAAGGCTGGGGGTCCTGGCTCAGGCCTCACCCAGCTTAGGGGCCCCTCAACTGGGGCATGCAAGGCACCCCAGAGACGTTGGAGAGGCGACTCCCGAACGGAGGGAGCAGAAAGGAGCATGTGGGAGAGCCTGGGTGTCCCCTAGAGCAAACAGCATCAGGCCCATAGCTGGGCTCCCCCTGAGCCCGCCGCGTCCTGAGTATGAGCACAGGAGACCCCCAGCTGCAGAGAGACCAGGGCCTGAAAACCCCACGGCTGGGTGACAGGGTCTGGGAAGGGGCCCCTCCTAGGACGGGATGCGGGTCCCACCAGCCCAGCAGGAAGCCCTTGGCTTGGCCCAGACACCCAGGCCGGTGCGCCAAGGGCTGTGGTAGCCCCCCGCCCCCACCCCCCAGTCCTGGTAACTCCCCTCTTCCCATTTCCTCCGCCAGCGGCCAGCTTTTCTGTAGGCCACAGACCAAGTCCCTCCACAGACACCTCCGCTGGCCTCGTGGGGGCTGGAACACCAGGGGCCGCGCGCCAACGGAAGGACCTTCTTGGGGGTTTTGAGGGGTTAAGTCACCCTCCCCATCCCACCCCGGGTAAGGGCCTGGGCTTCCCTGGGCTGAAATCTGAGCTCACCCTCCTTGACCTTGAATCCAGGTCCGAGTGGACCCTCTTGGGGGCCAGTCGGCTTCTGATTCCTCAGCACCCCAGCCCTGAGCCCCACCCCCGCACCCCCGTAATCCTTATAACTATCTGGGTTTGATCACATCCATTTCAGGGAAGAGGAGACTGAGGCAGAGACCTACAGTAGTGTCCCCAGGAGACAGCGAGAAGGCAGCTTATCTGGAGTCACTCCGAGCCTGGGCAACAGCCACAGCCACCCTGTGCGCCCACCCGTGTTATGAGGCCAATGCTCCAGCCACCCCCCAAAATGCCGAGTGAAGTAAAAAGCTTTTCTTTGGGGGGGGGCGCACACACTTGGTGGTGCTCAGGGTTTCTTCCTGGCTCTGTGCTCAGCAGTGAGCCCTGGGGGTGCTTGGGGAGGGGAGGGGACCAATGTGGAACCTGGGTCAGGGGGCCGCGAGGTAGGTAAACGTTCATTCCCGCATGCAGTCTCCAGCGCTGAGGTCAAGCCCGTTAGGCTGATCACCAGCCTGCCTGCACTTGGCGTGTGAGTTCCTCATTTCGACAGTGGGAAACCCTGGTCGATAAGCTATTTCTGTGTCACCACCATCTCTGTGTTACAGAGGAGGACCGGGGGATTGGAGGAAGACAGCACCGCCCCCAAGATGTTCTGAGGTTCACACTCTGGACTCTTGACTTGGCTCCCTGCAGGGGAGAGGGAGGGGTGCAGGGGCGGGGGCGGGGGGCTCTGGCAGCCGCTGAGCTGTCAGTGACAAGCCAAGACCTGTGCCAGGATCCTGGGCTGCGGGCAAGGCCCCGCGTCACCCCTTTTGGGGACAGAGTGTTCTCTCTTCCATTATCTGTCTCCTTGGGCCACAAACACCATCTATAAACATGGCCCAAACGGCAGAGGAAAAATGAAGTCAGAAAGCGCCCATGGAGTAGGTCAAACAACACTAAATTAGTCTTTGGCGAAGTGGCGATCTCATTGTTTAGATATTTCCTCCAACATGTTTTTAGAGGCCAGGACCGTTCTGGGAGCCAAGCGGGAGCGATGGCCAGGTTTGATTTCAGGAAGGAAGTCCCCTCCCGTTCCCCTGCTGGGCAATTCAATAAATTCTCTCCTGACCCCACCACCTGATGATGGGGGGGGGCGAGTGGCAGTGTGGCCTACCTGCATCTTCCATCAACAGAGCATGTTAGACACCCCTTTCCCGGAGCTGACTGAGTTTCTATGCTCCCACAAAGGGCTCTGTTACTTGGGGAGGTGCTTGCGGCTGGCCTGGGGGTTTGGTGACTCCTGAGAAAGGGAAAGTATTTGGGCCTGGGTCCGAGATGCAGTCTGCACCGAAGACAAAGTGACTCCTGCAGACCCGTGGAGGGGTCCAGCAGGCCTCTTTCTCAGGGTCTCCACTGCCCCCTCGGCCATGTTCTCACTTGCCACCCTGGAGGCCACGCTGACCGGGGCAGAGCTGTCACTTTGTGGAGGGGGGTCTGAGTTCTGGGCAGGCCGGAGAGCCTGGAAATCTGAGTTCTGGACCTGGCTCAGCGGCTGACTTGTGGGGTAATGACCCCTTCCCTGGCCAATTGCTCTGCCTCGGTTTTCTTGCCTGTAAATTGGGTTTTTCTGTCCTGTAGCGACAACAGGCTCTGATTTCAGAAGGAGCCTGATTGGTACTGGCTGGGAAATGACATTCATTTCTCTCTCCCTTAAACGGAAAGCTTTCCTCCCTCACAAGAAAGTCAGCCACTTCCTGTCCCTTGGGCACAATTCAGACTCCAGCCAAACAAAGGAAGCTGGGCCCCTTGGAAGGGTTACCAGCGGTCTTGTGAAAGTTCTGCAGACCTTAGGGGAGCAGCCAGCAGTTGGCAGGGCAAATCCTGCCTTCCTTAAGAGATTAGCAGTGGGGGGGGGGGGCGGGGGCTGGGGAGATCAGTAGGAGGGCAGGCACGCTGGGTGCTTGCCCTGCACATAGCCCGTCTGGGTTCAATCCCGAGCACCCCATATGTTCCCCTGCTACCCCACCCCGGGAGTTATCCCTGAGCACGGAGCCCTGAGATCGAATAGGAGTAATCCCTGAGCAACCCCAGGTGTGGCACCCCCAAACCAAAATCAAACCAAAGCAAAATAAAAAGAGATGAACTGTCGGGGGGCGGGGGGAGGAGGATGGGCACTGGTGGAGGGATGGGTACTTGATCATTGTATAACTGAAACCCAAGCACAAAAATGTATAAGTCTGTAACTGTACCTCATGGTGTTTCACTAATAAAAAAAATGATAAAAAAAAAAAGAGATGAACTGTCGGGGCAGAGAGACAGCACAGCAGGGAGGGTGCTGGCTCCGCAGGGGTCCCCAGTCAGGCTAGGTCCTGGCACCTAGCACTGTGCAGGCTCCCCAAAAGCACTGCCGGAGCCTGAGCATAGAGCCCTGAGTAATCTCTGAGCACTGCAGGGTGTGAATCCAAACCCAGCAAAGATACCAGCTGCCTCCTTAACCCCTGCAGGGCAGGGTGGCACATCAGAAGTGGGGAGGGAGGAGGGAGGGGAAAACAGTACTTTGCAAAGTTGGAATCTGCACTTCCGAGTGTCTCAAAACCCCTCCCACTTGCCAAGGGGGGCCTTCCTAAGCCTGGGAGTAAAGCCTCTAAGGAGGCCCGCGCGGCCCTGCCACACTCACTCTCCCCCTGTCACTCAGGGCCCACTGCTGCTCCTCAGAGCTGAGGACCCAACATCCCTCAGTTTTCTCCTAGACCTGGGCAAGGGCCCCCAAGACCCCTCTCAGAGAACCAGCTGGAATCTCCTGTGAGGGGCTGGTAGCAGGGAGCCACACAGACACTCAGTTGAAAGAAGATCTTGGGGTCTCATGGCCAAGGTGTGTGTGTGTGTGTGCGCGCGCACACACACACACACACACACACACACACAGTCGGCCCCCATCCCGGCCCTGGACTAGGAGAAGTAGAGTGGGCCCATCTGGAGATTGGGGCTCCCAGGCCCGGTCATCTGAGGTTCAGGAGGGGGTGCTGTTCAGGGTGCCCCTTCCTCCTGGGCTGTGAAGTAATGTGCCAACAGAACACATCAGCAATCACAGCTGGCCCAGTAGAGTGGCCATTGTGCCCTGCACATGCTGCCCGGAGGTGCTGGTCTGGGGGTTTGAGGCCAGTC
This sequence comes from Sorex fumeus, assembly GCF_029834395.1. Taxonomy (NCBI): domain Eukaryota; kingdom Metazoa; phylum Chordata; class Mammalia; order Eulipotyphla; family Soricidae; genus Sorex; species Sorex fumeus. The sequence goes on from NW_026606120.1 coordinate 81,070,723, forward strand.
CTGGGATGCAGCAATAGCAGAGCAGAAGCCGGAAGTATGACCTGTCCAGCTCGACTGCAGGCCAGCAAGGGGAAGTGTGTAGGGCTGGGAGGGGGGCTCAGGGGGCTGGAGTCTGCACTCTGAGAAAAGCAGCTTCAGGTTCCACCCCCAGAACAAGCTGGTCCCCCAGGCACTGCTCAGAGCATCCCACCCCCCCAAACCCAAAAAGAATATAGATGTAACGTGTACTTACGGAATATCTGTTTTCCAGGAAATCTGCAAACAGAGGATAATGTAGAAATGAGCAATACAGAGAGCCTCCTAAGTACCACCCAACCCCAACACTTAGGGGGTCAAGCAGGGCCGGGAGAAAGCGGGAGGGGAGCAGAGCTCAAGGAGACCCCAGACCCAGGAGCTTCCTGGGGTTCAGGGTTATGTCTCCTGCACCCCTAGCCCCCTATGACAAGCGCACCGGAGCCTAGAAGTTCATTAGATAGTTCAAGCTGCTTTTTCTTTCCGTTTCTTAAGACATAGAATGCCGTTTTGGAAAAATGTGGAAAACTACAGAAAGAGTAGGAAGTCACAGATAAAAATCATCTCTTTGGGCTAGAGTGGTAGTCCAGAGGGGAAGGTGTTTGCCTTGCACACAGCCGACCTGAGTTTGATCATCGACATCCCATATGGGTCCCTTCACATCATCAGGAGTAATTCCTGAGTGCAGAGCCAGGAGTAACCCCTGTGCCTTGCCCTGATCCAGAAAGACAGAAAAAAACAAATAAACCCAACTCTGATTCCAGCTCTTCTAACTGTTGACACTCTGTCTTCCAGCTATGAATTGACTTTTTATAAACAGTTAAAAGGAGACTGGGGAGATGCTCAGGCTGTGAAGTACATGCACGATGCCTGGATTCCATGATTCTGGCACCACAAGATGAAAATAAACAAAGACAGAGTGAGGGGCTGCAGAGAACGCAAAGGTTAGAAGGGCGGGGGTGCATGCCTGTTATCAGAGAGGCCCCATGTCAGGTCCCTGGGACTGAATGGTCCCCTGAGCACAGCCAGGCGTGGCAACTGCTGGACCTGAACATCACCTGGCTGAGCTCTGGGGCCTCAGGCCTGCCAGGCCAGGCTGAGAATTGCTGGGAATGGCCAGAAGGGCCCTGAGCACTGTTTAGGTGCGCACTGCCCCATAAAAAAAAGCCTGAATGTTGCTTTTTTGCAAATTTTGCAAATGGTGCCTCTTTGTAGCCTGTCTTCATGTCCTCCGACAGCCCCAAAACATTTTCTGAGCTCCTCTTAGTCACCCTTGGTTGTGGCTGTACCATTGGAAATTGTTTATTTGACTTGAAACATTTGGGTTCTTTCCGAGATTTGGCTTTTTAAAATAATTCTGCTGCCAGTATCCTCTTGGGAAAATAAAGCGGCTTCCACATTTCCTGCACTCAGGGCTTACTCCTGGCCCTGTTCTCAAGGTTCTCTCCTGGAGGGGCTCATGGCGAGCATATGTGGGGTGCTGGGGACCAAACCCGGGTCGGCCACATGCAAGGGAAGTGCCTTCTCCATCATACTATCTCTCCAGTTGTGCTTGCATGTGTCCTACTGGCTTGCCCCCTCTCGGGAGCAGAAAGGCAGAGATGACCATGCCCTCCGCGGGGCCATGAGAATCTCCAGAGCTTCCACCCCTCTGCTCAGGAGACCACTTGGGGTTCTTGGCGTTGTGCATGTGGGCCAGGCTGGCCCTGGCAGGCTGTGGGGTGCAATGGCTGGGGTGCAGGTCAGGAGAGCGAGGGAGGGACGAAGCAGGTGCAGAGAGCAGGCGCCTCTATGGAGGGGTGGATCAGGGCTGGGTGGACCCCACAGCAAGGGTCCCCCCACCCCAGGAGAGGAAGGAGACAGAGCCTAGTGTCCTGGGAATGGCTGGGCCCTGGGACCACAATGTCTGCATGAGCTGTGGCTGATGGGCTGTGATTTTCAGCACAACCCACTGACAGACCTTTGAGGACAGAGGCCAGGGCAAACCTGAGCAACTGCGCCCCCCCATCCCCAAGGATGTGGGGCTGGGGCTGAAGCCATGGTGGGAGTCCTTTGTCCACTGCTCCAGCCAAGACTAACTTAAAAAAATTGGGGGGGGGGGGTCAGAACCATTGATGCTCAGGGTTCACTCCTGGCTCTGTACTCAGAGATCCTTCCTGGAGGCAGCTCAGAGAACCATATAATGGGATGCTAGGGATTGAACCTGCTTTGGCTACATGCAAGGCAAGTGCCCTGCCTGCTGGACTATCTGTCTGGCCCTTCAAGCACACTCCCAGGGGCCCCCCGGTTCCCAGCCTGACATCTGGGGTGATCTTGGGGCCCGGCTGTGGCAGCAGACGCCGCAGCCTTCTGCTTCTCTCTCTAACTCGGCTATATCCTGTTTGCACAAGCCCACATCCCCGGCCCATCTTATCACAACCCATTGTGTGGGCCCTCCAGAGGAGCTGGGCCAGGCCTTCCCAGGGACCCAAGATGGATGAATCACCCCAACTATGGAGCTGGGCTGTTGTGCAAACTTCCACACATTGGGGGAGGCTGTGGCAGCACCCACACCCTCACCCCACCCCAGCCTGACCCAGCAGGGCCCCAAGAACCCCGGACTTCCCGCGTCCCCAAGCCCCCAGGCCTCTTGGATGAGACTTGCAGGGAGAGTGGCTCAGACTTGCTCTCTTTGGGGTGCTGACCCCTACATCCCTCCCGCCGTGAGCCCCACTTCCTGCTCCCTGATACTTTTCTTCCTGAAAATGCAGCGACAACCACAAAGACAGGATCTGTGGGGGGCCGTTTCTTCAGCACCTGTTCTTCACCCTCTTTCACTCAACCCAGCCCCCCAGCTGGGCTTACTTGGAGCCTCCCAGAATGGGTGGAAGGGGCCTTCATAGGCCCATCTCTGCCCCCTGAGGGGATCCCACCTCCTGGCGTTCTGCTACTCAGCTCTTTTTCAGGACCCAAATTCTCTGAACCATCCAGGCTGCCTGGGGCTGAGTGAGTGTGAAAGGCCCCAAAAGGCCAGGTGACAGAGGCCAGCATGGAGTCACCACCAGGTGGCAGGAGGGAAGTATCTGGGGCACCTCCCAAGGGAGTGAGCATAGCGGAAACCAGAGCCGGCCACTGGAGAGCCCGTCAGCTGTCTGGCTGGAGCCTGCTCAGTGTCCTAAGGTGGGCACTGTTGGCTTTGGGGGCTGGTAGGGGTGGCCTTGTACATCAGAAGATTTTTTTTTTTTTGCTTTTTGGGTCACACCCGGCAATGCATAGGAGCTACTCTTGGCTCATGCACTCAGGAATTACTCCTGGTGGCGCTCGGGGACCATACGTGATGCTGGAAATTGAACTCGGGTTGGTTGCGTGCAAGGTAAATGCCCTCCCCGCTATACTATCACTCCAGCCCCTGGAAGATTCTTAACATATGGTCTCTACCCAACAGATAAGGCAGCACCCCCGCCCCCCCCCCCCCGTTATGGCTATGCCACGTCAACCCTGCATTTATGGGGTGCTCCCTATTTGGTTGGGTTCACTTTCTCCTTTATTTTTGTCACTAGGCAGGCACTGAGAAATACAGGACACATGTGTGTATGTGTGTGTCTGTTGTGTTGTGTGTATATTGTGTGTGTGTTGTGCTGTGTGTGTGTGTGTTGCAGACATGCTAAGTGGTTCTACCCTCCAGAACACCAAAGCTATGAGCAAGCTGGGGCTGGGGGCAGAGGATGGAAAGGTCACCTGTAAGCCCCCAGAGAACTCATGTGCTGACCAGTATCATGCAATGAGTCTGGGGCCAAAGAGGACAGGAGTGAATGACCTCTCGCCGCCCTGGACCACACCCTTTGTTCTCCACCTCCCAGCACTGCCTACATCACTGCTGGATTAGAGGGAAAAAAGACAGTGCAGATGCCCATGTTTGTAAACCAAACCATTGGCTTGCTAGGGCAACTTGGGCTGATTGGATTTGCAAGTCTTAACCACATGCAAATGCCTGGAATGGGAATCCCGGCCTGAAAAAGACAGGCAGGAGTGGTAGTATGGTGGGGAAGCTGCTTGCCTTGCATGTGACTGACCTGGGTTTGACACTCTCTGGCATCCCATATGGTCCCGCAAGCACCATCAGAGTAATTAATTCCTGAGAGCAGAGCCAGGAGTAATCCCTGATCTCTGCTGGGTATGACCCCCCAACAACAACAAAACAAATGATTATTATTTTTTACAATTTTAAAATAAACATTGTCACTGGAAAGGGTTGGAGTTGGGTCACTACATAGATCCACAGCCACCAGCATCCTGACCTGTGACCCTGGTTGCACTCTCTGGGGAATGGGGAAAGTGAGGGGGTGCCGTGATCTGTCAGGAACGCACTCTCCGAGGGAATAGGGGTACCCTGGCCTGTCAGGGCCACACTCTCCGGGAAATGAGGGCGCCCTGTTGCCAGCACTTCCACACCGTTGGGCCATTTCATGGAGAAAGAAAAAGAAGGCAAAAGCCGAAGTGGGCAGTGGGATGCGGGCCCCTGGCAGCGTGGGGCCGACCTCTGGTGCCCATCCCTCAAGTGGGCTAGTTTCCTTGAGAGCACAGAGCATGACACAGACTGGAACCCGACCACAGCACGCTGGCCCCAGACCCAGGACTCAGCTCAGATATGAAGGGAGATCCTGGGCTGAAAGTTAACACCCGTTGGAGGGTCTGAGTCAGGGATCAAGGCCTCGGGCTGACTGCAGGAGGTTGAGGGAGTCTCTCGGTAGGGTTGGCGGGCATGCTTGGGGAGGAAGCTGGAGGGAACAAGACAGACTTGGCCTTTGCCCCGGACACTCTCTTTGAGGGCACAGGGGACCTCCTGGACAGTGTTCAGGGGCCCAGCAGCCACTCTGGTACTCCTCAGCAATTTGGGAGGGTGGTTCAATGCAGGGGCCAAGGAGGCTGCACTGTTTGGACCTTTTGTGCTGGCTGGGGGTAACCTGGAGCACCACAGCACGGCTCTGGGGGTCTCCCCAGGGATGCTGATGGGGACCATGTGGTGTCAGGGATTGAGCCAGAGTCAGTTCTAGCCCCATCCCTTCCTCCCCAGCTTCTGAGATGGTCTTAAAGGTCAGGACCAGGAGGAAACAGAATGTCATTCATTCAACAACCCCTTTTTACATCTAGATCCAGCTAGACAAGGGAACGGAGTCAAATTCACAGAGACACAAAGAGGAAGGGGGACTTCCAGAGGCTGGGAAATGCGGCGGGGTGGGGGTGGGGGGGGCTCTTGTTTCCTGTCTGTGGAGGTATAATTTGGGAAGAGGAAAAGTTCTGGAGAGGGAGTTAACGGTTGTACCACTAAGCGGCTGTACTTAGTGTCACCCAAATAGATGTGTTCAGAAGCCTAAAAAGACGAGTGTTTTCCTCTAAGTTTTTCTAAAAGGAACTGAGCCAAGAGCCTCAAGTCAAGATTGCAGTCCTGCCCAGCCCCCCACCCCGAGTCTCTACCAGCCCTGAGTGCCCGGTGCCAGCAATGCCCACGCCTGCCCGGGTCCTTTGGCTTATCTGGAGGTGCAGCTTTCCTTTGCAGCCCACAGGGGAAAACATGAGTTCAGAGCCAGAACTGGGTCTGCGAGCTGTTTCCCAAAATAGCCCGCCCTGAGGCGCTGCGGACTGGAAGATGGTGGGAACAGAGAGTGGATTGGAGGAAGAGTCCAGCTAACAGTCAGGCTCTCACTGCCCCGTGCGGACAGCGCACCCAGTGGGGTCTCCACTTGGCTGTGTTCTGAAACGCAGAAGCACACCCTGTTTCTTGGTTCTCCCTGCTAGCTGACCCCGAGTGAGCCTTCCAGGGTTTCAGGGGAGAGAGGAAGACCTCCTGCTTTCCAACAGGAAGCAGAGGAGGACACTCAGAGATCCTGAGCATCTAGAACATGGTTCTAAAGTAGACAGAGCTGAATCTGTCATTAGGGTAAGAGCAAGACCAGTTGAAAGGTGTCCAAGCGGGTGGCAGCTGCTTGGGCCACCAAGGGAGGAAAGGGGAAGCCCACCCAGGGCCCTGCAGCCCCCTGCACGCAGTTCCCTGCCCTTTCTCCTCAGGCCCAGCTGTGCAGCTTCCACACCGGCAGCACAGGAATAACAGAGGTGCCATCCAGCTAAGACGAGTGGGAAGAGTTAAGTGAGAGCCAGGCTGCAGAGTCTGACAGCAAGAGAAGGAAAAGGGCAAACAAATCAGCGAGACCCGGGGTCTCGTCCCCTTGGTCCCTGACAGCAGCTTGGCAGGAAGTGTTCGGAAACAGGAACCCCCAGTTTCCAGGCAAGAAGGGGGCACCGGCTTCACTTGGTTTCGATTCTGAGTCTCCAGCCCTCTAAACCTCACTCCTGGCAGGTGTCCAGGTGAGAACAGGCTTCCAGGTGAGAGACCACATTCAGGGTGGCCAGGCCTGATGGTGTGGTGTGGGCAGCCGGCCTGGGTGCGGGGAAGGGCAGCGCACCCCAGTTAGGCCAAGCGGCCCAACCTCCCCAAGGCTCGGGGTTGTTGTGCTTGTCAGCATGGGAGCAGGTGCCGTGCCACCCCATTCCTTCTCACTGAGACCACCTCCGTCACACAGGGAAGAAACGGAGGTGGTTAGAGTCCCCCGCTGGTCATCCCCCATCAGGACAGGGGCTCGAGAGACAGCACACGGGGTGGGCTGAGCTTGCATGTGACTCACTCTGGGTCAGTCTCTAGCACTGTGCGTGGCCTCCAGATCCCTGCCAGGAGTGATCCCTGGGCACTGCTGGGTGTGGTCGAAGTACACACAAACACATACACACACTGATACACACACACTGACACTCACCCACACATGCACGCATGTTGACATACACTGACACACATACTCACACACACCCACACACACATACTGACACTCACACACACTGACACACACTCACTCACATATACACAAACTTACACACATGCAACACATACACACATACGACACACACACTCACGTTCACACACTCATACTCACATTCACACATACACTCACAGAGACACACAAATGCTCACCCACATACTCTCACTCATACATACACACATTCTCACACTTTCTTGCATTCTCACACACACACATAGACACTCACACAAACTCCACACACTCAAACTCACTCACACTCACATGGGCCCTCTGTCACGGGGCTCCTTCAGAGTGGGCTGCTCCCTCCCAGCCCTCAGCCAGAGGAGAGGCCTGGCCTACAGGCCAGCTGGAGCAGAGGCTCCCCTGCAGGGAGCGACGATGGAGCATGCCACACTCAGACACACAGACAGCCCCCTCACCCTACCCCCTGGCCCCCAACCCCCACCATTTTGCCCTAAAAGGATTGCTCTAAGCGGGAGGCAAATCAGGCCCCAGTGCCAGAGAGAGCAGCTTCTCTTCTCTGAGGAGAGGCAGAGCCTTCTTGGATGGCCGCAACCCCGTGTCTCCTCCTCAGGGCCACGGGGCCATGGTGGGGGCCATGTGAGTCTGCACAGACCTGCCTCTGCCTCCATGGCAACCTCGTGTTTCTCATCCCCCTCCTGTGATGGGGGCAGTGCTCTGCAGACCTTTGTCCTGTGGGGGGCTCTGACTCTGTCCTATTCCATGCACTCTTGGGTGTGTCTCTTCTTAACCTGACTTTGTCTAATCTGGGAATCTGCCCTGGAGGTGCCTTCCCCAGCCCCAGGGTGAGTGTGTGTGTGTGTGTGTGTGTGTGTGTGTGTGTGTGTAGCTCCCTGCAGTCCTCCTGCAATTGCCTGCAGCCTCCCTTTCCTGGAGCCCCAGGGGAAGGCACCAGGGACCTGGCTCTGCTGTCTGGCCCCAAGACAAACCCCTTTTGATGCTGTTTTTTTAGGGTCATCCCAGGAGGTTACTGGCTCTGCACTCAGGATTCACTACTGGTGGTGCCGAGATCGAACCGGGCCAGCCGCATGCAGGACCAAGGCCTTTTTGGGCACCTTAGGGGTGTGCTCAGACCCTACCAAACCCCAGGCTTTCTGCAGTCCTGCTTTCATGGTGGCAGCCCCTTCTGGGGCCTCCCTTGCTCCCTCTCTTCCAGGCCCACTCCCAAGCCCCGTGGATGACTGGGGAGGGGGAGTGGCTACCTTAGGAGGAGGGGCGGGGCCCTCACTCACCGGGGTCAGTTTTCCGGATCTCACTGTATACCGTCTCCGTGCCCTTGGCTTCCAGACCTGGAAAGGGACGGGGCACAATCAGGGGCAGGAAGACATCTGGGGTTCCTTGGGCAGTGCTCTCTGCCACAAGCCCACCCAGAGTGCCCCTCTGAGGCCTCGTGAGCTATAGCCTGGGCCTTTGGGACCTTGTTCGATCTTTATCACACTCAGCTTTGAAGTCTGGGATCAAAGGGCACTGCAGGTTGGGGTCCCCTAGCTGCAGACTGAAGGTTGCTCCCTGTTTTTGTGCACTGGGTTGGTTGAACTGTGCTCCAGCCCTTCTCTGGAGCCTCGGCTAAGATCTCCGCTCCCGTGGTCTGAGGTCTGGGCTGAGCTGAGCACTGTCTGGGGGAACAGCTGGCCCCAGGAGCTGGTCATAAACAAGGTTCTTGGGGTCACCACCAGTGGACCCCTCTGCAGCTTCCTGGCCCTGGGGTCTATCTATGGGTGCTCTGGGAGGATTCTTTTGTTAGATTTGGGGCTCCACCCAGCAGTACTCAGCACTCCTGGCAGTGCTTGGGGGACCAATCAGGGCGCCAGGAAATAAACCCGGGACAGCCCTGCATAAGGAAAGTGCCTTAACCCCTTGACTATCTCTCCAGTTTCTCCTGGAAAGATTCTTTTGTTCATTTTCTTGGTTTTGGGGCCACACCCAGCAATGCTCAGGGCTTACTCCTGCCTCTGTGCTCAGGAATCACTCCTGGTAGTCTTGGAGAACCACATGTGGTGCTGGGGATCGAACCCAGGTTGACTGCGTGCAAGGCAAGAGCCCTCATTCTGTCCTGTTGCAGGGGTGACACGTGGAGCTCCTTCGGGTGAAGCCCTTTCATTAACTTCTTTCAGTCTGGGAGGCTCTCGGCTAAGTCCAGGGGCCCACAGGCCTCCTACTGCAGGGGACTACACAGTGCCAGGGATGATCTCAGGGCCTCGGGCCAGCTAAGCACGTGCCCTTCCCCTGAGTTACTCCCCCGGCCTCTGTGGGTGAGATGAGCAGCCCCAGGTGTGGAGTCCACCCCACAGAAAGCCTTGGGCTAGGCAACATTGACCAGTGACAGGCCCAGCTGCTCATCTGAAGTAAATGCAGAAGCACAGGGTGTTTGTACATGCACATATACATTGCCAACACGGGCTGCATGCACACACATGCAGTGCAAACACACATGCATCATGCAATGAGTACACACATGCAGGTCATGGATGCATAGCACACATACATTCATACACATGCAGTGTAAACACACGTGCATTATGTACTGAATACACACATGCATGGCATGGATACATAGCACACACACATATGTGCACGCGTGCACACACACATGCGTGCACACACACACACACACACCATACTCCCCACCACCCCTCAGGAAGCAGGACAGAGACCCCAACCCTGGCTGGGGTTCCCTGCATGAACTGTCACCAACCCTCACCCATGGAAGGGCCTGTTGCTCTGTGGCCAGCACGCTCCTCCCATAGGGCAGACGCTTCCTGCCACCATGGTCAGTGCACGTGACCTATCTGGGCAGAGACCGGGATACACTGGGACCCAAACTGCTGGGAGGAGGCCTAGGCTTGGCCCAGAGACCCCCTCTATCACCCCGACCGACACACACACCTGTGTCACCTGCACGGCCCTTCCCCTCCTTGTTCTCCAGCCTAGGTGAGCTTTGCTCCATGTTAGGGATGCAGCCCCCTCCTCACATCCCTCCATCACTGCACACCTTCCCACTCTGGGCCCTGGACTCCCCCCGCATTTGAGGGACTCACACCCATAGCACAATGACACACCGGCATATGCTCTGTCCCATGCCTGAGGCCTGTGTCCCCCTGTCCCAGGCTGTGGGTGGCTACCTGGAAGGGTTGGCCGTGGCAGGAGACGACCAGGTCCTTGCAGATGTTTGTCTCACAACCCCTGGCCCCGGGTTATCGCCATGTCACTCGCACACGGAACCCTCAGGGTCGGACAGCAGGAGAGAGCCCAGGATGGGGTGCCCGGCTTCGAGGATGCCATGCGGTGCCGATGCCACCAGAGCCCAGGGCAGGATCTGGTTGTCAATCTTGAGGCTGAGTATGAGGTCCTCTGCGGGGAACCGCCTTTCCTCTGCTCTCTCTGGGCACCAGCTTTCTAAACACTGAGGAAAATTTCAGGATGCCCCTAGCTGCTTGGGAGGTGGGTGGCCACACCCCTGCGGCAGGCCTGGACCAGCTGGTCACTCAGTACCGCCCCGGCACTGAGATCAAAGAAGGGTGAGTGGGACTCTGCCCAGCATGGGGGGTCCCGAGCCATGGGATAAATTGGCGTCTCGCCAGTTCGTCCTCTGACCCAGCCACCCTGTGAAGGCCGGTGAGACCCTGTTTGCCTCCTAACTGCTGTTGGCCAGGCGGCATAAGGCCCTGCTCTTGGCTGAGCTGCTGGCATGCAGAGGCCTCCTTGGGGGCCCCACCTAGCGCTCACGGCCTCCCTCTCTGGCCCTCGGCTGCTCTGGTGACTGAGCAGGCCCCAGGCCATTTGTCCAAGTGTCAGCCTGTTTCCGGACGGGCTCACTTCTGGCTTCTGTTTTCCTCTGTTAAGGGTGAACGTGGTGACTTCGACGTCACGGGGTTTTCCCAGCGATGAGCCACCCAGCAAACATGCCGCAGCCAGGACTTTACAAGTTCCTTCCTGCCCCTTCAGCCCCAAGCGGCCACTTGGGCAGCAGCCAGCCGGGTCCCGCCCCCACCGTGGTCTGGCTTGGCTGGGACCAGCTCAATAATCTCCTCTCAGACCTTGAACCCACAAAACCCTTCCTCACTGAGGGCCCGTCAAGAGAAAACAGGGTCAGGCTTGCCCTCCTCCCATTCCTCAGCTGCCAGGGATGCTGGGTGCAGAAACCCCGACCGGAATCCTCTAGAAACTCTCCATTTCTCCCCAAATCCACCCAGCAGACAAGGAGAGCACCCCTTTTCCCCCAGTCCACTCCCCCTCAGCTCCTCCGCACCTTCATGGCATAGCTGGGAGTCTCCTACCACACAGACCTTCCCACAGGGCTGGCTGCGGACCCTTTCTAAGGACCCCTAGGATTTCTGCCTCCTGAGTCTGCTCTTTCCACTCCAAGCCCAAGGCATCAACCCAACAGGACCTGAGCCCAGAGCCCAGGCAGCTATGCCTAAGGAGAGCTGGGCGAGGGACAGCAGGGTGTGGGGACACCCATCTCTGGGCGCCCCACCCTCCAGTTATGCTTAAGCTTCCTTCCGAGGAAGAAGCCTGTGGGCTCATGATGCCTAGGAATGGTGGGGGGCTCAGGTGGGTTGGGGGAAGGCTGGGGAGCACCTCACACTCTCGTCTGCTCGGAGTACCATCTCTGTGCTCCCTCCTCTGGAACCTTTCCATCTGACCCACTGACCAGAGCACCCCAACAGCCTTCTCACCCCAACCCCCCACCCCCACCTCGGAGGCACACACACAATGGTCCCGTCAAGAAGCACAGGGCTGGGGAAATGGCTCAAGCGTCAGAGCACACTCTCCATGCGTGCAATGTCTGGGCTCCAACCCCATTCCACATGGTCCCCAGGGGCACAGAGCTGAGAAGAGCCCTGAGCACTGTCTAACGTGGTACTCCCCCCCCCCCCATAAAAATAATTTAAAATAATATTAATAAAAATAAAAGGAAAAGAAAAAAAGAGTGTTTGTGTCTCTCTGCTCCTGGTCACTACCTCGATGGTTCAGAGCTGAGGATGGGTGTAGCATCGGCACAATGATGTTTGATCGCAAGCTTCATTGTCTCCTCATCAGAATCTGTCACTTCTGTGCAAAGAGGTTGGCAAGGATCCCCTAACCCAGCAGGATGACAGTACAAAGACGGGGCTTCTGTGCTGGCCAAGTCCATGGACGCTACATGGGTGGGGCTTCTGAGCTGACCAAGTGCCCAGTAAGGGAGAAGACCGCTTGCATTTCACACACAAGCTATCTGGAAGCACAGTTTCAAGGACTATGTGAATTTGGACAAGGGTGTACCCCCAGAAACACAGGGGCATTATCCTCAGAAAGTCCCACAGTCACTTGGTCGAGAGATAGTACGGTGGGCAGGGCATTTGTTCTGCATGTGGCTAACTGGGGTTTGATCCCTGATACCACATACAGTCCCCTGAGCACCATCAGGTGTGATCTCTGAGCACAGAGCTAGGAATAAGCCCTGAGAATCACTGGTTGTGGACCAAAAACAAAAACAATAAACAATAATTAAAAAATTAAGTTCCCCAATGGACACACTTCCCCCATGGACATGCTTCCTAGCACTGAGCTTGAGCCCTGGGTTCGTGAAACCGTATTCCATCACCCGAGTAAGCAAACAACAATGCATGACTTTTCACACTCCAGCCGTGGCATGTCCAAAGCGTCTTCTGCCGGCCCCCTCTCTAATGGGCCAATGGGGTGACTGGCAGACTCAGGCCTCTGGGTGCAGCATATCCCACCCCGGTGACTCCCTCAAGCAGAGCCCGGCATGGCACGTTTACCTCTGTGAGGCTCAGGCGAGGCCACCTCCACTTCTGTGTACTCCACGTCCAAGGTCAGCGGCTCTGCTCAAAAGAATAACAGCGCCCCAAAGTCAGACAAACTCTGCATCAGGGGCTGCACCTGAGACTCTGTTCAAGAGATTACAGGATTCTGAGGTTTGGTGGAGGGAGGGGGTGCTAACCACACAGGCTTCATGTCCTTGTAAGTAAGGGAAAATCCCCAGGCAATGGGGAGATCATGATGATGCCTGAAGCACTCCGGGATGTGGAAGCAGTTTCCCCCTGGAAGGGTTTTGTGAGCAGAGAGAGAGAGAGAGAGAGAGAGAGAGAGAGAGAGAGAGAGAGAGAGAGAGAGAGAGAGAGAGAGAGAGCACAGAACCCGCTGGTTGCCGAGAGCAGGAAGGGATAAAGGAGCCCTGTTTTCTCACTTTCTTCTCATAGTATGTGTTTCCTTGTTCTAAAAGAGTGATCAAACGGAGTTGGTGAGTCATGGGTGAAATACAAAGAATAAAAATGCCACAGTAACTGTCCTCCTTCCTCCTGCCTTTGAAATCCCTGTGTACTTCTCTCCCCGGAACACTTGCCTGGCTTTGAGGGTTTTGAGCTAGAAAAGACAGAACAAGTAAGATGACTTTCAATGATGTGATTTTAAAAAATGCTTCTGCCTTACTCTTCTGGAAAGGGGACATCCTGCTATGTTATTTCCCAATCGGAATCAGAAAGTTCTTCTTCTTCTTTTTTTTTTTTTTTGTGGGGTGAGAGAGGAGAGGTGATGGCAGCCACACAGTTTTTTAGTCAGGATTTAGGATATGCCCCAGTATGGACACAAGGTGGGGCCTTCACAAGGTAAGAAGGCACTGGTCGTCTCCGTTTTCGTGTCATTGGGTAACTCAGTGACATCGTGAAAGCTGAAGAGTTTCACTTCTTCCCTTGCGGTCTTAGGTTAGGATTTCTGATTTAAAAAAAAGAAAAAAGAAAGCTTAAGGAGATAATTACCTTTATTTTCATTTATTGACTTCACTGCATGGTTTCCCACGTCGTCGTTGTAACCTAGATGAAAATGACAGTTAGGATGCATGGCAATGAAAATTCTGTGCAATTCCTCTATAACTTTATAAAACTTCAGTGGCACAAATGAAGTCAAGCTGAGTGGTCCTGTGAGATGGACCTTGTGGGTTTTTTTCTCGCACTGGCAGATGTCTACTACCCCACGATCTCTTTCAACAAGTTTACTGGAGACCAAACTTGGTTCTAAAGGGAACGGTCAGCAACCCAGACACGACAAAAGCAGCAAACGTCCCCCTAGGACTGAGAGCTGGGTCTGTGGGAACACGGTCTCAGGGCACTGCAGTTTCTCCAGGTTGCCATACCTGTGGGCGAATATCAAAAATCTCTTTTTTTAAATCAAGTTTTGTTTTTCTCTTTTTAAAATGACAGTGAACTCCTACAAATGCTCCTGCAGAACAATAACTTTTCACAATATTTTGAACCAGTTACTATTGTGACCATCAAAATGTACTTAGAAATGGAAGTACTCTGTGTGGAGATTGTATACTAAGAAATAGTGTATTTCTGGCATTTTGGACATTTGAAGGAAATCCTACTTTGATAAAAATCAATCTCAGCATTCAACTTAAAGCGTTTAGCTATGCATGGAGAATCCAGAACAATGATCAGAACCTGTTTTGTATCACAAATAGGTATTTTCACTCCAACACTGTATTACTCTTGGGTAAACATTCACCCAACTTTTTTTCGTTTGTCTTTAGACCAAACCCAGTGGTGCTCAGGGCTTACTCCTGGCTCTGTGCTCAGGAATCACTTCCGGTGATACTCAAGGAACCACACAAAGTGCTAGAGATGGAAGTTGGGTCAGCTGTGTGAAAGGCAAGGGCCCTGTCTGCTGTATTATCTTTTACCCCACACTTTTTTCTTTTAAAGTTTAGGACTCAGTATACGCTAAAAATTGTTTGATTTGTGTTTTTAGGATTCACAGTTTCCTTCCCAAAGCAACAGCTAAAGTGCCATCCCTAAGCAAGCCAAGTCTCTAGGATGAGGGTCAACCCTGGGTAGACTGACTGTCCCGGAAGTTGCTCATAGATTACATCTGTCCCTGCTGTGGCTAGAGAGCTCCGACCAACATCCCCTCCCAGGGAAAACCACTAAAGACATGGGAGGGAAAGAGAAAAAATGATTTGGATTGTTCCTCTCGGAGACCATTTTCTCAAGCACCTCCTGTGAAAGGCAGAGTCAAAACATTCTTTATTGTGTGGGACACGGTTACAGAATCCAAACACAAGGAGGACGGCTTATTCCCAAATCTGACGATAAAAGAAGAAAATTGCCTGCAGTCTGGGCCACAGCAGACCATTTTGTGTGATGCCATCACACCCCCCTCTGGGAAGCAGTCAGCACCCCTGCTCAGGGGGAGCATTTGCTTGGAAAATGAGCAGTTTTCTTACAGGCTCATAGGGATTGAGGCCTGGGGCAGGCGGTCCCCGTGCCAGGTCTGGTGGGCAGGAGGCCTTGGGTCCCAGGATCGGCTGCCCAATCCTGAGATCTGAGATGAACCCCATTAGCAGCAGGTGTTCCTTTATTGTACCCTTTATTGCACCACGGCTGGTGCTGCCACGCCTCTTCTAACAGGGAGCGAGGCTGGTCTCCTGTGGCAGCAAGTCTGAAATGAAACCGTGAGTCCAGCAGTTCCACCAGTACCTTGATGTCTGGTCGTGACAAGGGGAGAGTGATGACACATGGGTGGTATTCAAAGGCTTGGAAAATAATCCTGATGGCCGCCAGCACTGTTGTTATCTCCCACCTTTCAGAGAGAAGATTCTGCCTTTCTTTCTTCTTTTTATTTTTTTTAATCCTTTGTGGGTCACACCTGGCAATGCTCAAGGGTTACTCCTGACTCTGCACTCAGGAATTACTCCTGGTGGTGCTCTGGAGACTATATGGGATGCCAGGGATCGAATCTGAGTCGGCCGCGTGCAAGGCAAGCGCTCTACCTGCCAGACTATTGCTCCAGCCCAAGACTCTGCCTTTCTTCTCAAGTTTTGGTTGGACTGATTAGCTCACCAGTTGGAGACTGGTGTGATTAAGTGCCCCTGCTTAAAAGCTAGGTTCCCCCTCCAGCATGACCCCCATTGCCCACAGACTGTCTGGGGGAGGGACAGAGCGGGGAGCGAGAGGGCAGAGGCGGAAACCTTGACGCACCATAGTGTCTGTTGGCTTCAGTACTGGGGTCCGACATAAGCTTTTCATTGTTGGAGTTCAGAAGTGGGACTGCCGGCCTGAGAACGAAATTAAAGACAAAAGCTTTAGGCAGCTATGACATTCTGAGGGCTCTAACTCCAACATCCAACAAAATAACCCAGGAAAGAGCAGGAGAAATCTGGAAGGTGTTTTTCCAAAACGAGGAAAACGTAAAGTTCTTATTTGGAAAGCAAATCTTGTTTTCATCTCGAGGATTATTAAACAAAAACTCCTCTTAAAAGGAGCACATAGATACCCAGAGCCTTCATTATACCTAAACCCCAATCCCTGAAAATCCTCTTTTGGTACCACTGTCAATTTGTGCAGCAGAGCTGTGTTTTCCATACTCTTGGATTTGGGGGTTCAAGAACAGTCAAGAATTGCCCGCCTGGGGGCTGGAGCAATAGCACAGTGAGTAGGGCATTTGCCTTGCAAGTGGCCAACCTGGGTTCGATTTCCAGTATCTCATATGGTCCCCCAATCACCGCCAGGAGTAATTCCTGAGTGCTTGAGCCAGGAGTAATCCCTGTGCATCGCTGGGTGTGATCCAAAAAAAAAAAATTCCCACAATCTTTTCAAGGCAAAATCTAATTTGCAGAGTCAGTAAACTAAAAAAGAAGACATTTCATCTATTATAATTATGATTTCATAAGGAAGAAGGATTCATGATTTTAAAATATGGGATAGACGCATCCTCAGAATAAAATCATTCAGCACTGACACCTTACCCTCCTCACACCCAACTTATCCTTCTGAATTTTCTAGTACCACTGAAAGCTTTTGTGACCATCGCTTCCCGTAGACAGGTCTACCCACACCCAGTTCCAAGTTTACTCACCTGGACATCTCCACCGGCATCTGCTTGGCTTTGAAAGAGAAAGGAAAATCCAAGGTCAGTACAGAGCAATCCCGTCCAAAACAGATACCCTTGTTAAACTATTTGTTTTTGTTTTTTCAGTAATTGAATGCCCATTCAATCTTCAAAAAAAGAAAGCCAAGTCTATTCCCGCTTAAGACAAACAAAGCAGGTCTAATGTCAAAAATTTTACATCACTTCCCCCAAAATATGGCATTTTAGCTGCTTTAGCTAAGAGTGATTTTTCTTAGTGAATGGGATGAAGACAATGGTACAGGAACCACCTTTGCCAGATGAATGAGCAATTATCCCTGTGATTCAACACCATTGCACAAAAGCTAGCCCTGTCCTGCTGCTCTGAAATCCAAGCTGGCCGGAGACCCCAGTCAGGGCAAGGCTCAGGAAGGGATTTTTCTGGAGCCCTTTTCCCCAGTGGGATTGGTGCTTTCCTGCTGGGCACAGAGTCAAGGGTCCCTCCCCTTCCCCTCTACTCCCTCTGGTCCCCCTCAACATCCATATCCCCTCAAAAATATTTGTAGAAATCTGGAAAGGTAGGCCAGGGGTAAGGTGCTTGCCTGTGGTCCTCTGAGCACCGCCAGGAGTAAGCCCTGAACACTGCTGGGTGTGATCCACGCGAACAACCCAAAACACAGTGTTGCCCCTTCCGCCTGGCTGACTGATTTCTGGGAGTCAGTGGGTGACCCTGGTTTTCCTCCCACAGCCTGGAAAAACCCTAAGCAGAGGGCAGACACCATGCCACTAGCGACAGCTGATTTGGGCAGCCTTGGTAGGTGGTACCCGACCCCCTCCCCGCATGTGTCCCCACTGCAGGATGGGGTGTGGCCAAACGCACAGAGACTCTTGGCTCTGTAGACCCACACACAGATGCACTGATCCCCCAAAAATACGTCTTTTTTGGGATGCCTAGGTCAGTCCAGGCCCAGGCAATGCTCCAAACACAAAGGGAGCAGCTTGGATGAAGGTGACTCTTGAGGAGGGAGACCTCTGTCTTGCATCTCTTTGGTTCCCCCACCCCCGTCCCCTGCACACCACCCCCAGCTCTTGTCAGAGGGCCCCACTCACCCTTGGCCTTCCGCAGAACGTAGCACTTGGCTGCGAGGATCAAGGCGGCAATGATGGCTGCTATGATGACCACAGCGATGAGGCCTTTCTTCCACGGTGCAAAAAAGACTACAGCGACCCAGAGAAAGGGAGTCACACAGTGTCAGGCTTCTGCCAGCGGACGTGGGCAATACTGCACTGCAGTTTGGCTTGTGACTTCTGGGGGGTAGCCCAGGCACTCAAACCCAGGGCCTCATCCCCGCAAGGCTAGTACTATGCCATTGAACCACCTCCCAGGGCTTCGGTGTTAAAGGACGGTAGGACTGCGTGGGTCTGTGGGGCTGGTTCAGCCCTCTCACATCTCTGGGAAACATGCCTGTCCCCTCAGAGATGGGCTCCCCTCATCAGCTTTCCCTCTACATGACCCAGACCCCTGGGCCACGAGTACCATGAATGTCTCTCTGCCCCCTAATTCCAAGGTGGGATACAGATTAGAAATGCTTCTGACACTTTCTAATAACTGGGTCCCCTTTCTAGACTTCATTTGAACGGGTTTCTGTCACCAGTCACCCAAGCTCCTGAACCACAGTGTTCTTGGAGCTATCCCAGGGAAGGGCTAAGCTCTCATCCGCTTCCTCCAGTAGGGCCCTGCCTGCCCACCCTGCCCAGGGTTGGGGGGGGGGCTTCCTCACCTCGGACAGTCAGGGCATTGCTCCGAGGGGCAAGTGTGGCGAGGTTAGCTCTGTTGTAGGCGATGCAGTGATACTGGCCCTCTTGCTCCTTGCTGGCCTCTGCCTTGCGCCAAACAGCCTGCGTGTTGTTGGAGAAGGTTTGGTAGAAGGGCTTGCTCTCCTCCCCTCGGTAGAACTTGTAGGTGATGGGGCCAGACGCTTCGTTCACAGAGCACTGCAGCTCAATGGTCTTCCCGGACTCCACCACCTCACTGAGCAGGAAGGAGAGCTTGACCTCGTCCACGGGGGCTGCGAAGCAGGAAAAGCATTAGGACTAGCAGGGGTGGTAGAGGCTGGGGGACATGGGAGGGTGGGGAGCAGGACACAGGAAGTGCTGTGCATGGCCACTGCTCACAGTTGGCCCCTTCCCTTGAGGGTATTCAGAAGGTGTGCGTGCGTGTGTGTGCATGTTCATGTGTGTGCATGTGCATGTGTTCATGTACATACGGGCATGTGCATATTCATGTGTGTGCATGTACGTGTGTTCATGTACATATGTGTGCATGCTCATGTGTGTGCATGTGTGTACATGTGTGTGCATGTGCGTGTGTGCATGTGCGTGTGTGTGCATGTGCATATGCGTGTGTGTGCATGTTCATGCATGCATGTGTGTGTGTGTGTGTGTGTGTGAGACTTTTCAGCAGTGTTGGGCACTACTCCTAACCATCTAGCTTGGGGTCTCACACATGCAAGATACATGCTCCAGCCCTTTGAGCTCACTGCAGCCCCTCATCCCTCCTGATATCCTTGATCATCTCAGAAGAGCAACCGTGGACACCTCCTGACCCTCACCTGTGTGTGCCACACGGGACAAGAGGGACAGCCCCCTGCACAGAGCAATCCTACACCACAGCCGCTGTCTTGACCAGAAGATGAACATATGTTGGCTGAGGTCTTGTGTGTGAGCAATTTCTCTTCCTCCCTAGTTAGTGCTTTTCTCCTCTCTCTTTCCTAGGATCAATCTATACCTTTTGCTTTTACCTCCTGGTTTCCCATTTTCTTGTTATCCCAGGACTCTCTCTACCCCAACCTCTATTCTTTTCCCGGTTTTGAAAAAACTACTTCAGCAGTCACGGATGTCCCAAAGGACTCACCCCTGAGCCCTTGGAAGACCAAACTGCCAGCAGAGAGCCTTCTCATTACACTATCTTTTGCTTTGAGGCGACTCTTGACGGTGTTTGGAGATCACTGCAGTGCTGGGGGTGAAAGTTGGGGTCCCACGTATAAGGCAAGTGACCCAGCTCTTTGAGCCATTTCCCAAAGCACCCTCCAATCGTCCCATTCTTGGCCTCACTAAGAACTTGTCACTCAGAACTTTCTTTCCAGCTCCCTTTCTTAGGGCTCTGATGCTTCACAGGCACAATGCTCTCTTCCCTTCCCTTCCCTTCCCTTCCCTTCCCTTCCCTTCCCTTCCCTTCCCTTCCCTTCCCTTCCCTTCCCTTCCTCTCTTTTGTTTGTTTTTTATTCTTTTTTTTCCTTTGTCTCTTTCTCTCTTTCCTTCTCTCTCCTTCCATCCTTCCTTTCCTTCTCTCTCCTTCCGTCCTTTCTTCCCTTTCTTTCTCTTCTTTCTTTCTTTCTTTCTTTCTTTCTTTCTTTCTTTCTCTTCTTTCTTTCTTTCTCTTCTTTCTTTCTTTCTCTTCTTTCTTTCTTTCTTTCTTTCTTTCTTTCTTTCTTTCTTTCTTTCTTTTAGTTTTTGGGCCACACCCAGCAATGCTCAGGGGTCTCTCCTGGCTCTGTATTCAGGAATCACTTCTGGTGGTGCTTGGGGGACCATATGGGATGCTGGGGATCAAACCCAGGTTGGTTTTGTGCAAGGCAAATGCCCTCACTGCTGTGCTGGCCCCTCCTTCCTTCCTTCTTTCTTCCTCTTTCTTTCATTTGTTTTTCTTTCTTCCTATAGCATTAGGCACTTTCTATTTACTGAACTGAACCAGAAGACTACAGTTCCTTAGACCACCCATAATCCAGCAGGAATTTCCTCTTCTCTACCATGGAACATGTAGATAAACAGCTATGACCCAAAGAAGGAGAAAGATGAGGGAGCCTCACTGAGCTTTTTTATAAACTGAGGAGGAATCTTTCAGAGAAGCAGGGTGGCGCTGTGGATTCCTCGCCAGTGGAGAGACGAGCTCTGGCCCACAGTGCTCGAAGCGCCAACAGAGTGCAAACACACAACGTGCATTCGAGAGGCTCTGAAGAGAGATGAAGGGCCATATGCACAGCCCCACTCCCTTCCATCCCCTTCCACCTGGATCTGTCCTGCTCGGTTTTGCCCACATTCACAGACAAGGTACAAGTACCTGCCACCTCTTTGGGCCACACAATGCCTGGGTAACCCCAAACCTTGGCAATGAGCCCCCGCAGAGCCCTTTCCCCAGGCTGGACACTCACCTATCACTTTGACCTGCAGAACCTCACTGGCCATTTCGGCGTGGGAGTGGCAGTTATCGGCGATGCACTGGTACGCCACGTTTCTCGTTGGCTTATCTTTGAAGATGGCGGGTTCGTTGGAGTCCTTGTATTGCCTCTCCAAAACATTGCCGGCTTTCAAAAGCTGGTAGGAAATGGGCGAGGTCCCGTTGACAGACTGGCAACTGATTTGTATGGTTTGTCCTTTAATGACCTCAGAGCTGGAATCATGGAAAATCCTGGGTTTGGAGAGCATTTCTAGAACGACAGAGAGAGACTGTTTGAGCCGCACAGAAAGCAGAAACAAAACATCTAGCCCAGAGATACCTTCTCTAAACTTGTTTGCTTGGTTTTTTTTTTCTTTTAGGGCTGGAGCAATAGCACAGCGGTAGGGCATTTGCCTTACAAGCGGCCAACATGGCCAACCCAAGTTCGATTCCTCTGTCCCTCTCGGAGAGCCCAGCAAGCTACCAAGAGTATCTTGCCCTCATGGCAGAGCCTGGCAAGCTACCCATGATGTATTTGATATGCCAAACACAGTAACAACAAGTCTCATGATGGAGACGTTACTGGGCCCGCTCGAGCAAATCGATGAACAACGGGAGGACCGTGACCGTGACCGGTTGGCGGGGAGGGGGTCACATCCAGAGCTGCTCAGGGATCACTCCTGGTGGTGCTCAAGGACATATGCGGTGATGGGAATCAGAGCCTGGTTGTCTGTATTATCTTCCAGCCCCTCCTCCAAATTCTGGCACCCCTGCTGACCTGCCCTACCCTTCCAGGAACTCACATTCTTGTGCGCATGTGTGCATGTATGGTGATGGGGGAGTGCAAAAGAGGGTCCAGAGTGAAGCCCAGGAGAGAAACATTGCATTCCCCACATACAGTCATTAATTTTGATATCTCACATGCACCAATATGTACAGCCCAGTCTCTGTACCAAGAAGACAAGGGAAAAACCTTTTATCAAGAGGTCAGTGGGGACTGGAGAAATGGCACAGAGGCAAGGCCTTTTCTGCGCATGCACTTGCTGTCATCTCCCATATGACAGTGGTCCCCTAGCACCACCCAGGAGCGACACCTCCTCCGTCACAGCCAGGAGTAGTCCCTGAGCACCGCTGGGTGTGGCTCTGAGACCACCCCCACCCTGTCAATGGTAACAAGTATCCAAACAGGATACATATTTTTATAAATATATATTATAATATAAATATTACATTAAAGGTAAAGGTAAAGGCCCTCCCGTTGTTCATCGATTTGCTCGAGCGGGCTCAGTAACGTCTCCATTGGAGACTTTGTTGTTACTATGTTTGGCATATTGAATACGTCACGGGGAGCTTGCCAGGCTCTGCCGTGTGGGCGAGATACTCTCGGTAGCTTGCCGGGTTCTCTGAGAGGGGCGGAGGAATCGAACTCGGGTCGGCCATGTTGGCTGCGTGCAAGGCAAACGCCCTACCGCTGTGCTATCGCTCCGGGGCTGGAGCGATAGCACAGCGGTAGGGCGTTTGCCTTGCACGCAGCCAAATATTATATTAAATATTATAAATACATAATATATATTTTTAGGGCACTCGCTGGCACCAGGACTAAACCCAGTGTTGCTTAGGGGTCTGTGTAATGCCAGGGATCAAACTTGCACCCTCAAGCATGCCTTGCATCGAGGTGGGATGGGGAGGGATAGGGGAGGTGGTAGGAGGGATACTGGTATCATTGGTGGTGGAGAATGAACACTGGTGGAGGGATGGGTACTCAATCATTTTATAACTGAAATCCAAGCACAAAAAATTATAAGTCTACCACTGTACCTCATGGTGTTTCACTAATAAAAACATTTCTTTTAAAGCATGCCTTCCATGTGTTACAGGGGTTTAAGCTATCTGCAGGCCCAGTGGGATAGAATTTATTTATTTTACTTATTTACTGGTTTTGGGCCGCATGTGGCAATACTTGAAGCTTACTCCTGGCTCTGCATTTAGGGATCACTCCTGATGGGGCTCAGGGGACTATACGTGAGGTCATGGATCAAATCTGGGCTAGCTGCATGAAAGACAACTGCCCTACCTGCTGTGCTATCACTCCACATCCCTAAACAGAATATAATTTAATTTAAAACAAATTCTCAGGGCCCCAATCTGTGTCTCCTGCTGGCGAAATGCCTGTTTCCATTAAGGAAACATTATCCCTTCACTGAGCAGGGATTCTAAGGCAGTATTCCTCAATCACTAGGCCGTGATTGAGGAGGTAGCTTATTCCTAGAGCTAATATGTTTATTTGTGGGGTTTGGGTCCCATCTGGCAATGCTCAGTCAGGGCTTACTCCTGGTTTTACACTCAGGCATCACTTTTGGCAGGGCTTGGGGGACCATATGGGGTGCAGGGTATTGAACCCTGGTTTGCTATGTGCAAGACAAATGCCCTTCCTGCTGTGCTATTGCTCCAAACCCATATTCCTACAGCCCATGAAGTAAAATGATCTCCCAAGAGCATGGAAAAACGCGAGTGTCTAATCATGCCCATTTGTTTCTTGCATCTCTCCTTTCTAGTTCTGTAACGAGTTGATGCTAATCTCATTTGAGACCAGACTTCTGGTGGGATAACCCCCGATCAGGGGTTAACTGGAAGGACAGTGACTGAATAGTGACAGTGACCACATGACCAGAGTCCCCCACTCCCTTTAGATGCTCTGCCTAGAGGGAATGTTTCCCAGGCTCTCGGGGTCCCAGACCCACACCCTGTCCATGGAAGTCCTCAGCTTTCTCACTGTGCCAACACAGCGATCACAAACGGGAGCTTCTGTGTAAAGTCTAGCACTGACCAGGCCACACCGGAACACATGGCCCCATCAAGCACAGAGTTTGCCCAGACCTCGCTTTTAGCTGACCACACAGATGGCCTCTGGGCAGCCCCTCCCCCGTGATCTGAGACAAGGAGCCATTTGCTTCTGTTCACTCTCTAGGTCTCTCTCTCTCTCCCCCCTCTCTCTCCCTCTCTCTTTTCTATTTCTCTCTCCCTCTCTCTTTTCTCTCTCCCTCTCTCCTCTTTCTCTTTCTCTCCTCTCTCTCCTCTGACTCTCCTCTCTCTTTTTCTCTCATTTATTTCTCTCCTCTCTCTCTTTATCTCTCTTTCTCTCTCTCTCCCTCTTTCCTGTCTCTCTTCCTCTCCTCTCTCTCCTCTCTCTCTGTCTCTCTGTCTCTCTGTCTCTCTGTCTCTCTCTCTCTCTCTCTTTCTGTCACTGTCTCAGTCTGATGTGGAGGGGACACATGTCCTTCCCCCCAAGTCTGCCCCAGGCTCTCGGAGCCAGAGAAAGTGAGCTCACCGCACACGGCGACTTGGACCAGGTTGCTTTTCTTAACCACCTTGCCGATGCCAGCAATGCAGCTGTACATCCCGCTGTCCCACTCTGAGGCGATGGTGGTGAAGTTCTGTGTCTGCGACACGATCATGTCTCCCTTCTGGATGGAGAAGTTGGCAGCCGGGTCGCCGGGGATGGAGCACCACAGGCTCAAACTTTCCCCCTGGTCCAGATGGTGGGCGGAAGATTCCAGCTGGGGTTTAGCGAACAGCTCTGAGAAAACAGCGAGTGGAAAATGGGGTGAGATGTTTGGGGACACCATGCCCTGGAGCCCCCCTGTGCAGAGCATTCAGCCCCTGGCCCAGGTGTGATGGATTTTACAGAACCAGCCTGCCTGCATGAGGCTTCCCTGGGACCCATAGGAGGGAAGTCGGGGGCTCCTTCTGTGTTTCCTTGGGGGGCACACCTGGCGGTACTCAGGGGCTGCCCCAGGTGCTTGGATGACCATGGGGCACCTAAGATCGAAACTGGGTCCCACATGCAAAACATGCTTTAGGGGCAGTTAAAAAACAGATGTTCAGGGGAGCCTGGTGAGGTCAGCATTCTGGGGGAGGGATTTTCAGAAAGAGAAAAGGGCAGGGTTGCAGACAAAATCTGCCTGAGGCGCCTTTGAGCAGACTCCTAGGTGGGTGCTGTTATGATCCCTATCCCAGGGTGAGGGACATAGAGATTTCCCTGTAACTCACCCGACAGGTCCAAAGGAGAGGCAGGCTGGCTCACTCCCTCTGCCGGGACTTTCCTTCATGAGTACCGAGAGGTCCCCTTTCCCACACCCCGCCCCCCCCCATTAAGTCCACTCCCTCAGATTACAGGAGCAGAAGGGGCCAATCCCATTGACTGCCAGGCCCAAAGCTTCCAAGCCCAGCCCACCTGTGACGTTGACCATGATGCTGCTGGTCTTGGAGATGCGGCTGGCCTCCACCTTGCACGTGTAGTTGCCGTGGTGCTCCACCAAGGCCATCACCGAGTACACGGCCTCGTTGCTGTGTCGGTTGTTGGCCACGATCACCTTGTCCTTCTGGATGATGATCTCCGGGTAGGCCTGGGTCAGGTGCGTCACCTGGATGGTGCACTTGATGTGGAGCTGGTCTCCTTCTATGATCCTCCCCACAGGGCTGATGTGAAACTTGGGAGTAGAGAAGGATTCTGCAAGGAGCAAGGAGAGGACAAGCTGGTTGCATGCAGGTTCAAACCCTTACTTCCCTTTCTGCTTATTGATGCAACCACTGTTTTCCCTTATGGATGTGTGTGTGTGTGTGTGTGTGTGATTGCCTTGCACATGACTGATCCTGGTTCGATCTCTGTTCCGGATCACCACCAGAAGTGAACCCTGAGCATGCAGCCAGGAGTGAACCCTCAGACTGCTGGCAGTGGCCCCCCCCTGAAAAAAGTTTGGAGATGAAGAGGTGACTAGAGGCAGAGCATGTGTCTTGCATGCATGAGGCCTGAGGCCCTGGGTTTGATCCCCAGCATCAGAACAGTTTGCTTTCCTCAGTCCACATAAAAAAAGAAAGAGTGTATCTTTAAGGAAGCACAGCAAGCACTCTCTAGGGAACTTAGTAATAATCGAAGGTTTTTCCCTTATACACAGATCAATTCCAGATATAGGGGACAACAAATTTAAGCCACATAGGCAGTAAAAAATGACAGAGCTGCATTTCTCCCTTTAAATCTTAAGTATTTCATTTTGTGTGTGCATTTCCTTTTTGAAGTGGCTAATAGATTCCAGTTCTCTTTGGTATGTAATATTTATTCTTTTGCTTTATAAATTGTATTTAATACTTAAATAAGGTAAGGTAAAGGTAAAGGCCCTCCCGTTGATCGTCGATTTGCTCGAGCGGGCCCAGTAACGTCTCCATTGGAGACTTTGTTGTTACTGTGTCTGGCATATCGAATACTCTCGGTAGCTTGCCGGGCTCTCCGAGAGGGGCGGAGGAATCGAACTCGCGTCGGCCATGTTGGCCGCTTGTAAGGCGAACGCCCTACCCGCTGTGCTATCGCTCCAGCCTTAATACTTATTTGTTATTTATTGGGGCAAGGCATTGAGCCACACCTGGTGTTGCTCAGGGCTGACACCTAGCATTGTGTGCAAAAATCCCACCTGGTTGGGTCAGGGGACCATATGTGGTTTAGAGGATCAAACCTGAGTTAGCCAAGTGAAAGGCAAGTGCCCTACCCCCCATTGTACTATCATTCTGGCCCCTGTATTTAATATTTATTTATTAATTTATTTGGGTCACACCCAGCGATGCTCAGGGGTTACTCCTGGCTCATGCACTCAGAAATTACTCCTGGCAGTGCTTGGGGGACCATATGGGAGGCTGGAAATCGAACCTGGTTTGGCCGCATGCAAGGCAAATGCCCTACCCTCTGTGCTGTCACTCCAGCCCCTGTATTTAATATTTAAAGTCCTTGCATTAGTGACTTATGTCTCATATTCAGGTGAAGTGTTGTTTATGAAGCGTTTAATTGGGAAATGGTTCATTTATATATATATATATACATACATACATAAGTATGCATATATTTAGGCAAAAATGTATACAAACATATGCCTTCAAATATTTCATCTCTTGTTGGAGTCTCAGCAGCCAGCCTGAGACTTGATGTTGGGGTCCTGGCCAGTCGACCCCAGCACACTGGAGTACAATCTCCCGGTCGCAGGACTTTCTCCCTATAGGAGAGGGAGTGGGTAGGAGAGAAGCCTCTGCCCTGGCCTTCCACGTACCGTGGACTCCAGCCACCTCAAGAGAACCATGCGGGAAAGCTGATGGTCAATCAGCAAGCCATTTATTAGCTCTCACACAGGGGTTTTTATACATATATTTCAGGGGGCAATCCACGTGTCTCACATTTACCTCGTCAGGCTCAGTACAGATGTTAGTTAATGATTTTCATCTCCCACTCTCAGGGCCAGGTGCATCAGCTCAGGCAAATGATAACTGTTACATCCCTCATCCTCAACCAGAGCACCTACATTGTGAAGTGCTGGAGAAAGCTCCTGGGCCCCTATAAACAGGACTGGCTCTTGCTTTCAAGGGCAGGGGATTTGGTCAAAGTCTCAGGTTGGCTGCTGATGGTATTCCAGTGTGCCGGGGTTGACTGGCCAGGACCCCAACAATCTCTAAATAGACAAAATGTAAGCCCATAATGATATGCATTTTAATATTTATAGATGTGTTCGATTCCTCTGCCCCTCTCGGAGAGCCCCGGCAAGCTACCAAGAGTATCTCACCTGCATGGCAAAGCCTGGCAAGCTACCGGTGATGTATTTGATATGCCAAACACAGTAACAACAAGTCTCGCGGTGGAGACATTACTGGGCCCGCTAGAGCAAATTGATGAACAATGGAAGGACAGTGCTACAGTGCTACAGATGTGACTAATAGTCTATAAATGCACTTATAAACAAATTGATTTATGTTATACAACATGTATGTATTCATGTTGTATGTGCAACATGGATATATATAACATGAATATATAAATGTACATATACAATATATCTATAAATTTACATATATTTGAGTCACTGTGCCACATATATATACATACACTGTGTCTCTGTGGCATAATGACAGACTTTGCAAAGTACAGACAAAACGATCTGAAGACCAACCTCATAAACACAGCCCCAGTGAGAGGTTTCATCCCTTTCTCCCCGCACCCGCCAGGCACTAGCACAAACAGTGAGAAGGACAGAGGGACCATACCCGTCACAGTGACCAGATCACTTTTGCTGGCTTCTGAGGTCTCCACGTGGATCCCAGAAACAATACTGGCTTGACACTGGAAGTATATAACCTTGTCCTGTTCCTCTACTGGGAATTCCAGTGTCACGAAATTCTGGTAGTGAGACGTCTTTTCCCGTTTTAGCTTGGCCTCTTTCACATTGAGTTCGAACTTTTCAATTGTGAAATGGATTGGGGGCCTTTCCTCTGGGACGGAGCAGTTGACCAGCACGACCCCGCCTTCAATGGCCTCTTTCTTGTCCAGTGTCACTCTGGGCTGGGGCACTCCTTTGGAGGAAGACAAAAGCCATCAGTACCAGGTTACCAGAGCCACTGGGGAGGACCCATCTGAGGATCCTTTTTGCTTTATTCCCAGAACACCCAGTGACATCAATCAAGGAAATATAAAGCAAGGTTGTGTCTCTTGTTTGGGACCAAATATTTAAAAAAAAAAAAGATAAAAATCGCTCAAGATCTGGTGGGTGTTTTCAAGGTTTATAATTCCATTGGAGAGTAAAGTCCTCCCTAGTGATAGAGTGAAAGCCGAACAGAAGCGTCTGGGTGAAGTACTGCCATCGTGATGGTTGTTGTAGGTGATTAACTGCTCAACACATGCCAAGACTGATTTTAGATCCATGGACCCAAGTCATTCTTCTAATAAAATATCTGTGTCAACAATGACAAAATTCTGTTCATTTGACAAATGAGGAATTTGAACCCCCTGAGCTTCTCCCCAACACGCCCTAGAGCTGAGTTTGTCTGACCCCCAGAAGTTAAGGATGGGATGAGGGTGGGAGAGAGGAGGGTAACACAGGTGGGGTGTATCACAGAGACAGTAAGGGACAGAGCAGTCAGGGGAAAAAGTTTCTCTCTTTGCCGGGAGTGGGGGGGAGGTCAGAGAAGATTCTAGAAAGAATCACAGCCTGAGAGGAATCCTGGAGGGAGGGTGTCATTTGGACAGATGAGGCAGACGGGGTGAAGAACAAGCATTTCCAGGTGCCTGTGTGCATGGGAGTCAACCTTGCTTGTGTCAAGGTTCGTATACGGCTTTTTGGAGGGGCTCGCTAGAGAAAGGGGTGGTGGGGACGGGATGTTGGGTGGTGAACCCAGGTCATATGAGGGAGAGCCTGGTCCCCTGAGCACTGCTTGGGACGCTACCCCCACGTCACTCATGTTTTCAGAAAATACCTGAGTTTCCAAAGGCTGCTGGCACGTGTGTTACCATACACTTCCCGGCTTCGAAGCCTGCCCCAACTTCCTGCTCCCTCCTGTAGACGCCCAGGCCCCTTGGTTCTGCTGTGCTCAGTGGAGATGCACAGGCCAGCCCTGTGGTGGTTGTTCCGGGTCCCACGGGACCACCTGGTCTGGAGTTGACTTAGATTCCCACACAGCCAGGCTCTCCCGGGTCTGCTTGCTCTCTGCTGGCTGAAGGGGCTCCTTTGTCTCTTGGGGTGGGTTGTCTGTGTCAGTGCTCGGTCACTCCCCGGGGTCTTTCCTGCTTCCCTACTTCTCTCTTTTCTGGGGACCGGAAGTGGAGACTCCAGGAGGAGTCTGGGTACTCTATCTGGGCACTATCCTCTCTCTCAGCCTCTGTTCCCCTGCCTACCTATGTCCCTCTTCACTAGTAAGCACATTCCTGCACCATCTTCTGTATCTGGACCCACTGTCTCTTCCTCCAGGAAGCCACTCTGAACTTCTCCAGGCAAAGTCTCTTTCTTCCTCCTTGGCGTTCTCTGTGACTATTAGATTCCGGTTAAGATAACGGGCTTCAACATTATACAATCTTCCTGACACTTTTTTTTTTTTTGTGCTCGGCATCTGCTTTTCTTCCTGGCATACTGCCTCGAGAAATATTTCTTGAGTGAGCAAATGAATAAATTAATGAATGGCAATTATATCTGTGAACCTAAGTGCCCCATAATTTCTCTCCTTTCTGAAGCCCTTTCTATTTCCCGCTCTGTTCATCTGTGCACTTTCTTCCACGATCATTCCTTGGGTGCTGAGAGTGAGCTCGCGGCTTGGTTCAGGATACAGAGATCGAGCCCACATGGCCTCTTTTCTCCAGCTCCCACACTCCAGGGCCATGTGAAAAATCAGCGCCAAGGGAGATGGGCGTTTCCCGGGAAGCCTGGGGTGCTAGAACTCACAGCCAACCCTTGAGTTGTACAGTAAATACCTTCTCATCCTTTCAACCCTTCCCTGACCTGAGTAGGTGTTTTCACTTCACAGAAGGGAACTGTCCAGAGAAACGGGGCAGAGTGAGCACAGAGCATTCACACGAGCCCCTGGGACCCAGCATCGCCCAACAGGGAGGCAGAGAGCACCAGAACAAACCCTGGGGGAGACAGCCGCTGTGTGCCAGCTCATGGGAACATCGATGGATGAATCTGTACGCTGGAGAAGAGTTTAGGAAAAGATGAAACGAAAGCTCAGGGGCTGAGGAGATAGTACAGCGGGTAGGGCTTTTGCTTCGCAGATGACCAACCTACCTTCAATCCCTGGCACCCTACAGGGTCCCCATAACACTGACAGGAGTGATCCCCTAGCACACAACCAGGAGTAAGCCCTAAACAACACCGGGTGTGGCCCAAAACAACAACAACACAAACAACAACAACAACAACAAAATGTTTTTTCCCCACAGGCCCCCAAGAGAGGAAAGAAGAGGCACCAAGGTGAAGGGCTGAGAGGTAAGATGGCAAGTGGGAAACCTTAGCCATGTGTCCAGGTGCAGATTAGGAAAATGCCAGGCAGAGGAGTGAGCCCGGGGACCATGGGCTGGTGGGGCCTTGCTGTTCTTTGTTCAGTGACAACTCCTGCCATGGACATGAGTGACACGTTGCCAGCCTGTGCTTGGTTGCCTCCCCTCAGGACTCACCTTTCACCCACACCTGGTACTCGGACGTGGCCCTCTCCTTCTTGTTGTCGAGGATCACCCTGCACTTGTACATGCCGGCGTCGTAGACCCGGGCATGGGGGATGGGGAAGCTCTCGATGCTCTCAGTGGTGGTGACGTTGTGAAACGGCACGTCGTCCTTGTAGAAGAGCATCTGGTGCTGGGGCTTCACCTGCAGGTTGGTGCTGATGTCCACGATGCATTGTAGGGTCAGGTTCTCCCCATTACTCACGACCAGCTCCGGCAGGATCACCATGTGGATGCTGTTGATGGTGAGCGCTGCGTGCCGGGGGACGAGAGCAGACACAGTGGTTAGGCGAGTCCACCCTCCCAGCCACCATCCCTGTGGTGGCTCAGTGTCCTCTATGCCCGCGCAGAGGAGCAGGTGGTTGAGAGGATGAGGAGATATTTACTCTACAGCCCAAGGGTTGGCTGTGAGGTCCAGCACCCTGGGCTTCCCGGGGAACGGCAGTGCCCGTCTCCCCTTGACGCTATACTGATTTTTCACACGGTCCTAGAGTGTAAGTGTTGGGATCCAGATGCCTGCTTAGCGACCAATTTGATCCCTCTCACTACCCTGTAAGCACTGTGAGGTGCTGAGCCTGAACATCAAATGAACTTTCTGCACTCAGAAATTACTCCTGGAGGTGCTTGGGGGACCATATGGGATGCCGGAGATTGAACTCAGGTCGGCTGTGTACAAGGCAAGTGCCCTACCTACTGTACTATCGCTCCAGCCCCAACATTGAATTTTCTGGTCTGGCTGACTCATTGGGAGTGGCCCCAGGTCTCCTGAGCACTGCCTGGGTGGCCTCCATGCCGAAGAAAAAACGTGCAGCTAAATGAAACAAAGCCAGAAGTGCATGGATGGAGGGCGAATGTGCTATGTATGAAGAAGAAAGATCACTCTCTTCAGCCTACTTGAAGTTCTCAAAAGAAAAATCCAGAGAAAAAGATAGTCTAAAATTTCTTCCTTCCTCACCCCTGCAGAAGGAACCTCTGACTTTACTCTTTGTGTATCCTCCCTCCCAGCTCGTCTCCTTACAAGCAAATATAAGACAGGTCTCATCTGCAATCTCCTCCCCTTGAACACTAGACACAGTTCTCTACACGCAACATGTGGCATTTGTGCATGGATGCTACCCAGAGTGCACAAATGCTATCCAGAGTGCACGGATGCTATCCAGAGTGCATGGACACTATCCAGAGTCCACGGATGCTATCCAGAGTGCATGTGGCACCTCAGACAGTATCAGAGGCCCGAGAGCATGTAGGACCAATGGTACTAGGTATTATTTTAGCAAAACAAGATCGCATGGCTTAGGTAAAACTTGAAAGTTCATTTCTTTTTCTTTTCTTTACATTTTTTTAAAAAATTGGGGGCCACATCAGTGGAGTTTATGGCTTATTCCTGGTAATGTGCTCAAGGGTCACTCCTGACCAGTTTGAGGTACCATATGAATTGCTGGGGATTGAACCCCATTCTGCTCTGTGCCAAGCAAACGCCCATCCTGCTCTATTGTCTTTCTGACTCTGAAAGTGCAATTTTCTGGGAAGGCAGAGAGGGTTGGGTTTGGGGGTCACACTCAGTTATGCTCAGGGCTTACTACTGGCTCTGTGCTCAGAGATCACTCCAGGTTGGGCTCAGAGGACCATAAGCAGTGACAGGGATGGGACAGGTCAACTGCACTAAGACAAGTACTTAGCCCCCTTGTACATGACCCAAAAGTTCAATTCTTTTTTTTTTTTCCTTTTTGGGTCACACCTGGCAATGCTCAGGGGTTACTCCTGGCTCTGCACTCAGAAATTACCCCTGGCGGTGCTCGGGGGATCATATGGGATGCTGGGAATCGAACCCAGGTCTGCCTCATGCAAGGCAAATGCCCTACCCACTCCCTTCCTGCTGTGCTATCACTCTAGCCCCCATCAAGTTCAATTCTTATCAGACACTTTGATAAGAGAAAAATAATCCTGGGCCATGCCGAGGAATGTGTATAGACTAAATCTAGATTCTCTTCATCTCTTTATCCTTGGGCCAACAAAGCTCTCCAAGAATCTGCATGCTGGGAGCACCTCACTATTTAACTGTATTAAATTACATTTGACACTCCATTGGCTGAGGCTATAAGTCTTTTCCTTTTTAAATTTTTTTTATCTTATAAGATGGTTCACAATATTTGATTACATTTAATATTCAAACACCAATCCCACCATTATACCTTCCCACCACCATATTTCGGATGTTTCCATCCTGAAGCCCAATCCCTGCCCCAAAGCACAACCAAGATGATACCTTTTGTATTGTTTGTTATGAAAAACCGCTGATTAGGCAACAAAAAAGTATCCTTAGAGGAAAGAGTGTGGAGATTGTTGTGTTTAACCCAGGGGCCATTAAACCCTCTATAAGAGATCACTAACATGTTGTTAAAGGTTGAGCCTTGTGTGCTTTATATATATATATATATTTTTTCTCTAAGATTGGTTGCTTCCTACTTTGAGCCTTATCAAATCTTGGAGTGTGGATAGGTTAGAAGTATTGTGCAGCCATAAATGCGGCACAATAATAGATTGTGAAGGAATAGATTCACGGTCCAGGAATAGATTCACTCATGGGTGAGGCTTGGCCCAAGCATGTGGAGAGTGGCCCTGAGCATGGCAGCAGCTGGGTTCTGGAGGCTTTTGGCCGCTGGGGCTGGGTCCCTTGGGGCAGGGAGGGGTCTCACCTGTCCCCCCTCTGGGGTGCCCAGAGTGAAACAGAGGCTATAAATCTTGACTCACATCCCCACCCCACCCCACTTAACCATTCATATGTTTGAAATCTTTTCCCTTAATGCTTCAGGGATGTGGTGGTGCTGGGAGATAATAGATAATCAAGTTGGAGTCAGAGCAAAAGTACACCAGGTAGGGCACTTGCCTTTCACACAGCCAGTGGAGGGTTAATCCCTAGCATTCCCTATGCCTCCCTACAAGCGATTCCAGGCCTGATTCCTGAATGCCAAGTCAGAAATAATCCCTGAGAATCGCTGGGTGTGGCCCCAAAACAAAACCAAAAAGAGATGAGAAAGTTAAAATGGGCGCAAACCCAAGCTGATGGTCTCCTGCAAAGAGGAAATCGGGACAAAGAAGCATGAGTGTGTGCACAGCAGGAAGCCCTGCGTTTTGAGTCACTGTTTAGTGTCATGATGCCTCATGGAGGGAAGTGAGCATGGAAGGGATGACCAGCGGCAGCAGAGAAGTGCTGAATGCACCGGCCTTACCTCACCTGCATTCAGCTTCCCTGAGTACCCGTTTGTGTATCCACACAACGGATATCTGGATATCCGGAAGTGAGTGCAGATGGGAAGCTGAAAGTTTGTGCTTGGAGCATAGTTCCTGGCCTAGAAAACGTGCTTGAGAAATGCTAACTAGACCCTGCCAGTCACAGAAATAAAGCCAACTCTTGGGTCTGACTCCTGAGTCTTCGATCTCCATGTTTCTAGCATTTCCTGTTTATTTTATTTATTTATTTTTTGCTTTTTGGGTCACACCCGGCAATGCTCAGGGGTTACTCCTGGCTCATGCACTCAGGAATCACTCCTGGTGGTGCTTGGGGGAC
Organism: Sorex fumeus; assembly: GCF_029834395.1. Taxonomy (NCBI): domain Eukaryota; kingdom Metazoa; phylum Chordata; class Mammalia; order Eulipotyphla; family Soricidae; genus Sorex; species Sorex fumeus. Next base: position 81,105,255 of record NW_026606120.1, read on the forward strand.
CATATGGGATGCTGGGAATCAAACCCAGGTCGGCCATGTGCAAGGCAAACGCCCTACCTGCTGTGTGATCACTCCAGCCCCAGCATTTCCTGTTTTCCAGGTAAATTACAATGACTCCTCCTGTCCCTACTCCCCGGTCTCTCCTCCCCTCCCCCCCCCCCCCCACGGTGAGCCCTGACCCCTGGGGGCTAGGTGACTTGCCTTTCATCACCCTGGGAAGTGATACCCCTGACTGGGACAGAGTGCTGGGGACAAGGACAAAGCAAGTCAGGGGGGCCGAACTCCACACCTGATCCCACTGCCTTTAGCTGGGTGGTTTGGGGAGCTCCTTAACCCCCACCAGTTTCCAGCTTCTCCTCTGAAAAAATGAGAACTCTCTTTTAACCCTGAACAAGGGCCAAACTGAAGTGGCCTGAAGTGGCTGAGAGCAAGACAAGGGCCCTTTTATATGCTGCCGGGGTAGCGGGGAGGGCGCTGGGCCCTACTGATGGTCCTGTCCTGTCCTCTTCCTGGGCTTCTGCAGACTCTTCTGAGCACTCAAGATAGGCAGCCTGTGCCCACCTGGGACTCAGCGTTTCTCTCACGACCATTCCTTCCTCCAGGCCTGGCCCCTCACACAACCCTGGCTGGGTCTCACTTTCTCTTCATCAGAGCCCCTCAATACCCCCACCCCCCTTTTTTTGTAACCACTTTTGAACTGTTTAAAGTCAACTTGTGAAAGTGTTGGGTGACTGCTTCTTCAGGGGGGATGCTGAATACCATGCAGGGACTTCCGCCATCTTGCTTTTCTAAGTAACCCAAACACACATCCGCTTAAACAAATGAACTCACCGGATTTCCTGACAGGCTCATCAGTCCCATGGCCAACAGACAAGGGAGAAGAAAGGAGAGCAGGAGAGGAGGGGGTCGAAAGTATTTTATGAGATGTCTTAAATTAGTAATCTCAGCTCTTTAACACAAAGCCTCACTGATCTGATGCAACAAAAAAAATGACAACCTAGGGTTGGAGCAATAGTACAGCAGGTACGGTGTTTGCCTTGCACACGGCTGACCCGGGTTCAACCCTCGGCATCCCATATGGTCCCCCAAACACCGCCAACAGAAATCCCTGAGCATTGCCAGGTAGGGACCACAAACCTAACCAACAACAACAACAACAACAAAATCTCAGCAGCCTGAGGGAGGGAGGTGGTACTCTGGTGATGGGTGAAGTGTTGGAAACCATCATTAACAGTATTGTGAATCAAAGTATCTCAATCAATAAAGATTGAAAAATCAAAAAGAAACAAAACAGCAGCCTCATTCCTGACATCCTCCTCCACAGCCATGACCTGAACTGTCGTCAGCCTTTAAGATGGCCCAGGACCCTTGCTCTCACCTCAGAGTTGGTGTGTGTATCCAACGAAAGAACCACAGGGGTGTCGGTAAGTCACTTCTGAGAGACTAGATGATTAAGGAAATCAAGCTTTTGTCCTGGTCACTGTGTCCTCTGGGATCACTCTCTCTGGACAAAGACAACTTCCAGGATATGAGCAGCCTCATGTCCACTGGCAGGGAATGAAGTATCTTACCAACAGCCACACGAAATGGGCATAGAGCCTCCAGCCTCAGTCAAGTCTTCAGAACATCACAACCCTTATCAACATTTACATGTGTGTGAGGTTTGGGTGGTCATAGCCAGGGGTACTCAGGGGTTACCCTTGACTCTGTGCTTAGGGAATTACTCCTGACAGTGCTCAAGGGACAAAGGGAGCCAGGGCCTCCTGCGTGCAAAGCATCTCTCTGACCCCAATCCTAGTCAACATCTCATCTGCATGCTCAAGAGACACTTTCTGAGTCAGAATTACTCAGATATCTATCTGTCACGCAAAAACCATGGTACATATGTGTGGGTTTTTTAATTTTTTTTTTTTGCCATGAAATTGAACCCAGAGCCTCACATACGTGCCATCTATGGCCACTTCTCGGTCCGGTGTGTCGGGTCTAACTGAAGTCCCTAAGCTTAGGAGGCAATGAGAAGCAACTGAGAACAAATAACAAAGCCTGACAAATCTTCAAACAGCTCAACCTGACCCTTTGTCTTGTTGGCTGGGTTGGTTTTGTCCACACCTGGCACTGCCCAGGAGTCACTCCTGGCAGTGCTCCGGAGAGCACACAGTGCCAGAGATGAATGCTTCCTGCATGCAGAGCATGTGCTCTGCTGAGCTATCTCTCCTGCCTCTTAAAATACAAACATTCTCAATACACACAAACATTCTCCTTCTGCAAATGACTGTCCAAGACCAGCAAACAAGGTTTGCACATAGGATGCTCCCAGTTTGCACAATGGAGTGGTTGCTTAGGACCTGGCCTACATGGCCCCTGTGAGGGTCAAGGATGGGGGGTGGGGAGGAAGAGGGACCCACAAACTACCTCTGACTCCACACCTGTGTGCATTTTTTGGAGCTTTCCACAGCTTTCCTTCTTGAATCCCGAAGTGTCAGAACTGAGGTGATAGAAGCATGAGTGGGGGGAACCATCTCGGAAGATCATATCTTTTCAATCCTGACAGGAAAAGGCTGCAGGGGAGGGGCCAAAGTCACAGAGTTCCCACAGTACAGATAAAGCACCAAGGGACCACAGTGCCAAGTCCCAGAGTCCTGCCCGAAGGGGCCCACTTCCCTCCCTTGGCAGCCTCTAGCCCCGGTGCTGAATGTTCCCGGGAAAGGTGAGGGGTCATGACTCAGCCAGTTCCTTGACCCTCAATATGGAAATGACTCAGGAAAAAAGGGACAGAGGGAGATAGGCGGCCACCTACCCTTGTCAAAAAAAAAATGACATGGTGTTCTTAAGGTGAGTGCCTGTCTGACCCAATGTCTCAGCTGTATCCCTAGCAGCTCCAAGTTTACCTCACATGTCTTTGGAAGAAACACTCTGGAGGCCCCAGCTGGTTCTGGGATCAATGTCACTGAGAAGTCACCTCTACTGGTCTACATCCATGCACTCTAGTGGGAGCTAGGTAACCAAAGTATAGTGAGACAAGCACCAGGGATGGTTGCCCAGGAGAAGCCAAGGGGCATCTGAGGGAAGTGAAACCTGTACCAGGTAGGCAAAGAATAGGCGGGAAACTGTGGCAGGGCACAGGGGCCTGAGGAAACGATGTATTTTGGGTACAGTTACAGGAACCAGAACACTGGGGAGGAATGGGTGCTGGAATAGAGGGTCCTGCCCACTGGGCTGAGAGGCTGGGCCTTGTTCTGAGAGGACTGATAGACTGGGCCTTATCCTGAGGGAGCTAACAGTCTGGGCCCTGTTTTGGGGGCTAACAGTCTCGGCTCTGTTCTGAGGGGACTGACAGACTAGACCTGTCCTGAGGAGGCTGACAGACTGGGTCCTATACTGAGAGGGCTGAGACCCTGGGTCCTGTCCAAAGGGAACTGACAGACTGACAGGCTGACCCTGGAGCTTTATCCAGTTCCCAGCAGGCCAGAGGGAAAGACGTTTGTAAACAGAGTTCTGGTAAAAACTAAGGAGATCTAAGGTAGGGCAGATACTCCGGGAATATAGGGAAACTGTTTAGCACTCTGAGGAAGTTTTGAGGGGCGATAAAAATGCTCTAGAACTAGGCAGAGAGGATGATAGCACCATTATACAAATATTCTGTCACTCATGATTAATTTGATGTGTTTACGCACACATGCTGCTTGACTATATATGGGGATTGAGGCAGTGAGTAAAAAATAAGCTTCTGGGCTGGAAAGATAGTAGAGTGGGGAAGACGCCTGCCTTGCCTGTGGCTGACCCAGGTTTGATCTCTGGCACGGTTTATGATTCCCTCAGCATTTCCAGGAGTACTCCTGAGCACAGCACAGGAGTAAGTCCTGAACATCGCCAGGTTTGACCTCAACATCAACCAACCAACCAAAACTCAAAGGAGTTTCCTGGTACCCAAGAGGAGATGATCAACTGAGGTAATAAGGGACAGAAGAATTAAGTACAAGAGTCTGCCAGTTTTGAGGGGTCTGGGAATGACTAGAAGGAGTTGCCAAAATTTAGCCCCAGTGGACACTTAGGGGGCAGGCCAGGTTTTGGGTGAACTAGGCAGTGTGTTTGGGGAATGTGGATATGTGGAGAGAGGAGCTGAGCTTCACAGAGGATGAGACCTCAGGGTCTTCAGAGACCAGGGTGACTCCAGAATCCAGGAAGAGTCTCTTCTGTGGACCAGGAGGAGGGTTTGACTGGAGGAACGAGAAACCCCAGGCAAGAGAGCCTCCAAGATCTCGCTCAGCTTGAGAAGCTGAGGGTGGGAATGTTCAGGCATAGAGACCATCTATTGGCAGAAAGCTGGGGCCAGAATGCTTACTGAGAGCTCACTGAGGGCTGAGGAGATGGAGAGATGGATTCCAAACCAGGCTTGGGAGATAGACGAAGAATGTGGGTAGAGAAGGGTCCCAGAGTAGATGGGGAGTAAAGTGTCAGGACCCCAACTTACACATGTGAGAAGGCCCCCAATTCACACAGATAAAACTCTCATAGTTTCGGGAACTTTCAAGAAGAAATAATTTTTGTCTTGTTTTGCTTAGGGGCCAAACTCAGCAAGACGCAGGGGTTACTCCTGGCTCCGAGCTCCGGGATTACTCCTACCGGGGCTTGGAGACCATATGGGATGCTGGGGACTGAACTCATGTTGGCTGTGTGCAAGTCCAGTGCCCTCCCTGCTATCATATATCTCCAGCCCCCCAAAAAGGGCCAGCTTGACTGACATTGGCCAAGTTTCAGGCACACGCCATCCCAGGCACTAGAGATGTCCCCAGGTTAGTAGTGACATCTCTAGCAGGTGATGTTTCTAACACATGACAAAGTCACAATATTCCTAAATGAAACATCCTCAAAAGAGCTAATAGGGATTGGCGTGATAGCGCAGCGGGTAGGGCGTTTGCCTTGCACGTGGTCAACCCAGGTTCGATCCCCAGCATCCCATATGGTTCCCAGAGCACCACCAGAAGTAATTCCTTAGTGCTAAGCCAGGAGTAACCCCTGTACATCACTCCGTGTGACCCAAAAAGAAAAAAACAAAAGAGCTAATAAAAAGCTAATAAAAAAGAGAGTCCTTCTGTGCAGGGTTTCCTCTCTGCCCTCTCTGATCAGTGCATCCTTTGAATATACTTTCTTTGCTCTCACCAAAAGTCTCATCCCAGGGTAAATTCTTTTACCTTCCCTGCCCTGTGCTCCCTGGGGTCTGGGCTGAGCAGCTAGCTCATGCTTCACAGGGGGTATGAGGGGCTCTTCATGATTTTTCTTTTCCCCAACAGACAAGTGGTTGAAAACTTTGGAGAAGGAACCAGACAGGACGGGTGGCAGCTGCGAACGGGATGGACTCCAGGGAGCCAGGTGGCCAGGCCAGCCCTTGTGGGGATGAAGGGTGGACAGCTCCTCTGAGTTGTGAGGGAAGCCGGGAGGATGGGTGGGGAAGCTGATAAGCCTGCAGCCGGGGCAGGGCGGGAAGTGGAGGGAGTTCCCTCCAGACGCCTGTTTGCTGGGTGAAGATGGAGCTGAGGTCATCTCCCGAGGTGGGCAGGCTGGGGAGGGCTGAGAGAAAAGGAGGGAAAAAGCAGAGCAGGCCCTCTGGAGCAGGCAGGCAGGGTTGGGCTTGGACCCGTATGGCATGGTCCTGAATGGCCCAAGGAAGAGGCCCTCTGGGTCCCAACCACCCACAGCGAGGGCATACAAACACATCAGAGCCCCTCAGTTTCCTCAGGTGTAGAGGCAAGAGAGTGACCAAGTCTCTCTGCCATTCTGAGGGCATGGAAAAAGCCACAAAGGGCGTTCTCAAGGAACCCTGGGGAGGGAACTGTTCAGCTTCCATCTGATGCGGGGAAGGAGATGGGAGAGCACGGGGGTCGTGGGAAACAGGAAGTCAGAGAGGGGGAGACCTGGATGCCCAGAGCCCCAGCTCTTGTCCAGATTGTGCCCCTACCCAACCCCCCGTGTGCTAGGATCATGGCTGCTGGGTAGTGAAAAACGAAGCCCAAGATCCGAACTCACTGAGGAGAAAAAAAAAGTAGAATACAACTAGAGATTGTATTCTGTCTCCATGGATGCAACAAATGGATTCTATTTTCTTTGTGAATAAAAATAATTGGGGTTCCTGAACAGGAGTGATATACAGCAGGTAGGGCGTTTGCCTTGCACCCAGCCAACCTGGGGTTCAATCTCCAGCACCCCACATGGTCCCCAGAGGACCACCAGGAGTGATTCCTAAGAGTTATTCCTAAGCCTGGAGTGACCCCCAAAACAGCAAAAACAAAAATATAATAATTGGGGGTGGGGTAGCATATGAACATGAACAGTAGAACACCAACCACAAAACAAAGCAGCAAGTCCTGGTTTTAGTCAGACTCTGAAATTCCTAAAAAATAGCAATTCACTGGGACCTAGAAAGTTCACGTATTTCTAGAATACCCTATTTGAACATGGCTTACCACAAGAGTTGACTTCTATAAGCTTCTAAAAATTACCAAAAGCGAATAGAAACATTTTCTTGATTATTCTAAACATCAAGCACAAGCATTTGACATGCCTTTTAAAAACCCTGAAAAGATGCAAGCAAGCAAAATAGGAACACTATCAACTTACAGTTTTCCTGTCCTTCGAGGCTTGAACCTAAAAAAGACAAAAGGAAGATGTTGCTCTAATTCACTCGGGTTCCCCTGAACTTTAAACAATGTTGGCAGAGGATAAAAACTCACAGAGCAGAAACGCCAGCAGGACCCCGAGCCACATCTTGCCTTCTTGGACCCAGCCCAGCATCATCCCAGCACTGAAGACCTGGGACAGTTAGTGCTGCCTTTGGGCCATGCCTCCGGCGGGTAGAAGAAGCGTCCCACAAGCCAAGGCTGCCAACTGCCCTGTGGAAAGCAGAGAAATCACTCTGGTCACTTGTCCAGGGTCGCAGAGAAACTGGCTGGGCGACTGGTCAGGTAATGGCGGCCATTTCTGGAAATCGGGAACAATGAGGCCTGGGCTGGCCTGATATCTCCTCAGGAAATGACTGGCTTTCCTGAGAGGCCCCTGAATACAGTCGCTTTGTTTAGTTTTTTTTTTTTAATGGGGGGGGGGGGGGGAATGGCATAGTGATACGTGCCTCAGCATTCCTGACCCTCCTGCCTCACGTAGGTTTGGGGCCCATCTCCCGGCTCCTCTTTGATGCTCAAACAACTCCCTCTGCTATTCCGGAGCTCCACCCTGTGCTGTTCCCCTCCCCACAGGAGGTTTCTTTCCCAGCCTGACTCTGGTCTTTCCTGACAAAACCATGATGAGGCAGAACTGATTTGTCCCCAAACTGCAGGTTTTAGGGAGAATGTCTCCTGGGCCCAGCTGAGCTTGGGACTCAGGGAGCAAAGGCTCTCTGGACCTTTCCAGTTGGCTTCAGTATAGATGAAGGTCACCAGTAAGGTTCTACCACCCTCTGGGGAAACCCCCCTCTAGCCTGCACCCCTGAATATCTTGAAAATGTGGGGCCACGGGGATTTTTCTGTGAGGCATCTCTTCAGTCTCTTGTTTAAGAGCTTGTCGTGATTTCCAAGTATCCTTCAGAGAAGTCGGTTGTCAATCCCCCGTCCAGACTTTGGTGGCCTTGGTGACCACGGTTGCTCTCACCACTTCCGTTCTGAGTCCTCCAGTTTGGCTACTTGGATTCACAGTTTACAGAACACACCATGCGTCTGACTCTGCATGCTGTTCCCCTGACATGCTGACTCCGTCCCCCTTCTCCAGCTAATTCCCGCCTGTTTGTCACCATGCAGCCTAGGCATTTGCTCCTCCAGAACTTTCCCATCTCCCGACACTGAATTATCCTTCTTCCCTCGCCTCCTTCATAGATGGTTATCTGACATTTCCAGAGACTTCTGGCTCCAGAATGGAAAGGATGGAGGCCAGTAGATGGTCAAAAGGCATGAGTAGAATGAATGGGTGAGTAAAGACAAGCCTGAATGATCTGGATGATCTGGATGATCACTGCTTCAGAGGTAAGGCACAATACCATTTCTGAAACAGAAAACAGGGCTTCCCCCTGCAACGGTTTGGGGACCATGTGGTGCCGGGGATAGAACTAGGGTTTAATGCATGCAAAGCAAGAATCTAAACCCCGTACTGTCTCTCCAGTCCCTACCTTATACTATTTAATGGATTATCCCCTTTAAATCCCATACCAAGATAAAAGATTTTCCTCCTATGTATTTATATTTAATCAATTACCTATTTTGAGTTAACTTTTAAATTTTAGACCAAGTATGGATCAAAGTTCTTTCTTCTTTGTGCATATGGGCTTTGGGTCGTTCCGGCACCATTGGCTGAAAAGACTGCCTGTGCTCCAGTGAATTCCCTTTGCACCTGTCGACAAACAAATAAGAAACCAGTTATCTCACCGGCAAAACGGGCCTAATCAGGAGCAGTAACAGAAAGGCAATGCAGAAGTCAAGGGTCTCAGCACAAGCACCTTCCCAGAAGAAAGAGGGTGCTTTTTATGAAGATGAGAGGGACCATTATAAACAAGCCTTCATTGGAAGAAACTGGGAATTCAAAGCGTCATGGCACTTCATTGGTTGGTTCGTGGCGTTTCTCTCACTGGCTGAACTGTTACTGGCCAGGGCGGAGCCTCCGCCTTCCTCCCACTGGGCACCAAAGCTCACTCGCTTCCTGTCTGGAATGCAAGGTTCGTTACTTCCCTTCCGTTTCTGAAACGTGCATGCATGGGAACTCTCTTTTGGCTTCCCAATCTACTATTTATCTACTCATTTGTATCTTAGATTCAGGGCTTACTCCTGGTTCTGTGCTCACGGATCACTTCTAGCAGTAACTGCGGGACCTTATAGGATGCCGGGGATCAAACCCAGATTGGCCGTGTGCAAGGGAAATGTACTCCCTGCTGTACCGTCTCTCTGCCCCCGCCCCTAATCGTTTTTAAATAAGAGTTTGTTACTAATTACCATATGCCTTTGCTGAAAATCAGCTGTCCCTGCGTGTGTGGGTTGATTTTTGTCCTCTCCATTCCATTTCATGATCTATTAAGCCATCTTCAGAGATAACCGCAGCACTTTGATTTCTAGAGTTTTGTAATGTGTTTTGAAATCAGAGTCAGGTAGTTTTCCAATGTTGTACTTTTTTATGAGTTATCATTGCTATTCAGTCTTTGCATTTAATGTGAAATTTAAGATCAGCTTTTCAGTTTCAACCACATCTGGCGTGACCCGTGAACACGCCAAGTTTCCGTTTGAGTCTTTTCCCTGTTCCCTCAGCGAGGTTTTCTATTGGGCGGTGCACTACTCATAACAAATCTTTGTGTCCTTCAGAGTTTTTTTTCTTGTTTGGTTTTTAACTTTTGTTTTTGTTGTGCCCGGGATTGAATGCAGGACTGACGCATGCAAGGCAAGGGTTCTACTGCTGAGTTTCAGTCTCTTACTCTACGTCCTCCTCGAGAATTTATTTAGCCACGTAAACACATTCCCTGTCTTAAAATATGTTAAGAAGTTAAGTTTCACAAGAAAAGCTGTGGCTTGTGGTGTGGGAAATCATTTGCCACAGTTGTTCTCTACCTTTCCACAGCCCGGACAGCGATCAATGGGGTCAAAGGGAGAGTTCCCTGATGCCTATTCAGCATAGGGCCAGTCCGTTACTAGTTTTGTGAGTTGTCACCGCTTTCTGTGGTTCAATTGGTCTGTCTCCCTCGCTCTCTCTCTCCATGGGAACCTCTCTCTATAGTTTCATGGAGATATTATCCTCTTTGCTCTCTAAGTCTATAAGAACAGATGGGTGTATTATCTTTCATTTATCTATTGGTTTTTGTTTGGTTGTTGGATTTGGGCTACTCCCAGCAGTGCTTGGGACCATATGGTGTTCAGGATCACACCTGGACTCCTGATATAAAACAAGTGCCTTTGAATCGGGTACCCAACCCGCCTTTTATTTCATTCATGGCAAAGATGATCCTGTCCATCAGTATAGCCATGCTGGAACCTGTAGTTTGATGAGTTGTACATGCATTGGACACTCTAGTGTCTCAGTCCCAAAGAAATTGGACTCTGAATATCTGCTCTCAACTTGTGTTGAGATGCCCCAAACCACAAATTGTCCCAAAGCTTATATTTGTCATCTTTCTTATATATCCGGGGCTGGAGCAATAGCCCAGCGGGTAGGGCATTTGCCTTACATGCAGCCAACCCAGCTGACTAGGTTCATTTCATCCTCCCCTCTCAGAGAGCCTGGCAAGCTACCGAGAGTATCTCGCCTTCATGGCAAAGCCTGGCAAGCTCCCCGTGACGTATTCGATATGCCAAACACAGTAACAACAAGTCCCACAATGGAGTCGTTACTGGGCTCGCTTGAGCAAATCAATGAACAACAGAGGACAGTACAGTACAGTATATATACATGATTCAGTTATAGTTTAACTTTTAACTTAGGCACAGTACAAGAGTACTGACAGTAACCCACACTAAAACAGAACAATTATAGTAATATACTATAATAAAAGTGATGAGAATGTGTGCTCTCTCTCTCTTCTTACACATAGCATTTTCACATCTTACTGACCAGAGAATGCAGAACCCACAAAAGATGAAACCTTGGGGGTTAGAGCGATAGTACAGTGGGTAGGGTGTTTGTCTTGCATGAGGCCAAACCGGGTTCGATTCCTGGCATCCCATATGGTCCCCCTAGCACTGCCAGGAATAATTCCTGAGTGCAGAGCCAGAAGTAACCTCTGAGCATCACTGGGTGTGACTCAAAAAAGAAAAAAAAGTGGAACCCAAATAAGAGGAAACTAATCTCCTCAATTGAGTTTTTCTATATGTGTGGCCCTCGCCTGTCTGATCTCTTCCTTCCCTATGTACTTAATAAACTTCTTGATCAGGAAAGAGAGAGAGAGGAGAGAGAAAGAGAGAGAGTGAGGGAGAGAGAGAAAGAGAGAGAGAAAGAGAAAGAGAGAGAGGGAGGGAGAGAATAAGAAAGAACACTATTTCAGGGGCTAGAGAGTACACTGGGTGGGCACTTGCCTTGCACTCAGCCAACCAAGGTTCGATCCCTGGAACCCTCTATGGTCCTCCAATCCCTCCCAGGATTGATCCCGAAGCACAGATCCAAAAAACAAACCAGAAACTTCAACCCCCAGGAGGCTCATAAAAATTGGACTCCCCAGGCCTGTTGGAAGCACCAGCACTCCATACCCCTACCCCACCAGCCCTGCAAACACATACCCACTTCCATTCACATTTGAACACTCCCATGGCCCATGATCAGAGAGGCCTGCCAAACCTGGTAGGCCCTAGATGCCATGGTGCTGAATCATCCCATCATCCTAGCCAGAGAGTTGCTGGAGTGCACGTTCACAAATGTGGCCACACAACATCTTCAAAGTTCACAGTATGACAGCCCAATAAGAGCTCAAATTAGATGGGAAAGTGTCTCTGAAGCCCAGTAAGTTCAATGAACGAATCAATAGCACAGAAGACTCAACTCACACCTAAATGCTCAGCAAATCCTCAGACAATAATTTTAGTAACACCATTCTGAGATATATGTTGCAACAAGCAATATTCACTGTCACTGTCCTCCCATTGTTCATCGATTTTCTCTAGTGGGCACCAGTAATGTCTCCATTGTGAGACTTGTTGTTACTATTTTTGGCATATAGAATACCTCACGGGTATCTTGCCAGGCTTTGCCGCGAGGGTGAGATACTCTTGGTAGTTTGCCAGGCTCTCTGAGAGGGGCAAAGGAATCGAACCTGGGTCTGCCGCCTGCGAGGCAAATGCCCTACCCACTGTGCTATTTTTGTGCCTGATAAGGGGGCAGATACTGCGGTGTATATGTGTGTGTGTGGGGACACTGGTAGAGAGAATACTGAATACCAGAAATGATTATATTATGAACAAATTTGTAAATCATGGTGTTTAAATAAAATTTCAAAGAGGGAAAAAAATGGATTCCCGTGTTGGCAAGGATTGAAACGCAGATGTTCCTGTGAGCACCACAGGTTGCCTCAGGACCCTGAGACCCCAGAACTTGGCTCCTTCTGGCCTTCTTGCCATGGGGAATTGAAAGAGAAGACTTCCACACACTGGGCTTCTGCCTTCAAATACCAGGAAAGGGACAAATCCAAACACAGCAATTAAACTGCCTGTTGGAACAAACCTCAGGATGTGGTTTTTCTTTGAGAAACTCGGGGGGGGGGGGATGTGAGGTGGCTGGACGGGCAGGTCCTGAGCAGGACAGACACCCCTCCCGCAGTCAGGGATGAGGCAGTTACCCCCGGGGGAGCACATCCATGCAGAAACCTGAGCTTCCAGCCCCACCTCTGCGGCTTGCTCCCTTCAGCATCCTGAGGTTCGCTTTCCTCGCCTATAAAATGGGCATAGCATGCCCCCCTCTGCCCAATGTACAAGTTTGTTATGAAGATCAAAGAAAGCTGCCCTATCAAAACACATTAAGCCAGCAACAGGAACATAATAACACCAATAACAGCAATAGGAGTTATGATAATGGCAGGCCCGCCCAGCCCATGAAAGAACAGATGTTCTGCTGACTCAGGAGCTCCAGGCTGGGCTCAGAGCTCATGGGTCGTATTCATAGGCCCCGAACCCCAAAGGCGGGCATCAAGAGAGGAAGTAAAACAAGAAGTAGGTTGGCGGAATATTATCAAAGGGTTGGAGGCCCCAGGAGTAATGGGGTTTGTGGGCCTTTTGTTTGTTTTAGGGTGTGGGATCACGCCTAGTGGTTCCCAGAGGCCACTACCAGTGTGTGTTCAGGGAACTGTGCAAAGCTGGGGGCTGAATCCAGGCTTCCTGCATTGCCAGGCATGTGCTTAACCATTGAGCTATCCCCCTGGTCCCTGGTTGTGGACATTTTTGTCTTCATGAGCCGCTTCCTCCAACCACAGCATTGGTATAAATAAGAAGATATTCACATCCTATGACTAAAACATATCTTTAACCTTTTTTCCTTAGTTACTAATCTCATTTAAGCCATTTTCTCATGGGTTCCTAAAACTGCTGTGGGCCCTGGCACTGTGTCTGTTGGGTTAAGGGAGAAGGAGGCTGCCAGCAGATCAGGTGCCCAGCAGCCAAGGGACCTGTTCTCCTCTGTCCCAGGTAACCAGCTGTTCTCCTTGGAAGACAGGCAAAAGGACCACCATGTTTCAGAACACTCCAGAAGTCCTGGAGTATCCCATTCTCCAACCGCTTTCCTGGAATGAATGGGCTAACAACAGAAAGAAAAGCAGTCTTCTCTGGAAAGAAGGATGGCGGCCGCATGGGAGCCTTGTGGACAGCAGGTATGAGCCGGGGGTGTGGGGGCAACTAAAACCTCATGGGAAGGGGGGCGTTCCGGTCCGTCCTTCACGCCCTACCAAGGTCACCAGTTGCCCCCCACGAGCGGCTCTCCAGCACGGCCACAGCCCCAGAAGCACAAGGACTTAATGCAGAACCCAGCAGCTTGGAGCAGAAAAGTGAAAGGACTATGCGTTAATCCAGGCCATCATGTCTGCCCGGAGGGGAAAGGGTGTTGCTCCCTTCCGCCCTCCTCCCTCTGGAAAGAAAGATGGCGGCCACATGGGAGCCTTGTGGACAGCAGGTATGAGCCGGGGGGTGTGGGGGCGACTAAAGCCTCATGGGAAGGGGGGCGTTCCGGTCCGTCCTTCACGCTCTACCGAGGTCACCATTTGCCCCCCACGAGCGGCTCTCCAGCACAGCCACGGCCCCAGAAGCACAAGGACTTAATGCAGAATCCGGCAGCTTGGAGCAGAAAAGTGAACGGACTATGCGTTAATCCAGGCCATCATGTCTGTCTGGAGGGGAAAGGGTGTTGCCCCATTCGCCCTTTCCTCCCTGGAAAGAAAGATGGCGACCGCATGGGAGCCTTGTGGACAGCAGGTATGAGCCGGGGGTGTGGGGGCGACTGAAACCTCATGGGAAGGGGGGGCGTTTCGGTCCGCCCTTCACGCCCTACCGAGGCCACCAGTTGCCCCCCACGAGCGGCTCTCCAGCACGGCCATGACTCCAGAGCACAGAAACCAATTTCTTAACTATCTGACTTTCAGTAGAAATACTTCCAGGGTCAATAAGTAAAATAGCAGAAATCCAAAACCAACATTTAATTCTTGAACCCAGCTGTAGAAAGAAAATCACTTCACAATGCTTTTTCAGCATGTCTGATTTGGGGGGGGGTAAACTCTAAATTATAGTGGTGAATCTTTTATTGAAACAATGAATCTAATCAAAGCAGATAGAGTGTTAACTAGAATTCATCTGCCTCACAGGGACTGGGAGGGGTGGGGGATGGGGTTTTATTGGGGTTCTTCATGGTAAAAAATAAGTATTGGTAAAGGGAAATGTGTTTGATATTTGCATAACTGAGACCTAAACCTGAAAGCTTTGTAACCTTTCCCACAGAGATTCAATAAATAAATAAATTTTTTTTTCATTTCATCATCCTGTTATTCGTCGATTGCCTCGAGCAGGCCCCAGTAACGTCTCTTTCATCCTAGCCCTGAGATTATATTCAAGGCTATTTAGGAGAATGAGACCCATCATTGTTACTGGTATCTGGCATATTTGGTACGCCACGGGGAGTTTGCCAGACTCTGCCCTGTGGGCAGGCTACATTCAATAGCCTGCAAGTTTGTCCAAAGTAGTAATGAGACAATAATTTTTTTTATGACATCTTATTGTCTCATTACTACTTTGGACAAATAAATAAATTTAAAAAAAAGAAAGAAAAGCAGAGAAATTGGACTTGGATGAAATTGAGAGTCCTGTGCAAAGAACAGAGTCAAGAAACAGAGACCCCCAGGTCTTGTGGGCCCTCCCAGCACTCCTGAGTCTGAGACAAGAGAGGTCCTGCATAATAAAGATTTGCTGAGAGAGCAAAAGAGCCTGAAATGCAGTTTGGGTACAAACGGTCAACATGTACTATCCCCTGGACACTCACTGCCTTGGTCAGACTGACCCTGGACAGCAGGTCTTTGCTGAGCCAGGTTCCTGGGAGCAGATAGAAAGCCTGAGGATCTGGAATCAGCGGGATAGGATGTGGATTGGGGGACCAGAATCCCTGCAGGTGACTTCTGGTGCTGGCAGAAAGAAGGTCAAGCCTTGCTTCCTGAGACCCTTAACAATCACCTTTGGGGGCTGGAGTGATAGCACAGCGGGTAGGGTGTTTGCCTTGCACGCTGCCAACCCAGGTTTGATTCCCAGCATCCCATATTGTCCCCTGAGCACCAACAGGAGTAATTCCTAAGTGTAGAGCCAGGAGTAACCCCTGCGCATCACCGGGTGTGACCCAAAAAGAAAAAAAATCAACAACAACAACAACAACAACAACAAAAATCACCTCTGTGCTACCTTGGACAAACAAGTACCTGACTTAGCAAAGAAAAGTCCCTGATACCCAGTTACAGTGGCTGCTCATCAAAACAACAGGCCATTTTGTAGCATAGTTCTGCTCCACATGTGGGGCATACCCCCTTTCCCCATAAAGTACTTACGGTTCCTCAGAAATCCACCTGTATTTCACTGTATAACCCTCTCTCAGGGGCTCTCACAGGAAGATGCCCCGTTTGCAGGGTTGTTTGTGCCAAACCAGACTCCTGTATAGAAATGTCTCCAACTCTTTGGGGTGCCTAAAGCAGTCAACTTCCCAGTTTTTGCTTTTCTTGTCAGGTGCTTGAGGAGAAACACACCTGGAAGTGACAGGACAGTATCCTGGAGGGGGACCCAGAGGGAGGAACCTGCAAGGACTCACACAGGGAATCTGAGATGTGATCTGCCTTGGGGCGAGGCCAGGGAGGTTTACCTGACATAGGACAGATCTGACTTCAGGCCTGCCGAAGGCAGCCACTCTTCTGGAAAATTCTGGAAGACGGTTGCCTCTCTGAGGCTGACTCTAGCTTTCCTCATCCTTCCTCTGTCTCTCTCTGTCTCTCTGTCTCTCTCTCTCGCTCTCTCTCTCGCTCTCGCTCTCGCTCTCGCTCTCTCCAGGGCACAACTGACTTTTTCCTCTCACTTCAACCCCCCTTGCCCCAGCACTCCCAACTTTGAGTTATTCGTAGAGTTTGTTAGATTCCCCAGAGATCTCACATCCAAATCCCTCACAAAATTATTCTGTGCTGGGTAAAAGCTCAGGGGTTGGGGGCCTACGTGCCAGCAACCCACATTTGATGCCCAGTTCCTCATGGTCTCCTGAGCACCATGGAATACTCCAGTGGGCCCCAACGTTGTAGAGGTCACCCTATCTTTGTCTGGATAAAACTCAAAACCCCAGAGAGATAACAGAGATGAAAGCATTTGCTTTGCACTGGGCCCACCCAGGTTCGATTCCCAGCTCCATGTACGGTCCCTGAGCCCCTCTTGAGTGATCCCTGAGCACAGAGCCGGGAATAAGCCCTGGGAACTGCCAGGTGTGGTCCAAACCTTCCCTGCAAGTCCCCCCCCCCCCCAAAAATCCAGCAGTACCAGCAAACTGAACATCCGTTAACTGGAGGATTCTCCTGAGATGGCCATCACCGTGGGGACAGAATCAATGTTGTGTGCCCTCCCCTTTTCTGCCCTTTCAATCCCAAACGAAGTAAACATTGCTCAACTCAGAGGAAGCCCTCATTTACTTATCAGATGGTCATGGAGAAAGGACCCGCTGGGAACAAATCTCCGGGTGGGGGGTGGGGAGAGATGTTCTGACTTATCTAAAGGGCAGCCAAGAGTTTTAGATACAGAAGGTGACTAAAAGTACGCACAGTTTCTAACTTATCACCAGGCTTTGATCCAGAAATGTGTTTTCAAGTTGGCCACTAAAAAATGCTAAATAGGGGGATATGGTGCCGCCAGCAGGTCAGTCTGTACCTGTGAGGCAAGTGCATCAGCAGCCTGATGGCGCCTGTGAGGCAAGTGCATCAGCAGCCTGATGGCGCCTTCAGACTTCCAGATACCCCCAAATTACTGCTGTGCCTTTGGCCAGACCCCCAAAACTTGGAGCAAAGTTTACCAAGAAAGTAAACGGCCAAAAGTTAGGTATGTGGGAAACACACCCACAAACCACCTCCGGCTCAGCTATATAATTGGAGGCATGGTCTCCCTGGTTCCTGATAGAACTGCTTAATGGCCATGATCCCACAGACTCAGAAACCCAGCAGCTTTTGGCAGAAATGTGTTCGGTCCCTGCTGTAGGTTGCCGGTGCTGGGCCAACCCAGGTGAGAATAGGTTTCATGCCTTGGCCTGTTCCCCCTGGCGGCCCAGTGGCCGCCATCCTCCAGAGGCCACTGGGCAGTCAAGTTTGGGCCCACAGTGACGAGACACTCAGGGCCTCATGGAATGGGTGTGGAGCCGGTCCTGTCCTCCCCACCCCAATGAGACCCCAAGTCATCGCCCATGAATGGCTTCTCTGGCTCCTGATAAAGCTGCTTGGCGGCCATGATCCCAGAGACTCAGAAACAAATCTCAAAACCCAGCAGCTTTTGGCAGAAATGCGTCCGGACCACGCAGTAGGTTACTGTCACCGGATCACCCAGGGAGGGAAAAGGTGTTGTCCCTCTGCCTTCTCCCCCCTGGCGGCTCAGTGGCTGTCATCCTCCAGAGGCCATTGGACAGTCAGGTTTGGGCCCGCAGTGACGAGACATTTTGGGCCTCACGGGATGGGGGTGAAGCCGGTCCTGTCCTCCCAACGACACCCCAAGTCATCGCCCACGAACGGCCTTTCTGGCTCCTGATCAAGCTGCTTAACAGACATGATCCCAGAGACTCAAATCTTGGAACCCAGCAGGTTTTGGCAGAAGTGTTAAAGTGTTTTAAAGTGTTAAAATTTCAGAATTTCAAAATTGTGCGGCCACTACTGCAGCCACGGGATATCATATGTTATTCATAACTAGCAATAGAAAACAAATTGTCTACTGTTGCCTTTTCAGCAGATCTGGGTGTTGGGATAAAAATCTCAAATAATAATGATGGGTCTGGTGTCAAAATATTGAATGTGATCAAAGTAGAGAGAGAGTAATGTGGAAATCATCTGCCCCACAGGTAGGGGGAGAGTGTGGGATGGGGGTATATGGGGATTGTTGAGGGTGGAGAATGGGCACTGGTGAAGGTACGGGTGTTTCATTGTATGACCGAGACTTAGACCTGAAAGATTTGTAACTGCTCTCATGGTGATTCAATAAATAAAATTATAAAAAATGAAAAAAAAAGTAAGGTGTTCATACATAATTCAATCAGCTAATCAGTGGCTGAATAAATAGCAGTACTCCTACATTTAAAAAATGCTAAATATACATTTTGTATATATATGTATATATTTCTAGATGTAATTATATACAAATGCTAAATGTTCGGGTTCTGGGGGGCTGGAGAGATAGCACAGCGGGTAGGGCATTTGCCTTGCACACGGCAGACCCAGATTCGATTCCCAGCATACCATATGGTCCCCTGAGCACCGCCAGGAGTAACTCCTGAGTGCAGAGTTAGGAGTAACCCCTGTGCATCGCTGGGTATGATTCAAACAAGCAAAAAATAAAAAAAAATTCAAGTTCTCGGGTTGACACCCTCAAACTGTGTCTCAGCAAGTAGACGGAACTTTTCCTGTGAATCACCTGAAGGAGATGATTCTCGGACATTTGGGCGTCAACAGAGCATGTAACCCTTCACAGGGAAGGCCTTGCTTCATCCTGTAACACAGATGAGAGGGTAACCTACCCTGAGGACCAGGACTTTTTTTTTTTTTTTGACTCAACTAGCTCAGCAGACCACCCCATCCCGCAGTTTATTCAAGCACAGACAATACCTTGAAACACAGGAGGCCTGAGCCCAGGTCCCTTTTATAAGCATTTCTGGAAGAAACACATTTTGGGCTTTCTGGAAATGCTCCCGTACAGGAAAATCTTTGGCTCAGCACAAGACAGGAGAGGTCAGAGTTTGAAAAATTTGGAATAACGGAATGTGAAATATTTAATTCACCCACTTTACTCTGAGGTGTCATCCTTCAACTTATTCTATCCAACTGTCCCCATATTTCCTGTTTCTTTACAGCTTTGTTACCTGATTAAACAAAAATGAAAACAAATAGATAACAACCGCCCCCAAAACACAAATCAGCTACGCTGGGGTATGAGACTCTGGAAACGGGATCCACAAAGAGAAGAGTCAGTTGAATCAAGAAAAAAATGTTTGCCTCCTCCACATCTCCATGCAAGGGACTTAGGAAGTGAAGGAAGAGAGGGCAGGAAAGATAAGACAGCGGTTAAGGCATGTGTCTGGCACGCAGCTGACCTAGGTTTGATCCCTAGTACCCCGGAGGATCCCTCGAGCCCACCATGAGTGATCTCTGAGCACAGAGCCAGGAGTCAGCCCTGAGCACAGAGCCAGGAGTAAGCCCTGAGCATTGCTAGGTGTGGCCTCCAAGAAAAATAGAGGAAGAGGAAAAAGTACAAAGATTATGAGTGAGGTTTGAGGGGCTGGGGGAGCTTAGCGAGGTCTGTGCTGTGATCATCCCCGGGCTGCCAGACCCCCCTGCATTCCTTCCTTCATGCCCAGGATTTGCTGATCTGTCGCTTTCTACAGCGGGTGCTGCTGCTCTAATATCCTGGACCCTCAAGCTTCTGATTTTGAGGGTCTCGTGGGGAGTGAGTCCCTCGGAGTAGAGAGCGGGACTACAGGTCACATGACATAGAGCAATTTGGAAAGCTCTGGGATGCTCTCCACAAAGGCGTTTGTTCTATGGGACCAAGAGGAAGTCGGGGTGCTTGAGGGGATTCTGCCTGTACTTCCCCCTCCCCGCCTGCTGCTCCCAGCCCACTGGCACCCAGGGTGGCAACCGATCTATGACAGCATCAAAGCATTGGTCTTCATGTCACTACTCTGAGCCCTGCGAATCTGCTCCCAGGGAGAGAAGGGGCAAGCCTGGCCCCACACAGAGGGACAGTTTAGATGTAAAGGAAACAGGAACAGCTTGTAAGCAAGCAGCATTTTGTGCTGCTAGGGGTTAAGGCACTGGCTTGCAAGCGGCCAACTCTGATTTGATCCTCAGCACGCAGATGATCCCTGAGCACCAGAAGGAGTGATCCCTGAGCACAAAGAAATATCTTGGGAGATCAGAGATAACATGGAGGCCAGGGTCAGGGCAGGTCTGAACGTATTCGAGAGACACGCTGAGATGTTCCAGATCTTGAACAGAACATTTCCTTCCTAGATTGTTTTGAGATCGGTTTCACCAGAAAATTCTTCTTATGACAGTGAAAGTGGCAAATAATGTTCGTAACAGTCACCTCTTTACCCACAGGATGCGGTCCTAAGAGAGCCATTCCTTAGGTCAATTCCCACAGAAGTTTCCAGAACTTGTCCAAAACTCGCCTGAGCCGCCAGCCAGGCAGCGACTGGGCCTGTGGTATAGGAAGGGGATGTCTCAGACCCCCTGAGCTCTCTTCTTTGTTCCTCAGGGTTCCCACCCGCATTGGTCTGTAGATCCAGAACCTGGCACTGTTAAAGGTGGCCCAAGGTCCGGGGCACCTCCCGGAACAGAGGCTGTTCCCATCCCACTGACCCAGGGATGGGTGGCATTCAGTCGATGCCAGGGGGTGCCGTTGGCCCTACGGGCCCATCTCCCCTCCCCATAGGCTCTCCCCTGCCCACACCCGCATCTGCCCTCTCCTCTGCTCTCTGAGAACATGCTTCTCCTGGAGTCTGCAGAGCTGGTCGTACCTGTGGTGCCAAGGGGCCACGGACCCCTCTGCTTGGCCTAGGGGAGGATTTCTCCACCCAAAGGCACTCAATGTTTCAGTTCTCTGCCTCCCCACACCAGGCGACCGGGACTGCCTGTAAAATCCATTTTTAACCGTCCGCTAGGGAAGCCTGGAGGAAGGGGGGCGCGGGGCCCAGCTCACCCTGGAGGCTGCATTGTTCTGTCCCCCCCCCCCCATTGTTCTCAGGTCCCCAGCACTTAGCCAGAAGTGGGCCCCCCGCGGCCCCTGGGGAATCAAATGAGCTTGTTTTTTCCCAAGATCCCCCCTCTTCAGGTGCTCCTGGACAACGGCGGCCGCGGCTGTGGCATTTCTGCGACAGGAAAGAGGAAGGAACTTGTGATCTGCGCATCTGTGCGTCCGTGGCACCAACAATGAGCAGCCCCGCGGCCAGAGGAAAAGAGCTCGTTTCCATGGCAATAAATCATCAGGAAGCCGACTGGGGGTGGGGGCCGCAGTGGGGTGGCCCCTTCCTAGGGCCCCTGCAAACGTGTCCTCCGATCCCACTGCCTTGGAGCCCAGACTCCCAGCAGCAAAGGTGGCAGGAGAAAAAAGGGCGGAGCCAGGTGGAGATGGACACTTAGCCTGGAAAGGGGCTCTGACTCCTCCACAAGCAGGCCTGGGGCTCAGGGGCACAGGAGTCTGGGCCTGCGAACCGATACCTCACACCCAGTCATACCTAGCTGACTACTACTACTACTACTACTACTACTACTACTACTACTACTAGCACTGTAGCACTGTCCTTTCATTGTTCATCAATTTCCTTGAGCAGGCACCAGTAATGTCTCCATTGTGAGACTTGTTACTATTTTTGGCATTTCGAATACCCAATGGGGAGCTTGCCAGGCTCTGCCAGCCGGGTGGGATACTCTCGGTAGCTTGCCGGACTCTCTGAGAGGGACAGAGATGTCAAACCCTGGGTCTGCCGCGTGCAAGGCAAATGCCCTACCCCCTGTGCTATTGCTCAGCAACATATATATTATAGAGCCCAGCAAGCTATCGAGAGTATCTCGCCCACACGGCAAAGCCTGGCAAGCTACCCGTGATGTATTCAATATGCCAAAAACAGTAACAACAAGTCTCACAATTTGTTGTGAGATGTTACTGGTGCCCGCTCGAGCAAATTGATAAACAATGGGAGGACAGTGACAGTGACAATGAGTATATCACAATCATGATCACAATCATCCTGTTGTTCGTCGATTGCCTCGAGCAGGCCCCAGTAAGG
The DNA here is from genome assembly GCF_029834395.1 of Sorex fumeus. Lineage (NCBI taxonomy): Eukaryota > Metazoa > Chordata > Mammalia > Eulipotyphla > Soricidae > Sorex > Sorex fumeus. Next base: position 81,127,233 of record NW_026606120.1, read on the forward strand.
TCTCCTTCGTCCTAGCCCTGAGATTTTAAAAAGTGCCATATTCAAGACTCTTTCAGGGTTAGGAGAATGAGACCGATCATTGTTACTGGTATATGGCATATTGGGTACGCCCCGGGGAGTTTGTCAGACTCTGCCGTGTGGGCAGGTTACATCGGTAGCCTGCCAGGTTGTCCAAAGTAAGAATGAGATAAGATGTCGCTTCCAGGAGCTGGGTTTTATAGTCTCTGGGTCTTGGCCGTTGATGGGATTACACGGTGCCAAGGGGACAGTTGGTGGGTGTGACCCCTGCCTACTGGAAGATGGAGGATCTGGGTGGAGGATGCTCAGCCCCATCCGAGCAGGCTTGGAGATCTCAGCCATGGGACCTGCATGCCTTTGTTCCTCTGCCGGTACCTTTATGCATGTGGAAAGTGTTCTCAGCATGGTGGTGGCTGGTTCTGGAGGTCTTCGGCTGCTGGAGCTCTGCTCGGGGCAGAGAGGGAAACTCAACCCGTCCACCTCCAAGGGGCCCTGGTAACGACAGCCAGGTGTGGGGACAATGATTATATAATCATCATCATCATCATCTTCTTCTTCTTCTTCTTCTTCTTCTTCTTCTTCTTCTTCTTCTTCTCCTTCTCCTTCTCCTTCACCTTCTCCTTCTCTTCCTCCTCCTCCTCCTCCTCTTCCTCCTCCTCCTCCTCCTTCTCCTTCTTCTCCTTCTCCTTCTTCTTCTGCTCCTGCTCCTGCTCCTGCTTCTTCTGCTTCTTCTGCTTCTTTTTCTTATTTTTCTGGATCACACCTAGCTGTGCTCGGGGTAACTCCTGGATTTCATTCAGGAATCACTCCTGACGGGCTCCAGGGACCATACAGGATGGCTGGGATTAAACAAGCCTTACATGCTGTACTGTCTCTCCAGTCCGACCAGGAATCTTTAAAGCGCTTCAAGGGCAGGAGACAGTTGAACAGACACAATGCCTGCTTTGCATGCAGGAGGCCAGGCCTGGGTATTAACCCCAGCACAGTAGGTAACCTGGCTCCCAGTGCCCAGGTCAGTAGTGATACTGAGCATATGTCCCCCCAAACAAACAAGAGAAAAAGCTCCACCGATGGGGCCCATGTCAGCCTCTGGTGTTGTGCCCCATGAGACCTCAGCTCTAGGCTGAACTCGATTATCAGGCCTTTCCCAGAAGAAGACCAGCTTGGTTGGAGAGGGTGTGGGGTTAGGGGGCTGGGCCAGACATGAGCAGCCGAGGTCACACAGTCACTGCAAGGCCCTCCTGGCGATGGTCCCGGCTCCCACAGGATACTCGCTTCCTCGCCGAAATCAAACTGCTTTCCCCAAAGACAATTCCAGGCCCAGGGCAATGTCCCAATCCGTCATTGTCACCAGCCTCATGGGTCTCTCTGCACCATGCTACTCTCTCTTCTTTTTCCCTTTTCCTTCTCTTACAAGGCTGTTTCCTGCTTCTTAGGTCAGGTACCTCACAGGGGAGAGGCCTGACACCTCTTTCCCCTACTGACAACTCTTTTGGTGTGTGGGTGGGTGGGGAGAGGTAACTGAAACACCTTAATTGCTTAAGAAACTGTCCTAGGCCCAGACTAGCTGTGTGAGCTTGGAGGACTTACTTAACCTCTCTGAGCCTCCTCAGAGGGGAATAATGACAGCCTCTGTCTTGTGAAAATTGCATGTTAGCACACATGAAGCAGTTGGGAAGGCAGACTCATGGCATGTGTTAGTAGACACTGACCTCCAAGGTCTCACCCTCTGGCACCAGAGAGAGCTCAATACTCCACAGCTGAGCACATACACTACAGCTGAGACCCCCTGGGTTCAAGCCCCAGTATGGTTTGTCCCTACACACACACACATACACACACACACACACACACACACACATACACACAATACAAATAAAATTTTTAAATTGGGGCCAGAGAGATAGTGCAGCAGGTAGGGCATTTGCCTTGCATGTGGCTTGCAGGTTTTGATCCCTGGCATCAAATATGTTCATTTGAGCACCACCAGGAGTGATGCCTGATTGCAGAGCAAAGATAACCCCTGAGCATCACTGAGTGTGCTCCAAAAAGGCAAAATAAAATACAATAAAGTTTCTAAAGATCTGATTTTCTTACAGCAGGGCCCCCATTTCTTTCAGCACGCATCCCAGATCCACATGCTTTAGCCTCCCGTGGTTGCTCAGGAACAAGCATCAGTGAGCTCAGAGGGGCTGGGGAGACAGCGCAGGAGCCTGGGTACACGCCTTACAGGTGCAGCCCGCACCCACTCCCCGCGCAAGCAAGGAGGGGTATCCCCGCAGCTCCCCTAGGAGCACATGCAAGCAGTGCTGCATGGCTGGGTCTGAACATTGAATTGTCTGGCCCAGATGTTCAAGTACCCAGGTATAACCCTAGGCCCCCAAAGCACTGCTTGAGAGACTTTTCCCCCATTGTCCCTCAAATGAGTTCCTAATTCACAGGAGGCTTCCAGCTACTCTTCAAGCACCAGGATCAGAACTAATCATCCAGTGTTGATCATTTCATTTAGTGAAGTCACTCCAAGATGGGTCCCAAGTCACCCACCTCCAACTCTGCCCTGGCTGGGCATTCAGAGGGTCCCCAGTCTCCGTGACAGGCCAAGAGGTTCTTAGTGTTATCCACAGGGTCTGTAAATGCCATGAGATTCAAATAAGCCACATACCTGCAATTCAGAGGTCTTGGGCCAAGATACAGACCAGTCCCGCCTTTGGACAGCCGTCTCCACTGTGGTTTCACAGGAGAAAGATGAAACCCAACTCTGGATGAAGATACTGAGATTTTTATCTGAGTTGTGCAACAGCAGATTTGCTCCTCTTGAAACTACAGGCTTCCACCAGTCTATAGAGGAAAAGCAAAGCCCATGTTTGACCAGACCCAGGAACCATCCGGGAGGGACTGCAAATGGGCCAGGGGGTGTTTTGGGTTCATGGGAACATTCTCAAATGAGAGGGTGGCGACAGCTTTCTCTATAGTTCTAAAACCCAGCATCCCCAAATTTAGCAGATAAAAATATAGAACATTCAGCTAATCTTGAATTTCAGATAAGCAACCAATAATATTTTTAGTGTAGGCCTGTTTCAGATAATGCATGGGATCTACTCTTACTAAAAAAGTTCTTGGTTATTTCAATTTCCCCTTCATCTAAGTATCTGTGTGGCAAGCCTAAGAGAAAGGAATTAGAATCTCCACTGCTCAGAAGGGTATAAATCCCAGTGAGCAGGGAATGAGCACAGATCCTGGAGTCATATTGTTGCTTAAGACAAGTACAGCCTTTCCTCCTGCACACCTTCTCCATTCCCCCACCTCACCCTCTCCGGGAAAACGAGCTGTGAAGGCTATCACCAGTCCTCTGGACGGAGAACTGAGCAGTCAGTAGAGCAAAGCCTCTCGCTCAGCAATCCTGAGCTCAAACCAGGGGGTTAAAGAAGTCTCCAAGGGTTCTACTCCCAGCCCAGCCCCTTGGCTACTTGATGCAGCAGTTCCACTGTCACTGTTCGGGTGATCACTAAGCGCCCACCACTAAGAGGCGTTCACAACAAGAGATGCAACACTTGGGCTGGGCAGATGCTCCAAGGGCATGAGTATTCCTCTGCTCGTGGCTGGTCCAGACCCGCATGACCATCACCAGTGGGAACCTCCAAACAGACAAGAAAAAAAAATCATTCTGCACCTAAGAACCAGTTTTACCCTGTATGGGGTCCCCTGGATACTGCCACCAGGAGCGACCCCTGAGCACCTCTAGGTATGACCCAAACTCCCCTGAAAAAGAACTGTAATACACACGCATGTGTGTGCGCATGTGCGCGCGCACACACACACACACACACACACACACACACACACACACACAAAATCCTACTAACACTAAAAGTAAAGGTAGAAAAACCTGTCTCCCTTCCTCTGTCCTCTTTCTCATGCGCCTCCTCTAATCAAAGGAAGTCTCCTGTTCCCGTGGGGCTAGCCATCAATAAGAGAATGTGAGTGTTTAGGGTTAGCAGAGTTGTACTTGTCAAGAATATAGACATGGCTTCTGTTGTGGGCTTGGCTCAAAAGAACGTAGTTACCAAATTCTGACGTGCTGGCAAAATAAGCATCATCTGGCCTTTATAGTCCCGGACTGAGCACTGCAGATGGACTTTTCTCCCAGGGACTGGGCTCATCATTTATATTCTGGAGCCAGAGCATTTCACCAAATGGCCCTAACATTACTTCATCCCTGACATCTGTACCCTGAGAATTTCTTTACTCAGGTACTCCAACCCCCGACTACACAAACAGACCCCTCGGAAGTTTGTCAAGCAGAGAAGAGATACACTGGGCACATTCTCCAGGCAACCATGGGCAAAGCTCCTGGGAAAAGAGGAGGAAGAGGAGAAGGAGGAGGAGGAGGAGGAGGAGGAGGAGGAGGAGGAGGAGGAGGTGGAGGAGGAAAAGGAGGTGGTGGAGGAGGAGGAGGAGGAAGGGGAGGGGAGAAGGAAAATGAGGGAAAGGAGGAGGAGGAAAAGGAGGAAAAGAAAGAGGAGGAGGAAAAGGAGGAAAAGAAGGAGGAGGAGGAGGAGGAGGAGGAGGAGCAGAAGCAGGGGTTTTTTGTAACTTTGCTCTTTCTCTTCCTCCCAACTCCAGCCTCAGAGAAGCAGCCCATCCTTTGGAGGATGTACCTGGCTACAGTCTTGTAACTCTGAGCCCCAGAGCACCCTTAGATCACTTTTGATAAAGGACCCAGGGATCAGTGAATAGTGGCCAGTGCAAACATCGCCCTCTGACCTCTACTCATATTTCTCTCATTCTACACTCAAAATATATGGCTCCTGGACAGAAGAGACAAGATAAGGCGTTTAATTTAAACAAACACCCCCTCAATGCCCAGTATTACCTATGATCCCCCGAGCACCATCAGGAGTTATCCTCGAGGATCAATCCCAGACATTACATTTGTTCTCCTGAGCACTGAGCCAGGAGTGACTGGTTGTTTGAATTTCCACTTCATCTGGATATCTGGGTTGGAATACCTGAGTAAAGAGATTCTCGGGGTACAGATGTCAGGGGAGAAGTACTTGTTTGGGCCCTTTGGTGAAATGCTCTGTCTCCAGAATATAGGGACCCAGCGTGTAAGTGATGAACCCAATCCGTGGGAGAAAAGTCCGTCTGCAGGGCTCACTATGGGACTTTAAAGACCAGATGATGTTCACTTTGCCAACACATCAGAATTTGGATCAAATCCTGATCACCACTGATGTGGCGCCGACTGCACACCCTGCCCCCAGCAAATATAGCCCATGACGTCTCCCACCATGTTTTGTATGTGATATGTAGACATTTCACACGTTGCTTGGCTGCACATGCCTTCCATTCTCCCTCATGGCTAAGGAGAATGAATTTCCTAAGAATTCCCAGAATAAATACAAGCTGCATCACATTTTCTCTCCGCTGGGCATAAAACCAGGTCCGTCCCTTCCAAGCCTTGGTCCAGCCCTAGGATGGTGGAGTGCCTTCCCAATAAGTTGTTTTCAAGCCAACAATTGCCCTCTGTTTTCTTCAGTTCATCCTGGACTCGTTGGAGTTAAGGGCTGCTGGGGGCGAGTAGGGGGGCAGTGGTCAGGGAAAGAGGTTTCAAGTGCTACCTGTTAAAGCAGTTCATGATGAGGGACATGTTGATAATAGTGAGTGGTTGGTGGGATGCTTCTTTTTTTTTAAATTTTTATTGGTGAAACACCATGAGGTACAGTTGTAGACTTACAAATTTTTGTGCTTGGGTTTCAGTTATACAATGATCAAGTACCCATCTCTCCACCATGCCCATTCTCATCGCCAGTGATCCCAGTATCCTTCTCACCCCCATCCCCCTCACCCCACCCTGCCTCTGTGTCAGGGCATTCCCTTTTGTTCTGTCTCCTTTTGGGTGTTGTGGTTTGCAAAAGAGGCATTGAGTGGCAATCATGTTTGGTCTATAGTCTACTTTCAGCATGTTTCTCCCATCCTGGAAGGATCCTGGTGGGAGACTTCTTGTGGCACACTAAGTGTTTTGCAGGAACTGTGCTTCAGTCCTCTGAGGTTTGATGCAGCTACAATTACACACACAGCACCACAGCTGGTCAGGGCTGACCCCAGGATCCTTGCTTTGACCAACCACTTCAAGTCCTTCTGGTGCTGAAATGGAACCCAGGGTCTCATAAATGGGAGATGTGTGCTCTGCCACCAAGTCACATCCCAGCTTCATTTCTGCCACTTTCCATTCAAGTTTTACCAGCCCAGCAAGGTGGCCCTTTTGCCTCTTCGGAAATTGAATCCAGAACACAGGCACATAGACTCAAAACAGAAAAAGGGGGCTGGAAAGATAGTACAGAGGGGAGGGCATTTGCCTTGTACCCATGTGGTCCCTTGAGTACTGCCAGGAGTAATTCATGAGTGCAGAACCAGGAGTAACTCCTAAGCATCACTGGGTATAACCCCAAAAATCAAAAAACCAAAACAGAAAAAGCCATGGATTACTGAGTAACAATTCCACGTGGGATCCAACAATGAGATTCAGGAAATAAAATTAAAGAAGGGGTTGTCAGTGGTGGGGAATGGGGACATCAGAGCCTGCTCAGAATTAAGGAACATTCTAAAGCAGCATGTCAGACGTTTGTGCATTTTCATAGCCTGAAGACAAAGTACGGGGTTCCCAAGCCTTCCCATGAACTTGACAGCATTTTTGGCCGGTGGCTGCTACATTCCTTTTCTGAGCGTTCTGGCTTCAAAGAGGTGAGTGTTTCTGAAGAGAGCTCTAGCTTTTAAATTCTTTTTCAAGTGACTTCAAAGGAAACCAAGCCAAAACCAAAGCAGCAGGGTCAAGGCGGGTTGTAGCCAGCCTGCCCAGCCAAACTACAGACATTTGATGATGGCGCCATCTAATGGACGGTTAAAAGATTAGCCCCTCAAGTAATGTGAAGTGGAGTAAGGAAAGCCTCTTTAATAAATTGTGCTGGCATCACTGGACGGCTACATGCAAAAAAATGGGCTCAGAACTCTGCCTAACACCATGTACAAAAGTAAGATCAAAATGGATTAAAGACCTCAACATCAGACCAGAAACCATAAGGTACATTGAAGACAAAGTTGGCAAAACCCTCCATGACATTGAAGCTAATGGTATCTTCAAAGATGCCACGCCACTGGCCGAGCAAGTGAAAACAGAGATAGATAAATGGGACTATCTTAAACTAAGAAGCTTCTGCACCTCCAAAGAAACAGTGACCAAAATACAAAGACAGTCTACAGAATGGGAAAGGATATTCGCCGAATACACATCTGACAAGGGGTTGATATCCAGGATATACAAAATACTAGTTAAACTCCACAAGAAGAAAACATCCAACCCCATCCAAAAATGGGGCAATGAAATGAACAGAAACTTTCTCAAAGAAGAAATCCGAATGGCAAAAAAGCACATGAGAAAATGCTCTACATCATTAATCATCAGGGAGATGCAGATCAAAACCACAATGAGATACCATCTCACACCTCAGAGACTGGCCCACATTCAAAAGAACAAAAGCAACCGATGCTGGCGCGGATGTGGCGAGAAAGGGACACTCCTTCACTGTTGGTGGGAATGTCGACTGGTTCAGCCCTTCTGGAAAACAGCATGGACGATTCTCAAAAAATTAGAAATTGAGCTCCCATTTGACCCAGCAATACCACTCCTGGGAATATATCCCAGAGAGGCAAAAATGTATAGTCGAAGTGACATCTGCACTTGTTTGTTCATTGCAGCACTCTTTACAATAGCCAGAAACTGGAAGAAACCTGAATGCCCAAGAACAGATGACTGGTTAAAGAAACTTTGGTACATCTACACAATGGAGTACTATGTAGCTCTTAGAAAAGATGAAGTCATGAAATTTACATACAAGTGGTACAATATGGAAAGTATCATGCTAAGCGAAATGAGTCAGAAAGAGAGGGATAGACATAGAAAGATTGCATTCATCTGGGGAATATAAAGTAACAAAATATGAGATTAATACCCAAGAATAGCTAAGATCAGCACCAGGAGCATTACTCCATAACTTAGAGGCCAACCGGGTATCCTAGAGGAAAGGGCAGTTCAGATAGAGAAGGGAGCACCAAATAAAGGGTGTTTGGAGGATCCTCCCAGGAGGGGAGATGCATGTCGAAAGTAGACTATGGACTGAACATGTTTGCCACTCAATGCCTCTTTTGCAGACCACAACACCCAAAAGGAGAGAGAGAACACAGGGGATTGCCCTGCCACAGAGGCAGGGGGGATGGGGGGATGGGGGTGGGGGGGATATTATCCATGGTGGTGGAAAATGGGCACTGGTGGAGGGATGGGTATCTGATCATTGTATAATCGAAACCCAAGCACAAAAAATTGTAAATCTACAACTGTACCTCATGGTGTTTCACTAATTAAAAAAAAAAAGATTAGCCCCTCTTTGTCATCTCCAACAGAAGAGCACAGCTCCTCCTAACACCCCCTCCATCTTTGTGCACCCCCGCTGCTTATTACACTGCTGGAAATTATCTGCTATAAAAACACACTACGGTGCAAACAAGACATCAAGGAAATAACATAAAAATAGGACAGGAAGAGTTTTTTTTAAAGCAAAGTTTTCTTCTTAGGGCACACCTCTCTGTGCTCAGGGCTTACTCCTGGCTCTGTGCTCAGGGATCAACCCTGGTGGGACTCAGGGGACCATATGGGATGCCGTGGATCAAATTCGGGTCAGCCATGCGCAAGGCAAGTGCCTTACTTGCTGTACTACTTCTCCAGTCCTGGCTAATTATGTTCAGATTTGTTTTGTTTTGTTTTGCCACACACCTGACTTTGCAGAGGGGATTATGTGTGGTCCTGGGAATTGAAGCTGGGCTAGCTCCATGCAAGGCAAGTGCTCAGGGTGACCAAATGGGATGCCGGGGATTGAACCCCAGTTGCCGTGTGCAAAGTCACCGTGTGCAAACGTGCCCTACCCGCTGTACTATCACTCTGGCCCCACATTTTTCAGAAAGTCTTGACTTTTCCATAAGCCTTAGGGTAGGTCACATCTGTATGCAGCGTTGAGGGCTTGTCAAAGTCCTTTATAGTCGGAAAGATAATCTCATCTCCACATTTTGGGGAGAGCAAGCTCTTGCCCAGAAAGAGATGTGTTTGTCACTTTCCTTCTGCAGCGTGTTCACCAAAGGCGGCCAAAGCTGGGGAGCTCAGAGGGTCCACCCTGAGGCTGTGCTCCCCGATGATATAGGCCCCCTACTCCCAGCAGGAAGAAGAGTCTGAACCAGGGAAGAGTCTGGGATTCTCTGCAGCCAATCTTCTGCCCCCTCTAAGGTTATAATTTGCAGTGCAGGAGGAAAATGAAGGGCCTTTGTTTAAGATGTATAATGAATTCCTCCAGCGGCGGGGGCGTCCTGTTAAATCCAGTGTGGGAAGTGTGGCAGTGACAACCTGCCTGGGCCTGACGCTGGCCTGCAGCCATGGGTCCTGTGGCCCCTGTGTACAGTCCGGAGTCCTGTTTCTCTCTTCTGCTCCTCACACTGGGCCTGTTCCCAGAGTGCCACCAAACCCTCACTCTGCTCACATTCGTCTCACTTCACAGGCCATCATTTGGCTGGAGGGCACTAGAGCACTCACTTAAAGCAGCAAATGTCCAGTGACTTGATTTTTATTTTTCTATTTATTTATTTATTTTAGATTTTTTGGGTCACACCTGGCAATGCACAGGGCTTACTCCTGGCTCATGCGCTCAGGAATTACTCCTGGCAGTGCTTGGGGGACCATATGGGATGCTGGGAACCAAACATAGCTCTGTTGCATGCAAGGCAAATGCCCTCCCTGCTGTGCTATCACTCTGACCCAGCTTGATGTTTTTCAATCCAACAATCTATCTTAAAATATTTAAATATTTGGAAACCAGACATTTGGAATTGAGACATGGAATATATGTGTTTCTTTTCTTTTCTTTTTTTTTTTTTTTGGCTTTTTGGGTCACACCTGGTGATGCACAGGGGTTACTCCTGACTTTGCACTCAGGAATTACTCCTGGCAGTGCTCAGGGGACTATATGGGACATTGGGAATCGAACCCGGGTTGGCCACATGCAAGGCAAACGCCTTACCTGCTGTACTCTTGCTCCAGCCCCTGTATCTGTTTCTTAATGTTCCTTTATTGAACTATAAATTTGAGTTTCTCTGAAGCTGTTGTTCATTTCTTGGGGCTGCTGCAGCAAATCCCCATGGAGTGGTTTACAACAGAAATCGATGTCAGGGATGGAGGCTCCAAGCCCCAAATCAATGTTGGCAGGCCGGGCCACTGAGGGCTGCTGGGCCGACCCTGCTCCAAGCTGCCTCCTTGTGTCTGGTGCTTGCTGGCATGCCATGGTGCTCCCTGTAGATTCCTGGCTCATTTGCTCTTTTGTCTCTGGCATCTTGTGGCTTTCTTCCTGGTGTCTCTCTGTGGTTTCACATATCCCTATGTAGGGACACCAATAAGTTGCATCTCTTCCCTCCATCCACCCTGGGGCTGGGCATTGCTTCCAAACGGTGCTCAATATTCTCACTGTACTCAGCCAACAATGGTGTGAGGACCACCAAACCACTGCAGCAGTGCTCGGGGGTCTCCGGGTAATGTTGGGGGTACCAAGACCACCGCAGTGGTGTTTGGGGGCCTCCAGGTGGTGTTGGGGGTGGGCATGTGCCTTTGACCCTGTGCTATTCTCCCCCACCCTGGGGCTTCATTTTAGACAAAGAGGCAAATGCTTCATTTTCAAATAAAATCAGATCCCAAGTTTGGGTGGATATGAAATGTTCAACCAACCACAAAATCCAGAGGAACAAAGAAGGGAAGTGAATAGAAAGTTGCAATCTGATATTTCTTCTGCTATTGCCCCTAAATCACATCAGCTCAGAATGTCTTCATACAGTAGACAAAAAAAATAAAATAAATTAAAAATTTTCTATTCTTAGACTAAGAAACATTTGATTATTATAATTAAATTTTTTATTTTGTAGGACCCAGGTCTCCGAGGCATATATTAGTGCAGGAAGAATGGTGGAGTTGAAAAGATGTGCCCAGAGGTTCTTCGTCCTCTTAAGAAATTCTTCGATGCTCTTGAAGGCATTCCACGCCACTCTCTTCCTCCTGCGCAGTTCTGGCGCCAAGTCGTTCCTCATGTTGAATTCTTGACCCAGGTACACATAACTGCTGCATTCGGAGATGTTCATTCCATTGAGAGCAAATGGAATGTCAGGGACTAGTTTGTTTTTCATGAACATTGTCTTGGTGAGATTCAGCAGCACTCCGACCTTTCCATACTCATGGTCGAAGTCGGCCAGCATTTGTGCCACTTGGCTAATGTTTGGTGTTATTAGAATGATGTCATCAGTGAAACAGAGGTGGTGTAGTTGCCGATCGTCTATCTTCACTCCCATTTCTTCCCATTCCAGTCATCGCATGACATTCTCGAGGGTGGCACTGAAAAGTTTTGGTGAAATGTTATCACCCTGCTGAACCCTTCTCTTTACGATGATGATCACTTCCTTATAGAATGGTGAGATCCTGGTGGTGAATCCATAATAAAGCTCATGGAGGATTCTGATGTACTGAGTTTGAACACCCTGTTTGGCTAGGGCTTCGATGATTGCTAGGTCTCAACAGAATCAAAGGCCTTCTTTAAATAGATGAACGTTAGGCAGAGCAGCATCTTGAACTCTCTCGAAACCTCTATGAGCCTGGTCACCATGTGGATATGATTGATCATGCTGAATCCTTTTCAGAACCTGGTTTGCTCGCATGGTTGTCCTATTTGGGTCACCCAAAGAGGAATTGAAAGAGCTATGCTTGGAGTATCACGCTTCATTCAAGTGAGAGAAGGAATCTGGAGTTCCGACCTCCGTTGACGATTGAAGACCAGGGACGCTGTCTCGTTTGCCAAGGTGTCGAAAATCAGATGGACTGGACATATAATTCGATTTGGAGATGACTGCTGGACTTTGGAGAGCCATTACCGACTGGATTCCATGAGACGTCAAAAGAACACCGGCTGCCCACTTATGAAATGGTCGGACTTCTTCATCAAGACCCTGAACATATGGTTTGATGCTCTTCGTGTTCCTAGAGTGAGCAGACGCCATTGGGCTACATTAGCACTCAACAGGGTTGAATGGAAACATTACTGGCACCCGTTGGAGAAAACTGACAAACAGGATGACAAGTGATTAGAATTAAAATTTTGAAGAGTGGGAACTGGAACCACAGTACAGCAGCTAGAGAGTCTTGCAAACAGCCAACTCGGGTACCCTGGGTGGTTCCCTTGGGCACAGCCAGGAGTGGCCCCTGAGTGCCAAACTAGGAGTAGACCCTGAGTACCACTGGGTGTAGCCCCCAAACAAAAACTAAACAAAGAAATTTGAACAGTCCTCAAAAGTTTTGTCCTTATGGTGCTCAGAAGTTATTCTGAGTTGAAAATACTTGATTTCTTGAATCTGAATAGTCATCAGGACTCAGCCTTAGACCATTGCTAGAACAAAGAAATTCTATATTCTCAATGTGCAAAGTCATGAAAAGAATTCATTAGATCTCTTTCACATGGCATTTGAAATAATAAAAATTTTAGAACTTTAAAAATCAAAATCTTTGGGGCTGGAGCGATAGCACAGCGGGTAGGGCATTTGCCTTGCATGTGGCTGACCCAGGTTCGATTCCCAGCATCCCATATGGTCCCCTGAGCACCACCAGGGGTAATTCTTGAGTGCATGAGCCAGGAGTAACCCCTGAGCATCTCTGGGTTTGACCCCAAAAGTGGGAAAAAAATCAAAATCTTACCAGTGAAACAAGTAAGAATGTTCAGGAAATGCTATCAGAATCATCAACACAATCTAAAGTCATTTAGGGACCAGGAGATAGTTCAGCAATTAGGGCACATGCCTAGCATGCGTACAATCTGGGTTCAAGTTCCCTTCACCACGTGGTGGTGAAGATTGGGTTGGAACTTCCCTGCACCACATGACCCCTGAGCATGGGCAGGTGTAGTCCTGGAGGCCCCCAATACCACTAAATGAAGATTGTGGAGACACGGCTTGTTCAGGGCACAGAGGCTGTACCCATGGCCGCTTTCATGGCCACGCGACATCTCATACTTTATGGCACGGATTAGCACAGCACTTTTGATGGGGTTTAAAGTAGAAAGCAACCAATCTTGATAAAAATATATATTGAAATATATATTTATATAACATATATTATATTATAAAATATTATATATATCAATATATTGGCACACAAGGCTCAACCTGTAACAATATCTTTGTGATCTCTTATACAGGGGCTTAATGACTCCAAGGTGAGATACAATAACATTCACACACTTTTCTCTAAGGAAACCTTTTTGGATAATTTTTAGTGTTTTATTCATAAAAGGCAATACAAAATAAATTACTTAGCATCTGCCTTTGGGGCAGGCTTGAGCAGTGGTGGAAAAATTTGAAATAATGATGGTGGGAAGGTTAAAATCTGCCTTTGGGGAAGGCTTGAGTGGTGGTGGAAAAAATGGTGGTGGGATTGTGCTTGAAATATTGAATGCAATAAATCATTGTGAACAGCTTTGCAAAAATAAAATTGAGAGAGGGGAGAGAGAGAGAGAGAGAGAGAGAGAAGAGAGACTTCGCCTGCCTGTCAGTGGCTGAGCATCACTTTCCCCCTCAAGATTTCACTGCTTGGTTACTTTTAACCGAGTCTTCACTTTTTCCAGGCTCTCACTGCTTGCTCACTGCACCATGAGCTAACAGCTACAAGGGGGAACTTCCTCCAGATTCCTCTTGTAGTCTGCAAGCTTCCTGTCCTAGTAAGAGACTTCCTTACCCAGAAGTGTCCCCAGACATGTTAACTTTTCTGAAAAACTGCCCGTCCCCTGTCCTCACCGCCCAGGCATCGCGGTTTTCAGGACTGCCCTGAACTCATCTGAGGTTGGAGGAGATTTCGGGGGATGTGGCAAGACAGTGATGCTGGCAAAACTTCTACTGCCCTTTAGCAGAAGTTACCAAGAGCAATTGCCTCCCTCTTTTGGTTTCAGATTTCAGGCACCCAGCAGTTCTCAGGGCTTGCTCCTGGCTCTGTGCTCAGGGATCACTCCTGGCAGTGCACAAGGATTGAACCTGGGTTGGCTGCGTGCAAGGCAAGTACTTTAACCCCTGTGCTCTCTCTCCAGCCCCTCTCCTTCCTTACTGAGACTTACACCCCGTATCCGAAGAGCCTTTCGTCTTGTGCTTCTCTTCTTCTAGGATCCCGAGTGCCTGGGAGGCAGCTTTATTGTCCTGTGGGAATAAAGTCCTTCTCTAGACAGAGGGTTAAATGAGACCTGCTGTTTCCAGACAGGAGCGATCAGGCAGGGAGAAAGTGGGGGGTGACAGTGTCTCACTCTGGCTCTTCTCGGCCTCCCTCACTGGGGTGAGGTGCAGGGCTGGGAATGACTCACCACCACTGATCTGGTTCTGAGGAAATCTAAGCAAGGAGCTTGCAGGCTGAGCCAACCCTGGAGGTGGACCATGTTCTGAGAGATTCATTACCTAGGCAAAAGGTGGGCTTCCCCGCCTTGGGACACCTGTCCAGAGGACCATGCCAGACATACAGGGCTAACGCTGGGGGCATCACAGATGGGGAGCCCCGGTCCTCGTCGCTTCTGTTTGGGGAAAACTCCCTACCCCTGCCACGTCCTCCCTTCCCTTCACCCTCGATGCAGGAATTGTTATGTGTCCCAGACTCAGGAGATCTCAGGATGGAGTAGGCAGAGATCTCTCATTACCTGGATGGTAGGGAAGGGACTTGGTGATCATGTGTGTGGGGGGAGGTCTGTTGGAAATTCAGACCCAGCTGTCACCCCCAGGAAACTGCATATAAGGAAATGTCGGCATTTCTGCTGCCAGGCATGTGAGTAGCTGCTTGAAACAACCCACTTCTGTTCCCCACGACGAAACCAAACTCCTATTAAATACCTGTGGAGGGACCTGGGCAGGTGACTCAGTGACTTGTTACATGCTTTGGGTTCCACGACTCACACAGGAAAAGGAAAGAAAAAAAAAAAAGAAAACCAAGATCACTCAAAAAGAAGGAAGTTCTCAAAATAGCTCAGGATGATTGGGCCACGGGCGCTTGGCCCTCCTGTCCTATTTCTCTCAGGAGAACGCGGGATTCATTTGGACCAGCTAATTTGAAGGGACTTTCTCCTTCTCTCACACGTCAGACGCCACATTTCGAAGTGTGAGTCTCCAGTCAGAACAAGATGTGGAAAAAGAGTCTGCTTATATTCCTGTTCTCTCTTTCGGTCCAAGGGACTCAGGATCCTGGGAAACAGCAAAAACCAAAGCGTGAGTTTTGTTTGCATCTCTCTTGTATTAAAACTGTTTCAGAGGCCAAGGAGTATAGCGGGCAAGGCATTGCCTTGCCCATAGACTGGGTTTGATCTCTGACACCCCATATGGTCCCTGAGACTGCCGGGAGTAAACCCTGAGCACAGCTGGCGTGCCCTCCCCCCCAAAAAAAATAAAAACTAAAATAAAAATGTTTCAACAAATGGTATTATGGTCAGCTGTAAATCTGACTGTTCATGAACACATTTTTCCTGAGCCTAGAGATGGGCAGCTCAGGAAGACGTTTACTTTAACCTCTGTTTAGAAAGAAACGCTGCCTGGGAGGGGGTTGGAGCCTCTTACCTGACTGTAGCACTGTAGTACTGTCCTCCTGTTGTTCATCGATTTGCTCCAGCGGGCCCAGTAACTTGTTACTGTTTGGGGGATATCGATTGAATACATCATGGAAAGCTTGCCAGGCTTTGCTGTGCGGGCGAGACACTCTCGGTAGCTTGCCCTCTTCGAGACGGGCGGAGGAATCGAATTCTGGTCGGCTGGGTCAGCCGCATGCAAGGCAAATCCTTACCTGCTAAATACTGAGATTGTTTTTACACTGAAATCTTTCTTTCTCTGCTGCTTTTCTTTGTTTGGTTCAGGTGTTTGGTTTGGGGGTCACACCTGGTGGTGTTCAAGGTCTCTCCTGGCTCACGCACTGGGGTCACTCCTGACACTGCAGATGGGGTTTATGCAACACCAGGGATGGAACTTGGGCTTCTTGCAGGCAATGCGTGTTCTCTGGTCTGTGGAGTTGTCTTTCCTTCCCTGTTGTTGGCTTTTTTTATAAAAAAAAAAAAAATTAAATAAATAAAATGAACACACAGTCATGATAAAAGAATTCAGGTCACAAAAAAAACAAATATACTGGGAGATAGTTTATCATCACAGGGCTAGACTGTTATCCTCACCCAAAAGTATGTGTCAATCAACTGAGTAAAACATCTCATGTTGTTTTAAGCTTAAGTTGCCTCCAAGCTAAACTTGCGTATGAAGCTCAGCTCCGCATTTTTGTGTTTGTGGTCTCTGAAAGCTGCCTCGATCCCACAGGAAGGAACATGGGACTTGCTGGGCAGTGGGGGAGGGGCGGGGCCTTGCCTAGAGAGAGATGCAAGAGGGAGGGCTGAGAAGCTCTTCACGGTCCAGGTTAATGACCAGGAGGAGATGTGGTGGCGTGTCCAGTGGTGCTCAGGGCTTACTAGCTGGCTCATTGCTCAGGATTAATGCTGGTGGTGGGGTTTGACTCCAGCTTGGTTGTGGCTGCAACCGAACAAGGCACGTGCCTTTTCACTGCCCTATCTCTTCGATCCCTGGATGGGTTTTTTTTCTTTTTGGGTCACACCCGGCATTGCACAGGGGTTACTCCTGGCTCATGCACTCAGGAATCACTCCTGGCGGTGCTCGGGGGACCATATGAGATGCTGGGAATTGAACCTGGGTCGGCCGCATGCAAAGCAATCACCCTCCCTGCTGTGCTATCGCTTCAACCCCTGGATGGCATTTTAAGTGGTCTTCGCTTCAGCAATGTTCAATGGTCTACGTGTCTTTTTCTGGGAATTACCCATTTAAATTATTTGACATTTATTTGATTGTTTTTCTTCTTGATTTGTCAATGATTTGTGTTCTTGAAAAAAGAATCTGGGGCTGGAGCCATAAGACAGTGGGTAAGGTGTTTGCCAGTTCGATCCCCAGCATCCCATATGGTCCCCTGAGCACTGCCAGGAGCAATTCCTGAGTGCAGAGCCAGGAGTAACCCCTGAGTGTTGCTGGTACAACTCGGGAAAAAAAAAAAAAGAAAAAATAATCCCTTGGAGCTAAAGAGAGAGCACAGGGATTAGGAGCATGCCTTGCATGGTCCCTGGCCCTACCTGGCACCCAGAGCACTGCCAGGAGCCAATCCAAAGAGCCAGGGGTCACCCATGAACACCTCTGAGTACCGACCCTGACATCAAACAGACAAAGAATCTTTTGTTTTCTTTTTCTTTCTTTCTTCTTCTTCTTCTTTTTTTTTTTGGTATTTGGGCCACACCCGGTGGTACTCAGGAGAGCAAATGGGGTGCAGGGAATTGAACTCAAGCCAGCCGTGTGCCAGACAAGCCTTACCCAATGTTCTCTCTCCAATCCCAAGAATTTTTTTTTTTTTTTTTGCAGTTTAGCACTGTCACTGTAGCACTGTCCTCCCTTTGTTCATCGATTTGCTCGAGCGGGCACCAGTAATGTCTCCATTGTGAGACTTGTTACTGTTTTTGGCATATCAAATATGCCACGGGGAGCTTGCCATGTGGGTGGGATACTCTTGGTAGCTTGCCGAGCTCTCCAAGAGGGAAGGAGGAATTAAACCCCGGGATGGCCGCATGCAAGGGAAACGCCCTACCCACTGTGCTATTGCTCCACCCAAATGTTAAACTTTTTGGGACAATTTAACATTTTCTAATAGGCTGTCACTTACCTTGGTTTTGTCAT
Source organism: Sorex fumeus (assembly GCF_029834395.1). Taxonomy (NCBI): domain Eukaryota; kingdom Metazoa; phylum Chordata; class Mammalia; order Eulipotyphla; family Soricidae; genus Sorex; species Sorex fumeus. The sequence goes on from NW_026606120.1 coordinate 81,145,110, forward strand.
AAGGATTTATTGTGGTTTGTTGTTTTTAGAGTGACCTGGAGTGCATCCCGGACTCACACAGGCAAGGCATGCATCGCCACTGCACTCATGGAGACATTTCAACAAGAATTTACCTAAAGTACAAAAAAAAAAAAAGAATTTCCCTAATCTTAATTTTTTTATAATCTTTTTTTTAATATTATATTTTCCGAGAAGAGTTATTTTCTACTCTTGACTCCACACCCTCGCTTCTCACAGGAACAGGAATCAAACCCAAGACCTCACACAGTCACAGTCCTCCCGTTGTTCATCAATTTGCTCGAGTGGGCCCAGTAACGTCTCCATTGGAGACTTTGTTGTTACTGTGTTAGGCATATTGAATACATACATCACGGGTATCTTGCCAGGCTCTGCCGTGCGGGTGAGATACTCTCGGTAGCTTGCCGGGCTCTCCGAGAGGGGCGGAGGAATCGAACTCGGGTCAGCCATATTGGCTGCGTGCGAGGCAAACGCCCTACCGCTGTGCTATTGCTCAAAGCCCTCACACATATGAGGCAAAAGCTTCAGTGCTGAGTCACATCCCAGACTCCACTGACACTTTATTTAAATCACTGAAACCAAGCATGCAAACTATCAAACACTATTGGGGTGATGTCAACCTCTTGGGAGCATTCTGGGATCTCAGGAATCAAGATTCAGAGGTTGACAATCTGGGACAAAGTGATTTATAGCGATTGAAAGGCATGAAATGCACTTAATTCTGAATTCACAATGATTCCCAAAGCAAAAATATATTACCAATAAAAGAAGCAGCTCCTGTTGCTCTAAGAAGTGTGGAAGCTAACTCCTTTTTGAAAATGGTCAGTAAAAGAGAGAAGTATTTATTCTTTTTTAGCTCAAAAGTGGAATTTTTTCTGTATTAGTGGCTTCTTGAGAATTGTATGAAAGATTTGCATACAAAACTCAGATACTTGAAGTATACAGTTCAGATAGATGGGTTTGGGTTTCCTGAGTACAGTATCACTCGTCTTCTCTTTCTCTCTCTGTCTCTGTCTTCTCCCTCTCTATCCTCTCTCTCCTCTCTGTCTCTTTCTCTCTCTCTGTCTCTATGTTTCTGTCTCTCTCGTCTAGATTACCATCCTTCTTGGTTTCAGTGCTCCTGGTCTAGAATGTGGCTAGCTGAGAGGAACAATGTCACATGTCCCCGTGCTGGGGTTTTGCTTCATGACCTGTCCCTGGGACTCTCTAAGGCTGTACTCCAGGGGTTCCCTATTACTCTGGCTTTCCTTAATCCTGGCTAGGTGCATGTGAGTAAGAATCCTGTGTTCAGTGCCGTATGTGGGTGAACAAACCTTGCCTGGTTTTGCCTTCTGTGTGCCTTTCTAACCTGCCAGCCACCCCCCCCCCCCCCCCCCCCCCGCCAACACACACACATAAACAGTGGAGCTTCCTTTTTTTTTTCTGCTTTTTTGCTTTTTGGGTCACACCCAGCGATGCTCAGGGGTTACTCCTGGCTCTGCACTCAGGAATTACTCCTGGCGGTGCTCAGGGGACTATATGGGATGCTGGGAATCGAACCTGGGTTGGCCACATGCAAGGCAACACCCTACCTGCTGTGCTACCCGCCCTACCTGCTCCAGCCCCCATCAGCTATTCTTGATTGGATACCTTTTCTGCTAGGTGAGATTAAAATGATCAGCCTAGATTAATCTTAGATTAACTAGTTTATCTGGCACTCCCACCCTTCCACTCCCACTCTGTCACCTTTTCCTGATGGTACCTCTAGGTAACCTGAGAGGTCAAGCAAAGATTCTGTTTACAGATGTATGTCAGACCCCAGGACGGGCAGCATGACAGAATGCATAGGTGACCACTGTTGCAATCTCAAATGAAATACTGCTTCTGATGGTGATTGTGAAAAGCTACCACCCAACAAAAAGAGAGATGCCGTAGGCTGCCTGATGAAAGTGCGTCAGCCTTGTTTCCCTACTGCCCACAGCCATGTCATCTTCCAAAAAAAGAAAAGGACCTGAATTTCATTGTACTTCTGGCCAGGGTTTGAAGAGCATGAGAGGATTCCAGACTAACGCTGGGAATCGCTGCAGGATAACTAACTCAGTCTTCAACAAACACTTTGAAGGAGCGGGGGAGGAAAGAGGAAAGGGCTATAGTTTTTTAGAAAAGGAGGAAGAGGAGGAGGAGGAGGAAGTGCAGGAGGAGGAAGAAGGAGAGCACAGTGAGTAAGTTGCTTGCCCTGCATATGGCTGTCCCGTTTTTGATCCCTGGCACCCCAGATGGTCCTCGGAGTTCACCAGGAGTGACCCTTGAGCTAGGAGCAAGCTAGGAGCAAGCCTTGAGCACCACTTGGTGTGAACCAAAAGCAAAAAAAAAGAAGGAAGTAAAAGAAGAAGAGACAGCCAGAAGGATAGCTCAGCGAGCTGAGCACGTGCCCACTTGTGGGTGCCCTGAGATCCATCTGTGGTCTGGCTCCCTGAGCACTGCTGGGAATTATCCTCAAACACAGCTGCTTGTGGCTCCCCAAGCCCAGAACAGATAAACACACCCCAAACCAGAAACACGTCACCCAGTTATAATGAACCCTTTGGGTTCTTAATCCAAGCAAATTTTTAAAATGTAATTCAGGGGAAAAGGAGCACTAGTACAGCAGAGCACTTGCCTTGCACATGGCTGACCAGAGTTTAATCCCCCACTTCCTATATGGTCCCCTGAGCCCTGCCAGGAGTGATCCCTGAGTGCAGAGCTAGGGACAACCCCTGAGCAGCCCTGAATATGGTCCCAACCCCCCAAATGAATAAATAAATTATCACGGTCCTCCCGTTATTCATCGATTTGCTCGAGCGGGCCCAGTAACATCTCCATCGTGAGACTTGTTATTACTGTGTTTGGCATGTTGAATACTTCACGGGTAGCTACGCCTTACCCGCTGTGCTATCGCTCCAGCCCAAATAAATAAATAAATAATGGAATTTGGGAGGATAGTTTTCTTTATTCTTAAACTTTCTTGATTTTGTTTCTCTAAATTCAAGAAGAATAAAAGATAATTCAGGCAACTGGAGAAGTTCGTATACTAGATAGTCAATGCCATTCTGAAAAATGGCGCTAATTTTTTTTTTCTTTTTGGATCACCCCCAGCGATGCACAGGGGTTACTCCTGGATCATGCACTTAGGAATAACTCCTGGTGGAGCTCGGGGGACCATATGGGATGCTGGGAATCGAACCTGGGTCAGCCACGTGCAAGGCAAACGCCCAACCAGCTGTTCTATCACTCCAGCCCCAATAATGCCAAGTCTTAAGTACAATAATGATGTTGTTATGTTTACCTAATCTCTTAGAAGTGGAACTTAACGGAGCCCTCCACATCAAAGACCCCTATACACAGCACATGCGCAGTTGAACGAAGTTGGGTGTGGGGAATAAATCACGTCCTGCACTCTTGACCAAAGGAGTGCTGGGTAGGCGTAAAAGAGCCGCATGCTCAGGTATTCAGAGGAACAGCCAACACAGCTGGCATTATACTGGACTCATTCTGTTTTCCCCTTTGCATTTCCTTCATGCAGAGCATTTGCTCATCCCATTGAGTTGTCTCTGGGGCCCTGGACCAGATTCTTTTCACAAGTGGTTGCTGAAGATAAGATTAGGATAGCACAGCGGGTAGGCGTTCGCCTTACAAGCGGCCAACATGGCCGACCCGAGTTCGATTCCTCCGTCCCTCTCCGAGAGCCCGGCAAGCTACCGAGAGTATTGGATATGCCAGACACGGTAACAACAAAGTCTCCAATGGAAACGTTACTGGGTCCGCTCGAGCAAATCTACGATCAACGGGAGGGCCTTTACCTTTACCTTTACTGAGATTTCTTACCTAAAGGCAAGAACAGAACAAGGCTAGAGATCTAGCTGGTAAAAGTCAGTTGGTCTGTGAGATCGCTTGACAGGGCTGAAGTCCGGATGCTGCAGATTTTGATCCTGGGTTCTGCAGTTTTGGATAGGAAGAAAGGAAGAGAGAAGGAGAGAGAGAGAAGCAGCAGGAGGCTCAGAGCGGTCATTCATCAGGCTGCTTGCTGTTGTCTTGGTTTTCCCTCTGTGCGTGCGGCCTGGTCATCGGGGTGGTCTGGTCCAGGACTGGCGTTCTCTCTGTGACTGACCGGTCCCACCATTGGGCTGCTCTTCTCTCCCTCAAGACTGACATTTCTGGTTGAATGTGTGTTCTGGGATTTGCTCTTACATGACAGCAAGGTGGGGTCAAAGGAAGTGAGAGGCCATGAGCAGATCATTACTGAAGCTGGGGGACCATGAGAGACACTTTTTTACCACCATGTTTGGATTTTTTTTTTTTTTTTGCTTTTTAGGTCACACCCAGAAATGCTCAGGGGTTACTCCCGGCTTTGAGCTCAGGAACTACTCCTGGCAGTGCTTGGGGGACCATATGGGACACCAGGAATTGAACCTGTGTCGGCCATGTGCAAGGCAAACATCCTACCCTCTGTACTATCACTCCAAGCCACCATGTTTGGAATTTGATAAAATAAAAAACTTAAAAATAAAAGGGGCCAGAGTGACAGTACAGCGTGTAGGGTACTTGCCTTGCATGTAGCCAATCCAGGCTTAATCTCTGACGCCCCATATGGTCTCCTGAACCTGCCAGGACTAATCCCTGAGTGCAGAACCAGGGGCGATCCCTGGGCACAGAGCCAGGAGAGAGCCCTGAGCACTGCCAGATGTGACCCCAAACCCATAAATAAACAGATAAATATATAATGGGCACTGGAGAGAGAGTACAGGGACAAAGTACTTACCTTATATGTGGACAACTTCGGTTCTATCCCCAGCACCTCATCTGGTCTTCTAAGCCTTGTCAGGAGTTATCCCTGAGCCCGTCAGGTACCACAAGTAGGAAAGGAAGAAATAATGAGAGGGAAAGAAGGGAAGAAAAAAGGAAAGAAAGAAAGAAAGTTCCAAACACAATATTTGACCACAGATCCTAGAACTTTAATCTTTCTAATTCAGCCTTGCCAGCCTTTTATTTTCTTTTCTTTTTGTTTTTCTTATTTTGTTTTGTTTAGGTTTTCTTGGGTCACATCCAGTGGTGACTCAGGGGCTTTGAAGAACATGCAGTCAGTGCCAGAGATGGAAGTGAATGCAGAGTTAGTCTTAGGAGACTCCCCTGGGGCCAGACAGATGGCTTCATGGGCTGGAAGGCCTTCCTGGTATGCAGAGGCCCCAAGTTTGATCCCCAGCACTGTATGGCCACCCTGCCCCACATACCGGCACCATGGGGTATATGTCTGATGCTCCTGAGCACTGTTGGGGAAGCTCTTATAAAGAGAGAGAGGGAATACAGCAGGAGAGGAAGTGAGCACATAAGAGTGAGTAATCTGCCCTAAAGGTAGCCCATGTGGGTGGGCTGTGGGGCAAAAAAGGCCTCTCTTCCTAGGAAGTTCCCCAGGACAATGTCTTTCTCTACCTCCTGAGCCCCAAAAGATGACCCCATAACCACTGAGTTCTCGTGGAGGGAGGTGAGCAGCTTTTGCTGATTTTGTTTTCCAGAATACATTGCTTCTCTGCATTTGACCGCAAAGAAGGAGGTCAGGAAGGGCCAACAAGTGAATCTGTCTTGTGTGTTCACTTTGGAAAGTCACCAAAACACGTCATTGAAGATCAACTATTCATTGTTTTTGAATACACATTTGAAAGCCCGTAAGACAGCAGAGAAAAACACCACGTTTAATATCTCCATCTCTACTGCCAGTGACTTGGGCCCCTACAAGTGCAAAGCCCAAATCTCAAATCTCAGCTCTGCAAAATACAGTAACTCATTCAACTTCACACTTGTAGGTAAGTGGGGAGTCCTTATGTCCGAAAGGCCCTTCTGATGGGGGTTCTTTCCTCGTCTGCTCTGACACTCTTGGTTCCCCTGGAGAGGATCTCACTGAGATCCTGAACTTTATAACGCCTTAGCACTATCTCTTGCAAACATGGTGTGATTTCAGAAAGCAGGCTGATTGCCTTAAACCCAAAATCTTTCATCAATGACTTGAAGAAATCATCGAGATCTTCTCTAGATGTTTCACTAGTGGAGTTTAAAATGACTTTTTCAGAGCCAGAATGATAGCATGGCAGGTAGGGCATTTGCCTTGCATGCGGCCAACCCAGGTTTGATCCCCGGCATCCCATCTGGTCCTCAAGCACCACCAGGGGTAATTCCTGACTGCAGAGCTGGAAATAACCCCTGAGTATTGCCAGATGTGACCCAAAGAGCAAAAAATAAATAAAGTAAAAATGACTTTTTCTTGGAAGAGTCAAATAAGATGTCTTAGAATCAACGTTGGTACCAGAGCCAAGGGGTTCAAAGCCCCAGGCTTTCCCTCTCGTCTTCTCTTTGCCCCCACCAGGCACCCACTGACCAGCCCTCTCCCTGCACAGTCCCCTCGTTATTATCTCTGTACTTCTCTCTCCCATCTTCCATCCCACCACACCTAACCATTCCCATCAGCACACGGTCTGCCAAACACCGAGCTGTCAGGAACACCAGGTTTCATATCACTCCTGAGTACTGCTGGGCATAGCCCCCAAGAAGACAAACAAAAAAACCAAAGAACAATATTTCTTCTCCCCGTCTCCCCACTTTTTTTCTGGCACCGGGGATGGAACCCAAGGACTTAACATGCCAGGAATGTCTCTATCACTGAGTTCCATTCCTGGCCCCCAATGTGTTTCTTACGATAAAACTCAACAGGCAAGGGCCCAGAACCTTCCCCAGGCTCTGGATTTGCTTCCTAAACTGCAATTGCTGCCCTGCCCACCCATTTATTCCCCTTACCTTCAAGCGCTGCATCCCAATCCGGTGTTTTAGAACGTGTTCTCAGTCACTTTCCCAAAGGTTGCAGGTGAGTATCAAGCCCTGAGCACTGCTAGGTGTGGCCAACCCTCCCCCCCCCAAAAAAAAAATAGTTGAAAGAAAAAAATCAGCATCTCAGTCTCATTGGTCAAATTTCAAGTTCTCAGCTGGTGGCTGGTGTGTTAAACAACGCAGATACAGAGCGTTGTGCTGAGATGGAACCCTGTATTGTAGGCCTCTTCTTTAAATCAATGGCCCTTAGCTTCTTTAGTTTTATAACCATCTTAATAAGGCAACTGTCGTGACACTTACTGAACTGGGGAAATGTGGACGGGCTTGAGAGGTGGAGAAATAGGAGTTGTTGTTCAATGGCTAGAGGTCTGATTTTATGGTTTTGGCAAACTGTAAGATGAGGAAGTTTTAGAAATTGGCTGTATCATACCATGCCCAAAGCTAACAGTACTGTACTTCACACTTCAGATTTTAAAAAGGGAGATCTCAGGGTTGGAGCAATAGCACAGCGGGTAGGGCATTTGTCTTGCATGCATCTGAGTCCCAGCATCCCATATGGTCCCCTGAGCACTGCCAGGGGTAATTCCTGAGTGCAGAGCCAGGAGTAACCCCTGTGTATCGCCAGGTGTGACCCAAAAAGGAAAAAAAAAAAGAGATCTCCTGCTAAATGTTCTTACTACAATAAAATGAATGACTAATTTATTTAAAAAAATTTGGGTCAGAGAGTTAGCTCAGTAGGCTCTAGCTTGGCGGGCTGGAGCACGTGTGATTAAGGCTACGGGTGAGAGCTGGGGAGGGAAGGCGGGCAGGCGGGTGCTGGACATTGCATCCCCCCATGCAACCACACTCCCACACAGGCCTCTGAAGAGTCTGAAAATTCTAAATTTAAACCGCCCTGCACAGCTTTATTTTTTAGTTTTATTTCGGCTTTTGGGCCACTCCCCATGATGCTCAGGGGTTACTCCTGGCAATGCTTGGGGAACCATACGCGTGCCCGGGATCAAACCTGGGTCAGCCACATGTAAGGCAAAGACCTTCCTGCTGTGCTATGTATGGCTCCGACCCCCCTGCACAGCTTTATGAAGAAACTTTGTTCAACTAGAAGCTGAGGGGGAAAACTAAGGTGAGGAAAGGCAATGAATTTCTGGCTTGCAAATGCTCTGCCAGCCTGCGTTCTGGTTCTAACATGCAAGGCCCCAGGGTCAGGCTTTGGCTTAACAATCACCCTTATAGTTACTAGCTGTCTGCTCTTAGGAAAATCACTTAACTTCATCAGGTCTTACTCCATTCAGTTGTAAAACTGGTAGTGACACCAAGGAGAGAAATAAGATAACACACATAAAGTACTTCAGAGTGTCTGGTATACATGGGCCGGAGAGATAGTACAGCGGGTAGGGTGCTTGCCTTGCATGTGACTGACCTGGGTTTGATCCCTGGCATCCCATATGGTCCCCTGAGTGCCACCTGGAATAGCCTTTATCGTCAGATGTGCACCCCACTCACTCCCCTCCTTCCCTCCTCCCCACCGCAAAAACAATAGTGCCTGGTATGTAGTCAATACTCAGCAAATGGAAGCTGTTTGATTACATAAATCAGGCCAAGGGCTCTGACTCAGGACTTTGCCCAGCATTTCTGGAGTTTACGTTCTGGGATTCAAGACCTTAACAATATTGCCAGTCATGGGCCCTTTAAGTGCCACACTGCGTTTCCCTTCTGTGTAAGATCCCTGTGGACCACACACTAGACTAGACCTTCACACACAGGCTGTGAGTTCAAATCCCGGTACCCTGCATGGAAATGGCACTGTCATTGGCCTCTCAGAATAGCAGGTGCTGCCTGGGTGCCTGGGCAACCGTCACAGTTGTCCTTCTCAGGTCCCCTTCCCCATGTCTGACGGAGCAAAAGCATTAGTGACTGTGGATCTGTCTTCTTCCAGACGATGTCCCATGTCCTCTCTGCCTGAAGCTCCTGCTTCCCGCCATGCTGCTGGTGCTCCTAGCAGTGATCCTGACCCTGGTGTTCTGGATTCTATGCAAGTACAAAGCACGTGAGTCCTTTGAAAACCTTCTCCATGACACAGACCCAGCAGGTGGACTGAGAAAGATAAAGAGTGGCAGGATCCAAAGGGGAGAGAATGGGAGGAGAGGGGAGAGGCAGCCCCAGGGAGTTGTTGGAGTTTAGGCAGCCGGCAGACGCTAGTTCTGTTCTCCAAAAACAGTCTTTTGGCCTTAGAGCGCTCAGGGTCTGAGCCAAGAGCCCACATTTGGTTCAACGCTCTACTGTCCTGACAGTCTTGCTGCTTTCTTTTAATCCCTTTTTATTTTTAAATTTATTTTTATTTGTTTGCTTTTTGTATCATACCCAGCAATGCTTAGAAGTTACTCCTGGTTCAGGAATTACTCCTAAAGGTGCTCAGGGGACCCTATGGGATGTCGGGGATTGAACCTGGATTGGCCACATGCAAGGCAAGCACCCTCCCTGCTGTTCTATCACTCCAGCCCCTTTTTATTTTATTTTTATCTTTTGATTTGGGGGCCGGGCTGGAGCGATAGCACAGCGGTAGGGCATTTGCCTTACAAGTGGCCAACATGGCCAACCCGAGTTTGATTCCTCCGCCCCTCTCGGAGAGCCCGGCAAGCTACTGAGAGTATCGCGCCTGCACGGCAGAGCCTGGCAAGCTACCCGTGACGTACTCGATATGCCAAACACAGTAACAACAAAGTCTCATGATGGAGACGTTACTGCGCCTGCTCGAACAAATCGATGAACAGCGGGAGGACCGGACCGTGATTTGGGGGCCACACCTGGAAGTGCTCCGGGCTCACTCCAGGCAGTGTTCAGGGGACCATATGGGGTGCCGGGGATGGAACCGGGTGTGCCAGATGCAAGGCCAGTGCCCAGCCTGCCGTCCTGTCTCTTTGACCCCCTTTCCTTCCTCTGAAGTGAACCTTACCTTGCGTAGTAATATTTGCCTTCTGAGACTGCTTAGCGGCATTCAGACACTCTCCCTCACCCACAAAATAGTTTCTATCCTGGGAAGCCAAAATTTCTTTCCCCTTCCCCCCTCCGGGAATTATGCCCCTCAAGACAGCTCTGAAAAGTGGGCTTGTATCTGTCCTTACCTACAGGCTACCATTCCAAAATGTCCTCATTCAGGTTGTAGGTACATCTGAGTTTCCTTCATTTCATGTGTGCATGTGTGCAAGGCTGTGTGTGTACACGTGCATGCATGCGTGTGTGCATGTGTGCGTGCACATGCGTTTGTGTGCATGTGCAAATGTGTGTGTGCGTGTGTGCATGTGCATGCATGCATGTGTGCTTGCGTGCATGTGTGCGTGTGTGTGTGTGTATGTGTGCGTGCACATGCATGCATGTGTGTATGTATCATAACTTATTTATTTTCTGGGCCCACCTCTGGGGGGTGCTCAGAGGAACAGGCAATTTAGGGATGGACTCTGCAAGTCCACATGCAAACATGCGTTTCCGCCCTTTGGGTCATCTCCCCGACTCTCCCTCATGAGGGCAGAAGATTTTTCTATTCTTGATGGAAAGGGGAGGCCTGTCCAAGCACAGAGACTGATGTAGGCAGATACATGCTTTGTGCGTTGCACAGCAGCCATCAGCGGTCTCAGCCACCAATGCTCCCACTATAGCTCTGGCCCCAAAATAAAAAATTTGAGGGGGCAGGTCATATGCGCCTGTGTTCAGGAATTACTGCTGGTTCTGAGCTCAGGGAAAGACTCAGGAGATCATATGGGGTCTGGGGACTAAATCTGGTCAAGCACTCTACCCACTGTACTATCTCTCTAGCCCCTAAAAATATTTTTCTTTCTTCTTCTTCTTCTTTTTTTTTTTAAATGTAGGAGTACTGCTATTTATTCAGTCAATGATTAAGCTGATTGAATTGGGCATGAACTCCACATTACTTTTTCTTTTTTTATTCAGAATGCTAATTCTTTTATTATTTTATTATTGGACTGGAGCGATAGCACAGCAGGTAGGGTGTTTACCTTGCACACAACCAACCCAGGTTCGATTCCTCCGCCCCTCTAGGAGAGTCTGGCAAGCTACCAAGAGTATCCCGCCCACACGGCAAAGCCTGGCAAGCTCCCCGTAGCTTTTTCAATATGCCAAAAACAGTAACAACAAGTCTCACAATGAAGACGTTACTGGTGCCTGCTCAAGCAAATTGATGAACAATGGGAGGATAGTGCTACAGTGCTATTTTATTATTATTTCCCCTCCCATCCCTTTTTTTTGATTCACTGTGAGATACAGTTACAAAGCTTTCATGTTAGAGCTTCGGTCATACAATCATCAAACACCCATCCCTTCACCAGTGCACATTTTCCACCAACAAAATCCTCAGTATTCTCCCACCCCCACCCCCGTTCCAACCTTCCCCTGAATGTGTGGAGACAATTTCCTCCATACTCTCTCTCTACTTTGGTTACATTCACTATTTTGACATTAGTCTCACCACCACTCAAACCTGCCAAAAAAGGCAATGCTAGAGGATTTGTTTTGTATTGGTTATTATGGACAGAATATAATGTCTAGGAAATTGTGTGTTGTTCTCTTCCGGGAACTTCAGTTTTTAGTCTCTGGGTCTTGGCCGTTGATGAGATCACATGGCGCCAGGGGCAATTCATGCGCGTGACTGCCAAGCTTCTGGAAAATTGGGGACCTGGGGGGAGGAGGCCCAGTTCTGATCCAAGCAGGCCTGGAGTTCTCAGTCATGGGTTCCTGCCTACCTCTGCACTACAGGCCCTAACTGCGTCTTTTGATCTCTTTCAAGATTTATAGGTCTCTAAAATAAGGCCAATAAGTAAGATTATGTAGTTGAGCCAGAGCAGGAGGTGATTTGTGGGTGTGGCTCCCACATAGCTAACTTTTGGCCATTTAATTTCTTGCCATTTTATCCCATCAATGGCCAAGACCCAGAGATTATAAAACCCAGCTCCCGGAAGCATGCAACCGCATTTGCAGACGCGCGACCTCTTATTATCTAGTTCTTACTCTTGGAGAACCGAGCAGGCTACCGAGAGTATCCTGCCTGCACGGCAGAGTCTGGCAAACTCCCCGTGGTGTATTCGATATGCCAAAACCCAGTAACAATGATGGGTCTCATTTTCCTGACCCTGAAAGAGCCTCGAATGTGGCACTTTCTAAAATTTCAGGGCTAGGACGAAGGAGACGTTACTGGTGCCTGCTCGAGGAAATCGATAAACAACGGGATGACAGTGGTACAGTGAATTTCTTGGTAAACTTGGCCCCAAGTTGTTGGGGTCTGTCCAAAGGCACAGCAGCAATTGGGCTGTTTTGGAAGTCTGAAGGCACCATCAGGCTACTTGATGCACTCGCCCCACAGGTACAGGTTGACTTACTGGCAGCACCATACTCCCAATATTTTTCTTTTAGTGGAGCTCTTGAGTGTGGTCAGCACTACAGAGAATGCAGCTAGCTCATGGTGTTACAAAGCGCTTCACAGGCTGCTCTTTTTAGCCATGATGAGAAAGAGGATCACGTGATCTCAGGCCAGCTGATGTGCAAAAGGGGCTCTCACAGGGCCAGAACACTCAATTCTCGTGATGAAGCAGGTGGCTGCTGCACCCCAGCTGAATCTTGGTGCTTCCCTCCCCAGAGGGCTAGGCCAGGAATCACGTAGTGTCAGGACTTGTGTGTGTGTGTGTGTGTGTGTGTGTGTGTGTGTGTGTGTGGCAGAGGGGTGGGGGTTTGCTCCTGGGCAGAGGAAATGAAGAAAAACTGCAATTCAATTTAACTGACTTAATGATTCTACACCAATGGATACAGGGAAAGCTATGAAAGAAAATGCTCTGAGGGTCTGTGAAGACAAACCAAAGGAAGATGTGATCTACACAACTGTCAAGAAAAAGCAAGCAGGTAAAAGAGACTCGGGGCATTTGGGTTAGGCATAGCATTTGGTTGTTTTTCAGACCATCAGACACCTGGGTCAAATAAGAGGAAGGAAAGGGGGCTGGACAGATAGTACAGCGGGTGTTTGCCGTGTACCTGTCTGACCCTGGCCCCAGTTCTTGACACCCCAAGATCTTCCGAGCCCCACAAGGAGTGATGGGGTGGTCTCTGAGTACAGAGCCAGGAGGAAGGCCTGAGCATGGCTAGATGTGCCCCCACAGAGAGAGAGAGAGAGAGAGAGAGAGAGAGAGAGAGAGAGAGAGAGAGAGAGAGAGAGAGAGAGAGAGAGAATGAGAGAGGGAGAGAGGATAATATCTCCCACCCCTGATGCTTAGTCCTTTTTTCTCCCAGGGGTGACTGGTAAATCACCCTTAAAAAGAGATGTACAGCCTTTGGTAAATCTTTCCCCCCATTTTAAAAAAAATTTTTGGTTGAAGCAAGATAGTTTTTACTGAAACTTATTAAAAAGATGTGAGGTGAGGGAGAAGTGTGTGTTCAAGAGAGAACACAGGCTTCTCCTGGGTGGAAATAAGGAACAAAACATCTCGGTAGGTGAGCCCCATGTTCAAGGTGGACTGGAGAAGGAAGCCACTGTATAGGGTGGACACCAAGGACCTACACAGGTGGCGGCCACCAACTCTTGATTGCGTTCAAAGAGTAACACAGCTGCAGTTTCCCTCATTCACTGTGTTCCCTCTCAAGCCCTAAAACAGGTGCCACAGGCCGAGTTGTGGTAAACAGGCCAGGGTTGGGCTCACAAGAGAACAAACAGATGCTGTTGACTGAGCCCGGTCCGGGCACACCCAAGAACAATGGACCCACGCCAGCGCCACTAACCCAGTTCACCTGGTTCCTTTTTTCACAGAGGCAGGACCTGGGCCAGGCTCAGGACCGAAGCCGTGTGTACCTACAGCTGAAGAAGGTAGGTGCTCCCTGACCCTGGCAGTGGGAGTCGCTGGCCAAGCCGCTGCTCTGCAATGAGCAGAGATGTAGATTGGAGGCCCAGTAACCGTGTGCCTTATCTCTTGCCCAGAGACTGGACCCGCCCAGGAGATACACTACGCCACCCCCCTGTTCCCAGACGTGGCACCTGGAGGCCGTAGTGAGTCACAGATGGGGGGGATAAGAGCTCTGGATGGGAGATGCTGGCACTTTGGGGGTTCAGAGATGGGCAGGGGCGTCCCGTGCACACCCCAGGAAACCAGTCAGCCCCATCGCTCCCACCTATACTGCAGAGGGTCAGGGGAATAATCCAGACAGGAGGCTGCACTTCTAAAACTTCCTGGAGAAGAAATCCTTTAACAGTGCCCAGGCAAACCTAGTTAATGCTGGACCCAGATGATAGTAAAGTGGGTAGGGCATTTACCTTGCACAGGGCTGTCCTGGGTTCATTTCCCAGCCTCCCATATGGTCCCCTGAGCACTGCTAGTAGCAGTTACTGAGTGCAGAGCCAGGAGTAACCCCTGAGCATCACCGGATGTGACCCAAAAAGCCTCCCTCCCATTAAAAAAAATCTAGTTAAAACTTGGAGTGGTCACAGCTGCAGAGATGCTCAAAGGCTGGACATGTTTTGCACGGAGGATCCTTGGATTCCAACCTCAGCATTGCTTGGGCATCACCTGATTCCCCCAATTCCCAAGCAGCCAGGGCTTGGCCACCAAACCAAGAGAAAACAGAAGGCATGGCACTGTGAGGCTGATTGGGCTGGTAAGGAATAAGGTGTTCTCGAGTGTCTGTGGCCGTATTTCCAAAGCTTCTTGAATAATCTCTTTATTTTTCAGATGGTGATCCTTGTACGACTGACCATGTCTATTCTGACCTCATCTTGTAAAATTTAAGGATACAAATTAAATCACAGGAAAGATGCTTTTTGAAAAACTGTTTTACATGAAGAAAAAAGCAAACGTGACTGGCAAACCTCTCTGTGGAGTGCTGCAGTGAATCACCGCGGCTCCATCCCTCAGGCCCACTGGGGGTTGCCCAGTCCTGTCATCAGCCCAAAGGCTGGATGGGAGGGATCCTGATGGGCAGGTTGTGCTTCCAATCATGCTCTTGCTATTTTTAGGCCAGGGGGAATTCTCCCCATGCTCACAGATCTCTTTTGGTTTGGTTTTGTTGTCTCTCTTCATGATGCTGGGGGTTACTCCTGGTTCAGTGCTAGAGGTTGCTTCCAGTGATGCTCAGAGTACCGCGTGGTGCTGAGCATTAAACCTGAGTCTCTCACATGCAAAGCAAGTGTTCAGCCCTTTGAGTTATTTCACTGGCCGAATAGACGCATCATTTAAAATGAATGATTGTGGGGCTGGAGAGATAGCACGGGGGGGGGGGGGGAAGGTGCTTGCCTTGCACATGGTTCCCTTGGGTTCTAGCCATTGGCAGTGCATACAATTCCCTGAGTACTGTCAATGATCATCCCTGAGCACTGAGCAAGGAGTAAACCCTGAGCACCACCAGATATGACCCAAAACACAAAGGAAAAACAGAGGCCGAAGCGATAGTACAGTGGATAGGGTGTTTTCCTTGCACGCGGCCGACCAGGGTTCGATCCCTGGCTTCCCATATGGTCCCCCAAGCACCGCCCAGAGTAACTCCTTAGTGCAAAGCCAGGAGTAACCTCTAAGCATTGCTGGGTGTGAACCCCCCCCCCCCCAAAAAAAAAGGAAAAAGAAAAAACAGTCATTAGACTCCAGGGCTCATCTTTCTAGAAACTTGCCAACTATCATTGAATCTCCTATTTTTAAGGTTCAAAAGCAAATATCTTGTCTAACTTCTAAAACAATGACATGCTGGGAAGATGACAGTCTGCAGTCAAGGGTTGGATCATTTAACACCCTTGTCCATCAGCCATGCCCGTTACATTTGCTCTCAAATTTGGTTCTAACTTTCTTGGCCTTGCTGGTCCTGAAGATTTTGCTCATGTCAAAGGCCTGCCTCAGTGAGCCACCTTGCCCTTCGGCTTTTGGGGATAAGGGTGCCCAGAGCTGCTGGTGGGGAAGACGGGAGAATATATTCCTCCCAAGGGTCCTTATGACAGATCACCAGAGGCAGTGGCTTAAAACAACAGGCACTTATTTCCCCATCGTTCTGGAGGCTGGAAATCCCAAATCAAGATGTCAGTGGCAGGGGGCTGGGGGACGGAGTGATAGCACAGTGGGTAGGTGTCTTGCATGTGGCTGACCCAGGTTTGATTCTTGACTTCGGTCCACCCATGCACTGCCAGGAGTAACCCCTGAGCATGGCCAGGTGTGACCAAAAGAAAGATGTCAATGGGGACTGTGTTTGCTCCCAAGCCGTTGGGAGAGAATTCCTGCTGGCTCTTCTGCTTCTGCTGTTTGCAGTACTCCTGGGCCTGGATCACATGACTGACGTCCCTCTGTCCCCAGACGCCTTCTGTTCTGCCAATCATTCAGACACAGTTGTTGTTTGTTTGGGGGCCACACCGGTGATGCTCAGGGCTTCTCCTAGCTCTGCATTCAGGAATTATTGCTGACAGTGCTCAGGGAATCACATGGGATGTCAGGGATCAAATCCTAGTTAGCCGCATGCAAGGCAAGTGCCCCTTCCTGTTGTGCTATGGCTCCAGCTCCCAGAACCACCCATTAATCTAAGATCATCTCCCTGAGAGATCCTCCCCGAGAGACCCTTCCTGACAACTGCATAGACCCTTATGCATAGACCCTTTTCCAAATAAGGAGACACACAGAGGTTCCAGGCTCTAAGTAGTGGGACTAAGAAAACTTGACCCTAATTTTCTGCTCTATTCTTTGGGGGGAGTGTCTGAACCCAACTTAATTGTTCCCAACAAGGGAACTCTGACTAGGCAATTCCTAGCTATCACAGCATCTAATCATAGTTATTAGACATTGATTCTGCTGCAAACTCCAAGTCAATATTATTAATTTAGTTTTATAGGTAAGGGAGTTCTGACTCGGCTAGCACAAGTCATTTCCGGAGGTCACCCCAGCTTGGTAGTGATTGAAGTCAGTTAAATCCTGGCCAGGAAGAGTGTGTGGTGGGATGAGGGATTGCATATACAGATCCAGAAGAGTTTGAGGATTTTGCTGTCTAAAAAATAACACTGGGGCTGGAGTGATGGTACAGTGGGGAGGGTGTTTGCTTTGCATGCGGCCAGCCCAGGTTCAATTCCCGGCATCCCATATGGTCCCCCAGCACCGCCAGGACTGATACCTGAGTGCAAATCCAGGAGTGACCCCTGAACATCGCTGGGTGTGACCCCAAAAGCAAAAACAAACAAACAAAAAACCCCAACAATTTAGGAGTAAAATGTTTTCTCTTTCACTGCTGATTTTTAAATTTCGTGGGTGGTGGTGGTGGGGGAGGGCCACACAGGTGATACTCAGAACTTACTCCTGGCTCTGCACTCAGGAATTATTCCTGGCGCAGCTTAGGAGACCATTAGGGATGCTGAGCTCGAACCTGGGTCAGCAGCAAACAAGGTAAGCACCCTACCTGTTGTACTATTGTACTTGCCCCTGGTATTTTTATTTAGGGGAGATTTTTTTTTTTTTTTGCTTTTTGGGTCACACCTGGCAATGCACAGCGGTTACTCCTGGCTCTGCATTCAGGAATTACTCCTGGCAGTGCTCAGGGGACCATATGGGATGCTGGGAATCGAACCTGGGTCAGCCGCATGCAGGGCAAATACCCTACGCGTTGTGCTATCGCTACAGCCCCTAGGGGAGATATTTTATAAAAATTATCATTCAGGGATCATTCCTGACCAGGGTCTGGAATGGAATGCCGGGGGCTGAACCCAGAACAGCTACATGCAAGGCAAACACCATACCTTCTGTATTATCACACCTCCTCGCTGTGTGACTCTGGAATAAGTTAACCTCTCTGGGCTTCCGTGAGAGTGGAAGAGGGGAGGGGCAAGGTAGAGAAGCTACATTTGAGAGTTGCTGGGAGAAGGAAATGCAGGTGATGGTCCAGGCCCATACACATACTAAGTACTCCAAAACTCTATTCATCCCTGTGTCCTCTGAGTGGAGTCAGTCTTGGACATACTGAACTTGGAGGCGCGGTCATCGCCAGCTCAACCCCAAGCAGGGCACTTGGCTTGCATGCGGCAGACCTGGGTTCAAGCCCTGGAACAACACATGGTTCTGAGCACCATCAGAAGTGACCCCTGAACCTAAGCTCTGAGCACTGCTGAGTGTGACCTTAAAACCAAAATAAATAAATACATAAGAGGTGATCAAAATAGCTATCATACTACAGGGCTAGAGTGATATAATACAGTGGGTAGGCCATTTGCCTTGCATGTGGCCAGTCCAGGTTCGATCCCTGGCATCCTATATGGTCCCCCAAGCACCGCCGGGAGTAATTCCTGAGTGCAGAGCCAGGAGTGACCCCTGAGCATTGCTGGGTGTGACCCAAAAAGCAAAAAAAAAAAAAAGTCAAGATACAGCTATTTCTCTATCCTATAGATTTATCTAAATATAAGTGGAAATTTAGCTTGACATTTTTTTGGGGGGGAGTGGGAGAGGGAGGTTGGGCCACATCCAAAGGTTCTCAGGACCTATTCCTGGCTCTTTGATCAGGACTGACTCCTAATGGTGCTCAGGAGAATTAGAAGCGTGTGGTGTCAGAGATCAGACCAGGATCAGCTGGGTTTATTTTTGTTGTGTTTTGGTTTTGGGTCACATCCAGAAGTGCTACTCTGGACTGAACTCAGAAATCACTCCTGGTGAGCTTGGGGGACCATCTGGGATGCTGGGGATAGAATCTGGCTCAGCTGTACGCAAGGCAAATGCCCTGCCTGCTGTGCTCTCTCTGGCTGGATCAGTTAGACAGAAGGGAAGCATCTTACCCCCTGTACTATCTCTCAGGCTCTATGACATTTTAAATCAGGGAGAAGATAGATTATCCAATCTATTATAAAAACTCAAGAACCGCACTTAGATGTTGAGTTTGAAGGGCTGAACCCCAGGCCTGTGGGAGCCTCAGTTTGACTGCTGGCACCTCGCAGGAGCAGCCCCCAAGCACAGAGCCAGAAGTATTCAGCCCTTGGACATCCCTGGACACTGTCAGTTGTGCCACCCGCGCCCCCCCACCCCGAAAAAAAAAAACCCTCTAAATTTGACATTCCCTCACTTGATTTTTGTTGTATTTTGGGCCACACCTGGCAGTGCTCAGGGCTGAGAGTGCTCAGAGATCACTCCTGGAGTTGATCCAGAGGATCATATGGAGTGCGGGGGGTCAAACCTGAGTCAACTGTGTGTAAAGAAAGCGCCCGACCTGCTCTCCTTGACCCTCCAGTTCCTGGGCTTGCAGGCTCACAGCGGCTCTTGCTGCAGATAAAAGGAGAGACTTGCCCTCCGCAGTCTCACGGTGAAGCCGGCAGCTTTTTTCCCCTTCTTTTCCCTTTGCTACCCTGGAGGGACACGCACTAAAGCCTTTCCTTTGAGGCTTTCACCTCCATATCAGAAGTCTCCAGTAGCACATATACTTAGGGGTGAGAAAGACCAGACAAGGGGGCTGGAGAGATACTACAGCAGGCAGGGCCCTTGGCTTGCACGCAGTCGACCCGGCATCGCATATGGTTCCCCCAGCACTACCAGCAGTGATCCCTGAGTGCAGAGCCAGGCATATGCCCTGAGTACCACCAGGTCTGACCAAAACAACAACAACATAAAAACCACAACAACAAAAAAATAGAAAAACAACAACAACAAAACAACAGACAAGGTCTGCAGCCTGGACTGCCTGTGTGAAGCCCCAGCTCTGCAGGAATGCAGAGACCCAGAAACCAAGGGATTGCCATGATCTCCAGACACTGGTTGGACAATCCTCGGGAGAAAGATGTCAGAGTATCTTTAGAGGAGAGCCAGAGTAGGACCACTGAAGGTGCAGCTCGGCTGAGCCCCTGGGTTTGGCACCTGCCCCAATGCTGCCGAAGGGCTGCTGCTTCCGTCCTGGCCCCCATCACAGGAGCTACTGCTGGAGCCTCTTGACAAAGCTTCCTTTTGACTCTGCTAAGTCCACCTCCATGGTGAACTTTTCAAAACTAGCCTGTGCCCCTTCAACTGTCCCCTCCTGCCCCGGTGGCTTCTAGAATCCTGACACATGTCTGGTGCACTAAAGCAGTATTTCTCAACCTTTCCCTCCAAGTACCCCTCCTTCCCACCTTCCCTCCCTCCTCTGCAACCCCACTGACTATTTACATGATTTTGATGGATCTGGGGACCCTGACTGATGCAGAGGGACAAAGACAAATAAACTGAAGAAATAGAATTTTATTTGGGGTGTGCTCTGGGGCGAACTCTACGACCTCTGTTGAGGCTGGAGTAGAGCTACACCCTTGGAGGGGCTGCGCATATTTTTAAGTTGTCTTGGGCAGGGAAAGGAAACAGACCTTTCTGGGGGTGGGCCTGGCTCTGATTGACAAGTGCCCTGACCATTGCTGATTTCATCTTCTACCTTCCTTTGCTTTCTGCTCCCCACATCATCTCCTCCGGCCTGCTCTTCTACCTCATATTACTCCATGCCTTTTCCCTCCTACACCATGTGACTCTCATTAGCCCAGGGTGGGCTGCCATGACTGTCACATAGCTGGCTGCTTCCTATCTTATAGTCTCAGTTCCAAGGTGACACCTTCCAGGTTTCCTGAGTAAAGCCACCCACCCCGGCCATGATCTAGCCTGTTCTGTTTCCTTTACCCCACAATCACTGTCTGAAATTGCCTTAAGATTTCCAGTGTTGGGGCTGGAGTTATAGCACATCGGGTAGGGTATTTGCCTTACATACGGCCAACCCGGGTTCGATTCCCAGCAATCACATATGGTTCCCTGAGCACCGCCAGGAGTAATTTCTGAGTTCATGAGCCAAGAGTAACCCCTGTGCATTGTCAGGTGTGACCCAAAAAGCCAAAAAAAAAAAAAAAATTTCCACTGTTGCCAGGAGCAATTCCTGAGTGCAGAGCCAGGAGTAACCCCTAAGCATCACTGGGTGTGGCCCTCCAACAATAAGGAGAAATGTATTATAATTCTATCTCAACAAACCTAATTTATTTTGGGTCACATCCAGCTACTCCCAGTGCACTGCTTGAGGCTTGCTCCTGGTGGTGCTCAGGGGGCCATGTAGTGCTGAGGATCTAACCCGGGACTCATGCATGTAAAGTAAGCATGCTCCTGCTCAAAAATCATCAGCCCTTTGAGCTTTCTTGGTTAACACACATGCTCCTTAGGTAGCTCTGGTTTTATTTTTTGTTGATGTCATTCGAGGTACCCGAACAACAGGAGGACAGTGCTACAGTCATTTGAGTGTATGAGTCACACCTAGCAATGGTCGAGGCTAATCCAGCACAGTGCTGGGGCGACCAGACTGTGCCAGGGATGGAAACTGAGGCTCCAGCATGTGAAGCTGTAGTGCTCATTTTGAATTCAAAATATTCGTGGTGAATCCATGATGGTTTTGTTTTGTTTTCGTTTTTGCATAAGGGAAAACACATGTATTTGCTAGCTTTCATGTTGCAAAGGCTAGAAACAAAGGCTGTTTTCTAAATTCAGCCGCCCCAATCCCCAGAGGATGGTCTCTGTTTTCCAGTAAACACTGTTTTCCAGTAAACACAGTTTTCCAGTAAAGGGACCAAGGGCTTTTGGGAGAAACTGAAATAGAAAGTCTCTAGATATTAGATAATAAATTTTTTTGAAAACTACAATAACTGTCAAAAGAGCAATTTATTTTTTAATTTAATTTTTTTTTTAAATTAAGGCACTGTGATTTACATAGTTATTATCTGGAATTGAGTTTCAGGCATCCATTGCTCCTGCACCAATCCCACCACCAGTGTCCATTTCCCTCTACTAATGTCCCCAGGTTCCCTCCCACCCCCTCATCTGCCCCCTTGACAGACATATTTTTAAATTGAGTTGCTGTAATTTGGATCTCATGTTTTCAGGGGTGCTGGCGCTGTGGTGTGTATTTACACACACACCACCCCTCGACACCACTGCTGTACCTGAGGCCCTGGACACCTATCCGTTACTCCCCGTTCACCTCTTAACTTCCCCTCTTGATTTAACAAGACTTTAAAGTGGATGGACTCAGCATATATGTCTACAGCTTTCCTGTACATCTAAGCAAATAGTAGATGAGATTTATTTTTTCATAAAAGTATTCTAATGAAGGAAGAAGATGGAATGGCTGACCTAGGCACTGATCAAGGCCAAATTAAAAGAGGATCAAAATGATTCATACGAGTTAAGGGGTTAAAAAAAATTGAAAAAAGAAGTAAATATGACAACAAAATTAGAAAAGGAGAATATTTATTATACATAGTAAGTTCTATACATTCTTAGCTGATGATATATATTTGACTAAAAAGTCCTTTACTTTAGAAATATGCATCATTTCCTTCATGGTAGTGTCTCTGCTTCGCAGATGTATTAATCCATTCTCCAAAGTTGCATCAGTGATCAGGACTGTAAAGAGGATACTCATTTCATCATACCTAAGAAAAAAGTGGTCAATCAATTTTATCAGAAAGAGGTACAATCCGGGGGCTGGAATGATAGCACAGCAGGTAGGGCGTTTGCCTTGCACACAGCCGACCCGGGTTCAATTCCCAGCATCCCATATGGTCCCCTGAGCACCATCAGGAATGATTCCTGAGTGCAGAGCCAGGAGTGACCCCTGAGCGTCGCTAAGTGTGACCCAAAAATTTAAAAAAAAAAAAAGAGGTACAATCCAAGACACATGAAGCATTCACATAGCTCAACAAAAAAACAATATCCCCATCAAAACTTGGGGGGAGATGAAAAGGAGTTAAACAAAATAAAGGAACACAAATATGAATAATGAATCACCACATTCCCAGTTCTAATTACTTTAGAGTTCATGGCCCTTTCCAGAATTACAAAACTCAAAGGCAAGGCTTGGGAGCGTAACCAAAAAAAAAAAAAAATCTAACAAACCCTTCTCATGTTCTTAGTGAAATTAAAACGTTCCTTAAGTTCCTCACTTACTGGAGCGATAGTACAGCGGGTAGGGCGTCTGCCTGCACGGGCCAACCCAGGTTTGATTCCTCCATCCCTCTCGAAGAGCCCGGCAAGCTACCAAAAGTATCCTGCGCGCACAGCAGAGCCTGGCAAGCTCCCCGTGGCATATTCCATATGCCAAAAACAGTAACAACAAATCTCACAATGGAGATGTAACTGGTTCCATCTCGAGCAAATCAATGAACGGGAGGACAGTGCTACCATGCTAACTTAAGAGTTTCTAGTTTAGCAGGAATGGGCTTTATCCTCACTGGCCTCTCCTCTACTCACACAATCTCACAGCCCCCCTTTTTTTTTTCAATTAGACTCTACCATAATTATTTATCTACTGCTTATTCTCTAGTTTGTCCCACTAGATTCTAAACTTATTAAGCTCAAGAAGCCTTTCAGTCTTGTTTACTGCTTCTCAACGTATGTGAGCTCTACTAGGTGCTTAATAAATGTTGAGGGGCCGGAGCGATAGCACAGTGGGTAGGGCTTGCATGCAGCTGACCTGGGTTCAACTCCTAGCACCCCATATGGTCCCCAGAGCCTGTCAGGAGTAATTCCTAAGTGGAGAGCCAGGAGTAACTGCATCACTGGGTGTGGCCCCAAAACAAAAAAAAAAGTTGAATAAAAATATTATGGGGAGGGGCTGGAGCAATAGTACAGGAGGTAGGGAGTTTATCTTGCATGCGCCAAACCAGTACTACATATGGTCCCCCCACCAGAAGTGACCTCAAAGCACAGAGCCAGGAGTAAGCCTCGAGCACTATCAGGTGTGGCCTTAAAACCAACAATATCTCATGGGGCAATGAAAGCTCTACCACAGAAAGAACAATTAACCTGCTAGTTTTAGGTCTATAGTGGGGAGTTTCAACATCTTTATGCCTGGACACTGGCACTGACCCACAGAGCAACAATCGGAAATCACTGGTCTACAGGTCTTAAAGTTCCAATACCCCCCCTTCATTTTAGAGTTGATGAAAGTATTCATTATTCTACCTACAAAAACCTTTCTTTCCCAGGGGCAGGGATGTGGATCAGCAGTCTAGCACTTGCCTTACATGTGTGAGGCCATGAATTTAATCCTTAGCACCTCAAAAACAAAACAAAAACAAGAGGTGGAAAAACAAACAAAAAAACAACACAACCTCCCCGCCTTATTTTTCTTCTATGTTAGTTCTTCCTTGAAGAAAAAAGTTTCACAATTCTTCACCTACAAAATGTTACTCAATATGAGACTTTAAAAAAAAATTCACAGGACTGAAGAATATATTACTTCATATAAAAAAGCAGAAGTTAAAGGAAGAAGACTGGGGAAGACTAGAGACAAAAAATTAGATTATTTCTGCAATCTAGGCAAGAGAAAATGGTGGCCTTAACTTGGGCAAAGTTAGGGATATTTTCAAATTATTAGCACTGCACTATCCTCCCGTTGTTCATCGATTTGCTCAAGCAGATCCAGCAACATCTCCATTGTGAGACTTGTTGTTATTGTGTTTGGCATACTGAATATGTCACAGGTAGCTTGCCAGGCTTTGCCTTGTGGGTGAGATACTCTCCGTAGCTCGCTGGCTCTCCGAGATGGGCGGAGGAATCAAACCCGGCTCAGCCAGGCCGGCCATGTGCAAGGCAAATGCCCTACCGCTTAAACTGATTTTCAAATTATATAATCTATATTTGAGAGATTTTCTTACTCATAAGGGGAACGTCATGTAAACAAAAACTGAATATACTTTTTAGCTGCTGTTAATACAGAAGTCACTTCTTACTTTGAATAAAGCTGCTCCATTGAGGAATGCGCAGTTTCCAAATAACCAGGCCACACAGAAATGCCACTTTCCAGTAATTCATTAAATAGCCCTTGGCAAACCTAGGGTAAGACATAGAAGCTCCAAATAAGAAATAAAAGTAGCTAGAGTGGTGATGCTATTTTTAACTTTTTTTCATTTTCTTAATCTTAAAAGTAGATAAATAATTTCCTTAATTATATGATAATGCTGTTTAACATACTTTCTACTTTCTTTTCTTTTTATTTGTTTTGGACTATACCCGGCAATGCTCAGGGGTTACTCCTGGCCCTGCACTCAGGAATTACTTCCAGCGGTGCTCAGGGACCATATAGGATGCCTGGGTGACCTGTGTGCAAGGCAAGCGCCCTATCTGCTGTACTACTGCTCGAGTCCCAGTTTACCATATTTTACACAAACAAAAAGAAAGCCAAAACAGATTTAACCGGAGTAAAATAGAAGTCCAGGATCAAGGAGACAGTTCAACAAGCTAGAGCACATGCTCTGCTTGCAGGACGCCTGGGTTCAATCCCTGGTACCTTATGGTCCACACCCCTTCGTCCCCCACTACGTCCCCCACTACGGGAGCAATACCTGAGCTCTGAGCTGGGAGTGTCCCTGAGCACCACTGGGTGTGACCTTAAAAACAACCAACACCCAAAATGCAGATGTCCAAAGGGCTGGTCAATCTGAATTGAGAGCTGAGACATGAGCCTGCAGAGACCCCAACCGCGCCAGGAAGAGGAGGAACCAAAGGGAAACTGAGGGGACAGCTGCAGGAGGACAAGAAGCAGGAGAGCCGCCTTCCTGCGGCTAACGAGTTAAAGGTTTCAGGGGGACGAGATGGCGACTGGTTTCAGCGAAAGGTTGGAGGCAGAGGCCGGACAGGAAATAATGAGTCAGCCGCACAGTAAACTTGAGGGAGGCGTGTCCAGGCCCACTCACTCTGGGCTCTCCCTCACTGAGCAGAGATCCCTGACCTCCTCCTCCTCCGTTAGAAGTCGCTTGCGCCCCCTCTGCCTCAGCCATAAGCCAAGCGTTCCCTGTGACGGAGTGGCTCTGCTTTGAGCACAAACACTGCAGCCTTGGCACCGCCTGAGACAGGGCAGAAAGGCACAGGGCTTGGCCTCACGCCCCGTCCCGACAGGCACAGCATGCCTGGGGCGGGGGCCAGGGAGTTGCACTTCTAAGTTCCCAGGGAAAAGCCACAGCAGAGAAAAGAGGTGGTAAGGTAGTTGACAGTTTGAGAATCCCTGATATAGACAGCAATTCAGTTAGTAAACAGGTAAAATGGGACGAGTTGCTACCACAGTACGAGTGCTAGGGTAGGGCACTTGCCTTGCATGCAGCTGACCTGGGTTCAATCTAGAAGTGATCCATGAGCACCGAGCCAGGAATAAGCCCTAAGCAACATTGGGTGTGACACCCCCCACCCCTGCCACACCAAAAAAAAAAAAAAGTGAACATACAGAGAGGTTTTAAGAAGTTAGTGGTTACCAGCAGAAAATTTATCTTAGGCAAGAAGGAAGGGAGAAACAAACATTCTGTGCTGCTGAAGACACGGGAAGGGGACCCTGACGCCATTGGCCGGAGCACAAACAATGCAGCCAGCAGCAGGCGAGGCTGAAATAGGGAACTGCTCCTCGCAGTGGGCGGCCCTGTGGGCGTGACCGCAGAAGCACACAGCCCGGAAATGGAGACGTGGACAGATACTCCATGCCAGCTGCCAAGGAAGAAAGGCCAAAGGCAGAGCAGACAATACGAGAGGACCCCACACCCACCCACCTAAGGGAAAAACAGCAGATAGATCAAAATTAATTTTGTTTGGGGGCCACACCTGGAGGTGCTTGGGAGCTTACTCTGGCTTTGTACTCAGAGATCACTCCTGGGGGCCTGGGAGACCATACGAGGTGACCAGGATCAAACCCCAGTCAGCTGCATTCAAGGCTGGCACCTTAACTCCGGGACAATCCCTTTAACCCCTCAAAATAAAAGTTTTAACTATACCAGAATGATGATCAAAATAATTAAAATAATTCATAAAAATGCACTTTACCTACCTGTCTTAGTTCCACCGTGGGGCCCCGTCCCATGTCCACTGCCACTTTAATAGGGGCTAAACAAGGGTGAAGCTTAAGCACCTAAGAGACAGAAGGGAAGGAGAACACGACTCATTAACCGTGGCCAAGTACCACCTAGCACGGGCTGCTCAGTGACAGGTGTCTTGTGGGAGGAAAGGTGGGCAACGCTCTGTGGCTCCCCCACGTCCTGCTTGGGACTCCTGCCATTTCCCACACCTTCATTTCTCCCGTCCTGCATCACTGCTCTCCCTACTCAGGCCAGGCCCCGGGCTCATCCGTGGACACTCCCCAAGGCTTTCACAGCTGGGATATGTCGAACGACTCTTTCCTGGTCAAGGACCAGAAGCCGTGGATACTGATAACTGAGTTATCTGTTTCCTTCTGTCTTTTCTCCGTAACAACATCTACTGCCTTGTCTTGATTTCAAGGCAAAAACTGGAAGACCTCGAAAATAAGTGTTTTGTCCCAAAAGGAGAGAGAGGAAAACGGAATGCCCTGCCACAGAGGTGGGATGGGGTGGGGGGGACAGGGTGGGAGTGATGAGAGGGATGCTGGGACCATTGGTGGTGGGAAATGGGCACTGCTGGAGGGATCATTGTATGACTGAAACGAAAGCATGAAAGTTTGTAAATCTGTAACTGTACCTCAAGGTGATTCACTAATAAAACATTTAAAAAAGAAATAAAATAAGTGTTTTGTGGGTTATCAGGATTAATATGAAAATATGGCTATAGTATTTGGTGGAGAAGATCAATTTTTCCAAGTTTCTTTTGACCTAAATGAAATGTGCATTTTTAAAATTGTGGCTTTGATTTTGTAATCTGGGGGCCACACCAGGTGGTCCTCAGAGCTTACTCCTGGCTGTGCTCAGAGATCATTCAGCGATTATGGAGCCACAAGCAGCCAGTGAGAAGCCGGGTGCTCTGCATGTGACCAACCCAGTTGACCCATGGCACTGCATGGTGCCCGGGGCACGATCCAGGTGTGGCCCTCAAACAAACAGAAAACCCCAACAGTTTTAGAAGCCTTGGCTTTTCCTCTGATGAGGCGTTTGCTGGAGTATTTGTTTGCACTGGGGCCACACTGGCTGTACTCGGCTGTTACTTCCAGTTTAGAGTTCAGAGGTCACTGCTGTGGTGGCAGAGACCCAGCCCAAGGCAAAACAGGTCCCTTTCCAAGGCCCACTCCACGGAAGGAGGCGGAGTGGGGGTGCTGGAGGTGCTAAGCAACGGCCAGAATTAAAAGCGGGGCAGGCAGAGTGCTGCACTGCAGGTGTGAGGCCCTGGGGGCCCATACACAATACCTGCCCACCCCAAAGGAAAGCAATGGCCAGACTCAGGCTCCCTGGTGAAGGTGGATTCGGACAGGTTTTGCTAACAATCTGGATGAGGGGTGAAGGCAGCTTCCGGCCATTTGGTCAGTCAGCACCGCACAGGTCACCCACCCGGACAGTGGCGCCAGAGCTGAGCACATTCAACAGGCCACATTCCAGCCTGTTTGGGCACTCCCTGATCACATCCTAGCACCCCGGCAGGGGGTCCCAAACCCATTCAGCTCGTCACCCCCTACCAGGAAAGAAATCACTGGGAGGAACCCTGGAAAGTACCCTGGAAAGTACCCATCCCCTGCTACCCTCCAGCTGTATCTGCAACTACCTCCCACAGGGCGTGGTATAGCACACTTTGAGACACTGTGAAGAAATTCTATTTTGTTTGTTTTTTGGTGGTAATTCTTGGGAGACCATATGAAGTGCTGGGGACCAAACCCAGGTCAGCTGAATGAAGCCAAGCTCCGGCTGCTGTACTACTGCTTTGGTCCTGATCCCATTTTAAACCCTAGTCACTCACACCCTCTCTCCCCCCTACATTTTAAGCTAATAATTTTGTTTCCTAACTTGAGAAAATAGAGGGTATGAGAAAACATCTTTCAGCGGCCTGGGAGCCTATTTGTATCTCTCCCATCACCTCTTTCTCTCCTGCTCTTTCAAATAACTCCTTGTCAAGATGAATCCCTCCACGTGTACTCTTGAGCCCACTCTGATTCTCCTCCTTTTTCTTCCAAAATCTGGCTTAATTAGTCAGCTATTTTCTTTTTGTAGCTTTAACTCTTCTATTCTTTTCTTTTTCCTCAGGGGTTAGTCCTGGCTCTACACTCAGGGATCATTCCTGAACCATATGGGGTGCCGGGGATTGAGCCCAGGTTGGCCACGTGCAAGTCAAGTGCCCTGTCTGCTGTCCTATAGCTCCAGCCCCTCTCTCTTTTGATTCTGAGCCCACATAAATGCTTAAACTATCTAAAATAAGCAAAATTTTTCCCTCGCCCCAATCCTGCACCTAGCTCCTGTGACCATAGAAAGAGCCTCCTGTGGGTTGATTGGAGCAGCCAAGTCAAGCCCACAAGTGCTGCTGGGCTCCGTCCTTCTAACACCCATAGGGCCAAGTTCAGCTTCTGGAAGAAACGGAGAGTGCCATTTCTTGGAAATGCAGGGGAAGACTCAGAGAGTGGCATCGAGCTGCCTGGTACCCAAACAGGAATGCATTGTTCTCATTTATGAGAACATGCTCAGTCCTGAAGTCAGATTCTAAACCCAAAGTTACTAGCACTAAAAGAAATCTATTATTGGGGCTGGGGAGAAAGAACCCCGGTTGGATCCTCGGCAACACATGGTCCCTGGAAACCCCCAAGTGTTGTTGGGGTAGCCCTGGAGGTCTCAGTACTGCAAGACCCGAGCAGTACCACATCTCACATCCTGGGGCCCAAGCACTGAATGCCAGGCCTGGGTGACTGGGTGCTGTTGAGGATGCATTCCCCCCACCCCACTCTCTTGGTACTCTTGGGAATATCACTTAGGAGGCCCTCCAATAAATTATTCAAGTTTTTTGTAGAAAACAAACACACCAACATAAAAAAAAGGGGGCAGCATACACTTTCAGTTTCCAAAGTCTATCAGAAATATCAAAGGCACCTTTCTATGAAGATTTTTCTTTCTTGTAAATGAGTTATCTGTTTGCTGGAAAGAATCGTAGAGGTAAGCCAGCATCCCCCGATCCAGGTCTCCGCTTATGGATAAAACAGAAGGAACGATATTTTTTCGTCCATCTCGACCCTAGACAGAAACACAGAAAAAATAAAGTATCATTTCATAGAACTATCCCTGAAAGTTACCTACTAAAACGTATAAAGTCATAACACAGACTTTGTGAATTAAGAAACTCCATTATATCATTACTAAATACAATCAACTTTATATTGGAGAGCCCTGGTCACTACCATATTAGCGAGTGGCAAAGGTTATTATTATTAGGGCTGGGAATGTGGTAGAACACACGCTGTGTATGTGTGAGGCTGTGCATTCAGTCCTGGGACCCCCCCGCCCCTCCCCCCACACACACTGGAAACCAGATGTTATCAGATGCACTGAGAAGAGCTATTCCTAAGGAAAAAGATCTGAATCATGAAGATCAGAGCTACCCAAACTGAGGACCATTCTACAAAGCAACTGGAAGATCAGAGCTACCCAAACTGAGGGCCATTCTACAAAGCAACTGGCCTGGATTTCTCCCCAAATCCCCCCAAGGTTATGAAGCTCAGGAAAGATGGAGACTAGGATGGAGGCGATATGACCTTTCCCCAGAAAATATGAGGGCACGAGATCCTTATGAGACCTACTGGGCTCATCAAGGATACTTGGGGACAATCTGTCACTTGTGGAGACTTCTGTAGACAGGATGGTCTCAGTGGATTACTATTTTTCTGGTCACAGAGAACTGGATAACGGGTCCACAGGCGCCAAGGGTCAAACATACGTGCAATTGAGACACGTTTCCCGGAGACATGCGTAAAAGCTCTTGATCCCCCAGATTCCACAAGGTTTCTACTGGCTCCTTCCCCCAGGGAAAACTGTAGTAAAGGCTGATTCCTTTTCGTCCCTCTTCATCCTCACAATCGCCGCTGCTGAAGTTAGAGGGACTCGCAGCAAACTGGAAAAGAAAGGTGGTTTGTCTCATCAACTGGAATAAATGGGAGTAAGTTGCCTGAGACTTTTTCTTGCTTTGTTTTGTTTTGTGGCCACACTGGTAGGGCTTGGGGGCTGCTCCCAGGGGTGCTCAGCTACCAGAACTGAGGCTCCTGGGCTCCAGCCCTGAGTCAGTTCCCTGCCCCCTGACCGAGACTCTTCATGCAACAACTGAATGAAGGTTGTCAAATTCCAAAATGGCAAGGTTTTAAAGGTTTTAATTAAGCATGAATGTATACACTGCTAAAAAATATTCCTCACAGACTGAATTAAAAAAAAAATCTGTTTTTTTTCCCCAATGTACGTTTCTGTGGTTAGTAAAAAGGGAAGGTGACCGGGAACTAACAGAGCAGAAAGCATCACACACTCACTAGTTATTGTTTATTGTTTTTGGTTTCAGGTCACACCTGGAGGTCTTGGGGTGCTTCTTGACTCTGTGCTCAGGGATCTCTCCTAGCAGTGCTCAGGTAACCTTATGCAGTACTGGAGATCAAACCAGGCCCTCTGCATACATATCATGCACTCAGCCCTTGGACCTCTCTCCAGCCCTCACCATTCTTAGTTTTTTGACAAAGTGTTTAACTATTTGTGGTGACTGCATTTTATTTAGGTAAGTGCCCAGGGATTTTAGGAGTTGGAGAAAAACAAGAATGGTGAGACAAAAATGCTGATATTTCAACTCTTTTACCTCCAGTATATACCAAAACTTGATTGTAAATTACAGAACTATTTAACAGGGAGTTCAGTGCTAGGACACGAAAGTAAAAGCTAAAGGAGTGGTGGGCAAAGCTCAAACTCTCCATCAACCACTCATGACAGGGCAGGAATTTGAACTTTATCAGGAAAGTAAAGGCTTATCAACAAAAGGTTCTAAGCAATAGCGAGATAACAGACATGTTTACCAAAGTTGCTATTACATGGAACAATGGGAATCACTAGGGTTTTTCGTTTGTATCTGCTGATTTATTTTAACTTACCTCTCATAACATAGCTACATCATATAAAATTCCACTTATTACAGAGAACGCATTAAATAATTAGTTACTAACTAGTAGATGAAGGTTAATTATTATACTACCTTTCTCCACCACAGGAGTCGATGCCGTAACCAGTAGTCAAGCCACTGGCTTGCAGTTCGTGCTGAAGTAAACCATACCAGCGAAGCTTCTGTCGTCTCACCAATTCTTTGGAGATCAGAAACGGTAAATATTAACTAATTTGAAAATCACATCATCTTTCCCAAAGTAAAAAAAAAAAATGACTGCTTTGTGGTCACTTAAACACAAGGTCAAGTAATTTGCCACGCTTTGTACCTCTTAACACCCTCAGCAGTTGATGTGGTATCCTTAACACCCTCAGCAGTTGATTTGGTATCGCAAATCGGACGAAAACATACTCCAATCTGAGCAAGCCCATAGGGGAGTCTCTTGTTTACCAGATCCAGGCAACTGACATAATGTTCCAAGGCACCTGTCAAAAGACACACCAACCCCTGGATCAATCTAGTCTACAGTCCTGAGCTATGTTGCTAATTTTGATAAGTAACATGACAATGCGAACACAGCAGTTTCTAGTAGCATGGATCTAATAAGGTCGATCTGGATTGGTTACCACTTATTTTAGGAATTTTCCCCAATTTGGGGGAAATTTTAAAATCCACAAATTGAAAAGTACAAAAAAAAAAAATTCTGTAAACCTTTCACCTAGACCAATTGCCAACATTTGCCATGCTTTTTTCTTGTTCACTCCAAAACATTTCAGCATCTCTTCAGAAGTTAAACATATTCTCTGCATACCATTAGCACACCAAAAAAAAAAAAAATTAAACACGCTAGCACAATTCTACCTAATACCTGACAGCCTATTTCTTGCTACTTCTCCCCAAAATGTTACTTACTGCTGTTCTTTATCCCTGATTAAGGTCCATGCACTAGACGAGGGGATGTGGCTTAGTGGTAGAGCCCTTGTATTGCATATGTGAGGCCCTGGGTTCCATTCCCTGCACAGCATAGCAAAACAATGACATAAAGTCACACTGCATTTGGATCTCACCAAATCCAGTCCTCCCTCTCTACCATTTTATTTCGGGGAAGGAGGGATGGAGGATCCCCAGCAGTGCTCAGGAAGCCCTCTATGGTGCCAGGTGCATGGGGCCCCGCAGGGCTACACAAAGTACTGCTCAGGGGCCATCAGGCAAACAGGCTGAATGCATGAAAGGCATACGGCTTAACCTCAACATTACACTCTTCCCACGCGCCTTCCTCTTTGGTTGGTTTTGGTTTTATATCGCTACTTTTGAGCCACACCTGGCAGTGCTCAGGGCTTCCTCCTGGCTGCTCTGTGCTTGAGGACCACTCCTGGCAGGCTCAGGGGACCATATGGGGTGCCAGGGATCAAACCCTGTCGGCCTCATGCACGGCTTTTTGGTTTTGGGGTCATAGCTAGCGGGGCTCAGGGTACTATATGGAGTACTGGGATGAAACCTAGGTCAGTCTCCTGCAAGATAAGTACCTTACCCGCTGTACTGTCACTCTGGCCCCAGTGCCACTGACTTTTGATTGGAGTTTAGTTCAGCTACGGAATCTTTCATATTAGATAGAGATCGGTGTAATTATTTCCTTACGATTTAATTTAGGTTAATCATTTTAGCAAAGATAAATATCACATCATAGTTGATATGTGTCTTATTGACTCCCAACAGGAGGAACATTATATCAAATTATCCCACTACTAAAAAAACCCGTTTTATTACCCACTTCAAGGTAGAGAATATTTATTCTCCAATAATCTTTCGCCCAAGGTACAAAAAAAATTTTTTAAACACTTTTGTGTCACAACTGGCAATACTCAAGGGGTCCCGCAGGCTCTGTGCTCAGGGGTTGCTCCTTGCTGTGCCCGGGAGGGTGGGGAGCCATGCGGTGCTGGAGATTCCTTCATGCACACCCTGTTCCAGCCCACTGAGGTAGCTCTCAATCCTTTTTTTTTTTTTTTTTTACTTTTTGGGTCACACCTGGTGATGCACAGGGGTTACTCATGGCTCTGCACTCAGGAATTACTCCTGGGGGTGCTCAGGGAACCATATGGGATGCTGGGAATTGAACCCGGGTTGGCCACGTGTAAGACAAATGCCCTACCTGTTTTGCTATTGCTCCAGCCCCCTAATTTTTAAAAAGCATAATAGTTTTAGGGGGCTGGAGTGAGAGTACTGACAGTGATAGTAAGGCGCTTGCCTTGCACGTAGCCAATCATGGTATAGTCCCCAGCACCCCATATATATAGTCCCCGAGCACACCAGGACCCCTGAGTTCAGAGCCAGGAGTTAGTAGAATGGTTTGATTTAGGAAATAAGGGGAAGGGTAGGGAGGAGAGAGATCTCCCGGTGCTGTTTCTTATTTATTATACTGGGGGTTACAACATCATGAAGTTGAGATTTTTTTCTATCATTCCTTCTATATTTGTTGCATAACTTCACGAGAAATACTTTTTGGAAAAATACTTTCCAGAAAGCTTGGGGTTGGAATGCATTCCTATGCATTCCAGAGGCCCGGGTTCAGTCCCTAACACCGCACGGCCTCCTGGGCTGTTAGGTCAGAGCAGACCATGAATACAACTGGGTGTGCCCCTTACCCTGCAACACCCCCAATGCCCCAACCCCACACACACTTTCTACTGGACCAGGGATGTGGTTCAGCATTAGATGGATTGCACTGTCTCTGAATCCCTAGCTTTGATCGTCACTGCCAAAGGGCTGGAGGACAGGGAGGTTTGTGTTTTGTGTGTGCGTAAATAAAATTGACATTACTTTTCTGCCACCAGCCTAATTTGGGGGGCAGAGTGGGGTAAGAGTAGGAGGTGGTTAGGGGTTAGGTCATATTTAGTTATGCCCAGGGTTTACTCTGTTCAGGAATCACTCCTGGTGGTACTTGGGGGCCAATATGTGGTGCCAAGATTTGCACCAATCAAGGTCAGCTGCATGCAAGACAAGCGCTTACTTCCTCTATTATTTCTCCAGTCCATGCCTATTTTTTTTTGGGGGGGGGGAAGGAGGCACACCCTGCAGTGCTCACGGTGACTCCTGGGTCTGCACTCAGGGACCACTTCTGGGGAGAATCAGGGAGCAGTATGGGGTACTGGTGCTGTGGACCGAATCTGGCCTGGTACATGCAAGGCAAGCACCTCTTACCCCCTGTACTATCGCTCTGATCCTGAGTCTAATTTTTTAAATCAAAACAACAGATTTTTGTTGCTTTTATTTTGGTTTTTCTTGTTGTTGTGTTTGGGCCACACCCAGCATTGCTCAGGGGTTACTCCAAGGTCTGTACTCAAAAATTAATCCTGATCCCTGGTAATCCCACTGCTCAGGGATACTGATCAACCTGGGTTGGTGCGGTCAACCTGGGTTGTGTGGGCATGGCAAATCCCTACCCGGCTGTGTTATCACTCCAGCTCCTTTGCTTTGTTTTCTTGATGAGATTCTTAATTTTATTCAATGGATTATGATAGATTAGCATGAACATTTAATGGTAGATTTGTCTCAAATTTAGCCGGTGGGAGCTTTCCTTAAATCAGCTTATGTCTCTTTGACAGGATCCTACTAGTCTTTTAATTCTTTGACTTCTAGAACCATAAAATGGGCCAATCGTGCCTTGTACTTTCTCTGTCCCAGATCTGGAATCAATAATTCCTTTGGCACCGATTTACATTAGAAACCAAGATTTGGAGCCAAAGAGATAGTACGGTATAGTAGGTAGAGCTCTTGCCTTACACAAGGCCGACCCAAGTTTAATCCCTGGCACCTCATATGATTCCCTGAGTTCAAGGTCTCCTTCAAAGTCCTCCTCCTTGGGTGCAGGGGGGAAGAGGAAAGACTGAACCTGTAGCCTCCAAGTGACCTGAATCCTGAGCTGCAGTAAGATGGGCTCCATGCTAGCTGCCTGCAACAAGCAAAGGCATACCCTACAGACAGAGAAATGCCCCACAGCCTCAGTCCTCTACAACTTTGATATTCAAGTTACCTAGACTATCAGGAGAAAAGTTCAAATGACCAACAAAAAAAAAAAAAAGGGAAGAGGGGGCGGAGGGAGAAGGGGATGGAGGAGAAGGGAAAGAGAGGGAAGAGAAATAATCTTGAGGAAAATACATTCTAGAATCAGATTTTTTGTTTTTTGAGATTTAGAAAGGTGTTCGAGAGGGACCAGAGGAGACAGTAAAGAAGTTAGGACAGCTGACTCAGATTCAATCCCCAGCATCATATATAGTCCCTTGAGTCCCACCAGGAGTTACCTGAACACAGAGCCAAAAGTAAGCCAGGTGTATAGCTGAGGGTGGTGCCCCCAGTACCCCCCAAAAAGATGCTTAAAAGTTGAAAAATGGAGGGAAAAATCTAACCCGTGTAATGAGTTCAGTGGGGGGAAAAAGGGCTGTAGAGAGAGCGGAAAAGCTAATCCATCTCCATTTGCATGAGGAGACCCAGGTTTGATCCCAGGCACCGCCTGGTCTCCCAAACATGAAGCCAGAAGTAGCCCCAGGACATCAATGGATGTGGTCCCCTAACCAAAAATAAATAAATAAATAAATAAAACCAGGATAAAAGAAAGAATGGGGCAGAAATATTTGAAGACAATGACAGAATGTAAAAAAACTATTCATAAGCAGAGGCTATCCCAAGAATTCATACACAAGGACGCTGTAAATAGAAGTCAGCAATAAACCATGTAACTGAAACATGAGACAACCAAAGAATTTGGATAATAAGTAGGCTTACGTTTTCAAGATGCTTGGATGAATGAGTTTTCATTTTCTACTAGGGAAGAAAAATTTTATTTGTTTTGGACGGTAATTAGCAGTGATTTAACTCCAATTAAGTCAAGTCATCATAGAATTATTAAAAAGGTAGTACAAATCAAAATGGTCAAACTTTCCATGTTTTGTTTTAATTGTTTGGGGGCCATACCCAAAAGATGGGGCTGGAGCAATAGCCCAGCAGTAGGGAGTCTGCCTGGTACGCGAACGGCCTGGCCGAGCCAGGTTCGATTCCTCCGCCCCTCTCTGCGAGCCCGGCAAGCTACTGAGAGTATCTCGCCAGCACGGCAAAGTCTGGCAAGCTATCCGTGACGTATTCGATATGCCAAACACAGTAACAGTTGTCACAATGGAGACGTTACTGGGCCTGCTCGAGCAAATTGATGAACACAGGAGGACAGTGACAGTGACCCAAAGATGCTCCTGGTTACTACTGTCTCTGTACTCAGGAACCATTCCCGATGGTGCTCAAGGGACCATAAGGGATGCTGAAATTTTAACCTGGATGGGTCACGTACAGCACACACTCTACCTACTGTACTATTGCTCAGGCCCCAAACTCCCCAATTTTTATTTTGTTAAGGGAATCTCTAAGTGGATTACAACATGGGCACTAATTTTCAGGGAACCATGAACATGATTAAATTAATAATACCATTTAATGAAAACTGATAGTCAGAATCTTGGCAAACTCATCCTGCAAAGAACATGCTGATTTTCCCCTGAATTTTGTGTATTTTTGAGTGTATTCACTGTGTCACTTACGAAGCTTCTACAGAGTCAAAAATTACCTAAAGGGCTGTTTAAACAAGAGTACAAAATTAGGCTGAATAAGTAAAACTCGCAGGAGAGGGGGAGGCTTTTTTTTTCTCTAGAAAAGTGAGGTTTTGTTTAATTTTATCGCGTGTTGAGATGGAGACATCACTGTGCAAGTATCTGTAAAACACTTGGGCGAAGAAGCAATGATTCAAACACGTGATTTAACTTGGGTCCTAAAGGCAGGATGCCCAACCGGACTGTGAAAGTTCTAGGGCTGCCCCGTGGAAATGGGCGCGTCCTGGGTACTTGACACGGATCCTTTGGGGATCAGTTTACCGATTCCACCGGCCGGTTTGCTCCAGGGATGAAGCCTCGGTTAGGACTCACCCGCCTACTTCCAAAAGACGAGGACCAGGTGACTTCTGTAGCACGTGAACAAAGGGCCAGTCTCCGTCCCCGAAATCGAGCGAGAATGTTTTGGTTTTTTTCCACCCCGACACTATGTGGAAGCAAGAAATGGTGAGGCATACCGTGCAGGAGGGTCTCCCGGAGCTTCCCAGAAGTTTCTAACAAGTTCTCAAGCATTGCTACTAGCTGTTCCTTACTCAGGTCTTTGTCTTGCAAGAGTGCGCGGAGAGACTCTGCGGGGACTAACCTGAAGGCGCGCTGGCCGGGCGGCGCGGGGCCGTGGCCGTGGCCGTGGTGGCGGGCGGCCACGGGGAAGACCAGCTCGCGGGACGCCACCACCGCCGCCCACCACTCGGCCGCGAGGTTGCGGCGCAGCTCCACGCCCAGCGGGCCCAGGCCGGGGTGGTGCCCGCTCAGCAGCTCGGCTCGGCGGGGCGGCGGCCCGGTGCCACTGAGGAAATGCCGTCTCTGGCACACGTCGAGCAGCGCCTCGCTGTCCGGCTCGCTCCCCCGGGGCGGCTCCGGCGGCCCTCCGGAGGCAAGACCCCTCTCTTGCGTCCACCGTTCCGGGGGGCCCCCGCCGACACGACCACCGAACCCAGACAGCAGGCACCTGCAGACTTTCCGGCCGGCCCTGACGGCCGCCCCCGTGCGCATCGCCTTCCACGGTGCGGCGCGCAGCGCTCCAGAGCGGGTCGATCGCAGTCAACGGCCCCAACCAGGGCCCTCGAGAGCCACTGCGCAGGCGCGACGGAAGCACGCGGGTCTGAAGGCCCCGGCCCCGCCCCCGGAAGCGCGTCACGGAGCTTCGGCCCCGGCCCGAGCCGGCCTGGCCTAGTCCACCCGCGGCGGTGTCAGAGCGTCCCAGTAGTTTCCAATCAGCCTTCGGCACACTCCCTGTGTAGTTGTTGCCGGCCCCGCTTCTCCAAGTATGACGTGGACGCTACTTTTACCGCCTGTCCACTGAAACGCTTTCTCTAAAGCTCCGTCATTTCAGGGCCGCAAGACCAAGCCAAGCTTGACTCCCAGCGCTGGCTACAAACGGCCACCAGGGTGTTTACCCCTCCGCACGCCCCTCCCAGTTCTTGTCCTCAAGGGGTGGAGAGGATGGGAAGTGCTTGTAAGCAGCTTTTATAGAACTTGACTGGAGCGGTTTTACTCAGGGTCAGTCCCTCTACAGGAATCATGTGGAGTCCAAAACATGCATGTTTTCTAAGAAGCTGTCCACTGAAAGGGGCTACGATAACCATGATAATCAGCACTTTCCTGATCTTAAGACCCTTCTAAGGATCCACCAAAATGTGAACGGGACTTTTAAGATTTAAGACTAAACAGGCTTATTTACTTTCTTGTGTCCTCATTTCAAACTCAATTCTCACTTCTCTCTTGAAAACTGAAACCTTTTGATGCAGGTGGAAGGGATCAACATTCTACAATACTACCAACATGCATAGTTCACGAAGAGAGGCAATAAATGCCTACGCAAGTTAATAGAGGAGCAGTTAAAAAAACTTATGTCATTTTTTTTTATTAGGATTCATTCCATACAAGCATGAGAACAAATTTGTAAAACTGTAAAGAAAAAAAATCAGAGAGTACTGTCAGAACGCTTATTAACTACAACAGTGGGCTATTTACTACTGTGTTTTCCACTCAGAAAACACGGGAGACCTATACGCAAATAAATAAAAGAGAGAATGGGGAGAAAAAGTCACATTTATTAGTTAAGACAACCACAGGCTGGACACAACATACATGCTAAAAAGTGGACTGTCTTTCAAAACTTACTTCAAAGGTAAATAGGTAAATGTTTTTCACAGCCCCACAATATTTCAGTTTTACAAATTAAAAGGCCCACGTTTAGACACCAAACAGTAAAATACGTAATAAATGCTCCAACCTACCCCAAAAGCTTTTTGCAAGTTAGATCATAGTGAATTGACTAACCATGCTATTGAAAACAGTTCAAGTTATTAGTGAGGCTGAACCAGTTTTCAATGTATTAGTCCTAAAAATACACTCCAACTCCCCCCCCCAACGTATATAGGTTTACATTTTAGAGATAAGGCTGTAACACCAATTAAAGCCTCAATTTAATAATCTGACTTTAAATGAAGTCTCTCATGAAGACTTCACTCCTGGCAAAAAGTTGACATAGAATTACTAACTCTCTGTAGACAGTTATACCTACTTCTCTAGTCATTACTGAAATAAAGGATTAGAAAGGTTGGTGAGGCCATCTTTCACAGCCACTCCCTGGATCCTTCTAACACTAAAAGCCCATTATCAACCCTAGAAGATGACTTGTACTGTCTCTGTGTGCTTTTGGTTCTGTTGCTCCCTCTTCATTACCAACCGGAACTTTACTATTTGGATTCATTTGAAATCCAGTTTTAAGTCTTCTAAGATTCCCTGAATTGTTGAAGAGACATTCATGACTCCCAAGTGTGACTAGTCAAGAGCCCCTTGAAGCTTAAGACTCGAGTCTACATATAATGAGTGCTAAGAAATGAACTTCCAGCTTGGCTGTATCAACCATCTTAAATGGTAGTATCTTAACTTCTGCCTAACATTTCAGCAATTCACAAGAGCCAAGAGCATGAATTTGAAAAACAAGTTTTAAAAAAAGGAAGTCATGTTCTCACACCAAGTTTGAGGGTGAGGCTATTTCCTGTTTTTTTCTATGTACTCATTTCACCATTCTGCTGACACTGTAAGACTCACCTGATATTGGGAGGTACTGACAAAAGGCCTCTGTAATTTAGCATAGAATTATAAAATTACCTGTATCAATTCCATTTTAACTTGTAAAATGGACCCTCTGATCTCACCAATTCCCAAAACTAAAGCCTGTAGAATTTAGATAAAAGGAACAGACAATCTAAAGTTTTACATGACATATGTAAAATAAAGTACAATTTCCACTTAATTCAGTCTTCAAATATTTTTTATTGGAAGGCCATGCATTGCCTTCATTTATTGTATTTCAAATCACTGTACATTTACTTTTGTGAAAACACTGCCTGCATTTTCTAGTACAAAAAAAACCTAAAAATTGTTTCAGGAATGTAGAGAAATATCCAACTTAAATAGCGAAAAAGTGCACCATAATTACTGCTGCACTGCAGTCATTTCTGCATTTCCCATGTTTCTTAAATAACTATCCTGTCTGATAACACACAATATAAAGAGCAATTATGAAAAACAGACATTTACATATACTTCTAAAGTCTTATTGGGAATATCCTGTTGGCATTGGATAACCAATCATAGGTGCAGCTGCAGTAGCAGGATATGCATATGCCTGTTGGTTCATACCATTGTGCATATTTGGAACACTACTTCCATATTGCTGAGTGCTATCATAACCATTCTGGTAAGTCCCAGTTGGATTACCAGTCCTAAAACTGGTCTGTATACCAGCAGACACAAAATTACTTCCAAAGCTCCCATTGGCGTAATTTGCAGCACTGTAAACACCATTCTGAGTTTTTGCCCCAAAATCTCTCTTAAGCAGACTAGAATAACCTCTGTCATAATTTTCCCTGTCTCTAAAGGTATTAAATCCACCCCTTTTGCCCGCAGAGTATCTGTCCCGACGGTCATCTTTCATGCCTCCTCTACCCCTGGAACGACCTGTCAAGATAAAAAAAATTGCAGATTGATTTTACAAACCATCACCAATAATTCAATTTAATAGGTATTAAGGGTTCAGCTTCACAAATTTTACTGACCACTGATCCCATTTTAAATTAATGTTCATCATCATTTGACTCCAAACATTTCTAATGAAAGGTTGGCCTTACCTGAACCTCTGTCTTCGACCAACTGAAGCAACTTGGGATTAATTGCTTGATTAGCTTCACGAAGCACAGAGATAAGGTCGCTCACTTGCTTTATATTATTAGGTGTAAAGAAAGTGTATGCTGTGCCTGTTTTGGTACTGCGAGCAGTTCTTCCAATTCGATGAATATAATCCTCTGAGGAGTTAGGGTAGTCATAATTGATGACAAATTTCACATCTTCCACATCTGTAAGGTGTTGCAGTGTGGCAAAATAGCAATGTACGGAGTTTTGCACACCACAACAGCCAGACCAAAAATAAAAAGTTAGACAATTGTATTCCCAAGAAGGTATGGGCTGCAAAAAATAGTTAAAATGGTTATCCAATCCCTGTAGGATTACCATTGAGGTTGAAGAAAGAGGGGGGGAAAAAGGGGGAAAAAAAAAAAGCACAAGTCATCAGTATGTCTTAGAACCCGCCCAATGGAGAAAGCCTGTCAAAGTGTATTCTCTAGAACATTTCTAAATCACAAGTCCCCTTACAGATCATCAAGTGACATCTGAATGCTTCTGCGCAGTAGGGCCACTTAAAAGGTTCACAGCAACCTCTTCATGTGCTCATTTTGAGGACCTTTAAACAAAATTGCACATGGTCCTTTGTATGTATACACACGACAGTAGTTTGAAATTCTGGCCACACTGCTTGTCTTGCCAAGACCTTACAACTGCAGCTGCAAGAAAAACATACCTGTCCCCCAAAAGTTGTTTTTATGCACTGTGTCTCGTCTAGGCAAGCGCTTCCAAGAAGCCAGGATTCACTTGAGAATGTGTCTCTCTCTGGCAGGTCTCGACATGACGACTACTGTGTAGGTGAGGGAGGAACTTTCATGGCATTTTTCTTTTCCCACTGACTAGGTGTGAGAAGTTGTTCCTGCTCTAGATTATCTCATGTGCCAGTACTCACCAATTTGTAAAAGGCTTTAGTACCTTTTAAAGCTGCTCTCTCCATTTCAAACTTGAACAAAAATTTCATTGTACATTGATGTTTGGAAATATTTCTTCGACATTTCAGCAAACTCACTGAAACTCAAAGACC
The DNA here is from genome assembly GCF_029834395.1 of Sorex fumeus. Classification (NCBI taxonomy): domain Eukaryota; kingdom Metazoa; phylum Chordata; class Mammalia; order Eulipotyphla; family Soricidae; genus Sorex; species Sorex fumeus. The sequence goes on from NW_026606120.1 coordinate 81,187,634, forward strand.
CACAGATCACAGTAAACAGTTTGAGACAATGCTGTACCATGGCAGTCATGCAAAGCATGGGACAGAAGAAATACCACGGCAGTGAACTGTGAGGATAACTTCCATTTTTTTCCCCCGGAGAGAACAGTTTACGAGGCAGAGGTGGTATGCTCTGCCTTTTGAAGGTTACTGGCACACTTTCAGCTTTTCACCTCTCTAATCGACTGGAAGCAGCCAGCCGACCACTAGTCCTCCATCCCCCTCGAGTCCTCCGATTGTCATGCCTAGGCCTTGCCACAAAGACTGCACCTTTATATGAAAAAAACTTAGAAAAATGCAGAGGTTAAAGAAAGCAATAAACTTTCTTTAAAAAAAATTATATGGAGATCTTCTGGATAATCAAGCCATGAATGCGAGTTTGTACTAACCTAGCCCTCTGGAAGCCACATCTGTAGCAATCAGAATAGGAGCTTTTCCATGTTTGAATTCTGCAAAATAAGAAATAATGTATTATTACTCATCTTGTCTGGATCCAGATTGAGAAAATTTCAAGAAATTTTTGTTGAGATGTGTTACCATTTAGAACCCAGTCACGTTCCTGTTGACTCTTGTCACCATGGATACCCATGGCAGGCCACCTGTATTATGAAAGGAAGATTTCGTTAGTGTCCTCATAACTTAAGCCCTTAAGAGATTAATAATCAAAACGTTTCACCATTTTTAGTCACCAATCCCTTTAAATTTCAGTGTTTATCCACACCACACTATTTTCATTTACGAAAACCCAAATCCACTAAGATACTGTCTTCCAGAAATTCCTTAGCTCTAATATGATTTCAATGGAGGAAAAATAGCATACCCATCTCTCCTCATTTTTCTAGTAAGTTCATCACATCTTCTTTTGGTTTCAACAAAAACAATGGTTTTATTCTCCTTCTCACTCATGATCTCTTCCATTAAACGAATAAGTCTTAAAGAGGAAGAAAAAAAGTTCATTCACTGTAAATGATCTTAAAGAAAACACCTGATTACTGATGGCTGATCATGCAATTCTACCCACGAATGGTAAATAAACCAATCAGTATATTTCTTTCTTAATACCACATACCTCCCTCAACCAAGGAAGCAACTTAATTTGGGGAAAGACTACTTTTAACTAACAGATCCAGACCTATCCAAAGGTGGCATTTAAGGATAATCTGTAACCAGATACTTTTAATTCCTAAACAAAGTGGTTTTAAAGTAGAGACTCAGAAAGCTCACTTTTCATCTTTTTCCACATCGTGACACACATCCACAATCTGAAGAATGTTGTGATTTGCACTCAGTTCCAGTGCACCAATGTTTATATGAATGTAGTCTTTCAGAAAATCTTCAGCAAGCTGTCTCACTTCTTTTGGCCAAGTTGCACTCCACATTAGGGTTTGTCTATCAGGCTGAAGAATTTTACAATTAAATTATAGTATTATTCACAGAATTAAAAAGCAGCAGCTCCATTTGAAAATATGAGATACGTACTCTTATCTGATCCACAATCTTCCTTATTTGGGGTTCAAAGCCCATATCAAGCATTCGATCTGCTTCATCAAGGACAAGATAGGTGGTTCTTCTCAGATTAGTTTTTCCACACTCTAAGAAGTCGATCAGTCTCCCAGGTGTTGCAATGCAGATCTCCACACCTTCAATTTTAACATAGAAGTTTCATGAAAACACAGAACACTCAACTCAAAGTTGAAAACACTCAATTTTTGCTTTACTTGCCTCTCTCCAAATCGCGAATTTGTGGTCCCTTGGGTGCACCACCATAGATACAAGTAGACTTCAAACGGCATGCTCTACAGTATTCAGCAGCAACTTGCTGCACCTGTTGAGCCAGTTCCCGAGTTGGTGCCAGCACCAAGCACTAAGAAAAAGAGGAATAGAAAGAAAACAAATTTAGACCCAGACCCTAGTTTCAAATTGCCTGTTTTCAGTATTACTTTCCTATACTCAAAGCAGCTTTACTTTCAGTTCAAATGGGTATAATATTTATACAGAATATTCTTTAATATGTGTTGCTCTTATATTACACTTCTACCCAAGCACACAGAACATACTTACAATAGGCCCATCACCTCTCTCTAGAAACGGCTGATGATTGATGTGGACGATGGCAGGCAGCAAGTACTATTTAGGGGAAAGCAACAGAAACTATATTAAAATCTTTTCATTTTTGCTTCTCAACCCATTTTTTGGCTACCCAAAGTTTCTCCCAAACTTACAGACAATGTTTTCCCAGATCCAGTCTGTGCTACTCCAACCATATCCAATCCACTCAGAGCAACTGGCCATCCCTGAGCTTGAATAGCAGTGGGTTCAGTGAAGTTCTGTCTTGCGATCACATCCATGACATTTGCTGTAGGTTGAGATAATTTAGTAAGAATGACTAAAGTCAAGGGGATGGAAAGGGTTTTTTAAAAAAAACGAGTAGACTCAAAACAAGCATTTACCAGGGAAATTTGCTTCATAAAAATTCAGAACTGGTTTTGGGCAGTTGTGACCTCTAACCGTAACTTCCTTGCTTCTTCTGTATGTCTCCACCTCTTGCTATAAGAAACAATCATCGGCTAGTAAATCTCTTGAGAACTAAACAAAGCAACTGCATGCTCCTTAATTACAAATGGGTTAACTTTTAATCTGGATCCACATTTGCTAAGTTTAACTGTTCTAAAAAGAAAGCTCCAAATCCCTTCTTTCCAGAAGGCCTTTCTCTTCCCCAAGAACAATGTGTCAAAGTGTCAATTCCTCCAAATCGCAAGCTATTTCTGGTCAGATTTTGATATGCTATGTACGAACAGTTAAGTGCCAAGAGATTACTTACTGCCGTGCGCCTAGCCAAGTCAGGGTGTTCTTGATAAAAATTCTTCTCAAATTTGGGCAGCTCATCAAGATTCCACTTCTTTTTAACTAGCTTCTCCCCAGGGTTTCCAAATTTCTTTCCAGATCCTAGGGGCCCTGCCCTACTTCCTCCAAACCGAGGTGCACCAAACCTGCAATTTACAAGGCAACGTTTTTTGCACAAGCCTACCCAGGGGAGCTTACAGACTGACTGTCAGATTCCCCCCACCCCGGGTGCTAGCCAACTAAGCCCCAAAGCGGGACTCAACGGGAGACCAAATCCCGCTCCCTCCCTCAGCGGCGGCCCCTTCTCCAAGCCAACCCTCGGTCCCGCCCCGTGCCCCGAGCAGCGGCGACAGCGTGGGGATGCGCAGTCACTCCCGCCCCCCGAGCTGGGGAACCACCACCGGGACTGAGGGACGCGCCAGCTTCGTGGGTTTTTTTTTTTTTTTGCCCGCCCCCGCCGATCCCAGGCCCCGGCGCTCGGATTCTCGTGGCCGACGGGCAGGGCCGGGGCGAGCGCTCGGCGCGAGGCCGCCGCGCAGTCGTCTCGGGGCCACCTCGGCACGGCCCATGGCGGCGGCTCGGCAGCCAGGCGGCACAATTATATAACGCGAGGAAGAGAAGGAGGAGCCGGCGGCCACCGGGGGAGGAGTCCGGGCCCGGGCGGAGCCGGCCGGGCGGCGTTCCCGCTGGGGCGGCGCTTCCCCCTTTGTCTCGCATTTCTCTCTGCGCCACATTTTCTCCGCGCTGCCATTTTGAGCTCCTCCGCCGGGCGGGGTAACAAAGGCGCCGCCGCCATGTCCGACGCCGGCATTTTGTGCCCGCGGCTCCGCCACATGGCCGAATCCGGCCGCCCCCGGGGCTCCCGAGGAGCCCCCCGCGGCGCCCCCGACGTCCCGACGCCCCTCAAACGCCGCCGCCCCCGAAGCCTGCACCGAATCGCGGCGGGCGCCGCCGCGGAGCGTCGCGCTTCCCTTCCCCCCCAGCCCCCCACCCAACGCAATCCTGCGAATTCGGCTCCCCCACCCCCGGCGGCCGCAAAAAAAACCCCAAAGAAACAAACAAAAAACCCTCGAAAACGCCTGCGCCCCCACCCCCGTACTTGAAAAACAAAAAATTCTCTTTAAAAAATTACTAAGGGCCGACTCGGGTAAATAGCCCAAAAATCTCCTAATCCTCGACGGGGGAGACCCCAAAGGCTCGGGAGAAAGCCCAACGCCTCACTCGCCCCCGCCTCCGCCGCTGCCCCCGACTGCCGCCCCTCCCCCACCCGCCGGGCCCTGACAGCCCACACTCACCCTCGATCCCGGCCGCGATCTCGGTCACTCGAATAACCCGACATGGCGTCAATGATTGCGGTTGGCGGGGGACGAAGCGGAGAGAAAACAGGGAGCGACGAGTCGCTACAGGAGGCTTCGGCGACGACGAAGCCTCGCGGGGGCGGCAGCGGCGGAGGGACGGCGATGACAGGAGCCGGAGCTGCTCGACAAGAGACCGGTGGAAATGAATGAGGTGCCGGCCGCGTCCCGGCAGCCGGTTTTATAACCTGGCCCGCCTCCTCCGCCGCGGAGAACGCTGGGAGCCGCTCTATGACCTAATCACCCGCCCCTGCGCAGAGGCCGCAACGCTCGCCGGCGTTCCGGAATCCGCCATGTTCGCGCCCTTCCCCCCGCCGCCCCTCCCTTCGAGCCGCCCGTTTGTCGCCCCTTCGTGGCTTCGCCCACCCGCTCGAGGGCTGCCTCGGACTTCACCCTCTGAGCTTCACCTTCTCCTCGTCTCCCTGCACCTCCAGGAAGCCACCCCACCCTTGTCCAGGCCCGGCGGCGAAACCACTCTGCCCACTCGGGGATGTTTACGTCTCCGAGGTGTCCTCACGCCCCTAACCAAACGCCACGGGGAGGCGGGCCTCGGCGCGGTCACGTGGCCGCCCCGCCCACCGGGTGAGCGGGCCGCACTACTTCGCCACTTGGGTCTCGGCGGAGGAATACCAAACGAACGACGCTTACCGGAAGTGCCGGTCTAACGCCCTCTAGAGCCCGGCCAGCGTTGCTGGGGGCCCGGGGCTGTCAAACCCACCGACCTACGAATCCCTTAGCGGGCTCTACCCCGCGGGAATGGGATCTAAAGCCCACAAACCGCCGTCTAGGCACGTGCGGCGAAGGGAAGTGCTCCTTTGATGACCAATCAGCGGCGAGAAGCCGTTTCAACGTCCCACCCTCTTCCCCCCCTCCTCCTTGGCGCCTCCTATTCCTTTCCCCTCCTTCCAGCGCCGTGTCTGCGCCGAAAGGCCCTTGCCGGACACCGTAGCCCGCGCGCCCGCCCGCGACTCCCGCCGCAGCCTGCTTCCGAGACATGGCTTACTCCGAGGCCGGTGAGTCTCGGTCTGAAGCCCTGGTGTGTGCGGACTGAAGCCGTCCGGGGCCCCCTCCGCGGGCCGCCCCTGCCCGTTTTATCCCGAGGGCTCGGGGGCGGCGTCCTCTGGGTCGTGACAGAAGCCGGGCAGCAGCCATCGGCGGCCGCCTCTGGAAGGGTCTCTCAGCCCCCGCTCCCCAGGGTGGGGGAACCGGAGCTCGGGCGCGGTTCTTTGCAAACCCCCAACCCCTGCCGGCAAAAGGGGCCGTGGGGGAGAATCTTCCCCGGACTGGTGGTTCTCGGGAGAGCCCAGTTGCGCCCGTGCCCCGGGGAGTGGCGCTTCGAAGACGACCCCCCCCCCGACACACGCCCCCAACAGACTCACTCCCGACCCCCAGACGCCCTGGCCCGCGTAGGGCCGCCCGCTGCCGTTGGTTACGGGCGGGCTCTAGCCCCGTCGTCTAGGACGCGCTGGTGTTCTCCGCAGCGACGGGCCGGTCGGGGGGCCGCGTTTGCCCCGCCGCGCGGGGAGTGGGTTTCCAGAACGCGTTTGCAGAGCGCTCCCTCCCAGAGCGGAAGGTCTTTCCCCTTGACTGCCCGTCATGGCAGGGAGCAGAGGTCCCAAGCCTTGCAGATGGGCTTCTGGACCAGGCGTCCTTGACGCCCGTTTTCTGGTCCCAGGCCCACCGGATTGGTTCTCAGGGAGGTGGCAGAAGGGCTAGGACGGTGCTAGTTCCCGGGCTAGGTAGGGCACAGCTCTGCTCTTCTGCTCTGTCAGATACATTAAAACTAACAAAGTGCCATGATTGGTGGTGTCATTTACTCCAGTTTTTAACAGCCTCGGTTAATCACCACCTCTTTGGGCACTAGAGAAATTATGGCTTGCCGGAGATAATTGGGTAAAAACATAGCCAATGCTATTGGGACTCCGCAGTGACATTCATTAATTAGTTTCTGGTAGTCCAGCTATCATTAACAAACTCTTGTTTATGACATTTCGTTGTAAGTGTGTTCAAGTAAGCTCCTTATGGTTCCGATGATAACTATAGTGGAAAAAGTTTTAGGTCGCAACAGTAACTATTGTGTTTTCATTCTGGTTTTCACAACAGGAAGTCACATTGCCTTGGGCTGGAGAACATGGCACAGGAGTTGAGGCATTTGCCTTGCACTTCAGGCAACTGACTCTGGTTAGAACCTACGGGACTCATCATGGGTCCCTCTAGCACTGAGGGTCACTCCTCAGCCCAGAACCAGGAGTACCCCCTTACCCCAATTTGTAGCACCTTGTAAGTCACCCAAAGGAATTAAAGACATCTTTTCAAGAAGCATGCCGGGGCCAGAGAGAGAGCATCAGAAGCTGGGGTTCAATCTTTCAGCACCTAAGCCCTGCTGGGAGTCACTAGAGTATGGCCCCCCAAACCAAAAACTTTAAAAATGAAAAAAATTAACTCCTACCTAGAATGGTCTGAAATCTCCGTCAGAGTCCGATGCCTGTGTGTGGGTTTTAAATGTACTGAGTGTGTGTGTGTGTGTGTGTGTGTGTTAAATGTATGGAGTATACAACTATTTTTTTTTCAAGGCTTTCCCCTCTCCTTTATCAACAGACTGGATAACTGTTGCCAATAACCTCCTTTTGAAATGTCACATAAATCTGAGGATACGAGAACTGGAAGATTGTGATGCTAATGTTTTTATTGCTCTTTATCAATACATTTTGGGAGAAAAGGTACCAGGTAAGGTACATCCACCAAAAAGAGGGTGTCTGAGTCTTAATGGCAGAAATTTCTGTGCCTGTATATCAATGGTATAATATTTGAATGTCTTCTCTCTGTCTATACTTACATTTAAATGATTATATTCATTACCTTACCTTAATGAACTTCTTATGGAACCAACCCATAATAGCTGTGAGAGTTATGTCAGTCTGACTGGACCTGGTCATCACTGTTGAATCATGCCTAATGACTTATGAAAGTTGTACCTTTCTATAAATGTACTTCAGAAGTTTGTAAATTCTGAACTTTGTTGCGTCCTGTTCCTTAGCCAATGCTAGGGATAAGAATTGGGTTTGGGCATGCATATGCTGCCTGAGCCCTTGTGCTGCTTGTGCCCACATGGCTGAGCACATGTGTCGCCCGCATCTCCCCTCTTGAGATGTGTACTTCCATGCTTTTCTGTCTAATGCTAGGATGTGTGTAGGGACTCTCTCTGCCCTTGGAGAAGCCTGTGTTCTCTCTTGAGTACGTTACTTTCTCTCTCTCTCTCTTTCTCTCTCTCTCTCTCACACACACACATACACACACATACACACCTTAAAAATCCTTCAAATAAAATCTGTTACTTCAGGGGCTGGAGCGATAGCACAGTGGGTAGGGCGTTTGCTTTGCACGCAGCCAACATGCCCGACACGGGTTCGATTCCCAGCATCCCATATGGTCCCCCGAGCACCGCCAGGAACGATTCCTGAGTGCATGAGCCAGGAGTAACCCCTGAGCATCGCCGGGTGTGACCCAAAAAGCAAAAAAAAAAACCAAAAAACAAAAAAAAAATCTGTTACTTCAAAAAAAAAAAAGAATTGGGTTTGTGGGGCTGGATTGATAGTACAGCAGGTATTCACTTGCCTTGCACATAGCCAACTAGGGTTCAGTCCTTGGCATCCCTTATGATCCCCTGTGCACCTTCAGGAATAATTCCTGAATGCAGAGCCAGTAATAAGCCCTGAGCCATCATTGCTGTATGTAGTCTACAAACGAACAAGGCGGTTCATACATCCAGTGTCTTATTTCTTAACTTGTGTCGTTTCTTTGAGGGGTGCCACATCATTTTCCTATGTTCCTAATGAGATATCACAGTCTTTATAAATTTGAGTCTTCCTTACATTGTTTCCATGAGGGAAGATTTCACACTTCTTAGATAATGGAATAGCTTCTAGCAGGTTTCTTTAGTACTAGTTGTAACATTTTTTAGAAGTTAGAGACATATAAATTAAAATATTTTAAAAATCCTGCCCCAAGACATCTTCCGCCTCAAATTTAATACTTGATAGCTAAATCTTTCTGCACTCTGTCCTATTCTGACCTTTCAAATGTTTTGAACTGGGACTAGAGTGATGGTACAGGGCTTAAGGTAATAGCCTTTCATGTGACTAACCCTAGCTTTTCTCCCCAGCACCACAGATGGTCCCCTAAGCACTACTGGGCATGACTCAAAAACAAAACAACTCTTCTTCAGAGCTGCTGTGGGCATTTTTTTTTTCCATCTCATGGAAGACAGCCCACAGTTAGGGAGGAGCTACAGTTTTACCTCACATTGCCTCACTTTAGAGTTTTAACACCTCCTTGGACTGAGAATCTCTACTTTGTTACTCTTAGTTGTGAGGGCCATACCTAATGGTATGGGGACTACAGGGCCACTCCCATTGGTACTGAGGTTGGACATGTGCTGTGGATCTAACCCAGGTCATTACAAATACAGGGCATATGTTCTCCACATAGGAGCCAGAGCCCTGACCCTGGGGACCTCTTATTTTTCTTTAAGATGGTGCTTGTTGCAGAGCCTGTTCACATACGTTAGTTGAATATTTACAGACATTTAAGCAATAAGGAGTATGTAGAATTCAGTCTCTTGAGCTTTTTTCTTTTATAGATATTTTTGTAGCAATTACATTTAACTCAGAAGTCTGGTCAGAGACAGATGAAAACTTGAACCCTGATGCAAACTTACATACCTTTTTTTCCCCGTAGACCTCATTACTATTCCCAAGAGTCAAGAGGATGAAGCTCACAATGTACAAGCAGTAATTGATTCCCTGGCCTTGGATTACCTGCAGGTCAGCTTGTCTCACATAACAGGTTGGTATATGCTTATATCACTGCATTTTACTAAGATAACTTGTTATTACTTTTGACATTGATTAACCACATGACTAAACTTGTGGAATAGATTAGATATAAATAAAAGATTATACCAAGATCATCAACAACAGCCAGCCTTGGGAGCATTTCCAGAATTAGTCATGATTGTGTTTGATGGATTTGGGCCTGAGATACAAGAATCCTAGCTGACAGTTTGAGGTATTTTTTGGTGGTTGTTGTTTCTCCAGCCATCAATGTATTTTTGTCATTTATTTTTAGTTTTGGGGTTACACCCAGTGATAGCTCAGAGATTACTCCTGGTTCTGCACTTGAGAATCACCTGGCAGTGCTCAGGGATGCCAGGGATTGTACACTGAGTCAGCCGTGTGCAAAGCAAGCACCTTACCTTCTATACTATCTCTTGAGTCATAAATTTTTTTTAACTTCAGAATCATTCTGAAGTTGCCTGCATCTCAGCTTCAGGTGCTTAATTTTTCTTTCTTCTTTTTTTTTTTACTGGAATCTCTCTCCCTCTCATATTTTCTAAATAAAACTACCTCAAAAAAAAAAATCCACCATAATTATTCTTTAAAGTTGCAGCCTAGGGGGCTGGAGCGATAGCACAGCGGGTAGGGCGTTTGCCTTGCACGCAGCCAACATGGCCCACACAGGTTTCCCGAGCACCGCCAGGAGTAACCCCTGAGCATCGCCGGGTGTGACCCAAAAAGCAAAAAAAAAAAAAAAAAAAAGTTGCAGCCTAGCTTTTCTATGTTGGTATGGTGATTTGTCTAAGTTTTCCTTAGTAGTGAAGTTTTAGATATTCCTACTTTTTAGCCCTGAGAATAAGTAGCGTGATAGTTTTTTTTATCATATTGATACCTGCACATACTACCAGTGACTTATTTAATAAATTGCAGCACTAGCATCGTGGGTATGTCAGTAAAGCACTTGCCTTCCATGCAAACAGCCTGGGTTCAATCTCCAGCACTGCCAGGGGTGATACCTGAAGCCAGAACCAGATGTAAACCCTGAGCATAGCCAAAAACCAACCCTGTGCCCTGCCCTGCTCCCCCCTGCCCCCCAAAGAAGAAACAAAACCCTTTCTTTAAAAAAAAAAATCGGATAGAGACTAACAGTTGCTGATACTCAGGGGCCATGCACTACACCTGGCAGTGCTACAGGGTGGAATGAATGTTCAGTGCCAGGGATTCAATCCAGACTATAGGTGCCTTTGAGCATCTCCTTAAGATCATAGTTTTATTTGCCAGTAAGTATTAACTGAGAAAAATGCACAGTTAGAATGATCAAGTTCAGAGCATGCTGCTGTTAAAAGCAAAGGTGAATTGATTTCATGCAGGACTCTCTGAAAGCAGATGCAACTCTGTAATACCTGCTTCACTGTGCTCCAGTGCAGTACGAGGGTGGGATAAGACTTTTCATCATATAATTTTGCACTGCTTCTTTATTTTGGCTCTCCCAGCAGTTCTCAGAAGGCTGAGGTCCCCTCCTGGTGGTTCTTGGTGAGCCAGACCTACAATTCATATGAGGGCTCAAGGGTATAGCCTTTGAGGGCTCTGCTGTACCAGGAATTATTCAGGCCATCCCTGGGTGCTCAGAAGCTTCTGGGCACTTGTGGTGGGCAAGGGATTGAACTGGGGTCCGTGCAAACAAGCATGCACTTTGTCTCTGGTTTTTTTTTTTTGTTTTGTTTTGTTTTTTGCTTTTTGGGTCAGACCCGGTGATGCAACAGGGGTTACTCCTGGCTCTGCAATCAGGAATCACTCCTGGCAGGTGCTTGGGGGACCATATGGGATGCTGGGGACCGAACCCAGGTCAGCCACGTGCAAGGCAAACGCCCTACCTGCTGTGCTATTGCTTCGGCCCCATACCATGCACTTTAATCTCTGAACCCATTTCTCTCTGGCCCTTCTTTTGCACTTTGAATTTGAATCTTGACTATATTGTCCCAAATAAATAGACCAAAGCTGTTTTTGAACATTTTTCCAAAGTAAAGTGTACTAAGCCTGTATTCTAATGCCAAACATATTTATGAATTGCTATATATGCAAATAGTGAGAATAGAAAGATTAGTTTTTTATGCAAGCTAGCAAGCAGATCGGATCTTGGGAACTTGAAACTATACTTAAATCATTAAGGGAAGGTTTATACTATTGGTTTATTCTTTGACAGGAGCTAAGTTAAGTGGAATAGATAATTTCTATCTTTTAATTTGATATTAACAACAAAAGGGGGGAGCCAAATCAGGCAGTACTTCAGGGTTACTCCAAGCTCTGTGCTCAGCAGTCCCTTCTGGAGGTGCTTGATGGCTCATGCGGTCTCAGGAATGAAACTGGGGGAGCCATATGCAAGATAGGCACGCACATTACTCCCTGTTCTATCTCTCCAACTCCCTAATATTTGTGCTTCTAGAAGCATACTATAGCAAGAGTAGATCTACTTATAAAAAATTTTAGGGGGTGATTGTTCCTAAAAAGGAAAAAGGTTCTTTTAGAGACTTTTTGGGTTTTATTTTTATTTGGGGGCCATACAGGCAGTGCTCGGGGCTTAATTCTGGCTCTTAGCCCAGGAATCACTTCTGATGGTTCTTGAGGAGCCATAAGGGCTGCCAGGGATCAAACCCGAGTCAGCCATGTACAAGGAAAGCACCCTACCCATTGTACTACCTCTCTGGCCCCAACCCTAAAGATATTTTTAGTGCGGATCTACCTCTGGCAGTTTAAATACTCCATGAAAAATTTCAAAACTGCTTACCTCTTTCAGAAGACTGTACTGTTTTGTTTTGAGCTGTTTTTCTACACCATGAAGCACTACATTCTGGAGGGCAGTCTTAGTTGCTGGGTTGGTAGAGTATGCTCCCCATCCTGGAAACTGAGAAGTCGTGAGTATGCCCTGGAGTATATACTTAAGTATCTTGTTAAGCCAGAAAAACAAGGCTTAAAAACAAGATTTCTGGTTGATGGTTTTAAACAAAAAAACAAAAACCCAGTTGTCAAATATGTTCTTTCCTAACAGTATTATTGTAAGACACTGGATTCCTGGAGTAGATTAAGTTCTGAGTGGCTAGAGTCTCTCAAATAGCAATTTTTACTCAGCTTCACCATTCTGGTTTTTAACTCCTGAGAATGCCAGGCATGGTGTCCCAGAGGACAGCCTTAGTGTCTCAAGAGCTAACATTCTGTCCACACCTGATGCTGATTGGGATTCATTTTAGGTGACTTTAAATATGTCAGCTTTCCAAATGCTTATAATCCTTTTGTAACCTTCTAACTTGACATTCTCATTTCACCTTCATATTCTTGTGAACCTTTTAACTTCACAAAAAAAGTGTGGGGGAGGTTCAGAGGTACAGAGAAAGTATAGAAGGTAAGGTACACACCCAGCCCAGTTGAGACCTAGCACTCCTGAGCCCTGCCAGAATTAAGCCCTGAGCACTGTTGGGTGTGGCCTTAAAACAAGACAAAAAGGATGGGGTTTGTATTCATGGACTCAAGGATGATTTTTAGATAGAAAAATGGGATGAATCACATAAAATGAATAGAAATTAACAAACATGGAGAAAAATTGGGAATTCCCAAAGTTTCTCAATAGGTATTTTTGGTTATTTCTACATTGTTCTACTATTGTCATTTCCTAACATACAGCCATCTACAAGTAGTCTCCTACAGTTGAAAATGGTTCTTTTCTGCCTGTTTGTTTCACCAGCCTAAGAAAACTGCTTCACTGCTTTAAATTTTAGTATAAAATTTATACTAAATTTATAGAGGAGGAGCCAGAATAATAGCACAGCAGGTAGGGTGCTTGGCTTGCATGTGCCGAACCAGATTTGATCCTTGGCACACCATATCATCCCCCAAACCCAACAGGAGTAAACCCTAGCACAGAGCTGGGAGTAAGCACTAAAATGTTAAGTGGAATAGATAATTTCTACTATCTGTGGGTGTGGCTCAAAAAAAAAACCAAAAAAAATTTAATAAAGGATGTTTTCTTAAGTCCACATATTTTGCTTCATAGGGGAAGAACTGTGCCAGTGAAGTATCAAACACTATATTCAAGACTGTTTCCTTTGTTTCGTCAGATATTATCAGAAGCAGGAAATTGATGTTTTTAATATTTATATTGTTTATTCTGGGTTAGTTATAATCCTTATTTTCTTGAAGTTTCCACAGTAGTATATATTTCAAGATTATGAGAATTTTAATTTCTTCATTGTTTTTAACTGTGCTGCATTCTGTGCTTAGGAGAAAACATAGTAAAAGGAGACAAAGAATCTATTAAGAATCTTCTAGAAATCCTTGATGGGTTGCTGGAGTATCTTACAGAACATGTCAGTGAAGCATCTTATGAGAAAAGTAAGTTAATAATAGAAAATTGGTTTGACGGTTATGCCGTATTTTGCTTTTATTTTTTTAACCTGTTTTTTTCTGATGACTTTATCTGGTAAATCGAATTATGGATTAAGTTTGGAGGTAGGACCACACCCGGCACTGCTCAGGGGTTACTCCTGGCTCAACACTCAGGAATTACTTTTGCCAGTGCTCAGGGCACCATAGGAGATGCCAGGGATCAAATCCAGGTTGGGGTTTCTTTATGGAGCCAAAGCGGTAGTATAGCAGGTAGGGTTCTTGCCTTGCATGTGGCTCACTTTCTTCCTTGGCACCCCATATAGTGTATCAAACCCATCAGGAGTGATCTTTTAGTGCAGAGCCATTAGTAAGTCCTGAGCACTGCCGGGTGTGGCCCCAAAGCAAAACAAAACTATGTTCATGGTTTAGAAGAATCAATATTGTCAGAATAACCTGCCTCCACAAAGTATTGTACAAATTCAGTAGTCTCCATTAAAGTTCCAATGGCAGGGGCTAAAGTGATAGTACAGTGGGAAGGGAGCTTGCCTTGCATGTGGCCAACCCAGGTTTGATCCCAGAAACCTGGGCTTGGTTTCCTGAGCCTCATTAGAAGTGACCCCTGAGCACTACCGGGTGTGGCCTAAAATCAAACCAAACAAGAAAAGTTCCAATGGCATTCTTAAAAGGCTTGAAACAAATTCTATTAAAGTTTGTATGGAACTATAAACAGCCAAATCAATTCTAAGAAAGAAAAAAGTAGATGGGAGGCATTGCATTTCCTGACATTTACTTGTACTACAAATCAAAACAATTTGGTACTAAATTTAAGTTAGACTTGCAGACCACTAATAGAATTGAGAATTCTAATATTTCAAATTTATGGATGATTAATCAGTGACAGAAGTGAAGCAAAAATAATATCATCAACAAATGGTATTGGGAAAACATGCAAAAATGAAACTGATGAAACCATATCACACCATTCAACTCAAGGGCCATACAACAGTTAGGATGCTTGCCTTATAACATGGCCAGCCTGGTTTTGATACCAGCATCACATTTGGTCCCTCAAGAACCACCAGGAGTGATCCCTGAGCACAGAGTCAAGAGTAACTCCTGAGCACGGCTGGGCGTGGCCCAAAAGTCAAAAAAATAAATAAAAACTCAAAGTGGATTAAAGACTTTGAGATTAAACCAGAATGAATGAAAACTTTGAGGAAAGCATAGGGAGAACTCTCCAGGAAATGACCCTTGGAAGTGTCTTCATGGGGCTGGAGAAATAGTAGAGAGGGTAGGATGCTTGCTTTGCACCCAGCTGACCCCAGCACCCTATATGGTCCCCCTGACCTCTCTCCACACATCAGGAGTGCTCCTTGAGCACAGAGCCAGAGCCAGGAGTAAGCCCTGAGCACTGCTAGGTTCCAAAAGGGAAAACATGTTTCTTTAAGTGATTTGACTCCAGAGACTAAGACAGCAACTAGGAATGGAGCTTCCATTTGGCTTAGCAATCCTAGTTCTTGAAATATACCCCAAGGGTTCAAAATCAAAACAGAGATAAGGTATTTGCATCCCTCTGTTCCTGGCTATTCACAGTAGCCAAAATCTAGAAACAACCCTAGTGTCCAAGAATAGATGACTGGATAAAGAAACTGGTACAAGCACAAAATGGAATATCACTACACTGTACAACAAAAGATTAAGTAATGAAGTTTATTGCTACATGGAGGGACCTGGAAATTATGCTGAGGAGAGAGAAGGAGAGAGAGAGAGAGAGAGACGAGGGAAGGAGGGAGGAGAGTAAAGGAGAGAGAGAGAGGAGAGAGGAAGGAGACAGTGAATGATCTCTCTCATATGCAGGGTTTAAGGAAATACAGTGGGGAAATAATGAAGGACATTGGAAACAAAGAACATGAGAACTGGTTTTCAGTCAGGAAACTTGCCACTTGAGGAGGCTGAGAGACTGAACAGGAAGGAGGCAATGACTGTAGTGGAGAGAAGATCAAGTTGGAGGAGGAGGTAGTGCTGAAAGGTGTTAAAGTGTATGAAATCCTTTCAGCTACAGTACAGTAAATTACAATGCAAAACATGTATTTTAAAAAAGTGTTGGGACTGGAGAGATAGTACAGCAGGTAGGGTGTTTGCCTTGCACATGGCCGACCCAGGTTTGATTTCCAGCATCCTATATGGTCCTCCGAGCACTGCCAGGAGTAATTCCTGAGTGCAGAGCCAGCAGTTAACCCCTGTGCATCACCGGGTGTGACCCTAAAAGAAAAAAAAGTTCCCCTTACTCTGGTGGGTGGTAGGTAAAGGAGGAGACAGGGAAATTGGTGGAAGGAAGTGGGCACTGATGAAGGGATTGGTGTTGAAGTAAGATATGCCTGAAACCCAGTCATGAATAATTTTGTTGTTTCACGGTGACCAATAAAAGAGAAAAAAAAGTTTTGCAAGCCAAAAGTCATTGAGCAAGAATAAAAAGAAATCCTGATTTTTGTTTGCTTGTTTTGGGGCCACATCCTACACTGCTCAGGGCTCTGCACTCAGGAATAACCTCTGGTGATGCTTGGGGGACCTATATGGGATGCCGGGAATCAAACCCAGGTTGGCCACGTGCAAGCACTCTACCCACTGTACTATCACTTTGACCCAAAAAGAAACACTACTTAAAGGAAAGTGGGAGAAAATATTTGCATGTAATATATTAGATAAATGGTTAATATCTAAGATTTATAAAATACAGAGCTCAAAAATTAAAAATACAATACCCCATCCCCAAGGAGAGGAAATGAACCGATACACTTCCCTGAAGAGGACATAATGGCTTGAAGTCATTTGAAAAGGTCTCAGAAGCTAGAGAGATAGTACAGTGGGTAAGGTACTTGCCTTGCACATAGCCAACTTGAGTTCAATTCCTGGAACCTCATCTGGTTCCCTGAACCCCCCAGGAATGATCCCTGAGCACGGAGCCAGGGTAAAGCCCTGAGCACAGCCAGGCTCAGGAGACCATCTGGAGGGCTGGAGATTGAATCTAGGTTTACTTGAAACAATCAGTATTGACTTGGGACATAGTGGGAAGGAACCCTCATTCACTGTAGGAAAGTTGTCTGGTCAACATCTGTGGAAAGCAGTATGGAGATTTCTCAAAAAGTAAGGCTAGAACTCCCATGTGACCACTTCTTGACAACTACAAAAAACATTAATTTGAAAGTATCTGTGCACATCTATGTTCTTTGCAGTGCTTAATATGATAACTAGGATATGTAAAACAACCCAAATGTGTCTAACTATGGATGATTGGGTCAAGAAGTTGTGGTAGATATACACAATGAAATACTGTGCTTCTGATTAAAAAAAAGTAATGCAGAAAAGATGAAATTATGGAGTTTAACAGTTTACTGCAATGTGGATGGAATTGGAGGGTATCATGTTAAACGAAATAAATCAGGGAGAAGGACAGATACCGGATGATCTCACACATTGTAGAATATAGACAGTTAAAGAGAATAGACAGTACTACCAGAGATAGTACAATGGGCAGGGCCTTTGACGTGCACATGACCAACCTGGGTTTGATTCCTGAGCCCAGCTGCGCTCAGGAATCACTCCTGGCTGGACTTGGAGGACCATGTGAGGTATCAGGGATTGAACTGGGTTGATTATGTGCAAGACAAGTGCCCTACCGCTGTGCTCTCTCTGATCCGAAAATACATGTATTTGAACTAGGAATCTCTAGAAATGGGAAGGGGAATATCCGTAGGGGTGGGTTTGAATCATGGGTGGTTTCATCTATGATAACTCCAGATATTAATGCACTGGTGAGTTATTGCTGCCAGTAAATATATTCCTCAAGAATTCTGTAGAGAAAAATGGGTGGAAAAATTTCATCCAAACCTTGAGCGTATCTAAATGGATCTTAGTAAATTAGTCAAAGATGTAGGTTGATGCTCATATTTTACTGAAGCTGCACTTTGGTTAACTTGCCTCAGACATCCCTTACAAATAGTACAGTGACTAATAAATGAACTTACCACCTAGATTATCAAAATAAAACATTGCAATAGAATGGCAGCCCTGCTTTTAAAGCAACACTTGAGTTCTTTGTTACCCAAGTAATAATGTTCACTGTAGGTGAGAATTGGTTCTAATTTCATTCAAAAGAATCCAAGTTTACCACGGGGTTTAGGGTTCCTAATTGTCTTTACCACCCTTATACAAAAGTAGTATTAACTTGGGGTTTTGTTTTTCCTCTTCTTTTGTTTTATTCTAAATAGGTGAAACTGAACAGTATTTTAAACAGCCTGAAGACCTTTTGGAAGTGGAAGAAAATGTTAAAGATTCCAAATCACGGAAAAAAGTTTCTTTTGGGAGGTAGACCTCTATTTCTATGAATCAAATCAAAACATGGTTTTTCTTTTAGAGAATTTAAAGTACACACAAAAGCCAGAATGGTAACAAAAACAGTGTTGGTGTAAAAATTTTTATTAACATTTTAACTTCTTGCTCTACACTCCATGTGGGCTCCAGGGACCATATGGAGTGGCAGGGATTGAACCTGGGTTGGTTGTAAGCAAGGCAAATACCCTACCTGCTATACTCTCTCTCTGGCCTCAACATTAGGAAATTTTAAACTATTCCTCTAAAGTGGAAGTGGTTGTATGTACCTATACTTGTATGTACAGTGGGTGGGGCATTTGCCTTGCACGCGGCCAACCCAGGTTCAATTCCTCTGTCCCTCTCTGAGAGCCTGACAAACTACTAAGAGTATCCTGCCCACACGGCAGAGCCTGGCAAGCTCCCCGTGGCGTATTTGATATGCCAAAGAGAGTAATAACAAGTCTCACAATGGAGATATTACTGGTCCCTCCGTGCACCACAAGGAGTAATTACTGAGTTCAGAGCCAGGAGTAACCCCTGAGCATCGCCAGGTGTGACCCAAAAAGGAAAAAAAGAAAAATACTAGGCCCAAAAATGGAATACAAGAATATATATGTGTGTGGGTTTTTTCCCACATCTGACAGTGCGCAGGGCCTGAGCCCAGAGATCAGACCTGGCAGTGCTTGGAGGACATAGTGGTTCCAGGGATCAAATCTGGGTTGACCCCAGGCAAAGCCAGGGCCTTAGCCCCTGTACTATCTCTCTGGCCACTACTATAATATTTAATGCAGTTAATACCCTTCCCAGACTCTTGTCAGCCGTAGATCTAGAAAAACCAATATTCTTTGTATTACCATAAATGCATAATACTAGACAGTTTATACATAGTAATTTCTATCATATATGTGTCAGTCAAAACAAATAGATAAGCAGTAGAAGTGAAAAATGGGGAGTGGAAGGTATAGGGGTGGGCCTCTCCTTTTTTTTTTTTAATATACACAGCAGTGAGCGATTAATCAGGACACCCAGAGAAAAAGTGCTTGAACAGCTCTTAAGATCCACATAGAAAGGCCCTTCTGTTGTCTGACCTGGCACTGAGTAAACAAGGAAACTCTTTCAGGTGCTCCATGTCACCTGAGGCATTGGGACCTTCTTGGGAAGGAGATGAAGCAGAATCTACTGGTGAACTTATTAGGCTCGGAGATACAGCACACACCTTTTCTCTAAGAAGTAACGGTGAGTAGTGAAATTCTATCAGCTTCTACTATCCAGTACAGAGCTATAAAATTGTGAACAGTAAATAACAACTTTTCAAAGAAAATATTTAAAATTGAGAAGAAAGCCACAGAGCTAGCTCAACAGACTGAGGGCGTGATTTGCTTGCATGCTGGAGATACCTCTATTACTGACTAGAGATGCTTATATAATTAAAATTTAATTATACAGTGAAGAAGATCATAGTCTTTGCAGTAATAAAATTGTGTTCTAAAATCATTTAAGATTATGGAAAATATTCCAGTATGTAACTTTTGGTCTGACACATGTTAAATTCTAGATATTGATTTGTGCAAGATTTTTAGGAGAAACTCCATTAAAAACAACATTGGAGATGAAAATTCAAGAAACCGAAGGAGAAAGGCTAAGGGTGTAACTCAGCAGCAGAGTACTTGCCTGCCTGTTTAAAGCCCTGGGGTAGCTCCCAGCACCACAAAGAGAAAAAAAAGATGAAAGAAAATAAAGAAATGACTGAGCTCGTGCTTTGTATGAGGAAGGCCTGGGTTTGATTCCTGGCACTTTAGGGTCTCTCAGATACTTCCAAATGTGACCCAGACTCCCCCATCTGTGCTCCAGTAAAAACATGCAACAAAAAAAGTGGATCTAGATCAAAGTGAATTAGCCAGTAAAAATAAATTAGAGGGCTAGGGAGATAGCTCAGAGCACTTTGATGGGAGCCACAGGCTTGTTCTCCAGCATTGCTGGAAGTGCTCCTGCCTTAAAATATTTAATGTAGTAGAGAAATTGACCCATGTTAAGAATTTTGAACATTAGTCTTGGGATGCTATTTATATTAAAGATAAAATCTTAGATATTTGGATACTTAAAACATTTTGATGTGAAATAACCATGTTGTACTGGATTATGGAAAAGGAGAGCATAGAAAGATGTTTGCTGGTTTTTATAGTATATGAGTGTCAAACATTTAAAACTACACAGTGTTTAAATTGAATGGCTTTTGGGATGTGAACAAGGTGAATTTTTCTGTACTTAAGGATCATATAACTTGATCATATTGGTAACAGTGAGTTTCAGGGTGCATTGTCACACCTTCGTAATGAGGAATTAAATGTGTGAAGTCTTCACGAAATCATGTGTGTGGAGAGGTGTGGGATGGACAAGGGAGAGAGCTCAAAGGATAGGAGCAGATGCTTTGCATGGAGGAGGCCCCTGTGCAGCCCCTAGCACTGCATGGTCAGCACTGCTGGTACAGCCAACCCCCGCTGCCCCAGAAAAGTTGTTTTAGAAGAAATGTCTGCAGGTGTAACTCATCAATAGAGTACATACTATCTGGACACAACCACCAGCATTTCTACTCTGGCACTGTTTTTTGGAACAGTCTGAAGTATTGCATCCAATCTGGCTAAATTCTGTGCTACAGAACTGTATCTCACTATCTGATAATTATTAAGAGCAATTTTTCAGCACCAAAAAGTTTAGAAGTTAAGGCAATTTGCCTTGTATGTGACCAGTCTCAGTTTAATCCTAGCACCACTGCTCCTAAACACCCACTGGGTGGGATTTCCAAGCACTGAGCTGGGAATAGCCCTCAAGTACCACTGAATGTGACCCAGACCCCTCTCCACCGCCACCCCACTTCCCCCCGCAAAAAAGTATTTACCTTTAATCCTGTGGATACAAGATTTTGGTATTTTTTGTTTCGGGGCCACACCCAGCAGTGCTCGGGTTACTACTGGCTCTACTCTCAGGAATTCCTGACAATGCTTGGGGGACCATTTCGGATGCCAGGATTGAACCTGGGTCTGTTCAATCTCTTCTATATTTGTTGTATTATCTCTCTGGCCCCCAAATTTTTGACCTGCAATATAATACTGTGCTATTCGATAGTTGAAATTATTTTTACCTTTGTGTGTTTGTGTGTGTGTGGTTTTGGACCACATACACTCAGGAACTTAAAGGACCATCTGGGGGCCAGGGATTGAACCCAGGCTGGCTGCATGCAAGGCAAACACCTTACCTGCTGTACCATTTCTCCATCTCTCTCCCTGGTTTTTAACTTTATTATTTTTTTTTAGGTGTTCAAGATCCTAATGAAATGCAGTCTAAAACCTCAGCTGTGCCACATTTCAAATTTCATAAAGAGGCTTTGGAACCTCCCTCATCTACTGTTTTGTCAAAGACTAGGACATCCCTTGTTGAAGATGGTGAGTGGTAATGTGTTACTGTAGCACTGTAGCACTGTCCTCCTATTGTTCCTCGATTTGCTCAAGTGGGCACCATAACGTCTCCATTGTGAGACTTGTTACTGTTTTTGGCATATCAAATACACCACGGGGAGCTTGCCAGGCTCTGCGTGCGTGTAGGTGGGATACTCTCGGTAGCTTGCTGGGCTCTCTGAGAGGGATCGAGGAATCGAACCCGGGCCGCCCGTGTATAAGGCAAATGCCCTACCTGCTGTGCTATCACTCCAGCGATATATCTTGAATATCCATTTCAAATGGACATACCCATTTCAATGGAAATGGATGTATCCATTTCAAGATTTGTTACTAGATCTTGAAATAGTTAGCATCCCATATGGTCCCCGGAGTCCACCAGAATTCCTGAGCACAGAACCTGGAGTGAGTGCAGCGAGGGTATGACTCAAAAACAAATTTATTGTGTGTGTGTGTGTGTGTGTGTATGGTGCCAGGGATTAAACCAGGACCTTACTCACAGTAAGGCAAATGCTTTGCTAGTCAGCTACATCCCTGACTTATGATTGTCTCGACTTAATTCCTGAGGATAATTGCCTGATTTTTTTTTCCCTGTACTTATTTTAAAGGTACAGTTTAAAGTATATTTCTGAGTAGTCCATGAACATATTTGTTGTTTGTATATGTGCAAAGGGGGGCTGGAGCGATAGCATAGCGGTAGGGCATTTGCCTTGCACGCAGCCAACATGGCCGACCTGAGTTCAATTCCTCCACCCCTCTCAGAGAGCTGGCAAGCTACCGGGAGTATCTCGCCCGTACGGCAGAGCCTGGCAAGCTCCCCGTGACGTATTCAATATGCCAAACACAGTAACAACAAAGTCTCCAATGGAGACGTTACTCGGCCTGCTCGAGCAAATCGATGAACAACGGGAGGACAGTGACTCTTCACATATGTGCAAAATGATCTATTTTTCATTTCATGATAATTGCTATATTTCATTTATCCAATTAGAAATTCCTGTGGATCTGATTCCAAGCGCTCGGAAGCTAGGGGAACCTATCCGTTCTGCTATTCCTTTACATCCCCCCTACCAGCCTTCAGAACAGCGAGCTCCTTACCCCATAGGAAAAGACTATCTGCTTTCAAGCCACTGCTTTCCTGCAATGACCTCTACTGGAGAGGACACTGCCTTTCCTGTGGTAAGCGGAAATGTTTGCTTTCCGTTGGATAAACATCCGTAGCTTTACAGAGGTCTCCACCTAGAGTAATAGTCAAGGATCTTGCACTGATCACAGATGACTCTATAACAAGGAAAATAGCAGGAGCCGGAGTGATAGTACAGCAGGTAGGGTATTTGCCTTGCATGTTGCCAACCTGGGTTCTATCCCTGGCATCCCATACGGTCCTTTGAGCACCACCAGGTGTAAGCCCCGAACACCGCAGAGTATGGCGAAAAAAAAAAAAAAGGAAAATAGTAAGAAATAGCTAACACATTTTTCAGTGTTGCCAAGCAGAGTCTGGGGTCCTTTTTAGGCATTCATAACTCCTCACACTAGGTCTGGAGTAGCTATTTTATTTTCTATGGGGAAGTTGATGTAGAGAGATTTAAATGTCTTATATAAGGTCACAGCTGTTGTAGAGTCAGAATTTTGCGTTTTTCAGGGAGCTATTTTGAAGGAACGGTATTGGGGTCCCACCTGCCTTGCTCAGGGGCTACTCCAGGGCTCAACTCTGGGCCTTTCACATTCAAACCGTCCATTCCAGCCTGCTGAGCTCTATTTCCAGCCTTAGAATGATTGAACTCAGGCATTCTGACTTCAGAATCTGTGTGTGTGTTTGAAATGAAAAGTATACGGACTTTGAAAAATAGCCTTCATCCATACTCTTGTCATCTAGCTCTAATTGCTATTAATTTTTTGACCTTTTAGCTTTCTCTCCTGGCCTCTTTGTTGTTGATATTGCTGGAGGGCCCCACCTGGTAGTGCTCAGGAACCACCAATTCCACCCTGAGGGTTAAACTCAGGGCCCTGCACATGCACAGCATGTTTACCATTTAGACCACATCCCTGATCCCCCTCTCTTCTGCTCTGAAAAAAAAAGAAATCCTTTTAGCAGTCATTCTGTCCCTGTATTCCTTAAAACAAGAATGGGCAGTTCTGGACCAGAGCAGTAGTACAGTGGTTAAGGCTGTACTACACCTTGTATGCGGCCAACCCAGGTTCAACCCTGGCGTTCCATATGGCCCTAAGCAATGCAGGTGTGACCCGAGTTCCCCACCTCCCAACCACCACCCCCCCCACACACATATGAACCCCTGAGCAGTGCAGATGTGGCCCTAATTTCCCTCTGCAACCATTACACCCCCCACACACACATGAACCCCTGAGCAGTGCAGGTGTGACCTGAATTGACCCCCCACCTTCCCCCCCACATATACATATGAACCCCTGAACAGTGTAGATATGACCTGAATTGCCCCCTGCAACCATTACTCCCCCCCCCCACCACACACACACATGTGAACCCTGAGCAGTGCAGATGTTCCCCCTGCAACCATTATCCCCCCTCGCCCCAAACACATATGAACCCCTGAGCAGTGCAGGTGTGCGTGAATTCCCCAGCCCCAACTATTCCCCCCTCCAGCCCCCCCCCCCCCCACACACACACAGAAATGCTGAGTTAGTCTTCATATTGGATGAGGTTTGTTTTTAACAATTTCACTTCTGGAAAGTTTATAATGATTCTTTGATATGAAAGACAATGACTAATAATTCCCAACTTGTGACTTCTTTAAAGGTCCCAGGTATAGCCACAACCCTTGAATTTTCATATTGAGAATACCTGACCTGCCTTTATATTTAAATGGTACCTGGGCCACACTTTTTCTTTAAGAAGAAAAAGTGTATAGAAATATTCTCCATTCCTTTGACATTGAGTGACAGAATATTTTGACAAATGTGTGTTTTAAAAAGCAAAGCGGGGACCAAAGCAATAATACCACAGGTTGGATGTTGGCCTTGCATGCAGCTGACCTGGATTTGATCCCCAGCATCCCATCTGGTCTTCTGAGCCCACCAAGAGTATTACACCCTGGTGTTAACACCCCCTCCCCACCAAAAACTAGTGAAACAGAACCAGAGAGAGAGTATGTGATGTGACCCAGGTAATTTGGAAGTTTAACAGCACAATATCCTTGGGCATTGAACCACTGGCAGGTTGGCTGAGAATTCAGAAGGGCCCCTCACGTATCCTGAGCACCTCTTAGTAGGCCCAGTTTACTGCAGTCAGTCAGTAAGCAAAATGGCCTGGGGGGATGACTCAAAGGCCTGGAGCAAACGCTCTGTATGTGGAAGTTCCAAGTTCCATCCCCAAGCACTCAACCAGACTTATCCCCTGAGCACTATCAAATGTATTCCCCCCCGCCCAACCAAAGAAACAATTTTTAAAATACAAAACATAAAAAATTAAGGAGTCTACCTTTCCACAGATCATTCCTTGCTCTGATTTCCAAAATGTTCTTTTTAATGTGTCTCAATTTTTCAAATCAACATTGTTCTTTTTTTATAGGAATCAGAAAACAGCGTTTTCTTAACTTCTAAGTTGCATAAGGATAACAAACAGGAAATAAGTCCAGACCTGGCTCAAAGCCCTAGAACAAGGAAACTACCCAAAGGAAAAAGGTAAAATTACTGCAGAATGGTTATTGGCAAAGATACATCACTAAAGTTATTTGAACTATCTACTTGACTACTCAGATGTCACATGGTCACTCATTACAGATATGAAAACAAAGCTGCAGACTTGTACTGGGATTCATCTTTCTCCCAGAGACTAAGAAAGAGGTTAACAGAGCACGGATTACAATCAGTATCAGAGAAACTCTCCCAGAGACTCTATGAACTAGATTTGGCAAGTCTTTATTATTTATTTTTTACTCTACACTGAGATTGCCATGGTTGGTGAGCATTCAAGTGATCTTTCAATTGAAGATGAAAAGGTGCTAGAAAATTAGTTGTGTCTTAGTTATTGAGAAAATGTTACATGATTCAAGTAGATAGGGTATAGCATTCTCCCTAGCCTCCCATGTTACAAATTGGTACAGATTTTATTCAAATTTTATTGACTTCTATGAAAATGAAATCTGCATTTAAGAAATTGTTGTATAAATGCATCAGTGTTTTACTTTTAAAGACAAGTTTGACATGATACTGCACAGATCTCTCATTCTTACAAAAATATTACAATTTGGGTTATTGAGTATATGAATTAAATATCTCCTTTAACTTTGTTTATTGGCTCTGCATAGTACATAGCACTGTTAATATACCATGTAAAACCTAAGCATGCATAGAATTTGAAAATTTAGAATTAGTGCCTAATTATCAGAAGAAACTTTTTAAAAGATTTTATGTGTACTCCAGCTTTTCACTGAAATCAATGAAAGATGTTGAAAAGGTGTTTTCTCATTAGATGTTGAAAAGTGCCCTGGGTGATCGAGTTCAAGAAAAGACTGACTCTGAAGAGGAGAACATTCAAAGTGAAGACACTTTGTCTCAACACAGTGACAGCATCATGGAACGTGAGCTGAAGAAACCAAGGCCAGGTACCTGCTCGGGAGAAGCCAGTGATGGATCTAGACACCTCTGTCTGTTCTAGTGCTCCTTCCCAGCCAAGGACAGCTCAGTGGGAGAGCACATGCTTCATGTGTATGCGGCCAGAGGTTCCATCCCTTCCTCCCCTCAAACCAAAAAATGATTAACTTCTTTATTTCAAAGATTTCAGAAATACTGAAGGGGTCAAACATAAGATCAGAATCCTATATATATAGATATATATATAGATTATGTTAACAATTACCTTTAGACCTATCATACTTAAGAAGGGTTGAAATCTTGGGGCCAGAGTGAGTACAGCACATAAGGTGCTTACCTTGCATGCAGCCTTCCTGGGCTTATCCCTGACATCTCATATGGTCCCTGAAGCCCCCCCAGGAGTGATCCTGCAGCACAACAGATGTGACTCAGAAGACCAAAAAAAGAAAAGGGAGGGTCAAAATCTCCACTGACCTCATCATAGTTTGTTCTTACCTCCCTTAAAGAAAGTGCACTCTCAAAATTGATGTCTTTGTTTTTATACCCAACATCAGTCCTTTTCCATATAGTCCTCAGGAAAAGGGGACCAATTTTGTAGATTGTTTTTTCATTTTGCTAATCATTTATTTTGATGTGCAGAAGCATTTTAATTTGATGTAGTCTTGCTTTTGTTACTTGTGATAGGGGGAAGGAGGGTTGGCCACACCTGAAACTACTCGTGGTTCTGTTTTCAGGGCTCACTCCTGGTGATGCCGGGAAGTGCCTTAACTCTGTACTCTGTCTCCTCAGCC
The DNA here is from genome assembly GCF_029834395.1 of Sorex fumeus. Classification (NCBI taxonomy): domain Eukaryota; kingdom Metazoa; phylum Chordata; class Mammalia; order Eulipotyphla; family Soricidae; genus Sorex; species Sorex fumeus. Next base: position 81,214,249 of record NW_026606120.1, read on the forward strand.
ATTAGGTGTCTTAGCATTTTTCAAAAAATTTTTGTTTTGCAAATGCTTTATTGCATGAAGTACATTTTTTCAATATTTTCCTTATTAGGGGCTGGAGCGATAGCACAGCGGTTGGGCGTTTGCCTTAGAAGTGGCCAACATGGCCGACCCGAGTTCGATTCCTCCACCCCTCTCGGAGAGCCCGGCAAGCTACCAAGAGTATCTCACCCGCACGGCAGAGCCTGGCAAGCTACCCGTGATGTATTCGATATGCCAAACACAGTAACAAGTCTCATGATGGAGACGTTACTGGGCCCGCTCGAGCAAATCGATGAACAATGGGAGGACCGTGACCGGATTTTCCATATTAAATTTTTTAGTGATAATAGTTTTATCATTTGTTTACAATATTACAAAATATTGATAAGGTTCAATATTTCATTATATTTGTTTGACCTATTGTTAAAAGTAGGGTATTATGGGGCTGGAGCAATAGTACAGAGGGCAGGGAGTTTGCCTTGCATGTGGCCAACTGGGGTTCAATGCCTAGCATCCCATATGGTCCCCGTGAGCACCGCCAGGAGTAATTTCTGAGTGCAAAGCCAGGAATAACTCCTGTGCATCACCAGGTGCGAGCAAAAAAAAAAAAAGTAGGGTATTAATGTTTCTGAGTATTGGGCCAGGGAAATGGCTCAGAGGGCTGGAATATAGATTTGCATGTGAAATCCCTGGGTTTAATCCCTGGTACACATGGTTCCCTAAGAAATGCCGTGTATAACCTCCCCACCAAAAAAAGAAGTCTGCTAATAATGTATTGCTGTTTCTCCTTTTGATTTATTTGTTTTATATGTTAAGGTACCACTATGTTGGTGCATGTATACATTTACAAATGTTACATCCTTCAGATAAATTGACACTTATCATTATGGCCTTGTTAGGCCAGGAATGTAACTCAGTGGTACCTTGCATAAGTAAAGTCCTGGATTGGTCCTCAACAGCATCAGAAAAAAAAAAGGTTAGAGAGAGATGTCAGAAGTCTGAGCATGTGCTTTGCATGAGGTAGGATGGGTTAGATCCCCAGAATCACATGATCCTGCATACTGCTGGGAGCTAGCTACCCCTACAAGAGGAACAGTCTCTGAATCTTCCCAGGTTTGAGACTCCACCCCTCAACAAAAAAAAATGCTTTATTTCAATCCTTATCCTAAAGTCCTAAAGTCTATTTGACTTGGTAAACATACCACTAGTCCTGCTTTCTTTGAAAACATCTTTTCTGTGCCTTCACTTTGTGTATCTTGAGGGCGAAATTGAATGTTTTACAGGCTAGATAGAGTTGGGCTGCCTCTCTAGGTTTAGGATTAGAGAATTTAGCCCATTTACATTTGAGTTAGTTTTGCCAGGGATTGAACCCAGGGCCTCACACACAGATAGGTATAGACTGAATGTTGCCTTGGAAATGTGAGCACATTAGCAGTGTGCCAGATGTGGCATCTGGAGTCAGACCAAAGATGTGGCCACGGCCTTGTGCGAGGCAGTAAGTCTGTCTCCCTCTCCAGCCCTTGATGTCGTTCTTTTGTTGACATCTTTTTCACATTAGATTTTTGACTTGTGGTTATCATAAGGCTTATATAAATTATAACTGGGTTTTTGTTTCAATTTTGTGTTTGTTTTGGGCTATGCTCAATGGTCTCAGGATTTACTCCTGGCTCTGTGCTCAGGAATCAGTCCTGGCAAGCCCGGGGAACCATATGGGGTGCCAGGAATTGAACCTAGCTTAGCTGGTGCAAGGTAAATGCCTTACCTGTTGTACTATCACTCTGGCCCTATGTCTATTTTAAGATGACTAGCTACGGAGGTATGGGCTGGAGCGATAGCACAGCAGGTAGGGTGTTTGCCTTGCACACGGCCGACCTGGGTTCGATTCCTCCGTTCCTCTCGGAGAACCTGACAAGCTACCAAAAGTGTCCTACCCGCACGGCAGAGCCTGGCAAGCTCCCTGTGGCGTATCTGATATGCCAAAAACAGTAACAAGTTTCACAATGGAGATGTTACTGGTGCCCGCTCGAGCAAATCTATAAACAACGGGATGACAGTGACAGCTACAGAGGTACTCTACAGTTTCCTTTTTCTTTTCTTTTTTTCTCTTTTTTTTATGGTGGGAATCACAGGAAGTCCTAAGGCTATTCCTGGCTCTGCTCAGAGTGACCCCTGGCTAGTCACTGTGAATTAGCCTCAGCTACATGGTATGGCAAGCGCCTTAACCCCTGTACTATCTTTCTCTGTGTCCATCCTCCTCCCATTTTTTTATGTTAAAATATACTTTTTTTATTCAACCCAAAGTTGAATATATGACTTAAGTACTTCTTTGAGATGATGGTATACATTTTTGTGCTTTTGTTTAGTTGGTGTGATTAATGGAAGGGAACATGTTGAACACGTTCAAAAGCTGTGTCTTTGGTTTTGTTAAAAATGAACTATTTGGTTTTGACTTAACATTTTTGGCCTTCAGAAATTAATGGTGCACATCTCTTCTGTATTGTAGGACTTGCCATGCGTAGAAAGCCACCCTGTAGATCTCACTCACTCTCTCCATCACCAGTTAATAAAAACAAACAGTTTATAGAGAGAAAAAGTCAGAAGCCAAAAGAAACAGATAACCGGCGATTCCAGGCCAAGGTACACCCCATCTACATTGCCTCAGGCGGCACACAAAATCATTTACCCTCAGTCCGTTGCTACAATGAACTGCTGTTGATTGAAGGCCTAATGTGCATTTGAGCTGAATGGATAGAAAACTAATATAATAATTTGTCTTTCTATTTAAAGAGCACAGACCTTATGAAGTGCTAAGAAAACTGTCAGAAAATCCAGTGTACGAGTGGATTAAAGAGATTTGGTGGGGGTTGATTCTCAGAGTGTGATAAACTTTGAGGTAGATTAAATATTGTCAGGCTTTTGGAAGAGGGATTTTAAACTGCAACATAAACTTAGAACTCTTGGGTTGTCTGCTGGAGTATTATTATCTTAAAATAATGAAAAACAAATCTTCAGATGTATTACAGTAACATGTATCTTCAGCATTAACTTCTACCCAGGAGTATCAAAACATGATGACTGAAATTCAGAAAGAAAAGATGCATTGGATAAAGGATTTTATGTACCAGTTAATGTCTGTTAATACTGATTTATGAGCAGGACCTTTGGTCATTTTTGCCTCTTCAGGAGCCGGAGCGGGTAGGAGATTTGCGTTGCACACAGCTGGTCTTGGTTTGATCACCAGTATCCATATATGATTTCCTGAGCACCGCCAGGAATAATTCCTGAGTTCAGAGCCAGGAGTAACCCCTGAGCATTTTGGGGGGTTGGGGGCTGTGACCACCCCTCCCCCCCAAAAAAAGCAAAAAAATACATTTTTCCCTCTTAATTTTCATGTATTTTTAGCAACTATAATACTTGATCTTTGCCCTTCTAGGTAATAAGTGAAGCATTTGAAAGAGAATTAAGAAGAAGTAAAATTCAAGAGAATATTGGACCTCTAGGAATAAGTGACGAGGAGGAAACAGTGGGTAAAAGTCTTCACTATAATAAATGCCATTTTATCTGGTCAGTGGAAGTAATGTTATTTTTCAAAGGAAAATGGAACCCACAGGGGCTTGAATCTTTAGTTTTCTACAATAACAGACAGTATTGGGCCAGATTGATAGTATAGCAGGTAGGGTGCTTGCCTTACATATGGCCAGCCTGGCTTCAATCCCCAGCACCCCATATGGTTTCTTGAGCTCCCCTGGGTGTGACCTAAAAACAAGGAAAAATGTAAGTTTTTATTTCACAGGGTAGCCAACTTTTATTCTTGCTCCAAACTTGCAGGTGTGTTTAAAGGTTTGTTGTGTAGCAGCTGACCAAGGGTTTAAAAGAATAGTCTAGACCAGAGCTTCTTGAATTTTTCCACTTATGGCTCCTTTTCCCTCTGAGAAATGCAGCGCAGGTGAATCCAGCCAGAAACACCTCAGGTTCATGATATGATTGAGTTTGAATTATTGTTTTGGTCGTTGCACATTCAGAAACCTTTTACTGTTGCCAAAGTTTTCAGAACTACAGTTTAAGAAGGATCCTTGCTGACAAGGTAAAGGGGAGTAAGGAAAGACAAATCCCAGCTCTATACGTGTTGGAAGACAACCAAAGCTGTTGTTTTTTTTGTTTTGTTTTGTTTTTGCCTTTCGAAAGATGGGGGCAAATACATTATGGTAATTACTAAGTACTCTTTAAGAACTTTTTAAAACTTCTTGGAGAAAGTTTCAAAGAAATGTCTGTATCAAAACATTAGTGGCTGTACTTAAGACTTAAGTAGCTATGGAACTGAAGACTAAATGCTTGAATTCAAGTTTCAGGGGATATCAGAGGACCAGAGGTGCTTTTAACATAAACTAGAGAAATGGCAACCAGATTTTAAAAATCTGAAGTAAAATATTCTAACTGGGGATTTTTTTAATTGTGTACTTGTCAGTATGTAATATTTAAGATGTATGATTAAAAATGAGCTCTTCGACTTTCTTTTATTTCTAATCAATTTATATCTGCGCCTAAGAAGAAAATATACAGAGAACCTGTTCTTAAAGGAACTCCAAAGTCTAGTCGGTCCTGGAAGATGTGCTCTAGAAGAACCACGACTCAAAATCTAAGAGATAACTTGCCACAGCCATTCAGTAAAGCAGTTCCAAGTAAGAACCACAAAATTGTACTTTACAGAAAACTGGCGTCCTTTGAAAATGTATTCTACATTTCAAGGACAAAAGCATTGAAAACACATTCATCGGCTAGCTGGAGAAAAGTTCTTACATCAAAGCCATATGGTTGAATTCTGTAGATTTCTATAAAGATAGAACTGGTACATACCAGCTAAGGGAGGTCTATATTGGCACCAAAACAGGGGTGAGGCTACTCCCTGCTGCTTAGCTTCACTCTGCTGACTCACAATGCTTGCCTTTTTGCTCTGGGAAGTAGGTACAACCAAAAGGATGCTCCAGCGCAAGCAGATGGCCTGTTCAGCTCCACTTATCTTGACAGTTGGTGCTAGTGAGCACTAGGAGACTTAACTAGAAGGAAAATGAGGTCATATGAACTGCCAGGGTGCAGCTTCAGAGGGCGTTAGCCTTCTGCCTACATCCCAGTAGTCAGAATTACTTCCCAGCAGGGCTAAGGAATCTGACCACACACACTGATCCACCCCAGACACTGAAATGCTGAGCACTTAGGCGAGAGGCCTTCGTAGAATACCGAATCATTATCAGAACTATTTACCTTGCTTTCACCCTTAATGGGTGGTGAAAGAATCAACAGTGCTAGGTAAATTTAGAATTGTTCTTTACAGGATCAGAACCACCATTTACATTTAGAAAAGCTTTGATCTACCAGAAAGGTGGGATGAGAGCTGCTGGTAAAAACTGTCATCAAGGTGTGTCTCAGATCAAGAGCTTTTTTTCTTTTAACTTCACAGTGAAAATAAATGAACAAAGTCTCCTGCCCATGATGCTGGAGCAGTTTCCATTTCTCTACGTTTCTGGTCAAACACTGAGCAAAATGTGGAAAAAGCAAATTGCACAGATTGAACAACTCAAAAAAGATGCATGTAGAAAAAATCAATCAAAGAAGAAACTCCAAGATGAAGTAAGTTAACTGTCAGTTTTCAACAGTCTAAACCAGAAGGGGAAGAACTTATTCTTGAGAAGCTAGTGAAAAGCATTGGGGGAGGTCGGAATTTGAGCCAGGGTCACAGCCACCCTAGCCTCACATACAGCAAGTGTACCAGCTCATGGATGGCATCACTAACCACCTTCCTTTTGTCTCCCTTAAAGATAGAAGAAGCCTTAAGGAGACATGAACTCCTTACCGCACTTGTCAAAAAAGAATATGAACATAACAAGAGACTGGTATGTCAAGAGCAAGTAGGGATTTAAACTCTTAAGTTCTATTAATTACTTTTGCTTATAAAATATGGGTCCCAGGCTTTTGTAATTCCTGATCTTACCTATGGTAGCTTGTGGGATTTAAACTAATAAGGAGAAAAGTTCTAGGTGCCTTACGTGTCCATTTTCATTTGGTGTTTCTAGTGACTTAATGGGGATTTGTCTATGAAAAACTGGAGGCTAGAAATATTTGTGAACTTGCCCTAGGTGCCCCCATAGTCACCAAGGGGCAGATTGACCCAGTGTGTCTACTTCCACAGCCCCTTATAAGTATTTTTGTCCTCTCCCATCTGTTTCAGGTACTAGGTAAGAGTTAGGAAGGTCACTGATGAGCCTCTATTATGATTTAAGTAGAGAACTGTATATAGCACAACATCCTCTGTACAATACAATGAAGATGACAGAGGTCGGAGGCATTTTGCTGAAGGGAAAGAGAAGCTATGAGAACTATTAAAGTTCTAGAGAAGAATGAGTGCCATTTTGCTAACCCATCCTTCCCAACCCCCCACTTGTTTTTTATTTCCCTTGGTGGTACCTGAGATACCATGTGATACACTGGGGGGCCACTCTCAGGGCTCCAGTATCCTTTCCAGCCCCTTGAGCTCTCTCCCTGGCCCATTTATCCTGCCTGGGTTTTGGGGGGAGGGAGGGAGGAAGGGTCTTATTTTCCCAGCCACACCTGGGAGTGCACAGGGATCCCTGGCAAATCATGTGGTGCTAGAGATCAAACTCAGGTTGGCTGCATGCAAGGCAAGTGCCTTAGTCTCTGGTTTCTTTGTTCTTATCTTTATTCTTCTCCATTGCCTTTCTTAGCAAGACTTCAAGGACCGCATTCACAGACAGAAGTATACCCAATCAAAGATAAAAGAAAATCGGCAGCAGATTATTCGTGCTCGAAAATATTATGATGAGTATAGAGTTCATTTGCGTTCAAAAATGATGAAAATGAGGACCCGGGAAGAAATGGTAAATATGGCTTTCTTCCTGTACAAATCCTAAAACGTTTGTCTACCCTCATTTTATATACCTTCCAATGCAACCCAATCTATTTTTAAGCCTCTACCCTTATCTCAGGGTGAAATCTTCCTGATCTCTGCATGCAGCTTTTAGTAGAACTGCTTTATTAAGGGGTTAGGACCAGGTTCTAAGAGAATGGAATTTCTACATAAATCAGGAGAATAACATAGGGTAAGTATACTATGACATGGTTCCACAAAATATTTGCCATCTTATACCAATCCAGCTAAAGTATTTCATCTTTTTAGATTCCAAACTGGCAGTAAATTTCATCTTCAGAGTAAAATATAGTTAACTGATTTCTTACTTCCAAAAAATATGACCTAAGAGTTTTTAAGGTTAAGTAATTGGACTAAGTGAATAGGGACTAGCTCATGAATGCATGACTGTGAATCATTCATCTGATCTAGAATTCTTACCAATAAGGGGCCAAGGACGGCTTAAAAGGCTGAATGATACACATGATTCCAAAGCATGGCATTTCCTGGTATGTTGCATTCCCCCCACCAAAAAAAATTCTTAACAAGCAGTGGAAGACAGTGGGCAGATCAAAATCATTTGAACATTTAGAACCTTTAGTTATGCTCATGTGTAGATACAACATTTGCTTCTGCCCTGGGTTTCTTGGCTTCTTGAGAATTCTTTTCTGAAAGCAGTGAAAAATCTTTGAGACCCAGACAAAGATGCTCAAAACCATTAGTCATTATAGAACTACAAATCAAAACCACAGTGACATTCCACTTACACCCTCTAAGATGGTTTACACAGAACTTTTAAAGAGATGTTAGCAGATTGTGGAGCAATAATTTTCATTATGCAGGGCTGCTGAGGTTATAAAATGGTGTAGCCAGTCTCGAATGGTCTGGCAGTTCCTCAAACAGTAAGACAGAGCTACCCTCTATTTACCTAGGAGCAGTCTCCTCAAGAAATAGCCATACAAACAACCTGTACACAGATTTCACAGTGGCATTACATATACTTCCCAGATTAACAAATAATGGTTGCTGGATAAACAGAAAGTGGTAATATACATTTGGCAAAAGTGAAATTTGAGACATCTACAATATAGATGAGTCCTAGAAATATGAGAAGTGAAAGATACAAAAGGCCATGCATTGTATAATATCCTTTAACATGAAAACTCCAGAAAGGGCAAAAATCTATAGATACAAAAAGTGGACTAAGGGGGCGCTGGAGAGATAGCACAGCAGATAGGGCATTTGCCTTGCACGCCGCCAACCCGGGTTCGATTCCCAGCATCCCATATGGTCCCCTGAGCACCACCAGGAGTAACCCCCTGTGCAGAGCCAGGTGTGACCCCAAAAAGCAAATAAATAAAAAGTGGACTAAGTGGCTGCTGATAGGTATGAGATTTCTTTTTGGAATAGTGAAAATGTTTGGACTTATGATTGTACACCTCTGTGAATACATATTGCATCTTTGTTTTGGGGTCACACCTGACTATATCCAGGTCTTACTCCTGGCTCTGTGTACTCAGGGATTACTCTTGATATGCCCGGAATTAAATCTGGGTCTGCTACATGCAAAGCAAGTATCTTGCACGCTATGTTATCTCTCTGGCCCCTAAAAGGGTATCTTTGGAACACTGAGTTTATACCTTTAGAAAAGGTCAACATAAATTTAATTTTTATGAATACTGACAGATATTTAAGAAACTATTTGAAGAAGGTTTACAAATCCAGAAGCAAAGATTACGAGACCTAAGAAACTATGCCAAAGAAAAGCGAGATGAACAAAAGAGACAGCACCAGAATGAACTGGACTCAATGGAGAACTACTATAAGGACCAGGTGGGCTCCTCAAGTACATCAGATTAAAAAGTTACCTCCATGTGTTGAAGTCTCCACGTTTCTCCACGTTTTTCTCAGAGCTTGTCACTATACCACAGTTTGGAAATTTGAGATATAGACTAGTACTTTACTATGATGCCTCATTTTCACTAAAGTTAAGATTTTAAACCCAAGAATTTCTGTGTTTGGACTACAAATAATGTAAGGTTTTCTTTTCTTTTCCCTTAAACAGTTTTCATTGCTGGCAGAAGCTATATCACAGGAACATCAAGAGCTCAGAGCCAGGGAGAAATCCCAGGCACAGGTAATAAAAGATTTTTTTTTTTTTATTTTGGGTCTCACCTGGAGATGCACAGGGGTTACTCCTGACTGTGCTCGGGGGAACTATATGAGATGCTGGGAATTGAACCCCGGTCGACCATATGCAAGGCAAACGCCCTACCCGCTGTGCTATCGCTCCAGCCCCAAGGTAATAAAAGATTTGAGCCATTTGATTTTTTTTTCCAAATAGAAAACAAGTGTTACACATTTTAAGGGAAATAGAATGTTACTATGATCTGTGATCGAAAATATTTATTCTATGATTTTCTTTACCTGTTCATATCAGCTGCTGCTAAATTACTGCAGGAGCTTGATGAGCTTGTAGGTGAGAAGTGACTTAAAAATAGATGAGGAATTAAGTAAATGTAGTGAATAGCAGAATGACATGAATTCTCTTTTCAGACATTATGTAAGGTGAAGAGAGAGCTGAGATCTAAGATGGAGAAGGAAATTCAGCAACTGCAACACATGATAACAGAGAATGACGACGATGCTTTCTTCCGGGAATTGGAAGCTGAGCGCTTCCGAGCTCAGCTTCATCTGGCTTCCTTTCAGTTCAGTAAAAATCACTTCTTATGACTTCCTGAGAAAAGTTTCTGAAGGAGTGTTTTGAGGGCTGAATCAGTAAACTAAACCAGAAGATTAATTTCCAAATGTCTTATCTACTTATTCCATAATAGTTAATGAAATAATTTTTAATAAAAATTTTCTTTAAAATCTATAAACTAAAAATTTAAGGCCACATATTCTTAAACTTGAACTAAAGCAATTAACAAGCCTTGCTGCAGCAGTAAGCCATTTCCTTAAGTATGTTGCTGTAGGTCAACAAAAATAGTAACCAACAGTACCTGAGGACCAAAAAAAACCCAGATAAACCACTTCAATTCAGAAAACTCTGGGCTTGACATCAGAGGTGGGTGAGACAGGGTTAAACATTAAATATAACCATGTATGTGTACCTTTTTCCCATGGTGGCTGAAACATGAGGTTTTATACTTTATGAATCTATTAGTTGGTAGAGGACAGGATGAAGAAAATAAGGAGTGTACATGCAGAGAGTATGTGTTTCAAAAGAGCATAGTGGTTGCAGTTGAGAAGGAAATAGGCTGCGCTTGACATGAGCAAGAATACATTCACCTGATCCAGGGACAATGCAAGTGTGCCTAGCATGCATCCAGCCTGAGTTCAATCGCTGGCACCACAAATCCCTGCTTGGCTAACCCAAGTGTCAATGGGTGGGGCCAGAAAGCTTCCTCAGGAGCACTACTCGGGGTCCCTTAAAAGGGAGCGTAGGGGGTACACTATACTATTTCTGGTGAAATTGGAGGAAAAGCCCTTGGGGATGAGAACTTCATGGAGAGGAAGATTTGGTGAAGGCCAAGAGTGTTACTTCAGCATAGTTCTTGATTAGTGTACTTGACTGATCGACAGAATGATGGGGCACTGGGGAAGGGGAGGAAGGGAGAGCAGAAGCATGCAGACTAATATAGGCTGAACATTATGAACTTTGACAGAGACCCAGGGAAGTAAGAAGTATGATGGGTGGGATCTGGTTGTACTGGAGAAAAGCAGCTGAATCTGCTTTTCTGGCAGTGGTTTCCTGCCACTTGTTAAGACTTGTTAAGAGCAACCAAGCTTGGCGCATGATGAGGCAAGACTCATCTACAATATACTGTGGCAAGAATACAGGTGAACAGAAGGAACTGTATAGGATGATGCTAAAACATAAACTCTGGAAAGAAATACAGTAGATCTAGAAGGAAGGATTTCCACAGTTCAGTCTTGAATAAGCAAATTGTGAACTGTATTGTTTCTAAACAATAGTTTTTCTAAAATTATTATACAAGTGGGTATCATATGGAGTGTAATACAGAAAAAAGGTTTGGAAGATTAGTCCAGAAACATTATAGGTATTACCATAGCACTGCACTGTAGCGCCCTCCTCCTGCTGTTTTATCAATTTGCTCAAGCAGGCACCGGTAACGTCTCTATTGTGAGACTTGTTGTTACTAAGTTTTTGGCATATCAAATATGCCAAGGGGAGCTTGTCAGGCTCTGCTGTGCGGGTGGGATGCTCTCTGCAGCTTACTGGGCTCTCCCAGAGGGACAGAGGAATCGAACCCAGATCGGCCACATGCAAGACAAACACCCTACCTGCTGTGCTATCACTCTAGCAATATAATAATTATATCTATATCTATTACCGTAATAGATATAAACTTTCATTTTGTGCTAAGTATCGTAATACATAACTGTTAAAAATAATGCTTTAGAGATGGGGTATGTATCAATGGTAGAGCAATTAATTGCATTGTATGTTTGAGGCCTTGAGTTAGTCCCTATCCCCTCAATACATATACTTTCTAATGTCTCTCAAAATATTTTGATGTTTTACGGGGCCTGGGAGGTAGCTCGAATGATTGGAAGCTTATGCTTTGCATGTGAGAGCCCTTAATTCAATCCCCAATACCATGATCCCATGGTGCTGGGGACTGAATCCAGCATCAATGGGCATGGTCCAATTTAAATCTAATGTGAGCTAATGTTCGGAAGTTTTTCCTGTCAGCTTTTTCCCAAGCTAAAAATTAACAGGAATAACCAAAAAGAATGAGTGAATTTGCCAGGGGGAAGAACAGGCTTGCTTAACCAAGGTCAAGGAACAGGAAAGAGTTAAGAAAAGCCCCAGGGGTCAAAGAGAGCATACTGAGTAACACCTGCATGTATCTGACCTGGATTTGAGAAGCAAGCCACTAGTTGTGGGTCCAGGATAGACCAAAAAAAAAAAGTTCAGGGCAAGAGAGAGAGTACAGGGTTAGGTAAGATGCTTGACTTGCACATGGGTTGGATCCCTCAGTGTAGAGGCAGAAGTATGCCCCAAGTACTACTGGGTATGGCAAGAAAAAGATGCCAACATATTTTTGAAAAGCAAAGCAAATGAAGTGGGAAATCAGCAAGTGGAGGATGTTGCAAAGTGATCGCTGTGGAAAGGGATCAGTCCTGGTGGTGCTTGGGAGACCAAACAGTGCCCAGGATCCTGGACACTAGTGTGCAAAAAAACATTTGCTCCAGCCCCTTGAGCTTTCTGCTGCCCCCAAGACATTATATTAATCCACACATTTGAAAGTTACTTAGAACTGCAAAATAACTTGTGTGAGGAGGTGGGAAAATGTTACATAATGAAGTGTTGGTGTGCTGAATTTTCAACTGACTTAAAAGGAAAGTAACCAGACTAAGATTAGAAAGGAATAATATATCATTTAGAAATGTGGAAGGTAAATCTAAGGATCAAATAGGATTTGACAGCAGTGGACTCTAGAAAACAAGATTGGGATGGGGGGGGGGGGGACAGAAAGGGTGGAATGTGTCTTTTCTATGCCCTTAAGTCTAATATGACTTTCTAACTATAGCTTCATATATGCATTACTGTGTAATGTGGGATGCTGGAGAATAAACTATCCTCTCTAAAAAACAGGAAGGGAAGGGATGAGCCACTGTTAAGACATAAACTGGGTTTAGTGAAGGGGCTAAAAGCATATGAAAATTTATCTGCATTGAGAAGAGACTTCACAATAAAAAATGGAATCTACAAGGAAGGAGAAGGGCAGAGCAGAGAGGATTGTGTCATTAAGAAAAAGGGTATAGGGGTGGGGTGATAGTACAGCAGGTACAGTACTTGCCTTGCACATGGCTGACCCAGACTCAATTCCTAACAACCCATATGGTCCCCTGAGCTAGCTTACTCCTCACAGAGCCAGGATAAAGTCCTGAGTACTGCTAGGTGTGGCCCCCCCCCCCAAAAAATACACACGTGCGCGCGCACAGATACGCACATAAACTAAAGGAATACAAAATGGCCATAGCTGTAGTTTATAGAAGGATCTACTAAATTCAAAATCTAGACAAGCTGAAACCATGTTGAAACTGGTATTAAGCCATATTCTAATAATTCTACACAAATCTGAATGTGATTAAAAAAAAATTAAACTCAAGTTATCTTTAAAAACATTCACCTCCCAGGCTATAGAGGTAGGCCAGTGGTATGTACTTGCCTTTTGTGTGTGAGGTTCTAATTTCAATTCCCAGCACAGGGGTGTGGGGTTGGGGTGGAAATAAGGCTGAAAGCTGAGGTGGTAACACAAAAAGATTGGACCACATTTTTATCATACAAAGTTCTCCAAACATACTCGGCCTCTCGGGCACTGATGGATGCTGCCAGGGTGATCCAGGACTCTGGAAAGCACCGCCACCACTACCGAACAAAACTAGCCTCCAGAAGATGGAAAAACCTGGAGGCAACACCACCCCTGATTTTAAATTATCACAAACTATCATAAGGAAACCGATGTAATGGTACAAAAAGCAGATACACAGAACAATGGAACAGAAGCCTTTCCTTTATACAGTAAATCTACTTATGAAAAGCTAAAAATATACACTGGAGGGACAGACCATATGATAAATGGTGTTGGGAGAACTGGGCTGCCACATGAACAATATCTAACCTGGCCACTAAATTATACCATACACAAAAGGAATGGATTAAAGACTTGTATCTGTTGTTACTAATGTATTAAGATGGCTTAAAGATCTTATAAATGGGCACTGGTGGAGGGATGGGTACTTGATCATTGTATAACTGAAACCCAAGCACAAAAATTTATAAGTCTAAAAAAAAAAAAAGATCTTATAAGACATACCTTGAAAAAAAAACAGGTGGTCAGTTGACATTAGTAATTCTCTGGATCTGACACCAAAAGACAGGCAACAAAAGCAAATGGAAACAAGTGAACATACATCAATTAAAGTTTATGCACAATAAGCTACTGAATGGGATAAAACACTTGCAAATACATAAGGAGTTAAACATGTAACAGCAAAATAATTATAAAATGAGCAGATTTCAATAGACATTTCCAAGTAGGGAAATAATAGCCAACAGATACAAGATGTTCAATATCACTAAGGAAAAATGCAAATTAAAACCCACAATGAGATCTATTACCTTGTGCCTCTCAGAATGGCAATCATCAAAAGAGCAGGCTGATGGCTAGAAAGAGCACAGCAGGTAGGGCCTTTGCCTTGCACGCAGCTGACCTGGATTGATCCCCGGCATCCCATATGGTCCCCTGAGTAATTCCTGAGTGCAGAGCCAGGAATCATTGAGCACCCACTGGGTGTGGCCTCCAAACCAAAAAATAAAAACAACCATGCTGTGAAGAATGCAGAGCAAAGGGACTCTCCATGCACTGAAGGATTGGAAACTGGTGCAGCCCCTAGAGACGTATGGAGGGTCCTCAAAGTAGAACTCTATGAGCTAGCAGTTTCACTCCAATTTTTTTTTTTTTGATAGATTGGTGAGATGTATCAATGAGCTAGACATATGTTTGCCTTCAGGAGGCCAGGGCTCGATTCCTGGCACTGCATGTTACTCGGAGCTAGAGCCAAGAGTAGCCTGCAAGCACTGATAGGTATACCAAAAATACAAAAACAAAACACTAACTTAAAACACTAAAAATGCACCTTCCCACACTCCATGCTTACCTTCAGCATTGTTTAAAACAGCCAGGATAGCTAAGTGCCCATCTATCAATCAATGGACAAATAGAGAAATGGAATATTGTGCATGTTATTTGGGGACCACATGCAGCAGGACTTAGGGTTTACTGCCAGCTCTATACTCACTCCAGAGATTATTCCTTGGAGGGGCTCAGGGGACTAGATGGGTCAGCACCCTACCTGCTGTATTCTCTCCAGCCCTGGAAATCTCGCTTTTTGTGACAACACTGAAGAACCTTAAAGGGTGTCAATGCTGAGTAGAAAGAGACCCTGGATGATCTCGCTTATATGTGGAATCTAAAAGCACCCATAAAGAATGCTCACAGATACTGAGAATTAGTGGGGGAGGGCAGGAGGAATAGGAAAAGGGCACAAGGACATCAACTTCTAGTTATAAATAAGTCAGAGTGGCAAATAATACTATGGCTATTAATAATACTATTACAGGAGCTGGAAAATAGCACAGGGGAAGGTGCTTGCTCTGCAGGTGGCCAAACCCGGTTTAACCCCAGCTCCACGTGGGTCCCCTGAGCATAGCAAGGAGTGATCCCTGAGCACAAAGCCAGGAGTAATCCCTGCATCACTGGGTATGGCCAAAATACTCTCCCTCTGCCAAATACAATTTCATTTGAAAGTTGCTCAGCATAGATCCTACAAAAAAGAGACATGTAATACTTGTATATTATACATATTGTGGAATGGCCACAATAAATCTAACATCTGTCACATATAAGGCCTGTCTGAAACTATATGACTACCAGCTCATACAGAATCTGACTAGGAGGGGTACACTAGGTATTTGTTGAAAGAAAAGGTCACACTTAAACTGGTTCTTTTTGCGGGAGGGAGGGGTTCTTCTTGTGAGGGGTGGGGAGTAGCAGGGTGGCACACCTGGCAGTGCTCAGGGCTTACTCCTGGCTCTGTAGTCAGAAATCACTCCTGGTGGGGACCAGGAGACCACTTGGGATGCTGGAGATCAAAGAACAGTTGGCTGTGTGCAAGGCAAGCACCCTACCAGCTGTATTATTGCTCCAGCCCAATATTTAAAAATCAAACTAATTTTTAACTTTGGTTCTGTTTGCATGTGGTACTTATGGGTTCAATCCCTGGCACCCCACATGGTCTCCTGAGCACCACCAGGAACGATCCCTGAACACAGAGCCATGAGTAAGACCTGAGACAGAGAGGTGTGCCCCTAACCCTGCCTCCAAAACAAATCTATTAACCTTCATTATAATGAAGCTGGACCAGCCTCTCAAACACCCTAGCTAAGAAACTATTTTTGGATAATTCATAGATTATAATACTAAGATCCTCTTTTAAGTCCCTGGTATTCCTCAACCATCCCTTTCTGTATGGGATGTAGAGCCTTGCATTGAAAACATCCTATCCATTCCTTCTCCCACGCATGTATTTAACCTAATTTTTTTGTTCTGTTTTTTTGTTTCGGGGCTACATCCGGAGGTGCTCAGGGCTTACCATGGATTTGTGCTCAAAAGACCACATGAGGTACTGGGGATTAAACCCAGGTCTGCCATGTACAAGGCAAGGGCCCTGCCCACTGTATTTAATCACTCCAGTCCCTGGATTTTCTTTTCATTTTTTTCTTTCTTGGTGGGGGTAAGGGCTGAGGGTGGGATTTTCACACAAGGCAATGCTCAGGGGTTACTCCTGACTCTGCACTCAGGAATCACTCCTGGCAGTGCTAGGGGGAACAATATGGGATCCGAGGGATTGAACCTGGGCAAGGCAAATGCCCAACCTGCTGAACTACCACTCCAGTCCCTGGATTCTCCTTTTAAAGAGATGTGAATTGGGTGCCAGAATTTGTCTTGCATGCAGCTGACCTCAATTCAATCCCCAGAACCCCATATGGGCCCCTAAGCACGCCCAGGAATGATTCCTTAGTGCGAGCCAGGAGTAATCCCTGAACACTGCCAGGTATGGCCCCCAAACCAAAATAATAAAACAGAATTGGGAATTGTAACTCTGGATCCCGGTGTATGACTGATTTCTCCTTTTCATTTTGAGGATTTTACTGAACAGTGAGGTAGCAAAGGTGAGATCATTATTGCTGCTTTACCCTCCAGACTCCTGACAGACACTGCTAGAGGAAAAAAACCTACCTTCCAAAAGCTGAAAGCAGTCTCAGAAACTCAATTCCACAGAGCACCTTCCCTGCCCCACTGGACCACTGTAAACCAATTTATCATTACAGGAGAAGCAAGGTCCTTCCCTGCACTTCTAGAGACAGACAGGACACACTGAAGACTGCAGCACGTCCAGCCCCAGCTACTGAAAAGGTGTACCACTCTGCTCAATTTATGGCTCACCTGCTGCCCTTCTTCCTGGAGCCAATCATAAACTTCTTCAGAATCAGTATCAACTCAGTATTCTTTAAAAACTTTTGATGCTGCGACAGTGCAAACAGCATTCATTTATTGCTCAACTTCGGCACGGGCACATACACAGTTCATTTTTAAAAACCATTTATACAGATGTTATTGATAAAGCTCATGTAACAACTGAGTGAAAATACAAAGAATATCAAAGCTAAAACACTCTGTAATAAATACAAATACAATGAAAATGATAAACTTTATCTTTAAAAGTCAGTTTGAGGGAAGGAAGAATATTACATTAAATGAACTAATTACATCTAGAAACAAAACAACTCAGCATTTGGTACAATCATCATCCTAACATGTTAAATACTACAAAGGCTACCTGTGACTGCGTGCTGCAGCTTCAGAATAGAAGTGGAAGAGCTGTTCTATCACAACTGGAAAAATGGCTGGAACAACCTCTAACTCCCATCAACACAATCAGTTAAATGTATCAGAAGTTTAAAGCGGACTTAGTGTTGTAAAATAAAGCAAATTACATTGCATTTGAAAGGAAACTTGTGCTGTGGACTGTAAATATAAGAGAAAAAACATGGTAAAAATAAATCCATTTGGGGCAACAAACTGTGCAAAACAAAATGGATACTATAAGCACTTATAATTTTACACCAAGAAATAAGAGCCTCTGAAGTTAAACTCACCTCTGAACTGCATATGGGCTCTACAAAGTAACCTTTATTCATAACTAAGCATGGGTGAGGGAAAGGCAACAAAATCATGAATGTGAAATAACACAACTAGGGGATGTATTAGAAAAAAACTCAGGAGGAACATGCGGAAATAAATATTCACATTAAATATGAAGTGCAAGTCCAAGGCTTAATGACACATGGGGAAGGATATGTTTAGCACCTATATGGAAGTAAGCAGGTAACATTGTAAAATTGAAATCTAAATCATATGGTATTTATAAATTATGTTGATATAATAGACTGTTTGGGTAATTTATTTTAAAGCTCTATTAAGTATAATATCTTTATTATAAAGTTAAAAAAGGCACTAAAAAAAGCGATGGTATTTGCCTGCTTCATAATGTACATTACATTAGTATCAGTTCATTATTACTGTCAGTTATGACTTCTCTCGCATTCATCACATACTGAACAATTGTAAGAGTAGGCACAATTGCACTGCACTAGTGCTTTAATATAAGGACGATGAACCTGCAGCCAGTAAGGTGCAATCATGAAAGCTGAAAACAGATCACCAAATACTTTACAGAAACCTCTACATATTAAGATGTGCTTCAGAACTACTAAGAAAGCTATAGGGAAACAAGTGTTTGGGAGGAAATAGGTCAGCATAAGTACATTACCTCTGCACAGCTGTGACTGGACTAGCTTGTCTATAGCAGTTAAATTTGGCTGAATGCTGTGCAAGTAGTTCTTAGTATTTTTTTAAGCAGCAAAATTTCAACTTCTGTTACCCGACCCACCTTCCCCACACCCATGAAAACTTTGCGGAATACTTATAAATGAAAAACTGTAGCTGCTCTGGGTAAAAGGATTGGGGGCTGGGGAGTTAGAAGGCCCCTGCTCTAATACCAACCAGGTCTTTCCTCTTCTCCTTCTGCCCCACTTTTCTTTTAAACTCTTACTCCTTTAAGGAACCCCTTTGCTCCAAGAACACAGACTGAAAAACAAATCCATCAAATGAAAGAACACAAAGAACTATTACTTGATATCGAAGCTGCAAAAGTTAAAGAAAGCTCTCTCATCAAAATGTGATTTTCAACTGTGTATCTACTAAAAAGAACTGAGCTTATTTCTGATGGTTTAATTTAAAACTCTACCTATGAGTTCACATTTTTTCCCAATCCCTCATTCCAAACTTTCGGTTGACTTCTGGATTGTGCATTATGCCTCAAGTGTTGAAGGTGAAATCTGAACAGTTCAAAATCTAATATTGATCTTCACAACCAAGGGAACTGGGATTACCTTACATTTCCAAAATCAATTTTTCATTTTTTTAAAGTTATAGAGAATCAATTTCTTAAGGAATCACATCCCTTGCCCCACTGCCCACCACTTTCCTTTAGGTAAAACAAGGTATTCTAACCTTGATACCGTAATCTTTAACGTAATATTTTTCCTCCTTTATAACTTTGATTCATATTATGAGAAGCTGAACAAAGAACTGGATGGCTTACTTGATAGACACTTAGACCATACTTTAAGGTCAGGTGCACCTGTCTTCAAGACTTTGGCTTAAGAAACTGTCTGTATATTAAAGATAAACTAATTAGCAAAAGAACAAAAAGTCCATTCTTTCCACATGATCTGGGTTTCTATACAAATGTTGTATTTCCATTTAAGATAAAAAGTAAATCCAAGATACCGGATCAGACTGACATGACATAAAAAGGTAAGGATTTTTTTTTAAGACTGGGAGCCCCTGATGGCATCTTATTGTAGCAATGAAGCTACTAAATTTAAATGGTTGCATAATAAATTAGACAACTAAAACCATAGCGCAATATTCCAGGAAAATTCATGCTTGAAAAATATTTTTAAAAACTCACTTTAAATAAGTTGAAACATACAATGCTTTCAAAATATAATGCTTTGCTATACAAAATGTAACTAAACATGTAAATTTCTTAAATTTTTAAGGATGATTCTTTTAGCCAGTTGTTTATAAAGGTAAAATAATTCAAAATAATTTTATTTATTTATTTATTTTTTTTACAAAGAGCAAGTACAGGAGCTGTTCAAAATCAGGTATTCAATCAAAAAGAAATGTGACTTGTACCGACTGCTGAAGTTGTCTTGATGTTGGAGACTTGAAATCTGCGGAGTGATCTGAATAGATTACCTTTTATAAAAATAGTAGTAGTCTTTAAGTGTAGAATCCTGCCTAACTCTGGAAATGTAGGAAAAGTCAGCATTCTTTAGGTTCAAGATACTAATTTAAATAGCAGCTGAATGTGGCCTCATGGCAAAACATAAGAACCTCTTTTTCCCTTGAAAAGGAATTTCAAAATTGTCTTTTCCCCTCACAGTGTCCTAAAAAAAATTTTTTTTAAGGGAAGGAGAAGGGACATTTTCCTGTTTTTCAGCATTTCTTGAAACTGCTGAAAGGAGGCAGTCAGTCAGGGGTATAAATAGAGTCCTGGGTAAATCCTTGAAGTCCGTCATTCCACAGCAAATCCACATGTTTCTTCAATGGCTGTTAGCAGCTTTTCATATAACTTTTCATAGCTTTCATAGGGCGGAATGTCTATTCGATTGAAGCTGTGAATAAACAAATCAGATTTCACACAGTTTATTATGAATTAGTCACAACTGGCCTAGTAAGGTATTACAATGCACACCACTCCCTGTAGCCATGCAAAACTTAAAAGGAGAAAATTAAAATGGATTACTACTCTGAAGAATTCCCACCAATTTCTGAATAATCTATTTATTTTTTACCTAAATTTTTATTTTAATTTATTTTAGGTGCTGGGGTTTACAAAATTGTTAATTGGTAGTATTTCATAAATAACAGCTTCCAGTACCACACCGTCCCCCAGAGGGTCCTTACCCTACCCTAATCCCAGGTCCCCTGCCC
Organism: Sorex fumeus; assembly: GCF_029834395.1. Taxonomy (NCBI): domain Eukaryota; kingdom Metazoa; phylum Chordata; class Mammalia; order Eulipotyphla; family Soricidae; genus Sorex; species Sorex fumeus. Next base: position 81,234,853 of record NW_026606120.1, read on the forward strand.
TCCCCTCCCTCATGGGAAGTTTCCTAATAAGGACCAGAGCTCTCAATTTCTATTGCCTTTGGGCTTTTGTTATACCCCTACTTTGTGACTAACCTTAAATTACAAAAAAGAGATGCGTGTTCCTTTTAAGCTTCCATTTAATAGTAAGAACAATTAATGAAAAGTCAAATCTGTCTGAACTAATAGCTCTGTACCCCATGGGGGAAGGGCACTGAGCTATAAAAATAACTTACCAAGTGTGGGCTTTCGGCAGGTTGTTTGTGCAGGCATCAATCTGGTGTATGGTAAAGAGCCGGGGGCCTGCGGCACCTGCAGAAGTAAATGTGGGTCACATCACTCCAGGTGCCTGTGCATTAAGCTTGGAAATCCAAGAATACACTGGTACATAAAACCCAGGGTCTAAGAATAGGGGGAATAGTGATGACACATCATAAGACACCAAAAGGCAGCAGGAAAGGAATCCAGGTACTGAACACTGAGAGTGACCTTGGGATAACGCTAGGTTTCCTTAACAAGCTACATTTCAATTCAAGAGGATTGTTCAGGATTGAAACCTTTTCATTTTTGTTTTATTTTGTTTTATTTTTTGGTTTTTGGGCCACACCCTGCTGTGCATAGGACTTATTCCTGGCTCTGCACTCAGAGATCACTGTTGCTAAGGATGGAGGACCATATAGGGTGCCAGGAATCGAATCCAGATTGGCCGTGTGTAAAGCAAGCACCCTGCCCACCGTCTACCATCTCCCCAACCCTTAGGATTGAAATGTTTTGTCAACTTCTATCTTCTATAGAAAAATCAAGGACTCTAAATTATAAGATAACTAATCAAATGATAACCATATTAATTTAGGTTTTGTGACTCAAACTTGACAAGACAGCAAAACATAAACAGTCTACAAAATAAATTTTAGTTAACAGAAGACACATATTATGTGGGCATGCAATTTTACTTTAGGTATCTGGGAAGTCTGATGAGATCTCCACAAAGAAAATGTAAATGCAACTCAAAGGGGACTTTCCCCATGAACTTTCCCTACATGCACTGTGGGCAACACTGATGAACTATGCACCATTCTTGCTATGTATATCATGTTATCACAAGACGCAGCAGAGGCTTTGAAAATGAGACTCTTCAGAGACAAAATGAAGTATCTGCCTGCCCTCCAGGGATACAATCATTAGTGACATTACCAACCAATCCCAAAATTAAACAGCTAGTTCAAAGAAAACAGCTTTTTATAAATACATGGTGTGATGGCATGCAATAATTAAAGTGGATTGATCAAACGAATAACTTCCATGATCCATGCTGTCTCTTTCTGTTAAAAAAAGATGAAAAATGTTGAGGGAGAGGCATTCCAAAGGGCAAATGCTCTGCCAGACTGAAATGTGACCAGGGAAATAGGTAGGAATTTTCCTCTAAGAGTGTGCAACAATTTAAAGCAGGGGATGAAACTCCGAACAAGGGAGCATACAGATTCTAGCATGCAGCACTCACTACAATCACAGAGAGCCCAGCAGAAAAGGGTCTTGGGAGGAGAACAAAAGAAAGGAAGGAGAAGAAGGCATCAAGATATTCAAGTTTCAGATAAGAAATAGAGTGAAAAGAGAGCTTGCTTATAACACACGATGTGTAATCCATACATCAAATACTGGCTCCTTCCCTGCAATTATTAGCTACGACAGCAGCTGGCTGTGTTTCTTTTACCTTGTAAAGCTTTGAAGCCCTGCAAAGGCACTCTTGATGATCCTGTCACAAACTGAAGTAACCGTGCTCGTCGCTCTTCATCAAAAAATTCCACAGCTTTCCAGAACCACTTGACAACATTGCTGTCTGGTGTACAATGTTTTAACCGAGTGTTCACCTTCCAGTCATTAACATCGATCTTCCCAAGTCCACAAATAATCAGCTGTTAAAATATTGCACAAATAATGACACCCTAAGCCAAAAATTCCTCAGAACTTCAGATTTGCAATTGTGTCATACATGGCTGTTTTCTTCCGTTATTCCCCTAACATAATTCTTAAGAATACAAATCAAAATCATCTGCAATACTTTTCAAATTATACATACCAGGCTCTATGCTGAAAATTTTTGTTTTGTTTTGTTTGAGGCCACACCAGTGCTCAGGGGAACCACATAGAATACAGGATCAAACCCAAGTTGGCCTTATCCACTGTACTACCTTTCCAGCCCCTGTGTGAAATTTTAATTCTGTGAGTCTGAGATCTATATTTTAAATGTTCACTAACCCTCCAAATGGCAAGATCGAAATTTCTGATTTCACAGTGAAGTGCATTTTTAATAACCAGAAATTAAACTCAGATAGTAAATATAATTTATATATGCCTTGCTCGAGCGGGCCCAGTAACGTCTCCATTGGAGACTTTGTTGTTACTGTGTTTGGCATATGGAATATGTCACGGGGAGCTTGCCAGGCTCTGCCGCGCGGGCGAGATACTCTCGGTAGCTTGCCGGGCTCTCCGAGAGGGGCGGAGGAATCGAACTCGGGTTGGCCATGTTGGCTGCGTGCAAGGCAAACGCCATACCACTGTGCTATCGCTCTTTATCAGGTTATTCTCATTTTAACGCTTCATCAGCTTTGGGACCTGTGGCAATTTGGGTCCAGTGCTTTAGTGACAGCAGTTGTCTATTTCACTCTATCCTACTGAAGCAACACAGTGGTAAGTAGCGGTGACCAAACTCATGGAATGTGCGAAGAGATGATACATTTTATGAGATTACCTTATACATACAAGTATCAAATTTATAATGCATTAATACAGAGTTCTGTTTGGGATCCTACATACAAGTATCAAATTTATAAATGCATTAATACAGAGTTCTGTTTGACATCCTAAAGCAGGGTCAGTATACATGACCCTGTATCAAAATTGCTTCAGAATCAAAAAATAAATAAAATAAAAAAATAAAAAAAATTGCTTCAGAATCACTTTTTCCTTCACTCCTCGTTGGAGTCCAAGACGATCATATGGTAAAGGTAAGGTAAAGGTAAAGGCCCTCCCGTTGATCGTCGATTTGCTCGAGCGGGCCCAGTAACGTCTCCATTGGAGACTTTGTTGTTACTGTGTCTGGCATATCCAATACTCTCGGTAGCTTGCCAGGCTCTCCGAGAGGGGCGGAGGAATCGAACTCGGGTCGGCCATGTTGGCCGCGTGTAAGGCGAACGCCCTACCGCTGTGCTATCGCTCCTTTTACATATATACAAGACATACATAAGGTATGTTTATAGATTTTATATAAAAGTGCAAAAGTATATAATGTAAAAGTATATATATGTAAAACATAATGTGTAATAAAGTGTGTATATATATGTACATATTTTTGGGAGAGAAGGATTTAGGTATTCGAAAGCTGTGCTCAGGAATGGCTTAAGGTAGTGCTTAAGGGACCACATGCAGTGCCAGAGGCCAAATCAGGGTCAGCAATGTGCAAGGTAAGCACCTCAGCCCCTGTAGTATCTCTCTAGAACCTATTACAAATAATTTATTTTTCTTTTGGCAGGGGAGATATCTGGACCACACCTGGCAGTGATCAGGGCTTACTCCTGGCTCTGTACTCAGGGATCACTCCGGGCAGTGCTTGGGGGTTCATATGAGATGCTGGAGATAGAAAATCTGTGTCAGCTGCATGCAAGGCAAGCACCCTACCTATTGTACTATCATACCAGCCCCACAATTATTTTTATAATAGTAAATTATAATGCATAATATAAAACATACTGTAACTGGCAAATTCTAGTGCTTATTTAATCCTAGTAAACCAATATGTTGTATCCATATTATTTTTATAAAAGTTTAATTTCATTAGCTATAAAAACATGTTTATCCTATCAACAGCTAAGACCCAGAGACTATAAAAATACCCAGCTCCCAGAAGAGAACAGCACAGAGTCTCCTGGCTGTCCTCACCGGGCCCCTTGGACGGGACAGGTTGAGTTTCCCTCCCTGCCCCGAGCAGAGCCCCAGCAGCTGAAGACCTCTGGAACCAGCCACAGTCATGTTTAAGACCATTCTCCACGTGTTCGGACAAGCCTCACACATGAGGGAACCAGCAAAGGAACCCAGGCATGTGGGACCCAGGGCTGAGATCTCCAAGCCTGCTCGGATAGGGTCTGGGCCTCCTCCACCCAGATCCCCCATCTTCCACTAGCCAGGCATTACACCCACCAACTGCCCCCAGCACTATGTTATCCCATCAACGGCCAAGACCCAGAGATTATAAAACCCAGCTCCCAAAAGCGCGTGGCTGCTCGAACTCTTAGTGTCTAGTTCTTGCTCTCAGAGAACCCGGCAGGCTACTGAGAGTATCCTGCCCGCATGGCAGAGTCTGGCAAGCTCCTCGTGGCATATTCGATATGCCAAAACCCAGTAACAGTGATGTGTCTCATTCCCCTGATCCTGAAAGAGCCTCCAATGTGGCACTTGCTAAAATCTCAGGGCTAGGACGAAGAAGACATTACTGGTATCTGCTCGAGGAAATCGAAGAACAACAGGATGACAGTGATACAGTGACAGAAACATAATAAACATTAACCCTACTGGGAAAAAAAAAAACAATTTCTTTAAGGCTCTGAAAAGATTACTGAATCATAACTACACTCAATAAGAAAGTCTCTGTCCAGATAGGGTTACAGAAATACATATTTACAGCACAAAAGATGGCTTCTAAGTTCTTTAGTGAAATGGTAATTTAGGGTCAAACAGGTTAAAATAAGTTGCATTTCAACCTTACTGCCATTGATGCTAAGTCTGCCTCTCCTTTGTGTCATTTCACTATTGAAAAATCAGGTACAAAGAAAAGCCGATCTTTTTGCTAACAGATCTGTTAGCAGATTTAGCTGGAAAGGACACAGCAGTTTGTGAATAATGTTCCATGAATAGTTTATATGTAGACTTTAAATACACGCACATTTTGGTTTTGGGGCCACATTTGACAGTGCTATGGACCACTCCTAACTTGGTGCTCAGAAGACCCAGGCTATTCCAGGGATAAAATCTGAGGCTCCCTCAAGCAAACCATGTGCTCCAGCACTTTGAGTGATCTCCCTGGGCCCATACCTCAAATATTTATGCTATCACTAGTAATTAATTTTAGTACCTCTGATAGGAAAAAAACCACTCATTGTTTTTCTCAAAATGGAATTTTAGTTCTGTTGGTTAAAGGTCTTAGTTATAAAAACAGACCTAAGGTATTTTGGGCCATTTTTATAAGAAAACAAAACAAGTAATCTGTTTATTATAACTAGTTAGTAATAAATGTTTCTAAAGAAAATAAGGATGTTAGATAAGTTTGTACAAACCATTTTAATTATTTCCTCTATACTTTTTGTTCTCTATACTTTCATCAAAGCTTTTTTTGCATAATCTGGTATACACCCAACTGAGCCTAAGTTTTTATCCAAATTAATTTCAATGTTATAGACACTAATTAATAACTAAAGAGCCACTTAAGTAATTTAAGATATGAAATTGCCAAGTGAAATCAGTCAGATGGAGAGGGACAAACAGAATGACTGCACTCATTTGGGGGATGTTAAAAAAAAAAACACAGAGTATTTGAGCAATACCCAAAGACAGTAAAAACGTGAAATGGTCCATGGTAGGAGGCATGCTACCAAGCGGGAGGGGGAGTGCAGTGAAGATAGAGAAAGGACCACTATGATAATGATGATTGAAAATGATCAATCTGAACAAAAACTGAGTGCTGAAACAAGGTAAAGTGATATGCATGATAATCTTTCAGTAACAATACTGCAGACCACAATGCCTAAAAGGAAAGTAAAAGAGAAGAGAAAGTGTCTGCCAAAGAGGCATGCTGTGGGTGAGAGGCTGAAGGTGGGAGGGAAACTGGGGACATTGGTGGCAGGAAATGTGCACTGGTGAAGGACAGGGTACTGGAAAACTGTGTGACTGAAACTCAATCATTAACAACTTTGTAACTGTACATTCCACTGTGATTCAATTAAAATATTTCTTTTTAATTAAAAATAAAAATACTAACAACAAAAAAGATATAAAATGTAAGCCATGAAACCTGTGAAAACAAGAAATGATATTTAAATTTTTCAAAGCAGGGAAGAGTTTTCCCCTAATTACTGATTCTCACAGCACTGCACCAGAAAATTTCAATGGCGCCAGAAATACTGCTTTCCTCTAAAACTAAATAAAAGACTTTCCTTGTTACATTAAATGATATCATGATATCCATACACTAACCTCTAACTCCTTCTCATCAAATGTCTTCAGCAGATGCTGCGGAATTACTTCATTAAATCCTTTCTGCAGAGCCAGGAATTGTGCCTCAATGCCTCGTAAAAATCTCCAGTTCACATAGAGCCTATAAACAATGGGTAGGGGTTTCAAATGATCAAATATATTCAGATTTGATAAGTGAATCTCTACTTTAGCAACACTGTGCTTTATAAGCACCTAGTACTAAGAATTTAGTCTAAAATACAACGTTTCGAGGCTAGAGTGATAGTACAGAGGGTAGGGCACTTGCCTTGCATGAGGCCAATCAGGGTTAGATCCTGGCATCACATACTGTCAACAAATAAGATCCCCTGCACCTGCCAGGAGTGATCCTTGAGCATCACTGGGTATGGCCCAAAAACCAAATAAACAAATAAAACAAAGTCTTGGGAGTTCTGAGGGTACATAAATCCTGAGCTGTGAGGCAGTTCTAAGCCAATTAAAAAGTGGAAACCTCATGGGGAAAAAAACAGTATCAATAATTAACTCTTTCTCTCTCACAAATCTTAAAGTTCATCTTCCAAATCTGTCAATACTTCTTTTTCCAAACTTGAAAAAATTATTCCCTGAGACGTAACATCAATATTACCTTCTTTGAACCTCTTATTTTTTGGTTTTGTTTTTGGTTTGGGGGCCACATACAGCAGTACACTGGTGCCATGCAGTGTTAGAGATCAATTAGGGATCAAATCCCGGCCTCCCGAATGCAGTGTATGCGCTCAGCCTCTTAGGCTTTCTCTCTGGCCAGGAATCCTCACTTTTTTAAAAACAGGACTTGGGGGCTGGAGTGACAGCACAGCGGGTAGGGTGTTTGCCTTGCACGCAGCCGACCCGGGTTCGATTCCCGGCATCCCATATGGTCCCCGGAGCACCGCCAGGAGTAATTCCTGAGTGCATGAGCCAGGAATAACCCCTGCGCATTGCCATATGTGACCCAAAAAGAAAAAAAAAAACAGGACTCACTAAAAAAAAAAAATGAAAACAGGACTCAGGAAAGACCATGAGGGACCTATATGACTGTGCTGGGGAGGGTCATGCAGCACTTGGACCCTACTGAGGGCGCCTGCACATGCGGAGCATGTACTCTTCTCCTGAGCCACGTCCCCGGCTCAGGACCTCACCTTAGCTTAAGAGGACTGCACATTTATAAAAGGGGTTTTGTTGTTTGTTTTTGGGTTCTGGGATATACTAGGAATGCTCAGATTTTACTCCTGGCTCTGCAACTCAGGAATCACTCCTGGCGGAACTCAGGGAACCATATGGGATGCCGGGGATCAAACTGGTACAGGCAAACGCCCTACCTACTGTCTCTTCAGCCCCATAAAAGTTTTTCTCTGTAAATTCTGTTAGTCTCAGACTGTTTCTTACCAAGGTATCATTATTTTGTGCTATAAATATGACTGAGTTCTGGAGAGTGGGACACAGTAACTGAGAAGTCCATAAAAGATCCTGTGTCACACTAATGAAATTCAGAAAATTCCCATTCACTCTTTGATTTTTTTTTTTTTTGGTTGTTGTCCAGTTTCCTTGGAGGCCACACTCAGTGACAGTTAACGGGACAGGACAACTCAGTGCTAAGCCCCCAAGGATGCAGTGCTGCTCTAGTCCTGAGGTGCTGGGAACCTCCAGGGTCACCTCAGCAATGCTCAGGGGACCACAGGGCTGTAACCCTACAATGCCTGGGAAGCATATGGTGCTAGAGAACAAACCAGGGTCAGACACATGCAAGGCATAAGTCTTAACCCCTGTACTATCTCTTCAATTCCTCTTTTACTTTTCAGTCAAGTAATATATGCTTGTTCTTTATACAAGTAACCCTTGAACATGGGTTTGAATTATTTGGGTGCACATATACATAAAATTTTTAAAATAAATTCATTTATCCAATAGTACTATGAATAAATTTATTTTTTTTTTGAATTTTTTGAGGGGGCAGTGTTAGGGAGCAAACCCAGGTATGTGCTTTACCATATGCCCAGCCACAACTACGTAAGGGTTTCCTTTGTTTTGGTTTGAAGGTTAAGGCACCTGCTGTATTATCTCTCCAGCATCTGGATCAACTTATGGGACACAGTCATTGGTACTTAGGGCTTACTCCTAGCTTATTCCTGGTTGTGACTTTGAGTTCTAGGGATCAAACCACAGTCTGTCTCAAACAAAGCAAGCACCTCAATCCTTGCACTATCTCTCTATTCTCAGCCATTATTTTCTTAGTAAGATTTTCTTCTCTTTAAATTAACTATTAGAATATAAAGTACACGTTATAATACATGCAACATATAAAACATGTGTTAACTGATGTTGGTAACACTTCTAGGTAAATAGCGGGCAATTACAGATTCAAAAATTACAGGTAAATTTAACTATGCAGGAGGGTGGTGTCCCTATCCCTTGAGTTGTTCAAGGGATATCTGAAAAAAGAAAAATCAAATCATAACTATGGATACAGTAAAGTAAGTAAGTAAGTAAAGGCCCTCCCTTTGATCATCGATTTGCTCGAGCGGGCCCAGTAAAGTCTCCATTGGAGATTTTGTTGTTACTGTGTTTGGCATATCGAATACGTCACGGGGAGCTTGCCAGGCTCTGCCGTGTGGGCGAGATACTCTCGGTAGCTTGCCGGGCTCTCCGAGAGGGGCGGAGGAATCGAACTTGGGTCGGCTATGTTGGCTGCGTACAAGGCAAACGCCCTACCGCTGTGCTATCGCTCCAGTCCAAAACTAATCTCCGTGTAACCCAGATGGGACTCGAACCCACAATCCCCAGCTCCGGAGGCTGATGCCTTATCCATTAGGCCACTGGGTCACCACATGGATACAGTAAAATCTAAAAGTTCTTTCTTTTTCTTCGGTCACAATCAGCAGTGCTCAGGACTTACTCCTAGCTCTGTGCTCAGAGATCACTTCTGGTCGTGCTAGAGTGATGTGAGTGATAGGACAATAGGGACCAAATCCAGGTTGGCCACATTCAAGGCAAATGCCCTACCCACTGTACTATGGCCCCTACTATGTTCTCTGGCCCCTAAAAACTCATTCTTTCATGTTTTCCCCCCATTCACTTCCAGTTAACACCTTAATGTTCTTGTCCTTGGATGCATATGACATTTTGTTTGCTATATAGCCTTCCTGATCCAATGTTCCATTTAATTATAAAATAACATTGTTCTTTGACAGTCTTTAAAAGATTTGCTTTTCAGATCTGACAGCTTTTATGTACTTTTAAATACGCACATAATATTCTACTGACTCTGTAATTAACCATTATACTATTAAAACATTTTAGAAATTAAATATTTCAACACTATTTTAATTGAACATCTTACTCATATTACTTTAAAATAGAGCTACAAGGTAAAAGGCATGTGCATGTTCACTTATTTTGGTGGCTGTTATCAAGTTGTTTAGAAAAAATAAAATCTGGGGCTAGAGAGAATAAAAAGTAAGGTGCTAGCCTTGCATGCATCTGACACAGGTTCCATTTCTGTGTTTAACCCATCAGCACCCCAGATAGTCCTCAGAACCTTCTAGAAGTGATCCCGGAGTACAACCAGGTATAGTTCCCAAACAAAAATACAAACAAAAAAAGATATGCCAATGATGTTCCTTCCACCATCATTACATGAGACTAACAATCCTCATTTATAAACTATGAAAACTTCAGTAAGACTGAGCTGGGTTCACTCCCTGGCTCTGATGGGGGGAGAGAAAAAAGTTTTAGGAACAAAATTTTTATGCTAAAAATTAAAAATGATGTACACATAATGAAGTCTAAACTCCAAAATTTGATTACCATAACTTTATAGTTAAAAGCCTACAACACACTAATTGATAGACAAGAAAAGAGCTAGTAACACAGCATAAAATACTGCTAGTTGTAGTATCTCCACGGCATACAGTCCTATGTACCATTATTCCCAGTATTCATGTCTTTGTATAGACCCTCTGCCACACTGAGCCTGGGCCAACCTGAGATTCAAATCAACCAAAAAAAAAAAAAATACAGCAGAGTCAGAGTGATGTTGAATAGTTCTAGGCTTCTGGAAAAACAGCAAAAAGGAAAGTCTAGGTTTCTTGCCGGAAAGGAGCAATGTTATGAATGAGAGGCCTCTCCTACAAGGGAAAAGTCTAATCACAGTGAGAACTGGGTCCCCTGATGGTGTCCGAGAGGCGATTCCAACCAGCCATTCACTATTTTGCCCTAGCTGAGGCATCAAATATGTTAGTGAAGAGGCCATCTTGATTTTTTCAGTTCCATCTGACACATGAAGGTCTGAGGTGCGATCCCTGTTCTCTGTCATAATTCCTGACCTACAGAATTGTGGGAAATAAAATGGTGGTTGTTTTAAAGGCATTAAATTTTGTAGTAATGCATTAACTTTACCTAAACATTTAAAATGGTTCTGCAAACTGCCATTCCAGAACATTAAAACTATACTCAGGCTTCAGGACACAAAAGTGTTTACCTGACATACTCCTTTTTATTTTCTTCAGTAACAGGGATACTCTTGCCATTTGGTTTAAGTTCATGTTGAATAATTTCACCATATGCATTATGTTCTACACAGAAAGTATGGTCCAAAACACCTGTAATATCATTTTCACTGGAAAAGAAAGAGGAAAAGGTATTTACTGGAAAATCTAAAACACAGATTTTCAGATGTACTGATTGATGAGACCAAGATAGTTTCATGACAAATATAAGGCAAAATTTCCTAGGCATAAAAATTAAAGATTTTTAACCAATATAAACACAAAACATCTTACTTTCTGAATAATGAGAAAGAGCTGGCAAAGCTGGCCTTACACAAGGAAATCTTCCAATTATCGTATGGCATTTTAGAATGAAGCCCCTACTTCAATGTGGGTACACCAAAATGACCAAAAGCCTGAGAATCCCTAACAAGAAAGCTCCTTATATATTTGAAAAGATAAACAACTATCACTGTATCTTCATAAACTAATGACCTCCTACAAAACAGAACTGGTTCTTACAGATATCCTTTCAAAAGTGTAATTTCAGACCCAGGGATGTGACTTTGTTGTAGAGCATCTGACTTGCATGTGTGAAGCACCACACAAGTTAATGATGATGATGATTGATGATGATGATGGTGATAAAAGCATGGTTTTCAAAAATAACTCCACTAAGAAATTTTATTTCCATCTATATTTGTACTCAAACACATATAGATTCTACATAGTACTTTATTTTTTTCCCTGGTTTCTGAGTCACTCCAGGCTATGCTCAGGGATTACTCCTGGCTTTATGCTCAGAAATCTCCTTGGCGATGCTTGGGGGACTGTATGTGGTAACAGAAACCAAACCCAGGTTGGCCGTAGACAAGGTAAGTGCCCTACCTGCTCTACTATCTCTCCATTCCTGTAGTACGTTTTAGAAAGACTACGATGCCAGGTTTTTTTAATTTTTTTTTGGCTATTGGGTCATAGCCTGACTATCAAACTGGGGTCAGTGCACCCACAGGGGAGCATCTTAACCCCTGCACTCTCTCTCTCCAGCCTCTGTATTTCTTTTTTTTTTTTCTTTAAAGTAGTAACATCAACTTTTAGGAATTCATAACATATAAGAAAGCAAAAAATAGGAAAAGTCTGATGTGGTCCTACCACTCAGATATTTATCAACCTATGCATCATTTTTTTTAATTTAAAAAAAATTAGGAATCAGATAGTAAGATACTTGCCTTATATCCTACTGACCCCGGTTTGAATACCGGGCACTGACACTCCTAAGCCAGGAACAGTACATCCCTGAGCACTGCTGGGTGTGGCCAAAAGCATCACCCCCCCAAAAAAAAGTACTTTAAAACACTTATTTTTTAGAAGCTCAGATTCTATTATAATAAAGAGATAGAAAATCCAATACATACAGTATCCACACTAAACTGTTATGAAGATCTGGATCAACTAACTCCATGTCATCCAAAGTAATTGACTTCCCAAGCAACTGTTTGTAAAAAGGCAATGTGAAACCACCATCAATATAATGTCCATGAAATACAGCCATTCCCATTATTCGTCCAACAAAGTGGAAATATGACAGATGTTCCTGAAATTGAAAAGAGTTATAGACTCAAGTTAGATACTGTCCAGGGAATTTTTAATAAAAACTAAATATTATTTAAACATTAATCTTTTCTTACAACAAGTATCAGATAATCCTATAATTTACAACTATTTAAATGGGTTAGACATATCATGATCAAAATCAGTCCAGGATAGTGCATAACAACTAGGAAAAATAAAGCACGAAATTCGCTTATACATGGATGGACATGGAGAGCATCATGATGAATGAAATGACTTGGAGGAAAAGGGACAGACATAGAATGATCACACTCATTTGTGGGCTATAAAAGAAAAGTATGAGTTTAATACCCACAGACAGCAGAAACAAGGGCTAGGCGGTCTGGTCCATGTTTGGAAGCTTACCATGGTGGGGCTGGGGGTGGGATGGGCGATGAGAGGGGCAAAGTACAGTTAGGACAAAGAAGAGAAAAATTATGGCAATGATAGAAACGGTCACACTGGACTGAGTGCTGAAAGGAGGTAAAGTGATATACATGATAAACTTTCAGAAGTGGGGGGGAGAGCGCTGCCATAGAGGCATCTCAGGGGGACAGGGGGGATGGCAGTAGGAAACTGGGGACACTGGTGGTGAGAAATGTACATGAGTGTTGGAACTTTGTATGACTGGAAACCCAACTATGAGCAACTTTGTAACTGTGTATCTTACAGTGATCCAATAAAAAAAGGGGGGAAAGAAAGATAATCCACAAAAAATAAATAAATAAAAAAACACAACAATCCAGTCCAGGGATACATCAGTGGTACATCACATGCCTTCCACGTTGAGGGTAAGGATTTGTTCCCTGATATAACAAAACAATTTTTTTAAAAAAAGGATTGACAAAGCTCAAAAAAGATTTGTTTCTATAGGGCATGCTTATAAGTTGCTAGCTACTACAAAATAGAATTCCATAGTCAATGTCTCCCTCAAAATATTACAAAATTTAGAAATTTCATAATTTTTTTCTTTCTGGGTCACACCCAGCGATGCTCAGGGATTACTCCTGGCTCATGCACTCAGGAATTACTCTTGGCAGTGCTCAGGGGACCATATGGGGTGCTGGGAATCGAACCTGTGTCGGCCATGTTGGCTGCATGCAAGACAAACGCCCTACCCGCTGTGCTATCTCGCTCCAGCCCCCATAAAATATTTTTATAATTTAAAATTAAGTTCAAATCACATCGCTTTCGTAGCTTCATTAAACCACTCATAGATGTCACCTTCTTCACCTTCCATCTCCTGCTAAATCCCATACAAGTCTGTTTCTGTCATGACAAAAGTATCTTTCAATCCAAAACGTCTTACTTCCTTGATATAATCAGAAGTGAACTTTATTTTGTTTTTTACAGATTTTATTTATTTACTGGTTTCTATAATCACATCTGGCAATGCTCAGGGGTTATTTATACATGGGTGGACACAGAGAGAATCATGATGAATGAAATGAGTTGGAGGGAGAGGGACATAGAATGATCACACTCATGTGACTAGAAAGGAAAAGTATGAGATTAATACCCAAAGACAGCAGAAACAAGGGCTAGGAGGATTGGTCTCTGCACTCAGGAATTACTTCTGGCAGTGCTCGGGTACCATATGGGATGCTGGGGATCAAACCTGGATCAACTTGTGAAAGGCACACTTCCTACCCACTGTACTATCTCTCCAGCTGCCAGAAATGAACTTTAAATCATCACAGATTTTAGATCACAAGTCTACTGGACTAGACTTAAATTGGACTATGGTCCTCAATCTGCCCGTCACTTGTTAAGCACACACGCATTACTCAATTTCCTAGGACTAGATCTTGAAACCTGGAAAAATGGAAGTAATAATACCTGAATAGAGTCTCTGTAAGGGGCCTGAAAAACGGCTCAAGTGGTATGGAGAGTGAATGCCTAGCACGTGTGAAGCCCTAGATTCAACCTCTAGCATTATTAGGTATGCTCCCCAGTTCCACAATATAAAAAGGTCTCTGTGAGAAGTCAGATGATGAAACACTGGGCAGTGAGCCTGGCCAACTGTAAAATATTTAACAAACAGATGCTGTTTTTTACTACAGCAAAATGGACTCTCCAAGTGGGACAATCATCTAAAAACTCTTCCCTTCATAAAGTAAAGTAAAGTAAAGTAAAGGCCCTCCCGTTGATCGTCGATTTGCTCGAGCAGGCCCAGTAACGTCTCCACTGGAGACTTTGTTGTTACTGTGTCTGGCATATCGAATACTCTCGGTAGCTTGCCGGGCTCTCCGAGAGGGGCGGAGGAATCGAGCTCGGGTCGGCCATGTTGGCTGCGTGCAAGGCAAACGCCCTACCGCTTCCCTTCATAAAAATTTTTTATAATTAATTTGGAATGTTGGAGGCTGGAGAGATAGCACAATGGGTAGGGTGTTTGCTTTGCACACGGCCAATCCAGGTTTGATTCCTCCATCTCTCGGAGAGCCCAGCAAGCTACCGAGAGTATCCCACCCACACAGCAGAGGCTGGCAAGCTCACCGTGGCATATTCGATATGCCAAAAACTGTAAAGTCTCACAATGGAGACGTTAGTGGTGCCTGCTCGAGCAAATCGATGAACAATGGACAACAGTGCTACAATTTGGAATGTTAACCATATTTTGAGACATAACACCTTTTATGATGATATTTTGTTGGCTGGATATTTTTATTTTAAATTTCTTACTAGGAAAAAAATCTTTAACCTTATCTTGAAACCTTCTAATCGAGAAATCATTTTGTTTCCAGTTAAAAAGTTTAATGGGGGGCAGAACTGGCATGTCCTTCCCACTCTGCTGAGGTCGAGAGTTGCCTCCCCAGGAGCAGCTCTCCAGCATGGCCATGGCCCCAGAGGCACACAGACCTAATTCGAAGCCCAGTAGCTTTCGGCAGAAATGTGAATGGACTATGTATTTAACTATGGCGCTGTGCCCCCCCCCCCCCACCCAGGGAAAGGCTGTCTGTCTCTTCTGCCTCCCTTCCTCCCCCCCCCACCCAGCATAGTGGCCACCGCCTCAGAGTTTATTGGACAGCCAGGTATGAGCCTACAGTGATGGGGTAACCTCATCCTCATGGGATGGAGGCGGAACCGGCACATCCTTCTCACCCTGCCGAGGCCGAGAGTTGCCCACCACGAGTAGCTCTCCCGCATGGCCATGGTCCCAGAGGCACACAAATCAATCTCATAACTATGAGGTTTTTGGCAGAAATCCCTCCAGACTTAATTAGTAAAATACCAGAAATCCAAAATCATGCAGCCGTGCGACATCATATGGTCTTCATAACCAGCAATAGAAAACAAATTTTTTCACAATGCCTTTTCAGCAGGTCTGATTGTTGGGGGCAAATTCCAAATAATAATGGTGCATCTTTTGTCGAAATAATGAATATAATCAAAGTAGAGAGTTAAACGGAAATCATCTGCCTCACAGGCATCGGGACTGGTGGGATGGGGGGTATATTGGAGTTCTTGGTGGTGGAAAATATGCACTGGTGAATATAAATAAGCGGGTAAGGCATTTGCCTTGCATACGGCTGACCCGGGTTCAATTCCCAGCATCCCATATGGTCCCCTAAGCACTGCCAGGAGTGACTCCTGAGTGCAGAGCCAGGAGTAATCCCTGTGCATCGCTGGGTGTGACCCAAAAAGAAAAAAAAAAAGAAAAAAAAGTGAACAACCAATCATTATGCTATGAACCAGACAGAGAATGATGATAGAAAAGGGTTTTATGTTAAAAAGTTGGAGAAGGAGTTTTGCTTCTTTTTCCTAAGAAGCGGAGGCTGACCCAGACTGCCTCGCCAGCTGCTGAGTGCTGGCTTTGTAGCATCTTTGTTTGATGCCAGGTGTTTGATCATTGTAAGACCGAGACTTAAATCTGAAAGCTTTGAAACTTTTCTCACGGTGACTCAATAAATAAATTAATTTAAAAACTAAAAAATTCAGACATTATCACTACAAATATTTTAAAGCTACAGATAAAAATATCACCCATAAGCTGGAGCGATAGCACAGCGGTAGGGCGTTTGCCTTGCACGCAGCCAACATGGCTGACCCGAGTTCGATTCCTCCGCCCCTCTCGGAGAGCCCGGCAAGCTACCAAGAGTATCTCGCCCGCAGGGCAGAGCCTGGCAAGCTCCCCGTGACGTATTCGATATGCCAGACACAGTAACAACAAAGTCTCCAATGGAGACGTTACTGGGCCCACTCGAGCAAATCGACGATCAATGGGAGGGCCTTCACCTTTACCTTTTTACCAAAACTATGCCAAACCATTTTGTAACTTTCTCTTTAATATATCATAAACACCATTTCTTTTAAGAGGGAATTGATATTGTTATGGGGGTCATATGAATGCAGGAGGGTAATGTGGGGGTAACATGGAGCCAGGGGTTGAACCTAGGACCTCCCAAAAGGCATATGCACTACCACTAGAGTCACAACCCTGGCCTACAAGTCAAGGTGATGACTACAGAACATGCCCTTGTATGAAAAAGTAGAAGTAAAAGCAACTAATAACAGATGCTAACTTTCACCAAAGAGAGTTGTATAACACTGTGTTAATACTTAATGTTCAGGGTCTCATTTTAGCACTATTTTCTGAGAACAAACTATATTATTAGCCATGACAAAACTGAGGCTTATGTTAATTAATCTGCCCAATGTCACAAAGTAATGGGATCAGGATATGAACTGATGTCTAACTCCAGAAAATTGGCAGATTTATGTCATTCTGCTTTATGTCTTCATTTAATTATCCGGTCTTCTAGGGACAATGTAGCTTCCAGCTAGAACTTCTAGAAGCAAAGATGCAGAAAACATTCCTATATCCAAAAATTATTAACTTGAGAAAATTTACTAGAAGATATTGCTGTAACTGAGTGTGACTTTGGGCAAGAACAGCAATCCTGTGACACAAGCAATGCTGACATTTATAGGATATTACAGGTCATCAATTAATTGCCATTATTATAACCACCAATCATACCGGGTTAACTGCAGAATCGGGATTGATTTGCAATGTATAGATATCATCTCTCGAATACTGGAACAGGCCATAGTATGGATTCAACATTTCATGTGACAAAAGATACAGCCACTCCCTGGAAAACAGATACAAAAAAGTTTTTGTTAATAAACATACTTTTACTGAGATACACTGCTTATTTTAGCAAAATAAGTTTTAGGAAAAGAAAACACTAACTATAGATATGTAAGAAAAATCTATCATGCCTGAATTTTAAAAATTCTCTTTGTTGTAGTAAAGCTACTTTCCACTCAATACAATTTTAACATTTTATGATATTTTTCCATCAGTGAACATAAAAACATCTAGAAGGAACAACTCATACAGTCAAATGGTCTACTAGCTTTAATTACTAAATCATTTAGTAATTCATTACAAAGCAAAGAATATGGGTTGTTTCAGAATGGCCGTGTAAAGGGGCTCAGAATATGACTCAAGGCATATCACTTGCCTTGCATATGTGAAATCCTGGGTTCAATTCCCACCACCACAGGAACAAAATAAAAGTTATTTATATTTTATGCGGGTTTTTTTTATAAAATAAGATTTAAATTTCCCTATGATTTATACTTTCTTGGTCTGCTGCCATCATGGTTTATACTGATAAAGCAAAATTAAGTTATTTTCACTTTTGGACAAGGCTGTGTTTTCTTAGAATTAAGTCAGTAAATTTCATTATCCATTTCATCATTCTTTTTGTGTGAATTCTACAAACAGCAAGTCATTTGGTAGAGGTAAGAATATAAGGACAGGCACCATCAGGCTGCTGCTGATGCACTCGTTCTGAACAAATATGATGACCTTTTAGTACCTGCATAACAAACCATAATGAACAAAAGGAGAAAGGAGAAAAGTGCCTGCCATAGAGGCAGGCTTCGGAGGACGGGGAGTGGGGGTGGGTTGCGTTGGGGGGGGGTAGGAAAAAGGGGGACACCAGTCGTAGGAAATATACACTGGTAGAGAGATGGGTGTTGGATGATTGTATGACTGAAACCCAATCATGAACAACTTTGTAATGGTCTAACTCACAGATATTCAATAAAAATTTTTTTTAAATTTTTAAATAAAAAGTGTTTTAGTTTGCAATGTTAGAACTCTTTCATCCCCACTCTATTATACTGTATCTTGGTTGATAGTAATTCTCAGTATAAAATACATTACAATTTCTAAAATAAAATTCACAAAATTGTTACAGATTTAGTGTATCTTGGGAGGAAGGTGTTAAAAATTCTCCATAAAATTAGTAATCGTAGCATTTGCTTACACTTATATATCTATAAATAGAAAGAAAAAAACAAAGAAAGAATACAGGGATAGGCCAGAGAGGGTAAGGCACAAACTTGCATGTGGCTGTCCTGGATTCAATCCCAATTACCACATATGGTACCTGTAAGCACCACGAGGAGTGATTCCTGAGCAGAGGGCCAAGAGTAAGAGCTAAGCACTGCCAGAGCTAAGCACAGACCAAAACTAAAAATAATTTAGGGAAAACCTGAGTTTTCTGGATGTAATAATACACCATTTCATATCACTTCTTGGTTTCAAATGGACATTAATAATTTTTAAACCTCATAATTAAAAGCACTATCACTTTAAACTGCTTGAATCCTTCAGTTTGTTTTTATTCTGGAGCCACATACAGCTGAGCTCAGGACCTACTCCTGATTCTGTGCTTGGGGATCACTCCTGGCATGCTTGAGGGACCATATGGGGTGACAGGGATCAAAAGCAGGCTGGTGGAGCGATAGCATAGTAGGTAGGGCGTTTGCCTTGCACATGGCCGACCCCGGTTCGATTCCCAACATCCCATATGGTCCCCCAAGCACTGCCAGGAGAAATTCCTGAGTGGGGTGCAAAGCCAGGAGTAACCCCTGTGCATCACCAGGTGTGACCCCCCCCAAAAAAAAGCAGGCTGGCTGTGTACAATAGCCTACCTGCTTGATGTACTATGGCTCCGGCCCCTTGAATCCTTTCCCCCCCGCCCCCAGTTTTAGCTATTTTATTAATTGTGGTCTAATCAGAAAAAATAATAATTCAGGGGAAAAAAATCAATAAATAAAAGTGGAAGAGTTGAGTTTCTCTTTGTGACTAAGAAAAGATATCTTAGTCACTCTGGGGGGGGGAAGGAAATGAATCCTCATTTACAGTTTTATTTGCAATTTGTGGGATCCACTGAGAATTATCAACAGGTACACGTGCTGCCTCTGGGAACAATGCCCCTGAATCCTTTAAAGTAAGAAAGAATTTGTTATTCATCTTGGTGAAAATAAAATAAAATCACCACTTAGGTTATAGTGTGAATTCTTGTCATTCCTTGACTAGGAAAATAAATTTAAATGACATGATCTAGTATTATGAAGCAAATATACTGAAAATATAACATCTAAAATCTTAGAGCCAAACCAAGAAGCACTCAGTCAGGGGCTTCTCCCAGCACGTTGGGATGACTTCCAGCAATGCTCAGTGGACTGTGGGGTGTCAGAGATAAAACCTGCACCTCCCACCTGCAAAGCATACATTTGTGCTATCTTTCTGGTCCCTGGACAATATAAATTTGCAAATGAAATACTAACAGGTAGTTAAAGGAAATCTTTTCAAAGTTCTGTAACATAATAAAGTTCCCAATCAGTACCTTTTATGTAATACTGGAAAAAAAGTTTAAAGGCCAGGAACCAGGGATGTGGCTCAGTAGACCACTTGCCTTTCATATGTAAGGCCCTGATTCTGATCCATAGTGCCACCACAAAACAAAATTCAGGCACTGAAAGAAAAAAGAGGTCTAAATATAATCAACCTTCCTAGCATACATGGCACTTTCCTGACAGGTACATGCATGGTACTCTCTTGGTGCTTTTTATGCATGTTATTTTTTCCTCAAAGAAAACAAAATTTGTTTTGCTTCACCGAACAGAGAGAACACTCTCTCTCTCTCTCTTTCTCTCTCTCTCTCTCTCTCTTTCTCTCTCTCTCTCTCTCTCCCTCCTTCCCTCCCTCCCTCCCTCCCTCCCTCCCTCCCGTTGTTCATCAATTTGTTCAAGTGGGCCCAATAACATCTCCATTGTGAGACTTGTTGCTACTGTGTTTGGCATATCGAATACAGCAGAGGTAGCTTGTCAGCTTTTGCTGCGCAGGCGAGATACTGTCGGTAGCCTGCCGGGTTCTCCGAGAGGGGCAGAGGAATCGAACTTGGGTCGGCCAGGTCAGCCGCGTGCAAGGCAAACGCCCTACCATCACTCCAGCCCAAATACAAAGAACAAAAGAGCAAAATCCAACTACAGGGTTCTACAGAATAAAGATCTTTACTTTAGAAACTTAAAACTATCAAAAAAGATCAGAAAGATCAGTTCACTACCATGTACATTTAGGCAGCCCAAATTCTGACAGCAGCAGTATCACCATATCACTGTCTTCCCGTTGTTCATTGATTTCCTCGAGCAAGCACCAGTAACATCTCCATTTGTCCTGGCCCTGAGATTTTAGCAAGTACCACATTGGAGGCTCTTTCAGGGTCAGGTGAATGAGACACATCATTGTTACTGGGTTTTGGCATATCAAATACGCCATAGGGAGCTTGCCAGACTCTGCTGTGCAGGCAGGATACTCGCGGTAGCCTGCCAGGTTCTCGGAGAGCAAAAACTAGACAACAAGCTTAAACTAGACAAGCTTCCGGGAGCTTGGTTTTATAGTTTCTAGATCTTGGCCATTGATGGGATTACACGGCGCCAGGGGCAGCTGGTGGGTATAATGCCTAGCTACTGGAAGATGGGGGATCTGGATGGAGGAGGCCCAGTCCCTATCCAAGCAGGCTTGGAGATCTCAGGGTCTTGCACACCTGGGTTCCTCTGCTGGTTCCTTCGTATGTGAGGCTCATCCAAGCATGTGGAAAGTGCTCTTATGCCTGGCTGTGGCTGGGTTCTGGAGGTCTTCAGCTGCTGAAGCTCTGCTTGGGGCAGAGAGGGAAACTCAACCTGCCCCCATCCAAGGGTCCCTGGTGAGGGCAGCCAGATGCAGGGGCAGGAGACTCTGCCTGAGGGTGATCACTGTATCACTGTAATCCCGTTGTTCCTCAATTTACTTAAGCAAGTGCCAGTAACATCTCTATACGTACCAGCCCTGATATTTTACCAGCCTCTTCGAACTCGTCTTCCCAAACTATTGGAGGCTCTTTCAGGGTCAGGGGAATGAGACATGTTATAGTTCTGCTTTTTGCACATCAAACACGCCACGGGGAGCTTGCCAGGTTCTGTCCATGCAGGCAGGACACTCTTGGTAGCCTGCCAGGCTCTCCAAGAGGTATGTATACATACACATATATATATGTATTTTTTTCTCTCTAAATTTGTTGCCTACTGTCTGAACCCCACCCCCCATCAAACATGATGTGGTAATTATGCAAAATGGGTAGGAAGTGTCTTATAATGTGTCACTTGGTGGGAAAGCAGCCTGGACCTTGGCGGCGGGTGGGTAGTGGAGGTCGGCTGCCAGGGCTGGGTCCCTTGGGGCAGGGAGGGCTCTAACCCGCCCCCATCTGTGGCGCCCCAGGTGAAAACAGACTGGCACAGAGTCTGATGGCATGGTTATGGGAGCTCCTTTTTGTGCTCCCTTCCAGGAGAAGCAGCTGTGAGTTCTGGAGTGTGGCCGATGAGATCAACTGGTGCCGGCAGAGAGTGGCATCTGGGTGTGACCCCTGGGTCACCAGAGATAGGGAAGCAGGCAGGGGGTCTGCTCCCGGGTCTGTTGGCTCCAGGGTCCAGGGTCACAAAATTCCGCATTACCTGGGTTTCATGTGGCTTCACTCATGCGGAAGATTAAGAAATAAACAGCAGAGGTGGGAAGATAGTACAGTGGACAGGGTGTTCATCTTACATGCAGCCAATCCCCAGATGGCATCCCCTACTACCCGCAGCACTGCCAAGAGCAATTTCAACTGCAGAGCCAGAAGTAACCCCTGAGCCTAGGTGTGGCCCAAACACACAAAAAGAAATAAACAGCACGCCTTCCCCAGATGGAATCCCGGTGACCATGAGCTTCTACAAGCATGGCTCTGGCATGCAGGTACCAGGACTTTTTTCTGAAATGTAACAGGGGCCACCCCGGCTCCCAGGCAACCTCTGATTCCGGAAGTCATGCCCACAGCCCACCCCGGTACCATCTTACAGCACACAGCAGCAAAGAAAGAGAAAGAAATGGCTGGAGGGCCCCACAGCTCCCGGAGAATGCTCCGGATCCTGTCCAGAGCTGATATCACCGGGAGGTCCCAGATGGGATAGGTGCTGTCTCCCCACCTTCCCCAGATGGAATCCCGGTGACCATGAGCTTCTATAAGCATGGTTCTGGCATGCGGGTATCAGGATTTTTTCTGAACTGCGTGGCCACTTATGCAGCCGCACGACATTTCCTGATATGCAAAGTGATCAATGGAAACAAATGATCTAGCATTTTTCCCTGCAAATGAGGCTTGAATGGTGATAGGAAAATCTGAGCAAAAGATAATGCCCAACCGAAACACATCTGGACTTTGTATTTAACTATGATGCTATGCCACCCTGGGAGGGGAAGGGTGTCTGTCCCTTGCCTGTCAACCTTTGCGGCGGCAGCATGGTGGCCTGCATCTTTTAGAGCCTAATGAACAGCCAGGTATGAGTCTGCATTGATGAGGCACGTGGCGCTTCATGGGATGGGGGTGGAATCGGCCCTGCTCCGCACCATGACAATGCTCCGGGTTGCCACCCTCAAACGCCTCATCTGGCTTCTGACCGACCATGATCCCACAGGCACACATACCAATCTCAGAAGCAGGGGTTTCTGGCAGTAATCCCTCTAGGTTTATTACTAAAATGTCAGAAATCCAAATTTGCATGGCCGCTGTTGTGGCCACATGACACCATATGCTCTTCATAATCAGCAATAAAAAACAAATTTTCCAATTATGTCTTTGTGGCAGGTCTGAATGTTGGGGAAAATTCCAAATAACAATGTTGGGTCTTCTGTTGTAATATTGAGTGTGATCAACGTAGAGAGAGAGTAAAGTGAAAATCTGCCACACAGGCAGGGGGTGGGTGGGAGTGGGGGTATACTGGGGTTCTTGGTGGTGGAAAATGTGCAGTGGTGAAGGGATGGTTGCTTGATCATTGTATGACCAACCGAGACTTGAACTGAAAGACTTTGTGACTGTTCTCACGGTGATTCAATAAATTAAAAAAAATAAAAATAATAAAAAAAAAGGAAATACACAGCAGAGGCCTGTAAGATAGTAGAAAGGACTGGAGAACATGGAAGTCCTTAGTTTGATTCCCAATATTACGTGGTCCCCCACCCCAAACACCCTTAGGGTGACAATGGTCGCTCCTAACACTACGGGTTCAAAATCAAGTATTACCAGAAGTGGCCCTAAGGTCCCCAAGCATAGCCTAGGAACCCAACCCCACTCCACAGGAAAAAACTTTGTTTAGCAAATACACTTCCAGCATTTAGATTCCAACAACAAAAAATTAAATTTTCCCAACAAGCATTCAAAATCTAGTTATGACTGATTCATAAGAATGTCAAGGGACAGGTCAGAGCTACAGTGCAGTGGGCAGGTATCACACAGGAGACTGAGTCCCGCCATCCCATATGGTTCCCCAAGCACTGCCAGGAGTAATTCCTGAATGTTGAGCCAGGAGTAAGCCCTGAGCATCACCACATATGATCCAAAAATAAACATAGTAAGCATGTCAAAGAAGTCCTCCATCTCAAAAAGTCCACATACACATCTCAGATTCTGCTTGATCATCTGACCTTCCAGGTAAATTAACACCCATCCACCCCTCCTCTGGTGAACATTCCCAGGGTCTTTTTGGAGTTGTAGCAGAGTCCCCTTACTTCTAAGGGCTCTCACCAGCCTCCACATGACTTCTGCCATCTCAGCAGGCCCACCTCATATCTCAGATGCCCATGCTTGCTCATTTGAACTTCCAGCCCCCCCTCTTCTATACCCTGTGCTGGTAACTACCTGAACTGCCTGAACCCTGAACTGCATGGCCACATGACAAGCTCAACTTGGCACACATTACAATGTACACACTTAAGCCTCCTGTCACTAAATAAAGACTAGCAGGGAAGGCAAAGAGCAGAACCCAGTCTAATCCTTCAGACACTCCCAGAGAGCAAACCACAAATATTCTACCTTCAGAGTACAGCAAACACAATGGGGGTGTCACATAGAAGCCAAGCTCGGGGGCCAGAGCGATATAGTACAGGGAGAAGGGTATTTCCCCTGCAAGCAGTGGACCCAGGATTGATCCCCACCATCCCATATGCTCCCCCAAGCAGTAACCCCTGAGCATCCCCAGCTATGTCCCCTCATACCTGCCACAAAAAAAAAAAAAAAAAAAAAGAAGAAGCAGCAGCTCACCAAACTCAGTGAGTGACAACAATAGCATGGAAGGCTCTAACAGCACAAACCAACACTGTAACCTCAGATAATGACTTTAGGGACACCATGTTGAGGATGTGTAATGAGCTCAAGGAAATAATGGCACAGGCAGTCAGCAACATACAAAGTCTGAGAATGAAAATGAGAAAACTACAATCAAAAGTGACAGAACTGAAACACTTTATTAGAGGGTTAGAGCAATAGTACAGCAGGTAGGGTTTTTGTCTTACACATAGAAGACCTGGGTTTGATTCCCATATGGTCCCTGAGCCCACCAGGAGTGATGCCTTAGAACTAAAACAAGAATAAGCCCTGACTACCACCAGGTGAGGCCCCAAAAACAAACCAAACAATAGCCTTGTGGACAGCAGGTATGAGCCGGGGGAGTGGGGGCGACTAAAACCTCATGGGAAGGGGGGCATTCCGGTCCGTCCTTCACGCCCTACCGAGGTCACCAGTCACCCCCCACAAGCGGCTCTCCAGCACAGCCACGGCCCCAGAAGCACAAGGACTTAATGCAGAACCCAGCAGCTTGGAGCAGAAAAGTGAACGGACTATGCATTGACCCAGGCCATCAAGTCTGCCGGAGGGGAAAGGGTGTTGCCCCATTCGCCCTCTCCTCTCTGGAAAGAAAGATGGCGGCCACATGGGAGCCTTGTGGACAGCAGGTATGAGCCGGGGGTGTGGGGGCGACTAAAACCTCATGGGAAGGGGGGCGTTCCGGTCCGTCCTTCACGCCCTACCGAGGTCACCAGTTGCCCCCCACGAGCGGCTCTCCAGCACGGCCACAGCCCCAGAAGCACAAGGGCTTAATGCAGAACCCAGCAGCTTGGAGCAGAAAAGTGAAAGGACTATGCGTTAATCCAGGCAATCATTTCTGCCCAGAGGGGAAAGGGTGTTGCTCCCTTCCGCCCTCCTCCCTCTGGAAAGAAAGATGGCGGCCACATGGGAGCCTTGTGGACAGCAGGTATGAGCCGGGGGTGTGGGGGCGACTAAAACTTCATGGGAAGGGGGGCGTTCCGGTCCGTCCTTCACGCCCTACCGAGGTCACCAGTTGCCCCCCACGAGCGGCTCTCCAGCACAGCCACGGCCCCAGAAGCACAAGGACTTAATGCAGAACCCAGCAGCTTGGAGCAGAAAAGTGAACGGACTATGCATTGATCCAGGCCATCAAGTCTGCCGGAGGGGAAAGGGTGTTGCCCCATTCGCCCTCTCCTCTCTGGAAAGAAAGATGGCGGCCACATGGGAGCCTTGTGGACAGCAGGTATGAGCCGGGGGAGTGGGGGCGACTAAAACCTCATGGGTCGGGGGGCGTTCCGGTCCGTCCTTCACGCCCTACCGAGGTCACCAGTTGCCCCCCACGAGCGGCTCTCCAGCACGGCCATGGCCCCAGAAGCACAAGGACTTAATGCAGAACCCAGCAGCTTGGAGCAGAAAAGTGAATGGACTATGCGTTGATCCAGCCCATCAAGTCTGCCGGAGGGGAAAGGGTGTTGCCCCATTCGCCCTCTCCTCTCTGGAAAGAAAGATGGCGGCCACATGGGAGCCTTGTGGACAGCAGGTATGAGCCGGGAGTGTGGGGGCGACTAAAACCTCATGGGAAGGGGGGCGTTTCGCTCCGCCCTTCACGCCCTACCGAGGCCACCAGTTGCCCCCCACGAGCGGCTCTCCAGCACGGCCACTACTCCAGAACACAGAAACCAATTTCTTAACTATCTGACTTTCAGTAGAAATACTTCCAGGGTCAATAAGTAAAATAGCAGAAATCCAAAACCAACATTTAATTCTTGAACCCAGCTGGAGAAAGCAAATCACTTCACAATGCTTTTTCAGCATGTCTGATTTGGGGGGGGGGTAAACTCTAAATAATAGTGGTGAATCTTTTATTGAAACAATCTAATCAAAGCGGATAGAGTGTTAACTAGAATTCATCTGCCTCACAGGGACGGGGAGGGGTGGGGGGTGGGGTTTTATTGGGGTTCTTCATGGGAAAAAATAAGTATTGGTAAAGGGAAATGTGTTTGATATTTGCATGACTGAGACATAAACCTGAAAGCTTTGTAACCTTTCCCACAGTGATTCAATAAATAAAAAAAAAAAAAAAAAAAAAAAAAACCAAACAAAAAAATTTAATGAAATGAACACTCGCCAAGAAAACTCTATCCAGCTAGACTAATCATTCAGATTTGAAGGAACTACAGAGAGCTTCCTGAACAACAGCTTAGAGAATTCACTGCATTTGAAACCAGTTTTGCAAAAAGCATTAAAGGAGACTTTTTTTTGGAGGGCGGGGTGAGGGGGCCACATCCAGTGGTGCACAAGAGTTAGTACTGGCTGTGCACTCAGGAATTACTCCTGGTGGTACTCTGGGGACCAAATGGGATGCCAGGGATGAAACCCAAAGCATTAAGGAGCTTCATTAAAAGACGAAATAAACTTCTCAACGCTTCACCTTAAATATGGTCATGGCTCCTAGCACTTATGGTTGCCTCTATTAGCTTAAGAAAGGTGTGGTTTATTTCCAGCTAAGGGTTTTATACTTTTTAAAACAATGTTTCACTTATTTTGAAGACTTAGTTCTTCAAAGTCTATTTAAGAGATTTTTAAAAAAACTTATTAATGCCTAACATAAAACTGATATTGCCCTTTTAGGATAAGACACATTTTTCTAAGTCTAATCATATTTTCCTTTAAATAAAATCACACCTGGTGATGCACAGGGGTTACTACTCCTGGCTATGCACTCAGGAATTAATCCTGGCTATGCTTAGAGGACCATATGGGATGCTGGGAATCGAATCCGGGTCAGCCGCGTGCAAGGCAAATGCTCTACTCACTGTGCTCCAGTCCCTAAATAAAGAATTTTTAGTTCTTGTCTCCTCTCACTGAATTATAAATGTAGAATTTATCAAGTTCAAGTAAATTTTTTAAAATGTAATAGCACATATTTATACTATTACTTTTTAAAATTTATAACCTGAAAAAAGATACACAGTTCTGAAAACTTTTATTGATTTACAATTCTGAAGAATTTCACAAGTTTAGCATTATTCATCTATATGTATATAGGTGTCATCACCTTCACAATCAAAGAAATATCTCTTTTATGAGGGATATAAAGAAACATAAGCGAACAGCAAATAGCCAAAGGCATCAGAACTAGAGATTTTGACTATAGAACTGGGCTTACTACAGAACTAGAGAGTTTGACTACAGAACTGAAGGGGGTCACGGATAGGGGACATTGGTGGAGAGAAGCAGGAACTCTAGTGATGTTTGAATTGTTACACAAAAAGTGTATACATCATTGGGGCCAAAGCAATAGTGCAGCGGGTAGGGCATTTGATTTGCATGCAGCTGACACAGGTACGATCCTCAGCATCCCATGGCTCCCCCAAGCACCACCAGGAGTAATTCCTGAGTGCAGAGCCAGGAGTAACCCCTGAGCATCGCTGAGTGTGACCCAAAAAGAAAAAAAAAAGTGAGTGGAGAACGTGCAGAGAAACAGACTGAAGAACTGAGTGCACGCTCTGCACTTGAGAGGCCCAGGTTCAATTCCCAGCATGACAGAATGACTAAGCACAAATCACGAGTACAGAGCAAGAAGAATTTTATGGTCTGGGGAGACAGCTTAAAGTAGGTTCAATCCCCCACACCACCTGGTCCCTCAAGCATCACACCTCAACCTGTAACACCTTAGTTCTGGTATTATAAGACTAAATTCAGTTTTGTAGTCCTGAGTACCACTGGATATGGCCCCAACACAATTACACCACAACCACAATAAAAAAAAAAAAAAAGAATTTCACAGAAGAATGTATAATGTAATTTTTAAAATCTCATCATTTAAAAATAATGTGTAAACTTATTTTTAAAATCTCAACTTAAAAAAAACTCCATTTGCAGGTATAAGGCCAAAGAATAAAAATAAGTCCACATAATGCTTAATAACAATTATGAGACTTGGTAGAAACAAATTTAGATTTTGATTAGGTGAAGCACATTACTGTGATGGTCCTTAGAAGTTTCAATAGAGAAAATGACATTTCTGCTACATCTACATAGAATTTTCATGCCTGAAATAAAAAGCACTTGATGCATGAATGTAACTTTACAGCTTGTTAAAAACGTTTTAAGAACACTTATAACTACATTTTTACAACAAACACACACACACACATACACACAAAACCCCACATTGCTTTAATTGCTAAAAAGCACAGTAGGACAGTAGGAAAGATAGTATAGGAGTGAAGGTACATGTCTTGTCTGCAGCCAATCCCAGTTTGATCCTGGGCATATAATACCCCAAGCACTGCTGAGTGGTCACTCCCAGCACCATAGGCCCAAGATGCACCATCCTTAGGCCTTAATACTGAACTGCCAGTCCAGTTAGCCAGTCTGAGTGGTTCCCAAAGCCCTGAGCACCACATGGGAGGCTCTCACACACAAAAAGCTCAGCAATGGAAGGAAAGGAAAAACAGCATTCAGTTTATATTACATGCACCAATATCATTAAAAAGAAAAAAAGACAGAGGGAGGGAAGGAAATAGAGAGGGAAGGAAGGTAAAGAAGGAGAGAGATGAGGAAAAAACAGAACCTATAGGTCCTTTCAAAAGTCTATGTAGACTTACAAATAGCTGTCACATCAAGTCTCACTGGGCTCTAGCTAATCCATCAGCGTTCTCAAATATTCTGCTAGCAGTACTACACTACTCTTACTATGAATATATCTATTAGAATACCCTCTCTATTGCTACCACTAGGAAATAAACTAGAAAATGTCAAAAATAAGGTAATAAGGTTACACCATAGAAGTATTTAAAGTCTGTAAGTCAAATAGGGATATATCATTTTCTAACAAGCAAGTCTTTACCTGGCAACTCCTCCATAGTCAAGGCCTTCTTCTCCACGAAATTTGATCATTAATCGCTTCCACAGATCTTTTGGTCTCATCTTCATGACCTGTCGATATGACTCCTGAAAAAAATTTCAATGAACTATTACTGCAAGATATTTTTAGTCTGATATTTAAATTTTCCATTCCATGTACAAAACATGTTTAAGAAAAAATTGTGCATCATTCAGTGAATAAATTTCAAATGCTTAAAATTTAATGAAATTTCTGAAAAATAAAACATATAGTGGCAACACTTCTGAAACCAATTCGTTAGATACCTTAAGAGTTTATTAAATGCAAAACTCTACATTTAAATTTCATGAATTATAGCAATAATTCCATTCACAGTAAACAAACACAAGGTGTAAAGAGATAATTCAGCAGTCTAGAGCACCTGCATCACATACAGGCAATCTGGGATTGATCCCTGGTACTACACGAAGCTACCCCTGAGCAGAATCAAGGAATAACCCCCAAGCACTTCCAAGTGTAACCAAAAACAAATAAGAATTTGATGGAAGCAGCAATAATTTCTGTTCTTCTATTTTTGGGCTATACACGGCTGTGCTCAGAGCTTGCTCCTGGCAGTGCTCAAGTGTCAGGAATTGAACCAGGTTGGACACATGTAAATTAAGCACCTTATCCCAATGTAGTCTCTCTCTCTCTCTCCAGTCAAGCAGCAAGTTTTGAAAAGCTGATTTACCTAACACTAGGTCATATGTGATAGCAAGAAGTAAAGATTAAAAAAAAAAAGTTTCACTCTCCTTCACAGCTAGTGAGAATGCCTACTGGTTCAGTCCTTTTGGAAAACAGTATGGACTTTTCTCAAAAAATTAGAAATTGAGCTCCCATTTGACCCAGAAATACAACTTCTGGGAATATATCCTGGAGATGGGAAAAAGTTTAGGAGAAATGACACCTGCACTTGTATGTTCACTGCAGCACTGTTTACAATAGCCAGAATCTGGAAAAAACTCAAGTGCCTGAGAACAAATGACTGGCTAAAGATGTACCAACATCTACACAATGGAATACTATGCAGCTGTTAGAAAAGATGAAGTCATGAAATTTCCATATAAGTGAATCAATATGGAGAGTACCATACTAAGAGAAATGAGTCAGAAAGAGACGGACAGACCTAGAAAGACTGCACTCATTTGTGGAATACAAAGTAACAGAATGGGAGACTAACACCAAAAGATAGGAGAGATAAAGACTAGGAGGACTGCTCCATAGCTTGGAAGCTGGCCTCACATGCTGGGGAAAAGGCAACTCAGATACAGAAAGGACCACCAAGTAAAGGATGCTTGGAGGACCCACTCAGGATGGGAGAGGTGTGCTGAAAGTAGACTATAGACGGAACATGATGGCCACTTAATACCTGCACTGCAGACCACAACAACCCGGGGGAGGGAGGGGGGGGAAGAGGGGATAATGGGAACATTGGTGGTGGAGAATGGGCACTGGTGGAGAGATGGGTACTTGATCACTGTATGACTGAAATGTAAGTCTGTAACTGTACCTCACAGTGATTCATTAAAAAAATAAATAGGCTCTTTGCAGAAATCCAAAATCATGGCCGCATGACATTATATGATTCTCATAACCAACTATAGAAAACAAAATATTTCACAATGCCTTTTCAGCAATTCTGATTGTTTGTGGGGGAAAATACTAAACAATAATGGTGCATCTTTTGTCAAAATAATGAATGTAATCAATGTAGAGAAGAGTTAAGTAGAAATCATCTGCCTCACAGGCATTTGGAGGGGTGGGAGGGGGGTATACTGGGGTTCTTGGTGGTGAAAAATGAGTACTGGTGAAGGGAAAGGTGTTTGATCACTGTATGACTGAGACTTAAACCTGAAAGCTTAGTAACTTTTCCCACAGTGATTCAATAATATAAAAAGAAAAAAAATAAGTAAAAAAAAATTAAGGTGGAGTTCATGCCCAATTCAATCGGCTAATCAATGGCTGAATAAATAGCAATACTCCTACAAATAAACAAACAAATAATAATTGAAAAAAAGAAAAAAAAAAAAGAAAAAAAACAGTTTCGGGGGGTGGAGGAGGCTAAAATGATACGCGGTAAGGCATTTGCCTTGCATGCAGCAGACCTCTGTTCGAATCCCTAACACTGCATGCAATCCTGAGTACAATATAAAAATATTATATTTTATAAATATTATAAATAAATATTATACTCTATACAAATATAAAATACATGTGTATATATATAATTTGTTTTGTTTTGGGGCAACATCCAGTGGTGCTCAGGGTTTACTACTGGCTCTGCACTCAGAGATCACTCCTGGCTGGGGGACCATATGGAGTGTGAATTATTGCTATAATTTCTGGTGGCACGCAAAGCAGGTGCCCTACCTCCTGTACTATCTCTCTAGCCCCACATTCTTTATTTTAGCTGGAACGATAGCACAGCAGGTAGGGCGCCTTGCACGTGGCCAACCTGGGTTCAATTCCTCCGTCCCTCTTGGAGAGCCTGGCAAGTACCAAAAGTATCCCGCATGCATGGCAGAGCCTTGCAAGTTCCCCATGGCATATTTGATATGCCAAGAACAGTAGCAACAAGTCTCACGATGGAGACGTTACTGGTGCCCGCTTGAGCAAACTGATGAACAATGGGAGGACAGTGCTACAGTGCTACAACTGTATTTAATAACATTTATTTTCTTATAAACATAAAAACTTTACATATTTTCACAACAGAACATTATTCTAAGAATAAAAAGGTACTTGTTTATTTAGTGGCTGAAAGGCATTTTAATTATTTCTAGCTTCTATCAATTATAAATAATACTGCAATTTAAAAAGAACATAAATAACTATTGAAGTAATCCTCACTAAACTGACTTTAGGGCCGAAGAGATAATACACAGAAAAGGTGCTTGTCTTGCCTGTAGCTGACCTAGGTTAAACACTACATAGTCTCCCATTTATCACAAGGAAAGATCTCTGAACACTGCCAGATGTGGGCCAAAACCCCAAAAAAAGAGACCTGAAAGAAAAAAGTTTATCCTTTGGGAAAAGTATTATCAAGTTCCTAAACACCTCTTGCCCAAAAATCCAGGGATAAATGGGAAACACTTGGCCTTGGACCTCTGCAACTAATATAAGAACTCTGAAGTTGATATTAGGGCACTGAAGTCCAATCATAAAAGAATGTTAGAAATACTTTCAACAAATCAAGGAAGTAACCTAGCTGTAAAAAAAAACAATTTTTTTAGAATTTAAAAATCCATAGGGCTGGAGTGATAGCACAGCGGTAGGGCGTTCGCCTTACAAGCGGCCAACATGGCCGACCCGAGTTCGATTCCTCCGCCCCTCTCGGAGAGCCCGGCAAGCTACCGAGAGTATTCGATATGCCAGACACAGTAACAACAAAGTCTCCAATGGAGACGTTACTGGGCCCGCTCGAGCAAATCGACGATCAACGGGAGGGCCTTTACCTTTACCTTTACCTTAAAAATCCATTATCGTTTGAAATAACTAGAAAGGACTATATATGTGTAGTATTTTAGAGTTCCATTAACAAGTATTTGCAATGCAAAAGTCAAGCCGAAGTATATAACAATGACCTACTTTTTCTCTATTTTAAAATAAGATTGACACTCACCTCAAAAATCTCTTCCCTAGAGACCTCAATCCGACAGTGGCCAGCCTGAGGTTGTTGCTGAGAAAGTTCTTGGCGCAAAATTTTTAGTTTCTGAACCAGGTCTCGTTTGTACCGTGGAACTGTCAGGCACTCTGTGTCCTCAGGGCATAGGGATACCACTTGCTGTTGCTGTTGGTCTTTCAGTTGGTTCTGCCGACTAAAAGTAAACAGAAATGATATTAAAGCACTTGAATAAGTACAGTGCAGTTTATATATTCAAAATAGCATCTTACTATGAAACGAGTCTAGCTCTATCAGCTTCAGGCCTTAAAATAGTTTAGCTTTGGGGCTGGAGAGATAGGACAGCAGGTAAAGTACTTGCTGTGCACACAGCTGACCCAGGTTCTATCCTCAGCATCCCATATGGTTCCTCAAGCACCGCAAGGAGTAATTTCTGAGTGCAGACAAGGACACACGCATGCACGCATGATTTGGTTTGAAACATTTTCAACAAACTAGTTCCAAAGCTGCTTTCTCAGAATGCACACACCTATACAGAATTGGTTATATTGCTTTATCCAACAGCTGAAAACAAATTTCTCAAATATCATTTAAATTTTCTTCTGCATAGTTCACCATCACCCATTGTAAAATTCATGTATATGCTAAACCTCGTGCTTGTTATCTACAGTCTCTCTGGAGGAGAGTTTGAAAGGCAGATTGGCAAGGAACCCCTTCTCCTCTACAGACTATTGTCTAGACCACAAAAATGTGGGAAGTCACATAAGTTCTGGCACAGAGAAATACTTTATAAACATGTCTAAATGCTTTAAAAGGTAACTGTTTCTTTTTATTTTGTTACATGAAATGTGCTATTTTATTACATTAAATGTGTCATAAAAATTACCAATCTTTAGTGTATAGTCAATGACAAGAAGTACATTCACACTGTTGTGTTAGGTTTTGTTTTTGTTGTTAAATTTCCCCACACCTGGGATCTAAGTCAGGGACTGAACCCCTGGGCCTCTTGGAAACAAAGCATGCAATCAGCACTTTGAGCTATCTCTCCCTAGCCCTAGAGTGACTTCTAGCTACACAGTTTGTCACAAATGCACAAAAAATGTCCCAATAGCAGAAATCATTTCGTTTCCTTAGACTGGAGGGTAAGGTATGTGCCTGTGGAAAAGTTGGTTACACCCACCTGTGCTTGGGAGCTACTCCCAATTCAGTGCCTGAGGATCAACCAAAGTAGTGCCAGGAATCAAACCCAAGGCCTCACACATGCAAAATAAGTGCTCCATAATGGAATCACATCCCTAGCCCCAGAAATAATTTCTTTGTTTGGGGGGTCATATCCAGAGGTGCTCAGAAGCCTAGCTGAGTGCTTAGGACTTTCTACTGGCAGTGTTAATATAACCAAGTGGAGCCAGGGACCAAAACCAGGCCTTCTGCAAAGCATTCCATCCAGTCTGTTGGGCTCTCTAGTCCAGCAGAAATAATTGTATAAGGCTGGAAAGACAATATAAAACTGTCTTGTATATGGCCAACTCCAGTTCGATCCCTAGCACCACATGGCCCATTAAGCACCCTCAGGAGCAATGCTTCAGCACAGAGCCAACAGTAGACCCTGAGTACTGCCTGTGTGACCCCAATGTCACATCCCCCAATAGTAATAAATGAAAGCATATTGCCTAGAAATATTTTATTCCCTTAGAAAAATAGTGAAAGCTAAATCTAAGACTTTGTTTTGCAGTCACACCCAGTGGGCTGAGTGCTGTTCAGGGAACCATATGCAGCGCTGGGGATTAAACTGGGGTGTACCGGGATTGGTTGTTTCAAGGCAAGCATCTTAATCTTTGTACTGTTTGTCTAGTCCCAATCTAAGAATTTTTTAGAAGAGATTGAAGTAGGTAATTAACTAGTTAATTCCAACATACTGATGTATGTAAACTGATTCAGTTGGGGTTTAATTTTATATACAACAGGCAAGAGCACAACCACCTAACTTAAGGATCATGGTAGCTATGATAAAATAACTTTGTGCTCTAACAAATCATCCAACCAAAAATCATCCAATCACTTTATTTGGAGGGGAGAAAGGGAGGCCAACAATCAGCTGTTCTCAGGACTTATTCCTGGCTCTGTGCTCAGGGATCATTCCTGGCTGGCTCAGTGGGCCATATGGGGTGCAGGGAAATGAATCTGGCCGGCCATGCACAAGGCAAGAGCCTTACTATCTCTTCAACCCATCAAGTCAGTTCTATATACAGTGATTCTTATGTTCCAGGCTAAATACAGAGAAATCAGTTTGGATGACTGTTACAAGTTCCTAGTATTCACATAAAAATCATGACAAAGATGCTTTTTATACATATACAAACAAAACCAAAAGATTATATATATATATATACATATACATATATATATATATATATATATATAAAATCTTTTACATATTCCTGAGCTCTGCACTAAAGAATCACTCCTGACAGGGAACCACATAGGGTACCAGTAATCAAACCCAGGTCAGCCATGTGCAAGTGCCCCGCTCCTGCCCGATGAGTTAGATTTTTAAATATCCCCTAAAATTTTTTGTTTAAAGAATTTGGGTATGCCTTAATAGCAGGCAGACAAAGAAATTAATTAAAAATTTATCTGAAATCATCTATATAAAACCTGAAATCAGGGCCAGAGTTATGGTACAGTGGGTAGGATGCTTGCCTTGCACGAGCCTAACCGAGGTTCAATCCCCATCATTCCATATGGTCTCCCAGGCACCAGTAGGAGTAATCCCTGAGTACAGAGGCAGGAGTAACCAGGTGTGGCCCTCCCCAAAAAATTAAAATTAGAAATAAATTTAAAAAAGCTAAAATTAGTCAGTGTGTTAATATAAGAGTACTTAGGGCACTTGCTCTGCATGCAGTTGACCAAGATTCAATCTATGCGTATGTGCTCTAACACACCCAGATGCAGATTCCAAAACAAAAACAAAACATAAAACCTTAAACCATAAAACTTCTAAATTCAAAAGAAATATACTATAATTATCTTAAAGATTTATTAGATTTGACAACAAAAGTCTAATACATAAAAGTATAAATGGAGAAATAAAAATTCCAAAATTTCAAAGTAAGCCTGCTCTTCAATAATCACTGGTAAGAGTTGGGAATACGGCCCAGTGGCAGAGCACATGCTTTGAATATATTAAGTCCATGGGTCCTATCCCAGGCACCATATACACACAAAAGTAACAAGTTAAATTTTTTCCAACCATTTATTTGATACAGAAATTGTATCATAACTCAAAAAAACAACAAAAATATTTTTTTTCTGCCTTTTTGGGCCACATCTTGGCTCTGTGCTCAGAGATCATTTCTGGCGGGTTCAGGAACCATAGGGGATGCCAGGGATCAAAACTGGGTCAGTCATGTGTAAGGCCCTTCCTGTTGTACTATTCTTCAGCCCCCCCAAAAACAATTTTTTAAAGATACACATTTAAAGTCAGGGGTGTAGCTCAGTGGCCAAGCACAAGAAGCACTGCTGCTGGGAGCATTCAGGAGACACTGTGGTGTGGGATGTGGTACTGGAATTATATGCACAGGAAACCATCATTAACAGATCAACAATATGTATACTACAGACCCTCAATCAATAAAAAATAATTTTTTTAAATTTATTTATTTAATGAATCACTGTGGGTAAAAGTCACAGAGCTTTCAGGTTTAGGTCTCAGTCATGCAAATATCAAACACATTTCCCTTTACCAATACTTATTTAAAAATAATTTTTAAAAAACTCACTTTAGTATCTCTGATACATACTCTTTTCCTAACATTTCAAAAAAAAAATTCCTACCTAAGTACAAGAGTTGTTAAAATGTAATTAAAACTTGTCACACTTTTACATGAAATTTTGAAGAACACAAGTAATTTATAGTTTAAGAGAGCAGATAGTCTATCAAAAAAACATCTATTAGTCTTGTTCAGACTTACATTTTAAAATGTACTGCTTCAAAAACTTACTTTAGAACTAAATGCAAGTTAGCAGACAGCCGAGGATCTGTAAACTGTGTTGTTCTGTTGTTATGGTCAACGAAATAAACTCTGCCTGTTGCTGTATTACGGATCTCCCATCCAGGAGGTAATGGACCAAGCTCTTCACAATTGATGTTGCTAAGATCCCTGCAAAAACAAATAAAAAATAAAAAATACCTCATTGCTGGGCCTGCTGAGCCAAGCAAGCGTAAATGACATAGAACAATTCCATGAAGTCTGAGAAAATGTATTGTTTCAGAAATCTGAGATGTTCAGCTGGAGTCCCTAATTCCCAATGGTTTAACAAACTCAGTCAAAACCCAATCCATAAATGGCTCAGAAACTTATTGCACAACCTATATTTTTAGTAAGCTAATTCCTCGGCTTCAATGTAATACAGATTTTAAATTTAAAAGCAATCACAACACTTGCCAATGTAGACAGAAAATATTGTTTTATAAATGTCAGTGATATGAGAATTAAATTTCCTAAAATTCTTCTTCAATTAATATAACATAAAATTTGTCTAAGCAAATATTAATTTCATTATTAATTTTAAGCTTGCCAACAAAGCAAATCAGAAACAATACTTAAATTAGAATTCTGAAATTATATTTTTAAGGCATAACTGCTATTTCAAATGTTGAAATAGAAATAACACTGAAATTATAAATCTGAAAATAATTATAGTATTTTTTTAAGGTATAACTGCTCTGTTTCAAATATTGAAATATGTAAAAATTGTTGGGTGGAGCGATAGTACAGCAGTAGGGCATTTGCCTTGCGCGCAGCTGGCCCTGCCGAGCCAGGTTTGATTCCTCCACCCCTCTCGGAGAGCCCGGCAAGCTACCGAGAGTATCTTGCCCACACGGCAAAGCCTGGCAAGCTACCCGTGACGTATTCGATATGACAAAACACAGTAACAACAAGTCTCATGATGGAGACGTTACTGGGCCCGCTCGAGCAAATCAATGAACAGGAGGACAGTGTTACAGTAAAATTCGGTCACAGTCTTCCCATTGTTCGTCGCAGTAAAATTATTGAATGAAAAACACTTAAGGAAGATCTAAAGGCTTACTGCTACAAGAGAAAAAGAAAAAGAGACAAAGAAAAAAACTTTTAATGAACCAAGACCATTGTACCACATTGTGCATTAAAATACTATTAAATATAGGGGACTGGAGAGATAGCACAGCGGGTAGGGCACTAGCCTTGCACGCGGCCGACCCGGGTTCGATTCCCAGCATCCCATATGGTCCCCTGAGCACTGCCAGGAGTAACTCCTGAGTACAGAGCCAGGAGTAATGCCTGTGCATCTCCGGGTGTGACCCCCCCAAAAAAAGAAAATACTATTAAATATAAACAAAGACTTATAGAAACATAATGAATAAAATAAAAGCAATATCGCCAAAGTAAAATTAATTACAACAACAAATATTATTTAAATCAGGCTTCAAAGTTAAATTAAACCAAATTTTTCTGAAGTAGTCTCGTATTATAAACACAATGATAGACACATATAATTACTTAAAGTTGTAGATATAGCTAATTTTAACTTTTCTTTATTGGTGCTCCAAGAGATTCTTCAGCTACAAAACAAAGCTAGAAAAGAACATGCTATCTGATATACAAAAAAGGCAAGGAGAAAAGTTCCAAGGGTCCTCATCAGATTTAAGTTAAAAAATAAATAAACTAGACATGCAGTTGAAGAAAAGTGGCAAGAAGAATAGTGGGACTGCTGAAGAATAGCTGTTAACGAAGGGAAGCTCAGCTTGAGGAAACCTGGAATTTCAGTAAGCTGAGAACTCAAGAACTTAAGAACTGATGCCTGGAAGACTTCTCAACTCCCAATTAGGTCCACAGAACTCTTAACAACTGATATCAAACAATAAACTTACAAAAATCACAAAAAACTTCAGAAAGCAAAAATATGACGACAAGATTAGAAACTATAAAACACAGAATTAGAACCCAAAGCACTGTTAGAAATAAAAATTTTAATAAGCAACATTTTAAGAATACAATTCCAAAGACAAATATCAATGAGAAATTTTTAGGAGTAAGCACATATCTGGGGAATTTCGGTTTATTTTTTAACGACTCTAGGGACCAGAGAGATATATATGGGTTAAAGTGCTTGCGTGAAATGCAGCCAAACCTAATTTGCCCCCCAAAAATGCATATGGCCACCCAAGCACCACCAGGTGTGGTCCCAATCTACTCCCCAAAGAATAAACTAAAAAACAAAAAGCAATTATAAAAATGAAACAATACATCTGGGGCCAGAGACAGCAGACAGGGTATGGCAGACAGGGCTCATCTTCCCACTGGAAGATGAAGATGCTTTAAACTCATCTTCCAGGTCCTCAAACCAATTTTTAAGAAGTTCCTACAGGTTGGAAAAGTAGTAGGGTAGGGCAACTGCATACGTAGATTAGATGTTAAATCAGAATGACTATCAGAAATAATCAAATTTTTACATAATTTGGTTAAATGAGCACAAAAAAAAATCACTGAAGATGCCTCTACATTCAATGTTATTCAATGTCATGAAAGTTCGCCCTAGATTTTCCCTCAATGTAACTTAGGGATTCTGGTCTGATATCAAGATCTTTAATTCACTATAAACTGACTTTTGTGCACAGTCTGAGATGGAGGGTATAGGTTTTCACATGTGAATGACCAGTTTTCCCAGCACCATTTGTTGAAGATGATTTCCTTGTTTCACTTTATAATCTTAGCTCCTCTGTCAAAGATTAGATGCCTATATACCTGAGGATCTGTCTCTGGTTTGTCACTTCTATTCCATTGCTCTTAGAGTCTCTATTCCAAAGTCTAAGAGTCTCAAGTATCACACTATCTTGATTTCTATAGCTTTATAGTGCAATTTAAAGTTGGAAAATAAATGGGGCTGGAGCAATGGCACAGTGGGTAGAGCATTTTGCCTTGCACGCAGCCTACCGGGGTTCGATTCCCACATCCCATATAGTCCTCCGAGCACCGTCAGGAGTGATTCAGGAGTGAAGAGCCAGGAGTAACCCCTGTGCATCGCCAGGTGTGACCCAAAAAGCAAAAGAACAAAAAAATAAAAATAAAAAAATAAAGTTGGAAAATAAAGACCTTCCCATGTTGGTTTTTCCTAGGATTGCCTTGACAATTCAAAGGGCTTTATTATTTCAATATAAATTTCAACACAGGACTAAAGAAATTAAAACTGGGCAAATCACTTGCCTTACACACATCCAACCTGAGTTTGATCCCCAGTACCACATACTATTTTCTGAGTCCCATCAATTGTGATTTCTGAACACAGAACCAGGAGCAAGCCCTGAGCACCACTATATATTGCCCCCAAACAAACAAACAAACAAACAAAAATTTCTACAGAATTTGGTCCACATTTTAAAAATAATGCCATGGGTATTTTTATAAGAGTGTGTTAAATCTATATAATGCTTAGGGTATAATAGTCATTTTGACAATATAAATCCTTCTAATTCATGAACAGGGAATGTGGTTCCATTTCTTTGTGTCCTTCATCATTTATTTTAGCAGTAATATATAGTTTTTTTTTTTAAGTCTTTCTCCTGTTTTGTTAAGCTGTTACCCAAGAATTTGAATTTGGGGGGGATTGTTTTGTGTTTTACTTTTGGGCCAAATCCAGCAGTACTCAGGGCTTATTCCTGGCTCTGCTCTCAGGGATCACTGTTGGCAGGCTGTGGGGAACCTAAGCGTGCCAGAGATTGAACCTGGGTCAACTGCATGCAAAGCAAGCACCCTCCCTGCTGTACAAAATAACTGTCTAGCCCCTAGAGTTTGTTTTTCCTTCCTTCCTCCCGTCCTCCCTCCCTCTTTCCTTTCCTTTCCTTTCCTTTCCTTCCCTTCCTTCATTTCTTTCTTTCCTTTTTTATTTCACTCTATTTCATTGTTTGAATCTAGAGGCATCTCCAGTGATTTCATGTCACTGGCCAAGCAAATGAAAGCAAAGATAAACAGATCAAATTAAGAAACTTTTGCCTGCAAAAGAAACTACCAGAATTAAAAATAATCCACAGAATGGGAGAAGATACTTGCCATTCATCCGACAAAGGGTTAATATCCAAGATATATAAAGCACTTGTCAAAGAAAAAACAAGCAGCTCTGTGTCAGTAAAACCAACACAAAACGGGGGGCTGGAGAGATAGCACAGCAGGTAGGGCGTTTGCCTTGCACGCAGCCAACCCGGGTTCAATTCCCAGCATCCCATATGGTCCCTTGAGCACCGCCAGGAGTAACTCCTGAGTGCAGAGCCAGGAGTAACCCCTGTGCAGGTGTGACCCAAAAAGAAAAAAGAAAAAAAAACTATCACAAAATGGTACCCATGT
Source organism: Sorex fumeus (assembly GCF_029834395.1). NCBI lineage: Eukaryota > Metazoa > Chordata > Mammalia > Eulipotyphla > Soricidae > Sorex > Sorex fumeus. The sequence continues at coordinate 81,276,555 of NW_026606120.1, forward strand.
ACCCACGTGACCTGCAGGTACTGCAAGGACTACTGGAACAGCCTGCCCCACCTTGAACTCGGCAGGCAGTCATTTGACCCCACCTAAAAGGTCAGCAAAAGTGAGACCTAATGTACCTGGTGAATTCTCTGTCTGTCACTGCCACAGCAAAACCTCGACCCAGGACTAGAGAGATAGTACAGCAAGTAGGGCGCTGGCCTCCCACTCAGCAAACCCGTATTTGATCCCTAGTATCCTATATGTTCCCCTGAGCACTATTAGGAGTGGTCCCTGAGTGCTAAACCAGGAGTAAGTCCTGAGCACCACTGGGTGTGGCCCACAAACCAAAACAAAATTACAACAACAACAACAAAAACCCTCCACCCACTGATAGCATAGAGGAAAATTTACCCTCATTCCCGGCTCGCAGTAATGTCAATTCCTTAAAAAATCTAGGAATTGAGCTTCTGTAGGATGCAGCAATTTCATTCCTAAGAATATGTCCAAAGGGCCCAAAAATACAATCAAGAAATGACACTTGCACTCCAATGTTCACTGCAGCACTATTCATAAAAGACAAAATCTGGAAACAACCCAAGTGCCCAAGAACAACAGATAAAAAAACATGATACATAAACATAATATACTAGTTGGCCATAAGAAAAAAATGAAGTCACTCAATTTGCTGCTACAAAATGGGTCTGGAGAGTATCGTGCTGAGTAAAATAGTGAGAGGAAAGGAACAGACAAAGAATGATCTCTCATATGCAGTATATAAACATAGTATATAAACGTCCAAAGACAACAGAAAAAAAGAACATGAGACCTGGTCTTCACTAGGCAACTTGGGGGGGGGGGGGGGGCAACTGGAAATGTTCTTGACAGGAACTGGAATACTAAAGTGTTGTGCATGATATCCTATTAGTAACAGTACTGTAAATCACTGAGCCTAGAAAGAGGGGGAAAAAAAAGTGCCTGCCACTGAGGCAGGCAGTGGGGTGGGAGGGGAACTGGGGACATTGGTGGAGGGAAGCAGACAACTGTGAAGGAACTGGTGTTGGAATACTGTATGCCTGACAGAGTCAATTGTGAGTAATTTTGTAATTTATGGTGACTCATTAAAACCTTTAAAAAACAAAACAACACCATCAAAAAATGGGGAGAAGAGATGAACAGGAAGAAGACACCAATACAGATGCCCAACAGGTATACAAAAATGCTCTGCATCACTTGTCATCAGGAAATGCAAATCAAAACAACAATGAGATATCACCCCCCCTCCCCCAGTGAGACTGGAAAACATCAAAAAGATAACCTGAAGGGGGTATGGTGCTGCCAGCAAGTCAATCTATACCTGTGAAGTGAGTGCATCAGCAGTCTGATGGCGCCTTCAGACTTCCAGATACCCCAAAATTGCTGCTTTGGCCAGACCCCAAAAACTTGGGGCAAAGTTTACCAAGAAAGTAAAAGGCCAAAAGTTAGGTATGTGGGAAACACACCCACAAACCAACTCTGGCTCAGCTATATAATTAGAGGCATGGCCTCTCTGGTTCCTGATTGAACTGCTTAATGGCCATGATCCCAGAGACTCAGAAACAAATCTCGAAACCCAGTGGCTTTTGGCAGAAATGCGTCTGGTCCCTATAGTAGGTTACCGGTGCTGGGCCAACCCAGGTGGGAATAGGTTTCGTGCCCTGGCCTGTTCCCCCTGGTGGCCTGGGGGCCCCCATCCTTCAGAAGCCACTGGACAGTCAGGTTTGGGCCGCAGTGACGAGACACGCAGGGCCTCATGGGATGGGGGGGGAGCCGGGCTGTCCTTCCCACCCTAACGAGACCCCAAGTCACGCCCACGAACAGCCTCTCTGGCTCCTGATCAAGCTGCTTAACGGCCATGATCCTAGAGACTCAGAAACAAATCTCGAAACCCAGTGGCTTTTGGCAGAAATGCATCCAGACCCCACAGTACGGTACTGTCGCCAGGCCACCTCAGGGAGGAAAGGTTGTTGTCACTCTGCCTGCTCCCCCTTGGCGGCTCGGTGGCCGTCATCCTCCAGAGGCCATTGGACAGTCAGGCTTGGGCTCACAGTGATTAAACTTGTTGGGCCTCACGGGATGGGGGGGATGGGGGGGTGGGGAGCCGTGCCTGTCCGCCCCACCCCAACGAGACTCCAAGTCATCGACCCCCACAAACGGCCTCTCTGGCTCCTGATGAAGCTGCTTAATGGCCTTGATCCCAGAGACTCAGAAACAGATCTTGAAACCCAGCGGCTTTTGGCAGAAATGCGTCCAGACCCCACAGTAGGTTACTGTCACTGGTCCACCTCAGGGGGAATAGTAGGGTGTTGTCCCTCTGCCTGCTCTCCCTTGGCGGCTCAGTGGCCATCATCCTCCAGAGGCCATTGGACAGTCAGGTCTGGGCCCACAGTGACGAGGAATTTTGGGCCTCACGGGATGGAGATGGAGCCAGGCCTGTCCTCCCCTCCCCAACGAGACCCCAAGTCATCGCCCACAAACGGCCTCTCTGGCTCCTGATCAAGCTGCTCAACGGCCATGAACCCAGAGACTCAGGAGCAAATCTCGAAACCCAGTGGCTTTTGGCAGAAATCCCTCCAGATTTAAGTGTTAAAATTTCGGAATTTCAAAATCACATGGCCCTACTGCAGCCACGCGACATCAAATGTTATTCATAACCAGCAATAGAACACAAATTGTCTACTGTTGCCTTTTCAGCAGATCTGAGTGTTGGGGTAAAATCTCAAATAATAATGGTGGGTCTGGTGATGAAATATTGAATGTGATCAAAGTAGAGAGAGAGTGATGTGGAAATCATCTGCCCCACAGGCAGGGGGAGGGTGTGGGATGGGGGTATACTGGGGTTTTCAGTGGTGGAGAATGGGCACTGGTGAAGGTTCGGGTGTTTCATTGTATGACCGAGACTTAGACCCAAAAGCTATGTTACTGCTCTCACGGTGATTCAATAAATAAAATTATAAAAAAATTTTTTAAAAAATTCAGGGGAAAAAAAAAGATAAACTGGGGTCACAGAGAGAGAGAGTACAGCAGGTAAGGCACTGCCTTGCACGTGGCCAACCCTGGTTTAATCCCAGGCATCCCATATGGTGTTCTCCAGAACACCACCAGGAATGATTCCTGAGTGCTGAACTAGGAGTAAGACCTGAACATCGCTGGGTGTGACTCAAAAATCAAAATAAACATATAAATTTTTTTTAAGGAATAAAAACAAGGCCAGGAGACAGTTTGAGATAGTAGAGCAGTTTGGGTGCTTGCCTGGCACACAGTAGACCCAGTTTCAATCCTTAGCATTCCGTACAGTCACCCTGGCAATGCCAGGAAATAATTCCTGAGTGCAGAGCCAGGAGTATCCTCTGAGGATCATCAGTTATGGCCCAAAAACCAAGAAAAATAAATAATAGAAACTGTATCATGCTGAATGTAGTTAGTAAGAAGGAAAGGGAATATAGAATAATCTCTTTCATATGTAGGATGTAAATTAGAATATAATTAAAATGAGTAAAAAAAGAAAATGATAATGAAAGGAAGCATAGTAAGGAAATAAATGACAGAAAGCAGCAGAACTGGACTGACTTGAGCTTACCAGGGTAGGGAGAGAAAGGTGGGGTAGGGATGAGATTAAAGGTTGGGGACCATAAGACCATTGTACAGGGAAGCAAAAACACTAGTGGAGTGTGCTGGTGGTATGGTATTAGCATGTTGTATGCATGAAACCCTATCAATAACAGTTTGTAAATCAAGTGACCAAAGAGAGATTACAGCAGGTAAGGCACTGCTTTGGACATTCTTCCTTTGGACAACCTGGCAGGCTACCGAATGTAACCTGCCCACACGAAGAGTCTGGCAAACTCCCCGTGGTGTACCCAATATGCCAAATACCAGTAACAATGATGGGTCTCATTCTCCTAACCCTGAAAGAGCCTTGAATATGGCACTTTTTAAAATCTCAGGGCTAGGACGAAGGGGACGTTACTGGTGCCTGCTCGAGGCCATCGACGAACAACAGGATGATCGTGAATTTTTTAATTTTCGGTCCTCCCGTTGTTCATCGATTTGCTCAAGCGGGCCCAGTAACGTCTCCATCGTGAGAATTGTTGTTACTGTGTTTGGCATATGGAATACATCACGGGTAGCTTGCCAGGCTCTGCCGTGCGGGCGAGATACTCTCAGTAGCTTGCCGGGCTCTCCAAGAGGGACGGAGGAATCGAACTTGGGTCGGCCATGTTGGCTGCTTGTGAGGCAAATTCCCTACCGCTGTGCTATTGCTCCAGCAATTTTAAGTGAAAAAAATTAAGAAATCTTAGTTTACCTAAAACAAATATTCAATCACATTAAGAATGTTTAGAAAATGTTCTTACCTAGGCACCCGTGGATCATGCCAAGTGCTCACACCAGTCTGAGTATGTAAGAAATAAACCTGACCTTGCTGTGTTGTCCTCTGCTCTGTAAAATTAAAAAAAAAAATACATATTCAGAATATTCAAACTCAGGACAGCTAAAAACAACAGGATATTAATCAGAAAATTCCCCAAATTGCTAATCAACTATATTACTAAAATAGTGCTTCACAAATCACTTATTTAAACTCAGAATGTATCTTTATCTGGAAACGTTATAAATATGAGGGTCACCATCTCACCTGAAAGTCAGCCATTTTTATATATTGGCTCAAATATTAAACATTATACAATGAAAAACATAAAGCAAAATTGTCACAGTACCAATAATTAAAACAAGAATAAAGGAATGATCCTATGTATGTCTTAAATATGGAACCCTAAGGGAACAAAAGAAAGCCTGGGGGAGGAGAAGGCTAGGTAACCTTGGGGAGAGTATGAAGACACAAACTTTAGAATACTATGCAGGCTTATAATACTTTTCTATTATGCCTATTTTTATTCTAAAACTGAGGCTGTCCTTTTCTCCATAGAGATATATTCTCTAAAGATAAAGATATCTGGGGCTCACACAGAGGCAAAAAGGATGGAATGCGCAGCAGACTAAACAGGCAAAGATGGAGAGGGCCAGACCATAGTATAGCGAGTAGGGCATGTGCCTTCCACATGGCCAACCCAGGTTCAATCACCAGCATCCCATATCGTACCCCCGAGTCCACCAGCATTGATCACTGAGCAAAGTCAGGAGTAACAAGAGCAACACGGTGTGTGGCCCAAAAAAACCAACAACAAAAAGACAAAGATGACAAGATAGTCAAATTAGGATGAGGAGAACTAAGAGCAAGTATGCATACTGGGGAGAAAAAAAGAGAAAGGTGAAATTAATTCAAAGTGCTTGGAAAAAAAGACAAGAAATCTGTGAAAGTTTCTTCAGTTCAATGGTGCTTCTTAGTCTTTTTTTTGCTGTTGTTGTTTTTGTTTTAATTATTTGAAAATAAAAAACTGAAAAATTCTAACATAAAATTAAAATGTTGGTGGGGCTGGAGTAATGTTACAGGGGATAAGGGCACTTGCCTTGCATATGCCTGATTCAGGTTCTATCCCCAGCACCCCATATAGTTCCCCAAACCTACCAGGAGTGATCCATGAGTGCACACCCAGAGGTAAGCCCTATGAACCACCAAGTGTGGCACAAAAACAAAAGCAAAAATCAAAATTTGGGGGGGCTGAAGAGACAAGCATAGTGGAAAGGGTGTCTTACACACAGTTGACCTGGATTTGGCCCCTGGAATCCCATATGGTCCCCCACTAAGCCTGTCAGAAATGATTCCTGAGTTCAGAGCAAGAAGTAATTGAGTATGGTCACCCACCTAAAAAAAAGATTTTCAGAAAATTAATTTTAAATTTTTGGTTTTGGAGCCACATCTGCCTGGGTGCTTAGGGAACCAACCATGTAATGCTGGGCAATGCACACAGGACTGAAATGCAAAGTGCTCCAACCCTTTTATGCTACCTCTCCCACCAGATATGAATATTTATTAGTTATAAAACTACTTCACTTATAAACCTACAGGACTGGAGAGACAGCTTAATAGGCTGAGCATACTTATGTATGCAGGAGGCAAGGTTGAATTCCTGGCACCATATGGACCCCCAAGCATAACTAGAAGCAACCTCTGAGCACAGAATGGAGAGTAGCCCCTGAGCACTTCAGGGTGTGACAGAAACAAAATAAATGCACATTTGTAACTTTTGAAAAATTAAAGGCATTAAAAACAAACTACTTATAGGAATAAGGGAGATTTTTTATTCTAAGATCTAAATAATATTAACAGCTAAAATTGACTAAGTACTTTCTATGCCCCTTATCAGGCATTTCATATGATTATCGTGTATTTCATGTATTTTTCCCGTTTTATAGACAACAGTGAAAATCAAAGAGGTTAAATAATGTGCCCACTATCACAACTAACATGTGGCAAAGCCAAATATAAACCTGTGTCTGTCTCCAAATCAATGCTGTAATCAGACTTTTTAAAATTAACCTGTATGAGGGGCTGGAGTGATAGCACAGTGGGTAGGGCATTTGCCTTGTACATGACCAACCTGGGTTCAATCCCCAACATCCCATATAGTCCTCTGAGCACTGCCAGGAGTAATTCCTGAGTGTAGAGCCAGGAGCAATCCCTGTGCTTCGCCGGGTGTGACCCCCAAAAAATAAGTAAATAACCTGTATGGCTTAAGACAGTTAATAAACTGGTTTTAAGAATTAAAATATTTGGTGGGGAAGTGGGGTGGGAAAGAAGCTTGGGAAATGTACACTGGTGAAGGGACGGTTGACGGAACACTGTATGAGTGAAATTCAATCATAAACAACTTTGTAACTGTGTCTCTCATGATGATTCAATAAATAAATAAATGTGTTAAAATATTTTGGGGGCCAGAGAGTTTAATGGTATAGAGCAAATGTGCTGTACGCAGGAGTCAAAATTTGGTCCCTGACACCATCAAGAGCAGCCATTGAGTCCTACTAGGTGTGGCTCCAAAATAAATTCAAGGGGGCCAGGAATGTGGCACATGTGCATGTGTAAGGCTCTAGGGTTCAATCCAGAGTACCATTATGACTCCACACAGTAATATCTTTTTGAGTTTAAAAAATAAATTTAGGGAGGTGGCAGAGCAGGGAGGGAAACTCAACCCGCCCCCCTCCAAGGGGCCCCGGAGAGGGCGAGGACAGCCAGGCGCAGGGGCAGGAGATTCTGTACTGTTCTCTCCCGGGAGCTGGGTTTTATAGTCTCTGGGTCTTGGCCGTTGATGGGATTACACGGAGCAGGAGGGGAGGCGGGGGGCAGTTGGTGGGTAGGATCCCTGCCTACTGGAAGATGGAGGATCTGGGTGGAGGATGCTCAGCCCTGATCCGAGCATGCTTGGAGATCTCAGCCCCGAGACCTGCATGCCTTTGTTCCTCTGCCGGTACCTTCATGCTTGTGGAGAGTGGTCTCAGCATGGTTGTGGCTGGTTCTGGAGGTCTTCGGCTACCGGGGCTCTGCTCGGGGCAGGGAGGGAAACTCAACCCGACCCCCTACAAGGGGCCCCAGCGAGGACAGCCAGGCGCAGGGGAAGGAGATTCTATGCTCTCTTCCGGGAGCCGAAGACCTCCAGAACCAGCCACAATCATGCTGAGACCACTCTCCACACGCATGAAGGTACCGTCAGAGGAACAAAGGCATGCGGGTCCCGGGGCTGAGATCTTCAAGCCTGCTTGGATCAGGGCTGAGCATCCTCCACCCGGGGTCACACCCACCAACTGGCCCCTGGCGCTGTGTAATCCCATCAACGGCCAAGACCCAGAGACTATAAAACCCAGCTCCTGGAAGCTGGGTTATTATCTTATTATCTTATTATGTCATTCTTACTTTGGACAACCTGGCAGGCTACCGAATGTAACCTGCCCACGCGAGAGAGTCTGGCAAACTCCCCGTGGTGTACCCAATATGCCAAATACCAGTAACAATGATGGGTCTCATTCTCCTAATCCTGAAAGAGTCTTGAATATGGCACTTTTTAAAATCTCAGGGCTAGGGCCAAAGAGACGTTACTGGTGCCTGCTAGAGGCAATCGACGAACAACAGGATGATCGTGATCATGATCAAGGGAGCTGGAGTGATAGCACAGTGGATAGGGTGTTTGCCTTGCATGCACCGACCCGGGTTCGATTCCCAGCATCCCATATGGTCCCCTGAGAACCGCCAGGAGTAATTCCTGAGTGCATGCGTCAGGAGTAACCCCTGTGCATCACCAGATGTGACCCAAAAAAGTAAAAAATAAATAAATTCAGCAGTGACCAAAGAGCTAGTACAGTGGGTAAGACTCTTGCCTAGCATGTAGACAACCTGGGTTCCATCCCTGGTACCACACATCGCCCCCCAAGCAGCACCAGGAATAATCCCTGGGTATGGAGCAAGAAATAAGCCCTAAGCACCATCGAGTGTGGGACCCCAAAAATAAGAATTAAAAATAAATTTAGAATCACATTTACATAAGTTTTTGAAGAAAAATAAAACACAAATGACACCAGGCAATTCCCCATGTTGGTCATTAGGTGTCACTATTAGCTCAAAATAATTATAAATTCAGATGCGGAGGATGAAACTTTGATTAGTGTTAAGCAAGAAGCACCAAGTTTGTAATACCAAAGAATATTCACAACTTTTGATTAATTTAAAAGAGTCAACCTGAAGATTTATGTCATCTTCCAGGTGAAATTCTATTAAATCTAATAAATTATAAAACAGTATTATAACAAGAGAATAAATTTACAATAAACCAATAATAACAATTAAAGAAATTCAGAAATACGCCCCAGAAATTATTTCTACATATGTTATGTCTAGAAAATTATATTTGAGATCTGATTTCAGAGTTCATAATAATAATACCACTTTATTCAGTGCCAATTTACAATGTTGTTTCCAAATGTTTCATATTAAAATACCTTTGTGATAAAGTATCAGAAAGTTGAAGTATCATCTCATTGTATTATGAAAAAGCAATAAAGCTAAGTTAAATAACAAACCCAAGAATAAGTTATTATTAGTCTTCAAAGATACTTTTTTAACTACAAGGTTTTAAATTTACTTTTACTTTCATGCAGAATCCATTAGCCCAGATTAACAACTTCTTTGAGAGTTGATTTTCTTAATTTCCTTAGCATATGAAATAAATCACTTTATCTGCCTCTGCTGGTTGTCATACCATAGCCTTCTGGTAGGTCTGGAGGAGTATGTAAATGTGTCCTGCTCATATAATTTCTATGGCGCTGTGACCTGACTCTCCTCTCTGCCAGTCTGGGATCTGAAGACTGTCCACATGTTGCACCATTTGTTCCACTAATTGGAGTGTTCTCATCAACAAAGCAGCTGAGAGGTCTGCCAGGACTAGAATATTCAGAAGCTGGTCTATTGAAAAATAACAGGAAAAAAGATTATAATCAATTCAGATATCAAAAGTAGTTTTCTAAACTACTACGTGTATGTATGTATCTATCACTTATAAAGAAATACACAAGTATAATGTGTATTACGAAACAATGGATGAAATTTCTAAGCATCAAGAAACTCAAAAATATAGATTATCAATTATGCATTGAAATTCTGCTTAATTTAAATTTTATATGAAATTCCTAAGTATTTACTAGCTAACAAAGCTACTTAGGCAAGCTACAGCCTACCTCTAAGACCTTATTTCCCACCATCTTCTCACTTTGCTTTCTATACAATGACACTCTCCTTGAACTTGCTGTCATTCTACTTTTGGTCCTAGACCAAAACTTTATTCTACCTCAAGCTAGGCTATTTGTTGTCATTCAAATCACTAGCTTAAGCTTAAATGTTGCCTCTATGAGGTCCTTTCTAACCTCTGAAATATAAAAGTAGCCATTCTTTTTGTCATGGTTTGGGGGCAATACCTGGTAGGGTTGTATTTCTGGCCCCTGCATTTTTATTTTAGTATGTCAGCTGCTACTAGAATATCTGAGAGAACAGATACTTTGAATAAAGGAAACAGTGTTCCTTCAATAGTTTCCAATCTATTGAAGTCATGAGACAGTATAGGGGTTATTAAGATGTTTGCTTTGCATGTGACCAACTCCAGTTCAATCTCTGGCATCACATACAGTTCCCCAATTAGGAGTGACCCGAGTATTGCCAAATATGGTTCAAAAGCCTACAACCCCCCCCCCAAAGAGGCAATTACGAGATAATTTTTAAATATTTTACAACACTTACAACATTAACTTTATACATGTTGACATTAAAGTCAATTGCTCAGTTAAATGAATTAGAAGGAAACAGAATTAAGATCGACACAAGATCATATTCATAAATGCAATAAAAATTGGCTTTTGGCTTCAATGAAATCCTTGGCAGTTTTTTTTCTTATTTTTTTTAATAAATTTTTCTTATCTCCCTCCCCCCCCGGCAGTTTAATACAGAAGTAAAACTCTCAAAGAAAATAAATTTAATGACATTATGATATAAGCTTTAACCTGAGAATGGTAGTAAGAGAAACCTCTGTGATTCAATGAGTTAAGCAAATAACTCAATTAAAAAGGGGCTGGAGCTATAGCACAGCAGGTAGGGCCTTGTACACTGCCAACCCGGGTTCAATTCCCAGTATCCCATATCTCCTCCGAGCACTGCCAGGAGTAATTCCTGAGTGCAGAGCCAGGAGTAACCCCTGTGGATCACCAGGTGTGACCCTAAAAAAGCAAAAAAAAAAAAAAGATTAAGCAGATAATAAAATAAGTAGAGCTAATCAGAGTCACTGACGGTTCAGATCTTATACCTGCCCTACTTAGAAAGAGTAAGGCAGGTGTAAAGCAAGACAAAATACACTGGATAGAGGTGGCAAATTTTGTTCTTATATTTTTATTTTGGGGTGATTTGAGGCCACACTTTGCAATGCTCAGAGGCTGTTCAAGGGACATGCAGTACCAAGGATCAAACCTGGACCTCTCACATGTAAAGCAAGGATTCCAGCCAGTTGAGCTGTTCCTCGATATCTTGCTCTATTTTTCTAAATTAAAAAGAGGAACTAGATAGTAGAGTGGGTGGAATGCTTGCCTTACATGTGGACAAATCAGACTCAATCCTCGACATCCCATGTGGTCCTTGAGCCCCTCCAGAAGTGACTTCTGAGCCAGAGCCAGGAACAAGTCCTGAACACCACTAAGTGTGGCCCATTAAAAAAAAAAATTAAGGTGGGAGTGGATTGGAGTACGGAGAAAATTAATCTACTTATCCTACTCATTTCCCATTACTTAAAAAAAGTAATTCCTTGTATTTTCTAAAGATTATCTTGTCGTTTCTAAAGATCATCTCATTTCCATTTTTTTTTTGTTTTATGAAGACATGCCTTTCTCCCTTGTTCATTATTATTGTCCAAATGCTGACCACAGCACATGGCATGTAACCACTTAGTGAATAAAATGATGGCTGTTACCACTGCCCTGAACACTTCACTTATCTTCCTTCCAAATCCTCACTTATCTTCCTTCCAAATCCTCACGTTCTTCAGGATTATTTAGTTCAGAAGTTCCCCTACTTTAGTTTTTCTTTTTAAGTTCCAATATCCCCTATACCTCACTCTAAGTCAGGTGCCTTTCCATTTAGTCACAGAGCATCTGATTTTTATCTTGGTCAGACTTGACTGGACACAATCCAGTATAACTACAATTACCCTCTAACATAATTGAACAAATGAGGATCCTGTATACATGTAATTATAGTCATCTAATAATTCAATTTGAATTAAAAAACAATTCAAGGTGGGAGAGTGATAGTACAGTGGGTAGAGCATTTGCCTTGCACACAGCCAACCCAGGTTCAATCCCCAGCATCCCATATGGTCCAATGAGCACAGCCAGGAGTAACTCCTGGGCATCGCTGACTCAAAAGTAAAACAAAATTCAAGAATCTCAGAAATAAGATGACATTTCAATTTATTCACTTAACTCATCTGATAAATTTTGTTGGATATTAATGGAAGTACAGGAACTATAGCACTGTAGCAGTCCCCACTGTTGTTCATCAATTTGCTCGAGACCAGTAATGTCTCCATTGTGACTTGTTACTGTTTTTGGCATATCAAATACGCCACATAAAGCTTGCCATGCTCTGCCAGGCAGGAGGGATATTATCGGTAGCTTGCCAGGCTCTCCGAGAGGGACAGAGTAATCGAAGCCGGCCGCGTACAAGAAAAACACCCTACCCGCTGTGCGATAATCTGCTAAATAATCCTTATTGAAAATTACTTTTTAAAAATAATATTGGCACTTGTAAGATTTACTGATGTATAGTATATAAATAAAGGGGGGAAATCTGGGAAAGCTTGATAAAGCAGGCTAATGAGTATATATCACAGGAGGATATTTATATTTTTTACCGTGTTGGGCGTTCCCATTGGGTAGTTCTTGTTATGTGGTTTAGATACTGGATTCTTCCAGAGGCAGTTCGTCTTTCTTCCCAGCTTAGGTAAAAATTTTGAGAGATAAAGCATTAATACAAAGCTGAAAACTGAATGTTTTTACTGCAAAAACCAAGGAAAAAGATATCTGCTGCTATAAATCAAGAATAAAGACTGAAGAATCAATATACAAAAGAGAATCGATAATAATGATTATTAAAAAAAATGGACTCTTGAATCAAAACTTTGTGTTCCAGTTCTGCCATTCACTACTTTCGGAAAAAGTACTTAACTTCTGAAACTAAGGTCATTTAATTTGTTAAATCACTGTCACTGTCCTCCCGTTGTTCATCGATTTGCTTGAGCTGGCCCAGTAACATCTTCACTGTGACACTTGTTACTGTGTTTGGCGTATCGAATACATCATGGCTAGCTTGCCAGGCTTTTCTGGGCAAGCGAGATACTCTCGGTAACTTGACAGGCTCTCCAAGAGGGGCAGAGGAATCAAACTCGGGTCAGCCACGTTGGCTGCGTGCAAGGCAAATGCCCTACCCACTGTGATATCACTCCAGGCCATTTGTTAAATGAATAAGGATAACAATAACAAGAGTAATAGCAACAGTGAGCTAATTATTAAGCACTAGGTATATGTTTACATTATATTAAGGAGTCTACAAATGATTTCATTCAATCCTTTTAATTTACACTATACTATTTATCAACACACTTTTGTAAATAAATATAAACCAAAAATTCAGTTAAATACACTTAATAAATATGCAAAGATAGTAAGAAAAGGTGATCTAATTTCATAATCCCATGCTATGAAAACTAAATGACATATTGCATATAAAGTGCTTACAGCATTATCCAACATATGCATACACAATATTCATCATTCTAATTACCATTGCCAAAATTCTCTATCCCATACCTCTAAACAGCAGTTTTTCAGATATTCATTCATATGCCCTATTTCAAATAATCTAATCAAGCTTTTCTTCTTCATTTAATAACATTTACAGAATACATTTGTCAAATTTCATTTGCTTCCTAATGAAAACTGTTTAAAAACAAATTTAATATAACTGAATCATGGGCTATTTATACATTTATTGTAATAAGACCTCTCATAAATGTTCTTTAGTATAAGGAAAAACTAAACTCTAAAACCAATAGGCAAATTTCATAAATATGAAACAACATCAACTTATCTCTCAATATTTTAAGGATATGATGTACATAATTCTCTAATAATCTTTACTTACCCATCCGGTAAGTCATTATCAAACAAACGACTGCAGTCCACAACTTGTCCTCCTGTGCCTATTCGGTCTCTGGACTGAAGACTTACTATTAAACAAGACACTGTTAAGAGTCACAGAACTAAAAAAAAATATTTTAATTAAAAAAAAGACATGTATTTAATGATCTGACTTAGCTTATCTTTAAATTTAAAATAAACTCTTTGTTTCCGAGTAATTCTGTGCAGCTCTTTCTTTCCCTGCCCATCCCTTTACAGGCAAGCACACAAACATAATGCATCTATACATTCTGGAGAATAAAGAGGTTGCTGTGGTACTCCTGTGCACATCTGTGAGTACCACGGCAACTAAACTTGTGTCCTCACATTTGCAAGGTAGGTGATTTTGCCACAGAGTCCCTGTAAACAGTGATTTTTCCAAAGAGATTTCTCCTTTTCAGTGATACTAAAATTGTTAGGTTTTCTAAGCTTTAGCATGCTCATGGAGAGGAGAAGAGTTAATTCCCTTTCCCCCATTTTAATAGTGTAATACAAGGATACCAATATGCTTCAGAAGAAGCCTAACATGAAAGCCACATTAATGAAGAACCCTAACATGAAAGCCACATTCATTGAGAAGTTCACATTTATTTTGAGTTCTTTTGTTCATTTGTTCTGGGGCCACACCTGGTAGTGCTAAGCAATCACTCCTGAAGGAGGTCACAGGACCTCATAGGATGCTGAGAAATCAAACCCAAATTATCTGTGTGGAAGGCAAGCACCCTACCCACTGAACCCAGCTTTAATTCTTGATTCTTTTTTTTTCAAAAAAATATGAAATGCTTCACAAATTTACGTGTCATCCTTGCGCAGGGGCCATGCTAATCTTCTCTGTATCATTCCAATTTTAGTATATGTGCTGCTGAAGCGAGCACTTGATCCATCTTTGAAGAAGGAACTGTTCTCAATCCTTGGATTCCATGAGTTAGAACAGGACACAATCATCCAATATAGTATAAAGCTACCCTTTGTGTGTTTTCACACAAGAGGTGTGAGCTCTAGAACAAGCTCTACTAAAGAGTGCTGTGACCTTCAACAAAACTGAGGGGCTAGAGCAATAGTACAGCGAGTATGGTGTTTGCCTTGCATTCGACCGACCCAGGTTCAATCTCCAGCAATCCCATATGGTCCCCCGAGCACCAGCAGGAGTAATTCCTGAATGCAGAACCTGAGCATCGCCGGGTGTGATTAAAAAAATGAAACTAAAAAAAAAAACAAAAAACCCTGAACATTCTTCAGGCTAAGATCATTTCTTTTTTTTTTCCTTTTTAGGTCACACCTGGCGATGCTCAGGGGTTACTCCTGGCTCATGCACTCAGGAATTACTCCTGGCAGTGCTCGGGGGACCATATGGGATGCTGGGAATCGAACCTGGGTCGGCCATGTTGGCTGCATACAAGGCAAACACCCTACCCGCTGTGCTATCGCTCCAGCCCCCTGGCTTAGATCATTTCAAACTAAATAATATGAAAGTTGGTTTTGGTAAATCCTTCTTTGCTGCCCTGGTAGTCTTTAATTCTTTTCAAAATTTTGACAAAAAGGCAAACTTGACCCTACACAATTTAAAGGATTAGTAAATTACATGAGGAAGTATGGTATCTTAAAACCATTTATTCTATGAACTTTCATTCAACATTCTAAAATATTCAGAACTGAGAAACTGTGGGGAAAAAACTGGGTATTTCAATATACTGTTTTTATATAAGCTCCACTTTCTCTTGTTTGTTTTGTTTTAAGGGCTTACTCTTGGCTCTGAACTTAGGAATCATTCTAGGGGAGGGCAGGCTGGGTCTTGGAGGCTGATATGAGGTGCAGGGGATTGAACCCAAGTGAACTACATGCACGGCAAGCATCCTTATTATCGTATCTTACAATACTATCCCTCTTGTCTCTATAAGCTCCATTTTTAAAGATTACACTAACAAAGTCCTCAGAAAATAAAATATGATAAATATTTATTTAATAAATATAAATCAGAAATATGATTTATGAAAGCTGTTGAAAATTGATCCATTTTTATAAAGAAAACTATTGAGAGGCCAGAGAAATGGTATAGCAGATAAGGTGCTTGCCTTGCATGCCGTTGACAGGGTTTAATTCCTAGAATCCAATACCGGTGCCTGAGTCTCACCAGAAGTTAACCCCGAGTACAGAACCAGGAGTAAGCCCTGATCACTACCAGGAGTAGCCCAAAAACCAAAAAGGAAGAAAAACCACTGAAATGCTTACTAATATATATAAACTAAAAATACGTAAATGTTAAATAAAACTTTTTTAATGTAGCACATTCAAGTTTATCTCTGATAACTAAGTTCACTACTTTTATAAATGTAAATTTACACTTAGTAAAGCTACTTCATTAGTACTAGTATTAACTGTCAAACAACATGTAGCATACTAAATATCATTACATTGCAAAGTCTTGCAATGCCAGGAGTAATTCTGAGACTTTTTTTCTCAGTAACTGAAGAATGACAGGAATTATCAATAATGCTGTGGTGTAGAAATGTCCCTATGATAATTACAACAGGACTTTGTTACATTGCTAACTGGCAATTCCCTAACCATAAACCTAAAACTAGTCTGTAAAACGGTATCATCTCTGACAGGCTCATAATGAGATTATCTTATTTTAAATTCTGTTGGTAAGATTCCAGTGACATTTTCTGTTTTCCTGTTTGTGGGGGAGAGAAAAGTGGTGCAACCTCCTAGTGATTCTCAGGCACCCAGGAGCATGCAATACTGCTCAGGCCCTGCAGTGTTGGGGACTATTACCTGGGGCCCCTGGGCAGTGTTTTTGGGAATCCAGGGCTGCTCCTGGCAATGCCTGGGGTAACATGTTGTTTTAGGGACTAAATCTGGACAGGCCAGAGAGATAGTACAGCGGGTAGGGCATTTGCCTTTTACATGGCAGACCCAGGTTCAATCCTTGGCATCTCATATGGCCACCTGAGCACTGCCAGGAGTAATTCCTGAACGCAGAGCCAAAAAACCCCTGAGTATTGCTGGATGTGATCCACAAACAAACAAATAATAAACAAATTAAGGTTGGAAACATGGCAAGGCATGCACCTTAACAGCTATACCATCTCTCTGGTCCCTCCGATGACTTATCATCTTTAAGAAGCCTCAAAGAAATATACACTAGCATCCTATCTATTAACTTGATTAAATCTCAGTGATCAACTGAATACACAACTTATTTTGGGGGGGTCCATGCTCTTTGGGGAGCCCACAACACTGGGGACGATGCTTGGGATCTAATGCAAGAGTACAAAGTGTTAAGAAGATATTCAACACTGGGAGAGTGATTTCAGGAATCTGTCTCAGGCTTCCTGCATGTAAAGCGTTCACTCCAGCCCACTGGGCTATCACTCTGGTCCAACTCATTCATTCTTAAGTCTCAGGAAATTTCATATAAAGTCCTACTCTTAGTCAATGCAGCCATGAGTCTAGTAAATGCCTCATCAGTTAACGTAACAATTTCTCCCCCTTTTGCAGTCAATGCTGTCCTGTGATTCCTAATTCTATTTCTTTTCAGTCAGTGGAAATATTTTTAACAAAAACATAACTAAAAAATTCAACAGAATTATTTTCCTCTTACTCAAAATCCAATTGGAGAATTTTTTCAGAAAACAATTTTGGGTATACAGTGAATACCCAATACAGTGAATACGCAATACAGTGAATACCCAGGACCTTCCACATGTGAACTCTACTATAACTACATCTCTGACCTATTTTCAAAAAACTTTCAATACTATTTATAAACTCTGTATTAGTGCTCTATTAAATGTATAATTTAAAATAATTCCTTTATAAAGAGATTAACACTGCAGTTCCTTTTTTTTTTCATTATTCAAAACTTTGCTTTCTTTTCAGTTGCAGTACTGAGGGGAGCAAATGCAGGATCTCACACATACAAGGCATGTGTAGCTCTATTACTGAATAACATCCCTGGCCCCTCGTAATTTTGTTGTTGCTAAAGTTAGCCTAGATCCTGGATCCACTACTCAAAATATTTCATAATATTCACATTTAATTCATGCTAATACAATGAAGCAAGTTACTATACTTTGATTTAAAAGAATTTGGTCAATCTGAATAAAGCAGTAATTCACATCACTTTAAATTTCACACTTACCTACTATCTGTCCTCTAACTGTATCGTTGTCATTTGGCCCAAGTTTGCACAGATCCAACCTCTGATCTATTTCAAATCAACAACAAAATAGCAATTAAAAAGAAAGCTTATTAATACATTAAAATTAAAAATCTAATAATAAAAAAAAGAAAGCTGATTGCAGAGATACTAATATCAACATATACTAAACTTCTATTTACTAGATAGTGGAATTCAGGCCTACCACTTAAATAGCATTGTTTCAATAGTGAAACTGTTTAAAACTGTTTAAATGTTTAAAAATGTTTAAAACTGTCTGTTAATATTAATTAGTGTCAAGAGAAATTTTGAAGCAGAAGGAGTTGAAAAACTGTAAGACATTGCTATAAATATTGTCTTCATCCAGAGACCACTGTACAAAAAAAAGAAATCTGTCAAGAAAAGGTAATTCATCTCATGCTAATGAAAATACTCCAAATAAAAAGGTTAGTAGTTGCACTAATTATACATATACAAAGCCAATCTGTCAATCCACTATGGAAATAACTTTAATGTCTTGACCTTGTTCTAATCTTTCCAAATCAGATCTATAGTTAAGCAGTTAAACAGATGTCTAACACTGTTTATTTTCTTTTTGGGGGGAAGGGGGCTCATTCATTCCAACAGTGCTCAGGGCTTATTCCTGGTTCTATGCTCAAAGATCACTCCTGGTGGGGTTCAGGGGAGTATATATAGCATGCTAGAGACAGAATCTGGATCAGACATATGCAAGGCAAGCACCTATCCACTATCTCTCCAGGCCTCTACAATTTGTAATATATTGCTTTTTTGTTTGACTTAGGTATATAACTGGCACTGCTCATTGGCTACTTCTAGAGTGTTGTGAGGGTTGGGTGGGTGCCACTCTTGGTAGTGCTCAGGGGACCATGCGGTGCTGGGACTCAAACCCGGACCAGTCCATCAAGCTCTCACTCCAGTACATGGAACTTCTATTATTTTGACTGAAGTCTTTTGTATCATTCTTACTCATTAATAAAACCCCATTTGCTGATACCTTCAACACTAATTACAAAAGTAAAATCCACTTTACTTCAGATATCACCTTTAAAAAAGGTGTTAAGAAATAAGAATAGGTATATATACTCTGACACCTTTCTTTTCACTTTTCAGAGTATTTTTATTAAATCTTTTTGGGGAGGATAGGGTGTTTTGGTTATGGTTTTAAGCACCACTTAAAACAAGCCGTGGTGCTCATGGTTTACTCCTAGTTGTGCTCAGAGGACTGTATGTAGTGCCAAGGGAAGAAACCCAGTTTGGGCAGCATGTACGGCATGCACCTTACCCACTGTACTGTCTCCAGCCCCAATATCAATAATTGTTTAAAATTTATAAATTCACGGAATGCTAAATGTTTCAGATTTCACATATTTAAAGTGTTTCATTCATTTTTTCAGTCCACAAAAGAAATTTGAACCAAAAACTTTTAGCAATACTGCAAACACAGGAAGTCTTTGTTTCTCTGCCTCTCCTATAAAGCACATACATGTATAGTATATATATATTTTTTTTGTTGTTTTTTTTTTCTTTTTGGGTCACACCCAGCGATGCACAGGAGTTACTCCTGGCTCTGCACTCAGGAGTTACTCCTGGCAGTGCTCAGGGGACCATATGGGATGCTGGGAATTGAACCTGGGTCAGTCGTGTGCAAGGCAAACGCCCTACCCGCTGTGCTATCTCTCCAGCCCCAGTGTGTATATATATATATATATATATATATATATATCTTTAAAGTATTTTTATCTACTCACAACCAGTATCCTTGAGGCGATTGATGGCATTGGAAAGAAGACGAACACAACCAAGAAATCCAGCACCTTGTTTTTTATGAATCTTCTTGTGATTCCATATACTGATCGTAACTGAATCAGACTTTCCAATATACCTAAAATATAAAATTACTGCATGAGTAAGTAGCTTGGCAATCACAAGTAGTCAGAATAAATTTTTTTTTGTCTTTTGTTTCAGTGTTTTGAGAATGTGGCTACGTAACACAAAATATGTTTTGAGTTCAATCAATAATCAGAGGAATGAATTTAAATTCTGTCTTAAAAGTAAAATCTAAAAAATTTTAAATAGCCTTTATCTGCCACTGAAGCTGAGTAACAATTCTTACTAGTTTTTTTTTTAAAAAAAAAAACTTTCAGTAATTGTTTATTAACACTGGGAATTTATGATTTCTTTCTGAGAACAAAACCTTTCAAGAACTTTGATCACAATCATATTTAAATGACATGACCTATTACCTCAGAATACTCAGCTTATTTTCAAGGGGCACTGCCAAGGCTGACAGACCAAAAATCTGACATACCTGTTATGTTTTATAATGCTGTAGAACAAAAGGTGTAACGCTTTTCCCCTGCTTCTTTCCTGTATGCAGGCCTTGAGCGAGCAGGACTCTTGCAGATTTCACTTCACTGCCTGCAGACAAGCAGAGCAGGGGAAAGCGTTACTATACTTGTCTGTACATATATACCTGCAAGTATGTAAAGGCTCTACCACGGCCAATTGTTAACATGGTGTCAATCCATGCAAAAATATAGTAAAATAATTATATCAGAAGAACCCTAATTGTATTTTAATGATTCTAAGAGATCAAATTTTTGGTCCAACAACCTTGACCTTACAGTGTCCTTTAGAAAGCAATTAATATCAGAAAAATTCACCTAGTGTATAGTCAGAACTCAAACTTTGTTTCTGTTTTGGAGCCACACTCTGCAGTGCTCAAGGATTATTCCTGGCTCTGTGACCCCTGGTGGTGCTCAGGAGACCGTATGTGGCACTAGGGATTTGAAGTGAATTCTGTGTGACACAAGCTGAGCACCTTTACCCCTGTACTCTCTCTCTGGCTCAAAAATTCAAAATATAAATGAGAATATGGAAGGCAACTTAAGCCCCTGAATCCAACTATATTTAAAATAAGCCCTTTCAATTAATTATGCAAGCTAACACACCATCTTTCTAAAAATTAAGCAAATTTGCAGTGCTCTTTTATGATCAAAAACACAGTAAATCAATGGATTCATTTTAATCTGAGCTTCAACCCAATCTGAGCTAGATATCGATCTAAACTAGTTAGTAGTAAGTATCAGTGAAACAGCTTCAGGCCAGATTGGGAGGGGACAGGGATGAAGGGGTCAGGGATGGAGAGGTGGTGGCACCTCATGATTGTCTATATGATTCATTTACAGATAATCTTGATAAACTGTTTTCCTGTGGGGTTGAAGGTTTTGTTTTGGTGGGGTTTGATGGGACAGGTGGGGGTGGGTGGGTGGCGGGAAGCAGGCACTTAGGCCACACCTGGCCATACTCGGTGCCTACTCCTGGCCATGCTCAGAGCCTACTCCTGACTCCATACTCAGGGATAGCTCCTGACAATACTATTGGCAGTACAGGAGACGGTGTGTGGTACCAGGGATTGCAAGAAACACCTTATCCACTGTACTATATCACCAGTCCCAATACACTGATTATGAATGCTCAACAATAATTGTAACTCTTTTCATTAAAGGCTACAGAATATCAACAGAAATCACAAGAGAATTTATTAATGCCAAGTTGTGTTAGACTATATCTAAGTGCTCAAAAATCAGTTATCTAAAAATCATTTCATTTCCCTCCCTTAACTCTGATTTTCTGCCTGTTGGCTTCATCTTCATACAGGTCTTCTACAAGTTGTGACACTATGTGACAGTTCTTGGTTCACATTCCACCAGCTTTTCATCTCCAAATAGTTCTAGCATGAACCAAAGGCTAATTTTCATTGTCCTCGTCAGAGCAACATACTGAGTTCTCTCATTGGTCAAACAGCATATGCTTACTCCTCAGCTAGCAAGGGGAGATCAGCCCTGCTCACAAAAACAAACTGATACTTCTCTTGTATTGCTAGGTCACTAAATATTTATGACTTTCTACTGTACCAGCCTACTCCAACAAATACCGAGGACAAAACACAAAGAGTCTTGTTAGCTAGTATGGACTCTGACTTCTTCTCCAATATATGACACTAGGATCCATTAAGGGAAACAAGGATCCTGGGCAGTTAAGTTCTTGCCTTAGAAGCAGGAGTTCATGAGGTCACAAGTTCAAACCCTTGCATGAGGTCACAAGTTCAAACCCTGGCACCATCCTACATGCAACAAGCATGATCCCAGCAGCAATACTGATTGGATCCCTACTCACTATACTATTTCTTCATCCCTGGCATGAAACTTTTAATGGCATATCTTAGATTAATTTTTATAAGGAAAAACAAATGAAATGTTAGTTATCAAGTACTATGTATCAGATATACTAAATTGGTAACAAAATTTTTCAAATCAAGCATGCAGAGAATGCCCTGAAACCTCCCAGTGAAAAACAATCATGATAAACCAAATAATCAGATTCCACTATCAGTAACTCAAACTGTCCAAAATGGTAGCCTCCAGTCACACGGAGCTACAGGTATATGCCTAAATCCAAATTGAGTTATACTGTAAATAAAAAATAAATCTCTAATTTCAAAGACTTAGCCTGATAAAAATTCCATTACTTATGTTATCTAATATTTATTACATATTGAAATGAGAAGATCTTTTGTTTTGAGGTCACACCCATACTCCCTGAGGTCTCAGGGGACCATATGGGATGCCAGTAATCAAACCAGGGTCAGTCACACGGAAGGCAAGCACCCTACCCATTGTACTCTGGCCCTCAAATGAGAATATTTTAGACATAATTTAATAATCTTAATTTCACACTTTTTTAGCATTTTACTCAGGTACAAGGAAAACTTAAATTACAAAAAGAAAAATAATTTAAATTACAGATGAGTTCCCTATTTCTATTCAACACTTCTAACCTAGAGCTAGATGAAAATGAAGCAATCAATTCAAAGTCTGAAGGGGAAGTGTTCTTTTACCTAGAAGACTATGTTAGAAAAACAATTAAGACAAAATATATTTAAAAAAAAAATCTAAAAATACTTTTTTCCCATCTTCATAGTTTTCAAAATGACAGCAGAAGACAAACTCTACCAAATTAGGCAACTAAACACACAAAAAACTGGGAGTCAGGGCTAGAGTGATATGTACGGCAGGTAGGTTGTTTGTATTGAACATGGCTGACCTGGATTCAATCCCTGGCATCCCATAAGGTCCCCGCGCGTCACCAAGAGTCATTTCTGAGAGCCAGGAGTAACCCCTGAGCATCGCCAGGTGTGACCCAAAAACCCAAAAATGTAAAAAAAAAAAAATTTACACTGTAAGTTATTGGACCTACAATATAATGGTAAAGAAAGTTCCAGAATAATTATGCAGCAGGTCCTACAGAACCATCAATTTAGACTGAAACAAGATGATAAAGGCACCAGGAGAGGTATCTACAAGAAGAAAACAAAGTCACATGTTCTAAATATGCCCACAGGAGATGTTCACTCCTGTCACGAGTTTGGTATGTGACAGAAAACTACACAATAGCAAAGTAAATTAGTTAATAACTCTCTTAGTTGTTTGGGGGGAAAAGAAGTTTTTTAGGAAAGAAAATATAATCATACCACACCATGTGACATATTTATCAATATTTATGTGATCATAATGTAAACACAGAATAATTTAACCAAAATGGGTTCAAACAACCATATAAAAGACTCAGAGACAGCTTGGGGCATGTGAGTCTTGAGAGAATGCGAGATCACTTGTAAAAGATAATCAGGGACTGGGAACAGGGAATCTGACCAAAGAGATGGAGTTCTGGGTGCCACATGATCCCCTGAGCACCACTGGGATAGGCCTTTTCCCCAGCACCATCAGGTTGGCCCCGAAGTTTATAAATACCTAAGTAAATAAGGATCAGGAGAGAGCTCAGAGGGCGGGAGCACGTTTTGTATGCAGGAGGACCAGGTTCAATCTCTAGCACAATATGGTCCCTGAGCACTGAACAGGCATAGCACTG
Organism: Sorex fumeus; assembly: GCF_029834395.1. Lineage (NCBI taxonomy): Eukaryota > Metazoa > Chordata > Mammalia > Eulipotyphla > Soricidae > Sorex > Sorex fumeus. Next base: position 81,300,346 of record NW_026606120.1, read on the forward strand.
CCAAGGTGTGACCCAAATCTTTAAATTTTTTTTTAATTACCAGGAAATAAGAAAACAGTTAAGAATGGGAATCAGTCTTGTGATGGGTTTGGTGTATAGGAGGTCTATAATCCCAAAATGAATAACTATGTAAATCATGCTACATCAATTAAAAAAAAAAGAATGGGAATCAGTAATAAAAATAGGGCAGAAACGTCTGAGATATAGCTCAGAGGTAGAATACTTGCCTTATATGAGACCTAGGTTAGATCCCTAGTGCCACCCCCACTAAAAAAAACCCAAAAACCTAGAATGCAGAACTGCATTTTCCTATTAAATCTACATGGTACAGGCAAAAGTGATAGTACAGTGGGAAGGGTGTTTGCCTTGTATGCAGCCAACATGAATTAGATCCCCAGCACCCCATATGGTCCCTGAGCCTGTCAGAAGTGATTCCTGAGTGCAGAGCCGGTATAAGTCCTGAGTACTGCTGGGTTTGGCCTCAAGTATCTTAACATTAAATTTTAGCTATGCAAAAAAAAAAAAAAAAAGTTTTTATGAGTGCCACATCCAGCAGTGCTCAGGACAAAGAGACATACCCATCAATACTGATACGGGGTCAAGGTTCAAGCTCAGCACTGTCAGAAGACTACAAGGCTATACCTAACAGTGGTGATGATGGGGGACAACAGTACTGAGGATCTTGTTCATTCTGGTGAGGCATGTGTTCAACCCAACCTCTAGAAATTGGAACGTTTCCATCAGTCTCTTGAAACCTGGAAGCTCTATTAATCATTTTTTTTAAAAAAAGGTACAAACAAAAGGGCTGGAGCAATAGCACAGCAGGTAGGGTGTTTGCCTTGCACGCGGCCGACCCAGGTTTGATTCCCAGCATCCCATATGGTCCCCTGAGCAGCACAAGGAGTACCTGAGTGCAGAGCCAGGAGTAACCCCTGAGCATTGCCGGGTATGACCCCCCCCCCCCCACAAAAGGGTACAAACACTACTTTGACCAAACTAAAATTTCAAAGAAACTATCCATTTAGAAGAGAATATCTATAAGTATGCCAATTCTAATTTCTGGTTTTATAACACTATGGACATATATATATATTTTATTCTTCATTTAAGCTTATTAAGATTACCTCAAATTCAAAAACCAGTTATCAAGATATGCCCAAAACACCATCACGAAGTATTTCATATACCATGTAATGAAATACCATGTAATATCACAGATCATACTTTGATCATTTCTCATGAATCTTTTTTAAAGACTGTTTCAAATAATACTGATTTGATGTCTCATTTCACATTAATTATTTCAACCTACAGGTCATAATGCTGATTCCACTTTGGATCAAGTGTATTCTTCACAGTATCTGTAGAATGGCATTGCCCAGATCCATCAACCACCACCTTAGCAAATGGATCAGGAAGTCCTGTGAAAAGATGGGAAGATTTTTATTTCAATGAAAAAAATACACTGATGTATAAGTTAGAAGATTACATGAACACTGTCTTTTGCTACAGACTAAGTGATCACTCCATTCTTTATGAAGTTTTACAATCTGGGGCCACTGAAACTGTACAGGGGTTAGGGCATACGCGCATGACCCAGGTTCAATCTCTGGCACCACATGGCCTTCTGAGCATCACTGGATGAATTCCTGATGGGCCCCTCTCCTGGCCCAGCACTGCTGGGGGTATCGTATCCATAGTGGTTGCCAGCAATGCAAAAATCTGAGTAGCCATACATCCCAGTGCCCTAGAATGGGACTGCTGATCAGCTGGCCAAGGACTACCACAAGCTTCGTCCTGAGCACTACATGGAGCCCCTTCCCCAGAAGAAAAAGAGGCCTCACTAGGGAAACAAAAACTGTTACACATGGAGAAGTGAAAATCTGAAAAATGAAGTTTGAAAATTAACAAGCATTTGTGTTGATTACAAAGAAAATACGATGCCAGGTCAGACACCATTCTAAATGTTTTAAATTTATTAAATTTCTTATTCTTTACAATAACCCTATGAAGTAATCTCTCACAGAGGAAATTGAGACACAAAAGGATTAATTAACAAATCCAAGGTCAGTCAATACACTAAGTGGCAGATCCAGGGTTAAAGATTTGATTCTAGGGGGTGGAGAAATAGTACACCAGGTAAAGTGCTTGCTTTCCTCGAAGTCAGCCTTGTTCAATTCCTGGCATTCCCTGTGGTCCTCTGCTATATGGATACCTCTATTTCACTATCTGGTTCAAGGGCTGGAGTGATAGTAAAGTGGGTAACCCAGGTTTGATCCCCAGCACCCCATTTGGACCCCCAAGCCCCTCCAGGAGTGATCCCTGAGTGCAAAGCCAGGAGTAAGCCCTGAGCACTGCTGTGTGTGCCCTCCTCCCCCCCACACACACACAGAGAAAGAATCATTATTACCTAGTTCAACAATGAGAACAAAAGGTCAGTTTCCCCTAATTTCCTTATCCCGGAAGCAAGCTCACAAGGTCAAAGAATTTTACTGCCTACACCAATGAAAAAGTAAGTTTTCCTTCCATTTTTTCCACCTACATTTTTAAGGACAGAAAAAGATCGTGTAAGTGATAAAAATCAGCTCTCAGAGGTTTACAAGGAATTAGAGATTCCTCTAGATTTCTTAGAAATACTGAGACTGGAATATTTGGACATTATTACAGTGGACTCTGGAGGAAAGAAAAGAATTTGGGAAGGAAGGCTGGGAGACAAAACTGCAGATTTTATCTTGAAAACCACAGCAGATGTCTTTAAAGGTATGAAAGCTGCTGCTAAGAGTGTGCATTCATTATTTCCCTCCCTTTTCTCCTTTGTACCTGCCTATCCAATTCTATTTGTATTTCTATTAGGATCACCCCCAAAAGAGTAAGATCGCATATTTTGTGATCAGATTATTAACTACAGGGAAGAAGTAAAGAGTTTAGATGTTATGTTAATATTATAAAAATAACATTAATTGGTGACAGCCTGTAAGAAGGCAAGGAGGTCCTCCTACATGATCAAGTGGAGTGGCAGGTACATGCCACATTAATTATAAATTGCTTATAACATTCTTTGGGTGCCCCCTTGCTAGTTCACTTTCTAGGGCTGGAGCGATAGCACAGCGGGTAGGGTGTTTGCCTTACACGCGGCCAACATGGCCGACCCGAGTTCGATTCCTCCGCCCCTCTCGGAGAGCCCGGCAAGCTACCGAGAGTATTCGATATGCCAGACACAGTAACAACAAAGTCTCCAATGGAGACGTTACTGGGCCCGCTCGAGCAAATCGACGATCAACGGGAGGGCCTATAACATTCTTTGTAATTGTTTTCCCCAACATAAGCAAAAGATACCATATAATAAGTAATCTTATAAAATGTAAAATGTACTTTTATAAGCTTTTAATTCACATTCAACATTAAGTAACATTTCAAGTGGAATGAACAAAATAATTTAAAACCTATCAACAGGTATGTATATATGATTTGTTTTAATAAAATTCAATACTATCTAATGTCATTAAATTAAATAGCACATAGCCAGTTTGGGGGGCTGGTAAGAATCAAATTTTAAAATCTAATAGGGGCAGGAGAAAGAGTTCAGTAGGCTGCAGTACAAGCTCGGCATGTGGTCCCCTCAAAGCATCTCCAGGAGCAACTCCCAAGCACCATTTCAGGAGCAACTAGGGATTGAACCTGGGTCAGCCTTGTGCAAGGCAAATGTCCTACCCTCTATACTACCACTTTGATCCTAACTTAAAGATTTTAAACACAGTCTTCCCAAACCCTCACAAAACCTAATCCTAAATAAAACAAAACAAATTCATGACAGATGGTAAATACAAGGAAGACTGCAAATACAGGAAATAAATGTCTACTTTGAAGTCTGAGGTATTAGAGCTTCTATCATCAAATGTGGCAGTTTTTTTCCCCCACACTCTGAAAATTTCTAAGCAGGGTGAAAGATTTCTCTATTGTCCAGGAAAATTGACTAGAGTAAACTCTCCTTAAAAAATATAAATAAGGGGTTGGAGAGATAGCACAGCGGGTAGGGCGTTTGCCTTGCACATGGCCGACCCGGGTTCGATTCCCAGCATCCCATATGGTCCCCTGAGCACCGCCAGGAGTAACTCCTGAGTGCAGAGCCAGGAGTAACCCCTGTGCATTGCCGGGTGTGACCCAAAAAAGAAAAAAAAAAGAAATATATAAATAAAACATGTTTAAAATTAAATATTTTTCTAGAAATCAAGTAGTATGCTTACCTTCAAAATATATTACACACAATCACATTCAGACACCTGTACATGCATGCAAACACACTTAAATTTCATGTGTCTGTGAAAGGAGTGAATGAAAAAAAGCAGGGGCTTGGGGCTGAGCGATAGCACAGCAGGTAGGGTGTTTGCCTTGTATGCGGCTGACTCTGGTTGGATTCCCAGCATCCCATATGGTTCCCCAAGCACCGCCAGGAGTAATTCCTGAGTGTATGAGCAAGGAGTAACCTGTGCATCGCCGGATGTGACCCAAAGAGCAAAAAAAAAAAAAAAGGGGGGGCTAAAAAACAAACAAGCAAACAAAGAAAAAAAAATATATATATATAAATCACTTCAAAAAATTTGCTGTCAGGACTAGAGAGATAGTTCATGGGCTGGGCACATGTTTTGCTTGTGGGAGGCCCAGCTTTGATCCCCAGCACCACATGATCCCCTGAGCACCACCAAAAGCAACCCTCCAGCAAAATCAAGACTTACTCCCCCAACACAAGTACCCCATCCCACAAAAAGAAATGTTATGCCAAAAATTTCTAAACTGAAATATTTGTGAAACATTATACTTCTAAAAAGAAATTCTTAAACCAAGTAACTGTGAAAATCTATTTTAAAAAATCTATGCATACTATACAAGATTAAAAATTTTATTTACTTACGGAAAAAATCCTTTTTCACCAAATTTTTTGCACAGAGTACTGTAAAGAAAACAAAAAAAATGAAAATTTGAAAAATAAAATTACAAACTCTATTATTAAACAAATTTTAAATATTAAGTTTTAAAATACCAATGACTAATAATGAAACAAGCTATTGCAAGGTATAATATATGATGGTAAAATTTCATTAAGGACTAACAAACATCTGAACCAACTATTGGCAATCTTACCAAGAATCACCAGTAACAATTAAAAGCAAGAATGTTTAGAAATCTGATATTAGGAATGAATTACTATCTCCCTCTAAAGGTCTAGTTTCAAATTAGCAAGGCAGTAGTAGGAAAACAGTTCAAGTAGGTGCCAGATAGCACAGTGGGTAAGACACTTGCCTTGCACTCAGCTGACCTGGGTTTGATCCCCAGCACCATATATGATTTCTGAGCCCTATAAGGAGTGATCCCTGAGCAAGGAGCCAGGAATAACTCCTGAGCACTACTTGAGTGCTCATCCTCCCACAGGGAAAAAAGAAGCTAAATACACACACACACACACACACACACACACACACACACACATCCAGATTGTTATATGCACTTAAGGGTACAATAAGATGTCATAAGTATAAACAAAAGCTTTAACATAAATGAAATTGCTTTTAAAAAACATTGTTAATTACTATATTAAACTACAAATTCTACAGCGAAGATAGCAACTTTCTAAATCATGAACTTAAATAACAAGACAGAACTGACATATCTTTCAAAAACTGAAAGTTAATATATTCAGCTAGATATCTCATCCCATAGTTTGGATTACTTTGCATTAATTTATTATCTGATACAAGCATATGTAAATATGAATATACCAAAAAAACACAATATTACACATTTTAAAAGAGTGAATTTCATAGTACAGGAATTATGTCTACTAAAAAAAGATGCTTTAGGGCCAGAGAGACATTAAGTAGGTAGAATGCTTGCCTTGCATGGAACCAACCCAGATTCAATTCCCAGCACTCCAAGTTCTACCAGGAGTGATCCCTGAGGCTAGACCAAGGATTAAGCCCTAAACCCTTTTTGCTGTGGCAAAAAAAAAAAAACCGTAATAAATATTTTATGCCTGATAGTTTAGGGTTTAAGGTGCTTGCTTTGCATGTGGCTGAACCAGACTCAATCTCCCAGATCATTTAGTCACCCTACCACTGCTAGGAGCAATCTCCAAGCACAGAGCTGGAGTTGCTTACTGAGAATCACCAGATGTCGCCCAAACCACTACTCCCTCAGCCCCCCCACCAAAAAAATGGTTACAAAACTCAAAACTTACTTCATCAATTTAAACTTTCATATCTTTATGGCTACTTTATAAAGCATTTGTGTAAACTTTAAATAATTTCTACTCCACCTCTCAATTTAAATATTCAATATTATATTCAAAATTATAATTACTGAAAGTTTGGTATATAAAAACTCATTTAATAGGGAGTATCCTCCCAGGATGGGAGAAGCATGCGGAAAGTAGACTATAGACTAAACATGATTGTCACCCATTGCCTCTTTTGCAAACCACAACACCCAATGAGAGAGAGAGAACAAAAGGGAATGCCCTGCCACAGAGGCAGGATGGGATGGGGGGGGGTGGGGGGTGGGAGGGATACTGGGATCCGTGGTGGTGGGAAATGGGCACTGGTGGAGGGATGGGTATTTGATCACTGTATAATTGAAACCCAAGCACAAAAATGTGTAAGTCTGCAACTGTACCTCATGATGTCTCACTATTAAAAAATTTTTTAATAAAAAAAAACTCATTTAATAAACCTTGGGAATTATTCTATAATAAATCAATTTAAAAGTTCAATAAAAGGCTGGAGATACAAAGAGTATGTAGGGAGCTTGCCTTGCATGCAATTGGGTACCATATACAGTCTACCTAGACACCCAGGAGTGATCCCTGAGCCCAGTAGTCAGGTGTAAGCCCTGAGCACCAACATGGTATGTCATCCAAATCAGAAGAATGGAAGTTTAAACAAAAGGGTCCAGAAATATGGATCAGTGGTAAAGCACCTCCTTGTATGCGCGAATTTAGTCACTGACACTGCAACCCCTACCAAATTTGATCCTTGAGGCCCTGCAATCACTGCATCCAAGTGAATAAGAACCACAATCAAAACTTGTGACTCTAGTAATAACAAAAACAAAGGGAAGTGAAAAGGGGAAACTTCATATTCTTGGTATGACTAAAGCCCATGATCCCACAAGTACTGAACTGGGAATAACCCCTGAACAGCTTCCAGGTGTGCCCCCACCCAAAAAAAAGGAAGAACTGCTAAAGAGCTAATACAGGGCACATGCCCTGCATGCAGCCAACTCTAGTTTGAGCCCTGGCACTACAAGGTCTCCTATCACCAAGTATGGCCCTGCATCTCAGGCCCTCAAATTTAACCAGGTCAAGAATCACTGGGAATGGCCCCAAGGCCTCCTGAGCACCACACAGGAGACCCAAAATAAATAATCAAGCATCAACTTAAAAAATTAGTTTAGGGGGGTTGGAGCAATAGCACAGCAGGTAGGGCGTTTGCCTTGCATGTGGCTGACCTGGGTTCAATTCCCAGCATCCCATATGGTCTCACAGCACTGCCAGGAGTAATTCCTGAGTGCAGAGCCAGGAGTAACCCCTGTACATCGCTGGGTGTGACCCAAAAAAGAAAAAAATAATTAGTTTAAGGCCAGAGAGTAGTACAGTGGGTAGGGTATATGCCTTGTACTAGATGAACCCGGGTTAATCTGTAGCATTTATCCTTCCACCTGTGCTCTATATTTCATACCAACCCAGCACTTGCTCAAGCACCTTCTCTTAAATCTTTTTTTTTCTGCTTTTTCCCTTTGTTTGTTTTTGGATCACACCAGGCAATGCTCAGGGGTTACTCGGGGCTGGCTCTGCACTCAGGGATCACTACAGCCATTTGGAATTCCTGGCACCATAGCAGGTGGGATTTCCAGCAAACCAAAACCAAGTGTGTAAATAAATAAGCATCACAACTAGTGTTCAAACCCCCTAAGTCCCCCCTCACTACAAAAACAACAATAACCGGGGAAAAAAGGGAGAAAATTGTTTTGTCTGGTAGAGAAACAGCGCCAGACAAAAAAATCAGGCTTACTCAATTCCTCTTTTGCAAACCACAGCACCCAAAAGGAGAGGGTACAAAAGGGAATGCCCTGCCACAGAGGCAGGGTGGAATGGGTAGTAGTCAGGTGTAAGCCATTAGTGGTGGTGTAGAATGGGCACTGGTGGAGGGATGGGTACTTGATCATTGTATAACTAAAACCCAAGCACAAAAATTTGTAAGTCTACAACTGTACCTCATGGTGTTTCACTAATAAAAATTAAAAAAAAAAAAAAAAGAAAGTCTAGTTCAATCCTTGGCATGGCATGGTTCCCTCTTCTCTACTCCCAATACCACTGGACATAGTCCCAAAAGAAACCCAAAGAAGACAAGTCAAATTGCTACCTTTAATACTGATCTCAGTGGGTTCAGCCACCATTTGCATTGATTACTTAAAATTGTATTAACCTTTTGGGTGCTGTGGTTTGCAAAAGAGGAATTGAGTAAGCCTGATTTTTTTGTCTGGCGCTGTTTCTCTACCAGACAAAACAATTTTCTCCCTTTTTTCCCCGGTTATTGTTGTTTTTGTAGTGAGGGGGAACTTAGGGGGTTTGAACACTAGTTGTGGTGCTTATTTATTTACACACTTGGTTTTGGTTTGCTGGAAATCCCACCTGCTATGGTACCAGGAATTCCAAATGGCTGTAGGAAGACTGTCAAACATGACTTGAGACTTAGTAATTTTATTTGCACAAATAAAATTATCTTCATAATATGGAGCCTTTCATGCACTGTTCTTTTGAAGAACATATTCTATATATTAGAACCACTACTTTTCTTCCTAGCTACCAATTATAAGAGCTCAGTAAATGATCAATGAATTAATCAATTTCAATACACAAATTCTTATTATATGTCACCATTACAAATTCCCAGGAGTTTTGGGGACAGAGGGTAGGACGCTTTCCTTGCATGCAGCCTGGATTCAATCCCCAGCAATCATATGGTCCACTAAGCACCTCCAGGAGTAACTGCTAAGCACAGAGCCAGGAGTAACCCTGAAGCATCTCTGGGTGTGGTCCCAAAATAAAATTAAAGAATAAAACCAAATTCCCAAACTATAGAAGGTATGAACCAGAGTCACCTATAGTATATATCTACATTATGTTATCTTGTACTATAATAATTTTTCATTTATATTTGTATGAATATTTGTAAAATCAACATTTAAAAAAAAAACCAGAAACAGGGCTGGAGAGATAGTACAGTAGGTAAGATCCTTGTCCTGCACGCAGTCGACCAGGGTTTGATCCACAGCATCCCACATAGTCACCCAAGCCCGCTAGGAGGAATCCCTGAGCACAGCATTGTGGACCAAAAAACAAAAACAAAACTCAAAAATAATAGAGAAGCTGAGCCAAGACTGGGAACTATGGGATCAGAGAGGGCTGGGAATATGGAGGAAGTTACATTTTTATTTTCCAAGTGTTTACTTAAGAAGAGAGGTAAAAAATGTTGAGGGGGACAGAGAGTATACTGGGCAGAGCCAACTGCCCTGCTCATGTCTATCCCAGGTTCAATCCCCAGTATCCCATATGGTTCCCCAAGCACTGCCAGGAGTAATTTCTGTGTGACAGGAACAACCTCTGTGCACCACCATGTGTGGCACAAAAACCAAGTAAATAAATAAATAAATAATCCTGAGAAATATTGGGCTATGATACAGGAAGAGGACAGCAGAAAAGAAACCATGTAAAGTGAAAGGGGTGGCAACAATGCTAAGGAGTGCATCCTTTCTCCTAGACAGCAGTATTTAAGTATCATTCAGTTTGGTATGCTTCCTATTTCAGTAGCAATAGAAAAAGGTATAGAAACCTGACATATATACTTTAATGTTTTGCTTGTTTTTATGCTGAAACATTATATTGAATCCATATATTTAGCAGTGGTGTCAAATCTAAGTACACTATTGCACTCTGCTAGCACAGTCCCATTACTCCAAAATCCCCTAAACCATGTCTCAAGTAGCCCAGAGAGATTCACTAGACTAATTTTACTAAACTACTTTGATCATCATGTTGCTACCTTTCTCAAATTCCTTCAAAGCATTTCTGATTTGCAAGTCTATACTCACCAAATTTGGCCTTTTCTAGCTATTGTACTCACCCCTTCTTCAGTGAACAGTTTGAAAATAGTAGAGAAGCTAATAAAAATAGGTTAAGGTCAGTCAAGGCAATGTGCAGGTAGCTCCTCTCTCACGCTGCCACAGATGTGACTATCTGAGATGCCTAATGAGGAGAGCTTCCCACATCATGTAAACTGTATTTTCTCTCAGATACTCCTTTTATTCAACAATTCCTGAGCCACTACTTTATGCCAAATACTATGACAGATTCTTAAGTTTTAAGAATGAACAGTCCTTAAACCCTCACTTTGCAGGTCAGCGATATTCAAATGTGTCTGCAGAATAACAGTCATTCCAATGCCTTTTCTTGTTATTTTTCAAAGAAACTTTTTTTTTTTCTTTTTGGGTCACACCCGGCGATGCTCAGGTGTTACTCCTGGCTCATGCACTCAGGAATTACCCCTGGCGGTGCTCGGGGGACCATATGGGATGCTGGGAATCGAACCTGGGTCAGCCACGTTGGCTGCGTGCAAGGCAAACTCCCTACCCACTGTGCTATCGCTCCAGCCCAAGAAACATTTTCTTAATTTTGCAAAAATCCTTAGCTCTATTTGAAGCAGTGACTGGAGAAAACCACTTGCAAATACAAACACAATAAATAATACTATTTCATTTGTCAACAATTTCATTTTGCTTAGAAAGGAGCTATCTATATACAACATATCATAATACCAGAGTAAATCCCAGCTGTAAGAAATAGAATACTTGTTCTTACTGAGTGGTGTTCACTATGAATGGCTGTCTATGCTTATTCTGAATAAAATTTCCAACTGCTCTGCATCTTCTGCCAAAAATTTCCCTTCTTCCTCCAGACTGGAGTTGCATTTCAATTACACTGCTAATCGGAATGAGGCTGCTTGAGAACTAAAAAACACTCAAGACATCCTGTCTTCCTTTGCCCTACAAAAAGAGATTTTACAATACTATTCCTGCACTTAAAAGTTGTATAGATGAGGGGCTGGAGCAACAGCACAGCAGGTAGGGCATTTGCCTTGCATGTGTCCGACCCGGGTTCGATTCCCAGCATCCCATATGGTCCCCTGAGAACCGCCAGGAGTAATTCCTGAGTTCAGAGCCAGGAGTAACCCCTGTGCATTGCCGGGTGTGACCCAAAAAGCAAAAAAAAAAGTTGTATAGATGATACTGGAGAGACAGTACAGCGGGTAGGGTGTTTTTCTTGAACAGAGCTGGCCCATTTTGATCCCCGGTATGCCAATGGCCCCCGTATTGAGTACAACGCCCCCCAAAAAAAGCTGTATAAACTATTTTCTAAGAATAGACTGCTCTGTGTTTTCTCTGAATTTTATATTATTACTGTAAAATACAACTGAGTTCATGATCAAATTCCTATACAAATTCCAGCAAGAAGGCCTAGCGTAATGCACCCTACCCTTACTGATCATTAGCACATGATAATCATTTAAACGTCTCTGCCCCAAGAAACAGTCTCTATCTCAACTTCTAAAGTGAAATAAAAATGAAACCTAAGTTCTATAGAAAATCTGTACACAAAAGAATTTCACATTTTAATTTTTGTTGCTTGAAACAATAACAGTACACAAAAATTCACATTCAAGAGTTATTATAAACTGATGCTAAATGCAAAAAATACCAGATAACCCTATGTACAATAAGGAAATTATTTAAAATGACAAAGATCATACCAAAATATTATGGTCATTAAAATTGTATAGACATGCTTTTTAACTAGATAATATTTGGGGTTTATTATTTAAGTTTTTGGGTAACATCTGGTGATGCTTAGGGGTCACTGCTGGCTCTACACTCAGGAAATGCTCCTGGTAGTGTTTTTAGGGGACCATATGAGATGCCTGAGTCAGGCACATGAAAGACAAATGCCTTACTGAACCATCTCTCCAGCCCCTAAAAAATATTTTCTATTTGGGGGATGGTGTTTGAAGAGGGGGGGTCCAATGGTGCTCAGGGGTTTTACTCCAGTACTATCTCTATGCCCTCTAGAAAATATTTTATTGCACTATTCAAAGTAAAAGTTCATTTACAGGGCTGGAGTGATAGCACAGCGGGTAGGGCATTTGCCTTGCATGTGGCCGACCGGGGTTCAATTCCCAGCACCCCATAAGGTCCCCTATGCACTGCCAGGAGTAATTCCTGAGTGCATGAGCCAGGAGTAACCCCTGTGCATCACCAGGTCTGACCCAAAAAGCAAAAAAAAAAAAAAGTTCATTTACAAAAATATGTATTTAATACATGGCAGAGCCTGGCAAGTTCCCCGTGTAGTATTTGATATGCCAAAAACAGTAACAACAAGTTTCACAATGGAGACATTACTGGTGCCCGCTCAAGCAAATCAATGAAAAAGCGGAGGACAGTGCTACAGTGCTATATTTAATAAAATATTACCAATAAGAAATATAAAGAAATCAAATAATGTTATCTACTCTTTACTATTTATAGTAAAAATACAGCAACCACCCTTTGAAGCATTAATAGCAGTACCTGTATTTTTGACAGGAGAGAGGTATGGGGCCACACCCAGTGGTGCTCACTCCCAACAGTGCTTCAGGGATCATTATGGTGCCAGGTATCAACTGAGCACACAGCATGCAAAGCATGAATTCCAGTAAGTACACTGAACTGTCCCCCTGGTCCCAGTGCATACATATTAGAGATGAAGAAAGTAAGGTTCTGACATAAAGATTTGCCAAAAATTTGCCAGTATCAAGAGCTAGAAACTCCAACTCAAATAATAGTCTAATTACAGAACTTCTTTTTGCTTCTTTTCAGGCCACACTGGGTGGTGTTAGGGGTTACTCCTGGCTCTGCACTCAAGAATCACTCTTGATGGGCTGGAGTGGGGGCAGAGAGGACGCCATATTAGGATGCTGGGATCAAACCTGAGTCGGCTGCATGCAAGGCAAACACACTACCCACTATACTATCTCTCCAGCCCAGAACTCTTTACTCTTTTGGGGGTGCTAGTGAGTTGTACCTAGCTGTGCTCAGGGCAAATTACTGGCTCTGTGCTCATGGATCACTCCTGGCATGCCTGGGTTACTATATAGGGATTGAACCTGGGTCAGCTGGGCCAGCTGCATGCAAAGGCAAATATCTTACCCAATGTACTATCTCTCCAGCCACCAGAACTCAAACTCTTAAACATCATATATAAAATGAAACCATCAGATATAGAATGCATATGTGAGTATACATATTATAAAACAAACTGGTCCTCTAAGTTTAACTTAATACATTTAATACCTGGAAGATAGTTACTAGATGATAGATCAAAAGATTCTACAACCGTAAGTTAACTGATTCACAAGTTGGACATTTAGAGCAGGTTAGCCTTTCTAGTTCAGCCATATCAAATAACATTTAAGCAACTACTGGGGCTGGAGAGATAGCACAGTGGGTAGGGCATTTGCCTTGTACGCATCCGACCCGGGTTCGATTCCCAGCATCCCATATGGTCCCCTGAGCACCACCAAGAGTAACTCCTGAGTGCAGAGCCAGGAGTAATGCCTGTGCATCGCCGGGTGTGACCCCCCCAAAAAAAAAACATTTAAGCAACTACTTTTTAAAACACTTTTCTGAGACAGTTACAGTACATCAGGTACACTTGCCTTGCACGCAGCCAACTAGGGTTCAATCCCCAGCATCTCAGATGGTTCCCCAAAGCACCACCAAAAATAATTTCTGAATGCAGAGCCAAGAGTAACCCCTCTGTATTGCCAGGTGTGTCCAAAAAAAAAAACTTTTCAGATTTTTGTCAAAAATTGTCCCAAACAGTTTTTAAGTAAATATGAAGCAAGAAAGTTGTGTATGTTCAAAAGAAAACATGGGCTTCTGCAGAGGGTAGAGTTCTGACTACATATTTCAGATACAGATGCAAGTGAATCCCCAAGATGGAGAATTCACCACAAGCAAGTGTTTTGGGGCGAGTTAAGGGAGCCTTCCAAGCTGTGCTCAAAAGTCCAGGGTCCCCACTGGCAATTCTTGGCCAACTGGCCTGGCAATTCAATGCAAGGGTCTGAGGATTCAATGATGCTTAAGTCCTATAGTGCCCGAGTTACCTGATTCACCCGCACCCCAGCAGTGTTGGAATCACCCAGGTTACACCTGGCAGTGCTTAGGGCCCCTTCAGGGCTGCACTCAGCAATGCATGGAGACCATTTTATGCTGGGAATAGAAGCTGGTTGGCTGCATGCCTAGCAAGCACCCTAACTGCTGTACTATCTTACATCCCTCTGATGTTTTTAAATGAATAAAACTGAAACAAGATTAAGGCAGTTAAGTATGATTTGTAAAAACCTAAGTACAAGTTAATTCACTTTTTAATTTAAAAAAATCTACTTTGACATAATAATGAAGATATTATTTCTCCTAGGTATACTACAATTTCTGCCTCTTTTCTGTTGTTTCTGTTTTGGGCCACACTCAGTTGTGTTCAAGGCTTACTCCTGGCTTTGAACTCAAAAGATCACTCCTGGTGGGCTTGAGGGATCATATGGGGCACTGGGTATCAAACCTAGGTCTGCAATGCCAAAGGCAAGTGACTTACCCACTGTACAATCTCTCTGAGCCCCATAAAATTTCTGATTATTAAAGTCACAGGTAAGAGACTCAGCAATGAATCCCAGAAGATAGCAGCTCGCCAGAGATTTCTCCAAACCCCGTGGCACCTCAGATGGAGCAGGTGTTCTCTCTCCGCCTACTCCAAACTTCAGAAGAAAAACCCAGGTACACAGGATCAGGGACTGAAGACTCCAGGCCACCTGGTGGCGAGGAACAGCATCCCTTCCTGCCTCCCTGTACCTTTGGGGTCCTGGCTGTCACACCCACGAACTGTCTCCAGCTGCCATTTAAGCACATTAACAGCTTTGATCCAGAGACTCTGAATGAATCTCAGAATGGATTAGCTCCCTACAGAGATGTCTCTGGACCACAATCCCTTACAATTTTAGAATTCCAGGAGCATGCGGCCGCTTTTGCAGTCACGTGATCTCTCATGATAGTCATAATAAGCAATAGAAAATAAATTATCTAGCATCTGCCTGTGGCAGGCAGGCTTGCGTGATGGTAAGAAACTTTGAAATAGCAGATCTGAGTGTTGAGGTAAAATCCCAAATAATAATGGTGGGTGTGGTGTCAAAATGTTGAATGTAATCAAAGTATAGAGAGAGTAATTTGGAAATCATCTGCCCCACAGGTAGGGAGAGGGTGTGGGGTGGGGGTATACTGGAGATTTTGGTGGTGGATAATGGGCACTAGTGAAGGTATGGGTGTTTCATTGTATGACCCAGACTTAAACTCAAAGGCTTTGTAACTGCTCTCATGGTGATTCAATAAATAAAATTATAAAAAATGAAAAAAAAAAGAAAGGTGGAGTTCATGCACAATTCAATCAGCCTAATCAGTGGCTGAATAAATAGCAGTACTCCTACATAAAAAAAAAATTCGAAATAATGGGGGTGGGAAGGTGTAATGGTGGTGGGTTAGTGTTGAAATATTGAATGTAATCAGTGTGAACAACCTTATAAAAATAAAATTTTTTTTAAAAAAGTCAGGCAATTTGGGGATAGGGAGGAGACACTATACCCAGCAATGCTCAGGGCTACATCTGGCTCCCTTGGTGTTCAGGAGTTGCCTCTGGTGGTTCTCAGGAGACTAAGAAGTGCCAGTTGATAGAACCCGGGTCTTCTACATGCAAAGCACACTCTTGCCTTTGAGCTATCTCCTCAGCCCATTAATTTTAAATAGAACTTTTCTCCCAAGAATAATAATCAAGTTCTGATTTAATATCACATGCTGAAAAATAATTAAAGTTCAAACAGAGTCAAGCATCATATTCAGCATGAAATAAATATAAAGGAAGCATTCTAGGTACTCATAGAAGGCACACTATAGAAGCTATTATTGTAAAAAATTCTCTGAGAATATTTCAGCTATATGTCTTAAATCCGTTACTTCTGTCCATGTTCCAACACCCATCCCATCACCAGGTACATTTCTCACCAATGTCTCCAGTTTCCTCCCCACCTCCCCAGCCTACCTATATATTGCAGACTTTTTTCTTCTCTTTTTACTTTCCTCCTTTTTTTTTCTTTTTAGCAACATGGTTTGCAATACTGTTTATCATTAACAACTATGATAAATTGGAAGGCTTAAATCAATGACCAATGCCAGTCTGCAGGTGTAAATTAGTTGAAAATCATGGGTTTAAACATTCACTTCTCGAATAAAGAGTGATAGAACAGGTAGGGCATTTGCCCTGCATTAGGCCAACCCAGGTTCAATTGCCACATCCCATATGGTCCCCAGAGCACTGTCAGGAGTAATTCCTGAGTACAGAGCAAGGAGTAAATCCTGAACATCACGGGGTGTGACCCTAAAAGTCAAAACATATATATATATATATATATATATATATATACACATATATATATCACTTCTCACAATTCTAAATGATAGGAAGTTCAAGATCTAAGTGACTGCAGATCTGCTGTCTGGTGAGGGCCCCACTTCCTGATTTGTAGAGTGTAGCTGGTTTTTTTTATCCTTATATGGTCAACAGAGGGATGGATCATCTTTCTCCAGGCTCTTCTTACAAGCATACTAATTTCAATCATGATGACACTATTCTCATGGTCTAATAAATTCCCAAAGATCCAACCTTCAAAATAACACCATCATATTAAGAATCAGGGCTTTCACCTATGAAATTGTGTGTGCAAAAAGAAAGACAATAGCAATTTATGTACCTATAAGTATTCAGTGAATATTGCTATCTTAGTCTCCGTTTTGTTTTGAGGTTACATGTACTGGGCTCAGGGCTTAGACCTGGTTCTGTGCTCACTCCTGTCTTAGTGCTCAGGGCTCAATCCAAATGGTGCATGGAGGACCATATGTGGCGCCGGAAATTGAATTGAGGTCAGCCACAGCAAGGCAAGCATCTTACACCTGTACTACTTCTCTGGTCCCACAAATATCCTTCCTGTCTCTTTCTACTTAACCACCAAAAATAAAGCTGTAAGCTTATATTAGGAATCACATCTCTATTTATGCACATCTCTGACTTTTTCTACTTCACATGTTCTTTTTTTTTCCCTTCTTTTTTTGTAGGAGTACTGCTATTTATTCAGCCACTATTAGCTGATTGAATTGTGCATGAACTCCACCTTTTTTTTTCTTTTTCCATTTTTTATAATTTTATTTATTGAATCACCGTGAGAGCAGTTACAAAGTTTTTGGGTCTAAGTCTCAGTCATACAATGAAACACCCGTACCTTCACCAGTGCCCATTCTCCACCACCAAAAATCCCAGCATACCCCCATCCTAAACCCTCCACCTGCCTGTGGGGCAGATGATTTCTACATTACTCTCTCTCTACTTTGATCACATTCACTATTTCGACACCAAACCCACCATTATTTAAGATTTTACCCCAACACTCTGCTGAAAAGGCAACAATAGACAATTTGTGTTCTATTGCTGGTTATGAATAACATATGATGTCGTGTGGCTGCAGTAGGGCCATGTGATTTTGAAGTTCTGAAATTTTAACACTTAAATCTGGAGGGATTTCTGCCAAAAGCCACTGGGTTTAGAGATCTGCTCCTGAATCTCTGGGATCATGGCCGTTGAGCAGCTTGATGAGGAGCCAAAGAGGCCATTCATGGGCGATGACTTGGGGTCTCATTGGGGTGGGGAAGACAGGCCCGGCTCCACCTCCCCTCCATCCCGTGAGACCCAACAAGTTTCGTCACTGCGGGCCCAAGCCTGACTGTCCAATGGCCTCTGGAGGATGACAGCCACCAAGTCGCCAAGAGGGAGCAGGCAGAGGGACAACACCCTTTCCTCCCTGGGGTGGCCCGGCGACAGTAACGTACTGCGGGGTCCGGACACATTTCTGACAAAAGCCGCTGGGTTTCGAGATCTGTTTCTGAGTCTCTGGGATCAAGGCCGTTGAGCAGCTTGATAAGGAGCCAGAGAGGCCGTTTGTGGGCGATGACTTGGGGTCTCGTTAGGGTGGGGAGGACAGGACCGGCTCCACCTCCCCCCACATCCCATGAGACCCAACAAGTTTCGTCACTGCGGGCCCAAGCCTGACTGTCTAATGGCCTCTGAAGGATGACAGCCACCAAGTCGCCAAGAGGGAGCAGGCAGAGGGACAACACCCTTTCCTCCCTGGGGTGGCCCGGCGACAGTAACGTACTGTGGAGTCCGGGTGCATTTCTGCCAAACGCCACTGGGTTTTGAGATTTGTTTCTGAGTCTCTGGGATCATGGCCGTTAAGCAGCTTGACCAGGAGCCAGAGAGGCCATTAGTGGGCGATGACTTGGGGTCTCGTTGGGGTGGGGAGGACAAGCCCGGCTCCACCCTCATCCCATGAGGCCCTGTGTGTCTCGTCACTGGGGGCCCAAATGTGACTATCCAGTGGCCTCAGACAGATGGCGGCCACTGGGCCGCCAGGGGGAGTAGGCCAAGGCACGAAACCTATTCCCACCTGGGTTGGCCCAGCACGGGTAGCCTACTGCAGAGACCAGACGCATTTCTGCCTAAAGCCACTGGGTTCTGAGATTCGTTTCTGAGTCTCTGGGATCATGTCCATTAAGCAGTTCAATCAGGAACCACAGAGGCCTTGCCTCCAATTATATAGCTGAGCCGGAGGTGGTTTGTGGGTGTGTTTCCCACATACCTAACTTTTGGCCGTTTACTTTCTTGGTAAACTTTGCCCCAAGTTTTTGGGGTCTGGCCAAAGGCACAGCAGCAATTTTGGGTTATCTGGAAGTCTGAAGGCGCCATGAGGCTGCTGATGCACTCGCCTCACAGGTACAGATTGACTTGCTGGCGGCACCATACCCCCCCTACTTCACATGTTCAAACATAAACATATCTAAAGTTTTTAATAAAATGCCAGAAAAACTTTTAGAGTATATCACTTGAAACCTTACAAACGTGTGTGAACTGTGGTCAAAGATCCTCAGAAAAACCAAACTACAACTGCGAATCGTTGCTCATCCCAACCTGAGTGGGATGTTGCTCTTCCCATCCCAATTACCTACTAAATGAATTTTGGTATTTTCATTACATGTTTCATTCTCTGGTTCATTATATAGCTCTCTTATTAAAAAACTGTAAATGATCTCAGCCTTCTGACTCATTCACACTAAACTGACAATTTAATCCTCTCTGCACGTACCAAGTAAACAGGACTTTTTTTTTGCCTTTGTCTTTATTAGTAATATTCCTCTAACATCAAGTGCTTTCATTCTAATCAGTGACCTTCAGAATCTTATCCATTCATTAAAATTCAACTCCCTGTAAGGCATTCTATGATTCTCTTCCTTTTCCAAAATCTGACTGATCACTCCCATCCAGTGAACTTCAAACACTCTGACTCTAAATGATTTTGTATGTCCCTTCTCACTTTGCTTATATTATAATGTAACAATTTATCCACACGTCCCATTAAGCTATAAATTTCTTGAAGACAAAGTTGTGATTTATGTTTCTTACAGTCTGTTATGTAATACTGTAAGCAATTAAAACTCTTAAAATTTTTTCTAATAAGCAAACTAAAAGGTAAATTAAGTATCCCTCCTCGCTTCTCTTAACCAAGCAAATATTTCCGCTCAAAGTGGGGTGGATTCCACACTTATCTGTAAGCACTCCATTTACCCTGTCCCAGCTATCTACAATAGACCTTTCTCAAAAATATAATATCTCACTGAGCCTTGTCTCATGCACATTAATAAGTTACATTGTGGAGGACTGGAAGATAGCTCAAAACTTACACTGTCAGAATCTAGAGGATAACTCAATCTTAATTACCAACACCACAAGGACCCCAAGCACCACCAGGTGTTGCCCTGGTGGTCCCTCGTACTGCTGGGCCTGAGCAACAATGCAACAGGACCAAATATGAATCATTAGCCCACATTCCCAGGCTTAGTACGACCAGGAGTGGCCCGTATAAAAAATGAAATCATCATCTAATATTCCAGTGAAAATACCCTTATTTTCACAGCAATGTAAACAAAAGTTAGTTTCATTTCCAAGTCTTCTGTACATAACCTACCTCTAAAACCTATAGTCACTGAGATACCTAATGATTAATACAGCAAAAGGACCAAAGATACCAAATTTCCCAAAAAGAAATTGGTAAACACAGACCATCATTACCAAATTGGTAAACACAGGTCATTATTACCAACAGCCAAGAAAACAGAAACATAAGCAAATCTTTCATGCATGGCCTTGGAGTCAATCCCCAACTTGCAAATGAAAAATAGACTACAATTTTTTAAATACTTTATAACTTCATCAATTTCCAGATCTTGATAAAAATTATTACATTTTAAATTTTTAGTGTCAAGGGGTTGGGCTAGAGCGATAGCACAGCAGTAGGGCGTTTGCCTTGCACACAACCAACATGGCCGACCCAAGTTCGATTCCTCTGCCCCTCTCGGAGAGCCTGGCAAGCTACCCGTGATGTATTCAATATGCCAAACACAGTAACAACAAAGTCTCCAATGGAGACATTACTGGGCCCGCTCAAGCAAATCAATGAACAACGGGAGGACAGTGACAGTGACAGTGACAGTCAAGGGGTTAGAGCAATAGCACAGCAGGTAAGGCATTTGCCTTGCACACAGCCGACATGGTTGACTGGGGTTCAATACCTCCGCCCCTCTCGGAGAGCCCGGAAAGCTATCGAGAGTATCTTGCCCGCACGGCAAAGCCTGGCAAGCCACTCGTGACGTATTCAATATGCCAAAAACATTTCATTTCATTTCATTTCATCATCCTGTTATTCGTCGATTGCCTCGAGCAGGCCCCAGTAACGTCTCTTTCATCCTAGCCCTGAGATTATATTCAAGGCTATTTAGGAGAGTGAGACCCATCATTGTTACTGGTATTTGGCATATTTGGTACGCCACGGGGAGTTTGCCAGACTCTGCCCTGTGGGCAGGCTACATTCGATAGCCTGCAAGTTTGTCCAAAGTAGAAATAAGACAATAAGATGTCATAAAAAAAAGTTCTGTTAAGACGCGGCCGCGGGGGCAGAGACTGCACTGGTCTCGTCCGGGATCTGGATTTTATAGTCTCTGAGTCTTGGCCGCTGATGGGATTACACGGCGCCAGGGGGCCAGGTGGTGGGTGTGACCCCCACCTACTGGAATTTGGAGGATCTGGGTGGAAGATGCTCGACTCCAATTCGAGTAGGCTTGGAGGTCTCGGCCCCGGAACCCGCGTGGCTTTGTCCCTCTGCCAGTACCTTCATGTGTGCGGAGAGTGGTCTCAGCATGGTGGTGGCTGGTCCTGGAGGTCTTCGGCTGCCGTAGCCCTGGTCGGGGCGGGGAGGAAAGCTCAACCCGCTCCCCTCCAAGGGACTCCGGGAAGGAACACCCAGGCGCGGGGGCAGAGACTGCACTGGTCTCGTCCGGGATCTGGATTTTATAGTCTCTGAGTCTTGGCCGCTGATGGGATTACACGGCGCCAGGGGGCCAGGTGGTGGGTGTGACCCCCGCCTACTGGAATTTGGAGGATCTGGGTGGAAGATGCTCGACTGGCAGAGGTACTGGCAGAGGGACAAAGCCACGCGGGTTCCGGGGCCGAGACCTCCAAGCCTACTCGAATTGGAGTCGAGCATCTGCCAAAAACAGTAACAACAAATCTCACAATTTGTTGTTACTGGTGCCCACTCGAGCAAATCTATGAACAACAGGAGGAGAGTACTACCCAGTGCAGTTTACTATCAAGAGATATTAGGGAAATTAGATACTGGGATTAGGGCACTTGCTTTGTATGTGTGGGACCCTGGTTCAGTTCTCAGCAACACATGGCCCCTTGAGCATTGAAGGATGTGCCTGGAGATCCCCAAGCATAGTAGGGATAGCCCTGATGATGTCCAGCATTGCAGGGCCTGAACAGTAAAGCATTCTTGGGCCCTAGACTCAACTATCTGGCCCAGTTGGCCAAGAATCAACAGGAGCAGCCACAAGATTCCCTGAGCAACGCTTGGGAAGCTCCCACCACCACCAAAGATTACCTTTAGATTCACATATAGGTTACAAACAAAATATAGTGTCCTTATACCTCCACCCATTTATTCAATGATTAAAATATTACATTAGTATGGTATGTTTATCACAATTAATAAAAAACAGTATTTTCTTTTTTTTGTTTTCATTTTGGGGCCACACCAGCAATGCTCAGGGATCACTCCTGATAGGCTGGAGGAACCATTATGTGGTGTTAGGAATCAAACCTAAGTCAGCCATGTGCAAGACAAACGCTTACCTACTGCACTATGACTCAAGCCCTTGTATTGACATGTTATTAATGCTTGTATTTTATTCAGATGGAGACGTTACTGGGCCCGCTCGAGCAAATCGATGAACAACGGGAGGACCATGACCGATCATTGATTAGCTTTCACATAATGCTTTTTGTTTTGTTTTGTTTTGCTTTTTGGGTCACACCTGGTGATACACAGGGATTACTCCTGGCTCTGCACTCAGGAATTACTCCTGGCTGTGCTCAGGGGACCATATGTGATGCTGGAACTCGAACCCATGTCAGCCACGTGCAAGGCAAATACCCTACCCCTACCCACTGTGCTATCCCTCCAGCCCCTGCTTTTTGTTTTAATTGGGGCCACATGCAGTAATACTCCAGGTGATAACTAGGGCCACCAGAATCACATCTAGAAGCATTGGGGATAGGGAAAATGTGGTACCAGGGATCTAACTCCGGGTCCTTGAGAATGTAGGACAACAAATTTCAGGCAACTGAACCACCAGTTAAGGCAAGTTCTCAAGGATGCAGTGCTTCCTGTACCCTGCAGTACCAGGGATTACCGGGAGCACCCCTGCAGTACTTGGGAGCGTCCAGGACCACATCTAGGGGTGTTTGGGAGCCTTTAGTTACCAGAGAATGCCAGGGCAGCATGCATTGCTTGGAACTGAACCAGGGTCAGGTGTGTGCAAGGAATAACACCTATACTATTTCTCTAGCCCCTGCAGAGGTACCTTTTAATTGTTCTTTCCATACCGTATTTTGGGAAGAAATTCACCATATGTAGCCGACATTTAAGAACAAGAGACAGGATCTCCCTTCTAGGATGTCTACTTTAAACTATTCAGAATTCTGTGTAAAATTTATCTAATTATTCAATAATTTACAGTATGCACTCAAAATACTCATTTCTATGCATATTATTCCAAACTATACTAATACCTTGGATTATAATCTAATACTACTTTATGTTGTTCTTCAAGCTGTAACAAAATTAGTCAATGAAAGCTTTCAGTTAATTTTTGTGTTCCTTTGACATACTCCTATAACTTCTGCAACACTAGAATATGAACACTCTGGGTTCAACTTATATATTCTCCAAGGAGCTATAAGAATTATGAAAATTAGACATCTAAAAAGATTCACGGGGCTGAAGCAATAGCACAGCAGGTAGGGCGTTTGCCTTGCACGCGGCCGACCCAGGTTTGATTCCCAGCATCCCATATGGTCCCCCAAGCACCACCAGGAGTGATTCCTGAGCGCAAAGCCAGGAGTAACCCCTGAGCATCGTCGGGTGTTACCCAAAAAGCAAAAAAAATAAAAAATAAAAATAAATAAAAAGATTCACAATTCTCCAACATAAAGTTTAGTTAAATAACTCTTGAATTCCTAAGGTCTTCCCCCACTGTAACATTAAATTCCATGAATTCAGGGGAAAGGAGGTGAAGCAATATAGTTCTTACTACTCAATGAAACTTATTTAAGAAGATGCAGGGTGGATGGGAGGAAAGGAGTATGTCTTCAAGAGAGAATATGAGCTTGAAAAAATAAGCAAGCAGAGACACACAAACAAGCAAGCAAGGTTTGTGTTCAAGGGAGAAGGCCAGAAAAGCAAGCTCATGAAGAATTTTGATCTGTGCCCCGAGGAACTCGTACATAGTGCACAAAGTAGACAATCAATAATTACTATAAATATTGAAGTCTAAGAAATTCCAAAGTTATACCAGAGGGTTCGAATTAAGTCATAACATAACTTAACATTCCAATGGGATATGCCTAGAATGTGTCATGTTTAGACTCCTCTTCTAACATCACAAAATTTCATTCACTCCACTATTTAACAATAAACAAAAAGTTTCCTTTTTTCATAATTCCTCCTGTTTATTCCACTGCAAGCCAAAGAGCTTAAGTACTAAGTACTAAGTACTAAGTACAAAAGCCTAAGTACTACCCAGTGGAAGTTCCAGTGTGCAGGGATAACATGTAGTTCCTAGATTCTTTCTACAGTGGCTTATTACCATTTACATCACCCTGTTTCATTCAAATAACCATTTTTAACTTGCTATATAGAATTTAAATACAAACCTCATTATCAACAGACAGGATAAAAATGACAACTGAAAGTGCCAAAAATCTACTGATACCCATTTGCACATATGCTTCTTCTAGAGCAACTATTCAGTAAGAATATAAAATAAAGGATCACTGGATCATGTGTAAGCTCAATTTTTAATTTTTTAAGAAGTGTACGTACTGTTTGTCACAAAGGCTGAACCAGATGACATTCCCATTAACAGCAGATTAGGGTTCCTTTTCCCCCACACTGTGGGAAAAGTTACAAAGCTTTCAGGTTTAAGTCTCGGTCATACAATGATCAAACACTTTTCCCTTCACCAGTACTCATTTTTCACCACCAAAAACCCCAATATACCCCCCTCCCACCCCTTCCAATGCCTGTGAGGCAGATGATTTCTACTTAACTTTTCTCTACATTGATTACATTCATGATTTGCCAAAAGATGCAGCATTATTGTTTAGAATTTCCCCCCCAACAATCAGAATTGCTGAAAAGGCATTGTGAAATACTTTGTTTTTTATAGCTGGTTATGGGAGTCATATAATGATTTTGGATTTCTGCAAAGAGCCAAATAATTACGAGATTGGTTTCTGTGTGACTGGTGTTATGGCTGTGCCCTAGAGCCACTAGTAGGGGGCAACTCGTGACCTTGGTAGGGCGCGAAGGACGAGCCGGTACCATGCCCCTTCCCATGAGCCTGCAGTTGCCCTGTCACCGCCGGCTCATACCTAGCTTTCCTGTAAGCTCTGAGACAGTGGCCCCGAGCTGCGGGGGGCGGGGGCAGAAGGGAGCAACACCTTTCCCTCCCAGGGAGGCATGGCACCTTAGTTTAACGCATGGACCATTCACTTTTCTGCCGCAAGCTGCTGGGCTCTGGACTAAGTCTTTTTGCCTCTGGAGCCATGGCCGTGCCAGAGAGCCGCTCATGGGGAAGAACTCGTGACCTCGGTAGGGTGTGAAGGACGAGCCAGTACCGCCCTACTTCCCAGGAGACTGCAGTTGCCCCGTCACCACCGGCTCATACCTGGCTTTCCTATAAGCTCTGACGTGGCGGCCACCTTGTATGCGGTCCAGATGCAGTTCTGCCAAAAGCCACTGGCTTTCAAGATTTGTTTCTGAGTCTCTGGGATAAATGGCCATTAATCAGTTTGATCAGGAGCCAGAGAGGCCGTTTGTAGGCAGCAACTCAGGGTCTTGTTGGGAGGGGGAGGAAAGAGCCGGTTCCACCCCCATCTGGTGAGGCCCCGCGTGTCTCATCACTGCAGGACCAAAGCTGACTGTCCAGTGGCCTCTGGAGGATGGTGGTCACCGGGCCGCCAGGGGGAACAGGCCAAGGCACGAAACCTATTCCCACCTGGAGTGGCCCAGCACCAGTAACCTACTGCAGGAACAGGATGCATTTCTGCCAAAAGCCGCTGGGTTCTGAGATTCGTTTCTGAGTCTCTGGGATCATGGCCATTAAGCAATTCGATCAGGAACCAGAGAGGCCATGCTTCCAATTATATAGCTGAGCCAGAGGTGGTTTGTGGGTGTGTCTCCCACATACCTAACTTTTGGCCGTTTACTTTCTTGGTAAACTTTGCCCCAAGTTTTTGGGGTCTGGCCAAAGGCACAGCAGCAATTCTAGTGTATCTGATAGTCTGATGATGCCATCATGCTGCTGATGCACTCGCCTCACAGGTACAGATTGACCTGCTAGCAGCATCATACCTCCATTCTTTTTCTTTTTGATGTTTTCCAATCTCACTGGTATGAGGTGACAACTCATTGTTTTGTGTTTCCCTCACAGTAAGTAATAAAGAGCACTTTTTCATATACCTAATGGCAACTGTATATCTTCTTTGAGGATAACCTTTCTGTACCTGTATTGCAAACCACAATGCCCAAGGTGGGGGGATGGGAGAAGAGAGAAAGAGAGAGAAAGAAAGAGAGTGTGTGTGTGTGTGTATGTGTGTGAGAGAGAGAGAGAGAGAGAGAGAGAGAGAGAGAAGTGCTGCCATAAAGGCAGACTAGGGAGAGGGGAAGGGAGGACACTGGTGCTGGGAAATGTACACAGGTGGAGAGATGGGTGCTGGGAACACTGTAGGACTGAAAACTAATCATGAAAAGCTTTGTAAGGTCTATCTCACAGTGAGTCAATAAAAAAACTTAAAAGAGAAAAATAAAAGTGTGCAACCCCTGGCAAGTATGTATGCCAAGGAGTACAAACCTCAGTGAGCAGCACAACTATTTTAACACTGCAATCTGATATGTGACCCCTGGCAACCATCACAACTAAATGTGCAAACACCACAGTCTGGTGTATGTCTGTGACCCCAGTCACCTCAGTCACTGTAGCAACACCAACAAATGTGGAAGGCATTGTTAAAAAAATAAATGAAATAAAATGCAAGTCAAGTAGCCCAAGTTTAACCTTACCACAATATATAAATGCTGTAAATTGCATTGCCTCAATAAAATGCAATCTTTAACTTCAGCATAAGCCACAAAAGACAAGTTATTTGTGCCTGTATAAGCAGTGTATACTCCTGACCCATGGTCACACCTAATTGGATAATGACTGCCATCATGGCCTATGAACTAACCAGACCCTCTTTTGGGAGACTAGAAGGAAGGAAGCACATCACTCCAAAACAGGAGGAGTTATAAAATGCCCGACAGAGGCATTGAGAATCAGTGTCTCAATTCCTGAGACTTCCAATTTCCTGAATCCAGTCTCACCAAGACCATGCTGTACCTCCCAATAAACTCTCTTTCTGCTTAAAATTTCTCTGAATTAGTTGTTTTCCTGTTACTTGAGATCAAAATATCTGAAGATTTTAGTCTGACTGGGCTGGATAGGTAGCTCAGCGGGTAGGGCATAGCCTTGCATGCAGCAGACTTGGGTTCGATTCCCAGCATCCCATATGGTCCCCTGAGCACTGCCAGGAATAATTCCTGAGTGCAGAACTAGGAGTAGTACCTGCACTGAAAAAGGATTGAATTCACAGCCTCAAACTTGAACAACAGGTACTTTACCCACTAAACTACCTTCTAAACCCCCCAAAAGATTTTTAAAAGTGCCAGAGATCAAACTCACAACTTCCACATGCAACTTCCACTCAGCCCTTTGAGTCATCTCTCTAGCCCTCCCCCTTGAATCCTAAGTAGCTTATAACTAACTTGCTAGTCTCGGTCACGGTCACGGTCCTCCCGTTGTTCATCAATTTGCTCGAGCGGGTCCAGTAACGTCTCCATCATGAGACTTGTTGTTACTGTGTGTGGCATATCGAATACGTCACGGGTAGCTTGCCAGGCTTTGCAGTGCGGGCGATTTACTCTCGGTAGCTTGCCGGGCTCTCTGAGAGGGGCAGAAGAATCGAACCGGGTCGGCCATGTTGGCCGCTTGTAAGGCAAACACCCTATCGCTGTGCTATCGCTCCTAACAAACAGAATTAAGCAAGGACTTCCCTAGGAGAACTGCCACAGGTACACTGAATCAGTCAGATAAACAGCATATCTGCTGTGGAGTTGCCATAAACTAGTCCATATAGACCACACAAAGAGGATCTGGTATGACTACAGCCACCAAATGAATAAAATATAAGGTAGACCCTGAGCCACACCAGCCTGTAGCATCCTTCCCAAACCTCTGACCCACAGAAACCATGAGCAAAATTTTTTGTTCTAGTTCCAAGTTTAGAGTAATTTTTCTGCAGCAATTT
Organism: Sorex fumeus; assembly: GCF_029834395.1. Classification (NCBI taxonomy): domain Eukaryota; kingdom Metazoa; phylum Chordata; class Mammalia; order Eulipotyphla; family Soricidae; genus Sorex; species Sorex fumeus. The sequence continues at coordinate 81,328,607 of NW_026606120.1, forward strand.
TAACAAGACTTTGTAGCAGTTTAAGGGCTGGAGATACAGTAAAGACATAGTAAAAGTATAGTAAGGCGCATGGTCTTACATGCAGCTGACCCCACTTGACCCCCAACATCTCATGATCCACAAGCATCACTGGTCTCCAAGCATCAATAGGTGAAAACCTATAGACCCCCAAGCACAGCCAGAGTGACCCAGGGAAATCCTTGTCAGTGCAGCCAGAATACTGAATCCTTGACCCCTGCATAGAACCACTTGGCTGGCTGAGAATCATCAGGTTCCTTGAGCATCACCTGGGAGCCATCACCCCACCCAAAAAAAACATTAGATCAACAAACTGGGTTGGGGGGGACAAGAATTTGTCTGGTGAACTATAAATGTGGATTTTTCCAGATAAATACAAGGCTTCACCTAAGAGACTTAAACTAGGTGATAATCCACATAAAGTCTAGAGACAATGCTTCCGAAGTCAACAAAATTGGCTTATAACCTCTACAGAGTCTTTCTGCTGCATCAAATTCTCCATGGCAAAATAAAGTAGATAATAAATACACTTACCAGGCCACTGAGCAGTGTACTCAAGAGTTTTGCATTACAATCCTTCCAAATATGCAGTTATCTATTATGTCCTAAATTAATCCCTGGCCTCTCTTCAACCAAAATGAGTGAGCCATTTATTGCAGAAGCATCAAGACTGCCAAACAAAGCAAAAATTATTACATTTACAGTCTTTTGAACTAAAAATCACCACACACACACATTACCACTCAGTAGGACAGACCTTTTAAATTACATAGCTCGTTCATCTCTTTTAAAACTTTCAGTTATCTAATAAATCTAACCAATCTAAGTAAGTAAACGTGAACAAGATAGAATTTAGAACTACAAAGAAGTTCACAGCTTTGAGAGGAAAAAAATTTTTTGTTGTTTGTTCAGAGCCATACCCTGCATACCCAGGGATGACTCCTGATGGGGCTAGAGGGACCATATGTGGTGGCAAGGACTGAACCTGGGTCAGTTATATGCAAGCCAAGTGCCTTACCCACTGTACTTTGGCCCTAGAATGAAACATTTTTATATAATCAATGAATTATATAATCGATGAATTTTTAAATATGATGAATGATATTGATTTAGTGCTACAGGAGACTAAATATAAGATAGTGCCAAGCATTTCATATTTGCTCTTCCAAAGCCATTCTCCAACCCTGTACTAACTGCCACAGGATAATTTATGGACTACACAAGCAGGATTCCTTTGCCCTCTTGCTTTAAAGTTCAATAAATAAGAATCAACAGCGAAGGTCTCCCTGTAATCCCTCCTAGCTGGCCCAAAAGATGGTACTACTTTCATATATTTGTTACTCTCCTGCACTCTTCTTTGCTAGATGCTAATTGTAACATTCTCTATCTCTCTCCTAATAAGACACTGAAAAAGGAATAACACACTCAATGCAGGGAAGTATGGGAAGACTTCTCAGAGAAATAATGCTCCAGTTATGTCTTAATAGGCAAGAAAACTTAGTAGGAAAAGTATCAAACTAAGAAAACAACATTGTAAAAGACTTGGAGAAGGACCAGGAACATAGTTGAACAGTAGAGGGCATGTCTCACAAGTATGAGGGCCTGGACTTCATCCTCAAACCCCACCCCTTTCCAAAAATAAATAAATAAATAACAACAACAACTTGGGAGATACAGAAGAATGTGAAAACAGTTCAAAGCAGGTAGAACATAGTATGACGGGAAACACTGAAAGGAGAAACAATGCTAAAATCAAATCTTTTTTTATTAAAGTTTTTAGATGAAGGCATTTAATAGACCTAATTTCTAAAAGTTTAAATGAGATTTAAGAAACACACTAAAGGCAGCCACACCCATATACCACAATCAGGCCATGTAAGTTCATCCATCGGCACAGCTTTACAGACTCGCAGCTAAATCTCAGGAAAGATCAACTAGCTGCAGAAATTCAGATTCAACAGCTGAAAACTCTGGAGTGCCCTGCCAAAGGCCTGCAGTCACACTAACACCAATGGCCCCCATGCTAACAGCCACACTTCACTGCCTCATGCCTAAGCTCTGCAGAGATGCCAAATGGCTAAAACTTCCAAGTACACCAGCCGGTCTTCAGGCTGAAAACTCTGGAGTCTTCTTGGTTTTATTAGAAGCCAAGAGATCTGATTAAAATAACCAATCAGTAAGTCTTCTTCTACCCTAGAAAGTGCAGTTTAAGTGGCTGGCCCAGGTCAGATCTCCAACAGCCCATGGTCCCCCAAGCACTGCCAGAAGTAGCTCCTGAATACCACTGAATGTGACCCAAAAAAAAAAAAATTACCTACTGCGATCAGAGCAATAGTATAGCAAGTAGGGCATTTGCCCCTCATGTAGCCAATCCCCAGACACCCATATGGTCTCCCAAGCTTACCAGGATTGATCCCTAACTAAGCAAAAAGCCAGAATTAAGCCCTGAGCACTTGCCAGGTCGAACTCAAAAACAAAACAATGATTACTTATTAATATTTGCAATTCTATTTGGGGTAGGGGAGGGGACAGAGTCTGGGCAACATCTGACTGTTCTCAGGGATCACTCCTGCAGTGCTGAGGCACCACACAGGATGCAGAGATAGCATGGTCAGTTGAGTGCAAGGCAAGTGCCTTACTATTTATCACTTTGACCCATATAGTATTAATAAAATAAACAAAAACACCTTTTGTATCTCCTCCTATAACATGTATCATACAAACAGCTTACAAAGTCAAGTTTCTAATAAAATTTTTTCATTAAAAGTCAGCATCATCTCTGGCAGCTTTGTAATTCACCAACTCGATTTACTTCAAGTACACTGGCTGTTTCCTTTTTTCCAAAGTTACGTGTTTATTGAAATACTGTGATTTACAAGGTTATTCATACTATAGTTGTTACACGCATAGAATGTTCAACATCAATCCCACTACCAGTGTACGTTTCCCTCTACCAATGTCTCCAGTTTTCCTTCCCCTAACCTATGTTTCCCCTCCTTAGCAGACACAAAACAAATTATTTCATATTACTTGCTCCAAAAAAACTGAAGAGGAACGGCAAATGCAATTATCAGAAAACAAATCAATAAAAGTTACTTTGTGATGAATATTATATATTATTAACCTTTTTAAATAAAGAAATTAAAATCTTTTAATATAATGTCTACCTTTACTTACACAGATAAGCTTGCATCTCTGGAATTTAAAACATATTGCATCAGGGCTGGAGTGATAGCACAGCAGGTAGGGTGTTTGCCTTACATGCGGCTGACCCGAGTTTGATTCCTAGTACCCCATATGGTCCCCCGAGCACCGCCAGAAGTAATTCCTGAGTACATAAGCCAGGAGTAACCCCTGAGCAACCGCCGGGTGTGACCCAAAAAGCAAAATATAAATAAAATATATTGCATTAACTTTTATTTTGTACTGTTTTATTATGGAAATACTATCTTCCCTGTCATTACAAAACTTTTTTTAATTCTTCACTAATATAATTTAGAGTTCACATGAAACAGCTAAAGACTATAATTAAAATTTGGTAAGAGTAAAGAGAAGAACCTCATGGTATTTCAATAATAAAAATTTAAGGGAAAATAAATAAATTTTAAAAAAAAGAAAAAAAAAGAGTAAAGAGAAGAATATTTAAAAGGGAAAATCTGTATAGGCCTATAAAAGTACAAACTGTTTTATCCTAAAAAAGGGAATATTGAGAAGACTAATTAAAGACATATCACATTCAGTATAAATGAAATTTTCATTTATTACTGAAAACATGGGCTCATTTATTACTGAAAACATGGGCTGGGGTGACAGCACAGCGGGTACGGCATTTACCTTGCACACAGCCGACCCAGGTTCAATTCCTCTGTCCCTCTCGGAGAGCCCAGCAAGCTACCGAGAGTATCTCACCTGCATGGCAGAGCCTGCAAGCCAGCAGCACATGATGGGGAAAAGGCAGCTCAGATAGAGAAGGAAACACAAAGTAAAAGGTGTTTGGAAGGTCTCGCTCGGGATGTGAGATGCGTGCTGAAAGTAGACTATAGACCGAACACCACGGTCACTCAATACCTCTATTGCAAACTACAACCCTAAAGAAAAGAGAGAGAAAAGGGAATGCCCTGCCACAGAGGTGGGGCAGGGTGGGAGAAGGGCTACTGGGGAGGGGAGGGCTACTGGGTTCATTGGTGGTTAAGAATGGGCACTGGTGGAGGGATGGGTACTTGATCACTGTATTACTGAAATCCAAGCACGAAAGTTTGTAAGTCTACAACTGTACCTCATGGTGTTTCACTAATAAAAAAACAAAAAAAAGTAACCACCACTGATACAGGGATGGGTGTTCAATCATTGCATGACTGAAACTCAATCATGAAAGCTTTGTAACTATATCTCACACTGATTATTTTTTTAATAAATATTTGTCTCTAGGATAAAAAAAAATACACTTTTAAAAGGACAGGAGAAACTTGCCATCATGTTGCACCAAGTATGGCAGTCACTAATGGTGCATATGGTTGTCCTCTATTAGATTAAAAAAGGTTAAGGGGCTGGAGTGATAGCACAGCGGGTAGGGTGTTTGCCTTGCACACAGCCAACCCTGGTTCGATTCCCAGCATCTCATATGGTCCCCTGAGCACCGCCAGGAGTAATTCCTGAGTGAAGAGCCAGGAGTAATCCCTGTGAATCGCCGGGTGTGACCCAAAAAAGAGAAAAAAAAAAGGTTACAAACATAGCAACTAATCCTCACAATATGACTTTTAGTGATTTTTTCTAATAACTCTATTTGCAATTCTTTTATGTTTATGCAATTTCTTTTGGTAGGTATACTATGAATCTTATAGGATCACCTTTCTATGTAAGTTACCATTCTATCTTTGGAATTTTGTATTTTGAGTATGTCTTGAATTTTTTCCTAGTTGGATCTATTTTCACTGGGACCCCTCGAGCCTTTTGGATCTCAGTGCCCATAATCCTCAAATCCAGGAAATTCTTTATAATTTCTTTAAATAATGTTTCTTCATCAAATGATGTTTCTTCATCAAATTTGCCTTCCTGTTCTTCAAAAACTCTGATAATTCTTACATTATTCCTCTGGAACTCATCCTGTAGTTCTCTGGTGTGCTGTTCACTTTTATTCTTTAGACTATTTTCACCGTCTGTTGTGTTCTAGCAGTATCCTTCATCTCATCTTGGGAGTGCCTTAATCTTTTGCTCAGCTGCTGTTAAACTGCTTTCAGAGCTTCTGAGTTTTTTTTAATTACACCTGTCATGCTCTTCATTTCTGCTTGTAAATTTCTCATTTCACTCATTCTTTCTTCTGCACTTCTGACTTTGCTGATTGCCTATCTATTGTCTCTTTGATCTCATTAAACATCCTCACAAAGGTGTCACTACAGTCATTGTCTGAGGATTCACTGATCTGGTTGGTGCTGTTTGAGTTCTCTGTGTTTTTGTTTTGTTTTCGTTCACTGAGCTTGGTGGACTCTATGCATCTTCCCCATCAGGTTTGCTGTGCTCCTGGAAAGATGTGGTGCACAGTTCTGTAGTTGTGAAGCTGGGTTCCTTACTATGGCAGAGTTTGGGCATGGGGGCTGAGAGAGCTCCAGATTGTTTCATTTTTACAGATCTTTACTTACAATTGATATTCACATGTGCAGAAATATCTCCATCTACTGGTAAGAGGTAAAACCACAGGCAGTATCAGGAAGACCAGCAAACTACAGAAAATTCCATTAAGTCATTAAAAATTTGTATTGAAATAGTTCTTCCAAGTCCAAAATCCTGAGCCATTCAAACATCTCTCCAAATATCTCACCCAGTTTGGGGTGTCTTGGGTATTTTGCTCTGTTCTGTCTTGGTTTGGCTTTTAGGCCACACCCAGCAGAGCTCAGGTACTACTCTGTGCTTGGGGGATGTTGAGAGGTGCTTAGGGAACCAAGGTAGGTATGGAACCTAGGTCTCCTATACGTAAAGTATGTACTCAGCTCACTGAACTATCTCTTCAGCCCCATTATTCTGCTCCTTACCCAAAGTTAGGGGTGGGAGGGAGGAAAATAAAGTTAATATATAAACGATTACTATATTAAAAGTATTATAGTTATGTAGCACTGTAGCACTGTCCTCCCGTCGTTCATCAATTTGCTCAAGCGGGCCCAGTAATGTCTCCATTGTGAGACTTGTTATGTATTAAAGATAAATGGCAATAGCTAATTTAACTGAAATCAATTATGATTCACTGTACTCCCAAGGTGTGTAAGATACCTATAACTCACAATCTTGCTTAAATCAACACCAGTATTAACCATTATTGTACCTGTGCCTTTAAACTGCAGCATATAATGGCTTATGACTAACTTACTTAAAACGCTATCTTTAGTCAAAATGAAAAAACAGGAACCAAAGCAATAGCACTATGGGATGAGGTGCTTGCCTTGCACCCGGGTCACCAAGGTTCAATCACCAGCACCCCCTGACTCAAATTCGACCCCCAGTACCACATAGCCTCTTTCTAAACATCACTGAGTGTAGCCCACACACAATCAGGATGGATGACTCTGGTGGACCCAGGCCTGAGCAGAACCACATCCTTGAGCCTTGAAGTTGGGCCATTGAACTGAGGACAAGGTTGGCTATCAGCAGTCCAGAAGTGGCCTCTAAGTGCCTCCCCCAAAAGTCAAAATTACATCAACATATTGTACAGCCTCAACAGTATTTTTGTAATTATCTAATTTATTGAGTTGTTCAGCACAATCCTAAAATAACATTCATTTTAAGCATGCACTTATAACTACAGGCACAGACAGGTAGTAAGTAAGAGAGCAGGTGATCTGGGTGTCAAGGAATGGATGCTTACAATGAAAAAAAAAAACTCCTTTTCTCATAAATGTTGGTACAGGTTTTTACTTAAAATCCTGTCTAGGGGCTGGAGCAATAGCACAGTGGGTAGGGCGTTTGCCTTGCACGCGGCCGACCTGGGTTCGATTCCCAGCGTCCCATATGGTCCCCTGAGCAACGCCAGGCGTAATTCCTGAGTGCAGAGCCAGGAGTAACCCCTGAGCATCGCCAGGTGTGACCCAAAACACAAAAAAATAAATAAATAAAATTCTGTCTAAATAAATCAGTTTTTTAGGTTTTCTGTTGGGTAAGTGCTCTGCAATTCCCACATCCTGTCAAAAGCTACCCAGATGACATTCTACTGGTTAGAACAAGCAGGAGAGAATTAATGGCTTTACCCATCATTTGCTATTTGACTCTGTCTACACTGGCCTAGTTCAATGTTGGATAGAACAGAACTGGCTGTGCGGCCAGAGAGAGAGTAAGGCAGGTAGGAAGGACTCTTGCCTTGTTCACGGCTGAGCGGGATTCGATCTCCAGCATCCCATATGATTGATTCCCTGAGCACAGCCAGGTGTGGCCCAAAAGACAAACAGAAAAGGGAACAATACTGGGTGAAAATATGTCACTCACACTTTAAGTAGAGAAAGAAGGAAAAAAACAAACATGGTCATTCAATTCCCAATATGTACCTTAGCTGTTTTTTTAAATAAAAATTTGTACTGGAGTTTAAGTTTTCTTTTTTCTTTTTAAATTTTAAGACATTTGATTTACAAAGTTGTTCATAATAGGGCTTTTAGAAGTTTTGAAGAATGATCTATAGGCTGCGTTTTCTTGTACTGATGTGTCTTTTTTTGGCTTTTTGGAGTCACACCTGGGATGCTCAGGGGACGATATGGGATGCCAGGGATTGAACCTGGGTTGGCTGTGTGCAATGCAAATGTCCTACCCTTGCACTATCACTTAGGCCCCTAATGTGTCTCTTTTTGGGTACTCATGTACCATAGTAAAATGAGGTGTTTTGAATCTGCACCAAAGATTCATCACTGAATCACTGTATCACTGTCATCCCATTGATCTTCGATTTACTCGAGCGGACACCAGTAACATCTCTATTCCTCCCAGCCCTGAGATTTTTAGAACCCTCTTTTTGTTGTTGTTGTTGTTGTTGTTTTTAATTTTATTGAATCACCGTGAGATAGTTACAAGCTTTCATGTTTGGGTTACAAACACACAATGATCAAACACCCATCCCTCCACCAGTGCACATTCCCCACCACCAATATCCCCAGTATACCCTCCCTTTCGCACCCTCCCCCCAGCCTCCATGGCAGACATGATTCCCCATGATCTCTCTCTACTTTTGGGCATTATGGTTTGCAATACAGACCCTGAGAGGTTATCATGGTTGGTCCTTTATCTACTTTCTGCACACATTTCCCAATCCCGACCAATTCCTCCAGCCACCTTTTTCTTAGTGATCCCTTCTTTATTCCAGCTGCCTTCTCCCCTTTGCTCATGAGGCAGGCTTCCAGCTATAGAGCAATCTATCTGTCCCGTATATCTACTATCCTTAGGTGTCAACCTCATGTTATGTTGTTTTATTTATTTATTTATTTTGCTTTTTGGGTCACACCCGGCGATGCTCAGGGGTTACTCCTGGCTCATGCACTCAGGAATTGCTCCTGGCAGTGCTCGGGGGACCATATGGGATGCTGGGAATCGAACCTGTGTTGGCCATGTTGGCTGCATGCAAGGCAAACGCCTTACCCGCTGTGCTATCGCTCCAGCCCGTTATGTTGTTTTATACTCCACAAATGAGCACAGTCCTTCTAAGTCTGTCCCTCTCTTTCTGACTCATTTCACTTCGCATGATACTCTCCATATCTATCCATTTATAAGCAAAGTTTATGACTTCATCTCTCCTGACAGCTGCATAATATTCCATTGTGTAGATGTACCAAAGTTTCTTTAACCAGTCATCTGTTCTAGGGCACTTGGGTTGTTTCCAGATTTTGGCTATTGTGAACAGTGCTGCAATGAACATATAGGTACAGATGTCCTTTCTACTGTGCTTTTTTTTTTTTTTGCATCCTCGGGATATATTCCCAGAAGTGATATTGCAGGGTCATATGGAAGCTCAATTTCTAGTTTTTGAAGGACTGTCCATATTGTTTTCCAGAAAGGCTGGACTAGTGGGCATTCTCACCAACAGTGAAAGAGTGTCCCTTTTTCCCCACATCCACTCCAGCACTGGTTGCTTTTGTTCTTTTGAATGTGTACCAGTCTCTGTGGTATGAGATATCTCATTGTTGTTTTGATTTGTATCTCCCTGATGGCTAGCAAGGTAGAGCATTTTTTTTTCATGACAGCACCCTTTTCCTACTCCTCTTTTCCCAATGATTGGAGGCTCTTTCAGGGTCAAGGGAATGAGACCTATTATCGTTACTGTATTTGGCATATCGAATACGTCACAGGGAGCTTGCCAGGCTCTGCCCGTGCAGACGGGATACTCTCAGTAGCTTGCCGGGCTCTCCGAGGTATAAATGGGTAGGAAGAGTCTTATAATGTGTCCGGAAAGCAGCCTGGAGCATGGTGGTGGATGGGCAGTGGAGGTTGGCTGCCGGGGCTGGGTCCCTTGGGGTGGGGAGGGCTCTCACCCACCCCTACCCTGGTGTGAAGTCCCACCAAAGATTCATAGAAAACAAAAGTCTATGAAAGATACTTAACACTGTAGGACAATAGGAGATGAAAACTAGAACTACGATTTAAAAAACTGCTATACACCAATTAAAATGGCTAGAATCAAGACAGACAATAGCAAGTGTAATATTAGGTAGGACTGGAAACAACTAATTAACAGAAAGAACAGTGCAACTCTGAAAAAAAAAGGTTAAAGAAACTTTGATGTTTCCCGCTGGTTGTGACCCGGAGTAAGCAGCATGAATCACTCTGATACAGGATTAAAAAAAAAAGAAAAAGAAAAAAATTGATGTTAAATACATATTTACATATGACAACAATTCTAATAATTTACCCAAGAGAAATTTTAAGTTCAAAAAAAAACATGAACTCAAAACTCATAGCACTATTGTCATGGTGGCAAAAAAAAAAATAGAAACAAGAAATGTCTCTAAATACTGTGAATGGACAAGCAAAATAGGGTTTAAGTGTACAAAGCAATACTCGAGAAATTAAATGGAACAAACAACTCAAAAGCTATAATAGGTGAAAGTCTGACTCACAAAACTATAGTATGATTCCATTTACATAAAATTTTAGGAAAAAAACTATAGTGACAGAAAGCAGAAGCATTTGCCAAAAACTTGAGGAGGGGAGAAGGAAAATGATCATGAAGGGTATGAAAATAATTTGGAAGAGATGACTTTGTTCAAATCATCTATGTAGTAGTACATACTTAAAATTAGTCATCCAGTTTTTAAATCTTAATTTTTATGTCTGCTCTCAATGTACAAAACTACTCCTTTTTAGGGCTGGAGAGTGTACAGCGGATAAGGTGCTTGCCTTACATGCACCTGACCCAGATTCGATCCCCACCATTCCATATGGTTTCCCAAGCACCTCTGGGAGTGATTCCTGAGTGTAGAGTCAAAAGTAACCGCTGAGCATCACCGGGTATGACCGAAAACTAAAATCATCATAATCATTATCCTTTACAGGACAGAGATGCAGGGGTATAGGGTCTTGGATATTTTGGAGGGGATGAGATAACTGTGTACACCAAGGAGCCAGAGAGATAGTACAGCAGATAGGGCGTTTGCCTTGCATACTGACAACTGGGTTTGATCCCCAACACCCAATATGATCCTCTCAGCCCACCAACACTGATCCCTGAGCAAAGAACCAGGAGTAACCCCTGAGCTGAGTGTGGCAAAAAAAAACAAACCAAAAAATGTCAACACCACTGTAAACACATTACCTTAACTACAATAAAAATTTTTTAATAAATAGTAATCTTTTATACGATCTGAAGAGAAACCAGAGCATTTCAAGGGTTGGAGTGATAGCACAGCGGGTAGGGCGTTTGCCTTGCACGCAGCCAACATGGCCAACCCAAGTTCGATTCCTCCACCCCTCTCGGAGAGCCCGGCAAGCTACTGAGAGTATCTCGCCCGCACGGCAGAGCCTTGCAAGCTACCCGTGACGTATTCAATATGCCAAACACAGTAACAAGTCTCACGATGGAGATGTTACTGGGTCCGCTCGAGCAAATCGATGAACAACGGGAGGATCGTGACCGTGACCGTGAATAACCTTTTAAGTTAACATCACCAAAATATCTTAACATCATATGGACCTGGAAAGAACAGCAGGTAGGGCACATGCCTTGCAAACAGCTGACCTGGGTTCAATCTCCACTACCACATATGGTCCCCAAGCACAGCTAGGCATGATCCCTAAGCACTGCTGGGTATGGCCCAAAAACAAGCTTTAAATAGGCACATCATTTACTGTAGCAAAAATTTAAAAATACAGGGGCTGGAGCAGTAGCACAGCGGGTAGGGCGGTTGCCTTGCACGCGGCTGACCCAGGTTCGATTCCCAGCATCTCATATGGTCCCCCAAGCACCGCCAGGAGTGATTCCTGAGTGCAAAGCCAAGAGTAACCCCTGAGCATCGCCGGGTGTGACCCCAAAAGCAAAAAAAAAAAAAATTTTTTAAATACATGAAAGTTATCTATCACTATCATCCCGTTGTTCATCGATTTGCTTGAGCGTGTGTCAGGAACATCTCCATTTGTCCCTGTCACATGCTAGTGTAGCCCAATGGCATATCGGGGGCTCTTTCAGGGTCAGGGGAATGAGGACCATCATTGTTACTGTTTTTGGCATATTGAGCACGCATATATGCCTGTCTGGGAACATAAAAGTTAAGAGAAGAAAAAATATAAAAAATGATTGCTGCAACCTCTTCTTTTTGGACCAGGCTGTTGCTCAAGGGTCACTCTCCAATAGTACTCCAGGGACCATGGAGTGTCATGAATAGAACCCGCATCCAAAGCATGCGCTCCAGCCCTCTGAGTCATCTCCTTGGCCCCCAAGATTATTTCTAAACAAATATATCAAAGTTTCAAATCCTTCAATGGTTGCCATAGCCCTAGAAAAATAAAATCTGGACTCAGGTGCTTGCCTCATATGTTCCCCACCCTGGTTTGTTCCCAGCTCCACATAGCTAGGGGTCACTTTTGAGTACAGAGCCAGAAATGCCCCTAAGCACCTCCTCTCTAGTCTAACCCCCTCCCCTACCTTGTAATATAAAAGTTCTTAGAAAAATATAATAAACCCCTACATGAATTGGTGTGTCCCTGCATAAAACCTCATCTCTTGATATTCACACCAGTGCAATAATGGTAAAGAATATATATTAAACTATCAGGAACCACTTATATTTCCACCATTTATTCAATAAAATGCCAAAATCTCTTAATCCATGTTGAAACAGGATCCTATCTTCATGGAGCTACAGTATAGAAAGATAACGAATGCCCTTCAATGAGTTTGATACTACAAAAGCCTCTTAGAGAGGACAGGGAAATTCAGGTCAAGAAAAGTTCTTAGGATAATGGTAACTCTTGAGCTGAGTCCTAAGGGATGAGCAAGGATCACAAGATAATTCCAAATAAATGTATTTACTTTATTTTTCCAATTCTTTTCAATTTATAACAAGATGTTTATATAATTTGTATTCTGACATGCATTTACTTCATCTTTGCCAATCTGTTTCTCCTACCTCTTAGAAGTACTATGTACTGACAGTGTTATCACCTATATGCTTGCTTATTATACTGGCACTTAAGCATTCAATACATGTTATATAGAAATATATAATAAAACTAATTATAATAGTACACTTCAAAGCTTCAACATTCTTAGAACAGAGAATGTTAACAATTAACAAAAACATAAGAACACAGAAGAGCTAAACAATTATCACATAGTCACTTACAGATCTCTATATATTATATAGTATGATTATATCCTCATACTACACATTGAAACATTATATTCATAATGATAGCACTGTAGCACTGTCCTCCCAGTTGTTCATTGATTTGCTCCAGTGGGCACCAGTAAGTGTTGTGAGACTTGTTGTTACTGTTTTTTGACATATCAAATACAATTAATAAAATGTTAAGTATGCTTTACTTGGAGCTAGAGAGTACAGCGGGCAAGGTGCTTGCTTCACATGCACCCCAAATCTGGGGTTCAATCCCGAACACCACATATGGCTGCCCAGCCCCATCAGGAGTGATCCCTGAACACAGCCAAGTACTACTGAATGTGGCCCAAAACAACAAAAGCCTGTATCAGATGTTCCTTAGTATATATGTATATACTTTTTATATTTTTGTAAGTATATGTACATTAATAAGTTCACATACACAAATTTTACATTTTAGTAAGATTTTTCTCAATAGCACAGTGGGTAGGGCGTTTGCCTTGCACGCGACCAACGTGGCCAACCCGAGTTCGATTCCTCCACCCCTCTTGGAGAACCTGGCAAGCTACCAAGAGTATTCCACCTGCACGGCAAAGCCTGGCAAACTACCCATGACGTAGTCGATATGCCAAACACAGTAACAAGTCTCACAATGGAGACATTACTGGGTCCACTGAATAAATCGAGGAACGGGAGGATAGTGCTACAGTGACAATGCTACAGTAAGATTTTTCTAGAAATATTAACTGAAGTTGAGAGCTTTACCACAGCACTTGTTATAATGATTGTTAATGTGTCGTGGTGGGAGAAAACAGTATATCAAATAGGGCATTTGCTTTGCATGTGTGTCGACCTGGGTTCAGTCCTCAGAATCCCAATGGTAACCCCTCAAGCACCAGCAGGAGTGACCCTGAAGGGAGAGCCAAGAGTAACCCCGGAGACTGTCAGGTATGGCCCAAAAGGAAACCAAACAGAAAGTGTTAGTGTGTTATTAAAAACAACAGGGGGAGCTGGAGCGATAGCATAGCAGGTAGGGTGTTTGCCTTGCACGCAGCAGATCCCGGTTTGATTCCCAGAATCCCATAAGGTCCCCTGAGCACCACCAGGGGTAATTCCTGAGTGCATGAGCCAGGAGTAAGCCCTGTGCATCGCCGGGTACGACCCAAAAAGAAAAAAAAAAACAGGCATATCAAATACAATTAATAAAATGCTCCCTCTGGAGCAACAGCAAAGAGGGTAGAGCATTTGCCTTGCACACAACCAACCCAAGTTCGATTCCCAGCTTCCCATATGGTCCCCCAGCACCACCAGGAGTATTTCCTGAGTGCAGAACCAGGAGTAACCCCTGTGCATTGCCAGGTGTGACCCAAAAAGCAAAAAATAAATAAAAAACAAAAACAATAGAAGCTGCGCCAGAGATAGTACCACAGGGTAGGCACTCTGCCTTACACACAGCCAACCTAGGTTCAATCCCAGACACCAAATATGATCCCCTAGAGCACCACCAGGAGTGATCCCTAAGCACAGACTTCGGTCTAAGTCCTGAGCATTGCTGAGTGTGCCCTCTCTCACAAAAAAACGTAGCCTAAAGTCCCAAATCAGATTTTAATCACCAAGGTCTGAGGAATATTAAAATTAAAATTAGTCCTACACTCTTTTTTGGGGGGTTTTAGGTTTTTTTGGAAGGGTGTCCTACAGCCAGCTATGTTCAGGGATCACTGAGAGACAAACAGGGAGAGAGAGAGAAGTGAGACAGACGGGGAAGAGAGAGAGAGAGAGAGAGAGAGAGAGAGAGAGAGAGAGAGAGAGAGAGAAAGGAAAGACAGGGACACAAGGAGAGAGAAGAAGGACAAGAAAAGGGCCTGCCATGGGGGGGGGGGGAGCCCGGGACATTGGTGATGGGAAATGCACACTGGTGAAGGGACAGGTTGGAGCTTATATGACTGAAACCCAATCATAAATAACTTTGTAACTGTATATCACTGATTCAATTTTTTTAAATAGAATATTTTTTAAAAAATAACAGGCAACAAAGTCAAACAACTATTGTAGATAGAGAACTCATAGCTCAAATGAAAGAGAGGTAAGAGGAGAGAAAAAGAGAAAGAAAGGAAGAGGGAGTCAGAACATAACACCATACAACTGCTTACGTCTTTTAATAAAAGGGCAGCTGTATATTAAGGGTATAATCGAGCATAAGTCAAAAAATACCCTGGAATCAAACACACTCTCTAAATTTAAAATACCAGTACAATACTAACTTAAAGCAAAGAACAACAAATGTAAAGCATCTTACAGCTCAAGTGTATTATAAAACAAACAGAAATTCACTCTGGGATCTGTCTTTTTTTTTTTCCCTTTTAGTAATTTTCCCTCTTTTATGGAACCCGGATCTAAATGAACTGTTAAACACTTAGTCTAAAGGTATGCCAAACATTTCTTGAGGTCCTAACAAAGAATCAACTTTTTTTTTTAAACAAAATGAAGCCTAGGTTAAATATTTTATTTGGCTTCTCAAGATGAACCGAAAAGTTGGGCACCAGCTCCAGACCAATTCCTGGACGCACATCAAACAGTCCTGTCATTTATCCAGTCAGTCAAAACAATCTTTTCCATCTAACCCTTTAATGTTTATGTCCTAAAAAGCTGCTAATTGAATCCAGCTCTTGAGATCTATTTGTTAAAATCTATACCATCTAATTTATAAATGAACAAAAATGAAAGAAATATAGGTTAACTTTCTTGGCAAAACATAAGAGATCCCACCATATGTATTCAAAAGGAAGAGGGTATATTCTTAATATTTGAATAGTTATCTCCTAAAATACTAGACAAATTCCCCGTAGTTATAAGAAATTAACACTACTTTAAAACGTTATTTACAATTCAGGTGGCAGAGTATATTTAAAATTCCTTCCCCCAAAAAATCTGAAAATATAAATCACTGTAAATGCTGCCCAGTATTTCCCCCCCTCCAAAAAATGGTGATCTTTTCTAACTTTATTCATGATTTTTATAATGTATCATACATAGTAAGGAAACTAAGTACTTTAAACATCTATTAGGGACACACTAAAAACCTCAAGCTTATATTATCTGCAGGAAAATCAAAATCCTGTTTGCTCTTGAAAAATGTATCTTTGCCTGCTTGCTTTTTCCACTCTGGAGAAGCCGGTGTTCTCTCTTCAAAACATACTTCCTCTCTTTCTCTCCCCTCACGTCCTTCTTCTAAGCAAGCTTCGTTCAATAAAAATTATCTTGCTTCAGTCCTATTTTCAGACTAATTTTCTCATTATGTATATATAGCCAAGAAGGAAGTAAATGGCCAAGAACTTTCCTGACTTTTTTTTTTTGCACACCTGGAACCACCGGCTCTTTCTATGATCTCTGACGCTGATAGACTCCAAATAGAAACAACAGTAGCTGAACTCAGAAAGCAACGAAGATACCTTATAAAGGTTTCCATTGATTCCTGAGAAAACAAGGAAACTGGCAGAAGTGAAGAGAGGCACCACCCAATCCAGGTTTTCAATTAAGAATTGCTCAGTTAATGATTCTTTACAAATCTCCCTCGGGAAAGTAAAGTTGTCAATGAAAGTGTTCTTTTTTTTTTAAATTGTAGCTAGGCTAAATTCTCAAATTCAGTGTTTTGAATTGAACCGGTTCAGGCTGGTCAGGCCATGAATTGGGATGTGACACAAGCATTCAATTACAAAATTAGTCAATATAAATCTCAATCTGGTGTAGGTAAATATAAGTAGTTTATTCTTACACGAATGCGTGTACACACACACACACACACACACACACGGGCCTCGAAGGAAAACCATCTTTCTCACCTCACATCCAAAACGCCACCGCGTCGATTAAATAACGAATTGTGAAGCGAATCTAACTACATACACTGAGTTTCAATTACACGTTTCACATCCCCAATGTTTTTTTTTTTTCCTTAAAATGGAAGGTCAAAACACGACCCCGTAAGAAAACTGAAAAAGGCACTATTAGCCAAATGAATCTGTAAGGTTAAGGATTTTCATGCACCCGGAATCCTCACACTTTGCACGGAATTGGGGGTCGAGAAGGGGGGGATCAAGCAACCCCTCCGCTCTCCTTTATAAAACGGGAAGGGGTGGAGGTGCGGGGGGGGGGGGGGGGGGAGAGAGTGGGGAAGGAGAAAACTCCGCTAGAAAGTTTGCAGCGCCACAAAAGCAGTCGCGTCCCCTCCCCAAGCCCAGTCCATTCCATTTCCCCCACCCCGCCCCTTAAAAAAAAAAGTAGAAAAAGAAAGAAAAGCGTTTTCAAACCGCGTCTAGACTCTTGAAGGGAGCCCCAAGTGCTGCGGCCTACGAGAAACAACCCAGAACACGCTGCCCTACGGATCTCACGCTTCCAACAACACAAGTGTTCAACGAGCCGGAGCCGCGGGAGCGGGCGGACACGCCGCGAAAGTCACCCCGGGTGCCCCCACCAACCCCCCCCCACACACACACACACGCGCGCGCGCGCGCACCCCGCCCGGGTCTCAGGTGTGCGGCGGGGCGCGGGCGAGCGAAGCGGCGGGCACACACGCCCTCGGTCCCGCGCTCCATCTTTAAGCCGTGGAGACCGCGCGCAGCCCGCCGCCCGCCCCCCGCCCCCGCACAACCCCGGACCACCCCACCTGGGCAGGCGCCCAGGTGCGGCTCCCCCAGCGCCCGGCACCGGCCCGCGCTCGGCCGCCAAGTCCTCGCCCTCCACCCCGCCCGGAATTCCCAGCCGGGTCGCCCGCCCCTCAACAAAGCCACCTCCCCCCCCCCCACACACACACACACACAAATACAGCCCCCGGGCCGCCCCCGGCATTTTTTTTTCTTAAGAATTTCCAAACAAGGGCGAGGGATTGGCGGTTCCTCAGCCGAAACTAGGCCTTCCCACGTCCCGGACCGCCCCCCCTCCCCCGCAGCTCCCCCACCATTGATCGCGACCCTGGCCCTGCCCAAGGCCACCGGCGCCCCCCGCCGGCCCCCTCACCTGTCAGGCGCAGTTTGACGGGCCCGTTCCTCCGGCCTCCGGGGTTAGACATGTCCCCGGCGGCGCGGAGCGGGGCGGCGGGGCGCGGGGGCCGGGGCCGGGGCCGGCGCGGGGCGGGCGGGGCGGCGGCGACGGCGAGGCGCGGCGGAGTCACCACCACAGCGGCCGGGGCTGGGGCCCGAGCAGCCGGCGCCGCGGCCGCCACGGCCGGAGAGTCCCGGATGTGCCGAGCGTCGTCGCCATGAGCCGCGGAGGGAGCGGGACGCCGAGCTCCCCCCTCCTCCTCCTCCTCCTCCTCCTCCTCCTTCCTCGGCCCGGCCGGGCCGCACAACAAAGCGGCAGCCGCGGCCGGCCGCGCCGACTCCGCCCGCGCCCCTGCCGCCTCCACGCAGCCGCCTCCGCCTTCCCCTCCCCGGTCCTCTCAGCGCGCCTCGAGAGGCGGCGGGACGGCGCGGCCGGAGGCGGGCGGTGTTCGGCGGCGCCGGAGCCGGACTCGGGTCTCGGCCGCTTCCTCCTCCACCCGCCCTCTTGTCTGAGGGAACCGGGTCCTGAGGCCGCCGCCGCCGCCACTCGTCTGCTCCGGGGGGGCGGAGAGGAGACGGGAGGCGGGGCCTGCGGGGCGGGGCGGGGCCGGGGATGGCGGGGCGGGGCCCGGCCCGAAGGGGCGAGGCCGGGGCTGGCGGGGCAGGGCCCGGCCGGGCGGGGCGGGGCCGGCGGGCCGGGGCGGGGCTTGCGCGCGCAGAGTGTCCCGCGGGCCGACCCGGGAGCCCCACGCTGGCCCTGGGCCCTGTCTGGCTGGGGAGGGCGTCCACTGCCGCAGGGGCCCCTCGTAGCACTTAAAGAGCGGTCAGGCACAGGAGTGAAGAGAGGGCACGCGGGTCTGTGACGCAAGACGGCTTTCCTATCCCGTCCACTTAAGTGGAAAGCGCCTGCCGGACTACGTGTTATGAGACTCCCACTGTGTATGAGTTCTCTGGGTCCTGGGAATTCAGCGCGTTTGGAGCGAGGGCAGATGGAGGGTTCTAGCAAATCCCCAGGGTTGTTTTGCTCCTGTTATCACAGTTACCACCTCCATCTAGGACTCACCTGGTGAATGAGATCAGGTTACCTACTTGCACTGGCCTTTTTCCAGCTGGAAGGCCCAGCTAGGAGGATGATAATAAAGCCTTAAAGGATCATTAACAGGGTGAACCCTGCCGAGCAATATAGAAAAAGCTTTTTCTATGTAGTACTGTATTTCGTTCGTTATCTCAGGAGGAAAATGGAATATGAAATAAAAAGCATGTACCTTACCCTTTGGCCCTACAGTGGTAGGAATGTATTCTTTACAAATAAGGTAGAAACATGTTCTTTGCCAAGTTCATCTAACAATAAAACTGGAGTGATCGGTCAAAAGATGATTGTATTATATCAACCTCATCAATTTTCATTTTACATGAAATTATGGGTCTTAATATCTCATTCTTACTTTGGACAAACTGGCAGGCTACTGAATGTAACCTGCCCACACGGCAGAGTCTGACAAACTCCCCGTGGCGTACCTAATATGCCAAATACCAGTAACAATGATGGGTCTCATTCTCCTAACCCTGAAAGAGCCTTGAATATGGCGCTTCATAAAAATATAATCTCAGGGTTAGGATGAACGAGATGTTACTGGGGCCTGCTCGAGGCAATCGACAAACAACAGGATGGTCGTGATCGTGATGAAATTATAAAAAGCATAAGCTTTGGAAGAGTATCAAAGTTCAAAAGCAGAATAAAATATTGTGCATGAAAAATATCTAGCATGAAAAATATACTAAAAGGGTTGGAGCAATTGCACAGCAAGTAGGGTGTTTGCATGAGGCTTATCTGGATTGGATTCTTGAACCCTGTGTGTTCCCCTGCACACTACCAGGAATGATCCCTGAGTGCAGAGCCAGGAGTAATGCCTGAACATCACCGGGTTTGACGAAAAAAAGTAAAGTATCTAGCACAATGGAAATTAAGGATAACAGCGGTTTTTTTGTATATTTTGTTAGTTTTGCTAAGGCTGCTATAATATTGCAATTTAAATGCTTAATAAACTAATATATTTTAATTCCAATTCAGAGTTAGTCATTAATTTTAATCCATCGATTATGTCACTTCATTCTCCAGATGAAATTACCTCCAAGAGTATCTCATAAGTCTAGATACAGCCCTATAATTAAAATGATGCAAAAAATTATATAAAGTTCTGTTCTGAATTCAGTCCCCAGCCCCACACACTGTAAAAAGTATGTAACACTCTAAGGCCAGAACAATAGTACAGTGGGTAGGGCACTTGCCTTGCATGTGGCCAACCCTGGTTGGATCTGATACTCAGACCACTTCCAGGACTGATACCTGAGTATAGAGCCAGGAGTAACCCCTGAGCATTGCCAGGTGTGACCCAAAAACCAAAACAAATAAAAACCATATAACATTCTAAAAGTCAGATTAGAAATTCAGGGATCAGAGCTAGAAATTTAATTAGCAAACACTATACTCTGCACAAAGCAGTAAACTACATCCTTTATAGAATGCTTCTTTGCACCACAGAAAATCTGAAGATACACCGATTAATTTGAACAAGAGCTACTATCACAATTTAGGACATTAGGTGTATATGGCAATAAAACTTATCAAAAATTTACTAAACCAACACATTCATACACACTTTGTTCTCAAACAGAATAACTTCATCTATAATTTTGTCTTAGGTATTAAAAATTAGGATTTCATGGTCCAGGGAGATAGTACAGCAGATAAGGTGCTTGCCTTGCATGCAGGTGACCAGGGTTTGGTCCCCAGCGTTCCATATGCACAAACAGGATTAATTCCTGAGTGCAGAGCCAGGAGTAACCTCTGAACACCACCAACAGTGACACAAAAGCCCAAGTTAGGATTTCAAAACTGTGATGGGGCAACTGTGAAGGAGATTGCCTGTCCTAAAGTTAAATAGTGATTCAAATATGTATGTGACAGGATAGAAAAATGTATTCTCACATAATATGTAAAGGAAAATTCTGTTTGGGCTTGCCTGTGGGTAAGTTTAAGTCCCTTTGGTTAGTCCAGGAATGTAGTTAGATAGAATACATGCCTTGCACATCTGAAGTCTGGGTTAAAACACACACACACACACACACACAGAGAGAGAGAGAGAGAGAGAGAGAGAGAACAATCAATCAAAAAATTCCATTGTATAAAACAAAAGATTCAGGGGCCAGACAGATAATTCTGTAAGACCCATGTGTAAGACCCTTGTCTTGCACATGACACACTATATGGTTCCCTATTGTGCCAACCTGGAGTGATCCCTGAGTATAAGCATCACTGGGTATGGTCCAAAAACACACAAAAATTTTTAATTTCAAAATTAAAAGATAAAACAAAAGACTCAGATTGGCATAATACTTCAAACACAAGAGTCCAAGAACAGATACTTGATGCAGAAAGTATGGTATGTATATTCAATGGAATCCTACTTGGCAATATGAAAAGATGAGGGGCTGAAGAAATAATAAAGGGGATAAGGCACTTTCCTTATATGCAGTTGACCCAAGTTCCATCCTCAGCACCACGGAGGGCCTCCAACCACCAGCAGCAGTGACCAATGAACACAGAACCAGGAGTAAGTTCTGAGCACAACTGGGTGTAACCCAAATTACAGGGGAAAAAAAGGTAAAATCATGCAATTTTTTGCTATGTTAAATCTGGAGGATATCATGCTGAGGATGATAGTCAGAAGGTGAGGACAGATACAGACTGATCTCTCTAAGATGTGGGATATGCAGAAACACAGTAAGGGAATATAGCAACTATAGCCAAGGCAACAACACCTAAGAACTGGTCTCTAGAACTGAACATGGCGGGCGGGGGGGGGGGGGGGCAGAGGATGGGAGGGTGACAAGGGTTTGGTAAATAGAGGAAGAGGAACACTCCGGTGGAAGATATGGTGTTGGAATACTGTATGCATGAAACCCTATTTCTTTTCTTTTTTCTATTTCTTTTATCACTTTTAAGAATAATATTTCAGGGCTGAAGCAAAAATACAGTGGGTAGGACACTTGCTAACATGTAGCTGACCCCCCACACCCCATATGGTCCCCCAAGCACTGCCAGAGACCCCTGAATATACAGCCAGGAGTAAACCCTAAGCAGAGTGGGTTCTGGCAAAAAAAAAAAAATTATAATAATAATAGTACTTCAGGAGTACCTGCCAGAGAAGAGGAGGAGGAGGAGGAGGAGGAAGGGGAGGAGAAGGAGAAGGAGGAGAAGAAACCTCAAAACCATTTATATTGTTAAGGAGAACTAAACTTTAGTTGGATTAAGTTTCTGCTTTAGATACATAATATTGCTTCTTTATGGCAACATTCAGGCATTTCAGATATATTTTCAGGAAAGGGGAAGGAATAATAATTCTTAAATTTCACCCTTGTCTTTCCCCCTAAAACAGAAAACCACTTCCAATGTAAATTATACCTGTGCATGTCTTTAGTGGGTATGGGAATTGTAGAAAATCTTTTCAGAGCCTTTTTATTCCCTGTGATTTCTAATTTGCTCTCTGGAGAATAGTACACCTTTTATAGAATCATTGTTTCAAAAATCTGTCTCAAGCGTACTAATTCCACATATTTCCTACCAATAAGGTCAGTTTTTTTCTGTAAATGCCACTTAATAGAATCGTCTAGTGAAAATGCTATAATAAATCATTGTATCATTTTTGAACAAGGTTTAAACTTTTCTATTCATGCATTTTACTATTAAAGTCACAATCACAATGATGGGATAGTAGACCAGAGGTGAAAAACTATACACAAATTTAAGAACAGAATATTTAAAACCCTTTTTTTTAAACATCTTTCTGTTTTCCAAGGTTAAAATTTGATGTGACTCTATGAGAAAATGCTTCCCATCTGTAGTTGTGTTTTTCTTCCGCTCTAGCCATTAATATATTTTTTTACATAGAACAGTTGTCTCCAGTAATAAAAAACCTGTCTGAGGTATGGTTATGTTAATAGTGGTACTCCTGTGAAGCTATTTTTTTAGTATAACTTTCTAATTTAATACAGTTTATGCACCATGGAAAAAGCAAACATCAGGCACTCTGCAGTTAATACCACTGCTTAAAATGAGACTTTCTCTAATGTTTCAAATATGGGCTTTATTACATTTCATATTTTATTCTAGCTCCCTCCAAATCTGCTTATAACGGGCAAAGCAGGTAAGCCTGGCTCCAATATGGATACCAGCCATTGTCAGACCTGGTCCCCTCCCCCACTCCATCCATTTGCTCTCTACCTCTGTGGGGCCCAGGTTCTTGAAACAGGGTTCATGAAAAAACTTTCCTGTCCTCAGGAATTAGGATCAGGTCATGTTCCAAGGTGTTCTCTGGGACCCCTTCTTTGAGTCCCTCCCAGCATCTGTGGACCCCAGAGATGGAAGAGGAGCTCACCCCTGTGTCTATCCAACTCTGGGCATCCCCATGTCCTTCCCACAGCCCAGGCTCAAGTCTCCACACCCTTTGCCTTAAGCCTGACACGGCATGATGGTCCCTATGCTAGAGGAAGACTATATTTACCTATTGCTCTAACACAGAGTCCTACACTCCCACCCCAGGTTAGAATGAGGCCTGTAGATGTGCTTTTTCTTTTTCCTTGCAAGGGTGGGGAGTAGGTTATTCCCAGGTCTCTGCTTGGGGGTGGCTCCCAGCTATGCTCAGGTAAGGACCATGCTGTGTGTGTGTGTGTTGGGGGGGGGGGGGGGTGAAACCAGGACCCACTGAGTGGGAAGCAAGAAACTTATCCTCTGAATCATCTCTCCCATAAGTAAATTTGCAAGTTAATGGTTCCAGAAAGAGTGGTTTGAGAACCACTGCCTAGTCCCATGCACGGCCAAATAGCCTTGGTTGTACTAGGTGAGCTCAGTCTCACTGAGTCAAAGCTGGATGGCTGACCACTAGGCCATTTGAATCTTCTCTCCTTGAAACATGCACTGGGCACCCTGGGAGACAGTCAGCAGTGGGGAGCTGAATTTAGCTGTGATGCAGTTACCAGCTGATGGAGCCACTTTAAGACTTTGGTCAATAAATATAAAAGGATACAAGTCCATAAGAAAAAAGACTAGGAGCGACAGCACAGCGGGTAGGGCATTTGCCTTGCACACAGCCGACCCAGGTTCGATTCCTAGCATCCCATATGGTTCCCCAAGCACCGGCAGGAGTAATTCCTGAGTGCAAAGCCAAGAGTAACACCTGTGCATCGCTGGGTGTGACCCAAAAAGGAAAAAAAAAAAGAAGAAAAAAAAAGATTAAACAGGGGCTGGAGTGATAGCACAGGGGGTAGGGCGTTTGCCTTGCACGCGGCCAACCCGGGTTTGATTCCCAGCATCCCATATGGTCCCCTGAGCACCGCCAGGAGTAATTTCTGAGTGCAGACCCAGGAGTAACCCCTGTGCATTGCCGGGTGTAACCCAAAAAAAAGCAAAATAAAAAAGACTAAACAGGCAGACAAAGTAGTGGAGAAAAGAGGCTTCAGAACCCTGAAGAGATAGAGGAAGTGATTGTCTGAGCGATTTCCTGCTCATACCCCTGGCCCAGATCTCATCCTTTTCATGTCTAAGGATCTCCCTGTTTGGGATAAGCACTCCACCCCCTCACTTCAGCAAACCTAGTGGGGACCCCTGATCTTCACTCTCACTTTATCTCCCCTTTGAATACATTTTCCTCTTTGGGTCTTTTGTAAGCATCCCTCTTCCCCACAAAGAACTTGCCCTGCCCCGGCCTTTGTTCTTCCCAGAACTGAATCTCCCCTGTAGTCCAGGAACCTGGGGAGCTAGAGAGACACTACAGGCTGTAAGGCCCTAGCCTGTCCATGGCTGCAGTCCCAGGGACCTGGATTCAAATTCCTGCCAATAGCTACTCCTGAGCACAGCCAGAATTGGTCTCTGAGCACCATCAGGTACACCCACCCCTGGGCAAAAAAAAAAAAAAAAATTCTCTAGTTTGAGTCCTACCAACCTGGGCGACACTTCTAGAATCTAGAACAGACTAAAGCATGATAGTTATGTTCCTGAAATATGTCATGTTCTTGAAATATAACATGGGGCAAATGTAAAGTGTGCAATGAATTTCAAAGACTTAGAATAGGAAAGAAGGCAATATGTGTGTGTGGTATGTGTGTGTGTATATATATATATGTGTGTGTGGTTCTGAGACTTGAACCCAGGGCCACACATATGCAAGACAAGTCTCTAGCACTTAGCTATATTAACAACAAGAAGGCAAGCTAGGGACCAGAGCAATAGTACAGTGGGTAGGACACTTGCCTTGCATCTGGCCAACCGAAGTTCAATCCACAGCATCCCATATGGTCCCCTGAGCACCTCCAGGAGTAAGCCCTGAGCATAGCCAGGTGTGGCCCCAAACCCATACCTCTCTCAAAAAAAAAAAAAAGCAAACTATACCTCAGTGTACAATGCAACCTGATGCTCAATTCCTCACAAGCACCACCAAAAAAGTGTGAGACCTCCAGTTATCACAACCACCACCACAACAACAATGGAAAGCGTATGGGAGAGAAAATAAAATTTAATTTCTAAAGGAAAAAACATTTTTTTAATTTATATATAAAAACTATAGTAGGTAAGAGGCCAGAGATATAGTACAGTGGGTAGGGTACTTATCTTGTATACAGTCAACGAGGTTTGGTGCCCAGCACCTCATATGGTCCCCCAAGTACCACCAGGAGTTCTCCCTGAGCACAGAGTCAAGGGTTAACCCTGAGAAATACTGAGTGTGGCCCCCAAAACTTTTTAAATTAAAAAATTTGGGGTTAAATGTAGGACAATTGGGTTAAATGAACTGAGTACTGAAGTTAATTTCACTGTATCTTTTTCCTTTTGGGGAGGAAGAGGTTGTGTTACAGGCATATTTATATTTTGTTTGTTTGTTTGTTTTTCTGGCTTTTTGGGTCACACTGGAAATGCTCAGGGGTTAATCCAGTTTCTGCACTCAGGAACCACTCCTGGCGGTGCTCAGGGGACCATATGAGAAGCCAGGGACCAAACCCGGGTCAGCCGTGTGCAAGGCAAACACCCTGCTCACTGTACTATCGCTCTGGCCCCTATGGGCATATTTAGAGTGTTGATACTACTCCTGCTTGACTTCATGCTCACTCTTGGTGGAGTTGGAGGACCCCATAGTGTTGGGAGTTAAACTAGGAGCACACTCATGCAAAGCATGCATACCAGGGACTTGTGTTATACTTTCGTGGAATACTAGTGACCCAGAGGCTCACACCATCCCACCCACCTACCTCCAGGCTTGGAGGAGAATGAGCCCAGTAGCTCAGAAGCAGAATGAGCCGGTGTCACTCTTCAAACCTAATCTTACTCAGCTAGCTGAGCAGCTTCGATTCTACCCCAATCTATTCAACAGCAACTACCCCACCCTCATGAAAGCGGAAACGTCTAGTGCCTTGACTCTCTTTGCACCTACCTAACTTTAACTTAAACTGACTCTGTCTTAGGAAGGGTTATTTTGTTTTATTTTGCAGTGGGACCATACATGGTGTGCTCGGAGCATCTCCTACCTCTGTGCTTGGGGGTTACTCCCAGCAGAGGATGGGGGTCCATGTGACACTGGGGCTAGAACCTGGTTCTCCAGCATGCAAAGCACATATCACACTCATTCCACTGAGTTCTCTCTCTCCAGCCCATGAATTGACACATCTTGGACAGCAGATTTGCATGTCCAGTAGAGAAGTGAACTAGATGACTTCTGAGGTAGATTGGACGATGTGACCCCCAAAACACAGAGTGAAGTGCTAAACTCTGCCCAAGTCCTACACTGTCAAATGTGACCCTCTTTGGAAATGAGGTCTTGGCAGATGGAATCAAGTTAAGGTGAGCCACTGGAGTCAGTGGTAACTCAGTGTTACTGAGTGTCTTTTTTTTTTCTTTTTTTGCTTTTTGGGTCACACCCGGCAATGCACAGGGGTTACTCCTGGCTCTGCACTCAGGAGTTACTCCTGATGGTGCTCAGGGGACCATATGGGATGCTGGGAATCGAACCCGGGTCGTCCACATACAAGGCAAACGGCCTACCCGCTGTGCTATCTCTCCAGCCCCCTGAGGTGTCCTTTTAAGAATAAATGCCCTGCAAAGACACACAGTGAAGAAAGAGGTGGAGTTTGGAGCATGAAGCTGCAAGAAGAATGTAAAGGAATGTTGGTCACCCCCAAAAGCCAGGAGAAGGCAAGGAAGATTTCTACCAAGAGTGTCTGAAGGAGCATGAACTTGCCAAAACCTTGCTGTTAAACCTCTGAGCTTCAGAATAATAATGTCAGAACTTCTGTTGTGTTGTGAAATTAATTAAGGACACTGCCCAACTCTCTTTTATACACGTAGCAGCCAGTCCTCTGTAGAATATTAGTACTGATATCACATTGTAAATGCTGATACCTGAAACAGCAGTGTAATAAACACACCTCAAATGTTTTAATAGAACTCAACTTTTCCTTAAACTGTCTTCATAAACAAAACAAAACAAACAAAACACACCCAATATTAAAACCACTTAATAAACTTACAAACTTGAAAAATTAGACACTTCAAATAGGCATAAACTTCATATTATGAAAGCAATATATTCCAAGTTTCAAGATATGACAAGTTCTGTAGAGTATTTTTCAGCAGATGGAAGCTTTCAAACTCCATGATCTTCTGCCAGGTAGGACTGTTGTGTTAACTACCCAATTTGTGATAGTTTGTCATGGGACCCCCAGAAAACAAATATAACCTCTCAGTTTCCTCCACAACCAATTGTATTTATATACCAATTATATTGTAAACAGGCACATTGCATACCCGCTTTTCTTTGTGTGCTACTTTTACAATTCTGTGCTGTCACTGTTTTGATTTGTTTTATTTGTCTTTTTTTGGGGGGAGGGTCACACCCAGTGATGGGGGAGGGTCACACCCAGTGATGTTCAGGAGTTATATCTGACTCTGCTCTCAGGAATTACTCCAGTGTTGCTTCGGGGGCCATATAGGATCAAACCCAGGCCAGCCACGTGTAAGGTAAATGCCCTACCTGCTGCACTCTCACTTTGGCCCTAGCTGTCACTGTTTTTAAATCTTGAAAGCAAGCATTATTTAATAAGAAAAAGGAAGCAAGCACCCTGGCAGGAATGAAACGAAGCATTTAAGGGAAAGTGAAAATACGTATGACGTCTTGCAAATGCAAGGAATGAGGGCCATGGGGGGAACACCCCAAGTCTATGTTTTATAAAAAATGGAAAAGCTGTAGACCAACTGTATACATGCATTTTCGAATGCCTTAAGCATACAGGCTGGCCTGCTATTATATTGTGAATTCTGAGTTTTCAAAAGAATGCAGTTCGAAGAGATTGCATATTTTCCAAAGCCAATTCGGTGATTTAAGCATGGAAGTATTACAATGAAATGTTTGAAAAGTTATCTGTGCATGGTTTGCTGTAAACTGATATCATGAAGCAACACATCTTTTGGGGATGAGGTAGCCTCAGGCCCGGGGGAAAGGGAGCGGGCACATCACTCCCCTGCAACTACTTTGGACAACTGAGCAACATGAGTGAGCTCAAAAGAAGAGTCACATCCAATCATTTTCAAAATGAGAACTGTAGTAGCTACAGCACGATTCTCCAAGGGCGGAATGGGAGGAGATGTGGAAATACTTGTATGATGGAGTCTTCATGGGTAATGCAGAGACTATGGGCCAGGATGAGATCAACAGGGCTCGGAAGCCAATGGGTCAATGTCAACCATTTACTAAAAGCCTTCAATGAATGCTTACTGCCTTTGGAATCCAATCCAAACAGTTTTAGTGACAGGAAGGAATGTTGGTGGAGGAAAAAAATGACTTTTAAGAAAAAGAAAAGACAAAAATATATGTGAGAAATGATCCCTAGCTCAATTTCTAAATAAATATGAATTCATTTTAAATTAAACTAAAAGCATATACTAACTGCTGTTTGTACATGTTTATTGTTTTTTCTTTTTTGTTTTGGGGCCCCACCCAGCTATGCTCAGGGTTAATACTGGTTCTGCACTCAGGAGTCATTCCTGGCAGTGCTCAGGGGACCATATGGAATTCTGGGGACTGAACCCCAGTTGGCGGCCTCGTACAAAGCATGCGCCCTCCCCACTGTGCAATCTCTCCAGCTCTCTTGTGCATGTTTCTTACAGTCTGTAGCTGAGAGGAAGAGGTAGAAGGTCAACAAGATAGATAAACAAATGCAGAACAGATGAAAAGGTCATTATCTGTTGCTCTCTCGAGTGCATATTCACTGCAAGTCGATCACAGTGATGCACCAAAGTTTCACTAAAATGCAAATACAGATATTTACCCCTTGCCTACTGTATAGATGGGAAACGACAGACACTGTCGTGTGATCCTCACTGGCAGGCTCCAGCTGAGACTGGAGCGAATGCAGCAGAGGGACTGAGAGATGGAGTGTGGGAATCTGATCCTGACGATCAGTTTTTGTTTGTTTCTTTTGTTTTCGACCATATCTAGTGGTGCTCAATGCTTACTCCAGGCTCTGTGCTCAAGAATCACTTCTGGCAGGGTTCGGGGGACCACATGAGGTGCTGGGGATTGAACCCGGGTTAGCCACATGCAAGGCAAGCACCCTGGCACCCTGCCCCACTGTACTGTGACTCTGGCCTGCAGAAATTGACAGTCTTTAAGTATGAACTTCCACAGCATGGAACTTGGCCTATAGCATTTCTGAAAGTGGAATTTGGCTCATGTGAATTTTCATAACAAAGGAAGGATTGCCAAAATCAGCAACTTTCTGTAAATACAGGTGAAATAATATTCTTACAGAGTAAATCTTCACAATGTGAAAACGTACAGAATAAGTTCGCTAGACGACCTCTCAAATAGTTTCACCATAGAACTAAAGTCATGAAAAGTGATTCAGTCAGTGAAAACTGGCGGGGAATCCTCTCCTGCTCTTTTGTGCAGGGGACACAGGAGAACTGAATAAACTGAGGTGAAGTTGGCTGAACCTCTGATAAAGTAGCATACAATGAAAAGGTTCTACTAGCTCAGTTTTTTTACAGACTCAAAAGAAGGTATATAGGGGCTGGAGTGATAATACAGTGGGTAGGACGCTTGACTTGCATGTGGTTGATCCCCAGCACACCATATGGTCCCCTGAGCAATCCCTGAGCAAAGAACCAAGACTGAACCCTGAATATCACCAGGTGTGCCCCCTTCCCATTAAAAAAAAAAGAAAAACAGAAAAGGTATATATAGAAAAATATGTTCTAAAATGAATATGAATATAAAGAATATGTGAAAGGTAAAAGCTATCTACTATATTGTCTAATGTTGATTGTTGTAGAACACTGTTCAACATTATTCAATTTTCTTGTTGACAGAAGTCATTTCTTTTTTATTTATTTATTTATTTTGCTTTTTGGGTCACACCCGGCAATGCACAGGGGTTATTCCTGGCTCATGCACTCAGGAATTACTCCGCTGGTGCTCAGGGGACCATATGGGGTGCTGGGAATCTAACCCGGGTCGGCTGCGTGCAAGGCAAACACCCTATCCGCTGTGCTATCACTCCAGCCCCATAGAAGTCATTTCTGGGACTTGAACAATAGTCCTGAAGGCAAGATGCTTGCTTTATGCCAACCCTGGTTTGATTCCCTTGCACACCTGAAATGATTTATGTTCCCATGAGCACGGCCAGGGATCACTATTGAGCAAAGAGGCAGGGGTAGCACCTGAGCACCACAGATGTGAGTCAAAAACAAAGGAAGAAAGAAAGAAAGAAAGAAAGAAAGAAAGAAAGAAAGAAAGAAAGAAAGAAAGAAGGGAGGGAGGGAGGGAGGGAGGGAGAGAGAAAGAAGGGAGGGAGGGAGGGAAAGAAAGAAAGAAAGAAAGAAAGAGAGAGAGAGAGAGAGAGAAAGAAAGAAAGAAAGAAAGAAAGAAAGAAAGAAAGAAAGAAAGAAAGATGAAAAAGCAGGAAGCTATACAGATACATCCTCAAGACATACTGATGGTCAATCGGCATAAGAAAATGTGGTCATCATTATTGACTATTGGGGCTGGCAAGACAGACAGCAGGTAAAGCACTTGCCTTGCTCATGTTGATTTGGATTCAATCTCTGGCATCCCTCTGTTCCCCCAAAACCCCACAAAGACTAATTCCTGAATGCAGAGCCAGAGGTAAACCCTGAGCACTGCCAAATGTGGTCCAAAAACCAAAAGCAAGCAATCATTTTTATTGACTATCAAGGAAATGCAAACCAAAATGACAAGATAGCGCTTCACATCAGTGAGGATGGCCTATATATAAAAGAATGGAAACAAGCAACGTGGGCGAGGAGGCAGAGAAAAGGATCCTTCATGAACGGTTGGCAGAACTGTTTGTGATCCAGCCTTCATGGAAAATAATGTAGAGACTCCTCAGAAAATTTAAGAACAGAACATTCATATGAGGCAGAGATCCCCCCCTGGGTTCCATCTCTAAACAGCAATTTCCATTTCCAAATAACAAGGATGTTACCACACCTACGTTCATTGCAGCATAATCCACAGAGATCAAGAAGTTCTCAGCAACAGTGAGTGAGTGGGGCAGGAAACTGGGAGAGCTACACAATAGGATACAAAGTAGCTATGAGACAAAATGGAATCTTGCAAAAGATGAGAGCTGGATGAAATCGGAGGGGCTCATACTGAGTGAAGTGAGTCGGAAGGAAAAACACAAAACACAAATCTTGCTCAGAGAGGAAGTAGAAAGAAACAAAGCAGGGACTGGAGAGATCAAGGTTAAGGGCTGAAGGTGCTTACCTTGCATGGCCCATCCCTGTCACCCCTTAGGATCCCCCAAGCACCGCCAGTAGCACCCCTCTCCCCCGCAGCACCAAGCCAGGAATAGCCCCTGAGCACCTAAACCCTGCTCTCCAGGTTAAATGATGCTGGCTTAAAAAAAAAAAAAAAAAAAAAAGGAAACAAAGCCAGGAACTAAACCAATGGTTCTCTGTCTTTTTCGAACCATATTCCCCTTCTGGCCTTGCTTTCTCCCTTTGCCTCACCCACCCAGCCCCCTTTCACCTGTTGGCTCCCTCATCTCATGTCTTAGCCCCCCTCCCCAATTTATGTGATTGTCACCTGTGACCCACTTGGAATATCCTGGGGCCTTGTAGTGCGGGTGGGGGCGCTGTCAGATGGCCTCAAGCTGGGAAACACTAGACTGGTTAATCCCCAGTGGAAACACACCCAGAGATATTGTTCCCAGAACAGTGAACTAAGACTAAGGAGCAGAGAGGGGAGGTGCCAGTGGGGAGGGTTGGTGAAACACTGGGGGAGGGGTCATGAAAAAGCAGCGGGGGCTGGGGGTCGAACCTGGGTCTGCCACATGCAAGGCACACACCCTACCCTCTGTACATTCTCTCTGCCCCATTTCATTTTTCATTTCATCATCCTGTTAATCGTCGATTGCCTCGAGCAGGCCCCAGTAACGTCTCTTTCATCCTAGCCCTGAGATTATATTCAGGGCTCTTTAGGAGAATGAGACCCATCATTGTTACTGGTATTTGGCATATTTGGTAGGCCACGGGGAGTTTGCCAGACTCTGCCCTGTGGGCAGGCTACATTCGACAGCCTGCAAGTTTGTCCAAAGTAGGAATGAGATAATAAGATGTCGCGCGGCCGCAAATGCGGCCGCGCGGTTCCGGGATCTGGATTTTATAGTCTCTGAGTCTTGGCCGCTGATGGGATTACACGGCGCCAGGGGGCCAGGTGGTGGGTGTGACCCCCGCCTACTGGAATTTGGAGGATCTGGGTGGAAGATGCTCGACTCCAATTCGAGTAGGCTTGGAGGTCTCGGCCCCGGAACCCGCGTGGCTTTGTCCCTCTGCCAGTACCTTCAGGTGTGCGGAGAGTGGTCTCAGCATGGTGGTGGCTGGTCCTGGAGGTCTCCGGCTGCCGTAGCCCTGGCCGGGGCGGGGAGGAAAGCTCAACCCGCTCCCCTCCAAGGGACTCCGGGAAGGAACACCGAGGCGCGGGGGCAGAGACTGCCCCGTGCATGCATATTTCTTTCCTTTTTAAAAAATATTTTTTTTATTGAGAGGCTGGAGAGATAGCACAATGGCAGGGCATTTACCTTGCACGTGGCCCACACGGGTTTGATCCCTCCACCCCTCTCAGAGAGTCTGGCAAACTACCCAGAGTATCCCGCCTGCACGGCAGAGCCTGGCAAGCTCCCCGTGATGTATTCCATAGGCCAAACACAGTAACAAGTTATTGGGCCCACTCAAGCAAATGGATGAACCACAGGAGGACAGTGCTACAGTGCTACTATAATTTACAAAGTTATTCATAGTACCCAATTTTGCAATCAGCCATGATCAAATTCCTTGTGTACAGTTTTCCTGACCTCAACCCCAACACATCAGTATCAGAGATCACTCCCAGCTCTGGGGCCATATGGGGTGCCAGGGACTGAACCCGGATCAGCCGCACTGCGAGGCAAACGCCATAACCGCTGTCCTATCACTCTGGCTCTGCATGTGTATTTCTTGATATGGAAAAAAAATACTCCCGACATTCTGACAAGTGAGAAAAATTACAACATAGCATTGGGAGGCTGTGAGGTGGCACCAACCAAACACAGTGCTCTGTGGGCACCAGGCTCTTGCTCCAACCCTTTGAGATACTCACAGCCCCTACGGACTCAAATATCTTTTGGGGCTTTTTGTTTTTTGTGTTTTTTGGGGGGTCATGTCCAGTGGTATTCAGGAATTTCTCTGTGCTCAGGGATCACTCCTGGTGGGCTCACAAGATCATATCACTATTGGGAATTAAACTTGTGTTGGGGGGGCTGGAGCGATAGTACAGCGGGTAGGGCATTTGCCT
Organism: Sorex fumeus; assembly: GCF_029834395.1. Lineage (NCBI taxonomy): Eukaryota > Metazoa > Chordata > Mammalia > Eulipotyphla > Soricidae > Sorex > Sorex fumeus. Next base: position 81,362,354 of record NW_026606120.1, read on the forward strand.
CACACGCAGCCGACCTGGATTCGATTCCCAGCATCCCATATGATCCCCCATCACTGCCAGGACTAATTCCTGAATGCAAAGCCAGGAGTAACCCCTGAGCATCGCTGGGTGTAACCCAAAATGAAAAAAAGAAAAGAAAAACAACCCTGGGTCAGCCACATGCAAGGCAAGTGCCCTATCCACTGTACTATCTCTCTGGCCCCAGATTCAAATATCTTAAAAGAAGCACTTAAATGCATTCAAATATCTTAAAAGAAACACTTAAATGGTAAAGTTGATTTCTAGATAATGGAGATTTCTATTTCTTCTTTTTTTTTTTTTTTGCTTTTTGGGTTGGAGCAATAGCACAGCGGGTAGGGCATTTGCCTTGCACGCAGCCAACATGGCTGACCTGAGTTCGATTCCTCCGCCCCTCTCAGAGAGCCCCGCAAGCTACTGAGAGTATCTCGCCCGCATGCCAAAGCCTGGCAAGCTCCCCGTGATGTATTCAATATGCCAAACATAGTAACAAGTCTCACAATTTGTTGTGAGATGTTACTGGTGCCTGCTCGAACAAATCGAAGTGTTTTTTGGGTTACACCTGGCAATGCACAGTGGTTACTCCTGCCCCTGCATTCAGGAATTACTCCTGGAAGTGCTGGGGGAACCATATGGAATGCTGGAGATCAAATCCAGGTCGTCCACGTGCAAGGCAAACGCCCTACCCGCTGTACTATCATTCCAGCCCCTCTATTTTTTTCTTATGTTTATTTGTATTTTCTACTTTTTCCAATAAGAAATATTTTTTGCTGATATCATAAAGAGGTAAAAATGCTAGATTTTAGGGCCAGGGATGTAGCTCAATAGCAGAACATTTGTCTTACATATTGGAAGCCCTATGTTTGATCCCTGGCACCACACACACAAAGTTTTAACAAGATAGAAATGCTAACATGGGGCCTAAGCTGGTAAGGTACTTGCCTTACACACAGCTGACCCTATTTTGATCCCTGGCACCCTATAAGATGCCTCAAGCTGCCAGGAGTGATCCCTAAGTGCAGAGCCAGAGTAAGTCCTGAGCACTGTTTTTGTCCAAAAACAGAAACCAAAAATATGCAAACTGAGGCCAGAGTGGTAATACAGCGGGTAGGGTGCTTGCCTTGCATGCTTCCAACCTGGGTTCGATCCCTGGTACCACATATGGTGCCCTTTGCCCCACCAGTAATGATCTGTGAGTGCAGTCAGGAGTAAGCACTGAATGCTGCTAGGAAAAAATAAATAAAGTCAACAACAAAGAATGAAAGAAATGCACCAAATGTCAAGTATTTGTCACCAGATGATGGCATCACGAGGGAGTTTCATTTTCCTCTCTAACTTTGATGGTGTTTTTTTTTTTTTACAAAGACCACATATTAAAGTCATATTTCTTTTATTAGCAGATGACATTATTAAAGCATATCATTCCACACCATGTTGATGAACGGGCAAGGGAAGGGAATGCTTCCACAGAATGCGCATTTCAATAAACTGAAAATCCAAAGCCCTCTAATATTACCAGCTGCTCTCATGCCTTCCTTCAGAAATGCCTATTAATTACAGGCTTTCCCAGCACTGACAAATGTATATGATGCACGAACTACAGACAGCTTTACTTTGGTCCATGAGCTGGTGGGATTCCTTCCTCACACCGTCCCTTCCCATTGAGTTTCTCTTTCAGAACCAGTGAGACAGTACAGAAAGTAAAGCATTTGCCTTGCCCACAGCTCACCCATTTTCAATCCCTGAATCCCTGGCACTGCATGTGGTCCCCCCAGCACCATCAGGAGTGATCCCTGAACACTGGTGGTGTCCCCACTCCGAAAAAGAAATCCTCTCTGAGACAGAGACAGCCATCAACCAATCTCAACTGGCAAATCTAGAACTTTGGGCCAGAGAGAAAGTACAAGGCTTAAGGTACTTGCAGTGCATCAGCTAACCCTGATTCAATCTTGAACACCACACATAGTCCCCTAAGCACTGTCAGCGGTAGTCCCTCCCTGAGTGTAGGCCCTGAAGTGTGGCCCAAAAACAGAAGGAGGATGGAAGGAAGGAAGGAAGGAAGGAAGGAAGGAAGGAAGGAAGGGAGGGAGGGAGGGAGGGAGGGAGGGAGGGAGGGAGGGAGGGAGGAAAACAGCAACTTAGCAGAGGTGCCTTGAGTGACATCAGTCCAAGGAGTCGGCAACTCCAACTGAGAGAGCTGTAAATCAGCAACAGCCCCTGGAGAAACAACCCAGATTCTTTGATGACAATGGCTTACCCTGAGTCACTCTGAAGACTTGCTCCTCCCAGAATTCATAGCAGGCCTGGCAGAGGACGGTGATGGTCTCCTTCTTCCTGAAACCTGTCAGTCCACAGGACACACGGTTGTGTTTGTCTGTTTTTGTTTTTATGGACCACATACAGCAGTGCTTGGGGGTTACTCCTGGCTCTGCACTCAGGAATCACTCCTGGCAGTACTTGGAGGACCATATGGGATGCCGGAGATCAAACCTGGGTCAGCTGTGTGCAAGCAAGTGCCCTCCCCATTGTACAATCACTCTGGCTCCTGTTTTGGTTTTGAGTGTCATGCAAGCAGTGGAAGGAGGGGCAAAGAATTAAAATACTGAGGGACTTCAAACCACATCCCGCACGAATGCTTGGAAAAACCAGCTTAGACAGAAAATCCAGGGGCCTGAGAGAGATGCGGGGGATAAGGCACTCACCTCAAGCCAGCTGACCCAGGTTTCAATGCTCTGCAGTACGGATAGTTCCCTGAGAACTACGAAGAATTGATCCCCCCCGACCACCACCACCACCAAAAAAAAAGAACAAAAAAAAGAAAGAAAAGGAACCAGAAAAGGAAACCCAGAGGAATATACCAGCTTCCCCCAGTGACTCCCTATGGGCTATCAGGAAGGAAAGCAGCTGGGACCCAGGTGGAGTGAGGAAAGATGCTCCCTGGAGACGGTCCTCAAGCCCAGAGGAAGTTACAGCCTGAGATATAATCAGCTTGTTCTTAGGATAGCATGCAGCAGCTCCCAGGCCCAAAAAAGGTCTCCGATCCACCAGGAATGATCCGTGAGCTCAGAGTCAGGACTAAGCTCTGAGCCCCACCAGGTGTGGCCCCCAAGACAAAAACAAAACAAAGAACACCCTTTATTTTAGTGCCAAGGATAAAACCCAAGGTTCTTCTGCACAAAGCAGATGTTTCACTGCTGAGTTATATCCCTGCCCCTCTGGAATTCTATGACTTTTTTTTTTAACAGAAGCCACCGCCCTTCCCCTAACTCCCCCGCCCCCAACACACACATCATGGTTCTCAGCCCAGCAGTGCCCAGAGAGGTCATGTGGTACTAGGGACTGAACTCGGGGCCTCACACATGGTCGGCACGTGCTCTACTTGAGCTACTCTCTGATCCTTCACGATGACATAATGCACGTTTCACGTGTCCCCTTTCCTGAAATTTTTGTTGGTTTATTTTTTTGAGCCACACCCAGCCATGCTCTGCACTCAAGAATCACTTCTGGTGGAGATCAGGGGACTATATGGGATGTTGGTGATCGAACTCGGCTCAGCCCTGTGCAAGGCAAGCACCTTACCTGCTCTCATCTTATTGTTGCAATGACCAGGGGCTATCACACACAAGCTTGGTGCCCATACATTTGGACGAGATGGGGCACGTCCTGGGTGGCACGACCCTGGCAGCCCTCAGATTAGGTTGTGTTGCTTGTCAGAGGTGGCACAGGTCTGATCACGGTCCTTTTGGACGTCTAGCCATGATTGCATCCCTTTTTTTTTTTTTATTGACTCACTGTTGCATTGCGCAGGAGGAAGAGAGGGCTTGGAACGCCTTCAAGAGCGTTGAAGAAATAGCTAAGAGGACGAAGAACCTCCAGCTCTGGGCACATCTCTTCGATTCCACTGTTCTTCCTGCATTTACATACGCCTCAGAGACCTGGATCTACGAAAACAGGATGAGAACGCTATTCCGTCTCTCAAAGAGGTGCTTGGAGTATCACGTTTCACTCAAATGAGAGTAAGAATCTGGAGTTCTGACCTCTGTCAAAGCTCAGGAATCAGGGACGCTCTCTCATTTGCCAAGGCGTCGAAAATCAGATGGGCTGGACACATAATGAGATTTAGAGACGACTGCTGGACTAGAGCCATTACCGACTGGATTCCACAGGACGTCAAAAGATCGCGTGGCTGCTCACCTATGAGATAGTCAGACTTCTTCGTCAAGACCCTGAATGATCGGTTTGAGGCTCTTCGTGTTCTTAGAACGAGCAGATGCCATTGGGCTACACTAGTACGTGACAGGGACGAATGGAAACATTACTGGTGCCTGCTCGAGCAAATCGATGAGCAACGGGATATCAAGTGATCAAGTGATTGACTCATTGTGAGATAGACCCTTACAAAACTGTTCATGATTAGATTTCAGTCATACAGTGCTCCAACACCCATCCCTCCACCAGTGTACAGTTCCCAGCACCAGTGTCCCCAGGTTCCCTTCCATCACCCCCACCCTCCACCCCCTGCCTATCTCAATGACAGGGGTTTTTCTTCTCTCTGTGTCTGTCTCTGTATCTGTCTCTGTATCTCTGTCTTTGTCTTTGTCTCTGTATCTCTCTCTGTCTCTCTCCTTTTGGGCATTGTAGTTTGGTCACATCCTTTTCATCGCGATATTTGCACATGTGCTCAGCAGGTCTTGCTCTAGCTCTGGTGCTTGCCCACATCTGGCCGTGCTGCTCCTTCCAGGAGGCACATTCCTGGCTGCAGTGCACCAGGGATCACACACTTTCACAGCAGTGTGGGGGGTCCCAAATAGCAGCGTCACCTGGCCCAGGCTCGGTGTATGTGGGCAGCACCGGGATCAAACTCATGGTCTCACGCTTGCAGGGTAGGCACTTCTTGCCACCGAACCACTTTGGAGTGCTCTGAGCCACACTTCAGTCATTTGGTCACGGAGATCAACAATGGGATTCTGGTTAACGTGACTTCTTGTAGATCCCCCTGATGGACTCTCAGACAAATTTGAAAGCAATGACTATAAAGACTTGGTCAAACATAGAGGAATGTTTCTGATATAAACGGAAAGGGAAGGAGAGAAACTGCATGCAGACCAAGCATATGACCACATTCCGAAAACATGCATAGAAAAGAATCACATGAGCAATACCCCAGAAGGACAATAGTGGTTTTGTTAGGATGCGAGGCTAGCAGTTCCACACCCCCCTTCCCCCACCCCTGAATTTTCTGTAAAAGAGTCTCTGCATACTTTTCACATTTCCACTTCTGCAATAATGGCAGCTGGTGCGTACGGCCTCAACTCCTCTGCCTCAAGAGAATTCACAAGAATGATCATGAAGACACAAAGGGCTTCTAAGTCAACCCCCCCCAAAAAAAATTTTTTTTCATGCGAAAAAGATCTCATGGTTGAAAAATTCCAACACATTCTTGGGAGCGGGCAAGCTGATGGAGGAGTGGTAACAGACACCACAGAGCCGTGAGGGAAGTGACCAGAAGGCTGGGTGGGGTGATGATTCAAGTCGAACATGTCACTTGTGGACAGGACTCCAGACTGCCCTCCCGGGAGACGGGGCTGACTCACTGTGTGTGCCCCCGGGCCAAGACGCTCCAAAGCGCTCTCGCCTCTTTCTCCCAAATGAACAAGGAACGCTGTGTTTAACCTCTCCGGCTTCCACTCGGGCTGCAGGGAGGTTAATTACTGTTTGGGAAGGTATGTGAGCTGGTGGGATAAAAGACCCAACCGAAAGGAGGAGGCTTGTTACCCGCCGCGTAACCCTTTGAATGCTGGGAAGCTCCAGCACGTGCGGGGTTGCTGTGGCCAGGTCTGGAGCCCGGCAGGACAGGTGCAGTCTGGCAGGTGCAGTAACATCCAGGCTATAACATCAGGGCCAGGAGGGCCAACCACAAAGCCCTGGCAGGGTGTGAAACTCCTGGCCACTTTGTTTTTTCAAGCGTCTCTGACCTGGGACCAGAGAGAGGGCCCGGTGAGCTGAGTGTGGGCTTTGCACGCGAGAGGCCTGAGTTCCTGAGTTGGATCCCCAGCACCAAGTACTGCCAGAGATGAAACCTCAAAGCACAGGGCTGGAAGAGCACCTAGACACCACCAGTGTAGCCCCCCAAATGAAAACAGACAGAAGCCCCAGTTACTGACATGACCTTCTTGCTTGGCTGCTTGTATCTCGCCGACCAGAAGCCCTATTTTTTTGTTTTGGGAGTTGTTTGGGTTTGTTTCATTTGTTTGTTTTGCTTTGGGGGGAGGGGGGCTACACCCAGTGATGCTCAAGGGTTACTCCTGGCTCTGCCCTCAGGAATCACTCCTGGGATGCCGGAGATCAAACCCAGGTCAGCTATGTGCAAGGCTTACCTGCTGTATGATTCTCTGGACCCCAGCAAGCCCTGTCTTAGCTCATGTCTAGGGCCTCTGACTCTCAGGCCTGACTCCTGCTTACGGAAACGAGTCACGTCTCCACACGCGGGAATTCCTGAGGCCCTGGAGCTGCTGTTCAGAATACAAGGTCTTGCCAAGGTGTAGAAATGTAGTACAGTGACTGGAGCGACAGCGCAGCGGACAGTGCACTTGCACAGTCTCTCACCTCTTAACCTAGGTTTGATCCTTGGCACCCCGTATGGTTCCCAAGCCCCACCAGGAGTGAGCCCTGAGCACAGAGCCAGGAGTAAGCCCTGAGCATTGCCAGCTGTGGCCCAAATGTAGTACAGGGGGTTGGAGAGATAGTTCAGCAGGTAGGATTCTATGTACAGGGATCAGTCCTGGCAGCTTGAGGAACCTTATGGGGTGCCAGGGATCAAGTCCAGGTCAGCTTCATGCAAGGCAAGTCACTGTATTGTCTTTCCAGCCCCTCCATCATGGCAATATATCCAGGCTTCTGTCAATGGGCCTTTGGGTTGATGCGATGTTTAGGCTGCTATTTGAAAGTGCTACTATGAACATGGGGTGCAAATGTCTTTTAATTAGTATATTATTTCTTTCAAATAGCTGCCTAGGCGTGTAATTGTGCAGGTAGGAGTGCTCTCTCAGGATCCTGAGGTCCAGAAATACAGTTCAGAAGATCACAATTGTCATTTATTGAAAATCCACACTAGGTCAGAATCCTATGCAGAAAAGCCTCAGGTCTAGCTAGACTACTTATAGTTCTCTTTCACTGCCTTTTCCTTCCCTTGGATGTTGTTTGTGAAGCAAACGCTTTGGTTGTGATGTTCGTACACCCTAGGCTGTGGTGCACTGGAACCACACACTCTGCTGAAGTGCCATGAGTCCCAAATAGTGGTGACTCCAGGATCACGTGGGAGGCACCAGGGATAGAACTCAAGGCCTCGCTGGCCTCCAACACTCCAACACTGAGCTATCCCTTGGCCCCAACTTATATTCCGTCTGAAGATCTACATCTTCTCGTCCCCACAAAAGCAGGAAGCATATCTATCTTGGTGGCCACTGTACACGCTACTCCTCTATCCACTGAAAGTTTAGTGAGCACCTAGTACTTTGCAGCCCCCTTGTATATCAAACAGTGAACATACACAAAGTACTCTTGTGCAGCTTCGAGTCTAGCAAGAGACAGACAATCAACAAAAATGAATAAGCAGTACATCAAATGCAAATCACTGATAAATGGTTAGAAAATAAAATCAAGGGTAAGGAGACAAGAGTTGGGGGCATGTTAGTTCACGGGAAGTGTGTCAGAGTAGATTTCTCTGAGAAAGAAACTTGAATTATTGAGGGAACATTCGTGCAAATATCTAGGAGAAGGTGGAGCCCTACATGCAAAATCCCCCAGGACACACACATCATCAGTGACGTATTGGAGAATAATGATGAGAAAAGTGTTGTAAGAGTAGTAGGAATGTGGCTGGAGCCATAATGCAGAGGGTGGGGCGTTTGCCTTGGACGCTGCCAATCTGGGTTCGATCCCCAGCATCCCATATGGTCTCCCAGTGAGCTAGGAGTGATTCTGGAGCACCGAGCCAGAAGTAACCCCTGAGCATATCCAGATGTGGCCTTCACCTCCTCCCGTCCATTCCCCCCCGCCAAAAGTAGCATAAAACAGTTGAGGAGCAGTCAGAAATGAGGGTCTCAAAAGACCAAAGCGATAGGACATGGGGAGGGTTCTTGCCTCCCCATGAAACATGAATCACCCAGGTTTGATTCCTGGCTCTTCACATGGTCCCCTGAGTACTAGGAGTGAGTCCTGAGCACAGAGCCAGGAGTAAGCCCTGAGCAATGCCAGGTGTGGCCCAGAAAAAAAAAAAAAAAAGAAATGAGGGCCAAGGAGAGGGGTGGCATTTTTCTGTAGAGCCTGGCAGTTAAGGACTTGATGTAAGCTATTTATGGAAATATCATACACATAGAGGAGAGTGCATGACCCTAAACCTACAACTGACAGCAGAGTTGGGGCCACACCTGGTGAATTCCTGCTTCTTTGCTCATGGACAATTTCTGGCCATGCTCAGGGGATGATATGCAGTTCCAGGCATCGGACCTGAGGAAGCGCCTTTTACCACTGTACTGTATCTCTCAGGGCTCTCAATGTGCCCACTCCCAACAGTGCTGGGGGCCACGGGGTGCTGGAGAACAGCTCAGGACTTCACACAGGCCAAAGAATCCTCAGCACTTTTATAACACTCTGTACATCCCCAGTCAAGTCTTTTGAAACACAGGAGGAAGCATTTAACTTCAGAAATAGAATTTACTAATCATAGACCTCACTCCTTTAGATTCCACCCGCTGTCTTCAAACTTTGATTTTTAATCTGAATAAAAAGGAAAATTTAAAGTAAAGGGACTGGAGCAGTAGTGCAGAGGGTAGGAAACTCACCTTGCATGCAGCCCACCCGGGTTCAATCTCCAGCATCCTATGTGGTCCCCCAAGCACCGCCAGGAGTGATTCCTGAGTGTCTGCAGAGAGCAGGGAGTAACTCCTGAGCATTGCTGGCCGTGACTCCAAAACCAAAAAAATTAAAAGTTTCAAGTAGAGACCAGTCAGAGAGATAGCACAGAGCTTAGTGTGCTTGCCTTGCTTGCAGCCAACTCTTCCCAGTTCCGTCCCTGACACTACATATGTGCCCCTGAGCACAAAGTCAGAAGTAGCTCCTGAACACTAATATGGCCCGAATACTCCCAGCCAATAAACAAACAGATGAAAGGCTGGGGTATGGCTCTTGGGCAGGGTATCTGGGTATCTGCTCTGCATGCGTGAGGTCCTGGGCTTATCCCAGGCTCCATAAAAAATAAAACAGGGAAGTATCATCCTCTGACCCACATGTGTTTTTTTTATTTTTTTATTTTTGGGTCACACCTAGCGATGCTCAGGGCTTACTGCTGGCTCTGCACTCAGGAGTTACTCCTGGCAGTGCTTGGGGGACCATATGGGATGCCAGGGATTAAATCCGGTTTGGCACCTACAAGGTAGTACCAGTACCTGCTGAATTATTGCTCCTGCGCCTGACTCACATCTTCGTAAATCACATGATCCCTGGAGCACAGAGCTGGGAGCAGCCTCTGACCTCTGAGATGTGTGGACCCAAAACCTCCCCCCCCAAAAAATTATAAAATAAAATCTCAACAGCAGCTGAGATTACTTTATTGATCGAGAAGTGTTAGAGATTGAACCCAGGGCCGGACACAGGTAATGCAAATGCTCTATTCTGAAACTGGGGCCCTGAGACTGGGGCGAGGCAAAAAGCTTCAGCGGCTGGAACGTATGCTTCACACAAGGGGGCCCCAGGTCCCAGCCCCAGCTCCACACGGTGTCCTAAGCACCACCAGATGTGGTTCCAAATAAGATAAAATGTTCATCCTACGCGGGGAAAGTCAGCTAGAAGCATGATTCCAAAGGGTGGTTCTAGTCAAAACTTCTCTGATCTGCAAACTTCTGTCTCCAAAGCCCACTGACAGTTCTCCAGAGTGTCTGATGAGCATCTCCAGCATCCTACACGAGACCCACCTCCTGACATCCTGCCTTGGACCAGCCATCCCAACATGCTCCACATCTCCATCAACAGCAGCTCCATTCTCCTCCAGACTTCATTTGCCCCACTGTGTCTTGGTCTCCTTACATCTTCTCACACCCTGTATCCAGTCTATCAGCAGAGCCTGAGAGTTCTACAGAATACTCCAGAACTACTGCTTACCATGCCCTCGGCCCCTCCCAAGTCACGATTAGCTCTCTCCTAGTTGGCTGCAGTACCCTGACAACTGGTTTTCCTCCAACTGCCTGCCCTCACTTTCTTCAGACTGCTCCTAGAACAGCTGCCCAAGAGATTCGATTAAAATATGAAGACAGGGCCTGGAGCAATAACACAGCCGGTAGGGCATTTGCCTTGCATGCGGCTGACACAGATTCGATTCCCAGCATCTCATATGGTCCCCTGAGCACCGCCAGGGGTAATTCCTGAGTGCAGAGCCAGGAGTAACCCCTGTGCATAGCCGGGTGTGACCCAAAAAGAAAAAAAAAACATGAAGACAAGGACCAGAGGGACAATAGTGAGGCACTGGCCTGGCATGTGGCCAACCTGGATTTGATTTATGGTACCACCTATGATACCTCATGCCCTTCTAGGAGTGATTCCTGAGCACAGAGCTAGGAATAAGACAAAAGCAAACAAAAACCAAAAAAAAACTGAAGTTGACCTTGTCATTTTCCCATTAAAGCTCGCTGCGGTTTTATCTCAGGAAAAACCAGTGTACCCAACCTATCATTCACCATTGTAGCAAAACACGGCTCCTTCTTAACCTTGTGCCTTGAACACCTATGACCCTCCACCAACAGACTTTCTTCCATCTCTCCCCGAAAGCCCTTCCTACCCCTGGACCTTTGCACCTGCTGCTCCTTCTGCCTGAAATACACCTGCTCCCCAGGTCTCTTCCTGGCTTCCGTTAGAGTCTTTGCTCCCAATTCCCTTTCCCAGACATGATTTCTTAGCCACCTTGTCCAATGTTTCCTGCCTCCCTCCCTTCTCAACATCTCATATTTACTTTCCCAGCTTTGTTTTCCCCGCGGGGCATTTAGCACTATCTTACAGGCCATCGTTTTGAAAATGTTTTATCTCGTTTGTCAGCTGTTCCTCCCAGAGGAACATAATTGCTCTGAGGACATTGGTGGTATGCTGTGTTTACCAGCTCCTAGAACGGGGCTTAGCACACAGTAGGTGACCTCAGCAGAGTCATGACTGGGGGGACGGCTCCTTGCACCAGACCCTGACCTGATGACCTGTGTCTGGGAAGCTGGTGACAAATCCTCGGAGGTCTCTGAGCACCCCCAGTGGCTGGGAGTTGCCGATGGAAACATGTTCCCCCTTCCTGGCGTGCTGGGGCCTGGGCAAAGCCGAGCTGCTGATCCGTATCGCTCATTGGAAGGAAGATGGGATTAGGGACTAGGAATTAGAGGAAGGATGTCTCCGCCCGTCTGGTCCCTGCAGCCGAGACTGCCATCTGCCTGGCCAAGCGCCCGCTCCCAGAAACAGGATGTGTCCAGAGAGGAAGTGACTGCAGACATGGAGGTGGGGGCTGCGGGCTGCAGGGACCGCCTGGGCCTGAGACACAACACTTGAGGCTAGTCATTCTGGAGCCTTCCAAGGGTCCATTCCTGGGGGATGAGTAAAATCCGCTCCTCGGTCCCGCGGTGACTCACTCTGCGTCTTGGGGAATTTGCAGCCGGTCCCTAACACAGGACAAACAGGTGTTTCCTCCTGGGTGGTGCCCAGCTGGGGCGACTGAATGGATGCTGAGGGGCAGAGGAGGCCCCGGGCCAACCTGGACCCAGCGCTGGGGGGTGCACGGGCTGTGAGGTTCTTCTCCTGTGCCAGCACCGTCCTGAGGAGCCTGTGGGTGAGGCAGTGACCACTCAGGCCTGCTTCATGGGGATGGGAGGGAGGGAGAGAGAGCTAGTGAGTGAAAAGAGAGAGAGAGAGACAGACAGACAGACAGACAGAGATAGAGACAGAGAGAGACAGAAAAAGACAGAGACACAGAGAGAGATGCTTCTCGCTCAATGGCCCTGTGGGTGAGACAAGCTTCAAGCCTGTGGTTTTCCCAATCTTATCTTTTTTTAATATAATGTCAGAGGTCAGAGATGACCTGTGATAGAAGGTCAGGAGTCAATTGAAGGTCAGGGGTCAGAGGTCAGCATCCCCTGGAGGGGGTGTCCCTCAGGAACCCGCCTTCTGTGACTTCCCAGGAAGTAGACACAGAAAATGGTCCTGGTCAAGCCTCTTGGAGGGGATTCTCCGGCTTTCCCCAGGGGGCCCAGACTCCAGATTGTAGCTCAGAGAACCCCTGTCTCTCAGAGAGAACGCGTCTACACTCTCTCCACTGTCGCTAGCCCCCGTGGGCTCCCGATGTCAACTCTGCATCTTTCACAAAGGGTGTGAGTGTCAGGACACGTTGTACGAAGGAAACCACAAGGCTGATTAGGAACCGCAGAGCCCAGGACTCGGCCAAGAGGGGTGGCCAGTGAGATGTGTGCTCCCGAGCCAGGCTAGCCCTCCCACGGCCACCGCCAGGCCAGCTCCCGGCCTCCTGTTTGTGGAGCGAGCAGCCCAGATGCTCAAAGCCTGCGAGGTTATCGGGAGCATTCAGAGGGCTATAATAGAAGCTGTGGGGGCGTGAGGGTGTTTGTCTTCCTGAGACCAAACAAGCATCTTGGAGCTGGTCTTTGATAAGAGGTGGGAGATAGCGAAGCTGTCATCCAGGCAGCCTGCATCTCACTTGCTTATTTACAGCAAAGAGCTTATTCAACAAGACAGTCTACAACTGCCTTTTATTTTTGTGGGACTGGAGCTCCTTGAGCAGTGCTCAAGGGCACTGGGGGCTCTCGCAGCAGTACTCAGCTAACCCAGCCAGACAGTTCAGTGCTCGGGCCCGACAATGAAATGCTGCTCAGGCTCCATGGTGCTGAGCCACTGGGGTCACATCCAGTTGCTCTGAGGACCACATGGCTTGGGAGCAAACCCAAGGCCTGGTGCACGCAAGGTGCATGTCCCAACCCTCTGAGTTATCTCCCACGCCCCAACAACCTGCTTTTCTTGGCGGGAACTTCTGATTCTGAGCGTCTTTTCATGTCACCTCTACATTCTATGTGTTTCCTGTAAACAAAGACGCCGAAGGGTCTTCCTCAAGGCCAGAGCTGGGGAGGGGCCGGGGAGGTGGTTCATAAGACTGTGCCAGGTTTGCATTGAATAGCCCTGAATTTAATCCCCAGAGCCACCTGGTCTCCTGAGCACCACAATGAATGACCCTTGAGCACCACCAGGTGTGGCCCAAAGACAAACAAGAAGAGGTGGAGGAGCAGAGCAATATTACAGGGGCTAAAGCACTTGCATTGCATACAGTCGACTTGGGTATGATCCCCAGCACTACCTAAGGTCCTCTGAGCCCTGCCAGGAGTAAGCCTTGATCACCACTAGATGTGGCAGAGACAGACAAAGAGAGAGAAAGAGTGAGTGAGCGAGAGAGAGAGACAGAGAGACAGAGACAGAGAGACAGAGAGAGACAGAGAGATCTCAAGAATATACTAGAAGACCCAAGCCAGGCACCACTCTGCCCCCAGGCTCCTTGAAGCTCTCCCGGGAAGGAGTCCCTCAGCCAGATCCCTTGGCTGGGCTCAGCAGGGAACGCTCCGTCTTCTGTGTGACAGACAGCAGAGAAGGCAGAAAGGCGGTGGACACAGCTTCTCTTGGCTCCCTGAGCTTTGCCCTCCTGTAATTTCCCTGGACCTGGTTCCAACCTCACATTTTCCTTTCTCGAAGATGTAGATGAAAAGCAAAGTAGCAACCACCAGCCCTGCCATCCCGTTGGTCCTGACGGAGGGGTTTTCCTAGGATGTAGGGCTCTGAGGGAGTTTTTGGGTTTGTTTGTTTTGTTTTGTTGTTATTTATTTATTTATTTTAGTTTGGGGCCACCCCTGGCAGTGCTCAGGGTTCTGAACTCAGGGATCACTTCTGGCGGGGCTTGCAGGACCCTATGGGGAAGAGGCCTGGGCCCTGTCCCCGACCTCCTGCTAAGAAACAGTCTGTGGCAGAGAGAAAATAAGCATGTAGAGGGGGCATCTGCCATCCTCAATAGGCCAGGAGAACATCCTGATTTCTAGATTCAACCTATGCTCTGGAGCACTGTAGGAGGCAGGAAGAGCTGGTCTCTCTGACCAGGTCTATGGTCGCTGACCGTAGACCATGGACAGTCCCTTCACCCCTGTGGGCCCTGGAGTCCCCATCCAGAGGAGGGAAGAGTATTGGAATGGAAAAACATTCAGCGGTACCAAGTGCTGGAAGAATCTCTGATGTAGGGGAGAGTCTCTGATGCAGGGGAGGGTCTGATCAAGGGAGTCTCTAATGCAGGGGAGGGCCTGATACAGGGAGGGTCTGATGCAGGGGAGAGTCTCTGATGCAGGGAGGATCTGATGCAGGGAGGGTCTGATACAGGGAGGGTCTGATGCAGGGAAGGTCTGATGTGGGGGAGGGTCTGATGTATAGAGAGTTTGAAGCAAGGAGGGTCTGATGCAGGGAAGGTCTGATGCAGCGGAGGGTCTGATGCAGGGGAGGGTCTGATGCGGGGGAGGGTCTGATGTATAGAGAGTTTGAAGCAGGGAGGGTCTGATGCAGGAAAGGTCTGATGCAGGGGAGGGTCTGATGTATAGAGAGTTTGAAGCAGGGAGGGTCTGATGCAGGAAAGGTCTGATGCAGGGGAGGGTCTGAAGCAGGGAGGGTCTGATGCAGGGAGGGTTTGATGCAGGGAGGGTCTGATGCAGGGAAGATCTGATGTAGAGGAGGGTCTGAAGCAGGGAGGGTCTGATGCAGGGAGGGCCTGATGCAGAGGAGAGTCTCTGATGCAGGTGAGGGTCTGATGCAGGGGAGAATCTCTGATGCAGGTGATGGTCTGATGCAGGGGAGGGTCTGATGCAGGAGAGGGTCTGAACCAGGGAGGCTCTGATGCAGGAAGGGCCTGATGCAGGGAGTGTCTGATGAAGGGAAGGTCTGATGCAGGGAGGGTCTCTGGTGCAAGGGAGGGTCTCTGGTATAGGGGAGGCTCTGATGCAGGGAGGGTCTCTGATGGAGGGAAGGTGCAGGGGAGGGTCTGATGCAGGGAAGGGTCTGATGTAGGGAGGGTCTGATGCAGGAGAGGGTCTGATGCAGGGAGGGTCTCTGGTGCAGGGGAGAGTCTGATGGAGGGGAGGGTCTCTGACGGAGGGAAGGTGCAGGGGAGGGTCTGAAGTAGGGGAGGCTCTGATGCAGGGGAGGTTCTGATGCAGGGGAGGGTCTGATGCAGGGAAGGGCTGGTAAAAAGGACAGTCTCCCTCACTCTCTCTGACCTGCAGGTTGTTCTCGCTGCTCTTTCAGCAGAGAGGCCGGGGGGTGGGGGGCCTACCAGACCCTCCATCAGACCCTCTGTTTCATCCCCTGGCCCCAAGGGCGCACTTCAGAGAGCAAAGCCCCCTGGAGAAGGTCTGTGCAGGCGCCCTGGAGTCTAAGGATGTGTCTATCCAGGCCCAGGCCTGCAGGAGGTCGCCACAAACTGTCCCAGCAGGACACCAGACACTGGTCACCTTTATGTGGCTACACATGAAAGTCGGCTCTCGGGGAGGGGCAGTGGTCTGGGATTTTGCGAGCTGGGACTGAACCAGTGACTGAGAAGCAAGAAGCCACTGGAAATGGCCCCTGGTGCCAGGGAGGGACGCAAGAAGAAATGACATTGAAGTCTGTTTTCCTCCTCTCTGTTAGCTCGTGTGCCTGGACGTTTCCTAAGAAAGGAATCAAGTCCAGGCAGGAGTGATAGTACAGCAGGTAATATGTTTGCCTTGCACGTGCCTGGGTTTGATTCTCAGCATCTCCTACGGTCCCCCAAGCACCATCAGGAGTGATTCCTGAGCATCTCAGAGTGGGACTCCCTGATTAAAAAAAAAAAAAAAGATGCCACGCCAGGGCTGAAGATGGCACACCAGGTAAGACTTGCACGCAGCCAACCTGGGTTTGCTTCCCGGCATTCCTTCTGGTCCACTGAGCCCCACCAGGAGTGATCCACAAGTTCAGAGCCAGGAGTAAGGCCTGAGCACCACTGGGTGTGGCCCAAAGACAGGAGAGAGAGAGAAAAAAAAGATGCCACATCAGAGGAAAGACTCATGTTCGTCACACCCTGTGAGAAACAGAGGCGGGTGACTCTCCTTCAAGACATGAGACATCAGGGGAGGGGACTCCTGTCTGCCTGTCGCTCCCCCTGCCAACAGCGTCCTCAGTACTGGCTCAGAGGCTGAGGGGCCCAGCCCCTTCCCTCCCCTCCCACAGGGAAAAGAGGAAAGGCCGCAGAAAAGAAAGGAAAGTCTGCAAGAAGGGGTGACCTAGAACTCTCCCTTCACCCAGCCCTCACACGACACCCTCCCACCCATGGAGGGAACGGGAAGGCGCAGGGCTGAGATCCATCCTGGCGCTGAGCACAGTGCGTCAGCCCTGTAGTCTCTGATCTACTGCACACAAGTGATTTCCAGTCACGCCACAGCCAGGCATGAGCACTGCAGCCGGATCCACAGCACCCGGTGAGAACCATGGCCAGGCATGTGTGTGAGACCCTCTGACATTGCCACAGCCATGAAGAGAAGAGAACCGGGGACACATCTGGGAGGAACTCCAGGGCTCCCCTAGTCCTATGCCTGGGGACAGGGCCCAGTCATGTTAGGCACCTTGGGAGACCGTGTTGCAGCCATTTGAAGAACCTCCCCAGCCCAGTGGGGTTGATTTTATCAAGGATTTACCTGACAGGCTAGAAGCCAGTGCAGATGCTGTTGACCTTGGAGCCTGGCACAGGATTTGACCTGGGGAGGGCCTCCACACTGTCTGTTGAGCAAACAGACATCTGACACAGATTCTATAGACTCAGAACCTTCTAGAATCTCAGAGTAGGGCTAATGAGGTCCAGGTCAAAGTGGTCACACAGCAAAGAGGGGGCTTGCCTTGCATGCAGCCCACCTCAGTTCAATTCCCCAGCATCCCATCTGGTCTCCCAAGTACTGCCAGAATTGATTCCTGAGTAATCACAGCCAGGAGAAAGCCCTGAGCACCACCAGATATGGCCCAACTTTCGGTTATCACAGCTTTTCTGGTGCAGGAACAGTGACTGTGCTAGTACAATTAGGTGATGAGCTCCACCGCAGGGACAGGAAAGTCAGTGTCGCCAATATGCAGGAGTCAATTCACACCCATGGTCTCTCCTGGGCCAGGGCGCTCACAGAAGCCCAAGAGCCAGCATGAAGATGAACGTCCTTAGAGCGGGTTTGGTTCTCAGATCCTTGTATCACTTGAACCCTCCTGAAAAATGCATCTAGGTGGGACTGGAGCAATAGCACAGCGGTCAGGGCACTTGCCTTGCGCACAGCTGACCTGGGTTTAATCGCAGCATCCTCTATGGTTCCCCAAGCACCACCAGGAGTAATTCCTGAGTAGTGCAGAGCCAGGATAATCCCTGAACATAACTGGGTGAGGCCTAAAGCAAAACAAAAAAAGGAAGAGAAGGAAGGGACTAGAACTACCCCTGTGGTGAAGACAGATCAGCAGGAACCCATATTCTTTCCAAAATAGGAAGAAATGAAGATAATGAGACCAGAGAGAGAGTGCAGCTTCGCTCATCACCACCGTGTATGGTCTCCTGAGCATCAGAGGAGTGACCTCTGAGGGTCAGAGAGTCCAGCAGGCAAGGTGCTTACTTTGCAAGTAGCTGACCCCAGTTAAATCCGTGGAACCTGAGATTGTCCCCTAAGTACCACTACGGGTGTTCCTTGAACACAGTGTCAAGACCAAGCACTGAGCATCTTTGGGGATGGCCCCCACACCAAGAGCTTTTTTAAATTTTTAAAATCATGGAAAAATAATAGTGGACACAAGCGTGTGACAGAGTTCTGGTTTTTCAAGATGAGGAGACAAGAGGGCCGACGTGTTTCATGCTTCTGACCTGTCCACTTGTAAATGGTTAAGCTTTCCTCCTGACCTAAGTGAGTGGCCACCATTTGGTTTTTTAATCAACATGAATGTCCAAGAATATATGTCGTGGGAGAGTCCGACGACAGGAAGTGGAAAACCTCACCCTGAGCACACCCAGCCTCCCGATCTTGACTTCTAAACCCCGTTTTTCCTAACACAAACAGGCCTCGGAGAAACGAGCGGTTCCAGGGCTGGGACAGGAAAAGTCCCAGATGAGCCTAGAACAGTTTGTGCTTGGAAGTTCCAAGAACGGCAGGTCACGGCAAAAGGACACAGCCCCAGCCTGCACGGTCTCTGCTGCCAGGCCGCCGAGTTTTCAAGGTAAGATTCCAGCGCCGCGAAGCCACCGTCCTCGCGCAGATGGACGCCGCCCAGGATTCCAGGGGGCCGGGGGAGATGGATGCTCAGTCTGTTTCCTTTCTCCATCTTGTTTTGTTTTGTTTTGTTTTGAAGCCATACCCAGCAGTGCTCAGTGCTTACTCCTGGCTCTGTGCTCAGGGATTCCTCCAGGCAGTGCTGCAGGGACCGTACGTGGTGCCAGGGTCAGCTGTGTGTGAAGCAAGTGCTCTCTCTGCTGTGCCATCTCTCCAGCCCTCCTTTCTTCAAATTGGAAACAGCAAGTTTGCAGAGAGTGGAGAGGCCATGCCATGGCAAAGCCCCAGAGCCGAAAGATTCCTAGAGAGGGGACGGAAGCCATAGTCCAGCAGGGAGGGCATTTGCCTTGCATGTGGCTGACCTGGACCTGGGTTCAATCCCCAAGTCCCCTGAGCATTGCCTGGAGTAATTCCTGAGTGCAGAGCTTGGAATTAAGCTCTGAGCAGTGTTGGGTGTGACCCCAAAACCAAACCAAAATCGAACCAAAGATTCCTAGAGAGACTGAGTCCCAGGGTCACTTCCTGTCTGCAAGGAGAGAAGAGGCAGGTGTGCCAATAGGAATGGGCAGGGTGGGGGGTCCCTAGTAAAGGAGTCCAGAGGGGTCGGACCTGACTGCTGCTTCTCATGGAGCCTCCTCCTCAGGCACTGAGGAGCTGGGGACGGGCAGGACCCCCTGGAACGGCCTCTGCCCACCTCTGTCTCACATCAAAGGAGAAAACCAAACAGGCTTTGAGTTGGGAGGCGTCCTGTGGGGTAGACTGACCAAGCCATCCATGCTGCTGGATGGCCCTCCCCCATCACTTTGGCCTCACAGTGTCCAGCCTGGCCATCTCCCTGTGGCCTGCAGAGGGCCGGGTCAGTTTCTCGCTCAGAATACCACTCTCTCACTCAGCCTGATGCACACTGCAGTGTCCTCAAGTGGCCAGAAGGGCTGGTTCTGGGACTCGTGGATGACTCAGTGTAGGCCCAGGAGAAGGCTAGAGGCGCATGGACACCCCACCAAGCCACCTATACCCCCAGCACCCCTATCTCCCGACCCCTCCCAGCTGTTTACTGTGGTATCTTGAGCAACTTTCTCAATGTCTCTAAGCCTCAGTCTTACCACCTGTAAAACAGGAGTGATTCCTTCTTCACGAGGTGGCTATGAAGCTCAGCCTTGCAGATTGAGTGACCATCAGGCACAGTGACAGCACAGAGAGTCCTCAGCAATGCCCACCGTTCCCTCTGCCCCCAGGTCAGAGTTAGTCCTTCTATGACATAAGACAGACCTAAGGGGAACCAAAAGACTTTTTTTTTTTTTTTTTTGCTTTTTGGGCCACAGCCAGCGAAGCTCAAGTGTTGCTCCTGGTTCTACACTCACGAATCACTCCTGGTGGTGCTTGGGGGACCATATAGGATGCCAGAATTGAGCCCAGGTCAGCCACTTGCAAGGCAAATGCCCAACTGCTATACTATTGCTCCAGCCCCACCAAAGGACTTTTCCACCCAGGCTCTTTGCCCAGTAGTGGGCAACAAACTGTCTTTGACTTTCCAGTTTCACCGTTCGGTGGCTTTGTTCCTTACCTCTGCGTCCCAGTCTCCTTCCCCAGAAAGGGGGAAATCTCAGCCCCTGTCCCGGGCCTCATTGAGAATTGAGGGGGCTAAATTCATGCCCAGGGCCTCCATGGCTTGTGATAAAGACTATTTCCCTTCCTGGACTGTGTGAAAAGCTTAAAGAACAGTTGGACGAACCACACACTAGTAGTGCTTGGCCCTCTTTCTGCCCGGCATGAAGTATTTCCTCCGGGAAAATCAGCCACAGCCAGAACAAACTGCGGCCCTGGTTTGCTCCAGGGAGAATCAATGTTCTAGCCCAGGTCCCAGCCAAAGCCCTCTGAGCCCCAGCCCTGACCCTTGACTTCAGCTGTCCTCAAGCAGAAAGGACAGTGCCCTGTGACACAGAGCCAGCCAGCAGTTCCCCGGTGGCCTCCTGGGGATGCTGGGGACCAGACAGAGTCAGGGGCCAGGCACTTCAGGGAAGGTGACATGGGAGAAGTGCATGCCACCTCACAAATCATTTTGTCTCACCTGGTTTCAGTTGTCAGGTCTGCAGAAAGAGGTCTAAGGTCTGCACCTTAGAGAGTGGGACATGGCTCCCCGAGTCTGTCAGGCACACAGAGAGTGGGACATGGCCCCCCAAGTCGGTCAGACACACAGACAACCATAATTAATAAATGATGAAGTAGATATTCATTATTACAAATAAAATCTCTCCTGGACTCAAGTACTCCTGAATCGCTCAGAAGGTGCCAGGGTTCAAGTTCAATCCAAGATACTGAGTTCCTGGAAGAGAGCGAGAAGGTCTCATTTGGTTGCTCTCATTTCCTGTCACAACTGAGAAATCTGATCTTCCACCAAGGTCTAATCTAGGGCCAGAGAGAGAGCACCAGGGTCAAGGCTCTTGCCTGGTTGGATCACCAGCCCTCTCCTCCTGAACATCTCCAGGTGAGATCCTTGAGAATAGATCCCAAGTGCTGCCCAATGGGATCCCAAAACCATCCTCATTTAAATCCTAGCCAGCAAAAAATCTGTTCTCTCCATCCCCAAGAGAGGGAGCCCAGGCTGGCTTAGTGACAAGAGCAAGCCAGCCTCGTGAGTGCAACGTCGAGAGTTTGATCCCCAATGCTGCCCACATGTGCCAAGCACAAGCCAGGGTTCTGCTGTTGGGGAACCCAGTCCACAGAACCTGGATGCAAACACCACAGCTAAAGCTTGTGACGTTTAGGGAGCACCCAGAGATTCCAGCCCCCATCACTGCAACAGAAACAAAAGGAGATAGGAGGGGAACCCCAAAATTAAAAATATATAAAGTAGACACAATTATAATATATCGCATAATGTAATTATAACAAAACAAAATAATTATACACTGTGTCATTTCCACCTGTGTGTGTGTGTACTCAACCAAAGGCTAAGAGAAAACATGTCACATGAAATGAACCAAGTCATCCTGTGCATGGCAAGAAAGAACTGGAAGTAATAACATTGCAGGGAGTTGAGAAGTCACAGAATCTGCTGTGGAAATCTCACCAGAATAAGACAAGATTGTACATAAATTTGGAGGACAGGTTCTTTGAGTCACTATTAGGAGACCTTCAGGTTAAACCATTTTCACAGCCTTAAAAACGTTGTACTTGGGGCTGGAGCAATAGCACAGTGGGTAGGGTGTTTGCCTTGCATGCAGTCAACCCTGGTTCAATTCACAGCATCCCCTGAGCAACTCCAGGGGTAATTTCTGAGTGCAGAGCCAGGAGTAACCCCTGTGCATTGTCAGGTGTGACCCAAAAAGCCAAAAAAAAAAAAAAAAAGGTTGTACTTGATGGTGCTGGAGAGAGAGAACCAGGTGTAAGCTGAGCTGGTTTAATCCCCGACACCACACATGCTCCCCCAAGACACACCAGGAGTTGTCCCTGAGTTCAGAGCCAGAGTAAGCCCTGAGCACAGCCCATACTAGTCCACCCCCCAAAAGACAAAAGACATAGTACTTAGACCAGCCCCAAGGCCTAGAGCGCGTGCTTTACCAGCCCCAGGTTGACACCCCATACTGCATTCTTCCCCGCCAGGAGACATCCCAAACACCATGCTGGGAGCAATCCTGGAGTATCACTGAATGTAACCCCCAAACTAAATATTACACTGAGTGTAACCCCCAAGAACGCTGTACTCTTGGGCAGGGTCATGGTTCAGAGGGTTGTGGCAAAGGCTTTGCTTGGCGGAGGCTGGTTCAACTGCCAGCATTGAACGGCCTCTGAGCATCGTTCAGGGTCCACAAGTTTGCCCAGGAGCAGTGCTCCTGGGCGTGGCAAAAATATGTATATATCTACCATCAGAACAGCTTCTCCATCTATCTACACATTGACCAGGTAAGTGCTACCCCACTCCTAAATTTAGGTTTTTTGTTTTCTTTTGGGTTTGAGGTCACACTCAGCGGTGCTCAGGACTTAATTCTGGTTCTGTGCTTAGGGATCACTCCCAGCAAGTCTCAGGGGACCATACAGGGTGCTGGGAATCAAACCCAGGTGGGTCACGGGCAAAGTAAACACCCTACCTGCTCTAGTTAGCCCTAACAACACTGTTAAAAACTTCTCTGTCGGGCTAGTTCTCTCGTTCATGTTAAAACATTCTTAGGAATTGGCTAGTAGTTTTCTTCCCATTTGCTGAGTTGGAAAATGAAGCACAGAGCCATTAGGTCACTTCCGGGAGGTCCCCGCTGTCTGCTGGATGCCCAGACTCTTAACCACTAGGCTCTACTGCCTCCCTGTGGCAGTTTCTCCCCGAGTCCGGAAGAAGTCAGGGTTTGTCACAGATCCCTCCCTCCTGAGCGCCACAGAACCCCAGGGCGCTTTTCACAGCAGACCCCACCTTTGTATTCTCATTTCAGAAACAAAATACAATCTATCATGAGAAATAAAAAGATATTGGCTTTAGAATCCCTCAAACTTGAAAGCTTCTCAACAGGGGCTTTGTGACCCAGAATGAGCATGACACCACTGGGGGTGGGGGCGTAGCATGAAATTAGGGGTCAACTGGTAGGAGACAGGTGGGCTGGAGGGTCCCACAGAAAAGGCTGGAGCCCCTTGTCAGGGTATAGAGCATCTCCCTGCCCCCCATGGCTCATTTGGGAACTAGAAACCTCAGGGGTGCGTCCAGGGACCTGTGGCCGCATTCAGGGGAAATTCCTTTCAGTCACTCTTACGGGGAACACCGAGGCAGGGCCCATCTGGAAAGTTCTAGAAAGATCTTCGTTCCTCATATGGAGATTTCTCCATGTTTCCCATGTCTCTGGAGATGGAGAGGCAGCTTTCAAACGTCCAAAATTCTAACTGCTCAAACTTTCGAGATCCCAAGCAAGAGATTTTGGCCTCAGAGGTTGTTTTCATTGTTTGGTGAGTGAGACCAGGGGTGTCCTAGCCCATAGGCCGCAAGCAGGGACCTCCTAGGGGCCCTGCAGATCTCTCTGGCCTGATTAGCAACCATTCGGACTCTCCAATTACAGGATTAGAGCACAGCTCTGGTGGGATGTCCTGAATTGAGGGTTGATGGAGTCTTTACTATGTACAACTGTCACTTTTTTTTTTTTTTTTGCTTTTTGGGTCACACCCAATGATGGTCAGGGGTTACTCCTGGCTCATGAACTCAGGAATTACTCCTGACGGTGCTCAGGGGACCATAGGGGATGCTGGAAATTGAACCCAGGCCGGCCACTGAGCTATTGCTCCAACCCCGCAAACTGTCACTATTTACCCAGCACAGCCCAAGGGAAAAAGCAAGAGGGTCAGAAAGATAGCTCCATGGAGCCCTCCCCTCAGACTGGCAGAGCAAAACCCAACAGTGTGCAGTAGCCCCTGAGCACTCCGGTGGGACCCCCAAACAACAAAAGCTACTGAAAATAATGGACAGGGCAGAGACACTGTGTTCTCGATCCTTTTCACCATCCCTGCCTTGGAATCAAAGCTTTCAGGAGGACATGGGCAAGGCGCCTTTCATTGCCTAACAGCAGGGTCTTCTTCTCCCTGGCCCTCCCGAGGGCCCCACAGGTTTTCCATCATGTCAGTCATGTTTACTCACTTCCCTATCGGGCCAGGACTTCCCTATCACCGAGTGGAGGAGCGAAATCGCAGAGATTAAAGAACTCAGACAAGAGCACAGTGATGAGATGCCAGAGTGATAGTCCAACGGGGAGGGCGCTTGCCTTGCATGGGGCAAACCTGGGTTCGATCCCCAGCACCCCAACCAAATCCTGAGCCCTGCCAGGAGTAAGCCCTGAGCAGAGCAGGAGCAGGGGTGGCCCAGAAATAAAGGGTGCGGATTGTCTCTCTCCATGGCTGAACAGGCTGAGGTGTTGTTGCTGATCCAATGGGTTGAGAGTAAGCTTTATATTTTGGGTTCAATCCGCAGCACCAGAGCAGCACCAAGGTAGCCAAGCTGGGAGTCATCCCCCAAGCAATATCAGGTGTGGTCTGTTTTTAAAAAGTGGGAGGTGAGGTAGGAGAGAGAATGTGACTTTTATTTGAAATTAAAGTGACGGTGTGGAGGAGCTGGAGTACAGCAGGGAGGGCATTCGCCTTGCACTCGACCGACCTGGGTTCGATTCCCAGCATCCCATATGGTCCCCTGAGCACCACAAGAAGTAACTCCTGCATGAGCCAGGAGTAACCCCTGTGCATCACCGGGTATGACCCAAAAAGAAAAAAATAAATAAAAAAAATAAAGTGATGGTAGGATAGCACTGTAGCACTGTCCTCCCGTTGTTCATTGATTTGCTCGAGCAGGCACCAGTAACATCTCACAACAAATTGTGAGACTTGTTGTTACTGTTTTTGGCATATTGAATACGTCACGGGGAGCTAGCCAGGCTTTGCCATGCAGGCGAGATACTCTCAGTAGCTTGCTGGGCTCTTTGAGAGGGGTGGAGGAATCGAACCCGGGTTGACCATGTCGGCCGCGTGCAAGGCAAACGCCTTACCCGCTGGAGTCACTTGAGCAGGCACAGAGAGACAGGCAGAGGTGGAAGCAGATGCAAAGAGAAGCAAGGAGAACTCGGCAGCTTGCAAGCCAGGGAGGGACCTGCACAGGCTCAGCCTGTGGCCTCAGGGGGAGGCAGCCCTGCAGACTCGTAGCTCTCAGTTGCCTGGGTCCAGGCCTACAACATAAACAAAAAGGGGATGCGCTACAACAATCCATTTCTGAGGCTGGAGAGATGTTACAGTGGGTAAGGTACTTGCTTTGCACACCCCAGACCCAGGTTCAATCCTCAACATCTTATATGGTCCCCTGAGCACTGCCAGGTGTAATTCCTGAGAGCATCACCACGTGTGACCTTAACTTTTTTTTTTAATTCATTTTTGCTGTCTGAGCCACCCAATATGGCTCTTTCTCACAGCCCCTGTAAACTAGTACAGTTGTCATGGGTCTTTATTTAATTAACCAAGAACACTGCACTGTCTCCCCTACCTGTTGGACTATCTCTCCGGTCCTGCATTTATTTTTGCAGTTATCTGATATCTTGCTCAAAAGCATAATGGACCCAATTTGTACACCAGACAGCCAAAAGCAAATGGTGGAGGGAATCAAGTTCGTGGAATAAAACTTGCTTCTTCCTTGCAGTTTCCATTGCTCTGGGCAGTCACTTCCCTTCCTCTCCACAGCTAGAGCAGTGGCTGGTCCGCCTCTGAGCTGACTGCATTTCCATCATGGCTTGGGGGACTCTCATGGGGCTTTCCAAGCTTAATTAGTTCATATTTATAAAGTTTCTTAGGAAGCTCAGGCCAGGATGCTATGGGAAGTCCCCATTACTAGTATTCTCGCCACCCTCTTAAAAAGAACATTCCTGCCCCGAAAAGGCTGATGAAGCCAGAAAAGAGCTTATCCAAGTACTGTGTGAATAGCACAGGAACCCGGTGAGGCGTACTGAGACCGTAAAGAAAGCGTATCCAGCTTCCCCGCGTTCTGGCCCTCCTCCTATTCTCTGGAGCAGGAAATTATTTCAAGTATTTCCTGAACAGCTGAAGTACGTTAGAAACCTGCTAACATTCTCTACATTATCTGCAGGAAGTAGACGCTGAAGAATTTCTTTGCAACAAGAAACGCTTTGCGCTCCACTGCCCATTTCTACCTGAACGGGATGATAATCCCACAGCGGGAGGGGGGCCTATAATCTTTTTAGAGTGTGTTGATGTCCTGCTCCGGGCCCCTAAGAGTATGCAATGAAAGTGTGTGTGTGTGTGTGTGTGTGTGTGTGTGTGTGTGTGTGTAGAGAGAGAGAGAGAGTGAGTTTGTAAACTCCTTGGCAGGTAATTTAGCCACGTCCACCACAATTTGCTAGTTAACTCATTTTTTGCACTTAATCTTCAGGTGGGTAAGAATGAGGTCAACGGAGCCAGAGAGATAGTACGGCGGCCAGGACACTGGCCTTGCACATAACAGACTTGGGTTTGATCCCTGGTCCACCGAGACCCCATCAAGAGTAATCTCTGAGCATCACTGGGTGTGACCACCCACATCCTGCGGCATCCCCCCTTCTTCTCCCCCCAAAAAGAAAAGAATTAGGTCAGCCTCTTTATGTTTGAAGCAAAATTCTAGGATGTGGGGCCCGAGTGATAGTACAGCGGGTCAGACATCTGCCTTGCACGTGGCCCACCCGGATTCAATCCCCAGCATCCTGTATGGCCTCTCCACGGAGCACAAGGAGTAATTCCTGAGTGCAGAGCCAGGTGTGACCCAAAAAGAGAAAAAATAATTTCTAGAATGTGCCACAAAAACAAAGGGACAACCCACTCTCCCCTCTAGAGATTTTCTCTTTTCAAAGCTTGAGTCCACCCAGTGTCAAGGTTGGGTGTCCGTGGGCCTCCTTGCCCCAGGACACCCAACTTGGGCCAAGTTTCTATCTTGCCCGCAAGTCAGCGTGGGTGTGTGCTGACACCACAGGCTGGAGAAGGGCGGGACGGGCAAGGCAAACCCCCTTGACTCTGGCTGGCAAACCCCTGCCAATCTCCTGTGCAAAGGCCCAGTGTGAGGGGCATAGTAGTGAGACCAGAGACCTGGCCTGGGTATTCATTCTTTCCCCCTCCAGCCAAGAACTAGGACAGTGCCGAGAGAGGCCGACAACTCAGATTTGGCTGGCCTAGGGCCGGCAAGTTCCTGCTTCCTGTAAACAGTGGGAAGCCCGGACCCAGCAAGGAGCAGGCCTCAGGCATCAGTGCTGGCTAAGTGTGGGATTTGCCTCTCAGAGATCTCAGCTGTCAGCAGCAGAATGAGGGGCCAGATGCTTCTGGTTGCCCACCCGTCTGGAGCCTGCAGGAATGTCCCACTTGAGATCAAAGGGGAATCCAAACCTTGCCAGGCTCTTTCCAAGAGGCACACAGGGCCGGTAGGTTTCCTCCAGCATTTGGAGTGGAAGTTAACCAACCATCTTCCTGCAAAAACAGAAGTTGTTGTTCGAAGATTGTTCTTCAGTCAAGACTGCATAAAGCAAGTTCAGATGGTAGAAAAAGAGAAGACCTGGGGCCAGAGAGATAGTACAGTGGGTAGGGCTCTTGCCTTGCATGCAGCCAGCCCGGGTTCAATCTCCAACACACAATGGGGTCCCCTGAACTCTGCTAAGAGTAGCCCCATCAGGGCAGGGCCAGGAGTAAGCCTTGAGCACCACCAGGTGGGCATGCCCCCCCCCCCAAATAATAAAAGTTCTGTAAAAGCATGTAGAAAATCAGCTGGAAGTATCTACAGTGAAATTTGTAATATTTTGAAGGTGGCTACATCATAGCTTGTTTCACAACTCTCTGTATAGGGGCTGGAGAGCTCAATGGGGTTCATGCAGGAGACGAAGGTTCAATACCCACACATGACAGCATGGTCCCCAAGCACAGCCAGGAGTGACTCCTGAACACTGCTGGGTGTGAACCAAAATGAAAATACCTCCAGTCTCATCCGGTCATTTAGATTTTTTTGTTCCTAATTATTTTTCAATAGTATTGCTAAATTATGATATGATCCTCTGTAACTACAGAGATTGTTAGCATTGTTGAGGCTGAAGAGATAGTTGAGGCTGTAGAGATAGTGTGGCGGGAAGAGCTTTGCTTGCCACCAAGCCGGATCAATCCCCAGTACCCCACATGGTCCCCCGAGCATCACCAAAAGTGGCCCAAAAACCGAAACCAGATAGGTAGAGAGAGAGAGGGAGAGTGAGAGAGAGAGAGTAGCAGCTTTATAGATCATATTTCTGTATACCTTATCTTTACATTTTTGGGGGTACCACACCCAGCAGTGCTCAGGACTTACTCCTGACTCTGTGCTCACTCCTGGCAGGGCTCTGGGACCATATGTGGTAGCAGAAATTGAACCCAGGTCTGCTGCCTGCAATGTTTTACCTACCATACTATTTGTTGATAGTCTTTTTTTTTTTTCTTTTTGGGTCACACCCGGCGATGCACAGGGGTTACTCCTGGCTCAGTACTCAGGAGTTATTCCTGGCTCAGTACTCAGGAGTTACTCCTGGCGGTGCCCAGGGGACCATATGGGATGCTGGGAATCGAACCCGGGTCGGTCGCGTGCAAGGCAAACGCCCTACCCGCTGTGCTATTTCTCCAGCCCCTGTTGACAGCCTTTTTAAGATGAAAGTCCCCCTGTGTTCTTCCCCTTTGGGGCTTCACACTTTAGGCTGTGATGTTATGAACCCTGGCTTGTTGGGCCCACAAGGGCTCACACACTGTTCAGTCACTTACTGGGTTCACACTCATGTAGGCTGCAGTGCCCAGGCACGTTCTGATTGTAATGCTCACTGGGGAGCATGCTCCTGGCCACAGAGCTCCAGCTGTCATGCTTGCCAGTGTGTCACAGATAACATGCTTCGCAGTGGCACCAGAATTCAGCAGGCAGCAGAGGTGGGTGTAAAATCTTATCACGCCGAAGGTTGTGTGTTCACGGGCACACTGGATGACACTGTCTCACCGCCTGCGTTCGGTGCTCTTGAGCCGCTGTGTGTGGCCTGGATCGGAACTGCTGTTGGCCAAGGGCAGACGGAAGAAGAAACGAGGGCCAGGCTGGTCTATATCAATAGTAGTTTATTCCGATTCTCTTCACTCCTGTCTTTCTCTGCCTCCTTCTTTCCTGGGCCCCAATCTTGGAAGCTCTCTCCTTCTGGCTCTGACTCTGGATCTCTGGAGCCCGAGCTCTCTCACTTCTGACCCCTTTTCCGAGCTTACGTCTTAGTTTATATAGCAGTCACATAAGGCGGTGACATAAAGGTGGGTTGAATACTGACGAATCAACAAAGAGAGGTAAGACCACTCCTGCAGGAGATTAACTCAAGGATAAAATCTCATCTACAAAGATTACTTCAGATTACTAGGAGATCCGCCCAAGGGTGGGATCCTAACAAGGGTGTGTTCTTCCCTCAGTTAGTAATCTACTTAAATAGTTGTAATAAATCTACTTCTAATATTTCTAGCAATGTCATTCTGTATGAGCACAGTAAGAGATATAAATTTAGTTTGGTTCTTCCTGAGAACATCTCACTATACATTTCGCAGTCCTCAGGCCAGGTTAATCTTCCTAGCTCCAGCAGGGTCCTAGTCTCGTCGTTACTTACTTTTGGATCATGACAGCATTTGTCCACGATCATGCCTTCAACTTATAGTTGAGTATCGTGGCTCTTTGGCCTGGCCCATTTCGATGCCCGGGTAGCTCACTGCTTGCCCTGGGTCCATTCAGTCCCTCGTCGGGACCCTGCTTTTGGGGTGCTAGGAACTAAGGGCAACTGAGTCAAGAAATCAGATGCCCAGGAGTAAATATTATTTGGAGTCAATCAACTCCCAAGTTACAAAGCATAATATTAACTGTCATCCTGTGTCCACACAGAAAGGACATTGCTTACAATACAAGTTCAGTGTCCTTAGATGGGTGTGACCTGACAAACCTAAGCTACCTGAGGAAGGACAAAAGAGTGTTATCCTACAGGTGGGCACGTATGGGCGGCACCAGGGGTCAAACTCGCCCTGGTCTCCACAAGGCAGGACACTGGGCTGTCTCCTGGGACCCTGAAAAGTTTCTTATTCATCCCATCCTTCACAATCCTTTAGCTTTATTGCTTTGGTTTTCTGGGCCACATCCAGTGGTGCCCAAGGCTTACTCCTGACCCTGCTATCGGGGAATACTCCTAGGGAGCTTGGAGAATCTGTGGGGTGTCAGGGATTGAATCTGGGTTGGCCACAAGCAAGACAAACGCCATACCGGCTCCAGCCCCACCCCAGTTGCTTGTTTTTAATGGGTAAGCTTTCCACGTTTGCCTCCCTGAACTCCTAAGTTGTAGACAGTAAGCCTAAAATACTGCTTTGTTTTGCTGCTCGGTTCATTTGTGAAGTCATATCACTAGTGAAAGAAGAACTATCTATTGTTTACACTGACCAACTTCCAATTGAGTCATCACCAAGCTAGACTCAGGTGGCTGTTTCCTGATCCATGAGGTTAGAAGTGGAGGCGCTCCAAATCTGTCCGCCAGAATTAAGAGAAAGGAAAAGAGCAGACACAGAAAGAGAAGTAGGAACCCTTGTTGGTATAGCAGCAAGGACCAAATGCTCAGGGCTAAGTCCCGGTCAGTTTCAGTGTTCAAAAAGTGCTGTTAAGGGGCTGGAGCGATAACACAGCAGGTTGGGTGTTTACCTTGCATGTGGCTGACCCGGGTTCGATTCCCAGCATCCCATATGGTCCCCTGAACACTGCCAAGAATAATTCCTGCGTGCAGAGCCAGGTGTAACCGATGTGCATCACCAGGTGTGACCAAAAAAGCAAAAAAAAAATAAATAAAATAAAAGCACTGTTAAGCCTGTAAAGACTACTCATTGGCAAAATCACCAAGTCCTAACACTGAGTGTAGAAACAAACAGAGAAGGAAAGCATAGATGGGGAAGGATAAATTCAGCCTAAATAGTCAAATATACCAAAATCGTGGCCTGGGAACGAAGTAAAAACCGTTTTTAAAGGCCAGAGTTATAGTACACTGGGTAGCATTAATGCCTTGCAGGCAGCCGACCTGGGTTCAGTCCCCAAAGCCCTCCAGGAGTGACCCCTGATTCCAGACACTGGAGTAAGCCCTGAGTACCACCAGGTGTGGCCCAAAAACAAAACACAAAAACAAAAACAAAAAAACAACAAAAAAAAAGAAAATGAAAGAAAAAGAACCTAATTTTTTTCCTTTTAAAAGACTGGGAATGGCTGTTCTGTGGCTATATTATTTACTGGTATGAATATTAGGTAGCTATTATGGGGCCAGAGTAATAGTACAGCAGGTAGGGCACTTGCCTTGCATGCAACCAACCTGGATTCAATCCACAGCACCCCACATGGTCCCTCAAGTCCTGCCATGAGTGAACCCTGAGCGCAGAGCCAGGAAGAAGCCCTGAGCACGGGCGGGTGTAGCCCAAACACAAACAAATAAAAAGAATAGGTAGCAATTACTCTCTTAGATATTTAGTTCGTCCCAGGGATGGTGCTCTTATGACCCTGGAACATAAGAGGCAGTATTTGCTCATGGGCAGATTTGGTCCACTCCAATGGAGGCCCTAGCATGAGGGGGGAAGATGGGAAAGACCTGGGAGGAATGCGTGACCTGATCAATTTAAGAGGGTTTGGTGTGCATAACTCCTACACAGTGTTATGAAACTGTCCCAAATATTTAGGAGGAACTGAGTGTTTATAGACACCAGAATTATGCTTTTAAACTATGCCAGCAACATGCCATTTAAAATACAAATTCTCCAAGTTAAATTTGTTCTTCTGCCCTCAAAAAACCCTGCGTGATAGTTCAAGTGTTTTTTGTCATCTTTAAAAAGCTGGAGTTATGAAATTTAGATCCATGATGTTGCTGAGACACTCTCTTGAGGGGAGGTCTGATCTGGCCAGTTTTTGATCATCACAAATTAGGTCAACAGCCCAATTTCAGAAGAGAGCACCATTAATGACATATTTCAGGGGCTTTCCAAAATCAGTGAGGGGAGTATTGGCAAACTTCAGCAAGGGTGGAGGGAGGTCAGAGGTAGCCAGTTATACTTATTTCCCCTTCGTGGCCTTCTGAAGTTGGGGGTCCTGTATCTCTCACAGTGCTCTTTTTTTTTTTTGGAGTGGGTGTAAGGTCGGCAGGTGTGCCATACCCAGGTGTGCTCAGGGCTTACTCCTTGCTCTGTGCTAAGGCTACTCCTGGCAGGGCTATGGGAACCATATGGGGGCCAGGCAACCTAACCTGACTTGACCACATGCACGGCAAGTGAAGTGCCCTACCAACGTACTCTAGCCCCTCTCTCTAGCCCCTCCCAACTGTCCGCTTACATAAAACTGAAGATCTCCCTATTACTTTGTCTTTCATACCTGGCAGTATTCGGTTTACTCATGGCTTTATGCTCAGGGAGTCATAACAGTGGCGGGGTTGGAATCAGGGTCAGCCATGTAAAAGAGCACTTGACCTGCTCTATTCTCAGGCCTGTCCTTATTTTTTGTGGTGGAATGAATATAGTATTTTATAGACAGCAGTTTTACTTGTGTTTGCTTGATATTTGGAATGGGATACTGGGCCACACCTGGTGGTCAGGGGACTGACCCTATGTGGTATGAACTGGCGTGCCTTAACCCCTGTACTACCTGGTCCACATAACTCTGGTTATTTACGTGGATCTGGAAGAGTAGAGAACATGCCTTTCATTGCTGAGGCACTGGGTTGATCCCTGGCACCCAAAAGGGAAAAATGAGAGCACCAGGCTGACTCAGCGGTTGAATAGCTGCCTCCATCCAAGTACCTGGTCAGAGTTTGAACCCCGTACTTAAGAATTCAATGCTTGGGTTTCAATTATACAATGGTGTCTCACTAATAAGGTAAAGGTAAAGGCCCTCCCGTTGATCGTCGATTTGCTCGAGCGGGCCCAGTAACGTCTCCATTGGAGACTTTGTTGTTACTGTGTCTGGCATATCGAATACTCTCGGTAGCTTGCCAGGCTCTCCGAGAGGGGCGGAGGAATCGAACTAGGGTCGGCCATGTTGGCCGCGTGCAAGGCGAACGCCCTACCCGCTGTGCTATTGCTCCAGTCTCACTAATAAAAATTTAAAAAATAAAATTAAAAAAAAAAAAAAAGAATTCAATGTCCCAGAAGTTGTTTAGGATCCCACCACTACACAGGGGAGCCCAGTGAGGTTCCCTGTCATTCTAAAGCAATAAAGGGAAGAATAGCAATATAGCACTGTCCATTGTTCATCAGTTTGCTCAAGTGAGCACCAATGTCTCCATTGTGAGACTTGTTACTGTTTCTGGCATATCGAATACACCATGGGGAGCTTGCCAGGCTCTGCCGTGCACGCGGGATACTCTCAGTAGCCTGCCGGGCTCTCCAGAGAGGGGTGGGGAGGTTCGAACTCGGGTCGGCCACGTGCAAGGCAAACGCCCTACCCGTTATGCTATCGCTCCAGTCCAAAGGGAAGAATAGGAGAAAGTAGGAGCTAGGAGATAGTACAGTGGAATGGACATTTACCATGCACATGCTGGCTAACCCAGGGTTCAACTCCCCAGTACCTGTCAGGAGAGATCCTTGAGCACAAAGCCAGGAGTAACATCCTGAACACCAGTGCATATGTCCAAAATACACACATTAAGTTAGGGGGCCAGAGAGATAGTACAGCAGGTAGGGCTTTTCCCTTGCATGCGGGTTGATCCTTACTCTATTCCTGCATCCCATATAATCCCTGAGCCCTGCTATGTATGAGTGATCCCTGTGCAGAGCCAGGGGTGAGCCCCACAGTGGGGGCCAGAGACAGCACAGTGGGAAGGATGTTTGCCTTGCAAATGGCGACTCAGATTTGATCCCCAGCACCCGATATGGTCCCCTTAGCACTGCCAGGAGTGATTCCTGAGTGGAGAGCCAGGAGTACGCCATGAGCACTATCAGGTGTGCGCCCCCCCCACTCCCCCAAAAATAACTAGAAACCTGTTGCATTATTCTGGAAACTTGAAAAAAAGGTCAAAGATGACTTTTGTCACTCATTCACCCTCCTGCTTCTGCCACTCTTTTTAGCTTCTCTGGGAAATAAAACCGCCAAAGCAGGCAGGCAGATTTCTTAATTTCAGCAGTGTAGAGGAGCCTGACTCATAAATCAAAAAAGCAGAACAAAATGGGCTGGCTTGGGCCTAGAGACAGTCCAATGAGTACCCCTAACTTAATGTGTGTATTTGCTTTGTACATGGGGTTTGGTCTGGGTTCAAACCCCAGCATGGTATATAGTCCCCCGAGATCTGCCAGAAAAGATCTCTGGGCAAAGGCAGAAGTAAGTCCTTAGCACAGCCCAAATTCATAAAATGACTGGAGCATATTGTGGAAACCCCCAATTTGATCCCAGCAACCCAAAGTATGTTTTAAACGTAATGCAGTAGTAGTATTTTAAAAGTCACAGTAATGTTTTAAAGACGCATTTCACTTTTCCTAAGACTCAGAATAATAGGAAGAACACGTTGGCTTTTGTCCCCCAGATTCTTACAGCCTCACCCCAAGAAATCTATTTCTTACTCTAACAACATAGCTATTCGTGAGAGTCATAGCCCTTAACTCAGAAACCCTGGGAAATAAAGTGTTTTGTGCCCCACTGCCACACAAGCAAGGCAGACCTTAGCCTCTGTAGTATCTCTACAGGTCCAAAAGATTAACTATTTGGAATCCCACCATCTATCAAATTAACAGAACTGGGAAAACTTCCTCAAGTGATTCCCACGACTGAGCCTGGAAACCACTTTAGAGTTAAGTTTGGGAAGAATGAATTCTACTTGCAGCTCCAAGAAATATCCATGACTAAAGAGTTCTGTTTCTGATCTACACCCAGTAGGGCACAGGGCTGCCCTGAGCTTAGTGCTCACGGGGAATGTACGCTACGAAGTGCTGGGGGCTGAATCCAGGGTTCCTGCATGTAAAGCATGTGTCTCAACCTGCTGGGCTCTCTCTGGGCCCTGGTCAGTGAGTCTGAAGGAGATGCTGGCTGAGGACTTCTGGGAAATTTTTCTGGCTGTATGAAGTAGAGACAAAATCCCAGGGGAGGCAGCCTAGAGCAGAGCCAGCAGAGAAAAAGCAAGAAAGTTACTGCCCCTGGATTCCTGGAAGATATCACAAATCTTACATCCAAAGATGTCTGCACCCAAGAGTAACTATGTCCTATAGTGTGGTTTAGTAAAATCCAGTTACCCTTTCTCGCAACCTTTAGGGTCTCCAAATTAGAAAGCAAACATAAGCAGAATAAAGAAAAAAAAGTGGAATTCAATCTTTATTTACAGGACACTGCGAGATATGAAATTCCACATAGAAATAAGAAATCCATTGAGAGAAGCTTCATACAGTATGTACAGTTTGGAACTGTTCAAGTATAGTTTCATTGTAAAAAGTGCTACGATAACAAACCACATTTAAAAAGAGTTCATAGGAGAGAAATAGTAAGACACACTTATACCAAGCATTGTTCACGACAATATTCTGCCTCAGCTGTACAACCTAAAAGTTAAAAGTCCCAGGAGCACCATCCTGAACTTGGAACGTAAAGCCTTCAGAGGTAGTTTCAGGTACAACATTCTGATCTTCCTCTTCCTAAAAGTATAAAAACAAAACAATATAATCCTAGAAAACTACCTACAAGTATATACTTATTTCTAAATTTTGGGCCACATCTGGCTGTGCTTAGGAGATACCATGTTGAATCAGACATCAAAAGCCCAGCCTCACACATGCAAAGCACAATGCTCATGTCCCCTGGGCTATCGCCACACCTCCTGTATTTCAATTTTCTCTTAACATCTATCTACTTAATTTTTACTTCTCCACATTATTTTCAGTATTTTAAAAATGGAGGTGAGCCAGAGTGATAGTACAGTGGGTAGTCTCATACTCATTTGATGTGGGTTCGGTCCCTGGTACCACACATGGTCCCCAGAGCCCAGAGCCCTCCAGGAGTGATCCCTGAGCTCAGAGCCAGGAGAGAGTCATGAGCACCAATGGGTGAAATCCCCCTCCCCCCCAAAAAAAATCTACACACACACACACACACACTAAAGCAAAAACCCACACAACTAAATAGTGAGGAAAAGCTGCTGAAATAGCAAAATTTTTTTTTTTTTTTGCTTTTTGGGTCACACCCAGCGATGCACAGCGGTTACTCCTGGGTGCTCGGGGACCATATGGGATGCTGGGAATCGAACCTGGGTCGGCTGCGTACAGGGCAAACACCCTACCCGTTATGCTATTGCTCCAGCCCTGAAACAGCAATTCTTAAGTGTCTCAAAGGGAGAGTTCTGATTTAAGGATTGCTGCTACAGTTAACAAAAAAAAAAAAAAAAAAAAAAAAACCATTTTTTTCCACTTTTTGGTAGAAAAAGAGAAAAACAGGGAGCTGGAGAAACAGTACAGGAGATAAGGTGCTTCCTGCATACAGCCAGCCTGGGTTCAATGCCTGGTTCTCCATATGATCCCGAGCCCTGCCAGAAGTGATCCTTGAGCACAAAGTAAGCTCTGAACACAGCAGTGTGGCCCAAAAATACAAAAACCAAAACATTATCGTGTTACTCACCTCTACAGAGAAATATTTCTCAATCAAGTTTAAGGAAGCTTTGTATACAGATTCGTTTTCATGGTTTTGTAGAGCTTCAATTTTGTCCAAACCTCCACATTCTTCAATCATTATACTAAGTTTCTCAGTTTCACCAAGTTTCTCAGCAGCCTAAAGAAAAATATTGTTTGCTGGTCAGTAATATAAATGTTACTTAAATGAAAAAAATAATGTCTGCACTTGAGTATCAATGTATGTTACAAAGAAATATACATGAGTTTCCGCTACAACCCTGATAAACTAAAACAGACTCATTTCATCTTTTTAAGCAATTATTTTTATCATTTCTAACAGAGATTGTGCATGAAAAATACTAAGTTAACTTTAAAAATGAGGTGGAAGGCTGGAATGATAGTACAGTGGGTAGGGTGCTTGCCTCGCACAGGGCCAACCCGGGTTTGACCCCCAGAATCCTATATGGTTCCCCTGAGCACTGCCAGGAGTGATAGTCCTGAGTACTGAGCCAGGAGTAACCGCTGAGCATCACTGGTGGATGATGCAAAAGAACATAAATAGTAATAACGAAAAGAATGAGGTGGGAAGAGTTACGGTGCTTGCCTTTTATGTGGCTGGTTACAAGCTCAATCCCCAGAACCTCAGATGGTCTCCTGAGCACCAATCCCTGAGCGGAGAGCCAGGAGTAAGCTTGAGCATCGGTCTGTGACCCCAAAACAGAACTTTGCAAGTGACACTATTAAGGTTTAGGTAATTAACAATGGGAACAGGAAATTTTTTCGAAGCAGCCCCGACAGGGCAGAGTTAGAGCTGAAAGGTCTAGAGTCCACTGTAGAAGCATCAGATGGCTCTTGTCCACTGTCCTAAGCACAAGGGGGGTGGGGGGCCCACAGCCAGTTAATTTCCCTTGGGGCCATAGCTATAGCACTGGAGGCAGAGGGTGTTTATCTTTGATGAGGCCAACCCAGGTATGATCCCTGGCACCCCATAATGTCCCCCAAGCCCTGCCAGGAATTAGCCCTGAGCACCCCCAAACCAGCCCCCTCCTCCAAAAAGCACCAAAATACAATTAAGGTAGAGAACCACTGACTAGAAGCAACGATGAGAGTACTGGAGATCAGGCATTTGCCTTGCAGGTGCCAACCCTGGCTACATACCCAGAACCACATATAAATCTCCAAGCATAGTCTGGGTTGACTCCTAAGTAGAGCTAGCAATAGTCCCCATAAACCTTGGTATGGCCCCAGAACCCAATAAATAAAAATAAAGACAAAGATAAACTTCGCATGATTGGAGTAATGGTACAGCAGATAGGGCACTTGCTTTGCACACTGTCAACCCTGGTTTACTCCCCTACACTCCACATGGTTCCCAGCCCTAAGCGCAGAGCCAAGAATAAGTTCCTGAGCACTGCCAGGTATAGCCCATTTTTTTTTTTTAAATAAAATAAATTTCCTTAACTATTTGTTCATAAAAAATATATTAAAGAATACTGCAGGTGGTTCGAGTGATAGCACAGCAGGAAGGGCATTTGCCTTGCACATGGCCAACTCGGGATCAATTCCCAATATGGTCCCCTGAGCACCGCCAGGAGTGAGTGATTCCGGAGTGCAGAGCCAGGAGTAAGCCCTGTGCATTGCCGGGTATGACCCAAAAAGCAAAAAAAAAAAAAAAAAAAAAAAAAAGAATACTGCAGAAAACTGGAGAGAGTAGAGTGCGTAGGGAATTTACGTTGTACACAGACAATCTGGGTTCAATCCCCCACACCCATTTAGTTCCAAGAATCCCACCAGGAGTGATCCAAGCCTTGAGCATCTCTGAGTGTGGACCAAAAACCAAATAACATATGGGGGGTCAGGGGGGCTGAAGAAACTGTATAGCTCAGGGTGCTTCCCTTGGATTGAACCAGGTTCAGTCCCTGGCATCCCATGTGGTCCAAGGACCCCCAGGAGTGATTCCTGAGCAGTCAGGAGTAACCAGAGCATCGCCAGGTGTGGCCCAAGAACAAAAACAAAACTATTATCATTAGGATTTTTTTAAATCCTCCACTTTTACTTTAACAGATGCACAAATATTTAAAGATTAAGAAAATTCTTTGTTTCAAAATAATTTAGGGAGTTTGATGAATAGCAAGGGCTGGAGCGATAGCAAAGCGGTAGGGCGTTTGCCTTGCGCGCAGCCAACATGGCCGACCCGAGTTCGATTCCTCCGCCCCTCTCGGAGAGCCCAGCAAGCTACCGAGAGTATCTCGCCCGCACGGCAGAGCCTGGCAAGCTCCCCGTGATGTATTCGATATGCCAGACACAGTAACAACAAAGTCTCCAATGGAGACGTTACTGGACCCGCTCGAGCAAATCGATGAACAACGGGAGGACAGTGACAGTGACAGATGAATAGCAGAAAAATAACTCAGGGCCAGAGACAGTCTGGGAATCAAGGCAGATGTCTGGTTCAAATCCTGGCACAGCACAGGCAGGGTTTACTCGTGAGCAAAGTCAGGAACTGCTCCTGAGCACTAACAATTTGGCTCAAACCTCTGTCCCCCAAGTCAAAGGAAAGGAAACCAGCTCCCCAGAGGAAGAGTGTAGGCCTCAGATGACATCCCTTTTTTGGGGAGAGGTTACCACAGGAGATTGCACACAGGGCTTACTCCCACTCTTAGCTCAGTGATCTCTCTTCATAGGGCTCAGAGAACCAAATCTTGTGCCAGGGAACTGAACCCAGGTCAGTCACAAGCAAGACAAGTGCTACATGCACGGGTTCGAGAGCATGCTTTGAAAACATACAGTGGGAAGTCCGGATCCCCACTGCATCACACATGCCAAGCACAATCCTGGCAGCACCACTACCCATGATGCCCAAGACAAAGAAGTTATTCCCTAGACCAAAGAGTTCCCTAGACCAAAGAGTTATTCCCAGTCAGTTGTACCACATACATGCATATGTGTGGGCACCAAGGCCTTAAATCTTATACATGAACATTATAGCAACTCTCCAGCCCCCTAGGGCCTGGGGAGAACAAAACTTAACTAATGATGCTCAGCAGGTACCACAACCAAAGATCACAAGGTTTGGTGAGCAACCTGACTGACTGTGCAAGCAGTGCAGAGCTGTGCATAATATCAGAAAATCGAGAGTGGGGTGTGGGGGTGGAGTGATAGTACAGCAAGGAGAGTGTTTACCCTTGCACCTGGCCCACCCAGGTTCAATCTCCAATACCCCATATGGTCTCCTGAGTGCTGCCAGGAATAATTCCTGAATGCAGGGCCAGGAGTAACCCCTAAATATTGCTGGGTTGTGACCCAAAAAGGGAGGGAGGAGAGGAGGGGGGAGAGAAAAAAGAGAAAGAGAGAAAAAAGAGAGAGAGGCAGAGAGACAGAGAGACAGAGTGTCAGAGTCCGGAGTGTCAGAGTCCGGGAAGTCTGGGTTTCCCTGTCACGCAACCAAGGGAAAAGGTGAGGGGAGGAAATTAAAATCAAATTCCATAGTGCTAGACAAAGATCAACAGACGAAGAGTGGGGCTGAAGTGATAGCACAACGGGTAGGGCATTTGCCTTGCACGCAGCCAATCCAGGTTCGATTCCACATCCCATATGGTCCCCCGAGCACCGCCAGGAGTAATTCCTGAGTGCAGAGCTAGGAGTAACCCCTATGCATCGCCAGGTGTGACCCAAAAAGAGGGGTTGGGGGGGGAGCAGACTAAGAGCACACGAAGCAGGCTTTGTACAAGGGAGACCTAGGGACAATCCCTAGCATCACATGCTCCCCCCAAAGCACTCCTAGGAGCAACTTCAAGTAGAACTGGGCCACTCAAGCACTCCAGTTATGGGAGTGGGAGGGAAGGGAAATTAATTCAAATAAATTCCTTCTTTAAAAAAAAAAGGCAAGACAAAATATTACTATATTGGGCCTGAGACAGTGTAGTTAAGGCTTTGCACGCTGCCCAACCAGGTTCAACTCCCTAGCACCATAAATGGTTCCCTGAGCACTGCTAGGGTTCACTCCCGAGCACAGAATCAGCAACACGCCATAGGCGGCCAGCACTGCAGGGTATGACTTCGCGCCCTCCTGAGAGAACAGACCAGGGATGTTACTTTAGATTTCACTTTGTAATCATAAGTTTATGATCACACCTGGGCCCGACTTTAACTCTGGATCAGACTGTATATTTGTCTTTTCCTTCTTTCCTTTGTTGTCTTACCAGGAAACTGCAGGAGTTGAAATGCCACCTTGTTAAGACTTACCTGAAAGATATTTGAAATGGCATCCAGAATAACCAGAATAATTTTGGTGTCTTTTGCAGTCAGAAGGTTCATCAATGGTTCTATTATGCCACAATGAACAAGGTATACAATCTGTTCAACAGATCCACCACTTGTATAGTTGGTCACAGCCCATACAGCTTCCTTTTGTGTCTTAAAGTCTGCCTAGTTTTAAACATAACAAAACAGGCTTATTTCAGAATGGTAGTTTAAAAAAATGTCTCAGAAAAACATGACTAAAATACCATTTGGTTCCAACCAACTTTAAATGAAAGAGGCAGCAAAGGACTATGAATAGAACTCAATCCTGAGTTGACCTGGTTCTACCCCCCAGCACCACATGTAGTGGCCCCAAGCACAACCAGACCTCACTACTGAGCACTTAGGAATAGCCTCTCAGCTCTATAGGGTGTGGCCTGAACCAGAAAAGATGCCTAAGAGATACCACAGGAGTTAGGACATTTGTAGTACATGTATCAGTAAAGACTCTGACCTAGTTTCAAATCCCTGGTTTCAATTCCTGGCACCACATAGGTATGTATCCAGGCCAGACATAGCCCCCGAGAATGGCCAAGTGTGGGACCAAATCCCCACACGCCCCCCTCCAAAAGACTGAAGGGCTGGAGAGATAGATCATTGCAGGAAGCCTGGGTTCAATCCCCGAACCCTACTGAGCCAGAAGCAACCCTAAGTACTGCTAGGTAAACCACCTTCTCAGGGCCAGTTAGAGCTTAGCAGCCTTAAGTACAAGCTCTGCGTGCAGGTACCCCCAATTCAATGCCCAGAACCACATGGCCTCCCTGAGTGCCACTAGGTTTGAACTAAACCCCAAGTGTCTTAGAACTGGGGAGATGACTCAAAAGGTTGGAGCACACACTGGATTTGATCCCCCACACATTGCATGATAGAGCCTTGGATGTGAGCCTGAGAATGACCCTCAAGCACCTCACAAAAATAGCTCCACCAATGTAAGTAAGCCTCACATGCATGAGGTCTGATTAACTCATGCTTGATTCCCAGCACCACCCATAAAAACCTGATCAAGAGGCTAAGGATATAGGCCTGGGTAGAGCATTTGCCTTTGCATGTGAGATACTGGCTTTAATCTCAAGTTAAAAAAAAACAAAAATTATCAAGAGGCCAGGGCTCACTAGCTAAAGCTGTGTCTTATACAGATGACACATAGTTGTCTATGAGGACGGGGATGGGGGGAGCACATATAGTTTAGGGAGCTTTTTCTTGTTTTCTTGAGCCACACCCAGCAGGGCTCAGGAGCTACTCCTGGTTCTAATTCTAAGTACAGGAACATCCCCAGGTGTGGTACAGAAGTTGAGGAACTTATGCCCTGTACTACCTGACTCAAAGGGAGCGAGTTTGATCCCTAATGTGCCTACATGCATCAGTACCATCTCTGTAGCTCTGCCAACCATGATTCTGGCCACATCACAGGTGTGCAACTTACGGAGTGCCACTCCATGTGAAGCAACAGGGCCAGTACACTTAACACCCGCAAGCATGTCTGAGAAACACACTGACCTACAGTAAACACAACAATATGAGTGTGACCCCCATCAAACATTACAGCAAAGTGTGTAGGCACCCGTCATTATAGTAACAGCAACTGAGGGAGGGGAAGGAAGCAAGTAGAATAGATGAGCGTATCTAAGTGGCCAAGGGGCAGGAATATACTTCAGTTGCTAAGGGCCAGGCCTTATGTGTGACAGCCTGAGTCAGGGCCCAGAGTGCCCTTCTCAAACCTTATCACAGCCCAACCGAACATCTGTTCATAAACGTCTTATTTCAAGACTCCACCATTACCTTCGCAAGAACACCAACAAGAAACGGGACTAATCCATGATTCACAACTTGCTGAATTTGGTCCTGGCGGCCAGCAGTGATGTTTGACAATGTCCATGTAGCTTCCTTCTGAATATTAGTTTTGGAGTTCGTTAGCAGGCTGGGAAAGACAGCAAGTGCTCCTGCATCTATAACAACCTGAGTCTGTTCATCTGTCCCAGTGACGATATTTCCTATGGCTCTTAGTGCAGGAGTCTAAACAGGGAAAAAAAGGACGATACTCATTATTTCCCCCAGCACTGCTTAAAAACTCAATTCCCTGTAAGGATTTTAAAAAGAGGGACCAGAGTGATAGTACAGCTCATAGGGTTCAATTCCTGATATCCTCTATGGCTCTTAGAGCCAGGAGTGATTCCTGGGCACTTCTGGTGTGGCCCAAATCCCAACCTCCCAAAGAGAGTTCTAAAAAGAGAATCTTCATGGTTTAAAATAGTATTAGTACCCACTACTTTCATTTTTTTGTTTATTGGCCACAATCCAGAAGAGCTCAGGACTTACTCCGAGATCTAAGCTCAGTGAACATATGTGGTGCTGGGCTATCAAACACAGGGTAGCCCCATACAAGGCAAAGTGCCCTACCTGCTGTACCATCTCTCAGGCCCTTGGTATTTTATAATCTCATGTAACAGTTACTAACTTACCACTATTGGCAATTCAGTAGCTCCTAGAAGCTTCACAAGTTGGGGTACAACTCCCGTTTTCACGACCATTTCAATCCTTTCATTTGGACCATCAGTAAGGTAGGAAATGGCCCAGCATGTATCTGCTAGTACTTCTGGATCATCGTGCATCAGGAGACGAACTAAAGTAGGAAGAATTTGTTCCACTGCATCAAGTGGAGGTGCAGGATTCTTGTTTCGACAAAGGTTTGAAAGTGTCCAGGTAAGATTACGCAAGTAACCACACTAGGAAGAAATAAAAATGTAATGAGAAAAAAAAATTCTTATAGCTTGAGAGCTCTGGAAAATCAGAATCAGAACTTATATTAGTGACTTACTGCTAAAGATGACATATCGGGAACTGCAAGAAGAGCCAACAGTGGATCTATTGCACCGTACTTGATAACCAAGTCTCGGAAAATTGAACCATCACCTGAAAAAAAGGACAAGGTAAATATATTTAGCTGTCTAGCATTATCAATGCTCAAAGACTGAGCACACCAGCAATGCAGTGCACTCTCAAAAAAATCAAAACACCTTAGACGCCTGCTAGATACTGAGGTTTAGATGCTTCTGTTGCTCCAAAGCAGCACAGGAAGCAAGTAAGTTTACGATGTTAACACATAGGTAGCCATTACTTAGGACAGGTTTCATTATAATCAGACATCCTGTCAAAATAATTTAAAATCCAGGTACCTGCAATATTTCC
The DNA here is from genome assembly GCF_029834395.1 of Sorex fumeus. Taxonomy (NCBI): domain Eukaryota; kingdom Metazoa; phylum Chordata; class Mammalia; order Eulipotyphla; family Soricidae; genus Sorex; species Sorex fumeus. The sequence continues at coordinate 81,406,330 of NW_026606120.1, forward strand.
TAGAGCCCAGACAGCTTGTTCACTGATGTGAGCGTGGGGCGATGCCAGCAGAGATATGAATGCTGGGATAGCACCTCCATCTACCACAGCCTTTGTCTGTTCTGATGTCCCAGATGCAATATTAGTAAGGGCCCAAGCAGATTCAAACTGAATGGGACTACAATCAGTTCTGCCCAAGAAGGACACAAATTTTGGAATCAAACCAGCCCGAATGATATTGTCAATGGGAGGCTGTTTTTCCCTGGAGAGTAGTTTCCTGAGAGTGAGCAGAAACAAAAAAAATCAAAAAACAAGGTGGTTAACAAAGTAAGTTTATGTAAAAACCAATTCAAAATGCAACTTTAGACTTAGAACTATATACAATCTCTTAGAGACTAGATTAAACAAAGGCTAGAGTCAAAGAACAGCAGGTAGGGTGTTTACATATAGCCAACCTGGGTTCCAGTCCTGAACCCCACCAGGAGTGACCTCTGATGGAAGAGCTAGGAGCAAACCCCGAGAACCACAGAGTGTGGCCCAAAAACCTAAATGCTTAAGTACCCTGGAACTGAGAAGCAAACAGGACTGCTTTACAGGCATCCCATACGGTCCCCCAAGCGAGTCCCCCACCCTCCCCAGGAGTAATTCCTGAGTGCATCAAGCATCAATGGGTGTGACCCAATAAATAAATAAATAAATGGCTAGAGGTGAGGGGACTGAAAATAGTATAGAGGTAGGTCACTTGCCCTGCAAGCACAGCAGGTGTGTGCCATCCACTCCACCAAAAAAAAAGTGGGGGAATCTTGCTTAGGAGAATCCTTTCCCACTGTGAGAGGCTTCCTGCCCCTTTTCAATATATTCATTTGACCAAAAAGAAAAAAGAAAAAGACTACAGGAGGGAGAGATCTTAAGCAAAAATAATAAATTAGCCTCACCCAAAGGACAGTCTAACTACAACGGGCTGTTGGCTTTAGATTTTATTTTACCATTGTAACTGGACAGTTAGTATAAAGGGAAGGAGACTTGCATGTGACTGACCAGGGTACAATCCCAATACCCCATTTGGTCCCTCAAGCCCATCACGAGTGATCCCTGATCAGAGTCAGGAATAAGTTCTGAGCACTGCCAAATGTGGCATAAAAGTCAATTAAATAACTATAATAATAAAATACAATCATTTTACTCAAATCATCTTTCTTCCACCTCCACCCGAAATCTTTAAATAGCTGATTTCTTTTGTCACCAGTGCTACAGAAGGCTTACCTAGCAGCTTGAGTAGCTTGGAGCTGGCTTTCCAAATTGTTGCTATTTATGCCTTTGACAATGTCATCCACAGACCAATTTACAGTACCCTACAAGAACAGCAAAGTTCATTTGCAAATCATCACTTTTAACACTAAATGTAAGATTTATACCTGTTTTCATGAAAGACATTAAGACTTGACAAAAACTAAAACATTTATTCTTACATTTAATTTTGCCTCTTAACGATTTCATTGTAAAACGGTTCTCAAACTAGATGTCACACAGCTTGTCAGAATCTTAAGTATCCTTAAACATCCTAGCATTTTTTAATTATAAAAGGCAGCCATGGGGCTGGAGCAATAGCACAGCGGGTAGGGCGTTTGTTTGCCTTGCACGCGGCCGACCCAAGTTCAATTCCCAGCATCCCATATGGTCTCCTGAGCACCACCAGGACTAATTCCCGAGTGCAGGGCCAGGAGTAACCCATATGCATCGCCAGATGTGACCCAAAAAGAAAAAAAAAAGTTTCTTACATTGAGATTTGTTAAAAACCTAAAGTTGGCCATTGTTTGCGAAGTTCATGCCCAATTCAATCAGCTAATCAGTGGCTGAATAAATAGCAGTACTCCTACATAAAATTAAAAAAAAAAAGGCAGCCATGAACAATTTTTAAAAAAATTAAAGGGGCTGGAGATATAGTACACAGGTAAGGCAGCTGCCTTGCATGCTCACAGCCCAGGTTTGATTCCCAGAATCACAATTTGTCCTGAGTTCTACCAGGAGTGATTACTGGTTGTAAGAGCCAGGAAAAAGCACTGAAGACTGCAAAGTGTGCCACCCCGCCCCCCGCAAAAAAAAGTTTGTAGCAGAGAGAAATGGGAGTGGGGAGTTTGGGGGCCACACCCAGCAATGCTCAGGGTGTGAGCATTGCTCACTACTCACTACTCACTGCTTACTACTAGCTTGGCACTCAGGAATTACTCTGGCAGTGCTTGGAGTATCATATGGGATACCAAGGATCACACCAGGTTGGACATATGCAAGGCCAAAGTTTTATCCACTATCTCTCTAGCCCCAGTTTTTACTTTCTATGCAAGTCTCAAATACTTGCTTCAGGCATACTTTGATGGAGTAAGAGAAAGGGCTGAGGAGTCGGAGCAATAGTACGGCAGGTAGGGCATTTGCCTTGTACGAGTCCGACCCAGGTTCAATCCCCGACATCCAATATTGTCCCCCAAGCATTGCCAGGAGTAATTCCTGAGTGCAGAGCCAGGAGTAACCCCTGGATTGAAAACAAAAATAAAAAAAGAGAGACAAGGTTGAAGAAAATAATGCCAGAAATTTTCACATCTGAGTTTGTAATCTACTACTTCTTTGTGTAGTACTGCAAATCTGTTACATATTGTACCCACAGTCAAAAGACTTGAATATCAATGCTATATCTGACTCTGAAAGACAGTGCTCCCCTTTCTCCCTGGGAGCTTACAACTATGAACAAAGGTAACAAGTAGATAACCAGAAAATAAATGCTGTGTACATCTAGTTACATAACATTTATTGCCGATTTTCAGTCAATAGGAATTCTGAGAACGGATTTTTCCTGTTTGGGTGACCTGAGTGGTATCAAAAGAAGGGATCTGATATAGTTCTTTTAGAGACAGATAGTAGAAGGTATTCAATGCTCTATTTTAAGAAAATTATTATTATTATTGGCTTTTTGGGTCACACCCAGCAATGCTCAGGGGTTTACTCCTTGTGCAAGGCAACTGCCCTACCCACTATACTATCACTCTGGCCCCCTCAATGCTTTAAAAAAAAAAAAACCACACAAGAAGTACAGCGGATAGGGGATTTGCCTTGCACAAACCAAACTGCGTATTCCCCGGCACCATATACAGTTCCCCAAGCATAGTCAGAGGTTGATTCCTGAGTTTGAGCCAAGACTAAGCCCTGAGCACTCCCAGGTGTGGTTCAAAATCAAAAGCTAAAAACAAGCCAAACCAAAAAAAAGTAGGAAAATGGCAGGCTGAAGACCCAACTCAATAACCGGCACTGAAAACACCCTCCTGCCCGCCCCAAACACCAGGCACCTCAGCACTGCTAGATAGGGCCAAAAAAAAAAAAAAAAAAAAAAAAACAGGCAGAAAATGCCCAGTAACTTTGGAGATGAAGAGACAATATCTGAAAATTGAATATGGAGAGCCAGAGAAAGAGATAGTACAACAGGTTGGGTGTTTGCTTTGCATGAGGTTGACCTGAGTTCCATCACCAGCACCCATATGGTCACCCAAGCATCACCAGGAGTAACTTCTACTGCAGAGCCAGGAGTAACCTGAGCACCCCAGGTGTGCCCCCCTCAAAAAAAAAGAATATGGAGAAGCTAGAATGATAGTATAGAGGGTAGGGTGTTTGCCTTGCACATGGCCAACCCGGGTTCAATCCCCAACACCCCACAAGGCCTTCCCAAACCTGCCCTCAGTGACCACTGACCTGAGAGCCAAGAGTAAGCCCTGAGCACCACTGGGTATGGCCAAAACCAAAACAATGAAAGGAGAAATACGGACCTAATATATAAAATAACCTCAAAGGATACAGACTCAAAACCAAGTTAGCAGCGAAAGAACATAACTAAAGCATGCATTTTCGGAAAACAGACTGAAAGGTACTTCAGGAGAAAAACAACCTAAAGAAAGCTGAAGCCAAGCACAGAACACTAAGAGGCTACAAAAAAGGGTTACACGTATATATTTCACCACATAACTGTTGCACAGTTTTTGCCCCAAAAACAACATCAACTTTTATTAATTTTTTAAAAAAAGCTCAACAGCCAGAGCGATGAAATAATGGGCAAGGCACTTGCCTTGCACTCGGTCAACCCAGGTTCAATCCCCAGCATCCTACATGGTCCCCAGAGACTGTCAAGAGTGATTCCTGAGTGCAGGGCCAGGAGTAACCCCTGAGAACTTCCAGGTGTGGTCCAAAGGTAAATGAGTAAATAGCAAAAAATCTCGTGGGAGAAAAACTGTATTGATTTTCTGGCCTGCCTAATTCTGAGTGAAAAGTCTAGTTACCTGGTTGTTGCGATTTTCCTGCAGCGGAGAAGTGGCATCATCAGGAAAGGAGCTGACATTTCTCCTCTTCAGCATCTGATCATCCTTCTTGGCTTTCCTCAGCTCCACGTTAACCTCTATCCGGCGCCGTCTCATTTCCTTGAGGACAGGAGGCATATTACTACAGCTCCTCTCAGCTTCCGTGGCCAGGTGAGGGACTGGGTGCCCACCGCCCAGTGCTCCCCCACTCAAGTCCCTCAAGGTCCGGATCCACTTCTTGGGGCACCTACCCAACAAGACTTAAGCCCAGGCAAACCACAGGCGGTACTCACTGTGCTATCTTTGCCCTTGTTCTTGAACCGGTTCAGGCGGGCTGCTGGGGAATTGGCGTTCTCATTGGTGGACATCGTTATGAGACAAAGGAAGAAAGCTATAAATGAGGGAGAAAAGGGGGGAGAAGGTCCCTTTAATAATTCCGTGCAGCACATCAAGCAAGAGCTGTCAAGCCCGCACCCAAGCCACACTCCCAAGGTCCCAGGGGAGGAACTTCCGCTTCCCAGCCCTGGGGGTGGGGGGTGGGGGTGGGGTGCCACGTCCCCTCCCCTGCCAAAGGCAGAGACTCCCTGGAGCCCACCCCCCCCAACACACATTCAGAAATGGAATCCCAGCTGCAGACACTTCTGTTTCCTAGGAACCACGTTAAAAATACATATAGAAAAAAAAAATTCAAGCGACTCTAGGAATTCGACATACACCAAAGAGTCTTCATTTTCAACACGTTCCATGTGTAAAAAAACAAACACCGACGACGACGTATTTTCACGTTCTTTTGTCATGCCACTTCGTGGTCCGTCTCTCATCCATCCGGAGCGGCCACCGGGCGTCTGGGACACGCCCCCCCCCACCCGGGCAGGACAGTGCGGCCACTTCAGTGTAGACAAAAAGGGAGAGGAGGGGAATGCCCACCCCAAGATCAACTGTTTTTTTTAAAAAAAAAAAATTCGACCGTCTTGAGGACGATCACGTCCACCCTCCCGAGGCTCCCATTGTCTGCAAACGGCCGGCAGGACGCCTGACAGACGCCCGAGCCGCGGGCTCACTCGGGCTCACCCCGGCGCCGGCTCCCCGCAGCCCCCCGCCAGGCCAGGCGCGTCCGAGGCGTGCACCGCCGCGGCAGGCCGCACTCGGGGACAAAAGGGACAGCTCCTCGCCGAGGCCACGCCGCTCTGCCCCGTGCAAAGGGGGTGTCGCGGCCGGCCCCGGGTGCAGACGCGTCCGGAGACGGCGCTCCCAACCGCCACCCCCGGGCCGAGGCCGCCACCACCGGGGCGGAGCCGCCCGCGCCCCGCCCGGCCACTCGCGTCCCCGAGCCCGCCTCCCTCGGCTCATCCCGGGACGCGGGGCGGCTTGACGCGGCGCCCTGAAAGGAAAACTCCATCCGTGAATAGAAGGGAAGAAAATCCGAGCGGCCGCGGGCCGAAATCCGCCGCCGGGGCCCCGGGACGCCGCGCCCGAGGCCTCCTCAGCGAGGCAGGCCCAAGCCAGGCCCGGCGCGGACTCCGCGGCCTCCCCTCACGCCGCCCGCACGCCGCGGCCTTGCGGCGCCGGCCGTTACCGTTCGTTCGGGCAGCGCCGCCGCCGCCGGCGGGGTTCTCACCTGTAAAATCGGCTCCGGGTTCCACAGAAGGTTGTACGGGATTCACAGGCTGCGGGCGCCGCGACCCACGGCAACGTCGAGCAAGCCTCAGCCCCGAGACGGTGTGGCTCGTGGAGCCGGCCGGCGCGATTTAAATTTCCCGGTGACCCGGCATTCCGATTGGCTGGTTCGAGCCGCCGCTGCGCTGCCATTGGCGGGTTTGAAAAACACGTTGGGTGGGGAAGTGTCATAGGGCCGGGAAGGAGCCCGGAGAGCCTCGCGAGAAGAGGGAGCGGCCCGCCCGGCCGCGCCCCCCCTTCCCCCCCTCCCCCCCCCCCCCCCCCCCCCCGCTTCCCCTCACGGCGCCGCGCGCTCCCGAATGGAAAGACTCCAGGTCCCGGCAAGCCGCGCTCCGCCCCGCTTCCCCGCCGCCGCACCTCGGCTCGGCCCACGGTGCCGGGCGGCGTGTCCCCAGCTCGCCCGCTCGCTTCCCAGAGCGGCTCTTTGGGTCAGATCATTCTCCTGCAAAAAAAAAAAAAAAATCTTTATGTGAAAGCATCACTTTGCATTTTCCCTCGCCCCCCACGCGTTAGGACACTGAAAGGACCGGGCAGAGGTTTCTGGTCACTTTGGAGGGCAGGAATAGAGCAGATGGGTGGTGCAATTTTTAATTCCCTACTAAGAAGAGAAACAAAACGTGCGTCATGAGGCTGTTTGGAGAGATAGCATATGAAGAGAGTACAAAAGGGAAAGGCCCTCGCTTTGCGTGAAATCCACGCAGGTTCCATCTCCAGCTCCTCCAGGAGTGATCCCTAACAACAAGGAGTAAAGCCCTGAGAATCACCTGTTTTGCTACCCCCAGCGTCCCCCACCCAAAAAAAAAAAGATCAAAGATAGAAATATAAAATGTGCATCATTAAAGGCTGTGAAATTCACAAATTTGTAAGGACAGGTTTCTTTTGTATGTTCCTCTAGGCAGTTTTTGTATTTAAATAATTTTAGGTACAGAAGAATTGCATGTTTTTCATCAGATACGCCAAATGTTAAAATATTAGCAGCAAGAATGGGGTTGGAGTAATAGTACAGAAATCCAGTGCTTGCCTTACATGCGGCTAAGCCAGGTTTAATTCTGGCATCCCATATGCTTCTGAGCCCCACCAGGAGTGATCCCTGAGTGCAGAGCCCAACTAGGTGTGGCCCCCACAGAAAAAAAAAAAGAGAGAGAGAGAGAGAGAGAGAGAGTAGAGCCATGTAATTCACCACCTTGCCTTGCATGGGCCCACCCAGGTTAAATCCCAGGCGCTGCATATGGTCCCTAAGGCACAGACAAGGGATCTCTGGCACAGAGCCTAGTGTTAAATCCTAAGCATAGTCATTAGCATGTGGCCAAAAATAAACACAGAAACAAAAATAAACAAAAACGTTAGCAGGGCCAGAGAGATAGTATGGGATTAAGACGCTTGCTTGCAGCTGACCTGGTTAGATCCCTAGTAAAGCAGGCAGGCAGGTAGATAGGGTAGGGCCCCATGCCAGTGAGTAATAAAACCAACTAACCCAAAGGCTGCCAAAACCCACCTTGTGGACACAGCAACTAAGGCCTGATAAAAACCTTTACCTGGCGCCAGCCCAGACCCAGAGAAGCCTAAAAGCCCCCTTCAGGAGAAGCTCCAGAAGGACAAGAAAGGAATATCAAAAAAGACTATCAACTGCTCCCAACTCTCCTTGACAACCACCCTAGCAACAGACTCTTACCTGGGCTGACAGCCCCATATGGGGCAGCTTGGGAGAAACCCTATAAAAGCCTATTTGAATAAAGGAAGCGCCAGCAAGTGCTGCCTGTGGCATTGTGTTCAAGTGCTGCAGAACGCATGTGCTGACCGAGCATGGGTGGCCCGCATCTCTGCTTTTGAGATGAGGACTTCCAGAGCTTCAGCGCTTCAGGCTTCAGATTTTACTGCTGAGATGTGCTCTGAGGCTTTCTGCTCTGGAGACCCCCATATTCTCTCAGGCACCTCTCTCTCTCTCTCTCTCTCTCTCTCTCTCTCTCTCTCTCTCTATCTGTCTCTGTCCCTCTGTCTCTGTCTCTCCTCCCCCCACCCCCACCCACCCCTGCTCCACTCAAAATTTTCAAATAAAAGCTGTTACTTTTCACTGCTTATCTTCTACTGATTTTTTTTTCCCTCTAAGAGAAAGACAACAGAGCCAAAAGGCCTGGGTAAGGTCTAGAACTGACTTTGCTTTCTTCCAAGGAGCAAGGCTCAGTGCAAGCTGTTATCAGTCCTAGATTTCCCCAGTCAGTCTGGGTGGCCAAGGTGAATAGAGAGAAAATGGCAGATTCCCTTCTTGAGCCTGGAGTCTCTCTCTTCTCCACTTCACACAAGTCATCTGAGGGACCCCCACCACCATCATTAGCACTACATGGTCTCCCAAAGCACCATGAGGAATACCCCTCCCAGTTACCCTACAGAGCCCTCAGCTCACTAGGGATGACTTAAATTTAAACAATATTTAAACACTGGTATTAACACTCTCTTTTCCTGCTCCTCCCACTTCCTCTCTCTATTTCTCTCTCTCCCTCTGACACCATTTGGAATGAGCCTCAAATGTCTCTTTACCCCTAAATATCTCTTTACCCCTAAATATTTCATCACGTGTCTTCTGAGAATAAGAAAATCCTCTTCGGGGTGAGAGAGATAGTACAGCAGGTAAGTTATTAACCCAAGTTTGTTTCCAAGCCAGCACCATATATGGTTTCCTGAGCACTGCTGGTGGTGGCCAAAAAAGAAGGAGAAGAAGGAGGAGGAGGAGGAGGAGGAGGAGGAGGAGAAGGAGGAAGAAAATTCTCTTATGGGGTGAACTGAAAGTACAGCAGCTAGGGCACTTGCTTGCATTCTGCTGACCTAGGTTCAATCCCCAGCAACTCATATATATGGTCTGTCAAGAGTGATCCCTGAGTGCCCCAGGGAAAAGCAAGAAAGCAAAAGATCCTTTTATAGGCGGGTCAGAGAGATAGTACAGTTGGTAGAACATTTGCTTTGGGTTTGATTCCTTGCAACCCATTTTGTCCCCCAAGAACCATTGGGAATAATTTGAGTGAAAAGTCAGAAGTAACCTTTGAGTATTGCCAGGTGACCCCAAAACAAAAATCATTAATTAAAAAAATTTTAAAGCTTCTTATACTACCACAACTACCAAATTTGGGACAATTAAACTTCGATGTTATTTTTGTTTTCGTTTTAGAGCCATACCCAGTGGTGCTCAGGGTTTACCCTGCACTCAAGAATCACTCCTTGTGGTGTTCAGGAGAACATATGGAATGCCAGGTTTTGAACTTGGGTAGGGAAAATGCAAGGCAAGTGCCCTTACCACTGTACTATCTCTTTGGCCCCTTGTCACATATACTTTTTTTTAAGAAGCATCAACAATAGTCAACAGGGTTGGGGCTGGAGTGATAGCACAGCGGGTAGGGCATTTGCCTTGCATGCGGCCAACCCAGGTCCGATTCCCAGCATCCCATATGGTCCTCTGAGCACCGCCAGGGATAATTCCTGAGTGCAGAGACAGAAGCAACCCCTGTGCATCGCTGGGTGTGACCCAAAAAGCAAAAAATAAAAAATAGTCTACAGGGTTATAGATCATTTTTATTTTCTTACTGCAATTTTTCTGTATTCTAAAAGGGTATTTTTTAAATAATAGCTGAATTTTTAATTTTTTCTTAGGTCACACCTGGCAATGCTCGGGGTTACTCCTGGCTCTGCACTCAGGAATTATTTCTGGTCCCATATGAGATGCTGGGGATTGAACCTGGGACGGCTGCGTGCAAGCCAAATACCCTCCCTGCTATACTATCGCTCTGGTCCCTAATAGTTGAAATTTTTAACTAGAAGTATATTAAATTGTGAATTATTCAAATTGAATTTTGTCCTTATAGACATTTGTGCCAGTCACACTCATAGTATAGCACCAAAAGTTGAGAGAAGGTTGATTTTACCCACAATCACCCATCCCCCACTCCTCACCCAGTGCAAAAAAAGAAAAGGAAAAATTAGATAGAATTTTAAATAGAATTAGATAGAATTAGTCAGTGGATTAAAAAAATTAGATAGAATTAGCCCAGTGGATTAGGGGCAAGTATGTGACCTAGATGATCCAATTGGGAAGTCTTTGCCTTTGTTTACTGACTGAACCTAGAAAGCTGACTCTTTTTCTTTTGAACTGAAAGTATGTTCAATTTGAGGAAGATACAGACAAACCATAAAAGCGCTGATCAACAACAGCCTGTCCTATGGCTGAAAGGTTGTAATTATGTAACTTTGTAGTTATATCATTAGAGAGCCCTTATTTTCTTTGTTGTTAAATCTAGTTTAGTTGGGTTTTCTTATGCTTGACAAGCTTGAAAAGGGTCCATAAAGGTTTCTACAACTCTGCAAGATCTTAGTCTTTTCAGTTTCATTTCATGGAAGAGAGAACAGAATTGTCAGTGGTGAAATAGCTTGTTCAGGTTCACACAGGTTATGCTGGGCGGGGGGCGGGGAAGAGGGAGAGACAGAGACAGAGACAGAGAGAGAGACAGAGAGAAAGAGAGAGAGACAGAGAGAAGTACTGGAATTCAAGGATGAACTCAAACTCCGTTCCCTAAAATGTACCTGAAAACAATTTGAGGCAAAGTATAATGTCAAAAAGGGAAAGTTGCCTTGGAACTCTCCAAGGGTCACCTGGGAAAACGTCGCCCTCTTCCACATACTGTCTCTCACACTGTCCCTCTCCCTCCTATCCGGCTATTGCAATTTGGACTGAGATTTCGAAGAGGTCCTTATCTGTTCTAGGTCAATTAGTAAATTCCATTCTCCAGACCCAGGGCTTCATTAGGTAATGATGCAACATGGTGAAATGAACTGTTTACCGAGGCCTCCCGGAGGGAGAGTGACTCTTTCACTGGACTTCGGGCGTGATAATGCGACCCTGGAGGACAAGCCAAAGAGGGTCCTGGTGATTGAGGCTATTGTGAAGCTCCTGGAATTGATTCTATCACTGATGAAAGGGCTTCTCTGCCTCTCCCCCTCCCCTCCCCCCAGCCAATGAGAGTTCAGCATTAAGTTCTCTGCATTGAAAAGGTTCCTTAAAGTTATATCTATGTAAGCATATTATAAATATCCGTGCCAGAGATACAATGCAGGAGCTCACACAGCAGGACAAGTGCTGCTTACTCATCCACCTCCCGGGTAGCCTGGATTCTTTAACTTCTTAACCTTCCCCCCAACCCCACCCCCCAAAAAAGAAATTTTTCATTTATTTGTTTGTTGGGGCCACACCTGACGAATCTCAGGAGTTGCTCCTGCTCTGCATTCAGGAATTACTCCCGATGGTGCTCAAGGGACTCTGGGATGCTAGGGATTGAACTCAGGTTGGCCGCTGGCCTTGCCCTCCCCACTGTGCTGTCACTTCAACCCCGGAGGTGATGCCTTCCTCTGCTGGTAAGACTGCCATGCTAGCTTCTTCACCCTCTTGGGGAAAGGCTGCTAGGGCAAGCATGGCTAAGTGAAAATCACTGGTGCACCCCCTGCACCCTTACAACACACAAACACACACGCATACACACACACAACACACCTGCAAAAAAAAATCCCCTTGGGTAATAAACTATGAGTGTTCAGAACTCTCTTGTAAATTACCGGGGGTTTTTGTTGGTTCGGTTTTAGTGTCTGGGTGACACCCAGCAGCGCTTGGGCTAACTTCTCCTGGCTGTTTCAGGGATCACTCTTGGCAGGTTTGAGAAACCATGTGGGATACAGGGATCAAACCTAGGTCAGCTGTGTGCTTGCATTCTAGCCAATGATAAAATCAATGGTAAAATAAAACCAGAAGTCAATCAGCAGCCTGTGCTAGGGATTGAAGCCTGGATGTCCATATGCAAGGTGAGTGCCCTACCCTATGTTGGTTGGCCCAAATTACGATTCAGTTAAGAAACAGCTATTTTGGGAGGGAGGTATTTGAGGGTTTTTTTGGTGTTTTTTTTTTAAATTATTGTTTCTTTGGTTTGGGGCTTAGCAGGGTTGGCTGTACGCAAGGCAAACGCCCCACCGTTGTGCTATCGCTCCAGTTCCACCCCTCTCGGAGAGCCTGGCAAGCTACCAAGAGTATCTCGCCCTCACGGCAAAGTCTGGCAAGCTACCTGTGATGTATTCAATATGCTAAACACAGTAACAACAAGTCTCAAAATGGAGACGTTACTGGGCCCGCTGGAGCAAATCGATGAACAACGGGAGGACAGTGACAGTGGTTTGGGGGCTATACCCAGTGGAGTTCAGGGTTTACTCCTGGCTCTGCACTCAAGAATCACTCCTGGCAGAATTGGGGGACCATATGTGGTGCTGGAGAATCAAACCTGAGTTGCCTGCATGCAAGATGTGAGAACAAAGTGTGGATGCGCAATGTGTGCTGTCAGTGGCCAGGAACCAAGAGCCTCAGGCCAGCTGACGGCAATGGACGAAGGAAGGAACGTAGAAATGGGGCCACAGGCTGGCAGTCAGTGACCATTTATTTCTCTTTTTTCCACTTTTCTCTTACAGAGTAGTTATGTGGAAATCATGAAGGGTGGGGGTGTACATAGGTGAACTTTAGCATAATAATAAACAGATGTAAAGCCCCTCCTTCAGGGGAAGTTCTAGGAGATTAACTCTGGGACAAAATCTGGGGATTCAGCACTGTAGATTACTAGGAGATCCGCTCAGGGCGGGATTTCATCTAAAGGTGTATTGTTTTCTCCTTTCCTCAGCTAGTAATTTATTTAAACAATCATATTGAACACTGATATTTCTAGTCATTTCGTATGGACACAGTAAGAGATATATTAAGCTTTTTAAAAGCTCTTTAGAGTGGCTTTTCCTGGGGACATCTCGCTATATGTCCCAGACCATAGTTCTCAGGCCAGGTTAGTCTTTCCTAACCCCAGCAGGGTCCTTATTCAGTTTCTTCTTTTTGGGTCATGCTAGAGTTTGTTCCATGACCATGCTCTTAACTTATTATACTTTTTTTTTTCTCTTTGGTCCACACCCAGCAATGCTCAGGGGTTACTCCTGACTCTGCACTCAGGAATTACTCCTGGCAGTGCTCGGGGGACCCTATGGGATGCTGGGGATCAAATCCAGGGTGTCTGCATGCAAGGCAAACACCCTACCCGCTGTGCTATCACTCCTGCCCCTTATTATACTTCTTTTTTGTTTTTGTTTTTTGGGTCACACCCAGTGATGCACAGGGATTACTCCTGGCTCTGCTCTGCACTCAGGAATTACCGCTGGCGGTGCTCAGGGGACCATATGGGATCCTGGGAATTGAACCCAGGTCGGCAGCATGCAAGGCAAACACCCTACCCACTGTGCTATTGCTCCAGCCCCCTTATTATACTTCTTACGGTGCTTAGCTTGTCCCTTTTTGATGCCAGGGTAGCTTACTGCTTGCATTGGGTCCATCCTTGTCCCTTGCCAGGACCCTCCTTTGGGGGCTGTTAGGAAGTAAGGGCAACTGACGCTTAAGTCATGTTACAAAAGCATAGCATCAACTCTCTTCCTGTGTCTATACAAAAAGTACATTGCTAAACCATGCAAAGGACATAAAAGGAAGAGAAAAGCAATATAGAGTTAAAAGTGCCTGATGGAATTGGTGTGCACCAGGAGAACTGTGGTGGGAGTCCTGAGGGAGGAGCAAGGACAAACCAATGTTATCCAACACAAGGTGAGCACCCTACCCAGTATACTATCATCCAAAAAGAAATTAAATGGGGCTGGAGCGATAGCACAGCAGGTAGGGCATTTGCCTGCACGCGGCCGACCTGGGTTCGATGAGCCAGGAGTAACCCTTGTGTAGTGCCATGTGTGACACCCCCCCCCAAAAAAAAGCAAAAAAAATTAATTAATTGATTGATTAAATAAGACACCTGTGAGGGGCTGGAGAGATAGCACAGCAGGCAAAATGCTTGCTATGCACATGGCCAATCCCTGGCATCCCATATGGTTCCCCTGCACTGCCAGGAGTAATCACTGAGTGCAGAGCTGGGAGTAACCCCTAAGTATCACCGGGTATAGCCCCAAAAACAAACAGAAAGAAACAGCTTTAAGGGACAGGGGATGTGTCTCAGAGTAACCTTGCAAACGTGAGACTTTGAGTTCGATCCCCCAGTATCACACAAAAAAGGAAAGCAGTTTTGATTATGGACAGGACACTAAATGGCCATGGAACGTGAGAAGCTTGGCTATTATTAACTACGGAGTATTGATTGTCCTAGCCAGGCCAGCCCAGCAGCATTCCATAAGGAAGCAGAAGCGGAGAGACAGAGACTGGCTGTTGCTGATGCAGGAACCTCAGGAAGAGGTATTTTACCCTCCACGCATGCTGAGATTTCTTGCTCTCAACAGCACCTTTGAGATAGCTTTCTGGGAAAGGGCAGATTCCCAAGGGGTTTTCCAACACGGGAAGCCCAGAGAATTGAATTCCAGCTGGTTAGTATAATGGACATTAGTTTGTGTGGCCCAGTTGAAACTCACTTTCCTATTTCAAACATTTTCCTTGGGGGGCCAAAGAGATAGTACAGTGAATAAGACACTTGCCTTGCATGTGGTCAACCCGTGTTTGATCCCCAGCACCACATATGATATCCTGAGGCCGACCAGCGCAGCCAGCACTGCTGGGTGGGTTTGGCCCCCAAACAAAACAAAGCAAATGTACAAATCCTTGACTCTCTGCTGGAACCTGGCACTAACACAAATTGGCCCAGTTGACTGGACCAGGTAGAATATCACAAAAGGGTAAACATAAGTAGTGTGACCTTCTTTTTCCCAGGCTCAGAGACAGGTTCCAACAGAGCATGGATTCACTGGAACAGACTCAGGTTCCAGGCTCTATTGTTTAGGGGGGCCACACCCAGTGTTGCTCAGGGCTGACTCCTGGCTCTGGGCTCAGGGATCACTCATGACAGGGCCCAAGCCCCATAGTACCTGGGTCAGCCTCCACAGTCGCTATCGCTATTGCTCTGGTCCCAGTTTCGGCTTCTTAAATAAACAAGAGGAGGGGGGAAGTGGAGTGTGAGAGAAACTGGGGACACTGGTGCTGGGAAATGTTCACTGGTGGAGGGATGGCTGCTGGAACACTGTATGACTAAAACTTAATCATGGACAGCTTTGTAAGGGTCTATCTCACAGTGAGTCAATAAAAAAAAGTTTAAAAAAAAGAGGAGAGGGAGGGACACTCACTTTTTGACACCTGGCATTACAAAATGAGTGTGTGGTCTGGAATGGTTGTACCACTGGGAGAACAGAGACTTTGGGGATTGGACAACGGAAGCAGAAGGGAATTCAGAGGAGGCTTTAGACTCCTAATCTTGACTTGGCTAAAGGCAGAGCTACCTAGCCCTCAGAGACAGTACCTGGTCAAGTTCCCTTAAACTTACTTCGGATTCAGTTGTCTGTCTCTTTCAGGGAAGTTTAAGGAATCATAAACAATATTCTCAAAGGGGCTGAATCGATAGTCCTGTGGGGAGGGCTTTTGCCTTGTACACAGCCAACCAGGGTTGGATCCCTGGTATCCCACATGGTCCCCTGAGCACTGCCACGAGTGATTCCTGAGTGCAGAGCCAGGAGTAACCCCTGAGCACTGCTAGGTATGGCCCAAAGTACAACCCACAATTTGCAATTTACAGGGACTTGGGGAAGAGATACATGCAGAGACTTCTTAGTACAAATTTGAAGGCGTCATTTGTTGAGGCAATATGTTCCCTCAAAAGAGCTGAATGAGACCTTAAAAGTTCAGGTGGAACTGGAGAGATCACACAGGGGTGAAGGTACTTGCCTTGTACATGGCTAACCCCAGTTTGATTCCCAGCACTGCACATGGACCCCTGAACACTGCTGGGGGAGCAGTGTTTCAGTACTCAGCCATACCTGAGTACTATCAGGTATCGCTCAAACCTACCCCCACCCAAATTCAGGGGGGGCCAGGGAGATGGTTCAGCAGTAGAACACTTGAGACCGTTGGTCCAACCCTCCTTAAGTGGTCCTAAGGGTTTGCTTCTTCCTCCTTCCCTGCCAGGCAGAGCATGACCTGCTGGGCAGGGCGGCAGACACAGGGGCCAGGGGCAGATAGAGGTCAGGGGCAGACATAGGGGCTGTGTCTGTGGCAGACAGAGGGGCCAGGGACAAAGGTCAGGGGCAGACAGAGGTGAGGGGCAGATACAGGGGAGTGGGTGCAGGCGCAGCTTAGCAACTTGCTCTTCTTGCTGTTATTTTGTTTTTTATTTTGGGGCCATACCTAGCAGTGTTCAGGGCTCAAAGCTCACTCCTGCCAGGCTCAGGGTACCCTATGGGGTACCTCAGATCAAACCCAGGCTGGCTGCTCTCAAGGCAAGCGGTCAACCTACTGTACTATCGCTCGGGCTCCATGTTCTTCCTGGTACCCAATCAGTGTGAGGCTGACTTGAGTCTGGCGGGGATGCTGGAGGGGGTATTCGATGACCTGGTAGAGGTAAGGCACTTAGCTTCCATATGGCTGACCCCAGTTCATTCCTGTGTGTCAGTCCCCCAGTAACCTTCAGGAGTGATGCCCTGAGCACTGCTGGGGGTGGCCCCTAATTGAAAACAAGCACACATATGCGGGGGGAAAAAACAGTCAGTAACCTGGTAGTCCAAACACTGATTTTGGACCTTTTCCAACATGGATGAAGCAGAAAAAGTATTAATCCATTAATCCGTATTTGGGGGTCCAGAGAGCCAGTACAGTGCACAGGGCACTTGCCATGCATGAGGCCAACCAGGGTTCAATTCTTGGCATTCCATATGGTCCCCTGATTCCCACCAGGAATGATTCCTGAGTGCAGAGCTAGGAGTAAACTGGGCATGGCCCCCAAACCAAGAACAAAACCATCCAAATGTATTCTTTTGTTGCTATGTTTTAGGGGGCCACACCCAGCGATGCTCAGGGGTTACTTCTGGCTCTGCACTCAGGAACCACTCTTGGCAGTGCTTGTGGCACCATAGGGGATGCCAGGATTGAAACCAGGTTGCAAGGCAAGTGCCCTACTTGCTGTACTATGGATCTGACCCTAGAGCACTTTTTTTTTTTGCTTTTTCGGGCCACACCCAGTGATGCTCAGGGGTTACTCCTGGCTCTGCACTCAGGAATTAGTCCTGGAAGTGCTCTGGGGACCCTATGGAATGCCAGGGATTGATCCCAGGTCGGCCGCATGCAAGGCAAACGCCCTACCTGCTGTGCTATCGCTCCGGTTCCCCTAGAGCACTTTTATGTTTCAATTTTTTTTTTTGCAGCCAGTACTACTGCACCCTCATTCCTGAGAGTTCTTCACACTGTTATAAACTCCCAAACAACACTGATCAGAGTGCCAAACTCAGCACAATTGGGATTCACACATCAAAACAATCAGATAGCAGCTATATACCTGCTACAATGGTTAAAATCCAAAACTACCAATATCAAATACTAGCAAGGATGTGGATATGGGGCAGGAATTCTTTTTTTTGGGGGGGGGGTTGTGAGGAGCACAGCTAGCAGTGCTCAGGGGATTAAGTGGTGTCTAAGATTGAACCCCAGGTTCCTGTACTGACTGTTGGTACTCCAGCCCTTTCAGCTATCTCCCCTCAAATAGGAATTCTTTCTTTTGAGACACCCTTCTGGGGATGCTGGGGGCACCTGTACCACACCCAGCGGGATAGGGAGGTCAGGGAAGGGGACCCCAGCAATGTTCACCATGGCTCCGGCCCTTTGAGTCAGTCCCTGGCCAGAAACACATTCTTTGTTGCTAGTAAGAGCGACAAGTACAAGGTGCAGCCACACTGGAAGACAGTTGAATCATTCCTTTCCTTTTCTTCTTCTTTAGTACTGCAGATTGAACCCAGAGCCTCACACTGGAAAGCCAAGAGTTCTACCACTGAGTTACATCCCCGGCCTAGTTTCATAATTTCTTACATAATATTTCCTATCCAACCCAACAGTTATGCTCCTAGGTATTTACTCAAAGAAAACTTACGTCTACACAAAAAGCTAAGCACAGATATTCACAGCAACTTTATTTGTAATTGCCAACATCTGGAAGCAGCCAAAATGTCCTTTAACAGGTAACGATAAAACAAACTCATGCATAATCGCCATAGAATGGAACTTATTCCAAGAAAAAAAATAATAAAGGGGCTACCAAGTTAACTGATCTTCTTGGAAAGACAAATCTATAGAGATGGTTGGGATGTAGTTCAGTGGTAAGACTATAGCACTGTCCTCCCGTTGTTCATCGATTTGCTTGAGCAGGAACAAGTAACGTCTGCATTGTGAGACTTGTTGTTACTGTTTTTGGCATATCAAATATGCCAGGGTTGCTTGCCAGGCTCTGCCGTGCAGGTGGGATACACTCAGTAGCTTGCCGGGCTCTCTGAGAGGGGTGGAGCAATCAAACTCCAGTTGGCCTGGTTGGCCGAGTGCAAAGCAAACGCCCTACCAGCTGTGCTATCGCTCCAGTCCATCAGCACAATAGCATGAACAAAAATCCACAATTTAAGGCTCCCTATTTATGCTTTTTGTTATTTTTGGCCATACCGGTGGTGCTCAAGGGACTACTTCTGATAGTACTCAAATGCAGGGGCAAGGATCAAATCAAGATCAGCCACATGCAAAACAAGATTCTTAACCCTTGTACTATCTCTCTAGTCCCCTACATTTGCTCTGCATTGTATTGTCTGTGGGTTTTGACAAACGTATAATTCCATGTAGTCACCATAACTGTAGCACTGTTCTCCCAGTGTTGATCGATTTGCTAGAGCGGGCACCAGTAACGTGTCCATTGTGAGACTTGTTATTACTGTTTTTGGTATATTGAATACGCCACAAGGAGCTTGACAGGCTCTGCCGAGCGGGCGAGATACTCTTGCCGGGCTCTCTGAGAGGGATGGGAGAACTGAACCCTGGTCAGCCGCATGCAAGGCAAACGCCCTACCTGCTGTACTATCGCTCTAGCCCTGCCACCATAACACTGTAATATATTCATCCTTTCCTCCCTTCTGCTAAAGGGAGGAGAAAGAAAAACAAATCCACACAACCATCAGGAGTAGGCAGGGGATAGGAGAGAAGATTTGGAGGTGAAATTTGGGATGGAGTGAGTTGAAAGGGTTGAATCTTCTACTTTGCAAGCTGGAGCTGGTTTAATTCCTGGCACCTCAGACATTTCTCAGATGGCAGTGATTCCCAAGCACAGAACCAGGAAACGCCCTCAAGCACTGCCGGATATGGCCCAAACAACAACAACAACAACAACAACAAAACAATTCCAAGCCAATATTCGTCTCTTAAGTACAGCAAATATGCCACAATAACAGAAGGTGCTAACAGGAAAAAGTGAGGGTGATGATGGCGGTAGGGGAGATGGGAAACTTCTTTCTGCTCAGTTTTTTTTTTTTGTAAACCTAAAACTGGTCAAAAATTAAAAGTTATGCATTAAAAACATGTTGCAATGTAGAGTATGAAACCATGGCACTAAACTTTTCATCTTCCCGTACTTTCAAATCCATTAATCTGAAAAGCTATCATGTATATTCCTTTACCTCCTTTCAGCACTCAGTTCTTGTCCAGAGTGATTATTTCCATCTATCACTGTCATGTGGGTCTCTTCTCTGTCCTAACAGTGAAACAATGCCCAAAAGGAATGGGTAGGAGGAGACGAAAGTTGTCTTCCATGCAGGCAGGCTGGGGTGGGGATGAGGAAACGGTGGTGGGAGGAAAATACTGGTGATGGGAAATGTGCACTGGTGAAGGGACAGGTGTTGGAACATCTATAACTGAAACCCAATCAGGAGCAACTTTGTAACTGTGTATCTCAGAGGTGATTCAATATTTTTCTTTTTTGGGTCACACTCAGCAATGCTCAGGGGTTGCTCCTGGCTCTGCACTCAGGAATTACTACTCCTAGCAGTGCTTGGGGACCATTTGGGATGCCGGGGATTGAACTCAGGTCGGTCACGTGCAGGGCAGACATCCTACCAGTTACACTATCGCTTCAGCCCAGGTGATTCAATTTTTGAAAAAGGAAAAAAAAAAAGATAAATTAAAAATAAAATCCATTGATCTGTCTTGCACTGGGATGGATATTTTACCCATGCATGTTCTGCTTAAACTGTCCACTGATATTTGTCTTATGCCGGGTTACTATTTATCAAGTACTGACACAATGTATTGTTCTATGCCATTCTGTTATACCACCTAAAATCATCAGGAAAACCTTTCAGTGTTGGAAAGCTGTCAAATGCACAGTTTTGGATATAAATTTTCAGATTTAACAGGTTCACTTTGTTCATTTGAAAGAAAGAAAAGAAGGTATGCCAAATGTCCCAGTTTGGTTAAAACCATGTTCCACTGGAAAAGCAGCTCAATGAGCCAGCAATTCAAACAGTGCAAATGTTCTCCATTGTGTCATGCTTTAGAAGGGGGAGTTTGTCACATGACATTAAAAAGATGTGTACTCAAGAGTTGAGATCAAACACATTTAACATTCTTACAGAGTCAGTCAGGGACAGAGCTAAGCAAACCCCGAGGGTGAAAATTACCACTTTAAGAGTTTGGTGTCCTGACCTTGACCTATTTTTAGTGAGGAGTCAATTTTACCCAGCACCCTTTCTTTAAGATAAGCCCTAAAGGATTATTTATTAATGAGGCTCTACTTTCCATATAAAGCATTTCATATAAAGAATGATTCAAGATCCACAGGTAATAAACAGCACAGTGGATGATACAGACATAATATTTGAAAGTACACACCAAAACGTTAACACTGGTGAAATCCAAAAGGTAGAATAAACGTCGATTTCAGTTTTCTCTGTCTTAGCCAATCTTGCAATGAGCAGGTATGAAAAATCTAAAAAACAAACCAAAAGCATATTGAAATTTCACTTGCAGCATCTTTTGGCCTACACATCAATGCTACAAACGCAGAGATCTTCAATCAAGCTTTATTCAAGACCTAGCTTCAAGACGAATATAAAACAAAAGCATAATGTTTTTGTGTGTGTTTGGAGATTTCGTTGCTCTCATTTTGTCTTTAATCCAGAGAAAGTGGAGAGAAGGGAAAGCATGTGGGGCGGGACCAAGACAGATTTTTGGGGGGAAAAGTTTTTCTGGTACGCTAACGGTCCCCTGAGCACTGGGTGGATGGGGCGGGGATGTCAAGCACCATTGGGCGTGGCCCAAACAGCCCTCTCCCGGGTCCCAAATCCTGTCCGTCTGGAATCCCCTAACAGTCCCCAGCATTTCATAAGGGCCCAAACGCTCGTGCATGGACTAGGGGCGGGAAATACGGGGCAGGTGAGGACATGGGGGACCGCGCGCCCGGGACACCGGCCGCACCCCAGGAAGGCCCTCGCGGCTTTGCAAAACTGCAGCCGTCAGGAACATAGAATCAGAATGCGGTCAAGCGCTGGAATCCAGCTGCTGGAAGTTCCCCGGCCACGCCGGAACTGTCTCCAGCCCCGAAAACTCGGAGAGAGACCGCGCCCCCAGACAGCGACCCCGCGCGCACTGCATAGCCCCGTGATTGGAGGGGAAAGGGCGGGTCCCACGCAGGCGCGCCGGGCTCAGCGAGCACGCGGGGCCGAGGGCGCAGGGCGCAGGCGCGAAGGGCTCGGCCGAATGGTGGCGCCGGGGGCCGTAGGGCGCAGGCGCGCGGGGCGTGACGGGCCATGGGCGGGGCTCAGCCGCCCCTGGGCGGGGCTCGCTAATCACTCCCCGCCCAACGCGAGATCGCGGAGAGCAGGGGCGGGGCGCGATGATGGCATCGCGTAAGGAGGCGGTGAGAAGACCCGGATCCTGTGGTGACCCAGTGGCCTAATGGATAAGGCATCAGCCTCCGGAGCTGGGGATTGTGGGTTCGAGTCCCATCTGGGTCGCACGGAGATTAGTTTTGGCGCAAGGTGAGGCGATAGTGGGGCACTGACCACAGGGAGGAAGCAGGTTTTGAAAGGTGCTCGTTTCTTTCCTATCCGGTGGGGCTCTCGAACGATTGTTATTTAAGTCAGGAAATGAGTGTGTGTGTTTTCAAGGCGCTGTAGGAGAAAGCTTGGGAGTGGGAGCTAGGAGATGCTGCAAAAGAGGAGTGTTCACTCAGTTGATTTAATCTTCATGAAATACCCTCACGGAAGCCACATGCTGACTGGACAGCGAGACGTACCTCTCCTACCTCTCGTTGCTTTTAGCCTTTCAAGCTTAGTATCCTGGGCAGTCACATTTGCAAAACATTCTCCGCCTCCTTGTCCCTGGAGGTGTCGTGAGCAGTTCCAAACAGGGCTGCTCATAGGAAAACAAGTGTGCTGTTGTTACCACGCGCAAATAGAATAAGGATAATTTATGTTTCTGTCCCCAGACGATTGAGAATAACAAACTGTACTTAGAACATGCAGGGTGTGTGTGTGTGTGTGTGTGTGTGTGTGTGTGTGTGCAAATGAGTGTTATAAGAAAAAAAACTACAGTTTAACACTTTCAGGTCGCTTGGTTCAGTTAACTAGCTGGAAACGTTTCAACTTCTCACTGTAGAAGACCTGTAGAAGAGGAATATCAGTGAGTTAATTCCTACCCTTAAAAAAAAAAAGCTAAATGCAAAATGCAAAATGTCAGGTGGTATCAGGGATGTGAGCCTGGAAAGGACCTTAGAGGAATCCAGATACAGAGTCTGGCGTGCAGTTGCCGACTATGTCCCAATGCTGTTTTCTCACTGCTGACAAATACATGTGTAATGGAATTTTCTAAGGAGGGAACTGGTGAGTACAGGCTATGCAGGAATCTTCTGTTCTATCCTTACAATGTTTGTGCAAATCTGAAATGATTCCCAAGTTGAAAGTTGGTTGAAAACGTACTGAACCACCAGTGGAGAAATTTGACAGACTTACCTTCCATTTTCTGATCAGGAATGGAGTGCTAACATTCTTATCTAGAACATGTGAGTCCGTGGAGAGGCTCCTAGTTCGTTCCTGCTGTCTCAGAGTTGGTGGCCACGTTGGGTCTTTGCTTTCAAGGGCGCTCAAGAAAAAAAAAAAAGAAAAAGAAAAAGAAAAAAATCACAACCCACCTTCTCTTGCCTGCCGCCTAGAGGCAGCACTGGGGACAACAGGCTGCGACAATGTGCGCCCGCACCCCAAAGGCCGGGTGACAGAAGGGAAAGCCCAGCATCAAGGACTGCTGAGGACAAGGCCTCCTTCTACCCTCCCAGCCCCCTCACCCCTCGCCTGGGCTCTGTCTCCCTGGCAGGTGTTCTGTGGCTCCCTGGACTGCAGTCTGCAATAGTGTGCACCTACTGGATACCCTCGCATGCATTCTCCACCTCCTCTCCCTTCCTCTCAGGTCCCTCTGTCCCTCCTACTGTGCCGGGCCAGCCCATGTCTCTGACTTTGCTCTGAACCCGGCTCTCTCGGGAACTGGTGTGTGGGTGCTTGAGCTCATTCTGTAGGCACTGCCCGTGGCCCCTGGCTGCCATCCAGGCCTTTCCCATACAGCCAGGCTGCCTCTGGGCACCTTCCGGGTGCCCACCCAAGGCCTCTCTTGTTGTTGGTATTTTGTTGTTGTTGTTTTGCATCACACCTGGCGATGCTCAGGGGTTATTCCTGGCTTTGCACTCAGGAATCACTCCTGGCGGTGCTTGGGGGACCATATGGGATGCTGGGAATCGAACCCAGTTTGGCTGCCTGCAAGGCAAACCCCCTACCCGCTGTGCTATCACTCCAGCCCTCCAAGGCCTCTCTTGGACTGCCCCTACCACACTCCTGCATGCACCCCTCTAAGTCTTTACCCTGCTTGAAATCAGAAGTCTTCTCCAGTCCTGCCCTCTCCAAGCGCTTTACTTCTTAGGAAATTTTTTCCTCAGTTCTCCAAACTCCATCTGCTTGGGGTTGGAGGAGAGCTGAGGGGGCTGGGCGGGGGGCGGGGGGGTGAAGGGCTGAGGGCTAGGATGGGGAGCAGCAAGAATCAGGGCGTGTGGTCAAGCAGCGCCCAGACAGCCTGGAGGCCCCGCTTCTCAGGTTTTCATCCTGGGGCCGCCTTCCTGGGAATGTAGGTTCAGGAGGACGCCCACCAGGGGGGTCTTTCTCCTGCTGGTTCTGGGGCCCGGAGAAGTAAGCCTCCTGCCAAGTCTTCCCAGGAAGAGGAAGAAGGAATCAGAGAAATGAGCATCCTCTGGGAAAGAGGCCAGCCACGCTGAGCACTGACCCTGTGCTCAGCACGGAGCTTGTCCATGTTGCTCTTGGCCAGTTACCACTGATAAGTTTAGGTGATGTAGATGACACGTGTTTTTTTTGGGGGGGGGGGTTGATCCTGGTGGTGCCTGAGGGGTCTTCTGGTACCTAGGATCTTACTTGCGGTCCTGCAAGTGAAGTCTTTGCTCCCTTCCTTTAAGCCATATCCCCCAGCCTTAAATAATATTTTGTGTGTGTGTGTGTGTGGGAAAAGTTGTGCTACACATGGCGGTGTCAGGGCTTAATTTTGGCTTTGTGCTTAGGGATCACTCCTGACTGTGCTCAGGGAACCATATGTGCTTCTGGGGAGCAAACCTGTGTCCCTCTGGCCCCTGAACAATGAACCTTTTTTGGTGGGGCCATACTCGGTAATACTTAGGGCTTTCTCCTGACTCTGCACTGAAGCATTACTCTTGGCAGTGCTCAGGGGAACTTATGGGTTGCTGGGATCAAACCCGGTCAGCCATGTGCAAGACAAGCATCCTATCCGTTGTCCTATCTCTCCAGCCCCTGAAAAGTGAGCATTGAAGGACTCTCTTCACATGACGTTTGGGTCTCTAACGTATGCATCTTGGGAGCTGGAGGGACAGCACAAGGGTAAGGTGCTTGCCTTGTATTTCACTGACTCAGATTTGGTCCCTGGTACCATGTATGGTTCCTTGAATCTCACCAGTTATGATTCCTGAGCACAGAGCCAGGAGCAGGCACTAAGCACAGCCAGGTATGGCCCACGAACAAAAAATAAAATAAAATGTATGTCTTTGACATTGTTAATATGCAAAGACATCAAATCAGATTCACAGCTTTTAAATAATAGATGAAGGTCCAGAATGATAGTATAGCCTGTAAGGTGCTTGGCTTGCATGCAGCAGACACGGGTTCGATCCCCAGCACCCCATATGGCTCCTCAAACCTTGCCAGGAGGGATCTCTTGAGTACTGCCAGGTGTGACCCAAAACCTCAAAGAAGAGAAAAATAAAAGTAAAGGGAGCTATAATAAAAGTAAAGGGAGCTAATTTATTGTTTTAAAGCCAAGAAGAAGATCTGGGAGAGAGTCTAGCAGTTAGGACACTTTCATGGAGCCTACCTGGGTTTGGTCCCTAGGAGGACCCCCAGTGGTTCCCCAAGCTCTGCCTACATATGATCCCCAAGTGACCCCTGAACACAGAGCCAGGGGTAAGCCCTGAGCATAGCTAAGTATGGCCCTCCAAACAAAAAGGAACTAAAAAAGCTGAGAAGGAAAATAAAATCACTAAGATTATGCAATTGTGCAGCAGTTTGCAATTTGGTTTAAGATCAACCTGAAGATTTCAACATGTTCTTGTACATCAACTTACCACAGTGTATCTTGGAACAGTAGAGGGTAGAGGGGCCTGTTTTTTTGTTTGTTTTGTTTTTTTGGTTCACACCTGGTTGTGCTCAGGACTTACTCTAGCACTGTGCTCAGGGATCACACCTGGCAATGATCAGGGGACCCTCTAAGGTGCCAGGGATGATACCGGGGCTGACTGATAGTAAAGGGAGTGCCTTATCTGCTATATGATCTCACCAGTCTCCATGACATTTTTAGTGCACCCCCGCACTACTGGAATCTAGTGCTGAGAGGCCAGGGGTGCAGGGGTGCTACTAAATATCCTACAGTGCGGGGCTGGAGTGATAGCACAGCGGGTAAGGCGTTTGCCTTGCACACGGCTGACCCGGGTTTGATTCCCAGTCTCCCATATGGTCCCCTGAGCATTGCCAGAAGTAATTCCCGAGTGCATGAGCCAGGAGTAACCCCTGTGCACTGCCAGGTGTGACCCAAAAAGGAAAAAAAATCCTACAGTGCACAAGGCAGCACCCCCACCCCATCCAGCCAGAGAAGGATCTGGAGGAGCAAACTCAAGTTGGCCCCATGTAAGGTAAGTGCCCTGCCTCTGTATTATTGCCCTGGCCCCCAGCTGTGTTGGAAACTAAAAATAAAATGGGAACAGGTAAGGTACTCCTCTTACAAGCAGCCAGGAACTGCCTGAGAGGCTGGGTACACAGGGACAGATGACTCTGTGTCTCCCTCGTCCCTCATCAATTGTCCCTCATCGATTGTCGCTGCTGTCATTTTAACCTTGTCCCCAAGCAGTCTCAGGAGCAAAGAGGGGAGTCTCAGGAGCAAAGAGGGGAGAGGGTCAAAGGGTGCTTCCCAGTCCAGCTGCCCTACACAGACCCCAGCTAAGTGTAGGGCCTGATTCTGGGGCTTAACATGGACACAGAGGCAGACCGGAGTGAGCACACACACCGCAGTCTCAAACAGATGTTTCCTCTCTAATGTATAAGCTGGGATCTTTGTCCCTACCAGTATTCTCATGGCTTTCTCCAGTTAGTTGGATAACACCAGTTCTCCACCAGGGAAGATAAACAGCACTTGGAATCAAAAACTAAAATCCTTGGGGATGGAGCAATAGCACAGCGGGTAGGGCATTTGCCTTACACGTGGCCAACCTGGGTTCAATTCTCAGCATCCCATATGGTCCCATGAGCACCATCAGGAGTGATGCCTGAGTGCAGAGCCAGGAGTAACCCCTGTGCATAGCCGGGTGTGACCCCCAAAAAAAGGAAAAACAAAAGAGCAAGATGGTTTAAGCAAGAGTAAAGCAACTTAAAAAAAAAGCACTAAAATCCCTAATAAATGAAATAATATGGCCAAATCAAATATTGAAAGATTTTGTGTACAATTCTCCATTTTATTTTGTTTTGAAGTCACACCTGACAATGCTCAGAAGTTACTCCTGGCTCTGTGCTCAGGAATCACTCTGGAAGACTTTGGGGTTCATATGAGATGCCAGAGAATTAAACCTGGGTCAGCCACATGCAAGGGAAGTGCCCTCTCCACTGTATGATCGCTCCACACCCCATATTTTATTTTAATTTCCAACGAAGCTGGGGGCCAGAACAATAATACAGGGGTAGGGCACTTGCCTTGCATGGGGCCAACTTGAGTTTGAGCCTTGATAACCCACATAGTTCCTGAGACCCGCCAGGAGTGATCCCTGAGCAAGTCCTGAGCACCACCAGGTGTGGTCCAAAAACTAAAAAAGAAACAAATAAAAAAAAATAGGAGGAGGCTAGAGTGATAGCGCAGCGGGTAGGGTGTTTTCCTTGCACTCAGTCAATCTGGGTTCAATTCCCAGAATCCCATATGGTCCCCTGAGCACCACCAGGAGTAATTCCTGAGTGCATGAGTCAGGAGTAACCCCTGAGCATTGCCAGCTGTGATCCAAAAAGCAAAAACGAAAAAAATAGGAACCACACTTGGCAGGACTTGTGGTGCCAGGGATCAAACTGAGGGCCTCTCACATGCAAGGCTTGGGGTCTGTCACTCAAGTCACCTTCCCTTTTCTCCCTCTCCTTTTCATTTTTACTGATGCAGGTAGATTGCGAATATTTACTGCATTATTAATCAATTAATTAATTTGTTTTGGGGTCACATCCAGAAATGTGGGAGCCTCTCTGGACTCAGTGCTTAGGGATCACTCCTGGCAGTGCTCCAGGGACTATGCCAGGGCTCAAAAATGAAACTTCTCCATGCAAAGCAGTGCTCTAGCCCATTTAATTTTCTCTTGGCTAAGTTTGGTTTATTTTTAAATCAGAGACTGTGCTACTTTTGAATTAAATAGTTGTATCCATATGTAATCATAATAGTTGTATCCATATGTAATCATAATAGTTGTATCCATATGTAATCATAACAATGCATAATATGCATACAGAAAAGCCACATATTGAAAGTATGAGGTTCAAATAATGTTCACAAACTCACTCTCCTGGGTAATCAAAGCACAGGTCAAGAAATGAGATATGGGGCAACTAGAGCAATGGAACAGCTGCAGGGCACTTGCTTTGCATGCAGCCGACCTGGGTTCGATCCCTGGCACCACATATGGTACACCGAGTCCTTCCAAGAGATCGTTGAGCACAAATTCAGTAGTAAACCCTGACCACCGGATATGGTCCAAATCTCCCTCCCCCCCACCAAAAAAAAAAAAAGAAGAAAAAGAGTTGGACAGGGAACCAGAGAGATAGTGAGAGATAGTGAGGCAGAGCAAGGCTCTTGCCTTGTCTGCAGGTGACCAGCTTGATGCACAGCACCACATTGGTCCCCTGAGCACCACATTGCTGTTTTGCCTATTTTTATGATGGATATCTTTAGAATTTTAATTATTAAGGTAAGGTATGCTCCTGGGAGAGAACAAGGCAGAGTCTCCTACCCTATGCCTGACGGTCTCCACCAGGGCCCAACAGCTGAAGACCACCGAGGCCCAGCCAAGGCCATGCTGGGAGCACTCTCCACACACCTGGATGAGCCTCACGCATAAAAGAACTGACAGAGGAACCCAGGTGTGTGGGACCCGGGGCTGAGATCTCCAAGCCTGTACAGTTTGGGACTGGACCTGCCAGTAACTAGACAGTTACACCCACCAACTACCGTGTAACCCCAACAACGGCCAGGATCCAGAGATCATCACACTCAGCTCCTGGGAGAGAACAAGGCAGAGTCTCCTACCCTATGCCTGACTGTCTCCACCAGGGCCCAACAGCTGAAGACCACCGAGGCCCAGCCAAGGCCATGCTGGGAGCACTCTCCACACACTTGGATGAGCCTCAGGCATGAAAGAACTGACTGAGGAACCCAGGTGTGTGGGACCCGGGGCTGAGATCTCCAAGCCTGCACAGTTTGGGACTGGACCTGCCAGTAACTAGACAGTTACACCCACCAACTGCCGTGTAACTCCAACAACGGCCAGGATCCAGAGATCATCACACTCAGCTCCTGGGAGAACAAGGCAGAGTCTCCTACCCTATGCCTGACTGTCTCCACCAGGGCCCAACAGCTGAAGACCACCGAGGCCCAGCCAAGGCCATGCTGGGAGCACTCTCCACACACTTGGATGAGCCTCACGCATAAAAGAACTGACAGAGGAACCCAGGTGTGTGGGACCCGGGGCTGAGATCTCCAAGCCTGCACAGTTTGGGACTGGACCTGCCAGTAACTAGACAGTTACACCCACCAACTGCCGTGTAACTCCAACAACGGCCAGGATCCAGAGATTATCACACTCATCTTATCATCTCATTCCTGATTTGGTCAAACTGGCAGGTTACCAAATGTATCATGCCCACACGGCAGAGTCTGGCAAACTCCCCGTGGTGTACCCAATATGCCAAATACCAGTAACAATGATGGGTCTCATTCTCCTAACCCTGAAAAAGCCTTGAATATGGCACTTTAAAAAAAAAATCTCAGGGCTAGGACGAAGAAGACGTTACTGGCACCTGCTCGAGGCAATCGACGAACAACAGGGTGGTCGTGATCGTGATCGAAGGTATGGTGTCAGGGATCATACCCAGGACTGGATGCAAGCAGGCATGTGCCCTGCTGTTGACAAACTTCCCATGAATTTTACTTATTATTATTATTATTTTAATTTTGTGTGCACACCTGGTGGTGCTCAGGGTTTTCTCCCAGCTCTGCGCTCAGGGATCACACCTGGTGGTTCTCTGTGGACCGTCTGTGGTGCTGGGAATAAAATCTGGATTGGCTGTATGCAAGGCAAGGACTCCTGCCACTGTTCTATCTCTTCAGCCTAAAGTATTTTGATTTTTTTTAGATTTTAATTTATTTTCTTTTGGGGTCACACCCAGCGATGCTCAGGGGCTACTCCTGGCTCTAAACTCAGGTTCAGATGGTTCTCTGACTCCTGGCGGTGCTTAGGGGACCATATGGGATGCCGGAATCGAACCCAGGTTGGCCGCGTTCAAGGCGAACGCCCTACCCGCAGTACTATCACTACAGCCCCGGTAAAGAATTTTAATTTTTTAAAGGCTTGGTTAAATATAAACATCTACTAGTAGAGTTTTCAAAACTCATTTAAGAGGGGCATGAGAATACAGCAAAATGAATATGAAAATAAACTACAATATAATTGATATTCAGAATAATCATACTTTTAACTGTTGCAGTACTAAAACTGGAACAGTGCAGTCGCCATTTTTTCTTACTCCTTCCGCAGAAGCAACAAGGGGCCTGAGAAGCAGAACCGCAAGGAAAAAAAAAAACAAACAAACAGAAACACGCCAAGCATGAGACTTGGAGATACCGGACACTTGTCAAATAGAAGGGGCCACCCAAAGCGCAGGCGCTTACAGGAGGATTAGCAGCCGCCCGGGCGCCAATCCTCGGAACGGCCAGCAGAGGGCGCGTGTCCAAGGGTCGCACCCCGTAGAGGCCGGACAATAATCCCTTGTTCTATTCTCAGTGTCCAGACTGGTCGAGTGGACAGCGGCTCGCCCTCTCGGGCACAGAACAGGAATATGGATTTGCTTTTCTCGTCTGCAGACCTTCTGCCACCGTCTCCATTCTTGGCTATGCCACCATGTTTACCCACGGGTCTGGGAACCAGGGAGAGTCAGAGAGAGGGACCCCTGCCCAGAGCAGCTGGGCCCCTAAGGGTTTTCTCTGGGTGACCAGTTCCCTGCCTGACGCTGTGCGGGGCGCCTCATTAACATAAACTCGGGCGTCATCCTGAAGTTTATCAATCACTCAAACACTTGTGGTGCCTGGGAAATTCCTTGCAGTTTTGAAACTCTTTGCCAGAAATCTTGCACACATTTAAAAAAAAAATAACAAAATATATAGGGAGGGGGCCGGAGCCGTAGCACAGCAGGGAGGGAGCTTGCCTTGCACTTGGCAGACCAGGATTTGATCCCTGGCACCCCACATGGTCCCCTGAGCACTGCCAGGAGTAATTTCTGACTGCAGAGCCAAGAGTAACACTTGAGCATTGCTGGGTGGGTGAGCATCTCAAAAGCCAAAAATCTAACACACATACGTACTCAATAAGCATTTACTCAGCAGAGTCAGCCCGAACGTGGCAGAAACGGGCAAGGAGAGAAGGCAGATGTGCAGATGTGTATGTGGGTCTGTTGTGCTGGGAACACTTTAGACTATGGGAAACCACGGGCGTCCGACAGTCCAAGCAGATGACAAGTTCCTGGTACCCCGGTTTAGATTACTAAGGCCCCTGATGATTGCTCTGCTCCCCGTGTGGCTGGTCAGTAGAAAAAGCATGCGGGGTAGGGTGGGGGGGGGTGAGGGGGCTGCGAGGAGCATGCACATCTGCCAGAGTGCGCTTCTCATGTCAACCCATGTCCTGGCAGACAGACAGGGTGGCCTCCGTCACTGCTCTCTGTCGCCTTCGTACGGGTGACTTACCAGCCTGAGGTGGCTCCAGAACCCAGGCCTGGACCCCTGGAAGAGCTTCCGGGTGTCGGCCCCCTCCCCCACCCCAGAGCTTCCTGGAGCCCGTGGGAATTGTCCTGTCACCTCTTGATTTCAGGGTGTGAGCTTGGGGCATTCACCACATTCCTGCAATACAAGAGTGTCGGGAACGCCCCAAACTGGACCTGGGTGACTGAATAGAATCTCCAGCAGGTATGTCTGAGATGCGGTTGTAACTGAGAAAGCTTAAGCAAATTCAGCTGAGTCCATTTACAAGGCCCGCACGAGAGAAGGGGTGTGAGGATTTGTAGAAGCGTCGCCCCAGCACGCGAGTCTTGGGGCCTGGTGGTCCCGCTGGCAGCTAGACGCAGACCCTGCAGGGTATGAGCCCCATGGTGACATGGAGATGTGCTCTTTGCAGGGGGAGGGAAAATTCTAAAACCCCACGGGAGAAGGTGCTCAGCATGCAACCTTGTGATAAATAATAAAACTTCAGTCATACCTCTCTACTTCCAAGGAACAAATGACTTTTCTGATTTTGGTTTTGTTTTGGGGCCACACCCAGTGATGCTCAAAGGGTTACTCCTGGCTCTGTGCTCAGAAACTATTCCTGGTGGTGCTCAGGGGACCATATGGGATGCCAGGGATCCAACCCAGGTCGCCTGTGTGCAAGGCAAAGGTCTTAGCCTCTGTATTATCTCTCCAACCCCAAGAACAACTTGCGGAGGGGGTCAGGGGACCGTACATGGTGCAGGGGATTGAACCTGGATCGGCTGTATGTAAGACAAGCAATCTCCCAGTTGTACTATTGTTTGAATCCCTATGAATTTCTTTTATTCTTTTATTACTTTTTCCTTTACTTTTATGAGAGAGGAAGGGGAGTC
Source organism: Sorex fumeus (assembly GCF_029834395.1). NCBI lineage: Eukaryota > Metazoa > Chordata > Mammalia > Eulipotyphla > Soricidae > Sorex > Sorex fumeus. The sequence continues at coordinate 81,438,636 of NW_026606120.1, forward strand.
GGGCCACACCTGGTGATGCTCAGGGGCTACTACTGGCTCTGCACTTAGGAATTACATCTGGCAGTGCTCTGAAGACTAAATGGGATGCCAGGGAGCGAACCCAAGTTGGCCCTGTGCAAAGGAAGCGCCCTCCCCCCTATATTATTTCTTCAGCTTCTGCCTTTACATTTAAAAAATAATGTATGATGCCAGAGAGATAGTAGTGAGAGTTAGGAACTTACCTTGCATTTGCTGGCTCTGGAAACCAGCCTTCCTTCCCTTCCTTCCTTCCTTCCTTCCTTCCTTCCTTCCTTCCTTCCTTCCTTCCTTCTGCCACACCTGGCAGTGCTCAGAGCCTACTCCTGGCTCTGCATGCAGAGATAACTCCTAGGGATAACTGCTAGGCTCTGGGGTCTATATGGGGTACCCAGGATCAAACCCGAGTTGGCCACGTGCTTCACATGCACACTAGCCCTTTGCGTATCTTCCTGGCCCATTCAAGGTGGGTTTTCTGAGACAGCAAAAAAAGGGAGCCGAGGGACCGGAGTGATAGTACAGTGGGAAGGCTTTGCACGCGGCCAACCTGGGTTCAGTCCCTGGCATCCCATATGGTCCCCCAAGCACCACCAGATGTAGAAACAGGAGTAACCCCTGAACGTCGCTGGGTGTGACCCAAAAAGCAAGAAAAAAAGGTGGAGCCTAGGAACATAAAAACATCCCCTATGTTTTATGAAAAAAACATAGACAAGGGGCTGGGGCGATGGTACAGTCTGTAGGCAGTTTGCCTCACACACAGCTGACCCGGATTTGATTCCCAGTATTCCACACAGGCCCCCTGAGCCAGCCAGGAGTAACTCCTGAGCACCACTGGGCATCGCTCAAAACCAAAACACAAAGACCCCAGCAATCTCTTCAGCCCCTTCCTTCCTTTCTCCCCTCACTTCTCTCTTTGTTTTTTCACACCTGGCAGTGCTCAGGCCTCACCTGGCTCTGTACTAAGGGGTCACTCCTGGAGGGGCCTCTTTCTTTTCTTACTGAATTTTATTGCTTTTGGGACCACACTTACTGGTGCTGGGGTGCTGGGGAAAGGGACAGGGATGCAATTCTGGGGACTCCAACCCAGTCAAACCGAGAAGGATTTGCCCACCACTTACACCACGCCTCTGGCCTCTTAACTCTCTGGAAAACATAGTCCTCACCCATCCTGGCCAACCCACTTGCACGGTTCTTGTAGTTGTTTTTGGGGGGTACATTCGGCTGCACTAGTAGGGGCTGGAGTTGTGTTCGTCACAGCTCAGTGTCATTCTGGTGTGGTGGGGTGGGTTGGGGTGAGGTGCATAGGCGCCAGCTCTCAAACCCACCCTCCCTCATGCAAATTGCGCAGACCTTTCAACCTTGCCCCTTCTGCACTTTTGGAGACCCAAGTCTCTTCTTTTTGCCTTCCGAGTTTGTGATTTCTGGGGCTGAAGCGATAGCACAGCGGGTAGGCCACGGACCACTCGGTTCGATTCCCAGCATCCCATATGGTCCTTGGAGCACTGCCAGGAGTTAATTCCTGAGTGCAGAGCCAGGAGTAACCCCTGAGCATCGCCAGGTGTGACCCCAAAAGGCAAAAAAAAGTCTGTGATTACTTTCAGCAACCGCCCCTCACTGAACTCTCTACTTAGTCTCCCCTCCCTCCAGGGTGTGAGGCTGCTGAAGGGCAGGAAGCCGGGTGGGGCGGGGAGGACGGGTGAGGGGGACAGACCCCGGTGGCGCCCCTTGGTGAAGACCGTTTCTGTCCAGTGTGCAGTCAGCTGGAGAATCCACAGCATTGACGGAGTTTATTCGTCTGCACACCCTGCCGGGCCTTCACTCCCCTTCACTCCCCTTTGTCACCGAGCCCCAAGGCACCTGAACTCCGCCAACCGGAGGGAGGAGAAGAAAAGTTGCATTGATGAGGGTCGCCCCTTGCTGTGTCTAGATAGAAACATGGATCTATAGGAAAAGACATCAATGCCGCCCAGGGCGCTGAGGTTTGATTTCTCTCGAGCCACCGGCGGCTGTGTGTGTGTGTGGTGGGGGGGGGGGGGGGAAGGAAGGGGGTGTGTGTTTCTGGCCGCCCCAGCTCTGGCCGGATCTCGGCGGAGTGTCCTCTACATGCCCCCACCCGGATGCTCTCCCCAGGTGCTCGCCCCGGGCCAGCAGCTCCCCGCGGCCCCCCGGAGCCCGCGCACCCACCGTGGTGCCGAGTCCAGGGCTGGGATGGCCCCGCGGTCGGCAGGACAGCTCTGGCCACGTGCTCGCCCCCCGCCGGCGGCCGTGCGCTCTGGCGGGAGCTGGGAGAGAGACTCCCCTTTCCCCCCTAGGCTGCCCCTCATTAGCATGAAGCGGGGTGGGGGTGTGGAGCAGGGGTGCGGGGGGGAGAGAGGCCGCCCGAGAGCCTGGGCGGTGCGTCGGCGAGAATGACAGCTCGGGTGTTCTGGCTGTTCTGCTTGCTCGCGGGTTCTGCTCCCGAGACCCCGGCGGCGGCGAGCAAAGGTGAGGGCGGGCTGAGCCCGCGGGGATGCGGGGATGCGGGGATGCGGGGATGCGGGGGGAGGCGGGGTCGGCAGCGGGGTGGACGCAGCGGGGATGCGGGGTCCTTCCCGAGCGCTGGACGCCGCCGTGTGCGACTCCAGGTCCGCTTCGAGACGCTTCTCCTCCGGCGCGCGCAGGAAACTTTGCATGTTAAGTACTTGGCGGGGTCGTGGCGCGGGGAACGTGGTCCACGGGGGGGTGGGGGGGCCGCGCTGCGCGCCCCCTCAGCCCAGGACGGGCGGACGGCGGGCGCAGGGACCCCGCCAGCGATTGTGCCGAAGGACCGTTCGGTTCCCAGGTGCCAGGGGAAAGGGCGACCCGGCGGAGGGGCGTTCCTGCTCGCCTGGTGTCCGCGGGCTGCGTGATGGGCCATCTCTGGGAAAAACGGCTTCCGCAGCGTGCGGCGCCACCGACTTGGGGTTATTTTTCCACATGGAAACGGAATGACTCCAGCGGCATTTAACCCAAATATCAGGCGATCTTTCCCATGACAACAGATGGCGATATCTATGGGGAAGCAGTAGTGAGGTCAACAGTTGACAGTCAGGAATTGGACGGTCACCAGGCCTTTATTCAGCTGTGTAGGGGACAGCCGGAGCATGAGTCAGAAAACAAGCTCCTGGGGGCGGGGGGGTGTTTAAAAATCAGCTGTAACCGGCTCCGACTGCTGCCGTTTGGTTAACTTGGCTGGAGAATCCCCCTGGGGTGTGTTGCAGGAGTTGTAAAGGGGTGAACCGAGCTTTCCAGTGCAAGAGCAGGACAATGCCCCAGGTGGTCCTTGGAACTAGGGAAAGAGAATAAATAAAGACGTGCTGGTGGGCACTGGGACCCAGGCAGACGCGGAGCTGAGATTGTGTAACTGGGCAGGGAAAGCTGCCCGCTTTGCAATCAAGCTGAAGTTTGCCGAGTGAGGCTGGCGGGAGAGAATCGTTCATAATTTCAAGAAGAGAGAGGAAGTTTTTATTCCGAACCTTTTCCTTTTAGAAACTCTTCCCTCTGCCCAACGAGGAGGAAATGTACGCGATGCTGTGTGCTTTTATATATATATGTATATATATATATATATATAGATATACTTGCTTTTAAAAATCTTTCTGAACTGTGGGTTTGCTCCTAAGTAGTGTCCAAGAAGCCAGATAAAAAAATCCACTCACCAGCCCTGGATTTCGCAGCGATCAAGATGACAGTGTAAACACGGATGGGAAAACCAAATAGTTGTGTTGTCAGGGGCGCTGAAACAATTAGGAGAACCTGTAATACGAGACCTCCCCTCCCTGGGCGCCCCCCCACCCCCTTTTTTTCTGGCTGCTTTCTCAACAAAACTGTAAATAGCCCGAAAGGCGGATGTTTATATATATATTAAAGAAAGGGCAAGAAGGGTTCGTTATTCAACCCGAGTTGTCAGAGATGTTTAGTCCTAAAACAAATAGGTGGAGGCGGTTCTAAAAGCTATAGATTTGCGAAGGATCTTGCACACGACGGGACGTTCCCATCGGGCCCCCGGGTCCTCCGAAGCAAGACCCTCATCGCCATCGTCCAACGGGGCCTCCGACGGGCAGAAGAGGCCAGCGCCCCCCGCGCCCCTTCCCTGGACGCCCCTCACGGCCTCTCCGCTCTCCCCTCTGCTTTCCCGCAGCCTCGCCGCTGCCCCCCCACCGGCAACCCGACCCCGGCGGCGGCGCGGGCACGCAGTCGACGCCGAGCCCGCGGGTGCAAGCGGTCCCCGAGCCCCCGGACCGCGCCTGGCCCGACCCGCGGCCCCGGAAACCTCGGCCGCACGCCGAGAACCGAGCGGGTGTCCGCGAGGTGGCGCGCGCGCCCGCGGGCCCGCCGAGCCCGCGCCTCGCGCAGGCCGAGAACCAGCCCTCGCTGCGCCGCGCGCGCGCCCGGGCCCCGCCCTTCCCCGTCGCTCGGCCGCGCACCCGCGCGCCCGAGGCACCCGCCGGCCCCGCCCACCCCAACCGGCCGCGCGCACGCGCCCCCGAGGCGCCCGCCAGCCCCGCCCACCCCAACCGGTCGCGCGCCGCCCCGCTGCCGCCGCCGCCGCCGCCGAGCGCCGCCGAGCCTTGCGCGCGCGCCTGCAGCGCGGACCCCGAGGAGCGCGAGGCCTTCTGCGCCAGCGAATTCGGTGAGCCTGGCCCGCCACACGCCCCTGCACCGCCCACCCCACGCGGGAGGTGCGGAGGCGCGCAGGGGAGAGGAGGAGAGAGAGAGAGAGGACCCGAGTGTCACGCGTGCCTCCCGATCCTTTGTTTTGAAAGCAGCGGTGAACGGAATCGTGCAGGATGTGGACGTGCTGGGAACGGGGATCCGCCTGGTGACTCTGCTGGTGGACCGGGACGGGCTGTACAAGATGAACCGCCTGTACTTCACTCCGGACGGGTTTTTCTTCCGAGTGCACCTCCTAGCCCTAGACCCCTCCAGTTGCAATAAGCCATGCCCAGAGTTTAAACCCGGTATTGAACCTGACCTGACCGCCCGCTCTTCTATGTGCTTTCAGCCACTCTCTGGAAGTGGGATGCCCCGTCCCCCGTCCCTATTGGTACCCCCGATTCCCTTCTTTGGGGGTGGGGTGGGGTAGGGATCGGAATTGCCAGTGCTCAGACCTAGGTGTTATCGCGGCCACTCAGGTTTTGCCTTCTGCAGCCACGCCCCGTTCCACTCGCGCTTCTGGTCCAACGAGGCCACGGTCGGTTTAGCCCCAACAGGCAGGTGAGCGGCTAAAGGCTGATCCCACCTGTTGCTATCTGACTTTTTAACCTGTGCAGCCAGATGAAGCCTCAAGCTGCAGCTTTTCTCAAAGGCTGCGCACCTGATCGTTTCGTGCTCCCCCCGCCCCCACGAGACACTATTGATAGGCGTTTCTGTGACTCTCCCCAGGCAGCAGGTACATCGTGATGGGCCACATCTACCATAAGAGGCGGCAGCTGCCTGCAGCGCTCTACCAGGTCCTCCGAGGGCGTGTCCGGCCGGGAGATGGGCTGCTGAGACGCAGCAGCAGCTACGTGAAAAGATACAACCGCAGACGGGACGGGCAGGTGCAAGGTGCCGTCCACGCCCCGTGCCCCTGAGCCCCCTCGCCCTGGCCGCGCCGGGCTCTAGAGACAGGTCTCAGGTCGGACAGCGGGGTCTTCCTTTCGCACAGGGCTCAGGGCCCTGGAGGAACGGGTCGTGTCGTTCCCATTCTGACCTCGAACTCGACACTTTGTTACTCACCACGCGCTCTTGACACGGAAGACGGCTCTGCCTCTGCCGTTACACAGCTCAGATAACTGACCTGTCCAGTTAACAGATCACGGCTTCGTGTTGTTTATTTTTTATTATTTTAATTTAAATACATTCTCCAGTAGAAATAGAGTTCACAAAAAAAAACCATTTCCTTGATTTGAAATATACAACTTTGAATCGTCTTTTATAGCATGTATCAAACCAAATTTTATACTCAAAGCATCACATTTTAAATTCTGTACAAACAGTAAGTGCACTAGTCAGAGACATGTTTGGAGTGTCATTTAGATCAAAGCTAGGTCAGAACCCAAGACAAGTACTGAAGTTTTACACTGAAGGCATACTAAAAGTTTTAATTCAAGTGAAATATTACTCAAACAAGTGTTATGGATGTACCAAAGTGTAAGCTCTACTTTATTTTTTAAGCTGTCCCAATTCTAGAAACTTGTATGTGTCAATCTGGAATCTATCCCAGTGCTTAAATATATTCTGGGCATATCTGATGTCATTTTTCTATTAAGACCAAGTATCGTGTTTATGTTTGTAAAGCAGTAAATCTTGCCTTGAAATTAGATCTTGGATGCACCTGGTTCTTTTAGCCTCAGTAAGCCACTAAAGTTTGGGGAAAAAGGCATTCTCAAACTCACTCCCAGAGTTCTGTGGCCAACCCACGGAAGAGTGTGCAGGGATGAGAGAATTGTTACAGGCTCCCCAGGAGGCGTGAAAAAGACTTAATCACTTGCTGAATGGAATTCTGAGTTTTATGCTTGAGGCCACTAAGACATAAGCAATTTTTTTTTAAATAAGACCAAATTGTCAACAGGTATCAATAACCCTCACCTAGCTGAAGATTACTACCTTAAAGGTCAAATGAACTGTACTGAAGAAAAACAGCCTGGAGTGAGGGAGGTGGGTCACTGGGCTGGAGTGCAGAGTTGGGGAGCAGGAGCTGAGGTTCCGATCCCATGTGGACCCCTCGTGTGCCGCTGAGAGCAGACCCCGAACATTTTCTCGGGGTTCAGAAAATGAAAAATTCTGAGAGCGTATTTTGTGTCAGAGATGTGCTGAGGGAATGCGTGCTGTCTGTGGTCTTTTGAGGGTCACAGAGGCAAATTGTAGCCCAGGATCCCCCCTAATCCTCCCAGGACTGCTAGGAGCCCACAGGGGAGCAAGTTCAAATAGCAGAAGATTCAGTGACTTCGCAGGCATCATGACACCAACCGCTGGAAAAGTGTCTGCCATGAATAAGAGGGCCTGTGGGTCAGTTTTCTTTTTCTTGGTGGGGTGGGGGTTGCCTCCCAAACAGTACTTTGGGAGAACGTCACGTGGTACCATGATGCCAAGTTTGAACTTCGGGCCTGCTGCTGCAATACAATCCTTTAAGACATCACCCTGGTTCTCATTAGTTTTACGAAAAAGTTGATTCATATAGGAAAGCACCATAAACAAACCCGATTTTCTCTCCCCACCAGAAATTGAAGCCAGGGCCTCACCTATACAAGGCAGTGTTCTTACCACTGAACCACGTCTCAAGCTAGGGAGCAGTTTTTACTTATTCTTGGGCCACACTGGGCAGTGCTCAGAGCTTACTCTTGGCTCTGTGATCAAGGACCTCTCCTGGCAAACGAGCTTGGGATACCATCTGGGAGCTGGGATCAAACCCAGGTCAGCAGCGTGCAAAGCAAGCACCCTCCCCGCTGTACTATCACTTTGGCCCGAGGGAGTAATTTTTTTAAATACAGAAAGTTAAGTGATGATCCTGAGGAACAGTGTGGGGAAAATGACAAAAATGACCAAGCAGATACATTATTGGCTGGCTGCTCAGATACTGGAGTAGAAAGAGGAGTAATAAACAGTTCTGGCATAAAAGGAAAAAGAAACCATCTGCCCAGAATCCTGAGATTTAGAGTTCAGTTGGTTTGTGAATACTGTTTCTGAGAAATTTTACACACACACACACACACACACACACACACACACACACACACACACCACACACACACACACACACAGACCCCCATGTGGTCTGTGACTCTTGAGGTCAGACTGTTAGTATGTACATCGTGGCAAACAATAGCAGGCCAGCTTTTAAAAATAGTTCTTTGATAAAAATTAAGGCCATCACCCAAGACGATGTTTGCAATGAAAAATGAGATTCAGAAGAGGGCAGGTAGGTGGAGGGGGGTACCCTGAAGGCAGGGAGCAGTTCTGCTAATTCCAGGGCAGGCAACAAAGGTTAAATATCAACATTCCAATGTTCAGTAAGTTCCTTGTGTAGCATTAAAACATCAAAATCAACAACAACAACAAAAAAAAAACCCCAGGCCCCCACAACTTTCTTCTCTTTCTCAAGCAACACGTGGCAGTGCTTGGGGGCTCACCCCACGTCAGGGTTACAGGCCTTTTGCATACAAAGCACATGATCAGCCCACTGAGCTGTCTCTCAGCCTACAATGTTTAATGCTATGGGAAATTTTACTTAGTAAATGAATAGCAGTTAACAAATATTTTCCCCTGGCAGACTTCTTTCTCAGTGCCTGTGTTTGTGCTCCAGAGACTAAATGATACATGCACATGTAACAGCCCCTCAACTGTTAATCATATAGTTGCCTTCAAGAGTGTGTCAATAAGGATCATAGCTCACTAGGATACATGTTTCACATATAGAAGGCCCTCTCTCTCAAAATTCAAAGGGAAAATATTTTGGGGTGGTTGACTAGACTTTTCCGGTCTTTTAATATTTTTGGCACTGTTTTGTTTATATTTCTCTTAAAATATTTTATTCCTCGGTGCCAGGATTCAAGCCCAGGGCCTCACACATGCAAAGACAAGTGCTCTACTGCTGAGCCACATCCAGGCCTTGGCCTTGAAAGGATCTTTCAGATGTTGATCATACACATGGACACACTCACCAACAACTGCAGAGCCCACCAGCAGCTTTAGGCCTTTATTAGTTCAGAAATCAGCAACTATTGCAACTATTACAACTGAATTTGGTCCAAATCGGGCAAGGGGTGGGTGATCTTTTATTTTTTTCTTCTTCTTTTCTAAAGCATTTTATTCTAGGTATTACCTGGAAATACCTCAAAATGACAATACTTAAACACTTCTTGGCTGGTCCGTGATCCTCCAAGTACTTCCAGGACCCTGCCTTGCCCACGCCATACCACCGTTTTCATTTTAAGTACTAGAAACCTGAAACCAAGGGGCAACAGCCTTAGTTACTAAACTGATGCTCCATGGTTATGGAGCTCTGTGGAGCTCGGTCTTTATGTGTGCAGAGATCAACAAGGCCACCTGGCTAAGTCTTTAATATCAGAAACACAACGATGCTGGGAGTTTGCCTAATAGAAATGAACAGAAATAAGGAAAGCACTTTTATTTGCAGATTCTAGAAGGAAAATTACAAACAACAGCAAATCTCAGTGTCTTTAAATAACATTCAAGACCATTTGCAATATAAAAAGGTAATTGTTTACTTTTAAAAATAGCTCTCTGAAAATTCACAATTTTTAAAAACCTACTGCAGGACATTAACTAAAATACAAATCCCACAGAATTTGGATAGGAGAAAAAGGCTTACCGATATGAAAATACTTTTTATGAAATGATTTCCAAGGCTTCCGAACTTGGCAGGTGAAGATACAAGCATTAAAAATACTTTAAGCCAAGGACATCTATTGCTGCAAATTAAATAGATTTACAAGCCCAAAGACTAGTAGAATAATCCTAACAGTATTACAAATGTGCCTTCTACTGTTTGGACTAATAGCAAAATTGCTGTAATATGTATCTCTTAAGGAATAGCAGAAACCAAAGAATATTCATCGAAGAGCAGGGTTTTGAAACTTATTTTCAAACTGGTTTAAAAGAATGTATTGAAAGGTTACTTTTTAAATACCAAAGCTCTGTAGTTGGTAAAATTATAAATATTTTTGTCTTTTATCTGGTGACAGAAATCGCAAAAGCGTTATCACATGGAATCAATATCTTTACCATATGGAATCAACATTTTCCTGATGTGAGAATTTCCATAAAATTTACTTTTGGTACAATATGACAATGCCAACAGCTACAGAAAATATATCAACCAACGCATTATTGTTTCATTAGAAACTGCACCAAATCCAATGTCAAAAACATTAGTTTATTTTTCTAGGATGAAATGTCCTATTCCATACAAAAAAGAATTGCTGTTTAGATTTTGCCACAATCTGTTAAAAACACAGCAATCTATTGCCTACATGTAAGAAAATTCTGGCTGCAACAAGTTTTAAAGGAGTAAGCCCAGGGCCATTTCTAGGTCTACAGAAAGCGTGGCATGGGGAGATGTTCTTAATTCATTAGAAAGTACAATTCTTGCATCAGCAGAGTGCATACATAACAGGGGATTTTTTAAAAGTAAAAGGACAGAATAACTTATTTTGGACTATTTCCATCTAAGTATTTTAAATTGTTTCCATGTTTTCAGACTCATTAGCTGGTAAGCAGAGGTTGAAGTGACATTTTTATGTACAAAAAGGGATGGGTTTGCATTAGGTATAATCAACCCAGAATATCCTGTATGCCTGAAGCTGTAAGAAGAAAGAATTGGGAGTCAGAACAGTATCTTTAAAGAAACAGTATCTTTTAAGATTTGGGAAAGGTTTTGCATAGCAGGATGATATTAGACAGAAGGAAAAAAAATTTTAAATCAATAATTAATTTCAGAACTTGGTGGCACAAAGCTAACAGGAATTAGTGCAAAAAAAAATCTAGTACGAGTTTTGCAAAACGGCAAAAAACAATTATGGCAGATCTTACAGAAGCTATTATTACAATTTAGTGACACAATGTATGAGGTTAGAATGCTGAAGGGAAAAACATACAAAATACATTTTCGCCATAGTTTCCATTTTCCCCTTTTTCTGCTTATACATCTTTAAAAAAAATGTGTGGTGTGGGGAAACCCCAAACAACTCAACCAACAAATGGAAAAATACAAAAAAAGACAAAGTTGTCTAAAAAATGCCCTTCCTAGAATACAAGGTAGCTGTCTGTGACTGATCCCGCCTAGACTCAGAACTGCGCCGAGGAAGGAGACGCCTTATCGATGCAACAGGATTAGCACCCCTCAAGATTTCTCTGACATGAGGACAACAGGATAGGAATCGTAAAACAAAGGGCCAGTAGCATCCTGGGAAAACCCAGGTACAATCAAGGGTCTACCTTCCATTTACTGCAGCCCTCCCTTGCCCCGCAAAGGCTCACAAAGCCATTAGCGCACATTCAAAGACACCGTCCATGGGAGAAAAATGATCTCCATTTATTTTGTTTCATATACATCCATAGTTGAATTTTAATACAAAAAGAAAAAAATTAGAATCTGACAAATGTTTACAAACAAGATACCTTCAAAGAGATTTTACTCATTTGAGCCTGGTGCGGAGTAAATGACAAACTGTACTATTATATTCAAGGCAACTGAGTCTAGTCCAGGACCACTGAGCCCAACCTTTATGCAAGCGTAATGCTGATCTACCGTGAACAAGAAACTCATGTTGATTCCCAGTTGTGTGTTTGTGTGTGTGTTTGTATGTGTGTGTGTGCGCACATGTATACATAGCAGCTCCTTTCATAGAAAGAAAAGACACCGAGAGGTTGTCTTGTACTTTTACCTACAGGAATCATGATAAGATACAGAATGGATTACATGGAACTGGGGCTGGATTTTATAAGAAAAAATAATTAGCTGACAAATGAGGGCAGCGATAAAAAAGCGTCTCTTTTGCAACAATAAATAAATACAGTCAAAAGTTTCCGTTGAGACTCTAAACCAGCTTCTTCACTGAAGAGCAGATGTGGCATTTCCATGGAGTTACACTTCACCCCATAGTATCTTTTTTTTTCTTGCTTTCTTTTTTCTTTTTTTTTTTCAATAACAAATTTTCCCGCTTCTGCCACAATAGTAAAACCATTTGATCTTGACAAGATAATGGTGTCGTTGACTTTGCTTTTTTTCCCTTGTCCGTTGGACAAAAATTGGCCAAGAATGTAATTGGGCTGTTATGACCAATAAAAACGCAGTTTGGGTTGGTCTTGTCAGGATTACCTGACTAAGAACATCTGGCTCCTTAATTTACAATAGTTCAGACAACCAGATTCTTGCTGTGTTTATATGTTAGATTAACACGCTGAACTTTAAGAAGCTGTAGACTGCAGTTTGTTGTTATGAGACCTACAGAATATAGAAAAAAGGGAACAATTAAGCACCCTTCACTTCTGACAACAATGACACACGACAGGGAAGCCAAGGCCAATGGGTCTATGGGAAGCAGCCACATTCACCTCTGGCAAGCAAAGAGAGGAGAGCAAGGGAGGAAAATCTTACCTCTGATTTTAAAACCTTACTGTACAGTAAACAGAGCTGACAGGAAAAAGCTATTTCTATCTAGACTTTTCTAGTCAAGATTATAGCGCTCTTCAATAAAGGGAGGGAGGCATCTATGAAACGTTCCTGGCCAGGGAGAAGGTGCTACACTGTGACTGGTCCTGCGGGTGGGGGCAGGGAAGGGGGGAGGGGGTTGGGGTCCTACACGCAGATTCAGTGAGATGGGGGATGAGAAAGACAGTTAGGAATATTAAAAGTCACATTCTTCTCTTCAAAGTCAAAAAGTCTGCTTTCTAGTTTCACAGTTTTATTCACAACTTTTATTAGTAAACCAAATTACTGTACAGTGACCCGGACTAAGTTCAAGTACTTCCTATTGCCAAAATGTTATATATACAGTGTTCCAGGAGTTTACAATTCTTAAAAACATTATTAACAAGGCCGCTAGCATAAAAAGTTTACTACTATGCATTTTTACAACATCAAAAATTATATTAATCTGAATTTTTTTTGGGAGGGGGGAACGGTTTTGAATTAGGTAATCACGTGGAGCAATAAAAGAATGACCTCAACATCCAGTTCTGATTCCAGTTAAAAATTCACACTAAAGATATCACAATCTGTAAGAAAAAAAAGAACACGGATGGTATGAATGATGAATTGTAACAAAGCAACTGTAATAGTAATGAAAGTAATGTGCAAGCAGTGCTCAGGGTCACAGATTAAGAATGGGGAACACTGGCGCTTCCAAGGTCAAGGGTCACAAACACAAAGGGGCTTCTGAGGGCAGGTGCTCCTGACCTCTACTTGGTTACTTGGTTACTCTACTAGCTACCTGGATGACACTTGGATGTTTCCCTGCCTCTGAAATGCTCTCATGGTTCTTCACATTTTACTTTGTTTCAGCAGAACTGAGCAAACTTAGCTTACTTGTGAGGAAATAAACACACTGAATGAGGCACACTGAGTGAGGAGGCGGCAGCTGCAGGTGGCCCTGTCCTGGCCAGTCCAGCCTGAGCCCACGCTCTGCTGGTTCAGGCTCCTCACAGGCTCCTCTTGTTCCGGATTCCACCTCAAGCTTTAAGCCAAAGCCTTTCCAGTATTTACTTATGCGGGAGGGGCGGGGGGTGGGGTGGGGGTGGGTGGGAGGAGAGGAAGGGTCCCAGGTGATGCTCTGGGGCACCACGAACATTCTCAGCACCTGGCCAGGCCTTAGAACCTGCCAGGCCTCCAGGGAAGCCGCGCTCTCTCCCTGACCCTACGGGCAGTACCCGGGAGGCTGTGTGGTACCTGGGGGTGTCTATGTGGTTAGATCTTTTCCCACTCGTCCAATTGGCTTATGATGTTTATTATTTATTTCCCCCCATATCTGGCAGTGCTCAGGAATTCTTCCCAGGGAGCTAGGGTCGGGACCTTATGGGGTGTCAGGCTTGAACCCGGGTTGGCCGTGTGCAAGACAGGTGCCCTACCCGCTGTACTATTGCTCTAGCCCCTGCTGTTCATTAACTGTGTCTTGCACATGGCATTTTCCTCCTCCACAACAATGTGTCTCCACAGACAGTAAAAATTATACTAATCATACATTATTACTTTCCCCGCTCCCCTCTTTTTGAAACTGGGAATAATGCCTAGGGTTTGGAATACGGGAGTCATGTCTGAGGGATATCCCCTGCCTAAAGCTACATATATGTTGGGCCACACCCTGCTGTGCTCGGGGGTCACTCCTAGCAGTGCTTGGAGGACTGTATTTGATGCTGGGGGTTGGCTGCTCACAAGTCAAGCAACCTCCCTGCTGCCCTACCTGACCCAATTATTTTTACCTGCTCTACTGAGCATCTGGCACACAGAAGGGTATCAATATCCGTTTGATGAGCCAATGATTTGTTCTGCTTTGTTCTAAAGACCTGTAACTCTCGTCGGTTCTGGAAAACTTTCTGTTAATCTTATCATAATTTCCTGTCATCTGTTGTTTGTTCTTTCTGGAATTTCCATTAGGTGAATATTGAGTACAGTCTACTGTATTTGTTTTTAATTTCCCTGACCTTTCTTGGGGGATGGAATGGGGCGAGGGTGTTGGGCCACACCCAGCAGGGCCCATTCCTGGCTGAGCTCAGAGGTGACCCTGGCCCAGGTGCCTGGGGGACCACACGTTACCGGAATTATACCACTGTCAACGGAACGCAAGGCAAAAGTGCCTTAACCCAGGTACTATCTCTCCAGCCATCACTTTGTTCTGTACACGAGGAAGTTGCTTGATTTTAACTTTCACTGCCTGCAACAGGTCTAAATTTCATTTTGCTCCTTTTCTGATTATTCTTATTCCTGTTCACCTCTTCCATGTTTCTCTTGGAGTAAGAATCAGACTTTTGTTTTTGCTTTTTCTCAACCACACTTGATTATGCTCAGGAATTACTCTTGGCTCGGTGTTCAGGGACCGCATGCAGTGCCCAGGGCTGAACTGGGCACTTACACCCCAGGTGCCTTACACCTGGGACCAGGAATCATGGGGTACAGTCAGGCCGTGTCCTCTCTGGCCTGAGATTTGATTTTTAAATGTTCTTTCATTTTCTCTGGAATCTTTCTGATACACCGTGACCTCTCTGTGACGTATCTGGTCACTCTTAATTCTGAGATCCTGGCATTCTATTCTGTTTTTTGCTTTTTGGGCCACACCTGGCAATGCTCAGGGGACCCTGTGGGATGCTGGGGATCGAACCGGGATCGGCGGCGTGCAAGGCAAATGCCCTCTGCACTGTCTTGTCACTCCAGCCTCTCTGTTCAATTTTGGGGGTTGGGGAGAGACATCGAGTCACAGCCGGCAATGCTCGCAGACTATGTGCTCGGGGGAGCAGTAATGGGGGTTCAACTGGGGTCATCTGTGGGCAAGGCAAGTGCCTGAACCCCTGTGGTGTTTCTCCAGGTCCCTGTTCATTGTCAGAAGTCACCGGACCAGGGGTCTGTGCGTGACCTGCTCTCCAGGCAGGCTTTGCTCAGACCGGCTTTCTCCCCTCCGTGTCAAGACCACCGGCACTTGGGGCAGGGGAATTCCCTGCTGAGGGAACAGCCCGCATGCACTCAATAGGACTTGTTAGCAATGTCTTGTTTTTGTGGGGTGGGGGGCAGTTTGCACTACACCCAGCTATGAACAGCGCCCGCTGCGTGCCCTTGCTCCCTGTACTAGCGCTGTGGCCCCTTCCCGGTCTACATCTCAGCTCCCCAGGCTGCTTGCCTAGGGTTAGTTTTGTGTTTCTTTGGTTGAGCGTTTACTCTCAGTTTATGTAAACTGACTCTCAAATTCAATTCCTGACAGACTCTGTGACAGGGAGGCAGGGAAATCAAGGAAATCATGTTAGGTTTTCTGCAGAGGATGAGGAGATAAGGCAGAGACTGTGTGGAGGAGGGAGAAAGGAGATGCCAAGGCCTCCGCCTCCCCCCCAGCTCAACCTGTCTGTCAGGGGAGGGGGGGAGGAGAGGAGTGGTGGGGAGGGTGTGAGATGGTAAATAAAGTGACTCAAAGCTGGACAGTGGTGTCAACTGTCCCGAGGTAAGGCGGACAACCACGCGCCTGAAAAGGCGATCCAGGATTTCAAAACAGCGGCAGGACACCTGAATCTCCACTCGGTCAGCTTTGATGTTAGAAGGTTCAGAGACAAACTATCTGTGGACTTAATTAAGAAGTCGAGTTTTGCCCACAGCCGAACAACATTCTACAACATCAAAGCTAAGGCAGATCCATCAAGTGCTCTCATCTCCCTTCATGACTTCTACTTGACTGGGGGGGGGGGGGAGGCGTGGAGGGGGTGCATGAAGGAGGCGGGGACACGACACACTGGAGGTGCTCAGGGGGTTACTTCTGGCTCTGCCCTCAGGAATCACACCTGGCGGTGTGCAAAGGACCTCATGGGCTGCTGGGGTTCGAACCCGAGCCAGCCATGTGCAACGCAAGGCAAGGCAAGACAGCACCCTCCCTGCTGTACTCATCTGGCTCAGGTCCCAGATTAGTCCTCTGCTTGTGTGTGTGTGGCCACACTGGCAGTGCTCAGGGGCTACTCCCAGCCCTGAGCTCAGGAAACACTCCTAGTGGGTTCAGGGAATGTGCAGCACCCTCCTGGTGGTATCGTCCCTCCAGTACCAAGACTCCTTGAGCTTAAAAAGCATCACATCGGGGCCAGAGTGGCTCCCATGCTTGCCTTGCATGGGTCCAACCCAGCTTCAATCCGCGGCATCCCCTATAGCTCCGAGCCTGCAGAAGTGATCCCCGAAAATAGAGCCAGGAGTCAGCCCTGAGAACCTCCAAGTGCGGCCCAATGCCAACCCCCTCTCCCCCCAGCCAAGATCAAAAGCATAATGTTGGACTCCTGATTTCCACTTTGAGCTTTTTGATTCTAAGGTTTAAATTCTCACAGACGATGGGATGAATTCTGAGTGTAACATACAGTTTGACTAACGGAATAAATCAGAACAAGGAACCAATCTGCTCACCTGCTAGCCTTGAATCCTTTCAATTTCTGTACAAAGAATGATTCAAGAACTTCTGCACACTGGTAAAAAGGGGAGTCACTTGGATTGTAGTAACGACAATTATCAAAAATTTTGGTCATATCTGCGACAAATTCCGTCAGCTTTTCATAATATCGTTTTTGTATTCTTTCTTCCATGGTGGCGAGGTCTTAAAAACACAAAATGTAAAAACATTTTCAAGCTGTAAGTTTGTTCCAGTGTGGTTACTAACTACAGTACTAAGATCCCGAGTAAGCAGCCAGGAACCCCTGGCCACACACTCACTACCGGGCACTGCCCTAAGCGACACTGGGGGAACAGAGGAACACGCACATCTCCCGGTCCAGGCCAAAGACAGCTCTGAAATACAATCCCTTTAAAGCATTCTTCTCAAAACTGCACATTATTCAATTTTTTCAAAACAAGGGGGCGAGAGTGATAGCACAGTGGGGAGGGCATTTGCTGCACACATGGCAGACCCGGGTTTGATCCCGGCATCCCATATGATCCCCAGAGCACTGCCGGGGTAATTCCTGAGTGCAGAGTCAGGAGTACGCCCTGAGCATTGACAGGTGTGGCATCCCGCCCCACGAAATATATGAAAAACAAGGAACTATAGCACAACAAAGGGAAGTCCAGAATTTAATTCCTTCATTTTGGAACCCTTGTACAACGTTTTGTTCTAGCTTTTGCACCACACCTAGTGGTGCTCATGGCTTACTCCTAGCTCTATACTCAAGTATCACTCCCGCTTGGACTCAGGGAACCACATGGTGTGACAGGGATTGAACCCGGGTTCCTGAGTGCAAGGCAAACCTACCGGCCCCTCTTCAGTCAATTTTATTTTACTGGCTAGAGGTGACAAGTGATCCTGACTTGCCATTCCTGGTGGTAATGATGCAAAATGTCTACATAAAATGTCTGAGATAAAAGCTAATTGAAATAATCTTTGGTCTGAGGAGGAAGCTGTACTTGCAGGAAACAGCCACACAATTTCACATAGAACCACGGGAAACGGGGCAGAGTTTTTGGGGTGAATGAGCTGAGTTTTGCAGGATTTGCATTCAGGAGTCCTGGACTTGTCCTTAAAGCACTGCATGGTCCCTGCACACCAGTGACAATGCCCTGAGCACTGATGTAGAAGCAGGCTCTGAGCATTGCCACGGAGGACCCAAACCAAAATGAGAGAGAGAGAGAGAGAGAGAAGGAGAGAAAAAGGATAGGTAGGTGAAAATTAAAGGGAGAAATTACAACCTCAGAGTTCAAAAAAAGGTCGGAAGAGCAGGGGAAACACCTCGCCCCTGTAGCACACTCGGGTTCAGCAGAACTGTCGTTTACTAAGAATTCCACACAGCTAGAGCAGATGCATTAACACAGGAAGACAAGGATGGCAACATTCCAGCTCACATCATCATCAGTTGGTTTAGCTGAGAGGAGCTGTTCCTCTACCAAATATTCACTACAAAACTTTCCGTCCAGTGAGCACACGCCAACAGGCACCCAGTGTTGTTTGTTTTGGGCTGTACCTGTACAGCTTAGGGCTCAGGGAGCATTCTTATGGGGGAATCGGGGGATCATACAGGGGTTCAGGGATCAAATCCGGGATGGCCACATGCAAGGCAGGCTCCCTGCCCATTGTGCTCAGTCTTCCGCCCTGGAAATTTATACTAGGTGTGGTCCCTGACACCCCTGAACTCTCCCTGAGGACAGCTGTGTGGGCGCCACAGAAAACCCCATCAACACACTCTCCACACCCCCTCAAAGGAACCACACTGTCCCGTGCTCCCGCCCTACACCACACAGGCCCACTGGAACAATCTGACGGGGGAAAAATGTACCGTCTCCTGAGAACTCTGCACAATCCCTGTGTTGCGTTCAGGTACTTACCCATCGGTTCCTTGATCACCCCATAATAATCTGGTGCATCGTTAGGGTCCACTGGTTCGAGGAAAGGCCAGGCCATTTTATGGGCCTGCAACAAGAAAAGTAATCACTAAAGAAAGGCGTCATGATTATCCGAGGAAAACATCTGAATTCCACCTAGAGCTGCCGTTACTGTGTCAGTACTTACTCCCCCAGAGTCAGGTTAAAACCGGAGACAGGAAACATTTGTACCAGACACTTTTGGTCTAGCCACAATTTATCTCAGATGAACATACTCTACACGAATGGTCTTCGAAGGGTGGTCTGAGGACCCAGTGTGGTGTGGGAAGGAGCTGGAGCTCAGGGGTCGAGAAATTTTTCCTCTGGCCACCTGCACCGGCGGTGTCAAGCTGACAGATGGAGAATCATCTTTTTCAGTAAACCTTTCCTGAGGGGCTGTGTTTCTCCTGCACATCATCGTCCCCACCCTCTGCCCCAGCAGGCGCCCACTTCTCTCCACTGAGGACCCAAAGGGCCCCCCTTGCCTTGGGAGCTCAGGGCTGTGGGCCAGCGACTTGTTTCTCCCTTACTGCGTGTCTTGGGGGCCCAGCTGAAGAGACTGAGTCTGTCCCTTTCTTTCTGGCTGACGTGGCTCAGCGCAATTGCCTCTAGCTCCACCCAGGCTTTGGCCGCTGTACTAGGTGTGGCAATGAGCAGGGGAATGTATGTTTCCTTTCAAGTTAATTAAAATTGGATGAGCTTCTTCTGAGGGAGGTCACACCCAGCGGTGCTCTGGGGTTACTCCTGGCTCTGCACTCAGGAATCACTCCTGGTAGCATTTGGGGGACCATATGGGGTGCCAGGGACAGAACGTGGGTTGGCTGCAGGCAAGTGTGGTATTACCTGTTGTGTTTTTGCCTTGGTCCAAAAAAAAGTCTTCCTTAAAGATAAAATATGGTCCCTGAGCCCACCAGGATTGATTCCTGAGCACAGAGCCAGGAGTAAGCCCTGAGGAAAAAAAGCCCAAACCAAAAGACTGAGTTGGGAATAGCCTCAGCATGGCTGGGTATGGCCAGAAAAGCAAAACCAGGAGCCAGTAATATAATACAGTAGGTAGGGCGCTTGCCTGGCATATGGCAGGTCACCTCCCGTGGGGGCAAGGCAAGAGCTCCATCTGCTATATTGCTCTGGCTGCAAGAATCAGATTTTTGAAAGAACCTCTTGTTCTTCGTGTCACACCCTGAGTCAGCTTGTGCAAGGCAAGTGCGCTACTGGCTTTACAATGGCTCTGGCCCATAAGAACCTTTTCTCAAGATGCAGCCTTCTCCCTCTGCAAAAGTCTGCATTCCTTATTGGGCAGCTTTCCTTTCTCTAAATAAAAATGTAACACACACACACACAAACATTCCCAACTTAATGGACCAGGAGAAGACTCAGCAGTTCTAAGGGAACCGAGTCTGAACCCCTGAACACTGTGTGAAAGGGTCCCTGCCCTCCCTTCCTGTAGAACACCCCCAGAAACAGAGGGCCAGGCTGGAGCGCAGGCTTGCACGGGGAGCCCGGCGCCCTGGCCTCACCCCAGGTGCCCGCTGGGGGGCCTCCCATACCTGCAGTGAGCGCAGCACCCTCTTCAGCCCTTCATAGTCCTTCTCCGTCAGAGGCGTGAGCACTGTCATGGCATCCTCTGTGGACTGGCACTGCGGGCAGACGTACTCGTCAATGAGCTCTGCCTCACTCTGCAGGATGCCAACACAGCGCCCGTGGTACCAATTCTGACACCGATCACAGCCAATATAGAATCTGCAAGATCCGAAATGGAAATGTGAGTCCAAAGCAGGTTGTGGGGGGTGGTGGTGTCCCCAGACGATGTACTTTTAAAACTAGTAAAACATGCACCTGAAAACAGTCTAGCCCGGGGATATAAAATAGTTTTAGTATTATAGTAGTTTCATCAACACTCTTGTAGACATTCCAATGAGTTCATTTAATATTTCTGATTTGAGAACAGATATTAAACATTTATTAAGAACACTGTGTATATAATATTGGAGAGAACCAATATGAAGAAAATGCAAAACACTGAATTGACTTTAAAACTCAAAACAAAGCCTGAAATCTTTCAACTCATACCGTTTCAAGTGGGAAGCTGATATTGGCCACCCAACAAGAAATTCAAAATTGTGCAAGCTAATAGCAGTCTCAGAGCCGTACCATTAGTGTTTTTCTAACCTACAATAAAACCCCATTTCAAATACCAAAAAAGTCCAAATAAGTTAGGCTATCTCAATCTCATTAATTTCAATGTTGCATAGTGAAGAATCAAATCTACCATTAAACCGTATTCCCCCACCCCCCGCCCCAGTGCATCTCAAACATTCACTATGAAGAAACATAAATTTTGAAGGGGAAGTAAAGAGGGAAGAAGAGAAAAAATTACCGAAAAGGAATTTGTAATGTAAGTGTATAATATATGCAGAAAAAAAATCTTGCTTTTTAATTAAAAATAAATAAGCAGTCAGAGCAATTTGGCTTCCTAAATTATTAAATATGATGCTCTTATCAGAACTCACTGTGACTCATCATAAGGTGTTCTGCAGATACAGTACAATTCCTCACTGCTGCCCTCTTGTGCCCGTTTACAATCATTACAGATGTACACATCCATTTTCTTAGCCTCCTTTTCTGTGATGCCAACACATTCTCCATGATACCAGTTAGTACAAAGATCACAGCCAATATAGAACCTAAAAGTATTCACAATGAAAATGACAATGTAATTGTCATTTTGAGCTGCATGGTACTTAATTCTGTCCTCTCTGCCACGATTCACTTTCTTACAGGGTAACGTTCTGCAATGAGTCATCTACGTATCTTGATCCGCTCTCTCTACCCCTGACACACGGCAGCATCTGACACGGGCCTGAGTGTGGGAACATGACGGCACTCACATCGATTTCAACGAGAACACTGGTTCGTGAAAGGTGGGTCTTGAAAACATACTGAAAACATACTGGAATTTGAAAAATGAACAACACACTGATGGTAATGCTTCTCTCGTCATGAATGTGTGTAAAACGGGAACAGGCACACACACACACACAAAAAAAACCAAAGCCACGGAGTCAAAGACTTACATCTGTCAAACCTATGCCACAGAAGCCATTGCAAATTCAGGGCTATTCTTAGGTAGGTTTGAAAATGTATCGCACGGTGTCAATCTGAAGACGAAGCAAAGCGCAAACACCAAGTGGAAGTTATGCTACAAGGAACATGCAAATCAGCCAGGTGTAGGAGACACGTGGTCAGAACACAGAATGGAGGAGAAAAGGAAGAGGGTTACATGTAGTCAGTGAGGACCTACCTAATTTTCTAAAGGAACAGTAGGATTTAACTATAACGGATAACAAGAGGGGTCAGCTTCTCAGTTGCTATTATACGTGCAATGGTAGTAAAGTGCGCGAGTGGCCAGGGCGGTAAGGGGAGAGCAGAGAGGAAGCAGCTGGCCCGTGCTGGGAGCAAGGAGGGGGGGTGTGGCGCGTGGGGGGCGATGAGCAAACTGGGAGCCTGGGGAGGGTGGAGGAACACGGGCTGGGGGGCCGGGGGGGGGGGGGGGCGCGGCGGACAGGACAGTGACCCTTCAAGACTTTGGAGACAGAAGATCCAACTGACAGTGAAAAGCGCCTCTGTGAGCAACAGCGTCTCTGAACAGGCTGCGGTAGCATCGTAGCCAGAAAGCAGGAGCCTCAGGGAAGCAGCCCGGGCATGCGGACACCATCAGGTCTATGGGGAGGGGGAGGGGCCATTCTAGGTGGGGACACTAAGGGAAGCTTCCGGTGAAGCTGAGCCTGAGGGGACAATACATGGCTGTGTGTCTGTGCTGTCACTCGCTCTCTGGCAGGGTGACCGCCCTGACTGCCACTGTTGGGGGCAGGGCCCTGGCGGGATTTCATCTGCTGTGTTCACTAGATAGGCAGAGTGTTCTGGAAGGAAGTTCAGAACCTGAGCTTCAAGGTCATGATTCCCAAATCACCCTTTGTGGGGAGAGATCATTATAACGTACGACGGAAAAAAAAAAAAAAAAAAAGAAACGAACTCATTCCAACAGGAACGGTGAGTAAATGACCCTGGTGCACTGAAATGCTTGCTAATGATGACAAACTGAAAAATAGGAAATATCCACAAAATGAGGAGGCAACTGCAATAGAATGATCATGTGTACATGTATACCTCATTTTATGTCACTGTCATTTTATATCAATGAAAGTGCAATGAATTTCTATCATCTGAATAGGCCAAAGAAGTCTCGATATTTAAAGAAATTCCATAAGCATATTTTGATGATTTTGTGCAAACATCTACATGATTTTTGCATGTCATTTTGTTTTGGTCTGTAATTCATGAGTATATTTTTCTTAAAATGAGGCACACTTGTATTAGACTAAGTGAAAAATCAGTTAATAGGGTTTCACATTTTACATTATGTTTAATCATCAACAGAGTAAGAAATGAAGAGTGAAGATGCCTACAGACTTAGGTTTCATTCCACACGCAGCATGATCTACCTACCATAAGTTTGGGTCTGGCACTTGCCAGCAAATGGTCAATTAAATAGCATGACTAGTGTAGTTTCCTTATTGCAACTGCGACGTCAAGAAGGAAACCACTATTTGCTTTATAAATTGTTTTGGTATCTACTTAAGGCATCTAAACATTCCAAACTCGAAATCATCACATTTTTAAAAATACAAATAAGCATTTTTTGTACAATAAAAGCATGATTAACTTTAGCTTTAAAAAAGCTAGTCTATGTTCAAATGGAAGCTAAGCGCTTAGCTGAATGATAATGATAAAATATAAAACACTAATGGATTAGTGCCCTTAAAGATCTGTCACCAAAAAGTTAATATTGTCAAAAACAGCCTGAGCTGCCATGCTCCTCTCCAAGTCATGAGTGTCAAACCTGAGGATTGGTGAAAGGAACAAACACACTGGCATTTTTCTGACTTCTTTCGCCCCAGTAGTAAAGCGGGAAATTCCACAAAAATGTCAAGTGTCTACTATTGCAATTTAAATAACAGAATTCTAAAATTACAAAAAAATAAATAAATAAAAAAGGAAAAAACCCCCCAAAAAAACCAACCTGCCCAAGTGCAAACCTCTTACAGCATTTAGTCGGGGAGCCTGTGGGGTAGCAGGGACCCACAGAGCTTCCGAGAGACCCCGCAAAGGCAGCTCCCAGCTGTGGGTAGCAAGAGGGACGCCAGTGCTGACCAAATTGTCTCCGGAGAGAAGAGTATGAGCAAAAGCGGGGCAGCACCAGAAAGCTTGTTTTTGACAAAGATGATGAAGGACAAATACAAATGGACACGAGGATGAGCCAATGTTCGCTTCCCTAGTGTCATGATGACGAGACAGCGGACAGCACGGCCCTGGTGTGAGCTACTTCCGTGGACACTCCCTCGGGTCGCTAGTTCTTTCCCGAAACGCTCCCTCCCTGGCTACTGAACAGAACCCAGCGGAGCAAGAGGGGACGCACTCACTTGGACTCATCGTAAGGCGTTTTACAGATGCAGTACAGCTTGGTGTCCTTTTTAGTTTCCTTTGAGGTAGTAGAGATCATTTTCTTCTTCTTGGACTTGGAGCTGGAGTCTCTTTCCTCCTCCCGCTTCCTCTTCTGGGAAGCAGTGGGCAGTGAGGCCGTGGCCAGGGGGCCCGCGTGCTGCGGTGGGGGAGGCGGCGGGGGTGAGGGTGGCGGAGCTGGGGGCGCGGGTGGCGCCGCGGGGGAGGTGGCCGCCACAGCAGTGGCCTGCACCATCTCCTTTTCTCTCTTGATTTTCAGGTCTCTCTTGAGCTCTTCCTGTGTGAGTGAAGAGACAAGGCAGTGAACTGGTGACCTGGCCACAAGCCCAGCAGCGGTGCTGAGAACACAGGAACTGCAGGTGGAGCCCAGGTTCCTGCAGACAAAGACAGGACTGACAGGAGAAGGTGGTCTACAGATGAAGGTCCCAAGCAGGTGAGGGTCTTGGGTTGACAGAATGCAGATGGAGAAGACAAGGAAGGCACCAACCCTGAAAGCAACCTTGTGGGGGCAGTGAGGAAGGCCGGTGGATGGGACACTGGCTTGGCATGAGTTCCATGGCAGCCCCCACGTATGGGCCTGGGCATCAGGAGTGATCTCTGGGCACAGAGCCAGGCATGAGCCCTGGGCACTGATGGGCGGGGCGCCCACACCAAACCCCAAAAGTAATCCTGGTGGGTAGAGATTATAGGTATGGGGGCTAAGTTGCTTATCTGGCATATTGTGGACTCTAGTTCAATCCCCAGCACTATGGTGGTCCCCCAGGAACTCTTAGGAGAGACCCTTGAGCACTGCATCACGTGAAATCCCCAAACCAAAATACAACCATCACTCTTTCCCAGCCCATAAAACTGGCAATTTCCTCCCCATTCCTTTTGTGGTTTTTGGGTCACACGCGGCAATACTCAGGGGTTACTGCTGGTGGTCCTCGGGGACCCAATGGAATGCTGTGGATCGAGCCCAGGTTGGTTGCATGCAAAGCAAGTGCCTGCCCACTGTACTATCCCACCAGTTCTCTTCTCCTCCCCGCTCTTCTATACCATACCTGCTATTCTGATAAGTTCGTGCAGTTTGATTCAGAGAAGGTTCTAGTAGCAAATAAGCTCTTATAAAATAATTATTTAAATAAATCCCTAAACCTGGGGAAAGGGGGCGGAGGGAAACTGGGGACATTGGTGGTGGGAAATGTATACTGATGAAGGTGTTGGAACATTATCTAACTGAAACCCCATCATGAACAACCTCGTAACTGTGTATCTCGTTGTGATTCAATAAAAATATTAAAAAAAAGAAAAAATCCCTAGACTTATCTATGAAGAGAAAAATGAGGCAGCTCAAGCATTTGCAGGAGAATCTGGTGGTCTTAGATGCATGAAATAAGCAGAGCTTCAACCTAGAACCTCTGTGCAGCAAACAGAACACAATAAACAAACCAATCTAAACAAAAAAATGTACATCTCCAGGAGATGTGGAGAAACTTTAGTTTTGGAAAGGGCCAAGATTGGGAACCTCTGACCTGGTACTTGGATATACTTAGATACAGGAATTGGGTGAGGGGGAACCAACTGTGCCACCCCCATTCATCCTTCTCTACTGTGGCTCAGGGGCAGAGCATCTACCTCACACACAAGGTTCTGGTTTGGATCCCTCGCACAGCCCCGTGCCCTCAAGGTCAACCACCAGATTAATTCTATTAGTTAAAAGGATCACGATCATGATCATCCTGTTGTTCGTCCTGTTGCACCCAGGAATTACTCCTGGCGGTGCTCAGGGTACCATATGAAATGCTGGGAATCGAACCCGGGTCAGCTGTGTGCAAGGCAAACACCCTACCCACTGTGCTATTGCTCCAGCTCCCTCGATCACGATCATCCTGTTGTTCATCGATTGCCTGAAGCAGGCACCGGAACGTCTCCTTCGCCCTAGCCCTGAGATTTTAAAAAGTGCCATATTCAAGGCTCTTTCAGGGTTAGGAGAATAAGACCCATCATTGTTACTGGTATTTGGCATATTGGGTACACTACAGGGAGTTTGCCAGACTTTCCCGCGTGGGCAGGTTACATTCGGTAGCCTGCCAAGTTGTCCAAAGTAAGAATGAGATAATAAGATATTTTATAAATAGGTCGAGAAATCAACATGATGAATGACCTGGCACCTGAGTTGCGCAGGAGGAAGAGAGCGGCTTGGAATGCCTTCAAGAGCATTGAAGAAATAACTAAAAGGACAAAGAACCTCCAGCTACGAGCACATCTCTTTGATTCCACTATTCTTCCTGCATTAACATATGCCTCAGAGAC
This sequence comes from Sorex fumeus, assembly GCF_029834395.1. Taxonomy (NCBI): domain Eukaryota; kingdom Metazoa; phylum Chordata; class Mammalia; order Eulipotyphla; family Soricidae; genus Sorex; species Sorex fumeus. The sequence continues at coordinate 81,465,010 of NW_026606120.1, forward strand.
CTGGACCCTACGAAAACAGGATGAGAACACTATTCGGGTCTCTCAAAGAGGAATCGAAAGAACTATGCTTGGAATATCACGATTCACTCAAATGAGAGATAGAATCCGGAGTTCTGATCTTCGTCAACGCTCAAGAATCAGGGACGCTGTCTCATTTGCCAAGACATCAAAAATCAGATGGGCCCCTACCGAGGCCACCAGTTGCCCCCCACTAGCGGCTCTCCAGCACGGCCACGACTCCAGAGCACAGAAACCAATTTCTTAACTATCTGACTTTCAGTATAAATACTTCCAGGGTCAATAAGTAAAATAGCAGAAATCCAAAACCAACATTTAATTCTTGAACCCAGCTGTAGAAAGCAAATCACGTCACAATGCTTTTTCAGCATGTCTGATTTGGGGGGGGGGGGGAGGGGGTAAACTCTAAATTATAGTGGTGAATCTTTTATTGAAACAATGAATCTAATCAAAGCAGATAGAGTGTTAACTAGAATTCATCTGCCCCACAGGGACTGGGAGGGGTGGGGGGTGGGGTTTTATTGGGGTTCTTCATGGTAAAAAAAAAAAGTATTGGTAAAGGGAAATGTGTTTGATATCTGCATGACTGAGACCTAAACCTGAAAGCTTTGTAACCTTTCCCAAGGTGATTCAATAAAAAAAAAAAAAAAAATCAGATGGGCTGGACACGTAATGAGGTTTACAGACAACCGCTGGACTAGAGCCATTTCTGATTGGATTCCACGAGACATCAAAAGATCACGTGGACGCCCACCTATAAGATGGTCAGACTTCTTCGTCAAGACCCTAAATGATCGGTTTGAGGCTCTACATGTTCCTAAAACGAACAGATACCATTGGGCTACGCTAGCACGCAACCGGGATGAATGGAGACGTTACTGGCACCCGCTCGAATAAATCGATGAATAACGGGGATTAAATGATTAAGTGATTTATAAAAGAATTAAACAGATTTTAGGAAAGTCAAAATGATCATGGTAAGGGTGGGAGCCACAGTATAGTGGGTAGGTGTTTGATTAGCACGCAACCAACTCAGGTTTGATCCCTGAGCATTGACAGGTTGTGTAGCCAAAACCAAAACGAAACAGTAAGATTATCACACTGTGACAGGGGACTGGAGCAATAGCACAGCGGTGAGGGTGTTTGCCTTGCACGCGGCCAAACCAGGTTCAATCCCCGGCATCCCATATGGTCCCCTGAGCACCACTAGGACTGATCTCTGAGTGCAGAGCCAGGAGTAACCCGGATATTGCAGGGTGAGACCCAAAAAGGTAAAAAATTAAAAAAAGACCTGGGTCTGACAGGTTAACACTAGTTTTTGCAGTCAAGAACATATCAATGGCTATAAACAATGAAAGAAATCAAGGAGATGAACGCCTGAACACCTCAACTAGGACACAGGGCTCAGGGGAGGAATACTGGGGCCTAGGGCTAAAAGCCTGAAAGGGCACCCCAACAACAGCACCAAGGAGCCCTCCGAGGGGGCAGTGAGGGCAAGCTCCCTGAACCATCAGGGGGTGAGGTTCCCCAGGCTTTAAGGAGACTAAGTGAAACCTCTCATTGCAAAGGAGCCAGCAAAACACGTGACAAAGAATGAAAACATGAAATGCAAAAAAAAAAAAAAAATCACTAGGTGAATCTGAATCCACTCCAAATGATTTTGTCAAAGAAATGATGCTTCCTTTTAATTAGGGGGGAGGGTCACACCTGGTGGTGCAGGGGGAGTACACATAGTACGGGGGAGGGATGCTAGGATAGTGCCTGGATCCGTTCTCTCCCTCTAGCCCTGGTCACAGAACCATGACAGAAGCTTTACAACCACTATGCCAGAGAGATAACACAGGCGCTGAGTTCGATTCAGGTAAGACAGGTACACCACCTGGCACTGAAGTTGCCCAGAGTACATGGATGAAGAGCAGCTTTATCTCCGAGGCACTTCTCCCAAGAAGATGACATGTGAAGTGCTTGACAGAACTCTCTAGTTTTTGGACTAGATCACATTTGTTCTCTTATTACTTTTCCTAGGTGTGGAATGTAACCACAAACAGTGAGCATTTCCCTTAGTCTCCTGGGGAGTCCCTAAGCTTATTCAGTCTCTCCAACCTCTTATGCTTATTGTTAATACTAAATTTGGGGCCACACTCAACTGTGCTCAGGGATCACTCCTGGCGGAGCTCAGGAGCCATTTGGGGTACTGGGGATTGAATTGGGTGAGTGTGCACAAGAAATATAAGTGCCTTACCCACTGTACTCTCTCCCGATGGTCGTTCACCCACCACCTCCTCGACACACACACACACACACACACACACCCCGATTTTATACCATTTCTCCTTTCTATTTACTGAATGAACTTATAATTTTTTTTTGATGAGGCTTAGAAATAAAATGTATTATTAGTGGTTTCATTATGTGTGGAATATAAATGTTAGACCAAAAAAGCAATGGAAATAACTCCTAGACTTGGTGAGGAAAAAACTCAAAGAAAAAGAAACAAGGGGTCAGAGAGCTAGTACAATGGGCAGTGTGCTTGTCCTGCACCGACCAAACCGGATTTGATAACCAAACTGTAAGTCTCACCAGGAGTCACCTTTGAATCTAGAACCAGGAGAAAGCCAGGAGCATAGCTGGCTGTGGTCCCCAAGCCAAATAAATGAAGAATAATAAAATACAACGATAAGCGGGGAACCACAGAGAGAAGGTCCAGGGGGCTCGTGCTCATACCTTGCATTTGGGAGCCACCGGGTCAATTGGCGGCACCGCAAGGTCCCCTAAGCACAGCTGGGAGTGCCCCAAAGGTGAAGCTCTGGGTTCAGTTCCAGGACCTGTACAGTCCCCAAAGCATTACTGGGACTGGGCCCCAAATCCAAATCAGGGTGAACCAAAGAACCAGGGCCTGCGAGACTTCTCTGGGTTGGTCAAATGCACCTCACGGTTCACTATACCGGATGGGGAGAGATTGCTTAGCATGATGCTGGAAGCAGGCAGGGTGTGGCCCCCAGACCGCCACAAAAAGCCCTACAAGTGAAACCTGGAGAAAAACCAAAAACCAGATTTCTTTTTTACCACAAAGGTAAGCGGAGGGGTACAGAGAACGGCAGGTAGAAGTTAACTTTTTTCTTTTTTTTTTGTTTTCTGAGCCACACTTGGTAGTGCTCAGGGGTTATTCCTGGCTCTGCACTCAGGAATTCCTCTATGGTAAGGCTTGGGGGATCATATGGGGTGCCGGGGATTGAACCCAGGTTGGGCACAAGCAAACCAAGTGCCCTACCTGCTATACAATTGCTCAGGTAGGAACTTCCTGTTTTTAGGAATTCTGGACAATAGGAAATCTTGTGTCTCAATACTGGTTTGTCGATTTTGACTTGTCAACTCCCCCTCAGCTCCTTTGGCTTCTCGACTGTTAAAGAATCTGTAGCACTCCTGCTGAACTAACAATGGGGACACAGGGGGACGGAGTCTATGAAAACTACATACTTTGTAAATAACTTTTTGATTTTTAACCCCCGGTGCCTCTCTGAATAGTTCTCTTATTTGTTTGTTTACTTATTTCCCCCCTCTAAATAGTTCTATAATTTATTTTGTTCTTGGCCACATGGAACAGTGCTCAGACCTTGCTCCTGGCGGAGTTCGGGAGACCATGTGTGGTGCCGGGGACTGACCCCAATTTGGCTGAGCAAGAGACAAGCGCCTCATACAGTGTACTACCACTCTGGCCCAACATAATTCATTTTAAGACACACACAGAAATGGTATCAAACCAGAAGATACAGGGCTGGACAGCTGGTACAATGGGTCAAGCTGGGTACGATCCTCTGGGCACCGCTAGGAGTGATTTCCAAGGGCAAAGCCAGGAGTAACCCCTGAACATCACCAGGGGTGCCTCCCCTCCCAAGGAAACCCAGGAAGATATAAAGGCAAATCATACATCCTGTTTCAAGAGATCCGTGTCCCCCTGCTGTGAACGTTACTCACGGCGCATAGCAATGTAAACTCTCGATGACAAACAGAAAATTGGAACTTAACCAGGGCTAAGTGGAAGCAGTAGCGGAATGGGCGTGGAGGGCGGGCAGGCGGGCATGGCTGACCTGTGCGTGGACCTGCAGCTCTTTGTCCAGCAGCGCTCGCTTCTTCAGGATCTCGGCGCGCAACTGCTCCTTGTGCTTGAAGAGCAGCGCTGAGAGCTTGCTGGCGTTCTGCTTGCTCCGCTTCTGCTCCACGCTCTCCTCGCGCTTCCGTTTCTTGGCCGCCTGTTTCTCTTCTTTGTCTATTTTATCCAAAATATACTTCATCACCTGGTTACAGACAATCATTCTGGAGAGAAACACACAAGCCATGTCATGCCGCGCCGATGGCATGGCGCTTCCCATGTCTCTACAGCCGGGGGAAATGCAAACGGGGCGCGCAGGTTCCACAGTGGTTCAAACCGACTGGGAGCATCTCTCAGCGCCATGTTCTAATGGGCTGAAACTGCATCCCCGTCAGGAAGAACGGGCTCAGCACACTGGTGCTTGAGCCGGCGGTAGAGAGATCCCCAAGCTGGCTTGCAGGCCTTCCTCCCTACCTTTGATTCTCTTCTCTTTCTGCCGGAGTCAGGGTTTTCTTCTGCTTTAAATGCTCGATGACAGCGTTATGCTTCATCACCACCTGAGGAATGAAATGCGACGAGAAAGCGCTTATTCGGTAATGTAAACCATTACATAGTTCAGCAGCAGACACCCGACATAGACTGGCTGCTCATTAAAAAACAAAACAAAACAAAACCCTGAAGAATTTTAATGACGGGCCACAGAGATAGCTCAATGGTCTGAGCACAGACTGGGCACATGGGAGAACATCTGAACCCCAGCACTCCTGGGAGCAACCCCAAGAACAGAACTGGAAGTAGCTCCCGGAAGTAGAACCTCTAGATATGGACCACAAAACAAAAAGAAAAAAAAACTATATGGCAACATAAATAAAATTACCAGCTACGATATGGCTCAGGTGATTATTGTGTGCGGAGTTTGACATTATCCCATTTAATTTTCAGAACAACGTGACAGGGGTAATTTTACAAAGGACACACCGAGGCAAAAATGAATTTACTCATGTGAGATTAACACGTCAGATTACTGTACGGCTACACGCTCAAGTACAGCTATCACTCTCCAGAGGTCAGGATGCTCTGCTCCCAGCACTGCCTTCCTCCATTCTACACTCACACCTTGTAGAGATTAGGGCAACATCAGACACACAGTAATCCTTAATTTAGAGATTAGCCAGCGCTGAAATCCAAGGAGTAACATAATTGCATATATACAATATCAGTTTTTTATCAATTTTCATACTTCTAAAACCTACTTTAATGCTGAGCACACCTACATACAAGACATCATTTAACCATTGATACGATGTGGTGGGAAGAGATTGTAATTGCGAGGACACAGCTGGAGGAAGACAAGCCAATTTCTGGGACTATGGCTAGAGGATCCCGAAATCATGTGTGGATCTCCCGGACTGGGAATGCTTGAGATCCACACTGTGGGGGCAAAGAACATTTCCCTCTGTATCAGCAGGGAATGTTCGACACCTAATACATTGCATATAGAATAACTCATCTAACTTGCTCTCACTATAGTGATACCCCCAAATGCCACCTGTTATTTAAGCTATGGAACAGCAGTATTTAGAAATTAAAAAGAAAAAAAAAAAAGATGTGGCTAGAAATGCAAATGCGTTTCATCAGATCTCCAATGTGCTTAGTACATGCAAACCAACCAAAGAACTTAGAACAAGCTAGGATGCTTAAGTGGCTTTGCAACTTCAAACGTGACTTTCTGTTGGAGTGAGAAACTTAAAGCCCTACCTACTTTCCGCCCATCTGAGCTCTTCCCCGACACAGGTCGTTTCTGTGTGGCACTGACGGCAACCGAGTTCCAAACCAGTTTTCCGTGCAGTACTCTTCCCGTCAGTGCAGTGCTGCTTGTACAGCGGAACATCAGTGACTCTCGTCTCATCGAGAGACCTCACACAATCAAACACTACGTCTAAGGCACAGCACAATATTTCAAGCTACTGAACATGCTGCTTTTACTTAATAACTTTACCTGTTTCTGAATGATTTCGCTTTGATTAGAAGCTTGGAGGGTGTGTTCCCGCTTAATTTCTATCTGTTGCTGCTTCTTCTTTTGCTGCTGATCCCTGAGTTGCTGAACCCTTTGCAACTGCTCTTGAACACTGGCTGCCTGCACTGTAACCACATTCTGAATCTGGTGCGCCTGCACAGGACTGCTCTGCTGAACGTGAATGGGCAACTGGAGTCTGAGCTGCTGGGCCACCGCACCTTGCTGGGCCTGCATCTGCGCCACGACCTGCGGCTGCATCGGGGAGAGAACCTGGACTTGTTGGCCCAGCGGAGGCACAGCAACGACTTGGGGCTGCGGCTGCTGCGTTGGGAGCTGAGGCCGGGACGGGGAGGAGCCCGTGACTGGAGTCAACGTTTGTCCGGAAGAAAGAGTTTGAGTTGGAGACTGTACCTGGGGCTGAGACTGTGGCTGGCTCTGGGCAGGTGCGTGCAGAGATGCATGTGGCTGAATTGGAATCGGTTGTGAGGCTGAGGTCTGACCCTGGGGTGGCTGGCCAGGAGACACCTGGGACGGCGTGGACGGACGGACTCGAGTCTGTGTCGGGCTCTGGACGCGAGCAGGCGACTGTCCTTGGGCATTACTTGCGGGCGGACACTGCACTGCGCCCTGGGGTTTGGAGGACTGCGCATGGGTGGTCTGGGCTTCGGAAGGAACCTGGGAGGCCACAGTTGCCGGGGCTGGGCCTTCAGGAAGAGTCTGAGCTTCAGGTGGGGCTGGGGACTGGGGTGGGCCTGGGGGCGGGGGCTGCGCTGAAGGCTGAGCAGGTGGCGACTGGGCGTCTGGGGGGCTCCCGCCTGGCGACTGCGCTTTCACGGGCTGCTCCTGTGTCGGGGGTGCTAATTTACTCTGTCTCTGTTCACCTGTACCTGTGGAAAGGAAAGATTCAATATTTCTACCACTCCAGCACACGCGGGGTCAGCTAAAGAAGGGCTCAGAGCGCATTATCTACTGGTGAGGAGGCTGCCATTTCTGATGTCTGACACGCGTTCCATTTGGAGTAACGTGGGTGGGGGGGGGGTCCCCTACACAGGGCGGCCTGGCCTTGCTTCACAGCCACTCTCCACGGGACTGGCTTCCAAGGCAAGGCGCAAGCTCTGGCACTCTGCCTGGTCTTCTAGCCCAGGCTAACACAACCCAACTCCTCCTCCTCTGGGACGGAGACCGGTGGTGGTGGGGCTCACACCCAGAGGCTACTGAGGTGCTTCTGGACCTGTGGCATCAACAGAGGCTGTGAGTGGGAGCTATCCACCCATACTGCCTTACACGACACCTACGAGTTTTCTGCCCCTCACTTTCTACATTTTAACGGGGGTGGGGGGAGGGAAGAAATGTGTGATATGGTGGTTAAATTGAGTCTGGAAGAACAAGAGCGCTTGCTGAGAGATTGGCTTGTGGCACATCCTCCCAGAGATAAGCACTGGTCCTCTCTCCCGTTAGCCCAGAGACACAGCGGAATCCTATGCGGTGCTTTCGACCCCCAGCGTCTACCTGCTGCAGTGGTGGAAACTGTGGTGCTGGTGGTGCTGGCTGTCGTGGCTGTCGACGCCAACGGGGTAAAGAGGAATCGCTGCACAGTACCGTTGGGCATCGCAGCCTGCATCAGCTGCTGTCCTGGGCCCGGGAGGATAGTCACACCTTGAGGTATCAACTGCAACTGTCCAGTAGTTTGACCTTGTCCTTGAATTACTACTGTCAAACCTTGATTGCCACCCTACAGAAAAAACACACAAGCGGTAGATGGTGTTCAAAGCATCAACCTGTAAGCAGACTATTTTTATGCTGAGAAAAATTTTTTAACAAAATGGAAGCACTTATTTGAATGTCTAGAGAACAACAGGAGGACTTCAGATATAGTAAAATAATACTTTTAAAGCTGATGCTGTGGGGGCTGGAGTGATAGCCTAGCTGGCAGGGCGTCTGCCTTGCAAGCCGCTGACCTGGGTTCGATTCCCAGCATCCCATATGGTCCCCTGAACACCGCCAGGAGTAATTCCTGAGTGCAGAGCCAGGGGTGACCCCTGTGCATTGCCGGGTGTGTCCCAGAAAGAAAAAAAAGTTGATATTGGGACCCAAACGATAGTATAGGAGGCAGATGTTTATCTTGCATGTGGTCTAGCCAGGATTTGATCGACTACCCCCCAAATGCTGTAAGAACTAGGAGTAAGCCAAGAACACCATTGGGCATGGTCCCAAAGCAAAACAAAATGCTGATGTTTTGCAGCAAAGAACATGAACCAGTAATCAGAGCTCCAGTCTCTGCTCTCCCACTAGGCAGTAAGGAGCGATCCATCTGCTCTCCTCACTCCTCAGACTGAAGCTTCCTGACTGATAAAAATAAGGTCAGTAAGGAGCTGGAGAAACAGCCAGGAGTAAATCCTGAGCACCACTGCTTGTGGCCCAAAAAGCGAAAGGAAAGGGAAGGGAAGGAAAGGGAAGAAAAAGGAAAGAAAAGGAAAAAAGTCACTAAAGCTTCCACCAAAAAAAATCCTGGTTTTGAAATAATCTGCATCTATGTAATTTTGTAATTTCCAAAGTATCCACATAAAGACTGCCTCTTTTGAGTCTCACAGTGAAAATATGACGAGAAGAGAAACTGCTACTATAATTTTATCATCAATAAAGAAACCCAGGTTGAAATCCTTTGCAGCTAGTCAGAGAGAAAAGAAAACATGAAATAAAATGAGTAACTTGGGTGAGTTTTCTTGCCAACAGGCGCCACACTATGTGCATCCTGCAGTGTGCATTAGTTGACTCTAACAGACAAAGAGCTTGAAGTTTAGGGGAATGGGACAGTGCTGCCTCAGCATTCAGTAAATGGGGGTCTTTCAATCGAGACTCCCCGTGTACCATTTCTTTTTTTCCAGGACGTCCTTCTGCAGCAACCTCATCAGGAGCCCATCTAAAGCGACCCAGCCTGAACCCCCACGGGTCATAGCTTTGTCCTCATGTACGGTGCTGAGCTCTGGGTCCTCAGCTCCTGAGTGTTTCACTTGTTTTGAGGCCACAGCCAATGGCACTGGGGACACTGCTATTGTTGCTCAGGGAGTACGTGGCGCTGGGCAGCGCGTCCCAGGGGTGGGGAGACGGTGTGTATGCGGAATATGGGCAGCACCTGTACTGTGCTCTTGTTTTTTCGAGTTTTACACATTCAAAAACCATGCAACACGCCCAGGGCAGTCTAGAGGATGATTCTCAAGGGACGGCCTAAAAGCCAGCGCTGACAGCGGCAGGAAGCCACCACTGATGTGCTCTGACCCAAATCCCCACCTCTTTTCTTCTCAAGGTTGCAGGAGCAGGTGCATTTTTTTCTGGTGGGTGTGAACCTCTCTAGGACGCAGTTCTACCACCTCAGGAACATCACCCATGAAGGAAATGATGGGAACGGTTCTCTATGCAGGTAAACAATTTGGCAGCCCTACGCCCCTATTCAGACAAACAGGAGCTAAGGTCCACTTGTTAGTTATTGGCTTCTTCAGTGCAATAATGTGGTTCTACATATTTTCTTCTCTAGTCTTTTTAATCTTTTTTTTTTGGGGGGGGGGGTAGAACCAGGGATGGGTTCCCGGGCCCCAGATTTACACTCTAAAGTGCTTTAACTGGTTAAAATTCCTTTGTTCTTTTTCAATCATACCTGGTTATGCTCAGGGCTTTCTCTTGGTGGGCTTGGAGGGACCCTAATGGGTACAAGGGATTGAACCCAGGTTGGCTATATGTAAGCACCTGCTGTAGTATCTCTCCACCCCCAGCCTGCCGGCTGGTTTTCATATATAACAGGAACGTAGAAGAACGGACTGGTGTTGCTGATCACGATTTTAATTGCTCCTGCTTTTGGATTCTGCTAAGAAGGTTCAGGCCTGATACCCTGATATGCAGAAGGGCAAATTCATTCGCACTCCTATGGTTGGCATGAAGGTTCATTCTGCTTTCTGTCTTACTCTTGATTTTCCTCCCAGTATTTTAAAGTAGCCCATTCTCTAAAGTTTATGGCCTTAATGTGTGTTCACCTTAATACTAATATAGTCGTGCACATATTCAGGTATGTAGGTTTGTATTTCCTCACCCCTCATCAAGCTTGTTTGCTCATTTTTTCTCCTGAACAACCTGGAATTGTTCGTAATTTGTAGTAGCTCTTTATATATGGTTGGTTGTATTTGTACGTTTTCTCATTCTTTCAGCTCAGAGTGTTTGATAAAGTTCTTAATACTATTTATTGAATAGTTATAAAAATTATAACAAAAGTTTTGATTCTTAGATGTCTAAAATACATTCTACTATGATGCTCATAAAAATATAATATTTATCATTTATCTTTTTGGATTTTTTGGGGGAGTAGGGTGTGGGTGGAGGTGGATCACACCTGGCAGAGCTCAGGGCTTACTCATGGGTATGTGTTCAAGGGATCCCTTCTGGCAGGCTGGGGGAGTGGGGACGTGTGCAGAAGGGATGCTGGGGATTGATTCCGGGTGAGTCAAATGCAAGGCAAGCACATTGCCTGTTGTGCTATCGCTCCAGCCTCTTATTTTAATTTGGTTTTGGGGCCAGACTTGGTGCTGTGCTCAAGGATCATTCCTGTCAGGCCTCAGGGACTACATGAGGTGTTGGGGATCCAACCCAGGTTGGCTGCGTGCAAGGTAAGTACCTGAACCCCTCTATTGTCTCTCAGGCCGAGCACCTATTTTAATGTAGTTGGAATTACAAATCTCTTCCTTTACAGCGTTTTTTAATGTGTGCTTGGGAGAAGCCTCCCTTTTCCTCCCAGCAGTGCTGATTTGCAGTGAGTTCTTTAGGCTCAGTCACCGCAGCACGTGGGGCTTTTCCCAATGGTGGCAAGGCATGGACCCTTTTTTTTTTTAAACCAGTTTTGCTTGCCTGTCTTATTCCTGCATCTGTTCCTTATTAATTAGTGAAGTAACTGATAACATGGTTTCTTTTTTTTTTTTTAGTGCTGCCAGGGACCAAACTCAGAGCCTTGTGTAGGGAAAGTACAATCTTCCAGTGAGTCACACATTGTGGGACAGCGAGCCTCATAAACCTTCTCGATCAGCTCATTGGGTGGAGAGACAGTACCGTGGGTAAGATGAGAAGATAATTTGTGGTTAATATGTCAGTCATCTAGTAATTAAAGCTCAGCACTGAAGGCCTCAAGATGATGGCCGAGGCCCAGTATAACATTTTTATAAACACTTCTTTGACTCTGGGAAGCAGACATTTCTTTAAAGAAGTATATTACAAAAAAAAAAAAGAGAAAAGAAAGGAAGCCCAAAGTTTACAGCAAATCTAAGCAGCAGCACCTCCCCCCCCCACGAGTGCAGATGAAGCACGGAACTTACGTGTCCCTGTGTCAGCTGCGTGAGCTGGGCCATGGTGAGCTTCACTTGTCCCTGCTGTGGGCGGGGGGCCGGAGAGGCTGACGGCGGGAGACTTCCGGGGGCTGCTCCTGGTGTCAATCCTTTCTGCCCTGGGCTTGAAGACACTGCATTGGGGGCAGAGATGGCTGTGGAGACGGGCTGCCCTCGGATGATCTGAGTCACCACCTGCTGTGGTGTACCTAGGCAAACCGCAGGACATCGCCATTTGTTATGTGCCCCACGCAGTACCCTGAGCTGAAACTTCGTTCTGCATACCACAGACCAACGCTTCCCCCCCCCCCTTGGGCAGGGGAGGGGTGGGGGGGGAGAGGGAAACACACCAGGTGGCACTGAAGGGCCACTCCTGGTGGTACTCAGGGCACATACGTGGTTCTGGGGATAGAGTCGAGTTCGCTGCACACAAGGCAGGTGACTGATTCCTGATACCCTTGGCTGACAGGCCACTGAGAGCTCCAGGATACATCGAGGCAAAGCCCCACACCCCAAGGACCCATCTGGCCGTCAGAGAGAGCTATGTGACTCAGTCCATGGACAGCCACCTGACAGCTCTGCCCCCTCGGAGCAGAATGATGAAAGGTTTTTTTTTTCTTTTTCTTTTTGGGTCACATCCAGCGATGCACAGGGGTTACTCCTGGCTCATGCACTCAGGAATCACTCCTGGCGGTGCTGGAGGGACTATATGGGACGCTGGGAATCGAACCAGGGTTGGCCGCATGCAAGGCGAATGCTCTACCCGCTGTGCTATCGCTCCAGCTCCATTGATGAAAGGTTAATACTCTTCTTGAGTCAAAGTAAAAACAGGGATGACAAAAGAGAATATCTGAAATATGCCACTTCAAGTCTGCCTTTCCTGGGAAACATATTATTAAAAGGAAAGTAGTGAGCAAATGCAAAGTTAATTCACATGAAATTTTGGAGAAGGTGGGGGTCCCTTGAGCCACACCTGGTGGAACCATTTAGTGTCAGGGATAAACAGAGCCAGCGGAATGCAGGCCAGACACCTGAATCCCTGGACTGTTTCTGGTCCTTCACAAGAATATATATAACTTTTGGGGGCTTTTTGGGTCACACTTGGTGATGCACAGGGGTTACTTCTGGCTCTGCACTCAGAAACTGCTCAGTACTCGGGGAACACATGGGACGTGGGGATCCAACCCAGGTCGGCCGTGTGTAAAGCAAATGCTCTCCCCATTGAACTATCGCTCCTTCCCCTCTTCCCTAGAATTTTTAACAAAACATAAAAAGTCTAGAATAGGGACTGGAGAGATAGCACAGCGGGTGGGGCATTTGCCTTGCTTGTGGCCGACCCAGGTTTGATTCCCAGCATCCCTATGGTCCCCTGAGCACCGCCAGGAGTGACTCCTGAGTGCAGAGCCAGGAGTAACCCCTGTGCACTGCCAGGTGTGACCCAAAAAAAGCAAAAAAAAAAAAAAAAAAAAAATCTAGAATAACTAGAGATGATTATATTTATAACTAAGACCTTTTAAAAAAAAAAAACAGGGGTCAGTAGTTCAGGAGTACTGTAAAGGCAAGGACAACTCTGCCCTCAAGAAGAAGACAAAGGACTCAGGACGCTTTTAGGCCAAGTAGCCAATAAACATCTGCCGACGGCGAGAGGTGCTGAGACATAAGCGTGGCACACAGGATGCCGGGTTTCACTCCCTGGTAATGCATGGTCCCCCGAATACTGCCAGGAGTGACCCCTGAGTACGACGTGAATTGCCCACTCCCCAAATAAACGTTCGTGGTATGAAGGTGAATGGGAATGATGCTACAGACCTAAATACTCTTGTCTCTTACGTTACTTGCTGAATCTCAAAAGGGCTGGAGGAATCTTTCCCCCCTTACAATAAGTTGCTAAGAACAATTATTTGAACAGTTAATTTTATATTTACAATGTTCCTACTGAAAAATGTCACCTTTCTGAAGCTTTTGTATTTGCCTTTTTCTTTCTGAGAGTACACATATATTTCTAACATGTCTTTTTTAAGTTTGGTATTTAATATTGCACATGTAAAAATTGTGCTGATTCTAATACTGGAATATTTCTTTTTTTAAAAATTTTATTCTTTTGGGTCTCACCCAGTGATGCTCAGGGGTTGCTCCTGGCTCGGCACTCAGGAATTACTCCTGGCAGTGCTTGCGGAATGATATGGGATACTGGAAATCGAACCCAGGCTGGACGCATGAAAGGCAAATGCCCTCCCTGCTGTACTATCACTCCGGCCCCTTTACTTATTTTTTATAAGAATGTCACTGTAAAATCCTCAAAACACATTATAACCTTTTTATGTGTTTCTATGTTCTTAGAATAAAGTCACCCCTGGGACCAGGCCAGAGAGACAGTACGGAGGGTGTTTGCCTTGCATGCAGGTGACCTGGCTTCCATCCCTGGCTGAGCCAGGAGTATGCCTGGTACATTATCAGGTGTGGTCCAAAAATAAAAACAAAACAACAACAAATTCACCCCAGAGGTCAGAGATAGTACAGACATTAGAGAAAGTGCTCGCCCTTGCTGTGTATTCAGTCGGCCATGGTTATATTCCCACCACCATAAGGTTCCCTAAACACTGCTGGGTATGGCTCAACACTCATCATCCCCTATAACAAAGAATCAATTTTCTTTTTTTTATTGTGCCAAACCTGGTGGTGCACGGGGCTTACTCCTTGTGGGGCTCAGGGAATCATAAGAGGAGCAGGGGACTGAACTCGGGTTAGCTGTGCATAAGGCAAATACCCTACCTGCTGTACTATCATTCCCCCACCCCCGTGATTAATCTTCCCAATATTACCATGCTCATAGGGCAAATAGAGATCTAAACTGACCCACCCCCCACCCTCTTACCCCCTTCTCTGCCAATAGAGTGTAATCACTAAACCAAAATATACTAGGAATTGGTACTTGATCATTGAATAACTGAAATCCAAGCACAAAAATCTGTAAGTCTATAACTGTACCTCGTGGTGTTTCACTAATAAAAAAAAACAATAAATTAAAAAATAAAAATATATATTAGCAATCAAAGAAGTTCTGTCAGAGCACCCAACCCTGATTTCTTCGGGTACAAGGCCCAACGTATACACCGATCACCGGCTGGCAGTGTACGGGGCTGGGCCCAGAGGCTCACACAAGGCCAGAGCCCCCTCCACTGAGCCCTGTTCCCTGTGCTACTGCTCGGTGAACTTTCCACTCTGACCGTTTCTGGCTGAGGCCCTAATTTCTATCTTTGGCACCAAAATTCTTTTTTTTTTAAATATATGTTGACAAATATTTTCTTCATCAAGGTAAAAAGTGATTAGTGACAATTCACCAGCTTTTTCCATTTTCAAAGTATATTACCATTAATCATCTAGAATATTTTCCTCCTTTATGTTATCATCTTTTCCTTTAGTTATCTCTCTAGCTGACAGCTACATGGGTTAGCTGTCTTTCTTTTTTTTAAAGCTGAATTCTTTAGCAAGAAAATTTTAACTCTGTTTGGTGCCACACCCAGCTGTGCTCAGGGCTTACTCTGAGATCAAGGATCACTCCTGGAGGGGCTGTGGAGACAACATGTGCACTGAACCTTGGTTAGGGATATGCAAGGCAGGAGCGTTCCTTGCTGCCCCTTAACACGAAAATTTAAGCAGGGATACTAAACTTCTATCAGCTGTGCTATACCATTCACTGAAAGAATAAAACTGAATTGTACAACATTTGAAGTGAACGTAAACAATTTTACCTCTATCTGTTCCTTTTCAGATGTCCTGGTATAAGGGCTGGAGTGATAGTACAACGGGCAGAGTGTTTGCCTTGCACACAACCAACCCGGGTTCAGTCCCCAGCATCCCATATGGTCTCCTGAGCACCGCCAGGAGTAATTCCTGAGTGCAGAGTCAGGACTGACCCCTGAGCATCGCCAATGTGACCAAAAAGCGGGGGGGGTGGGGGGGGAAGGGAAAAAAGGATGTCCAAGTATAATATCCATGGACACACGTATATAATATTTGTCTCTCTATAAATCTAAGACATGCCTCCTTTGTGCTGTTGGTGATGTTGCTACAGTGATTGTGGGCTGCGGTGTCTGCACACGAAGACTCTGGTGCTCACCAACGGCTGCTTGTGGTGATTGCAGGGGCTCCCGTCCCTGGCTGTACAGGGGTCAGATCATGGAGCACAGGGCTGCCATGCTCAAACAGTGGAGAAGCCACGACGGCTTGTGCAAGTGGAAAACTGGCTATCTGCACTGACCCACGGCAAGCGCCTCGGGCCACCGCACTATTCCTTCGAAGCACACTTTTCTTTGTTCCAATTAACATTTAGGGAAGTGAGTGATAGCTCAGTGATGAAGAACCTTCTTCTAGTAATCCTGAGACTGGTGCGGTGCCAGCTCAAACCCAGCATGCCTCAGGGCCTGGGCAGCACCCCAGTGGCTCTGCTCCTCAGACATGGGATGGCAGTGCACTGCAGCCAACACACACGTGAGCACACCTGCAGGCAACTGCACCAAGTGTGTCCGAACTCCAGTCATCTCAACTGCCACCTCCACAACAGGAAGGTACGCTGAGAGAGACAGAAAAGCCCTAGAACAGCGTGTAGGGCACTTGCCTCTCATACGGCCATATAAACCAACCCCCTGCCTCTTAGTGTTGAATACCGTATGCCCCTTCCTTTCGCAGGCCCTTATTTCCTCATCTGGATACACCTTCCCCCCCGCCCACTAATTTTTTGGGGGAAGCAGTGCTGAGGGCTCACTCCTGGTGGGCTCAGGGGATCATACAAGGTGCCAGGCAAACACCCTACCTGCTGTGGGTGATGAGGAAAATGGAGTTTATCAGTACTACAATCATCTTTTTTTTTTTTATTCTTTATTTCACCCGCTAGCTGCACAGTGCTTGACTGTGGCTCCTGGGTGCACCCTAGCAGTGGTGCAGGCCGTGAGTCCAGGCTACAACAGGGCACGCTAGGGTTTTGGTGCTTGCTGATATGTCATGGCAGGTTTCAAGTCATTGAGCCACTCCCTGGGTCCCATGTTTTTATACTCAATCTTTTGTGGTAATTGATTTTAACGTGTTTCTCACAAACACACAGGTAAGCTTTTCAATACAAAGTTTACAGCATGCAGCTGAATATAGAAGCTTTAACCACTTCAAATGATAAACAGGGGCTTCACAGCATCTCTGTAGTCTTGTTTTCTGATTTCTGTTTAAATGCTTCTGAGCTGTTCCCTAATTGTCTTCTGCCATACGGTTGTTCTTTGCTCACTTGCTCTTTCATTTGAATGGCATCGTCTTCCCATGAGTAGTCTCAAGTAAACATTTTAAACAAGCAAACCTGGACTTTTGTTTGCCTGTTTTATTTGTGGTGCTTGGGGGTCTGGTACAGTGCTCAGGGGAACCACATGGGGTGTGTAGAACCAAAGCCGGGCCAATCACACGTACAGCAAGCATTTTACCCACTGTACTACCTCTTCGCCTGCAGGAACTTGTCTCCAGCCATGCCAGAGGGCACACCTTGGGGTGCGAGCTCCATAGCAGAGTCCTGAAAATAAAGCCTGGTAATTTGGTATTACGGGCCAGTAGGTTACACCCAGAGGTGTGGGAGCAGGGGCAGGGAGCACATGCAAGGCATAAAGGCGTATCTCTACGTGCTCTGCCCCACCTCCTATTTTCTTTTTACTGGCAATGCCAAGGACGAGAGAGTATCTATGGAAAGATCCCATGATGGATTTGAAATTCAGTAAGGCCTGAAGCCTCAATTCAAGTCGATATTTTCTCATCTGTACAGTGCCAAATACAGAGTATTATAGATAGCTTAGGCTGGCTACTTAGAGCGCGGTAACACTAGAAGGATGAATGCCTACCTGGTGGTACCATCACAGGTGTTCGGATAATCGTCTTCCCGAGCGGTGACTGCTGGAGCGGTGTTCTAATCACCGTCATACCAGGCCGGATCTGGGGCCCTGTGATCACCTGGAAACGACACAAAGGACAGTGAAATCAAAGGGTTTGAAGATATTTCACACGTAGAGAATTAGAACATTGATCTTGGGGTGGGGAAAACAGTTCATTGATAAACATGTCTATAGAAATCACCAGTCTTTTGCACGTTACACTTTGATTTTTTTGGGTTGCACCTGGCAGTCACGAGTGCTACTCTCAGCTCTGTGCTTGGGGGCTGCTCCTGTGCATGGTCCACAACTCGGGGGACCAGGCTGTGACAGAACTCGAACCTCCTGCCTGCTTTCTGTTTTGGGCCACATCAGGCGATACTCAGGGCTTACTTCTGGCTCTGTGCTCAGAGATCACTCCTGGCAGTACTCAAGGCACCACAGAAGGTGACAGGGACTGAACTGGGGTTGCATGCATGCAGGGCAAACGCCCTATCCTCGGAATTATCTCTAACAAAAACATAATAATTAAAAAAATTGCTAATAGATGCAGAGATCTAGGAAGTATCATGCTGGGAGAAACAAGCATATGATGGAAAGAGAATAATCTTACTCTTGAGGGGGATGGGATACAGAGAGACCCAGTCAGGGAATAACGAACACCCAGAGCAAACAGAGCCAGAGAGCAGGAGAATGAGTCCTTGCAGAAAGCGTGCTGAGGGGAGGGGAGGGGCTCAGGTCGCAGAAGGGCCCACCATGACAATGACAGAGGGAAGCGGTCACTCTGCACCAGGACTGGTTGCTGACATGTATGACCCCCTGGCAGGAAGAGCAGGGCAAACCACAGCGCCCAAAAGGGGGGTTGGGGGCAGGGAAAACAGTGCCCGCCACAGAGGCAAGCCAGGGCACAGGAGGGAAACTGGGGGCGTTGGTGGTGAGGAGAGGGCACTGCTGAAGGGACAATGCAGAAAACTCAACCATGAGTAACTGCAACTCTAACTCACAGTGGTTCAATTAAAAAAAATTTAAAACAAACAAACAAAAAACAATCATTATCAGACCCTTATCACAGACGAAAAGGAAACGGATGACTCCCGGGAGAAGCCGTTCTCCAAACCCCCGAGTTGACGGCACACGCGCTGCACAGGGTTCTTACTTGGGAGGTGCTCGTGGTTCCCGCAGCGCCTGAGGTGTTGGGCCTGATGGTGACTGTGGCCGCCCTGGGCTGGAATGACGTGAAGGTCTGCTGACTGGAGCTAGTGCTTGACGGAATGATGCCCAGGACTTTCTGCTGCACTTGAACAACACCTTAAAGGAAGATGAAGCAGCAATTAATGAGGGACTGTTTGAATATAGAAGCGTCAGGGGGTGCTGGGTTTCTGAGGGAGAACTACGTGTGGCAGGGATTGAGAGTGGGCTACACAGAATGTGGAATCTGAAGACTGAAATCAGTGAAAAGGAAATGAAAAAATAATGGCAACAGTATGAGCTGGCAAATGTGAACTGAAACTCTTCACATCTCCCTTACCTCCTTGTGTTGCTGGCACATTTACAGCGACAATCTTGCTGTTTGCAGGAAGTGGCAGTTTGGTAATTACTTTTCCTGCCATAGTGACTGGACTGCCTGTAATTTGGAACGTCTGCCCTGTGCTGGCAATGGTTGGAGCAGAGGTGGCAGCTGTGCTGGTGGCTAATGGGGTATAAGACATTTAATAAGCTTTACATTTAAAATAACCAGCAACGGAGTGAGTTCAAGGAAGGGCACCAATGCATGAAATGTGGCTCATTTTTGTCTTTTTTTTTTTTTTAAAGAAAAACATTCCTCTCCAAAGTAAGTGAATGATGTCAATGTTAAAAGTGCGATAATGTGAGAGGAGTTTGGCTACTGGAAGACAATGAACGTCATCTGTAACACGTCAATCGTTACAGTTTATTTGCTCATTAAGCTGCAGGAGGAAAAAAAAAGACACAAATTTTCTAAAGATATGTTTCATTTCAGTAGCTCCAGGATGGAAAACAGTTTTCCTGAACGAACAAGATCTCTCTTTTATACAGCATCCTGTACCTGAGTTGGACTGGCCTTGCTTGACCCACGTAGCAAAGGTCTGGTGGAAGTTCTTGTTCTGCTGGAATGTGACCGTGGCGGGGGACCCGACCTTGGTCGTCAGCACCATCTTGGTTCCGGGGGTGACTGAGCCGCTGATGGGGGCAACCATGACCTTCTGTGCGGGAGAGATGGTGCTCGTTGTACTGTTGGTCGGGGAAGACGTGGAAGCCGCAATGACGGTTGGTTTTTGTTGTTCCAGTCGTTTCTAGGAAAGCGTGAAAGGAAACAAAACAGCTCTCAATAATAAAAAAGTATCACTCTGCCAAAGAGTGGAGTCTGAACCTTTGCCACCCTAAGAAACTACACACGTAGACCATATTTTACATTTGAGAATATTCCTACATAAATTTATCTTTGTAGTCAATTTGCTGAATATGGCAATCCCACATTTCCTTGCAAATAATTTTCTCATAAAAGAAACATTCACATCCAAGTGTTTCCAGACGGTGCGCCCAGTCAAGCTCTCAGACTAAAGTGCAAAGAAATGAGTGACTTTCCTTGCGACCAGGACATCCTGGTCAGCTTGAGACTTAAAAGCAGAAATGATGGGGGTGGTATGAAGCCGCCAACACGCTGTACTGTTGATCCACAACACAAGGGACGTGCCACAGGGGCTGGAGCTCATTTGGTGAGCATGTGCCTGGCATGTGTGAAGTCTAGGCTGGAGAGAGAGTACAGGTGCTTGCCTTGCATGCTGAGCACCGCCATGAGCGATGCCTGAGCACCACCAGATAAGGCCTGAATCACACCCCCCTCTACACACCAACCCGTCCCTACAACCACACACACGCACACACACACACACACATGCACACGCACACACGCACGCATGCACGCACACAGAAAAGAAAATCAAAAGTCAGAGATATAGCCGAGGAGGCAGAGCATCTGCCTTGCATGTGTGAAGCTCTGGGTTTGATCCCTAGAATTGATAAGCTTAAAAAAAAAAATCCGTCCTTGTGCTGCCTGGGCCCATGTGCTGCCTGGGCCTATGTAGTGACTAGGGCCATGTGCTCCCAGGCTATGTACTGCCCGGGCCATGTGCTGCCTGGGCCCATGTGCTGCCCGGGCCCATGTACTGACCAGGACCATGTGTTGACGACAAGCATATTCATGGGTGGCCGGTGTGGCTTTCACACCCTAGTGCTGGCCAGTGTGCTGGGATCTCCTCTCTGGAGAAGCCGCATTCTCGCGTGTCTTCCCCTGGCCCCTGCTCCCTGGGTGGCAGAGGTGGATAGAGAGGAAAGAGCAGAGTCCTGTCACCATGCCGATGTGTCTCTCCAGTTTCTGTCCACACTCTGTAGGAAAGGCTTCAAGAACTGCTCTGCTCTGAGAAGGTACACCTGGCGGGACCTAGACTCTGGGCCCTAAAGCCCTTAACACTCATGTAGGCGCTGTCTGCTTTCCAAAGAATTTATCCTCAGCTTTGCTCTGACCATAAAAACGTCTTTCTTATTCAAAAATAAAATATTCATTGCTGTGCATCTCAGTGGGGGTGTAGAAACTTTCAATACCACTAACTCTGAAAGACAGGTCTTAGCTCTCCTCCACACCCCCCCCCAAAAAAGAGTTAACCTCGCCCCCGCCGCCCGAAACATGGCACTGGCATTGTGGCACTGTCCTCCTGTTGTTCATCGATTTACTTGAGCAGGCACCAATTACGTCTCACAACAAACTGTGAGACTTGTTACTGTGTTTGGCATATCACATACATCACGGGTAGCTTGCCAGGCTTTGCCATGTGGGCGAGATACTCTTGGTAGCTTGCCAGGCTCTCCAAGAGGGGTGGAGGAATCGAACCCAGGTCGGCTGCGTGCAAGGCAAACGCCCTACCTGCTATGCTATCGCTCCAGCCCCCCCGCCCCCGAAACATGTATTTACTAATTTTTCAAATGAAAGGGGGTATGGCCTTCAAACTGGAAATACTGTGGTCATAGAGACAGTACAGCAGGTGAGGTGCTTGCCTTGCACTTATCGGACCCAGGTTCTCTCCCCAGGACCCCACATGGACCTCAAGCACCGCCAAGTGTGGAACACAAACATAAACAAACAAATAAACAAACTTGGAAACGCTGTGCCAAGGATGTGCCAAGCGGCCAAGCACAGGAACAGCATGTGTGCAGCCCTGGGGGTGTCCGCGACGACGGAAACAGGAAGGACTATGGGCCAGAGGCTGGTGCAGCAGGTTGCGGGACAATCCGGTCTCATCTCCGCCCTCACGCCATGAGGCCTGCCAGGAAGGATTCCCTAGTGCACTAGGGGTGGGCCACACACAACAAAAACCCTAAACCCTGGAAATAGTCTCTAAGCAAACATCACTGAATATGGGGCTGCCCGAGGTGGCTGTGCTCTGGTGGCCCCGTGCACTGCTGGGAACCTGACTAGACTTGGCTGTGCTCTTTCCAGCCCAAAGAAACAAACTGACACTGGAGATGACAGCACCGAGATATGGGTAACACAACATGAGAAGGAAGAAACAAGATGACGTACCAGGTGAGTGGCTAGACAGAGGGATAAATTCTGGGGCTGTTATCTCAAATTCTGCCCTAAGCAAAAGTAATGTCCTAAAGTGAATCAATGTAAAAGACACTTAAGAAATTTTAAAAAATGTAATTTTCGTTTATTTTCCCTGGAGAAAAAGTAGTTTGAGGGACGGGGGCGATGACACAGCGGGTAGGGCGTTAGCCTTGCACACAGCCAACCCGAGTTTGATTCCCAGCATCCCATATGGTTCCCTGAGCACCACCAGGAGTAATTCCTGAGTGCAGAGCCAGGAGTAACTCCTGTGCACCGCCGGGTATGATTCAAAAAGGAGAAAAAAAAAGTTTCAAACAAATACTTTGGATTGCAATACATATATATGAATTATGAGTATATATACATCTATATTTAATTTTTTTGTGGATCTGGGGTATGAACTCAGGGCTTCATACAAAAAGGTCAAGTGCTCAACTGCTGAGTTACATCATTTACCCCTATACTATTTTTAAAACAATTAATTCTTTTTGGTTGGGGTGGCTTCCAAATGATGCTGAGGGACCACTCCTGGCAAGACCCCGTCAACCAACCTTTCAACTCACACTAGCACCTGAGGATGGTGCTCCTTAGGCCCTGTGGGCTGGGGACCAGCAGGAAGCCCCCACTGTGTGGTGCCTGGGGGTCTTCAGAGTTGTGGCTGGTGATTGTGATGTCAGGAGGATGTGTGGTGCTGAGGAGTAAACCACGGACAGGTGCATGGTTTCTATTTTCCCCGACTTCTATTTTTTTTTTCCTCTTTTTTTAGACAGGAGCCATATCCAGAGGGGGACTCAGGGGTTACTCCTGGCTCTGTACTCTGGAATCACTCCTGGTGGGCTTGGGGGACCATATGGGGTTCCAGGGATTGAACCCTGGTCAGCTGCATGTAAGGCGAGTGCCCTACCTGCTGTACTATTGCTCCGGCTCCATTTACTATATACTTTATTTTTGGAGAAGTCACACTTGATTTCTACTTTGGGAACAGACCTGGTCACTGCACACATACGCAGTACTGGGATTTAAAGCCGGGTCACAGCTGCAGTCACATGCTCGGTTAGCACCTTGACCTTTGTGCTATTTCCACGGCCCAACCCCGGCATGGACAATTGCCATGTGTAACCAATTAATGCTATCATTTTCAGTTTTATTTGGAGGCCACACATGGTAGTGCGCAGGGGTGACTCCAGATGGTGCGCAAGAACTACACAGTGCCCTAGACTAAACAGGGGCCTTCTGCACAGGCTGGAGTCCCTCCAGCTGACCCTCTGGCCCTTAGTATTAAGTTAATACTAGAAACAGATATCTACCCAATCTCCATCCTGGAATTCAGTCGGCTAAACCCATTCATACTATCTTCTTAACCAACATAGGGGAGTAATCCTCTTTTATGTGAATATTCTGGCACATAAATAATATGGCATACTATTTATAGTGTGGAAAAAATGAGACGCCAGTATCTTTATGACCATCAATTATAACGAAATCTTTACAGAGTTTTAGTGTATTAGTTTCTTCAAAGACTACAGAACCTTTATCAACTGATTCTGCATGAAAAAAATAAAATCAGCGTGCACAATTTGCAAACGGACAGCTTGGCATCTGCAAGCTGCTAAAACAGTGGAAGGCTAGCTCATTTCCAGCAAAAAAGGGAAGATATATGTGAAGAGCTCAACGGAGATACCCAGGGAGTCAGACCAGGGATCGGGTTTAGAGGAAGAACACATGATCCGAATGTGTGCGGCTGGGATTTGCTCACTGACAACACCGAAGAACCAACCCAACCTCCCCATCCTCCTCTTCCTAAAAGAACAACAACAAACACAAGTACACAATATAATCGCTAAGCTTTTGGTGCACATGAATCTGGCTAAATACTGACAATTTGTTGCCTGGTGGCACCAGTACCCACGTGCCCACTCAACAGGCAGCCAACTGCTGATGCCTGAGGTCCACCTCCAGCCCTGCCGGTCACTCACCTTAGCCTGCTGCTCCACCGCCTGAGCCTTCTCTTTCTCCACTCTGCAGGGGAATAAAAAAGAGGAACTCGTCAGAAACTACCCTGCCAACGGCTGGCATCTAATAGTAAATGAAATTTGGTTGATTTCCACATCATGAAATCATGGTGACTGATAGATGAAATAAGCACGCAAAAACACTTTCACTAGAAATTAACAACTGGATACAAACCCATCAAATGAAAAATATGCTCTCTACATAGGTAGCACTTATAGTCAACAGGTGGAAGGAGCCAGACGGGACAGCAGCATGAATGGGAGATTCCCTAATTCTGCAGCAGCGAGGCCGACGGCTGCAGGGCTGCCGCGTACCTCTCAGCGAAGGCCCTGATCTCCCACAGCTCCAGCTCCTCCTCGGCTACCCAGGTCTCGATGATCACTGGGCCACTCTGCTTGGGTGTCTCAGGTCTCTTAGGCCGCAAGGCGCTGGATCGGAGGCCTTTCCTCTGAGGCGTGGGTGTTTCTTTGGAAAAGAAATACTTTTTAATATTACAGCATTTCTGGCTTGTTTTCCTTACAAATACCACCTCTGCAAGACTGGTGAGTGCTCCGAACCACCCTGGGCTTTAGGTATGAAAGGCGGCAGCATCAGGTCCACCAAGCCGCAGTCTGTGTGAGAAGGGCCAGGGCTGGGTGTGTGCTGGGGAAAGCAGTGTAACACCGGGAAGTAGAGTGGTTAGGGAGGGCATACTAAGGAAAGTTTTCTGGAAGAATGCTAAGAGTACAAAGAAGGTTGTGTTAAGCGGGCAGGAGAGATAATACAGCAGCTGTTAGCGTAGCATTGCACATGGCTGACTTGGGTTTGATCCCGAGAATCCCCTATGGTCCCCCAAGCATTGCCAGGAGTGATTCCTGAGTGTGGAGCAGTAAGCCTGAGCATTGCCAGGTGTGACCCCCCAAAACAAACACAAAAGACTGTGTTAAGGCATGAATGTTGAGTCCGACTGTAATCCTAAGAGAAAGCTGGTCATTTCAAAAATTAAACCTACACATTTGGAGGCGACCAAGTTCAGTAAAACAGGGTACTTCTATTGAAGGATAGCATTTTCTTTCTTTCTTGTTTTTTTTAAATTTTTATTAGTGAAACACCATGAGGTACAGTTGTAGATTTACAAATTTTTGTGCTTGGGTTTCGGTTATACAATGATCAAATACCCATCCCTCCACCAGTGCCCATTTTCTACCACCATGGATAATATCCCTCCACCCCCATCCCCCCTGCCTCTGTGGCAGGGCATTCCCTTTTGTTCTCTCTTTCCCTTTGGGTGTTGTGGTCTGGATAGCCATTTTCTTTTTACAAGTTAGTCCGGGAACAATGCTGGGGACCACGTGGTGGCAGGACTGAGTCTGTGGCCCCTCATGCCAAGGCATGCACTCTGACTTTAGGGTGACCTCTCCAGTCGTTTATATTACATATTTCTTAAAAGGCCTTGTCCCTGAGTATTTTCAGAACAATGAAATTATTGACTTGTTTATATATGTTGAATGAGGGAATGATTTTTTAGGCAGACATTCACAATTATTTGCAAGACAGTGTTAATCTTGCCTTTCCCAGAATCAGCCCTTCTTAATCTTTCTAATCTTACTGAAATTTAACTTAATACTTAGCAATATAATACTGTAACCTTTACCTTGCCGGAGCATAAGAGCAGGATTCCATTCTTCTAAGTATTGGTTACCTAGGACCTGTCAGGCAGGTTCTCTAGAAATGTTTCCTTGAGTTTTGATGGCCACATCTGCAGCACCTGGGTTTGACTAAGCTCTCTGGAGACTGAGCCTGATCCAATCACACGCACTCAGCCCACGGTCTCTGGCCCCGCAGAACTCTGGATGCCCACAGACATCTTTTGCCTAATGTGATCTTGCTACATTATCAATTACTAAAGTTTTTTCCAAAAGTTGAATGAAGAGCAAAGAAAACAATTATGACCAAATCAAAAGATTGTGGTAAAAGGTGAGAAACAAGAAAGAAAAGGCCTTCTTGGGGCCGGAGTGACAGTACAGCAGGTAGAGTGTTTACCGTATGTGTTCGACCTGGGTTTGATCCCCGGCATCTCATATTATACCCCCAGCACCACTGGGAGTAATTCCTGAGTGTCGAGCCAGGGGTAATCCCTGTGCATCACTGGGTATGATCCAAAAAGTCAAAGAAAAAGAAGAAAAGAAAATGCCTTCTTCCTACCCCTTACCTTTCGGTGCTTCTGGAACTCCAATGGGGCAAATGATTTTCCTGATGCAGTACTCTGACCGAATGCCGTAAGGACCAACGTCTCGCCTCTTAATGATTTCGGTTGTTGTGATTTCAGTTTCAGATGTTTCTATGGTGATTGAATTCACATAGTATTAGTAATCATCTAAAATACTTAAGAGACTAACAATGTCTAACACATGGTGCTTTTGAGAGGCAAACGTGGAATACACCTTTGGAAGGATTTGATCAATTCATGAGTTTAACGTCATTGTTAGACTGCAACTATTCTCAGTTTCTTCCTCAATGGAACTTTTTATAATTTCTAAACAAGAAAAACGTCATGTGCAGGCAGCTCTGTTCCCGATGGCATATCGCAACGACAATCATTATGTCCCTCAGGAAGACTTCCCAGGTGGGTGGCTGGAAGCAGCACGTGAGTTCTAGACGTGCGCCTGTCTCAGCGACCTCCCTTCTGTCTTCTGGAAGGGTTGGGATCATCCTAAGAGCCTCACTGTAGAAAGAGCCCTCCCTGCTGGGGCCAGGGCCGGCCCACGCTCCAAGGCGGGGTCTTTGAATTACACTGAATTGAATTAGTCAGTGTTTTTTTTTCCCTTCAATTTTGCATTTTTTTAACTTTAAAAGTATTTTTTTTTATTTGACTTTTAGCACAGCGGGTAGGGCATTTGCTTTGCACGCAGCCAACATGGCCGACCCGAGTTCGATTCCTCCGCCCCTCTCGGAGAGCCCGGCAAGCTACCGAGAGTATTCAATATGCCAGACACAGTAACAACAAAGTCTCCAATGGAGACGTTACTGGGCCCGCTCGAGCAAATCGATGATCAACGGGAGGGCCTTTACCTTTTTTTACCTTTTTTCTATTTACTTTAAAAAAAAAAAAAAACTTTTAACATAGGATTCAGCCAGGCCTGGCTGCTCACCTGTCCGCGTGGTACCCCCTCCCGGGGGGGCTTTGGCGGCCATGTCGTCCCAACGCAGACTCGCCCACAGCAGCCGCAGCATGAGGCTCACGCCTGCTAAAGACTTCACCGTCTGCAGCCTGTACCTGGAGGGAAGACCAACAGCACACATGAAGGAAAGGGTTGCGGCGGGCCTCTTCCTGCCTTGGTGGCATCACTTTAATGTTTATTCTGAGGGCTTGTAAGCACTGTCCATCACGTGTCCCTAGTTTCCAGGTATTATCTATACTTTTCATTTTACTTGGAGGGGAGAGGGGGACTGGGCTAAGAACGGTACAGGGCTTACTCGTGACTCTGTGCTCAGGGGGACATCTGGGGTACCAAGGATCAAATTGTTGCTATGTGCAAAGCAAATGCCTGAACCCCCGTGTCCTATACTCTGGCTAGATTATATGTTATGTCACAGAAAAACTGGTTTTTTGGTAGTAGGCTTAACATGTACCAAAAGAACAGAAGCCACTTCAAATGTCAGACTCATAAAATGAGCATGTCTCATTATCAGACTGATACAACAACTATTTATGAATATTATATAAATTCAGCCAAATTCCAAAATACATGCTTGGGTTGAGTATGGCGGGAGGCTCTGGTTTTGCTCACAGCTGAAAATCTTGATCCCTGATACCATGTATGGTGTCCAGAGCCTCACCAGGAGATCCTTGCGTTCAACCAGGTGCAGCTCCAAAAATAAAAGACAAAATATTCTACCGAACATATTATCGTGACTAAATGTGCACTGTGTACTGTCCTCCCATTGTTCAGAGCGGGCCCAGTAACATCTCCATTATGAGACTTCTTGTTAGTGTGTTTGGCATATCAAATACGTCAAGGGTGGCTTGCCAGGCTTTGCCGTGCGGGCGAGATACTCTCGGTAGCTTGCCGGGCTCTCCGAGAGAGGCAGAGGAATCGAACCCGGGTCAGCCAGGTCAGTCACGTGCAAAGCAAACGTGACAAAATAGAAATAAATAATTTTTTGCTAAATGTGACAAAAGAATTTTGCAGTACAAATTCTAAACTATTTCTGCAGAAAGAAAAGAACTGAAAATGTTGACATTGTCTCAAAGAAGTGAAACAAAAAAATCAAAATACATAGTGGACAGAAAATTACTATTTGAGCCCAAATGGCAATTGTGCAAACCAGATGATTACTAGTGCAGACAACATAAAACCAGTGTGAGGTGGAGAGCTGAAACAGCAGGAAAGATTTTGCTCTGGGAGCTGAGGCCCAGGAATACAGATGGTCCCTGAGCCTCTGCCCTGAGTACAGAGTATGGCCTCCTGCTCAAAAATAAAACAAAACAAAACAAAACAAACAAACAAACAAAAAACCCAACAACAACAAACCCAAACCAAACAAACCAGGTTGTATCTGGGAATTCTATAATATAACGATGGAATACAATTCTGTAATACATTGTCCTAAAAACAGGCTATGCTGTATTAATTGCTAATCAGAAGACACAGAAATCTTTATCGTATGGTTCTGTGTGTAAATGAAACATTTTAGATACTTTAAAAACATACTTCAAAATGAATTTATAACTACAATGAATATCAAGTCCAAAAATGGGCTTACTATGGGACATATTAAAGCACTCTAGGTTAACAATTCTCTACTGTTAACATTTAGTAATTTGTTGGGGAGTTCTATACACCTGAATATATTGGTTGACTGCAATAAAATCTTTAAAATTACTTTTCTTCCTTTAACAGATGTCAAAGAAGAAATGATTTTATTGGGAGTGGGGTGGGGTCTATACCCATCAGTGCTCAGGGGTCACAACTGGCTGGGCTGGGGGATCATGTGGAGAGCTAGGGAGTCTGGGTTAACCACACGCAAGGCAAGAGCATAAACTGCTATCCTATTCCTCTTGCTGCCCAAAGATAAATTTTGGACTATTTGCATTTAAAGGCAATGCTTTCTTTTTTATTAAAGTTCTTTGTTGTTCTGCTGGGGCCACAGTTGTGGTGCTCAGGGTTCACTTCTGGCTGTGCTCCTGAGTCACTCCTCTGGTGCTGCTAAGGGCACCATGTATGTGTTCAGGTCAAACACGGATCAGCTGCAGGCGAGGTCAAAGAACCCCTATACTCTCTTCCCTGCCCCAAAGCTTTCAACTCATGCCATTATGAGACAAAAAGGTCTTCGCTGAAAAAGATGCTGTAGTTTCTGTTTCGGGAGACACAGCCGGTGGTGCTCAGGGCCCCTGTTAGTGTGTCCTCGGGCTCTTCTGAGCAGTGACAGGGCTGGAACCACAGCCTCGAGTGCAACGCATGCACACCAGTCCTCTGAGCCAGCGCTTCATCCTTGCAATTAATTTCTCATCTTCCCCTCACTCCGTCTACAACATCACTCTTTTCTTCACTGGGCATCACCCTGGGAATCCTCTGACTTAGCATGGTTGTTACGTTAGAGAGAAAATGTTCAGGAGCTTTGCAGGGATGAATGAGAGGAAGCATGTCTGTCACTCCCAGACCATATACCCAGCAGAAAGACTGAGGGAACTCTGGACTCATGGAGTCACTGTCACTGTCCTCCCGTTGTTCATCGACTTGCTGAAGCAGGCCCAGTAACATCTCCATTGTGAGACTTGTTACTGTGTTTGGCATATCAAATACGTCACGGGTAGTTTGCCAGGCTTTGCCGTGTGGGTGAGATACTCTCAGTAGCTTGCCGGGCTCTCCGAGAGGGGTGGGAAAAAAATCTAACTCGGGTCGGCCATGTTTGGCTACATACAAGGCAAATGCCCTACCCGCTGTGCTATCGCTCCAGCCCAGACTCATGCGGTAAAGCAACTATTTATTTGGGGAGAAAAGTTCATTCTCATCCTCTCTCTAGTCTCACCTATAGGGTCAAACAACTTTAAAGCACCCGTATTTGGGGCTGGAGATGAGGAAGGAGGTTAAGACACCTGCCTTATAGTGGTAGACTGCTGTATAGCCTCCCATACTGCATGGTCCCCCGAGCACTTCGAGGTCTGGCCCTATATTACTGGGGATCGAACCTGGGTTGGCTGTGTACAATGCTAGCGCCCTCCTGCTGTACTATAATGCTCCAGCCCTGGCGCCCCTCCCTATTTTCTAATGGAAATAGCACCAGGTAACGGGCAACCTCACATATCATCAGTCTATTCATTCATTCTTCGTTTGCTAAAACATTCAAAAAGTATCTGAGAGCTTAGGGTCTGGCAGAGTGATACAGCACATGCCTTGCAAGTGTAGGGCTTGGCTTTAGAGCCCTGTCAGCGGAAAAACGCCAAAGAAACAAAAACAAAAAAACAACCCCCAAACTGGTGTACCTCCAATGAAAGGAGTAGGGGATACAGTGCTCAGAGCTGCTGCAGAGGAAAGCAACGGGAAGGGGCACCTGAAAGACCTAAGGGGCGGAAATAGAGCTTTCCTGGCGTCTCCAAAAACCAGGATGTGGGCACAGCTGACTGAAGCTAAGGGCAACTCCTTAGGAGGAAAGTGTGCAAAAGCACACCCACCCATCTCAGAAATCATGCCTGGTGTGTCCTGGCTGGCAGGGAGGGGCGGGGAGGCCCAGGGAGGCCCAGCAGATGATGCAGGTGTAAGGAGAGATGGCAGAAGCCGGAGCATACAGCACCAGCTGGGAGGAGGAAAGAAAGATTCAAGATGATCCCTAGTAAGGCCTCTCTGAAAAGGGTCCAGGGCTGGGCTGGATGAACAAGGAAGCCCACCTTCTTCCAAGACGTGGGCTAGAGACGACCAACACTTTCCGCCCTGCGGCCATCATCATGTCCTAACTACCACTCGCACCTGCTCACTCACAGGAGACCTGGCACGGGAGGCGGGTCTTTCTGGCGGCACAACAGAGACAGCCCTACTGCTCAGTGACAATGACAGAATCAATGCCTGGGGAGCAGGGTGCAGGAGACGAGGAAGTCCTAATGAGCCCAGGAGACCAGTTTTTCACTCCAGGCTGCTCAACCTGAATATAAAGTTACTGAAGATCATACATGGGCCCTGAGTGATCGCAACTTCTACTGCAAGCATCAGACCTACTGTATCCAAGTGTGACTATAAAAATGAATTTCCCATGTATGATTTTTTGTATAGGGATTCATGTTTTTAAAAGTGCATTCTAGACTCAAGAATAACACATACATGTAAATATATATGCATCTATACACCCATGCCTCCATTATATCGAAAGTATGACATTATCCTCAACTTTGATATAGATTAAGATGTTATTAGCCAATATCTGAAAAAAACAAGCATTTAAAATGTACAAGAAGGTATTTCCCTTCATTAAAACATGAGAAATTAGGGGGGTGGGGAAAAAAACAAACAAAAAAACAAACAAACAAAAAAAAAAACATGAGAAATTAAAACAGGTAGAAGCTGTAGTTAATTCAAGGTTCCTTATGGCCAGGCTAGTAGACACTAACCACAGGCAACACCTGGTCAGAACTGGTGGGGAGCAAAGATCCCCATTGGGGGGCTGGAGCGATAGAATAGCAGGTAGGGCATTTGCCTTACACGTGGCCGACCTGGGTTCGATTCCCAGCATCCCATATGGTCCCCCGGGCACTGCCGGGAGTAGTTTCTGAGTGTTTGAGCCAGGAGTAACCCCTTGTGCTTTTTTGGGTGTGACCCAAAAAGAGAAAAAAAATAGCTCTCCTGCTGGGCTGACTAGGGAAGAGCAGACAGCTCAGTCTTCACAGTTGCCCAGTGGCTCTGAGTGGTGCATTTGTACACAGTAACTTTTTCAGGGGGAAAGAAGTTACCTGCAGGACAGGAAGGGTACATTTGGGGACCGCTCTCAATGAAGAAAGCAGAAAAGTGCAGAGTAATCCTACAAATCCATGAACTGTAATGGAGAGAGAGTTCCTTGATTCCCTGCAGGATTCTGCAAATCCTTCATTGCAGGCCCTGCAGAGAAATTGTACTTTTCAGCTGTCTCTATTGAATGTGTCATGGAGTGATGATATTTGAAATCAAATCAAAAGGTGAGTCATAAAAAAATTGGTCAAACACACTATGATTGGTCAAATTTATCAATTAATTCCACTAGAGAATACTCATTTACATTCGTGGTGGGGCGGGGAGGTCTCTGCTCATACTAGCCATCTGTAGTAAACAAAACAGGATGATTCCAATGTAACAAATAACACACAGAAATGAACCCTACTGAGAAATGAGCTTTGAAAGCTCAGTTGCTTGCTGAGGTTGACCGTTTCGTGACCCTTGCGAAACCTGTCTGCACCCAAGGTTACTCCGGCTGTGTGAGCATGTCCCACAGAACTCTCACCCTTTCAACGTTTCTCTAACCTTAATAGTCATCAGGGGGAAAATATAATATGGCAAGGACATGGCAAGGACAAAGTTGTGAAATGGATAAAGTAGATAAAAGTACTGAACTGGTATTTAAAAAACTGGGCATTATTCCTAACTCTGTCCCTTTATGGTCAGAAGAAACTTAATATTCATGTATACCTGAGAAGAATTTTTAAGATTCATTCCCTATGATGATACTACAAGATACGATACACTTATGACTCATCCTCAAAGTTTAGTGCCCAGAAAATGTTCAATTAGGGCTATTTCTGGGTTTAAGGAATTAAAAAAAAACCACAGAATTTTTTAGAGAGGGCCACGCCTGGCGGTGCTCGGGGCCTACTCCTGGCAGGATATGGGATGTGGGGTGGTGAACCTGTGTAGGCTGAGTGCAAGACAATCATCCTAACAACTGTGCTATTGCTCCGGACCCAAGATACTAATTCTTGTATCAGAACAGAATTCCAGAAGTGTTTATCATGCAATACGTGACATATGTACATCATGGGGAAGTGTATGATTAACGGCACATTTCTTATGGCTTATCTTCTTATGAATCCCCTAACAGAATTGAAATACAAACATTACTCATCTCTGATGATCTAATTCCCAGAGCAAACACACAGTAATAACTCGTAAAGTTAGACAACAAAAACATTCATGCTTGACATGCTCCTTTTCCTCCTGCAAAAATGATTTTCATTTTATTTTCTTTCTACCTTACATTTTCATCTTATATTTCTTTAAATATTTCCCTCTAAGTAAACTTGCATAGCTACCAGCTGGCCAAGCTAAAAACACTTGTGATTCTTCCGTCCATTATGATTTTAGCTACCAACTTTCCCTCATAACTCTGTAACATTTTTCTTATTATAAATCTCTTTTAAAATCTCCTCCCTTGCCCAAATACATTTTGAAGAACGTACCTCCAGGTGATCCCAAAGGTGGGTCTAGGAGAAGGATACGGCCATATATCCAAGGCAGGTTTGGCATTATAATTAAAATAAGGGACTTCTCGGATTCCTCCTTTTCTGGCCAACTTTTTCAAGTCATCGTTAGGCAACACAAATATGCTCTTCTTGCTGCTCTTGGTGACAAACTTTCTATAGGATGGCAGAGCGGTACCTGAACGCGTCTTCTTGGGCCGCGAGAACTTCATGAGCTTCACTTTGTCACGTGTGGAGTACTCTTTGCTCACGGTCATGGATGTGATGAGCGTGCCCCCGGCTGTGGTCAGGGAGTCTGTGAGAGTGGTGGTGACCACCGTCCGGCTCTGCTCCTTCACGGAGATGATGTCCACGCTGCTGTCCGTTGAAGGCGTGGACAGCTTGGTGACCGTGGTCGTGGTGGTGGTGACTGTGGATTTGGCACAATTTTCCGTGGACGAGACCACAGTCTGCTTGTCGCCCTTTGCCACCTTGATGACGGTTTTGGATTCCGTGGCCACCGTGGAGGTCAGGGTGGTGACCTCCGTAATGACGGTTTTCCTCCGGGGCTCACCATTGATGCTCTCACCCTTCCCGGCAAGCAGCCCGTTCTCATCCACAAAGTCACTGCTGATGTTCGACTCCTCACCGGAAGGAACGGGTGACGGGCTGCTTTTCTTCGTTTCTGAGGTTTCCACTTCCATGTCCTCCACTTGACTGGTGGCACTGCCTTCTGGACACGGTGGCGGGGGAGTGGCTGGGTGCACACCCCCACTAGCATCAGCTGCCGCCCGGGGCTCTAGGCTCCCCGGGGCATCCCCGTCAGCACCCGAGGGTCTCCGCAAACAAGATTTTGTTTCTACGTTGTTTTTTTCATGAAGCTCCTCCATGACCACGTCACCATTCATGAAGGGCTTCACGGCGGCATCACGAACTGTCAAAGGCTTGATGTCATTTTCAGAAAAACTTTTATTTATGTTATTAATCTTGGGCTCGATATCGCAACTTCCTTCTTTACTCTCGGGGGTCCCTTTCAGAAACACTTTGGGTTTATTGTCTCTGCCGTTGATTTGTAAGGACGCCCCTCGCTGGCCTCTCCTTTCAGACTCCTGAGTTTCATGGCTCTTTTTGTCAGTGAGACCTTTCAGATTGATTTGATCGATACATTTATTGACCGGTTTCTCCTCTAACTTCGGTTCTGAGGTCCGTTTCTGGCCGTTTGCTTCTGTCACCTTGTCCTGCATCCTGTCGGCACAGTTTCCCGGGGACTTATCTGGAAAGGTCTCATGCATTGTGTCCTCAGTCACCTGCTCCGGGAGGTTCTCGCTGCTGTTCTGAATGACCATGTCCTCTTCACTGCTGTCCTGGACGGACAGAGTATCGGAGCTGTTTTCCAAAGCGCTGTTATATTCGGAGTCGCCCGGGTCGGTGGCCTTGGACAGTGGTGGGACATTTCTGTCATCGGTACTTTTGGGTCCTGAGGGGCGCGAGGGACTCTGGGAAGGAGAGAGCATGGCATCGCTGTCCTCCTGCGGGCATGCCTCCTTGTTCTGGTGGATCAAAGCACCAGCCTCACTGGTGCCGGCTGGTCTCGAGCCGTCACTGAGAAAACCACTTGCCTTTGTGTCCGTCCTGATGGACTCCTGGCCGGTGCTGGCAGTTCCTGAGAGGCTTTCAACTCGGTCATTGCCAACAGAATTCTCTTTCTGACACTGTGTTTCTGGACTCTGAATGGAGCCATCATCTGTTTGATCTCTTGGATGATGTTTATTCGTGGCATGATCAGGATCACTGTCTCCCAGAATCAAGGAATCCTTCTGGGAGCAGGCCTGAGCCAAGTCTTCCGATTTCTCGACCCCAGCATCAGGGCCTGTTTCCTGCCGGTCACCCTGACAGGCTTCCTTTCCTTTTGCTGTCCCTGAGGTCTCAGAAAGACTTTTCAAAGAACATGGAGAGGTCTTTCCTGTTCCCTTACACCCACCTTCCATCTTCATTTTTTCAAGGCGCTGTTTTTCTTCCAGTGTAAACTGTTTAATTCTCCTTTCAAGGAGTCCATCTAGCTTGGAGGATTTAATTTTCTTTTTATAACTAGTCCTTAGATGGAAACCCTCGCTAACATTTACCACATCTACTTGAGACCCTTCCTGACAATTTATATGTGATTCTGTTTTCACATCATCTATTTCCATTGGTTCTTCTTTGAAGGATTTATCGTTGTCAGAATCAATAACTTCTTTTACATCTGTGAAAACAGAGATATTTGAAGAAGTGTTAAGTTTCAGTCTGACATGTGGTACTCATAATATGTTCTATTATAAAAAATATTAATTTTTCTTATTTTCACTCAAGAGCTTACAGAGAAATATCGATTTCAAAGTTCTTGATACGTGGTCAAAAAGGATCAATGAACAGGGCTGAGTTTTACAACAGGTTAAAAAAGAAATAGTACAAATAAGGGGGCCGGAGAGAGAATCCAGCAGTTAAAACACTTGCCCTGCATAGGACTGACATAGATTCGATCCTTGTACAGTACAGTCACCCAGTACAGTCACCCAAGTCCCACCAGGAGGAACCCTTGAGCAAAGCCGCAGCACATGTGACCAACAAAACATACACTCACTCTCACCTCTCTCTCTCCTCCCCCCAAATATTTAAATACATAAATATTCTAGTTCTTAGGAGCGAAAACTGAAGGAATGGTAAGTCGTAACATCCTTTGACAGTTAGTAGACAAAAAGCTACAGAACTTCATGGAGGACTTTGTAGAGTGCTTGTGGTATGTTCGACCTCGCTCCTAGCTTCTTCAACGGTGGGCTGCAACCCCGTATCATCTAAGTTTGGGGACAGTATAAGGCTCCTCCACGTGCAATAACCGAAAAGCAATTCAGAATCAACTGTGGAATGAGTTCAAGGTGTATTTTGGCAGCACTCGCCATGGAAAACATTTAAGAAGCCCTGATTTAGCTGACCTAGTTAAAACAAATGATAAACTCTCAGAGAAGACAAAATAAGGCTGAGAGGAGGGCTGCAGGACCCCGGGGCGAGGGCTCGAGATGTCAGGCACAGCCCTGGGGCTGCTGAAGAGGAACTGTGTTGCACTGCTGAAGCATCCGGGTAACAGGGCCTGCAGCTCGACAACCGGGAGTGTGAGCACTGCAAGTAAAGCAGGAGAAGCCCTAGGGGAGTGAGGACACAAGCACTGGAAGCAGGAGGTGAGATTCCTACTGAGCATCACAGCCCACCAGGCAAGTACCACCGCTGGAGGGGACACCCCACGTCACTGCAACAGGAACAGCAACGAAGCAAGGAGGCAAACAAAGGCAACTTGGTTGGCAACGACACAAATAACCAAATTCACTGATAAAAATTTCTACAAAACAAAACAATCCAGAAAAAGGTTGATGCAGGACCAAGCTAATTTTATTCCTATGTCCTTAGACCCGAATGCATGTCTACAGAGGGATACAGAATAACCTTTATATAAAGATTAATACCAGGGACAATGCTCTGGGTCACTGCTGGCTCTGCTTGGGGAACCATATGGGATGCTAGGAAGGATCGAACCCAGGTGCAACACAAGTGCACTCCCCTGTACTATCGCTCTAGCCCCAAATAAGCATTATTTGTAGCAGCTGAACAGTTGAAACAATCCAAATATCTACCAACTGACTAATAGGTAAATAAAATATGGGAAATCTGTGTACGATAAATCCTTATTTGGAAACAGGATGAAGATACCCTATATGTGCATGAAATTTGAAAACAAGCCAGTGGGTAAAACAAGACAGTCACCAAGTACCACATGATTCTAGAGTACCAGGATGCCCTGAGAGCCTGGGCCTTTAGCTAATGTGCGTGAGGTCGCCTAGAGGGTGATGGGAGTGTTGAGGCTGACAAGCTGGACAGAAACACTACAAACTGCTGCATGTACATCCTGAATAATGAATTAAGGGAAACGATGAAGAATGTTTTGATCGATATAATACAGTAGCCTCGAGCAGTGTGAGCTAGACTTGTGCACGGCCGTCGCCCCCCAGAGGGCCCTTCGCAAAGCTGTGCCTCACCTTGGTCCTTCTTCTCAGTTACCCTTGAAATCTCCATCTCACTTTGGTCTGTTCCTTTTGTAGAATCAGGGTCGTTGACCTCGCCTTTCTCAGAATCAGGCTCTGTTTTTATTTTTTTTGGACTTTGTGGACTTTTTCTTCTATCTGATTCATCCATATTTTCATCCATATTATTTACGGCTAAAGGGGACCAAATTTATATTAATTTCAGGTGCCTTGAATATTAGCAATTTAATACATCTACCTTAGAGAAAATTACCAAATTATTTCCCAGAAAATTTTAACATATGAGTGTGTGGGTAGAGCTAAGCTGGGCATTTTTTTTTTAAGGTGGGGCACGGCGGAGGGGAGGCAGGAGGGGGCGCCCTCTGGACAAGTCTTAGCCAGATGGGCCATTGGTTAATGCCAAACCTTTAGGATGGGTGCTGGGGACCTGCAGGCCGTACCCAGTGATGCCCGAGGGGCCAGGTGGTTCTGGAGATCCAACTGGGGTCTGATGGCAGACCAGGCCTGTGCCTTAACCCTGTCTTCTTTCTCTGACCCCTACTGTTATGGCAAATTTGAACATTCTAGCTACATTTCAGATGAATTTTAGAGGTTTGTAATGTTGAGATTATTTCAACGTGTTAACAATATGTTAACAGTATGTTCCCAGAATATCTATCAGGGTTTGTAACATATTCTGTGTAACAGAACTGCATTAGGATTAAATAAAAGCTATGAAACCCTACCAAGAGATTAAAAGAGCACATGCAAAATTCTGTAATCAATTCCAATAAAATTTTGGATACCCTTTTGATCCATAATCTCAGATTAGGAATAGTCAAATCTGTATCACTGAATGAAAGAAACTTGGGAATGACTCCTGGAGGTGTTCAGGGGAGCATATGGGATGCCAGGGATTGAACTTGGGTCAGTGGCATGCAAAGTAAATATCCTCCCCACCATACGATAGATCTGGCTCCTGAAAGTATTCTTCTTCATTTAAACCCAAATATCCTAAGCACCCAGCACGGTAGGAACCTATTTTTTTGTTCAAATGAATTGATTCCTTACATCAGGGGTAAATACCTGAGCATGACTGTGTGACCCAAACATGAAAAAAAGTGGGAGAAAGGGGTGAGTGGTGGAGGACTAGATAGATAGTACAGTGGGTAGGGTGCTTGCCTTGCATGTGGTTGGCCTGGGTTCAATCCCTGGCGTCTCAATATGGCTCCCAGATCTCTACCAAGAGTGATTCCTGAGTGAAGAACCAGGTATAACCCCTCAGCATCACCAGGTGTGGTCCCACAAAAAAAAGCTCTATTGGGCCAGAGTAACAGTACAGAGGGTAGGGCATTTGCTTTGCATGCAACTGACCAGGTTTCAATATTCAGCACTCCACATGGTGCCCCTGAGCACTGCCAGGAGCAATTTCTGAGTGCAGAGCCAGGAATAAATCCTGAGCTCTGAACCAAAAAGAAAACAAACAAAAACCCCAAAAAACTCAAACACCTAAAAAGCTCTATCATTTTCATCTTGTTTTAAATAAAATTCCAGACATCTAATCCTGTGAATTTAAGTAATATTGAAGACTTTTTAGAGTGTATAACATAAATAATAATTTCTGAATGTTCTACTAAAAGTTTCAGAAAAACACTAAAATACAGACACTACGTAAAAGGTTTAAAAAATAGAAATCAGAAATAGTTATGAATGAAAGCTTTACTTACTTCCTTCTATTGATTTTCTGTAATTCACATTAGTATTGCCTGGCAATTTAGGAACAAACCTATAAACATGAGTTTTACTAATCCAGCTCCAGCCACCATAGCCTGTTACTCTGTACTCCTCTCCTTTCTGCTTCCAAACCTGGTGTGAACAAAAACATTCCAATTAAAAACGGGTGAGACTGATTTCTAAAGCACTGTGGCTATGCAATTTTTAACAAACAGCAAGGCAATTAAATTTACGAGTGTGATATTTTTAGGTATATGCAAAAATATTTCTACTTCTAATATGAAAAATTTAACAAAATCATAGTTCCGTCATCATTATTATATACACCTATAGTCTACTAACGTAAATCTAAGCTTAATTTTAAAAATGCAGTATATTAAATATTATACTACACTGAGATTGTACCCAAAGTAAAATTATAAAATATTCATTGCTAACTTTTTGGATCATTTTTAGATTTATTCATAACAACCAATACAAAATAAATTATTAAGGTCCTGCTTTGGGGGCAGGATTGAAATATGGTGGTGGGAAGAAGTCACGGTGGGGGGACTGGAGTTAGAATATTAAATGTAATAAATTATTGTGAACAAGTTTATAAAATTAAATTTAAAAAGAAACAAAGAAAGAATTGATAGTTCTAAAATAAAGTTCAAAAATGACTGTGATTTTTTTTTCTAAATCTTTTTGGGTGACACCTGGCAACACTCAGGAATTACTCCTGGCTCTGCACTCAGTAATCATTGCTGGTGGTGCTTGGGGGACCATATGGGGTGCCGGGGATTATACTAGGGTTGGCCACATGCATGGCAAACACCCTACGCACTGTGCAATTTCTCCAGCCCTGACTGACACTATTTTCTATGATTACAGGACCAACAGAGGGTTCAAAGGGCTGGAGTCCATGCTCTGCATGCAGGAAACCTGAATTCGATCCCTAGTACAACATGGTCCCAAAACATGACCAGGTGCCCAAAGCACGGCCCAGTGTGAACAGGATGGAAAAAAAAATAAAAGATTCTAACAAGTTACCTGATGTTTAACGGGAAATGTGTATTTCACCCAGGTAGCCTGCTGCATTGTTTCTTCTTCTTCTTGCTTTTTCTCCTTTTTTTTCACTTTCTCCTTTTCTTCTCTTTCAATCGATGTCATCCTATGTAACCTAAGATAGAAATAAAATGTCATTAACTTTGACAAAAGAGGGAAGAAAAAAAGAGAGCACTGAACCGTAGGAAGACAAAAACAAAAGGTGGTTATTCTAATCTTACAATCCAGCTGGATCAGTTCAGAAAGAAAAATCAAAGAGTGCCAGAAAAGGCAAGAACGAAACTCACCCTC
The DNA here is from genome assembly GCF_029834395.1 of Sorex fumeus. NCBI lineage: Eukaryota > Metazoa > Chordata > Mammalia > Eulipotyphla > Soricidae > Sorex > Sorex fumeus. Next base: position 81,505,550 of record NW_026606120.1, read on the forward strand.
CTCCCCACATGCCCACCCTGACAAGGGGATACCTCTTAGTTTGGACCCTGACAAAGGGACACCTCTTTATAGTTGGGACGCATTTCCTGCATGGCTGCTCCAGGCAATACACTCTAAGCTCTCAAAGACACCACCTGTGGTTCGTTAGCTTGAGTTTGGAGCACAGACCTGCTCAGTCCTCTTCCATGGGGCCTCCCAAGCAATGCTCAGGGGGCCCTGGGGTGACTCCTAACAGGAGTCACCCAGGCTGGATGTTTCGACATGGCGTGGCTTGGGCCCGTCAGGGCTTAGGGCCATTACGCAGGCAGTTTCTAGGTCAAAGTAGGAGTGCTGGGGATCAAACTTGTTCCTTGGATCTCTGAAATATTTCTCTAGCACACCCCCGTCTGTTTTAAGAAGGCCACAGTGAATGCTGTTCAGGGGACCATTTTGAGTGCTGGGGACCAAACCCGGGTCAGCCATGTGCAAGGCAAGTGCCTTACCCTGCCGTACTCTCCAGCCCTACCAGCCCCAAGTTTTCACTCCTTAAGTTTTAATCACTGCACCAGGGTATCTTTCTATACCAGGAAAAACAGACGTTTTAAATAACTAAATGCATGGACTAACCCTAATTTATTGAACTAGTTATCTATTCAAGAATGCTTTATTTTCTTCCCCTGAAAAGGGACCAACCAATTCTTAATTTTATTCAAGTAGCCAAGATTTCTGATTCTTCCTGTGTTGCGCAGGAGATTTTCAGGCATTCATGGTGTCTGTGGACACAGGTTCACAGGTCTGGGGGAAACGGCCCACACAGGGCTCCTGAGTGGGGTCAATCCTGTGCCACGGGCAGGCTAGGAAGGAAGGGTCACAGTGCTGAGGGAACTCAGGCAAGGCCAGAGGCGGATGATACGAGCAGGAGGAGACGGGTCAGGCCTGCAGAGAGTCTGCATCAGGGCGATGAGTCTAGGATTGTGTGCAGGGGGCTCTTTCCCATAAGCTGGAGCATTAACCAAAACCTACGAAACCAACGAAGACAGCAGCTCGGGTCATCAGAGAGTCGGTTTACCCCCTTCTCGTAGGCAAAGCATTGTGGAAAGACTAAGGGAACCTGCTGCCAACTACATGATGGAGAAGCTAAGGGATTTAATGATCTCTTGCTTTTTTTTTTTTAATCTTCACCCCTTTACCAAAAGCCATCCTTCTTTAGATTTCTTTCAAGAAAACCTCCTCTCCAGGCCGGGAGCGTAGCAAACACAAACACCCCGCACTCATGCCAGTCTTCACAATTAACTCAAAGAAGCAAAGGGAGCAGGAGGCCCATTACCTCCTGACCGCTGCGGACAGCGCCCCCGGGCCCGAGACTGGAAACAGGCCAAGTCCCATAGATGGCGGCTAAGGTAACCCTCCCATGACACCCCCACATGTCGGGGCCGAGGAGCACTTTTCCAGCGTTTCTGTAGGCTCAGTATGGAACACCTCTGCAAGGTGGGGCCCAGCACAGAGCCTTGTGGGGAGAAGCAGAGACAGGCCGGGCGCTCACGGTGGCTAGGGCGCTCAGGAAAACATGTTAGTTCTCCTCACCACACATAAAAGCTTTGCCTTTTCCTGGGTGGGTAGGTCAGTCAGTGAGCAGCCCTGTGGCCAAATGGGGAGGTCAGCTATTGTGGGAAAGTTCTCTTGTGCTCTCCACCATCGAACAGGAAAAGGCCATGCAAAGGAGGCGCTCCGTTTCCTTTGCTTGGGCAGCCCGGAGACCCCTGAAAGGAAGCACCGCTACACGGCCACCCCCTCCAGACTGGCAGGGATGCCACACCACAGCTCCCTGCCTCAGAAAGCCTCAGCACCAGCTCCACACCAACAGCTGCCTGGCACCAGGGGCCTACTCTGTTTTTTCTACTCTGACAAACCATGCTATGGTGAACCGTACTCTGCCTTTCTTGGTGAACCTGGGGCAGAGCCCTGCAGCCCTCTAGTGTGGGATGCAATGCACACCAGACTCTGGGGAGAACGGCGCGTGTCACACGGCCGTTTCCAGCCCCACGCCGCCCCGCCTGCCCCACCTGCGCTGAGGATTATTCTCATTAACTATTTTCTTAAATGAAGAGCCCAACGGAGAGAGAGAGAAGAAATACTATGCCACTGCATTAATGTACAGTTCTCCAATTATGATAGAATAACCGTTTCTTATGTCTACTGGCCTTTCATATTTATTTTTCTGCAAAATGCCTGTTCAAATCCTTTGTCTTGTCTGTACTGGACAATTAGTCCTTTTCATTTATAAATGGTCTTTGTCAATTAAGGAAATTTTCCATTTGTGGTGCAAATATTTTTCCTCAGTTTGCCATCTGTCTTTTGAATTTGATTATAATATTATTTTCCACTCAGAATTTTAAATACATATATCCACTTTTTTTTCCTCTATGGCATCTGGGCTTAATATCTGTTTAAAAAGAAAGTATCACAACAAAAGCATAAATTAATCCATGTTTTCTTACTGACGCTTTCTGCTATTGTTTTAAGAAAAAAAAAATCTTCATTTATCTAACTCTTTTGAGAGACAAGGATCTGCATGGTTCTCTTTCAGCTACACTCCCACTTACGTTCTGGCATGTTTCTGCATGCCCTGTTCGATTTCACTGCTCTACTTCCTTTCAGTACATATTGTTTTGGCTATTGTAGTTTCAAAATAGGCTCTTCCTAGCTTTCTATTCCTTCTGTAAATCTACTGACCCGTACTTTCACATTAATTTTTTCCAGTTGAAGTCAAATCCTAATCACCACAGAAGTTAATACTGACAGCAAATCAACAGTATTAATATAATATGTGCTCTAGTTAGAAAATGCAATACATATATTCAAGCACATCATATCTTTCTTGGGTGCACACATGGCAGTGCTCAGGGGAACGTGCAGTGCTGGGGCTGGCCCCTGGGCTTCCTGCATCACAAGCAGGTCATCAGCGGCTAGAGTCGTCTTTCTGGCCCCCAAAGCCTTTATAACTGGTGGAGCTACCCCCCTCCAACCCTCCACAGTGCCACAGGTTGAACCAAGGGCCCCACACATGCAAGGCGAGTGCCCTACTTCTGGGCTGGTCCTTTAGTGAAGCTTCAATGATTTCTTCACATCTCTTGCTAAATTATTCCTAGGTCCTTGAGGTTACTGTTCTGTCATTGCTGGTATCTTCTTTCATCCTAGTTTGTCTCTCCCTACCCCCACCCCTGGAGTGCTCAGGGTCTGTCTTTATGCTCAGGGGACTATACGAGGTGCTGGGGACAGAACCCAGGTCAGCTGCGCGCACGGCAACTAAGTCTTCTAGCGCTAGCCCCATTGGATTTTTTTAATGCAAAACTATAATGGTTTTGTAAGAAACTGGACTTTATCAGCAACACATATCCCAGCCCAGCAGTCCTTATCTTCCCTGGGAGGTAGATACGGGGGCCCTGCCCCAGGTGCTCGGGTACCCACTCCAGCTATATATGGCCAACCAGGTCAGAGGCTCAATGCTGTGGGTCCTGAGGACCCAGGAGCCACCAGAACCATCCTAGAAATATTCTGAAGCTTCCACAAGGACGCCTGGCTGGGTGGAGGTGTAGGGGAGGGCCATAGAGCCGGGGCTGGCAACAGGGTCAAGGTCTGCATGTACACGGACCTGGCCGGTGAACCCAGCCCCTCTCCTTGCACTCTGGACCAACCCTGTCTTCGTTAGAGCTTTATCCCCTGTGTGGATTCCAAATGGCAGAGTTTGTCTTTGGAAACCCAGCAAGGAGGAGCAAAAGAGCAATACTGTCACTAATGAAGAAATTTCCCAAGGCAAAACTAACTTGTTTACAAGAACCTCTTCTGGTGAAATCTGAGGGAAAGGTCACGAGCAAGGCTGCAAAGACAGTAGGGTCACCACAATTGGGGTATTAGGCAGGCCCACGTGCAAACAAAGGCACAAGGAGTGTGGAGAAGGAATGCACGCAGCTGCTTAGGTGCCTCTGGGGCATCTGCAGATAACCAGCGACAACTCCCCATGAGACTCCAGCCCTGGGACCTGAGGTTGGAACAGGTTCCCACCAGCACTGCTTACAATGGGGGGTGGGGGATGGGGGGACAAGCGTGCTCTGGGTCTGTGTTTCCTGGGGTCCCCTTGCTCATGGGGCTTTGTGCTACTTATATGAAAATACCTTTGCTATCGTTTTGGTGCAATTCAGCATGGATTGAAACGACAGGTGGTTATTCAAGTTGTCATTTTACTTGGAAATCTCATTATGTTCTTCTTTTGCGTTTTTGGTGCTACACCCGGCAATGCTCAGGGGTTACTTCTGGCTCTGCACTCAGGAATTACTCCTGGTGGTGGACAAGGAACTTTTGGGGATGCTGGGGATGAAACCCAGGTTGGCCACGTGTAAGGTATGCACTCTACTCACTGTATTATCACTCCGCCAACTCATAGCCTCTACATGGCTATTGTCTGTCTACACAAAACTTACTGTTCAGAATGGCCGCTGTCTTGGGCAATTTTCATATTACTTTTTGATAGTCTTTCAATAAACATTTTGTATTGTACAAGTATAAAATTAGGTAAGTTGCATAATCATTCCTTTATCTACTTATATATATATGCATAAACATGTTCCTCTTCTCTTCAGTATTTTTTTTTAATTTTTCTTGTTTGTTTTTTTGCTTTTTGGGTCACACCCAGTGATGCACAGGGGTTACTCCTGGCTCTGCACTCAGGAATTACTCCTGGCAGTGCTCAGGGGACTATATGTGATGCTGGGAATCGAACCCGGGTTGGCCGCATGCAAGGCAAATGCCCTACCTGCTGTGCTATCACTCCCTCCCTTCTTAAGTATTTTTATATATTTTTGGGGGGTCACGTCCGCAATGCTCAGGGGCTGCTCCTAGTTCTACGTTTACGAATTACTCAGGCGGTACTCTGGGGACCATATAAGATGTCTGGATTGAACTCACGTCAGTGCATGCAAGGTATGTGCTCAACCCACTGCACACTCTATCTGGCCCTGCATCGCACAGGCTAAGAGGTCCACGTACACTCTAGGCTGGTGTTCACGGAGTTCCATTCTGCATCTCACTTAAAGAGGAATATTTCAAGAGTTTCACCAAAAAGCTTGAAGAGTTGCTTTAAAACACCCTAAGAATAACTCCTCACAACTCTTACAGAACCGTTTTTGTCTTAAATCTAAAATAATGAACTTCTGTGTTTTTTGTTCTTCCTTTTTGGGTCACACCCGGCAATGCACAAGGGTTACTCCTGGCTTTGCATTCAGAAATTACTCTTGGCGGTGCTCAGGGGACCATATGGAATGCTGGGAATCGAACCCAGCTGAGCTGTATGCAAGGCAAACGCACTACCTGTTGTGCTATCGCTCAGCCTCTGAACTTACGTGTCATTAATACTTTCGTGGTATGAATGAATACCTCCAAGTTTTCTGGTATTAAGAACCTCCTAACTGACAAATCTTGCATGATTAAGTGAAGATAACTTAGCTGTGGTTTATCATTCTCTTAATTTACTCCTCAGTATACTTGTTAATATTTTAAGATTTTTTGAATACACACCTATTTGCTATTATTAATCAATTAAATATTAGTAAAAAGTGACAGGACTATAGGCTTTCTTTTTTTTTTTTCCCTGCTTGGTTCATACCCAATGATGCTCAGGGTTTGCTCCTGGCTCTGCACTCAGCAATACTCCTAGCAATGTTGGAGGGGATCAAACCCAGGTCAGCTGCATGCAAGGCAAACGCCCTCCCCACTGCACTATCACTTTGGACCCACCTCTAAACTTTCTTCATATTTATTTCTACTTATCAACATTTCAAACAGTTTTATGGTAACAAAAACTCTGTAACACTTCCATCTTTATCTTAGGGGAGTTCAGGTAAAATTAACTGCTTCCAAAAATTTATGTACAAAATCATCTGGTCTTGCCCACTGCCTCACTCATGTGTAGAGAGCTACTCCTTAAAATAAACAGACCCCAGGACCCCAACCCCCACACAGCATAACCCAACCAACCAACCAACCTTTTCCTGCCTGAGGGAAGAGTGGCCTCCACCCTCCTGTTCAACACAGGAATCAGGGCGCCAGTTCCGCCAGGCGGCCCTTCCCCAGTCCCAAGTCCGGCTGGCAGGCCCTGCTCTTTGCAGACATGGGAAGCCTGAACATGATCTGGGCAGCGCATGTGCCAGCAACGAAGAATCAGAAGTATGGTGACAGTGTTTGGTCCTTTCTGCTTTTGTTCTCTTTCCTGATGACCAGTTAGAGACGCTGAATTTTTGTTTATTTTGCTATGGAGACAACTGTGGCGATGCTCAGGAACCTGGCTTTGCGTCACGAACTGCTCTTCATGGTGATGTGGGGGGTGGGGGGAGGGGAGGAGAGGAAGAACCATATGGGATATCAGGGACGAGCGCCCTACCTGCTGCACTGTCTCTCCAGTTTCAATTAAGAATTTGATTAGTTTTTTTTTTCCTTTTTGTACCACACGCGGCCGTGCTCAGGTGTTACTCTGGCTCTCAGCTCAATGACCACTCTTGTTGGCACTCTTGGAAGCACATGCAGTTCCCTTGATGGAACCCAGTTTGGCTGCCTGGGTACTACCTCTCTGGTTCAGGATTCTACTCATTTCACCTAAGGTACGTTTGTTGTTTTCTACTTCATAAAAAGTTTCATTTATTTCTTAAAATTCCTTTGAAATGACTTCTAGAGAAACATATCTAGCTAATTTTCTATTATTTTTCTTTTCTAATGGTAGCATGGAAGAGTACCGATTTCCCGTCTACCCTCGGCTGCATCCACAAACTTCAGCGTATGCACCCTGCACTATCTCTGTACTATCTCCCATGAGCAACTGACTAAAATTTTCTTCCCATAATGTGACAGACTGCCAATACTATTCAAACTTCTAACAATCTGATGTAAATAACAGTTCGCTGCTTTTTTTACTGCTGACCACACCTGCTGGCATGCCACGGGAAGCCATGTGATGCCAGAGACTGAAGCCAAAGTATGCACAAAGTGTTGCTTTCAGTAACCTCTCTGGGACAGTATTTGAAGGTGCATTTCCCCCACCTTATCTGGGTGGCTAAGAATCTTTACATGGTCTGTGGCTATTTGTATTTCCTCTTCTATTAATTATGATTATTTTTGATTTTTACTTTTTTTAATTTGGAGTGGCACCACACCCAATTTTGCTTAGAGCTTCCTCCTGGCTCTGCACTCAGGGATCACTCCCGGTGGTGCTCAACTCTGGGGTACTGGGGACTGAACTCGGGTCAGCTGTGTTCAAGGCATGTGCTTTACCCACTAGACCATCTCTTTGGACCCTTGTGTTTTTTTTTTTAAAGTCAATGATTTAGTTTCTTTTTTACTCAACTGTGAAAATTCTTGAATATACTGTGTAAACTAGTCCATTTTTATTATTTTATGATAAAATAATAAAAATACATTTAGTCTGTGAACTCAGTATTTGAAGATATTACTATAAAACTCAAGGGAGAGAAAATATCTACTTTTTACTGAGATACAGAATAAAAATTACACAGTAAAAAGGAAGATGGGCTTAACAAAAAAAAATAAAATTTCAGAAGTATTTCTCAGGAGAGTCACAGTATTGTGAATGGAAAATAGATATAATAATGATAGTATTCTTATTTGTAAACTGGTGAATTCACTGGTGGTTCATTTTATTATAGCCGACTACAGTTTATGTAGCCTTTATAATATGCATGGTCACATATGTATGGAATTGGTTTTTTGTGTTTAGTAACACATTTACATATGGAATTTTTAAGGTACAAAAGGCACACCTTGGGTACATGGAGAGACACCAAATGGGAAAAGGAAGAATCCAGTGGGGATTCTCTAGTGACAGTTCAGTGGGGAGGGCGCTTGCTCTGCAAGCCAACCTGGAACTGATCTCCCACACTCCAATACAGTCCCCCAAGCACCACCATAAGTAATTAATTACAGAGCACAGGGCTGGAGCCAAAGCATAGCGAGCAGGGCATTTGCCTTGCACGAGGCCAACCCGGGTTTGATTCCTCTGCCCCTCTCAGAGAGCCCGGGAAGCTACCGAGAGTATCCCACTCACATGGCAGAGCCAAGCAAGCTCCCAGTAGCATATTTGATACACCAAAAACAATAAAAACAAGTCTCACAATGGAGATGTTAATGGTGCCCGCTCAAGCATATCGATGAACAATGGGAGGACAGTGCTACAGTGCTACAAAGCCAGGAGTAACCCCTTAGTATTGCCAGGTGTGGCCCCAAAACAAACAACCCAGAGAAAGAGGTGAGGAAAGCTTCCAGGGAAGACAGTAGGAAAGAAAACATGGAGAATGAGGTCAGGAAGAATTTTAGGATGAACAAAGGCGATTCCCTTTGTGATCATGTATGGTGGCCACAAGTCCATCCAGTGTAGAAGAGAAGGTGAGAGAGAGAGAATGACCTGAGACTTATGTGCTGGTGGCCAGGAGGAAGGGTCAAAGAACAAGAGCATGGGCTTTGCATGGGAGGGATGCATGCTTGGTCCCCAGCACCCTGTGGCTGCACTGAAAACAGAACTGGGTCCTTTGGAGCAGGGTGTGGCCAGAAAGGGAAAAAAAAAAAAGATTATGCGGGAAAAATAACAGAACTAAGAGCAACTCCTAAATGAGACTGTTTTGTCCTCAAAGAACTTAGGACCAGGAAAAAAAAACAATCAAAGGGCTGGACCCAGATCCTATCCCTAGCACCACATGGCCCTGTGAACACCGAGGGGAGGGAGCAGCCGCTGAGCATTCACAGGTGCGGGCCCTAAACCACTAAACAGAAAAGCACCAAAGTTCAAGGAATCAGCGCGAAGTCAGAGCACATGTTTAGCACGGATGAGATTCTGGATTAGATCCCTGACATCAAACAAAGGGTCTCCACCACCAAATAACCTCTATGTTATAAAACAAAACAGATACAGAATGTAAAACAAGGGACTGAAGCCATAGTGCAGTGGGGAGGGCATTTGCCTTGCTCGTCGTCGACCCTGGTATTCCATATAGTTCCCCCCACGGCCCACACAGCAACACCAGGAGTAATTCCTGAGTTCAGAGCCAGGAATTACCCCTGAGCACTGTTGGGTGTGACCCCCAAAAGCAAAAAAAAAAAAAAAAAGAAGTCAATGTAAAACAAAATGACTTTCTATTTAAAAAATTACTATATTAGTGTCAGGGATGTGATTCAGTGGTAACACACGTGCCCTGTATATATGGGGTCCTGGCTTCAATCCCAAGCAGAGTAAAAATAGTAATTACTAGATTATACCTTTGGAATGAGCCCTGTCATACATACTTTTCACAATGAACTACGGTTTTGGTATTGTACCATAAGCTTAAACTGGTTTTATAATAACTTTTGGGGGAAAGTGGGGGCGGGGTGGGGGGGAAAGAGAACACCCAGTGGTACTCAGGGATTGCTCTTTGCACTATGCTCAAGGATAACACCTGGCGGGTTCAGGGACCTTATGAGATGCCAGGGATTGAACAGCTCGGCTGCAAGCACCTTGCCTGCTGTGTATCTGTCCAGCTCCTATCATAACTTGGTTTTGTTTAGGGGCTACACCCGGTATTGCCAAGGACTTACTCCTGGCTCTGTGCTCAGGGATTACTCCTAGCAGGCTCAGGGACCACACAGAGTACCAGAGACAAACCCAGGTTGGCTTGGCGAGTGCCCTACCCAATGTATAAACACTCTGGCCCCTCCTGTAATTATTTAAATACTAAAGTTACACAATAAAAACATGGCGGCTGAAAGATAGATTCAAGTCACAAATTTTTTTTGGTTTTGGGGTCACACAAGGCAGCACCATTTAGGGGCCACTCCCAGCAAGGTGCAAAAAGTGGTGGGCAAGGACTGACCCCGAGCTCCAGCATGCAAAGCATGCACAACTGGTTCTTTGATCCTAATTTATTAACTTTGTAATTATCTGCTGAAGCAAAAGCTCCTCAGTATCTGGTGAGACAATAAACTCTAAACAGATCAGATGTTGTACCTGAAATATTCCAGAATACATGTTTTTTAAAAATGAGTCCTATTCCTATTCAATAAAAATGTGACTTTGAAAAATGTTTAATTTTCATATATTTGATCTCTTGATTTTCATTAGAATATTACACCATAAGAATTCCTGTTCAGGGGCTGGGGCGATAGCACAGCGGGTAGGGCGTTTGCCTTGCACGCAGTCAACATGACCGACACAGGTTTGATTCCCAGCACCCCATATGGTCCCCTGAGCACCGCCAGGAGCAATTCCTGAGTGCATGAACCAGGAGTAACCCCTGAGCATCACCGGGTGTGACCCAAAAAGAAAAAAAAAAAGAATTCCTGTTCATTCATATTTACATATTACAAAAGAGAAAAATGAGGCTATGAGTCAGACGTCTCATATAGCCTTTAAAACAGTTGCATTATTAACAGGCCGGTAATCTGGAAGGGAGAGTGATACCACTCGCAAGATTCAGAATTCACTTACCTGGTGTGCCCTAAAGATTCCCGCCATATTGGTAGCATCACAACTGGCTTAACGGCACATTCCAAAATAGCTAAAGCCAATGCAAATTCTCGGGGCTTGCTACACATCTGAACTGCCTTAATCCAGTTTGCCCTGTATTTCAGAAGAAAAAAAGTATTTTTTACTTCACTGATCTTAAATGTACAAGAGTAGCAATTTAAGAGGCTCCAACTTACAAGGAATGTCTAGCATAAGCAGATGCAATCCACTGCTGCCTTAGCTCCTACCTCACAGTATTATTTCTGCAGTGCTAGGACTCAGACCCAGGGCCTTACACATGCAAGGCCAGGGCCGTACCACGAAGTTACAACCCTGACCCAGATGTAACAAATATTTTGAAAACTGGAAGGCTGCTAGCTCTCTGACAAAGTTCTGGAACACTATATGGCCTCAGTTGATTCCAGACATTCTCTCCCTCCCAGAAATCTTTCCAAAGCCAGTGTTGGTTCAGTAACTTGGAAGGAGAGCCACACTCCCAATCTCCATCCAGCAAATCTCAAGTGTTTTGCTAAATTGACTTCATTCAATCCACTGGCATTAGTGGGTGAAAAGTAAGTAACAACCATGGTAGTTTGTATATACTTAGGATCTTCACAGAAAGAAATGAACCTTCATTTTGCTTTACCTGTGAGAAGCCCAATTGGGATGAAGAAAGGAGGAAGGAATATTGCTTTCCAGCTGGGTGATGGTCAGCCTCAAGGTAGATATGGTAAGAACTTTGGAGCCATGCACGGAGCCATTCCACTTGAACTCTCCTGCTGGTGTCAGGCAGAATTTATGCGCAAGATGCCTTCTCTTATCGTGATCTTCTCGGTGTTGGTGCTTATTCAAAGCAAACGAGTTGGTGGAATACTGATTGTGGTAGACACGGTACTTCCCTTCTTGGCCCAACTTAAAATAGTTATTGATATTTCCTTTCATGACCACTTCCTTTTTGGTGCTCAATCGTGAAATTTCTCCTTGAGAGTTAACTACCAGTACCTGACCAATAGAAGGAAAAGAGTCCAGCATTTAAGTCAAAGATGTAACCTTGAAATCAATCGCCTTTCAACAGTCAATTTATCATTCCTAATAAGATATATCCTATGACTGAACTTCTGAAGCTTAAAAGCTAAGAACCAGACTTCATCCTTTACAAAACAAACAATAAATGTAAAAAGAAAAGAAGGCTATTATCTATTATACGTCAAACATTAAATAAGTGCTTTCATGTATCTCAATATAGATACTGTATTATTTGCAAATCATTTACCTATCATTATTTCAAACCTAAAATATGTTAGGGATAAAAAAAAAACATTTTATGGCTCATTCCCCAAAACATGTATTCCTAAAGACAAGGCATTTACCTTTTTTTCCTGTTTCTTTCACCATTACAACTCTAGTGTAAGAGCCCATGATTTATGTTAGAACAGTAATTTCAAACAGTAGATACTAAGCCTTTAGAAGACTATGAAATCAAAAGAGGAATCGTTCAGTCTTTTAAAAAATTAAATTACACCATAGGCTAGAAGAAAAAAAATACCAGAATGCTTCCCACATACGATGAAAAATGTAACTTCAAGAATTGTTTTACTGTACGTACTGGCTATTAGAACTGTCTCACTAGGGTTGGGAGAGATAGTACAGGGATCAAAGCTTAAGGGCCTGGCCGTGCAAGCAGCCAGCCCCCCCTGAACCCCCACTCCAGCAGCACCATCGAAAGTGGCCCCCAACCCCAAATTTAAATCCCATGGGTGGAGACTGATTTAATGTGAAAAAAAAAAAACATGCTGGATATTCTGACACACCTACCTTGCAAGTAGCCCTCAAACCTGAGAGATACACTTACAACTTCTGGCCCATCACCATAACTAGGTTGGGGGACTGGGAGGGGGTGGGGGAGGGCATGGATGGACACAGAAATATTAAATCCCAGATTCAATTCTTCTCATTACACAACAGGGGAATGGTCCTAGTCTCCTATGCCTTGTACACAGCAACTGCAGAGTGGGGTCATCTGCTCATGAACTAGAAGTTCACCTGAGGTAATTATAGCTAACACTGAATATCAAATCATCTACAACTCTTTAATAAAGCCCATCAGTAGCCTATCCGATACCCTATGCGAAAAAGAAACACCATCTCCTAAGAACTACATGCGATAAAACTAGCCATGTACTTGAAAAGTACACCACCCATTCACTCACAGGATTTCTCTGAACAGTCTGAAACGTGAGCATTTTCATTATACTTACCATAACATAAACCTAACAACTTTCACATGACACTACTAGAAGAGACAAAACAAAAGAAACTCGACAAACTTTCTGTCGCTCTTTTTCTGCTATTGGTATACTGACAATCCCAAGTGCTAGATAGATTCCTTTGGAACAGAAAGAACGGACCTCTTTGCCTTCCTTAAATAATTTATTAGCTTCATGGGCTGCAGCCGCCACCTGCTGGCTCTTCATCTGACTCAGTTTGCTGTCTGGGTTCCGTAATCTGGTGATGATGCGAGTCGAACCAGCTGCTCCTCTTCCAGATCCAGGAGACTCACTGATTTCCCCATTAGACTTCTCTAATTTGTAATCACCTGTTATCAAGCGAAACGCCAAAGGTAATTGCTAACAGTTACATCAACTTATTACTTTATCCAAAATTTATCTTTGGTGCAAATCTGAGATACAGAAAGTAAACCGAATAGTCCCTGAATAGCCAAAATCAAAAGTACTAAGTCTTAAAAAAGGTTTTATTTGAAAGTTATGTCAGAATTTTCCTGAATCATTTAGTAGTTTACAGTCAACTTAAACATGCCAGTTTATAATTCCAGCTAACAAAAAACAAGTAGTGTCTCTACGAACAAACTGGGGGATGGAACAATAGTACAGCGGGAAGGGCACTGGCCTTGCATGAAGCTGACCCAGGTTTCAATTCCCAGCATCCCATATGTCCTCTGAGAATCAGGAGGAGAGATTTCTGAGTGCACAGCCAGGAGTTACCCCTGAGCATCGCCAGGTGAGACACAAAAAACAAAAACAAAACAAACTGGGAAAAAAGCCATATTAACTCAAAATACATACTGGGGCCAGAGAGACAGAACAGCAGGTAGGGTACTTGCAGGCCCCCTAGCAGGGTTCTATCCGTGTCACCTCTTTTGGTCCCCCTGAGCACAGAGTCAGGTATAAAGCCTGGGCATAGTTGGGTATGCGGGTAGGGCATTTGCCTTGCACACAGCCAGCCTGGGTTCAATCCCCAGCATCCCATATGGCCTCTGAGCACCACCAGGAGTGATCCTGAGTGCAGGCCAGCAGTAACCACTGAGCATCACTGAGTATGGCCCAATTCCACACCCCACCCAGTCAAATGTTTCCTTCTATATGCAATATGAGTTCCTGTTAAAAAAAAAAAAAGTTGTAACTAATTTTCGAAAGATTTGCACTAAAAGTCTTCAAATATCTAATAGTTTAAAGGTTATAAATATAAATACCAAGTGGATTTTCTATGAAATTTAAGTAATTTTGTGTACAGATAAAATCTGTATTTTGTCTGAAATACAAATACTGATATTTTGTATTTTGTCTTTAGGGTCACACCTAAAAGCTCTGCTCATCCAAGCCCAAAAATTTGTAAGTCTACAACTGTACCTCATGGTGTTTCACTAATAAAAATTTAAAGAAAAAAAAAAAAAAAAGCTCTGCTCTGCGTCCTGGCTCTGCGTTCAAGGATCACTCCTTGTAAGGTTCAAAGGATCATAGCAAGTACTGGAAATCGAATCCAGGCTGGCCACATGCAAGGCCTGCACCTTACCTGCTGTACTCATCCCCTCTCTGGCTCCTCATACATTTTTTAACTACAAAAATCATGATGAGGCGGCGGCCTGAGTGATAGTACAGTGGATAGACTTTTGCCTTGCACGTGGCTGACCTTGTTTGATCTCCACCATCCTGTATGGTCTCTCAAGCATTGCCAGGAGTTAATTCCTGAGTGCAGAGCCAGGAATAACCCTTGAGCATCACTGGGTATGACTCAGAAAGACCAAAAAGGAAAAAAACAAAAAAAAAAATTAAGGGGAGATCCCAGGATGATGCAATGCCAAGGATTAAATCTGGTGTTCCACACACAAATGCATGTGCTCTAGTCTGTCTTTCCTGACTGTTGGGGGGTGGGGTGGGGGGGCACGCCCACATCAGACCTGGTGATGCTCAGGGCTTTTCCTGGCTCTATACTCAGGGATCACTCTAGGTGCGTCTCAGGACCATATGGGGTGCTGGGCATCAAACCTGGGTCAGCTGCGTGTAAGGCAAACCCCCTATCCACTGTATTATCACTTTGGCTCTGCATTCCTATCTTTCTGGACCCAAGATACCATTATTCATATCATTTTTAATTTTTGTTTAAAACTCTGACAAAGCAAAATAATAGTGGTATAATCAAATGAAACACACACACACACACACACACACACACACCAAAAAAATACTACATTATAAACATAAAGACAAAATTTTGAGCAATGAAAATTACTAGCCTGTAAACAGCGACTACCCATTTTTAACTATTTCAAAGAGAACAATTAAGTAAACATTGGTGGTGGCAGAGGAAGGGAGGGGGGGAATTGGGCCACACCCAGTGGTGCTCAGGGCTTACTACTGACTCTGCTCAGGGATCACTCCTGCCAGGGCTGGGGGCACCAAATGGGATGCTGGGATGTACCCTGGTTGTCCACATGCAGGGTGAGCACCCTCCCCACTGTACTACAGCTCGAGACGCAATACACTTGCTAGTTTTATCTGTTCACCACCTTTTCACTCTTTCGGATGGGTACTCTTCCCGTCACCTACATGCATCTCACGCTTCATCCAGGGCTGCTGATCAAGTTATCTTCCCTATGGGGTAAGCAGCTCCTACCACTGATCGTCCCAAAATTATATATGGGCCCTCGACCCAAATTTCTCAAAATTCAAAGAAAGGTTTCAGATTTGTGTATTAGTGAGCAGAAAGGGCATTTACTGTACCCCAACATGGATGAAATGAGGCTGTCCAACAGGAGACCACAGACCCATCTTGGAGGGGCAAGCGCCAGGAAGAGCCGGCCCGCCCAGAGAATAATTTGGCGCCCCGGGGCCCAGAATGCACCTGAGCCAGTTAACTACCTTCTCTGGTGATTCATTTTAAGAGTCAGTAACATTTTCGTTTCAAGCAGGTTTAGTGGAATTCTGTCACTCACAGTCAATAATTCACAGTATTTTAAGATTCTGATCCTCAGATATGGCGCCAAGTTAAAAAAATTAAAATTGGGGCTGGGGTGGGGAGGTAACTGACCATCTTGACAACTTGGCTGGAAAGTTTGTATGTGACACACAGCAAAGTAATGAGTCCAATTGTCAACAATGTTCTCTTGGGTCTGAAAAAATGATCTAACCTGGAGATACGTAGATATGAAACTTCTTTTTAATGCATATTAATTCAAATATGGTGACTCTTTCTTATACCATCTATAAGTCTGGCAAAAGCCCTTTTTGTTTTGGTTTGGTTTGGAGGCCACACTGGGTAGTGCTTAGGGCTTACTCCTGGCTCTGCACTCAGGGATCGCCTCTGACTGGGCTCAGAGAACTCTACAGGGTACCGGGGATTGAATCCAGGTCAGCTGCACGCAAGGCAAACGCCTTATCTGCTGTACTAGCTCTCCAGCCCCAGACAGAATGTTTTGTTTTGTTTGTTCAGCCTTCCCCAGTGTTGCTGGTGGTACTAGAGAGGGCAGCCAATGTTGGGGACTGAATGGGGCCCGCGCTGGGGGTACCAACCCGATCTCCACAGAGGCCTTTCAGATTATCATGTGGTCAAGACTGGAGTTCCTGAAAGCAGGCAGGGAATGCACACTGCTTTTCAAAAAGCCCCTCTCTGTTTAGAGCCCATGATTCAAACTATGGGTTCTAGATTAAATACACTTGCTAATTTTAGTGCTGCATGAGAAATTTCATCTCAGGGGTAACACGGGAAAGGGGAGAAGGCTGAGGAGGGAGGTCTCGAGGTAACCAGCCCATCCACATGCCACATTACACCTATTACACAAATCTGCCATGCAGCCTGGAGGCCAAGAGCAGGGCTATTCCCACTGCCGCGCTCTGCTCTGCATCTGACGCTGAAAGAGGCCTGGAAGCAGAGCTCGGCCACCCTTTACTCCCCTGAGGCTCACAGTCACTGGTCTGTATAACTGACCAACGGGCAAGCAAGAGGGGCTTCACCATGGGGAGTTTGAGCCAGGTTTCTGCTCATGAAGAATAGCTGAGCATTGAGGCACTGTCCAGAGGGGTTCTAGCGGCAAGGGAAACACCTGAATCTACCAAACTTGGCCACCTGATTACTCCAGCTGACGTGACTGATGGCAACCATCCCTGTCAACTGACAGAAGAGGGCTGCTGATGCAGCACGTCTTCAGAAGGGCACTGCCATTACACAACCTCTTTTCGTCACCCCAGAAAACCAACCACCAAAGAACACCCTTACAACTGGAATAGCGAGAACAACCTGAATTTGGCTCACGGATTGTGAAAGCAAGGAAACACATCCGGGGCCAGAGCGATAGCAAAGTGGGGAGGGCATTTGCTTTATAAATGACTGACCCGGGTTCCATCCCTGGCATCCCACAGGGTCCCCCGAGCACCATCGGGAGGATTCCGGAGTGCAGAGCCAAGAGTAATTCCTGAGCATCGCCAGCTGTGACCCAAAACATGAAACAAAACAAGACAAAAAAAGCCCACATCCAGACTTAATAAAATATAACACTGCACAAAGACGTTCTAGATTTGGTTCTAGATACAAGTATGATTCCCAGGTGTGCATTAAGAAAAGAAATTTTTACAAGCTATGTAGTGAGATGGGCCAATCAAATTCCTCCCTTGAGGACTTTTGATTTGGAACTGGAGTAGGGCCCTGGTGCAAGCCTTGAAAAAATATGAATACAAACTTCCCTGCCACGGGGCAAAAGCCTGTTTATATCAGGAGAGAAAGAGGTTAACACAAACATGGACAGACCCAAAAGGTAAGCAAGAGAGGGGAAGACAGGAGGAATTTTGATACCTGGGGTTCGGTTATACTGATGGCAGCTTTCCAATGACATGAGCTAACTGTGTTTCCATTTCACTTATGCTAGTTTTGGCAGTTTTGATTACTGACAAAAAAGTCCCAATTAAAACAAAGCTTCATCTCATACCATATAAAAATTATACCCCAAAAGAACTAAAAATAAAATCATAGAATCTTATGCAAAATAACTAATATGTATAATCTCAGGATGGGTACTCTCCTCTTTCGACTCAAAATCCAGAGAAGCCATAAAAAAAAAGATTAATAAATTTAACTACATAAAAATGAAAAAGGTTCTGTACAAGATAACAGAAAGCATTAAAAGCAAGCAATTACCAAATATATGTGTGTGTGTATATATACATATATATACACGCACACACACATACACACATATATATAGGAATACATGTAAAATCAGAGATTGAGTCATAATAAGTAAAGCACTCCTAAAACTCATTAAGGATAAATCTCAAAGTCAATAGGAAAAATATGAGCAAGGGATATAAAAAAGCAATTCACAGAAAGTTTAATCAACATACGGAAAGAAACGCAATCACATTAGTAAGCAGTGATATATAAAATTTTCAATACTTTTCAGCATTGACAAAAATGTAGTAGATTGATGATGCTGAATTTAGATGAATATGAAGAAACATGTATATGAATAACTGGAAGAAATTCCTTTTGATTTATAATGAATACACCATCACTATTTTAGGAATGTACCTACCATTTGTTCCTATACTGCCAAAAATACTTCCATGGGTGCACAAAGATGTATGCTGAAGGTGTTAAAAGGCACTACTATTTGCAATAATCAAAAAACTGTTAACAGCCTAAATGTCCATGCATAGAAAAAGAACAAGTGAATTATGGTTCACTCAAAATATGGAGTACCATGCAGCAGTTTGGAGAAAAAAAAAAAGGAAGAATGAATTCAATTTGTAACATAAAAAGATTCCCAATAAGTATTACTGTGTGAACAAAGCAAGATGCAAGATGCAGAACAATACATGCAGAATGATCTCGGTTATGATTTTTTTAAAAAGTTCCATAATCATGCAAACATTCATGTAACTGCATGGAGAAAGATACAAAATGTCAAACACCAAGCCATAAATGGTGGTTAAGGTTGAGGAGGGGGTATGAAAATATGTATTTCTTCCTGTATAACTATGTTTTTCTTTTTTCAAAAAAAAAAAAAACTCCCCAAAAACAAAAGACAATGGGTGCTATTTGTGTTCCTTAAAAAAAAAAAAGAAAATCTAAATTTCCCACCCCCATCACGTTTATTTTTTAAAAATCTGAAAAATTAAAAAGCTGACTTAATGCATGAGATGTGTTCTTACCTATCTCTTCTGGACTAGAGACAGGTGTATGGGGTTCTCTTTCTCCATGGTCAGGATCGTCAGCTGCCTTAGCAGAGTCACTCTGGGAGGGATTGAGTTCACTGCTGCTGCTACTGTTTTCCAGATTAGGCTGGATGGAGGCAGTGGTAGCACTAGTGTTACTGCTGTCACATGTCTTGTTAGGTTCTTCTAGAAAAATAGAATAGCTGATGTTTAAACTGGACATCACATCAAAAGTTAACTGTCACCAAAAAACAAAACAAAACAAAAAAACATTTGTTGTAAGACTGCATTACAAAGATGGATTAAAAAAAAATTCACGTGGTATGAATATTGCAATGTAGAAAAAAAAATGTAAGCAAGCAACATTCAAATTATTCTTCAAGTCTCCCAATCTATTAACTTAGATTCTCACTAACTTATTCTAGAGTATAAGGCGTGCTCTGGATACTCCCAAGATAAAGCAGAATAACGTGGTATCACTGCCTCACAAAACTCATGGTAGACGGTGTATTGAAGAAGTGATTCTGTGGAAATGCTACTTCAAAATCTGAAACATATTCTAATTTTTCCAAAAGTATTCCAGCAGTATTAGAATTGAAATTAAATAGGACCACTTATCACTAAGGGTTTTTTTTTTGTTTTTGCCCTCCGAGTTAACTAAACAACAATGAATGAAAAATGGAAGCTTTTAAATGCTTGCACCGCACTCAGTAGTGATGCTCTGAAACCGCTGCTTGGCAGCTGCTCCCGCCACTTCAGGGCGCTAGGGCTCCCACCTGCCAGGAACGCAGCCTTCTCCCCAGCCCTGTTAAGTATCAATTTTATGAACAATTTAGAGATGCCATCAATGGCAAAGCTTTCGAAAGTACAAAAATTAAAAAATAATAAATCTCGACACTCTGGCAGAAGTGGCCAGAGATGGCAGCTGGGCGCCACGCTTGTTGCTCTCAGGGATCAAACCCAGGGCCTCCCAAATAGGAGGAATGGTGCTTTCAACCCAGGGTGTATTTTGTCTTAGTTTCTGTTTTCAGCTGTAAGCCTGGGTCCTTTCAGGGTAATCCAGAAATTAAGAACTTCCTCTTCGCTTTTATTTTGTCACTAGTAATTAGATTCTCTTTATGTATCAACTGCATAATTAAAAAGTGGTTGACAGTTTAGCAAAAGGCAATCACTAATGATTAAGGAGCTCGTGTGTGTGTGTGTGTGTGTGTGTGTGTGTGTGTGTGTGTGTGTGTGTCTGATTCTAGTACCTTGAGAGTGAAATAAGCAGCTACCTAAGCAGTCAGAAAGAAAGGGAACGAACGGGGTGAGAGGGACAGATGCCGAAGACTGCACTCAGCCAGGCATGACTTCTGCCCCGTAAACTATCTCCATGGTCCTGCAAAAAATGCTTAAATGCCATTCAGGGGTCTTATTGTCAGCAACAAGTGGTGGCATTATGGAATTATGATGATTTATAAGCTCATTTCTTATTAATGCAAACCAGGACATTAAATTGGCGGGGGGGAGGGGGGTCCCCACACCTAGCTGTGCTCAGAGTTTACTTCTGGCTCTGCACTCAAGGTTCACTATTGGCAGTGCTTAGGTAGAACACCAGAGATCAAACCCAGACTGGCTGTGTGCAAGGCAAGCACCCTACCCACTGTACTATCACGGTGACCCTCTTCCTTAATAATATTACAGGAATAAGAAAGTTCTGTATCAGGATAAAGCAATTATGTAATTAGGTTAGGTTTGTTAGGAACTAAGGCTTTCAGTGTTACGAGGCACAAGTGTAAAAACAAAGAAAACTAGGGAGCCATCTGATTCTGAAACTTCGGTATGAACGAAGATTTCTTTCTTTTAAGGTTCCCACTAATAGTGAGAACTGGCGCTTCTAGAAGGATTGATGAATTCCAGGTTGTGTAGGAAAAGTATAAGCCAAGCCTAAAAAAAAAAAAAAAGAAAAGAAAAGAAACACCAAAAACCAGGAATGGGCTAGAGAGACAGCACAGGGGTTAGGGCACTTGCCTTGCATGCAGTCAACCTGGGATCAATCCCTGACACCCCATATAGATGACCTCTGAGTGCAGAACCAGGAGTAAGCTCCAGGGGTGCATGACCCCCCCCACACACACACACACAAAGTCATTTCAGACTACTTGGTCATGATGAAAAAAGATTTCAAAATTACACACAGAAGGTCTCCCACTAATCAAGATAAGCAAAATGAACAGTAACAACTACCAGAGACTGAAATAAGGTGAGTATCTGAAGACCCAGAACACTCAACATCACAAGAGCCTGCCTCAGTACCAAAGTCCAGTAACTCATGAATCACCCCTAAAGCTGCTGACACCAATTCCTTACTCTGAAAGCAAGGAAGTTACTCTGATAGAGATGGAGGCTGTTACCGGTAGCCACTCCTGGCGATACTGCTCTGACCCAGCTGGGTGGGCCAGAGGGCTCCACGCTGAGGCCTTGCAGTGAAAAGCTGTGCAGGTCCAGAGAAGCTGGGGGGGCGTGGGGGGGCAGGGGGGCGCGGGGGAGAGAAGGGGGGACACTCCTTGGGTTTTGCCCTCCCGTGTGCGCGCACACACACACACGGAGTGCAAACATTTGTGCTATTTATGCTCCTACAGCTATAGTACCTGCACGTGTGCAGAGCTGCCAGGCACACACCTAGCACACTCAAGACCCTGTGGATGGAATTTCAGAGGCAGGGGAGCCTCTCTGCCACTCGTCCGGGCCTGACAGAGTTCAGAGAACATGAGTCATGTGATGACTGCTCTCTGGCTCTACTGGCTCAAACTAGGAATCAGGAGTGAAAAGAGAACTAGGAAAACAATCTTCCAACATGCCAGTAGTAGGAATGAGGAGCCTAATGAAGCAACGGGTTTAAAAACCAAGCGGAAGGGTTAGAGAGACAACGTGGGAGGTAAGGGAATGAAGGGCCTCGCATGCTACATATTTGGGATCAAATCCCCAAGGTCCCCTGAACAGAGCCAGAAACAGCCCCCAAGCAAAACCAGGTGTGCTCTCGCACCAAAAGAAAAAAAAGAAAAAGAAAGTCCTACATCCAGAAAGAACGCAGAGCCTATTTGCTTATTACTTAACTTCCTCCTGCTCCTCTCAGCCGCCCCAGGTTGCAAGGATCTGGTCTGCTGCTCCAACATCTGCACACGGGCTTGCCTGGGGCTATCCCTCCTGGCATCATCTCAGCTGAGGTGCCAGCGAGGGGTGAGGGGTGCAGCGTAGGGCCAGAGATGACAGAGCAGAGCTGCCATCATCTGTGCTCAAGCGTAGGTGGGACAGGGCGAGCTGAACTGATCACCTGCTGGCCAGGACAGGCACTCTGAGGCCCAGCGCTGTTCTTCCAGGCAACTAGAAAATACTTCAGTGACAAAGCCAATGGAGCCAGGTTTTGACGGGTGCAACTGTCCTAGTGCACAGAGGGGGACACCAAGAACAAAAAACGTACACTGAAGTTTCCCCGGGGCTCTGAGATAGCTCAGCTGGTTCTTCTCCTGGTGCGGAAGCAGTGGCTGTCGTCCCTGGCCCAGGGGTACTGAGATGTGCCACCCTAAGGGTCACCCCAACCAAGAAGTGTGTAAGTACCCTAAGGAGGTGCAAGCCCTGCGGAGCAAGTGTGCGAGGTCCCCAGGGCCATAAGAGCAACCCCTGAGGGCAAGTGTGTGAGTACAACTGAGGTGTGAGCACGCAGAGCCTGAAGCTCAGTGTGCGAGTGCCACAGCCAGTGTGTGTGTGTGTGTGCACGCGCGCGCGTGTGTGCGTGCAAACATGAGTGCAATCCACAATCACTGCCACCAAAACCACCTCCGCAAAGGGGAAGAAGAAACATAGATGTTATTTACGTTTATTTTATATACATATATATATGTGTGCGCCCTTCGATAGCTCAGCTGGTAGAGCGGAGGACTGTAGACAGCAGTACTGTGAGACATATATATGTATGTGTATACATATATACACATAAACAAATATTTTATTTATATACTTATCTGTATATAAGTATACATGTTTATTTTATATACATGTGTAGGTGCCCGATTGAGCACATCAATGAACAACGGGAGGACAGTGGTACAGTGGGACAAGTGCATATATGTATCTGTGTATATATACACACGTATACAAAAGTTTATTTTTATACATATGCATATATGTATACAGATATACATACACACACATATACAAATATTTTTATTAAGCCACATAGCACCCATTTCAGAATCAGGGAGTGGGGTAAGAGAACAATCAATCTTTGGAGCCACGTGCAGCAGCGGGGAATGGCTACCTTGTAAGCAGAAGGCCAGGGTCACGCACCAAATACAGTTCTGGGCCCACTCAGGCTGGCAGCTGGCATCTTTGCTGTCCACAACCTCCAGCCTCACAGCAGCTAGATGTGTATGAACAGAACTGAGGGTGCGACCCCCATGAGCACAACTTGGAAGGCTAAGCACTGGGGAGCACCTCCACCAGAACGTGGGCGAGCACCACAATGGACAGTCCCAGTGACATCTGGCACCCACCAGCTCTCTACGTGCCAGGGTCAGCCAGAAGTCTGTGCATGAAGCCTGGCCGCCGCAACATCAGGGAGTGCAGGGAGGGGAGTGTGGGGACACAGTTGAGGGCAGAGGGCCCCGGTGAAAGGACTGGTGCTGGAACATCATCTGCCTGAACCCAAACATGTATAATTAAAATTAAGCTAAAAATCAGGGACGTGTGTGTGGGGGGAGGGGGGAGAGAAGAAGGGAAAGAAACTAAGAAAGGGCACCCCCTCTGCAAACACAGTTCCGAGTCCCGTGTGAAAGGAGACAGTGAGCGCTGGAGAAAGCTCTCTCTGTGCCGCACACAGCAGCATCAGGTTTGATCAGTCCCCTGCTACGGACCATCCCAGAGCCTACCTACAAGTAGAAGCAGTCCCCAGAGTAGAACCAGGCATCACCCAAAATCAAAATTAAGAGAACACTACCGTTTCCTGAAAGACAGGACATTATTATGCCAGCAGAATTTAAAATGTCTGGATGACAGGAATCTTTCTAGAAATATGTAACTCACCAAGACTTAAACAAAGGACAACCTGCTCATTACCTACCAAAGAAATGAAATCTAGAGCAACTTTACCACATTAAAAACTCCAGGGCAAGATGTCTTCAGCAAACATTTAAAAAATATCAATCCACAGAAACTATTACAGCGGTAAAGTGAAAACCTGTGCCAGCTTATTTTATTAGGCCCGTCTAATCATTAGACCCAAGGCTGACACAGACTTGACCAGAAAAAAACAAGCCGCAAGACGGTCAATCACAAAAGCAGATGCAAACGGCCCTAAGAGACATTAATAAAACCTGGATGCAACCACGCAACCACCCAAGAATTAAATGCATCCCGCCCAAATACTATTTATTCCAATAAAATGTATTATGTTATCGTTTGAAAAATCAATGTAGTGCTTCAAGATGGAGGGGAAATGGATTTCCCTCCTCCATGAAACAGACAAACAAAAAAAAGAAGACCGTCCACTCCATGGAAATCGAACTGACCTATCCAAACACACATTATAGACACATTCACATACCACCCACGATGAAAAGGTGCTTCTTACCCTCAGTCACCAGGGAAACAATGCACAAAAGCACAGATAATGCCAAATGGTGGCAACAGTGTGGGACTTCCCAAAAACCTCTGGAAAACTAGTCAGCAAGTACAAGGAAATACCTCACCTGCTGTGCTACCCCGCCCCACTATCCAGTCGGATCTACTGAAGACGTGCACCCCGAAGGGCCCCAAGATGCTACACCTGAGTTTTCACCTTTAAAAATATACGTACAGGGGAAAGGGTGTTGTCCCACTCGCCTTCTCCTCTCTGGAAAGAAAGATGGCGGCCGCATGGGAGCCTTGTGGACAGCAGGTATGAGCCGGGGGACTGGGGGCGACTAAAACCTCATGGGAAGGGGGGCGTTTCGGTCCGCCCTTCACGCCCTACCGAGACCACCAGTTGCCCCCCACTAGCGGCTCTCCAGCACGGCCACGACTCCAGAGCACAGAAACCAATTTCTTAACTATCTGACTTTCAGTATAAATACTTCCAGGGTCAATAAGTAAAATAGCAGAAATCCAAAACCAACATATAATTCTTGAACCCAGCTGTAGAAAGCAAATCACTTCACAATGCTTTTTCAGCATGTCCGATTTGGGGGGGGGGGGGGGTGGTAAACTCTAAATAATAGTGGTGAATCTTTTATTGAAACAATGAATCTAATCAAAGCAGATAGAGTGTTAACTAGAATTCATCTGCCCCACAGGGACTGGGAGGGGTGGGGGGTGGGGTTTTATTGGGGTTCTTCATGGTAAAAAATAAGTTTTGGTAAAGGGAAATGTGCTTGATATTTGCATGACTGAGACCTAAACCTGAAAGCTTTGTAACCTTTCCCATGGTGATTCAATAAATAAATAAATAAATTTAAATAAATAAATACTGTCAAAATTAAAAAAAATAAAATAAAAATAAAAATATACGTACATGTGCACAAAACTCTACGAAAGAAGATTCATAGCGGCAGTATTCATAATGAACCCAAACCAGAAAAGGGATATGAGCACTGAACATGGCCAAATCCATTATGTACTTCAGAAGAAAATGGGTGACTCACCCCCCGACACACACACACACACACACACACACACACACACACACACACACACTCCAAAGCTACAATCAACAATCAACATCTTGATGACTGATACACTGAAGTTTAAAATAAACAGACAAACATTGAGTAGGGCACTTGCCTCTACATGACACAAGTGTGATTTCTGGCACCCACATGGTGCCCTCTTAAGTCCCACCAGGCACGCTACCTGAGCGTATGCTGGAGTAAGCTCTCAACAACTCTGGATATGGCTCCCAAACAAAGCAAAATCAGACATGGGGGCATCCAGGGATGTGACTCAAGTGAAAGAACACATGCCTTACCTAGGAGAGACCTTGGGGGCCCAAGTACCACCAGATAGAAACATAAAATATCAGTTTTTAAAGACATCAGAAAGCCCATCTTACAGTCCCAAGCACCAATGTGGACACAAGGGGAGCCTCGGAGAGGGGGGATGTGCACCAAGTTTTGGGCTGTTTATCTAACGTCAGCGCGCAGGTGGTTTACTCTGAAGATACTATATCAAAAAGTTCTTTCCGTATCAAACACTTTCTAATATGACAGTATCTTTTGCTGATTTTTAGGCACAGAATTATAATACAGCCAGCAGGGTGCTGGAGATCAAACCTGGGCTGGCTACATCCAAGGCAAGCACCCTCCCTCTGTACTATCACTCCCGCTCCAGTAGCACTGTAGCACTGTCCTCCTGTTGTTCATCGATTTGCTCCATTAAGGGGGAAAAATATACATATACATATACATATATATACACATATACATACATAGCGCAGCGGGTAGGGCGTTTGCCTTGCACGCAGCCAACACGGCGGACCCGAGTTCAATTCCTCCGCCCCTCTCGGAGAGCCCGGCAAGCTACCGGGAGTATCTTGCCCGCACAGCAAAGCTACCTGTGACATATTCGATATGCCAAACACAATAACAAGTCTCACAATGTTACTGGGCCTGATCGAGCAAATCGATGAAGAATATATATATTTTTTTTTCATCGATTTGCTCGATGTATATATATACATATATACGATATATGTGTATATATATATAATATATATATATACACATACACACACACACACACACACT
The DNA here is from genome assembly GCF_029834395.1 of Sorex fumeus. NCBI lineage: Eukaryota > Metazoa > Chordata > Mammalia > Eulipotyphla > Soricidae > Sorex > Sorex fumeus. The sequence continues at coordinate 81,532,267 of NW_026606120.1, forward strand.
CAGTGCTAAAACACACAATCTAAACCACTAACCAGTTCTAACTGGTTTGACCCTGGTTTACATTAAATAACAAACAATCTAAAAGACAAAGAACAGGAGCTAGAGCGATAGTCCAGCATCTCTGCCAGGTTCAAGCCCCAGCATCCACTGCCAGGAATGATTCCTGTGCACAGAGTCAGGAGTAATCCCTGAAATTTGTTGGGTATGAGTCAAAAACCAAAAAATACATAAAGAAATTTTTTAAAAGACAATATTCTAAGTATATACTGAAAGTGTAACCATGATTCAAACAATACTAGAATATTTTTCACATTAATTTTTGATTAATAATCTACTTTTAAACTTTTTACCACAAATACATGAAAGTCAGAATAATGCAGTATATTATTTTGAGTTCTGACTTTTTGGTTACACATTCGCAGTGCTCAGGTTTTTCTCCTGACTCTGCACTCAGGGATCACTCCAGTTGGGACTAAGGAGGTGCTGGAGATCAAACCCAGGTTGGCTGCAAGGCAAGTGGCCTCCTGACTCTAATCTGGTCCTGGTCCAAGAATAATACAGTATTTTAACTGGATGGGAATCAACAGGGTGACAGATGTCTCAGCCAGATCTCCCTCACATCCTGGATGCGATCTTAGGGTGCTAACTGGAGAACTATAGAACTGAATTCTTGATCTCTAGTTTCTCATGTCCAATAAAGGACTCTCCGCATCTGGTATATATTGACCACATCCTCTAAACTGAAGGGACTGGCGAACTAGACTAGTTTAAAATGCTAACAGTACTACTCTTTGCTCCTGCTTACCGTGGCAATGCCCTCAACTTCATGATACATGTCTAATTCCTGTCATCCCAACTTCTCCACCCTTTCCAAGTATTTGAGACAATTCTATTAGTACTACTTTAGATTCTTCCCGAGGTCAGGTCTACTCATTTCTAAGCTAGAAAATAATTCCTTTAACTATTTCACCAGGTACTATGGTTTCCCAACTTTCTTTCACCTTCGTGACTAGAGTCCATTATTAGAGTAATATCCAGTGGATTCGGCGCTGTTTCCATGTGATCTTTTTTTTTTTCCTTTTTGGGTCACACCCGGCGATGCGCAGGGGTTACTCCTGGCTCTGCACTCACGAATTACTCCTGGCGGTGCTCAGAGGACCATATGGAATGCCGGGAATTGAACCTGGGTTGGCCGCATACAAGGCAAACAGGCAAACACCCTTCCCTCTGTGCTATCTCTCCATACCCAATGCCCAATGTGACAATGTGATTTTTTTTTTTTTAGTAACACCTGGTGATGCTCAGGAGTTACTCCTGACTCTGCACTCAGGAATTACCCCTGGAGGTACTCGGGGAACAATAAGGGATGTGAAGAACTGAACCCAAGTTGGCCACATGCAAGGCAAACGCCCTACCAGCTATACTATCACTCTGACCCAGTTCCCTTACAATGGTACACACAGTCTTAATGTCCTGCCACAGCAGCAGCAGCTTACTGTTGATATAAACTCAAGTCAAAGCGGTCCCACTAAAACTCCTGCTCAAAATCCTTCATGTTACAAATCAGGAACACTGGGGTCTTGAAAGACTCAATGGCTAAACACATATAGAATCAAGTCTATTTATCCTGCCCACTTCCCAAAACATCCTGGTATAGAATGTAGCAATGACAGTGTGGAAAGTCCGAAAACCCATGCTATTTAGAAAAGGCACAGAAACAAATCATTCAGATTTCTACCCAACTACTAAATTTAACTCGATTCTTGGTGGAATTACCAGTATTTTGTTTCTGTATTCTCCTATCTAAATCTTCTAACTTGCTGAAACATATATATGCCTCCTATAACAAAAATTATCTTTCATTTTTATAAGGGCAAAGAGGGATCAGAGAGTCAGTACAATGGGCAAGGCGCTGGCCTTTGCATGCAGCCGACCCAGTTCAATCTCTGGCACCCCATATGGTGCCCCAGCCCCACCAGGAGTGATTCTTGAGCACAGAGTCAGGAGTAAGCCCTGAACACCACCATGTATAGTCTAAAAAGCAAAACAACAAAATAAATAAAAAGAAAAAAGAGAGAGAAAAAGGCAAAAGACAAAATAATATTCTTAGTGTTATGTAACTCACTTCAATCATAATTTTAAAGCTTAAAATATACTGGTTATCTTACACATCAAAATATAGCTTGCTCAAAAAATTTTGTGACAGTGGTTTTCTAGCATAACATCATGATTTGAAATGTTGTTAAAAGAAATACATGAGCACATGCAAACATAAAATTAACTTGTTAGTACATACAGAACTGGAATGGTCAAATTAATCAACACCAAGCCATTAGTGTGTAAGTACTAACCAATATTTGCCACTATGATCTAGTGATAAAATATACACGTAAGTCTATTAGATAAAAAGAGCTAAATGAGCTTTAAAAAGCATGGAGATTATGATGAGTTTCAAGCACTAACTGCAAGAACATTTGTCAGACTCCTAATGTTAGGTGACAATTTAGCAATCAAGGATGGCACTTACGTAAACAAGCAGCACGAATGAACACATACTTGGAAACTCAAGGTGACGTTCAGCTTTGACTACCAAAGGAATGGATTCCCCCCATTACAGAGGCACGGGTACATGGCCCTCTGTACCTGGCACATCCTGGGGGAGCTCGGATGCCACCTTCTTCTTTGCCATGTTGCTGCTATCAGGGGGTTCTGAGTGACACCCCACGGGACTCCTCCCTTCGGAGGGACTAGTCTCTTCGGAAGAAGCATTGGTTGTGGTGTCGCCAAGATTTGCTGCCACAGAGTTACCTTTATCCCCAACTTCTGTGGGCTCTACAGTGAAATGCACAACAAAACTTTAAAGATAGCTTTTTTCAATTGCGCTTGGACACATGGCCACAATCCATCAAAAATGAATGACCACCAAAAAAAACCTGCGTCTATTTGGCCTCCATCTCAAAGCAATTAGATGGTTTGAAACCCATCAATTTGCAAAGCGGTACGCCGGGTAACGCCAGCCTGCAGGTGTGAAAAGGTTGAAAACCACTCATCTGAAGAGTCTTTAAAAATACATTAAGAATGAATATGTAATCCATATAAAACTGAACATATTTTATCACATACAAAAGTATATAGTCTGGCATAAAAATAGCGATTTTTGCACCAATACACCTCGTAGAAAAATGGCACTTGAAAAAGATAGAGACATGGAGTAACATAGCAAAAGCACCAATACATAAAGCTTATTCCCATGGTGATATAAATGCATCCTAATTTCTTTGGGAAATGTAAAACTAGTGATTGTATAATAATATGCATTTGCAAGTAAAACTGGAGATTTCATAAATAACACTGATGAAATATTTCTTTTGAATCACTAATGTTTTTACCCTCAGATTTTCCTTGCTCGGAATCGTCAGCAGGTGGTCTGTCGTCACTGTCTTTCTCCAGGGAATGGTCTTCATACTCCTCCCTGCTTTTCTCAGCATCTCTGGAGTTGCTCTCAGCCTCACTCTTGTCCTTTTCCGTTTCTTCCGGGCTCTTGACAATATCAATCTCTCCCTTTTTGGCTCTAATGGAGTCCAAAATTTCTTCTATAATATAAACAAACACAAATTCTCACATAGACCAAATATAGGTGCCAAAATGCTACTTAAGTGCTTTACATTCAAGTTATCGAAGTTAAATACGTTAAAAGCATTAGAAATAAAAAGGATCAGAGGGATGGAGCGGTAGTACAGTGGGTAGGGCATTTGCCTTGCACACGGGTGACGCAGGTTCGATTCCCAGCATCCCATATGATCCCCGGAGCACCGCCGGAGTAATTTCTGAGTGCAAAGCAAGGAGTTACCTCTGTGCATTGTCAGGTGTGACCCAGAAAGCAAATAATAATAATAATAAGAAGAAGAAGAAGAAGGATCAGTCATATCAATATGTTTAAGGGTAGGTGGCAGAGTGATAGCACAATAGGTAGGATGTTTGCCTTGCATGCAACATACTCGAGTTCAAGTCCAGGTACCCCAAAGGTCACCAAAGCCTGCCAAGAGTAATCCCTGAGCACAGCTGGATGTGGCCCCAAAATAAACAAAAAGAATACCAGTATGTTTAAAGTACTCAAGCAATTTGATTATCTTCACTTCTAAAAAAGATACTAGTCTAAGAAAAGAAAAAGAAAAGGGGGTGTACTGGCATCCCATATGCCCCTGAGCACTGCCAAAAGTAATTCCTGAGTGCAAAGACAGGAATAACCCCTGAGCATTACCAGGTGTGACCACAAAACAAAACAACAAAAACAAAACAAAATTTAAAAAATGATTCTTATGGGGCCATATGTGAGGAGTCACTCCAGGCTCTACACTCCTTATCAACATTGTATCTGTCTAATCCTGGTAGTTTTTAAATGTCAAAATGTGTTTTTTAAGTCAACTATATACAAAGTCTGTGTACTAGAATGTTTCGATTTTCTCTCCTTTTCAGTTTTGAAGTCACAGGTGGAGTTCTGAGGCTCTCCCGGGACCTGCAGGGATTAAAACGGGACTCTTACACGCAAAGCATGTTCCAGTCCATTGAGCTCTCTAGTTCCAGTGACCAGGAATTTGTTGTTGTTGTTTTTGGGCCACACTGCTGTTCATGACTTATTCCTGGCTCTAAGCTAAAGGGAATATATGGGATTAGTCCTGGTATAACCCAGCTCAGGGAGCTGGAGCCATAGTACAGCAGGTAGGGACCTTTCCTTGCACACATCCCACCTGAGTTCTATCACCAGCATCCCATATGGTCCCCTGAGCACTTTGAGAAGTAATTCTGAGTGCAGAGCCAGGAGTGACCCCTGAGCATCGGGGGTATGATCCAAATACAAAGACAAGAACCTGATCAACCATATGTTCACTATAGCGTCTCCCCACAGCCCCTTCTATAACAACTTTTTAAGCAGTAAAGTTAAAGGTAAAGGTAAAGGTAAAGGTAAAGGCCCTCCCGTTGATTGTCGATTTGCTCGAGCGGGCAGTAAAGTTACAAAATAAAAATTATTATAGCTAGTACAGCAAGTAAGGCACTTGCTTTGCATGTGGCCAACCCAGGTTCGATCCACCACACTACAGATTCCTCCCAAGCATAGCCAGGAATAATCCCTGAGTGCAGAGTCAGGAGTAACACCTGAGCATTGCCCCAAAAGGAAAAAATAAAAAGTAATCTACTACAGCTAAAATGTGGATTCAAGTCATCAGGCAAGACCCAAAGGCAGGAAAATAGTTGTTTTTTGGGACTGGAGTGAAAGCACAGTGAGTAGGGCGTTTTCCTTTCACATGGCCGACCTGGGTTTGATTCCCAGCATCCCATTATGGTCCCCTGAGCACTTCCAGGAGTAATTTCTGAGTGCATGAGCCAGGAGTAAGTCCTGTGCATCGCCGAGTGTGACCCAAAAAGCAAAAATAAAGAAAGAATAAAAAGTTGTTTTTCTTAACTGTAGGCATTCCAGTATGTTTAAACTTTATGACACTCCCCCCAAAAACACAGAGTCAAAAGAAGCCCCCAAGTTGTGCCAGGTAGACCCAAAACTGTCCCCCACCACGAGAGAGAGAGAGAGAGAGAGAGAGAGAGAGAGAGAGAGAAGAAGAAGAAGAAGCCAGTGATGATCCGTATCATCTGAAGACAGCTCCTATTGTCTGACATAACATTTACACGGCATCGAATCCCACTCGCCAAGTTACCCATTCACTGCAGCAGGATATTTTGGACATAAAGATATAGATATAGATATAGGTATAAATTTTGTTCTCATTATTTCCCTTTTTTTTTCCCTTAGGTATATGGGCCACACTGGAGGTGGTGCTCTTCTTGGCTTGATGTTGGGGTCCCTCCAACCGGTGCTGGGGCCTCCAGCACATGCAGACACTTGTTCTTTTCAGCCCATTACCGAGACTTCCACTGCTTTCAATTTCATTTACTCTAGTGGTACTTGCTCTTGCTAAGTATACTAACCTGCCAAGGACATATCTTATGCACTCTTCTAAAAGAACTTTTCATTTAGAAAAAGAAAATCTAATGACCTCAGGAGGTAACTACTTACTACTTACTAGCCAGGACCCAGGTTCGTATCCCTAGCATCACATATGGTTCTCTGATCACCACCAGGGGTCATTCCTGAGCACTGAGGAAGGAACAAGGGCCCCTGTACACTGCTGGATAGGCACCTGCCCCAGCAAGTCCCTTTCTGCCTAAATAACACCAAGAAACCCAAAGTGCAGTTACCACAGATGAGCTCCACCTTGAAACCAGAGGGGAACTGCAGCACACAAAGCACTCCCACAACACCTAAGTGTGGGCTGCCTAACTTCCAATTATATTGTATTCTAAGAAACCTAAGGTTTTCTTTGCTGTCATGTTTATTACAAAAGGTTTAACTATTTCTTTTTGTTTTTTTGCTTTTTGTATTGGGCTGGAGCGATAGCACAGCGGGTAGGGCATTTGCCTTGCACCAACCAACATGGCCGACCCAAGTTCGATTCCTCCGCTCCTTTCAGAGAGCCCGGCAAACTACTGAGAGTATCTCGCCCACACGGCAAAGCCTGGCAAGCTACCCGTGACGTATTTGATATGCCAAACACAGTAACAAGTCTCATGATGTTTTCTGGGCCCGCTCGAGCAAATCGATGAACAATGGGGGGACAGTGACAGTGCTTTTTGTGTCACACCCGGCGACGCACAGGGGTTATTCCTGGCTCTGCACTCCGGAATTACTCCTGGCGGTGCTCAGGACACCATATGGGATTCTAGGAATCGAACCTGGGTTGGCCGCATGGAAGGCAAATGCCCTACCCACTGTACTATCGCTCCAGTCCCAAAAGGTTTAGTATTTCTTAACATATATTGCATGCTTAATTATACTGAAATAAAGCATGCATACAGAAAACTTGAAAATATATTTTAAAAACCCTATAATCTTACTGTGCTATTTTTTTTGGGGGGGAGGAAGAGACACACACAGAGGTACTCAAGGGCAAGGGTCTTATCCCCTGTATTATTCTCCCCAGTCATGCTGAAAACTTTTAGACATGATTTAGACATATTAGTTTCAGTTATACAATATAACGATTCCATATTTCTACATATGCTGAAATTACCACAGAGTCTAATCAATAACCATCACCACATGTAATCACAAAAATGACTTTTGGGTGACAAAATGTTCCAAGATGGTGTCAGAGAGAGAACAGATGGAGCACATACTTCTGTAGTAAGAGGCCTGGGCTCAATCCCTGTCACCACGTGGTCCCCTGAGCACCATCGGGAGCAAACCCCTGAGTACTCCAGCACAGCTGGGCACGGCCCAGAAACTAAAACAAACTTCAAAGGCCAGCTTTCAAGCATACAGTGCAGTATTATTAGCTATAGTCACCGTCCATATATATTTCAGTAATAATAAAAATCCATCATCCTGTCTCAATGCCCCAAGCACTGTGTATATGATACCCCATAAAATTCTCCAATAAACAGTGCTTTATCACATGACAGTCTGTAAGAGATTCATCAATTTCTCTACATTAAACTTTTTTAGTAAGTAAGTAAAGTAAAGTAAAGGCCCTCCCGTTGATCGTCGATTTGCTCGAGCGGGCCCAGTAACGTCTCCATTGGAGACTTTGTTGTTACTGTGTCTGGCATATTGAATACTCTCGGTTTCTTATTTCCCTCAAATAAGGCCCCTAACCATTTTGAGTCCCCATTTCTATTTTGATGCTGTGCATGCAATACCATACACGGACAATTGCTGTTTTTGAAAAACAACGCCAACACAACATAAATTCAATACACTTGATAAAAACATACTTCAGTTGCTTTTTAGGGTATGGTACAAATACCACACAAAATAAGAAATATAATTTCTCAAAATGAAAAATGACTGCCGAATTTAGTAGTAACTAAGGTTAAGATACGGAATACTAAAATATCCAACTCCCCTAACTAATAATGTTGGAATGAACAAAGTTTTCTTGAAAAAAATAAAACAGAGAAAGTAAAATATATATACTGCATATTTCTAAAAGATTTCAAACTTCGCAGTAATTTCCTTTCACAAGTTTAGCTCAGATTTAACAAAGACTCAAGTGGGAAGACTTCCTGCTCACCATTAGCTGCTGCCAGAAAGGATTTGTTACTGCCCCGGGCCTTATTGGTCAGGTCCTCAGTTATGTCCATGTGCCGATGAATTTCTTCACGCATCTCTTCCAAAATTTTGCAGAGTTCTGATTCCCAGTAATCTTTGTCTAGACAGTCAATTAATTCCGCAAGCTGGATCTTTGTGCTGTAATACCAAATTTTCTTTTCATTTTCATTTTCAGTGTCTTCTTCTCTGTTTAAAGAAAGGACCACAACACTTCCTATGTTAGATACAGTGACATTTACCTTACACGTTCATCTAAGTGAAAGTTAAATGGAATTTAAAGTTTGGATGTGAAAGAGCAGTATATGTGCTCACAAAAGGTCCCCTCAAGGGGCTGGAGAGATAGCATAGCAGGTAGGGCATTTGCCTTGCTTGCGGCCGACCCAGGTTCGATTCCCAGCATCCCATATGGTCCCCTGAGCACCGCCAGGAATAACTCCTGAGTGCAGAGCCAGGAGTAACCCCTGTGTATCGCCAGGTGTGACCCAAAAAGCAAAAGAAAAAAAAAGGTCCCCTCAAATCTCACTCAAATTTATTACTACCTTAATCTAGTTGAGTAACTGTTAATTATTTTGATGGCCTAGGCCACAGCAGTTTAGAATAAAATAACCTGGGATTATCTATTAGTGGTAGGGAGAGAGAAAATGCATGGTAGTAAATAAGATACCTAGTAACATGGCACACAGAGTAAGACTGTGACTATGTGGTAGAAGGTCTGACTGAGTCAACCGGAAGAGCTAATTTAAACTGTGTTTAGTATACAGTGAATACAATGTAGGTTAGAGTTGAGAAATATTTCCATCAAAATGATGCCAATGTCTGCTAATTCATGGTCGGTTCTGTGGCCATCTAAATCAAGCAATAGCACCTCGTCTCTGTATTCCCCTTTGGGTTATTTTGTTGTTGTTATTGTTGTTGTTGTTGTTGTTATTTTTGATCCACACCTGGCACTGCTCAGGGTTTACTCCTGGCAGGCTCGAGGACCTTATGGGGTGCAGAGATCAAGTCTGCACCCCACCTGCTGTACTATCGTATTAGCCCATCCCCATCTCTGTACTCTTATGACAATCAAAGAACAGATTGAAGAGGAGCAACTTCTTATCTGCAGGAATCTCTCCAAAAGTCCCACATATCTCCTTGAAACAGAGGCAGAGACCCCAACTAAATCCACAGGCAAGGGGCCCAAGTGATATTACAGAGGGGATGGCATCTGCCTTGCACATGGCCGGCCCATGTTCGATCCCCAGCATCCCATATGTTTCCCTGAGCACTGCCAGCAGTAATTCCTCAGTGCAGAGCCAGAAGTAACCCCTGAGCATGAGCATCAGCAGGTGTGACCCAAAAAGCCAAAAAACAAAACAAACAAAAAAAAAAAAACCAAAAAACAAAACACAGGCAATGTGATGTGGAGCACAAGACTTAGGGACTTAGGGGAACTGTGTGTGATCAGTGATTCTCTCATCTAAGAGAAATTCAGGAGTATGAGGTATGAGTTAATTCATAGGAAAGACCTAAACTCTCTCTACCAAAATCGTGGAACTGCGAGAATCTGAGAATCTGACTAAAGAAAGGCTTTAAATGTTCTTAGTCCTGTCTAAGATGTAAGAGTCAGCATAAGATGTAGTCTGTCTGAGTCTCTGAGTTTTGCTTAAATATTAAGAAATAGGGGCCCAAAGGATAGGACAGTGGGAAGGACATTTGCTTTGCATACAGCTGACCCAGGTTCAATCCCTGGCATCCTATATGGCCCCCCAAGCACTACCAAGAGTACCAAGAGTAATTCCTGAGTGCAGTGCCAGGAGTAAACCCCCTGAGCATCATGGGTAATGGCTCCAAAAATAAAATAAGAAACAACTGACTTGATACTAACATTGTATTAGTTTGAGGCACATAATAATTGAATTTTAGAAACCAGTTTTATTCACCTCACTAGCAAAATGGGAATAACAGTATTCAGGGCCACTGTAGGAATTAAAAGTTAAAACTAAAGATTACAATTTAAAAAAGACATCAAGCACAGTATTTTTTCTCATTAATGTCAATATTATTAATGAAAATAAATATAAAATGATTATTAAAGTAGCAACTAATGGGGCAGAAAGATAACAAAAGGGGGCAGGGCACTTGTCTTAAACATGGCTGACCCAGGTGCAATCCCCAACACCCCATACGGTGTGAGCACACCAGGAATGATCCCTGAGTGCAGAGCCAGGAGTAAGCCCTGAGCACCACCATAGGAGTAAGCACAATAGCTGAGTGCAGCAAAAGAACACAAAAATAAAAATGTAAGTGGCAATATCAAGTCAAAAAGTACTTTAGTACTAAAGGAATCATTTATTTAATGGAGAACATCCTGATTCTCATTTTTTTTTCAGTATATATCTTAAGGATTTCCTATAATAAAGGAATATACAACACATTTTATTCTTTTCTCTTTATTGAAAGTATCTCAAAATTTCCACTAAACAAAAATTCTACATAAAAAGTTTTAGATGAGTAGGTAGGGTGTTTGCCTTGCACGTGGCCAATCCTGGTTCTATCCCTCAGCATCCCACAGGGTCCCCCAAGACCTGCCAGGAGTGATTCCTGAGGGGAGAGCCCGGAGTAAACGCTGAGCACTGCTGGGTGTGACCCAAAAGAAGTCTCCCTCCCCAAAGAAGGTGTAAGTGAAACCTATTCATGATTCATGATGAGATTCTAACTTGGAAAGAAATGCTATGGAATCAAATTTAACTAAATAAGCATCTATTAGCTATTCCAAGCAACTAAAGACACTTTTGAAAAGGTCCCTGGAGCTGGAGCAATAGTACAGCGAGTAGGGCCTTTGCCTTGCACACAGCCCACCCAGGTTGGATCTCTGGCAACCTATATGGTCCCCGAGTACCACCTGGAGTGATTCCTGAGTGCAGAGCCAGAAATAAGCCCTAAACATAGCCGGGTGTGACCCAAAAAACAAAAATAAAGCTCCAAACAGCTGGCTGGTATAGGTTCCACTGGACCCTGCAGAATTCCTACCTTGGGGCTGGAGTAATAATACTGCGGATAAGACATCTGCCTTGCAAGCGGCCAACCCAGATGTATTAAAGCTAGAAAGAGAAGCAACAGGGGCTGGAGCAATAGCACAGTGGACAGGGCATTTGCCTTGCACTCCGCTGACCCAGGTTCAATTCCCAGCATCCCATATGGTCCCCTCAGCACCACCAGGAGTAATTCCTGAGTGCAGAGCCAGGAGTAATCCCTGTGAATCCCCGGGTGTGATCCAAAAGAGGAAAAAAAAAAGACTTCTTGGGATACAGCTAGTACAGAGAAGGGACCACTGTGACACACTGTGACAATGATACTATGATAGTTGGAAATGACCATTCTGGACAAGAATTGAGTGCTGAAATACTTTATTCATTCCTCAAATAATCACTCTCACTGTCCTCCCGTTGTTCACCGATTTGCTCGAGCGGGCACAGTAATGTCTCCATTTTGAGACTTGTTACTGTGTTTGGCATATTGAATGCGTCATGGGTAGCTTGCCAGACTCTGCCATGCGGGCGAAGATACTCTCGGTAGCTTGCCAGGCTCTCCGAGAGGGGCGGAGGAATCGAACTCAGGTCAGCCATGCTGGCCGCTTTCAAGGCAAGCGCCCTACTGCTGTGCTATCGCTCCAGCCCCTCAAATAATATTTCTCCAATATTTCTTTACATATATGTGTATAGATAATATAGATAGCACTGTAGCACTGTCCTCCCATTATTCACAGGTTTGCTTGAGTGAGCACCAGTAACATCTCCATTGTGAGACTTGTTACTGTTTTTGGCACGGGGAGCTTGCCAGGCTCTGCCATGCGGGTGGGATACTCTCAGTAGCTTGCCAGGCTCTCCGAGAGGGACAGAAGAATTGAACCCAGGTTGGCCGCGGGCAAGGCAAACACCCTACCCACCGTGCTATCGTTCCAGCCCAGATATATACTTAAAAATACCCTTTCTGGGGCCAGAGCAATAGCACAGCGAGTAGGGCGTTTGCCTGGCAAGCAGCCAACCCGGGTTCAATTTCCAGCATCCCATATGGTCCCCCAAGCACTGCCAGGAGTAATTCCTGAGTGCAGAGCCAGGAGTAACCCCTGAGCATTGCTGGGTGTGACCCCCAAAATAAATAATAATAATAATAATAACAATAATAATAATAAAATTTTAAAAATACCATTTCAGTAACAAACCACAATGTGAAGGGGGAAGAGGGGGGTGGTGAGAGGGAAACTGGGGATATCTGTGACAAAAAATGTGTGCTGCTGATAGGACACTGGTGATGGGATGGGGTTATCTCAACAGTGATTCAATAAAAAGTTGGGGACTCTTTGACTGCGACCTTAGTGAAGAACTCATTACTTCATTACTTTACACAGCTCTCTAGAATCTCTCTCTCTCTCAGAAAGTTTTTCCTTATTTTAAAACAACTCCCTGGGGGCTGGATCGATAGCACAGCAGGTGGGGTGTTTGCCTTGCACATGGCCAACCTGGGTTCGATTCCCAGCATCCCATATGGTCCCCCAAGCAACGCCAGGAGTAATTCGTGAGTGCATGAGCCAGGAGTAACCCCTGTGCATCGCCGGGTGTGACCCTCCCCCCCAAACACACACACACACACACACACACACACAGACAACTCCCTAATATTTCCACAATTAGACCTGTCAGAGGAGCGTGGCACCAGGCGGAGAGGGGGCTCCTCATGGTGAGTGTCTGCTCTGTCTGCCGCTCCCAGCAGCACCTGACCTCCACAGCACAGCTGGAAGTGACTCCCTAGCACAAACCCAGGAGTAGCCCTGAGTACCGGGAGTACGGCCCAGAAACAAAAACACACTCTCCCCAACACCCCCACCCCGTGCCAGAAAGAAAAATCTTTTTTCAATACCACCCCCGTACAGTTCTTCACAACCAATCTAGTTTTACTGTGGGTTTCTTTCAGACCCAACATGCTCAAGTACTTTGTTCATTCCTCAAATAATGTTTCTCCAAAGTCTTCGTGACCCTGATATTCTTCTCCTAAATGTATCATTTGTCAGGGGCCCTCTAAAAACCCTCCACTCAATTAACTTTTTTATTCTGCCCACACAAGATAGCACTCAAGACTATCAACTTTTTTCTTGAAGCTATGAAAGGACAAATCCTATTAAATTTCATCAAAAGCATATACAGTAGCAAGAACAGTAACTGCTTTTTTCAACAAAAAGCGGTTGTAATACTTAAGTTAACAGAGTCAAATAATCATTCTAATTGGAGAAGCGGCAAAAGCTTGCTTTCGTGAACATACACTGATTTGTACGCATGCTTGGCTTGAGGAACGGAACATGGTTTTTCTGACAGAAACTACCACGAAAGCCTTGTGTCCACCGGAACTGCTACCAACATGCTTTCTTCGTGGCAGGAGTGGACAAAAACAGAATCAGAGTGTTCGTGAAAAATGTAATGCAAAGGGCCTAGGGAGAGGTCAGCGGCAAAAGCCTCTGCCCTGCACGCCTGAGACCAGCGCGTCTGACCCCTGGCACCGTCTCACACGCCCAAGTGGCTGTGACATCGCCAGCACGCCAACACCAAGCAGGCAAACACTGTGACCAAGTGGGTGTCCTCCCTCACACAAGCAGCCCAGCCATGGAGGCCTCTGGCCGCTGCAACAACGAAAGGGAAAGGAACGGGGATGAACGTAAACACACACTTAGGCCGTTAGGAGCAACTCAGACATGGGGCAACATTTTAATGTTTCGCTCTCACTTAGATTAAGTAGGGGAATAATGGCTCGCAATAAATTCCAAATGTCATTTCTAAACAAGCCCCTGAAGCTGAGAACGAGGAGCCAAGAGCAGAATCGGGTCTGAGGAGCAGCCATGCGGTGTCCAGATGAAACCAGTTTGGCCACTGGCTGTGGGCAGATCCCATTAGATACGGAATGGGAGAGGAGGTGACCACGGATTTGGAGCAGCCTATGGAGGGGCATGAGGACAGGGTCAGGCACACTGGGAGGGCCTGTGAAGGAGAAGCCAGGGGGCAGGTGAAGGGCTTGACTCTCAGCCCAGGACTCCCCACCCCTCCAGCCAATGCTGGTACCCGGAAATGTAGCGCAGCTTAACCAACATCAAGAAACGCTGCCAGAGCCCGCAAGTTTGATGACAGGAAAAGGTGCCAGGAATCTGAGGCACCTGACAGAAAACTCCGGACTGCCTTGGGAGACAAGAGGTAGGCAAGCCAAGGGGCACTGGCGCACAGGAAACGGGAAGGCAAGGCAGGGCCCTGCTTCGCAACAGGAGCTGGACTTCCAGCAGACTCAGGCGACAGATGGAACTAGAGTCGGCAATTTAAGAGAGGAGCTTCAAACAGGCACTGGGGCTGGGCCCAGCAGCACAATGATCTGGAACCAGAATGCCCAGGTTCAAATCCCACTGCCACAACATCTTAACTGTATGATCTGAGATAATTTACTTAACCTCCCTATGCCTCCAACTCTCCATCTAAAATATAGGATAAAAGTCAAAATACTATCATAAGGACTGTGATGTAAAAATATAAAAAGCTCTTGAGTATTAGAATGCAGTGCTCTTATTTTCTTCCTCTTCTTATAAGATGATTATATTTAGCTTAACACAAATCACTTATGTCAGCCAGAGGGTACAATGGGTTTGCCTTGCACATTTGTCTTGCACGTGGCTGACCTAGGTCTTATCCCTGGCACCCCATAAGGTCGCCTGAGCACTGCCAGAAGTAATTCCAGAGCGCAGAGCCAGAAGTAACCCCTGAAGCATCACTGGGTGTGCAGCATCACTAGGTATGTCCCCAAAACAAAAACTATCGTTTCAGGGCCAGAGAGATAATACTGGAGGTCAGATGCTTGCCTTGCGTGCAGCGAACCCCAGTTATCCCCGGCACCATATATGGTTCCCGCAGATGGCCACGGGTCATTTCACTGCACAGAGCCAGAAACAGTCCTTGGGAATCCCAGTATGGCCCAAACCCTGCCCCACTCACCTAGATGACAACATGGCTTTTATGGTGTTCCTCCAACCTATATAAGTGAACACGACACAAATAAAGGCACTGAATGGGAAACGGCATTTCTGTCCAGAGTCAGCTTTCTACCAACACTGTTCAGGGTACCAGCAGTCACTTGCAGCGGGGAGCACCGACACAGACCCGGAGGGCCGGGGAGGGGGTGCGGCACGTCGGCAGCGAGCCATGGAGTCCACCAGTACACAGGCACTGCCAACAGGCACCACAAGGGGGCACTGCCACAGACGCCAGCCAGAGCTCAGCATACATGCAGAATCTCCCCCAGGTGCTCAAACCACCGACACCACTAACAATGGTGTTAACTTTTTTTTGTTTGTTTTTTGATTCTATACAACAAGAATAGTCAAAATGTTACAGCATCAAAGAAATCTTTATTTTGTCTAAAAGGTTCATTAAATTTTCTGTATGCCTTATTATGCATTAAGAAAGACTATGAAGGGCTAAAATAAAAACTTTTAAAGAAAATATATGTAAATGGTTTCACTGTCAAACATACAACTTGTGGGAGGAATTTTGTCAGGATAGAATGACAACCTCAACTTCTAAATTATACACAGACACAGCTTAACTCTTTGGAGCATCTTCAGCATTTTCTCACAGAATGATAAAAAAAGAACCTTACTGTTCAACTTAGAAAAAATTACTTCAGGAGTTAGAGCCATAGTACAGTGGGTAGGGCATATGCCTTGCACACAATTGAGCTGGGTTTGATTCCGGGCGCCCCATATGGTCCCCTGAGCCTGCCAGGAGTAATTCCTGAGCGCAGAGCCAGAAGTAACTCCTGAGCACCACCAGGAGTGGCCTAACACCCCTCCCACCAAAAAAAAATTTTTCATTAATAATCACAAATATATGCACAGACACTTCAAAGGGAACTTCTGGTCTTTCCCCCTGGGGTCACACCTAGAGGTGCTTGGCAGGATCACAGTGTCAGAGACTGGACTCAGGGCCTCGCACAAGCTCGACATCTATCCTTATGCCAAGTCCCTCACCCGAAGGTAACTTTTTCAGTCTGCAGACATGTCATTTTAAAGGTCGGCCGTATATTTAACTACATTTCAAGTGTCTTTTCTCCTGCGAACCCAGTATTCTACCTCCTGACTGATTTATCAAGCAGCATAACATTTTCAAAACACCATTTTCTAAAAATGTTTTTACCTACAATTTTTTTTTTTTGGCTTTTTGGGTCATACCTAGCGATGCACAGAGGTTACTTCTGGCTCTGCACTCAGAATTACTCCTGGCAGTGCTCGGGGGACCATATGGGATGCTGGGGATTGAACCTGGGTCGTCGCGTGAAAGGCAAACGCCCTACCCACTGTACTATAGTTCCAGCCCCCTTACCTCCAATTTTTAAAAGAGTTTAAAAACACTCAATTTAGGGAAGGCCGCCACTTGAGGAGGTGCAAGCAGCCTTATTTAAAAACTGCATTCTCTTTCTCCCCTCACCTAAGATGCACACAAAAATAGTACTTACGATCAAGATGTCGTCATCCTCAACATCTTGACATGAAAAACTATATAAAATGCCTAGAATGTTGGCAGGCACAACTCTGATGGACAATCAACCGCTGCTATTATTCGAGCCTGTCACCAGCCAGACCCACCCACAGCTCCCCAAACCAAGAGCCGGAGCACAGGTTACTGCGTAAAAGAAGCCCCTACACACCTCAAGCCCTCCCTGTCCCCCTTTTCTCTCTCTCACTCAACAAAGCACATTGCTTCTTTTTGACCCAAAAGGGGAGCAATGGGCAGGGCACATGAGGAGCAGAAGGAGCATTTAAAAGGGAGAGGAGGGGCTGGAGCAATAGCACAGCGGGTAGGGCGTTTGTCTTGCATGCAGCCAACATGGCTGACACAGGTTTGATTCCCAGCATCCCATATGGTCCCCCGAGCACCGCCAGGAACAATTCCTGAGCAATTCCTGAGCCAGGAGTAACTCCTGAGCATCGCCGGGTGTGACCCAAAAAGGAAAAAAAAAAAAGGGAGAGGAAAGGGGTTGGAGATGTGGGCCGGTGCCTGAGGGAGGCCCTGCGTTTGACACGTCAAGTATGTGTGAGCACTGTGGCCAAGTGTGCACACCCAGGGGGGCTGCAGCAACGATAAAGGGAAGACGAAGAGTGAAATGGAACATTGGCTAATTTCTAGCCTGCTGTACGATGGGTCAGCAAGACAGAACAGCGGGTAGGCTGGAGACAGTATGCAGCTTCTTTTTTTTTTAAAAAAAGAGGGGGCTGGAGAGATAGCACAGCGGGTAGGGCGTTTGCCTTGCACGCGGCCAAACCGGGTTCAATTCCCAGCGTCCCATGTGGTCCCCTGAGCACCGCCAGGAGTAACTCCTGAGTGCAGAGCCAGGAGTGACACCTGTGCATTGCCAGGTGTTACCCAAAAAGCAAAAAAAGCAAAACAAACAAACAAACAAAAAAACCCAGGGAGATATTTCAAAGGGCTGGAAAGTGTGAGAAGTTTGGCTTGGGTCCCCACCACCCCACCACCACACGATCCCCTGGTCACTGCTGGGAGTGGGCCCCAAAATGAAAGAATGAGTAAAATAGAAAGGGAAAGAAAATAAGGGGGGGGGGTGCATCAACAGCAGAGAACTGACTGAACACTGCTGAAGGACCAGATACCCCGGCCATTTCATCTCCAGACCACAAAAGGTTCCGTCTCTAAGGAAGGTGACCCTAAGGCTGTTGGGACACCAGAGCCGTGTATGAGCAGAAAACAAGACAGAAAACAAGACACTGCCGGGCAGGTGTGCAAGAAAAGATGCAGCGCAATGCCTGGATAGTGCAGCCCCTCCCTGCTGCTCAGCCAATCATCACTCATGCTCCAAGTAGCACATGGGGAGAGATCCCTTGGGGCCACCGGATCAGCTTCAGAGGAAGGACCCCCACAGTGACAGCAAGGAGTTCCGATCAAACAGACTGGAGGGACAGTGCAAGGCCTAGAGCACCTGCCTTGCAGCAAGTGGTCAGACATTCACATCCCCACCGTCTCGCATATGCCCACTTCGCATATGCCCACTACGCATATGCTGACTAAGATTCAGACAGTCCTGTTAGTGGGCATGGTAGCCCGCATGTCTGCAACCCCGGCGCTGCAATCAAGTTTCCAGCCAGGAAGTGTGATTCCAGGCAAACACCAAAACAACCCAAAGAGTGGGCACTCCAGCAGGCACCCATGCAAACGCCACAGCTACAAAGGTATACACAACTGGTGGTGGGAAATGTGCACTGGTGTCCAAATATGAACAACTTTGTAACTGTGTATCTCACTGTGATTCCATTTAAAAAATGATTAAAAAAAAAACTAAAACAACATATACATAAGAGCCAGAAAGGTAGTATAGTGAGTTAGGCAGGCACAGGGTTAATCAGGGTTCAATCACCAGCTCCCCATATGGTCCCCAAGCCATACAGTGATCCCTCAGGACAGAGCCAGGAATAAGGCCCAAGCACCCCAAGGTATTAAGAGATATCTGCACAGCGGTAGGGCGTTTGCCTTGCACGCAGCCAACATGGCCAACCTGAGTTCGATTCCTCCGCCCCTCTCGGAGAGCCCGGCAAGCTACCGAGAGTATCTCGCCCACAGGGCAGAGCCTGGCAAGCTCCCCATGACGTATTCGATATGCCAAACACAGTAACAACAAAGTCTCCAATGTAGACGTTACTGGGCCCGCTCGAGCAAATAGATGATCAACAGGAGGGCCTTTACTTACTTACTTACTTACTGATGATGAAAAAGATAGGCCAAAACAAACACGAGAAAGAAACAACCTAGACAACAACAATCATGAGCACACTCAGACAGAAAAAAGATTATACCAAGAAGCCAGATCCCCAGCTCCAAATAATAATCCCCTGAGCCTCACCAGCGGTGATCCCTGAGCAAAGAGCCAGGAGTAAGCCCTGGCTTACTGAGCACAGTCAGGTATGCCCCAAAAATCCAAAGAAAAAAAAACAAAGTATAGCATGAAACAGAAACAAAACCTCAAAAACAAAAAAGAAAAATTCTAAGAAATAAAGGGGTGGGGACTTGGCAGTGATGTTCTTTTGGTTTGGGTTCAGTTTGGGGGCTGCAACCAGCTGTGCTCAGGGCTTTCTCCTGGCTGTGTGCTCAGGAATCACTCCTGGCAGGCTCCAGGGGACCATTTGGGGTGCCAGGGATCAAAGCTGGGTCAGCTGTATGCAAGGCAAGCACCTTACTGGCTCGACTCACTCTCTGGACCAGAACTAAAGTTTTTATTTATTTTTTTTTCTTTTCATGTGTGTCTGGGATGTATTTCAGGGGTGTCAGGTATGAGTGCTTGTTTCATCACTGGCACTGCAAAAAAAAAAAAATTGGTAAGAACTGAAACTGAGGGGCTGGAGTGATAGCACACTGGGTAGGGCATTTGCCTTGCACACGGCCGACCCAGGTTCTATTCCCAGCATCCCATATGGTTCCCCCCCTCCCCAAGCACTGCTAAGAGTAATTCCTGAATGCAGACCCAGGAGTAACCCCTATGCAACTCCGGGTGTGACCCAAAAAGAAAAAAAAAAACCAAAACAGAAACTGAAACTGAAAGGAGATAGAAAACTAACTGGAGCGGAGACTAGAGGGTTGCTCTAGGCTGAGCACAGGCTTGGCACGTGGGAGTCCCAGACACATTGCAAGCAGGTGCGAAGCTGGGAGCAGACCCTGCGCACCACCAGGTATGGCCCCAAAGTCACAGTAGAGAAACCCTGAGCAGGGGCTGGAGCAATACCACAGTGGGTAGGGTGTTTGCCTTGCACGCAGCCGACCCAGGTTTGATTCCCAGCATCCCATATGGTCCCCCGAGCACGGCCAGGAATGATTCCTGAGTACAAAGCCAGCAGTAACCCCTGACCCAAAAAGAGAAACCCTGAGCAAACAAAACACAGAATCCACAAAGAAGACAAAAGGACAATAAGAAGAAGAAATATTTTTTAAATCATTTAAAACATTGAGCAAACAAAACAAATAATCCACCAAGGAGAAAAAAAAGGACAAAAAGTATTTTTAAAATCATAAAGCCAAAATTCAACCAAATAATAGCTCCAGATAAATACAAGAGAGAAAAAGAAGTCAAGATAAGCAACCAGAACCCAAACTCAGGCGCCATTTGGAAGTCCCCACAGGGCCAGGGCGACAGCTCAAGAGGCTGGAAGTCAGACTGTGTGTGTGGGAGCTCGGTTCAACCTAGAATCACATAACCCCGGGGAGCAATTCGTGGTCCCCAAGCACTGCGCCAGGTGTGCCCCCCCCCAAAGGAAGTGCCCCTCAAATGAACATCCAATGGATGAAAACAGACCCCACACATCTGGAGAACACTTGTGACCAGAGAAAGATTCTGTAAACTTCCGGGTAAGCTTCCAAACCTCTCACATGCGAAAAACAGTAACTCAGAATACAGTTAGATTTCTCAAGAGGGGAGCTGCAAGAAAATAACTGCACAGCATTCTGGAAATCTGGATTATCCTGTGCCAACTTTATGAATTAGGAGGAACCTGGCAGAGCGCTCTCTCTCTCTCTCTCTCTCTCTCTCTCTCTCTGCCTGGCTGGGTCTGCCCACAAGTTTATGAAGACCCTGCCCTTCTCTTTCATTGTATCCCACCCAAGACTATTTTTTTACAGGAGGCTTCCCTGAAGTACCCAAGGCTGACTCGTGATACTTGGTCAGTTGAGTGTGGGCCAGGCTGTAGTTAGTGTCACCAGGGAAAACACAGTGGGGATTGAGGGTGGCGGAGGGCGTGTGGGGCTGGGGACCAAGTATGTGGTGCTGGGCAACCTCAGGGTCTTGTACATCACAGCCACACGCTATTCTGCTTTCAGCTATCTATGTCCCTCACACAAAAAGATTTTATCTGTTCCAGCTCTGAGAGCTCAAAGAAGGCTTGACTTATTTATTCAGCAGTTATTATTTTGTAGGATCACAAATCATACTCAGGCCATGCAGGCTACATGCTCCAGCACTGAAGACTGAAGCTGAAAATAAAGGTACCACACCTTTACACCGTGTGGCCACATTTTCACAAGATACCCAAGACCAGGGCCACATGGTGCCACTCCGGAAACCCTCCCTCCATCCGACCCGCCCCACTGACCCGAAACCCTCAGGAGCAGGAAGGCAGAAGTCAGACCACGAACCTGAAGCCAGTGAGGACAGAACTAATCTTCCTGTAGGTGGTTTGTTCTAGCTGCTCTAATCTATATATACAGATGAATTAAAGCTAAAAGAGAAGGAAGAGGGGCGGGAGCAATAGCACAGTGGGCAGGGCGTTTGCCTTGCACTCCGCCGACCCAGGTTCAATTTCCAGCATCCCTTATGGTTCCCTGAGCACTGCCAGGAGTAACCCCTGTGCATCGCTGGGTATGACCCAAAAAGAAAAAAAAAAAAAAAAAAAAAAAAAGGAAAAGGAAAAGGAAAAGGAAAGAAAGAAGCAAGAAAATCCTAACATCAAGGTGAAGCTGAAGATCAAGTTTTATTGGACTAAAACCAGGAAAGGACCCAACAGTGGATTTCCACTTAAAAACTTCTATTTTCTCCTCACCTGACCACTGAATACCATGTTCTGCACTTTTTAAAAGTACCTGTCAGTCTTTGTAATTTCTAAAGACTGCTTTAATGCATATATCCTCCAAAGGACTTTTATTTCCCATTACCCCACCACCACCGTCACACACTCATCATTAAGCCATAGTAACTGGCTAATTTTAAACCCACGAGACCAAAAATTAAGACCATATTTACTCACATTATGAGTCTTCGGTTTAAGAACCAGTATTTCCTCCGACTTCTGTCGTAGCCGATAGGTTCGTGTCGAATATATGGTTTGTTTTTTTGGATTTCAGCAACACAGTCAGTCACACCAGGCACCTTGTGTGCGACACAGACCTCACACTGCCATTCATCCTCGGGCACCTCCTCCAGAGGCGGCTTCACACACTCCAAATGGTAGACGGCCGAACACGTCTCACAGCAAAGCAGGTCCCCAAGTTTGTGACAGACCCGACAATGGTCGTCGTACTGAATCACCCCTTCCGACATCAGTTCCTCGCGGGCTATATTGGTGGTGAGAAACTGATCGACCAAGAACTGCAGGACTTTGATCTTGTTCTCCACGGGTCCGTACGGGTAGTCCTCTGCCTCTTGGAAAGGAAGAACGTGGTGGTACTCCCGGTCGCTCTCGCAGTACACCCGCAGCACCTCCGGCCACGTCATCCCGTCGATGAAATAGAGCGTGGAGTTCACACTGTCCTTCAGGTCAGCGGGCCCGAAGGTGGTGTTGGAGGTGTCCTCTTCCCGCAGGACCGCTTTCAAAAGGACGACGTGCATCTCCGCCATGAGGGTGCACTGCTCCTGGCTCACCAGGGCCGCACAGAAGTCCTCAAAGCGGAAAGGCGACAACCGCAGGACAGTGCCAAAGTTCCGCAGTACCTCATAGATGGCAATGACATTCATTATATGCTCGTTAGGCACCATTAGATCCTCTGAGGACTTGGGGAATTCAAGAGGCGGGATGTCCTTCTCTTCCAATATTGGAGATCGAGGCCGATGGACTCTTGGTTTTCGCCTACCTATAAATACAGAAATAGCAGAATTACAAATCCATATACCACGCAATTTATAAAAAAGTATTTTTCCAGGTTTCCCTAGTTAGACATACACCTCAAATACATATACATACACAAATACACACACAAATATAGATTTTATGTATCTACATACATATATATACACACACATATATATGCTTCAATTTATTGAGCAGTTGTCAGCTAAAATAAGTCATTATTTTGTTTAATTTTTAATCTTTAGAGAATCTAAATTTAGGGGACCAGAGACATAGTACAATGGGTAGGACACATGCCTTGCATTTGACCCACCCCGGGTTGTGTCCTTGGCATCCCATATAGTCCCTGAGTAACACCCGGCGTGACCTCTAAGTGTAGAGTCAGGAGTAAGCCCTGCACTCCACCGGGTGTGGCCCCAAACACCCCTCGCCCTCCCCCAAACTCGAAGTTTTCCCATTATATTCCAAACCAGAAGGGAAATCTTAAATTATAGTCATCTCTGAATTACCTAGAATTAAATGGCTTACAGGTAACCATTAAAAACACTGGAGCACGTTAATGAAAGATCTAACAGAACACGAGTGAGACAAACATCTCTGTGTAAGATCACAGGCCCCAGAGGCCTCCCGCTGAGAGAACTGTCGTGCCCCCGACAACGTTTGTGCCGCAGCACCCCCGTCCTCTGAGACAGAGCCCTGCAGTGGGAGCACAGGGCCGGATGGGCCAGGAAGGAAGAGGGAAGGAAGGAGAGGATGCTGTAGGGGAGTAGGCCGGGCTCCCAGACTGCAAGGGGAGGACAAGGCAGGCCAGGAGGGGAGAACTCTCCACAGCAGCAGACACTGGATTAGAATGGTTTTACCAGTCTGTAAGGCAATTGTAGGTGCTTACTACCCTACTGAGGAAATACCATGTCCTGGAGTACTTGCTCTGCCCGCCAGGACACAATCCACACGGCACGTGAGATAGTGTGAAAACACACCTATTTCACCGACTCCGAGGACAAGCCTGTGAAGGGCTGTGGGAAGCCCTGCCGCGCGAGCAGGACAGGCTGCGAGGGCCTAGGACGGGGCTCAGAGGGCACAGTGGGCACAGCACCCGCCTTCTGTGCCTGAGGCCACAGTTCAGTCCTCACTGTCCCACAGCGGTGCCACTGTGACCTCCAGGAAGCAGCCCAACCAAGAGGACAAGCCCCGGCACGGGAACAGCAACAATGTAAAGGGAACGGAAAAAAATGAACGGTGGAAACACATGTCTTCACTGCCGCTTTTATGCCATCACTACGATTATCGTTTCCAATGATGTTTAACCATGGAAATTTTATTTTCCACATCAGAAATAATCATGCAAGATCAACACTAAAGTTATTGTGCACAATTAAGTTCTATTAACTCTGAGTAGCTGTTACCGCGGAACTGCCTCCTCCCTCCCTGATTCCTGTTCCTGCTCTTATTATCTTGCATCAGGAAGGAAAAAGTGTGCCGAACAATATGGAAGATGGATATTTTTAATTACGAAAGCACCACAAATATTCGTTCCCTGAAAATCAGCACGTTCCCCAAATTATACGGCCATCCCTTTCTCTGAAGAAGTTCAAAGTGGATCAACCTGAGCCCGACACGGCTGGGGGCCAAAAAAGAAGTGTCCTGGCTCACAGAAAATCTCACTGTCCACAGGAGCAGTTCTCAGAGTCCACGGATTCCCATCAGAGAATTAAACCACAGCCTCACAGCACACCAGCAAGCATCATATGGACAATCTGGCCCAGTTCTCTGTCTAGGGGAATTACTTGGGACACCCTCACACGTACGTGCGTGAGAAAAAGCAGAAAAGAAAGAAAAGGGAAGGAAGGTCCTTAGCAGAATGAACTGAACCTAGAGGATTGCCCCCAGACGACAAAACGATGGATAGGCACAGGCCCTATGGTCCTCTCTACAAAATGCCATATAGCAAGTCCAGGCAAGGCAAGGCCAGAAACCCAGCCCTATTCAGCCAGGCTGGGGATGTCTGCTTCTTTTTCCAACAATATATGAGGGCTGTGCAGATTTTCGGAGAACTGGGGCATGTATAGAAAAGTCAGGGAAACTTCTTGGGCTTTGGGGCACAAATGAACGGGACAGAAGGGAACACATCGAAGCCAGAGCACCCACTGAACTCGCCTGAGACTCGGAGGCCGAGAGGACAGTGGGGAGGGTGTTCACTATGCATGCACGCGGCTGATCTGGGCTCAAACCTGGCATCCCACATGGTCCCCCTCGCCAGGAGTAATTTCTGAGTGCAGAACCAGGAGAGCCTGCACACTGCCGGTGTGACTCCAAAACAAAAATGAAACAAAGACCTAGACTCAGAGTCCAACTGCAAGGCCAGAATAGAGGGAACATGACTTTACGAAGGAGATCAACAGATACGGAATATTCTACCACGCCCCTGAGGTTTAACTGTGGTACCACTTCCTCCAAAAGATAACTGGGCTCTTTTTCCTTCTTCACTGCCTAGGCTCTTTTTCCTTCTTCACTGCCTTTTTTCCAGCACGATGTTACCCTGTAATTGATCTTTTCTTGTCTACTCATCTCTCCAACTGAATACTCCACCCTAGTGCCAAGGAAAGACTGGCAGGGCCAGAGAGTCCAGGAGATGAGGCGCTTGCTTTATACACAAATGATCTCAGTTCAATCCTTAGCCCCACCTATGGTCTGAGCACAGAGCTATGAATGGACTATAAGCATTGCCCTGTGGCCACAAACACACCCTCTCAAAAAAAAAAAAAAAAGGAAGGGGAAAATTGGCATATTTCACTGTAAGCATTTGCCCAGAATTACTCCCTTCTCTTCCTTCTTTTATTGGGGGGTTGGGGGAAGGGTGCTGGGGCGGCATACCGGGCGGTGCTCAGGAACTATACACAATGCCAGGAATCAAACTGCAGTTGGCCATCTGCAAGATGGGAAGAGCCGTATCTCCTACACTGTCTTTCTGTAGCCCAAGACTCATTCTCTTTCAAAATTGAATTTCTCTCAAACCTCATTACTCTGGCTTCTCGTGGTCACTGGGATGACACATGATGAAGTAAAAATCTTTGCCTGGATGTATGTGCCAAAGGACAGGTGCTCTGATGTCAAGAGAGGAACGCTGAGCTGTTTCTTTCCATGAAGTGGCCAGTTACTGTCCTGGTTCATCCTCAACCCCTTTACCTCCTCCTCAAGGAAGAAGGGAGAAGGACTACACAGATTTCTGTCCCACTTAAGGGAACAAGTTGGTTTCCTGTCATTTTCAAGTAAGAATACAGGCTAAATATAATAGTGGCTAAGGCTGTATACAGAATTTTTTAATAATAAAAATTATGGCAAACTCACCTTTCAAAGGCTATCAAAGACAGCAGGTAACATTTTAAAAGACAAGCCAAGGGGCTGAAGCCTTGCAATGGGTTCAATCTCAGGTACCACATACAGTACTCCAAGCACTGCCAAGGTAAACCTTGGGCACAGCTGGTTTGGTTTTGGGGTTTTGGGGGGACAGTGCTTTTTGAGGCCACCCCCAGCCATTTCAGGGATTACCCCTGGCTCTACACTCAGAAGTAACTCCTGGTAGTGCTCAGGGGGCCATATAGGATGCCCAGGATTGAGCCCCGCTCAGCTGCGTGCAAGGCAAACCGACCTCCCCGCTGTATTATCACTCCAGTCCCAAACAGCACTATTTTGCAAGGTAAAACAGAAATATTGTCTGATTTTAAAGAATCCATTTTCACACAACCTTAAAGATGTTGGCTATTGTTTGGAGTTGTTTAGCTTTTGCATTTATATTTGTGGTTTTGAGGCACACCACGTGGTGCCCAGGAACTATTCCCAGCTTGGTGCTTTGGGCAACATGAAGTGCAAGGGATCAAACCTGGGCTTTCAGCATGCAAAGAATACATTCAACCCGTAAAGAGTGCTTTTTTTCACTGTTCATTTAGCTTCATATGAAGCTACAGTCCGTTAATTTCCAAGTAGTTTTCAAGAAAAAAAAATGATTTCCTCCTACACCTACTGCCTAAAGAAAATAAACAAAAAATCTCTAAGGAATCTAGGATATAGCTCAGTGGGAGAATGCATGGTTCAATGTTTCAGAGGCCCTGAACTCAATCCCGGCACCAAATAATAAAGCAACTTAAAAAACTAAAAAGAATCAATGCAAACCTCCAGACTTTTCAGAAAAAGGCAAAGTAAAACTACAATGAGAAACAATTTCTTTTTCTTTTAACAAATTGTATGTTTTTTTCCTCCCCTTTTATGTTGTTACAACCACCAGGGGTCACCACACTTGGCGGTTAGTGCTGGATGGGGCTTGCGCACTGGTTTCATCCCTGTCTGCAGGCTTGCTCACCAGGGAGCATACTCTTCGGTTTGAGCTGTGGTGCTTGCACGTGGCTATGGCACCACAAAACCCGCACGTTGCCCTGTGTCCCTGGAATCACACACAGCCACACGGAGGCAGTGCTGGGAATCAAGTGAGAGGTCACGCACATGCAAGGCACCTGCCCTGTCACTCACTGAGCTATTCCCTGCACCCAGCAACAGCATTTCATTACCACCAAACCTCTGGAAAGAACACAGAATGCAGAAGCACGGGGGTCTCATCAGAGCGACCAGCATGCACGGACCACCCCTCTGGGGACTGTCCACTTCACCCAGAGAGTTTGGTTTGCACAGTTACCCGTGACCCAAAATAAGAAATATACATCTCAATACAATGGCTTTTCAAAATACTACTCCCACTATATCTCTTGTATTACTATCTTCTCTTCTAATATATCACCTATTGAAATATTTCCACTTTTTAAACAAGCTGGATAATAACAAGAGCCCGGCAAGCTACCGAGAGTATTCGATATGCCAGACACAGTAACAACAAAGTCTCCAATGGAGACGTTACTGGGCCCGCTCGAGCAAATCGACGATCAATGGGAGGGCCTTGATTGATTGATTTGAATATAAAAAAGTTTGAAAAAAACAAGCTGGATGGAAGGCCAGAGAGATAGTACAGGAGTAAGGTGCTT
Organism: Sorex fumeus; assembly: GCF_029834395.1. NCBI lineage: Eukaryota > Metazoa > Chordata > Mammalia > Eulipotyphla > Soricidae > Sorex > Sorex fumeus. The sequence continues at coordinate 81,560,084 of NW_026606120.1, forward strand.
GCTTTGCACGTGGCCAACCTCAGTTAGATCCTTGGTATTGTATATGGTCCCCTACCTCCACCCCCAGCACCATCAGTAATGATCTGAGCATAGGGCCAGGAATAAGCTCTGAGCACCACCGGGTAGGGCCCCCAAATCCCAAAATTTATAATAATAGACAGGCATCATCATCATCATCATCATCATCATCATCATCATCATCCAGTAATAAACAGGCTTGATACAGCTCCTAGTTTGAAAAACACTTCTCCAAAAGAAACTTCCCTTAAGCATATGCGGAACAACAAGCACTGTTTATAAAACTAAACAGTCAAGTTGGAAACAACCAAATCGTCCACCCATAGGAGAAATGTTAAACTGTGGCATAGTCACTTGGGAGAATTGCACAACGCAGTATTAAATAATCGAGGACAATACACATCAGCATAGATGAATCTTATACTGCAGGGAGGGCTGGAGAGAGCGCTCAACAGTAGGAGCACATGCTCTGCAGGTATGAGGCCTGGGGTATACCCTGACACCACCATTCCTAGCTCCACACATGCCAGCAGTGAGCCTTAAGTAGAGCCAGAAGTAGCCCTGAGTTCTACCAAGTATGGCCCCAAAACAAACCAAAACTTTAGATGCTGCCTTGAAACAGTCGTGCTTAAAACTGAAAGAGTAGCAAAAACCAAACTGCGAACTGTTAATAAAAGTAAGATCTCAAACTGCAACCCAAGGTGACAGCAACTCAGGTGAGGCTCAGTGATCAGTATTCTCATCTGCATCCCCAGGTAATTCTGGTCTGCGACCAAGTTCAAAAATGACTGCTTCACAGAATTCGTTATTTCCCCCAACCACGCAGAAAGCAGAGCTCGAGAGCTCTGGCAGAACTCAGGCAAAGTAAGCGGGTGCCTCCATTGGCTTGATGAGAACGAGACTCGTGTGAAAGACAGACACTGAAAGCTAATCCAAGCCAATTAGAAACGCTGAGGAAGGAAAGCAGTCTGCTAATTCACAGTGTGGTTCCCAAAGAGAATCTATCAATGAATCTTCATTACCCAGGTTAGGTTAGGAATCTGAATAGTAGAGAGTCTCACCCACTTGACAAATAGTGCCTTAGCAGGAGAACTGCATTACAATATATACTTTCTTAAAATGACCTGGCAGGGCTGGAGCGATAGCACAGCGGCTAGGGCATTTGCCTTGCACGTGGCCAACCTGGGTTCGATTCCCGGCACCCCATATGGTCCCCTGAGCACCGCCAGGAGTGATTCCTGAGTGCAGAGTTAGGAGTAACCCCTGAGCATCACTGAGTGCGACCCAAACAGCCAAAATAATAAATTAAAATTAAAAATAAAAAAATGACCCAGCAGTCATTGAGGACAAACTTCTTATTCACTTGTATTCATAGAAGGGAGGCTCTACAGGGATGGTCTGCTCTCCAAGACCGAACACCAGGCCCTGTTGGTGCTCAGGGTCCCTTTGTATATGTCCTGGATTTTTTGTATGTTAGTTTTGGGTACACATCATGCAGTAGCTTAGTCCTGGTTCCATGTTCAGGGCTCACTCGTGGTGGGGGGTGGAGAATGAATCAAACCCAGCTCATACATCACCTGCTGTATTAGCTCTTGGGATTGACCCATGCCCCACTCCCGTCTTTGGGTGCCAAGGGTACAGTCACGGCATCTGCTCCATCACTGAGCATGCGACACTTTGTTTCCTTTAAAAAATAAAGAGGGGAAGGGCTGGAGCAATAGCACAGCGGGTAGGGCATTTGCCTTGCATACGGCCGACCCAGGTTCGATTCCCAACATCCATATGGTCCCCCGAGCACTGCCAGGAGTAATTCCTGAGTGCATGAGCCAGGAGTAACTCCTGTGCATCACCGTGTGTGACCCAAAGAGCAAAAAAATAAATAAAAATAAAGAGGGGTGGCTGGAGCGACAGTGTAGCGGGTAGGGCATTTGCCTTGCACACAGCTGACCCAGCGCCCCATGTGGTTCCCCAAGTCCGCCAGGAGTGATCCCTGAGTGCAGAGCCAGAGCACCGCAGGGTGAGGCCCAAAACCAAAGTAATAATAATAATAATAATAATAATAATAATAATAATAACGAAGGGGGAGAAAACTCTCATCTAGGGCTAGAAATTTGGCTCAATCCACATCACCGCCCCCAATTTTTGTTTTTTAATTAAAAAGACAACTTGCCAATACATTTTTTTTTCTTTTTGGGTCACACCCGGCGATGCTCGGGGGTTACTCCTGGCTTTGCACTGAGGAATCACTCCTGGCAGTGCTCGGGGGAACATATGGGATGCTGGGAATCGAACCTGGGTCGGCCACATGCAAGGCAAACACCCTACCCAGTGTGCTATTGCTCCAGCCCAGCCAATACATTTTAAATAAATGTGTCTTAATTTGCTAAAGTGCCAAGAAATCCTAGACCTTTTCCAGGCACTGATCAAATGTCCTTTGTCCTCTCCCTCTCCGATACTCTGTACGGTCTCCCTTATAGATGAGCACAGCTAGATTACAAGTCAAATATTCATTTTGTTTTGTTCTGTTTGGAGGCCACACCCAGCAACGCTCAGGGCCTACTCCTCCTTGGCTCAGGGGACCATATGGGAAGCCGGGGATCAAACCAGGTCGGCTGAGTGCAAGGCAAGTGCCTTAACCCACTGTACTATCCCTCTGGCCCTGTAGTTCAAGTAAATAAATTCTTATGCTCCCCAGCTTATTAGCTTCTATAGAACACAGATCTGCCTTTAGTTACTGTAGTTACTAGAAAAGTGTGCTTGACTACTGACACCCGAAAGTTAAAATGCCTTGCTGAGAGTGGAGGTTAGGGTTAAGTTAATCCAAGATTAAAATCCAGGTGCTGTGAGACCACCGTGCACATGGCCCATCTGGGTTCAATCCCTGGCACCCCACATTGTTCCCCTGTGCACCGCTGGGTGTGCCCACCCACCCAGCCACGCCACCGCCCCCACCCCCCAAATCCAAGTGTCACTGTAGATCTTAGGTGGTCCATAAATTGTTACTGTAGAGGCCAAAGAGACAGTATAGCAGGTAAGGTACTTGCCTTGTATGTAGACAACCAGGGATCCGATCCCCAGCACCACATCTAGTTCCCCAAGTCCTGACAGGGGTAAGCCCAAGCACTTAGCTAAGAGCAAACCCTGAGCACCATCAGGTATACCCCAAGTCAAAAATAAGATCAACAACAAAAATTATTACAGCAGTGGGATGAATAGTCATCGGATAAGGCACTTGCCTTGTACATGGTTGACTGGCGTTTGGTCCCCAGTATCCCACTTGATCCCCAGAGCTTGCCAGTAGGAATAAGCCCTGAGCACTGCCAGGAATGGCCCCCAAAAATAAAATAAATTGGAAAAAAAAGGAAAGGGGGTGAGCAGGAGGGGAGGGAGAGACGAAGAGGGGGAGAGGGAGAGAGAGAAAAAAGTGCAGCTAAAAGAACTTTGAAAACAAAAAAGAACTTTGAAAACAAAAATTTTAATTGGACAATTCACATGACCTCACTAGACTATTAACTACAGAACTGTAACTACAAGACAGTAACCAACAGGTACCTTTGTGACCAGACTGCCAAGATGGCCTATCCTAAGTACACACAACGGTGCCCAGTCAACCTGCCCACTGCCCTCAACCCCACAGACTACAACCCACCTCCAGAAGCCCCGCAAGTGCAAGCAGTCTACACAGAAGTAGCCACATCGGATAAGGACTCCAGCCTGCCTTGAACTAATGTGTCCCAGTTTCAGATCCATTCCCAAGACCTTACATGCAAGGTGTTGTTTTCAATTAGGCCCTTCTTATGTGTAATATTTTAATTTTTTTATGTTCCGGGGCCACATCCAGCTTGCTTAGGTCATACTCCTAGCTTGACCCTCAGGGGTCTCTACTGGCGGGGTTCTGGAGACCCTACATGGTGCTGGAGATCAAACCTGGGCCTGCTGTGTGCAAGGCAAATTCCCACCTGCTGTACTATTGCTCCAGCATCCTGGTACAATGTTTTCAAAACTAACAGGAAGATTGGGGCTGGGAGCAATAGTACAGAAGGAAGGGTACTTGCCTTGCATACAGTCGACCAGGGTTCGATCCCAGCACCTCATAAGGTTCCCCGACGCCAACAAGCAAAGAGTCAGGAATAAGTCCTGAGCACAGCCAGTGTGACTCAAACACCATCCCCCACCAAAAAACAAAAAGAACACCTTACAGAGGTTCACCTGACACTGATTCAGAAAACTGGATCAAACATTTAGTCTAACAATGACTGTATTACTGTTTACATAAATCTTCTATTACTCACTTTAAACATACACACACACACACACACACACACACAGCAATCAAGCTTGAAGCAAAACGAAAGAGGTCCCCACCAAAGGACAGACAGAGATCATCCGTTGAGAAAGACACAAATATATTTGTTTATATTTTGACCAGGCTGGAGCAATAACATAGCCAGTAGGATGTTTGCCTTGCACGGGGCCGGGTCGGCCAACCTGGGTTTGATTCCTCTGCCCCTCTCGGAAAGCCCGGCAAGCTACTGAGAGTATCTTGCCTGCAAGACAGCCTGGCAAGCTACCCATGACATATTCGATATGCCAAACACAGTAACAACAAGTCTCACAATGGAGACATTACTGGGCCCGCTCGAGCAAATTTACGAACAATGAGAGGACAGTGCTATACTTTGACCATTATATGCAAAGGAGGGCTGGAGGGCGGGTTTTCATACTTGAGACCTGAGTTGGGGCTGGAGCGATAGCACAGCGGTAGGGCGTTTGCCTTGCATGCAGCCAACATGGCCGACCCGAATTCGATTCCTCCGCCCCTCTAGGAGATCCCGGCAAGCTACCGAGAGTATCTTGCCCGCACGGCAGAGCCTGGCAAGCTCCCCGTGACGTATTCGATATGCCAGACACAGTAACAACAAAGTCTCCAATGGAGACGTTACTAGGCCCGCTCGAGCAAATCGATGAACAGGAGGACAGTGACAGTGACAGTGAGACCTGAGTTTGACCATCAAACACCAACAAAAACTTCTGTTCTTTTAAACAGCATGCTTGACACTGCCGTTCAATCCCCAACACCACAAAAGAAAAAAGGAAAGAAACCGGCCCCATGAAATCCGAGGAGGATGCAGAACTGAGAGCCATGCATCCTTTCGTGAAAATGCACAGCATCACAGCCCCTTTCACAGCGTCGTAGTTTCCTATAAACATACAATCCTGATAGCTACTCCAAAGTATTTACCCAAGAAAAATGAAAAGTTCATACCCAAAACATCATGCACATGTTTCTGGCAGTTTCGACAATAACTGCCAAAAACAAGAACAATCGCAATGTTCTTTGCCAAACTGATAATGAACTGTGCAACACCATATGATGAGCTGCCACTCCGCAACAAAATGAAGCGATGGATGGGCCCAAGAGATGGGAAGGGGGCGGGGGGGGGGGGTTACTTCCTTGCATGTGGTGGAACTGGGTTCAGTCTCCACCACCCCACAGGGTTCCCCAAGTCCCACAAGGAGTGATCCCTGAGTGCAGAGCCAGGAGTGGGCCCCGAGATTGCTGGGTGTGACCCCAAAACCAAAACCACAAAAAATACGTAAACTACTGATACAAACAACACAAACAAATCTCAAAAGGGCTGGAGAGAGCTCAATGGATTGAACACACACTTCGCATGCAGGAGGCCCAGAATGAAACCAAAGCCCCCCCTACACACTGCCAGGAGAGACCCCTGAGCACAGAGTTGGGAGGAGCCCCACAGCACCATTCAGCAAAACCCCTCCCACAAAAAAACAGCACACGCTGTATGTGTATAAATAATTTTAAAAAATTAAAATAAATGGGACCAGAGCAATAGTACAGCAGTTCAATCCCCAGCACCCCCATATGGTCCCTTGAGCCTAGCCAAGAGTGATTCCTGAGCACAGAGCCAGGAGTAAGCCCTGAGCATTGCCTGGTATCACACAAGAGCAAACAAACAAATTAAAATAGGGGCCAGAGCAACAGTACAGTGGGTAGGCACTTGCCTTGCATACCAGCGAACCAGGTTGAATCCCCAGGGTCCCATTTGGTCTCCCGAACTTTACCAGGAGTGACCCCTAAGTGAAAAGCCAAGAAGCCAGGAGTAAGTCCTCTATGCACTGCTAGGTGTAGCCCAAAATCCAGGAAAAAAAAAAGAAAAAAACTGAAAAAAAAAAAAAAAAGAAAACTCAAGCAGTACCTTAAAATACTGACAAGTCCTGATGAAGGACCATTCCTGGGCCAAGGATAAGACTCAGTCATAAAATCTACTGACAAAGTGCTATCAATATAATAAAAAGTACTACAGGAAGGGGTGGAGCGATAGCACAGCGGTATGGTGTTTGCCTTGTGAAGAGCAGGCTCGACCAAGCTGGGTTCAATTCCTCCACCCCTCTCGGAAAGCCCGGCAAGCTACCAAGAGTATCTCGCCTGCACGGCAAACCCTGGCAAGCTCCCCGTGACGTATTCAATATGCCAAACACAGTAACAACAAGTCTCACGATGGAGACGGTACTGGGTCCACTCGAGCTAATCGATGAACAATGGGAGGACAGTGCTACAGTGCTACTACAGGAGGAACAATAATCTAGCTGACAAAGAAAATATGGTGGGGGGAGGAGAGTCCTACGGTATACTCAACACAATTAAAGGCCTCCACCTTAAGAGGGGCAGCGTGGAGGCAGGAGGGACCCCAGAAACCTGTACTGTTAACAGCCCTCCTACGTAATTCAACGAACGTGAAGCTCAGTCTTTGAAACAGGGACTTAGAAGGTGGAATATGCAAAAGAAAAGAGTGTGTGGTGGTGGGAATGACGAGGCCAGGGAAAGAGGGGGAACACAGAAGAAAATAATTCATTTGTTTTTTTGTTAAACACCATTATTTACAAAGTTGTTCATAATACAGTTGTCTTGAGCAGTCAATGTTCCCACATCAATCCCACCACCAGTGCGACATTCCTTCCACCCTAGTTTCCCAAAAACCCACCATTCCAGTCTGCTTCGTTAGCAGGCACTGACAAATTTACTTCATATTGCTTGTGACAACAAAAAAGCCAAATGGAGGGGCTGGAGAGACAGCACAGTGGGTAGGGCGTTTGCCTTGCACGCGGCCAACCCAGGTTCGATTCCCAGCATCCGATATGGTCCCCCGAGCACCACCAGGAGTGATTCCTGAGTACAGAGCCAGAAGTAACCCATGGGCATTGCTGGGTGTGACCCAAAAAAGAAAAAAAAAAGCCAAATGGAATTATCAAAAGATAGATCAATAAGAGTAAATCATTGTTACATCTCAAAACAAACAAAGGCTTCGACCAACAGACTTTCTAACAACAAAATGAGGATCAGTCTCTTCCAATCTGGAACACAGCAGCGATGCCTAGCTTTACAAGCAGAATCTAAATCCGTAATATGAGGCAGATGTGTACATGTGCACAAGGTGGAGGCATCAGAATACCATTTCCTTGTCAGTGCCAGGCATCAATTAAGGCCCTCGCACATGCGAGGCAAATGTTCTACCACTGAGCCATACCCACCGCACCTAATAATATTCCGAGAAATCCACATTCCTCGCTCGTGCAGACCTAAGCTTGAGCCCCTTCATCACACTCTTCCCCACATACCGTCACGGGCTTCAAGAGGGAGTCCTGGCCCCACTGGCCCCACTCAGTTCCACCAGGCTTGAACATTGTTTCGCCAAATATTGCACGGAACAACCCCGAGTCCCCTGAGCACTACTTTCACTACTTGGGATGTGAGAAGAAAAAAAAAATTTAATTAAAAAAAATAAACAACACCGCCATAATAAAATGAACCCAATCAACAAACGAGCATTGGAAATTAGAAAGCAATTAGAGAAAAGCAAAAGAATAGAAGACTAAATACAAAATTAACTTTTATTTCTGTTGTTTTGGGACCACACCCAGCAGTGCTCTGGAGCTACTCTTGGCTTTGTGCTCTGGGAGCCATCTGTGATGCTGGGGATCAAACTGAGCATGGCAAGTGCTTTAACCCTTTAACTATCACACTGGCCCCAAAATTCGCTTTTTGATTCTAAAAGCTCTCCACCAGAAGTTCCATGAGAGAGTATTTTTGTAGACAAATTAAAGATCCCCCAAAAAAGGGACAAAATTCACAAAATTGGACCAGAGATAGTACAAGCAGGGAAAATAGTGTGCTTCCCTTGCATACTATAGTCACTGTACCTCGTATGATCCGCTGAGCCCCACCAGGAGTGATCCCTGAGCACAGAACCAAGAGTAAGGATGAGCACTGCTGGATGTAGCCCAAATCTGCCCGGCCGCAAAAAAAAAAAAAAATCACAGTATCAATTATGCATTATCAATTTTTGTTTTATTTTTTGTTCTGGGCCACGTCTGGCTGTATTCAGGGCTTACTTCTGGCTCTGTGCTCAGATCTCTATCTGAGCAGTGCTTGGGAACCTTACAGGGTACCAGGGATCGAACATGGGTCAGCTGCATATAAGACAAGGGTTCTACCAGCTGAACTATCTCTCTGGCCCCTGCATATCAATTTTATTTTTTTTACATAAGAAAATGATTGCTGGGGGCAGGAGTGATAGCACAGCAGGTAGGGCGTTTGCCTTGCACACGGCTAACCCAGATTCGATCCCAATCATCCCATATGGTCCCTCGAGTACTGCCAGGAGTAATTCCTGAGTGCAAAGCCAGGAGTAACCCCTGAGCATCGCTGGGTGTGACCCAAAACAGAAAAAGAAAAAAAAAAATGAAAATGATTGCCATATGTGAGTGAGTGCGCACGCACACACACACACACACACACACACACACACACACGCGCACACATACACAGATGGCTGCCAAAGAAAAGTAACCAAAATACTTGTGCTATCTTCTGGGCTTTTGAAATTTTCTGTACATCTAAGTAGATAAAGAAAAAACTGAGGAAAAAATGGCAAAAATTCAGTTCTTACATGACTTTCCAAGTGTTTTGTTTTGTCGGGGGGGGGGGGGGTACTCACGGCGTCTGGGGACATTCACGGCACTATTTTGCCCAGCCATTCCTTACAGGCCAGAAGGTTTGGTGCAGTGCTAGAGGTCACCAGGACCACCCATCAAGGGCTCCTGGGACCCCACCCGATGGTGCCCATGGGCCAAGCTCCATAAGGTGCTAGGTGGAAGCCAGGGGAGAATCAGTGCTGGGGAGCAAACTCGAACCCTGCCAGGCACACACAAGGCATGCACTCCAGTTCCTTGCATGTGGCCCACCGATTCTGATCCCCAAATGGTCCCCTGAGCCCCATCAGGAGTGATCCCTAAGCACAGAGCCAAGAGGAAGCCCTGAGCACCGCCAGGTGCTGACCCCCCCCCCAAAAAAATAATAAAATCCAAAACTTTTCCTAGTTATCTAACCACAGATTTGTGAAAGTCAAGAGCTGAAACAAAAGGTTGGCAAGCTCTCCTCCTCCTCGGGCTGTTTTTGTAAACAAAGTTTCCTCAGACCCAGGCCGGGCTCCTTCTGTTTACTGGCTGGGGCTGCCTCCCCGCTACAATGGCAGGACTAAAGCAGCTGCGACCGTCTGGCCCGCAAAGCCTCAAACATTCACTAGCTGACACTTCAGGAGAAAGCCTGCCAATCCTTGCCCATTTAGATCATCTAGCCCACTTTATTTATTTATGTACTTATTTTGGGGTTTGGGCCACACATGGCGATGCTCAGGATTTACTCCTGGCTCCGGGCTCAAGGGACCGCATGGGGTGCTGGAACCAAACCAAGGTTGGCCGTGAGCAAGGCAAGCACTCTACCCGCTGTATTATCTCTCCGACCCTTACCCCACTTAAAGACCCACGAAGAAACAACTTCGCTGAGGTCACACTCCAGTTAGCAGTAATAAAGAACATCAATGCCACCTACAGGCTCCCAGTTTATAAACTAATCCTCAGGTTCTAGTACCATGATTGTCTTTACAGCAAACTGATCTGAGGCCTAAATCCATATCCAAGATCACCTGCTAAAGATCTGAGGAAATTTTTATTTTATTTTTTTGCTTTTTGGGTCACACCCGGCAGTGCACAGGGGTTACTCCTGGCTCTGCACTCAGGAGTTACCCCTAGCTGTGCTCAGGGGACCATGTGGGATGCTGGGAACCGAACCCGGGTCGGCCGAGTGCAAGGCAAACGCCCAACCCGCTGTGCTCTCTCTCCAGCTCCTGAGGAAATTTTTGGAATCTACAACAAATTAAGCCACATAAGCCCATGGATGTAATGCACTGCACAGTGGCAGCGTTAGCAATGTCATACTGTGTATTTAAAGTTGCTGAAAGGGGGCAGGGTAGGGCACTTGTCTTGTACACGGCTGACCCAGGTTTGATACCTGGCAACACAAATAGTCCCCTGAGCCCCACCAGAAGTGATCCCTGAATACAGAGCAGAATGAAGCCCTGAACACCACTGGGTGTGGCGCAAAAACAAAAAAAAATTGGTAATTAAAGTTTTAAAGAATAAGCAATGGGAGTTTAACTGGGTTTGGTCTATTTAATGCAAACTTGATGATCTAAACAGAAACACCAGCCTGAGTGACTAAAGATAGATCCCAAGCACATTTAGAATAGTACTGTCTGTAAAAGCAAAAAAAGGAACCAAAACTTCAACCAGCTAGTATTTCTTTTGTTTGGTTTTGGTGTGTTTTGAGGTGCAGGGGCTATAAGGCCTCGCACATGCAAGGCAAGTGGGCTACCACTGAGCCACAGTCCAGACCCCAATAGGGCTAGATTTTTTTTGTACCAGATTGATTTATTACTTAGTATTTTAAGCTTTTTTCTAAGATGGAAGAAGACACACATAATGCAAGCTCTTAGGGCAATTAAAGGTAAGATACCAGGAAAAAGGTATCATCCAAGTTGATAGAACACAAGAAATATAATGGATCTCACTAGATAATTCAAATCAAAAAGTTCAAATACATCTCTGAAATTACAGGAAGCCCCACTTCAAAAAGATCTGTAGCGGGGTATGGTGCTGCCAACAGGTCAATCTGTACCTGTGAGGCGAGTGCATCAGCAGCCTGATGGTACCTTCAGACTTCCAGATACCCCAAAATTGCTGCTGTGCCTTTGGTCAGACCCCAAACACTTGGGGCAAAGTTTACCAAAAGTTAGGTATGTGGGAAACACACCCACAAACCACCTCCGGCTCAGCTATATAATTGGAGGCATGGAGTCTCTGGTTCCTGATTGAACTGCTTAATGGCCATGATCTCAGAGACTCAAACAAATCTCAAAACCCAGCGGCTTTTGGCAGAAACGTTCCTGCAGTAGGTTAACGGAGCTGGGCCAACCCAGGTGGGAATAGGTTTCGTGCCTTGGCCTGTTCGCCCTGGCAGCCCAGTGGCTGCCATCCTCCAGAGGCCACTGGACAGTCAGGTTTGGGCTCTTAGTAACGAGATACACAGGGCCTCACTCACAGGATGGGGTGGAACCGGTCCTGTCCTCCCCACCCCAATGAGACCCCAAGTCATCACCCATGAACGGCCTCTCCGGCTCCTGATCAAGCTGCTTAATGGTCATGATCCCAGAGACTCGGAAACAAATTTCGAAACCCAGCGGCTTTTGGCAGAAATGCATCCAGACCACACAGTAGGTTACTGTCGCCGGGCCACCCCAGGGGGGAAAGGGTGCTGTCCTCCGCCTGCTTCCCCCTGGTGGCTCGGTGGCCGTCATCCTCCAGAGGCCATTGGACAGTCAGGCTTGGGCCCACAGTGATGAAACTGGTTGGGCCTCACGGGAGGGTGGAGCCGGGCCTGTCCTCCCCACCACAACGAGACCCCAAGTTATCGCCCATGAACGGCCTCTCTGGCTCCTATCAAGCTGCTCAACGGCCATGATCCCAGAGACTCAGGAGCAAATCTCGAAACCCAGTGGCTTTTGGCAGAAATCCCTCCAGATTTAAGTGTTAAATGTTCAGAATTTCAAAACCACGTGGTCCTACTGCAGTCACGCGACATCAAATGTTATTCATAACGAGCAATAGAACACAAATTGTCTACTGTTGCCTTTTCAGCAGATCTGAGTGTAAAATCTCAAATAATAATGGTGGGTCTGGTGTTGAAATATTGAATGTGATCAAAGTAGAGAGAGAGTAACGTGGAAATCATCTGCCCCACAGGTGGGGGGAGGGTCAGGGATGGGGGTATACTGGGGTTTTTGGTGGTGGAGAATGGGCACTGGTGAAGGTACGGGTGTTTCATTGTATGACTGAGACTTAGACCTGAAAGCTTTGTAACTGCTCTCACGGTGATTCAATAAATAAAATTTTTAAAAATGGAAAAAAAAGTAGAATAATAAATAAATAAAAAGATTTGTAGGGGCTGGGCCACAGCGGGTGGGGCATTTGCCTTGTACACGGCAGAACCGGGTTTGATTCCGAGCATCCCACATGATCCCCTGAGCGCCTCCAGGAGTAATTCCTGAGTGCATGAGTCAGGAGTAACCCCGTGCATTGCTGGGTGTGACCTAAAAAGCAAAAAATAATAATAATAATAATAATAATAAATAAAAAGATTTGTAGCCTTTGCATTAACATTTGAGAGTGAACTGCAGTATGGTCCAGGTCAGAGGGAAGGGGAACTTCCTGAACGGGGTCTTTAAGAAGTAAAATAATTTCAATCCTCAGAGAAGGAAAAACTGTACTGAGAGGAGGAGCTAAAATTTTATTAGCAATCATAAATGTTGGGTTACTTCCTCAGATCTTGATAAAGCTGTGAAAGCATTAGAAAAAGGACAAGAAGAGGGATTCCACTGAATTAGCATGTGCATTTCTAAAATATTTTTTGAAGTTCCATAAATAGAGTATACTATAAACAGACCTCAAAGCAGGCAATGTGAATACACTGAGATCAAACAGGAGGCCAAGACAGAAGAGCAGAGAAACTCACTGCCCCCCACTGGCCGCTGCCACTCATCTGGCCCTGAGTGGAGGAATAAATTCAAACCGTCACAGGGAATCTGGAGGTCCCATAGTTGCAACTTAACATCACGGAAGGAAGGAAAGAATTCCACTTGGGGAGCAGAGAGGCTGTGCAGGGAATAAGGTGCAGCCGACTCCAGGAGGACCTCCAGCACCACATGTGATCCTGAGCCCTCCAGGAGCGATGACCCCTCATTGCAGCACTCCTGGCTGTGGCTCCGTTTGATGATCACTGGGGCAGCTTTTTGCTTGTTTGTTTTTAGGCCACACCAAAACAGGAGTAAGTTTAAGGCTCACTCCTGACTGCAGGCAGGGATCATTCCCGTCAGGGCTTAGGGGAACCACATGGGGTGTAGGGGCTGAACCTGCACCAGCTGCGTGCAAGGAAAGGGCCCTAACCCACTGGTCCTGAGGTTTTCTAAAACTGAACTGACAACATCTCCAAACCAGGAACAACAAATGGTAATGATCATTTTCAAGATATTTCCAAACGGGGCCTGGAAGGGGGGCGCAAAGGCCCAGAGCGTGCACTTGCCTTGCAAACATCTGGTCACAGGTTTCATCGTCAGCGCTGGCAGCCAGCCCTGCAGCCCCCCGAGAGCACCTCAGTAGCCACCATTCCCCTCCTCCCGCAAGCACTAGAACCAGAACCTGCGAGCCGTAAGTGAAGAGCTGTGACTCCAGCAGGCACATGCACACGCACCAACTGCCCGCACTGCAAGAGTGCAAGCACTGAGACTCGAATGTACCTGCACCCCTCTACAAGCATCACAGCTACAGGTGCAAGCACCTCTGGTCAGCACAATGACGTTGGCAGAGGGAAGAGGATGAGTCGAGAAATCAAGACAACCCAAGCGTCACGGCAGAAATTCAGCCCCATCAGGAGAGAGGGAATGCCGGGTTGACGGGGCTGCAGTGACTCAGGGACCAGATCCACACGCACCACACTGTAGTACCATCATTTCCCCACACAAGACTGTTTTATTTTCCTTTGGCTTGTTATTTTCGGATTACACTCAGCGATGCTCAGGGCTTACATGGAGTGAACCCGGGTTCAATGCCTGGCACCTCCTATCGTCCCCCAAGCACCACCAGGAATAATTTCTGAGTGGAGAGCCAGGAGCAACCCCTGAGCATTGCTGGGTGTGACACAAAAACAACAACATTCACTTAAAAAGATATATATCATACACAGGGGCTGGAGCGATAGCACAGCGAGTAGGGCGTTTACCTTGCACGCAGCCGACCAGGGTTCGATTCCCAACATTCCCATGTGGTTCCCTGAGCACCACCAGGGGTGATCCCTGAGTGCATGAGCCAGGAGTAACCCCTGTGCATTGCTGGGTGTGACCCAAAAAGCAATAAATAAATAAACAATATCAGTCGCTCCTTTTCCTAATTAAGCCTGACACTCTAAAGCCAGATTACATTCTCAAAAAACTCAACTGCAGGGAGCCCCAGGTTCAGAAGCAAAAATTCCTGGTTTGCCAGCATAAGATCCAACACAATCCCAGTACTGCCCACATGTGCCAAGGGGTGGTTCTCCTACCTGGGATCCTCAGCACCACAATAGAAGGTGCAATGCCCAGGAAGCACAACTAAAGATGTGCAAAGACCCCTGCCAGGAACACAACCGCCAGTAGTCACACATGCATAAACTGCAAGTGTGCAAACCCCAGCCAGCACACAATCGGGTGTGCAAGAAACTCCCAGTCACAGCATATCAGAAAGTTGCTTAGAGAATAAAGAATAAATCTTAAGTGATCAAAAGAATGATAAGGCTATGGATCATTTTACAACATTCACAAGTAGAAAATCATATGAAAGCACATACATTTGAGAGTAATCAAATGTTACGCGTCAACCATATCTCAATTTTAAAATATTCGATGAGGCTGGGCCAGCGATGAGCCACAGTACAGCAATTCAGGAGCTTGCCTTACATGCAGCCAAGCCAGGTTCAATATCGAGCACTGCATATAGTCCCCTAACTCCAGCTGGGAATGATCCCTGAGCTCAAATCCAGGACTAAGCCCTGAGCACAGTTGGGTGGGGCTCAAAACCCAAAAAAACTTAAAGATTCTTTTTTTTGTTTGTTTTGGGTCACACCTGGCAATGCACTTGGGTTACTCCTGGCTCTGCACTCAGGAATTATCCCTGATGGTGCTCAGGGGACGCTATGGGATGCTGGGAATCGAACCTGGGTTGGCGGTGTGCAAGGCAAACACCCTACCCACTGTGCTATCGTTCCAGCCTCCAAAAAATTAAAATTAAAAATCTGTTATAATATTCAGTGGCTTCCCAATGCCTACCACGTTCAAATTCCTCAGACCAGAATTTACTCAAATTGGACCAAAACATAATCTCCATTTCTCTAGGCTTATTTCCTCAACACCCAAACTACAATCCCTGATAACGCATCTTTCTGTCCCCGATTTCTTTCACATCACTTTTCTATTTCTTTTCTCTGGCTCAACCTCCACGTGGAGAATTGTCTTTTCCGTTTTAAGGTTTTTAATTAAGTTTGTACGTAAGATTACTCTATCCAGGCACCTTCTTAATCCTTTCTTCTGTACGTTTCCCTTTTCCTTTACAACTTGGTGAGCATGCGCTTTGGCTCCAGGGCTGTTTCAGAGACTTGGTCCAGTCACAGTCGAGGTACTCGCCACCTTGCCGGGGGAATGCTATGTGCCTTCTCCTGCTGGACGTGTCCAGTGGCAGAGGATGTGCTTCCTGCATACCCGGGCGACTCTACCTATTTGCAGGCTTTTGTAGTTGCCTGGCACGACCTAACTGCATCACCCCTTCAGATGGGCTTGGATAATGATCTCTGTACTATCTGCATTTCTGTCTCAGCTTCTTGGAGTAAGGGGAGGACATCATCCTCCGGCAGAGGTTTGGAAGGTCACTGAAGTGCCATTTACAGTTCCTGCTCTAGTCAGAAGTCACAAAAGGGCAGAATTTCACACTGACCACGAATGCTTTAGCAATGGCCACAAAAGCAAAGAGCCTCCTGGAGAAATTTTACTCCAACTTTCAAGGCACACCTGCAATTCAACCCTGCTCTTAACACAGATTCTGATCTCCCCAAAAGAGATGTGACCCCACTCCTCTAACTCATTTTGCTTCTCTTACAGCACTTATCATAGTCTCCCTACGTTAAGAGGTTTTGTTTTGCTGCTTTTATTTTTTATTTTATTTTATTTTATTTTGCACCACATCCATTCAGCAGTGCTTAAAGTCTGCTCAGGGGACCGTAGCACTGTAGCACTGTCCTCCCGTTGTTCATCGATTTGCTCAAGCGGGCACCAGTAATGTCTCACAACAAATTGTGAGACTTGCTGTTACTGTTTTTGGCATATCAAATACGTCACGGGTAGCTTGCCAGGCTTTGCCATGTGGGCGAGGTACTCTCAGTAGCTTGCCAGGCTCTCCGAGAGGGGCGGAGGAATCAAACTCAGGTCAGCCATGTTGGCTGCATGCAAGGCAAACGCCCTACCCGCTGTGCTATCGCTCCAGCCCAGGGGACCATAGGGTGCCAGTAATCGGACCCAGGGACTCAGGTCTCCAGCATACAAAGCAAATGGCTGCAATCGTTTTGTTTCTCATTCCCTCTTCAATTCCAGGTCAGGCAGGGTGCAAGGCAAGCGTCCTACCCATTGAACTCTCTCCAGCCCCCAGAAGAAACCATTTCTTATCCATCTCTGCATCTCTTTGAAGTTATTAACACAGTACCTTACACAGTGAAGAAGTATCAGATAAGTAGTTATTTTTAAGTGTCTTAATCAAACTTCAAAAAAAAAAAGGTTCTTGTTTACATGCTGACAAATTTGTAATGACCTTTTCTTCTTAACACTAGGTAAACTGACAGCAAAGAAACACAAACAGCGAAAACATACTTAGAACAAAGAGAAAAGAACCACAATGAGACTCTCCCCTCACACCTGTTAGAATGACTGTCATCAAAAAGACAAGTGATAACAAGCTTTGGCAGGGGTACAGAGGAAAAGGGACCGTGGGAATGCAAACTGGGGCAGTCACCACAGAAAACAGCATGGAGGCCCCAAGAAATTTCAGAACAGATATACCAAAAGATCCAGCAATCCCATGTCCGGATATGTATCCAAAGGAAGCAAAATTATTCTATGACAGAGAGATCTGTAAGGGCCAGAGAGATATAGTACAGCGGGTTATCACACTTACCTGGCACACAGATGACCTGAGTTTGATCACTGGCATCCCATATGGTCCCCCGTGCACCACCAGGCCCCGAGCTAAGAGCCAGGAGCAAGCCCTGAGCACTACCGGTATGGCACAAAAATTTTAAAAGTTTAAAAATAGATATCTGGGGCTGGAGTGATGGCACAGTGGGTAAAGCATTTGCCTTGCCCGCGGCCCGACCCGGGTTCAATTCCCAGCATCCCAAATGGTCCCCCCCCCACTGCCAAGTACAGCAGGAGTAATTCCTGAGTGCATGAACTAGGAGTAAACCCCTGTGCATCGCTGGGTGTGACCCAAAAAGAAAAAAAAAAAAAACGGAGATCTATCTGCACATCTGCACTCTTATGTTTATGGCACTGTTATTTACAACAGCCAAGACAAGGAAACAACCCAAACCTAGCCATGGACAAGTGGATAAAAAAAATGTTGCACACACACATGAACCCAGTATTATTTAACTATTTAATGAAAGTTAATAAAAACTAATGACAAGAGGGCATTATGCAAAGTAAAATAAGTAAGGGAAATACCAGGGCTGGAGATGTAGGCACTGTGGGTAGGGCATTCACCTTGTATGCAGCCAACCCAGGTTTGATTCCCTGCATCCCATATGGTCCCCTAAGCACCATTGGGTGTGGCCCCAAAAACAAACAAATCAAAGCTGGAGCAGGGGAGATTAACATAGGGGCTTAGGCACCTGCATGCAGTCAACTCCGGTTCACTCCTTAGCATTGCACAAGGGGCCCCAAAGCCCGTCCACATCAAAGCAAAAACACCAGGATAACTGAGTGAAGTTCAGGTATTGTTAGGTGAGCACCCTCATCAGCTTCCCTCCCCCTCTTTCCCGGGCACTGGGCCCGCACACTAGCTCAAAACCCTACTTCCAAACCTAGGCAAGACTTGTTAAAAAAAAAAAAAAAATCTTCCCATGGGACTTGGTACATAAATCATTGGTAGAGCGCATCCTGGGTTCAACCATCAACACCATATGCAAAAAATAAAATAAAATAAACACAAATAAAACACAAAACCAAAACTTGTATGTGGGGTTCCACCAAAGACATGGTTTATCACACAATTTAGAATGAGTGAGACACACTAACTGACAAATTATGCCTTCCACAAAGTTCTAACCAACACCTACCTCCTAACGATCAACAGCTAAAAAACTGCACAGCACTTGAAAAAGAATCCATCCAACAAGTGAGAGAAAACTAAAACAGAAGAACAAATCTGAGGAAAGAAACTTAGAAAAACTGTAAAATAAATATCCTCCAAGGGGCTGCAGAGACAGTCCAGCACCAGGCACATAGTCACCAGGTTCGATCCCAGCTCTATATATAACGGGCAGGGTACAAGGTAAACACACCCTACCGGCTGGACTATTTCTCCAGTCTCAACAAATCTTTGGAAAATAGCTTTGGAGTGTTTTTCTTTTTTTAAGTGAAGACAGAAGCAGAGACGGACAGGAGGTTGGAAGCTTACCCTGCATGCAAGTGACTCTGGTTCGATCCCTAGCACCCCATGTGGTCCCCCAAGCCCTACCAGGAGTGATCCCTGAGCACTGCTGGGTATGGCCCCAGACAAATTTTTTTTCTAATAAAAGTGAAAATACTCCTAGCATACAACCCCGCAATTCAACTCCTAGGTATTTACCCCAAGAGAAATGAAAACACATGTTCACACAAAAACCGTTGAGTGAATATTTATAGTAACTTTATTTATAATCTCCAAACCCTGGAAATAACCCAAATGTTGAACTAGTTAAATGAATAAACTGAATGTGGTACATCTATATAATACATTACCTACTAAGCAATAAAAATAAATATATAAAACATATGGCATAAGCAGTATCTTGATTGAATCTTCAAAGCATAAGCTAGTATAATTTAAATGAGATGCATGTAAAGGCTAAAAGAGACAGAAGACAGGTCAATGGCGGCCTATGTTAGGGGCTGCGGAAGAGGCTGGGAGGGAGGAACTGAACTATTCTCCATTCGACGGCAACAATCGTGGTATGTAAGTAATGTAAATTTTACTATACATGTTTACGGAACATCAATTGTTTTGAAGAGGCCCAGAAGAATAGTAGAGGGACTTAGCTATGTACCTCTCTTGAAAGTATATGATCACAGGACTGGAGCAATAGCACAGCGGGTAGGGCGTTTGCCTTGCATGCAGCAAACCCAGGTTTGATTCCCAGAATCCCATATGGTCCCCCAGCACCACCAGGAGTGATTCCTGAGTGCAGAGCCAGGAGTAACCTCTGTGCATCACTGGGTGTGACCCAAAGAGAAAAAATTAAAAAAGTGTATGATCCCAAGTTCAAATCTTTGCTTCATACCAAGCCCAATTCAGGCAGCTCTGCTCTTTGGGGGAGAAGGTGTGAGATTAGGGCCACACTCAGTGGTACTTGGGGGTTACTCCCAGCGGTGTTCAGGGTATCATGCAGTGCGGGCAGTCATATACTTAGAGGTATATACAACAACCCTTGACACCCCTCCTGCTCAGCTCTGCTGCTGGAGCCTGGCATGTGGCTCAGTAGCAGGGTCCATGCCCCGCATGTATGTAGCCCATACCCCAGGGGAGAAAAAGGATTTCAAAGGATATAAAATTTAGAAAGATCAAGACAGAAGGTTCAATGAGGAGCTCATGAGGAGAACTGGGCCAATACGAGGGACATGAGCAAATCACAGAAGACATCTGCCCAGAAGCCGTCCGGCTATAAAAAGCCCACCAAACACCCAGTGTGATGAATGAATACAGAACATAAGGGATATGATACCACCGCAAAGCTTCGGAATACTGGAAATCATGGAAAGGACCTAAAACCTTTAGAAATGAACAAAACACGTCAGACATGGCGTAAGGAACAGCCCCCACCTCCTCGAGGGCAACACTGGACATGGGAACGTAAGAAGGCAAATCTTTCCAGCGGTGAACAGGTTTTTTTTGTTTTGGAGTCTTGAGCCAGCCAAACTGTCAACCGAAAAGGCCTTGAGACAGGATAAAAACTTCTCAGGCATCTGCGCTAAAAGGACAGAGTAGACCACGAGAGATGGAGGATCCAAGAATTGGGAAAGCCGGGCGGGAGCGATAGCACAGCGGGTAGGGCGTTTGCCTTGCACGCGGCCGACCCGGGTTCGATTCCCAGCATCCCATATGGTCCCCTGAGCACTGCCAAGAGTAACTCCTGAGTGCAGAGCCAGTGTAGTAACTAACCCCTGTGCATCGCCAGGTGTGACCCAAAAAGAAAAAAAAAAAGAATTGGGAAAGCGACCGAGACAAGTCCAGTGGGGGCAGCTCCAGAAGTTGCTCTGCAGGCAGAGCACAAGGTCGAGGCCAGACTCAGTCCCCCAAGCACCACACTGGAAGCCCCAGTATTGACACATGTGGCCCAGAGCAAAACAAAAGCAAAAACAGTCCAGGGCGGTCCTCAGGAGCCCTGCGGTAGTGACAAACCTGGCTAGGCATCCTTCCCCTAAGCCCACAAACAGGGAACACATCATTCACCTCAATTGTGGAGATTATTTACATAAACCAATCAATCCCCTGAGGTTTATCTTTTAAACTTGCTATTAACCATAATGAGAGGATATGGAGAATTCTATTAATTATATTAGGATTAAATCATTTGAAGGGACAGCAATTTGAGGGGATAGCAGTGAGCTGGGGCCATGCCCAGCAATACTTGGGGGCTACTCCCAGCGCTGAAGGCCATATAGACAGACGCAGGATCCAAGCAGGGGGTGCAGCCTGCTGCACTAGCTCTCGCTTTTGAAAGCTGAAACGCCACTGCACTAGAGGGGTCTTAGGGCAGAAAGCAGTTCCAGTTTTCACTCTCAATGCTCTGAGAACATAAGACCTTCATCTAGATCAGATGACAGACACAATGATATGGGAAGTGATTCCAGGGGGGTTTTTTTGGGGGAGGGGGTTGGGTTTTTTGTTATTGTTTTTGGGTCACACCCAGCAGCCAGCAGTGCTTACTCCAGCCCTTAGGAATTACTCCTGGCAGTGCTCAGGGTACCATATGGGATGCCAGAATTGAACCTGGATTGGTCACGCGCAAGGCAAGCACCCTACCTGCTGTGCTCTTCAGCCTAATTCCAGTACCATTCTTCGTAGATATGTAGATGGCTCAGGGGAACCGTTCCAAGGGCAGGCTAGAGTGCAGGAGGCCTGGGCAGGATCCCAGGCATCACATGGTTCTCTCCGCCCTGCTGCAGGGAACAACCTCTGGGCAGAGTTGGGAGAAGCCCCAAACACCATTGGGTGTGATCAAAAAACCAAAACAAAGTAAATAAAATCTAAATTTTTTATGTTAGAAAAAAAATCTAAAAAACAGAATCAAGTAAATATAAGCATTATCAGTTGGCTATCTTTGGTAAGCAAGATTAAGGATTATTTTCATCTTTGCATTATGTGCATTTTCCCAAGAGCAATGTGCCCTATTCTTATAATTTCTCATAGCAATTTTTAAAATTAAGTAACAGATGAGATCTCAGGGGGAGAAGGGAGACAGAGCCTCAGGCTGGTCTGAAAACCTGGAAAACTAATATGTAAGGAACAGGAAAGTGGAAGAGGGCACACCAGAACTACCAATGGGCTAGTGACCAACTGGTCACTACACATAAAGTAAATCATTATTTATAATAATTTATAACAGTTCTGGAATTAAATAAGATGTTTCCAACTTTTTTTTTTTTTTTGCTTTTTGGGTCACACTCAGCGATGCTCGGGTCACTCCTGGCTTTGCACTCAGGAATTATTCCTAGTGGTGCTTGGGGAATCATATGGGATCCCAGGGATCGAACCCAGGTCGGCCGCACACAAGGCAAACACCCTACCTGCTTTACTATCACTCTGGCCCTTCCAACTAAATTTTTTAAATTTTAAGTTAAATTTTAGTATTACCCTGGGAAGTGTGTGTGTGTGTTGGGGGGGGGGGGGGGGAACGAGAGCACTCAAAGGGCTACAGTGCTGCATTCCGCATGCACGAGGTATGGGTTTCATACCCAGTACCACACGGTCCCCTAAGAAAGAAGGGGAGGAATCCCTGATCCAAGAGCAGAAAGGTCTTTGAAAAAGTCGGAGAGGAATAAAGCCCAGGTTTCCCTCTTGGTTGTGCTGCACTGAGGAAGGGAGGGGGAGAGTGCTCACTGTTGGGATCACACACACTTTGGGGCCTATACCACTGTTGATGGCATCTGCACGTGTTCTGATCATAGAGCTCGTGAGAGTCCACACACAGGCTGTGCGCGGAGATAGTTGGCTCTGTGGTCAGAGTCCCCGGGCCGAGCCACCAGCGCCAGGGATCACACCGGCAGCTCGCAAGACAAGACACATCTCAGTCACGGAGCCAGTCACGACAGTCTCAGCCACAGAGCCGGCCACAGGGCACCTTGTGGTCAACCAAGAATGTGATTTTTTTTTTTTTTTTAGTTCTTGGTAAAGAAAGTTTTTATTGTATTGTACTTAGAAAGATATGAGGGGGAAAGTAAAGGAGAAGTACTTGCTGGAGAGAGAGCATGGGCTTCTCCAAAGTGAAGTAAGCTGAGAAACACAGAGACAAGCAAGGGAGAACAGAAGCATGAATAGCCAGCCTTCGATGGAGAACTAGAGAAAGAGTAACATACTGGGGACCGGAGCATCGACCCCTGTTTGACACCATCACCACATGCGGTTCCTGAGCACAGAGCCAGGAGTGACTCCTGAGCACCTTCACGTGTGGCCTCAAAACCAAAAATCTAAAGACAAAACGGTACAGACATGCCTAGACTTATTTGGCTTGCTGTCCTTTAAAATAATAAAACAGAATTATTCAGCAGTCCATGAAAATCTGCCTCCTGAAACTGAACAAATGAAAATCTCCCAATTGCACTTAAAGTCACTACTGCCCCCCACCCCAACATTCCAGCATGGGAGAGGCTGGAATATTTCGGGAAACACCGAGCTGGAATCCTGTGATTCTCATACAACACATTCACCAAAACTTTTGGGGGAGCAGGGGGAGAGAAATACTTTGTTGTGAACTTACAAATGAAGTGTTTCCAAGGCAGGCGACAAGCATCACACTGACAGTACAGGCATCAATGGTTTGAATTCTCTGAAAAAATCCTTCTGGGATGAAGTCCCCAAACTTTCCTAAGGCAATCCAAAAATCCTAGATATTCTGAAAGACTTACAAGCCAGTTGTGTTCTCTGTTCACCCTAAGAGAATTCTGCTTGGGGAGCCAGAGAGACAATACAGCAGGTAAGGTGCTTGCTTTGCACATGCCAACCTGGGCTCACTCCCCCGGCACCCCATATGGTCCCCAGAGCTACCCCGGAGTGATTCCTGAATACAGAGCCAGGAGTAACCTTGAGCATCGCTGGATCTGGCTCAAAGACAGAAGGGGAAAGAGGGAGAGAAGAGGAAGGAAGAAGAGAGAGGGAGAGAAAGGGAGAGAGAAGGGGGAGAGGGAGAAGGAGAGGGAGGGAGGCAGGGGGGTGAGAGAGGGAGAGAGGGGGAGAGAGCGAGGGAGGAGAGAGAGGAAGAGAGGGAGAGAGGGATGGGGGAAAGAGGGAGAGAGAGAGAGAATATGAATTCTGGGCATTTTTTGTGGGGTTTCTGTTTGGGTTTTTTGTGGGGTTTTTGTTTGGGGTTTTTTTTTTGGGGGGGGAGCAGAGTTGGGTAAGTGTTTCTGAGAGGTTAGTCCTTGCTCTGTGCTGGGGACCATGAAGTGCTGGGTCCAAATAGGGGTTGGTCAGATGCAAAGCAATCGCCTTACCCCTGAACTACCTCTTCTACCAATAATTCTGCTGCACAGAGATAGTGCAGCAGGTAGAGTACTCATCTTGCCCGTCATCACCCAGTTTCAATTCCCAGCACCAATATGGTCCCCCGAGTCCCACCAGAAGTAATGTCTGAGCCCAGAGCCAGGTGTAATCCCTAAGGCCCACTGGGTGTGGCCCAAAAACAAAACAAATAATAATAAAGAAATTTTTTTCCCTTTTAAGGTCTACCACTTTAAGAATGAAAAGCATGCGCGCACGCACACACACACACACACACGCACGCGCACGCGCACACACACACACACACAAGTTAGAATAAGAGTCAATGCTAAGCAGGTGCTGAATTATAAACCCATGATGGTAACTACTCCAAGCAGCAATCAGAGACAAGAGATCTAGAAGGGTGGTGCAGTCTGGGAAGATTCCAGGGAAGTGGGCTTGAACCTGGCTAAGTCTGCTGGTCTCTCTCTCTCTCTCTCTCTCACAGACACACACACACACACACACACACACACAGAGAACAAATCCACCAGGATCTAGGGAAGTGGGGTTTGAAGCTGGCTAAGGAGTAGTAGCAAAGAGTGTGCTGATACAAACACAAACACAAACACACGCGCGCGCGCACACACCCACTAAGATCTGCTGTGTGTGCCTGCCCAGATTAGGATTCCTGCCCCCTGCCCGCACACCACCATCCACCACTTTCACTTTCCCACCCAGCTCCAGGATCTGCAGGCACAGGACACCCAGTCTCAGCGGTGAGGAAAGGCACCTAAAAGGAGACTGGAGTGCCATGCCTTAATTTCCCTGCCCTGCCATGCAAACTTTCACCACAGCTCCACAGGAGAGACGTGAGCAGGAACAGTGTGTGAGACTGTCAGCGCACTCCTCAGACACTCCTCCACCACCCACAGAGCGTGTTGCCCAACTTTAAACAACTCTTTGGGCCCTCATTTTCCTTTTTTTTTTTTTTGGTGGAGGGGGCGGTGCTCAAGGTTTACTCTAGCTCCACGCTCAGGGATCACTCCTGGCAGTCTCAGGGGACTATGTGGGATGCTAGGGTCGGCCACATGCATGGCAAATGCCCTCCCCACTATTCTATTGCGCCAGTCCCTCATTTTCCTTCTTTTCTAAAAATACCTCCTCCCTCTCCCTTCCTGGACCCTGCAGGACCTCCTGAGCAGGCCTTCGGTACAGAACTACAAGACCCATTCAGACCCCTCCACCACCTCCTTCTCTTCCAATCCATGCTCCAGAACCAGAGCTGTGCCCAGCTGCCCACTATCCACAGGAACCACAGTCCATTTCCAGATTTTCTGATTTATACTCAATATCCACAAACGAAAAAAGATTTGAAGAGGGGTTTGAAGAACAATATGACAGTTGGTAGGGTATTTGCCTTGCACCCAGCTGACCAAGTTTGATCCCGGGTATCCCATATGGTTCCCTAAGCACATCTGGAGTAATTTTTGAGCCAGGAGTAAGTGAGCATCTTCAGGTTTAACACCCCGCCCCACCCCCACAACACAAACAGACCAAAAAAAAAATGGACGAAGAGATGTGACGACAGAGGCACTGCAAAACGCACTCTCTCCAATAATTCCCTCAGTCTGAAGCAAATAAGCTCTTTAAAAATATATCCAGGGGCTGGAGTGATAGCTCAGCGGGTAGGGTGTTTGCCTTGCACGCGGCCGACCCAGGTTCGATTCCCAGCATCCCATATGGCCCCCTGAGCATCGCCAGTAGTAATTCCTGAGTGCAGAGCCAGGAGTAACCCCTGTACATTGCTGATGTGACCCCAAAAGAAAAAAATCCAGATTTCAGGGGGAAATGGCAGCTCAGATAGAAGAGAAAACACCAAGTAAAGGATGTTTGGAGGTCTCACTCAGGATGTGAGATGCGTCTTGAAAGTAGAATATAGACCGAACACGATGGCTACTCAATACCTCTACTGCACACTAAAACATCCTAAAGGGAAGAGAGAGCTAAAGGGAATGCCCTGCCACAGAGGCGGGGTGGGGGGTTGGGAGGCTACTGGGATCATTGGTGGTGGAGAATGGGCACTGGTAGAGGGATGGGTACTCGATTATTGTATAACTGAAAACCAAGCACGAAAGTTTGTAAGTCTACAACCGTACCTCATAGTGTTTCACTAATAAAAATAAATAAAATATCAATACAATTTAAAAATATTTTGATTTCCTTTCATCTCATGCTCCTGCCTGGTACTAATGGGAATACAGTGTATCTCCTAGATGTTTTGGGTAATGAAAAAATGGCTGAGGATTGCACATCTCCTCTAAACCAGAGTCTACAGAGGAGGAAGGGAAACTACAAATGTGACAGCCTGGTCCTCTACCAATGCCCAAAATGCCCCCCAAAGTTTTGCAGTTTCTTTCCTATCAGCACACCCCACTCCTGCCCACATTGTATTATCAGCACCTTGGTTGAGTCTCCCTCTATCCATCCAGCCTTGCTGTCCACTCCACGGCCCACCAAGATGCAAACACCAGCACCAACGCCCCCAGCAGGAAGAATCATGTAGCACTTGTTTGTTTGTTTGTTTTGCGCTACCTCTGGCCATGCTCAGGTGGACCTTATGCAGTGCTGAGGATTAAACACAAGTCAGCCACGTGCTATCACTACCCACTGTACTATCACTCCAGCTCCTCGTGTATTTTTTAAATCCCCACTGCACCTTGTAGAAATCAGGAGTTACACTTTTATGGAAAGGGTATCTGGACGACCCTGATGGGAAAAAACATTAGCAAATGAATAACAACTTCTGCTCCAGGTAATACAACGTTCACTCATGGCATGGGTGCAACTGGTCTCCTGTCATAAAATACCCCTCAGAGTATAAAACCACCAAGTTGAAAACGAACTTCCTCAGGGTAGCACCAGCACTTTCGCTCTCTGAAGTCTGCAGATGTTCCGAATTTCAAAATTCTAGTAAGGATTCTCAGAACCTCCCCCCCCACACCACCACCACCACCACCAACAGTTAAATGCAAGAACCATTCTGTTTTCAGTAGGATTTAAATTTTTAAATTGCTAAATTCCAATTTAGCTTAATCTCAAAATGGTCTAAAGAACGTTACAAAAAGCCCAATTAAGATTGCTTACAGGGCCAGGACTGGGTTGTGGCTCTGTGGTAGAACTCACATTTGGCACATGTCAGGCCCTGGGTTTGATCCCTGCTGCTGAAAAGACTTTCTTTTATATTATATATTTTTATATAATTTCTTTCTTATATATTATACAATCCTTCTCAATGTGCTGGCAAAGCATTTCACCAAATGACTACACAGGGCCCAGAGAAAGATAATGTGCTGAGGGTGAGCTCTGCATGCAGGAGGCCCAGGGTCCACACTCACAACTGCATGGTCCCTGGACACTGCCAGGAACAGCCCTCAGCACAGAGCTGAGAGGAGCCCCAGCATTAGCAGGTATGAGCAAACACCAAAAAACAACACACATAATGAGCTACGGTATGTAACTCAGTGGTTGAGCAAGTACTTGCCTTGCAGATGTGAGGCCCTGAGTTTGATCCCTGGCACTGCAAAGTGAAAACCTACATTGGCTGAACTGGCTGAATGAACACTAACTTTTTGTATTATAGTTTAGGGAATATGGTTACAATAGAGCTAACGTTTATAGTGTTGATGTACAAAGTTACTGCACCCCACCAAAGTGCCCCATGACCCCTCCCCCCAACAGTCTATAGCAACAAAATATAAAAGCTTAAGTCAGAGTGAAGATAGTACAATGGGTAGGGCTTTTTGCCTTGCATGTAGCCGACCTGATTTCAATCCCTGGCATCCCATATGGTCCCCCAAGAACCGCCAGGAGTAATTCCTGAGTGCAGACCCAGGAGTAATCCCTGAGCATCGCTGGGTGTGACCCAAAAAGCAAAAAAATAAATAAAAGCTTAATTTAGCCAAATACCTCCAGTTTAAGTAAAACACGATGAGTTCTCAGCCTATAGTAACAATCATCATGTGAGTACCTTATTAGTTACTAAAATTTATTCCTCATAAATTTCACCTCCAGCAGAAAAACCTTTTTGAATCTGGAAAATTAAACAGGTAATCAAGCAATGCCCCAGCACCGACAGTTAAATTTCCTACAAAGGATTCAACAGATGAATCAAGAAATGACTTCTTAGGGAAACCAAGATTTTAGTATGTTAATCCTTACGGCTGACTGGACTGGAGTGATAGCACAGAGGGTAGGGCATTTGCCTTGTGCGGAGCCGGGTTCAATTCCTCCACCCCTCTTGGAGAGCCCAGCAAGCTACCGAGAATATCTCGCCCGCACCACAAAGACTGGCAAGCTCCCTGTGACGTACTCGATATGCCAAACACAGCAACAAGTCTCACAATGTTACTGGGCCCACTTGAGCAAATCGATGAACAACAGGAGGACAGTGAAAGTGACAGTCCTTATGGCACACTCGTCCATACAAATCAAACTGCCCGAGGTCATCAACCAGTGACTATCTCATTTCCCTTTTAGCCTTGACTTTAGCACAGCAGGTCGCCAGTCCTGAACTTCTCTCCTTCAAAATACACACACAGGTGGGCAGAGCAACAGCACGGTGGAGAGAGCACTTGCCTTGCACGCAGCCAACCCAGGTTCACTTTCCAACACTCCAGATGGCACCTGCAGAGCCAGGAGTAAGCCCCCAAACCAATACACACTGTTTCAAAAAGTAAATCCCCAACAAAGTAACACCATCTCCAATACAGATAAGCGAGGCCTGACCAGCAATGTGAAATGGCAGGTGCCAACAAACATCAAAAACACCCACCGGCCACACTGGGTGGGAATCTGGATTCTAATCACTGTCTCATCAGAACTATCTGTCGTTTCCAAGTCCAAACCAGGAGTCAGGGCCCCAACCCCATTGGCCAATGTCACCTACCCCAGTTTCCACGCACAAACACTGTTGTGTGCAATCAATCTGTGTGAGCACAGGCTTTGTGTAATGCACGGTGTAGGGCTGAGACAGACTAAAAACTTAACTCAGGCACACAGAACTCACAAAACAAGCAGACACCAGGAACACTATTGGTGTCATTCTGAAAGCCAATGGTTCAGGGGAATCCACAAATGTATTCTTAAAAAATGAAACCTAATCACAAGTGGCTATTTAATTCAGCACAGGCACAAACATCAATCCTTAAATTAGGGGCTGGAGTGATAGTACAGTGGGCAGGGAGTTTGCCTTGCACACAGTCAACCCAGGCACCACATATGGTTCCCCCAAGGCCTGCCAGGCATGATCCCTGAGCTAGGAGCCAGGAGTCAATACTGAGCATCACCAGGTGTGGCCCCAAAACAAAACAAATCCTAAAATTATGTGCCAGACCCTCAAGTGTTAGAAGTTCAGCGAACTGTCTTGCCAAAATGCCTTGGCTTTAAGGTCAGAGCCACAGCACAGTGGGTAGGACGTGTACCTTGCAAGCACTCAACCCAGGTTCCATCTCGGGTATCCCATAGGGTGCCCACAAACCCCCAACACCACCAGGAATGATTCTTGAGTGTAGAGCCAAGAGTAACCCCTGAGCACTGCTGGGTGTAGCAAAAACTAAGACTTTGGCTTTGTCTACCCTGGAAAACTTCCTCTAATAGAGTAATTCAGTCTCCTCTGGTCCACAATTCCAAGCTCTTAGGAGAATCAACATATTTCCTTAAGGTAAGAACTGTTACTATGAACGATGTAAATTCACGATAAAATTCTCTTGGCAAGAAATGCCAACTGGCACACAATCCCTTCTACACCTAAGACACAAATGTCTGACCCCAGTTTCTTCCCTGCATCTTCCTGCCAGCCTCCCTCACACAAACCCAAGGTCTTCTTCCTGCCACGTGTAAAAAAAAATCCCTTTTTTCTTTCCTGTTAGGACAATCTCACTAAGCCTTGTAATTACATACACAGGGCTTAAGACTCCTAGCTCCACAAGATATTTACATTGTTACCAAAAAATAGAAACATTTGAATTAAACCATATCTACTACTCCTGCCTTTCTTTTTTTCTTTTTGGATTTGGGGCCACACCCGAGAGTGCTCAGGGCTTATTCCTGGCTCTGTGCTCACTCAGCTCAGGGCTGGGGGACCACACCCGGTGGAGCTCAGGGCTTACTCCTGGCTCTGCACTCAGCTCCGGGCTAGGGCCACACCCAGCGGTGCTCAGGTCCAGGATCACTGGGATCCAACCCAGGTCGCCCAAGTGCAAGGCAAGCGCCCTACCCAGGGAATTAGCACTCCAGCCCAACCCTCACTGCCCTTAAAGACAAGTGACTTCCCTTCATTTTTTTTTTCAAATTCTATTTCCTCTTAACCTTTGTAAAAGCTCTTATATCTGGATTCTAATTAAGTGAATACAGAGTAACAAAAATATAAAGAAATAAAAAAAATCTGTCTGCCTTTACGACAAGTTGTTTTCCACTGTACAGTCAAACCACAGAGGAGCGTGCGGGGGCATGAGTGTACACGTGCGTGTGCGTTAAACAAAACGCATCTCAGCATCAGTCCGGAGAAACTTCTTCCGAGAAATACAGGAGTCACTGAGGAGAAATTCCTGACAGATGCAGGGAGGGCTTTTCAGGCCCAGAAAGGCAACCTACCCCCGCCCCCGGAAAAAAAGCAAGCACACGACTTTTTTTTTTTGGGGGGGGGAGGAACCCGGGGCTTCTGTTGTGTGACTTGGGAGTGGGTCCGCAAGTTCCCCCGCAGCCCTGCACAAACCGTCTGCAACAGGTGTGCGCACTGCGCAGGCGGAGCCCGGGGCTCCCACGAGTTCAAGACGCCCGCTCGGGCCGACTCGGAACTCTTCCCGCGGACCCAAACCCGAACGCCTCGGAACCGGACGCCTGACCAAACGCACCCCGGCGCTGCTGGGGCTTCCGCTGGGCGTTCTAAGCAGGCGCCCGGCGCACGCCCCCCCACCCGGCTCCGACACGCTCACTTCCCCACCCCACTTCTCCCAAGCACACGGCTCGGGGTGCGCGTTACGGGGCAGCGGCGCGCTCTGGGCCGCGTTCGGTGCCACCACACACACCCCCACCCGGGGCCTGGCTCCAAAGCCACCCATTCCCGACCAGCACGGCAGGGTTCGATAATAAAATTTTTTTAAAAAAAATAAAAGAGAGAAAAGCAAGCGAAGAGAAAGCGCACTAGAAATGCAAAGAGGTTTGCAAAAAAAAAAAAAAAACACAAGAGGCTTCTTTCATTCCCCCAACCAAAACAAGGGCAGAGGAAAAAAAAAAAAGAAGGCGATGGGGATGTTGCGTGCCAAAGTTTCAGTCGTGCCCGGTGGAGGAGACGGTGCCCTGGCACGCGTTTTGCAGAGGGAAGAAAAAAATAAAACTAGCGGGGAGGGGGACGAGGTGGGGAGCACAGGGGGCCGGGGTGCGGGCCGGGGAGGTGGCGGAGGGAGGAAAGGCGAGCGCCCGGAGCCGGCGAGCGGGGCCTGCGAACTGCAACAATGCAATCTCCATTTTGAACAATGCGCCTCTTTCCTGGGGGAAACCGACTTTCCCGGCCGCCCGAGGGGCCGCGGCGGTGCCCCTCGGGCCGGGGGCGCGGGGGGCGCCCCGGCGGCGGCGGGGGGGCCGGGGGGCGCGGAGGGCGCGCGCGAGGGGGAGGGGAGGGGCGGCCGCGGCGGGGCTGGGCGGTACCTGGCGTGCTGCTGTAGGTGCTATGGCTCCTGAAGCTGCTCTCCGTGCAGTAGCTGGCGTCGTCGTCGTCGTCTTCCATCTCCTCCGGGTAGTCGGAGTCCTCGTCGTCCTCGTCCATCTCGTCTTCCTCGTCGTCCTCGGAATCCTGGGTCTCCTCGGCCTCGCCGTCCTCCTCCTCCTCCTCCTCCTCCTCCGAGACCATGTCCTCCTCCTCCTCCTCCTCCTCGCTCTCGTGGTCATCGTACACCACTTTGTTGACGCTCCTCCGGGCCGCGGTGGTCCGGGCCAGGTGGCCGCCCCCGCCCCCCGCCCTGCCGCCCCCGCCTCCTCGGCCCCCCCGGCCCGGGCCGCCGCCGCCGCCGCCGCCGCCGCTGCCGCCGCCGCCGCCGCCGCTACCGCCGCCGCCGCCGCCGCCGCCGCCGCTGCCGTGGGGGGCGACCGGCGGCGGCGGCGGCTTCCTCCGGCTGCTGCCGCCCCCCCGGGGCGAGCTGAGGCGCGTCCGGGGCGCCAGCTCCGCCTGGGCGGCGGCCCACCTGCCCCGGCTGCTGCCGCGGTGGCGCGAGCGCAGCCCCCCGATGGGCCCCGACGCGGGCGGCGGCGGCGGCGGCGGCGGCGGGGCCGGGGCGCAGCGCTCGGCGGCGGGCGCCGCGGGCTGCTTGGGCGGCCTGCCCCGCCGGCCCCTCATGTCGGCGGCGCGGCGGCGGGGGCGGCGGGCGCGGGGGAAGGGCGGCGCGGGGGAGGGGCGCGGCGCGGGGGGCGCCGGGCCGGGCGGCGGCGGCGGCGGCGGCGGCGGGCGGGGCGCGGCCGGCGGGCGCGGCGGCGGCGGGCGAAGGCTCAGTCCGAACGGCCGCGGCCCCGCTCCGGAGCGCCTGCAGCCGCCATCTTGTTGCTTCCCTCTCGCTCGGTGACTGGGGGAACCGAGCGCGGCCGCAGGCCCGGAGCGCGGTCACGTGAGCTGCGCCGCCGCCGAGCCCGGGCCCGAGCGAGGCGGCGCGGCGGCCGCTAGGGGGAGCGCGGGAGCGCCGGCTCGGGGGCGGGGAGCGCCGGGGCGCCGCGCCGCGCCGCGCCGCGCCGCCCGCCCTCTCTCCCCCCCGCCCGCCGCGCCCCCCGGGCCCCCGGGCCCCGGAGCGCCCCTTTCCGAGGGGCTCCGGAGGGAGAGAGGGCGAGGGAGCGAGCCGCCTGACCCCCGCACGCCCCCCGCCGGAACTCGAGCCCCACGGGGCCTCCTTCCCGCTCCCGGACCCGGCCAGGCGGTGCCAGGGAGTCCCCGAAGTCATCCCCGCTGCCGCCCCGTTTCGAAACGAGGCTCCGAAAGAAGTTTGGGGGTCGGCAGAGGGGCCGAGGGCCGGCCAGCGCCAGCCGGCCAGGCCAGCGGGCTGGAGAGCGGGCCCGGCGCGCCCCCGACCCCGACACGTGAGACTTGGCCAGGCTGGGTCCTGGGGATCCTGCAGGGGTCCCGCTGACAGCTGCCGGGGAGCTTCCGGCGCCCGAGCCCACCCGGGAAGCCGGCAGGGCCCGGCCTGGGGGTCCGCTCGCTCTGCCCCCGTGCCTCCACCCAGACGCCTTTGGCCCGCGCCCCCGCGGACACCCCAGCCGGCGGAGCCCGGACTGGTGCCCCTGTGCGCAGGGGGCCGCC
The DNA here is from genome assembly GCF_029834395.1 of Sorex fumeus. Classification (NCBI taxonomy): domain Eukaryota; kingdom Metazoa; phylum Chordata; class Mammalia; order Eulipotyphla; family Soricidae; genus Sorex; species Sorex fumeus. Next base: position 81,593,391 of record NW_026606120.1, read on the forward strand.
TCCCTGATAATGTGTTTCAGTTCCGGGGACAATCACTTTCTCCTCTTTCCCTGAAAGTCACCAGGTCTGGGCTTACCCCCAGGGAACAACGCCCCCGGGTGATGAAATTTTAGGCACATCCACGCCCCACGCCCCCCAGACACAGATACACGCACACTCTCCATCCAATCCAGGGTACACGCATGGCAGCAAAGGTCAGCTCAGGAAGGGACAGGAAAGTTTGGGAAACAAATGAGCTCTGACTCAAGTAGGCGACGAGCAAGGAAGGGATTTATTTCAGTGGAAAGTTCTTAGGGCTCTGTCCTTCGACAGGCGCGGGGCTCGGGCTAGACGGGCAAGGAGTCTGTGTGGACGGAAGTGAAAATGCAAGCCATCCATTGCCAAGTGGATTCATCCCTCGCGATTGGGTCGCGGACCCAGGGTGGCAAGTTTAAATGCCTTCCGTGTCCAGATGAGTAAGGGACGGGAATGAGGAGGGCTGGCAAGGGATCTGGCCAGTGGGGTCACGTCTGTTTTATTTGTAAGTGGTTCACTGTGAGAATGCCGACTGAAACGGCCACTGCGCCTGGTTTTCCAAGATACGGGACTTCATATCTTCATGCACTTCATAGTAAATCTCTTGATTTTTGTTTTATTTTATTTTCGCAAAATCAGAGGCTTGGACCATACCTGGGTGCAGGGACTATTCCTGGCACTGTATTCAGGGGACCATGTGGTGCCAGGATCAAACCTCTTGGAAGGGAAGGTCTTAACCCTGGTGCTTCTTTTCCAGCCCTTGATTTTTTTTTATTTATTTTGGTTTTGGGGTCATTCCTGACTCTGTACTCAGAAGTCACTCCTGAAGGAGCTTGGGGTGCCAAGGATTGAACCCAGGTTGGCTGCATGCAAGGCAACACCTTGCCCACTGTACTATCAGGCCCTTTCCCTCAATATTTGTTTACTTATTTTGGCGTTTGAGGGTCGAACCTGGCTCTGCTTAGGGCTTTCATCTGGCTCTTTGCTCAGGGACCAAAGAGGTTGCTGGGGACCAAACCACAGTGGTCAGCAGTGAGCAAGGCTAGCTCCTTACTGTATTAGCACTTGGGGCCCCATCCCTTGATATTTAAATATAGGCTACTAAGTCTCTTTTTTTTTTAATAGCTGGGATTGGAACCCAATTCCTCATACATTCAAGGCAAGTGATCTACTGAGCCTCATTCCTGGGCCCACTATGTCAGTTTTAAATTATTAATTTATTTGAGGGGGGGTGAAGCAAGGTAGTTTTTATTGAGGCTTATTTAGAAGGATGTGAGGGGAGAGAAAAGGGAGAAGTACACATTCAAGAGAGAGCACAGGCTTCTCCAGAGTGAAAATGATCAAGCTGAGTAACAAACAAGTGAGCTATGTATTCAAGGGAGAACAGAGGTTTAAGGAGAAAGCTTTGAAAAAAATGTTTTTTAATATAGTTCAGGTTACATGTTTACAATAGTGTTAAGGTTTTAGCTTTTTTATTTTTTGGCTTTTGGGGTCACACCCAGAACCAGAAGAAACCCCTGAGCATCACTGGCGGGGGAGGGGGTGAGCAAAAAAAAAAAACTAACACCACTTAAGACTGTGCAAAGAAATGTAGTTCAGGCTAGGACTGTGACTCAGTGGTAGAGCACTTGTCTTGCCTGTTTGAAGCCTTGGATTCAATTCCCAGCACCGTGTGGTCCCCTGAGCTCATTCAGGAGCAAGTCCCAAGCACCAGGCAGAGAGTAGCAGCCCCCCATGTGCATGGTGTGGCCTCATAACCAAAACAATGGGGCCAGAGAGCACAGCAGGTAGGATGCTTGCCACACATGCAGCCAACCTGAGTCCTGCCCCTGACACCCTATATGGTCCTCTAGATCCCTGCCAGGAGTGATCCCTAAGCACAGAGAAAAGAGTCAGCCTTACCTGCTGTAGTATCTATCCAGCCCTAGAGCTGTTTCATTCTTCAGCCCCGTAAGCAGATGGGACCTTAACTAGGGAAAGAACTTACCTTTTTCACAGGGGGAGCCTTCCTGTCCACCGATTCAGTCGAGCTGTTTCAGCGGAGCCACTTTGGGAAGCATCCATGTAGAACATAAATGCTCTCATTTTGTCTACATCCTCTCTCCCAAAGATCCTTGTCACCAACCTGAGCCTCTTCCCTCCTGGCTCAAGAATTGGTATAGAGGGAGGGGACAGAGGGTAAGGCGTTTGTCCTGCATGGGACCTGCCACCCCATGTGGTCTCCTTCACTTACTTATTTTTGGCTTTTTGAGTCACACCCAGCAGTGCTCAAGGCTTACTCCTGGCATTGCTCAGGGGACCATATGAGATGCCAGGCATACGCCCTACCCACTATAGTATCTCTCTGGCCCCCCATATAGTCTCCTGAACCTCACCAGACATGAGACCTGAGCCCAGAGCCAGGAATAAACCCTAAGTACTGCTGAATATGGCCAAAAAAAGAGACTGATATAGAGCCTCTCTCGAGACAGTCCAACTCAGCATTGCCACTGAAAAGACAGCCTTTCAAGACCATTTCCAGGGCCCAGAGTGATAGTACAGTGGGTAGGATGCAACAGGCCACGTGCATGGTCCCCAGAATGATGCAACTGACCCAGGAGTCACAAAAAAATAAATAATTCCAAGTGCCTCTGTTCACTTCCTTCTGATACCTTCTGTTGGGCTGGAGATACAGCACAAAAGCTCGGGGACTAAGGCCTTGCATTTAGCTGCAACACCCAGCCCTGAGCGCGTGCTTCTGCCCTGGGAGCCGTTTCCCTGGCCCTACCTCTAATTTCTTTCTCAGGTTCTTGGTTGCAAACCAACATGGCCTGCTTTGAACTCTCAGAATCTCTGGGAGTGTCCCCAAGCCAGGTTCCGAGACGGTGAAACCGGGGAATGTTCAAGTCAAGCCACAAAACTGGATCTGTGAAGACGGGATGTCTGCTGCTTCCGGGCACAAGGCCCGGCCCACCCGGGTCATACCACCAACACTTGGCACTGGCCACGTCTCCATAATGCTGCTCGCTTCCAATGCAGAGCCCAAGGAGCAGTGGAACCGCCAGGGAGGTTGGGGCAAAGGCCCTGGCCTCTCAGTTCCCCGCATGCAGGGATTTCTGCAGCCCATAAGCAGGGTGCTGAGCATGGAACACCACGGAAAGAAAGAGATTGGCAGGACCTGGAGTGGACCAGGAAGGGGGACTTGGAGAGGGACAGATCACAGAGAAGCTCTGCAGGCTTGGGAAGCTGGGACAGGGGCTGGTTTGGGACAGAAATGATGAGCTCTATGGCCTTACCACAGTCATGTACCTCAAAGAGGAGCAGGGGCCCCCTGGGTGGTACTTTCCCACCTTTGGACGTCCATTAGAAGCTAAAGGAAGGAGGAAAATAGGAGGAATACCAAGTTTCCCTGACACAATGTAACTATAACAAAGGTCAAAGAGCAGCAGCAAATAGTAAATTTGTAGCATTCTGGAAAGCCCTGTTTGTTTTTTAAATGAGAGGCTGAAGGAGGCAGGCTGGAAAAGTGCCAAGGCAGTGGCTCTTGCCTAGCACCACCAGGGGGCACTCCTGAGCATAGGGGCAAGAACAGCCCCCTCATTTCCCCCACAAAAGAAGAAAATTGAACGTGAATTCTGGTAATTTTTTATTCTCATATTGGATTTTTTGTGTAGGGTTTTGTTGCTGTTGCTTTTGTTCTTTATTAATTTGGACTTTTTACCTTGCTGGGGAATGAACCCAGGACAAGTGCAAATGGTCTACCACTAAACTACGACAATCCAGGGACTGGAATGATAGTACAGCGGGTAGAGCATTTGCCTTGCACACGGCTGACCTGGGTTCGATCCCTCCGTCCCTCTCGGAGAGTCCGGCAAGCTACCAAAAGTATCCCGCCAGCACAGCATATCCTGACAAGCTCCCCGTGGCGTATTCGATATGCCAAAAACAGTAACAACAAGTTTCACAATGGAGACGTTACTGGTGCCCACTTGAGCAAATCAATGAACAAAGGAAGGACAGTGGACAGTGCAGATTTTGGAGTCATACCCGGTGATACACAGGGGTTACTCCTGGCTCTGCACTCAGGAATTACTCCTGGTGGTGCTCAGGGGACCATATGGCATGCTGGGAATCAAACCTGGGTCGGTCGTGTGCAAGGCAAAGGCCCTCGCCACTGTGCTATCATTCTAGCCCCCAGAGATAGAACTTTGTATGCAGAGCACACACTCAGATCCTTAACCCTCTTCCTAGACCCTTGGTTTTAAGGCAAGCATCATGTTTTTTTTTTCTTTTTGTATTTTATTTTGCTTTTGATGGTTCTATACTGTCTCTAGCTTCGGTGATTTGGCTGGGAAGAGGAGTGGCCTGGCGGGCGGTGGGGTGGGACACATCCAATCGTGCTCAGGATTTACTCCTGGCTCTGTGCTCAGGGATCGCTTCAAGCAGGATTTGGGGGACCTTATGTGATGCCAGGGATCGAACCAGGATCAGCCTACTGCCTTGGCCGAAAACAAAACACAACCAGAAAAAAAAACATCAAGGACTGGGGGGCTAGAGCAATGGTATAGTACGTTGGGAGTTTGCCTTGCACAAGACTGACCTCTTGGGTTCAATCTCCGGCATCCCATATGGTTTCCTGAGCACCACCAAGAGTAATTCCTGAGCAGAGAGCCAGGAGTAACCCCTGAACATCACTGGGTGTGCCCCCCCCCCAAAAAAATAATAAACTCACTAAAGTCTGGACTGGTGTGGATGAATGACTTTCTGATTTGAGTTTGGGGCCCTCCACCCCACCTGCTGACCATCAGCGGTCCCCTGATGTGTTGACATTTCCAGCCCAACTTCTAACCTGCATCTCCCACAGAGACCTGGACAAACGCTCCTCATCTCTCAAGCAACACACTGCTCAGGGCCTGCTCCTGGCCCACACAGTGCTCAGGGGATCATGACAGTGGTGGGATGAATCAGGGTTGCTTCCATGTGAATGAGCACCTGTTCTCTCTCTCCAGCCATGCAAGCAACCTTTTGATTTGTTTTCTTTGGGCCACAGCTAACAGTGCTCAGGGCTTACTCTTGACTCTGTGCTCAGGAGACCATATGGGATGCCCGGGATCGAACCCAGGTTGATGGTGCGCAAGGCAAGCACCCTGCCCGCTGTACAATCCCTCCCGCTGTACAATCCCTCCAGCCTCTGTTTCATTTTTGTACTTCCCTGATGCCAAGGATAAAAGTTCCCCCAATCCCACACACAAGTGTTTTGCTCACCTTGCAATCTATCCTCGCTCTGGATGGAATAGGATCTGGCTCTACCAGTGAAAAAGAAAATCATCAGGGGCCCAAATTTCACACAGCTTTGGAGGTGCCCTGTGTCCTGGGCAGGGTGGCTGACTTCTTCCAGCTGGGCCTGTTCAGTTTTAGCAGGAAACAACTAGCATTCCAGGCAAGCCAGCTGTTACCCACCAGAAGGCCAGTAGATTCTGAAATATGAACATCTCCACTTTTGTATCCATGACTCTGTCATACATTTGATTTGGTTTGATTTGGTTTGGGGGCCACAGGTGGTTATGCTCAGGGGCTACTTCTGGCTCTATTTTCAGGGGTCATCCCTGGCAGTGCTCAAGGGACCATATGAGATACCACAGATGGAACCCGGTTGGCCATGTGCAAGGCAAGCTCCCTTCCTGCTGTGCAGTTAATGTCTGCTGAGTGAGGTCCATCCTCAGGCTTTTGCTTTTGTTTACACATTTTTCACATTACCAGTGATGCTTTTTGAACGCCTTTATATTAAAAGTGATTTTTTCTATTAAAATGTTTAGAGAAGAGGGGCTGGAGTGATAGCACAGCGTGTAGGGCATTTGCCTTGCACGCGGCCCGACCCAGGTTTGATTCCCAGCATCTCATATGGTCCCCTGAGCACCGCCAGGAGTAATTCCTGATTGCATGAACCAGGAGTAACCCCTGTGCATTGCTGGGTGTGACCCCCTCCAAAAAAAAAAAGTTTAAAATGTTTAGAGAAGAGAAAAGACAAGGAGGAGATAGAGGGGTAAGGAAGTTGCCTTGCATCCTGCTGACCCCACTTTGAATCCCCAGCATCCCATATTGTCCTGTGCTCCATGCCAGGAGTAATCCCTGAGTGCGGAGTCAAGAGTAAGCCCTGAGCACTGCTGGGTGCGGTCTAAAACACAAAAACAAAACTAAAAGATCTCTGGGGGCCCAGGAATGTGACTCAGCAGTACATTACTTACCTTACATGCATGAGGCCCTGGAGTGGATCCTCAGTACAGAGGAAGGGGTGAGGGAGGGGAAATGGAAGAATGAAGGGAAGGAGGGGGGAAAAAAGCAAAAAGCTGCTCTTTTTTTTGAATTAAAAACACATTTTATTTGGAGGTTTTTAGGAAGGGGAAGAAGAGAGAGAAGTTGAGAGAGTAATGCACTCAAGAGATAACCTGAGCTTCTCCAAATGCAGGAAGAGCCCCTACACACACCCCAGCATTAGATATGAAAGTACACATCTCAAAAGGGGAGATGCAGGCAACACATGTGTCAGGAGCCACATGTGCTCGGCCATGGGAGCCCAAGCAGCACATGGGCTCAGGCAGCATATGTGCTCAGAAGCCTTTATGATCCCTGTTGAAAGCCCTTTGTTAAAATTAATGATTTGCTTTTTGGGGGCTACACTCAGGGATGCTCAAGGGGTACTACCAATGGAGAACCATGTGCCAGGGGTGAAAGTTGGGAATCCTGCTACAGAGCATGTATGCCAGCCCTCTGAGACACCCCCCTAGCCCCTTATTTTTGGAAAATGTAATCATAGCGCCAAGAATGCTGTCACTAGGGCCAGAGAGATAGTGCAGCAGATAGGGTTCTTGCCTTGCACATGACCAACCTGGGTTCGATCCCTGGCATCCCATATGGTCCTCTGAGAATTGTTAGGAGGAATTCCTGAGTGCAGCGCCAAGAGTAACCCCTAGCTGTGTTGCCCCCAAACAAAAACAAACGAAAGAAATGCCATCATTGGACTGGAGAGAGAGTGCAGTGGGCAAGGCGCTTGTGTTGGACATGGTGTGACCTTGCCTTCCCATATGGTACCCTGAGGTCTTCCTGGAGTGATTCCCTGAGCACTGAGCCCGGAGTAAGAACTGAACATGGCTGGGTATTCAGAAAAAGGAAAAAAAAAAGAATACTGTTATTTACATAACCAATAAAAGATCACTTAATCACTTAACTTACCGTTAGTCGTCGATTTGCTCGAGCAGGCGCCAGTAACGTCTCCATTTGTCCCTGTCGCGTGCTAGTGTAGCCCAATGGCATCTGTTCGCTCCAGGAACATGAAGGGCCTCAAACCGATCGTTCATGATCTTGACGAAGAAGTCTGACCATCTGGTAGGTGGGCGGCCACGCGGTCTTTTGACATCCCGTGGAATCCAGTCAGTAACAGCTCTAGTCCAGCAGTCGTCTTGAAATCTCATTATGTGACCAGCCCATCTGATTTTTGACACTTTGGCAAATGAGACAGCGTCCCTGATTCTTGATCGTTGTCGGATGTCGGAACTCCGGATTCTTTCTCTCATTTGAGTGAAACGTGATATTCCAAGCATAGCTCTTTCTATTCTTCTTTGGGAGACCTGAATAGCGTTCTCATCTTGTTTGCGTAGGGCCCAGGTCTCTGAGGCATATGTTAATGCAGGAAGAACAGTGGAATCAAAGAGATGTGCCCGGAGCCGGAGGTTCTTCGTCCTCTTAGCTATTTCTTCGACATTCTTGAAGGCGTTCCAAGTCGCTCTCTTCCTCCTGCGCAGCTCAGGTGCCAGGTCATTTGTCATGTTGACCTCTCGACCTAGGTACACATAGCTGTTACATTCAGAGATGGTCGTTCTGTTGAGAGCGAATGGGGCGTCAGGAACAAGGCTGTTTCTCATAAACATTGTCTTCGTAAGATTCAGCTGTAGTCCTACCTTTCCACACTCACGGTCAAAGTCGGCCAGCATTTGTGCCGCTTGGCTGATGATGTTTGGTGTTATTAAAACAATGTCATCAGCAAAGCGGAGGTGGTGTAGTTACCGACCATCTATCTTCACTCCCATTCCTTCCCATTCCAGTTGTCGCATGATGTTCTCGAGGGTGGAACTGAAGAGTTTCGGTGAAATGGTATCACCCTGCCGCACCCCTCTCTTGACATCAACGATCACTTCTTTGTAGAATGGTGAGATCCTGGTAGTGAATCCGCAATACAGCTCACGGAGGATCCTGATGTATTGGGCTTGAATGCCCTGATTGGCTAGGGCTTCAATGACCGCTTCCGTCTCAACAGAATCAAAGGCCTTCTTTAAATCAGTGAACGTTAAACAGAGCGGCATCTTGAACTCCCGAGAAACCTCAATGAGCTTGGTTATCGTGTGGATATGGTCGATGGTGCTGAATCCTTTGCGGAACCCGGCTTGCTCGCATGGTTGTCCTTCATCTAGTGTTCTGCCAATCCTATTTAGGATGACTCAAGTGAACAACTTGAAGATGACAGACAATAGGCAGATCGGGCAATAGTTGCCAATGTCATGGATGTCTCCCTTCTTGAACAGTAGTACGGTCCTGCTGGTTTTCCATTGGGACGGAACCTTGCATTCAGACAGGTAGCGAGTGAAGAGCCGAGCCAGTGTATTGATGAGTACTGACGGCAGGTTCTTCAGGTGTTCAGGTCTGACCTTGTCTGGGCCGGGTGCTGTTTGTTTTCTTACCGACGAAATGGCGTGTCGGATATCGGAAGGGAGAACGTTGGGAACGACATATCCATCCTGTGGAATTTGGTATGTCGGCAAGTGGACATGGCTATCGAAGAGATTTGAGTAGAAGTCATGGATAATCTTCTCCATTGCCGTTCTGGAGGATGTGATGGTATTGGTTCCATCACATCCTCCAGAACCAATAAAAGATGATACTTATAAATTCAATTTTTAAAATATATGCCAGCAGGTTTGTCTGATGATAAAAATGATTGCAGCTGCGAGAGCTACGTCTGCCAGACAATGGCTTCAGATTTGCTGTGCGCCCTGAAAGCTGGGAAAATGTGTTGCCACGTATCTTGATAGAGAAATCAATTACTTCTCTCCTGAGTGAAGAGAATCAAAAGATTACAAAAATGATAGTAACCAAAGAAACAAGAATAAACCAAGCAGAGAGGAGACCTACATTTCAAACTGGTGTCGCCTTGCTAAAATAAAGTCTTCGTGCGTCCTAAGCTGCCTGGTGGGTTTCTGGTGCCCGGAAGTTCAGGAATTCCAATGTCGGACAGCTGGGAGACTTAACCAGCTGGAGCTGAAGGCTCAATCTGCAAACTTCCCTGAGGACAATTTTCTCAGCTGGTGGGACAGGGCCACCTCTGCTCCTCCCCACCCCAGCGTCTCACTCAAAAATTTGTGAGTAAAGGACCAGAGATAGCACAGTGGGGAGGGCTATTGTCTTGAACACAGCTGACCCAGGTTCCATCCCCCCATTCCCCGGCATCCAAATGATTCCCCCTCCAGCACCACCAACAGTAATTCTTGAATGCAGGAGCCAGGAGTAACCCCTGAACTTGTCTGGGTATATGCCCCACCCCCAAAAAAATAAACTGACAAAAACCAAAGGCCAAACAAACAAAAAGAATTTGCTGGGTTCGATTCCCAGCATCCCATATGGTTCCCTGAGCACCACCAGGAGTAATTCCTGAGTGCATGAGCCAGGAGTAACCCCTGTGCAATGCCAGGTCTGATCCAAAAGGCGAAAAAAAATTGCCAGTGAGGGCCAGAGAGATAATACAGTGTGTGGGTAGGACCCTTGCCTTGCCCATGGTCAACCTGGGTTTGATCCCTGGCACCACATATGGTTCCCTGAGCCTTGCCAGGAATGATCCCTGAGCACAGAACTAAAAGTAAATCCTGAACACTGTTAGGTATGTCCCCCAAACAAAAATAAAAACAACAAGAATTTGCCAGTGAGATTGGTGTAACTGGTAAGACTTTTTTCTTTCCTTGCGTGCAGCAGTAGACCTGGGTTTAATCCCTGTCATCCCATCATGTTCTCAAGCCATCCCAGGATTGCTGAGGGACTGGAGCCATATTATAGCAGGTAGGTCATTTCCCTTGCACAATGCTGACCCGGGTTTGATCCCCGGCATCCCATCTTGTCCCCTGAGCACCGCCAGGAGTAATTCCTGAGTGCAGAGTCAGGAGTAACCCCTGAGCATTGCCAGGGGTGACCCCAAAAGCAAAAATAATAATAATAAAGGAGTGATTGCTGAGCATAGACCTAGGAGTAAGCACTGAGCACAGTCAGGTATGTCCCCAAATGAAAATGAACGAATTCTCACGCCTGGCAGAAGGCAATTCAGTAACGCAGTTATTTCATTGTCCTCTTACCTCTCCTGTGTGCTTTTCACTGGGCCGGAAATGTGGCTCAAGGGGTAGAGCCCATGCCTTGACAATATAAAACCCTGGATCTGACGCGCCCCCCTGCCCCGGGACTGCTAGGAGCAGCCCCCACAATAGTAATAATAATATTTTTTTAAAAAGCCAAATGTGCCTTTCTCTGCCAGGAAGCTATAAAGCCAATGTCTTAGGAGATTCCGAGTTTTATTAAACGTTTATTTGCTTTTCTCCAAAGTGAATGTATGTTAGCTTGATCATAAAAAGAATGACCTTTTATAGACGAAGGGGAAGTGGTAAATGAAATCCAGGACTCATTTGGCAGCTGATGCTTAAGGCATAATTGAAATAAGCGGGTCGGGGGGCGCTCCCACCCCTTGACTGGAATAGTGTACCCACGGATTAAGACTGGAAGAATCTGTGTTGCTCGCATTCACCCCTACAGACACCCCCACCACCCCCCACTCACAGTGGATGCCCTCCAAGACAGCCGTGGCCCCACTGTAACTGATTTCACAGGTTCAGCCCTCGCCAGGCTGCTGAGGTCTCAAAGCCATCACCTTGGCTGGCATCTTGCTTTCCTGATTTCCATCGTGTCCAGTGAACCGGCAACTTCCACGCAGCCCAGGAAAAGCAGGACCATCTGACTGACATGCCTTGGCCTGTTTGCATAGATGCAATCTTGTGGTCCAGAGAGGAATGAAGCGGAGCACGGTTCTGGCAAGAGGCCTCGGACCACCGGCCGCTGTGCCTCCAAGCGACTCTTCCATAAGGAAGTCTGGGTACCACATGAAGGGAGCCCTGCAGGACACGGGGAAGGAAAGGGTTGTGTGCACTTCAGTAAAGCCCTGCTTGCAATCTCTTCCTTAGGGGTGTCAGAAGCCCTTTGAACACCGAGAGCACGTTAGGATGGGGAATTATTATTATTATTATTATTATTATTATTATTTTGATTTTTGGGTCACACCCAGCAAGGCACAGGGGTTACTCCTGGCTCTGCACTCAGGAATTACGTCTGGCAGTGCTTAGGGGACCATATGAGATGCTGGGAATTGAACCCCTGTCGGCCACATGCAGGGCAAACGCCCTATGCGCTGTACTATTGCTCCAGCCCCAGGATGGGGAATAATTTTGTCTGGAGGCCACCCCAGGAGGGTTCTGGGCCACTCTTAGAGCAGGGATGAAACCCAGGCCCCTCGGGGGAAGCACGCAGTCCTTTCGCTGTCTCCAGAGCCCTGATGGGAAGTATTTGTTGGGGCCAAAGACATAGTCTAGCAGGTGAGGAACTGCCCTACTGAGCACTGCCGGGGTGACCCCCGAAAAACAGAGCTGGGAGTAGCCCACCCCTCAGCACCGGGATGGGACAGCCCCCAGAACTAACAAAACAGGAAAGAGAAAAACAGATTTCAGTGTAAGCCTGGAGTGCTTCCAAACCATGGCAGTGCCCCTACTCTCCCTAAGGGGCTGAAGAAAAGGTCTGGTCTAATGTCTGGGTACCTCTTCTCCGCTGGCATCCCACTTGCTGGGCCATGCCAGCCCCAGGCTGGGTCCAGCCGTTCCAGACCAACAGCAAAGACGCCACCTTCAGGTCATACTCAGAAGTGCAGTTTGGTGAGCCACACTGATGTTCCCCAGTCGCCTTTGCTCTGCTGGAAGCATAGTCTCAAGGCAGAGGGCCCAGGGGACAGAGAGACAGTACAGTGGGTAAGGCACGTGCCTTGACTGAGTTTGATTCCCTGATCCTCGGCACAGATGGTCCCCCTAGGCCTGAATGCAGATCCAGGAGTAAGCCCTGCCTGAGCACCGCAGTCAAAAAAAAAAAAAAAAAACGGCATAGGGCAGAGAAGATTCTGTGTTCCTGATTCTGTGTTCCAGAATCTAGGGTTTCTCCGGGATCAAGAATAGGGAACTGCCTGTCTTGCAAACCATAATGCATAAAAGGAAAAGGAGAGAGAGAGCAAGAAGAAAAGTGCTTCCCATAGAGGGAAGGCTGGGGGTGGGAGGTGAGGAGAAGGGTTGGGGGATGGTGGGAGGGAAACGGGGGACATTGGTGGTGGGAAATGTACACTGGCAGAGGGATGGGTGCTGAATCATTGTATGACTGAAACCCAATTATGAACGGCTTTGCAATGGTCTATCTTATGGATGTCCAATTAAAAAAAAATTGGGGGGGGGCTGGAGTGATAGTACAGCGGGTAGGGTGTTTGCCTTGCACGCAGCTGACCCAGGTTCGAGTCCCAGCATCCCATATGGTCCCCTGAGCACCACCGGAGTAATTCCTGAGTGCAGAGCCAAGAATAACCCCTGTGCATCACCAGGTATGACCCAAAGAACAACAACAAAAAAAGTGTTCTTTTAAAAGCAATGTGGAGTTCATGCCCAATTCAATCAGCTTAATCAATGGCTGAATAAATAGCAGTACTCCTACATTTAAAAAAAAAAGAATAGGGGGTTGGAGGAGTGTAAGATGCTTGCTTCATTCATGGCCAACCCGGGTCCAAGTGCTGGTACCTCCTTGGTCCCCCAAGCTCCACCAGAAATGACCCCTGAGTGCAGAACCAGAAATAAGCTCTAAACCTTACTAGGTGTGGACCCAAAACAATGCAAAAACAAACAAACAAACAAAAAACCCAAAGCAAAGAGCAGCCTCTTATCAATTACATTCTTCACACATGTAGATCCAAGCCCTATAACAGCCACAGCTACTCTTTCAGTAGATTTCTACTGTGTGTGTGTATGTTTGTGTATGGGGGGAGGGCGCGGTTAGGTCACATTGGCAGTGTTCCGGGCCTATTCCTGGCTCTGTGCTCAGGGGACCTTATGTTGTGCCAGGGATTAAAATGGGGGTTGGTTGATTACAAGTCAAGTGCCTTACCCCTGTTCTATCTCTCTGACCCAAGATCACTACTTAAATGAAGTCCCATAACACCAGCGTCCTTGGCAGAGGCTTCAAGTTTCCTGGGCTCAAACTCTGTCTTGCTCTGATCAGTAGCAACCTCCACCCTATGTACCCTTCCTCCTGGGTTGCCAGGTTGCTAGGAGGATTAATGCATTGCAGAGTGGCCCTCTTAATATGTCTCCTGATCTTGCTATTACTGAGGATGGGTCAGCTACGGATTAGATCAGGTGCAGCTCTAGACTCTCAGCATATAGCAGTGAGGAACCAGAGAAAACTATCTATGGGGCCAGAGAGATACACAATGGTTAAGGCACTTTCCTTGCATGCAACTGACCCCAGCTTGATGCCAACACGACTTATAGTTCCCCGAACCAGGAGTAGTCCCTGAAGACCTTTCATTGTGACCCATCTCCAAAAAGATAACAAACTATCCATGGCCTCTATGGATCTTTCATTCTCTCATTGGTGGGGGAGACCAATCAAATCAGGAAACTATATGGGCTGGAACGATAGCACAGCGGGTATGGTGTTTTCCTTGCATACGGCTGACCCGGGTTCGATTCCCAGCATCACATATGGTCCCCCAAGCACTGCCAGGAGTCATTTCTGAGTGAATGAGCCAGGAATAACCCCTGGTTACTGGGTGTGACCCAAAAAGCAAAAAAAAAAAAAATCAGGAAACTATACACTATGTCAGATGTTGGTGCTTTGCCTACTGGGAGAAATGAAGGAGGAAATGGAAGATGCAGAGCAACGGGGGAGAGATGTGACTCTGAATATCAAAGTGTTCTGAGAAATGCATCTCAAGAAAGTGATACTGAAGGTTCAAGAAGAGGAAGTGGGGCCAGAGCAATAGTACAATGAGGAGGGCATTTGCCGTGCTGACCCGGGTTCGACCCCTGATCTCCCATATGGTCCCCCCGAGCACCACCAGGAGGAATTCCTGAGTGCAGAGCCAGGAGTGCGCCCTGAGCATCTCTGAGTGTGACCCTCCCCACCACCAGTGTGACCCTCCCCACCACCAAAAAAAAAAAAAGAAGGGAAAGAAACAAGTCACATGGATGTATAGGAGAAAGATGTCCCTGGCAAGGGAATTAAGGCACGTCAAGAGGGTCAGCTTGAGGGGACTGAGCAATGCTGGGAAACAAAGAAGACAAGAACGGGGTGGATGCTGCTAGATTCCCTCACTCACCCCTCTGTACTGGCTTCAGCTCAGAGTCAGATGTGAACCACTGGAAGGTTTTGAGTAAAAGGGAGATGGGAAATGGTGTGTAGTTTTGTTTTCACTTTGGACCACACCTGGAGGTGCTCAGGGATCACTCTAGGAGTGTTCATGGGGAACCGTATGAGGTGCTGGGGATTAAACCGGGTCAACCACATGCAAGGCAAGCTCCTTACCTACTGTTCTATCATAGTGGTCCCTCTGGGAGATGTGTGTGTGTGTGTGTGTGTGTGTGTGTGTATGTGTAGGGGCCACTAACCCAGCAATGCTGGGCAGAGGGATGGGAGTTGGACTAAGGGCCAAGGTCACTTCCAGTGCCTGACTACCTCTAACATTCCAGCCTCGATTTATGTTTCAGTGGCAATATTCTGGCAGAAGCAGAGAGACTAGTTAGGGAGTCACCATAATTACTCAACTCATGATAATGACAGACAGCTCAGCCTGGGGGTTCTGCAGTTGAAGTAGCGAAGCGGAGCTGCTTCTGGACATACTTTGGAGACACACAGGACAGGATTCTTGGTGGGTAAGATGCAGGGAGGCAGACAGTGTCAAGGCAACTCCAGGGTTTGGGCCTGAACAATGGGGGCCGACTTCAGGAAAGACAGAGTGAGGAGGCAAGGGGAAAGGTCAGAGTCTCATTTCAGATTGGTTGGGTATGAGATAATCACTAAACTGATATTCTGTTTATTCTTCCTGATGTAATACAGTTATGCAAACTTGGTTGATTTTCAGTTTGCTTTGGCAGTGGAGGGGATCAAACCCAAGGTCTCAGTCTCAAGGCAGAGAAGTGTTCCACGGCTGAACTCCATCCCGGCCTAGCACGAGTAGTACTTAATTGCACTGCACTGTCCCCCTGTTGTTCATCGATTTACTCAAGCGGGTACCAGGAATGTCTTCATTGTGAGACTTGTTACTGTTTTTTTTGCAAATCGAATACGTCACGGGTAGCTTGCCAGGCTCTGCCGTGTGGGCGGGATACTCTCTGTAGCTTGCTGACCTCTCTGAGAGGGGTGGAGGAATCAAACCTGGGTTGGCTGTGTGCAAGGCAAACGCCCTACCTGCTATGCTATCACTTGGTCCAGTACTTAAATACTTATTATTTCTTATTTATTGGCTGGAGCAATAGCACAGTGGTAGGGCGTTTGCCTTGCACGCAGCCAACATGGCCGACCCGAGTTCGATTCCTCCGCCCCTCTCGGAGAGCCTGGCAAGCTACCGAGAGTATCTCGCCCACACGGCAGAGCCTGGCAAGCTACCCGTGATGTATTCGATATGCCAAACACAGTAACAACAAAGTCTCCGATGGAGACGTTACTGGGCCCGCTCGAGCAAATCGATGAACAACGGGAGGACAGTGACAGTCCCAATTATTTAAGTGCTTACTCAAGATCAACCTGTGCTCCCAGAGCTCGGCCGTCATGGCGTGGCAGGAGGCGTGCGAGGCCTACCTGGTGGGGTTCTTCAAGGACACCAACCTCTGTGCATTCCCTGCCAAGCATGTCACCATTATGCCCAAGGACATCCAGCTGGCGTGCCGCATCTACGAAGAGAGAGCATAAACTTTCGATGCTAAAATCTCAGAGCTGGGACAAATGGAGACGTTATACTGGAGCCCGCTCGAGTATCGATGATTAATGGGATGACAGTGATAGACAGTGATTTATTTTAGTTTTAGCGTCACACCCTATGATACTCAGGGGTTACTCCTGGCTCTGCACTCAAGAATCACTCCTGGTGGTGCTGGGGGGACCGTATGAGATGCCAAGGACCAAACTTGGGGTGGGCGCATACGAGGCTAGCACCTTACTGGTTGTACTATCTCTCCAGCTCCATTAATTAGTTATAATAAATTTTATTTGTTGCAACAATAATAATACATTTCAGTGTTTTACTTTTTTTTTTTTGAGGGGGGAGCATTGGGCCTCACCTGGAGGTTCTCAGGACTGATTCCTGGCAGTGCCCTATACATGGTGCCAGGACTGAAGTCAAGTTGGCTGAAGGCAAGTCAAGTGCCTTAAACTCTGCCATCTTTCTGGCTGGCCACATCTCTTGCTATTCCTTTTTTTTTTGGGGGGGGGGAGAGGGTGTGTTTGTGTGGGAACTTACTCCTGGATCTGTGCGAAGGGATCACTCCTTAAAATGCTCAGAAGAGTGTGTGGGGTGCCAACAATCAAACCTGGGGTGGCCACATGCAAGGCAAGTAATTTATATGCTAGACTATATCTCTACTTTCCTCTTCTCACTTCTTATTGTATCTTACTTTTGCTTCTTTGAGAGTTATTTAAAACATTTCTTCGTATTGCTTTTGTTTGTTTGTTTGTTTTGGGGCCACATCCAACAGTACTCAGGACTCTCTTTTGGCTCTGCACTCAGGGATCACTCCTGGCTGGGCTCAGGGACCATATGGGATGCCAGGGATCGAACCCAGGATAGTTATATGCAAGGCAAGAGCCTTACCTGCTGTACTATCTCTCTAGCTCCTGACTTGTTAAATTCTTTTCCTCCTGATTTTTGGGTCATGCCTGGTGGTGCTCAGGACTCCCTCCTGGCTTTGTGCTCAGTGTTCATGGGTCCAACTGAGGTGCCAGAGATGAAAATAGGGTGAGCTGCATGCAAGGCAAAAGATCTACCCACTGCCCTATTGCTCCAGCCCAAATTTGATTTGGGTTTGGCACACACCTGGGACACTCAGAGTTGCTCTTGGCTCTGCACTCAGGAATTACTCCTGGTGATTCTCAGGGATGTTGGGGATGAAACCCGGGTTAGCCCCACACAAGGCAAGTGCCCTACCTGCTGTACTCTCGCTTTGGCCTGGATAAACCATATTTTGGGGGAAGGGGGTTGGAACACCTTAGGTGGTGCTAGGGATTAAACCGGGGTCAGCTGCTTAAGAAACAAATGAAAATATTATTAAGGCACAAACTAAAACTGCATGTTTTATTTATTTATTGGCTTTTTGGGTCACATCTGGTGATGCTCAGGGATTACTTCTGGCTCTGCACTCAGGAATTACTCCTGTCAGTGCTCAGGGAACCATATGAGATGCCAGGGGGGATGGAACCCGGGTCAGCCGCATGCAAGGCAAAATGCCCTACCCACTGTACTATCTCTTCGGCCCCCAAATAGCACATTTTAGTCCATGGATCTTACCAGAGAGCAGAGGTAGTTCGGGCCTTCAACTGCCAGCCTGAGTGGTTCTGTGAGTGATAGAAGGTTTAGTGTGTCAGCTTGGCGGAACCATGGAACCCATAATTCAATGGGACAGGAATCCCAGTTTCCTGTAAGGGATTTTAGAGATCCCTTACAAACAATGCTACCTTCAACCAGCAGCTGAGGGTAAGGAAAGTAGATTAGCTTTAATAACCAGGGTGCGCCTCATCCCACCAGCTTAAAGTCCTTAAGAATAGAACCAAAGGGACCAGAATGACAGTACAATGGGTAGGGTATTTGACTTGCATACCTCTGAGCCAGGTTCAATCCCCAGCATCCCATATGGTTCTCTGAGCACCACCATGTGTGATCCCTGAGTGCAGAGCTAGGAGTAACCCTTAAGCATCATCAGGTGTGGCCTCCAAACAAAAACAAAATAAAAGGGCCAGAGCTTGAGAGATAGTACAGTGGGTAAGGCACTGACCTTGCAAGCTGTCAGTCGAAGTTCCTTCCCCAGCATCCTCTATGAGCCCCTGAGCACTGCCATGGCTGTGAAAGAAACAAAACAAAATCAAAGACCAGAATTCGGGACAAGAGAAATAACAGCAGGTAGAAAGCTTGCTTTACATGCAACTGACTCAGCTTCAAGCCCTGATACCACATAAGGTTCCCTGAGTCTCACAATAAGTGATCCCTCAGCACAAAGCCAGGAAGAATCTCAGAGCACTGTTGAGTGTGACCCCCCTGCTCCCTGCCTCCACCTGCCAAAAAAAATCCTCCCCAAAAACACCCATGGGGCATAGAAGAATCTGTGGGCTGTCTCATCAGCACTTCCCACAGGTCCTGGCCTGCCTTCTGCATTCATGGCTCCTTCCTGGCAGTGAACCTTTTCTCTAGATCTGGGGGGTGGTTCACCTCAATGTCTGAATCCTCAGCCCCTGTGGAAGAGGTCGCACTCAGGAGAGGCAAGTGTGGAGCATTTGGTGGAAACGGCCATGACTGCGCCTGGCTCTGGGGCTTTGGGGCAGGCAGCACGGCAGCAGGAAGACCCAGGAGAGAGCTAGTGGGGGCTGCATTATGCTCAGGCTAGAGGCGGGGGCATGACCCTGGTTCCACCTTCACACATGGCTCCCTCTCCCTCATCCCCCCCTCCCCCAGCACTGCTGGGTGTGGCTGCAAAGGGGCCAGAAATGGTGATTAGGGTCAAGATTTCTTTTTCTCTTGTTTGTTTTCACTTGAGGGCTTGGGGGCCACACCGGGCTGTGCTCAGAGAGGACTCCTGGTTCAGTGCTCGGGGATCACAGCAACTGCGTGCAAGGAGAGCACCTACTCCTGCACTCTCCAATCCTCCTTAGATTTCTTTTTTTTTTCTTTTTGGGTCACACCCAGCGATGCACAGGGGTTATTCCTGGCTTATGCACTCAGGAATTATTCCTAGTGGTGCTCAGGGGACTATACGGGATATTGGGAATACAAACCCGGCTCAGCCGCGTGCAAGGAAAATGCCCTACCCACTGTGCCATCGCTCCAGCCCCACTGCACTTAGATTTCTTCTAAGGCTTTTCTCCTTTTGGAAATTGGCAGGCTCTGCAGGGGCTCCCTCCACCCAGGTGTCCTACCCAAGTCCCTTCTGGAAAGAGGTCAGAGTGGCCTCCAGCTGCCCTCACTCGCCACCCAATGGCTGGCCGTGTCCTTTGCTGCAGAAGTAACCATGGTCCAACGCAGACTCGACCAGTCCGCGGGCAGGGAGGAGGGCAGAGAAGCTGAGATCCACCAGCAACACCCACAGAAAGGGCAGCTGTTCTCTGTGCTGAGCTGTCATTCCTGGCTTGGAGTTTGACCGTTGCCTCCCGGGGCCTCAGCCTGAACCCTGATCTGTGTGTGTTCACACTGAGGGCAAAGGTGACCCACACCTGTGGGCTCTGTTTCCACACTGCCTCTGTCAGACTTTCTGCTCTCCAAACCCTCCTCCTGGAAGGGTTGGGGGATTTGTCCCTCCATCTCTCTGTCCAGGGTCTTCCTGGAGGCGGGGGGAAGTTGATCAGTCAAGTTGACATTGAGGAGTAGGAGAAGCAAACCTAATTAGATCTGTCCGGGACTCTACACTGATGGAGATGGAGACTCCAAGGCCAGGGCAGTGAACCGGGGTGCTAGCCTGCACCGGGGCGTCAAGGAGGGTGGTGGGTTCACAGGTCAAAGGCCAGAGCCTCTGTAATTAGGTGTTTGTCCTGCCAGCTGGAGAGGTGCCCCCCATTCAAAGGTTATTTCTGACAAAACCTCTAATTCTGAATTACACGCCCTATACTAATTCTTCTAGATAGCTAAGGGAGCGATAAAAGATTCTCAGGAGGGACTGACTTGGATTCAATCTCCAGCACCCCATATGGTCCCTGAGCAGAGCCAGGTGTGGCTCAAAATCTTTAAAAAAAAAAAGCAACGGGGCATGACTCAGTGGGGTGGCTTATGCTTCACATGGCCCTGGGTCAATACACAGTGCCTGGGGCCTGAACGGTAGTACAGAGGGGAGGGCATTTGCCATGCATGTGGCTGACCCAGGTTCAATCCCAGGCACCCAGTATGGTCCCCTAAGCACTGCCAGGAGTGATTCCTGAGTCAAGAGCCAAGAGTAACTCCTGAGCATCAGCTGGGTCTGACATAACAAAAACCATGGCACTTCAGAAAAGACAATGACATGGGGGCTGGAGCGATAGCACAGCAGATAGGGTGTTTGCCTTGCACGTGGCTGACCTGGCTTCGATTCCCAGCATCCCATATGGTCCCCTGAACACCGCCAGGAGTAGTTCCTGAGTGCAAAGCCAGGAGTAACCCTTATGCATCGCCAGGTGTGACGAAAAAAAAGATAATGACAGATATAGTTGAAGCCACATAAGGATGGCAATTAAGACTCCCATAAAACACCCAAATGAGAGCTAAGAATGAACTTTATAGTCTTACTTGGAAGACAAAAATGAAGACACATGGAGGGGGCTGTGAATTGCCAAATTTGTTGATTTAGCGGTGGCCCTGAAATAAATGTTCTCTGGCTTCCAATTTAGACTTTTCCCACTATTCTACTCAGTTTCTAGAAATGACTCATAGTCCCTTCAGCCTCCCTGTGCTATACGCAATGTAGAATACAATTTTTTACGAGGGAGGGTTGAAGAGGTTCACACCTGACTATGCTCAGGATTTATCCTGGTTCTGGGCTCAGGAATCATTCCTGGTGGGGCTTGGGGAACTATATGGGGTGCCAGGGATCATTCGGGTCAGATGTGTGCAAGGCAAATGCCCTACCTGCTGAACTACCTTTCTGGCCTGAGAAAACACTCATTAATGAATCAAATGAGTCTGTCCTTTCTGGATAACCATGACAATAAAGAGAGAGAGAAAGAGAGAGAGACAGAGAGAGAGAGAACTAGAAACTATAAAGTAATAGAATATGGAAAATACTTTGCTAGGACCAAGTTGTAGACTGCAGAAGCTAGTTGCCTCGGTCACCTCAATTAAAAACAAACTTAATCACTTAATCACTTAACTTCCCGTTAGTCGTTAGTCGTTGATTTGCTCGAGCGGGCGCCAGTAACATCTCCATTTGTCCCTGTCGCGTGCTAGTGTAGCCCAATGGCATCTGTTTGCTCTGGGAACATGAAGTGCCTCAAACCGATCGTTCATGATCTTGACGAAGAAGTCTGACCATCTGGTAGGTGGGCGGCCACGCGGTCTTTTGACATCCCGTGGAATCCAGTCGGTAACAGCTCTAGTCCAGCGGTCGTCTTTAAATCTCATTACATGACCAGCCCATCTGATTTTCGACACCTTGGCAAATGAGACAGCGTCCCTGATTCTTGATCGTCGACGGATGTCAGAACTCCGAATTCTTTCTCTCATTTGAGTGAAACGTGATATTCCAAGCATAGCTCTTTCTATTCTTCTTTGGGAGACCTGAATAGCGTTCTCATCTTGTTTGTGTAGGGCCCAGGTCTCTGAGACTTATGTTAATGCAGGAAGAACAGTGGAATCAAAGAGATGTGCCCGGAGCCGGAGGTTCTTCGTCTTCTTAGCTATTTCTTCGACGTTCTTGAAGGCGTTCCAAGCCGCTCTCTTCCTCCTGCGCAGCTCGGGTGCCAGGTCATTTGTCATGTTGACCTCTCGACCTAGGTATACATAGCTGTTGCATTCGGAGATGGTCGTTCTGTTGAGAGCGAATGGGGCGTCAGGAACGAGGCTGTTTCTCATAAACATTGTCTTCGTAAGATTCAGCTGTAGTCCTACCTTTCCACACTCACGGTCAAAGTCGGCCAGCATTTGTGCCACTTGGCTGATGTTTGGTGTTATTAAAACAATGTCATCAGCAAAGCGGAGGTGGTGTAGTTACCGACCATCTATCTTCACTCCCATTCCTTCCCATTCCAGTCGTCGCATGATGTTCTCGAGGGTGGAACTGAAGAGTTTCGGTGAAATGGTATCACCCTGCCGCACCCCTCTCTTGACATCAACGATCACTTCTTTGTAGAATGGTGAGATCCTGGTAGTGAATCCGCAATACAGCTCACGGAGGATCCTGATGTATTGGGCTTGAATGCCCTGATTGGCTAGGGCTTCAATGACCGCTTCCGTCTCAACAGAATCAAAGGCCTTCTTTAAATCAATGAACGTTAAACAGAGCGGCATCTTGAACTCCCAAGAAACCTCAATGAGCTTGGTTATCGTGTGGATATGGTCGATGGTGCTGAATCCTTTGCGGAACCTGGCTTGCTCGCATGGTTGTCCTTCATCTAGTGTTCTGCCAATCCTATTTAGGATGACTCGAGTGAACAACTTGAAGATGACAGGCAATAGGCAGATCGGGCGATAGTTGCCAATGTCATGGATGTCTCCCTTCTTGAACAGTAGTACGGTCCTGCTGGTTTTCCATTGGGACGGAACCTTGCATTAGGACAGGTAGCGAGTGGAGAGCCGAGCCAGTGTATTGATGAGTACTGACGGCAGGTTCTTCAGGTGTTCAGGTCTGATTTTGTCTGGGCCGGGTGCTGTTTGTTTCTTTACCGACGAAATGGCGTGTCGGATTTCGGAAGGGAGAACGTTGGGAACGACATATCCATCCTGTGGAATTTGGTATGTCGGCAAGTGGACATGGCTATTGAAGAGATTTGAGTAGAAGTCATGGATAATCTTCTCCATTGCCGTTCTGGAGGATGTGATGGATCCATCAGGACGTCGGAGGGCAGTCATCTTGGTCCCGATGTGAAGTTCTTCAGCTGCTCTTCTCGGTCCTATCTTGGCATTAAAATCACCCACAGTGATCTTGTAGAAGGTGTGGTCTTCTTTATAGAACTTCTCTAGCTCCATGTAGAACTTCTCGATTTCTCTTTCATCATAATGAGATGTTGGTGCGTAGACAACGAAGATTGAAGACAACCAGATAGAAACTGCAGGCAGTGAGCCACATCTATTCAAACAAACAAACAAACAAAAATAGATGGAGAGGTGCTGGAGAGATAGTACCTGGCATCGCGTATGGTCCCCAGAGACCTGCCATGAGCTTTCCCTAGTCCGAAGCCTGGAGTAAGCCCTGAGCACCACCAGCTGTGGGCAGTTAAAAAAAAAAAGTGTGAGGGCGGAGCAATAGTAAAATAGTACAGTGGATAGGGTGCTTGCCTTTAATGCAGCCAACCTGGGCTTGAGTCCTGGCATCCCATATGGTCTCCTGAGCCTGCCAGTGGTGATCTCTGAGCACAGAGTCAGGAGTAAGCCCTGTGGAGGCAAGGTGATAGTACAGTACAGCAGGGAGGGCATTTGCCTTGCATGAAGCCGACCTGATTCCATCACTGGCATCCCATATCATCCCCTGAGCACCACCAGAGTAATTACTGAGTGCAGGAGCCAGGAGTAACCAATAATCCCATAATCCCTAAGTATTGCTGTATGTGACCCAAAAAGTAAAAAAAAAAAAAAGGAATAAGCTCTGAGCACCACTGGGTATGCCCCCAAACAAACAAACAAACAAAAAGAACACCCCCGCCCCCCCTCGCTTCCACCCCTGCCAAAAAAAAAAAAAAAAAGAAATGAAAGGACCTGTACAGACAGCATAAAGGTAAAGGTGTTGTTTAACATGCAACTGCAGCTGTGAAACGGGTTCAATTCCCTATATGGTTTTCCTGAGTACTGTCAGCTATGGCCCAAAAATCAAAAAGGAGAAAGATGCTGAGAGGAATAGACAAGCATCTGGTCAGGGGTTCAAATCCCTGGTGGCCTACATACACAGAAAGACCCTCCCAGCGAGCATTATAATGAAAGGAAAGGTGTTTGGGGCCAGGAAACACCCCTGTGCTAGAGGCCCTGATCCTGATGGAGCAGAGAAGGTGGAGAAGGAAGGGCAGCCCGGGACCATCCATGCGGGGCATGGCAAGAGTCGAGGGGTGGGCACAGAGCAAAGGCAAGGTCGAATCAGAGGCGCTGTGAGTGAAAGGGTACAAAGCCTGCCCTGAAGTGGTGATGCCTTTGTCATTGTTCAAGTTCACGTGGACACTCACTGTGTTTGTCAGTATCATCCAGAGATCACTCATGGGGCTGTGAACCCGCATTTTCTCAAACTCAGCATCCTCAAAGCAAACCCCACATACTTTAAGTTATCCCTCCTTATTTCTCCCCATCCACTATCCCCACATCTCCCAGAACCCCCCAACCCCTGTAACCTGCTCTCTGCTTTTGGTTTCCATGTGGCCTTTGAGACTAGTTTCTGAGGCTCAGTCAAGTGGCAGCTCTTATCTGTACAAACTTTTTCTTGAGGTGGGTGAGGGGTTTCAAAGCAGTGCTCAAGGAGCTGAGAAGTCTCTCCATGGGGGGCACTTGTTTTGTTTTGCACCCACCAGTGCCCAGGGCTTACTCCTGAATCCATGCTCATGGATCACTTTTTTTTTCTTTTTGGGTCACACCTAGTGATGCACAGGGGTTACTCCTGGCTTTGCACTCAGGAATTACTCCTGGCGGAACTCAGGGGACCATATGGGATGCTGGGAATTGAACCCGGGTCGGCCATGTGCAAAGCAAATGCCCTACCCACTGTGCTATCACTCCGGCCCCACTCACGAATCACTTTTGGTGGGTTTGGGACAACCTATGCAGTACTGGGGATAGAACCTAGGTCAGCTGCGTGCAAGACGAACACCCTCCCCCTTGTACTGTATCTCCAGCCCCATAAATTTCTTCTTGGTGCAGGTGAACCTTGACCCTGTTGTGCAGGCAGGCCTGTGGGTTAAAGCGTTTGGGACCTGTGAGGGGTCAGGAGACCCACCAGGGCAACACCTGGGGATGCTGTAGGATGGCGGGAGAGAGGTGTTGGGGATTGAGCTGGGCTCTCATGCTTGCCATGTCCTTGGAGACCTTTCCCTGGTCTCCACCCAAACTGTGGGGGTAGGTGAACCAACCTGAACTCGGGGGAGGACGTGGACAGTGGGGACTCGGACTTGTAACCACAGGCTTGCAAGCAGATGCTCTGAGCCCTAGAGCTATCTGGCCCTGATCTGATTTGTGTTTTAGGCTCCCTTTCACCGCCCTGGGGATGCAGTGAAAGTGCTTCCCTACTGCAGGAGGGATCTGGAGTGAAAGCAGAGAAGAAGGCTGCAGGGAAATGGGGCCCTTCAGAACTTTGAGTTGTTTGTGGGCCAGACTCAGCCGCTGCCCCAGAGGCATCGCTCAGAGGTCATTTCTGGGGGTACTGTGGGACCCATGTGGTCCCAGGGATGGAACCTGGAATTCTGTGCCCAAAGCATGAGCCCCAGATGTTTGAGACAACTCTCTTCCCTAGAAGCTTTTCATTTTGTTTTGAAAAGCAGGGGCTACATCCTGTGGTGCTCAGGGTTTACTCCTGGTTCTGTACTCAGGAATCTCTCCTGGCAGGGCTTGGGGTGCTGAGGATTGAACCCGGGTCGGTTTAAGTGCTTTACCCACTGTACTATATCCCTCTAGCTGCTTTAGCAGCATGTTAGAGGTAAGGCTGACTGAGCCCATTGGTGGAAGTGGGTGTGGGGTAGTTGAAATGGGGACACCGGTTCCCAGG
This sequence comes from Sorex fumeus, assembly GCF_029834395.1. Lineage (NCBI taxonomy): Eukaryota > Metazoa > Chordata > Mammalia > Eulipotyphla > Soricidae > Sorex > Sorex fumeus. The sequence goes on from NW_026606120.1 coordinate 81,619,112, forward strand.
AGGACCCAGGAAGGGGCAATCAAGAATTCAGTGTAGGGCCTGGAGCGATAGCACAGCGGGTAGGGCGTTCGCCTTGCATGCAGCCAACTCAGGTTTGATTCCCAGCATCCCATATGGTCCCCTGAGCATTGCCAGGAGTAATTACTGAGTTCTCTGAGTGCAAAGCCAGGAGTAACCCCTGTGCATTGCCGGGCGTGACCCAAAAAGAAAAAAAAGGAATTCAGTGTAGGTGGCGAGGGGTGTGGTGTTGTGTGTTCATGAGAAACTATCATTCACAGTATTGAGAAAAAAAGTACCTCAATCAATCAAAAAGGGGGAAAAAGGGAAGAATTCAGTATAGGGTAAACTTGAGATATAAAATCAATTAAGATAAAAGCAACGAGAGATCTTAATTATGCAGTGACTATGAATCTGAGGATTATTGAGGAAGTCAAAACTAGAGATCAAAACTTGAGGGCCAAGGGCCAGAGAGATGGCTCAATGGTTCACAGACTTTGCGTGCTGAAGCTCAGGGTTTGAACCCAAGTACTACACTGTATCTATCATCCCCTGAGCAATGCCTCTGGAAGAAAGCTAAAGGGAAAAAAAAAAAACCCAAAAAACAAATTAAAAAAAAACAAGATCACCCTTCCCCCACCCCCCACAAACAAAACAAAAATCCTGGTGGGTCATCAACTAGAGATTGAGTGCCAAAGAGAAAGCCTAAGTAGCTCAATGATATGCATTCCAAAAAGTAAGCCCAGCCCCGGGGAGCCTGAGTGAAAGGCAGGGTTCTCTACATCTGAATGGGCACTCAGCACTCAGCATTTACAAGGACGGAAGCCAGCGGGGCGTACCAGGTTGGGGTCGCATCCAGTCCCAGCTCGCTTTACATTTCTATGGCCACTCCCAGGCATCAGTGATCAACCTGGAGGCCCACTGCAGCTCCTGGGGTGAGAGGCGAAAGGATTACCCAAAATTCCGTGAGAAGACCCTGGGGACAGGGTCTCGGGCAGCGCCGGAAACCACACTCCTCTTCCTCAAACTCCAGCCTTCACTGCTGGGAAACAGTGTTCCCATCATGCTTTCTAGTGACCGATGGCAGTGACCATCAGACTGCTAAGGTCCTTACACCGGCCCGGGCACCCGACGCTGTCCGGTCCCCGCGGGGCTGAGAGGGGGGCAGGGGTGGGATGGGAGGAAAGCGATAGACGGCCCATCATTGTCTTCCTCGGCTGCCCCAACTGTTTATTTCTATCCCAGTAAGCGGGGACCGGAACTGGGGCGAGCAGGAGGAGGTGCAGGAGGAAGGAAGTCCTCTGGTTAAAAACAGCTCCTGTGAGCCGGGGAGGGAATCACTCATGCCCAGCCCACTCCCCCAGGCCCGACTCTACTACCTAAGTGTGGATTTCATTCTCCACCAGCAACCTATGCCCAGCTATGCCCATCAACTGTAATACATCACTGCCAGGCAGGACCCCCTTTGCCTTCCCGAGGGGGATAAGTTTGCACCCTCCCTCCTTTTTTTTTTTTTTTGGTGCAGTGCTTAGGGATGCAATCCAGCTCTCCTGTGAGCATGGCGAGTGCCTTACCTCTGGCCTCCAGGAAGCCCTCAGCCCACCTCTTCCTGACAGCACCACTTCCCTCCCGTGAGCGCTCCTGGGGATATGGCCCAGCTCCGAGATTAAGTCAGTTGCACTGTTCAATGCACAGAACGGAGTTGGGGTTTGGCCCCCTGTCCCCACCGCATGTCCGGAAGACCCACGCCCCCACCATACTGCATAGGGCAGCTCCTACAAAGGGGTCGGCTAGATGGTTTCTGCAGTTCTTCCTAGTTCTGTGGTTTCTCAGAAGTACGCGATTCTCTGGGGCCTGGGTCGTGGCTCAGGAGCACTGGCCTTGCGCACTGCCGTGAGGCCCTGGCTTCCTTCCTCAGCTCGCCCACAAGCTACAAACTTAACAAAAAAAACGGCTCAAGTCTCACAGAAGATGCCGGAAAGGCTTTTTTTCCCTCCTTTGGGCGGGGCGGGGTGAGGGGGACAGACCTTAGCAGTGCTCAGGGCTTACTCTTGGCTCTGTGCTCAGGGACCACTAGTGCTCAAACCTGGGACCAGGGGCTGTGCAAGGCAATCACCTGAACCTCTATATCACAGCTCTCTGGCCCCAGAAGGTCTATTTTGCTCCCTTACAGTGGCAGGGGGGTTAGAGCAATAGCACAGTGGGTAGCGCATTTGCCTTGCACACAGCCGACCCGGGATGACCCGGGTTCGATTCCTTCGCCCCTCTCGGAGAGCCCGGCAAGCTACTGAGAGTATCCCGCCTGCACGGCAAAGCCTGGCAAGCTACCCGTGACGTATTCAATATGCCAAACACAGTAACAAGTCTCACAATGGAGATGTTACTGGTGCCCGCTAGAGCAAATCGATGAAGTGGACGACAGTGCTACAGTGGCAGGGATCTTGGAACAAAGTCCCCAAATCATTTGGAAGGCATTGCCCATCCAGGAAAGTTGTAGGACTAAGTCCTAGTGAGGGGCACAGGAGGACCACAGGCTTCAGGATGGGACTGGCCTCCCTCCCTCTGTCTGAGGGAACATACAGGATGCAGGGATCAAACCCAGTTGTCCTATTCACTGCACTCTCTCTCCAGCCTTTCCTTTCTAACAGGCTAACTCCACTGCCATGCAGAGCCTGGACGGCAAGAGGGCGAGGAGGATGGGAGCGGGGAGACCCACCATCGGAGGTTTTTACCACACCCAGGAGGTAGGGCGTGGTGGAACCACTGGCAGGAATCCGAGGCAAGCAAAGCTCTTCCAAGTCCAGGTGTTGGAAAGGGCACAGGACAGGTGTCTGGCCCGGCCGGGCCTCCTGCACGCAGAGCACGCACACGCACCCTTGAGTTGTCTTCCAGCCTTATGGAATTTCAAAGCAAAGCTAGACTTTTGCCCTAGCTCCTCTATGAAAACTTTAGTTCTAGTTCTAAAGTTACAAGTGAAATCACTGTTATCACTGTCATCCCGTTGATTGAATTACTCAAGCGGGCACCAGTAATGTCTCTATTCCTCCCACCCCTGAGATTTTAGCAGCTTCTTCTTACTCCTCTTTTTCCAACGATTGGAGGCTTTTTCAGGGTCAGCAGAATGAGACCTGTTGTCATTACTGTATTTATTTGGCATATCAAATAGGCCATGGGGAGCTTGCCGGGCTCTGCCTGTGTGGGCGGGATACTCTCAGTAGCTTGCTGGGCTCACCAAGAGGCATATATTTATACATTTCTCTCTTCAAGTGAAATAAGTATCCATAAACCCTTGACTTAATCTACTGGGGACCATATGCAATGTCTGGGGTCTGGGATCAAATTGCTCTAGGGCAGAGCTTAAGAATTTTGAGGGGTGAAGAAATAATACAAGTGGGTGTGGTGTTTGCCTTGTACACAGCTGAGCTGGGTTCAATCACGGCTGACTTTGTAGTAGAGCACTTACATGAGACCCTGGGTTCAACCCCAATACCTGTCCCCCTCACCCCCTCAAAAGAAAAGCTTAGGGAGGGACCTGCCCATAATTTTTCAAGAGAAATAGATAAAAGGACAATTTTTTTTTTTTGAGCCACATCTAGGAATTAGTTTTGGTGCAGTCTGGGGGACCATACAGCATGTCAGAGATTGAATTTGTGTGGGCTGCCTGCAAGGCATGTATCCTACCTGCTGTACTATCTTGCTGGCACAGAAGATAACTTTTTTGCTGTCTGGAACATACCTAATGGTGTGTAGGGGACGATGGAACATTGAATATGGACCAGCCTCATGCAAGGCCAATGCCTGAACCCATGTACTCGCTCTCTCCTGCCCAGGCCTTCAGCCACCTGAGGCACAGTTCAATGTCAGGGCTAGAGGATGTGATGCTGCCTGGGCCTGTCGCGCAGGGGACCCAATGGGTCTGGGACCTGAAGCTGGGTCAGGTGTACACCTGGCACTAGTGTCACCTGCTGTACTAACTCCCAGTTTAGTTCAAACATCCAGTTTGGGGTCCATGAGATGGTACAGTGGGGAGGGGGCGCTAGCTTTGCACACACCCGACCAGGGATCAATCCATATGAGCCCTGCACCCCATATGGGTCCCTCAGCCTGTCAGGAGTTCAGTCCTGATTGCAGAGTTAGGAGTAATCCCTGAGCACCACAGGGTTTGGGTCCCCCCACTCCCCAAAATGTCAAAGGGCTAAAAGTGGAGCTAAAAGCACAGCGGGTAGGGCGTTCGCCTTACACGCGGCCAACATGGCCGACCCGAGTTCGATTCCTCCGCCCCTCTCGGAGAGCCCGGCAAGCTACCGAGAGTATTCGATATGCCAGACACAGTAACAACAAAGTCTCCAATGGAGACGTTACTGGGCCCGCTCGAGCAAATCGACGATCAACGGGAGGGCCTTTACCTTTACCTTTTACTGCTAATTTGTGTATTATAAAAAACTGGTTCAACAGATTACCAAATAATACTGAAGTTAAATAAATAAAGAGAAGTACTGTAAACTGGGGAATTAGGGCTTGTAGGACTAACAGCAACAGCACTGTCAAACTGCTTTCTGAAGATGCTGCTTCAGTGTTTGGGAATGCACCTTTGCAACACTAATGAGCAAGACTTCACAGAGGTAATCAGAGTGGTGCCATCGACCCTGGGGCAGGAAGGACAGGAGAAGCAGGTGGAGAAATGATGGAAATGCAGGAAATAAGACTGCGCAGGAGGGCAGGTGGGACAGCGGAATGCCAACCTCACACAGCCGTGTTCCTTTTAGAATCCCAGTGTCAGTGGTGGCATTTTATTAAGAGAAAAGTTGTTGTAAACACATAAGAAATTAGACCTTTTAATTAATAAACAAATTAAGTTTACTTAAAATTAGCTCTGTGACATACTTTTTCAAAGTTTCAGAACCTGGTCCCTAGTCCATGAACCACCAGGGTCCCGTGTGGCCGTGGCCAGAGCTTGGGGCCCCGGGACAGTGCACACCAGGCCTGGGGCCTGCACAGCTGCTGCGCACAGGGGCAGGTTTGGCCGGAGAGCTCCACGAGATCCCGGGCGGGCTGGGCTGTCAGAAGAGTTCCAGCACTTCGATGGAATATAAGTCTCTACTAGTTTTTTCTTGATTTAACTTCTGAAGTTCACGAAAACTTACTTCAATCTTGTTGAGTTCAGAACATATGCATATCTACAGAAAAAATGTTTCAGAATATATTAACATAATGCTCATGAGAAATTCTTCATGATTATACTGCTTCAAGGAGAAGGATTTTACACACACGCACAGACATACACATACATTTTACACACACACACACACACACACACACACACACACGTTGCTTTGGAGCCATACCCAGAAGTGCTCAGGGGACACAGTTTGGTGCTGGAGATCAAATCAGAGTTGGCTGTGTGGAAGGCAAGTGACTCAACCCTTGTACCACTTCTCTCGCCCCAATAATAAAATAGGGGGTATGGTGCAGTCAGCAGGTCAATCTGTACCTGTGAGGCGAGTGCATCAGCAGCCTCATGGTGCCTTCAGACTTCCAGATACCCCAAAATTGCTGCTGTGCCTTTGGCCAGACCCCAAAAACTTGGGGCAAAGGTTACCAAGAAAGTAAACGGCCAAAAATTAGTATGTGGGAGACACACCCACAAACCACCTTGGACTCAGCTATATAATTGGAGACAAGGCCGCTCTGGTTCCTTATCAAACTGCTTAATGGCCATGATCCCAGAGACTCAGAGACAAATCTTGGAACCCAGTGGCTTTTGGCAGAAATGCATCCAGTCCCCACAATACGTTACCGGCGCCGGACCATCCCAGAGGGAAAGGGTGCTATCCCTCCGCCTGCTCCCCCTTGGTTGCTCGGTGGCTGTCATCTTCCAGAGGCCATTGGATGGTCAGGTTTGGGCAATGACGAGACATGCACGGCTTCGTGGAATGGGGGTTGAGCTGGCCCTTTCCTCCCCGCCCTAATGAGATCCTGAGTCACCGCCAACGAACGGCCTCTTTGTCTCCTGATCAAACTGCTTAACAGACATGATCCAAGAGACTCACGAACAAATCTTGGAACCCAGCAGGTTTTGGCAGAAATCCCTCCAGATTTAATTGTTAAAATTTCAGAATTTCAAAATCGCGCGGCCACTACTGCAGCCGCTTGAGATCATACATTATTCATAACCAGCAATAGAAAACAAATTGCCTACTGTTGCCTTTTCGGCAGATCTGAGTGTTGGGGCAAAATCCCAAAAATAATGGTGGGTATGGTGTCGAAATATTGAATGTAATCAAAGTAGAGAGAGATAGGGCTGGAGTGATAGCACAGCGAGTAGGGCGTTTGCCTTGCACACGGCTGACCCGGGTTTGATTCCCAGCATCCCATATGGTTCCCTGAGCACTGCAGGAGTAATTTCTGAGGACAGAGCCAGGAGTTAACCCCTGTGCATCGCCGGATTTCACCCCCCCCCAAAAAAAACAAAAACAAAAAACAAAGTAGAGAGAGAGAAATGTGGAAATCATCTGCCCCAAAGGTAGGGGGAGGGTGTGGGATAGGGGGTATACTGGGGTTTTTGGTGGTGGAAAATGGGCACTGGTGAAGGGACGGATGTTTCACTGTATGAACGAGACTTAAACCTGAAAGCTTTGTATCTGCTCTCACAGTAATTCAATAAATAAAATTATAAAAAAGGCCAAAAAAAAAAAAATAGAATTTAGGCAATACTTTGGTCCAAACAGAAGTGTGTGTGTATATATATATATATATATATATATATATATAAAAAGATCTACAAACCTGGGATTTCACGAACTTGTAAAGACTTAACAGTAACCTTTTTGCTTCTGGTATCATGACGACGACAGTGAAGTTAGCATCTAGCAGAAGGCATATCCAATCCATGATCTGTAGACAAACAGGAATAAGAAAATGAAGACTAGTATTTTGTTATTTGATCCATACCTGGCAATGCCTAGGGGACTGCAGCGCCAGGGATCAAACCCAAGGCTCCCACATCAAAGCACGCCATGTGCTCCACTTCTTTGCGCTCTCTCCCCTGCATCAATAAAGATTTGATTATTTTGGGGCCACGCCACCATGTGGTGCTCGGAGCTACTCCTGGCTGTGTCTGGGGAACTGACTGTGATGCCGGGGATCAAACCAGGGTTGGCCGCATGCAAGGCAAGTGCTTTAACCCTGTACTCTCTCTGGCCTTAGGAAGTTAAGATGTTCAAATTTCAGTTAACATATCTTATAGCATTCACAGGCGAGTCAGTTGTGAAAAAAAAAGTTTTTTTTAAGTCTGCGATAGAGAAATGTTTTTCCTTTCTCTCTGAGGTGGGAGGGCAGTTGGGGGACATTGGGGGGCAACTCAGGAGACCCTCCCAGTGGTGCTAAGAACCAGCCTGGGTTGCCTGAACACAAAGCCTGTGCTCTGGTCTCGGAGCTCTTTCTGGCACAAAGAGATGGAGAAATTTCTAAGCTATAATATTTTAAAAAAATGACTTCTGCTTTGGGATTTTTTTCTCCCCTATTTTTAGCTTATAAAAATTCTTTTAAATGAATTTTGAAAGACACACAAATATGAGATGACTTCGCATGTGGCTGACCCTGTAAAATCCCTGGCACCAGAGGGTCGCTCTTGCACAGAGAACCAAGAATAGCCCCTAAGCACTGCTGGGTGTGGGCGAAACCCATGTCCTCAACTGAAGCTCTTTCATTAATTTTTTTTAATGGCGGAGTGAGGGGGTGGGGAAATAAAAGTTTTATTTAGAGAAAATATAAGGAGAGACAGTAAGTCCATATCTTAGGTTGTAATGTAGGCACCAGAGAATGCTACTGTTTCTTAATTTTTCAGGGTGTTGGGGGCTACCCAGGACCACTCCCAGAGGCTGGGTGTGCTATGCAGGTCTAAAGGTTCACAGTTGAGGCTGATGATGTGCTGTTTGGCCATGGCCTGCTGGGATCACCAGAGTCCCCCAGGATACCTAGGAGCTCCCTGGGCTGCAACCAAGGGTGCCTGAGAGACCAGAGGCGTGGAGGAGCAAGCCTGGGGACCTGCACACACAGCATCCACTCCAGCCTCCTGAAACCCTCAAGAAAGGCCACAATAAACCACAATAAACCAACCCACTAGTGGGTGGGTTTCCTGCATTCCCATTTTTGGGGTGACGCTCACTGCTCCCGCTGGCTCCGGAGCAGCCCTTTCCAGAGGTGCCTCACCTGGCTCAGGGTGGGAGGGTGTGTCCCAGGAAGTGTCATGGTCGCATTCTCATTGCACTTGAGATACAGGAAATACAAATAGTGAAGGAATAGCTGCAGAGGAAAGGAACAAATATTTTAAAACTTCAACAGAAAAGTTGCTCTCCACACAAAGCTAACAGGGTGGGGGAAGGACGCTTTTCAGAGGCTAGTCAATGGAACTATGTGTAAAACAAACGAAACAAACTGAGGATGGCAGGAAAGGCAGCAGTCAGGCAGGCACAATGAGGGTTTGCTGGCTTGGGAGGGCCCACGGGAGCTCTTTCTGCTCACAAATAAACCTGCTTTACAGGCTTCGGGACTCAGATGGGGAGGGGCAGGGGAGTGCCACGCTGAGATGCCATCCCACTCTCCAGCCCACCAGGGGCCAGAAACACCCACCCATCCCGAGGCACTGAACCATCTTTCAAATATCCGACACGCTGCTGAGAACAGAACGACCAACTTGAAAGCAGAAATAAAGCTCTGCAGGGGTAGGTACCACCACTTACAGTGACATGCTGGGCTGGGATGTCTTTCAAGTGTGACAGGAGGAAGGTCTCGCTATATGCAGAATGAAGAACTGCGTTTCTGCTTTGGAATAAAGGAAATTCTGACTTTGGTAAATTGCGAGTGTTGGAGCTGGGGAGAGCGCACGGTGCGGAGAGTGCCTGTTTGGAGTGCAGCCAACCCAGTGTGGATCCCCGTATCCCATCTGGTCCCCCAAGCCCCACCAGGAGTGATTCCCGAATGTGGAGACAGGAGTGAGCCCTGAGCACTGCTGAGTGTGGCCCCCCAAAGTCAAAGAGTATTCTACTGAAATGAGAAAAACCCCTTTCCTAGTATTACTGTTCTGAATTTATATACTGCTCAGCCCCTCTTTTTTTCCCCCCTAACTTTTGAGGACTCCAATGAAGAGCATGAGGGCTTAAAGTATGTCTTGCAAGCACCTTATCATGAGTTCAAATCCCTAGCGTTCCACATGGACTAAGCACAAACCCAGTTTGGTGGTCCCTGGCACTACTATTTCCAGCTGTGCCTCAGTCGGGTGTGTCTAACTACTACTAGAAAGGGGGGGGGGGCATCACAGCCAGCAAGACCCCTCTATCCCAACACATACACACAGTGAAACACCAGAGCTGTATCTTGTGCATACGAACAAAGTGCCACTGCAGGGGCTGGAGTGACAGCACAGTGGGTAGGGCATTTACCTTGTACACGGCCGACCTGGGTTCGATCCCCAGCATCCCATATCATCCCCTGAGCACTGCCAGGAGTGATCCCTGAGTGCATGAGTCAGGAGTAACCCCTGTGCATGGCGGTTGTGACCCAAAAAGAGAAAAAAAAAAGTGCCACTGCAGTGAGCACGTGCTTGAACATCTCAGCTCAGGGGTAGGATTTGGTGCCCAACACAGCTCTGTTATGTTTGAGTCCACAGTAGGGTATGCAGGCATCACTGAGGCACGCACCTACAAAGTAGGGGGGGAGAATAAATAACCGAAAAATTCTCACTTTTCTACGTTTTGTCGCTGAGCACTGACCATCAACTGACCTGGAATCTCACTTATGATAAATGAGCTGACCTGCCCTTCAGGGTGCCAGTGTTTAGTTTTAATACTAATTTTGAGAATATTCTATAACGTTTTTGTGGGTGTGTTGGTGCTGCAGTGCTAAGAGCTACTCCTGGCTCAGTGCTCTTGGCTCTGATTGCCCCCAGTAGCACTAATACCAGGCATCACCAAGGATCAAATCTGGGGCTCCTGTGCCCCTGCCCTGCCCATTTACTGTATTCAAGTTTTTACATGTATATTTTCTGATTTTTGGGGCCATATTTGGTGATGCTCGGGGGGGGAGGGGGCAGGGTTCAGGGCTCTGGGGTGCGGGGAATTGAACCCGGAGGAGCGCATGCAAGGGAAACATCTTCCTGGCAGTACTCTTGCTCTGGGCCCCCCTTTTGTAGACTGTGTTCAAACTTTTCTATTTCTGCTGCCTGTTCCCCACCATTAATGTCTGAGTCAGAGCTGAAGGTGTCGGGGAGACCAAGTAACACTGGGCACCAAAGATGATCAGCATATGCAAGGCAAGTACCTCAACTTGGACTCTCTTTCTGGCCTCTGGCCTCCAAACTTGTATTTTTTACTCTTTTGGGTCATATCCAGCAGTGCTCAGGGAGTTACTCCTGACTCCCCTCAGGCACGTATGGCACCGGTAACAGGGGTCAAATGAGGACTGGCTGCGAGCGAGGCACACACCTCTTCCCCCTGGTTATTCTGTCCCTCGATCTTATGATATATATATACATATATATATATATAGTCACACTCAGTATTGCTCGGGACTTACTCTTGGCTCTGTGCTCAGGGATCACTCCTGACGAGGTTCAGGGGAGCTCATGGGTACTGGGGATTGAACCTGGGTCAGCCGCACGTAAGGCAAGCACCCTACCCACTGTACTATCTCTCAGGCCCTCAGTTTTCTCTTTTAAACCAAAACTTAAAGTCAGTGTGGCTTAATTAAGAAAGCTGGTGTAAGCAAGCAATTTCAATGAAAGTAATTTTCAAACAGAAACTTAATGATCTCAGGATCCCACAACTGCTTGGGTCTGATGGAGCAAGGCTCGTGTCAAGGATACAGCAGAGCTGCTCGCTTTGGTACGACGGGGCAGGTGGTAGCTTCCTCTCGTGGGTCCTGAGGCCTCTCACACTTCTCACAGCTGTCTTCTTCAGGGGTGAAGCCATTCTGAAGAATTTCGGGCTGCTGCTCCATTTTTTCCTCGTGGGTAGCATCGATGTAGTCAGATACCGACTCCACACTGATGTCAGTGTCCTTGAGACTGTCATCGCCAATACTGTGCCGACCATTGAAAGCAATGCATTAACTCAGGAAAGGTCTTAGAAATCTAGTAACATTACAGATCAAAAAAGGCAGTGAAAGGCCTGCTGGCTCCTGAGTTACCTCAAAAAGATTTTCAAGCAGGCGCAGGTGGCGGACTCGGGGATGTCGGGGAAGTGCTGGAGGCAGAGCTGCAGGATCTGCACATCTGCGCGCTCCAAGGCAGCCACCAGAAGGCCAGGGCACAAGCTAGACGCCAAAAGAAATCCATCAGTAAAACCATCTCTACTCAACACGACTACAACTGTGCATAAGTCACGAGTCAGTGTATGAAAACTGGAACCTAGGTCTGGGGAATGTGACTCAAGTGGCACAGCCTGGCATGTGCGTGGCCCTGGGTTTCCAAAGAACATTTAGAGGGCTGGAAAAATGAGTTTTAGGGAGCCGTGTCTATGAAAGCTGGTGCACAGAAACAATTACCTGTAAGACAGCACATGCGTCTGGATAAGCTGCATCAGACAGTTGCGGGGATAAAATGATGGTTCTGCTTGACGGCGTTCCAAAAGCCCTGTGACGATGTCTCCAATGATCGTTTGAAAGTCAGGTGTCCGTTTAGTAGCTAAAAATTTACGCAGTTCCACTTCAATATGTTTTTCTGAGTCTTTCTGAAAAGGTGGAAGGAAAGGGATTCAATCTGGACCACTACAAACTGTCACTCTGATCTTAACGGGTTCCCAACATTTTCTCAAGTCACAAGTACCCGTGACAAGTATCTGGACATTGTGAAACTAGTGGATGTGACGTTTTGCCTCACAACACACAAAGGATGAAGGGCACAGAGATCAAAATGTTGGGAGCTTAAATGACCCATGGATTCAATGAGAATGGGACTGAGAAAATGGTACAGCCAGTGAGAGCCAGAGGAGCAAAGTATGAGCTCACCCGACAACCAAGGGCACCCAACAAACTGTAGAGACATAAAACTCAGGATGAAAATGAGATGGGATTCTTCTAACTGTTTGAGTTTTTCTGCTAATGTCTTTTGTTTCTAAGCGCCTCAGTGGCCGCTGGTGGGCACGGTTGGGTGACAGACTGCCCAGCTCTCAGAGCTCTCTCTCCCGCCTCGCTTCTGTTCTTCAAGCTTACCTTTATTGCTGAGAGAAGTTTAGATGCTGAAACCTCTTGCTGTCCACTCGTTTCGACTTTTCTTCTCCTCAACTACAATCAAATTAGGAGGTAAAATTAATACAAAAGAGCCCATGTACACTTGAAAGGGTATAAAATACCCCAATGATCATGCGATGCTTTTGTTATAATAAGGAACTTTCCAAAGGTACCCCTAAGGTAAGGGAAAGAGCAGAGGGTGCGTGCGACACCACCAGGAGCATACATCAAGGTTTTGAAACACACACATGCACGCACACACACGCTTGGCCAGAGATAATAAAACAGTTAAGGCTCTTGCCTTGACTGGGACTGACCCGGGTTCAATCCCCAGCACGACATATGGTCCCCTGAGCCTGCCAGGGCTGATCCTAGAGCACAGAGCCAAGAGTAGGTCTGAACACAGGTGGGTGTGCCTCCAAACAAACAAGTGGGAAAAAAGGGAAAAAAATTAGAGAAATATGCCTACCCCAGGAACTATGAAAATGACCATTTGATGTGCAATACTCTTTTTTGGTTAAAGGCTGTTGGTTTCCAGGTTCTGTGTGAAATTACCATGTTATTTAGATAAAATCTGATAGAGATGAAAAGAAATATTCTTTTAAAACTGTTTAATTTTGGGGCCACACCTAGAGGTGCTCAGCGCTTACTCCTGGCTATGCTCAGGACCATTCCTGGTGTTCTTGGGGGACCATATATGGTGCCAGGGATTGAACCTGGGTTGGCTGTTTGTGAGGCAAACACTCTAACCTACTAGTTTTTTAAATTACACATTCATTCTTCAATGCTTGCACTCACATCCCTGTAAGGCACGTAAGACTCACCGTTCTCTTTGATTGCTCTACGTTCTGGGATCTGTCTTCATTTTCCTGGGAAGTCTCCCAATTTACAAAATGGGACACAGTGTAAGAGCCTAAGAAAACACAAAATACACGTTCTGGAACTTCTTTACAGATTGCTCTCTCTCTCTCTTTTTTTGCTTTTTTGGGTCATACCCGGCAATACACCGGGGTTACTCCTGGCAGTGCTCAGGGGACCATATGGGATGCTGGGACTGAACCCAGATTTGTTGCATGCAAGGCAATCGCCCTACCCGCTGTGCTATTGTTCTAGCCCTCTGATTGGTATTTCTCAAGCAAAGCTTTCCACGCTGGAGCTCTGGGTACCACCTGGGCCCCAAGCATCATGAGAACAGCCCCCAGGTACTGCCCAGTGTGGCCCCAAATAACACCCATGTATAATTCAAGAGAAGTTTTCAAGTTGAATTAGTTCCACTGAGACCTCCCAAGCAGTAAACCAAGTTAAAAATCTGGCAGGAGAGACAGATCAGTGGGCTGCAGCTAACACTCTGTATGCAAGAGACGGGGTACAAACCCTGCTACCACATGGCCCCCTGAACACTAGTGAGAGTGATCTCCCAGCGACATGCTCACTATAGACCCAGAATACTGCCCAGTGAGCCTCTGTGTCGTGCACCCCCACCCCTGTGGTAAAAGGCTAAGCGCCAGCAACAGTCACCAACAGGTAACGCTGGGGCCATCTCACTTCTGAAGCCAGGACTCCGGAGTCACAAAGAGCAGAGCTTTGGAGTGCTGGCGCCACCCAGAGCACAGCTGGGTCAGCGCAGGTCAATGACTGCCGCCAAATGGGAACCCGTGGCTTCAGACACCTACCTACTGGCAGGCATCACAGCACGGGCAGAGGAGAGCGTGCTCGCTTTGCATGTCACTGACCTGGGTTCGATCCCCAGCACCCCACATGGTTCCAGTCTGCCAGGAGAGATCCCTGAGCAAAGGCCAGGAGTAAGCACTGAGCACCACTGGGAGTGGCCCCCAAACAGAAACGATCCCACCTATCAAGTTGGAAGCTAACAAAGTGGTTTATGGCAACAACGAATACATCTAAGATCATACCTGGTTCCTGACTATGCTTGAGTTTCCCAAGAGCACCAGCTAATGATGACACTTCACACTTATATGGAATCACAGTTAGAAATTTTCCATGTAGCATGAATAAATTCTCCCCATAATACCAGAGCTACCAAGAAATGTAACAGAAAAAAAGTTAGCAATATAACAAAGTTTTCTTCTAAGATCTGACTGAACAAAGTCATACAGCTATAACAATTTATGGTGGCAGGATAGAAACTGGGACCACCGGTGGTGGGAAAAGTACACTAGTGAAGGGACAGGTGTTGGAATATTCTATTACTGAAATCCAAGCATGAACAACTTTGTAAATGTATGTATCACTGTGATTCAATTAAAAATTTTTTATGGTGTGAGTAAGCTTAACACATTAGCAGAAAAAGAGAAATCAAAATTAAGCAGCTTTCTAGCATAATCTCATACATATAACTTGTTAACTAAGGTAGGTTCACACAATTCTTATTTTGCCCACAATAGCCCAAAGGCTGTGTGGCTTTGAAAGCAGCAGCCCTGAGGTGAATCCCTGACACAAGGCTCCCTGAACACTGCTGGAGGTGGCCTCCAAACCAAAACAACAATAAAAACAAACACAACTCCCCAAGTGTGAAAAAAAGTATGAAAACATACCTGAGCACTAGTGCCTTGTGGTAACTCCTTTGAAGCCTGTTGTGTCTGGAATTTTGTGTTCCATATGGCAAGGCAGTCTGTAAAATAAACAAAAGCAGAAGTCATCCCAAGTACAAATCAAGATGCCTCTGGGGAAGGTGGGAGCAGGGGGAGCAAGAGCTGAACATACACTTTGAGTAATAAAGAAATAGCTAATCACAGAAACGCAAAGAAATGAGACCCAGGAGAAGCAGTGGACAGAGCAGGAAGTCCTGTATCTTCCTCTCAATTTGGCCTTCAGCTTTAAATTGCGCTGACCAAAGTTTTAGTCTTGACAAAAAAAAAAAAAAAAACCCAAAACAGGGGAACCAGAGTACAGCGGGGAGGGCATTTGCCTTGCATGCAGAAAACCAGGGTTGGATCCCCATCATCCCACCTGGTTCCCAGAGCTCACCAGGAGTAATTCCTGAGTGCAGAGTCAGGAATAACCTTTAAGCATCACTGCATGTGGCCCCCAAAACAACAGTAGCAAAAAAGGACATTAGCCAGGAGAGTTACGTGGTGGCAAAGGTTTCTTTATTTTTTTTGGAGAGGGGTGAAGGGGACACACTCAGCAATGCTCAGGGTTACTCCTAGCTGTGCCAGGGATCAAACCTCAGTCAACCACATGCAAGGAAAATATGCCCTAACATCTGTACTATCTCTCTGGCCCCAAGATGTATTAAAGATTCAGCAAAGCAAACTGAAATCAAAGGTCTATTCAAGAAACATTTGAAGGTTATAACAATAATTTGACTGAAAAAAATAATTTGATGATAAAAGGAATAAATAAGTGAAAACGAACAATAGCAAAAGGGTCAGGATATAGTTCAAAGGGCTGCAGTGTCCCCTGGGCATGCAAAAGACCCCAGGTTTGATTTGGCATCATTTGATCTTCAGAGAATTGGTGGGTGAGCCCCCCCATACTCTCCCCACAAAATACATTCAAAAGTAGCCTTTGACAGGTTTTCCAAAGGGCTTCCTAATTTGCTGATTTCAGATACCTTTCGCCCCTGGCGATGGGGGTCCCAGCACTGCCACATGGTCTTGGTCCAGGACAGCAAGGGCAGCGCCACTGCGAGAGCTACAGGGCACCACATCCTTCAGCACCAGCGACCTAACAATCTGCCGACTCTTCTCTGTGTCGCTCGGATGCAGCGGAATCAAGGCTTCATACATGCACCCATCGGAACCTGGTGGAAACAACGTGGTAGTAAAGAATAGTTCTCTTTCTGTTGGAGGGCAACACAGAAAGCTGCTGGTAACATTTTAGCAAGTCCATACAGAAAATAAAAGTAACGGCTTACAACAAACAGTATCAGGGAGATGAGCAGCAATTGAGACCTGGATTCCGCCCCTGGCACCACATGGCCCCCCCAAGCATCACTGGAGCTTTGCTGAACAGTGAGCCAGTGAACCACACGTATGGTACAAACACAAAAATAAAGAAATAATTTTGAGAGAGCATTAAAATCTAGGGTGTGACAGAGTATAGCAGATAAAGGCGCTTGCCTTGCATGCCATCCACCTGGATTGGTCCCTGGTACAACATATGATCCCATAAGCACTGCCAGGAGTGGACCCTGAACCCCAAGGGTGTGACCCCAAAACAATCTGAGTCAGCACTAAGATTCTATAGCCATTAAATAAATTTCTGTGATAATTAAAAATTTTGAGAGGAAACAATCTGAGTAAATTTAGTTCCCCAATGCATGTATTTCTCAGAAGAAATTAATTAGTATTCGATTTCTACAATTTGTGTGACTTAACTCCATCACCATGAAATTAACATTAAGCTGCTGTGTGTTCAATGAATTTTTTTTTGCTTTTTGGGTCACACCGGGCGATGCTCAGGAATCACCCCTGGCAGTGCTCAGGGGACCATATGGGATGCTGGGAATCGAACCTGGGTCAGCTGTGTGCAAAGCAAACGCCCTACCCACTGTGCTATCACTCCAGCCCCGTGTACAGAGTAATGTTAAAGAAAAACATGTCAGCCCTTAGAATCAGATTCTCTTCTTTCAATGTTCCATAAGCTAAAACATATTTTGAAAACTTGAGTTTAACTTGAAAATGACTAAGACCTGGCCTTAGACCAAGGCTAATGGAAACCAGCTCCTTTCCAGCCCAAGTATCAAGTAGATTCCAACAATATGACAAATGAGTGCTTGCCTTATAGCTAGTGCAAACATTTGTACAATACAAAACTCTCTAAGGGGCCAGAGCCTGTAGGGTGTTTACCCTGCACGTGGTCAACCCCAGTTCAATCCCCAGCACTCCGTACGCTCCCCTGAACCCACCAGGAGTGATCCTTGGAGGCAGAATGGGAGTAAGCCCTGCAGACTGCCTGGTCTGGCCCCCAAACAAAAAGAAAATGCCAAGAAAACTTCCTAAAATTTTAAACAATGGTAACATGGAAATGTTTTCTAAACATAGCTGTTTTTGTTTTGCTTTTTAAAATCTAAATACTTTAGACTTTCCAACAAATAACCAAAAAGAAGCACAAGGGGGAGAATGTTATAAAGGGGATTTACCCCCCTTGGAGTGTAGAGGTTATGCTTTAGATCACTACACACTGGTAAATCCCCAAACACTATCTATTTTGCTAGTTTTTGGGCCACATCTGGTGGTACTTGGGGGCTTATTCCTGGCTGTGAACAGGCATCACTCCTGGTTCCTGGCAGGACTCGAGGAACTATGTGATGTGCTAGGGATTGAATCTGGGTCAGGTATGTGCAAGGAAAGTACCCAACCCGCTGTCCTACTGAGCACCACTGGGTGTGGCCCCAAACTCCTCCACAATGAAAAATAAAAATTTTACATTAAAAATAAAAAAAGTGGGGGGGCTGGAGCAATAGCAGTGGGTAGGGCGTTTGCCTTGCATGTGGCCAACCCGCATTTGATCCCCGGCATCCCACTTGGTCCCCCAAGCACCGCCAGGAGTAACTCCTGAGTGCAGAGCCAAGAGTAACTCCTGAGCATCACTGGGTGTGACCCAAAAAGCTAAAAATAAATAAAAATAAAAAAGGGGTGGGCCAGAGAGATAATATAGCGGTAGGGCATTTGCCTTGCACATGGCCAAGCTGGGTTGATTCCTAAGCACAGAGCCAGGAATAAGCCCTGAGTACAACGGATGTGGACCAAAACCAAACAAACAAAAGCCGGGAAAGGTTGTAGGATGCTTGAGAGATGGAACAGTACAGTGGGTAGGGTCAGGTGTGCCCCCAAGTCAATAAATTAGCAGATAAAATTCAGCCCTTTAATACTAACCTTAGATATAAAGGGACCCCCCCCCCCCCAACACCTATTTCTATAGGTGTCAAGTTATCAAGGCTTACTCTTTAGTCTGTGCTCAGGGCACCCTATGGGATACCAGGGATCAAATTCCAATTGGTTGTGTGCAAGTACCCTACCTACTGCTGCCCTGCCACCTATTGCTCAAGTCCCAAAGCCTTCTTTTCTTTTTTCCAGTGCCAAGACCTGAACCCAGGCCCTCACACACACAGGCGATTGCATACTGCAGTATGTGGGCCTGACCCTGAGATAACTGTTGAAGTAAGTTCTGTTACCTACAGCAAAGCCCT
The DNA here is from genome assembly GCF_029834395.1 of Sorex fumeus. NCBI lineage: Eukaryota > Metazoa > Chordata > Mammalia > Eulipotyphla > Soricidae > Sorex > Sorex fumeus. Next base: position 81,637,491 of record NW_026606120.1, read on the forward strand.
GACCTCATGCATGACTAAGACACGGCCCTTGCAGTGAGAGGCCCTGGGTCGACCCCGACTCCGCAGAAATAGCAATGAATGCACACCTGCTTACAAGGACGCAGAGAAAGGGGCAGCGCTAGAGTAAGACATGGAAACGCCTGAGACTCAGGCTGGAAACTCCGCAGTGCACTTCCATGTACAGTCGCTCAAAGCTGAAAAATACTTACTTAATGATAGCAGAGAGATGAACTTCCTACCCAGAGAGGCACTGAAACTCTGTATAACAGATTTCTCTTCTTGTCCAAGTAAGAGTGTGAATTTGTTTAACGCACGTGTATTAAATGTCTGTACATAAGCAAAGTAAGTTCCACGCTGCAAGAAATAAAAATTAGTTTTAACTAGTCATTTCTGATGAAAAATGAAGTATGGGGGTTTAGCCTATTCTGGCTAAACCTCCCAGAATAGGCTACTTTCAGGGTGTACTCCCAGCTCTGGGCTCTGGGATCATCTGTGGACTTAAGCCCTGAGCAAGTGCCTATGCTACTTCTCTGACCCTGGGCTAGTTAAATGTTAAACCCCATTTTCACTATTTCAATGAGTGTAACCTCTTGTTGAATCAAATAGTATTTAATTTAGGCACAGAGGGGTGGAGTGATAGCACAGCAGGTAGGGCATTTGCCTTGCACAAGGCTGACCCAGGTTCGATTCCCAGCATCCAATATGGTCCCGTAAGCACTGCTGGGGTAATTCCCTGAGTGCAGAGTCATAAGTAACCCCTGTGCATCGCCGGGTGTGACCCAAAAAGAAAAAAAAATTTAGGCACAGAAATAATTATAACAAAGAATTATAATTTTGTGGCTTGGGGCCACACCCAAAGGTGCTTAGGGATCACTTCTGGTGGCGCTCAGGGGGCCATATGGGAAGGTGGAGAGTGACCACGTGCAAGACAAGAGCCCTACCCACTGTACTATCCCTCCAGATCCATATAGCAGAGTATTTTTAGATTTAAAAAATATTTTAAAAATATTAGGTGGGGAAGGGCCCTGATCCAGAGGTGCTCAAGGCCTGGCTCTGTGGTCAGGGACTTCACGTGGCACCAGAATTCAAACCGCTGTCATGGATATAGGACACATGCAGGGCAATTTCCTTAACCTTCAAAACACTTTTTGCAGGGCTGGAGCTATGGTCCAGTGGGTAAGGCGCTTGCTTTGCATGCGGCCAACCTAGGTTCATCTGCTGACATTCATCCTGGTGAATCACCTCTAATCTTCTGAGCCATCACCCCACACCAACTCCAAATTTTTGTTTTAAAAATACCACAGGTGGGCCGGAGCAATAGTACAGCGGGTACGGTACTTACCTTGCGCATAGGTGACTCAGGTTCAATACCCTGTACACATGGGGCTCACTGAGTCCATCCAGAATGAGATTCCTGAATTCAGGGCCAGGAGTAACTCCCGAACATCACTGGATGTGCCCCCACCCTCACCCCCCACCCCCTAGCAAAATAACACAGGTAACTTTGAAATATTACAAAATAGGCCAGGGATATAAAGCACTTACTTTTTCAGTAATAAAAATTAAAACAGGGTGCCTAAACACCATGAAGACCTTTGTCCACCTGGAAAAGAAAAATAAATGATACAGGTGATATTTATCAGGTGCTTACAATATGCTGACATACATCTGCTCAGGTAAGTCCCCTAGTAACCCTCTTTTTACTCTTCGGGGGTGGGGCCTGAGGGTACACATGGCAGTGCTCATGGGGCCATATGTGGTAGGGGATAGAACCAGGAGGGGCTGCGTGCAAGGTCATCCCCTGTACTATCTCTCTGGCCCCAACGCCACTTCAGGAGAATTCATCAGGGCAGTCAAGTTTGTCCCTATCATTCACTATGTACACATCTTCTTTTTTAGAAACCTTTTGAGGGAAGTATGGAAAGATTCCTGGCAGCTACCAAAAGTATCCTGCCCACACGGCAGAATCTGACAAACTCCCCGTGGCATATTCAATATGCCAAAAACCAGTAACAATGATGGTCTCATTCCCCTGACCCTGAAAGAGCCTCCAATGTGGCACTTTTTAAAATCTCAGGGCTAGGACAAAGGAGATGTTACTGGGGCCTGCTCGAGGCAATCGATGACCAACAGGATGACAGTGATACAGTGATGGAAAGATCAGTACAGTGGAAAGGGACTTGCCTTATTTCCTTACACATGGCCAAGCTCACTTCAATCCCCGACACCCCATATGGCCTTGAGCCCTGCCAGGAGTAATCCCTGAGTGCAGATCCAAGAGTAAGCCCTGAGCACTGCTGAGTATGGCCCCAAAACAAACAAAAAAATGTTCTGAGTCACACCTGGTGGTGCTCAGGGATCCGTGTGGTACTAGCACTCAAACCCAGGCCACCCCAGGCCAACCTCAAAGCATGAGCTCGAGCCCTCTGAGCTATCTCCTCAGCCCCAAGTCTTTAACTTGGGAATTTAGTCTGAGACAGCACGTGAATAAGCAGCAAATTAACGGAACAGAAAATATGAGGAAATGATGGGGACTGGAGGTGCTGGTATCGTCTAATTCTCGCTCTCAGAGAACCTGGCAGGCTACCGAGAGTATCCTGCCCGCACGGCAGAGTCTGGCAAGCTCCCCGTGGTGTATTCAATATGCCAAAACCCAGTAACAATGATGGGTCTCATTCCTCTGACCCTGAAAGAGCTTCCAATGTGGCACTTGCTAAAATCTCAGGGCTAGAACGAATGGAGACGTTACTGGTGCCTGCTCAAGGAAATCGATGAACGACGGGATGACAGTAATACAGTGATACAGTGGAGGTGCTGGGATCAGGACATGTCCTTCCAACATTTAGGTTATCGTCCCACTTTTATTCTGGAATCTAGGAGAGAAGTCTGCGAGCCCACCATGATTTCAGTATGACAAACTGCACACTTCTCCAGCAGAAAGGGTCCAACCTCAGCTGACAGGGAACTAGAACAGAAACAAATATTCTGGTCTCATGGACTACCTGTCTCATTTTATACGACTGACAACTGGACCGGCATGACCCTAAAATTTCCTCAATCACCTATCCCTCTAGAGGCTTTTAGAGTTATTACTTTATTCTATTTATTTTGCTTTTGGGGCCACATCCAGTGATACTCAGGAGTTACTCTTGGCTCTGCACTCAGGAATTACTCCTGGATGTGCCCAGGGGGACCTTATGGGATGACAAAGATTGACCATGCAAGGCAAACTCCCTGTCTGCTGTACTATTGCTCCAGCCCCAAGGGGGTGTTAGTTTAGATAACAGAGGTTAATAACTAAAAAAAGTTGTCTTGCACGGGGGGGGGGGGGGGTGGGGGGGGGGGTGTCACATCCAACTGTGTCCAAGGCATATTCCAAGCTCCTGGCTCAGAGATTGCTCTTGGTGGGGTTTGGGGGATACTTTAGGGTGCTGGGGACCACTCAGGTCTGCCAGGTGCAAGGCAAGAGCCCTACCCACTATACTGTCTCTCCAGGCCCTCTCCAGCCCATTTATTCATCATTCGGTTCTTGGTTTGGAGGTCGCAGCCAGCAGAGTGCAGCAGACACTTGCACCTTGGTGCTCAGGAGTCACTGGTCACTCCTGGCAGTGTTCAACAGAAAACACGAAAGCTGGGAATTGAATCTGGGACTCCCCCATGTAGGTTATGTGCAACAGTGCAGGGTTATCATCCTCCCTGGCCCTGGTTTACCTTTGCTCCCCTCCCCCCACGCTCAAATTTTTATCACCAAAATGTTTTTAACAAAGCATATTTTATTATTATTTATTATTTCTTTTTGGGTCACACCTGGCAATGCACAGGGGTTACTCCTGGCTCTGCACTCAGGAATCACTCCTGGCGGTGCTCAGGGGACCATATGGGATGCTGGGAATCGAACCCGGGTTGGTCGCCTGCAAGACAAATGCCCTACCCGCTGTGCTATTGCTCTAGCCCCCAACAAAACATATTTAAAAAAGCAGCACACATGGGGGTGGCCAGGGGCTAGCCAGTGGTCAGCATGCTGGCCAGAGAGCGGATTGGGTCCCCAGCACCACCTCGTCTCTCAAACACTGCCAGGAGGACTGCGGAACAAGCTGAAAGTATCTCTTACGCATTGCAAGGTGTGGCCCCAATCTAAACGAACAGCAACACAGGGTTCATATTCCTTTTGGAAACTCCACCAAGGGTGGACACTTACTTAATAACTTCTTCCTCCGAGATCACAGCCTCGATGTCCTGCTGGGGCTCTGCCAGCAAGGCCTCCAAACCACGCACCGCGCCTTCCCTGAAGAGCACCAAGGGCTCTGTGCCTTGGATGGAGAGTATCCTGCAGACCTCGGCCGACAGCTAGAACACACGTAGTTTCAGTTCCACGCCACAGTCTCTGCCTCCCCATTGGGAAAAAAAGACACTGACGACTCATTTATTGTTAGCAGTGCTGGGGGGCAACCCCCCCGGCTTGACCTGGAGCAGGCACGGCTCCCCTGCTGAGCCACAGTCCTGGCTGCCGACTCCTACTCTCGGGGAACACTTGGTGCTGGAGATCCATCAAATTCAGGCCTTCTGCTTCGCTCAATCAACTGAACTCTTCTTCAGGCAAGTTTATTTTTGGGTTTTTTTTTTTGCTTTATTTTTCTCTTTGGGTCATACCTGGTGATGCTCAGGGGTTACTCCTGGCTCATGCACTCAGGAATTACCCCTGGTGGTGCTCAGGGGGCCATATAGGATGCTGGGAATTGAACCCGGGTCAGCTGCATGCAAGGCCCTACCTGCTGTGCTCCACAGGCAGGCTTATTTTTTGCTTTTTTGCGTCATCCAGCAATGCATAGGGGTTACTCCTGGTTCATGCACTCAAGAATTACTCCTGGCCGTGCTTGGGGGACCATATGGGATGCTGGGAATCAAACCCGGGTCAGCCGCGTGCAAGGCAAACGCCCTACCCGCTGCGCTATCACTCCAGCCCAGGCAGGCTTATTTTTAAACGACTAATTTGTTTTCATTATGATTAGATTTTTCCAACTACATAGGGTTCCAAAGTAAAATCTACAATATAAAATATTCAGAAGTGTAACTTTTGTTCTGATTCTGTTTTCTCCTATAATCTTTTTTTTTTTTTTTTTTGGCTTTTTGGGTCACACCTGGTGATGCACTCCCGGCTCTGCACTCAGGAATTGCCCCTGGTGGTGCTCAGGGGACCATATGGGACGCTGGGAATCGAACCCAGGTCGGCCACGTGCAAGGCAAACACCCTACCCGCTGTGTTATTGCTCCAGCCCCCTCTCCTATAATCTTTGCTATAGATTATAGCATATACTCCTGTGCTCCTGGAGGTGCCTGGGACACTGTGGTACTGGGCTCAATTCTTGGGCGCCTCCAAGTAAAACATGTACCTCAGTCCTCTGAGTTATCTCTCCTGCCTGAAATAGCCCCTCCTCACTTTTATTTACCTTCATTCTATCCTTCCACAGTGAATCCTGAAGGTTAGATTTCCACCTGCATCCACCAAAACGATGAGCAAGAAGGGCACCAATAAAATCCCATTCTGAAACCGTCATTCAAACCACAACCTACAAGCCCAGGAAAGTTAACACTGTATATATGTGGTCTGACAACCGAATCCCCTCTGTAAAGTTCACAATCTTGTTATATGGCAAGGAAAAGGCTGGGGCTTCAAGAAAACACGCATGGGCTGAAGATTAAGGTTTAAGTCTCAATCAGCTCAACTGTGAGCAGCTTCTAAAATGTGCCAACTCACAGCTGTGAATTTAGAACTGGAAGGAACTACAAAGATTAACTTAGTCTGAGATCCGGTTTTATACTGGAAAAGCTAATGAATATATATTAGGTCATGAATAGAGAGGGACTGTCAGGGCTTCTTTTTTGCCACAGCTGGCTGTACTCAAGGCTTACTTCTGGCTCGGTACTCAGAGGTCACCACTTCTGGCAGGCTTGGGGACTATATGGGGTGCCGGGGATTGAACCTAAGTCTGTCAAGTACAAGGCAAATGCCTTACCCACTACTAAGCTATTGCTCTGGTCCCAGGTTTTCTTGTGTTTGTTTTCTGGCCACACCAAGTGGTGCTCAGCACTTACTCCTGGCTCTGAGCTCAGGGATCACTCCTGGCGTTGTTCAGAGGATCAAATGGGGTGCTGGGGATTGAACCCTGGTCAGCTGGGTGCAAGGCAAGCACTCCACCCACTATCTCTCTGGCCCTGAGAGGGATTGATAGCATAACGTGTGACACTTAACAGGGTCTACTCTATTTAAGAAAATGCCAGTTAAGAGGGTGCTCGCTCTGCAGACACGAGGCCCCCTGAGGCTCCCAGCACATCTGGTGTGGCCCAACCCTCCTGCGCATCCTCTGCTCCCCAAAAGAAGGAAAAAAGGTACAGGTAAGATATATGAAAATAAGGAAAAAACTGATTATAATTTTATATCACTCTTAGAGATGCAGTAAGGAAAATAACTGAAGATTAAGGTTTAAGTCTCAATGAGCTCGACTGTGAGCGGCTTCTGAAATGTGCCTTCTAAAATACAAACTTCTTCATCTCAACAACAGGCTAGATGTTAAAAAAAATCCAAAGACTTACTGTAGCTTTAAACACTTTTTCCAGGTTTACGTCTTCATTATTCCATATTCTCAAAACCTTAAATCAAAACATAATGATTTAAAAAGTACTTCAACTGATACACCTATAACAAAGTTAACACTTCCAACATACGGTTTGTATTTACTTTATAAAAGTTTTAACACTTACCTTATTATCATGTACAATGATATACTCTCCTGTTTGAAAGTTGCACACGGCAGGGCATGTTATATTCTGACCTTGTTTCACTGACCAGCTCCCCAAGGGTTTCTGATCTGAAACCTAACGAAGATGCAATATTCAGTATTGATTTCAGACATTGAGAACACTTAAATTTACGACCAAAACAGAAGAAATAATTAAAATAATAGCACTTGGGGACTGGAGAAATAGTACATCGGGTAGGGTGCTTGCCAGTTCAATCCCCAGCTCCCCATACAGTCCCCCTGAGAGCCCCCAGGAGTAAGTGCTGAGTACTGCTGGATGTGACCTAACCCACGAACAATAATAATAGCACTCAGCCAATTCCTTAAATTAAAAATTTAAGAACAGAAAGACAAGTCCCGGATCATCCCGCACTGTCAGGATTGACACCCCCTCCTCTCCTTGAGCACAACGCCAAGAGTAAGTCCTGAGCACTGCTGGATGTGAACTTCCATGCGCACACACACATACACAACAATAAAACAAACAACAATGACAAGTTAACATTTTGTTAACAGTACACTTAAAAAACTGATTTCAGGTCAGAGAGAGCTCAAGGGGCTGGAGTGCCTGGTTTGACTTCACCTCATGAGGCTCCCTACCCTCCCACCCCAGCAATGGAGAGGAACAAGCCCCTAGTCCCCCAGGATGTGAACCAAAACCAGAAACTATACACCTGAAATGCTAATATCAACAACTTCTTAAAAAGTTTGAGGGGCTGTGTCACACCAGGCGATGCTCCGTGGTTATTTCTGGCTCTGCACTGAGGAAATCACTCCTGGACAAGTTCAAGGGTCCATATGGGACACCGGGAATCGAACCCTGGTCAGCTCCATGCAAGGCAAGCGCTTTGCCCGCTGTGCTATAGCACCAGCCCCTAAAAATAACTTTGAAAGGCACAGACCTTTTAAAATAGAGATACAGGGGCCGGAGTTATATAGTACAGTGGGCAGGACGCCTGCCTTGCCTACAGCGGACCCGGGTTTGATTTCCGGTACCCCATATGATTCCCTGAGCATCACCAGGAGTGACTCTTGAGTGCAGAGCCAGGAGTAACCCCTGAGCATCACCAAGTGTGCTCTTCCCCACCCCCAAAAGAGATATAAATCAGAAAAAAAAAAAACCAAGAGATTCCATTATGCCTTTAAACGGCAGGGGGAATTAAAGTGGGGCTGGATGAGATTGTGCAGGACCACAAATCTGACTTACTGTCATCAACTACAAAGTAGGTGGTGGCTTCTTAGCGACACTGCTCGGTCGTCAGGACAAAAGTGATGGGTCGGCGGGCCGGGAGGTGTGTAGGGGGACAGGGATGGGGACAGGGGGGCGGGACATCAAGGTCTCCGGGGACCCGGCCTAGAATTCACCGCGTCAGACTCGGCTGCGCATCAGGGGAGCAAGAAGCGAACTTCCGACGAACCTTCTCGTCTCCCTCCTGGTCTGGGGGGGGGGGGGGGCCACCCGGCCGAGGGCCACCCGCGCACGCCCCATCCATCAGTCCGTGAGGCTCTGCCGCCGCATCCCGGCGGGGGCCAGAGCGCCGGGTCCCCTTCGGGGTCCAGCCCGCGTGCCCTGGACGCCCAGCCGCCGGCCACTCGGAAGCACGTCTCTCCCCACGGAGGCGAGTCAGGTGCCGGACCCCGGCCGAGCGCTCACACGGGGCCGGGACGCCGCTGGCCCGCTCCCCCGAGCCCCGCGCCTCACCTTGTACAGGATGACGGTCCTGCCGCTGTCCGTCACCAGGAACTGGTCGGCTTTGTCGCTCTGCTCCACGCCCAGGAGCCCGTCGGGCCCGGCACCCAGGTGCACCGCGGACAGCGTGAACTCCTCCTCCAGGGCTGCCATTTTGGGCGAACCTATGCGCCACCGCGCGGCCCTCCCGACAGCCTTCGCGCTTCCTCTCGCGAGAACCTGGAGCACGACTCGGCTTTTGCCCAATGAGAAACCTGCTCCCGGACCTCCGACCCCTGTTGGGGCGGGGCCTGCAGCTGTCACCGGTGGGCGGGGCCTGATCTGGGTTAGCTCCCGCCCAGGCCCCGCCCCCACGTCCGAGAGGCTCCTGGAGTTGGCTGGGGGGCGTGGAATCCGCTACTCCTAATTCTGCTGCACACCTGCGAGAAGCTTGAAGGCGTGGGAAGGGGCCGAATGTGAACATGTTTTTTTTTTTTCTTTTTAATCATTTTTTTTTTTTAGCAGGTAGGGTGTTTGCCTTGCACGCGGCGAACGCGGGTTCGATACCTCCGTCCCTCTCGGAGAGTCCGGCAAGCTACCGAGAGTCTCCCGCCTGCACGGCAGAGCCTGGCAAGCTCCCCGTGGCATATTCGATATGCCAAAAAACAGTAACAAGTCTCACAATGGAGACGTTACTGGTGCCCGCTCGAGCAAATCGATGAACAACTGAACGACAGTGCTACATTGCTATAGGTCACACCTGGCGATGCTCACGACTGACCCCTGGCTATGCACTCAGGCATCACTCCTGGCGGTGCTCAGGGAACCAAATGGGAAGCCGGGGCTCCAAGCTGCGTGCAAGGCAAATGCCCTGTCCGCTGTACTATGGCTCCAACCCCGTAAATGATATGTTTTTATTGGGGGAGGTGGGTCACACCTTAGGATGCTCAAAGCTTACTGCTGGCTCCACGCTCAGAGATCATTCCTGGTGGCAGTGCCGGGACCATAAGGGATGCCTGGGATGGAACCTAGGTCTCCCGCGTGCACTGTACTCTCTCTCCGACCCCTGCTTATTTATTTATTTTTTTCTATTTAAGGGAATTATCTAGGAATCCCTACCTTTGCCTCATGGAACAATGTGCCAAATAAAAATTATTTCTCTCAAGAAAAACTCCTAATAATATCTAAATAACACTGAGTCCCTCAGCGATTCCGAGCATCTGCTACACAGATGTTGTCTTGTGTATGGCTCAGGCCTCCCAGGTTCTGTCCCCGCTTCCTCTCTAGCCCAAGGGGAAAGTCTACGATCCAGTTTACAGCAAACTCCAATCGTTCTGCTGAAGGTAAAGTTCAAGGTCTCCCTAGACAATGTTTAGTAAGATGTCATTTCCAAGAGAGATGTCTAAGATAAACATAACTGGTCTAATCAATTGTGTAAAAATATCAAGATTAAAAGAAGGTCTGTTGTACATGTTCTCAGGCAGAGCCATGGGCAAAGCTGGGTAGAGCAGAGATAGGCTAGACAGGGGCTAGAGTGGGAGGCATGAAGGTGCGGGAAGTGGCCCTCCAGGGTGTTGATCTCTTCCATCCAGGGCACCACTGCAGTCCCCTGAACACTACCACAAATGACTCCCCTCCATGAGCACTGCTGGGTATGGACCCCGCAAAAATATATTAAAACCAGGCCTGCCTGGAGAGAGAAAGGCAAAGTGTATGGTCAGGTCTGTCCCAGGCAACACATGGTCCCTGTAGCAGCCCTTGTGTGCACAGCCCTTGTGTGCACAGGAAGTAAGCCCTGAGCACTGCTTTGGGAAGGCCGGAAAGAGAGCCCGAGTGGTAGAGTTATACTTTGTATAGGCAAAGTCTGGTTTGGGTTGGGGGCCACACTGGTGTTGCTAGGGTTTAGTCCTGGCTCTGTGTTCCAGGATCTCTCCTGGAAATGTTCAAGGGACCCTAAATGGTACCAGGGATCAACCCTAGGATGGCCTTGTGCAAGGTAAGCACCCTCTGGTCTGTGTTATCTCCCTGGCCCAAGGCCTGGGTTTAAGCCCCAGCAAACACAGGGGAAACTACAGTGGAAACTACGTCTGTGGAAACTAAAAACTTAAGAGTTTTTATTTATGTGGATTATATTCTAGTTAGTACATTAGAAATGAAACAAAGGAACTAAATATAATGCATTTACTAACTTTTTTTTTTTTTTGCTTTTTGGGTCACACCCGGCAATGCACAGGGGTCACTCCTGGCTCTGCACTCAGGAATTATTCCTGGCGGTGCTCAGGGGACTATATGGGATACTGGGAATCGAACCTGGGTCGGCCGCGTGCAAGGCACACACCCTACCTGCTGTGCTATCACTCCAGCCCCACATTTACTAACTTTAAACCAGTAATCTTACTGCTTGTTAACACTTATGAGATGTCATCTAAAATAAATTAGTGAGAAATGTAGAATTGCTTTACATTGCTGCCAATCTCTTTACTGTTATAAAAGATAATCTAATCTGAGATGAGGAGAGAGTACAAGTGGGAGAGCACATGGCTTGGAGGTAGAAACCATGAGTTGCATCCCGAACACCTTATTTCCCCTAGCATGGCAAAGTATGGTTCCTGTAACAATAAATATCAGGGGGCCAGAGGTACAGTACAAGGGTTAGGAGCTTGCCTTTATGGGTTTTGTGCATCTGACCTAGGTTAGAATTCTTCACACTGTGTCTGGTACCATGAGCAATGCCAGGAGTCATTCTTGAAGTGGAGAGCCAAGAATTAGCCTTTGAGGGGCTGGAGCAATAGCACAGAGGGTAGGGCGTTTGCCTTGCATGTGGCTGATCCGGGTTTGATTCCCAGCATTTCATATTGTCCCCTGAGCACCGCCAGGAGTAATTCCTGAGTGTATGAGCCAGCAGTAACCCCTGTACATTGCCGGGTATGTAAAAGAATTAGCCTTTGAGTACTGCAGGGTGTGACCCCAACCTCCCAAAATAAAATAAAAAGAATAACCATATTTTTTACATCTTCCTCTGCATCAAATCCATTGTCCAGAAGCTATGTCATATATCTTCCAGACAGTTCTGTGGTATGTCATCAAAGAAAAAGAACATAAAGATTTCATATGAACTCTCTGAAAGGGTCTCAGGAATTCCAGCAGTTCAAATACCCTATCCCTGTGCTTGGACTTGAGTCAGGCCACCTGTTGGGACAGGGGAGGTCAAACTCTCTGATTCAGAAAAGAGGGCTCAGAGACCTTTCTGGAATTCTGGAGACTGGACTTTTAGTGGACACCTTTGATACTTTGCTTTGTTTGCTTTGGGTTTTGGGTTACATCCAACTGTGCTCAGGACTTACTTCCAGCTCTGCACTCAGGGATCACTCCTGGTGTGCTCAAGGGATCATATGGGATGTCAGAGAGTAGAATCCAGGTCAGCTGCAAGGCAGGCATCCTACAAACTGTACTATTGCTCCAGTCTCAAGTGGCAAACCATTTCTGACTATGGGCCTGGAAATAAGATTTCAAGGTTTTCCTTCTTTCTTTGGATGAATTGTGTCCATTTATTCCCTAGCCATCTCCTGAAAGTAATATATTAAATTAGCTTCCATCATCTCCTTTGTGGTTCTATTTGGTCATTAAGGTTAAGTAGAGCTAGAAGGATGGCCTCAAAAGAAATACAAATACAAACAGGGGCTGGAGAGATACTATAGCCGATGGGACTTTTGCTTTGCACCTTGCATATGGCATACCCAGATTTGATTCCTGACACCCCATATAGTCCTTCAAGCCCATCAGGAGGAGCAAACTCTGAGTGTAGAGCCAAGAGTAAGCCCTGAGCACCATTGAGTGTGGCCCCAAACAAATAAACCCAATGCCAAACTAGACATGTCTAACATTTGCTATGTAGACAGTCAAAGGAAATGTTTGGCAGAGAAATAGGAGCGTCTGTGTCAATGAGACCAACAAGCTTTCGTACTCCATTGCCATAATGAGCCATAAACAACAGATAAACCTATTATGTAGCAAAAAAAAATAAAAGAGGTCAACTAGAAGTCTAGGTTATGAATATAGTTGGGGAGCAAGAAAGATAGTATAGGAGGTAAGTTGCTTGCCTTGCATGCAGCCAAACATGGTTTGATCCTGAGTACTGCATTAGTCCCCTGAGCACTGCCAGGAGCCACTCCTGAGCACAGAACCAGAAGTAAGCCCTGAGAATTTCCAAAAAGCCAAAAAAAAAAAATCCAAAGAAAATGGCATCCCATTTTCTTTCTTTCTTTCTTTTTTTTTTTTTTTTTGACTTTTTGGGTGATGCTCAGGGGTTATTCCTGGCTCTGCATTCAGAAGTCAGGCAGTGCTCGGGGGATCATAGGGGATGCCGAGGATCAAACCTAGGTCAGCTGCGTGCAAGGCAAACCCCCAACCTGCTGTACTATTGCTCCACCCCGACATCCCATTTTCTAGAACTTACTAGCCTCTCAGAATAATGTGCTGTTTAGTCAAATGAATCCCCTCACACCTTGGTTTTCATGGCACCAACAATTGATTCACACAGGGATTTTTCTTTTAATCTTTTTTTTTTTTGCTTTTTTGGGTCACACTCAGTGATGCTCAACGGTTACTCCTGACTCTACACTCAGGAATTACTCCTGGTGGTGTTCAGGGGACCATATGGGATGCCAAGGACCGAACCCAGATTGGCCACATGAAAGGCAAACGCCCTCCCCACTGTACTATCACTCAGGCCCCCGTAAGTTTTTCTTTTGTTTTACTTTGTGTTTTGAAGTCACACCTGAAGGTACTGAAGGCTTAGTCCTGGCTCTGGCTCAGAAATCAGTCCTGGTGGGGCCTGTGGGACCATATAGGGGGCCAGGGACTGAACTTGGGTTGGCCAGGTACAATGCAAGTGCCTTACTTGCTGTGCTATCATTCTGGTTCCACATCAAGAGTTTAATACATGTTTGTTGAAAGAAATCACGTGTATGTGCACATCACTGTCATAACTGTTATGTGGGCTTGGTCCATGAAGACAAAGAGTTAGTATTTGAGAAAGCTGGAATTGCACTTGTATATTTCTCTGTAAAGTTGAGTCCAAGTTTGGTCATTGTTAAAGGGGTTTTGGAAGGAGACCAGATGTAACAAGAGAACTAGGAGTCTCCAACCTAGTCCAAGATAAGCACGGGTCAAAGTGGTCCACTTCCAAGATACATCAATCAAGGGTTGTGAGCACAGCAGGGCCTGGCTATCCATCAACAATCAGAGACTTTTTAGGGCTGGTCTTCAATGCTTGCCAGGACTCTGTCCGTTTGACAGTGAGCTATGGATGTTCTTTCCCTTGTTTGTCATGTGTGTGTTGCTTGGTGGTTGAGCCATAAAGAGTGGGGGAAGATCTTGCCTCCCACATTCAATTCCAAGAATAGAATTAGGTGATAAATATACTATGAAGCTGTCTAATTATGTAACCAGGAGGGAGGGACGCTCCCATATTCTAGAGAGAGAACATATCCCATTATAGATTTTTCATGGACAGTTGGCCGTGGGTGGCACACACATTGCATGAATGGGCTATAAAAGTGCCTTGCCAACAGAACAGTTCCAGAAGATCCTCATCTTGACATATATACCCACTCATAAATACTCCCAAATTTCCATAATATATGAAAGTTGTAGTGGTTTGTAAATAAGGTCTCATAGGCTCTGAGATAGAGTTTCCTGATTTAGAATCTCCAAACACCTTTGAAGTAAATGCTGAGACCCCAGCAGTGATTTGAATAATACTATTAGAATTTGTGTGTAAATCTCCCAGTTTACACCCTAAAAGTCAAGAGCCCTCGAAGTGCTGTTTCTTTCATGTTCTTTATTTTTTTGGAGGGGGTGGTGGTGGTGGCAGTGGTTTTAGAGACCACTCTGGAGATAGTCAGGGGCTACTCCTAACTTTGTGACTCAGGGGTCACTCCTGGTGGTACTTAGGTCCCACATGTGGTGCTGGGGGTTGACTGGGGTCGACCATGTGCAAGGCTGGTGCCCTACTCAATACTCTTTCTCTCTAGACCCAGCTATGAAATATAGATCAACTTATCCATCACTTTTTAACACCACCACCACCCTCGGGTCCAAATTCTTTCTCTGGATGGGCTGAATTATTTCCTCATCTGTCTGGTTCTCAATAGTCCTCTCAATCCTGAAGCCAGTGTGATCTTTTCAAACTTCTAATTAGGGACTGGAGCAATAGTATCGTGGATAGGGTACTTGTTTTTCAAGTCTCTAACCTGGGTTAGATCCTAACATCCTTCTGGTCCCCTGAACTCTACCAGGAATCATCCTTGAGTTCAGAGCCAGGAGTAAGCTCTAAGCACTGCCAGGCGTGACCCAAAATAAAGGTAAAGGTAAAGGTAAAGGCCCTCCCATTGTTCATCGATTTGCTCGAGCAGGCCCAGTAACGTTTCCATTGGACATTTTGTTGTTACTGTGTTTGGCATATCGAATACATCACGGGGAGCTTGCCAGGCTCTGCCCTGCGGGCGAGATACTCTTGGTAGCTTGCCGGGCTCTCCGAGAGGGGCGGAGGAATCGAACTCGGGTCGGCCATGTTGGCTGCGTGCAAGGCAAACGCCCTACCGCTGTGCTATCGCTCCAGCCTGGACCCGAAATAAAATAAAACAAAAACCCCACAAAAACAGTTTTGTTCCTTTTTTAAAAAAAATTCTAATCTGGGGCTGGAATGATAGCACAGTGGGTAGGGCATTTGCCTTACACGCGGCTAACCCAGGTTCTATTCCCAGCATCCCATAAGGTCCCCCAAGTACTGCCAGGAGTTATTCCTGAGTGCATGAGCCAGGAGTAACCCCTGTGCATCGCCTGGTGTGACCGAAAACACTAAAAAAAAATTCTAATCAGATTCCAGCCTTCTCTGCTTAAAACTCTTTTTTTTAGGGGGGGGCAGGGGGGGACACACTGGCAGTGCTTAGGGGTTACTCCTGGATCTGCAGCTTGGAAGACAATATGGGATGCAGCGAATTGAACCCAGGTTGGTCATGTGCATGGCAAATGCTCTACCTGCTGTACTATCACTCCAGCCCCTCAAAACTCTTTAATACCATGACTCAGGATGCAATGATAAAATCCTTACTTAACAAGCTCATAAGGTTGCCAAATACAATCCAGGAGGCCCTGTTAAGCATGAATTTCAGACAACAATAAACTATTTTTTTTTCAGTTCAAATGTGTCCTATGCAACTATCTATGGCTTATCTGAAATTAAATCCAACCTGGCATCCTTAATTTTTGCTTGCTGATGCTGGCTGCAAGAGCTGACCGCATCATGACTTTCTGCAAGGTCTTTCCCCAGTCACTGGACTCAGACGCCAGCCGTACTGCTTTCTTGCAGAACTTGGCATAGCTCGTGTGTGACCTTGTTCACTGTGGATTCTTTGTACCCAACAACTCTTCTGGGGCTGCTTTAAGATCCTCCTGGCTCCACTGAGTGCTCCTCACCGCTCAGATCTCTTGTTTCTCTGCAGCCACTCTCTCTCTCTCTCCTAGCATGAGACCATTTCCTCCAGTGACCCCATAGCAAGTTGCAGTGACACATTTATTCCTGTGGAGACACAGTACAAGGTATAGAGTGCTTGACTTGCCTGGCAAGCAACCAACTATAAGCATTTGACATCTCCTCCATTAAACACTAAGGGAAGAAACACATTTATTTATTTATGATTTGGGAAACATGCCCAGGTGCTCAGGGGTTACTCCTGGCTCTGCACTCAGGAATCACTCCTGGAAGTGCTCAGAGGACCACATGGGATGCCAGGGATCAAACCTGGGTTGTCTGTCTGCAAGGCAAGCACCCTACCTGCTGTACTATCTCTCCAACCTCCCAGATTTATTTTTTGCATCCTCTGAGCATCATCTATTCATCTGTCCATCTGTCCATCTATCCACACGTACAAATTCTGATAATAATAGGCACTGTGATAGGAAGGAAAGTGGAAGGAATATTAGGGAACAGATGCATTAGGACTAGAACGAGAATTAGTATGAAACAGACCCTGTGAACCAATCCACAGTGAGGATGTGTAGGTTGAGGATAAAGTACCCAGGGCAGTCTCAGAAAAGGGTGATGCTATTCGGTCCCAATCTGCTGAAACTGGACTAAGAGAGCTTTGAGGCTGCTCAAATACTCTCTACTCTTAAACTCTACTAGACTTGACAAATGGAGAAATAAGGGGGTAGGTCTTGGGGCCGGAGCCACAGTACAAGGTATAGGGTGCTTGCCTTGCCTAGCAAGCAGTTAACTTGGATTTGATGGTTGGGAGCCACTCCTATATTGGTACTTGTGGGAGTAGGTGGTTCTGGGGATCAAACTTGGCACCCCAACTTTTTCTGCCATATACTCCGTTAGATAGTAGCAGGGGTTAGGAAGCTTGACTTGTTTATAGCTGATTTAATTCAGACACCATATATGGTCCTTTGAGCCCTCCCAGGTAATCCCTGAGTTTTAGAGCCAGGAGTCTGAGCCCCACCAGATGTGACACAAAACAAAAACAACAAAAAGCATACATTCCAGTGTTTTGAGTCACCTCTCTCCATACTTAGATTTTAATATCCAAATTTTATTTTATATTTAGTATTTTTTAGTGTGTATGTGTGTTGGGGAAACACGTTTGATGCCAGGGACTGAATCTGGGTCAGCTATGTACAGGGTTAGAACCCTAATATCTCTCTGGCTCTGAATGTCTAAATTTTGTAGCACTGTCCTCCCGTTGTTCATCGATTTGCTCGAGCGGGCCCGGTAACATCTCCACTGTGAGACTTGTTGTTACTGTGTCTGGCATATCAAATATGTCACAGGTAGCTTGCCAGGCTTTGCCGTGCGGGAAAGATACTCTCGGTAGCTCCGAGAGTGGCGGAGGAATCAAACCTGGCTCAGACAAGTTGGCCTCTTGTAAGGCAAACGCCCTACTGCTGTGCTGTCACTCCAGCCCTGTCTAAATTCTAATATTTGGAAATAAAGAGAATGTGTTTAGAGCTTTGATGTGTAAATTCAGTTTATAGAGCGTTTTCCAGATCAGGAAATTATTTTTTTTGAAATGAAATTAGATGTAATTCCAGTAAGCTTAAGTTGTGGGACTTGTATAGTAAAGTTTCAGGCTATAAAATCAATACCCAAAATTCCATGGCTTTTCTATACGCAAATAGAAAGAGAGAAGAAAGTGATATGAAAAAACCAATCCCGTTCACAATTGTGCCCCAGAAAATCGAGTACCTAGGAATCAGCTTAACTAAGGAAGTAAAAGACCTGTACAAAGAAAACTACAAAATGCTACTTCAGGAAATAAAAGAGGACATGAGAAAATGGAAAGATATCCCCTGCTCATGGATCGGGAGAATTAACATTGTCAAAATGGCAATACTTCCCAAAGCATTGTAGAAATTCAATGTGATCCCTATAATGATACCCATGACATTCTTCAAAGAAATGGAGCAAACACTCCTGAATTTCATATGAAACAATAAGCCCCCATGAATAGCTAAAGCAATACTTGGGAAAAAGAAAATGGGAGGATTCAACCTCCCTAACTTCAAACTCTACTACAAAGCAGTAATAATTAAAACAACATGGTACTGGAACAAAGGCAGAGCTGCAGACCAATGGAACAGGATTGAATATATTGACATCTCTCCCCAAATATATGATCATCTAATCTTGATAAGGGAGCAAGATATGTGAAGTGGAGCAAGGAAAGCCTCTTTAACAAATTGTGCTAGCAAAACTGGACAGCTATATGCAAAAAATGGGCTCAGATCTCTGCTTAACATCATGTACAAAAGGAAGATCAAAATGGATTAAAGCCCTCAACATCAGACTGGAATCCATAAGGTACATTGAAGACAAGTTTGGCAAAACCCTCCATGACATTGAAGTGAACGGTATCTTCAAAGATGTCATGCCACTGGCCAAGCAAGTGAAAACAGAGATAGACAAATGGGACTGTCTTAAACTAAGAAGCTTCTGCACCTCAAAAGAAATGTTGACCAAAATACAATGACAGTCTACAGAATGGGAAAGAATATTCACCCAATACCCATCCAACAAGGTGTTGATATCAAGGATATACAAAGTAATGGTTGAACTGCACAAGAAGAAAACATCCAACCCCATAAAAAAAATGGGGCAATGAAATGAACAGAAACTTTCCTAAAGAAGAAATCCAAATGGCAAAAAGGCACATGAGAAAATGCTCTACAACATTAATCATCAGGGAGATGCAGATCAAAATAACAATGAGATATCATCTCACACCACAGAGATTGGCCCACATCCAAAAGAAAAAAAGTGACCGGTGTTGGCACAGATGTGGTGAGAAAGGGACACCCCCTTTACTGTTGGTGGGAATGGCAACTGGTTCAGCCCTTTTGGAAAACAGTATGAACAATTCTCAAAAAATTAGAAATTGAGCTCCCATTTGACCCAGCAATATTATTCCTGGGAATATATCCCAGAGAGGCAAAAAAGTATAGTCAAAGTGACATCTGCACTTATTTGTTCATTGCAGCACTGTTTACAATAGCCAGGATTTGGAAAAAACCTGAGTGCCTGAGAACAGATGACTGGTTAAAGAAACTTTGGTACATCTTCACAATGGAGTACTATGTGCTATTAGAAAAGATGAAGTCATGACATTTACATACAAGTGGTAATACATGGAAAGTATCATGCTAAGTGAAATGAGTCAGAAAGAGGGACAGACATAGAAAGATTGCATTCATCTGGGGAACACAAAATAATAAAATAGGAGAATAACACCCAAGAATAGCCGAGATAAGTACCAGGAGGTTTACTCCATGGCTTGAAGGCCAGCTGCACATGCTAGGGGAAAAGGCAGCTCAGATAGAGAAGGGAGCACCAAATAAAGGATGTTGGGAGGATCCTCCCAGGATGGGAGATGCATGCTGGAAGTAGACTATAAATCGAACATGATTGCCACTCAATGCCTCTTTTGCAAACCACAGTACCCAAAAGGAGAGAGAGAAAACAAAAGGGAGTGCCCTGCCACAGAGGCAGAGTGGGATGGGGGGGTAGAGGGGTGGGAGGGATACTGGGATCAGCGGTGGTGGAGAATGGGCACTGGTGGAGGGATGGGTATTTGATCATTGTATAACTGAAACCCAAGCACAAAAATTTATAAGTCTACAACTGTACCTCATGGTGTTTCACTAAAAAAAAAAAGGCGTAAGTTGTGGGTTGTCAGAGAAACTGAGGAGGGGTGAACGCATTTGTCTTTCATTTCACTGTTCCAGATTTGGGTTTTGGCCCCATCTAACCCTTAGGGCGGCTAAGGTTACCTTTTTTTTAAAATTTTTTTTTTTTTATTTTATAACGTACCACGATAGCACAGTGGTAGGGCATTTGCCTTGCGCGCGGCTGATCCATCCAAGCTGGGTTCAATTCCTCCGCCCCTTTCGGAGAGCCCGGCAAGCTATCTCACAGGCACGGCAGAGCCTGGCAAGCTACCCGTAATGTATTCGATATGCCAAACTCAGTAACAACAAGTCTCACAATGGAGACATTACTGGGCCCGCATAAACAAATCGATGAACAACGGGAGGACAGTGCTACAGTGCTATAAAGTAGTTCACAATGGGCTGGAGCGATAGCACAGTGGGTAAGGTGTTTGCCTTGCACGTGGCCCACCCAGGTTTGATTCCTCCGCTCCTCTCAGAGAACCTGGCAAGCTACCGAGAGTATCCCGACCACATGGCAGAGCATGGAAAGTTCCCCGTGGCGTATTTGATATGCCAAAATCATTAACAAGTCTCACAATGGAGACATTACTGGTGCCCACTTGAGCAAATCCATGAACAATGGGAAGACAGTGCTACAGTTCACAATATTTCATTATATTTAATATTCAAACACCAATCCCACTACCATTACACCTTCCCACCATCATATTTTGGATGTTTCCACCCTGAACCCCAATCCCTGCCCCAAAACAGAACTGAAATAATATATTTTGTATTGTTTGTTATGAAAAACTGCTGAAAATGCTATAAAAAAGTATCCTTAATGGAAAGAGGGTGAGGATTGTTGTATTCCACCCCAGGGCCATTAAGCCCTTCTATAAGAGATCACTAACATGTTGTTAGAAGTTGAGCCTTATGTGCTTTTATCTATATATATCTGTAAAAATATATATATTTCCCTCTAAGTTTGGTTGCCTCCTACTTTGAACTTCCTCAAATGTGTAGTGGTACTCTTGGAATGGGCTGGAACAATAGCACAGCAGTAGGGCGTTTGCCTTGCACGCAGCCGACATGGCCGACCCGAGTTCGATTCCTCTGCTCCTCTCGGAGAGCCCGGCAAGCTACCGAGAGTATCTTGCCTGCATGGCAGAGCCTGGCAAGCTCCCCGTGATATATTCGATATGCCAAACACAGTAACAACAAAGTCTCCAATGGAGACGTTACTGGGCCCGCTTGAGCAAATCGATGAACAACGGGAGGACAGTGACAGTGACAGTGATTCTTGGAGTACGGGTAGGGTGTGTGATGAAATGTCCAGTAATAGGTTCTCAAGGGTGACGTTCGTCCCAAGCGTGTGGAGAATGGCTGTGAGTGTGGCAGTGGTTGAGTTCTAGGGGTTTTCGACTGCCGGGGCTGGTACCCTTGGGGTGGGGAGGTGTCTCACGCACCCCCTCCAGGATGCCCTGAGTGAAACAGCCTGGTGAAGGGCAGGCGAGCATCATGTTACGCTCCCTTCCGGGAGAGCCAAGGTCACTTCTGAGCACGGAGTCAGGAATAGCTCCTGAGCACCAGTGGTTGTGATCAACCCCCTCCTTTCCCCCAAATTAAATTGGTGGTCTCCAAAGATAGATAATTCTTTCCTGAAATGCATCAAATTAGTATTTATCATGTCTTACCGGGTGTTGGCCAGTCAGCAGGGCTCAGCAACTGCCCCCAGTACCGTGAGCCTAGCAAAGGCAGAGCACTGTGTAGATCCAGGAATCCGCTCAGGGTCCTGCGTGCAAACCACCTAAACACAGAGGGCTGACGACAATTGTGATGGGATGGGAAACTAACTGGAGGGGAGGTCTGTGCTCCTGGCGACAAGCCTCCTCTCCCTCTCAGGAATTGCAGGGACCCTTTGCCACCTTCTCGTCTGCAGGCGCTCTGCCAGCACATTCTTCCCAGGGAGCTCAATGAACGTGTCCGGAAGGATCGGCTCCATCCTTCCCCAGGCTTTGCTCGAATGGAGAAATTACTGCTTCGAGACCGCGCTGGGCTCTGATTCTCTCTTGGTTACGAAACCCGAGAAACTCAGTCCGAGCTCCTGCTCCCAGAGAAGATGAAATCCTGCAGTGGCCCTGCAGACTTGGTTGGTGCTGGAGGGGATCATGCTGAGCTGAGTGAGTCAAGGGGAGAAGAATAAATACAAAATGTTCCCACTCAGCTGTGGAGTACAGAGAAACCCTGGAAGGGGCCCGAGCTCCTGCAGGGGTGAGGCATGCGAGGCATGTCCTTGGCCTGGGTTTGGTCCTGGCACCACATAACACTGCCCCGTCCCCAGCGTTGCTGGGGCAGCCCCACATTGGCCGGCCCCGGCTTTGGCCTGGGACCTGCCTTGGTTGAGAATCAGAAGTGGGGCCCCCAGGGGAAACAATGTGGACAGGGATGAACAATGGCCACTGGTTAACCGCCTCCATGTTTGCTAAGAGGGGTCCAGCATGAGGGGGGAGTGTGTGAGGGGGACCAAGTGGAATGATGCTAACAGCCTGGTGAGGAAGTGTGGTGTAGCCCCAAACATTATCATCACCACTATTGGAAATCGCGGTGCTTAAACTAACAAAAACCAAACCAGAAACCCAACGAAATAGTATCATCAAATCGAAAACACCTGATTGGCACGGAGCTGGTGATTTTCCTAGGAAATTATCTAATAAGATGAAGTTGATGTTTTCTGTCACCAATGTGATAACACAACGTGTTAGAATGGCTATGTGCTTTTTCAGTTCAGTGCTGTCCCTTATGTTCCAGTAAGGGTTCTGTTTTTTTTTTTTCCTTTTTTTGGGTCATACCCAGTGATGCTCAAGGGTTACTCCTGGCAGTGCTCGAGGGACCACATGGGATGCCGGAGATCGAACCTGGGTTGGCTGTGTGCAAGGCAAACGCCCTACCCGCTGTACTATCGCTCTAGCCCCTGGGTTCTGTTTTGATGGTAGCTAGTGTCTCTGTAGTGGATTAAGCTAGGGAAGTGCTGGATATTGCCATAAAGCTCAGCCTATTAGCCTGGGCTTTCCCAAAAGAATTCCCCATAAGAAGGTATTTGGCAGTGATGTTGCTGCATGGAATGGCCAGCTACAGGAGGATCTGAGGCCCTGTCCAGCTTATTTATTTAATTGTTTTTTGGGTCACACCCAGCAATGCTTAGGGGCTACTCCTGACTCCACTCAGGAATTACTTCAGGTGGTGCTCGGGTGATCATATGGGATGCTGGGGATTGAACCTGGGGTCAGCTGCATGCAAGGCAAACACCCTACCCACTGTGCTCTCTGTCTGGAGTAGGGTTTTTTTTTTTTTGATGGTGATCGCTGGCACTATCTAGGCTAGAATGCTCCATGTTGCTGCTGGAGCAAGAACATGCAGGCCAAGCATCAGACTGTATCCATTTTTCCCAGGAGTTAAAAACATTTTATTTTTTAATTTAGTTTGGAGTTTTGTGGGTTTTAATTTTGTTTTGGGGCCACACCCAGTAGTGCTCAAGAGCTATTCCTGGCTCTACATTCAGGGGTCATTCTTGACAAGTGCCTAAGCCCCTGTACTCTCTGGCTCAGATGTTTAGATTTGCGTGAGATATTCTACTAGGTTGTATGCTATAGAAAAGGAAGAATTTAGGAACGCATGGAATGTTGGAAGGCTATTAATGGAGCAGAGAAAGTCAATATTCCTCACTTGAAGGCAGGGTTTGCCTGGTTCAACCACAGATTTAAATACATACACACACACACACACATACACACGTATGTGTGCTTTTCCTCTCTCACATAAGGTCATAATGAATACACAGGTTGATCATTGTTTCAAAGCGACAAAAACTTCCAGTTTGGGGGCAACAATTTCACATGGGGCTTTTTTCAGAACAGGCATTAGCCAAAATTATGATTTATGCTGAACTTGGATCGGCTACGGTACAAGTTGGAGGTCGAAGGCAAGAAGCCCCAGATGGAAAGCATTCAAGGAAAGCAGGACATTTCTATTTAGGAAAGAATGTGGGTGTTGAGAAGTCTAAAAGTACCACTTACATGAGTAACATTGTGATTAAAGCTGCATTTGGACACTGTGGGTGTTACAAGCATCTATTTATTGAACACTAGGCATCCAAATATTTAATAACCCACACAATTTAGCCCCAGGAATCAGCACCTAGCCTGGCCTCTAACCAAGTTTGCTGCCTGAGAGCTGGAAGCAACTACATGTAGGATAGCTTGTGTGTTCAGAGAATAAAAAGGCTGGTGGAAGTGGTGGAGAGGGGGGAGTTTCCAAAGCAAGTTCTAAAGTTCAAACTTTAGTTCTTACATCGGGTTGCCTCATGGGGGAACGGGCAATGGGGAGACATATTCCAGGATGCATGGTGGGGTCAAAGCACACTGGGTGGATAGTGAAATTAGTTTGAAGGTGGAAAAAGCAGCTCGGAAGTAGGGCTGGGATGCTGTTTGAGCTCTGAGGCACGCTGAGGCTTTTCCATCCACACTTGGCCTTCTTCACAAGGACCCGATGGAGAAACCACGTTGTTTTTTTGACTTTTTTATGTCACACCTGGCGATGCTCAGGGAACACTCCTGGCTCTACACTCAGAAATTACTCCTGGGGGCTGGAGCAATAGCACAGCGGCTAGGGCATTTGCTTTGCACAGGGCTGACCTGGGTTCAATTCCCAGCATCCCATATGGTCCCCCAGCACTGCCAGGAGTAATTCCTGAGTGCAGAGTCAGGAGTAACCCCTGTGCATTGCCAGATGTGACCCAAAAAGGAAAAGAAAAACCTACTCCTGCTACTCCTGGTGGTGCTTGGGGGACTGTAAGGGATGCTGGGGATTGAACCTGGGTTGGCCACGGGCAAGGCAAGCGCCCTCCAGGCTGCACTGTTGCTCTGGCCCAACATCAGCGTGGTTCGAACGCACTTTCATGGCTGGTGCCCCAAGGGACCTGCTCCTACAGTCTCAGGTGGGTTTTCTTCATTACTTCTCAGACCACAGCCTCTGCTTTAACCAGGGGAAATCAGGCGCCTATTAAGTGGGTAGCAGAGGAGCTGGAGTGATAGTATAGTGAGGAGGGCGTTTGCCTTGCAACGCGGTGGGCTGGGCATCCCATATGGTCCCCAAGCACTGCCACGAGTGATTCCTGAGTGCAGAGCCAGAAGTAACTCTAGAGTATCCCCGGGTGTGACCCCAAAAGTAAAGCAATAAAAAAAAGTGGGTAAAAAAATCTCAGATGTCAGGGCTGGAGCAATAGCACAGCGGATAGGGCGTTTGCCTTGCACACGGCAAACCCGGGTTCGATTCCCAGCATCCCATATGGTTCCCTGAGCACCGCCAGGGGGTAATCCCCGAGCACAGAGCCAGGAGTAACCCCTGTGCATTGCCGGATGTGACCCAAAAAGCAAAAAAAAAAAAGTCTCAGATGTCAAAGACTTATAAATTCCCTCAAGGTTCTTCTTGGCCGGATAATTAGCATTGGCCCCCAGGCTTTGTGTACCACAGACTTGGAGGCACCCTGTACCCCTTAGTGAATTTGAATTCCTCCCCCACACTGTCCCCTACCTCCTGCTCTGAGTCCCCCTAAGGGCTCTCTTCTTCCTCCCCTTTCCCACCATCCCACCAGTTCCCAACTGCCAACACCCCTTTGAGGACAGCTGGGAAAAAGCCAGAGGAAGCAACACTTGGAAAGAAGATTGCTTTATACTTTATTTACAACAGTATGTAAGAAAAAAGTAAGTTATTAACAATAATAAATAACTGGGAAAAAGAACCACGAACAGCCATTAACATGACAGAAGGATGGCATGGATGAGGGTCAGCATTGGCTGGCGTCGCCCGTGGTCCGGACACGGGACATTCACAAGCTTCAGCGGTGGCAGTGGTCTGAGCGCTGTTAACCAAAGAGAGCCCAGCTCGAAACAGAAGCATTAAAAATCACACGTGAAGCGGCCTGTGCCTGGCACAGGTGAAACCACTCAGAGAATCTCTTCTGAAAAGGGCTAGTGCGATCAAACACATGTGCTTCCTTCCAGTTTAAAGCAAAACAGCCTGAGAGGCTAATCCTAGAGCAAGGCTAAACGATGAAATTACACTGAAGGACAACATCTGAAACACTTTTACACAGATTTACATTCTTTCATTGCACTAACTCCTCGAAACTTTAAACTTGTAGATTTCAAACGCCAACAATTGGAAGAACCCGTGATGTTCGTTTCGCCTCCATGTGCCAAGGCCTGGTCACGCTTCCATTTCAGCAAGAATCGGTAGTTTTAAACGGTTGCAAGCGATCAATTCTAGTCACTGGGCAGATTTTTTTTTTTCCATTTGAATTCCAAGAACTCTAGTTCAGATGGCAGATTGTCACAGAGCCTACTCAGCCAGATGATGAGAAAGGGACAAAGATTAAATTGACAATTCTGCTCGACAGGGTTATCTGAGTACACGGTACATGGAGAGTAATTATCCTCTGGCCCTTAGGAAAGTAAAATTCGTATTGATCCCAGGCCGCCAGTGACCTTGCTGTTTCTGAGTCATGAAAAGAGGCCAAGAAAAAGTAAAAATTTAAAAGTACAAACAATACATTAGCCTTGAAATTTTCACAGAAAAGAGACATAAGAAGTGTCAGAATCTATTCTCTTAGGTCACTGTTCATGACGGTGTCTGGATTGGCAACCCCCCAAAACCTTGGGGGATTGTTGCTTGTGTCTTTAAGTGCCTGCTTTAGGCACTCAGAGCTGTGCACTTATTTACCCAATCAAAAACATGGCTAAGAACTACCTCCCAATACATTAAAACCTGTATGGGGAGTACAGGATACGAAACCACAACACTCGGTGTATAATTAGTTCTTCCGAATCTCAGATGCTTTGGCTAAGAAGGGTTCTAAAATGTCCCAGCCTTCTCCGTTGTTATGCCGTTCCTTTTGCCCTCTTTCTGTCCCCATGTAGGAAAGTAAAACAATCTTCAGAACTGACCGAAGACAAAATATCTGTGGTAAAAACACTAAAAGCTTCCTCTGCTGGGAAAGCCCAGCCAAACCAATGCTGCTGTATAGGGAAAGGCCCAGGGCATTTGAAACTGGAAATCTACTTAAAGGAATGAAATTTATGTTATCATGATGGTCTCCACTGACATCAAAGATGAAAATTGGGTGAAAATGTGCTAGTCTATGGATCAATTGGGCTTAAAACCGGTGGTGTCTGATTCACTATGCTATATATTTATATATATATGTATATACACGGGTATAATACAATTTTGGTGAATAAAGTTGAAGGTTTCCACATTACAGACAGAGGCACTGAGTTAAAGAGTCTATGTTCCCCCAAACATGCTAAATGAATTCAAGTTTCTGCCTTTTTTTCTTCTTCTTCTAAGTTTCCATCATGCAGCCAGTTAATTTCCACCCTTATAGAAATGATCAATGCCTTATATACACGTTCATCACAGGCTTGCATCCCACAATAAATCAATTCATGGAGAATGTGAATGCCATTGAAAAATCAACAGAGATCAAATATTAGAGTCACTTATGCCTTATGGTGACTGGATTAAATATTCAAAGCAGATAAAGGAATATTTGCACCCCACCCCCCCTTTAATGCACACAACCACATCTAGACAGAAAACAGAACAGACGGCGAAAGCAGACAGCGTGGTTGGCTGAGAGTCACACTGTTCTCACCGGCAGCTTTGCGGTTGATGTCTGTGGTGTTGTACTGGCTATGAGAGAAAGAAAACCTCACAGGAAATCAAGAAATTAGCTTTTTTAAATGTCTATAGAAGTGTTGGCCTTGCTAGTAGAAGCTATTTTACTAAAATGGAAAAATCGAAGTAGTATTAAAGGAAACGTTACATGCCAGCTACACTAGCAACCTGCAATGAAGTATCTATCTCTTATGTGAAAAATTATGATCCCACCCCATCCTGACTTCGGCTTGCAAATGGGAAGCTAATACATACGTGGTGTCAATGTCTTCTAAAAATAGAATTTTGCATTCTTGTTAAGCACTATTGTGTGGAAAGGGAACCGCTGAGAAATCCAAGGGGGTTGAGAAAGGATAGGTTTTTTTTTTTTCCTACAAGCAAAAACCATGCTACCATACCATGCAAAGGTGTCATCCTACGATGCGATCATTTTTGAGTGACGAGATGCAATGCTGAGCTATTTGCAACTGGCTTCCTTTGCATTCTGGCTTGGTGTACTTATTAAGGTAAATGCCTGCCGACAGACAGAGAAATGATCTGACGGTCTGACATAGAATACTTGGAGCTGGGATCCTGGGGCCAGCGCCTGCACCTTGGGAGAGTTTATCAACTTGAAGGACTCGAGGCAGAGTGTGGAGCACTGAGAGAGGAGCAGGCTGGGTTCACTGGCCCGGTGGCTGTGAGACGAGACGGTGACCTGGGTCTCTGCTGTTTCCTTTGGAATCTGTGTTTTGGGAAGGACCCTTTCCTGAGGTTGGAGGTTAAATCAGGAAGGCTAGCTGGGGCCTCAGAGTTGCCCAATTAATTATTTTATTCTCTTCCTCCCTGGGAGGACATAAGCAAATGCTAGATTCTGCTCATTTTTCCATCTGCTTTAAAGGCAGTGAGGTGCAGAGGTGACAGATTTTTTTCTCTTTAGATGGAGAATTTTCTTGCCACTTTGGTGAATGATTTTTGTCTTCATCAACCTTGCTTCTATACCTTATGTTACCAGGACTCAGGAAAAAAAAAAAAGAAAGATTGAGGTGTGCCTTGCATCACCCCTCTTAATCTAATGAACGCCAGCAATTCTGCTCATTCTCTCTTCCCACTTCGTGATTCGCCCTTCACTTGAATTCCAAGCAAGGATCAAGAGAATGACGGTTTTTCTAAAGCCCAGTGACAGGCAATCACTTCCAGGGACACCAAGATGATATTAGGAGTAAAAGCAGTGTGAGGCTAGGAGATGCTCTTTGATCAGGGTTTCTAAACCAGACATTTTGACAGTCTAAAAGTCCAGTTAACTTTCTCTACCCTCGAACATCTTTGAATGGACAAATCCTCAGTAAATTCTACTGGATTAATTGCAAGTTCTGAGAACCTTTAAATAGAAGCTGATGAGGTTAAGGGTCGTTAATATCTTAGAAGGAAAGATGGTGCGCCATCTGGATCTCTTGGCGCTTAAACCAAAGCATTCCCAGACCCATCAGCCTGGTTACACCCACCCAGACAATTCTTGAAAGATTTCTGAGGCCACAAGGGCACGCGGGGGGAAGTTATTAAAAGACAGAAACAGGTGGTCTCTTATTAAATTGCGAAAGGTATAAATATGTGATCGTAAATTGCACTTGGAGCCTCTAGAGGTTGATCATTAAAATTCTCAAAAAATTTTATGTGAACGAGGCCCCACGTCCTGAGTCAGACTAATCAAAATAGGAATCTCAGAAACGATTGGTATTCAAGTATCGGTGACAGAAGTGGTCAAATGGAACCATTTAGGTGTGTGTTATGCCTGAGTAGCATTTTTGAGAATTTCAGGTTCCAGGGGAGCAAAGTGACTGACGGTCTTCCTACCAAACCGCCTCACCCAGTGGTGCCAAGCGTCTGCTTTTCCCCCCTGAAGTCCACACCCTCCTCATGGAACGCCCAGCGACAACCAGACTCCGTGGTCCCTGGTTTCCTCTGCTGCGCTTCTCTGCGTAGCGGTTCTCGGGTCTTAGAGCTAATAGGATGTGGTGTGGTTATACTGAGGGACTCGTGTTCTATGTGAAATTACTGAATCACATGCACACTCAGATCAAGGGGACAGGTTCGAGTGACAAAGCAGTCTGTTTCTTTATCGGATGATTTCTGAAAACAATCCCCCTCCCCTCCTCCCTCCGGGCCCTCCCCACCCCCCAACAAAAAAATAGAAAACTCCCAGGGGGACTTGGGGAAGTTACTCTGATTTGGGCCGACATGGCTTATCGGAGGAGTGTGCGCAGGGCAGATTCAGGGTGCCTTTCTTCTCGGGGTCGGGCAGCGTGAGAGTTTCTGGGGCCGACTTTTTCCGGGGCCGGTCCCTGGGGACGGACAGAAATTCGGGCGCATCGGTGGAGAGAGGCGTGGAGGGCGCGCTGGATGGGGCGCTGCGGACGGAGGACGGCAGCAGGGAGATGCTGGAGATGGAAATTGCGGGGGGGAAGAGGCCGATTTTCCTGTTGGTGGCTTCCTGAGTGGCTCGCTCGAACTCCCGGACTTCGTCCATCGTCATGTCTTCAAAGGCAAAGGAGAGAGAAGGGGGGATAAGCGGATACTCGAGGTTTGGGGTGGGGTGCTGCAAAGGGCTTCGTGGCAGTGCCTGGCCAGGAAGGTGCTAGGGCAACCAGGGGCGCAGTGGGAGGAGCGCCTCGAGGAAAAATAAAAGCAAAATTGAGGGTGCAAATGCTAAAGCCTGGAGATCTTTTCGCTTGGTTCTGCAAACCTCTGGAAAAATGATTCTCTGTGCAAGCCTTTCCACAGCATTCTGTCGTATTTATGGGGTATTCTGAAGGACTTACTGGAGAGTATAGAACCAGATCCTGTGTGTGTTTGGTGGGGGTGTGGGGGTGTGGCGGGGTTTGCTGAGAGATAGGAGCAGTGTGGTATATGAAACAATTATTGCATCTTTATTACCTTTTCTATGCTGGGAATGCAGTTAAGGCAACCAATGCTCCTAAATGATACATTTGATTGTCTACTTTGGCATAAGTATATATTTAGGTATATATATATATACACACACACACACACACATATATATACTTAGGTATATGGTAATATATATATATATGTATTTCCTCCCCCTCCCCCCCCACTACCCAGCAGTGCTCAAAGCTTACTCCTGGCTCTGTGCTCAGGGATCAGTCCTGACTGGGCTCCAAGGACCATATGCGGTGCTGGAGATCAAGCCTGAACCGGGTTGGGTTGTATGCAAAGAAAGTGCCTTGCCTGATGTACTATCTCTCCAGCTCCAGCATAAGTAAACTTTTATAAACAAACCATCAGAATTTCTAAATATTTTATCTTCTTGGTCAGGAAATAGTGATTTTGCATTCTGGGAGTGGCTGGTTTATTATTTTATTTTCAATAGCTGTCTTTAAAAAACAAAAAAGATACAACAATAGAACAATAGCAACAAAATCCTGCAGGTTATCCCAAAGCCAAGATGATAAAACAATTTATTTCCCAGTAAATCAAGATAAAACAGAGCCACAAAAGTCAGAACAGTGGAAAGGGTGCTTGCCTTGCATGCAACTGACCAGGGTTCCATTCCTGGCACCCTACATGGTCCCCTGGGCCCCATCAGGAGTAAGCATTCAGCACAGAAGCAGGAGGAAGCCCTGAGCACTCTTGCATATGACCCCTCCCAAAAAAAACAAAAACAAAACAAAAAGGGCACAGAGAATGGGTGAGAATTTTATTTAAAAGGGGAGGGGGGAAAAAAAACCAACCCCAAACATTAACTGGAATTCAAGAATGTAATCCAGCAATGCCTCACTGAACAGGCTGCCAGGTTTCAGTTTTCTAAATAGGGGAGCTCTTAAGTAAGAAAGTAAAATTGAAGTTTTAATGTCAATCTTTTTATCTTGCATTGATTACATTTTATATGCTCACTGCTTTTGAGCCAAAAATACGCCGAAAACAGGGTTGGGGCTAGTACAACAGTTAGGGCTTGTGCATCCCATGCACTGGACCCAGATTCAAGTCTCAGTGCCACACATTCGCCTGGGAACAGCTGGGTGTGGGCTGGGGACCCTCAGCACCAATGGGGTGGTCTGGGTGTCTCGGACACTTCAGGGCAGGAGTAGGACCGTATCTGTAGATTTGCACTGGGTGGGCTGAGAATTGCTGGTGGGACCCCTGGTCCTCTGGAGCACTGCACGGGACGCCTCCCAAACCCTGCCAGGGTTGAAAACATCATTGTACTGTAATGAAGTGATATTTCCTCTTGCAGTCTGTATTGCTTTTTTTTGTTGTTTTTTGTTTTTGCTTTTTGGGTCACACCCAGTGATGCTCAGGGGTTATTCCTGACTCTGCACTCAGGAATCACTTCTGGCGGTGCGTGGGGGACCATATGGGATGCCGGGGATTGAACCCAGGTTGGCGGCGTGCAAGGTAAATGCTCTACTCACTGTATTATTGCTCTGGCCCCATATTGCTTTTTTACTGTTTCTTCTTTTGTTCTCCTTTCATCATTTCCTCCTCCCCTGCCCCCACATTCCCAGGAATTTTATTATTCCTGTTGTTGTTGCCTGGCTATTATTGATTACTCTTGGTCTGGTTCTCCTTCATATTCTTTGTCATTTTTATTGACCCCTGATGGAGAGAACAATCCCCTGGGCTTACTAGGAAAAAACCCTGGGTTGAAGGTGTAAGAGCTGGTCCTGGAGCAAAAGCTGGAACCTGGTGCTTCTGAGCGCTTTACATCTGATTCAGCTCTGCAGAGAATATTTTTCCTTCTTGTCCTTTGCCATGGATTTAATAACCGAAGCCTCTTTAGATGATAGATCAATGGCACAGACTAACACGAACAAAAAGCCACTTTGGAAATCTGAACCATCGAATGAAAATTCACAGCCGTGTATTAATCATTGGGTGATGTATCAAGCAAATCACATATTAGTCAGAAATTGGGATGGAGAGACATACGGTGGGCTGGGTGTTTGTCTTCCACACGGCCAACCAGAGTTAGATCCCTGGCACCCCATATAATCCCGACCTCTGACAGGAATAATCCCTGAGCAGAGAGCTAGGAGTAATCCCTGAGTACTACCAAGTATAGCCCCCAAACAAAACAAAAGCCAAAAAGTCAAAAATATTTTTCAGGGACTGGAGAGATAGCATAGCAGGCAGGCACTATAGGACTAGCCCTGCAAGTGGCTGACCTGGCTTTGGTTCCCAGCATCCCATATGGTCCTCAAGTGCACCAGGAGTGATCCCTGAGCACAGAGCCAGGAGTTAGCCTTGAGCAATGCCAGGTGCGGCTCAAAAACCAGGAAAAATTAAAGAAGGAAAAGATCAAGGAAACATACTTTAGAAAATATAGTTCTAAGAGAAATTACTGGGAACAATGGTCAGAATATTCTGGAAGAGAAAAGTTTTTATAAAGGCAATATTAACTTACAAGCAGTACTGATGTGATTTAAAATTCAGGTTATAATAAGACAAATTGTACCTGTAAACTTACTACTTTTTAAAGAAGCAATAAAATGAGATTGAATTTTTTAAAGAGAGGTTGTTTACTTATGAATAAAATTGAGACTCTCTAGAAATTTCAGTGAATTGGGATATGTTTGTTTTTGCTGTAATAAGTGGAATATCATAGCACAGCGGGTCGGGCGTCTGCCTTGCACGCAGCCAACATGGCCGACCCGAGTTCGATTCCTCCGCCCCTCTCAGAGAGCCCGGCAAGGTACCGAGAGTACTCGATATGCCAGACACAGTAACAACAAAGTCTCCAATGGAGACGTTACTGGGCCCGCTCGAGCAAATCGATGATCAACGGGAGGGCCTTTACTTTACTTTACTTGATAGCACAGCGGGTAGGGCGTTTGCCTTACACGCGGCCAACATGGCCGACCCGAGTTCGATTCCTCCGCCCCTCTCGGAGAGCCCGGCAAGCTACCGAGAGTATTTGATATGCCAGACACAGTAACAACAAAGTCTCCAATGGAGACGTTACTGGGCCCGCTCGAGCAAATCGATGATCAACGGGAGGGCCTTTACTTTACTTACTTTACTTTACATCCTTGAACAATTAAACTGGAACAGGTGGCTGAATAGAGTGCTCTACTCTACATATCCAGCAGGGGGCAGAAGTCACCCAAAATACAGATCTTTGATTTCTCACTTCCAGACTCTGCTAGAAGTTCCCTTCCTTGAACGCCCTGAAGCTGCTTCATTGAAAAGCAAGACTGTCACTGTTTCTTGCCACCAACTTTGCATAATTTCAATCTAATTAATCCCTCCTCAAGTTGATCACGTCAATTTTTATCCAGCATGCGATCTTTATTTGTGATAGTGACCTTTGGCTTTCAACTGATTTTCTAGATGGAAAAGACAATGGAAAAATAGATGACCTCCGGTGTGACGGAATTCCAGAAAAGAAAGGAAACGTCAAGTATTCAAAGATCAAAAGTAACCAACCAACAAACAACAAAAACAAACCACTGTGTAACTTCCCTGGAGACTTGGTCGCTTATGCTGACGTTGTGGAACATCTGGGTTAGAGCCTGAACTCGCCCCTGGGGAAACCACTCCAGGTGTCACTGTCACAGCCAGCTGACTTCCAAATAGGAATGGCCAAGAAAGCAGAAAGGAAACCAAGCCAAGAGCAGTAAGAACTCAAAACCAGCTGTGCTTCTGAGCGCCCTTGGGATGTCCACGGCCGCTTCTGTCCGGCTGCACTCCGAGGGCAAAGCTTTCTGCTTCCTAACATTCCTCAAAGAAAAGGTAACGAAAGTGACGGAAATTCAAGGCCAGTTTCCTTGAATTTATTCTAAGTTTAGAACAGGAAGAGAGGCAGGGGGAAGCGGGACTTGGAGTCAGTCTGTGCCAAGAGGCAACAGTCCAGTTCAGTCTCATCCAAACATTTTCCTGCAAACTCACACTCATGCCCAAACCTGGGATGATGCACTGGGGGCTCCCTCGGCCCCAGGGGTAGGCACATGCATGGGGAGCCGTGCAGGGCACATTGCAGAGACATGCTCTAAAAACCCGGGCATTGCTGAAGTGCAAATGAAACGTCTTCATGGGGCTCACATGCTACCCGGCCAGCCATCGCTCCATTTTCCATTTGTTAGAGCCAAATCATCAAGTTTTACAAATCATTTCTCTGGGTCCTGAGGCTGAGAGACATCAGGGTTCAAATTACCCTCCCAAGGCTATCACAGCTTTTTTTTTTTTCTTCTTAGGTCAAACCCAGCGATGCTCAGGGGTTACTCCTGGCTTTGCTCTCAGGAATTACTCCTGGCGGTGCACAGGGGACCATATGGGATGCTGGGAATCGAACCCGGGTTGGCCTCAGGCAAGGCAAACACCCTACCCGCTGTACTATCGCTCCAGCCCCCGCGATCACAGCTTTGACCCAAGCTACTCTGAAGGGCAGTGGGGACAGCTGCTTACTTCATCTGGAGCCCCCCCCTTCATTTAGCAGGAATGATGGAGAGAACTATACTTAAGGGGCTGCCAGCCAGCAAGCAGTTGCTAGCTCTCAACTTCCCATCAGGACTCTGAAGCTTCTCTGAGGTTCAAGATGCATCTACAGGGGCCCAGCACCGCATCTTTTCATTCCCTCATTCCTTTCCTACGCCCTCAACTGCATGAGATCAACCCAAGAAAAAAGGGCCCAGTGTGTTACAGCACTGGGACTACAGTCAGGATTTCAAAGGAAATGTAAAGAAACCTAGAAACCTCCAATCCCCGGGGGAGTCAGTGCTGTCTCTCGAATGAATCGGTGAGTGCTGCCTCTGCTTTTTCCAAGGGATAAACTTGTCCTAATTTTCATGACAGCCGTTTTCTACCCTTCGGTGAAGGACACATGTATCACGAAAAGGTTCCACTTGTTCTTGGTCTTATGGTTGAAACAACCCCTAAGCCAGGGGCTTGAAAGCCTCAGAGACTGGAAGCAAGAGGTCAGGTAACACCATCAATTAAGACACTTCTCTGACAAGCCTCCGGTTAACAGTGCTTTTCGGCAGAAGGTTGGGAATTGAGCATTGGGGGTATTTCAAAGAACAGTTTCTGCGTAAGTTTGCTAAAGACGGGCAACATGTTTGAAAAATTCTACATACACTTGTTTGAGCCTGGCTCTCTATGCCATCCACAGTGGAGGAATGCTGATTGCAAACTTTTATGTTGGTTTGTTCATGCATGTTTTTCTCGTATTCCCGAACATCATCCATTGTCATATCTGAAAGAAGGTCAAGATGTTGGCAACTTCCGTTATTAAATGCACACTTTCAACAGGGGAGGCTTTAGGGGAAAGACGGCAGCTTAGCAGAAGCCAAAGAGGTTTAAAAAGCGGGGAATTCAGTAACTTTATGAAGAGTGAATCATAAAGTTAGTAAGACCAGCCAGAGGGCGTGTGAAGGCAGGGAGCTAAGGCCAAATCATCTTAGAACGGAGAAGAACAGACTTTATTTAGGGGTTGGGGGGGGGGCTCTTGAAAGTTCAGTTTGAGGGAGTTGGAAGTGTTAGCAAGTGGGCAGCGCTGAGAGCAGAGATCTCCTAAGGACTCTTAGAAGATCTCTTCGGGGACAGGGGAAGGTTTGTGTGGTTTCATACTTACCTTCAGTTTACCTTTCAAAACTAGACTGGGCAAGTCTTTGAATCAATGCACTCAACAGAAAGGCCACTTTGCTTGCTATTCTAGAAGGCACAGTGTGGAAGGCGGGCAAGTGAGGCTGGCGGGGACCAGACAGACTGGGAGCTGACACCGAGACTCACCATGCGAGAGCACACAGGTCTCCACGCACTTCAAGTCTAGCCTAACAGCTGGAGCATGGCTGGCACCACCTCCGCCCACACGGAGCTATAAATAAGATGGCACATGACATGATGATTCGGGGCTCGAGTCTGCAGTTCTATGGAGTCTCAGGATAATAAGCTCTTAATGGTTGGGAACCATTTGGGGACATTTTTGGTGGCCACAATTGTGTGTGTGTGTGTGTGTGTGTGTGTGTGTGTGCATGCATGCGTGCTCCTGGCATCTCATGGGCAGAGGCCAGAGATGTCACAGCAGATCCTGCAATAATGCCTAGCACCATCTCTCTCCCCCTGCCCAACCCAAAAGAAAATCTTGTTCAAAATATCACTGGTGCCAAGATTGAGAAATCTGGTCTGACTCTAACGAGTAACAAAACTGTAAAGAGAGGTCAAGGAGACAACTCAAAGGCTGGAGCTCATGCGTGCTGTGGTGAGGGGCCTCGGGTTCATTTTCCGGCACTCTGTGCTTTGTAAGCACCACTGGCTGCAGCCTTGGTCATTCCCAGCCCCATATGGGAGATCTCCCATTAAAGAAAGAAACAAATACAGGGCCTGGAGCAATAGCACAGCGGGTGGGGCATTTGCCTTGCATGCAGCCAGCCCCGGTTTGATTTCCGGCATCCCATATGGTCCCCTGAGCACCGCCAGAAGTAATTCCTGAGTGCATGAGCCAGGAGTAACACCTGTGCATCACCGGATGTGACCCAAAAAGCAAACAAACAAACAAAAACAAAATACAATATAAAGGACCCATCCATTGTTCAATAGGTGAAACGCTCTCCAGATGACAATGAAATGCTGTCATCATTCTAGTTGTCACCCAACCTCTACTTCTTGGTAATTTGACCACTGTTTTCATTTATGTTGGGGCCAACTTTACTCAGGGATTATTACTTCTGGCAGTGCTGGGGTGATGGAGGGGGGTAGTGGTCCTTAGGGTGCTAGGGACTGAACCAAGGTTGGCCCCATTCAAAGAAAAGCATGTGTTCCAGCCCACTGGACTTCTCTCTCCGGCCAAGGATTTGACATCATTTGCCAGCTAACTTCCTAGGGGAACATTCCATTGTTGCTCTCGAGGCAAAATTTAACATCCAGGCCTCCTTCCAATGAAGAGATGCTAACAACGGGCGAATGGAATCCCCAACACTTCTCAGCTGGGTGGGGATGTAGAGAGGGGATACGCAGCTGGAATCTTCCCTTAAGTATATTCTGAATCATGTGGCTCATATCTTTTTATAGCTAGCCACATCTCATGTGATCATCCCTTCTTTTCCAAAGGGCAGATTTCCAGAGTTGATGATTGTACTTCATGATTGGGGACCCAGCAGAAGGTTCTGCACCCAGACCTGGGTTCTTTGATTTCCTGTCCCCGCTCCCCCACACACTCCCAAATGTCCATCAAAAATGCTGTCCTGGGGCCTGAGCACAGCGGGGAGGGTGTTTGCCTTGTACACAGCCGACCCGGTTCGGTCCCTGGCAGCCCATAGGGTCCCACGAGCACCACCAGGAGTAATTCCTGAGTGCAGAGCCAGGAGTAACCCTTGAGCACCGCCAGATGTGACTCAAAAAGCCCCCACCCCAAAATTAAAAAATTGCTGTCCCTAAGCAATGTAAGTTTCAAGCACAGTAGCAGTCTGGCCAGGCACAGAGCAGCTTTTGCTTTTAGAAATCCAGGGAACTGGGAAGCAATAAAGAGACAGTGCCCTGTGATGAGAACAGATCCATCTGAGCAATAATAATATATCTTTTCAATACAAGCAATTTCATCTCAATGGCCACTATTGCAATTTCCTAAACACATACACATCTAGAATGAAGGCTGAGGTCACTGTAACCTAGAAGTTTACAATTTCTGGATACATATGTTCCTTAGCGCCCCTCCTCCCCCGTGAAAATAATTTGGAAAACAAACAAAGGCATTTTGGTTCCTTTGTTCTAGTGAATCTCAACAGAGATCGTTCTTTATATCTAATGATCTTGATGTTAAGAGAGGGGCTTAACGCAGTGGTAGGGTGGGATGGGGGATGGGGGAAGGGGGGTGGGAGGGATGCTGGGACTGGTGGTGGTGGAGGATGGGCACTGGTGGAGGGATGGGTGTTCGATCATTGTATAACTGAAACCCAAGCACAGAGATCTGTAAGTCTACAACTGTACCTCATGGTGTTTCACTAATACAAATTTAAGGGGGAAAAAAAGAGAGGGGCTTAAACTGTGGAACTATGTGCTTTCAAAAATATGTCCATCTGAAGAAGGAATTAACAAAAATTCTCATTTTTGCCTTGTTTATATAGTGAAAAATTAAAAACTAGCCAGGAGGCTGACAGAACCATGTAATCATAAATGCCAAAGAAGAATTTTTAAGATTACAGAGAAGGGTATCAGTAAAAACCATTAACATACTTAGTATATATTGTTAAATAAAAAGATATAAAGGGACTGGAGAGAGTATAGCAGGTAGGTTGCTTGCCTTGTATACAGTCAACCCAGGTTCAATCCATGACACCCCATGCAGTCTCCTGAGCACTGCCAGGAGTGATTCCTGGGTGCAAAGCCAGGAGTAACCCTTGAGCACTGCTGGGTGTGGCCCCCCTGCAAAAAAATATATGGACTAGTGGGGCTGGAGTGATAGCACAGTGGGTAGGATGTTTGCCTTGCACGCGGCCAACCCGGGTTCGATTCCCAGCATCCCATATGGTCTCCTGAGCACAGCCAGGAGTAATTCCTGAGTGCAGAGTCAAGAGTTACCCCTGTGCATTGCCAGGTGTGACACAAAAAGCAAAAAATATATATATATATATATACACATATATATGGAATAGTATACAAGGTGTTAAATAAAGAAATAGGCAAAAAATTGTACATATCACACATTGGCGGGTGCTTCCCGCAAAAATGATATAGAACAGTATATACATTGTTAAATAAAAATGGGCAAAAATATGTATGTATTAAAAATTTATACATGGAATTGTCTTGGTCAGAAATTATTATGTATTTTTATTTAAAAATTTGGGGGGATAAAAAAATAAAAAAGTAAATTAAAAAATATTTGGGGGCATTCATGACCACATCTGGTGGTACTCAGGGGTGACTCCTGGCATAGTGCTTAGGTATGCTTCTGGTGTTATCTGGGGACCCATGAAGTGCCAGGGATTAGACCAGGGCCTCCAGCATGCAAAACACGTTCTCCAGCCCCTGTGAGCCATCTCCCTGGCCCCAAGAGTTTTTACTTTTTATTTTTGGTCTTTGGGTCACACTCAGCTCCATATGCTCTCCATATGGGATGCTGGGGATTCAACCCCAGTTGGCTGTGTACATGGTAAGAGCCTTCTCTGCTGCGCTATCTCTCTGGTCCAAGAATTTGTACTTTCAAAAACAAAAACCCCAACAAACAAACAAAAAATAAACCCTGAAAAATAAACACACACACAAATAAAAAGATTGAAAGGGGGGGGACCAGAGATATAGGTCAGGGGTAGGGCCCATATTTCCCATAAGCCCCAGAGTTCCATCTCTTGGTACCAATCTCCACAAAACCCAAAACCAAAACAAATATGCCTGAAAGGACACAGCTCAAAGCATTAGCAGAAGAGGAGTTAGAGAAGTTAGAATTTCAGGGAATTTTATTGATTTTTTTTTTGCTTGTATAGTTTTTCAATTTTCTACAGTATTTATGCAGCATTTCTTTTTTGCAGTAGCAGGAATTGGACCTTGGGCCTACTAACATTCTCTAACAAAACCAAACAAAACCAAAAAAATGTCCCACAAAATAAGGGGTTAAGAAACCATGTCTCAAGAATTTTATTCGAAAGGAAAAAAATCTCCCAACTAGGTCCAAATAAGAATGAATATTTTTAGTAGTTCTTTAAAATATGATGATAATTTGGTCTCAGCTAATGCTACAGGAAAATATGTCTAACTCTTAAAATATCCCAACATACCACACATGCTTATAAAAGGAAGGGACACAGTTCAATAGTGTTCAGTCATTTTTGGAAAGTCCAATAAATAAAAATGTTCCTGTGTAGGCTATTTGGTCAGTGCATTATGTCTTAAGTCTGCAATGTGTTACCTCAAAATCTATGTATGAATCATTTTTTCAGTAAATGCGATGACATGAGCCCAGTGACAAAAGATTATAATTTCAGTGATGATTCATCTTCATTGCTGATTGATTTTTCAATGATCTCAGTGACTTCCAACAATTCAGGTTCCGATATCTCTTTGCGTTGAGCCAGCAAATGCTTATGGGTAGCAGATAAACTCTCAGAGAAATTGAAGGGGTCAGATAAATAGGCCAATGGGCTTGCCTTGCATGCGGCTGACCTGGACCCAGCCATCCCAGTGATCCCTTGAGCGATCCCTGGCACCCCAGAGGTTCCCCGAGCCTTGCCAGGAGTGATCCCTCAGCACAAAGCCAGGAATAAGCTATGAGCTCTGCCAAGTGAGGACCATCCAAAAATGTAAAAAAAAAAAAAAAAAAAAAAAAAAAACACCCAAAAACCTGATCTAAATAATGACAATTATTTGTCAAATAAGTTGATAACCATCCCTTAATTCATAGAGTTGAAAGGCTATAACTCACTTTTCCCTCTTGTATTTTAGGGGTGGGGTGGGGGACATCCAGTGGTGCTCAAATGTCACTCCCAGCTTGGTGCTCAGTGACTGCTCCTGGTAGTGCTCAGAGACCATGTGGAGCTGGGATCAAAGCTGGGCCTACTCCATGCAAAGCATGTGTGCCAACACGTGGAGCTCTCTCTGGTCTAACTTTTCTCGAATAAGGTTCCTTTCTGTCTGTTCACTTTTGGGCCACACATGGTGTTTCTTAGGGGTTACTCCTGGCTCTGGGCTCGGGAATCACTTCTGGCAGGCTTGGGAAATCATATGGCATGCTGGGGATCGAACTCGGGTCAGGGGACACTTGTGGTGGTACACAGCAGGTTATATTCAGTGTCAAGGATGGAACCAGAGGTTGGTCACATGCAAGTACCTTAACCCCTGAATTATTCCTCTGACCCCCATTTTCAGTTATTTTAAATACTGTCACTGTCCTCCCGTTGTTCATCGATTTGCTCGAGCAGGCCCAGTAACATCTCCTCTGTGAGACTTGTTGTTACTGTATTTGGCATATCGAATATGTCACGGGGAACTTGCCAGGCTTTGCCGTGCAGGCGAGATACTCTCGGTAGCTTGCCGGGCTCTCCGAGAGGGGCGGAGGAATCGAACCTGGCTCAGCTGGGCCGGCCACGTGCAAGGCAAATGTCCTACCGTGCTCCAGCCCACATTTTAAATAATACTAGCTGAATATCTTTGTATTTATAATCAAAACGTTTTCGTTTGTTTGTTTGTTTGTTTTTGCTTTTTGGGTCATGCCCAGAGATGCTCAGGGGTTACTCCTGGCTCTGCGCTCAGGAATAACTCCTGGCGGTGCTTGGGGGGACCATATGCGATAATGGGGATCGAACCCTGGTTGGCCGCATGCAGGGCAAACACCCTACCCGCTGTACTATTGCTTCGGCCCACTCATGTATATTCCTTACAGAGAAAACTTTTAGAAGTGGAATTGTTAGGTAATAAATGATCTGATTTGTATTTGACTTTTTTTTTTTTTTTGCTTTTTGGGTCACATCCAGCAATGCTCAGGGGTTACTCCTAGCTCATGCACTCAAGAATTACTACCGGTGGTGCTCGGGGGACCATATGGGATGCCGGGGATCGAACCTGGGTCAGCTGCATGCAAGGCAAACCCTACCCTCTGTACTATCACTCCAGCCCCTGTATTTGACATTTTTTTGTCTGTTTTTTTTGGGCCACATCTAGTAGTGCTTGGAGTTTACTGCTGGCCCAGTGCTCAGGGGGTTGTTCCCAGTAGTCTGGGGGACCATAAGGAGCTGGGAATCAAACCCGGGTCTCCCTCATTCAAAGCATGTACTCCACTTCTTTGAGCTGGCTCTCAAGTCCAATACTGCTCATTTTTATAGAAATCATTTATTTTTGGGAGGATGAGGGGGGCGGTTTATTCCCAGCAGTGCTCAGGGCTTATTCTTGACTATACTCAGGAATCACTCCTGGCAGGATACCGGTGATTGAACCTGGGTTGGCCATGTGCAAGGCAAATGTACTACCCACTGTGCTATCTCTCCAACCCAGAAATCATTAATTTATTTTCCCACCTATCCAACACTTGGTACTAAGACTCACTCCATTTTTGCTAGCAGATGGGCAAATATCTCTTTTTGTTGGCCATAATATTTTTATGTGATGAGCAGTGAATTGGTGTCCTTTTTCCTGTGACTTACTGATTTACTTCTTTATCCTTTTTTTTTTCCTCTTGAGGTGTTACTTTTATTTTTTCAAAATTTATTTATTTAGTTATTTGTTTGGGGGCCACACCCAGCAATGCACAGAGCTTACTCCTGGCTCTGCATTTAGGAAATACTCCTGGAGGTGCTTGGTGGACCATATGGGATACCAGGAATCGATTTCCAGTTGGTGGTGTATAAGGCAAGCACCCTTCCTGCTGTACAATCACTCCAGTCCTGAGGTGTTACATTAAAATTTTTTCTTTATTCTATTTTTTTTATTATAAAGGGAATTTATAGATTCTCTTTAGAGATTCCTTCATGGATGATATGATATCTTCTCATAGCCCTTCTACTTTGCTTATGGAGGCAATTTTTTTTTTTTCTTTTTGAGTCACACCCAGTGATGCTCAGGGGTTACTCT
This sequence comes from Sorex fumeus, assembly GCF_029834395.1. Lineage (NCBI taxonomy): Eukaryota > Metazoa > Chordata > Mammalia > Eulipotyphla > Soricidae > Sorex > Sorex fumeus. Next base: position 81,680,397 of record NW_026606120.1, read on the forward strand.
TGGCTCTGCACTCAGGAATTACTCCTGGCGGTGCCCTGCCCGCTGTACTATCATTCCAGCCCCTGGAGGCAATTTTTTAATTTTCATTCAGTTTGTCTTTAAAGAAGGCACTATTTTTTTATTTTGACCACAAGTTACAGCGCTCAATTATTTCTGGCCCTGTGCTCAAGGATCACTCCTGGTGGAGGTCAGAGGACCATATGGGTTGCTGAGAATTGAACCCGGGTCAGTGCATGCAAGGCAAGCGCCCTACCAACTGTAAGATCTCTCTGTGCCCCTTGGCCACAATTATTACTTTTGAGAGGTGCTTCCAGACCCCTCTGAAAATCTTATGATCTTTTATGTTTTTTCTCCCCCCATAGCTTGGAACATGAGTGCACATGCATGAAAGATGGCCCAAAAGCCTTGCTCTCAAGTTGGCTCTGCTTTCAGAAAAGCCACAAGTGCTTTGAGTCGAGGCAGGAGGTTTTCTCTCCCTGTCGCCTGCTCAGCCTCCAAGGACTCTGGCCTGATTTCAGAGGATTCTCATCTGTATTAGCTCCGATGGTGTGCTGTCCCTTTGGGGGAAGGGTCGGGAATCTCCAAGTCATCCACGAGGTTCCATCTATCACCTCCCTGCTCTGGCTCCCCACATCCTCTCTCAGAGTCCACCAGGTTTGGGGAGCTGCCCCTCGCTGTGTGAAGCTGGACAGCGTGTCTGGACCCACCTTCCTCCCACCCCAGCTACCGACACGTGTGGCTGCTATGGCTCTGCTCAGAGCTGGAGGCCTGCAGGAGAGGCCTGGGCCATGGGGGCTTCATAGCAAATGCAACTCTCCTTGCACTGGGAGCGGCTCCATGAGCCGATGAATGTGAGCAGCTGCACGAAATTGATTGGAGGGGGGTGGGTGGGCGAATAATTACGTGACAACCAAACGCTGACTCTCAGAGAAGCCACATAGTCCCCAGGGAGGTGATGGAGTACAACAGATAAGCCTCACACTGGGAAACTGCCTTCATGACCATGGTACTTCCCCTGCCAGGTGCCTATTCAATGCCACCCTGGTACCAGCTTCTAGTGTTCCGAGTAGCCTATGACCCTCCCTTAGGATTGGGGCAACGGCACTGGCATGGGAGGGCAACTAGGGACACTTGCTTCTTGGGGTCTAGGCTGTCCCCAAGAATCTGAGTGAAGCTGCCCTTCAAGAGGAAGGAAGGAAGGAAGGAAAAAAGGAAGGAAGGAAAGAAGGGAGAAAGAAAGACAGAAAGAAAGAAAGAAAGAAAGAAAGAAAGAAAACAGAAGACTGGGTTAGTGATTTAGTAACTAGGGGAAAGAGTCACAAGAGAATTTGTCCCATTGCCTGATTGACGCTCACCACAAATACCATTCTCAGGGAACATGGCATCTTGAGGAAGGTGGATAGCACAGCAGGGGCGAGGCAGGACAGAACAAATGATGATTGTTCAAAATAATCTTCCAGAAACATTTCAGATGACCCCAGAAGAGGCTATTGCTCTTGAGAAGATGTAGGCCTGAGGTGCAGTGAGCCAGTTGAGGGGCTGGAACACAGTCTCATATGCATGAGACCCCCAGTTCCGATCCCAGCACTACACAGTCCCCAAATGGACCCTTGGGGCAGCCCTGGTGGCCCCCAGCAGTTGGACCCGCTGCACCACTGGGTTCAAGCACTGAATCAGCCTCATTGGCAGAGAGCTGCTGAGGGTCACCCTTGGGTATCCTGAGCACTGCTTGGAGAACCCAAGAGGCAGAGCTGGGAAATTTGTAGGAAAAAATAAATTAATTAAAAAAAAAAGGTGGATAGCCTACAGAATCTTGTTTGCTTAAGTGTGGCTGTGAAACAGCTAATGCCACTAATAACAGTGACTGTCATGTGTCTAATCAGCACAATGGATCTTTTCCCTTGGAAATTGATCCGTTCTACGACGACAGGGAGTTGTGGAAGAATGATAGGGAAGCAGCAAAGTGCAATGCAGGTTACTCTCGGAGCAAATTCTGTGTGACTTAGGAAAAGGCCAAGGGGAAGGGCATTCTGTTAGACAATCCGCTCTAACCCAAGTCACCAGTGGCCTGGGACTGCTTCTATTTATAGCCAAGGACACTAGCCTCAGATGGCAGGTTCCGGGAAGGGAGGGTTCACGTGGACAGAGGGTAGGGCTGAGGATCTGGAAAGGGTTTTTCATCTATCAGGGGATGAAGCAGACCTTGCTTCCATTACTAGAAATGTACAGAAATGTCTTAACAAACACTTTCTCAGAAATGGGAGGGGGTGGGGATTGCAGAGGGGGGTGGGGAAGGGACACAAACAGAAATCGATCGTGTCCGGATTAAGCTGCCCTTGAATTCTTACAGAATCTCTCTGCTGGGGGTGGGGGGAGGGAATGTTTCCAGTGTTCTTTGAATCAAAGGACTGTTTTTCACTTGATGTGATGCTTCAGAGAGCTTTGATCTTAAATCAAAGTTTGGGATAAATGAGGATGAGGTTGAAACCCATCCAAGGGCACACCTTGGAGTCTGGGGTTATCGAGGACGCGAGCAGCGCACCCGCCGAGATCCCGACTCTTGGTCACACAGCACTGTGGCTCTTTTCAACCCAGCGATGCTCATCAGGACGGAGCAGCCCTGCCTTGGGGTGGGGGTGGGGGGTCCAATTCTAAAGCAGCGGAAGCTTCAGGAACTGCAAAACCCCACTGCCACCTCCTGAAGCGGTGGTCCAAGTGATGCGGGGAAGCTGACTTACCGTACCACTCATCCACCCACGCGAAAGCCTGTCTGTGTCCAATCAGGAGGATGTCGCGAACCACCTACGACAGGGAAAGGAGGCAGGTGAGAAACGGAGGAGCGTGTGGGAGAACAGACTGCAACCGCTGAGGGGTCCTGCGGTGACGGTCTCCATCGCTCAGCCCCCACGGGAACTCAGCCGACTAGCACAGGTCCCGCCTCGGCTCCCCACCGCCCGTGGGGGAGGCGCTCCTGGCTTGCTATGACTTAATCTCTTCATCGTCCTTGAAAGCTGGGCTGGGCTGTGTACCCACCAGTGATGTCTCCTTGGCCGGCATGTGACAGTGATGCAAAGGAATCTTTGGGCTGATCCCCTGGAGTGGTTTCTCCTCCTTTATCTTTACCTCAAATAGATTTTACTTTGGTTTGTGGAGGGGGGGGGTCCCAGGGATGCCAAGAGCCAAAACCATGGGAAATCAAGAACCCGTTGCTCTTTGGGTGGGGGGCAGGGAGGGGGGCAATCACTTCTCCACAAATAGCACTGAAGCTCAAATTTTGGTTTTATGTCTATTAGTAAATGAAAGGTTGGACAGATGATTAGCAAATAATAGCATTTTTAGGCTTGACTTTGAGTGAAAGAGCAAGGTTAGCAGTCAATTATCGAAAGAGATGAACTAAGACAACTAATTAGGATGGAGCATAATGGAATGGAAATGGTAGCCCTGATCAGAAACCGAAGGAATATGATACTTTTCTTTATCCTTTATGGGTCACACCCGCAATGCTCAGGGATTACCCCTGGCTCTGCACTCAGGAATTACTCCTGGCAGAGCTTGGGGGACCATAAGGGATGCTGGGGATCAAAATCGGGTTGGCCGTGTGCAAGGCAAATGCTCTCCCCGCTGTACTATTCACTCTGGCCCCAAATTTCTTTTCTTCTTTTTCTTTTTCTTTTTGCCTTTTGGGTTACACCTGGTGATGCACAGGGGTTACACCTGGCTCATGCACTCAGGAATTACTCGTGGTGGTGCTCAGGGGACCATATGGGATTCTGGGAATAGTACCCAGGTTGGCTGCATGCAAGGCAAATGCCCTACCCGCTGTGCTATAGCTCCAGCCCCTGGCCCCAAATTTCTTATGGTGAAATATAATGGCAATAGGAGACTAAAGAAAATATTATAGTTGTTTTGTGTATCTGGGGGATACACTTGTGGTATTGGGGTCCAAACCCAGCATGCAATGCATGAATGCAGTCCATCAAACTATCTCTCCGGCCCAATATAGAAAGTCAATATGTGTGTTAATGTTCTTGTCTTTTTTCTGATACTCTTATTTTTTTGTGGGGTGGTGGGCCACACCAGACAATACTCAGGGGTCACTCCTGGCTTTGCACTCAGGAATTACTCCTGGTGGTGCTCAAGGGACCATGTGGGATGCCGGGGATCAAACCTGGGTTGGCTGTGTGCAAGGCAATGAATGCCCTAACCTGCTATACTATCTCCTCAGCTGTTCCTGATGTCCTTTTTGGTCCTCTTTTTTTGTTTGTTTTTGGGTCACACCTGGTAATGCTCAGGGATTACTCCTGGTGCTTCGGAATCATCCTGCTGGTGCGTGTAGGGAACACTATGGGGTGCTGGGGATCAAATGGGTCGGCCACATGCAAGGTAAGTGTCTTACCTGCTGTACTCTACCTCTCTGGTCTCTCTCTTTTTGGTTCTCTTTTGAAGATTTTTGTTTATTTTCTGGGGCCACACCTGGCAGTGTATGGGGAACTACTTCCAATTCTCTGCCTGGTGGGGGGACTCCTGGCAGCGGTGGGGCAACTGTGTGGTGGACAGCACCTGCTGGATGCAAAGCAAGGACTCCACGCTCTGAACTATCTCTCTGGTCCATCTTCCCGTCCTCTCTGGTTTATCTCTCACCTTCCCCAAGTCTTCAGCTTCCCTCGAGCATCTCCATCTCCCCGCCAAACAAACGCAGCAATTATCTAAAAGCCATTTATGGACAGTTCAAGCATGTTTCAATAAAGGGAGGATTTTAATTTGGCAAATTTGTAGAAACAAGGAAAGCATTGATAATGAAGTATTTATTCCTCGCAGGCCTCTGGTTCTCTAGCAAGGCTTTTATGATCGGGAAGGAGGAAACACAAAATGAAAATAAGAAACCACATGAAGCCATCCCCACTCGAGTGCTGAGTCTGTCAAATTCATGGAAATCCAAAGAACATCAGTAAATATCGCCTGTTACATTAAGTACAACACAGCTGTCTGCGGGAAACAAGAATTCAATAATGTGCTAATGGCTGGCTTGCCAGCTCTCCCCAACCCCCCCAACTGTGAATAGATTCTCTAAAAACAAAGGTGTTTCAGAGAAAGGCATCCCTGGCACTTTAAACCCATGCAAATGCCAGACTCATTAGCGACTCATGTGCCAAGCAGGTGTGTTTTAGGGGGGGTGTCATTAACACTTCATTATATTTGGAAATGGGCAATGGGATGCTCATCCCTGGAGCATAATTCTGACAGGTACTTGAAAGAAATACATCTTCCAGGGCAGGAGAGATAGTACAGGGGTCAGGGCGCTTGTCCTGAATTCAGCCCACTCTAATTTGATACTGGCATCGCATGGTTTCTGAGTCCGAGTGCCACTGGAAGCAACCCTCAAGCACAGAGCTGGGTGTAGCCCCTAAGAGCTGGTGTGTGGGGGCCCCCCTCATACCCTTGCCAAAAAAAAGTAGATTTCTCTAAATTAGTCACTGTGAGGAGGAAAACATGAGCAGTCCTGGGCAATCAAAATAGGTTCTGAGTGAGATGGAAATTAAAAAAAAAAAAAAAGGACAAGAGTGTGACCAAAGTAAGAATTGGCAAGGGAGTCAAGTTCAAGGGGCAAGAGCTGGAGTTCAAGTTTCAGTACTGCATGGTCCCCAGGCCCTGGTGCCCAGCCAGCACTGCTGGACCCAAGTATGTAAATTTCTAGCCCAGTTGGCCTAGTGCCACTAGGGATGGCCCCTAGTCCCCCATTGCTTGGTAGGACTGTTCCCCAACAAAGGAAAGAGATGACTTTGATTAAAAAGATAGAAGCGGGGAGGCTGAGTCAATTCAAAGGACTGCGTGCAGGCTTTGCATATGGGAGGTCTGAGTTTGATCCCCAGCACTGCAGGGACCCCAAACACATCCAGCAGTGCAACAGTGATCACTGAGCACTGCTGAAGGCTTTAAAAAGAGTCCCCCTTGCTTTCATTTGTGGTTTATATATAAAAAAAAATGTTTTGTTTTGTTTTTTAAACAAACTCCACAGGGGCTAGGAGAACTGGTCAACGGTTGAAATCTACCACAAGTGTGTGTGGGGCAGAGGGTAGGTAAGATAGAGAGAGGACCAGTATGACAATAATAGTTGGAAACGATCATGCTGGACAGGAACTGAGTGCTAAAAGTAGGTAAAGGGATATACGTGATAACCTTTTAGTTTCTGTCTTGCAAACCACATGCTGGGGGTGGAGGAGGGAGAGAAAGAAGAAAGTACTTGCTACAGAGCCAGGCTGCAGGGTGAGGTGGGAGTGATGGGAGGGAAACTGGGGACACTGGTGCCGGGAAATGTGCACTGGTGGAGGGATGGGTGTTGGAACACTGTATGGCTGAAACTTAATCATGAACAGCTTTGCAAGTGTCTATCTCACAGTGATTCAATAGAAAAAAAAGGTATTAAAAGGTAAAGGTAAAGGCCCTCCCGTTGATCGTCGATTTGCTCGAGCGGGCCCAGTAACGTCTCCATTGGAGACTTTGTTGTTACTGTGTCTGGCATATCGAATACTCTCGGTAGCTTGCCGGGCTCTCCGAGAGGGGCGGAGGAATCGAACTCGGGTCGGCCATGTTGGCCGCTTGTAAGGCAAACGCCCTACTGCTGTGCTATCGCTCCAGCCCTTAAAATAAATATAAAGACCTCAAAATAAGAGTTCCCTCTGCCCCTCCCCCCAAAAAAGTAACCCAAAAGGGAGGCAAATATGGCAGGAAGTCAAGGAAGATGGAGAGGGAGAGAGACAGAGTGGAAGACATTTATTCAGGGAGCTGCAGACACCTTCCTGCTTAGTTGGGACATAGCAGGAAAACTCATGTTCCAGACCTCAGTATTTGTGCAGGTGTTACATCTAGCTCTGCACCCAGGAATCACTCCTGGAGGTGTTTAGTGGACCATATGGGATACCTCGAATGGAACCCGGATTGGTTGTGTGCAAGGCAAACGGCCTACCACTATACTATAGATCTGGCCCCATTCGCATCCACAACTTCTAATCTCAGGATGGGCAGAATGGATTCTGGAACTTAAAAAAAGACCCATGGCTCTGTTCAAGGAAACACCCACATACCCAAATTCCCAGAGTTCATTGCAATCCCGAGCTGGTTCAATAGCGCTCTTAGCCCTAACTTCAAGCTTTCTGCATTTCACTGTCAACCGCTGCCCAATCTCAGTAAATCCATCTTGGTACCAAAAGTCTAAGAACATTTAAAGTTAAATTCCAGGGGCTGTAGCGATAGTATAGTGGGTAGGGTGTTTGTCTTGCACGCAGCCGACCGGGTTTGATTCCCAGCATCCCATATGGTCCCCTCCCCCACCCAGCACTGCCAGGAAGTAATTCCTGAGTGCATGAGCCAGGAGTAACCCCTGTGCATCGCCAGGTGTGACCAAAAAAGAAAAAAAAAAGAAGTTAAATTCCAGGACCCCAGAGGAATGTCAAAGATCTGTTCTTTATCAGTTTGCCAATAGGAAAATCAGAGCTATCTCATCCCACTGAAACGGAGCAGCAACCTGGGGAAAACGGCTTTTATACATGAAAATGGGCTGAGTAGGTCCCTTTGCCAACTTTTAACACTTAGCTCTTGTTCAGCCCTGTCCCAAGCCTGGAACCTCTGCCTGGAAACATCAGCCCAGGGCCAAAGGGAGAAGCCTGCTTTCTGCTGTTTGTTGCAGTTGGTTTGGGTTCTGGAACCACAGCTGGCAGTGCTCAGGGACCAGGCCTAGGTACCCTGCACAAGATGAGCCTGGGGCACAGGAGAAGCATGCCTCAAGGCGGCCTTTCTCAAATATATCCATCCAACCACGGGAGGGGAGAGAATGAGGGTCAGGGAGTAGCACAGATGACAGCAGGCAAAGGAAACTGGGAAACAAGGGGTTGAGTGCATGCTTTGCATGCTGGAGGCCTAGATTTGATCCCTGGAACCACATGGTCCACTGAGCACTGTTGGGGATGACTCCTGAAGAGACAGTGGGGAGCAGTCCTCAAATGCTATGGAATGTAGTACCACCCCCAAACAAAGATATGTTCAAAACAAACAATACCAGTGTTTTCTGGTCGCAGTGTTCAGCGCTGGCTCAGCCCCATGCATCTCTGGAAGTGGACACTTGCACTTTCCGTTACAAGAGCCCAGTGACGTGGTCCCTGACCCAGGAATGGCCGCTGGTTCTCTTACCTTGTGGACAAATTGTTCCACTCTGGTCTGTAGGCCCCAGACCTCGAACTTCACGGTCACCAGCTTGTAGGAGCACATGATAGGCTGATGGCTATCTCTCCAGCCTTCTCTCAACTTCCCGCGGCCAGTCTTCTCGGACTTGAAATGTTTAGGATCCTGGACAAAAGAGCAAAAAACAGTAACTTCAGAGTTTAAACAGGAAGTAGATGAGATGTTCCGGGCGGGTGAGGCAGAGAGGGAAGGGGAGGGCGCTAGGTGGTTGGCAGGGCTGGGATGGCAGGTGACTCCTAAGACAGCACAGAGCTTCCTTTGGGAATGAGAATATTCTGGAATCAGAGTGGTGATTACATCTCCATGTGAATATGTTAAACTCACTGAATGAAGAGGGGTGAATGTTCGGGCACCTCAGCCCGAATAATCCTGACAAGGGATCAGATCGTTACCAGGTTAAAAAGTGGTTCTTGGATATAAATGTCAGAAAGGATGATTCTGAAGCTCATTTGTGACACTGCACTGTATTTCTCCTGACACTGAGCCCAATACACTTAAAAAAGTTCATTTGCGGCACCAATATTTGCAATACTGTTAACAAAAAGGTTATGTGCATGCCACGTTCCAACACTATACCCTCCCGAGCATTCTCTTGTGAGCCCCTCTCCATTCCTGTCTCTTGGTCCCCCCCAACACCCCCACTTCTTCCTCCCTGCCCAGGAAGCTCAGTTCTATAGACCAGTTCTTAGGGTCTGCTGCCTTTGGCTAATTACATTTCTACCTATCCTGTGTGTGTGTGTGTGTGTGTGTGTGTGTGTGTATGAGTGAGAGAGAGAGAGAGAGAGAGAGAGAGAGAGAGAGAGAGAGAGAGGAGAGAGAGAGATATTGCACTGTCCAGATCCATCCAAATGGGGAGTTATTGAACTTTATTTTATTTATTTATTTTTAGGCGATCCCAAATCAGGCTCTCCTTTTTTTCTTTCCTTCCTTTTTTTGGTGGTGGTGGGGGGTCACACCAGGCAACGCTCAGGGGCTTCTCCTGGCGCTTCCCTCAGGAATTACTCCTGGTGGTGCTCCGGGATGGGATGTTGGGGATCGAACCTAGAATGGCTGCATGCAAGGCAAATGCCCTACATACTATACTACTGCTCTGGCCCCAATGAACTTTATTTTTATTTTTTTTTCATTTTGGCTTTTTGGGTCACACCAGGCAATGCTCTGGAGTTACTCCTGGCTCTGCACTCAGGAATTACTCCTGGCAGTGCTCAGGGGACCACATGGGATACTGCAAATCAAACCCAGGTTGGCTGCGTGCAAGGCAAATGCACTACCCACTGTGCTATCATCTAGCCCCTGAACTTTACTTTTAAAAGTCCAATGCAGGCCTGGAGAGATAGTGCAGAGGATAAGGTTCTGGCCTTGCATCTGACTGATGCTGGTTCAAATCCCCAGCACCACACATGGTCCGCTAACCTGCCAGGGGCCACTCCTGAGCAAAGAGCCAGGAAAAGGCCCGGAGCATCACTGGGTGTGTCCCCCCAACCTGAAATAGTCAATGTAGCTGTCCAAAATCTGAAAAGTCCTGTGTGATCTGCCCAGACCCCCAGGCTGTCAGGAGGCTCCCCTGCAGCAGGAGCCGAGAAGCATCACCGGGTCTTCACTGTTCTGCCACCGCAATGGAAGGCAAATGCCATTCTCGGTATTTCAGTTCAAGCTTCTACCAAAAGAAAAAGTTCTGGCAGGCGAAGTCCAGGCAGAGAGCAGGACCGAGAGTACTAACGCACCATTCTTGTTTTCAGTCACTAAGATTTGGGGGGCCTAGTTCATAGTAATAGATTACGAGGCGGGGGGCTAGAGCGATAGGACAGCGGGTAGGGCATTTGCCTAGCAAACAGCCGACTCGGGTTCGATCCCCAGCATCTCTTAAGATCGCCTGAGCACCGCCAGGAGTAATTCCTGAGTGCAGAACCAGGAGTAAGCCCTGAGCATCTCTGGGTGTGACCAAAAAGATAAAATGAGAGAGAGAGAGAGAGAGAGAGAGAGAGAGAGAGAGAGAGAGAGAGAGAGATTACAAGATTGAGGCCACTAATGGATTACCAAGCAAACACAATACTGGATCACCAGGGATGGAGGGAATGAAGCACCTGGGATGAAGGGAATAAAAGCCTGGGACAAAAGACTTGTTATCATTTGGGGGGAGGGGGTGGTAGCACACCTGGTGGTGCTTGGGGCTTATTCCTGGCTCTGTGCTCAGGGATCACTCCTGGTGATATTAAGGGGACAATATTTGCTGCTGGGGATAGAGCCCAGGTTGGTTATATGCGAGGCAAGCACCTAACCCTAGGACTATCTTTCCGGCCTGGGGACCAGGGAATTTGTACCTGCCAAGCGGAGTCTGTGAGTTCAATGGCCAGAGCCCAAGATAAACAAGGGAAGCTGGTTTCTTTCCCATCCGCCCTCTTGACGACATTCCCATAATGAATTACTAGCACAAAGCCAGCTATCTTGAGGCTCCAAAGACACTGTCTCCAGAATATGCAAGGAGCCGGAGGGGAACTGGGCCGACTGGGGTTAGCAACCGGGTAAATGGAAAAACAGTTAAGAGCGGAGGAAGGCAGGAAGCCAAAGCTCCCAGCAACCCAGATGCGGTGGAGATAAAGGACCCAGCAAACAGAGCAAGGTGGGCAGGGTCCAGAGGTAGGGGTGGAACAGAAACTCCGGGCTGGGGTCAGCTGGTTGTAACCCCCACCACCCTTCTCCTCCTAAGACCCTCATGAGACCCCCATTCATAGAGTGTTCTAGACTTGTTTCTCTGACTCATCACTTCTTTTTCTTTTTCTTTTCTTTTTGGGTCACACCCGGCGATGCTCAGGGTTACTCCTGGCTCATGCACTCAGGAATTACTCCTGGCAGTGCTTGGGGGACCATCTGGGATGCTGGGAATTGAACCTGGGTCGGCCATGTTGGCTGCATGCAAGGCAAACGCCCTCCCTGCTATCGCTCCAGCCCCGGCTTATCACTTCTGAGTTTGAAATGACACCTATTCCAGATGCTTCATGAGTATTCCAGGCTTCTCGAGAATAAAACAAGAATCCTAGTAAAAGTGAATGGCCGACAGGCTGTATTTCAATGCAGTTAAGAATTGTGGGACCTCGTGGCAGGCTTATCCAGAACGTGACTCAGAGTAAGAGCAGGAAAATAAGAATGAGGATTATACATGGCTCAGGGTTCCTGACTGAGCCGCAAAAATCACAGAATTCAGGTTCTTGTCAAATAAAGCATGAAGCAAAGTGAGCTAGAGGAGGGAGGGCTGTTGGATGTTCAACCATTAGGACAGACAACATTTCTCCTCTGGCTTGTTTTTGGGGCCACATCTTGTGATGCTTGAGGTTTGCTCCTAGCAGTGCTCAGGGAACCAGGTGGTGCCAGATGGAACCCAGGCGTCCTTCATGCAAGGCCTGCGCTCAGCCCACTGAGCCATCTCTCTGGCCCTAGAATATCATTTTATTAAAACATTTTTTTTATTTGGCTTCTACCCGGTAGTGCTCAGGGATGACTCTTGGCTCTGTGCTGAGAAATCAGTCCTGGCAGTGCTTGGGGGACCCTATGGGATGCTGGGGATCAAACCTGGGTTAGCCACATCCTGGCCCTGTTACCTCATTCTTTAGAAAGGAACTAGATTGTCTTTAGAGTTGAAACTGTTGTTTCCAGGCCTCCTCATTGTATTTTCTGGGTTTTTTTTTTTTTTTTTTTGCTTTTTGGGTCACATCCAGCGATGCACAGGGGTTACTCCTGGCTCATGCACTCAGGAATTACTCCTGGCGGTGCTTGGGGGACCATATGGAATGCTGGGAATCGAACCCGGGTTGACCGCGTGCAAGGCAAACGCACTACCCACTGTGCTAACCCCTATTTTCTGGGTTTTGGATCATGTCTGGCAGGACTCAGGTCTCAGGGATCCATCCATCCTCTTGGGGGCTCAGGGTGACCACTGGGGTGCCAGGGCTGAGTCTGGTACTCTGCATGCAAGGCAAATGCCCTACCTGCTTTACTGTATATGATCTCTCCAGTCCCTAGGCCTCCTCCTTTTTTTAAAAAAGTTAAGATAGGTGTTTTTTTTTTTAAAGAGAGCCCCTTTGGGCTGGAGCGATAGCACAGTGGTAGGGCGTTTGCCTTGCACGCAGCCAACATGGCCGACCCGAGTTCAATTCCTCTGCCCTTCTCGGAGAGCCCGGCAAGCTACTGAGAGTATCTTGCCCGCACGGCAGAGCCTGGCAAGCTCCCCGTGACATATTCGATATGCCAAACACAGTAACAACAAAGTCTCCAATGGAGATGTTACTGGGCCCGCTCGAGCAAATCGATGATCAACGGGAGGGCCTTTACTTTTATTCGAGCAAAAGAGAGCCCCTTTATTTATTTTTTCCTTTTCGGGTCACACCTGGCAATGCACAGGGGTTACTTCTGGCTCTGCATTCAGGAATTACCCCTAGCAGTTCTCAGGGGATCATATGGGGTGCTGGGAATTGAACCTGGGTCGGCCACATGTAAGGCAAATGCCCTACCCGCTGTGCTATTGCTCCAGCCCCAAGATATGTTTTTAATTTGGAAATTTAGAGGAAGAGAGAGAGAGAGAGAGAGAGAGAGAGAGAGAGAGAGAGAGAGAGAGAGAGAGAGAGAACACATCTCAGCGTTAAAGCCTCAAGGCACAGAAGTCCACATCTCAAGAGGGGAGATGTGGGTGCCAGCAGCAGCACATGGGCACAGGCGGTACACGGGCTTGGGCAGCACATGCCCTGGCCTCCTCACTTTTCACCATTAACATTTACTGGGGCTGGAGCACTAGCACAGCATGTTGGCTACTTGCTTTGCTTGTGGCTGACCTGGGCTCCATCCTCGGCACCCTACATGCTCTTCTGAACCCTGCCAGGAGTAATCCCTGAGCCCAGAGCCAGGAGTCAGGCCTGAGCACTGCAGGGTGTGGCCCCAAACAGAAAAACCAGCCAGATTCGTTAAAGCTTTGCTTTTCTCTCTCCTGTCAGATGGATCTCTCTGGCCACCGCCCTTTCAGGGGGGCTCATCTTCAGGGGACCCCCAGGCATGGGGTCAGCCAGATCCCATTCGGACAGAGCAGAACAAAGGGGAGCCGAGCTGGTATGGCCCGTGTGGAAACTTGTCTGCTTCATTAGACTCGTCTCACACCTCAGAGGTGCAAGGAGAAGCCACAGGAGCTGGCGGCCTGGCTGGGGGCACCCACACTGCCATGGGCAGCAGGCCATCAGCAGGCGACTCTGGATGGAGTCTGCAAGATTAATTATGCTGTCCACCGACACTGTCAAGGACGACAACCTACAGGGGCTTGCCCTGTTAATTGAAATTAGACGTTGTTGATAAATGTTAAATGAAAAAAAGGGCGAGGCGGTGACTGGTGAGGAATGCCATCAGGAACAACAACGTTCAGCCCTAAAACGGGCAGGAACCAACCACACACATGAGATGAAAAGTTCCTGCCACCTGGGACTTTCCTTGGCGACACCAAGGTCTGCTCTCTAACAAGCAGCCATTTTAACTAGTTAAATTTAATGTGGAACTTGGACCAAGATTTCTTGAACTTGGAGTCAAAAAGGAAGACACATAAAAATGTAGTTTTGGCAGCCAGACTGACAGTACAGTGAATAGGACGCTTGCCTTCAGGAGGCCATCACAGGTTTGATCTCTAGCATCCCATATATTTCCCCAAGCCCACCAGGAGTGATTCTTGAGTGCAAAACCAGAAGTAAGTCCTCTGCACTGCCAGATCTGGGCCAGAAGCAGCCAATTCTTGCTGGATGAGTTGATACACAAAGACCAAAAACTTAAAAAAAAAGAAGAAGAAGAAGAAATGCACTTTTCAAAGATGCCAGTCCCATATTACAGATTACTATATTGCAGTCGACAGTGCTGGGAGTTGAAGAAACCAAGGCCCCATCCATGCAAGGCATCATGTGTTCTCATACTAAGCTATACTCCAGCACTGCCAACAACCGTATGAGCAGATCCCATATCCAGAGCTGGAGAGATAACTCTAAAGGCTGAGGACATGCTTTCCATGTTGGAGTTTAATCCCCAGCACTGCAAGGTTGTCCTAGCAACATAGGAATGACCTCTGAGCACAGAAGTGGGAGTAGCCCCAAGCACTATTGGGTGTTGGTGGTTCAAGATCCTTTTCATATGATCCCTTTGTATTAAGGATTCTACTCAAAATGTCCAGAGCTGGAAACTCTACAGAGACAGAAAGATCAGTAGTTGCCTGGGGATGCAGAGGTATTAGTGGGAGCTAAGACAGGGCAATGGAAGGGCCAGAGAGACAGTACAGTGGGTAGGGCACTTTTGCCTTGCATGTGGCTGATCCAGGTTTGATCCCCAGTACACCATATGGTTCCTCTAAGCCCACCAGGTGTGATCCCTGAGTGAAGAGCCAGGAGTAAGCTCTGAGCACCACGGGGTAAGGCCCCCAAACAAGAACAACAACAACAAAAAGAGGGGGCAGTGGTAACAATATCACCTAAGGTTTCTTTTTCTTTTTGGAGAAATATATAATTTTCATTGTATAATATCTGTGACTGTAGACCAGACTGTCCTTCTGTTGTTCATCGATTTGCTCCAGCAGGCCCAGTAACGTCTCCATTGTGAGACTCCGTTGTTACTGTGTTTGGTATATCGAATATGTTATGGGTAGCTTGCCAGGCTTTGCCGTGCGGGTGAGATACTCAGAGAGCTTGCCGGGCTCTCTGAGAGGGGTGGAGGAATCAAACCGGGGTCGGCCAGGTTGGTCGTGTGCAAGGCCCTACCTGCTGTGCTATTGCTCCGGCCCATAATATCTGTGAATAGAGTCAAATCATTCAGTGCTACACTCTTGATGGGTGAATTAAATGTGGATGCATCTGAAAACTATTCAAGAAAATCAGAGCTAAATCTTTCAGAATGTGCTTGAAAGTGTCCTGCACCTTTGCTTTGGGAGTCCACTGCTATACATCCCCGTCCAGAAATGAGCTCATAAGCAGAACACCCCCCATGTAAGCAGATCTGGGCCAGAAGCAGCCAATTCTTGCTGGATGAACAGTTGATACCGAAGTGCTATTTTTAAAGCATCTGCCCTTGGCACTGGAACAAGCCATGGACACAAGTGATTTGGGTTTTTCCCCTCAAAGTGACCCACCAAGGTACATCACCAGAACGAGTGAGTATTCATTACAGAGAAAGAGGCAACGGCATTGACAGGGGCTGGTTCTCCTCACGATGTATTTCTGAAGAAATTTCCACTGACCCAGGGAAGGTCCACAGCCTCTTGCCAATTAAGGGCTGGGGAAATGCAACACTCTATGCTCAAAGAGGGAGCACAAAAAAGGGAACATTTGTGCCCAAACAAACTCCCAGATCATGCAGTGATCCCCATCTCTGAGCTTGCTACACAGAAGTACTGCGAGTACACTTGGGGCACCTTGCAGGACTTCGGGAGAAGCCAGGCAAAGGAGACAAGAGAATTGATGAGAAGAGAATCAAGAAGCATGGGAGGGCAAAGGGGCAAAGGAGCTGGTGTGTGAAGCACTTGAATCTGGGGGAGTGGGCGTTCGGGACACCTGGCTGTGCTCAGGGTTTACTCTTGGCTCTGTGCTCAGGGATAACTCCTGGTGGGGCTCAAGGGGACCATATGAGGTGTCAGAGAATCGAACCTGCGTCAGCCACGTGCAAGGCAAGCATCTTAATTCCCATACTATCACTCCACCCTGCTGTGGCAAGCACTTTAGATACATGCTCTCATTTCATTCCCGGAGAACCCCAGGATGGGGTTGGTCTCCAGAAGGATCAACTGCTTGGACTAGGAGCTTTCATCCTTGTACCTGGACCTCCCGGGAGGGGAAACTGGAGCTAGAACTTTAGAAAAGCATTTGTTCCAGAAAGTTCCACACAGGTGTGTGAGGGAGGGAGGGAGGGGTGAAGACACAGGTAGCACTGTGCTCCCTCCTCCCTGCCCTGAAATGTGTTTCTGTTTGGCCATTCCCGAGTGGCACATTTAATAGCAAACTTGATTGTAGCAGTCAATGAAATGGAAGTACTCCCGGGGTTTGCCACACCTCCTGAGTCCATTCTCCTCCTTTCTGAGGTGGCCAATGTGGAACATTCTAGACTGGGTGACTGGGTAGGCAGGGATTGGTGGGGTGGGTTTGTAAGAAAAGCTTTTGCTCTCTGATACCAGGTACTTAGTGTTGACACCCAGTTGATGTCAGTGAACAGAGCCCAGAGTTCTCCTGCAATGTATTTCAGAAGAAATTTCCAGTGACCCAGGGAAGGCCCACAGCCTCTTGCCAGATGGGCCACCATGGCTTTTTGCCAAGCCCTGCTGTGGACTCCAGCCTCCTGCCCGGTCCTTCAGGGAGCCCCAACGGGCAGCAGCTGTTCACCTCTGTCCCTCCCAATCTTCTGGAATCATTGTTCAGTCTCATTCCAGGCTTATGGGATGGCAGCATAGAGCGATATACTGGATCCCAGCTGGGGCCTGGAATTCTCCTGGCCTATGGCCGGTGATTTGACAAGGAACGCTTACTCCCCACAACACAGACAGGAAGGGAGAAGAGAAGGCTGTGAGAGCCAGGGTGGGAAGAAGTATGCAGGTCAACCCAGGGGACTCCCTGGCTTGCGGTGGCCTACGTCCTCCCCCTGTCCCCAGTGTTGGGCTTAGGGGTAGACACCGTCTCCCTACCATCGGCTTGTGGAACATGAACCTGCTCCTTTTAGCAGTATTGGGGCAGGATTGGAGGAGCATCTCTCATCAAAGCCAGTGGCTGGTCAAGGACACCCCAGCCAAGATGACCCACCTCTGTGTGACTGGAGGCCATTGCAGGCTCCCCTCAGCACCCCCAGGGTTTGAGCACTGGGCTGGATGTGCGGCGCTTTTTCTCACCAGATGTTACCAGTGCCATGAGCACAGGCAAGGAGCACTGCTGGGGGAGCTCCCTACCCCCCCAGATATACAATGTGACCCACAGAGAGTTCTAGTGTGTTCCCGCAGAGGAAGCAGACTAACAAATATTCTTGATGAGTGAACACAGAATGACAGGGATCAGCACTGGATTAACTATCCTCAAATCACACGTGTGTGCTTTGTGTTCTGTAGTATTTTAGGACATCCGGGGCTCCGACTTGCTGAACAGAAACTGGGATAGAGATGCTCAATAAGCCGATCGATCTATCATAGAAGGCAAGTATGGGATTCCAAGTTGTTTTTTCCTCCCCTTTCTGGGTCACACCTGGTGATGCTCAGGGGTTACTCCTCGCAGTGCTCAGGGGACCATAAAGGATGCTGGAGATTGAGCCCGGGTCGGCCACATGGAAGGCAAATGTCCTGCCCGCTGTACTATCACTCTAGCCTCAATCACCAAGTTTTTGTAAGTTTGTTTTGGAGTCATATTCGGCAATTTTCTAGGGACTATGCGGTGCCAGGATTGAACCTGAGCTGCCCGGATGCCAGTGATGCCCATGAATGGTTTTCAAAGACAGGCCAGGGCTCTTTCCCCGCCAGCTTGACCCAAAAGAGACAGCTGTGGAAGAAGTAGAAGAACACAATCTTCAAGTCTAGATGCTTTGGGTTCTGAAGCCAGATTCCAGAAACTTCCAGCAAATCACTCAGCCTTTCTGAATCAGTTTCCTTTCATAAAAAACGAGGATGGTCTCAGTCCTCCCTGATTGTTAGAATTACCTGATATCCCCGAATAAAATAACTCTGTCATGGCTCCCCCTCCCCTCCACAAAAAGTTAGCATCAGTTCCTCCAAAATCAAGTTTAGCGATTCTGTGAGAATTGCTAATAATTGCACGCCTTTCTCCAGTCCCTTAAGAAGAAACGATAAAGGCAAACCATTTAATAGCACCTATTCTCTCCTGGATATTTTTGGAGCAGAAAGAAGCTGGGAGTCTGAATAAATAGAAGTGGGGAAGAGAACTGCTGGATAGGGTCTCACCTTCTTGAAGGAAAAAAAAATAGCATTCCATCATCTATCATCCTTAAAGAGCCATTGGGAAAGAGCCAGGACCGATGGAACCAAAGACCAGGTAGGCAGCTTGGACCCAGGAAAAATGACTCAGGGGAGGGTCAAGTGAAGCCCATCCCCAGCTCAAAAGCCAGTTGCACAAAGGCGTGTTATAATTAACGCCAGGGGCTGGCAGATCAGGCGTGGCACTGGACTCCCCAGATGGCATCTGATTTCCAACAGATGGGACACAACTTAAGGCGCTGATCACTCCCGCAGTGGGGCATGGGCATCCTTCCAGGCTCATGTGGCGATTTCCTCACCCTCCACAAAACCAACTACCAACAGAAGCATTTCCAAACGTGACCAAGGAAACGGAACTCTCTTAGGTAGAGATGCTGAGATAAAAGTGGGAATGAGCATTTGCTGTCCTTGGCCTTTGGGAAAGCAGATGGCACCCCCTCATCCTGGTTTTCTCACCACCAGAAACTCCTCCCCCCAATGGCAACCAACAAGGATCTTTGTCTACCTTGTCTCTGCATGAAAAAGGCGGGGGGATCTAAGCTGAGACCATTCCCCCAATCCTGGCATCAGTGCCCAAGATACTTGTTTACCTAGTTTGGTGGGTTTAGGTTTCTCTGTTTTGTTTTGGGGTAACACCTGGAGATGCTCCGTGGTTACTGCTGGATCTACACTTAGGAATCACTTCTGGCGGTGCTTAGGGGACCATGTGGGATGCTGGGGATCAAACCTGGGTTGGCCACGTGCGACCTATCTGCTGTACTATCTCTCCAACCCCAAGTTTTTATATTTCTTAAAGCATCTCCCGGGGACGCTGGCCTGATTTGGGAATTCTTCAAAGGGATTAAGAAGGTTTGGAATTTTCATTTTTAGTCTAAAAATAGCCAAAGCTAAGGTAGTCCTCTCAAGACCTGAGCAAGCAGTGGATTTGATGCCTTTTTGCTTTTTTTCCTTTCATTTGGGTTTTCAAACCTTCGTTCAGGGATCTCAAGGGCCACTCAAAGGGGCCATGGGGGCTACACCCAGAGGGGCTTGGTGCTGGGGTTTGAACTCTGGTTGCAACAGTGCCAGGCACATGCCCCTGAACCCTGAGCATCTCTGGGTATGACCCAAAAAGCAAAAACAAACAAAAAAGCAAAACAAAAAGAAGTTAAAAAATAGCACAGCAGGTAAACAGGTTCAATCCTCAGCATCCCATATGGCCCCCCCTGAGTACCATTAGGAGTAATTCCTCAGTTCAGAGCCAGGAGTAACCCCTGAGTGACAATGCATTGGATAAGGCACTTGCCTTGTATAGGGGTGACCTAGGTTCAATCCCAGGCACTGCTGATGGTACCCTGAGTCCCACCAGGAGTGATCCCTAAGCAGAGCCAGGTACGGTACCCTCCCTCTGCACAGGTCTCAGCTGCACTGGAGGAGGGCTGCTCACCTCTGAAGGAGCTCAGGGGCCCTGCAGAGGATCCCAGAATGTGGAGCTGACCAACATGCTCTTTCCCACACATACCTCCAAGCACAATACAACACTACATCATGGCAGTGGCTTCCCAAGAGGTCGAGGCTAGCCCACGGCACAGATACAGGCATCAAGGCCAGGGCCAAAGTGGAACTTAGTTAAAATCTTACTAAGTGTCAGGGACTGTGTAGTTGGGTGTTTTTCTGGTGGGGTGGTGGAGGTGGGGAGGGAATCAAAGCATTTTATTCAGGGACTTCAGGGGAGGATCCCAGCCTGGCTGGGCTCTTCCCAGCCTTACAGCTGCAGAGTGATGTTTGGGTCATTTTAATGTCATGCCTCACCTCCCAATATCTTGTTCCATATCCATCCATCCTTCCATTCTTCCTCCCTCCCTCCGTCCCTCCATGGAAAAGGAGGAAATATTGAGACAGTGATTTGGGATGATGAAGCCAATGTCTGGGGTCACCTCAGCATCTCCTCCTACCCCTTACCCAGGACCCCTTCTTGTCTCAGGGTCGAGTCCTCTCGACATGGAATGAATGGACCAAGAGCCCCCACCCAGGATGCTAGAGTTGTTTCTTAGCATAGATCAACCAAAATCCCAATGTTTTCTCCTTTTCATGGACATTTTGCTTGGGAGAATCCTTTGGGGACACAGAGTCAAGTCTGAATCTGGAGCAGAGGAATCTATTTCATTTCCATTTTATTGGCCCTACTTGAGTTGGTATTTCACTAGTGACTGCAGCTGGTAAGATGGTAACTTCCTCTGAGAGCTGAACTGGAGAGGACCTCCTCCCTGTAAATGGCTGCCAGCCTGGCAAGCTACCCGTGATGTATTCAATATGCCAAACACAGTAACAACAACCGTGACTGTGATTATTATTATTATTATTGGTTGGAGTGATAGCACAGTGGGTAGGGCGTTTGCCTTGCACGGAGCTGAGCCGGTCGGCCCAGGTTTGATTCCTCCACCACTCTCAGAGAGCCCAGAAGCTACCGAGAGTATCTCGCCCACACGGTAAAGCCTGGCAAGCTCCCCGTGACGTTTTGATATGTCAGACACAGTAACAACAAGTCTCACAATGGAGATGTTACCGGGCCCGCTCAAGCAAATCGATGAACAACAGTAGGACAGTGCTACAGTGCTATTATTATTATTATTTAGTCAAAAAGATAATATGTGGGTTAAGGAAATTGCCTTGCATGTGGCCGACCCCGGCTCAATCCCCAGCACCACAGAGTCTCCTGAGTACCAACAGGAGTGAGCCCTGGGCACAGAGGTGTACCCCTACAATGTACTAAGTCTTCCCAAGTATGCTGCACTGGCCCTGAATCGAGCTGCATTCTCAGACAACTGCAGACAGACTTGCCCCCCAACTTCCCAGGAGGAAGCCAACCTGGCTAGGCTGACCGGGTCCCTCTCTCACCACACTCTTTTGCCTACTTGGCTACAAACCTGTGACCTCCCCAGACATCAGCCTGTAGACACAACTGGGGCGACAGCCAACAGGTACTAAGATGGAGCAAGAAAAAGGAAGTATCTGGGACACGAACAGATGCGCCTGCTATGTCCCTTGAGTCCCCGGGGAAGCAGGGGAGAGGATTGGACTTGGAGTCTCTCACAGACCATCCTGCCTGCGTCCAGGCTGCACGGGGCACTGCTCTGAGTTCCCGTCAGTGCTGACTGCCTGGAGACCAGTGGAAGGGCAGGCCCACGGTGACGCAGTTGTCCCGGCTGGGCGCCCTTTCCCTGGCCATCAATTGCTTGGCATGCCCCATTTTTTTTTTTTGTAGGGAGGACCACTCTTAGTGGTGCTCAGGGCCTACTTAAGGGACTACGAGGAACAGGGATCAAAGCTGGGGTTTCCGCATGCAAAGCATGCACAAAGCTGTCTCTCCTGCCTCATGCCACCCTGCTTGGTTCCCCTGCAGGCTCTCAATGGGAACTCGTGGTGCCATTCTATGCCAAGGATGCAGGTGGTCCTCTATTATTATTATTATTAATTTTTTTTGCTTTTTGTGTCACACCTGGTGATGCACAGGGATTACTCCTGGCCTCTGCACTCAGGAATTACTCCTGGTGGTGCTTGGGGGACCATACGGGATGCTGGGAATCGAACTTGGGTTGGCTGCATGCAAGGCAAATGCCCTAACCGCTGTGCTATTGCTCCAGCTCTGGTCCTCTACATATTTTTTTTTGGGGGGGAGGCACACACCTGGCAGTGCTCAGTGCTTACTCCTGGCTCTGTGCTCAGGCAGGCTTTGGGGACCATATGAGGAGCTGGGGATCGAACCCGGGCTGGTGGCATGCAAGGCAAATGCCCCTCTGTTGTTCTCTGGCTCTGGCTCCTCAGGTGGCCCTCTCATGATCCGAGTAGCATCCAGCCCTCATCCAGATGGAGCCCATCACCAAACGGCTCCCCGAGCCTCCGAAAGCAGCAGAGGGACTGAGAGAGAAAGGGAAAGCAGGATCCCGCCACGGCAGCTGCATTCCATCTGGCCACTAGGAGATGACTGGAAAATGTTGCCATCCTCAATCGCCAAGATGTAGATCGAAATGAAAATATTGTCCATTGGTGGGAGCCAGTGGTTAGGGTGAAGTCCTTTGTACCGAAGGGTCTGGCTAAGTACGTCAATATTTACCCATTTCGTCTCTCTGTTCCCTTTCGATGACCCGTCAGGCTTTGCAAACAGCATTTAATCTCTCACCCTTGACAGCTACCGGAGAAGATGCATCTCTTTGTTCCATTCTCTCTCTCTCCTTGGATACTCACACTCTGAAATAGCGGCAAAGGCCTTCCTGTGCCTCCTCCCCCAAGATTCTATACTCAGGATCCTGTCTGGAGCCTGGGTTCAAGAATCCCCATAGTCCCTCAACTCAAGGGGAAGATTTAAATCAGATTTTACCTAACCACTAATGCCCACTTCCCAACTCTTGTCTGCCCCTCCCCCTTGGGTGATCTGTGTTCCTAAGGGACCCTCTCCCGTCCTTCCTCTTTCGTCTCCACATGAGCCGAAAGCACTATGACACTTATGAGGTGGAGGGCTCAAGTGGGGCACAGGGCTGTATTGGTGGGGCCCTGGGATCAATCCCTGGCACAATAGGGCACCACATGTCTCTTCCAGCTGGGGACCGGGCCCCTGAGCACCACTGAACTCGTACCTACACCCCAGTGACACTGCCTCCACAAGAAAGTGCTAGGCTTTGGTGATCACTGATACACCAGAGATTTCTTTTATATGCTGAGTTAGAGTAAAGAGAATAAAATCCAAAGGCTGGATGAGACTGGCTGCTGTGGCCTGTGCAACTTTGGTGCCTGGACAGAACATAGCACCAGCAGTGGAAATAATTCATCATTATTGGAAATACCAAATAATTCACCAATGAGCTTGCTGCTTTGGGTGGGGGTGGTTGGATCATATCTGGCTGTGCTCAGGGATCACCCTTCGTGGGGCTTGAAGAACCCTATATGACGCCAGGGAAGTGCCTTCATTCTGGGAATCGAATCTGAGACCTACCTCCCTCCCACCTCACACACACACACACACACACACACACAAACACACACACACATCTCATCTTGCTGTGCTCTTGACATTGTGGGCTGGATAATTCTCTACTATTGGACCATCCAGTGCATTGTGGAGCAACATCCCACCAGATGTCAAGTCCTCTTTCTCTAGTGGTGACAGTAAAAGTGATCTCTGTGGGGCTAGAGTGATAGCACTTAAACCCCCTTATTTCTAAACTTCCTGTAGCAGGGACTGAGCTTCCTTTTTCCTTCTTCTCAAGGCAGACCTGACCATTTCTTTAGTTTATTTTGGGGGGTGGACACATTGATGTTCCAGCCAGCCCTGTGGTTCAGGGGACCACAGACTCTGGGGCAACACACCACAATGCTTTTTGGGGATCATATGGTGCCAGGGATTGAACTATGGTCAGGCAGACACAAGACCAGTGCCTCGATGCCTGAGCGCTCTCTCTCTCTCTCTCTCTCTCTCTCTCTGCTCTCTGTCTGCTGGTGACTGCAGTGTCCTGCAGCAGAGACCACTGGAGACCCAGAGTGTCAGCTCCATGCTTGCCAGGAACCAGGCAGAGCCACAGCAAATGGAGGAGAACTGCATCCCCAGGGCTTCCTTTCAGAGACTGTGAAGGCCGGACCTACTCCAGAGGCTGGGCACAGAGCTGTGTTCCTGTACCCGCAAATTCGAGCTTGGCATGTTGGGGTCTGGCCACTGCCCATGCCCTCTGTGTGGGGCCTTCTGTAGCACTGCGCCTCTCAATCCTGGGCCCGGATCTTCACCTTGAAATCTTGGCAGCATGTTCAAGGTGGGGAGGGAAATCTTGGCAGAGGCGAGCGCCATGCATCGACCACAGAGCAGGCCCAACCTGCTCGGATTTGGGGTTGTCTCTTCTTTGCTGCTTCAGGGGTGCTATGACATGGAGTGCAAGATGCTTTCGAGTTCCAATGGGGAACAAGTCTTGCGGGGCTGTGCTGAGACTAATAGTCATGCTCTTGGCCTGAGAAATCAAGCTGATTTTTTTTGTTTTGTTTTGTTTGGGGGCCACACCCAGCAGTGCCCAGGAGTTGCTCTTGGTTCTGCACTCAGGAATCACTTCTGGTGTGCTCCGGGGAACACATGAGATGCCGGGGATCAAACCTGGGTCAGCTGTGTGAAAGGCAAGCGCCTTCCCCGCTGTACTATCACTCCAGCCTTGATGATGATGATGATGATGATGATTTATTATCATTATTTTAAAATAACCCATTGGCCCTTGGAATGCAGAGAAAACAAAACCTGAGACCAAGAGGAAAGAGGCTCTAGGGAGCTGAAATCCAGGCCCTTGGCATAGAGAGGAAACAGCGGTGCTAGCAAGATGAGAACAGGAAAAGTGCTGGGCTCTCAGCGAATCCCAGCAGACCTCGGTGGCTCAGAGCTCCCAGCATGCTCTTCTCTGTCTTTGCTTGGAGGGTGCCGAGAGGAAACATTCCTGCCTCTGTCATTTAACGAGACGGGCCTTCTGGACTACGGGCTTGAAGATTTCCAGGGAGCAATAGAACAAAGAGAGCGAGCAAGCGAGAATCCAGCACCCTACTTCAGGCCTGGATGACCCCAGTGGTCTGAGTTTATAAGTATCAACTCTTGGGCCGCAGCGATAGTACAGCAGGTTGGGTGCTTGCCCCATGTGTGACTGACCCAGGTTCCATCCCATATGGTCCCCCAAGCACCACCAGGAGTGATTCAAGAGTGCAGAGCTAGGAGTAAGCCTGAAGCATTATCAGGGGTGACCCCCAAACACACAACAATAACCAAAAAATAAAAGCTTCGACCTCTCACACCTGCTTCTTCCACCGGCACTTCAGCATTCGGCCCAGAACACTGAGGTGTGTTTCTGATGCTGACAGTGAACTCGGCTGATTAAGAGACAAAAATCCAGAAAGCTTTAAGAAACAAAAACGGGAGAGAGAGAGAGAGAGAGAGAGAGAGAGAGAGAGAGAGAGAGAGAGCGCGCGCACACGGCAGGTAAAGCGCTTGTCTTGCACACAGCTGATCCGGGTTCAATCCCCAGAACCCCAAACTGGTCCCTTGAACTCCACCAGGAGTGACTTCTGAGCGCACAGCCAGGAGTGAGCCCTGAGCACGAGTCAGACCTCGTGACAGCCCAGCTTGAACTTCCTCCAAGGCATCCGACTGCACTTGCACAGAAGCTCAGTCACCCGGCCCCGCACGTGCTCCTGCCCGTCCCCCTCCCCTCATCTCTTTCCATCTCTCAGTCTGTAGCCCATCTCACTTCCAGAACACTCATCTTTCCCTGCTCCCAGCCTCCAAAATCAAGGCTCCCCTTCCGGTCTTGCTCTGCCTTCTTTCTCAAACCTTACAGATTATTTGGAGGATGGGGAGGCGGTCTGGGCCACACACTGCAGCATTCAGGGACTGTTCTGGGCTTCATGGTCAGGAGGGACTCCCGGTAGTGCTCAGTGGACCATGTGTGGTGTGATGCTGAGGGTCGGCAGCAGGCCAGGCAAGCCCTTTACCTACTGTGCCATCTCTGTGGCCCTGGGGGGCACAGCTGGTGCATCCTTAATGGATGAATCAAATAGTCAATCCTCTTGCTTAAGCTGCATCCAGAATGCTTGAGGGGCTGGGGCTGGGGCTAATCAGGAGAGCGCCTGCCATACTTGCACGAGGTCCTGGGTTCAAGCCCCTGCACCTCCTGGCCCCTGAGCCCTTCTGGGTATGGCCGCCCAACAGCTGAGACCTGAACAGGAAAATACCCAAGAGGACGGAGGGAAGGACGGAGACAGAGGGAAAAGCCCAAGTTTGTGCACCAGAAGGCGCCTCTGGGGTGGTTTAGGGAATCAGTGCCCTGGTGGCTTGGCTATGACACTTGTGTCTTTATTAACATTCCCCACATTCTCCAGACTTTCCCCAGAAGCACAGGGGAACCCCCCAAGGAGTTCTGAAAGGATCAGCTGAGATTAATTCCCAGTGTGTGTGTGTTGGGGGGGGGTGTAGAGCACCCCCAAGAAGCCCGGATGGCAGACAGGAAGGCAGCCCTCCCAGGGCTCAGGGAACAACAGCTGCCCCACCCCCAGCTCCAGCCAGAGGGACGGCTGAGCCCTGCAGGACACGCTGTTTGCAAGTCATCCAACTCCACACCTGCTCCCCGGGGAGTCACCTCCGCAGAGCAAGGACACGCTCCCCCTGCCAGCACAAGCTGCTCCTGCCTCGAGCAAATCCACAGCCACGCTGGGCACGAAGGAATTGCTGTCAGCGCACCCCCAACTCTCCAATCCCCATGTTGTTTTAGGGCCCGTTGCGTCAGCACCCACCCGCCTACAGCCCGTGCCAAGGTCCCACACAGTGGAGCCACAGAACCTGAACCTCCCGGGTCGGGGGCAGAGGGGTGGGGTGAGGGGGGCATCGTTGCCAGGGTGGAATTCGCCCCTCCCGGCTGTGGACTCTGAAATCAGGCTGCAGGTCTGAAATCAGGCCCTTGATGGATGATGGAGAGCCAGCGGGTTCCGGGTCCACGTGGGGAGGCTCAAGGACGAGTCTGGGGCCCAGAGTACAAACCTGCAGTGATTGGCTGCAGGTTGCTAAACAACCAAATGGCTGCATCTGTGTCTAGCCCGGCGGGGCATGAGTTACCCAGCGTTCACTCCAGCGCACCAGGTCGGGAGCCGGAGGCCAGAAGAAGGAAGGGAACAACTCTGGGCGGCTGGGAGCCAGGATTCTCCGGCAGACAGAGAGGGGGCAGCGTGCAGAAAGGGCGTCCTGTCTTGGGAGGGTGCCCGCCCCCAGAAAGCATGCAAGACTTAAGGTCCCTCCAAGAGGAAGGAGGTACCGTTGGTGCATGTTAAAACCCAGCAGGGCGGCGGGTAGGGCATTGATTTGCCTTGCACGTGGCCGACCTGTGCTCCATCCTCAGCGCCCCATATGGTTCCCCGACCCCTGCCAGGAATGAATCCCAAGCACAGCCGGCTGTGGCTCAACATCTATAAAAAGAATAAAAGAAAAACACAGGTCCTGGAGAGGGGAGAAGGAGGGGAAAGGAGGGAATGGGGGTGGGGAGGGAGGGAGGGGGAGAGAGAGAGACAGAGAGAGAGAGAAACAGATGGGGAGAGGGAGCGAGACAGAGGGAGAGATTTTGGGGAAGCAACAGTAGTGGTGGGCTGTGTTTTGTTTGTTTGTTCTTTTTCTGTTATATATATTTTTTTCAGAAGTGTCAGGACATGAGAGAACTGAGTGGTGTGAAGACACGGCACCCCAGAACGCCGGCAGAGTCGGGGAGACAGACTAAATCCAAATGGAATGGTAGCTGGGGAGGGGCCGTGGGGCGCTGGGGGAGGAGGCACCTCGGTGAGCCCGCAGACAAGGAGCCAGCAGGAGCGAAAACATACCCCTGAGAAAGACAGGGGGCTCTCCTGGGGAGGGGCTCCTGTTTTCTGGGGTGTGCAGGCCTCCCTTTACTCACCTCGGCCTCTTTGTAGTAGCGTTCTGGAATCTCATCGCACGCGATGTCAATAAAGCAAACTTCCCTCTCCAGGTCTTTGGCTTCATTGTCAAAAATCTGAAAGGACACAGCAATGCATCAAAGGTGAGTGGTACAGGGGCTAGAGTGATAGCACAGCGGGTAGAGCGTTTGCCTTGCACGTGGCCTACCTGGGTTCGATTCCCAGCATCCCATATGGTCCCCCAGCACCACCAGGAGTAATTCCTAAGTGCAGAGCCAGGAGTAACCCCTATTCTTTGCCCGGTGTGACCCAAAAAAACAAAACAAAACAAAAAGAAAAGGTGAGTAATACAGTTGTTATTCTCAAGGTG
This sequence comes from Sorex fumeus, assembly GCF_029834395.1. Taxonomy (NCBI): domain Eukaryota; kingdom Metazoa; phylum Chordata; class Mammalia; order Eulipotyphla; family Soricidae; genus Sorex; species Sorex fumeus. Next base: position 81,708,383 of record NW_026606120.1, read on the forward strand.
ACTGAAGGTTGGCACGACAGGCCCCATGGCAGAGAAAGAAATGGCCTAGGGAACAGCTTCTCGGGGCCCCTGGCCGGGCCTTCTGCCGGCCTCCCAATAGCCAAGGACCATGAAAGGATTTTTTTTTTTCATCGCTTGGGTTTTGTCACACCCGAGGCAGGTGTAACATCAATCAAGGCTTAGTGAGGGGAAGGAGAAACAGTGGGATGCTGTTAGAAAGTTTGAGGGTCAAGAAAGAAATCTCTTCCAAAGAAAATGAACTCCGCTGCTTTCTGACAGAACAGGGGGTATGAGAAGCTGGAAAGGAGAAGGTTAGATACGAGACGAAAAGCAGTAACAAAGCCCAACATTTGGGAAAAGGAATTAAAAGAAATTAAAAAAAATTTAATGCGCCATGGTTTACAATACTGTTTTAATGATAGGGTTTTATGCATGCAACATTCTAACAAAAAAGGTCATTTTTCAGGAGCTGGAGAGAGCACAGCGGGGAAGGTGCTTGCCTTGCTCAATCCAAGCTGGGTTTGATCCCTGCCACTCTTTATATATGGTCCCCTGAGTCCCACCAGGAGTAATCGTGAGCACAGAGCCAGGAGTACACCCTAAGCATCACCAGGTGTGACGCCCAAACAACAAAATAAATCTATTTTTATCAATAGTTGAAGTTCATTGCAAAATAAAAAGTGTATAAACAAAAAGAAGAAAAGGAAACCTGTCCTTAATTCCATTACCGAGGATAACCAAATCTATGACTCTTCATTAAAAAGCATAATTTCCCGGGGCCAGAATGGTAGTACAGCAGGTAGGGCATTTGCCTTGCATGCAGCCGACCCTGGTTCAATTCCCGGCATCCCATATGGTCCCTGAGCACCACCAGGAGTATTTCCTGAGTGCAGAGCCAGGAGTAACTCCTTGAGCATCGCTGGATATGACCCAAAGGGGAAAAAAAAAGCATAATTTCCTTGCTAAATGCAGAGGTAGAAGGAAGCACTTGCAAAGATCCTGAAACAGTGATGGTCAGTTCAGGCGAGGTCCCACTGGCCTGGGGTGCCCTTCACTGGCAAAAATCCAAGCAAGCGAGCCCCCCAGACCGATTCTTGGTACAGGGATTAAAGAGAGTCAAAAATATTTTGGTAAAGAGATTAATTCCTCTAGTTTACCCCCCTTGCCCTTTGTTTGGTCTAAGAGAACATCTTCCCAGCCCTTGAGAAGGTAAACAGAGGAAGTTTACAAAGCCGCTTCAGCTCTAGAGGAATCTTACTGTCCCGACCCTCTCTGGCTCATCCCAGCAGGGGAGGCATCCGTGAACATTAATTAAATCTGATGCCTCAGAAGAGAATGAGATATTTTGGAGGAATCAAGGGGTGGATGTCTAGGGACACGGTCTTGACACAAATTTGGTGTCTATTAATAACAAGGCACACCCCACCCCCAACCCCACCCCCCGAATCTGCCGGCTACCCGCGCTCTTCTTGGATCCTAAAGTCGAAGCTTTCAGCCCTTCCCACCCAAGAGCTTGCTGCTACTATTTGTGCTGGCAAGAATCCTTCACGTCTGCTGTTTGCTCTAGCGCTGGTTTCGAGACTCTTCCACGGTTGCCCAAGGAGATTAGCTCTGACCCAAGGCGGTCACTGTGTTTTCCTTAACTGCATCAACAATCATTTCTGGGATCAGCTCTGATTCCTGCCACTGCCAAAGTCAAGTGCCTTGGGATCCTCCTCTAGGCCTGGGGAGGGACAGGATGGATGCTTGGGAACTAGCAGAGAGGTGCTGAGGTAAGAAAGTTGTGGTCTGAATGAGAATTAGTAGTGAATGGAATCCTGGGTCTCAAGTTATTCCCCTGGATGGTTCTCACCTCCCTGTGAGTTGCTTTTAAAAGCGGAACAAGCCAGCAGGAAATGAGCTGGTAAGTCCAGCAGGTGACTTACAAAAGGAGTGAGAGAGAGGTAGGATGCTAACTGATGAACTACATGGGAATGAGGGCAGGAGAGATGCTCAAAGGGCCAAGTGCTGGCTTTGCTGTGGGGGCTCTGGGTTTGATCTTGGCACCTCATGGTCTCCCAGATACCACTGAGAATAGCCCTTGTGCATTGCTCTGTGTGAACCCCAAACTAAAATAAGTATGAGGATGTATCAAAAGAATTTATCATCAGAATCTTATCATCAAAAGAAAGGGGAAGCTTTATGTCAAATCTTTTCATTGCAACATTACTGTAATGGCAAGAGGGGAAAAATGAGGGTGTGTGTGTGTGCGTGCAGGGTTATTATTATTTTTTTTTGCTTTTTGGGTCACACCCAGCGATGCACAGGGGTTACTCCTGGCTCTGCACTCAGGAATTACTACTGGCAGTGCTCGAGGGACCATATGGGATACTGGGAATGAACCCATATGTGTGCAAGGCAAACGCCCTATCCGCTGTGCTATCGCTTCAGCCCCAATAAGTCCATTCTTAAAAAAGATATTCCCAGGAGGGTTTATCAGCAGTGGGGCAGTGGGGAGTGGAAACGAGGAGTGGGGGGAGTCCCATATTTTATAAGGAAGATCCTGAGTCACGTGGCCACCGTTATGATGGGGCTGATAACTCTGGAATTTGTTTGAGCAAGGTCCTAGACATCTTTTGGAAGACAGCAGCCTTTTGTGATCTCATCCGGAGTGATCACCGGGTACGGCATCTCTTCAGAAATCCACAGCCCTGGGAATCGGGGGTTCTGCCGCCCCTTTGTCTAGAATGATAACTTTTGTGGTTTTAAGATCCAAGTTTAGATGGGAACTCTCTGTACTCTCTGCACAGATTTTTCCATAAACTTGAAGCTGCTCTAAAAAATAACATTATTGAAAAAAAAAAAACCCTACAAGAATCCAAATGGGGGTTGCGGGAGAAAAACATTTATAGCTGGGGGAAACTGATCCCGTCATCTGTCTTAGCCTCCAAGGATGCAAGCAATGTAGTTGACTGGTTGGGATTTCAGGGAAAAATCAGTCCAAAGGAACAAAAGAATCCTCGCTAACTCACCATTCTCCTCACACTTGATTTCAATGCACTTGGGAGATGCAAGAAGCAACACAGGCTGGAGTTGGAGCAATAGTACAGAGGGGAGGGTGTTTGCCTTGTATGCGGCCAATCTGGGTTCAATTCCCAGCATCCCATGTGGTCCCCTGAGCACCTCCAGGAGTAATTCCTAAGTACAAAGCCAGGAATAACCCCAGTGCATTGCCGGGTGTGACCCAAAAAGAAAAAAAAAAAAAGAAAAAGAAAAAGGAACGCAGGAAGCAATATTCTTAATCTTAGCAGCATTTTCTTTCTAATGCTCCAGATTTGCACAGCAGACATCGATTTTGTAGAAGAAAGAGGATGTAGGTGCCTGGTTAATACATTAGGTAGATGGAGTGATTCATGGTTTATTGATTAGTATCTATGATCATTTATGAGCAGCATTTAGGGCTGAGAGAGCTTCAAAGCTCTCATGGCTAGGAAAAACAACAGTCCAGCTTGCTGATGGGGAAAATTCTCTTCTCCTTCTGCATCTCTTTCAGAATTCCCGGTGCATGTGGCCAATCAGGGATTCCCTCCCTGGCTCCACAGACAGTGCCCTGAGCCCTTCCAGGAGGGATCCCTGAGTGCAGAGCCAAGCATCTGTAATGAGCACCTCTGGGTCTCCCCTTCTCCCCAAAACACAGTACTTTCACAGGACACAATTTGACGGTGACACTCATAAACAAGTGTGCTGCGCGACACAACCCACAAACATGTCACCTGCCTTCCACGTTGCCATGAGGACAGACCTTGAGGGGTGAGGGTGTAGCTCAGTGGTAGAGACCACACCTTGCAACACCTGATGCACTGGGTTTGAGTCTAGCCACTTGAAAGTGAGTTAAGGCAACGCTCCCCACAGGAAAGCAGAGGGGTCCCGTAATCAATAAATCCACAGATATGGGGGCTGGAAAGATAGTACAGTGGGTAGAACAGCAAAGCCGCATTGCACACAGCTTCCTGGGTTCAATACCCAGCAACTCATAGGGTCCCCCAAGTCCCTCCAGAGTGATCCCTGGGCACTGCCCCGTGTAGCACCCAAGTAACAATAGCGGCATACTCTGCTTTCTCTTCAGATCACGTAAATCTTTTGCCTTTTACAAAATAATAACAACAGCAACAACAAAAAGTCCACAAAGATTTGTGAAACACCTTCTCTATGTTCAACACTGTGCATCTTAAAATACGTAAGGTGAAGCTGGAAAATGTTCTATTAAAAGAACTTTTTAGAGATCGTACAATGGACAGGGCACTTGACTTGCATGTGCTCACCTGGGGTCAATCCCCAAATTCCATATGGTCCCCGGAGTCCTGCCAGGAGGAATCCCTGAGAGATTGGTAACCCCCAAACAAACAACAACGGCAACAAAAAAAAAATTAAAAGGAATGTATAAGGTAAGGTCCATTCTTACATTTTTTTCTTTTTTTTTATTCATCCTTCCCAGTCGTGCCCAGGAAAGCGAGGTGCCCAGGGCCCTGCACGCATGCTCACTGACAGTTTTCACATGCCCTCCACCTGCTGAGCCTGCTCTCAGACCCATGCCTGGTCCTTCTTGATGGCCAGAGCCACGAGCTCCCAGGGCACTAAATTAGGCACATTTGCATTTATTTTTTTTTTGCTTTTTGGTTCACACCCAGAAATGCTCAGGGCTTACTCCTGGTTCTGCATTCAGGAATTATCTCTTGGAGGTGCTTGGGGGACCCTATGGGATGCTGGGGATCGAACCCAGGTTGGCCACATGCAAGGCAAACACCCTACCTGCTGTACTATTGCTCTGACCCTCATTTGCATTTATTTAAATTTAGTTTTCAAGCTCTCTAAGCAGGTCCTTGAAGGAAGGGGCTCCACGAAGTCCTGTCTCCTCCAGAGGTCACATCTGGCAGTGCTCAGGGGACTCACAAGTCTCGGCCACGTGCAAGGTAAGTGCCTTGGCTCTAAATTGTCTTTCTGGGCCCTGAATAACTTTCATGTGTGTTTGTTCATTTCTTCCTTGAACGTGACTGTGTTTGAAATTTATTTTTTTATTTCAATTCATTTAATTTTGGGGCCACACCTGGTGGTGCTCAGGGCTTACTCCTGGCAGGGCTCAGGGAAACATATGGGGGTACCAGGGATGGAACCCGGGCCAGCTGCATGCAAGGCAAAAGCCCTACCCACTGTATTATCCTCCAGCCCCTTTCTTTTTAAAAAGCTGGGGGATGGGGGCGGTGAGATTTGAGGCAATACCTGGCAGTGCTCAGGTCTTACTCCTTGCGGGGCTTGGGGACCATATGTGCTGCTGGGGATTTGAACCCAGACTGCAACTGTGTGCGAGGCCTGTGTCTCAGTTCCTATACTCTCGGGCCCTCTTGCTGTACTGAAATGAAAGCTATCTGGTTCTCCAAACAAAAACAGAAACAAAAAGATCAAAAGATAAAAGTCATTTCTGGAGCAGGAAGGGCTGGTTTGTAGAGTGGCCTCCCTGTCCAGAACTTTCCATGACTGTTGGTAGCCAGGGTTTCTCAGTTCTCTGCTATGAAGTGTGTCCAGGGGAAGGAAAACACACAAAGACGATGACCCCACCAATCCTGACCCCACCTTGAGTGTGCCTGCCCTGGCTGGACACTGCCCTTGGCCCACACAGTTCTATTTTAGCAAGAGCACTACAGGGTCTGTGTGGGGGAAACCGTCCATCCTTGCTGCCTTGCTCGCAGCCAGAGTTCTGTCATGAGGGTCTCTTCCCGCTGCTGGCCCCCACCTCACCACCTCAGTTATAGCTTCCCACTGGACCTGTGAAAGCCCCGTAATGAAATCACCCTGAGTGCTTCCAAAGTCTCATGGATTATAAAAAAAATACACACACACACACACACACACATATACATATATATATTTTGCTTTTTGGGTCACATCCGGCGATGCTCAGGGGTTACTCCTGGCTCTGCACTCAGTAATTACTCCTGGTGGTGCTTGGGGACCATATGGGATGCTGGGAATCGAACCCGAGTCGGCCGTGTGCAAGGCAAATGCCCTATATTTATATTTATATATACATATATAAATATATATATTTTAACATTAGCCAATGGCAGAGATTTGGTTTCCTCCCCTCACCCCGAATTCCAGAACATTCTAAAACAAAAGCTAAAAGAGAGCAGGAATCGCATGGGGGCATTTGCTCAGCAGTGAAGTTCCGAGTCCAAAGCTGCTGACAAGTGCACCTGGAAATGGAGAAAAACAGAGAAGAGGAGAGGCAGCCTGGGAGAGCCGGGTGGGTGGCCGAGCTTGAGAGGGCAAAGAGCAGAACAAAGCAGAGTCATTCACAGCAGAGGGCGGGTTGAGAAACCTCTGAGAGAACCAGTTCCAGGCCTGTGACCACCCCCCCTGAGTCCACACCGCAGGGGAACTGCGGGGGACCGCCGCTGCCGGACCTGGACCAGGGATCCGCGGCTCATTTGTGGGAGATTAAAAGGTGCAGGTTTAAGACCCCAGAGGCAGGAACCATGGGGGGGGGGGGCAGGTGAGAAACTGGGTGTTCCAGCAGGAAGAGAACATGAAAGCCAACCTGGACTGGCCCCCAGGCCAAGAGAGGCTTGGTTACCAAACTGGCCTGGAAGGCACATGGCCCACTTCTAAGCAATACCCCCCCCTTCCCCCAGGGGCCACACTCACAGGCTTTTGCTCAAATTTCAGTTCAGAGCAGCTGCCCCTGTTCACCCCCCAACCCCACCATCAGCTAGGCCCCCCCGCCCTAACTTGCCAGGGGCACTCATATCCTGCAAGAGGATTAATACAGCTTCCTAAGGGTGTGCAGTGACTCCCCAGCTCTCCAGAGGGAGAGCTCACCTCCAGTACCGCCAAAGCCAGGATTCCTGTGCACAAAGCTGGGAGCAAGCCCAGCTGGGTTGGGTTGGTGCTGGGTTTGGGGGTGACTTGATGCCCCACCTTGCCCAGGCCTCTCTCAGGGAAGCTCAATAAAGAGATGCTGGTGCAGAGAAAGAGGCTATGCCTGGCCTTGAGGCGCCGGGGGCTACCCCCAGTCCCTCTGGAAGGAAGGAGACACTGAGGTCAGTTACCCTGCTTTTCTTCTCCGTGCCCCTTACAAGCGCCCTGAGTGCCACACTCCCCCCCAGCTCTGTTCTGTTGACTCCTTCCTGGTCTTCTGCATCCCCCACCCCAAGCAGTCAATGCAGTGGCACCTCCCCCAACCACTCAGAAGCAGGGGTGGGGAAAGGCCTGCTCTCCTGGCTGAGCCCTACAGACCTGCCCAGGTCCCTGCCCGGAAGGTTCCAAAAGGAGTTCTCTGGGAGCAGGTTAGATGGGTATGAGTCATCCTGAGGTTCAAATGCCTCAGGGCCCTGGAAGTTGCTGCTCATCCTGGGGATCCCCTCCCCCCCAGGGGGAACCGGCCCCCTTCATTCCACCTCATGGGGCAGTGTTGCCTGGGGGCGAAGCCAGGACCACATACATGCCAGGCAAGTGCTCTACTACTGAGGGACACTCCTGGCCTGCCAAGGCATTCTTGTTATTTGTGGTTTTGGGGCTTGGGGGACCTTGCATACCAGCAGGGCAGACCTGGTGCTTTGGGGGCTCTTTGGCCCCTCATGAAATTCTTTTGTCTTTTTCTTTTTTTTGGGGGGGGATCACACCCAGTGATGCTCAGGGTTTACTCCTGGCTCTGCACTCAGGAATTACTCCTGGTGGTCCTCGGGGGACCATATGGAATGCCGGGGATTGAATCTAGGTTGGTCACTTACAAGGTCAAAACCCTACCCGCTGTACTATTGCTCCGTTCCCCCTTCTTCTTCTTTTTTTTTTAAATAAAATACTTTATTTATAAACAATGTGGTTTTACATGGTTCATAATAGAGTTGTCGTGGGGTTTCCATGTCCCAACACCAAAGTGATCTTCCCTCCACCACTTCCCCATGTACCTAACCACCCTCCAAGCTGCCTCCTGGCAGACACACAATAACTTACTGTATATTGTTTGCTGTAATGAAATGGCTAAAGGAGTTATCCGAAATACTGCAATTAACAGAATGTACGTGGAACTGCTAAGTCCTTGTCGAAGGCTTTCCTGAGCCGTTTGTTGCTGGTTGAGCCCTCGGTTATAGTTTTGTTTGTTGCCCCACAGAAGCCAGGGCAGCTGCACCCACACCCGCCACTGCAGCCATGCCACAGCCCAGCTCCACCGCTTCACTGATCTCTCTGCAGAGACACCAACCCCCTGCTCTGAGCCAACCATGAGATCGGCGACTGAGAGGTGGGTGACCGGGGACACTCGCCTGGATAGCGAACCTCACTTTTCTTATTCTGCTGAGTCAGAATAAAATCAGTGCCTGCCTCAGTGGGGGGCTAATGAGGACTCAGTGACCGAAGGCGTATAAAACCCATTTCATTTTTAATTTTGACCTGAATACAATAAGTGAATGCGTGAGGTTCAGCGTTACTATCACTGAGGGGTGAATACCATCAAGAGTCGTTATTAGTTTGTGTTTTGGGGTCACACTCAGCAGTGCTCAGGGCTTACTCCTGGCTCTGCACTCAGGGATGAATCCTGGTGGTGCTCAGAGGACTATATGAGGTGTTGGGAATTGAACCCAGGTCAGCAGTGAGTGAGGCAAACACCTTACCTGTTGTACTATCACTATGCCCCCTAAGACTCATTCTTTTTTTTTTTTTAGGCATAGAACCTATATATTCTGTTATTTGTGCCTACACTTTTTATTTATTTATTTATTTATTTATTTCGAATACCCATCCCTCCACCAGTGCCCATTTCCCACCACCACGGATCCCAGTATCCCTCCCACCTCCCATCCACCCCATCCCACCCTGCCTCTGTGGCAGGGCATTCCCCTCTGTTCTCTCTCTCCTTTTGGGTGTTGAGGTTTGCAAAAGAGTGAAGTCTGATTTTCAGGGAGAAACGTTGGATGATTTACTTTCCACTGATCACTTTGTATATAAGGAGATGACCAAGACTCATTCTTAAAGTCTGAATTGCATTTCCGTATATGGTTGTACCAAAATGAACATATCTTTCCCCAAGTAAACAATGAAGACCTTTCTTCTCCCCCACCCCATCCCTTTTTCGTGATTTATACTATTGCAGGGACTAGCTACCAGCAATAAAAGGTCCGTCTTGGATTGCTTACAACTGAACAAATCACCTGTGTACACAGACCTTTTCCCAGAATCACAGGCCTTCTGATAGGGACCGAAGCGAGGACACCAACCTCAGGCTCTACTCAAGAGGGACATACTTTATGCTGTGTCCTCTCCCCACTCCTACCCCTCTGGCACTCAGATTCAGACCTGTTCTTTTTTTATTTTTTTTGGGGGGGGGGTCACACTCAGTAATGCACAGGGGTTACTCCTCGCTCACACACTCAGGAATTACTCCTGGTGGTGCTCAGGGCACCATATGGGATGCTGGGAATGGAACGCTGGGTCAGCCACATGCAAGGTAAACACCCTACCCTCTGTGCTATTGCTCCAGCCCCAGAACGTATTCTTTTCTTCCTCCATTAATTACCTATGGTAGAAGCTCCACTCACTTCTTTCTCATTCTCCCATCTGTTCAGGCACCAAGTCCATCCATGGTCTCACCAATCCATCTCCCTCACAGACCTTATCTGCTCTATTTCTTTTGGACAATTGGAGGACCTAGTATTTTCATTCTTTTTCTGGGGGGAGGGGCTCCCTCATGGACAATGGGAGTGAGCAAGGTTAGACCACTTGGTGGTCTTGGGAGGTCAAGTATTTCCAGAAATCCCATCTGGGACCCTGTGAATACAGTCTAGTCCTTTCGGTTATCTCCCTGGTCCCAATTTTCATTCTCTTGAGACTTTAGCTTCTGCCATCCATCCATCCATCCATCCATCCATCCATCCATCCATCCATCCATCCCCATTCACCCACGCCTTATCCACCCACCCATCCACACACTCACCCAATATGCTACAATGCTTTCTTCACTGCCAGAGTTTAGGAGTCAGCACGCCTGGTTCCAAGCCTGGCTCCATAGCAGAGCACTCACACGGCCCCAGAAGCTCCTCCCAACATCTGGAAGCGAGCACTCCCCCCGCCCCCCCCCCCCCCCCCCCCCGGCCGGGCAGTCAGGATCAGTTGAGATAATGGGCGCAAAGGGGGCTCTGCAAACTCCCAAGGGCTACGCAGCTCTGCAGAATGGGGTGCCTGTCTCCAGCTGGCAATTCACACAGCCGGGCCGGTGACTCCAGCTTGCTCAAGCATCCGCCCCTCCAAACTTCTAGCTCCTTTTGCCCTAGAGGTGCTCCCTTATCTTATCTACCTGGCTCACTTTCAACCTGTCTCTCAAGGTGCCTGCCTCTGCCAAGCTCTCCTTAATGACCTCTTAGCAAGGCATCTTCATAAGGCTACTGTGTGTTTAATGAACTCATTTTGTGGAGTTACATTTGTTTCTGAATTCTTAGGCTCAGAACGCCCAGTGCCTTACTCCCCGATGAAATGGCCAGGAGTGCGGATCCCTCTAGCAGAGGTTGGGAGGGGAGGGGGTGGTCTGTCTTAGCTGCTGCTTCTCTTGTTAAATTTGCTCGGGGCCCGAGTGGGCCCAGTAACGTCTCCATTGGAGACTTTGTTGTTACTGTGTCTGGCATATCGAATACATCACGGGGAGCTTGCCAGGCTCTGCCGTGTGGGCGAGATACTCTCGGTAGCTTGCCGGGCTCTCCGAGAGGGGTGGAGGAATCGAACTCGGGTCAGCCATGTTGTCTGCGTGCAAGGCAAACGCCCTACCGCTGTGCTATCGCTTAGAGCATTCTAAAGCACAAGCTAAGCTTGGACAATTATGCCTCACCCCAACCAGAGTCAAACTTAGCAAAGGGTAACACTGTAAATTCTATATATAGTTCTGTTTTGGGGCCACACCCAGTGGTGCTCAGGACTTACTCAGGAATCACTCCTGGTGGGCTGGGGGTCCATATGCGGTTCTGGAGATCAAACCTGGCTCAGACACGTGCAAGGCAAAAGTTCTATTTTCTGTACTGCTGTACTTTATCTCCAGTTCCTTATGTTTTATTATTTAAAAATCTCCCCCCTCCCCATCCCTGTGGGTTTTGGGCCACACCCAGCAGTGCTCAGGGGTTACTCCTGGCTCAGGGATCACTTCTGGCAGGCAAAGGAGGTTGAATCCAGGTCAGCTGCATGCAAGGTATACCCCCTACCTAGTGGACTATCACTCTGACCACCTGTTTTCTTTAAGGGTCCTCTTCCCTTCGTGCTTGCTATGTTTGGGGCTTGCACACTTGGCTGAAGTAGTGAAGATGATACAAGGGATCCTCAAAGCCATGCTAGGGGTCACACTCTTGGCCTCATCCCTTGGCTAAGGCAGCTACTTTATCACTGAGCCACAACCCTGGGTTCCAGATATTTGTTAAAAAAAATTTATTAGGGGGGGCAGAGAGATAGTACAGGGGTTAAGACACTTGCCTTACGTTGTAACTGGCCCCAGTTAGAATCCTCAGCACCACATAAGATCCCCAAGCACCACCAGGGGTCATCCTGAGCACTGAGCCAGGAGTAACCCCTGAGCATCACTGAATGTGACCCCAAGCAAAAAATAAAATTAAAAGGATTTATCAGGCCAGGGACGTGACTGGATGGGACAATGCATGCCTCAGAGAAGATCCTGGGCCCGATTCCTAGAACCACAAATAAAACAGAGACAACTTAGCTACCAAACTGCTGGGTCCAGGGTAAATGTCAAACTATGTTGGTTTCGCTGGCAGCTGTAGAAGATCAAAAAAGTTTGACAGGTGACAGAAAACATCTTTCATTCCACTGAATCCAGTACCTGCTGACTGGGCGGAGTGGCAGCAGGCCGGGGACCCTAGGAGATGGGCACTGCCTCGGTCCCCCTTGGGGCCTGGGGAAGCCCCATGGCCAGCACATGTCACTAACTCATATGACCTTCTGTCTTGGGCTGTCTTGTAGATCAGCTAAGTTCCACACTTAGGTATTCTCTCTCTCTCTCTCTCTCTCTCTCTCTCTCTCTCTCTCTCTCTCTCTCTCTCCCCCCTCCCTCCTGTCAATCTCCCCCCCCACCCCTTTCTCTTTCTCATTCTTTTGCTGTTGGGCTGAATCCCACCACAAACACTGACACATTTTAACACTAACATTTGTTTGCTCATAATTTCATTCACTTGCCAGCAGATGACAGACATCCTGTTAGGCAACAATTAGTAGCAGATGTCAAAGTTGAGTTAAAAAGAATAAAAATCACACAAGGAATAGAAAGGGAAAACTTTGAGAAATGACCCACCCACTAAGTCTTCTTTTGACAAATAACCGCAGGTTATAGTTTTAGGGGATGAATCCCTTGGATCTAAGAATAGTCTGAGAGTCCTGCCTCTCTGCCCAGCACAACAAGAGCCTGCGAGGCAACCTGCACAGAACACATCCTTCCAGAATGTTCTAAACAGTCCGTTGTGCACTTTAGCACGCACATAAATCATCCAAGTAGTTTTGCTCAGATGCAGGTTCTGGTTACCTTAACTAGGGAACAGCTAAGATTTTAACAAGCTTTATGTAATGCTGACGCAGAAGATTCTAGAAACATCTGATATTTGGGTAATGCAAGTCTGGGGCAGGGGCTAGAAACTGAAAGAAATTACAGAGGAAAGAAACGAGTGAGCAGATGGATTTTCATCCTGGCACGGAAGCCATCTGTGAAATTGTCAGATATGGGGCTAAGTGACCCCCCTCTGGCCTCTTTGTGTGAGACAGGGTTAGTCAGAGACTGTTCAGGAATAGATAGACCAGGACTGTAACTGGGGTGCCAGTAGTTGGATTAGATAAAATGGAGAAGACCGGGATGGGGGCTGGAGCTATAGTCCAGCAGGGAGGGCGCTTTGCCTTGCACACGGCTGACCGGAGTTTGATCCCAGCATCCCAGGTGGTCCTCCAAGCCCACCAGGGGTGATCCCTGAGCACAGAGCGAGGAGTAAGCCCTGAGCGCCACTGAGTGTGGCCTCAAAACAAACGAAAAGAAATGGAAGACAGGATGGGTTTAATAGCGGGCAGGAAAAACTGTCCAGGTGGATTTCCCAAGCTAGGCAATTAGGGTCTGAGGCAAACGGAGGCAGAAAATGGGACCCGTTTCCTCCCTAACACATTTGGAGAAGTGAGAGGCTGGGACTGGGGTGGTGTCCCTGCTTCCCCCCCCTCTCTTTCTCCCTCCTTTCTCTCTCTCCCTCTCTCTTCTCTCTCCTTCCTGCCCTCTCTCTCCCTCCCTCTCTCTCCTATTCTGTCCTCTCAGCCATCACCCAGCCTTCCCTCAAGCTCCGACTGCAGCTCTGACCAGCACAGCTGAGGAAACCAGGAAAGTCAAGATCCGTCCAAGGCCAGGAAACCCTACACAAGCCACACGGGAACCGTCCTGCAGAGAGAGGAATGTGCTGAGCACCTCCTGCTCCCCATTTGGGATTGACTCCCTGGGCACAGCCAGATGTGCCCCCCCCAAACAAAACAAAAATAAATTTTAAAAAATTGTGGGGTGAGGCACCGTTAGCTGTGCCCAGGGCTTACCCTGGCTCTGTGCTCATTATAGGGAAGAGGCCATTTGGGGGGCTGCGGATGGAACCAGGGGAAGCCATATGCAGGGTGCACACTTCCCCTCTGTGCTCTCTCTCCAGCCCCAGGAGAAAGCGACACCTGAAAGTCCACAAGGACAAAAATCCCTGCCGCAGATGCAAAGCCTGGATGCAGTCGTGAGGTCACAAGGAGAGAAAACCTACGGGAACCTGGCGCGTGCTCGCCCAAATGTCAGTGATGGAGCAAGCGGGAGGAGCTGGGCGAGGCTCAGCCCTGGGAGGCCGAGGGCAGGGGGCGGTCAGGGCAGCCAGGGGCAGCCTAGTGCTGTCAGGAACATGAGCCCCAGGTCTCCTGGAACTCAGGGTGCTTCCCTGTGGGGGGCCCACATTCTTGGGCCCTGCGCCCTCGAGCAGTCAAGGGGGAGGGCACGTGATGGTAAACTACATCTTTTTTCTCGTTTCTGTGGTACCAGGGAGGAAGCCCAGGGCCACACTCAGGCAAGCATGAAGAATCTCAGAGATAAAGAGAGAGGGGAGGAGGGGAGAGAGAGAGAGAGAAAGAGAGAGAGAGAGAGAGAGAGAGCGAGCACAAATCTAGAAAAATGTTAACTGCTGGAGAATCTACCATTGCAGTGTTATTCTTGCCACTTCTTTGTACTTGTACAGTCATCACATGTTTTCAAATAAAGACTTTCAAAGAAAGTGACAGCTCTGTTTGCTCATTTGGATAAAGCCGCTAAAATGCCCAAAGCAGCTCCTGAATAGGCAACCCAGGTACATTCATCTGTTTCCTTCGAAAGGGTGTGTGTGTGTGTGTGTGTGTGTGTGTCATGTGGGGTGGGAGGGGTGGGGGGGGCGTGGGAGGCGTGGGAAGGGTCAGATCTAGTTGTGCTTAGAACTTACTCCTGGTTCTCCAACAGGGGATCACTCCAGATGGTGTCGAGGGTTGAGTCGGGTCCTGAGCACACCGCGCAAACCTTTGCACCCCAACTATCTCCCTGGCCCCAAACTCAGCACCGTCTGCAGTCTCTGGAGTGCCTGGCCCTGGAGAACCCTTAGACCTCAGCCCAGCCTAAGGCCAAGCTCCCGATAGTTGGTTAGCAAGTCCTGACATGTGTGTCTGTGTGTGTATGAGTGCATGTGTCTGTGTGCATGTGTGTGTGTGTCTGTGTGTGCATGTATGTGGGGGGGTACAGAGCAAGCTGGCCCCACACTCTCCTAGATAATGTTCCCTTGGCCCTAGGCTCCAGGGAATTGCTGTGGCCAGCTCCCTCTTCCCAGCTCTCAGAAGGCTGCAAGGGGCACAGAGCCGGGGAGCACCATCTTGCAAGAGTTCTTCATCGCCCCTGAAAAGATGCTCCAACTTGCAGTCACCGGTGCCCAGTCCCAGAACTAGGCTTCTGTGGGATAAGAAGGAAGCGCCAAGTCTTTGCCCGAAGATTGGTTTCTGTTTCCTCTACCTCCCAGAGGAGAAATGGGCTGGCTCGGCATTCCTGCACCTCTGCTGGGTACCAGGGGGTAGGGTGCCCCCTTTCAGCACAGACCTGAGAAGGAAAGCCCAGGGAGTCAATGGAAGGGCCACTTGGGGCCAAGTCAAGTGACTGCCAAGTTTCCAGACAGATGGGAGCGCCCTGAGACCCACTGGAACGTGGGCTCCCCCTCACGTTCCCTCCTCCCTCATTCCCATGCCCTGATTCTTATTACTTTTTAATGAAAAGGGAAGAAGCCTCCTGGCCGTGGGCCTCCCCGGCTCGGCTCTCACTGGGGGTGTACATTAGCCCTCCTGGCCCCCTGCCGGGGCTGCTGGCTGCTGTCGGGAGGGTGGCTCCCCAGAGTGTCCATACATACTTCCGCTGCCCAGAGAGGTTCGAGGCTTTGAGGCCAGGCCCAGGTGCTGACCACAGGCCCAGGCTTCCAGGTGGGCCCCTGAGCAAGGCTGTGGACATTCCTTAGTGGAGGTGGGGCACCTTTCTTTTTAAAACACAACTGTGAAGGCAGCTGGACTTGGGTCAGCGGGGCGAACAGGGCTGCTGTCTAAACAATTAGAAGATAAGAGAGACTTGCCACATGCCCAAGTGAGGGAAAGATGCTCAGCAGCTTGTTGAAGAAAATGGCTTGTCAGGCCCAGAATGATAGTGCAGGGGTAGGACGTTTGCTTTGCATGTGGCCAACCTGGGTTCGATCCCCAACAACCCAGATGGTTCCCTGAGCACTGCCAGAAATAATTTCTGAGTGCACAGGCAGGAGTAACCCCTGAGCATGTCCGGGTATAACCCAAAAAAGCGAAGAATCCCCCTGTCCCCCAAATCCTGGTTTGTCTCTTTCCTCTCTCCTTCCTTTCTCTTAGCTCCAGTTCTGAGATTCCCGTAGCACGCTGACACCCATCGAAACTGCCAAGCCCCTCTCCTGGGCCCACCCCTGCCCCCCTTGTTCCATTAATTCTGATGTTTGTAGGGCAGGAAGCATCTCTCTAGGATGGACCCACTGACCTCTGGGCCTAGCATCTGCTTCTTGGCAGCTGAGTCAAATTGTGGAAAGAGCAAAGGCCACACAAGGGAAAGAGCAGGAACTTCAACTCTGCATTTTAAATGGGGGCGGGCTTTCAGTTGTCCATTTCAGCACCCAGAAACAGCAGGCCCCCTCTATACACAGACACTACAATATCCGCCCCAATGTGACTTGAGGGCTGCAGTAATCGGACAGTGGGCAGGTTGCTTCCTTGCATGTGGCAGACCCAGGTTTGACCCCTGGCATCCTATATGGTCCCCCAAGCACTGTCAGGAGTGATTCCTGAGCTCAGAGCCAGGAGTAACCCCTGAGTACCACTGGGTGTGGTCCCAAAACAAAACAAATGACCTGAAACAAGAGAGAGCAGGGGTCCTCTTTTTTTTTTTTTTGTTTCCTTTTTGGGTCAGACCCGGCAATGCACAAGGGTTACTCCTGGCTCATACACTCAGGAATTACTCCTGGTGGTGCTCGGGGAACCACATGGGATGCTGGGAATCAAGCCCGGGTCGGGTGTGTGCAAGGCAAATGTCCTGCCCACTGTGCTATCAATCCAGCCCTGAGCAGGGGCCCCCTTATCCAGGTGCTGAAGCATCACACTGGGGTACCTAATAGGAACTTGGGGCACACCTACCATGCCCACCCACCTTTTTTCTTCCTCTTTGCCAGGGACTGAATGCAGGGCCCCACCCATGCAAGGCCAGTACTTTTCTGAGTCCTGCAGGAGGCACTTCACCCACTGGGGAGGGAAAAATTTTCCGACCGGCTTTGGAGAGTCTCTTCCTGCTTGTGACTTATTATTTCACTGCCTGTCAGGACTCCCAGGCCTAGCTCCCACCCGTGCAGGGATCCACTGGCCCGCCTTTATTTACCACTAATATAATTTGCAGGATGACAGAAACACACATGCCACTAATGTAATTGCTCCTAAAATCTTCATGAAGGTCAAAGAGGTTTTCGAGATGCTTCTGCAAAATCAGGGCCAAGCCACCGCAGTCCCCTGGGAGGACACTGAGACCTCTGGGCTGGGGCCTATTGGTGGCCACATAGGGGCTGCCGGGTGGCAGCTGCTCACCCTGAGATCTTACCCAGATGATGGAGACTCGTTCCCAGCCGAGGACAGAGGTCCTTGCAGAGCCGACCCTTTCTGAATGTCAGGATTTGGGGTTGTGGCTGTTCTGAGATGCCCAGGGCCCCCCAAAGCCACCCTGATCTTAGAGGTTGGAAAAGAAAATGGGTCTGGGCTAGGGTTCTAGGAATAGTCAGCTGGTGCCCTTTGCTCCTGTCAAGTAGTCCCCAGGTCTAAGCTTTGTTCTATTTTTTGTTGTTGTTGTTGTTTTTGGATCACACCTGGCGATGCTCAGGGGTTACTCCTGACTCTGCACTCAGGAGTCACTCCTGGCTGTGCTCAGGGGACCATATGGGATTCTGGGAATCGAACCCGGGGTTGGCCTTGTGCAAGGCAAATGCCCTACCTGCTGTGCTATTGCTCCAGCTCCAGCTTTGTTCTATTTTAAAAGAAAAACAGAGATTGGAGCGATAGCACACTGGGCAGGGAATCTGCCTTGCATGCGGCTGACTCATATGGTCCTCCGAGTACCACCAGGAGTAATTCCTGAGTGCATCAGCCAGGAGTAAACCCTGTGCATCGTCAGGTGTGACCCAAAAAGCCACAAAAAAAAAACCCCAAAAAAACAAACAAACAAAATAACCCAAAAACCACCACCACCAACAACACTTTTGGTTGGACCATACCTGACAGTGCATAGGGCTTTCTCCTGGCTCAGGGATCACTCCCCCTGGGAGTGCTGGGGGCTCCTGTGTGATCCCAGATCCTATTCAGTACCTATTGTGGCCTTGCCTCTGCAAGGAGCAAAACAGCTGCCCAAATATGCTGTTTGGTTTTGGGGTGCTCAGGGGCTGCTCCTCAGAACCACGTGCCTCCAGGGACTGAAGCTGTGCCTCCCCACACTGGCCCCCACCATGCAGTTTTGGCCCAAGATAGGTTTCATGGGTGGGACTCCAGCTGGGGAAGGCACCGTTGAAGAGAAAGATCTAGATCTTTGGAGAGAAAGATCTAGATCCCTGCTTCCGGTGGTTCTTCTCAGCTGAGAGTTTATCTTATCCATAGTCTTTACAGTTCAAATGTGGCTAAGTTCCTAGATTTCAAACGACTTCTTTCCTTGTTTCTTTTCTGTTGTTTGCTGTTGTTGTTGTTTTGGGGTCATACTGGCTTGGTGCTTGGGGATCAAGCTAGGAACCAGACTGAGGTTCCAGCTGAGCAATAGTATAGCGGGTAGGGTGTTTGCTTTGCATGCAGCCAACCTGGGTTCAATCCCTGGCATTCCAGGAGTAATTCCTGTGTGCAGGATCAGAAGTAACCCCTGAGCATCACTGGGTGTGACCCCAAAACCAGACCAGATGGAAACAAACCTGATGTGATGTGCTCCCACCCTTTGAGCCATCTCTTCGCCTCTTTATTTATTTATTTATTTATTTATTTATTTATTTATAGCAATTCCTCATCTGCCTTCTTTTTATTATAAAAATAGTAATAATTATTATTCATTGTTTGTTTGGGAGCCACATCAGGCCCTGGCTCTGTGCTCAGGGATCACTCATGGCGGGGCTCAGGGGACCATACAGGGTTCTGACGATGAACCTAGGGTGGCCGCTTATAAGGCAAGAGCCCTGTCTACTGTACTATTCTTGTAGAAAGGACATTCCCTCCTTCCCTCTGCTTCTGCATTCCACAAACATGCAATTTTAATCCAGGCCATGTATAAAAAAGTTATTTCCAGGTGCATTAACTTCTGTCCTGAAAACTGATCATATTGGCTATCTTCTGGCTGAGGTATAATTGGCATGTGTTATTTTAATTTCTAGTGCACGGTGTCATGATTCAACATCTGTGGACAATGAGAACATATGATCACAATAGGTCTCTTTATGACCTTTTTTTTTTTGTAGCTACTTTCAACCTGCAATACCATATCATTGATTACAGTCCCCATGATATAGTAGAATCCTGCTTTATTTGTTCTGGATCAGGAACTTTGCACTTCTGATCCTCTTCACCATGAGCCATTCCTGGGGTGGGGGGGCGGGTCGGGCCATATCCAGGGGTTCTCAGGGCCACTCTCAGCTCTGCTCAGGGAGAGCTCTGCTTGGTAGATTATGCTGTCCTTAAAGGGCAAAACCAATTATTGCTTTCCTTTCCTAGGGGGAGGAGTGGGGGGTTTCACACTTAGCACTGGTTTGGGGACCATTTGCTGGGGGCAGAAGTCTGACCTCCCACAGGCAAAGGCTGCATTTCCACCTTCTGAGCCAACTCTCTGGCTCTCTCCTTTCTTTTTTTGCTTTTTGGGTCACACCTGGCAGTGCTCAGGGGCCACTCTTGGCTCATGCACTCAGGAATTACTCCTGGCGGTGCTCGGGGGAACATATGGGATGCTGGGAATCGAACCCGGGTCGGTCATGTTGGCTGCGTACAAGGCAAACACCCTACCTGCTGTGCTACTGCTCCAGCCCCTCTCTCCTTTCTTTTGAAGCCATAGATCTCTGCTGCTGCTGCTTCTGTGCGTGCGTGCGTGCATGCGTGTGTGTGTGTGTGTGTGTGTGTGTGTGTGAGGGGGAGTGGGAGGAGTCTATTGCTTGGAGGCTCCTCCCAGTGTGACACTCCGAGATATATGTGGTACTAGGGATGGGGGATAGTGGATAGGGTGTTTGCCTTGCACACAGCTGACCTGGGTTTGATTCCTCCATCCCTCTCGGAGAGCCTGAAAAGCTACCGAGTATATCCTGCCTGCACGGCAGAGCCTGGCAAGCTCCCCATAGCGTATTCAATATGCCAAAACCAGTAACAAGAAGTCTCACAATGGAGACGTTACTGGTGCCTGCTCGAGCAAATTGATGAACAATGGAAGGACAGTGCTACAGTGCGACTAGGGATAAACGCCAGGGCTTCCACATCCATTCCCCTGGAAGCCACTTACACTCATTCCACTCGTGTCCACCCCGGCAGCCCCTCTCTCTGGCCAATGCCACACAGACCTGAACCCCTCTTTTGGTGGCCTGAAGGCTGGGTGCTGCCTCCACTCTCGCTCATTCTCATAAAGGTCACCCATGCCCTTTCCACTGCTGACGCTCTGAGAACCTCTTACATTCAAATGCCCGAAACTATTGTTGGGTAATTGGTGACTTTTCTCTTCCCTGGGGCTTCGCGTTCCCCTAGCTTCCTACGCCTCCCCAGGCCTCTAGAAAGCTCCTGCTCCATCTCCTTGGGACGCCTCCTGTTCCCCTTCTTCTTCAATGTCCCAATTTCCACCCGCTCCACCCCTGGCGCTCTTCTCTCTTTACACTTTGCATTACCTGCTAGTTCACATCCTCCCTCCGACTCCTTTCAAACGCTTTTATGAGGCCCGTGTCTCTGGGGTAGGTCTCAATTTGGGATTGACCTATGCTGCTTCCTCATGGTTATTTTCTGTACATTTTCCAAGAACGCTTTCCATTCAATTGAACTGAAACCAAACTCATCCACCTCCCTCGAGACCACGTACCGTTTGGGTTGGTGCCGCTACCATCTTGCCCAAGATCTACCGGACCCCTGAGTCATTCTATTCCATTCCCAAAGCCCATCCTGCCCCCCGCAATCCCTCTTCCACCACAGCCCTGTCCTCACTATTTCCGCTTGACAGTCAGGCGACTTCTCTGTTCCCTCGCCTCCTGCAGGTGTCCTGCTTTCTGAAGGCCTTTCTCCCTGCGTCACCATCCTGTCTGCCATCCCCGGCTCCTTCCCCAGGCGGAGATGAGGATGGAGCACCTGCCTCATTGTGCCCAGAGACAGGATGCGCCTCCCGATACATTCACAGCTTCTGGTGCCAAAGAGATGCTTCACAAATGAACTGATGTTCTATGCACATCATCCCCTTCTCCCGCAGTGAAATAAAGGCCTCCTCGGAGCCCCCCGGGGGAGGTAAGACAAAGAGCCGACTGATAGTTTCAGGGATCTGTGGTTGAAACATCTGCAGGACCTCTGATCGGCTGCTAGGTAGAAATGATTTCGTTCAGAACATTCCGCATTTTAAAAACGAATCCCAGGGGCCAGAGAGATCGCGCAGTGGGTAAGATCTTTGCCTTACTGATCAGGGGTTCCATCCCTGGCATCCCTGTGGTCCCCTGAGCACTGCCAGCAGTGATTCCTGAGTGGAGAGCCAGGAATAATCCCCGAGTATTGCCAGGTGTGGCTCCAAACCAGAAACAACTCCTGTCCAACAAACAACTGTCACTGTAGCACTGTCCTCCCGTTGTTCATTGGTTTGCTCTAGCGGGTACCAGTAACGTCTCCATTGTGAGACCTGTTACTGTTTTTGGCATATCAAATACTCCACGGGGAACTTGCCAGGCTCTGCTGTGCGGGCAGGATGCTCTCAGTAGCTTTCCGGGCTCTCTGAGAGGGACGGAGGAATCAAATCCGGGTCAGCCACATGCACGGTAAACACCCTCCCCATGTGCTATGGCTTCACCCCATGCCCAACAAACAAAACTAAAACAACACAAAGCCTGATCCAAGAGGCTGGATAGACAGGCCGGAGGTTAAGGTGCTTTCCTGTACGTGGCAGACCCCTGCTCCATCCTCAGCACTGCAGAGAATCCCCCGAGCACTGAGGGTCTCAGGAAGCAGCTCAGGAGAGATACCTGAGCAGAGAGCCAGGTGTAATCCCTGAAGACTACTGGGTATGGCCCCCACTCCCCCCACCCCAGACACCATCAAATCAACAACGACCAACACTAGGGAAGAGTCTCAAAATGACCGAATTTGCTTCACATCAAAACAATGTGGAACACTTGTGGGAACAGTCTTGTTTTCCTTTTCTACAGTGTTGTAAAGGTTGTCCCCTGCCCTGAAACCACCCTGGTGATCCCAGGTCTCTGGTCAGTTCACTGCTGCCCTATTCCCTTTCTTTGAATCTTTATAGACCACCTGTGAATGGAGCCATTCAGTGTTTTTCCTTCTCCCTCTGACTTATTCTGCTTTACCTGACACTATCTAGTTCCACATTGTGGCAAAAGGTAGGATTTTATCTTTGTTTACGGCCAAGTAATATTCCAAGGTGTGTGTGTGTGTGTGTGTGTGTGTGTGTCTACACACACATATACATATATATATATTTATACATATTCCACAATTTCTGGGTTTGGGGTAAAGAAGGGGCTCACAAATGAAAGTCACATGGGGGCCTTCCTGGTACTTTGGAGTTTTTTGGGAGGGTCAAACCCAAGGTGCTGCTCAAGCCCTTGGGTGCTGGGGATTATCTGGGCCACTTTGGTGGCACCTGGACCCTGGGATGCCACTCTGAGGGACCTGAGGGTCGCAGCTGGAGATGCTCAATGGGACCTTGAGGTGACAGGAACGGAACCCAGGCCAGGTTCAATCGAGGCATGTGTGCTAACTGCTGTACTATCTCTCTGGTCCCAGAACTTTTCAAGCTTGTCAACTTAGAACAAGGGTGGGGAACAACATGAGTAAATCTAGCTCTAGGGAGAGCAGCTCCTGCGCTTCCGTCTCTCCAGGCAAGTTGCCGGACGACCTTGAGACACCGAAGGACTCTTTGAAGTGCATCACCCAGCTCTGCAGCAGGACAAACCTGTTCAAGTACCTGAATGCTCTGCTAACAAAGCTGCTCTTGACTTTGTCCCATGTAACTAAACACCGTTATCTGTAGGGCGTGGTACAAGATAAAGGCAGGCACAGTAGGAAATGCCCTTTCCACTGCGCATGGCTACATGCAGGAGTATGCAGGCGTGGTTTTCACCCCACAGTCCATGGCATGCACTTAGAGAGAAGGTTTTAGAAGACAGAGCCCCCTGGAGAACTAGAGAATAAATCTGGTAAAACCCCGTCACGCTCAAGAAATCTGTAACCCAGAGGGAGTTATAAATTAATTTTCATCCTTAATTATATAAGTACTTTTTTCCCGATCTGTTTCTAACAGTAAGTGATTTCTGTAATTCCTAGAATATGCAGTTATATGAACTTTTAGTCAAAGTAGGATCTGAGGGCATTCCTTTAGAGGCAAGGATGACTTCTGGTTTTTTTTTTTTTAAATTTATTGTTTTATTTATTTATTTGGGGCCACATACAGCAGTGCTCAGGTCTTAACTGCTTTTTTTTTTTTGGAGGAGGGATTCACACCCAGTGATGCTCAGGGGTTACCTGGCTCTGTACTCAGGAATTACTCCTGGGTGGTGCTCAGGGAACCATATGGGATGCTGGGGATCGAACCCAGGTTGGCCATGTGCAAGGTAAATGCCCTACCTGCTGTGCTATCACTCCAGCCCCTCAGGCCTTACTCTTGAGTCTGAACTTGGGTGTTACTCCTGGCGGGGCTCAGGGGAACATCGAACTTGGGTTGGCTGTGTGCAAGGCAAGCACCCTACCTGCTAAGCTATTACTCTGACCCCTGTATTTTTTTTTTTTAAGTAAAACAGATTTTATTTGGAGGTTTTGAAAGGAAGGAGGGAGAGAAAGTGGGAGAGAGTGGAGAATAACATGCTCAAGAGAGAACCCGGGCTTCTCCAAGGGCAGAGAGAGTCCCTACACATGTCCCAGCATTAGACATGAAAGTACACATCTCAAGAGGGGAGGTACAGGGCTGGAGCAATAGCACAGTGGGTGGGGTGTTTGCCTTGCATGCAGTCGACCCAGGTTCAATTCCCAGCATCCCATATGGTCCCCCAGCACTGACAGGAGTAATTCCTGGGTGCAGATCCAGGAGTAACCCCTGTGCATTGCCGGGTGTGACCCAAAAAGAAAAAAAAAGAGGGGAGGTGCAGGCAACACAGTGCTTGGGCACCACATGTGTTTGGCCACATGGACACATGCAACACATGGGCTTGGGCAGCATATGCGTTCTGGTCCCTATTTTTAAGAATACTGCTTTCTATTTTCCAGACTGTACAAAAAGTACCAATGGAGGCAAACTATGTAAATAACTGGTGTAGAGGGCCCAACACATTTATTTTAGGGCCAGGAAAGTAGCTGAGCACTGGCCTAGACTTCATTCCCAGCACTGCAGCAAACAAAGTCCCCCCAAACATCATTCATTATGAATGACCTAGGTGGACTCTAAGCAGATCTCACAGTGTTGAAAACAAGGCCTCATTCATAGATCTACATTACTAGAAAAATCTATCTTTTCAGTGGTTTTCTTTTCTGAGGACTTTCCTTAGTAGATGTCATATCGCATTTCAATAATTCACTCTTGCCTTGACAAATGAACCAATTAATAACTGTATTAATAACTGTATTAATAATGCTGTATTAATAACGAACTCAAATTCATGACAGATGTCGGATTTCCTTTGATGCTAGGTAGAGTGATAAAAAAGAACCAAATGGTCAATTACTTGACTTCATTCCTGAATATCTAATTCTAAGACATCAGTTAGTTGATGCTTTTTTAACATCTATTTATTAATAGCTTGACGGGCACAGCTAGAGATAATTAAAATTACTCCACATAATGCCCTGCATAATCCAAAGGTGTTTATGATCAACACTTTCAAGTGCTGGGAACATGAGGAAAGATTTTCATATGCAATTCTGGGTTGGTTCTTCCCCCCCCCCCACACCCCTTCCCTTTTTGGTCTTTGGGCCGTACCTGGCTGTGCTCAGGGCTCACTCCTGTCTCTGCATTCAGGGATCAATCTAGTTTTAATCAGAAGACCCTATGGGGGTGCCACAGATTGAATCCAGGTCAACCCATCCAAACACCTTCCTGCTACACTAATCTCTCAGGCCCAACTCTGGAATGTTATTGTTTCATGAGGTTATATACCAAACGCCATGAGGTCAGATGGACTAGAAGCAGCTCTCCTGGAGATATTAGTGGAGGCATCTGCTCTTAAGAGGGTTTACTGGTTTAACAGCATTCTGACAGCATTGCTGGAAGTCTCTGAAAATCACGTAGAGGATTTGTAGTGTAATGGCGGGCACACTGCTTGGTGCAAATGCAGGCACTGTAGCCGACGAAGCTAGGCTTTCAGTGCATCAGAAGGAAAAAAAAAATAAAATTGCTCCAAAGCCCCATCCATTGGAAATCATTAACTTCCGTTCCCCAAGGTCAGTCCCCCTCATCCCCTTGCCCCACTTTTTAAAAATGACTAAAACGCTGGCGGAGACTCTGTCCTTGAAGGTGTTTACCAGAGAGCTGCACCCAGGGATTTTTAGAGCGAGATCCATTTTACCCAGATGATGGCTCTGTCTGACTCCTCAGAGCAGGCAAGATCCAACTGTTCCCTTTTCAGAGTTCTGTGCAATCTCCCCATTACCAGGGAGCTGGCCGCTGCCCTGGAAAAAGTGAACACTCGCCCAGGCCTGGCTGACAGGATGCCTCCTTGCCTGGTGTCTGGTCTTTGACAGGATCCAGGGTGGCGTTCACACGAAACATGCAAACACAATTCAGGGTTTCGACTCACTCTTCAAACATCAACACTCTTTACAGTCTCCTGCTGAATGCACTGAATCTGAGACACTGCCACTCACCCCGCACCAGAACAGGAGAGCGTTGGCGCTCACAAATACTGCTAAGTTGCCATCCACTGTAACAGGCGTTTCATTGAAGGTTGTGAGAACATAAAGTGTAAGAGCCGCAGTGATGTGATGAAATATGGAAACACCAATAATAGCGAGTGTGGTGAGCTGTGACTGTGTGTACCCAGCAATGTCCTGAGAGCTTTTCATGACTAATACACCGACTCTTTCAAGCACCCAGCAATGAGGAACGCCGATTCCACCCATTTTAACAAGGGCCAAGGAGGTGAAGTACAGGCCCTAATCAACAGACCAAGCATTGGCCCAAGAACCTAATCTTAGCCCATCTGCTTCACCCCTCCAGTTCTGCCTCTCCCTACTGATGACTCCCTGGAGTAACAGGACAAATGGCTGTCACCTCCAGAAGCAGAAGGATATCAAGGGGGATTTTCTACAGGTGCATGAGACCCGAGGAAGGATGTATCTGAAACCAGCCCCCCAACTTCTGGGTAGAGAGACTAGGCAGAGGATCCAGGGCTGTGGCTAGAGATGCCCTTCAAATCGCTGGGGGGCGGGGGGGGGGAATGAACTAAAAAGTTCTCAGGCCTGGGGACACTTCACCCTGGATAGTAGGAAGAGGGTATGGATGGGGGGGGGGTATGTGGAATGAGAAGGCATCCAGAAGGGCAAAGCGGAAGGCAAGGTTCCTCCATCGGTCCCTCCACTGTGACTCTCCATGGGGCATAAATTCAGGGTTAAAGAGAAGGAACTCAGTTTTTAGGGCAATAGACACGCATCATCTCTCTCTATCCTGATTATCCTCTGAAGCATCCCTTCTTCCTTCAAGCTCCCAATAAGCAAGTCCCATTAGCACTGGGACCCAGAACCTCCCTTTGGGTCCCTGGTACCACATGGTCCCCCCAACAGCCCTGTGGGTGGCTCAAAAAGAAAACAGAACATAAATCTTTTCCTGGACTCTTTTTTTAAACTTTTTTCTTCTGGTGCCGATGATCGAACCCAGGACCTCACATGTGCCAGGTCATCTGCTCTATCATTGAACTACACCCTGGGCACATCTGCTTTTAAACTCTCAGTCTCCCATTTGAATAATTCAAGTCGTGGTCAGCCTGTTGAGATATTGACTAGACTCACATTTAATTTATAGAGATGAATATAAAAAGTAACTCCTAAGAGCATTCTCCTTTGTATTTATAACACCAGAGGCTAGAAATAAACCACTAGGTTATATGTCAAATCCATGCCATTTAGATTCTATTCTATACCACATGTATTATTATCTATATTTTATCCTAGTATTAAAACATAGTATCCTAGGGTCCAGAGCAAAGGTATAGTAGGTCGGGCACTGGTCTTGCACAAGGCCAACTTGGATTCGACCCCAGCAACCCCTATGGTCTGAAGACTACTAGGAGTAATTGCTGAGAACAGAGCCAGGAAAAGTCCTGAAGTCCTGAGCATTGCCACATGTGCCTCCCCCACCAAAAAAAAAAAAAAAAAAAAAACCAAAAAACCCATAGCATCCCGATAGTATAATATTCCAGTATTATCACGTTGGGCTGGAGCGACAGCACAGCGAGTAGGGCGTCTGCCTTGCATGTGGCTGACTGGGCTGACCGGAGTTCAATTCCTCCACCTTTGATTCCTCCGCCCCTCTTGGAGAGCCCGGCTAGTTAATGAGAGTATCTCGCCCGCACGGCAAAGCCTGGCAAGCTACCTGTGATGTATTCGATATGCCAAACACAACAACAAGTCTCATAATGTTACTGGACCCGCTCGAGCAAATTGATGAACAACGGGAGGACAGTGACAGTGATTATCACACTATAAATCTCCCAATGGTCCCAGTATCTTGTCTCACTTCTTGCCTCTGATTCCCTCCCTCCCCATTCAGGGTCTAATCAAGGATTTGGTATCCACTTAGTTGTCAAGCTCCTTTTGCCCCCTTTCATCAAGGACCCTCCTCCAGATTTTGGTTCTGATCTTTATGGTACGTTCAAGCTCAGTCAAGTGTCCCTTACCTGGGACTTCTTGGGCTGTTCTTTCTGGGTGAATTCAGGGTAAGCATTTTTGGCAGGATGATCCAGATGTCACCTGGAGTCTGGGTGTCCTCGTATCAACAGTGTGAAAGTGGCCACCTGGTCTCATGCACTGGAGTGTGTCCACTGTCTGTCTCCCACAGACTTTCAGACAGCATGAGTTCCGGTTCCCCAAAACTGTTTTTTTTTTTTACATTTTGTTTTATTTTTGGTTTTTAGGTTGCATCTGGCAGTGCTCAGGGCTTACTCCTGGCTCTGCACTCAGGAATCATTCTCAACGGTGCTTGGGGGACCATGTACAATACTGGGGATTGAACCCGGATTGGCCATGTGTAAGCCAAACACTTTACCCACTGTACTATCCCTCCAGCCCCTCCCCAGTATTGCTTTCTGCAATGGTGTTGGCATCCATCGCTGACCTTCATTTGTGCCAAAGGTGCGCAAGCTGGTCTCCCAGACCTTGGTACCAATTTTCAAGCTCTGACATCTGGTTCCCAACCATGATTCACCTCGTTCCTCCCATGACCTTGTGTGTGATGAATCTACTTCACTGCCTTGCTAAAACACAGTCCTCCTGGCTGGCTTATTCGGATTTACGCAGGATAACTGAACCAGGCTGAGAGGAAAAGCAAATCCTACTTTCATCAACACGTGTGAGTTCTGCTGGAGCATAAGGTGAGTTAGCTTTCCCGAACCCGGAGATGAGCTGCCTGGGGCGGACTAGCTCGGGAGAAAGTTTCCCTCTGCCCACAGCTGCTCCGGAGATGGAGCACGATCACGAATCATAGCATCAGACGGCAAAGGCATCGAACCCGATCAGCCCGCTATTGTCCTCCCAATGATACTATTAGACACGGCGTGAGTAAAGGCATTGATTTCTCACTTCACAGACCAAAGTGGATAATCACCCTTCAAAACTGTAAATGGAGGTATTTTGTGCAACCTTCTTTTTTAGCAAGTCCTGACTTATTAGAGAAAATTGCGGATTTTGGAGGTGGCTGGTTAGAATCATCGAAGGTTAAAAACAGAACCACCAAAAAAAAAAAAAAAAAAGGAAGACATCAGTGATCGTGTCTAAAAATAAAGCCGGTACTTTTTTCTTTCTGTAATTCTCAATTTGAAGGCATTTGAGGAAAAGATAATCAGCTTCACTGACTGGTAAATACAGATCCGACTGCTCTCTCTGGAGCCCTTCCCTTCGAATTAATTTTAGTACATTTTGACATGTGTCAGTGGGTGATTTTACCTGTCATCCCTCCCTATGGACCCCCTGATGTTAAAAATACAAATAGGAATAATGAAACAAACGCCACGTCAGCTCCGGCACCAACAAACCCTTAACACACATTGAGCTGCCTTTAGATGATAATGTTTCTCTTGGTCACTGGGAACTTTCCATGGAAATTCTTGGCGATCCAGAGGGGAACTTTTCTATCTCCTGTTCCTCATCTCCTTATATCACCATCTCTATCTCTGAATCACAATGCCACCACAACCCTCTCCCTCACTATCTCCCACCCGCCCCCTCACCTCCCCGCCTCTCTCTCCTGATTTCTCTGGGTACCTGTATTTCCATTGGCCCTCAAGTGATTGCTCTCGAAAACAGAGGTCTTGGACCGTAGAGACAGCTCAATGGGTGAAGCACAAGTCTTTGCACATAGGAGGCCTGGTCCCTGTCATGGCAAGCTCCCCCAGCAATGCCAGGAGCGACTACCAAAGCAGTATACCAGGGCACCACTGAGTGTGACCTCCAACTCAAAATAAAATTGAGGGTTTTTTTTTTTTTTGCTTTTTTGATCATACCCGGCAATGCAGAGGGGTTGCTCTTGGCTTTGCACTCAGGAATTACTCCTGGCAGTGCTCAGGGGACCATATGGGATGCTAGGAATCGAACCGGGTTGGCCGTGTGCAAGGCAAATGCTCTACCTGCTGTACTATCACTGCTGCGGCCTTTAAAATTGAGTTCTTGACGGCCCACCAGAACTTGTTTCTTTCCCACTGCTCTCTGCTCAGAGAATGCCTTATGGGTGCACTCGGGGTCAATAACTCTTCTAAGATGTTCCTTTTTTTGGGTTCCTTCCCTCTTGCATAGATTCTAAGAGAACATCATTTCCCAGAATGTATTGATCTTTCCCCTTCTTTGGGTGTCGCTGTCCCTCTCACCCACGCCACCTCCAGTTCCATCTGAATTGTTGACTGTGAGCCAACAGCTTCTTGTCTCACTGCGGAGGTCTGACCACGATTCTCTCTAGAATGGCCAGAGCCAACCTTCAAAACACAGCACCCAAGGTTGATAGAGAAAGACAAAGCACTGCAGCACTGTCCTCCCATTTGTCAATTTGCTCAAGTGGGCCCAGTAACATCTCCATTATGAGACTTCTTGTTACTGTGTTTGGCATATTGAATACAACACGGGTAGCTTGCCAGGCTTTGCCATGCGGGCGAGATACTCTCGGTAGCTTGCCAGGCTCTCTGAGAGGGGCGGAGGAATTGAACTTGGCTCGGCCGGGCCAGCTGTGTGCAAGGCAAATGCCCTACCCAAAGGCAAAAAAAAATTTGTGGGAAAACCTAAAGTATATATAGAGGGAAGATGTCAACCTAACACGGAAAAGTCAACAGCGGCCATGTGAGACCTAGGTCTATCTTGGCAATTTTATTTATTATTATCTTTTTGGTCCTACCCAGTGATGCTCGGGGATTACTCCTGCTTTTTACACTCAGGGATCACTCCTGGTGGTGCTGGGGGGACCATATGGTATGTCAGGGATTGAACCCGGGTTGGCCATGTACAAGGCAAACATCCTACTGGTTATACTATCTCTCTGGTCCCTATAAGATCTTGACAACTGTAGTGTATATTTAAAATTACACTGCACATTTCAAATGACACTGTAGTGTACATTTAAATCAATTCCTATTAAAATGTTTATGTTTTTGCTTCAGTTTGGGGGCCACACCCAGCTGTACTCAGGGGGCCATATGAG
This sequence comes from Sorex fumeus, assembly GCF_029834395.1. Taxonomy (NCBI): domain Eukaryota; kingdom Metazoa; phylum Chordata; class Mammalia; order Eulipotyphla; family Soricidae; genus Sorex; species Sorex fumeus. The sequence continues at coordinate 81,739,047 of NW_026606120.1, forward strand.
GTGCTGGGGATTGAACCCATTTTAGTTGTGTACAAGGCAAGCACCTACCCCACTATTTCTCTGGCCCCTCCAATAAAAACTTTATTGAGGAGACAGATAGTTCAGGGGTTACTCGCATGCTGCCAGCCCTAATTCAAGACCCAGCACCACATACAGACCTCAAGACTGCTGGGAGCGACCCAAATCTCCCCACCAGAAATGTATTTAGAAACCCTGTCTATTCAACGCCACTTCTTTGTCTAGCACCCTGGATGACAACTGCATAAAAACCCAAACTCTGTTGCGGCCTCCTTGGTTTTCAGTGACCTGGCCTCTGTCCTTGCCCTGCCTTCCCTGCCCTCCCTGCTGTCCCCAGCATCTCTGTGTATCCAAGTTCCAGCATCTTGCTGTGGGCTGGAAGGACACACGGGGGTTTTCCCAGTTATTCCTGATAGTGCTGAGGGACCACATGGTGCAAGGCGCATGTAACAAGCCCGTGCTCCACCCATGCTTGGCACTTACTTGGGCAAGGATGCCCAAGTTACTTAAAAGGGCATCTGCCAGATTAGATAAGCCCAGACTAACGTAATCATCTGTTTAAAGTCCTTATCTCTAAACAAGGTTTCTTCAGGAGCTGCTTCAGCCTATGAAATGAGCTGGGGTGGGGGAGGGAGGGCGTAGGGGACAGTCGCACAACTCAGCGAACAGTCCCCTTCCCCAGGAAGTCCTTCAGAGGGTCAAACCTGCCGACTCGCTTCCTGTCACCTCTCACTTCCTGTCACCTGGACTGAGGCATTTCCTGACTTCGGGGCCTCAGCTGAGCCCCCTCCCAGAACGAGGACAGCGGTTCTGCCCGTGGCTCATTTTCCTGCAAACGGTAGACGCCTTCTCTGATACTGGACTCCTCTAGCCCCTCTGAGTGCTCGGCACACAGCACTCTCGTTCCACCGGACAGGAAAAGGCTGTCTCTGAATCCCACCAAGGGGGCCTGGAGCAAGAATATGGCAGGGTGGGTGTATGTCTTGCACATGGTTGACCTGGGTTTGGTCCCCAGCATCCCATATGGTCCCCAAAGCACCATCAGGAGTGATCCCTGAGTGCGGAGCCAGGAGGAATCCCTGAGCACTGCTGGGTATGGCCCCCCCAAACAAACAAACAAACAAACAAAACAAAATTTCACCAAGGCAGTCTCCTTGGGGAAGAGCCAAGTCCAAGGTCAGGCCCAAGGTCAAGCACAAGGTCAAGCCCTCCCTGGCAGCCACACCTGATATTTGCATTGCACCTTCCTGTTTGCCAAGCGCCTCCCACAGATGCGAGTGTTGTTGACTTTATTTTCTTGATAAAGAGACCAAGATTCTATGGCTACAGAGCTGGGCTCTCCTATTGAACTCTGTTCCACAAAGAACGCAACTGTGCTCTTTCATGACAACACAGCCAAACTCGAAACGAAATAAAGTTCAAATACTTCTTTTAGTAACCTCCAAGGAGTCTGTTCATGCTTCCAGGAACTACCCTGGAAATTCTGGCCGTGCAGAGTGGCCTCATAGGAGATCTCTGCCAAAGAGGACAAACAGGGTGCCCCGACGCATTAATACCATGATGAGAAACATGTTTTCTGTTGGGGGGGGGGGGGTGGTTCCTTTGGTATTTTTGTTTTTGGGCTACATTTGTTGGTGTTCAGGGATTTCTCCTGGCAGGGTTTGGGGAACCATACGTGGTGTTAGGGATCAAACCCAGGTCAAAAGCAATGGCCCTACCTGCTGTATTATCTCTCTGCCCGCTGAATATATATATATATATATATTTTTTTTTTTTTTGGGTCAGTTCCAGAGGTTTGAAAAAAATGATTGTGTGGAGAACCTAATACCCCAAATGGTCACTGTTGGCTTCAGAGAGCTCCTGGGTTCTTGCCTTCACATCCCTGACCTTCCCCGGGGTGGGGTGGGCTGATGCTTCAGTCAGGCTATGTCCCTGTGCCAGGAAAATGTGGCCATGAGTGACAACCAACTAAACCAGAAGGTCCCAAACTTATTTGGCCTACTGTCCCCTTTCTCATGCTGCCAGCCCTGAATCAAGACCCAAGAGAGCTCCCAGGTTCTCAGCTGCCCCCCACCCTCCTTGAAGGGAACACAGAGAATGTCCCCTACAGCCACCCCCCTCCCCTTCATTCACTCCTGTTCCCCCTAGAGAAGGGGGTCCCGCCTGCGTCAGGAGACTGCTCTCGGCCCTTATGCAGATGGGAACGTGTATGTACCTGATGGCCCCAAAGATGGCCTAATGACCTTTCACTGGCATATGGACGCCTTCAAGCTCTCCCGCTGGCGCTTCTAGAAGGTTTCACCCTTTCAGCATGTTGGCAGTGGTAGACCAGTCAGCACCCAGGCCCAGTGAGATCAGAATCCCAGGGGTCAGAACCTAAGCAAGTGTTTTGTTCAAACTTGCATCCAAGTTTGAGAACTGCTGCTTGATGGGGCCTGCTCTATTAATGGGGAAGTAAGGGGAAGTGGCCTCCCCCCCTCCCCCCACGAACCCATTGAACCCCAGTAACCTGGCAGCAGTTATTTGCAGTGCTAAGCACCGGCTCTCCCAGATCGAGATTTATGGCCCTGGACAAACAGCAGAACCTTACCTTGGCGCAGGGCCACTCTCCCCAGCACTCATTAAGGCCTAAATAATTCTCATCAGTATGTGCATAAAATAAATGGGCCTCATTTGAGGACGACTACCCCGTTGAGCCTGGGAACATGTGATCACAGCTTCCAGGCTTCCTCAATCACAAATATACTCGTTTCATTTTAATAAGAAGAAGATATTTAGATCTGGTTATCCCACCGCTAGCTTTTTTTTTTTTAAACTTGATATTGTAAAAGAATTACTTAGATGGCATTTGATAATAGGATAATAACAGGTACTCTGTTCATTCAGTAATCATATAATAACTCCAGTGTTTTCCAATTTAACTATTGCTTCTTATCATCATCAATTTCATTAAGTTTTTGGCAGGGAGGGGAGGAAGCTGGTGCGGAGAGAAGCACAGAGAATGGCAGCCGAATTATAAGTCTCTGCATGCAGAGAATGCAAAGAAACTGGGGCTGGGGTGACAGCCTAGCGGGGAGGGCATCTGTCTTGCAGTTGGCCATCCCTGGTTCGATCCCCACACCCCATATGACCCACTGGGGACTGCCAGGGATGATTCCCTGAGTGCAGAACCAGGAGTAAGCCCTAAATGTCAAGTGTACTCCCACAAATGAAAAAGAACTGAGGGGCCGGAATGATAGTAGAGCGGGTAGGGCGTTTGCCTTGCACATGGCTGGCTTGGGTTCGATTCCCAGCATCCCATATGATCCCCCAACCACTGCCAGGAGTAATTCCTGAGTACAGAGCCAGGAGTAAACCCTGAGCATTGCTGGGTGTGACCCAAAAAGAAAAAAAAAGAAAAAAGAACTGAACTATTTCAGAATTTGGGCAAAGCTTCAAAAGAGAAACTTCTAGTCCTGTGACGGGTTCCTTACTAGATTCGGCCTCCCTCCACAAAGCCTCTTACTTAGTCTGGGACTGAAAGAGAGAGGAGAGATGACACATGCCCTTTGCCGGTGGCTCTGGAGTGGAGTCCCCTCTCCAAGCCATCTTTCATAATCAAAGTGTCATTACATAAATATACAGACTCCCCATGCTCTGATTTGGAAGGGCGCACAGAGTGGAATGGAGACCACAACAGCTTCTCTTCTCCCTCCCTAGAAGCAACCTTGAGCGGGACCAACAGCTGCTGCTGAATATGTAAAGGGAAGCAAGGCAAATTGGCAGAGAAGTTGGGGCTGGCCCGTCTGAGCCAGTGGCCCCAGAGACAAATCTGGGCATCTATTAAAGTAGAAGCATGCCGGGGCAGAACTTGGGTTAAAAACAAACAAACAAACAAACAAACAAAAAAACCCACTGAGGGCCTCTTGCCTGTCACAGGATGGTGGCACTGGGTCTGGGCATGGCATGGGGGGCACCATGACAGAGACATAAGGAGCCAGCCTCCAGGGCCGTGCCCATGTCAGCCAGTGGAGAAGAAGGCAGCATAGGAAGCAATCACTGCATTCCTCCTGGAGGAAGCTGACTGTGGTGACAAAGACTGGCACCCAAGTCCCCGGGGGCAAAATGTTTCTCTTGCCTGTAGGTCTCAGTGTTTCAGGGGGCACACCCTTGGCATAAGGAGAGGGTGCCGGGTCCTGACTTCAGGGGGTCTGATACTGATGTGTTTATTCTCTTATTTCCTTTTTGCAGTGCCAAAGCTCAAACCCAGGGGCCATTCACATGACACATGTGCCTTAGGGTCTTTTAAACTTCACTGAGAGGGGGCGGAGCAACAGTACAGTGGGCAACCAGATGGTCCCCTGAGCAAAGCCAGGAGTAGTTCCTGAGTGCAGAGACCCCCCCTCCCCACTTCCAGTCATGCCCCCAGGGTCACAGGTTCTGGTCACACCTCCGTTAGTGGAGGGGCTTCTTTCCCTTCCGGACAGATTCACAGACAAAGAGAATGCTGGGGGAATTTGTTTGGATAGGCTAAAAGTTTTCTTTCTCTCTCTTTTTAAAAAAATCCTCCCTCTCAAATTTGCAGATTGTGCAGGAAAAGCAATTTTGTTGCGTCAGATCTATTATATCTTTCTGTGTTAGGTGCACACAGCTACATCAAATGGTTGAACCCACTCCAAAATCTAGTGGCTTGCAACTGGGGTCAGAGCGATAGTATGGTGGGGGAAAACTCTTGCTTGGCATGTAACTGACCCTGGGTTCGATCCCCGGCATCCCATATGGTCCTTGGAGCCCCGCAAGGAGTGATTCCTGAGAGCAGAGCCAGGAGTAAACCCTGAACACCACTGCTTGTGGCCCCAATACCCAAACAAACAAAAACAGTGACAGTCAATTGTCTACAGAACTCTCACTGTGGCAGGGCATTTCCTTTTGTTATCTCTCTCCTTTGGAGTGCTGTGGTTTGCAAAAGAGACATTGAGTGGCAATCATGTTCCGTCTATAATCTACTCTCATCACGCATCTCCCATCCTGAGAGGAACCTCCCAACACCCTTTATTTGGTGCTTTCTTCTCTATCTGAGCTGCCTTTTCCCCTAGCGTGTGCGGTAGGGTGGGATGGGTGGATGGGGGGTGGCAGGGATACTGGGATCAGTGGTGGTGGAGAATGGGCACTGGTGGAGGGATGGGTATTCGATCACTGTATAACTGAAACCCAAGCACAAAAATTTGTAAGTCTACAACTGTACCTCATGGTGTTTCACTAATAAAAATTTAAGGAAAAAAAAACCTCTCACTGGCCAGGGAGATGGCTCAGACATGCCCTTACACACAATGTATAACAATGCATGAGCATCCTTCCTCCCCAAGCCAGTGTGAAATGCAGTTCTTTTGTTTTTCTTTGGGGGCCGTACCTGGTCGAGTGGGGCCCGGGTTCGACGCCTGGCCTCCCAACATGCACAGCCCCTTCAGCACCCCTCCAGCTGTCTCCCCCACCCAGAAATGAGGTTCAAGAGTGACACCATGAAAGCTGACTTCACCTGGATCTTGTACAAACACATCTGGGCTACCAAGAAGAATTTGTTCTAGTCCCAGTGACAAACTTTCTGAATCTTTCTAAGAAGTTTCCTCTTTGGTTATTCTGAATCTTTTTAGAACAACAGAAGAGGCCTTCTGGAAAGTTTCAATCATTCTTCCCAGAGACTATTTTAACCTTAACGAACAGGGCTTTCAAGCTGGGAAGGTCTGTGAGTTCCTCCCTGGCACTTGCCTTCTCACACTCAAGCATCTGCCTAGCCAATGTCTCCTCACTGTGTTCCCGCGGGTCAGGGAAGGTGCCAATAGGCTCTCTTGTCAGGAAGCTCCTCCTCTCTTGCTCCGAGTCACCCAGTCCCAATCTTCAAATGATGTCAGTGAGGACCAATGGGTCCTCATCCAGAACCTCCTGGTCCATCTAAGGGGAGGCATTGGTGGGTGGGAACCTTCAGTCCCAGGGAGAAAGAAGAGACAGATGGACAGTTCAAGGGAAGGAGCGTCGGGGAAAAGCCAGGGAGAAGATGGAGTTCAGGCAAAACCAGTGAACAACAACAAAAAACACTGTCCAGTGCTCCCTACCCACTTTTGCTTGTATTTATATGGCCTGGCATCAGGACCCATTTTGGAGAGTAACACTTGAGAAGCACAGTCCTGACTCTGCCTCGTGATTCAGCTGCTGGAGCACTTGGCCACATACCTGGCCATGCAACATCTCCAAAGTTCACAGGATTGGCCACCCCGTGGAAACATAGAAAAATGTGATGGGATAGTTGTGTAAGACCCCACAAAGCTCAATGAGTTGAAAATAATGGCACAGGAGGCTCAACTCACAGCTCAGCAACTCCTCAGACAATAAGGAGCATAATAGCATTATCAGAAAGAAGTGATAACACGCAATAGAAAGTAAACTATTTGGTGCCTGTTAAGGGGGACAGTTTGGGGTGTGTGTGTGTGAGTAACCTGGGAAATTGGTGGAGGGAAGGTCATACTGGTGGTGGGATTGATGTTGGAATACTGAATACCTGAAATGACTGTATTATGGACAACTTGTATTACGGATTGTATTATGGCAAATGCCCTACCCGCTGTGCTATCACTCCAGCCCCAACATGTATTTCTAATAATCACTTGATATATAAAATAACACAATAAAAAGGAGTCAAACAACACCAGTTAAACACAGAGACAATCTTATATGAAGAACTGTATATTTAATACACCCATCTAGTAATAAAATTAATATGGTACTTTGCCTTGAGATGGATGAGGTTTTCTTGTAGAAGTGGGTATTAGAAATGATATGTTTTATAAGTTACTGTAATTTATATGAGCTGAAGCGATAGCACAGTGGGTAGGACATTTGCCTTGCACGCGGCCAACCTGGCTGACCCAGGTTCGATTCCTCTGCTCCTCTCGGAGAGCCCGGCAAGCTACCCATGACATGTTCGATATGCCAAACATAGTAACAAGTGTCACAATGGAGACGTTACTGGGACCGCTCAAGCAAATCGATGAACAATGGGAGGACAGTGATAGTGACTGTGACAGTGACCAACAACTTGGTAAATCATGGTGTTGAAATAAAGTCTCAAATGGAAAACACAATAACGACAACAAAACCTTGATCTTGAGTAAGAAGGAGGAAGAGCCAGGCTCCCTCACCAGGCGGTGATCTTTTCTTTTGTTTGGGGGGAGGGAGGCGAGAGTGGTTCTTACAACCACACCCGTGCTGCTCAGGGCTATTCCTGGCTCTGTGCTCGGGGGTCACCCCTGGCATTGCTCTGGGAACCAGGTGTGGTGTGGGGATTGGACTGGCCTTGAAAGGGTGCAAGGCCTTCGCACTCCATCCTGTCTCTCTGGCCTCCTGAGGCAGCTCTCGAGCAGGAGGGGGCGTGACCCCATTTTTAGGAGGGAAAAGCGTGTCCCTGTAAGAGTCAGCAGAGGGAAGCAAAAACGGAGCTTATCCCAACATGCTTAAGTGTCTCCTGCTTCCGGAAGTCCACACCCACCCCCTCTGAGTGAAGTCCCAGGGCCAGGAGCCTAACGTGGCACTCCCAGGCTCGGCTCCCACCCCCCACCCCAGGGCCACGTGCTCTGGGCCCCAGAGGCTTCTACACCAAGGCTCATGGGAAGGACGAGAAGGGAGAAGGAGAAAAAAATGCAAGACAGCAAAATAATTCCAGATAGAAAAATACGGCAGGGAGAAAAGTGTAAGGCCAGCAGGCTGGGCAGGGACAGTCAGTCTGAGCCCTGGCTGGGGACAGAGGTGGGTACTTACGCTGTCATTGCTTCCTTTGTTGTCCTCATACTTAGTCTCTATATGGATGGAGAACTTCGGCAGAAAGGAACACTGCAGGGGAGAAGGAAAGAGTGGTTAGCACGTTTATCTTCTCTCTCTCTGATATCAAAAAGGCCCTGGAGGCCCTCTGACTGGTTGGACTCGAGCAGAACATTAAGGTCCAGAGTTGGGACCCAAAGGCGGGGCAAGAGAAGCCACCTCTGGCAAGATGATGTCACCACATCCAGCAGTGGGGCAGAGGGCCAGGCCGGAGATGGTGGGAATACGCTGATACCAACTTCACCAACACCAAACACACCAACTTCAAGCAGACACCTCAACAGGGGCAGGAGATAAAGTCCTGCCAATGCTGACATTCACTCCAGATGGCACCAGGAACGGAGGCACACAGACCTGGCACTCTGGCCTGCCCAGTGGCTGAGCCAATGAGGGTCTGTGGGGATCACCTTGTCTGGCAGTAGGAGGGGGAAAGAGATGACACACTCCAAATGCACAGTGCTGGCCTCAGATGCCCCCACAAGGTGCCTCCTGACTGTCTCCTGCTCAGGACAGAGAGACCCCATAGATCACAGTCTTGGCAGACCACCCGTGAAAGCCTTAGCCTGTGTTCAGGGTTATTTAATTTTTTTTTTTTTTTTTGCTTTTTGGGTCACACCTGGTGATGCACAGGGGTTACTCCTGGCTCTGCACTCAGGGATTACTCCTGGCGGTGCTCAGGGGACCATATGGGATGCTGGGAATTGAACCTGGGTTGGCCGCATGCAAGGCAAATGCCCTACCTGCTGTGCTATCTCTCCAGCCTCTTGTTTTTTCTTTTTGGGTCACACCCGGCGATGCTCAGGGGTTACTCTTGGCTCATGCACTCAGGAATTACTCCTGGAGGTGCGGACCCTATGGGATGCTGGGAATCGAACCCAGGTCGGTCTCGTACAAGGCGAACGCCCTACCCACTGTGCTATATCACTCAAGCCCCCCGTGTTTAGGGTTGAGGGAACCTGTTTGATGGATGGTGATGGAACCGCCCTCCTGCTGGCCCTGAACTGAGTGGGCGTCGCCCTTCTCGGTCACCAGGGCTGGCATGGAGGACTAACCGACAGAACATCTCAGCAACTCCACAGGGGTCACAGATGCTGGCGGCACCACTCAGGCTAACCTTCTTCCAGTCCCGAGAGACGGGACTCTTGATGTCCCCAATACTCTGGCCTGCACGCTCGGACCTTGAGGCTCCATGTCACTGTTAAGATCCGCTAGTGTCCCTGCTGTGAGGTGACAGGCACAGAGGGGGAAAGGAAGCCGCCCAGCGTCAGTCAGGAAGCAGGAGTGTCGGAGGGCAAGTCTGGTTTTTGTTTTGCGTCCTTTGGAGGAGCCACACCTGGTGGTGCTCAGGGCTTACTCCTGGCTCTGTACCCAGGTCAGGGCTCAGGAAACCATACAGGGTGCTAGGGATCGAACCCTGGTCAGCTGCGTGCAAGGCAAGTGCCCTCCCCGTGGTCCTATTGCTCCGGCCCAGAATGGCAAGTGGCTCTCCAACATCCATATTCGTAACTGAGACCCGAAGTAGAAAGGCCAAAGGCCAATTCTTCTTCTTCTTTTTTTTTTTTTTTGCGTCAAACTGGATGATGCACAGGGGTTACTCCTGACTCTACACTCAGGAATTACTCCTGGTGGTGGTCGGGGGACCCTATGGGATGCTGGGAATCGAACCCTGGTCAGCCATGTGCAAGGCAAATGCCCTAACTGTTGTGCTATTTCTCCAGTCCCGAAAGGGCAATTCTTGGACTCTGACCTAGACTCATTGGAGCAAGAAATTCAGACTGGAAAGCAGAGATCAGCCAGGGGACACTGCAGGACACTCACGCCCCCTCCCCACCCCCACTCCTGAAGTCCCTGTTCAACCCAGCTGGGACCCCTGGGGCAGCTAACCCAGAAGGCAGGTGGGGCGCTGACCCCCCCCCCCCCCCCCCCATCTCATGCCAGCGAGCACTCGGCATTCATTGGTCTTAATCCGATTGAAAGGAGCAAACTGAACCGTGACTAAGGAAACACGGGAGCAATCAATGGTGGTAATTGCCTGGATGGAGAGAGGCCCTGCGAGGATTCATTAACACCTTCCTCACTGTCTCCTCTCCAACCTCGCACTCCTAACTGCCACCTTCACACTTAGGTCAGGGGAGTTCCAAGGAGGGGGGCAGCTGGTCGTGACTGGACACTCAGGGGTCTCCGAGCCCCATAGCAGAGGCCACGATGGCCTGACATATGGATTTGGGGACACATTTGGCCGAGAGACCCTTTATCTATCTGTTTATTTAGATTTTATTGAGTCACCATGAGATACATAGTTTCAAAGATGTTCATGACTGGGTTTCAGTCATACAATGTTCCATACCTGTTCCTCCACCAGGGTCCCCAGTTTTCCCCCTCCCACCATTCCAGCCTGCCTCCATGGCAGACACTTCTCTCTCTCACTCACTCTCTCTCTCTTGCTCCAAGAGACCCTTTAAACACTAACAAGCTCCCAGGTAAACTGATTTGTCCTTTTTTTAAGTAGTGAGGGAGTGACACCTGGCAGTGCTCAGGTATCACTCCTGGTGGGGCTCAGGGGACCTTATTGGTGCAGGGACTGAACCTGGGTCAGCTGCATCAAGGTCACTGCATCATCTTTCTACTCCTGATTTGTCCCTTTTTTTAAAACCTTCATGAGAAACTTTATTTAATTTTTGGTTTTGAGGTCACACCCGATGATGCTCAGGGGTTACTCCTGGCTCTGCACTCAGGAATCACTCCTGGTGATCACCTGGGGGACCATATGGGGTGCCGGGGATCAAAGCCGGGCCGGCTACATGTAAGGCAAGTGTCTTACCCACTGTACTTTGCTCAAGCTACAGGAAGGATTTCCCCCCGCCCCCCAAATTTCTACTTTTTTCTTCAGTAGTCTTCCTTCAGATCGCCCCAACCGTCCTTGTCCCAATCCCGCCAGAAGATTTTATCTGTTGAACCTCTAAACCCCTGAGGCTGAACACGTGCAGGTGTGGTATTTCGGTATTAAACCCAAAGACCAAATGCAAAACTCTCATGCAAATGAGCAGATGTTGTTATTTTGGAGTTACGGACTTGGGTTATTTTCATCTTGGAATGGCACCTCTGCCAGTGCTGGGACCGCACCTGGCTCTACCAGCCCTGGGGAGGGCCAGAACAGAGGCCAGTGCTCACCGCCTGCTCCTGTGGCCATGGCTGGGCCCGATCTTTCCCCCCAAGCGCTGTCAGGTGTGAACCAAGAGCCAGGAGTAAACCCTGAACACTGCTGAATGTGGCCCCCAAACAAAACCAAACAAGACCCTGTGCGTGGGCCAGGAAGAGAGAATACGAGGGGGCACCAATGCAGGCGGGCTCACTGGCCCAGAGTGAGTGGGCTTTACTGAAAAGCCAAAAGTACCCACAGCTCAGGACCTTCTGCCGCTGACATGGATAGCTGCCTCGCCACACAGGTTAGTGCTCCTAAAAACCCAGCCCACGAATCTTAGGGGGTCTTAAAAATGGCCTACTTCTCCCTGCATGTGCCCCACTGCCTCCCATTCATTCAGAAGACCTTAAGCCTGCTCTCCACTCTGTGCTTGAGTGAAGAGGGAGAGAGTATGCTAGTGCATGTGGCTGGCTTCAGAGTGAATCCCTGATATTCCATAGGGTCCCCTGAGCACTGCTAGGAGTGGTCCCTGAGCACAGAGCCAGAAATGAACCCTGAGCACCACCAGCTGTGGTCCCAAAACAAGAAAGAACGAAAACAAAAGAACAAAAGAATGAAGGAAAGGAAGAGAGAAAGAAAGAAAGAAAGAAAGAAAGAAAGAAAGAAAGAAAGGAAGGAAGGAAGGAAAAGAAAGAAAGGAAAGAAAAGAAAGAAAGAAATAAAGGAAAGAGAGAAAGAAAGAAAGAAAGAAAGGAAAGAAAGAAAGAAAGAAAGAAAGAAAGAAAGGAAAGAAAGAAAAGAGAGAAAGAAAGAAAGAAAGGAAAGAGAGAAAGAAAGAAAGAAAGGAAAGAGAGAAAGAAAGAAAGGAAAGAGAGAAAGAAAGAAAGAAAGGAAGGAAGGAAGGAAGGAAGGAAAGAAAGAAAGAAAGAAAGAAAGGAAAGAGAAGAAAGAAAGAGAAATGCAGGCAGAAAGACAGAAGGAAGGAAAGAATGAATGAAGATGGAAGGAAGATGAAGGAAGGAAGGAAGGAAGGAAGGAAGGAAGGAAGGAAGGAAGGAAGGAAGGGAAGGAAAGATAGGGGCCAGATAGTGCCGGGGTTGAGGTGACTGCCTGGCACACAGCCAACCCTAATTTGATTCCAGAACCCCTTAGGATCCTCCAAGCACTGTCAAGTGTGGTCCTGAGCACAGAGCCAGGAATAAACCCTGAACACTGCTGAGTGTGGCTATCAAACAAAAACAAGTAAGACTCTGTGCATGGGCCAGAGCGAGAGAATACAGAGGGTACCAGTCAACCTCAGTTCAACCACTGGCTCTGTATATGACCCCCTGAAGACCTCCAGCAGTGACTTCCGAGCACAGAGCCAGGAGTAACTCTTGAGCACTGCTAGATGTGGCAAACCTCTTTCCTCCTCAAAAAATATATAATAAGACCCTGCGCTTGGCCTTACTTTCTCCCTGGCAGCCGATTATTTTGAGTCACAATTTAATGAGGACACAGTCTCTGTCATAGAAACACCTACAACTTCCTTCCCATTCATTGCAAAACGTCCACTTATTTTCGAATGCTGCTTCTTTTCTGTGAATCAATCTCTATTCCAGTAGAAAATAAGATAATGAACAGGGCTGTGAGCGGAGACCTGGCCTCCTGGCCGGGACGTAGAGGCTTGGGCAGATCATTTGGCCATTTGCCCACCTAGGCCTCTTCATTTAGAGAACAGAGACAGAAATCGGAGAGCGAGCACAGCAGGGAGGGCTCTTGTTTTGCATGTGGCCAACCTGTGTTTGATCCCCATATGGGCCGCCAGACACTGCCCAGGAATGACCCCTGAGTGCAGAGTCAGAGGGTAAGCCCTGACACCACCAGATATGGCCCACACTACCTCCCACTCCCCAAACAGATTAGAGACGATTCTTCTGTACTGTTCGAATTGAGAAGATCAATGAGAACATTCACGTAAATCTCAGCCTAGTGCCCAGAGCATAGTAGGCAGCTGGTTAAAAAAAAAAAAAAAGACAAGTATTTCAGCTCTTTGAGAATTTGTCTAGCAGGTTTTTCAGATGCTACCAGAAAGCCACCCCCCATGAAATACACACACACACACACACACACACACACACACACACACACACACACACAAGCGCGTGCCTCTTTCTTTCACTGATTATTTACATCTTTCCCCTACTTCCTTCCTGCAGTCCAAATACAATGAAAAGTGTCACATTAAAAAAAAATTAACATCAATTTCCCTCGGTTGTTCCATCCTCCATCGACAATCAATATCATTTCTTTGTCTTCACAAGCAAACTCTATTAAAAGAGCAATCAATGCTGCTCATTCCACTTTCCCACCTCTCACCTCTCTTTCACCAATACAATAGGGTGCAAAGAACCAAGACGTGAACAACTGCCAATCCAGGACTGAGGGCGTCTCCTCACGCCCTGCAGAACTCTCCGTGCAGTTCCGTGTAACAGAGCAACTCCTCCTCCTGCGGTGTGGGCTCCTCCAGGCTGTGCTCCCCTCCCCACAGACTCCATCTGCACCCTCTCCCCCAGGCTGCTCTGCTCCTGCCTTTCCCAAGTCTATGTTCTTCCTGTACGGATTTCTCCCCCAACAGATGTTGCTAACTGTTCCTTTGCTTTCAGTGTGCAGTGACCCACCGGCTGGCCCCAATGAGGGGTGGGGCACACCCAACCACCAAAGTTCATGCGTGCTGAGCTCAAATGATCTCCTGCACTGTTTTTTGAGTTACACACACTTGATGGTGACCGTAAGAGAAAGGGACCCTGTCACAGTTCCCCACCAAAAATCAGGGTGTCCAATGAGACTCCCTTGTAGACAATGGAGAAGAATAATTTCAGGACTCTTCCAATGTTGGTGGCTCCTGGAGTGGCTTGGTTTGTGCCTGCAACCTTCCTGTCTCTGTCTCTGCAATACTTTTTTTTTCTCTCCATGTATCTCTGCTTCCTGTTCTTGCAAGTGACCAGTGATTGACATTTAGGTTTTTGCGAAATCGAAAGCAATCTCACCTCTGGTCCATCACTCATTAACCCAACTTAATTACACCTGCCAAGACTCTACTTCCAAATAAGGTTCCAGTGGACACGTGTATCCAAGGGGTTACTATTCTGCTCACTACCCTCATCCATTACATTTCATGAACCCCCACGATCCACTGGCTCAGCTTCCCTCCATCAGGAAAAACCCTGTGATCTTTTAGATCCATCCTTCTATTTTTGGACTCTGCTCTGCATTCCTCTAATAAATAAGTCACAAAGGACTTTCGTGCCTTCTCCTGAACACTTCCGTGGGGTCATTTTTCGTTTGTTTTTAATTTTGCTCCTGCTCTCTGAAATATTCTTCTAAGATGTCACCCAAAAGACCAATCTTAAATACAACCTCAAATGCTTCCACTGTGGGTCCGGAGAGACAGTACAACAGGTGGGATGCTTGCCTTGCATGCGTTCAACTGGAGTAAGAACCCCAGCATCCCACAGGGTCTCCTGAACACCGCTTCACCCCAGTACCACCAGAACTGATCCTTAAATTGTAGATCCAGGGGTAAGCCCAGAGCACCCCCAGGTGTGACCCCCAAACAAACAAACAAAAATACTTCCTTTGTGCAGGTACATTCTGTTCATTCACCCCCTCCCCCCTGTTTTTTTTTCTCTTTTGGTCACACCCAGCGATGGTCAGGGGTTACTCCTGGCTCTGCACTCAGGAATTACTCCTGGAGATGCTTAGGGGACTATATGGAATGCCGGGGATTGAACCCGGGTCAGCCATGTACAAGGCAAACACACCCTACCCGCTGAACTATCCCCTCCAGCCTTCATCCCCATTTTCAATGGCTGCTGTGAGTTGTCCCTGGTCTGACTCACCGTCCCCAGAGAACACTAACACTATTCCGGCAGGTGGGTCCCTCTCCTCCTGCTCCCTCCACCGAGCTTGCGTTAAGACACCGGCACCCACGTCATTCAAGTGTCTCCCTTAGTCTAAGGTTGCTCAGACCTGCTACCGTGACTCAGGGCTCTGCGCCAGCTAGGAATACTTCAATCAGCTCATCCAGGGCTGAAAGGAGCACGTTCCCTCCACTTCCAATCCTGGCCTTGCTAAAACGACGCCCTTCAAGATGCTGAACGTTTTCCTGGGGAAGCATGGGCTCCATATTGCTGCGGGAGCTTTAGGAGGTGGGAGCCCAAACCAGATGCAACACACTGCAAAAAGAGCGTGGGGGTCCACTCAAGGGGGTCCACCCTGGCTAAAAATGATGTCTGAAGAACTGATGTGACTGTTGAGTGCTTTGTGATGTAGTCATTTGGACATTCAAAACACTGAAAGCCCCATCTGGGGCCACCCTCATAGGAAGGTCAAGTTCAGACTCTCAGGGTGGGTGGATGGAATCCAAGATGGCGCCCGACCTGCCCCCCCCTGCCCCCCCTTGGGCAAACGCATCCCAATAATCCTGCTGCTCTGCATGGGCAAGGCATGCAGAGGGGAAGGCAGAGAAGCTACACTGACAGGTTGCTGGGATGGGGTCAGTTAGGCTGTCTAACATTCCTCCACAAGCAGCCCCGGCTCTCTGGCTGGCTCTGAAGAAATGAGCTGCAAGATAGTGGGAGGGTCTATTTTTTCTTTTTTTTGCTTTTTGGGTCACACCTAGTGATGCACAGGGGTCACTCCTGGCTCTGCACTCAGGAATTAGTCCTGACAGTGCTTGGGGGACCCTATGGGATGCTGGGGATTAAACCTGGGCTGGCCACATGCAAGGCAAATGACCTACCCGTTGTACTATCACTCCAGCCCTATGAGAGGGTCTTGTGGCTAGAATCGGAGGAAGGCCCAGAGAGGCTGACCCCTGAGGCTACTGGCCAACGAGAAATTCAGGCATCAGTCCTCTGGCCACAAGGAAACAAATCCTGTCAAGCACCAGTGTGAGATACAGAGCCAGGATTTGCCTAACCCAGGCTCCCAAAGAAACACTGAGAAAATAAATTTGTGCTATACTGAGTTGTTATGTTGGTGGGAAATTTGTTCCATTAATCCCTGAAAACCAATACTGTGCTCATTGAGGCTGGAGCCATGGTACAGAGGGTAAGGGGCTTGCCTTGCATGCAACCAACCTGGGTTTGATCCTTGGAACCCCAAATGGTCCTCTGAGCCCACTAGGAGCTAACAGAGTTCCTAATTGCAGAGCCAGTAGTAATTCCTGAGCACCGCTAGGTGTGGCCCCCAAACAAAACAAAATCCAAGCTCAGAGTCTGGGATGGTGGCTCTGTGGATGAAAGCACTCTTTAAAAAAAAAAAGTAGAGTGTGTAAGTCCTGCTATTTATTCAGCCACTGATTAAGCTGATTGAATTGGGCATAAACTCTACATTACTTTTTAAAATTTTTTTAATTGAATATCCATGAGCTGGGCTGGAGCGATAGCACAGCGGGTAGGGCATTCGCCTTACAAGCGGCCAACATGGCCGACCCGAGTTCGATTCCTCCGCCCCTCTCGGAGAGCCCGGCAAGCTACCGAGAGTATTCGATATGCCAGACACAGTAACAACAAAGTCTCCAATGGAGACGTTACTGGGCCCGCTCGAGCAAATCGACGATCAACGGGAGGGCCTTTTTATCCATGAGCTAGACCATTACAAAGCTGTTCATAACTGGGTTTCAGTCACACAATGATCCAGCACCTATCCCTCCACCAGTGTACATTTCCCATCATCAATGTCCCCTGTTTCCCTCCCACCATCCCTCACCCCCAGCCTCCTTCTATGGGAGGCATCTGAAAGCACTCTGGTGCAGTAAACCAAGCCCATGTATTTGAATCTAGCCCTGCTTCTAGGGATCCCCAGGGAGAAAGAACCAGGATAAAGCCTTAGCGGTTTATGATGACTTCATGTGACCCCTGAGTTGAATCCCCAGGGCCATTGAGGTGCTGGGCTACTCCTGACCACCCCAGCGAGGGGATGAAAGAGAATCCATACAACCATGACTTCCTTTGGAGTTTCCTACACTCCAACCCATTTGACTCTCGTCTGACATGAGGTTTGAACGTGTCCAGGGAAATGGAGGATGTCTATACTCTCTAATGTAGTCAGCCTCCCTGTGAGGTCAAAGGGCACTGATCATTGCCCAGGGGATACTGACAGTGATGTCGGTACCCCCCTAGACCCTCAGTGATCTCCAGATGCAGCTGCCTCTCTCCCTAGTGTCCATGGGAGGCAGCAGATAGTTGGGTAGAAAGGATTAAGGTTTCCAGCAAAAAAGGCTTTCGGTGGCCCTGAGCTGGTTTACTCACAAAGTGTGATTTTGGACCAATTTATTAATCCCTGAGAGCTTCAGTTTCTTGTCTCTAAAACGACAGCATTAAGATAGACCCTCAGGTATACAGACAGTTAATCTTCAAGAAAGGGGCAAAAAAGCACAAAGAACTAGGAGAGACTCTTTAGCAAGTGGTGCTGGGAAAACTGGATGGCCACAGGCAAATATATATATATATACACACACACCACACACACACACACACACACCTCAAATATATATACACACACACACACACACATATATATATATATATATATATATATATATATATATATACCTCTTTCTCATGCCATACACCAAAGTAAAATCAAAATAGATTAAAGACTTCACTATCAGGTCTGAATCCATAAGTTACACTGAGGAAAATGTAGACAAAACTCTCCATGACCTTGAAGTTTGCAGCATATCATTAAGGCTTGCACTGCCACTGGCCAAGCAAACAGAAAAAAAGATAAACAAATGGGATGACATTCAATTAAGAAGCTTCTGCACCTGAAAGGAAGCAATGACGAAAGTAAAAAGATATCCCATAGACTGGGAGAAAATATTTGCCCACCACCCATCTGATAAAGGGCTAATATCCATGTATATAGAGACTAGTAGAAATTTACAAGAAAAAAGCATCCAACCTCATCCAAAAATGGCCAAAGGGCATATGAAACAATGTTCTGTTATCACCAATCATTAGGGAAATGAAAATCCAAACGACAATGACATATCACTTTACACCAGAGACTAAACCTCATCAAAAGAACAAAAACAACCAGTGCTGGCATGGATGTGGGAGATGGGTAGGACCTTCATTCACTGCTGGTGGGAATGTCCCCTGGTCCAACTCTTTTAGAAAACAAAAAGGATACTCCTCAAAAAACTAGGAATTGAGCTCCCATTCCACTTCTTGGAATATATCTTAAGAATGCCCCCCTCCAAAACCCCTGCCACCAAAAATGTAGAAAAGCAATCCGTACTCCTATGTTCAGGGCAGCACTATTGACAATAGCTATGGTACATCTCCATGATGGAACACTGCTAGGCTGTAACAAAAGATATAACCAAGTAATTTGCTGCTTTGTGGATGGATCTAGAGAGTCTCATGCCGAGTGACAGACACAGAATAATCTCACTCTTAGGCAGGATAGAAAGAAACATTGGAGGGGAATAACAAACCTCCAAAGTCAATAGAAATGAAGAACAGGAGAACCGGTCTTCAGTAAGAAGCTTGCCACTTTGGGGCATGGGTGGGGTCAGGACAGGGAAGAGGACACGATAGTGATGGTGGGAAGTGGTCACTATGGGGGGGGGGGCGGGGGTCAAGTGCTAAGCATGAAACCCTCTCAGTAACTACTGTGAACCACAGCACCAACACTTACCATTCAAGTGGCTGTCATAGGGGCAGACTGGGGGGCAGGTGGAGAATTGGGGACATTGGTGGGGGGCAGTGGGCACTGGTGAAGGGATGGGTGCTGGAACATTGAATGTGTGAAACCCAAACATGAATAACTTTGTCATTCGTGGTGACTAAATTAAAAAAATAAAATGACAGCATCATTGTCATAGGGGGCTTAGCTGACAACATGGGTGCCCAGGGCCAGGCAGTGTCTGGGACGAGACTAATGGGAAACATCGCGCCTGGCTGCTAGCTGAGCAGAAAAACAACTGGGGTGGGGTGGGTGGGGGGTTCCCCATGGCATATGGTGAGCCAGGGGAGTCTTGGGCTTGGCTGGAAGGGGTCACAATAGGAGACACAGGATTTGTCCTTCCCGTGCTGGGGGAGGACACGGTGTGTCCTCCAGGCTGCCACCCTGCCCTCCTTTGCCCTGAGGCCTGGCAGCTGCCACTTCTGTGCCAGGTGACGTTCCCCGTCACCTCCTGCCAAGTTTGTGCAGGAGAAGAATGCTTTCAGATCTCAGAAACTTTCTCTCTCTCTCTCTCTTCTTTTGGGTCACACCTGGCGATGCACAGGGGTTACTCCTGGCTTTTGCACTCAATAATTACCCCTGGTGGTACTCAGGGGACCATATAGGATGCTGGGAATTGAACCCGGGTCGGCCGCATGCAAGGCAAATGCCCTACTCGTTGTGCTCTCTCTCTAGCCCTGGAAACTTTTCTCTTTCCTACACCTAGAGGTTTTATTTCTGCTGGTTGGCTGGCCTCATTAGCCAAAGCGAAGCTCCGCCGCGTGAGGGACCCAACAATGTTTAGGGGGAGCATCAAGGGCTGAGCACATGCCTTGCAGGTCTGACGCCCTGGGTTCGATCCCCAGCACTGCCAGAAGGAAACAGCACCCCAAAGCAGGATTTGGGCTGCCATTTGGGGGTCCCTGGGGTAACAAGAGATGACCCTGTTTGTAGACAGAGGATTGGAGATGTCACTCAGAGCAGAGTGAGGAAGCGGTCAGCAGGGGAAGCAATAAAGGGGTCCTCATCCTGGGAAGGGGGGTGCAGTGCTGCGAGAGTCATTTCAGCCCTTCCTCATCCCCACCTCCTCCCCAGGGCCCACTCCAGATCTGTAATCTTCTAGTTCATTATGAAAATAAAATATTCTGTCTCTGTCTCTTTCTCTCTCTCTCTCCTTGCCTCTCTGTATCTCTCTCTCCCCCTTGACTAGAAGTGCTGAGACTATCCTAATAAAATTCCCTTTGTTGATCCTGAGTTTGTTTCGCCCATAGCTCTGTAAAATCCGAGTACCATGGAGAAATACAAGGCAAAAGAGCTCCTGTATCCCCCCTGGGATGCTCCTGGATGAGATTTCTCCCTGGGCCAGACAAATCCAAGTCTAGCTGGTGCTGCTGTCTGCATGGACAGCTGCCTCTGTGTGCAGTCTCTGAGCGTCTTAAATTTGCCTTCCAAAGCCTCCGGAATCCACCGACAGGACTCTGACAAGACCCTGATCCTGATCCCAGGGAGGGCCTTTCTACCTGCAGCTGAAGGGCAGCAAAGCCAGGTACATTGTGGAGCATGCGTGCACATGCGCGCGCGCGCGCGCGCGCGCACACACACACACACACACACACACACACACACTTGGCTCTGGTGGGAAGGAGGATGCCGGGAAAGCGGGGTGGACGACCTGGGCTCCTGCAAGCCTCATTTCCAGATACAAGAACATCCCGGCTCAGGGTCGGGAAATGAAGCAGCTGATGCAAAATGCACGGCAGAACCGAATTTTCAATTCACTACAGACACGCTGTGGAAAAATGAAAGAGCTATTTTTAGACAAGTGATTGATTAAGGGTTGCTATGGCAATAAGGAACACTTCCCAGAAACAAAAAGAAAAAGGAAGAAAGAACGAAATGTGAGTGAGTCTTAAGGATGAAGGGGGCAAATACGGGGTGAAGAGGGGTGGGGGGATTTCAGAGTCAGTTTTGGGGGGTGCAGTGGGAAGGGGCAGGGGAGAAGCAGCTCTTTGGGGGCTGCACATCAGACAGTGGAAAGCTTCTACAAGAACAGGGCCCAGGGAGGTGATTAAAGGCGCCCTAGGACCCTGAGTCCCAGGCCCTTGGAGAATCTCTAAGCCTCGGGCATCATTCCTGGCCTCTGGAGCGTTGGGAAGCCATCCTGGTGTTTCTGGAAGCAGGCGGTCTTCTCCTGAGCGGGGCTGGTGGTGCCTGAGGCACAAACTTGGCTTCTGAGTCTGTCCTCTGGCCCCAAGAGCAGAAAGGACGGGAGCCTCTACCAAGGGCTCCCAGCAAGACCAAAGCAGGAGAAAGCGGGGCTCTGGGCCCCAGAGAGAAATTGGGATGGAGATAGGTGTCATGCACAGGGTCAGGCATGGGGTCAGCACCACCAGGAATGATTCCTTACACAGACACAGGTGACCATCACCTTAACGTCACCTGGCTCTCTTTCCCATAGGGGTTACACGCAGAGCTCAGTGCATGCATGCATAGCTACAAGGGGCCTGTGGTCAGCGTCGCTCCACATCCCAGCCAAGACAAGGAACGGAGAACAGACACACACTCTGACATGCAAGTGCAGGAACCGGCTGGCCCTGTGGGGTTGTGAGGTGGGAGACCTGAGCTGCGCCTCTGGAGGGTTGGGGGGCTCCCTGTCTCCCTGACCACCAGCACCAGCCCACACCATAGGTGACAGTGGACTTGACTTGACAGTGGACTTGACTTGAAGGTACTCATGGAACTTCCCTGAAGACATCGATTCTCTGGTACTATAAACAATATTATTATATGAACCCTCTGTGATGATCCACTATCTCATCCTAGTCACTCCCAGGTTACCTGGGGAATTTCACTCGAGATCATGGGACAGTGAGTAAGACTGGTTTTGCAAATGTTCCTACCTTTTGGGGCTGGAGCAATGGCACAGTAGGTAGGGCATTTGCCTTGCACACAGCCGACCTGGGTTTGATTCCCAGCATCCCACATGGTCCCCTGAGCACTGCCAGGAGTAATTCCTGAGTTCCTGAGTGCATGAGCCAGGAGTAATCCCTGAGCGCATTCCCAAGTGTGACCCAAAAAGCAAAAAAAAAAAAAAAAGAGGAAAAAAAATGTTTCTACCTTTCACAAAGAGAAGACTTAGCAACTTAGCTCCAGAACATTCCACATTCCACAAGTGAGACCAGGCCTAGCACTTAGGATTTACTTAAAGCCACCGGGAGCGGGGCCCGTGCTCTTTCTACACAGTGGGTTTCTGTGGACAGGAAGTTCAGGATTCCCAGCACCTTCAAATACCTTTCAATTTTCTTCATCTTTTTTTTTTTTTTTTGCTTTTTGGGTGTCACACCCAGCAATGCACAGGGGTTACTCCTGGTTCATGCACTCAGGAATTACTCCTGGCGGTGCTCAGGGGACCATATGAGATGCTGGGAATCGAACCTGGGTTGGCCACCTGCAAGGCAAATGCCCTACCCACTGTGCTATCACTCCAGTCCCTCTTTGTCAGTTTTTAAAGGCTTAAAAGGGTTCTTGTTTGTTTTGGGGCCACACCTTGTGGAGTTCAGGGATTACTCCTGGCTCTGTGCTCAGGGATCACTCCTGATGGGGCGTGGGGGCCTTATGAAAGTACGGGATTGATTCTGGGTTGATGTGTACAAGGCAAATGCCCTACTAACCTACACTATCTCTCTGGTTCTAAAGTTTTTTTTTTTTTAAAATTGTTTTTGAGGGGGAACTCTGGTGATACTCAGGGTCTACTCCTGTCTCAGTGCTCAGGAGTACCTCTTGGCAGTGCTCAGGGGACTACCTGGAACCAGAGACTAAATCCAGGGATTCAACAGGCAAAGCCCATGTTCTAGCCCTTTGAGATATCTCTCCAGCACCTGGATTTTACCATGCGGCTAAGTACTTTAAGCTACAGCAACATCTTCTGTGGCCCTACTTGCCAGGGATCACAGACAGCTGGACTGTCCACCAGTGTCCCCCAGCACATGTGGTGACACAAGGGTTTGTACTCAAGACCTTGTGCTTTCCAGAAAGTGACTGAATACCCTTTTTGTTCCAAGCCCCTCATGAGGCAAATTTTTACCCTTCCACTGCAACAGAAGCATTTTTTTGAATGAAGGTTTTATATAGACTCACTTCTCTTCTGTACATGTAAGTGCATTAGCCACCACGCCGGGCGAAATGCAAAGGAAACAAGAGGAACCCTTTGGGTTTCTTTGACTGTCTTAGGTTCCAAGGACCACCTATGAGTTTCAAGATTAGGATGCAGGCAGTAACAGTGACAGGGTAATTGGGAAAAGTAAAAAGAAAAAGGCAAAGAAGATAGTTCTAGAAAAGTGAGAAGAGAAACCCAAATGGAGAGGAGGGGGGAGAAGGAAAAATTTTGAAGAAAGAAGATGAAAAGGAACTGGATGTAATGAGTGAAAGAAGGATGAATCATTTGGGAGTGACTTCCCAAATACAAGCTGCAAAGGAAGAAGTGTGTGGCCAGAAGAATGTGGCATCTGACAAACGAGGGGGTGCAGAAGAGGTAGGGGGTGAGCGGCAGGCAGAGCACGGGACCCAGCAGGATGCAGCTGGAGCTTTCGCACCCAGGAGGGAAAGCATCTAAAAGGCAGCCTTTTCCCCCCCGCTTCCCATTCACGGTACCCTTCATTCATTTGCTCGTTCATTCACTGAGGGAGCGTCTTCCTGTCCGCATCGCAAGTCCTCTGACATGCTGAGTAACAGCCCCGCGCGCGGCAGAAGCCAGGCTGGGAGGGAGGAGTGTGAACGCATGAATGAAAGTTGGTTTTCTCAATGGCACAGGCTTTGCCACTCACGCTTCGGGGCAATCTGTGCAGGGGAATGGAATTCAGGCGCATCCCGTCGCGGGCTGGACCTGTCAAGGCAGAAACGAGCCAAGGTTGCTCGTGAATACTGATGACAGCCTGCGAGAAAGGCAAGATGAGGATGGAGAGAGACCGGCAGAACATGTCGAGAGAAAGCGCGCTGCACGGAAATAACAGAGGACGATAAACGCGGCCAGTTTCCCAAATGGAGGCTGGCACAGGGCCATGGAGGGCACGTGTAGAATCCAAGCCTTCTCCGCGTTCGAGGGTACTGCCACCCTCTTGCCCAAAGGGCACATCTCTCACTTAACACTTTAGTGATCTGCAAGATCAAGAGGACTTGGGCGTGATTTCGCATTCATTTGACTGAATTGCTGAAATGTCTCTTTTTGCGTGCCCCTAACTATATACGCATCCTATCAACTTTAAACAGAAGGAAATCTGAGCTCCCCTAACACTTCCACTTATATTACCGTGATCTTACTGACCTGAATGAACACAAGTCCACAGGTGTTAATATGAAGTTGTAGAAAAGAATCTAATCTTTTCAGAACCACATGGGGAAAACAGAAAACAAAGGGAGAAATTTCCTAATAAAATCTTTTCTTTTGGGGTGATGGTGGTAGATTTACACCCAGAGATGCTCAGGGGTTACTCCTGACACTGCACTCAGGTACTACTCCTGGCAGTGCATGGAGGACTCTACAGGATGACAGGGATCAAACCTGGGTTAGTCATGTGCAAGGCAAGCGCTCTACCCACTGTACTATCTCTCTGGTCCCCTCGTAAAATCTTATATAGAAAGCGTCTTTAAACTAATGTTGGGTTTTTTGTTTGTGTTTCTTCTTAATGTCTTTAAACCAACCATTGGGTTTATTTGTTTGTGTTTCTTTTTTTGGGGGGGGTCACACCCAGCGATGCACAGGGATTACTCCTGGCTTTGCACTCCACTCAGGAATTACTCCTGGCAGTGCTCATGGGACCATATGGTGTGCTAGGAATCAAACCCAGGTCGGCCGCATACAAGGCAAACGCCCTACCCACTGTACAGGCTCCAACCCCGTGTGTGTTTCTTTTTCTTTCTCTTTCTCTTCTTCTTCTTCTTCTTCTTTTTTTTTTTTTGATGAAAAAAAATAGTGGGTAGGATAAGTGCTGAGTGGGGTTTTATCATTCTTTTTTTCCCCTTTTTGGGTCACACCCATCAATGCACAGGAGTTACTCCTGGCTCTGCACTCAGAAATTACTCCTACTCCTGGCGGTGCTCAGGGGATCGTATGTGATTCTGGGACTCAAACCCGAGTTGGCTAAGTGCAAGGCAAATGCCCTACCCACTGTGCTATCGCTCCAGTCCCGCCCGAGGGGGGTTTAAATAGGTCCAGCTAAGGCACAGGCTTCACCCAGCACAGTTAGAACCCTGACACCATCTGTGATTCCCCCAACCATGACCAGGGGTTACTCCTGAGCACAGAGCCAGGAATAGCCCCGAGCACTGCTGGGTGTGTCCCCCTCACCCCAAACAAAACTAGAAGGACAAAAGTATTGAGATGGAAAACCCCAACAGAGTAGCAGCCCAGCCCCTCCCCTTCCAGAATGACCTTATTCATCTCCTCTTACCAGGCACCCAATCGGCTGCTGGGAAGTGAGGACCACCGAACAGGGCCAGTTGTGTGGAGATGTAGCCTCTGGTTCTCACAACCAACCAGTTGTTTTCTAACCAGAAATCCCTGCCAATGTACAAGATTCCTGCCACCCCCATGCCCCAGTGTACGCTTCCACAGCTATGCAAACTAAAGGAACTTACGATCTGTGTCCTGACTCTGAACAGCATTTTTTTGTGTATTGTGTTTTGTTTTGTTTTGGGGCCACACGGGCAGTGCTCTGGGCTTACTCCTGACTCTGTTCAGGGATCACTCCTGGTATGCTTGCCAGGGATCATATGGAATGCCGGGGATCAAACCCAGGCCAGCTGTGTGAAAGGCAAATGCCCTGCTCACTGTACTATTCTGGGACTATTGGTCCCAGAAAAACATTTTAAATACATACATACATACACGCGTATGTATGTATATTTATTTATTTATATAAAAATTACTGTTGAGAGTGCTTAAAACACCAACCATCACCTTATATAAATGACAAAAATCTTTTTTTTTTCTGCTTTTGGTTTTTGGGCCACACCTGGTGGTGCTCAGGGCTTACTCCTGGTTCTGTGCCCAAAGGTTACTTTCTGGAGGTACTTAGGGGAACATATGCAATGCTGGGGATCAAACCCGAGTTGGTTACATACATACAAAGCCAATGATCTTCACCCCTGTACTAGCTTTCTGGCCTGAAGTGAATGATAGTAATCTTTAGGCAACATATTAGCTTACGCATAAGAGAAAATGACATTTCCTCAAACAGAATCAATCCTCAGGTCTATGTAGTGAGTACCAAATAGTTCGATCCAGAAAGTAACTAATGGGGTTCAACAAAGCCTGACCTTGCAAAATCCAAGGTCCCATGGGGTACTAAGAATGGAAACAGCTGCTTTTTACAGCTCCCTTTGGCAGATTCACAATGTAGGTTGAAACCCTAAAGTCTCTGAGACGTCCTGCAACAATCAAATCTGTTTAACTCTGCATAATCCAGGCTGTTCCTTACTTTACTGGCCATGCACCACCTTAATGATAATTCTAATAACTGGCAGGGTGCCATCCCAGTGGCCCAGGTAGAGGTGCCTTTGTGTGATCCCTGATGCCACAACACTGTGTACCATCTTTGACATAATACCACTAATGTTGCGAGCACAGCAGCCAATTGTGTGAACCCCTGTCCTAACAACCACCAACAAACTAAAAAGAAAGAAGGGAAAAGAAAAACAGCTTCAGTAACTATCAGACTTTCCACCTAAATTCTCTTGAACCCTCAAGATTTTCTGCATGGTTGTTTTGTCTCTGTATTGGCCACCAGCTTCCCAGAATGCCTGTCTTCAAGCATCTCTTGGAGGTGAATTATCTTAGTCTTCAGCCCTGGGCGACTCCACAGTGCCCCCAACTTCCAGTGCTGTTTCTTTGATCCAGTCCCTTCTAAGTCCCCGTTTCCATGGCTTTGTTTCTAAAAAGGGCCCCTTTCTTTGGCCACCAGCCCGGCCCCAAGTGACGCAGCTGTGATGGGATAGAGACAAAAAGTCACCACCCGGTCATCTAACTCCAGTCCTGGTCCCTGGAGAGGAAACACGTCAGGATCTATCTTGCTGTGCATGCACAGCAGGCGTGAGAGTTGAGACGGCCAACATGCCCTCTGGAATTTTCTTCTAAGAAGACCCCTAAAGTTCTGGAGTGGAAATCAGGCTCGCGTGGACCTGAGCCTGTGTGTTAGTTCTCTAACTCGGTGCCTTCCTCTTTCCTTTGGCTGGAAGTGCCTGGTTGAGGGGAGGAGGGTGGGCGTGGGGGAAGGAAAAAGAGGACTTAAGAAGAATAAAGGTCACCCCTCAAGGATATGAGAAATCGACGGGGACCCAGAGCTCCAGGGAACTTCTAGTGTAGGACAGCTAGGAGGTCACCTAAAAGACTCAGGCCGCCCCGACCACCACTCGGAGGAGCAGGGGCCAGGGTCCCTCTGCTGGCCTGCTCCCAACCATCCTCTTCACACCCCATCTCACCCACCCCACCACTCATGTGGCTCAAGAGAGCTGGAGGCCAGAGCTGTAGTATAGCGTTTGCCTTGCATGTAGCCAGCCCGGGTTCGATCCTCAGCACCCCATATGGTCCCCCAAGCACCACCAGGCGTGCGGAGCCAGAAGTAAGCCCTGAGCATCGCTAGATGTGACCCAAAAAGCAAAACAGTAAGAGTCAAAGACTCGGATGAGAGCCGCTTCTCTCTCCCCAGCCCACACCCACGTGACGTGCTCTTCTTCCTCTTCTCCTGCTCCCGCCTGCCCCAACACTTACACATGCCAAGGTGGCTTCAGTGGCCTCTCACTTTGTGTCGAGCACTGCTCATGGCCGCAAAATGAACAATGGAGCCACAGTGCCCGCGAGACCACGATGAGCAACACTCAGGTGTCCGAATCCAGAGAAACGAGGGCCATAGTGCAGCGGGTCGGGCCCTTGCCTTGCAGGAAGCTAACCTGCATTTGATTCCCGGCATCCCCAATGGTCCATCCCCTCCCCATCCCCCATCCACGAGCACCTCAGGAGTGATCCCTGAGTCCAGAGACAGGAGTAATCCCTGAGCACGGTCAAGTGTGGCCCCCAAAGAAAACCAGCCAACAAAATCCAGGCAGAGGAGAAGAGACCCCTTCCCTGTCCTAATGCTGACCCAGCCCAACGAACCCAGGGCTGAGCTATGTTCACTCTCCACTGCAGCCTTTTCTTAGTCCCAAATAAAATTAATAATAATAATAATAATAATAATAATAATAATAATCAGTGACATGGGAGGCAGCCAGCTCCCTTGGGTACCTTGTTTTGTGACTTTACAAACTTCACGAGAACTGGCAGGTTTTTAAGAACCAGCTGTCTGCTCTGTACTCTGGAAATGGTTGCACTGTTCATTGTGAAATTAAGATCTCCCCCTTGCCCCCCAAAACTGAGCTGAAGATATTTTTTCCACTTCCTCTGCAAATGGCACTTCCACATCTTCCCCCCACCCCCCCACCCGCCACACACACACACACAGAGTCACTCGGGGATAAGAAAGTGTTTAAGTCTTGGTAACTGCTAATGCGGCCTCCTCGGTGCCCTTTCATAAAGTTCTCTCAGCTGGATTCTGTCACAAATGAGGACAGCCTGAGGTCTCAGCAATAGGCTGAATAGTCAGCTGGATCTCAGGGGGCTGGGGCAGACACCCGGGCTTCTGGGCTCCCTCTCAGGGAGTTCCTGGCTGGCATACCCAGATCCTCACTGCCTCCTAGAAGGTCATGTGCCGTGCGGAAATTCTCTCCTTTGGGAACTGGCAGGAAAGGACATGACTTGGAAGGACATTGTAAGAGGGACAGAGGACTTAAGTACTCTGGGGCGGGGCTATAGGAGGCAAAGAGAAAGCAAATGAAACAGGCACAGGGTGGAGATGGTACGGGGGAAGGGCTTGCCCTGGAAGCAGCTGATAAGGCATATGGTCCCCTGAGCCTTCCCGGAGTCATTCCTGAGCACGGAGCCTGAAGCAGACACTGAGCACTGAAGGGTGTGGTCCAACATCCTGCATCCTCCCCCAAAAAGAAAAAAAAAGTATGAAGACAAGGAGGGGTAGGCAGGCGAGTCTCGGGGGCAGTGTCTGTAGTCAGAGAGAAGAGTGTGGCAACTGGGCAGAGAGAAAAGGCATATGGAGGGGCTGGAGTGATAGCACAGTGGGTAGGGCGTTTGCCTTGCATGCGGCCTACCCAGGTTCAATTCCTAGCATCTCATATGGTCCCCCAGCACCACCAGGAGTAATTCCTGAATGAAGAGCCAGGAGTAATCCCTGTGCATTGCGGGTGTGACCCAAAACCCAAAGAAACAAAAAAAAAAACCTCAAAAAACCCTAAAAAAAAAAAAAAAAGGCACGTGGAGTGTATGCCCATAGGAACAGGAGAACTTCAGCGTGGGTCTGCAAGAGGGCGCCAACCCCATGAGAGACCCGGCCCATTGCTGGGGGACACAGGGGATAAGGGAGGGGCGGTTCCAAGTTAGGGACCAGCCAGGCCTTAAATCCACTCCTGGCCTGCCTCTCCTCACAGCTGGCTCAGTAGCCCTCTGGTCTCGGGTGAGGATGCTGGGACCACGCTGGGTCTCCCACCTACCTCTCAGCGTGATGGTACTTCAAGGGGGGCTATGGAAGGTGGCTGGGTTTAGAGGCCTGGCAGGTACAAACTCTCGCCAACAACAAATTTCTCTTGCATGATTTCACTAAGGCAGCCCTGCCTGGAAAATTCCCTCAAGAAGGGCTGGATCTGGGAGGAATGGACACAGACACACAGACACAGACACAGACACAGACACAGACACACACACACACACACACACACACATAGCCATGAGCCCAGTAATACTCAGGCAAGAGCTCCCATCACAACTACGTGCTTTTTTTTTTTTTTTGCTTTTTGGGTCACACCCAGCAATGCTCAGGGGTTCCTCCTGGCTCTGCACTCAGGAACTACTCCTGGCGGTGTTCAGGGGACCCTATGGGATGCTGGGGATCGAACCCAGGTCGGTCACAAGCAAGGCAAATGCCCTACCCTACCCACTGTGCTATCACTTCAGTCCCAACTTTGTGTATCTTGTTCCCACATATTCTCCAGGAGAAGCGAAATCACAAGTGTGCTTTCCAACGTCTGCACAGTGTGATTAGAACCAAAGGCATCCCGATGTTTAAAGGTCACGGATCCCCCCAATCCTCTGGGGAGCCCCCCAACCCTCTGAGGCTGCACAGGTGAATACAAGTGGCCAGAGAGGTCTCCAGGAGGGCTGTCCAAGGACGTGCACTGAACACCGAATCGTGAACTAACTTTCCCATTTCATTTCTCCAGGCCACCCTCTCCCATCCCCACCAAAGTCACAGGACTGTCATGAGTTTGCAGAGAACCAGGACGTCAGCCCTCGGGCCAAGTCAAGGTGACCGACTGCTAAGGCTCCCAGGTGGTGTGCGGGAGAACTGTGTAGTATTGATTTCATTTCAGATGAGACTCCCAGATACCAGCTTTCGGAGAAGCAGGAAGCAGAGGGCCTCAGCCCTGGGGAAAAGCATGCAAATCAGGTCTTGGACCATTAGCACCCCCCAATCTGGATCTGCAGCGCAGGTTGCACAGAAGGTACTAGAATGTGTGCCTGTTAATCCACCTTAAGAGTTTTGATCTATAGCCTGCCACAGAGGCAGGGTGGGATGGGGGGGATGGGGGTGGGAGGGATACTGGAATCCGTGGTGGTGGGAAATGGGCACTGGTGGAGGGATGGGTATTTGATCATTGTATAATTTTGAAACCCAAGCACAAAAATTTGTAAGTCTACAACTGTATCTCATGATGTCTCACTAATAAAAAAAAGGGCTGCTCCTAGCACTTCCCGGTGTGTAAACACAAACGGCCCCTCCCCAGGCGTTTACCTTGCACCAAGCATAGATGAACGCTTCCTGCAGAATATTTCATGTGATCTCACAGGAGGCTAATTCTGACGTGCTCCCCACTATGGGGAAAAGGCGAGGGATCACTAAGTCAATGATAGTTGGAGGGATCGCTCGGGATGGAAGATGTGTCTGAGAGTAGATAAAGGACCAAACGTGATAACCTCTCAGTATCTGCATTGCAAACCATAATGCCCAAAAGTAGAGAGAAAGTATGGAGGAAATTGTCTGCCATAGAGGCATGGCGAGGGGGAAGATGGGAGGGGAAATACTGGGGACATTGGTGGTGGTGAATGTGCACTGGTGGAGGCATGGGTGTTCGATCATTGTATGACTGAAACTCAAACATAAAAGCTTTCTAACTGTATCTCATGGTGATTCAATAAAAAAGAAAAGAAAAAGAAAGAAAGGGCAGGCATGCGCGTGAGCTTAGACGAACCAGGTCAAAGTGGGTTCTAAAGCCTTGCTCCTGGACACTGTGCAGTTTCTAAAGCCTTGCTCTGGACACTGTGCAGTTTCTAAAGCCTTGCTCTGGATACTGTGCAGTTACTCGAAGCCACGGAACTGGGGAAAAACTGCTACCATCAGGCCTGTTGGGTCCCAGCACTGGAATCTTGCGAACCAGTATCTGGACCCAGCTGGGCGGGTCACAGCTGACCTCGCCCCTGCCATCTCACATGGTCTAGCGGCTGCCACAGTACAGGGATGGTTTGGCCCACAAGGCAGAAAAGGGCCTTTCAGGAAAGAGAAGGTGCCTCTGAGTCATGTGTCAGATCACCAGGTCCTTCCCCACTCAGCTTGATGAGAGAGGCCGACACCAATGCAGAGAAGAAGCGATTCAGGCGCCAGTCAAGTTAGATGTATAGGCTGCTCCCCCTGACTGTCCAGTTGGAGAATGTGTATTTTATCACATCATTTTTGTGAAGTCACAGACACTGGGGGAGGGAGCAGGGGGGAACAGATATCTATATATCCCTATCATTTTAACACCCAAGCAGGAAGGACATAATTAACTACAGTCTTTGAGATGGAATCAACGTAATTTCATGGAAAACAGTGAGTACCATTCTGTGCTATATTTATTTAATTGTTTTGTCTTTTCGGTGATACTCAGAGCTTACTCCTGGCTCTGCACTCAGGAATTACTCCTGGTGGTGCTTGGGGGACAATATGGGATGCTGCGGATCAAACTTGTGTCTGCCGCGTGCAAGGCAAATGCCTTACCCGCTGTACTATGGCTCTGGTGCCACCATTCCAAATGTGTTTTAAACTTCGTAGGGGACTAGTGAGGACATGTTCATCACATTTGGATGCAAGTGAAGTCCCTCAGGAACTTCAATAAGTGGCAGGTGGCAGGGCTGGAGGGTGCCAGCCCACTCTGATTCTCAAGCCAGCAACGCTAATATTGTCTCTGTTGGGCCTCTGGAACCATCTGTGGTTCACGCATCAATGCTGCTGTTTGAGAAGTATCTATACCATAGAGTGCCAGGTAGAATGGGTACCATGCCCAGGCCAAGGATACGATTAGGCCATTCCTTCCATTTCTTTCTTACTGTCTCTCTCTTTTCTTTTGGGTCTTGTGTAAGATCCAAACCCAACTTGTCACAGTTCAGGTAACCATTTTTCTTGCTATGGCTAATTGACCCATTGACCACTGGGAAAAATGCACCAACTGAAAATATCTCAACACATGAGATGACAGGAGCCCTTCTTTCTGCATGTGAGCAAGATCTCAAGAGGCACCTGGATTCCAGGGCACTGCAGAGCCCATCTTCCCAGCCTCAAGTTATGCCCCATCTTCCGTGGATAACTGCCATCATCCCTTAATGCATTTCTAGAAACTGTTCTTCTATGATGCTCAACGATATCATCAGTCAAACTATTTAACTATACAAGCTAAAGTAAAGTTTGTAAAGTGACAAGCAAGGCATTTTAAATGAACACTCACAGTTTGAACAAATGAGAATATTCAAGTTATTGCATTGTATAAAACTGTGTAATAGCTCACACTTATTTCTCTTGTGAATTATTCCACCCCCTTTATATTTCATTAATAAGATGAGAAGGACAAAGAAAGTTCCAATTACTCCACTGATCTTAGCCTGGATGTATAAAAATGATTAAATAAGACTTACTGTGTATTCTGGTTCCAGATGTTCATTTAGACAAGAGGGAAAAAGAAAAAAGAGAGACAAAATTAGGATTTAGGCCACACTTATAAAACCACAGAACTAATGAATACTGATAAATTATCATTATTAAAAATGTGATACAGAAACCTTCCAAAAATTAAACTTTCATAAATGCCAAATGTTTCCATGTTCGCTCTTGAAATTCTTTCTTATGATATTTCTGTAGTTGGGTTGATAGGGTTGTAAGACAAGATTCAATTAGCCTACAGGTTTACGGCTAATTAAAGCCCAAAGACTTGGCATTATGAAAGCAGAATTCAAGACTAATAATTTCAGTGGAGCATTTCATTAACCACAAAGGAAACCTTTTAAGTAGAAAAGCAATAATAAGAACACAATACAAAATAAATAATTTATGTTCTGCTTTGGGGGTTTGGGGGTCGGGGCAGAAACAATTGAAATAGGGTGGTGGGTAGGTGTAATGATGGTGGGATTGGTGTTGGAATATTAAATGTAGCAAATTATTGTGAACAACTTTTAAAAATTAAAAAAATAAGAGGAATAAGAGCTTTTTATGAGAGTCCAAAAGGCTTTTGAAGTTTTGCATGTTTGAGTACAGGAACCAAACCTAAATTTTTTGGATCAAGGTTTCTAATTTGGTATCAGTAAAGGTTAACATCTCTCCCTATTGGGTGAGAATAAAAATGATCTTAAAAGTCTTCATATTTATTCAGTCACAAAGGCAACCGTGAAGGAAGAGACCCAGAAGAATTATTTGCGGGGCTGTAACGATAGTACAGTGGGTAGAGCGTTTGCCTTGCATGCAGCTGACCTGAGTTCAATTCCCAGCATCCCATATGGTCCCCTGAGCACCACCAGAAGTGATTACTGAGAGTAGAGCCAGGAGTAACCCCTGTGCATCACCAGGTATGACCCCAAAAAAGCAAAATAAATAAAATTAAAAAGAAAAAAGATTTGCACAAATAGGCAAGTTGGTTTGGAATATTTGGGAGGGAGAAGCATAAAATAGGCAAAACAAAACAACTTGTCTATAAGCAAACCACACCCTCAAATTATTTGGGGTGGGGCTGGAGAGATAGTCCAGTGGGTAGGGCACTTGCTTTGCACACGGCTGACCCGGGTTCAATTCCTGGCCTCCCATATGGTCCTCTGAGTTCTGCCAGGGGTAATCCCTGAGTGCAGAGTCAGGAGTAAACCCTGAACATCACTGGGTGTTCAGGCAGGGCAGGACCAATGATAGGATCGCAGGTGGGGCATCTGACCTGCAGGTGACTAACTTGGATTCCATCCCCAGCACCCCATCTTGCTCCCTGGGTCTCACCCAGAGTGATCCCTGGGCACCAAGCCAGGAGAAAGTCCTGAGCACTGATGGGTGTGGCACCAAAAGCTAAAAACTCAAAACCAAAACCAAAAAAGCAAAACAAAACAAACATACAAAAAAATAAAGAAAGGGGGGTTTGTGTGAAAGGGCCAAGGGTAGTACAGTGGTTAGCATGCCACATGCTCAGGCCCCGGACCTATTGGTCCAGAATTGTTGGTTGGGACCCCAGACCTCCTGAGCAGCTTTGGGTAAGGGGGAGGCACACGGGTGGGTTGAGCAGGACCCCACCCCCACTCCACCTCCCTCAGCTGGGAGGAGCACTGGCCCCTGGGGACACAGCACACGGCCATCCCTCAACCAGCAAGCCCTGACCGGCAGTTGTGTGTGGGCATAGCCCCGACACCCTCTCATACAAAGCGCTCACCTGTGATGGTGTATGGATAATAGTTCCAAGCCTTCTCAGTGACATAAAATATTTTGGGAACAACAGCTCGAGCCCAGCTAGGCAGTTTGCTAAAACGAAAAAGAGAGAGAGAGAGAGAGAGAAATAAAAGAACCATGAGAGTCTTTTCAGAGACTTGCCATAGTGCCACAGCTTTGGGGTGGGGGGTGGGGGAGTCGACCGCAAGGGGAACAAGAGGCCCTCTGGGATGTCCCTTCCCTGCCACTACCTTGGATGGTTCCAGCCTCAGACAATGTCGGAAAGGAAGCCAGGAAGCCTGGCCCTCTGCCTCCCAGGGTGGCACACGGGAGAGGAATGAAGAACGTTTTAGCGGGGGTTGGGGGGGGTGTGGGCTGGACAGACGGGAGAGCAGGCAAAGGGCACTCTGCCCTGCACGCGGCCCATCCCTGGGTTCAATCTCTGGCACTGCATACGGTTCCTTGAACACTGCCAGGAGTGATGCCCAAGCACAGAACCAGGAGTAAGCCCTGAACACTACTAGGTATGGACCCTCCAGCCCAAATCTCTCCCCACCCTGACCATATTGGTGGTGGTGCTTGTGGGAGGGGGATTAGACCAGGCATCCCCAGCATGACCATTTGTGGGAGCGCTATTCTGCAAATGGATTAAAGCAGCTGACACTAGGGGCTGGAATGATAGCACAGCGAGGAGGGCGTTTGCCTTGCACACGGCCAACCTGGGTTCGATTCCCAGCATCCCCCAAGCACTTCCAGGAGTAATTCCTGAGTGCAGAGCCAGGAGTAACCCCTGTGCATCGCCGGGTGTGACCCAAAAAGCAAGAGAAAAAAAAGCAGCCAACTCTAGTAAGTGCTGAAACCAGGAGAAAACAGCTGCTTGAAGAGAACAGCCCCTGACTTGAGTTCCTGCTATAAAACATCACATGTTGGCCCCGGCGCATGTTAATAAACAGGGTGGCTGCAAGATGTCCCAAAGTCTCAAAGTGCAGTTGCCCTGGATTTAGAGTGGACGTAAACTCCCCGGGCTGGCTGGAGGACAGAAGATCTTTGAGCCAGAGCTGTACAGAGGGGAAGCAGCGGCATAGAGACGGAGGCAGAGGCTGGGAAAAGCAGCCCTGAGCCCAGGAGCGCTCAGGGTTTGCTACAGGCAGGAGAAGCTGAAGAGAGAGAGAGAGAGGCTGAGAACAGATGCTATGCAGAGCCCCCCAGAAACCACCACCAACTGGTCTGCCCCAGACTTCCGGCCTTCAGCACTGGGGCAGCGTGCACCTGGGCTGTTCTGTGGGGGCTTGCGGCAGCGCTTGCAAAAGATACAGGCCAAGGTGGAGTCTTGCAGACACCAGGGCAGCTGGCTGTAGAAAATAACTTCTCAAACCCAGCAAAACTCAAGGGCACCGGTCCCAAGGTCTTCAGTACACCAAATACTAATTAAGATTTGCTATTTCCCTCCGGAGGCAAACACAGCAGCAGAGAACAGAGAAATCCCAAACTATTCGACTGTAATATGCAGCAATACGGATTCTGGAATATGTCTGCCTGCTTTGGTTGCCCCAAAGCTCTCTGCCTTCGGCTTCTTCGTCTTCTCTGTCAGCCGAGGCTGGCATTGTGGTTCTTTCCCAAGATCCAGGAGTTGAGAGTTGGGGTCTGGAATGGGGGTTTCCAGTGGAGCAACTGTAGCACTATTCTCCCGTTGTTCATCTAGTTGCTCAAGCGGGCACCAGTAACGTCACCACTGTGAGACTTGTTGTTACTGTGTTAGGCATATCGAATACACCACGGGGAGCTTGCCAGGCTCTGCCATATGGGCGAGATACTCTCGGTAGCTTGCCAGGCTCTCCGAGAGGGATGAAAAACCCTCATCATTGGAAGGCAGGTAGTTGGTAGATGGACATCAAGAAGCAGCGTGAATTCCCAGCTGGGGCCAGAGAGACAGGACAGCGGCTAGGATGCTTGTGTTACATGTGGCTCACCCAGGTTCGATTCCCAGCACCACATATGGTCCCCTAAACCTGGAGCACAGAACCAGGAGTAAGCACTGCAGGTTCCCTGCAGGGTGGGGTCCTCAAAACAAACAAACAAACAAAGAATGGCAAGGAACAGGTTGCTTCCACAGCCAGGGATGGGTGGAGCAGCGGGGGGTGGGTGGGCGAGGCTAGAGAAATAAAGAGAACCTCAAATCCCCAGCTCCCCCTGGAACTTAAATGACACCCAGAGCTGGGAGAAGACTGTGTACTTCAGATGTCTTCTCGAATTGTTTCTTTTACTTCTGACAACAACCAGGCCCGGCTTTTTAAAAGACAAATAGGTATTTCCAATGGCTGGCCCGGCCTAACCTAGCGCGCTAAGCCATTTATCAATGCTAAAACAAACGAATCATCAAAGCGGCGTCTGTTCCAAGGGGAGCGTCAGATGAGGGCCGGGCTCTGGGCTGGGCTGAGTGAGCCCGGCTGTGTGGTGGTTCACACACCAATTCTCCTGGTTGCCTAGATGCAAAATTTCTCACTCTGATAAAACCATCTCAGGGCTAGAGTGATAGCACAGCAGGTAGGGAGTTTGTCTTGCATACGGCTAACCCGGGTTCGATTCCCAGCATCCCATATCCCTGAACACCGCCAGGAGTAATACCTGAGTGCAGAGCCAGGAGTAACCCCTGTGCATTGCCAGGTGTGACTGCTCCCCCCACAAAAAATTATCTCAGCTGTCACAACTCATTTATTGACATCTCCATGGCTTCAGAGTTAATGGGGGGACCTGGGTGGTTTCTGGGAACTCTACCTAGGACTGATGATATCAGTCAGTCCCTGAAGTTGGAACGCAGCCGAGGTGTCCACATAGAACAGAAAAATTGCACTGGGCTTGCTTTGGGGAAAGGACAAGATAGTAGAACTGCTCACTCCCTCCTTTTCACTCCAGTTGCAGGGAAATTTGGCAGGGGATTGTGTCGGAAGTTGTAGGTTTCATACCCTGACAAGTGTTTCTTGTGCTTCATTTTGTTTGTTTGGGGTGGGGGGTGAGAGGGGTTAGTCCTGACTCTGTGCTCAGGAATTACTCCAGGCTCTGTGCTCAAGGAGAGGCATGGAACCATTAAAGGGCCTCCTGCAGGCAAAGTATGTACTGAGCTGGAGAGTTCTTTCTCTGGGTTCATTCCCAACGTACGTGCAGTCCTGAAAACTGTAGGATGCTCAGTAAGGAGGCATGGCTTTGCTTACACAGAGTACGTATGTTTCCCTACCAGTGACAGGAGATCAAGCCTCATTCTGTCCTTTCACCACACTGTACCTTCCCCCTAAGTACTAAGCTCCTCCAGCAGCGCACTGTGGAGCCTAAGTCCCCCTCCTACCAGAATTCACTGCCCAGACCCTTCAAAAAGCCTCGCCTAACAACATTCCAAAGCCAGAATCATTTTCTGGCAGGAAGATGAAAAGTATCCCCAATTTTCCATCCACTGTGAAATCCTGTCAATAAACGGTCAAAACTCCAGGCTTAGGAACCTTAATCTTAGTTGCTTTATTTTTGTTGTTGTTTTTTCTTTTTTTTTTCAGGGGGTGGGGGTGGTGGTCACACCCAGTGGTGTTCAGGACTTATACTTGGGTCTGTGCTCAGGGACTGCTCCTGGCAGGGCTCGAGGGATGCCAGGGATCGAACCTGGGTCAGCTGCAGGCAAGGCAAGTGCTCACCCACTGTCCTATCTCTCTGGCCCCAATTTGAATTGTTTTATCTACCAAATCAAGCAGGGACTGCAACACTCTGCCCACGGCCTTTTTATTATTTATAATTTTTTTTTGAAATTTTATTTACTCTAAAGTTGTTCATGATTGGATTTCAGTCATACAACAGTGGTAGGATGTTTGCCTTGCGGGCAGCCAGCCCGGCTGAGCTGGGTTCAATTCTTTCGCCCCTCTCGGAGAGCCCAGCAAGCTACCAACAGTATTCAATATGCCAAACACAGTAACGAGAAGTCTGACAACGGAGACGTTACTGGGCCCGCTCAAGCAAATCGATGAACAATGGGAAGGCAGTGTTTGTTTGTTGCAATGTTCCAACACCCATCCCTCTACCAATGTACATTTCCCAGTACCAGTGTCCCCAGGTTCTGTTCCATCACCCCCGATCTCCTACCTGCCTTTATGGCAGGCACTTTGCTCCTCTCTCTCTCTCTCTCTCTCTCTCTCTCTCTCTCTCTCTCTCTCTCTCTCTCTCTCTCTTTCTCTCTCCCCCCCTCCCTCCTTCCCCCTCAGGGCCTTTTCCCATCAGACGCTCCATAATATGTTACCAGAATATTGCAAAGCCCCTCACAGAACCTCCAAGCCCTGGGTCTCCCTCAAGAATATCATTATCCAAATCATTTTGGTGGAAGAAAGTAAAATTTTATTTTACCCTGCAGCAACAATGTATTGGAACAGTAAAGGAAAAGGGAATGAAATCGTCCCTCCTGTTGCTGTCACTTTGTGATGCATTTTGTCACACAGCCTACAGGTCTGAGGAGAAGCCTGTGAGTCA
This sequence comes from Sorex fumeus, assembly GCF_029834395.1. Classification (NCBI taxonomy): domain Eukaryota; kingdom Metazoa; phylum Chordata; class Mammalia; order Eulipotyphla; family Soricidae; genus Sorex; species Sorex fumeus. Next base: position 81,778,077 of record NW_026606120.1, read on the forward strand.
GACTCAGGTGTGTGACTGTCAGAGGCTCTCTCTGAGGAAAGCGCCCGGAAATCATGTCCTGTTGGTCCCCCAGAAGATCCCAAACTTCGCAGTGACCCAACCGGGCCAGCCTCAGGCATCAAAGACAGGGGGAAAGATGGACAACACCCCAGAGACCTCAGGCAATGAGATATAGTGCTGACTACTTGGAGTATTTGGAGAAACAGTGCTGAATGACATGTTTCTCCAAATACTTTTGTCCCTGCCTCACCCAAGATGGGCTTTTTGAATGTTTAGCTGCATGCTTGAAGATTCAGGATGACTAACTCAGATCGACCTATTGCGTGTTTATGCTCACGGCAGAGCTATGTACCGTAGCCAAGATCTGGAAACAACCCAAGTGCCCAACTTCAGAGGCACAGAAACCGTACGTCTGTCTCGACACCCAGTAGAATGCCACTCGGCTCAAAGGAAAGATGAAATCATGTCTTTTGCTCCAACCTGGCGAGAATCAGAAGGCAGCATGTTAAGTGAAAGAATTTAAAAGGAGAAAGACAAATATTGAATGATCTCACACATGCGTGGAATATGAAGAAACAAAGCAACAGAACAGAAGATGACAAGTGAAAGCAAATGCTCAGACTCGGGCAACAGAAGAACAGAAGTTTATTTACCAAGCAGTGGGTCAGGCTGGGGAGGAGAGGTGGGAAGGGAGGGGATGGCAGAGAAGGAATGCAGAGAGCAGGGAGGGACCCTTGGGTGGTGGGTGTGTTTCAGTAACAACATAATCTTTAAGCATAAATACTCCCACGATTGTAAGTCTTATTATCTCAGGGGATACAAAAAAGCTAAGTCAACAAGCTGTTAAAGTCAATAAAATTGAGGGGCCAGAGAGATGGTACAGTGGGAAGGGCCTTTGCCTTGGCACATGGCTGATGAGGGCTCCATCCCTGGCACCCTATCTGGTCCCCTGAGCACCTCCAGGCGTTAATTTCTGAGCACTGCTGGCTATGGCTCCAAAACCAAATAAAGAAAGAAACTGAGTACAAAGAGAAGTGATCAAAGTCTTAGATGACAAACCCTGTTGATGTGAGTTGTCCTGGTCTCAGCACGTGTCCAGACATAAGAGAGCCGAGTGATCACAAACCTCTCACTCATTCTCCTTAGCCTGGCTGGCGAGAAGGCCCCAAGGCCCTACAGAATCTGAACTGATTTTCACGTTAAGAGTGTTCATCGACCTCATAAACAACTTCTGGACCCCGCAGCTACCACGGCCCCTCCATTAGTTAGAACCTTCTGGGGCTTTACGATGCAGATTAGCACCCTCTAATCGCACTCTGGAACTGAAGCTCATCTGGGATGGAGATTTTGGCCCCAGGAGGTACGGTCCATCATCAGGGCAAATGTGGTCTAAATGGTCTCTAATTTCATTTTCTCAACAGGGATCGGATCAAGACAGTCTTAACTGGAAATTTTGGATTCAAACATTCCCAGCAGAGCCCTCCTGAGTTCATGAAAATATTGCTTCACTTGGGAATTTTTCCTGCCTGGTGCACAGGCTATGCCAAGGGCAGCCTCCAAGACGGGCAACTCATTTCCTAAGTGCTTTCTAAAGAGACTCAGCTGCCTTCCAGATATTCTGACCTTCTGTTCTTTCCTTTGTGCCCCAAACTACCACTTGACAACTATTTGATAATAATCCATTATTCCTCTCTAGTTCCATGTAGTGTGATTTCTGAGATTTTTAACCCCCCCTCTTTCTGGGCCCAACTCAGCAGTTACTGGGAATGATGAAATACTGGAGATTTGAACCCAGGGTTCTAGCACGTGAAGTCTGTGCCCCAACCCCTTTGAGCCATCGCCCTGGCCCCAATTTCTGAAAGCATTCCATCTCTTTCCGAGCGTCTGTGATTTATGCACTTACTCTTCTTAATGGCCATCCTGGCCGGTCTTTAAGTTCTGCACTTAATGTAATTCTTGATATAGCAGCAAAGAGAGAAGGATAATTTCCAGACCAGGGCATCACCTGGGAAGGGCAGAGCTGCAGGGCTCACCCCAGGGCATTTCCTGAACTTGGATGCCACTGCCCGCCCTCCTGCTTGGAAAGACAGTATGTGCTGGGGTGCGGGAAGAGGCCTGCTTTGAGCAGGTTCCTGGAAGGCACTACTTGGACAGCAGGCGAGTGAGTGGCCAGCAGGCCAGGCAGCACTGGGCGGCACCTCCCGCACCTCTGCCATCAGGAGGGAGGCAGACCCAAGGGGGAAATGCTTGGCAAGAGGCTTGTAACTAAACTTGTCAGTTCTGACCTCGGCTTCCTTCATTTTCCATGGGAGTAGTTAAGGAATGGGAGGGGGCAGAAAGATAACCCCTGAAATAGTCTTCTTTTTTTGGCCATATCTGAAAGTGCTCAGGAGTTACTCCTGGCTCTGCACTCAGGAATCACTCCTGGCAATGCTCAGAAAACCATGCTCAGATGCTAGGGATCAAACCTGGCTCGGCCATATGCAAGGCAAATGTCCTACCCTCTGTACTATTGCTCGGGCCCCAGTTATTAAGTATTGATATAAGCTTAAAGGGAAAACAATCTTATTGGACTGGAGTATTTCTCCCCCCCCCACTGCACTCTTTCCACTCTTCCTTCTTCCATACCTATGTGCACAGAACTATTCGTGATTTCAATATGTTGAAGATGGGCCGGGGATATGGCTCAGTTCTACACAAGTGAGGCTGTGGGTTCAATCCTTGGCATCGCAAAAAACAAAAAAGTAAAATATATCGAACATGAGCCTAAGAGATCTCTTTATTTAACATATATGTGAGTAAATAGAGCTCCTGTGCCGTACTCACCCCCCTATTCAGACTGCAAGGCCAAGAGCCCGCGGGGTTCAGTTACGTGCTAGGCACCAAGGACAGTGCCAGGTGCACAGCTGGGCACCCTCAGTCTTTTCTAGATGATCAAAGATCACGTCTGGTGATGCGGGAAGTCACTCACAACCGTCAAGCATCTTTCAAAATGAAATTGAGCTCGGGGCTGGCAATAGCACAGCAAGTAGGACGTTTGCCTTGCACGCGGCCCACCTGGGTTCAATTCCCAGCATTCCATATGGTCTCCCGAGCATTGCCAGGAGTAATTCCTGAGTGCAGAGCCAGGAGTAACCCCTATGCATCACTGGTGTGACCCAAAAAGCAAAAAAAAAATAAAATAAGAAAAGAATTTAAAAAATAAAATTAAGCTCTTGGGTCTGAATCTCTGACTCTGGGAAATGGAATTCACGGATAGGGAGAGCTCTATGAAATCCGGACAAAAACGAAGAGGAAGCAGGACTCAAACCCCTTCAAGACAGGGGCACCGTGCTTGAATCAAGAGAGGTGGGTACAGGGGCTTGGCTGGCCCAGTTCCATAGGGCTCCAGGCTGGCCAGCTCCACCCCCTGCTCGAGGGCCTTTAGTGGCCAGGAGAGGCTGCCATGGATGGTCACGTCAGAGGAGAAACGTCCTCCAGGTCCCCATCAATCCGGACATTCAGCTGCTCGGCCCGTTAGAAGCTGGCAATGCTCCTGACTGGCAGCTGCCAACACAGCCTACTTAATCCAGCCGCCGTGGTGGGGAAGAACATGAGCCTTGGGGATGGAAAAACAAGCCTAAAAATAGGCCCCATCTTTTCTCCAAGGCGCCCCCACCCCTACCCTCCTCTCGTTCCTCCTCTCCCGGGGTTAAGAGGGAAACAAAGATTCCACAGATGGAGGGAAGAGAAAAGGCAACCGAGGGGCCCCTTCACCCTTGGCTTCCTAGGATTCTGGGCTTTAGAATCTGTCCTCTAGAGTGAGTCCTACCTTGTCTTCTTTCTCCGTTGAAAGGATGCCCATTGAAAGTGGGATTTCTGAAGACAAGCCAAGAAAAAGCACTTATGTGTCCCACTGAAGTGGACCAAAGGGCCCAGGACAAGCACAAACAGTACTAAAGATGCTTTTGCACGAAAGCCACGTTTTACACGGACTCAGAAACCCGCTAATGCATCTCAATCCCCCAATGGTATACAGAAGTGGAGGTGTGGACCAGCGGATTGGTCCTGAGCCTACAGTCCTGACAGAGTGGAGTGCGTGCTAAAATGACGAATAGCACTTCAAGAAGTTACACTCCGTTTCAAAAAAGGGAATTTCAAAAAGACATTCCTCTGAAGAAGATACACAAATGGCCAGTGGGCATGGGGGAGAGTTGTTGCCAGGAGGTATTAGGGAAATGCAGCTGGAAACCACTTCACACCCACTAGGATGGCTTTAATCAGAAAGACAGACATTCTCAAGTGTCAGTGATTAGGGAGAGAAATCAGGGCAGACAGGCACGGGTGCAGCAGCTTTGGGAAATGGTTTGGAAGCAACTCTTTCCACCAGCTGAGAGCCAGGCTCAGAACGGCCATGCTGGGGCTGGAGCGATAGCATAGCGGGTGCAGTATTTGCTTTGCACGCGGCCGACCCAGGTTCAATCACTGGCATCCCATATAGTCCTCTGAGCACTACCAGGAGTAAAATCCTGAGTACCAACCCAGGAGTAAGCCCGCCGGGTATGACCCAAAAATCAATAGGTAAATAAATAAATAATTTTCTTAAAGGGACAACTATTAAAAGAAAAAAAAAAAAAGAACAACTGTGCAAGGGGACAGCGGTTCTAGCCAACACTAGAAACTCTGAATCTTGTCTTCTCTGTAGCTGTGGTGACAGCAGAATGAACCAGGCCGGTAGCCTTTAAAGATGGTGTTTATCACTGCATTTCTTGGCCCCCAGGGGGTGGTCCCAGAACTGCCGGTTCTTGAGGCTCCAGATGCTTCCATGAGCCATCAGCACTCCTTCCCTGAAATGTCCTTTCGGCCAGAACGAACTCAGATTCAGACCAGACACAGAGGCCCTGCGGGTCTCCAGTACCCCTAGAAGCTGCCTTTCGACGTGACTCCCCTCTGGGGGTGCAGGCCCGTGCCCAGATCAAGGCACTGGGGCCCACCAGGGTTCGAGCTGGGTGCTAGTGAGGGAACACAGGGCTCACAGCTGTTAGGCACGTGTTCGGCCGCCGGCACTCTCTCCCTGCCCTAACATCTAATTCTATTTGCCCATCTGAGTTACATTTATCTGTCTCCATTTGTGCAGATGAGTGAGAAATCTATCAATTTGTCAGCAACATTTGACTCTGAAGGCCACCCCGCAAAAAATTGTAAGTAAATTGAGAAATTTTTTTTCTCCCAGGTTCCATACATAAGATGGACCATGAATTTAGAAAGGCTGGAACAGGTCCAGAGCAAGAGAAGTAGAGCAGTTAGGGCACTTGCCTCGCACATGGCCAACCTGGGTTTGATCCCTAGCAACCCAGAGGGTCATCTGAGCTCTGCCAGGACTGATCCCTGAGCACAGAGCCAGGAGTTAGCCCTGAGCACTGTCAAGTGTGACTCAAAACCCTCCCCCTCCCCCACCCTATCCCTCCAAGAATAAAGAAAAGAAAATAAATGCTGGGACCAGTCATCCGAGCATCCTCTTTGATCAGCAGGCAAGGACCATGTCTTACCTATTAAAAGGTTCCTGCCATAGCAGCACAACTTGTTGCACCTTGGAGAGTTCCATAAATACCCATTCAGCGAGTTACAAAACATCTTAGACCCATTATCAGTTACCTATAATAAAAGGCTTAACTTGAGGTAGCTGAGGCTTGTGACTATCAGGTAATGGTTTGGCTCTCTTCTGATGCGTTTGGAAATTCTTCCAACTTTAAAGTGATGTTACCTACCAATTTTCTCACCCTCAGTTTTCATAATCTCCCTCCATGCTGGGACATTCCTCTCCCAGGGTGCCACGGGCCCTTTTACATTATAAGTGATGGACTAGTTTAAACTTGACGAAGGAACTAAAAGTACGGTTCCTCCCTATGCCAAGTTGGATATTCATTAATGTCAGGTGGAGGAATGTCAGAATAACATACTTGGAGCATAAAAAATTAGGATCTGAAAAAAAAATCCTTCCCTTTAAGCACTTGCTGGTGCTCACGTAGGCCATGGCTTTGTGACACCTTTAAAGAACCATGCGGGGCTGGAGCAATAGCACAGTGGATAGGGCATTTGCCTTGCATGCGCTGACCTGGGTTTGATTCCCAGCATCCCATATGGTCCCCCGAACACTGCCAGGAGTAATTCCTGAGTGCATGAGCCAGGAGTAACTCCTGTGCATCGCTGGGTGTGACCCAAAAAGCAAAAGCACTAAAGTACTGTCCTCCCATTGTTCATCGATTGCTAGAGTGGGCACCAGTAACATCTCCATTGTGAGACTTGTTATTGTTTTTGGTATATCGAATGCACCACGGGAAGCTTGCCAGGCTCTGTCGTGCGGGTGGGATACTCTCAGCAAGCTAGCTAGGCTCTCCGAGAGGGATGGAGAAATTGAACCCAGGTTGGTCCCGTGCAAGGCAAATGCCCTAACCACTGTGCTATCTCTCCAGCCCCCCCCCCCCCAAAGCACTGTGCTCAGCGCTTAGCTATTGAGACTGCCTCCAGACACTGATAAACCCAACCCTCTCTCCTGCCATTCTTGCGTTGGCTCAAGGGTCCTCTTAGGGAGGTCCAGGGAAATATCCCAGCACACTTCTCCCAGTTATACATCCCAAATCCAGGTTTTTGTAACATTCTGGGTGTCTCCCATCATCTTCCTGTCTCTTCACCCTCCAATACTGTCTACAGTTATTTTCAAATATGCCACCCGTAAACAATGGAAATACAGTGAAAATAAACACTCAGAAATACTCCAGGAACATTGGAACGTGAACATAGGGGACCATAAAGATAGTATAGTGCATAGGGCACTTGCCTTGCATGCATCTGAGCCAGATTTGATAACCAGGACCCCATAGGGTCCCCCAAGCTCCTCCAGGAGTGATTCCTGAGCACAGAGCTGGGAAAAAGCCCTGAACACTACTGGGGGTGGCTTGGTATTTGATATCTTCTATGGAGTAATGTCTAAGAATGTTTGTAGCTGTGTAGTGTATATAAATAATATCTAAAATCCTTAATACACATATACATATTTATAAACTGCGGCTATAGATGTGATATATACACTTCCTCAGGCTGGAGAGATAGTGTAGCAGGTAGGCCACTTGCCTTGCATGTAGCCAACCCCTTCAAGCCCTGGCATTCCATATGGTACTGTGAGCCCCACCAGGAGTGATCCCTGAGCACAGAGCCAGGAGTAAGGCCTGAGCACCATTTGGTGCTGCACAAAAACAAAAACTCATTATCCTTCTTGGCTGTGGAGTTTGGTTTTTTTTTTTCTTTGTCTTTGTTTTTGTTTTAGTTCAAAATCAGCCAGCCAGACTGTGTTCCTGCAATGAAATCCACAGCTAGAATGGAATGCCTCCTTTGAGACTTTCTATTATTGGTACCTGTTAGTGTTTGACATCAGTCATTAATCCAACCAGTTTTGAAAGCAACAGTGCTTTATTTCTTTTTCCTTGTTTTTCGGGTCACACCCGACGATGTACAGGGGTTACTCCTGGCTCTGCACTCAAAAATTACTCCTGGCGGTGCTCAGGGGACCCTATGAGATGCTGGGAATCTAACCTGGGTTGGCTGCATGCAGGACAAACGCCCTCCCCTCTGTGCTAACTTTCCAGCTCCAGTGCTGTATTTCTTTACCGAACTTCCTTTAATTTTTTGTTTGATTGTGGAAATTTCAAATATATTAGAAGATGAGAAAAATATACTAGATTCCTGTAACTACTGTAAGGACTATTCATAATATCATAAGTTTTGGAGGGAATGATATACCTCAGTGGTAGAATACATGCTTCCACGTATGAGGGTCACAGATAGAAGCATGTATGAGGAAGAGTTTCAAATGCACGAGGCTAACTTTGATCGATAATTTAAAGACCAAACCAAAATAAAGTTTAATATTTTATTTTAAATGAAACTGACCAGAAGCCATAGTGATAGAACAGCAGGGAGGGGGTTTGCGTTGCTCATGGCCAACCTGGGTTTGATATTCGGCATCATATGGTCCCCCAAGCACCACCAGGGGTAATTCCTGAGTGCAGAGGCAGGGGTAACCCCTGAGCATTGCTGAGTGTGGCCCCAAAACCCCACAAGATGTTTTTAGGATAATGAAATGAATCATTTTTTAACCTACGTTCCTATAAATATTACCTGCAAGATTTAACACTAATATTTTCCTATATTTCTGATTTTTCTCCCTCAAAAAAAAAATAGAAATAGGCTTACTCTGCTGTCTTAATGTTTCTTTGCTTGTTTACTTGACTCTGGAGAAAGCTGTGTTCTCTCTTGAACACACACATCCCCCTTTCTCTCAAAGTGTCAATAAAAACATCTTGCTTCACCCCCTCAAAAAAAAAAAAGGAAATAAAATGAGGGCTGAAGACAGATATGCAGGGTTAAGCACTTGCTTTGATGCAGTTAGTTGACCCTGGTCTAATCCCCAGCACCGCATGGCCCCCCAGCATCGAACCTAGAGTGACCCCCCAGCTCTGTGGGTGTGGCTCAAACCCTCCCAGTTGTACCCCACAAAAAGAAATAAAATGCTAAAATGTTGGCTTTTAACAGTTTAAACTGCTAAAACTGCAGTAAAGTTTCTTCCTGTTCCAAAGGTAGGTAACGGTCAGTTTGAGTGTGGCCTGTCCATAATTTATTCATTTACTTATTTAACTGGCTTTGGGGCCACATTTTAGTGGTACTCAGGAGTTATTCCTGGCTGTGTGCTAAGAAGAAACCCTTGGTGGTGCTCAGGGTCAGATGCAGGCAAGGCAACCGCCAAATCTCCTGGACCTCCTCTACTATTTCTCCAGCCCCTGTCCATGCTTTATGCTTGTGCCACATACACTGTTAGCTGTGCTCTGTTACTACTGTAACGCTCTAGGTATTTTAAAACTTTTTGCATAGATTGTTACATGTTTATATATATGTGGAGATAGATATATATAGCCTCATATATGCATATATATACACATATATATTGCTTCCCATTTTGGCAACTGAGCAATTATATATTATGCTGTTTCTGAAATTCATTAAAACATATCTGGTTCATTAAGTTTAACTGCTTTGGGATTTTTTTCCATGAAATGAATATATCATAATGAATTCCCATTCACAGATAATTTAGATTGATTTCATTTCTTATCCAGATGCAGTTTTGAAGACCATCTTCCAGCACACCTCTCCTTGTGTACTGGGCAAAATTTCTCTAAGGATCCTACCTAGAAATAGAATTGTTAAGTAGAAAGTACATGTATTTTCAGCTTTGCTAATGATTTCAGCCAACTGCTCTGGTTTACACCTCTCACTACTACTGGAAATGAGCTGTTTCCTCACGTCCCTGTCAACTCCTCCTATGGCAGACACTTTGATTTTTGCCACGATGAGTGGAAAGGCGAGGACACTGTTGATTGTGTTTGTATTTCCTGCCTTCTCTTAAGGTGGACCCTTTTGACACACTGGCCATTTTCTCTTCTCTGATTTCCATGCTCAATTTCTTGCCCTTTTTTAAACTGGGTTATTTTTGTTTCATAAAAGTATTAGTACAGGGGCTGGAATGATAATACAGCGGGTAAGGTGTTTTCCTTGCACGTGGCCAACCCAGGTTTGATTACGAGCATTGTATGTGCACCACCAGGAGTAATTCCTGAGCGCAGAGCCAGGAGTAACCCCCGTGCATCGCTGGGTGTGACCCCAAAAGAAAAAAATGTAGCAGCACAACTTATTTTGATATATTTGAATCCTACTAGTCCTTGGTCTATATGTACACAGCACATATTTTCTTCTTGGTAGATTATATATATATATATATATATATATATATATATAGAGAGAGAGAGAGAGAGAGAGAGAGAGAGAGAGGTGTCACACCCCGCTGTGCTCAGAGGTTATTCCTGTCTCACTGCTCAGAGGTGACTCCTGGAAGTGTCACAGAGAACATGGACAGTGCAAGGGATGGAACCAGGGCCTCCAGCATAAGGAAACCAAACCCTCCAGCTGACTGAACTCTCTCTGGGTAATAATTTTGTCTTCTTTTGCTATGCAAAGGCATTAGCTTTTTATTCAGGCTCTTCATTTTAATGTCTTCATACTAACCAGCTTATTTCTTTATGCCTTGTTTAGTTAGTACTTCCCCTATTCCTCAAATTAGAAACCTAGATGCCCCCCCCACACACACTCTTTCTCTCTCTCTCTCTCTCTCTCTCTCTCTCTCTCTCTCTCTCTCTCTTCTCCTATTTTTGCTACCCACATTTAAATCAAATCTATTTGGGACTTATTTTTAGTCAGTTTAGAACCTATGTTTCATTTTGTTTTGGGGTCACATGCAGCAATGCCCAGGGGTTACTCCTGGTCCCACACTCAGGAACTACTCCTGGAAGTGCTTGGGACCATACTGGGTGCCAGGGATCAGAGCCAGGTGGGCAATGCAAGTGCCCTACCTGCTGGATTCTCACTCTGGACCCTGGAACCTTTATTTTTCATAAAGAAGGAATGAGGTGGGAATCTAATTCTTTTTCTAACTCCATCATTTCAGCATTATACTCTGAACAGTTTATCTTTCCCATACTGATTTCTTGTGTGAAATCTGTTCAAAAACCAAAAACTGGCCCATGGGGATAGCTCAGTGGGTTGGTGTGCATGATCCATGCAGGAAAGGAAGCCTGGGACTGACCCCTAGTACCACCTGGTTCCCTGAGCACTGCCAGGAGCAACTCACAAGCACTGAGGTAGAATAACTCCTGAGCACTTCTGGGAGTTGCTCCCTGAGAAAGAAAGAAAGAAAGAAAGAAAGAGAGAGAGAGGAAGAGAGAGAGAGAGGAAGGGAGGAAGGAAGGGAGAAAAGAAAAGAAAAGAAAAGAAAAGAAAAGAAAAGAAAAGAAAAAAAGACAAATACTAAGAAGAATATTGATTGGATCACTGGAGGCTATTCTATGTCAGAGATTTTGTGTTCATTTCTGCTCTAGTGCTCTAAGTTCTAAGAACTAACCCTTTATAAAGTACCTAGCTATCTGGAAGGGAACATCCCTGCTCTGTATGTACTTTTTCTATTTGCTCATATGAAGTTTGTTTTTGATTTTTATTTTCCTGGTAAGTATAAGTTTCTTGAAAATGGTGAATTTTTTAAAAGTTATTTTATTTTTATGAATTTGTTCACAATAATTTATTACATTCAATATTCCAACACCAACCCTACCACCATTATTTCAAATTTTCCCAACCACTACCCAACCCTGCCCTAAATGATTTATTTTGTATTCTTGTTATGAATAATTCACTACAAACGGTCAAAAAAGATATCATTAGAAGAAAGTATGTGAAGATTGTTGTATCTCACCCTGGAGCCATTAAGTCCTCGTAGAAGAGATTACTAACATGTTGTTACAGGTTTGAGACTTACGTGCTAATATTTTTTAATCGAGATTGGTTGCCTTCTACTTTACATCTCTTCCAATGTGATGTGCTACTCCTGGTACATCAGTGGTATAGAGTATGAGATGTCACCCGGCCGAGCACTTTAGAAATTCTAAAATTTTATGAAGTTTAGAATCATATTTTCAAAACTGTTTTGGGGGAGCACTGTGATTTCCAATAGTGTCAACGGTAATTTTTTTTTGTTCTGTTTTGTTTGTTTTTTTAATTTTTTTTTATTAGTGAAACACCATGAGGTACAGTTGTAGATTTACAATTTTTTGTGCTTGGGTTTGATTATACAATGATCAGATACCCATCCCTCCACCAGTGCCCATTTTCCACCACCATGGATAATATCCCCCCCACCCCCATCCCCCCATCCCCCCCTGCCTCTGTGGCAGGGCAATCCCCTGTGTTCTCTCTCTCCTTTTGGGTGTTGTGGTCTGCAAAAGAGGCATTGAGTGGCAAACATGTTCAGTCCATAGTCTACTTTCGACATGCATCTCCCCTCCTGGGAGGATCCTCCAAACACCCTTTATTTGGTGCTCCCTTCTCTATCTGAACTGCCCTTTCCTCTAGAATGCCCGACTGGCCACTAAGCTATGGAGTAATCCTCCTGGTGCTGATTTTTTCAGTCACATTCGGCAGTGCTCCAGGCTAACTCCTGGCCCTGGGCTCAGGGATCGCTATATGGTACTTGTGGGACGGGGATGGAATCAGGGTTGCATGTATGCCAGGTAAATATCTTACCTGCTGTGGCCTCGCTCTGGCCCTACCTACAATTATATTTAAGGCTTGACAATGCTGCTACACCACCCCCTACCAATGCCAGCGGCTCCCTCCACCAGTGCCTGGGGGCCCCTCTCACGGCACTCCACTGCTACAGGCTGACCCTCAGAGCCATTATCATTGCACTGCTTATTCCCTTCCTATGTTTCTATATCTGCCACGTGAGAGCGAAATCACTCCCTCTTTGTACTTTCCCTCTCACTCGCTTGGCTCAGCCCCTCCAGTTCCATCAAGGCATTGATGAACTGCAGGATTCCACCTTTTCTTAGACATAATGAGAAGTATTCCATCCATCGGTACAGGAAGAAGCTTTGAGTCTCACCTGGCAATACTCAGGGTCTATTCCTGGCAGTGCTCAGATCTAATTCAGGGCTCCCACAGGCAAAGCATGAGTGTACCAGGGGTGGTCTTTTTTTTTTTTTTTTTAGTTATTTCTTTGTACTCTGAAGAATACTCCTGCAAAATATGGAAGGCTTGTGGCCAGAAATTGTGCAAGGCATTCAGATGACCCAGGTTCAATCCCAGCACTGCATATGGTCCCCTGAGTGAGCATTACCAGCAGTGATCCCTGAGCACCAGAGTGTGACCCCTAAATGGAAGAGAGTATGGACGACTTCATGAATGGTGTGCCACTATCATACTTGAGGGGGTCCTGCTGGCCTCTGTACGTTCTAATGGTACACCAGATGCAAGTGAATGGGGTACTCAAACTCTATTTCTAAAAAAGTCTGTGCTGTTGGCATTTTAATTAGACTTGTAATAAATTTACTATTAATTTGGTAATTGATAGCAACTTGGTAATGTATCATTTCTCATTTGTGAATACTGCGACCTTTTAGGTTTTCAAAAGAACTCTCCATTGATATTTTATATATTTGGTCAAAAAGGTTTTGCCTATTTTGTAGAGTTAATACCTCATATCTTTATGTTTCACTTCCGTGTGTGTGTGTGTGTGTGTGTGTGTGTGAGAGAGAGAGAGAGAGAGAGAGAGAGAGAGAAGGAGATGGAGGGAGAGAGAGACAGGGAGAGGGAGAGGGGGAGAGGGGGAGAGGGAGGGGAAGAGGGGAGAGAGAGAGAGAGTGAGAGAGTCTTATAAAATGTAGAAAAAGAAATCACACACCCCAAGTGGGATGGGGTAAATTTAGAGTGAAGTGTGTCTGTTCCCTTTTCTATCACAAATGGAATTTTATTATTTATTTAATTTTGTTCCTGGGCCATACCCAGAGGTATTTGGGACTACTCCCAGCCCAGTGCTCATGTGGTGCTGGGAAGCAATCCCAGGCCTCCTGCATGCCAAGCATGTACTCCAGCCCTGTGGACTACCCCCTCAGTCTGTAAATGGAATCGGAAAGAATTCTATTTTCCATTTATTGTTTTTTCTGTATACTCAGGCTACTGATTTGGGACAGGGGAACCTTTCCCCCCTCTTCCCTTCTCTTGATATTTCTACAATGACAGGGGGTAGGTGGAGGTGGGGGGATTTGTTCGTTCGGTTTTGTAGATTAACTTTACCTTTATATTCAACTCTTGTTGAAGTCTCATATCGACATCAATAGTTTTCTGGGATGTCCGTAGACAGTCATGTCTGCGAACGATAATTTCCCTTGCCCTCCTCCTCCTTCTCTCCTTTCCCTTCTTTCCCTTCTCCCTCCCCTCCCTTCCCTTGCCTTGCCCTCCCCCGTTTTCCCCTCTCCTCCCCTTTCACTCTGACTTTTATTTATTTTGCCTTTTGGGTCACACCTGGCGATGCAGAGGGGTTACTCCTGGCTCTGCACTCAGGAATTACTCCTGGCGGTGCTCAGGGGACCATATAGGATGCCGGGGATCAAACCCGGGTCTGCTGCGTGCAAGACAGACGCCCTACCACTGTGTTATCACTCCAGCCCCTTACTCTTTTTTTTTGGGGGGGGGGTGTCCTTCCCTTCATGTTAGATAGAAGGTAATAACCAGAATCTTTATTTTGTTCCTGGCTTGACTGTGGACAAGTACATGAGATTTATTAAATGTCAGGGTACATCTGATCCGGCCATGATTTATTATTATTGTCCGACTGAGGTATGTGGGCTGTGATTCCTCACATAGCCTTCGCGTGTGTCTGCTCTGGCAGAGACAGCCACATCCCGCTGCTGTTCCATCCGGGTCTGTCCAGGGCCCCAGGCTCCCGGGTGGGGTGCTGTTATCAGCCTTCCCAGCAGCCCCGGCTCATTTCCTCTGGCTTTGTTAGAAGCAGATCAGGCCGCAACTGAACATCTCTGTCTTTTTTTTTTTTTTTTTTAATCTGAGGGAACACTGGCTGGAACTAACTCACAGAGCTCACCCAGGAGGCCACGGTGGGCTGGGAACTTGAGAACCTGACATTTTCAACACATGAAGCATTTAGATCTTCTTTCTTTTCTTTCTTTCTTTTTTCTTTTGCTTTTTGGGTCACACCCAGTGATGCTCAGAGGTTACTCCTGGCTTCGCACTCAGGAGTTACTCCTGGGGGTGCTCAGGGGACCATATGGGATGCCGGGGATCGAACCCGGACTGGCCGCATACAAGGCAAAACGCCCTACCTGCTGTCCTATCAATCCGGCCCTGTTTAGATCTTTTTACGGTTCAAAATGAGAACCTTATTGTCCTCCTGTCTTCCTGGAACATTCTAATCAGCAAAGGATCAAAAAGAGACTGACTTTCAGGTGTATGCTGACATTAATTTCTGACTACTTGGTGGTCAGTTTTGTAGATTTTCATGTGTCTGAAAATCATATTAGTTCCACCGTCTACTTTGGTCCACACACGCAATCCCATTGTTTGCATCGTTTCTGTTTGTTAAATCGTTTGCCGGCTGAAACTCCGTTTCTACAACAGGTACATTACCTTTTCCCGTTCTAATTTTCCACCTTGTTGCACATGTTCAGTGTGGTCACAGATATTTGAAGCTAGGTTCCGGTCTGGCGTTAAACCACATACCTTTATCGTGGCCGCTGCTGAATCTTCATTTATTTCAAAATTCATGTTTTCAATTTACAATGCTGTTTGTAGTCAATTTTTTTATTTTCTTCTCTCGCCTTTCATTGGATTGGCCAAGTTTTCTCTTAGAAGTGTTTTATATATATATATATATATATATATATGGCTTAACTATTCCTTTAGAAGTTACCTTCCCCTTTGAAAATGCTTACTTGCCCTAGATATTTTTCCATTATTCATCTCTCTTCTTTCTATAATATCAGTAACTCAGAGTGATCTAACTATAGGAACTCCCCTTTCATCTACTTATGTCTATGACCAAAATTCTATGAATATACCAACAACTCATTAATATTTTCGAGAGGGGTTAGTTTGGGCCATGCCTGTTACTGCTGAGGGTCGCTCCCAGCAGTTTCAGGGGACAAGCCGGTGCCGGAGATTGAACAGGGTTGGCCATGTGCAAGGAGAGTGCATGAATACCTGTGCACTTGGCCCCATGGAAATTTTCTTTTGTATGTTTATAACCTTCTCTGCTCATTTGGATTTGCCCAATACCGCCCTGCTGTGTTATCACCTCCAGATTCTCCCCCAGCTCCCATCCAATTTCCTTTTATGCCAAGTCCAACCCTGTTGATGTGCATCTCTGGCAAGAAGGTCTCTCGGTTTTCAATGGTCCTGCAGAACCCAAAGTTCCAATTCCCCAAGGCCAGGCTTCCTGTACCCCCAAGGCCAGGACACATAGAGTCCCGGGGATATCAGTCTTGGGAATTTGACGTCATCTGCGTTCCACTCTGGATTGCGTCTCCTCACTCGACCTCCCTGGTACCTGAGGAATTCCCTTTCTTTGTTTCCAATGCTGCTTCCTATTGTTCTGTTTCATCCTGTGTTTGTTCCAGGACGTGGGGGGAGGTCCCCATTAATCTCTTGCCTTACTATTCCTGGAAGCCCAGATAGTCTATTTATAATCCACTTCCTCTTACCCATGTTTATGATTCCCCTTTAAAATAAATACCATATATTTTGATAGAGAAAACAGACATGACAGAGACAACTGGATTCATGGGGAAAATTTATGAAGTTCTCGCAACTTTTTCTTGAATGTAGTACATTGGGGAACAATGTCGGGTAATGATTTGGGGAAAATGTCACCATCGGCCAAGAAATGGAATTTTCCATAGGTTCACATCTATTCTCTGGCATCCTCCTGGCTTCTCTTTGCTTCCCGGAGGTGAGCCCGACTCAATATTGGATGGATAACCCTGCACTGCCAAGGCCCAAGTGCCACGGTGAGAACTTTGTCCCTGGATACAAGCCAGGCCCCTGCCAGACCCGATGCTCAGCAATTCCTGCAAAGCAACAGCTGGCTAGAGCCTGAACTGCTTCCAAACCCTGGGAATTCACGGCTACTAATAGCCGGGCAGGATCGATCTCATTTGCATTTCATCGTGACTCAGGAATTCCCTGGGAGCATCCCTGAACAGATTAAAACGCGTTGGTTCCTTGGGGCTGAAGCTATAGTACAACGGGTAGGGCTCCTGGTGTGCACATGGCTGAGCCGGGTTTGACCCCATCAGGACCCCCAAGTACCACCAGGACTGATTCCTGATTGCAGAGCCCGGAGTAACCTCTGAGCATCACTGGGCATGGCCCCCAAACCCAAACCAAACAAACCGAAAAACCATGTTGGTTGCATCAACCCTGCCCTGTGAGGAGAATGGCCTGAGGGTTCAGTCTAGGGCCAACAGCCCTAGCAAGAAGGAACTATCCTCAGGCCCTGGGGAAATGGTGGAATCAGATCCAGCTGTCTCAGAAACATGTTCAGGCAGTCACAATCCATGGTCATGGGTGACAGAGAACAGACATGGGTATCTAGCTGGGAGGCTGGAAGCGCTTTCTGAGTAATCGACCCTAGGACAGTGAGAGGCTCCAACTCACAAGAATGGGCACGGGGCTGAAGAGACAGTACAACAGGGAATGTTCTGGCTTGCCTTACACGTGACAAAATCTGGTTCAATCCCTGCCACCGTATATGGTCCCCTGTGTTCCACTCCTGAGCACAGAGCCAGGAACAGCCCCCAAGCACTGCAGAGTATGACCCAAACTCTGTCTCCCCCTGCCCAAAAAATAGAAAGCTGGCCCCCAGGGCTGGGCAGGCCACTTAATGAAATAAACTCTCTGTGGTGAGCAACACTCTGACCCGGTAATGGAGGGAAGCAAGGGCCATAGGTGAATATGGGGAAGGAGACCATGAGGTCCCCATCAGTCACTTCTGGGAATTGAATGGCAGCATGGCTATGCTAATTAGAGTGTCGTGACGCTCACCCATTCCTTGCTCACACGGGGAGAGGGACCCGTGGACAAGTGGACATTACCTCAGCCTCGTCTGGTCATTCTGGTCACAAGTCTCTTTCTTGACACTGTGTGGGCAGTGATTGGCAATGGCTTTCTCCAGACAGGGGAAGGAAAGAGGATGCGAAATGAGGCCATGGTTGAATTGAGGACTCGGAGGGGATTCTGGAAGCATCTAGAAGGGGGCAGGATGGCCTGAGGTGGAGAGGTATTGAGGATGCCCCGAGGCCAGCACCTCACTCACCTGTTGAGATAGACGCGCTTCTCGGTGAACTGCCCGTTGCCATGGTGCGGATCCTCGAAGGGCTCGTTCTGGACCACCTCCACGCCCTCCCCGCGGTCGCTCTGCTCGTGGCTGTGCTTGCTGATCATGTACAGCTGCCCGATCTTGTACTGCAAAAGAGACGTGAGAGCTCAGCGCCTGCTGGCCTGGGAACATCCGGTCGTGACGCCCACCCCGAGCCCAGAGCTGATGGATGGGAGTAGACACTAGCCCCAGGTGACTGTTCCATGGTGCTGGGCATTGGGTGTGCAAACAGCGTGTTCCTGGGCACCTTTGGTATCACCGGGCGAAAGTTCCCGGGGTGCGGAGTGGGGACTTGAAGGGGTACAACAGAGAGGGGACACGGATCTCTCTCCCACTCTGGCCCCACTGGGGTAAGTGCAGATGCAGCCCAATTCTGTGTGGCCAAAACCAGGCCTGGGGCTCCGTGGGCACCGTGCTTCCTGAAGCGGAGTCACAGGAAGCTTTGAGTCACCCCAGAGGTCCAGGCCCACCATGAGTAGAACTGAAGTTCTCGGGATTCGAACACACAGAGGGGAATCTCGGGTGCAGTCCGTGGCCCCGGGAGGAAGCAACTCACAAGGAACTGTCTCCCCCTAGACTGTGGGCCTCTCACATCTGAGCTGACTCATACCCCTTCCCGCCTCTCCGGAAACGCAGGGCTAAGGGCTCCCCTTACCCGCACTCATCGTCCACCCCTCAGCCCCCAACCCAGTAATTTCCACAGTGGCAAAACTAATTTGGTGGAGAAAAACGAGGTAGAAGGAGGAGGAAGGAGTCAAATGACTTATGCCTGATGGATGCCTGCTCAGGGTCGGAAAGACTGAAAGATGGGGCAGGGTCAGAGGGGGTACAGCAACGAGGGTATTTGTCTGACCTGTGGCTAATCTGATTTCATCCTCACATACATACAGTCCCCTGAACCCACCAGGAGTTATCCCTGAGAGAAGAGCCAGGAGTAAGCCTGGGTGTGCTGGGTGTGCCGTCCCCACCAATTTAAAATTATAAGACCTTGCATCAGCGTTCCCCAAGAGGGAGTCATATATATTCTCCTACCCCCTCATACCCACTCATACACATGCCTACATACACAGCCCTACACACAAGCTTTACATAGATACACATACATGAAATATGGTTGCCACACAAACCTATACACAAGCTTCACACACATACGTATACAGACACAACACATGCATTTATATATATGTGTATATATATATACACACACATATATATATACACAATACACCCTCAATGTACAGGCGTCACAAAGATATGTACATTCACACAAATATGCATCCATATGTACATATACATACATATACACATGCATCATATAAACACACACATACACACAGAATTGTCCTCAACCCCCTAGAATTGGGAGAAAGTGACAGAGCTTCACACAAGTTGCTGTCAGCTCTAGGTTGTTCCCCCAAAGAACCCAGGCCAGCGAGGATTAGGTCTGCGACAAAGAGACAGAGCGAGGGGCGAATTGTGAATGAAGAGAGCAAGTGAAGCATGAATCCACAGGTAGATGCCCCACTGAGAGGACTCAGAGGACGGGCCTCAGTTCCGCAGCTGCCGCAGGGAGGGAGTGTGGAGAGAACGTGTGAGGCCTCGTCTGAGGCAGGCCCGGGGCCAGGGCACCAGGAGGGAGCGTGGGGTCCCTAAGGCTCCAGCCCTTTCCCATGATGGCCTGCACTCAGAACGCTTTGCGACTGCGCCTGCATGCTTGGGAGTGGGGAAGGAGAGCCGAGAGGAACATCAAAGATGAAGTCTATTTTTTAAATGGATTTGGGGAGCAGAAGCTTGAGCAAATATCTCTTTAGTATGTCGGGTTCTTCCTTGTCGCCAGGAAGCAAAGAGGAAGAAGAGTGTGTAGAACAGGGCTGTGCTGATCTCTGAGAGGGGTCAGGCTCAACTCATGCAGACATCAACTCATACACAGATCAACTCATGCAGAGATCAACCCATACACAGAAATCAACTCATGTAGAGATTAACCCATACACAAACATCAACTCATCACACAGAGATCAACTCATGGAGAGATCAACACATACACACATAGATCAACTCCTCACACAGAGATATGCTCATGTAGAAATCAACCCATACACAGAGATCAACTCATCACAGAGATTAACTCACGTAGCAATCAACCCATACCCACAGAGATAAACTCATACAGAGATGAGCTCATACATACAGAGATCAATTCATACATAAAGATCTACTCAGATACACAGAGATCAACTCATCAAAGAGATCAACTCAGACACAGAGATCCACTCATGCAGAGATAACTCATATACACACCAACTCCTACAGCGATCAACGTCAGCTCATGCGATGGGAACTAAGCCACAAACATGGTGGAGAGGATGCTGACAGTGAATCTGCCCTGACAGAGCAAACAGCCTTCACCTCCAGTGGAATATTACTCAGCCCTAAAGAGGAATAATGGATGGATAACCATATGTCACTTACTGACAAGGACACTTCTGGGGACCTGTGGTTAAGCAAAGGCCTTGGGGGCCCTAAATGGGAACCCCACACTTGGTGATAAGCAAGGCTATGCAGGGTCAAGAAGGAAGCCCATCACACACAGTGAGGCAACTGCAGCAACCCCGGTGATGCAGGACCCAAATGACAGGGAACCTCGGTGTCACAGGCTGAGGTGTACCCCCAGACTCTGATGTGGGAGACCCAGCTATTCAGCGTGGGGCCTGAGGTGGAGAGAGAGTCTGGGCAGAGGTGATGGGGTTCAGTGGAGCCACTGAGCTCCCTAACCCAATAGTACCAGCATCTTCTTTCCTGGGGCAAATCTGTGGAAGGGAGATGAGGGGGACAGAAAGAGGGAGACAGAAAGGATAGGTTAGGGGTGCTTGGAGCTTCGTCCTGCCCTCCCAACCAGAGAGAGAGAGAGAGAGGGAGAGAGAGAGAAAGAGAGAGATCAAAAGCTGCTGTATTTCAAGCCACTTTCATGCCAGCAACAGAACACGATGGGTGTTCTGGAGAAGAGAGAGCCTGAGACCCTGACGGAGGCGGCAGCTGTCAACAACCCTGCTGATCCACTAGATGCCACTAAATGCTTCTGCCTCTGGAGGGGTTGCCCAGACAGTGCTCAGAAGGGCCCTGGACCCCTCCTGGCAATACCAAAACCCACGATGGCATGGGCCCAGCAGTGCTCAGGGGAACATGCATTGCTCAGAAAAGAACCTGGGTCCTCCACCTGCCGGACACTTCTGAGCTCTCTTCAGCCACTGAGGGCTCGTTTTCAAGCGGCTAGTTTCTGTGATGTGCATTTCACCTCATTTCCAAATAAACAATTGCCTTTGCTTCAGAAGCAGGTGCCCTTCCCCTTAAGCCGAGCTGGGGGTAGTGGGGAGAGGAGGGTGACAGAAGCTTTACTGCTAGACCAGCCTCAGGAGCTCCAAGCAGAATGTAGGAGACCAGGACAATACCCGACACGAAAAAGCCATTAGCCAAACGCCAGCCTGCACGGGCTGCTGTCAGCTCAAGTGCTTCCTGCTCTGCGGATAGGGATGGCGCGAGGCGGCGACAGCTGATCCACTGGCCTCATTGATCATTCCAGTGGCTCCCAAGGCGCAGCCTGAGCTCACTCAGAGAGCGTCAGTCTGGGGGCGACCGACAGACGCTCGATGCTGCAGACGGTGACATGGACGGGGGTGGCAGGACACTCGGGCCCAGACACTGAGCTGGTCAAGGGCTCCACAGTGGTTATTCCCCTCCCCCACACGCAAGCCGACCTCCTGCACTGGCTGTGGCCACCTTAGCCCGGCCACCCAGAAGCAGAGAGACTGGGAGGTGGCCTTTTCCTTTGTCGTTTAAGGGGTCACACCCGGCAGTGCTCAGGGGTTACTCCTGGCTCTGCACTCATGGCTTCATGCTGGCAGTGCTCAGGGATCATAAGGGAGGCTGGAGTTCGAACCTGGGTGGGCCTCGTGTAAGGCGAGCATCCTACTCACTGAACTATGGCTCCAGCCCCATTGGGGGGGTTGCTTTTGAAATCACAAATTAAAGAGGACAGTTGGGGGAAGGGGGAAAGACTGATAGTTTTTGAGCCATCTGTCTGTCACCAAATTACTCTTTAAAACGTTGAATTTGAGAGAGAAAGAGAGAGAGAGAGGTTTGCCTTGCACACAGCTGAGCCAGGTTTAAGCCCCAGCCCATCAGGAATGATCTCTGAGCACAGAGTCAGGGGTAAGCCCTGAGCACTAGTGGGAGTGGCCCCACACCCAAACTTTCACCATCACGATCATGATCATCCTGTTGTTCGTCGATTGCCTCGAGCAGGCCCCAGTAACGTCTCCTTCGTCCTAGCCCTGAGATTTTAAAAAGTGCCATATTCAAGGCTCTAGGGTTAGGAGAATGAGACCCATCATTATTACTGGTATTTGGCATATTGTGTACGCCACAGGGAGTTTGCCAGATTCTGCCATGTGGGCAGGTTACATTCAGTAGCCTCCCAGGTTGTCCAAAGCAAGAATAAGATAATAAGACGTCATGTCAAGATAATAAGAACATTGAGTCTTCCGGGAGCTTGGTTTTATAGTCTCTGGGTCTTGGCCATTGATGGGATTACACAGCGCTAGGGGCCAGTTGGTGGATGTGACCCCTGCCTACTGGAAGATGGGGGATCTGGGTGGAGGATGCTCAGATCCGATCCGAGCAGGCTTGGAGATCTCAGCCCCGGGACCCGCATGCCTTTGTTCCTCTGCCAGTTCCTTCATGCATGTGGAGAGTGGTCTCAGCATGGTGGTGGTTGTGACCCAAACTATAGATCTATACAATTCTGGGCTTTTCCAGCCCTTAAACTCCAGATGCTGCAGAAGACAGCAGGGGAGATTCTTACTCAAAGGCATAGTAAGTGCTGAGGTCCGCTGAGCGCAGAGGGGTGCGAGGACCCCTCACGGCAGCTCCAAGCTAGGTAGTGAAACGCCAACACGTGGCAGTTTTTTAAAAGAATTGTTTTGGTGGGTGGAGGGGTTTGGGCCACACCTGGCTGCACTCAGGAATTACTTCTGGCAGAGCCAGGGGGAGCCCTATATCATCCCTTCCCCACCATACTATCTCTCTGGCCTCCAACATGTCACATCTTTAAAAGCCCTATTTCCTCTTTTTTTTTTTCTTTTTTGTGTCACACCTGGCGATGCTCAGGGCTTACTCCTGGCTCTTCAGGAATTACCCCTGGCAGTGCTCTGGGGACCACATGGGATGCTGGGAATCAAACCCAGTTCAGCTGCATGCAAGGCAAACACGCCGTTGTGCTATCGCTCCAGCCCCTTCTTTCCTCTTTAATATACTTTCTTGCGAAGCTCCACCCCTAATTTAAGGAATATACCACATACTTGATCATCAGCTGACATGTCAAATGAAAACGAAGCAAGCTTACATGCCAAATGAAAAGTGACAAATTCCAAAGATTCTGAAGCCTTTGAAGCCTGAAAGTTGACCAAAGGGTTGATGCTGATGGTGAAAAGAGGCATAGATTGGTTTTTAACATTTGTTTCTAATGCTCTCGAGGGTGCACTCAGAGAGGTTATTTACACATAAGGAGACTGAGTCTCGGGTTAAGGATGACCTCCACGCCACGCGGTTTGTAGAATGTCCAGTTGGCTGATCTATTCTTTTACCTCACCCAGCTTCAGCCCCGATTTCTCTAATGATCGCTTGGCCAATTCCGGGCCTCGCTACAATTCAGAAGTTCAGAGCCGCAGCCTCTGAACTTTGCCATTTCAGAAGCTGAGTAACAAAAGCCTGATATCATTGGAAAGATCAAAGTTGTTGAAACCTCGCACACACCTTTGGAATGGCAGAGCAATTACGCTCTCACTTTGAAAGATCTATTGTTATAATTCCAGGGTTTGGGTAATCATCATTACAGGCAATCACGATTTAGAGGCAGCTCCCTGAGAACCATCATTAGATCAGCTACCCCAAATAATTTTCCCTGGAGTCAAAAAAAACATCGTGAGGGCTCAGCTCTTTCTGCCTTGCACAGAGCACATCTGACAGAGCTGCAAAATTTGAAAGCAGGCAGAGTTGTATAATGCAGGGTTTCTTAAGCATTTTTCCACATGCAGCCCTTTGCACCGAAGAATTCTTGTTCCACTTCAGGTGCAGAGGTATGTACTATAGGCATGTAAATCAAACACTAAAAATAAATCAAAAGGAAAATTCTTTTAAAACACATTGAGGGCTCGGTTGGAGTGACAGGACAGTGAACAGGGCACTTGCCTTGCATGTGGGCAACCTGGGTTCAATCCTTAGCACCCCATATGGAACCCTAAACACTTCCAGGAGTGATCCCTGAGCACAGAGCCAGTGTGAGCACTGTCCTCAGCAAGCCCTGAGCACTGCCAAGTGTGACCCGAAGACCAAAAAATCCACAAACACATAGGGTGTCTCGTAAAGGGGCAATGATGCTGTTTTTACCCATTGATTCCTGCAAAATGTTTGATTCCTTCCCGTTCTGTTCTGACCGTGTGGCAGAGGAAGAGAAGCAGAGAGAGGAAATAGTCTACCATGCCTGAGCACTCCCCTGGGAGTCACGTCACTTATGCAGAAACGCCTTCCCCATTCATGGACAGAGACAAGGTCAGTGCTCAATACGAGGTGCTCAGAGTACTGAAAGGTGATAGCGTCATGCCCTGCAAGGGACCCACTCAGGCCATGGCTATAGTGACCTCCCCCTCCCACTCCCCCCTTCGCCTGAGGTTTCCAAGCTTCAGACCACACACGGGGCCATTACACTAGGGAAAGAGAGATGGTAGGTCCACATCCTATCTGGGAGGGTTGGGTCACACCCAACAGTGCTTTGGGGGCCATCTACGGTGCCAAAGACCAAACCCAGTTCAGACACACATGCTCCCTACCTGCTGTCCTATAGCTCCGGGTCCCCTAAGGAGTCCAGGTTTTAATTAACCGCACAGCCTCCAAAGGGAGAGATGGCTGAGCCACCCACAGCCAGGCCGAGCATGGGGCAATGTGCTCTGTCAACTCTGCAGGCAACGCTCTATTCAATAAAGTTTTATTGGAAAAGAGCCATGCACAGTCATCCTGTAGCTGCTTTTACCTTCCCCAGCAGGGTTGAGGGGCTACAACAGAGCCTACCAGGAACCCACAGAGTTGACCACGTTTCCTGTCTTCCCAGGCGGTGTTTGATGGACCCTTGTGGAGCAGGCTGCAGGCTGCACTGTTCACCTCCGCCAGGTCAGAGGTAACTGGTGAGCATTTCAAACGGAATGGACCTGGATTTCAAATTTTCTTTCATTTCAATGCAGTTAAAAACATTTGATTCAGGACCAGAGAGATAGTGCAGCGGGGAAGGCACTTGCCTTGCACACAGTCAATGCGGGTTTGATTCCCGGCATCCCACAGGGTCCCGAGTACCACAGGGAGTAATGCCTGAGTGAAGAACCAGGAGTAACCCCTGAGTAACCACATACATCATTGTGTGGCCCAAAAACAAAATAAAATAAAAATATTCGAGTCAGTGCCTAGAAAGCTTTTCTGTATGTCTGAAACACTTGCACCTGTGCCCTTCATCACACCAGACAGCCCTTGTGCCCGAGACTGGCTTTGTCCTGCCATGAACATCTGGTTGGATGGCCATCACAGCGAATGTTCCTCCAACCGTCCAGAGCCTGCCAACCTCCACTTGACTGAGGTCGCCATAACTGCGAATGCCTAGAGAGTGGGATGGGTGCTGCCCCGGTGCTGGTGATGACGCGAAGTTAGTGTTTAATGGGGCAGATGTGTTTGAGGGGCTCAAAGTAGTCAGGTGATGGTCGCCCAGCACCAGGGAAAGCGTTCTCAGCCAGTTGAAAGCAGTGAAAATTGTCCATTTGATGAGATGCCTATTCTATCCAAATCGTAAGGCCTAAGAACCCGTTCTTTTCCCAGGAAACTGGCACCCCCACGGCCCATTTTACAGTGATTTCATGGTTATGGCTATGAAATGGGATTTTCAGGGCCACGTGGCTTCCAGAGCTGGAGCACATGCTTTGCATGCAGGAGTCCAGGACTTGCTCCTCAGCACCACGGGGAGCTGGGGGCAAAACAAACAAAAACAAAATATTTCCAAGGGGAGAAGTGTTCCTTTTAGCCGGCCCTTCGGAACCTTCTCTGCAGGTACTGAGGCCCGGGTGCAGGGCAGCAATAAATGACAACCTGGAGTCAGTCTCCCGAGCGCCCCACCTCCCCGCCCTCCCAGCCTGCCTCTGCTGGGGCCCTGAACTCAGGGTCATCCCTATTTGCCATCTGGAGGCCGCTCCATCAGCAGTGTCAACACCGCACTGACTGCGGGGCGTGGGGGGGGAGGAGACTGGCTGAAAGCAACTGCCTGCGGGTCCCACCAGCCTTGCTCCCCCAGCTAGGCGTGTGCTCCTCCCCCCAGTGTAGGCCCCTCCCCCAGGTGTATGCTCCTCCCCCTAGGTATATGCGCCTCCCCTAGGTGTATGCTCCTCCCCCAGGTGTATGCTCCTCCCCCTGGGTGTATGCTCCTCCCCCTGGGTGTATGCTCCTCCCCCCTGGTGTATGCTCCTCCCCTTGATTTATGCTCCTCCCCCTGGGGATATGCTCCTCCCCCTAAACCTGAGCTCCTCCCCTGAACCTGAGCTGCAGGACTCTACCTTGCAGGGCTACCTTGCAGGGCTTTTCCTACAGGTAGTACAGGTAGGGGTCCCCATCCTTCATGTAGACGCGGTGCATTTTGACCCTCAGCGTCTAGATCTAACTTGGGTTCTGCAAGGACATGACTGACCGGCCCCTCGATCTCTCTGGCTCCACGATTCAGTGTCCACATTGCGCCACGGGGCCAGGGAGGTTAAAAAGAAAAAGAAGAAAAAAATGTAAGTTTCTTGGGTGCTTCGTCATCTCTCTCCCAGCCAGGTCAATAAACCCCGAAAACCAATATCCGATCCCACAAAGAAAATACCAACCTGCAGCTCGTATTTCAGAATATCAGCACATCATCAGAGAATTATCTTCCCTCCTGGATTTTTATAAGGAGCCCACTGAGGTGCTTTGTTTACGTAAGCACTGTGTCATTATGCCAGGGTTGGGGAATGAAAAACTGATAAAAAGATTTAAGAAGAAGCTGAGTTATCAACGTTTAATTCAAAAAAGTCTCTCCCCACCCCTGTGTGATAAACTAATATAAATAGCATCGGTGCTGCAGGCTTAACCCATTCTAGTTTGCAGACGGTTCCGGACTGGAACAGCAGTAAAATAGCCAGGGAAGGGTCTGGACATGCTTGCACGTTGGTGCAAGATGGACTCTGTCTACCTTCCTGCGAGATGGACTCTGTCTACCTTCCTGTGAGTTCCCTCTATACTCGCTCATCTAAAAGCAAAGGCCAACTGACCACGTCCCATGAATGTCTTGTTCCTGCACCACTCTCTCTATCCCGTAAGCTTTCCCCAGCCATGGCCACAACCACCTACGTGAGATCCCTGTGCCCTGTTTTCTGCCCCTGTCTGGTCCTGAATGACCTGATCCAGGAGGTCCAGGAAGAGAGTAAAGAGTCCAGAGAGCATATGGAGAGGGGAAGGAGAAGGGAAGAGAGACAAAGAGAGAGAGTCAGAGTGCAGAGAGGGCTGGAAGTTGCAACATTCTTGACAGCAGATGAAAATTTAAAGCATACATTATTTTTGGTAGCGGGGGGGAAGTTGGGGGTTTGAGACCATACCCGGTGGTACTCAGGGTTTACTCCTGGTGCTCACTCTGCACTCAGGGGTCACTCCTAGGGTTGCTTGGGGAACCATATGCAGTGCTGGTATCAAAACTAGGTTGGCCACGAGCAAGAAGAACATCTTACCCACTGTGCTATATCTCAGACCCCAAAATGCGCATTTTTTGGTTTTGGCCATACCCAGCAGTGCTCAGGGCTTACTCCTGGCTCTGAGCTCAGGGATCACTCCTGGTGGACTTAGGAGGCCATATGGGATGCCAGAAATCCAAGCCAGGTCAGCCGTGAGCAAAGCAAGTGCTCTACCCACTGTGCTATCTTTCTGGCCACAAGACTGCATATTTTTATGTCCTCCTTCCAACATGGATGGGCTTTGGGGTTGAAATCTAGCCCTGAAAACTCACTTGGTCCCTAGATAGAAAAAGCACATCTATGTAACATTACGAAGTAGCAGCTACACAAAAGCTGCCCTTCTCTTATGTATGGATGAGAAGCTGATGTAAGGATCAGCTGTAGATGAGGCCAAGAAGCCCGTCAACAGAACTAAGATAGAAAGCACCAGACCTGAGCTTACCCCAGGTCTGCAGTCCTGGGTGTCTGGGCTCCGGGCTGGTGGGCACACTCCCGGTTCCCAAGGGTTTTGTCTGGTTTGGTTCACGGAGTCAATGGACACTGCATGGGTACCAGACGGGAAGGCAAGGAGATAGTCATACAACACAGTGGCGCGGGGCTGGAGCAATAACACAGCGGGTAGGGCGTTTGCCTTGTACGCAGTCAACCCGGGTTCAATTCCCAGCATCCCATATGGTCCCCTGAGCACCGCCAGGAGTAAGTCCTGAGTGTAGAGCCAGGAGTAACCCCTGAGCATGGTCGGTGTGATCCAAAAAGAAAGAAATAATAATAATAAAAAAAAAACCACAGTAGTGGAAAGGAGGGTCTCTTGCAGTGTCCACATGTAAGGCTATGTGTTGCAGGAGCTCATAGCAGAGCCATCCAATCACATGGCTGAGAAACAGGAGCCCAACCGCAGCTCCAGGAAGTGGAGGTGTTTGGTAAGAGCTCTGGCCTTTAGAGAGCAGTGAGGGGCTGGGGAGCCGGCTCAGAGGGCGGGGGCACATCCTTTCCATGCTGGAGCCCTGGATTTAAGCCCCAGTCCCACAAGATCCCCCCAGTATCACAGGGAGCAACCCTCCCCCCCAACACACACACACACACACACACACACACACACACACACACACACACGACCAGGTGTGGCCTGCCCAAACAAAACTAAGTCAGATAAAATCAAAATGGAAAGTAATCAAGGTTCTTGAATGTCTTCCGGATGTCTACAGCCCACCCCCAAGACCAGTGAGGAAGAAAACAGATGTGGGGGTTGCAAAGAGATGTCACCCATGTTGTCTCCTCTGTCAGTGCTCAGCTCCTCAGCAGAAGCGGTCCAGGGGGTGGTGGGGAGGTGGAGGCGCTTTTGGAGTCAGGGGGCGAGCAAAGTCTTCCAGAAAGAGCAAGGCTGTTGGTGAGGATTATGGCACTGATCAGTTCGTCCAGATATTGGCAAGAGCATGAAGGAAGGCAGCGACGCCTCATCAGACAGACAAATGGACAAAACAGACAAACAGACTTAACAGACCGACAAACGGACTCAAGAGCAGGGTCAGCAATCAGCGTCCGTGTCTGGGTTCTCCTGAGACCAGAGGGAGACCAGAGGGAGACCAGAGGACGCCTGGCCCTCCAGTTCCACCTGCACAGCCGGGGCCCTGACTGTCCTCACAGATCCAGCAAGGCCCTTCGTGCTGGGCATAGGAAGACTCTGTACCATGTGGAAGCCACTGAACCCCTTGGCTTTGAAGTGCTGGATGGCACAGCAGGAGTTTCAGGGGCTTCATTGCTAATCAGTTAGCAATGAAGAGAGTCAGAAGCAAGGTAAGTATGTGGAAGGAGGTTTAGAAAATTCCAGCATCATGGGGATAAAGTAATAGTACAGCAGGTAGGACAATTGTCTTGCATATGGCTGACCCAGGTTTGATTCCTAGCATTCATATGGTCCCCCAAGCCTGACAGGAGTGATACCTGAGTGCAGAGACAGGACAGGAGTAGGCCCTGAGTACAGCCAGGTTCCACCAAAAAAAAAAAAATCCATTTTTTTCCCTTTTGCTAAAGTAGCATTTTACCCCCTATACTCCATCTCTAGCCCCAATGAGCTTTTTATTTATTTTTAAGGAATCTGCACTGATTTCTATTGCAATGTACCAGAGTTATAATTTCTTCAGATCCTCGCCAACACTAGCTATTTTCTGATTTTGTCTTTTTTTTTTTTTTAATTGAGGAGCGATAGCACAGCAGTAGGGCGTTTGCCTTGCGTGCAGCCAGCCCGGCAGAGCTGGGTTTGATTCCTCCACCCCTCTCAGAGAGCCCGGCAAGCTACTGAGAGTATCTTGCCCACACGGCAAAGCCTGGCAAGCTACCCATGACGTATTTGATATGCCAAACACAGTAACAACAAGTCTCACAATGGAGATGTTACTGGGCCCGCTCAAGCAGTCATTCTACATAAGTATAGAGTGTTTCAAAGTCAATTCTAGTTTCTGTCTCGAAAATTTCATTCTCATAAAATTCATCAACATTGTCACTTTGAACTCTTCTTTCAGATAAGTACTAAGGTAGTCCCTGGTAGAGATTACTTGGTTTCTTTTACATCAGAACGGTCCTACAGACCCTTCTGATGAAACACCAATGAAAAAGTATTCTTTTTCAGGGGTTTGCGGTGTCTCCTGGAAGTGTTCTCATTGCAAATGTAAAATTAACTCTTTTCAAACTCTCTCTCCATATATTAATATAGATAGATATCTATATAAATCTTAGGTAGATAGATATCTATATATATCTTAGATAGAGAGATATCTCCCTTTGAATAGAAATAGGCGAACCCATTTGCAAATCTTTCAAACGCTTCTTATTGTGGAGGCAGGACTCTACAATGACTTCTGTAACAACAATCTCTTGGTTGGGGAGCTTGGGGAAATGCCAAAAGGAAGTAGTAATGATAGCAGTGGACATGACCTGGCAAGGCACTTGTCCTTCTGTTCTAGAAGCTGCCTGCAGTATGACTTGGGTGGCTCATCATGGCAGACTATGGAGTCACCAGGAACAGGAAGCCCAAGAGCCCAGCTGACTCGGCTTTGAATAGTGATGAGGCTTTCTCATCAAAGCTGTGGGTGAAAGAGTCAGTTTAGGTCAGTTTTGTATTTTTTAATGCTTTTCTTAGAGATTAATTCACTTTTTATTATATTTAATTCACTTTTTATTCTTTTAAAAAAAGTGGGGGGCTTGGGGACTATACCCAATGTGTTCAGGGGATTACTCCTGACTCTATGCTCATGGATTACTTCTGGCGATGCTCGGGGGCTCACTTGGGGTGCATGTTGGCTGTGTGCAATGCACACGTCCTACCCGCATCGTGCTGTTCTAGCCCTCACTTATTCTGTTGTAGGCGACAGCTACTCTTGAAATGACTTTGAACACTGCAGAAGACCAAATAGATGCTTCTCATCACTTTCTGTGTTTTTTGGGGGGAAGCCCTCCCAAAGTGCAGCTTGGGGATCCCAGGGACCCTTCCTGGTGGTTCAGTACCAAAGCCTGAGAGCTAGGAGAGACAGTGCAGAGGGCAGGACCCAGGTCCAAGCCCTAGCTCCCTACGGTCCTCTGAGAACACAGGGAACAATCCTGGAGCACTGTAGGGAGGAACCTTCGAGCACTGCCAGATGTGGTACCCAAACAAAAATCTAGAACATAGGGACAGAGATAATACAGTGGGGAAGATGTTTTCCTTGCACAGAGCTGACCTGGGTTCAATCCCCGGTATACCCTCTGGTCCTCCAAGCCCTGCTGGGTCTAGCCCCAAAACCAAACAGGGGGACGCAGTGATTTGAATCAAAGTATTTGGGGACAGGCCCCTGGGAAAGAGAAATATGCTCACTACTCCAGAAGAAATATGACATCAGAGCCCTCCACTACCTCCTGACTGCTCAAGCCAACTTGGGAGGAGAGAGCAGGACTGTGGGCCTAGGAGCAATCACCTCTCCTTCCCGACCCTTCCTCCCTCCCTTCCAGCCCCGTCCCCACTCCTGGAGGGAGACCACTCCAGAGGGGCTTGCCAGTCTGCGGGAGGACAGGCCCGCATCCCCCCTCCTCTCCTTGCCTCTCCTCTGGGGCAGATGGTATTTGCATACTGACATATTGTAAATCTAGTCACCCAGGTAACGGGCTCCACTGCGCAGCAGTGCAGGGAAGGTCAGCCTGCTTCCTTCTAAAATTAGAAGTCAGACCAATCGGCTTTGTAACCGTTCCAGGGAGAGTGCCCAGGTGGAAAGCAGATTGGATTCTTAAAGCCATGCTTCCAATCCGGCAGAAGTGGGGCTTTCTACCGCGCCAATAACCCCGCTTGACCGCATGCCCCTGTGCGCCCTGCAACCTCGGAGCTGCGGGAAGGAATCATTGAGGACTTGTTGAGTGGGTGGGCCCAGGCCTATTCCTTCCAGGCCTCTCAGGGGACCTGGGGGTCTCTTTCTCTCCCAGCTAAACCAGCCAGGAGTGGAACCCTTTTTTTTCTGGATTTTTGGGTCATACACAGCGGTGCACAAGGTTCCTCCTGGCTCTGCACTCAGGAATTACCCCTGGCGGTGTTCCGGGGACCATATGGGATACTGGGAATCGAACCTGGGTGGGCTGCATGCAAGGCAAATGCCCTCCCCGCTGTGCTATTGCTCCAGCCCCAGTTGTCAAGCACCCTTCTTTTTTCTCCTTCCTATGGAGAGGGGGCTTGAGGGACTTCGAGAAATGTCAGCATGCTGCCTGCAGCCCCCCTCATCACTCCTTTCTCAAAGGTCTATGTGCCATTAGGGAATCTCACGGTGGCTGGTATTGACATGGGCCTTTAATGGTGCTCAGGAGAGGCAGTGGCACAGGAAGGGAGAGTGTTCAGAACTTAGCTCAGCCTCCTGGGCCTCTGGGTTCTGCCACACAGCAGGCAGCCGCTGGCGGGTGAGGGGGGGAGCTCTCACTAGACAGGATTTTAGTTCCCTGACACATGAAAATGTCTCCTACTCTGTATACCCCATGAAACCAATGAGCTCGGCCATTCCTTCTTGCCCTTGTCTGAGGCCCAGGGAAATGCTGGCTACTTGGACAGCCTTGCAGAGTCCTCCAGGACTGTCCCCGTGGCCACCAAGTCTAGCAACAGAACAGAAGCATTATCAGCAACGGCCTCTGAACCCCCGGGGCCACAGAGATGGTACACACATAAGGCACTTGCCTTGTTCACGGCTGACCTGGGTTCCACCTGGCACCAGGTTATGGTCCCTGAGTACCTCCATAAGTGACTCCCTGAGCACAGAGTCAGGATTATCCCTGAGCATAAACCATCATAGGTGGCTCCGTCCCCTTTACCACCATCCAGAAAAAAAAAAGAAAATATTAGTTGAATACCCATTATGTGCTGGGCGCCAAGGATGTTAAAATGGGAAAGAACAAGTCTCCACACTCAAAACATTCAGGTTCTCATCCAGGAAGCAGAGAAGACAAAACCAGAACAAACCAATGAAAATGACAGTAAAATAGACACACGCCAAGTGAAAGTGCAGGGGAAGCCCCGGGGCAGGTGGGGCGGGGTCAGTACTGGGCACTCAGGACAAGAGCTGACAAGAGTCCTCAAGGGGCTTCAGTCACGTTTGGGGGGAAACTGGCCTTGCAGATCTCATACTCGCTGCTGCCCTGGCCTCTGCCCCAGCACATGGGGAGGGGGAGACCCGGCCAGGTGTAAGGTCCTCTGAGGAGAGTCCTCCCGGAACTTGGGGTCACACAGGCCTCGGCACCCTTGCCTCTGTGAAGGGTGCGCAGGACATGCGTGGAGGGAAGCGCTCACCTAACTCCTCCTCATCCTTCCCCTTCACTCAGCGCCACCCCCCCCCCCAGGCCCCAGAACAACAGGACTCACAATCCTTAGTTTGATGAGAAAATGGGGGGGGGGATAGGGAAGCAAAGAAGAATGTGGGGGGGCAGCAAAGAAGAACGCTGCATGCCAGTCCACCCGCCCTTCCTTCGCCTGCCCAGTCCTTGGCTCTTTATGGCAGAAGTGAGGCTGCGGGTCCCCAGCTCCCAGGTCTCCTTCTCGAGTCAACATTTACCCTACTACTGGGGACACTGGTGGAGGAATGGGGGTTCGATTCTTGTATGACTGAAACCCAAACATGAAAGTTTTTTAACTGGAGCTTATGGTGATTCAATGGGGAAAAAAACAACAAACCAACATTTGCCCTATTGTTTTTCAGATTTTTCAGATTTGCAGATTCTTTTTTCAGATTTTAAATATTAAAACCACTTCAATATTTTATTTTTATATTGTTTTTCAGATTATTTTTATAGCATTAGTGGCAGTGCTCGGCTCCGCCCTCTCCTCCCCACGGGGTGGGTGGGGGAAGCAGGAGGAACAGGGAAGATGGGGTGCAGGAGATGCACGTGGGATGGGGGAGCAAACTCAGAGCTCTAAGCCCTCTCCCTGGCCCCTGGTTTCCAGACGCTGCAGGGTAAATCTGAGGACTCTGGGTTGAGGAGAATGAGTACCCTAGGGGCAGGTTTTGGGAATGATCTCAGGAGGAAGGCACCTGGGGACAAGGGTCCCGGAGAAGATGCCAGAAGCTCCGCAAATGTACTTCCTTAGGCGACAAATGAACATATCCTTAGCGACATACTTGCTCTCAGTGTTGCCTTGGTTTCCCACTTTTAATGGAGCTGAGTATCAAGAAATAGGCCCCAACCACAAGGAAAATAACTAGAAAAGGAAAGAGGAATTCTACAGGGCATCCAGTTATGTGGGGAAAGGAGACAGGAGGAAGGGAGAAAAGGGAGGTGGGAGGGACCGGAGGGACTGTAAGGAGCTAAGGCACTTGTCTTGCAAGCTGTGGATCCTGGTTCAATCCCAGGCAAGACGTGATTCCCCCCAGCAGCACCAGGGGGCACTGCTGAGAACAGTCAGGAATAGCCCCTGAGCACTCCCTGGGGGGAAGGGGGCGGTAAGCCGAAACCCCCTCTTCAAAAAAGATGGCATGTGGGGGAGGGGGCAGCTGTAAATAGGGCATTTGCCTTGCACATGATAGACCTGGGTCCAATTCCCAGCATCCTATATGGTCCCCCCAAACACCGCCAGGAGTGATTTCTCAGTGCAGAACCAGGAGTAACCCTGAGCATCGCTGGATATGACCCAAAAAAGCCAAAAAAAAAAAAAAAAAAGATGGGAGGGGTAGAAAGAAACCTTGTAACTCCAAGCCCCCAACTGCCTATTTCAGGAAATGTTGACTGGCTACCAGAC
Source organism: Sorex fumeus (assembly GCF_029834395.1). Taxonomy (NCBI): domain Eukaryota; kingdom Metazoa; phylum Chordata; class Mammalia; order Eulipotyphla; family Soricidae; genus Sorex; species Sorex fumeus. The sequence goes on from NW_026606120.1 coordinate 81,812,953, forward strand.
AAGATTTCAGGAAGGTGATTCTGTAGATTAAAAAAAAAAATTGAGCTGTTTAAAGAATTTGACCTAAGTACTTGATCTAGAGATATATCCTACAGAAACTCTTTTGCCACTGTGCAGAGATCTGTTTGTTTAAGATTATTCATGGTTACATTATATGCAGCAGCTTAAGCTGGAAAAAATCCAACTGCCCATCAATGGAACTGGTCAAATAAATTAAGGTGCATCCCAGTAATGAAATATAATATAGCCATTAACTCGTGAAGAAGGTCTCCACTTGCCAAAACTAAAAAATGCCCCAGATGCATAGTTAAGTAGAAAAAAAAAAAGCACGCCACAAAGCAGTAGAAATAGCAGAATCTTTTGTAAATGCTCCCATGCATAATAGTATTTGAGTCAGGAGGAAGAAAAGAGTAACAGTCAATTGTTAGCAACAATCACCTAAGAGAGGACTGGGAAATGTACTTCTACAAGGTCTGAAATTGCCATAAGGAACACATACTTTGGGGAGCATGAGGTGGGCTCACACCCAGTGGACAGACCTCTGCAGTGCTCAGGGAGGACCATATGTGGTACCAGGGATTCAAATCAGGGTTAGCAGGATGCAAAGTAAGTCCTTTAACCCCTATACTAAATCTTCATCCCACCTTGTACTTGCCTTTTCAGTCCTTCCTTCTTCCTTTCTTTCTTTCTTTCTTCCTTCCTTCCTTCCTTCCTTTCTTTCTTCCTTCCTTCCTTCCTTCTTTCATTCCTTCCTTCCTTCCTCCTTTCTTTGTTGTTGTTTTTTTTTATTTGGCTTTTTGAGTCACGCCCGGCAATGCTCAAGGGTAACTCCTCGCTCTGCACTAGGAATCACTCCTGGCAGTGCTCAGGGGACCATATGGGATGCTGGGAACCGAACCCAGGACTTGGCTTGTACAGGAGGTGAGGTACTTGGCTTGTATGCAGTCACTTCAGTCATGGCCCTGGTTCTATCCTTGGCACCACACATGGCCCCCTGAGCATCAGCAGGAGTCACTGCTGAGCACAGAGCCAAGAATACCCCTAATCACTGCGGTGTGCACCCCCGACTCATATAGTAGTTCATTCTATCGATTGTCAGAATGAACTATTGACAGTCAACGGAAATTGAAATGTGCAGTGTACAGAACGAGTGCAAATAGTAGTCTGGGTACCACTTGCTCTTACGGGTGCAGGTGGGAAGAAAGAAGATTCAAAAGGAAGAGAATGGGACAGGAAAGGCTTGCTCAGATGACCTCAACCTGAATCATCGGAAGAAACACCCAGGAGAACGGTTTTGCAAAACCTAAAGGTAACAATCACCCCCCCAAAAAAAAAACCGGATGTGAATTTTTTCAAATCACTGGAGAGGATATATACATCTAGCACATAGCAAAGGGGACAGGAAAAGTAGACTAAAAATAAAACATGAAGAAATAAAATCGTACGATTAGTCATATTAAATTTGTTATTTTCCATCTGAAAAAAGAATATTTGGTTGAGGAAAGGAAAGCCCAGTGATATTTTGCATATGAGAGTAAGAACTCAGGGAGTAAGGGGACAAGGCCCTGCAGGTGCCCACACTGGTTCAATTTCCGTTACATGGTCCCCAGAGCACCACCTGCAGGGACCCTGAGCACAGAGCCAGAAGTAGCTCCTGAGCACCATGGGTAGGACCCAAAGACCAAGACCCTCCCACAAACAACACATAAAAGAACTAAAAGAAAATCAGATAAAAAGGAGGATTAAAAACGTTAGCTTGAAAGCAACAACAAAACAAAAATTTCGATTGGCCAGAGAGGTAAGGCAGTGGGTAGGCACTTGCCTTGCATATGGCGGTTGATCCAGGTTTGATGCTTGTCATGACCTAAGGTCCCTAGCGTCCCGCCAGGAGTAAGCCCTGAGCACAGCTGGGTATGGCCCCAAAACAAAACCCTCCCAAAATGAATAAATTAAAATATTCTTTAGTTAGCAGACAAGAACAAAGAAAGAAATGACTGGGGTAGAGGATGGGATGAAGCTCAGAGGGAAAACACAGGCTGCTCTCAAAGTACGATCCTCAGCACCTAAGGATGCATGTGTTTGTGTGTGTGCACGTGCACACGCACGCATGTGTGTGTGTGTGTTTGTGGGTGGGTGGATGTGGGGAGGAGAATAGATCATTTTCCCTCAGATTCACATGGAAAGAGACGAGATTTTTCTCTTCATGTGCTTGCGGAAGATTTGCAAAAACTTATTCATATACTGGCCTACAACAAAAACCTAAGTCAATTCCAGGAAGAAACGATGCAAGATACACCGTCCTTCTTTCCCTCAGTCCCCCAAAACCCACAAAAGTGTCAGTGGTATAAATCAAAATCTCAGTACTCTGAGCCGGAGAGATAGTATAGCAGGTGGGGCGCTTGCCTCGCACGTTGCTGACCTGGGTTCGACCTCCAGCAGCCCCTAAGCAACCCCCAAGCCTGCCAGGGGTGATTCCCGAGTGCAGAGCCAGTAGTAACTCCTAAGCACCACTGGATATGGCCCCCAAACACAAGCAAACAAATAAATAACAACAACTCAGGACCTACACATTTTAAAGAAACTTTTCTACCATTTTTTGAGCATAGAGGTCAGAGTAACAGCACAGTGAGAAGGGCAGCTGCTTTGCATGCAGCCTACAAAAGCTTGATCCCCGGCACCCCACCTGGCCCCTTAAGCACAGTGATGCCTTAGCCAGAGTCAGAAGCAACGCCTGAGCAATACCAGGTGTGGTCCAAAATAAACCAACCAAACAAATAAAAAAAAAAAACAACTTTTGATCATAGTCGGAATGGAAAATACAGTTACATATTTATTTAAGTATCAGAATAGGAACAGTTCCTCTGACATCCAAAGTGGCAGATAAAGCTCTTAGAGGATAAAGATAGTGGACAGTGACAAGATATGAGATCACTCCCTGCCCGGAAGCAACCTTAAATCCAAACTCAGATGCCCTTTAATTATCTGCATATATTACTACAGACACATTCACACAGCGAAGAGGCTCTCCAAAACATTAATAATAGGCTGGGAATACAGTGCAGTACGTAAGGCACTTGCCTTGCATGCGGCCAACCCAAGTTCAATCCCCGGGCATCCCATATGGTTCCCTAAGCCCTGCCAGGAGTCATCCCTGAGTGTGGAGCCAGGAGTAAGCCCTGAGCACTTCTGCGTGTGGCCCCCAAATAAAAAATAAATAAATGAATTAAGAACAGAACCAAGGATGGTTCAAAGGCTGTAACCCCAGGTACAAAGGCAAGTGGGTTATACCCCAGGGTCCCTGAGTACCACCAGGACTGACTCCCACACACAGATGTATCTGCCCCTCCCCTCTATGTGTACTACGCAGTGATCTCAGGATTATGGAACGTGTATTTCCTTTCGCTTTATTTCCCTTCTTGGACCACACTCACTGTGCCTGGGAGACCATGCGGTGTCGGGGATCGAACCCAAGATCAAAGTGAGCACCACATTCCAGCCCTCTGAGTCGGTCCCTGGCCCCGGAATGTCAGCTTTTCATCTGAACTTCCCACACAGTCTCCACGAGCAATGCTGCACTTTGATATCCAGCGAATCCTCGTGTTTGCTCTGCTCTTCATAAACAAAGGCTCAACAGAACCTAATGCAACAGGCGCCAATGGCAGGAAACAAAACCCCACTTTGCCAACATGATCAAGGCCACTGAAACTCCCTCCTTGGCACTGACCTCGCAGCTCGAGCCTGGCACTTGTCCCTGCTGCCCGTTAGAACTGTGCTTGGCACCATACTAGCCTCTGACCTTGCGCCTGCTGGCCACCCAGTATCCACTGGCTAATACTGTGTCATCACTGCGGTTTCTCTTTTTAGGGAAAAAACAAGCACGCAGACAGATGGGCGACCAGGGTCAGCCGGGGTCACGTGAGTCAACGTGAGTGTGTTAAGAGTCTCCTGGAACAACACCCAGATTGGACAGGAGATCTCAGAGGGTGGAAGAGAATTTCTTTTCTGGTATTGTCACTGGCAATTATTGCCGTTTATAATGAATTTTTTAACGAATAAGTAGGAAGGAGATGATAAAAATGGCACTTTAAATATCACAAGCAAGAGGGCTGGAAAGATCGGAAGGCAGATAAGGCGTTTGCCCTGCAGGTGGCAGACCCTCGTTGGGTCCCTGGCACCACCTACAGTTTCCCTGTGAGCACCGCTGGATGTGGCTCAAAAAATAAATAGGTAACAACAACAACAACAACAACCAAATATCACAAGTAAGGCAATGGAGCAAACACAACAGACTTCAATGCAGGAGCCCTAGTTTGATCCCAGGGACCACTTGGTCTGCCACATATTGACGTTCGTGGTCCCTGAAGGAAAACAAAACAATGAAACAAATACCACAAGCAACTCCAGGCAGCAACTGCTGTATACAAGAAAGGGCCAGAGCAATAGTACAGCGGGCAGGGTGTTTGCCTTGCGTAAGGCCGTTGTGGGTTCGATCCCCGGCATCCCATATGGTCTCCCAAGCACCACCACAAGTAATTCCTGAGTTCAGAACCAGGAGTCAGCCCTGAGCATCATTGGGTGTGCCCCCACCCCTGGAAAATAATAAATAAATACACAAGAACAAAATAGTGCTAGTAAAAATAAATCCTTCCTACCACCACCAAAAAAAAAACTCAGTCTTGTAAAAAGTTCTTATGTAATTTTAAAGAGAAGTAAAAAAGCAAATGTCTTTTTAAAAAAATAAAATCTAATTCTTTCCTGACTTCACTAATTTAAAAGTCAAGACTCTAAAGCATCATACTGTGGGTTCTGGAGCCCACGGATACGTGATCTGGTTTGCAGTAACGGCACAAAGAAGTGTGTGAAAACCAAGCAGTGAGCAAAGAACCAGGCAGCACCAGAAGATGCCAGATGGCAACTCACATCCACAAGCATGAAGTGGGGGAGCAGAACCATCAGGCAAGAAGGTGAAGTCACCCCTTAGCACCAGCCCACCTCCCCAGGCTCCTAGGGAATGCCTGAGCTTCGGACTGGACCAAACACTCCCCAGCTACCATGACACTGTTCATTTGTTTCTTCTTGGGTCACACCCAGTGAGGCTCAGGGATCACTCTTGGCTCTGCACTCAGGAATTACTCCTGCTGGTGCTCAGGGGACCCTATGGGATGCCAGGGTTTGAACCCAAGTGGGCTGAGTGCAAGGCAAATACCCTACCCACTGTGCTATCAGCCCTTACCATTGTTTTTTTCTAGACATATATACCTAGAACAAAGCTTCATTTATAAACTAGACTCTATGAAATAAACAATGACTCTATCAATAATACTAAATAGGAGTTGACTCAACAATCAAAAAGCAGGGGCCGGAGTGATAGTACAGCGGGTAGGGCATTTGCCTTGCACATGGCCGACCTGGATTCAATCCCCAGCATTCCATATGGTCCCCCAAGCACCACCAGGAGTAACCCCTGAGCATCGCCGGGTGTGACCCCCCCAAAAAAAAATTCAACCATCAAAAAGCAGAAATCATCAGACTCAAGTTTTTTAAATACAAGATGATACTAGAAGCTGCCTACGAAAGACACTTAAGATACAGAGAGACACACAGAGATTGATAGCTAAAATGAAGGGGGTATTCAGAACCAGGGGCCAGAGAGACAGGACAGCAGGCAGGGCACTCGCTTTGCATGGGGCTGACAGGAGTTGGATCCCTGGAACCACAGACCCCAAGCCCCGCTAGGAGTGAGCCCTGATTACAGAACCAGGAGTAAGCCCTAAGCACCACTGAGTGTGGTCCAAAAACTAAAAATAACAATAATTGGTCCCACCGCCGCCGCCGCAGCCAGGTAAGCTCCTCTACCAGTCTTTTTCCAGAGACGCATAAATAAATCTCAAAAGAGATTCCAACTAGCTGCAAAACTTCTCAGATACCCGTTGCCAACTGAGACCTCCAGGGTGATCTCATAGAAGGTGGGTCCCTACCAATGCCTGGGAAGCCACTCCCATACCCCGAAGCCTCCAAATTCTACAACACTGACATCCCAGTAGGAGCACACAGACTGGACGGGAATGTAACAGAGAAGCCAACCAAACTCCGCTAACAAAAACATTAACGCAAAAAACGTTAACAAAAACATTAACGCGGGGGGCTTCACTTGTGACAACAGCTTAGTAACCCTCGAACCAGGACTTCATGTCCTCCTGGTGAGATACGAGTTTCACAAATTTTTTTCTATGGAAATTACTTTTTGATCATTTCATTTAGTGCTAACAAGCAATAAAAAATAAATTATTGTGGGCCTGCTCTGGGGGAGGCTGGAGGAAAATGGGGACAGTGGTGGAGTGAACGTGACAGTGGTGCTGGGGATGGGGTTGGAATATTACACGCCTGTAACCAATCATCACGAACAACTTTGTAGAGCTGTTCGTGTATGGTGTTTAAATAAAGTGGGAAAAATAAAGTTCATGTATGGTGTTTAAATAAAGTGGGGTTCTTTGTATAGAGTTTCAATAAAGTGGGAAGTATAACAACAATAATAAAAGGGGCAATCATGTAAATGGTAACCCTAAAAGATCTGGACGGGATGAGGGATACACAGTTCAGAGCTAAAGCATCTGCCTTGCATACCTGAGGCCCAGGGTTGGATCCACAGAGCCACAAAACTGGAATTGGGAGTAGACAGGGCTAAGAGTCAGTGGGCCTGGCTCTCAAGCTGAAGTCCCCGGCCCCCCCTGGCAGAAACCCCTCATGCCACTGCTCCCCAAGTGTGTCAATGGCCCCAGGAAATGGCTCCAAGGACGACAGCACATGCTCGGTCTGAGGGAGCCCCAACTTTAACCCCCACCACCTCATGGTCCCCTGATCATTGAGGGGCGTGGCCCAAGGCCACTGGCCCACCTTCAGATACTAAAGAGTCATGACAATATGCCCTGTCCGGGTATCTCCCTCCCTAGTCCTGCCAGTGCCTCGGACACCCTGGTACCCTCCATCCCAGAAGCACACACACACACACACACACACACACACACACACACACACACCTGCTTCCTCTCTCCCCTTCCCTTCCCAAAGATGCACAGCATCCTAGCAAGTGCCACCTGCTTCCTCAGACACTGCCCCAGGGCTAGGCTCTGTCCGGTCTCTGCATCCAATAATGCCTTGGACTGTCCCTCCATGTTGGGGAATAGTATTCCCCCAACGTGCCCAGACACATTGCACACGAGGTCCAGGCAGACATGGGCAAAGGATAACGGGAGAACAGAGAAACACCCTCTGAGAGTAGCTGATGGCCGTTCACTTTATTGCCAAATACACGTATATTTTATTGAGGGTCACAGCTTACAGAAAGGTCCAATCACAGAGAGTTTAGCATGATTGGGGCTGGAGCGATAGCACAGCAGGTAGGGCATTTGCCTTGCACACGACCGACCTGGGTTCAATTCCCAGCATCCTATATGATCCCCCGAGCACGGCCAGGAGTGATTCCTGAGTGCAGATCCAGGAGTAACCCCTGAGCATCGCTGAGTATGACCCAAAAAGGAAAAAGAAAAGTTTAGCATGATTGGTCTATCACTTTTTCAACTCCGCTTTGCCCTGTTGTAATCCCAATCAAGGCTAGATGCTGCTGTTAGGATGACTTGCTAAGCATACGTGACAGATTCTATGTCGTGGGCTCATGTGACTAGGAGGATGAGTGAGGCTCAAGGCCGAATACCTGGTACTGGCTGACACTCCGTTCTTGCCAACTTTGCCCAGGTACTCCCTCTTATGAGGTTTTGCTTCTGGGCCACTTTGCAAGGTTGGGTTTTATCTGCTCCAATGCCCAACACTATGCTCCACAAACCCAGAGCAAGGACTGGGCATGGTCAGGAATGGCCAGCAGGGCACTGCCTACCCCCAAGACACCACCTACAGCCTCTTCCTCACTGTGTTCCAGGCAGCTGCTAGCTGAGCTGGGCGGAAGGATGATTCTCTGCCTTTTGGCTTCTGTACTTGGGCCAACCTAGCCCTTACATCTCCAATCCCCTAAATTCTCCATCCGCCTTAAGTAGCTTGCATCCTTACTCTCCAAAAGGGCTTTTATCCATCGCCACCGCATTTGCATTACAATTTAAATCCATTTCCTGAAAATGATTGGGCTTTACTAAAACTCCGGAGAGCTGAGAACAGCCTAGTGACCTAAAAAAAAAAAAAGGCAAGTACAAGTAAATCCTGAAACGCTGATGACGTGCTCAGAGCAGAGGCAAAAGGCATGGAGGAATAATTCATAACCCTCAGGGGCAGCCGCGGGAATAGAATTGTGTACTTAAGCGGGCAAACTTTGCTTTTACTGCTTTCCTGTGAGTCCAACACAACGCTTCCAGAGCACTGAACACTCTGAAACATCTAATGTGCTTCAATTACAACATTAACGCTCCTGTTTATGGGACCCATGCAGATGTACTGTGCGCCAAAGACTGTCTAGCAGCTTTTCCCATGCTGATGCCTTTAATCTTCATTAATAATTCTAAGAGGGAGAAGCAAGTACAATCCCCCCACTGTGCAGATGGAAAACTGAGGCACGAGGAGCTAGAGTGATAGGACAGCACGTAGAGGCATTTGACTTGCAGGGGGACAATCTAGGTTCCATCTGATACCCCACAGGGTCTCCTGAACCCCACCAGGATTGAGCCCTGAGCACTACCAGGTATAGGGCCCCTGCCACTCCCACTCCCCCACCCCTTCCCCCCAAAAAATGAGAAAAAAAAAAGAAAAAACCGAAGCCTGGGATAAGTAGAAGGCCAATATGAAGCTATTTTTTTCAGGTAAGCTGGATTCAGAAAATGGGCCTGTCCCATACTTTTCATTACATGGACATTCTACATGGGTATCTCCCCCAAATAGTTTTCACTTAGAACAAAGCATGGAAACTGCCTTCAGGAAGGCCAGAGTCACATTTTGTTTATCTACTTAGCAACTTGCTGCTAAAAGGAAGTGGCAGACACCAGCCTACCTGCAGAGACTTGCCACTGGAAATTAAAGTAGGGGCTGGCGCTATAGTCTAGCAGGCCAGGCACTGGCCTTGCACATGACTGACCCAGGTTCGATCCCCGACATCCCATTTGGTCCCCTAAACCCGCCAAGAGTGATCCCTAAATGCAGAACCAGAGAGAGGTAAGGCCTGAGCATATCCTGACTATGGCCCCCAAACAAAAATGAATGAAGTGCCAAGGAAGAGGGCAGGGGGGGGTCTCCTCAGAGAAGGGCTTGTCAGCAGGCTGGGATTTTGAAAATTTGTTCCCTTACCCTCACCCGCTTCTCTCCTCTAACTCAACTCATGTGGTTATTATGCTTTCTGGAATTTGTCCCTCTTAGGACAAGCTTGAATGTTGCTCCCACTTTAAAAGAACACTCTAGAACTCCTGCAAAATTTCCTCTCCTATCCGAATTCAATTCCCAGTGACACTAAAAAAAAAGTGTGTGTGTTTCAGAACTTCCCTAATCTTGAGTGTGCAGAGCAGGAAATCATTATGTTCAAGAAAGCCAAGGACAGCTAGAACTGCCCCATACCCAGAGCTACTTTACTTCTACTTTGAAATGCTTTTATTCTATGTCTTCAGCTCAAAATAAACCTTTCTACTCTTGTCACCGAGACCTCGGGAGAGCAGTCAGGAGACGTTCTCTCTCCTTAACGTTATTGCGTCTGTCTGAGCCTTTTCCGTCAGGAGGAGCCAGGTCTGCGGCAGTAACAAAGAACCCCACCACCTCCGCACTCACTTCCTGTTTGCACAACCAGCAGGGGGCGCTCTGATCCTCCCTGGCTGCCTGCGCAGCCACCACCCCAGATCCTGGTGGGGAACCTGCTGAGAGAACCACGTGGAGCCTGAGCTGCAGTGCAGTGGGGAGGGTGCTTGCTTTTCTTGCACATGACTGACCCAGGTTCGATCCCCAGCACCCCATATTGTCCCCCAAGCCCACCAAGAGTAATCCCTGAGCCAGGAGAGCCAGGAGGAAACCCTGAGCAGACAGACAGGTATGACTAACCCTCACCCCCCAAAAAAAGGAGAACCATGTGGGGGCACCCCAGTGGATCCCTGGTGTTCTTGGTACACCCAACTGGCCGGCACTAATCACACGGGCTCAATACCTGATACCTTTCCCCCCCCAAAAAAAAGGCTAAAAAAGACAATAAACTCAGCTAGGTTTTCCAATACAATTCTGTGTCCAAATGGATGTCATGTACTGAATTTCCATGGGGGTGACAGTGAGGAGGAGGAGTTTATCCACCCCACCCCAACCCACCCGGGTGGTCCATACACATTAGGGTCTGCTACCCCAAAGTCATAAGCCCGTCCAGCTTTTTGGGCATTTCTGGCGGAGCAAGAAACACACGTATCCGTGTTGATTCTTGAGAGATGGTTGGGGGTTTAAGCTGACTGGGATGTCAGCCACAGACAGTCTTTTGTGCTGTTTTGTTGGAAGGAATGAATCTTTATTTCTAAAGAGGGTGATGCTGGCATGTCGGTAGGAATGGATATTGTGTGTGTTGGCATGTCCACAAGACGTGCGTGTGTGTCTGTGTGTGTGTGTGTATAGTAGCATGTCTGGCACGGACAATGAGTGTGAGTGTGAGTTTGTATGTATGTGTATATATGTCTAGTGGCATGTCTAGCAGGGATGAATGAGTGTGAGTGTGTATGTGTGAGTGTCTGCGTGTGTGTGTGTGCGTGTGTGTGTGTATGTGTGTATGTGCACGTGGCGCGCACTTCATGCTATATCCCCAGGGACTGGCACAAGGCCAGCATGAAGATCCCCTGGTGAACTGTAGAAACAAAGGCTCTCCACGGAAGAGAGGGTTTTAGGCCATGCCTATGCAAATATGCAAAGCTATTTATCAGGGGTTAACTCTGGGTTTCAGCTAGGGCTCCTTCCCAAGGCCTCTATTTTCCTCACTCTTCAGGGGTCATGCAGGAAAACAAAGGTTTCTCATTCCCCAGGAGAGCTAGGCTGCTGTGCCTTTCTCCACCTTCAGACTCCCATTCCCACTCACGTCCCTCTCCGCAAGCATCCGAGAGCACCTGGCAAACTAGGCAGCAACTCAGAGAGAGCACCCCTGAGTCTGAATCTCGTGTGTGCATGGCACACACGCCCAGTGGCGTAGGGCATTACGACCGTGACCTGTCGTTTGGTGGTTTCTTCAGTTACAGACCCCCAGAGTTGGGAAAGGAGTGTTACAGAGACTAAAAACTGATTTCTGAGACTCGAGAGGGAGGTAGCAGGGATGGGCGAAGAATATTTAAAATGCACAGTTTCCTCTGGGTCCCGAGAAACGAATGCGCTCGAAAATTCGCCCAGTCCTGCATGGGGCTCCCGGGAGGGAGAAGGCTGAGCTGCCATCTAAGAGAGGGGCCTGGTGCTGACACAGACTCTGCCCAACGTCTGGACCTCATGAAATAGCCCCTGAGGGAATTCGTCCTTGGATCTGTCACTTAACAGAAGGATACTGGGTAAGTACTGCCGAAGCAATAGTACAATGGGTGAGGCACCTGCCTTGCATGTTACAGACCCAGGTTCAATTTCCAGTAACCATTGGTTCCCCCCCCCCCCCCCCAGCCTGCCAGGAGTAATCCCTAAGCACAGAGACAAAAGTTCTGAGAACCACTGGGTGTGGCATCCCACATCACCACCTAGACACACACACACACACACACACACACACACACACACACACACACACGGCTAGAGCAATAGCATAGCAGGTAGGGATTTATTTGCTTTGCACGCGGCCAATCCGGATTTGTTTCCCAGCATCCCATTTGGTCCCCTGAGCACCGCCAGGAGAAACCCCTGTGCATTGCCGGGTATGACCCAAAAAGCAAAAGCAAACCAAACCAAAACCCAGACATGACTGGTTAGTTCAAACCTCAGTTGAGGGCTGGGAGGCAGGTCATATGCAAGAGCCCCAGATTTAATTCCCAGATCTACATGGTCCTCGAACATGGGAAGCCCCTGAGCACCATGGGGTATGGCTCCCAAAACAAACAAAAAACGCTAATTCATAAGTAAAAAGTTACCTGAGGGGCTCAAGGGCGAGCATGAGGGAGCCCCAGATTCAGCCCCTGGTCCTGCAAGTTCCTCCGCACACACAACAGGGGTGGCCCAAAAAAACAACTGAAAAATGTTTTGTTTGGTTTTGTTTTGGTTCAACACTTGGCAGTGCTCAGGACTTAGTCCTGGCTCTGTGCTCAGGGATCACTTCCTGTGGGACTTGGGGGAACCACATGGGGTGCCATGAATGGAGCTCAGGTTGGCTGCATGCAAGGCATGCAGGTGCCCAACCTGCTGTACTATCCCAACCCCCAGTAACCATTGGGTCCCCCCCCCCCCCCCGAGCCTGCCAGGAGTAATCCCTAAGCACAGAGACAAAAGTTCTCTTACAACTAAAACTCCTCTTACAACTTTCCAGAAGCCCGTGGTGTTTCTGTCTAAGCCCTAAGCAGGCCAGGATTCCTGGGCTGGGGTGACAGTACATGGGGCTGGGTGCTGGCCCACTGGCTGCATATCGGGCAGCGCTTGCTGAGACTGGCTGTGGGCCTCAGGGTCCTGCAGGGCCCTGGGCACACGTGGGTGGGGAGCTCGGGGCAGCAGCTGTGGCAGCAGCCCCAGTTTACACACGCCTGGGGCTGGCTCCAAGGCAGACTGGCAGAGGAAGCAAACCAGACACCTCCCCCAAGAGCTCATCTCCCTTCCTGGAGGTCCCCGAGCTGCTATAGCCCTGAAACTAGCAGTGCCTGGCACCAGACAGCAGAAGGAGGAAGAGAAGGAGGATGAGGAGGAGGAGGAAGAGGAGGAGGAGGAGGTGGTGGAGGAGGAAGAGGAGGAAGAGGGGGAGGAGAAATTCAGTACCTGGAAAGAAAAGTGCTGAAACAGGCCACGGACAGGCAGAGAGGCGAGGGCGAAGACTGGTCAAGGTCCCTGGAAGCACGTGCCAGCTGCCCCCCTCCCTCCGCAACGCCCCAAAGTAGGGGCCGGACAGTGAGTACAAAGGGAAGGACGACCCTCAGAGTGTCCCTAAGCCCTACTAGGAGTGATCCCTGAGCACAGAGCCAGGAGTAAGCTTGAGCACTGCCCAATGTGGCCTCCAAAGAAAAAACAAAAAGTCCCCCATGGCTTTTCTGACAATCCTGCTTTCTTTTCCCTCTTTTATTAGGGGCAAGGGGGAGCCACACCCAGCAGTGCTCGGGGATCATTCCTGGCAGTCCTTGGGGGAACCCTTCTGTGCCAGAAATGAAGCGAGGGCCAACCACAGTCCAGGGAAGCGCCGTCCACCCTGTGCTCTCCCTCATCCCAGCCCTGTTCTCCTAATCCACGGCAACATCTTTATTCTGTGTCCTTTTATTGACTGATCAGAAGTGGCCCCCAAAGGCTGCTGTGGGGGATCAGAGCGATAGTACAGAGGGTAGGGTGTTTGCCTTGCACCCGTCCAACCTTGGTTCAATCCCCAGCATTCTCTAGGGTCCCCCAAGCACTGCCAGGAGTAACGCCTTAGTGTAGAGCCAGGAGGAACCCCTGAGCATCACCAGGTGTGACCCCACCCAAAAAAGCAAAAAAAAAAAAGTATGCTTTGGGGCACTGCCTGGGGAAACTCCTTCCCCACATGTTCATGGCTGCTGCCATTCCTATTCCCGAACCCCAAAACCTCCTAGCTTGCCCACCCACCACCTGTTCATTCAGAGTCGCCACATTCTTCGGCCACGGGAGACATTTTCTTCTATCATTTTCTTCACTCATTTCATTCTTCGACTGCTTTGCTGATCCATACTTGGGCTTATTTTTTTTTTTTAACTTGGGGGAGGGTGTTTGGGCCACCTAGTTTCTCAGGGCTTACTCCTGGCCTAGATTTTTTGCACTGGAGCTCAGGGGGCCCATATGGGGTGCTGGGGACCCAGCGGGGTCAGGTGTGTGCAAGCAAGCCCCCTATCTGCTGTACTATCACTCTAGCCTCAAACTTGGATTTTACCGTTTTGTTTTGTTTTGCTTTATGGGTTATACCTGATGCTGCTCAGGGGTTCCTCCTGGCTCTGCACTCAGGGGTGGTGCTCAGGGGACCCTATGGGATGCTGGGGATCGAACCCACGTCGGCCATGTGCAAGGCAAATGCCCTCCCCACTGTACTATCGTTCCGGGCTCATACTTGGATTTCAGAGCCAACATCCAAGCAACAGCAATATCCTGTGACCCCTGTTAAGTCAACTCATACGTCATCCTGGGTTTGAGAGCATGACACAGGCACGGGGAGCATTTCCTCATGCCTGTTTGTCAAAATGACACCTTGCAGGACTCAATAGTTCATGAAAAACAGACCCACAAATTCTTTCCCAAGTTGGGGGTTGGAACGATAGCACAGCGGGTAGGGCATTTGCCTTGCATGCAACCGACCCGTGTCCGATCCCTGGCATCCCCTATGGTACTCCCAGCACCACCAGGAGCAATTCCTGAGTGCAGAGTCAGGAGTAACCCCTGTGCATTGCCGGGAGTGACCCAAAAAGCCAAAAAAAAATTTTTTTCCAAGTCTGTAGTCCTTGAGCTGGGGAGAACAAATCTACAGATCTGTATGTAAGAAGACAAGAAGGAAAGGAAAGATGAAATGCTCATTCACATGGAGGCATTTATGGGGGCTAAGGGGTTTCAAATAGCCCCCTGTGCCCGAAAGAGGGCTCAGTGGACCAGAGGATTTGAGGAAGGCACATGCATTATTTCCTAGCACCACATGGTCCCCTGAGCACTGCCAGGTGTGGACCCCAAACAAAAAGAAACAAACAAATTCCCAAGGTAGACTTGACCCTGCCCAGCACGGCTCACACCAATCCTGGACCACTGAAATCTGCACAGCTGGACTGTCCACTCCAGGGCACTCGGAGGCGGGCTGCCAGGCCCGGCGTTATATAAGCGCCAGGCTGCCAGTTCCCGAACAGCACGCACTGAATTCTGATGTGCCCCATGCCTGGGATAAGCCAGCTGATGATTAATTCCAAACAACTTTATCATCGAGGCCTTTTCTAATTCCCAAATGCAGCCACGTCTTTTACGTGCGAGTTTGAGAAATCTCTCGGTTTTCTCTTTGATGGGTTGACTCAACCGGATTTTTTTTTTAAGGGGCTTATAGTTCCTGTATTTATTTCTTTCTTTTTTCCCCCCCTTTTGCTTAGTATTCAAGGGGCAAAGGAAAATTCTGGGGAGGAGAAAAATTCCACCAGCCAGGGCTCTGCTGAGCTGCTCCATAATCCAAATCTTTCAAGTTAGTAAGCTTCCTCCTTCACCAAAGTCCCCACGACAGACAGAGAATTTTAAAACAACAGAGCTCTGATAAAGGGTCCTAACTAATCCTTGGCCAGCAGTCGGGGATGAGTCTATACTGGGGTGATGTGTGGAGATGTTTTGAGGCTGGGGGTGTCTCTTCCGTCTTAGCAGCTGGTCTCCAAATCCATGTCTGCCTTCAAACTCCGGTTCAGGCATTGAAACCAACTGTTGCATCGTCCGGGGGCGATGCAGTACCAGGCTAGAAGGCTTTATCCCATTGATCTGCTATAAAGCCCCAAGTCTGGCAGCTGGAAAAATGTAAACGTTTTCTGCTCTTCACAGTTATCAAATGATCAATTGGGCAAAAAAACAGTCTATGACAGGAGACAGGAGAGGTATTATGTCCCCGGGCCTCCTTTGACCCGCGCATGCAAACTTACGTGTTTCTTTGACGTGAAGTTTTGCACAAGTGAAGGCAATTCCTCTAAATGTGAGATAAACCAGAAAAGGGGCGACTCATCTCAACCGAAAATCAGGGAACTCTAACTTCCAAATGGTGCTGCACATGACTGGTCGTGAGTTCTAATCTGCATTCATAAGTATACTAATGGGATGTTTTATTTTCTTGAGCATTTAGGATATTCCTGGCAGCACTTGAGATTTACTCCTGTCTTGTGCTCAAAGATCACTCCTGGTGGGGCTGGGGGGCTAGACCACATGGGATGTCGGGGATCAAACCCGGGTCAGCCACCTTCAAGACAAGTACCCTGCCTGCTGTACTAGCACTCCAGCCTTTGCTGATGGTGCTTTTGTATATAGATATTTAGGAGCAAATCCCACAATACTCTACAGCTATATATATATATATATTTTTAATTTTGGGGTCACACCCAGCAATGCTCAGGGGTTACTTCTGGCTCTGCACTCAGGAATCACTCCTGATGGTGCTCAGGGGACTATAAGGGATGCTGGGAATTGAACCCAGGTTGGCTGCATGCAAGGCAAATGCCCTTCCCACTGTGCTATCGCTCCAGCCCTACAGCAATATTTCTTAACCTTATCTTCTGATCTTGTTTGCTTCCTGTGCCCTCCCCCCAGTCTCCTGCTGTGGTCCCCCACCATTTACATGACTTTCGCCATGATCCTCTTGGACAATGGACCCCACCCCCCACCCCAGCTGCTCCAAATGCACAGACTTTCAGTCAATCATCATCCTGTCTCTGTCTGGACTCAAGCATCCTGCCCCGGTCCTGCCATCCTCGTGTCGGCCCCATCTGCTTGTCCTTACATGGAAGGAGATCTTCATACTCCTAATGCTACAGGGGCTGGGCTGGCTGATGACCAGAAGGGTCTTGGGAGTCCAGCGGGTCACAGGGTTTCTAGGAGTCAGAGCCTTCTGGGTACCAGTAAAACCTCAGGTCAATGATCTCTTCTGATTACAACTTTTGTGATTCTCACTAGGAGACATAGTGAGCAGAGCCATATACCACCACCAAGAAAGAAGAAAAGGTGTAGTCTCTGCCCTCCCTCCACGATGACCTTTTAAGCATCACTTGCAACTTAATAGCCTATTCTTTCTTTGCCCAGAAGAGAGATTTCAGGTTCTGAAACACCAGCATCAACATATATTGAGTATAGGGCCTGACCCATCCCCCTCCCCAGCACTGCCAAGGCTCTGAGAACATTTTTTTGGCACAATGAAGCAATGGAATGACCATAAATTATACAAAGAGAAAAATTTCTTAGTGCCTTTCAGAAAAAATAAAGAAAAAGACTCAGGCAACAGCTTGTAAGGCTTAATAACCCTCGCATGCTCAAGTTTCCGTTTAATCAATTGTGACTTTCGATATTCTATTTAATAAATCTAGGAAGCATCAGCAAAGGGATAATTTTAATATTGCTTCTCAATTCGATTAGAGCGGTTACATTTTTATGACAGAGTAACAATTGCAGGGCCATTCTTTAATACTGGAGTTATTAAGTCCCACAGTCCCTTAATCCACATTGCAGAGGAATCAAATGCCTGGAAGCGCCTTCGCCTGTCATCCCTCAGCCTATGGCCGCCACCCTGGAAAGTTATCTTTTTCCTCTTGACATCTTTGGAGTCATCTTCAATCATGTGAGAGTTCCCCCCGCCCCCCTTATGGTATCTTTCTGCCTTTCGACCACACCCGCCTGTGCTCAGGGATCACTCCTGGTGGGCTTAGGAAACCATAGGGGTGCCAGAGATCAAACCAGGTCAGCCACATTCAGGGGAAGTGCCCTACCCACTGCACTATCACTCCGGCCCCCTTCCACTGTGGTTTCAATGCCCCAAGTGCTCATGTGCAAATGTATTCTGGGGGCTGGGGGCAGAACCCCGGTTGGCCGCACCCTACTCTTGCTCTGGTCCATTGAGTCTTCGATTTCTTGGGAAATTGGATTAATTTTTCTCATTCTCATCATGCCCAAGAATTAGGGTAACTTTCTCTTTTTTTGGCGGGGGGGGGGGGGGGGGGGGGAATAACACCTAGCAGTGTCCAGGGGTTCCTGAGTCTGTGCTCAGGAGTGACTCCAAGCAGTGCTCAGAGAACCATTAGCTGTGCCGCAGGTCAAACCAGGGTCTGTCAAACGTACAAAGCAAATGCCTTACCTCCTGGACTCTCTGGCCCAGGGCTAATCTTTCCACAGGTTCAGACTAATTGGCAAAATAAGAATCAGTGAGTCGTAAATTAGAGCTCAGCTACTTAAGGACTTATTTCCAAAGACGGTCAGATGGAATTAAACAGTGACAGGGGAAAGAAGCATCCCAGAGTCCCAGAGGTGACTGAACGCAGACACGTTCTTTGCTTCTTTTTTTTTTTTTCATTTTGGTTTTGGTTTTTGGGCCTCACCCAGCAGTGCTCAGGGCTTACTACTGTCTCAGAGCTCAGGGATAGCTCCTGGAGGAGCTCAGGGGACCATATTGGGAAGTGGGAGTTGAACTTGGATAGGCCATGCCCTCCCCACTATGCTAATGCTCTAGCCAAGAGCAAACGCTTTCTTAGTTCTCAACTCAGTCCGAATCCAGAATAACAAAACCTTTAGACAGAGGCTTAAGTCCTCCATTTGGAAACCACCGGCTATAAGTGATCAGGCTAGACAGAACTAGCTGTCACATAGGCACTCTGACAATGACTTTCTGAGCTGGGTACCATATCCTTCTCATGGGCAAGATGAGAAGAGGATCAACGGGAGGAAGAAACAAAGGCGACTTCCGGACAAGCGCCAACGGCGACCTCAGGATAACTCCCTGCTGTTCAGTTACAGTCTGGAGCACCAAGACCTACGGGCTATACTGTCCCCCGCAGTCACTGGCCGATCAGAGCTGTGGCTGTGCGGGTTCCCCCGGAAACTTCCCATTCTATTCCCAGGCGGGTGGGGAGGGATGGAGGGACTCCGGGACTGACTCACTGCCTTAGAAATCAATAAAAGCCGAGCTCATAAACTATCTCCCAAGTGCTTTCGTAAAGATTAAACCAGAGCCACACCCCCACAGGGGACTCTTCATCTTCAAGTTGATTTTCAAAAAGGGGAAGAGGGGCACGGTGGGGAGAGAAAAAAAATATTTTCTTATAAGACAGCATTGCTTTTCAGCTCTTTCTCAGATGAAGGAAATGTTTTATGTTTGTTGGCACTGTGAGATTTCAACTCCCAGGACTCCAAGGAAGCGTTTAAGGAAAAGGAAAAAGAAAGTTTGGGATCAGAGGGAGTACGACAGGTAAAATGCTGGCCTTGCATGTGGCCAGCCTGGGTCCACTCCCCAGCGCTGCACAGGGTTCACTAAACCATGCCAGGAAAGACCCCTGAGCACAGAGGCAGGAGAAAGCTCTGAGCACAGATTCATGTGAACCAAAATAAGAAAGGAAACTTGAAATTCTTTACCTAGAGATGATTGGGCTCTGAGCCAAAACCCACCTTCTAGCCCGTCCCACCATGGGCTTCTTAGATGAATCAAGAGGTGGTCCCATTGGGGGCCGGATAATACAATGGGTAGGGTGTACACAGCCAACATGGGTTCAATCCTGGCATCTCATTTGGCTGCCCCCTCCTGCCTCCCAAGCACCACTAGGAGTAATTCCTGAGTGCGGAGCCAGTAATTCCTGAGCACTGCCAGGTGTGACCAAAAAAAAGTGCCCCCCCCCACCCCTGCCCAGCCAAAAAAAAAAAAAAGAGGTGGTCCCACTAGGGAAAAGACAGTACAGCAGGTAGGGACTTTGCGTTGTACAAGTCAATGCTGTCACTTGTCTGGAAGTCGCCTTTCTTTCTTCCTCCCATTGACCCTCTCTTCATCTTGCCCATGATGAAGAGAAAAAAGGGAAAATAAAAAAAGGCCAACCCTCATTCTATCCTGGCATCCCGACCACCACCAGGAGTAATTCCTGAGTGCAGAGTCAGAAATAACCCCCAAGCATCGCTAGGTGTGACCCAAAAAGCCCCCATCCCCCACTAACACCAAGAGAGAGAGAGAGAGAGAGAGAGAGAGAGAGAGAGAGAGAGAGGGAGGGTCCTTTTGCCTCTGCAGAAGCTGAGCAGGACCTGGTTGCTAACCTTGCTCCCCCAGTGTGACTGGCACAGGCCAGAAGCAATCATGAAAGGGTCGCCCTCTCTCCCGGCCTTCCTCCGGGGCTCCCCCCTTCCATGCTGGACAGCGAGCGAGCTGGGACCAGACCCGCCTGCCTCCAATTCCGCAAAATAAGGCAATTCTTAATAAACCCAATGTTCAAAGTTTCAACGCTCTTCCCAGCTGACTTCGTCTTTCTAGAATCAGCACAATTTGGAAAACAGCAGTTTTCAAATCTGGGCTTCATTTGCAATAATTCCTTTGGGAGCTCTGGGGCTCTCCACAACCTGAATTTCAGCATGGAAAAAAAAAAAACACGAAAGCACTAATGGTTTTTACTCTGCTCCTTAAAACATTTGATTGCAGCTCTTGAATGATGAGAGAAATATTAAAGCGCAGGCACCCAGGTTCCAGCCTGTTTTATTTTATTTTGAGGACACACCCAGTGTTGCTGGGGGCTACTCCCAACTCTGTGCTCACGGGCTCTCTGGGTGGTGCTGGGGGGGGGGGGACCATATAGTGCCAGAGATGGAACAAGGAGGTCTCCTGTGTGTAAAGATGTACTTTAGCCCCTTAATCTCTCTCCTTGACCCCCCAGACTGTTTTTAAAAGACCATTTGGGGAGGTCCACATACTTGGAGTGCAATATCCACCACTAATTCGTTTTATGTCTCAAATCTGAACGCTTTTTCATTTTCACTGCAACTGAGTAAAATGTTACAGACTTAAAAAATCTGAGAGCAAGATTGGAGAGATACACAGGTTTACTGTGCTTGTATCACATCTCACCTGTCCCCGCTACATGCCTGGCCCAGTGTATGGTCCCCTGAGTATTGCCGGGGGTCACTCCTGAGCACAGAGCCAGGAATAACCCCTGAGCAATGGAGGGTGCTGACGGCAGGCAAAAGGCCTCTGGTGATGGAGGGAAGTCTCAAACCATTACTAAAAATGTATAAAAGACAGAAAGATGAAGGGGAATAGGTCCTTCTCTCTAGGGTGTTCACCAGAAAGACCCAATTTGAGATCAACATACTTTAAAACTTTCCAATCATATTTCCTACAGCTATTTTTTTTCTTTTTGGGTCACACCCGGCGATGCACAGGGGTTACTCCTGGCTCATGCACTCAGGAATTATTCCTGGAGGTGCTTGGGGAACCATATGGGATGCTGGGAATCGAACCCGGGTCGGCCGTGTGCAAGGCAAACGCCCTACCTGCTGTGCTATCGCTCCAGCCCCCCCTACAGCTAATTTTAAAAATAGCATATACCGTTTCCTGTGAATGACAGCTCCTCCCCATACTTGAAGGCGAACGACTAAACTTAAGAAAAACTTCCAATAAACAAGTTCACTGCAAATCACTAAGAGTCTTCAATTCTTGCTCGGTCAGGAGGAAAATTTGATTCCCTTCCCTTAAAGTATACAAGGAAGTGATGCCACCCTAAAATGTCACCAAACACAAACAGCTTAACTCCCAAAGATCCAGGTAATCCTGGTGGCTCAGGGAGGCTGAATCAGGAGCTCTTCTATTCCCCTAAGCCTTGCCGCCCTCCTCGGGTCTTTATCCGCCACTGTAGACTCTTTGCATATGTGGCTGTCAATTGCTCTGGGTTAGATTCCTCCATCAGATTAGAAATCCCTTCAAGGCAGTATCCAAATCTTAGACCTTCTCCAGGTACTTAACTCTTGAAGAAAACACCTTCCAGAAATACCTAATCCAAAACTCTATCCATTTTTTAAGAGAAATTTAAGCAATTCATTTTTTCTTAATCATACAGGTAATATATTTAGCAAGGACTGAAAGTCCAGCCACATTTCTTTCTTTAAGTCTTCCTATTGGGGACCTTATTTCCGCAGCCCGGCCATTTGCAATCAAGAAGCAGAAGTCATCACCCTGATACTACCAAATCTAAATAACCAGTAATAAATCGCTCTGGCAATATGGGGCGGGGGGGAAGAGTCTTTCTGACTTTTCTCTGAAACCACATAGACTTATTTTTCTACAGAAATGAAATCATGCTGGCTTAGAGCCTCTCTCACTTAATACTAACCTTTACTTACTATATTGACAGTCTTTGAAATTTAAGAAACATATATGTCATATGAATGGCTATGTAATATGCTATGGCTTCCATTTGTCAGACTTTATTAAACTAATCTTTCATTGTTAGAGTCTTTGCCTTTAAAAATTCAGCTTGAGAGGGCCGGTGTGATTGCACCACAGGGTGAGGTGCTTGCCCACAGCCGACCTGGGCTGGATCCCCAGCACCTTACGTGGTCCCTGAGTACAGAATGAGGAGTAAATGCTAAGCACCACCAAGAGTAGCCCCCAAAGAAACAAAAAATAGATTTTGTTGTTGTTGTTGGGGGCCAGCAAGAGATGTCTCAAGGCTCTGGAGTACAGTACATGCTCTGCATGAAAGAGACAGAGATTCACCCCCTAGCTCCGAAGGGTCCCTTAAACACCCTAAACAGTGACATCCACTCACAGAGCCAAGTGTGGCCCAAAAATCAAAAGGGATAAATCAAGAGGGGGGTAAGACCTGCCATAAGCATAGAGGTAGGGCTGGAGCAATAGCACAGCGAGTGGGGCGTTTGCCTTGCACGAGACCGACCCCGACCTGGGTTCGATTCCCAGCATCCCATATGGTCCCCTGAGCACCACCAGGAGTAATTCCTGAGTGCATGAGCCAGGAGTAACCGCTGTGCACTGCCGGGTGTGACCCAAAAAGCAAAAAAAAAAAAAAAAAAAAAAAAAAAAAAAAAAAAGCATAGAGGTAGGCTGAAGGGAAGGGGCAGGATGAAAACTGGGGACACTGGTGGTGGGAAATGTACACTGGTGAAGGAACAGCTGACAGAACATTGTATGAATAAAACCCAATCATGAACAACTTCAAAACTGTATCTCACGGTGATTCAATAATTAATATATGTATGTTGGTTGTGAGCAATACCGCAGAGAACACCATTATATCCACCCTAACCAATCCGTCAGATTAGTTTTCCCTTGCGCCTAGTCTTCACGTATCTTCGCAGACAGATGTTTGCCTTCCCGGTACCTGACCAAGTCATCATGTCGGGAATTTGCAACGCTGTGTTCATACATTATATTTTTGGATGGATTCCCATCAATGTTTTAACATTCATGAACAACACACAGGACCGAACGGGGTCCCAGCTTCCCCGTCAGCAGGCAGGATGCAGAAGTCAGCATCCAGGCTGGGCCAACGGCAGCCCGGCTGGGAACCTGCAGCGAGGGGAAAGCGACGGTCCCCCTGGTTTCCTGCTGACAAACCTTGATCTACATCTGTGTTGCCAATTACTTTGTTCAACAAACCTGTTACTTTTGGGGAAAGAATAAATAATTCAGGCAAAGTCATTTTGAATCTTCTGACATCTGTTGCTTGTATGAGTCTGAATTATTCATCAGTGAGCATAAACAGTATTAATTAAGGTGGGGAGGGAGAGGAATACTGAGGCACATCACTTGAAATAGAAGAGAATGTGGAGGAAGAAGATGCCTTTACTCAAAGCAGGCTTCGTCATTGACAGATAGCTCAGAGAACAAGTCAGCCCTTGGAATTTAAAGGAGCAGGGGCTGGAGTGACAGGATAGCGGTCAAGGCTTTGATAACCGACCAGGGTTCGATCCTCATCATCCCATGTTTCCCCCTCCCCCCCCTGCCCCCAGCACTGCCAGGAGTGATTCCTGAATGCACAGTCACTGTCCTCCCAATGTTCATCGATTTGCTCAAGCGGGCCCAGTAATGTCTCCATTTTTTTGAGACTTGTTGTTACTGTGTTTGGCATATCGAATAAGTCACGGGTAGCTTGCCAGACTTTGCTGCACGGGCGAGATACTCTCGGTAGCTTGCCGGGCGCTCCGAGAGGGGCAGAGGAATCGAACCCGGCTTGGCCGGTCTGACTGCGCACAAGGCAAACGCCCTACCGCTGTGCTACCACTAAGCATCACCAGGTGTGGCCCCCAAACAAACAAACAGCAACAACAAAAGAACAGGGCCACTTGGAAGTGAGGAAGCAGCCTAGCGCAGTTGAGTGACAGTTTCTATTCCCAGACGTGTCCTTCCCTTCAGTGAAATCAGTTTTCACCTTCCTCTAGCTAAGGGAGCCGGAGTACGTGGAATGCAAAGGAAGTTAGCTTAGCAGCCGAGGTTCAAAAGAATTTTGCAAGAATATGTCTCCTGAGCAGGCCACCCCGCGGCCCTCAAGGGGACGGGAGGCGGAGAGCCGCTGCAGCCTGACTCTTTCTTTCCATGACGACTCAGGCGCTTCCTTCTGACAAATGCTTTCTCGTGGTGGAGCAGCCTGGCTGCCTCTTCCCGGTGGGTGGCCGCCGGCGTGGAGCTCAGGGGGAGGCCCCGGACGGTGTCAACCCTGCTCTCAGAGAGGAAGGTGTGAGCACAGAGGGATGAAGCTCAGGACTGAGGGTCACTGAGGATAAACAGATGCTCCCCCCACCCCCTGAGACAGGCCAAGTGGGGGTGCTGGCTTGCGGTGGAGGGGCCGTTCCTCCCTGCCTTCGTGTTGGCCCCTGGGCTGAGTTTGCACAGTACTGATTGCCCGGCACCAGGTAACCGGGCTGGCCCCTCTACGCCAGCAGGCTGCTGGGGTTGCTGTGGGCAACGGCAGAGAGGCCTGAGGAGGAAGAACAATCCAGAACAAAACCCCGCGGAGGAAAGCCACAGCCCGGTTTAGGATCCTTTCAGAATCTCTCAAAGAAGTGGCAAGTTCCCAGCGGGATCCTCTTGCAAGGGGTGACTCAGAAATGACCTCAAGGCCTAGATCAGCACCCACTCTCCCTGGAGGTGAGCCCCAGAACCCTGGAGAAGCTTCCAGAAAAACAGATGCACCGAAAAGAACAAAAAGCAAAAACCTCTCTTGGCCTTCAAGCTCTCTTCTGGGGCCCAGGACAAAGGGGCACAGGTCTCTCATTTGTCAAGCCGGTTCTTTTGGGGAATCAGACAGGAAGAGACAGTGGAGGGTGCGGGGGGAGGCAGAGGGGAGGAGGCCCAGCTCTCCTGGCTCAGAAGGTCTGTCATTGGAGAGGGTTGCTGTGAAAAAGTCCCCAGGAACAGTGGGAAGAAGCCGAGACTCCCACTTCCCCCAAAAAAGAGGTCGTACAGGAACTTGTGGGTCTGCCCGCCTGGCCCAGGAGAAACGCAGGCTTAGGAAGAATGTTCCTCCCGCACTGGGTTTGAAGAGCTTCACCCGAAGTTCTCTTTTAAGGACACTGGGTGCCACCCAGCCTGGAGGCGCCCCCCTCCCCAAGAGAGGCTCCTCCCCAATGACACCCCTGGAGCTGCGAAGGAAGTCTGTTTCTGGGGAGCCCCGACCGACCAGCCTCATGTTCATTCAAACAGAAACAGCTCCAGAGCAGCTGAGATTTAGTGGGGTACAGGGGAGACAAAGGTCCCGACTTCCTCTTACCGAGCAAAGTGAGAACCCCAGAGCTCATGGGCCACTGTCACGCTCAGCAAGAAAAGACCTGGGGGACCCAGGTCGAGAGTCTTGGTTTTAGGACTCCACTATGACTCATGCAGAATTGGGGTGGGGGGGTGGCAGGGGGTGCTGTCAAAAGGCTCTATCTAGGTGTGTGCAGTGAGTAACACCAGTCTGGACAAAGGACATCAGGGTCTCGGTGGGCGTCCCTCCTACACACACACACACACACACACACACACACACAGGACATCAGGGTCTCGGTGGACGTCCCTCCTACACACACACACACACACACACACACAAAGGACATCAGGGTCTCAGTGGACGTCCCTCCTACACACACACACACACACACACACACACACATATCCCTTGGGTGGTCTTAGGATCTTCTCAAAATCTCTCAGAGAAGTGACAAGTTCTGAGCAAGTGGCAAATCAGAAAACAAAAAAACAGGCATCTTCTGGGAGCTGGAGTGATAGCACAGTGGGGAGGGCATTTTGCACGAGGCCGACGCGGGTTCGATTCCCAGCATCCATATGGTTCCCCAAGCACTGCCAGAAGTAATTTCCAAGTGCATGAGCCAGGAGTAACCCCTGAGCATCGCCAGGTGTGACCCAAAAAGCAAAAAAAAAAAAAAAGGGCATCTTCTGCAGAGGTGCCAAGGGGCACACCAGGGCCACCCACAGACTATGCCTGGGAATCATGCTGCAGGCAGATGCTGTTCCCTGGTTTCTAACCAACTTCCCCAGGCCACACACTCATTTGTGTCTGTGCAGCTCCCAGAGGGGAACCCACAGCCCAGCCCAGCCTGCGCCTTTTCACCTTCTCTGAGGGAGCAGGACGATGTACAGGCCCAGGTGCCTGGCGGGTCTCTGCGCAGCCAGGGGTGGGAAGCCCCCAGCTGTCGCTCAGGAGCAGCTAGCTGGGTGGCCTGATCTCCAAACATCTCAGCTTTGGAACAAGGGGATGGGCTGGCGGAGAGGGATAGGGCGTAGGAATAAATATACGGTATTTAAAAGCATTAGGTAAGAAGATAACTCCACGGGTTGAAAACAGCCGGCATGAGTTTGATCCCTGACACTGCCTGGTCCCCATATATATATATATATATATATATATGTATGTATACATATATATGCATATATACCATGGTTATTTCATAGAGTAATGTCAGTTTTTTCTGTTAGAATCAATAGTGTACCTGGCTAATCATAGTTCACCAATATGAAAGACTTTTACAGCTGAGATCTCGTCTCTCCTCCCCTCTCTCTTCTCCTCCTCCTCCCTCCCTTCCACTCAACCCTCTTGTTTCCGGGCCACACCTGTCAATGCTCAGGACTTACTCCTGGCTCTGTGCTCAGGGATCACTCTTGGTGGGACCATATGGGATTGAACCCAGGTCGGCCACGTACAGGGCAAGCACCCTCCCCACTATACTATCATCCCAGCCCCAAGAACTTTCTTCTCTTAGCTCCCAAAGCCCAGAGCACTGGGATTCTAACTTCAACGACGACTCATACATGGGTTTTAGGTCCCATCGGGAATCCCCAAGCAAAACCTTGAAAAA
The DNA here is from genome assembly GCF_029834395.1 of Sorex fumeus. NCBI lineage: Eukaryota > Metazoa > Chordata > Mammalia > Eulipotyphla > Soricidae > Sorex > Sorex fumeus. Next base: position 81,839,842 of record NW_026606120.1, read on the forward strand.
TCCTCCGGAAATGATCCCAACTCTGTCCTCCTGGCCTGGACACAGGCCTGACAGCTCCCTAAAGCAAAGTCGCATCCCCTGATCCCAGCACCAGGAGCAAGGAAGGACAGTCAACATTCAACTTCCATCAACTAAGTTCCGAAGGGCAACAGTTCTGTCAGCTGCCAACAGGTGGCATCAGCGGTCGCTCAAGGTCCTCTCGGCCTCGGTCTGGATCCTTAATGTCTGTCCTGTCTGCTCTGCGTGAAAACGCCGAGTCTTGTTCAAAACTGACCAGAGGTGTAAAGAAAATAGGGCAAGACGCGAGTCCAATTTGAGCAGTAAAAGGAGACTGGAAAACGGAGGCGAGTGGCCAGCATTCCTCCCTCCGGAGAGAGCTTTGCCAGCGGCCAACCTCCCCACTGAGGTGCCATGCTGGATTCCGAACAAATGGGCTTTCAGCAACGGTGCTGTGAGAAGCGTTACTGTGTCCCCAACTGACATAACCACCACCTAGCTTCTCACAGCCCACACAGAAACCACAGAGAAAGCAAAACAGCCTCCGCCAGGAGGTACGGCTCCAACCGCAGCCCCAGGCTTGAGAACCAAAGCCCCCTCTGTGGGCCAGATGCCTCCATTTCCTCTGGCTGGGTTGGTGAGGTACGCAGAATGTAGCCACCAGCAATTCCCCAAAAGACCCACCTCCCCCCAGCCCCCACCCCCCTCCCCCTACCGATCCATTAGACAACATTGAGCACCGGAGCACAGTGCAGTTCAGCTGTGGTCCGAGGAGGGGTCTAAGGCAAATGCCCTGGGCAGATCCATGGGCACGAGCCCAGAACTGAGTCAATTATTTCACATCCATGGTTAGCAGGGGGCAGCTGTGCTCCAGCGGGGGTGTCATTTAGCCTTCTGGTATCCCCACTGGAGGAGGACCATGAACACCAGGGGTCTTGGGACTGGAAAGATATCAAAGCAGGTAGAGTGTTTGCCTTGCACGCAGCCGACCCAGGTTCGACTCCCAGCATCCCATAGGATCCCCTGAGCACCGCCAGGAGTAATTCCTGAGTGCAGAGCCAGGAGTAACCCCTGTGCATCGCCCGGTGTGACCCAAAAAGAAAAAAATAAAAGACCAGGGGTCTTCACAGCCAAGCACCCTACCACGCACGGGATGCCCCCAGCCCAGAAGGATCCAGCTCAAATGGTTACGGGACCACAAGTTGAGAAACCCTGCAGCTGGGGGCCAGGAATTTTGGCCAAGACCTAAATTTCAAAAGTCAATCTTCCCCTCTCTGGCGGCAAAACACAGCCTGCCTGAGAAGACAAAAGCTAATGAATGGGAACTCCCTCCTGACATCACGGATCCTCCCCCAGCTCTCCTTCCCCAGCCTCAGAGAACAGCGTGTTCCTGGTTTGGGCCAAGACCTCCCCGGCTGGAGCTCATTCTCGCTGGCCTTAATAAGAACTGGGCTCCCTCTGCCGCCCACCCCCTCACTCCCTCGCCCGCACATCTCCCTCCCCACCAGCCTTGACCCGATTGGCAGCGGCTGTTTTCCAATTTGGGGGGGAGAAAAAAACTATCACGTAGAGAACAAAATAAAGATCTGTGATCCCGCACGGATACAAACACACGATTGGATAAATAAACGCTCCCAGAAGAATTCCAAATCATGAGCACAGAAGGCACCGCCGGAGAACTAAGCAAATCAGTGGGATGCTACGGCTGGAAGCAAGGGCCAGGCCACTGAGGCACAATCCAGGGGCTTGAGAGAGACGCCAGGCTGGTATGCAACGGGCTTGCAAAGCCTTGAAGCATCCCTCCTCCCCCTCCTCCTCCTCCTCCTCCTCCATGAATCCTCTGCTCGCCACAAACTCTTTGATACTCCTCCCTCTGGCAAGGAGGATTTATTTTCCCTCCTCTTGAGTGCTGGCTGGATTTAATGACTTCCCTCTAATGGACAGCCTGAAATGGGATTACAGGGATCTAGGGGGTAACCCTGGCAGACCACACCTGAACCAAGTGATCAAGGAAACACACCTGGGAAAAATCACCTTAACATCACACCTCCCTTGGAATGATGTGATGAGAGGGGAGTCCAGTATGGCATTCTCTCCCAGATCCAAGTTTGTACCAGTCAGAAAACAGCAAAGCCTGGGGCCGGGAGCCATCGAACAGCGGGTAGGGCGTTTGCCTTGCATGTGGCCAACCCAGGTTCGTTCCCTGGCATCCCATATAGTCCCCTGAGCACTGCCAGGAGTAACTCCTGAGTGCAGAGCCAGGAGTAACCCCTGAGCATCAGCAGGTATGACCCAAAAAGCAAAAGAAAAGAAAATATCAAAGCCAAAGTGAGGACGTTCTACAAAATGCCCGACTTCAAAAGAGTCCGCCAAAATGTCAAGAGGGAAGGACAGAGAAACTGTCGAAGTTGAGAGAGACTAAAGCCACGTGACGATCATCTCCTGATTGGCTCCTGGGACAGGAATAGGCATCGGTGGGAACATCAGGTGAAACATCAGGTGGAATCTGACAGCATCTGGAATTCAGCTGTACTAGGGGCCAGAGACAGCACAGTGGGGAGGGCATCTGCCATGCACACAGCCGACCCGGGTTCGATCCCCAGCATCCCATATGGTCCCCCATGCACCTTCAGGCATAATCCCTGAAGAAATATATATATATATATATATATATATATATATATATATCCCAAAGACTGTTATACTAATGCTTGCTACTGTGTTTTGGCAAAGGTATCTTAGTGACATACAAGGTAAATGAGGAGAAACTGCATGAAGATCTTCTATCATGTGAAGCTAAACTTCGTGCTTGTGGTTTCAGGGTGTCATTTTTCTGCGTTGGCGGTTCACACCCCGCCTTCGCCACCAACTGCCTTGTTCCCGAAGATGCCTCCCAGCAGCGCCGGGCAGCTCTAGGCATCAAACCTGAGCCTCGCGCAGAGGAGGCGGCGATGTACCATGGAGCCATGGCCCTCAGCCCCAAATCTACACGTTTATTTTTTGCTTGTTTGTTTTTTAGTTTTTATTAGTGAGACACCATGAGGTCCAGTTGTAGACTTACAAATTTTGTGCTTGGGTTTCAATTATACAATGATCAAAAAAGCTGAAGCACCGAGGAATCAGAATGCCAGTGCAGTGCTTAAGGCGTGGGCCTTGATTACAGCTAACCTGCGTTGGATCCCCGGCACCCCCCAAGGTTCCCCCCAGGAGTGGTCTCTGAGTGCAGAGCCAGGAGTAAGCCCTGAGCACTGCCAGGTGTGGCCCCCAAACAAGCAAAAAAACCCAAAAAGCTGAAACCAAACCGCCAGTAAGTTCTAGTCTGCAAATTAGATTACAATAGGTTGATCTATGTTGGGGGCCACACCTGGAGATGCTGGGGTGGGACAGCCTCCCGGCAGCTCGGTGCTGAAGGAGGGGTTCCCTTCAGTGCAGGCTGGAACCGAGAGCCCCCCCAATCCACGCACATATAGCACGTGCCCCGGCCCTCCCGGGGACGCCTCTTGTGAAATCTCGCAATTCTGCTTTTGCTCTGCTCTGATTCTCTTGGACCTCAAGGGCTTTGGGACGTGCGTCTCCTCCTTCCTCCCGGTGTGTTTTGTGCTATGTTATTTTGGGATGCTTCTTCGTCCCCAGACAGGGGAGCAGAGAGAGAAATCGGAGCAGAAGGGAACAATTTACTGGATCCAGGGGGCAATGTGGGTGGAGGCTGAAAAAGCACTGCCCCACCACCACCTCCCACCCCCGACCCCGCCCCAGAATCTCTCTGGAATGCAGAAGCTGCTTTCTCCCTCTGCAGCTGCAGCATCCAGACACGGGGAGGACCCATGGGACCCCGGATGGCCACGCCAGACCCCTGATCTGCTCTCCATGGGTGCAGCAGGGTTGGCTACCCAGGCATTCACCCCGACTCTGCCTCTGGCCTCTTCATCCTTCCCTGTTCTCTCCCGCAGCTGCACCAGCATCTCCTGAGCTTGCGGTCAGGTGTCCGAGCAAGCCTGCTGGCTGCTGACCACACCATCCACTGGCTGTGGCACTGGCGCAGTGCCTCAAAGCGTGCTCCCTACACGTCCCCTGACAACCACAGTCAGAGACCATCCCTCCTTGGAGCAAGCACTCCTGCTTTCTTCTTATAATCGATTGTGATCCCAAAGCCGGTTACCATGGCCGGGCTGAAGTCTCCTGGGGACTTGGTCAGCCCAGCAGCTAACCTAAGAGGGAAGACCCACTCACATTCTAACTGTCCGACCCCATGTCCAAATAGCCTAAAATGCCTTGTTCTTGGTCCTGTTATTATTCTTTTTATTATTTTTTTTCTTTTTGGGTCACACCTGGCGATGCTCATGGATTACTCCTGGCTCTGCACTCTGAAATTACTCCTGGCGGTGCTCAGGGGACCATATGGGATGCCGGGGATCAAACCCAGGTCAACCGTGTGCAAGGCAAACACCCTACCCGCTGTACTATCTATTGCTCTAGCCCTCTTTTTATTAAGTGGTTTCTTGGGCCACCCCAGCAGTGATCAGGGCTTACTTGTGGCTCTGTGCTCAGGGATCACTCTGGGTGAGGCTCAGGGGACCAAATGTGGTACCGGGGACCAAGCCCCATGCAAGACCAGCGCCCTCCCCACTGTACTAGCCCCATTTAGTTCTTTTTTGGGGAACAAGTTTGTAGAATATCAATCAGGCTTGGGGGTTTAGCTGCAGGTCCTGGAGACGTTTCTGCTGCAATACCCAAACGTAACCGTAACACACACGTCCATCAGGCTGACAGGAGGCTTTGCTCTTTTTTTCTCCTTTCTCTCTCTCTCTCTCTCTCTCTCTCTCTCTCTCTCTCTCTCTCTGATTTCAAAGTTTTCCACCAAGACCAGGCGCCTGCCACTTGCTCGGAGTGACAATAATTCATGGAGCGAGCCGGCGCTAGCCGCAGGCGAGTCGAGCCCATTAGATCCCTCCATGGACATATTGGTTTAGTAGGAGAACAATACCCGATTCCAACACTCCAAATTTCCCTGCTGCTGTTCCATCACCGGGCACCGCCACTTACGAGCCACCGTGACAACTTCCATTAAGTTAATACCCCAGTCACTCGGGGTCAGCAGGAAGATGAAAAAGGACTGAACCCTGCCAGCTGGCTCCGCCTTCCTCTCCCGGCTTGTTGCAGGAAAGAAACTGGGATTCCAAAAAGGAAAAAAAATATCATCTTGGAGGGCTTGGCACCCTTCTCAGGGCCCTTTCCAGGGCTCCAGGAGGGCCGGGCACAGCAGGGACGGGTTATTAATTTTGCAAAACATGAGGGAAGAGTTGTGGAAGAGATAGTATACAGTGGGTAAGCGCCTTGTACATGGTCAATCTGGGTTCGATCCCCAGCCTGAGAACCACCAGGAGTGATTCCCTAAGTGCAGAACCAGGAGTAACCCCTGAGCATCGTCAGGTGTGGCCCAAATCTTCCCACCTGGCCCCACCCCCCAGCCAGGGCAGAAGCCTGCTAATAGGAGGGGAAACTTCACCGTTTGGTAAAGTTTGGGGTAGAAACTAAATATTCAGGAAGCTATACCTGCCTTTGAAGACTCCCAACCAATTGATTCTGGAGAAAAGTGGCTAGAAGAGAGATCAGGAGAAATGCATTGCCCATCCCCCACAACTCGTGCCCCAGCCCACACCCACTGCTCCCCGACCCCGGCCAGGAGTCTGGCCTCGAGGACAGGTGCCTGGAATTATGGACACCTGCTCCCCTCCCAAGGCTGGCCAGAGCACCTGTCCTAAGCACTAGCACTGTTCCATCCGCTCGTCCCAGGAGCTCCCGGGCACCACGGAGGAGGCCCAGAATAACCAATCAACAGAGAGAAACAAAAAAAGATGGTGAAAGAGAAAGAAAGCGAACACCTGGCCTGCTCTGGCTGAGCTGGGCAGAGGCAGAGTGCCCAGGCCCCCTCCCTTTCCAGGTTGCAGCTGCTTAGGACAAGGGCCCAGCAACCGGGAGCCATCTGCCTTGGGTCAGGGGGAGCCCCTCACCCAGGAAGTTAACCCACCTCTCAAGACTTCAATCAACTGAGGTTGACCTGGGGGAGGGCAGACTCGCTTCCCAACAAAGCCCACCCCACCCTGGCTGAACTCAAGTGCATCTCCCATTTCCTCCCCCCCACCCCCAGTCCCATGCCACTGTAGCTTCAGAAGCCCTAGAGGTGATATGTCCACCAGGCCTGAAGTGCACCAGGCAGATCCCAGAACTTCCATTTCCAGGGCTCAGAGCAGCACAGCAGGGAACTTCCATTTCCAGGAGCCATAGCTGGACAGCTAGATCTGTTCGTTCCAGGGTGCCATCCCCACACCCCCGAGACCAGACTCAGTTCCCACTTCCGCCTTCTGCAGACTGGAGAAGAACATCAGGAGGTGACCTACCATACCAGGTTACAAAGGCATCCCCATAAAAGGAGTTACAACCAAACGCTGATTCGGATTGTTTCAACTCACCTCAGTGGGGGGAAGACTGGCAGATCAAATCTCACACATGACTTCGGTCATGGTCCTCCCGTTGTTCATCGATTTGCTCGAGTGGGCCCAGTAACGTCCCCATTGGAGACTTTGTTGTTACTGTGTTTGGCAGATCGAATACGTCACGGGTAGCTTGCCAGGCTCTGCCGTGCGGGCGAGATACTCTCGGTAGCTTGCCGGGCTCTCCGAGAGGGGCAGAGGAATCGAACTTGGGTCGGCCATGTTGGCTGCGTGCAAGGCAAACGCCTTACCGCTGTGCTATCGCTCCTTGGGCCATCAAATATTTGTCCACAGGACAGAAAGGAAAAAGATGAGAAAAGAAAACAAAGGCCAACACCTGGCCTGATTTCTCTGTTGATCTGGGGAGTGGAGGGGTGCGACCGTCCAGCCCAGACTGTCACTCCTGCTTTGAACTGTTCAAGGAAGTTTCTCTCCTTGTAATCAACAACAAACTCTCCTTTACATTCTCTCTGGCCTTCCTCCCCTGTCTAAGAAGCACGCGTGCGTGCACACACACACGCACACACACGCACACACACATACACACACATATATACACATGCACGTGTGCACACACATGCACACACATGCACACACACACACACACACAAACACAAAACTTTAGAAGTCTGAGGGCTTGCTCACAGCAGTAAGGCCAGAACTCTGGGACTCAACACTGCGAACTTGCTAGTTAGTTTGTTGTTGCTGTTTGTTTGTTTGGGGAGAGGTGAGCACCACCGGTGCTTAGCAGTTATTCCTGGACTTGTGCTCTGGAGTGACCCCTGATGGCTCTGGAGACCAGGCATGGTACTGGGGATTCGAACCAGGGTCAGTGGCACGCAAAGAAACCTTACCTCCTGTACTACCTCACTGACCCCCCCCCCCTCCAACTCACTGGTGAAAGTGCCTGATTATTGGGCAAAGCAGCTTACCACAAGAGTGATCTGAAATAGCCCGAGAACTCCACTCAATACACAAGGCCGAGCTTCAGTGCGATTTTAAATGAGCTGCTTTAATTCGTGACCATAAATCTTTGCCTTGTCCATCGCCTTTCAGAGGCTGAATTTAGGACAGTGTTCAAAGGTTTTTACAGGGCCAGTTCCATGATTCCATTCCAATTTGCCACTCTTCCTTTACTGCCTTCGTTTTTGGAGCTCACCCACATGAGTCCTTGAGGACAAAAAACCCAATGAATTAATCAAAGGAAAAATGTTCTGTTTCCTCCATCTAAAAATTCGTTGAAATATAGATGAAGTCCACCCTGAACAGCAGGACATTCTGAGAAAGCCATCAGCCTAAATGCCTTTATGAATAACTATTAGTTAGGCCCTCAAAAGATCTTACATCTCAGCCAGATGAATAATCAGGCCAGGAAGGAACGCGGGGAAGAAATGAACATGATGTGGGGCGCATCCATTTTTCTCTCTCTGAGGAACACATAAAATGTCTTTTCATTTTTCCCTCCATATACACACTCAGGAAGCATCTCCTGATACTGGGGATGCTCCTGGCCCCCAAGTACAGAACTCCTGGGAGCTGTGTTTGCCTCCTGTGACCTCTGGTGCACAGTGTGCAGTGAGAATAATTCTGGCAAGAAGGCCACACCATGCTCAACTTGTGAGAACTGGTTGTTTGGGTTCACGGAAAGCTGAATCAGGGTTGCCACAAATGCGTTTTATGGCACCGTGTACCACAAATTCAATTAAGAAAATGATGATTAATTGGGATTGCAAGCAAGTAGGAAAAGGGAAAGAGTGTCTGAAATTAAGCTTTCCATTCTCACTGCCTGACAATCAAAGGCATAAAGAGAAAAGAAGAACTACCATCAGTACTTATTATAATTATTTATTTATTGAGCTCTTATAAAATATTACTTGCTGTGCAAAGTTATATCCGAGTCCCTTTTTTTTTTTTTGCATGGGGATGGGAGGTGGTAAAGCCACACCCAACAGTGCTCAGGGCTTACCCCGGACTCTGTACTCAGGGACCACTCCTGGCAGTGCTCAAGGGGCCTCATGGGGTGGCAGGGATCAAACCAGGGCCTGCCACATGTAACTCAATTACCTTACCCCTGTGCTATCTCTCTGGCCCATTCTAAGTCTTTTGGTGCTACAGGCTGTTTATGGTTTTAAAACTTAGAGGCATGGCCAGAGGATAACTGAAAGAGCCAGACTGCAAACTTCCCCTGCCAGGGCCCTGGACTCTATCCCTGACACCAACCACATGATCCAGAACTACCAGGTGTGGCCCCAAGACAAAATAACCACAGATGCTAAGTATCATTAGCATATTAACATGTGTGTATGTGTATGTATGTATATATGTACACTATCCTATGTATTCGTTCATAATTACTCAGTGATCAACCTTGCCCATATTTTTCTGAAACTGCCAATTAATAAATATTATTGCATGCCCATAATTTCCTTGGGTCTATCCCACTTGCATAAAAGCAGTCTTTTTTTTTTTCTGGCACAATATGTCTTTGGGAAAGTATCTGCCCTGGGGTCATCCGTCCAGATCCATGTACTTTAAAGTCATAACCAAATACAAGAAAATGAAAAACTGTCATGACGCTCACTCAGCCCAGATTAGAATAACCAGAGCCCTCTCCCTGATCAAAGGACCAAGCAAACGAACTTCAGTGCTGAGGACCAAGAACACAGTCTCTCTTCCATTCAAGAGGTGAGTCATGAGGGGCTGGAGCAATAGCACAGTGAGTAGGGTGTTTGCCTTGCATGTAGCCAACCCGGGTTCAATTCCCAGAATGCCATATGGTCCCCCGAGCATTGCTGGGAGTGATTCCTGAGTGCAGATCCAGAAGTAATCCCTGAGCATTGCCAGGTGTGACCCAAAATGCAAAATAAATAAATAAATAAATAAATAAATAAGAGGTCAGTAATGAAAGTAGACAGACCATTGCCCAGGAGGAGAGAGGAGAGAGGCCGTCCAGGGGGCAGTGATGGGCAGGAAGTCCAGAGGGTCATGGGTGCTACTGGCTGTGCACCTGACTGGCTCTGTGACAGGTGCCACTTCCCAGTCCTGGCGGGCTTCACATTCCTTCGGAGTCTATAAATGACAACAGTGAATCAGCAGCTCTAAGGCCCACGCCAGCTCCGAGCCCCGCAACTGTCAAACAGTATCTTCAATATTTGGGCATGGAGGTGGAGAGAGAGGACAGCTGAGGCCCTTCCCTCACACACACCCAACCAGGGTTCCATCCCGGATATGACACAGGGTTACCGGAGCCCCACCAGGAGTGACCTCTTACCATAGAGCAGGGAGTAAACCTTGACTCCCCAAACAGAACAAAACCCAACAACTTGGGGGCATGGCTAGGGCTCCACCACTCAGATCCTGCTTCCTAAGGCCACACTGTGGGTGCTGGAAAGGTTTGCCTTCATCACTCCCCAACACAATGGGATGTTCAGAGAAAAACAGGAAAGGCATGTCCTGTGAGATAGGCCCCGGTCTCCCTTAATGAACGCAGAGTCCCCTATTCACTGCTTCCCACCGGACACTCCCTATCTCTCATCTACCACAGGCCAGACCTATGTAGGTCGTGTCCCTAACTTTATATAGCATCCCATATTCGTTCTTCCAGGGGGACCTGTTAGGATCTATTTGACTCAAGCAGGAAGATTCTAGAAACATTTTCAAAATGAGAAACTAGACTGTTTCACGTGAAAAATCGAGCACTGCAAGAATTTGCTCTTCTCATGCAAAGATTTTTTTTCTTTTTGGGTCACACCCAGCGATGCACAGGGGTCACTCCTGGCTCATGCATTCAGGAATTACTCCTGGCAGTGCTCGGGGGACCATATGGGATGCCAGGGATTGAACCTGGGTCGGCCAGTGCAAGGCAAATACCCTCCCCACTGTACTATCACTTCAGCACCTCATGCAAAGATTTTAAGGCAGAAGAGTCCAGAGTCCGGTATGTCAGAGAGATAGTGCAGTGGGTAGAGCATCTGCCTCACATGCGGTTGACCCAAGTTCAAACCCAGGGCCCCAGGCGGTCACCTGAGTACCAGGAGCGATCCCTGAGTGCAGAGCCAGGAGTAAGCCCTGAGCAACAAATAGAGACACAGCCCTACAGCACAAGGGCTGAGCTGGGAGAGACGCCCCCCCACCCTTTCTCCTAAACTATTTACCCACTTCTAATGAACAATGGCCACCCAGCAGCCAACAGGGAAGGGATGGGAAATCAATGAGCATCACTCTGACAGACAATTCTGGGTGCAGAATACCTGCCACAGGTAATAAATCACTTCATTTAAGTTTATCTTTTTTAGTAGCGCACAGTGGATTATACCCATACATCACCATAACCTCTCTTTTTCTGTCTCGTTGACAAAGGACAATTTGAGAGGGATGGTGGGAAAGAGGGGAGAAAGAAAGGAGGAAAACAGAGGCGCTCTGTTGCTGAGGCCTGTGCAGTTTAAAAAAAAATCATCCTCCTCATCATAATAAAGTCAAATCATTGTTCCTGAAGTGTCAGTTCCATCTGCAAAGTCTGACGCCTCCTCCTGGATGTGCCAACCAAGTTAGTATGGGACGGGAAATAAAGGAGGCTTTCTTTCCACACCTCCATGGGACAGACTACAGGTCTGCCGCGTCGACAGCCAGATCGCACACGCTTGGCTTTTCTGATAATTGTGCATGTATCAGCTTCATGAAGGGCCCTGCTGAGAAAGGTGTGCGGCACAGGACTGAACCGGTAAGGGGGCGCACAACTCCCCAGAGGCTGCAGCCACACGGCAGCAGGTTAGGCTAAGGTGGGAACAACTCCTGCTACAAAACGCCTCCGGATGCTGGGGGCAATGGGACCTGAAAAATCAAAGGGGGACCAAGGAAAAGCCCAGTGGTGGCTCTGAGGTTGCTCCGCTCCTTTTCAGACTTGATTTTAAAATGTATTTGAAGGGGCTGGAGTGATAGTACAGCGGGTAGGCCATTTGTCTTACACGTGGCCTACCCAGGTTCGATCCCCAGCATCCCATATGGTCCCTTCAGGACTGGAAAGAGTGATTCCTGAGTGCAGAGCCAGGAGGAACCCCCAAGCATTGCCATCAGGCGTGACCCCAAAAAGTAAAATAAATAAATAAATAAAATGCAGGTGGACAAAGCAGGTAAGTTGGAACTCAGCTCTTGAGAAGCAAGATGTTTAAAGGGATGCTTCCCCTGGAACAAGGAAGGAGAGAGAGGGAGAGAGGGAGAGAGGGAGGGGGGAGAGGGAGAGAAATAGAGAGAGAGAGAAAGAGAGAGAGAGAGAGAAAGAGCGTGACCTTATTATGCCCTTGAGAAGGACAATCTTGAGTATCCCTGAGCTTCCGGCAAACTGGAAGGCCCAGACCTGAACCATGAGGCTCAAACCTGGGTTGTCCATATGCAAAGTCAACACCCCACCCATCACACTATTTCTCCAGGACTAGGATGCTTTAAATGTCACCAATGTCCCTCAGTGTAAGCACCCAGACCATGTCCTTGAAGTCCTTCCTTAGCACACAAAGCCTTAAGATACTGGTGGGGGAAGATGGCTCAAAGGCTGAAAGTCTGTGTTTGTATATTGGAGCTTTGGATGCCCAGCACATAGGCCCCTGCATATCTCAGGGAGCAATGCCCAACCCTGGCCCGACACTGGAAGTAGCCCCCAGAACCAACAGATGTGTTCCCCCCCAACCCCGCCAACAACAACAAAAAAAAAACTAAAATATTTGCAATCTGGAAATAGCTGCAGATCCCCACTGAAAAGGACAGAAAACATGAGAAAGAAAAGGGGAGAAGGGACTGGAGTGAGCAATAGCACAGCGGGTTGGGTGTTTGCCTTGCACGCAACCGACCTGGGTTCGATTCCCAGTCTCCCATATGGTCCCCTGAGCACCGCCAGGAGTAATTCCTGAATGCAGAGCCAGGAGTAACCCCTGAGCATCACCGGGTGTGACCCGAAAAAAAAAGAAAAAAAGAAAGAAAGAAAGAAAGAAAGAAAAAAAAGGGGAGGAGGGTGACAGGTAGAAGCCCCAGCCTAGGAATCGCAGCACATAACCAATCACCCCAGCAGCTACCTCTGCCGAGGACTTCCTCCTTAGAGGCTGGCTGGCTGTCTTCCTTCGGCTATGACTCTACTTCTTATCCATCACTTCTCAACAGAGACAGAGCAAAGGAACAGTCAAACTTGGCTCAGACTGACTTATCATATCTTAGAAGTGCTGGGGGAAAAAAGTGTTCAGAGAAAGAGAGCTTGATTTTCCTGTCTTTTCTGGAGTTCCTTCCACAGCACTTCCTACAATAGGCAATAACTGAATGTTGACTCTTTGTGCTATTCAAACCAACCAATTAGCTCGTGCATTCATTCAACAAACTCTCACCCATTCACCCTGCTCCAGGGGGAACTGGGTTAGACGGATGAACCCGAGAACAGCTCATGGCTTCAGAAGTCACATTTCAATGCAACACAACCCAATTTGTGATAAAGACAGGAAATACAGAAATCAAACCACAGTGAGACATGACCACAGGCCCATTGGAACAGCTCGAACCAAAAGGTCAGATCGTACCAAGTATTGGCAAGGATGCGGAGAAACCCAAACTTGTCGACAGTGCTAGACCAAATATAAAAATATTTTTTAAAAAAGTCCCCTTGGAAAACTGTGTGCAATTTCTTCAAAAGTTAACTGTCTCTTGGCTGGAACAATAGTACAGTGGGCAGAGTGTTTGCCTTGCACACGGCTGACCCAGGTTTGGGCCCCATCATCCCATAGGGTCTCCCAAGCACCGCAAGAAGTGATTCCTGAGTGCAGAGCATTGCTGGGTATGATTCAAAAGGCAAAAAATAAAAAAGAAAGTTAACAGTCTAATCCCTAACACATGTCTCCAACATGCCACTCCTGAGAGACCATGCCAGAGGAACAGAAACACACGTCCACACCAACTTGTGTACAAACAACCCCAAGAGGATTTTCCTACTAGCTCCCAACTACAAATGACCTAAATGGTCTCCAGCAACCAGACACCGAGTCCACAAAACATTGTGCACACAGCATCCAGAGCGATGATACAGCAGGGTAGGGAGTTTGCCCTGCCTGCGGGCTTGATCACCGGTATCCCTTAAGGTCCCCCGAGCTCCACCAGGAGTGATTCCTGAGTGCAGAGCCAGGAGTAAGCCCTGAGCATGGTTTGATCCTAACTGTCAACAGATTTTTAGAAAGAACTCAGGACTACAAATCAAACATGCCAAGGATGACGATCAAACAGGGAACCAATCCCTAGGAGGGAAGCGGAAGTGCAGAACAGGACAGAGGAACCGAGGTGGCACAGAATGCGGGTGCTGGGAGGTGAAACGTTCCTGTAGCTAGTACGGGTGTCCACGTGCTTTCTCCAGTGGCAGGCAGCTTCTGTCTTATGGCTCAGCTCACTGTACATCGCAGAAATGCACCAACCATCCTGTCAAGAACAAACAGTCGAAGGCAACTCGTCGCCCAGACACCTCTCTTCCTGGGCCTTCCCAATGCCCCCAGATGGCTGACATCTGGAGCAACCAATCATGCTCATATAAATATTATATGCAGGATATTTTTTAAATTGTTTTAATTTTTATTTTATTTATTTAATTTTTTGCTTTTTGGGTCGGAGCGATAGCACAGCGATTAGGGCGTTCGCCTTACACGCGGCCAACATGGCCAACCTGAGTTCGAGTCCTCCGCCCCTCTCGGAGAGCCCGGCAAGCTACCGAGAGTATTCGATATGCCAGACACAGTAACAACAAAGTCTCCAATGGAGACGTTACTGGGCCCGCTCGAGCAAATCGACGATCAACGGGAGGGCCTTTACCTTTACCTTTTACCTTTTTGGGTCACACCTGGAGATGCACAGGGGTTACTCCTGGCTCTGCACCCAGGAATCACCCCTGGCAGTATTCAGGGGACGATATGGGATGCTGGGAATTGAACCCGGGTCGGCCGGCCACGTGCAAGGCAAACGCCCTACCTGCTGTGCTATCATTCCAGCCCCAGGATATTTTTCTTTTTGCTTTTTTTGGGTCACACCCAGCAATGCTCAAGGGTTACTCCTGGCTCATGCACTCAGGAATTACTCCTGGCGGTGCTCGGGGGACCATATGGGATGCTGGGAATCGAACCCGGGTCGGCCATGTTGGCTACATGCAAGGCAAACCCGCTGTGCTCTCGCTCCAGTCCCAGGATATTTTTTTTTTTAGTGTAGACAAAAGAGCAGCAGACTCAGTGCCAGGAGATCCAGATTCTACCTGCTCTTCTTGCACCCTGGACAAGTTCATCATATTCTTTGTAGGTAGAAATGGGGAGAGAGGGCTGGAGCAACAGCACAGCGGCTAGGGCATTTGCCTTGTACCCAGCTGACCCGGGTTTGATTTCTAGCATCCCATATGGTCTCCCGAGCACTGCCAGGAGTAATTCCTGAGAGCAGAGCCAGGAGTAACCCCTGTGCATCTCTGGGTGTGGCCCAAAAAGAAAAAAAAAGAAAGAAAAAAAAAGAAATGAGGATAGAATGCACCAGGGGAAAAAAAAGTTGGAATTTTTAGCACTGTAGCACTGCACTGTCCTCCCACTGTTCATTGATTTGCTCCAGTGGGCACCAGTAACGTCTCACAACAAATTATGAGACTTGTTGTTACTGTTTGTGGCATATCAAATACATCATGCGTAGCTTGCCAGGCTTTGCCATGAGGGCAAGATACTCTCGGTAGCTTGCCGGGCTCTCCAAGAGGGGTGGAGGAATCAAACCCAGGTCAGCCATGTGTAAGGCAAACTCCCTCACTGCTGTGCTATCACTCCAATTTTTAGCAATTTTTAAAAAATAAAATAAATAAAATAAAATCTATTACTATGTTAAAAAAAAATACACCCAAGAGAGTTTGACAACTTCAACTTTGCTCTGTGGGTAGCAGTATTGCGGAGGTTGGTCACCTCACACACAAGCTCTTGCATCTGAGGAACCCCGGGAGCTAAATTGTGCTCTATTGTCTTAGGGGAGAGAAGAGCCTTTGACGGGACAAGCAGAAGAGAATGCAAAAGACACCGTGCCCAGGGATGGGTGAGTTGGGGGCTCAGACATCCTCCTTGTACAGATCTGCTCACATCTATTTCTAGCCTTTTGGGTGAAAGAACATGAAACATGATCTTGAGCCCTTCACTCCACAGGCCCACTTCCCCAGCCCCCATGAATGTGGCACAGCTCCCATAATGACTCACCCATCCCTCCCAAATCAACTTCCCCAATCTCCTGGTCTGTGGATCCAGTCTCCTGGTCTGTGGATCTTACTGGACAGGAAGTTGCTCTCATAGTCCCCCAAATGAAACAACAGCAGGAAATTGGGGGGGGGTTCTTTTTTTGTCATTGTTTGTTTGGGGGGTCATACCCTGTGATGCTCAGGAATCACTCCTGGAAGTGCTCAGAGAACCATATGGAATGCCGGGCATCGAACCCAGGTCGGCCGCGTGTAAGGCAAACTCCCTACCCACTGTACTATCACTTCGGTCCCAACAGCAGGAAGTCTGGAGGAAAGACATTTACATGGCCCACATTCAAATCTTAAAATGTGGGGTTGGTGGGACCGGAGCGATAGCACAGTGGGTAGGGCGTTTGTATTGCATGCAGCCAACCTGGGTTCGATCCCTGGCATCTCATATGGTCCCCCAAGCGCGGCCAGGAGTAATTCCTGAGTGCAGAGCCAGGGGTGACCCCTAAGCATCACTGGGTGTGACCCAAAAGGGCAAAAAAAATTTTTTTTAAATGTGGGGTCGAAGAGATAATACAGCAGGCAGGGCACTTGCCTTGCATGCAACTGACCTGGGTTCAATCCCCAGGTCTCCGTATGGTCCCCATAATTCCACCAGGATTGATCCCTGAGTGCAGGGCCAGGAGTAAGCCCTGAGGGGGGCTGGATGTGACCCAGAAACAAACCAACAAACTGAAAACAAAGGAAAATTTGGAGCCAGGGAAATAGTACAGGGTGAATGTCCTTTTCTTGCACATGGCTGACCCAGGTTCAATCCCCCAGCCCTTCATTTGATCTCCCACCGGGAGTAGCCCCTGAGCACCACCAGGTGTGACCCAAAAATCAAAACAATAAACATAAGGGAATACAGTAAGCACATGCAATGGAATATTACTCAGCCTGAACAAAGCATGAGGCTTCTGATAGGGGCTGCAGCACAGGAAAACGTCCTGAGCATCACAACACATGAAAGATCCCCGACACAGAGGAACAAACACAGCCTGTGCCCCATGGCAGGGACCTGAGGGGGGGGGGGAGAGAGAGAGAGAGAGAGAATCCCATGGGAGCCAAGGGCTTGGGCAAGGGGGGAGAAGAGAAATAATTGATGGGTACAGAGTGCCATTTTGGATGATGAAAAAGTTCCAGAAATACCGAGCAGAGATTCTTGCAAAATAGACAAAAATCCTTCACACCACTTTAGTGCACACTCAGCACAGTTTGTGAAAATCAGCCAAGGAACCCTTCTGAAAGATTGGAGCCCTGTGGTCTGCAGAGGGCGCTCTCAAGCCCCACAGCTCACGCATTACCATCCTTGGCATGCACGCACCTACCCTGGGCACCCCAGCCAGAAGCAAGGTACCCTGACATTTCCAAACAGGAAGGAGTTCTCTCTACTACCCCACAGGAAGATTTTTTTTCAACCTGCCCAACAACTCAACAGTATGAAGCGCTAGATCCCTGCCTGAGCCGGGCTCCCTTCCTCTCCTACAAGGAACTTTAGAAGGACCCCTCACAACTAGCTCCTAGGCGCCAGAGCCATAGTCCAGGCGTACCTGCATGTGGTCAATCGGGGTTCAATCCCCCACACGCTCATATGGTCCCCTGAGCACTGCCAGGAGTCAGATGTGGCCAAAAAATAAAATAGGAAAATAAAAGTTGGCTCCTTTCTCTTGCCCTCTGCCTTGAGGGTCTCTTCTGCCTGTCCCTCAGTTGGACTTTCCTGATGAACCATGTTTCGTCTGCTATTCTCAAATCAGCCCATTTTCCTAGGAAAATAATGGACTTACTTGTTTAGAATCAACTATATGGAAACATATTTTAATTTGTATTTTTGCGGGGTGGGGTGGCCACATACCTGGAAATGCTCAGGGGTTACTCCTGGGCTCTGCAGTCAGGAATTAACTCCTGGCAGTGCTCGGGAGACCCTATGGGATGCCAGGGATTGAAACCAGGTCAGCCATGTGCAAGGCAAGCCCCTGACTGCTCACGGTACTGTAACTCCAGCCCTACAGAAATCACATTTTAATATCTATTGTTTTATTTTGGTTTGGGTGAGGGGTCACACCCAGCCGTGCTCAGGGGTCACTTCTGGATATCGGATCAGGAACAGCCATATGCAAGGCAAGCCCCTTCATCCCCACACACCCTAAACCAGTGCAACACCCCAGCTAAGAAGTGGTCTTTAGCCCACTTTTCTTCTCAACTTGAGTTTTAAAACTTGTTTTCATCTTAAGTGTTTGGAGGTCACATCCATCCTACAGGGAGGTAGAGTAGCATGCAACTAGCAGTGCTTAGATCTTATTCCTGGTTCTGTGCTCAGGGATCACGCCTGGTGATGCCTGGGGGACCTTATGTGGTGCCAGGGATCAAACCTAGGTCGCAGAAGTGCCCTTTCTGCTATCCTATCACTCTGGCCCCCACAACTTGAGTTATTTAATAGATCCTTGATACCAAAGGGAAGAAAACACATTTAGCGTTCACACCGCTCAGGTCCTACTTGTCTAAAGTGCTTCAATTAGAAAATACCATCAGGATCATGAAATTGATTCTAAATTTAATTCTAAATCATGAAAGTAAAACCAAAGTGTGACTTTAATTAGGTTTTCTGGGAATACAAGTGTTGGTGGTGGTGACTTATTATTGGTAATCACTGGCTACTCTACTAATCTCAATGCCAGAAAGAAAAAAAAATAGATTAAGATGCCCAAAATCTGGGCTAACAGAAATAAGTTTATATTTCTAGCATTTTCCTTTAGCATCAATTGTGATTCATAGATCAAAGGATTAACTTTTGAAAAGGAGATGAATTTGCTTTCCTATTTGACTATTTGGGGAAAAAAAAACAGCCATATATAACTATTTTATTGTCTCTTTTCCACATTCCTAAACTGAGAAAAGCGTCGAGCTTCAATTCTCCAAGACTTCTACATTATAATGATGTTCTCATGCAAATAAAACCTCCCAGCGAAGTTAGCTGTCTTGTCAAGATAAAGATAGGAAGATTTTTTTTTTTGGATATCTGTCAAAAAAATAGAGATGGGCTTACTTCTTTTTGTGAAAGTTCTCTTGCTATTACAGAAAGGTGTTATGCTTATTCTGCTGGCGGTTTAACAAATGATCCTGGGCCCCGGGCAAGGCCTCTTAGGGTGATTGGAAATGCCAAACCCGCTCCAAGGCCTTGTGAATTTTACCATCAGTCAATGCAATTCTCTGGGTCCCTTTTAACTTCTTCCCAACGGGCCAAGCCTTCCCAAGTCAAATATAGAAGCAAAGAGGCAAGAGAAACAATGTTGCTTTGTGCGGGCCAGCCAGTGCTCTTCAAGGGTGGTGATAATCAAATACATCCGGTGCAGGATCACCCTGGCTTGGGCAGCAATGCACAGGCAACCAGGAGGGAGTGCAAGTAGAATCGTGCCTGGGCAGCGGAGGGAGAGAGCAGGAAGTCCTCTGGGGGTTCAGAAAGCGCAGGTGAGTGGGGATTTGCATTGGGGAAGGGAAGAAAGGCCTTTGCACCAGCTGGTGTCCCATGCCAAGGAGAAGAGCCCAGAGCTGCTGGCCAGATCTCGAGAGACGGGTGAAGGTGGAAACCCCCTAAGGCACACATAATGCACCTACAAGGTGCAGAACCCAGCAAAACAAGGTGCCAAAAAAACCTGGGGCCCCCTGTAAATAGCAGGCTGACTTCTCTCAGAGCATCTGGATGGAGGAGAAAATCCCTTCATGTGGGGCAGAGAATCACAGGGACACGTTGTAGCCTCACGTGACCAAAAGACAAAGACAACCCCGGGAATAAGCTGGCAAATCATCTCCACTCCCCTTTTCTGAAAGGCAGTGCGGTCAGAGGAATAAGCCCCAAAAAGGCAGCAAAGCTCCCACTGCCTAGTTCCCAGGCCACTAATGTCCATTTTAAAGTTGCGAGGGGAGAGCTGGAGTGATAGCACAGCAGGCAGGGCGTTTGCCTTGCATGCGGCCAACCTGGGTTTGATCCCCAGCATCCCATATGGTCTCCCAAGCATCACCAGGAGTAATTCCTGAGAGCAGAGCCAGGAGTAACACCCCTGTGCATCGCCAAGCAAAAAAATCACTGTCACTGTCCTCCCGTTGTTCATCGATTTGCTCGAGCGGGCCCAGTAACGTCTCCATTGGAGACTTTGTTGTTACTGTGTTTGGCATATCGAATACATCACGGGTAGCTTGCCAGGCTCTGCCGTGCGGGCGAGATACTTTCGGTAGCTTGCCGGGCTCTCCGAGAGGGGTGGAGGAATCGAACTCAGGTTGGCCATGTTGGCTGCATGCAAGGCAAATGCCCTACCGCTGTGCTATCGCTCCAGCCCAAGCAAAAAAAATAAATAAAAAATAAAGGTGCGAGCAGAGTAAATCTTAGAAGTCCTCATCACATCAATGTGGACCAGGGATGTGGTTCAGTAGTAAAGCACTTGCCTTGCATGTGGATGACCTGGGTTCAAGCCCTGACATCATCCCCCCCAAAAAATAAAAATTTTAAAAAGAGCAATGAATTCCTTGGAGTTCTAGGTAAAACTCTCAGAAAACAAACGCCTTCAAGGAAAGGAGGCTTCTCTGTGGGTTTCAAAGACAAAACAGGCCTGGCCTTTGCCTCTCCAAGGACCTAGAACGGCCAAAGGAGAAACTTTTCCACAGGGGGGAATGTGGGAGGGGTTGGGGAGGGGCAAAGATCACCTCTTCCTTTTCAGACAGCCCAAGTGACCAGTCCCCCGACAATGCCAGAGCGGCAACAGATAAACACGCTCACACTCAGCTCGTCATCACCTTCATTTTGGCAAAAAGGTCTTGGGGCCAATTCAGCTCAGAAGACTGAAGCCTATACTTGGCCATGAGGTAGGCCCAGATTGGATTCTGGCCTGGCAAGGTCCCGTGAGCACTGAGCCTGGAGTAGCTCCTGGTCACCAGTGGGCGGGGCCACAATTGTTGTTTTACCCAATCCCTAACGTCTCTCCACTGCTCCACATCCTGGTTAAGCTCGTACAGGCTTTCATTTTTCCTTCTCATTCTTTTTTTGGGCTCTTTGTTTTTATTTTTGAAGAATGTCCACCGCCACCACCACCAAACACACACACACACACACACACACACACACACACTTTATTTTTTTATTTTATTGAATCACCATGAGATAGTTACAAGCTATCATGTTTGGGTTACAATCACACAATGATCAAACACCCATCCCTCCACCAGTGCACATTCCCCACCACCAATGTCCCCGGTATACCCCCCTTTCCCACCCTCCCCCTGCCTCCATGGCAGACTTGATTTGCCATAATCTCTCTCTACTTTTGGGCATTATGGTTTGCAATACAGACCCTGAGAGGTTATCATGTTTGGTCCTTTATCTACTTTCTGCACACATCTCCCATCCCGACCGATTCCTCCAGCCACCTTTTTCTTAGTGATCCCTTCTCTATTCCAGCTGCCTTCTCCCCTTTGCTCATGGGGCAGGCTTCCAGTTATGGAGCAATCTATCTGTCCCATGTATCTACTATCCTTAGGACACACATACACTTTGGACTCAGAAGAATGTCCTCCACCACCACCACCACCACCACCACCACCACCACCACACACACACACACACACACACACACTTACTTCCCTAGGCAGAGATAGTTCTGGAAAAAAGGATTGGCTTTGCTTTCTTTTTAGCAGGCACTGAAGAGGCCAGCACTAAGGCAGCAGGGAGAAAACCCCACTGGTGGCCTCAGAAAAAGGGTGGGGGGCGGAGTTCCAAACCAGCCAAGTGGAGATACCTGAGACGGATTGGAAGGGACCTCAGAGTGGCTGAAGCCTGGCTCCCCAAAGGCTGAAACAAAGACATCTGTTCATGCACAGGGCCAGGGACCTCACTGCACAGAAGGTTCCTTCGGAATAAACCCGGCAGCTAATTCTCCCCCTGCAGAACTAACAAAGCCTCGCAGTGTTATTCATTATAAGGATTAAACTCCCAGGGACAAAGGCCCAGTGGTCAGGTCAGTTTAACATCAGACTGAAATCTGAGTTGTCGGCTCTCCTCCGGAAGACAGGGCTGGGGCTAAGAACCAGCTTCTTCTGCCCAGAGAGGGGAGAAATTCACAGGGAAAAGTTTGTGGGAAAGCAGAGGTGGATGGCAGAAACCCAGCTGCCTCTGCCACGATGGCAGGTGCCACCCTTCCGAGTCGTGTGTTGTTCTGGGTGATGACTCAAGGTCTGAGAGCAGCCTTCGCATGTGGGAGGCCAGGGTTCAATCCCCAGCACCACATGGTCCCTGGAGCACTGCTGGGAGCACTCTGGAGCAGCCCACCAGGAGTAGCCCTTGAATACCACTGGATCTAGTACTCCCCCAAAAAACAACACATTGTTGGGCTGGAGCGATAGCACAGCAGGGAGGACATTTGCCTTGCACTTAGCCAACCCGGGTTCGATTCCCAGCATGCCATATGGTCCCCCGAGCACCACCAGGAGTAATTACTGACTGCAGAGCCAGTAGTAACCCCTGAGCATCGCTGGGTGTGACCGAAAAAGAAAAAAAAATGCTAAAAAAAAAAAAGGAGAAAAGAGCAGCTAGCTCCCACCTTTAATTTGGAAGACTGTCCAACGGCACAGGCCCACACCCAAACCACTCGCTGGCCATGGTGGATTCAGATGCCACCCCCCCCCCAAAAAAAACCCTCGCCATACAAATCTTTGCCACAATCCCTTCCCGACTTGCTTGAACGGGTCTCCCCATATTCCCCTACCCACCCCCTACCATTAGGAGCTCTTAGCTTCACAAGGGTTTGCAATGGGCTGAAAAGTTTCCTGTTCCCGTTGATATCTTTCTATGAGGAATAATACTCTGTGGGGAGACTGGCTTTAAAGTAAGGCAGGGGTGAAGGGAGACGGAGGGGGAGAGAGAGGGATGAGTGGGAGGGTAGAGGGGTAGGGGTGAGCAGATGGGGTGGGTGGGAGGGGTGAGGGGAAGTGGAGGGGTGGAGCAGTAGGGGTGAGCAGGTGGGGTGAGTGGGAGGGGTGAGAGGAGTGGAAAGTCGGAGTGGAGTGAAAGGGGTGAGGGGAAAGTGTATGTGAAACTAAGTGAGATGGGGGAGTCCCTATATGATGTAGCTGTCACCACTTTGCTCACCCTTGGAAGTCTCTGCAGAGGGATAGAATGGGCCACCTTAATATGCACCACTTTAGCCAGTAAATCGCTATGAGCTGAAGGCATTTAAGATCCGGTCTTTAGGATTTAGAGGAGGGGCCGGAGAGACAGCACGGTGAGGCAAGGCTGAGTCAGGTTTAATCCCAGGCACCACCACCTGCCCCACCCCCACCCAGGGTTCCCCAAGCACTGCCAGGAGTGAGCCCTGAGCACAGGACCCAGAATAAGCCCTGAGCACCACTGGCTGTGGCCCCGAAACAAAAACGAACAACAATGGAACAAGACCCAGCAAAAGGATTTTCGGGTTTAGCTTTGCTTTCCTGGTGGTGCTCAAGGGATCAGGCAGTGTCAGGGAGCAAAATCTGGGCCGCCCACATGCAAAGCACGTGCCCAGCCCCCCTGAGCTTTCTCTGGACCAGGGGAAGCTTTAGTCTCTCCCTTCACCACCTAAAGGAATTCAGAGAAGGCCTGTACGAAGAAGGGACCCATCACCTAGCAACAGAGAGAACTTTTTCCAAAAGTATTTATTTCTGTTATTATTCATTTTGGTTTGGTGGCCACGCCCAGCTGTGCTCAGGGCTTACGCGTGGCTCTGTATTCAGGGACCAATCCTGGTGGGCTTTAGGGAACCAGACGGGATGCTGAAGATGGAACCTGGGTCCATCAAGGCAAACATCCTCCTCGCTGTACTATCACTTCAGCCCCATAGAGAGAACTTCAGACTTACGCCGCCAGGTTCCGGTGCACGCCTGTAGCTAAGCCCCAATTCCATCCCTGGTACCACATGATCCTCTAAAAAACATCCTATTGTGTGCCCCCACCCCCATCCCCACCCCCACACCAAGAGCTGTGAGTGACCCTGAGTACCAAGGCAGGATGGGGTGGCAATGAGAATGACTGGGAGGACCCCTACATCTCCTGAGAAAGGTTTAACAGCCCTTCCCCCACCCTACCTCACACCCCAAAGAAGAAAAAGAAAAAAAAAAGCCATCTGCAGGAAGTAGAAAAGCTTCTGCTACAGAGAGATCCTCTCAGCGCACTGCTTGGCTGCCTTCCGGGTATCTTCAGAGGCTCCTAGACCTACCTACAAAATTCAATTGGTTTTTCTCTGTTCTAATCTGCTCTATGTCAATTTAATGGGAAGGCCAGTCAAAGAACCTAAAAGGGGCATCGCTCCTGCCTCGCCTGAATCTCGTAAAGATCTGAAAACAATTCCCGTGTCAGAGAGCCAGACAATGACAAAACCAAGAATAGAACCGGGGATGTCCTGGCTCATGGGAGCAGGGTCATCTCTGCCCTACTCTGGTGGGCAGGAATGAGTTCATCACCACCCTTCCTGGGGTTGGGTTTGGGTTGTTGGGGATGGCGTTTTTTTCCCACTGTAGCCAATTGCACTATTATTCATTTGATACAAAGAGTCTCCCCAAGGAGCTGCAGTGTAACTAGGGACGCAGGTAAACAGATAAATCACAGTGGAACAGAGAGCGCTCCTCCCGAACAGGAATCAAATGGAAACAAAGCATTTGCTATAGGAAAACGGAGTCAGGAGGCCAGCTTGGATGGAGCCAGGGAAGAACACGCAGGCCAGAGGTGGGGGGTTGGCAGAAATATGAAGAAATTTAGGGAGACAACATATGTGTTGACCAGTGGAAGTAGGTGGGATGGGTATTCAGTGTGGGCAGTGGGGACTGATCACGGAAGGGTTTGCAGCAAGTCATGGGAGCTGGACTCGACCGTCTGGCCACTAAGAGACATAATCTCTGCTGGTCTATTCAGACGTCCCTAGCAGCTGTGCCCAGCAGCTAGAAGAGTGCTTACACCAGTGCCAGGACTCGGCAAAGGACTCAGGGGCCCAGGAGGCCAGGGATTGAACCCGGGTCAGCCATATGCGAGGCAAGCACACTACCCACTGTACTGTCTCTCCAGCCCCTAAATGGAATATATTTTAGAAATCAAATTTAATGTACAAAAACTCCACAATAAAATAAAAGCCTGCATTAAAAAAAAAAAAAACACCCAGGCAGGAGAACTGCTCCGTGGAAGGAAGTTTGTCACAAAGTGGGAGGGGCAGAGAAGTTAGGACAGAGAAGGGACCGCTTTGGCGATAGAGCTGGGAAGGATCACTCTGGACAAGAACTGAGTGCTGAAAGGAGGAAAAGGAATACACATGATAACCATTCAGTGATACTATTGCAGAGCACAATACCACAGTGCATAAAAATGTGTGTGTGTGTGTGTGTGTGTGTGTGTGTGTGTGAGAGAGAGAGAGAGAGAGAGGAGTGTCTGCCATAGAGGCAAGCTTCCAGGGCAGGGGTAGATGGGAGGGAAACTGGGGACACTGGTGGCGGGAAATGTGCACTGGTGACGGGAGGGGTGTTGAACATTGTGTGACAGAAACTCAATCATGAAAACTTTCATTAAAAAATAAACAACCCAAGTTGTAAACAAAGACAAACCACTGATGTTTTACCACTCTGGTTGATTTTGCAACTTGAACCTCCACCTATTTCCCTATTACCCCCCAATTATTTATTTTGGGAGGGTGGAGGGGGTTGGGGGCTGTGGGTTGACAGTGATATGGGAACCTCTGAGATAAAAGGAGGCCTCTGATACACACCGTTGTACTGTTTCATTGTTCAGGGCCCACACCTGTTGTGTGGGGGTGACGTGGAGGGCTACTCCTGGGGGTGCTGGGGATCAAATCTGTGTCTCCGGCACACAAAATCTGCACCCCAGCCTGTTGAGCCACTGCCAAGTCATGAGATGGTGGTTTGTTTTGTTTTTCAGTTTGGAGACCACACCAGGGGGCAGCTTCAGATTTGGGGGAGGGAGGAGTGACTACTGGCGGGGCATCCGGCCACGTGGTGCTTGGAGATTACCAACTGAGACATCTCTTTGGTCCCAAAGTTTGAGAGAAAGAGAGTCAGAGAGAGAGACAGAAAGACAGATTTTTTTTTAAGGGGACAGAGATTAGCACAGCAGGAGGGGGGGTTGGAGGGGGGGAACTTCCCTTACACACAGTCAACCCAGGGTTTCGATCCCCAGCACCGTCAAAAGTGATTCCTGAGCACAAAGCCAGGAGTCAGCCCTGAGCACAGCCAGATGTGGGCCCCAAACCAAACCAAAACCCAAAAGATACAAGTCAGATTTTTTCATGTGGAACCTTAATGAATGGTTCCCATTTGGCTCACAAATGGACAAACAGGTTAATAAGTGTACCTAGGGGCACACCAATTGCCCCATCTCCAACCCAGTTGGCAGGGTTTTGCAACAAAGGAGGGGCAGCCCTGAAGCAAGAGTAAACACCCATTCTGTGAAAGGGAGGTCAGGTTCCAGGACCGTTTTTTTATTTTTAAGCAGAAAGGCTGGGTAGCAGAGTGGAACCCCAAAGCCACCCCAAAGCCTGGCCTGCTGTTTCCTAAATATTCTTGGGGCATTTGAAAATCCTCTGGTATCATTTTGCACCCAGCTCAATAAATTCCTGTCGAGTAATTAAGTGGAAAAGAATCCTGTAAACCCAAAACTCACAGCTAAAGCCAGCAGAGGAGCTGCCACTTCACCCGCTGATGAATATTCAAAAAGGCAGGAGCCATTAAAGATGACTAAGGCCCCCAAGGCTCACCAGTTCTTTGAATGACATACTCTTGTCATTTCCAAAACTTGTTTTTTGCATTCTTAGGACTCTAAAAGGAAGAATCATTAGAGTGAAGAGTCTGGTATCTTGCAGCTATATCAGATGAGGAAGGCAGATAAAATTGGTATTTTTCACTTGCCTTAGAGAGAAAGGGGCTGACAAAGACTTAGCTGAGGGAAAGTTTTCTGCTTCCCACCTGAACTGCCTCTGCTCTCTGTCCCTCTCTGCCAGGAACCTGGTCCCACCTCTGCAGATGTGGACAGTGTAAGTGACACCCAGGGCCCACTGTCCCCCAAATGAGTCCTTGGGAGGACAAATGGGCTGAAAAGACTCCCAATACCTTGGAGGACCAGGTAGTGTTGGAGATCCACAGCTGCCAGGGATCAAACTGGGGCAGTTCCCAGGCCAAGGGTGAATTCCAACCTGTGGTTTCATCATTCAGGCTATCACATCACCCCTATTTGGTTTGGGGCCCATACCTGGTGGTGCTCAGAAGCTATACCTGGGGGCCCAAGGGAGCCTCCTGGCTCAGGGGCCATGGCTGACAGAGAAAGTATTTCTGAAATCTACAGTGGTGGAAACGGAAGTCTCCGCAACGAACACATTTCATCGACGTCAGTAAGTACACAGAGAGACCAACACTGTGCCAAGACCTAACTTCTAGGTGTCTCCAGCAGGCTCTGGAAGGGAACTGCAGAGGCGACAACCTGCTGGCTGTAGCCAGGCCCAGGCGAGGAGCTATGACTAAACAGGAAATGGGTCACCAAGCCGTGGGCCGGATGTGTGCTCACAGCAGAGTTCCAGGGCTTCACTCTGCTACACCCTCTAAAGTGAAAACAAAGCCGCCAGTTCCCTGACTTACAGCTCAGGCAAGACCAGCTGGCCGCTCCACAGACCTGCTGTGGAACTGAATTCCCTGTAAATAGTAGCGAATAATTTAAAGTCACTGTCCAGAGACTGGAACCATAGTGGGCTAGGTGCTTGCCTTGTGTGCTGCAGACCTGGGTTTGATCCCCGTCATCCCATAGGGTCCCCTGAGCACCACCAGGAGCGATTCCTGAGCACTCAGGGGAGCCAGAACCAACCACTGAGCATCACCAGGTGTGGCTCAAAACAAAACAAAACGAAAAAGTCATTGTCTGTGGGCATCTACCCGTTTTTTTTGGGGGGGGGGGAGGTAGGGAGGGCTGGGCCACACCTGGCTGTGATTATGTTTCTGCTTGTTTTTTGTTTTTGTTTGGTTTTTCAGGCCACACCTGGTGATGCTCAAGGCTCACTCCTGACTCTGTACTCGGGAGTGAGTCTCTGCTTGGTCTCTGCGAGTACAGAGACCTCTGAGCCCGATTACTCCTGGCAGCGCTTGGGGGTCCACACAGGACGCCAGAGATCCAACCTGGATCTCTGGCCGTGTGCAAAGCAAACACCTTACCTGCTGTACTATCTCTCGGCCCCTGTGCTAACTTTTAAGCCTCATAAAATTGCGAGGGAAAGCATCCTCTTCACTTCACAGAGTAAGCACACAAAGATTAGGTCCTTTTGCTTGAGATCACAGAGCAGAGTCTCACCAGAGCCAGAATCTGATGCAAAACCCCAGCAGAGCCAGGACAGGGAAGCTCTTTCTCTCCAGCCCACAATCACCTGCCTTCTGCTGACAGAGCTGAGTGTGAGGGCAGAGTTTGCCAGGGAGCACTGTAACACTGTACTGTACAGGCGTTGTTCATCGATTTGCTCGAGCAGGCCCAGTAACGTCTCTATTGTGAGACTTTGTTGTTACTGTGTTTGGCATATTGAATACATCACGGGTAGCTTGCCAGGCTTTGCCGAGCAGGCAAGATACTCTCGGTAGCTTGCCGGGCTCTCCGAGAGGGGCAGAGGAATCGAACTCGGGTCGGCTAGGTCGGCTGCATGCAAGGCAAATGCCCTATCCACTGTGCTATGGCTCCAGCCCTTGCCAAGGAGAGAGTTGATATTTTGCTTATCATGCGGCATATTGCATTCTTCTTTATTTAAAATATTCTATTAAGATCTCCTGCATACAGGTTTTTTTTTGGGGGGGGTGGTTTTATTGTTTTCTTCCTTTTTTCTTTTCCTTTTTATTTTTTTTGGGGGGGGGGGGGGGAAATGAGGGCACCAGTGTTGCTCAGGGCTTATTCCTGTCTCTGCACTTCAGGGATTACTCCCAGCATGACTTGGAAGCACAAGAGATGCCGGGGGTGGTACCCGGGTTGCCACGTGCAACGCAAGTACCTTACCTGCTTGTCCTGTATCTCTCCAAGCCCGATTACTCAGGCTTTTATTCTTTTGGTTGGTTTTACGGCAAGAGCCAGCGTGATCAGAAGCTACTCCTACTCGTGCTTAAACACGTGGTGCCCTAGCTCAAGCCTGGGCCTCCCTCCTTCAGTACTAGTATTTCAGTACTGAGTACTAGAACCATCTCTCTGGCATGGTGATGGGAGTTTTTTGTTTGCTTGGTTGTTTTTTTTTTTGTGGGCTTGTCTGCTTGCCTATGGGCCACTCCCAGTGGTGTTCAGGGCTTATTCCTGGCTCTGCACTCAGTCATCACTTCCAGAAGTGATCTGAGATACTATGGGGGGCCAGGGATCAAATCCAGGTCAGCTGCATGCAAGGCAAGTGCCCTATATGCTGTGCTCTCAAGACAGCCCCATGATGGAGGTTTTCAATGTCTCCTTGAAAGCAGCATATAAGGAGCTTTTCCAATGAACCTCATCCTGGCCCACAGATCCAACCCCCAGACGGCTCTTATTTCAGGCAAATCTCCAGGTGTACATCTAAAATTCTGCCTACAGGAGGCCTCAAGGCCTTCCTGGAAATTCTCAACCTGTCATCAATCGAGGGCCCAAGGTGGTGTTGCCTGTGCTGGGGGGTACACTACGGTCACCTCGATGGTACTTGGGGGTCCTGGCTTATTTTTATTTTTCCTTTAGCCTCTTTTTATTCATTCCTGGACAAAATACTTCTAAGCAAGAAATGGGGGCAAAGAGATAGTGCAAGGATGAGGGCATTTGCACTGCAAATACCTGACCTAGCTTTGATTCCTGGCACCCCAGATGGTCCCTTGAGCTCCTCCAGAAATGATCCCTGAGCATCACCAGGTGTGGCCCCCAAACAAAGGGGGTAGGGGCAGTGGCACAGAGCCAAAGAGATAACAAAGCAGAAAGAATGTTTGCCCTGCACACAGCTGACCCGCATTCAACCTCCAGCACCACATATGGTCCCCTGAGCCCACCAGGAGTGATCCCTGAGTCTGCAGAGCCAGGAGGAAGCCCTGAACACAGCCAGATGTGGTCCAAAAAACGAAAACAACAAAGAGAAAGTGGGGGACAGAGAGAGAGCACAGTGGGTAGGATGTTTGCATTGCACACGGCCAACCGGGTTCAATCCCGCATCTAATATGGGTCCCCTAAGCATCGCTGGGGGGGTGGGGTTGGGGTCATTCCTGAGCGCTGAGCCAAGAGTAACCCCCGAGTTCTGCCAGGTATAGCCCCAAAACAAACAGACAGACAAAAAGCAAGTGTCTGGATGTAATGTTGAGCCCTGCCTAATTCTGAAGGACAGATTTATTTCTATAAGCATTTAGCTTTCACATTGACCAGATCTTCATGCATCTGTTTCTCAAAATATTCTCAGAGCTCTATTTCCAAATACAAAATCAAATAAATTCTGTGAGCTGAGGTTGCGGGTTGTCACTAAAGGCTGCTGGGAGAAGCCACCCATCCATTGTCCTTTTATTTCCAAACTTTTGTTTCTGCAAATGTCCTGTTATGACAGACAGGTGTAAAAGGAGGACAATGGCCATCCGGACAACAAACACAGGTGTTCAGAATCCAAGTCTGTTTCTTTTATTAAGTAAAGACAGTGCTTGTTTGTTTTTTTCAATCACTATTAGGAAACTCATCAATTATTACCCAGAAGAGAAAGTGACATGGAAATTGACATGGTCCAAATACACCTGCCAAACCAATATTTGTTAATTCAGCCCTGCTCTTCAGTTAAAGAGTCATTCAGGGCCTAGAGAGATAGTCCAGTGGGCTGGAGCACAGGCTTTATAAGGCCAGGGTAAGGGGTTCGAGCCCCAACAGCGCCAGGAGTCACCAGCAAACTAAAAGCTGAGAGTAGCCCCTGAAAACTTTGGTGTGGCTTGAAAAACAAAACAAAACAAAAACAATAAACACCTACTATGTGTTCCATCACAAGCAGGAATTGTCTCACTGAGACAAAGGGCCCCCCTGGGGAGACCCAAGGAAACCCAGGCGTGTGGCAGGGATTGTGTTCCATGGGAGAAAGTACAACCTATTACTTTAAAAAGAAAAATACAAATTGATTGTTGCATATTTTTTACAGGCTGGGCCTAGAGGAATTTATAGGAACAGAGCGGGTGGACTTCTGGGAAGGATTACAATAAAATCAAATTTCTGTGGCCTGGAGTCTCCTTTCCCTTTTCAACACTCTAAACAAGAAAGAAGCCCAGCCCCATTCAGCCTCGGGGGCAATTCTTCTCCGCCAGGGTCAACTTCTCGATTGCTTGTCCAGTTCTCCTAACCTGACCGAGCTAAGTGAACATTTAAAAGGCAGGAAGGGAAATTCACCTCAGAGGCAATCTTCAATTCTGGAGATCGATGTTAGACATCCAGGTTGGAAAATCCACACACTCAGCATTAGAAAATCACTTAGGGGCTGGAGTGATAGCACAGCGAATAGAGCATTAGTATTGCATGCGGCCGACCCGGGTTCAATTCCTAGCATCCCATAGAGTCCTCCTGAGCACCGCCAGGAGTAAATCTTGAGTGCAGAGCCAGGAGGAACCCCTGAGCATCGCTGGGTTTTGGGTGTGACCCAAAAAGCCAAAAAAAAAAAAAAAAGAATGAATGAATGAATAAATCACTTAGGCCTTCCTTCAGGAAGGCAGTGCTCTGAATCCAAATTCTAATGAACCCGCCTCTCAAATCTCAGGCAGAGGAGGTGCACAACAGGGAAGGTGGCCTTCAGGGAGTAGCCCCGTCCACACCCTACAGATGACCAAGGTTGAGGTCCAGGCTAGTCCAAGGCTGCCTCCCAGGGCAGGCGGGGCTGGGCTCTGCCATTCTCATGCATTTGCAGATTCAACCCTCATTCAACAGGTTCTTCCTCCAGCTTCCAAGAGCTCTTGAGTGTTCTTGGTAATATCACTGGGGCTCTTCCGCACCTCACCCCAGAGCAAACAAACTCCCCAGGAACAAGGCCCCTCGGGAGAGAGGTTCATTTCCGGTGTGATGACTCCTATAACAGAGGCCCACAGCCCCCACCACTTAAAGCAGTAGCAATAGATTCCCTCACAGTTCATAGTTCCTCACAGAAGCCCCCAAACTCGGAGGCCAGCAGGGGCTATGCAGCCCCCAGGTTTCCCAGGAAGCTTCTGTCCTGGCCTCTTCCAGTCTTGGGATCTCCTTAACTCTGAGGGGGGATGGTTTGGGCCACACCGAGCAGTGCTCAGAGTTTATTCATTCCTGAACCAGACTATGGGATGCCAGGGATCCGTGCCCACTGTGTGCAAGGCAAGCGTCATACCCACTGCACTATCCGGCCCGTCAGGGTCTCCTTGGCTCACAGACAGCTTCTCCCAGCCCTAAATCCCTCCCTCTTCTTAGATGAACATACCCCAGGGGCCCCCCAAAAATCCAGACTGATTCTTTCTCCTTTACCTTAACTCCTTATATCTGAAAAGATGTCCTTTCCAAATAAGGTCACATTCTGAGGTGCCAGGTGAGAACGAATGTTGAGGGGACAGGATTCAACCCCCCGGGACAGAGGACTATTATTAAGACTAATAACCAATGGCTAAGCTGCTTGGAGGTTACCCCCCTACCCCCCCCCCCGCCACCAACAAACACAAATAAATAAATACAAATAAAAAATAAAACTAATTGTTACTTCCTTCCAAATACTCATCAGAATAAATAAATGCCTTGGGCAGGGGACTTGCCTTGCAGGCCAACCAGGTTTGATCCCTGGCATTCCAACAGTGCCCAAAGCCTGCTTGGAGTGATTCCTGAGTGCAGAGCCACAAGGAAGCCCTGAGCACTGCCGAGGGTGTCCCTCACTCCCCGAAAAAAAAAATACAGTGAAATAAAATTTATAAATAAATGCCTTTTACCTTATCAGCCCCAAGAAGCCCAAGGATGTGAGATGCCAACCAGCCCCACCAATCTCTGCTCCCAATCTCACACCCCGCGTGACTCAGAGCATCGCTCCACAGGGAGCAGCATCCCCAGTCCCCTGCACTGCCAGGTATGACCCCCAAACAAGAACCAGACAAACAAGGAGACCCCAGGGAATGTCCGCAGGCTTCGCTGAGCCCTCTGCCTGGACAGCAGTCCTGCAGCTTGTCACCTGGACCACAGCTCAAATGTCCAGTCCCCAGAGATGTCTCCGCCAATCCTACTGAAAAGTGTCACAGGCACAGTTCCGGGTAACAGGTGCACATGTGCCCCAGGTCCCTTCAACCTCCAAGGACAGGACTTAAATGTTTGCAGGTACCTAAATCGATACAAAATCACAGTATCTACTATTCTCTGCCTTTACAGTACTTCCAGCCAGCTCCAACCAGATCCCTGCGGGGGGGGGGGGGGGGGGGGGGGGGAGGCAACCACTTTGTAAGGGAGGAGATGTAAAAGGGCCAGGAAGACGATAGGACCCCAGCCCAAGGC
This sequence comes from Sorex fumeus, assembly GCF_029834395.1. NCBI lineage: Eukaryota > Metazoa > Chordata > Mammalia > Eulipotyphla > Soricidae > Sorex > Sorex fumeus. The sequence goes on from NW_026606120.1 coordinate 81,873,071, forward strand.
ACACTGCAGTGGTTAGAGTATTTACCTCATACCTGGCCAACCCAGGTTCCATGTCCCCCAAGCCCACCAAGAATGATCCCTGAGCACATAGCCAGGAGTAAGTCATGAGCACTGCTAGGTGCGGCCCAAAAAAGGTACAGCCAGGTTCAATCCCAGCACCACCAGGAGTGATCCCCGAGCACTGAGCCAGCGCTTCAGGGTGAGGCCTAAACTGCCAGCACCACCTTTCTCAAAGAAAAGCAGCAACTGACGGGCCAGAGCAGGTGGCCTTGCATGCGGCCAACCTGGGTTTGATTTCTGGCATCTCATGTCCCCCCGCAAGCCCACCAGGAGTGATTTGTGAGGCAGAACCAGGAGTAACCCCTAAGCACCACCAGGTGTGGTTCCACCCCAAAGTAAAGAAAACCGAAAAAAGAAAAGAAAGAAAAGCAGTAGCTGAACTAGAAAGATGAACAGTGAGTAAAGCCCTTGCCTTGAGCATGGCTGACCCAGGTCTGATCCCTGACACCCCATGGGGTATCCCAAGTCTCCAGGAGTGAGCCCTAAGCACAGCTGGGTGTGGCCCAAAAACCAAAACCTAAAAAAAAGAAAAAAAAGAAAAGAAAAGAAAAGCAGTAACTCTTAGGGGGCTCGGCAGTGTGCTCAATATGAAACAAGGGTGTGTTGTAGACACTTACACACACTCCTCTTATTGTAACCCCCAGTGCTCAGAGGAAAACTTAAGAGCTAGGACTCAGACTGAGCCAACCTTAGATCCTGTTCTCTGAGATTGGCAGGGAAACCACAGTTGTGTTAGCCTCTCAGACAAAAAACGACAATGGCACTTTACCAAGAGGCACATAGAGGTTGTGCAATAGGCCTGTGGGTCAGGCCAGACAGGAAGCTGCCAGCGGGGGGCGGGGAGAGAGTTCCCCCTGGGGCCATACTCCAGGCACAGGAGGCCATCCAAGCAGGCACAAGGACTGGCAGGGCCGAGATGGGAGCCCTCGCCAGCGGCTGGGCTGTCAGCCTTGTCCCCCCTCTCGCCTCCTTCCTCTTGGCCAGGCAGGTGGCCAGGACCATTCCTTATTTTTTTTGGGGGGGGGCACACCCAGTGTTTCACAGGGGTTACTCCTGGCTCATGCACTCAGGAATTACTTCTGGCAGTGTTCAGGGGACCCTATGGGATGCTGGGAATCGAACCTGGGTCGGCCATGTGCAAGGCAAACGCCCTACCTGCTGTGCTATCACTCCAACCCCTGACCAGGACCATTCTTGCTGGTGGTGCACAGAGGCCACGTGCTATCTGGGATGTCAGACACCTGAGTCACACGTCCTAGAGCACAAGGGGGCCTCCAGCTCCCTGCAGAGTCAACTCCCATCCCCGGGGTCCCTCTGTCCAGTGCTGACAATGCCCTGTCAAGCCAGGCCTCCACTTGCGTCACGGATAAACTCCTCTGTAGCACTTTCTGCCAGGCTGGGCACCCCCCAAAACGGGACTAGCTCTGCCTTCCTGCAGCACAGACCCTCATCCTTGCAGCTCCATCTCTTTCACTGTCCAGCTCTACCTAGTTCGGCTCTGACGGCAAAGGAGAGCGGAAAACCACCAGCATCAGATGCAGGAGATGCCTCGAGCACAGAAGCCAAAGGCCCATTAGCTAGACTGCTTATGCCTCAATCCATTCAGGTCCCTATTCCGCTGTCGAAGGGCTTCACTCCCCCACTCCCTCACTCCCCAGCTCTTCCCACTGCTCTGGCTCTCACCGGACACCTTCCTGTGAGGTCACACTAACACCTCCAGCCTGCAAACAACCGGGAGACTGTTAAAAGACATGGGGGGCTGGAGAGATAGTACCGCAGGGAGGGCATTCTCCTTGCACATGGAGGACCTGGGTTTGATCCCGGAATCCCATATGGTCCCCTGAGCCCCACCAGGGTTGATCCCTGAGCTAGAGCCAGAAGTGAGCCCCGATCACTGCCGGGCATGGCCCAAAAACGAACAAAAATAAATTTTAAAAAAAATGTTTTTAAATGGGACCCAAATAATTAGGGAATAAAATAAGTGGGACCACGGATCCCTTGAGCCAGAAAGATAGAACAGGAGGTAGGAGGCACATGCCCTGCAAGCAGCCCTGTCAGCTGTGAGCCCGGCTCAAATCCCCAGCATCACATATGTATGGACCCTGACACAGAGCCAGGAATAGCCCCTAAGCACTGCCGGGAATAACCCAACACCCTCCTTTTTTCCTGAAAATTAGCGCTGTAGTACTGTCCTCCCATTGTTCATTGATTTGCTCGAGCGGGCACCAGTAACGTCACCATTGTGAGACTTGTTGTTACTGTTTTTGGCATGTCGAATATGCCCCAGGGAGTTTGCCAGGTTCTCCCATGTGGGCGGGATACTCTCGGCAGCTTGCCTGGCTTTCTGAGAGGGACAGAGGAATCGAACCCAGGTTGGCCACGTGCAAGGCAAATGCCCAACCCGCTATGCTATCGTTCCAGCCCATTCTGAAAATTAATTTTTAAAAATTAAAAAAATCAGGGATCCCTAGCGCCCAGAGTCCTACCAGGCACAGAATAATCTGCCAACACTGGAAAGCAACTTGAGAACCCCAGTTACAAACTGGAAATTCCCAGGTAGTCCACCCTAAGCCCACTGACACAAAGATTCAAAGATCACTCCCAGAAATGAGGGCAGGGAATATTTATTTTTTCTTTCAGATTAAAAAGAAACCACATTGATAAAGCCAGGGACAAAGTTTCCATAATATAGCAAACCTACCCAAAAAAATGAAGATTGGCTGTCAACACAAAAACAATCAGAAAAGAGAGGCCTGTTGGAGGTAAAACTCTTTGCCGGAGGCCAGGACAGCTGCTGCTTCCCTGCAGGGCCTGTCCAACAAGGGAAGTCGAAAGTCAGGTGGGTCTGCGTCATGCAAAAGGAGAAGTATTGGAGCCAAACAGAAGAAATCTCAAATAAAGTGCTGCAGGACTCACCATGACAGCCCCCTGCCAAGAAAGCCAAGGGGCTGGAGCAATAGTACAGGTTTTGCACACGCCTGACTCAAGTTCAATACCCTGCACTCTATATGGTCCCCTCAAGTATCACTGGGAGTAATTCCTAAGTGCAGAATCAAGAGTAACCCCTGCGCATCACTCACTGGGTGTGGGAAAAAATAAAAATAAAAGGAGGAGGCTGCAGAGATAGCACAGTGGGTAGGGCGTTTGCCTTGCACGCAACCAACCTGGGTTCAATTCCCAGCATCTCACAGGGTCCCCCGAGCACCTCCAGGAGTAATTCCTGAGTGGAGTGCAGAATCAGGAGTAGCCCCTGAGCATCGCTGGATGTGACCCAAAAAGCAAAATTAAATAAATAAAAAATAAAAAGAGGAGAAGGAGGCATGGTTTTAGGACAAAAAAAAAAAGAAGAAGAAGAGGGCCAGAGAGATAGTAGAGCAAGGAAGGGGGTTGCCTTGCACACAATCAACCCTGGCTCAGATCTCCGGCATCCCATACAGCCCCTCGAGCACCGCCAGGAGTGATTCTTGAGTGCAGAGCCAGGAGTAAGCCCTGAGCATTGCCGGGTGTGACCCAAAAGCAAAATACAAAGCAAAATAAAAAGGGTAAATAAAGAAAAGGTTTTCAGGAGGGCCCTAAAATTAGGGAGAGTGATCCAGGTAGGGGGAGGCTAGAGTTGCCTTCCCTCCAGCTTCTAAGGTAGGTTGTAAGAAGGGACGAATCTATATTAGCATTCAAGGCCACAGAAACTAGTCTGTATTACAAATGACCGTGTAATTTAACAGAAGGCACGTGAGACCTATTTTAAGCCTCTCTTTTCCTTATTCTTAGCTTTCCGCTCAAAGTGCGAGTCCTCCTGGCAAACCACAACTTCCAAATTGCAAATTCACCATCCACTATCCAGGAAAGTTTCCTAGCTGTATCCCCGGATCTGACTCCCGGGAAGAGTTCCTGTTCCCACCAAGGGTCTAAAGAGGGTCTAAGTGGGGTCAGGACAGGAGGAAATGAGGGAATCTGGAGGGTAATAAGGGAAACTTTTTCTGAAAATGTTGTTTAGGGCTGGAGAGACAGTACAGTGGGGAGATGCTTACGTGGCATGTAACTGACCCTGGTTTGATCCCTGGAATCATACAGGACCCCCCAAACCCCGCCAGAAGGAACTCCTGAGCAGAGAGCCAGCAGTCAATTCTGAGCACTGCTGCGCCCCTCAAAAAAAAGAAGCATTGCTCACAATCAGGAAAGGCATAGTTCATCACCAAGAAGAAACTTCTCCCAACAGCCTATGTTTTTTTTTTCCCTATCACAAAGCAGCTGGGAGAGTTAATGATCCTGAAATAGAGTCTTTTTCAGACTCCTGAGCTTCCAGAATCATCTTCAAATCTCCATAAATCTTCCCTCTGCACCTCAGAAAGTTGCCCCGTGTGCAGATGGGTAAAAGGAAGTTGCACCTGGGGACTGGCCCTGAGGAGCTTGGATTCTGAGCCGGAGGAAAAACGGTTCGGTTCTAGAATAGTCTTCTGCCAGCCACAGCGAGAACTCCCCCACGCTTCCTCAGAGTCTGCATCTCAGAAAGCATCACAGGTTTATTACGCAGCAGAAAAAAAAAACTAAGGGAACTATCTTCCAACAGCTGAACTTATTTTTCTTATTCTCTTTTTTTTTAAAGTGTGGAGCTGCACCCGATGGTGACTTGCAGGGACCACATGGTATGCCAGGGTTCAAACCCCCAAGGCATTTCCCCCGGGACTTACTACTCACTATTGAAATCCTGAAACTGGATCCTTCCTAATGTTTCACGTTCAAACAAGTCAGCAGAAGAAAAATATTTTGACAAAAAAAAAAATCTTCCCTCCCAGATGATTACAAAATCAAAATGTTAACAAGAAACATTCACAGAAGGGGGCTTTAGTGATAGCACAGCGGGTAGGGCGTCTGCATTACACGTGGCCGACCAGGGTTCAATTCCCAGCATCTCATATGGTCCCCCAAGCACCGCCAGGAGTAATTCCTAAGTGCAAAGCCAGGAGTAACTAACCCCTGTGCATCGCCGGGTGTGACCCAAAAAAAGCAAAAATAAATAAATAAATATATGTGCACAGAAAGCTACATAAAGTTTAAAAACACCCAGAATCCCTTCACTTGCTACTGGTAATTCTTATTTGCATCTCCCAGGCATGCAATGTTTTTACAGTAAGCAGTCACAAGATTCACAAACATGCAATATTCTTAAGTCTTCTTATGTAACTCCATAATTTTAAAAGAAGACTGACCCCAATGGCAATGTAACATAAATTAGGAGTGTGTGTCGAGAAGGGTGCCCTTAAATGAGATAAACTTGTGTTACTTCAGATGCTCAGACATCCATCAATCTCTCTAATTACATCAACTGATTTTTTCTGTGTGTGTGTGGGGGGGGGAGGCAGGGTGCTGGAGGGAATTGTTCTGGAGTCACTGCAGGAACTAGAGTCTACAACATGCCAGGCAAGTGCCTAACCCTTGTACCATCTCTCTGGCCCTCAGTGCAACTTTTATCCAGTTGCTCAGGTAAAGAATTCTTCTTCCCATCATCAAGGGAAGTATTCACTTCTACCATCGTGTTCAACCACAAAAAAATCCAATCAAACCAGATTATGTATCTGCCAGTTTTGCTCCAAGTGTTAACTCGGACTTATTTTTAGGCTTGGGAGTGATGGAATTTGTGTTCGCAGGTCCTGGTGAGAATAATTGGTTCACAGGCAAACACCAAGGACAGGAAAGACAGAAAATATGGCCCTTCCGCCCAGGGTGTCAGAGGAGGCTCATATGGTGACAGAGTGTCATGGGGAGACTGAGAGAAAGAACGCAGGTTCTCACCAGCCACAAAGCCCCTCATCTCTGCCAAGCCCAGACCACACGCCCTTAGGATGTGGAGGGTTAGACATGTCAGGCCCTGCTGTGAAAGTCTACAGACCCCCAGCCCACAGCTAAGATTCTGGGGTGACCCTCCGCCTCTGGAACAGCGACGTTTCTGGACTAAGTCAGGGCTGTGCAGTCAAGAATGGGCTCATGGGGCCAGAGCGAGATAGTACAGCCGGTAGGGAGTTTGCCTTGAACGCGGCCAACCCGGGTTCGATCCCCGGCATCCCATATGGTCCCTCAAGCACCACCAGGAGTAATTCCTGAGTGCAAAGCCAGGTGTAACCCCTGAGTATTGCTGTGTATAACCCAAAAAGCAACAACAACATCAACAAAAAGAATGGGCTCAGGCAATTCTCCTTCTGCAAGGCAGGCTATAGAATCCAACCAGAACTCCAGCGGGATTTGGAACAGTGTAAAACCAATTTCAGAGAAGTCTGGATTCGGGAGCTGCATGGAATCTACTCAAAACCTCCTCATGAAAGTAATTGGAAACTCCTCAAAATCCTCAGGGAGGATGGAGGTACATCAGGGTGGGGAAATGGGGGACTGGGAGGTGACAGCAATGGGAACTTGGGTCATCTATGCCTTCCAGGACAGAAGATGCAAATCTGGAACCTGGGCAGGAGAGAGTACTGCAGGGATGGTCAGTGTTTTGGGGTCTTTTAAAAGGTTTTTTTGTATTGTTTTTGGAGCACACCCCTCAGGGAGGGTACGCTGGGCTCACCCCTGCCTCTAGACTCAAGGATCATTCTCTGGCGGGCTCAGGGACCACTTGTGGTGCTGGGGATTGAACCCATGTCAGCAGTGTGCAATCTGAATCCCCAGCACCAGTTATAGTCCCCCAGTCCCTGCCAGGAGTGACCCTTGAGCACAGAGCCAGGAGTAATTTTTGAGCACTGCTGGGTGAGGTCCCCAAAAACAAACAGCAACAAAAAAGCAGGAGGTGAGTGTGCTCTGGGGAAACCCCAGCCCAACAATTCCCTGCAAAGGGGGTGAGGAGGATTTCTCCAACACATCAGGGTTCTAGTGTCTATCAACCCAAAGGCCGTCATTCAACTTGGGAGGAATGATTTGAAAGCCCGAGTCAAATCCTGACAATATTTCTATTAAATAAAATCCCCTGTCTCATTGGGGGTTTTTAAAAATCAATCCGCCGCAAAAAGCTTCTGAGCGCGTGAATCACGCAGGCACCTGACTCAGCAGACTCCTCCACCAAGAATCAATGGATTTTGTTCGACCTATCAAAACAGTTAGCAGAGAACAGTAAGACAAGTCAAATGTAGCTCTTCCTACCAGATGCCTTCTTGCTTGCGGGGGGGGAAAAAACATGATGAAGCCTTTCCTGGGACGAACAGAATGAAGATTTGGTGGGATTCAAACAGGGTATCAGGGACAGGAGAGAGAAAGAGCTTAGAGAACTCGCTGAGTCCATCTGCGGCTTGTAGGAGATCTAGGTTCCATCCCCCACTCCCCAGCATCACGAGGAGCACCCCCATGCACTGAGCTGGGAGTAGTCCCTGAGCACCACTGGTGCAACCGAAAAAAAAAAAAAAGAAAAATTAAAAAGAAAGAGGGCTGGTGCAATAGTACAGTGGGTAGGGTGCTTGCCTTGCATTCAGTCAACCTGTGTTCCATCCCTGGCATCACATATGGTCCCCCAAGCCTGCCAGGAGTGATCCCTGAATGCAGCGCCAGGAGTAAGCCCTGAGCACAGCCAGGGGTGGTCTCCCCTCACCCCACCCATGCCTAAAAGAGAACAGTGTCCCATTCCTCATTGCAGATGGACCCTGTTTGGCATGGTCCAGCTTCAGAGCAGATGTGGAACCTCAGCCACGGACCACTGCTGTCCAGTTCACTTTCATTTTTCTCCTATTTTTTTTTTATTTTGGTGTTTGGGTCACATCCAAGTGTGCTCAGGGACCCCATCTGGCAGGGCTTGGGGGACCAAACGGGGTCCCGGGGATCGAACCGGGTCAGCTGCGGGGAAGGTGGGTGCCTTCCCCGCTGAGCTCTCACTCCATCCATCCCCTCAGCTCCACTTTGAAAGCTGAGCAGACGGAAGCTCGGGTAGTTGAACCGACTCGTCCAAAGTCAGGAGCCGACTAAGAAGCAGCAGGACTGGATTCACATTCAGTCCATCTCCAAAACTTGAGTGTAGGGATTGGAGGTCTCATTCCCCGGCCCCCCACCACCTCCACGACGGAGGTCAGACAAGGCAAAAGGCCGATGCCCTGTCAGCCACCTTGGCAGCCGCTGCTGGCTCCTGGTTCCTCCCTCGCCCTCTCCTTTAACCTCTCAAGCACATGCTGGGTGGTTTGTCTAAGCCTTTGTGTTGAGTGTCACCACTGAGTCAGACATCCTGCAGGGCACACCCCGTTCACCCTGGCCGGGTTCTGAGGCTTCCCCATCTCTCAGCACTTGTCTCATACTGTGAACTTGAACTCCACTCCAGGCCACATGAATCCCCCGGAGACAGAATCTTCCTCCCAGCAAAATTTCTGGAAGATCTTTAAGTCTCTTGAAGGAAAGAAGGTGGGGTGGAGGTGGGTGGGGGTGCGTCCACCACTAGACAGGACTGGATACATGCATGTTAGAACGGGCACTGCACCTTGAGTCAGCTTTCAAGGAGGTAAGGAGGGGCCGAGGCGATGGCTCCACGGGTTGAGGTGAGGGCCTAGAGTTCCATCTCTAGCACCACCTGGCTTCCCAAGCACCTCCAGGAGTGACTCCTGAGCACTATACTTGGCATCACCCCTAAGCACCACCAGGTGTGATCCCAAAACAAAACACCAAGGAAGCTGGGGCTGGAGAAGACAGTTCCCGGGTTAAGGCACTTACCACGCACTCAATCATGGTTCAATCCCTGGAGCCACATGATTCCCTGTGCAACACCAGGGATGATCCCTGAGCACTGCCAGGCGTGGCCCCCAAACAAACCAACAACAACGGTAATCAAGGCATGCTGAGGAGAGAGTAGAGGGGTTAAGGCACTTTCCTTGCACACAGCTGCCCCTGGCTGAACCCCCAGCACCAACTCTGGTCCCCCCCAAGCATCACCTGGAGCATCCCTGAGCACAGCCAAAACACAAACAAGCGAAAAAACAAAGCCCAGGAAACTGAAGACAGCTCTCCTAAGGCTCCCGAAGGGCGGTGCTTTGTACACATCGAACTCAGAGCAGCCGGATACTGGCCAGAGATGCCATCCGGGAGAGCCAAGGCACTTTCCCAAAGAAGTCAGGACTAACGTAAGTGGGTTTCAGGAGTGGCTAGCCTCTGTTTCCGAGTCCTTGGCACCAAGATAACGGATATTCATCCTCTGCATGAGCTGTACGTGTGAAGAAATCCAACACAGGGTAGAAATCGAACGGTTCCTGCTCCAGCCGCCGAAGTCTCGCTCACGCCATCCGGAGAAAGCCTTCTTCAGCCTAGCATGGGGCTGGCAAAGGGCCCCTGCTGCAGGAGCCCCGGAAGTGGGGTATGTTCTGGTTCATGCCCTGGTAATCACTAGTCATGGGTCATGAGCTCCCCAGTAGCTCTGTGATGCACTGGAAGCCACAGAGGGACTTCCTATTGTCCTTACACGCATCCGGAACTGTCCAGATCATCTAGGCGTGAGGTGGAGAAAATGGTAGGTTTGGTGAAAAAAAAAAGGGGGGGGGGTTGGGGAGATCGACAAGGTGGAGCCATAGTCCAATAGGAAGGGCGCTAGTCTTTTTTTTTTTTGCTTTTTGGGTCACACCCAGTGATGCACAGATGCACAGGGGTTACTCCTGGCTCTGCACTCAGAAATTACCCCTGGTGGTGCTCAGGGGACCATACGGGATGCTGGGAATCAAACCTGGGTCGGTCTCTTGCAAGGCAAACGCCCTACCCACTGTGCCATCGCTCAACCCCAAGGGCGCTAGTCTTGCCTGCAGCTGATGAGGGTTCAACACCCTGCACCCCATGTGGTTGCTCAGTCCTCCGGGAGAGATCCCTGAGTACAGAGCCAGAAGTAAGCCCTAAGCCCCACTAGCTGTGGCACTGCCCCCCCAGGGAAAAAAAATGCTCGTACTGATTCTACAAAACTTGAGTCAAGGACACAAAGGGCCCATGAGGCTGGCAGAGCAACCTGAGGTGACATAAGCTGGAGACAAACCGACTTCAGTCAAAAATGCACAGTATCTGTGCTCGCCACCAGATACCGGAAACTGAGAGCTGACCAGAGAGAGCTGACAGGCCACAGGGAGAGGTTTTGTGTCTCCACCACACAGGCCTATTTTTTCCCCTCCCCTCCTACACCTGCCTGTCTTCCAACTTCCTTGTTGCCATATTTCTTTTTAGCTCCCCCCCTTTTCCCCCCTCTCCCTGCCTAAGCCTGTCCTTCCTTTGCGGTTTCGAGCCAGAGCCTTGATGAACTGCAGGGAGTCAGTAATCCGGGGCTCATCCAGGCCAGGAAGGTGCGGTCCTTTCTCCCTGACCTCATCAGCCGGCTGACAGGGAGCTCGTCACTTTGCCCTGCCAAGTGAAGCCAAAGCACCAACCAACTTCTCAGGCTGTGAGTCCCTGATCAGAAGCCAGGGCATCTCCAACATCAGCCCTCTCTGGTCCCAGTGCACCCATCGAACCTCGTGTCCACACCCCCAATTCCTACACTCGCCCTGGCCACGGCTCCCAGGGCTCCAGGAAGACTGAATGGCCCGGGATGCAGCTCGGCAGAACATCTGCCTTGCACGAGGCCCTGAGTGCTGGGGCATAGGGAGATTTGCCTGGGACAGGAATGTTCCCCTACCCACCCCTACTTTCCCTCCCTTCGTTAGGATGGCCAGGAGCCAAACATCTGGCAATGCTCTCAGCCACAGTGCTCAAAGGGGCTGCACCAGAGCTGGCTATCTGCCAGAGCCCTCACTCCAAGCTGAGACCCGGCATGGGCGTCTGAGCAGCACTGGGAGTAAAACTTGTGATGTCTGTTTGCAAGGTGGGAGCTTGAGTTACTGACCCACCCCGCTGGGGCTTCAGACAGCAACTATTTGCATGAAACAGTGACATTCCATTTTTCTACACTGCATATTTTAGGCAATCACTTTCCCAACCAAGAGAATATTTCATTGACATGTAAATCTTCCCTTTTTCCCAGGACAGGCAGAGATGCTACGTAAAAGAAGCAAGAGAGTAAGTTTGAAGTCTAGCTCTAGCTAACGGAGCTGGGGGACAGTCGCGTCGGTAAGCCACTTGGCTTTCTGCATGTGACTGCTGTCGCTGAAACCTCGGTTCCCATCTCTGGCGCCACTTTTAACAGCCCTAAGCATCGCAGGGTGTGACCTCCCCCCTGAAAAAGAAGAAATTTAATCACTAATTAAAATAGGGACTAGATCTAGGGATGGGAGGGGAAGGTAAACAGAGAGTACAGTGAGGAGGATGCTTGTTTGCATGCAGCTGACCTGGGTTCAGTCCCCAGCATCCCGTATAGTCCTCAAACTCTGCCTGGAATGATCCTTGAGCACAGAGTCAGGAGTAAATCCTGGGCATGGGTAGGTATGCCAAAAAATAAATAAATAAAGTTTAAAAATAAAGAAAGTCAGAAGAGAAAGAGCTTTTGGCCAGAGATGAGCAGCCCTTCCCGAGACAAAAAGAATTTTATTTACTTTTTTTTTATTTTTGCTTTTTGGGTCACACCCGCAGATGCACAGGGGTTACTCCTGGCTCTGAACTCAGGAATTACTCCTAGCGGTGCTCGGGGGACCATATGGGATGCTAGGAATCAAACCTGGGTCGCCCGCGTGCAAGGCAAACACCCTATCCACTATACTATTGTCCAGCCCCTACAAGGGGTATTTTAGCCAGACCCTCAAGGGTAGATGGAATTTTGACAGAAGGGGATGATAGCAGGAAAGTACAGTGGACGGAGGGAGGGCAGCAGGGAGAACATGGAACGGAGTTGGGAGAGGAGGAGTCCTTCCGTTCCACTGTGCACTTGGGGAAGAGCAAGAAGTGCTGGCTGGCCGTGGCCCTGCCCGCACCTGCGGGCCCCAGCACCCCTCCTGCCGTTGGCCACCCTCTCTGGCTGCTTGTCTTTCCTTGCCGACTGTCTGCCTCTACCTCTGAACCAGGAGTTGGCAAACTTGAAAAAGAACCAGATGGTAAATATTTTCGGCTTCGCAGACCATATGATCTCAGTCACAACTACTCCACTCTACAGCGTGGCTTAAAAGCAGACACAGACACCGTGAAAGTCAATGAATGGGACTGTGTTCCAATAAAACTTTATTTATAAAAGCCGGCTGAGTTGGCAGATGGAACGGAGTATGCAGATCCCCGATCTTGCTTGCACAAGGAGCAGCGGTGGAACTGTCTATGCAGAGAATCTAACAGAACCCAATGCAGCAGACACTAACTGATAATTTCTTGAGTGGCTACGTGAATAAGATGATGGATAGAACCAGAACCCGGGAACGAGATTCTGGGCCCACGAGATAATACAGTGGGCCAGGCTGCTTGCATCCAGCATGCTGGGATTGATCCCTGATACCACCTGAGCCCTGCCAGGAGTCATCCCTGAGCACTACCAGGTGTGGTCCCCAAAGCAAAAAAACATAAATAAAATTGGGTCAAGTTTCTTTATAGTCTTCTCTTTTATTTGGGGGGAGTAGAAGTGGGAAGGATAGATTGTAGCCACATTTGCTGGTGTTCGAGAAAGATGAAATCGCCACTGGCAATCAGGCTCCCATTCGCAAATCGCAACCATTTGAACTCTCTCCCAGGCCCAAGATGCTTTACGTTCTATCAAAAAATCTTTTTGTTTCGATGACAAAGTCATCGAAAGCTGCTTGAAGAACACTTCCCTATCTCAGACATTCACCAGCATCTCAGCTCAGATGAGTACTTTCTCTTTCTAGCTCGCTGGCTCACTCCCTCCTCTTCCTACTCCTATAAATAAAACTAATTCACTTCAGGATCTGGAGTGACGGTACATGGGCAGGATGCCTGCCTTGCATGCGACCCACTTAAGTTCAAACGCTGGTACCCTATACGGTCCCGAGAATGCTGCCAGGAGTAATCCTGAGTGAAGAGTCAGGAGTAAAACCTGAGTAATGCTGGGTGTGGCACCAAAAAAAAAAAAAAAAAGCCTTTTAATTCACTTTTTTGAAAAATGGTTTCAGGGGGCCAGAGAGATAGTATAGTGAGTAGGGTGTTTACCTTGCATGCAGCTGACCTGGGTTTGATCCCTGGCATCCCATACGGTTCCCCAAGCACCGCCAGGAGTAATTCCTGAGTGCAGAGCCAGGAATAACCCCTGAGTATCATGGGGTGTGACACAAAAAGCACTGTAACACTGTAGCACTGTCCTCCCGGCACCAGTAACATCTCACAACAAATTGTGAGACTCGTTGTTACTGTTTTTATATCAAATACGTCTTGGGGAGCTTGCCAGGCTCTGCCGTGCGGGCAAGATACTCTCAGTAGCTTGCCGGGCTCTTCGAGAGGGACAGAAAAATCAAACCTGGGTCGGCCATGTGCAAGGCAAACGCCCTACTCTCTGTGCTATCACTCCAAAAAAGGTTTCATAAGTTAGATTTATTAAGATATAATAGAATAAAATTCCCCCCCTTTGTATTTTTTATCTATTGATTTATTTGCTTTTTGGGTCATCCCTGGCGATGCACAGGGACTACTCCTGGTGGTGCTCAGGGGACTATATGGGATGCTGGGAATCGAACCCAGGTTGGCTTTGTGCAAGGCAAATGCCCTACCCTCTGTGCTATCATTTCAGCCCATCTCCCCCTTTTAAAGTGTACTAGATAGTCCTTTGGGGGATGAAAGGAGCATTGGGCCACACCCAGGGGGTACTGGGCATCAAACCCAGACTGGCCACATGCAAAGCAAGCATCCTACCCATTGCACTATCTCTCTGGCCCTTTATACTCTCTCTTTTGCATTGCTAACAGTAACAGATGAAGGTTTCAGCAACGCTACCTGCCTCCTCATCAACACTTAGTATTATTCACGCCATATTTTAGCCACTGTTCAAACAAAAATGTGGAAGATGCTATAGAAGCCTTTGGGGAAAGGAAAAGTGCGGAAAGTGAGGGAGCTTTCATCATGAACTGGTTGAAATAAAGACTGGACCGGAGCTGGACAAGGTGGCTCAAGTATTATCTGCTAGGAAAAGAAGCTGGACTGGAAAGATAAGCTGGCGACCATGCAGCGGGATCATCACCCCATTCTATTTCCGTGCGGCTTTGAACTCTTCAGTGATTTTTTTCCCCCAAAACACTTTATAAAGTGCTTTTTTCTGCCAATACTAAAAATATTCATTCTATAGCTGAGCTAATAGATCACACTTGGGGGCTTTATTTAAAGAAGATTTAAGTTTAATTCCCACTTTGGGCTTATTATAGTCACGGGGGGTGTAGGCTAAAAATACAAATTCTGTCTCTGCTCCAAAGTATCGAATCAGGTCACACCACTAATTCGTTCTCCTCCACAGTTTGGGAAACGGAATTCTCGTTTTGAATGATCTGACCTCCGGTTCAGGTGGGCTACTGGGAAAGAAGGAACTAGAAATTGAGTTCTCTCAGGCAATCTTAGTCTTCACATAACCACTGTCCGCAAGTACAAGAGTAATAGGAATAGAGAGACAGACAGAACAGCAGGTAAGGCAATTGCCTTGCATGGACCTAACCAGGATTTGATCCCTGGCATCCCATAAGGTCCCCACCGAGTACCGCCAGGAGTGATTCCTGAGTGCAGAGCCAGGAGTAAGCCCTGAGCATCACCAAAAATCAACCACCAAAAAAGTACATCGGAAGGCGAAGTGCTGTTGCTTCCACAAACGCATGAATACCTATTTACTCTTCGCGGAATGCTTCACCACCTCTGCTAAAGATCTGTTTAAGCCTCACGCTAATATTTACAACTTGAAAGTGCTACTAATTGCATACTGGGTCTCCAGCGATTGGCCCCGGCTGGTTTCAAAGAATGCTTCGTGATAAAATGGCAGAAGCCTCAAAGGCAAATTTCACTTGCAAATATTACTCCTACCATCTAGGTAATGACTCTTTTTCAAAAAGGCACTACACAAACAAGAAGCTTAAAAACCCCTATCTCCCCAATGGAACACTTCGACGTCACTGATAGGAACATAAATATTACAATCCCTTCGGAAGACATGTGCAGGGCTGGGTACTACTCGGCACAGTCCCTGAAGAGACACAGGGGGAGGGACAGTCACCCACGAGGAGGGACAAATACAGGCAAGTACATTCCTAGCAACGGTGGGAGAGAAAACCTGGAAGCAAGCCAGCATGCATGCATCTAAAAACGGCTAAATCCAGCCCGGCACTTCAGAGAGGATTCAATGCAGCCATGAATTAATGGATTATGAGGACACTCTCAGTACAAAGAGCAAGCGCCACCATGCAAATCAGTGAAGGGGGCCCACTTTATTTTAATTGGTGCTGAGACGGGCCAGAGCAGGAGGGCAGTGGACAGGGCACTCACCTGGTATATGGATGACCCTGGTTTGACCCCAGCCACCCCTAGGCTACCCCACCCACCCACCCAAGTGACCCCTGAGTGCAGAGCCAGGAGGAAGCCCTGAGCACTGTCTGGTGTAGGCCCCACACAAAACAAAACAAAGTTGGTGCTGAGGGCTAAAGAGATAGCATGGCAGGGAAGGCGCTTGCTCTGCACATGGCTGACCTGGGTTCAATCCCTGGCACTGCACATGGCTCCCCGAGCCAGGAGTGATCCCTGAGCACAGAGGCAGGAGTAATCCCTGAGCATCATCAGGTATGGAAAAAAGAAAGTGTGTGTGTGTGTGTGTGTGTGTGTGTGTGTGTGTGTAAAAAACAACGCATGGGCCAGGGAGAGAGCATAGCAGCTGGGGTACAGGTTAGCATGCACCAAACGTGGTTTTGATCCCCACTACCGAATGGCCCCCAAGGTTACTGCTGGGCCAACCGTGGTGCTCCCTAGCACTCAGGGCCGATACTGCGCCTTATCCCCAAGTCCTCACATTCAAATACTGACCCAGAGGGCCGAGAATCACCAAAAGGGAGGCTGGGATGTGACCCAGTAATAGAGCACCTGACTTGCATGTGAAGGTCCTGGGTTCGAGCCCCAGCATCTCATGGGACCCTGAGCACCACCAGGGACAATCCCCTAGCATCACGCCCAAGCACCACCAGACGTGGCACAAAAATAAAAATTAGATAAAAAATCTGAGTTGTCAGAGCTTGTATAAAATCCCTTTTTTGGGGGGAGGGGTGGGGGGGAAGGCATTATGAGGGATTAAACTCAGGACATCATATATGTAAAACATATGCTCTGCCACTCAGCTACATTCCTAGCCCACAGTTAGGCTCTTAAAGCACAAATGCAAATCTTTTTGGCTTTAGGAAGTGATTTCTGTGCTACTGCAGCAAAAGCACAAGGAATCCAAGAAATAATAGATGCAATGAACTTATACAAAATTCAAAACGCGTGGACTTCAAAGAACATTATCAAGAAAGTGCAAAGACAACCCATGGAATTGGAGAAAACAGTGGCAAATCACCCCCATAGGTCACAAAGCTCTAAAACCCAAACTATGCTGGAGCGATAGCACAGGGCTAAGTGCTTGCCTTGTGCATGGCCAACCCACAGTAGATCCCCTGCATGCCACAGGACCCCGAAGAATTGTCAGGAGTGATCCCAGAGTACAGAGCCAGAAATCAGCCCTGCCAAATGTGGTAATTAATAAGCACTGTAGCACTGTCCTCCTGTTGTTCATCAATTTGCTCAAGCGGGTCCAGTAACTTCTCCATTGCGAGACTTCTTGTTACTGTGTTTGGCATATCGAATACATCATGGGTAGCTTGCCAGGCTTTGCCGTGCGGGTAAGATACTCTTGGCAGCTTGCTGGGCTCTCCAAGAGGGGCAGAAGAATTGAACATGGGCCTGCCCGGTCAGTCGCATGCAGGCGAGGTAATAAATAAATAAATAAATAAACCAAAATCCAGGCTATAGAGGGGGGAAAAAAGAACCTCACAAGGCAATCATAAAGGCGTCATTTGACTATAAATTTCTCGAAGAATCACAGCAGTCAGAACTCACATGAAAAGATGCTCACGGTGGGGCTGGAGCGATAGCACAGTGGGTAGGGTGTTTGCCTGGCACGCGGCCGACCTGAGTTTGTTCCCAGCATCTCATATGGTCCCCCGAGCACCACCAGGAGTAATTCCTGAGTGTATATGACCCAGGAGTAACCCCTGGTGCAAAACAGCCCTAACATCCATCAGTCACTAATGAAATCACCAAAACGTGGTGTGCACATGTAAGAACCACTCTGCCACTAGGAAAAGAGAAGTGCTGGGGGGTTGGGGGGAGGGGACAGTTAGCACAGCAGGTAAGGCGTTTGCCTTGCATGCTGCCGACCCAGACGCAATCCCTGGCACCACATATGGTGCCCTGAGACCTGCCAGGAATGATACCTGAGCAGAGAGCCAGGACTAAGACTTGAAATGCAGAGCCAGGAGTGAACCCTGAGCATTACCAGGTGTGGCCCAAAAGGAAAAAAAAAATGCCCTGATTTATGACTATATGGTTTAATCTGGGAAAACATTATGCAAAGAGAAAGAGAACAGACACAGAAGGTCATAACTGTATCATTCTGTGAATAAGAGATGTCCAGAAAGCACAGGCAAAGTCATAAAGATAGAATATGCCCAAAATACGCAAATCTGGGGCCAATAGCACAGAGGAGAAATTGGCGCACGCCTGGTGAACTATAAAGAATGTGTTCAGGAGACTTCCTTTTCACGGGAAGGAAAGGATTTTTAAAGCCCCGCCTTCACTGGTACCTCTAGACGATCACACATTCTCATCCAGGCTCCATCAGTTCCTGAATATTCATGCAGTGACATCTCCAAGTGCCTTTTTGCAAGATACAGAGGAGATAAACCTAGAAGCTTTCTAGAAACAATCAAGGTTTCCCCTTCAAGGTTTGTAATACCTTCAAGGAAATCCAGACTTGTACCTGATGTACGGCCGGGGCCATAGTAAGTGGGTGAGGCTCTTGCCTTGTACACCACTGACCTGGGTCCAATCCCTGGTTCCCATTATGGTTCCCAGAGCCAGCCAGGAGTAATCCCCTGAGCACAGAGCCAGGAGTGAGCCCTAAACACAGCTGGCTGTGCTGGCCCCCACCAAAAAAAAAAAAAAAGTGAACTCTGGGGCTGGAGCAATAGCAAAACAGGTAGGGCATTTGCCTTGCACGTGGCCGACCCGGGTTCAATTCCCAACATCCCGTTTGGTCCCCCGAGTACCATCAGGAGTAATTCTTGAATACAGAGCCAGGAGTAACCCCTGTGCATCGCTGGGTGTGACCCACAAAGCAAAAAAAAAAAAACTCATAAAATTGTGGGCTGGAGCGATAGCACAGCGGGTAGGACGTTCGCCTTACAAGCGGCCAACATGGCCAACCCGAGTTCGATTCCTCCGCCCCTCTCGGAGAGCCCGGCAAGCTACCGAGAGTACTCGATATGCCAGACTCAGTAACAACAGTCTCCAATGGGGACGTTACTGGGCCTGCTCGAGCAAATCGACGATCAACGGGAGGGCCTTTACCTTTACCATAAAATTGTACTTATGCCTTCAGTTCTACCAAAGCACGGAAAACGCAAACTTCTTATTTGATATCACTGCTCTGTAATAAATACCCCAGAAACTTATTCCAGGATAACCTTCAGGGACATATATCTGTGTTCGGATCAACTATGTATAGAAAGACAATTGACTGGAGAATAAATAAATGCCAACCTCTCTTTGACTGTGAAAATTATCAGTGGTGTTAGGAAAGGCGGGCAGAACGCCAGTCCAGGCTCACTTCCGAGGCTGCCCAGACTTCCTGGGTTACTTTGCTGAAGCATCCTGAGCCTCAGTTTCCACATCTGTCGACTGGAAAGAATACACTCCGTGGAGCAAGGATACAACGAGAAAAGTACCACGGTGGTAATCTAGAACGTTCCACCGATCTAGCCTTCATGCCTTCCCTTCCCCTTTGTAAACAAGTCTTTCGTAAGGAAATGTGGACATGGAGAAATATATCTTAGATTAAATATTTAGACAATAAAGAAACTGATTTTACTCATTTCTAAGGTATTTGCCTTGCAAACAGTGGACCCTGGTCTGATCCTTGGCACCCTGAGCCCTGCCAGGAATGATCTCTGGGCACAGAGCCAGGAGGAAGCTCTGGACGTAGCTAGGAGTGGCCTGAAAATTTAAGAAAGATAAAAAAAAGATAAGAGAGGAAAGAAGGGGATGGAGCGATAGTACAGTGGGAAGGGCGTTTGCCTTGCACGCAGCTGACCCGGGTTTGATTCCCAGCAACCCATATGGTCCCCCAAGCACCACCAGGAGTAATTCCTGAGTGCAGAGCCAGGAGTAAGCCCTGTGTATCGCCGGGTGTGACCCAAAAAGAAAAGAGAGAGAGAGAGAGAGAGAGAGAGAGAGAGAGAGAGAGAGAGAAAGATAAGAAAAAAAGCGACTACTTTTAAGCCTAGGAACTTCAGTTACTCAAAATCAAGGCAGGGCATTCACTAACAGGAAGGAACTGGAATCTTCCCTTGCATTGCTCCAGAAAGTAGGCATGGCGCTGTTGAGAGAGGCAAAAGGTGTGGGGGGTGACGGACGGGGCACAGATGGGGGACCAGAGAGAGGGTCCAGTGGCATGAGTCCACTGCACAGGACTTCATCCTAACTCAGTTTTACACACAGTGTCGCCAAGCCCTGGCACCTGTCGAGCTGTTATTTTGGCCCGTCTATTTTCAAAGGCAGCTCTGAAACCCCAGCCATGGCAACATAAACACCCCATGCTGCAGAAGAATAAGGCTAGGGAGCCCCTACAGGGTGGACAATAAACTGAGCCCTGAGCAGCAGTGACTATGACATCACAGTCCCTCTGGAGGAAATGCAGAGCCATGGAACCTTGGGTTGCCCACGGGCCATCAACTTCAGAACATCACCAAGCACCTTCTCATTGTACTAACCACCCTCTCAAACCAGAAACCCTAACTTAGGGCTACAGATGAACTTGGACTCAAGGGAACTAAATGGAAAGATGTTTTTTGGAGTCCCTAAAACAAAGAGTATTTAGGGCTAGGGAGATTGGATAGGGTTTAAGGTACTTGTTTTTCATGGGGCCAACTCAGGTTCAATCCCCAGCACCTTAGATGACCCCACACACACGCACAAGCTCCGCCAGGAGTGATCCCTGAGCACAGAGTCGGAAGACCTGAGCACCACTGGGTGTGGCCCCCAAACCAAAATAAATTTAAAAAAATGAATATTTTTAAAGTGCATGACTGCCATGAACCCAGCAACAGACAATTATCACCACTCCTTATGTTTGTCAAAAGCCTTGTCTTTTCTCAGTCCAGAGAGGCTAAAAGAGGGGGTATTTGAAAGCTGGGGAATCTGAGGCAAAGGCTCAGCAGACATCCTAAATCAGTTCATGGGTACCAGCTGGGACTCAGCCTACTCCTCTAACTCCATGTGTCTGCTCCTCACTTAGGATGATCCCCTGAACCAGGAACCCTAACTTAGGGCAACGGGCACTTTGATTAAAGGCAATTTAAATGGAAAGGGGCATAATCAGAAGTGATCCTTGTTTCCTGGGAACATACTCCACAGGAAAAGGGTAATCAGCAGGACTTCAAACCTGCACGTTGAAAGGTGTGGTTGCTTTATAATTCGGAAAACACCAACAAAAGCAGAGAGAGGCTTATCTCCTGCAAGAACATGAGATACAATGATAAGGGCAGACCTGGCAAGCCTTTAGTCATAGGTTCCAGAAACTTCTGGAAGATTCCCAAGGATGATCGGGAAGCCAGTGGGCCCCAACACTGAACTCCAGTCCATTAGCCTTGGCCACCACGCCTTGTCACACTGTTTCACTTTTATTATTAACTTTTTTTTTTTTTTTTCAGAAAGAGAAGCCTGCATGGGTCAGAGGAAATAGGCCGGCACAGGTGCTCTCCAGGTGGGAACCCCAGGTTCAATCCCCAACACTGCATGTCCACAAGTACCAAGCCCAGAGTAAGCCCCAAGCACTGCCAGGTGTGGCCTAAAAACCAAAAAAAGAGAAAAGAAATAACTGATAAAGAAAAATGAGCCAAAGGCTCAACACCTGGGGAAATAATGGCTAATTGCTAATTTTACCAGTACTTGACCCTTTCAGAAGCATTTTTCTTGAAAAGGCTTAAAGGGATTATTCTCTTTGGACAACTAATGGCCTGGTTACTTCTTTTTTTTTTTTTTTAAGAAAGCTTCTTATCAGCCCAATCTTGGCAAAAAAAAAAAAATTTAAGTTACACACCTTTCTGTGTCCAGAAGTCACATTACTGAAAAAAGTAAGCACGATCAGCTGCGTCCAAGCTTCCCAACACAATCTGAGACCTGAACTAACTACTGAAGTCTAAATGAACCTAACAGTTTTTCATTTTGGGTTTTTTTGTTTTGTTGATGTTTTTTGTTTGTTTGTTTTTGCGTCACACCCAGCAATGCTCAGGGGTTACTCCTGGCTCTGCACTCAGGAATTACTTCTGGTGGTGTTGGGGGGACCATGTGGGATGCCGGGGATTGAATTCAGGTCTGCCACATGCAAGGCAAATGCCCTCCCTGCTGTACTATGGCTCTGGCCCCAAGGTTTTTCATTTTGAACAGAGTGCCCTGAGCACCTGACCTAGCCTTGAAGAGTCAAGGGTTCCTATCTCCTGGGGCTGGAGAGATAGTACAAAGGGCAGGGCGCTTGCCTTGCATGCACCTCACCCAAGTTCTATCCACGGGTTCCACTGCGCACTGCCAGGAGTAATCCCTGAATGTAGAGGCAGGAGTAACCTCTGAGCATTGTCAGGTGTGAACCTCCCTCCCAAAAAGAAAGGGTCCCTGTCTCCACTCCAGCTGCCTTGAATAGTTGACAGTTGGGTCTTTTTCTTTTTTGTTGTTTTTTTTTTTGTTTTGGGGTCACACCTAGCAATGTTCAGGGGTTACTCCTGGCTCTACACTCGGGAATTATTCCTGGCAGTTCTCGGGGACTGTATGGGATGCAGGAGCTTGAACCCAGGACAGCAATGTGTAATGCCCAATCTGCTGAGCCTTTAGAGAACAATACTGAGACAGTAGAATAAAACAGGGCGTCAGGTGCTTGTTTTGCATGAAACCAACCCAGGTTCAATCCCAGGCACTGCATAAAGTCCCCAAAGCACCACCAGGAGTGATTCCTGAGCACAGAGCCAGAAGTAGCACAAATACCACCACAGACTATAGCCCCAAAAGGCCCTGCCAAAAAAAAAAAAGAAAAAAGAGCATACAGTCTAATCTGCACCCCATGATTAAATGTCATCTCTTAGAAAACTGCACTTGTGCTGGAGACTCAACAACCATACTTCAAATCTTTACATTTGTCTCATTGAGCAAAAGAACCGTCTATTTTCACAGCAATTTAACTACGATGAAAACCACTTTTATCCACTAAGACACTTTTGTGAAGGCTGAAATACTTCAGGACGATGATCCAGTGAAGCTGTATTAAGAGCCACGTTAGTCTTTTTCTTTCTTTCTTTCTTTCTTTCCTTTTCTTTTCTTTCTCTCTCTCTCTCTCTCTCTCTCTCTCTCTCTCTCTCTCTCTCTCTCTCTCCTCTTTCCTATGAGGACCACTGGCATCCTCATTACTAATTCAGTGCAGGGCAAACACACCCCGTTCCCCTGTGGACCATGTGGGCACAGCGGGAGGGAATGCTGGGGTTTCATGGTGAACCCGGGGCTCTGGCATAAACAGGCTGAAAACTCTCAACATCAGAACTCCCAGTCCTTCCAAGCAGGGGTCTACAAATCTCGTCTTCCCCACCTCTGTCCTGCATTTCCTTTTTTCTTTCTTCGCTAGTCACTGGCAAACAGAGCACTGTTGGGGCGGGAGAGAGAGTACAGTGGGTAAGGGGCTTGTCTTGTCCACAGCTGACCAGGTTCAATCCCCGGCATCCCACATGGTCCCCCAACCCCTGCGAGAAGTAAGCCCTGAGCATCACCAAATGTGGTCCAAGAACTAAACAAAAATGAATAAGCAAAATGAAAGGCTTCTACAATTCACTGGCACACCTTCTTGCCTTAGCAAGTATTCTCAAGCACAACATATCTGAAATTCTGTGGGATGATAATTTAGCAGTACTCTTGAATTAAAATTGGGAAGCATTTAGCTGTGGCTACAAAGGTAAATGAAAAAAGAAAATGAAGAATGGGTGGGCCATCTTGTCATGTTCCACCCTTGGAAATCTAGTTAGCGACAAACTATCAAGTTTTGTTGGGTTTGTTTCAGGAATCGATGCTTTGGTTCAATGGCAAAGTTGTATGACTGATGCTTGGGAAGCTTCCAGATTCCTGAGTTACACAAGGACAGCAAGTAGAAAGGGAGTGGGGGTGAGATGTTATTGTTTATGAGGACAGAATTTCAGCTTTGCGGAATAAAGCATCCTAAAGATGGAAGATGGTGATGGCCACCCAACAATGGGAATGGACTGATTACAACTGGGCTTGCACTGACAGCAGATGTTTTGGCTGGGGATGTGGTTCAGCAGTTGCCTCACATGTGTGAAGCCCTGGGTTTAACTCCGAGCACCGCCCAAGAAAGAAAAAGTGGAGCCGGAGAGACAGTACAGCAGATACGGCTCTTGCCTTGCACATGGCCAACCTAGGTTCAATGCTGGCACCACATATGGTCCCTTGAGTGATCCCTGAGCACAGAGCCAGGAATAAACCCCAAGCACCACCAGGTGTGGCCCAATCCATGCCCCCCACAGAAAGAAAGAAAGAAAGAAAGAAAGAAAGAAAGAAAGAAAGAAAGAAAGGAAGGAAGGAAGGTAGGTTGGTTCAGATGGCAAATTTTGGAGCCAGGGGAATGGTTCAAAGAGTAGAGCAAACAGAAAAGCATTGCTTGTGGCCCTAAAGTTGGTCCCAGTATCCCCTGGATCACCTGCCACCACAAGGGCAGAGCAGCACGGCATCCTTGCCCTGTGCAGAACTGGTAGGGCCCAGTGGGTCCCCCAGGTCCTCTGACCACAGTATGGAAGCCCCTTCTTTAAGGGAAAAAAAAGTGGGACTGGAGAGATAGTATAGCAAGTAGGGCACTTGCTTTGCACGCAGCCGACTAGGGTTCAAGTCCCAGTATCCCATATGATCCCCCAAGCACCACCAGGAGTAATTCCTGAGTGCAGAGCCAGGAGAAGCCCCTGAGCATCCATCGCTGGGTGTGACCCAAAAAGCAAAATAAATAAATAAAATTAAACAGCGACAGCACAGCGGGCAGGGCATTTACCTTGCACGTGGCCAACCGGGGTTTGATTCCTCCATTCCTCTCAGAGAGCCCGACAAGCTACCAAGAGTATCCTACCCGCACGGCAGTGCCTGGCAAGCTCCCCGTGGCGTATTTGATATGCCAAAAACATTAACAACAAGTCTCACAATGGAGACGTTACTGGTGCCCGCTCGAGCAAATTGATGAACAACAGGACAGTGCTATAGTGCTACAGTTATCTCAGGGCTGAGCACACAGCGGCTGTAGAGCACTTCCTTAGCTGTGGGAGGAGCTGGCTTCTATCCCATCACCCCGAAAGCAAACAGTTATCTCCGGTGGGCCAGGGAAATTGCTCAGAGGGCTAGTAGTGTGCAGACTTGGCTTGTAGAAGGCCTGGTTCAATCGCCAGCAACCCCCAAGCAATGTGCTGCCAGGTGTAGCCCCAAAACTATAAAACAAGAAAGTTATTCCAGGGACGGGAAATGCCGCATGCCTTGTGTGCAGAAGACAGACTGAAGAAAAACACAAGATCCTTCACAGCGGCGGGGCTCTAAAGGAACTACAGTAGGCTGGGGGAGATGCTACAAAGGTTTTTCCATGCTGAAGCTCTAGATCTGATCGATGAGTCTCAAAACCCCAAGGCAGGTGTGGCCCAAATCCTCCTCACCCCTAAAATAGAGAATCAAGTTAATTCATGCTGAAGGCATATGCTGGGGAGGTGGAGGCAGGTGAGCTGGTGAAAAGGAGATGTGAGTGGCAGGACCACCTCTCAGCAGGAAATGCAAATACATCCCTGGGAAGGTGTGGCTCAGTCACCCACCCTCCAGTTCCATGACTGCAAGTGAAGAGCGTCACATCTTCAGCTAAATAGCCCCCAGAAACATGTCTCAGCGTTCTTTCTGGGTCCCAACTTGAGAAACTCACAGGTGTTCTTAGCCACCGTCCACGAAAGCCCGGCTTCCGCTTCTAGTGAAAGGAGTGATTTCCCAACTGTCAGGGGCGGCTCTCCTTTCAGAACACAAGCTCCAAACGTCACTATCAAAAGCAAGGATGATTCATTCATCAAAGTTAGACTGATGAATCTCGCTGGCTTGCGCATCACTCAGTAGGAGAGAAATATTACGACTCAAACTCTGGACCTTTCTTATCATTCCTTGTTCATCCCAAAACACTTTTTTTTTTTTATTTTTGGGTCGCACCCAGTGATGCTCAGGAGTTCCTCCTCACTCTGCATTCAGGAATTACTCCTGGCCATGCTCAGGGGACTATATGAGATGCTGGGAAGTGAACCTGGGTTGGCCACGTGTAAGGCAAATGCCCTACCCAAATGTCCTACCTGCTGTACTATCACTCCAACCCCAACAACCTTTTTTTCTTTGGCTTCTTTGGGGTCACACCCATCCATGCTCAGGGGTTCCTCCTGGCTCTGCATTCAGGAATTACTCCTAGGGGGGCAGAGGGGACCATATGAGATGCCGGGGATCAAACCCAGGTTAGCATACGCAAGGCAAGCGCCCTCCCCACCGTTATCACTCCAGCTCCCCCCACGCCCTCCCCAAACAACTTACTTCATCTTTGGAAAAAGGCTTATTTATTCTTTTCTTGGTTTTGGTTGTGGTTTTGGTTTGGGGCCACACCCAGCAATGCTCAGGGGTGACTCCTAGCTGCAAGGCAAGCACCTTATCTGCTGTACCTATTTATTCTTTTCTTAAAACATTTTTCCACTTTGGTTTGGAGGCCACACCCAGCATGTTTGGGGGTGATTTCTGGCTCTATGCTGTGCTCAGTTCTCTGGTAGTTTTCAGGAAACTGAGGTGATGCTGGGGTCAGCTGCATGCCAGGCAAGCATCTTAATCCTTGTGCTATCTCTTGGTCCCTTATTTATTCTTGATAACCTCCTTTGGGCTCTGGGGTCTAAGGAACTGCATAAAGCCAAGGGCACAGGCCCTGTGGTGTGTGCAGCCAGGGCTGTGTCTAAGTCCCCAGGGACAAGTAATGCAAGTACCCAGGAGCCGCAGCTGCAAAACGGAAAGATAACATCTCAGGTAACTGTCCCCGGGACTGAGTGAAATGTCATTTGGCGTTTTGTCTTGCAGATAGAAACCATGACTGACATCAGTCTAAGCATAGAAAGGGGAAAGCAGATTTATCCACAGCTCCCCAACAAAATGTCTACAGACACAGCAGTGAGCACGGTTTCATTTTGTACCTAAAAGCAAGGTCACTGCAAGGCCAAGACCTTATGACACAGGGTAACTTCCTAGTTCCTCCCTGCTGTGAGCAAGAAACAGAGGTTGAGTAACTGTCACAACTGTCCAACGCTAAAGGCAGAGATGGTGCGGATAAGCACAGGACAGAGCCCCGGACCCCACACACATGCCCCTCCTAAGCATTCAGCAACATAGACAGCTCAGAGTTTCTAGAAACTAGAAACTTGTTTTGTTGTGTTTTATTAGGGTTACACCCTTCAGTGCCCCGGGCTTACTCCTGGCTCTGCACTCAGGGATCCCTCCTGGTGCACTCGGGGGACCCTATGGGGTGCCAGGGACGGAACCCGGGTTGGCCATGTACAAGGCAAGCTGTACTGTTGCTCCAGCCCCAACAAACTGGAAGCATTTTTGCCAAAGAACTAAGAGATAAGTGGGGGCTGGCGGGATAGCACCGCAGGTAGGGCATTTTCCCTGCACGTGGCCAACCCAGATTCGGTCCCCAGCATCCCAAAGGGTCCCCCCCAAGCACCGCCAGAAGTGATTCCTGAGTGCAGAGCCAGAAGTAACCCCTGGACATTGCCAGGTGTGATGCAAAAAGCAAATAATAATAATAATAATAATAATAATAATAATAATAATAATAAAGCCAGGAGTTGGAAGACAATAAAAGTGGGGAAGGCAAGCCCCTGAACCTGGTTCCATCCCTGACATATACAGTCCCCAGGCACTGCTGAGAATGAATCCTGAGTACAGAAGCAGGAGAAGTTCCTGAGTACTGCTGGGTGTGGCCCCCCCAATCAAAAATCAAAACCAAGATAAATAAGGGCCTCAGGAGAAGGCTCAGCAGGCAGGAGCACCTGCTTTGCAAGCATGAATCCTAGGTCTGGTCCCCACTGCCACATGGTCTCTGAGTACTACTAGCAATGAACCCCAAGGACCCAACTGGGAGCGAACCCCAAACACTGCCAGGTGTGACCTCAACACCAAAAGCAGTAAAAAGAATAAATAAATCTATCCCACTACAATGGTCAAAATCAGAAAAATACTGGAGAGCTTTTGGGAAATAAAAACAATCAAGGAATTAGGATTTAAAACGCACAGCTGATGTTCGATCCAAATTAATGGTGGCTTCTCATTACCCAGCTGATTAATGTTCTTAAGTTTTTCAGAGGATTTTGTTTGCTTGTTTCGGGGGTCACACCTGGTGGTGCTCAGGAAATCCCTCCTGGTGCCTCAAGGATCCCACGAGAGGCTGGAACCTGGGCTGGCTGCAAACAAGGCCAAGTGCCCGGTTAGATGTACAGGCTCTCTCTGGCCCGGGTTAATGTTCCTGTAAAGAAATGGGGGTCAGAGACTAACACAGCAAGTAAGGCACTTGCATGAAGCCATCCGGGGTTCGATCCCCAGCACCACGTACGGTTCCCCAAGTCCCACCAGAACTGATCCCTGGGTATAACCTGAGCACAGCTTGGAGCAGCTCAAATATCCCCCTTCACCCCTATGTCCCACCCCTTCCAAAAAAAAAATGGGAAAAAAAAAAGAAATTCACAGGCTAGTTACTTTTGGGTATAAAAATACACAAGTTAGCGAGAAAAACACCAGGATCAAACTTAAAGAAGCAAATATAGTTAGATACAAATGACTGTGTGTGTGTGTGTGTGTGTGTGTGTGTGCGCGTGCGCGCCCACACTCTCATGACACGGGGCAGTCTTGGAGATAAGTTGCTTAGATTAGGGGCCAAACAACCCTAATCTAAGGTTGTTAGAGGGTGTCATCAAATTACGGTCCTTAGGTCAACCTTACTTGTCCAGTGATTCATTCTGCGAAAGAAACGCACCCTGCAAATTGTCAGATATAATTCTAGAGGAATTTAGGAGGAGGAGGATGCTCTTTTGTGTTTGTTTTTTCACTGAGCTCAGGTACAACCGGAATTCCAGAAGGTCATGCTTCCTCCAGATTTAAAAGGAGCCAAAGCACCACCAAGGAAGAGCATCAAAGGAGAGTCATTAGCTATATTTGATCAAGTACTTACGTTAGTGACTTCTTCCTAATCCATGAGTCGACTTCCACTAACGCCTAAAAGGGAGTTTTAAGAGCAAGCCCCTTGGCTCAGTGCTGGGAAATGAAAGAATGAGTCACCTAACACTTGATGTCAAAGATTTGGTGAGTTCGGGCTCTCGTGTTTCTTAAACCAACAAACGGCATTGTACAATGTGGCATACTGCCAGGAAATGGTGGCCAAGCCTCGGCCTGTGTATTCTCTGCCACAGGGAGAGCCAGTGGCCAATACAGCATGTCCCTTATTGGGGGGAGCTGTTCTGTAACGCGCCACCATCCTGGGCCCAGTGTAGCTGCTAAGAAATGGCCAGACTTGACAGAGCCATTAAGACACTGTCTCAGTAGTCTGTGAGCCTCCTTTGGTGTTTTTTTGTTTGCTTGTTTGCTTATTTTTGAGGGGGGTGGGGGCTTATTTGTTTGTTTTGGCTACATCCTTTGGTACTCAGGGCTTACTCCTGGCTCTGCACCCAGGGATCACTCCTGGCGGAGCTCAGGGAACAGTATGGGGTGGTGGGGATAGTACCTGGGATGGCTGTGTGCAAGGCAAGGGCCCTCCCTGCTGCACTATCACTCTGGCCCTGTGAGCCTGCTTCAGGGGGGACATCTTAAGGACACTGGTCAGGACAGATGACATCTGCCAGTGGAGAGAGAACGCAGTCCCCTGAAAGACTCACTTCTGCCACAAGACTGGGTTATTCATGTCTCCAACACTTGATCTCCGTAGGACAGGACACCCGCAGCCCCCACCAGAAAGATGCCCACTGTCCAGTGTATCCCCAAGGAGAGACGGCCGTCCGTGTGTGCCTAAGGATTTCGGGGTTGAATGGCAAAGGGTCCTTAAGGTCCTGCTAGCCATCAGCACTTCCTCCCCTCGGAGTTATGTTGGGGCCTGGTCTGCAATTATTTTGGCTCAAACATGCTCCGATACACAAGGGCAGACCTGCTTTGGAAAGCCGGCTGCACTCGGGAGCACACGCTCTGCCTGAGCAAGCCCCAGGTCAATCCCCAGCACTGCCCAGTCATGAGCACTGTTAGGAGCAGCCCCTGAGCACTTCTCCCTGAACTTTACTAGGTGTGGCCAAAAACAACAACAAAAAAAAGAGGGTGGAGGAGCTAGAGCGATAGCACAGCGTGTAGGGCATTTGCCTTGCATGAGGCCAACCCAGGTTTGATCTCCTGCATCCCATATGGTCCTCCGAGCACTACCAGAAGTGATTCCTGAGTGCAGAGCCAGGAATAGCCCCTAAGCATCAGGACCCAAAAAGCAAAAAAAAAAAAAGGTGGGTGGTGGGGGGTGAGACAGCTAAACTTTGCATAAATTGGGGGGGGGTTGGTTTGGGGTTTTGTTTTTTGGTGTTTTTGGTTTTTGAGCATCCTGGCGGTGTTCGACTACCAGCACTGCACTTAGAGGTCATTCCTGGTGGGGTTCAAGGGACCACGTGGGGTGCCAGGGATAGAACCCCGGTCAGTCTTGTGCAAAGTGAGGGCCTTATTCACTGTGCCATGTCTCCAGCCCCTGCTGATCATTTTCTCAAACAATTTCCCATTTTCCAGATACAATTTGCCTTTTAGTTTTATGTTTGTAACAGACTTGGACTTCATCTGTTATGAAACCTCCCAGAATGTCTCTGCTGGGGAATGCCACAAAAATTCCCAAATTCCACTCTGGGCCAGAGAGGTCAGACCTGGGAGTCCGTAGTCTGAGACTCTCCCTTCTCCCTCGCCGCAGTCCGAATGGGAGACAACAGGAAGAACCTTCTCGACTCCTTACCACAGAGCCGCGAGTTCTGTCTTCTTTCAACAAATAGGGGCAGAAATGTTTGCTAGGTTTCAAAAAGACTTTCAGTTCCTTGGCCAGTGAGCTGTCCTGGCTTTGGAAAGCTGACCAGGGTCCACCGGGTGGGTGGGGCAGCTGTGCCCACCGCCCTCAGCGGGCCACACACTGACCAACGGACGGCGCCTGTCACAACCCTGAGAAAACAGGTTCACGGCCACACTTTATACTGAGCAAATATAGAGCTTCTCTGGCCCCCCTCCTTCCCGACACACAGACACACACTGACAGGTCCACACACACAGAAACACACACACAAATACACACATAGAGACACACACAGATACACGCACAGAAACACAGATACACACACATACAGAGACACACAGATACACACACAGAAATATACACCGATACACAGAAACACACTGACAAATACACAGGCGCACAGATACAGAAATACACATAGATACACGCAAAGGCACACATAGATACAGATCATTTTATTTGCCTGTTTGTTTCGGGGTCATACCAAGTAGTGCTCAGGGATTATTCATGGCAGTGCTGGGGGACCATATGGGGTGCCAGAGATTGAACTCAGGTCAACCACTGCAAGGCAAGCACCCTACCCACTGTACTATCTCTCTGACCCCCAGACACTTCAATATTAACAATGGGGCTCAAAGGAGCAAATCTCAAAAAAGAGTTGAGAATATTCATTGGGAGAGGGGGTGTCTAGGCTACTCCCAGCTCTGCACTTGGGGTTCCTCCTGTTGATGCTTAGAGGACTATGTGGTGTCAAGCACTGGGCTAGGGTCAGCCAGCCATGTGCAAGGCAAGCACCTTAACCCCTGGACTACCTCTCCAAGATCAAAATATGTTAACTTTTAAAAATACTTGTGCTTGGAGCTGGAGAAATAGCACAGCAGGTGGGCACTTACTTTGCACGCAGCTGACCCAGGTTCAATCCCGTCTCCCTTATGATCCCCAGAGGACCACCAAGAGTAATTCCTAAGCATCACTGAGTGGGACCCAAAAACTAAAATCAAAACCAATTAAAAAAAAATACCAAAAAAAAAATCCCTGTTTATGTTTACAAGAGCCGGGCAGATGGCTCAAAGAGCTGACTGACTAGACTGGCAGACTGGAGCTTGGGTTCAATTCCTGTCACCACACGGCCCCTAAGCACTAAGCTTGGGAGTCACCCCCAGACTGAGGGGTGTGGCTCAATAAAATAAGGAAACA
The DNA here is from genome assembly GCF_029834395.1 of Sorex fumeus. Classification (NCBI taxonomy): domain Eukaryota; kingdom Metazoa; phylum Chordata; class Mammalia; order Eulipotyphla; family Soricidae; genus Sorex; species Sorex fumeus. Next base: position 81,904,560 of record NW_026606120.1, read on the forward strand.
AAACTTGCTTACAAAAAAAAAAACATTTTCCATTCACGAGAAAATAGAGCCTTTCTGAAACGAAGATTACTTGCTTTTCTTTTAGTATCAGAAAGACTTGTCAGATGCAGGGACTCTAAATTGTCTGCTAAGAACTCAAGGGCTGGGGTTGGACCGATAGCACAGCAGGTAGGGTGTTTTGCCTTGCATGCGGCCAACCTGGGTTCGATTCCCAGCATCCCATAGGGTCCCCTGAGCACCACCAGGAGTAATTCCTGAGTGCAAAGCCAGGAGATGACCCCTGTGCATTGCCGAGTGTGACCTAAAAAGCAAAAAACAAAAACAAACAAACAAAAAAAAAAACTCAAGGGCTTCACAGAATACCCGGTGATAATTTTTGAATTTCTTTTCTGGAGGGTGGGGCACACTGGCACTGCTCAGGGCTTGCTCCTGGTTCTGTGCTCAGAAATCACTCCTGGGAGAATCCGGGGGACCGTGTGGGGTGCCGGGGATCTGACATGCAAGGGAAGTGTCCTGTCTGCTGTCCTTCCTCCCTGGCCCCCGAAGCGAGTGTCTCTTCAGCAATTTCTGCCCTGGTGCTTTTCATAAGCATTTCAACGCAATCATTTGAAATAGAATAAGAAGCACCTTTGGGACTTTTAGCATCTCCATTTATGACATTCCAGAGACCAGCCAGCTCCCGAATCTGTTTTCAGAAACGAGCACGAGAAAATTCTCGAGGGGACTGGGCAGGGGCGGGAGGGCTGGGGGGGGTGGGGAGCAAGGAGCTGAGCATGGATAAAGTGCACACGGCCCGCTGCCAGGCAGAGAACAAACCAGGATTCCATACAAAAAACTTAAATATCCCTTTAACATTTCAGACTCTTCTTTCATCGGAGGGGAGTGTTTCTGTTTTCCATTGTGTCCCAAATTCCAAAAGGCCACAAATAAATCCCTGAAAGCGCATACACTTCTGCTAATGCAGTCAGACCGGAAATGGCTCAACACCACAGCCAAAAAGGCAAAGAAAAGACACCCACCCGGGGCCGGGGCCAGAGAGATGGTTCCAAAGGTTGCACTTACAATTTGCAGGTGGGAGGACAAGGTTTGATCCCGGGTCCCACATGGCTCCTAGAGCATCACCAGGATCAACACCCCCCCACATCCCCACCCATCACCCCACCAGAAGTTATCCCCAAGTCCCTTTTGTTTTGGGATATGCTCCAAAAACCATCCAAGATGCCTCCCACTTTCGATAATCACAGTAGGATGTGCCTGGCTCTTGGGAAATGCCTCTCTTACTGATGAGGACCCTTCAGGGAGGACTGCCTGTCACACTATCTTCCCTGGAGGAACAGTTTGGTGTTTATGGGGTGCTGGAGTCCCCAGGAATCCCCATGAAGCCAAACACGCAAGTCAGCCCAGAGCAGTGATAATCCAGTGGGTTAAGGCGCTTGCTTTGCACATGGCTGGCCCTGGTTCGATGCCCAGCACCTCATCCTGATCCCCAGAACCCCAAGTGCTCCAGGAGTCAACCCTGAACACTGCCAGGAAAGGCGGCCACAGCCTGTTGTTTTGGGGAGAGTGAGAGGGCAGGACACAGCCAGGACTGACCTGGAGTTGGCAGGACACAATGCCAGCACCTGAACCCCCTGTCCTCTCTCTCTCAGACTCCACAGCTTCAAAGACAGGTCCCCCACTGCTTCTGGTCAGCTGCCTCTCTCCCTAGGATCCGTCAGCGTACCGTACACAAGCGCAGAGTCCCTCAGCCGCTTCAGCATTCTGGCGTTATTCATCAGGCTCATGGCGTTTCCTTCCAACAGGCAGCTCAAACGCCACAGACCCTCCAGCCCAACAATAGCAGCTCTGCGCCAGAGACTGGGAGACGCGGATTGCAACCTAGACCCTTCCCTTGGCCAGAGGTGGCCGACGAAGAGAGCCTTCTACAGCTCTGGACGGCCAGGGACTTAGCACTGGGGTGAAGGCACTTTGCTTGGCATGTGGCCAACCCTGGTTCAATCCCCAATACCACATCATCACACACACACACACACACACACACAAAAGCATGGCTGGAAATGAGCCCCCTCCAGCAGAGCTGCCAACAGCCCCAGAGCACTGCTGGGTGCAACCCCCCCTACCACCACCACCACCAAATGAAAGCTTCTAGAGCTCTGATCTTTTCCTCAATCAAGTGAAATGGCCCAACAACACATCATCTCTGATAGTCTTCCCAAGTCTAAAATGCTGGACCCTCCATCACCAAATGTTTCAAATTAAGCTGATGACAACTGTCTCTTTATAGCCCACCATCAGCCTCCAGGGACCTTTAAACGTTCAGAACTTTCCAAAGGGGTTATATTTAGTTCAGAGATGACAGGGAGCATTCAATGGGGAAACTATTCCAATGAGGATTTTTTTCTTTTAATTAAAACTTCTCCGGGGGATATTACTTCTCCTCATTCTTTCTTCTGAAATGAATATCTAAACACAAGACCAAAAGCACCAGCAGAACACTCTTCTAGACTGTAGTTCAGCTTCATTTTCTTTATCTCCCAGAGCTGCTCTTTCCTGGAACTGGGGAACATTTGATGAGTTAAAATGAGGCGAGAGAAAGATCTGAAACCTGTAGTCTCAGAACAATTCCAAGTCTCTGATTTTTCATTTAGTTGATTGTGCTGATTTTATCTGTTTTCAAGAAATGTTTTTCGCCCCGCTGCTGAATTAAATGCTCGTGCCGACAAAGTGCAGAGAAGAGAAAAACAAACGATCCAGCCCAGAGCTACAGAGCAGTGCAGAGAGCGCTTGCCTTGCACGTGGCCGACCCAGGCTGTATCCCCGACACCCCACAGGGTCCCCTGAGCCTGCCAGGAGTGAAGCCCAAACAAGGGTCAGAAGCCCTGGGCACTGCCAGACGTGGCCAAACAAGAAACAAAAACCAATGGATTTGGGGGCTGGAGCGATAGCACAGCGGGTAGGGCATTTGCCTTGCACATGGCCGACCGGGGTTCAATTCCCAGCATCCCATATGGTCCCCCGAGCACCGCCAGGAGTAATTCCTGAGCATCGCCGGGTGTGACCCCCAAAAGAAAAAAAACCAATGGATTCTACCAAGACCATTATTTCTGGGCACCCCCGGCAATGTCCAGGGGCTTACTCCTGGCTCTACACTTGAGAATTAGTCCTGGGGGTGCTTGGAGGACCATGTGGGATGCCAGGGCTGGAACCCTGGCAGCTGCATGTAAGGCAAACCACCCACTATACTACCTGCTATAGTACATACATGTATATGTATATGTATGTGTATATGTGTATGTATATGTATATTTAATTGTTTTGTTCTGTTGTTAATGAAATCGAGCCCGGGTCTCCTTCAGGGAAAGCAGGTGCTCCCAGCCTAGCTAGGAACTCATTGTAGAGCCTGGGTCACATTCCAGAACCTTCCTCAAATCTCAGTCCACTAATTTGCCAAAAGTGGAAAGAAACTTGCCAGTCTCCCAGAACTTCAACAGGAAAAGGCCAGGGGGGAGAGAAAGGCCGCAGGGGCTGGTTCTCACACTGACTTGCAAGCAGGGACACTACTGGCCTTCTCAAAAAATACAGACATCGCTACTAATTAACCGCAGTGGTTAAACAGAAACAAGCTCCAGAAGTTCCCTGTTAGCTAAATCGGGCCCAAAACAAATCAACAGTTGAAGCCAAAGTTAAGCTTCCAGGATCCAAGTGACAGCTGTGCTTCACTCGTGCCAGCCCAGGTTTGATTCCTGGTGCACCCCAAGAGTGACCTCCCCTCCCCAAGCACTGAGCTAGGAAAAGCCCCTGAGCACCGCCAGGGAGGGAGAGGAATGGAGAGAGGGGGAGAGAGAGATGGAGAGAGAGACAGAGAGAAAGGGAAAGGAAGGGGGGGGAGAGAGAGAGAGGGAGAGACAGATGGAGAGAGGGAAATGGAAAGAGAAAGAGAGAGAGAGAAAAAGGGAGGGAGGGAGAGAAGGAGAAATAGGGAGAGAAAGAGGGAGAGAGAAAGGTAGAAAGGGAGAGGGGGAGGGAGAAAGAGAAAAGGGAGTGAGAAAGGGAGGGAGAGAGAAAGAGAGAGAGAGAGACTTCCCAATTTCAACCCAAATCTTGGTGATCCTCTTCTTTGAAGACACAGCTAAAGCACTGCTCAGTCTTAGGATGATCAGAGGCTGGAGGGACTGGGTTCACTGCCTGTTTAGACTTGCTACCACTAATCTCCCCAAATGGGGCCCCGTTTCCTCATTAATCATCTACTTCGGTTCGTTCATCTGGGTCTGCCTCTGCTCTGAAACCCTCTGTCGATCCTGCCGACAAAACAGAAAGCCACCTCGGAATATGACCTTAAACTGAATCATGCTTTGGTGCAAATGAATTCTCCACAATTACGTGATAATTACAGATTATATTACAGGTGGAGTCCCATTTCGGTTGGCAATTAAGAAAGCCAGGGCGTGCACCTAATCCACTCAAACGCAATTACTTCACCTGCAAGTTGTGCGGATTTTAATACCACCAACCACCACCAACACAGAGTGTGGAAAGTGCTCTCTCGGGTATTTGAGAAAGCCTGAGAAGGAAGTGAGTTTTTGCAGGCAGTGGAGAAGATTCTAGAACTGGTTACACCTTCTCAGTCACCTGCACTTTTGTGAGAATCTGATGCAGTTCCAATATTCCAAATTCGTATTGTTAGGAGATGGAGCCCAAGCAAACACGGGCTCCCAGCCCAGCTATGGTAGCTGGGCTGGCCAGGGCAAGAGCACCTTCTTTTTCAAAAGAGCGGATCTGGTTTACCGATCCCGCTCCTTGGCTTCCCGCCTTCTGCCCATGGCCATGTATAGCTGCTTGCGAGGCCTGGGGTGTGGTCCCATGTCAACGCCACCCGGCCCCGGGGGGCACCCATCCTTCAAGACCCGGCCAGGACATCCCAGTTACAAGGCTCTGTCGATCCCATAGCTGGAATCACTTTGATCTTTACCTTGGACCATTGCACTGCATCTGGCCTCAAACAAACGCTCTCTCCCGTGGGCAAAGGAAGAAGGTGCGGGGGGGGAGGGGGGGCACAGCCCCCTTCCCTCCTCAACGCCAGGTTTCCTCCCGCAGACCCCCAGCCTCTTGGCCGAGGCGTGTCCCAGCACCCTCTCTGGGCGCTCGGCTGCACAGTAGTGAAATGCAAGTCCAGTCTTCGTGGCTGTTTTCCCTGGTGTTGACACACCAAACCACAGCGAGCGTTTCACCCGCGCTGCCTGGCGTCCCTCTCCCCGCCTCTTGCAGAGGGACTCAGGGAGGGTTGTGAAATCCCCCCCAAAGGTAGGTAAAGGCGGAGCCGGGAGAAAAGGCCCGAAGACTGCTCAGTGAGTCACCGGATCCTGAGTGACAGCCCGAACGGCTCCGGGGTACAGGGGGTGCGGGGGTCGGGAGGTCGGGGGCCCCGTGCGGTGCGTGGCGGGGGTCGAGCCCAGGACAGGCCCCGGGAATCCCGGGCCGGGCCGGACGCCCGCGTGCTGGAGCGCCCTCCAGTGGCCGCGCCGCAGGCCCCGCCGCTCCGGGCTCGCCCGCAGACCACGCCGCTTCCCCCGCGGCGGAAGCAACAAGAGTCGCACAAAGTTTCCGAGCCGGGCGGTTCGCGAAAGGTCCAAGCCGGGTCCGGGAACCCGGGGTGCGCGAGCGCGGCGGGAGCAGCGCCCCTAAGGGTTCCGAGGTGCCTCTCTACACACACACACACACACATGCACCCCCTAGAGGGGTGCAGGGCCTCCTAGGTGCACGCACAAGGGTGCTCACGAGCTTCCCCGGAGCCCGGACCTTTTCAGCTAGGGCGGGAGGGGGCGCTGGGCCCACCCGGGATGGGATGCCCCACCCCCGTTCCCGTGGCAGGTTTGGGGCTCGGGGACCCGGGGGTTTGCAAGGTTCCTTTTCTTGCTTGCAGGGAGGAAAGGAGGTGGCGCGCGTTTCTGATACTCGGCAGTCTGGGTAGTGGGGTCCACCTGAAGCCCACCGCCCCTTCCAACTGCCGCCTGCTCCCTGCCGGGGTGACAAGTGGAAACAGCACGGCCCTCCCCACTCCGGCCTCTGCAGCCTTGGGGGGCGTTCCACCGGAGAAGGGGGGCGGGGGGTGGGTGCCCCAGCCGCGCGCAGTGGCCGCGGGGACAGGGGGCTCGAGGGGGGCATCGGGGCGCGGCGCTTACCTCGTCCACGGTGAGCGGCATGCAGATCCGATACTCCTTCAGCAGCATGGTCGTGGCGGCCGAGGGTCCCCCGCCCCGGGCCGGGCTGCGCGGTGCGTGGGGAGGCGCCCCCCTTTCCCGGGAGCGGCAGGCGAGGCGGCGGCCACCCGGGAAGCCCCACGCTGGCTCGGGGGGTCGGCTAGGCGAGGCTGCCCCGGCGGGTGCGCTCAGCGGCGGGCTTCCTCCTCCTGCCGGCGGCCCGGGAGCATATCAGGGCTTCGGGTCGGGCTGTCGGCGGGGCTCCCGCCCCTGGGCTCGGTTCGGCCCGGATCGCGCTGGTTGCAAAGTCAGGCAAAGCGGGGAGCGCGCCCCGCAGCAGCGCACGGTTCCGACCCGCAGCCGCCGCCAGATCAGGGCATGCCCGGCGGCGGACGAGGTTGTAGCTGGGGTGGAGGGAGGAGGAGGAGGAGGAGGAGTAGGAGGAGGAGGAGGAGGAGGGCGAAGAGGAGGAGGAAAGGAGGAGGAGAGGAGGAGGAGGAGGAGGGTGGGGTGCAAAAAAATGCCCCAAATTCAAACGATTGCACACAAGTCCCCCTGTGGACCCGCCTGGCACGGCGGGCTGCCAGCCGGCCGCCCCGCCGCTCCGGCCGCTCTGCCCGGGGCTAATGTCACCGGGAACACATCGCCGCCGGCGCCGGCGATGCCGCCTCCCCAGACAAAGGCTCGCTCGGCTCCTCGCGGCGGGCGGTAAACAAGATTTCCTGCTCTTTTCGGGCCGCTCCTCGCCGCGCTCGGGGGCTGGCCGCCGAGGGGAGCCCGGGGCCGCCGCCCCCTCTCCTCGCCCCCTCGCTGCGCCCGGGGCCCGGCCCTCCCGCGGGGACCCCCGACTCCCGCAGCTCCGCCGCGCGCGCGCGCCCCGCGCCCCGAGCCCTCGCGCCCGCCGAGCGCCGCGCGCGCCCCGCGACTTCGCCGCCGCCTCGCCGGCCCGGAGTCCGCGCCGAGCTGCAGTGGCGCGGGCCGGGGAGGCGGGTGCGGGAGGAGCGAGCGGCGGCCGGGCTGACATCAGCAGCGGCCGCGGCGGGGAGGGTGGCCCCGGCCGGCCAATGGGGAGCGGGCACCGAATGTGGAGGATTTAAACAAAACAGCATGGCTCGCCCCGGCTGGACGCGGAGTCCGGGCCGGCCCGCGCGGGCGAGGCTCTCGGCAGAGGTGGGTTTTGGTGTCTTTATTTTTTCCCCCCACCTCGCCTTCTTCTTTGTGGATGGGGGGGTGGGTGGAGGGGGGCCTGTTCTTCGATATGGACCGGGTGCCACCGTGCCCCGCCCCAGAAAACCCTGAGAAGCTGCCACTTCCAAGGGACAGCGCGTTCTTGACCTTTGGGGAAGGTCTTTTGCAAACCTCCCTTCGCCCCAGCGCCTTCAGTTTGCAGCGGGGAGCCCCGGGGCTGGAGGGGACCCCGGATTCGAAGGCTGGAGAACCAAGCCTGGCCGCATGTCCCCGCTGCAGACACAGGATCTTGGAAAAAAATGGGGAAGTGCAACAGTGTAGCAGCAAAAACACAAAGACGCGCGACCCCGCGGGCACGCGGTGAACCGGACGTAACCTTTTACCTCTTCTGGCCCGGCTCTGCGGGAGACGCAAGCAGAGCTGCCAGACTAGGTTTGGCCCCAGAGACTGTGCTGCGAGAAGGGCGCGTGCCTTGCACACAGTCGACCCGTGTTCGATCCCCGGCACCCCATGTGGTTCCCCCCCAGCACCACCAAGAGTGAGCCCGGAGCTTGGAGCCTAGGAGTAAGCCCTGAGCACCGCCGGGTGTGGCCCAAAGACAAACAAAAAAATAGGTTTGGGTGTCAGCTCTCCCAAGTTCAAGAAAGTCACAGCGAAATGTCAATGAAAATGCCTGGAGTGTTGGTATTTCATGCATATTAAACAGATCCCTCATTTTAACCACAAGAGGCACATTCTTCCGTCCTTGGGAAGCTGCCTTGTAACTGCTGAAGTCTGGTTTTCATTTGTCTGGTATTTTCAAACTTGTTTTTCCGAAAAGTTGCGGGATGAAAAATACATCAGTTGCCTTGATGCAGAATAACCTGCAAGCATCCTCTTTTCTCAAGGGAAGGAAAGGAAAAAAAAAAGTCACGCTCTGAAATCGTGTAGCTATTCCTGGAACTTAGGCTTGCAGCTGGACTTAATATTCTAAATCCTCCCATCTTGATGGATACGTAATATAACCTGTGCGATTATAGTGGGCTTGTCGTGAAGGTCATCCACATGGGGGGTGGGGGGGTGGGAGGCAGGGGGAATAGAGAACCGTGTGAACCTAAGACAGCCTGATAGGAATCAAGGATGCCGTCTCTTCTGCTTGCATCGGAGTGAAAACAGTTTTCTAGATAAATGTTCCCCAGACTTGGCTCAGAAATATGCACAGCGACTAATTAAAGCTAAGCCGAATTCCTCGAGGTGGGAGAGCTAAATCTGACACTGTGAGGCTGAATAATAACACATTGAAAGCCTGTGATGGGGAACGGAGCTCAAGCTGTTTTCCTCTTTTTCTACTTCTTACTGGAAAACAAGAGTGGTGGCTGGCTCACCCTACCCTGGGCCACCCCCCCCCAAGTGGGCTGGCCACGCCCACACGCACCTGGGCGCCAGGTGGACGCTCTCGCTGGAGTCCTAGCCCTCTGCATACCTTGCTTCTGTCACTATTTTCCAGACGACTGTCGGGGGCCAAAGAAGCCCACATTTCCCACGCTGCAAACCTCTGTGGACGGGATTCTCTCACCCATCTCCCCTAAGCTGATGCCCCCCCCCCGCCGGAATTTTTTCCCCTTTAATCCATCCACATGCCTGACCACATGAATCTCGCTTCTTTCCAGGCCCCTGAGCTTACATTCGGGGTTGGAGGATTTGAGATTCGGGATCACCTTTCCCACGGGGCTTTTCTCCTCCATCAGCCTTGCATTCCGGGACAGGCACCTTCCGTCCAGCCCAGAGAGACACCTTAGTCCGCAGGGGAAGGTGTCCACTCTCCAGTGAATCTTCTGGAGTGTCCTCACCTTCCCAGAGAATCACCCCAACCCTTCCATCCTCCACCCACACACACACCTCCTCCCCCCAACCCCCACCCCCCGCAGCCAGTTTTCAGCAAGGCAATCTGTGTTTCTGCAAAATGCTTCTCGCGGCAAGGTTATTGGCTGGGTTGGGGTGGCAGGAGAGAGGAGGCCCGAGACCGGGCGAGAGGGTCGGAGATGGACCACAAACGAGGGAAAGAGGATTAAGAGATCTGGAGAGGACGCACAGATGGGTTTTCTGGACCTGGGGCGTGGGGGAAGGGAAGGCGGAGGGGAGAGCGTTCATTCATAACACACCGACCTGGAGGGGGAGCGCGCCACCTACTGGCCTGATACGTCGTTCACAACGAGTTTTTGGTGTCGTTTTTTGTTTTTGTTTTTGTTTTTTCATTCTTTGGCCTGTGAAGTGCTGAAGTGCTTGCAGCTTTGTTTCTCTTTAACTGAGGATTCCCGCTCAAACATTTTTAATGAGCTTTGAAGGCGTTGCTATCATCCTTAAGGAACGAATAGTGTGGAGAGGAGAGTAAAACGTAGCATCTGGGGCCTGGAGTGATAGCACAGCAGGTAGGGCGTTTGCCTTGCATGCCCCCAACCCGGGTTTGATTCCCAGCATCCCATATGGTCCCCTGAGCGCCACCAGAGGTAATTCCTGAGTCCAGAGCCGGGAGTAATCCCTGTGCATCGCCAGGTGTGACCCAAAAAAAAGCAAAAAGAAAAAAAGTAGGATCTGAGCCTGACGATATAGCACAGGGGGTAGAGTGCTTGCCTCGCACCTGGTGGGCTCCTGAACCATGGCCTGCGTTCCATGTGCCGCCCTCTCCCCACCACCACCTCTAGGAGTAATCCTTGAGTGCAGGTGGAGCCAGGAGTAACCCGTGAACATCTCTGGGTGTGTCGCCAAAATCAAATAAATAAAGTGTACAGTCTGAAGTTACTGAGCATCATGCTATTTTTTTTATTATTACTGATGTTTGTTTTGGGACCACACCCAGCGATGTTCAGGGGTTACTCCTGACTCTGCACTTAGAAATTACTCCTAGAGGTGCCAAGAGAACCGTGTGGGATGTCAGGGGATGAAACCTGGGGCAGCCATATTCAAGGCAAATGCCCTACCCGCTGTACTGTTGATCCAGCCCTCATCGGGCTTTTTGGGGGGGAAGGGCCCACACCCAGCGGTGCTCAGGGGTTACTCCTGGCTCTGCACTCAAGAATTACTCCTGGCAGTTCTTGGGGGACCATATAGGATGCTGGGGATCAAACCTGGGTCTGCCGCATGCAAGGTAAACACCCTGCCCACTTGTACCATCGCTCCAGCGCCCCCTCATCAGACTTTTTTTAAATGGGGATACCCTAGGGGCCAGAGTGGTAGTACAGTACAGTTGCAGTCCATGTGACCCCTCAAGCACCACCAGGAAAGACCCCTGAGGTAGAGCTGGGAGTAAGCCCTGAATACTAGTATAGCCCCACAAAAAAAAAAAAAGAATGAAACAATGGGGGCACCCCTCCTCCCAGACAGTTCGACTCACTGGACACATGCGTTGCATGCAGGAAGCACAGGTGTATCCCTGACACCAGGTACAGAGCAACCCCGGAAATGGTCTCCTCCAAAAGGCAAAACAGAACCAAAAATGAAGATGGAGTCTAAAGTGCAAAAATAGAGGCACGAAGGGCAAAGTTACCAGTGAAGACAGACGGGGCCGAGAGGAGGGAGGGGTGTGTCCACTGGCATTCCAGGACACAGCCGTGGTCAGTCGAGACTGGAGAGCTTTGAAGATGGTATTGTAAGACAGGGGTGCTCTTAGGGGGTCCCCCCCAAGCCCATTTTCTGAGGTGCTATCCCATTGCCCGGTTTTCTCAGGCATTAAAGTACCCAAAACCTCCTCCTGCACCCCAAGATCTTTTATTGTTTTTATTTTTTTTTAGGGCGTGGGTCACAGCCTCATGACACCAACACAACGGGCCTCCCTACTGTACCATCTCTCCAGCTCCCTGAAGGTCCCGGGTCTCTCCCGTGCGGCCTCTGGGAGGAGCAAGCCAGGGCCTTTGCGACCCTGTTCAAATTTTGCTTCACTTCTAGAAGACCCCAAGGCACAGCCCATGCCTCCTCTCTCCCCTCCAAACCTTATGTCGGTCAGAGCGGCTGTGGAGGTAGGACTGACCTGTCCCCTACACAGAGCCCCTCTGATAAGGCTTTCCCTATCTATACCACCCACAACCTCCTGTGGACTCTTCATTTTTATGCTTTTTTTTTTCTGGGGGCCACACCCGGTGCAAAATTGATCAAAAGCATCACCCAGCTTGGTACTACTGAAGGTTGTTCCAGTCTGTGCTCAGGGGACCATGTGATCCTAGGGATTGAATCCAGGCTTCATGTGATACTTGGTCTTAAGTCAGCTGAGCCTTCTCTCTGACCGTATGTGTGTGTTGGGGGACTTGTGGTTTACTGCTCACACCCAGCGGTGCTAAGGGCTTACTCCTTGCTCTGCACTCAGATATCATTCCTTGCTGTACTAAGGGGACCATATGGGGTGTTACGGAGTGAACCCCAGTCAGTGTGTGCAAAACAAGCACCTTCCTCCCTTCTTATATTTCTCCTGTTGGTTTGTGTGTTTGGATCATCCGCCAGCAGTATTTTTGGGCCTTGCTCCCTACTCCATGCTTGGGGATAGCTCCCAGCGGTGTTCAGGGAACCCTGAAGGGTTGGCTGTGTACAAAACAAATGCCTTAACCCCTGACTACCTCTCAGCCTTCGGATTGCTTCCTTTTGTTTTGTTTTTGTTCTCTTCTTCTCTCCCTCCTTTTCTTCTTGTTGCTGAAGGAGCCTGATGTTAGATGTGTGTATTGCTTCCAGGTTAAACTCAACCTTATTGACATTTGATACCAGATAACTCTATGCTGTGAATGTGGTGAGGATCAGTTTTTTATTGTATCCCTAGCCTCTGACCTTTCTTTTTCTTTTTCTTTCTGGGTCACATCCAGCAATGCTCCGGGATTACTCCTGGCTCTGCACTCAGAAATTACTTCTGGGGATGCTTGGGGACCATATGGGATGTTGGAAATCGAAACCTGGTCAGCTGCATGTAAGGCAAATGCCCTCCCTGCTGTACTGTTGCTTGGGCCCACCCTCTAATCTTTAAATATCAAAGCAAAAACCCACCTTTGCCTCTGTTCCTCCCTCCTTCTCCATGTCTCTCTCTCTCTCTCTCTCTCTCTCTCTCTCTCTCTCTCTCTCTCTCTCTCACACACACACACACACACACACACACACGCAGGAAGTGGAGAGGGAAACTCGTGGATTGGCTCTGCCATCTGATCTAAGGAGTCAGCAGCTCCAACACGCGGCTCCAGGGCCCAGCATTCAAGCTGTCCAACATTAGGACTGAGGAGGGCAGGAGTAGAACAGAACCGCCACTTCCTGGCGCTCTAAAGCTGCCCCTTCTCGTTGCCATTGTGTGTTTGCCCTTCCAACACAGCCCTGAGCTAAGGGCTTGGCCTTGGCCCTGACCTTGGTGAGGGGAACGTCTGCCAGGCTTTCCCCGGGAAGTTGCTTTCTCCCCTACCTACTCTATTCTTAGCGTCACCAAATTCAGCTGGCACCGCAGAGAGTGGAATTACTCCCTGCCCCCTCGGGGAAAGAGGGTTGACACATGACTTCTGTTCCTTCTCCCTCTTTCTGTGTTTTTATTTTCGCTTTTGAGCCACCGCTGACAGTGCTGGGAGCTGCTCTGAACTCGGTGCTTGGGGTGCCGTGGACCCCAGTTTGCAGAGCATGTGCCCCTGCTCTTGGAGCTCTCTCCGTGGCCGCCTCCTTCCCGGCCTGACTCGTTTGTGTCCCTGTGCTGAGCCAGTCGTTTCCACTCTAGAATCTGCGTTAGGAGTCTCAGCTGTGATTTATTTAATTGTTCCAGCTTTGGCCAACTCTTGGGGCAAGTTTCAGGTTCTTTCTTCTTGCTGCTGTTGTTGTTGTTGTGTGTGTGTTTTGTTTTTCTTTTTCTTTTTCACTTTTTTATTGAAGTTTTTACTTTCTTACTCCATGTGTTGGGCTGGAACGATAGCACAGCGGGTAAGGCGTTTGCCTTGCACGCAGCCAACCCGGGTTCGATGCCTCGTCCCTTTCGGAGAGCCCAGCAAGCTACCAAGATTATCCCACCTGGACAGCAAAGCCTGGCAAGCTACCCATGGGTTGTATAATTGGGAGAAGTGTGCTGGGATATTCCCCTGGACCTCCCTAAGAGAACCCTTGAGCTGAGGCAAGAATGGCGGGAGAGAGGGTTGGGCTCCAGTGTCTGGAGGCAATCTCAGTAGCTAAGCACTGAGCACAGTGCATTTGGGGGGGGAGTGCTGGAGCAATAGCACAGCAGGTAGGGCGTTTGTCTTGCACGTGGCCGACCCAGGTTCGATTCCCAGCATCCCATATGGTCCCCTGAGCACCATCAGGGGTAATTCCTGAGTGCAGAGCCAGGAGTAACAGCTGAGCCGGGTTCGATGCCTCCATCCCTCTCAGAGAGCCCAGCAAGCTTCCGAGAGTATACCACTCACACGGCAAAGCCTGGCAAGCTCCCCGTGGTGTATTCGGTATGCCAAAAACAGTATCAACAAGTCTCACAATGGAGACGTTACTGGTGTCCGCTTGAGCAAATCGATGAACAATGGGAGGACAGTGCTACAGTGCTACTCTGCCTGTTGGAGTTGCAGATTCCGTAGATCAGATAACAGATGCCAGTGCACCAGTTTCCCTCTCCATCCAGGTTCAATTCCCAGCATCCCATATGGTTCCCCAAGCACCACCAGGAGTAATTCCGGAGTGCAGAGTCAGGAGGAACCCCTGAGCATTGCCGGGTGTGACCCAAAAAAGCAAAAAAAAGAAAAGAGATGGAGAGAGAGATGAAGTTAAAGAAAAAATCACAGTGAGATACAGTTACAAAGCTGTTCATGATCCCATTACAGTCACATAATCTTCCAACATTCCTCTCTTCACTAGTGTACATTTCCCACCACCAATGTCCCCCGTTTCCCTCCCGCCACCCCAGCTGACCGGCGACTTTGTTTTGTGGGGGCAAGCTCAGGTAAGGGTTACTCCCAGGTACTCAGCGCTGAGGGGACCAGGGTGTACCGGGGCTGGAACTTGGGCCTTGTCCATGGCATGCCTGTGCCACTGCAGTCCAGCCCCCTTTCCAGGCCTCCAGTCCTTTCATGTGTTCCCTCAAGGCAATTTATGGAATTAAATGTTATTCTTTGTGATTCAGTTCTGTTTTAGAAATGAAGATTGTGGGGCCGGAGCGATAGTACAGTGGGTAGGACGTTTGCCCAGCATGCAACCGACCTGGGTTCTATCCCTGGCATCTTATATGGTTCCCTAAGCACCACCAGGAGTAATTCCTGAGTGCAGAGCCAGGAGTAACCCCTGAGTATTGCTGGATGTGACCCAAAAAGAAGGAAAAAAAAAAGAAAAGAATGAGGATTGTTTAATTTCAGTTTGTGCCTGGGGTTTTTTGTTTTGTTTCATTTTGGGTCCACATCTGGTGGATTCTCAGGGGTAACTCCTGGCTCTGCACTCAGGAATTACTCCTGGCAGTGCTCAGGGGAGCATATGGGATGCCGGGAATCAAACCCGGGTTGGCCGTGTATAAGGCAAATGCCCTACCTGCTGTACTATCGCTCCAGCCCTTCCAGTTAATATCTGTGTATTTCTGTGAAATTGTTTTTTAAACACCTGTTTATACTAGAAATATGTCAAACTAATTTCGAATGAAACTACATAAAGCAGGAGCTGGAGTGATAGTACAGTAAGTAGGGCATTTGCCTTGCACATGACTGACCTGGGTTCAATCCCCAGCATCCCATATGGTCCCCTGAGCATCACTGAGAGTAATTCCTGAGGATAGAGCCAAGTGTAACCCACAAGTATCACCAGGTGTGGCCCAAAAACAAACCAAAAAATAAATAAAATAAAATGACACAAAGCGACACACAAACAAATCTAGGACCCATGCAACTTACTGCAGAGATGGCTCCGGACTTTGCAATAGCCCATTTTCGTCTGGCCACTCCAGGTACTGTCCCTCCACCTGCCCTCTAGGAATCCCAGCAACTGCCATCTTCTAGAACTCAGTGAAAGCCCCAGGTATAAGTGGCAGTGGCGGGAAACACCAGACCTCACAAGACAGGGGAAGAATCAGCCCTACTCCTCCTCCCCCCCACATCCCCCCCCACTATGGTACTCTGAGATGATGCCCACACATGGCCACTGTCTACTTAAGCTCCCACACGGCCATGATCCAGAGACACACATACGAATCTCAGACCCGAGCAACTTGCTGCAGCCATCTCTCCAGACCCTACTTATTAAACTTTTAGAATTCCTAGAATGCGTGGCCAGCCACATGACATTATATTGAATCCATAACAAGCAATACAGAGCACATTGTCTAGCATTGCCTTTCCGGCAACTATGAGTGGTGGTGGAACTGGTCTCAAAATATTGAAGATAACCGAAGTAGAGAAATAGAGTATTGTGCAAAGTGTCTGCCACACAGGCAGGGGTAGGTGTGGAATGGGGTGGGGAGGAGGGCTGCTGGGGATTTTGGTGGTGGAAAATGTGCACTGGCGAAGGGATGGGTGTTTGATGATTGTATGATCGAAGCTCAAACATAAAAGCTTTGGGGCTGGAGCGACAGTACAGTGGATAGGGCGTTTGCCTTGCATGCGGCCGACCCGGGTTCGATCCCCAGCATCCCATAGAGTCCCCTGAGCACAGCCAGCAGTGACTCCTGTGCATCACCAGGCGTGACCCAAAATGCCAAAAACAAAATAAAACAAAACAAAACAATAAAGCCATGAAAGCTTTGTTACTGTACCTCACGATGAATCAATAAAAAGGGGAAAAGAAAATGACACAAAGCAAGACTCAAGGCAAGTCTTTCTCTTGGTTGCGGGGGGGCACACTCAGAAGAGCCTGTGGGATACCCCCAGCTCCGTACTTGCTGGGGTCACCAGCAGTATGGGGGATGGACCAGGGATGACTTGCCCCCTGAGCTGTCTCTCTAGTCCTCAAGGAGATTCTTCTGTGTAGAATTTATCAGACCTGTGTAAAATAAGAAAGTATCTTTAATGAGTAATTGGTACAGCTTATGCAATAATTATCAAAATTAAATAACTGACAAGATTCGTACACATTGTTTCACATGGAGAAAGCAAACGAAGGTGAAAATTCAATGGCCAAAGATATAGTTGGGTCTTGTTCTGATTTTTGAGGGGCAGGTCACACGTGGTGACTGCACTCAGGGAGCATTCCTGGGAATGTTCGGGACCATACGGGGTGCCGGGGATCAAACCTGGGGTGGCCATGCTCAAGGCAAGTGCCCTGCCCACTGTACCATTGCTCCAATCCTTGTCTTTTTTTTTTTTATCACACCCAGTGATGCTCCTGGCTTTGCACTCAGGAATTACTCCTGGTGGTGCTTGGGGGACCATATGGGATGCTGAGGATTGAACCTGGATCAGCCGCGTGCGAGGCAAAGCCCTACCCACTGTACTATTGCTTCAGTCCCTCTTGTCATTTTTTTTGAAGAAGAGAGAGCACCCAAGCCCACGGGGGCTAAGTGCATGCTTCACATGAGAGAGAACTGGCTTTGGTCCCCAGTTCCACATAGTCCCCAAGTTCCTCCCAAAACAGGTCCTGAGGACAGAGCTGAGCATAGGCCATGAGCACTGCTTTTCAAGAATGGTTTTATTTATTCACATATTTTGGTTTGGGACCATACTGACAGTGCCCAGGGGTTACTCTCAATCTGCGCTCGGGGATCACTCCTGGCCATGCTCAGGGGACCATATGGGGTTCAGGAATTAAACGTCAGTCAGTCGCATGCAAGACAAATGCCCTACCCATTACACTTTTGCTCCAGCCCTCCTCTCCAAGTTTCTCCTTAGCTATCGATTTACCTTCATTGTTTGGTTACCCCAAATCTAACAAGGAAGAGTTTTCACTGGGGTTGGGAGTGAACAAGAACATTCTTCATCTCTAACACCTCTGACCCTGCCTCACTTTTTTAGGTTTTGAATTCTGGAACCCATAAACCCATTTGCTGAAGATTTCTTTGCCTCTTCCTTCCCTTCCTTCCTTCCTTCCTTCCTTCCTTCCTTCCTTCCTTCCTTCCTTTTTTTCTTCCCTTTCTTTTTTCTCCCTCCTTCCTATTTTCTCCTCCCTCCCTCCCTCCCTTCCTTCCTTCCTTCCTTCTTCCTGAATACAGAGCCAGGAGTAACCCCTGAGCATTCCTGGGTTTCACTCAAAAAGCCAAAAAAAAAAGAATTACTTCTGTCAGTGCTCAGGAGACCATATGGGATATCAGGGATTGAATCCAGCTTGGCTACGTGCAAGGCAAATGCCCTACCCACTGTACTACCTCTCTGGCCCCACGTGTTTATTTATTTATTTATTTATTTATTTTTGTTGTTTGGGTCACACCCAGTGATACTTAGGGGTTACTCCCAACTCTGCACTCAGGGATCACTCCTACCAGCTCAGGGGACCATATGGGATGCCAGGGATTGAACCCCGGTTGGCCACCTGCAAGGCAAATGTCCCTCCAGCCCCTAGAGTATTTTAGAAACCTGGAAGCATGTCTGGCTTGTCGCCACTTGTGGAAGGAGGCGAGAAGTGAGCAGTCTGTGAGTGGGCTGCAGTGCAAAGCCACAGGAAGTACATCCCACTTTCCAGAGACCTGTGGATGACCTGCCGGACACTCCTGCTGGACACCAATGGATGTGCTAGGGGCCTGGACTCCACGGTGCATATGCTAAACTTTTTTTTTAAGTTTTAATATACACTAAAATGTCTATTAACAATTAGAATTTGGTGCAGTCTTTTCCTATCAGTTGTCTAGTATCTTGGGGAAATCACGCCCCCTGTCACCAGCAAATCCTTCTGGTGCACACCGGTTGTACTTTCCGTGTCCGGTCACGGGGTACATGGTCAAGCAAAAGACATGTCATTTTTAGCCTTTGACATGGGTTAGTCTAGCCTTGATATTTGGAAATACAGTTCTCTACCTTAAAATGTCTCCTGGGGCTGGAGTGATAGCACAATGGGTAGTGCATTTGCCTTGCACACAGCTGACCCGGGTTTGATTCCCAGCATCCCATGTGGTCCCCTGAGCACCACCAGGAATAATTCCAGAGTGCATGACCAGGAATAACCCCTGTGCATCGCTGGGTATGACCCAAACAGCAAAAAAGTGGGGGGAAAAAGTGTCTCCTAGAGCAGGAACAATAGTACAGAGGGTAGAGTGTTTGCCTTGCATGGGCTCAAGCTGGGATCAATCCCATCAATCCCGGCATCCTATATGGTCCTTCAAGCACTGCTAGGAGTAATTCCTGAGTGTAGAGCCAGGAGTAACCCCTGAGCATTGCCAAACAAAAAACAAAGAATAAAACCCATCCAAAAAATCCCCCCAAAATGTTTCTCCTTTACAGCACAGCTAGGATGTTTAAACACTCTTCTATTATCCATGATTTTCATAACCTATAAACTATAAAATAAAATGGCAGAACTCAGGGGCTCGAGTGTTGGTACAGCAGGCAGGGCGCTTTCCTTACAGATGGCCACCCTGGGTTTGATGTCCAGCACTGCTTTTTGTCCGCTGAACACCATTAGGAGCAATTGCTGAGCACAGAGCCAGGAGTAAGTCTTGAGCACACCACCACCGTATGTGGCCAATAAGTAAATAAATAAACAAAAATGGAAAAACTTAGGAACCAGAGAGATAGTATAGAAGTTAAGGTGCTTTTCTTGCATGTGACTGCGCTGGTTCAATTCTAGACACATATATGGACCCTCCTGGGCTGGAGCGATAGCACAGCGGGTAGGGCGTCTGCCTTGCACGCAGCCAACATGGCCGACCCGAGTTCGAGTCCTCCGCCCCTCTCGGAGAGCCCGGCAAGCTACCGAGAGTATTCGATATGCCAGACACAGTATATGGACCCTCCAGCACCACCACAGGGGGTGTCCCAGGCCCTTTCCCCCTTTTAAAGGAAATTCATCACATAAAAAGGATGTTGAGTAAGCTAGGCTTGGCACTAGGGCAGGCAAGGAGCCCTGCTCTCCAACCCTAGTTTAGGTCTGAAGTGACCTAGAGATATATGGGAGGTGGTGGGAGAGTAATAAATAAAATAGAATATATAATAAGTAAGGAAAACAAAGGGATGCTGTAATGAGCAAGTTGAGAACCATGTGCGTAACTGGTAGGCTACCACTGATCTTGAGCTTTTTTATACGAAAACACGTGGTGTGAGATAATAAAGGAAACTTCCTGGGCTGGAGAGATAGTACAGTGGGTGAGGCGCTTGCCTTGCGCTTGGGACAACCTGGGTTCCATCCCTGACACCACATATGTTCTCCCCAGCCCCACCAGGAGTCAGCCCTGAGCACCGCTGGGTGTGGCCCAAGCATCAAAAGAAAAAAGAAAATGTCCCTTAGGAATTGAAAATCTCACTTAAGTGATCGTTTTATTGATGTCCTCTAGGAAAAGCAGATAAAACAATTCTTAAAAAAAAATCTTCCCAACGGACTAGATTGCTGTAAAAATAAAAGCAAAGCAAACACACTTTTATTACCGAGCCACTGCCCTATGTTCTGAGTGTTCAGAGTCTCAACCAGATGAAAAGGTGCGATGCTTTCATTGCAACCGGCACATGCATCGCCAAGAATCCCAACCCCCTCCAAAAAAATCACTGTATCACTGTCATCCTGTTGTTCATCGATTTACTCGAGCAGGTGCCAATTACATCTTCATTCATTCGTCCTAGTCCTGAAATTTTAGCAGCCTCTCTTTACTTGTCCTTCCCAACGCTGCGGTATTGGAGGCGCAGGGTCAGGGGAATGAGACCTGTTAGTTACTGTTTTTGGCATATCGAATACGCCACAGGTAGCTTGCCAGGCTTTAGCGTGCGGGCGGGATATCTCGGTAGCTTGCCGGTCTCTCCAAGAAATATATATATGTATATATATATTTCCCTCTATGATTTGTTGCCTACTGTCTGAACCCCATCAAATACGATGTGGTAATTATGAAAAATGGGTAGGGAGTTTCTTGTGATATGTCCAGGAATGTGCTCTCATATGTGAGACTTGGACCGAGCATGTGGAAAGCGGCCTGGAGTGTGGCAGCAGTTGGGTAGTGGAGGTCGGCTGCTAGGGCTGTGTCCCTTGGGGCGGGGAGGGCTCTCACCCACCCCCCTCTGGGGGCGCCCTGATTGAAAACAGCCTGGTGTGGAGTCCGGTGGCATGGTTATGAGGGCCTCATTTTATGCTCCCTCCTGGGAGAAGCAGCTGTGAGTTCTAGAGGGTGGCTGATGAGGAGATTATCTGGCACCTGCAGGAGGTGGCTTATGGGTTGTGGTCCCTGGTTTATCTGAGACTGGGGGAAGCAGGCAAAGGATCTATCTCTGCTCCTGTTCCCATTGAGTTCAGAGTCTAAGGTCACAAAGTTCTACATTACCTGGGTTCATGTATATATATATATATACACATATACATACATCTATATATACATACATATATATACATATATGTATGCTAAGGGTCTGGAGTACGGATCTGAGGAATAACTATTTCAAAATCAGGCCCCACGCTCATTAAAGAAAAGGTGGATTTAAGAAGTAAATCGTTTGTTGACTCTTCCCAAAAGGCAGAGAAAAAAAGCATTCGAAAATGACTGTTCCAAATGGGTTATGTTAAATAAAGTAGATTGCACTGAAGGACATCAGACTTGAAGGAAATGTTTAAGATTTTATATTTAAATATCATTTAGGGATAGTGGTTGGGAGGGGACCACCGAAGACTAAACAAGTTTAGTAGCTGCAACGGTAAAATCATGGTTACATGAGATTTATAGTCGTGGGAGGGAATTTGTTCAATTAAAAAACAAAACAAAACAAAACAAAAATAAACACACAAGGGACTGGAGTTGATAGCACAGCGGGTAGGGCGTTTGCCTTGCAGTGGCTGACCAGGTTCCATTCCCAGCAACCCATATGGTCTCCTGAGCACTGTCAGGAGTAATTCCTGGGTGCATGAGCCAGGAGTAATCCCTATGCATAGCTGGGTATGACCCAAAAAGCAAAAAAAAAAAGAAAAAGAAAAAGAAAAAAAGGAAATCAGGCCCTATGCTCCTCTCCTGCTTCTGTACCCTCAATTTCACGCCCAGACCCAGACTCCCGGGAAACTGCCTGGAGCCCCGCCCCCAGCCCCGCCCCCAAGGCTGCCCGCGCCGGTGCCTGACGGGCCGCTGGCGGCCGCGCGGGGGCCTCGCGGCGGGGTCCTTCGCACGGGCGCCCGGCGCGCTGCCTGAGCGGGGCGTGCGGGCCGTTTCCGGTGTGGTGCCGAGCAGTGGCCGAGGCGCAGGGACGTGCTGGGGGCCTCGCGCGCTGGGACCATGGCGGACGGCGGCTCGGAGCGGGCGGACGGGCGCATCGTCAAGATGGAAGTGGACTACAGCGCCACGGTGGACCAGCGCCTGCCCGAGTGCGAGAAGCTGGCCAAGGTGAGGCGCGGCCGGCGGCGGCGGCGGCGGCGGGCGCCAGGGGCTGAGTCACGGCGGCGCTGCCCGCGTAGGCCTCGGGGGGCCTCGGGGGGCCTCGCGGGGCCCGGCGCGCCCCCGTAAGGTGCCCGGGGCCCCCCGGACACGCCAGGCCGCCTCCCGGGTGACGCTCACTGCGGGGCCGCGTTCCGGGCTAGCTCGGAGGAGGGTCTCGAGTCGGGCAGCGGGGCCCGCGGGTGCGTGGGTGTCCGGGGGGCGAGGGGCTGCCCGCCCGGTGGCCGGGAAGGGGGACCCGGGAAGCGCGAGGGCCGAGGCGATGGACCCCGCCGCTCCCCGCGCCCAGCAGCCGCGGCGGTGGTGGGGGCAGGACGGGGCCGTCGGGACGCGGCTCCCACGGCGTCGGGGACCCGTGGGCGGCTGTGACGGAGGGACCGGGCAGGAGAAGCGCTGGGCAGGGGTCAGTCCCGGAGCGGGGGGAAAGAAAGCCACTGGGGCGGTCCGGTGTGCAGAGAGATGTTAACTAACTTCTTTTACGTGTGGGTTTTGGGGGAGGGTGCCCACACTGGTTTGCTCCCGGCTCCTTGGCAGTGTGCTCAGGGTACCGTGGGTGGGTGGACGGACCCGTCCGGACGCCCCCCCCCCCCCCATACAAAGCCGGCCGAGCTCTCTCCTGCCGGTGGAAATGCCACTTGATCTAATAAGCAGGTGTCATGCGCCCCTGTCTCCCCCGGCGCCCCCGCAGGTGTATGTGCAGTTCTAGGTTTAGTTTCACATTTTTTTTCTTTTTTTGCTTTTTGGGTGACACCCGGCGTTGCTCAGGGATTACTCCTGGCTCTGCACTCAGGAATTACTCCTGACAAGTGCTTGGGGGACCGTAATGGGATGCCCGGAATTGAACCCAGGTGGGCCTTGTGCAAGGGAAACGCCTACCCCTGTACTATCGTTCCGGCCCCTAGTTTCGCATTTTTTAAAGTCTAAAGTTAGTAGGGATTCCAAACTAGGCTTGCCTGGCCAAGGATGGATGTGCGCCCTCATGGGCTGTTGCTAAGGCTTTTATGCACGGGCCTTGTTGAATTCCTTGATCTGCGGCAGGGATCACCTGGGGTGCATGCACTCCATCAAGTTTTATCCCTGAAGCAGAGTTCTGCCTAAGTGCATTAAAGTGTAACACATTCGGGGCCAAGTAATACTTCACATTTAAGTTTTAGAAAGAGATCTATTTCTTTCTGTTTGGTTTTGAGGCCACACCCAAATGGCTCCGTTATTTGGGGTTGTGCTTAGGGCTTGCTCCTGATCCAGTGCTCAGGGACCACTCCCGGGACTGTGTACCTGCTAGGAATCGAACTGAGGTCTGCTGTATGCAAGGAGAGGCAGTCCTTAACCCCTGGATTGCTTCTTCAAGCCTTTTTCTTTTGTTTTATTTTGTTTTGTTTTGGGGGGCCACACCTGTCAATGCTTAGAGCTTACTCCTGGCTCTGCACTCAGGAATCACTCCTGGAAGTGCTCAGGGGATGTCAGGGATGGAACCTGGGTCAGCCGCGTGCAAAGCAGGCTCTTTGGCCGCTGTACTATCTTCTCCCGCCCTCTCCAAGCCTTTTTAGTGCTTCTCTTTTTATCAAAATGGAATCTAATGGGAGTTGGAGAACACACGGAGCGCAGATGAAGTTGATGCACCTGCATTTCTTACCTGCACCTAGAGAGGACTCGGTCCCTGAGCTTGTGGAGGGCTCGCATCACCCTCTGGCATTGGAAACCCCAAAGCCTGGCACTTCTGTCTGGCGAGCACTCCTGGACATGTCCCAGTTCGCTCTGCAGTGCCTGGGCGGGCACAGGGATGTTCACCGCAGCCCGGTGTAGGGAGTTACTATTACTGACTATTACTATTATTCAGCCCAGCTGCAGACTCAGACCATGGACTTGTGTGTTCGCCTTTTCATCCCGCCTGAGTGTAGTGGGAGACCCGCCCTGGGCGCCTGCCAGGCAGAGCAGGCCCACACAGCCTTTACCCGTTGAGCCAGAGGCTCAAGACTTTTGTTCTGTTTTTGTTTCGGGCCACACCCAGCAACTCACAGGGGTTACTGCGCTCTGCAATCACCGCTGGTGGTGTTCAGGGGGACCATATGTGGTGTCAGGGCTTGAACTCGCGTTGGCCATGTGCAAGGCAAACCCCCTACCCACTGTACCATCTCTCTGGCCCTGGAATGTGGATTTGTAAAAACTACTAAATGCCTTGGGATCAGAGTGATAGAACTACAGCAGGAGAGGGCATTTACATTAAACACAGTCAACTCAGTTCGATCCCAGGCACACCATTTGGTTACTTGAGCCTGTCAGGATTAAGCCCTGGGCACTGCTGGGTATGGGTATGCCCCCGCTCATTAGAAACTAGACGCTAATCATTTTTATCTTTTTTTTTTCTTATTTGGGTCACACCCAGTAGTGTTCGGGGGTTACTTCTGGCTCTGCACTCCTGCCAGTTCTCGGGTGGTGGGGGGGGGGACCATCTGGGATGCCAGGGATCGAATTGGGATTAGCTGCCTGCAAGGCAAACACCCTACCCACTGTACTATAGTTCCATCCCCTGTTTTGCTCTTTGTTTTTTGGGTCATGCCTGGCAGTGCTTGAGGGTTTCTTTCTGGCTTTCTGCTCAAGGAACCTCTCTCTTAGTGGTTCTCAGGTCTCCACTAACTCTCTGGCCTAAACACTTTTAAAGTACTATTTGAGGGACCAGAGCTGCAGTACATCGGGTAGGGCCTTTGTCTGCATATGGCTGACCTGGGTTCAATCCACAGCATCCTATATGGTCCCCTGAGCACCGCCAGGAGTAAATCATGAGTGTAGAGCTAGGAGTAATCTCTGAGCATCGCCGGGTGTGGCCCAAAAACCAAAAATAAAATAAATACGGTTTGAGGGGCCAGAGTGATAGTACAGCAAGAGGGGCTCTTTCCTTGCACATGATTTGATCTGCAGCGCTGGATGGTCCCACACATGTCACAGGGGACAGCCCTGGAGCACCTAAGCATTGCCAGGGTGGCCTGGGTGACCCCTTGCACTGCATGGCCCATGCAGTGCTGCATCATCAGTGAACCACTTGCCCATTTGGTGTGAAACACTGAGGTCTGGGCAGATGACTTACAGGGCTAGAGTGTGACCTCTAGCTGCAGAACCCAGAGTTCAGTCCAAGCACTGCAGGGTATGGCCACTAACTATTGGACCCAGGGACTGAGTGTTGCAGGAACAGGCCCCCAGTGTACTGCCTGGGCACCGCTTGGGACTATCCCTCCCCCAGCCCAAGAGAAAAAAACACCCCCCCCCAAACTCACCAAAATATTATCTGACCCAGTACTTTGTGGATCAAACAAAACATTCAGATCCTAATGTTAGATCCCAGAATCACCACTTTAGAATTAATAGCACGATGGTGTCTATAAGGAAAAATATTTTTAAGGGATAGACTCTTCTAGGAAGTATTAAAGGAGCTTCCTTAAAGGACAGGTGAAACTTCCTATCATGTGGCATTGAGTATGACGCTCACTAATGGTGCATATGGTTGTCCTCTACTAGGTTAAGAAAGGTTTAAAACATTTGGAAATCAATCATCACAAATTGACTTATTGGAGTGAGAGGGACAATAGAGTAGGTAAGGTATCTGCCTTGCACTTGGGTTTGATCCCCGGCATCCTATATTGTCCCCCAACCACTGCCAGGAGTAATTCTGAGTGCAGAACCAGGAGTAAGCAGTGGGCACTGCCAGATGTGGCTCGAAAACAAACAAAAAATTGGCTTTCATTGATAATTCTACTTGTAGCACTGTCCTCCCTTTGTTCATCGATTTGCTCGAGCAGGCACCAGTAACATCTCCATTGTGAGACTTGTTACTGTTTTTGGCATATTGAATATGCCACGGGGAGCTTGCCAGGTTCTGCCATGTGGGCGGGATACCCTGGGTAGCTTGTCGGACTCTTTAAGAGGGGTGGAGGAATCGAACCTGGGTCGTCCGCGTGCAAGGCAGATGCCCTACCTGCTGTGCTATTGCTCCAGACCAATTCTACTTCTAATTCATTTAATTAATTCCTTTAATTATTGGTGCAAGTAATAAGCAATACATTCATCATATGCCTGCCAAGTGGATAGGCTGGGGAATGGGAGGGAACCTGGGGATATTAGCGGATGGAAGGGGACATTGGTGGTGTTACTGGTGTTGGAACACCGTCTGCCTGAAACAACTATCATGAACAGTTCTATAAATCACAGCGTCTCAATAAACATTCCTGGGAAAAAAAAATGAAAGACGGACTTCGGGACTAAAGCAATAGTACAGCAGATAGGGTCTTCATGCAGCTGACCTGGGTTTAATCCCTGGCCACCCAGGTTTCCCCTTTTAGAACTATTGCCCTAAAGCAGTTTATAGGCTAGGAGGGGAAACGAATATACTCCTGACCAGAGTGATAGCACAGCGGGTAGGGTTCTTGCCCTGCATGGGGCACACTTGGTTTCCATCCCCAGCTTCCCCTATGCTCCCCCAACCCCTGCCAGGAGTAAACCCTGAGCACTGTAATGCTTGTCCCCTAAACCAAAATGAATAGAAATCAGTTTTGCTTTTTTGTTTGTTTGGTTTTTTGTTTGCTTTTTGGGTCACACCTGGCGATACACAGGGGTTACTCCTGGCTCTGCACTCAGGAGTTACTCCTGGCGGTGCTCTGGGAACCATATGGGATGCTGGGAATCGAACCCAGGTCGGCCGCGTGCAAGGCAAACGCCCTACCCACTGTGCTATCTCTCCAGCCCCCAGTTTTGCTTTTGGGTAGAACTCTGTAGCATATGTTTTTTCTGGATTTTATATGTAGCCCATCAGTGAAAGTGAAGAAAGATTGTTTACTTTCCAGAAGACGTAGTCTGCAGCAGAGCTAAGTCTAGTTCAGCCCTGTTACTTGTGTTGCACCCCGTGACTCTTTAAGGGACTGTTCCTCTGCGCCTCCCAAGCTCTAGGTTAGGGAACTGGTCCTTGCTCTGTGCTCAGGAGACCACGTATGACATCAGATCCAACGAGGGTCGGCTGGAGCAGCCGCGTGTGAGTGAGGTGCTTGTCTCTGGTACTTTCTGGCCCCAAGACTTCATTAGGAAAATGCTGTGGGGGTGAGAGCTAACACTAGCCTTGCGTGCAGACAACCCAAGTTCAGTCCCTGGTACCACCTCTGGTTCCCCAAGTCCCACTAGGAGTAATTCCCGAGCACAGAGCCAGGAGGAAGCCCTGAGCACCGCTGGGTGATCCAGAAGTAACTAATCATATACTAAGGATTGAAATGGACCTTGTATACGTGAAGCACTCACTCCAGCTAAACTCTGACCCTTCATCCCTGTTCTTGACTTACTATTTTTTTTGTTCTTGTTTTTTAACATAAAGAACATTTGAGGATGAGAATTAAGACCGTATCAGCTATAGGCTGGGGAGTCAGTGCAAATGATCGATTACATACCAACATATGGCACGGTGCATGGTCCTGAGTTGGCCCTCTGACCCTACATGGTTCACCCTAGCACCACCAGATGCGGCCTGGGAGTCCTTCCCAAGCACCTCCAGGAGTTCCCCAGTGTTTAAAGAGAAAAAGGGAACTCGAAGAGAAGCAGCCACAGGTCAGGGAGGTTAAAGAGCCTGAAGCTTAGGCCTAAATGGTAAATTGTCAAGTCAAGGCCCTTTGCAGTTATGTACAGTTCTGTCTCTGTCTTAACACACCGCAAATAGTAATAGCTAATGTTCTATACATTATTCTTATTATTTTGGACTGGAGCGATAGCACAGCGGTAGCACATTTGCCTTGCGCGCAGCCAGCCTGGCCAAGCTGGGTTTGATTACTCCGCCCCTCTCAGAGAGCCCGGCAAGCTACCGGACTATCTCGCCCTCACAGCAAAGCCTGGCTAGCTATCCGTGATGTAGTCAATATGCCACACACAGTTAACAACAAGTCTCAAAAAATGGAAATGTTACTGGGCCCGCTCGAGCAAATCGATGAACAACGGGGGGACAGTGTTTGTTTTATTATTATTTTGACCATGCCTGGTTGTGTTTAGAGTCACTTCTGGTGGGACTCATGGGACCCATATGTGTTGCTGGGGATTGGACCCAGGTTAGCTGCTTGCGAGACAGGCGCCCTACCCACTGTACTATCTCCCTGGTCCCCTTTGTAAGTTCTCTTATAATGTTAGCTGTTGCCTAACATTGTTGAAATGATTCTGTTTAGGCACACCTTCAGAGGTGTTGCTTCAGTTCTTATGGTAAGAACTGTTGCTAGATGAATACAGTTTACTGAAGAGAAAACTGAGGGTGAAAGAGGGTGGTGTCTTTCCCAAGGTAACCATGTAAAATAGCCTATTAAAACTGGTTGTTAGCACTGGTGCTGAGAGTGGTATTGGAACACTTAATGCCTGAAACAGTTGTATTCTGAACAACTTGGTAAATCAATGGTGTTATAATATAAAGCTAAAAAAAGAAATTGGTAATTTGGTGTGCCAGAGAGCTAGTACAGTGGGTAAAGCACTGCCCTTGCATGTAGCCAAGCATGCACTGCATGTTGACAAGCATGACCCCTAAGCATGGAGCATCACTGGATGTGGCTCAGTGACAAATTGGTAACAAACAAGAACTAAGTCATTTGGGGCCAGAGAGGTGCCTCAGTGGGCTGCACAGAGTGTGTGTGCTTTGCACCTGGGCCCCCATCACTGAAGATTCCGCAGAATCTCCTGGTGTGACCCCACCACTACCCCCACCACAAGAAACCAGGACCAGAGAGAGCTCGGCAGGCTGAGCGCAGCTTCCAGTTCCATCTCCAGTACCACATGTGGTCCATGGAGCATCCCCAAGGTGGCAACAGAACAAGAAAGAATTTGAAAGAAGAGGGGCCAGGGGCTGGAGTGATAGCATAGTGGGTAGGGCATTTTCCTTTCACGCGCCCGACCCAGGTTTGATTCCCAGCATCTCATATGGTCCCCCAAGCATCTGAGTGCAGAGCCAGAAGTAACCCCTGTGCATCGTCGGGTGTGACCCAAAAAGCAAAAAAAAAAAAAAGGAGAAGAAGAGGAGACCGTGGGAATAGGGTGTGCCCAGACCTGGGTTTGATGCCTGGCACCACATGGTTGCCTGAACATCGCCAAGAGGCCCCAAAACTAAACAAAAATGTGGGGCTGGAGAGATATTGCAGCACCTTAAGGCCCTTGCCATGCATGCATTTGATGAGGGTTTGATCTATGGCCCTGCCTAGGGGTCCCCCGAGCTCCACCAGGAATGATCTCTGAGCTCAAAGCCAATGTCGGGGGTGAACCAATTAGAAAATTACAAAAGTAAAACAGTTCTTTTGGGCTGGAGAGAAAGAGCTTGTGGTGGGCCCGGGGTCAGTCCCTGGCATCCTAAATGGTCCTTGAGTTCCGCCAGGCGTGAGGCCAGAACTCCAGTGGTAGTGGCCCCAAAACAGCCAAAAAGAAGGTTTTGAGTCCCAAGTTGGTAGCTTCTAAGAATGTGCTGGAGACGCAAGTGCTGTCATGAAAAGCAGAAAAATAAAAACCGTGGGTGTTTCCCTTCTCTAGAATAGGCCATTGACTTTTTTCCCCGTGTCAAAACATCTCTTGTAAATGAGTTATCTTTTGTTTTAGGAAGGAAGACTTCAAGAGGTCATTGAAACCCTTCTTTCCTTGGAAAAACAAACTCGCACTGTGAGTAGATCAGCGTTGAAGACCCCATCACTTACCTTTAGGCTCACCTAATATAATTCCACTAACTTCTATTTCATGTGTTTTCATTCTTACAGGCTTCTGATATGGTATCTACATCTCGTATCTTAGTTGCAGTAGTGAAGATGTGCTACGAAGCTAAAGAATGGGACCTACTTAACGAAAATATTATGCTTTTGTCCAAAAGACGGAGTCAGTTAAAACAAGTGAGTTCATAATTGTTCAGAAAACTAGTGTGTTTTCACTTTTTTAATAATAAGGATTTTTAGGAAATGAATCTGTGGACCTGTTTAAAGTTAATTGTTAGGGCCTGAGACGTACAGAGCTGAAGACGGTTGTGTGTGGCACAAAGAGCATTCTGGGCCCTGTAGGGCCGTTACGGGCTGTATATTCCTGCCACTGCTGCATGGTTGCTTCAGCCTGCTTATATCATCACTTCTAGGAATGTCCATTGTTCAGTTCATTCTTACACAGAGTGAGCCGTCCAAACAACGCCTGGAGCTTGGAAGATGGTTTAGTGGCTTGAAGCAGTTGCATGGCATGCATGGGGCCACAAAAGTAATTCCCAAAGCTGCAGAGTGCAGCGAGACAGCCCCTCTGTCTGGGCTGCCCTATGAGGAGAGAAATGTATCTGGACGTGGCCTCCAAAACAAGTTAATAGGGAAGGACTGACTCCTGGCTCTGCGCTCAGGGGTCACCCTAGTGTGCTCGGGGACCATATGTGGAGCCATGGATCGAATGTATGAGGCACGTTAGCGCCTTACTCACTGGATTTTGTGTCTGGCCCCCGTAACTTTTTTTTTTCAAGATGGAAATTGGGGTTGGAGCAATAGTAAAGTGGGGTAAGGCACTTGCCTTGAATGTGGTTTTCCTTTATAAGTTTTTCAGTGCCTGGAATTGCTTGGGAAGGCCATTGGGGGGGGGTTGTTTTGTTTTGGGGCTTTACCCAGCAGTGTTGAGGGCTTGCTCCTGGCTCTGCACTCAGCACTTCTGGCAGGGCTGGGGGGCCACTTAGGGTGCTGGGAATCAAACCTAGGTTTCCCGCCTGCAACGCCGAATTTCACAGTAGTATTACAATTTTTTTTTCCTGTATGAAGAATGAATTTATAAATATTATTTGTTATTTTAGGCTGTTGCAAAAATGGTTCAGCAGTGCTGTGTTTACGTCGAGGAAATCACAGACCTCCCTATCAAACTTCGATTAATTGATACTCTACGAATGGTCACAGAAGGAAAGGTGGGTTTGATCTGGAGAGCTCAGTGATAATTATGGGTTTGAATGTAGAGACGTGTATTGAGTCTTTTCATATAAATATGTATATATTTTTAAGGTGAAACATACAAAATGTCACCAACTTCGCAGTCAGGCAGTATCATCATCATCTTCCAGTATCACCCTATATGTAAACCACTAGACTTAAATACCGACAGCCTGGGTATGTCCAGATTTTTCTAGGAACTACTGAACTTCATATTTACATGTAATAATAATGAATCAAACATTCATTTTTTACTCTGTTGTGTATCTACTTGGGGGGAAAATGTTTGAGGTAACTAGGGTTTAACAGATTGTTTTTTTGGGGGGTTTTGTTTTTGTTTCTGGGTTTTTTTTTTTTTGGAGGAGGGGAGTAGCAAGGCTCGAAACCAGAGTGTGACTCAGTGGCAAAGCAAGGCATGAGCTCCGCCATCGACCTACATCCCTGCTCCACTGCTTAAAATAGTGGGATAGTTGCTGTGTAAGGTTAATTTTCAGAATACCACCGTTCCCGAGGAAAAAAACTCCACTGTTCTGGAATCTGTATTTTTTAATTTTGTTTTTACAGTGTTGGGAGTGGAACTCAGGTCTCATACAAGGCATGAACTTCACTGCCAAACCCCCTCTCTGGCCTCTTCATGGTTCTCTCAATATATTCCCCCGTCTCAGTTTTTTTTTTTTTTTTGCTTTTTGGGTCACACCCGGCCATGCACAGGGAATACTCCTGGCTCTGCACTCAGGAATTACACCTGCTGATGCTCAGGAGATCATATGGGATGCTGGGAATAGAACCTGGGTCAGCCGCATGCAAGGCAAACGCCCTACCCACTGTACCATCACTCCAGCCCAATCTCAGTTTTTTTTAAAACAGGACAATTATAAAATGGTGGCTGTGCTACCTGTTGTTCTGTTCTAGTTAGATTTTTATTGCTGAAAGACAAAACAGCATGTAAAGCATTGACTCTGATCGTAGTTCTGCTTATTGAGCACCTGTGTTGGGTCTAGAATAAGCAGGACATTGTTAGCTCAGAGAGCTTGATCATAGAGTTCGAGATCAGAGAAACACTCGCTGTACCCGGATAACCTCAGGGAAGTGTTCACTGTTCCGAGTTGGGAATGACAAGCCCCGGGCCTGTCGTTCCCTCTAGCGCAGAGCTAGTGACCGCTGGCTTGGGTGCCCAGGAATCCTCAGAATAGGTGATGACCGGGATGACTTTTCTGGGTTTTAGCATTTGGGCCCATACCCAGCAGCAGTGCCCAGAGACTTTGGTTTTGGGGGAACCATGCATGGATCAGATTGGAGCCTCCTGCATGCCAAGCCTGCACTTCAGGCCGCTGAACTTTCTCTTGGACCTGTGGGGGTTTTGGGCCCACGCTTGAGCTTGCTCAGGGTTGTTCTGAGCAGTGCTGACCTGAACTGAGGGGTGACCTGGGTCTGCCATGTGCTAGGCCAGTGCCTCTGCCTCATGTCCTCTCTAGCTCCTGCTCCCCTGCCTCCCAGGAAGCAAGCTATAGGGCTAGAGAAGAAGGCATAGGGGAACCTAGGTGCGTGTAGGACACTGGACACTTGCTAATTTTGGAGATAAGGGTTTTGGGGTGGGGGGTGGGGGAAGGAGTCCCAGAGAAGTTGTTAATGGTTTAAGCAAACCTAAGCCTGAAAATTAGTTTCCAACACTGTTAGGCTTTAATTATCGGTGTAATGTTTATTCGGTGGAAACATGGGATAGCATCGTTGTTCTAGGGCTGCTGCTGCCTCAGTACTCCAGTCGTGCTCGGTGTGCTGGGGACCCCGTGGTGTCAGGAACTAAACTGGGGTTTCTGCCTGCAAAACGTGCAACCTGAGCCATCTGCCTGGCCTCAGGAATAGATGGAAGGTTGTGGGGAGGCGGAGACACACACGACACACATACCTGGTGGTGCTCAGGGATCAGTCCTACTGGTGGTGCAAGGAATTGAACCAGGCTCAGCTTCATGCGAGATGAGAACCTTAACCTCAGTACTGTCTCTGTGGCCCAACAACAGATACAGAAATCTGTACTTTATTATTATTGCAAAGTTTAACAAAAATTCAAGAAAGTTTACGTAACTTTGGACTGGAGCGATAGCACAGTGGGTAGGGCGTTTGCCTTGCATGTGGCTGACCCAGGTTCAATTCCCAGCATCCCATATGGTCCCCTGAGCACCGCCAGAAGTAATTCCTGAGTGCATGAGGCAGGAATAACCCTTGTGTATTGCTGGGTGTGACCCAAAAAGCAAAAAAAAAAATAATAATACACCCCTTCCCCCACCCCTCGTTTTTTGTTTGTTTTACAACCCAATTTTTTTGGGGGGGGTCACACCCAGCGATGCTCAGGGGTTACTCCTGGCTGTGCACTCAGGAATTACTCCTGGCGGTGCTCGGGGGACCATATGAGATGTCAAGGATCGAACCTGGGTCAGCCGCATGCAAGGCAAACACCCTCCCCACTGTGCTATTACTCCGGCCCCTCGGAGAATCTTTTTTGGTAGGACTCAAGGGACCAGTTGTAGTGCTGGGATCAAGCCCTGTCAGCTGCTTGCAAAACAAGCATCTCCCCTGCTGTCCCTCCGGCCTCCTGATATTTCTGTCATAATACAAAGATGCTGTGGACAGGACTCGGCGGGGGGCGTCTGCCATCCCGAGCACACGCTGCCGCCCCTTCCTCGGCCTCTTGCATCATGACACCGTTTCCTTTATCCCTGCTATTCCGAGTTACTCCATTGCCCACCGGTGGCCATCTCTGCACGTTCATGTGTCACACGACTCGGAAAGGAGTCAGGTCCCCGCCTTATTCTCTGGACTTGCCTGCCACCATTTAATTTCAGGGCTGACTTCTTGCCCATAATCTTTTTCATCTCAAGAGTGTGAGCTTTGCTTGCGGTGCCTCCAGACAGGGGAGATACTTGGGAAGCAAATAGCCCACCTTGTGTTCTGCTTGATTGCAGTGTGGGATATTTCTGTTTTGTTTGGGGAGGCAAACAGTGTTTACCTCAATGTTGGGGTCGCTCCCAGGTCTGCTTAACCCTTCAAAGGCTCTCCCCAATGCGACCTGTGTTTACAGCTTAGAATGAGACTTGGTTGGATTGTAGTTGTGAAATCATCGTATGCTCTTTGTAAAGTGCTTATTTTTCAAATAGTTGAACTCTGTTTGGGGGCCGTGCCGAATCCTTGGGAGACTGTATGGTCTGAGCACTGGGCCCAGGGCTCCCGCATACAGAGCTGACATGAACCCTGGGTTTAAGTCCTGACACCATATAATCTAGGACTGACCCCCAAACAGTAACCTCTGAGTACTGCCTGTCATGGCCCCCAAACAAAACAGTTGCTCCCCCACCTCCCTATTTATGTAATTGGTGATTCTATTACATGTTAACCACACTGATTTTGTGTTAAGGTTCTGAAAGCAAAGCTACATTTGTAGCTTCGGAGAGACGGAACAGAGGATAAGGTTCTTGAATTCCTGCCAACCCTAGCTCACTCTTTGGCATTCATTCCTTGGCACTACCCCCTCCAGGAGTGACCCCCTGAGTACTGCTGCGTGTGGCCCAAAAACCAAAAAAAGTAATCATTTTAAATAATACACGCAAAACTATGGCCCAGGTAGCCCAGCAGGTAAGGTGCTTACCTGTACTTGCCCGAACCCTGTTAGTGCCGTTTGGGGAACTGATTCCCTGAGTCCTGCCAGGAGCAAACACTGAGCACTGCGGGGATTGGCCCCAAACAGAGTGGAAAAGCCCAAATCTGTAGCCTGTGTTTAAGCTGTTCTGTTTGGGGCCACAGAAGGCCAATTGACTCGAGGCCATCGTACATGGCTAGGACTGTGTGTCGTCATGTCGGTCCCCCCCCGCCCCCCTTCCCCCGTGTAGGTCATGCCTGGCAGGGCTCAGGGGCCATTTTAGGTGCTGAGGATCAGACTCTGTCAACTGCGTGCAAGGCAGGTGCCTTACCACCATACTGTCTCTCAGGCCCCTGACCGTGTTTTACAGAGCCATTTTCTTTGACTTAAGTGACAGATCACATGCCTCATGTAGAGAACCTGTGTTCAATCCCTGGGACTCCAATTGGCCTTCAAAGCACCACTGGGTGTGGCCTGCCCCTATTCAGATTAGTACATAAAAGAAGATTGTCCAACTGTAAAATGTCAAAAGTCACACAGCTCTGTGGGCTTTGGGGCTGCCAGCTGCAAGATAAATACTCCTGCTTGTGACTGGTGCTTCAGTTCGCCCGTGTAAATGTCAGCACATTTCTGCAGGACTTACGATAATAGGCGTTTCTTCTGTTTGTAGATTTATGTTGAAATTGAACGTGCTCGGCTGACCAAAACCTTAGCAACTATCAAGGAGCAAAGTGGCGACGTGAAGGAGGCGGCCTCCATTTTGCAGGAGTTGCAGGTACGTATCTGTGTTTGAAGCTGTGCAAAGCTTCCGGTTTGGTCAGCGATACTGATGTGTGAAAATAATTTGTTTTGGTTCCTTGTCACTTTGACTAAACTGCCAAGATTTGGAATGAGTGTCATGGGGGCATCGGGGTTTTTGTTGGGGAGGGGGGCAGCCGCAGCTGGCGGTGCTCAAGACTCCTGGCTCTGCGCTCAGGGACCACACCTGGAGGGGCTGGGAGCTATGGGCTGTTGAACCCAGGGCAGCCTCTTGCAAGGCGATCACCCTGCCTGTTGAAATACATCTCCAGCTTCCTCACGAAAGTTTTATACCTAAAAATAATTTTTACTCTTAATTTCTAAAAGTTGGATTTCCTGGAGGAATCATTTTATTATTTTGATTGATTTTTGTTTTTGGTGGGGTTAGGGGGTAGTTGATACCCTGCAGGGCTTAGTCCTGGTACAGAGAGATCATTCTTACCAGTCTCAGGAGACCACGGCAGTGCCAGGGGTCGAGCTCGGGTCGGCCGCCACTAGCAAGGCAAGAGCTGGTTTATACCGTTTCTTCAGCCCAGACGCAGTATCATTTTTGTATCGTTCTCTGGACTCTCCCAGTACACACATTCACTCTTTGGGAGTGAATTCATTTATTTTTGATTTGGGTTCTGAGCTACGCCCAGCACTGCTTCGGGCTTACTCCTGGCCCTGTGCCTCGGGATCAGTCAGGTCGGTGCTGTTGCAGTGCTCGTCTTACTGGCTGTGCTGCCCCTCCCGTTTCATGGAATACCAGGCTTCTTGCATTTTCTTGGTTTGTTTTTGTGCTTTGGTCACACGCACTCCGTGGTGGTCAGGGACTCCTCCTGGCTTGGCGCTCCAGGGTGGCGGTGCTGGGGATGGAACCAGGCCTCCTGCATGTGATTCATGCTTGCCAGCCAGGTGTGCTCTCTCCCAGCCCTTGTGGCATTGTTTTCCGTTACTCAGTGGCATGTGGGGGTGTGTCTGCTAGGTGGAAACCTACGGGTCCATGGAGAAGAAGGAGAGAGTGGAGTTTATCCTGGAGCAGATGAGGCTCTGCCTGGCTGTGAAGGATTACATCCGTACGCAGATCATCAGCAAGAAAATCAACACCAAATTTTTCCAGGAGGAAAATACAGAGGTGAGTATGTCTCATACTCTTGAGTTTACTTGTAACAGTGTCAGTCGGAGAAGAGAAGGGAGTCCCATAAATATACCAATTAACTTTGTCAACTTATTTTCAGAAATTAAAGTTGAAATACTATAACTTAATGATTCAGCTGGATCAGCACGAGGGCTCCTATTTGTCTATTTGTAAGCACTACAGAGCCATCTACGACACTCCCTGCATACAGGCAGAAAGTGAAAAGTGGCAGCAGGTAAGGAGACAGATTTCAGCCTTACACTGTACCATGTAGGCCAAAAAAGCATGTCTTTGTAAATTTTATTTTTAAGTAAGTTTGTTACTGTTTTGGGGGCACACCTGGCAGTATTCAGGGCATACTCTTGGCTCTCCACTTGGGGACCATTATGTGACGCTGAGGATCTAACCTGGTTGGGCATGTGCAAGGCCAGTGTCTTCCATGCTGTGCTCCCTTGACAATCATAGCACTGTAGCACTAACCTCCTGTTGTTCATCGATTTGCTCAAGCAGGCACCAGTAACCTCTCCATTGTGAGACTTGTTGTTACTGTTTTTGGCGTATTGAATACGCCACGGGTAGCTTGCCAGGCTCTGCTGTGCAGACGGGATGCTCTCGGTAGCTTGCCAGGCTCTCCAAGAGAGACGGAGGAATCGAACCTGGGTCGGCCGCTTGCAGGACAAACGCCCTATCCTCTGTGCTATCGCTCCAGCCCCCTTGACAATCCTACCGGAATAATTTTGTTAGCTTATCTCATTTTGAACAATAATGGTGTTGGTTAGGGCAAAGGGCAGAGATGGGACTCGGGACCATGTGGTGTCAGGGATCAAACCCAGAGCTCCTGATTATAATGCACGTGATCCAACCCTTTGGGATATCTTACTGGCACCTATTTTCAAATAATTTAAAAGTAACTATACATTGTGCTGATTCCTGTTCCCTTTGATACTTCAGGAATCTTTATTAATTCCCGTTGTCAGTGTACCTTAAGTTCAAAATAAAATTCTGGGTTGTCCTTATTAAATATTTCAGAAAAACACCGTGAATAGAGCTTCCTGTTAATTTTTTTTCCCGTAGACCTGGATAGTATTTAAAATGACTTTATGCAAGTTTTCCAGTTCCTGTTCAATTTCCAGTGTAAAAAAATGTGCATGTAATTGATTGTGTTGTGCAACTCTTTTAGGCTCTGAAAAGTGTGGTCCTCTATGTCATCTTGGCTCCTTTTGACAATGAACAGTCAGATTTGGTTCATCGAATAAGTGGTGACAAGAAGTTGGAAGAAATCCCCAAGTACAAGTAAGTGCTCTTACACCTAGTGTGATGTCTCGGCAGAAAGGCCATTGAAGGATTTGATTAACCGGTGGTTAACTTAATTGGCTGCTGAGAGATTGTATGGTAATTAGAAATTGGTGTTGCATTAGAAACTGATGTAGAGGGGACTGGGAACAGAGTACAGTGGGTAGGGCGCTTTCCCAGGTTCAATCTCCAGCGTCCCATGTGGTTCCTCAAGACTGCGAGAAGTAAATCCTGAGTGCAGTGCCAAGGAAATCCTGAACATTGCCAAGTGTGGTCCAAAAACAAAACAGAAAACAAACAATTCATATAGGGGCTGGAGAGATAGTACATAGGGTAGTACAGGTGCATTGCATGTCACTGACCTGGATTTGATCCCCAACACCCCATATGGTTCCCTCCAGGCCCTACCAGGAGTAACTGCTGTGTGTGGCTCAAAATAGAAAAATATTTACACGAGTATAACAATTTTTTTTTTTTTTTTACTTTTTGGGTCACACCCGGCGATGCACAGGGGTTACTCCTGGCTCTGCACTCAGGAATTACTCCTGGCGGTGCTCAGGGGACCATATAGGATGCTGGGAATCGAACCCAGTTTGGCCGCATGCAAGGCAAATGTCCTACCTGCTGTGCTATCGCTCCAGCCCTGAGTAGAACACTTAATTATAAAGCACATTTAGTTCAAGTTTTGGCGGGGGGGGGGGGGGTTGTTGTTGTTTGGGGGCCACACGCATCGGTGCTCAGGGCCTCTCCTGTGTCTGTGTTCAGAGATTAGTCCTGGTGGGCTCAGGGGACCATGTGGGGTGTCAGGGATCAACTTCAGGTCGGTGGCATGCAAGGCTCACTCTTTCTGTGCTGTTCTGTCTCTCGGGTCCCCTCAATTGAAGTGTTCTGTTTGTTTTTGGAGTTGAGGGCCACACCCGGCAGTGCTCGGGGCTTACTCCTGGCTCTGTGCTCGGGGATCAGTCCTGACAGGCTTGACCATATGGGAGGCCAGGATCGAACCCTGATCAGCCGCTGTACTGCCCCTCAAGTGAAGTTTCATTTCATGTTCAATTAACAGCTTTTGGTTCATTTACCCTTTGATTCACTTTCTGATTTTTTTTTTTCTTTTTGCTTTTTGGGCCACACCTGGTGATGCACGGGGGTTACTCCTGGCTCTGCACTCAGGAATTACAGGGGACCCTATGGGATGCCAGAAGTTGAACCCGGGTTGGCCGCGTGCAAGGCAAACTCCCTACCCGCTGTGCTATCACTCCAGCCCCGACTTTGTGGCTTTTATGAAGTGTTTACTTCTTAAAATCTGTGATATAAGACACATATGCCTTATGGTGGTAGGAAGGTGTAATGTTGGTGGGATTGGTGTTAGAATATTTAATGTAATCAAATATTGTGAACTGCCTTATAAATTAAAAAAAAAGAAAGACATATGCTTAGGGGCTGGCCCTTAAACACTCTGGGGGCCAGAGAGATAGGACAGGAGGCAAAGTGTTTGCCTTACATGCAGCCAACCCTGAATTGGTCCCCAGCACCACACATTGTCCCCCTGGTTCCCAAAGTTGATAAGCTGATACTTGTTTCGGGTCTTAGGGTCTCCCCCAGTGGTGCTTAGGGACCCATACAGTAGTACCAGGGAGCAGCCCCAGACTCGCTGTGCTTTGCATGCAGTCAGCCAAGTGAGCTGTCATTCCTGCTCCCACTGGATTGAAATGTGTCCTGTTGCATTAGATGGTAATCTTGTACACATTTTTCACAACCCGCAGAGATCTTCTGAAGCTCTTTACCACAATGGAGTTGATGGGTTGGTCTACACTTGTCGAAGACTATGGGATGGAATTGAGGAAAGGCTCTTTGGACAGTCCTGCAACTGATGTTTTTGGCTACACGGAAGAAGGGGAAAAGCGGTGGAAAGACTTGAAGAACAGAGTTGTTGAACATGTAAGAGAGGGCATCGTGTGATCATTGTTCCTTGAATTTCTCTTCTTGGTTTTGGTGTTTGGGTCACACCCGGCACCACTCAGGCCTTATTCCTGCCTCAGCGCTAACGGGATCACTTCCAGGGGCGGCGGGGGACCATCTGGGGAACCGGAGATTGAACTGCAAGTTGGTGCACGAGGTGCACGACAAGCTCTCTAGCCCCCACACTATTTCTTGAGCCTGTTTCTTAGATTAATTTCTTTAGAATTTCTTTCCCTCCCTTACAAATGCCTGGTCTAATAAGGTCAGTTGTTATTCTAATGTTCACTATGTATTTCCCAAAGCATACAGCATCTTTGGAGGGGGGTGGGTTCGGGCCACACTTGACAGTGTTTATCTTGGCAGGGCTCAACCCGTCTGTGCTCAGGGCTCACTCCTGGCTGCACTCAGGGATCACTCCTATGGGCTCAGGGAACCTTACAGGGTGCTGGAATCAAACCTGGTCAACTACGTGCATGGCAAATGTCTGCCCCACTGTACCATCTCTCCAACCTGTTCAGGGACTACTTCTGCAGAGCTTTTTTAAGAGCATCAGGGTTGAAGAGAGCGCTAAAGCATTAAGCACTTGCTTTGCTTGTAGTCGACCCTGTTCTATCTCAGGTACCATATATGGTCCTCTGAGCACTGCTGGGCGTGACCTCCCAAAAAGAAACCAAAATAAACATAAAAGCATGTCAGAGTTTGTTGTCATGCTTGTCTTTCCCATTGCCATCTTTAAGCTTTCAGAAAAGATTGCTGTGCTGTGCTTATTTTATTTTGAGAGGAGTTCTCGAGAATACAGAACTTCAAAAAAAAAAATACAAGCCTTCATAGTATATAAACCAGCGGTAATTAAGAATGCAGAACAAGGTTGAATTGGGATAAGGGGTATAAGAGATACTTTTTTTTTTTGTTTCTGGGCCATACGTGGCAGTGATGGTGCTCAGGGCTTATTCCTGGCTCTGTACTCAGGGATCATACCTGGTACCTGGTAGCCTTAGGGGACCAGGTACCAGGTATGATCCCTGGGATGAGATGCCGGGGATCAAACCCATGTCTGCTCCCAAATAAGGCAAGCACCCTATCCACTATACTATCTTGCTGGCCCAGAGGTAGTTTTTTGGTTGTTTTTTTGGGTTTTGGTATTCTTTTGTTTCTTTGTTTTTGGCTTTTTTGTGTCATACTTGTTGGTGCATGGTGGCTACTCCTGGCTTTTTACTCAGGAATTACTCCTAGCAGTGTTCCCGGGACCATATGGGAAGCCCAGAATTGAACCAGGGTTGGCCAAATGCAAGACAAACGCTCTACCTGCTGTAGTATCGCTCTAGCCCCAGGGGAAGTGTTTTCTGTTATTCACTTGGTAGACTTGGAAATGACTAACATCTCTGACACCAAAATCTTCGTCTTCCTGGTGTCTCACAGATTGAGTTTTACAGTATTCACATCAGAAACATTTATTGTGAACCTTCTGTGTGCCAAATGCTGCAAAGTGCTGCATGAACAGGAGTATAAGACATGGTCCCTGAGGCTACGGTGAGAGTACAGTGGGTAGGAAGCTGGCCTGCTTGGGTTTGATCCCTGGCACCCCATATGGTCCCCTGAGCACTGTCAGAAGTGATCCCTGTGTTCAGAGCATCACTGGGTGTGGCCAAGTAAAAAGATAAGTTCTGAGTCAGACTGGATGGGTTTTTTCCCCACTATTAATTTGAAGGTTTTGTTGCTTGCTTTTGTGGGGTGGGGAGGAATAGTTCAGGGGACTGTTCCCAGCTCTGTACTTGGGGGACTACTGGGAGATTTTAATGCAGATCACATGCTCTCGTCCTTTGAGCCCCAAGCATCTCCCCTGTCCTGAGTGTGACAGGTGGATTAGAACTGTGACAGCAAGTTGCCTTTTTAGCTTTACTGACGCTGATGTGTCCTCCCTGCCCTCTTCCCTTCCCAGAATATTCGGATAATGGCCAAGTATTACACGAGGATCACAATGAAGAGGATGGCACAGCTTCTGGACCTCTCTGTTGATGTAAGTTGTAATCTTGTAGCCATTCATCTTAACAATGGACTTGTAAAAATTGAGTGAGAAATTGTTTGATTATTGGGCCTCTGTTTATGTGAAAGTTGATCCTACACTGTCCTGAGAACAGAAACAGTAGTCTGGTGTGATGGTACTGCCGCGATTCATGGAGCTGAGATGCTGGGGGCCCCGGTGCCTCTCAGCAAGCCCCAGACTGCTCCAGACATTTATGCTCAGCTCTGGATTTATCTGGGGAGAATGGTTTGCGCCTTGAGGCAGTGCTTAGGGGCTATTCCTCTATCTGGCAAGGGGACCCTGTGATGCCGGGGATTAATTCAGGGTCAGGCATATGCAAGGCAAATGCCTTAACCCCTTGACTGTCTCTCCAGCCCTATTCTAAATTAGATGGCCCTCCCGTTGATCATCGATTTGCTCGAGCGGGCCCAGTAACGTCTCCATTGGAGACTTTGTT
Source organism: Sorex fumeus (assembly GCF_029834395.1). Lineage (NCBI taxonomy): Eukaryota > Metazoa > Chordata > Mammalia > Eulipotyphla > Soricidae > Sorex > Sorex fumeus. The sequence continues at coordinate 81,946,584 of NW_026606120.1, forward strand.
GTTACTGTGTTTGGCATATCGAATACATCACGGGGAGCTTGCCAGGCTCTGCCGTGCTGGCTCGAGCGATAGCACAGTGGTAGGGCGTTTGCCTTGCATGCAGCCAACATGGCCGACCCGAGTTCGATTCCTCCGCCCCTCTTGGAGAGCCCAGCAAGCTACCGAGAGTATCGAGTATCGAGTATTCTAAATTAAGTCTACTTAAATTTGTAGTTTCACATCCATGAAAGTCCAGGGCATATTTCACTGGGGTGGGATTTGGGACACGACCAGGACTGCTTAGGGGTTATTAATATATGTGGTGCCTGGAATCAACCAGGGTTGGCCACACTCAAGGCAAGTGCCTTAACCTATGTACTGTCACATAGAAAAAAGTTCTGTAACATTTAAGAGTTTTATAGTATTCACATAAACATTTATTGTGTGCCTTCTGTGTGCCAGATGCTGCAAAGTACTGCATGAAGTATATTTTCCTATGCAGTATGTCCGTGTTCCCAAAAGTATACTTGAAGAGGGGCTGGAGCAATAGCACAGCGGGTGGGGCGTTTGCCTTGCACGCGGCCAACCCGGGTTCAATTCCCAGCATCCCATATGGTCCCCTGAGCAGAGCCAGGAGTAACCCCTGTGCATCGCCGGGTGTGACCCAAAAAGCAAAAAAATAAAAAGTGTACTTGAAGAAATGAAAGCTATGAAGGAGAATTGGCAAGTTTACCCCAAAAGCTCGTGTTGAGGACTTTTTGGTTTTATTGTTTGTGTGGGGGTCACACTCAGTGGTGCTCAGGGCTTCCTCCTGTTTCTGCAGTTGAGGATCACTCCTGGCAATGCCAAGTTCAAGCTTTTAATGAGACAGTTGTCTTATATGCTCTACTGTCTCTCTGGCCTCATAGATGAGGATTTTATTTAACTTCTAGATTTACATTAAGATACAACACAAAAGGAGCCCAAACCAGGCAGGAGGAGGGAAATAAATTTAGAGCAAAATTTAACAAGCTGGAATCCCAAAAACAATCTTAAAGATCAATAAAGCCAAGAGCTGTTTCTTTGAAAAAATAAACAAGATCAGGGGCTGGAGCTATAGTACAGCGGGGAGGGTGTTTGCCTTGCATGTGTCCGACCCGGGCTCAATCCCCGACATCCCAGGTGGTTCCCTGAGCACCTCCAGGAGTAATTCCTGAGTGCAAAGCCGGGAGTAACCCCTATGCATCTCCGAGTGTAACCCAAAAAGCCAAAAGAAAAGAAACAAGATCAATAAACTACTATCAGGACTCACAAAAAGATTACTTTGAGAATCTTTAAAGCACAAAATGAGAGAATCTAGGAGAAATGGATAAATGCCTAGATTCCTGAGCCAAGATTTGGAATATCTGAACAGACATATCACTATCGAGGAAATTAAAATGACAATCGAAAGTCTTCCCAAAAACAAAAACCCAGGCCCAGATCGATTCACTAGTCAGTTCTTTCAAACTTCTAAAGAAGACCTACTGCCAAGCTTTTTCAAGATTTTTCAGGAAATTGAAGAAACAAACACTCCCGAACAGTTTCTGTAAAGCGAACATAACAGGATGCTGTTAGTAAAAAAAAGAGAGAGAATTACAGGCCGATATCCCTGATGAACACAGATGCAGAAATCCTCAACAAAATACTAGCAAACAGAATTCAATAACTCATCAAAAAGATCATAAAACATGACCAAATAATTCATCCCAGGGATGCAAGAATTGCTTAACGTTCGCAAGTCAATATACATAGTATAGCATTGACATTTATATATCAATAAAAAAAAATATATGATCGTATCAGTGGACGCAGAGAAAGCATTTGACAGAATCCATTACCCATTCATGATTAAAAACTCAACAAAATGGGAGTTGAAGGAGCTTCATTCAGTGTATTCAAAGCCATCTACCACAAACTCATAGCAAGGATTATTCTCAGTGGGGGAAAAACAAAAAGCCTTCCTTCTAAGATCAGACACAAGACAAGGTTGCCCACTCTTGCCACTCCTGTTCAGTGTAGTACTGCAAATACTTGCCATAGCAGTTAGGCAAGAAAAAGATATCAAGGGCATCCAGATAACAAGAAGTCAAACTTTTGGTTTTTGCAGATGACATGATAGAATATTTAGAGTATCCTGAAGACTACAAAAAAGCTTCTAGAGGGACCGGAGCGATAGTACAGCGGGTAGGGCGTTTGCCTTGCACAAGACCAACCCAGGTTCAATTCCCAGCATCCCATATGGTCCCCTGAGCACCGCAAGGAGTAATTCCTGAGTGCATGAGGGAGTAACCCTTTGCATCACCGAATGTGGCCCAAAAAGCAGAAGAAAAAAAAAAGGCTTCTAAGAAACAATAGATCTGTATAGTAAGTGGAAACACCCCCTGCTCATGGATCGGGAGGATTAACATTGTCAAAATGACAATACTCCCCAAAGCACTGTACAGATTCAGTATGGTTCCTATAAGGATACCCATGACATTTTAAAAAGAGATAAAACACTCCTGAAATTCATATGGAACAATAAACCCCCACGAATAGCTAAAGCAATCCTTTGGGAAAAGATGAGAGACATCAACCTTCCCTACTTCAAACTATACTACAAACTGTTACAGAGTTGTTGTAATTAAAACAGCATGGTGCTGCAATAAAGACAGACTCGCAGATCAATGGAGTAGAGTTAGATACCCTGACACAGAGTCTCAAATATATAATTATTTAATCACCCTGAAAGCGCCGATCTCGTCTGATCTCGGAAGCTAAGCAGGGTCGGGCTTGGTTAGTACTTGGATGATAGACCGCCTGGGAATACTGGGTGCTGTAGGCCTTTTGTGAGGGTTTTGGCTGAAGCAATAGCACAGCGGGTAGGGCGTTATCCTTGCATGACCTGGGTTCAATTTCTCCGCCCCTCTCGGAGAGCCCAGCAAGCCTCCGAGAGTATCTCGCCTTCACGGCAAAGCCTGGCAAGCTCCCCATGACGTATTCGATATGCCAAACACAGTAACAAGTCTCACAATGAAGACGCTACTGGGCCCACTTGAGCAAATTGATGAACAATGGGAGCACAGTGCTACAGTGCTAATCTTTGATAAAGGAGCAAGAAATACGAAGTGGAGCAAGGAAATTCTCTTTTAACAAGTGGTGCTGGGAAAATTGGGCAGCAATGTGCAAAAATTAAACTCAGACCTCTTTATAACAAAAGTCAAATAAAAGTGGGTTAAAGACCACAGTATCAGACCGGAATCTATAAGGTGCGTGAAGAAAAATGTAGGCAGAACCCTCCGTGACATTGGAGCTAAAGGCATCTTCACAGATGAAACACTGACCGAGCATGTGAAAGCAAAGATAAACAAATGGGACTACATTAAACTAAGAAGAGCCTGTTGTCGTGGTGACCAGGATACAAAGACAGACCAGGAAATGGGAAAAATTTTTTACCCAACATGCATCTTAAAAGTGGTTAATATCAAAGATATGTAACTGGTAGGACTTTATAAGAAAAAAAAGCATCCAGCCCAGTCACCAAATGGGGAAAAGAAATGAACAGAAACTTCTTCAGAGAAAAAATACAATTGGCCAAATGGCACATCAAAAAATCTCTGCATCATTGATCATTAGGAAGATGCAAATCAGAACAATAGTAAGATATCATCTCATGCCACAAAGACTGGCACACATCAAAAAGAGTAAGAACAACCAGTGCTGGCATGAATGCAGGGAGAAAGCGACTCTCATTCATTGTTGGTAGGAATGTTGACTGGCCCAGCCTTTTTGGAAAACAATATGAGCATTCCTCAAAAAAACTGGAAATTAAGCAATATCACTCCTGGGAATACCACTAGAGTGGTCCAAAAACAGACTGCAGAAACACCGTCTGCACTTCTATGTTCATCGCAGCAGTATTCACAATAACCAGAATCTGGAAACAACCCAACTGCCTGAGAACAGATGACTGGGTAAAGAAACTGTGGTGGTACATTTACAAAATGGAATACTATGCAGCCACAATGAAAAATGAAGTCATGAGATTTGCTTTTACATGGATGGACATGGAGAATATTATGCTAAGTGAAATGATTCAGAGAGCGAGGGACAGGCATGTTATGATTGCATTCATTTGTGGGATATTTTTTAAAAATAGTATGAGAATAATACCCAAAGACAGTAGAAATGAAGGCCAGGAGGACTGAACCATGGTTGGAAGTTTGCCACAGGTCAGGGGGTGTGGGGGCATGGAAAGGGCAGTTAGGATAGAGAAGGGACCACTGTGACAATTAAGGTTGGAAATGACTGTGGACAAGAACTGAATATGGAAAGGAGGTAAAGTGATACGCACGATAACCTTTCAGTTCCTGTATTGCAAACCGCAGTGCCTAAAAGGATGCGGAGGCAGGGAAAGGAGCTAAGGAGGTGGGGTCGAGAGAGGGGAAGTGGGGAGGTGGAGGGAGGAAAAGTTGAAAGGTATCTGCCATTGTGGGGTGGGGGTGGGGGTAGCGGCTTCTGGCAGTGCTCTGGGAACCACGTATGGTGAAACTGGAGGCGTCAGCCATGTACAAGGCAAACACCTTTAGCCCCTTTCTGTCTCCAGCCCCATTGATACTACCTTGAATACCTTTTATCCTTTCTGTTCTAGAAAGGACAGTTCAGGGACCTGGCATACATAGTGGAGCGGATCAAGTGCCTAGTCTGTGCAGGGACCTGAATTTGACCTCCAAGCACTGCGGGGCCAAGCATGGCCCCAGCATCACTAGGTTCGGACCGTATTTGAGAGCAAATGAAGGAGTCACACCTGCCGTAGTCATCTGTCTCTGGGCCATGACACCGCAGAGAACTGTTCTGCACTCCTCTGACGCCAAAGTGTTGGTGACCGCAGGACAGCAGCACTTAGCTCTTGCCCCCCCACGAGCAGTTTCCGCCCTGAATATTCTTGGATGGCAAGATTAAGAATTGCTTTCTTGGAGGGGCTGTATAGTACAGCTGGGGGCGGGGGACACACACACTTGCCTTGTTCGATACCGAGCATCCCGTATGGTCCCCTGAGCACAGCCAGGAGTGACCACTGAGCATAGCTGGGTGTGGCCCCCAAACAAAATTGCTTTCTGGAGCCAGAGAGATAGTACAATGGGTAGCATGCTTGTCTTGCATGTGGGTGACCTAGGTTTGATCCCCAGCGTCCCATATGGTCCCCTAAAAAAAACTGTTTCAAATTTTGTTTATTGTTTGTAGTTATCCTGCCTAAATCCAGTTTGTCTCTCTTGCAGGAATCAGAAGCTTTTCTCTCCAATCTTGTCGTTAACAAGACCATCTTTGCTAAAGTAGACCGATTGGCAGGAATTATCAACTTCCAGAGACCTAAGGATCCGAATAATTTATTAAATGACTGGTCTCAGAAACTGAACTCGCTGATGTCTCTCGTTAACAAAACTACACATCTCATAGCCAAAGAGGAGATGATTCATAATCTACAATAGGGTTTCAGCGCCCTGAATACGTTTAGAAAAGAGTTGAAATTGGAAGTTATTAAAAAAAGAAAAGAAAAACAAAAAGAAAAAGACTTGTGGTGTATATGTTTGGGGTTTTTTTATTTTATTTTTTTTTATTCTCTGCTCCTTGTCTAAAATTTCAGAGATAGTAAGTTTGAGATCCCCTTTCTACCTTTCTGTTCTATGGTTTTTGTTGAAAACTTTGCATTTTCAGTTGATACAAATATATAATACATTTATATTATCTGAGTTTGAGAGTGCTCAAAAACTGTGTCATAACTTCACCAAACACAATTTTCACTTTTAGTCATTTGAAGTCTTCTTAGCCATTTGTTTTCGTTCAGCTAACAACCATTAATTATAATAAAAGCAATACTTGCACACCGCTTCCCGTGCTCACCTATGTCCCGAACAGTGTGTTGGTTTTTTGTTTTGCTCTTTATTTTCTTCTCTGCTGGGGATTTAGCTAGATCTGTTATCTCTGTGCCATGTTCCTGGCCCTTAAGAACTCTTTTTTTTTTTTTTTCCCAGTAAAATTCAATGTGTGGTAAAGCTATCGATCAGTAGATTTTCAAAAACAGATCCGGGGAGATGGCTCCACTCTCGGCACCAGGGCCCCAGCACGGCCAGCACTGCGCCCAGAGTGGGCCCCAAAAGCCAGGTGGGGCCCAACACTCAGCCAAGGAGCACAGAGCGTCAGAGGGTACTTGGGGATAGAGTCGTGATTTGTGGGGGACTTACAGTGTTGGCGGCAGAAAGGCCCGGGACTTCCGTGCATAGAACAGTTGGGTGGGCTGGATACTTTGATTTTTTTTTTTTTTTGAGTCAAACTGGTTTCAATTACAGTAGCTTGATTATTTTCACCCCTTCCTCTAACCACCAGTTGTTGGATCTAGTGACATTATATTAACACAGTCTAACAAAGCAGTATTTTTTTTCCGGGGGGGGGGGAAATCCAGGACCTCACACATGCAAGGCGAGCGCGGAGTCGGTGAGCACAGCCCCAGACCCTGCTCGGCTTGCCAGTGAGGCTCGTTACGCCAGCGTCGCCGCCACCTCATCTCTCACGCTCTCCTGCACGGTGTTAAAAGAATACTGGGCAACAAACTCAAGTCCTTCTTAAAGTCACAACCAAAAAAAGACTAGAGGCCACTTACTCAACAAAGGGTTGTAATTGTCACATTTTTTAAATTAAAATCGAACAAAAGTTTTATTGTCAGAACATCTGAAACCAGTACAATAGCAAATTTTGAAAGTTTTAAAATTTGATTAACTTCGGAAAATAAAAGCTAATAACAGCATTAAAATGTTATTTTAAATGTTTCGAGTGTAAGGTCTATTTTCTTAAAAGCCCAAACGAGGTGGAGGGAACACTGGAAACAGCATTTTTAATAATTTTTCCATGTAGGGGTCACTAACTTGTCCTCATTCAACTCCCCAGTACTGGGACAATTGGGGACACTGATTTGTGCTGAGTCACTGTGAATAATAACAAACGATTAATCTGATTTTATTATTTGTGAAGTTGTGTATTGGTCACGAAAATAATACAGCAAGTTTAGAAAACATCAAAAGTTCACTCTAGCAATTAGAATATGGTTTTAATTTTCTTTTGAATAAAAAGGACAAATCATTTTGCATTGTTAATTTGTCAATAAAGTTGGCACTAGTCTGAATTTAGCTCCCTGTTCATTTTACCTTCTTGGGATTCATTTCACGTGCACTTGTCAAATCTGGATTATTTGACCCCATACCCCGCTCCAAAGAGTTGCTCTCCGTTCTGGTCTGTATTTAATATTCTCACCCTAAAATTCATGCTCTGCATTTTGATGTGCCATCTGTTAATTGTCCCAGTGACCAAATTTTACTTGACTGTGCATCTAGTTGATTTTTTTTTAACCTCTGTATAATACGAACCAAGCAAACAATTAAGTTTCTTGGTGTTAGGAGAGGACCGAGGTGGGGGTGGAATAGCTAGTCAGTGGGTCAACTGCATGTCTGGCAGCTTAGATTCAATCCCCGGCACCCCGTGTGGTCCCCTGAGCCCTTGCCAGGAGTGATCCCGAGCACTGAGCCTGGAGTAAGTCCTAAGTACCACCAAGTGTGTCACAAAAACCAAAACAAAGTGTTAGCATAGGTAACCAACTCTGTACTCAAAGCCTGGACTGATGTTCATTCATGAACAGCCTAGAACTACTTTTAAATATGGGGAAGGGAAAGATAATACTTGTGCATAGTTTTCAATAGCTTACTAAACTAAGGTGGGTGAACCTCCTTGACCCCCTTGCCACTTTTTTTCTTTTTGGGTCGCACCTGGTGATGCACAGGAGTTACTCCTGACTCTGCACTCAGGAATTACTCCTGGCAGTGCTCGGGGACCATATGGGATGTTGCGAATCGAACCTGGGTCGGCCGCATGCAAGACAAACGCCCTACCCGCTGTGCTATCACTCTAGGCCCTCCCCCCCATCACTTTTATTTCAGACTTCCTACACTGTAGGCTGTCATTGCCCTTGGTTTCTGTATGATTACTGAAAATTCTTGTCTTTTAAGATTTATACAGTTCCATTCAGTCTCGTGTGTTAAATATATGGTGAAAGTTTGTGTTTTAAAAATTGGTTGCAGCTTCTGGATACAGCAGCAATTAAAAGCATTGGTTTGTGGATATTTAAGAACCTGGAGAATAAACTTACACTTTCAAAGATGATTCTTTCTCTTACTGTTCAAAGCAAAAAACCATCAATAATGTTCAGTTTTATTTTTATACTCCCGTCTGTTCTCTCTAAACCTGTTGGAAGCAGCGCGGAGCTTTTTGAATGTTCCAAAACCAACTTCTGATAGACTTTTGGTCACACCCGGCAGTGCTCAGGGCTTCCTCCTGGCTCTGGGCTCAGGAGACCCCATGGGAGACAGGAGTTGAGCCCATGCCAGCTGCATGCAAGACAAGCGCCCTACCCACTGTACTATCCAATCTCTCTCTTAGTCTTTTTTTGGGGGGGGAGGAGGGGATGCGGTGTGCCACACCCGGTGTTGCTCAGGTTCCTCCTGGCTCTGCACTCAGGAATTACTCCTGGCACTGCTCAGGAAACCATATGGGATGCCGGAAATCGAACCAGATCAGCAGCGAGCAAGTCAAACGCTATGGCTCCGGCTGCCCCCACCCTCCTCCCCGTGTAAAACTCAGTGGTAGGCAGAAAGAGGTGAGGGAAAGAAAAGAGTGAGAGATGGCAGGGAGGAGGCAGGGAGGGAGAGAGGAGTGAGAGGGAGGACGGAGAGCAGTAGGGAGGAGGGAGAGAGCAGGGAGGAGGGGGTGGGGGGAGAAGAGTGGAGTGGGGCTGCACTGCAGAGACCTTGCGGTCATTTCCTTTCTGAGTCCTGGACCATCTCTGTCCTCCAGGAGCCCAGGCTGCACGGCACATCCCAGCTGAGGCTTGGGAACTGCCGGGCTTCCACAGGATGGACTTTCTTTTTTCTGAGGGGGGTGGGGGTCACACTCGGCAATCCACAGGGTGCTCTGCACTCAGGAATTACTCCTGGCGGTGCTCGGGGGACCATATGGGATGCCGGGGATCGAACCCTGGTCGGAGGCGTGCAAGGCAAACGCCTTCCCCACTGTGCTATAGCTCTAGCCCCCAGAATGGGCTTTCCTGCTCTGCTGTCTCCTGGAAATCTCTTCTCTGGGCCCCTGAGGCACCTCCTGAGCTCTGCAGCCTGCCCCTGGGTGGGGTAGAGGGTGGGGCCGTCAGCCGTGCCTCTGCCTCTTCGAGTTTCCAGCCCTCGCCCTCAGCCCCTCACTGGCTTCCCAGGGCAGCCGGGAGCCACTGGGCCACCTGCTCACCGCGTCTCTCCACCCCCCAAAGCAGCTCGGGCAAGTGTAGTGGAACCTTCCCTGGGTTCTACCTGTGGCACTGGAACATCTTCTGTGGCCAGGGCAGGCGCTCTGAGAGGGATAAAGCGTTTGCCTTGCGAACAGCTGACACAGTTTCTATCTCCAGCATTGTATATGGTCCCCAGAGCCTGCCAGAAGTGATCGCTGAGCACAGAGGCAGGAGTCAGCCCTGAGCACTGTTTTTTGTTGTTGTTTGTTTGTTTTTTGCGTTTTGGGTCACACCCGGCGATGCACAGAGGGTTACTCCTGGCTTTGCACTCAGGAATTACTCTTGGCAGTGCTCAGGGGACCATATAGGATGCTGGGAATTGAACCCGGGTCGGCCGCATGCAAGGCAAACGCCCTACCCGCTGTGCTATCTCTCCAGCCCCCTTGAGCATGTTGAGTATGGCCCCAACGCCCTCCACCTGGTGGCATCTGGGGCACAGACAATAAAATATCCACACCCCCTCCTCACCCCCCACCCCCACTATGGCTCTCCCCGCTCCCCACAGGGCCAGCCTCTGCAGGGGCTAATCTCTCCCTGAAGTCTGCTCTCCCCACCCAGCGCCCTTCCTGGGTCTCAGTGCAAATGGCATTTTCCCAAGGGCACACGAACCCTTGGCCACTTCTCTGGGGCCCCAGACGTGAAGTCCTCTCGCCAGCGACTCAGCAGTGCCAGCCAGCACTGTCCAGATGCTTTCTGGAGTACCATCTCCTCCCCTGAGGCTCTGTGACCCCGCAGAGGAACCCCTGTCCTTTCCTCTCCTCTAGCCTGGAACATAAAAGCGACTTGTCTCCACGGGCTGTGAAACCCAGATTTGCTGAATTCATGGTGTGTGGTCACGTTCTGGCCTCGACAGGCTGTCTCCAATGACTCGGGACAAAGGCGATCAGGGTGGTTTGACATCGTTGGGAAGAATTGGTTTTTCTGCCTACGAGGAGATATAGCTCCCTGTCTTTATTAGATTTACAATGATTATTCTGGCCCCCAAAGAGCCAGGATCAGCAAAATGTTTATTGGATGCAGTGAAGCAAAAAGTCACCCCAAATCCAGGGCCTTGCACATGGAAAGCCCTGAGCTGTGAACCTGGTCCAAAAGTCCTGTATGCTCACCTCCTGATGTGTGTGCTCAGTTCCATCAACCACGCTAAGAATACCCCCAGGATTTGCTTGAGCGGGCCCAGTAACGTCTCCATTTTGAGACTTGTTACTGTGTTTGGCATATTGAATATACTCTCGGTAGCTTGCCGGGCTCTCTGAGAGGGGCGGAGGAATCGAACCCGGCTCGGCCGGGCTGGCTGCCCTACCGCTGTGCTATCGCTCCAGCCCACCCCCAGGATAAAACCCAGAATGACCTTGGTCTCTCCCTCCCTCTCCCTTCTCTCCTTCACTCCCTTTCTCCTACTCTCTCTCTCCCTCTCCCTCTCTCTTCCTTTCTCTCCCTCTCTCCTTTCTCGTTCACTCTCTCTCCCTCTTTCCCTCTCTCACTCTCTCTCTCTCCCTCTGTCCTTTTCCACTCTCTCTTCCTCTCCCTACTCTCTTCTCTCTCCTCTCCTCTCTCCTCTCTTCTTTTCTCTCCTCTCTCCTTTTTCTTCTCTCTCTCTCTCTCTCCTCTCTCTCTCTCTCTCCTCTCTCTCTCTCTCTCTCTCTCTCTCTCTCTCTCTCTCCCTCCATCCTTCCTCTCTCCTTTTTCTCTCCCTCTAAGTAAGGGAATAACAGACTGGAACATAGGACAGCGAGGAGGGTGCTTGCCTTCTTGCCTGCAGCTGACCCAGGTTCAGTTCCCTGCACCTCCTATAGTCGCCCAAGCCTTGCCAGGAGTGACCCCTGATCACAGAGCCAGACGTCAGCCCAGAGCACCACACTGGCTGTGGCCCCCAAACAATTGAAAGCCCTGGGCCTCAGGGAGGGGTAGAGAGCTCAAGGAGGTGATGTGCAGGAGAGCTGGGTTCAGCCCAGCAACGAGGGATTCAATCACTGGAACCCACCCCCGTCCCCAATTCCCTGTCTCCCCGGTACGCTCACCCACCTCGCCCTCTGTACTTTGCTTTTCTTGTTTGTACCACACCCAGCGGTGCTCAGGGATCACGCCAAGCTCTGAGCTCAGGGCCCGCACGGAGTCCCGGGAATCGAGCCCTGGTCAGCCACGTGCTTGGCCAGCGCCCTGCCTGCTGTCCTACTCTAACGAGCCGTCTCTCTACCGATTGCAGGAGCACGCCTGCCCACCAACGTTGAGTGGGCCGAGCACGGTTGCTGCTTGGGGCCCCGTGGGTTCGGACGTCCACTCCCGGCTGGGCTCAAGGACCGACCCCCCCCACCCAGTGCTCTGTGTCTCGGCCCCCAAGAACCAGCGCGATCAGTCGGTGCGTCCTGGAGATGCTCTTAGTGGCCACTAGGGGGCAGCTCTGCTCACGGGCCCTGCCACTGCGTGTGGCCCGCGAGGTGTAAAGATGCATCGGAGGCGGGGGGACCCTCCCCCTCCCCCCCGGCTCAGCCTTTGCAGGGAAGGACATTTCTGGGGTCCCGAGCTGGGCGCGCCCCAACTCTTCCGTAGCGTCGCCAGCGGCCCAGGCGAACCAAGTCCCAGAGTTGGCGCCCAAAATGGAACGGGGCAGGGGCTGAGCCCTGGGATTTCCTTTTGGGGTAAGGATGGAGGGGCCCCGGAAAGAGAAACAGGGGTGGGGGAAGGGAGCAAGTCTCCCCCTGTTTCCCGGCACTCGGAGTCGGAGTCAGCCGCAAGGTCAGGTTTTGGGGTGTTCGTGCCCTTCCGGAGCGCTCTCACCGTCAATACCTGCACCCACGCCGTCAGGCTTTTGCAGGCAGGAGACCAGGATCCAGGTGGGGTTTGAGCCCCGGGTACCACGTGGTTCCTTCCCTCCCCCCCCCCCCCCAGGAACCACCAGTAGAGTTGGGTGGGGGTTGCAAAACCCCCAACAGAGGGGAAGGGGACCCTGGGAGAGGGGGGATGCTCCTACGGACCTGAAGGTCTAGACTCTGCCTCTGCCTCTGCGTTCTTTCCCTTCCCTCCAGGATTCTTGTACCTATCTAATCCCCTCCCCCTGCAACTGGAACATTCTCTGAGCGGTTTCTCTAAGGTTGCCAGAGAATTCCCAGAAAGCGGCCCCTCTGGTGGGACAACATGTGATGAGGCCTGGGTCATTCTGTTTTGTGTGTTGTTTTTTTTTTTTGGGGGGGTCACCCGTGGTGATGCTCAGAGATCACTCCAGGCGGTTCTTGGGGGGAATCTATGGGGTGCCCGAATCAACCCGGGTGGGCCTTATGCAAGGCAAACGCCCTTCCCGCTGTATAGCGGCCCCACCATTGTCATTCTTTAGGAAATTATTATGCAGAATTTGCACAGAACATCAGTGCAAGTTAGAGAAAGAACAAGAACTAAATTTCTGGGGCTGGAGCAATAGCACAGAGGGTATGGCGTTTGCCTTAAACGCGGCTGACCTGGGTTCGATTCCCAGCATCCCATATGGTCCCCCAAGCACCGCCAGGAGTAATTCCTGAGTGCAGAGCCAGGAGTAACCCCTGTGCAACGCCGGGTGTGACCCAAAAAGAAAAAAAAAAACTAACTTTCTGTGGAATCCAGAACTCGCTGGAACATTCCCAACTTGCCCCGATTCTAAGAATGAGCTAAGTTTTTCCTTCCGAGGAAATTGCTGAATTGTTTCCTAAGGATAGTGTCTGTGTGTCATTTTCCACAGTAGTGGCCCGTGACAGCCCTTGGGCACAGGCAGGAAGGGGGTCGGGGTCTGCAGTGGAGGCCTCGGTACATTGCCATGAAGGCAATTGGAAACCCCCATGTGAGAAGCCTGCCTGGAAGGTGAGGGATGGCGCAGAGGGTGGGAAGAAGGAAAAACATCCTGGGCTGTGCACAGTCCTCCCTAGAAACACCCTAGAAACTCTAAAAAGTGGGGGGGGGGGATTAGGGCTCCATACATTTAGTATCATTTCACTTAATAACACGCTGCCACTTAATTTTTTTTTTTAATTGACTCACTGTGAGATAGAACCTTACAAAGCTGTTCATGATTGGGTTTCAGTCATGCAGTGTTCCAGCACCATCCTTCCACCAGTGTATGTTTCCCAGCACCAGTGTCCCCAGGTTCCCTCCCATTCCCCGACCCCCCTCCCCCAGCCTGCCTCTATGCAGACGCTTTTGTTCTTGCTCTCTCTCTCTCTTTCTCTCCCTCTCTCTCCCTCTCTCTCTCTTTCTTGCTCTCTCTCTCTCATTCTTGACCCTCAGTCCAGCTGTCCATGCACAGTGAGCTGATCATTTGCTCCTGCCCTGCTCCTTCCCCTTGATGGGGGTGTGCTGGGAGTCCAAATGGTCATCACGGGGGCTGGAGAGATAGCACAGTGGGTAGGGCGTTTTCCTTGCACGCGGCCGACCAGGGTTCTATTCCCAGCATCCCATATGGTCCCCTGAGCACCGCCAGGAGTGACTCCTGAGTGCAGAGCCAGGAGTAACCCCTGTGCATCACCGGGTGTGACCCAAAAAAGTAAAAAAAAAAAAAAACAATGGTCATCACGGGTCATGTTCTAGTTTAGGGACATGTGGGCACAACTCCGGCATGGGGATCCACTTCCTCTGGCCCTGGCTATGAACAGCTGCCTTCATGGAGCCTGAGGGTAGGAGGGGTCCCCCCTCCCCCCTTGGGTGGTCTTCTTCCTCCTCCCTGTAACACTGTAGCCAGGCGTGCTTGCAGAGCAGGGGGAAGTGGCTGAACCCGGTACAGGAGGCAGCTCACCAGCTGAGCCGGCACTCCTCAGCTGGGTCAGGGCCATCGCCCTGCTCATTCCAGAATCTTCCACAGCAGGCAAACTTTTGTCAGCTGCTCTTAGGACTGAGGGCTGGAGAGTCTATGTGGATGTCCTTGGTGGCCCAAGTTTGACGAACCCAAACCTGTGTACTTGCTCAGCGTCCCGAGATGGCACCTGCCCTGCCCCCCAGTCTAGACTACCCAAGTGCTCCTGAGTCGCTCTGTGTGCATGCCTGTGGGTGTGCATGCTACATGTGTGTCATGTGTGTGTGGTGGGGGGAGTGATGAACATGCTGGATGTGTGCTGTGTATGTATTCTGATCTGCTGTCTATGGTGTGTTCTCTGCGTGTTGGATGCCACTGTGTGTGCTATTGAGATGTCATGTGTACTTCCTGCATGAGTGGCGTGTAAAGTGTGTATTCGGCCCGCATAGGTGGTGTGTGCCATGTATGCATCTGGCACATGTGCGGTGTGTGTGGTGTATATGCTATGTGTGTGGTAGAGGGGGTATGATTGTCTCTGTGTGCAATGCAGTATATGGGTGTGGTGTACGTGGTGTGTGTACTGCGAGTGTTCTACACGTGATGTGTCTACTAAATGGATGAGTAGTATGTATGTGCGTTTTGTGATATGTGTGACACGTATGCAGTGTGTGTACTATCTGTGTGAACGGTGTGTGGTATACATGTGTGTGGTATGCGTGATGTATGTGGTGTGGGGGGAGGCATGTGTGACGTGTCTGATCTGTGGTTTTATTTCTACCAGTATGAAACAGCTCATCGTGAACTGAGTTTTCCTCCTGTTTCCTCTTATGCAAATGGGGGATCCCTCATCCTTGTGCACAAGTCACTTGTTAAGAAGAAGTGACTGTGAATGGTGGGCCAGAGTGATAGCACAGTGGGTAGGGCTCTTGCCTTGCACTCAGTGAATCTGGGTTTGATCTCTGGCACCCATATAGTTCCCCAAGAATCACCACCTGGTGTGATCCCTGAGTGTGAGCCAGGAGTAACTCCTAAGCATCACCTGGTGTGGCCAAAAAAAAAAAAAGGGGGAAAGAAACAGAGATGAATGAAAATTCTTGCAAATGAATCCGACCCACCCGGAACTGGCATTATACTGGAGAATGATCAATATTTTATCTAAATTTTTGTTTGTTTTGTAGTCACACCTGGGAGTGCTCAGGGCTCGCTCCTGGCTCTCCGCTCAGGGATTATTCCTGGCAGGACTTGAGGGACCACAGGAGGTGATGCGGGTGGGACCCCGATGGGCCCCAGTCACTGCGCTGTCATTGTCACTCTGGCTGTCTTTGACAGGCTTCCCTTTTCCTAGGAACTCTGGAAGTGGCTTCATTGTTTTGTTTTGAGGCCACATGCAGCGGTGCTGGCGGATGGGTGGGTGTTACTCCCAGTGTGGCCCCATGGGTGGGGGGAGCCCGTGATGTCTGCCAGGGGGTTCCCACAGGCCTGAGTCACCTCCAGGCCCCAGCCTGGCTGTTGTGCCTTCCGGAAGCCCTTGCTGAAGTGCAGGCACCGGGAGGAAGAGGAAGGCCAGCCACGGCCTGTGGACCCCACCTGACTTCGAAAATTTGCGAGACAGAGAGAGGGAGACAGAGGGGTGTTGAGGCAGGATCCTTGCCCGCCAGGAGGGTGACGGATGCTGGAGATGTGGACCAAAGGCCTCTGTCTGTGGCTGTTTGCGGTGAGCGAAGCCAAGAGCAGCAAGAGCCTCACTCGGCCCTTGGCCCCCGTCTGCATTAGCACAGAGAGAAGAATGTGGGAAAAGTTCTCAGGAGCCTACTAGGTTCGGCGCATCTCCCCGGGCGCAGGCAGCAGGGTGGGGGTGGGGGGCGAGGAGGGGGAGATGACTAGACTCTAGAGGGGTAAGGGAGACATGAGCATCGGAAGAGGACTTGGACCCTCCAGCGAGCATCGGAAATACTGGGGCCAGTCCAAAACCAAGAGTCTCCCTGTGGGGAAAGGGAGAATTGGTGGCAGGCTGGCTGGGGGCACCTTTTCCCGGATAGACATTTGACAAACCAGGGCCTCCTCTGGGCTGTGGGCACTCAGCACTAGTTGCTCTCTCTTTCTTTCTTTCCTTCCTTCCTTCCTCTCTCTCTCTTTCTTTCTTTTTTTTGGTTAGGGGGTTTGTTTTGTTTTGTGGGGTTATTCCTGGTGGTGGGCTTGGGGACCATATGTGGTAGCTGCGGATTGAACCTGGGTTGGCTACATAAAAGGTAAATGCCCTACCCACTGTCCTATTAGTCGTTGTCTTCTTCTTCTTCTTCTTCTTCTTCTTCTTCTTCTTCTTCTTCTTCTTCTTCTTCTTCTTCTTCTTCTTCTTCTTCTTCTTCTTCTTCTTCTTCTTCTTCTTCTCCTCCTCCTCCTCCTCCTCTTCCTCCTCCTCCTCCTCCTCCTCCTTCTCCTTCTTCTCCTTCTCCTTCTCCTTCTCCTTCTCTTCCTTCTCCTCCTTCTTCTCTTTCTCCTTCTCCTTCTTCTCCTTCTTCCCCACCCCCTCCCATACCCTCCCCCTCCCCCCCCTCCTCCTCTTCCTCCTACTTCTTTCTGCTTTTTGGGTCACACCAGCAATGCCGAGGGGTCACTCCTGGCTCTGCACTCAGGAATTACCTCTGGCAGTGCTCAGGGGACCATATGGAATTCCAGGGGTTAAATTAGGGTCGACCACGTGCAGAGCAAATGCCCTCTCCACTGTCTTATTGCTCCAGCTCTCCTCTTTTTTATTTTTATTATTTATTTATTTGCTTTTTTGGGTCACACCTGGTGATACACAGGGGTTACTCCTGGCTCTGCACTCAGGAGTTACTCCTGGCGGTGCTCAGGGGGACCATATGGGATGCTGGGAATCGAACCCGGGTTGGCTGCATGCAAGGCAAACGCCCTACGTGCTGTGCTATCTCTCCAGCCCCAGCTCTCCTCTTTTTATTTTCTTCTTTTCTCTTTTTTTTTTTGGGGGGGGGACACATCTAGCGGTGGGTGCTCAAGATTTACTCCTGGCTCTGTGCTCAGGGGTCACTCCAGACGGGATGCCAGAACGCAGCCTGAGTCAGCGGCCTGCCGGGCAGAGCCTTCTTCTCTGTACTGTCTCTCCCACCCTCTCCATTTCTTTCCGAAGGCACGAAGGGTGTTGCAGTGAGTGGGGGTGACAGAGGCCCTTCGGGCTGAGCCTGCGGGCTCCCTGCTGAGGCGGGAACATACCCAGATTCTCATGTGCTGGCCCAGGCGGGGGTGCTCGGTGCCAGGGATGCAAGGCCCTGGAGCGGGGGCCCAGGATGAGCGGCGGGGCCTGGCCCTGGGGGCTGGTGCAGAGACCAGTACCGAGTCCTTGCTGAGGGCGAACGAGCAAGTTTGGACTTGGCACCTCGGCGCTGGAGCCAGGATGTTGGCAGCCCCGCGGAGGCAGGGTGAGGCTGGAGAGTCAGTGCCCTGGGGACGGTGGTGGGGAGCTCACTCTGCATGCAGCAGGCCTGAGTTCACTCCCCACCATCCCTGAGCATCACCAGGCAAGTCAGGAGTCAGCCCTGAGCACTGCGCCGTGGCTCAAGAATGGGGGAGAAGGAACCCTCTGGGGGGTGGGGGTGGGGGTGAGAGAAGGTCAGACGAGGGGAGGGGCAGCAAGGACTGGAGAGGCAACCAAAGGGCAGAGGCAGGGGAAGATGCCCTGGGGTTCCAGCCTGGGGGTTGTTCTGAGCCAAGATGGAGCCCCTTCCCCGCAGAGGAGGGGGACACCAAATACACTAAACCCCCAAAGAAATCTTAATGAGGCTGCGAAAGAGAGCTGTGGGGGAGAGAAGAGGGGCTTGCAGAGGGAATGGGGGCCCCTCAGAGGAGGGAGCCAGTGCATCCCTGGGCCCTCAGCTGTGATGGGCAGAGCCAGTGGCATTGGGGGGGGTCCTGGCTGGGGGACCCTGAGGGCGGGGCTCTCTGCCGCTAATGATCCCTGAAGAGGGGGCGGGGTGGTTCAGAAGGAGGGGCGCCTCCCTAGCATGTGGCAGACTCCGGGACTATCGCCAGCCCTCCCCACCCCTGCAAGGGGCCATGCCTGACCGCTGCACGGGAGATCTCCCCAAAGACTTGTTTGCTTCACTCATTAGCACCCCAAATGTAGCCGCCTAGTACGGACTTTTTTTTTTGCAGCACACCCAGTGATGCATAGAGGTTACTCCTGGCTCATGCACTCAGGAATTACTCCTGGCAGTGCTCAGGGGACCATATGGGATGCTGGAAAAAAAAATAAGTAAATAAAGCGGGTAGCTTTGCGGTAGAGCATGTGTTTGCATCGTGCTTGAGGCTCTGGGCTCATCACCTGCGAGTATCTCTCCCCTCAACCCCTCTGCCCCATATTACAATCGGGGTACCCAGCATGGTGGTAACTGCCTGGGGCTGGGAGGATGGCCCCGTGGGCAGAACCCTGACTCCATCTCAAGCATGCCTGCAGAGGTCAGGGAAACCCCAGAAGAATCCTTAACAAGGCTAAAGTCAGTCTGTGGAATTCAGGGAACAAACAGACCTTCAGTCTCCAAATCTCTCTCACAGGTAGTTTAACCACAATGTTGCAAAGAGAAAACAGTGACATTCCCCCCTCCCCTGGCAGACCTTGGCAGACACAGTCCCATCCCCGGGTCCAGGTTAACAGCCCAGGAACATAATTGAGCCAGAAGGAAAGCAGCAGAGGAATATTTTCTTTTCTTTCCTTTTTTTTGGTTCTTGTTTTTGAGCCAGACTGGGCAATGCTCAGGGGTTACTCCTGGCTCTGCGCTCAGGAATTACTCCTGGTCATCCTCAGGGGATGATATGGGATGTCAGGTCAGCCGTGTGCAAGATACAGCCTACCCACTGTGCTATAGCTCGGGCCCCCCGAACTAGGAAGCTTTGACAACAGGGCCAGGGGAAAGCTCAAAAGCTGGGCACACACTTCGCTGGAACCCTTGCTCCATCCCGGCTACTGCCTGGCCCCTGACCACCACCAGAAGCAAACCCCCCTCCAAAAAAAAAACTTTCAACAATGAAATGCCCGCGAGGCATGATCTGGGACTTTTTTTTTTTTTTTTTTGCAGCACACCCAGTGATGCATAGAGGTTACTCCTGGCTCATGCACTCAGGAATTACTCCTGGCAGTGCTCAGGGGACCATATGGGATGCTGGGAATTGAACCCAGGTCGGCCGCGTGCGAGGCAAATGCCCAACCCGCTGTGCTATTGCTCCAGCCCCATATGGGGCTTTCTTTGGTTATTCAGGAAAATTACTCAAACATCTGGCAAGGCTGAAAAATTCTGGAAGTGAGGCTTGAGTGCAAGGTCCTTTCCGATTTCGATCCTGAGATGATATTGCCATTCAAGCAAGCTCTTGTTTTTAAGGAAATAGCCCTTGAAAGAGGTGCAGGAAAATTTTCCAGCACAGTCGTCTCCAACGTGCCCAGAAGCTGCTACACAGGATGGTCAAATAGACGAACCAGCTGGTTCAATGCTCTGGCTGGGGAACCGGGCTGAAGGCATATGGGAACTCCCTGTACTAGCCTTGCAACTGGTTGGGAAGTCTGCAATTATGTTCCAGGGTGTTACAAAACTTCCAATCATCTTTTGCCTCTGGACATTGAAACAAAAAGCAAACTGTTTGCTTCAGCAGAGAATCAGGTAAACAGGCAAGCCAGCCCAAGGGGTGTGCAGTCCTATCTACTTATCTTGCTCCCCTTTCCTCTCCGGGGCCCATTCTTTTGCCTGGGTTGTGATAAACTTGAGCAGTAATCAGACTTCATCAATTTCATGTTAGAATGTATGTATGGGAACCAGAGCAGTAGTATAGTGGATAGGGCATTTGCCTTGCTGAGCTGGGTTCAGTCCCTGGCATCCGTGAACTCTGCCAGGAGTGATCCCTCAGCCCAGAGCCAGGAGTCAGCCCTGAGCATCTCCTGCTATGACCCCTGAACAAAACAAAAGTGGCATAAGAATGGCCAGAGATATTGCTGGAGCAATAGCCCAGTAGGTAGGGTGTTTGCCTTGCACGCGGCCGACCCGGGTTCGATTCCCAGCATCCCATATAGTCCTCTGAGCATTGCTGGGAGTGATTCCTGAGTGCAGAGCCAGGAGGAACCTCTGTGCATCGCTGGGTGTGACCCAAAAAGAAAAAAAAAAAGAATGGCCAGAGAACCAGTGCATATGGCTGACCCTAATTTGACTCCCAGTGTCCTCTCCCGTCTCCCCCAGCACAGAGCCAGGAATAGCCTCTGACCAGTGAGCACTACTGGGTGTAGCCTGGAAACAGTCTTCCCGCCCCAGCCCCATGCCCAACTGCCGTGATGTCAGAGGTCAGCTGAGCTGGGAGAAAAGGAAGAGAAGAAAAGGAACAGAAGGGGGAGGGGTGGGTAGCGGGGGATCAGGAGGGCCCAGGTCAGCTGCTCTGGGCCTGTTGTGCTTCTCTTTGTCTTCCGAGGTCACGGAGGACGGTCCCCCTGGCCCAAGGGACACCCATGGTCTGCAGAGACTTTCCTCACTTCAAACAACTTCAAACAACTTCCTCCAAAGGCTTCAGGCAGTGGATGTGTGGCCCCAGGGCCAGAAAACTTGCAGGACACGCAGAAAACAGAAAGGCAGCAGAGCGCTAGTGGAGGGCTGGCTGGGAGGTCTCAGGGCTGGGCTGCTTGCAGCTCCGGGAGCGGGGGACGCTGCAGGCCCGGAAGTGGCTGCCTCCGTTGCTCACTTGCTTAGACCCTTTGAAAGGCAGGCCTGACTTTCAACATGCACCCAGAGCCTTTCTTCTGAGAGGAAATGTTAGGGATATTCACTGATGTCCGTCTGTTGGCAGAGCTGTGTTGAAGGTCAAAGTATGCAAGTGGGTCTGAGTCCCCCCTCCAAAAAAAAATATGAGTCTTTTTTTTTTTTTTTTTTTTGCAAAGCACTATGTTTAGAGTAAAAAGTTTACAGGCTAGCATCCACCAGGAGCAGGAAGGCACCCTTTCTTTGGGCATAAATGTTTTTGTTTCCTTTTTTTTTTTTTTCCTTTTTGCCAGACCTGACCACTTCAGGGACTGCTTGCAGCTCAGTGCTCGAGGGTCATTTCTGGTGGTGCTTGGGAGAGTGTGGGAATTGAAGCTGGGCCTTCTTCATGCGAAACTTTGCGGGGTGTAAATATTTCCATGGAAGCCAGCAGACCAGCAGAGATTGGAGATCTGTCTTTCTCTCTCTCTCTCTCTCTCTCTTTAGTGCTCAGGGCTTGCTCCTGACTGCTTGCAGGGCTCGGGGGACCCTGGGGGCTGCTGGGGATGAAACCCAGATTAGCCTGTGTGCAAGGCGAGCCGCCCTACCCTACCCGCTGTCCTATCACTTCAGATCTGTCTGTCTTATTTATATATGGAAATCTGTGTCTCCCTGCCGCCCCGCCCAGCCACTCCTCAGAAGAATTTCATGATCATCTTAGACACATCCTTGAGCTAATAATCTCCAAATCTAAAACTGGTGGGGTGGATTTTTCCAAGTTTCTCAAAAACGTCTTGCAAATCAGAGGCAGCTCCCTTAGAACAATGTGACTCTGTGCCCGAGCCCCTCAACCTCCCAGCTGTACTAGTTTTCTTGTTCTTTTTGTTTTGTTTTATTTTATTGGGTGCGGGGGGGGGCACACCCAGCCATGCTCAGGGCTTGCTCCTGCCTCTGCATTCAGGAATCACTCCTGGCGGTGTTCAGGGGGAAGCTATGGGATGCCGGGAATTGATCCTGTTTGGGCAGCGTGCAAGAAAAATGCCCTACCCCCTGTACTCTCCAGCCCCTGGCTTGTTTTCGGGTCCTACCAAAAACAAGGAGTTACCAGGGCTGGAGCGATAGCACAGCGGGTTGGGCGTTCGCCTTACACGCGGCCAACATGGCCGACCGGAGTTCGATTCCTCCGCCCCTCTCGGAGAGCCCGGCAAGCTACCGAGAGTATTCGATATGCCAGACACAGTAACAACAAAGTCTCCAATGGAGACGTTACTGGGCCCGCTCGAGCAAATCGACGATCAACGGGAGGGCCTTTACCTTTACCTTTACCAGGGTTCAAGCCAGGGTGTCCTGCATGCGAGCCTGACCTCTGACCTTCTGCATCATCTCCCTGACCCTCTAAACTGTTCTTGAGAAAGAGGGAAGCGGCTAGAGAGTGTACAGGGCTTAAGATGCTGCTTTGTGTGTGGCTGACCCAAGTTCCTTCCCTAGCACCACACATGGTGTCCCCTACGCCCCCAGCACCATCAGAAGTGACCCCCAGAGCACAGAGCCAGGAGCAGTCCCTGAGCACTGCTGGTGTGTCCCAAACCCCACTTTCCCTTTGCCCTGTAAAGAAAGAGGGAGGCGAACCTAGGGATCCCAAAAGGGGTTTCACAACATGGTGGGAAGTTCGGGTGTCTCTGCGCCTAGCCCTGAGCAACTGGTGAGCCCGACACTGGCTGGCCCAGGAGAAACAACACACTGGCCGCACTTTCCTGCCTCACAACACGGACGGCAGATGGCCAAGAGCTTGGTTATGAATGTGGAATCCATAAAAAAAAAAGAAAAGAAAAAGAAAAAAGCCCTGTGCTCGTCAGTCCCTTGCTAGGCGATTAACCCTGCAGCGCCAGGAAAAGCTCTTGAAGCCCCAGGGCGTGGCTTCCCAGTGACTCTGAGGTTAAAAAAACCGGCCCATCAGTTCTCAGCAGCCCCTGTCAGCCTGAAACTGGTCTGCGGACAGAGGGTGAGAACCCTTCCCTGGCCCTTCCCTTGAAAGGTTATCTGCGAGAAAGTTAAACTGTAAGAACAGAAAGGGCCAAAGTGTTCTCTCTCTCTCTTTTTTTTTTCTCCCCTTGAAGTGACATTTGAGTTATAATCAAAACATCTTTATTTGGTTTTGCAGTCATGAGGGTGAGTCTGGCTTAGGCAGGGCTTGGGGAGTCACTCTGGCAGTGCTCAGGGCGCTGTGGATAGAACCTGGGTCTCCTGCAGGCCCACTAGTCCGTGGGAGCTGTCTCCCTGAAAAACGCTTTTTGGGGTTTGCTTTATTGGGGGCAATGCTGGGCAGAGCTGGGGGGACCATATGCAGGGCCTAGGATCTAACCCAGGTTGGCCACTGCCAGGCCACCTTACATGCCATCCTATTGTTCTGGCCCCACGTTTTCTTCCTCTTTGCTCTTTCTCAGTGCTCTGGGCTTACTCTTTCTCTTGGTTCTGTGCTCAGGGATCACTCCTGGCAGTGCTCTGAGACCATACTGGGTGTCAGGGATCGAGCCTGGGTCGGTCACATGCCTGTCAAGGACCATGTCTGCTGAAAGACTTCTCCACGCTGCTGGGTTTTCTTTTTCTTTTCTTCTTTTTTTTTTTTTTTTGAGTGGGGGCACACCCAGAGATGCTCAGGTGTTACTCCTGGCTCATGCACTCAGGAATTACTCCTGGCGGTGCTTGGGGGACTATATGGATGCCGGGGAATTGAACCTGGGGCAGCCGAGTGCAAGGCAAACACCCTCCCCGCTGTATGGTTGCTCCGTCCTCACTCCTGTGTTTTCTTAAGAAGCGTCTTAGGAGAGAACTTCATGGATTGAAGCTTTAGCTGCAAGAGGGCTGGGTTCAGTTCTAGTCATATGATCACCACACAAAACAGGACAAAAATAAAGGGGTCAGAGCTTTAGTCCCATGGCAGAGCCGTTGTCTGGGGTTGGATTCTAGGTGCTGTGTGGGCCCCCCCCATGCCCCCAGCCCTTCAGGGAGCAGCCAGAACACCAAGCCCAGAATATCTCCAAGCACTTCCAAGCATTCCCACATTCCTAGCCCCCACCCCACAAATGAACAAAGAACACCTTAGGATACTATAGTACAGTGCTTGCATGAGAGGGAGGGTGCTTGCACGCGCTCAACCCTGGTTCAAATCCCGGCATCCCATATGGTCCCCCCACCCCACCCCCAAGCCTCCAGCTCCATCAGGAGTGATCCTGAGTGCAGAGCCAGGAGTAACTCTGGGCTTCGCCTGGTGTGGCCTAACCCCCGACCCTCACTCCCCCAAAAAAGGACACTTGTTTTTAATCCCAATTGGTTCTTAGTCAAATCCTCATTATTCCTTTTTTACTTCGGGGGGTAATTTTAGAAAAGAAGATATGTGAACATTAATAGCCATATTTTCCTTTTGTTTTGAAGCCAGTTTCCCTCCACCCCACCCCCCCTTCTTTTCTTTTTTTGGCCACTCTTGGCAGTGCTCAGGGCTGACTCTTGACTCTGTACTCAGAAATCACTCCCGGGAGGACCTTATGGGGTGCTGGGGATCAAGCCCGAGTTGACTGCGTGTAAGGTGAGGGCGAGGGGCAAGGTCTGTGCCAGGATGCTCCTACTCAGGTGCTCACACCACACGTGTTGGGGACTGTGAGCTTCTGACGCCACACACTCATCTAAGGCCACTTTTGTGGAAGCTCTCCCCATTTCATCCTTTTTTTTTTTTTTTTTTTTTTTTGCTTTTTGGGTCATACCTGGTGATGCATAGAGGTAACTAACTCCTGGCTCTGCATTCAGGAATTAGTCTTGGTAGTGCTTGGGGGACCAGATGGGATGCTGGGAATCGAACCCACGTCGGCCGAGTGCAAGGTAAATGCCCTACCCGCTGTGCTATTGCTCCAGTCTCCCCATCTCATCCTTGAAGGAGGTCTGGGCCATGCCTTCAAGCTGGCTTCTTCCTTTCCCAATATGCCGTGACCTTTATTTCCTTCCTGCTCCGTGGATGCAGAACCCCAGGAAGTTCGGCTTCCTGTCACGGACAGTGTGAGAGAGGGCCGGCAGAAATGCAGACTCGGCAAAGTGTGTTCCCCCACTGGACAGCAAGGCACAGACTTGAGGCCGGTGGACCCAAGCTCGTCGTCGTGCACGTTGTGTGGGCACGTGTGTGTGTGTGTGTGTGTGTGTGTGTGTGTGCGCGCGTGTGTCTGTGTGCCCTCCTGCATGCGTGCACGTTCCCACTCTGACCCCAAAGAGAAGGAGACAGGCCGGTGAGTACAAGAAAAAAAAGCAGAAAAGCGAAAGTAACCAGGGTGACCCTGGAGGGCATTATGCAAAGCAGAGTAAGCCAGGTGTGCCAAGATGAAAGTGCTCTCTGCAAGCCGGTGAGGACGGTTAAAAGGCAAGGGGAGAGGTGGGTGCGAGGGTAGAAACGTCAGCTGTATCCCGTGGCGCACAGGCAGGGCGGGAGAGGAGACTCCAGCACCACAGCCCATCTCAAAATCTGCCCAGGGGTTAGACAGGTTAAGTGACTTAACTAGGGTTATCAAAACACTATAAATATATTAAATCATTATGCGATACACCTAAAAATTCATTTTGTGTAACCTTAAAAGAAGGGGGTGGGGGAAAACGGGGCCAAGGGGATAGTACAGCAGGAAGGCCATTTGCCTTGCGTGCTGCCAACCAGATTTTGCTCCCCAGCATTCCACATTATGGCCCCAGGCAACGCCAGGAGTGATCCCCAAGCTCAGAGCCAGGAGTAAGCCCTGAACACCTCCAGGTGTCATCCCAAACCAAAACCAAACAAATAATAAAAATAAATGTGAAAAAGGGGAAAAGCGGGGCTGGAGTAATAGCACAGCAGGTAGGGTGTTCGCCTTGCACGTGGCCGACCAGGGTTCAATCCCCGGCATCCCCTGTGGTCCCCCAAGCACCGCCAGAGTAATTCCTGAGTGCAGAGCCAGGAGTAACCTCTGAGCATAGAAAGGAAAAGAAAAAGGGAGGGGGGGGAGGCAAGCAGGTCCGGAGGGCATCTCAGTTGGCTGTGTGCATGCTTCACCCTGGGGATGGTGTACATGGTTTGGGGTCTCGTGCACACTCCCCCCCACTTTCTGGGATTTGCACATTTGGTGGTGGCAGTTGGGACAGCCCTTGGCACCTGGGGCGGTGCTGGGCTTCATGCCTTCAAGGCAGGTGCTCTTCCACAGAACTCTCCTTGGGACCCAGAAATCTGGGTTTTATTATTATTATTATATTTTTGCTGTAGATTTTTATTTATTTATTTTAATTTTTATTAGTGAAACACCATGGGGTACAGTTGTAGACTTACAATTTTTTGTGCTTGGGTTTCAGTTATACAATGATCAAGTACCCATTCCCTCTACCAGTGCCCGTTCTCCACCACCTCTGGTCCCAGTATCCCTTCCACCCCCCCATCACCCCCATTCCACCCTGCCTCTGTGGCAGGGCATTCCCTTTTGTTCTCTCTCTCCTTTTGGGTGCTGTGGTTTGCAAAAGAGGCATTGAGTGGCAATCATGTTCGGTCTATAGTCTACTTTCAGCATGCATCTCCCATCCTGGGACGATCCTCCCAACACCCTTTATTTGGTGCTCCCTTCTCTATCTGAGCTGCCTTTTCCCCTAACTGTGTGTGGCTGGCCACCAAGCCATGGAGTAAACCTCCTGGTACTTATCTCAGCTATTCTTGGGTGTTAGTCTCCTTTTTTGTTACTTTATGTTCCCCAGATGAATGCAATCTTTCTATGTCTATCCCTCTCTTTCTGACTCATTTCGCTTAGCATGATACTTTCCATGTAGTACCACTAGTATGTAAATTTCATGACTTCATCTTTTCTAACAGCTACATAGTACTCCATTGTGTAGATGTACCAAAGTTTCTTTAACCAGTCATCTGTTCTTGGGCACTCAGGTTTTTTCCAGATTCTGGCTATTGTAAAGAGTGCTGCAATGAACAAACAAGTGCAGATGTCACTTTGACTATAGTTTTTTTTTTTTTTTTGCCTCTCTGGGATATATTCTGGGTCAAATGAGAGCTCAATTTCTAATTTTTTGAGAATTGTCCATACTGTTTTCCAAAAGGGCTGAACCATTCAGCATTCCCACCAGCAATGAAGGAGGGGACCCAGAAATCTCTTAAGAGTCCATGTCAGGGGGGCTCAGGAGAGATAGCTCAATGGATAAGAGCATGCTTCACTCACTCACACACACACACACACACACACACACACACACGCACGCACATATGCACGGGAGCTCCCCGTCCATCTCTGGCACTGATTAACTGGCACTGATTAACACCTACACCATTGCCTGGAGCGACTCCCAAGCACAGAGCTGGGAGTACCCCTGAGTGAACACCAACCAACACCCCCCCCCACCACACACACACACACACACACACCCCCCAAAGTTCTGCCCAAAGGTAAAACAATCAAAAACTCCAAAGAAGCACAGGAAATAAAAGTTTGACTTGTGGATACAGCTCCGAGCTGTTTCAGGTTTCACATAGGTGATGCCTTGGATTGAATCCTCAGCATGAAAGGGATATGACAGAAAGAAGCATCCTGCCTTCTCAGGAAAGAGAAAGGAACAGCCTTTACGGAGGGCCCGGGGATGAGGCTCAGGGCAGCTCCTGGCTTGCAGGCTGGGAGACGCGAGAGTGAGCTCAGCATCATCCCACAAGGTGATGGCCTCCCGGTTGCACTGCCATGGTTTTGCTTCCTTGGGGGCCACACCTGGCAGTGCTCAGGGCTTCCTCCTGGCTCTGCTCAGGGATCACTCCGGGGTGCCAGGGTTGAGCCTGGTTGGCTACATGCAAAGCAAGCGCCCTCCCTGCCACACTAGCTTTCTGGGCCCTGTCGTTCAACACAGAAAAAGGTGCAGTGACACCATGGCCGAAGAGGGTGACCGGGGGCACAACTGACATGGGAGAGCCTGGTAGCGGCAACCACAAAGCAGAAAAGAGAAAACGTGCTCAACATTTGGATTGATTATTTTCTAAATTGGGATGAAACTCACAGAACATAAAATGAACCTATTTCATTTATTTATTTTAGGGGGGTTGAGGCCATACTTTGTAGTTTCAGGGGTCACCTTTGGTGGTGCTGGGGATCTAATCAGGGTGGTCTGCATGCAAGGCCAGTGCCCTGACCCCTATACTATCACTTTGGCTCCGATCATTTTGGGGGCAGAGGGATTTGGGCTCCACCCATAAGTGCTCAGGGTTTAGCATGGACTGTGCTTAAGAGGATCATATGGGGTGCCAAGGATGGAACCCAGGCCAACTGCATGCGAGGCAAAGGCCCACCCCCTTTCTTCTCTGGTGCCTAACTAATCATTTGAATTTCTACTGCTTCTTGGCTTCTCCAGAGTTGCTCAGGACTAGGGGCTGCACATGGAGGTACTCCCCTGGCAGTGTGGGGGAGCCTGCTGATTCAAGCCCAAGAGCCCCACCCACCATACTATTACTCTGGCCCAGCTTTAACCTGGGGCCATACCAGGCAATGCTCAGGGGTTACTCCTGGCTCTGCACACAGGAATTACTCCTGGTGGGTTCAAGGGACCATACAGGATGCTGGGGATTGAACCCAGGTCAGCCGTGTTCAAGGCAAGCGCTCTCCCCACTGTACTATCTCTCCAGCCCCCCAAATTTAACCATTAAAAAAAAGTGAGTGGTGGGGACAGGATCAGAAGACGGCTCAGCAGGTCAGGTCCCTGCCCACCTTGTAAGCACAAGCCCAAAAGTTCTGTCCCCTGTGCCACCCGCTGGCTCTGAACTTGGTCCTGGCATCTCAGATCTGAGGTTTCCGAGCATTCCTGAGCCATGCTCTGCCTCTTTGTGTGTGCCCAGGTGCTAAAAAGATCTGAAGGATGGTTGGACAGACAGTGGAAGGTGCTTGTCTTTTTTTTTTTTTTTTTTTTTTTTGCTTTTTTGGGTCACACCTGACGATGCACAGGGGTTACTCCTGGCTCTACTCAGGAGTTACTCCTGACGGTGCTCAGGGGACCATATGGGATGCTGGGAATCAAACCCGGGTCGGCCGCGTGCAAGGCAAACGCCCTACCCGCTGTGCTATCACTCCAGCCCCAAGGAGGTGCTTGTCTTAAGTGCAAGGTATATGGTCCTTTGAGTCCAGAGCCAGGATCAGACCTGAGCATCTCCAGGGGAGGCACCAAAACCAACATTCCCACCAGGGCTCAGCATTGTAAAACTGTTTTGTTATACCCATCCTGCTGGGACAGTAGGGGTAGCTTATTAGCTCATTGTGTAAATATGTGTGTGTGAGTGTGTATATGTCTTTGTATGTGTGTGTGTGTGTGTGTGTGTGTGTGTGTGTGTGTGTGTGTGTATTCTCATGAGTAGTGCACCTGGGAAGGTCCCTCAGAGACCACATCTGATGATTCTGTGCTCAGGGACCTTATATGTGGAGCATGGAATCTAGTTAGGCTGAATGCAGGACAAACCCCTTACCTTCCTAAAATCCCTCCAATCCCTAAGTTTATGTTTCTGATGAGTGAGTTTGGATATTTCTACACACACTTACTGATCATTTGGATTTTTTTCCTGGTGAGCCGCCAGTTGAAGTCTTTTATCAACTTTGAGTTGTTTGTTTTCTTTATTGATCTGGAGGAGCTGTTTATATACTCTGGATGGGAGCCCTTTGTTAAAAGTATTTCATAGATCTCTTTCCACTTGTGACTTGCCTTTAAAACACACACACACACACAGACACACACACATACACATATACATATATATATATATTCTTTTTTTTTTTTTTTGACTGCACTGCTGTGCTCAAGGCTTACTCCTGACTCTGCTCAGACATCACTCCTGGCAGGTTTGGGTGACTGAATGTGGTGCCAGCGATAGAACCTGGCTGGCCATGTGCAAGGCATGAGCCCTACCTGCTCTCTCCCCCATCTCTACTCTCTCTCTCTTTTTTTTATTTATTTTTTATTTTTTGGGTCACACCCGGCGATGCACAGGGGTTAATCCTGGCTCTGCACTCAGGAGTTACTCCTGGCAGTGCTCAGGGGACTATATGGGATGCTGGGAATCGAACCCGGGTTGGCCGCATGCAAGGCAAACGCCCTGTCCACTGTGCTGTCTCTCTAGCCCCCCATCTCTACTCTCTTGGTGTCAGATCTTCCTTCAAAAGTTCCAGTGCCTTCTTGCTGTCCTGCCCACGCCAGCGCTGCCTTCCACCCAGACACTCCCCCTCAGTCACCAGCGGGAGTTCGTGGAACAATCATCTGGCACTCGTGCCAAGGCCGGCACCAGCGAGGGACCTCAGTGGCAGCCCGATTCAAGGCCCAGCTCATCTTTCCTGCCTCAGACCACACCTGGCAGACACAGGGGCCACAGAGCCATGGGGTAGCAAGGCCCTTGCCTCCATCTGAAGGCGTGGAGTGTCCTGTGAGGTAAGTGGCCAATCCCTGGATGGGAGCTGGGACCCACAGCCTCTCTGGAGGCGGATCCGGAAGGAGTTGGCTGCTGGAAGCAGTCATGACCGCAGCTAACAGTCGAGCAGAAAGTCCTTTCTCCTCCCGGAGCTGGAGCAGAACCCAGGGCTGCACACAGACAAGGCAAGTGCTCAACCATGAGCTGTAACCCTGTTTTGTTTTGCGACACACCTGGAGATGCTGGGGGTTCCTGCCATCATACAGAGATATGTACTTAGGGACCCCTGAGGTGTCGGGGATGGAGCCCAGGCATGCTGCGTGCAAAGCCTGTGCTCAGCCCATGGCGTCATCTTGCTGGCCCCACGGTGCTTTTTCTCTTTGGTTCACGCCCAGTTGTGCTCAGGGATGACTCTTGGCTCTGTGTTCAGGGATCATTCCTGGCCGGTTTCCAGAGACCACATGGGGTATTGGGGATTGAAACCAGGTCGGCCACAGGCAAGGCAAGCATGCTGCCCTCTGTATCTTATCTCTTCAGCCCCAACAATGCTTTTTTTTTTTCTTTTTGGGTCACACCGGGTGATGCTCAGGGGTTACTCCTGGCTCATGCACTCAGGAATTACTCCTGGCGGTACTCGAGGAACCATATGGGATGCTGGGAATCGAACCCAGGTCAGCCATGTTGGCTGCACGCAAGGCAAACGCCCTACCCGCTGTGCTATTGCTCCAGCCCCAACAATGCTTTTTCTTGACAGGCTTTCAGCTGACACTTTTCTGGGTCTGCCATTCACCCATTCATTCAGATTTTCTTTGAGTTTTGCAGAGAGGCCTGGGGCAAAATTAATTAGATTCATTCTTCTGGTGTCAATATTTTGATATTATATTATAACTTTTTAAATTTTCCATTTTCTTATGATTGCTTTCAGGATTATCTCTATGTTCTCAGAAACACCTATTTTTTTTGATGTGTGTGTGTGTGGGGGGTCGATTTGGATCCCCTTTGGCTGTGCTCATGGGCTACTCCTGGCTTGTGCCTGGGGGACAACGCAGTGCCAGAGATCAAAGCAAGCACCTTCACTCCTGTACTATCTCTCTGGCTCAATACCTGTTTATTTTCTTTTACTCATTTATTTTTGCTTTTTGAATCACACCCAGCAGCGCACAAGGGTTTACTCCTGGCTCTTCACTCAGGAATTACTCCTGGTGGTGCTCAGGGGACTATATGGGATGCTGGGAATCGAACCCGGGTCGGCAAGGCAAACGCCTGACCTGCTGTACTATCACTCCAGCCCCCCTGTTTGTTTGTTTTGGGCCACATCTGGCTATGCTCAAGGGCATTCCTGGAAGTGTTTTTTGGAGATATACTATGCTGGGAATGGACCTGAGTCTCCCACATATATAGGTCAGTTCCTCTGAGCCACCTCCAGGGTCTAAGACATACCTTTTAAGTGTGAGATTAGTAACGTCACTAACCTATCTCAGGCCCCTTTTTGCTTTGGGGATACCAGGTCTACACCCCATGATGATGGAGTGAGACCATATGGTACTGGGGATCAAACCTGGGTGGGCTGCACACAAGCACGCCTCCTAACTGCTATGCTGTCTTCCTAGCCCCCCCTTTTCTCCTTCACTACTTGCTGCAGTGTCTCACCTCCTGAATAGGAACGTCCTACATAGGCCAGGGGCGTGAGTTGGGGGTACAGAGGGGTGGGGCACGCGCTTCACTCCCTGACACATACACACTCTCACAGACAGACAAGATAGACAGACAGACAGACAGACACAGTGCATGTAGGGAGAACAGACATCCTTTTCAGTTCCAAGGGAGAGCTTCAATATTTCACTGGGTTGTGATATTTGCAGGGTTTTGGTCACCCTTTAGTGAGTGAAGAAAATTCCTTTGCCAGTACAAGTGTTTTCCTCAGTAGTGATGAATGTTATCCGGTACTTTTTCTGCCTCTATTAAAGAGGCCTGATGACTCTTCTCTTCTGTTCCAGTAGCGTGGAACACTTGACTGCAGTGAAGTCAAGCTTCATTCCTCACAACAAGCTCACCTTGGCGAAACTCTGTTATCTCCTTTGCTGGGTTGCTTTGCTCATTGTGAGGGCGACTTTTTGCTTGGAAGTGTGGAAAGTGAATTTGCTGGTTATCTTCCTTCTTTTTTGTTTTTATTTCTTTTTTGGATCACACCCAGCAATGCTTAGGGGTTACTCCTGGCAGTGCCTTGGGAACCATATGGGATGCTGGGGATTGAACCCAGGCCGGCGGCATGCAAGGCAAACGCCCTGCCGCTGTACTATTGCTCTGGCCCTGGTTATCTTCCTTCTGTGGCGATGTCTTTACCAGAGTTCGGTATGGAGGTACTGCAAGCCCCCTAGACTTTCTGCGTTAGGGATGATTTCCTTTCTCTTGAAAACACACATTTCCCAGGGGCCACAGAGGCAGTGCAGTGGGCAGAGCTGGGAGGGGTGGGGCAGAGAGACAGCACAGCAGGTATGGTTCTTGTCTAACACCCAGTTGACCGGGGTTCAATCCCCGGCATTCCATCTGGTCAGCAAGCTTGTCAGGACCGATTCCTGAGTGCAGAGTCAGGAATAATAATCCCGGAGCACCACCAGATGTGGGCCCAAAGCAATAAATAAACAAATGAACACACCACAAAACAGTGGGCACTTATTTTGCATGTGGCCGACTTGGGTTCTATCCCTGGCACCCCATATGGTCCTTCTAGAGCCCTGCTAGGAGTGATTCCTGAGTGCAGAGACAGAGGTGAGCCCTGAGCTCCGCCAGGTGTAGTCCCCAAATAAAAACAAACAAAATTTCCCTTGTAGGACCTGATGCTGGCCTGAGTCACCTTCCTGGTCCTTTCTTGCTGGGGCTCATGGAGAACAGAGCCGTTTACATCAGCTAAGTGCCCGTGGGCTGCTCTGGGGTGTGAACACACAGTTTTGTGCTTGCTAGGCACGTCCTTCAGGCCAGCAGCTCAATGCCCCTTTTCCTATTTTCACTCTCTGCTTTGTGGTTTTTTGTTTGTTTTGTTTTGGGGCCTCATCCCAGGATGCTCAGGGGACCATACATTGTGCCAGGGATGGAATCTGGCTCAACTGCATGCAAGGCAGTACCTCCCCCGCTCTACCATTGTTCTCTGAAGGAAGGTGTCTCAGATGGGTGTCTGTTAACTTTATTTTTTTTTTATTTACTTATTTTTGCTTTTTGTGTCACACCCAGAGATGCACAGGGCTCACACCTGGCTCTGCACTCAGGAATTACCCCTAGCGGTGCTCAGGGAACCAGTTGGGATGCTGGGAATCGAACCCAGGTAGGCCACGTGCAAGGCCTTACCCGCTGTGCTATTGCTCCAGCCCCCAGTGTCTGTTAACTTTAATCCACCAGTGAAACTCAGCTTTGCTGGATCTAGGATTTTCTTTATGAGAGGATTTTAAAGGATAAAAGCTTATTTTAAAAATGTAGATACAGAACTCTTCTGCTTTATAATTCTTATCGTCAGAGTCTAGCAAATTCTACTTTTAAGA
Organism: Sorex fumeus; assembly: GCF_029834395.1. Taxonomy (NCBI): domain Eukaryota; kingdom Metazoa; phylum Chordata; class Mammalia; order Eulipotyphla; family Soricidae; genus Sorex; species Sorex fumeus. The sequence goes on from NW_026606120.1 coordinate 81,980,374, forward strand.
AATTTGTCTATTTCAATCAAAATGTCAGATTTCCTGGCAAAAAAATTACTTATATTGACTCATTATGTTTGGAACAATTGAAGATCTGTAGAAGTTGCTCTCTTTTTTCATTTTCTGGGGTATTATTTGTGCTTTTTAATATTAGCCTCACCAGGGGGTTATTAATTCTATGAGTCTTTCAAATAATTAACTTTTGACCATTTCCATTTATTTGCACTTTCTTGTACTTATTCCTCGTTCTTTCCTAATTTCTCAAAAAGAATACTCATTCTTACTGCAAGTACTTATTTTTTACTTATAGTTCTGGAAGGGAATTGAGGAGGAGAAGAGGTTAAGGAAGGAGAGGAGAAAGAAAGAGAAATGCTCAGTCTACTGCAAGTACATGCGTCAGAAAAGTCTAGCTTCCTTTTGCTGGAGCTAGGATGCTTGCCTTGTATGCTGCCACCTCAGGTCCAATTCCCAGCACTCCATATAATCTCTCGAGTGGCCTGTTAGGAGTAAGCCCTGAGCCCCGATGGGTGCTGCCCTGCCAAACAAAACAAGCCCAGCTTCCTCAATTAGCGTGGCTTTAGCTATATCTTTAATTTGGAGATAGTTTTTTTCTTCTTTTTTCAGGGGTTTGGGTGGGGTGGAGGGCACACCCTTCGGTGCTCAGGGGCCAGAATTCGTAGCATTTGGTGGGCCAGAATTTGAAGCATGCCTCAGCTGCAGCTACAACAAAACCAAATGGATGAATGGGTGGATGGATGGATGGATGGATGGATGGATGGATGGATGGGTGGTTGGATGGGTGGGTGGTTGGATGGATGGGTGGGTGGATGGGTAAGTGAGTGGTTGGATGGGTGGGTGGGTGCCTTGACCTCTAGAGATGATTTTGTTTTTCTGTTATTTATTTATTTTTTAACCATACCAAGTGGTTCTCAGGATCCAATTCTGCTTTTCTTTTCTTTCTTTCTTGGTCCATACCCTGCTGTACTCGGAGATCACTCCTGGTGGTGCTGGGGGACGCATGCAGTGCTGTGGAAATGCCTTCCTTCCTCGGCTGTCTCTCTAGTTCATGAGACGAAGTATTTAAAAAACTTTCTGCTCAGGGCCTCAGTGATAGTACAGTGGGAAGGGAGTTTGTCTTGCACCCGCTGGCTCCCGTTTCGATCCCTGGAATTCCATATGGGGCCCCAAGCAACACCAGGTGTGATTCCTGAGTGCAGAGCCAGGAGTAACTCCTGAACATCCATCACCAGGTGTCATACAAAAACCAAGAACTAAAAACAAACAAACAAATCCTTTCTGCTGTAGTTTTTTTCTGATTTTATTACTTTTTGTTTTGACTTCTGAGTCATGTCTGGCAATGTTCAGAGGCTCTGCTTGGTGGTGTCAGGATTCGAACTAGGGTTGTGGCCTTAGTTAAATGCTTTGCAAGTGCCTTAACTTTTTAAAATTTTTATTAGTGAGACACCATGAGGTACAGTTGTAGACTTACAAATTTTTGTGCTTGGGTTTCAATTATACAATGATGAAATACCCATCCCTCCACCAGTGCCCATTTCCCACCACCACGGATCCCAGTATCCCTTCCACCCCCCATCTCCCCCATCCCACCCTGCCTCTGTGGCAGGGCATTCCCTTTTGTTCTCTCTCTCTTTTTGGGTGTTGTGGTTTGCAAAAGAGGCATTGAGTGGCAATCATGTTTGGTCTATAGTCTGCTTTCCCGGCTAAACTCTCACTCAAAATCAAAGGAACGGCACACTATTTTCTAGATAAATAGCAGCTCAGGAACTTCACAGACTCAAAACCAAACCTAAAACAAGGGCTAAAGGGGCTACTATAAGACAAGACAAACCCTACAACCACAATAGACCCTTACAAAAAGATGACACAAAACCCCATAACAGTAATCTCTCTCAATGTCAACAGTCTAAATTCACCATTGAAGAGACACAGAATGGCAAAATGGATACAGAGACAGAACCCAACATTCTGCTGCCTACAAGAAACTCATCTCAACAGTCAGAGCAAACACAGACTCAAAGAGAAAGGATGGAAAACAATCCTGCAAGCAAACAGCTCCTTCAAAAAAGCTGGGGTGCTGGGCTGGAGAGATAGCACAGCGGGTAGGGCGTTTGCCTTGCACGCGGCCGACCCAGGTTCAATTCCCAGCATCCCATATGGTCCCCTGAGCACCGCCAGGAGTGATTCCTGAGTGCAGAGCCAGGAGTAACCCCTGTGCATTGCCAGGTGTGACCCAAAAAGCAAAAAAAAAAAAAAAAAAAAAGCTGGGGTGGCCATACGAGTTTCCGACAACATTAATTTCACGTTGAAAAAGATTAGAAGGGACAGCAAAGTCTATTTTCTCTTCATCAAGGGATACGTACAACAGGAAGAAATCACACTCGTAAATGTATACGCACCTAATGAGGGAACATCTAAATATTTAAAACAACTGCTAACAGATTGTAAGGAGGACATTGCTAGCAACACAATAGTATTTGGAGACTTCAACATCGCCTTATCACCTCTGGATAGATCAATAAGAACAAAACTCAGCAAGGAATCATTGGCTTTGAAAGAAGAAATAGAAGAGAAAGGGCTTATAGACCTATAAAGTGCCTTAACTTTTGTACTGTTTTTAAAATTGGCCCCTTTTCCCATTGTGATGTTTTAAGATTTTAAATTTTTATTTATTTAAAAGGCCCTCCCGTTGATCGTCGATTTGCTCGAGCGGGCCCAGTAACGTCTCCATTGGAGACTTTGTTGTTACTGTGTCTGGCATATCGAATACTCTCGGTAGCTTGCCGGGCTCTCTGAGAGGGGCGGAGGAATTGAACTCGGGTTGGCCATGTTGGCCGCGTGTAAGGCGAACGCCCTACCCGCTGTGCTATCGCTCCAGCCCATAATAAATTTATTTATTTATTTTTTGCTTTTTGGGTCACACCCAGCAATGCACAGGGCTTACTCCTGGTTCATGCAATCAGGAATTACTCCTGGCGGTGCTTGGGGGACCATATGGGGTGCTGGGAATTGAACCTGGGTTGGCCTCGTGCAAGGCAAACGCCCTACCTGCTGTACTATTGCTTTAGCCCGTTTTAAATTTTTAACTCAAGCAAAATCATCTTTTTTTTGTTTGTTTTGGGGCCATATGTGCTGTGCTCAAGGCTTCCCTCTCCTGACTTTGCAGATAGGGATCACTCCTGGCAGGGTTTAGGGAACGGTTTGAGGTGCTAGGGATATAACATGGGTTGGCTACATGCAAGGCAAGCGCCCCACCACTGTACTGTCACTCTAGCCCCTCCAAAAGAGTTTTTTTTTCTTTTTTGGGTCACACATGGCGATGCAAGGGCTAACTCCTGGCTCATGCACTCAGGAATTACTCCTGGCTTCTCGGGGGACCATATGGGATGCTGGGAATCGAACCCCGGTCGGCTGTGTGCAAAGCAAATGCCCTATCCGCTGTGCTATCACTCCAGTCCCACCAAAGTAGTTTTGTTAAAATAAATGTAAGAGATGTGAGGGGAGAGAAAGAGTGATGTGTGTTCAAGACAGATCATGAGCTTCTCCAGAGTGGAAAAAAAGAAACTTTGCTATGTTTTTAGTCAATGAATTATTTAGGAGTATACCTTGTTTTAAGTCTGTGGATATTTTCTACTTACATTTTTTCCTTATTTTTTAGCTTAATTGCATCATTGTCTGAGCACGTACTCTGTATTATTTAGATCATTTGAAATTTGTTGAGACTTGCTATATGGCCTTGCATTTTCATAAACATTCCCTATGCACTTGAAAAGAATTTGTGATCTGTAGATGTGGGTTTTTAAAAATAAATACATTTTAAAAATAGGTGAGATTTACTCATCCAGTTGTTCAAACTTATTTCATTCTTCTGTTTGGTTGGTTTGTTTTGGGTTACACACAGCAGGCCTCGTGGTCTATTTCTAGCTCTGTGCTTGGAGGTCAGTTCTGGAGGTGTTTGGCGACCAAGTGGTGGCAAGGATCAAACCCAGGGCTCTGACATCAGACCCTTTGGGCCATCTCCCCACCCCTCTAATATATATTTTTTAGATATTCTCAGTGGTTCTTGGGATCACTCCTGGTTGTACTTGGGGTTTCTGCACTGTTTCCCTGGCCTCTCAAATCTATCTTTGAGGAGGAGTTATTGGCCATCCCGGCAAGTGCTCATTCAGTGTCCTGGATGAGGAATCACATGCAAAAGTCAGGGCCCTTTGCCCCCTCGTTTTTTTTTCCCTTTTGGGTCACAACCGGCAATGCACAGGGGTTACTCCTGGCTCTGCAGCCAGGAATTACCCCTGGTGGTGTTCGGGGGACCATATGGGATGCTGAGAATTGAACCTGGGTTGGCCCCATGCAAGACAAATGCCCTACCTGCTGTGCTATCTCTCCAGTCCCTACCCCCTCATTTTTTATTGTAGTGAAAACTCGCTGCATGGCAAAGCCTGAAAACTACCTGTGACGTATTTGATATGCCAAACACAGTAACAACAAATCTCACGATGGAGACATTACTGGGTCCGCTTGAGCAAATCGATGAACAACGGGAGGACAGTGCTACAGTGCAGTGCAGTAAAAATCACATAGAATTTACTTTTGTTATTTTAAGTTTTTTTTTGGGTGGGGGGGGCACACTGGTGGAACTCAGGGCTTACTCCTGATTTGGTACTCAGGGATCAGTCCTGGCAGGCTTGGAGGACCAAAGGAGGTGCTGCGTGTTGAACCCAGGACTGCCCCATGCAAGGTATGCACCCTATCCACTGGACATCTTTTTTTGCCTCAAATGTATCATCTTTATAACTGTAAACCTACAGGTCAGTACTGTTACACAAATTCATTTTTTTTCCTGCTATTGTGCTCTCGAATTTTCCTTTTCATCTTACAAAACTGAAATTCCATTTTGATCATTCCTTAATTCTTCTCTACTCCAACCGCTGGACACCATCCTTCTACTGTTTTGTTTGTTGGCTTCTTTTTAGGCTTTTTGGGTCACACCTGGCAATGCTCAGGGTTAAGGCCTGGCTCTGCACACAGGAATTACTCCTAGTGGTGCCCGGGGGACCCTGTGGGATGCTGGGTCGACCGTGAGCAAGGCGAATGCCCTACTCTGATCTGTCCTTTTATTTTTGTTTCTCCTTCCTCTTCTCTTCCCTACTTTTTTCTCTGTGGGGGCTGCTTGGCGGGAGTGGCAATTAAGAAAGGGAAGAAAAGGCTGAGATGCTGGATATATTCTGAAGGCAAAGCAGGATTTCCAGGTGGAGGGAAAGTGGAGTTAGAAAAACCGGACAGAGTGTGTCCCAAGCAATGATGAGGATGAAGTTGTCCACCATGGGCCGGGGGAGAGTGCCGGGCGCTTACGTTGTGGGAGGCCAGAAATCTAGTTGTGGACATGCTGTGTTTGAGATGAGAGCAAAGGAGGAACGAGAGGAGGCCCAGGAGAAAAGCCTAGGCAGAAACTCTCTGTTTGCAGACCTTTGCCTGGTTGAAAACAGTATTTAAGGCTCTAGACAGGAAAGGGTGGGAGTGTAGAGATGAAAACTAAGCAGGCGTGGCCAGGGGCCTAGGTGAGAGTATAGCGGCTGTAGGGTGTTTGTCTTCCAGCCCGGGTTTGATCCTGAGCTCCACCTATGGTCCAACACTGCTAGGAGTGATCCTTGAGTGCCAAATCAGGAGTAAGCCCTGAGCACCACCAGTGTGCCCCCCTTACCCCCCCAAAACTTAAAATAACAAAAGCAAATTCTATGCGATTTTTACTACAAGAAAAAATGAGGGGGCAAGGGGCCCTGACGTTTGCATACGGTTCCCCATCCAGGACTGACCCCTGAATATTTCCAGGAATGGCCCAATACCTCCCCCTCAAAGATAGATTTGAAAGGCTGGGTATTTCCACTACCACTGGAGGGAAAAAAAAAAAAAGGCATGACCAGAGATGGAGGAGGGAACTAGAGAAGGAAGAGGGGGTTGAGATGGGGAGTATTTGCTACTCTCAAAACAGATTCAGATTGGACCTCTATTCCTAGAAGCCGAGGGCGGGTTTTCCAAGACTCCATTTCTATCTGGCCGACACTTCAGAGTTCCGAAGAGTTGAAGGGCACCACTGTTTGCCCCCACCCCTCCCCCCTGATAAAAGCCTGGCCATTCATTCCGAAAATATTTGCTAAGATCCCATGGAGATGTCAGCCCTAGACTTGTCACCATGTGGACAAGCCAGAGGAGGTGTGTGCCTTTTGGAGAGTTTATCCTTGAAGGTCAGAGTGTGGGTGGAGAACATTCAACAAATAAAGGGACAAGATACACTTTCTCATGGGGGTGAGTAGAGAGATTGATCCACTTTGGGGATCAGAAAGGCTTGCAGGCTGAAGCTGAGATGTGTGTGTGTGTGTGTGTGTGTGTGTGTGTGTGTGTGTGCGCGCGCGCGCGCGCGCGCGCGCGCGCAGTGGGGGGGGGGGCTGTGTGTGAGAAGATGCGCATTAGATATGGGGGTGAGGAGCCTGGCAGTGTTGGGGGAGGTTGACCTGGTAGGGGAGGTTGCAGGAAATTTGGGGTTTTCCAAGTGTGATGGCAAGTTGTTAGTGGGGTTAAGCAGAAGATTAAGTTGTCTACAGTCTAAGATTTGTGTTTGGTTTGGGGGCCCCACTCGGTGATTCTAGGGCTTAGTCCTCCTGGCTCTGTCTGTGCTGAGGGATCACTCTGGGACTCAGGGGACCAAATGTGCCAAGGATGGAACTCGGGTTGGCCGTGTCCCCCGGAAGCACCCTACATGCTGGACTAACTCTGGTTCCATCTCTGAAGGTTTCTGGAATGTCTGGTGTGGGTCAGTGGGAAAAGAAACTGCAGGGGGCAGAGTGGAGACCTGGGAGAAGCGTTACCAGGCGCCTCCAGCTCAGGTAACAGTTATGATTGATGTCCAGGGCGCACCTGGGGTTGGATGGTGGTCAGGCAATCACAAGTCACTGCTGCTTCTGAAGGTCAAGATTCCTAGAAGGTCACTTTCCTAACTGCAACCACGTAGGAAACAGTCCTTGCTCTCAGGCTACTTGGGGGTTAATGCTAGGAAAATCAGAGCGCACACACGCAACCTAGTCTCGTAAACTCACCCAGCCCAGTGGGTGACTAGGTGCAGGCTCTGCACGCGGCTCGTAGCCTCCCTCGGGGAGAGGCAGCAGCGGCCCGGCCGAGCCCACGCCCGCCGGTGCCGGAACGTGTAAGAACTTGGCTCCAGGCTCCACTTTCCCAACTCTGGGGAGCTCAGGAGCGCGGTGACTCAGGGGAGGTCCCTCTGCGCTCTGAGTTCTGGGCGGGAGTGACTCACGACCTCCCTCCCTCCCGGCGAAGCCCAGCCAATCTCATAATGAGTCCACACCTCCGACGCCCCGCCAATTGCCGGGGTGAGTTTTCAACTCCCCGGGGCAGGAGTCCCGGCAAGCCTCGGTCCGGGTTCCTGGAGAAAGAAAGAGAGAGGGACAGGTTTGTCGCAGGGTCCGGAGGAGCTTCTGACCCTCGGAGAGACCTCAGGCCCGCAGGTGTTTCCCGTGCATGCTCCCAATTCCCGACGCATTCCAACGGCACTTGGCGCCGAGGACAGCTTGGCCAACCTCCGTGTCCCGGAAACATTTTTTTTCCCCTTTGTAAAAACCCGAACTGGAGGGCTGGCGAGCAGCGCAGCGCCCCCACTCCCCAGTCTGCAGAGACCCGAGGCGCCCGGGAAGCGACAGCGGGAGGGCAGGGTGGGGGACACGGGGACCTCGCGCGGGTGCTCCCGCTCGCCCCGCGCACCCACCCAGAGCCGCGGGGACCAATCCAGCAGAGAGCGGGACCGCGGAGGGGGCGCTCGGCGGGGTCCCCGGGCCACCTCAGCGCCCCTCAACCCCCGCGCGCATCCTCGGCAGCCGGCGACTCCGCGCACGCCCCCAGCAACTTATGCGCGCGCGAGGCGCCCGCGGCCCTTCCTGGCAGGTGGAGCCGCGCGGGCGCATGCCCCTGGGAAACCCCGGGACCCTCTTGGGGACAACCCCCCACCCCACCTTTCCCGAATGACCCGGCTCGCGATGTCACAGTGAGCACGCGGCCGCAAGAGCCCCAAGCCACACTCCTCGGGGAGGCGTCCCTCACGCCGAGGGGCGCGGGGCGCGTGGCCGGCCGGAGGTGGGGAGGACAGTCCACTCCGGGGGAAAAGTTGCCGGGAGCTCCCTCCGGACCCCGCTCAGCCCGCCGCCCGCGCGGGGCTCCCGGGTGGAGTCGGGGACACGGTGCCCGCGCGGGTCCTCCTCTCGGGGTCTGCGTGCCCGGAGCGCGCCGCGCCGGCCGGGCTGCAGGGCGACCCCCCGGGGTGGACGCGCCCTGGAGGTGCGGGACGCTCGGAGCCCGCCGCCGCCGCGCGTGGGGAGCAGTCACAGACGCATCCATGCGCATCAATAAATCAAGGAGCCGCTCGGGGCCGCCCGCGGCGGGGAACCCTCGGGCTGATTAAATGCAGACGTGGGGTGTCTGCCCGGGCCCGGACGAGGGCGGCGCGGCCAAGGCGAGGGGCTGCTGCCGCTGCTGCCGCTGCTGGAGGTGGTGGCGGTGGAGGGCGGGGAAAGGAGGCTGGAGCAAGGAGAGAGGGGGAAAAAAAAAAGAAAAACAAAAAAAAGAAAAAAAAAAGAAAAAACAACTCCCAAGCTACGGTTTCTTTTCTTTTCTTTTTTTTTTTTGGAAAAAGGGGGTGAATTTTCCATGCTCGCGGGCCGCGGGCCGCGAGGGGGGCCGCGGCGGCGACCGCCCGGGCAGGCCCGCCACCCGGGGCAACTTTCGGGGCGGGAGGCGCGGCCGCAGGGGCGGCGCCGGCGGCGGGAGGCGGGCGCCGGGGGCCGGCGGGGGGGAGTCACTTTAAAGGCTCTTTCCTACCCACAATGCTTTGTGGGGACGTTGACAAGTGGATCCAAGATGGCGTAGAAAGTAATGACAGGTAAGTCCCGACTTCCCGGTCCCCCGCGGCCGGGCGCGCGCGCCGGGGCGGCGGGGCCGTGCGGGGCGGCGGCGGGGCGCGGCGGCGGCGGCGGCGCGGGGGCGGCGGCGGCGGGGGGCGGCGGGGCGCGGGCGGGCGGCGGCGCGCGGCGGCGCGGGAGGCCCGGGCGCCGGCCGCTGTTTACCGCCGCGGCGCCTCCCCGGGGCCGCTTCCCCGCCGGGCCCGGGCCCTGGGGGTGGCGCGGGGGTCCGGGCGCCCCGCGCCGGGGCGGTGCGTGCGTGCGTGCGCGCGCGCGCGCGCGCGCGGGTGCAGGGCTGTGTGCGTGTGTGTGTGCGTGTGTGTGTGTGCGTGTGTGCGTGTGCGGGACCGGGGGGGGGGGGTCGCTCCCTCCAGCCCCCGGCGCTCGGGGCGCGCTGCCCCTGCTGCGGGTCGCCGTCCCGGGCTACTCCCGGGCCCTCCCACGCCCCGCGCCCCCACTCCCGGCTCGGACTTCCCGCGGGGCCGGGCGCCGGCCTCGGCCGGCTCCGGGGTGGGCGTGGGGGGCGGGAGGGGGGAGAAAAGTGGGTCAGGGGTGCGCCCCCTTTCCTCCCTCGCCCGCGGCTGTGGCCCGTGCTTCACTTTCTCCACCTCCCACTCCCCCCCTCCTTTTTCTCCGCCCCCCACCCCCACCTCCTCGGAAATTCTTATTGGCCCGCAAACACATCAACAAAAATAAAAACAGGCTGTTCTTTCCTGCGGGGGTTTCTTCAAAAGAGACTCCCCTTTCCGAGGGCTCCAGGCGTTACAGTTGCACCTAGAGAACTTTGATTTCTCCCCCTCCTCTCCCCTCCCCTCCCCTCCCCCCGCGCGGGGTCGCTCTCCCCCGGCACCCCTCTCTTTGCTGACGACCCTGCCTCTTGGGCTTCCAGTCCGCGGCTTCTTCCTGGATGGGGATCCTCCAAATGGGCATCCTTGGCCCCCTTCCGTCTCTACTTTTTAAGGCAAAGCTTCAGTAAATAAAACTCCGGACCCCCTTCCCCGCCCCCACTTCCCACCCCGGATTCCTGGGAGGGGGGAGGGGAAGGAGTTGCCCGGGCTAGTGAGTTTTCATTTTGCCCTTTCTTCAACTCACATTCTTGACTTTTCCTCCCCTTTTATCCCTTCTCCCCCCCCCCCCCCACAAAGAAAGGTGCTGAGATGACTTTCTTATGGGGAATGATGGATACTTTTTAGCACTGGGATACTTTGATCACTTCCGAAAGGAAAGATCTTCATTTTAAAGGGGAACAGGCTCATTTGCAAAACTGTGCCCTGGCCCTCCCACTTCGTTAACTTTCCCCCATTGGAAATGTAAATACCCTTTCTCTTGCCTTGGTGAGATGTTTGTGGCTGTGCGTGGTGGCCTTTTACTGGCTTTGTGTCCACCTGTGTTAATTCTCTGTTTGCCTCAGGAACTGGATGAAGTCATTGATCACTAATGAACTACAGTGCTGGTGAGATGTGTAAGGTGAGATCACGCTTAAAAACCTTTTAACTTTTCCTCTTCTATTCATTTCCACCAACTCACAAGGGTAAGGACCAAACCAAGCCTTTCCAGTGTCGCCATCTTTCTTTCCTAGTATCTCAGTTAAATAGGTGTCTCCACCGGGCTGGATTTAGGAAGGAAAACTGAGTCCCGTGTCCACCGTGGCCTGCATGCCTGCAGCCAGGATGGAGCTTATTCAGAGCACACACTATTTGCAAATGTCCCTGATCTTATCTTTACTAGGGATAATTAGAGAGTGTCTATTTAAATCTCCTCCTGTAGCTTTCTTTTTTAATGGTATAGTTTCTTTTTTTTTTTCTTTCAGTGTTTTGGATTTTATTACTTATACATGGAGTCTGAGTGATAGTTTGTGTGGAGTCTGTGGGACTCCTGGATAAATACCCTTTACATTGGAAAGAATTTTTTTGTTTTGTTTTGGGCTGTACCCAGCGGTGCTCAGGTCTTACTCCTGGCTGGGGGATGTGTAGGGTGCTGAGGCTTGAACCCATGTCAGCAGCATGCAAGGTAAGCACCCTAACTCTGGGGAAAGTTTTTAGTTAAGTCATTCACTCCCTTTGGTGCCAGAGCATTAGTACAGTGGGTAGGGCGCTTGCCTTGCATGAGGCTGACCTGGGTTCCATCCCTGGCATCCCATATTGTCTCCTGAGCACTGGCAGGAGTAACTCCTGAGTGCAGAGTCAGGAGTAAGCCCTGAGCATTGCTTGGTGTGATCCCCTCCACTACCAAAAACGACCACTCCTTTGTTTTCAGGAAAATGGAACATATATCTTGGCATATTTCAATATTCCAATACTGTCTCTTAGTTAGGTGTAAATAAAAATGGTAGAGTGTTGAGCTTCATTTAGCTTACTAAGGGTACGACTGGTTTGTGATTATTTTCTTATAGGTAGCGTATTTAATCTGACTTATAGTTCTTTGGGTTTAAAAAACTTTATTTAGTGTTGTAAAGATGGCTAATTTCTGCACTTTTTTTTTACAAGTGATTTTCTCAATAGTAAAAATAGTAAATAGTAAAAAATCATTTTTACTATTTCTTTAGAAATTGTAAGTTATGTTAAAATGATTGGTTATGCAGGTGTTTTTTTCTTATACATCTGGGCAACCTTTAGATTTTTAGTCTTCTCACAAATGTTTCAGAGCTCATAACATTTGTGTGAGAAGAATAAATTGCCTTGTTTTTTCCAGATTGAGGCATACAATTGACATTTTGCCTTTAAAAAAAAATGGGAGAGGAAGGTGAAGATAAATGGAGGTTCTTAGATGAGTACACACACTGTTTTTGCTTGTGTGTAATTAACATACATTCTTATTTTTATTTTTGGTGGAAAATAAATAATTAAGAGTTTTATTTATGTTCACAGGTGGGAACATATTAATGCCTTCCACCTTTTACTATGATCTTTAATTTATTTTTTGGATTTTGCGTCATATCTGGTAGTGCGCAGGGGTTACTTCTTCCTCTGAATTCAAGGATCACTCCTAGTAGTTCTTGAGGGACCATATGGGATTCTGGGGATTGAATCCAGGTCGCCTATGTGCAAGGCAAGTGCCTCGCCCAGTGAACTGTCTCTCTAGCCTCACAGTGAGCTTCTTTTTTTTTCTTCTCCTTTTTTGGTCACTTTTTTGGTCACATCCTGCAATGCTCAGAGGTTACTCCTGGTTCTGCACTCAGGAATTACTCCTGGTGGTGCTCAGGGGGCCCTGTGGGTTGCTGGGAATCGAACCTGGGTCAGCCGCGTGCAAGGCAAATGCTTTACCTGCTGTACTATGACTTCGGCTCACTATGAACTTAAAGTGAGTTCTTTTCTTCCCCCACTCCTCTCCTTCTTTCCTTCCCTCTTGTTCCTTTCTTTCTTTCCCAGTGGTGCTCAGGGGTCTTTCCTGGGGGAGCTTGGGAGGCCGGGGATTGAACTCAGTTTTGCCATATGCAAGGCAAGTGTGCCCACCATACTATCTCTCCTGTCCCTCCTTTTTTTCTTCTTAAGTGTACAGATTACTTTGTGGAAAGAGCCAGTGATCTGCTTTCTGCCTATGGAGATAACCGTTTGTAGTTGAAAGTGGAATCTTTAGGAGTAGGTAAACTTGTGTGTCTAGTGTTGTTTGGCCTGAATTGTGTCAGGACATTTTCCATCATTTTCACACCTTATAGATCATGTGAGGTGTAGTATTAACTTCAATGTAAAGCCAGTGGTGGTGGGTCACCAAATTGCAAGCAGAGTATTCTCAAATAGGAAATGTCATTTATTGATGCTTGTGGTGAGTAGAAGTCTGTCTTCGAACTGAATAAAGACAACTTTTTATTTATTTCAAAAGTTTGGCTTCTTTTTTTAAAAACAATTTTTTAATTTGTTTCTTTGGGGCCACACCTGGTGATGTTCATGGGTTACTCCTGACTCTGTACTCAGGAATTATTCCTGGCAGTACTCCGGGGAGTATATGGGATGCTGGGGATCAAACCCAGTCAGACATATGCAAGGCAAGCACCCTACCCGATGTACTATCTGGCCCCTACAGGTAGCTTTTAATATATTAGTACTTTTCTTCCTGGGCCACTCCTGGTATTCAGGTGTGTTCAGGGATCACACTGCCAGGTTTGGGGGGCTATGGCGTGCTGGGGATCAGACCCTAATCTGCCGCATGCAAAGCAAGGACCCTACCCACTCTACTATCTCTCCAGCCCTAGGATAGCTTTTCTTTCTTTGTTTTTGTTTTTTGGGTCACACCCGGCGAGTAACCCGGGGTTACTCCTGAGTCTGTACTCAGGAATTACTCCTGGTGGTGCTCAGGGAATATGGAATGCTGAGAATGGAAACCCGGGTTGGCCACTTGCAAGGCAAACTCCCTACCCGCTGTGCCATCACTCCAGCCCCAGGATAACTTTTTAAAATGTCTGTCCTTTTGGCTGGGAACTGAGGGCACTATTTCTAGGGAAAGTTCTTTCATTAGTTTATTGGACTGTACCCAGCGGTGACTGCTCAGGGATCACTTCTGACAGGCTTCCGGCCACTGTTCTGTTACTCCAGCAAACTTTAGTTTTTAGGACTAAGGGCTGCTCATTTTCTTTTTTTTTGCCTTTTGGGTCATACCCGGCAGTGCACAGGGGTTATTCCTGGCTTTGCACTCAGGAATCACTTCTGGCAGTGCTCAGGGGACCATATGGGAGGCTGGGAATCGAGCCTGGGTCGGCCATGTGCAAGGCAAACGCCCTACCCACTGTGCTATCGCTCCAGCCCCAGTACTGCTCATTTTCAGCTGGTCAGCTTGACATGTGCAGCAGTTAGGAAGTTTAATTTGGGGTCCGGAGAGATAGTACAGAGGGAAAGCTGTTTGCCATGCATGTGGCCTACCCGGCTTCCATCTGCAACACTTACATATGGGCCCCTGAGCACTGCCAGGGGGTATCTGAGGACAGAGCCAGGAGTACGCCCTGAGCTCCTCCAGGTGTGGGCTTCCCCCTTAACTCCCCACCCCCCCCCACCCCATGCCCTCCCCGCAGTTCAACATTTCGCATAAGTATTAGGTACTAGTTAGTCTATAACTATGCCAGGCTATGTTTAACGTTCAGGGGGTACTGTGGGTGTGACTCAAATGGTAGAGCATGTTTCTAGCATCTGTGAGACCCTGACTTTGATTCCCGACAGAGCATAACTTCCCAATTCCAAGCACAAGTGTCACGGGAAGTGGCCGCCACCTTCTTTTTCTTTATTTTTTAACTTGGGGGACTGTATGTGTTACCGGGGAGTCAGCTGTGTGCAAGGCAAGTACCTTCACCCATGAACTATCTGTCTGTGGGAGTGGCCCTTAGAACAAAAAAACATTCAGATGTGGAGTCTGCACAAGAAAATAAGGTCCTTTGTAGTTTGCAGAGAAGATGAAGATTCTGGGCCAAGTTTGTCAACTTGTAGAAGCCCGAGATAGAGTACAATAAGTAGAGGTAAGGCACTTGCCTTGCATGTGGCTGACCTGGGTTCGACCCCATATGACCCCCGCCAGTGGTGAGTGATCCCAGAGCACAGAACTAGGAGTAAGGCCTGAGCATCTCTGGAAGTGGGACAAACAAATAAGCAAACCCCCCCTCCCCAGTAAATCAAAAACCCAACCAGTTTTGTGAACTTAAAGGCCCTCCCGTCGATCATCGATTTGCTCGAGCGG